>NC_083805.1:3703653-9593653 GCF_015708825.2 Lethenteron reissneri
AGAAACCTCCACCCACCCCCCCCTGCCAACCGACGATCGAGTCGGGAGCCACGGAGCCGGAGATTCCCTCGAAATGTCCAAAAACTCAAACCGGACCTCCTCCATCCTTGCCAAGCGCACTCCGTGAAATCCCATGCACAATCACGACCAACACACACACCAGAGGTCGCAAACGGGTTTTGATTCCTTACCCGTACCCGGCCGCACCAGGGTCGCAAACGGGTACCCGTACCCGGCCGTACCTACCCATACCCTACCCGTACGGGTAGGGTACGGGTATCGGGTACCTGATTGCGACCTCTGGGATGAAGCCATGTTGCAGGCACGGGTGGGTTGATTCTATGAACTTGAATTGTGAGAAGAGACAAGACGTTGGGAAATTAGTGACAAACAGTTACTCACAGTGACTCACGGTCTACCTGTACCCGTACCCCCGCACCAGGGTCGCAAACGGGTACCCGTACACCCGTACCCGGTCGGGTACGGGTAGCCGGGTATTGGGTAGGGTACGGGTATCCGGTACCCGGTTGCGACCTCTGACACACACACACCAAAAAAAGAAACACAACAATCCGCAACTGGACAATTCACCTATCAAGACACGTGGTGCGTGACAACTGAATAAGGACACAATTCTGGCAATTTCCTGACGATGCCGGTTGTTGTAGTCGCCAGCGAAACGTCGCGCGCGATCTCAAATTGTTAACGTTGCTGTGGGTTTTGCTCTCCCCAACACACAACCGGCGCGGTGCTGAAGTGGTCACCGGTTGGCACGTTTCGTTCACGACGTCAGAAACCTTACTAACTGGCCTTGTTGGGTGGAGGTGAGGTTTTGCGACGCATTCAACCGCATCGGAACATCTCATGGGCCGCCGATGCACAAATCTCCTTCCTAAATGAAAGCCGCCAGAAGCGTTGTGTAGCGAGTGGCGGGTTAGTTTTGTCGTTTTGTGTGTGTGTGTTTCATTCGGTATCTTTTAATTCGTATTGCTGGAAAGCGGTCGCAATCAAATTGATGCCACATGACGCAAAGCAGACACTGGCGACCCACACCGTGGCACCGACACCCGCGTGTCTGTGCACGCACCGGGGGGGGGGGGGGTGGCGGACGCAGCCCAACAAATTGAGCCCCCCCCCCAAGTTGCTTCCACTCTTTTGAAGCAACAAAAGAGGTCGCTCGTTTCGGGCGACGACCGTTGATTGCCGAACGTCGGTCGGTTTGCGGCGATTCCTCCTTTTGACGCGCTCGCGGCGGACGCGTTCCCGAAGAGTGCCGCGTCGAGCAAATAAAAAATTCTCACCCACGCGCGCAGCGAGATGCCGGGGCAAAGAACTGAGTGTACATCGGAATCACTACGTTTAGCCGCGCAGCCCAAGAAAGTAGTTCATCGTCGACCAAAAAAAAACCGCGTTATAACGGGCGCGTTACGCGTTATAACGCGCGCGTTCCCCCCCCCCCCACCACCACCCCACATACCCCCTCCCCTCCGCCTCCCGCCCAGTGTCTTAATTAAGATGGCACTGCCTACGTGCTGTGCTCACTCGTCGAGTTTTCGTGCGAGTCTCGAGATAAGAAAGAAATAAAAGGTCAGATTAGGCGCATGTGTCCCAGTTGTATCTGCCACACACACCCATTTAATTTTACAGCCGCTTTGCTCAATCCACTGCTGGATGAAGGCCTTTCCGCACGCTGCGTCGGTCACAGGGCGGGTTCCTCTTCCCTCGCGCTGCTGTTTACATTGGGCGCCAGGGACCCGTTTAGGGCTGAGTCGACCTAGGGGACATTGCTCGCCAACTGATGCCTGTTATCCCTGGTCAGGGAATCGAATTCAGGTCGCCGGGTTCGTCACACAGTGTGTTGCAAGCCATTAACACCCCTAAACTCTATCCCTACACACACACAGAAAAGTGAGATAGGCGCACGGAGTTGAGAGCGAGCCAATGATTTACAGGGACTGTAGCGGTCACACACTGCACTGCACATACAGACGCACGCGTGTACACACGCACACGCACTGCTGTCTGCGCGTGTTGAACAACGAGCTGCAGCTGCGAATCTCAGAATAGACTCACGAACTGTTCACCCCCAACCAGTGCCACACAAATATAGACAAAGATGCCCCGTGTAGCCTACACGGACTGTCGGGGCAAGTGCTTGATGACGAGCACCTATGAAGGCCGGTACGGCACACGAGGGGTGGGTGGCCAGCACCCCATGTCCGGCCGCCTTTGTCTCACCACACCAGGTACTCATTTGAGGCTAAGTCGACCTAGGGGAGGTCCAGGACCGGTTCAGATAATCGTCACCGGTGTTGGCCGTGAACGGGAATGGAACCCGGATGGCCAGGTTCGTCGCGCAACGCGCTAATCGCTGCACCACCGCTCCCCCCAACTAACACTGCAAACACGCAGACACACCCACTGATACTTCCCGCAGCACGGTAGGCCTACGTACGGCGCGAAAGAAGTTCAACATACATGCGTACACACATAGACTCAAACAGAGACCCATAGACTCACACAGAGACCCAGAGACTCACACAGAGACCTGTAGACTCACACAGAGACCCATAGACTCACACAGAGACCCATAGACTCACACAGAAACCCGTAGACTCACACAGAGACCCGTAGACTCACACAGAGACCCATAGACTCACACAGAGACCCATAGACTCACACAGAGACCCAGAGACTCACACAGAGACCCAGAGACTCACATAGTGACCCATAGACTCACACAGAGACCCGTAGACTCACACAGAGACCCATAGACTCACACAGAGACCCATAGACTCACACAGAAACCCGTAGACTCACACAGAGACCCGTAGACTCACACAGAAACCCATAGACTCACACAGAGACCCAGAGACTCACACAGAGACAGATAGATTCACACAGAGACCCATAGACTCACACAGACCCAGAGACTCACACAGAGACAGATAGACTCACACAGAGACCCAGAGACTCACACAGAGACCCATAGTTTGTTGTCCTTCCCCCAACACCTCCGATTACCACAGTTGGCTACGTACGGTGCGAAAGAAGTTCAATCAATCAAGGCTCTATTTCTATATCACTATTTCGTGCAAAGGATGCCATTCAAAGTGCTGTACCGATTAAAAATAACATTGTTAATAGACGAAATCACAACAAGAATAAAAGCAAATTCCTTCCAAAACAATTGCGTGATAATAAATGACTATCAAAGGCATGTAAAAAAAACAACACTATAAAATAATCTTGAGTAACAGCAAGTTTTAAAAAGGTGAGTTTTTAATGTAACTTAAGTTCAGCATTCACACACACACACGTCCATCACCCGCCGACTCGCATCACACACAACGTCACTCGTCATTACATCACACGAACAACACTCAGCAGGACCCCCCACACAGAAACCTCGTACACCCCCCCCCAACACACACACACAGTCAGCTCGCCGTGTTGTCCCTGCCACCTCTGGGTATCAGATGACACCGCTGTGAGCCCTGACAGAAGGTCCCCTTTATTACGTGGGGGTCACACCAGACCCCCCTGGAAGTCCTCGGAAATGTCATCCGCCGGTGATGAGCGACATCACTCGGCGTCGTCACCATGCACGTTCAGAATGTCTTACCTCCTCACAGCTCTTCGTCAGCCGACACGCCGCGTGTATGTACAGCACGCTGAACTTCTTTCGCACCGTACGGAGCCAAATCGTGCTCATCGGATGTGCGGGGGAAGGACAACAAACGATGGGTCTCTGTTTGTGTGAGTCTCTGGGTCACTATGTGAGTCTATGGGTCACTGTGTGAGTCTATGGGTCTCTGTGTGAGTCTATGGATCTATGTGCGAGTCTATGAGTCTGTGTGAGTCTATGGGTCACTATGTTAGTCTATGGGTCTCTGTGTGAGTCTATGGGTCACTATGTGAGTCTACGGGTCT
Organism: Lethenteron reissneri; assembly: GCF_015708825.2. Classification (NCBI taxonomy): domain Eukaryota; kingdom Metazoa; phylum Chordata; class Hyperoartia; order Petromyzontiformes; family Petromyzontidae; genus Lethenteron; species Lethenteron reissneri. The sequence continues at coordinate 3,707,587 of NC_083805.1, forward strand.
CCGTGTGAGTCTATGGGTCACTATGTGAGTCTATGGGTCACTATGTGAGTCTATGTGTTAGGGGGTGGGGCGGACAGCACCACGCCCGGCCGCCTTTGTCTCCCTAGTGGCGATGTTTACTACACCCGTACCAGGCACTCATTTGATGACCTCAGGGAGGTCCAGGACTGGTTCAGATAATGGTTCCCGGTGTTTGCCATGAGCGGGGATTGAACTCGGTTCGTCGGACATCTGTGAACAAGAGCTTTATAGCTCATCGGATTCCTCCTCCAGTATAAATAAATAAATATACTGATTGATATTCTGTAGCGCAGTGCACGAAGCACTGCACGACCGCTCCACATGCAAGTCACACCACTCAGCCACCCACTCACCACATCACAGGTGATACCGCTCGCCCACGACTCACCCACCCACTCACCACACCGCAAGGTGACACCACTCACCCACTACTCACCCACTACTCACCCACTCACTCACCACACCGTAGGTGACACCACTCGCCCACTCCTCACCCACCCACTCACCACACCGCAGGTGACACCACTCACCCACGACTCACCCACTCACTCACCACACCGTAGGTGACACCACTCACCCTCGACTCACCCACCCACTCACCACACCACAGGTGACACCACTCACCCACGACTCACCCACCCACTCACCACACCGTAGGTGACACCACTCACCCTCGACTCACCCACTCACTCACCACACCGCAGGTGACACCACTCGCCCACGACTCACCCACCCACTCACCACACCGCAGGTGACACCACTCACCCACGACTCACCCACCCACTCACCACACCGCAAGGTGACACCACTCGCCCACGACTCACCCACCCACTCACACACCACAGGTGACACCACTCACCCACTACTCACCCACCCACTCACCACACCGCAAGGTGACACCACTCACCCACGACTCACCCACCCTCACCACACCGCAAGGTGACACCACTCACCCACGACTCACCCACCCACTCACCACACCGCAAGGTGACACCACTCACCCACGACTCACCCACCCACTCACCACACCGCAAGGTGACACCACTCACCCACGACTCACCCACCCACTCACCACACCGCAAGGTCACACCACTCACCCACTACTCACCCACCCACTCACCACACCGTAGGTGACACCACTCACCCACGACTCACCCACTCACTCACCACACCGTAGGTGACACCACTCACCCACTCCTCACCCACTCACCACACCGCAAGGTGACACCACTCACCCACTACTCACCCCCACCCACTCACCACACCGCAAGGTGACACCACTCACCCACTCCTCACCCACTCACCACACCGCAAGGTGACGCTACTCACCCACTACTCACCCACCCACTCACCACATCACAGGTGACACCACTCACCCACGACTCACCCACCCACTCACCACACCGACCGCAAGATCACACCACTCGCCCACTCGTCACCCACCCACTCACCACATCGCAAGGTGACACTACTCACCCACTACTCCGCCACCCACTCACCACATCACAGGTGACACCACTCACCCACGACTCACCCACCCACTCACCACACCGCAAGGTGACACACTCGCCCACTCGTCACCCACCCACTCACCACACCGCAAGGTGACACCACTCACCCGACTCACCACCCCTCACCACACCGCAAGATCACACCACGCGCCCACTCGTCACCTACCCACTCACCACACCGCAAGGTGACACCACTCACCCACTACTCACCCACCCACTCACCACACCGCAGGTGACACCACTCACCCACTCGTCACCCACCCACTCACCACACCGCAGGTGACACCACTCACCCACTACTCACCCACTCACCACACCGCAGGTGACACCACTCACCCACGACCACCCACCCACTCACCACACCGCAAGATCACACCACTCGCCCACTCGTCACCCACCCACTCACCACACCGCAAGGTGACACCACTCACCCACTCGTCACCCACCCACTCACCACACCGCAGGTGACACTACTCACCCACTACTCACCCACTCACCACACCGCAGGTGACACCACTCACCCACTACTCACCCACCCACTCACCACACCGCAAGGTCACACCAACTTCCCTTTCCGCTCCTTCCCCTCGCACTCGTCGAATTTTGGAATTCCCTGCCAAATAAACAATCTTCCTTGTTCGCAAGCTCTTGTGGCAATACATATCCTTGCTCAACTCAAGAAACGAAACGTGGAAACCGGTATTTTGTTTTCTTCTTAAATCTCGTACACACGTCTCTGATGGTGCCGTTTGTTGCTGGCAACTTGGCGTTTTTGTGGCCCTATAGTTGGCAACGGATCTTTATTTCTCAATTAAATATGTACATAAACAACTGTATTCCACATCCTCCCTCGCATCATACCTTGCAACATCCTCACGTTCTGCACGGCATTACCTGGGCATCGACAATACCAGACAACAGTGGACTCGTCAGAGCAGGCAGGGGGATTTTATTTGCGGGATGGGGTGGAGGTTTTCGACTGGTCTAAGGTTTGGGAATGGGCCCCGTCCAAACACGTGCTGTTATTCTTCCTTGTCTCTGAGCTTCGAGCCCAAGATGCTCCAATGCTGAAATCGGGCCGAAGGAATACAGACATCGACTGTGGGAGTTGGGGGGTGGAGGTCCGTGATTATTCCACGTCCTCAATATGGTTTTGCTGGCAACGAACGGTCTTTTTAAATGCAATTAAATAAAAAAATCCCCAAACATTCGTTTTTGCCCTTTGCGTGTGGGATGTATTCTTCTTCAGGCGCCAAGCCCCTTTGTCTCCCCCCGTGGAAAGACGAGACGCAAAACGACTTTGCGAGTTCGGCGATTACAAAACATTACTCGAGTGCGTTGGCGTTATAATGGACACGGTCAAATAAAAAAACAGCAACTCAACTCACGACTCCCACTCTCCTGAACGTCATAACGACTATAACACAAAAACTCACGGACACTTTTAAAAAGAAGTGAATTTGGCCAAGACAACAAAAAGCGCGTTGCTGGAACAAAGGGTGGGAGGGGGGTTTGTACGTCAGTCATCTTTAACATCAGTCATCTTTAAAGAACTGCATTGAATGAGCCGAACAAGAGACCGTTTGGGAGACGCTTCCAGCCAAATATCCCGTTGATGGTGGTTGTAATAACCAGCGAAACACGTCAGCGCACTCCAATTGTAAACGTAGTGGATTTACTCTCCAACACACCTGTGGGCCGAAGTCGTCAACTCATTGCCACGTTTTTTGTTCACGTGACAAACCTCACTGGTTGGCTGTGTCGGGTGGTGGCGGGTTAACGACACATTTATAACTTTTTATTTAAAGCGTTCGTGACTGCAGGGATTCATAGTCTTGATTCTTTCGGTAAAGTCACGTAGAAGGGAAATAATAAAAGAATAAAAAAATTAAACAATAACAAGTAAACCCGTAAAAACAAAGTTTTTCACTCTAATCCTTTACATGCGTGGCGGCTAGAGTCCTCTCGTCCTCTTGGCTTGAGATGGCTGCAATCTATGGGTCAGATGATTGTCTGCCAGTATTAAGCAATTGGTAATTAAATATTTAATTTGTTTTCCCTAAACAGTGTAAAATTTTGGGGAAAAAATTTCACGAAAATTAATTGTCACACACAACGAGTCTGTGTGGAAAATGTCAGCTCGATTGGATCACGGGGAAGTGGGTTAAAAAACGAGCGAAAGATTTGCACGGTTTCTAAAGCAAGCAAGCAAACTTAATATAAAGGATTTAAAATATATTCGCCTGTGGAGGACGCGGGGATCGATCCCGCGACCTTTGGCATGGGAAGGCCAGGGCGCTACCAACTGCGCTACTCCGCCACGACCTGTGGAGGGGTTACGCTCTGGGCTCCTATACTGTGACGTTCAGCCAAAGCCATGAATGAGTTTCTATTTGAATAATGTAAAATAAATTTTTTTTGCCTAAAAAGTGTAACATTTTAGAATTTTTTTCACGAACATTAATTGTCACGCACAACGAGTCTGTGTGGAAAATGTCAGCTCGATTGGATCTCCGAAAAAACGACCGAAAGATTTGCACGGTCGTAAGCAAGCAAGCACACAAGCAAGCACGCAAGCAAGCAAGCGAACTTAATATAAAGGATTTAAAAAAATTACCCCGTAAAAACAAAGTTTTCACTATAAATCCTTCATATGCGTGGCGGCTAGAGTCCTCTCGTCATCTGGCTTGAGATGGCTTGCCACCTATGGGTCAGATGATTGTCTGCCACCATTAGCAATTGGTAATTAAAAATTTAATTGTTTCCCCTAAACAGTGGTAAAATTTTTGTAAAAAAAATTTCACGAACATTATTGTCACGCACAACGAGTCTATGTGGAAAATGTCAGCTCGATTGGATCACGGGAAGTGGGTTAAAAAACGAGCGAAAGATTTGCACGGTCGTAAGCAAGCACGCAAGCACGCAAGCAAGCAAGCAAGCGAACTTAATATAAAGGATTAAAAATGATCACGTTTCGACTTCACCGAAAGAACCAAGAATATGGACACATTCATACTTACGCTATCTACCCAAAAAAAAACCCCCGCTATTATGAATAAGATGTTTCCTGTTTAAACAGGGGTGGGGGGGGAGGTTCCCCCTTTTAAATACCCGTGTGTGTGGCGAGGTTTGTTAATTATTGATTTTAAAAACAATGTCCCAGTCAGATGAGAATTGCTGATGTGGAGAAACATGCCCAGGCATGTCCCCGGGACATCGCCACCATTGAGCTTTTCGGATGCGCGTGTTGTTGTGTTTCTGTGAAAGTGTCTCCAAAACGAAAACAACTTTGGAGTTGCCCGTACTATTTTTTCTACCACGGGGAAAACGAGAGAACTATTACACTAACTACTTGTTAATATTTCGATTTAAAGCTTTCGTGACTGCAGGGATTCATCTTCTTGGTTCTTTCGGTAAAGTCACGTAGAAGGAAAAGAATAAAATAATAAAAATAAAAACATAAGAATTTATTTTTTATTATTTTCCTTCTACGTGACTTTACCGAAAGAACCAAGAAGATACTTGTTTATATGGCTCTTATCAGAAGCGGCCTGGCCACAAATCAATGCTGAACGATGTGGTTCATGTGTCAGTGCACAGCACCTACATAATCTAAACATATCTATGAACATCTCCACTTTGCACCCAGATCGTGTTTTGTAATGTTTGTTGTTGAAACGTTCTTACCCACCCCTACTGGACATCTCATGAAGAGCTTTACAGCTCATCGGATTCCTCCAGTGTAAATATAATTCCGAACGGCTCAACCAGAGCTATTGAAGCGTTGATATTTGCATTCCCTTTGCGCCGTTCGCCCTTTGACCATCGTTCTCTGGTCTAACACTGGCGCAGAGACGAGGACAGATCCGTCTCTGGTGTAGGCCAATACGTTTTAAAGACAATGCATTACATTATCAAAGCACGTGTTATAGCATGTTTTTACCACGAGGATGATGTTAATGCACACTTGATGCCTTACAATAGGGGTGTCTCTGGTTTTTTAAACATCTTGACAGCTGTATTATTGCCGGAAAGGGTATAAAGCCTATTCTTGTTTTTACATTTTATTTGAAAATGGACAGCCTGAAAGGCATTTCCATGGGTAAATAAAAAAACAAATATCAACATTTGATATCTGTCCATGCACCCCAACACATGTTGATCAACGGAAGCTACAGGACTCAATCACACGAGGCGAGAATGTGTTATTGAACCTAACAGCTTTATTGAAAACACGAACCAGGCTCTTAATAAGCAAAGATGAAATTTCACAGTGTACGTCAAAAAAAAAAAAAATCACACGGTTTTTTTTTTCCATATTTTTTAAAACTTCTTTTCATTTTCTCTTAAACATTAACTCTACATAATAGGTACAAAAGTATAAACTTTTCGTTTGAACGATGTTAACACACACAAAAGCCCGTGATGCCACTACTGCTATAGCAAAAAGAGTCAGCGTGCAGCCACAGTAAACCCACACGGTACCTTTTTTCAAATCTTCTTCTTAACCGACGACGTTGAACTCAAAACAAATCAGCCACGTTTTTTTCCTCATATAAATCGTATTGCAAAATCCTCCCCCCTCAACGACGTCGTACTGCTCTCACTTCCCACACCTCATCCACCACCCCCCCCCCCCCCAATAAAAAACCACTTTCAGAATAGGTTTTACAACGTTTCAGTCGAGTCTTCACCGGCCAGCCGTCGCACTGAACGGACAAACGCCTCGAAGCAAACACCCCGCGTGTACGTGTGCCACGTGTGTTACAAACAATTGGCTTTGTGCCGCTTCGCAAAAAAAAATGAAACAAAGAACTTGGCTTCGTGTGGTTTTTTGTGCAACCAGACAGCGGGCTTGCAGGTTAAGGAAGGGGAAGTCTCCATCCACCTCTCCCTGCCAACTCCTCCCGCCGAACCAAACCAGGACTTGCGCCGCGCATCAAATATTTAGACGTTCCCAATGTGCCATGGAAACCGTGGCAACCCGCATGTAAAAAGGGAACACGAGTGTAACAATGCTTCGCTTGCCCCCCCCCCCCCCCGACACACACAGAAAAAAAAGTGTCGGTTCTGATGGCTCTGGCAATTGTCCCCGCACGGACGGAGTTGGGCTATGGGAACGTCCTAAAAAAAGAAATAGAACCATTGGCGTTCGCCAAAGACATCGCGTCCAGGATGCCGCGCGCAATTCCAGAGGGGCGGGAGGGGTTGCACAAAAGCCACGCGAGCGAGCGATTTTGTAACTGGGGCACTGGGCGAGGTGCAGCAAACGCCGCTGTGCGTGGATTGCCTGGCCAAAAACACAAAGTGGATGCAAAAGGGGGGGGGGGGGGGATAGGAAAAAAAGATGACAAATTTTGCCCCCCGTCCCCCAACTCTGAAACGCTTTTAATGTTTGGGTTCTAGGATGTACAGATGAGGGGATGGGGGGGAAGCTGTCATTTCGAGTCCGGATGGGGCAGTTCGAGGTCGTAACGAAAAACGGCACAAACGACGCGCGGTCACTCGGCCACAACCGTTTTGGAGGAGCTCCACAACACACAAACAAAACTAAATAGCACCAAAATCTAACGCCCCGTCCGGCTGGTTACACCCCGCGCACACCGTGGGCAAGTGTCCAGCCTCGTCGGCCTGGGGAAGCGCACGCACCGTGTTCGGCCGAGCAAACTGTGGCCGACACCGAAAAAGAATTTCTATTGCATCCCCAGAATTGTCTCTTTCCTCCCCCCCCCCCCCCCCCCCCCGTTTAATGCAAATTGATTTTTTAAGGGGGAAATTGCAACTGAAGCCAGTGTTTGTTTGTAGTGTACAGTACTTAGAGCACCCATCGAAGACAATTGTACTGAATAAGGGTGATACGCTAAAAAAATGTGTGGAAATGTGACCCCCAAAGTGAAATTCTCAAGGGACACAACAAAAATTAACGTGGCCAAATGAAAATAAAGCACACGTTTAAAAGTAGACGAAGGCGGTGCATGCGTTATTTGCGACTGGATGGAATAGTCGGAGTGCAACGCGGCCTTAATTGATCTCATCCCTCCATGAGTCAGACGACGGCAGGCGATCGTCGATTTAAATTAGTACGTGGAATTACTAATCGCGCGCGATCCAAAGGACTTTTGAATGGGAAAACCGGCGGCGAATCAAAAAGTCAGCGATGCTCACTCGCACAACATGAAATCAACAGGCATGCCGACTCCGACAAACGCAAAGCGTAGCTTGCCAAAAACGACAAATGGTGGGAATTCTGGATCGCTGGATTTTTTTTTATATCGCCTACGGAAAATGGCTCTCCTCGCAGCAGCGATTTTTTTTTTTAACCAACCATCGCTCGCCCCGTGGCCACCGATTCCCACCAAACAAGCCACCGTTGGATTTCGGCGACATTTTAGAATTACACGTCACCAGCGATGGCGGCTCACTTAACAGCTAAAGACAGAAACCCCACCAGGCTGCAAGCAGCAGTGGTGGGGAGGGAGATGGGTTGAGGTGGCACAGGTAGCCTCTGACCACTGGACTCTCCGAACAGAGTGCACCGCAAAGGAAACCAACAGTGCACGGTTACGTTGCCGAGAGCTAGTGGATGCGTAATTGGCCACGATCACGATATTTTCAACTCTTGAGGCTGCCGCCTTCCCACCCCCACCACTGCCCCCCTTTTTCTCCCTTTCCCGGCACCGATGATTTATGCCTAAAGCTGTGGGGGTTTAAAGAGAGCTCCGCTCGACAATTTTTTTTTAGAAACATCCAGGTTTCCCTTCTGCAAGGCCAAGTCAGGTTTTGTGTGCACAGTTCACGAGCCATAGGGCATCTTAACCCTGCCACAAGCAAACACAAAAAAACGCGACGTGAAACCAAAAGCAACGGTTATCAACATTTGGTCACACATCAGCCCGGTGAGAATTGGAAAGCCATGGGTCCAGCATCATAATTGTGGGTCTCGGTAAAAACTTACTCGATGACAAAAAAAAGTCGTGTTAGTGACACACGGAGGAGCGTGTGGTAATATAGCGGGCGTGCAAGGCTTCATGAACTTCACGTTCTCAGAAAGTCACCAAAACTTGGTCACAGAGATGCACGTATTATAGGCTGTGCTACTGTGCAAACCACAATTGCGGTAAGAATTTCGTGGGATTTTTTTTACATGATTATAGTTTTTACGAGAATAACAAAGAAAAACCCCTTGAAAAGCATCTTGTTATCAACGCGCTACGAAACGCTTTTATGCATGTCCTACAGACGCGATACTTAAATTTTTTACAAGGCAAAGTTATTATCCTACTTTTTAAGAAAAGCACAAAAATGTTTGCCCCGAAGCTGCCAAAATATGTTCCATGATGGTTCTAGTTAAATGTGCTTAAATATACATGTATTACATGTACACAAGCCTCGTGTGAATAACAATATATTGTTCATAGTGCAAAGTTAATGCTAAACTTTTACACACATTGATTATTTTTTTGTATGCATTACAGAAGCTAGTTCAGCACACAGACGCCATTTTTGGGGTGAGAAAACAGTGCACGAGGCAGATGTGGCCCAACGGTTCACGCGTTCATGCGAAACATTCCGGGTGGACTGATGACGTTACTACGTTGCTTTGCGACTTTGTCAAATCACATTGCCCTGCGTCGTGTCTTATAAAATTGCAAACGCAATTTCAACAAAGCCACCGCGCCTCTCTCTCTCGCTCGCTCTCATAAAGCACACCATAACGATGAGAAATCACACTACTACCAGCAATTTTCAGTTCTTTGGAAATTAAATAAACAGGGCGTTTAGACTCTAAACAAATAAAGCAACTATTTAGACAATAGTGTACCTTTACTGGTAATACATTCGGCTGAAAAAAGTCCAGATGGTTATCATCTGGATGAAACAGTGCAATTTTCTTCATAGTACAGTATCTTAAAGTTGTAATCGTTCGCCCCCCCCCCCCTGCACTCTCAGCCCCTGGTCTCAACCACTTGACACAACTTCCGCTGCCAAATCACACACACGATGGCTCAAACACCCAAATGTAACGACTACAACTACGCCTTACGAGAAAGTCGATCTAACCTGTATGGCACTTTCTTAACTCTAACTGTTCCTTAAAGAGTGGAACACATCATATACAGTATTATATAATCGCGCGCGCGCACACACACGTAAAACAAGCTATCAGTTTAAATGACATTAGGTGAGAAAGTCCAGTTGCTGGCCTTAGGCTTTGACGAGTAGCCATCACACACACACGAAACACATCTGCTACTTTTGTACTACGCACGGCAATAGCCGTTTTAAAAGGCCTGCACCGCCACAATTACACAGCCCATCAGCCACGACGTGGGGCTCCTCCCCGTTCCATCAACGCTCAACAACGGTCACTGTCATGTACGTTATGCATCTGGTGGCCAGCATAGCTCGAAAAATCATTGGGGAAAAACTAAAAAAGTGCAGCATCACTTTACCAAGAAGCTTACAATATTCCTACCCCCCCCCCCCCGTCCATTGAAAATGAAACGTACACATTATTGCCATGTAATACTTTAAATGTATGTTGCGTGTTGACCTTATATAATTCTAAACATTTCTACCTAAAACTGTCAATTTGATCACAGCAATAAGCAAAATGTACAGTGTGGCTTTTTTTTGATTTTTTCTTGTTTGTTGTTGTTGTCGTCGTCAAAATGAAAAAAAAAGTGTAAAACTAGCACGGTAAACGTAGCGGATCACTACCTGCCTGAATGGCTGTCTCACATCCGGAGATGAGATGCGGGGAAAAAAGCGCAGCCGAGAATCATCGCGTAAACCTCACGAAGCAACTGCTGCCCCACTTTGGTCACCTGCCCGCCCGCCTGCCCGCCCAGCCACCGCCCCCCCCCCCCCCCTTGGGGCTGCTCACATTTTGAAAAAAGGAGGAGAGAGTTCAAGCTCCATCATCATCATCATCATCTCCGATGACGGTGGCAGCAGCGCTCTCTTGTGCTTAGGGGACAACGGCAAGAGTAAAAAAAATTAAAAGACAGTTCGTGGGACTTTGCGTTAAATGCTCCAATCGAGCAGCGCCCCCCCCTCCTCTCTCTGCACTTTGTACCCTTCAATATTTTTTGCTTGCTTATACAAACTAAAAAGTGGAAAATAACATCTTCCCCAGCTTGTTGTCCAGACGTAAAGCTGCCTCACCAGCCCCCCCCTACCCCAGCTAGCTAATCAGAGTCTACAAAGATCCCCCCGCCTCCACCGCCCCCTTCCACCAACTGAAAAGAGCCCTCGGCAACATTTAGGCCAATTTTATTTGGAAGGCTGTCCCCCAAACAAAAAAAGCAACCGCCTAACCGTTCGTAGAGATTTAACAAAAAAATTATGATTCCACGACGGACGGGCGTACGGTGTTAAGATAGGATGGTTTAGTTTGCTGCTGTTGTTGTTGTCGTTGTCAGAATGACCGTATAAACCCAACTCGACGACGCGATAAGAGCAGCCCGCAAGCGCACTGGTGACAAGGAAGCGGTTCTAAATCTGTACGGAATCGACATTCAAGAGATATTATAACACCAAGGCCGCTGAAAAATTATAGCTAGTTAGCAGAGGTTGATATTTTTCCAAAGCGCCACCGCGCGGTACTGGATACGTTCATCAAATGCCCTCCATCCAATCCCGATGGAACTAAATAGATTAATGTGGCCACCGTATTGGGCTGACAGTTTTCACCATCCTGGAAATGTATTGAAGGTCTTCGTACAACGGACTGACGATATACTTACGCGTTCCCTTGATGAGGGAATAAGACGCCACGTGTTTCAGAGCACCTGTCTCATAAATAAACCTTCAATGCAGGCCATCAATGTCCTAGTAGCTTAGGTACTTCAAAACTTCTATATACGTTCCATACGGGACAATCACGTGTACGCGCAAATGCCCGTGGCGCACACACACGCACACACACACGCTACACACAATGGGTCAAACCCTCCCTACTCTCTCACCCCCCCCCCTCTTCAACCCGATCCCGCTCCCCCCTGCCGCTTGCCCTCAGCCCCTCGACGCTTCCCATTGACGAATAACACGGCACCAAAACCAGTCCTACGGGAGAATTATCGTGTTGGCACATTGGAAAGGAAAACATAATTTCCTACATTTCCTTTAGTGTCTCCATGAAGCCAATATGGCTTGGTTGACCTTTCCATTGCTTTTCTAACAACTCCTCTTTCTCCCCAGCCCCCCACCCCCACCTCTTTACCCCCCCCCCACCCACAGAAACACACATTGTCAGACATCCCACCCAAGGGCCCCCTCCCCCTCATAACTAAAGGGGGCTGCCCCACACCTCCCAAATGGATAACGACAGCTGTAACGCTATCTGTTGTCCCGCCGGCGTCAGCTGCAGCATGGATACCACGCTTTGGATATCCTCTTCTGGTACCTACACAGCACACACACACACACAGAAAGGGGACGAGGCATTGCATTAAAGAATGACAAAAAAATTACGTATAGAAATTTATAAATCTAATCATTCTGGTCGAAGGCCTCCCCCCCCCCCTCATGGATGCATCTGTCGTTGGGGTTGTTTGAACCATACTTCACCACGCCGGACAGAGCGGATTGGGGAAAGGGATCGTCGTGCTCAGGACTGGTTCAGATATCGCTCTGCGCTGAAGTTGGCCTTGGCCGGGAATCCATAACTGGTTGCCGGGTTGAAAGCGCATTGCACAATGCACGTTGAACTTCTTTCGCACGGTACATAGCCAACTGTGCTAATCGGAGGTGCGGTGGGGTTAGCTCTACTAACCACTGCGCCACCGACCTGCACTGACCGCTGTGGGGAAGTATGGCCAAATAACACTCATACTTCCAAATGGCACAGGGTGGTGGCCCTCATCCAGCAGTGGATTGACAAAAAAATGGCTGTGCATGTACTTTGCCCGACCAAACACGTTTACAACGTCGCGTAAGCTGACTTCGGCAATGATTTCCAATACGCAGCAAAAATTTTTTCAGATACCTCTTAAAGACACTCGAGACAATTTCACGCATTCGTAAGAACTTGTATAATTCTAAGGTTACCAAATGTCAACGTGAGCTGAAGTCGCCGTGCTATTGTTCGCTATCCTGAAGAGCTGTGCAAATATGAAAATGTGGAGAAAGTGATATGCCTCATAAATCATGCACTGTTCGTACTTGAGTTAACACTTAATGCCAAAGACAAATTTATATTACATCTATGGGCTCGCCAAGTAGTTATCCATCCACTGTGCTGAAAAAAGGTATTGCCTGCATTCTCAATATTTTTTTTTTTGTGTACAGGAAAGAAAGCCACTGGATATGAAGAAAAAAATAGATCTCTAACACAGAGTAGAACTACACACCACGAACATTTGCTATGTATTAAATACTCAAATTGTTGGCAATCCATAAGACTGCGTTAAACTGTTGGCAATCGCTTATGTAAAACAAACACCGCTCGCAAGCTAGTGACAGGGAGATTATCAAGCTGTAAATGTAAACGCGAAGACACAAAACTGCTGTTCATTGGCAGACTTTAAGTTACTTTCAGGTTCAAATTAACAAAACACGGCCTCTGACTTTTAACGAGCAGCCAATCCGTAATCAATCTTTGCGAGATCTGCAAAGCCACTCGGACAGATCGCCCCCCCCCCCCCTCAACCGCCTCGCCCCCCCCTCAACCGCCTCGCCCCCCCCTCAACCCCCTCGCCCCCCCCCTCAACCCCCTCGCCCCCCCCTCAACCCCCTCGCCCCCCCCCTCAACCCCCTCGCCCCCCCCTCAACCGCCTCAACCCTCGCCCCCCCCTCCCCCTCACCCCCCCCCCTCAACCCCTCGCCCCCCCTCAACCCCCTCGCCCCCCCTCAACCCCCCTCGCCCCCCCCCTCAACCCCCTCGCCCCCCCTCAACCGCCTCGCCCCCCCCTCAACCGCCTCGCCCCCCCCCTCAACCCCCTCGCCTCCCTCAACCCCCCCCTCAACTGCCTCGCCCCCCCCTCAACCGCCTCGCCCCCCACCCTCAACCGCCTCGCCCCCCACCCTCAACCGCCTCGCCCCCCACCCGCCCGCCTCGCCCCCCACCCGCCCCGCCTCGCCCCCCCACCCGCCCGCCTCGCCCCCACTGCTTGTTACAACAACAAAAAACTTGGTAGGCATCCAACGCCAACACACCACGATGGGCCCACGGCTGCTGCTGCTGCTGCGTTAACGCGACCCGGACATCTCCTCCGTGATTGGCTCACGTGTCGCGGGGCACAGGGCCCGGCCACAGTGCGGTACAGTGAGCAGCCGCGTGAAGCTGCACCACCACCACCACCAACAACGTGCTTTCTATTTGTATTGAGTTTAGGTTTTTTTTTTATACTTTTTACACAATTCTGGAAAAATTGCCAAATGCAGCTGGATGTTGTAATCACCAGCGTATACGTCGTACTCAAAATTTACTCTCCAACACACAACCTGAAGTTGTAACTAATTGGCACGCTTAGTTTACGTGACAAACCTTACTCATTTAGCTGCGTCGGGTTGGTGGCGGCGGGTTTAACGAGTTATATTTTACACGATACAGCCAAAAAAAAACTTTCTTATTAAAAGTTTTGCTGTCCATTTTAAACGGTGAAACATGGGTTTTAGTTGTGTTGATGACCTACGATCCAACTGAAAAAATCTAGTCACTGGTGCTTGTACATATTCTTAAAAAGCGGAAAATGCCAACTTTGTTCAACGGTGAGCTTGAACGCTAACCCAATAGAGCCACTTGCGATCGCAAACTTTTGGCTGTCAATTTTTGTAAAAGCAAACACTTTTAATTTCTAATAACCTCGAAAAGCCAACCGGGGAAAACTGGACAATGTCGCTTGCACCTATCCTCAAGATGTGGAAGACGCTTACAGTACTAAACACAGTGGATTTAACCCTATACGAGCCATCCGAGATAAAGAAGCAACAAATTTACTTTCACACAAGCTCAGCAAAAAAAACCTGAAATAAATAACCGAATGTGGATTTTTAAAAAAGTAAAAAAAAAGCCATTAGCTTTGTTCTAGCTGTTAACGTCATTATCATTTTTTTTTCTTCAGGAAAAACCGGAGTCACGCGATAGCCGCTGTGAACCGAGGAGGCAGGAACTCCCTAACGGCACGGCCAGGAAGTCCAAACCCTGAGCGCGAGAAGCACAAGCCACGGACGCGCACACACACGGAGTGGGTTGGGCTGCTGAAATGGCAAAAATCCCGGGCACGCACGGGACAAGCCCAGCCGACTTCATTATCACCATCACCGCGCGCTGTGTCACTATTACGGCGTTGTGTCACCACCACAAAACAAGCTGGCACCCCGTTTAAGCCCACAAGTATATGGACCGTGAAGCACTCTCCCGTTGTCTGGAACTGGAAACAGGTGTTGCTTTCATGATTTTCTATCCAAAATGGTAGAATCACTGGAGGTTGCATCATCATCATCTATGTGGGATACGAATCTACGTTTAAAGGGTGGGGATTGAGGGTGGGGGGGAGGGCAAAAAAAATTGTATACAGCAGGGAAAAGTGTTTTTTTCCTTTCAAAAATTGAACTAATTTGTTCTAAAGGTTATCGAAGCGTCACTGGAAAAATGAGACGGGGTCTCTGGCGCGCACGCACGCACTCGTGTGTGTGTGTGTACCCATCGTTAGCGAATGCACAGTGCACGCCCGACGGACCTGGCTTCAAAGGGCTGCCATGAAACTGCTGCACAGTGCTGACCATGCATAAGCCAGGAGCGGGGAGGAGGGGGGGGGAGCTTTAAACCATCAGAACGTAAAATTGACACAGTCAGCTTTCCACCTAATGGATCCTGCTTAATTAACCGCATGATGTACTTTAATTTGTAAAGGTTCAAATGGTAACGTGGTGCGCCTCCCCCCATCCCCCCACTACCCCCTCCCGACCCCCGTAATCGGCTACAGGTCTGGACGCAAGAAATGCAGAAGTCATGGTGTGAGCAACAAGCAGAAAAGCTCTACTTTGCGACGTTATACAACATTGCTGGAGATTAGGTTCGCACTCGGGCGTCGCCCACCCATTTGCTCACCTACGATTTACTTTTAAGATGCGCAATTGCCAAGGAAAGACTAAAACATCACGAAGTTTGTATTTTGAGGAGAGGCGTAGAGACATACACGGATAGGTTTGGAACCAATGGACGGCACTACGCAGCCCAGAAGAAGCACCCCCCCCCAAAAAGTTGAAAAAGGAATTGGTGCACAACATGCATCACGCTAAAGTTTCCTTGGGTAGGCGCGTACATGTTGTTTTTAAATGGGTTCCACTATATGAAGGACAGGTCATGCAAAGTAAAAAAAAAATCAGTTCCTCATCTTAAGTTTAAACCTAAACCGACCAAATGGTGCATCAAGGTTACATTCTACTTAAAGTTCATTTAGTGTCATGGGTAGGCCATAACACTTGTCCGTTATAATATTTTTGAGAAAACTTGATAAACAGGATTATATTTTTCCTCATTTGCAACTCTACACCCTTGCGGCAAAGAGTTTTTTTTACTCAAAGGTGGTAACGTTTTGAAAACAACCACTGTGCGCAAAAAGGCCCCTCTCTGTCCTTCCGAAATGCTCGTTTAAATCTGCACACTTTGAGCTTCGCAAAGCGTAAACAGCTAAAACCTGTTGGGTGCTTTTTTTCCTCCCCTACACAAACCTCCGTGTATATTTTTTGAAAATCGTTCAAAATTGTTTTTTCCCTCGTGCAAGCTGCGCCCGTTAACAAGCAAGGCTCGAAACTAAAGTTTCAGAAATTAAGTAGTTTATTTTTTTTTACGACTTTCCTGCCAAAGCCTGCCTTCGTCAGCCAACACCGAGTAATGCGGGGTTCTAGCCAGAAACAAATGCAGCCTTACAGCAGCATCTGCGCAACTGGGACAGCCCAAGTCAACGCCAGGTCAATTTCCCACACATCAATTGTCCCCCTCTCATAATGAAATAAATTAACCACCAAAACCTGCCGCTAAGAAACCTGAAAAATGAGGACAAAGGGAAAAAAACCCAACCTTTTTTGTGATATCCTGAAGGTTTATATTCTTTTAAACCTATAATGAGGAACCTTTGTTGTGTATTCTAACGTATAATAGCAGCCGAATTGTAATTTACACTCTCGTGCCAAAATCGCAAATGCAGCGGCAACATTATTTTTTTTGTGGAGTGGATTTCAAACTCACCAGAGCGTGATCAAACTTGAATGTGCTGATATAGTAGGCCGAGATGTCTGCGTTGGCGAGCGGTTCCGATATCTGGGCCACGATGCCACACTCGTCTGCAAAAGTTAAAAACAAAAAACGCACGAACATTCGTTTTTGCTGCCACATGTGAATGTATAAGCGGCAAACGTACATTTGGCACCATAAAAAAAAATAGTTGGCGGCGCATCCTGTACGCGTGCGTTTGCCCGCGACAACAAGGCACAAACGGTTACGCAGAATCCCAACAGAGTTTCAACTGGGTCACATCCTAACGCAAAAGCTTTTAATTGCCCAAGAGAGGCCCGGTAAATTTGCTCAAGGCCATTAAAAGAATGACGTAACTTGTTTCAGATTTTTTTTTTAATGGGGGGGAATTCAAAGTTCTGTTAAAAAATAACTAAAAAATCTCAACGACTGCTCAAGGATATAATGTTCAGACGTGACACACGCTGGTATGATAAAAAAAACAGTCATCTTCAACAGGACTAGCTGTCCATTTGAACTATGTCACAGTTGATAATCCGTTCAGATGTCATCATAAAAGCAATGAAAGATTTACCGGCACAACACGCGTGTAGAATTGTACAACACAGTTGGGAGACAACGGGGTAATTTCCTACAAAAGCTTTTACACGCCTACAAAATAAGCATTATCACCGCTAGCATGCAAATATGCCGACTCATCGTCCGTTTAGACAGACGGAACAGCGCACACACGAGCGCGCTGTTGGTTTGCAGAAAACGCTCCAGATACAACATTTCCACTGCCCCCAGATGCAAACGAGGGCAATTGCACCCAATTACACGTGACCGAGTCGGGTGGAAAGCAATTTGTTCACTTGCGAAGGTGGATACATTACACCCCCCCCACCCCCAACAGTCTCGGTGACCTGCCATTAAATGTTCGCAAAATAAAAACCAAAAACATGTTTTTTTTTGTTACCCGGCGCTTGCAAGCTTATAAGGAGAGCACAGTTACGGACTTGTTACACACCCTGTGATGTGCAAAAATCCTTTTGCCCAATGCTAAACCCGGTAATGCAACCTTAATAGCTTGTTGACAAGACCATTTAATGAAGTGTTTTAAGAAGGCGGAGAGAAAAAAAAATCTTTGCAGACATTGCAGCAACAACACTTGAATGCCCCCCCACACCCCCCGCTAGACATTTAACTCTTGCAAACACAGCAAGTTGCAAAATGTGCCCTTTGAGCACAAGCAAACTACAAGGGGAAGGGGAGGGGATAGCCAACTTAATTCCACAAGGAGAACTGGAGAGAGAGGTGTCACTCGTGAGGCAGGCCACGAAGTTTTTAAAATTAATCCATCTTCCGTTAACTGTACAAGGCTCAAAATTAAATAACAGCAACATTCATCAAGACACTAATGTTTGTAGCTAGCAGTCAATCACGTAATGAGGTGCACGAGTGTCACTTGCTCGGCAAAATTGTTTAATATACGATGGCGCTTCCATAATTAAATGTACAAGAGGCGGGTGCATGAATGTGGATTACAATGAAGGGATGTTCGTTGCACGTATGTGTGTTGAACTTCTTTCGCATCGTACGTAGCCAACCGTGCTAATCGGAGGTGCGGGAAAGTGCATGAGGTTTGGAGTTTGGCAGACGGCGCTCAAACTTACCGAAACCCAGAGGCTGCCCGCCTATTCTCACCATCTTCCACACTTCCCCCGAGGCACTTGTGAACAGCAGGTTGTTCGGAAACCTACAGATTTTTTTTCACCAAACACGCACGAATCAAATTAACGCGTCAAAACCGAGCTCGCAGCATAATTTTGTCGCCGCACATGGCATCAGGAGAAATTTCCTGGCAATAACAAAGGGCTTGCCATGACTTTTAAAATCAATATTTTTTAAATGCTTCAAACTACGGCAAGACCTTAAAAACACAAGCATTTCCGCGAAATAACTACATCAACATAGCGTCGTCGCTGGTACTAGCGTTCGCTACAAACACCGTCTAAATTAGAAAATCTAAATTAAAAATAATCTATCACCTTTGTAGTGTGCGGGTATCCATGACCAGGGAGATGTAGCCCTCGATCAAGGAGAAGGAAAAAAACTTGATGAGTTCTCGATCTGCGTTGTCAGCCGTGGAGTCCTTGCCGCTGCAAAAAGGAACACGACAACCCTGTAAACAGCTTACTCCCGATTGTCGTCAGGGGGAGGCAAGGGGTGGGAGCGTAGAAAAAGTTGGCCTTAAGAAGATGAGTGGGAATAAAAAAAAAACAAGTTCTGTAGCACACCCACTCTAGAGTCAACACAGACGCCGGGTTTTACACGGAATACGGGAACAAGAACAGCGCCAGTACAGCAGTCACAGTAGTGGCGAGATGTTAACCACCTTGCCTGGTATACAGGAGGTCGTGGTTTCAATCCCATCCCTGACGCCTGCTGTATATATTTGGAGTTTGCATGTTCTCCCCGTGGTCGCGTGGATTTTTCTCCGGGTCCTCCGGTTTTTCACTCCACATTTAGAATCGACGTGCGTTTATAGATTATTTGGCTGCTGCTATATATTTCCACGTGATGATGAGCCACTTCGTTGAGATATCATTTGTGGCCAGGTCGCTTCTGAAAAAGAGCCATATAGCTCTGTGGGCCTTCTTGGTAAAATAAAAAAAGTTTAGTTCGGAAAAATAGCTTCGTTTACAGGCGCTGAACACAATTTAACTAAATTCTTTTGCACATTTTATGTCACTTCGCACTCGCGACTCAAGATGTAAACTTGAGTTCATAATTTTTTTTTATCGCAGGTGGTGACACCAGGCAAAATAACCAGACCAAAAAGCATTTCTTAAAAAAATTCGATTTCAATTGAGAACTCATTTCTTTAGAACTGCTTTTTAGTTTGTTGTTCATCCCCCCGGTACCTCTGATGAGCATAGTTGGTTACGTGCAGTGCGAAAAAAGTTAAACGTACACACACACACATACCCAATGCGAAGCGAAAACAGCCGGGCCTCATTTGCGTCCTGCCACGTACCTTCCCGAGTAGAACATGATGTCCATGAGAAGAGTTGTGATGAGTGGCAGAGTGGTGGGGTCGAGGCTCGTCACGCAGAACTGGTTAACGGGGCACGTCAGTGGGTGGATGACCGGCCTGCTCACTGCATGTCGGACGCACGGCAGGGGGGGGAACAAAACGCGAGAGGCTCGTACGAATGGAAAACGTTGGGCGTCCGTAAAGGATTAACGAAAAAATGTTACTTGCAAATTATCGAGAAAAATACGGAGACAACCCACCACTTTTAGGTTTCACGAAGCCGTTGACAATGACGGTGTCATCCAAAGCCACCACCTCGCCGTCAATCTCACGGAAAATGGCGAATTCCGTGGAGAGGGCATGCATCACGACCGGGAGGTCTCGCTCACGCACCTGCGTTTCGTACAAAAAAATATACCGATTAACATCCATCGTAAACGCGTGCTGTGCATTACAATTATGACTCAGAGGGGGGTGGAAGGAGGAGAAAATGTTTTTCAGGACAAGGCCACGCTGCTATTGCAGCCACTCGCACAGATTAGAGTGTTGACTTAAAATTATTCATTAAGGAAGCAACATCATTTTACGGGTCTCCGTTTGACACTTAACGCTTATTTCTTTTAGCGTAAACAACCCGATTCCTTCGGTTGCTTGATTGTGATCGACTGTTATCGGGCAACACATTCCCAACGTCATTCTGACTTGGGAGTGTTGAAGAAAATCGGCAGTCCTTTTAGTTTTCCGAAGAAGATGCCAAAGCCAGAGAGCAAATTGGGACATTGCCCTGACATGTGCAAAACTTGAGCGAAAATGTAATTTGGCACAAACACAGCGGTGAAACTCACACTAACTTACCTTTTGACACAAGCGCACTAAACATAAAAGGGAGCGAGCTGTTTTTTTTAACTTGTTTTTACAAAAGTCATGCCTCATACGCAAGACCTTTAAAACATTTTTTATGTATATTTTACATTATTGACATAAATGCAAGGACAGTGAAATGTTAATTAACGAAACGTAAGAATTCTGAGTCGGCCTTTTTAAGGTTACAACACCTACCATAAAAATAAAGCCGACACGTATTAATAGTCCTTATAAAAAGGTCACCACACTAAATCGTTGTCATTCATACTTAAAAACCAAAGCATTTTTCAATTCATCTGCTAAGAATGTCTAAAAAATATATATAAAAAATTCATATTATGCAAGACAACATGACGAGTTGTCAGGGAGCTGGTCAAAATCCAAGGGTCGTTTCCAGAACGAGAAAATGTGGCCAACGCACATTTCCATTTCTTCAATTGCACACATTCGGGAATACACCAACGTGTGGACGAGACAATGACCCAGTTGCAGAGCCAGACGACCGCAAAAACCTCGACTAATCCACCGACCCCCGTTTAACTTCGCGCAAGCCCAAGCAGGCAGGTGAGACGACTCCGTGTGTACGTATGTTCAACTTGTCGCACCGTACGTAGCCAACCCTGCCAAATCGGAGGTGCGGTACAGGGGGAGGTCAACAAACTACAGGACAAAGACTCGGCACTCTCGCTCGCTCACGCACGCACGCACAGCAATCTCACCAAGATGAAGTCGGTCTGGTACGTGGAGTACATGAACACGGAGACGTTGTGGTCGGCAAGCGGAGCGATGACGGACTTTGCGATCTTGGTGACGCCCACGGCCGGCGAGTTGGGGCTGTGTCCTCCGCCCGACACCACGTTGAGCGCCAGCCACGTGGCGTCCTCCACGCTGAGCCGCTCTGACACCGGCAGCTCTGTGCGTTTCCACGAGAGAATAAAAAACGTTAAAACCTGCGTTAAACAAAAAGTATAACTATTTCGGATGAAGACGACGACGACGGTTTGCTTGGTTGTAACCTTTTGACGAGTTCTCGTATTACCTCCGATTAGCATGGTTGGCTACGCACGGTGCGAAAGAAGTTCAACATACGTACAGACATCAGACAGCTGGAGTTTATCGCGACAAAAATAGTAAACGCTCCAAACCGTTGGACTCTTAAAACTGGAAAGCATTCATCATTGGAAAAAAAATTACAAAATCAAGTCAAAATTGGAATAAACATGTTGTACAGATTTAGTTTATCACCGGGCTCAAAAATACCATTGAAAAGCTCAGCTGGCTTCACGCCACGTCCAGGTTCAAATATAAACTCCTGAATAAAAAAAAAGAATCACTCCAGTCCTTGGCCACTCAAACCTCCCCCCCCCCATCCCAATATCCAAACGTGAATAAACACGTAAGATTCTTGCCAAGACCAATATATATTTGTTCCCTTCTGAGATTAAATCTGCCATTTACAAGCAACAAAAGACATACAATGAAAACCATTCACCCGATTATGCTCTAGCAATTAACAAGTAAACATTGGGGTTCAATTGCACGGTTCAAGACACTGTAAAAACGGGTCAGAATTTTTTTTACCCCTACAATCTATTGACAAAAAACACATCACAAATACAAAAGAAGGCAGTTGTTTTTGTTCAAACACCAAAAAGGTTTTCAGAAAAAAAATAACAATCCCCGCCGCTACCATCTGCAGGGCATATTCGGCAACGACCTCTGAGGCAACCTCCGATGCGGCGGTGCCGGTGATGTGCGCAGAGGTCGCAAACGGGTTTTGATTCCTTACCCGTACCCGTACCCGGCCGCACCAGGGTCGCAAACGAGTACCCATACCCGTACCCGGCCGGGTACGGGTACCCGTTCCCTACCCGTACCCGTACCCTACCAGAAATGAGTGACAAACGGTTACTCACCAGTGACTCACGGCCTACCCGTACCCGGCTGCACCAGGGTCGCAAACGGGTACCCGTACCCGGCTGGGTACGGGTACCGGCTGGGTACGGGTAAGCCAGGTATCGGGTAGGGTACAGGTATCGGGTACCCGGTTGCGACCTCTGTGTGCGAGTGAGAAAAAGGCTGGCTGGGGGGGGGGGGGTGCAAAATAGCTGGGGGAAAGAAAAAAATCATCCCTCCCCACTTTCTTTCTGCGCAGTAAAGTGGAGATCCCCTGGGCGCGCATGTGGCCACCAAACAAAGTGTCTGCCCGGCAACAGCGGAGATGCCACCAATTGACGGGAGCGCAAAAACCTCCCCCAGCTCGTCCTGGCCGCAACAAACAATTTAACAGTTCTTGATGTCTCCGCTGGGACGTGATTACTTAATTTTAATTAGTGGTGGCCGCGTTATAGCTATGCCAAGGGTAGAAACGAGCTCGCCTGTTAACCCCCACGTGATGTATTGCCCGTGACTGTTATAGGGAGCGGATTCTGGAAACACGATTGTATGTTTTTCGCTCGAATGCTGAACAGTGCTTAACGGAATAAAACAAATATAGCATTACAAAATTCCAGAATAAATTAAAATGTGAGGCAAGCCATTAAAAAGTCAAGCAACTAGACAAAAGAACACGCCGTGACAGTGATAGCGATGTATGAAAAATGGGTAAAAATAACACCCAACGATTTCTTAACATTAGGGTAGAATACCAAAAGGACTAATAACTAAAGGTGGAATTAATTACTTGAGCAGAAATTTGTAACGGTGCTTAAATAATTAATGGGCTCAGAGAGTGACTGCAACTGCGGTAATTAACACATTTGCCGAAATGTTTTAAATGTAATAATGCTAAAAGAATAATTGCATTGCCAATCAAAACCTTCATTATTTTGCGCAAAATTACATTTCAGGTTTTTAAAAACGGCAACACCCATTAAATATTCAAAACGGTGAAATCGGGCCCCACTAATTTCACAAACCTTCCACTGCTTAACAATTCAATGTGGGTGGGGGGGGCACTCCCAAGGATCTAAGAAGACACTATATAACAGTTCTGCCAACTGCACAACAAGCTGGTATTTATCCGAGATTTAAAAAAAACATACTTATCGAGCTATTGCATAAGCACGCTACCACACAGCTAAGCCCAACGTAATGTTGACTGTTCCAAGGCCTGGGCTAGCTTTAATAAATAGGAGCCGGTGGAGGCTACAACATAATGAAGAAAATAAAACAGGGATTTTTATAGTTATGCAAAACAAACCAAACCAACAACAACAACCAGCCACTACCATCCAATCGAATCTGAGAGCCTAAAAAAAACTGCTGGCTCTGCAAATCCGACAGTGGAAAGCCCTTGGAAACAAACCCAGCAGCCCTCTCCTTGTCGACGCTCTATTGGTCCACGGCAGCCAATCGCAAAGCCCGCAACAGCGTGCCTCCACAGCCAATCAAATCAACGGGCTCGCATTACACGTTTTATCAAGGACTCGATTGGCTACAGTCAAGAACAAAAATTGCACAAAACAAAAAATATAATCACATTTTATTAAGCGTACGTCCTCCCCGAGGCAGCAAGCTTCATTGGGGATATTCCACAAGAGTCGTTCGTTCAGATCAATTGGCCGTAGTACCCCATGTCACAGATCAGACGATTTGCAACACAATCATAAAAAGCACACACTTAGCAAGTGTAATGCATGACAAGAGTGTTACTTGCAAGGTACGCTTCTGTAATTATAATTTATAGATCAAGGAAGTGCCGAACAGAACGTACTATGACACGAACACAACAGGGTTGCCCTTTGCAACCCAAAGTCATCAAGGTCAACACAACATTCTTGGCACCAAGATGGCAAGATGTTAACTACCTCGCCTGCAATACAGGAGGTCGTGGGTTCGATCCCGACCCCGACGCCTGCTGCGTATTTGGGAGTTTGCATGTCTCTCCTCGTGGTTGCGTGGATTTTTCTCCGGGGCGTCCAGTTTTAACCCTCCACATTTAGAATCAACATCACACGTTTAGACTATTTGGCTGCTGCTATAGATTTCCACACGATAAGCCGCCACTTCGTTGAGCTATCATTTGTGGCGGACAGGTCGCTTCTGAAACAAGAGCTAGACAGCTCAGAGGGCCTTACCTGGTAAAATAAAAACTTGTTTAGTTTTAGTCGAGTTAAATTATATTTGCTTGTATACAATTCACAAACCCAAGACGCTATGGAGTACAGTAACAGCATTCTGCAGCGCTTATGTGCAACATTTAGCATTTTTAAAACGTGCCCAACGTTATTTATGAAAACAGATGTTGATTCTGAAACACAAGGACTATGTAAGCCATTATCAAGACTCAAACGTTTTTTTTTCTTTCCCACATGGAGATGAACAACTTCCAATTCCATCTTCCAGTTGTTGAAAATAATTCATCAGAGCAAGACTCCTCGAGTGGGGGGGCGGGGGAAATGAAATGTTTTGCGTGTAGAAAAATAATACATCGTGCTACAACCGCTAAAGTTTCGCTCGCAAAAAATAACTTTGAGCAGTTCCGTAACAGAGCAACGCAGTGAAACCTTTACCGATACGAGGGACGGACAGCGATTACCGATTTTTAAGAAAACATTTGTGCTTCCCAAGAAACATATACACTCCATACATATGAAGACCTAAATAGCTGCCTGGGGTAAAGTCTATAAATGTTTGGGGAAATGTGAGCGAGCGACTGCAAGCCGTGCATAACTAGGACACAAATAAACAGCGGTCTCCCTAGCGAAGGCAGCCCGGGCGATGCAAAACATCTTGAGGGTGGCGCTGAGCGTTTACCAATACACACAACACATAAATGAACAAGACCAGAACACCACTGACGTTAAAATTATATTCTAACATGGCAACTGCTTTAACGTGAACCATCTTGAAGCTTGATCGATGTAACTTTATTAATAACTCGGTCACAGCCCAACGACGCCAGAATTCTTTCTCGAGAGACATCAAACTACACTATAACCACCGCCCCCTTTAGAAACACCAAGTAGCGAATGGCAAGGATACACACACACACCCACTGCAACTTCACTCTATGTTGGTAGTTGTTGGTATGTTTCATAAGCAGAAGGGGGTGTATATATATGTCAAGATGGGTTAAATATAGACTACATTCAAAACTGTTAAGACTACAATTCAAATTCTTTTACTTTTTTCAGCAGAGCGAGCGTAGCAAACGCCGTTGCACTGTACTCAGCTACAAAATCTACGCTCCCCCACCTTCACCTCCCCCCCCGTGCTGGCAAGCGTGAAGTATGGTTAAACAACACCACCCACGGTGAGGGAGTAGGGGGGGCCCTCACCTTCAACAGCGATGTAAATGTGCAACAGATTCTATCAAACGATATGTTTGTATATATTATTTGCATATACCCACCTCCTCCCACCTTTTACCCACATTGCAGTAATTTTTTTATCGTAAATAAACAAACTAACGCGACAATTGATGATGAAAGTGCTTAGGATTGATTAGCCGCCGTCGTGTAAATTAATCAATCGCCTTCGAAAAGTCGCACGTCAATATGAACGCGTGCTTCTCTCGAGCGGGCCAAACGTGCAAGAAAAGAGCGCGCTGCTCCTTGCCAAGAGGAATGCTGTCGCCCGAAGGGGAAAACAAGAATCCCCTTCCACCCTTGCCTGCTCGCTGTGCCACCCGTGTAATAATGTAGCAGTGGCGACGGGAGTGGGCCAGGGTCGGGTTGGGGAGAGAATTGATGGCACAAGCACATTCCGTGTAAAGCCCCGAAAACCCCCCTCTCGCTTGCACTCTCTAACCCCAACCCACCCCACCGACCCCCCCAAACCCATCCACCCCACCCCTCCGGTTGCAGAGCAAGAATCTTCCCTTCAATCCTGAGAAGTGGAGAGGGCGGCTGATGCAACCAGTTCTGTGTATGTCACCCGTGTTAAGATATTATCGTCGTAGTAGTGACATCAGTGGTCGTAACCTTTTTAGGGTTTGATAATCACGAAGGAGGAGGAGGAGTTCCCGTGTTGAATAAATTGGTCGCGACACCGGAGAGAAAAAAAGACGGGACGATTACCATTTGGTATCTTACGCTACGGTTATGATGGATACCCCGCAGTGGGGGAGCGGGAGTGTGGGTTTAACTTGCCAAAAAAACAATTACATTAAGACGATTCCAAG
Organism: Lethenteron reissneri; assembly: GCF_015708825.2. NCBI lineage: Eukaryota > Metazoa > Chordata > Hyperoartia > Petromyzontiformes > Petromyzontidae > Lethenteron > Lethenteron reissneri. The sequence continues at coordinate 3,734,331 of NC_083805.1, forward strand.
AATAAAGGTGAAATGCGGGCAGTAAAAGAAAAGGCAAACATTTAGTTCAAATAAATAGTGCTACAAGCTTGGCTTTGTTAAAAAAAAATGGTTACCTTTAAATCCTTCTTCATCCACAATCATGGTGAAGTCGTCCGGTGTTTCCGTCAAACTGAAAAACTTACACCTGAAAGACACACGCACACATACACACACATAAATGCCAACACCTCATTAACAAAAAATGTGCCACTTCAATTACTTAATGTGACAATAGCACCAACTTAAATTTCCGCAACGACCGTAATTGACGGTCTGGACGTGAAACTACACAATGCATCAACGCACAGAAAACGCGTTATAAAATCAGACGGAACACGAACCATTAGGCGCACATCTTTAGTAACGAACTTATCAAAAACAGCTCGCGATGCGAGTTCAAGAACACTCCGATGAGCACAGCAAACAGAATAACCTTTCCCCAACACCACCTTCAATAAAAGTAGGTTTAAAAAAATCAGGATTATTAGAGCATCGAGTGCAACATATTTAGTAACCGAATGAAACTACCTAAAAATTTTTTCTATAAAAGCACCATGCAGCTGCTTTGTGGAATTTTAGAAAAGAATGCTCCATGTACAAAGCCCTTCTTATAGTGAAAAATTGTAGGAATGTATTCCGAACCACAAAAAAACAAACACGTACTTTGTAACACTTGGGAAACACGTACAGGTTATTACATCAGTAGCATACAGCGAGAAATACTTTTCTCCAGATGGAAAAAATAGCCTGCATAGCAGCAACCCCCCCCCCCCCATCTAACATTACAGCTATATATAGCTGCTTATTAGACTTGCTTATTAAAAACAACAGCACCCACTCCACGTATCTACAATTTAAGCTTCTGTTGAATTTAAACCACCACCTCTAATTTCTAACCGACCTCGACATCAAACTTGTATTAGGCTGCCAATCAAACGAACGTATCCATAATATTCCCGATGTCATGTTCAACTTCCTTGGGCTCACGGCACACAAGCTATTGCCGGCGGATTTGACATACATAGAAAACGAAGCCAAAGTGCAAATATTTATCTCCACACTATAAAACTTTAAATGTGTTTATCACGTAACAACCACCCCCCACCGCCCATCCTTCACATCACTGCAAGAATAAGGCATGCATCTCTTATAGCTTCAACAACAACAAAAACCCAGGGCTCAACTGCTGAAAGATATCACAGCGACAATAAACCAACCTCTTCCAATTGAAACAATCGGCGTGTTAGAGGTGTACATTGTTAGAGCAAAAAAAAAGTCAAACAAAGCAAAGCCCTTTATTACCTGCGTTGGTCATTGTCAATGTTTTCTCATTAATTGGGTGAAGATTACGTTAACATTTCAAGTATTGTTCCCGATCACCTCTACAAGGCTGCACATTTAATGAACCAATGGATTTACCAAGTTGACCGACCGAATACTTTAGCATGCGAATGGGGTTTTAAACCGACAAATATTTCCACTCACGTTCGCCTTGCAACAAGAAAAAAAAACTAAATTCGTGAACGACAATGAAAAATCGAACCTAAGGTGGTGAGCAGTCCGCAACTGGTCGGGAAATCTGGCTGCCAACTCAAAAAACGGAAAATCGACATTTGAAAAGTTGGCCAATGCGTGGAGACTCCACCTTTCCGACTCGGCAGCGAGGATAGCAAGCGGGTGAGTCGTCACACAAACATGCTTCCCAGATGCAAGTTAATGGTGGGGAGGGGGAAATAAAACAGACCTTTAATTTTTCACTCAATTTGTTGGATTTTGTAAATGTGACGGATTAGCTTTTAACCAGAAAAAAGCTGAAATTAATCCACATCACATGACGCGCTCTCTTGCTTTAAGGGACATACAAATAATATATTTGAAAGTAAAGCACGAACAGGGAAGATGACGAATGTAAGGGAATGTCTCTTAACGTCTTTTAAAATGTCAGCTGAAAGGTTGACTTTAATTTCCTGCCGTGGAACAATACTTTCTAAACGTATTTACTGCATACAGTACATAAATTAATCTGCACTTTGCTGTTGGAAGGGGAAAAAATATCTAAATCAAACTCTTACTCGGTGCAACGAGTATTCGTACTGTCATTGTCTACGTTGAGCTGCCAGCACGTAGAAATAAGCACTTTTTTTTAACGCAGACATCTAAATTGAGATTAACTCGAAAAATATATATGGGCAGAAGTCACGCTACCCACAAACACGCCCACACGGCGCTCGATGCGGCTATTTATTTTTTATTACTAAACATTGCTCATCTCGTGTGGGTTGTTGCTGGGGGAGAATTTTTTTTATGGTTCTACTTGCATTCTGCCTCGTCCATTGGCAGTCTTACCATCAATACACACACTGACCTATAACTTGCAAAAATACATTAACCGCCCCCCCCCCACGCGGTTAAAAGCCAGGTAAAGACACTGGGGGGCTGGATATGGGCAAAGAAGGCAGCGAGGAAGAAGATTCGTCGCTTGGTGGCCGGTGGAATTGATGGGGTTGCCACACGTGTGCCCAGTGGACTCATGCCCTCTGACCAGTCACCGTACAGGTCAAAGTTGCACCCCACCGACACCACCACCTTACGTTCTAATGCACCCCTTCTCTGCAAGCAATGCTTGCCACTGCCGCCCACTGGCATGCTGGGTTCAAAAGGCCAAGGCAGTGGGGGATTTAAAGTTGTGCCACAATTTCATGAATACTCTACACAGTACCTAACAACACAACAACAACCGTAGGAAGGAATAACAGCAGTTCTCATAACATGATTCGCTGGCATGTGAAATCTAAGGACATGTGTTGGCAGGAGTACACAAGGACAAATAACAAAAAACACGTCATTAATATTACTCAATAATATGACGCTGGCATGTCATTGACGAATGTGGCATTTTTGTTTTACCAGATCATTCACATAGCATCTTGTTGCAGCAGTAGCTGTGCAAGGGCTTTTGGTGGGTTGTTATTGAAGACCCTGGGGCCCTGCTTGAGAGGGTAGCCAACACCTTAGCTTAAAGAATTCCCTCCAGCATAAATATATATTCCGATTCAATGGCGCAAGTCCGGCATGAATCAAATGGCCGCAATTAACACATTATGGTGTATACCATTGTGATGTTTGTCTTACGTAGAACATTTGCATTTCACGGTGTTCCAAAGTTAATGATAGAACTCAACGCAAATATGGTACAATAATAAGTTGGGTTCTATGTCCCGGTGGGGGGGGGGGTTAAGTTGATTTAAGACCATGGCTAACATCAATGGTAAGTGACATTAACTGATCCTCGAACCTACCCTTCAAACCCACATTGACCAGCTAGGTGAAGTATGGTCAGATAACCATTCAGTAGCGGACTGAAAAACACCCGTACGGATTATTTCTCTTTATTGTTACAAGGTATGGGAATTCTACATTACTATGCAACGCTTGCAGGGTTACTACAAAACCAAACGTGACGTAGTTAATACGACACGTAAACGCAGCCACGGAAATCAATTTCACTGGAACTAAATGAACGCGATTGTGACCGCATAAACCCAATGGGGGTCGCGGTGTAACATTGTTTGGAAGTTAACCACGCAGACCCAATGCGGTTATAACGCGAGCAGCAGTGTACGTGAATGCAACCGGCAACAGCCCTATGCGGCTGTGACTTTTGAGAATGCGAATGACCGGCCGCTAAACGATTCGAGGTCGGTGTTCAGAGTCAGCGCGAGGTCAGGGCGGGGTGTGTAGGTGAAGAGTTCAGCAACAGGCCCGACATTTGCTGGATATTTAAGAGTTCTGGGCATAGGAAACGGTGGCCAAGCGGAGTGGTCGGAGTCAAGGGACCGGGCAGGACTTGTGGGGCCATTTTCTGGGACTCTGAAAAGCCGCTCCGAGTTCGATTCGCTGCTACGGCGAACAAAAAAAATCCCGCATTGACGAGCGTGGGGCGAAGTATGGTCGAACAAACCTTCTGGCCGACAACCCTGTGGAAGATGCCTTCAAGCAGCAGGTAATACCGTTAAGCATTGACAATAGGTCGGATGCGAATTTTTATGAGCTTTTTTTATGTTATACTCATAAACGGGGCAGGAGTTAGGGGGTGCAATCATTAATTATGTGCAGAGGTCGAGGCTTTGCCAACAGCTGTGCAGGGGTTAGGTCCCAGTTAAGCTTCTGGATGGTTCGGTATTTGTTAATGCAGGGGAGGGGGGGGGTTCTAAGCTCCGATTAGCGCCGCGGTTTGAGATCGACACCGATAAACGTTGCGGGTTTTTATGTTTTAAGTCAATAGCAGTTTGCCCGGCCAGTAACAATGATTCGTGGTGTGTTTTTTCGTGTGCGCTTGTTTGTTGGGTGACTCGGTACTGAGAAACTGTACAACAAAAAAATAAAATGGGTAGAAAATCATGATTAACATTGGTCGCGGTTTTGCAACACGCGCCAACGATTGCACTACCAGATTACTGGACACCTGTGCAAAAAGAGCTTTATCGCTCATCGGATTCCTCCAGTATCGACACACGTAAAATCCGATTTTGAGATTCGAAGAAGGCACGAGATTATGTAGTTTTTATCGGCTGCCGCGTGCTAATAAGATCGCGAATCGAAGCTGCAGCAAGCGCAATATGTAAGTGACTGCACCGCATTGCAAAAGGGGGGCATTGCAAGTTCCAATTAAGGTTCGAAGGCCAGGCACTAAGAAGTTAACTCCAAGGTACTGGGGGTCGCAGGAGATGGGTGAACAACGCGTGATGAGATAGGCACTGTTCCTTTAATTAATTTTCACTGGGGCATTTAACAAGTTCCGTTAAGGTTTTTGCGGCCCGTATTCGGTGCAAGCGTTGCATCACGGTGCAAGTGACACGTCCAAGTTATCCTTTATCGAATTGACGGAGTTTGCGTCACAGGTTGAATACGGTAACCAAAATGCAGACCGTTAAATGCCCGGGATTTTAAAACAAGTTTTCCGGTATCCCCTTTGTCTCACCGGGGTCCCCATATTTCACTGGGGGCACGTGTACCCCCCCCAACCCCACCCTGTGTCCCACCCGAGGCACGTGTAACGCCACCATGTACCCGTGTCTCACCGTGTCGCCCCCACGTGTCTCACCGGGTACCCGTCTCAACGCCCCCCTGTGTTCTACCGGGAACCCGTGTCACCCCCCGTGTGCCCGTGTCCCACCGGGTCCCCGTGTCTCCCGGTGTCTCACCGTGTGTCTCCCCCCCACGTGTCTCCCTCCCCCCTTGTCTCACCGTGTCTCCCGGTGTCTCACCGTGTCTCCCCCCCCCACGTGTCTCCCCCTCCACGTGTCTCACCGTGTCTCCCCCCCCCCCACGTGTCTCCCCCTCCACGTGTCTCACCGTGTCTCCCCCCCACGTGTCTCCCGGTGTCTCACCGTGTCTCCACCCCCCCCCCCCCCCACGTGTCTCCCCCCCCCCCCCGTGTCTCACAGTGTCTCCCCGTGTCTCCCCGTGTCTCCCGGTGTCTCACCGTGTCTCCCCCCCCCCCCCCCGTGTCTCCCGGTGTCTCACGCACCGTCTCCCCCTCCCCCCCGCGTCTCCCGGTGTCTCACTCACCGTGTCTCCCCCCCCCCCCCGTGTCTCCCGGTGTCTCACTCACCGTGTCTCCCCCCCCCCCCGTGTCTCACTCACCGTGTCTCCCGGTGTCTCACCGTGTCTCCCCCCCCCCACGTGTCTCCCCCTCCACGTGTCTCACCGTGTCTCCCCCCCCCCACGTGTCTCCCGGTGTCTCACCGGGTCTCCACCCCCCCCCCCCCCACGTGTCTCCCCCCCCCCGTGTCTCACAGTGTCTCCCCGTGTCTCATCGTGTCTCCCGGTGTCTCCCAGTGTCTCACCGTGTCCCCCCCCCCCCCCGTGTCTCCCGGTGTCTCACTCACCGTGTCTCCCCCCCCCCGTGTCTCCCGGTGTCTCACTCACCGTGTCTCCCCCCCCTCGTGTCTCCCGGTGTCTCACTCACCGTGTCTCCCCCCCCCCCCCCGTGTCTCCCGGTGTCTCACTCACCGTGTCTCCCCCCCCGTGTCTCCCGGTGTCTCACTCACCGTGTCTCCCCCCCCCCCCCCATGTCTCCCGGTGTCTCACTCACCGTGTCTCCCCCCCCCCCGTGTCTCCCGGTGTCTCACTCACCGTGTCTCCCCCCCCCGTGTCTCCCGGTGTCTCACTCACCGTGTCTCCCCCCCGTGTCTCCCGGTGTCTCACTCACCGTGTCTCCCCCCCCGTGTCCTCCCGGTGTCTCACTCACCGTGTCTCCCCCCCCCCCCCCATGTCTCCCGGTGTCTCACTCACCGTGTCTCCCCCCCCCCGTGTCTCCCGGTGTCTCACTCACCGTGTCTCCCCCCCCGTGTCTCCCGGTGTCTCACTCACCGTGTCTCCCCCCCCCCCGTGTCTCCCGGTGTCTCACTCACCGAGTGCGATCGGTGAGGAAGGCGAGCTTGACGAGCCCGTGAGTGAACAGCGGAAGACTCTCCCGGGCGATGCTCGCGATCTTCAGACGATGTTCGAGAATGTGCAGCTCCATAACTAACGACGAGGAGGACGAGGACGACGATGATGACGAGTAGGAGGATGAAGATCTAATGCGTGCCGACTGCAAGCCCAACAACAAAACAAGAAAAACAACCCAGTGGGCATCACGAACCCGGCAGCTACCGCACAACAGCACGGGTTGGCATCACAAAAGAAACGCAATTCGTTAACAGCTTAAATCACAATGTGCAATGTTTAACAAAGTGCAGTCCATACCTCGCCGGGGAGGAGGAGGGGGGGGGTAGAGACGGTAGCAGCTCCACTAACAGCGCGATTCGGCGGCGTGAGATACTCACAAACAAGGTTCGTGAAATTTTAATATTTTAAACAAATTTCGCTTCGCAACGACTACTACAAAAAAAACAATTACTTCAATCGTCCTAACCTCGTCCTCGTCGTCAAGCACTTTGCTGGGTCCGCCGTTCGAATAGCTTTAGGGGGGGGGGGTTAGCAGGCTTTAGTCTTTGTTGGTTGTCTCTGCGTCGTTGTTGTTGATGAGCTGTTGATGAGATGCTGATGAGCTCTGCCAAGAGCGCCGCTCCACTCTGCTGGAGGCTGCGAGCGGAGCGCCGAGAAAAACAACTTGGGGCCGAGGGGCGGGGCCCGCGAGGGGGCGAGGGGGCGGAGCTTAGTGGTGAGGGGGAGGAGCTTGGTGGTGAGGGGGAGGAGCTTGGTGGTGAGGGGGCGGAGCTTGGTGGTGAAGGGGAGGAGCTTGGTGGTGAGGGGGCGGAGCTTGGTGGTGAGTGGGCGGGGCTTGGCGGTGAGGGGGCGGAGCTTGGTGGTGATGGGGCGGGGCTTGGTGGTGAGGGGGAGGAGATTGGTGGTGAGGGGGAGGAGCTTGGTGGTGAGGGGGCGGAGCTTGGTGGTGAGGGGGCGGGGCGTTCTTCATCAGGAGGTCTTCGCTAACAGCACTTGCCCCCCGAGTCTGTCGAGGCTATACTGTGGCTGGTGGGTGTGGGGGTATCCTTGGTCTTTGTAGTGTTCGCGGGTTAGAGGCGCTGTGGCCACGAAAGCGGCTTCCCGAGTTCGATTCCCCCCGCCCGCCCGCCCCGGACCGCTCACGGCCGCCCAACACCGGGGGTGGGCCTCCACCTAAGTTGGCTCAGACTCAAATGAGTAACATGGTGCGGTGTGTAAACATCACTCAATCAATGTGGGGGGATGGGAGACAAAGGCGGCCGGGAGTGGTGTTGGCCACCCACCCCCTCCCTCGTTGTTGTGCCGTTGCGGTCTTCATAGGTGCTTGCTAACAGCACTTGCCCCAACAGTTTGTCAAGGCTACACGGGGGATCTTTGTCTTTGGTTTGGGTGGGAGGAGGGTGGAGCGAGCCAGCTGCTGCGAGTGTCCGAAGGGGCGGAGCTTCACAAGAGGGGGGCGTGGTCTGCGTGGGGGCTAGTGGGGGGGTGCGAGGGAGGGGCTAGCGGGGGGGGGGGCAACAGCAGCAGCTGCTGCTGTTGCTCCACCGCTCCTGCCTTTTTGATTGGACCACACGGCGAGCTCGGCCGTACGTCATCATCGCGGTGACGTCACGTCCGCGGGTGTCGGAGGTGCGGTGGCGGTGAGGGGGTTGGGCTGGGGGGGTGGGGTGAGGGGGTTGGGCTGGGGGGGGTGAGGTGAGGGGGCGGTGTTAAAATGTTGTTTTTTTGGAGGGGAGGGGGGAATAGTTGGGGGGGGGACGAGGGGGGGGGCTAGTGGGGTAATACGAATGAGGGCGTGGTCACTGTGGAGGAGGCGTGGTCACCAGCGTTGTGGGCGTGGTCACGCGCGAGGTGGGGAGGGGTGGGGGCTGCAAGGGCGCGCGGTCATTCGAGGTGAGACGCCCACAATGTTTTTTGCTCTTCAGATTTTGCGCACTGTATTACTAAATGGGGGTTGCGAGTTTTAGCAGAAAGTTGATAGAGAGACACGTAGGTAAAAAAATTAAAATTAATAAAAGTAAAATAAAAAATAAAATAAAAATCACGACGTTTGGGAGGCAACACAAGCCTCCGTCTTCAGGTGGAACCGTCACAGCACGATAGCTGTATCAAAGTGACTTTACCGAAAAAACCTGAGAATATGAATCCTTGCAGTCACGAAAGCTTTAAATCTAGAATTGATAGAGAGAGTTAAAAAATGTACGACTGCAAGTGTGGCTTTAAAAAAAAAACATGCTGCAGGGATTGAGCGAAGAGGTTGTTTATTTTGAGGGTGAGTGGTGGTTGGTTGAAGGAGGGGTTTGGAATTCAGCTGTTTTTGGGATGGGAGATTTTTTGTTGTTGTCCTTTTAAGCCAAAAATATTCCTCCAACTTAGAATCGTAGCTTTTTTTTGTCACTTCATATACCAAGTGACGGCCCGCCGCAGTTCGGTTACCTAATGGTGGGTGTAGCAGTTGTTTTCTGTCAAGGGATGTGTCCGTGATCTCTATCTGATGTCTTGTTAGTTTGCTTTGCAGCATTAAACTTGTACCTTACCAACACCATACCCAGTGCTTGCGTGGTCAGCACGAGCAAGGAATAGAGGCTAACTCTCCAGCCACCACTGACTGAACCCGAGCAGATGCTAAGTCTGGCTCTATGAGCCTCTTGAATGAACACTTTATCCTTTAATTGCATTAGTCTGGCTCTGTGAGTCACATATATTAACACTGAATATAGTTGGGGCGCCACAACGGCGAGATGTTAACTACCTCGCTGATATACAGGAGGTCGTGGATTCGATCCCGACCCTGACGCCTGCTGCTGTATATTTGGAGTTTGCGTGTCTCTCTCACCATCATCATCACGGTGGCTAGGAGATGTTAACTGCCTCGCCTGGTATACAGGAGGTCGTGGGTTCGATCCCGACCCTGACGCCTGCTGTATATTTGGAGTTTGCGTGTCTCTCTATCATCATGATGGCTAGGAGATGTTAACTACCTCGCCTGGTATACAGATCGTGGGTTCGATCCCGACCCTGACGCCTGCTGCTGTATATTTGGAGTTTGCGTGTCTCTCCCCGTGGTGGCGTGAACATTTTCTCCGGGTCCTCCGGTTTTTCCCTGTACACCTAGAAACGTGCATTTAGACTTTAGAGTATATAATTTGTCTGCTCTCTATTTACACGCGACGATAAGCCACTTCATTGGGCTATCATTTGTGGCTAGAAAAAAGAGCTATCATAGCTCAGTGGGTCTTACCTGTCAAAAAAAAAGTATAGTTTTAGTATCGTAGTGTGGTTGGCATGGGCCCTGGTGCAAGGAATTCAATGCCCCCCCCCCCCCCCCCGCTAACCACTGACCCCACTCCCACCACCTATCCATCACCCCCCCCCCCCGCCCTCTTTGTAGTTCAGCGCTGACCCTATGAACTATATTCTGATTCTGACCACAAGTGGAAATCAACAAACAAGCGGAGGCCCGACGCAATGGCACCGCCTGCACTCTCGACAGATGTGTCCGCTCAATGACTAGACAGCAGATCCGGTGCCTTGCCGTTCCAAATTCAGTATACGCGACTCTTATCTTCCCACGAGCTCTCATCTGCTCCCAATATAAATGACAAGCAGCGGTATGATCGTTCATGCCGAGGAGGCTACAAAAATATCGTGAGAGAAAAAAACCTGGAGGCAGTTTAAACCAACTTCTTCCATGACGTGCGCTTTTGTCACTTATAATTGGACGCACAAATAAGTCAACCTTGTACATCGTTGCATTGTTTTTGGTTTAACTTAAAAGTGCGACAGCTAGCATAATCTGCTGCGTGTTTACGGACTTTAAAAGAGTACACGTTAGATAAAAAAAAAACGGCCAGCTTGTTTTTGAATGTTGTTTTTGAACCCTCTTCAAACCGTAAATACATATTTTATATTTGCCAAGAAAAACAAGACATTTTCAAGGTTAAGGGCATTGCTACCCCCCGAGCAATCGTGCAATGCCCCCTACACAAACATGAATGCCCTTTACCACCCCACCACTACTTTATAATAAATTAATCACTGCCCCCCTTTCCCAGTCTAATCAATAAACACATTCCTGCGGAGGGAGCTGGTAGGAACGTTGGGTTGCTCGGTCAATGGCCAGGGTCAACGGCGACGTGGTGTTTTCCGCAAATATACCCGACTGTGAGGGCGGGCACAAGCCGGCGTGAGTAGGTTAAACGTTGAGTTTTATAAGGGCACCACGGGGTGACCAGTCCCTCCCCACCCAGCCCCACCCCTCCCACCCCCCACCCAGCCCCTCCCCTCCCCACCCAGCCCCACCCCTCCCATTTTTGGATGCACGACGGACGGACGGACACAATAATCCCCTGTGGGCTGGTGTAACCAGGAGGTTCCTACCAGTATAACCCGGGCCTGCCGTCCTCCCGCACACCCTCCCTTCGGTGGGGTTAGGTCTACTAACCACTGCGCCACCGACCCGCACTGACAACCGTGGTGAAGTATGCTCAAAGTTGACCAAACATAGCGTGGGGGGCAGGACCTCGTCCATCGGTCGATCGAGAATGATTGCGTTGGTTTGTTTTTTTCCTTCAAAGTTCCGACCGCATTATTCCGACGTGAGGAATGCAACCACCAATTCAGCGGTGTACTCTTAAATCTGTCCAGGCCCTACACGGATCCTGCAGTGGCGTCTGTCAGCCCCGCATTCATCTCCACCCCCACCAAATCCAAATACTCGTCGAGCTTTGACCATGCCAAGGAATGATGACTGCTGCACCACCACCAATCTAAACATTTCCCCGGTAATAGACTGCCCTTTGCCAATCCTGCAATCATCATCCTCATCATCAGCCATGGTCAATCCACTGCTGGATGAAGGCTCCCCCCCCTCCCCAAGCCGTCACCATCTCTCATGATCCTGCCCTGTTGAAGCAGTAACAATAATATTATACACTGCCTGCAAATCTGTTGATTACACCCTGAAACGCCCGATAACAAGAATATTTAAGGCGATGAACCTTAACAATCCCCCCCCCCCATGACCCACTTATCCATACCCATTGCCGAACTTATCAAAACCAGCTTAAAAACACCCACCACGTCTTCTACATTGCCCCCGAATAGTAAAGCAAGTGCCAATCCACCCCTCCACCCGCTATGACGGGCACACAGCAGCCAGCCAACTCTGCCCCCCAAACACACGGCGACAGATCCACCACAATGCGCTAACCTCGCTCTCTCCAACCAACACAACAACACTGTACCACCACAACAACACTGCACCCCCACACAACAACACTGCACCACCACACAACAGCACTGCACAACAACACTGCACCCCCACACGCCACAAATCAGCACTACACCCCCACACGCCACACAACAACACTGCACCCCCACACAACAACACTGCACCCACACACAACAACACTGCACCCCCACACAACAACACTGCACCCCCACACAACAGCACTGCACCCCCACAGATCAACACTGCACCCCCACACGCCACACAACAACACTTCACCCCCCACAGCACAACACTGCACCACCACACAACAACACTGCACCCCCACACAACAACACTGCACCCACACACAACAACACTGCACCCCCACACAACAACACTGCACCCCCACACAACAACACTGCACCCCCCACACAACAACACTGCACCCCCACACAACAACACTGCACCCCCACACAACAACACTGCACCCACACACAACAACACTGCACCCCCACACAACAGCACTGCACCCCCACAGATCAACACTGCACCCCCACACGCCACACAACAACACTGCACCCCCCACACAACAACACTGCACCACCACACAACAACACTGCACCCCCATACAACAACACTGCACCCCCACACGCCACACAACAACACTGCACCCCCACACACCACACAACACTGCACCCTCGCACAACAACACTGCACCCTCACACAACAACACTGCACCCCCACACAACAACACTGCACCCCCACACAACAACACTGCACCCCCACACAACAACACTGCACCCCCACACAACAACACTGCACCCCCACACAACAACACTGCACCCCCACAGATCAACACTGCACCCCCACACACCACACAACAACACTGCACCCCCCACACAACAACACTGCACCCCCACACAACAACACTGCACCCACACACAACAACACTGCACCCCCACACAACAGCACTGCACCCCCACAGATCAACACTGCACCCCCACACGCCACACAACAACACTGCACCCCCCACACAACAACACTGCACCCCCACACGCCACACACACAACACTGCACCCCCCACACAACAACACTGCACCCCCACACGCCACACAACAACACTGCACCCCCACACAACAACACTGCACCCTCACACAACAACACTGCACCCCCACACACCACACAACAACACTGCACCCCCCACACAACAACACTGCACCCCCACACAACAACACTGCACCCTCACACAACAACACTGCACCCCCACACACCACACAACAACACTGCACCCCCACACAACAACACTGCACCCCCACACAACAACACTGCACCCCCACACAACAACACTGCACCCCACACAACAACACTGCACCCCCACACAACAACACTGCACCCCCCACACAACAACACTGCACCCCCACACAACAACACTGCACCCCCACAGATCAACACTGCACCCCCACACACCACACAACAACACTGCACCCCCCACACAACAACACTGCACCCCCACACAACACTGCACCCCCACACAACAACACTGCACCCTCACACAACAACACTGCACCCCCACACACCACACAACAACACTGCACCCCCACACAACAACACTGCACCCCCACACAACAACACTGCACCCCCACACAACAACACTGCACCCCCACACAACAACACTGCACCCCCACACGCCACACAGCACACCCTGCTTCCAGATATGGGGGGTAAGATACGTACCAGTAAGATTAATACCCCCCACCACCGACATAACCCCCCCATGAACATAATATCACCGCCCTCCCACCGCCCCCTCATATGTGGAGGTAGCAAACCCTCCCTCCATCTCCCTCTTCTACCCCCATCAACCCCCCCCCATCACCCGCTGCCCCCCCCTTCTCCCTGCGCGCCCCCCACCTCGGCGCTGCGGGAAAGCGAAGGGGAGGAGGAGGAGTTGGTGGTGGTGGAGGTGGTGGAGGTGACGTAATTGCTCAGAGGCGATTGGGCGAGTTGCCGAGGCGAGGGCTCCGCAATGGAATCTTCCAAGAGAGGCAACCGCTGCTGCTGCTGCTGCCGCTCGTAAACAACGGGGCCCTGGGTGCGCGGGGGGGAGGGAGAGGAGGAGGGGAGGGGGGAAGGGAGAGGAGGGGGGAAGGGAGAGGGGAGGGAGGGGAGGGGGGATGGAGAGATGAGAGAGAGGGGGCAGAATGTGAAAGGGAGAATGAGGTTGAAGAGGAAGCAGAGGAGCAGATGAGGGAGGAGAGGGAGGGGGGAGGTTGGAGACGACGAGGAGGTGAGAGAAAGGAGGAGGTGAGGAGGAGGAGACCGTGGGGAAGAGAGTTAAGGGGTGGGGGTGGGGGGAGAGTGGAAAAGCGGGTGGGTGGAGCGGACGGATAAATGAGGTGTGGAGGAAGATGAGGGGGAAGAGGTGGGGAGATGAGAGACGAGTGGAGGATGTCGCGGGATATGTGAGCGGAGACGACTTGCGGCAGGAACGAGGTGGTCGCGGCGATGAGAAGAGGTGTAAAGGGGTGGGGGTGGAGAAAGAGGAGGCGAGGTGGTGAAGAGGAGAGGTTAGGTCATGGGTAGTCGGGGGGAGATGAGGGGGGGGGAGGTGATGGAGATTGGACGAGTTGAGAGGGATGAGGAGGAGGAGAGGGGGGAGGGGAGGGGGAAGGGGGGGGACAGAGGGGAGGGGGAAGGGGCGGGCAGAGGGGAGGGGGAAGAGGGGGGATTGAGGGGAGGGGGAAGGGGGCAGAGGGGAGGGGGGCCAGATGGGAGGGGGAAGGGGGGGACAGAGGGGAGGAGGATGGACAGGGGGTAAGGGGGGGCAGAGGGGAGGGGGAAGGGGGGGCAGAGGGGAGGGGGAATGAGAGGGGGGAAGGGGGGGGACAGAGGGAAGGGGGGGAAGTGGTGGCGACAACAACAACAGCAGCAGAATCTGAAGCTGAAACAAAGAGAGAGACAGAACGGAGAGCGTAGCTTCTCTTTATCGGAACATGTATTTCTATGGAGGAATCCGAAGAGCCGTGAAGCTCTTCTCCGCGGATGTGCAGTCGCGACGGACGCAGCCGGCGACACGAACCCGCGGCGCCTACAAGAGCGGTGGCCGAAAGAACCACGAATATTGAATCCCTGCAGTCACGAAAGCTTTAAATCGGAACAACAACAACATCAATTTTGTTAACAATTCTGTGCAGCCACACGTGCAACCGACGTTTCGGATTATGCATCTTTATTTTGAGTGATTAAAATAATAATAAAATATATTTGTTTATTTAAATATGAAAAAAGCATCGTTTACAATTGGTTAAATGAGCATTTTTTTATTCGTATATTTATTTATATCCGTTTATTTTAATATAAAAATTGGTTAAATAGCTCTGACCAGCAGTGGATTGACAATTAAAGGGGCTGTACGTGTCCATTCTTCACCACGCATTTACGATGCAATCAATCTACAGCCCTTTGTCAATCCACTGCTGTGTCGGTTGTTTGACCATACTTCACCAGTGTGGGCTCGGGCTGGTAAGGAGTGGGGAGAATGCCAGGATCGGTTCAGTCACCACTGAAGTTAGCCGTGGCCGGGAATTACGACTCTGCACTGCGCTGCGCTAACCACTGCACCATCCATCCTCTCAACTCAAGCACAGATACAAAGACAAAAGGTCCACCCGTGTAGCCTTAACAGACTGTAGGGGCAAGTGCTGTTAGCGAGCACCTACGAAGGGCGGCGTGGCACACGAGGGGGGGTGGGTGGCCAACACCACGCCTGGCCGCCTTTGTCTCCCCAGTGGCGATATTTACACACCGCACCAGGCACTCATTTGAAGCTGAGTAGACCTAGGGGAGGCCCAGGAGCGGTTCAGATCATCGCCACCGGTGTTGGCCGTGAGCGGGAATAGAACCCGGGTCGCCGGGTTCGTAGCGCAGCGCGCTGACCACTACACCACCGCTCCCCACAAGCACAGACGCACACACGATCGTACAGCGTGTGTAGGGCACAGTCCTGTATGGTATATGCGTTCTTATTCCGCCCCCCTCCCTTGTAAACATTGAGTCATCACATTGTGAATTGAAGCACAAAATGTTCTCAACGCATATTTGGAGAGAGAGAGAGAAAGAGCAAAAAAAACTCAAAAAAGTTTAAGGTGCCGTTGTTAATTGCTCGCGACAACAGCGGCGCCTTCGCCGACTAGTCGGCACGCACTGACCGGCGTGGTGAAGTATGGTCAAACAACACCCAGTGCAAGGCTCGTGGGGAGGAGGTCATCAATAATCCAGCAGTGGATTGACAAAGGCACGCATATCCATCATATAATCCTATATGTTTGTTCACCCGACATGGTAACTGCCTCGCCTGGTATGCAGGGAGGTCGTGGGTTCGATCCAGACCCTGACGCCTGCTGCTGTATATTTGGATTTTGCGTGTCTCTCTGTCATCACCATCATCATCACGGTGGCTAGGAGATGTTAACTGCCTCGCCTGGTATACAGGAGTGCGTGGGTTCGAGCCCGACCCTGACGCCTGCTGCTGTATATTTGGAGCTTGCGTCCCTCTCTCCCCGTAATCGCGTGGAATTTTCTCCGGGTCCTCCGGTTTTTCCTACCACATTTCGAATCAACATCA
This sequence comes from Lethenteron reissneri, assembly GCF_015708825.2. Classification (NCBI taxonomy): domain Eukaryota; kingdom Metazoa; phylum Chordata; class Hyperoartia; order Petromyzontiformes; family Petromyzontidae; genus Lethenteron; species Lethenteron reissneri. The sequence continues at coordinate 3,750,644 of NC_083805.1, forward strand.
CGCGTTTAGAGGATTCGGCTATTTCCATGTCCACATGATGATGATAAGCCACTTCGTTGATCTATAATTGGTGGCCAGGTTGCTTCTAAAAAAATAGCTTATATCTCAGTAAGTCAAACCTGGTAAAATAAAATTTATAAATACTCTTTGGTTCTTTCGGTAAAGTCAGGTAGGTAAAAAATAAAACAATATGAAAATAATTCTAATAATTTTGTTTAATTTTTCTACCTACGTGACTTTACTGAAAGAAGCAAACAGTATGGATTTCTGCAGTCACGAAAGCTTCAAATCAATATTAAAATATACATAGCTTACTAACACAATCATATGGACAGCTTTATACCATATCATTCGGTGGGATTGGGATGTAGCAAGCCGAACATTATTCCCGGATAGTTCCGGCTGCAACTCAGCACAGGGATCCAACAATGGCTTTATGATGGTGATGATCATGTTTATGACTGTATTGTTTTGCAAAGCAGTCGGCTTCCACGCTGTGCGTTTAAAGCATAACAATGAAGATCCGTGACTTACCCCCCCCCCCAACCTCTCCCCACCAACCTCCCCTATCTAAATGCGAGTTTTGATTAACGCTCAAAGTCTGTGAATGGCCTTTGTGGCTTAAGAAGGTGAGGATGGGTTTTTGAATACGCAAATTTAAGGCGAAACGCTGCTCCCAGGGAATTATGGAAGCCACGAACACAGCCAACTCGCCTTGTTTTCTTCTAAACCTACAGGTCAGTGGGTCAAACCTGGTCACCATACTTCACCACGCCGGTAGATAGGTCACAACGATACGGGATTATTACGGATAGGCGGTACCTTTGCATCTCTCGTTAGTTGTAGTGGACTTATGTCGATAACTCTTTACTCCAAACTGGGCCCTAAGAGAGTTTCCGGAAAATATCGAGGGACAAAATTAAACTCCTGGAGGGCGGGGAGGGGCGGCAGGGTGGGGGCCGTGTGGGGGGGGGGCGTGTGTTATTTGACCATACTTCACCACGCCGGTCAGCGCGTGCTTATCATCCGGTAAGTGTGAGCGACTAGATTTGTAACCTTTTTGTTTTGACACCGGCTAAGAAGATGTATGGATTGCGTCTTATTTTTTCAGGGTGCGTCTTATAATCCGGAGAATAGCGTCAAGCCACCCTCTACCCCCCTTTGTTTCAACAGGATATGGGTCCGTCTGCAAAGGTCTGTGAGCTTATGCGTGCATCTCAGCGCAATGTTTACAGATAAACATCTGCTGTCGCGTAACGGATCAGACACGTGGATTGGGAACAAAGACAATGAAAACAACACCAACAACAAAACCTCTCTCAATTCGCACAGAGAGAGAGAGACACGCTGAGCTTTTCAGAAGCGACCTGGCCGCAAATGATAGGTCACGAAAGTGGCTCATCATGTTGATGTATAGCAGCCGAATACTCTAAAAGCACGTTGATTTTAAATGTGGCGGTGGGGCGCTGGGGGGGGGGGGGGGCACTGGGAGAGAGACACGCAAAATCCAAATATACAGCTGGCGTCAGGGTCGGGATCGAACCCACACCCTCCTGAATATCAATTGAGGGAGTCAACATCTCGCCTCCGCGTCATTAGAGGACATACTGAGGGTATGGGAGAGACGACAGACTCCTACGGAATATGCGCTCGGGCATAACGGCGTCGCTCGAAAGGATGATGCTGATGAAGATGATGGCCGGTGGTCGATACCAACGACGGCAGAAAGAAAAAGAAAAACGCGCCCAAGATGACGTCAAACCACGAAGATGGAGCGATTAATTGGGCCCGCTTGCAAGCCAGCGACGCCGTTTTAAATCTAGATTGAAAATAATTTCTTTAGAACCGCTCGCTGTCGTGTTTAGTTCGCTGCCCTCCCCCCGGAAACCTCCTATGAACGCGGTTGGCTACTTACGGAAGTGCGAAAGAAGTTCCACGCTGCATTCGTACAACACCCGATGCTCCCAGGTAGCGTGGCATGCAAAGTGATGGACAGATTCCAGCTTGCATAGTCCGACGAGATCTGGCCCATTGAGGGTGTTCGTTTAGTTACTCAAGCGAGAATCCTCCGTGCAAATGTCCCTCTCCCAATTAGCCCGAGGAACCGCACACAAGTCAGACAGTTCGCCGGCACCAACGGCAATTGCCCAAGACTCTGCAGTCCTCCGTATGTATTTGTACATGTTGTAAGCCCGCTAATGAGAGTGCATTTTCACGTGGGATAAAAACCGGGGCACGTGGTGCTACGAGGGGGCGCAACGCTCTATCCCATCCAGAAGGGACACGGTGATGTTTATCCGCACTTTGCAGTATCGCATTCCAGCGGCAAGCCAAGGGGTTGTGGCTCCTCGACACCGAAGGGGAAGGAAGTTTGTCAACATTCGCGCGATCCACCAACGCTCGCTGCCTCCACGGTGCTGGATTATTTGCCACGTGCGTCAGCCACCACCACCACCACCACAGCCCCGTTTGGTCAAAAGCAAAGAATCGGGTTCGGTTACGCACAATAAAATGTGAACCCTAGATGAAAAACACGATGACGTCACCGCATCGTACTGTGCACGTCGTGATTTAATTTAGTTGTTTTCCTTTTTGACCTACGTGACTTTACCGAAAAGACTGTGCACTCCTGTCGTGTTTTCGTATTGTTTGTTGTTGTAGCTTTCTGACGCTGGACCTTTGTAAAAAAAATAGCTTTGTAGCTCATCGGATTCCTCCAGTGCCAAGAAATATTCGGATGATCCCGATACTCATTTTTTTTTCAAAGATACAGTTCCATAACCCGAATTGGGACAAGGCGCTCGGTTGTCCATATGCGGCGTGCGTCGCCACGTGGCTTTAAAATACCGAGCCAGGCACACGGACATCTCATTCTCGCTCTGGCTCACGTCCGCGCGAGCCCATCTTTTTACGAGTCCATAACTTACATCAGCCAGCCCTGTAAAATAAAACCGCCACGGGTACAAAGCCAAAAAGTAATTACGAAGGGAAACATTATTCGGTTATTGAGAAAGCATATATGGGCGGATATTTTTCACGGTTCAAATTCCAGTGGCCACCCTGATTAATACTACGGTGTGTGTTGATAGCAACAACAAAAATACAACTACTGTACGCGCCATCTGGCTTCACAGTGGACGTGACGATCCCCTGGCTTCATGTGCCCGAGTCAGGGTTTAAATTTGACGCATTTGAAATAATGAGACTGCAAATTATTAAATTGGGATTGTGCACAGCAATCGTCGCTTACCGACTGCAAAAGCCTGGCAGGACCCTCCTGATACAGTAAAAAGAAGAAAAATAAAAAAAATACTCGAAACAAATAGGAAAATATATAATAGTTTGACGGTTCAGGCAATTGCCATTACTTCACAGCCAGCACATTTTCCGAAGCATCACCTTTTTAATCTTTTTTGGGTTTAAGGCCGCAGAGTGTTGTTATCTACGACACGTGTTGAGTTTTGTTGATGTTGTGTTGAATTTCCTCCTGAAAAAAAATTCACGATACTCAGTGAGGATTTCCTGGTTTAATAAGTGTTATATATAAGTGCTGTTTCCACAGACCGGCTTTGGCGAGTGGAAAACGTGGTGACACTCAGCCGTAAATATACATTTATATATATATACACACGTATCTATTTTATGTTATGAATAATAAGAGATGGTGACGTGCAGGTGTTAGGTGGATTATTCCGTCGCAGGGTTGTGAGTAGCGGCTGCGGTTTGGGGGTGGGCTATATCCAGCAGTGGATTGACCATGGCTGCTGCTGCTGATGATGATGATAATGCTGCTCCTGCTGCAGAAGGACTTCTGTTGTTTAAGGAAGCCATTGGCCAACTGGCGTCCAGCTGCTCCCAAGAATTTCTGGAAAAGGTCTCGCAGGACAGGTGCTAAAGTAGAGGAGGATGGATGATGTGAGCAGTGGGGTTGCCTTCATTCAGCAGCGGATTGACAAGGGGGCTTGTGGGGAGGGGGGGCTGTAAATGACGAATCGTATTCATTCGTTCGTGAAACGAAGTCGTGGCTTAAATTTTGATTTACAGCTTTCGTGACTCGAGGAATTCATAATCTTTGGTTTTTTCGGTAAAGTCACGTAGATAGAAATTTTAAGTATAAAAAAAACACTAGTGGGTTTTTTGAGGTTTTTTTGTTTTTAATTTTCTATCTACGTGACTTTACCGAAAGAAGCAAAGACTATGAAAGCCGTGGCATCTTCACAAAACCCACGCGCGCAGCTGTGCTGGTGTTCAGTGGAGTGGCCCTGAGGGTCGCGGTGGTTTATTCCCTGAAAACCGCCATGTCACACGTCACATGCACTTGGAGTGGCCGGCGGCGGGCAGATAGCCTGCCGTGAACCGCAGTCTGCCACCCCCCCCATCCCACCCCAGACACACGTGGTGTTTTTCCCGAGACCATGCTCCCATCATCCACAACACCGTCACCACCACCACCACCCCCATCATCGTCACAACCACCACCACCACTGACATCATCACCACCACCCACATTCATCACTCTTCCTCCGTCCACCAAAAGACAAATATCCCCCCGTGTAGCCTTAACAGACTGTAGGGGCAAGTGCTGTTAAACGAGTACCTATGCAGGCCGGCACGGCACACGAAGGGGTGGGTGGCCAGCACCACGCCCGGCCGCCTTTGTCTTATCAGTGGCGATGTTCACACACACGACGAGGTACTAATTTGAGGCTGAGTCGAACTAGGGGAGGCCCGGGACCGGTTTAGATATTCGTCACCTTTGATGGCCGTGAGCGGGAATCGAAGTCAGGTCGCCGGGTTCACGGCGCAGTCCGCGAACCGCTACACTACCCCTCGTCCACCACCACCACGACCACCACCACGACCACCACCACGACCACCACCACCACGACCACCACCACCCACACCCACACGAGACGTCACAAACAGCCACTGTGTTGTGTGAATTGAGCAATTTGCATCATGCGCAATTCGTGTAGGCAGTAATACATATTAAACATGGATCGCGTGTGGGTAAGATGCAAGTGGGAGACCCAGAGGCGGGTGAAGGGCGGAAGCACGGCCATGTGACGCAGGTCTAACCGCTGGCGACGAGGCAGGCATTATGAAATGAACAATGCGTCCATTTCAATAACAAAAATCATAATTGACACTTATACGGCTCAATTAATCCAGGGATATCCAGTGCGCCACGCAAGAAGTTGGGAAATGTAAATGCTGCACGGTCCGTGATACGTTTATTGCATTATGCGAGTAGCAGCAGTGTCATTAAATGAACCTGAGAAGGCCGATGAGACCCATGATAACGTTGCCTCTTCTGCAAGGGCCACCTGTTGAACTTCTTTTGCGCCGTACGTAGCCAACCGTGCTAATCGGAGGCGCGGGGAAAGGACAACAAACTGAACACAAAACAGCTGTTCTAAACACAAATTTGTTTTCAATCTAGATTTAAAAGTGCAATAGCTCAAGTGGCTTCCTAATATGACTTACATGCAAATATTACGAACGTTATATGTTGATACCAACTAAATACTGTTGCGGAAAGTATTTGTCGGCGAGCACCTATTAAGGCACACATGTGAACTAGGCGGTAGGGCTAAGAACCACACACTGCCTTTGCCTTCCAAATACCGCAATGTTCACGCGAGATACACTGGGCAGCCCTCTTTACCATCCCGCACTGACCGGCGTGGTGAAGTATGGTCAAGTTCCACGAGCTGCGGGGGAGGCCGTCAACCAGTAGTGGATTGACGAGGGACTGATGATAATCCTTGATTTACCCAGAACCCCCCATGAATGGGTTAAAAATGTAGGGCCCGATTTAAATAGCTGGACATTTCGCGACCACCTTGAAACGTTCTCGATGTGCCTCTGGTCGCAAGCCATGCAGTGGGCAGATGGACAGAGTGCCCCATTCCATTTCTTGCAGCATGCCAATCACGCCACGCCGTTGTTTGTAAAACTGTAGCGAAATAGCGACCTTAAGTTAAAATGAAGTTTTTTACATAATAATATATTTTATTTCTATTGGTATCGCTAGACCCATCTGTTCCCTATTGAGTACAGTATTCTGTATGTGGGAGGAAAACGGAGTGCACTGAGGTTATATACGTGTGTGTGTGTGTAGGTTATACGTGTGTGTGTGTGTGCGTTAAATATGTGGGGAGCGGTAGTGTAGCGGTTAGCGCGCTGCGCTACGAACCTGGGGACCCGGGTTCGATTCCTGCTGACGGCCGATACCGGTGACGATTATCTGAACCGGTTCTGGGCCTCCCCCCTAGGTCGACTCAGCCTCAAATGAGTACCTGTTGTGGTGTGTAAAAACATCGCCACTAGGGAGACAAAGGCGGCCGGGTGTGGTACTGGCCACCGATCCCCTCGTGTGCCGTTCTGGCCTTCATAGGTGCTCGCTAACAGCACTTTCCCCAACAGTATGCTAAGGCTATACGGGAGATCTTTATCTTTGTTTTCCGTGTGTTTGTGTGCAAGCCCGGTTCAGATAAGACTTGGGTTCTAATCCCAGCAGCATTCGCACACCCAAGCCCACTGCGTAAATCACGTATCGCCATGAACACAACCAGCACCTCAAAACTTACAAATTGGCGTCACGTTGTTATCTTTTGTTCACCCAGTGGTGAGCTAGCACACTGCTCGGCGAACCACCTTGGGTTAAATTCCCGGCAATCCCTGATATTTGGTGAGTGATACCTGAACCGTGCCTGGGCCACACACTCTCTATTCTAAATCTTTTTTTTCTCATTTTACCAGGTAAGGCCCACTGAGCTAGATTGTTCTTTCTCAGAAGCGTCCTGGCCACAAATGATAGCTCAACGAAGTGGCTTATCATCATCATCATGTGAAAATGCACAGCAGCCAAATACTCTCAACGCATGGAGGGAAAACCCTGGGAACCCGGAGAAAAATCATACGCGACCACGGGGAGAACATGCAAAGTCCAAATATACAGCAGGCGTCTGGGTCGGGATCAAACCCACGACCTCCTGTATGCCTGGTGAGGTAGTTAACTACTCGTCACCGTGGCACCCAGCACGGACTGACCAGTCTATTGAAGGGTAATCAAAAAACCCGTAACACCGGCATGGCTTGGGGAGACATCTTCCAGCAATAGTTTGACAAACGGCTCTCAATCATTATTCGCGTATTTTTGAAAATGGCTATTTTAGGGGCACCTGCTGGTATTAGGGATCCAGAAGTTGCCATGAGTTTTTGGAAAAGGAGTCAAAAGGGAGGTGCGTGTGGGGGGTGCCAATATTAATATTCGTCAAAAAATGATTTGGTTAAGCCCCTGTATGTCTGTTTGTTTAACTTCTTGTGCACCGTACGTAGCCAATCGTGCCAAGCGGATGTGCGGGGGGGGGGGGCAGCAAAACTAAACAAGGAGCAGTTCTAAATAAATTATCTGACAACATTTCTAAATACGCTTGGCATAGTATCTAAGCGTTGGTTGTGATAATTATTTTGCCCCTTGGCGGTAAGTGTGCTGCTGAAACAATACGAATCTGCGCGTCGTTAAACGCTTGTACGCCACGTGGCAAATGCAACGTGTTCGGCTGTGTCGGGCAGTGGTTGGGAGGGTTCTTGAGACAACGTAGATTGGGCCGGATCATTACATAGTGGTCCAATACTAAAAAAACGTCATCCATTATGAATGAAATGGCTGTAAGTTCAGGTTTAAGTACACCCATCAATTCGGGAAACTGAATCTCGTAGCCACGCGAGACTGTCGCCTGACCCGCGGAATTCTATATTCTGGCGAGGGAGTTGGAGGCTAATCGTGGGTCGGGAGGCGTAAATTTAGTAAGCCCTCTCTCCCCGCATCCAATCTAAACAATGGTAAACAGCTGCGATTGAACTCTCCAACGCAGGCTGGCGACTGAGATATGGGCGTCCCAGAGGCTGCCAGGGATTTTGGGGGAAGGAGTCAAAAGGACAACACGTGCAAACAGAGGGGCCGCGTTTGAATGTATCACCTCCCGAGCTCAGAGATTGGGTTGCCACTTCTGAGTTACAAAACAGCCGGAACATATCATGGGAACTAGAATATCTAACAATGCCGGAAGCAGGGAGAAATAACGCGTAAATGTGTACTGTCTTGAGCGGTGTACTGGTATGCAACTGACAAAAAAACCAGGGACTTTTAAAGTTCCGGGAAGATTTACAGATTTCCCTGGACAGATACTTAGAAAAAAAGAGGACGTTCTGGGAAAACCAGGACAGGTGGCAACCATAATCAGAGCTGGATGCCTGTGGTTGTTGTTGTTGATGATGATGATGAAGAAGAACTCCATGTGCCTGGGTTCGTGTTCTGTGTTCTAAACGTGCAGCAAACGCTCACCAGAACTTCAGTTGCCGCATCCAAATGAAGGAAATCAAAAAGACCTCCGGAGTAATTATAGTATACTGGACGCATAACACAAACGGTGGTGGGTTTTTTATTTTATTTTTGGTGCGGTGATATTTGTGTCGTTAGTTACAGGCAGCTCAGCTGTTCGCGGAATGTATACCCCCACCACAAGCAAGCAATCTGACGGCCACTTCGCTGGTAACCGTGCACCCTTCTGTAGCTGCGTTTTCGGCCTTTGTCCAGCTCCGCGCGTGTGTTGAACTTCTTTCGCGCCGTACGCAACCAACCGCGACAATCGGAGAGCCACGTGTCGTTTGGCTCAATGTCCCGACGTTTTGGTTTCGTCGGGAACCGAATTCAATTCGTTCAATTCATCACGAAGCTCCCATCATCTGGTGCGAAACGTCAAAACATCGTGGCCCAACGGCAGGCGGTCCAAGCGTAGGGAGTTGTGTGGTAAATCAGCGAAAACCTACGAATCAGTGGTGCACCTTCGTCTGAATATATATAACGGCGGTGTCGCATTCATTGGAGAGCTTGCCCTTACAAGAATGTTGTTATCATCAGGGATATGGGAAGAGCCTCGTAGCTGACACGACCGCTCACCCTCCCGGCGTCGCACTCCCACGGCAAAAAGAGGGATGACGATGTTGAATAACTGCACGAGAACATCGGGTGGATGCTGCGGACACCCTATGCATGCACAGAGAGACTCTCAAGGACACCCCACGGTACTGAATCCGTTGAAAAACTTGACAACTTTTGTGGAACGTCGGGTGAACGAACCCACCACTCGCATTCATCGCCCCGGAAATCTCTCTGATCTTCACTCCAGTCCAGTCAAGGGCTTCTATCAATTGTTCCTATTCCACAAAATGACACAGCCATCACGACCACTAAAGGATGGAAATTATTTTTACGCGGCCATATATTATTTTCCATGTTCTGTTATCGTTGCGCATGCAGACATCAGATTGGGGCGACTAAGGTATTATTATTTTAACAATCGAAAATTGTGCTCCAAACAAACCATTTGCGGTGACCGATTGTCGACAAAGATTGCCCGAATGCATCACGGCCTTCACATCCCGACGAAGGAATCATTACAGGCCATCCACAGTCATCGCGATAAACACCGCACGCTCCAAATTAGACGCGTTGAGTCACTGCGTAAAGAGGTGCCACCCCCCACCTGCACCACCCCCGTCCCCCCCCCCTGTAGCCCAGGCACGGAAAGTTCCACTATCGTCGTCGCGACTATTTTATTTGGAACTTGACCTTTCCAAACCGAAATCTAAAACAAACCAAAAAAGAAACGGTCCGGGTCGCGAGGCGCGTGCTGTACTGGTTGCTGCGTAATAACTCAACGATTAAAAAAAACCCACCGCGGTACGTGGTTTAACCGCACAGCACACGTGGCAGGAATTGTGATTACAGGTCTAAAACTTTATGAGCCCCCCCCCCCCCCCCCCCCCGGGGGGCAAAGGTTGCTCGTGACGACCCAACGGCGTAGCGCGGTTGGAATCGACCCCGATGCAAGAAATGAAATTGGAACGAAACAAAAAATGATCGTCCTCTGCCCCCTGTCTGCCCTCCCGTCACCCCCACCGTCTTTATGGTCTGGCACCTGGGGCCCTGAGACCCAGGGACCCCCCCCCCCTCCTCCTTTCGTCTCATGGGTCGCAGTGCAATTGCACTGTCTGCACACTCTAGATTTTGGCCTGTGCGGGGGTAGGTTTTTGGTAGACCCTGGTGGAAGGAATTCCGCCTTCTTCGTCGCCTGGATCCCTACAGCACGATGGGTACCGCAAGCAATATCGCCGCAATGCATACTCGGGACATTGAGCCATACTCGTGAGCAGTAGCACAAACTTTTTACTTGACATTTGATGACGTGTCCAAGGTGGCTCACATGTTTGTATTACTATCTTACAGCACTGAGCCAACACCACTGATAACCTTGGTTCGATTCCAGGCCACCACCATCCCGTTTCGTAAACTGGGTAATCAAGCGCAATAGGTTGATGGCCCCAAGTTCGATCACCAGAAAATGGATAAGCAGTCGCCGAATTTTCTTCATGTGTCTCTCCAAATAAATAAATAAATGCTTCTTACGCAACCAAACTGCCGTCTGGGAGTGCGAAATTCCTGCAACATTCAGGACAAGCCGACTTTGGATCGGTTTTAACGTGCAGTGTCTCATCAGCAGTAAGCCTTACTTGAATCAATGCCAGCTGTTATAGGTGACGACCCTCTCTTTAAGATGAGTCCTATTTCCATTCAAGATTATATAATGCATAACGCAAAGTACAGTATTAGCATCGCTGCTGTGCTAAAAATAAATGACAAAACAGATGTCTCATTCATGTACATCGTTCATAATATCCGGTTATCATAATTTTACATCAGTATTTTTTTTACTTCATATAAACCTATCCAAGGTTTAAAAATGTGGTTTTAAATGGGGGGAGCCCTTTGCAAGGCATTAACAAAAAGTTAACCCAGAGTGTGGATAGAAGCCTCAACGAGTTGGGAAGTCGTTCTTGTGACGTCTTCACAGACTGGTCCGACAAGGTGGTAGGGGACAACTGCATTCTGCGAGTTTCTAATTTTTCTTGATCTCATTACATGACTCCAATAGCATTAACTTGAAAATAATTTGGATCTAAGTAAACACAATATATCACTTATTTCCTAGATAAAGTAGCATAAGCCATCACGCGAACTCCGGTCATCCTATAGCAGCAGGTTTGTGGCTGGCCATTGACTAAAGACGCTTTCAAATACGCTTCTCAGGCCGTCTGGAACACTTCCTTCCGATGTTAGGAAGCCACTGGAGCTATGCACTTTAAATCTAGATTGAAAACTCACTAAATTACAATTGCTTTTTGTTTAGTTGTACTTCCCTGCATCTACGTACGGTGCGAAAGACGTTCAACATACATACTCTATTATTGACTTTTGGTGTTTGTGCAGCATGCCCAGATGTAACCCTGGTGGTAAGTTATTCTTTATTTGACCAGGATCGTATCGATACATAATACCACGATCATTCGCACGGCCACATATGTCCCCACATGACGCTGGCAGGAATTGTTGCACAATTGCAATGTGATTTGTCCCATTGAGAGGTGAGTGGGGTAAAGAAGGTGCAGTCGAAATATCTCCAAGGCGCCGCGGTGGCGAGATATTAACCTCACCTGGTATATAGGTCGTGAATCTGATCCCAATCCCGACCTTGACGCCTGTATTGTTTGCATCTCTTCCCGTAGTTGCTTGTATTTTTCTCCAGTTCCTCTCCACATTTGAAACGTGCTTGAGTATTGGGACTGCTCTAAATGTCCACATCAGCCACTTCGTTGAGCTATCATTTATGGCCAGGTTGCTTCTAAGAGCTATATAGTTCAGTGGGCCTTACCTGGTAATTATTTTAAGTGGCGTTTAGTTGATCTCGGTGCAGTAATAGCATGCGTCTTATCTACAACCCACACAAATGCGCTTCTCGATTCGCACTCTTTGGAGGATGTTTGCAAACCACTAGTCCAATTGTCAATGGGGGGAGGGAGAATACCTAAAAATTTACTTTGAACGAATCACTGGAGTTTTATTAAGTTTGTATGACCATGAGGGTGCATAACATATGCATGCGATGTTCACCAAGTGCAAAATTCCAGATTTTAATGTAAATTCACATCTGGAAAAACCTTTCCGTGTTAAAGCTGCAAATATAACCCTCCTGCTCCAATGGACCCAGCTTTCCAGAAAAAAAATAGGGTTGGACCCGACCAATTCAACCTCCACCTAAAAAAATTGTTCCAAACACCTTACAAATTGTACTTTAGAAAAACTCGACACCGTGCCTCGGGGCTGCTACTTAAGCATGTAAATCAATTTAAATTTTATCTTGAATTTCAAGCCTTACCTGTAATTTGCCAGTTTTTTCACGGTACAGTACTCGACAAAGACCAATGCTACATAGTTCCAGACCTTGCAGAAAGTCTCCCATTGTACCAGTCCATGGGGGTTTAATGAAACCTGATCATTTCAAATATTTAAAAGCAAAAACAGAATCCATTCACCATAAATCTTTATTATTTATAATGCACAAACATAAAGTACTTTCGGCATCTAGTGCGTATAGATTAGTGGAAATCCAATGTTAAGGAATCGTTTGCTATAACTCCATGCAACATGTAATATATACTAGAGTTGCACAATCTGTAAAAAATGTTAACCTTTTTAAAATTATGCTGGAATTAAGACATTTAGCCAGGAATGTCGAAGGTAATTTGCTAATTTTAAATGCCCCCACGGAGACGCAGGACCAGGTGGAGGGTGGATTCTTTCTGGATGTTGTAGTCGGACAGCGTGCGGCCATCTTCAAGCTGCTTGCCCGCGAAGATCAGTCGCTGCTGGTCAGGAGGAATGCCTTCCTTGTCCTGGATCTTGGCCTTCACGTTCTCAATGGTGTCACTTGGCTCCACCTCCAGGGTGATGGTCTTGCCCGTCAGGGTCTTCACGAAGATCTGCATGCCACCACGGAGACGCAGGACCAGGTGGAGCGTGGATTCTTTCTGGATGTTGTAGTCGGACAGCGTGCGCCCATCTTCCAGCTGCTTGCCTGCGAAGATCAGTCGCTGCTGGTCGGGAGGAATGCCTTCCTTGTCCTGGATCTTGGCCTTCACGTTCTCGATGGTGTCACTTGGCTCCACCTCCAGGGTGATGGTCTTGCCCGTCAGGGTCTTCACGAAGATCTGCATGCCACCACGGAGCCGGAGGACCAGGTGGAGGGTGGATTCTTTCTGGATGTTGTAGTCGGACAGCGTGCGCCCATCTTCCAGCTGCTTGCCTGCGAAGATCAGTCGCTGCTGGTCGGGAGGAATGCCTTCCTTGTCCTGGATCTTGGCCTTCACGTTCTCGATGGTGTCACTTGGCTCCACCTCCAGGGTGATGGTCTTGCCCGTCAGGGTCTTCACGAAGATCTGCATGCCACCACGGAGCCGGAGGACCAGGTGGAGGGTGGATTCTTTCTGGATGTTGTAGTCGGACAGCGTGCGGCCATCTTCCAGCTGCTTGCCCGCGAAGATCAGTCGCTGCTGGTCGGGAGGAATGCCTTCCTTGTCCTGGATCTTGGCCTTCACGTTCTCAATGGTGTCACTTGGCTCCACCTCCAGGGTGATGGTCTTGCCCGTCAGGGTCTTCACAAAGATCTGCATGCCACCACGGAGACGCAGGACCAGGTGGAGCGTGGATTCTTTCTGGATGTTGTAGTCGGACAGCGTGCGCCCATCTTCCAGCTGCTTGCCTGCGAAGATCAGTCGCTGCTGGTCGGGAGGAATGCCTTCCTTGTCCTGGATCTTGGCCTTCACGTTCTCGATGGTGTCACTTGGCTCCACCTCCAGGGTGATGGTCTTGCCCGTCAGGGTCTTCACGAAGATCTGCATGCCACCACGGAGCCGGAGGACCAGGTGGAGGGTGGATTCTTTCTGGATGTTGTAGTCGGACAGCGTGCGGCCATCTTCCAGCTGCTTGCCCGCGAAGATCAGTCGCTGCTGGTCGGGAGGAATGCCTTCCTTGTCCTGGATCTTGGCCTTCACGTTCTCGATGGTGTCACTTGGCTCCACCTCCAGGGTGATCGTCTTGCCCGTCAGGGTCTTCACGAAGATCTGCATGCCACCACGGAGACGCAGGACCAGGTGGAGGGTGGATTCTTTCTGGATGTTGTAGTCGGACAGCGTGCGGCCATCTTCCAGCTGCTTGCCCGCGAAGATCAGTCGCTGCTGGTCGGGAGGAATGCCTTCCTTGTCCTGGATCTTGGCCTTCACGTTCTCGATGGTGTCACTTGGCTCCACCTCCAGGGTGATCGTCTTGCCCGTCAGGGTCTTCACGAAGATCTGCATGCCACCACGGAGACGCAGGACCAGGTGGAGGGTGGATTCTTTCTGGATGTTGTAGTCGGACAGCGTGCGGCCATCTTCCAGCTGCTTGCCCGCGAAGATCAGTCGCTGCTGGTCGGGAGGAATGCCTTCCTTGTCCTGGATCTTGGCCTTCACGTTCTCGATGGTGTCACTTGGCTCCACCTCCAGGGTGATGGTCTTGCCCGTCAGGGTCTTCACGAAGATCTGCATGCCACCACGGAGACGCAGGACCAGGTGGAGGGTGGATTCTTTCTGGATGTTGTAGTCGGACAGCGTGCGGCCATCTTCCAGCTGCTTGCCCGCGAAGATCAGTCGCTGCTGGTCGGGAGGAATGCCTTCCTTGTCCTGGATCTTGGCCTTCACGTTCTCGATGGTGTCACTTGGCTCCACCTCCAGGGTGATGGTCTTGCCCGTCAGGGTCTTCACGAAGATCTGCATGCCACCACGGAGACGCAGGACCAGGTGGAGGGTGGATTCTTTCTGGATGTTGTAGTCGGACAGCGTGCGGCCATCTTCAAGCTGCTTGCCCGCGAAGATCAGTCGCTGCTGGTCGGGAGGAATGCCTTCCTTGTCCTGGATCTTGGCCTTCACGTTCTCGATAGTGTCACTTGGCTCCACCTCCAGGGTGATGGTCTTGCCCGTCAGGGTCTTCACGAAGATCTGCATGATTAAATCTGAAATAAAATAGAAAGACAACCCCTATCCGGTTATTCCCCTTGAAAACACTTCAACATTTTTCAAACCCTTTCATTTCCGCTTTCACAACACAGTACAACACTGCTCTGTATTGCCCAATAAAGATACAGCAACAGCGCTAAGTTCAAGGGTCAAGTTGAATGACGTTCAGCGTTCTTGTTAAACCAGTTGAGTCACTCCGGCATCCGCCGCCACTCCCAACCCCCAAATTAATTGCATCGTCAGCTTTCCCGTTTGTACAAAGTGTTCAAATGTAGAGGGGGGGGGGGGGATACACTTTTTTTATTCTACCAGGTTAGGCCCAATATGTTAACAATAACAAACAGTATTTTAGGATTTGTATAAAGAAAACATATTTTTTTATAAAATGGTGACAGCCAATAAATATGGCGTCTCATGTTCATCTTGTTTCAACTAAAAAAGGTTTTTATAGTTAACGTATTGTATACACGGTATTTTATAACTACGCAAAACCTATTATTTTTAACGGTGTAGTTTGTTACAAATTAATAACTACGCAAAACCTATTATTTTTAACGGTGTAGTTTGTTAAAAATTAAAAAGAAACAATTACAAACGATTACCTCTACATCGCATAACCGGGCGGCGAAAGAAAAAAAAAACCCATGACGCAGCAAACGGGCAGACGTTATTCAAAAAAGTCACGTTTCATAACGTTACAAACAGAACGCTCAACCCAAGACAAACATTAATACGCTTAACGACAACGTATAAAGCAGTAAAAACATCGTAAAAACCTTTCGTTTAATTAAAGGAACAATTTTAATTTCACCTCAGACGCGACGGCATTTCGACTTAAAATGGCGTCGCGGCCGAAGCTTCACAAGCGCCAAACTCTCTCCGCCCCAACCAACGCGTCAAACAACTTCCACCTCCCCCCACGGGCATCGCGATCTCCAACAAAATATCGTTAACATTCGAAATAATGTTTACCTCAGAACTGACCGTTTTGGGTGCACGAAGCGGCGAAAGAAACTCCTCGCGCAGACGCTGAGAGAACGGATCGGCGAAGGAGGAAAAAAGCAGTTCGGTTATGGAGGACGGCGGCACCGCGGTCGGTTTATATAGCGCCGCGTGTATCCATCCGCTTTTGTCTTGCGCGGCGGCGGAGGCGTCTGCGGCGGCGTCACCTGCCGAGGGCTACGCTCGCTCCCCATTGGCTGACGGTCGCGATCACGCGCCAATCACGCGCGCGTACGTGGGCGTCGGTGGGGATTCTTTTTTTTGGTGTCATTCTGTTTGTCAGCATTAATTAAAAGCCACCACAATTTCGCAGCGTCATCGTCGTTTGTTCTGCCGTCAAACCGGTTGTGACAAGAGCGGGCAGCCTGGTAGTTCACGTTAGGCGGTGTTAGCGCTACGAACCCCGGCAACACCGGTTGCGATTATCTGAACCGGTTCGGGGCCCCCGTTCCTCCAGCTTCAAACGAGTAACCTGGTGGCGGTGTGTCGTAAACATCGCCACTGGGGAGACAAAGGCGGCCGGGACGTGGTGCTCGCCAGCCACCCCCTCGTGTGTCGTGCCGGCCTTCATAGGTGCTCGCTCACAGCACTTGCCCCAAACAGTCTGTTAAGGCGACACGGGGTTATGTGTCTGGGTTGTGACATAAGGACACCGATACAGTCGATTATTATGTTTAGTTCAATGAAGGGACCTGGTTCAATGAGTCACCATTCAACAACAACAACACCCCCCACCCAGCAACCACCATCCATTCACGACGAAGTTGTTGAAGTGACAAAATCGCTCAAAAACGCGACACACTCGTCGTCAACACCTGTACAATATACCGTGGCCTTAAAAGGGCAAAACACGCATGATATGCGAAGTTCCGGGTAAATGGCAACTTCTTCAAAGTACATCGTTTACAGTGAAATGTGGTAACTAGGGTTTACTGAAAATGTGGAAAATAATACCCGCTCACAAGGGGTAGTTTTTTTATTTGTTACTAAATAGATGGCCAGTCCAAGGGGAAACCCCCTCATAATTTAAGGAACACTGCAAACAATCGTCTGTAAGTGATGTCCTTCTCAAATGCGTATTGAGGTGGTACTAGCACATTAACTGCCCTGTGCCAGTGGCGAAACTCCACAATTGTATGTCGGGTGCGAGTGTATTCATATGACAACCACAGTCTTCCCATGCACATAGTGGTACGTATTTCTTTTATCGACCACGGAGTGATGATGGGCCGAGCCAACAACCCTCAATCATGGGTCGCTCGCTCTACCGCTGAGCCACATGGCAGGACAATAGACAAAGATCCCCCATAAAGGCCACGCAGGCTGTTGGGGCAAGTGCTTTCAGCGAACACTTATGAAGACCGATGAGGAAGTGGTGTAGCCAGAACTACACGCGGCTGCCTTTACTCGTTTAAGGCCGAGTAGACCTAGGGGAGGACCAGGTCCGGTTGAGATGTTCGCCACTGGTGTTAGTCGTGGCCCGGGAGTCGAACTCTGACCCCCGAGTTCATCAGTGGGCAAACCACTGCGACAAAGCTCGACTGATACAGAATGTGAATTCCAGAATATTCCTGTACTCGACATATCCCTGTATACGGCATCATGCCACTCTTTATTGCTGTAATCATACCCACCACAATACTACGGTAGATTCTACAGCCATCACACAAGAGTTGATGATTGAAAGGTAGCGGGGGGAGGGTGTTGAATAGCTAAATCATATAACCAAGATTTGAAGTTTTCGTGACTGCAAGAATTCATACTCTCTGGGTTTTTCGGTAAAGTCACGTAGGTAAAAACTTCAAATATATTAAATCACGACGTTTCGGAGGCAACACAAGCTTCCGTCTTCAGGTGGAACCGTCACAACAAAATTATTTTTTTACCTACGTGACTTTACCGAAAAAACCAAAGAGTATCATATAACTTGTCACGAACCCACATGCTTGACATCGAATTACATTATGGGACCTCTAATTACAGCCACCAGCAGCAAACCTTTATAGCTTCGCCACCATCACGATTGGTTAATCTCTTCCGTGACCATTAACCGTGCGTTATAGTCGATGACTCAGTGGCGTGATGACTACAAATAGTGAATAATAACAATTGTCACCAACCACACCCGGAGGAGCAAAGAGAATGACGTAAATTATTTGCATTCACCGTACATTCTCAAATACCGCATTAAAGTGCCATGCAAGATGTGACATTGGTGACATCAGAAACTTGAGGTACTACTAGGTACTACAATATTAGAACTACTGCAAGTGACTTTACCGAAAGAACCAAAGAGTAATTCCTGCAGTCACGAAAGCTTCAAATAAAATATTAGAACTAGTTTTTACTAGTATACGGTATATGGTTGGATGCTTTTATTTTATTTTTCTTATCCAAAACCTATTATCCGTGACCCTATTATCCACAATTATCCGCGGATTTTTGTTTATACTTTGAGGAACGTAATGTAATGTAGAATAATGTAATATACATTACGTGCGACTGCAGATTGGAAAACAAGAATAGCTGGCTGGGTCATGTAGCAGTAGACGAAATGTAGCCGAATCTCGCCGGTGAAAGATACCGTAACGACGTATGATTTTTCCGTGGAAAGTCCCACCGAGACTCTCAATATTCTTCGTTCCGTGGGGGATTGTTGGCCAATTCCAATGAATTCGTGATTCGTGGGAGGAAACCAGAGGAGAGACTCACGCATTTGAGCGGTTATGCAACGGTGGTGGTGGTCGTACATTGAACAAACATGCAAACTGGTGGAGGGCTTAAACAATCTCAAACAAAGCTGGCTTTAGCTACCGTGTCCAGATCTGACGAAATCCGGCGTATTCAGGGTGATCTGGTCATCATGTGCACACGTGGGTTTTACGTGGCAACGGGAAGATGTTAAATCATGTGGTGTCGTGGCAGAATTTGACTTATCTAATCCATAAAAAATGTACTAGAATAGAAATAATGTACGTTGTCGGAAAGGGTGTTTCCGATGGGGTTTTAAATAAACGATGACGGTATATACGGTATTTAAAAAAACACGTGGTACGGTGTATATCTCAAACTAGATTCGAAGCTTTCGTGACTGCAGGAATTACACTTTGGTTCTTTCGGTAAAGTTACGTAGAAAATAAAATAAAATCATAATATAATACGACGTTTCGGTTGCAACACAAGCAGCCATCATCAGGTAAGAATTAATGATAAAACACAGACACGACAACATGTTGATGGTTGCTCGTTGCAACCGAAACGTATTCTATTATTTTATTTTCTACGTGACTTTACCGAAGAACCAAAAGGTGTAAATCTCTTTAAATGTTAAGTATCCTACACGCAGTGTAATACAATATTTTAAAATCACGTGTATCGATGTGCCCCGCGTTCTACTTGTAGTAATTATCGGTGGACAGAGACGAGGTTACACAAATAAACTCGCCCATTATTTTAACTACCGCACCAAAGGTGCATCTATTCGAACCTGCGATCTCGAATGTAGGGCTGCAAGTCCAGCACTGCATTGATAATTAAAACCATCAACACCGCCACATCATGGTATCATTTGGCACTGGTCGCCATGCCATCTCGTGACCCAGATAATGTTTGTTAGAACCGCAAACACAGCTGCAGGATAAGCCATGAATTGTGGCTATTCATCGAACTCTGGCGTCTTGCCATCGAACGCGCCCGAACGATGGTTTCTGATTAAGATATCTCGCCTAGATATAAATAAAGTTGATCGGGACCGTAGCTTCGTCTTATTTTCTATAGTTTTTGTTAAATAACACCCCCCTCCCTCCCTCCCAACTACTTTACCCGTACAGGAATAGAGATTTGTAACAAACATATACGTAATGCGTTTTTGCAATCCGTTCCAAATGTAGGTCATTCATTCGTGAGTCTGTGGGCGGCACTTGGAAGGTGGCGGAGCGGTGGCGCAGCGGTTAGCGCCACGAACCTGGGCCTCCTCCCCCTAAGTCGACTCAGCCTCAAATGAGTACCCGGTACGGTGTGTGAACATCGCCGGGGGGGGGGGGCGGGGGGAGACGAAGGCGGCCGGGGCGAGGTGCTGTCCACCCACCCCCTCGCGTGTCATTCCGGCCTTCGTAGGTGCTCGCTAACAGCACTTGCCCCAGCAGTCTGTTGAGCCTACACGGGATCCCTTTGCCTTTGGAGCTTGTACGGTGGACGTGGGGTGGGGGTTGTGGGGAGGGGCGAGTTGGAAGTCGGGGGGGCGGGGCGAGTTGGGAGTCGGGGGGCGGGGCCAACCCCAAATTGGGCGGCGCTCGCGCGGACGAGTGGGAATGTGGCCCCGAGGGGGGGAGGGAGGGGGTGGTAGAGAGTAGAGGGGGGCGGGGTTACTCGGAAGCCCATTTGAGTAGGCGGGGCCTATCTGGGCGGAGCCAAACGCCTCCGAGCAGCCAATCGACTCGCTTTGCGCAGTCCACACCGCCGCGCCCATTGGTCGAGCCTGTTGCTGGGCAGAGGCGTCCTCGAATTCTCCAGCGCGCTTTTGCCGTGGCCGCGAATCTGATTGGTGGGGCGCGCCTCGGTCGCCGGTGGGGAGCCGTCGCGCTATTGGCTGGCGACCGACAGTGCGCGCTACGTAATGCAAAAAGCGGGTTACTGCGGTATATTTTTTTGGTTGTTGTTGTTGCCGGCACTGGTACTACCCTGCATATTTAATGTTATTTACTTGCCTTAGAAGCAACGCACAAGCACACTCGCAATGAATAAAAACGGCACGCGAATGCATTCACGAAACAATGTGTTCCGCGCGTTTTCGCTCGAGCAAAAAGCTTAAGCTGGTTGCCAAGTGTCTATGCCCAATGGTCGAATAATAAGTCATGCCCCACTTGTATCTTGACTTAAAGCTTTCGTGACTGCAGGAATGCATATTCTTTGGGTCTTTCGGTAAAGTCACGTAGATATGTTCAAAGAAAATAAAACTTACGACGTTTCGATCGCAACAAGCGGTCGCCACTTGTTTTAGTGGCATTAAAGTTCCCGCAAAAATGTAAATGTACATTTACTATTGTACCTTGCTGCAAACTAATGTACGTGCAACATATATAATCTATCATTCCTGGTCGTAATTTCCCTCAAAATAGGGATGTAAACGTTATTTTGTTCTCCAATTTGTGTGGTTTAGCTTCAGATTTAACTAACAGATAAGCGCAAACCACATTCGTCAATCTATGTCGTCATTCTCTTCATATTTGTTTAAAGAAATAATAAAAACATGTTTGCCACAAGGGATTGGCTCTTTCGAATGCTTTGTCTCCACTACCGCCTGACAACAGCGTTGCTGAACGTTAATAGGTTAGCTGTGGTCGGCCTAATTAGTGCGGATTAACGCACTAATTAGACCAACCACATCTTTATACTTTAATACTGTCGTGATAAGTCGGTAATTCAATAAAACCAGCCTCTGTTGACAAGAAAAGTCAACATATTTTGAGAGTGGTGTGCACAGGACTCATGAACAAAGCCCTAAGGGGAGAATACATTGCAGTATGAGTCAATCGTGATTATTAAAACACGTTTTAATACTTCTCAATAACCCTAAAGTCAACCAAAATAGCGCTACTATGCCATATAAAGAGTAAATAACTGCACTGTAAAACTATACAAGATTTACAGCTCACACAACACTAATCTCAGATAATTATTTTGCTTGTGGTACAATTTGCTTGGTTGAGAACTCCCGGCCATTTATGTTCATGTGACATTCAACATTTGCCTCAATATGCTGTGCATGAAACATGAATGGCCAGATTTAAATAAAGATAACATGCAATATATATACTGGACTGGAAGCCAATGTTTCGTGGCGGACTGTCATATACTTTTTTTTAATGCAACTCCATTCCAGTTGTTTTGTATGACTAATGCTTTTTTCTATGTATAGAGGGTGTGTGTGGCTACATGGAGATCGATATTAATGAGGTTTATCAACCCACATTGTAGGTTTATTGGAATGTGTCCCACAAGTTGGATTCAAAAGTAAAGGAGACGGGAAAAAAATGTGCTGTCGGATGTTGGCCACGTGTTAGTGGTTTTCTTTTGCTGTTACAATTTTGTTCCAAAAGTGTGCGTATGGTTACGCTTAGGTTGTTTATTCATAAAGCAGAGGTGGCATTTGTTATTTGCCTATGTGACCAAATCTAAACTAAACCAACATTTTTTTAAATTTTACCAGATAAGGCTCACTAAGCAATATAGCTCTTTTTCAGAAGCGACCTGGCCACAAACGATAGGTTAACGAAGTGTCATCATGTGAACAATGATACTCTTAAGCGCATGTTTCTAAATGTGGGGAGAACATGCAAACTCCAAATATACAGCAGGCGTTAGGGTCAGGATCGAATCCATGACCTCCTGTATACCTTGCGAGGCAGGTAACATCTCCTAGCCACCGTGATGATGATGAGAGAGAGACACCTCCAACTCCGCATATACAGCAGGCGTCAGGGTCGAATCCACGATCTCCTGTATACCAGGCGAGGCAGGTAACATCTCCAAGCCACCGTAAAGGTGCCCAATCTCGTCAGATCTCAATAGCCAAGCAACGGTGAGCCTGGTTAGCACTTGGATGTGAGATGACCAAGGTCTTCCAGGTGATTTAGGGCAATCACCGTGGCGAGATGTTAACTACCTCGCCTGGTATACAGAAGTTGTGGGTTGGATCCCGACCCTGACTCCTGTTTATTTGGAGTTTGCATGGTCTTCCCCGTGGTCCCGTGGATTTTTCTCCAGATCCTCCGTTTTTCCCTCCACATTTAGAATTTAGAATCAACATGCGTGAATGGTATTTATCTGCTATAAATTTCCATCATAACCCACTTCGTTGAGCTATTGTTTGTGGTTAGGTCGATTCTGAAAACGAGCTATATAGCTCAGTGGGCCTTACCTGGTGAAATAAAAATGTGTTAAGTTTCGTCACCTTCTTGTTTGGGTGGTGAGGTTTTGTCTGGGATTTGGCCAAGCACCTCAACAATGGGACAGTTGCACTCTGCTCAAATAATCTGGTGACGAAGTGAGCCTTTCTTACGTAAATTATTGGCATTGTTAATTCATATCCCGGCAATACTCTCTTTAAGCCACGTGTCCTCAAATTCTCGCATTACCCACCTTTCCATGTTTACCAATAATCTTATGTAATGCACAATTTAATTGAAATCTCTCTTGGATTTAATGTAAGTAAATAAGTGAAAGTCACGTCGGAATGAATAGTAATAAAAAAAAATTGACTTCAATAGTCGAATAATAACTCATGCCCCACTTGTATCTTGACTTAAAGCTTTCGTGACTGCAGGTATTCATTTTCTTTGGTTCTTTCGGTAAAGTCACGTAGATAGAAAAAATAATAATACAAGTAAAATTATGAAATAAACTACGACGTTTTGATCACAGCACAAGCGATCTTCTTGTGTTGTGATCGAAACGTCGTAGTTAAAAAAAAAAATTCTACGTGACTTTACCGAAATAACCCAAAACATTAAACCTAGTACTAATAACGCAGCCTAAACTTAGATGAACCGCACACAACTGAAGGACAATGAACCAATGGGTGCAAACACATGAACCGCATTGGCCTCGAGCAATAACTGTGGTTAAAAACAAGCAGCATATGCTGGTGTTGAGTACCGTGGAAGGAGGGATACATTAACAAGAGTAATGGATGCCAGAGGAAAAATACTGTTGTAAAGAAAAACAAATCCATGATCGGTTCGGGAGGAATAAGTGGGTGCAGGAACTGAATACTATTTTAAAATAGCAAATGTAGGCGGTATCGTGGTTGACATCACCACTCGCTTCAAAAAAGGATGCGGATTGTTTTTTTTCAACGAGAAAAAATGATTTATGAATGGAGCGATGGCACCAAATGCCAAGTGTTTTGCGAGTGGCTCTTGGCTGCTGAGAAAGCGTGAGGTGGGGCACTGCGAGGGATTGTGACAGATTGGGGATGCCTTCATCTAGCAGTTGAATGACTGCTACTGCTGTTGGTGAAATACGATCAAACAACCCCCATGACTGACACAGTCTGATGGAGGCCCTCATCTCGCAATGCATTTTCAGAGGGATGTAAATGATTACTAATTATTGAAGATACAATTATGGACAATGAGACAAAGTTAGAAAAAAATCCATCCAAGTGAGTTCTTTTTAATTGGGTTTATGTTGCAAGTTTTGTAAAAACATGCAGAGTGAATTATACTGTTTATAGGTGAGTAGAAAAATGGCATTGGAGCAATGAAAGTTTTTTCACACGAGATATGACACGCGAAATGAATGTACTGTGGAGATGGAACGGGTTTGACGAGGCCGTGCTAGTCTGGGGATAATGAAATCTGCTAGCTCTGCTTTAAGAGCAACGATCACAGAAATAGTAATATCACAAGTATAGTGACGAGAGAGCGTATCGCCACCACTTATTCCATCACCTTGCGAGAGCTAACGTGAAAAATATGAGATAAAACACTAAACACTGCTCTCTCTAAAAACAATGTCATAATAGTCCTGGATTGTTTCAAGAGTGCGTCAGAATGCATTTTTGCTCTTGACTATATTCCCACATCAATGCACCTCGCCTTCACCAACCCACTCTGGTGAAGTATGGTCAAACAGTCCGCGCAGTGTGGGGAGGCCCACATCAGGCGGTGGATTGACAAAATTGCAGTAGGTGAATTGTTCTACCCTTAGTCTAAATATTTCTAAGATAATACTGATGAACAATACTTTGTTAATCCACTGGTTCCATCTCATTGTGGGTTGGTGGACCCACAATGAGATGGTTCCATCTCATTGTGATGGTTCCATCTCATTGTGAGATGGTTCCATCTCATTGTGGTCCACCAACCCTACCAGAAAATCACCAGGCTACAGATGTGTACTCTTTGCACTAAAATCCGCTGGTGGAACAAAATGCATTCCCTTCTGCCACAATTTGGAGGCTGTATTCACCGCAGGGCATCGGAGACTTCTCCGGTTACGCAGCCGTCGCTTTTTAAAATTCTAACAGCGTACGCTCGCACTGTGAATAACATGTTTTTTGGGCAAAGGTGGGCAGGGAGTGGAAATTTCCAAGTCGACATCAAAAAAAGAGGCGAGCTCTCAAAGAAACCCCGGGGGTCTCATTTTGTTTTTTGTTGTTGTTGTTTTGTGCAGAAAACACTTGCGAATTTAATGCCGAGCCAGTCGTCACGGTTCACATCAGAAGTTTGGCAGCTCGAGGTGGCGATCATGAACATGGACCAAGCAATGATGGATACGAGCCACGGAACCCACACTGCCCGAGCTTGTTTATTCGAATGATTTCATGGTGTGAGGGGACACACGCTAACACGGACAGGCTGACACATCTCACCGAAACGAGGCCCTCTGATATAACAGCAGCAGCTAAGCGAGAGGCCTAATTATCTGGCGAAAACTGATTCCGTGACGCAAATTTCCTAAATCACGAAACGCATTTACAACACGCTGATCCGCCGAGGTGCTTTTTTGCTTGCAGGGTTCAGTATTTTAACTCTTACTGTGGGGTAAATGACTTCCAAATCATTCGTCGAGGGGAATTTTCAAATGAAAAATGCTGCGGCAAATTTTGGACGGCGACGATCGATGAACGATGCCCCACTCTTGTGAATAGTGTCACAGGCTATTTAATTTCCAAAGTAATGTAGCAACACATTCATCAACAAGACTGCTCTAGAAGTAAAAATAAGTATAACCCGTAAAAACAAAGTTTTTCACTATAAATCCTTTATATGCGTGGCAGAGAACTTAATATAAAGGATTTAAAATATATATTCGCCTGTGGAGGACGCGGGGATCGATCCCGCGACCTTTGGCATGGGAAGCGAGGGCGCTACCAACTGCGCTACTCCGCCACGGCCTGTGGAGGGGTTACGCTCTGGGCTCTTACACTCTGACGTTCAGCCAAAGCCATGAATGCGTTCTATTTGAATATATGTAAAATAATTTTTTTTTGCCTAAAAAGTGTAAAATTTTGGGAATTTTTTTCACGAACAATAATTGTCTGGCACAACGGGTCTGTGTGGAAAATGTCAGCTCGATTGGATCACGGGAAGTGGGTTAAAAAACGACCGAAAGATTTGCACGGTCCTAAGCAAGCAAGCAAGCACGCAAGCAAGCAAGCAAGCACGCGAACTTAATATAAAGGATTTAAAAATAGGTGACGTTTCAAGCAATGACCCTTCATAACACATCTCAACATCGCCGAACATTTTTTTTCTTTTTAGGGCGGTCTTATTATTTCTGGTTATGCACCCCTGCCAATGTTGTATAGCACACGAAAAAAGCAAATATGTAATGTAATGTAGATTATTACACAGATTTATTTTCTAAAAACAAATTACAGCGTCATATGTATGCCGATGTCAGGGGAAGCTGTATGGAAATACAGTAATGTAATAAATGCGTGTTTACTTTTAATATCAATGTCTCCAACCTTCTAACCGCCTCTCATAAATATACAACGCAGTTCTGTATATTATCAACGTGCATTACCGCTTTATTTCTACACCTTATACATTTGATTGAACAATGACGTAAGCGCACGTTCTTCAAATCGAACAACCGTCAGTGGAAGATTAAAATCACGAAGGAACGATCGGCCAAACCATTCGATGGCTTTTCTCTTTTCAACAAAATACACAATTTTTTTTTTCAGAATCAATATATGTACTGTTTGTGAGCCAACTCAAGTTCAAGTTCATTTATTTGGTAAAGCCCTGTGAGCCATTCGGCTCTTGAATCGGGTGCAACCGCAACAAAGAAAAAAATGAACAAGAAAACATCTTACAGTGACTATGTGCAAACAGAAAATCCAAGAAAAGACAGCAAAATATTACAGAAAAAGCACCGTACACCAACAGTGTGCAAAAATCCCAGTGGGATGCAAGTCAAACAACAACCACAAGACAACTTAGATTAAGGCCATCAGTCTAACTCTGTACTACAACAAACAAACATGGCCAAACCAAAAAACGTTTCGAAAATCACCAAAATAAAGCCATAAAAGCAATGAAACAGTGATCATAGGAACTGTGACCGAATTTTCACAATAAACAACATGTACTACCAAACTCATGCAGCCATAGCTGGCTGCATGAGCCATAGCTGGCTGCATGAGTCACTTCACAACATCAGGAGCAACTCGTGGTAAAAGCCAACTGAGTCGTTGTCTATGCCAGTTATGTAGCAATTTTTTGGGTAATCTCGCAATTTTCAGGGCGCCAATAAGGAGGGATAAGTTTAATACATAGGCTTTCGTGACCAATATTCATAATAAAGGTTTTTGGGTTAGATCGCGTAAGTAGAAATGTGTTGTAACCCTCCACCACCCGACAGCTAGGAAGATTCTGGAAAATCGCCCGATGATGCTGGATGTAATTACCAGCGAAACGTCGTACTCAAATTGTAAATCATGTGGATTTACTCTACAACACACCGGTGAGCTGAAGTCATACCTAATTGCTGCGTTTTGTTTACGTTACAACCCTTACTGGCTGCGTCGGGTGGTGGAGTGTTACGACACATTTATACTTCACGCGATCTAACCCAAAAACCTTTATGGAAGGAAAAGTTGTACTGCCTGGGAACATGAAATACGGTACTCGATTGCGGAGTATGCCTTACTTTGCCATCGGTGCAAAGACGCATCTCATGTTTTCACCAAATCTTCATACCCCCTAAAAAACGATTTCTATGAAACTCACCACGCTGCGCTAACATTGCAAGTGCAAAAGATATGAAGAGTTTTGGGGCTGCTTTATGTAGTTGTCCTTCCCCCAGCACCTTCGATTAACATGGTTGGCCGTGCAGGGTGCGAAACAAGTTCTACGTACGTGCATGCACCATGAACATACCTTCCACAGAGCATGTTTTAACTTCAAAACAATTCACTCTATGCTGCATACCAGTGCGATCAGCGTGAGAATGCGTAAACCTGTGGTGCTCGTGTGTCCACATGAAGATTGCATCCATTCTGTGCGTCCGTGAGTGTTTATGTGCTCAGAATTCGTTGTGCTCAACTTAAATGGAGGCCCACTGTACTGCAGTGTAAGCTTGTTATATGTGGGCTTCAGACCATGACAAAAAATGGCCTGATTCCAGTAACTATGCCACTTTGGGCCAACTTTGGCATTTGGTGGGAAACGTTGGCCCAACGTTCCATGTTTACTGGAATCTTGAGGAGCGATGCCAAAAGGTCTATGACAGAGTGGAGGGGTACATAAAATTTAACTATAAACGATATACTTTTTACCACCAGGTAAAGGCCACTGAGCTTCATAGCTCTTTTCAGAAGCGACCTGGCCACGAACGATCGCCCAACGAAGTGGCTTATCGTGTGGAAATGTATAGCGACCAAATGCTCTAATTGCATGTTTCTAAATGTGGAGGCAAAAACCGGAGGGCTTGGAGAAAAATCCATGCCACCACGGGGAGAGACAGAAAGAGACACGCAAACTCCAAAAATACAGCAAGCATCAGGGCCGGGATCGAACCCACGACTTCCATGTATACCAGGCTAGGTAGTTAACATCTCGCCAATGTGACGAGATGGTCCAGAGGTAGGAATCAAACACTTGTGTTGATGAAAGCTGGCTTGGAGACCACAAGGCTATCAGCCGTGTAAAATTAATTATTAACGCAATTCTGTGCAGTTAAGTTGGGATAAGGTTTCCTAGAATGCTTTGTGCAATAACTGGGTTGTAAATGGATCATTACAAACCCCACGGGGCTCTCAGATGCCGAGAGTGGCCACTGTTCTTCAGAAAAAAAAATCTCCAGCAACACCCATGCACACATTCTTTATTTAAACCAGGTGAAAACCAGTTGAGAGTAAGTCTATTTTTTTCCAAGTGACCCCCGAGGCCACAAAGCAATACAGTGCAAAGTTTCCATGCAAACAAGTCTAATCACAATCAGAAATATAAAATCCAAACAATCAAGAAAAACGCAGTTTATGGATACAAAAATAAACGTAGCTTAATTTTGAAGAGGATAAAATTGGTGTAATGTGCTATGCAGAAGGGCCACTGCCCAAAACGTTACCGATCATATTTTTGTTTCTTTCTAAGGCCACAATGTGTTGAATTTTTTTTATTTGATAGCATAGGTTAAAGCTCAGACAACTTTAACCTATCTGTTCAGAATAACCAGACAATCGCTAGGGCCCTTTTGCAAAATGTTTCCAGTAGCGATGTGATCTTGAAATATAAAAAAACACGCTGGGATTCATGTTTGACTATTTAAAGACACATTGTTACATTCCCAGCACGGGTATATTAAGAATACACTTGCTCATTACGATACAGGCTGACTGGGAATGAGTATTTCCTTTACATAACAGATATGGGACGCTCCTCCCATGAATGAGGGCCATTTCGGTAAATAATAAGATTTCCAGAATTGGGGTCATTATTACATTTGGGAACTTCTTTCGCACCGTACGTAGCCAACCGCGCTAATCGGGAGGTACTGGGATAACACGCACATTTTGAGACTTCGTATAAATTGTGTGGATTTAAACGTAGCACATATTAACCGGATGGTAATTCGTTCAGCGGCTCCCTCCAAATATCTTGGGAGGATCGAAGATTGCTCTGCAGCCACTTCCACGCGGTTCGACATCCGTCGCTTCGGCTGGACATTTATGTTCCACAAGTCATCGTTGTTTTACGTCTTCTTTGGACAACCTCGACCAGCCCCCCCGTCGTCTAACCTTCGACAACAACCTTCGTTCATAATCGGTGATGTTGATACACCGGAGAAGCGTCCAAGTCAGGTGCACATGCACCGGGGGAGGTGAAAATCCCCATGTGTATTTTACGTACATCCTCCACAATGAGGATTGTGTTGTGATATCATATCGGTTTGTGTTCAACTGGGACCCAGATTGAATAGAGAGGGTCTCCTCGCCAAAACACATCTGGCAGCCCACCTGCACAGAATCTGCTGATGAGACCAACGCTTGTATTCATGCTTGTATTTAACCAATGCTGTTGAAATTATGCACTCCCAGAAGGCCTTGTGGCTGATGAGATTTAAATAAACCCACTTATTTTTTTTATTGTGGAGGGTCAGATGCATGTGAAGGAGACTTATTGTCAACTCATTTGTTTTTCATGATATTCATAATAAAGTTTTTGTTTTTGCTAATCCCTTCCAAAAAGCTGTCTTGGCACAAGTCTCCTGAAGGACGCCACTATCTGTTATTTTCTTTGCCATCCTTGGAATTCTCAATGGCCATATAGGCTTTGTAGTCACTTATTAGGAATTGTTATCAGCGGTGACCTTAGGTCTTCTTAGTGATAAACAGGTGGACTGATGATGATTATATTTACTTCACTGTATTATTTGTGTGTGGACAGTGATTACTGAAAGGCCAGTGGTGGGTGGAAGTGTTTAACCACCACTGAGTAGCCATTGGTGCTGCTCTGGCGTTACGATTAGCACACTGGACTTGATATCCACAGGTCTCCCAGAGCAACAGTTACAACAATGGTGCTATTCACGTGCTGTGAAAAAGGGCCGTCTCTCGAAACGTCGCCCATTACACGTTTGCTTTTAACGCCACGGTGTTATTGACGAACGTGTTGAGTCTGTGGTTGTTGGAATTATTGCTTTCGTCCAATTGCCAGTGCAGAGGTATCACCGAGTAATTTGTTTTCGTTGAAACAAACGTGCTCGTTACTTAAAATCCCCCCCCCCCCGTACCCGCCTGTGTCCACCCAGCAGTTCAAATGGGTTCACCCCGGTGTGTGGTTGGGAGAACAAGTGTGGGTCCTCTCCACCTCTTCAAAGACTTCTGGTCAACGTCGAACAGGAGATATGACCCGCCAGAGGGTCTCTCTGAAACTCCCTGCAGGCGGGGTGGCCACCAACCCCACCCCACACCAGCAAGTGGCGTGAGCAAGCAATTTCAGGGCTGCACCCGAAGCCTTTTGTGCAACCTTTACCTGGTCGTCTGCGACTGCACGCTAGGATTTCACGATGAGCTCAAAGGTGGCTTGGGTGCGGACACCGGCGGCTCCTCTCAGGTGTCACCGTGGCACCTTCTGCGTCGCAATCATCGTTAGCGTCGTCGGCAAAGCCCTCGCCTTTGCAGCGGAGTGCGCGTTTGGCTACGAAACTTCGGACTTTACACCTCAGATTGTGGTCTCAGCAAGAGCCAGACGCTGGGGCATTGGGTTTATTCCTGAGGGACGAATGTGGGGGCTGATACTTTGAGAGGCAGACAAGGGC
The DNA here is from genome assembly GCF_015708825.2 of Lethenteron reissneri. NCBI lineage: Eukaryota > Metazoa > Chordata > Hyperoartia > Petromyzontiformes > Petromyzontidae > Lethenteron > Lethenteron reissneri. The sequence goes on from NC_083805.1 coordinate 3,781,883, forward strand.
GGGCTTTTATTTCTTATTCATAATCAGTGGGGTTTTTTTGCATCGAAAAGCGTAGCTTATGCAAAGTGCATCTCAGCACGTTGCACAATCCGCAACACAACCGTGCCATTGGGCCCTTCTTCGTAGCACATTTCAGTTTTCATAAGCCACAAGTGAGAGATTCCATCCGAAGGCAGTTAAAATCCGGACACTATTGCACAATGGACAAAACCAGCATTAGGAGCTGCACGGAAACAATTCAGTTTTGAAAGCAGAAAGTTACTCGGCTAACAAAAAAAAAACCGTGCAATTTTGGATCGAACCGGTTATTTTTCCCACTTCGTAGAAACCCAGCGATTGCAAAAATGTTTAAAAAAAAGTTAAACACAAAAACCTGATCACACATTGTACAGCACAGACGCTAACACGTTTAGCATGAGGAAACTGTTAGGGTTGCCACATTTTCCACTGTAGACCAAAGCTGGACATATTTCTAAGTCAGCCTATGTCTACAATCATATCTATGCAGTGCGCTGTCGTGATAGTGTTCAATACAATGGAAGATCTCGGTACAATCAACTGTTGCCACCTGAACACAGCGATCAATTGCTCGACCGTCCGGATTTTAATCCGGACAGCTGGTGACCCGAGAGACAAGTAGACACGAGTCATGGGTTCGATCCTAACCCTGACGCCTGTATGTTTGGTATACAGGTCGTGGGTTCGATCCTAACGCCTATATATTTGGTATCCAGGAGTTCGTGTGTTCGATCCTGACCCTAACGTCTGTATATTTGGCATACAGGAGGTCGTGGGTTCGATCCTGACCCTGACGCCTGTATGTTTGGTATACAGGAGGTCGTGGGTTCGATCCTGACCAGGATGCCTGTATATTTGGTATACAGGAGGTCGTGTGTTCGATCCTGACCCTGATGCCTGTATATTTGGTATACAGGAGGTCGTGGGTTCGATCCTGACCAGGATGCCTGTATATTTGGTATACAGGAGGTCATGGGATCGATGTTGACCCTGACGCCTGTAAATTTGGTAAACAGGTCGTGGGTTCGATCCTAACGCCTGTATATTTGGTATCCAGGAGTTCGTGTGTTCGATCCTGACCCTAACGTCTGTATATTTGGCATACAGGAGGTCGTGGGTTCGATCCTGACCCTGACGCCTGTATGTTTGGTATACAGGAGGTCGTGGGTTCGATCCTGACCCTGACGCCTGTATGTTTGGTATACAGGAGGTCGTGGGTTCGATCCTGACCCTGACGCTTGTATAATTGGCATACAGGAGGTCGTGAGTTCGATCCTGACTATGTGACGCCTGTTGTATATTTGGAGTTTGCATGTTCTCCCCCATATTTAGAAACATGCGCTTAAAATGAGAAAAGGTTTTTCCCCCTTTTTTCAGGCAACAAAAAACACCTTTTACAAGGAATCATGTCTGCATTAACCACAATACTTGTGGTCAGAATGCAAAAAAAAACATACTCTGATAATATATGCATTGTCTTTGAAACTGATTGGTCCAGACCAGAGACAGCTTTCTTTTGAGCCTCGTCTCAAACGGTATTAGACCAGAAAAAGGGGGGGAAAAAACCTCTTCTCATATCTTGGTACTGGCAAAGGAGGTCCCATGATGCGCTTAAGAGTATTTAGTTCTCTCCACCGGGTGGAACAGATGAGCCCCACCAGCTACTGCACTCGCTTTAGGCCGAGTCGGCCTCGGAGATGACATCACGCGAGACGACAGCGCCGCCAAGTGGAAGCAGATGCCATCAAAGCAGTCTTGTACTCGGGTGAGCATGAGCAAAATTAACACGCGTCTTTTCCCATATCTCTATGTCCCTCCAAGCATTTTCTATACATCCCATCAGGCACGCTGTCTTCTGGGTGTGCATTTCAGTGGCGTTGAATCAACGCCAGAAAACCTCTGGATATGTTTTGCACACAGCGCGTTTTTTTGTGTGGAAGATTTGCTGGTTTATCCAGGATGTTTCTGTTGCGCGTCGTCGCTTTAAGATGTTCTCCGTTCATATTTTGTTTGTTGCGGTTGCACCTGACTCAAGAGCCGCATGGCTCACAGGGCTATACCAAATAAATGAAATTTGAAAAAACTTGATTTCAAATAATGCGATGCACAAAGCATCTTTTTTTTTATATGGCTGGACAGATAAGGGAAGGAGGCGAATTGTTTGCTTGCTAAGTTACTTTATATCCTCCATAAAGACGCTCATGATTTTCTGCTGGGCAGAAATTCGTTCGTGGTTGATGAAATGTCATATCTGCATCCAACGATGGCTGTCACGGACAGAAACGCTTCAGGTAAAAGGGAGAAGCCACCGCAAAGTGATGAAGAAACTGAACTCATTTGGCAATTAAGAGATGTCGTTGGGAAACATATCAGTACCGGAACAAGGTGAAGAGGGTGCAACTGAGATCAGATGTGGAATAAAGGGAGCATGACCAATGGGCTACCCTTGTGGGAAGAGTATTCAAGAAGACTTCAGGTCACAAGAGTCAAAGTCTCCTGTTCCAATGTATCCCGTCTTCAATCCTCGTACTCTGCCTCGTACCGAGATCACTCCTGACTTGTTATTCCCCTCTTATTCCCTTTCCGCTGTCCTCACACTCCCGTAATCTGACTCCTCTCCCCCTCTCCTCTCGCAATCCGCGTATCCCCATGCCCCACTGTCGATCTCAATGTCTCCGGTCAATTCCGCCACCAATCCTCTTTGCTCTCTCTTCTCTGACGTCCTCTGTCCATCCCCGGCCTCCTCCTCCTCCTGCTGCTGCCTCGTACCCCGAGCCACCCTGGTCTGCGTTACCACCCCCCTCGTGCCCACCCCGCCCACCCCCCCACCACTCACCGTCCCACCCCCCACCACTCACCGTCCCACCCCCCACCACTCACCGTCCCACCCCCACCACTCACCGTCCCACCCCCCACCACTCACCGTCCCACCCCACCACCCCCACCACTCACCGTCCCCACCCACCACTCACCGTCCCCCCCCCACTCACCACCCCCCACCACTCACCGTCCCCCCCCACCACTCACCGTCCACCCCCCACCACTCACCGTCCCACCCCCCACCACTCACCGTCCACCCCCCAACACTCACCGTCCCCCCCTCCCCACCACTCACCGTCCCCCCCCCCCACCACTCACCGTCCCCCCCCACCACTCACCGTCCCCACCCCACCACTCACCGTCCCCACCCCACCACTCACCCCCCCCCACCACTCACCGTCCCCCCCCACCACTCACCCCCCCCCACCACTCACCGTCCCCCCCCACCACTCACCCCCCCCCACCACTCACTGTCCCCACCCCTCACCGTCCCCCACCACCACTCACCCCCCCCCCCCACCACTCACCGTCCCCCCCCCCACCACTCACCGTCCACCCCCCCCATCACTCACCGTCCCCCACCAATCACCGTCCCCCCCCCCACCACTCACCCCCCCCCCACCACTCACCGTCCCCCCCCCACCACTCACCGTCCCCCCCCCACCACTCACCGTCCCCCCCCCCACCACTCACCCCCCCCCCCCCACCACTCACCGTCCCCCCCCCCCCACCACTCACCGTCCCCCCCCCACCACTCACCGTCCCCCCCCCCACCGTCCCCCCCCCCACCACTCACCGTCCCCCCCCCCCACCACTCACCGTCCCCCCCCCACCACTCACCGTCCCCCCCCCCACCACTCACCGTCCCACCCCCCCCACCACTCACCCCCCCACCCCTCCCCACTCACCCCCCCACCCCTCCCCACTCACCCCCCCACCACTCACCGGCCACTCCCACTACTTCCTGACCGGAGCCGCTCTGCACGAGCCACGTGGACCCCCGGCACCCCCCTCCCCCACTCGTCTCCCGCCGATGACGTCATGACGCCGAGTGGCGGCCATCTTAGTAAGGGGACTCCCAGTCCACTACCAGCACTAAGACACAGCACCGACAATACTCATACTGTACTTATAACAATACTAATACTGTACTTAGAACAATATGTACTAATACTGTACTTATAACAATACTAATACTGTACTTATAACAATACTCATACTGTACTTATAACAATACTAATACTGTACTTATAACAATACTAATACTGTACTTAGAACAATATGTACTAATACTGTACTTATAACAATACTAATACTGTACTTATAACAATACTCATACTGTACTTATAACAATACTCATACTGTACTTATATAACAATACTCATACTGTACTTATAACAATACTAATACTGTACTTAGAACAATATGTACTAATACTGTACTTATAACAATACGAATACTGTACTTATAACAATACTCATACTGTACTTATAACAATACTCATACTGTACTTATATAACAATACTCATACTGTACTTATAACAATACTAATACTGTACTTATAACAATACTCATACTGTACTTATAACAATACTCATACTGTACTTATAACAATACTCATACTGTACTTATAACAATACTCATACTGTAAGAACAATACTCATACTGTACTTATAACAATACTCATACTGTACTTATAACAATACTCAGACTGTACTTATATAACAATACTCATACTGTACCAATAACAATACAAATATTGTACGAATAACAATACTAATACTGTACTTATACTAATGTACCGCAAACAATACTTTGACTGTATTGAAAATATTGAAAAAACAGTACTGAAAACGCTGCGCCCAAAAACAAAAACGGTACCGAAAACAAGACTGTACAATACTTTTTAATATTTTAGACGTGGAGGGAAGGGTACTGTCAGCTGATTAATTTTGTTACTTATATTCTCCGTTAAGGACGCTTTAAAACTGGCCTTTACCCCCCCTAAGTTCTGACTGTTTACCCTGGTTCTGTTTATTTCCTCGTATTTTTCATTACACGGGGCCTCATATTTGTATCTCTGGATGAGTAAAAATAATTGTTATTTTTCTGTCATCCCACGGCGAGTTAATCTGCCTTATCCGCCCCTACCCAACGTGGCCGAGGCGACTTCACACAGACACAGACCAGACACACACACGCACACACACATCACCCCCTGCCACCCGTCAACAACGACTCGCAGGCACGCCGGGCTCCTCCGGGTGGATTCACTCGCCACCAGATCATCAACCGCGGTGACCCACAACCCCGTAGCACCCAACCACCACCACTTACCAATCACCACCACCCATCAACTACCACCACTCCTAACCACTAGCTACCAACCAACCACCACCACCCATCAACTACCATCACCCATCAACTACCACCCACCAACTACCACACAACTACAATCCACCACAACCACCCACCAACTACCAACTACCACCCACCACCCACCACCACCACCCACCCACCAACACCAACCACCACCCACCAAGCACCACAACCAACACCCACCACCCACCTACCAAACACCACCACCCACCTACCAAACACCACCACCCACCCAACACCCACCACCACCACCGACCAACCACCCACCAACCACCACCACCCACCAACCACCACCACCCACCAACCACCACCACCCACCAACCACCACCACCACCGACCAACCACCCACCAACCACCACCACCCACCACCCACCACCACCCACCAACCACCACCACCCACCAACCACCACCACCACCAACCACCACCACCCACCAACCACCACCACAACCACCAACCACCACCACCCACCAACCACCACCAAATGTCTTCTCCTCGCCCGTCCTCGTCTCGCCCCCCACCACCCCGTGGTGGTGGTGGCTCTGGTGGTGGTGTTGGTGGCTCTGGTGGTAGTGGTGGCTCTGGTGGTGGTGGTGGCTCTGGTAGTGGTGGTGGTGGTGGCTCTGGTGGTGGTGGCTCAGGCTCTGGTGGTGGTGGTGGCTCTGGTGGTGGCTGTGGTGGCTCTGGTGGTGTCTGGGAGCTGCGTGTCCGCCTGGCGCTGTGCGCGCTCGGGGTGGCGCTGTCGCTACTCGCGCTCCACGTGGAGGCGGCCAAGGAGCGCGACTCGGCCTACGCGGCGTGGTGCGACTTCAGCGACAGCGTCAGCTGCTCAAAGGTCTTCTCCTCCAGGTTACTACGGCATTACATTGTTTTTATTGTTGTTTTGTTAGCGTTCGATTATGTGGGGATCGATTATTGGGTTTTTTTGTCATCCGTCGTTTATTGGGCGCACGCGGTGGCTATGAGATGTTGACTACCTCGTCTGGGATACAGGTGGTCGTGGTTTCGAGCCCGACCCTGACAATGCCTGCCGCTGTATATTTGGAGTTTGCGTGTCTCTCTCATCATCATCACGGTGGCTATGCGATGTTGACTACCTCGCCTGGGATACAGGTGGTCGTGGTTTCGAGCCCGACCCTGACAATGCCTGCCGCTGTATATTTGGAGTTTGCGTGTCTCTCTCATCATCACGGTGGCTATGAGATGTTGACTACCTCGCCTGGGATACAGGTGGTCGTGGTTTCGAGCCCGACCCTGACAATGCCTGCCGCTGTATATTTGGAGTTTGCGTGTCTCTATCTCATCATCACGGTGGCTATGAGATGTTGACTACCTGGCATGGTATGCAGGAGGTCGTGGGTTCGAGCCCGACCCTGACAATACCTGCCGCTGTAGATTTGGAGTTTGCATGTCTCTCTCTCTCCCCCTGGTCGCGTGGATTTTCTCCAGGTCCTCTCGGTTTTTCCCTCCACATTTATAACCTGCCGATAAGCCTTTTTGCTCGAGCTATCATTTGTGATAGCCAGGTCGGTGGACCATTACCTGGTAAATGAAAACTAAAATGTGTTTAGTTTCAGTCGTATAGTTTTTTTTGCGACTAAGGTGATCACTGTCGATGTGAAGCCAGCACCATCGCTAACGCTCATCGCTTCCCTCTGGCTCTGCAATCGCTGCTGCTACTACCACGGCTGCTGCACACGTGCTTACTACACCATATGGTAAACAAACAAGAACCTCAACGCACGTGTTCATATGCCATGGGTGGAAAAAAAAACAGATTTTTCCAGCGGCAGGCATCGGGTTTTTTCTTTAATACAATTAAACCCGATTTTGGGGATAATTAAAACCTGGTTTAATGAATACTAAACTCTGATCCAAGGCTTAGGCTGCTTCCTCGTCGGTGCTGCTGCTATCGTACTCGGGGGGGCCGTCGGGCACGGGGTAGTCGTAGAATGCGGCGGGCAGGTTGGTCTTGATGAACACGAGCTTCTCCTCCACAATCGTGGGCGCCAGTGAGTTCCTTAGCTTGGAATGGATGAAGCCCATCGTTGAGAAGTGCGGTTCTGCAATTATAACCAATTCAACCGGATTTCTCCCAATCTCAGATGATCGGGTTTAATATCAGTCCCTCCAGAAAAACGCGGAGTTTTTTGGTGACTGTTGCGGGCAAAAATCGTTGATTATGCGGCACGTTTTCTTAAAAAATGCGATGGAATATGCGGGATATTTATGCAATTTTATGCGATTAAATTGCGGGAACTTGCAAAAACTGCGGTTTGATGAAAAAGAGAAAAAAAAAGTGATTCCCCCAACACCCTATTCACTAGGCTACTACTTTAATGTAAAGAGTCATTTCTTATTACTTCCTATGATAAGCAAGCATACTACATCACAGAAAGTGCTGGGAATATTTAAGTTCTCATCTTGTTTTATTTCAGACCTTAACAAACAGATGGCTCAAACTTACAAAACATTGAGTCGAACAAGTTCTGTAGCTTTACAAAATGAATATGCTACAACTTCTGTAAAAATGAATAAATAAAATATTAAAAAATAAAATGTGTGCTTCCTGTTTTACAGAGGTAGCTATACAAAACAGACATCTTCTGTTAAAATAAGTGTTTTCAGTGCACAGTAACGTAAGCAATACAGTAACAGTACAGTCTTACAGTAATGTAAATGTACATACTACTAACAAAAAAGTGCAATCTTACAACTGTAAAGTTGCATAAACTCCTGAATAAAACTAACTACGTAGCCTCTAACACTTCATAACGTTCCCATGGCAACAGGGGAAACGGCTGCGCTTGTGTGAAGTAAACGCAACATTTTTCAACTTTCTGCTAAGATATATGTGACTTTTTGCAACGAAAATGCGGGGATTATGAAATCATGCAAGCCCGCATATTTTGCGCGCGGAAATCTGCAATTTATGCGGCAAAAGTGCGGCGTATTTGAAAAAACGCGCCCCCCGCATAAATATGCGGACTTTGGCTGATTTTGCGTGGAATCTTGCGATCGCATAATCGCGTTTTTCTGGAGGGACTGTAATATAAAAAAGACAATTAAACCCGATTGTAAAAAACCCGACTGTGCCACCCATGGCATATGCAGCACCAGCGCTAAGATTGTCTGTGTCGTCTCATCCACAACGCCAACCACCACCACCAACACTGCAGGTCACAACGACACTGACCCACTCATTCACTGAAATACACAGAAAAATATCTCTCCCCCTCCCTCCCATATATACCTGAGACTTTTGGGGCAAAGTGTCAGAGGGCACCTATGAAGGACGCCGGCACGGTACACAAGAGGGGGGGGGGGGGGTGGGTGGCACCACGCCCGACCGCCTTTGTCTCCCCGGTGGTGATGTTTACACACCGCACCAGGTACTCATTTGAGGCTGAGTCGACCTGGGGGAGGCTCAGGGCCGGTTAAGATAACACTGTAACAAAAACATATTTTTTTGTTCATGGGTAGTAAGTGTTATTTTGTAATTGCTTATGCCTCAAAAGTACAGGAAATGTCTATTATTCCCCACAAACTTTGCTTTTGTGACCAGGACAGTGATATTTTAAATGTGCCTATTGTCAATGAGAAACGTGGTGTGCATTTGTGTATTTCATTCACATAAAGTCCTGGTCACAAAAGCAAAGTTTGTGGGGAATAAAAGCCATTTTCTATACTTTTTGAGGCATAAGCAATTATAAAATAACACTACCCAGGAACAAAAATAATGTTACGTAGTGTAATCGTCACTGGCGTTTGGCCGTGAGCAGGAATCAAACTTGGGTTGCGGGGTTCGTAGCGGAGCACGCTAACTGCGAAACCACCGCTCTGCTTGATTCACTCACTAACAACTCACTCACTCACCATACGCCAGGTCCCAACAGCACACCGACTCGCGCACTCGCTTCACTGGCCACAACTGCAGGTCACCACCATTTCTAATTTCTGCTTCTTCGCTCCCAACTCCACCACTTTTGAAATTCCCTTCCATTCATCTCTTATTGCGACGATGAGTTAAGAGGGTAGAGAGTTTACAGGTCCCGCGCGCATGCCATTGCTGCCGGCAGGGCCACCACCAGAGGGAGCTCTAGAGACGATGTTTGTGGTCTTAACTTTTCCGAATTGGGCCAGACGTCTCTGAAGAGGTGGGGAATGCAGTTCCAACACTTTACCCCATCACAAGCGATCTGCCTGTCGACACAACTGTAGTTCGCTCAACGATACCGGCTGGGGGGCGGTTAAATTAAACTTGATAAAGGGAGCATGCCCTTGCCGTACCGGGAGATAGAATTAAACTAACGACCCCTGGATTGCATATTCAACCTAACCATTACACCGCGACAGTATTGGATGAGTGGTCGATTATTTGCATCGTCGGTTTGAGGCGGTGAATGTGCATCCATCCGTCAATTAATCTCCTGGTATCACCCATGGTCCCGGGCAATTATTACTCCAACTGGGACAGCACTATCATTGTCTGCCCCCCTGTCCTCTGGGCCCAAGCCGACTGCCTCCATGTCTTCATCCATAGGGGTGGTGTCATCATCTGTGACTGGTAGCCACAAGCCAGGGGTGCCGGTTGTAAAAAAACTATTGTCTGGGTAACTGGTAGACTGGAGTAGGTGGCACGTGGCAAGTAGTAATGCTGTTGTTTGATCGCTCCATCTTGTATGTGCTTGTCAAGGTGGGGACGTGGATTCGGTCTTGTGGCTCCGCTGTTCGGACAGAGCAGCCTGCTCAACCAGCCCAACAGTGTCTTCGGGGTCATCTTCTACTCCCTGCAAGTCCTGCTGGGTGTGTGCAACAACAAGCAACAACCAAACGGCTGTTCTCCATGGATTCATTTCACACCGAATATATATTTTTTGTTCGTATTGCTCGTAGACTTAAGCATAGGTGCCATGTGAATTGTAGCCACGGGCATTGCAAGAGGTATACTGGATGTGGTGTGCTTGGTGCAGAAATATTTTACGGGGCTGTTGACCTGGTGGCCACTCAGCTGAACTGAAGCCGTGGTTCGGGCACAACTTTCAGATGGTGGCTTAGCTATCAAGGGTGCAGGCAGCGCAACTGCACTGAGGGCCCAGGTGATAAGCTGTGAATATGGAGAGGTGGAAGGGGTGGGAGGGGTCATGGATTGTGGGGGGGGGCATTTTGTTATCTGCACAGAGGCCCATTACAAACCATGCTGTGTCATTGAAATTGAGAGTTCACATTGTAGATAATCTGAAATGGACTCTTAGCCGTTCCAACTTGTGTTTGCTCGCAACATTCCACACTGCCACGTTTGCGCGTTGTAGCTCAGCCGTTCCACTAAAAGTATACGAGTTAAACTTTTGGTTGGGGGTTAGCACATTCTATCGTCACACTGGTGATGATAAAATAAGTACAACGTTTTTGGATATTTTAGTTTTCTTTTCCATAGAATGGCCCTGACCATGATGATGTGGAATTGCAACCACTGGCTCTGCACCACCAACGTGCAGTGACACATTGCTAGGTGGAGAACACACTTTGACTATGCAGTCTGGTGATGTGAAGTGATGATCAACCAGTCACATTAATAAAACGTTGAACTTGATGATTCCGAATGTGTTCCACTTTTGTGTGGGTTTTATCTGGGTATTCCCCATTTACTCCCATTCAAAAATACAAAATGGTCAGATATCTCCATCAGCTGTGGTCTTCAGTCAAACTGTTCCTGCCACTGATTAACAGTCATGGAATGATGGATAGATTGATAGCATTGCGTGGTTGAATTCAGTATTTTGAAGGCATAATTTATCGCTGTTTTCCAGGTTGCTGGCATGTAAATAGTAAGCCACAGGCAGGGATACTGGTTGCTGACCCTTAAAAACTTGGCTGATATTAAGCTCCGTGTTTTTGTGATATGCTGTATGTGATAGGTTTGTATCAATCCCGCAGCCACTGCTGGTGCTACATTCACCAGTGATATAGAAACGATTCGCAATCGAATCGTGACCCAAAATTACAACATGTTATATTACATCGCAAGAGGAGTGAATCATTCCCTGCCAAAAAAAATAAACATTTTCCTCCAGACCCCTCTTGTTATCCTAGACGATCCAACACCTGGCGAACTTCACCGAGGTTCGTTTTTCCGCGTTGCAGGCATCTCGCATCCGAGCCGTGCGGGCAACCTCGTGCTGCTGGGGACCTCGCTGGTGTCGGTGGCCGGAAGCTTTTACCTCGCCTTCATCCTCTTCGGCGTGCTGCATGACTTCTGCATCATTTGCGTCTCCACGTACGCCATCAACTTCCTGCTGACGGCCGTCAACGTCGCGCGCATGCGGAGCGGCTCGTCGCGAAAAGCCGCGCACAAGCGCGACTGATCGCTCCGCAAAACGATCCCGCCGTCCAAAATGATTCCACGCGGGCCGCCGCACCGTAAACGCAGAGGTCGTCTTGTGATGTCACCACGTGCGACGGAGATGGTTTTGCGTCTGCTGGAGGCGGGGGTGTGTTGCACTTGTACCAGCGGCAGTCGTTCTCGACAGCCGCATGAAAGCAACTGGTGCTTTGGCTCGACCCCCCCCCCCCCGACGTGTTTACCAAGTCGTACCGCGCGTTTGTGTGGCACGATGTCCAACGTTTCGTTCCACGTGGTTGGGATCTTCGAGTTGTGGAGCGGAATGAACGTCGGACGTCACGTCGCATAACCCGAACACGAATCGGGGAGAGCTGTGCAGCAACAACCGTGAAAACCTTCGCGAAATGGAGCGATGTCAAATCTGATAGGAACTACTTGGCAATTGTTGTGTACGAATGGCAAAACTGTTAATTGTTATTTAATTGTTGTTGTTGCTATTACTTTAAGTTTATAAGAGAATCGCGGAGGGCGTCATACTTGACCGTTGATAAAAAATGAAGTCGCAGGTAAAAACATTTTGGCAGTAATGAGATGTTGTGGAAGCAAACCGAGAGATTGCAGGAGCGATTTTCAGTGAGGTTAATCCTCTCATGTTACATATCTGCCAAATTAATGTTACTATCTGCACCATCCATTCCTGGACCTATACAGCAAAAATCAGGTTACTTTGTCTTGAAGATTTTTTTTTTCCAGATGTGGGCATGGTCAGCTCAAGTGTGTGTGCCGTTTTTACACAGGTCAGTCAAAATATCTTTGGGAAATATTATTGGTCATTGGGGTACCAACACGTCACCTTTACAGGACAATTGTTACAGTCGCAGCCAACAAAAAAACCTGCCCGAGCTGTACGAGAGATAAAATGGTGTATGTGAAATGACACGAGGGCCAAAAGCAAAGATGATGTCATGAAAAATGTTTATTTTGTAGGTTAACAATGACTAAATGAACTTCCCATTTTGTTATACAATTGCACATTCTGTCTCTAAAATGTGATTGTTACGTATCAAGATGTCATGAAAAATGTTTATTTTGTAGGTTAACAATGACTAAATGAACTTCCCATTTTGTTATACAATTGCACATTCTGTCTCTAAAATGTGATTGTTACGTATCAAGATTGTTACAAGTTTTTGAACAAACGTCAAAAGCTGTTGAGAATAATTCCTAAGAAATTTTGTCAATGTTTCATAAATAAAAAAAATACAATTCTTTAACATTGCAGCATAATTTTTTCAACCGAAACATTTATAAATTCCATTTATTCCTAAGCGCTTGAGGTTGAAATAAATCATTTACAAAACAATGGTTGCTCACAACTGTGAAAGCAAAGGAATGTGCTCAGCAATTTTGGGAGTCCTGACACACACAAAAAACTTGTGCCAAGCCGCGCTGTGGACGGTGGGGGTCAATGGATCACTTTTTTGATCAATTATTCGACTCTACAAACACCAGGCCCAGCGTGACATGGATGTTGATGTCGCCAAGCCTCGCCCATCGCAGCGGTACGCGTGAAAAACAAGAGGCGAGACGTTTATTTCTCCCAACTGTTGTCGTGTTATCCGATTTTAGTCGAACAATCGTACTGATAATCGGTAGAGAAATCGATTGCTTAAATAATCCGATAGCCCAGCTCTGGTGTGAAGTCACTGCGAAGAAAACATGCCTCTTAAGTGGCGCTGGTCATATCTTGTAGATGATTAGAATTTGTTACAAAACAGCATATTTTTTGGATGTGATATTCACTGTCAAAGTTATTAAATATAAATCAGAATCCTCGAAGCTGTTCCAATAAAAATTAAGCTGTCGATTATATCGTTCTCAATAACTTCAAATCGTCAATGACAATTGGTTTTTAATCCTTAAAAATCACTGACAAAATATACCTTTGATAAGTGGAGAGTATTTTGACTAAGGCACTGGTAGTAGTTGTCGGTGATTTATTTTAATCAGTGGCTCTTAACAAAAATGACATCCATATAGTCCCATTCACCAACAATGAAAAAAGTGAATAAAAAACATCAGCTGCAAATACCTCTCCTACACCAACCAGACAGACTGCATGAATGGAGACTTTCAAATTATTTGTTCCACATTGAAGTCTGAGTGTTCGCAGAGTTGGGGTAGGGTTTGCCGGCGTCTTCAGCGGCCGCGCCTCATTACCCCTTGGGTGCCAGCAATAGCGTGAGAAGCGAGATAGCAAGATCGAGCACGTGTTAATTTCCACCAAGCCCCCAAGCCCCCCATCCTTCTCCCCACCCCCCTCCCGCTAGTGGTACGATGTGCTCAGAATGGACGACATTCCGTACCCGGTCACGTGCGGCACCGTCACGTTCGCTAGCTTCCAGTATCGCTCGCGGAGGAGGAAGGCCGCCGACTTGGGCTGTCGCTGGCGCGTGAAGATTCCCTTTCTGTTGCCGACGACGCGCGTGACGCCTGCTCGCCGCGGTCACGTGGGAGGTGCAACGATCAACTTGACGTCGTCGTACAGAGACAGAGATCCCCCGTGTAGCCAAGTGCTGTAAGCGGGCACGGCTCATGTGGGGGCTACGTAAACCTTAACTATTTTGTTTACCAGGTGAAGCCCAGAGGTATTAGCTCTTTTTCAGAGGCGATCTGGCAACACGTAGCTTATCGAAGTGACTTATCACTTGGGGAATTTATAGTAGCCAAATAAACTGAACGCACATTTCCAAATGTGGAGGGCAAAACCGGAGGACCTGAAGAAAAATCCACACACCCACAGGGATAACAACGCAAACTCCAAATATACAGGCTTCAGGGTCAGGATCGAACACGCGACCTCCTGCATACCAAGCGAGGGAGATAACATCTTGCTTTCGCAGTGCAGATGTTTACGAACCGTGCTAATAACCGGTTCAGATATTTACCACTAGTTTCGAAGCAGTGCCGCCATTCCACCACCAGTCATAAGTGACAAAATATTCACAGGCATGCATAAGGAGTGTCAAGATGTGCAAAACTCGCAAACGTGACTGAGGTATACAAGAACACACCTTGCTGCGTTGCGAAGTCTGCAAAGTTCCAGATCATCTCGCCGATGAAGTATGCGACACGTTTCTCGTCAAAAACTTCAAAGTAACTCTTCATGACGGCTTCCTGGTACTCCTCTGTAAACATCAAAGGGGGGTCCTGGGAAAGTGAATGGGTCAGAGATCAACGCTTTGAGTGGATGGTTTTTATAATGAAGCTCTCCTGTGTGAGTTTCAAGTAGGCCATGTAAAAATCCATCCCTGGTACAAATCAAAATGTCGAAGATTCGATTCCAGAATAAAATTTTGTTTTGGTCTCGATTATTATTGCTAATAGTTTTTTTACCCTTCTATCTGGCAACAAAACTGACACCTTTTTTACAAGGAGTCATGTTTGCATTGACCACAATACCTGCAGTTGGAATGCAAAAAAATACATAACTCTGATAATGTATGCACTGTCCTTGAAATTGATTGGTCCACACCCGAGACAGCTTTCCTTAGAGCCTAGTCTCTCATGGTGTTGGACCAGATGACGCCAAAAAGCGCAGGTGTCAGTTTTGTTGCCAGATAAAAGGGTAAAAAACCAATTATCATATTTTGCTACTGGCAAATGAGGTTCCAATGATGTCGATTGTTATTGTTTCTCGTTCTGTTTCGATTGCATCTCGTTTGCACTGGTCTCTCCGACCTATTCGTACAATTTGCTTGTCCGTTATCTTTTTCATTTAAGAATCGATTACGCGGCTGCAGGATTTACGCAAGCCACCAAATCACAAGCACGTGAATGAACGAACGCTCTTGTATGGCGTTCGAGAAGCGGCGTGGCATGGTGTGGCGGAGGGGAGCGGGAGGGGGCGCCGGCCTCACCGAGTGCAGGCCGGGGATGGTGTCGGCTCCGTACTCGGTCTGCAGCACGGGCTTGCCGTGCTTGGCGTGCCAGCCGTCCAGCGCGTAGCGCAGCTGCGGCACGATCACCTCCAGGTGGCCTGCGTCGTGGTACCACGAGTAGTACGCGTTGAGGCACACCACGTCCGTGTACTGCGCCTGCCGCCGTGAACGGTCGTGGTTGGCAACGCACGGCGAACGAGTTAAGGTGGCACTGGGCTGTGAAGCCGTCGGGACTCGAGTTTGATTCCCGGTCTTGGCAAACATCTGTGGCGAGGACGTCTGAACTGGTGAATCCCCCTCAAGGGCAGTATCGGTGATGAATATGTTCATCGGTCCAAGGCCTCTCATAAGTTGACTCATGCTTAAATGAGTACCTGGTGCGGTATATAAATATCGTCACTGGGGGGACAAAGGTGGCCAAGAATAATATCAGCTACACAAACCCCTTGTGTGCCGTGTTGGCCAAACTAGGTACATTCCACTCCAGGACTGCCCTTCCTTTGAATGGGTGTGTTTCTCTGTGTGTATATATGTAAATATGTCTTTATCCCAGGTCACTCTGTTGCAAATGAGACGAATACTCATCTCTTGGGGCCTCGCCTGGTTAAAAGCAAAATAAAATAACTTGAACTCTTACCGCCTTGTCAGTTTGGAAGCTCTGGTTAATGACGTAGGTGACTGGGCGAGTTGGGTCCAGATGCCGCGTATGTTCGATAACAGTCCTGAAAGACAACGTTTTTACAACGGGAGAACAGTAAACTACTCAAGTTTCAAGTTTATTTATTAGGTATAGCCCTGTGAGCCATTCGGCTCTTGAATCGGGTACAACCGCAACAAAAAAAAACAAAAACATGAACATGAAAACATCTTAAAGTGACTATGTGCAAACTGAAAATCCAGGAAAAAAAACAGCAAAAAAATTCCAGAAAAAAGCACCATACACCAATGCCCGCACCTTTACATTGTTCCATTTTCAAATACACCGTAGAACAGAACATACAATTGTCATTACAATCAAAACAAGCATGCCATCAGCCACTGCCAAGCATCCAAAAATTTATAAAATACCTAAATAATTGTTCTATCATTACCCTGGAGAACCTGGATCTCGACCATTTTCACGAGGGTTCTGCCGAGTAAGTTTGGAGCAAATTGATTACCATTTAACACGTGTTTTGCCATTTAAATTTCCAGAGAGATATGTTTGACTGTTAGATAAGCAAAGTGGGCTCGTGCAGGACGCGTCACTAGAAGACGTGACGACCAGTCATGACCAGCGATGGAGTGGCGGCCAAAGGGGGGAAAACACGCCCGACATGTCCACTGTGGAGTTGGAGAAATAAACTATTCACTATTTTTATGTTACCCGGTAAGGCCCACTGAGCTATATAGCTATTTTGTTTTTAAGCGACCTGGCCACAAATGATAGCGCAACGAAGTGACTTATCCTCATGCTAACATTTATAGGAACCAACGCTCTTAAGGCATGTGGATTCTAAATGTGGATGGAAAAACCGGAAGACCTGGAAAAAAATCCACGCGACCACAGGGGGGAGAACATGCAAACCCCAAATATACAGCAGGCGTCAGGGTCAGGATTGAACCCACACGCTCCTGTATACTAGGCGAGGTAGTTAACATCTTGCCACCCGGGGCCCCTGAGATCAGCCGAGATCAGATCATGAATACGTGCTAGACGGATTGTTGTATCGCGTGGTTAATGAAGGATATGAAGGATGGCAATGGCTCGGGTGAGGCCTTCAGCCGTGGACTGATAACAGCCAAGGCTTAGGATTTTGTAACAGAGCTCACAAAAGGAAACTGTGAATCAATTTAAGTCTATACAATTTTGGAAATGTTGTAGAAACGCATTAAGATGAGGTGCTTTCATTATTTCAAAAAACGGTACAGGGAACAGATGTATATTTTCCCATTGAAGCCTTGTTTTTCCCAGCACCTCAGTCGTGAATTTAATTAAAACCAAAATCATTGCCTTAATTATGGCTAACGGTAGCAATGATGACAATTCCGATGATGATGACAACGAGATATTTGCCCTAAATTAAATTTCTTGTCGAGATGTTTGGCAAATTCCTCACACGCCGAAACACAAACTGACGGAAAGGGAGAGCACACACTTGAAGTAGGGCTCTGCGACGGACAGCTGAGAGGCGGGCTCGTTGGCGACGGACCACATGACCACGGAGGGGCGGTTCTTGTCTCTCCTCACGAGCTCTCCCATTACCGCCAGGTGGTGCTCCAGCGACGCGTTCCCAAAGTTGGCGCTGTGTGTGGAAGGGTGGACACGTGACAGCTACGGCAAAAAAAAAACATTTTTTTCTGGCCTGGACTTTTGCAGATGTTTTAGACTAATTTCAGGGTGCCGATTCCAAATCTGATCTCAGATTTGCTCTATCATATCTCATGTTTATGCTATCGGCATACCCCATTTTCATTGATTTTACCCAAAATTAACTCTGTCACTTATGATTGCAAGTTGTTCCGAGTCAGTGACTGCTTTAGTGTTAAAATATGGTGCTGTATTTTTAGGATAGTGTGTTAATAATATCATTTTATGTAGATATCCACATTTATTTAATATTTTTCTTCTGCAGTTTTTATTGAAAATGCAATATTTTATATCTCAAAAACCTGATGTGATAGACAAAAACTGATGCCAGATTTGGAATCTGCACCCCAAAATTACCTTAAAACCGTTGGAATACCTTATGCCAGAAAAAGTGTGTTGACCAGTGTAATAGCAGTAGTAGTTATCAACTTAACACGTAGGATTTTGCAGCCAATGTTAGGATTCACAAATAGATTTTTGGGTTTTAAGCAGTTCTGACATGCTGGATTTTATTCTCACTTCCTGGATTTTCCTGCAGATACTTGGTGCAGTTTCAAGTGAAACGTATTTAATTGCAAAATTTTGTTGTGAGAATCGGTCAACTTACCGGTGAGCTGAAACAATAACTGGCACGTTAAACGCTTGTACAAGTGACAATTTAATTTGTTGGCTATGTCTGGTGGCGAAGGGTCCTGCGACAGAAATTTGACCAAAACAGTATATATAGGCACACCACACTTAGTCATGGTGGAGAGCTGTCAACTACCTCACCTGGTAAACAGGAACTTGTGGGTTCGATCCCGACCCAGACGCCTGTATATTTGGAGCTTGCATGTCTCTCCCTGTGGTCGAGCGGATTTTTCTCTGGGTGCTCCGGTCTGCTATAAAATTCCACGTGATAAGCCACTTCGTTGAGCTATCATTAATGGGCAGGTCACTTCTGAAAACAGCTATATAGATCAGTAGGTCTTACTTAGTAAAATCAAATAAAATGTTTTTAGTTTAGTAATTGATCGGCAGGTTGCGTGTGGTGGAGCAAAGCATGGGAATACTAACCTCTGGCCAAGACATCTGGCTAGCGTGGAAGAGTAGGCCAAATACCCTCAATAGCTCCATCTAGTGGAAGCCCTTGTGCCAGCCGTGACACGAGCAGATGATAGCATGGTTGCATCTCCGCCTTAAATACTCGTTGATGTACCCATTGAGCCATGTATCGATTGACGGACTACAATGATTTAATATCCCGATTGACTGATGCGCAGACTCACGGTTGGGTGATGCCCACGCCTGGACACTCATCGATGATGACGATGCCGAGACGGTCGCACGCGTCCATCAGCTCCTCGGCATACGGGTAGTGGCTCGTGCGGAATGAGTTGGCGCCCAGCCACCGGATCAGGTTCAGGTCCTTGGCCAGGATCGCCCAGTCGAAGCCTCGGCCGCGAATCTGCCGACAAAAAAAATCTAATTTAAAAACAACTTGCCACTCACGTTTCTTAACAGTTTGAATTATATACTTTTCCCCTGGGTATTACAAGCATGTATCCCTTTTTGCACATTTTTGGAAATAACCATTATTCTGAACTTTGTCAAAGCAAGTACACTTTTGAAAAATATTCTTGTTGAGATATGTTGGTATATTACTTTTCATATTAACATTTTTCAAGGAAGGTTGAACACGTTTGTGCAGTATCTCTGTCAGCAACAGGGGGGAGTGAGGAGGAGGAGGGCTGCTCACGTCGCTGTCCTCGTGCTTGCCAAATCCACGGAAGTAGAAGGGCTCTCCGTTGATGAGAAACTGCGTGGCGGTGACGCGCAAGGTGCGAATGCCCACGGGGAGGTTGTACCAGTCCTCGCGCCGCTCGCCTCTCACCAGCGACTTGGCGTGGACCTGCATCGCAAGCCCTCCGCAAAGTCAGCCGTGCGACCGTTCGTGTTTTAGCGCCTATGCCCTCCCGCTGTGTGTGTGTGTTTTCACCGAGTAATTCAGTTTGCCTAGCCTGCGTAGAATGAAAATGTAATAAATAGAATGAAGGGGTCAAACTTTGCCACGCAGGACCATATTGGAAACTAGTCTTGAGAATCGGTGACAAACAAATGGGGCAGGAAGAAAGCACCAATGCCAGCGGCTCCCAAATTATGATACATGTGCTACCGGAAAACGAGCAGTCTGTTTGCATTAGTGTGCACATCTGTATATGCATCGGTGTACGTACATTTCCATGTTTCTCATTGGTACCATACAACGTATAACGACGCAATGTCCAATCCACAAATAGGAAAGGAAACGTCACAGCGATACTCATCGCTACTCCTGACACGAATGTCTAGTTTGACCACCTGGATGTGAAATTGTAGTTGTGGCTCTGCATCTAAATCAGCCATACGAAAGAAGAATATTTATGTTACATATTGTAACTTAAATTGTAACCTCTGCCTTGTTGAATACTGACATCATTGACGTCGTTGAGTGCAGATTTTTTTCACGCGCCCCACAACAACACATGTGCCGTGCTGCCGTGCACACTCTCTCTTCTCTCCCTCACCTGCAGCGTGTACAGGTAGCCCGCCTCGGGGCGCATCGTGAGCGGCCACCACAGCTTGGGCCGTGCCACCTTGAGCGTGCCGACGCCGTCGCTGCAGTTCGCCTCCCCCTTCGCCACCTCGTGGCCCTCGCGGTCGCTCAGCGACACCACCAGCTGGCACTCGTCCGCGCCCACCACCGACACGTTGTAGTTCACCACGCCTTGGTCGAAACCAAGAGCAGCGCAAGGTGGCATCAATGCCGCAGCCCCGCAATTACATCCTCAGGTCGTCCCTGCTGGCGAAAAGGGCCACCACTCTAGGACACTCTAAAGCGCCCGGTCAGGAGGGTGTGTTTTGGCCTACTCTTCCACGCTGGCCAGACGTCTTGGAAGAAGTGGGGAGTACCTACACTTCACCCCACCACACGCGACCTGCCGAATGACTGTGGTGTACCCATTAATACTGTTGGAAGGACAGGAGGATTTTAAAAAAGAAATCCCATTATTTCAACTGCTGCACTGGGAGATTGAACCGGTGCTCTCTGAATAACAAAGTGCACGTAATAGTTAAATATTGCAATTTTCATGGAATAAGTGTCGCTTAAGATAAAATCACCTGGACCAATCTCGTCGGATCTCAGCAGCCAATCAGAGTTTAGCCTGGAGAGCGCTCGGATAGGTAACTACCCTTCACAAATAGGTCATCGTGGGGCTTGCCGGGTTATGTGGCCAGTTGTTAACTACCTCGCCTGGTATACAGGAGGTTGTGGGTTCGATCCCGACCCTCACGCCTCTATATTTGGAGTTTGCATGTTTCTCTCCCCGTGGTTGCGTAGATTTTTCCCCGGGTTCTCCAGTTTTTCTCGCTAAATTTCTAAACGTGCGTTTAGAGTATTTGGCTGCCACTTAAAATTTCCACGTGATAAGCCACTTCGTTGAGCGCTTCTGAAAAAGAGCTACATAGCTCAGTGGGCCTTACCTGGTAAAATAAAAATAATTGAGATTATAGAGTATGTAGTGGCCAGCCAAGTGCGATGCACAAACTCTAGCATATGCAGAGCCCACACCCAGGTCGTCGTAGGAAGTCGGTGAGTACGGTGACGTCGTCGATGAAGGCGTCCGGCGTGGAGTAGAGCAGCACTGGGCGGTGGATGCCAGCATAGTTGAAGAAGTCAAACTGGATGTTTTGAACAAAGTATCCTCGCGGGTACCTGTGTGCAATAGCAACGATCGAAATTGCGTCAAAAAAATCGAGCGGGGGAGTGGGGGGCCAGAGATGCTAAATTCTGAAAGGATGACATGTATGGTCCTTTTCTCAATCCACTGCTGGATGAGGGCCTCCCCACACCAAAATGATAACCAAACCCAAAACCCCAACCTATGACGCCTAATCCCTATCCCAAACCCTAACTCAAACCCTACACGAAAACTGAAGAATCCACATTTCTTCATATTTTATCAACTGAAAGATAAAGTGGGAATTGAAAATAAACGGCTGTTTAGTAAACGCAAATCAAACATTAGACACAATCCTGATGGATGTTTACAGAAAATTGTGCGGGGATGGGAGCATCAGAGATACGGTTTCTTTTCCTATGTCTACAGTGAACAGTCGTCACCCAGACGCTGCACTACAAAGTGGGTAAGGCAGACAAGGGGGCTCCCCCATTTTATTCCTTGCATTAGGACCTATGGCACCACGCTACACCAATGGAAACCTGGTGAGTGGTAAGCCAAATGAGTGGGTTGTTTCGACCTTGCAGATGATGCCACAGAGAAAACATGCTCAAGCGTGGACTCCAACGGGTGGTGGCACCTGAGCGTGTCCCGCATGTACTCGATGCTGCCGGGTGGCAGCGTGCTGGGCGTCAGGGTGTTGTTGACGGCCACGGTGATGCGGCATGGTGTGGAGGCCGGAGAGCGCACGATGGCCGTTATGTCGGCCTCGAATGGGAGGTGGCCGCCTTCGTGCCGTGTCACTTCCTTTCCATTTACCCACTGTCAAGAAAAAATAAAGGAATATACAAAATCATTGTTCAGCTGTCAAAGACCGCGAGGGACAAGTGACGTTTAGCGAGTGCCTATTAATGTTGGGATGGTGGGCGTACGAAGGAACGATGTGGCTCATTTAACTTAGAGTTGATCTAGGAAGCCCCAGAACAGGTTTACAAATGACTTGCCACTGATGTTAGCCGTGGCCAGAAACCAAACCCAGACTGCACAACATTTAAGAAAAAAAAACACGCACACATTTACATAAAGCAAATGTGCATATTAATTAATTCAAGACATTGCTTCTAAGAGCATACTTATAATAGTATCTCATTATTGACATACAGCGATCCAACAATCTAGAGGGAATGAAAGGGGCCATCCCACGGGTGGCTCTGTGGTGTCATCTCACCAGGACTGTTATCAACACAACTTAATCAAATATGCAGTGGACAGAATGTTCCTCCATCCCATTCTCCAGGAAGTGGCGCCAAGTGAAAGCAAATTAAGAAAAAGCTTAGGGGTCCAAACAGCTCATGGGCCCCGAGATTAAACTCAAAATGAAATCCGAACGTAACATGCTAATTAACAAAAAAGCAATTACTCGCTCATCTTCTGCATTTCTCTTCTCTCAGATCACTACAGTAGCATCTCTATAGACATCTATCTGTTGTCTTCACCCGCTCCTCCGTTTAGCATGGTTGGCTATGCACGGTGAAAAATAAGTTCAACATTCATACATGGATATTATGAATTGAAAGGGGGAGGGAGCCCACCCCAAGCACCCCCGACCCCCCAAAAACAAACTGCCTTAGGGACCCCAATTTGCTCGCACCACCACTACCGCCAAGGGGCAACCCACCACGATGGCGTTGTAGTGCACGCTGCCGAATCGCAGCATCACCCTGCGGTTGGCGTTCTCGGCGACCCACGACGAGGGCACCCACGCGTGCCGCTCGTACCACGCCCAGCCCACGAAGTCGCGCAGCGCCGCCTCCTGCGTCACGTCGTTGTAGCTCGAAGGCACGGGCATCTCCAGCACCGGGCCCGTCTTGTCGAGGGGGCAACAAGTGAAGGCGAGGGAGAGTAAGGAAACAAAGGGGGAGGGGGCAATGATACTCACGTCAGTTTAACATGTAGGCTTTCGCGACCGATATAATCCATGTTTCTTTTGGGTTAAATTGCGTAAACATGAAGGGCGTTAAACCCGCTACCACCCAACACTGCCAATTAGAAAAGTTTACATTTTGACTTAAAGCTTTCGTGACTGCAGGAATTAATATTCTTGGGTCTTATTGTCTTTGAACCTATCTACATGACTTTACCAAAAGACCCAAGAATCAGTAAGGGTTGTCACGTAAACAGAACATGCCAATTAGTTACTAGTACAGCACACCGGTGCGTTGGAGAGCAAATCCACAACATTTACAATCTAAGTACGATGTTTCGCGAGTAATTACAACTAGCTTCATCAGGCGGACTGCCGGATTTGTGGAGAAATCCTCCCGTTTCGTCATCCCTCACCGTTCTGCGATGCACATACCTCCTCTCCAAGCTTGTTCACGCACTTTACAACTTTTGTCAGCGTCAGCGTTACATTCCACATGTCGTAACAGGTAATACGCATTGATTTATTATTTTTTTGGCAAATTAGGAAGGTGCTTTTCCATCTCGCTCCATCTTCAGCAGCCCGCATTGATCAATGGGTAAAACTCAGGCCACTGGGTCCACAGCACTGTGGGCTCTTGCGTACGCTTACACACGTGTAACTCTCTTACACATATGTAATGCTCTTACACACACGTGACGCTCTTACACACACGTAACCCTCTTACACACACGTAACCCTCTTACACACACGTAACCCTCTTACACACACGTAACCCTCTTACACACGTGTAACTCTCTTACACACATATGTAACTCTCTTACACACACGTAACCCTCTTACACACACGTAACCCTCTTACACACGTGTAACTCTCTTACACACACATGTAACTCTCTTCCACACACATGTAACTCTCTTCCTTTCGATATTAGGAAGCCTCTGTAGCTACGCAAGCTTAAATCTAGACTGAAAACAGATTTCTTTAAAACTGCTTCTTGTGTTTAGTTTCTCGTTCTTCCGCCGCACCTCCGATTAGCACGGTTGACTACGTAGGGTGCGAAAGAAGTTCAACGTATTGGTGGTGCCTACAAGCGAGACCATCGTCCAGCGGTAAAACAATTGACAATAGCGAATGTTGCAATTGAACAAAGCACGAAGCAAAAAACTAAAATCTTCGCCTCACCTCCATCAGCCCTTTCTCGGCCCATCCCCGCGTGAACCCTTCGTCTCTGCCCGGCGAATCGTCCGCCCGGAAAGCCCAGAAGCCTCCCAGCTCCTTCAGCTCGCGGGACCGAGACTCACGGGGGTAGAGAACCCCGCTGCCCGGCCCGGTCTCTGCCGTCATCCCCGCAGCAAGCCCGGCCAGTCGGACTAGGAAAAGCGTAAGGCTTGGGGCCCGCGGTCGGCACATTTCTTCACTAAAACGGGGTTCTGTTCTTCCTCCTCCTCTATGGTTGAGCGCTTAGCTCAACTGCCGAGTGGTTGTTGTTGAAATCTTAGCAGGATATCGCGTGTTCAGTCGAGTAACCTTAGTTTGTTGCGCTGTTGTGAGGTGAAAAAAACGAGAGGGAAAATGTAATTTGAAAAGCCGGGTCGCGGTGGAGAGCAGGCGTGGCGACGTCACGTCCGGTCACGTGCCCTCCTAGACGCGTCACGTGTTAAAAACAACACGTGACGCGGCGGCGGCGGCCACGTGCAGCAATCAGAATGAGGAATGCCGTCCCCTACTTACGAACGAGTTAGGTTCCAGGGGTCTGTTCGTAAGTCGATTTGTTCGTAAGTCCCAACTTAAACTCCTGTCGATTCTAAACGTAATAATAGGGGTGTCCCCCCTTTTTCTGGTAACAAAACTTCAACCTTTTTACGAGGAATCATGTCTGCATTAACCGCAATACTTGTGGTCAAAATGCAAACAAAAACACTCTAATAATATATGCATTGTCCTTGAAACTGATTGCTCCACGCCAGAGGCGGCTTTCTTTTGAGCCTCGTCTCAATTGGTACTAGACCAGAGGACGCCAAAAGGCGTACAGCTCAAAGACAATGCACTATCAAAGTAATGAGGGCTCGGGGTAAGCATCTACATCATTAGACCTCCTTTGCCAGTACCAAAATATAATAATAGGGGGTTTCCCCTTTCTCTGGCAACAAAACTGAAACCTTTTACAAAGATTAATGTCTGCATTAACCACAATACTTGTGGTCAGAATGCAAACAAAAAACATACTCTGATAATATATGCATTGTCTTTGAAACTGTTTGGTCCACACCAGAGACAGCTTTCTTTCGAGCCTAGTCTCAAACGGTGTTAGACCTTTTGGCGTCCTCTGGTCTAACAAGGATACATTGTTGTACTGCCCGTCTATGGTCTCCCGTCCATGCTGCCTGCCTTCAAGTCGCACTGACCGGAGTGGTGAAGTATGGTCAAATCATTCCCACAACTCGTATCCTTGCAGTGGATAGACACATGGGCTGTCTGTCAGCTAGAATTCAGAGAAAAATCAACATTCAATCGACGTAAACAATCGAATTAAATCTCTAAACGCTATCTTGTCCGCAGCTCTCATCTCACGATATCTCTGTCTCATCCGTATCTCTCGTCCCGTTTACGCCTCCCACCTTTTGCCCATGCTTCTCTCATCGCGCCGCGTCTATAATTTCTCATCCTCATCTCCTCTGCCATCTCACCACAACTTTACACATCGAAAGGGGTAGTGACGGAAGGGTGGGTGGCCAACATCATGGCTGCTGTGGCACCACCACCACCACCGCGGCCAGCAGACGGTGCGCCGTGCATCATTGATGGTGGTGGCGGTGATGATGATGATGAAGGGGACACTGCGGTGAGTGGTACAGGACGGTGGGGAGAGATTGAGGACAAACAAAGCAATGCCGAGCGATCGTCGCGTCCCGCAGGGCAAGTGGAGACCACGGCAGTGACATTTAACGCCACTCCGTTAAATGTTAATGCGGTTGTTTTTTGCTCTGTCTCTTCCCCCCCGATCCCACCCCCCCATTCATGCCCTGATTCAATCGCTTGTCGAAAAGTAAAGCGGGCTGCACGGGCAGGACGCGTCGCAAGAACGGGATGATAATTGATGAAGGTTCGGGAATAATAAAACGGGAGTAAATTGTAAATGTTGTGGATTTACTCTCCAAACTCACCGGTGGGCTGAAGTAGTAACTAATTGATCTTGATTTGAAGCTTTCGTGACTGCAGGAATCCATACTCTTTGGTTCTTTCGGTAAAGTCACGTAGGTAGAAAAAATGATAAATCACGACGTTTCGATCACCACACAAGCAATCGTCTTCAGGTGACTTTACCGAAAGAGCCAAAGAGTATAGTAAATAATTGGCGCGTTTTGTTGACGTGACAAATCCATTACTAGTATTAATTGGCCGTGTCGGGTGGTGGAGGGTTACGACACATTTCTACTTACGCGATCTAACCCCAAAACCCTTTATTATGAATGATATCGGTCGCGAAAGCTTACGACGTGTTAAAAGTGGCAGCCGAGGAATGGAGCCAGCAGTGGCATAACTAGCGTGGGGGCAGGGAGTGCCTTGTCCTCCCCCTGCAACTGGTGGCCGAAGCTACGAGTTGGGACCCCCTTTGGAAAAACCACCATGAGATCTGTTTTATTCTTTAACAATTGTGTAAAAGAAGAAACACTTATTTAAAACACGGTTTACGTTTTTTTTTGTGTGAAAATGCTTTCACATAGAACTCCATTACTGGGGTGTTTATGTCGTGAGATTCGCGTCGATAAGAATTATGTTGCAGAGATGTAGCGACGGGGCTGTAGCGGTTGCATTTTGCGAAGACGGAGCGCCCCTACAGCGTTACATGTTCGAGACCGTGAGCCTAATGATGTGATTTTGGCAAGAGCAGCCGCGAAAAAAAATAACCCTAGGTACGACCGTGCGAGACAAATAAAATATTGGGGGCCCCACCTGACCGATTGCTCCACTCCACTCAGCCGCTCGATAGAACCCGTCTGCGACATTGTCCACCTGCGATATGGAGCGATGCAATCAGCTCGCGCGCAGGTGACGGGATGGATTCATACGTCGCAGGATCTCGTGAGAGATGGCATGGTTTTGGGAGGCCCTCGTCCAGCAGTGCATTAACCATGGCCGATACTGACGATGACCCAAATTCGTCCATGTGTAAGCCAAAACGAATCAACATTAGTTTGAGATGGGAGGGAGGGCACCTAAACAAGTATGGAAAAATATCACCCACTCTCACACTTCCACAAATGATGCTTGTGGGTAGCAACACAAGCACACTGACTCAGACATTTATTGTCCTACCGCCTCCCAGCACGCTTAACACTCCTATTCGTCTCTTTCTCACGTAAAGGAAAGATAAACAATTGATGTGGTCGGCTGACCTGGAGGCCACAACACTAAACCGGCTGTCCCCTAATCCTGGGTTCGAATCCTGGTTCTGAAATATGTTGTTCTTTCTCTATGTGTTTCTGTCTCACCGGGTGACTTGCTTCATGTAACTCCATGTCTGCCTCTCTCTGTGTCTTTCTCCTTGTCTCTGTGTCTTGGTCACATGTCTGTGTCTGGTCTGTCTCTGTGTCTTTTTCTTGGGTCTCTTCCCCCCTGTCTACCTTTCCTATACTTTGCACTCCGATCGTGTTTTTTATTATTATTTGGTGTTGCAACGCTCTGACCTGAATACTGGACGTCTGTGAAAAAAGAGCTTTATAGCTCATCGGATTCCTCCAGTATAAATACATATTCTAATTCTGTCTTATGTGACTGCGTCGCCGTGGTGATCGCCATGCCGCTATCAACACAGCGCCACTCGCTTCACCTTGAGCACCGCTCTGCACGTGCGCTTGCATTGATAAATTCACATCCACCTGCTGTCCCAACCCCGTACACATTCGAACTTACACGATGGCAGCAACCGTTGTCCGCACGCAAACGCCTCTCGTGTCATATCATATAGCAATCGTGTCTCGCTCACGCTAAAACAAAAACAGATATATTCCTGATTTTGATTTGTTATTTGAAGTACTCTGTGCTGCACCTTACGGATTGTAAGACGCACGCATCGTTTCACCGTGTGGTTGAAAGCGTAAGTTGAGGGTACGTGTTATAATCTGGTAGGTGTGTGTGCGTGTGCGTGCGTCACCAGATTAGTATAACTTTTTTTTACACCGGGCACAAGTTTGGGGGGTGCGTCTAACTTACCCTGGGCGTCTTATATGACACTCGGAATATGCGATGTGCTCGCATTCCATTGCTAAAACGTACCTTGAATTGTATTTTTTTCATTCATTTACCGGGCGTTGTGGCTCTGAATAATTTACACCTCGGTCATTAACGCAGCCTTGTAAGAAATATAAATATATCCATACAATATGCTAAGGTCACGCGAAACCATTTTCATTAAATTAGGCTTCCGAAGCGTGCACAACACACACATGCATAATGCATGCCTGCATCTGCAATTACCCGGATAACTTATTCATTAACCCGTGCCATGCCGGCGGTGATACCAAATGGCATTGCGGTGGGCTGCACGGTGGGGTGATTTGGGGGGGAGGGTCTCACTTTGCGCGGTGCCTTAGCATCGCCAGCGTGCCGACCCAAAGCCACGACCAGATTGACCAACTGATAGTCAGTGTCATTAATTGTGGGGTGGGAAGCCCAGGATCAGTTCAGATATCGCACTGGCCAATTATGATGACCGTGGCTGCGAGTCGCAGGGTTCATCGCGCACGTGAGCGAACCACTGCACCACCACACATGACCCCACAAGTTCAGCAAAATATTTGAACAATTACCCAGGTCACGCTGTCGGGACGATGTCGCTCGGCTGGCCTGGGAACGCCTGGGAATCCCCCAGGAAGAGCTCGAGTCTGTCGCCAGGAAAAGGGAGGTCTGGACCACCTTCACCGCGACCCTCACCAGGACAAGCGGACTGAGAAACGAAGGAAGGATTAAATAGTCATAATCGTCCTCGGCCATGTTTTGTCCACTGCTCTATTCAAGATCATCGTCATCATCATCATCATCTCTTGTGGTGCTGGGATCCCACAAGCCATCTCACTCCTGCACGCGAACTGAACATGATGGGGACCCGAGATGGTGTTCAGATATCACTCACCACTGATGTTAACCGTGGCCGGGAATCGAACTCAGGTCACCAGGTACATCGAACTACCGTGCCACCGCTACACCCGGAGCTGGAGGCATCTGCAACGCGCTTGCAATAACGGAATAAAGGTACAACCTTGGCACGCCTCGATTGTTGACACTGTGGGTGAACGTGGGCTCCGTTTAGAGAGAGCGATAGAGATAAATCTTTAAACGGGGGGGGGCACATAAAGCAATTCATTGAAAAAAAAAAGAAATGATGAACGAGGCAAAGTGCCGACTACACCGAGCATCTTCTTGTTTCCTCTGATTGTAAAAAAGAGAGAGAGAGAGCTCTGGCCGGAATTCTCTTTGTCATCCCTGGTTAGGACGTATTGGAGGGGGGTCACGTATACAGCGCGCTTGTAATTCGTGCCAGGGGTTGGTGGAGGAGGGGAGGGAGTGGCTCACACTGGCACCGCTTGAAACGGTGATCTTTGGACGATAGAAAAAAAAGCCCATCGTGACATCACCTTTGTGTGGACCCACGCACGCATGGCATGGTTAGGGGGGGCAGTGGGGAGCGGTGGTGCAAGTGGTTAGCGCGCACTGCACTAAGAACCCGACCAACTGTTGGATTCCCGTTCGCGACCAACAACAGCGGCGAATATTTTAACCGGTGCTGGGCCTCACTTAGGTCGACTCATTCTCAAGCCAGTGCCTGGTGTGGTGTGTGAATATCGGCACTGGGGAGACAAAGGCGGCCGAGCGTGGTGTTGGCCACCCGGCCCCGCTTGTGCCGTTCTGGCCTTCATAGGTAGGTGCTCGTTAACGGCAGTGCCAAATTATCTTAGTAGCAAAAGTAGCTACATATGCTACGGGCACCGCACTTTCAAGGACCCCACGCTAAATGCGTTTGAGCTATCAATTCCGGTTCAGTGATTCTGCACTTGCTCTATACTATAGTACTATACTGCCTTCAACTTTTATGAACGACTGGGTGTTTAAGGTTAGCGATTTGTCGTATTATCTGTCTGTATAGCAAATGAAAAAAAACAATTACTTTACTATGTAAGTTTAACATTTGTGTTTTTAGATTTATGTGTTTTTTTGTATTTAGGGTCGCTTTATAACATATGCTACAGGCCCCGCACTAACTTAATCCGGCACTGGTTAACGGCACTTGCCCCAACGGTCTGTTGAAGGCTACACGGGGGATCTTTGTCGGTGGTTGGGGGAGTGGTGATTGGGTGGCGGTGTCAGACATCAGGGGCGCAGGCACGGGGAGGGGACTGGCACGAAGTGGCATTGGCCCTTATACAAAACACACACAGTGCGTCAGAGGTAAAAGCGAATGTAAGCAGAAAAATGTGGACATAACACCTCCTTCCCATATTTGGCTTTGCACAAAAAAAGTTAAAGTTTTTTTTTACATCCCATCGTGCCGCACGGCCTTCAATGTATTCCGCAAAGAAAATGATTTAACATCAGCAAACTCGGGACCGCTTTTGACATTCATTTTCTTATCAGCAGTGTCAGACTTTGTTAAACATACGTTGTTGGATTACCAGATGTTTGTTATTGGCATTAGCACTCCGTATACGCTGTGGGACCCCGTTCAATGCAACAACAACAAAAAAGAGTTTGTGTCACGTGTCTGCGAGATCTGTCACCTGTTCACATATTGCAGCCTGGACTGAAATGGCACAAATGTACAAGAAATAGTTCAGCTCATTCGAATACTGTAAATCTTAAATCAGTTCGAGAATCGTGAGATTACGGCTTGGGGAGGGAGGCCTTCTTGCAGCAGTGGAACGACCACGTTTTGTTGGTGATGAATCCACATTTTTTATGGGAATAATTTTTATTGCATCGTCAGACGTTCATTTGCCCATTTCATACTGAAGCACACAGGGCGCGATTCGACATGGGCAGCTCAAACGCCAAAGCGCGCTACATCACGCCGAACAGATGAGCTCTTTGGCCTATGTTGCAAAAAGAACGTCCCAATTTCCCGTCTCAGGCATCTGCCCTTCCTTGATCCCTGTCAGTGTTGTCAGATTCATCGTCAACAGGGATTTCACTGCAGTTGCAGTTGTCCGGAAATTAGCTCCGGACATCTTCTTGGTTCTTTCGGTAAAGTCACGTAGAATGGAAATAATAAAATAATAAAACATAATTAAATAATTCTCACGACGTTTCGGCCACAACGCAAGCAGCCGTCCTCAGGTGAAGACCAGGTCTGTCGGGGAGAACGTCAGACCTGGTCTTCACCTGAGGACGGCTGCTTGCGTTGTGGCCGAAACGTCGTGAGAATTATTTTATTATGTTTTATTATTTTATTATTTCCATTCTACGTGACTTTACCGAAAGAACCAAGAAGATGAATCTCTTTAGTCACGAAAGCTTTAAATCGAAATTTAGCTCCGGACAATATTTCCGCTCTTAATGGGACCGCGACAGTGCGAGCACTCGACCGGAATGAAATATTGCGCAAGAAGGTTCGCCGCTATTTCAACTTCACCGATTCCCCGAATGTCTTCTCACTACCACCGAGGAATCCAACACGTTGTGTCTGCCAATCCCCGCTCACAGTTCCAAGCAGATTCGATTCCTGCATTGTTGGTCACATTTTGACGGTGTCTCCGTTTATATCCCGTGATCACTTGTTACCATCTTCTCCTTCACCATTCCAACCGACGCCTTGGCTGGTGGATTCAAAGGTCCTGTGGAACTAACCAGGGGACTAATGTTAGTTTTCGAGACATAATTTTAACACGTAGTAGAGATTTCGAGACCAGTATTATCCACAGTACAGGGTTTTTTGGGGGTTAGATCGCGTAAATATATACACGTGTCGTTAAACCCGCCACCACTCGACACAGCCAATTAGTAAGCGTTGTCGCCTGATGAAGCTGGTTGTAATTACTGGCGAAACGTCGTACTAAGATTGTAAATGTTGTGGCTTGGCTCTCCAACACACCGGTGTGCTGTACTAGTGACGAATTGGCCACGTTCTGTTTACGTGACAACCCTTACTAGTTGGCTGTATCGGGTGGTGGCTGGTTTAATGACACATTTATATATTTACGCGATCTAACAAAAAAAAAACCCTGCATTATCGAGACATCATATTGACTGTTAAAGAGAGGTACAGGTGGATGTGGTTTGTTGCATCGCAAGACCGTCAGAGATAATGACCCGTTGGTCGATACCTTCATCCAGATCATGACCGCTGATGATACAGTAAATACAAATGGTATTGTGCTGAAATAATTGTCCCAGAAAAATCAGTTGTTGTTGTGTTCGGAGCGCGTGAGCGGGTTAATCACACCACGTGTGAATATTGTGGTGTGGGAATGCGAGCCAGAGGCATTATTATTTTATTATTTTAAGAAGAATAACAACCAACCTTCAGTTGCAAAAAATATTTTTTTTTCCTAACTGTGAAAGCGCCCTTCTTTCGAGCAGCCAAGGGCACGCGTCGCTTTATATTCGGGTCACTTCTTACCCACGTGCAGAGGCTACATTTCTCACCAGATATGTATCAGAATCAGAATATTTAGTTATACTGGAGGAATCCTATGAGCTATAAAGCTCTTTTTTCACAGATGTCCACGATACAAAAACACAATGATAGTGCAAAATACGAGAAAAATAAACATATCACCCAAACACATACAAATTAAACTAAACAATCCTCATCCTACCAGGCAAAGCCCACTGAGGTATTAACTTGTTTTTCAAAAGCGACCTGGCCACAAATGATAACTCATTAAAGTCGCCCATCATTTGGACATTTGTAGCGCAAAAATAATCTAAATTATCTCAATGCACGTTTCTAAATGTGGAGCGAAAAACCAGAGGACCCGGAGAAAAAATCCACGCGGTCACGGCGAAAATATACAGGCGTCAGGATCGGGATCGAACCCTCGACCTCCTGCATACCAGGCGATGAAGATGACATCTCACCACCGTGGCACCCCTTAAATAAATAAAAGTTAAAATTGCGTCCTCAATTTGTGGGTTTTTTTCACCGTCGCTGAGCACAAATGCCAAAGCCCCCCCCCCCAAAAAACGTCAAGTGGCCAGCAACAGACAGCACGACTGAAGTGGAACATTAGATGAGAGTTGAACAGGTTTCTCGAGTTGAGCAAGGTTATCAGAACTTGGGGGAAATAGTGCGGAGGGCCACGTGAAGTGGCGATGGCTCGCTGACAGGAGGTCACGGGACAGACCCAGGTAATATGCACACAAAGATTTCCCGCATAACCTTAACAGACTGTTGGGGCGGGTGTTGTTAGTGAGCACCCATCAAGACCAGAACAGCTCACGTGGGGGTGGGGTTACCGGCAACACGCCCGGCCGCCTTTGTCTCCCCAGGGGCGATGCTTAGATAGGGGAGGCTCAGGACTGGCTCAGATCAAGGTCACTGGCCGTGAAAATCGTTACTCGGGTCGCCGGGTTTGTAGAGCAGCGCACAAACCGCTAGACTACCGCTCCCCAAATATGCATACGTATACAAAAACAATATCCACCGTGTAGCCTTAACAGCCTTTTGGGGCAAGTGCTGTTAGCGAGCACCCCTGCAGGCCAAATACCAACATCTCAAGGCCAAATACACCCCCCCCGCTCCGTATCGCCTTAAAATAGACTGTAGGGGCAATGGGTGTTTGCGAGCACCTATGAAGGGCCAAAGACACCCCTATATTTCTAGATTTGAAGCTTTCGTGACTGCAATGATTCATACTCTTAGGTTTTTTCGGTAAAGTCACGTAGCTACAAACAATTATTTTATTTCTATAATCATATTTATAATTTTTATTATTTATTTTTATTTTTACCTACGTGACTTTACCGAAAAAACCTAAGAGTACACCCCGTATAGCCTTAAAATAGACTGAAGGGGGCACGTGTTGTGAGCGAGCACCTTGAAGCCCGCACACAAACACGCGCGTCGAGACCACCCCCAACCACCTCTCTCACTTCAATCCCTGCCCACTCCCGCTCAGAGCGATGTAGGAGGAGGAGGAAGGTCGAGGAGGAGGAGGTGGTGGCTGTTGCTGACGCAGCAGCAGCAGCCACCAACATCCCTGGCGAGGCTGCTCGCTCCGTCCACCCACGCGTGTTTTGGGGAATCTCGTCTTTCCTTACTCGTGTGTAGCCGGCCGCACCATTGTGACCGAGCTCTTGTTGTTCGGGTGCTGTGCAGAACAAGGTGCTTGCCGTTAGCGAGCGCCTATTAAGGCCGCCTGCTATAGG
Organism: Lethenteron reissneri; assembly: GCF_015708825.2. Lineage (NCBI taxonomy): Eukaryota > Metazoa > Chordata > Hyperoartia > Petromyzontiformes > Petromyzontidae > Lethenteron > Lethenteron reissneri. Next base: position 3,816,725 of record NC_083805.1, read on the forward strand.
GTGTACGAGAGAGGGGGGTGCTAGGGGCAGCAGTATAGAGAGTAATTCCGAAAACACGCGTGCACACATAACACAATTTGACATTCACAGTTACACAGACACACTTTGACCCACCTAATTTCACACACGTACACGCGATCGCACGTAATTTAATCACCGCAAAAGTTGCATAATTTCACGAACAACGACACGCACATCATTTTCCACGTATGTATAAGAGTTAATTTAACAATCATTGTAACACATACGTTCACACGCAATTGTGCACACGCAGTTCGCACGCACGCACGCCACGCGCGCAGTCACACAGACAAAGATCACCCGTGTAGCCTTAACAGGTGCTGTGTTAGCCCTTAGCGAACCACATATTAAGGTACGGCCACGGAGGTTAATTGGTGGTGTGGCCGATACCAAGGCCGGCCGAAACCCGCACACACAAAAACAAAGATCCCCCGTATAGCCTTAACAGCCTGTTGGGGAAAAGCGCTGTTAGCGAACATAAAAACGGGCCAACTCACACAGGCACACGTACACACACACACGCAGCCCACATGCAATCTTCCCGTGCTAATATAACCGAATACTCGGGACGCACACTGACACACGCACACGGAGGAGGGTAGTGAGTGGCAGGGATGTGGGGCTATCGTTTGATTAGGGGCTCCGTACACAGGTGGCTGCTGGTCGGAGCCGTTCTCGGTACCCTCGGCTACCTGTACAGCAGCAGCAGCAGGTACAGCAGGGACAGAGGACTGGAGAATCACACAGATACCAGGTGAGTACCGTGTGCGTGTGTGCGCGGTATGTGAAGATCGGCCTCTGTGCAGGAGGAGGAGGCTGGTGTGGGACGCTACTTGGCAATTGGAAGGCAGAGGAGCGACGCTCACAACAACGAGCGGAGTGCCGGGCGGATAAAACGCACTGTAGGGAGCACGACTGAGATGACTGGCATGCGCCAGTCATCTCAGTTGGTCAACCCATGGCACCTCGGTCTGTCCCGTGACGTCCTGCCATCAGCGAGCCTTCCACACTTCGCGTGATAGCCTCAATGTGCACCTAGCCTGGCACAAGCCCCGTGCTGACGTCAGCACCACTTAGTGGCGAACGGCAGCTGTGATGTGGGGAGCGGTGGCGCTACGAAGCGGACCACCCGAGTTCGATACTCGGCCACTACCAATAACAGTGGCAGCGAATATTTGAACCGGTCCTGGGGCCTCCCGTAGGTCGACTCAGCCTTAAATGGGCACTTGTTGCGGTACTGTGTGCACGCATCGGCATTGGGGAGACAAAGGCGGCCTCCCCACCCGCTCGCAAGCGCCGTGCCGGCCTTCATAGGTGGTAGTAGGGCTGAACGATTTGGGGGAAATGTCTAATTGCGATTTTTCTAACAGATATTTGCGATTTTATTTGCGATTACATTTTTAAAAGTCAAGCTTCAGTTCAATATTCACCGTGTAATAGATTTAAAACACGTGATGGAGCATTACCACATGATACCATTAAAATATGAACTGCTCTATATATTCTAATGCAAGGATGAGAACTTAAAAGATATGAATTGCTTCCAACATGTATTTATAAAAATGTTTTAATTGAAATAGAACAATGAAACATAGAACAATTGTTAAGTTAAATAAATAAAGTTATAATAATAAAAAAGAAAACAACTCCAATAAGAAGGTAATAGGACTTTTCAAATCGACAAAATATCGCAGCCTTTGCGATTTGCTAATCGCATTGTTTCAAATAGCGATTTCGATTTGAAATCGATTAATCGTTCAGCCCGATAGGTGGTGCTACTCGCAGTCTGTTAAGGGCGATGCATGATACACGGGTGGGGGGTTGGGGGTACCGGTGTCTTTATGTACGTTATACATCCATGGCATGCGTTTTTTAGATATTAATATTACTCATGAAGAATGGTCATTTAGTGCATGTGGTATTGGTACTGTCTAAAGCACAGCAAGTTGGTACAGTAGGGGCACAGGTGGTGCATCAGCCAGTCATCTCGTTCATCTCGGTCAGTCGACCCGTGGCACCTGGGTCTGCCCCGTGACCTCCTGCCAGCGGGCGTTCGACACTTCACGTGGCCTCAAGGTGCACATGGCCTGGCACAAGCGTCGTGGTGACGTCACCGCCACTTAGTGGCGAATGGCGGTTGTTGTTGTTGTCTACAGAGTTCGGTAGTCGTCTCAGAGTAGAGGAGGGTGAGTGATATTGCTGCTGCTATGGTGTCTCATCCCAAATTGAATAATTTTGAAAGACAATTTTTTGAATATTTTTGTATTTCTTTTAAATTGTTCAAATGTACAAATGTGACCCATGGCGTCTAATGGCGTCACTGGATCTTGAACCTTCAAAACTTGTCAGCAGTTGACACGAGGGTCTCCGTTTCTGAAATGTCTGCCTCTGTTCCATCCAGCAGTGTAAATGGGTCACCACCACCATCACAGTTAAGGGCGCCACGGTGGCGAGATGTTAACTACCTCGTCCTTGTATACAGGAGGACGTAGGTTCGATCCTGAACCCTGACGCCAATCCCTCCACATTTAGAAACATGTGTTTCCACATTTCCACATTAAAGCAGCATGAAATACACTCAGTCACTTCCTGCATACATATAAAAAAGCATTGCAACCCATCACAAACCAGTACAAGAATCTAAGATTGCATATTTTTACTCATCAAAAATGTGAATTTTTTTTATGAAAAAGGTTGAATAAAAAAATCGTGGCAACGCATGCTTGTGATTATGCCGAGGGATATAACGACGAACAACCCCTCTCTCTGTCTAAATCACGTGACTTCTGTGTGACCACCCCCTGTGAAAACAGACGCCGCTCCATGTGGGAACGTTGAGGCCTTTATATTTTAACCTCTTCCTCCCCTCCCGGCTTTCCTGGCCCTTTGGGTCTCGTTTTTTTTAACCCCATTCCTTTTCCACTCATTTTCCGTTATTTTTAGATTTTATCTCTTTCCTTTCCCATTCTTTTTATGTTTTCGTACATATTGTATCCTTGAGTCTACTCCCCTTGCCGTGGTGGTGTGCCACAGGTAAAACGCCGCTGGCGGTGTAGGTAAATCAGTTTCAAAGACATTGCACATATTACCAGAGCACTTTGTTTGCATATTTTTTTCACAAGTGTGTGGTTAGCGCAGACTGGTCCCTCGCGAAAATGACTCTAAGTGGCATTTGAACATCTTAACACAACTGCTGTTTTATTAGCCAGATGGGGTAAACTCTCTTCTTATTTACATCAGTTTTTAACACTGGCCAAAAGGTCCCGTAGACCAGGGGTCCCCAACCCCCGGGCCGCGGACTGGTGACTGGTCCGCGGCCTGTTAGGAACCGGGCCGCACAGCAGGAGGTGAGCGGTCTCAGTCTCAGTTTTGGTTCGCCCACAAGCAGCTAACCCCTAGCCAACATGAGCCAAAAACAAACGTCGCTGGAGAGCTTCTTTGAAAAGGGGGAAAGACCCAATGATGACCCCCCCCCCCCCCGCCACTGGTCCGTGAAAAAATTTGTCTTCCATGAAACCGGTCCCCAACCTTTTTGGCAGACAACAAAAACAAGAATGCGCAAGTTACAGACTTCACGTTGACTGTTAATAAAAGCAGCTGGGCTTGCATTGCTGTTGTGACATGCGGAACCCACCCATACTGGACATCTCTGATAAAGTGTTTTTTTATAGCTCATAGGATTTTCCTCCTCCCAGTATAAATACAGATTCTGAGTCTGATTCTGCGTTATGCACGGCTTGAAGGAAGTGATGGTCGGTGGCTGCGACTAAAAGTGGCGAGCCAAGGGGGGAACAACCGTGGAGATGGATCGGTGAAATCATTGATGCTCGTGCTCGGTTGGATCGAATACATCGCAGCGACGTGCGGTGGGAAGGGGGGGGTGTGACTCCATGAAGAGGCCTTCATCTAGCAGTGGATTGATCATGGCTGCTGGTGAATAATACAAACGCAAATTCTTTATTTTTTTATTATCTACGTAAAGTATTTATTGAATGTTAATTTTGTGTATGGCGCACTCAGATTCCTGGATGGATTGCGCCTTATAAATGTCAATCATTATTTTTAAAAATGTAAGGCGAGCTTTATTAGTTCATAGCGTGAGTATGTTCATTAGCTCTAGGCCGTACAACGCTTAGAATTTTTACAAAAAAAATCATTTATATAAGGGCCACAACCAAAGATCCCTCACACTATCAAATGAAACGTCACTCCAACGGGTCACCGCAGCATCTCACAAAGCACGGTTGGATACGCCGTCAATGACTTCTAAATTCCTTTCACCCAAAAAAGTCCTCTGGCCCTTTACACAAAAGTTAGACCGACCCCCACGATAGAAAACCATAACCCGCTGAGATACACAATATGGAAAGCTGAACAAATAAAATAAACCATCCCCCGCTCAGGTTTTATCGTTTTTTTATCGTCACCTTATCTCTCCGATGTGGATTTTGAGTCGTATCGGGCATTGTTGTAAAAACTTACAGTGAATTGACAAGAACCGACAGGTCTCCTAGATGAAGTGGGTAGATACATCAGCATCCCCTTGGGGCCTCGAGGGAATCGTTCACTCGCACCCTAGAAGTAAGCCCTTTTCAAACCACTATCCTCGGTCACACAACCATCTGGATCCTGAGAAATAGACTCATCCGTATCTCAGCAACTCTCCCAAATGTGGGATAGTCCATCCTTCAGAATTGCTGGGCTAGGGAATCAGCTGGCCCGCTTGGAAGAGAGCGGGAGTCAGGAGGATGGGTCATCTCTCGTGTGAATCAGGGGGGGGGGGTGGACACTCTCCAAAACATTAGAGAGCGACATGACATCCCTAGTAGCGATTTTTGTTTCTTCAAATGTCTCCAGATCAGAGGTCGCAACCGGGTACCCGATACCCGTACGATACCCGGCTACCCATACCCGGCCGGGTACGGGTACCCGTTTGCGACCCTGGTGCGGCCGGGTACGGGTAAGGAATCAAAACCCGTATGCGACCTCTGCTCCAGATCAGAGACTCTATTAACACGGCAAGGGATGTTGACCTCTGAAAGATACCCCTCCCCTCGATATGGGCATGGCTGACGGAGGAGACGGCCCACTATAAAATCTCTGAGGCATACCAACTCCTACTACCGGGCCCTACCGTGTGCCGGCGTCGGGGTCCGAAGTCGCCCACTTCGATAATTACCTGCAAAACGTCTCAATTGGATTACATGTAGCCAGCAGCAGCAGCAGCAGCGGCAATGATGCCCCCCCCCCTACTGGTAGACTAAGACTAATGTCCCGCGGGGGGGGGGGGGGGGGCGGGCGGGGGAGGGGGGTCACACCTGAGTGCAAGGCTTATCCCGGTCACTTGTGTTCTCGCCCTGGTTGAACCAAAATAGACCTCAGTTTAACACGAAAGGCTTTCGCGACCAAATTTTTAATAAACACAATAGACAGGAAGGACAAGTTCAAAGGGCTCGCATAACGTACATGCATAATGTACGTTGACTCAGTAATTCCCCCTCCCCCCCACATTATGCAAGAGCGCAGAAGGGTGGTCAACACATCTACGCCTCTATATAAGGAACGAAACAGGTGGACTTCTCCACAAATCTGGCTGTCGCCTGATGAAGCTGGTTGTAATTACTGGCGAAACGTCGTACTCAGATTGTAAATGTTGTGACTTGGCTCTCCAACACACAACAGGTGTGCTGTGCTAGTACACTACACTATCCAGAGGTGGGACAAAGTCATTGTTATGCAAGTCCAAGTCGAGTCTGAAGTCATCAAATTCATGACTCGAGTCTGACTCGAGTCCAAGTCACATGACTCGAGTCCACACCTCAGAGGTGGGACAAAGTCATTGTTATGCAAGTCCAAGTCGAGTCTGAAGTCATCAAATTCATGACTCGAGTCTGAGTCGAGTCCAAGTCACATGACTCGAGTCCACACCTCTGCTATACACTACACGATACACTACATACTAATGCTGTACTAGTGACGAATTGGCCACGTTCTTCTTCTTGGTTCTTTCGGTAGTCACGTAGAAGGGAAATAATAAAATAATAAAAATAAAACATGATAAAATAATTCTCACGACGTGGCCAAAACGTCGTGAGAATTATTTTGTTATGTTTTATTTTTATTCTTTTATTATTTCCCTTCTACGTGACTTTACCGAAAGAACCAAGAAGATGAATCCCTGCAGTCACGAAAGCTTTACATCGAAATTTGGCCACGTTCTGTTTACGTGACTACCCTTACTAGTTGGCTGTGCCGGGTGGTGGCGGGTTTCAACGACACATATTTACGCGATCTAACCCAAAAACACCTCTATTATGCAAAATCTGCCTCGACACTTTGTCGACAGCAAACGCAGACAAGCGCGGCTTTCGCAGCTCAACGTGCAAGGAACGTGGGGGGGACGACGACGCGCAACTTGGATTGCAACGGTGGCCCCACGCCACCGTCTCTCGTTCTCGCCGGTGACGTGGCGAGCGAGTTGCACGGACCGAAGAGAGCGGAGTGGAGCAAATCGACTGTCGTGCTGTTCTTTCTACGCCTCGTCCTTGCTCCGCCAACGTCGCAACGACCCGCCGGAGCGTGGTGTCCAGTCGTCCAGCATCGGGGGTTAATAAAAACAAATCTTGTAGATCCGCACATATCAGTGCTGTCGTGGGAGGATATTCGACGGAGGACATCCGTTCCTTGACTTCGCGTTCCTTTTATGGCAGCACGTGTTATAACGCGAATTATTTTATGACCTTTATAAAATAAAAAATAAACCAAAGGCCACGCATTTACGATGCTTGTTGCTGCGTTTTAAACGTTTTACACGTTTTATACATAAAACGAGTTTGCGATTCTTGTACGCTCATTATCTAAAAGAAGAATGTTATTGGAAAAGTGAAACTTAAAGATTGGATTAAATAACAGGGTACTCTACAATCTTGATTGGAAGCTTTCGTGACTGCAGCAATCCATAATCGCTGGTTCTTTCGGTAAAGTCACGTTGGTAGAAATAAAATAAAACAAATCACGACGTTTCGATCGCAACACAAGCGGCCTGATCAGGCCTGACGACGACTGTTTGTGTTGCGATTGAAACGTCACGATTTGTTTTATTTTATTTCTAACTACGTGACTTTACCGAAAGAACCAACGTGTATGGGTACTCTACACCCCAATGTCTTTCTTTAAAACTTTTTTGTTTGTTAACCAGCCGTACCAAAAACTATTTATCCGATACAACCGACCGCTTGTGGGAACCGACTCAACGACGTGGCCCAGAGGGGGGGGGGGGGTCAGGTAGCAGGATGGAGTCGCTTCTTGCAGAGATTCGTGGTGGCGGGTTCCACGAACGAGAATTATAACCCAGAAAATTCGCGGTGAGTTTCAACCGTCCCGTGGACGTCATTCGGAAAAAAGAGAGCGGGCCATCTGTGCCGGAGTCATGGTGCAGGTTTAAAAAGAAAATCGGATGACTCGCACATTACTCGATTGGGGTAATAAACCACGCAGCAGCTGCAGCAGCGAAATCAACTCCCCCACTCGCACTACAACCACGCTAAAACCACTATAAACTCTACCCGCCTGTGAAACACAGCGGCTTCCTGACAGCCTTGCACTATAAGAATGGCAAGAACGCCAAATGTACCAATGATGGTGACCGTAATGTGGTGGCGAGTCATCTTAATTTGAATAACAAAAAATATGGTTTTGTGTGGTGGGATAATTTGTCGAAAATAGATATATTTACCAAGATGACATACTTTGTTTTACCGTCAAACAAACACTCGAAATAAATAAATAATTAGAGTAACTGCCTATAGCACAGACTCTAAAACATATTTATTTTTACGTCAATATTTAACCTGAACAAACACACTGAGATGGAACATGTAGTTTGCAAGGGTGTCCATGGTGTTAGCTGACACACACAGCAAACACGAATGACACGTGTACACCAACATTGTACTGAGGCTAAGGTGTTAAGTGTATTACTTTAGAGGTAAAGTCTAGAGATCTATTCGTAATGTGTAACAATTACGCCACCTTTGTGTATCCAGGAGAGCCTCAGTGAGTCCCAAGCCTCTTCCTCGAGAGGGCCCTCAAAGCTCATTCACCACATCTCTAAATTCATGGACAAAAACTGTGTAAATTTGTATTCCTGTTTGGGAATGGGATACTTTTTTTGTAAAAATGTTTAAGGACCTGCGCATGCGCATCTGGAGGCCACAAGCGACTCTTTAAGGACTGCTCTGTGGCGTTATTCACGTTGCATTGGTGGCTCTTGAAATATTGAGCTGATGAGCGAATTCGAGCAAAACAATTCTACTCTATGGGTTTTTCGGTAAAGTCACGTAGTAAATTTTTTAAAATTTCAATAAATGAAAAACCAACTAAATAAAATCCCGACGTTTCGGAGGCAACACAAGCTTCCGTTTTCAGGTCCCAGTAATTTTGCTGTGACGGTTCAACCTGAAGACGGAAGCATGTGTTGCCTCCGAAACGTCGTGATTTAATTTATTTGTTTTTTCATTTGTTTGTCTTTTTTAACTACGTGACTTTACCGAAAGAACCAAAGAGTATGGATCCTTGCAGTCACGAAAACTTAAAATCTCGAATTTTCCGATTTTTGGCTCCCTGCCACGGCTAACATCAATGGCGAGAGATATCGGAAACTGGTCCTGAACGCCATTCGCTAACCCACACCGACCAGTGTGATAAAGTACGGTCAAACCATCTTCACGACGTCGTGTGATGGAGGGGCCTTCAAAGTTCTTGCTGTTGTTTGTCTCCTTCCGCCGCACCTCCGCTTGGCACGGTTGGCTACGTGCAGTGCGAAAGAAGTTCAGCGTACGCACAAAGTCAAGTTGATTTTGTTTGACCAGCTGGCGAGAACGCGAAGGATCGGGATGAGTCTCATTTGCAAGAGTGGCCTGGGTTACCAGCAGCATGACGAAAGCCGACATAATAAAAATAAAGTACAGCAGTTAAGCAAATATAAATCAGCACAAAGCCAACAGCGTCCGTCACGGGAGGAAAATCAAAAATATTGCAAAAAGCGTAACTCGATGTCAGATGATTGTTGAACTCATCATTTGCGCAATGACAAAATTAAGTGACAGAAGCATGACACCTAATTAGGATGATGAATATGTAAGCAGAGAATGATGTTCATGATTAATGTGTTTGGGTTAGACGGCGTGAAATATAAATGTGTCGTGACCCTCCACCACCCGACACGGCGAGTAAGGAGTTTATCACGTCAACAAACGCGCCAATTAGTTACGACTTCAGCACCTCGGTGTGCTGGAGAGTAAATCCACAAACGCGTGGATTTCATATTGGTCGCGAAAGCCGACGCGTTCGAAGAAAATGATGTACGTCAAATGCAAATTGCACTTCATACAACAGGGCACTAAGTGAATACATTCTGTTGACATTTTACTCCAATGAATGAGCGACTTTTTCTTATCGGCGGGTGGCTTTTTGCGGGGTAGCGTCGTGGCGGGGGTGGTGGTGGTGGGGTGTAGCAACCACCTCCTCCAAGACATCAAAGGGGCCGTCCATAAATGACGTCACGCGATTTGGGACGATTTTTACCCCCCCCCCTCGTCACACGGCGTCACAAAAATTCAGACCCCCCCCTCAAATATGACGTCACAAAGCTCTGCCCCCCCCAAAACCATATTTCCATTTTGAAAATGAAACATGCTTCAAATCGCTATAAACTATTGTCATTGAATGTGGTGCTGCACTCTGATGTTGTAGGAGTGTTGTTATAACAATTAGTGTTGTTATAACAATTCTATATTTATTTAAAGTTGCGCATTTTTATGTGACGTCACATTTCTCAAACCCCCCCCCGTCACACATCGTCACAAATGTCTGACCCCCCCCCCCCCCAGGTGCCTGACGTCATTTATGGACGGCCCCTAACCTGAACAACGTGAATTTGAAACGAGCGTGGGTGTCCAGCACCACGCTCGGCCACAAACACCAAAACCAATACCCGCGCCATTCGCCACTAAGTGGTGGTGACGTCACCACGGCACCCGTGCCAGGCTAGGTGCACTTTAAGGCTATCACGTGAAGTGTCCGAAGGCTCGGGACAGACCCAGCAGGTGCCACGAGTTGGCCGACTGAGATGCACACCAGCTGTACCCCCTACTTGTGCCACCTTGCTGAATTTTATCCGCCCCCTGCGTTGCACTCGTTGTTGTGAGCGTCGCTCCTCTGCCCTCCGTCGTTGTTGCTGGAGGGCGACTGCCTCCAACTGCTCAGCAGCAGCAGCATCCTTCACGAGCCTCCTCCACACTCACACGATAAACGCCAAAAGGGTAGCGGGTTCCGTAGTCCGATGATGTTGGTAGTATATGATGGGTTTGTTTAAGCCAAGAAAGCTGAATGAGGCGTGTCAGCGTCTTTGGCCAATTCCGTATTGTAAAATAAAAATGTGAAAGGTGGCAGCCCTGCAATTGCTTAAACTAAAAACTATTTTTAATGTTACCAGGTAAGGTCCCACTCAGCTATATACCGATTATTAAGAAGCGACCGGGCCACAGATGATAGCTCAACCAAGTGGCTTATCGTGTGGCAATGTATAGCAGCAGCCAAATACACTAAACGCGTTATGTTGAATCTACCTACACTGCTTAATATACCAACCTACAAATCTGTCCCTCATTCACATGCCTTCCTAGCTACGCCGCTACCGACCTCCCTACCTACCTATCTCCCTGCCTACATCCCTCACTACCCACCTCCCTACCCTACCCGTCTACCTATCTCCCTGCCTCCCTACACTTTCCGGGCTCTGTTTTCCCAGAGGTCACACGGCAGCCGTTCCACGTTTTCCCCGTGATGTTGACCGAGCGATTTACGCCGATAGCGGGAGGAGGCCCGGCGTGTGAGTGGAGGTGCGCGTGCGTGTGTCTACACACGTGCACACAAGTGCGCGCGTGTGTGTGGGGAGCGGCGGTGCAGCGGTTAGCACGCCGCGCCACAAACCCGGCAGACCCGAGTTCGATTCCCGCTCAAGGCCGACGCCGGCGACGATTATTTGAGCCGGTCCTGGGCCTCCCCCAGGTCGCCTCGGCCTCAAATGAGTACCTGGTGATGGTGTGTAGTAAACATCGCCACTCGGGAAACAAAGGCGGCCGGGCATGGTGCTGGCCACCCCACCCCCTTGTGTGCCACAGTGCCGGCCTTCATCAATGCTCGCTCAGAGGGATGATGGTCCAAGTCAAGGCACCTACCGGGGTCTGAACTCGCGATCCTGCCGGTTGCGGGCGAGCCGCAGTATCTTTTGGACCTTTTTTCCAGCATCAAAATGAAGCCAAAAAAAGAATTAGATTTTCCTTCATCTGGCAATAAAACTGACGCCTATCGCAAGACGTCATCACGATCCCTTGTGAGCGGTGTTTCAAAACGATGGACCCGATTTGAAATTACTATATCTCTGCAAACACGAACCGCCCATGAATGAAACTCTTACCAGTTGAAAGGGCGGGGAATATAATTTCAAATGATTACTGCTAGATGCCTCTCCCAGTGCACAAACAGCCCCTATCCTCAGTCATTCGCAAGACACACGCCGCCTCAATGTTGGATAGGTCGCACGGGACCCCAAGACTTGGCGCGACACTCTTGGCCCCCAAGATCCCCAGACATCACACCCTGTGACTTTTTCTTGTGGGGATAGGTCAAAGACCGTGGTGTTTTTGTGCCACCATTAGCAACTAATCTGGATGACCTCAAAAACAGAATCATGGCAGTGTTGACTTCAGTAGAAGAGGACACTTTGAGAGGCGTTTGGGACGAATTCAACTATCGTCTCGATGTTGTCCGTACAGCAGGTGGAGGGCACATATAGCATTTATAAAATGGCTAGTAAAACTTGATAACTCATTAAACCGTTTGTAACTTTTTGTGTAATTGTAATATGTTGCCATCGTGAAATATACTGTTTTAAAACACCCTGGTATAACCGTGGCCGCGTGCGCGTTCACGTTCGCAGGACGTCGACGCCTCTCTCATGCTCGGCGCAGCCGGCAGCGGGAGGGCCGCACGGCGGCACGAGTCGGCGCCCCCCTCACGACGGAGGGCGGCAGCAGCAGCAGCGGGGGTGGCGGCGGCAGCGTCAAGACGGCGGATCCCGCGGGTCGTGCGCGCCGCGGGACGGCATCGTGTTCCTGAAGACGCACAAGACGGCGAGCAGCACCGTACTCAACATCCTCTTCCGCCTGGGCGAGAAGCGCCGCCTGCGCTTCGCCTTCCCCAACGGCAAGAACGACTTCGACTATCCCTCGCCGTTCTCTCGCTACCGCGTGGCGGGCTACTCGCCGGGCCGCTGCTACGACGTCGTCTGCAGCCACATGCGCTTCAGCCGCGCCGAGCTGGCGCCCCTGCTGCCGCCCGACGCCGCCTTCTTCACCATCATGCGCGACCCGGCGCGCGTCTTCGAGTCGTCGTTCCACTACTACCGCGCCGTCGTGCCCAGCTCGTGGAGGGTCCGGGGCGACGACCCCTTGCGGGAGTTCCTGCGCGATCCCCGCGGCTACTACGACCCAGCGAGCGTCAACTCGCACTACCTCAAGAACCTGCAGGCCTTCGACATGGGCTTCGATAACAACGCGGTGCTGTCGCGGGACGACGGCGGTGACGGCGGCGGCGGCGGTGGCGGCGCGTTTGGCGATCGGCAGGAGGAGGAGGAGGACATTGCTCGGCGCATGATCCGGGAGGCGGAGGACACCTTCTCGCTCGTCATGATCTCGGAGCACTTTGACGAGTCGCTCGTTCTGCTCAAGGAGCTGCTGTGCCTAGACGAAGAGGATATCACCTACTTCAGGCTCAACGCGCGCTCCACGTCCACGGCGAGCCGAGGAGAAGGAGGAGGAGGTGGTGGCGCTGCTGGTGGTGGTGGAGGCGGTGCCGGCGGAGGTGCTTCTCGAGGAACCGGGGGGAGCGGTGCCGGACACACTCCTGGCGCTAGAGGAACTCGCGCCGGCGAAGGCGACGGGGGACGTGGGACCGAAGCGGATACCGGAGGCGACGATGGGAGAAGCGACGGCCTTGGCCGTAGCCCCGGAGGAAATGACGGCGCTGACGAAGCCGCTGGAGCCTCGACGGCGACGGCGGACACGCCGCGCATGGACCCGGACACGTACCGCCGCGCTCGCCGCTGGAACCGCCTCGACTCGCTCCTCTACGAGCACTTCAACCGCAGCCTGTGGCGCGAGGTGGCGCGCTTCGGCGAGGGGCGAATGCGCGCCGCCGTGGCGTCGCTGCGCCGACGCAACGCCGCGCTTGCGCTCGAGTGCACCGAGGAAGGGGGTGCCGTCGACGCGTCGGCGGTGCGCGACCCGGCCCTCAGGCCGTGGAGGCCGATCGGCTCGCAGCCCATCATGGGCTACAACCTGAGGCGCGGCATCCCGCGGGGCGCGACGCGGCGGGCGTGCCGTCGCATGCTCACGCCCGAGCTGCAGTACATGAGCGAGCTGGGGGCCAACCTGTGGATCACCAAGCTGTGGGTGCGGCTCACGCAGCTGCTGCAGTGGTGACGGGGACGCGCACGCGGCCGGTGCTGCGGCGGTCAGCGCTACGCCGCGCTACGAACCTGGCCACCCGGGTTCGATTCCCGCTCACGGCCAACACCCAGTGACGATTATCTGAATCGAGGTCGAATCAGCCTCAAAAGAGCACCTGGTGCGGTGTGTAAAAACATCGCCACTGGGGAGACAAAGGCGGTCGGGCGTGGTGTTTGCCACCCATTCCCTCGTGTGCCTTCCTGGCCTTCATCGGTGTTCGCTAACAGCACTTGCCCCAACAGTCTGTTAAGGCTACACGGGGGCATTTTTGCCTTTGTTTGTGTGTGTGTGTGTGCGTGCGCGTGAGCGTGGCAATTTCCCGCACCTCTTCGATCTGCACGGTTGGTTACGTGCCGTGTGAAAGAAGTTCAACGTACATACGAGGAGAAGCGGAGTCGGTTCGTAAAGGTCTGACCGCCCCGAGGCAAAGGAAGATCAAGAAACTTGACAAGGGGGCGGGCCCCGAAATTTCAGGGCCCACGTCAGAGAGTGGTCCCTGTAAGCAGACATGACAGAACTAGAGTAGACTCTAGATTTATCCGCGCGCGGTTTATGCGATTTGCGGATTAACTGAGCACCTGAGAGTTTAACATAAATTAATAACTCGTGGATTTTCCCTTAAGCCCAAATTCATAATCTTAAAGTTATACATTGTTATTCTTGGAAATGTGTATTCAAAGTCACGTCCTTAAATCGAACAAATTTTTGGTCCGGTTAATCCGAAATCCACGTGATCGCCTGTACAGTACAGAAGTTGCATATATTTACAACAGTGGGCAGAGTTTGATTGATTTTGATTGGCGTGGCTCTGCTATCATCCACTTAGTGAGCAAAGTCTTCTGCATAGGCAAATGTGGTTTTTGGCGTAGAGATCCCAATGAAAATTATAAAAAAAAATCCGCGGCCGTCCTCCCCGTCTTCAACGCGGATAATCGAGAGTCTATTGTACTTATAAGATCACTTCATGGCGAGGTTCGGTCAAATAACTCCCAATGGCTAACGCAGCCCTCATCCAGTGTTGGATTGAGCAATGTTTAATATTTTTTACAATTTGTGGTCAAATGTGGATAGTTCTATTAGCACGGTTGGCTACGTATGGTGCGAAAGAGCTGCGACATACATACATACATACGTCTGGCCAGCATGGCAGAGTAGGCCAGACAATCAGGGGCTTTGTAGATACCAATGATGTATGGTCATATGAAGCAAGTTATATTGTCGATGACTATGTAGAAATGAGGCACCTAACAATGCATTGACTCACCGATTAGTACGGTTGGCTACAAACGGTGGGAAATAAGTTCAACATACATAGTCTAAGATTGATTATTACACTCATGATATGTGCATCGCATTGTGCATGTAGGACCCACTTACTTGCAATGAATACAACTTACAATCAAACGCTATGCTCGTGATACATTTAGGCTAATGCAGTGGACAAAAATGAGTATTACAGAGACTCCTCTATTTACGAACATTCCACTTACGAACTTTCAGAGATACGAACAAACCTGTCGGTATGCCCAGTTTCTTGTTCGGACCGAGAGTCGTTAAGTTCAACCGCCGCGCAATAGATGGCGGTGGTGGCATCGACATCTGCAGAACGTGAAGAACCAGTGGCATCTACAGGAGATTATTCAACTTTTAAAGCCATTCCCCGTGTTTAGTGTACGTGCCGTACAACATGTTTGGACTTGACGGGAGTAAAGTTGGACTTATGAACAAATCGACTTACGACGAACAGACCTCTGGAACCTAACTCGTTGGTAAGTAGAGGAGTCCCTGTATTATTTATGGGTTTTTTCGGTCAAGTCACGTAGGTAAAAAAATAAAATTAAAATTCATAAAAGTAAAATAAAAATAAAATAAAAATCACGACGTTTCGGAGGCAACACAAGCTTCCGTCTTCAGGTGGAACCGTCACAGCACGACTGCTGCATCAAGTAAGAGAAATTCCAAGAAAACAGTCCTTGTATATAGATTGGTTGAGGGTGGGAGGAGCCATTGTGAGGTTCGGTGCGGCTGAAGCACGCTGCAAGGAATGAGCCTTTGTTGTGTAGACTGGTTGAAATGGGAGGTTCCAAGAGTTGTTTAGGTGCGGCTGATGTAAAGGTGCGGTTGCTGTAAATTCAAATCTAGAGATGTTAACTACCTCGCCTGGTATACAGGAGGTCGTGGGTTCGAACCCGAACCTGATGCATGCTGTATATTTGGAGTTTGCATGTCTCTGTCTCTTCCTGTGGTCACGTGGATTTTTCTCCGGGTCCTCCGGTTGTTCCCTCCCACATTTAGAATCAACGTCACGCATTTAAGACTATTTGGCTGCGATTAATTTCCACGCGATGAAAACGCCACTTTGTTGAGCTTGATAACATTTGTGAAGGCCAGGTCGCTTCTAAAAAATTAACCCGTAAAAACAAAGTTTTTCACTTTAAATCCTTTATATGCGTGGCGGCTAGAGTCCTATCGTCCTCTGGCTTGAGATGACTGCCACCTATGGGTCAGATGATTGTCTGCCAGCATTAAGCAATTGGTAATTAAATATAGAATTTTTTTTCCCTAAACAGTGTAAAATTTTGGAAAAAAAATTTCACGAAAATTAATTGTTACGCACAACGAGTCTGTGTGGAAAATGTCAGCTCGATTGGATCACGGGAAGTGGGTTAAAAAACGACCGAAAGATTTGCACGGCCGTAAGCACGCAAGCAAGCACGCAAGCAAGCAAGCAAGCGAACTTAATATAAAGGATTTAAAAAACAGCTACATCGCTGTGGGGCCTTACCCGGTAAAATAAAAAATAGCTTATTGTAGTTTAATAGTTTTTGTAAGTTTAGATGACGATGGCTCATGTCACGTGAGCCTGGCACCAAGGCTCTTCTCCGCTATCTGCACTCCTTTATGTACGCTGTCTCTACGATGGACGGTCCTGGCTTTCTGCCCCCAGTTCGCCGTGGGGAGGGCTAAAAGTTGAATGTACATCTTGTTTAACACGTAGGCTTTCGCGACCAATATCCGTAATGAAGGTTTTTTTTTGGGTTAGATCACGTAGATATTAATTTAGGACCGAAACAGGAAAACTTCTTCACAGTTCTGGCAAAACCGTCTGATAAAGCTGGTTGTAATCACCAGCGAAACGCCGGAGTCAAAGTGTAAATGTTGTGGGTTTACTCTCCAACACACCGGTGCGCTGAAGTAGTAACTAATTGACACGTTTTGTTTTACGTATTTTTTTTACTTAATTGGCTTTGTCGGGTGGTGGAGGGTTAATGACACATTTATATTTCCGCGGTCTAACCAAAACAACCTTTACCATGCGCAGCCTGTCCTTGCGACAAATATTTACTCGAGCAAGGCAGGCGGGAAAAGTGCTGCCCCCTAGTGTGCGAATCAGAACTGTCTTAAGAAGGGATTTCAGACGTAGTTCTGTGATGCCAATTCCACGGACCGCTCTCTAGCAACACGAAGAGTCGGCACCGCTCTGCAGGAGTTCTACATGGATTTTTGGTCTCGTGAAACTACGACCGACAGCAAAATCGGGATACAATAATGGAAGGAACAAAACCATTCCAGTTTCTTTATTTTGCACGTCAGTGGCTCAGAGAAGAGGTATCGTTGAGAGAGTTGGACACGTAGGCTTTCGTGAGCAATTTTATCCATAAGGAAAGTTTTTTGGGGGGCTATATCGCACAAATATGAATGTGTCGTTAAACCCGACACCAAATGTGTACTCTCCAACACACCGGTGTGCTGTACTCGTAACTAATTGGCATGTTTTGTTTACGTGACAAACCTTCCTACTTTGCTGTGTCGGGTGGTGGCGGGATTAACAACACATTTATATTTACGCGATCTAACCCAAACAAAAACGTCATGAAGGATTGTTGAGACAGTACACCAAGTAGATTGCTCACGCGTATTTGTGCATCTTTCATCTTCACACGTATGGTTTGCATTTCTCTCCTGTTTCATCCCCAGTTGAAAGTGACTCGAGTAGAAATCAACATTCCCGGCAAATGCATCGTGAAAAACAGTCTGAGGTCAAAGAAAGCTACAAGCGTGAAGCGAGCCCTTCGTGTCATGCAGTCCACGGCCACGTGACGTCTACCACTTCGAAATAGTAACCCCGACACAACATTTATCAATCACCGTGAGCATAACAGCCACGCTGATCTGGTACTAGAGAGGGAATATTTTGAAGCTGGCAAGAACAAGCACTGTCTTCTTGGTTCTTTCGGTAAAGTGACGTAGAATGGAAATAATAAAATAATAAAAATAAAACATTTTATGATATTATTTTATTATGTTTTATTTTTATTATTTTATTATTTCCATTCTACGTGACTTTACCGAAAGAACCAAGAAGATGAATCCCTGCAGTCACGAAAGCTTTAAATCGAAATTTAACAAGCACTGTGTTTCTAATATGAGCGCGCTCAGTCTGTTCTATCATAGCAGAAGTAATAAAGGCGTGTGTGTCCATGCGCATGTTGTGTAACGTATCGGCGTGGAGGGGTGCGCAGTGGAATTGCACTAAAAACTTGACGGACCCGAGTTCGATTCACCGCTCACGGCCAACATCGACGACGAACATCTGAACCGGTCGTGGAGCTGCCCTCTGGTTCAACTCAGCCTCAAATGAGTACCTGGCACGGCGTGTAAACATCAGCACTGGGTGAGACAAAGGCGGCTGGGAGCAGTGTTATTGGCCACTCGCCCCTCCTCGCGACACGTGGTGGCCTTCGTAGACACTCGCTAACAGCATCTTGCCCCAACAGTCCGTGAAAGGCTATATGGGGGATCCTTGTGTAACGTATTATACCGAAGCAATGCAAAGTTATTGGTTAACAATAGGATGCATTACTCTTGGGGCAAATAAATGAAACTGAAAAAATTTAATTAAACAAGTTTGTGTTTTGCATTTGTGTGTCAATATTTATAAATATGCTGCACTTCAGAGTGTTACAAAAGGCACTATAATAACGGAAACATTAATTTTAATTACGAAAAACACTCACTAAATTTACAACAACAACAAAAACAAAAACAGTCGTTTCGTCCCAAAATTCAAACTAGCCGTACTAATTGGACATCAGGGAGAGTGGTCCTTGCAAACGTATAATCATAATAATAATATCCGCTGTTTGCGTCCAACGAAGTGGTTTCCGCGTTTTATCAACTCGGGTGAGTAAGATTTACTTTTCGGTTATGGATGTAGTGCTCTATATAATAATGGCGATTTACGAATAAAAATGTATATTTCTGTCATGTCTGCGTGTGTGTGTATGGATGTGTTCAAAGTCTAAAGAAGGAGGAGCAGTCGTACACCGGTTACCGCAATGCACTTACGAACCCACCCAGCGACCAGGGTTCAATTTCAGTCCACGGAAATATTCAGTGGAGAATTGTATCTGCACCGATCTTGCATCCCCCCCCCATCCCACTACTAGGGTACAAACTTCCCCTCCATATTAAGCAAGCAACCCTCCCTATCCAGTTTCTACTCCTCCCTCGAGACCCCCACCTATTCTCCCTGGCTCATCCACTAACCGCCCTCTCCATACCCTATCCCTATTCACCACATCACTTTTAGTTACCCTAATTGTAGCACCCATAATCCTTGTAAAGCGCTTTAAATAAAAGTGCTTCATAAGATAAGTACAGAGTGTAGTGTCGCCTGTTCGGACCGAGAGTCGTTAAGTTCAACCGCCGCACAATAGATGGCGGTGGTGGCATCTACATCTACATAATGTGAAGAACCAGTGGCATCTACTTCTACATAATGTGAAGAACCAGTGGCATCTACATCTGAAGAACGTGAAGAGCCAGTGGCATCTACATCTGCAGAACGTGAAGAACCAGTGGCATCTACATCTGCAGAACGTGAAGAACCAGTGGCATCTACATCTGCAGAACGTGAAGAACCAGTGGCATCTACATCTACATAATGTGAAGAACCAGTGGCATCTACATCTGCAGAACGTGAAGAGCCAGTGGCATCTACATCTGCAGAACGTGAAGAACCAGTGGCATCTACATCTGCAGAACGTGAAGAACCAGTGGCATCTACATCTGCAGAACGTGAAGAACCAGTGGCATCTACATCTGCAGAAGGTGAAGAGCCAGTGGCATCTACATCTGCAGAACGTGAAGAACCAGTGGCATCTACATCTGCAGAACGTGAAGAACCAGTGGCATCTACATCTGCAGAACGTGAAGAACCAGTGGCATCTACATCTACATAATGTGAAGAACCAGTGGCATCTACATCTGCAGAACGTGAAGAGCCAGTGGCATCTACATCTGCAGAACGTGAAGAACCAGTGGCATCTACATCTGCAGAACGTGAAGAACCAGTGGCATCTACATCTGCAGAACGTGAAGAACCAGTGGTATCTACATCTGCAGAACGTGAAGAACCAGTGGTATCTACATCTGCAGAACGTAAAGAACCAGTGGCATCTACATCTGCAGAACGTGAAGAACCAGTGGCATCTACATCTGCAGAACGTGAAGAACCAGTGGCATCTACATCTGCAGAACGTGAAGAACCAGTGGTATCTACATCTGCAGAACGTAAAGAACCAGTGGCATCTACATCTGCAGAACGTGAAGAAGCAGTGGCATCTACATCTGCAGAACGTGAAGAACCAGTGGCATCTACATCTGCAGAACGTGAAGAACCGGCGGCATCTACATCTGCAGAACGTGAAGAACCAGTGGCATCTACATCTGCAGAACGTGAAGAACCAGAGGCATCTACATCTACAGGAACTTTTAAATCCATTCCCCGTGTTCAGTGTAGACGCCGAACAACGTGTTTGGAATCGACAGGAGTAAAGTTGGGACTTACGCAAACCTATCAACCCATATACGGTTTACCCGTATTCTTGTACAGGGAAATTGAGTGAAAAAAAGTGTTTTGTTTATTTGTTTGTGTTTCTCCCTTGCGATGGGACTCTGTAGGATGAACGTTGAGATTTATAAGGGCACCACGGGGTGACCAATAAGGTCTCAATTGGTCTGCAATAAGGTAGGGCACTGATAAGGTGGTTGACAGGTAAGCTTTAGTTTAACACGTAGGTTTTCGCTACCAATATCATCCAAAATATAGGTTTTTTTGGGTTAGATCAAGTAAATATAAATGTGTTGTTAAACCCGCCACCACCCGACACAGCCAACTAGTAAGGGTTGTCACGTAAACAGAACGTGCAAAATCGTTTCTCGTACAGCGCACCGGTGTGTTGGAGAACAAAGCCGCAACATTTACAATCTGTAAAGTGACTTTACCGAAAGAACCAAGAAGATGAATTCCTGCAGTCACGAAAGCTTTAAATCGAAATTTACAATCTGAGTACGACGTTTCGCCAGGTGGCGGGTTTAACGACGCATTTATATTTATGCGATCTAACCCGAACAACAACAACAACAACAAAACCACCTACACCACGGAGTTGTGCTTTACACGAACACTTTAATCGACTTACGAATAACAACCCCACGACTCATGCAGCCAGCTATGGCTGCAGGGTTTTGGAAGTACATGTTGTTTATGTCATTTATTGTGAAAATTCCGTTAGTTCCTATGATCACTGTTTCATTGCATTCATGGCTTTATTTTGGTGATTTCGAAAAGTTTATTGGTTTAGCCATGTTTTTTTGTTGTAGTACGGAGTAAGACTGATGGCCTTAATCTAAGTTGTCTTGTTGTTGTTGTTTGACTTGCATCCCACTGGGATTTTTGCACACAGCGTTGGTGTACGGTGTTTTTTCTGCAATATTTTGCTGTCTTTTCTTAGATTTTCTGTTTGCACTTAGTCACATATTCACTTTAAGATATTTTCTTGTTCATGTTTTTGTTTTTTGTGTTGCGGTTGCACCCGATTCAAGAGCCGAATGGCTCACAGGGCTATACCTAATAAATTAACTTCAACCACCACCACCGCTTTGGAACCCAACCCGTTCGTAAATCGAGGAGTGCCCTCCCCCCCACCCCCGGCATTCAGATTCAGATCCCGACGCCGGCAGCCTGAAGGTTTTTTCCCCTCTGACCTGGCACCACCCCCCCACGCCGCCATGCCCGCCGTAGCCATGCCGGTCGGGCCGCTGCTGCTCGCCTCTCCCGCTCACGGAGATACAAAGGTGGGTTCTGGCGGCGATTAGTTAACAACATCAACAACAGCAGTAAACGAAACGAGTTAATCGTCGTCCGAGCCGTTCTCTCTCTCGCGGCTCTGCGTTGAATGTCAAGGTTTGCCGTCTTGAGGCCTAGTCGCAGGCTTCTTGGTCGACTCGGGCCTAGCACCGGCGATGGTCAAATGAGGATTTGCAATTCGCGAATTTGCGTCGTAATTACGTTGTTTCGTGCGGTCAGTGGGATTGCTAAAGTCACTACAATGGGAATGTGATGTTGGAGTTTAGCCACGTCGTTTGAAGTGTCTATATTTAGCGGGGGTATACAGGTTACTAGGCCTCCGTTGAGTAACATTCAAAGGCTGTGTTGTTCAGCTAAAATGTAAGCCGACTTTTAATTAAATGATGAAGTATCACGTCTAGCAATACATCGCCTGTGTTATATATGCACTAACGTACTCTCCGGTCGATACAGTGAGTACCATATTGTGGTTGTTAGCATTGCCCTTTGCGTGGTTTCACTCGTCTCCGTCATAGGAATGTGGAATTACCGCCCCTGGCAATTGGTGGTTGAAGAGATGCGAAGCATCCCACGGGGAAGCGCCGTTGTTTTACAGCCCGTGTGTTAATCTACTGCTGGTTGAACCCCTTCTACACACTGTCAATCATGGGGGGGGGGGGGGGGGGGGGTAGTTGTTTGACCATACTTGTACTTCATGCCTCTGTATTCTGATCAGTGCGGCTGTGGTAGAGTGAGGGGGGAGATCCGATACCTTGTTCATACATCAACTCTCTACTCATGTTGGCCGCGGTCGGAAATCAAAATCAGATCGCCGGGTTAACTGCGTATCACACTTGCCACTGATCCATCTTGTTTGTGTATGGGTGTTTGTATGTAATATAGGTGTGTGTGTGTGTGTTGTGCAACTGCCAGTCATCTCAGTCAGCAAACGAATGGCACTTGGGTCTGTCCCGCGACCTCCTGTCAGCGGGCATTCGACGACTTCATGCAGCCTCAAAGTGAACCTAGCCTGGCACAGGCACCGTGGTGACGTGACCGCCAACTTAGGGGCAAATGGCTGGTGTTGTTGTGTGTATGTTATATTTGTGTGTGTGGTGTGTATGTGTGGTGTGTATGTAGGCCGCAGATGAAGCAAAAGATGAAGCCGCCAAGCCCGCGGTGGGTATCATTTACCCGCCGCCGGAGGTGCGGAACATCGTGGACAAGACCGCGAGCTTCGTGGCCAGGTGCTTAACCTTCACGCGGCGGCGTGGTGGCACGAATTTCGGGGAGGGACCATGGGTAACACGTATAGGCTGTGCTGAAATTGTATATCTTTAAATCACTGCTGGATGAAGGAAATCTCAGCATAGATAGATTGAATCAGTAGAATCAGAATATGTATTTGTGCTGGAGGAATCCGATGAGCTATAAAGATCTTTTTCACAGATTTCCAGTAGGAGCAGGTAATGTACTAGGATCTCTTAGCAACCTACAACATCTGTTAATACCATGCAATCAATCTTGATTTGAAGCTTTCGTGACTGCAGGAATCCATACTCTTTGGTTCTTTCGGTAAAGTCACGTAGGTAGAAAATAAATCACGACGTTTCGGGCGCAACACAAGCGTCCGTCATCAGGTGGGATGCAATCGCCCATCCAAATACGAACCCGGCTCGATGCTGCTTAGCTTTCGCAAGTGAGAAAGCTGACACTTGATTATAATGTATTTTTGACAATCTCCCAGGAACGGCCCGGAGTTCGAAGCTCGCATCCGTCAGAACGAGATCAACAACCCCAAGTTCAACTTCCTCACGAGCACAGACCCGTACCATGCCTACTACCGCCACAAGGTCACCGAGTTCCGTGAAGGACGTGGGCAGGAGCCGTCAGCCGCTGTTCCCAAGATCATGCAACAGCAGTTGCTCATCTCACAGAAGGTGTGCTCGCGCTTCCAAGGCCAGTGGGAACTCTGCTGGGCCTCGGTGCTTGCATCGAACAAGGACGGTCACTGCATCGCGCGCTTTCAGATGCGCTTCTGCGGCCGTCTGGAACGCTCTTTCTTACGATATTAGGAAGTTACTGGAGCTGTGCACTTTCCAATCTGAATTGAAAACGAATTTCTTTCGAACTGCTTTTAGTTTGTTGTCCTTCCCCCGCACCTCTGATGAGCACGGTTGGCTAAGTACGGTGTGAAAGAAGTTGAACATACATACAGGCCGGACTAGACCTTCCTCGTCTCCACTGCAAACGTATCAGGCGGCACATGCTTTCCTCTCCCAGTTAAGATTTCAGTTACACTCTTGGCATCGTGTCATGAGATGTATAACGCCAGTTTAGCCGCTTCTCCACTGCTCGACCCCATTTGTATCAAGTGTGGCTGAAACCCGTAATTGATCCCATCTTCTCAGTTGTGCAAATTGTATTTCCGCTATTCTGTCGGCATCTTGTCATGAGACACGATGCGGTTACATTGCTTGACCACAGTTATAATCAAGGGTTGCTAGAATTTCAAATCGAAGCCGGCAATGCCGACTCAGCGTGTCTGACATTTAGCTTCTTAAGCCACCACCGGCCACCGTTAAGCCACGTTGCCGTGCCACATGCAAACAGATCCCTCTCGAACCTCAATATTCCGGCACACGAGACACACTCACGGTTGTGATGTCTCTTCGGTGTGAGGGCAGGTGCAGGCCCAGGTGATGCAGGAGACCATCGTGCCGAAGGAGGCACCGCCGGACTTCGAGTTCATGGCGGACGCGCCGTCCATCTCGTACTTCGACCTGGACGTGGTGAAGCTGACGGCGCAGTTTGTGGCACGCAATGGGCGCAGCTTCCTCACGCAGCTCATGGCCAAGGAGCAGCGTAACTACACCTTCGACTTCCTGCGGCCACAGCACAGCCTCTTCCACTACTTCACCAAGCTGGTGGAGCAGTATACCAAGGTTGGCTGATCAGGCAGAGAGGAGAGCAGTAGACGAAAGTGGACCTGTCAGGCAGAGTGAGGAGCAATCAACTAATGTGGTGTCCATGGAGAGAGGGCAGCAGTAAGCTCAGGTGCATTATGGGGTGAAGAGAGGGCAGCAGTAAGCTCAGGTGCATTATGGGGTGGAGAGAGGGCAGAGAGTAAGCTCAGGTGCATTATGGGGTGGAGAGAGGGCAGCAGTAAGCTCAGGTGCATTATGGGGTGGAGAGAGGGCAGCAGTAAGCTCAGGTGCATTATGGGGTGGAGAGAGGGCAGCAGTAAGCTCAGGTGCATTATGGGGTGGAGAGAGGGCAGCAGTAAGCTCAGGTGCATTATGGGGTGGAGAGAGGGCAGCAGTAAGCTCAGGTGCATTATGGGGTGGAGAGAGGGCAGCAGTAAGCTCAGGTGCATTATGGGGTGGAGAGGAGAGGGCAGCAGTAAGCTCAGGTGCATTATGGGGTGGAGAGGAGAGGGCAGCAGTAAGCTCAGGTGCATTATGGGGTGGAGAGGAGAGGGCAGCAGTATGCTATGGTGGACTCGCCAAAATGGGGAGCGCTACACGAGGTATGTTGGGCAGCGAGGGTACATCTATTAGAAATCGTAAGGGTATTTTTTTTTATAGTGTGTTCAATATTTGTTTGACTTTGTAATTGTAAAAACAAGAAAGGATGCATAAATAACAAACTAGTCTGTTGAAACACAGGACTGAATAAAGATTGTATATTACTGTCGTGATGCTATCTTTAACCCTCATGTGATGCTTTATGCTTTTATTTTTAATTAGATCCTGATTCCTCCAAAAGGCCTGTTGCAAAAACTTAAGAAGCAAGCTGAAAACCCCAAGGATATTTTGGATCAGGTAACTTGGATAATACGTGGTAATCTGACTTGGAGATACTGAACACCATTGGTCATTTAGGGATCGTTAAACATCAACAGCACACAAAGCATGCCCTGCGTGGAGTGGTTTTCGGCATAACTTACACTTTTCAAAAACACAATGTGTGTCACGATGTTTCTGTAAAGCATCAACATTTCAATCCACTGTTTTTGGAGGGGGATGGACAAAAGTGCACTCTTCATACGCTTTTGAAAACGTTCACAATGTGGAACGATCCCTTAAAAGGCGAGACGATATGAAGGCATATAAATGAAGTAACTTTTAAATGCAAACATATAACCAGTTTACAGCGATAACTATTCTAACTTACACGTGGGAAGCATGTTTGAGATTCAACAGCTCCCCCAAATCTTGCACACAATCCTCCCCAACACCACGTGCTTATCTTTTTTTGTATTTTAAACAGGGCTCCCATTAGGTTCTGGACTATTGTACATGATAGAGGGGCTGAGTGTTATAGCCAATAAGCTTATTTAGCCGAGTTATTGGGTCATGGGTCATATATTTTCTGAAGCTTTAATATGACACCTCATTCACCGATAATGGTGGCGTGGCATAGGAAGGGTTCTGGAAACAAACTTTCAGACATACATTTTAACCCGATTATTATCTAGATACTCGAAAGCTCTGTAAAGATGTAAATCAGAATGTCTGAGAACATCCTGCATGTCCCGTGAAGAGCGAGATCTGAGGGCTGCCTGTGTATTTACAAACGCCCTCGACGTTTTTTGTCGTTTCAGGTGAAGTACCGCGTGGAGTGGGCAAAGTTCCAGGAGCGCGAGCGGAGGAAGGAGGAAGAGGAGCGCGAGCGGGAGAGGGTTGCGTACGCCCAGGTGGACTGGCACGACTTCGTGGTGGTGGAGACCGTCGACTTCCAGCCCAACGAGCAAGGCAGGCAGCCTCACCTCTCGCGCTCTCTCTCTCGTTCGCTCGCTCAACGATTTCCAGGGAGGCAACGAAGCGAGTGCGTTTTTAGTTGGCAGCTACATGGGTCATGCTGTGGATCTGGACTTTTAGAGAGCAATTTTTGTTAAATTTCGTAAATAAGAAGGGGATAAAAACAACAACACTTAAAAAGTGTATTTCAGGAGTGCCACCACAGTGTGCTGCATTCTGCTATATTGTGTAAACACGTAAGTGACGAGGGCCAGGTCAGTAGATGACTGGTTAGTGGTACATTTCTGATTAAGTTCAGGTTAGAGTGTCGCATCACTGTCAATAAGTTGGGGTGTCCACACGTCGACACCAGTGTTCAGGTCTTTGTACGTAGAACGACCATGATGTACGTCCGAGTCGTGTCGGGTATATATATGTGTGTGTGTCCCACATACCTTGAGCTTGTTCGATAACCTCACCTGGGTCTGCCCACTCTCACCCCACTGCTCACTGATGAAGAGCGGTGCTGGTGTCTGCTGAGTGGGTGGTCGCAGTCCGCTCATTTTAACATCGAATGTCGCGTTTGGCGACATCGACGTTGTTAAAGAAAAAATTAATCTACCGATGGAGCCCAGCTCTAATGAATAAGCGGCTGAGAAACGTTAAAAGACGACGTCCACCACACGTCATCGGGTTTTTCCCTCCCCCTCCCCTCCCCCCCCCGGTGTCCGCGCAGGAAACCTCCCTCCGCCAACGACGCCCGAAGAACTGGGGGCGCGCATCCTGGCGCAGGAGCGCTACGAGAAGTACGGGGAGAGCGAGGAGGTGGAGATGGAGGTGGAGTCGGACCACGAGGGCGACTCGGACGACGGCAATCGCCAAGACGACGACGACCAGGGCAGCGAGAGCGAGCCCGAGCGCGACGATCGGCAGCGCAGGGACGATAGGCAGCGCGGTGGTGCCTCCTCCGCTCAGCCCACGGACCAGGACACCCAAGTGCAGGACATGGACGAGGTGACGTGGCTCAGTGACGTGTTCATTCACATTTGAGTCTGCCAAACATCCCGATATAGGACCACACAGCTTGGGCAATTGTTGGTGCCGGTTCTGGGCACCCTTCCCGCTTGTCTGCGGTTTATCCGCACCTCCGTGCAACAACGGTGCGTGTCACAAATTCAATGGCATTTTGAGATGCCGTTTACGTAATGATGCCGTTATAAAACAATGTTGTAGTCTTTATGTGATTGAAATGGCTTTCACGAACTGTTAGGAGCTATTCAAATTTAAAATGTATTACGATGGTTTAAATGTGTTTAGTTTGTTGCCCTTCCCCTGCACCTCCGATGAGCATGGTTGGCTACGAAAGAAGTTCAACGTCCATTCGTACAACACTGGAGAGCAAATTCAAATGTAGTTTCTAGGGGCCATTCTTTGACACAGGGTTTGCTACAAGAGCTTGTAAATTGAAATGTTTTCATCTCATGGCATGACTCTTAGATCGTCACTCTGATCGGAGTGAAAGATAACGAAGAAAAATGAAAGCCGGAAAGGTGGCCTGGAATGCTTATGGAGGGATTCATAGCGGCCGAGTCGGCCGCAACTTGATAGTGACGCAGCGATTCACCCCTGTCACGATCCAACAAATTGTTACGATGTGACGTCCAGGGTTAACAACACAAGTCCATAATCGTGTAAAAGAGTCCTGTATATGAATTGAAAGTAATTGAATATTTGGTTTGTATGATTCACGTGCGGCAAACCCTCTCTTTAACAGAGCGTGAAAGGATCACCGTGTAATCTCGCTGAGAGGCTCTGATGATAGGCTCCAGAAGTAGTCGCTGCCGTACCTTCTCTGAGAGCCTTGACAAGATGTGACAATCTGCTGACAGTATTAGCCGAGAGAATCTCAAGGGTGCATCAACATTGATGGGCTTTGTGCGCGTGTGGGTGTGTGCGCACATTTAGGGATCGGACGACGAGGATGATATGCCCGCTCCGCCGCTGCCCGAGTTGCCAATGCCGCCGCCTCTTCCTCCCGCCCTTGACCAAGTGATCATCCGCAAGGATTACGACCCCAAAGGTGTGCGTCCTTCGTCCTCGGCTACACCACTTTGTTGTTCTCCATTGTGGTGTGAGCAAAGGGCGTCTGTTGGTAGTTCACTCATTTAAATCAGCGCTTTTAGTATCTCTTAACTCCCTACCCCCAGCCAAACCATTCTGTTGACTCCCTGTCCCTGTTTAAGTCCAGGCTCAAGACTTTTTTAAAAATTTCTCTTCTGTTTATGACTATACCTCTATAAAACAACAACGCTCACCGTTTCTGTTTAGCATCTTGACGTGCGATCACACACATACACACGGAGGTTGTATAAAATCCACGTCTTCTTACTTTTTGTTTTAACAAAGCTATCGCCGATATAAACTTTCACGACTCTGAACCGGACCGACCAACCTTGTTTGTTTCTTCGACGAGCAGCGGTGCGGCCCACGGCACCGGCGCCCACGCAGGACGAGTTCCTCGTCTCTCCCATCACGGGCGAGCGCATCCCCGCCAGCAAGATGCAGGAGCACATGCGCATCGGTCTACTGGACCCGCGCTGGATCCAGGAGCAGGAGCGTTCCATCCGCGAGCGGCAGAACCAGGAGGAGGTCTACGCCCACGGTCAGTGGCGCCGTTGGTGCTTGCGTTGCCTTCGCCTGCCGGTCGTCATGCTTCTTTGAGAACTGCCTTTTGTGTTTTAGTGTTTGCGGTCCTTCCCCCCCCCGCACCTCTGATTTAGCATGGTTGGCTACGTGCGGTGCGAAAGAAGTTCAACGTGCATACATGCATCGTTGTTGCTTCTCCGTTTTTTTTTTTAATTGGCGGAGAGACTGAAATTGTAAGGTTTACAGCAGGGTTGGGGTAACTTTTTTTTTAAGTGAGGGCTGCATATAATTGCACTTTTCACGGCCACAATCCGGTTGAATATTATACATTTGAGTGGCACATCCAGGGCTTGTGAGAGGTACTCTAGACAGAGGCAAACTTCATAGTTCGCATTGTTTATAAAAATGTCTCTGTAGAACCTCTCAAAATTAAGTAAGACAAGGTGCGCCACTCTTAAATAAGCTTACGAAGTTCACAGTGGGGCAGCACCGATTGGGAAAACGAGATGGGACAAAGCCGGCGGTGTCGACTGTACGGCACTGACACGACTTGTCACGTGCCATCCTAGGCCTGGATATCGAGAGCAGCCTGAAGCAGCTGGCTGAGCGCCGTACCGATATCTTCGGTGTGGAGGAGACGGCTATCGGCAAGAAGATTGGGGAAGAGGAGATCCAGAAGCCCGAGGATAAGGTGAGAGAGAGAGAGCGCTTCGTCTCGTCGATTGCGATGGGCAAGCTCGATCTCCCGGCATGTTTTGTTCCTCGTTCCGTTGGTCTTTGCAACCGTTACGATTCTTGCTTCTTCCCTCGCTGCCTCGGTGCGTCACTGCCTCGAAGTCCTTTTCTGGACGGTTGTTTCTGCTTCCCTGATTTGACTCGGCTCCTTTTTTTCTTGGGTCTGTTGTTTTGATACTTTTTGGTTTTTTGGGTAAAGTCACGTAGGTAAAAAATAAAATAAAATAAATTAAAATGAAAACAACTAAATTAAAATTAAACTTAATTAAAAGGAAAACAACTAAATTAAACTTAATTTAGTTGCTTTCATTTTTATTTATTTGATTTAAAAATGAAATAATTTTATTTAAAAATAAATTAAAATGAAAACAACTAAATTTTTACTTAATTTAGTTGTTTTCAATTTATTTTATTTTTTACCTACGTGACTTTACCGAAAAAACCAAAGAGTATGGATCCTTGCAGTCACGAAAACTTCAAATCTGTTCTTTTGATGTTGCGCTGCTTTGCAGCGTCTGCAACATCCTCTTTAGCCTTCCGCGTGCATTGCTTCGTGTTGGCGTGAACACGCATGACCTAGGCTAGGTGAAGAGCAAATATTTCTGTTTGCGGAATCGAGCTACTACTGTCATTCGTCTAAGCTTCCTTGCTACCACACTCTGAATTATTTAAACTTATTATTTTACCAAGTAAGGCCCATTGAGCTATTTAACTCTTTTTCAGATGCGACCTGGCCACAAATGATAGCCCAATGAAGTGGCTTATGTGGAAATGTATAGCAACCGAATACTTTTAAACGCATTTGTGTCTAAATGTGGAGGGAAATACCTGAGTAGGACCCGGAGAAAAATCTACGCGACCACGGAGAGAGATACGCACAAACTCTAAATATATACAGCAGCAGGCGTCGGGGTCGGGTATCGAACCCACGACCGCCTGTGCAACCATGCGAGGTACTTAACATCTCGCCACCGTGTTCCAACTCCTCTCCCGCAGGTGACGTGGGATGGCCACACGGCGAGCATGGCGCGCACGCAGCAGGCGGCGCAGGCCAACATCAGCCTGCAGGAGCAGATCGAGGCCATCCACAAGGCCAAGGGCCTCGTGGGAGAGGATGAGGCCAAGGAGAAGATCGGGCCCAAGCCCGTGGTGTCGGGTCGCTCCGGCCCGCCGCCGGGTCCGCCGCCCGGACCTCCACGCTCCAACTCGGCCGCCTCCAACTCGCAGTCGATGTCCAACAGCATGCTGCCCAGCTCGCGCCCACCGCTGGTGCGTAAGCGATCGCATCGGGAAGAGGAGGAAAATGGGAGAATTCCGCTAATTTCGGTCGCGGTGCGGGTTAGGAGATAACATTCAGAGGTGTTAATGACGCTTTAATTCGTTGCTTTTTAATCTAGATTTTTTTTAAGCGTCGCGATTCATGCGTCTAGTCACGTGAAAGAATTGGATGTTTTTAAAGTGGGCAAATTTGCTTATCTAGCTTATTATCCCCCATCATATCCACCCAGCAGTGTAAGTGGGTACAGCACACTCAATTAACAGATCACAATATAGAGTCCGTATACAGATTGCATCAGTAGATCTCGCTAAAAGAACATGTACCGTTGGTCCCATTCATGTGTTCATTAGTCAGTGGTGGGCATTTTGCTTTATTTTACAGCTCTTTGTCAATCCACTGCTAGATGAAGGCCTCCACACACAATGTGTAGACATGGGTGTCTCTTTTGTTAAACAATATTCACGCCGGTTAGTACGGATTGCAGAAAGGAGGTAGTGTGGGTGCGTTTTAGATCACCGGGTTCATGGTGCAGTCAGCCACACCACTGTGCTGCCACTACTTCCCCCGAGGAATTGATTTAGCGGAATTGTGCTTTTGCAGTTGTTTAGGTCTTCAGCCCAAAGCTCCTTGACGTTGTGCGTCGCTGGTTCAGGCGGATGTTTTGTCTTTTTTTTTTACGGAGGAGAGCGGCAAAGTGTTTTGAACGAGTCTCCGACACTGCTGTTAATTTGAATGGGGAATGCGGTGCTTGCGTGAAATTCGTTAGCAATCTGTGAAAGGATTCAATCTGTGTTTTTCTTTTCCTCTCCACTGATGTGTGCGTACAATAAGAACATTTTTCACCCCGTGAGTCCTTTTTTTTCTCGAGTCCTGGGAACCGGGCCCAAGAAATCAAAAGTTTGTGTGTGTGTGTGTTGACCAGCTATGACGGTGTGAGTTTTGGCACCCAGATGATAAATTCCAACCTTAGCACAGTTTGCTTAACAAAACCTTCACCAATACAGTATGCAAATGTATGCCAATGCGTTCTTAGATTAAGGGGGGGGGGCAGGGTGGTTTGCTTAATATGAGGATTAAAGCTAGGGTTGATTCCGCTTGTAGAGCTGGGCTGCGATTTGCGTTGGGGGTCTAGCATTGGGATTGGCATTACGGTTTAGATTTGTCATGTTTGGGGTTTAGAGATAGGGCTAGAATTATATTGTATTATTATTATTGTTAATTTATATAAGACATGGTTCAGGTTGGTTGTTCGAGTTTGGGTGTTGGCATTTATTATTAATATTGGGACACCAGTTTGGTCAGGTGCTAGAGTTTGGGTGAGCGTCACGATTAGGGATACGATTTGTGTTTGGTGAGGGCTGGAGCCCGGGGGGGGGAGGGGGGGGTTCCTGACTTGTCTGACGTACGCGCGTGCGTGCTGGTGCCTCCCGTTGTGCAGATAGCGCAGCCGATGCGCACCACGGTGGTGCAGGCGGTACCTCTGCTGCCCCGACCTCCCATGCCGCCCATGCTTCGCCTGGCGCCCACGCCCGTCCTCACCACGCAGCTACCCCCGCAGATGCTGCCCGGGCCCTCGCGCATCTCCGTGCTACCCATGCCCCCGCCGGGCATGCCCTCGCGGCCCCCGCCCATGGGCGTGCCCACCGGTAACGCCACCTCTCCTCTCCTCGCCGTTGCCGTTTTTATTCTTTACATTTTGTGTTGTTCATCTTCTTGGTTCTTTCGGTAAAGTCACGTAGAAGGGAAGTAATAAAATAATAAAAATAAAACATAATAAAATAATTCTCACGACGTTTCGGCCACAACGCAAGCAGCCGTCCTCAGGTGAAGACCAGGTCTGTCGGGGAGACAGCGTCAGACGTTGTGGCCGAAACGTCGTGAGAATTATTTTATTATGTTTTATTTTTATTATTTTATTACTTCCCTTCTACGTGACTTTACCGAAAGAACCAAAAAGATGAATCCCTGCAGTCACGAAAGCTTTAAATCGAAATTTTGTGTTGTTCGTGCGTGGGTCTTTCAAGTCGGAAGTGAAAGCGATTTAGATTTTCTGCTCGAACGAGCATGCAGGCGATGCTCGTCTCTTGTGTACAGCCCTGCATAGCCATTGTTGGAAATTCCTCGTTCCTATTGCAGGGACGAGTCGATCCATAGTCCAAGCACTGTTGACTTGCCCACAAAGTGATACAATTTTTTATTGACCCCGGAGGGGTGGTGGGCTGAGTCAACCCCCAACCAGGATTTAAACTCGCAACCTTCCAATTGCGAGCCGCCGGCTTCACTGCTGAGCCACATTATAATTATATCAGGGTCTCTCGTGTCACTTATTCGACGCACGGTTCAGCTCCTACGTCCTTTTTTGGAGATGTTTTGTGAAATTGAACATTTTGTTCCCCGGAATCTAGACTGCACTTAATTGAATTCATAAATGCACTCTGCAATTGCAGTTGAGTACTAACTGAGAATTCTATTCCACTACGGTGGTGGTGGCTGTGTCTTGTGCAGTAATCGGTGACTGGGCAGAGATTGTCTTACTCCGCATTTAAGAATATAGTCGAATCGTGGGTTACGGTTGCATGTGTTTTGAATCCCAAGATCTCGGCAGCCATAGTTCTAGTGCTACCCCCATAATTTAGAACTCTCAGCCATTCGTGCCTTCGACTCCTTACCCCTGCTCAAGTTAATGCTAAATAACTTTTTTCATTTGCCGATGAGTGACTGCATTTTGACGCTACGTAAATCCAGACCGCACTGCATTGTCTTATGGAGCTACACGAGATCGAAGCTTACCCGGTCACCTCACTTTTCACGTGCAAAAATCACGCGAGTTATGTTGAAGATGGAAATGTCTCAGACACTTGCAATTCAAAACACACCCGCCGACGTCGTCGTTGTTGTCCTGACTGTACCGTGTGTTTGTGCGCGCGGACAGTGTTTGTGGCCACCCAGGTGGGCCCCCCGTCAGGCCCGGGAGGGGGCCGAATGCTCCCCCACCACAACGCGCCCTCCCAGCAGGACGACGAGCCGGCCTCCAAAAAACTCAAGACGGAGGACAACCTCATTCCCGAGGAGGAGTTCCTACGGCGCCACCGGGTGCGTGGGTGTTGGGGATGGTAGGGCGGGGGCGACTGCCTCACGCGTAACCTGAGCATCGGGTAATCATCGTCGTCATTAGCTGGGATCCGTCTACTGCCGGTCGAAGGCAAAGTTCACCCGTGCTCAAAACGGTTCTCGTCATCGTGTAGCCAGTGACCGAGTCGCCAGGAATGCACTCGATTTTGTCAGATCGCGCGAGATCTCAGACGCTATGCGGGAGTTGAGCCTGTGGATAGCGCTTGGACGGGCGACCCAGCGTGTATTAAAGTGGTTGTCATAGGCCGCTGCTGCTGCTGGGAGGCTACGTAGTGTGCAGCAGAGGGCAGTGCGGCAAAATCCATTGTTGTCACCTATCGCTGACCAACCTGCACTGACCAGCATGGTGAAGTGTGGTTAAATAGCCCCTCACATCCTGCAAAGTGAAGGGAAACCATTCGTCCAGCAGTAGAGTGCCGAAAGGGGCCGGTAAAGTGCAGTACGTGCCAGTTTGTTTCACACGCTTGTATGTACGTATGTTGAACTTATTTTACACCGAACTCGTCCGTGTCCTGTATTACCAACCCGAGCGGTCGAGGCGGCGACACTGAATGTGCGCTGCTGTCTCTCTGCCGCAGGGTGCCGTGTCCTGTATTACCAACCCGAGCGGTCGAGGCGGCGACACTGAATGTGTTTTGTTGTCTCTCTGCCGCAGGGTGCCGTGTCCTTCAAGGTTCAGGTCCCCAACATGCAGGACAAGTCGGAATGGAAGCTGAACGGACAGACTCTGAGTTTCAACCTCCCGCTGACCGACCAGGTGAGGCCACCATCACCGGTGCTCGTATATATAAAAAAAAACTATAAACTTTTTTTTATTTTACCAGGAAAGGCCCCAATGAGCTGCGTTGCTATTTTGTCAGAAGCGACCTGACCACAAATGATAGCTCAACGAAGTGGCTTATCACGTGGAAATTTATAGCAGCCAAATACCCTAAACGCACGTTGATTCTAAACATGGAGGGAAAAACCAGACGACCCGGAGAAAAATCCACCCTTGGCGCGAATTACTTGGCGTGGTACGGTGTCCAAAAGTGGATCTGGAAATGGAGCCCAAACTGGATGGTGGAAATCTTGATTTAAAGCTTTCGTGACTGTAGGAATCCATACTCTTTGGTTCTTTTGGTAAAGTATTAATAAACTCCACTCTTTGGATGGTGGAGTTTATTAATAAACTCACGTGACTGCTGAAAATTGTAATCGTAAAAAAAAATAGCGTGGCCTCTGCGCCACGTTTCACCGCCTTGCTTTCCTCTCTGCCGTCTGGGCAATAATCTGGGTGGTGGATGTGTCCCCTGACTAGGACTGCCCATTGGGGTGGAGCTATAGGACGGTGAGGAGGGGGATAAACAGTGGAGACTTGATTCAGTAGATGATTGATAGCTTTGGTTGAACACTTGAACTGAAATGTTGGTCACAATTCAGCCGGACATACAGACAAGCATCCCCTGTGTAGCCATTAACAGACTGTTGGGGCAGTCTGTTAATGACAGCCGGCACAGCACACGAAGGGAGTGGCGATGTTTGCACATTGTACCAGGAACTCATTTGAGGCCGAGTCAACCTTGTGGAGGCCCAGGGCCAGTTCAGAAAATTGTCACTGGTGTTGGCCATGAGCGGGAATCGAACTCGGGTCTCTGCTGGGTTCTTATGTTTATGTCATCGGTATGGAACCAGAAAAAAAAAATAACTTTATCGGTACCGAGGCTCTCACAAGACCATGCGGGAGGGCGTGTGGCACAGTTTGGCATCAGCTATCGTAGAGTGCGGTCGTGTCGCCACAGTTCTCTGCGGTGAGTACAACGTCTTTAAAACTAACGGTGCTACGCCTCTCTAAATAAAATTAACGCCAAACCGCTTGCGCGTTCCGAGATTCGGCGGCGAACGAGACGCCCACCCTGAAACTTGCAGTCGTCTCGGAATGGGAAAGGGTGATTTTTACCGATCGTTGTGTTTTTCTCATCTGCCCCGTCCAGGTGTCCGTCATCAAGGCTAAGATACATGAGAGCACGGGCATGCCGGCTGGAAAACAGAAGTTGCAGTTTGAGGTAATGCAACTGACACTGTCACTGGTGGAATGTTACAGCTGTGCTTTTTTTTTACATGAGGTTAAGGGTGGAGATTTGTGAATTCTTTTTGTCTTAAAAAATGTCCTGAAGTCTGCTTTCCACATCATACCGAGCAGTGCATCACCCAGTGTGTTAGAGATTGGCCCGGGGAAAGATGATATCATAGAGCGGCTTCTGGTGTTCCCTTAAAAAAGTACTTTGAATCCACAGTAGGGCAGCCACACTTCCCTACAAACTTGCCAGAGGAATGTTCGTTCTTCACGTGGCAGTCAAATAAAAGTCACACGGCAGTGAAATAAAAGTCACATGGTAGTCAACCCGAGGCCAATTAAGCGAAAAACCGACATGATGGGGTTTTTTTTCTGCAGTCATTGGTTAACTGGGCTGAGACAATAAACTCTACACTTCAGAAATCTGGTTCATCACAGGTGGCGGAAACTTAGATTTGAATCGGAATATGTGTCTATACTGGAGTAATCCGATGAGCTATATAAAGTACAGATGTCCAGGTGGTTCTCATCAGTGCCAGCTCTGTGACCAGCCCCCTGAGCCACACAAAGTACGTTCCCTGCGCCTTAAACAAAAAAAATGTTGGGCTACTCATTAAAAAAAACAATGGGGGGGGGGGGGGTGGGGGTTTGCTGTGTAATGTCAGCAGGTGCCCTTGGGGTGAAATATTAAACCTAAATAAACCATGGCCCCTATTTACTTGGCGTTGCTGCTCATTGACAACCCGTTGAAGTGCTTGTAAAAAGAGAGTTGTGATCCTCAAGTTGACCGTGTGTGTGTGTGCGCGCGTGCGTGTGTTCTGTCTTGCAGGGTATTTTCATCAAGGACTCCAACTCGTTGGCCTATTACAATATGCTCAACGGGTCGGTCATTCACCTGGCCCTCAAGGAGAGAGGCGGTCGCAAAAAGTAGTGGCCCTTCCAGGCCGCGTGGTTTGGGATGCGTCAGGTCTTTGGTTATTTTTTTTTGTGACCGATGAGTGTTGCGTGTACCGTGCGAGAGGTCGCGGGTTCTCGATGAAACCTCCCCGTGGGTTTTAGCACGCGAGGTGAACCCTAAATGTGACAGTGGGATTTTATTTCTGGAACTGCTTCACCGTTTCATACTTTTGCGGGGAAATCATTTTGATACGAACAGTTTCGTTAAACTGGTCGTGCTTCCCGATTATGGCAGGATGTGCCGATGGAGGTATTTTCTTAAAGTTTGTTATCTTGCGTTGCTTTTTACAGCAGAGGTGGCAGATTTTTGTTTATTGGGTCTGGCAGGAAAAACTCGGGTAATCCAAACCAATAGACAACATTCACTCATCCAAAGGGATTTGCATAGTCCACATACAGTTGTCATATTGCATTGGCCTATTAGCGGACTCCAATAAATGCTGCCAGAAATATCAGTTTATTTTTCTAGTGAGAAGTCGAAAAGACCAGGTTGTCTCATTTACAAGAATGTCCTGGGTATGCCAGCCTTGACTGGGTTGCCTTGACTGGGTTCCAATGTGCGTTTTATTAGAACAAGTGCTGTCTTTAGCACTTATACTAATAAGTGCAACTTTTTAACAAGCGACAAAGATATCTTGAGTAAATGGAGGGAGGGAGGGACCCTTTTGTAAAGGAGTAAACATTGTTTGGAAATCTGAAAGGATGAGTAAAAAGT
The DNA here is from genome assembly GCF_015708825.2 of Lethenteron reissneri. NCBI lineage: Eukaryota > Metazoa > Chordata > Hyperoartia > Petromyzontiformes > Petromyzontidae > Lethenteron > Lethenteron reissneri. The sequence continues at coordinate 3,854,713 of NC_083805.1, forward strand.
TCTACCAACTTCTAAAGATGTATCCCACCCAAATCCAGGACAATTTATTTTCCTCGCTAGTTTATTTAGAATGCAATGAAGACAAATGCGTGTTATTCCCATAACGTGGATTAATTTTCTGCAACTTATCCTCGTCGTCGTATTTGTTGTCGTTTTTCTCTCCGTGCCCCGAAAAAAAACATTCCACCAGTTAATTTAGAATTAGGGCAGTCGCTTTTTTTTCTGTTTCCCTCGATTCTTTTTGTGCACGTCGCAGAACAATGAACATCCCATTTCACGGAACAGATGCCAGGCGATGCTGGATTGTTGGCGCCAAATGCCAAAGTGGGAACTCGTTATTTGTCGCAAAATCGTATCACACCCCCCCCCCTCCCCACCATCATCATCATTGTTCTTTCATTTCAGGAGCAGTTGAAATAAACTTTTGGTGAAATGTACTTTGATACATTTTTACTGGACTTTGCCGTCGTGTGATGGTGTGTACAAGGGACTTGCAATCAAGTCACCGATCTGATCTGTCTGCTTGGCAAGTCGTAAAAATGGCAAAAGTTTCTTAAATCCCACGTGTCTGCCCACCGAACAGCACAGTACAAATGGGTGCCACGATGGCTAGGATATGTTAACTACCTCGCCTGGTATACAGGAGGTTGTGGGTTAAATCCTGACCCTGACACCTGTATATTTGGAGTGTGCATGTTCTCCTTGTGGTTGTGGATTTTTTGCCGGGGCCTCCCGTTTTTCCCTCCACATTTAGAATCAACATGCGTTCGGAGTATTTGGCTGCTATAAATTTCCACAAGATGATAAGCCGCTTCGTTCCGCTGTCATTCGTGATCGCCGGGTTGCTTCTGAAAAAGAGCTGTCCAGCTTGCAGAGGGCCTGACCTGGTGAAATCAACAGCGTCAACGCTGTTAGTCGAGCGGCAGGTCACGTGTGCGGTGAAGGATGAGCACCTTACCACCTCTTCCCAAAACGAAAGTTTGGCCAGCATGGAAGAGGCAGGAAAAACATTTTTCGAGAGGAGCTCTCTGGTGCTCCATCTCGTCACGCAGGGGTGGGGAACCTTTTTTCTGCCAAGGGTAATTTGGATATTTATAACATTTGCGGGCCATACAAAATTATGAACTTAAAAATTAGCCTGTGATATTTGGTCAAACATTTAATTAACTCACCCCTAATGCGATGGCTGGAACTGCTACTCTTTGGTGATGCGTGTGATGTTAGCTGGTATTGATGATGTTGCTGCTACTTCGCAACTGCTTTTCCAGATTTGCTCCGAGATTGATTGAATTTCGAGTCCCACCTGCGGTTGCCTTTGCAGGGCCACACCAAATGATTTCGCTGGCCTAAAATGGCCCGCGGGCCGGACGTTCCCCACCCCTGATTCTAGTGGATGCTCTTCCGCCAGGGCGTGAGCAAGTTACCCTCGACAGCAGTCGTGCTCCAAACCTGTGGTGCGCGGACACCCTGGTGGTCCACGAGGCTTACTACAGAGGGGTTCGTGGGAAAAAATACAGGAATCTGAATGTTTATACTGGAGAAATCCGATGAGCTATGAAGCTCTTGTTTTCACAGACGTCCAGTAGAATAACGTCCTCAAGGAAGTGTGCAAATTTAAATGACTACCTTTAGCGTGTGGTGGTGGTGGTTTGTTTAATATTGAAAAGGGGTCCGCACACAGGTTTAAGAACCGCTGCTGCTCTGAAGCTACTGCAATTACATGGCTGCACCTTTATCAATGGAGTTGGTCAGATTTTTTTTATAAATTGTAAACTAAACTAAAGCTTTGTATTATGAATCTTTTTATGTTACCAGGTAAGGCCCACAGCTATTATCGCTCTTTTTCAGAAGCGACCTGGCCACAAATGATTGCTCAACGAAGTGGCTTGTCATCACGTGGACATTTATGGCAGCTAAACACTCTAAACGCGTGACGTTGATTCTAAATGTGGAGGGAAAACCAGGAAGAACCGGAGAAAAATCCACGCGACCACGGGGAGAGACAAACTCTAAATATATACAGCAGCAGGCTTCAGGGTCGAACCCACGACCTGTACACCAGGCGAAATAGTTAATCTCACCACAGCGACGATATTAGTGTACGTGGTGATTAATCCTTAAGTGACAATGTCAGCACATCGCTCAAAGAGGCTTGTTATAACTCGCCTCCAGTTGTGCCGAGCATTCTTGATTACTGTACTGCGGTCTTTCATGGGTTTGATACCGAACCGTCTGTAGTTGCACACGGTCCATTTGCCGATCCACTGCTCGATGAGGCGCTCCCAAAGCAGGTTGTGGAAGATGTTTTTTTGACCGTCCTGTGCGCGGTAGTTGGAACACGCTGGGGCGCCTCCGATTGGCACGGATGGCTACGTACGGTGGCGAAAGAGGTTCGACTGTACGGTCTAACGTATACATACGGGCATGCATCGTCTGTTGTGGCATCGCGCAGTCACGCAACGGTTGTTGCGACACTTGCCCTCTGCAGATGAATAGCCAGCAACAACATATAACGCAATGTTTTATGTGGCAGATTGCCTGTCCCACCACACCAGGCTGAGCGGTCTGGTTCGGGTCGCCTGGCGGCGTATTCTGGGTGATTTAGGAGTCACGCTCATGGTGGGTTCAACTACTCTTTGGAATCAACACACGTTTAGGGTGTTTGGCTGCCGCTATAAAATTCCACACGACGATAAGCCGCTTCATTTGCATATCTGTGAACCCCTTATCAGCACCTACCTTATTACAGACCAATTCAGACCTTATTGCCCCCCCCCCCCCCGTGCCCTTATAAATCTCATCGTTCATCCTACAAAATCCCATCACAAGGGAGAAACCCAAATAGACAATCTCACCACTCCTACACTCACCACTAGTACACTCACCATGTTGAAATGGCTATATGCCGTATGGACCTGAAAACTCAATTTCTCTGTACAAGAATACGGGTTGAAAACCCGTATGGGTTGACACGGTATGCACAGTGCCAGATTATCCCGGTAGCAAAAGTAGCTACAAATTCTCTGGGCCCCGCACTTTCAAGGGCGCCGCGCTAAATGCTTTCAAGCTATCAAGAGATTCTGCACTTGCTCTATCACTATAGTACTATACTGCCTTCAACTATTATGAACGACTGGGTGTTTAATGTTAGCGATTTGTCGTATTACCTGGCTGTATAGCAAATGAAAAAATACAATTTACTTTCCTATACAAGTGAAACAAGTTTTAATATTTTTCCTTTTTTCCTATTTAGGGCCCCTTTATAACAAACGCCACAGGCCACGCACGAGCTTAATCCGGCACTGGCTTGTGCATTTGTGACAGCCAGGTATAGTCGAGCACACGTGGACCACGCACGGCTTGACCTACTACCGTGCGTGGTGTGCGTTACCCTGAAGGGACCAGCAGGTGGCTCTGAACGTCGCGAGAGAGAAAGAGTCGAGGGCACTCATTGTCAAGAGGTGTGGGTTGGGCGGTGTGGTGGTGGGCACATTCGCCCGATAAGACGTCGCCAGCACTGTGTGAGAGGGGCAGCCACACATTTGAAACCATTGAGGGGCGGGTGGGGGTTGTGACAGCAGCACGGTGATGATGATGGTTGTGGGTTGCTTTCACTCTGTGTTGTCTGGGGGAGGTGGGGGGGGGTCACACCATCAGGGACCGCACTGAAGGCCACCACCATGGGCTCCCAGTGGCCATGACGAGCACCGGTCCGGGGCGTTCGGAGGGGAGTCCCAGCCGGAGCCCTGCCCAGACTCCCTGCGCCCTGCTTCGTCAAATCTCGGCGGTCGCGAGCGGCTTGCCAAAGCGCGAGAGAGACGGGCGACGTGGACATCGATAACCCACCCCCCCCCCCCCGGGGCTCGCACTCAAGGAGATGGAAGTCGTCCCGAAAAAAAAAAAAATTACAAAACGTCAGCACGAGAGGACAACAAATCCCGTATGCAACGAATGCGACTTTAATCGTTAGCTTGACTCCGACTGCACATTGACAATTTACAAAAGTGCCTTATTTGCAGGTCCTATAATCCTCTTGCCTCGGACTGAAGCAAATCCTCGTGATTTGAGACGCTTGATTCAACGCCCCTTGACATGGGGTGGGCTCCTTGGGGAGGCGCATTGCTCTTCTACGGTGATTGTAAATCGACAAAGGAAACAAAACAATACACATATAACCCCCCCCTCCCCATCACACTACATCATCATTATTATTATTGCCTTACGCTTCCCGATTATAAAAGTTGGTCAATCGAGCCAACCGATGGAAGTGTTCTGTGCGATTTCAGAATTTCGGAAGAGATGCTGCACCCCCGCGACTGGCTGGGGCGATCTGCGGTCGATCTTGAGCCGAAGCGGTGACGCCCGAGATACGACGGAGCCAAGGTGGTAAGCGCCAAGTCCCTCGTGTAAACGTAGAGAGAGAGGGGGGGGGAGGGGGTTCAAAGCACGCCCCCCCAACTTGTTGCGTCGTCACAACCGCGTGCCATCGCATCGGTCGCGCCCGGCCTCCTACGCGTTAAACGTTTCGATGAGTCCATCCGTCCATCTGCACGCGCGCACGTGCGTGCGTGTGTTTAGCGTCTTGTCTAACTAAAAGCGATTTTCCCAGTTTAGTGATCTTGCCGTTGAGGGCAATACGCGCGTAATTCAATACCATGAATGCGGTAAACTTGAACGTGATTTTCTTTTGCCCTTTACGGTGCAAAAACAACATTTGCTTAAATTATATTCAATTTCCTATACCGCAAGTAGTCGTATTATATTCTTTTACACGATTGCTTACATCAGTTAATACAAATCTGCTGCGGAACTGTAACAGTTAACATGATATTATGACCAAAAAAAAAGGGGAAAAGGGTGTGGCAAAACTGGCAACGTGAACATTTCGAAGACGAAGTTGTGAAGGCGGAGAGATGGGGGGGGGGGGGGCGGTGGAGGTCGTGTCCGTAAAGTCGGCACGTCGAGCTTAGCCGCGGCGGCCCAACATCGCGACCGACAGCCAACGGACGTGCGGCCGACGCCGTGGCGCGAAGGCATCCCCCGCTTTTTGGGAGGTGGAGGCCCGCACGCTCGCAAAGCTCCGATTCTCTCCGTCGGCACTGTGACGCCGGCGGGGAGGAACGACCGAGGAAGACTTCTCCGTTTCCCTCGCGGACGGCGGCGGCGGCGGCTGCACGCTCCATTGTCCGGAGGCGCGAGCAGCCGCGCTTTTAAAAAGTTTACATTTTCCAGTCGAAGACGCTCCCCCAACCCCCCCACAGGCAATCTCGTCGCTCGCCTGCCTGCACGCCCGCGAGCGCCTGCGATGCGACGACGCGGCGTGGAACAGCGCGAGGGAGAGGGAAGCAAGACCCCGGGGGGGGGGGGGGGGAGGCCACGCGAAATCGGGATTCTCGGTAACCACCCCAAGTGGTCAAAACACGGCGGGTAAACAAAGTGCAGCGGGACTCGCGAGTGGCCTCCGTGCGGGAGCGGCTCGCACCGCCGCCCCCCTGACGGGATTCCGTCGGCAAAAGGGGTCGCTCATTTCTCGTGGCGGCGTTTGGGATTCGGAAAAACTTCCCGTCCTATCCAACGCCACGCACAATCCCGTGAAATGCCTGTCTCTCGCCGTCTCTCAGCCCGGATCCCAAACCCCCCCCCCCCCGCTACCCCTCCCAGCAATTCAACGTAATGTTCAGCCCTGATGGGTTTATACAAAAAAAAAAGTCAGTGTTGTATTTTACTTTACATAACGACCAAGGAATTATTTGTATTTCCGACTCTCCCTCCTCCCCTCACCCACCCTCCCGCCCCCCTCCACTCCCTTCCAACTCCCCCCCCCGCCACCCAACTGTGAATTCGAAATCGTTAGCGCATGTGCACGGCCGTCCCCGACCCATCAGAGATACGTCTCCTCCAGAGACAGCTCGGACAGGATGCTCAGAGTCGAGCGCTTAACTTCCGGGTTCATGTCGGGGTCGGCGAGCGAGTGGCGCTCGCCGAGATCCGCCTCGGCCTTCCCGTTCTTCGAGTCCTGGTGGCCGTTGGCCAAGCGGTCACCCTTCTCGCTGCCGCTCCGTTTCTTTTTCTTCTTCTCCATCTTGAGCCTCTCCTTCTCCTCCAGGGCCCTGTTCTTCTCCTCCTCCTTCCTCAGCCTCTCCCGCTCCTTGTCGGCCTTCTTCTTCATCCTCGTGTCATCCTTGCCCGGCCTGATGCTCGCCATGCTGCCCGTGGGTGACAGCGGAGCGCGGGCGATCGTCGCGGTGGAAGAGGGCGAAGGCGGCGTGAAGTCAGAGGGAGCCGGCACCGGCGCGCCCTTGCTGTCGTCGTGCACGGCGCGCGTGCCGTACAGCCGGTGCACCGACGAAGCCGGATACAGGCTGCCCTTCTGCTCCTTCCACTTGCCGATCTGCTTCTGCCGCTCCGTCTCGATCTGGCTCTCTGTCACCTCCAACTCCAGCACCTGATGAGTTGGCATGAGAAGGGAGGGGGGGGTTGGGAGGGGATGGAGGAGAAGAAGCTGTTTAGCTCAGCACGGTGACCAAGAGAAAAATACCGCGCTCCCTTCCCACTCTCTTCTCTCCTAGCCGCCCCGAAAACATGAAAAATGTTTTCCGACGAACGTGGCAAAGACCGCTGGCAAGTTCGGTGGGCGGCCGGTGGAACCGGTCAACGCTCGACACGCTCGCGAGGCTCACATCTGGGAACGTTTAAAAAAAAATATTGGCCCCCCGATTTTGACGCGCGTTGCTCGAAGCCAAGTTCTGCGATTTGGGTCGCCCTCTCTCGGTTGCCAGTTTTAGGCGAACGCGCGTGGAGGAGCGAGGATGTTTATCCCAGACGATCCCCGCCCCCCACCTTCCCTCCCCCCACAAACCCCCATTCAAACCCACAACACTCAGAACAGTTACCACCACACAGCACACACTACAGATGTTTAGGCTCGTGAACAATTGACCCACTACCCGCCCCCCACACAGACTCCACCACACTCTCCCTCGAACCCGCCCGTTCAAGAAATTGTCACGATTTGGGGAGGGGTCACGATTTGATGATGATCTAAGCGTCGATTCTGTTCTGCCTCGTTTGTAGCGTCTCCCATCCGTACTGTCCCGTTCGTGTGCTGCCTGTACAATTTTGTTTGCATCATTACAACGTCTCACATGTACTCTGCCCCATTTGTACTCACCCCCCCCCCCCCCCTTGGTATGTGCTCCTCCAACTATGTGTAGTAAAAATGAAGATCCGTAGCACTTGTCTGCCGTTTACATATTGACATTGACAATCACCGTCAAAGTGGAGGTTGTTGCGGTGGTCGAGGTGGATCACTGCCGTTGATCAAAGCTTCTCGGTTCCGCGATAATCTGCGCGGCATTGCGCCTGCTGGTCCAATTTGTACGACTTTTTACTTAACCCCGTAACCCTTTGTTTTGATTCCCGTGTGTTCATTGTTTCCCCCCCCCCCTCCCCGTTTATGTTTCACGCGAAATCGCCCCGTGTAAGGCACCATGCACTTTCGAATCGTTATCACTCCACGTACTGTCTGAACTTTGAACCGCCGGTCGGACCCCGCCGCCGGCGTTCCCACCTCGTTCTTTACAACCATTCTCCAGCGTTCGGGGGGCACTCGCGTAAAGGCACGCGTCTGACCCATCACCCCAATCAACTCGTCAGATCTCGGAAGCCAAGCGGGGAGCATTGTGGAGTTGAAAGCAAGCTCCGATTAGCACGGTTGGCTACGTACGGCGCGAAAGAGGTTCAACGTACACACTACATGAGTTTCAGATTCCCCGACTTGTGTTCGAGGCTTTAAATTGGCTTACTCCATCATACATCCAGATGGTGATTCAGCCACACATTCCTGCACTGAGATAAGTCTCTGAGATCAACAGCCATCGTGCCCCCCCACCCCCCCTAAACTCCACGTGACCGCACTCCAGGCTCCGAACACGGAGTCCCCAACCGGGTTTATTTGTCAACACAGCGCCCAGGATCTGGGATTCCCTGTCCCACCTTGGAGGTCATAAACTCGCAGTCGATACAAACTTCTAAAAGTCTCGGATGAAGTCACCAACTACCTGTTGAAAACGTCCTTCCCTCTCTCTCTCTCGAGTTCCCGATCTAGTCCCTCAAGTCTTTTTCTCTCCCCCTGTTACTTTTCACTTATACTCCTCCTTTACATGCACGGCACTCGCTCTGAGATTCGCTGTTTAAGGGCGCCTTCTAAAGCTTAGTTATTAATCACGCGTTGGCTCTGGCCGTATGTTCGTCCGTCTGAAACGGAGGATGGGGGGGGGGGGATCGTGAAGATGATCCCATGCGGACTCAACTTTAGGCTAAAGCTGTGTTGCTGTTAGGGATGCACCCCAGAGAAATACAGCCAGATTGACCAAAGCGTTGATATTCATAACAATGAGACTTTATGGAGCGTCGTAACGTGGCCCTGCCAAACATGAAACGTCAGTCGTTAGTCAAAATCATCTATTTCTCATTGATGTGGGGTAATGGACAAAAATGGTAGCCCCCGCGCCTTGCCCGGGCAGATCCGCTATGCGAGACCCGTTGTCCCATCGCGGCCTACCGACGTACCGCTTCCTGTGAGCCTGGCACACGCGCACTTTACCGTCACAATTATCGCCAATGAATGACTCCCGAGGGGGGCAAAACGCATGCTTGAAAGCGTTACAAGATCCGTATGGATCCATGGCTTGCCACGGCGGTGAGATGTTAACTCCCTCGCCTGGTTTACAAGAGGTCGTGGGTTCAATCCCCCCGGCCTGACGCCTGCTGTGCATTTGGAGTTTGCGTGTCTCTCTCTCTCCCCGTGGTCACGTGGATTTTTCTCCGGGTCCTCCGGTTTTTCCCTCCACGTCTAGAATGAACGTCACGCGTTTCAGAGTATTTGGCTGCTGCTGCTGCTGCTGCTATAAATTTCCACGCGACAAGCCGCTTTGTTGGGCTATCATTTGCGATGGCCAGGTCGCTTCTGAAAAAAATTGCGAAACAGCTCAGTCGGCCTCACCTGGTAAGTAAAAAAAAAATGTGCAGTTTGGCAGGGGGATGGGGTGGTCACCTCGTGCATGAGCCTGTCCTCGTGCATGTACTCGGCGGGGATGTTGCGCAGCTTCTCCATCGTCTCGTAGAGGCCCTGGCAATCGCGCAGTTTGTCCGAGCTGCCGATGGTGTTGCGCACGAGGGAGATGGCCACACGGAACACCACCTTCACGCCTGGCGAGACGAGGGTGGACCGACGGTTTAATGAGTGAGTAGGCTTTCGCGACCGATATTATTCGTAATGTGTCGTTAACTCGCCACCTTCACGCCTGGCGAGACGAGGGTGGACCGACGGTTTAAAGCGTAAGTAGGCTTTCGCGACCGATTCTATCCATAATAAAGTTTTTTTTTGGGTTAGACCACGTAAATATAAATGTGTCGTTAATCCCACCACCACCCGATACAGCCGATTAGTGATGTTTGTCACGTAAAGAAAACGTGCCAATTATAGTTACGATTTCAGCACACCGGTGTGTTGGAGAGTAAACCCACGACATTAACAATTTGGAGTGCGACGTTTCGCCGGAGATTACAACCGGCTACATTTGTCGAATCTGCCACAATTGTGAGGATGTCTTCCTTGCTTCCGGTCTTAAATAGAATAAAGGTGACATCATCACTACGAGGGGACGATGGACGTCCGCCGACTTGGCGCCGGTAAAGCGAACATCACGGTTAAATAAAGGGCAGTGCCACCGTTATTATTTGAACCAAGTGGCTTGTGTTCACGAGAACATGAAAACTCCATTTCAGGCTGAGCTGAGCAACGGAAGATATGCATTTTTAATAGTTTGCTTGAAATGCAATATTATTCCTCGACGAAGGTTATTCTAATGACATCGGCACCAGCAACCGCAGCAGCAGCAGCATCAGCAGCAACGACACTAGGATCCGCAACAGCAGCTGCATCATCAGAACCAGCATCTTCGTCAGCAGCACCAAGGGTATTATCACCATTAGCACCATCAGCACTCTCAGCAACCCAGCAGCGCTACCACCGGCAAGTAGTGGCAGATCAAAGGGGGGGGGGGAGGGGGTGGTGGGATCTTCCCTCCCCCCCTACCTCTTAAAATCATTAAAATTGCTTCCCTCCCCCGAGGAAGTTTCTCGATCCGTCTCAGGCATCTGGGTCGGGGTACAAACGGAACACTTGGCAGGGGTTGGCACAGCTCCCCTCCCCGTGTCGGTTTACGGAACAATTAGGCCTGCTGCCAGTGGCCCTGTCGCCCGCTGGCCAAACCGCCCGGCCGCCCGCCCGCCCGCTCTCCCGGAGCGTGCTCACTCACTCGCTTGTTCGTTCGCTAGCTCGCGGGAGATGCAATCTCGCCGTAATTGCACGGAGCGTGCATTCCCCTCGAGTCCCCTGGAGTCGCACTCCACGCCGATTAAGTAAATAGCATTTTTTTAAGGTTTTGTGTTGACGCGAGAAAAATAATAATAAAGATGGAGTGGACGTGTTCGGTTTTTGCCGATGCGTGAACGCCGCTGCCTGCCAAGGGCTGCTGGGACTTGCGTCGTGGGGGGGGGGGGGGGGGGGGGGGCAGTGGTGGGGCGGGGGGGCCCGGTGGGGGAGAGGAGTGGAGGTTGCAGCAGCGACGGTGGCACGAGGTGGCGGCGTTCTTTTTCCTCGGCGACGCCGAGCCAATTTTTCGCAGCCATTTTCTGAACGATATTTTCGTTGCGGGCGAGCACTTGGTGGTGCTTCTGCTGAAAGCTGTTTTTTTTTTTCACGACCTTTTGAAATAACGTGGAATTCCAGGAGAAATTTCTCTCACCCTCTGCAATTAAACGGCCAGTTATGGTTAATAAAAAAAACAGTACCAGTGGCCTGCAATATTGACCAGAAATATCCATCGGTGTGGATCGCCAGAATCATTTCTGAGTGAATGCTGGTGAAATGTATTCAACGAGTCATCAATGCATTACATTCCTCCGATTAGCACAATTGGCTACGTACAGTGCGAAAGAAGTTCAACAATCAAGCAATTCAAGGATAAATTCTCTCTTCCAACTTTGTGCTGAAAGGACGGGCCACAAGTTCCTACAGTGATCAAGTAACCCCAGTATGGCAAATATGTATATACGAATTGGAAAACATAAATTATTTCTAAACTAATTACATTTAAAATCATCATCATCATCATTTAAAGCCCTTTGTCAAACCACTGCAGGATACAGGCCTCCCCATGCCATGTCAGTAATGGGATGTGGTTTGACCATACTTCACCACGCTGGTCAGTGCGAGTCGGTGAACGGGGGAGGGGCGGCGTGCCCAAGACCGATTCAGATATCGCTCGCCACTGATGTTAGCTGTGTGCCGGAAATCAAACTCACGTCGCCGGATTCGTATCACAGCGAGCTACCCGCTGCGCTCCCATCGCTGCAAACCCCGAGGCGTCGAGGCATCGATGACGATCGACGCATCATTGGGAAGCTCGTGGGAACGCCTTTCCCCTCGAGCCGAACGACTCAGAACCATAGCGACGATGGTGTGCCCGGCACCCACTGTTTACAACCACACTCTGGCCAGGTGGTGAGAGCAGGCCGCTCGCACAAAGTTCAAGTGCGGTTCGTTACACGGGGCAGTGGGAGAGAATAGAGCCCACATCCTTACGTCCAATAACTTCTCCCCGCACGTGACCTGACGAACTTTGAGATGGTATTATTTTCCATCCTCGGGCCTAGCATTTCCAGGAATCATTTTTCATTTCATTCGATGTTCATGCTACGGCTTTGGTGCCTTTCGTCTTGTATAATAAATCTATAAATATATTGGAAATAGCTCCGTCACAAAGCAAGCAAGTGCTGGCAGTGGAGGTGGCGATTGTGATGGTGGTGGCGGCGGCGGTGTACGTGGCAGCGGTGATTGTGGTAGCCGTGATGACGGTGGCTGTCGTGGCGTTGGTGGTGATGGTTACTCCAGTGGCAATATTGGTGATAATAATTGTGGTGGCGGTGGCGGTGACGATGGTGGTGGTGTCGACGGTAATTGTAGTGGTTGTGGTGGCAGCAATCGTAACAGTATTGTGATCGTAGCGATGGCGGTGGTGCTCACGACGGTAGCCGTAGTGGCGGTCGTAACAGTGAAGGCGGCGGCGGCGTTGTGTGGAGACCCTCACCCTCGCAGAAGAAGATGTCCCAGACTCGGAGCACGGAGGCCCAGGGCAGCGTGCGGGAGAAGACGCACATGAACCACTCGGTCATGTAGAGGATGGGGTCCACCTTGTGCTTCTTGAGGTGGCGGTAGGCCAGGGTGCACGTCTTCTTCAGCACCGCCGACAGAGTCTCCCCGTCCAGCTGCACTCCCTCCTGCCGACGCGACGACCCACACGGGCGGTCACGTTGTTGCAGGAGTCGCCAGGCGCTCATTCACACGCGCCGCCGCCGCCGCCACACCACTCCCCCCCACCGCTCCCACCTCCCCATCTACCCACCTCCACACCGCCCAAACGCCCCATCTCCCCACCGGCCGTCTGGAGCGCTCTTCCTTCCGATATTAGGAAGCCACTGGAGCTTATGCACTTTTAAATCATATAGATTGAAACTCATTTCTTTAGAACTGCTTTTTGTGTTTAGTACACGGTCCTTTCCCCACACCTCCATTTAGCAAAAGAAGTTCAACACACATACATCTCACCGCTCCCGAGCCACACCGACCCACCACCACCACCCCACTTACGCGCCGTTCTCGGCTTTGAGTTGCACTCAAAAAATATTTGGAGCCCGACTTGGTTGGTTGTATTTATTCCGATGTTATAATTATTATCACTACGCAAGTTTACCCAGGAAAGTCTTGCCAAGTCTCAAACCTCGTGGGACGTGCAGTTTTTTCAAGTTGCTGCTCTCTGTTTTTTTTCCTTTCCCCCGTGGAGTAATTTGCAGGTACATTTTTTTTCTTCTTCTTCCAGAAAATAGGACAAAGGGCCAATACCCATTGCGGTGTTTGTCTTTAGCTTATGGGAGGAAACTGGGTGGAAACCCAACGCAGAACAGAGGAGGAGAAACATACAAACTCCACACACAGAGAGGCGCCCATTACCGGGAATTCAACCCAGGCCGTTCTTGCTGTGTAGGCACACGCCGCGTTACACCAGCGCTCCACTCTGCCGCCATCATTTTCTATTTCATTATTTCACTCGATGAGATTTTGTTGTTGTTGTTGTTGTTGTTGGATTGAGCTACTCACCAGGCCGGGACTGTAGTACCCAGGAAGATATTTCTCGCAGATCTGAACAAAGCACCAGAATGCTTGCTGCGGGAAAACACAAAAAAACATCGCCATTCGTATTATCGTCGTCGGCATCATCATCATCACAGAGCCCTCTCTCCCATCGTGCTATTATTATGATTATTATATTAAAATACCACTTGGCAAAGACTGTCACCGTCGTGTCTGCCGCAAAATGATGGTTCGGGTGTTTGTTGTCGTTGTTTGAGTGTTTGTTGTTGTTTGGGTGTTTGTCATTGTTGAGGTGGTTGCTGCTGTTGTTGTTGTTGGGGTGGTCGCCGTTTGTTTGGTTGTTGGTCCGGGTGCGTGTGCTGACCTCGGCGGGCATGTGCATGAGCAGCACAGCAGCAACGGGAGCCTGGGCCTGACAGTAGCCCTCCTCGGGGCAGTACACGGTGTAGGCCTTGAGCACGCGAAACAGGTCCTGCTGCCTGCACTCGTCATCATCATCATCATTGTCGTCATCATCATGGCATCACCATTACTGCATTGGATTCATCATCATCATCATAGTCGCCCACATTTTCATCATCGTTATAATAACGACAATTACTTATTTAACGAGGAAAGCCCCACCGAGTCCGGATACGCTTGATTTTTTAAAATCAGGGTCCTGCAACATTGGGATGTTTGACGAACAACCATGATGGGAGAAAACCAGCAAATCCGAAAGAAACCCATGCAGAACAGGGGGAAAGAACACAAACACAAAACTCTGCGCAGAAAAAAAAAGGGGGCCGAGTCGGGAATGGAACCCAGGTTCCTCTTGCTGGAAAGGCGCGAGTGTTACCACAGCACCACCCATCCCCCCCCCCCCCCCAATTATAATCATTGTAGTCATACAACCGCAAATTTGGTTTTATGAAGCATATAAAAGCTATGCTAGATAAAAAGGCAAGGGCCTCTTTCAACACAATCGTTTTTTAATATCAGGGGCGCTACAGTGGCGAGATGCTACCTACCTCGCCTGGTATACAGGAAGGTCGTGGGTTTGATCCCGACCCTGACGCCTGCTGTATATTTTGAGTTTGCATATTCTCCCCGTGGTTGCGTGGAATTTTCTCTGAGTCCTACGGTGTATCCCTCCACATTTAGAATCAACGTCACGCGTTTAGAGTATTTATTTGCTATAAATTTCCAGCATGATGATAAGCCACTTTCGTTGAGCTATACAGCTCAGTGGGCCTTACCTGGTAAAATCATTTAAAAAATAGTTTACCAGCTCATGGGCCCTCTCTTGAGCATTATCTTGAGATGCGTTTGTATTCAGATACGACACACAGCGGGAATGTCGTTTTCATGTTGCTGTCAGACGACATCTGTTTCACCAGAGAAACCCCTGGGAGACTGGGTTTTCGACTTTTGAGCCTCGTTAGCTGGGGCGGGACGACTGTTCAATTAAAAACAAAATGCCATCGAGCCATCGTCACCACATCACCATGGCCATTGTCACGCGAGGTGGCCGTGGCTCTAACCGTCACCATCATCACCACCACCACCGTCATCTTTGCCCTTCGTCGTCGCAGGAACGTCAGAGAGCCGCACGTAATAATCATCGCCGGCATCGGTCATCGCGACCCAGTGATAGGAGCTGGATATAAGCACACCACTTGGGAGCCAGGGACAGCTGTGCTTATATATGCGAATGAGCGTGCTCGTTTCAGAAGTTGACCTTTTGCCTTCTCCACCCACCAGTGTAATGCAAGCATGTGTTGCTTTTATCAGCACTGTCTCAAGTTAATTTTTGTTGAACCTGCTGAGAACTCGAGAGCAAAAAATATAGTCCTCAAGTGCAAGAGTGTGACTTCGTTGAGCCATCACTTATAAAGAGGTCGCTTCTGAAACGGAACTACGTAGCGCAGTGGGCCTTACCTGGTAATATAATAGAGCTGAACACATTAGCGACGTAACTGGTGTTGGCTAAACATCCTAACGGAGCAGGGGCCCCCTCCTCCTGAAAAATATCCGGGACTCAACGTCACCTCCCCCCATGGGGTAAACAAGGAAGATCACGAACGGCGCCGCCGTAGACCCACAGACGACCGACCGACCATCGCGTCACTCCATCGCACTGGCTGAGCCCACGTCTCGGCAGCGAGCTCGTAATAAACAAATAAATAAACGCGATCGGGCAAACGCCGGCGGCTCACTCGTGAGCGGGGGCGGTGGGGGGGTTCAGTGACCGCGGTGTAAATAGCCGCGTGTGCCGCAGCTCGCTGAAACGGCCGCTTGGTCTGTAATTTTTTTTTTTATCGCCGCCACCTCCGCGCACCGCGGTCGGACTCTTTCACGAGCCGCGCTGTCACAGTCACTCAGGGGGCGGAACTTTCGCGTGTTTTTTTTTACGAGCGGGATTCCACCGCGGGGACCCCATACTCGCGTGGGGCCCTGTGTTTTATTTTTAAGAGGTGACGTTCGCAAAGGTCGTTACTTTGCAGACGAGTTCGTGGGGCCAAGTGCTGTTCGTGCAAGAGGGGCCGCTGTGTGGCGACGAGCAATGCGCCCCAGCCGCTTTCTCTCCCGAGTGCTTGCTCGTGTTTACGCGCTGTGGACGGTAGCTCATGTGAGGCCGAGTCGAACTGGGGATAGGCGCAGAACCGGTTCAGATAACACCATGCCCAACGAGGTTAGCCGTGGCTGGGAATCAAACCCAGGTCGGTGGGTAATTACTGCACCACCGTACGCATACAAAGACAAAGATTTCTCAGGTAGCCTACACAGGCTACTAGGGCGAGTGCTGTTAATGACCAGCACCGCACCTGCCGCACACACACACACACACTGTGCTCACGGGCCCCCTTCGATCCGTGCTGTGGAATCATTGACCACCGGAGTTAATCATCGACGGCGGTGAATGTCCAGCACCAGCAGCGCAAGCGGTAGATCTGGATCGCTCGCGCCACTTCATCTCGTCGACGGAGGAGGACCCCTTTCGCGCGCGGGGGTTCATTGCAGTTCAACTGCGGTGCGACTGGCGCAACACCCCTAGCGCCTCACTGCCGCCAGCGCGTAGACATTTTTATTTACCCACCACGCTGCCCCGTGCCACCCGCTCGCTATTGACATCGGCTGCGAGCAGGTGACATTGGTGGCGAGAAACCGGGGTAAAGCGAAGGCGTCGATGACACCCGCTCACCACGGAGCACTCGTAGGGCATAACGATCGCAACGCAAAGGGCTCGGCATTGCCCCACCTGCGCGCGCCGTCGATCCCCCTTTTTATTTTTGCTCGCGTGCGTTGCCGCTCGTTGGCGCTGCTTTTCACGCTTGCGTCAGACTCACCCGTGACCGCCCCTGGCGGCGAACATCTCGTGGAAGGGGAACTGGCGGTGCAGGTCCTTCTCAATCGTGTCCACCCACTTGGGGTCAGCTTCCTGCTGGTCCAGCTCCTGCGTGGACAGCGGGGGGGGGGGGGGGAAGGTGTTGGGTAGAGGGTAGCGCACGCGTTGGAGAGAGGCGAATGGTTGTTGTGCGTGGGTGTGGCGGGTGGTAGCGTAGCGTTCGATGCATTGCCCTACGAACCTAGCGACCCGCGTTTGATTCCTGGCCGCGGCCAACATCGGCGGTGAATATATGAACTGGTAGTGGGCCTCCCGTACGTCGATCCCAGCCTTCAATTTAGTACTTGGTGCGGTGTATAAACATCGGCACTGGGAAGACAAAGGCGGCCGGGCACGGTGCTGGCGACGTCACCACCTTGTGCACGCGCAGTGCCGCCCTTAACAGGTGCTCGCTAACGGCGCATTCTCCAAGAGTGCGCGAGATCTCGGTCAATGTGCGCGCGTGCGCGCGTGCTCGTGTGTGTGCAACGTACATCAAACTTTCCCTTGTTGAGCGCCAGGCGCGCGCGCCCACCGGAGAGGTACTGCCAGGCCCTCGCACGCAGCGACGGAGGGATCCCCTTGCGACAGCGGAGTTTCACCTGCACGCGAGACAAACGCGTGAGACGCACAGACGGCGACGGGGCGCGCGGTCAAACGCACGTCGTGCACAACGCTCGTCGTGATTCATCGGGGAGGGGTAAGCACCTCCGATTAACAAGGTTGCCAAAGGAGTTCAACATGCAAACATATGCACGCAACACGCGTGTTTGCACTGCAACGCGTTTTCTTGATAAGGCGATTCTGTTTGGGAACACTTTTCACACAACGCGGTACGCGCGTCGACGACGAACTATTTTCTCGAGCTGCTCGGCTGAGCAGTACAGCGGTACAGTACATGGAATGCTCCAGTACGCGACGGAGTTTCCCCCATCTCAGTTCTTTGTCCCGTGCAAATGCGCTTCAGTAAAACAGCGATTCCTCGCTTAACGCGGTGTTTGTCTCCACGAGACACTTTTCACGGACGCATCGACTACTGCCGCGTTCAACGACGGGGGGGTTGCTGCAGAACGTGCCAGGAGAATATTCCGGGCATTCAATCGGAATTCTTGCAGAGCAGTGAACCCCCACCCCCCCCCCCCCCCCCCCCCACGTGCCTTCGAGAGGCGGCCTGCGGAAGGAAGATTTCGCACAACGGCTTCAACGGGCGTGGGGATCTGTGTGCAGCGTGGAGGAGGGCAAGGCGTATCGAGACGAGCATTGGAGTGGCACCCCAGGAGGTCTCTCCACAAGGGCGAATACCTGAGGCCCGATGCCGGGACACTGTAAGGGGAGACGTCGAGGTCGCACGCCGACTTTAGTCTGCGCTAGCTACAGTGAGGGAAAAAAGTATTTGATCCCCTGCTGATTTTGTACGTTTTCCCACTGACAAAGAAATGATGAGTCTATAATTTTAATGGAAGGTTTATTTGAACAGTGAGAGACAGAATTACAACAACAAAATCCAGAAAAACGCATATCAAAAATGTTATAAATTTATTTGCATTTTTATGAGGGAAATAAGTATTTGACCCCCTCTCAATCAGAAAGATTTCTGGCTCCCAGGTGTCTTTTATACAGGTAACGAGCTAAGATTAGGAGCACACTCTTAAAGGGAGTGCTCCTAATCTCAGCTTGTTACCTGTATAAAAGACACCTGCTCACAGAAGCAATCAATCAATCAGATTCCAAACTCTCCACCATGGCCAAGACTAAAGAGCTCTCCAAGGATGTCAGGGACAAGATTGTAGACATACACAAGGCTGGAATGGGCTACAAGACCATCGCCAAGCAGCTTTGTGAGAAGGTGACAACAGTTGGTGCGATTATTCGCAAATGGAAGAAACACAAACGAACTGTCAATCTCCCTCAGCCTGGGGCTCCATGCAAGATCTCACCTCGTGGAGTTGCAATGATCATGAGAACGGTGAGGAATCAGCCCAGAACTACACGGGAGGATCTTGTCAATGATCTAAAGGCAGCTGGGACCATAGTCACCAAGAAAACAGTTGGTAACACACTACACCGTGAAGGACTGAAATCCTGCAGCACCCGCAAGGTCCCCCTGCTCAAGAAAGCACATATACATGCCCGTCTGAAGTTTGCCAATGAACATCTGAATGATTCAGAGGACAACTGGGTGAAAGTGTTGTGGTCAGATGAGACCAAAATGGAGCTCTTTGGCATCAACTCAACTCGCCGTGTTTGTAGAAGGAGGAATGCTGCCTATGACCCCAAGAACACCATCCCCACCGTCAAACATGGAGGTGGAAACATTATGCTTTGGGGGTGATTTTCTTTTAAGGGGACAGGACAACTTGACCACATCAAAGGGACGATGGACGGGGGCCATGTACCGTCAAATCTTGGGTGAGAACCTCCTTCCCTCAGCCAGAGCATTTAAAATGGGTCGTGGATGGGTATTCCAGTATGACAATGACCCAAAACACACGGCCAAGGCGACAAAGGAGTGGCTCAAAAAGAAGCACATTAAGGTCCTGGAGTGGCCTAGCCAGTCTCCAGACCTTAATACCATAGAAAATCTGTGGAGGGAGCTGAAGGTTCCAGTTTCCAAACGTCAGCCTCGAAACCTTAATGACTTGGAGAAGATCTGCAAAGAGGAGTGGGACAAAATCCCTTCTGAGATGTGTGCAAACCTGGTGGCCAACTACAAGAAACGTCTGACATCTGTGATTGCCAACAAGGGTTTTGCCACCAATTACTAAGTCATGTTTTGCAGAGGGGTCAAATACTTTTTTCCCTCAATAAAATGCAAATCAATTTATAACATTTTTGACATGCGTTTTTCTGGATTGTTTTGTTGTTATTCTGTCTCTCGCTGTTCAAATAAACCTACCATTAAAATTATAGACTGATAATTTATTTGTCAGTGGGCAAACGTACAAAATCAGCAGGGGATAAAATACTTTTTTCCCTCACTGTAGGTGCGGTTGACATCGGCGGCATTTTTCCACGACGACCTCTTGACCTTGGCGGGCGGAGATGGATGAGGAGGAGATCACGGGGGGGGGGGGGGGGGGTGGGCCTGCCTCCTGGCTGCAGCAAACTGACAGCGGTTGTTGAGAGCGAGGAATGGGAAAGTGTGCTCGGGAGGGAGGGATGTAGGGTCGCGTGCCAGTTGACGTCGCAGCCTCGTCGCCGCCGCTGCTGCTGCGGCTGCTGCTCCACGCCGTTTGGGGCGCGTGCCGCCCTCCCGCGCCCGCCCGCCCACCAGCCGACATCGAATTTCACGAGGATATCTCGTGGCGCGGAAATGTCGGACGGAACCGGCTCGCGCAGACAGGGTTCGGGTCGATGGTGAAGGCGCAAGTTCGATCATCGGGCTCTCGTTCTCTCGTCTCTCCGATCTGTCGGCATTTCTGCCGGGAACGGAGCACAGTGAGAATTCCCCGGGACTTCGCCAGGCGATCGTGGGGGGCAGCGGGGTGGGGGGGGGACCGGGCTGGCCGGGCAGCTGGGAGAGCCCTGTTGACGGGATTAACGGAGGCAGGTGTTTCCCATAAGCTTCGCGCCCGGTTCGCGTTACCGTTAAGCTGCAACATGTGCTGGGAACAACGCGAGGATGCGAGTCGGGGCTCTTCTCCTCCTTCTGAGCGCGTGTGGCCAGGATCTTTTTCTGCTGCTAACAAGCGGCCTCTGTCTGCCCGGCACGCCGTCCTACCCACCCCCTTCCCCCTTAGGCCCCGATACGCGAGCACAATATTGGGACAACCATCAGCGGAAATGGTTGGCGTGCCGCGTAATTTTGTTGCCTCGACGGAACTCCTCGGTTCAAGTGTCCAGAGTCGCTCCGCGCAGATGCATCGCTCGTGTGTGCACAACCGTCCCAAAATTGCCCCGTTGTGCAATCATAACCTTGAGGCACGTGCCTCACAGCTTCGTAAACCGAGACACGAGGCTGACCTCTGTCACCTTCCACCACGTGTTTAATGGTCGAGCAGAGGTGTGGTTTTGATTTTATTTAAATTAATAAGTTCCTTCCAGCAGTGCTGCGAGCCGTCCTGAAAAAGGATTTATTGTTTTGCGCATTCCTGAAACGCTCGCTCGGCGCTCGCTCGCAGACTGTGAGCACGTTGCCATCAATTCCATCGGAGCACCAGGCCCCCCTTTCTTCAGGACCAGAGGTTTTTGCCGGATCAGTGGTTCGGTATCCAGGCACATCCGAGCCGAGGCAACGTGGAGCCCACACGGCACAGGTGGTTTTCCCCCCACCGGCCATTAGTCCAGCCGAGCCACGAAGAAGTCGCGACACGGAACCAAACAGGGCCGGGGCTGAGGTTGATCATTCTCGTCCTTGCGTGCGACGTCAGTTGACACGCGTCTCAACTCGTTCGTTGCGTGCGTATGTCAAGTGGTGAAAAAACCCAACGCCGGCGACTCCCGAGCCTCGCCGGGGCCGGCTCGTGCGCGGCCTCAGCGTCGCGTGAGAGGCGCCCCGTTCCCCCGTGGCCTAAAGCGCCCCGGTATCGGACCGTGACGTACGTAAACATTTTTTTTATAATCCAGTCGCCCGTACAGTGGCAGGGGGGGGGGGCCGCGCGGTTCTTTTGCCGTTGGGTTATCCCGTCCGGCAGGTCTGGTGGCACCTTCGTGATGTCACGGCGGCGCTCAGAAAAAGAAAAAAAGAGGAAAAGAATATAAACCCACAAGTCAGACGCCCGGCTACGCCTGCACGCGAAACGTCCCGAGTGCGACGAAGACGTTTCTCTCGTAAACGTGAAGCGCGAGGGGCGACTTTACTGGACGTGTCGTACGAAGCACGCGACGCCAGGGCGGCAGAGAGCAGGGGGTGTCAGCATGCTGCACCTCTGTGCTTTGTTTGTGCCTTTGTTGTACTCATTCTTTCCTACCTATGGCAATTTGCAGCTGATATTGTTCATCTGGGTTTTTTTTCACCTACCCCCATACCCCCCCCCCCCCCCCCCGATTAAATTTGCCCGATCAAGGTCACGTCACGTCACAGGATGAAGACGTTTCCATGCGCAGCTCTCGCAGCTTGCCGCACCCACCACCACCAACACCTTTGTGTCGGAAGAAATAGCCCTCCTGAAGACGACGTCACAGAACAACTCGCGACACTCGCATCAACAGCGGCGACTTCATCCACACTCTTGCGGCAACACCTGACAGCGCCCTGTAAAGAATGTAACTGTCATGTGCACGCGAAATGTTTTTCATTCTTAGGGCTGGCAATTAATCACTGCATGTAACTGAGACTGAAGCCTCCCTAATGCACACGTTGTTGGCCAGGGCTTGAAGACCGGCAAAACCAACTCTCCGCCTACACGTGAGAACCCGTTTTTTTTTCATCACGGACGGTTAAAACCAAAATGTTTTAAATCCGGGATCTCCGCGGGCGTTGGCTCGGTGTCTCTGGGCACGGTCATGGCAACCTCGGCCACACCTCCTTTTTGTCCGTGTTCCTCTGCCAGTGCGCGCGCACGCCACGGCGGCGTGAGATGTAACCGGGAAAAATATTCTGTCAAAATGTCGCAGCCGCAGCGGTGGGGTTTCGCATGGCCCCCGTCGTTTTTTTAAGCGTGGGAGTGCACATTTTCCAGCGGAATATTTTTGAACCACGGGCTCCGCCGTGCCATGGATATCTGTGGCCGCACGTGCCGGAGGGCGGGTGGGCGGGTGGCGGGTTGAGGGGGGGGGTGGCACCCGCGGTGGAATGTTTCGGTGCAACGAGCGACCCATGTCAGCCGTCACAGGAACGCCCAGGACCAAACGTCGGGAAAGTAAATTAACCACAAAATAAAGTTCCTTAGCAGCACTCGCATTCTTTACGAGCTTATTACGATGCAACTTGGTTTCATATGGCTTCTAAAATGTGTCCGAGCCGAGACCATCCACCGACTATACACCCGGTTGCAGGGTTTGCTTGCTTAAACAAATGCCGCTGGATAGTATTGGTCTGGAAAAGCCAACAGACCGAGGGACTAAAACAAATGTATTGTTTACATGCGGAGGCACAGAATGGATTTCTACTTGTATGTGTGCTTAACTATACACCGGCAGTCCTGGATTGTTACTGTGACCAAATCGCTCTGAATCCACCCGATCTTGTGAATCTCAGATGTGAAGCAAGCTCGGGCCTGGTTAGTTACTTGGACGAGGGATACCAGCTGTTGTGGGCTTGGACTGCGAGGTGGTGACGAGATGGGCGGCACAACAATGGATTCTTGAATCTATCTGTGTGGAACATCGAGTGTTGCCACACCCCACCCCATCCCCAACTTCCTTGTACACAAAGTGGGTTTTCTCTCCAGCTCCTGCAGTTTCCTCTAATAATATAAAGCCAAATAGTCGTGAATTGGATCTGGCTAAAACATCCCAATGTAGCAGAAACCCCACTCTGAAAAAGTATAATAATGATGATAACAATAATTATTTACCCACGCGTCATGCCCATCCCGGGAGCCGTTTGGCCATACTTCCCCACGCTGGTCGGTGCAAGATGATGAAGGGGAGTGGTGGGTTGGAGGAGGAGGTGGGGGGTTTGTGGGGCGGTTGTTGGGAGGGATTCGGGATGGTCAGACGGATTCTGGTATCACTCGCCGCCGATGTTAGCCGTGGCTAGAAATTGACCTCGGGTCGCGCTGGGTCACAGCGCAGTGCGCCAACTGGTGCCCCGCAGCTCCCCTCGGGGTAAATAAAAGGCATCGTTATCACCAACACAGCTCGACTCTCTCTCTCTCTGCTGAAACGCTGCCAGGTCCTGAGACTTCCTCCCGGACCGACCGACCTTGTGAACAACAAACAAACAAGCGGAGCTGTCGCCCCTCCGAGTGTATTTCCTCGGGCCTCTAAAAGAGACAATGCCCTATTTGAGGTCAGGTATGTGAGCTCGCGGTGTATGTGAACACGCGCACTGTATATGCACGCGCGCACGAGCACCTACACGCAGCCTCACAGCCGCTGGTCTCATCTGTTTTCCCGCGAGTTACTTTCTTTCCCGGTGCTCACCCGACCGGTTTCACTTCTTCGTGACCCCCCCCCACCCCCCGGGCCTTCCCACTCGGCCCACTCGCCCCAAACGTCCACCCCTTCAAAAATCAAGGTCCACGACCCTCAAACTTAAAGGTCACGTAGCCAAGGTGACCCAGAGCATCCTGCCGTGGCCGGGACAGTCCCAGCTGTATTCCGGCTGACGGACGGAGGGACTACACGGTCAAGATGTGTCCCGGTTGAGCCTCCCAGGAATTTGGTAGCGTTCTTTTAGATGTCGTCTTAAAACTGGCCCTCACGTTAAAGCCCTCACGCTAATTCTAGCCCTAGCTCTAACCGCAAACCTATCCCTTATCCTCACTCTAACCCAAGCATGATATTGGGATCTAAACCTTAACCATAACCAACCCAAACCAATAAAGTCAACCCCAACGTTCAGGTCTAGCCTTAGCGCGAAACCTAAAAACCTATCCCCTTGTCCCAACTCTAGCCGTAATGGTAGCTTAAACCCAACCATAACTATAACCCAAGCCTCTTAACAGGTAAAACGAACTTCAACCTAAACACGAACTGTCCCCTTAACCATAAACAAAACCAGAGGGCCGTTGAGAAGGTGGTGGGGGGGGCGGGGAGGTGGGGGGAGCAGTTTTCAGGTGGGCACTTGAGGAGGAGGAGAAGGCTTTGTCCGGCATTTTGCCCCGGGCCTCCAAAAACCTTTTTGGTGGCCCAGCCAAACTGTAACCCAAGTGTCTAAAACAGCCAACTCGACCCCGAACACTAACCGTAACTTAAACCTTAACCTGTAAACCTTTAACCCCAATCTGAACTTTAACCCTAACCCCCACGCCAAACGCGAACCCAGCCGCCCGGCCTCTCTGCTCACTCACCTTCTGGTATCGCTTGGGCATCCACCTGTCCCAGTGCTGCAGCATCTCCAGCCACTTCATCTCGCGCTGGCGAGCCACGTCCATCGGCAGCGCCGTCTCCCTGCGCCACCGAAGACAAAGATCCCCCATATAGACATGCAAAGCTGTTGGGGCAAGTGCGGCTAACGAGCGTCACCTGTGAAGGCCGACACGACGCACGAGGTCGCGGGTGGCCAGCGCCACGACCCGGGACGTCTTTGTCTCGCCAGTGCTGTGCGTACGTATGCTGTTGAACCCCTTTCGCGCCGTACGTAAGTGCAGGGGAAGGATAACAAACTAAACACAAAAATTTGTTCTAAAGGAATGAGTTTTCGATCCAGATGTTTGTACACACACGACACCAGCTACAACAGGGGTCGGCAACCTGAAGCTCTGGACTGCTTTCAGACGTAAGGTACACACGCGTGTACGTACGTATACAAGCATGCATTGGCGGCTCTTGAAATGTGGAGTTTTTCACCGAATCCGAAAAAAAAATGGCTCTTCTTGTTATTTCGGTCGCCGACCCCCTCTTCAGCTACTCATTCAAGGCTGAGCGTACCGAGGAGAGGAGGCCCACAACTGGCTCAAATACTCCGCACTGCTATTGGCCGTGAGCGGGAACCGAACTCGGGTCACCGGGTTACAAGCACAGTGCACTGACCTCTGCACTACAGCTAACGCGCGTGAGTGAGCACCGCAAACACACGGGCGAGAGGGGCGAGCGAGCGAGCGAGCGGGCACAGACGCACACGTGACCACAAACCACGCTCGGACCCAAGGTGAAGCTAAACTTTCGGGTAGTTACACAAATGTGGCGAGCCGAGTGAAACATTTTGAAATCCTCAAAAATAATACTTCAAAGGTAATTACCACGTAGCTTTAAATAGCATGGATTATATGTGGAGCAAGTCACCGGTTGCACACGTTAGTGCAACTGAATACATCATCGTCATCCCAGAGTGGATTTTTAAAAAAAGTACGTTTGTCCAGGTACGTGCGACACCACTGGGATTATTTCATTAACCAAGGTTGAGCTCGTGTCTCTAAGTTCAAAGTGCAGTGCACCATCCCCTGTGCCACCCCACGCGCACACACACACAATGACACAAACACCAAGATCCCCCGTGTAGCCTTAACATACTGTAGGGGCAAGTGTTGTTAGCGAGCACCTATGAAGACGGGCACGGCACACGAGGGGGTGGGTGGCCAACACCACACCCGACCGCCTTTATCTCCCCAGTGGCGATGTTTACACATCACACCAGGTACTCATTTGAGGCTGAGTAGACCTAGGGGAGGCCCGGGATTGGTTCAGATAATCGTCACTAGTGTTGGCCATGAGCGGGAATCGAACCCGGGTCGCCAGGTTCATAGCACAGCGCGCTAACCACTACACCACCGCTCCAAACACATAGATCCACACACACATAGGCATGCACTCAATGACACACGCAGAGAGTGACACGCGTAAGACAAATATCGGCGTGTCAACACGCTTCATGCAGCAGCAGCAACGTTCAAGTGCCAGGTGAACGAACACACGTTACGAAGCTCGCCGGGACGTGTGCACACACGCACGCACAAGTGCTTGGTGCGCAAGCATAAACAACAACAACAAAATATACAAGAGTCGTCGTTTCGGGCATTGGCACCTCTTGGCGACACTACATCGGCCATATCGATGCAAGGTCTCTCCAAAATCCCCCACAGCCTCCCGTGATTGAGGCCGCTGCACTAACAATCGTATGAAAATAAAAACATCTCTATTGAGCACACTTCACCACGCCGGTCCAGCAGGCGTGTAATGAATACGAGCGTTGGGCGACTTCTGACCGCCCCGTGGGTGACTTCTGCGAACGAGCGCCCTGGGTTTTCAAAGCAGAGAAAACGATTGGAGAACCTCAGGTACCGAGGGTCATCGAGAATGACGATTTCATCGTCATCTGAAAAAATAAGAATAGGCTTTAACCCCGTTCTGGCAATAAAACAAGGTGGTGTCAAGATGTTCAAACACCAAATAGAAACCTTTTGCGAGGAATCAAGTCCTGCATTAACCACACACGGTACTTGTGGTAACCATGCCAACAAACATGCTCTGATAACAAAATATATGTAATATTTGCAATGTCTTTTCAAATGATTGGCCTACACCAGAGACAGCCTTCATTAAAGGCCCGGTCTCACCACCAGTGTCAGACCAGAGAAACACCGAAAGGCGAACGGTACATTTAATTGTTGTTTAAAATCGATTTTAATTTTTAACGCTATTGAAATCGCGTCGAACGTGAGAGTCACAATGGAGTATTTGCTATTCATGTAAATCCTGTGCTAAGTGGTACGTACGTACGTTGAACTTCTTTCGCGCTGTACATTGCCAACCGTGCTAATCGGAGGTGCGGAGTAACAACAACTGAAAATGAAAAACAGTTCTAAAGAAATTAGTTTACAGTCGAGATTTAAAAGTGCATAACTCCGGTGGCATCTTAACATCGCAAGGAAGAGCGTTCTAGACGGCTACAAAAGCGCATCTGAAAGCGCGCGATGCAGCAAACGTCTTTGTTCGATGGCCAGCCAAAGACCGCTGTGAGGATGACCGAAGTTCGCGTGATGGTTTTATGCTCCTTGACTAGATCAGTAAGGTATTGCGGTTCATTTGTGGCAAGCACTTTGTGTGCAATGAGTACGACCTTAGAATGTATTAGTTCGGTACGGAATAGGTTACGGCAACAAGCAGAATTGGGGCCAATTGAAACAGAAAAAAAGGAAACTAGAAAATGCAAACGCATGGATTAATATCAGGCTCGATCTGAGCATTCGCTTGTCCTCAGAAATATAAAATTTGCAGAATTAAAACCAAACGGGTAACTGTCACGGAAAATAAATTGTTCACAGATGTGCAAACGTAAGATCTTTGCGCCGGTCCTTGGAAACACTTTGATCAACCAATCAATAGGATGTGCGTCCCTCCCGGCGACTTGACTTTCCACTCACGTTTTATTCGTTTGGGACCAACTTTACAACAGTTATCGTGCCACCCCCCCCCCCCCCTCGTGTTACAGACAGACGGAGAGACAAACGGACACAGCTGCGGTGGCTAGATGTTAACTACCTCGCCTGGTATACAGGAAATCGTGGGTTCGATACCGAACCTGACGCCTGCTGCTTTATATATTGAGTTTGCATGTTCGCCCCGTGTCCGTCTGTATTTTTCTCCGGGTCCTCCGGTTTTCATTCCCCACATTTAGAATCAACGTGCGTTTAGAGTATTTGGCTGATATACATTTCCACATAATACTGGTAGGAACCTCCTTGTTACACCAGCCCACAGGGGATTATTGTGTCCGTCCGTCGTGCAGGGAGGGGCTGTGTGGGGAAAGAGGGGCTGGGTGGGGAGGGGAGGGTGAGGAGGGGCTGGGTGGGGAGGGTGGGACTGGGTGGGGGGTGGGAGGGGTGGGACTGGGTGGGGAGGGGCTGGTCACCCCGTGGTGCCCATATAAAACTCAACGTTGAACCTACTCACGTCGGCTTGTGCCCGCCCTCACAGTCGGGCATATTTGTGGAATACACCACGCCGCCGTCGACCCTGGCCATTGACCGAGCAACCCAACGTTCCTACCAGCTCCCTCCGCAGGAATGTGTTTTGCTATTTCATTGAGCTATAATTTGTGGCCATGTCGCTTCTGAAAAAGAGCTATACAGCTAAAGTGGGCCTTAACTGGTAAAATAAAATAGTTTAGTTTAACGAATGCATTCATGGTTACATCCGTAATTGAGAAGCATTTAAAACATGCGGCAAGAATGGAGACGAGATATAATCGGTTCTCGAATCGAATCTCGTTGCCGAATCGTGCGATCGTTCATCCACAGAATCGCCGTGGGCCATGAAGCAACACATGACGTGACAGATAAGAGCCGTTCCGAGTAAAACCACGTCGACAGTTTAACTGCAGCGCAGAGAAAGCATGCGGAGGGCACTTTCTTTTAAAAAAAAAATGTTTTTTGTTTTTTTTACAAAGTGAGTGCCATTCAGAAACCCACTTCAAGGCGGTAAAAACACATTTTATTCTACCGATATTGATTACGGCCGATGTTGACGGCGATCAACGACAATAACCCGTCGTTTATTGATTCAGGAACGACTTGAGACTCTTTCTGTAGGATGGTCCTGTTGCTCGTGACGTTGGCCGAAGTGTCTCTCCGTGTCCTGAGAATTAGGTAAATAATTAGATTTCCACGCGAAATGTGTTATCTCCACGTCAAAATAAAGTATTTTTTTGCGCATCAGTCTTCCAAGCTGATATTAATTAGCAGAATTTTTTTTAACAAATAAACTCCGGAACAGTTTCAATTGTCTGGGTCTTATCAGCAGAGTCGAGTTTGTTTAAAAAAAAAAAAAAACTGATGTTGCATTTACCAGATGTTATTGGGGTGAGCATTCCCTTTCAACTACAGTGCTATTGTGTGCCATGTGGGATTGTGATGGCACAGAGATGCCTTCATCCAGCAGTGGATAGAAAAATGTTGTTGATGTTGATATTGCGCAGTTTCTTTAGTGATCCAGGTATCCCCTGAAAAAAAAACTTTAAGTCTAAAAGGGCTCTCACCAAGTTTAAATAAAGCACCGGTCTGCTTGACGTCACGTAAAGACAAAAAATTACAGCCCCTATGTCAATCCACCGTTGGATGATGGCCTCTCCACGCTACGTCGTGTCGTGGCCGTTGTTTGACCATACTTCACCGGCGCTGGTCAAGATGCATACAGTGGAGGGCCCAAGGAGGGCCCAACACTCATGATGCTCGGGCGTTGCACTACAGAAGCTTGAACGTCAAAGGCACCGTGCGTTCAAACTCCGTGCTGTCTTCCGCATCTGCACCGTCCTGACCCAAGCCCTCGTGTTTATACAACTCTGGCAGGGCCCGGTCGGATGGGCACAGGTTGGGTGGGTGGGCTCAGCCACTTCTGCTGTTGCGACGGCTCACGTTGCTATCTATTTAAGGAAGAAGGGGAAAAAAAAGACATTGAGACAAAAACCAGAGAACCTGTTTCTCCGGCATCTGACAGCGGCATTGGCAACGGCGGCAGGAGCCAGAGCAGACCGGCGAAACGGCGTGGCGGAGGCAGAACCCGTGGGTGCGGTGACATTCTCTCCCCGGTGACGCGGTGTGAGAACCCACCCCGAGCACAGGCTCCCTACCAATTAGTTACGCTCTCCGATTTACTCTTTGGTGCACCTTGTGCCTTTGTCTGGAAAGAGAGGCGGAAGACAATGATGAGGCGCGGTGGCGCGGTGACACGGTGACATGGTGGTGGCGGTGGTGGCGGTGGTGGCGGCGGCGGTGGTGGCTTGCCATCAAGGGATGTATATACGTATATTGAACTTATTTCGCACGATATGTAGCGAACCGTGCTAATCGGAGGAACATCAAGAGGGAATGTGCAGACGTAACTTGACCTTCGACCTCTGAACCCTCAGCTGACACGATGGATGGCTGAACGGAGGGAGGGAGGAACGGAGATACTTTACTCACCGGCCCGGTGGGGCTGCTGCCAGAAACACTCCGTGTGCGATTAAAAGGTTGCAAAAAGCTCCCATTTCCGGTGACGATAAAATGTGTACCGCTTTGTAGATAGTTGACAGTGGTTGTCTTTTTTGAGAGACTGGCCCCCTGCTAAGGAACGTGGAAGGTTGGTCCAACGGGTCTGTGTCTATTGGGAGGTGGGCACGGTCACCTGGCAAGGAGTCTCTGACAGCCTCGCCGAGTCTCAGGCGTCACCTGCAGGAGGGTCCTGCCACATTTGGGGTGTTTGAACGATGCTGATGCTGCTCGTGAGTGTTTGGCTACGTGTGGGAGGAAACTGGTAAAGCCGGAGAAAACTCACCAACCATACAGGGGATAACGCTTAAGATGCGGAGATATGATGTGGTGTAAGGATTCACTCCCTTGGCCATTTTTAAAAAATTATTATATAAAACACAGCGGCCACTAGCAGCTGCAGAGGTCATGTGACCTTACTGTATGTGACACGTGCGTATAATAAAATATGTGGATTCTGACCCGCGTGATTCGATGCATGTATCGTGAGCGTAGAGAATCGGTATTCATGAGCGATGGGATGCGTCGTCACAACCCTCAATTTCCAACTTCAGGCCACATCGTGCGCTCTTCTGCGCTGTAACTTAGTGCGGGAATACCAAATCCTTAACCAAGTGTGACTAAAATATCACTCAACGGGCTTTGCAAAAATGCAAAACCACAAACGTTTATCTGATCCCTCTACACTTCACTTCTCTGTACGATTTGAGAGTGGAATGGAAAGTTTTAAAATAAGTCTACATATTATTATTTTTTAGTCTTAAAAAAAGACTCCCACCATTGTACGCCCAACGTGTTGGTTTTCACACCGGGCGTGGCGATAAATTCTTGTCCGTGGCGTTTGCAAATTGTTGCCATGTTCATCGTTTAATTAAACATTTAATTTTTTTCCACCCCTACCTGGCGCACCACGGGATGAGTAAAATAATCAATTGTGCAAAAGTACAGACAGCACAAGATTACCGGGAAAAGTGAGGGATTCCTGGACGGAATTCCACAAGACGGACGAAGAGCAACACGGCACGACTCAATGATGGGCAGCAGGAAGAAAGGGGGAGGGAGGAGAGGCTGGGCAGAAAGGGGAGGCAGGGGAGAAGGTATGACCGGGCCAAGATGTAGGGGATGAGAGGGTGATGGTGATGATGAGAGGGGAGGGAAGAGAGGGAGGGGAGAGAAATAAGGAGCTGCACGGAGCGGCGTCTGTTTTCACAGGGGGCAGCAGGGAGAGAGGCATTTGGAGCGGGGGTGTCACAGTTCCTATGATCACTGTTTCATTGCTTTATTTTGGTGATTTCGAAAAGTTTACTGGTTTGGCCATGTTTGTTTGTTGTAGTACGGAGTAAGACTGATGGCCTTAATCTAAGTTGTCTTGTGGTTGTTGTTGTTGTTTGACTTGCATCCCACTGGGATTTTTGCACACAGCGTTGGTGTACGGTGTTTTTTCTGCAATATTTTGCTGTCTTTTCTTGGATTTTCTGTTTGCACTTAGTCACATATTCCCTTTAAGATGTTTTCTTGTTCATGTTTTTGTTTTTTGTTTGTTGCGGTTGCACCCGATTCAAGAGCCGAATGGCTCACAGGGCTACACCTAATAAATGAACTTGAACTTGATCACAGAGAAGTCACGTGATTCACAAGAGGCTTTATAGCTGATTTTAGATAAAAAAAGATTTGACGAAATCACCCAACAAAAGCAACGCATGTGTGTGTGTAGAACTTCTTTCGTACGTAGGCAACCGTGCTCATAAGAGGTGCGGGGGGAAGGACCACAAACTAAACACAAAAATCAGTTCCTGACATAAATTAGTTTTCTATCTCTGCACTGCATGGGAAATAAGTGTCGTTTTTTTTTGTTCGATGGCGTATGTTTTCATGGTCGTGTTGTATAGCGCTCGGGACGTATTTTTGGTTTGGGCCGCATATTGTTGGGGCGTGAAATCCGACACCTTGCCGTACATGCTGGGAGCTTGTTGAGTAACGGCGTTCAGCGCCTGAATAATCTCTCCACAGCGCGTGCAAAAAATTTAACGTTTCGTCGAAGAGGCACCCGGCACGTGGAGCGGAACGTTGGACACCACGCGGTCATCTTAAAAAAACACTCGGAGAGAACAAGCAATAACATCCTGGCAGCTGCACAACGTCTAGGGCTGCTGGGGAGAGAAAGAAAATCCTGAAATAAGGGATGAAAAAGATCGAGAGAGCCTTTAAATAAACCTCAAAGAGGTCAGTGCTAGTTCCACGAGAGGTCATGAACAGCAGGCAGCGGTGCCCCGCGCGCCGCCGTTTGATGTTGGATTAATTACAAACAAGGTACGAAGGAAGCCTCGTACGTGTCACCGGTATTATGGCCCCCGTCTCCGCGGCGACGGACAGCTGTGATAATGACAGCAAGCGGGCAAAGTCACCGCACCCCGCTCGTCCCCCCAGAACTAGACAAGGCCTCCGAAACTGACCGGTCAAACGTCCCCCCCCCCCATTCTCCTGGCACCAGAGGACTGGCCTTTACTTAAACCCAGAAGAGTGTTGTATACGAGCTTGTTTTGCCCGTCCAAGGACGGGTGTATATTGCAGTAAATCTGAAATATTCAATATAAAATTGTTCAGCTCATGATTATTAATGAGGGGGGGGGGGGGGGTTGCCCCATGTGGAGTGACGTCACCCGATAATGATTATTGGGGAGGGGTGCGGCACGTGGAGTGACGTCACCCAATCATGATTATTCACCCAATCATGATTATTAATGAGAGGAGGGGTGCGGCATGTGGAGTGCGCGACCTTCTTGTGCGTTCGTGTAAATTTCCACGCGGGCATGAATATTAATGAAGGGGGGCTCTTTTGCAGTGACGTCACGCACGGATGTAATACTGTGCTTGCGTAGATTTATTTACCGTCACTTTCTGTAAAGAAACATCATATTTGAAGCGACTTTGCGTAATAAATGATTTAATTTAGCTCGACCTTCTGCGTTAGTGTAAAAATCCACCCACTCATGAATATTAATTAGGGGGGGTTGGGCCTCATGTGGAGTGACGTCACGCGCGGGACGGACAGACATTTCTGGGTGATTATAGTAGGTAATATATAATATTTTATTTTACTCTGCGCCGAGTTTTCCCATTGTACCGCAGCACAGAGCTCGGACCGCTGTCCTGACGCTTCGCGCCACGTGCTTGGTGGCTTCTTCGGAAACTGAACTGAAACGTCGGACATCGTGCTGTTACAACACACAGCACAAGCCGGAGACACATCGGAGAGCTACGCAGCAGCACAACCGCGAAAACAGCAATTTTCATTTTTTCTCATAAATTCTGCCACTCCTGTTCTCTCCTCCTGCAGCCGTCCAATCGCAGTGCTTGAAATGGTAAATTTAGAAATAATAGGCGTGGGCCCTCTCTGAAGGCAGGTCTGCTCATGCCCTCACTTTTCATCCTTGTATATTTCTTTATTTTTTTTCTACCTCATACCGCATTTCATCACGATGTTGTCTCTGCAGCTGCCAGGGTTTTATAGCCGACGTTCTTTGGACAAAAAGACCGACCAACAGACCAGTCTCCTGTCAACTTCATCTCCATATATATAAAAGTCAAAGCTGTGATTATGTGTCTGTTCAAAATGTTTAGCGTACTTCCCGACATGCAACAAACTTGAAATTTGCCATGTGGGTACTTTCCAGACTGTACACCATGCACAAATAATAAAAATACACTTTTTGGGGGGGGGGGGGGGGAGCTCAATAATGAATATATTTTTTGACACGCCAAGTGAGCTGTGACTTCAAATCTGTCATGTGACCCTGACCCGCGCATGTTGAAGCGTAACTCATTGTAGTGTCGTGGTTCGCGCACCGCGCTACGAACCCGGCGACCAGAGTTCGATTCCCGATCACGGCCACCACCGGTGACGATTATTTAAACCGGTCCTGGGCCTCCCCTAGGTCGACTCAGCCTCAAACGAGTAACTGGTGTGGTGTGTGAACATCGCCACTGGGGAGACAAAGGCGGCCGGGCGTGGTGAATCCAAGTCCCGGGCAAAGCTGGGTAGCAAAGCTAGTCTGGAATAAAAAAAAATATCCTGAGGTCGCTCACATATCTAGCAAGCGGAAACATTTGTGCTGTCCTTCGGTGTTCTGTCAAAGTGAAGGACGAAGGATTGCTGGCATAGCCACCGAATAAACGGCGAAAACACTTTGCCTCCAATCAAATACTCTGGACGCAAACAGACGTTTCCGTCGGCTCCCCCTTCTCCACATGGCCTGAGTCACTGACAATGGAGTGGCACGTGATAGGGCCCGTTTAAGGGAACGAAGGGTGTCTGATGAAAAGTGTACATGTGTTTTTAGAACAAATGTTATCATTCATAAGAAAGGTTTTTGAGTTAGATTGCGAAAATATAAATGTGTCATTAACCCACCAGGTTGTCACGTGACCTAAACGTGCCAATTAGCTATGACTTCAGCACATCGGTGTGGATAAACAAACTACACTTAAAATTGACTAGTCAATTGTAAATGTTGTGGGTTTACTGTTCTCGGGTGGCGGTGGGTTGATGGGTCGTGGTCGGTTAATGGGTGGTCCGTGGGTTAACGACAATGTATGTTAACACGATTTAACCCAAAAAAACTTTATTATGAATACAATTGGGTCGCGCAAGCCTACGTGTTAAAAAATAAATCAAATGATCTGGGATGAACTTGACTGAGGGCACGCGGGGTAAGGACATCCACTCGTAGACTCTTCATATTGGAGAATGTTATGGATTTTTTTGTAGAGATGGGAAAAAAGGCACTTCTCGGATTTCCAAAATCAATGAGGGCGAGATTAAAATATGCAAATTTCAGGATCAGGGGCAGTGAAAAACGCACCCTGGTTTATTTCCACAAAATGTTTTCATACGTGGATAATTTAATTCGTGAAAAGGAAAAGCTCTTCAACTTCATTCGCACGTCGTGGCCAAATGGCCCCAAATACGATCCGAGATCGTCGGAGCTCATGAGCTAAGCGGCGTTGATGGATCTACCGGATGTACGCCAGGCGGGTTTTCTCTGGGTATCTCCGGTTAACTGCCGTACGAAGCCAAACTCGCCTGAACAAAATTGCGGTCAAACCTCCCAACTCAGGAGCAGGGCCCCTTCTGGAAAAGAGACTGAGACTCAGTGAGGCTTTCCTGGGTAACGATTTTCACTAATTATTCATTACCATCTTAAAAACAAGAATACCGCCATTTTACACGCTTTCATTTAACTCACTCTGTCTGTTGTCGTTGTATCCTCAAATCTTGTAACTCAATTTTAACCCACTTCCCAATGTACTGCAAACTTGGTATACTTATGTCATACTGATAACAATACTATATTCTATCATAAAAAATATATTTTTAAACACTCTTTTTTCTATGTTATGTTTCGGCTTGGGTCTAATTGTCCACGGTAAACTGACGTTGGCTGCAATTGACCACGGTTCCTTACGTTATGGCAAGCTTCGGGGCCACTTCCTGGAGTCGTGGAGTTCTTCCATTACTAGTACGGTACATTTCATTAAAGCGTGTTTAAAAAAGAAAATATTACTTATTCCACCTACGCCCGTCTTAGCCCACCAACCGAGCCACTTGAAGCGCTGCGGAACGACGCAGTTTGCAGGGCAACGCCTTCCGAAAAGTGCTGGCTCCCTGCATGATGCCCACCGCCCTCCTACCCCTCACGTCCCCACCGCCATCAACATCCACCCCCCCCCCCCCAGGGCTCGGTAACGAGCTCGACGCTGGCACGATCCCCAGCGGCCGCTGCCTCTGCCAGGGTTGGGATAAAGGCGAGAACGACGATCGTAAAGAAAGCCGCCGTCGCCGCCACCGCTGCCGCTGCTACTGCTGCATTCAGAGCTCTGCGAAAGCCATTCATCGCAAAACGTTGCCGCGTGTGAATTTCCTCCGCGGACGATTCACGCGCCAGCCGCAGTTGTCGCAATGCTGCACAAACGAACACCGGGGTGGACCTCATTCTGCGTAGACCACGGGGCAGTGCGTTATCCGCTCGCGTGCGTGCTCTCATTTATTCAAGGCCGTTGCCATGGAGTCAACATTGGGGGGGACCAAATCTTCCAGGGGGTCCGGGCCCCCCCCCCCCCAGAAAAAAAAAATCTAAATTTGAAAACGAATTTCCTGCCAATTCCTGCCTAAAATATTTAAAAAATTCACTAACACATGGGATGGACTTTTTATTTATTTTTTACAATAATGTCTAATAGTGTATTGTATTACATTGCTCTGTTTTTTTCTTTTTTTACCTTTTCCTGTTTCATTATATGTAATGGCAGAGATTAGGGTTTAATAAAGTACAACCATAACCACAATCATATCAACATAAATCTATTTTATAGCGATATATTGTGGGGGATATTTTGAGCTTATTTGAATATTGGGGGGGGGATGTGTCCCCCCCACCCCCCTGGGATCGGCATGATGCGAAACACTCGTGAAGTGGAAACTGCCAATGCAGAGTATAGTGAGAATCAGCGAGGCTTTTCCTGGATAAATGCGAAGCATCACAGCGCTCTTGCGATGATGTCACTGCGTCAACGCAGAACGCCGCGGTGGGGAGCGTCAGACCACAGCCACCGCCTAGGTAATGCACAGCCTGCGACACAATCGCGTAGCCATGGCCTAAAAAAAACACGATGAATCATAATACTGGGTGCGGAAATCCACATGCCCGTTTAAATCGAATCACCCACGCACGACTCGTCAAACGAATCTCGAGCGCAGCAATCGCTTTGAACCGATGGATCAGCGCAAAGCACCAGCAGGGAAGAGCTGCCCCCTTTGCAAGTCGGCGCACGTGTCCACCAGCTTCCTCACCCCCAAGACTCCACGGCACCCCCGCCTCGAACGCCCTCGCCCCCCTCTCCCCCGCGTATCCTTCTCCCACACATCCATCGCTGCAACCACTCCCGGCACAATCGGGACTCTTCAGCGCCTGCCAAACGAACCGACTCCGCCAACTCTCGGAAAAGCAAGCGAACGGTTAAATCACTCTCAAGAAGAACTGAAATCTCCAATCACATTTACCCGGGAAGGAAACTTCTGATTCATCGCTCTTCATCGGTCACAGGAAACGTATCTCGATTTCAAGCATTCGTGACTGCAGGGATTCATGTTCTTGGTTCTTTCTGTAAAGTCACACCTGATGATGATTGCTTGTGTTGCAATCGAAACGTCGTGAGAATTGTATCGTTTAATTTGTATTATTTTATTATTTCCCTTCTACGTGACTTTACCGAAAGAACAAAGAATAGGAAACGTATCGTTCAACTCCGCGCCCATCCGCCTGTCCCACCTGTCTGTCTGTCCCGCGTGTCTATCGGTCTTGCTTGCCCCACTCACTGCCGTGCCCGCCGCGCCTTTGCGCAATTTAAGCCGGGACAATCACGCGGAGCGGCAGCGGCCAGCCAGCCATGCAGAAGGAAATGTGAGCGGCGCCGCGATGGGGGATTGCGAGCAAAGGAGCGCACGGGAGGGATGGGGGTTGGGTGGTGGAGTGCGCACGGTATGGGTTGTTTTTTTGGGGGGGGAGAGCAGGAAGGAGGAGGTGGTGGTGGTGATGATGGTGGCGGTGGAAATTTTAGGAAAAGGGAGAAGACAGTTGGATGTCGTTAAAGGAGTATTAATAATGATAATAATTTCTGGGCATTCTCAATCCACTAATAGATGAAGACCTCCCCGTGCCGTGTCGGCCATGGGGGGATGACTTTGACCCTATTTCACCGCGCTGGTCAGTTCGGGACGGTGACGATGGGTCGGGCGGGCCTGGTCCAGAATCACTCGCACACGGAACCGATGATTGGCTTTGGCTGGGAATCGAACGCGGGTCTTCTCGCACAGAACGCGAGCCACATTGCAGCTGCTGCACACCTTCTCTACCTCAGAATGTTCATTCATCGACATTTCAACATCATCATCAGCAGCAGCAGCCATGATCAATCCATTGCTGGGTGAAGCCCCCTCCCCCCAAGCCACCTTTGCTTCTCACAACCCTGCGCTGTAATAATCCGCCGAGCACCACAGCACAAATTTATTTCAACGCTCCATCTCCTCTATCGACGTCCTGTGGGTTGCGCTCTGTTCCTTGGTTCCGGTGTTATGTTGCTTCAACCTCCCGTCACTGCAGCTTGGATCTGCATGGCCCAAGGCTCTGGGCTCTGTGATGCTCCCTCCCTCCCCCCTTCTCTCCTCTCCCTCCCTCCCTCTGGCAGTCCACCAACACTGGCTTGGCTGGGCCTGACTGTTAGTGAAACACTATGTCGAGAGTGGTCAAGAGTTTTTCTTGTGCTGCACCAATGCTGCGGAAATGATGCACTCCCAGAAGGCCGTGTGGCTGAGAGGATGTCTACAAATGCATAGGTGGTGATGTTCCTTGACTCTCACCCAGAAGGTTGGCAAACAAAGTGGACGTCCAGAATAAACACCGAATTCGCGACACAAACATCACACCACCTGGCTTCGACATTCCTCAAAGCCACTGGTGGTAAACCATCAACTACACCAGAATCAGAATATTTATTTATCCTAGAGAAATCCGACGAGCTATGAGGCTCTTTTTCACAGATGTCCACAGACGTTCACAGATGCATCAGAACATTAACTGACCTCAGCACACCTCTCCTTCATGAATGAGGGAAGTAAAGCCAAAGCCGCAGTAGTGCGATCGTGACCAAGCAATTCAAACTATGGACGATATAGTAAACCACTGCAGGCTGCAAATCCTTCAACGGAGGAATAGCAAAGCTACACAAACTCGCTCCTGAAGCTCTCTCGTGGCTATCAGACCTCGACATTGGCATTTCGCTCCTGAACATCTTGCCACGTGCAAGAACTGAAAAGTGGCGAGTGTTATGCACCGAAAAATAAGAATACGTTTGATCGTTTCTGTCAATAAAATAGCTGTTAAGATGTTCAAATCACGAAACAGATGCCTTGTGAAAGGCATCAAGTCTGCATTAACCACACGTAGTTGTGGCAAAACATGCAAACAAATATGCTCTGATAATACAATATATGCATTGTCTTTGAAATTGATTGGCTTACGCCATACATAGACCAAAAAACGCCATAGCAAGTATCAGAGCATTTATAGCTCTGCTTGAGCAGTTATATCTATGGGACCTTTTGCCAGTATCAGTGTGAAAAATAAGAATAGGTTTTACACCAATTTTATTCCCACAAAGGGTAAAACCTGTTCTTATTTTTCAGACTTTGAAACTGGCAAAAAGGTCCAATGGATGTTATGCACTAGTTCTGCCCGCTTTTAGCAATCGGCACTGGTCCAGTATTCTACGTGTTAAATCTAGATTTGTTACTTACCATATATGTAGTGACCTACGACCTTTGGGTTATAAGTACATACAATCATCGTGTTAGTTTCACGTTTCAAGTTTATTTTTCTGAAATCAGGTGAGAACTCCAGAGACCAGTGTAGTCTCATGCGCAATAATGAGCCCAGGTTAAAACACATAACATGAATGAAACCAAATTAAGCAAATAGAAGTCAGAGAAGAGGAAAAACCGACAAATGTATAATATTGCACGAACATCAACCAATGTCAGTACATTTCCTGTAGCTTAAGTCGGCTTGGGCAGATTATTTTTAGTCTGAGCATAGTCCGATTACAATTAGAGGTGGTTAGGGGGTGCTACACTGTCAATTATTCAGCCACTACATTTTAAGAACGACGACCAAATCAGCTGTTGTGCGGGGGCTCCGTGATGGCTTGCGGGGAGGCGATGGGGATGGGGAAGCCCTTTCATCCAGCAGTCAATAGACCATGGCTCGCGAAGACGACGATCAAATAAAAAAGTTGCTTACGGCAGTGACACCTATGCCGCGTGTACAGTGTCCGTGTGTGTTCATGCACGCGATGCTGGCAAGAGGGGCGGTAAACAGGACGTCGTTTTTTTGTTGCCGTCGATTTCCGCGCCGAACTTTTACCCCGAGGGTGACCGCCGCCGCAGTGGCGGCGCACGTGGACTGCGGATGCGGGCCTCCAGGATCAGTGGAGCCCGTACCGGCTCTATTTCACAATTTTATTTTACCAGGTCAGGCCCCACTGAGCTGCTTTCTGGCTCTTTGTCAGAATCCACCTGGGCCATCACAAGTGACAGGTCAACCAAGTGGCTCATCGTCACGTGGACATTTATAGCAGTCAAATACTCCAAACGCACGATGTTGATTCGAAATGTGGCAGGGGGAGCCGGAGGACCCGCAGAAAAATCCACGCGACCACTGAGAGAGAGACACCGCAAACTCCAAATTTACACCGGGCGTCACAGGGTCAGGATCGAACCCACGACTCCCTGTATACCGGGCGAGGTGGTTAACATCTCGCTGCCGCGGCTCAATGCAGCTGCAGTCAGCCTTGCAAAGGCAGCAAGCCAGAGTTGTGATAAGGCATCCATAAGCTAAGAACAAAACAGTAATAATAGCTACAACAGTAAACATGCGGTGTAACCGCAGCAGCAGCAGCGTGTGTCATCTGGTTATCTCTCGATCTCACGTCAAGGGGGGCGGGGGGGGGTCCGAGATCCACACAGATCTGGCTGCAAAGTTGAACTTTGTTTTATGTTTGGAAGTTTGAATTTGTTTGTGTAATACGATGAATTAAGTTGACGAGAAATTAAAGATAAGTATTGGCACGACGCAGGCAAACACTGCCGAAGATAAATCCCAACACTGCGGCGACGTTGGGCGTTGACTTTTAACTTGAGCCTCATTGTAAACCCAAGCTTTAACTTAAACCCTGATATTAATCCAACCCTGCAGCATTCTCTGAAACCGAACAGCAAACAGTATACCACTAACCATGGCTCTTAGTATTAACCCAGCTCTTTGAGTCAACTTATCTTAGACCCAACTTCAACATTGACCCTCTTAACACAATACCACATCATAACCCCAAAGATAAAGATCCCCCGTATAGCCTTAACAGACTGTTGGTGCAAGTGCTGTTAGCGAGTAGCACCTCTAAAGGCCGACAAGGCACACGAGGGGGGAGGGTGGCCAGCACCACGCCCGGCCGCCTTTGTCTCCCCAGAGAGAATGTTTACACCCCTTACCTGATACTCATTTGAGGCTGAGTAGACCTAGTTGGCCATGAGTGAGAATCGAACTCAGGTCACCGGGTTTGGGGCGCAGCGCTCTAACCACTGCGCCACCGCTCCCCGCAAGCGCTCACGCTAACTCCACGGCCATCTTTAAACCACAACACTAACCCGACCGCTAACCATAAGACTATACCCATGTTTAATGATGCTGTACCACGAACTCCACCTTTAACCCTATTGCTAACCCCATCTCTAACACGGACGGTATAGATGGGGTTTAGACCCTATGGGAGCAAGGCCGGCTGTGCTTATATCAGAAGTAGTGTATCAGAAGTTGCCCTTCATCCCCCCCCCACCGCCGCCCCAACAGCGTAATATAAGGACGTGTTCTTATATCAGTGTGTAACACCCGACACCCTCCCCGAACTCTTCACAGTAAACACTCGGCCACAGTGACAACGGACGGGGTTCAGAACCAAAACCAGCGCCCGGTGACCCCACCCACCCTTCTGGAATCACGACGCCGGACAAGAGAAGTGGCATTCGGCCACTAAGGGCCCGTTGACCACCGTCACTAGAAAAAACCGGGCTTGCCAGCCCATCGCCAAGCTTGCAGAGTGGGCCAAGACGTTTCAACCACCGCGGCGGCGACGTCGTCCTCGTCTGTCCGTCCTCGTTAATCGTCGTCTGCAGGCCCCCCCCCCCCCCCAGTGTTGGTGATTGAGGGTCACGCAACGTGACCCTCAATCGGATCGGACGGTGGATCGCCAACGCAAACGTTGTGAAGCTCCCTCCTCCGTCGTAGTGGGCGTCGAGGAGAAAGCCGCATACCACCCCCCGGGGCTTGCCAAGAGAAGGCGGTACACGCTAAAAATGTGGGCTCCACCCGTTTCATCCGTAATGGGATCGAGTGTTGCCCCCTCGCGTGCGTGGGGTTTTCTCTGGGTGCTCCAGTTTCCTCACCCTGACGTACGTAAACATTCATGAGCTGGCCGATAGCGCCTTAATATATTGAGGACTGCAGAACTTGGGGTATAACTTGACACCGGCTCACCACCAGGCTGCCTTTCCCCATTTTACTGTGGTTCCTTCTAGAGCTTCTCAGCCGTTCTCTCTCTGTGTCATCATAATCACCAGCATCACACGCATCATCACCACTATCAGCAACATCACCAACATCATAATCAGCACCACCATAATAATCGAAACATATTATGATGACTATCACCACAAGAATCATGATCACCACCACCGCCATTCTCACAAGACATCATAATTAAAAGTATCATCATCACGACCATCACCATCATCAACTATCATCACCAACATTGTCATCACCACCACTGCCTACCACCATTACGACCATCATCACAAAATCATTACACCACAGTCTCGTCACTACCAATGCCACCATCACCACTAATAGCATCATCACCATCATCACCATCATCATCACCACCATCACAAGCATCATCACCACCATCACAAGCATCATCACCACCATCACAAGCATCATCACCATCATCACCACCATCACAAGCATCATCACAAGCATCATCACCATCATCACAAGCATCATCACCATCATCACAAGCATCATCACCATCATCACCATCATCACAAGCATCATCACCATCATCATCACGATCATCACCAGCATCATCACAAGCATCATCACCACCAGTATGATCTCTATCTCAAGCGTCACAAGAACCCCACTGTCTTCCTTGAAATGGTGACGTCAAATGTTGAAATAGCTGGCGTCACCACGCCCGTGACAAATGCATCTAAATTTATCCACATTCCACACCCTCTTGTCAATTAATCATACGTCTAGCAGTAGCTCCCCCAATTACCTCCCCTTTAGTTAAGGACTAATATATGTAATTTAACAGGATTCGCTTACATTTTATCAAGGAAAATACTTATGTTATGAATGAATTCGTTTTTTTACATTCAAAATACAAAAAAAGATTCCAGTATTAAGACCACTATGTTTACTTTACTGTACATACAATATACAACACCAACTGCGATTTTTCCACAAGCAGGCAGCGATGACACTGCAGTGCACGTGCCAGGGTAGGTGTACCTCAATGTATATTACTCTATACAGTGTACGGTCACATGTACAGCCACAACCAGCTTACGAACAAAAAAAAATCATCCCAGTGGTCAGTTTAGATGTCTACGTTTTTGATATTTCTTAAAACAAGAAGTGTTTTGCCAAAGCAATTTCCCAAGTTGACACAGGCACGCACAAAGTATAACGTTATGCACAATCCACCACACGTCTCCCTCCGACCAGTTATCAAAACAGGGTCCTCGTTTGATATTTATTCTCAGGAGTGTTGTGGATTTTTCAGGCGGTGTTTTCTGCACTGTTTTCCTTGCACGGCAGAATTTTACTCTTTGGCTTCATCATTGGGTTCCCCTGTACGATGAACCCCAGGGGGGGAGGGAGGGCGGTGAGTGAACCACAGAACCACAATTTATTCCATTCTGGTACCCCCAATTTCATCCGAGTTCCGTAAGCTGCGTAACTAAATTCAACGAATCGTGCAAGCCCTAATAAATGTTGCAGTGCTATAATAAAGGACGAGCTGATGGCAAGGGCTTCCTTGGGTCTCCCGTACCAACCCTGAAGCAGTTGTTAGGCCCCA
This sequence comes from Lethenteron reissneri, assembly GCF_015708825.2. Classification (NCBI taxonomy): domain Eukaryota; kingdom Metazoa; phylum Chordata; class Hyperoartia; order Petromyzontiformes; family Petromyzontidae; genus Lethenteron; species Lethenteron reissneri. The sequence goes on from NC_083805.1 coordinate 3,898,562, forward strand.
GAATGTATCGTCTCTGGAGGGATTGTTAGAGGCTAATTTCGCCATTTATGGCCCCTTATTACATGAGAGACGTGAAAACAAATGTAATTAACCGCGTGATCCCATTTAATTGTGGATCAGCGATGTAGTGTGATAAGGCCTTCATATAGCAGAGGATACACAACTGCTAATGATGGCTTTTGAATAGTGCGTTTTGTTTTCTGATGTACTTGTTAAACCCAGGTCTCTGTTGAAAAAAACAGACTCCTGATCTCACTGGGCTCATAAAACATTGATATATAATCAACAACCCGTTGGCATCTTCTTGGTTCTTTCGGTAAAGTCACGTGACTTTACCGAAAGAACCAAGAAGATGAATCCCTGCAGTCACGAAAGCTTTAAATCGAAATTTAACCCGTTGGCAATCAACTGCTGGATGAAGGCCTCCCCACACACACCACGCTAGTCCTGGGGGTTGTTTGACCATACTTCAACACGCCGTTAAGTGCGGAATCGAATTCAGACTCCAGGTTCCGAGTGCAAAGAAATACAAATCGTCACCTGTCGATCTTTAAAAATCATAACGACGACTGCAGTAATTCGTGATGCTTGTAATCACGACAAAGATGATGGTGGTGACGATGCTGCACATGTCAGCTGGCATTGTGTCTTGTGATTATCACGAGGCTACAAAGGGCATGGCAAAGGGATTTTTTTTGTCATCCATAGTACCGTGTAGTAAAAGCCTACAGAGTTCCCATCATGCAGTCAGTATAGGATCCGATAACTGTCAACAGAGACAAAACAACTCCATTTAGCATGTCAGTGTATGTCTGGATGGACCTAATGTTGTTCGTCACGGCTGCGTCACAGACACCGAGACAGCACTGCTGAGAATCTGAATTCCAGACATGGGGTCTAGATGTCTCTCTTTCTCAAGAGGTTAATGATGGGCTGTGTCGGAAACAGCTTGCCCATTGATCTTATCCATGGTTGGGAATCGAACTCAGGTAACCACTGCTACCCCACAATGGTATCAACACACACCCACATTCCTATCAGCTGTCCTTAGGCAGGCCATTAAATTACACAATCTTATTCCAGGCCCCAGGCTGTCAATAAAAACAAAAGCCAGTGATTTACCTTCCACTGAGCAGGCAAAATACCAAGTTTTTTTTTAAAATCTTATCTCACACAGTGCCAATAATCGCACTGAAGATGGACCACTTTCTGCAACGTTGGCATATTGTATCATCATCAGCAACCAAGACCTCCCCAAGCCGTCACTACCTATCACGGGCCTCGCAATGCAACAATTGACCCAGCGCTGTAACTGCACATGGCCTGCTTTCACTGCTCCATCCTAAAGTCTATCCATCGTTGGTTGCCATTCTGCCTTAGCCATCCAACAATCATTCTTTCGAGGTCAAGATGTTCCCTGTCCAAGCCCACGAATTGTTTTTTTGTTAATTAACCATCGATATGATGTCTGTAAACCTGCATATTTTCTCCGATCCACGTGTTCCTCATCCTGTGTCTCGGTGTAATTCCAAGCAGGAACATCCCCAGCTTTGTTTGTGCACTTTTTTATTGTTGCTCCATTTTTTTGTGCCACTTCCCATACTCACGATCAATGTTTGTATCATACCAGGTGATTAAACACGAAGTATAATGATAATGCGTGGACTGAATGACATTCCCATGTACGAATGGGTGTGTCGTTGTACAATACAGTACCGCATTGTGTCCATGTGTTAATCGTTTGCCTCCAAGTTACGGAAACAAGCATGTAAACAAAAATAAGATTGATTTAACACATTATTTTGATTATAAAGCTTTATTATATTTTTTTATATAACACTTTAATTTCTTGTTTGGCCTTTTCTCTGCCTTCATAACCCTGGTCTTCGTTGAAACGGGTCGTGTAATCGAGTCTCAATGGACTATCAGCTGGTTCGATTTAAAGAACCCGACCCTGTGTGATCGAGAATACACATAAGGCCAACACGTGGCGGAGATCGGTTGCACACCTGTGCACATCTGTGTATCGCTGCGTGTGCACAAGAGGGTACCCGACTATACATCGCTGATTTTGTTTAACCAGGTAAGAATTCAAGAGGCCAGGATGATCTAATTTGCAATGGTGAGCCGAGGGTCACCAATATGGTCACAACAATAACTGTGTCACACGAGAAACACATGGGCCCGTGTACATTTCACGTGTATACATCATACCTGTGAAACCCTTGTCAATGCCTTCCTTATTACAGACCGATTCAGACCTTATTGGTCACCCCGTGCCCCTTATACATCTCAAAGTTCATCCTATAAAGTCCCACCACAAGAGAGAAACACACACAAGTAGACCAAAACAAGTTTTGCTCAATCTCTGTACAAGAATACGGGTCAACCGTATGGGTTGACAGGTATGATACACACACACACGTGTACACAGATGTAGTAGTGGAACACACATCACCTATCATCCGCACCTCCGATTAGCTACGTACGGTGCGAAAGAGGTTCAACATACATCCATACACAGTCATGTTTGTAGAGTTGGGGTGGACACGAGAGAGTGGACATACATCACAATGCATAAACACACCCACACAGGAATGTGTCTATAGGATCGGGGTCTTCACAGCCCAATGACCACACTCTGTGTATGTACTTGCCACGGGGTTTAAGGGTACGGTACAGCACAAACTCACTCAAGAGGACTGTCAATATGAATATCCGGTCCAGGATACGGAGACTGCTGGGGCAAGTGCTGTTAGCGAGCACCTATGAATGCCGGCACGGCACACGAGGGGGTGGGTGGCCAGCACCACGCCCGGCCGCCTTTGTCTCCCCAGTGGTGGTCAAACCGCGTATAGCCTCCTGTCGTCCCCTCTCGTGCGAGGTGTCACCCTCATTGCGATGTTCCACATCCATCGTACCGGGTACACACATTTAAGGCTGAGTCGGCCTAGGGGGAGGAGGCCCCATCTCGGGTTCGTAGCGCAGTGCTATGGATCTAACCCACTGCGCCACCACTCCCCATACAAACCCGTGTACACACACACAACACACACAACACAATACCACACACACACAACACAATACCCACACACACAACACACCACACAACACAATACCCACACACACAACACAATACCCACACACACAACACAATACCACACACAACACAACACACCACACAACACAATACCCACACACACAAACACAACATAACACCACACAAACACAACATAACACCACACACACACAACATAACACCACACACACACAACATAACACCACACACACAACACAATACCCCCACACACACAACACAATACCCACACACAACACAACAACACACACACAACACAATACCCACACACACAAACACCACACACACACAACATAACACCACACACACAACACAATACCCCCACACACACAACACAATACCCACACACACACAAAATAACACCACACACACAACACAATACCCACACACACACACAACACAATACCCACACACAACACAACAACACACACACAACACAACAACACACACACAACACAACACACACACAACACAACACCACACACACAACACAACAACACACACACACAACACACGCGTGTTTTGTGTGTGTGCATGGGGGGGGGGGGGTTACTCACACGGCATCCGTGTACTGAGTCCCACCGATGAATCCGAAGCGATCAGTCTTCCTCGTCCCATTGGGCGCGTTCACCTCCGAGTCGGATCCGACGGAACTCCGATCGTCATCATCGTCTGCACAGTCCTCGTCATCACCACGGCCAGCACCACCACCAGCACCACCACCGTAGACCCCGTGGGCAGAGCCGGTCAGGCTGCCCGCAGACGCAGAGGTAGCCCTGTCCTGGTTCGATCCCAGACCCAAGATTATCGATCCGTCACCCTTGCCACTGCCACCACCGTCCTCCGTGTTGACATTGTCCATGTTGAAGCCCGGGGTCAATCACACGTGCGCGCAGCGTGGAACGCGCATCTGATGAGACGGATGATGATGATGGTTCGCTGGCTTACCACGCACACACACTGGGTATGTGACCATGTGTGTTTGTGTGGGTGTGGGTGGCTGGGCCACGTCTCACAGCCTGCTGTTCCTGCTGTTCCTGCTGCTATGGACGTGTCCGCTGGACCCGGTCACGTTGTGTGCGCGTGTCGATGTGGGTTGGGTGCTTAGCTATTGTCGTGATGACACCACACGAATGGTGTGTCGTGATGTAACCCGGTGCTTGGTGTGTGTGTGTTGTGCGTCTCTCTTGAGTGTTAGCCGTCTCAACGTGGCGTGAACAGCTACCTCCCACCCCGTCTTCGTCTTCTTCTTCTTTAGCGGACGTGTAACACCACCACCACCATGGCCCTTCGCGTTACGTCCGGATGACCGAGCCGCCCGTGTCTTTGCGCACGCGTGTGTGTATATGTGTGTGTGTATGTGTGTGAGTGTACACGTTAATGAATGACACCGCAACACTGCCGGTGGTATATGCGAGTCGTCGTGTGCTCTGTGTGTGTAGTGTGTGGCAGCCACCATCGGCCCCGACCGGCTCCGCTTTGCCTCTCGCTGACTGCGGAGTGAGCATCCGACAGCGACTGCTGATGGTAAGAGGGGGGCGCTGTGTAAAGTGGGAGTGTGTGCCTGTGTGTGTGTGCCTGCGTGTGTGTGTGTGTGTGCCTGCGTGTGTGCGTGCGTGTGTGCCTGTGTGTGTGTGTCCCTGCGTGTGCGTGTGCCTGTGTGTGTGTGCCTGCCTGTGTGTGCGTGCGTGTGTGTGTGTCTGTGCCTGCGTGTGTGCCTGCGTGTGTGCCTGTGTGTGTGTGTGTGTCTGTGTGTGTGTGTGTGCCTGTGTGTGCCTGTGTGCGTGTGTGTGTGTCTGTGTGAGTGTGCCTGTGTGTGTGTCTGTGCCCGCGTGTGTGTGTCTGCGTGTGTGTGTGCCTGCGTGTGTGTGTCTGCGTGTGCCTGTGTGTGTTTGTGCCTTTGTGTATCTGTGTGTGTGTGTGCCTGTGTGTGTGTGTGCCTGTGTGTGTGTGTGTGCCTGCGTGTGTGCCTGCGTGTGTGTGTGCCTGCGTGTGTGCCTGCGTGTGTGTGTGTGCCTGCGTGTGTGCCTGCGTGTGTGTGTGCCTGTGTGTGTGCCTGTGTGTGTGTCTGTGCCTGTGTGTGTGTGTGTGCCTGTGTGTGTGTGTGCCTGCGTGTGTGTGTGTGTGTGCCTGTGTGTGTGTGTGTGCCTGTGTGTGTGTCTGTGCCTGTGTGTGTGTGTGTGCCTGCGTGTGTGCCTGCGTGTGTGTGTGTGTGCCTGTGTGTGTGTCTGTGCCTGTGTGTGTGTGTGCCTGCGTGTGTGTGTGGGGAGCGGTGGCGCAGTGGTTAGCGCTACGCTGCGCTACGAAACTGGTCACCCGAGTTCGATTCCCGCTCACGGCCAACACCGGTGACGATTATCTGAACCGGTCATGGGCCTCTCCTAGGTCGACTCGGCCTTAAATAAGTACCTGGCGCGGTGTGTAAAAACATCGCCACTGGGAAGACAAAGGCGGCCGGGCGTGGTGCTGGCTACCCATCCCCTCGTGTGCCGTGCCGGCACCTTCATAGGTGCCACTCGCTAACAGCAGTTGCCCCTACAGTCTGTTAAGGCTACACAGGAGGGGATCTTCGTCTTTGTTGTGTGTGGGTGGAGCACGGCACGGGCTGGAGAAGATATGGAGCTGATGCGGTACGGGAGGATGTGGAGCTGAGTGGACTTGCCGATGACCGGTACCAGCGGTGTCAAGATCGGCCTCTGTGGAGGAGGAGGAGGCTCGTGAAGGACGCTGCTGCTGCTGCTGGAGGGCAGATGAGCGACGCTCACAACAATGAGCGGAGCGCCGGGCGGATAAAATGCAGCAAGTTGGCATAGTCGGGGGTACAGCTGGTGGTGCATCTACCTGTCATCTCAGTCGGCCAACTCGTGGCACCTGCTGGGTCTGTCCCGAGACCTCCTCCTGCCAGCAGAAGCGAGCCTTCGACACTTCACGTGATAGCCTCAAAGTGCACCTAGCCTGGCACAGGCGCCGTGGTGACGCCACTTAGTGGCGAATGGTGCTACGAACCTGGGACATCCGAGTTCGATTCCGGCTCACGTTAAATCTGAACCGGTCCTGGGCCTCCCCCTAGGCTGACTCAGCCTCAAATGAGTAACCTGGTGCGTTGTGAATTCGTGGCGATGATTTTACGCACCGCATTGGGGAGACAAAGGCGGCCGGGCGTGGTGCTGGCCATTCACCCCCTCGCCTGCTTTTATAGGTGTTCGCTAACAGCACTTGCCCCAACAGTCTGTTAAGGCTTTTTCTGTGGCGCTATACTCTTATTGTGTTAAATGTTATTTTCCTGTCCTGTGTTTTCTTATCAATTTTTTTAATTAAAACGTCTCCGTGTGTGTTGGTTTCAATTTGCGTCGCTCATTGACGTGGAGTTCACCGCCCGGACTGGTTTAGCAAGTAAATTATTATCACAACATACACACACACACACACCCATCATTGTAACACACACGGTAGACACGTTCTGGGGCGTGTTTATACAGAGCATCGTGTGGATTCTTGCAGTACTCAGAGTTCCTAGTGTACAGTATAACCATACGTAACGTACACAACAACTACACACACACATAATCGTCAATAACACTGCTTTATTAAGGGGGGGGGGGGGGGGGTATTAAGCGACGTTTCCGGCAATAGTACTTGTATACGCAGTCCTTGGTTATTGTTATTTGCGCTAATTCATCACCTCCAAAGCTGTATCGCAATTTTTTGGGCAGGGGGAATGAATTGTGCGAACATACGTTAACTCATCATGCCTTGCCGTGGAGCGTGATGAATAACAGCATATCAAAGCATTACTCTGTTATGTATCCACATTAACATAAACATGCGTTCCAGTCCATCAGAAATTGGCTTAAACAAATGCGCGCTGGCATTATATTGATCTGGAAAGCCAATGATAATAGGCTGATAGCCTTACAAAGATTTTGTGTTTAGATGTGGAAACAAAACATTGTTCTGCTCATACTGAGATTAACATTTGCTGATTTAGTGTTTGTGTTTCATTTCCACAATATCCAATATCCAAACACGTCTGGGACATCTCAGGATGCATTAGAAATGGGTTTACACGGACGAAAATAAATTTTATTTAAAAAAATAGATATCACTTTAAAGCTCCAAACTTTCCACGTCATGGGTTCGTGCCTGAGGCTCATAGAGCCAAGCGAGGCATACAACACAGTACTGTACAAACCACGTAAAAAAACCTACCTAAATGTATTAAAAGAGCGTTTTTTATAGATAATATATTTAAATTCCACATCTATACAAAGGGGGGTCTTCATACAGCAGTAGATAACTGCGTGGCTGCTGATGCGACGCTGCAGGTAAATTGGCTTTGTATATAAGCAGGTAAATGCGTGTTATTTAAATTCAACAGCTCATTGAGATCGCAAACATTTTTGAAGGGTAACCGTGAAAAGAAATAAACCCTTACAAATTAAAATACTAAATACGTATCGCAAAAACAATACGCATGATGCACCCGCCATAGCTATCAGCCTTATCGCACTATACGGTATTATTATTGATAATAACAATTGGGATTGTACGAACATAATTTTGTTTCCAAGAGCATGATGGAATTGGAGTGAACACGGTAAGGTAGGGGCCTCCAAGACAAATTTCACAATCAGAATATTTATTTAGGCTGGAGGAATCCGATGACCTACAAAGCTCTTGTTAACAGATATCCAGTCGGGGCAGGTAAGAACGTCACAACAACAACAAACAATACAAACACACGATAAGAGTGCAAAGTACAAGAAAGGTAAACGAATCACCCATAATCATAAAAAAATAAACCATTCCCATCCTACCAGGCAAAGCCCACTGAGGTGTTAACTTATTTTTTAAGTGGCTCGTCCTAATTTGGGGTAAATTCAAGGACTCACCCCGCCTGGGGTTGGTACAGATGACCCAATCGAAGCCCTTACCATCGCTTTCCATTATCCCCCTCCTGCCTTGTCCCACCCAAACAGGCCCCTACCGTGCTGCAACCAGACCGACCCAGCAAGCAAGGTCGTGAAAGCTGAAGCTGAGGAGTGTGAGCGCCACCCAGGGGTCGCGCAAGACTCCTGCCTCACGGTGATCGCAGTTTTTTAACAACACACAAACGGTGTAAAAACATTCTAGATTTGAAGCTTTCGTGACTGCAAGGATTCATATTCTTAGGTTTTTTCGGTAAAGTCACGTAGGTAAAACATTAAAATTAATAAAAGTAAAATAAAATAAAAATCACGACGTTTCGGAGGCAACACAAGCTTCTGTCTTCAGGTGGAACCGTCACAGCCACGACAGCTGTATCAAGTAAATGAGAGATTTCAGGAGCTACCACTCCGTTTATAAAAACACACACACATCCTCTCTGTGCACATGCCAAAAAAAACCATCAGCATTTCCTGAAGAAGTGCATTGTTGGTCCCCTTGTCATAGGTCACCATGAGAGTACGTTTGAGTAAATGTACCGGCAAAACAGTGATGCAGTGATGGACAACTGTGGACCCCTTTTATCCTTTAGGACTCATCAGCAAAGTGTGGTTGCCATTGCTCACGCCTGCAAAGTCTGCCTCTGGAAAATTTTAATGTGGAGTTCCCACTCCCACACTCTGGGGGCCCATTAGCTTGACTAATGCCAACGATAAACACATCTGTAAATGCTAAGAAAAGATAAACCTGCTGGATTTGTGAGATTCCTAACCCTATAAGTGTGTCCGTGAACCCAACCTTCGTGGACCTTTTAGTGTAATGGTACGCTTAAATAGTTCTCTGGGCACTCCAGTTTCCTCCCACGTACAAAATACATGCCTCGAAAACGAATTGGCCAAGCATTCCAATGCAGAACTCTCCTGACAAAGATTGATGAGACGCAGTAACACTTATCGAGATAAATAATTGACATTGTTATTCTTATTACAAGTTTGGTAAAAAAAAAAGTATTTATATTAGCGAAGTTGACGCAAAATGTGTCTGGGTTTTGACATTATGTGCATCAGTCTGTGGAGGCACGATGGCAAGTGAGTGGAATGTAAAATCAGATAAACGTTGAAGCCGAAGGCAATAAGATTTGTAGAGTTAGAGTTTTGGCATATTAAAAAAAACATCACCCCCTCTTTGCCATGACAGTTTTATTCTTGCATTTGGTTCTCGCAAAGAATTACAACTTTGCCAATGCAGCCCCATATATATTTTTGCTGTTGTGGAATTGCGAGCTTACCCACATATATAGTCAATGTTTTGGCCAAAAACCTGAAGAGTAGAATTTAAATATATTAAAGCTTCAACAATGTTAACTAAACACCAACGTGCCAGAGCATTAATACATTTTTAGTTTTATGTAATCTGAATAATGTATTTACATGAATACAGGATATGTTCCTCAACTTAATTCAGCTGCTGTAGATATCCATGTTTCTAAATGTTAAAGAGAATTGCTGGAGCTTGCAATACTAAAAATTCAAAGTATTTGTGTTATCATAGCCCTTTGTGAGTTCACTGCTGAGGGCCTCTCCATGCCATGGCAATCATGAGGGGTTGTTTGCCCATATTTCACCACTCAGGTCAGTGCGGGTCCGTGAAGGGAGGAAGGGAAGGACGTGGTCCAAGACCAGATCAGCTATCACGTGTCACTCATGTTAGCTATGGCCAGAATTCCAAGTTAGGTTATGGGGTCCATAACACAGTGCACGAACCACTGCACCACCACACCACCCCCAAATTGTACACTGTACATATCTTTTTTCAGTGCCGTATTTATTTGGTGAAGTGGTGGCACAGGGATTAGCGCATTATACAATGAATCAGGCAACATGAGTTCATTTCCCAGCCATGGCTAACGTCAGTAGCTAGTGATGTCTCAACCGGTTACGGTCATCCTATTCACCAATCTGCACTAACCAGCGTGGTGAAGTATCATCATGCAACCATGCCCATAACAGATACGACTTGAGGGGAGGGGGGGCCTTTATCCGGCAGTGGAATAAAAAATAATTGTGTACACATTACGTTTTTCGCTGTACTGATGTTATTAACAACGGAAACGTGCATTATGCACGACTGTATTCATGGTTTAATTAGCACCACTAAAAGCCGTGCATTCAACGCGATTGTAATTTTATGTTAATACGTAGTAACATTGCCGATGTGTGGGGCTGGACTGGGGCCTTGGTCAATAATGAACGAGTCGCTGCCCATGCGTTCAAGAGGCATTCTCCAGGGACCAGCTGCCAAGATGTCATTAAATATTAATTTGGTGGGGGAGCGCCCCCCTCCCTCCCCGCCCCCGATCCGTGCCCCATACCCACTTGGGTCACCTCGTCTCCACTGCAAAGGAAACGAGCGTGATCTTAGGGGGGGGCGGGGGGGCTCTCACCTGGTTATTAATAATCATTGCCTATCTACCGAGACAGGTCATTATTCAATCTTGATTTGAAACTTTCGTGACTGCAGCAATCCATACTCTTTGGTTCGTTCGGTAAAGTCACGTAGGTAGAAAATAAAATAAATCACGACGTTTCGGGCGCAACACAGGTACATTCTAATTTCTCACATTAACATCACTAGCCCCGACCACTTCTTGATGACCCTTGGGCTACACCCATTTCAAACCTTTTAAAACAGTCTACCTCAGCAGCAGGCCATGCTTTCCCACCTGATGACGGACGCTTGTGTTGCCCCCGAAACGTCGTGATTTCTTTAATTTTATACCCACGTGATTTTACCGAAAGAACCAAAGAGTAATTATTATTAAATTCATCATCGTCATCATCAGGCCATGAACAATCCACTGCTGCCCTCCCCGAGCCATTGTCATATCTGACGATGTAATAATCCACCATCGAATGTATATGCATGCATGTTGAACTTTTATCGCACCGTACGTAACCAACCGTGCTAATCGTAGATGCGGGGGAAGGAAAACAAACTAAACACAAAAAGCAGTTCTTAAGAAATTAGTTTTATCTAATCTAAAGCTATCAACGCACGTATCCTTCCTATGTTACATTTCTAAAGTTATATATAGATATGTAACGACGTGAATGGGCCGTTCTATGGCGACAGTGGGTGTACTATACACAAGGGCTCACTAGAGAGCAGATTCCGGATGCAAAGGGAAGTATGACATTGGTCCCACATCCCTGTTGCAGCATCGTATTGATACGGGGAGCGCTGCCCCCATTCGCCAAAACCCCTATAGGTTAAGCCCCAAAGGAGAAAGTCACGTGCGGGTTGCAGTCGACGAGATGTTGGCCGCGGACATTATCTCCCCATCAAATAGTCCGTGGGGTGCTTCCATATGACTTGTGTAATGACATGGTGACACCTGCTGGCCAGAAAGGGAATCACGGGTACGGGCACGGTTAAAGTAACAACCAATCAGAGAAGGAGAGGTATCTGGGGCAAAGGTAACAGGTGGGGTTAGCCGAGATACTCTGGGAACCTGCTCGAAGGTTCCACAAGAGGGCGTGGCTGGAGGCGGGGCCTAGCCACGCCTGGGGGGATATAAGGGGGAGCGGACACGGGGTTCGGGGTTCGTGTGTGGATTGTTGGATCCTGGCTGCATCGCTGCTCGCCGACATCTCCCTCCATCGTTCGGCCACGTGGAAGATCTCCTGCAGGGATTCCATCGCCATCAGCGTCACGCCGCCAACCAGCGGCGTAGCCGAGTGAGGGCGGTGGGACCACACCGAGTGATCGGCTGTGTGTGTAGCCAGTAGAGACGTTAATATCTAAGTGTTGTACTCACAGTGAGAAGAATAAGGTTGGCCTGTGTTGTGCCCAGTGTGAGAAATATAAGAAGTACCCTCTACACGACGTGTCGCGGAAGTCGCTCATTACACTTGTGAAGAAACAGGACGGAAGTCTATGGTTTTGCGTTGATTTTCGCAAGCTTAACAAAGTGTCAGTTGCCGACGCGTACCCACTGCCTAGGATGGATGATTCCTTGGATGCTCTTTCTGGGGCGCATTTTTTTCCACTCTTGATTTATTGTCTGGATTTTGGTAGCTACCATTGGATGACGATTCTAGGCCTACAACGGCATTTTGTAAGTCACAAGGGTTGTTCAAATTTAATCGGCTTCCGATGGGACTCCACTCAGCCCCGGCTACATTCCAACGTCTTATGGAGCTGGTGTTGGCTGGGCTCCAATGGGGCGCTTGTCTAATATACTTTGATGACATAATTGTCTTCGGGCGTACTTTTGATGAACACTTGGACAGGTTGCGTGGCGTTTTCCTAAAAATGCGGGGGACAAAAACCTTAAATTTAAGCCGCAAAAATGCCATCTTTTGCAACGTTCGATGTGATACCTCGGCCACGTGGTCAGTGAATCAGGGATAGCGATGGACCCAGAAAAGACTGCTTGTGTTCGCATTGGGTTCGCATCCTATTATTGGCGCTTCGTGCCGGGGTTCGCTACCATTGCAAAGCCACTCCATGCTCTGACCTCCAAAGGTCATAAGTTTTGATGGGAAAAAGAGGAGGAGGCAGTGTTCGTCGCGGCCTCGTGAACGCCCCACCCCTCCATTACCCCGATTTTTCCCTACCCTTCATCCTAGAGACAGATGCGAACAACACTGGGATTGGTGTCTCAAGTGGTAAACGATATGGAGCATGTAGTTGCCTACGGGAGTCGGGTACTGTCTCCAACTGAGCAGCGCTACTGTGCAACGCGCCGGGAACTGCTGGCTATTGTCCATTTTATCCAGCAGTACCGGCCGTACCTCTATGGCTGGCGGTTCGTGGTGCGCTCGGACCACGCTGCTTTACAGTACGCGTTGTGGGTTGAGCAACCGTCAGGCCAGCTTTCCAAGTGGTTGGAGGTCCTCCAGGACTACTCCTTTAGTGTTGTATATAGAAAGGGAACTCGCCACGTTAACGCCGACGCTTTGTCGCGGCTGCCATGGAGCGACTGCTGTGCAAGCCTTACGGGGTCGGGCCGGTGTAAGCCCCCTAACGAGGGTTCGATCCCCACTGTTGTGGCATCTGCGGGTATTTCCTTTCCCGCCATAACGGTTGGATGCAATGAAACAATTGGCTTCACCCACGCCGAGTGGGGTCAACTCCAAATGGAAGACTCCTCCCTGCTCAAATTGAGGCACCGCGTTGGAAAACGGGAGAGCGGGGAGAGTCAGCATTGGGAGTCTCCGATGGTTATGAAGAGGGGCCTGCTCATGCAGTGGGACGAGAAATCGCACCGGTATAACATTGCTGTGCCCACTAGTTTACGTGGTCGGATTGTTTGGGCCGTCCATGACCGGGTGATGCATCTGGGAGTCCGGAAAACGCTTTCCGCCATCCAAGTAGATTTTTTCTAGCCTGGGATGGCGGACGATGTTTATAATATTTTGAAAGGATGCACTGAGTGCGCTCGCCGGACCACCCTCCGTTGCAGTCCATCTGTGTGTCTCGTGTGAACGAGTTGGTTGCGCTCGACGTGCTCGGGCTGTTCCCCAAAACCCCTCGGGGTAACCGTTATTTGTTGGTTGGGGTGGAATATCTCACGCGTTGGCCGATGGCTTGGCCCTTGCGAGACCCTGCAGCCACAACAATCACAGATGCTTTCTTACATGGGTATGTTTTGGGCAAGGAGGCCTCCAAATGCCTCCTTATCGATCAGGGAAAAACATTTTCTTCGAAACTCTTGCAGGGATTGTGCGATCTATTGGGCATGAAAAAGGTTTGTACCTCGCCTTATCATCCCCAAACGGATGGGATGGTCGAAAGGCTACACAGGACCCTGACTTGCATTTTGTGCCCACAAGTTAACGATGACCAGTCCGACTGGGACTTACACATGCCGGGTATTCTGGCTGCTTACAGATTGGATCACCACGCTTCCACTGGGTTCTCCCCATTTTTCCTTATGTACGGCAGAGTACAGGACCCCCCCCCCCCCCCCTATAGACGTTAAATTGGACTCGGAGCCGCGTGTTAAAAATATTGCTGATCCCATGCGCCTCACTCTTAAACGGCTATCTGAGACGCGGGAAGCATCCCGGGGAAATTCGGCATTGCCGCAGGCTGCTAATGAGCGGCTTGTTGGCCGCCTGCAAATCCGTCACTATGTGGATGCCAGGTGACAGAGCGTGGCTCCACTGCCCCCAGGTGCCGGTGGGTACGTCGCCCAAATTCCACAAACCATGGCAGGGCCCAGTGGAGAGCGTGGAAGTTATGAGCCCTCAGTGTGTTCGTATCCAGTTCGGTCGCAGACGGTGATTTAATACGGTACACAAAATTCTAAAACTAGTGTCTGTACTAAAGATGAATTACCGAAGTTATCAACAGAAGGTGTATATCGGATTAATTGCTTATGCGGTAAGTGTCATATTGGACAGACGGGATGCAACATTAGCGTAAGACTAAAAGAACACCAAAGGAACATTAAATTCTCCCAAACACAGCTGTCAGCAGTGGCAGAGCATGCTTGCCAACAAGGACATTAAATTGATTTTGATAACGTTGAAGTGTTATGCAGAACTAATTATTGCTGGCCGAGATTAGTTAGAGAATCAATTGAAATTGAGAAGAATTCCAATAATTTTAATTACTTAATAATACGCCTGGAAGCGTATTATTAAGTAATACACAACACATATTGCAATTCCTTACAGGTGAGTCACATGCCAAGTGGCTGATTACTGATCTAATACATAGTTGCATACAATCCCACCTCCGCCTCTGATCTCGAATCCTGATGGGGTTCAACAATGATGACGTCATCCTGCACTATTTAAGACTGGAAGCAGGTGGATGGCTTCACTATTCTGGCAAATCGCCAGAAGATGCTGGATGTAATTTTCAGCGAAGCGTCGTACTACTCAAATTGTAAATGTTATGGATCCACTCTTCAACACACCGGTGGGCTAAAGTAGTGAAATATTTGTCTTTTGTCAACATTTTTTACTGATTGGCCGTGTCGGATGGTGGAGAGTTGCGACACATTTATAAATAATGCGATCTAACCCAAAAACCTTTATTATGGTGGTTTGTCTATCTGGCTCGTTTAAAGCCATTTGTTCCGATGCGCGATGCCCCCTCATCTCCAGTAACCAAGGGCCGGGTGTCTGGTGAGTCCGACGAGCTGGGGCGCGTGTCCGGTGGGCCCGATCCTCAGGGGAGTTATGTTATTCCGTCCACAGACTCCAAGCAAGTAACGCCCCCGGTGCCGCCGATTTCGCCGGCCTCAGATGGACCGCGGAGAAGGGGGTGAGCGGGACACGTGATGTGGACCCAGACTCTTCGCGAAGGATCGAGAAGGGGGCGTGACCAGAGGCAGAGCCCGGTCACACCACAGGAAATATAAGCCGAGCCCTGAGAGGGAGCGTGGCTGTTCAACCCGGGAAGAAGTCGTCTTCTCCGATCTTCACTTTTCAGTACGCGACAGCGTGTCGGCTGTTCTGGTTCAACCATATAGGGAATCTCTTCAAGTGGTTAGGTGGTTCGGAACGGTGGCCACCACCTTACGTAGTTAACCTGTAATGTACATAGTCGCTCGGAATATACATAGTTAACCTTGGAACGTTGAATAGTGTTGGTTGTGTTAGAGAATAAAAGTGTTGCCTCCCAGTCTTAGTGTGCGCCTGAGTAGAACCCACTAAACATATATCCAACCAACTACATACCACCCACCTACCTACCCACGTATTATACCTACTTACCTAACCTTCTACCAACCTAGTTACTCAACTAAAATACCCGCCTACCAACCCACCTACCCTGCCCATATAGATGTAGGGGTGTTACGGAGGGGCTGTATACAATGGGATCAGATGGGAAAGAAACACAGTGGGCGTGGCTATGTCGGTGCACGGGCAGGTGCTCCCAGCATACGTCCGCATCGGGCAGCGGCCCCACCCCTCAGCGGGGGTTTTGGTATAAAAGGGGATGAGCCGGAGGGCTCGAGGAGAGATGTTGAAGCTAACCAGTGAAGATCGAAGATCGTCATAGATAGAGCCCTGGACTCCCCTGGATCGCCGCCCTTGTCAGGGCCGGACAGGATCGAGCCAGCGGCGTGGTCCCGAGAGCCAGAGCCAGTGCTCTTGTAAGAGCTGGTCTGGGACTCCGGGTACCGTGAGCCCGACTTAACCAGTGTCGGGCTAGCTAGCCTTCCCTAGCCCGTTAGTGGAGGACCCAGGGGTAGGCTAGGCGTAGCTAGAAGTGTATCCCCAGTTAGACGGGTGAGGGGGCCGATACCCCCTCCAGTGTTGTATGTCAGTGCTGTACTGTACCGACACGGAATAAATACGTGTGCCTCCCACCCCGGTGTCAAGGTCTCCTGGAACACTATTACATATATAATCACTTACCTAGCCTCGCTACATTTAGTTTCATCCATCCTGTGCTCCGCAAGCAGCCTCTAGGGGGCCTTTGCTGCACATTAGGGTGCATACCTCTTTATTAAATGACTGACATTGATGGATTCGATAAATACTGTAAATCCGAATGCTTGGCCAACCTGCGTCAACGTTCAGTCACTGCAATGGAATACAAAGCAGGTTTGATTGACAGATGAACTTTGTATAACCGAGTGAAACAGTTAATTGGAATTCCTTATCTCTGCACTAGTTGAAATTCTGTACGATTCCTTCATCTGGATACACATGGGTTGAATGCAACTGGACGAAGAGGTGGTATAGTGCCTAGCGCATCGCACTATGAACCTAGCCACCGGAGTTCAATTGCCGTGCACGGTTAATATCAGTGGCGGGTGAAATATAAGTTGGTGTTGTCCATCGCAAACCTGTTGTGATCAGCGTAATGAAGTATCGTTAAGCAACCCCTTCATGCTGCGGGGATGTCTTCATCCAGCAGTGGATTGACAAATGTTTTATTATTTATTTGAATAAGTGTACTTTATTATACATTTGTTTCCATCCTATCAATTTACTTTTGTATATATGTTTAATCAAATCATATCTATATTTAAAAAAAAACTTGCATTGTGGTACTTAACAGTAATGGTAAGGCTATGTCAGTCTTCATTTCAGCCAGGTCTTTCTGAGCAAGTGACCCGGAAAATATATCTTCACCCGGAACACCGCATCCAGTATACATCTCACTGACTACGGCTGTGGATGCGAGTCACGTGCCAAACTCCCGGTTTACCAATAACCCGGAATATATTAATTGCGAAATTAAGCCCTGGGATCAAGGGGAGAAAACAATTAATGACGCAGGGCATTTTTTTCTGAGCCACTGAGATGTCAGGTTTGAATGGGAGTGGGCATTACTCAGGGGCTAAGCGATGAGTTAGGCGAGAGGTTAAGAGTTCGTGTGTCTTCCTCGTGGGCACAGGCCTTGGAAGTTATGATCCACTCTTAAAAACCTGGTGAAATGCTGTGAAATAAGAAATGTCCCAAATGATCTCGGAGAGATTCCCACCCAGTGCCTTTCGGGGCATTTCTTTTGCACACCCCACACCACCACTGCCCATTTTCCCTTTTAGAATACATTATTAAACATTCTCAATATTCTTTTCCCACTGCACCATCGTTAGACGTAATCTGGCAGACAACCAATACAGTTTGTATCCGTCGTGGATTAAAACAATACATTTTGTCCTGCTGTATTTATACCTGCGGTGGAGCAATGGCGCAGTGGTTCCCACACTGCGCTGTGAACCTGGTGAACTGGATTTGATTCCCGGACCTGGCCACATTTATTACTAATTTTTATTTCACCAGGTAACACCCGCTGAGCTATAGAGCTCTTTTTCAGAAACGACCTGGTCACAAATGATAGCCTACTGAAATGGCGTATCACGTGGAAATGTATTGCGGCCAAAAACATTACTAGAAACGCATTTTTTCTAAATGTGGAGGGAAAAACCGGAGGACCCAGAGAAAAATCCACGCGACCACGAGAAGAACATGCAAACTCCAACAAATATACAGGCGTCAGGGTCAGCATCGATGCCTCGACCTCCTGTATACCAGGCGGGGCAGTTAACATCTCGCCACCGTGGCGCCCCTGAACCGGTCTTGGGCTCCCCTCTTCGCCAACTCACATTGAGCAGCGTGATTAAGGTCAGTCTCCATAACCTATGCGGCGGGGGGGAGTCCATCGAACAGTTGGATTGACATTGTTGAATGTTATCTATCTGAAACACCCGTCATACAATCTGGAAGTACGTTTTCCTGGGGAGTATTTAAAACAAATCAATACCCTCTCTTGTGCATTGGTGTCGACACTATCAGAAATTAGAGGGGTTGTCTTTACCACCAATTTGACGTTCGCATCTTCAGTGCACCACACATGGTGTCGTGAATTCTGGAGGTGCTGCCGAGCGCAATGGAAGGGCTCCATGCGAGTCCAGTTACGTAACGTCTCGGGAAAGGCAGCTACGCGTGTCGCCGTGCGATGTCTGCTCTGCAGGGGGCGACGGTGTTAAATTGCAGGGTTTCTCTCTTTATCTGTCAACCACGCAGTTAACGCTGCACATTACCAGACACGTTGATGTAATATTACGATGCAAAATGCTCATTAACAGGATTGGGCCAAACGTCCCAAATGCAGGACCTCGGTGCAAAAATATTTTTGAGATGCAGTCAGGGCTTGCTGAATGACAAGATAATTTTCAGCTGTCAATCCCCTGCTGAATAAAATTACCGCACACATACGTAATTCCTGGTGTATTCTCATTTAAAATACACCCATTGACTTGTGTAATTAATACTCGGCTATTGATCAATTAATGTACCGCTGGATGACGGCCTCCCCAAGCAATAGTATTGTCAAGAGTGCAAATATGACAATTGCATAATTACATAGAAGTATATGCAGAGACAAAGCCATATACACAGTACAGTAGGTGTACTTCAATACACGTGGGTGTGTCATCGGATGACGGCGCGTGCGCGTGATGTCTTCACGCGCAACGTCGTGACGTCATCACGCACGCGTGACGCATGACGTTTCTCTCCCCCCCCCCTCCCCCCCAGGATATTTCGCAGCGGCGCGCCTGGGCGAGACCATTTCGCGAACCGGTGTTGATACAAATTACATTTCAATAACCATCAAATTCAAACGAAATATCGGCGTCAATAAACGCTTCACAACAAGATACGCAATGCTAAATATTCATATTTGAAATAAAAACACCCAAACGTAAATATTACTTTTAATGCAAAAAAAACCATTCTACTCCGCCTCGTATAAATCTCCCCCATGCCATCGTGTTCCATAGGCGCGCGCGGTTGCGTCATCCAGAGAAGGGGCGGAGTCAGTGGAGATAGGGGCGTGGTCAGTGGAGATAGGGGCGGGGTTTGGGGGATATGGGCGGGGTCTCGGGGGATATGGGGCGGGGTCTCGGGGGATATAGGCATGGTCAGTGGAGATAGGGGCGTGGTCAGTGGAGATAGGGGCGTGGTCAGTGGAGATAGGGGCGGGGTTTGGGGGATATGGGCGGGGTCTCGGGGGATATGGGCGAGGTCAGTGGAGATAGGGGCGTGGTCAGTGGAGTTAGGGGCGTGGTCAGTGGAGATAGGGGCGGAGTTTGGGGGATAGGGGCGGGGTCAGTGGAGATATGGGCGGGGTCAGGGGGGATAGGGGCGGGGATTTTGGTGGTGAAGGGGGGAGGTTGTGGAGAGGAACTACTTTCTTGCGTCGCCGAGAGACGCGCGGCTGGCCCGGGCTGGGGGCAGTGAAGCGGTGGGCCGCAGTGCGCAGGCGCGCGGCCGGCGGCGATGTTTTGTTTCGCCCGGTGTGCCCCTCCGCGGCGCCAAACACCAAACACCTCCTCATCATCATCATCAACAATAAAGCGTCATTAACATTAAACAAATAAAACGTCGCCGTTAAAACAATTAGCGAGGTCGACTTAGCCTACAAAAACACGAGGTTTGGAGGGCAGGCCGTGAGTGTTAAAGGGAAAAGAAAAATTTATTCGAGCAAAAGCGGCCGTCTGTGTATCGCCGAAGATCGTGAAATTTCACAATTTTTTTTTTCATTTTGCGCGGCTAATTTAGACAGAAATCGATATCGGGCGGCTGTATCTACGCGAAAAAAATTGAGCGAATAATAAACTCGGCGATTTTAAGCCTTGAAATATCTGTGGCGGGGTAATATTTTTAGTTCGGCGGTCGTGAGGAGGAGGAGAGGAACGTGGCGATGAGGTGCGCGGTGCCCGGGCGCTGTGAGTGAGTGAAGCGGGCGGCCGGGGCGAGCGGGCGCTTCTCGCTTCTCTCTCTCTCCTCTCTCTCTCTCTCGAAGCAGGGAAAAAACAATTCATTGTCATCGTCGTCAACAAACAGCGTCAACAACAACAACATCATCATCATCGTCAAACAAGAAGAAGAAGCAGCAGCAGCCATCATGTCCAGCATCAAATTCTCGGCGACGCGAAAACCCGGCGGTCGGCCTCCACTGGGCAGGTAATTGTCGTCGTCGTCGTCCCCTGCAAGTCCACGCACCATTCAGCTACGCGAGAGAGAAAGACACCCCCCCTCTTCATTGTCATCTTTGTTATTGTTATCATCGTCGTTGTCATCATCGTCGTCGTTGTTGTTGTCAGCATCGCCGGCGTTTAACCAAGCCGGGGGCCGAGAGACATACAGCCAACGTGTTCCGGTTGTCCGCGCAGTTTCATTTTTATTACTTGTAAACGATTCGCGTTTATTGTGTAGCATCAATGTTAATTGCTGGTTGGGGGGGGGGGGTGTTGAAGGTAAAAATAGGGGGGGGGTGAGAGCAAGCGAGAGAAGTGTGGCTGGATTTGGGCTCCCCGGAGAGAATTGCTCCCTGCCACCACCAGCAGCAGCACCTACCGCTCTGCCAAACCCCAAACCCGCCGAGATTTAGCCGCGCGTTTGGCTTTTCTTCACGTTCACGTTTGAAATGAGGGGTAACAAACGTATATTTCTGGTTATTTTAAAAACCCACGGCGAGTTAATTAGTTATCGCACACGATGCGAGTCACGTTTGTGATGGTTTGGTGGTGGCGGTGGTGGTTTGGTGGTTGATGACGATGCAGCAAGCGGTGTTTATAAAATGTTGAAAATAAGAGATTTAGAAGCAGAAGAAGAAATAAGAGAAGGGGATTAATGGTTGAGAAGGATGAGGGAGGAGGCCCGTGGGTTTAGGCCCCTACCGAGGCGGCAATCATTCAGGTCACGTCCCGCCTCTGCGCCTCAAGGCTGCCCCCAGCACCGCATTATTAATATTATTACTACTGCTACTCAACGTTTATCTGTGACTTTAAAACAACTAAACCTTTTACCCCCCCCACACCACACACTACCCTAACCCATCCGTTATGGGTGTATGCAATTATACGTAATGTGTAAATGGATTCTCACGTGGTGTGTGTCTGTGTAAGAGGAGGAGGTTAGTGGCTGTGGTTAGCGCACTGCGCCTTCCAGAAACCCCGGGGCGACCCCAGAGTTCGATCCCTGGCCAGGACGAGACCGGCCATTTCACCGAATTAACATTTTTTACAATGCGTCTCCCCCCTTGGTTTACTCGGCACTCAATTAGCATCGGCATCACCGCGTGTGCTGAGACCCTCCCCAAACGTGCACGTCGCCGCAGCCCTTTTAGTCAATCCACTGCTGGATGATGGCATCCTGACCCCCCCCCCTCCCCCCGTTGCAGATTGTGCATCGGGGAAGCCAACCATCCTGACTGGATTATGATTAAATGGGCGACATCATCATCATGTCCATAAAATAGCCATGGGTTGTGCTGTGCTGCCCGCAATAAGCGGTCGTTGACAACAGCTATCTTCAGATATAAAAGGGCGCGGCGGTTGTTGTACATGCATACTCACGTGTTATGTGTTGAGCATGCGCATGTGCGTATAATGCAATTTGCGATTGCAAATGTATCCAGGAAACTTTTTTTTATTGTAACATTACGGTGTGGATATTTGGCCAATTCAATTAATGTGTTTGCCATACGAAGCCATATACATGTTCTTGTCTGTATGTCTATAACTCTATATTCAATACATAACCTTTGCATGAAAGCAATTGGGTATGAACATATAACGGTGCTTACTCAATTGGAATATATATACCTTTGTAATTCCACTTGTGGATGAAGAAGGCCTCAATGCCGTGTCTGTAATTGGGGTTGTTGGGCATTGCGGATTTGTGAAGTGGTCGCTCAGGACTGAATCGGACATTGCTCGCCACTGATGTTTGACGTAGCCAGGAGTCGTCCCCTAATTGAATAAGATCTTAAGCGATGCTGCATTGCACTAACCCAATGTACCACTGCACCCCCCCCCCCCCCCGCCTTAGTTTGCATAAAAAATGCACACGGAATTGAACGTGGCAAAAAAGCATTGCAATAAGTGAAATCAGGAATACGACATTGTAATGACTGGACATGGGTCTTAAGAATGGAGGAGGGCAGGTTACAGAGACAGGCACTGGAAGGGGCACTTAGAGGTCGGTGACTGACTGAGGGGGGAAGACCTCAAGCCAGATGGTATGATACTGTAAGAGGAGCAGTGGTCGGGTGTCAACTTTCCAACAGCTGCAAGATCGAGCAGAAGGAAGGAAGCGATCGCGGTGTCTGGCATTAATGGAATTGATTGGTCATAATGGCCGCTTGACCTTCATGCTTTGGTAATGTTTTAATTCCCTCAAAATATGTGTGTCTCTATAAACCGTACACAATAGTATTTAGACATACAGTAAAGATAACATCCCCTGGGGGCACCCAACAGGGTGGGCTTTGACTCAGGAAGGGGACACTTTGGGGGGGGGCCCGGGCACCCCGTTCTCCCACGGGAGGAATTGGGGGGGCGGTGGGGTCCGGAATAATACCACCCAGCGTCCCTTTAGTTACTACAGTGCTGTGTCGTGATTTGGATTCACCGCTAATATATTCGTTTCTTTTTTTATTCCGCGTGTGCCAGACAACGGGGAAGGCACGTTCACGAGAGACTGGCCATGCCGTGGATTATATACTGTAATACAGAAACTGTAGTGATATAACAGAACAATAATGCCTGCAATTTAACACAACTGCCTCCGATGCGTCAGATTTTGCCAGCTTGCATTGTTGCACTCGCCATTATACAACCACCGGCTTGCATTGTCTTTCTTGTTATTTTAACAGCTGTCTGTACGAAACGTTACGTGCTGGTGCTGCCAATTATTGGGAGATGCGATTTAATGCTCTTATTAAAAATGACATTCGTATACCTTTATCATAGTTCCTCAAGCAGCTAATACGAGCTCGTAATTCGTCGTGTTAATGAGCTCCAAGTTGCGTGTGCACACGCTTGCAAATGAAATTTAGACAAGGGTCATGTTTGTGGTGCACTCCTAATTTTAGGTTTTTGTAACGGTAAAATTATTTTCTATTTTCAGTCCGTTGCTTCAAAAATCTAAATTGAGATCTGCGTCATGCGCTAGCTGACAACAGTAGAAGGTTGTGAATTCAATCCTTGGACAAGACCTGCACTCGGTCGCTTAAAGGCAAACTCGTTTTCAAAACACTCACGTAAATGCTGCAAACATGAGAAGTTTTAGAATGTGAAAGGCCATTCAGCTCATCAAACTCCTGTTTCTAATTAAGAAGGACCTTCTTTGCTTTTATTGCAAATGCCTACTCTACCCCAGGAATATAAATTGCACCAAATTGTTCAAAACTGGAAAGCACAATGTGGTCTTAAGCATCCATGAGGCAATCTCCTCCATTGCATGCTCTAACATACTATCCTGCAATTTCTAAAATGGGAACATTATTTGCATACGAATCACCCACGGACGAGTTGCATCTCTTGTGATTTATTTTACCCACATTGTTTTCTTTTCCAGTTGGACCTATTTACAATTGACTGCTTTTTCTTGGGTTTCAGTGAATTTTATCGGTCTCACTTTATGGCGTGTAAAACGTATGAATTTTGTAAAATCTGAGTAGAGAAAACTGTAGCTCAGCGGGCCAGCCTGCTTGCACGTTCTCCATTGCCCTGGTCTAACAAACATGCCGAGCACTCGGCAACTCTGAGAATTTTTTGTAGGTGGCTACCAATCCCGATAGACAGTTCCCAATCTCCATTTTCTCCCTTGAACTGTTTCCACGCTCGGCAGAGGATGTATTGCCTTTCTGCGTGCCTCCACTTTTAAATACATCCCCTGAAGCGCACCATTCACCATTTGGGTAACCTGCATAATATGCAGCTGCTGCTTCTGTTGCTCCAAGACTGTGCTGGTGTTCGTGAAACCTGTAGTTACGATTAATACGTCTGAATGATACACACCTCCATTTAGGTCTTACACGTACGATGGAGAGCGATGCAGCGGGAAGTGGCCTGTATTGGTGTCAATACATCACTAGTATATTGTGTGTTTTTATCGTAATATTTGTGAAATGTTTAAATTAAATGTTTGTTTTCATTTCTAGGGGCCGCCCAGCTGTGAGGAACTCCACACCCTCGCACGTTCTGGTGAGTGGCAACCCCTCATTAAAATTCATTGAAATTTCCTTTTTGGGAAGCATAGGAGGCCTTATTGAGATGCATTGATACTTGTGAAGGGAAGCCTGTAACCTCACTCACCATTAAAGGAGATGACGTCTTAGGATCTTTGATGCTTGATTTAACAAACTCAAAAGCGGTAATGCTCTTATTGCAGTGGGGATCTAACTGTTGAACCCTTGGTGGTTGGCCTCAGTAGGCCCAGGTTGCCTGGCTACGTGGTGTTTTCTGGTGCAGAATACTACTCATGGGCTCTAAATATGTAATAAAGGAATCCTAAAGGCATCCCAATTGTTGGCACGTACAGCCCGTTTGTCAATCGACTGCTGGATGAAGTCCTTCCCCTTGCTCTGTGGGCCATAAGGGTTATTTGGCCATACTCATCGGCATTGTTCAGTGCAAGTTGGTGAAGATGGTGAGGGTACTACAGAGCAACAATGGATTTTCTTGCACTGCCCTCTACTGCGAACAGTGCCTCCTACACCTGCTTTTTATTATGCATTGTCATCATCCATGCATTATCCAGGCCCTAACCCTGCTTAGTTTGAGGTGTGATGGAATTGGGCGGATTACGGATGATTTGGTTGGAGGCTCAGGTGTTGCCATCGGGTCTTAAATGAAGGTGCAATTTTGCTTGTAGATATGCACTTGGGCATTATGTCATTTACTATCTGACACAAGTTTGAAGCTTCATATCATTAGTGCTCTTTGTACATCACTCTAGTTGTACCAGCAAGCAAAGGGGTGGATGTTGCGTGCCTGATAATGAATGATGTTAATGTTTGTTTTGCGTTAGCGAAGTTGCTAACTCGTGTTGAATATCTCGAGACACACAACCACCTAGTTTTGTATCTACAGCATAAGTGCTCCTTATTTCTTGAGTTACATTTTCCTTGAATTTATATGGATTGCAGTATTTGGGAACCCATGCTGTAATGCGCAGGGAAAAGCATTGAAAATGTGTGGTTCCACCAGGAATTTGTACAATACATTTATTTCTTATATTTTCATTATCCCCATGCAATACCAGCATTAATTTGCAAAAATCTGAATGATGCAATGTAACATTTTTTATGCATTTCTCGCTTTCAGGAAGGGGCCTATATGAATCCCAGAATGGTTCACGTGTTGACCTCTGTTGTGGTAAGCGTGGTCTGATGTACTTATTACATTTTGGTTGCTTGAACATGGGTTCTTTTTACTACTTGAGGTTGGAAATTCTATAATTTACTTCATGCTGCATAATTTTTGCTGTTTTTAATCAACAGACAGGATCCTTATACATGCCGCTTGTTGGTTTTGTTTAATATGTACGTGTGTTCCTCGACAGGGTGCCAGATGTGAATTGCTCGTGAAAAGTGGGAAAGTATTTGAAGGAATATTCCGAACCTACGGACCGAAGGTATGTTGCATGGGGAGAGATTGCAAAGAATAGTCATGCATACAAAAGCTTCTAAAGCTTTGGAAAGGTCTGGGCAATCGTTGTGGAACTGCAAATGTTGGCTTTTGTGCATTTATGCTGCTATCAGCATGTTGTCACTCCCAAACTATTCAGACCAAATCTTTTTTTTGTTTTTCATTGCAATGCTGGAGGGCACAGGAATTTTTGCTAACTTTGGCAATTGGGTGAGATTTCCAGGACAATTGAAAATCCAGAAGGATCAAGCCTTTTATTAAAACAGATGTTTATACAGTGAGTCAGAAACTACAGTTGGTACATTTGTCGCCACTGTACATTGGCATTGTGACAAATATTTTTTTTAAACCTTAGCAAATCTATGACTATCAATTATGTAGCCCGTCTGTAACGTGTAAATTAATGGACTCTTAATTGAAAATAAATCCAAAACCACCAACAAAAGACAGCTGACACGAATACCAGTTTTAGTTGCTACGCAGGAAAATGATCGGCAACGTGACGCCGAAAAATAAATTTGTGGCACGCCTAACCACGCGGGAATGTTTGTGTTTGGCGCCGTCAGTACGAGGTGGTGCTCGACGCGGCGCATCAGCAGAGTGCCGACTCAACGCAGTCAGGCCCCAAGAGTGAGGAGATTGTCAACACGATGATCTTCAGCCCGAGCGACGTGGTGTTGGTGCAGTACAAGGACGTGGACCTAAACTATGCCACGCGAGGTGCGTGTCTTCTCTCCTTGCACTTGGCTTCCTTTGGCAGGAAGAGACTCTTGAGGGGAGGCGGTGAATGCCTGCAAAAGAAAAAAAAACTTAAATGTAACGTATTGTGACTCGCCGCCATTCACTTTTTATTAGTGTTGTCAAGGCCAGCACCGATGCAGTATCATTGGTAAGCGTGTAATGGGCTATGTGGTGGGCAGCTGACAGCAGTGCAGCAACATCATTTATGCACTGTACGGTGCTCCCCACCTTCACCAATCTGTGCTGGTCAAATAACCACACGATCTGAGAGAGCTCTTGTCCAGCCGTGGATTTGTATAAAGGTTCTGCATGTCCAACGATGTATCGATTCTTTACTCAAAATACGTTATTTCACTCGTGATACATACATACATACATGCTTTGAGTTGTGCATGTAATAATAAAGCATTTATGATGTGTATTTTATTCTCATGCTACATACCATACATGTGAGATGAATAATAAGATAATATGGATGAGAAATAAAGAAAAATGTATTAGCGAATGAAATTGCAACCTCGAATCATCATCATGAATTAAATCAGAGTTGGTAAACAATAAACATGGCTAAATAATTAGCCCTATTTACATCAAAGATAATTAATTTGTTTGGTGCAAGCTTTTTACTTTGTTACATTTTGAGAAGTTGTGCTAATTTATGTTTACAGGAGGGGATGAGTGAAGTCGGTTGCTCTGAATCTTTTTATGTTCTTGTAAAAATACCTCAAGGCAATAAAATTGATCATCAGTCCCTTTCATTGAGATGTATACGAGGGGATCTCATAATTCATATCCGTTGAGATATTTTAGGGAGATTTTTCACTTTCATTGAGACGTATTAAACGTCATCTATCAAAACCAGTTGCTAAGTTAGCTTCCGACAAGCACCATTCTCTTTCATTGAGATCATTCAAAAATATTAACTTGGAATAAGATCTATCGGACAGTCACGCACGTTAATTGAGGTCTTGTCGACAGTGAATGCAATGAAGCAACTTCAAAATAAAACACAAAAGAGTATCTTTTCAGTATTATTTTAAGGGATAAAATACAATACATTGAAAGTCCCTCATATTTCATGAACGTGAATGGTGGTTGGTTAAACCACTTGAAATGTTGCAGATTTTTCACTTCCTTACAGTACCCCCCCCCCCATAGAGCAGCCTAATGTTACCATTAGTCTTTTGTAATATAGGGGCGATGATGAAAAAATTAGCTTATACCTAACTATGTGGCTATGTTGATCAGCATGCACAAGGACTAAAATTACATCACTTCTTTGGGAAGGGAAATTTGAAATGTATTTTCTGAATTAGCCAATTTATTTTACTTATAAACTATGTTTTTATTAGCCTTTAACTGCCATTGGCAAATGACCTTTTGGAAAAATGAAGTTTAATAAAGTGGCTAGCGTTATTAAAATTATATATTTAAATCTTCAACATTTTTGGAATAGGATTACAGTGTTATATTTGATTGACTTCCCATTAAACAGCATAGGTTAATGCTATAAGGTTTGTCCAATTTTAGAAATTTAGTATAACATCAATTGTTTGTATTTCTGTGATGAACAGATTTAGTGTTATAAGCACTTTCTCCCCACCTAGTCATACAGTTGTGGAGTTGAGCATTATTATAATAATGCTGTCCTTATGGTTCAGAATGTTATCGTGGGTTCTGTGGTCACTTTAAAAAATCTGAACAGGCAGATGTTATGTTAGTCAGATGATCAAGTTCATTGATTTTTACCACAGCCGTTTGTTGTTTAACATCTTTTTGACTGTCAGCAAACGTGATGTTGTATTAGAAGTTGTATTGATCATTTCTGCGGATTAACAGCAGGATTCCTTTTAAAGCTTGTTCACGGCTGGGCAATCTGAAGTTTTCTCGTTAGTAGTCTCGCTGGGGCTTCTGGATCGGATGATTATTGGAGATAGGTGTCACTTGGCACTTATTGGAGACGCTAAGACATTTACTAGTGTGCTGATTCCGGACTATACGTGGCATTATGCAAGCATTGCTTTTAATCAAATAAACTTGAAAATGTATTTACCAGCTAATTGAACAATGTCATCAAGGAAAACACAATCAATAGTTTTATGTTGTAGATACATATCTAAGTTGTATATTCAAGGCTTTCTGACTAAATATTAAATGTTAATTAATGAGAGAAAAAAATACTTAATTTATCTTCAGCCATGCTTATTATAGCACATCCGTGACGGCAATACGACATCACAACATACGTATGTATTGGCACGATAATAGTTATTTTTTATGTTGACATTGAATGTGAATCCATGCACAACTTAATTCGACTAAAAGGCACCGTGATAACAACATTTTAGATTTGTTATACCATCTCAAGACGCTGTTCGGAAGCAGTAAAATGAAAAAACTATAATTGAGCCGCCACGTGATCGGAGAGTGCCTCGACACCGCAGGTACAGCCTCGGCAGTCGGCTCCTCTGCGGCAGTTGTGAAGGTGCTTGAGCGTGCGAGACAAAAACGTGGCTTTCGGTGACGGCATGGCCTGTGTCTGCAGATGGCTTCACTGACAGCGTGATTGTGAGACGGGTGAACGGAGAGCACCGGGAGCGGGAGCTGGAGCCCTGGCAGGGAGGGGATGGTGCTGGAGACGACATGAGCTCGCTTGACACCGACATGGTTAGCGTGGGCGCCCAATGCCAGCATGTGCTGTGCTCACTCACACTCGCACCTAACCGATTCCTTTATCAGATTAGAGTGTAATGATGTAATGTTTAGTGTTGAGGAATGTGAGTGGACATGGGCAAGACACATTACTAGAGAGGGATGATGGCCCGTGGGCGATAACCATTACTGAGTGGCATCCAAAGGGAGGGAACATGCCCAAGAGAAAATGCTCCGTGGACTGGAAGCAATGAGATCGGCTCGTGTGCACGTGCTGGGTGGATTGTTGGCATCGTGGGACCCCGTGGGAGATGACAAAGATTGGTGAGGCCTTCAGCCAGCGGTGTATTAATCATGGACGATGATGAAGAGCCAGTTGAGACCGAAAGTCTCGTTTTCAATGGAAACCTGGGTTCAAGTAGGAAAATGGCAAACAGATTCGAGAGAAACAATTAAAGTACATCATGAACATAAAATAATTCGATGTAATAACTAAATTTCATAAACTGCAAATATAATTCGTTGCACCGTGCATCACTGGTGAAGCATGACTCCATATACAATGTAGTCTTTGAGGCACCTTGACTAAAATGTAATGGAATTAGATATTTCCTTTTGCTTCCTTGATAGGGATGATTGTTTGCATTATTTGAATCACCTTCGTCGGTAACCATTTTCAAATTGTGTTTTTGACTCATGGTTGTACCAGAAAAGTCACAAGAACTGATTAAAATTGTTGTAGGTGCTTTTGCTGTGATATTCGATACACGATCATTTAACTTTAAAAAAATGGAAGGGCAGTGTTCATGAATATATTTTGCACTAGTAATGCAATTTTTATTTGTATCCAATCTTGTTTTTTGTAGGTGTAAGCCAGACTGATTGTGTTCACTGTCTCTTGAAATTGGCACTTCATATTTGGTCTAAAATGAGGAAATCATCACTCACTAAATAGTATTCCCTCATCCCTAAGTCACCCAGTCAGCATCTGTAGTGTCTGTACATTTTTAATTCATAAAAAAAATAACGATTCCGTTATTTTACAGTATATAGACTAAATAAAAATAGAGAATATGATTTTACAACTACATTTCAATGATTATTAGGTTTTGAAGCCCCCATCATGAGTTTATTATATACGCATTACACATTGAGAGTATATTTTTGGAAATCGTGTGTACGTGTGATGGTATGTTCTTTTGTGCAACTTATATGTACGTATACAGACACACTGGTTCTATCTCAACCAGTGGTGCAAGTA
Source organism: Lethenteron reissneri (assembly GCF_015708825.2). Classification (NCBI taxonomy): domain Eukaryota; kingdom Metazoa; phylum Chordata; class Hyperoartia; order Petromyzontiformes; family Petromyzontidae; genus Lethenteron; species Lethenteron reissneri. Next base: position 3,929,159 of record NC_083805.1, read on the forward strand.
ACAGAACTGTACATTTTATCATTTTGTGCAGTCAAACGGCTGGGATCCCAATGAGATGTTTCGCTACAACGAGGAGAACTACGGCGTCAAGTCAACGTACGATAGCAGCCTCGCCAACTACACGTGAGTGTTGGAGACGGGGAGGGTGTTAATTACTGTGGTCAGACAAGCCATAAATAATTGAAAGGCACATTTGCATTTTTGAGTTCCATGTTAGCTGCACTGTACACCAGACTCAAGATTTTAGTATCCATACCCGTCCCTGCATGCCTCCGCCTCCGTGCCGTGTCTCGCTGTGCTAATTCTATTCATCGTCCGTTGTGAGCAAATCCGAACTGGCAGTCGCAGTCTTCAGTGCTGCCACGGGGCCCCGTAGGAGCCATGTGCTCGTCCATGGCATTTGTACGTCGCCTCTGCACGCGAGGGAAATGTGCATAAAGGGGGAATTTGGGAATCTCTCTCAATTACGTCTCTCTGCTTTTGTCCGCGGGTAATACTTGTGCTGTCTATTTGTACAAGCAAGCGTTGGCATATGCAGTTATTTTTAGAATGCTTCATGTATCTAAATTTATTTAGCATTGTTATTTTTTCGGTCTTTACCCATATATAACAAATAACATGTCACGGGTAACATGTGCATGCAGTTTCCAAGTTATGAGTGTCTACCACGTGGTATTGTGTCTGGAACAGGGGAATGCCTTTGGGTTTTTTTTTTTTGCAAATAAAATAACCTCAGGTGTGAACAGAGTAATTTGTACAATTACGCAACCTAAAATTCCCTCGCACTAAAACAAACAAGGAAACAAATGACCGGGTAATAATAGATTTAGAAGCCAGGCAGTTGGCACTCATTTGTAATGGGCCGCTTGTGGCTCTGGATTACAAGTTCATTTGGGGATGGGTCCACTGTACCCCTATACTCCATGCCAAACACTAAGCAGCGAGAACTTAAGCTGTGACGATTCCCCGCCATGGGGCTCTTCTCATGAGGGCGGTGGCGTGCACGCAAGAGATGATGGTCTGTTGCTCGCAGCTCCCCAGCAACGTGAGATCCAACCCTTTATTTTTGGCGAAAAAAAATCTACGAATATAGTCACGCGCACATGTTACATTAGACTTGTTTCTCACTTGGTCGCAAAACCAAACATTTTACTTGCAGTGTAAGAATGGAAGTCGACACATTGATGCATCTCATGACATCTTGGACAGACCTTTAATCCAGTAGTATGGTCAATGACGATTATAAGAATACAAAAAATCAAGTATACCTTCCAGAAGCGATGTCATCTCAACGGGCTTTCAGCTCGTTAAGATGATGATCATTCATATCTGTAAATTAAAAGCATAACAGTATTCATTGGAATTACTTGAAGCTTAGAGTCACCTGAGACACCCTTTTAATAAAATGACCCTAAAAATATAAACTAGCTTGCAAGTGCCTTTTTAAACAAGTTGTCTGAATTTACTCTTCTAGTTGAAGAGCAAAAAACAAAACTACTGCTGTTAATTAAGGAAATTAAATATATAAAATGGCGAATCATTATAAAAAAGAGATAAAACCCACATCCTAAGCAGTTAAGAATATATTGATTAAAACTAATATCAGACCATAGCTAGAGTTTGTCCCTTAGCATAGTGCAAGTGAGTTATACCTTTAATGATCATAAATGAAGAAAACAATCTTTCTCTGAGATATTTGTTGAACTCAAGGGATTAGCAGTCTGCCCTCTGTAGAATTAAACTTGTGGATAATAAAATAGAGAATAGCCAGTTTTGAAAGGTAACACGGTGTCAAGTCTTTTAAGTTTGTTACAATGTTTTTTATAATTCTATATTGCACAGCTAGCCAGTGTAGCATGGACCCTACATGCAAGGTTATTTGGAAGATAGAAATTGCATGAGTCAAATCTTAATTGAACATTAGCATAGATCAAGCAGTCACCATTAGAACAGTCGAGACCGAGCATAATTCTGGCAAAGACAAATATTTGAAGAGGTCATAGAAAACAACAAATCGTGCAACGGAATTGCAACACGTGATAGAGATATAATCTTAAATGAGTGAAGGCATTTTATGCAGAAATCTATCAACAAAAATCATAGGTGCCAGGTATCTAAACATTTTTAGATGAAGAGGGGGAAGTTCCACATGTCATACTTGAACAAAAAATGTGCACCCTCAGTATGTAAAGAGGGAAACCTCGACCAAACGGTGTAACAGTTGTTGGAACAAAATTAGTGGACCTTTTTACTAAATGTGTAAATAGAAAGGAAAGACCTCTGTCATCGAAGGATTCCTCAATCATTCAAAATGGGTGATTAAACTGACTTGCTTTCCACCCATTATCATCTTATCATTATCAGCAGAGGGCATCGCAGTAAAATCGTTTGTAACGAAGTACTGTGCTCCATCATATATGCACCGCGCCTTCTACATGCACTGACCAGTTTGGTAAACTGGTCCAATAACCCCCAAAAGCTCTATGGCATGAGGAAGCCTATTGCACATTAGCCTTCAGTCCACAGCAGTTTCGGTTCCAACAGCTGTGGCACCAGCTTGGTACATGCAGAAGCAGAGGGTGCTAAGAGTTACTGTGTATGAACATATGATGCCTTGCGGATATGACTGTTTCTACATACAACATATGCACTATGGGGGATGAAACCTTGTCAAACCAGAGGGAAATACATTGGAACATATTTGGACTCTATTAGGTGAGGAGAAATGTTTCATGCTATATACCATCATACATCCAAATAATAATAATAATATATTCAATTGTTTACCAAAAATAATCTTTACATAATCCATGTTTACTTAGAAAACTCCTAATGAGCCATGTTTTGAGACCTGACTTAAAACCAGAGAAGTGCATGACCATATATGGACACCCTTGCAAACGAGATGTTAAATCTCGAGGGATTTTTCTAGGTAAAATAATAAATAACATGCAAACAAAATCATGGAGCACGATTTCGTAATGTTGGCGCTAATTTTGACAAAAGCTGTCAACATCACGAGCGCAACTGATCGGTGAGAATACCAGGAGATGGGTGTCAGATTATCATAGTGCCAAAGGTTGTGGAAGGTTATGGGTTCAATGAGTTGAGCACATTTCCCAAGTCCATGGATGACCTTAAACATCTGTGTGAAGACTGAAATCGATGCATTTTTTTCACTGGAAGCCAATGCAGTTTTTTTCAGAATATATTTACTGGAAAATGTATTCTATTGGAAGCAGAACTCCTGAGGACTGAGGGCCAAGATTTATGTGCAACAGATATAGGGGTGATTTTTTTTTCATACCAATCCTGACTACTGTGGTCAGTAGACATTGAAGATGCCTACCTAACAAGGGAAATTGTGACAATTTCAAATACATTTATATGCTCCAAATGACATCTGGCTGAAGACACTGCCGAGCTTTACTCGAGCAGTGTCCAGGCCCTCGTAAAATGAACCAGTCGCCCTTATGACGTCGTAAACGGCTCCGTGCACGGGCAGGCGCCTCGCTGATAGCCCCCCCCTGCCCCCGATGCTTGATACCGTCCAGGACGCGCCTCGACAAAGACAGCTCGGAGGAGTTCCAGAAACGAGAGGCGCGTGCAGAGCAACTTGCTCGCGAGATCGAGTCGAGCCCGCAGTACCGTACGCACGCGGCGCTTGAGAACGACGATGGCCGCACAGAGGAGGACCGCTTCAGTTCCGTACAGCGCCGGCAGCAGCAGCAGCCTGACCGGGATGGCCCCACCCTCTACACCAGGTCAGGGCTCGATGGGGAGGTGGAGTTGTGTGGATCGAGGAGGAGAGAATTTTCACTGGAAAATATCGTGGTAAATAATGGGCGTTGCCATTCTACGCCGCACTGTTTTGCCAGGATATTAGCGGTGCCATGCACACGAGGTAATTAGTCAATAATGTTTTCATCATTAAAATGTATTCGGGCCCCCATTCCATGCATTAAATCTTGTGTGTGAATTTAATATGTATTATGTATCCACATAATTAAATGTTTTCTTTGGCAAATGGAATGAGCGAGACCCAATGATACGGTAATAATAAGGTAAAAAAATTCATTTCTTGAATTTTGGCAATTGCAAGGAATCTTTGAGTCTCAAGACTTTTTGCAGTAGGGTCCTGCATTCATCGGGACTTTTGACTAATATCCAGAAGTATTTTATCTTTGGGAGGAAATCAGAGTACGTGGAGAAAACCCACACTTAACAGTAGTAACGCTCAAAGCTCCACACAGATTCTATCAAGACTCCTTTGCTGTATTACAATTTCCTGGCCACCTCAGCTCATTCCTACAGCATGCGGTTTTCTGGTTGTATGATGTCGAACTTTGTGCTCCACTTGGCTGACATTTTAATTCAAGAACTTAATTCAGTTCCTGAAGGTCCCACCTCACTATTTTATTATAAAGCTGAAATGCATGATAGTGGCCTTGCTCTCATGAAAAATTGTATGAGCCAAATTTCGATTTAAAGCTTTCGTGACTGCAGGGATCCATTTTCTTGGTTCTTTCGGTAAAGTCACGTAGAAGGGAAATAATAAAATAATAAACATTATCATGACGTTTCGATTGCAACACAAGCAATAATCATCGGGTGTGAAAACTACTGCTGTAGTTTTAGCTAAAATTTTCTTGCCGTAGTTTTCACACCTGATGATGATTGCTTGTGTTGCAATCGAAACGTCGTGATAATTTCTATTATGTTTTATTATTGTATGAGCCAGTCCGTTTGAGCAGTGATTCTGACTTCCAAGGCCGCTGTCTGTGCTCAGGGGGAGGTACGTGCCCCCTGGTCAGCGCTCGGGTCCACTGGGCCGCGGGGGTGGCCGACAGAACTCTCCCAAGTTCGGTCGGCAAGGAGCGGGGCCACAGCCGAGCCGCGGCGGTTACCGCTACCCTGAGCCCAGTCCCAGCCCCGGTCTGGATCACCGTGCTCTGAATGGAGGTGAGGGTGGCCATGCCGAAACGTCATGTTTTTTTTTGGTCTCCCAGGAGTGTTAACGTTGAGCCAAATCGACAGCCCGAGACGTTAAATCAATGTCCATCGCCGTCATGTCTTTTTTTCGTGATATTTTCTTTCTTTGAAACTACAACAGGAGAGCCTTACGAACAATCGAGATATTGAGTGGATTTGACTGGCAAAGCGTGACCACGATGTTTTTGTAAGAAAAAGGGAATTTATGAATTTGCTTGGTGGTTGAGAATAGCTGCTCCCTTACTCCTTGTGAGACAACCAACTCTCTTCGTGCATGCATGCACTTCTCGTGGATTGCACATTCCTGCAAAGTGTAACGGAAAAGCTTTTATAGAATTTCAGAATGAGTGCAACACAGACAGCACAGTTAGAGGAAGTACTGTTTTAAAGAAAACAGCCAATATGCCTTTGTGATATATATCTTTTTTTTATCAACGCTCCCCATTTCCCTTTGCAGCGGGCAGAGGGGCCATCCGATCCCAGGTGACGCAGTCTCCCAAACCAGGTCAGGAGCTCTCCACGCCGCCTGGCCTGATGGTGGGTGCACCGGCCGGCGTGCAGGCCTTTGTCGCGGCAGGCGCTGGCCATGCCCAGACACAGCCCGTGCCTGTGACGGCCATTCAGCCGGCGCCGGGGATGCCGCAGCCTGTGGCTTGGGTCTCCGTGCCCCCGCCGGGCGTTCCTCAACCATCCTCTGCTCAGGCAGGAGCGCTCGTGGCCCAGCAGGGGGTGGCGACTGTGGCTGCAGCGGCCCACGCTCCACCCAGCGCCTCCAAGGTCCCCGACGTTCATCTAGTCGCCACGCCGGCGACCGCGCCTGCCAACACAATCATCGCCGCAGCTCAGGCGCCCACGGCAATGGCTGCTGCTGCCGCTACGGTCGCCACCACCGCTGCTTTTCAGCAGCCAGCCGCCTCCGCTCCAGTTACAGGGTTGAGCATTCCGCGCGGTGCCGTGCTGTCAGCTGCTCCAACCACGTCATCTGGAATGACTTCCGGTGCTGAGTCAGTTTGTCAGCCGCAGCCTTCCTCGGCAGAAGGTATAGGAATACCCTGGAATGCTTTTGTGGAATCTTTTTGGGAGGGGGGTGGGGTGGAAGTTCTGGAACGCTCGGCTTGGGAAGGGTGGGGGAAGGAGTAACGGAGCACTGGTTGGATAACCCCCTTCTCACTCGCCCCTCCTGTTGTCACGTCATACTTAACTGTGGTGCTTTACAGCCAGGCCTGGGAAAACCTGGAAATGGTTACATAATACATAATAAGTGTTTTTTATGTTACTTCATTGGTTGAAAAATAAAATGAAGGATACTATATTAAACGCTGATCACTTAATAGAGTTTTAATTCTCTGCAATTTGTCAAAACAATCTTTCGTCATAAAAATACATTACCTATGCATGTATTAGTAATTTAATTATTATTTTAAATTAATTATGCAACGTTGTTACAGCTTAATTAATTATATGGTAGCGGTGGCCTTCATTAGAATGTTCGAGCCTCACGCACCGTTTGAAATGCATTTCTTTGTGTGCGTCACTGAAGATGGTGCAGGTGGTTTTGTTTCTGCGATTTCAGGCAAAGAAACTAGTATTCATGTGGAACAAGGCCCACAAAACATGATTGCAGATCAGCAGCAAGCCCGGGCGCCTGTCCCTGCCCAGCCCATCTTGCAACGAGCGCCGAGTGCTGTACCTGTTAGAGGTAAAACTTACAAAGGTCAGAAACCTGCTAGGCTGTTGTCTGTTTTTCAGTAGTTTGTGATTGTCTGTAAATTCAACACCCTTTTGCCTCTTCACTTACACCATTTCTATAATATGCCACACTAGTTTGTGTTGTGTTCAACTGCATACCGTAATATTCTTTCATTGGGTTTTTGTTGGTGAATTGTATTGCTTTATTTGTTACCTCCACCAGTCCCATACCAGTCCGTGCTGGAGGCAAAGAAGAACCCAATTGAAGAGCTTAAGAGATTTAGTGCCGAGTTCAAGGTGAGTTTAAACCCTATTATGCCGTATCTATCATTACTTAATAAGCATCCCGCATTATTTCCCAACTCGCGTTGATGTGAAATTTGCTCATGGATTCCGCATCGAATGCTTTGCGTCGCTTTGCGCTCCTGTGTCCCGCAGCTGAATCTAAACCAGGCGGAGCCGGGCCCACAGGAAGAGCGTTCCACCCGGGACAAATCAAAGGGAGACGGTGCCGAGGTGGCGGCTGAGTGCAGCACCGGCACGCAGACCACTGACACGTCTGCGTCCACGCAGGCAGCCAACAGTGGCAGCCAGACTGCAGGAAGTGCTGTGCCACAAGCAGTTGCCAGCTTGGGTACTGGCGGTGAGGTCACGGCCACTAAACCGGGGTCAGAAGGCCCGAATGTGAGCTCCGAGTCCACGCCAAAAGCAGGAGATGTTGAAGGCAGTAAAGACAAAGGGGAATCGGATGCCACAGAGTAAGCGGTGTTATTTTTGCTTTCATCACACCAAGTTTTATATGCATTTAATAATTGTAGTCATTTTGTGCTTGCACAGCTCGGGACAATTTAATGGTTTCCCCCCGATTTGTTTTTTTTTTTCTGATTGTGTGTTCAGTTCGAAGAAGTCCAACCTAAATCCTAATGCCAAGGAGTTTGTGTTGAACCCAAGTGCCAAGCCTTTCATTCCCATGGTAAAAATCAGGAACATTTTATGACCGATTTGCAAAAAACATGAACCTTTGATATAATGCACTCATTTCTGCACTAATGTGAATCAATATGTGTGCATTGTAATTATTATCCATATGCAACCGTTGTAGCACATTTAATTTGACTGGTTTGTTCATTCTAGCAATCATAATTCACAATCTACTTTAAGTACAACATTATCATTTACAATTTGGCTTTGTAGAATTGCCTCATGATTGCCCCATTGTAATGCATTACAAGTTACAATTTGTTCATTGCAATGAAGCAACACAGTTCCCATTTTGCCACATTCTAACGACAAATGTGGTTGTTACTCCGAGTAAGCAATCTCACTCTCTTGTCGCTTGACAGGTGAAGCCGGTGCCTACGCCAACCCCTCCCCGCCCACAGCAGGCGAGCCCCTCTGTGATCATGCCAGCTCCACAAGGACCGCTCTACAACCCCCAGCCCCTGGCTGCCTACCCGCCCGTCATCCCCATCAACCCTGTGCCGGTACAGCGCTTGCACCTGCTTTGCACGCAATTCGAGGCAGCCATGGGTAGGCTGCGTGTGTGTGGGCCTATAGGAATGATGCCCCCTATATTTAACCATGAAAGCCTCACTTGAGTCCTATGGACTTGTTCGAGGGGTGCCCTGGTTTGGAATGCCTTTTGGACAATTTCACGATTGAATGTTTTGGCTTTTGTTTGGGGGGAAACCATAATAGCTGGGGGGAAAAATCACCATGCCTGCCAAGTAACTCTCAAAGCTCCGCACAGGTGCATTCAACAATCCCATTGTGCTGCCATTGGTTGGCCAACTCGCAGCATGGTCTACAATATCTCGTATTCCCAGGAAGCCTCCTATCCAAATGCTAACCAGGCTCAATTTTGCTTAGATGTTGCTATGAAGGGCATTTAGGGTGCCACGGTGGTGAGATGTTAACTACCTCGCCTGGTATACAGGAGGTTGTGGATTTGGTTCCGACCACTGACACTTGTTTATTTGGAGTTTGCATGTTCTCTCCCCGTGTGGTCGTGTGGATTTTTCTCCGTGTCCTCCAGTTTTTCTCTCCACATTTAGAAACATGCGTTTCAGAGTATTTGGCTACGATAAATTTCCACATTTTGTTGAGCTTTCATTTGTGGCCAGGTCACTTATGAAAAATAGCTATATAGTTCAGTGGGCCCTACCTGGTAAAATATAACTTTTTTTTGGGGATTAGCGGTGCAGCGACATGTCACTTGAGGCATCATGTCTTTGTTGTGAGGGGACAGGCGGCGAGATCCATGGAATGAGCTTGTTAGTGATGGGTGACTTGTGGGCTGGGTTTGAGGCTGAGCTGTGGTGGCTTCTAATTCTGGGCATGGGCAGCCATTAAAAGGATGCGTGTAGGTCATGGTGGATGGCTTTAGATGACTAAAAGGAGATGACTGGAGAATGGGTCCCTCATCCTCGGTCAAGATGGGTAGTGAAGCTCAACATTGAGCAAAAAACGAAGACATTACATGTTTGGAGTATTTAGCATTCCTCTTGCTTATGACTTTTGCCCTTTGACAGCCATTGTGTCGTGCTTGGGCATGTGTTGGTTGTTATGGCATAATGTATACTGACTAATACTAACATGAAAAATGATAGCAAATGAAATGCCTTGTTTATTCCAGGCTGCCTATCAAGTGCCAGTGCCATTGAACCAGCACAAGCCGTACAGACCAACAAAAGGTAATGCTTGCAGATTGACATTGTTTGAATGGACAAGGGGGTGAGTGAATTAAAGCTGGGTGGAGGGAGGATGAAGTGTGAATGAGTGTGTAACACTAGCGACATTCTTTCCTGCTCATGCCACCCCCTTCTTGTTAACCTCTGACCCAAACAGGAACAATGCCTCAGATTCGGTCTGACCACGCGCACCCGCAGAGCAACCAGGCCATCCTACACTCTGTGTCCATGGCCACGGTGTCCGCTCCACCGCTCGGAGCTTCCTACTCCCACGCCTTCATTCCCTACAGCCCCCAGCACTACCCGAGCCAGCCCAACCTGCTTCACTACCAGCCGCTGCATCAGGTGCCGATTGGCTGCGTGCGTGAATGTGTAACCGAGTGTTGCCTGCATAGCATCCATGCATCTGGAAATAAGTCTATTGAGTGGCTTAGGAGAGCTCAGGCATGTAACACTTCACCCCACTCGCGATTCTATGAATTTTTATGATTAGGTTCTTTATTAGATGCAAGCGTTGATTCTTATTTGTTTATTTTTTTCCCACCAATTATTTATATTCTTGTCGTAACTCGTCTGTACATACTTGTTCAGTTTAGGATGTTAAAATTAACATATAGTTTTTTTAATGTGTTGGGAATGTTATGACTGATCTCAATGAGTCATTGCATCGTGACATACCTACCGATGCTCATTAGGAGTCACTATATAACATCAATTAAATCCTGGATTTAAATATGAGCGGTCTATTCATTTAATGTGATTAAGATGCATTCTAAAAAAATAATTGTCTCAGTCTCGATCATCAATGTATCTTTAATTGTCTCAGTCTCGATCATCAATGTATCTTTCATTCAACACTTGATATGAAAAGGGTATGTAAGACGTCATCTCATTATGCAATAAATGAAGGTCTTTTCACCGAAGCGTTCAAATTCAGTGGTTTGTCTTGTACTCAATGGTGTGTGTGTGTGTGTGTGTCCGTGTCTGACAGGCGGGGGCTGTCTACCCTCCCCTCATGCAGGGGGGCTCGCGAGTGCTCGCGGCCCCCCAAATGGGGCCTGGTCAGGCCGGCCTGGTCGGGGCCCCCTCTTCGTCATCCCCTCAATACCCTCCCAATGCTGAGTCGGCGCCGCCCCCACAGACCATTTACGGTAAGGCTCACGGTACTGGCTCGCTCAGCCTTGCTTACTCGGATGGCCTTGCTAAATCGTGCTGCCGAACAGCTGTGGCAATTCCCAGTCATGCACAGGAACTGCAGGACATCATTTAGTTACAATCTTAAATCCCCTGTTTAATCTGCAATGATGTTTGCAAATTTGTGGTTTTTCTCATGTGGGGGAGCTATTGATGATGGACACTGTTAAGATTGTGGCCTTTTAAATATGACAGTTTAGAAAGGCAGATCTGACTATAGTGTGCAATTGTTCACTTTCAATTAAATCAATTACTAATGTTTTGTGATGTGATCATTAAAAGTAGTTCTTAAAAATCAGCCGACATTTTGTGATAACTTTCAATCGTGCATTTCCATCCGTTTCCGAATCCACTGCTGGTTGAAGGCCTCTCCACACTGTGTTGGTCTGACCAGCATGGTGAAACATGGTCAAACAATCCCCACGAGTGATTGGCAGTAATGTATTATTGTAAAAAAATAAGATTTGACTGGAGTATCAAAAGCAAGGCTGCATGTATATGTTGAACTTCTTTCGTACCGCACGTAGCCAACAGTGCTAATCGGAGGCTGTTCAAGGTTAAAGCATCTGTCGCGAGCTTAAAACACAGGTGCCAAAGTCCGATGCCGTGGAGGTTTTACCGCGCTCCCTCTTGTTTGCCCAGTGTCACCGGCGCCTGTGCACCAGCACTACCCCCCGCCACACCCCGGCTCCCTGCACGCACTCACGGCGCACGCCCAGCAGGGGGCACCAACGCACGCTGCACCCAATCAACACCCAGGCGGGCAGCAGATGCCCAGCGCGATGCAAGTAAGTACCAGGTGCAGGCACTCGCCTGGCCCGCTCCACCTTCCCCACTTACCTCGTCACTCGCCCATTCGCTCCCCCACCCAGCCACCCACCCACTCGCTCACCCACTCGCTCACCCACTCGCTCACCCCCGCTCTCACCTACTCGCACTGTGCGCGTGTTCATGCTGACATTGAATTGATAAACTGCTGCAGTTGCCTGGCATTGATTTGTTTAATGGAAACATCAAATTTCATTACACAGATTGAGTCACTCACTGGCAAACATGAATGTCAATGATTTTAAAGCTGTCGTAATGCAGGCAAGCAGAACAATAACTACTGAGGTTTGTATTAATGTGATGACACCAATTGGAGATGTTCTTTTTTGTTGTAGATTTTTAGTGTTTAAAGGATGGTAGCCTGGATTACAGTTTCACATAAGTTTCAATCTTGAATAATGTAACTGGACCGATTTTACCATGCTTATTGTTTTAATTACACTGGATGTTTTTGCACTAAACCATCACTAATCCCGGTTTCCTTCTCATCACATAATGTTTAATTTATACACAAACACTTTTCCTGTGCGTTTTTCGTTGTGCCATAAGGTTCCACTTTGCGAAAGAGATGCGGTGTTTCCTTTTTGAAGACAAATCACTACAGTCCTCCCAACAGTTCGTGCATCTCTCAAATAAGCTGTGGCCTGGCCACTTGGCATGACGGTGTGATTGTTTGTGAATACAGCTCTTCACTGATCGATAGCTTTTCCTTGTAAAGCCACAGGGGGGGCAACCCCCCCACATGGGGGCCCCACAGCAACATCAGGCGGCGGGGCTCTACCCAGGCGGGCTCATGTCGCAGGGTCCGGGTCCCCACGGGCAACCGGGTGGCTACCCGCACCCCCATGCGCACCCCCAGCACATCTACACGATCCACCCGCCACACCACGGCTACTCCAGTCCCGCAGGGCTACCGCCCAACGCGCAGGTGCGTACCGTCGCCCGCCTTGCGTACTTACTGAGGGCGCCGCAGAGGCGAGATGTTGACTACCTCGCCTGGTATACAGGACGTTGTGAGTTCGATGCCGACCCTGCTGTATATTTGGAGTTTGTATGTTCTCCCCGTGCTCGTTTGGATTTTTCTCTGGGTCCGTCGGGTTTTTGTCTCCACATTTAGACATATGCGTTTAGAGTATTTGGCTGCAATAAACTTCCACATGATAAGCCACTTCATTGAGCTATTTCTAACTACGTGACTTTACCGAAAGAACCAAAGAGTATGGATTCTTGCAGTCACGAAAGCTGCAAATCAAGATTTGTAACCAGCTTGCTGCTGAAAAAGAGCTGCATAGCTCAGTGGGACTTACCTAGTAAAATAACAAAATTTTGCTAACGGTAACTCTGCAGTGTGAGTGGTGGAGCTATCTGTTGAAGATCGAGGTGTAAATAATGGTGTAGAGAGGTAGTAGCTAGGTTGCTCAGGGGCCTGATTACGTAAGCTTGTACGAGTGAAATCCCGGATTCAATTGTTGGAAAGGTTTGATCCCTGGAACACCAGTGGTGGTAGCATTGCAGTAGATTAAAGAAAATAGCTTCCAGTGCTCAAAGATAAATGTCTCACCCTGGTACATGGAGAGGAAGTTCAAAGGATCTAGAGATTAATTGGCTAGGTGCCTCCCCCTACCATAATTGTACAGTGCTTTGTTGTGCAAGATGAGACACAAAGGAGCCCTTCCCTTCCATATAACTGGATGTAGTTATGTACTCTTGCTGCCAATTTTAAATTAAATGGGTGTGGTTTTTTTCTTTGCACAAAGGCTTATTTGTGGCCGTTATTGCAGAATAACAAACACATTAAGGGGAAAAAAATAAAGTCAAGAGATTAATAGAATAAAATAAAAAATCGAATTACAATGGGGTCAGAGTTGCCAGGCTTGTGCGTGCCTGTGAGATTTCTAGCCCTGTAAGCACACGTAGTTTGTTGTCCTTCCCCGCACCTCCGATCAGCATGGTTAGCTACGTACGGTGCGAAAGAAGTTCAACATACAGGCACTCTTCTACTTACAAACGAGTTAGATTCCAGAGATCTGTTCGTAAGTCGATTTGTTCGTAAGTCCAACTTTCCTCCTGTCGATTCCAAGCAAATTGTACGGTATGTACACTAAACACGGGGAATGGCTTTAAAAGTATTTTTTTCTCCTTCTGCTGATGTATATGCCACCACCGCCATCTATTGGGCGGCGGTTGAACTTACTACTCTCGGTCCGAACAGGCAACTGGACATACAGACAGGTTTGTTTGTATCTCTGAAAGTTCTTAAGTCGAATGTTCGTAAGCAGAAGAGTCTCTGAACACACGTACATATATACATGCATAACTACGCATCGTCGTGCCATCTGTCCCACCACAGTCGCATGCTGCCCACCCAGCGCCGGTCATGCTGATGGCGGCACACCCGTCATCCTCGGGTCACGGTGGCCCTCCAGGACCTCCGCACCCCCACCAGGGCCCCATGTCCCTTTCGGGCGTGCCCAGCATGTCCGTGTCATCCGGGGCGCCCTACGCCTACATGACTCTGCAGCCGCAAGGTCAGGGTCTGTTTCGACGGTAACCTCGCTTTTTGTCTTGTATGTCGGCCTCTGTTAAATCATAAATCTAGTACAGTGATGAAAAACGGCTACATTGGTTTTTTAGCCCGTGGGCCAGAGCATAAATTGCTACCACCTAAGTTTTTCTAAACTTCAGTTGTACCCATGTAATTTTGTAAGGATAATAAGTGGATTATTTGAAAACCCACTCGATCGAAATAGTTATGACATAATGCAATGTTATTTGCCACACAAAACCATTGGAACCACTGAAGTCATGCCAGCTCAGTTGGTACCAAAGCAATGAAATAACTGATCTGGACTCATGGACCAATTGAAAATTCCATGGTTATGATTGTACTACGAGGAATATAATAGTTGTGACAACAAATTAAACTTGTGTTTTGGGCCAAGAGATTGCATGCTAACGGACCTTTATGTAGGCCACGCCTTTAGCGCGCTGGTCGACATTGTTAGGCAACTATAACTGGTCTTGCTTCCTGTGAGTTTTGTGCTGGTTGCACATAAAGACCTTTTTTTACTTGTGTCCTGCTGCCACTTTGTTTCCCGTAGATTTTATTTTTCTGAAGTACCGCATTTGAAAATACCGATGTTGTGGCAAGTTACTGTTTTTCAATTACACTTTATACAGTATGTTTAAGAAGCGTTGCTATTATAAGTTTAGAATAACTGTCCAAAAGGATGTAGATTGTGGTATTCTGCTGATTTTCTGTTTCTCCCTCCCCCCCCCCCCCCCCCTTTGACCTCGTTTTAATGCAGCAGTGCAACATCCGCAGCAACAGATGCACTTTCCGCACCCAAGCAGCTGATTGGACCACGGCAGCCGACGCCCCTTCCAACAAAACAGCTGTTTGGCAGTGAACGCTATCGACTTTCCTATGACCGACACTGACGTCTTCGGTAGACCCCAAAGCCAAGCAGCTGTTTGGCTGAGAGGAAAATCTGCTTCCCACCTTCCCTGACTACCACCGTCGTCATCTTTGCTTTTTGGAACAAGTTATACCTGCTACTTGTTTTACAGCGACAATTTTACAACGCACAGAAACACTGCGTTGGGATTCCCGTGCTGCTGGCCTACGGGTCGTTAAAGAGTGTGCAAAGCGAAAGACTGAAAATGCAGCGCTGAGCCTGCGTTGAAAGGAAACGCGGGTCCTCGAGACCGTGACCTGGACACAGAAAGCGAAGCGTAATTAATATTATTATTTCCACTGAATTTAATTTCATTTCGTTGTGCTTGTCTATGCAGACTTGTTAAGCCCCCCCAACGGGTTCAGCGATCGGCAAAAAAAAAGTCACTGTCCGGAGCTCGGCAAGCCACGATATCTCGCAAACACTTTGAGGTGGAAAGGAAATGGGATACAGAGACTGCAAAAGACAAGAGATTGTATTTTGAAATGTTGCACAGAACTGACTTTGGAACGAATTCCTCAGATTGAACTGTTGTGCTTGGGGCAGCTGTTGCTTTTTCAGGACTTGTGTGAGTTCATCGTTATAAAAAAAAAGTTAAGAAATTCAAAACGATAATATGCAACAGCAACGAAAAAATTTCAACAAAAAGAAATGTGCAGCCTAACGGACTGTTTTTTTTGCTGCTGCAAGAGTGCAATGGGAACTTTCTACATGCCGCTCTTGTGATGAAACAAAATTTGAAGAGGAATAAAACCCAACAACAAACGGGGCAGAGCGTGAGGACCGCGTGGCCTGGCCCCACGCGGGTGAATCGTGTCTTCCTGACGCCACTATGCAGACACTGCGAGCCGAGGCATGGGCCAATCCCTCGCCGAGCCACCTCAGTCCGACCACTTCCGCCGCAGGGCAGACTGCTGGCTCGCGTTTGTGGCACTGACGGGCGGGGCGTTGTTACACTTCACCACGAGGCATCGTTTGAGCTTTCCAGGACAAAAAAAAAAGATAAAACAAAAAAAATACAAAAAAAAGTTAATAATTTTAATAAGAATTCTTTGTAAAACAAAAAAATTCAAAAAAATAAAAAAAAGTTTATATCAAGCCTGTGTTGATGTTTATGTTGTGTACATGCATTGGATACTTGAGTTTTATTTCTGATTGTTTTAAGCGACTGTTTTTTTTCTTGATTCATCGCACAAATTACTCCCTTTTGGTCTTGTGTTTGCAAGATGATTGTGTATGCGGTGAAATGTATGAGCCTCGTGTAACTTTCAACCAGTTTAATACCAATTGTATTGGTTTTTATTTAACCTGGTGGCCGCCCATTGGGATTTTTATTACACTCTACTAGATTCCCGTGATAGAACAGGAACCATTCTTAAATTTAGCAAAATTATGAATTGCTTGAGCACCACAATGTCAGACCCTCTTAATAAAGTCGTCACTCGGTGAGGGTTTCCCAAATACATGACATGATACTTGTGGATAATAAAGTTTGAGTTTGTGGCACTTGAACATTAGGTGAATGTAGCCCTTTTAATTGTGCAGGCAGTATGTTAAAATATTGGTATTTACCTGATCCAATTCACGTATCTTTTGAGTTTTAGGGATCGATTTGAATTAATTGCTTTGAACCCATTCTCCACTAACCGTTAAAAGCCTTGTCCACTCATTGCATTTACATATTTCCCAGTTTTTGAACGTCTCTACCCTTTTTATGAATTATTAATGTTAAAGGAACAGAGAATTGCCATTGACCACACTAACAGGATATTTTTTTTATCTATTCAGATTGGGTGTGCTGTGCTACAGAATGGTGGGATTGGCGAACGCACCGGAGTAATTGCCAAAAGCCTCGAGGAAATCCGAAGATGAACAAGGGAGCCACTGCCGAAAAATCCTCTAGAAATAATACAAGTAAAACAAAGGGATTTCTTGGTACAGCAAGTGTGGACTCTATTCCATCTGTTGCATTTGTATGTGGGATAGAGTGCTGCCCCTTAAAACACGTGTGTTTTATACAGGTGCTCCGGTTTCTCCCAGGTGGATAAAAAAATTGGCTGAAAACATCTCCCTGTGTATTGTAGATAGTGTAGTGTTGTGAGATGCATTTCTGCTGGAATGACACCACGGTGTATAAAAGCACTTCATTATAAATGGCACCTGTTGGATTTTTTTTCCCCCACAGAAAAAGCCAGGATGGAAGATGGGAAAAACGGAGTTTTCTGGACCTATCGAGGTCCACAAGGTCACCCATTGGATTGTCAGTTGGGTCACCTTGAAAGCCACGGTTAAAATATGATTGCATGGTGATGAATATTTTAAAACGAAACGAGTTCATGTGTTGCTTGAGCGTTGTGTTTGTCCTGCATCTCGTGCAAAACAAAAGAATCGTGCTATGTGCATTGGTGAAACCTAAAGGGTGGGCAGATTCAAAATACAGTGATCCCTCGTTTATCGCGGTTAATGGGGACCGGAACCCCTCGCGATAGGTGAAAATCCACGATGTAGGATTGGCCCCCTAGGAATTTCCGTCTGTGTGTGTGGGTACCAGAATGTTTAAAATATGTATATTTATATTTTACTTAAATCTATTTAATTATAAAACCTTAATATTATACACTCTCATACGATACGTATTATGGTGTTCTACACTCACCAATGACAGTAGTATCTTGAGACTTGACTCCAGTAATGACAATGACGACGATGACAGACCTGTGCAGTTCGATTAATGTGATGATGAATGATGATGATGGTGTTAATGCACAGGTATAATGAGGCCTTTAAATCAGTTCGAAAAATCCGCGATGCACTGAGGCCACGAAACTTGAACCGCGAAGTGGCGAGGGATTACTGTACACCGGAAGTTCTGGCATTGTGAACCTCACTAAACCAGCCACCGAGCAATTTATATCCAGATGTGGCCTGTTGTGCCACTTAACAGATTCGTTTTCTCACAAACAGGCAGAGATGACTTGTTTGAGTATTGGAACCGTGCATCCTGGGCCTTGATGCCAGTCGACATTTACATTGGTGCGAATCCCGATCCCATGCATGGGTGTTGTCTATCGGTTACACTTGTAACTGATACCGTTGCCTTTTCAAATTGCTCACCCTGGTCTACAAATCCCTTCGTGGTCTCGCCCCACCATATTTTGCCACGCTTGTATCTTTCTGTGTGCTTTCTCGCCCCCTTCTGGTCTCAATATTTGCCGTCTCTCTTCCTCCTCGCGCTCAATCCACGAAAAAAAAATTAAATAATAGCATGCTATTATTTAATTTATTATTTTTCCTTTATACGTGACTTTACCGAAAGAACCAAAGAATGAAACATGCGCGTGAAGACGCAGAATTGCAATTAGTTGACGAGAGACCAATCGCCCAGCACACAACCCAGATGGCGTACGCTGCATTTACAGAGCACTTGCACAGTGAGTGGCGAATGTGATATGAAGCTGAAAATCAACCAAGCAATGAATGGTCTGAACGGTTTCAAATGTGCGTTCATTGGTCGATAATATATCACTAAATTAAAAAGCACGGTTTTTGGATGCAGCAATTGTGACGAGTGAAATTTCTGGGATAATTTTTTTGTTTTGCCGATAGTTTTTCATCCATGACTTGGCGAAGTCGGCATTTTTTTTGAGATGCACACATATGCAAATACTTGTTACACATTGTTTCTTTACAGAGACCAAGTACACACTAAAACAATTTTTTTGTTTTATTTACCTTCAGCATAGCGGTAAAAAATTTAAAATAAAATATACTTTTCTTAATCCCATTTAAATGGAATAAATAATCTTAAAAGTTAGCACAAAGGAGGTAACACTTTCTGTAAATCATAAACATTGTTTATAAAAATATAGGCTGATACATACTAATAATAAAATGAAAGTGGGCATAATTTTGTGTGTCAACTGTCTTCCATAGTCAAAAAGTTTTGAAAACTTTGATGTTTCCACGTGGGAAATGCCTTGTCCCTTGTACGTTAATACCACAGCGAGACGCTTGTACAATTTTGGTTAAAGTTCACGGTGCTACATTAACTTTTACGTTCTCAAAACTTTTTGACCCGTGTAAGAATGCTTGGGCAATTGACAATATGTATACACGTTGGGATTGGTAACAATGCCTTCAACGTGCGCGCAATGTTCACATGTACCGTATTTATGTAGTGTTGGTTGCTGCGTGTGCAAACCTTTTTTTCTTAATAACGTTTTGGTTTCAAAGTTCGTAAAAATTTTGCCCATAATCCACAAGTTCCGAAAGTACATGCTTTTATCATTATTGACGGGACTCCTCCCTTTTGTGTGTGCCCCGTGCGTTCATGAAACTGCTTTGCCAACAGTACACGCTTAATGCTGCTTTGATTTGAAGGGACAGAAAAGTTTTCGGCGTCACTCGTACGTCCGTGCCATCCACAGAACCGCTGCCGATCGTGAAAACGATTGAAAATGTCGGGTCGCCCACGGGGGAGGTTGCGCTGCCGTGCATCCCTTCTCTCGCCCTCGTTTCCTCTGGATGCATTGGGCTCGCAACCCCGGGGGGGTGGGGGGGGGGTCAATGAAAATCTGCGCACCGAGCCGAACGAAACCAACAACAACACTTGGAATATAAATAAATGTACATGGGTTTTTTTTTTACTGTTTTAAAGGATTTAAGTGAATTCCAAGTGAAAGATAAACACGCTTACCCAACCGGCCCCCCCCCGCCTTCAAGGTCCTTATGCGCTCACGCTTTGTACTTAAAGCATTCAACTTCAGCGGAACTCGTTCAAATGTCGAAAAAAAGTAATTTGACTTTAAAATTACCCAGAGTGCTTATTGCAGGTTTGTGTTGAGGGCCCCCCAGCGTTTGGCCGTTGTCGTGGTCCAACCCTGACATTTCCAATCGTTAAATCGCAGCGTAAAGTGACTGAAGTTAAGAAATATAAATAGCTGGAAAGCGTCCTAAGATTTACCTTGTGCAGGATTCCGCACGGAATGAGTTGAAAACACCTGAAGCATTCACAAGCGTGACTTAACGCGGCAGTGGGGGGGGGGGGATAATAAAAAAAACAGTTCTCTGCGTTAGCGATGAAATGGCATAATTCACCTCTGCGGCGGCGGGGGGGGGGCGCGGGCGCTGTTTGAAGCGCTACATTGATTTGTAAGACCTTAATGCTTACAGTGACTACAATCAAAATAACGAAAAGACACGTTGGACAGCGACAATACTTAAATACGTCTCCACTGCATCAGTGCTGAGCAATGCCGCTGCAAAACAATACGTAATCTATAAACTTAAGACTATACAAAGCATTTTTTTTATTGAGTTCGTATATTTTTTTCTTTTTAAATGTTTTCTTTTGTCTCTCTGTTTACAAGATATTTGTTAAAATATATTTTAATGGCAGTGCTTTGTAAAATGACGATGGTACACAATTTACTTTATTAAATAGGACGTGGTTGCACACCTCCAAATGAAATGAGCCTCTCATTGATTTGATCTACAACAGCACAAGTGAATAATGCTGATTTTTTTTCTTATATATTATCTAGAACAAAATTAAACAGTTACTCAGGACATAGCAAACGAGAAGAAACGTGCTCGCTGTTGACATCGTAGCATGTGATCATGAAACCGATATTCCAACTTGGCAAATATCCAGGCCCAACAATAAATCTGAAAGTAGCTTCATAACGGGAGTAGGTTTTTCTTAACCTTTTTATCCAATTCAACCTTTAGCAAAAAAAAATTGCCAACATTTTCACAGCCGCTGGAATTGTTTAAACATGCAGGGTGTCCATAAAGGGATGCATTTTGAAATTATTCGAGATGGCGGTTTTCATGAGAATATAACGGCACGCGCACACACGAGCTTGATTCTCCTAAACGTCCGTGTCCGCCAGGCGCTGATGATTTTTTTGACGATGAGATTCTGAGATTGCATCTTTGAAGTTGAAAAACTTTTGTCGGTTGTGTTTTTTAAGGCCTCTGTTATCTACTCTTGCAGATCAGTCGAGCATTGCAGCATTTTGGCAAAAGCGCCTTTACGTTTCGTATAACCACAGCACTCAATAACGCAGTCCTAAACTGCCGTGTGTAATTATTTAATCGTACATAATACCTTTATGGACATTGTGATTGTATAGCGGTTGTGTTTTTTTTTTTGCCCTCCCCCCTGCCCATGAAGGACTTCGAGCAAGACACGTGGTTCGGGTGAGTCCCACGTAAAACTTTAAAGGCGAAGGAAAATAAATTGAAAGCAGCTAACACCCCATCTACTCTGCTCTGTTTCACACACACACGTTCTGACTTTACGTTTAATGAACACAGGTTACAGTACTTTCGTGACCTTAATACTGTTTAACAGGAGCAGCTTTAAACATTGAGGCAAAATGTTCATACATTCAGTATTTCCTATAAATACAGCATTGTATGGGTTACCCTTCTTTTTAAAGGAAAACAAAAATTAAAATTCACCGGTGATTCGATTGCATTAATTATACGGTTAGGTGGCGAATAACATTTAGTGGAGCCACGTTAAAAGTCTTCTGCGTTGGAATTTGTCACCTTGCACAAAATTCCGTGTGGTGTTGTCAAGGTTTTAATCGGTAATACTTAAAAAAATGTCAGTTTTTTTTCTCTTCCCTACAAACTTTGAAATATTCCCGAGAACTTTGAGGTAACCAGTAATTGCGACTTTGCCTATGACGTCAATAGTTTATTTTTAAAATTACGAAATTATTTACGATCCTCTGATTTTCCTTTTGTTTTCAGACAACAAAGGATGGGCTTGAAAAGCACTTAAGCAAGCAAAGCTCAGGACTTCCTGCGATTTGGCCCAAGTCTGTTCTGCCTGGCTGCTCTGCAAGCTGGTGAGCGCTTTCACATTCAGGGTAAGTTAAGAGGTTATAAATGTGCAAAGGTTTTTTTTATCTCACAAATCTGTGGAACATACATTTCTGGGACTGAACGCTTGACACAGTTAAAAGTGGAAACTCATCAGGACTGTGTATCCATGATCTGGCAATTAATGGCACACATTGTAGGGGAAGCGTCTAATTTGTATCTCTTTTTTAATCATGCTGTGTTTAAGGGGACATAACAACCTTGAGGCCCTTTATAGAAAATATCAGCATTTCTCTCACTCTTGGCTTATAAGTGGTTATGGTATTTTTAACCCCATCTGACTAAACTGCCACCCCCTTCGGTTGTAAGTGCAGTTGCCTACAGCAACTGGCCACAAGCACAACTGCTGCTGCTACGTTTGCATTTTTTTTTTTACTTGGGAGTGTCTTGGTTGCACGAAGGCAAAAAAAACTGGGCAAAATAGACGGGCCAATGCAGAGAAGACGCTGCGGCGCGTGAACGCTTGCACGTCTGTGTCATACGTTACCTGCGATCCTCCAAAACCTCCAGCACTTTTTGACCCTCCGGCACACTGAGAACGTATGTGCAAACAAATCTCACTTTCACCGGGAGTGATTCCAAGAGAGCAATTTCCACGGTGGTTTGGTGAGATCGTTTCCGAGAAATCAGTACAAAAATCATGTAAAAAAAAAATCCAGATTTTTTTATTTTGTTTATTAATAGCACTGAGCCCAACTCCAGGCCAGTGTTCGCTTTGTCTTGAGTGAATGCTTCGTGAAAGTAAATAAGCCAATGAGAGTCGGGGGTTCCAAAAATAGCACGTTCTTTTAAAAAGCTTCGCTTGGCATCTGTCACCACACAGCACTGGTTACCCAGTGGCATCACACCGCAGTACTTGTCAGTGGAACGCATCGCACCACGTATAATACTGGTCGCCTGGGGCACACATCACATGACGTTAGCACTGGTTACCAGGAGCCTTGCACCACATAGGACTGGTCGCCTTTGGCACTCGTCACCAACAGCGTCACACCACACAGTACTTTTTGTCGGTGGCGCACATCACACGGTGCAGCAATTGTCGTGGGGAGGCGCAGGGCCGGTAACCAGCGGCGTTCCATGACGTTTTCTGTCGGCGGTGCACGTCACATCGCACGTTGGCCGCCTGTGGCGTGCGTCACACCACGTAGTATTGATTGTCCGTGGCGCGTGGCCGTCCCGGCGAGTGCGGCTCCGGCTCGCGCTGCGCCCGCGAGCTGTGGCGCCGCTGGAAGAGCTCGCGGAACCTGGCGGGGTCGAACGTGCGCAGGAAGGTGACGCCACCCTCCTTCCTCCGCTCCGACATGAACACCGTCGTCTGAGACACGCTCCGTTGCTGGGGGAACGCCCCCATGGCGGCGGCGGAGGCGGTGGCGGCGACAGCAGCAGCAGCGGTGGTGGCGGCCGACGGCCGGGTGTGCAGTTGTGGCCGGCGCAGGTCGCCCTCCGAATTCCACCGTTGGGTGCGGGGCGCGCGCATGGGCGTCTGCATCGGGGTCTGGCTACGAACGCTGATCGCCTCTGTCGGGGGGGGGGGGGTGGGGAGGAGGAGGGAACGGATTCGCGGGCAGGATTACAAGGCCAGCATCATCGCCGACGTTCAACGGACAAAGGCGGGGTCACAGGGTGTGGGGGTAAAGGGACTAATTTCATATGTTTCCATGTACACAATGTGGCGGGGAGGGGGAATCGGAACATTCTGTCGATATTTCTCCTGCAGCAGCGCCAGCAGCGCGCATTCATATCAATGCAAAACCATGCCCCTTCAGCTGACCGCAGCGTCCATTACAGCGACTCGATCACAGAAATGGAAGCATCACAAAGAGAAAGGCTGCAAGCAAAGCAACAACAAAAGGAAAGTGAGCAGCCGGAGAAGAAGCCTTTTTCGGGGGGGGGGGGGGGAGGGGTGGTTTGGGAGGAAGACAGGCGGGCGCATGCACGTGCGGACTTACAAATAATCATTAGCTCCTAAGGGGAGGCTGGCATGAGCTTGTGAGTGGATTGGCAAGCGGTGGTTGGCATCGGACACGGGTGAGGCTTTAGTGCCTGCTTTGGCGACGCCTGAAGAGGGGCACAGCACACAACGAGTGGCCTCAGCACGGCCTCGCGTTGCTCTCTCGCCACCCCCCCCCGCGCGTTGGGGACACGCGAGCGAGCGTCTCTCGTGCGAACCCGGGTGTTAGTGCCAGAGACAGGCAGAGGGAAAGAAGGGGGTTAGTGCAAACGGGACTTGCGTGAGAGGGGGGTGGCGCCCGGTTCGGTGGTGCGTCGCACTCGGACCCCAGTTGTCGCAGCTCTGGTGGGGTTTGTTTTGCTGCTGCTGCTGTTGTTATTGTTAACCCGAGTGTCGTCTCACCGCGGAATTAATGCGAGCAAATCGTGGCTGCCGGCCACAGATTATGCCTCCTCCGGGGTACAAACACCTCGCATCCATCTCTCCCGCTTGAGCAGGGCTCACTTTGTGCCGTCATCTCAAACTCAAATACATTGAACGTTTTATTTATTTTCTGGTTGCACATGCTTCCTTTTAATTTGTTTTGGAATTTTTGTCAGGTCCCATCATAATGAGTGGAAGGCCTTGTGCCCGATCCCCTCGCCCTGGGAACTGATGAGGGATTCTACGAGTGTCCACGTCCTGACTCTTACTAATATTTGCCCCGCCCCCCCTCCCCCACCCCCCTTCCATCCTTCAGAAGTGACTTGGACACGAGCTTCTGGTCCCCGCACATGGATTGCCCCTCTGGCTTAAATATATAAAATCGCAAATGCCACTGGCGGAAACAACTTCTTAAATTAGTACCGAATCGTGGCGCTCTTGACATGATGGCAGTTAAGAAATGACTGCTCGCCATGCTTGCTGGATCCTGAAAAGGCGCCCATATCCCCCAGATTGATACCTTCACGTTTTCGAGCTTCGAACCCCGGAGAAACCAGGCGAGGTAAACCCAGCCATGTTTTCGCCCACGCACACCACAGCCCATTGCCTGGCTCTAGTCTGGCTATACAGTCCTTTGATCCTGTAACCCAGCAATGACCCAGAACTGGTACACAAGTCATGAGTTGGCAAAACAACCACCCATTATGCAACCACGCAGGGATTATTTTTTTTTACTTTTTCCATTTTGCCAGCGCTGGGCATCGGTCTGAAAATCAAAAGTAGAATTCGGGTTGCCAGGACGAATGCGACAGTGGCATTCTGTTGGTAGAAAACTACACAATGCCACTGTGTCCGTCACCGGCATTCTAGATCCCCGTCAGCCTTGTCGCCCAGCGTGCTTCACCTCCATAGCCGGGTTTTCCTGGGGAATTTGCGTAAATGTTAGACCTTGGGAGCCGACGCGGCAAGCGACGGTGGCAGCGAGCGGCAGTGGGGGGGGGGGGGGGCCCTCACCTTGCACGCGTGCCACGTAGCGCGACAGCGTGACGCTGTCCCCGATGCCGCCGGACTCCAGCGGAATGGGCTCGGTCTGGAAGCGCTCCAGCATGGCCGCCACGCTGGGGAAGCAGAGGTGCTGCACGCGGCAGCAGCCGTTGTCGCTCACGGACAGCCGCAGGTGCTGGGGTGGTTGTGAGAGTGGGGGGGGGGGGGGGTGGTGGCGGAGACGCAAGGGGGAACGGGACAGAAGGAGCAGACGGTTCAAGTGAGCGCCATGGAACGAGCGAGCGTGCTCTGGTGCTGGGACCCGTTGAAGCTTTGAAGGGCACGCGGGGAAAAAAAAAAATTCGAGCAAGTGGCATCGCCGAGCTAAATTGGTAAGCGTCTGCAGCCTGCAATTTAATTTTGCACGTAGGTGGAAAGAGATCGAGGAAGGTATTTCGGTTCAAGCGTTCTTCACTGTCGAGTGTGCGTTTTCAAACCTGCTAGCAGTGTTCTCGCTGTGATTGGGAGTCGCTTGAAATTCGAGCACTGTGTTGTCAACAATCACATCCCTGCTACATTAGCGATTCCTGGTATCGGCGAACAAGAAACCATTCAACGGACCGTGCTGACCGCAGGAGTTGAACTTGCTGTTTGCCACCCCTGCCCCCCACCCC
Organism: Lethenteron reissneri; assembly: GCF_015708825.2. Taxonomy (NCBI): domain Eukaryota; kingdom Metazoa; phylum Chordata; class Hyperoartia; order Petromyzontiformes; family Petromyzontidae; genus Lethenteron; species Lethenteron reissneri. The sequence continues at coordinate 3,954,942 of NC_083805.1, forward strand.
CTGCCCCCCGCCCCCTGCCTCCCACCCCCTGCCTCCCACCCCCTGCCTCCCTACCACGCCGAGCTTGAGCAAACCTCGTCGGTGATGGCTTATTATTGTCACCATCTCATATTAAAAATAACAAACCCTCACCAACCTTGGCACGGCCCTGGTAGTTGAAGGTGAGCACATACTCCCCGCGCCGCGTCTCGCTCTCCCGCACCAGGAAGAGGCCGTGCCGCTCCTCCCCGCCGGTGAGCACCAGCTGTACCGCCTTGAGGCGCGACAGCGTGCCGTGGAACCACGGGCACTCCGACAGTGGCCCGTTGCAGTCCTGGGCGCCTGCGGTGACACGGGGGGGAGAGAGGGTGGGGGGTAGACAACGCAACGGGCATCTCTGTGAGCGGACGGTGCGAGAGAGATTACGCCCATTGCAAGAGATGGGGGCGGGGGGGGAGGCCCGATGACCGCTATCGAGTGCACAGGCGGTGCAATTACGCTGGGGTCCACAGGCCAGAGGGGCCCAGGTGACGGACTATGAAGAGATGCAACATTGGACGAAGGGGGGGGGGGGGCGCGTTTGCGCCTACCAAGCCATGCCAACGGCGGTGAGACCCACGTGCGGGGGGGGGTAGGGGGGCCTGTGGCACCCGTGTGGGTGATTAGCACGGGGAAAAGTGACACTGTGTCGCCTAACGCAACCCCGTGCCAGTTTCTGCGTACGCTGCTCCCTCCTGCCATCTACGTTGCGTCACGACGTGCCGTGGGGGGAGTCTCTGGGACCCGGGTCGGTGGCTTCACGAGCTTCTAGATTTTCACGTTTCCAAGTAAAACGAACGAACGGGTGCAGACTGTCTGAACTCGTGTAATGTGGGCAGTGTGTTTTTATTACAATTTAATTTTTCCATTTAAAAGCCGGCCCCAATGCAATGCATGCAGGCGTTTTGTGGGTTGCCAGACATTGGCTGATTAGTCATCGCGCTGAGTAACCTTCACACCCGGTTGCGGGGCCCTTTGCCACTCTCGTAAGCCTGAAAAAAAGGCCTCTCCGCGAGTCTCCTCCCCTTACCAACCGTCGCTTTTTCTTCGGCCACCCTTCTGTCACCCATCCCACAATGGCACAAAACCTACAGTGTTGTGGATTTTCTTCAAACCCCCCGCCCATCTGCGAGATGATCGCTCGCGTAACTCTTTGCAGCGCTTTCGTAGCCGCGGCGAAAACCTCCCCCCCCCCCCACCACCGTGCGACACGTGTGCGTTTGTCGCGTGGGTCTGTCTGGCAAGGATTAAAATTTAAGGTCAGATCTTTGCCGTCGTGTTTGACAGGCCGGGTGGGTGCCCTAAGGTAGCGTCGCCTCGTTTGCGACACTCCCGTGCGTGACGCAACACCACGGGCGTTCGCCGGGAAACGCGATAAGAATCCGACACGTACGTCCGTTCCTTATCACCTTCGCATTTTGAATCCAGAAGCGATTGCGGCACATCGCCGCCGCAGGGCCTGGCGTGGGCGTTTGTAATGTGTGCTTTGGGTTTTGATCATCTGCACGTTTCTGCTGTTAAAAAAAATATTTTCCGGGGCTGCGTGCCAACGCCATAAGCAATCGTACACCAGCTATAGAATGTATTACTTCAATTAATGTTTTATCCACAGTGGGATCGTTGTCATCATCGGCCTGCGAGATACCGGCACATGGAGCCGAACGTTTTGTGTTCCAGCATAAATATTGTGGATGTTGTGACCAGGGCAGCATATGGCGACCTCCGAAAAAAGGAATTGCGATCTGCCTATAAGAGCCAGTACAGCAGGTAGGTTAGACAGTTTTCTCTTTGTCACCCCAAGTCCCTCTCCTGCGCACAAGATAGGTACTGAGATTCAGAGATGGTTCATGAATAACCATATTATCGCTCTATCATCGTCACTTTTAATCAGTACGTTATCGAGCGAAGAGAGGTGACAGCTTTTAAAGTGACCCCTGAGATAAAACAGAGTTAATGGCCCGTAAAAAAAGGCATGTCACAGAGTTTTGTTTTGAATCGTTCAGTTCTGAAAGCCGCTCTTGGGGTTTTTTCCACCCCTCTGTCTCGACGGCGGTTCGAGCGACGATCAGGGGAAATTCCACTAGCAGTGGCGCTCGGAGAATTCTCCCACGTCAAGCCGCGCAGGCGGCACGCACGATTGTCACGCGGGACCGAGGGGTGGGGGGGGAGTCGCAACGCAGAGGCTCGTGATCTCGGGTTCGTTCTTCGTCATTCTTCCGCCCATCGCTCTCTTCCCTCCTTGGTCACAAGCGCTGAGAGAACGTTGCTGGAAGCACGGACGTTACGGTTTCTTCTCGGTTCCTCTGCCGCTTATTTATTGTCAAATAATTTTAATGGCAACGTGAGTAAACGGTCATTCATTTTGCCAATAGAGGACTGCAAAGCTTGGGCAATTGGCAGCGCCGGCTCACCCGCCTGGCTGCTGCCTTGCGGCTCATCAGTGGTTTCTTGGCGATTGCGAGATGTAATTTGCATGAATGACGGAGTTATTTAAATATAAAACGAAAACATTAAACATTTCCACGAACTTGCTGCTTAGCCAGAACTCTTTGACTTAATGTCTGTCAGCCCAAGGGTTCAATGCGCAAAATAAATAGAACGCTAAACAATAGGGTTTGTACAAACACAAAAATAAACATGAGCGGTTCGGGAAAACATCAAGTTAATTTCGCTGGAATTCCGCTCGGGTTTGTACTTTTACCAAACCATCATCCTCCTGGGCTTGAAAGCCGCCCCCTGTGTTGCTCATGAGTTGAACGATGTGCACGCATCTGTATTCTGAGCGTTATTGATGAATGTCTGCTGAAGCTAGTATGCGAGCATCCCGTGTCTGACTGAGTGACAAAGTCAATGAATAAATGAGCGAATTAATGGGCGACAGTAAAGCAAATATTAGTGAGTGAGTGATTGAGTGAGCGAACGGGTAAGCGAGCATATGAGTGAGCGGGTGACGGAAGGAAGAAGCAACAGTGATTGAGAGTCATTGAGTGAGCGGGTGATTGAACGAATTAAGCATTCGCACAAGAGAGCGAATAACACACATTTTAGAGTGACTGGAGGGTGACTGCAACTACGCAAGCTAGTGACCGAGGGAGCAAACAAGTGTGCGAGCGACGTGCGGGTGAGCAAGCGTGCGAGCGTCGCGCGGGCCGGTGCACTCGCCTGTCGCCATGCTCGTGTCCATCGCGCCGGAGGCGATCATGGGTAGGAAGTGCGTGGGCTCGGGGCCCTGGCCGTGCACGGGCGCCCGGGGTGGCACCTCCGGCGGGACGCCGTCCACGAGGCCAAAACGTGAGCCGCCGCCGCCTTCCCCGTCGAGGCTGCGCGGGCGGGCCGTCCTGTGGCTCCCGGAGCCACCCGAGTGCTGCAGGCCTGAGCGAGGCACACGGCGGAGAACTACGCGGTGACGGGACCGTCCCTCCGACGGGAGGGCGTTAGACATCGCCGGCAACGAGGTGGGCCTTGTATCCTCAGCGAGGGATTCTCCAAGCTCGCAACACTGACCCCCCCCCGGCTAAATGGTCGGTCTTAAATACCACTCTTGAAATTCGACCAAATCGAAGCGATGTGTTCAATGAAACAAAAATCCACATCGCAACAAAAATACGCATCTACGCTTTAAAAGAATACAGAAGGGTTGGGACGTTCGCTCGACCTTAACTGTATTAACTATACATGGTGGCGCATTAAACCCGCGCACGGTTCACCCCGCTTTGTGCCGGGAAAAAAACCGACGAGAGCTGCGCTCTGTGGGTGGAAGTTTAGAAGCGTTTACAAAAACCCCGGCCGTTTTACCTGGAAAAACCCCCGGTTTTGAAACTCGGCCAGCGGCGACCGAATGGCAAACAAAAGCCCGCTGCCTAGAATCGATAGGGACAGCGAGAGCCTTTCTCAGAAGTGCCATTTTAAATGCTATTTTAACCCATTCCGGCAGCCTGAAAGCGCAAGTTGAGCGGCTGAGCTGAGTTTCGTCCCGCCCGCTGCCCCCCCACCCCGCCCGCCCGCCCGCCCTTCTCCCTCGTGGTACAAGTTGCTCGTTGATCAAACGGGAAGCGAGGGAGGCGAGGGCCTCGGTATCGCCCGCGTGCCCCCCCCCCCGTGTGTTTTTTCGCGCCGCGGATTCTGCGACGTCGCGTTGCCTCGCTGCAGTTCCTCGCCGTGGCGCTCGCACGCGGCTCACGGGGGAGTCGGCTGGAAGGGACGCGCGAGCGTCGCCGGCCACCGCAACCTAGCACTTGGCTTGACGTTGAGAAATATTTAATCACTTTTTGATAAAAAATCAAAACCGATGTCAAGGTTTCGGTAGTTTGTGTTTTCCCCCAAATAACTTAGAAAAGCCAATTAGTAACCCTTACGCTCCTGACGTTCAGGTGAACTGTTGGAAACCCGCTTGCTATGCTGCCTGGCTCGTTGTACAAAGGGAGACCTGGTTTCCTCAATTTGAGGCCCCGTAAACTGAAGGGTTCGCGATGTTTGTACTAGCCATGTAACGATCGTGGATAATAATCAAGACAGTGACTTGAGTTTGATCCAACATTCAATCGCGCGCACCGGGCATCGTATATTATTTAACAACTCACGCGCACCGTGGTAATACCGTGCGCTAGTACGTTGAGGCTAATGGTGCGAGAGTGAAACGGAACAAAAACGATCGACGCGGTAACATTCTCGGGTAGAATCTCCTTCCCGAACAATCACGGCAAATCGAATCGCCGGGGCAGGTGGCGGTGGTGCGACCCGTTTGCGCATCGGTTGCGCACCTTGCGTCGATGCGCTCATGTCGGACGAAATTCTGTGGATGGAGTTGTCGGAGGGCGAACTCCCGAGCGCCTGCAGCCTCGTGCCCTCGTTCCTGAGCAGGGGGAGACACGGCGGAGGGGGACGGTGAGACACGTCGACCCCGAGGGGGGTCATAGCAAACCCCCCCCCCCCCCCGCTGCTTGCTCCTTCATTCATTCCTTCGTTCGTAATTTGTTTACAACACGATCAGCGTATGAAATGATCTTGACGGTCCGAATGGTGAAATGCGAAACAGAGTTTGTTCAATATAATTAAAACAAAAAAATTACACAACGAAATAATAATTAATAAAAATCATCAGCAAGAACACATGGCACACGCACATGCTAGGGGTTGTGATGCGATACTGTTAACTGGATGCGGGGCAAAAGCGGTAGCGCAGTGCTTAGTGTGCTGCGCTAAGAACCCACCAACCTGAGATCTATTCCTATCGACTGCGAACAAACAACAATGTTCCACCACCACCACTGAGCGCTGACTAGCTTAGCAAAGTGCGGTTGTAGCAATTCTTTGATTGACGTGCCACAATGAGACCCTCCCTGATCCAGCAGTGGATTGACAAAGTGCTGTAAATCCAGATGCGGGGCTGCTCAGTTGTGATTTAGTAAAAAAATTTGTTTGCGAGTGGCGTTAGTGATTTTCGCCGTGAGCTGCGTGTAACATTACCCCCGGCGTTAGCACCAAAAAATGGGTTTTTAAATTGCGAGGCAGCAGCTGCTTCGGAGGATGTTTGTTCTACCCCGCCACCCCCCCTGGATGTTCGCACGGTGACTCGTAAAACCAGACTTTGCACCAAATCCGAGCTGCCCTTTCCAAGCAATTTACAAACGTAAACGCCCTCAAGCAGTGAGTCACAACGACGGTGTGGGGCTGTGCGACGCCGCTCACACATTTTGGAAGAGACACTGCAGGGGTAGAATAGGGTGTTTGGGTGGGAGTCGGAGAGGGACAGCGGTTGTCGAGTGAAGGCCGGGTGGCGTTCAACTCGGCGGGGGGGGGCTGGTGGGGGGGCTGGTGGGGGGGGCTGGTGGGGGGCTGGTGGGGGCTGGTGGGGGGGGTGGTGTGCCTGACGGGGCCCATGGGGCCACGTGGTCCGGAGCCACTGGCGCCTCTCCAGAAAGCGGCAGTCGTGGTTTTTCGTGGCGGGGCTGAAATCCCACGTGCGGTTCCAGTGACCCCATGTAAAAAAGTGGCCGAATTTTTGTTGGCACAGCGTAGCAACGTGGCTGTTGTTGTTGTTGTCGTTGTTCCTGATGTTTTGTTTTGTTGTTCGTGGTTATGATGATGATGATGATGTTGTGATTGTTGTTCCTAATGTTGCTGTTTATTATTGGATAAAAGTCTATAGTCGCGGTTGGATTGGGCAACACTTGTCAAACGCAACAATAAAAAATCCAGCAGGGTAAATCGGTGAGAAAGTAAAAAGAAATGCTCACGAATTAAGTTTGGCAGACTGAAATTAAATTAAATGCGCTGAGATTTCATGCTAAGTCACCTATCCCTTTGCAGTTTTCAAAACCGGTTCGTTGATCGTATTTTGGCAGTAACCCTGCAACTAATCGCGCAGGACGATGACCTCCAGTGACAGCGGCGACGTGTGCTCTAATTGGCCAGGCAGCCGATCGCGTGGCCTCCGCCTCACGGCTCCAAGATTCAAGGTGGCTCCCGGTGAAGCTCTCCTGCTCTGGGGAGCGGTGGGAGGGGCATTCAGAGGGCATTCTAAAGGGCAAGGGGAGAGGGCAAGGAGAGAGCGTTTGCAGGAGCGGAAAATCCGTCCACGGCGGTTTATGGGAGTGTTGGATTTTATGGGCCCTGGGCAGGTGTCAAAGGTGAAATATTTTCGGAACTTTCAACCTCATTCAATGACGAAGTTTCAAATGAAACCTCATTCATTGCAAATAAAGTGGTCATGCGTGGGGGGGGGGGGGGGAGTTCTCTGGTAAAATACAAATATACAGAACCACAGATTAGCCCCTCCGTTACATAGACGTGATTGGTTTATGGAAACGCGACCGATTCCTGGAAACCTTGTAGCCACTATAGATTCTAGACGCACCACAATGGCAAAAAAACATTTAATTCTTGGACGTAAGTCGAGTCCGTGAATCGTGACAATTCTATGAATTGTTGTTGTCGGGGGGGGGAGGCGGATAGGGGGAGATGATTGATTACATAAACGGCGATGAATGTCCTGCATTCGCGTCGACAATTACTGGCGAGGGAGGGGAGGGAGCAATGGGAGGGAGGAAGCGGGTGATGGTGGGAGCGACCGAGTGAGGATCGATTAGTGGAGCGGTGTTCCACACTCACCCAAGCCGCAAGCAATCCTTAATGTCGGCCAGCCATGAGTGCATCTGCAGAAAATCAACCGTTTCCAGGATGTATTCCATCGAATCCCTCGTCTGCAATCAACGACACACAAACACACGCATCAGCCGTTAACCGCTGTGACCTTTCAGAGTAATAATATTTGTGTGCAACAGCAGTGACTTGCAGCATCAGCATTTCTGGTTTTGGAATGTGTGCGAGTGTGTGTCTGTAGGTGAGTGGACGAGTGCATCTCATGCACGAGCAGCACGATTGTGGCTATGCAACCCAAGCTGTGGACAGTATATAGTAAACCAAGGAGGAAGAATAACACTACACGAACACTCAACTCCTGAAGCCCTCTCGTGGATGGCAGACCTCGACATTGGTATTTAGCTGCTGAACGCATAGTGAGTAAGTGAGTGGACGAGTGCCCGAGCGAGCAATTGTTTGTACGAACTGTCTATCGGCGTTGGGCTGAGCAAGCCAAGGCACGGGGCAGCGTCCTCAACCGCTGCAGCGGGAGGGGAGGCCGTCTTATCTGCACGACTGCTTGCGTGTGCAAAAAAAATACAAGTTCACAAATAGTCCGAATGGCTTCGGGCGAAGGCTGCTAAGACATGCACTGATATACTAATGGCCATTGTTTGTTTTTTTGCCATTGCAAACCTCAACGACGAGACCCCAAACTGGGGAATGCTGCCATAAAATTTCTGGACAAGTGGGGGAGAGAACACAAAAAAACCAAGACGACTACACGAATGCTCGACAGTGCACGCAGCGAGTCTGCCGACTGCGCAAGAACGCTACAAGCGAGACGTCGTTTACCCGCGTAATTGTATCCTCTTAAAGCGGTAAATAAATATTCAAGATGCTTCGCCACAGGCGACATTATCTCTACGGTTTCACAGCCCTCTCCGCTGCTGCTGCTGCTGCTGCAACAACCAAACTCGTTCTACAAACTACTTGAGTCGGCTTCACGCAACCTCCGCAAGCCTTCAAATGGAATCTCGGGAGGGTGACAGGGGAGGGGGGAGGCTGGGGTGGAGTGCCAATCCAACACGTTGGGCAGTGGGCTCGCTGGCGGCTGATGTAAGAGGCACGGGACGTGACAACAGAATGAGCGACGCCACGCGATGACCACTGATTGGGCCTGGCAACCCCCACCCTTCCCACCGCCCCTGACTCCCCCACAAACGCTCTCAAGCTCGATGCCCGTCAACCAAACTGAGGCACCGAAACGACCACAACGCATTCACAATAAAAGTGTAAAGATGAGGGTTACGCATTCCAAGTCCCGGTTGAGTCTCAAGATCTCTCCCTCGAGGGACCTGACTTGGAACATTTGGCCAATTTCGTGATTTGGGTATTTTAGTTCCTTCACGGGGGAGGAAACCGGAGTTGCCCGGAGGGGGGGGCACCGAAAATTCCGTGCAGATATTACGGGCTTGCTGGCATCCTACTTTCTGTGCCGCAATTCCCACCGGTACGCCTCGTGTATATCTCCGCTGGTGGCTGTTTTTCACGAGCGTGCGACCCGCAGCACGATCCGCCAACACAAGGAGCTGGGCACGCCGGCGGCTTCCGCCGCGACCAAAAACACGTGTCCAAGCTGCCCTAAGTTTTGCCGTTGCCAAGAAAACAGCGGCAAACAAAATCTAAGCAAAGCGGCCGATAAATCTGCATTTCCAGGCGGTGGCGTTTATTGCCTTGAGTGCGATGGGGGGGGGGGGGCGCCGGCTCCTCGAATCTTACAGACGGCTTGCGTGTGGGGGGAAACAAACAAACATCAGCTTCTGCAACTGCAACTTACGAACGGGGCCACCTCGGTTCGATTCCAGGCCGTGGTTAACATGGGCGGCAAGTGATACCAGAACTTGTCTTGAACTGCCGCCCCCCCCCCACCCCACCCACTGAGAGCCCCCCCCGCAATCATCAAGCTGCAGTGACCAGCATGGTGAAGTATGGTCAAACAATTAATCCCGATGACTGGCACAGAGGGGACACCATCAACCAGCAGTGGAGTGATTGGCAGTAGTTGTTAATTGCGCATGAAGTTATATTTTTAGCATCTGCCTGCACAGAGCGAATGATGGGCGGTGTTCACCTCCTTTGGCAGCCCCGGGCCAAGTGGTGGAAATTCCACGTTATTATGTTCAGAAAATGCCTGTGAAATGTTCACCCAATGTTCACCGTTTAAGCCCTCCCCAGACCACCACCCCCCCTCCCACCGACACAAAGACTCCATTTTATTTTACGTTACCTCGATTTTACTTGCATTTACAGAACTATTCCCGACTCTCAACACAAAAATGAGAAGTATGGGAATAGGGCTTATACATTTCTAAAACCATTTAGGATTAGCGCGGTGATCGTGGCTTTTTGTTTTTTACACCCAAGTCAAAGTTCATAGGTCATGGAGAGCTCATCATCATTACCATAGGTTCCTGGTTCCTTCCTGTCTGAACAAACCCTGACACATCTCTGCTCTGCAAACAATAGTCAAGCAAGTTCTGTGACCGGATGGACTGACGCACAGACAAACAAAGTTTCTGAACAATGTGGACATGGGAAACCAGTCTCTGTGCAATAGAAGCATTGTTGACTTTACTGTGCGCGCACCATGTGTTACCGCGCACTCCAGATGGTACTCATTTTATCAACCCTAGAGGGACGACGACGATTGATGATGATGACAATGCTGGGGGGCCGAGCCGACCCTGACCAGGGTTTAAACTCACGATTTCGTGAATTTAGGGGGGACGGTGGGGGGGGGGGCCTGCACCCTCCACCAACTTGAGCTGCACATCTGCCAGCAAGGGCGCTCGGCATTGGTTAGCGCTTCTCTCGCTAGAAGTGTCATCTTGAGTATTATTATTGATATTATTGTTACTGGGGTGCGTGTTCTGGTTGAGGCAGGCGCTGTGTCGTAACGGCGGTACAGTCCGAGAGAGCGGGAGAGCGGGCGAGCGAGCGAGCGAACGCTCCTGTAATTGTGTAAACATTCATGCCGCGTTCTGCAGCGAGAGATAACGGTGCCCCGGGCAGCACAGCAGCATGGCAGGCTCCGTGGCCGACTCCGCCACCACCACATTGTGTTTATTTCACAAACTCGCCTACCCGCTAAAAAAAAACCACCGTCCCATCTATTCCTGTCTGAAAAAAAAAGCATTTGCCATCTTGACAGACAACGCTGGTATTACTGCTGTGTAGCCCTTCGCCATGGCGCTGCACAACTCGCTCCGATGCGTCACGCAAGTCCTGGCGAGGAGTTCTCATTTTATCCCGAATCCCCGTTGGCGGAGTGCGTGGGTGGAAACGATTAAGAGGACCCGCACGGCACTTTATTTGGTCTCGGTTTCCTGCCGTTTGGACAGCTCGGCGACCCCCGGATGGGGACTTGGCGAATGATCCTCCCCCATCTCCACATCTGTGTCTCTCCCGTGTCTCTCTCCGTGTCTCCTGAGGACTGCGGCGGCATCCAAATTAAAACAACTCCTCGTGTGTCCTGTCGCTGGCCGAGCCGCAGGCATGGCCGACTGACGCTCGCGGATGTTTTCAGAGCATGCGCGTATTTAAGTTTATGGGGTTTTTTTTTTTAGATGAAAAAATATATATTTTGGAAAAAGTCAACGGTTTTTGTTTGGGGGCTCTCGTCCAAACGGCGATGGATTAATTTCCTCGTAATGTAATGCTTGCAATTTTTTTTTACTTCCTCTCTCTTACCACATGAACATATATATATATATTTCGGATTGCTACATATGTTTAATGAAAATACGTAAAAAAAAACATTGAGAGTACTATTGCAAAAATGTAATTACTATAACTATATACTGCAAACATGTGATTTGCATTAGGTCCCTTGGTATAAGGTTCAATCTCCAACTCTTATTATCCACTCTACCTCTCTAGCCTCTCTAAGTGCCATGAAGAAGGGCCATTGTCTAAAACGTCACCTGTTATTTACTATTTCAAGGCCAAGGTGTTAGTGACTAATGCGTTTAGTTTTTTTTTACATACTAGACATCAGACTCAAGAGGTTGGTGGTGGTAAGCGAACGAGGTTGTTATGTGGGAAGACGACTACGAAGGCAGGTTCGTAGATAGGTAGGTTAAAGATAAGTTGGTGGGCAGGTCGGATTAATGTTGAATCCTAAGGCTCACAATGCATGCATTGTTACCGTATTTTGTAAGCGTCGTTGCCTTTCAACTCTTGCGTGGCAAACGCCGTGGGTTCACGTCACCGGTGCAGCAACGAGCGGCCACAACGATCGCCAAAAATGTTCAAGGATCACTCCACGAAACGAATCGTGCCCCGAAAGACCATCGCTCTCGTTAGTTTCCACATTGCCTCCCTGCGATCTCCTGTGACTGCCACCACTGCCCACAATCTTGGGCTGTGGTCGTCCTTGTAAGAGTGCCTCGTAGCTCAATGGGCCTCACCAGCTGGCATAATAAAGCCTGAGTCTGAGGGTGTCCATGTAACTCTATGAACCTCTATGCAATTCTACGACTCTAGATTTGAAGCTTTCGTGACTGCAAGGATTCATATTCTTAGGTTTTTTCGGTAAAGTTACGTAGGTAAAAAATTGTAATTAATAAAAGTAAAATAAAAATAAAATAAAAATCACGATGTTTCGGAGGCAACACAAGCTTCCGTCTTCAGGCGGAACTGTCACGGCTTGTGTTGCCTCCGAAACGTCGTGAGTTTATTTTTATTTAACTTTTATTAATTTGAATTAAAAAATTTTACCTACGTGACTTTACCGAAATAACCTAAGAATATGAATTCTACGATTCTCCAAGTAACTCTGTGGATCTCTATGCAGCTGTGTAACTCCAATGCCCTGTGGACTGCCACCGCTGGCAGCGTTCTTGGGCTGTGGCCGTCCTTGCAACAAAGCTGCTGCTCGGCTCAACGGGGCCTCACTGGCTGACGTAACAAAGTCCTGAGCTCGACCGCGAACGTGACGTGCCCCCCTCTTTGTACCGGGTGGCTCGGCAGTCCATACGCAGAGGGGTAGGGAAAGGCCCCGTTGAGACAGCACGTCTGTCGAAAGGAGTGGGGGGGGGGGGGTGCAGGGAAGCGAGAGCGCGCTGGGAGGTGTGCGTGGGGGGCGGGTCAGCACCTTCGTCCGCCAAACTCCCCGGGAGTTTCTTTGCTCCCCACCCTCGCCCTACCGAGGTTGTCCGAGGCAAAGCGACAAACCGGGCACGGCCGGCGGAAGATGCTCCCCCGCATCAACCAGGCGATCATGCAGGCGGGGAGAAGGGCTGGTGGACCACGGGGAGGAGGGGCGATGGACGATCGTCATGCGATCCGGCGGAACCGGGTTCCGTGTGGCCGAGCGTCGCAGTGGCCGAGGAGGGATGCCGTGCCGATTGCGCGTCAACGCGGTTGCGCGTGAATTACGCGAGCGGAAGGATCGACGTTCGAAAAACAAATTCCTACCACTCCGTTGCTCATGGACAACTGGACCATGAGAGTGCGCGTTCACGTGAACCGTGCACGTACCTGCGTGCGTGTACACACGTATGTGACACACGCGTGGAGTCTATACTGTTGTTGTCACACCGGTTTCTCTAAATAAGGGGACTTTCTGTCTCGTTGGGCTCTTGACCGGCTTCAATAAGGGACTCGTATGCCTGGCTCAGTGCTACATGTGTCCATTCTGCCTATTCCTACCCGCATACCTAAACCAACAGGGTCTGTTCCACTGCGGTGGCGAGATGTTAACTACCTCGTCTGGTGTGCAGGAGGTCGTGGGTTCGATCCGGACCCTGACGCCTGCTGCTGTAAATTTCCACACGATGAGCCACTTCGTTGAGCTATCATTTGTGGCCAGGTCGCTTCTAAGAAAAAAAGCTCACCACTCCCTCAAGACAGCGAACCTCGCCGCTCCGCGCGGCCTCAGGAGTGAATCCAGACCCGGCAAAGGAGCGAAAGCGACGTCACTACCGCCACCAACGCCACCGCCGTTTGGTGGCGAGTGACGGATGGAGTTCAGTTTGCTCAAATTCTGCGCATTCGCTGTCGAGTCACAAATCCGCCCTGGCCAACGTGCACGTTCAGCGAAAACCGTACTTTCGTTCCGCCGCAGCTGTAACCCACAGAGGTCATTTGTTGCTGAGCCAGCAGCGAGGTCGCAACCTCCGGGGGGGGGCATCTCACCGCAACGATTGGGCCCCCCCCCCCTCCCCGTTCTTGCGCCACTCTCGGCGGCTACGTGACGGGGAAGCGGTGACGTCCGTCGGCGGAGCACCGGAATAAATTAATTGAAAACGCTTAATGAACGTAAGAAGCGCTTCTGCTTTTAAGCGGCGCGTAATGAAACGGGTTGCGTCTGCGTGCGTGCGTGCATACGCGCTTGTGGATGTGCGCTAAGTAATTAATTAATCGTGCCTGCCCGGAGACTTGTGAAGAGCGACATGCGAGGGTTTCCGGCGCGACTATCTCGCGGCGTGCAGACGACGCGTGGTTTCCTGCCACCGCCGTGAGCACAGCCCCAGGCCGTATCGGTCGCGACACTGCCGAGTATTTTCGGCAGCGCAAATAGAACCCTTCTGGGAATTTGAGAGGCCCTTTTTTTTTCATGTGCAGTGTTTTATCAGCTAGAACGACTTTCCTGTTCATATGTACAATGGATTTTTTTTTTCTTCTCTCTCCTTTATTTTCTCTCCCCTATTTTCCTTAACAACAAAAAAAAAGTCACGCTAACTCGGTCCGCTTTGCCGCGAAAGGCCGATGTGGCGCTGCCAAGTTTGCACTCGCCGTGCGATGCGTTTTTTTTGTCCACGGCGCGTACATGCGTACGTTCGTTCGTGAGTGGGTGCGTGAGTGAGTGCGTGTGTGAGTGAGTGAGTGCGTGTGTGAGTGATTGGGTGCGTGAGTGAGTGGGTGCGTGAGTGAGTGAGTGATTGGGTGCGTGAGTGAGTGAGTGGGTGCGTGAGTGACCGAGCGGGCGAGCAAGTGAGCGCGGCGTCGAATGCTAGGAATGCTGTTACTGAAAATGAGAAGGATCTGTAAAGCAACGTTGTCAACCGCATCCCCTTGTGCATCGCTCGAATCGTTCTCTCGCTGCCGCCCCTCTGTCCAGCTTCACCCCCCGCCCCCCCGTGCCCCCCCCCCCCCCGCGCCTCCTCTACCCCGTGTCTGGCCGCGTTTCTCTGCGACGTGCGTCCGGGATGTGTCCGAGACGCGCGACGTTCACCGGTAATGAACGCCGCCACCACGTTGGCGAGACGCACACCGGGTCCTGTCGTCCCGGTGCAGGCCTCGGTCAAAAGCGATTGTCGCCATTTTCGTGTGTAATGAATTGTGATTGTGTCATCTGTTATGAATCGTGTTTTTGGTGTCATCTCTCTAATGGATTGTGATTGTGTCATCTGTAATGGATCGCAGCCGCAATGGAACTGCGCTAACATTGCTGCTGTAACTGCACTAACTTTCACTGACCCCCCCCCATGTCTCTCTCCCCGTGCATCTCCCCGTGTCTCTCCCCGCGTCTCTCCCCGTGTCCTCTCCCCGTGTCCTCTCCCCGTGTCCTCTCCCCGTGTCCTCTCCCCGTGTCCTCTCCCCGTGTCCTCTCCCCGTGTCCTCTCCCCGTGTCCTCTCCCCGTGTCCTCTCCCCGTGTCCTCTCCCCGTGTCCTCTCCCCGTGTCCTCTCCCCGTGTCCTCTCCCCGCGTCTCTCCCCGCGTCTCTCCCCGCGTCTCTCCCCGTGTCCTCTCCCCGCGTCTCTCCCCGTGTCCTCTTCCCGTATCTCTCCCCGTGTCTCTCCCCGTGTATCTCCCCGCGGGCCCCCGTGACCCCACGTCATGAAACGAGGATGCGTGGAACGCACCTTGAGCACGAAGGTGTTGTCCTTCTCGGGCATCTCCAAGGGGTTGGTCTTGCGCACCTCCAGGATAGAGGAGCACAGCACCGAGATCTTTGCTTTGCTCGACTGCAGGACACAGCACGAGGGTCGGGGGTGGAAGGGGGAGGCACGAGGCAGGTTCACAGCGGCCGTGCGTACAGGTGTGGTATGCGGGTGTGCGTGCGGCGAGCGCGCGCGTCGGTTGTTAGTCACAGGCGTACCGCGCGATGATCCCAGCGACCCGAGTTTGATTCCCGGGAGACACAGTCGAGCACCGCGGGTATCTGGTGCAGTGGGGCGCGTGAAGCGTCGGCGTTGGCGAGCGTGGTGCAGGCCACACGACGATTCCCCATCACGGTCACAAGTAAACGAAGTACGGTCGAGCAACTCCCATGACCGACGCAGCGCCGGGAGGCCTTCATTGAGTAGTTGGGTTGACAAAGAGCCGTTTCAAATTAAAATGGCGTGGCGGCGGTGGGGGGGGGGGGGGGGGGGTTATGCGAGTAAAGAGGTAATAATCGTGATCAGCCAGGATCAATCCACTGCTAGAATGAAAGCCGCCCAAACCCCCGCCAAGCCATCATCGCCCTTCATCGTCTCGTCGCGAAGAGCCGATTCACGGGGCACCTGTGCACGAGCCGATATAATCGTTAGGCGGCAAGGAGAACGTGGGGGCCGCCTGGGTGAAGTGGGGGGGGGGGGGGTGCTTGTAAGCTCCCCCCCAACCCCCCCTCCAAACGGAGCGTTTCTTCCCGCACACGATGATTATCGTCGCTGTTCATTTTCCGTAATAAGGGCAACAGAGACCCGCGGTGCGGCGGTTAAAGAGCGTCGATCGGGTGTCGCCTCCGCTGTCAGCTGGCCGGAGCGCAGCTTTATTGACTCCCCCCCCACCCCCCCCCCTGTCTGCTTCGAATTTCCCATTTTGCTCCAGAAAATCTCGCATATTAAAATGTTTTTCTTCCGAAAACTCTTTTCTCACGGCGTCGCTTTCTTGCACGCACCGACGCATCTTTATAGCTTCCTCCGTATCGTTGTCGTACATTTTTTTTTGGCATCTTAACCGTGTGGGGGGGGGGGGCGATAAAGAATTCCTTTTTGTTCAAAAGAGGCACCCAGCGAACGACGGCGGTTTGGCTGCATGATGCCCTAAAAATGTATTTTTACGTCCACCTCGATGTTACCGCCTTTATCTCGAGGAGACCTCTAGAGAGAGAGCCTCCAGAGGGAATTTTGGCCAAATGTCTCGTAAGAGATGGGAGGGCACCCACACTTTGCCCCACCACACGCGGATCCCGCCGACCGATCCACCGACCATGGTGTACACATTCATACCGCCGGGCGCACAGAGGCGGGGTGGGGGGGGGGCGGCGATTTTCCGAAACTCGCAAGAATTGTGGAACCGTGGTGACCCTCCCCGTTGAGAGTCCGGCGCGCTGAAACCATCGGCACCGCGGAAGCAACCCCCGCACGGTGAACAACCCGACAGCGGGGGCCGCCCAACGAAAGCCAGAAAGCCAGGGCCCCCCCACCCCCCTCGCACCGCGGGGGCCAATCGTCGGGAACGAAAGCCGCGAAGCGGTCCAACGGAGAGGGGGCGAGAACGTATCGCGTCCTGTTTTTCTCTTTTTTTTTTGTGTGCGCGTGTAACGCCGCTTTCCAAACAAAAACAAAACACAAATGCCCTTGCTCGTTGTGACCCGTCCAGTGGAGCTGCGACGGGGCTAAGTGATAGCGACGTTGCGCCGCCGCCACTCCGGGCATCGATTGAACCGATCGACCTTTGTCCCCCACCACCACCCCCTCGAGCTCCATTTTCTTCTATGCATTGGGAACGCACGAAAAACAAAAGCCGGGGGTGCTGGGGGGCTCCCTCCCTCCCCACTCGTCTGCCCGTCGGCTACCAACCGACCGGCCGACCAGCCGGCCCCCGATTTCTCATGTGTGCTCTCGTGCGCTTTACAGTGGCCGTCGGGTTTTTTTGTTTCTTTTGTTTACTCCTCACTGCTCGCGAATTCTGCGCTCCCGAGCGATGGACCAAAAGCGAACTCCGTCGTTTTAGGCGTTTTATTTTCGCAAGCAGGGGAGGGGGGGGAGGAGGAAATAAATAATGCCGCCGCGGGGCATCGACGTTCCGTGAAAATCGAGCGTGCGCGGAGCCAAGCGGCGTTCGCGATTGCGAGCAATGACAATGTTTGACGGCAACTGTACAATTCTACGCTTCATTTGTCTTCCCGTTGTTCTCATCTCTTCTCCCCATTCCTCACGATCCTCCCTCCCTGCTTCCAATCTGATCTCTGGGTGATTCAGGTCCTCCCCCCCCCCCCCCACAACTCAATTCAACCACCTCGTCCTCGCTCGTCAACTCATTCATCCGGCATGCGCCCAAGCTCTTCGGATCTCGGAAGCTAAGCAGGCTTGAGCCTGGATAGTATTTGGATGGGTGACCACCACCAAGGCTTGCCGGGTGTGTTGTAGGCATGGCAAGCTGGGAGGTGAGTGTCCAGACGATGGTCGTTGCTGAGCGTCACTCCCCCCTCTGTGCGGTGTCCTTCTTCAGGTTCGTCAATTTGTGTCCCAGATGCCTTCACGAGTAACGGAATTGGCCCGAACATCCCAATGCAGGACGCCCTCCTGGTGTCCCCCGCAGTTTCCCCTTCTTCTTTTTCTCAAAGACTTCACAGTACGATCCGAGACCGACCATTCTTACCACACGTCCGCCTCCGCGCCTTATATGTAAGGTTTACCGTCAGTGCATCGTGAAATCCAAATTCCTGAATGAGCGCGGTCGCCGGTAACTGTACACGCCGTTGCCTCGAATGAACTGGGCCCCTCGATTTGCACTCACAGGCACCGGTAACAAATTAGCTTTTGGTAAATTATGCTGGGGGGGGGTGTGGGGGGGGTGGGTGGGGGGGGCGCGTTACGTAAGTGAGAGCGCGACGTGATGCATGACGCTGCAGTGGCGGAGCCAGCGGTTCCCTGCGTGTGGCCTCCCACGCAGCCTCGTCGAGTTTGAGAAACGCAACACGCAGACGAAGGCAGTCGTCGGGCTGTCCGGCTTATGGACGTTTTGCCCACCGCTCGCAAGAATTTGTCATCAGCTGTCCCTTTTTGTTTGCTCTTTACGAGTCTGATGCATTTACACCAAACCGCAAAATTTGCCACATTTGCAAATATTTTCCAGATCAGCTTTGTGCCCCTCGACGATGAGTCAACCCACGGCGCGGAACACGTCATGGCCGTGACGCCGTGTCTCTGGTTGCGTGTTTATTTCTAAACATTCAGATATTATCGTCGTTGTCCGTGCGCACAGGGGCATCGCGGGGTCACATTCCTAAAGCGCCAGCTTCTCTCCTCCTCTTGCATAAAGCACCAAGTGCGTGGAGTATTCTAAATGTAATTTTTTTTATACATATATACTTTTAGCGCACGCGATGCGATATTCTGGGAGGCGGCGGCAGCAGCAGCGAGGGGTATCGTGAGCCGCCGCTCGGTTGCCACCGCGGCGTTGAGGGCACTTCGCCCTCCGAGGAGCACCAAGTCGGCGTTGTCACCGACGTCGACCTGAAACGCGCCCGGGTCCCGTGAAGCCCAAGAAGCTAAGAGCCAGGGCCGAGCCTGCGGAGATGCAGAGAGTTGCGTGGACGCGCGGCCACCGATGACCGTGCAGGTCGGTCGCAGGGCCTGCACAGGAGCTACGTGTGGGAAGCATATACTAGGAAATAAAATAATACAAATAAAACATAATAAAATAATTCTCACAAAGTTTCGGCCACAACGCAAGCAGCCGTCCTCAGGTGAAGACCAGGTCTGTCGGGGAGACAGCGTCTGTATGTGTGTAAGCATGTTGAACTTATTTCCATTCTACGTGACTTTACCGAAAGAACCAAGAAGATGAATCCCTGCAGTCACGAAAGCTTTAAATCGAAATTTAAGCATATACTACTAAAACTAAAAAGTGTTTTTCTTTTACCAGGTAAGGCCCACTTAAATGCGTAGCTCTTTTTCGGATGAGACCTGGCCACAAACGATAGCTCGACGAAGCGGCTTATCGCGTAGAAATGTATGGCAGCCAAACAGCCTCGACGCACACGTTGATTCTAAACGTGGAGGGAAAAAAAACTGGAGGACTCGGATAAAAATCCACGTGACCATGGGGTAGAACGAGCAAACTTCAAGTGTACATTGTTGTACTGTACTTCTGCGCCACTATGTTTATGCTACCCGCCGTCACCAGAACCGCACTCACTCGCGTGGCAGAGGCCGGTCAAATAACTCTCACGACCAGTGTTGACACGAGGGCTTAACTTGTCGGCAGCACACGGCACACGCAACCTCCACAGAGTCAATCGCTGAACAGATCTCAGCTTCATCCTCACAGCGGCTTTTGTGGCTAGCCATCGAACAAAGACGGTCACTGCATCGCGCGCTTTCAAATGTGCTTGTGCGGTCGTCTGGAATGCTCTTCCTTACGATATTAGGAAGCCGCTGGAGGCTATGCACTTTTACATCTAGATTGAAAACTAATTTTTCGAGAACTTTTACATCCAGATTGAAAACTAATTTCTCGAGAACTTTTACATCTAGATTAAAAACTAATTTCTCGAACTGCTTTTTGCATTTCATTTGTTGTCCTTCACCCCGCACCCTCGATGAGCACGGCTGGCTACGTACGCTGCGAAAGAAGTTCAACATGCTTACACACATACTGCCCGTAGATTCATTACTGCCCATAGACTCAACACTGCCCATTGACTAACACTGCCCATAGACTCAACACTACCCATAGACTCAACACTGCCCATAGACTCAACACTGCCCATTGACTCAACACTGCACCTCCGATTATCACGGATGGCCACGTACGGCGAGAAAAAAGTTCAACATATGTTTTGTGCATACACAAAAAACACAAAGAAAAATATCCCCCGTATAGCCTGTAACAGATTGTTGGAGCAAGTGCTGTTAGCGAGCACCTATGAAGGCCAGCACGGCACACGAGGGGGTGGGTGGCCAGCACCACGCCCGGCTGCCTTTGTCTCCCTAGTGTCGATTCTCACACATCGCACCACGTACTCATTTTAGGCTGAGTCGACCTAGGGGAGGCCCAGGACCGGTGCAGATAATCGTCACCGACGATGTTGGCCGTGATTGGGAATCGAACCCGGATCGCCAGGTTCGTAGCGCAGCGTAGCGCTAACCACTACACTACCGTTCACACACACACGGTGAGAAGTTCAAAATACGTGCACACACACACACGCACGCACACACACACACACGCACACACACACACGCACGCGTATCTACTACTGCACGGAGAAACTCGATTCGTTGCGGGCCTCTCAAAGATGATTGATCCCACCCCGTGCCCCCACCACCCCCCATCCTGTGGTGTGCTGTCGGTGGGGACACGTGGGACACGTCGTGGCGTAGAGTTTTGTTTTGCGAGCGCTCGTCCGTGGGGCAGGGACCCCATCGGCGGACCCGGGGGAGACGAGGAGGGATGGGGGATGTGGTGCGGGCGGGCGGAGAAGAAGAGAGATGAGGTGGCATCGTGGTGGGCATGGGATTGGCGGAGGCCAACGGGCGCTCTGTGTGCGTGTGCGAGTTGGGGATTGGGTTTAGTGAGGGTTGGGGGTGCAGGGAAAGTGTGGGTTACGCATGTTTGGTTCTTCCTTTTCTCGGAATTAGCCATAGGGCTCCCAGCCCAGAGGAAGTTTGAAGAGGTCTGTGAGATTACTGCCAGTTTCCGCTCGGTTTATTCGCTGGAGCAGCAGGCGAGTTAGGGAGCCGAGGGAGGGTGGAGGCTGGAAGTTTGGGGCGGCGGATGGGGGGGGTGCTTGTGTTGTTTGGGAGCAATCGGTGGGGAGGAGAGGAGAGTAAGGAGGGGGGGGGGACGGTGGGTGGGAGAGTTCGGAGCCAACAGTGATCGAGCGGGAGGAGAGTGTTGAGGAACAGGGAGAGAGAGAGAGAGGCTAAATTACGGAGAAACGCTCGGCCGATCGTGTGACATCGGAACCGTTTTCGTTGTGAAGGAAAGCCGCCTCGGAGGATTCCATGAGCTGGGCGACTGGCGGACGCGTCCGTCAAGTTACCGCCGGTGGACACATAACAATTGTGCAAATATCGTTGTTGGATTTCGCGTTAAGTCGCTTTAAATAGAAGCGAGGTATCGAAGTGGCTCTCATGGGGAGGACTTTGATGATTAAAACAAAAGACAAAGATCCCCCGTATAGCCTGTAACAAACTGTTGGAGCAAGTACTGTAAGCGAACACCTATGAAGGCCGGCACGGCACACGAGGGAGTGGGTGTCCAAAACTACACCCCAGTGGCGATGTTTACACATCGCACCAGATACTAATTTGAGGCTTAGTCCACCTAGGGGAGGCCCAGCACCAGTTCAGATGATCGTCACCAGTGTTGGTGGCCTTGAGCAGGAATCGAACTCGGGTTGCCAAGGTTCGTAGCGCAGCGCACTCACCTGCTATGCCACCGCTCACCACCGATTAAAACGCGCACATAACGTACGTTATGCACACACACACACGCCCCGCACACACACGCGTGTGGGTTGCACACGTCAGCGAATGTTTTAATGAATGGATCGTTATCGAGGGTGACCCCTGATCTTGCCAAAAAAACAAAAGGCCCTGGGTAGCGGCGGACGTTGGACGCTCGCTGCGCTCCGTTATTGAATTATTTCAGGGATCATTTCCCCGGTCGCCTGTCGTGGAAAAATGCGCAGACAAACTTGAGGCGAAAAAATCCCCCCCCCCACCACCAACTCAACTCGCCAATTAAATCAATCTCTCTGCGACGTTCCCGCAATTGGCATCGACCCCCCCCCCCCCCCCCCCATCGTCTTCGTGATCGTCATCATCACACAGTTGGATGAAGGACTCTTCCCCATCATCAACTGCTGTATATCCACTGCTGGATGAAGATATTCCCATTTCAGCGTCGGTGTACGGTGCTTTTTTTCTGGAAGACTTTGCAGTTTTTTCCTGGATTTTTCTGTTTGCGCATAGTCACTTTAAAATGTTTTCCTGTTCATGTTTAAGTTTTTTTATTTGTTGCGGTTGCGCCCGATTCAAGAGCCGAATGGCTCACAGGGCTACACCTAATAAATGAGACTGAAAACTGAATCACGATTGTCCGTTGTCAAGCCACTATTGTATGAAAGGTTCGTCGTCACCCATTGTCAATCCACTGCTGGATGAAGGCCTTTCCCACATCGTCGCCATCATCCCTCAACAATGCAACAATCCCATCTCTAATTCCCGCGCGTTTTATTTGTTTCATGCGAGATCGATCCATCAACTAACTGCAAGTTCATCTCATCTAGTACCACGAGCTGACAGACCTAAGGGGGGCAGAGGGGGGTGGGGGGGGGGCGGTGCGCGGAGACTCAAGGCCGCCAGGGCAGTCGCTCGGCTGTTACGACCGCGTGGCGTGGCAAATCCACGACCAAAACTCGCGACGTTCGGCTGCCCCCCCCAAACGGGGTTCTGCGTTCACTTCCGCACGACGCAGACGCCATTCGCTCGAGTTGGCTAGACGGTTTACGATCCGACCTTGTGTGTACATCGTTGCCACTCGCGTCATGGGGGCACCACGATGGCTAGGAGATGTTGACTGCCTCGCCTGCTATGCAGGAGGTCGTGAGTTCGATCCAGACCCTGACGCCTGCTGCTGTATATTTGGAGTTTGCGTGTCTCTCTCCCCGTGGTCGCGTGGATTTTTCCGCGGGTCTTCGAGTTTTTCCGTCCACATTTAGAATCGACGTGCGTTCAGAATGTTGCTGCAATAACTTTCCACGCGATAAGCCGCTTTGTTGAGCTATCATTTGTGGCCAGGTCGCTTCTGAAAACGAGCTGTATAGCTCAGTGGGCCTTACCTGGTGAAATAAAAAAAATTGTTAATAGTTTTGTTTTGTTTTCCAATTCCTGTTTCTCAGTGTAATGTCAAATGTGCCACCTCTTGCTTTCATCTAGCAGTGGATCGATCGGTCCATTTTGTACTTGTCCCCCTCTTCTACTCTAACACGGGTGTGGCCTAAACCCTCGCCGCACCTTGCTGCTCAGGTTGCACAAACGTCAAGCGAGGAATTGTGGGTCGGCGGGCCGGGGACGTGAGGTGGCAGAGGCAAGGCAAGCCCCTCAGGTTTCACAGGCATAAAGACGAGCCCAGCGGATAGCAGCACTGACGAACAGAACTCAACCACTCGATGCATCAATCACCCCCACCCCCCCCAGCTTCAACTTGCAAGGAGTTCCAATACAACCGGTGCCATCGTCGTGTTGGCACGAGACCGCCGTGAAAACTGGGAAATCGGGCGGTCGTGGTGGCGGTGGGCAATGACGTCCCGGGATCTGCGAGGGATTCGGCTGACGTGGAGCTCGGAGACCCCTCTCACAGAGAGAGAGAGTGTGAGGAAGAGAGACTGGCACGCCATGCCGGCCTTCAAGGAGCAGTGGGCGATGGAGGAGGCCGTGTGCTCGGTGGCAGATGACGGGGAGCATCTGAGCTAGCCGTCGGAGGCCGTTGGACTGCGAGAAGGGCTGTGTGCAGAACGAGAGAGAGCGAGCGAGAGAGTGAGCGAGAGGAGGGGGGGGGGGGTTACATAAAGCAAAGATAAAAAAAATACCAAATGATGCACGAAGCAAAGTGCCGACTACACCGAGCATCTTCTTGTTTCCACGGATCGTAAAAAAAGGAAAAAAAGAGAGAGAGGAAGAGAGGCTGGCATCAGACTCTGAGAGAGAGGAAGAGAGGCTGGCATCAGACTCAGAGGGAGAGGGAACAGAGAGGCGAGGATTGGAGAGAGCGGTGGGCGCCGATGAGGGGGTGTCGCGCAAGTCAGCTGAGAGGGAATCCTCACTCCAGGACGAGCGCGGCGGCTTCGCGTTCACGAGCGGATGAAGTTCACAGCATCGGAGCCTCTGTAAGGAATTGGCACGTGCTGTTCACGTGACAAACCTTACCAATTGGCTGTGTCGGTTGGTGGCGGGTTTAATGACAGATTAATATATTTACGCAATCTAACTCAAATAACCTGTATTTTGGATGATATTCCTCGTGAAAGCTCTACTTACGTGTTCAACTGGAGCCTCCCTCGTGAACCGCGGAGCTCTTAGCGTATCCAGGGCAGCGATTCGCCATGAAGCAGCGACGGTCGCCGCTCGATGCGACAAACCGAGATTGGAAGCGAGGCGAGGGGGTGGGCAAAATCTACGTGCGGCACGGTTATATTAACGCAGTGTTAACAACTCGGGCCCGGCTCCGATCGCTGACGACACCCAAAAGGTCGGAACCAGCCCGGAGCATTCGCCAACCGAGGCAAAGGCTATGATGAAACATTATCCCGAAAAGCTCCAGGGTGACGGATTGCAATATTTGTTTGAATGTGGAGACTTTTTTTTTACCTTTGTGCCATGTGCTGTAAAGAAAGGACCGTTGCCCGAAACGTCACCGATTATATACATTTTTCATTTAAGGCCACAGTCTTATTGACGAACGCGTGAATTTTTTTTCGTCGTTTTCCTCGGTATTTGTGACCCATGGTGCCCCGCAACGGTGCGTAACGAGCCTCTTAACGCCGCGCTGTTTCACGCCGATGGTGCCCACAGATGAAATGGATGGCTCCTGCCCCACTTGAATGTCTCCCCCGAACGCCAACCCTCAAGGTCTGCCGTCGCCGCCGTGCATCTCACTCCCACACGCGCACTGCGAGTGCGCGGCCACGAATCCCAAACCATCGACGCACATCGTAAGCACCACGCCGCCGCCACCGCCACTGCCGCCTGATGCCAGCCTCTCTTCCTCTCTCTCTGTCCGATGCCACTCCGTCAAAAGGAGGAATGGGCGAGGTCCACTCGCGCCTCCGAACAGACAACCAAGTGGAGAACAGATCTAAGATCGGATCTTTAACCTGCTGCTATTAAACCGTACGAAAGAAGAAGACGCAAGCTACACCGCCGTGGTCATCCCCTCGGACGCGTTTGAGTATTTCACATTGTGAGCAGTCTTTAGGTTTTGGTCACGCAGCTGTGCGTACGTACGTGTGCATGTTGAACTTCTTTAATACAGTACTTAGCCAACCGTGCTAATCGGAGCAATTCTAAGGAAATTAGTTTTCAATCTAGATGATAATTTAAAAGTGCACAGCTCCAGTGGCTTCCTAAACATCGGAAAGGAAGAGCGTTCCAGACGGCCAGAGAAGCGCATCCGAAAGCGCGCGATGCGGTGACCGTCTTTGTTTAGTGGCGTGCCGGCTACCAGCGACTGGGCAAGGTGACACCGACAAAACTCACTCCGCATTAAGATAGAAACCTGGTACTGCATTAGAATCTCGGGCGACGCATTCAAGTTAGAGCAGACATCGCCACCGAGGTGTGCCGGTGAGAGCCCGACACGGCCACTGTGAAGGTCTCCCCCCGCCCCCGCCACACTCATCCGGACAGTTTTCTTCTTTTTGTTCCATACGACTCATGAAGATGCAGAGCAACGACTACAATTTCATATTCCGGTGGTCAAGCCAGATGACCGAGCCAGGAGCAGCGTTGTGTATATCTCCATGATGTCTCGCATTTGTGGATCGGGGCATTGCGTCGTTATGCGTTGTACATTCAATTTCTGTATGACCACAGTCGCACGCTCCTGGAGAATTGTTCATTTTCCATTTGTGCAGCAGGTGTCATCCGCATCTGCCGCGGTTTGCGCTGCGGACGCGGTTCAGGGTGGATCGTGAGCAAGCTTCGTGGAAGATAAAAAACCCCCAGGGGATCTTCTGCGTTGGGGGAATTTCACAGTGGCACTCGTGAAAGGGGATGCGAGAGGCGGTGAGGAGAGGGGGAAGCTGCACTCGCAGACGCAGAACGAGATCCGCCCAGGTGCATGCGTTTTTGTTTTTGGGAAGTCCAAACTTCCGCTATTGCGCTTAAAAATTTTTTTTTTTTACTATCATCGTCATTTACAAAGGGGTTTTCGGGGTTGTCAGCTAAACATATGCAAATGGAATTATTTGACGTGCATGCCGACCAAGGCCCCCCGTTACCCGCCGCCCGCCTCTCCCCAGCTCGTCGCTGGAGAGAGAGGGTCCAGCGATCACTCCGAGGCGGTCGGCTCGCCCATCGTGGGTTTTTATTTGACTCAAGGTCGCGTTCGTTCGCTCGCGATGACGGTGGCGGTTAACGCCGCCGCACTTCCTCCCGTGTTTTAGTTATAACCCAAAAAAATTTAAGTCTAACCCCCGTGGTTCCGCGAAGCGGCCGACGGAACCCAAAGGCGTTTGCGCCAAAAAACGCGAAGACGGCGACGATGACGAGGAGGAGGATTCCGTTTGGGAAACCGGCTGCGAAAAACCGACACCGTTTTTTTTTTAAACTTGCGATCACTCGATTAGGCGTTTTTTATGGTGGCGAAGTATGGTCACGCAATCCCCCATGACCAGGGCGGGGGGGGGGGGGGCTTCTGATGCAGAAAACTTCAGCTGCCAGTCGAGCGACAAATTTCTGTAAGTCGTTATTTTTTCAATAACTTGCGGACTCCATTACAATTTACCGTCCAGGAGGAATTCGGCCGATTTATCGGCCCCATTGCCCCGGGGGTCTGAAAATGAACGTTTAAAAACGAGGAATACATTAATTTTAAACCACGTATAAATATTTTCTTACCACAGTTCCACTCTCGTACGAGGTTGGGGAATATTCGCGGTGGAAAACGGAGGCTGCTGCTTGAGCCAGATTCATCAGATTTATTTTCAGTGGTTTATTATCCCGAGTAAACAACCCGCTTTTCAAGGGTAAAGAAGCTCGGAGCCGCAGGGGGCAGCTGATCCCTTTCACAATTACCAAGAACTCCCCGGAACTGGTTAAACTGCATTTGATTCGCGTTGTAAAACACCCACACTCACGACGTATGGGGAAACCTCCCTCGACTGCACACATCAAACATCATCAGCCATGATCGGTCTTCTGCTGAATGAACACCTCTCTCTCTCCGCTCCCTCTCTCTCTACTACTGCCTCAGGCGTTAACGATGAACACAAAAAGGATCACGAAGGTGCCTCCTCCGTCCGTCCTCTTGTGAGCCTCGGGCATTCACGGAGATGTCGCAACATCTCATGTGGCGATCACATTTCTTGTTACGGACTTGATGCGAGGCGACTGTAAGAGATTCAAATCGTGGCTAAACGCAGCCACCACTCAAGATTCTTTAGGCTTAGGGTGGCGGCTCTCAGGCCTTGCTTGTTTCACGTGGCTATGAATTGACTCGCGACCGTAAACCGACGTCTTAAGTGGTAAATCCAACTGCAGGCTTCAGAGGGACAGCCGTTGAACCCCGGTTGTGTCGTTCGAGAATGTTCACAGTGGACGCGAGTTCACACAGACTCATAGGCTCAAAGAAGGCCCATAGACGATGCAAAAGACCTATAGACTCACACAGAGACCCATGGACTTGCGCAGAGACCAATAGACTCACCTAGTAGCCCACGGACTCCTATAGAGGCCCACACACTCGCGCAGAGAAGCATGGGCTCATACAGAGAACCATAGGCTCGCAGAGACCCATGGACTCATGCAGAGGGCCACGGGCTCACGCAGAGAACGACAAACTCGCACACGCACGAGCTCACGATGTGTTCCACTGTTTGTTGCGGTGTCGTCGCGGGCACATTTAGGAGACTCCTTTATATTCCAGTCGGTGGAGAAAAGGTGGAGACGGCTTCGCCCGTGCCCACTTCTGTGAACGATGCCAGGTGAGCCGTGGCAGTGGGGCGCGGAGTATTTGCACGAACCTCTGCTTTTACGGCGCAGCCAACGTGATCTTGCGCAATTCTGTTTGAAGTCGCAATCTCGCACGCCTGGGCTGAAACCCGTCTGGTCCCTCGTAATGCGGAGGAAATGACGCCTCTTCGCTCGGAGGGCACCATGCCAAAAGTTGCCCACCCCCCCTCTCTGTCACGCTCAGTTGTCTCTCTGGCTGCGGTGGTGAGATGTTAACTACCTCGCCTGGTATACAGGAGGTCGTGGGTTCGGTCCCGACCATAACGCCTGCTGTAGTATATATTTGGAGTTTGCGTGCGTCTCTCTCTCTCCCGGTGGCCGCGTGGATTTTTCTCCGGGGTTTTCCTTCCACATTTAGAATCGACATCACGCGTTCAGAGTATTTGGCTGCTCTACATTTGCACGTGACGATGATAAGCCGCCACATCCTTGAGCTATCATTTGTGATGGTCAGGGCGCTTCTGACCATCTATACAGCTGATTGGGCCTTAGCTGGTAAAGTAAAAAAAAATGTATCGTTGAACAATTCACTTCCAATTACTCGCTCATCGGCATTCGCCTCGCTATGACTGTTGCGATCGCTATTGGCACGGTTGCTCGATCTCACAAACTTCCAACAGCATCAGTGTTGAGCACTCGGTCTACTGGAAGCTGCGTCCAAACGGCTTTCCGCCTCTTTCCTCGCCCTCCTCCACTTCGGAATTCCCTCCCTCTCGTGTCTTGTTCTTTTTTTGGTACCCCCGAATTCTCATGATAACCTCGCTCGATGCAGTCAAAGTGTTTGACTGCCGATCTGTCGCTCGCCACCGTGCGCGTTGGGTTCGGCTACACATCATTCAAAAGACACAACACAAAAAACCCAACATCCGTTTCTCACTGAATATTTTCCGGACCACTGGTGGACCTGCAGCGAGTACACCGATCGCTTGACACCACAGCCAGCCATAGCGGGAGCCACCCATAGCGAGAGCTACGGCTGGCTGTGGTGTTCTGGGTGAGGAATTATTTTCCAGGTCGCTGGCCCCGAACAGACCCGGCTGAACGAACGTATCCGGTCGAGGGCCGCTCTACGATGTCCGAGCGTCGGACCTGGTGCGGTGCGCGCACGCGATTTCTGCCCTTGTCCTTCCCGTTTTTACTTCGTCATCCGCGACTTTTTAAATCGCCGTTGCGTTTTCTCTGTGTTTTGCCGTTTGTGTTTTTTACGCTTAGCTTGGCAGTGTTCAGCCACTTTTCCAAGAAACCGTAAACCTCGAAACCCCCAACCCTGCTGCCGCCACCCTCGCGGCACCGCGACAAAGAGGCGGGGGGGGGGGGGGGGTCGGTGTGGTTCAGTTGAGAAATTCCGTGGAAAGCTTCGATAAATGGAAAGCGCAAAGATGAACCTCGCTGGTCGCCGCGGTCACCGACGACTCTCGCCAAAGGCAGACGTGGCTCCTTGCCCCCCGCATTCTCGGCTTGGTAGCCGCGAGTCTCGATGACGCGACGTCCCACGGACTGGGGGAGCTCATTCGGGTGCAGCGACTCATGGGCCACGCGGCAACGACCCTCGACCCGATGTCGACTGGGAACAGGGTCAATAAAGATTCCGATTCTGATACCCCCCACGAAAATCACGTCGCAGCAAAACCTGAGCAGTGGCAGTTATCACCACCCCGTTATTCTCATCGGAAATGCGTTCGACGTCCACAAAAGTTAAACCATGACAGCCCCCCCCCCCCCCCCACCACGAGGCAGGTTCATCCACAGGGAGAGGCTTATCTCTTCACCGTTGCGGTCAACGAGACAGACGTCTACATTTTTTACGTGGCAGGAAACAACCGATTTGACCCCTCGGCTTGGACGAGCTCCACGTTCGCGCTCTGCAGGCCGCCGACCGTTAGATGTGGTGGGATGGTGAGCGATGGCCGACAGCCTTTGGGAGGCCTTTGTCCAGCAGTGGACTTACAATGGCTGATAAATCGGGCCTGGAATGGACATAGGGCAGCCTGGGCAAAGTGCTCGGTGGGCCGGTGTGGGGGGCCGGGTCGGTCTGTGTGGGGGAAATTGCAAATGTAATCAAAGTGTATTTTTATTTATTAAAATATTTGATCACCTCTGTGTACGCTTCATTGCTTATTTACGCTCTCAGTTGGCATTAAGTCCCCATATATTCGGCAGCCCTGAAGATTTTTCCTAACCGGCATCCCAATTTGTTTTTGGGACCCAGCCCGAACGGGCCCAATGAGATCGCATGGCAAAATCACGCTCACAACGTCGTCACTTGGCAACAGAGAGCCACTCCATATCCCGAATTTGGGCCGGTGCGTTTACAAATGCCTGGGCCGACGTTTAGTCCCAGTCCGTCACTGCTGATAATGATGGCGATAGAGACGATGATGATTATGATGATGATAATGATGATAATGAGCTGTGGTGATTTCAGGAAACCGGTAAATGAGGTACCAACCTCCGATTGCGACAGAGAGATCGGCACCGATGCTATAGACAGAATTCGCTCGTTATTCACGAACTTGCTGTCCGCGATTTTGGCTCTCTGCGAATTGCATCTGGAACTCTACACAACTACTGCTGCGTCGAGAGAGAGCGAAAGAAAGTGACGAGAGAGAATGTGATGAGATACTTTCACGTTGATTTATTTTAATTTACCCATTTTTATTTTTTGTGTTATTATCATTTTCATGTATTTAATAGCTTATTTGCGTATTTATTTTAGGTAATTCATTTCGTAGGCCAATATCGTTGTCCACGAAATTTGCTATTCCCTTGCGGTTAACGAGGGAGTACAGTCTACGTATGTACACATATATACACACACACACATCTACCCGGGAAAGCTTTGCAGGGTTTCGTCAGGGTCCATGGAGCTTGCGAGGCTCCGACAAATTTCTTTACGCCTCCGGAATAGCTCCTGACACAAACTCGTATATCCCAAAATCACGGGGTTCTGAATCGCCATGTCAAGACGATAAATACACGACTGGCTCCGACAATGAGAGCAGAAGACTTAAGAGTAAAAATAAATTTAAACGCCAGTTTCCAGGCTACAATTTGTCGCCGCAATTATCAGCCGGCCGCCGCAATTACGAATAAACGCTAACGCCCCCCCCCCTCGCTCGCGTACGACTGAATCAGAGCAACTGGGTTACTATTTACCAACGTCACAAGATAAAGATCCGCTTCTGATGTCTGTGATTAATAAGAGTTTTTTTTTTATATATATAAAGGTGCTGTGGTGGCGAGATGTTGACCACATCGCCTGGTACGCAGGAGGTCGTGGGTTTGATCCTGACCCTGATGCCTACTGTATATTTGGAGTTTGCGTGTCTCTCTCTCTCAGCGATCAATGGATTTTTCTCCGGGTCCTCCGGGTTTTCCCTCCACATTTAAAATCAACGTGAATTCAGAGTATTTTGCTGCTATAAATTTCCACGTGATAAGCGCCACTTTCTTGAGTTATCGTTTGTGGCGAGGTCGCTTCTGAAAAAGAACTATATAGTTCAGTGGGCCTCACCTGGCAAAATAAAAATAGTTCAGTTTCATAGTTCACTTATTTTACTGCCATTATCCTGGACTTCTAAGAAAGCGGGCAATCAATCTTTGCGAGGCATCTTTGGCCAGCCACGTGTCGTACCCACAACGCGCCTAAATAATTTCCTCTCGTCTCATGCCAAATATCTCCCCGCGGCTCTAACGACGGGAGGCTGCCAAGCTGAGAGCGCAGTTATCTCGGGCTTGGAGTTATGCTTGAGGTCAGGGTTAGGTTACGGGTCCAAATTAGTGTGGGGTTATTCCCATTACTTCCGAGACGTCTCGCCAACAACCGTGGAAGAGTAGGCCAAACAATCCGCGGTATGGTGTGAAGCTGGCAATCGCGGTCCTGCGCCTTTGCCGTAACAGTAAATTTGAACCGGCCGGCAGCACCTTCCAGCAAACTCTCCGCTGTCGCTATCATTTGTGAAAGCCAGGTCGCTTCTGTCTAAGAACCTGTATAGCTCAGTGGGCCTTACCCGGTAATATAAAACAAATAGTAACGCGAGTTTAGTTCCGGGATCAGCAACCAAAATAACAAGGGGAGACATTTTTGTTCGAATTTCGGTAAAATAAAAAAATTTATACTCTATTTCGAGAGCCGCCAACGCAACGTGAATAACGTCGCGAGGAGGCAATCCTTCAAAGAGCCGCATGCGGCACCGGAGCCGCAGGTTTGCCGACCGCTGGTTTAGTTGGTAACAATCGGCAACGCCGGGGGGACTTGCAACCCGGTAACGATTCCGTCTCCCGGCGCGGCAGTTGAAACGTCGGCCTAGGTTTTCCAAAATCCCTCCACACCGCCCCTGCCGGGTTTGCGCTTTTGCGTTTAGTTCATCGTTTTTGAGATTTGAGCAACGGGGGAGGCCCGCTGTGTATTTTTGGGGGGCCCACGCACGACCCCGGGGGGGGGGCCTTTGCCGTTTTGTTTCTGCAGCCCCCGCGCAGCGGAGACGCTAAATCGTTGCCCCCGCTCGGCGGAACGTGCAAGACCGTGGGCCCTGCACAAACAGCTCCTTGCGGCAAAGGCGCATCGATCAGATGGGGCGAGTTAAAACATAAATAAATATATAAGGATACATAGAAAACTTTGTTTAAAAAATATTTTTCAAAATCCCCAAGCAAAGATTTAAAGCTGCGTGATTTATACGCCAACGATCCTGGGACTGCGTCGTTTATTACCAGCGGGCCGGGAAAACCGTGCCAAGCAAAGTCCGTGCTTAACGTCACACCAGACCCGGGATCGAATCCGGGTTTCAGCCGCCCCCGTGCATAAAACCGGCTTCTCAAGCAGTAGCCAGCTTGTGGCCAAACCAAATAAATAAATCTGGCCCGTTCATTTAATTCACTTTCATGACGATCCTTTGGCCCGGTTGACAAATCCGCGGACGAGCACTCTCCCTTTCCCGAGGCGTGTGACCAGATGTGTGTGCCGCCGCCAGAGTGGAGAGGCCTCACCCGTGGGGCACTTTCGGAACGAGTTTGTCCCCCCGACGTTATCCTTGAGAGCCGTCGCCGCTATCAGTGCACTGCCGCTCGCCTTTTTGGAGAATTCCAAAAAGCAAATGTCCCTCTCCTCGCTGACGTGACGCCGAGCCCGACTGCCGCAGATCGATAACCCGGCGGCAGACTTTCGGCGTCGCCGAACCAACGGCACCAAAAAAAATTCCGTGGTGGCGGCCGGCGGTGGCAGGGATGTGACATTCGCTGCCCGGAGGTCGAGCGAACTCGACCGGCATTCGTTTGCGGTGCGTTTGTCGCGCAGGGCTTAAAACAAACGCCGCTGGGAGAAAATGGTACACTCCAGCCACATAGGACCAACGTTTTTATTTTATTTCGAAGTGGAGATTTTTCTACGATGGTTATTATTCCCTTCATCGTCTCCCCCCCGCCCCAACCCCTGGGGGTGCGTTTTTTTGCGTTTCCTGTGCGTTTGTGTGTTTTAGTTCGCTGTCCTTCCCCCCGGCACCTCCGATTAGCACGGTATGGCTACGTACTGCGCGTACTAAATTCAACGTATGTACATCCACTCGCCCACACCATCATCGCCAACAACAGAGCGCTCCTCGTTCCTCTCACATGCGAGGCCAGAAGACTGCTTCGACTTGTCGTGCTGCTCACGCGATCGACACACGCATTGCCTTCAAGCTCAAAACTTCGATCAGAGAACAGCGTGTCGCGAACGTCCCGGGCCCCGAGGCCTTCTGCGGCGCGGTTACAGCAATGCGGCGCAGCTCTCAACCACCCCCCTCCGTGACACTCTGGTACGACGCGATGCATTACGGCACGGCCCAAGCCGTGCGACGATACGGCCGGCGAACGACATCGCCGCCCGCCCGCCCGCCGCACCCCAACACGGCGAATCGGATCGCAGCAGCCTCGCCAGGTTACGGCGGCGCGCCCGACGGCTCGGCGATCCTCGCGCATCACCCACCTTGGGCGGGACGTAGAACTCGAGCTGGTACCCGGCGGCGGAGGCGACGGCGCCGCCGCTACGACCCTCGGCCCGGCACAGCAGCAGCCGGCAGCGCCGCCACCGCACCTGGCTGCCGCTGACGTCCTCCGCCACGACGTAGCTGAGCGTCCCCTCGCGCCTCACGCACCGCGGGTCCGAGCGCCGCTGCTGGGACCACGAGAACCAGCGGTAGAGCAGCGGCCGCCCCTGCTCGCGAGACGCCGACGCGGCGGCGGCGCCCGGGACGGCCGCCGTCGGCTCCTGGCTCGCCTCGCCGGGGTCGCCGTTGGCGCACGGCCGCTCCCCGTCGCGGCGAGCGACGTTCGCTGCGGCGAGGTGGCCGCCGCCCTGACTCGTCCTTTTGCGCAGCCGGAACATGTCGCACACTCGCCGGAACGACGCCCTGAGGCGCGAAGGTGGCTCGGGGCCGTAGCCCCTCCGCAGCGACGACGCCTCGTCCGAGCTCAGCGACTTGGCATCGGCGGCGGCGGCGGAGTCGGCGCCGTCCCGCGCCTGCTCCGTCGAGGACGGCGACGGCGGCGCCGGCTCGGTGAGCGAGCGCCGCTCCGACGCCGGGTAGACGTCGGGGCCGCCGCCGCCGGCGGGGCCCGGGCCGCGGGGCGGCAGCGGGTCTAACGAGACGCTGTCGCGCTTCGTCGTGAACTCCTGCGATGTGCTGCGCCGGCGCGACGCCGCCATCTGCGACGCCGCCGTTGCCGCGCCCTCCCGGCCCGAGAAGTCCGACCCGACGCTTCCCCTCTTCGACGCCGCCGCCGCGGCTTCCTCGGACGCCGCGCTAATCGCGGCCGCCGGGCTGCCGCCGGCACCGCCGCCTCGTCCTCCTCTCCTGTCGTTGGCGCCGCTCGGTCGGCCGACCTCGGCTCGGAAGCGCTGCGCGAAGCACTCGGCGAAGATCTGCGCGAAGGTGGCGGCGGCGTCCGGGCCGGCCCACTGCGGGTGCAGCGCGGTGAAGGCGCGGTACTGCCCCGCAAAGTCGGTGGCCGCCTCGCGGGCGAGTCGCTCGCACAGCTCCCTCCAGGGCCCGTCCTGGGGCAGCCACGGTGGGGCCTCCCGCTCCCCTGCGCCACCACCGCCGCCGCCGCTCATCTCCGCGCCACATGAAGCACTCGCAGACTGCGGGAGAGGGGGGAGGGAGACGTCACGTCGCGGTCAGCACGGGGCCCGAGTCGTCGTCGTCGTCGTCGGTATACGAACACAGAAGACGAACACACAGGATAAATCGGCCGTGGTTGCCGGCTCTGGCCCCACTTTCTGCAATTCTCTAGAAAACACCGGGGGGGGGGGGGGGGGAAACCCGACATGTACGGCGGCAGAAAAGCATTTTTCCAGCGACGTAATTCGCGAACCACAAATTCTGGCGGCTGCCGGCAAACAAACTCCCCAGGTCGTGAATTTCAGCGCGACTAGAAAAAAACGCTGCGCTCCCTCGGGAGAGTCGAGCGTTTCCCCACAAGTTCTCTCTTAGTGATGATTTAGTCATGACTCTGCGCCCAAAGGAAACGCACACCGCCTGGCGAGGAGCAGTGTAGCTGGTTGTGTACTTACTTACTCACCAGTAACATCCCAATAATGCATAGAGCATGAATGTTTGAAACGCATTCAGATAATAAAATAAATAAACAAGCAAACAGATTCCTCCGCTGCCGCTCGGAACACTTCCACAAACAGAGGAGGCCCGCGCGAGAAAATGAATGAGAAACCGGTTTCCTCGCGTCTGCCGGTCTTTTCACGGGCAACACGCGGACAAGAAAAGTAAAGCGGGCGGGCGGGAGCGACCCTTTATAGCGCGCCCACGTGTGTCAAAAGGCAAAACCCGGCACTGCCCACTTCCTCCAATTCGTGGAGCCGAGGCCGTTCGGCCTTTCTGTGAATCGTGGAAACCCGAGCGGTGCAGGTGTGCCCGCGTGCGTGCGCGACGGCACGAGCGGACGCAGAGCACCTGAACGGGCGAGCGAGCGGACAGACGGGCGGACGAGCGAGCGGGCGGTTAGGCAGAGGGCGGCGAGCCAGCGAGTGACCGCCGCGTTGAACGGCCGTAATTGAACGGTGCGAGGTGGGGGAAGGGCGGTGCTGGGGGGGGGTGGCAGCTGTGGGCATCGTGTGGAAACGCGACGGAGGAAGATGTAAGGGGATGTTCTTTGGTTTCCTTATTTGAGCTCCGTTCACACGCGAACAGAGCTGACACGCTCGCACGCACGCGCGCGCACACACACATTCACGCTCCACCACTTTCCTGTGTTTTAGATTACGTTCGAGACACTGTGTGCGTGTGTGTGACTGTTACAATGGGGGGAGCGGTAGCGTAGTGGTTAGAGCACTGCGCTGTGAACCCGGCAACCCCAATTCGATTCCTGTTCACGGGCAACACTAGTGACGACTATCTGAACCGGTCCTGGGCCTAGCCTAGGTCGACTCAGCCTCAAATAAGTAACTACTACGGTGTGTAAACATCGCCACCGGGGAGACAAAGGCGGCCGGGCGTGGTGCTGGCCACCCACCCCCTCGTGTGCTGTGCCGGCCTTCATAGGTGCTACTCACCAACAGCGCTTAAGGCCATGAGGATCTTTGACTCTCTTTGTGCTGTTACGTAATGGTAACAGCACACACAGACACAAACGTTTGGCTCTCACAGTGTTCACGGATGGCGCCTGTCCAAGATGCTGTCGTTACACAAGTGGCACTGCTTCATGAAACTCGGACAAATGTAGAGCGGCACTCGACAGGGTTGACTTTTCATCATAATGAGCTCATGCTACTGGGAAACATTAATCCGCACGATTAATCCTGTTGCACCATACATTTTCGGCGAACATAAATAAATAAATAACTCTATTTGTAACTGTACACGCATATTGATGAGTATAGTGCAAAGGCGAGACGGCGAGAGTTAGCGTTTATGTCAGTAGTTACCAAGAAAAATCCAAATGAACGATGAACACATTTCGTAACACAACACAAGGACTCCCCACTTCACGTTTCTCGGTACAGTGGTGGTGACCACGAACATCCGTACACCCGTTCCGCTGTCGCATCGCTCTCCGTAAAGAGGGTGGTTTCAAAATAAGCTCCTCGCGTTCTGAAAATGAGTTCGCAAAAAAAATCCCGAAGGCCGATGGAGGTGGGGGGGGGGGTCACGGGGGTCACGGGGGTGGCGGGTGGCCACCACAGTGGGGCCACCACGGTGGGGCCACCACGGTGGGGCCACCACGGTGGGGTCAACACGGTGGGGTCAACACGGTGGGGTCAACACGGTGGGGCCACCACGGTG
Source organism: Lethenteron reissneri (assembly GCF_015708825.2). NCBI lineage: Eukaryota > Metazoa > Chordata > Hyperoartia > Petromyzontiformes > Petromyzontidae > Lethenteron > Lethenteron reissneri. The sequence continues at coordinate 3,991,996 of NC_083805.1, forward strand.
GGGTCAACACGGTGGGGCCACCACGGTGGGATCAACACGGTGGGGCCACCACGGTGGGGTCAACACGGTGGGGTCAACACGGTGGGGTCAACACGGTGGGGCCACCACGGTGGGGTCAACACGGTGGGGCCACCACGGTGGGATCAACACGGTGGGGCCACCACGGTGGGGTCAACACGGTGGGGCGACCACGGTGGGGTCAACACGGTGGGGTCAACACGGTGGGGCCGACGCAGCGACTCCCGTGGCTCGCGACGGCCGTTCCGAATTGGAGACAAAGAAAGAGTGGTCGATGCCGCACGCCCGCAAGGAAACCGTCGCGTTCAGGTCCGTTGGACACTCGAACCTCGTTACGATTCGCCCGCGGCCCCCCCCCCCCCCCCCCCCCCCCGGGCGATTCCGCCAATTGTCGCGATTCGTAGAAAATGGCGCTTCAATTGGAAAAAAAAAATCGGGTTTCCCTTTTTTCGTTTTTGTGCTTCTTCTTCCCTGTCCTCTGGTTCTCGATCTTTTTTCTGACTCATTTGCTGCACTTTTGTTCGCTGTCAAGAGGCCCAATAAATCGGAATGCAAATACAGAAAAAATCGTCATCGATTCTTGCACGCGCGACTCAACTGCATGACATCTTGAGCGGAAATTTGAATGGATGAGTCCGTCCTAAATGGACAAGTCGTAACGGATCAGGACGACGACGACAACAAAATCTCCACGTCGCGCGTTCCGCCACCCTCCTGGTATGCCACTGGCAGCGTTTTCCCGCACGGGAGATCCAATCGAGCAACCGGAATATCCACGGCAGCAGCAGCGACTCGGCCGGAAGGAGCCTCTCCTCCACCGGACGGCAGCGCCCAGATCCAGCCCGAGGGACCAAATGCGGCCACGCGGAGCCTCCGCTTTTTGATCGTCAATTAAAAACCGCCGCCTTAAATAGGAAACCTCTGGGCTGGAGTTATTGTCGTAGCCCCTTCGATTCGGGCGCCGCCGCCGCCGCCGGCGGTGTCTGCGGGCCGATCCTCACCGCCGCCGCCCCCAACGCCGACGCCGGCAAACGTCAACGGGGCAGCAGCTGCGGCGACCGCACGGCGGAGCCACGAGGGGCATCCTTGGCCGCTGCCCCCCCCACCCCCTCCCGACGCTGGCGCCGGCGCACATTTTTTTACTTTTTTCTCCCTTTCTTTTCTCTCTTTGCCTTAAAATTCCACTGCGCAGATCGCAGCTTCAATTGAAACGTGGAGTTGTCTGGACAGGTGTTGGCACCGGGCGGCTGGATAGATCCACGTTTCTTTTTAGTTTGGCCTGCGAGTGGAAATTAGATGATGGCAGCAGGAACTTCCTACGGATGGGGCGAATCTTCTTCCGAAACTGCAACCCTGAACGCGGGAGCATCGCGTGACGGGTGGCCGGGCCGGTGGTTAGGCTTTGCGCTGCGAAACGTTGTCGTGATTAATTGTGACCCAGGTCAAAGCTCATAGGTCATACGTAGCTCATACTGAATGCCGTGGGCTCATGGTGCCTACCGTTCAGAAAGAGCCGGGACTCGATTCTACACGAGATGAAACACTTGAGCAAGTGTCGTCACTGATTAACTGACAATGTAGATGGCGTTTTGGAAAATGTATTTTACAAATTGGTTAAAGTCAATTCACCTCTATACCTAGCCAAGTAAATTTGTGTTGAGGCACCGTTGGAAATTCCACAATCACTCTGAAGGCACAAGTCTGTTCATATTATACAGTAATTGCTCATTTCCCTAATCCAGCAGTGGATGGACAAAAGAGCTGTGCTGTAAATGTCTCTACATATATGCCCCTTTGGAGAGGCTGGCTCCTTGCCATAGAAATGTGGAAATTCTACCACTGGCCACCAGCGAAGATGAGCACCCAGCCATGCTGGCTTGAGCAGCAGACACACTGATCGTGCCAATTTGGTTGACGTTCATTTTAAAATCCATCCATCATCAGCGTCAGCAGCCATGGCCAATCCATTGCTGGATGAAGACCTCCGCAAGCCGCACTCTCCCGTGATTCACCGAACAAAAACGGTCCCTGCATCGCGCGCTCTCAGATGGCCTTCTGTGGCCGTCTGAAACGTTATTTCTTCCGATATTGGAAATCTACAACACACTTTTAAATAATTTACATTGAAAACGAATTTCTTTAGAACTGCTTCATGTGCTTAGTCTGTTGTCCTTCCACCCCCCCCCCCGCACACCTCGGATTCGCACGGTTGGCCTCGTACGGTGCACAAACATGCGTCCAGGGAGGTAACAACCCTCTGAGGACCTCCTTTTGGATGCATTCCATCCATTGGCTGCTGCTCCATCGTTATTCATTACCAGCATCCATCATCGTATTTAGCCGCGACGTGTCCTGGCCAAGGCCCCACTTACTTTTCTTGAGAGTTTGAATTATGTCTTTAGCTCGTTGTACTTTTTTCTCAGTCATGTCTCTTCCTCTTTTCGGTCTCTCAACGCCAAGCATGCACCTCTTTTTGTTCCTAATTTTTTGACAAAAATATTTTGTCAATGGGCCACGTTTCTGAACCATTTTTCAAAGTGGGGAAGGGTTCGGGGGGGGGGGGAGGTGTTAAGAGCACATTCGAGAACACATCGGAGAAACGCGAGAGGTTATTTCGCGTGAAGGGATGTGGCGAAGCGATTCCTCTCGTGGCAAAGTCACCAACGCAGCACGATGAGTTCACCCTCACGTGGGACACCCGGTGTCAAGTGAGTCATACGAATGTACAAATAAAAGGGGAAATGAAGACGACGTACGGATATCATTTAAACTATAGAAAAATATATATAATATTTCACCAGGTAAAGCCCATTGAGCTGCATAGCTCTATTTCAGAAGCGACCTGGCCACAAATGATAGCTCAAATCAGTGGCTCATCATCATCATGTGTATCGGTAAATGTATAGCAGCCAAAGAGTATAAACGCACGTCGATTGTAAACGGAGGGAAATACCGGAGGACCAAAAGAAAAATCCATATGACCACGGGGAGAGAGACACGCAAATATGCAGGCGTCAGGGTCGGGATCGAACCGACGACCTCCTGTAAACCAGGCGAGGTGGGTGGGGAATTGAGGAAGTGATAAACGTATGAAAAATAATTCGCAGTATATATATTAAAAAACGATTCTTTCTCTTCACTTAATAATGAAAGAGACAAAAAAGAGAAGTTTGGCCCATTACTGTACGCAGAGGGAAGGACAGGGCGAGTAGAAATATTGGATCGTGCCGTATCCGACGCTTCGGTCGCATCCCCCGTGAGTTTTTTCTCTCCTCCAGGGTGTGCACGTTCTCCTGCTCGTGCCGACGTTTCGCGCCATGTGCGGTGGAGTCCGATGGCCGCGGAAGTTCCCAGGGGACGGTGGAGCGAAAAACTGAAGAACGTGGGACTTTCATGATGGGTCGGTCGCTCGCTCGCTCGCTCGGTCACCGAGTGACCGCTGTTGTTGGTTTTACTTTTCTCCTCGCCATGTTGAAACACCCACACCAAGACGACTACGGGCCCGAGTTTTGGAAGGAAAACGTTTAAAAAGGAAGGGGAGACTCGGGTGAACGCGGAAATAAAGCGCGGAAACGTGGGGGAAGCGGGGGAAGAGGACGCGAGAACAGAAACGCGTGCCAACAGGAAGTGAAATTACGTACGTACAGTGGAAACGAGCGTTCGCGCGGGTGAGCAGAGTTGATCGTGCAAAAAAAAAAGAAGCAAGTCTTTAAATTCGGAGCGGTCACGCGCGCACACACGCGCGCGAATAATCGTAACGTCATTCGGACCGAATGAAGGAAACAAAGATGGGAAGGAATCATTGGGTGGAGAGGGGGCCCCGGGGGCCCCCCCCCCCCGACCCCTCCCCAACTTTTGCGCACCCGTCAGCCGTTTCGGGAAAACGTTTTTACACTCGTGACAGGAGTTGTGCAACGACGGGGGAGAGAAGCGCGATGGCGCCGACGATAAAGGGTGGTCGGTCGGAGGCGGCGGGGGGGGCTCCCAACGTCACTCTGTCGCCAATATTGACAGCGAGCAACGGGCTTTGCTTTGTTTTCTTCTTTCACAGCCGGCCACCTCGAGAACGTCTTAAAGCCGAGGGTTGAGTTTGACGACGTCCATTTAAATAAACCCACACCCACCCCACCGTCACCTTTGACCGGTCGCAACCATGGAATTTCCTAGGGAGCGCTGCGGTATCGCTTAACCTGCGAGGCGACAAATAAAATAACGACGAAACTAAATCGTCGTCGTCGTCGCCATGATCGGTGACTCAAAATTTATCAATGGAGTGAGTTCTAACTTTGCTGACCCGCCCACACTGGGCATTCTGTTTAAAAACAAAACAAAGAGCTTCACAGCTTCTTGGTTCTTTCGGTAAAGTCACGAAGAATGGAAATAATAAAATAATAAAAATAAAACATTATTAAATAATATTATATAATAAAATAAATGTATTGTTTTGTTTTTTCTTTTTATTATTTTATTATTTCCATTCTACGTGACTTTACCGAAAGAACCAAGAAGATGAATCCCTGCAGTCACGAAAGCTTTAAATCGAAGCTTCACAGCTCATCGGATTCCTCCTGCAGTCTCAACAACGATTCCGAGTGGCACTTGCGATGTAAAGAACGGCAGCAGTCTCGGTTCATTGGGCTTACGGGTTCTCTGCCGTACGAGCGTAGATGCATTTTTCCAGGACAGGTTTAAACAACAACAACAACAAAAATCATAGATGATGAGACTTCTTTTTTTTGTTCGGACCAAATCGGAGCGGTTGCGTTTACAGTGTCGGGGAATATGTTTTGCCATTTGGTAAACAGAAGAGGAGGAAGATTTAGTGTCTATCCCGCGGAAGGATGTTCCTTCTGGGACACGCGTCTTGAAGCCATTAACTGCCCCCCATGACGGTTTAGCGTCGTGAGCTGCCACGCACTCCACATACAGTACAAAGATCCCCCGTGTAGCCTTAACAGACTGGAGGGGCAAGTGCTGTTAGCGAGTAGCACCTATGAAGGGCCGGCACGGCGCACGAGGGGGGTGGGGTGGCCAGCACCATGCCGAGTGGCGATGTTTACTGCACACCGCAGCAGGTACTCATTTGAGGCCGAGTCGACCTAGGAGAGGCCCAGGACCGGTTCAGATAATCGTCGCCGGGTTCATCGCGCAGCGCGCTAACCGCTACACCACCGCTCCCCCGCACTCTATACAGTACACGCACGCACGGCACTCTCTCGCTCTTCACATCTGCCCTTTGCTGGAGCTGGTCAACCCGGACTTCTGCCTGCCTGCCCTGACCCCTCTAGCTGCCGAGAGCCAAGAAGATAGTCAAAGGAGAGTGGAGAGAGAGATAGAGAGAAGCGAGAGGGGGCTGTGGGCGGGTGGCAGCGATGACCGCTTTGTGAATGACTCCGGTGATGCGAGGGAAGAGGAGGAGAGGGAAGAAGAGAAGGAAGAAGACACGGCTGATCGAGATGGCTCCTGTCGGGGTTTTAACGGCGCTCATGGGGGGGGGGGCGAGCATGGAAAACGTCGCCGCGCGAGGTCCACGGTCACTGACGTTGCAGCTGTGGGCGCCGGTGCCGTCGGATTTTGGGGGCCTGCCACGGGCGGTGCCCGTGCAGCAACACAGCAGCGCCTTCCCTCCTGGTGGCGATGTTGATGAGGAAGGTGGTGGTGGTGATGATAGTGGTGGTGGTTGATGGTAGTGATGGTACTGATGGTGGCGATGTTGATGGCGGCGATGTTGATGGCGGCGATGTTGATGGCGGTGACGATAATGCTGGTGATGTTGATGATGTTGATGGTGGTGGTGATGGTAGTGATGGCGGTGATGTTGATGGTGATGATGATGATGGCGGCGATGTTGATGGTGGTGATGATGATGATGCTGGTGATGTTGATGATGTTGATGGTGGTGATGATGATGCTGGTGATGTTGATGATGTTGATGGTGGTGATGATGATGTTGATGATGTTGATGATGATGCTGGTGATGTTGATGGTGGTGATGATGATGCTGGTGATGTTGATGATGTTGATGATGATGCTGGTGATGTTGATGATGTTGATGGTGGTGATGATGATGATGATGCTGGTGATGTTGATGGTGGTGATGGTGGTGATGATGATGATGATGCTGGTGATGTTGATGGTGGTGATGGTGGCGATGATGATGTTGATGATGTTGATGATGTTGATGATGATGCTGGTGATGTTGATGGTGGTGATGATGATGCTGGTGATGTTGATGGTGGTGATGATGATGCTGGTGATGTTGATGGTGGTGGTGATAATGATGCTGGTGATGTTGATGATGTTGATGGTGGTGATGATGGTGATGCTGATGTTGATGGTGGTGGTGATGATGCTGGTGATGTTGATGATGTTGATGGTGGTGGTGATGATGCTGGTGATGTTGATGATGTTGATGGTGGTGGTGATGATGCTGGTGATGTTGATGATGTTGATGGTGGTGGTGATGATGCTGGTGATGTTGATGATGTTGATGGTGGTGGTGATGATGCTGGATGTGATGCTGGTGGTGGTGATGATGATGATGCTGGTGGTGGTGATGATGATGATGCTGGTGGTGGTGATTATGTTGATGGTGGTGGTGATGATGATGTTGATGGTGGTGGTGATGATGATGCTGGTGGTGGTGATGATGTTGATGGTGGTGATGATGGTGATGTTGATGGTGGTGGTGATGATGATGATGTTGATGGTGGTGGTGATGATGATGATGTTGATGGTGGTGGTGATGATGATGATGTTGATGGTGGTGGTGATGATGATGATGTTGATGGTGGTGGTGATGATGATGATGATGCTGGTGGTGGTGATGATGATGATGGTGGTGGTGATGATGATGATGCTGGTGGTGGTGATGATGTTGATGGTGGTGATGATGATGATGGTGGTGGGGATAATGATGATGCTGGTGGTGGTGATGATGTTGATGGTGATGGTGGTGATGATGTTGATGGTGATGGTGGTGATGATGTGATGGTGGTGATGATGATGGTGATGATGATGGTGATGATGATGATGATGATGCTGATGATGATGTTGATGATGGTGATGCTGATGATGATGGTGGTGATGGTGATGTTGATGATGATGATGTTGGTGATGATGATGATGATGATGCTGGTGGTGATGATGATGATGATGCTGGTGGTGATGATGATGATGGTGGTGATGGTGATGTTGATGATGTTGATGGTGGTGATGATGATGATGTTGATGGTGGTGATGATGATGATGTTGATGGTGGTGATTATGATGATGTTGATGGTGGTGATGATGATGATGTTGATGGTGGTGATTATGATGATGATGCTGGTGGTGATGATGATGATGTTGATGGTGGTGATTATGATGATGATGCTGGTGGTGATGATGATGATGATGTTGATGATGATGATGATGCTGATGATGATGTTGATGATGATGATGATGATGATGATGCTGATGATGATGTTGATGATGATGATGATGCTGATGATGTTGATGATGATGTTGATGATGATGATGATGCTGATGATGTTGATGATGATGATGATGTTGATGATGATGTTGATGATGATGATGCTGATGATGATGTTGATGCTGAATGTGGCCCTGCGCTAAATGACGAATGGCGTGAATACCAAACGTTGCCAAGTCGCTACGGTGATCACGAAGGACCTCGGCGGGGAACTCTTCTGGTTATAAAGCGGAAACCAAGCACGCGTCGTTTAAATATCGATTCTTAAGCCGATGCAACACGCATCAAATCGCACGTCTTAGAATCAATGTGGAATTTGTTTTTGTTTTACACGCGTACATCACGGGTTTACGTGACCCCTGCAGCCACTAGAGGCCACTGCATCCACCGCAACCGAAATTTTTTTTTCTTTTAATCAGCAACCCTGAATCGTGACAATTCGTTGAACGATGTGGAGGGCAGCGGTTTTTTACCCACCGGGTATCAACAGTCACGTGTGCATAACTTGTGTGTGAAGGGGTGAGCGGTGGCACGGTGGTTAGGAGGGCCTTGCGAATCTTGTTTACCCGAGTTCAAGACCCATCGGTGGCGAACGATATCTGAACGGTACCGCCCACGCAGCCCAACCGCTTCGCCAACCCGCACTGACCAGCGTGGTGAAGTACGGCCAAGCAAACCCTTCGTGACCGGTACGGCATGGGAGGGCCTTCTTCCAGCAATTAATTGACTTCAGGCAGTAAAACAATAACTAGTCTGTGTTTCGTGTGCTTGTCCATCCCCCGCAGCCACGGTTGGCTACGTACGGTGCCAAACGAGCTCGACATACATGCACACATTATTATTATTGTGACTCAAATTAAATACACGATGTATTATGCTTTGCATGATAACGCTGGCAACGAAAACTGCCCCCCGCCCCCCCCCCACCGTTCTCTGTCTGCGATGGGGTGCAAATGTTTCCCGGCGAACTTTGTGCAATCACAGAGGGGGACTTGGCCGAGCAGAGGCGACCACGCATTTTTTGTTAGTTTGTTTTTTCTTCTTTTCGCGTGGAAGTTTAAAAGTTGAAACTCTGCGCATGTTCTCCTCCGCAAGGAAATAAAACGATAGTGTGCAAAAAAAACCCTTTTGTTTTACCCCCCCTCCTCCTCCTTCTCCCCCACCGGTCCCAGGTCCCCGGTGGCCCCCCGACCGCCACGGCTTCTTGCACAGAACTCGCATTCTCTTGTTTCCTGTGGAACGCCGTGCGATTCGTTATTGGCCACGGGTGGGATGGGAGGGGGCCCCCTAACTGCACCCCCCCCCCCCCCCACTGTGACTGAGAAGCGAATCTCAAAGACGTGGAACGCAGTGCCGGGTTATTCCCGTAGCAAAGTAGCAGGGGGGGTGGGGGTCAAGGTAGTGGGAGGCAAGGCTAGGCAGTGGTGGGGGGAGGGGGGTCAAGGCAGTGGTGGGGGGTGGGGGTCAAGGCACTGGGGGGCAAGGCTAGGCAGTGGTGGGGGGTGGGGGTTAAGGCAGTGGTGGGGGGTGGGGGTCAAGGCAGTGGGGGGCAAGAGGGAAAGGGCAGGGTAAGGGCATTGCAAGCCAAGGCATGCCGAGGAGAAGTCATGCCGAGGCGTGACCGGTACAGGGCAGGGGAAGGGCAGCCAGTTCCCTGGATGACCCCCTAGTAGCACAAGTAGCTGCACGTGCTACGGGCCCCGCACTTTGAAGGGCCCCGCGCTAAATGCTTTCAAGCTATCAATTCCGATTCAGTGATTCTGCACTTGCTCTATCGCTATAGTACTATACCGCCTTCAACTTTTATGAACGACTGGGTGTTGAAGGTTAGCGATTTGTCGTATTATCTGGCTGTATTGAAAATAAAAACATACAGTTACTTTACTATGCAAGTAAAAAATGTGTGTTTCACATTCATGTGTGTTTTTTATTTAGGGCCCCTTTATCACATTTGCAACAGGCCCCGCTCTAGCTTAATCTGGCAGTGCGGGGACGACTGTTTTTCAAACAGAAACACACGGAATCGGTGACACGACAACAAATATATCATCAGTAGCCAACACGCCTGGCTGCACACAGACAGCCTCTGTTCCTCCAACATTCAAAAGTTTTTTGTTTGACACATCCCGTCAGCAACCGCGGAACTCCCGGGAAGGGATCATTTCTGCGGCGGCGGCAGTATTGGTTCAACACCACGAGCGGGGTTTGGAACATTCAACGTCTCATCGGCGGAGTCGGGCTTGCTTGAACCAATGGTCGTCACCTGCCAAATGTTTTAGAGGCAAGGAACCCCTCCATCATATTTGCATCCCAGCTCGACGCAATGCTACAATACACGAGGCCGTACGTACGCAGGGAGAGGTATCGCGCAGGATGCGTATTGTCCACTCTTTTATCCCGTTACGTGGAATCGGGGGTTGATTTTTCCGAGGATCGGCCTCCGGCGGAGGTAACCTGACCTGGGACATTTTTTTTGTCAATTCTTACTGGGAGGTGAAAATTCCCTCTTTGTGTTGTCGGTGGCATAATGACAATAATTCACCGCCGCTCAAGACAAAGCATTTGCGTGCAGCCCTCATCTGTCCTGGCACTGTGAGAGATTCTTATTCATTCCCATGGAATGTCCCATTTATGTCTGTTTGTACCACAGAGGTGGCCCACCCTACGTGGAATCTATGAGGTTTCACTGGAAGTCGCCGTCTCTCTACCGGCTCCTCCGGGGGAACCCGTCATCCCGGTCGGTCCTTCCCCCCCCCCCCACGACCCAACCCTCCTATTACAACGGTTGTTGGCTACGTACGGTGCGAAAGAAGTTTAACGTACATAGATACAAACCGAAACGACTCGCAGCGCTTGGGCCACCGCGATCGCCCACCCCACCACGCAAACTAAACACGGCCGACAGCTCGCAGTCATTTTCGGCCGGCGTTTGCGAGAGGATAATCGTCGGGTTACCTAAAGTCGGTTGAGCTTCGCGCGATCAAATGCAAAGGTTACAGTTTCACAGCGCCCCAGAAAGTAAAAAAATATATAAAGTTGTAAGAGACCCCACCCAGAAGGGATCGGTAGCGATTTTTAAATTCGTGCGACGACTGAAATTCTGGCTATTGTGTTTGTGTGTGTGTGCACAAAGGCAACCTTTATCTTTGTGCGCGTGTGTGCACGCATGTGTGTGAGGATCTTTGTCTTTGCATATGGGGAGCGGCGGTAGTGGTGAGCGCACCGCACTACGAACCCAAACGATACAAATTCCATTTCCGCTTATGACCAACATCTGTGACGAATATCCGAACTGGGTACTGTCCTCCCCTCGGCCTACTCAGAATTAAATCAGTATCCGATAGAGAGCAGTGTGTAAACATCAGCATTGGGGAGACAAAGGCTGCTGGGTGTGCGTGGGGTTGGCCACCGAGCCCCTCGTGCACCAATGAGTGCTCGTCAACAGCGCTTGGTAAGGGCTATATGGGGGATATCGGTCTTCGTCTTGTCGTCCGCGTGTGTGCGAGTGGCGTCCGCGTGTGTGCGAGTGGCGTCCAGCGAGCCGTAGCACGGTGCTTAGCGCCGCGCTGCGCCAGCACCCCGAGGCCGATTCCCCGCCATGGCTAACGTCAGCGGCGCGGGGCGTAAGAAGCCCGTCTTTGGCCTCCGCTTAGGTTGACTCCGCCTAAAATGAACACCCGGCGCGGTGTGTAAACATCAGCACGGGGAAGACAGGCCACAGGGGTACGGTGCTGGACAGGTCACTGTGCTTTATTGCGAGCCGCCGTGCCGGCCTTTATACGGCACTCGCTGCACATCGCTTGCCCCAGCAGCCTGCGTCGCTCTATGGAGGGTGGGATATCTTTGCCTTTCGTGCGCGTGTGGCCGTGTGCGAGTGACCTCGGAATGTTTTCCCATTTCAATTTACCGACGTTCCTTTCACCAGGATTCTGGCGCCGTTATGGGTGACATTGTTTACTCTCGAGCGATTTTTCCTTCCGTGCGCACAAATACACGGCATCTTTTTTTTTTATGATATCGAGGCTATCGAACGTGGGGCTTAACGATCCTCGTTCGGTTCTCGGCTAGAGATGCGTGGTGGCGCGATGTAAACTAACTCGCTTGGCATGCAGGAAGTCGCGGGTTCGATCCCGACCCTGACGCCTGTATATTCGGAGTTTGCGTGTCTCTCTCCCCGTGATCGCGTGGAATTTTCTCCGGGTTCTCGGATTCGGCTACTGTACATTTCCACGTGATGATAATCCACCGAGTTGAGCTATCGTTTGTGGCCAGGTCGCTTCTGAAAAAGAGCTATACAGTTTATCTCAGTGGGCCTCACCTGGTAAAATAAATAAATATCATTTTAGTTTATAGGTTCCGCCATTTATCGCGACGCCGCGAGCACGCGTGCAACGCCACGGTCTAAACAAGACTCAGATTTCACATTTTAAAGGTCATTGGAAATTGTCACGCGATCACAAAAGCAAAACAAACCAAGAAACAAAGAGACGGTCACAAATCTCGGACGCGGCTGCACGCCCAGAGGTTGTGTCGAACGATTAGACCGGTCAGCTACTTAAGAGCAGGTGCCTCCACACGGGGCTTTAAATGGTTTCTCGAAACGTCTTTAAGTTGAAATGGCGATCTATCGTTTGGCGCTGAAGACAAATTGGGACGCGTCAGCCGGGGTCACTCAATGCCATCAATAATTAAAGCCCTCTCTCCTCTAAGGGGCGTTGTTGTTGTTGGCGCTGCCACTGCTGCTGCTGCTGTTGTTGTTGTTGTGAGGAGCGCAGTCGCAAACCCTTGGCGGTTCTGCCGGGGGGGGGGGGGGGGACAGGGTGTCTCCTGCTCGATAGGCCTCGTTGACACGCGCCCACAACGCCCGCCTGGAGGACAGAAGCTTGCAATCAGATTCGCGTTTAAGCTAAAAACTCAAGGCGGCAAGCCACGCCGGCTCCCGCCGGTACGGCACCTTGATCCTTCCACGGAATTTAACGCTCGGGTCTTGAGCATTGACCACGGAAACCCATGGATCGTAAAATGTGCCCCCGTGGTGGCCTACGTCTGTCCGCACAGCTCTCAAACACAGGCGTGAGTATATTCATTTTCAAATATTATATATTTAAAAAAATTTAATATTATAATAATCATATGCTCACATCCCGACGGGTGACCGAGCAGAGTGAGAGGTCGCACGTTCCCTTTCCAACTTCTTCGGTAACGGCGCTTTGCATCACCAATTTTAAAACGGCTATTCCTAAAAAGCCATCAACGCTCACAATTTGCCTCCCTCTCCCCCAGACGCATGAAAAAGACGCCATTAGCTTCTATTTATGGGTGGGGGGTACCGCAGTTACAGGCACGGCACATCTCGCAGTTATTGCAATACACCGATACACAGATAGAGACACAACAGAGAGAGAGAGACGCGAGAATGGGATATATTCGACATTTACGACCGACAACCGCTCCGTCGTCTCTCCCCGCGCGAGAAACCGAAAACCAGACGCGCACTTCATGCGGCGGCGCGTCCGACATCAAACGGGGGAGAGGACAGGGCGGAGAGAAGGATGGAGGAGGAGGGGGGGCGGTGGTGGTGATGCGGGTTGACGGGGTCCCCTTAATAGAACGAAACACGACCCATTCCGCGTCGCCCGGCAACCGCTGCCAAATAAACAGGAGGAACGGAGGAGCGGAGGCGGTCACGGGCCTGGCAGTAGGTCGGGCAGGAGGGAGGGAGCGTGTTGGAGACGCCGCCGCCACCGGCCCTTTCGCCATCGCGAGGATTCGATCGTTTTCACCGGCGGTCGGCTGCTTCATGCGCCGGAGGGGAGGAGGATTGATAGGCGAATACATATGTACATATACAAAAATTAAAATAATTCCGCATCGTACCTTGACGTCCCCGTATACGACGATTGTACACGTGTATACACTCCGTGCAGTGTCCTTCATTTAACCGTGTGAAAAGCCACGGATATTAATCTCCCGGTTTGTAAAGGAAACTCGGATACGTGTGGTTACATAGAGAGACAGCTGTTCGCTAATTTGAACAATAACAGTAAGACCAAACAGGGGAGCTTTTTTTTCTTTTGTGCATGAGCGTGTAAGATGTGGGGAGCGGTGGTGCAGCGGTTAGGGTGTTGCGCTACGAACCCGGCTCACGGCCAACACCAGTGACAATTATCTGAACCGGTCCTGGGACTCCCCTAGGTCGACTCAGCCTCAAATGAGTACCTGGTGTGATGTGTGAATATCACCACCAGGGAGACAAAGGGGGCCGGGGCGTGGTGCCACCCACCCAGCCCCTCGTGTACTATTCCCGGTCTTCATTAGGTGCTCGCTAACAGCACTTGCCCCAACAGTCTGTTAAAGCTATGCGGGGAATCTTTGTCATTGCTTTTTTTGGGGGGGCGTCAGATGTGTGCGCGTTTCCGTGCACTTCATCCGTCAGTTTTGGATAAGGCCAAATCTGTGCAGACAAACAAATGTAGCCGGATCACAACTCCCACTACTACCACTCGTACGACTGCTACATGTCCTAACCAAAAAGAAAATCATCTACGAATGGTATTATCGTGGCACGACAACCGGAGCGTGAAGTTAACATGCCAGCCAGCGCCCTTTCGAATTTTTGTGTTTCCTTCCCCTCCCCACACCCCCCGCACCAATAAAAAAAACATCCCTCGTCGAAATATTCTCAATCGCGCGATTCGTTCTGGGTGCGCCGCCGCGCTTTGGACATCCGCGGGAAGAAGAAGCAAATAAGCAAAGAGCTTTATAGCTCATCGGATTTACCTCCAGTGTTCATAAATAATCCGATTCCGATGCCGTTGGCGCCGGGAGAAAACATAGCGCCGCTCGAGAGGAGCCCGTGTCGGTTTCATTCATCACGACGACGACGACGACAAAACAACGTGGAGACGATTCCTCGCCCCCCCCACTCCCCCGGGATTGCTCGTTCACCACGACGCAAACCGGCAGTGGCACAGGTGTGAGGCCAGGTCTGCGTCCACCGGTGCATTTGTGCCCGAGCCACAGATTGAGTGATGGAGTGTGGATGGGGGGGGGGGCGATGCTGGAGAGGTTGCGCTGGTGGCAGTCATGGCAGATTTCATCCCTTCGAGTGTGGCTGGTTCAACTCCCACTTGACACCCGTCTCTAACCCTTCCCGCCCACCCACTCACCCGCCCCAGCCACGCCACGCCACGCACGCACAAAGACCAAGGACGTAAGATACTCCGCGCGTAGCCTTTAACAGACTGCTAGGGCAAGTGTCTGTTCGCGATGCGCCACGTTGTCATTTAAGGCCGAGTCGACCGAGTGGAGGCCCGGGTACAGGTACGGATATCCGTCACTCATGATGTGGCCGTGATGCACCCTGGGACATATATCCGTGCGTGCCTGTGTACGTGCGTGCGCGCGCGTACACTTGCGCGCGTGTACATGAACCCGGCAGACCCGGGTCAGATTCCCACTCGCGACGATTATCTGAAGTGATCATGGGCTTCCTCGAGGTCAACCCGGCCTAAAATGAGTACCCGGCGCGGTGTGCAAACGTCGCCATGCGTCTGCGTGCGCGCGGTACGTGCCGGATCTCCTGCCGCATTCCCAGGACGCCGTCCGTGCCGTTTGCGAGGAGCAAAAAAAATAAAGAATTTCTCAAAATGTACCAACGTGGAAGAAAGTTGCCTTCGCGGAGACAAGACACGCGCTGCTGCTGCTGCCCCCCGCACTTCAGTTAATCCCTCGGTCATTTTCTTGCGTGTCGAGTTCGGGTCACCGGGACTGCGCACGATTGTTTGTCCACGATGTTAACTTCTCCCGCTGTGTAAATTAGCGCGGCAAGTTGACTCAGGAAAAGGTGAAAGAGAGAGAAAAAAAAACACATTCCGAAGTCCAGAAAACCCACGGTTTACTGAGAATATGTCACTGCAAACACAGAGAGAGAATATGTCACTGCAAACACGTGATGAAGACTGCCCGTGTATATTGACTCGTGTTGATCCTGTGTTGATCCTGTTTAAGAGTTTCAGTTTGTTGTCCACACCCCCACCGCACCTCCGATTAGCACGGTAGGCTACGTACGGCGCGAAAGAAGTTCAACGTGTACAGTACACGTGGATACCAATGGCACTTTGACAGCAGTGTAGTCATTATGGTGCGCAATGCAGGTAACCCGCACCGTGTTGTGATTATTGTTGTTGTTCTTATGTAATCTCGGGACGAATATATTACAATCGTGAAACCCGCATCAGCGGTGGGAAGGCAGGAGAGAGTCCCCCAATCGTTCAGATACACGGGCCAAGGACTCATTCGCAGCCTCAAAGTGTAAGGCTTGAGCTCTCACTATGAGACCTCCTTTAGCTTGAGCTCTCGCCCAACGCAAATGCGCGTGGTCAATGTTTAGACTCACGAGCACATGGATGGTGGTGTCCCCACACCCCGTGGGAAGCGCACGGATAGTCAGACCATTGACTGTTGGACGAGGGCCTCCCCACAACACCACGTGGGCAACCATGCAGTGCTGGTTGGACGATCGTGAATTGAAACAAAATGGATCTCAAAAAAAAAATTCTAATCAGAGAACAAAGGTGCGGCGCTGGCTGTACGCACGGAGGACAAGATAAAGATCCCCCGTATAGCCTTCAATAGGCTGTTGGAGCAAGTGCTGATAGTGAGCACCTATCTACAAAGATTGGAGGGGGGGTGGGGGGGGTTGAGTACTAGCACCACACCCGGCCGCCTTTGTCTCCCCGGTGCTGATGGTTTACCCACTGCGACCAACCACTCGTTTAAGGCTGAAACGACCGAGGGGAGGCCCAGGACCAGTTCAGACATTCATCGCCAATGTTGCGTAAATATAAATGTGTTGGTAATCCCACCACCACCCAACACAACCAACTGGCAAGGTTTGTGACGTAAACAGAACGTGCCAATTCGTTACTAGTACAGCACGCCGGGTGGTGGCGGGTTTCACGACACATTTATATTTACGCGATCTAACCAAAAAAAAAACACGATGTTGTGGATGATATTGGTCGCGAAAGTCTACTCCGTGTTAAACTTGCGTAAGTAAATATACGCACACGCGAGGTGGAACGTTTTGGGAACGGCTGCTAAATGAGTCACGGTGAAGTCAAGTTTAAAGCCGATTATAACGAACGCCGCATTGCCGTGAGCTGCGCCGTCGCGGAACGCAGATCATCAGCGGAACGCAGATCATCAGCGGAACGCAGATCATCAGCGGCGCTGACGTTCGAGGGATGAAGCCGGGAACATGAAATATCGAGCACGAGAGGTTCCAACTGCAAATAACCCTCATCAACATGCCCGTATGTACGCACGAGTTATGCGTTTTACGCGTGCGTGCGGGCGAGTGGAAGTGCAGCGGTTATCGTCGTCTGCGCCACGAACCTTCGACTCAACACCGCACCTCCGCTGAGCACGTTGCCTACGTACGGCGCGAAAGAAGTTCAACGTACGTATGCACAGTGACGATTATCTGAACCGGTCCTGGGCCTCGCCTAGGTCGGTGCAGCCTCAAATGAGTACCTGGTGGGGTGTATAAACATCGCCACTGGGGAGACAAAGGCGTCCGGGCGTGGTGCTGGCCGCCCACCCCCTCATGTGCCGTGCCAGCCTTTGTAGGTGCAACTCGCTAACAGCACTTGCCCAAACGGTCTGTTGAGGCTACACGGGGGATCTTTGTGCGCGGGCGGAAAGGATGACACTCAGACAATCTTTATCCAGCCTGGAGGAGGAATCCGATGAGCTACGAAGCTCTTTTTCGCAGATTCTCAGCATGGGCGGCTCGGGATGTTGTTGGTGTACTCCGCCACGGAACCCAGCGGAGCTCGGCTCGATTCCCGGCCAAGAACTTGTCGACTCAAGGGAGGCCCCCAGCACTCGGCCTCAATGAACACATCAGCACTTGGCGAGACGCAGACGACAGCGGGGTGGGAGGGGGGGGTGAGGCGTTGGTTTTCCGGCCACACCAATCCCTCGGGCACCATGCCAGTGGCCTTAACAGGCGCTCGCTAACAGGAGCACTTGCTTCACACCCACCCCCCCTGCCACTCAAGCGTTCTGTACGAATATTCGAGTGGAGAGATCTTTGTCTGCGTGCCTGTCGGTGAGGCAACGTTAATCCAATTCCACCAAGACGTCATGGTGGCGTGGCAGCCGACATGCCACGTGTGTGGGGGGGTGTGGGGAGCGGCGACAGAGGGGTTAGGGGCCGTCCATAAATGACGTCACGCGATTTTTGACCCCCCCCCCCCGTCGTCACACGGCGTCACAAAAAGTCAGACCCCCCCCTCAAATATGACGTCACAAAGCTCTGCACCCCCCCCAAAAATAAAACATGCTTCAAATCGCTTTAAACTATTGTCATTGTAGTGCGTATTTAATGTGCCCCTGCACTCTGATGTTGTAGGAGAAAACATTTATTAAAAAGTATATTTAATGAAGTAGAACGTGTTGTCTACATTTATTTCAAGTTGCGCATTTTGATGTGACGTCATTTCTCAAATCCCCCCCCCCCCTCGTCACAAATGTCTGACCCCCCCCCCCCAGGTGCATGACGTCATTTATGGACGGCCCCTTAGCGCACCACTGCATTGCTCGAACTCGGCGTGCTCGCGTTCGATTCCCGCCCACAGCCGACGCCGGTGACGAATACCTGAAAAGGTCCTAAGCCTCCCTCCCCACCACCCCCACTAGGTCCGCTCAGCCTTAAATGTAACTGCCGCCACTCACCGCCGACGACGGCCTTGGGACCAAACGTCCTTGTAAGAGCGCCGTCTGGCTCTGTGCGTTGTGTGTAAATGTCATCAATGGGGGAGAGACAAAGGCGGTCGTGCGTGGTTGCTGGCATCCCCGCCCCACTCGCCATCGTGTTGCGTGTCATCCCTTCAGCGGTGTTTACTCGCTAACAGCACTTGCCCCAACAGCCTGTTAAAGGCTACACACGGGGGTAAGGGTCTTTTTCGTTGTGTGCTGTTGGTAACAACAACAACAAAACAACACAAAACCGCAACACAAAAGCTCAACGCGGAACCTGGCCGCCACCGTTTAATAAAAATTTGCTTCAAAAAATCGAGTTCCCGGAATGTTCACGTCATTTCCACGACCCCTGCAAGCAAGCGGCAGCAACAGCAGGGCTCTCACCCCACACCCACCCATGCCCCCCCCCCCCCCAATACTAGTAGTAGCAACCACTCCAATAACAAACCCCAACCCACAAGGGCGGCAAGGGTGATGGGTACAGAGTCCACGGTCGCAAGTGCTGTGCAGGAGAACACTTTAAAAGCCACGGTGGCAAGAACACTTTTTTTTTTAAATTCCTCGCCGAGCCAGTCAATGCGCCAACCCGTTGGTCCAACGTTGTGGTTGGAACCGTTGGAACAACATTGGTACCACGTTGGGAGGAACAACGTTGGAACAACATTGGTACCACGTTGGGAGGAACAACGTTGGAACAACATTGGTACCACGTTGGGAGGAACAACGTTGGAACAACATTGGTACAACGTTGGGAGGAACAACGTTGGAACAACATTGGTACCACGTTGGGAGGAACAACGTTGGAACAACATTGGGTCAACGTTGGGAGGAACAACGTTAGAACAACATTGGGTCAACGTTGGGAGGAACAACGTTGGAACATTGGTACCACGTTGGGAGGAACAACGTTGGAACAACATTGGTACAACGTTGGGAGGAACAACGTTGGGAGGAACAACGTTGGAACAACATTGGTACAACGTTGGCCCGACAACATTCCGTGTTTAGCGGGCAGCTTGACCTGCTCGAAAAGAGATCACGCGCACACAAAGACAAAGATCCCCCGTACAGCCTCAACAGACTTTAGGGGCAAGTGCTGTTAGCGAGCACCTATGAAGGCCGGCACGGCGACGGGGTGGCGTGGCCAGCACCACGCCCGGCCGCCTTTGTCCCCCCCCCCCCCCCCTTGTTTACATCACCGCACCAAGGTACTCATCCGAGGGCCGAGTCGACACACATACAGACGCGTGCTTCATTACGTATGTAGCTCTATGTACGTTGAACTTCTTTCGCGCCGTACGTAGCCGACCGTCTCGAGTCTCGAGACCATAACGACGGCTTCTCGCTCTCCGCCTTACATCACGCAGCAGTGCAAGACACACAGAGAGCAGTGGGACTGGCATTAAAGAACGAATCGAGATGAACGGAGGAGCGGCGCTGTACCGGTGCGAGAATGCGGCACGCCATGGCGCACGCGCTCGGAGCGTGCAGGGAATTCGACTTTTTTTTAACACACAACCCGACTCGAAGTTGAAGTGCATTTCACATTTTTTACTTTCCTGTATTTTTTGTGCGTGCGTGTGACGCCTGTGTGTGTGTGTCTGTGTGTCTGTGTGTGTGTGTGAGCGCGTTATGGGGAGCGGTAGTGCAGCGGTTAGCGCGCTAGTGCTACGAACCCGGCACCCCAAGTTCTATTCCCGCTCACGGCCAACACCGGTGGCGAAGATCTGAACCGGTCCGAACAGCACTTTCCCCAACAGTATGTTAAGGCTACACGGGGATGCTTTGTCTTTGTTTTCACCCAAGCTTGTACCGCTGCTGCTACTCATGTGATGTGGTAAACGCATTCAGATGTTGCGTGTGGGGGGGGAGGAGGGGGGGGTTACTGTTTTAAGATAATCAAGCTCTAGTGCATTCCTACGTTTATTAGCCCTGGCCTCAAACTTTCTGACCACCCCTTGGTAGCCAGCTTAAGGCGAGCCGTGCACAAACGAATTATTATGTTTAGATTTTTTTTTTATCCTCATTATTATTATTTTGGCGATCCGGCGGCAGCGCTGTAGCATAAACGAGGTCACGCTGGATCCGGCTTCAGAATCGGGAACATTTAATTTAGATCGGGGAAAATCTGATGAGACATAAAGCTCTTTTTCGCAGGATGTCGAATAGCGGCACAGGGTCAGAACGCTACGACAACAAGCAACGCAAAAAATACGACAGCAGCGCATAGTTTCGGAAAGGTAAACAAATCAGTTTTTTTATCTTACCAAGTAAAGCCCGCCGAGGAATTTGCTTATTTTTTCAGAAGCGACCTGGCCACAAATGAGAGCTCAACGTTGGTGGCTTATCGCGTGGAAATTCAGAGCAGCCAAATCCTCCATCAACGCGTGTTTCTAAGTGTGGAGAGAAAAAAACGGAGGACCTGGCGAAAAATCCACGCGACCACGGGGAGAGAGGGACACGCAAACTCCAAATAAACTCTCAATGCATTATAGCTCATCAGACTCCTCCAGTACACACGATTCCGATTTTTACAAAAAAATATTTAAATATTCTGTTTAGGAATCATCTTTTGGCGGGGTTTCTTTTTTCCCCGACACACGAACAAAAGAGAAAGGGAACGAAACGAAACATTGATCGGCCGACTGACAGAACGAGAGACAGAGAGAGAGACGACGCCTCCCTTATATAGCCCCGCACTTAAACCGAGCGGCTATTTCCGTCGCTGCAGTTCTCCTCGCTCGCTCCCTATGTTGACCAAAGGCCAGCGGGCAGCCGCCCGTACCTCGTGAGCGACGCCGGGGGGGGGGGGGGGGGTCCAGCCCCCGATGATTCCACGTGCGCCTAACGAAGGCCATCGCGTAGTCGGTGCCCCCTCAATATAAAAAAACGAAACAATTTTTTTACTTTTCATTATTTTTCAATTTGTTTTTATTTTACCAGGTAAGGCCCCACTGAGCTATATAGCTCATTTTTCAGAAGCGACCGGCTGTCACAAATGACAGCTCAAAAAAGTGGCTTATGTGGAAATTGATAGCAGCCGAATAATCTAAACGCATGATGTTGTTGATTCTAAATGTGGACGGGGAAAAACCGGAGGATCCGAAGAAAAATCCACGCGACCACGGGAGTCAGGGTCGAGATCGGGATCGAACCCACGATCTCCTGTATACCAGGCGAGGTAGTTAACATCTTGCCACCATGGCACCCCTAAATCAGTGGCATAGCGCAGCTGACTGGCATGGGCCCTGGTGCAAGACATGAAATGGGCGACCCATCCCCCCTCCTCCCTCCCCCCCCCCGAAGGAGACTCACCCTGTCTGATACCCCCCTCCCACTCACTCTTGTAGCCCTGTGCAGTCACACCGCCTACACACCCCCCCGATTGCAAGGCCACTCTCCTAACTCTACACCCAATGGCTTACGAGAAAATCTCCTCCCCTTTTGAATGGGCGACCACCACAAAGGCTTGCCGGGGAGGGGTGGGGAAGAGGGGGGGTATTTGGCATCGGGCGGCGAGGTGTGGCCGAGAAGGTGGGGACCGGTGGCTGAGAGTTGTCGTCGGGCGTGTGAGGTTCTCTCCGTGGTTCTCCGGTTTTCGTCCCACGCACGAAGCCACCCCCCACACGTGCCATGAATGGAACCGGTCACGCACCTCAATATAGCATAACCCCCCCCCCCCCCCACCTGTATTCGTGCGTAAAATAATAATCTGCATTAATCTTATTGTCATTTACTCCTCATCCGGTTACTATTGTTGCGTGACCAAACTATATCTCACTGTAGGGGTTTGTGTACGTGGCATGTGACATTTCGGTGTTTTACAATTGTACCTGTCAGCACCTGATTTGTTATAATTTTCGTAACCCAGGTCTATCCGTCAAGAAACAACATTCTCTCGCTCTCTACGTCTCTCGAGTCTCGGCAGACTCTCGCAGTTGGTCGTGTTGATAGTGCCCCGAGTGTTATGCACACCATTAGGCGTCGCAAACAAAAAAACTAAACAGGATTCAGAGCAAGCTTCGCACGTCAAAAATCTCATCATCACGACTCTCTCGTGGGTCTATCGCTTCGTCTATCTAGCATGACAAAGGGGGAGGTCGTAATTAACACAACAATGACAACCGTAATGATAATGATGATGATGACGACGACAAAAATGTGCGAGCAGACGGATCCGGGGGAATAGGAGGCTAAGTTTGGAGCACAATTACGAGTTATCGCCACGCTGCCGGAAGAGCCATTGGGTGTTTTTTTTTTAGCTCAAGGCTAAAAATTACTAAAAAGATGAATGAACGAATGAATGGGTGGGTGGGTGGGTGAGCGCGAGTGACGCATGCCGGTTCCATAGGGCAGGGTTTATTCCAGGCCTTTTTCTGCAAACACACATTCAGCATTTCGCCGTAGTCATCGTCATTGCAGTAACGTCGACTTTACTCTTGGCCTTTTGTCATTTCATTGTTCGTGGAAGAGCACGCGAGGGAGCGGTCACTGAACAGAAAGTTTCGTGCGTTAGAATCAGGTGAACCCCCCCCTGCCCGCCGCCAACGTCGATGCACGATCGGATATGATACAATTAAAAACAAACTGCGCCGTGTGCGTCGCGAGATGTGGAAACGACCTCTCCCCATTCGAAGAAAAAAAAGTCCCATAATGTGGCCCTGGAATCACTCGGCGTGTCGTGAGTCACCAAACCTGCGGGGAAAACCTCGCGCCCTGGCACTCGGAGTAGGCCACGGGGAGAATAGCGATCGCCACCGGCGACCCGCCGTCACGTCGCCGTCATTCCCACAAAGTCACCACCGAAGACAAGGTTGGGGGTTCCACCCGCACAGCCTTGCATCCGGAACAGCGCACGAGAGCGGTGCTGGTGGTGTTGTTCTCCACAGTGCTGATGCCCACCACACCAGGTACTCATTAAAGGCGGTCGAGGGGAGACTCCAGGGCTGGTATAAAATGTGTCACTGATGTTGGCCGTTCAGCGAGAACTCAGCTCAAATCGCTGGGTTCGTAGCCTTTCCACTGCACTCCCACTCCCCACCATCAACACCATCCCCACCAAACTACCAGCACAACCACCAACGGAGTAATCACTCTCAACCACAACCACCACCACCAAACCACGACCGCTATGGTAATCTCACCTCTACCTTCAACCAGATACCCTCTACCCAACAACTAGTGCTTTCAACGGCTTAGCCTCCATCCAACAATCGCCACATTTACCACGGCCACTCAACCACCACCACCACCAGTCAGCAAAAGCCTCCATCAGCCACACACTGCTGCCACCACCAGCACCACCACGTGGGTAGTCTCCACCACACCTGCAACACCATTACCAACAACACATCCGGTAATACTGTACGTCTGTTGTCCTCCCCCCCGCACCTCCGATTACCACGGTCGGCTACGTACGTAGGGTGCGAAAGAAGTTCAACATACATACATACAAATGCTTGTGCACGTTGATAAGTTGATTTGTTTGGCTGTGTCAGGTGGTGGAGGGTCTTACACCAGCAGCAGCAGCGACATCGCTGATAATTTGGCAGGACCCTCCTGAAGTAAGTAAGAGTCGTCAGACCTGGCGAGGCCTTTCCCTGCTGAACAAGCGTAGTAATAATTCACGTATTTTGCTAACTATAAAAGAGGTGAATCTGTGCACGCGTATGTTTGTCTGCCAAAAATCCCCTCTTCTTTTCTCTGCAAGAATACTCCACCAATTTCAACCACGCACGGTGCCACTTTAAAAGCTCGTGACATGCGGCTTGCGTGACGGACAAGGTCGCCGTTACAAATGCACGACCTTACAATTTTGGCTAATTTGGCGTATCCTTCCGGCGCAAACTTATCCAAACTGCCGCTTATGAAAGCCCCGGCATGTGACAAGAGGCCCCCATTAAAAATCACACAAAGGATAGGCGTGCACCGCAGCGGAGGGATGAGTGGACGGGAGGTTTGGGGCAGCTAATGAATGGGGGGGGGGCGAGAGGGGGGGGTAGAAGAGATACCTATGAGCTATGAGCCCAAGCAGGCGAGTGAAATTTTTTTTGTTAAAGCTAAAATGCATAATTTTGCCGGAAAGGAAAAAATAACTCCCTTTGCAGTTCATACTCAATGGGCTTCCCACCGTTATGGAGAACGGCGATCCAATCCGTCTGAGTGCTGCGCGCAAAGTTGAACAGTCACGACCTGGGGCTGCGATTCTCAACAACCGATTCCTTCAATCGGGCTCGCATTGCCCCGTCTCTTTGCGAGCCGTCTGGCCTTCGTTTCGCCTGGTCTCGTTTGCCGCTGCCGCCGTCGGTCTAAAAGTGTGACGATTAAATGGCCGCGGTTTGCGTGAAACATACAAGTCGTAATAAAATGTATTTCAACTCGTAACGCCGAGCCGAGGAGGAACCACAGGCGAGTGGGAAGACAGCAGCAGCCAGGCGGCGAGAGCTGGCGCTACCCAATCTCTATGGTCCTCTGTACATCAAAGTTCAAAGTTCATTTATTAGGTATAGCCCTGTGAGCCATTCGGCTCTTGACTCGGGTGCAACCGCAACAAACAAAAAACAAAAACACGAACAAGAAAACATCTTAAAGTGACTATGTGCAAACAGAAAAATCCACAAATACATGAAGGTGTTATTGGCCAATCATAGAGTGTTTGATTGGCGAGGGGGCAACGCTCTATCCCATACAGATGGAACGGGTGGAGTCCACATTTGCTCCACCGCCTTCTCCAGGCGAGACACGGTTATGGCTCCACAAACTCTCCCTGCTGCCTCCACAGTGCTGGGTTACAGGCAGCCACGTGCAGAATCGTAGCCGCCGCCGCCACCGCCACCCACGGCTCGTGCCATCATGCATCGAGAACTTACGCGTCAAATGTCATCATTACACGCCAATATATTTCACTAAACGTCACCGTCAGCCATGACCAACGCACCGCTGAATGCAGGCCTCCCCAAGCTCCCGTCATCTCTCGCGATCCTACGACTAAAAAATCCACCTCTGCTTTCCGCACACGAGCACGCACGAGCTCACCTCGTCACAACATGCGCACGACGTACGTGCGTGTGCGTTTAACTTCTTTCGCACCGTATGTAGCCAACCGCGCGAGTCGCCACGATGAATGAGAAAACGACTTTGATCACTTTTAAAATGAGACGGCCGGGTTATGAATTACATCTGCAAGTGGGCCGGTATAGCCAATTAGGGATATTAATCACACCCGCCCCTACACCGCACCCCTCCTTGAATGGCAGGGTTGGGTTGGGGGGGCAGAAGGCGGTGGGGGGGGGCAAGTCACTATGAACATTACGCTGGCCCACTCAATGCAATTACATGGAGCTTTAATCGTTATGAAATGCCATTAGGGCCGCTCTGCACCGTGTCCGAATGAACGCGTGGAAGAAGGTGTGAATGGTCCCCCCATGAATGGAACAATCAAGGACCGTGAGGCGCAAACTGGGAAGAGTGCGTCACTGATAACTGCAGCGATACAACTGCGCGTACTCTAGTGGAACGAGTGGACTGCTGCACTCAGCTACCCAGATACAACCACGTGGGCTCTGGTGGAACGAGTGGACTGCTCCACTCAGCTACCCCAATACAACCACGTGGGCTCTGGTGGAACGAGTGGACTTCTCCACCCGGCTACCACCCCCCCGGATGCTGCTGTGGAATGGCCTACAACAACATTACACGTAACAATTGTAGCCCCCTGCTGCTTGTTTTTTTCAAACACAATACAAAAGCAGAACAATGCTAAATTACCATTTGTGCCGTCGTTGCTGGCATTAACACTCAAACTATTAAACTGTTTTTTTATTTTACAAGGTAAAGCCCACTGAGCTATATAGTTCTTTTTAAGAAGCGACCTGGCCGCAAATGATAGCTCAACAAAGTGGCGTATCATGTGGAAATACTCTAAACGCATGTTTATAAATGTGGACGGACAAACCGGAAACCCCGGAGAAAAATCCACGCGACCACGGGGAGATCATGCAAACTCCAAATATACAGCAGCAGGCGTCAGGGTCGAGATCGAACCCGCGACCTACCAGGCGAGGTAGTTAACATCTCCTAGCCACCATGATGATGATGATGAGAGAGAGAGAGAGAGACATGCAAACTCCAAATATACAGCAGCAGGCGTCAGGGTCGGGATCGAACCCGCGACCTCCTGTACACCAGGCGAAGTAGTTGACATCTCGCCACCGTGGCGCCCACATAGGTATTAAACCTACAGTGATAAAACAAAACATCCACTTCCCCGGAAGGCTATACGGCTGACGTAATGTGTACAAAAATATACATCCTGTAAACGCTAGTATTTGTCTTAAGTGGAGGGACATATATGGGAAGGAGTCGTATTGTCTGTCGATTAATTGCTAAAAGTACCGTACTGTAGTTTATTTTCAGGACAAGACAAATAGACCTACAGCACAGCGGCGGCAGCAGCAGCAGCAGCCTGTTGGACAAAGTGTTCCACTGTACAGGAATGAAAAAATGGCTCATTAGAATTAGAATATTTATTAAGACCGGAGAAATCCGGTAAGCTATGAAGCTCTTTTTCACAGAGGTCCAGCAGGACACATCCTTTTCATTGGCACTGAGATTTGAGTTCTACAGAAAGCTGGAATTTAAACAAAGGATCCTGAGACCAGAGACGGAGTGGTGGTGGCCAACGGTGTAAATATATAGCATGGCCGCAAGAAGGCCCATTGACACCGTACGTAGCCAACCGTGCTAATGGGGGGTGCGGCGGAAGGACGACAAAAAATCGGTACAAAATAAATGAGTTTTAAATGTCGATTATTTAAAAGTGCATAGCTCTAGTGGCTTCCCGATATCGGAAGAGCTTTCCAGACAGCCGCGGAAGCGCATCTGAAAGCGCCGCGCGATGCGGTGACCGTCTTTAGACCGTGGGGAGATCATCGTGATTGGGCTTGGAGAGGCCTTGATCTAACAGTTGGATAGTCCCATGGGATGTTGCCTATCAACAACAAGGCAACTCCTATGACTAATTGGGAATGGGACGCAAGCGTAGGATTGATCACCCTGTCGCTGGCCGCCTTTGGGGAGGGTGTATAGTGTGAAAGGCCGAAACACCCTAGGACCCAAAGGTTCACTACTGACGATGCGCTCCCAAAATTTCACCAGGATCACTGTTCATAAACTCTTGGAAGTGCTTGCACAAAGGATAGTAACATCTCATCCGGTGTTCTTGGAATCTAAGTCCAGACAGCCGAGGAAGCGCATCTGAAAGCGCCGCGCGATGCGGTGACCGTCTTTAGACTGTGGGGAGATCATCGTGATTGGGGAGGCCTTGATCCAGCAGTGGCTAGATCACAGACTGGTAATGACATGCACACAACACGCTCATCAGTGGTGATCCCCCACCCCCGTTATTCTATTAAGTCAAGATCCATTGCCGCAATTCCATTCCAGGGATCGGTTCTTTGTTTGAAACGTTTACGGTGAATTGTATAGCGCCACGAGTGGCTCCACGTGTGGCAAAGATCCCCCATGTAGCCTCAACAAAATGTTAGGGAAAGTGTCCCAAGCGCCGATATTTACATACCGCGCCCGGTACTCATTTAAGGCTGAGTCGAGCTCGGGGAGGCACAGGACCGGTTCAAATACTCGTCAACGATGTTGGCCGTGAACGGGAATCGAACTCGGATAGCCCAGTTCGTAGGGGTAGTGCGCTAGCCACAGCGCCCTACGCAGGGAAAATACATGATTTCACTATTCCTCAGCCTTGTGAATCGAATTAATCGATGTCTTCGATGCATTGTTTCGTAAGTACAGCGTCATTGAAAAACAATCAAAACAATCATGTTATGAACATCAATACAAATGCCGGTCATTACTATCACGAACAGTCCAGAGGTTGCTATGTGGTTGTATGTTGAACTTCTTTCGCGTCGTACGTAGCCAACCGTGCAAATCGGAGGTGGTTAGTTGGCTAACAGCGGAGGTGGACAATTTAGCAAACTCCATTGTTGTGTTGTACTTTTCTATGCTCCCCATGTCTATCCATGGCTTCTCACCATCACCAACCCGCACTCATCAACGTTATAATGAAGTATGGTCAAACAATCTCCCCCCCACCACTCGTGGATTAACACGATTGTGTGATCATTTACCTCCAGCCCTTAAGCTTATCAATACAGTCCTTATACTCTTAGTTCTTTCGGTAAAGTCACGTGACTTTACCGAAAGAACTAAGAGTATGAATCCTTGCAGTCACGAAAGCTTCAAATCTAGAATACAGTCCTTGCTGTTAAAACAGTAGCAGTACGTGGTAGCCATAATAAAGGGGTTTGTTGGGTCAGATCACGTAAATATAAATGTGTCGTTGACCCACCACCGACACCCGACACGGCCAATTAGTAAGGTTTGTCACATAAACAAAAAGTGCCAGTTAGTTACTACTTCAGCACACCGGTGTGTTGGAGAGTAAACCCACGATGCGTGCAATGTGAGAACCGTCACGTTTCGCTGGCGAATACAACAACCGGCTTCATCGGTCGGTTTGCCAGAATTGTGAGGACGTCTTCCCGTTTTGGTCTCAAGTAAGCCGCCGTGTTAAACTAAAGTACGAGGTATCAATAAACCAGTTCTCGCTGCTGTCGTATACGAGTCAAAATAAATCAGAACTTAGTACGTTTTGGCAGTCGCGCTGTCATTCTTACGGCGCGAGACTACGACGAAGGAAGGCGCTGCTCCGTTATATGAACACAGTCTGCGGTAGTTTCGTGGGGACGATGTTGTTAGTACGCGTGATCCCAAAATGGGAGTAATTGTTGGGAATTCTATCCAATTTGGCCAATTGTTTGGTACGTGATGGTCTCACTCGTTCCCGAATGACGCCGTGGGGTCTTTGAACCGTCCACTTTGAAGCTGACGGCGATCGGCGTGTTCTTTTTTTTGCTACGGCTCGGACGCCCGTGACAATAACCAGGGCTGCCTACCAGATTCGAACCGCGAAACCTCTGCAACAAAGCGGCCCCGAACGCACCGCGTCACTGATGAGGCCACGCTCATCATGGGCGGAGTTTGGGAGGGGGGGGGGCACGGGGGTCCAACGCCCCCCCCCTCCAAACTGGACACCTTTATTAAATTATTTTCTGTAGTTTACAATTAGGATAATAAATCATGTATTTTATGCACTCGCGATTCCTAATGTAAGAGGCAAAGCGAGCCCCTGTCCCCCCCCACACGGCCCCCCATGACGCTCATGCCACAAAGAGCAAAGGATGGTAGCCTTGAGCGGAAAATCGACATTCTCATGACGGGACCCAGTCTATCCATGGGACGAGGCGTCGTGTTATATAATGATTTTTTTGGTTAGAAGATGCAATGCACGTGATGATGATGATGAAGAACGATGACGGATGATGATGATGATGATCACAGATGATAATGATGCAGACGCCCGTCACTCGACGATGGTAATGAGAACTGTCAACGTTGCTGACACATGACTCGGGTGATGGTGGCGATGATTACGATGATGACGATGGTGGTGGTGGCAATGATGATGATGGTTATGACGAAGGTATATAATATTGGATTACAAAATTAGAGTGATTACGATAGCTGTTGATGCTAATAGCGATGGCGATGATGCTGCTGCTGGTGATGATGATTGTGTTAACGATGGCGGTGATGGTGATGCTACGTATAACCGTGATTATGAAGACGACGTCGACGACGACGATCGATGACAAATTAATCTCACCCACGCGCATTTAATGACAGACGAGATCCTTACTTAAAAAGCCCCATCAGTGAACATCAATCAGCCCGTGCGAGCACTCACTCACTCACCCTTGCCAAGAGACGCGAGCCGGCTTCTCGTGGCCGGTGTTGGGGCGGATTAATCCTCTGCGAGCCGAGGCCTCTTTCCGATCTCCTCCGATCTCCCCGACTGCCATCACCACCACCACCACCGCCACCCTCCGTAGCACGAGCGGAGTTCGCGCGGATCAGCCGCAACCGAGCATCCGCAGCGGCTGCGCCGGTGTGCCTTTAAGAATGACCATTTGCGATGACTATTCACGTCTTACAATGGCAAACGGTGACTGTGTGTGTGTATATATACAATGCATACATTATAATAATTACACAATCTCTTTACACTATAGACTGTATACGTGGCAATATACACTAAACCACACCGCTGCCGTTTTATATACCGAGTGTGTACTGTATAAAATATTGGATTACAAAATTAGATAAAAATTTTCCGCTTGTATATGTATGTATAACCTTCCTTGTGTGTGTTATGTGTGTGTATATAAATGTGCACTCGCAGTTTAACGCAGACATCGGTAACGCGTGTGTGTCTCTCTCTCTCTCTGCGAATCGAGCTGTCATTAACAAAGCGGCTACGTGCGACATTTAACAACACTCGAGAAAACAACACACACACAACAACACAACAACAGGCACAACAACAACACACCACACAACAACCACCATAGTGGCGATGCCTAGGGGAAGAGCGGAAAATCCATCCCTTCGCTGCGCCCAGAGAGAGAGAATCAGCGAACACTCACGCCGCTTGCTGCTGCTGCTGATGTTGGTGGTGGCGGTGATGGTGCTGATGATGCTGCTGCTGATGATGTTGATGCTGATGCTGTTGGTGGTGATGATGGTGCTGATGATGCTGCTGCTGATGATGTTGATGCTGATGCTGTTGGTGGTGATGCTGCTGATGGTGATGTTGGTGCTGATGATGTTGGTGGTGGCGGTGATGCTGCTGATGGTGATGTTGGTGGTGGTGATGATGCTGATGATGTTGGTGGCGGTGATGGTGATGATGTTGATGCTGATGATGTTGGTGGTGATGGTGATGATGTTGATGGTACCGATGATGCTGTTGCTGATGATGTTGGTGGTGATGGTGATAGCGGTGGTGGCGGTGATGCTGATGATGAAGGCTTCCGTTTGTGAGCTTGTACCTCGGTTTGAACCGCGCTTGCAGCTATCTCATTATTCCGACCACCATCATCACCATCACCACCATCACCACCCTCACCTCCTCCTCCTCCACCACCTCCGCGCGGTAGCGACGCGAGCGAGCGACTGAGTGAGCCACAGAGCCCGAGAGGGAGGGGATGCGAGCGAATGGCCGGGTGCCTTTTATTTATTTTGTTATTTAACTGGAAGCAATTATTTGGTTATTTAACTCGGAGCATTTTTTTTCACCCCCCCCCCTCCCACACCCCCCATTCCTACCCCCACACCCCCCTCCCTTACCCCCCACCCTTACACCCCCCCTCCCTTTACCCCCCACCCCTTACATCCCCCACGTCCCACCCCCCCCCACGCCTACACCCCACGCCCTACCCCCATACCCCTTACACACCCCCCCACCCTTACCCCCCTCCACCCCTTACAGCCCCCACGCACCCCCCACGCCCTACACCCCACGCCCCCCCACCCCTTACACCCCCCCACCCCTTACACCCCCCCACCCCTTACCCCCCTCCACCCCTTACCCCCCTCCACCCCTTACACCCCCACCCCTTACCCCCCTCCACCGCTTACACCCCCACCCCTTACAGCCCCCACCCCTTACCCCCCTCCACCCCTTACAGCCCCCCACCCTTACCCCTCCCCACCCCTTACACCCCCCACCCCTTACACCCCCCTCCACCCCTTATAGCCCCCCCCCATCCCTTACACCCCCCCACCCCTTACCCCCCCCCACCCTTACCCCCCACCCCTTACACCCCCACCCCTTACACCCCCCCACCCCTTACACCCCCCACCCCTTACAGCCCCCTCCACCCCTTATACCCCCCCACCCCTTACACCCCCCACGCCCTACCCACCACCCCCCCCCTCCTCTTTTCCCCAAAGCGAACCCGCTGCGAGGCTGAAGGTGTTTGTTGCTGCTGTTGTTGTTTGCTGCTGTTGTTGTTGTTTGGCTGTTGTTGTTTGCTGTTGTTGTTGTTTGGCTGTTTGCTTCGCGGGGGTGGGTGGGTGGGTTTGTTTATTTGTGTACTCTCGCGGTTTTGGTGTGTGTTATGTGTTTGTGTGTACATGTTGTGTGTGTTTGTGTGTACCTTGTGTGTGTGTTTGTGTGTACCTTGTGTGTGTGTTTGTGTGTACCTGTTGTGTGTGTGTTTGTGTGTACGTGTGTGTGTTGTGTACGTCTGTGTTATATACGTCTGTGTTTGTTGTGTTTGTTGTGTGTTTGTGTGTTGAGAGGAAGATGTTTAGTCAGAGAGTGTGTGGGGAGTAACAGATGGAGAGCGGTGCTCGCTAGCAGCACTTGCCCCAAGCAGTCAGTTAAGGCTATACGGGAGATCTTTGCCTTTGTACCCGGTGTGGTGTGTAGCAAACATCGCCACTAGGGGAGACAAAGGCGGCCGGGCGTGGTGCTGGCCACCCACCCCCTCGTGTGCCACAGTGCCGGCCTTCATAGGTGCAGCGACTCGCTACTCAGCACTTGCCCCAACAGTCTGTTAAGGCTACACGGCGGGGAGTTCTTTGTCTCTGTATGGTATTTGTGTGAGTATTTGTGTAAGGGGCCGTCCATAAATGACGTCACGCGATTTTGGACGATTTTTGTACCCCCTCCCCTCGTCACACGGCGTCACAAAAAGTCAGACCCCCCCCCCTCAAATATGACGTCACAAAGCTCTGCCCCCCCCCCCAAAACCACATTCCATTTTGAAAATAAAACATGCTTCAAATCGCTTTAAACTATTGTCATTGTAGTGCGTATTTAATGTGGCGCTGCACTCTGATGTTGTAGGAGTGTTGTTATAACAATTACTGTTGTTATAACAATTCTATATTTATTTTAAGTTTCGCATTTTGATGTGACGTCACATTTCTCACCCCCCCCCCCCCCAGGTGCGTGACGTCATTTATGGACGGCCCCTAAGAGTGAGTCTGTGTATCTATGCGCGCGTGTATATCTTTGAGTGGCCTCAAAGTGCACCTAGCCTGGCACAAGCGCCCCGGTGACGGCACCACCACTTAGTAGCGAATGGCCGTTGTTTCACATGTATCTGTGTGTGCGTGTCTTTGTGCGCTCATGTGTATTGTTGCTAATTATCGGCCATACTTCACCTCGCCGGGTCAGTGCGGTTAAGAGAAGGTGAAGCGTTAAGTGCAGGAGCATAGAAGCGCAGTCCAACAATGGCCATCTCATTAAATTCCCAGAGAAGATCCATCCAACAACGTCAACATCATCATCTCCTGACACCCAAATCTCTGTCCCTCTTCGGTGAAAGCGTCAAAATCATTTGCTGCATTTTGGCATTGGCGGCGTTGCCATTCATGTCAGCACACAGGGACCTGCTGAAGACACTGCTGCTGCTGCTGTGTTTCACACAGACACAGCCTGCAAGTGGTTCCATAGTAGGGGAGGGGGGGGGCAATGCTGCAAGAGTGTATCCCCCCCCCATCCCAAACGAAGTCATTTGGAGTGCAATTTTTCAGATCTGTCAAAGGGTTGGTACGCAAATGGGCCGGCCTCCTGGTTTCGATTGATGTCGCGGGATCTCTCACGTCATGTTGTATATTCGGGTTGAAGTAGTATTAATCGGGGCGGCCTGTCGGATTCGAACCACGCGAAGAACCGCTGGGCCGTGAAATATGATCAAACAACCCCAACACGACCTATGTATATGTGTGTATGTACTGTACGTTGAATTTCTTTCGCACCGTACGTAGCACAGCGTGATAATCGGAGGTGCGGGGAAGGACCTCTGCTTTTGGTTACCTTTTTTTTGGCTTTAAACATACACGCCTATCTGAACCTCACGAGTACCTCAACATAACTCGACACATTAGTCAACATCACTGTGGCCTTACGACGAAAAAAGTACATAGATATAACAGGCGACGTTTCAGTCAATGGCCCTCATCACCCGTGTCAATGGTTGGCATGGGAATGTAATGGGTCAACCCCCACCCTCCTAGCCAATCCCCCACCCTCTCTACAGCCCCCCCCCTCCTCTTCCGGACCCTGGCGCAGTTGCACCGCCTGCACACTCGATAGCCACGCCGCTGCCCAGTGCATTGATTTTGTCTGCCTTATCGATTTGTGTTGGCATGTGTGGTCTAACCCATCAGTCCGTGCTATCGTCGCTTGTTATTCTGCTATGGCTATGACCGGGCCATTGTTCTCCTTATCGTGTGCCTGATGCGGTGTGTAAACATCGCTACTAGGGAGACAAAGGCGGCCTGGCGCGGTGCTGGCCACCCACTCCTTCGTGCGTGATGTGCCGGCATTCATAGGTGCTACTCGCTAACAGCACTTGCTCCTACAATCTGTTAAGGCTATATGGGGGGATCTCGTCTTATCTTGTGTTTAACTGTTGGCTGTACCCCCACAATCCTTCCGTGTTGTGTCTGCAGGATGCGGCCGTGCAGGCAGAGTCATCGATAGGGCGGCACCAAAGCAAAACTAAACGAAACTTTAATTAGTAATTTTTTCCAGGTAAGGTCCACGAAGCTATACAGCTCTTTTTTTCAGAAGCGACCTGGCCACAAATGATATCAGCTCAACGAAGTGGCTTATCACGTGGAAACTTACAGCAGCGGCCAAATACTCTAATAATAACAACAAGAATATAAACAACTACTGCAGCAATAGGATAAGGGTTGTGGATAATAAGGATTATAATAAAAAATAATACAGTCACGGCCAACCCATTTCTTAATCAGTGATGGATGGATGCCTCTCCACACCGTGTCAGTCATGGGGGGGGGGGAGGGTTTTTTTGACCATACTTCACCACGCTGGTCAGTGCGGGTTGGTGAAAGGGGCAGGACCGCTGCTGAGATATAATTCCCTTACTGATGTTAGCCGTGGCCAGAACATCGAACCGGGGTCGTCGCCGGCTTTCGTGACGCAGTGCGCTATCCACTGCGCCGCCGCTCCACCACCTAGCGAGTATTAGCAACGATAAAAGAGTCTCCTTCCTTCACGTCGTGCGGGTCAAGGGGGGTTGATCTGCCACGCCGCTGGTGTGGTATCTTTAATTATATGGCTCGGGTGGAGCAGAGGCAAAGCGACTATTTTTTGAGACGCTTTGCCCAATTTTATCGACGACTGCCGTGCCAGGAGATGGAATCGTTACTCTGTTTTTATTTCACCAGGTAAGGCCCACTGAGCTACGTAGCTCTTTTTTTAAGAAGCGACACCTGGCCAACAAATGATAGCTCAACCACGTGGCTTATCTTCTTGGTTCTTTCGGTAAAGTCACGTAGAAGGGAAATAATAAAATAATAAAAATTAAACATAGTAAAATAATTCTCACGACGTTTCGGCCACAACGCAAGCAGCCGTCTTCAGGTGAAGAACAGGTCTGTCGGGGAGACCATTCAGACTCTGTCTCCCCGACAGACCTGTTCTTCACCTGAAGACGGCTGCTTGCGTTGTGGCCTAAACGTCGTGAGAATTATTTTATTATGTTTTATTATTTTATTATTTCCCTTCTACGTGACTTTACCGAAAGAACCAAGAAGATGAATCCCTGCAGTCACGAAAGCTTTAAATCGAAAGTGGCTTATCGTCACGTGGAAATTTATAGCGGCCAAATACTCCAAACGCACGTTTCTTCGTGTGGAGGGAAAAAAATGGAGGACCCGGAGATAAATCCACGCGACCGCAGGGAGAACATTCAAACTCCAAATATATTTATGCGTAACGGTCGGGATCAAATAACCTCTTGTATACCAGACGAGGTAGTTAACATCTCGCCACCGTGACACCCGTTTTCACCGACCCCTGGATTGCAAGTCCAGCGTGGTAACCAAGCTCCCTACATTTGTCATTTAAAATGGTTAAATATTGGTAAAGCTTACCGCTAAACATTTCTACGCGTGCGGCAAACGCTTAACTTTTAGTTGAAAGGATTAAAAAAAACGTTACAACCGTGGTTAAATAGAGGATATCGTAAACGTCTACTGAGTGATGGCTTTAGGCAGAATCCAACTGTTATCAGGCCATTGTGATGGCCTATTAACCCAGGATCTGAAATCCGCTTCACACCCTGTCACGCTACAGGTGTACGCCAGACTTTTATCTCATACACGATTGCATACCCACAGCCTTAGCCCCCCCCGCCCCACTCCCATTTCTTAAAACTGTCATTATAAAAAATCATAAACCGGGTAGTGACGAATTATGCAAATATCATGGTGATATACGTCGTGTTATTTATTACATTTAAATTTCAGCAATTCCTCGACTTACTGCCTCTAAAATTACAAGAATTTCTACCCACAAAAAAACTGGTGGCGAGCTATTGCGGCTAGACCCGTGTGGGTGTGTGGGTGCGTGTGTGTGTGTGGGTGTATGCGTTTTCGTCCCATGGGGAGCCGGTAGCGTAGTGGTTAGCGCGCTGCGTTAACAACCCGGCGACCTGAGTTTGATTTCTGCTTACGCCCAACACCAGTGACGATTATCTGAATCATGTCCTGGGGCTCCCCCAAGGTCGACTCAGCCTCAAGTGACTACCTGGTGCGGTGTGTAAACATCACCACTGGGGAGACGAAGTGGCCGGGCGTGGCGCTGGTCACCCACCCCCTCGTGTGCCGTGCCGGCCTTCATAATTGCTCGCTAACAGCATTTTGCCCAGCAGTCTGTTAAGGCTACATGGGGGATCTTTGCTTTTGTTCATGTTCCAGTGTAACGGAGGAGTGGACTGGGCCCTCCTCAGCCATACATACGCAGGGTGTAGGGCAAAAAGCCAGGAACCATGGCAAAATCAGGACCTCGCTGTGTACATTACGACTGTTGTTTATTACAAAAGCACGGGCTGAGTGTGCCTAGATTAACGTGGACACAGCTCCCCGATGCGGCGTTCGTGTCGTGCCACGTACCACGTTGTGTCCGCTACGTTGTCCGTCTGTTGTTTGTCCACGTGCAAAGGGAGCTTCCTGAAGGGGCGTCGTGCGGAAGCTCACGGCATGGAGCGAAACGACGGACAAACAATGCTGGGATAACCCGAAAACCTCATCGGAGAGCCGTACAACAGCAGCAGCAGCAGTAGGAGCACGATGATGGAACACCTCTGCGGTTGTGCCGGTGTTGGACACGTAGAGGAACGTTGAAGAGCGTCCTGCGTGTGAAACGGATTTGAGGTGCGCGTCCCACGCAAAACGGCGCCCACGGTTCAAACATCTGCTATACTTTCACTGTCCAGACGTACGGTTTGTGACTTTTGCTCAACCATGTATAACTGCGCACACACACGCGCACACACACAAACAAACAGGCAACCACCACAAGAAAGTCAAAATAAATATGTGCAGGAGGTCCCGAGAGGACACGCATCTAGACCGACCCTGGCCTCACCCCTTTTGGCACATGCAAGGGGGGGGGGGGAACTGGAACCATCATCACCCCCCCCCCACTCTTTCTTGGACAGCCTCCAGAACGGGCAATTGCTACATACACATACACACAAAGATCCCCCGTGTATCCTGAGCCGACTTGTCGTGGCAAGTGCTGCTAGCGAGCGCCTTATATTAAGGCCGGCACGGCACATGTCGGAGGGGGATGGGTGGCCAGCACCAAACGCGTCCCCGCCACCTTTGTATCCACCAGTGGTCATATTTACACATTGCACCAGGTTACTCATTCAAGGCTGAGTCGACCTACGAGAAGCAGAGGACCCGGTTCAGATAACCATCACCGACATTGGCCGTGAGCTGGGAATCGAACGTGGGTCGCCGGGTTCGTAGCGCAGCGCGATAACACACTACACGGACGTCTAGCTTTAACAGGCTTTTCGGACAAGTGCTGTTGGCGAGCATCTATGAAGGCCACACACAATCACGCACACACACCACACATGCACACGCAAGCACACACAAGAGGTGGGGAAGTTTTGGACAAGGTGCTAAATTAGGCACAATGGAAAAATAAAGAAACATGCACCACTGCCATTACCGCAGCAGCATCACCAAATAATTTGTTCAATAACTGCACAGTGGTAAACCCATCCTCCCCGTGACTTTAAATGCTTTTAACAATTTTATATTTACCAGGTAAGCCCCACTGAGGTGCACAGCTCTTTTTCAGAAGCGACCTGGCCACAAACGATAGCTCAACGAAGTGGCCGATGACGTGGAAATATATAGCGGCCAAATACTCTAAACGCACGTTTATAAATCCGGAGGGAAAAACCGGAGGACCCGGAGAAAAATCCACGTGACCACGGGTAGAGAGAGAGCTACGTAAACTCCAAACATACAGGCGTCAGGGTCGGGATCAAGCCGACGACCTCCTGTATACCAAGCAAGGTAATTAACATCTCACTACCGTGGCGCCCTTTTTTATTCCCGATAAGTTGTCCGGCAGCCTGATTGCTCACCACCTCGGCCAGGGGTCAGCAACCAAAATAAGAACACGTGAAAGACGGCGGTCCTTTATAACCAACGTCACGGAGCAGCCCTTAAAGAGCCGCATGAGCCACAAGTTTGCCGATCCCTGGCCTAAGCGCTCGACGAAAAATTTGCCATGGGGATTTTGTTGTTGTTGTTGTTGTTGACTGCTCGTGCACACCGACACAAGCCGGCGTTTCACAAGCGGCAACTCACGTCCCACGCAAATGTCGTTGATAATTATGGGAATACGGAACGGAACGTGGCCGAAAATAAAATTGCAGAGTACGAGATGAGCCTAAAACAATATCCGTTCTTGATTTGAAACCACGTGCGTTAGACGCCCACTGTAATGTCACATGGACCTTTCAGATTTTTCTTTCCGTCAATGTAAACTTGTAAATAAATAATCACTGCCTCTTGGTGGTTTATTTCTACTTCTAGCACCATTTACATACAATTAATAATGCATTACGTATAATGAAAACGTAATTTTACATGTAATCAATTTTGTTTCCCGGAATGGGTGACTTTATGACGGGGAGTACTCAGTACCCTTGCTTATATCCGCAAGAGCTCTGCCCTTTTGGGCTCACCGTCATCTGTTTTCATCACGATTACCGAGCAGAGGCCCAAAGGCCGATGGTGTCCACAAACGGCCAGCAAACAACCAATGCCATTTCACGCGCGGGGGAGGGGGGGGGTGCAAATATTACGATTCGTAAACGATGATTTTGTTAGGCAGGCTAGGTGGTCACGGAACGATAGGGCCAAATGTCTGCAGCGAGACCGTCAAAGCCAAACAATCCATAATAGAGGGGTTTTTTTGGGGGAGTTAGATCGTGTAAATATAAATGTGTCGTTGAACTCACCACCACCCGACAGCCAATTACTGTAGTAGGGTTTGTCACGTAAACAAGACATCACACCGGTGCGTTGGAGAGTGAACCCACAACATTTACAACAACATTGTCACCATGCCCCATTAACAATTCTCCCCGCTGGTGATCATATTGTCGTGTGATTTGGCGTCGGCAGTTTAACGCGATAATTATCGCTTTAAACAATACTCGATTATAATCGATTATAATCTATTATTGCCTTTTGTTGTCTCGTTTTGGAACCGTCGCCTTTGTACTCGATCTGGCTTCATTCTTCCTCTAGTTCCATCGGCGCGAAATGCATCGTTTGCATATTCTCGCACGTACGTACAATTTGACCGACGATTCACCATCATCAGAGACGCAGTCAGCGTCAAAAGCGGTCCAGAGTTTGCTTGTCTTGAACCAATTCTGCTGACATGATGCACTCCCGGAAAGCAGTGAGGCTCTTATTTTGCAATGTCAACAGACGGATATTGTCAATGAAGGAAATGCATTGTCCGCTTATTCATAACTTCATGTCAAGGGATGATTCTATAAATCGCTAGATACCACGGGTCAGCCACCCATCTCTGACCCTATCGCCTCCACCACCACAGCCTCAACAGACTGTAGGGGCAAGTGCTGTTAGCAAGCACATTTGAAGGCCGGAACGGCACACGAGGGGTGGTGGGTGGCCAGCAAGCACGCCCGGCCGCCTTTGTCTCCCCAGTGGTGATGTTTACACATCGGACCAGGTACTCATTTGAGGCTGAGTCGTCACATCACACAACCATGACATCGCACGCACACACAAATTATTACAACCACCGACATTCACTGTTCAGTGGCGGCGACGTCATAATGGTGCCCGTGCCAGGCTAGGTGCACTTCAAGGCAACATCGCAAACACACGTGTAGCACATGCAGCCAATTAGAAATTACACACTAAGGGGCCGTCCATAAATGACGTCACGCGATTTTGGACGATTTTTGACCCCCCCCCCCCCTCATCACACGGCGTCACAAAAAGTCATGATGTCACAAAGCTCTGCCCCCCCCCCAAAACCACATTTCCATTTTGAAAATAAAACATGCTTCAAATCGCTTTAAACTATTATCATTGTAGGGTGTATTTAATGTGGCGCTGCACTCTGATGTTGTAGGAGTGTTGTTAAAACAATTAGGATTGTTATAACAATTCTATATTTATTTAAAGTTGCGCATTTTGATGTGACCTCACATTTCTCAAACCCCCCCCCCCTCGTCACACATCGTCACAAATGTCTGACCCCCCCCCCCCTAGGTGCGTGACGTCATTTATGGACGGCCCCTTACACGGGAAGGAAATTTAATTATTAGTCGTTCGTATATACTGTCCTGTATGCCGTTTAAGTTGGACGATTACATGTTAATGCTTGAGACAATAATTTATGACCTGTGACATTCATTGTATTAAAAGTTTATATATATACGTGTGGGGGCACCTCATAATAATAGCAAATAGTTGCGTTAACCGACTCGCCCATGACACAAACACATTCCTGCGGAGGGAGCTGGTAGGAACGTTGGGTTGCTCGGTCAATGGCCAGGGTCAACGGCGGCGTGGTGTATTCCGCAAATATGCCCGACTGTGAGGGCGGGCACAAGCCGGCGTGAGTAGGTTAAACGTTGAGTTTTATAAGGGCACCACGAGGTGACCAGCCCCTCCCCACCCAGCCCCACCCCTCCCACCCCCCACCCAGCCCCACCCCTCCCACCCCCCACCCAGCCCCACCATCCCCACCCAGCCCCTCCCCACCCAGCCCCTCCCCACCCTCCCCACCCAGCCCCTCCCCACCCAGCCCCTCCCCTCCCCACCCAGCCCCTCCCTCCCCACCCAGCCCCTCCCTGCACGACGGACACAATAATCCCCTGTGGGCTGGTGTAACCAGGAGGTTCCTACCAGTATTACCCACAATGTACCACACTCTGCCTGGGTGTGACTCCTGAATCCTCGTGCAAGGGAGGATCGAGCCACCGGAGAGTGACAGGGGAGCAAAACGCCATCGTTGTACTCTACTTCTATGCTCCCCGCCGTCACCAACACGCATTGACCAGCGAGGTGAAGTATGGCCACCAACAACACCTCAATGGAATTTTTAAAAAGAGGAGTTAAAAGCCCGTAACCTGTTACACATATTGTGTTGTGTTGTTCCATAATATAAAAATAAATTAAATGTTCATCCCATGAATATCGCATGAAAAGGCCGAACTCGCAACCCCGCAAGCCTCTCGCTGCATTCCCTTAAAAGGCAAAAAGTGGCCCCGGGGGCGGGGGGGAGGGAGGGGGCAGAGTGGGGGGGGGGGCAGCGTGGGGGGGGGGGTGAAGAGGAAACGGAGGCGGATTGTGGTGGAGGGGGGGGGGGAGGGGTTGTGGGGTGGGGGCTGTGGGGGATGGGAGGGGGCGGGTTTGGGGGGTGGGGGAATTGGAGGTGGTGGGGGGGGGGGCTCTTCCTAGAAAGAGTCGACAGATTTGCTGCTGCTGCTGCTGCTGCTGCTCAGGATGTGTGGCTATGATTGTGCTGTTGTCATTGCGCTGATGATAGTGCAGTTGATGATGATGTTGAGAGTGCTACTACTGCTGCTGATGATTATTATAATAATGCTGCTACTGATTACAGGACTGTACTGCTATTGCGTACAGCTGATGATGAGAATACTGCTGATGATGATGATTATTATAATAATGCTGCTACTGATTACAGGACTGTACTACTATTGCGTACAGCTGATGATGAGAATACTGCTGCTACTGCTGCTGCTGATGATTATAATAATGCTGCTACTGATTACAGGACTGTACTGCTATTGCGTACAGCTGATGATGATGAGATTACTTCTGCTACTTCTGCTGCTACTAGTTAGTTTGCAAGTTCACCACAGGTAGAGTAAGTGGTCAATGCAGTAACTTTAACTTAATTCCTCGCTAAAATGTTTCAATTTGGGGTTTGAACATTTTAAACACCTCCTGTTTAATTTCCAGTAAGGGTAAAACCTATTCTTATGTTTCATACAATGCCGTTACCGTTAATAGCACCCTACTAGCTATTGCTGATGAGACTATTCCCAGTGAAACGTGGAACGTTAGTGCCAACGTCGTGACGACTCCGACTGCCTTACTGCGGCGATGCCACTTGAGTTGACCCCTTCCTGTTACAATTGCCAACGCTGCAATGAACATAATTTCAGGCAGCGTTGATGCTCCCACGTCGTTTAGATCGATCTTAGAAGCCGCGTGGGGATTTGAACCTGGATAGAGCCCAACCACCGCATACCCAGCCACCACATGCCCCAGACACCGCATGCCCCCAAGCAGCTTCTGTTTGGCCGCATAGAGGGAGGCTAAACGGGCACGGCACGGGCTGGAGAAGAGATGGAGCTGATGCGGTACGGGAGGATGTGGAGCTGAGTGGACTTGACGATGACCGGTACCAGCGGTGTCAAGATCGGTCTCTGTGGAGGAGGAGGAGGCTCGTGAAGGACGCTGCTGCTGCTGCTGGGCAATTGGAGACAGTCGACCTCCAGCAACAACGACGGAGGGCAGAGGAGTGACGCTCACAA
Organism: Lethenteron reissneri; assembly: GCF_015708825.2. Taxonomy (NCBI): domain Eukaryota; kingdom Metazoa; phylum Chordata; class Hyperoartia; order Petromyzontiformes; family Petromyzontidae; genus Lethenteron; species Lethenteron reissneri. Next base: position 4,035,085 of record NC_083805.1, read on the forward strand.
CAACGAGCAGAGCGCCGGGCGGTTAAAATTCAGCAAGTTGGCACAAGTAGGGGGTACAGCTGGTGTGCATCTATACCGGTCATCTCAGTCGGCCAACTCGTGGCACCTGCTGGGTCTGTCCCGAGACCTCCTCCTGTCAGCAGCGAGCCATCGACACGTCACGTGATAGCCTCAAAGTGCACCTAGCCTGGCACGGGCGCCGTCACCGTCACTTCGTGGCGGGTATTATTGGTGTTGCTATGTGTCCATAAGCATACTGTCGCGTGCCTACAGAACACGTGCACATTGTAGTCTAAGTACTTGCAGTCTCTATACAATACACGTGTATACCGCAGTGCATGCATTACTTAACCAACAGTACACTTTATATTGCAGTATAGACACGTGTGTGTACTACTTGTGAATACTGCTTGTGTGTCTACAGTGTGTGGAGAGCGGTGGCGCAATAGTTAGCGCACTGCGCTTCGAACGCGGCGATCCGGGTTCGATTCCCGCCCACGACCGATAACAGTGGGCGAACATTTAAACCGGTCCTGTGCCTCCCCTAGGTCGACTCAGCCTCTCGGGGAGACAAAGGCGGCCGGGGATGGCGCTGGAACATCCACCCCCATCATGTGCCTCTCCGGCCTTCATAGGTGCTCGCTAACAGCACTTGCCCCAACAGCCTCTTCAATGCTACACGGGGGACCTTTGTCTTTGTGGTGTCGGCCCTTCATAGGTGCTCGCTAACAGCACTTGCCCCAACAGCCTGTTCAATGCTACACGGGGGACCTTTGTCTTTGTGGTGTCGGCCTTCATAGGTGCTCGCTAACAGCACTTACCCCAACAGCCTGTTCTATGCTACACAGGGGACCTTTGTCTTTGTGGTGTCGGCCTTCATAGGTGTTCGCTAACAGCACTTGCCCCAACAGCCTGTTCAATGCTACACGGGGGACCTTTGTCTTTGTGGTGTCGGCCATCATAGGTGCCAGTGGATTGCCATTGCAGTGCCTGCAATGGCAATCCACTGGGCAGCATACACACTTCACATATACACAGTATACACTCACACACACATACACAGTGCACTCTCTCACACGTTGACAGAGCACGTTGACAGCACACGTGCACATACTGTGCAGCTCGGCCTTTTGTGTATACAGTACACGCGAGCACGTGCTTAGGGCACGTTGGTTTTGGTCGTGGTTGGTTAGTTGGTGTGGTGGTGATGGTGGGTGGTGGTGATGGTGGGTGGTGGTTGGGTTGGGTGGATGGGTTGGGTGGTGGTGCCAGGAAGCCGAGCGAGTCGCGAGTCGGGGAGGGAGATTGCGATACGCGATTGGGAAACACCCCAGAGGCGCTTCGGGAGTCGTGGCGTCCCACACGTGCATGCAAGGGCCCTGGCTGCGCTGCCCTCAGTGACGGACTGTAGCGTCTGTGATAAAGGGGCCTCCAAATTCGTTTTAAAAACGTAAATATTAAAACGCACAAATGTTGAACTTGCGTAGTAAAGTGATTGTATTTTTTTTTTATTTTGCTATACGGCCGGATCATACGACAAATCGCTAACCTTAAAACACCCAGTCGTTCATAAAAGTTGAAGGCGGTATAGTACTATAGTAATAGAGCAAGTGCAGAATCACTGAACCGGAATTGATAGCTTGAAAGCATTTAGCGCAGGGGCCCTTCAAAGTGCGGGGCCCGTAGCTACATGTGTAGCTACTTGTTCCACATGGGGTCATCCGGAACTGGCTGCCCTTACCCTGCCCTGTACCGGTCACGCCTCGGCACGACTTCTCCTCGGCGTGCCTTGGCTTGCAATGCCCTTACCCTGCCCTGCGCTGCCTAGCCTTGCCCCCACTGCCTTGACCCCCCCCCCCCCACCACTGCCTTGACCCCCTCCCCCCACCGCCTCTGCTTTGACCCCCCATTCCCCGCCCTGTAGTGCCCCGCTCTTCCTTGCCTCGATATGCTTTGCTGATAAACCTGCCTCGGATCCTTAGAATGCCTTGCCCTGTTAATGCCCCCTCCTGGCCAGGCTTCTGATTTCAAGGCATTGCCATGGTCTATCCACGGCTGGATGGAGCCCCCCTCCCTCCCTCCCTCACCCAAACCACTGATACCAACACAAACATGGAGGGCATTAAACAAAAAGTTTAAAAAATTAATGGAACAATGAGATCGGAAGAATGCACAAACATTGCGTATAGATGGCATTGAGAGGCTGAAAGATGAACAAGTGGGAGAGAGAACACACGCAGCTTAGAGGTTATCGATCATATTGACTGTTCAGACAAATACGTGGGGCTTTGGTCGCTCGAAAGGATGATGGGACAATGGTCAATAATAATAATAATGTACTGGCTCAGGAAACAGAGCGATGAAATAATTTCGTGTGCAGGTGATGGGTGGAATGGGGAGGCCGTCATCCAGCAGTGGACTAACCATGGGCCTCCCCACGCTGTGAGAATCAGGGGGGGGGGGGGGTTACTGTATTTGCCCATACTTTACCAACACGCTGAGCAGTGCGGTTTGGTGAAGTCGGGGTTACATAGAGACGTGAGCATAGACGTTCGGTACAACAATGGAAGTTTGCTGCACTTGCCCTTCTGATGATCGTCGCGTGGCACTGTCCAACGGCCGGCTGGTTGCCCATAATCCGAGCACTATCCAGGCAAAAAAAAACCCTGCTTAGCTTTCCCTGATATTTCAGCTGCGGTTTGTACCCAAGTATATAAAACACAGGACTCTGACAAATCCAGACGCAGGAAGTTAAAATATCCTCCATGAATTTAATATAAAAAAGTAGGTTTTTTTTAAAGACAAGGAAGAAAAATATTGCATACGCATGAGATCCCCCGCCCGACCCCCCTCCCCCCGCTAATGCTTTCTAGCACGGGGTTTGTCCTCGGAAATGTTTCGTTCGCGATAACAACAACAACAAAAACCCCAACGGTAGCGTTCGCGTCAAGAGCCGCACAGGAAGCTTGCAAGTCGGTCGCCCGTGATGGGAAACGGGAGTTCGGATAGAAGAGAGAGCAGAGAGGGAGCACCCTCCAGGAGAGGGCGTGGGGGAAGGAGCCCTTTCTTAAATGTGTCCGAATGTTCTCTAGGGCGAGTACCCCCCCCAATGGCAACACTGCGTTATTCTAAAGCTCAGTTAGTTCATTGAATCGCCTGTTCGAGGGTTTTCGTGCCCCCCATGTTACAGGCGGACGGACGAAACGGACGCACATGGCGGGCAGAGCTAATGTGTACAATCGCTTTCAATACCCTCGCTGTAAATCATTAAAAAACAATATATGTACATTTTGATTTAAAGCTTTCGTGACTGCAGGGATTCATATTCTTGGTTCTTTCGGTAAAGTCACGTAGAAGGGAAACAATAAAATAATAAAAATATAAAACAATAAAATTATCACGACGTTTCAACTGCAACACAAGCAATCATCATCAGGTGTGAAATCCACAGCAAGAAAATGTCGTGATAATTTTATTGTTTTATATTTTTATTATTTTATTGTTTCCCTTCTACGTGACTTTACCGAAAGAACCAAGAATATAATATATGTGCACATACACACAGGAGAGGAGAGGAGTGGTGGCGCAGTAATATAATCATGCTGCGCTCCAAACCCCCCAATACAAGTTCGAATTCCCGGCCGCGGCGAACATCAGTGGCGCGTAATATCATCTGAACGGGTGCCCGGGTCGCCCGTTCGGGTCCTCTTCCAACCAACCCACACTGGCCAGCCACTGGCCAGCCAGCGTGGTTACGTTAGTCCAGAAGTCGGCAACATGAGGCTCTTTGAGGACTGCTTCGTGACCGTTATTCATTAAGGACCCACCGTCTTGTATTCACCACGGCATCGCAACTCTTGCAAGATTGAGGTTTTTTTTTACTACCGAATTTGAAAAAAAAATGTCTCTTCTAAGTTATTCTAGTTTCCGAACCCCTGTGATGGTCCCACCAGCAGTTCGTGGGGAAGTATGGTAAAGTAACCCACATAACTGACACGGTGTGGGGGAGGATTTCCAGCAGTTAATTGACAAAGTGGCTCAAAATATGAGAATAGGTTTTCTCATATTTTGGTACTGGCAAAGGAGGTCCCATGATGGCTCTAAATAGTTTTGTTTCTAAATGATAACGTGAAAAAAAATAAGTCAGAGTGCTCTCCGATCTTTAAAACACTTGTGAGCCCATGGTGGCAATTACACGTATCTATGACCGAAACCTAGTACGTCATATACCGTATATGTAGCAGTGGATCAAGAATGGCCGATGATGATGACGACACAAGCATCATACTGCCACGTGTGTGTGATTCCACGTTTTTTTTCCTTATCACAAATAATTACGATGTAATAAGAGTTCACGGTGATCACTTTTAACGAATGGAACCCAATGTGTAACTATCCTTACCTTCATATAAAAAAAAACCGTAAATTTCAAAGATTTTTTTTTTACTTACGTGAAACGGCTTAATTTAATATTGATCGTGATCCACATCAGGATTTTTTTTAAGCGGATCGATTTTGTGAAGGATCGATTCACGGATGATGAACGATGGGAACGACCCGCAGTCACGCATGATGAAGCCGGATGAAACTAAACGATCCATACCCACAAGTTTACATCCATCATGTTTTTTTTTAGCTGCGCGATACAACTAATGGGCAAATAATTTAGATGTTAGCAGTTGAACAATAATAGCAGTTACGTTGTCATTAAATTGTAATCGCTAAATACAATTTTCGCCGATGCCCACATAACCCCGAAGGCATCCCATTTCGTTTTGCTCTCAAAAGCTAAGCAGGATTTAGCCTGGATTTAGCCTGGATAGAGCCTGGATGGGCGACCACCAACCACCACCACCATGCACAAACCAGGTGTGATCGGCCGCTGCAGAACTACGTTATATGGGAAGCACAGGGACATTGCAGCAACATACATTGTTGTACTGAACTATGCTGTCATGTCTAGCTCATCGCCTCCACCATCTCCCAATGACGAGATTGGTGAAGCATGGACATTATATCCCCCAAGATCCGCATGGCATGTGGAGGCTTTCATCCAGCAGTGGAATTTACAAAGGGGAGAGAGCTGAACACATGTGAACAAAGACATCGCACAATGATCAGCAGGTATGGAGGGCAACAAAACATTAAATATGTGAATGTCACTTAGAAGAATGTGACTGTCACCAGGACTTTTTGTTTTTGGTCAAATGTCCTGCTTCGGGAAGATTATAGTGAATAATAATACTCTTGCTGCTGCTGTCGATGGTAGTGGTGATGTTGATGGTGTTTCCGATGATGATGTTGAAGGAGAAATTATACTACAACTGAATATTAATTATTGACGGACTAATCAGAGTTCAACTCTTATCGAAGTGTTTGTAACTTCTTTTATAATTCCAGAGTTCTCACTAAACTACCGTAATTAATATTTTATGGATGTGGTAAAAAAAAACCTCAAGGGCAAACGTGGCGTCGTGGGGAGGCCTTCAATCCCTTCATCCAGTAGTGGATTGATAACGGGGGCTAAGTTCAGCGATGGTAAACCCCGTCTCTCTCAAAGTAGAATGTCAGTTATGTTCAGAGTCCTATTTACCTTGAATGCCTCTACTTACAGAGTGCTGCAGAACAGGTGAACTTGATAAGGACAATGTAACGTATCAACAATGTGCCCGAGCAATAATGGTTAAATCAGCGAATGAACAACTGCTGTGACATGGTTCAGATATTCAGAAAGTGGAAATGAAACAAAAACTAAACGTACAAAGGTTCAATTTGGACTTAAAACTTTCGTGACTGCATGAATTCATACTCTATGATTCTCTCTGTAAAGTCACGTAGATAGAAAAAATAATAACAATAAAATAATGAAAAGAAAGTTAATATTTTATTGTTATTATTTTTGGTTCTTTCGGTAAAGTCACGTAGATAGAAAAAATAATAACAATAAAATAATGAAAATAAAGTTAATATTTTATTGTTATTATTTTTTCTATCTACGTGACTTTTCCGAAATAACCTATAATAAAAACAATACAATAATAAAATATTCACTTTATTTGTATTATTTGATTGTTATTGTTTTGTTTATATCTACGTGACTTTACCGAAAGAACCATAGAGTACAGAGGTTACTGAAGTTATTCACAGGCTACTGCCATTATAAGGTCGCACTAGTTACACACAAAGTGCTTGCCACATATCAGGCACACAACACCGTGCTGATCTCGCCATGGAGCATAAACTATCACGCGCACTCCGATCATCCTCACCGCGGAATTCGGCTGGACATTGAACAAAGTCGCTCTTGTCAGATGCGCTTCTGCGGCCGTCTGGAACGCTCTTCCTTCCGATATTAGGAAGCCACCGGAGCTATGCACTTTTAAACCATATAGATTGACAAACTAATTGCTTTAGAATAGTTGTTTTGTGTTTGCCGTCCTTTCCCCGAACCTCCGATTAGCACGGTTGGCTACGTACGGTGCGAAAGATGTTCAACATACAGTACATACATTTATTCGCACTGCTGAGAAAGATAAGGCGGGCTTGGGCAGTACAGGTCGCGAGAAAAGATGGACAAGAATAATGACGGAATAGGCGGCAAAGGAAATGGGAACCCGTCCTATTTTATGCGGGACGTTCGCCGTTGAGATGGAACAATTAAATCAGCTCGGGTTTAGGTGCAAGGTGGATTTATTTCATCGCAGGAAAGTGAGACACTGGCTGTGGCTTGGGCGGGCCTTCATGTAGCAGTGGATTCACCCTGGATGATGATGATTGATGAGCGACTTACGTCCATAACATTTTAACGCATCTCATAGTTAACCTTTGCACGTCTCCGAAGTTCAACATACATACACACGTAACCTTTGACTGATGAAAGAGTCACTGACAATTTCATAAGGGCAGAGTTTGGTAACATCCGATGTTTTCCAACCGTAAAAGGCATGAATATGATTATGGCGACGTCAGATGCTGCTGCTTATATTGAACTTCTTTCGCACCGTACGTAGCCAACCGCGCTAATCGAAGGTGCTCGTGATGAAGATGATGATGATGCCGCTGGTAATGGTTACGATGATCACGTTGATGGGACTGCTGCCGCTGATACGGCTTCCGATGATGATGATATTGATGATGGTGGTGATGCCTCCGTTGTGCCGTTGATAGTGGTGGTCATGATGATGATGTGACGATGACCTTAATGCACTAAGCTACACTGATGAACGATGATGCCCTTGCTGCTGCTGCTGCCACTGCCGCTAACGACGCCGCTGCCGATGGTGACGACGTTCCTCTTCCTTCGTCTCGCGTTTTGAGAAGAGAAGAAAAAGGGGCAACAGGCTACAATTGCATATACAACTTAAATAAACTTGTTATTTTATTTTGCAAGCAATTCCACGGCAGTATCCGCCGGTGGTCGCTGAGTAAAGTCCGCTTGTTCCAACAGAACACGCGCGTTGTGTCGGTTGGGCAGTCACGAGTGGTGGTGATAATGATGAAGATGTTGATGAAGATGATGATGATGAGGCTGATGAAGATGAAACTGCTGGGGGGTAAGGATGGAGGCACCGCCGCTTGAAAGGCCCCACAACCCGGAGCTGTAGAGGACTGCGTGGGTCGCTGTTGACGCGCACATTCAATTGCATAAGACGCGAGTGTGGCAATCCAATTGCGTCCCCAGCAAAAAAAAGTATCCGCGCAATTTCTTCTCCGTCTCCTCCTTTCATTTAACATCCTTCGCACAATTTTATATGCACAGCATAGGAACAACAACAACCACAAACAAACAATCCCCACGTGTGTTATATAGTTCACGCTGGGGGTCCCCCCCCCTTGCACAACCGGTCAAATGTGAACTTTACACGTGTTCCTTATGCACGTCATCATCCATGCCGCAGTAGTTCAACCGGTTTTGACACAACGGGGGGAGAGAGAGAGAGAGATAAAACAAATATGAAACCATCTCCGGTGAAGACAAAGCAGACAGAGGGGTAATATGGGAAGTCAATTTCCACGAAAGTCGATTTTTTTTCTTCCAAAAAAAACGTCAATGTTTGCGTGTTTAACTGCGTGCGTGCCGTTTTCGCACAAAGCGTTCGGGGAAAAAAAGAACAACGAAGTGACCAGCCACCCCCTCCCCTCCCCTCCCCACCAACACAGGTGCATTGCGTCTCTCCAGAGCACCTACCTGGCCACAGCACCTGTCTCTCGCCCGTCCGGTGCCCGTGCTCAATTGTAATCCCAGGTCTCCTCCTCCTCCTCCTGTCCCCGCGCGCGTCTCGCGGAGGACGAAGCCCTCCCACGGCCCGGCCCGCTCCAATGCGCCGCACAGATGGCAGGGGGATGGATGGAGAGGGGGGTGGGGGGGGGGGGTTTCTGTCCTCTTTAAAATTAATGAAACACACCTATTGTTTCCTCGCTCTCTCTCTCTGTCTCTTGTTTTCTCCGTTGTCTCTATCCATGTCGGGTTTGTCTTTTACGAGACCACCAGAAAACATTGGCGTCCACGTCAAACCACTACTCGTCTCCCTCCAGCTGCGATGCTGGCCTCTCTGCCAAAAGCTAAAACATCCTCTACTCTCTCGTACCAGCAGGCATCATTGGCATTTTTTAGTTTCGTTCGAAATAACGAAATTTAGTTTTTTGTCCGCCTTAACGCGGTCTATTTGAATACATAGACGATACGTGCGAAACACACTTTAAGAAACTTCCTCCCGCTGCGGCTATTCAATTCAACAGCTACGATCATTAATGTTCACGTGTTCACAAATAATTCCGTCACTCGATACCACCGCTGGCGGACTAACTACCCACTGAACACCCCGTCGCTTTGCCCGTCTCACTCTCCACGTGCAGAGAGAGACCACAACTGCCCGCCTGCCCCTGGCTTTCCACGACTGCCACAGATGCGCGCTTCTTGTCACCCTCCACCGCACGTGGGCAGGGGTGGGTTGACTGTGAGTGGGGGGGGGCAGACAGAAGTCGCCGCTGATGTTGGTGGAAGCGGCGGTGGGTGATGCTTACGTCCCCCCCCCCACCCCCATCGTAGACGGCATCGGGCGCAAACTTCGCGAGCTGTGGTCCACCACCTCCACGCTTTCCTCCCTCCCCCCCCACCGCCGCCTCTCCGCCCTGACGTCACGGCTTCCTTCGCGACCACAACACGTGGCCTGTGGGTCTGGGTGTGCAGTCGCACTGTCCCGTCTCACTGTCCGCGTGTGGAGCGCAGACGCACGTGGTTTGGTGGAGCGCGGGGGAAACGTTGGTGCGGTGAAAGTTGGTGCTGTGATAGTTGGTGCTGTGAAAGTTGGTGCGGTGCAAGTTGGTGCGGTAAAAGTTGGCGCGGTGAAATTTGGTGCGGTGAAAGTTGGTGCGGTGAAACGTTGGTGCGGTGAAAGTTGGTGCGGTGGAATTTGGTGCGGTGTAACGTTAGTGCGGTGAAATTTGGTGCGGTGAAAGTTGGTGCGGTGAAAATTGGCGCGTTGAAAGTTGGCGCGGTGCAAGTCGGCGCGGTGCAAGTCGGCGCGGTGCAAGTCGGCGCGGTGAAAGTCGGCGCGGTGAAAGTCGGCGCGGTGAAAGTCGGCGCGGTGAAAGTCGGCGCGGTGAAAGTCGGCGCGGTGAAAGTCGGCGCGGTGAAAGTCGGCGCGGTGAAAGTCGGCGCGGTGAAAGTCGGCGCGGTGAAAGTCGGCGCGGTGAAAGTCGGCGCGGTGAAAGTCGGCGCGGTGAAAGTCGGCGCGGTGAAAGTCGGCGCGGTGAAAGTCGGCGCGGTGAAAGTCGGCGCGGTGAAAGTCGGCGCGGTGAAAGTCGGCGCGGCGCGGTGAAAGTCGGCGCGGTGAAAGTCGGCGCGGTGAAAGTCGGCGCGGTGAAAGTCGGCGCGGTGAAAGTCGGCGCGGGTGAAAGTCGGCGCGGTGAAAGTCGGCGCGGTGAAAGTCGGCGCGGTGAAAGTCGGCGCGGTGAAAGTCGGCGCGGTGAAAGTCGGCGCGGTGAAAGTCGGCGCGGTGAAAGTCGGCGCGGTGGAAAGTCGGCGGTGGAAGTCGGCGCGTGGTGGAAGTCGGCGCGGTGGAAAGTCGGCGCGGTGGAAGTCGGCGCGGTGGAAGTCGGCGCGGTGGAAGTCGGCGCGGTGGAAGTCGGCGCGGTGGAAGTCGGCGCGGTGGAAGTCGGCGCGGTGGAAGTCGGCGCGGTGGAAGTCGGCGCGGTGGAAGTCGGCGCGGTGGAAGTCGGCGCGGTGGAAGTCGGCGCGGTGGAAGTCGGCGCGTGGTGGAAGTCGGCGCGGTGGAAGTCGGCGCGGTGGAAGTCGGCGCGTGGGGTGGAAGTCGGCGCGGTGGAAGTCGGCGCGGTGGAAGTCGGCGCGGTGAGAAGTCGGCGCGGTGGAAGTCGGCGCGGTGGAAGTCGGCGCGGTGGAAGTCGGCGCGGTGGAAGTCGGCGCGGTGGAAGTCGGCGCGTGGAAGTCTGCGCGGTGGAAGTTAGGCGCGGTGGAAGTCGGCGCGGTGGAAGTCGCGCGGTGGAAGTCGGCGCGGTGGAAGTCGGCGCGGTGGAAGGTCGGCGCGGTTGGAAGTCGGCGCGGGTGGAAGTCGGCGCGGTGGAAGTCGGCGCGGTGGAAGTCGGCGCGGTGGAAGTCGGCGCGGGGGGAAAGTCGGCGCGTGGAAGTCGGCGCGGTGGAAGTCGGCGCGGTGGAAGTCGGCGCGGTGGAAGTCGGCGCGGTGGAAGTCGGCGCGGTGGAAGTCGGCGCGGTGGAAGTCGGCGCGGTGGAAGTCGGCGCGGTGGAAGTCGGCGCGGTGGAAGTCGGCGCGGTGGAAGTCGGCGCGGTGGAAGTCGGCGCGGTGGAAGTCGGCGCGGTGGAAGTCGGCGCGGTGGAAGTCGGCGCGGTGGAAGTCGGCGCGGTGGAAGTCGGCGCGGTGGAAGTCGGCGCGGTGGAAGTCGGCGCGGTGGAAGTCGGCGCGGTGGAAGTCGGCGCGGTGGAAGTCGGCGCGGTGGAAGTCGGCGCGGTGGAAGTCGGCGCGGTGGAAGTCGGCGCGGTGGAAGTCGGCGCGGTGGAAGTCGGCGCGGGGGAAGTCGGCGCGGTGGAAGTCGGCGCGGTGGAAGTCGGCGCGGTGGAAGTCGGCGCGGTGGAAGTCGGCGCGGGGGAAGTCGGCGCGGTGGAAGTCGGCGCGGTGGAAGTCGGCGCGGTGGAAGTCGGCGCGGTGGAAGTCGGCGCGGTGGAAGTCGGCGCGGTGGGAAGTCGGCGCGGTGGAAGTCGCCGTGGAAGTCGGCGCGGTGGAAGTCGGCGCGGTGGAAGTCGGCGCGGTGGAAGTCGGCGCGGTGGAAGTCGGCGCGGGTGGAAGTCGGCGCGGTGGAAGTCGGCGCGGGTGGAAGTCGGCGCGGTGGAAGTCGGCGCGGGTGGAAGTCGGCGCGGTGGAAGTCGGCGCGGGTGGAAGTCGGCGCTGGTGGAAGTCGGCGCGGGGAAGTCGGCGCGGTGGAAGTCGGCGCGGTGGAAGTCGGCGCGGTGGAAGTCGGCGCGGTGGAAGTCGGCGCGGTGGGAAGTCGGCGCGGTGGAAGTCGGCGCGGTGGAAGTCGGCGCGGTGGAAGTCGGCGCGGTGGAAGTCGGCGCGGTGGAAGTCGGCGCGGTGGAAGTCGGCGCGGGTGGAAGTCGGCGCGGTGGAAGTCGGAGCGTGGTGGAAGTCGGCGGTGGAAGTCGGCGCGGTGGAAGTCGGCGCGGTGGAAGTCGGCGCGGTTGGAAGTCGGCGCGGTGGAAGTCGGCGCGGTGGAAGTCGGCGCGGTGGAAGTCGGCGCGGTGGAAGTCGGCGCGGTGGAAGTCGGCGCGGTGGAGTCGGCGGTGGTGGAAGTCGGCGCGGTGGAAGTCGGCGCGGTGGAAGTCGGCGCGGTGGAAGTCGGCGCGGTGGAAGTCGGCGCGGTGGAAGTCGGCGCGGTGGAAGTCGGCGCGGGTGGAAGTCGGGCGCGGTGGAAGTCGGCGCGGTGGAAGTCGGCGCGGTGGAAGTCGGCGCGGTGGAAGTCGGCGCGGTGGAAGTCGGCGCGGTGGAAGTCGGCGCGGTGGAAGTCGGCGCGGTGGAAGTCGGCGCGGTGGAAGTCGGCGCGGGGGGTGGAAGTCGGCGCGGTGGAAGTCGGCGCGGTGGAAGTCGGCGCGGTGGAAGTCGGCGCGGTGGAAGTCGGCGCGGTGGAAGTCGGCGCGGTGGAAGTCGGCGCGGTGGAAGTCGGCGCGGTGGAAGTCGGCGCGGTGGAAGTCGGCGCGGTGGAAGTCGGCGCGGTGGAAGTCGGCGCGGTGGAGGCTGGAAGTCGGCGCGGTGGAAGTCGGCGCGGTGGAAGTCGGCGCGGTGGAAGTCGGCGCGGTGGAAGTCGGCGCGGTGGAAGTCGGCGCGGTGGAAGTCGGCGCGGTGTAACGTTGGCGCGGTGAAACGTTGGCGCGGTGAAACGTTGGCGCGGTGAAACGTTGGCGCGGTGAAAGTCGGCGCGGTGAAAGTCGGCGCGGTGCAAGTCGGCGCGGTGCAAGTCGGCGCGGTGCAAGTCGGCGCGGTGCAAGTCGGCGCGGTGCAAGTCGGCGCGGTGCAAGTCGGCGCGGTGAAAGTCGGCGCGGTGCAAGTCGGCTCGGTGCAAGTCGGTTCGGTGCAAGTTTGTGCGGTGAAAGTTGGTGCGGTGAAAGTTGGTGCGGTGAAAGTTGGTGCGGTGAAAGTTGGTGCGGTGAAAGTTAATGCGGTGAAAGTTGACGCGGTGAAAGTTAGTGCGCCCCACTGCGTTAAGAACCCCGACCCCCCCGCTGCCTCCCCCCGCTCCAAGTTCGATTCCCACTCTCATCGACATATTCATAACGAGTGCCAAATATTTGCAATCGGTCCTGGGAGGTTGGCCTCTCTTCTCCCCTTCACGTTGGACACGACCTCAAATGAGTCGCCTGTGCCGTGTGTCGTAAAACATCGCCCACTGGAGGGAAGACAAAGGCTGCCGGGCCACAGTTATTTGACACACCGCACCCCCCCCCCCGGCCTTCACAGGCCTTCGCCGACAGCACTTGCCCCGGCAGGCTGTTTGAAGGCTTAAATACCGAGGGACCTTTGTCTTTTTGTGTGGCATCAACACGCGTCCAGACTGCCTCGATGCATAATGCCGCCACGCTTCGGTTTGTGACTCCGCTGCCGTCCATTCAGCACCGTCAAGTACTCGTTTAGTCCTTGGGTGTCTCATGCGTACTTGTGCTCAACGACAGTGCTGTCTTGCGTGTGTGTACCGTGTTGTCATAGCTCTTCGTAGTCAAACACGTCTTAAGCGGGTGACAACTCGTGACCTCTGGGGTTTACGCGCCGTTTGCAAGAGTGACCCGAATCACCGTCATGACTGGTTCGTATTGTCTCGCTCCCACCGTTTCGTTTTTGTTGCCACGTGTGCACAGTTTGTTGGTCTTGACTACTAAGTCATCTGTACTGTTGCGTACTGTGTGTCTCGCATGTTACTGCCTCGCGTGTAGCACTTTGCACTCATCGTCTTGGTTCTTTCGGTAAAGTCACGTAGAATGGAAATAATAAAAATAAAACATAATAAAATAATTCTCACGACGTTGTCTGGTTGTCTCATGCGTACTCGCACGTAATCCCAACTGGAGTAGTTTGCAGGGATTTGATTATCATTCTGATTGTTGGCCAATACCAGTGACATTGTGTTTTTCTTTGTTATAAAAACTGAGAACACCCAGAGGAAACCCATGCAGGAGAGGGGAGAACGGCGCTAGCTCCAGACAGAAACGTACCAGAGTCGGGAATCAAACGCATGTCTTTCTTGTTCCTGAAAATCCATATTTAGTGGGAAACCTTTAAATACAAAATGTGACACTTTTGTTGTTGTTGTATCATTGGCGCTCCGTTTTTCTTCATTCCCCGTTTTGATGACCTCGCTCGGTTCACTCGTAGCACGCTGCTCTTGAACTCTACCCAAAACATTCCCCTTGCAAAATAACGTACATTCAATTCAATGGGGGCTCTAATCTGATGTTTTTAATGTCTTTGCAATTCACTGATACAGCGCTGTATATTATTATAATATCCACAGCATAATTAATTTTGCGGAAACTCTCCGAAAAAAAATACCAAATGGCAAGTGTAATTTCTATTATTATTCTATTATTTCTTATTATTTATTTTTTACCTACGTGACTTTACCGAAAAACCTAAGAGTATGAATCCTTGCAGTCACGAAAGCTTCGAATCTAGAAGTAACGAATGTGGTTGGAGGCAAGCACCCCCCAGGAACTGAGAGTCAAATTGAGAAAGAGATGGTTTGAAATGATAAACCACGATATGAAGGAATGTGGGGTGGACATGCAAGGCCCAGGCCAGGAATGAGGACTAAGAAAGCAGAAACTCCGATTGAGTGGAGAGAGAAACATTCCTGCGGAGGGAGCTGGTAGGAACGTTGGGTTGCTCGGTCAATGGCCAGGGTCAACGGCGGCGTGATGTATTCCGCAAATATGCCCGACTGTGAGGGCGGGCACAAGCCGGCGTGAGTAGGTTAAACGTTGAGTTTTATAAGGGCACCACGGGGTGACTAGCCCCTCCCCACCCACCCCCCACCCAGCCCCACCCTCCCCACCCAGCCCCTCCCCACCTTTCCTCTCCCCACCCAGCCCCTCCCCACCCAGCCCCTCCCTGCACGACGGACACAATAATCCCCTGTGAGCTGGTGTAACCAGGAGGTTCCTACCAGAGAAACACATTCAGAAAAGGTGAAGTTGAATTGCCTGTTTGTTGCTACGTCTTTATATATTTGCTACGCGTTATATACATGTTGATATATGCCGCGACGTGCAACACACTTACAATTCACACTCCACTTATGAGAGCACCACTCGGCACAGCTAAATAAATTAAAATAAACAATTCCATTATGAATATCTAGAGTATGGTAAATATATAAAAGATAAACTACGCGTTCACCCGTCGTTCATCCGGGTCGCCCGTGCAAATGAGTGCAAACAAATCATCACAGGAAATGGGCACCGATTAACAAAAACAGGGCCAATCTATTTGAGACAAGTTGAAACAAAAGCAGCGCCCATTCTACATCAAAGCAACTGCTCATTCCCACTTTTCCGAGTGCGGGGCCGGTAACTACGGTAAATGTTATAAAGGGGCACTAGATAAAAACACGCATTAATGCAGTAACTTGATTCCTTGCAAAAGGTCTCTATTTGGTGTTTGAACATCTTAACACCTCCAGTTTTATTGTCAGAAAGGGTTCAACCCTATTAGTGATACTGGCAAAAGATCCCATTCATGTCTGAATTGGTCTGTAATAAGGTAAGGCACTGATAAGGAGGTCGACATGCATGAAATAACAAAGATGATCCATTGTGTTAGGGGTTTTTTTCCCCGCACTCAATATTTAACACATTCCTGCGGAGGGAGCTGGTAGTAACTTTGGGTTGCTCGGTCAATGGCCAGGGTCAACGGCGGCGTGGTGTATTCCGCAAATATGCCCGACTGTGAGGGCGGGCACAAGCCGGCGTGAGTAGGTTAAACGTTGAGTTTTATAAGGGCACCACGGGGAGACCAGCCCCTCCCCATCCAGCCCCACCCCTCCTACCCCCCACCCTCCCAACCCAGCCCCTCCCCACCCTCCCCAACCAGCTCCTCCCCACCCTCTCCACCCAGCTCTCCACCCTCCCCTCTCCACCCAGCCCCACCCCTCCCAACCCAGCCCCACCCTCCCCCTCCCCACCCAGCCCCTCCCCACCCTCCCCTCTCCACCCAGCCCGACCCCTCCCATTTTTGGATGCACGACGGACGGACGGACACAATAATCCCCTGTGGGCTGGTGGAACCAGGCGATTCCTACCAATAAAAGAGCCTCAAATTAATCGTGAACAACGTCATAAAGCAGCCCGCTCACGGCTGCAGAGAATTAGGTTCGACACTTGTCCATCAGCTTCATCGTAACTCGGGCCACGATGAATTCACATGCCGCCAAATAGTTTCTTGCACGAGATGCGATACACGCACACCACACACCACACGCACACGAGGTTTGGCCATGAATTGCCAGGTCTGGGCTGTGTACTCAGTAGGTCGACTCAGCGTTAAATATTGGGAGAGAGAAAATATTGGGCGAGGCAAAGGCGGGTGCTGTTGGTTTTGTGACTCGGTGAATTCGGACGGCGATTCCATTCAAGACGATATTATTTTTTTCCCCCACATTGTCGTGAAGACAGCGCCCTCTCGTGTCCACGTTGACGCGAAATCGTCTACTGACTCGGCACAAGCCCTCCCCGTGAGCCACGTGCAGATAACAACGTGCCCCCCCCCCGCGCGCCCCACTCTGAATCTCTGGCAACGCCCCCTGTGAAAACAGCCGCTGCTCCGTGCAGTTCAGTGCCTTGTGAAAGACCCGAACGCACAAGATCCTTGGGGTTTGGTCTTCCACGAGGCGTTCTCACGGGTCCACCCTAAACCTCGTCCGGTGACAATGCGGGTGACACCTGATGCACAAAGGGGCCGTCCATAAATGACGTCACGAGATTTTGGACGATTTTTGACCTCCCCCCTTTCGTCACACGGCGTCACAAAAAGTCAGACCCCCCCCCCCTCAAATATGACGTCACAAAGCTCTGCCCCCCCCCCAAATAAAACATGCTTCAAATCGCTTTAAACTATTGTCATTGTAGTGCGTATTTAATGTACTCTGATGTTGTATGAGAAAACATTTATTAAAAAGTATTTAATTAAGTAGAACGTGTTGTCTATCTGTATTTAGAGTTGCGCATTTTTACGTGACGTCACATTTCTCAAACCCCCCTCCCCTCGTCACACATCGTCACAAATGTCTGACCCCGCCCCCACCCCCCCTAGGTGCGTGACGTCATTTATGGACGGCCCCAAATGGAAATGTAATTTTAAAAAAACCTCTCCAGTCGTGTGCGGCTGTGGTCATCCGGAACTCGACCGCACAACGCGTGACGAGGCAATGCTCCGATCCACAAATACTGCTTCCGATTCGCTTAGGCTGCCTTTGACCACGTGAATGTGAAATTGCAGTTGTCGCTCTGCACGTCCATCAGCCGTACGGAAGAAGAAGAATTCGACTTGCGCCTTCTTCGAATCAGAATATCGATTTGTACCGGAGGAATCCGATGAGCGGTGAAGCTCTTTTCACAGACGTACAGGAGGGGTGGGGTCAGTATACCGTCCGCTTTGCCTCGTTAGATTTGTGCATTTGCATGAATAAAAAAAACTAATCGATATCCCCCCCACCCACCCCTCCTCAATTCACGATTCGTTTAATCAATAAACCTTAAGACGTGATTACAGCTTAAATCGTCCGTGGACCAGAAGCAACGGACAGATGCTCTTGTTTTCTTCACCGACTGCGGCGCGTATCCGCGAGCTATGGTCCACTCCCCCCCCGTGCTATTGTCTGCAGCTTCCGGGAACGAGTCGCTGTTGGCAAATGCCACTCAGACAGAAGCTGTTCGATAACGAATCAGACACAAGCTGTACAACATTTATTTCTTTTTTTGGGGAGTGTTATATCATGCAAATGTGCGTCGTTTAATCCGCTACCACCCGACACAGTCAATTATTAAGGTTTTCTTACGTAAGCAAAACGTACCGGTTGCTGCTTCAGCACACCGGCGTGTTTGGGCGAGTAACCCCACAACATTTATATTCGTTTTCGCAAGGTGATTGATTTACAAACCAGATTCGTCGGGCCATTAGGCCAGAACTGTGAAGAAAGTCTTCCCGTGTCGGTCTTTAAATAGAGGAGCAAAGACGGTGTCACAACTGCGAGACAAACATGTGCGAAGGCCGGACACACGCAGTGGTCCACTGCCACCACCCGTAGACTTCACGTTGCACTGGAAGTTGCTTTTGTGGCCAGGACTTTACGTGAAGGAATGACACAAATGCAACAGTTTTCTCATTGAAAATAGGTGAATTTCAAAATATCACTGTGCTGGTCACAAAAGCAAAGTTTGTTAGGAATAATAGCGATTTTCTGTACTTTTGACGCATAAGCAATTAGAAAATAACACTACCCAGGAACAAAAAATATATTTTGTTACACAGTGATTTGATCGCATACCGTGTCAACCCACACGGTTTACCGCCATATTATTATTGTACAGGGACATTGAGATTTCAGGTCCATATGGCGGTACAGCCGTTTCAATGCGGGCAAAACAATTGTTTTGGGGTCTATTTTGTGTGTTTCTGCCGTGCGGTGATGGGGGGCATTGTAGGAGGAACGTTGAGATTTAATTTAAAGGGCGCACGGGGTGACCAGTAAAGTGTGAATTGTATGAAGAAACAATAGGATTGAGCCTTTCTGGAAATGCAACGGGGGGGGGGGGGGGTTGGAGGGGGGAGAGTTGGCGGGGGGGGTTGGAGGGGAGTTGGTGGGTGGGGGGTTGGTGGAGGGGGGAGTTGGTGGGCGGGGAGAGTTTGCGGGGGGCGGGGTTAGTGGGGGGTGGAGAGGGGGGATTGGTGGGGGGGGGAGAGGGGGGTGGGTGGGGGGAGTTGGAGGGGGGTGGAGAGGGGGGTTTGGTGGGGGGGTTGACGGGGGGGGATGGAGGGGGGTGGAGAGGGGGGGTTGGTGGGGGGTGGGTGGGGGGAGTTGGAGGGGGGTGGAGAGGGGGGTTTGGTGGGGGGGGGGTTGGCGGGGGGGGGGGGTCGGAGGGGGGTGGAGAGGGGGGGTTGGCGGGGGGGTTGGAGGGGGGTGGATAGGGGGGGTTGGTGGGGGGGTTGATGGGGGGTGGGGGGAGTTGGAGGAGGGTGGAGAGGGGGGTTTGGTGGGGGGGGTGGAGGGGGGAGTTGTTGTGGGGGGGTTGGAGGGGGGTGGAGAGGGGGGGTTGGTGGGGGGGGTGGAGGGGGGGTTGGTGGGGGGGGTGGATGGGGGGGGGGTTGGAGGGGGGTGGAGAGGGGGGGTTGGTGGGGGGGGTGGAGGGGGGGTTGGTGGGGGGTGGAGAGGGGGGGTTGGAGGGGGGTGGAGAGGGGGGGTTGGTGGGGGGGGTGGAGGGGGGGTTGGTGGGGGGGTGGATGGGGGGGTTGGTGGGGGGGTGGATGGGGGGGTTGGAGGGGGGTGGAGAGGGGGGGTTGGTGGGGGGGGTGGAGGGGGGGGTTTGGTGGGGGGGGTTTGGTGGAGGCGTGTGTAGCGCCCTCTAGTGGCTGCGAGGGTCACGTGACGAGTGGTGGGGGGGTCGCGAGCGACGGAGTTGGAGGAGACGGCATCAGGGAGGCCGACCGAGGACGTGGGGTTTCTCGTTCTGTTTGTTTCGCTCAAACATCTCGCACCGACGTAGAAAACAAGGGTTCTAAAGGCGGCGCTTCCATCTCCTTCACGGCAGGTGGGTCACAACCTACAGGCCGCCGTGATTGGGGTTTAGTGGTGGTGGTGACATCCGCCGTACGTCGCGACGCTTTGCCTGAAAGTTTCGTTGCGAGTGTTGTGGTGGTGGTGATGGTGGTGGTGGTGCTGTTGTTGTTGTGGCGTTGTTCTCTTGCGGTGTGGGTGGTTGGGGGAGGGGGAGGTTATCGCGCTACGCCGCGCACCACCGCCGATCCGCTCACGGCACAACGGCACCGGTGACGATCGTCCGGACCCGGTCCTGGGCCTCCTCCTACTCACCGATGGTGGTGGTGGTGGTGATGGTGGTGATGGTGGGGTTGGTGGTGGTGGGGGTGGTGGTGATGGTGGGGGTGGTGGTGATGGTGATGGTGGTGATGGGGCTGGTGGTGATGGTGATGGGGCTGGTGGTGGTGATGGGGCTGGTGGTGGTGATGGGGCTGGTGGTGGTGGTGGTGATGGGGCTGGTGGTGGTGGTGATGGGGCTGGTGGTGGTGGTGGTGGTGCTGGTTGGTGATGGGGCTGGTGGTGATGGTGATGGGGCTGGTGGTGGTGGTGATGGGGCTGGTGGTGGTGGTGATGGTGGTGATGGGGCTGGTGGTGGTGGTGATGGGGCTGGTGGTGGTGGTGGTGATGGGCTGGTGGTGGTGGTGATGGGGCTGGTTGGTGGTGGTGGTGCTGGTTGGTGGTGGTGGTGGTGGTGCTGGTGGTGATGGGGCTGGTGGTGATGGGGCTGGTGGTGGTGGTGATGGGGCTGGTGGTGGTGGTGATGGGGCTGGTGGTGGTGGTGATGGGGCTGGTGGTGGTGGTGATGGGGCTGGTTGGTGGTGGTGGTGGTGCTGGTTGGTGATGGGGCTGGTGGTGATGGTGATGGGCTGGTGGTGGTGGTGATGGGGCTGGTGGTGGTGGTGGTGATGGGGCTGGTGGTGGTGATGGTGATGTGGTTGGTGGTGGTGGTGGTGCTGGTTGGTGGTGATGGGGCTGGTTGGTGGTGGTGCTGGTTGGTGCTGGTTGGTGGTGGTGGGTGGTTGTTGGTGGTGGTGGTGCTGGTTGGTGCTGGTTGTGGTGGTGGGGAGCGGTGGCTGCGGCTACCATTCCCGCTCAGGGCCAACACCAGTGGGCGATTATCCAAATCGTTCCTGTGCCCTCCCCTAGGTCGACTCGGACTCAAATGAGTACCTGGGTGTTGTGGATGCTGGCCACCCACTCGCCCTTTGTGTACCGTCCTATATAGATATGTGCTACTCGCTAACAGCACTTGCCCTAACAGTCCGTTAAGGTCACAATGGGTGGGGTGGGATCTTTGTTCTTTGTTTTCATTCGGTGGTAAAGTTTACATTCGATAATTTTTTTATCAATCAAGTTGTTTACTTTTGGGGGGGAGAGTGGTGGGGGGGGGGAAAGTCGATCGGGAGGAGATTTTGACGGCAAAAAGTGTCGTGGATTTGCCCTCCAACATCACCGGCGTTGCTGCTGCTGTGACCAGTAACGAATTTCCACGTTCTGTTTACGTAACAAACCTTACTAATTGGCTGTGTCGGGTGGGTGGTGGTGGGGTTTAACGACACGCATTTACACGATCTAACCGAAAGACGAACCCCCCCCCAACCCACCCAGTATTATGGATGATATTGGTCTTGAAAGCCTTTAACTTCGGTGTTTGAATGGTCGAGGGGGGTGGTTGTTGCGCAGCGTGGCCACAAGTTTGAATGAGACGGAGGAGGTGGTGAAGGTTGAGGAAGGGTGGCAGAGATACCTGAAATCGACTTTCAGGTGCCCGTGTATCACGGTCCGGGTAAGTTGCCAAAGTTATTAAAGCCGCCGGGGTCGTCTCTAGTCAACGTGTCGCCGCCGATTGTGGGAACGGGGGCGAGAAAAAACATGTGATTCGCGTACATTCACGGCCTTGGCTACACACAAGGATATATCTACACACACAATCTTGTGTAAGTCGCATACAATCGTATACCAATACCCCCCCACCCCCACCGCTTTATAGCCGTTTAAAGGGATGTTGGGACAAGAGTTGTTAGCGATTCTAGATTTGAAGCTTTCGTGACTGCAAGGATTCATATTCTTAGGTTTTTTCGGTAAAGTCACGTAGGTAAAACATCAAAATTAATGAAAATAAAATAAAAAAATCACGACGTTTTGCCTCCGAAACGTCGTGATTTTTGTTTTATTTTATTTTCATTAATTTTGATGTTTTACCTACGTGACTTTACCGAAAAAACCTAAGAATAGTTGTTAGCGAGTAGCAACTATCTTCTTGGTTCTTTCGGTAAAGTCACGTAGAAGGGAAATAATAAAATAAAAATAATAAAACATAATTAAATAATAAAAATAAAACATAATAAAAGATAATTTTATATAGTTTTATTTGTATTATTTTTATATTTCCCTTCTACGTGACTTTACCGAAAGAACCAAGAAGATGAATCCCTGCAGTCACGAAAGCTTTAAATCGAAAGAGTAGCAACTAATTATGATTTGAAGCTTTCGTGACTGCAGGAATCCATACACTTTGGATCATTCGGTAAAGTCACGTGGGTAGAAAATTAATAGGTGACGACGTTTCAGCAGTTTGTTCTTGCTGTAGTTGTCCCACCTGATGACGATTGCTTGTGTTGCGATCGAAACGTCGTGAACTATTATTTTATCTACCTACGTGACTTTACCGAAAGAACCAAAAAGTATGAGTAGCAACTATTTAAGGCCGCCGCCACTGCCAAACGAAGGCGGTGCTGGGTGGCCAGCACCACGCCCGGTCACATTTGTCAACCCGGTGGGCGATGTTAGTGTATTATGCTGCACGCTGCCACCACACAACTAGTTTTGAGGCCGAGCCTACCTAGAGGGGAGGCGCAGTGCGGGATTATCCGAGTAGCACAGTAGCATATTCTACGGGCCCCGCACTTTCAAGGGCCCGGTTCAGTGATTCTGCACTTGCTCTATCACTACAGTACTATGATGGCTTCAACTTTTATGAACGACTGGGTGTTTAAGTTTAGCGATTTGTCGTATTATCTGGCTGTGTAGCAAATGAAAAAAATACAATTCACCATGCAAGTTAAACATGTTGTTTTAATATATTTGGGTGTGTTTTTAATTTATTTATGGCCCCTTTATAACATTTGCTACAGGCCCCGCACTCGCTTAATCCGCGGCACTTCGCGATGCCCCCAGGGACCGGTTCTGACAGCCGGGTGGGTCCCTGCTGTTGGCCCTGAAGGTGACTTCGAGTGGCCGGGTTCGCTGCGCAACCACTCATCCCACCACTCCTGCCACAACCACCACCACCCTCCACACGTGTTCACTCGTGTGCAAGCGCTCGACTCGGACATTTCATTTATATCGGAAAAGTGGGACTGAGCAGTTGCTTTGATGTAGAATGGGTGCTGCTTTTGTTTCAACTTGTCTTTAAAATAGGTCGGCCCTGTTTTTGTTAATCGGTGCCCATTTCCTGAAATGATTTGTTTGCACTCATTTGCACGGGTGGCCCGGGTGAACGATGGGTGAACACGTAGTATTGTTATCTTTTATATATTTACCATATTCTAGATATTCATAATGGAATTATTTGTAAAAAAGATATAAAGACGTAGCAACAAACAGGCAATTCAACTTCACCTTTTCTGAATGTTTTTCTCTCTCCACTCAATCGGAGTTTCTGCTTGCTTAGTCCTCATTCCTTGCCTGAGCCTTGCATGTCCACCCCACATTCCTTCATATCGTGGTTTATCATTTCAAACCATCTCCTTCAAAACTTCCCTCTCAGTTCCTGGGGGGTGCTTTCCTCCCACCACATTCGTTACACTTGCCATCTGGTATTTTTTTAAATTATTCTTTTCGGAGAGTTTCCGCAAAATTAATTATGCTGTGGATTATACAATAATATACAGCGCTGTATCGATGAATTGATAAGACATTTTTAAAAAATCAGATTAGAGCCCCCATTGAATTGACTGTACGTTATTTTGCAAGGCGAATGTTTTGGGTAAAGCTCAAGAGCAGCGTGCTACGAGTGAACCAAGCGAGGTCATCAAAACGGGGAATGAAGAAAAACGGAGCGCCAATGATACAACAACAACAAAAATGTCACATTTTGTATTTAAAGGTTTCCCACTAAATATTGATTTTCAGGAACAAGAAAGGCCTGCGTTTGATTCCCGACTCTGGTACATTCCTGTCTGGAGTTAGCGCCGCTCTCCCCTCTCCTGCATGGGTTTCTTCTGGGCGTTCTCAGTTTTTATAGCAAAGAAAAACACAATGTCACTGGTATTGGCCATATATCAGAATGATCAACAAATACCTGCAAACTTCTCCAGTTGGGATTACACATTGCAACATTTTCCATGACTACGTTTTGCATGGCTATATTTTTCCCCGCTATAAATGTCCAAACCGTGGGCCGCTTTGTTGAGCTATCATTTGTGGCCAGGTCGCTTCTGAAAAATAAGTGAATGCCCCAGTGGGGTTTGCCTGGAAAGATGGGGATGGTTTCGTTTTATTTGTGTGTGTTTGGGTTATTTGTTTACCTTTCCTGTACTCTTTGGTTTTTTCGGTAAAGTCACGTAGGTAAAAAATAAAATAAAATAAATGAAAAACAACTAAATTAAATCACACGTTTCGGAAGCAACACAAGCATCCGTCATCAGGTGTGACTGCTCCAGCAAAATTACTGTAGTGTCATACCTGATGACAGATGCTTGTGTTGCTTCCGAAACGTCGTGATTTAATTTTGTTGTTTTTACTTTATTTTATACCTACGTGACTTTACCGAAAAAACCAAAGAGTATGAATCCTTGCAGTCACGAAAACTTCAAATCTAGAATACCTTTCTTGTACTTGGCACTACTCTCACGTTTTTGTATTGTTGTGACGTTCTCACCCGCTCCTACTGGATGTCTGTGAACAAGAGCTTTATAGCTCATCAGATTCCTCCAGAATAAATAAACATTTAGATGAGTGTGAGAACTTGGCAGGACTCTCCTGAAAGAGAGCCGTGATATTCAGCGAGACTTCCTTGGGTAAACAAGTTTACAAATAATGATAAAGGAGGTAACTATTTTAAGGGCATGGCTTACATTACAAGGGTCGGTAAGGCAAATGCTCAGAATGCGCCCAATCTTGGCGAATCTCGGAAGCTATGCAGAGGTGAGTCTAGTTAGTATTTGGTTGGGTGAACAACAGGGCTTGCCAGGTATTGCAGGCATGGCGCTGCTAGATGTAGGCCAGGAGATGCCGAGTGAGTGTCACCTCCTCGTATGGTGGGTTTTCTCTGGGGTTCCCTGGCTTCCACATGAAGCCAAATACTCATGCATGGAATTGACCAAACATCCCAGTGCAGAAGAATAGGCTTTACCCTTGCTGGCAACAACGCAGGTGTTAAGGTGTTCAAACACGAAATGGACACCTATATATTGCAAGGCATCCAAGTTTGCATTAACCACACATACTTGTGGCAAAACATGCAAATGCATGTGTAATGACGACTTGAGGCACTTGAGATGGCACTTCATTGAAGACACGTTCACTTGACATCAGGTGGAGATCACAGAGCAGCAGCCCAGAGTCTCCCACGCATCTCTACCTTATATACCAACTCGAGGCCACGCCCCCCTTCTCGATCATTCTCGCTTACTCTGGACGCTCGCTCCACCGGCAGACTCCGCCGTCCTCTTCTGTCGCCTGACTAAGCTCCCTTCTCGAACATTCCCATGGCCACCAGTCCCTTCGAACTCACAACTGACTCCCCTGTCATTACCTCCCGTAGCCACCAGTCCTTTCGCACTCACAACTGATACCCCTGTCATCACCTCCCGTGGCCACTAGTGCATTCGTACTGAAGGCTGACTCCGCTGTCATTACCTCCCGTGGCCACTAGTCTCCTCACACCGCATGCAGGCTTCATTGTCATTACACATTCATTCATTGTCTTTGAAACTGATTGGCCGACGCCAGAGACAGCATTCTCTATGGCTCTTGATAAGATAGTTACATTCTGAAAGACAGGGCGCAACAGTAATTACTTTAAATGAGATCAACCCAGACGTAGAAGCACTTCTTCAATCTACTGATTAATACCCAAATGTGAGGCTTAAAAATAAAGCCGTCCCTCAAGTCGTCGCTACAATCGCTTACATAATAACAACACTCATAATTGCTTTACAAGTCAGGGCACTACGCTTGGTAGGGAACGTCATTGTTTGCGTTCCAACCCATCCTGAAAATCATGCTCGGAGGACACGTTTTAACATTTGTTAAATAATGCTCAGTGGAACTACATGAAACACCACTTCTGACAATGAACACTTGTTTGCTTCTCATGGGTTCTTAAAGCCACTCCTCAGGAATGCAAAAAACAGACAATGTGGATCTGTGCTTGTTGGGAGGAAGATTGTTCTGGCAGGATAAGTGAAACCCGGGCATCGTACTATTCCTGTTCTCAAACACTCCGACTGTTCGCTGGTCACTTACTTAGCCGGCTTATGTAATATAGAATCTATTTTATGGTTTACATTTTCACTTTAAAGTTTTCCATGTTCCTGTCCGTAATTTTTAATTCTCACGTGGTTAAACCTGATGATGGTAACCTTTAGTGATGATAATACCTTTTAATGCAAATAAAATTCCACGTTTTGTTCCCCTGGCACTCGAAGGCTTCTATCCCACAGGCGACCTGGCAACAAACATATGTTCACGCCTCTTGACTTAAATGCCTCTCTTTATGGACCTACACGATGTAACTCGCTCGCCAAAAGTCAGGGACTTGGGAGTCCATCATTGATTTTTAAATCACCACTTGAGACGAAAAAAAGTATTCATCTTTACAATTGCTCAATTGGTACATGTTTGTTAATTTTTTGTTGTAATTTGTATATTTCCTCTTTAAAAAAAATATATGATTTATTAAAGTACCAGTTGTAGCCTGACAGTTTTTGTATAGTACATATGCAAAAATCTGTCAAAACTTGACCCCTCCACCCCTCCCTGTACGCGTGTGTACTTTTTACACCCCTTCCCCCTTCTGCATACGTACGCTTGATGCACCCCCCGAATTCGAAAGAACGGCCAATATTTAGTCCACGCAGAAACGATCAAGGATTAATAATATTGACGTGTTTAAGCCAACAGATAGTCCACCTCCGGACTCTAACTCATTTGAAGGCCAATGTAGACAAATTGTTATCGATGCTTCACCCCCCCCCGCCCCCCGTTTCCTATGCGGACGTACATTGTCAGTAGACCCTCCATACGCAAGCGTACGCATTTGGATTAACTCCCCCCTCCATGCGTACGTACTAAATGGAGACCCCCATATTTGTATTCTTGTAAAGTGCAGTGGGACAACTTTTTCTAAAGGTGCTATTTCAGTGTTTTTTTAATTATAAAATTGCTTTCAAAAACGACCGCATGGCTGCGTTGAATCGAATCCTCAACTGCGTGAGAAATCATTCCGAGCCTTCAGCACACGCATTCACTTAAACGGAAATATTTTTGCAAATATTTTTTTCTCTTCTTGAAATGGGAATGTCAACGAGGAAGTAAATCATACCACAGCGGCCACTGCGTGGGTTTAGCAATGAATGTCAACGACACAGGCACGGCAAAAGAGAAAAAAATATATTTTTGGTAGAATTAAAAAGGAGCAGGTTTGTACAATTTGACTCAAAAACACAAACTCCCGGCTCGCAGGTCCCGTTATCGGCAGCCTTGTACATGACCGAGTGGAAAAAACATCGGTTCAAAGAACCAGGACAAACAAACCGATGAAACCGTGGTGAGAAAGCGTGGACGTGACCGCCCCCCTCTTATTGCCGCAGAATTTCGAACCGCCGTCCGGGGGGATGAAGCTCAACAAGCGGTGCCTGACGTACTACGCCAACTGCGACTCGCCCGTCGACCGCCAGGGCTACCTGCGCAAGAAGGGCGAAGTCCACACGTCCTACCAGCGCCGCTGGTTCGTGCTCAAGGGCAACCTGCTCTTCTACTTCGAGGCGCAAGGCGACCGCGAGCCGCTGGGCGTCGTGGTGCTCGAGGGCTGCATGGTCGAGCTGTGCGATGCCGCCTCCACGGACTACGCCTTCGCGCTGCGCTTCGAGGGCGCCGGCTCGCGCACCTACACGCTGGCGGCGGGCGACCAGGACGAGCTGAAGGCGTGGGTGCGCGCGCTCACCACCGCCAACCACGGCTACATGCGCACGCTGGCGTCCGAGCTGGAGCAGCAGTACCTGCTGCTCGTGGGGCTTGAGGGGGCCGACCCCGCGTTGCTCGAGGATCAGGGGCCGGCAGTGAAGCTGGAGAGAACCAGGAAGGTCAACGGTGAGTGGCGGCAGCGGCGGCAGCAACGGATTTCTGTTGTTGTGACAAGATCGTCGGTTTAGTCCCACCGCTGCCACCGTCAGTGGCTTTTACACGTCAAGTGCCGGTGCCCACAGGATTCTTATTATTCGTGACGGTGATTCCTTACGGGGCACGGGAGCTGTGGGTTAAAAGTGTGCGCATAAAGAGCCTTAAGACATGCACTGTGTGCTCTACCCTGCCACCTGCCTCGCCTAGGATCCTCTACCCAGGATTCTGGCTAAGGGTGGTTGGTGATGGCTTTAGTAGAGCACCGGGCCAGCACCACTGAAATTGTGGGTTCGAAGCCGGGCAAGCGCCTGTTATTAAAGCGAATTCTCTGCCCAGTCACCGATGACTGCACAAAACAACATCTCGTCAACATTTTTTTTTTTACCAGATGGAACCCGATTCCAACTCTGGATCATTACAGATTCTCGTATTGAGCAACAGTCTTTGCAGCGCATACAAATTGCGTGCTTTTAGCGTGGATGAGTGGCCCATTGAAATGACTTTTAAAGTCGTTCTATGACGTCATCTATCTGGGGCTGTTCTGCGACACGTGGTCGTGGTTCACCGCAAGAGGTCCGAATTGTAACGTAGTCGCCTCGGTGCTCGATGTCACAAGAACAATTGTGGCAGAGAACTAAAAAAAGAGGCAACTCGTCTAAAATGCCAAAATGCAATTTTTCACTGTTTCCAGGGATGTTGAGGCAACACTTCAGTTTTGTGTCCAAACTAATAGTGGAGGCTTATTTAAAAATTTGGCAGATTGTCAGCGTTGCGAAAGCCCCTTGTGGTCCGATTGCTTTTCATTTGCGTCACAGGGCCGTTAGTTTCGGCATCCTAAACATGATTATTTTAGTATTTAAGCTCGAGTGTTTATCGTGTTACCCTTGAAACTATCGTATAGCACTCCAGATCAAAGTTGGCCTTCAGAAAACCACTGCCACTTACATTTTTCTAGGCACGGTTTAATTTCCCACTGTCTGGCTTCAGCAAGGTCAGACAGGCTTCGCCGGTGCGAGCGTGGTCTTTCTGATTTTTGGCAGGGCCACTTTCGTTCTATATTTTGTCACAACTGGGGCCAAATTTCCTAGCACAGTGCATCTCGCCGGCAAGAAAAAACGGCCTCTTGAGTCACGTGGTGACGGCACACGTTTTGTTTGTGTTTTAATGCTTTCCAGCGAAGGCATTAATGCATTAAAAATATTAATGCATTAGCTCTGTCCATCTGCCTGTAGCATGGCGGGGTGGGGGGGGTGCGGTGGGGGAAGGGGGTCATGATAACTCTTGTAAAGATGATGGAATAGAAATTGTATTTTTGTTTAAAAAAAAAACCTGCGTTAAATATAGAAGCCTCTTCGGCCAAGGTGATGACATCACAGACCATGTGCGCACGTTGTTACATGCACCATAGTCTTACTCTGTCATATGTCGCACGCCAAGTGTGTTTTGGCACAGGTAAATACCGTTTGGGGAAACGAATAATAATTTCAGATGGGGACCAGGTGACATCTTGTCATCTCGTTGTGCACTTTCAAAAGTGACGTGACTGTCACGAAGTAAATACGTCCGAGAAAAAAACGCATGCCGGAATGTGGCTACAGAATCCATACATCAGCGTGATTTTTCTTCCTTGTTCAACCGCACCAGGGCCACTGAAGGGCAGGTACAGCAGCGTGCCATGGGACGCTGACGCCGCCAACGCGCGACCTCGGGCCTCCACGGAGGCGCCGCCCCCCCCCGCGACGCACACGCCCCGCCGGTCGCATACGGTGAAGGCCCCCTGCAGCAGCAACGACACTTCATCGCGTCCCCTGCAGCTGCCCCCCTCGCCGAGGCTGCTCCCGTCTGCCTCGTGCAACAACCTCAGGAACGGTTTGCTGCCGATCGGCTCCGCTGCGGGCGGCGGCGAGGGCGCCGATTCGTCGGGCCCCGAGGCCCAGCCAAATTTCCTGCAGCTTCACCGGCAGTACGGCGCCGCCGTGTGCCAACTCAGGGAGCAGTGGAAGCACAGCCTCGCCAGCGACGCTCGGGTCGGCGGCCCGCCACCGCCGACTCAGTGATCGCAAAAGCCTCGAAGAATCGTGAGCATCGATTGCGCGCGCGCGCACTAAACTCTCAAGGAGCTCGCCGCAGTGGGGAGTCGCGCAGAGCACTGCTCGGCACCGATAGCCTCCGTCCCTCCATCTTCAGATCTGTGGACTGTGAACGACCACGTGAAGATTGCCCGCCGTCTCTTTTTATTCTTATCTTTTTTGTTAAATGTGGCGGCTGTCCGGGTGAGCTGTAATCATTTGTTTTTTATGTCACTGTAACGGTATCCGAATTTGGCCAGGGACTTCCTTGGATACAAGTTAAGAATAGAATGTGCGCCTGTGTCCCTGCGCTGTTGAAATCCCAGAGCCTTTCTAGTACGAGGGTATTAAGTTTGTGCCCAAATAAACGATGGCACTTTATCCGGGCGTGGGTGCGAACCCCCCCCCCCCCTCCCCCCTCTAGCACAGGGGGTTTAACTGTCGCGTTGCAGTGTGGTCCCTTTGGGTCTGTGGTGCCAGTGCTGTTTTTGGCTGAGAATGAATCACGATCCCCCCCCTCTAGCATTTAAAACTGTTGCTCGCCCTCGGAGACAGCTCTGTGACGTCCGCTTCCATGAGCCCCGTTGTCAGACACGAATAATTGCACTGTTTGACGAGAGACGAGAACACGGGTACTTGGTTCTCACGATGCGATGACGACAACACAATTGATATAACATTTTGGTGGAAACGAGATTGCCCTGAAGGCTCACTGGTTGTTCTACTTGCTATCTACAAGAGAGCCCTAATGAGCACCCAGTAAGAATCGTGTATCGTTTCAATACAATAGGAGTAATTAATAATTTGATATAGATGTACGGGACGATGCATTTATATTATAATGGTGAATGCATATGGTAATAAAAAACAACAACACATTAGTCAATAACATTGTGGCCTTAAAAGGAAAAAAAAATATCTATAATAGGCGGCATGTTGGGCAATAGCTCTTCTTTATAGCACAAGAAGGGGCATTTCCAGAAATGTCACGTGTCTTTTTCCTTTATAAGTCCACAGTGTTATTGACGAATATGAGTTTTGTTGTTGTTATTTGTGCTCGAGTGCCTCTGCCAACGCATTAGCAGCATCGCCAAATAATTTGTACAATAACTCACCGGGAGCAATCCCACCGCCTTGACTTTTAATGCTTTTATTCCCACAAACGAAGCCTTAAAATGCATGTCCCCGAATAATGTGTTACATTGGATATCACCAAAGAAACTAGTCCAGTCTCGCCGTCGTCAGCTGTGTTTCCAACATTGTATTTTTAACTGCCAAGCATATCCTTTCCAGCAGTTCTCTCGAATGTTTTGCACAATATAAGAAAACAGATTTCTTACACAAAACTAGTGCTACGTTTGGCATATTTATCGTTAAACAATAATTTGCAATCATTTTAATGTATTTACAAAATGAATTGCATGTTGGGACACATTTCAATATTTACTCCTCGCACAATTATTTGCAGGAACACAGCTGATGTTAATTCCACAGTGATAGTGGCAGATAAATAAGCGTGACTGGATTTTCCATTTGCTCGGTCACACCATAGTGACCTTATTTCAGTTCATCTTCTCAAGGAAACACCTGAGAATCGACCGATGTGAACCGAGTGTGGCACGTTACAAGCGAGAGGCGAGTTTGTGCTGCGAAACTACCTTTGTAAATGTTAACTTGGCAGGGTCTTCGTTTTCACAACCTTCGTCGTAACAGCACTTTGGATTCACCCATTTTGGTCTTCAATAGGTTTTATCATCGTTTTTCAATCTCTCAGTCCCCATGACAAGACCACCGCATGCCTTTTAATGGTTATGTAATGACAAATTGTGTTTGAAGTGATGATAATGCACTGCACTTGCCTGATGATTGCTAAACAATTAATCCCTGTGCCACCAGGAGCACCGAGTGAAATGAACCGATGTCTTGTTTGCGTGTGCATTTGAATATCACGTGACGCATCCTTGATTTGAATCGGTGCTCTGTACGTTACGTGAGAGATATGCCTAGCAATCGTTCGGCACGCGCAGCGTGTAACCAACTTGCTTGTGAAACGAACTTAAGATTGGCAAATACGGAGTGGAAAACCGTAATGGGTCATGAGGACAGAAGTTTGGGAAAACTGATGTAGATGAACGTTTGGAGTTGGGAGTTGAGGACAATTAATTCAGGTTCTGCTTGAACGTAACAAAGGAGGTATCTGCAGGGATTAATCTTCTTGGTTCTTTCGGTAAAGTCACGTAGAATGGAAACAATAAAAAATTAAACCTAATAAAATAATTCAGACGCTGTCTCCCCGACAGACCTGGTCTTCACCTCATGACGGCTGCTTGCGTTGTGGCCAAAACGTCGTGAGAATTATTTTATTATGTTTTATTTTTTATTATATTTATTGTTTCCATTCTACGTGACTTTACCGAAAGAACCAAGAAGAAAAAGGAGGTATCGCCCGATGTTGCGGGTAGGTACGGATTCGACCACGAGTCTTTTGGGAGAGACGACACAAGGGAGTCGAACTTGCTTCCTCTCAGGTACGAGCTGGGGAGCTGTATTCAGTGCTGTCTAGAATACAGTTGCAAGTGGTGAATGCAGTCCCTGTATCACACGAACGCACAGAGGTGCTCCTAGTTTTTTTTTTCTTCCCATGGGGATTGCCCAGGGTAGGTGATGTGAATAAAGGGCCGAAACTCATTGTCAATCCGCTGCTGAAGAGGGAGGTCTTCCCACGCCATGTTGATCATCAGGGTTGTTTGGTCACACGTCACCGTGCTGGCCAGTGCCATTATAAATGGAGGTATAACACTTGCTGAATTACATTTTCAAAGGCGCGTGCGGTGTACCGTATATGAACTCATTGGAAGTGCAGACGCACGTCTTAGAGTCTATAAGGTGTGTTGGAGAAAGTTGTGGAGGTTCATGTACAATTGAATGGACACTACATTTCTGTTTACATTGTCTTGGGGTATTCAGTGCATACACGCACATGGCAGAGAAACTGGAGAATGAGCTGAAGGTATTCATTTTGTTTGGTATTTTAATGCCTCCATATCGCTGCATTGTTATTGTTTGTTTACTAGACAAACCTTACCAATTGGCTGTGTCGGGTGGTGGCGGGTATAACGGCACATTTATATTTACGCGATCTAACAGAAAAAACTGATGGTTATTGCCAGACGTCTAAAATGCCTCATCCAACCAGTTTTGACAACTCCACGTGTGTGTGTGCGTGCGCGTGTGACATTTCCTTTATTTGCGTTTGTGATGGGGTGATGTAAAAATTGTGTATTGCACTACAACTCTGGCTGTCCGGCTTCGAGATAACTGGATGCTTGCACGTGACGTTGGTACATGGCGTCTGAACCTGCCTCGGTCGGGCCTGACCTTGCGAGTCTCAGAATGTTATCGCGAGAGCCTTGTGCAGGTTTATGACCTCGACAGAGTACTCCCGTGTGCATGAAGCTGCCAGCGTGAACGGCTTTGTGTGCGGTGCCGACCTCCGTAGGTGTTCGCTGACAGCACTTGCCCCAAAAATGGGTTTTGCACACCGAATGAGGTATATTATTGTGTATGTTGCAAAGCACATGCCCAGGGGCTGGCATGTTTAATACTCCTTGTGCCTGCTCGGTTTAATTTGCGTGAAAAATTTCAGAGGAAACTCGTTTCTCAGTTTCATTTACAATGCCGAACATAGGCCCGTAACGATTCATCAATTGAACATGGAATTTCACGCTCTCACAACGGACGCGTTGACTGGTGCGTGTAAAAATAGTTCGTGCAAACTTTAGCAAATTGTATGCAAATGAAGACAGCAGAACATACAAAGTGGATGATGTAAAATAGACAGGAAGGACTCAATTGTAACCCCAGAATTCTTCCAGGGGGGAAGTGATGAATTATTACACTTCTACAAGGATGTGTATTTTTAGAATGAAACTCCCCGCAGGTTATGAATGCGTTAAAAGTGATGTTCCTTTACCAGCAATATCTTTGCAGGTGCTTCGCCTGATGGCCTCAATGGTCAGGGTTGGTTTTTATTATTGGCTGGGGTTTGCAAGCCGGAAATGCAAATAGCGTCTCGCGTTTTCATTACTTTAGATCAAATTATTGCCGTGTTTAATAATGTTATATATTTCTAGTGTAGCGTGCGCGTGTTTGTGTGTTTAATGAAGTACGGTTGTGTGTCATCTTGAATTTCGCACGCTTCTCTTTCTGTTGTTGTGTAACCGCTGTACAACGGCATGTTCAGGGTGCGTGTCCCCCTCTACACCGCTGGCTCGTACGAACACGTAACTCGCAATATACGCGCATGGTCCTTTGTTAATCCGCTGTTGGATGATGACCTCCCCAACGCCTCGCGGGTCACAGGGATAATTTGACCACACTTAAATTAAACTTTTTTAATTTTACCAGGTAAGGCCCCACTAATCGATGTAGCTTTTTTTCCGAAGCGACCTGGCCACATATGATAACTCGACGAAGTGGCCTATCATGTGGACATTTATAAGTCGGGGGGGAAAACTGGAGGACCCGGAGGAAAATCCACGCGACCGCGGGGAAAACGTGCAAACTCCAAATATTCGGGCGTCAGAGTCGGAATCGAACACACGACCTCCTGCATACCAGGCGAGGAAGTTAACATCGTGCCAACGGTGGCACCCACTGACGAGATCGCGCTGTCAAAATACACACACTTCGTTAAATGTTAAACCAGTCGTGGTGTTGGTGTTGAGTATCAACAGTCTAAAAGCAGGGGGTGCCTTGTGCTGTGAAACACAAGTTGTGTTTGTTAATATGGACAGAAGAAATCTGTAATCCCGTTATTCGCCAGACTCGGGGTCCATTATAATTACACTAAAAGCATAATTACAATGACGTGAAATTAATTCATAATGGAATGACACAAGTACGATAGTAATTGATCTTAGATCTGGCCTTTTTAACTGCGTAATATTGCCAAGTTCAGTTGTATGTTAGTGCTGCGAGCGTTGTGTTTGGTAAAAAAAAACATTCGTATTTGTGACTGAAACTTCAAATGAGCAAATTGTCATTGGTGTCATCGGATGCTCACTCGTCACTTTTTCATTTTTAATTAAAAAAAGAGATGACTTGTGTGTGTGCGCTTGTCAACGCTTACATTCTCCCATTACCTTGTTGGCGCGTTTCAGAATTGGAACCGAACATGAGGTTAACTGCGGCTCCATTGACCCACGGGCGTTTGTGGAGCCCTTATGCCCCCCCCCCCCCACACACTTTCATTGCACAATTCACTCAGAACCCGCGTTTGTGGGAGCTAAACCGACAAAAAGGCGCAGTGTTCGCGCGCATTAAATAGCAGGTTACGGGTACCATGTAGTGAGCTAACGTGTGTACAAGCACTGGCCTCGACGGGGCCTGGTTTCATGGCCGTTTCTCATAGCTTCTGCCTCCCGTGTCCACTTTTTTTTAATAGCCGGGGTGCGGCATGGGTGGGTGGGGAGGGGAGATGGATCTCGTGACACCAGCATGTGCCGAGGGCATGCGTTCTTCCCTTCCTCTCAAAACCACTCGCTTCCTGTTGTTTGAATTTTACTGAACGTATCTCCCCCCACCCACCTACCCCCCGCCCCCAATCATAACATTACCGCCACATTGACCGCGCTTTCATATGTCCTAATGGAGATACCGGCTGCCGTTGACACTGCGATGCAGTAGCGCCCGGCAGCCCCCACGATGGGGACTTCTCCCAGCTTGTCTGTGCTGTCGATTCCCTTGGTCCCATGTTTCAAGTTCAGGATAAACCAACCCTCCCTTTGATTTCTCTGCCTATGACCGTGGCCCGCCTCTTAGCTGTCAAATAGTGCCCACTGTTTCCGTACACACAAGTTCTCGATATGTTGCGTTCAGATTATATTTGAATCGGTTACTTGAGTGGCATGGAACAAGTAATGGAATAGATGAGGATGCCGATTGGTGAGATGTTTCGCCATGTGCTGCAGCCAGTGCCGTGATGGAAAGCAACACAAATATAATAATGTTTCGTAAACGACTCTGTCAAACTAAATTTCGATCAAAATTTTAACAAAGATGTTGTTGCAGTTATGTTTCCCGAGTGTTTGCTGTTTTAATCTGAATGTACAACATCACTCGCATCTGTGTGCACTCGCGTTCCAGTCTTTGATTCGTGTCTGATCTGCGTTGACACTGGTGTATTCATTTGGTAAATAACATAATATGTTGATGACACTTAAAAAAAACAACAACTAAACTTTCAGCACGGAACATTGATGTGTTAGATGCACATTTTAAACTTTTTATTTTACCAGGTAAAGCCCACTGAGCCGTACAGATATTTTTCAGAAGCGACTTGGCCACAGATGATGGCTCAACGAAGTGGCCCATCGTCACGTGGGAATTTATAGCAGCCAAACACTCTGAACACGTGATGTCGATTCTAAATGTGGAGGGAAAAACCGTAGGACCCGGAGAAAATTACACGCGACCACGGGGAGAGCACGCAAACTCAAAACATACATGGGGTCGGGATCGAACCCACAACCTCCTGTATAGCAGGAGACGTAGTGAACACCATGCCGCGTAACCAGAATGTATGTAGTTTTAAGAATGTTGGGTCACACTGATTATAGTTTGGGTGAAATCTCACTTGAGTCGACTGCAATCCATTCTGGGCAACTCCGGGTTGTGCTACAGTAGTAGCACCACCTTCATGGTGAAGGAATGAACATGCCACCATGACGAGTTGCAGCACTCCGATGGTCATGGGTTATGATGTCGAATTAAACAAACACTATTATTAAACCGGATTGTCAAGTGTAGCAGGTTAGTCACATCAACCCCGATTCCCTATTGATGACACAGCAATTGTACAAAATGTTGTTAATTCATTTTTAATGCTCTTGAGCTTTGAAACATTTAGGTTTCATTTCTAAAGAACACTCCTGATAGGAAATTCTGCTGTGGATAGAGATAGCTATTAACACTTATATCAGGTCCATATTTTAACGAATTGTCAGATTCGAAGAGGCTTTTTTGGCCTCCATATTCACAATTTCATCTCGGTGCCACACTCGATTTTTTTTCTGTGCATCTAGATTCATATTTTGGTGCGATCGTATCAAATTAACAGGCATTGAATCCCCCTTTCTCGACAAGTGTCTAGGATAATCGTGACATCCAACCGAGACAAGACGGCAATGATGATGATGATGCACCAGCGAGTGATGACTGGATTCAGGTGGAGGGGGGGGAGATAAGTTAAGTTTTGTGACTTGTACACCCAAAACGTTATATTATGGATTAGATTTATCTCCCCAGAATCGTGACAGATGCCGCTACCTCCGCGCAATTTAATTTGCGAACAGTCTTCAATCTTCCACATTGTCGTGGCAACAATAAATAAGCGTCGGGAGTGACGAATCCCACGTTTTAATTACCGAGCATGGAGCATCTGCCGCTAATATCCATCTCGGGGCCCGTCCGCCCTCTGCACGGCGTTCTTTGGGTAAATTGTGTCTTAACATCGCCATCCTCATCATCGTCGTCGTCTACCATGCTCATTCCACTGCTGCATGAATGCATCAATGGGCCGTTGCCGACTCGAACGATCCTGCAATGCACAAACGAAACGACTGAATTGCTCCTTTATTAATCCTGCACATCGGTCATCGTCATTTCGAACGACTCGTTCTCACCTCAATCCAACTTGCTGCTGTTCTGTCTGACAACACCCACCTGGGCTACAAGGGAGATACACGAAGCATGCCAAGGTTTGAACCCATCGGCGGAAGATAACGTCTCATCTGTAGACGGTTTAAAGCCATCACGTTATACAATTACTAATTGCATTTCAGCACGGAACATCGCTGTGTTGGATACAGATTTTAAACGAATTTGTTTTACCAGGCGAGGCCCACTGAGCTATACAGCTCATGTATCAGAAGCGACCTGGCCCCATCACAAATGATAGCTCAACGAAGTGACTTATCATCTTGTAAAAATGTCTAGCAGCCAAATACTCTTAAACGCTTCGTTTTGATTCTAAATGTGGACGGAAACCCCAGAGGACCCGGAGAAAAAAATCCGCACGACCACGGGCAGAACACGCAAACTCCAAACATGCAGCAGGTGTCAGGATTGGGATTAAACCCACGACCTCCTGCATACCAAGCGAGGTCGCGAACATCTTGCCACCTTGACGCATCTCCCAGAAGTCGTCGTTGGTCAATCCACGCCATGGTTGGAAAAAACCCGATTTTTCCAGCGGCAGGCATCGGGTTTTTTCTTTAATACAATTAAACCCGATTTAGAGGAATTAAAACCTGGTTTAATGAATACGAAACTCTGATCCAAGGCTTAGGCTGCTTCCTCGTCGTTGCTGCTATCATACTCGGGGGGCCGTCGGGCACGGGGTAGTCGTAGAATGCGGCGGGCAGGTTGGTCTTGATGAACACGAGCTTCTCCACAATCGTGGGCGCTAGTGAGTTCCTTAGCTTGGAATGGATGAAGCCCATCGTTGAGAAGTTGGCGAAGTGCGGTTCTGCAATTAGAACCAATTAAACCGGATTTCTCCCAATCTCAGATGATCGGGTTTAATATAAAAAGACAAACCCGATTGTAAAAAACCCGACTGTGCCACCCTTGATCCACGCTATGATCCACCAACAGCCCTGTAGAGTGACCTTGTCTGAAGAGCGGAGGGGTTGGGGGGCGGACAAAGAACTAAATTCGGTTGACGACAGAATCATAAACTTTCATCAAATGTTCGACGTGGCGAGGGCAGAGTGAGCAACGTCGTGCACTCTGCTCTGGATCTGTCTGCGTGGATGAGGATGGTAGGCGTCGCAGCCTTTAGTACCGGTGTTAACAATTGCACCAATCTTTTTTTAGATCTATAAAAATTTAGGAGTGGGGGGCTCAGCCTTCAGCGCCATGCAGCCCCCCCCCCCCCCCCACTTCTACGGGCCCGCCAGATTGATATGCGTCCTTGATTTAAAAGCCAGGTTAGAATTAATTTAAATGTGACATCTATATAACTATTAGTACACGTTATTTTTGTGTGCTTTTAACAACCCACATCCTTGCTGAGATAGATTGTATTTTTTTTTATATCAAAGGATTCATGTGATTTAACCAGCTTCTCGAGATCCCAATGTTCGGGTTAATTGCCGGCAGAGAGAATGAGCGAGTGGGGGAGCCGTGGTTCAATGTTCGGACTTCCACTCGGGCGTGAACCCCACGGAGATTCACCCGTCTCAGGCTCACCTAAGCCACGTTGATGTCCCGCGTTCAGCCAAGTGGGGGAGCAGTGGCGCAGCGCTTGAGCGCACGAGTTCGTTCCCCGTCCACAGCAACGTCAGATCAGTCGCGAGCGAAACCCCCAACAAACGCAGCGACCAACGCGGTGGAAGAAAAAAACAAAACCGACCAAGTAATCGCCACGACCGCACGTGGAAGCGCTCGTCCAGCAGCGGATTGACATGTACGGGCCTCTACGAAAACCTTCAGGATGGAGAGTGGACAATTGACCCACGTGGTGGAGGCTGCAGGACCTCGTGTCTCAGCCAGGTGGCAGAGTGACTCCGCGCGTGGAACTCTCCTCCCTCCGTCCCACGACCGAGGTCGTTTTATGGAAATCTCGGATGAATTGTATCAAACCACTTGTTTAAAACGTTGAGCAGTGCCGGATTATCCCGGAGGCAAAAGTAGCTACACATGCTACAGGCCCCGCACTTTCAAGTGCCCTGCGCTAAATGCTCTCAAGCTATAAATTCCGGTTCAGTGATTCTGCACTTGCTCTATTACTATAGTACTATACCGCCTTCAAGTTTTATGAACGACTGGGTGTTTAAGGTTACCGATTTGTCGTATTATGCGGCTGTATAGCAAATGAAAAAAATACAATTACTTTACTACGCAAGTTTAAAATAAATTGTGTTTCAATATTTATGTGTTTTTAAAAAATATTTAGGGTTCCTTTATAACATATGCTACAGGCCACGCAACTAACTTAATCCGGCACTGACGTCGAGCCAAATGTGACTGCACTGCCTGGCGAAGGCCTCACCCACGCTGCGTCGGTCGTGGTCGGCGATTGTCCGTGTCCTCGACACGCTCGTCTGTGTGGATATTTGCTGGTTTATTCCAGGATGTTTCTGTTGCGCGTCGTCGCTTTGGGATGTTCTATGTTCATATTTTGTTTGTTGCGGTTGCATCCGACTCAAGAGCCGCATGGCTCACAGGGCTATACCTAATAAATGAAATTTGAAACTTGATTTGGCGAGCAACTAAGTTCCAGTTCAGAGTTGAGACGTGGCCAAAAGATTCCAACTCAATTGCGGCCGGGTAATTACTGGAGATTCTGTAATTCCGGCGAAATTAACGCAGCTCAAAAAGTTTGAAATAAACCCTAATCGTGTCGTGGCACTAGTTAAACTAGTTATTTAATCACTATGGGGACCTGATTTGCCAGTAAAAATATGATAATTGGTTCTTTACCCTTCTATCTGGCAACAAAACTGACACCTTTTTACAAGGAGTCATGTTTGCATAGACCGCAATACCTGCAGTCATAAATACAAACAAAAGACATAACTCTGATAATGTGCACTGTCCTTGAAGTTGATTGGTCCACACCCGAGACAGCTTTCCTTCGAGCCTAGTCTCACATGGGTTGGACCAGAAGACGCCAAAAGGCGCACAACTCAAAGACAATGCACCATCAGAGTATGAGAGCTAAGCTAAGCTCTCATACTCTGATGGTGCATTGTCTTTGAGTTGTGCGCCTTTTGGCGTCTTCTGGTCCAACCCATGTGAGACTAGGCTCGAAGGAAAGCTGTCTCGGGTGTGGACCAATCAACTTCAAGGACAGTGCACATTATCAGAGTTATGTCTTTTGTTTGTATTTATGTCTGCAGGTATTGCGGTCTATGCAAACATGACTCCTTGTAAAAAGGTGTCAGTTTTGTTGCCAGATAGTTATTTAATATCTGAAGTAACGAGCATACTAGTACCGTACACTGTAGATTACTAGACGAGTCATTTCATTACACCGGTTAGCGGTTACACACATTGATAATGGGGTTGAGTGGCGACCCATTCCACTGCACTACGAACACATCAGTGGCGGTCCAACGAGGCCCCCCGCTCCCAACCAACTGCCACTGACCAACGTGGTGAAGTATTATCCATTAATCCCCCCGTGACCGACACAGCACGAGGATGGCAGTGGCTAGACAAAGCGGCTCGTGTAAACAACAACAATAATAATCACGTGGAATATATTTCCAAAAACGGAACAAAATATGTGTAAATGCTGTGTAATGTTTCGAAGCGAGGAATGCATTTCAGTGTGCGTAAAAAACTATATATTGTTTTTATGGCCACAGGTTTTGTGGCATTGGAGCTCATCAGAAGGCCGTAAGCCACTCCGCTCTGTGGATGCATTTCAGTGTGCGGAAGAAATAAATTGTTTTTATGGCCACAGGTTTTGTGGCATTGGAGCTCATCAGAAGGCCGTAAGCCACTCTACTCTCTGGATGCCCTCGTACCATCGTGTGGTTGACATGGTGCCTGTTGCAACGAATTAAATGCCTCCCCCAACTCCCTGGCCCAATTTTCTTATTTATTATAGCGCTGCGTCTTGGGACCCTCCCCGTCCCTCCTTATAGCCCCGCGTCTAAGGCCCCCTCGGTCCCGGGCACCGTTGTAAGGAGCCCGGACACCCGATTGCAGCTACGCATCTACGCGGACACAGTTACGGTTCTCGTTAACCCAGGGGAGTCCTGTCGAGTATCACGACTCCTCGGCAGGAGGGTCCTGCTAAGTTTTAGCAGTAAATGGGGGTGTGGTGGTGGTGAGGGGGGGCGATGATAGCTACGTGTTTACTGTAGTCCCAATTGATCAATTTGCGGTGTCATTTTTCAAAATCGCTAAATTTGGATCATGAAGTGGGTACACAATGGCCTATTCTTGCGATTGACGTCAGGAGATATTTAACACCCACTGAGCAACAGGCGGCGGTGTCCAGTCGCAGCAGTACAGTATAATTAATAGACTAATAATACAGACCGCAGGAATAATCAGGGCGGCCGCTAGAGTCGAACCGCGAAGCTCTGCGAACAAAAGCAGCGACACCAGCTACAGCCGGGCCGATTTATCGACCTGTAAAGTTCCACGTTGCAGCACCCGGCCAACTTTGGCCCAGAGTTCCTTTACATTTAATACAGGGGGTGAGAGCCCCAATGAGTTTGTAAGTCTCACTCACAAGGGAGACCTGGGGTTACGAATGGAAATAACTAGACGAGTGTAGAATATTTTTTTAAAGCACAATGTTACATGGGTCCAACTGACTGCGGTTTAATTGCTGGCCCTCATTCAGCAGTGGATTGATCACGGCCGATGATGATGTTGGCTTATACGCGAACTGCAGAGCTATTGACAATCCCAAATACTGTATGATGGGCAGTAATTGTAAAACAATTAATTTTAAATGTGCCAAAATCACAAAACAATAGAGGCGCGCATGCATCACCACCGATCATCCCATCTGTTGGGCAAATTAAACTCACTCATCCCTCGTGGCGTTTTCGCGATTGTGCTACATGTGTGTATATATATACTTCTTCTCCGCCACGTGGGGGCGAAACGTCGGACAACACGTGGTAAACCACCGGCAAACACACACACAAAAAAACCCCAGTCGAGATCGGTGCTATCTTTTTTTTTACAAAACTCAAGAAATCTGAGATCACACCCCCGGCAAATTGGCAGCGTGGCTCTCACGAAACTGAATGTTGACGGACGAGGAATTAAACTAAGTGGGGAAAAAATAAAAACCACGCTCACCGGGGGGTTAAGCACGAGTACACTTTTCACCCTAAGAAGTTGTTTTTGTTGTTGCAGATCGTCGTATTAAGAGGTCAGCGTTTGCTCTTCGTTAACTGGGCTCGGAGGCCTCTGTGCAATTACACATTGTAAACAACAACAGAATATTTATCGCAGCCTAAGGTGCTCACGGCCACTGGGGTCTTTATACTGCCTTGATTGGGGGGCCCAGTTTACAAGCAATTCCCCCCCCCTCCCCCCGCTGAAACTGGTCTATTTCGCACGTGTACGCACCATTGTGTCGTCAAAGAAAACCAACAGTCGCCATTCGCCACGAAGTGACGGTGACGTCAACCACGGCGCCTGTGCCAGGCTAGGTGCACTTTGAGGTTATCACGTGAAGAGTCGAAGGCTCGCTGCTGCTGGCAGGAGGAGGTCTCGGGACAGACTCAGCAGGTGCCACGAGTTGGCCGACTGAGATGATCGGTAGATGCACCACCAGCTGTACCCCCTACTGTGCCAACATGCTGTATTTTATCCGCACGGCCCTCCGCTCGTTGTTGTGAGCGTCGCTCCTCTGCCCTCCAGCAGCAGCAGCGTCCTTCACGAGCCTCCTCCTCCACAGAGGCCGATCTTGACACCGCTGGTACCGGTCATCGTCAAGTCCACTCAGCTCCACATCCTCCTGTACCGCATCAGCTCCATCTCTTCTCCAGCCCGTGCCGTGCCCGTTTAGCCTCCCTCTATGCGGCCAAACAGAAGCTGCTTGGGGGCATGCTGTGGCTGGGGCATGCTGTGGCTGAGGCATGCTGTGGCTGGGGCATGCTGTGGCTGGGGCATGCGGTGGCTGGGGCATGCTGTGGCTGGGGCATGCGGTGGCTGGGGCATGCGGTGGCTGGGGCATGCGGTGGCTGGGGCATGCTGTGGCTGGGGCATGCGGTGGCTGGGGCATGCTGTGGCTGGGGCATGCGGTGGCTGGGGCATGCTGTGGCTGGGGCATGCGGTGGCTGGGGCATGCTGTGGCTGGGGCATGCTGTGGCTGGGGCATGCGGTGGCTGGGGCATGCGGTGGCTGGGGCATGCGGTGGCTGGGGCATGCTGTGGCTGGGGCATGCTGTGGCTGGGGCATGCGGTGGCTGGGGCATGCTGTGGCTGGGGCATGCGGTGGCTGGGGCATGCTGTGGCTGGGGCATGCGGTGGCTGGGGCATGCTGTGGCTGGGGCATGCGGTGGCTGGGGCATGCTGTGGCTGGGGCATGCGGTGGCTGGGGCATGCTGTGGCTGGGGCATGCTGTGGCTGGGGCATGCTGTGGCTGGGGCATGCTGTGGCTGGGGCATGCGGTGGCTGGGGCATGCTGTGGCTGGGGCATGCGGTGGCTGGGGCATGCGGTGGCTGGGGCATGCGGTGGCTGGGGCATGCTGTGGCCGGGGCATGCTGTGGCCGGGGCATGCTGTGGCCGGGGCATGCTGTGGCCGGGGCATGCTGTGGCCGGGGCATGCTGTGGCCGGGGCATGCTGTGGCCGGGGCATGCGGTGGCCGGGGCATGCGGTGGCCGGGGCATGCGGTGGCCGGGGCATGCGGTGGCCGGGGCATGCGGTGGCCGGGCATGCGGTGGCTGGGAATTGCGGGCTACATGACCCAAACAACCCATCAAAACACACACGGACACACAGCCCCGCACAGCCTCCTGCGCAGACTGTTGGAGCCAAGTGTTGGTGCCAGCGAGTGAGAACCCACTTTAATGTTCCTTGACATACCGCACCATGCAGGCACAGTATATTCATTGTAGGCAGAGTAGATCTAGACACAGATGAGGAGGAGGCAGGCCCAGGAACGG
Organism: Lethenteron reissneri; assembly: GCF_015708825.2. Taxonomy (NCBI): domain Eukaryota; kingdom Metazoa; phylum Chordata; class Hyperoartia; order Petromyzontiformes; family Petromyzontidae; genus Lethenteron; species Lethenteron reissneri. Next base: position 4,079,481 of record NC_083805.1, read on the forward strand.
TTCGGATAACACCGTGGTACTGGCGCTAGCCGGCAATCGAACTCAGGCGGTGGTCGGGTTCGTAGTGGCAGTACACACACAGACACCTAATGCTCGCAAATGCCATTGGTGCACTCATCACTGGGCCGTCACGGTGGCTAGGAGATGTTAACTACCTCGCCTGGTATACAGGAGGTCGTGAGTTCGATCCCGGTCCCGACCCCGACACTCCCTCCACATTTATAAATACGCGTTTAGAGTATTTGGCTGCTACTATCAATTTCCACGTGATGATGATGAGCCAATTCGTTGAGCTGAAATAGTTTAGTTTAAAAGTTTATATATTCCTGTTTGCCTCTATGGGTACGGCACTCTCTATCAGTGTGTGTGTGTCCATCTCTATCATCTCTCTCTCTGTGCCTCTCTATCCTGTTTTCTGCATGCAGCGCTCTTCGTGAATTCAACGCAACTCCTCGGCCTAGGGTGGTGGGAAGTCTTCGAACGAAGTCCTCACTGCCCAAAACAGTGTCCGTCTACTGCATACAATACACAGTACTGCACGTGATAGTGTAATTCACACGTACCTACATTCATGCGACGTGACGTCCGAGTTTAATCGCTCGACTCTGCGATTGTTATTGGCAATTTATTCCGCGTGACGCAATTAGGATAACTAATTGCGCTTCGTCTGGTGGTCGTGACCTCTTAGCAGAGATGGCGGTGATGTTGCCGACGACGATGATGATGATGATGCTGCTGATGGTGTTGAATTTTCATATTCATTTTCGTGACCACAATACACGTAACCTTCGCCCCTTCCGTAAAGACAAATAAAACCAGCCCGTATCTTCCACATTGTCGATTTACGCGTCGTGCATGCGTACAAATAACAATGACAATTATTTTAGCCAGGAAAGCATCACCGAGTTTCGATACGCTTTTATTTTCTGTCCAGGAGGAGCCTGCCACGCACGTGGTGGTGTTCATCCGCACGAATTTCAGTTCGTGAACGTTTGGCTTCCCACGTTCGGAGTGGAAACGGACAAGGATCGGAGGACAACCTCCACGTGCACGAGAGGCCAGCACCCATAGTCCCCCCCACACAAATGGATTCAATAATCTGCAACTGTGTCGCCATCGCTTGGCTATAGCGCAGTCCCGCGCCTGCAACATCTGGCTTGGCCACGCGCGTGTGGTCAATTTTAGTGGCCGCGTGTGTGTGTGTGCGAGACGGGAGACATCTCATGAGAATAAATCTTGCTCTGGGTGGTGTGTTGCGTGCAGTTTGATGTAATGTGTGCACAGTCAACTAAACTTTATTTATTTTTATTTTACCAGGTAAGAGCCCACTGAACTATGTAGCTTTTTTTCAGAAGCGACCTGGCCACAAATGACAGCCCAACGAAGCGGGCTTATCATCATCATCATGCGGACATTTAGATCAGACAAATTCTCTAAACGCGTCGAGATGTTGATTCTAAATGTGGAGGGAAAAACCGGGGGACCCGGGGAAAAATACACGCGAGCACAGGGAGAGAGACGTGATGACTCCAAATACACAGCAGGTATCAGGGTCGGAATTGAACCCACGACATCCTGTGTAGCAGGCGAGGTAGTTAACATCTCCTAGCCACCGTGGCACCACCTACACTGATACAAAACATCATAAGAGAGAAATTAACAAGAGAAGCAGATCGAAGGGATGCACACGGGATAAGCCACATTGATCTAGAGCGAGAGAAAGGCAAAATAAAGATCCTCCGTATAGCCTTGGCAAACTTTTGGGGCAAGTGCTGTTCGCGAGCACCTTCTATGTGACTTTACCGAAAGAACAAAGAAGATGAATAATAGGATAGCAAACAAAAACATCTAATATCATCGAGAGGCAGAAGAATATGAAGGTTACAATGTGGTTGGTGTTTCAGTGTCAACGGAAAGTTACGCTCCTCTCGATGATGTATCGTCGTGAATTAAGAATTGTGTCGACTTTCATTGATGGGGTGGAGGGATAACAATGGGATAAAGGAGGCTGCGACTGCTGCTGCTGTTGTTGTTATTGTTGCAAACCGTCAACACTCAACCTCAATTCTACTCTACCAATATGTGTGTGTGTGGGGTGTAATAATGGTCTGTGTAGCTGCACTATTGGTATGCAACTATAACAAAGGTGCAAGGCTGCTTGGTTGTTGCACGCAGCCTTACGCCTCCTGTCCAGAATACTCACTCTGAACCTGCTTACAATATCGTGTGCAAGTATATACACACACGCCCAAGGACATATGGTTGGAGATGGAACAGGATTGCTTTCATCTAATGAGTATTAAAAGAAAAAAATATACGGACGCTTTTTGTTTCAGAGAGGGCGTGAAAACCAAATCATCGACGTCCCCACGTTTATCGGAGGGATCGCTCGAAAACTATTGACGTCAAATGATCGATGTATCGGGAACCAAAGTATCGATGTCACCGATGTATTGACGTCTCTTGCCCATCCCTGATCCAGACAAAGACACGAGACACCCATCGATGAGACATGCATCGATGAAGAGAGAGAGTGAGAGAATGAGAGAGGCAGCAATAAAGAGATGTCGACTTTGAGTGGAAAACACAGCGAGAGAGATAAAAAGAAAGAGAGAGCGAAAGACTTTTGACTTTTAAACAACTTTTATTGCCGCCAGCAGCAAACAGCACTGGAGGCGATTCTGGTACGAAATACACAAAGTCACCAGCAAACCCATAACAAGGAGCGATAGAGAGAGAGGCGGGTAGTAGAGATAGGGAAGAGCTCAGGAGGAGGATCAGAGCGTGCTTCTTCGTGTTGATGTTTGTGTCTATACGAAGAAAGTAGCACAGATTGATTTTGTTTCAAAATGGAAAACACGGAAAACGTTCATTAAAAAATATGGGGGGGGGGGGGGGGGGGGCAGTACATAAAGCAAAGCAATGAAAAAAACAAATAAATGATGAACGAAGCAAAGTGCCGACTAAACCGAGCATCTTCTTGTTTCCTCTGATCGTAAACAAAGAGAGAGTTAAAGAGAGCAGCAGCAGCAGCACACAGAGAGGAGAGAGGTGGAGAGAGAGAGGGGGGAGAGATAAAGAGACAGACACCCAGAGGAGGCATGCAGAGGAAGGGAGAGATAAATGTAGGACGGCACATCCGAGACACAAAGTGAGAGGTTCACAGAGAGGGAGAGAGATACGGGGAGAGAGAGACGGGGAGAGAGAACACATCTCTCGCACAAGGAGAGCGGCAAGGGAGAAGGGCAAGAACACGCACACACACACAGGGAGAGAGACATTTATTGACACACACACAGAGAGAGAGGGAGCAGGAATCACAACCACACACACACAGAGTGAGAGAGCTAAAGGGAGAATCACAGAGAGATAGCGAGACACACACACAGGCGCAGACACACACACACACAGAGACACACACAGAGACACACACGGGTGGAGAGAGAGAATGAGATAGAGCACAAAGACACCGACACACACACAGGCGCAGACACACACACAGACACACACACACAGACACACACCACAGAGACACACACAGACAGACACACACACAGAGACACACAGACACACACAGACACACACACACCACAGAGACACACAGACAGACACACACACAGAGACACACAGACAGACACACACACACAGAGACACACAGACACACACACACAGAGAGACACACACAGACAGACACACACAGACAGACACACACGCGGCGGGAGAGCTAAAGGGAGAATCACACACACAGCGAGAGAAGCAAGAGAGAGAGAGAGGGGGAGGAGAAGCACACACACACAACACACAGACAGAGAGAGATAATGAGCTAGAGTGCACGCACTCAGGCACACACACAGACAGACACACACAGAACGAGAGAAGAAACGGGAGCAGCACACACAACACAGCACACACAGGCAGCGAGAGAGAATGAGCTAGAGACACAGACACACACACCGACACAGAGACAGACACACAGACAGACACACACGGCGAGAGAGAGCGAGAGAATAGAGAGGAGCAGCACACACACACAGACACAGAGACGCACACCGACACACGCACACACGGCGAGGGAGAGAGAGAGAGATAATGAGCTAGAGTGGACACACACACACACAGCCGCACACCGACACACACAGAGACACACACGGCGAGAGAGAGAGGAGAGAGAGAGAAGGGGAAAGATACAAAACAAAGTTTGACGTCTCTTAATGGGCGAGCCGAGTCGGTGCGCGGCGCACAACGTGGCGGGCTGCTGCTGCTGCTGCACCACCACCATCACCACCACCATCATCACCACCACCACCATCACCACCATCATCACCATCACAGCTCGGGCGATAGAGCGACCACCACCACCATCACCGTCGTCGTCGGTCCCGTGTCCCTCAAGATGGCGGAGAGAGAAGGATCGATGCTCCAATATTGGAAGAAATTTGATCTACAGCGGCTGCAGGTCGGTCCGCGTTGTTGTTGTTGTTGGTGGTTGTTGTTGTTGGTGGTGGTGGTTGTTGTTGTTGTTGTGGCGGCACGGGCCCCGGGGCATGGGGCATGGCGGAGCGAGCGAGCGAGCGAGCGAGGGAGGGATAGAGGGGATGGTGATGATGGTGGTGATGAGGATGGAGGATGATGATGATGGTGATGATGATGGGATGGAACGGACGAGGATGGAGGGGGTGATGATGATGATGGTGATGATGGTGGTGATGATGATGGGATGGAAAGGATGATGATAATGGGATGGAGGAGGGGGGGGATGATGGCATGGATGATGAGATGGAGCGGACGAGGATGGAGACGCGCCGTTGATGACAGGAGAAGGAGGCGGTGGTGATGATGGTGGGGAGGGTCCCGACATCACCACCATCACCACCACCATCATTTGGCGCTGGGTTTGTTGTTATTTTATTTCGCTGGCGATGTGAGAGAGCGGCGGGGAGATGTGAAACAGAACCCCGAGGGGGGGGAGGGGGCAGACAACAGAAGCAGGATTCGTGTTCGTCCTTCCTGCGGATCGCTCTGAGAGTGATGGTGGGACCCCCCCCCCCCCATATCCATTGATGATTGGGAGAGATGATTGAGAGAGATGATTGAGAGATGATGATGCTGCTGGCGATGATGGTTGATTGTTGGTAACATGGTGGCCGTGGCCGTGAAGGAGCCACGCTGCCCGGCACTGCTGCTGGGTCGTAGAGCTCACGGTCAATACCGACTGACATCACCCCCCCACCCCACCACCACTATCATCAACATCCCCATCATCATCATCCCAATCATCACCATCATCATTCCCATGACAGCCCCGCTAACCACCACCAGACGGTACCGTCATCACCCCAGTGGCGGTGTGGTGGCAGCAACGTGTGCCACCTTCGATTTTTTTTTTGCGCCATCAGCATAACCATCATCATCACTCCCCATCATCACCATCATCATCACCACCACTCCGCATCATCATCACCACCACCACTCCACATCATCATCACCACCACCACTCCACATCATCATCATCATCACCACCACTCCACATCATCATCATCATCACCACCCCTCCGCATCATCATCACCACCACTCCCCATCATCACCACCACCACTCCACATCATCATCATCACCACTCCCCATCATCATCATCACCACCACCACTCCACATCATCATCATCACCACCACTCCACATCATCATCACCACCACCACCACTCCCCATCATCATCATCACCACCACCACCACTCCACATCATCATCACCACCACCACCACTCCACATCATCATCATCATCATCACCACCACTCCACATCATCAACATCATCACCACTCCCCATCATCATCATCACCACCACCACTCCACATCATCATCACCACCACCACCACTCCACATCATCATCACCACCACCACCACTCCACATCATCATCACCACCACCACCACTCCACATCATCATCATCACCACCACTCCCCATCATCATCATCACCACCACTCCCCATCATCATCATCACCACCACCACCACCACTCCACATCATCATCACCACCACCACCACTCCACATCATCATCATCATCACCACCACTCCCCATCAACATCATCACCACTCCCCATCAACACCATCACCACCACCACTCCACATCATCATCACCACCACCACCACTCCACATCATCATCACCACCACCACCACTCCACATCATCATCAACACCATCACCACTCCCCATCAACACCATCACCACTCCCCATCAACACCATCACCACTCCCCATCAACATCATCACCACCACCACTCCACATCATCATCATCACCACCACTCCCCATCATCATCATCACCACCACCACTCCACATCATCATCACCACCACCACCACTCCACATCATCATCACGATCATCATCACCACCACTCCACATCATCATCACCACCACCACTCCACATCATCATCATCACCACCACCACTCCACATCATCATCATCACCACCACCACTCCACATCATCATCACCACCACTCCCCATCATCATCATCATCACCACCACCACTCCACATCATCATCATCACCACCACTCCACATCATCACCACCACCACTCCCCATCATCATCATCACCACCACCACTCCACATCACCACCACCACTCCATATCATCATCACGATCATCATCACCACCACCACCATCAGAAGCAGGAGCAGCAGCAACGAGACACGTGGGTCTGTCTCTGCTGTTGTTTGTAATATTTCTCATCTCTTATCCATCCTTCTCCCCCAGCAAGCCACCCCCACACCGCATCCGCTCTGCTCCCATTGTTCTCTCCCCATTGTTCTCTCGCCATTGTTATCTCGCCATTGTTCTCGCGTCTCTTGCTTTGCTGGGTTGGGATCGTCGCTCTCTTTGTTGTTTCTCGAGTCGAGTCTCTTGGATTCCACGTCCGTTCTAGAACCGTGCGTGGTTGGGTTTAGTGGTGGTGGTGGTCATCTCACGAGTTAAGGTATGTTGTTTGGCAATATATTTTTTATTATTATTTGTTTTGTTTCTTCTAATATATATATACCGGGCAAGGACGTTGGGTGCTGAGAAGGTCGTATGGGGTGGGCGTTTAAATTGTATTTATTGTATTTTATTAGTAGCTAGGTCATCCACTCCAGTTGTGGTCTCGAGTAGTCGTTGCGGTGTTGTATGCTCCACTTGTGGGGGGTCACCTTGGGGGGGGGGGTCCCCCTATCCCCTTTTCCTTCCGAGATCATCCCCCATTGTCTGAGTCGTCAGCCAGACATGGGTCAATGTCTCTCTCTCTCTATCTCTCATGAGTCTCAGAGTCTTCGCTTTGACCGGCAATGTCTCTCTCTGTGTGTGTTTTCTTTGGTCGATTTTTTTAAGTAAAGTAAAAAATACAATGGGGGGGGGGGGTATTTTACTTTGGGCCCCCTTTCTATTCAATGTTGCCATTGAGGGGGGTCCCTTTTTGGGGTCTCTTGGTCCGGGGATATTCCTCTGTTGGTGTCACTTTTCGCGGTGTCTTTTTTGAAGGATCTCACAGTCCGGCGTGTCCCTGAACTTGACATTTCTGATTTTGGGTACCCCCCGGATAAATCCCTTCCATGGTCCATGCGGGTGACACTATTAGAAGACTATTATTATTATTTGAGCAGTATTGTGCACATAGATCGGTATACACCATTGTCGCTATGAATATTACTCACAGTTCGTTCATAGATAATGTGCAGAGAGTAGCAGACACACAGGGATACATATTATATATACGGGTGGACCCACCAACACCTTGTGAATTCTTAATGTAATGCATTGCGGTAAATCCACGTGTAGCTTCTTGATAATAAGCCTCATCCAGCAGTGGATAGGACACGGCAGAGAATCACGACGATGTTAATGTTATCCACACGTGCCCGCTTGCATGTGCAGCCACTGCCGTGTTGTGTGCTCTATAAAGTAAAACCCTGCAGTGTAAATGATCACTTGTGTGTGTGTGTGCATAACGTACGAATGGACATGACAACAACCGAAAAAATACTTTGGCAGTGACGTACAACCACCACTTGGGGTGTGGTAATGTTTTGTTTTTAATTATAAAGTTATTACTACTATTGCAATCATTGTTATGGTGCTACCCTATGGCATTACTGCGTGTGTTAAAGGGACACGTATGCTCCATCTCCTTGTTAATTTAACACGAGACATTGGTGATGTCGCAACAGTGAGTGTCAAAGTTACACAGTGAGTCTGTGCTAGAAGGGAAATAATAAAATAATAAAAATATAAAACAATACAATTCTCACGACGTTTCGACTGCAACACAAGCAATCATTATCAGGTGTGAAATCCACAGCAAGAAAATTTGGGGAAAAAAATGTTTCTTGCTGTGGATTTCACACCTGATGATGATTGCTTGTGTTGCAGTCGAGACGTCATGAGAATTGTATTGTTTTATATTTTTATTATTTCCCTTCTACGTGACTTTACCGAAAGAACCAAGAATATGAATCCCTGCAGTTACGAAAGCTTTAAATCAAAATGTAATCCTGTGCTGTGTTTAATCCCACCACATCATAGACTCACAATGCTGTTAGAGCGTCAGTGTTACAGCAGCAGAGTACTGTGTATAGTGTCAGTATTATTATTAAACACACCGTGTACCCACTGACTTAGCAAACATAAGCTCAACATAAGATCAAAAGACTCGTGTGTAAGTTAGGATGATTGCCGGGGCAAGAGTTGGTAAGCACCCATCAACACACACACACTTCAAATGAATATTAAGTCATCTTCCCTCGATATTGCACAGTTCGCAAGCACATGTGTACACTGTACGTGGTATATATATGTGTGAATCTTAATCATGTTGTAATAACTGTGCAGTTATTATTTTTATTCCCGGGTGCAGGGCCCTCCATGAAGATTTGATCTCACGTCTCTCTGCCAGTGTGTTGTTGTGTGTGTGTGGTTTGTGCATTTGGTGAACCGCTCTTACCAACAAAGTCCCACTCATTTCCACATTCACAAGCAAAGCAATCATAACCTGGTTGCCCGAGATGTGTGTGTTTGTGTGATCTTGGTTAGAGTCACAGCCAACATCATCATCATCAGTGGCCGGTGATATCCGGAACCCTCTCTACTTCCCCTGTGGTCACATCAACTCGCATTGAATGAACTACCCACGACCTGAACCATTGCTGTGTTGTCAAACGATCATCCGACAATGATTGACGTGGCATTTGGATGTCCTTCATCCAGCAGTGGATTGGCAAAGTTCTTCTTACATTGCGTGTTATTAAGATTTTTATTTTTATCACAGCGGGGGCACATTTTCGTCTGCGTTATCAAGAGGGTAAAATAAAACTTCTGTTTTACATTGAGTTTGATATGAGATTTAGTTTGGACACGGTGTGAGTTTTAGGTGTGTGTGTGTACGCAATGTGTGTGAATGTGTTTGTCGTGTGCGTGTGTGTCCTTGCTTCCCATGTAAAACGTCAAGGCAATGGGGATGAAAAGCAGAGCACATGGCTTGTACATTGTCTGCTAAATATAAACCTCTGTTGGGAGGATGCAGACTTGTCAGGAGTGTGGCGTGTTTAAACACAGGTTGCCATTTGGGGTTAGAGACACGGGTTTAGTGTTATTGGCAGAGTTCAGGTTAAGTTGAAGTGTCGTGTTATATGATCAGTGTTTTGGGGTGCTGATCTGCCACTGTGTTAGTGGGTATGGTGAAGAATGTGGTGCGTTGTTTTCACCGTTAGCTGTTACTTGGGATAGGGTTCGTCCTAAAGTTTAGTGTTTGGGGGGGGGGGGGGGAGCTCGGTTTAGCTTTGGGTTAAGATTCAGTGGTTGGTGTTGGGGTTTCAGAGTGATCCTGTTGTGTTTAGGGTTGTTTTGTGGGTTCAGGTTAAATTTGGAGGTTACGTATGGGGGGGGAGAATCTGGGTTAAAACAACTCCATCTTTAAAGGGGGCATGTTCACACGAGTTCCAGCCACGTTAAGAGTTACACATGCAGTAGTTGTTTCGTTACAATGACTTTAAAGGAGCCCATTGTTACCGGTGATAATGGTTGTTGTAACAAAGGGCTTTATAACGTTGTGGGGTTTCTCCAGGCACTTGGGTTTCCTTGATTAAGGCACAAAAAACCCATTGCTTAGTTATCAAGTAATTGGTCAAACATCCAGTTTCAGGAGCCTCTTGGCCATACAACAAACTTTTGAGATTAAGTGAATGTGTTTGCTTTCGCCCCCAGATTAAACAAATGACATGACAGCACTTTTATTGACTTACAACTTTCGTGAATGCAGGAATTCATATTCTTTGTTTCTCTGGGTAAAGTCACGTAGATAGGAAAAAATAAAAGAATATAACTCATTGATTTCAGTACCGAATTGTGGATGTTTCATAGTTACACGCCGAATGACGCGTGATGATTGTGTTTGCTATTGAGTGGAGCGCACACACACAGCGACATAACACAGCAACATAACACAGCAACATAACACAATATCATAACACAGCAACATAACAAAGTGACATAACACACACAGCGGCATAACAGAGTAGCATAACACACGCAACGACTTAACAGACTAACATACCACAATAACATAATACAGCAACATAACACAATAACATAACACACACAGTAACATAAAACACGTTGCAATCTTCACACGTAGCACAATACATATTTCAACATAACACACGCATCAAATGACACACAAAGCACACAACACACACGCACAGAAACACAACACACAGAACACAGCAACATAACACACACATAGAGACATAACACACACAACACATCACACAACACACATCACACACACAGCAACACACAGAACACACACACAGAGACATCACACACACAACACATAAAACACAAATCACACAACACACATCACACAACACACAGAACACACACACAGCAACATAACACAGAACACACACACAACACACACAGCGACATAACACACAGAACACACACATAGTGACATAACACACAACACATCACACAACACACAGAACACACACACAGAGACATAAAACACACAACACAACACACATCACACCAACAGCAACACACATAAAACACATAGAGAAATCACACACAACACATCACACACAACACACACACACACAACACACCACACATCACACACACAAACGACACCGTGAGTTTATCATCAACACATGAGATGGAGGATGTTGGCATCCTGTGATGTGTTTAACGGGAAAACCCTTCGATTGTTGAGCTTTTACAGTATTTGCTCCGGTGTTAATATCTTTATCGATATATAAACAGTACAGTATATTTGTGTGTGTGTGCGTGTTCTATTTTACGAAAAACGTGGCTTTCAAAATGCGCTTTTGTTATCCATTGTTCACAACGAGAGGCGAGAGAGAGAGATGGGAAGTGTTGTCTGTGTGTACTTGAACCTGTTCTGGGCTTCTCCTAGGTCGACTCAGACTCAAGTCAGAGTGCAAAACTCCAGCACCGGGGGATACATTAGAGGTGACATGTGGGGATGTCTTATTCCGCCTGTAAGCCGTACTATAGTAGTGGTACTACTGTATTGTTACCGTGGCTTCTTTGTTGTGTGTGCAGTGTGTGTAGTGTGTGCACGATGCATTGTACACAGTATCGGTATGCCTACCCGTACAGTACTGGGTTTGGTTAGAATGAATCGCTGTCACCACGCTTGCCATCGTGTTTACACCACATACTGGACTGCACACACACCACACATACACACAGTGCAGTACACAAATACACACGTGTGTGTGTGTACGTACACACACGTGTGTGTGTACGTACACACACGTGTGTGTGTATGTGTGTGTGCAGTACACGTGTGTGTGTGGTGTGTGTATACACACGTATGTGTGGTGTGTGTATGTGTAGTGTGCATACACACCACATACACACAGTGCATTACACAAATACACGTATGTGTGTGTACACACACACGTGTATGTGTGTGTGCAGTACACGTGTGTGTGTGGTGTGTGTATACACACGTGTGTATGTGTGGTGTGTGTATGTGTAGTGTGCATACACACCACATACACACAGTGCAGTACACAAATACACACGTGTGTGTGTACACACACACACGTGTGTATGTGTGTGTGTGCAGTACACGTATGTGTGTGGTGTGTGTATACACACGTGTGTATGTGTGGTGTGTGTATGTGTAGTGTGCATACACACCACATACACAGTGCAGTACACAAATACACACGTGTGTGTGTGTACACACACACACACGTGTGTATGTGTGTGTGCAGTACACGTGTGTGTGTGTATACACATACGTGTGTGTGTGTATACACACACCACATACACACAGTGCAGTACACAAATACACGTGCATGTGTGTCCAAATAAACGTGTGTGTATTTTGTACTGCAGTTCAGCATTTGGTGTGTGCAATATCGTACACAGGGTAACACGTGTGTGTGGTGTGTACACACGTGTGTATGTGTGGTGTGTGTAGTACACGTGTGTGTGTGCAGTACAGTGTGTTGTACTGTGTTTAAGAGTACAGTGCCGTGTTGTGTATCCTCACGACACGTGTGTGTACAGTGCACCACGCCGTGACCCTTGTACAGTGCAGCGTGGTCTGCAGCCACTGCCTTTGTGTGGCGGTGGTTCTAATATGATTACCCTGCAGTGTCACCCCGTGGGGTCGCCCATAAATGACGTCACGCACCTAGGGGGGGGGGGGTCAGACATTTGTGACGAGGGGGGGTTTGAGAAATGTGACGTCACATCAAAATGCGCAACTTTAAATAAATATAGACAATACGTTCTGCTTAATTAAATATACTTTTTAATACATGTTTTCTTCCTACAACATCAGAGTGCAGGGGCGCATTAAATACGCACTACAATGACAATAGTTTAAAGCGATTTGAAGCATGTTTTTTTTTATTTTGGGGGGGGGGGGGGGGCTGCTGTTGTTGTTGCTGCTGTTGTTGTTGTTGCTGCTGTTGTTGTTGCTGCTGCTGTTGTTGTTGCTGCTGTTGTTGTTGTTGCTGTTGTTGCTGCTGCTGTTGTTGTTGCTGATGTTGTTGCGTTGTGTATCCGTAGCGAACAGCACACACTGTGTGTGTGTTTACACGTGAGTACACCACGTGTGTGCCCTCTGTGTGTGTCGCCTTGTGCAAGGGTCTACCACGTGTGTGTATGTGTGTACACACGGTTACGACGTGCAGTAGTGAACAAACAACAACAACAACCCCGCGACACATTCGTCAACAAGCAAATGCGGTCTTCAAATGGGAAATAAACGACGTTTCGGGCAACGACCCTAGTACCAACAATAGAGGAAGACCCGTACCGTGCCATTGTTGTTGTACACTTTGTGTATACGAGGTCACACAGTCAAGCATGCTGTGTGTGTGTGTGCACGACAGTGTACTGTACTGAGTGCAGAGTCTGTAAAGTGTGTCCTGTGTGTGCACTGTGTAAGTCGCTTAACGCGTCCTTACACTGTGTGTAATTTGTGTACTTACCTCGACTATATTATATCACTTGGGTGCCCTGTAATGTTTGCGTACGACTTATCGTTTTTAGTCTGTTAATTTTGTACCTACGTGACTTTACCGAAAGAACCAAAGAGTATGGATTCCTGCAGTCACGAAAGCTTCAAATCAAGACTCTGCGTGTCTCTCTGTCATAATCATCATCACGGTGGCTCGGAGATGTTAACTACCTCGCCTGGTGTACAGGAGGTCGTGGGTTAGATCTCGACCTTGACGCCTGCTGCTGTATATTTAGAGTTTGCGTGTCTCTCTCATCATCATCACGGTGGCTAGGAGATGTTGACTACCTCGCCTGGTGTACAGGAGGTCGTGGGTTCGATCTCGACCTTGACGCCTGCTGCTGTATATTTGCAGTTTGCAGTGTCTCTCTCATCATCATCACGGTGGCTAGGAGATGTTAACTACCTCGCCTGGTATACAGGAGGTCGTGGGTTCGATCTCGACCGTGTCGCCTGCTGCTGTATATTTGGAGTTTGCGTGTCTCTCTCTCTCATCATCATCATCACGGTGGCTAGGAGATGTTAACTACCTCGCCTGGTGTACAGGAGGTCGTGGGTTCGATCTCGACCGTGTCGCCTGCTGCTGTATATTTGGAGTTTGCGTGTCTCTCTCTCTCCCCGTGGTCGCTTGGATTTTTCTCCGTGTCCTCCCAGTTTCCCCCTCCACGTTTAGAATCAACATCACCATGCGCTTAGTGTATTTGGCTGCTGCTATAAAAGTCCCACGTGATGATGATAAGCCCACTTCGTTGAGCTATCATTTGTGGTCAGGTCGCTTTTGAAAAAGAGCTGCATAGGTCACTGGGCCATTACCTGATAAAAAGAAATAGTTTCGTTTTAATTTAGAATCCGCCTGCATTCATTTATTCACCCTCCCTCCTCCTCCACACTCTCCCGTGTCACCACCAAACGTTGAGGATGGGGATGACTACATTACATTATTAATCATTCACACGCCAGCATTGAGCACACACACACACACCGGGCCTGTGCAGGCACAGTAGCACATACAGTGGTGATCAATACAGCAGTCAACAGCACCAACGTACACACTGAATTGTGTTGTGTTGTGATATGTACTGCATATACAGAACTGTGGTGTGTCCAAGTAAGGAACTATTTTTAACAGAGAAGGGGGGGGGGGGGTTGTCTATTAACGTCTGGCAGTTAAAACCGGCCTTGGTTATCAATAAAGCCAGACTGCTGATGAGACATTGAACGTCAAAACTAGTCCTGGACTATAAAAGTCTGGCAGTTCAACCACCATTGGTGCTTGTCAGCCTGACTCTGCTGATGAGACATTGAACATCAAAACTAGTCCTGGACTATAAAGGTCTGGCAGTTCAACCACCATTGGTTCTCGTCAGCCTGACTCTGCTGATGAGACATTGAAAGTCGAACACCTGTCCAGAGATTTCTTTATTGAACCAATGCCACCAGTGAAATGATGCACTCACAGAATGCCATGTGGCTGATGAGATGTGTAAATGAATACTTGGAGTGGTTTTCTTTTGTACGTCGAGGGTCAAATATTTGAAGGAGGCATGTGCAGTATTGTCTGCTTATTTATGTTGTAACATTACCCTGCAAGACCGTACAGTATATGAATGCAGGGGCACTTGTTTTATTTCAGATTGTGTTATACTATACAGTGCTGCATACCTGTCAACCCCTTATCAGTGCCCTACCTTATTACAGACCAATTCAAACCTTATTGGTCACCCGTGCCCTTATAAATCTCAACGTTCATCCTACAAAATCCCATCACAAGGGAGAAACACAAATAGACAATCTTCACCACTAGTACACTCACCACCACTACACTCACCACTAGTACACTCACCATGTTGAAACGGCTGTACGCTGTATGGACCTGGAAATTCAATTTCCCTGTACAAGAATACGGGGTAAACCGTGTGGGTTGACACTCCAAGGTGCATGGGTAATGGATGTGACTAAGGTCTCTGTGGTGCACTATGCAGTACTGTAGTAGCATATACACAGGGCGGGCGAGATGTCTATATACCTCTGTGAGTTACAGCTTTAAAGTAAATGTATTGTGCAGGGGTATAGGGACTTCTCGACCACCGTGTTTTTATTTATATAGACGTATGGGGGTCATTGTTCTTGTTTGTGTGTGCGTGTGTTTTTGTCTTGAATCTCTGTGCACATGCTCGTTTGTGTATGTGTCTGTCACTGTTCCTCTGCATATGCCAGTCTCTGTACTTAGTCTAGGATTCTATGTATGTCTGTGTCTGTCTCTGTACTTAGTCTAGGATTTGTACTTAGTTTAGTACTCTATGTGTGTCTGTGTCAGTCTCTGTCGCCATGTGTTTGTGTGTGTATATGTCAGTCGACCCGTGGCACCTGCTGGGTCTGCCCCGTGACCTCCTGCCAGCGGGCGTTCGACACTTCACGTGGCCTCAAGGTGCACATGGCCTGGCACAAGCGTCGTGGTGCCATCACCGCCACTTAGTGGCGAATGGCGGTTGTTGTTGTGTGAATGTGCCACTCGACATATGTGCTTGCGTGTGTGTGTGTGTACCCAATGAGACGTAATAATACAATGTTCGTATGTTTAAATTCTGTATGTATTATATTATGCACAGAACACACACACCCACTGTGTATAAGAGAAGTAAAACATTGCTGCAGTGTGTTCCATCACGTACACTTGTGTCTTGATTGTGTGTTTGTGCAGTGTGCAGTGTTTGCTCATAGCTCGGGCTTGAATTATGGTTGACAATGCTCAGGTTGATGTAGGAAGTTGGTGTCTCATTTCTCGTGCGCAACTCGAGGCGAGGGCTTCTTCACATCCCCGAGGTAGACTCCGCTTCAAATAGCTACCTTGGTGCGGTGTAAATTTCGATTTAAAGGTTTCGTGACTGCAGGGATTCATCTTCTTGGTTCTTTCGGTAAAGTCACGTAGAAGGGAAGTAATAAATAAAAAATAAAAACATAATAAAATAATTCTCACGACGTTTCGGCCACAACGCAAGCAGCCATCCTCAGGTGAAGACCAGGTCTGTCTCCCCGACAGACCTGGTCTTCACCTGAGGACGGCTGCTTGTGTTGTGGCCGAAACGTCGTGAGAATAATTATATTATGTCATATTTATTATTTTATTGCTTCCCTTCTACGTGATTTTACCGAAAGAACCAAGAAGATTGGTGCGGTGTGTAAAGCATTGGGGAGACAAAGGCGGCCGGGCGTGGTGCTGACCACCCAATCCTCCACGTGTGGCTTGCCGGCCCTCATAGATGCTCGCTAACAGCACTTGCCCCAACAGTCGGTTCAGGCTATACGGGGGGGGGGGGAATCTTTGTCTTTGTAGACCTCCTATGTGTACATATCTCTTTCCGATATGGTAATGTCTACACTCTAGATGTATACACTACTCTATATTCCTAAGTGTGTATCTTGCCCTGTGTTTATATAATGGCAACCTCTGCAAACTGGAAACATTGGGAGGGGGGGGGGGAGCCCTAGTTTGGCTCGTCGTGAAAACTCCTGGAGATCTGTGAAAAGTAACTTTATCGCTCACCGGATTCCTCCGGTGAAAACAAAAAAATATGTCCTATACATGAATGTATCGGTGTGTATGGTATATAGTTGAAGGTATTTTTTTTTATACTGGTAGGAACCTCCTGGTTACACCAGCCCACAGGGGATTATTGTGTCCGTCCGTCGTGCAGGGGAGGGTGGGGGGGGGCTGGGTGGGGGGGCTGGGTGGGGAGGGCGGGGCTGGGTGGGGGGTGGCGAGGGTGGGGCTGGGTGGGGAGGGGCTGGGTGGGGGAGGGGAGGGGTGGGGAGGGGCTGGGTGGGGATGGAGGGGCTGGGTGGGGAGGGTGGGGGTGGGGCTGGCTGGGGGGTGGGGCTGGGTGGGGAGGGGCTGGTCACCCCGTGGTGCCCTTATAAAACTCAACGTTTAACCTACTCACGCCGGCTTGTGCCCGCCCTCACAGTCGGGCATATTTGCGGAATACACCACGCCGCCGTTGACCCTGGCCATTGACCGAGCAACCCAACGTTCCTACCAGCTCCCTCCGCAGGAATGTGTTTACAACACCAGGTATGAATTCGAGACACCCTGTCTGGTGCAGTGGTCAGCGCGCTGTGTTATGAACAAGGCGACCCAAGTTCGATTCCCAGCCACGGCTAACATCAGTGGCGAGTGACAGCAGCAGAACTTGTCCTGGGCCAGCCACCCCTTAGCTCGGCTCGGCATTAAATGATGACCCAATAAGGTATGTACCAGAGGTGGGACAAAGTCATTGTTATGCAAGTCCAAGTCGAGTCTGAAGTCATCAAATTCATGACTCGAGTCTGACTCGAGTCCAAGTCACATGACTCGAGTCCACACCTCTGGTATGTACACATGAGCGAACCCTGGGAAGAAGAGTCCGAGGCAGCCACAAGTGTGCTCCCGGCCACACCACTGCCCACAATTTCTGTCCGTTCTCGCCTTAATCGGTGCTCGCTTTACAGCCCGTGCCCCAGCAGTCTACAACAGGGGCATGAGCCATAGCAGAGGCTACGTGACTTTACCGAAAACACCCAAGAGTATGAATCCTTGCAGTCACGAAAGCTTCAAATCTAGAATTAATAGCAGAGGCTGCTAACACGTGTACCCCTGTGTGCGAACTTACGTCCCCTCCGTTTTGTCATTCCATTCGCTGGATGAGAAGATGAGAACCTCCCCAGACCGGGACAGCTCACGAGGGTTATTGTTTTCATCCCCACCGCACTTTCACCACGTTGGTCTCGTGCGGGCTGATGAAGGCGGGGATAGACAGACATTGGGAGCACAGGAGAACAGTACAACAATGGTACAGAAACGTATATTCCTTACACATATCTTTTTTTTTTAATCCAAACTTCAGCGGGTGAAAATACACTGCCGTTGCCCTAAGATGAATTAATAATAGCGACATGTTGAGTTAATTTGTCCAGACACTCACTGTCCGTATATACATACACACGGCCACACATACTTGCATGCATGTATGTATTAGATACAAACATGCACAAACACGCCACCACACATATCAAGCCTGAAACAGACCGTCGGGGCAAGTGCTGCGGTCCTGGGCCTCCCCTAGGTCGACTCAGCCTCAATTGAGTACCTGGTGCGGTGTGTAAACATCGCCACTAGGGAGACAAAGGCGGTCGGGCGTGGTGCTGGCCACCCACCCCCTAGTGTACCGTTCCGGCCTTTATAGGTGCTCGCTAACAGCACTTGCCCCTACAGTTTGTTAAGCCTACACGGGGGATCTTTGTCTTTTTTCAGCCACAGAGAGCTAGAGTAGGGGCAGGAGCGGTGGTGCACCGGTTGGCGCGCTGCGCTACGAACCTGGCTATGACCGGAGTTCGATTCCCGCTCACGGCCAACACCGGTGCCGATTATCTGAACCGGTTCCTGGGGGCCTCCTCCCCTAGGTCGACTCAGCCTCAAATGAGTTCCCTGCGCAGTGGTGTGTAAGCATCACCCACTGGGGAAGACAAAGGCAGCCGGGCTTGGTGTTGCCCCCTCGCCCTGTGCCGTGCCGGCCTTCATAGGTGTTGCTCGCTGACAGCACTTGCCCCAGCAGTCTTGCGGAGGCTACAAGGGGGATCTTTGTCTTTTGTGTTCAGCCAGAACCCACTGCTGCACTCTCTGTGTGTGTGTGTGCAGCGTGCCCTGCGTTGTAGATGGCGTCGGGCGGACTGGGAAATATTATAATGAGAGCTGACAGTGTTCGCTCGGTCTGATGAATTTTTTAAACCAAATGAATAAACAATAGCACTTATATATTTATTTCTTTCAAGAGGCCGGGGCTGGCTGTCTGCGGTGGCGTGATCCTTTATCTTTGCACTCCTGCACGTTCAAGTGTGTGTCTGTGTGCCTGTGTGTGTGCCTGTGAGGCTATGTGTGTGTGTGTTTCTCTACCGTATATCTGAACCGGTCCTGGGCCTCCTCCCCTAGGTCGACTCAGCCTCAAATGGGTACCCGGTGTGGTGTGTAAGCATTGCCACTGGGGAGACAAAGGCGGGTGGGCGTGGTGCTGGCCACCCAACCCCTCGTGTGCCGTACCAGCCTTGCCCCAACAGTCTGTTAAGGCTATACGGGGGATCTTTGTCTTTGTATCTGTACCGTATATATGAACCGGTCCTGGTTCCTCCCCAAGGTCGTACCTTGTGCCATGAGTGAAAACATCGCCACTGGGGAGACAAAGGCGGTCGGGCGTGGCGCTGGCTACCTACCCCCCTCGTGTGCTGTGCCGACCTACATCGGTGCTGCTCGATAACAGCACTTGCCCCAACAGTCTGTTAAGGCTATACCGGGGGATCTTTGTATTTGTATGGGGAGCGGTGGCGCAAGTGGTTAGCGCGCTGCGCTTTGAACCCGGAGACCCAAGTTCAAATCCCGCTCGCGACCAATAATAAACAGCTGCGAATATTTGAAACTCCCCTGACCCTTCCCTAGGTCAACTCAGCCTTAAATGAGTGCCTGGTTTCGTGTAAATCGCTACTGGGGAGACAAAGGCGGCCGGGCGTGGTGCTGGCCTCCTACAATTCTGGCCTTAACGGGTGCTCGCAAACAGCCCTTTCCCCAACAGCCTTTTCAAGGCTCTACGCAGGATATTTATGCATGCGAGGCCACGGAAAGTCACCCCAAAGTGCACCTAGCCTGGCACGAGTGCCGTGACAACATTACCGTGCGTGTGCCACCTTCATTCGATTCCTGGTCACGGCTAACATCCATTTGTCATTGATATCTGACCCTGTGCCCGGGTCTCCTAGAGGTTGACTCTGCAACAGCACTGGGGAGACAAAGGTGGCGCGACATGGTGCTAACAGCACTCTGCTGATGTTAATCATCATCATCATCACGATCCATAGGGGCAGAGAGCCCGGAGTATTATAGGTGTCCACTCCACGTTTCATTATTTGAATCCACTTTCCTCTCTGTCTTGTGCCCACATGCTCAAGTAGTGGCACCTAATTCTATGATGTCGTCAAGCCATCATCATTCTCTTTATGAATAATGAGATGGTTTACTCCTCCTTCCATGCATTCTCTGTTCGGTCTTTCTCTCTTTCCGGCTCCTATCCCCCCCCACACCGAACAACAACAAGAAGACACTTTTAATTTTCCTGTTGTTGCCCATCATACGTGTGCCTGAAGGGTTAACACACACAGAGAGAGAGCACCGATGAATCAGTATTATCGTGAGCACAGAGAGACCACGTTGCTTGTCGTGGTTGCATTGCCAGAACAACAATGGGGCTCGCACTGAACCTTTTGTCTCGAATTCACCACGAAGCCACAAACGCTTTGCAGCAGCGATGGGCATTGCACATTTGTGGCCGAGCCTACCTACCCGCGGCCCAAACCCAGGTTGAGATGGCACAGAAGGTGGCGCTGGGTGATGATTATATATCTGAACCGGTCCTGGGCCTCCTTGCCCCTAGGTCGACTCAGCACTCAAACGAATAACCCGGTGGGGCGTGTGGTAAACATCGTCGCTGGGAGAGACAAAGGCGGCCGGGCGTGGTGCTGGCAACCCACCCCCTCGTGTGCCGTGCCGGCCTTCATAGGTGCTCGCTAACACCACTTGCCCCAACAGTCTGTTAAGGCTACACGGGGGGATCTTATCTTTTGTGTGTTTTCGTGGGAGTGTGGTTGTGTGTGCGTTATGCCACATGGTTGAATGTGGTGTGTATGTGTGTTAAGTGTGTATTATGGTATGCATAGCGTTTATGGTTTATATATGTTTGCATTAACATATGGCCTGTGTGCATGAGCATTATCTACACATGTAGACTGTATGTCGGTAAGGATGGCATATCTATAAACACGGGTGAATGTAACTTACGGTGGTGGGCGTGTGTGGTGGCATCGTGCGTGTCCACGTGCCTGCATCTTGCGTGTCCACGTGCATGCCTATCTCGCACAAGTATAATCTCACATTTGTGTGAAACGATGGATATCTCTCTCGCTCTCTCTCTCGCTTTCTCTCTCTTTCCGATCGTGGCCACCGTCAGGACAGAGCGGCCGATTGTCTGCCACAGCTGTCCGTGGCAGTGATCAATTGGGCAGCCGTGCCAAGGATAACAATGACTGTACACACACACGCGCGCATGCATATGTATGCATATTAACACAAAGACAAGGGGATCACAGCCACCACCACCCCGATTCCCCCCACCACCATCCACAACCCCGGGGTAGCCTTGAGTAGAATGCTGGTGGGGGGGGGGGTGTTCGCGAGCACCTATGGAGGATAGGAAACAGCAACACTCGATAGATGGTGGATGGCCTGGTGGTGGTGGTGGTGTTGACCAGGTGGGATGGCCCATGATTAGTCCCCCCCCCCCCAAAAACAATATGTAGTCACTACATAGTATATGTAATCTGTCGCCGATGTTAACCGTTTAGTGGGAGTCAGATTCAGGTGGGCAGGTGCGTGGATTCTAACATTTACAGCTCAAGTCTATGGGTCTCTGTGTGCGAGTCTATGGGTCTCTGTGTGAGTCTCTGGGTCTTTGTGTGAGTCTGAGTCTTTGTGTGAGTCTATGGGTATCTCTGTGCGAGTGTCTGAATCTCTGTGGGAGTCTATGAGTCTCTGTGTGAGTCTCTGGGTCTCTGTGTGAGTCTATGAGTCTCTTTGTGAGTCTATGAGTCTCTGTGCGAGTCTCTGGGTCTCTGTGCGAGTCTGAGTCTCTGTGTGAGTCTATGGGTCTCTGTGTGAGTCTATGGGTCTCTGTGCGAGTCTGAGTCTCTGTGTGAGTCTCTGTGTGAGTATGGGTCTCTGTGTGAGTCTATGGGTCTCTGCGTGAGTCTCTGTGCGAGTCTATGGGTCTCTGTGCGAGTCTATGGGTCTCTGTGCGAGTCTATGGGTCTCTCTGTGTGAGTCTATGGGTCTCTCTGTGTGAGTCTATGGGTCTCTGTGTGCGAGTGTCTGGGTCTCTGTGCGAGTCTGAGTCTCTGTGTGAGTCTATGGGTCTCTGTGTGAGTCTATGGGTCTCTGTGCGAGTCTGAGTCTCTGTGTGAGTCTCTGTGTGAGTATGGGTCTCTGTGTGAGTCTATGGGTCTCTGTGTGAGTCTGAGTCTCTGCGTGAGTCTCTGGGTCTCTGTGCGAGTCTATGGGTCTCTGTGTGAGTCTATGGGTCTCTCTGTGTGAGTCTATGGGTCTCTGTGTGCGAGTGTCTGGGTCTCTGTGCGAGTTTGAGTCTCTGTGTGAGTCTGAGTCTCTGTGCGAGTCTATGGGTCTGTGCGAGTCTGAGTCTCTGTGTAAGTCTGAGTCTCTATGTGAGTCTATGGGTCTCTGTGTGAGTCTATGGGTCTCTGTGTGAGTCTATGGGTCTCTTTGTGAGTCTATGGGTCTCTGTGTGAGTCTATGGGTCTCTGTGTGAGTCTCTGTGTGGGTCTCTGTGTGAGTCTCTGTGTGAGTCTATGGGTCTCTCTGTGCGAGTCTATGGGTCTCTGTGTGAGTCTATGTGTCTCTGTATGAGTCTATGAGTCTCTGTGTGAGTGAGTCTCTGGGTCTCTACACAAATTACAGCTACATGCGCGACCACATTACCAGGACGCTGTTCACGTGCGTACAGAAGAAGCCCGTGAGAGATGCGTGCGCTTGCTGTGAACTGCGCGTGGACTTCTTTCGCGCCGTACCGGAGCCAACCGTGATGATGATCGGAGGGACGGGAACACCAAACCTCGATTTAAAGCTTTCGTGACTGCAGGGATTCATCTTGTTGGTTCTTTCGGTAAAGTCACGTAGAAGGGAAATATTAAAATAATAAAAATAAAACATAATAAAATACAATTCTCACGACGTTTCGGCCACAACGCAAACAGCCGTCCTCAGGTGAAGAACAGGTCTGTCGGAAAGACCTCGTCTGAATGAACACCACCAAGCTTGGCAGCATCCGACAGCCCTGTTCTTCACCTGAGGACGGCTGCTTGCGTTGTGGCCGAAACGTCGTGAGAATTATTTTATTATGTTTTATTTTTATTATTTTATTTCCATTCTTTACCGAAAGAACCAAGACGATGAATCCCTGCAGTCACGAAAGCTTTAAATCGAGAGATGACACCAAACCTGCCAAGCCCTCATCAGTGCCCTCCCCACCTGAATATCACAGACCAACTCAGACCGGATTGGTCAACCCGTGTGCCCCCTTGTGAATATCAACGTTCATCCGAGAAAGTCCCATCACAAGGGAGACACACACATAGACAAATCGCCACCACTAGTACACTCACCACTAGTAAACTCACCAATACACACACCACTAGTACACTCACCACTAGTACTCACCACTAGTACACTCACCACTAGTAAACTCACTAGTACACTCACTAGTACACTCACCAATACACACACTAGTACACTCACCAATACACACACCACTAGTACACTTACCACTACACTCACCACTAGTACACTCACCACTAGTACACTCACCACTAGTACACTCACCACTACACTCACCACTAGTACACTCACCACCATACTCACCACTAGCACACTCCCCACTACACTAACCACTACACTCACCACTAGTACACTCACCACCAGTACACTCACCACCAGTACACTCACCACTAGTACACTCACCACTAGTACACTCACCACCACTACACTCACCACCAGCACACACACCACCACTACACTCACCACCAGTACACTCACCACCACTACACTCACCACCAGTACACTCACCACCACTACACTCACCACCAGTACACTCACCACCAGTACACTCACCACTAGTACACTCACCACTACACACACCACTACACTCACTCACCACCACTACACTCACTCACCAGTACACTCACCACTAGTACACTCACCACTACACTCACTAGTACACTCACCACTACACTCACCACTAGTACACTCACCACCAGCACACACACCACCACTACACTCACCACCAGTACACTCACCACTAGTACACTCACCACCAGTACACTCACCACCACTACACTCACCACCAGTACACTCACCACCAGTACACTCACCACTAGTACACTCACCACTACACACACCACTACACTCACTCACCACCACTACACTCACTCACCACCACTACACTCACCACTAGTACACTCACCAGTACACTCACCACTACACTCACCACTACACTCACCACCAGTACACTTACCACTAGTACACTCACCACCACTACACTCACCACCAGTACACTCACCACCAGTACACTCACCACTACACTCACCACCACTACACTCACCACTAGTACACTCACCACCAGTACACTCACCACCAGTACACTTACCACTAGTACACTCACCACCACTACACTCACCATATTCAAACGGCTGTACCGCCGAATGGACCCGAAAACTCAATTTCCCCTGCACAAGAACACGGGCTCATAACGACGACGACGCCGCCGTACCCCCGGGGGGTGCACGTGGATATGGGAACAAGTGCACGAGCTGATCGGGGATTACAAATCGCAGACAACATCAACGCAGCCTGCTGTCGTGGGAGCTGTGGCAAAGGGATCGCAGCCGAAGAACGGGAAATCCTCAATCACGTCCAGGGATGGTGATCGGTGACGTCACCGCGCACGCCTGCGTGATGACGTCACCGCGCACGCCTGCGTGATGACGTCACACGCATCCCGTGCGACGTCGTGACGTCAGCGCTCTTCCCGTGGGGTGGGGGGGGTGTCGTACTGGACACAGTATTTAACAAAAAAAGTTTTCCTCGCTGGCTGGCTGCCTGGAGAAGAGGCTCACGTCCAAAGGGAAGGTCGCGTAACGTCCGAAGGACGTGCAGGCTGCTGGCTACCCCGCCACCTACGGCTTGTAACGTACAGTAGGTGCTGGTGAACTTCTTTCGCACCGTACGTCGCCAACCGTGCCAATCGGAGGGCGTGCGCTGACACGTCGCGACACGCACGCAATGGTGCACCCGATACGATAGCACACCGTAGCTTCTCTCTGTGTGTGCCAGTGCCCCTCCCCTCCACCCCCTCCCCTGCACCCCCTCCCCTCCACCCCCTCTATCTCCTCCCCTCCATCCCCTCTCCTCCCCTCCACCCCCTCCCCTCCACCCCCTCCCTCTCCATCCCCTCGCCTGCACCCCCTCCCCTGCACCCCCTCCATCTCCTCCCCTCCATCCCCTCCATCCCCTGCACCTCCATCCCCTCCATCCCCTCCACCCCCTCTCCTCCCCTCCACCCCTCCCCTCCATCCCCTCCATCCCCTCCTTCCCACCCCCTCCCCTCCACCCCCTCCCCTCCATCCCCTCCCCTCCACCCCCTCCCCTCCCCTCCACCCCCTCCCTCCCCTCCACCCCTCCCCTCCCCTCCACCCCTCCCCTCCCCTCCACCCCTCCCCTCCATCTCCTCCTTCCCAATCCCCTCCCCTCCACCCCCTCCCCTCCATCCCCTCCCCTCCACCCCCTTCCCTCCCCTCCACCCCCTCCCCTCCCCTCCACCCCCTCCCCTCCCCTCCCCTCCACCCCCTCCCCTCCCCTCCCCTCCACCCCCTCCCCTCCCCTCCACCCCCTCCCCTCCATCTCCTCCTTCCCAATCCCCTCCCCTCCATCCCTCCGCCCTGCACCGCCTCGCACCTCGCGTGGCACGGCTCTGTACAGCGGCGCGCCTCCTCGTCTGCTGCTGCTCTATAAATAGGTGGCCGGTGTGCGTGCAATCTGCGTGGCTCCCCGCGGTTGTGTCGTGGGTTTGGCCGGGAAGCCCGAGGTGGGAGGTTGTTGGGGGGGGGGGGTGCAGGGGGCAGGTGCAGCGGGGGGGCCAGGCACAAGAGATCGCTCTGGTGCCACATTGGGAGTGGACACGTGGGCGAGGGTGGCGTGGTGGGGTGGGGGGGACGACGACGACATGGTGAGGAGTGGTGGTGTGCCCATGGGATGTCTGTGAGCCATGGTGAGCGTGTTGGTGTGTGTGAAGGTTGGGAGATTCGTGGTGCAAGGGGCGCGGGCTGCTTGACGTGTCCGTCCTCGTTATTGATATCGACACCGCATCGAACCCTTGCCACCCCGCTCCTGTGCGGCTCGCCAAACCGGTCCAACGGAGACTCCAAACTCGACCCAGAGACTTGCCCCGAAAACTCCGAACCCTTTGCAACTCAACCACAGTCGCCTTTGCACTTTCGCCAATTCGCCCGCATTCAAATGCAAATCATTCTCGCATGCATTGACATGCAAATGTACGTGTGGGGGTGGAGTGGATTTGGGGGAGAGGGGGGGCGCAAAGAATGTAAACATGCAAACTCTGGATGGCAGAGAGAGGAACTGCGTGAGTCGAGAACGCCGGCTTATTCTTGGCGATGCGTGTCGAGCAACGCAGATTTCGTTTCGCGCCACTCGCCAATCGCTCGCCGCCGCCGCCGCCAGCTGCGACGAGAGGACGCGCGTACGAGGGCGACAGACATCGCAGGCCTCCCCTCCTCCTCCTCGCCGGTTCTCGTGCAGCCGCTGTGCACGTACGTTGAACTTCTGTCGCGCCGTACGTAGCCGACCGTGATGAATCAAGCACGCGTCGTCTGTCGTTCGCCCTCGGCGAAACACACAGACCTGCGCCTTGACAGGGGTCTGGCCCCGCCGCCGATGGATGGATGGACGACGGACCGAAGATCTATTCGTGGACGATTCGCCCCCCCCACCCACCTCCGCCTTACGGGTTGTATGGTACTTTCAGATTTCTCGTGTGTTCGAGAACGGTCTGTGGAAGAAGATATGCGGGAACTACTTCTGGCTGAAATTGCTTTCTGTGGCCTCCATTCCACGTTGGGGCCACTGTATTTTCCCAGCAGACCCTGCTGCAGAGAAATGCTGGTCTCGTGGCAGTCAAACCAATATTTTTTTTATTTTCATACTTAGAGTTGGAATTTGACCAAACTAAGTGAAAACCCACATTTAATTTGATGGTTTTTGTGCTGTTGTTGGTGACCAGGCAGAGACCGTTAACTCGATACGCTTGAGAAAATCGGATTAGTGACGGGTGGCTGGAATTCAGATTCAAATAAACATAGCACTTTGTAAAAAGTATGATCTGCCAACGACAAATCAGTCAGTCCCTCTACGTTGAAGAGGGCCCGTTGCCTGAAACGTTAGCCTATTGTTTTCTGTGATGAGGCATTACTGACAATGTGTTGTTATATTTTTATGTACGTCTAGACAAAAAAGCAAAGATCTCCCAAATAGCCTTAAAATACTGTTGGGGCAAGTGCTGTTAGCGAGCACCTATGAAGGCCGGCACGGCACACGAGGGGGTGGGTGGCCAGAACCACGCCCGACCGCCTTTGTCTCCCCAGTGTTGATGTTCACCCACCGCACCGGGTACTCATTTAAGGCTGAGTCGACGTAGGGGAGGCCCAGGACCGGTTCAGATAATCGTCACTGGTGTTGGCCGTGAGTGGGAATCGAACCCGGGTCGTTGGGTTCATATCGCAGCGCGCGTACCGCTACACTATCGCTCCCCACACACACACATGCACACACATTCAAGCGCAATGAATTAGCATGGGTCAGCCCGGGTCGATCCCCCTGATCTAAACTTGGGTGCCTTAGTCTGGCAGTTGGAGTCTATTGAATTTGCACCGAATCCTAAACACTGTATGCCGCCGCTGCAGCAACCACCACCACCGATCCGCTCGCGCTGAAGCTTGCAGTCTCTTTCTCGGCAGTGTAGAATCCGTTTAACCTCGTGCTCCAGCGGTGCTGTATTAACCACGCTCTTCATACGCCTCTTCATTCGTGAAGGCTTAGTTGACCAAATTAGCGGAAGAAAATACTTAATACCGTTTACGCCGTTGGATTGGGCAGTTCGTGGCAAGCCCCAACTTTCAAACAGCCCGAGTGTTTATTATATTTTAAAAATACGAATGTAATTCACACTCCCCCCATCACGAGCCATGAGTTAAGTGTTCCAAAGCGCCATGTTTTTGTTGCAAGCGCTTCAGCGTCTCGAGATGTGTTCATGTTTAGACTCTGCTTTGCTTGTCAGTCTGCTTGCTGGATGAAGGCCTACCCCATCCCTGCTTCCAGTGCTGCGAGATATTCACATTCCCACGACGTGGCCCAGATGTTTTTGAACCCCAGCGGTGGCAAAACGCTGGGTAACTCACGTCCCTCTTCGTTTCCGCCGATCGCCAAGTGACACGGCCACCGTCACGGTGCTCACGAGGACGAAGAGCAGCACCGTGAAGTGCAGGATGTGCACGCGAGCCAGCACAGGAGGCCGCGGAGCCTGTTTGACCGTACTTCACCACGCCGGTCCGTGCCGCTCGGTAAAGGCAGTAGGGGGGGAGGTGGAGGCTGCCTCAGCGCTGGTTCTGAAATCAGCCGTCACAGATGACGAGTCGTGCCCAGGAGTTGAGCTCGGGTTGCCGGGTTCGCGGTGCAGCGCCACTGACCCACTGCGGCGGCACCGCTGCCACCACGAGGTGTTGTGCCGTAGGGCACCGTGGCGGAATTCCCGACTTCGTAAAATATGGACGATCGGTAAGAAGGTTGCTGGGGTCAAATTCTTGCCTTTGGTTGACCCAGAACATCGTGAGATATATATAGACGATAGATAATGTTTGATTGGAAACCAGGTGAGAGCCCGTTGAGACTAAGAATCTATTTTTTTCGTTGCAGGGGGACTTGGATAATATAGGCAATACAGTGCACATTCATTAAAATACAAAAAAAAATCTACCCAAAAAACATTATGAACCAGAACAGAATCTGGCGTCATAACCGCATGCAGCTCCATGATGTCAATAGTTGACGGTGGTTGTTGTTATGTTTGGGAGACTTGTTCCCTGCCGAGGGAATGTGGAATTTCCATTACTGCTTGAGAGATGAGAACCGCGCCATGCTTATGTAAGCAATCGCATGCTGCTATTGTTGTTGTTGCTGCACAGTATATACTGTGTTTGTAGGTGAATTGTAAATGCAGCGGTAGTAGATTGCGGCATGAACCCGGCCACCCTAATTCCCTTCCTAGCGACAGCGAGCAACAATATTTAAAATGGTCCTGGGCGACTGCTTCACCGACCCTCGCTGACCAGCGTGGTGAAGTATGATGAGTATGGTCAAATAACCTCCGCCCCCCCCCCCCCCCCCCCCATTACTGATGCAGCATCGGGAAGCCTTGATACACCGGCGGAATGACAAAAGGAGCTGGACGTTTTGCGTACGTTCATTTGGGACTGTGGTTTCTGGTCCAATGCATATCCCCGCGGAAACTTTAATGAGCCCCCTATTAATACCCCAGGATTTCTTGGGGAGGTCGGTGGGGGGAGGTGGGTGGATGGGATCTGGGGGTGGGGAGGGGCACAGTGGAGATCTCCCCCCCCCCGGTTGTGAACTCCCCCGTGGTGTTGTGATAGAGAGCTCGGTGCGAGTGGTGGCTGATGATTAGCGGTGCCAATCTGTGCAGAACCTTCTCTCTATCTGTGCCTGTGCGTGGTTTTTTTTCCCTGGAGTTTGTGTCGCGTGGCGTAGCGTTGGGGGGGGGGGGGTCGTCTGTGATTGCGATGGGAAAGTCAAACGTCCACTTGATTTGGCAATGGGGGAATAAAAACTGGAAGAAAATTGGAGCGTGTTTTAAGTGGGAGGCGAAATGAGGGTAAAGTGATTTCAGAAAAAAAATAGATTTTTTTAAAGAGCATCTGGGACTTAATGTGCAATGATGTGAAGAATTGGGTTGGAATCTGGGTTGCAATTCGATTCCAAGAATCGATTCTTTTGTTGTTAAAGCAATGTGGTGGTGTAAATTTCGATTTAAAGCTTTCGTGACTGCAGTAATTCATCTGCTTGGTTCTTTCGGTAAAGTCACGTCGACAGACCTGTTCTCCACCTGAGGACGGCTGCTTGCGTTGTGGCCGAAACGTCGTGAGAATTATTTAAAAATGTTATATTTTTATTATTTTATTATTTTCCTTTTACGTGACTTTACCGAAAGAACCAAGAAAATGTGGTGGTGATTGTAGCGACCTCTAGTGGCTGTAGAGGTTTACATGAACCAATCGCATGCGAGGTTTACGGTTCTTACGCACGCGCAAGGTGCGATACCATGCACCTCTGGCAAGCTGAGATGATAGATATTGATTGACGATTCGAGATGTCGTTACACACATCGACGGTCCGTAACTCGCCGTCGATCAACGACACGCTTTTATTTTCCAAAGTTTCCAGGTTTCACTGGACGAGATGAAAATCAGTGGAATCAACTGCAGCTGGCGGAACAGCCACTTTGATGTCAAAGGCGCGGACGAGCAAAATTGCTAAATAAAGGAAGAGAGACGCTGATGAATTATGGAGTCGTTTGACTGGAGCTGGAATGCAGAAGGTCGTGGGTTCGATCCCGGATCCTGGCGATACCAGTTTGTATGTTTGGAGTTTGTGTGCTCTCTCTCAGAAAGGGTTTTATCAGAATCAGAAAGGGTTTTATTCGCCATGAAAGATCGCACAGACAAAGAATTTACTTTGGCAGGGACGTGCATACATTCAACATATAGAAATCTTAAATAAGTGGTGTACAGCGATGGTCGGGTGGATTTTTCTCCAGGTCTCTCTCCGATTTTTCTCCCGACGTTTATAGACCCGCGCTTTGAGATTGTCAGTTTGAAAGGCGCTTGTTTTCATCATTATTATCACTACATGCGTGTGCATTATTTGGCTACTGTAATAAATTCCCACGTGACGATACAAGCCACTTGGATGAGCTGTCATGTGTGGCCAGGTTGCCTCTGAGACAGATTGAATAACTCGGTGGGTTTCACCTGGTAAATCAAAAGTTTTAAGCCACCCAGGGTTGGTGGGTCGCGTCTAGGATGGGCGCCACACACTTCAGCACTCCCACGTGTCTCCCAGCGTTAGCCTCTCACTTCACCGTAAGCGCGACGGATCGTGGGGTCGGATCAGGCCGCGATTGAGAAATGACTAATTGCAGCCAGAAAAATAATGTTGATTTGTAAGGAGAAGGAGGAGGGGAGGGGGGGGCAAGGGAAAAAAAATGCCAAAAAAACATTAGTGCGCTAGGCTGCGCGCGTGCAGGGCATCGCTTATATATGAATGAGCACTTGTTGTAAAGCCCATCAATAGTGGGACCACATCTTTAGCTGGGGGGTGGTGGAGGGGGAGTTATATATATATTTTTAAAATATATATTTTTAAAGCCAAGCGTTCTTGGCCCACGAACCGCTCTTGCACATAAATAACGAGGCGAGGAAGCCGCGCCGTGTACGCGGAGAGACGCACGGACGCACGGACCCCGCCACCACCGTTGTAATTGCTGCGCAGTGTTGCAGAGTTGGGAGTAAACATTTCCAGAGTTGCATAATCGCTCAATAGATGCAGCTTATTTATATATTTCTAATGTTTCTCCCCGTGCCTCTCGAGCTCGCTCTGCTCTGACTCCCGCGTCCGCCCGACCGAACCCAACCCGCAACCCGGGGGGGGCACCATCCACACCCCCAAGTAGCAATCCTCATCCAATCCCCACCCCATTACCCCCCCACCACCACCAACACACCGCTTGTACCAAAAAAAAAGCCTTCAAGATGGGCACACATGCACAGCTTAGAAGCAATTATTACTAATTACCACCTGCAGTTTTGAAAGCACTTTTGCGAATTCTTCCTGTTAGGGCATTAGCAGGAATTAGCTGCCACTGGATCTAGGTGGGAGGAAGGTAGGAGGCAGTGCCCCCACCACCGCACCCCCCCCCCCGCCCCCCAATTCCTCACATCCTCCAGCCCTCCTCCTGCACCCCCACATCAGGATTAGGCTTCAGAGGTTGGGGAGGCTTTTGCACCGCATACAGGTCAAACCACAGTCGTCTTAAAGGTGCTGCCATTAAGCACTCACTTCTTGGATAAAAAAACATTCCTATTTTTTTTGCCAGCCCGCCTCTCCCACCCGCTCGCTCTCTCGCTCTCCTTCGCTCTGCCTTTCTCGCAAAGACATAATCCGCACCGTTAATCTCGCGCCAGTGAACAGATACTTGGCGTTCGTGTGTGTGTTTTTTTAATGGCGTAGTTTTTTTTTTAATATCTAATTTAACAACAAATTTGCCAGACCCTCCGGATAAAGTGTGCCTTCGTCAATGTAAATAATTTAGTAATTCACGTGGTCTACGTGTTCGCCCGCGTACGATGTAATGTGCGGGTGATTTTTTTTTTTCAACTGGCCGGGATTTGAGTAATTGCAAGCAGGGCGCCTGGTGCGCAAAGTGGGTAGGTGGGTTGGTGGTGAGTAGGCGGGTCGGGTATGTAGGTGCTTGGGTGTCTAGATAGGTAGGTGGTTGGATGAGGAGGTGGGTAGGTGATAAGTAGGTGGGTGGGTGGGTAGGTGTGTGAGTAAATGGGTAGATAGGTAGCTTTGTAGATGAGTAGGTGGATTGGTGGGTGCGTCAGGTGTAGGTGGTTATACTCTTTGGTTTTTCGGTAAAGTCACGTGGGTAATTTTTTTTTTTCATAAATAAAATTACCACGTTTCGGAGGCAACACAAGCTTCCGTCTTCAGGTGAAACCGTCACAGCAAAATTACCTTGATAAAGTAATTACCTTGATACAGTAATTTTGCTGTGACGATGCCACCTGAAGACGGAAGCTTGTGTTGCCTCCGAAACGTCGTGATTTAATTTATTAAAATTATTTTTTACCTACGTGACTTTACCGAAAAAAACGAAGAGTATGAATCCTTGCAGTCACGAAATCTTCAAATCTAGTAGGTAGTTATGTTAAGTATAGCGAGTAATCAAATCGTGACCGTGAGTGAACCTTTCCGAACATTTATATTTTTTGCCGCAAATAAATCCTGGATTCCCCAATCCTTGGCACAGAACGGACGTGGCCTGGCAAGCCGGTACTTCTGGAGTGTTCTGAACGGGGGAGTGGGTTGCGACGTTTCTGCGTTAAAAAATAAAAGATTCCACGGCGCCTGCTAATGGCGAGTTCAGTTGCAGCAGCAGCAGCAACACTACTTCTGCTACCTTAATGTTTTATATGAAAGACAAACTGCAACCCCAACTTTCCCGCCGCCCCCCCCTCCAACCCGCCACTGATTTTACTTGGAAGCATTGGCATCCGTTTGTTTAAAAAGTTATCATTTCATCCTGTTTGTATGCTTTTAATCACTGACATTAGTTACAGCCCATTAACGCACTTCTTGCCAATTCTGTGTTGTTTTGAAAAGGTGGGGGTGGGTGCGGGGCACGGGGGAGGGGGGGGGGCGACGCTGTGCGGTGGAGGTTTGGGAAGGAAATTAAAAGAGACTAATGTTTACTTTGTACAAGAAGACCGACGGAGTCTTTCCGTCTCGTTTTGCTCCTCGCCGCCGACGGGAGTTGAGCACACACACACACACGGGGGTGCGGATCTGCCGAAGGCCGCTCTCGCACTTTCTCCCCCCCCCCCAACGCGAATGAATTGACGTGAATCGACGAGCGAAGGAACGTTTCGGATGAAAGGAGCGCGCGGATGCGCTCGGCGCAAATGCTTTGCGCGCTGGGGACGTTTTGACGGCGCACGGGAGTGTCGTGATCGGCACCGTGGTCACGTTCGGATTACTCGTTAAACTTGGAACCTAGCTGCCTACACAGAGACGGATAGGTTACAACATACTCTTTGGTTCTTTCGGTAGAGTCACATAGGTAGCTACGAGACTTTACCGTAAGAACCAAGGAGTATGGATTCCTGGTGTCACGAAAGCTTCAAATCCAGGTTAAACGCGATGGCGTCGACGGGAAGACGCACGAAAGCCGCGCAAACGGATTTCAGTCCCTGGTTTGGTACTCGGATGTGCGACCTCCTCCTCAGGGCTTGCCTGGTGTCGTGGGCATGGAGCTGCGAGGCGTGGGGGGCCAGGAGATGGTGGTGTTGGGTGGCGTGCTCCCCCCTTGCAGGCGCCCGTCGGGTTTCTCAAGGCCCCCCCCCACCCCCCCCTCCGGTTTACTACTCCCACGACGTGAAGACAAATTTTGATGGAACGGAATTTTGTGCCAAACGTCGCAGGAGTCGGTGAGGCTTTCATCATTGCCCTGCGTAATTAAACTGCAAATACGACTAGGATCTAGTTGTAGCGTCTAAATAAAACCGCATCTGTAGGTTCTATACAGAAATAGTGGGGTGGGGTTGTGTTATTATAGAGAGAGGCAGAGGAAGAGATCTTAGATCTTGAACCGACACTTGAATGGGTGCATGGAGTCGACAGCACGGACGGCGGGCGGGGTGGGGGGGGCAAGTTTCTCGACCGAAAAAGATTAATGTTGGGACCACATTGGCAGTGATGCACGATCGGCCACATCACTGAAACAGAAACGTTCAACAGCATTGCATCGGCAACTCTTGCCTCCACCGCGAGATGAAGCGTCTCTTCAGTCGGTTGGCTGACGTTTCGGGCAGTGTGGCACTGCTTTGGAACAAAGAGCGACAGGCCAGCGAGAGAGAGAGAGACGGGGTTGACCGAGTTTGCGCTTTACACGGCAGCGGCGTCGGCGCCGAGGGACGTCTGGGGGGGGGGATGTGAAAGAGCGTTGATGCGCGCACAGCGTGGGGGGGAGCCCAGCGTGGAAGTCCTCTACGGGCGCACAGCGCGGTGAGCGGTGGACAAACGGGGACGCGGAAAATCTCGTCTCCACCGCGGGGCTGAGCGGGGACGACCACCGACGGGGGAGGGTGAGCGTCGCGCGGCGGAGAGCGGCGGTGGTGGTGGGTAGGTGGGTGGGTAGGTGGTGGTGGGTAGGTGGTGGGTAGGTGGGTAGGTGGGTGGGTGGTGGGTAGGTGGGTGGGTGGGGGGAGACGCGGGCCTCTTCTGATCGCACCCCGAGCGGCCGCGCCATTTCGTCGTCGCGGGCGGGGGATGCGGCGAGCCGCCCGGACACTGCGTGCGTATCCACGTGTGCGTGGCGTGTGTCTCCACGTGTGCGTATCCACGTGTGCGTAGCGTGTGCGTCTCCACGTGTGTGTCTCCACGTGTGCGTAGCGTGTGCCCCCACGTGTGCGTATCCACGTGCGTAGCCGTGCGGCGCCCGACCGCATTTTGCACGACGCGTTTTTAATGAACGCCCCCTCCCCCCCACGTGCTCACACTTTGGTTATTATGAAGGACGTTTTTGGTTGACCCGTCGATGAAGTCTTTAATAGGTTTTATCACAGCTATTTAATTTGTTTCAAAAGTATTATTATTATTATTATACGTTTGTTGATTTAGCTCGCCGCATTAAATCGTTCACCGTCGTCGGCATAAGTCATGGTCTAGCCACTGCTGATGATAGCTTCCCTGTTCCATCATCATCTATGATCGTTTCAACATCGAGGAGGAGCACTGATTTCGGATTGATTGGTACCCCAGTCGCGGAGTGAAGTACACCCCTGCAAAAAATTGTGTCCCAGAAATAAAATATTTTAGTGCCTCGGTCATTTTGTATTATTTGGATACCCCGGGGTACCGCCATGAGGATCATTTGTGAATAAAGTATCGTGAAAAATGAACGGCCGAGTGAGTGTCGTGAGGGATCGGTGGCGGTCACGAGTCTTGCTGGTGGTGGTGAGTCTCGTTGGTGGTGAGTTGTTGGTGGTGAGTCTTGTTGGTGGTGAGTCTTGTTGGTGGTGAGTCTTGTTGGTGGTTGTTGGTGGTGAGTCTTGTTGGTGGTGAGTCTTGTTGGTGGTGAGTCTTGTTGGTGGTGAGTCTTGTTGGTGGTGAGTCTTGTTGGTGGTGAGTCTTGTTGGTGGTGAGTCTTGTTGGTGGTTGTTGGTGGTGAGTCTTGTTGGTGGTGAGTCTTGTTGGTGGTGAGTCTTGTTGGTGGTGAGTCTTGTTGGTGGTGAGTCTTGTTGGTGGTGAGTCTTGTTGGTGGTGAGTCTTGTTGGTGGTGAGTCTTGTTGGTGGTGAGTCTTGTTGGTGGTTGTTGGTGGTGAGTCTTGTTGGTGGTTGTTGGTGGTTGTTGTTGGTGAGTCTTGTTGGTGGTTGTTGGTGGTGAGTCTTGTTGTTGGTGGTTGTTGGTGGTGAGTCTTGTTGGTGGTGAGTCTTGTTGGTGGTGAGTCTTGGCGGTGGTGGTGGTTGGTGGTTGTTGGTGGTGAGTCTTGTTGTTGGTGGTTGTTGGTGGTGAGTCTTGTTGTTGGTGGTGGTTGGTGGTTGTTGGTGGTTGTTGGTGGTGAGTGTCACCGCGAGGGCCGCGGCTGCGAAGGCCCCACGATCGATGTGACCCACCCGGCGAGCTCACGGAGCCGCATCGATCCACGTGGCTTCCCCACCGCACCCCCCCCCCCACTGCCCCCCCCTTCGCCCCTCATCACCCCCCCCCACCTCTTTTTTTTACGTCCTCTCAGCCGCTGCTGCTACTATCGCCAGGATTCCTCACCCCTCCCGTTGAGTCTCCACCTTCACTCGTCTCGCTGAGTGACAGGTTACCACCGTCACTGTCCTGGATCTCACAGATCCGTCTCACTCTCTGTGGCCTCATTACCAACATTCCCAGATGCCCCTCTTCCCATTCCCACCATTCCCAAGATTCCCCGGGACCCTGTCTCCTTAAGGAACTTGGATCACTCTGTTCCAAATAATTCATATATCCCTTCCTTCCTGTCATATTCCCAATATCCCCATGAAGCCCTCTCTCCCTGTCCTCGATTTTCCCAAGATTCTCAGATTTATCCGTCTTTGCTTTTCCCAAAATTCACAGATTTGTCCGTCTTCACTATTCCCAGGATTCCAAGATTCCTCTATCCCTATCATCACTCTTCCCAAGTTTCCCACGCTTTTCTCCGCATCTTCACTATTCCCAGGGTTTCCGCGATTGAGCCCTCTGGCCCTGTGCTCACCGTGTCCAAAATTCCACAAATCTCCCGTTTCCCTGTCCTCGCTATTCCTAAACCTTCCAGGTTTCCCTCTGCCTAAGGTGGTGAAGCTCCCCCCCCCTCTCTTCCTGAACCCTCTCAGGTTCCTCCCAAATTCCCAGGTTACTATTAAACTGTTTAAACTAAAACAATGTTTTATTTTACCAGGTGTAAGGCGCACTGAGCTATGTAGATCTTTTCAGAAGCGACCTGGCCGCAAATGAAAGCTCAACGAAGTGGCTTATCATCACGTGGAAATTTATAGCAGCCAAATACTCTAAACGCGTGATGTTGATTCTAAATGTGGAGGGAGAAACCGGAGGACCCGGGGAAAAATCCACGCTAGCACAGGGAGAGAGACACGCAAACTCCAAAATATACAGCAGCAGGTGGCAGGGTCGTGGTCGAAGCCACGACCTCCTGCATACCAGGCGAGGTAGTTAACATCTCCTAGCCACCGTGATGATGGTGAGAGAGAGGGAGACACGCAAACTCCAAATATACAGCATCAGGCGTCAGGGTCGGGATCGAAGCCACGACCTCCTGCATACCAGGCGAGGTAGTTAACATCTCCTAGCCACCGCGAGAGGTTCCTCTTTAAATGCCCCCCCCTCCCGTCTACAACAGCGGTGGCGACATTGACCACTCGCAGCCACCCCCCCCACCATTAGCGTCTCATTATTTAATTGTCGCCACCGGCGGGCCTGCCTCTTCCCGCGTCGCGGCGAGCTTACAGGAAGACGGTCATTAGCATTTTCACAGTTCTCACGTTCATAAAATGCACGTAGCGCGTGTTCCTCGCTCGCTCGCCCGCTATCCGTCAGGGAGTTTGCCCGTTCGCTCCGAGCTCGTCATCGTGAAACTCGCACGGATCGCTCCCCCCCGTCCCGTGTTCCCAGCCGGGGCAGCCTTCTCGATCACACGGTTCGCTCGCGGGCAATTCGCCTGTATTCATCACGATGATCGTCGTCGTCGTCGTCATGATTGCGTGCAATGATCGTCGTTAATGAATGCGTTTCGTTCAGCGCGGCGATGGTTCGTACTTTTTTTGCGAGGATTTTTGGTTTTTTAAACGCGAGACCGTTTTACATGATGACCAGCAACCACCACCGTCAGCCAGTGTCATATCGATTCTCTTCCCCCCCCCCCCACATCGCCCCCCACACTCCCCCACCCCCCTCCCCCAAACCTGTACAGCCGCCCGCCTGCCCGGACTGATAAGATCGATAGGCAATCAACAAATCTTCCTCTCCGATCAATAACGAGCCACGTGGCAGCCAGGCTTCCCATGGCAACGGGCGAGTTGGCCCGGCTGCTGATACTGAAGATGATGCTGCTGCTGCTGTTGTAAATGCTGCTGATGGTGCTGCTGCTGCTGCTACTGATGATGATGATGGGAGCTGACTGAGCAATAGGAGACAGAGGAGGCATTTCATGTCCAGCAGGATGCGGCAGAGTTTCGCCAGGGGCTGACCCCGGCGTTGACGGGGCTGCGAGTACGGAGGGCGACACCGACTAGACACGAGAGCGATCGATGTGAGGATGAGGGCGACAACCTCCTGCGAGTCCGCGTGGCACTCCGACTGGTGTGCGATTAGAACCAACGGGGTTTTTGGAACCCTCTCCGCGAGGAACGTTCTTCCGGCTGATGTGGAATTGGACCGCATTTGCACGTCGGTTGCTGTGCCAAACTTAAATCTGTCCTGTCCAATTCCAAAAACCAATCTTGCGTAGAATTCAGAGTGGATGTAATAATTTTTATTGTAATAACAACACGGCGCTTTGTCGAGCCATGGATGTGGTGTCGGTCATGAGGGATGTCTGCCTATACTTCACCACTCCCGTGTCTTATTTCGAACCAATATTTTTTCCTGACTCATCAGTTTAGAGCTGGTGTAGCGCAGTCTGTTTTGAAACTCTGGCCTGCGATGCGTTCGGGCAGACCGCAGCAGCAAGCGGATTGAATCCATTTGTGCGGAGCTCTGAGTGTTTTCTCCTTTGATGGATGGGGTGGACGGGGTTTCATTCTTCTCGCTTTTCCAGTTTCCTTCTCACGCGACCATGAAACGCTCGGTTATGGCATTCGCCAAGCATCCCAACGTAGCAGCAGCAGCATGGAGACTCCCTCGTCGTCCTCGCTGGAGATTCCCACGTAAACAAAGGGGGGGGGCATATTAAGAACGTTAAATTATTAGTTTCACGGTTGAAATGGCAACGGACTCCGTCGAAGAATGTCGTCGTCGTCGTCGTACAAACGGCAGCAAAGTAAGAATCGCAAACAAGAAATTTGCAGACACAAAGAACGAGAGAGGGGGGGGGGGCAGAGAGAGAGGGGGGGGGGGTAAGAATGGCAGATGGGGCTGTGTCGCCCGATTCTCGTTGCGGGCTGCTGCGGCGGGGAGGGAGCGAGGGGAGGATGGGGAGGGGGTCAAAGGCCAAAGTCAACAAAGACGCGGAGGAGACGGGCGCCTTTATTGATCATCGGCTGCAATTAGTTTGTGCGAAGCGGCAGAGACCAAATAAATAAATAAGTGGGCGGGAGAAATAATTATGTATGGAATTATGGACAGGCTCTAATTTCGGTGCGGCGGAGAGCGGCGGCGGAGGGACGGTACCGGCTCCGAAACCGCCCCCCCCCTCGTCGCCCCCCTCGCCCGCCTCTCCCGTCCTCGCCGCGCTGCTGCTGCTGCTGCCGCTGCCGGCGGTGGTGGTGGTGGTGATCGTCGTCGTGATGAGCGTGGGTTTTGTTCGCGTCCGCCGCTGGGCTCACGTCGCGCTCCGCGGTCATGAAGGGGACTCGCCGGAGCCTGCCCTGTGTCGCGAGCGTGGAGGTGAGTGCCGCCGCCGTCGCCGCTAGCCCCTGGGTGGTCTCCCCCACCGGCCTTGGGTTGCTCCCTTGCAAAAATGACTCATCCACGGTCGCAGTGGGGCCCTGGAATAATTGGATTTAAAGAAACCGAGCCAATGATTATCGTCGTCGCTATTGTAATATTTACTTTGAACAAGGCGATCATTCGCAGCTCTCTCTGCTAATCCAATGTTGGATGAAAGGGCTTCCCCACGCTCCGTCAGTCACGGTGTGGCGGAGGGGGGCAGGGTGGGGGTGCGGGGGGGTTGTGACCATATTTGACCACGCCGGCTGGTCGGACGCCGTGGTTTTGCAAAGCGGGAGCCCCGGGACCGGCTTGCGATATCGCTCGCCACTGATGCTCGCGACCGGCCACCAGTCAGGAATGCGACTCGCGCCACCGGAGTTCAACGCACGGCACGCGGTGCCCCACCGCGCCACCGGAGCCCCACTGCCACCGCCGCCTTTTTATGGATTCCTTTAGAGAGTTATCGGCCTTCGCGCATTTCAAAGACACCGGAGCCCAATTGACGCGTTTGTTCAAAGCCAATGTCTCCCGTTGCCGACAATGGGGCCAAGTCGCCCCCAAGGTGGGGTGCGGGCGGGCGGGGGGGGGGGTGACGCGGTTTCAAACGTCCTGTCGAGATGTGAACTTGGCCAGGCAAATCTTTCTCCCGGAGGTTGCTCGCCGCGGCGTCGACTGTGCGCCGGTGCGCCGGTGCGCGTTGACTTCACAAGACTCGTCGTGAAGAGCCCCCACCCCCCAGCTCCCCATAAACCCTTAATCCTCGTAAAAAAAAAACCCATAACTAACTCGTTGCTCGCTTGTTTGACTTCGTGTATTTTATGAAAGTTGCGCTGCGGGTGCAGCGGCAGCTCGCACTTGGAACCCGGCGACGCGAGTTCCGTTCGGGAGTCACGGCTAACGGCGTCGGGGGCGAGGCCTTAAAGCCAGCGGTGGATTGACAAAAGGGACCGTGAACATTTTTGAGTCTCCGGGTTCAAAATTGATGCGGCGTTGCTTTCCGTTCATGCACAAGCATTTGCGTTGTGTTCCGCCGGTCTCTTTGTAAAGCAGGGTCTCTGTCCATAACTACACTTGCGTACGCACCGCCACGGGCGCCACGGTGGTGAGATGTTAACTACCTCACCTGGTATACGGGAGATCGTGGGTTCAATCTCGACGCTGACGCCTGCATATTTGGAGTTTGCGTGTTCTCTCTCCCCGTGGCCACGTGGATTTTTCTCCAGGTCGTCCGCTTTTTTCCTCCCCATTTAGAATCAACGTTACGCGTTTAGGGTCATTTGGGTGCTGTAAATTTCCACGCGATAAGCCACTTGGTTGAGCTGCCATTTGCGAAAGCCCGGGTCGCTCATGAAAAAGAGCTGTATAGCCAAAGCGGGCCTTAACCTGCTACAATAAACATTTGTTTCATAAGTTTAACATGCCCGCACTTTCCCGTAACCAAAAGCTTGTTGCGCTTTGCAGGTCTCCCCGAGATATTTTTGTCTTCATTCGGGGAAGGAAAAAAAAGTCAGGGAGAGCTTTCATCGGGGCAGGGCTTTGTTTCCTGTCTTTTTTTAAAACATCGTTTGGAGCCGGCCAGGATGGTGGGTGGGTGGAGGGGGAGGCTTGTCATAACGGCACAGGAGTGGATCATAAATGTACGGCGGAGCGGCGAT
Source organism: Lethenteron reissneri (assembly GCF_015708825.2). Taxonomy (NCBI): domain Eukaryota; kingdom Metazoa; phylum Chordata; class Hyperoartia; order Petromyzontiformes; family Petromyzontidae; genus Lethenteron; species Lethenteron reissneri. The sequence goes on from NC_083805.1 coordinate 4,121,352, forward strand.
ATATATTTTTTAATAGGCCATAAAAAAAACGGGTTCTCACGTCGGCCGCGTATCCATCACCGGTGTGATTAAACCCTTTCAGACATTACGCCCTACCTTACACGCGCCTTAATTGATCGCGCGAGTCTTAAACACGGGCGAGGGGTTGCATTAATGACCATCGAAGGCGACCTCGGTTTTAACACACGCACAAAAAAGCGAACGTTGAAATGACGGAATTGGCGCTCGGCAGATGGAGAGAGCAGATGAAACGTTTTTTTGTTGTTGTATTAAAAGAAAAATCCCAACGTTTGTTTTGTAGCGCTTACATTCAAGGCCACTCTCAGGGATTGTATTATTTAGGCTACATTTTTCTGGCTCCAGATTATAAACCGTTTTTGAGCCCACGCTCTATTTGCTTGATGTTGCTCTGTATTCGAGCGTTTCTGCCTTTCAGGGATTGCCTGACACCGTGGTGGCTGCGTTGTACAACACGCGTGTCGTACAACACGCGTGTTGACATTCTCCGCCGTGATTTTAGCCGCTTCCGAGCGTTTGCCACGGTTGAAAAACGAAAATTCGACGGTGTCTGAAATCTATCTCGTTTCGTCAATCCGATTAAAAAACCAGGATTCCCTAAAAGGCCTGTCCTGTGATCAAATCGCCCCCAAAACACTCTCCGATCTCGTCAGATCTTGGAAGCCCTGAGAGCTACGGTCGAACCTGATTTAGTGACCACCAGGTGCTGTGGGTGTGAGGAGACTGAGAGATGTGGCCATGAGATGGCAGTGGTGGTGGTTTCCTTCAGCAGTTTCCCACACGAAGCCAAACCTCTTGTGGCGAATGGGAATTGGGCGCCAACTTCGCAATACAGCAGGGCGAGCGCCCTCCTCGAAACTAAAGTGAGGCCTTCTTGGGATTATAATTGCCGTTATTATTCTTAGTGTAATAAACACGACCTCGCCAGGGACAGCCATGCACATCTCTCGCCGCGCTCACCTTCCATCGCTCGTTGCCCTCAATTTAATCGCGATCATCACCCGGGCGAATGTGAAATGTACCTATCAGGTGCGCTGCGCCAATCATATTTTTGTTTGTTGTGTACGCCGCCGCTTGTGCACTTGGTCCGGGAGTGTGTCATGCGCCCAGGTGTCTTTTCTAAATAACAACAAAACCCAGGCCAAACTCACTCACCAGGTGCCCTTGAAAAATAACAACATTTTTCGAAAGTGGTCATCACTTGCAACTTCCGAGGGCTGCATTTAAATTAAAAGGGCCACCCCTCGATAAGAGCGGCGCTTGCCCCAGAGGTCGCAAACGGATTTTGATTCCTTACCCGTACCCGGCCGCACCAGGGTCGCAAACGGGTACCTGTACCCGTACCCGGCCATACCCGATTGCGACCTCTGGGATGAAGCCATGTTGCAGGCGTGGGTGGGTTGATTCTAAGAACTTGAATTGTGAGAAGAGACAAGACGTTGGGAAATGAGTGACAAACAGTTACTCACCAGTGACTCACGGCCTACCCGTACCCGTACCCGGCCGCACGCACCAGGGTCGCAAACGGCTACCCGTACCTGGCCGGGTACGGGTAGCTGGGTATCGGGTAGGGTACGGGTATCGGGTACCCGGTTGCGACCTCTGGCTTGCCCCCAGGCAGACCGTCCGTCCCGAAATAGCGGGGCCCTCGCGTCTGTGTGTGCCGGAGTGTGCGGTGAGCGCTGCGCTACGAACCCGGCGACCCGAGTTCATCGAAATATGATGACGGATAATCGTCACCGGCCAACACCAGTGACGATTATCTGAACCGGTCTTGGCCCTCGCCTAGGTCGACTCAGCCTCAAATGACTAACCTGTTGCGGTGTGTAAACAACGCCACTTGGGAGACAAAGGCGGTCGGGCGTGGTGCTGGCCACCCACCCCCTAGAGTACCGTTCCGGCCTTCATAGGTGCTACTCGCTAACAGCACTTGCCCCTACAGTCTGTTGAGGCTACACGGGGGGGGGGGGGGGGGGGAGATCTTTGTCTTTGTGCCCTCCCCGTGTGAAAGACGCTGCACTGCGCTTCGCTGTCTCTCTCTCCCTGTGCCCCAGTTGACACACCACTGACCACCCCGGGCAGTGGTGTTCCCAGCAGCAGAAATAGCGTGTCGTGTCGCTCCTTTTGTTTTGCGTCAAAGATAACAATGAAGGGGTCTGGCGGGGATGGGTGGCCATGGGGGGGGGGTTAGAGGTTTTTTTTGGGGGGGAGGGGGGCTGCTATGTACCAGGATGATAATGATGGCGACCAGAGGATTACATTTTTGACAATGGATATGATGAGAAAGATGATGACAAAAAGTGATGAGTGTGGTGATGATGATGATGATTACAGAGAGGATGGGCAAAGATGATAATAAGAACAGCCATAATCATTGACAGAGATGTTCAATCCATTTGTGGGGTCAACGCCTCCCCCCACGCCGCGTCGGTCATGAGGTGGCGGGGTGGTGAGTGACGGGGTGGTGAGCGACGGGGTGGTGAGTGGTGAGTGAAGGGGTGGTGAGTGGCGAGGTGGTGAGCGACGGGGTGGTGAGTGGCGGGGCGGTGAGTGGTGAGCGGCGGGGTGGTGAGTGACGGGGTGGCGAGCGGCGGGGCGGTGAGTGAAGGGGTGGTGAGTGGCGAGTGACGGGGAGGTGAGTGGCGAGTGACGGGGTGGTGAGTAACGGGGTGGTGAGTGGCGAGTGACGAGGTGGTGAGCGACGGGGTGGTGAGTGGTGAGCGACGGGGTGGTGAGCGGCTGCCCATAACCGGTTCAGACATTCACCACCGATGTTCGCCGTTGCCGGGATTCAAACTCAGGCCGCCAGGTTCATTCCACAGTCGTGCAGTGCGCCAACCGCTGCACCACCACTCCTCCAGCGATGATGATTTCTGTGACCACTTTGAAAAGGACATTTAAAAACTGCTCATAAGGTGAACTATGATTACACTAATTACGTAATACTGTATTTGTCGTTATAGGCACCCCAGATAATAATGAAATTAAATATTTACAAATGTATGTTGATATATTGATGAGTGGAGATGGGTGCTGGTGGTGTTGAATGACGCCAGGCCGTTGTGTGGAGTGTCTGTTTTTATTATTTTGTTATTACACGCTTTTTATTAACTCACTCTGTCTGTTGTTGTTGTTGTTTTCGTTGTTGTATCCTCAAATCTTGTAACTCAATTTTAACCCACTTCCCAACGTGGTATCGACTGCAAACTTGGTATACTTATGTCATACTCATGACAATACTATATTCTATCATTAAAAATAAAATAAATATTTTTAAACGTAATTTTTTATATGTTATGTTTCGGCTTGGCTCTAATTGTCCACACTCAATTCACGTTGGCTGTAATAGGCCACTTTCCCTTACGTTATGGCAAGCTTCGGGGCCACTTCCTGGAGTTCTTCCATTACTAGTACATTCCATAAAAGCGTGTTTTTAAAAAGTTAAAAATATAAATTTTTTGTTTAGTTGGGAGACCCTCTCCATCTCTCAACTCATTGACTGCTGCTGCTTCGCTACCCGGGCAGAGAACCAAGTTGGACACCCCACCATCACCACCACCATCACCACCACCACCATCACCACCATCATCACCACCATCACCACCATCACCATCACCACCACTACCATCACCACCACCATCACCACCACCACCATCACCACCATCACCACCACCACCACCACCATCACCACCACCATCACCACCATCACCACCACCACCATCACCACCACCACCACCATCACCACCACCACCACCATCACCACCAGTGACAGCAAATATCCGAAGCGTTCCTGGGCCTCCTCCCCTACCTTAGGTCGACTCGGCCTCAAATAAAGCACCTGGTGCGGCGTGTATAGTCAACATCCACCACTGGGGAGACAAAGGCGGCCGGGACGTGGTGCTGGCAAGCCACCGCTCCTCGCTAACGGCACTTGCCCCAACGATCTGTTAAGGCTACACGGGGGATCTTTGTATTGTGATGGAACTAGCGGTCGTGTCACCCACGCGTGCCGGGCAGTTGTGTCCAGTCGAGTGGCGATGTGTCGGTGGAGGCGTCTCTGCCCACACGCCTCCTCATCTCCCTGCCTCTCTCCCTGCCTCTCCCCGCTCTCCTTTTGCCCCCCCCCCCCCCGCCGACTCCTCCATCCCCAACCTCCCCCCCCCTCCCCTCTCTTCCCTTCTGTCTCTCCCCTTCTCACACTCACCTCCCTCTCTTCCCCACTCTCTCCCCACTCTCCCCCCACTCTCTCCCTCCCCACTCTCCCCCCACTCTCTCTCCCTCCTGTCTGGCCCCTCCCCACTCTCCCCACTCTCCCTCCCCACTCTCTCCCCACTCTCCCCCCCCTCTCTCCCTCCCCACTTTCTCCCTCCCCACTCTCCCCCCACTCTCTCTCCCTCCTGTCTGGCCCCTCCCCACTCTCCCCACTCTCCCCACTCTCCCTCCCCACTCTCCCCCCACTCTCTCTCCCTCCTGTCTGGCCCCTCCCCACTCTCCCCACTCTCCCTCCCCACTCTCTCCCCACTCTCCCCCCACTCTCTCCCTCCCCACTCTCCCTCCCCACTCTCCCCCCACTCTCTCTCCCTCCTGTCTGGCCCCTCCCCACTCTCCCCACTCTCCCTCCCCACTCTCTCCCCACTCTCCCCCCACTCTCTCCCTCCCCACTTTCTCCCTCCCCACTCTCTCCCTCCCCACTCTCTCCCTCCCCACTTTCTCCCTCCCCACTCTCTCTCTCCTGTCTGACCCCTCCCCACTCTCTCCCCACTCTCCCCCCACTCTCTCCCTCCCCACTTTCTCCCTCCCCACTCTCTCCCTCCCCACTCTCTCCCTCCCCACTCTCTCCCTCCCCACTTTCTCCCTCCCCACTCTCTCTCTCCTGTCTGACCCCTCCCCACTCTCTCCCCACTCTCCCCCCACTCTCGCCCTCCCCACTTTCTCCCTCCCCACTCTCTCCCTCCCCACTCTCTCCCTCCCCACTTTCTCCCTCCCCACTCTCTCTCTCCTGTCTGACCCCTCCCCACTCTCCCCACTCTCTCCCCACTCTCCCTCCCCACTCTCCCCCCACTCTCTCCCTCCTGTCTGACCCCTCCCCACTCTCCCCACTCTCTCCCCACTCTCCCTCCCCACTCTCCCCCCACTCTCTCCCTCATGTATGTCCCCTCTCCACTCTCCCTCCCCACTCTCCCCACTCTCTCTCCCTCCTGTCTGGCCCCTCCCCACTCCCCCCACTCTCCCTCCCCTCTCTCTCCCCACTCTCCCTCCCCTCTCCCTCCCCACTCTCCCTCCCCTCTCCCTCCCCACTCTCCCTCCCCACTCTCTCCCCACTCTCCCTCCCCTCTCTCTCCCCACTCTCCCTCCCCTCTCCCTCCCCACTCTCCCTCCCCTCTCTCTCCCCACTCTCCCTCCCCACTCTCCCTCCCCACTCTCCCTCCCCTCTCCCTCCCCACTCTCCCTCCCCTCTCTCTCCCCACTCTCCCTCCCCACTCTCCCCTCTCTCTCCTGTCTGGCCCCTCCCCACTCTCCCCCCTCTCCTCTTCTCAGCTCCACTTCCAAGCTGCTTCCCACGATCCCTGGAGGCTCGTGATTGGCTGAGTCGGGGGGGGGGGGGTCAGGTGACTTGACGAGGACCAATCACGCCGAGGGTTTGTGTTGTGGTGGTGGTGTGTGATAGGTGTGTGTGTGTTGTGTATGTGTTGTGGTGGTGTATGATAGGTGTGTGTGTGTGTTGTGTGTGAGGGTGTGATTATGTATGATCTGTCTTTGATTATGGCTAGTGCGGGTTAGTGTCAGTGTGTATACATGTCTTTGGGTCTCACCTAGGTCGACTCAGCCTTAAAATGAGTACCAACGGCGGTGTGTAAAACATCATCACTGGGGAGACAAAGGCGGCCGGGTGTGGTACAGTACTAGCTACAGCAGCCCCCCACATAGGGTCGCCGTGCCGGTTTTCATAGGTGCTCACTAACAGCACTTGGCCCAACAGTCTGTTAAGGCTACACGGGGCTTCTTTGTCTTTGGTGTAAGTAATGTGTGTGTCTATTTGGGATAGGGTGTGTGTGTGACTGATGATGTGTGTGTGTGTGACTGGTGGTGATGTGTGTGTGTGTGACTGTTGGTGATGTGTGTGTGACTGGTGGTGGTGTGTGTGTGTGACTGGTGGTGGTGTGTGTGTGTGAGACTGTTGGTGATGTGTGTGTGACTGGTGGTGATGTATGTGTGTGTGACTGCTGGTGATGTGTGTGTGTGTGTTGGTGATGTGTGTGTGTGAGACTGGTGGTGATGTGTGCGTGTGTGACTGCTGGTGATGTGTGTGTGACTGGTGATATGTGTGTGTGACTGGTGGTGGTATGTGTGTGTGTGACTGGTGGTGATGTGTGTGTGTGAGACTGGTGATGTGTGTGTGTGTGACTACTGGTGGTGTGTGTGTGACTGGTGGTGGTGTGTGTGTGTGTGTGAGACTGTTGGTGATGTGGGTGTGACTGGTGGTGGTGTATGTGTGTGTGACTGCTGGTGATGTGTGTGTGTGTGTTGGTGATGTGTGTGTGTGAGACTGGTGGTGATGTGTGTGTGTGTGACTGGTGGTGATATATGTGTGTGACTGGTGGTGGTGTGTGTGTGACTGGTGGTGATGTGTGTGTGTGTGTGACTGGTGGTGATGTGTGTGTGTGAGACTAGTGATGTGTGTGTGTGTGACTACTGGTGGTGTGTGTGTGACTGGTGGTGATGTGTGTGTGTGTGTGACTGCTGGTGATGTGTGTGTGTGAGACTGCTGGTGATGTGTGTGTGTGTGAGACTGCTGGTGATGTGTGTGTGTGTGACTGGTGATGTGTGTGTGTGTGAGACGGCTGGGGATGTATGTGTGTGACTGCTGGTGGTGTGTGTGTGTGACTGGTGGTGGTGTGTAAGTGTGTGTGAGACTGCTGGTCATGTGTGTGTGTGAGACTGCTGATGTGTGTGTGTCTGCTGGTGATGTGTGTGTGTGTCTGCTGGTGATGTGTGTGTGTGTCTGCTGGTGATGTCTGTGTGTGTGTCTGCTGGTGATGTGTGTGTGTGTGTCTGCTGGTGATGTGTGTGTGTCTGCTAGTGATGTGTGTGTGTGTGTGTCTGCTGGTGATGTGTGTGTGTGTGTGTCTGCTGGTGATGTGTGTGTGTGTCTGCTGGTGATGTGTGTGTGTGTGTCTGCTGGTGATGTGTGTGTGTGTGTGTCTGCTGGTGATGTGTGTGTGTCTGCTAGTGATGTGTGTGTGTGACTAGTGGTGATGTGTGTGTCTGCTGGTGATGGGTGTGTATGTGTTGTGTGCGCCTTACATTTTACGTGAATGCTTGCGTCTGCAGCGTGTGTTCTGTTGAGTGGTGAGTGTTGCGCTTATACGCATGCGTGTAGAGTATTTTATTATGTATGTGTGGTTATTATTAACGCCGGTATATAATATAGAAGTCTATTGGCAGCAGCACAGTGCTGTGTATTGGCAGTTCCACGGTTAGAAATCTCAGCATGGGACACGGGACCTGATCATGGCAGCGTTTAGCATAAACATCATCCAGGCCTTTGCATGCATGGCTGCGCGCATGCCTGCATGCATTTATAATAACTGCAGTGTTATTTAACTACACGGCCTACTGCATGCATTTTGAGATGGGTTTTTTTTGTAGGTGATGTTGATAATGGTGGTGCTGCTGCTGGGAGCGATGGTCGGGTGACGATGATAGCGGTGGCGCAGTGGTTAGCGCTACGCTGCGCCATGAACCCGGCGACCCGAGTTCGATTCCCGCTCACGGCCAGCACCGCTGACGATGATCTGAACCGGTCTTGGGCCTGCCCCTATGTCGACTCGGCCTCAAATGAGTATCTGGTGCGATGTGTGAAGATCGCCGCTAGGGTAGAAACAAAGAGGGCCCCCTCGTGTGCTGTACCGCCCTTCATCGGTGCTCGGTGACGGCACGTGCCCTAACAGTCTGTTGGTGATATTGGTGTTGCTCTTGGTGATGGAGGCGATGATGGCGATGGCAATGACGGGTCACCACATTGATGCTGCAGGTGATGGTCGCGGTGGTGATAGCGGAGCTGGTGGAACTGGTGTTGGCAGCGGTGATTCATATTTCACCGTGGCGGCGGCGGCGGCGGCGGCGGCGGTGGCGATGGGCACGGCAGTGATTTTCAGGGTGATGGCAGAATCGGTGACAATGGCCCTTGCTGGTAGAAGAAGCAGCAGCAGTTATTGGCAGCAGCAGCAGCTATTGGTGGTGGCAGCAGCAGCAGCCACGGGTGGATTTACGGAGGAGAGATCCCGCGGTCACGCCATGTGGTGGGTGACACCAGGGGGAGGTTGAGGTCGGGTCGGCGTTGGGATGTGGTTGGAGTGGGGGGGGGGCTGACGAGAGACGTGGGGGGGTGGGGGGGGGTTCGTCACGGGGTGATGGGGGTGACGATGCCAGGGCCCTGGGAGCTCCGATCGGTGCTCTCGGATCGGCCAATTAGTGGTGAGACGAGCGGCGGGGGGCCCGAGCCATCGCCTACCCCCCCCCCCCTTCTTCACCGCAACCCCCCCGGCAAAAAAAAAATCACCGGGTGCCACATGGGAGGCGCAGGGGCTGTGGGTAGTAATTCATTACCGCGTCAGGACACCCCGGGACACAATGGGGCCAAAGAAGCAGCGCCTCTCGGCTGTTTTTAACGCGACAAAATGGCTCGTGCCGTGATTGTTGAAAACGAACGAATAATTTTTTTTTGGCATTTAAACAACAAAAATGTAAAATGTGCCAACAACAACTCGGCGCTACGTCGTTTCGTGTCGCGTTAATTTTTTAATTTGTTTTTTTTTTGTTGCTGTTGCTGCGTTCCACCACAACCCCCATCGCAAAGCGGTGGATGTGGAGGGGGGGGGGGGCCGGCAGCGGGTCGCGCTACCGTCCACAAATTTGAAGGCAGCGAAATTTGTTGACGCGAAAGGACAAATTGGAGGTGGTCGGCGAAGGCGTCGTTATTTATTTCCGCGTTCATTATTTATTTCGTTTTCCCGAGCCGACGTTGTTATTATTCCTCTCGGTTTTTTTGCCTCTCTCTCTCTCTCGCCATGCCCCGTGCTCCGCATTCACTTTTTAATGATGGATCTGAAGAGCGCCGGGTTTATCCGTCAAGCGAGCTGCTCCCTTGGCGCTCTCTCCTCCCTCCTCCTCCTATTCCTCTCCTCTCTCTCTCTCCTTTCCCCTCTTTCTCACTGCCCCCCCCCCCCCCTCTCTCTCTTCCTTCTCAATCCGTCGCCTTCCAATCTCTCTCTTTTTTTTTATTTTTTTTTATTTTTTTTACGATCAGTGGAAACAAGAAGATGCTCGGTGTATTCGGCACTTTGTTTCGTTCATCATTTCGTAATTTTTTATTTTTTTTTTTTTTTTTTTTTTTTTTTACGATCAGTGGAAACAAGAAGATGCTCGGTGTATTCGGCACTTTGTTTCGTTCATCATTTCGTAATTTTTTATTTTTTTTTTATTTTTTATTTTTATAAACGGGGCTTTATGTTGCCCTCGCTCGCTCGCTCTCTCGCTCACTCGCTTGCTCGCTCGCTCGCTCTCTCGCTCACTCTCTCGCTCGCTCGCTCTCTCTCTCGCTCATTCTCTCGCTCCTTTTCTCGCGCTCACTCTCTCGTTATGTACGCCGCCCCCCTCGCAGTCCGACGGCCTCCGACGGGTAGCTCATAACAGCATGCAGAGCTCCCCGTCATCTGCCACGGAGCACACGGCCTCCTCCATCGCCCACTGCTCCTTGAAGGCCGGCACGGCGTGGGTCAGCCGCGCATGGCGGAACTCCAGCCACACCCTGGCTCCGACCAGAGCGCGGAAGATGCCCAGGCAATCTCTCTCTCTCTCTCTGGATCTCTCCCTGTCTCCCTCTCAATTCATTCATTGGTCCCGTGTTACCTCCTCCATCCCCTTACGCCCCCGTCTCCGTCACTCACTTAGCCACCGCCTTGACTGCTTTCGCTCCCTGCCTTCCCCTCCGTTCCACGCTGCCCATGCCTCCCTCCCCTCCCTCCCCTCCTCTCCCCTCCCTCGCTCTCATCTCTCCACCCTCCCTCCCTCCCTACCCAGGACCACCACACCGCCAGTTCATCTGTAACGTCTGCCGGCACCCATTGTCTTGCCGTGACGCGGGGGGATGCGAGGGAGGGGCACTCGCCTGGGGAGAGGTGGGGAGGAGGCGAGACCCACACCGAGTGGTGGGGGGGTAGTGGGGGAGGTGGTGGGGGGGGGGTGGTGGGAGGGGGGTGTCTCCCACCTGGACGGCATCACGTGGCCCTCTCAAGGGGATAAGTGCGTCTGGTGGGCCACACCGACGAGTCGGTGGGTGGGTGGGGTGTTGAGTAGGTGGGTGAGTTAGTGGGTGGGGTGCTGAGTAGGTGGGTGAGTTAATGGGTGGGGTGCTGAGTAGGTGGGTGAGTTAATGGGTGGGGTGCTGAGTAGGTGGGTGAGTTAATGGGTGGGGTGCTGAGTAGGTGGGTGAGTTAATGGGTGGGTTGGTGAGTAGGTGCGTATGTGAGTTAGTGGGTGGGTTGGTGAGTAGGTGTGTGCGTGAGTTAGTGGGTGGGTTGGTGAGTAGGTGCGTACATGAGTTAGTGGGTGGGGTGCTGAGTAGGTGGGTACAAGAGTTAGTGGGTGGGTTGGTGAGTAGGTGCGTACATAAGTTAGTGGCTGTGTTGGTGAGTACGTAGATGTGTGGGTGATCTGGTGAGTAGATGTGTGTTTGGGTGGGGGTGTTGAGTAGGTGGGTGAGTTGGTGAGAAGGTCAGTGTATGGGTGGGTTTGGTGAATAGGTGGGTGTTTGTGTGGGTGGGTGTGTGGGTTCGTGAGTAGGTGGGTGAGAAAGCGGGTGGGTGAGTAGGTATGTGGGTGGGTGTTTATATGGATCAGTAGGCGGGTGGATTGGTGAGTAAGTGGGAATGTGAAAATATGCGTGTGGGTTTGGTGAGTAGGTGTGTGGGTGGGTGGGTTTGTGAGTAGGTAGGTGGGTGGGCGGGGTGGATTGGGGTGAGTAGGTGGGTGAGTTGGTGAGGATTGGGGCGAGTAGGTGGGTGAGTTGGTGTGGATTGGGGCGAGTAGGTGGGTGAGTTGGTGAGGATTGGGGCGAGTAGGTGGGTGAGTTGGTGAGGATTGGGGCGAGTAGGTGGGTGAGTTGGTGAGCATTGGGACGAGTAGGTGGGTGAGTTGGTGAGGATTGGGGTGAGTAGGTGGGTGAGTTGGTGAGCAGAGCCCGGAGTGAGCGTCCTTCGCTGCCACTTGCCGTCCGTGGCTGTCTCCGCCGGCGGGCGGCCATGAACCAGACGCTTTTGCGTTTCTTGGCAGGCGCGCGCGCCGACCGATGCTTCGTGCGAGTGGAGATGTAAATAAATAAATAAATGGCCGTGGTAATGACGGCACGCGGGACCCATTTGGGAAGCAGAGGACCTGGCTGGGGTTGGCGGGGATGGTGAAAGGGGGGGGGGGTTGTGCGGGGGATGAGAGGGGCGTGGGGGAGGCGGGGGAAGAATGGGGTCACAGGGGAGTGGATTCAGGGAAGGGGAGTTTTCACCGTGGTGAGGTTCCGATGGGGGGTGGGGGGGGGGGGGGTGAGCGTGATGGTGAGGGCACCGAGAGAAAATAGTGAGTGTGGTGAAGAAAATAAAAAGTGAGCACGGTGAGTGTACACAGAGGGTGGTGAGCGTTACGAGGGTACGGACAAAGATGAATCGGGGTGACTGCCCCGGGCCCCGCACTTTGGGGGGCCCACACGGTGAGATTTGCCCCGGGCCCCGCACCCACACCCCCCCACTACCTTCCTCCCCATGGACGGCCCTGATTACACAGAGGTGGTCGGTGCGGTGAGGGTGCATCGGTGGTGTGGTGAGCATGGTGGCGGCGCATCGAGGGTGGTGGTGAGGGGGGAGCGGCAATGATTGTAGTGAGGGTACCATCCACTCCGGTCAGCGTGGGCCGTGAGGGCATAGCCCGAGGGGTGGGAGAGAGGATGCTCGGTGACTGTGCACGTATTCAATCGACGCGCAGGTACATCTCGGTACAGTGTTACTACTCAACCCATCGCACCGTGATAATCGTCGGGTACAATTACGAAAACCACACACGCACACGCCGCGCGCGGCGCGCTCGCTCGAGCGTACGATGGAGCCAATTTCTCCGCGAACCGCGCGGAGAGAGAAGAGCCGTCGCTCGAGGGGGCCGGCGGCGTTATCATAAAAAAAAGAGATGCGTCGGCATCGCCCGCGCTGCTGCTGCTGCTGCCACGGGGGGTTCACGAGACACCCGAGACGCACCGCCGATGACACCCGTGGGCCCCCCGTTGGCCTTTGTCGCCGGGTGCCCCGGGTGGGGGGGTGGAGGGGGGGGGGAAGGGCGACGTGTGGAAGGAAGAAGAGAAGTTCACGGAGGCCAAGCGTGGCCTTCAAGGAGAATTCGTTGTCCGCCGCTCAAGATTCTCCGCCGCTCAGAATTCGGCACGTCCCCCCGAATTCTCCCCGTCTCTCGAAACCAAAACAAAAAAAACACGTGGAGCCGACGCTTTGCAAAAAAACACCGTGTGTAGGTTTTTGTTTGTTTGTTTGTTGACGTGAAAAAGAACCAGTTTTGAGTCAAATGCGTTGGTGCAGTCGATGCCGGAGCACAGTAAGGGAGAGGGTTGGATTTGAAATTATATATTTTATTTCTGTTGCCTTTATTCGGACATGCTCGGCGTTGCGGCTTATTGGCTGCAGTCCTCCACTTAACGCCATCATCGCAACCATCCTCCAGCCAGCATCATCTCCCCGCCACCCCCACCATGCCTCCTCCCGTCCCACGTAACCCCGAGCCAGCCGCCCCCTCCGCCCCTCGTGCCGTCTGGCCTGGAAGAGGCCTGTAACCGGGTCAACCCGAGGGCATTCGCGGGGGAAGGGGGGGGGGCAGTCGGGTCAGGTCTGTTGTGGCAATTCACACTCGACTGTCGTGGTGAAGTATGGTCAGACGACTCCCACGACCCCCCGCACCGCACGGGGAGACCCTCATTCAGCAGTGGAATGACAAAAAGGGGAGGGGGGGGGGGTGCATGTATTTTTTTTTTGGTGGACGAATGAACGCTCCTTTTGCAGCAACGTCTTAACCCCCCAACATGTGTACGCACCTGTACGCATCTGGCTCGTAGCCTCTACAGACTGTTGGGGCATCAGCTGTTAGTGAGCCTTCATTCAGCAGCGGATCGACAAAGGGAATAAAACTCGCGCACACGGGGTAGGTGCACCCAGGAGGTAATGACAGTCGTCCTATCAGGATGACGATGGTGGCGATGGTGATGGTGATGATGATGGGCGTGGTAGCGTTCTTGGTTCATGGGTTCCGATGACCTGCAGGTCATCGATTTTGCGGATCGCGTTGATCTTGTGAAATTTTGCCGAACCTGCTGCTGCGCCGCCAGGTGGCCAGGAGAGGGCAGCGCCGCGGCTGGGTTCATGAACCCATCCGTGCGGCGAACCTTTGACAATGGGCGACCGGGAACCTCAGCAATCATGGTGGCAGCACGTTCGGGGCATGCCTGCCGATTAGTTCTTGAGTGTTTTCTCCTCGTGTATTTAGTGCTTTTCTCCGGGTATGCTGGCTTCTTCCAAATAATCATTTTTTTTAAATTACGTCCAAAACCCTCCTTAAAAAAGTGTCCTTTGAGACTCAGTGAGGCTGCAATAGATACGTAAATTACATTGTTGCTTGCAATCGTTCCTCACTATAATTATTACGCTTGATTACCCAGGAAAGCTCTCGCCGTGTCTCGAGACTTTTTTTTTAATCCAGGAGGGTCCTACCAAGTTTGTTTCCCCCCCCCCCCCCCCCCCCTGCAAGTCACAGGGCGATGATGTTCCTGCCGCTGTGCCCGTTCCCTAATTGAGTCCTTCGCAGGGAATGTTTTGTTTGTTTCCAGCGTTGGGATGTTTGACCGACACCGATTGCGTATATTTGGTCGTGTTCAGCCTATCTGATGCGCGATGGCACGGTGATGTTTTGGTCTGAACAACATCGCGATCGGCTACGACCGTCCGGCCGTGATCACGATGGTGTCGATGGAACTTTAGGGATTGATGCGAAGGTGATTGCGATGACTACGGCAGCGACGATGACGACGATGACGACGACGACCCCCGTGCCCAACGGGACACCGTCAGGTGTCTCCACGGACCATCTCATCAAAGCAAATCGTGGAGGAAAAGTTATAATTATTTGTACATAATACGCGGCAATAACCATTAACGCTTTTTCATTCGGTCTACCTCGGGGCTGAATTATTTTCCGCTCTCTCTCCCGCCCGCCCGCCTGCCCGCCTCTGAAACTTTTTGTTCGCATGATTACGCCGATTACCGTTATTATTCTTTCTTCTCTAAAAGTTTTTTTTTCTTTCAAATCTTAATCCCGACGAAGTTCCAGCACCACCGGATGCGCGCGATGAGTTTGATCCCAGGTCCCGTGCGCCGAGGGCAAGCCCCCCCCCCCCGCCCCCCCCGACTAATTAGCGCACTCGCCCTTTCCACCAAGTCGCCCTCCCATTCTCCGTAATCCGCGCATTAATAAATCTCTTCCAGTCCCCCGGTCACATCAAACGGCGTTGCATACATAAAAAGAAACGAATGAAAGGGAAATAAGAGGACGAAGAAGAAGAACGTGGGGGGTGTGGGGGGTGGGGGGGGTGAAAAGGTGATGGGGGGGGTCTAAAACTTCACCCAACGTTGCTGTGCCATCCCCTCAAGGCAACCACCAGCAACAGCAAAGACAAAGATGCCCTCCACACCCGTGTAGCCTTAACAGACTGTAGGGGCAAGTGCTGTGAGCGAGGAGCACCTACTAGGGCTGGCACGGCACACGAGGGGGTGGGTGGCCAGCACCACGCCCGGCCGTCTTTGTTTCTCCAGCAGCGATGTTTACACACCGCACCAGCTACTCATTTGAGACCGAGTTGACCTAGGGGAGGCCCAGGACCGGTTGAGATAATCGTCACTGGTGTTGGCCGTGAGCGGGAATGGTAGTGCAGCCACCGCTCGCCACCAGCAGTAGCACCACCAGCACCACCACCACCAGGAAGAGCAGTAGCATCACCACCACCACCGTGAACAACAACAGTAGCACAATCAACACCACCGTGGCCACCGCCACCACAACCGTTACTACCACCGCCACCACCACCAGCGTCACGAGGCACCAGTTCAACTCCCACCAAGCACCACCTCACCCCTGTCTCAACCCATTCAGCCCCCCCACACCTCCCTCCCTCCCTCTGAACCCTTCAAATCCCAACGTTCAACCCACTAATCTCTCCTGCCGAGGCAGGAGAGAAAAAACAAACCCAAGAGCCTAAAATTGGCTCAGCTCGGTCATGAGAAGGTTTGCGTTAATGTCTGGAAATTGGTGCCCGCGGCAAACGAAAAATACTTAAACGTGCAGCGAGACTCGGACGCACGCCAGCCGCGCTGGTGCGCTAGAGGAGGGAGGCCCTCTCTGCTGCCACGTGCGCTCAGTTGCCCGTCAATACGCGTGCGTGACACGTCTGTGTGTTTGTTGTGCGTGCGCGTCAATTGGCGCGTGGTGTGCTCGGTGCGGTGTGTATGAAACATCGCCGCTGGGGAGAGGTGCTGGCCACCCACCTCTACCTCCTCGTGGGCTGAAATAAAAGGTGTTCGCTAACAGCACTTGCCCCAACAGTCTGTTATAAGGCTATGCAGGGGATCTTTGCCTTTGTGTGTGTGTGAAATTGTGAGTTAATGTGTGAATGAGTACATTTGTAATTGTGCGTTTGTGTGAATGAGCGTGTGTGTGTGAATGTGTTTGTGTGAATGAGCGTGTGAGTGTGAATGTGTTTGTGTGAATGAGCGTGTGTGTGAATGTGTTTGTGTGAATGAGCGTGTGTGTGTGTGAATGTGTTTGTGTGAATGGCTGGATGAATGAGGGTCTGAGCGAGTGAATGACGGGCGTGGTGCCGGCCTTCATAGGTGCTCGCGAACAGCACTTGTCCTATAAGTATGTCGAGGCTGTATGGGGGATCTTTGTCTGTATGCATGCTTCTGTGGATTCACTGTGTGCGAGTGAGTGTAAGTGTGCGAGCGTGTGTGTGTGTGTGTGCGCTTCCGTGCGTGTCCGTACGAGCACGCGTGTGCGAGTGTGTGTCTGTACCGGCATGTGAGTGTGTGTATGTGCGCGTGAGTGAGTGAGCGAGTGTGTGTGTGCATGAGCTTGTGTGTGCGAGTGAGTGTCTGTATGCACGGGTGTGTGTGTGAGCGAGCGTATGTGTAAGTGCGTGTGTGCGTGAGCGAGTGTGTATTTTTCGCAGTATGAGATTTCGCCTGGGCGTGGTGCTGTACAGGAAGTTGGCACCACCCGATAATTTAGCGTAATAGGCGGCGTAATTGATTTAGCAAACATGGGGACGGACTAATGATCATTACAAATGATGTCAGCCATCCGCTTCAGGAAGGGAAATCAACGTGAATGGCTGATATTGCTGTAATTAGTCTGGCGTCTGCGTGCCTAACTTCTCTGCACCCCCCCCCCCCTCTCTTACCGCCTGCCCCAAAAAAGAAAAATATAAAAAAAGAAACCAATAGAGAAAGAAAAATCGACGTCTTTGAGCGAAAGTAAATGTTTGTTATTTTTGGCGTTTGCCTGGCGAGGTTCTTGTGAGTGGAGTAGCAGCAGCGGCAGTGCGATTTTTTATTTTTTTCCCTCGTGGGTGTTATTTTCTTAAGTTAAAACTCATTCACAAACGGTGTATACTTCTTAAAAATAATACGTAGATATTCTTTTTTTAAAAACCCAGATTATCGCAATCTGCTTCGGATGCGACGGAAAAGACGAGCGAGATGAAGGCTGCTTGCGATCGGCGGTGGCGTCGGCACGGGTTAGCGCACAACGCTAAGTGAGAACCAAGCGACCCGAGTTCGATTGCCGGCGACGGCGGCTAACCTCTGATCTCAGAGACCTCCCAGCCCCCCGATCCGCCCTGACCGACGCGGGTGAAGTATGGTCAAACAGCCCCCATTGGGGTGGGTGAGATATCCCTCGCTCGGCAGTGGATGGACAAAAGGGCTGTAAGGGATTATAATTACCGCGCATGTTTCCACCCGTACGTGTGCGCACAACGACGGTGTTTCCATTTCACTTTGAACTCTGTGGCCGTCGAAACAGAACGTGTTATAGCCCATTGTCAATCCACCGTTGGATGAATGGTTTTTTTTGCGTTTAATTTGCTGTCCTTCCCCCCCCCCACGCACCTCCGATGAGCACGGTCGGCCACGCCAACACGTGTTACTCTACCTGGTGGTGTGCGGGTTGGGTGGTGCGGTGCTGGGCTGGGTGGTGCGGTCCTGGGCTGGGTGGTGCGGTGCTGGGCTGGGTGGTGCGGTGCTGGGCTGCTGTGGATCGGGATGAGCGGTGTGGTTGGGTGCTGCTGCCCATTCTTCACCCGACGGGAGAAATCCGTCGCGAGCGCGGCTCCGTTCACGCGGTGCCCGTCCGGAGCGTGTCAACCACCAACTTACCGCCAGGCGGGCTCCACGCCACAGTCCGTAACCGGTGCCCCGTGTTCGTTCGGAGCCGTGGTGGGGGGGGGGGGCAGCGGGTCGGGGCGAGGGGGAGTGGAGGGGGTGGCGTGCAGGGGGGGGGGGGCGCACGAGTCCTCGCAACGAGCAGGAAAAACAAGGGTCGCGTGAGTGAGTTCCAACACATTTCCTCGAATGAGTCCCAGCGTCTCTTGGTTGACCACCTCAGCGGTATGAAGCCTAGAAACCCTCCGACTGCCCTCGCTGGTGGCGGTGGTGTGGTGACCACATTGATCGGACGATATTTCGTCTCTGTAGTTTTACCTTTTTAAGGGGGCGTTTTGGGCTTTTTTCCGTATTATGCACGCGTTGTTTTAGTAGGTTTTAGGCCATGGGATAATTGGTTAGGGGGGGGGGCGGAAGCCCTTAGTTATTTTGATGCGTTTGTTTTACTTTCAACTTACACACGTAGCAATTTGGGTTAAATGCCCTTGTAAAAAAAAAAACCCCCATAAATGTTGTGATTAATCGGGGACGGTTCACGGAAATTAGAAATAATGTCGCAGCGGAGCGTTTTGCGCGTTATGCGTAAACCGCAGCGGAGCAGCTATGCGGTGTCCTAAAATCTTGTTTAAAACTATTATGCGCGGATTAAAACTACGTGTCCTGTAAGTTTTAATAAACGATTTAAGAGGCAATTTTGCTCAAAGTTCACTGCCGGGATAATTATTTTAAAGGGGTGGAGGGGGCGGGTGTAATACGCCCGTTATGGATGGGGGGTGTCTTTTGGGGTTGGCGTTGCGATTTCACAAAAAAAATCACAGACAATTCCCTCACCGTCGAGGTTAATTCTGAAATGAAGGGACGCCGTGGTAATGATGGTTTAACTCGACGGAGAGGCGGGGGGGGCGATGGCGTGAGGTTTGGGGATCAAGTGAAGTGTGGCCCTTAGAACGGTGGCGGCGAGCGGCAAGGCTGCTTGGTTGGTGTGGGGGGGGGGGGTGGCGTGCCCCCCCCAAACGGAATTTCTGCTTCGGGGGTTCCCAATGGGTACAGAAGAAGAACTCGGGATTCGTAATCTTAGTTCTTTCGGTAAAGTCACGTAGGTAAAAAATGAAATTAAAATTAATAAAAATAAAATGATGCAGCAAATCTGGCTGTGACGGTCCCACCTGATGACGGAGACTTGTGTTGCCTCCGAAACGTCGTGATTTTTATTTTGAATCCTTGCAGTCACGAAAGCTTCAAATCTAGAATTAAGACCTCGGGAGTTTCGTTTTTTTTGCGAATGTGATTTTTATTGTCTTCCCTTTACCCTCTGCTTTACACGCGGTGTATTGGAGGGGGGGGGGCTGCTTTTGTTGTTGTGTTTTATTTTTTGTGTGTTTTTTTTAAAGAGCTGTTAATTAGTGGCAAATTACACGCCATAAAAGTTTTTACGAGCGGCTTAGCGGAATGAACCAGATTTAAACGATCTTCTCGGTGCTGGTATTTAGGGAGATGGAGATGGAGATCGTTTGCAGGAAGAGTTGTTAATGAAACGATTACTCGGCATCCCGGAGAATGACACGCGCTCGTGATTGTTGAGTCTGCGTGCAATTCGGCGCATAATGCACAAAAAATGAGCGCCATCTGGTCTGGGTGGTGACATTGGTTGCTGGTGGTGGCAATGTTGGTGGTGGCGGTAGCCAGTGGTGGTGGGGGTGGCAGTGGTGCCAGTGGTGGCAGTGGTGTTGGATGGAGGTGTGGGCAATGGTGGAGCCAAGATTTTCAGGTAGGGGGGGCAACCCCTCCAGCAATGAAATATTTTAGGAGTTGTTCGTAAGGAGTTGTCCCTTGCTTTTTATTCGACGCGTGTGCGGCGATGGCGCAGCCATCGATCGAGGGTCGAATTCGAACCGCGTTGTGTGATCGGCATCGCGCTCGCTGAAGGTGTTTGCCTTCAGGGAAGTCGTGCACTGTATACGCAACTGCGCACAATTCTGAGTCACTTATAACTGCTTTGCCGTTACTTATTGCCAATTATGGGCTCAGACTATTGTCCTATCATCTCATAGAGTTCCTGGCACGTAATAATATGCTACACAGTGGCAGTGGGGGTCGCAAAATGCCGATTTATTACCAAGTGGAGAGACTTTGACTGCGGAGGGAGCTGGTAGGAACGTTGGGTTGCTCGGTCAATGGCCAGGGTCAACGGCGGCGTGGTGTATTCCACAAATATGCCCGACTGTGAGGGCGGGCACAAGCCGGCGTGAGTAGGTTAAACGGTGAGTTTTACAAGGGCACCACGGGGTGACCAGCCCCTCCCCACCCAGCCCCACCCCTCCCACCCCCCACCCAGCCCCACCCTCCCCACCCAGCCCCACCCAACCCAGCCCCTCCCTGCACGACGGACACAATAATCCCCTGTGGGCTGGTGTAACCAGGAGGTTCCTACCAGTATTAACATTACATTTGTTATCATGTTACAATGTAGTTTTATCCGTTCTTTTTGTCCATTAAAAACGACAGTCCCATATAAATGTTAAAAACTTTTTTGAAGCACCCTGTACATTTGGGGACTCAGTGAGACTTTCCCAGGGTCCATCGAAGAGGCTCCATCTACATTTGTAGGCCTCTTGTCACTTCACTGCTGGATGAGGACCCTCCGCCATACGACGGTGGGGCTAATTTGACCTCGCCGGTCACTGCAGTGTGTTGAAGGCCGCCTTCGAAGGCCGCCGTAGCCCCGCGACAGCGTGGCGGTCACCCATCCAAGCGACCTGCAAGGCCCGACCGCCGCTTTTCGGCTTCTGCGATCGGACGAGATCGGGCACATTCTGATCGTTGAAATTGTTTGGCAACAGCACACATTGTCTTCTATGCTTTTAAGATAGGAATCAAAAAGGCCCCTCGGATGCTCTGGTTCCGGTCTTTTAGTCGTCACCAAGGGCCAGGGCCAAAACTCGCGGAGAAAGTGGGCGGCCTTCAGTGTGCGTGGTGCTCGCCTGTAGAACAGGCCTGCCAGGGGATCTGAGGGCTTTGCAATCATTAAGCAATTTTAAGTTAAATCTAAAAACTTACATTTTTAAACTTGCTTTTACTTAAGATTCTTTTATAGTGTTATATCTATTTTTTAATATGCCTCCGATAGCAATTTATTAGAATGCTATTTTGTTTTGTATGGAAATTGCTTTTATTGTTCTTGCGATTTAGTCTTTAAACAATGTTTTCTTTTATCTGTACAGCACTTTGAATTGCATCTTTTGCACGAAATAGTGCTATAGAAGGAAAGACTTGATTGATTGATTGATTTGGGCCGAGGGCTGTAAGCGGGGCGTCTTCTTTTGAGATGGAATTCCGACCACACGGAGCCATCCGCCGGGAAACGTCGGCGTGAGGAATTGATGATACGGTGAGCTGCTGAGGGGAGCAGTGGCGCGGAGTTGCCCCGGCTAGTGTGCGGGTAACGCGCGGATTATTTGGAAGCACCGCCCTCCCCATCTTTGTGATGTCGTCGATTATTCTCTCGGTTTGGCTCGGAGTGAAAGTTTAACTCGGCGCAGTTTCATATTTATATATATATAAATAACTGAACACAAATGTTTTTTTTACATTTTTTTACTCACCTTCCCCTATTCCGCGCCTTCCCGACTAATTTCATTTTTCAAACGGTTTTTAATTACTCCACCGGCTCACAGAGCGGCGGTGTGGGGCTGGCGCTTTACGCGAAACAGGGCGCACTTTGACGGCATTTCTGTGGGACGTGCTTGCGCGCTCAATGGCCTGGCTCATTCGCGACAGTGGCAAACGCGCGGTCACTTACGGAGCGTGGGGGGGTTGGGATGGGGGGGCGAGGGAAGGGTCGGGGAAACCGTCAAATTGCACGGGAGTGGCCGGGTTGTGTCGCACATAATCGAAAATCGCTCCACCGCAGAAAATCGTATTCGCCGTTATCACGACAAAAACTTTTTTACCGATAAAAAAAAAAACGACAACCCCCTTTGTGAATCCACCGGTGGATCAAGGCCGCCCCCCGCCACGCAGTGTCGGCCGCGTGGCTTGTTTGCCCATACTTCACCACGCCGGCCGGTGCGTGGCGGTGGGTGGCGGTGGAGGCATCGGCCGCCACTGATGAGAGCCGTGGCCGCGCAATAAAAAAATGTCTCCGTCGTTGCATTTACGCGCCGTTCAAATGCGCATCCCCAAGGTTTGGAGTCGTTCAAGTGAGGACCGCTTGTTTTCCTCTGCTGAACCAAACCAGCACAGCTGTATTCCGTATTGTGTGTCTCTAGTGCCTCTTCATATTGTTGTTATTTTTTTTATTTCAACCGTTGCCTTGAGCCCTCCCCTTCAGAGATGTGGCCTCAGCCGCTACATATCTCTTTGTGTAGCGAGCAGCATTTTAAATTGTCTGCACGATCCTTTCTTTGTGTTGTGGTTTAAAAAATAAAATGCAACGATCTGTTCGTTGACGTGCCCTGCCTCGGCATTTTGGTCCTTGCTTACAGCCGCGCGGTAATTCCTGAGTTCCACAGCAGCCTTCATAACCGCCAATGATGTCCAATTCTTCCATAACCGAGTGCAGCTGTCGTTATCCAAACTCGCCCGCTGCTGTGAAGTGAACAACACGGATGTGACGAGACAGTTTCATCCATGATTCAAACCGAGTTGTATGCACGCGCTGAATCGTGCACTTGCGAATTAGACCTTTACGACGAATGCAAATTGAATACCTACGTTACATTCACCCTAAACTGTGCAAACGGAACAGAGGCTATTTGAGACAATACAAATGAGATGGTTAAAAAAGACAAAAAATTCCACGTTGTTCAAATTGTTGAAATTAATGCAATCCAGCGGTTGGGGTGGTTTAGACAGTGCGGCGTTTGAGGCGGTTGAGGCGTTTGAGGCGGTTGAGGCGGTTGAGGCGGTTGGAGTGGTTAAGGTGGTTAAGGTGGTTAAGATGGTTAAGATGGTTGGGGCAGTTAAGGTGGTTGGGGCGGTTAAGGTGGTTAAGGTGGTTGAGGTGGGTGGGGCTGTTGGGCGGTTGGGACGGTTGGGGTGGTTAAGGTGGTTCAGGTGGTTCAGGTGGTTCAGGTGGTTGAGGTGGTTCAGGTGGTTGAGGTGGTTGAGGTGGTTCAGGTGGTTCAGGTGGTTGAGGTGGTTGAGGTGGGTGGGGCGGTTAAGGTGGATGGGGCTGTTGGGCGGTTGGGGTGGTTAAAGTGGTTAAGGTGGTTAAGGTGGGTAGGGCGGGTGGGGCGGTTGGGGTGGCTAAGGTGGGTGGGGCGGTTAAGGTGGGGTGGCTGTTGGGGTGGTTGGGTTGGGTAAGGTGGGTGGGGTTGTTGGGGCTGCTGGGGTGGTTGGGGTGGTTAAGGTGGTTGGGGCTGTTAGGGCTGTTGGGGCTGTTAGGGCTGTTGGGGCGGTTGGCTTAGGGATGGGGCTGAATTGTGCCGAGTGGACATCAAGAATCATGTGACACCATTCACAGGAGTTGGCCATTGTGTTGCAGGGGGTCATGGCCCAGTCCCTAAATGTGCGTGGCCTCAGCGCGGGCCAGAGAAGCCTCCATTCACCTAACAATGCCGCCCTTTCTCTTACAGCACCGTGTTTGGTTTGGCACACCGTAGAATCCTACCATTAATACGTTTGATTAAAACCGAACGCCTTTAATATACCGTGGCCGGGTATATACCGTCTTAAAAACAGTGAATCAATTATCTTATTTTTATACGTTGCGTGCCATGTCCGCGGGAGCTTTTGATAGATTTGTGATTTTTTTGTTGTCATTCATAATTCTTAAACCATTTGTTTTTCTTTACGGCAGTTCACGTTTCGCCACTTTGCCAACGACCGCCCCGGGGGGGGGGGGGGGGGGGGCTGGAATCTCAGCACCGGGAGCACGGTGAGAGAGAGTGGGCCCCCTTGTGTGCCCGCTGACATTGCGTTGGCGCACGTGGCCGCCGCCGCCGCCGCAGTGGTAGTTTTCCACAAACACCGCGATTGTCCCAGTGTGGCGCGCCCTCACGTGTCCTGGTGCCTGTCTGGTGTGTAAACGTCACCGCTAGGGAGACAAAGGCGGCCGGGCGTGGTGTTGGACACCCCCCCCGCCCCCTCCTCATGTGCTGTGCCGGCCTTCATAGGTGCTACTATTTGTGAGCAACACTTGCCCCAAAAGTCTGTTCGGGCTATACGGTGACCAGAGTTCGATTCCCGCTCACAACCAACAACATTGACGAATATTTTGCACTGGTCCTGGGCCTCCCCTACGTCAACTCGGCCATAAATGAGTACCTGGTACAGTGTGGGGAGACAAAGACGGTCGGGTGTGGTGTTGGCCACCCGCCCCCTTTGTGTGCCATGCTCGTGAACAACACTTGCCCCAACAGTCTGTTCTGTATGCATCATTGGGAGTGATGCAGTGGTTAGCATACCAGTGCGATGAATCTTGCCACCCGAGTTCGACTCGCAACCGGGCTCTAGAAGCCCTATCGGAAGCGGTTCTGGGCCCCCACTAGGTCGACTCCGCCAAAACCTGTGTGGTCTGTAAGCATCAGCGCTGGGGAGAACACAGGCAGCCGGGAATGGTACTGACCATACTACAGCCCCAAAAGTCTGCAGGTTACACGTGGAGGTTAGGGGGGGGGGGAATCTTTGTCTATGGGAACAAAGTGTGTTAAACTGTGTTAAACTGTGTTAACGAGATGGAGCAGGCGCGCGTACAGAGTTGCCGCTGGTGAACGCGCGTCTGGAAAGCCGCTGGGGCTGATCGAGACGGCGAGAGACCTTTTCTTGTGTTTCTCCTTTCCCTCCGCGGTTAGATGGATTTATTTATTTCATTCACATTGAAACGCACAATCGGCGCCGTAATTATAAAGTGTGTGCCCGGGTGAATTGCACGCGGTTCTCAAAAACCTCCCCGACTGCCACTTTTAGAACACGAAGCGGAGGGGGGGGGGTCTGTCCGTCGCGATTCCGCGGGAGTTTTAATTTAAACGGCGCGAGCGTTAATAGCGGTGTTACGTCGCGAAGCCGTCAAAGCTTTGTTCTTTTGGAGATTGCTTAAAAAAAAACTTTATTTCCCTTCTGCACGGAACAGATTGAGAGATTTTTTTGGTGTTTGATCCCCCCCCCCCTTCCCCCCCCCCCATTAGCGCACGATCTCCATGTTGAAGACGGAACTGTTCGTTCGCTTGAAAATGTTTCAATTAAACTTCCGAAAACGCCGTGAGAAAAAGTTATTACTGAGTAATTGCGCGCAGACACGTCGAGCTAAAGTGTTGGCACCAAGATATTAAACGACGTTATTAAAAATGCGACGACGTGGATTTAAAAAAAAACTTCTCTCCATCCCTTGTCTCTTCACTCTGCTTTTTTTTAAATTTATTTTTCCCCCCCGGGCAGAGCAATGGCTCGCGAACTTTTATTTTATTTTACGATGGCTCGCGAACTTAACAACGTAGTTTGCGCGGCGTTGTTGCCGGCACGCGGACGGACGGTCATTACCACGGCGGAACTCAGAGACGCATAAATTGATGAGCGGCGGTGGCTCATTCGTTACCCAATTTAAATTCAGTGGACGCGAATGAACGTCGAACAGTCGGGGGATGTCTCTCCCCCGTGTGTAGCATTTAATGGCAGTTTTTGTCATCCGCCCGTTGGGCATAAAGGTTTTAATTTTGTGGGTCTGGCAGGACTAGCAGTGGATGTTATCTCGACCAAGATTGTTTGTAATGGCAAGGGCGATACTGGGTTTTTTTTCTTACATTAAACAAAAAGCTCGGGATGACATAAAAAGAATTGGCCAAACACCGCAAAGCAGCAGCCTGTTAAAAAAAAAAACTGTCCGAAAGAAGACTTTGGCGAGACTTTCCCGCGTGATGAAGATGTCTCGTTGCGCGGGGCTGCGTTAGGAGCGCTGGGTACGATGGAGATGCGCAACGTGAAATGCAGACGCGCGCGCGTGTGTGCGCAGGGGGCAAACGCCGCTGCGATTGAGAGATGATCTCCGCTCGAGTTGCTTCCTCCTCCTTGTTAATGCTGTAAATTCCTCCTACGCCAAATTCTCCGTCACAAGTCACCGGTTAACCCTACCTCCCTCCCTCCCTTCCTCCTGCCCCCACCTCCCCATGTGTGCCGCCCCTTACGACCTCCTCCTCCTCCTCTCCCACCCTTCACCCCATAACGGCTGCCCCTCCTCCTCCTCATCCTCCTCCTCCCCAACCGCCCCCCGAGCATTTTATTACTCCCGCTGCTCTCTTTCAACCCCGACGCTCTCAAAAATGCTTTCCTGTCCCGTTCGGTAACCATTTATGGTTTTGCCGCGCTAAATCTCCAGCGCGTCCTGGTATGTCGTGGCGTTCCTTCGCGCCCCGAACGTCTCTCGCGGCGTCGTCCGTGTCGGTGCGGAGAGAGACGACCCCCCCCTCCCCTGCCCTGCTCCTTCCCCCTCGGGGTCGTCGGTTGTTGCGCGGGCAGTGGCGTGGGGGTGCCGGGGAGTTGGGGGTGGGGGGGCTGGTGGGGGTGGTGGGGATGGGGAAGAGATTCCGAAGGGAATGCCGCTGCCGCCGCCGCCGCCGTCATCTTGCCCGGGCAGAACTCGTGTAAAAACAAAACGGGAGGGGTAAGGAAAGTTTGAGAAAATGCGCTTTGTGAGTGCGCACGCGTGCGGGCGTGCGAGAGAGAGGGAGCCGCTGCCGCCACCGGGGCTTCCCGATGACTTTGACCGAGTTATTATTGCTGCCGAGCGCTTTATTGTTTGCGTGGAGTTTTATGGATTTCAAGCCGGTGATGCTGCCCCCCCGCCCCCCGCCGCCCCCCGCTTTGAAGTTTAAATTCGCTACCGTGCGACATAGTCGGAACGCTCGCGTCGGACTCCGGTTACGATCGCCGCCCGCCTTCGTCGTGACTGAGGCGGGCATCGCGGTGGCCGTGTTCGGCCGCCGTTGAGGAGAGTGAGAGAGATACGGGACGATTTTTGCCGACGATGGTGGCCCATGATGATGATGATGATGGACCTGTTGTGCCATCCCATCCCACGCCCTCCTTTCCCCCCTCTATCCCCGCCTCCTCCTCTGACAGAGAGAACTTAGCGCCACGGCAACGGAGCTGGCCAATCGGCAAGAGGCGAGCGAGCAGTCCCGAAAGCGGCTCATAGAACAGAGCCGGGAATTCAAGCGGAGCGCACCAGAGGTGAGAGGCACGCGCGGTGCAGTCACGCCACACGCGCTCACCACACGCTCACCAAACACTCACCACACTCACACCACACACGCTCGGCGTACTCACACCACACGCTCAGCGTACTCACATCACACACGCTCACCACACGCTCACCACACACTCAGCATACTCACACCACACGCTCACCACACACTCAGCGTACTCACATCACACACGCTCACCACACTCACACCACACACTCAGCGTACTCACACCACACGCTCACCACACGCTCACCAAACACTCATCACACGCTCAGCGTACTCACATCACACTCACACCACACACTCAGCGTACTCACACCACATGCTCAGAATACTCACATCACACACTCACCACACACTCACCACACACTCACCACACTCACAACACCCTCACAACACACTCACAACACACTCACAACACGCTCACCACACACTCAGCACACTCACAACATACACTCACCACACGCTCACCACACACTCAGACCACACACTCACCACACACTCACCACACGCTCACCACACGCTCACCACACTCACGACACGCTCACCACATGCTCACCACACTCACGACACGCACCACACGCACCACACGCACCACACGCACGCATTCCACTCACGACAAACTCGCCCACCGCACACCCACTGCTCATCCACTACGCACACTCATCCACCACGCACACTCATCCACCACGCACACTCATCCACCACGCACACTCATCCACCACGCACACTCATCCACCACGCACACTCGCCGATCACGCGACACACACTGCCCACGTACTCACCGGTCACACTGCACACACTCGCCACTGCTGCGAGACGTTATCTACCTCGACTGGTATACAGGAGGTCGTGGGTTCGATCCCAATGCTGACGCCTGGAAATTTGGAGTTTGCGTGTTATCCCCGTGGTCGTGTGGATTTCTCTCCGGGTCCTCCTATTTTTCCCTTGAAACTTAGAATCATGCATTTCGAGCATAAATGTCCACGTGATAAGCCAGTTCGTTGAGCTTTCGTTTGTGGCCAGGTCACTTCCGAAAAAGAGCAATACAGCTCTGTGGGCCTCACACGCACACACACACAGATGTGCTCATCACACACACATCGGCACATGCATTCATCGGTGACACCGCACACCGCAACCACACCCAGAGCGCACACACACACACCCCACACTTGCCGTGCACTCACCACACGCACACCACCGCTCACTTTACACCCTACTCACCCCACCCTCACGGTCCACTCGTCCCCCTCGTCTACACACCATGCAGCATGCGTGAAGTGATTTTTTGTTCTGTTAGTTTTTTTATTTTAAAGAGGCGGGCGTTCTGGGGCGGCAGTTGTCTCCTTTTTATCGAGCGGCCGCGTTGAAATTTGTCAAAGAGAGGCCACCGCGATTTGGGAGCCACTGAACAAGCGTAAATGTGCGTTGGAGAGTTGAAGCACCTGCCAAGAACACGCTTCGTCAAACGTACAGATTTGTTTTTAATTTGTATGTTTTGTTGTTGTAATTAATTGGCGTGGTTTGTTATTTAAATGTAACAACAACAACAAAACGATTGCGGCAACGTGGGCAATATGGGCAGGTCCCCCCCCCCCCCACCCCTTTTTATCGACGGAACAAAAATAACAATAATTTGTTTTTTAATTTCGCCGCTGCGACAACAAACGGCAACAACGAACGAGAGCGCAACGACATCCCAAAAGGTGCAGCTGTCAAGGGCAGAGTTATACCGACTTAAAAAAAAATAATAGTATTTGCCCACGGAAACCTGCGGAAAATAAAAAGAAAAATCGACGCCCGACCTCGCGCGACAACACCCACACGGTGCCGAAGCCGTCTTCGCTTATTCGCTCGTTTTAATTCATCGCATTGGCGCAAGGCCCCCCCCCCACCCCACAACCGTTGGGGGTCAAGGGACGGATGACGATCTTGGGATAGATGGCGATGGCGATGATGGTGATGAAGAGGAGTTTTGCCGGCGTTGGGAGCGGCGCCTGTCATACGCTCGCTCATAGCTGAACCCGTGCCGCTCCGCCGTGCCGTGCCGGCTTCGGAACTTCTTGGCGGTGCAGTTCCCCCCCAGCCCTCCCCCCACCCCCCCCCCCCTGTTGCTCCCTCTCTCTCTCTCTCCCCCATGGTTGTCGCCCCTCTCGGCGACCACTCGGTGGTTCTCGCTCCCTCGCCTACAGTCACGATCGTCTCTCGTCGGCACGGAGAGTTGAGACGTCGCGAGACGGTGCTCGCTCGGGCCACCGCGCCGCCTCTCCCTCCGGCTGACATCGTGCGACACGGAAGGAGGCTTCACGAGTTGTAGAGAGGCACAATAACTGAGCGGTTTAATCGGCTGGTGGCGTGGGGAGTGCGGTTGCGAGGCATGTGGCGTCTTCTGCGAATAGCGCGCGCCCGTCCGCCCGCTCGCTCGCCTCCCTGCCTGCTCACCCGTACGTACATTCGCACATTCGCTCATTTGCATGCTGGCCTGCTCGATCGTTCGATCGATCGCTTGCTCATTCGCTCGCTCGCTCGCTCGTTTGCTCGTTCGCTCGTTCGCTCGCTCGTTCGCTTGCTTGCTGAGCTGGGTGACTTTGCGAGAGCGACGAGTCAAAGTGACATCGCTCACCGCCTCCTTCGAACATTTTACAGCAAGCGTCTTTTCCCCCAACTTTACTCTGCTGGTGCTTTCGGTGTCGTGTCACAAGTGTCCTAATCGGAGCTTATAACTTTTAAACTTGATGCCTTGGTACAAAAGTACCGTGTGGCGTGTGTAATCGAGAATCACGTGTGTGTGTGTGTACTCTATGGTGGCGTAGTGGTTATGGCGCTGCGCTGCAAGCCCAGCGACCCGAGTTTTGATTCCCGCTCACGGCCACCGGTGACGATTATTTTCACCGGTCCTGGGTCTCCCCCGAGGTCGACTCGGCCTCAAATGAGTACCTGGTGTAGCGGTGTGTAGTAAACATCGCCATTGGGGGAGACAAAGGCGGCCGGGCGTGTTGCTGACCAACCCAACCCCTCGTGTGCCGTGCCGGCCTTCATAGCCGCTACTCGTTAACAATACTTGCCCCAAAAGCCGAGATGGGGGGATTTTTGTTATGTCCGTGTCCGGTACAATTTCAAATCGGCGGTGAGTGAGCAAGGCACAATGGATAAGTGACACGTTGAATGCCCGTGCACTGCGTGACAATGACATTTGTGTGTCCGAGTCGAGCGGTGAAGGGTTAAACTACAGGGCAACTTGGCAGGATCATTACGACGGCGGTGGATTAACCCCCCAAAGAAATAATACGAATCTACCGCGAATTACGTAATTGTATTTGAAGCGTGTACACAATCGCCTGTAGGTTCCTGTGCACAACAGGAACATCGGCAGGTGTTGCAAATGCGTGCGTGGCAGATGACGTACGTTTAATTATACACATAAACCATTACTTATCTGCATCACCAGTCTAGACTCGATGGTAATCCTGTCTTATGTGAGGGAAAAAAAAATGCGTGCGTCCATTGTGTATGCAACGTACAGAGCACACGTTTGTGTGTTCGGTGTACGAACGTGTTCATCCGTGTACGGTGTGTGACCACCGTATGGTTTATACGTAACGTGTGTGTGTGTCTTTGTATAAAATGGAATGAATCCAATATGTGCGAGCTACTTTTTATAATGGTCTCTCTGTGTGTAACACTCATTGGTAATTGCGAATGACCGAGCGAGTGATGTAAATTCCCATTACGTTTCTCAAAGAGGGGCTAGAGGAGCGATGTCACGCTTGGCACTCGCTTTATCGCGGCTGGCTACGTACGGTGCAAAAGAAGCCTCGTGTTTAAACAGGTGACCCCTCCCAACTTTAGCTGACGCCAAAGGTGACAGAAAGCGTGGACGGATGCTGCCCGCGCTCGTGTTTACTCCGCATTGCGGGGGTCCTCGTGAGCCCTCGTTGTTGTGTTATGAATTCTGTGTAAATAAAACGCATTTACAGCCCACGGAAGGGGGGCAGGGGTGAGGTTAAAATGCGGGGACGTGTGTGCTTGTGTGGGGAGCGGTGGCGCAGCGGTTAGCGCTACGCTGCGCTACGAACCAGCACCGGTCTTGGGCCTCCCCTAGGTCGAGGATGTATAAACATCGCCACTAGGGAGACAAAGGCGGTCGGGCGTGTTCCTGGCCACACCAGCCCCTCTTTGCCGTGCCGGCCCTTCATAGGTGCCCGTTAACAGCGCTTGCCCCGACAGTTCTGTTCAGGCTATGCGGGGGATCTTTGTCTTTGTGCCTCAAATGAGTACTGTACCCGATGCGGGATGTGAACATCACCACCGGGAAGACGGAGATGGCCGAGCGTGCGTGGTGCTAACCACCCACCCCGCTCGCTCGTGTGCCGTTCCGGCCTTCGTCGGTGCTTGCGCTCGCCAACAGCACTTTCCCCATCAATCTGTTGAAAATTGTACGCGGGCGGGGGGGGGGGCCCTTTGTCTTTGTGTTGTCGAGTGTGCGTCGCCGCGTGCGGGCTGCCTGCACGTTGTCCTTCCTCGCCCACGCACAACGGCGTCGGCACGGGGGAAACATCTCTTAATGAGCACCCCTTCGACAGAACCTCTAGGATCACACCCGCCGCACTCGCCGCCGCCTCCCCGCTCGCGTGAGCGAGGGAGCGAGGGGAGGGGAGCCACACTCTGCCACCCCACACGCACAACCAAATCAAACCCCCATCACGCACCCACTCGCTCCCACTCTACCACCCACCACCGACCCCCCCTTCCCTTCTCGACGGAGCCACCCACACACGTGGCCGCCCGGCGGGAAGCTCTAGAGGTGGGGAGAGCGAGTGGCCGATTCATTAGGCTGCGTGCCGCTCGTTCCCCTGCGCCGCCTTGTAACAAGCCCCCGGTGCTGCGAAGCTGATTGAGAGGATCAAAACGGGCCTCATCAGAGGTTTTTAACGCATCTCAGCGGAGGCCCGGATAACGAACGGGATTACAACGCCTCTCCCACCCCCCCCCCCCCCCCCGAGTTTCGGAGGAGGGAGAGAGAGGCTAATGTATTAATAAGTACACTTGTGCATTCTCTGACAAGTGAACATCAGTGTTTAAAATAATACACGCGCCGTAATAACGGAAGCGCGTTATTAGCTAATGAAATGCGGAGCTGTGATATAATTTAAAAACCTACTCTTCTCGAAGGCAGATGACGCGCCGTCGATTTTCATACTCAACTCCCCTCCCCCCCCCCGAAAGGGACAGATAACAGAACGTGTAAGTGTGGCAAATAGTTTTTTGTGATTAAATAATGAGCATTTTATTTGAGAAGAGAATCAGCCGTCACGATCTCCTCCTTATTCATCCAGGAGAGTCGCATGTCTCTTATTCAGAAGGGTTGTGGCGGCGGCTGCTGCTGCAACTTTGGGTTTTTATATGTCAGAAGTTTTCAGCCGATTATTGATGCGTTGTGTTTATTATCTCACGTGTGGGAGGAAAAGCTCCCGGAGAAAACCCACGCATGCGAGGAGGGCCAACACGTGACTCCATGAAACCATCCCCCCCACTCTTGTCTTCGAAACCTGATTCGCTCACAAGTGACGGCATCGCATTTATATCACCTCTATTTAAGACCGAAACACAGCAGGAATTCTCTGCAATTCTTGGCTGTTGCATGACGGATGCTGATTGTAATTACCGGCAAAACGTCGTACTCCAATTTGTAAATGTTGTGGGTTTACGCTCCAACACACAAGCGGTGTGCTGAACTAGTAACTAATTGTCATGTTTTGTTCACGTGACAAAACTTACTAATTGGCTGTGTCGGGTGGTGGCAGGTTGAACGACACATTTATATTTACGCATTCTAACACAAAATGAAAAAATAACTGTCATGAATAATATTGGTCGCTAAAGCCTACGTGTTAAACTGACTCTATCCCCGTACCGATGAAAACAGGTGGTGATTAGTCCACTTGCTGTGGACCGCCTTCTCCTGGCGAGCCACGGGGTTACGACTCCTCCTCCTCAACGCCCACGGGAAGGGAGTTTCACAACAATCTTGGTGGCGATGCACCAACCCTTGCTGCTGCTGCTGCTGCCTCCCCAGAGTTGTGGATTGCAGGCACCACTGCCCGGGCTAGTAAAGTAAAGACAAAGATCCCCCGTGTAGCCCTGACAGACTGTAGGGGCAAGTGCTGTTAGCGAGCACCTATGAAGGCCGGCAAGGCACACGAGACGGTGGGTGGCCAGCACCACGCCCTTTGTCTCCTGAGTGGCGATATTTACATACTGCACCAGGTACTCATTTGAGGCTGAGTCGACCTCGGGGAGGCCCAGGATCGGTTAAGATAATCGTCACTGGAGTCGAATCGAACTCTAGTCACCGGGTTCGTAGCGCTGCACGCGAACCGCTGCCCCAACGCTCACCGCTGGTAAAGTGGACACCACCTGATGAAGCTGCACCGTTTGTTTTTCAGGAGATGGCTCTCGTCCTGTGGATAGACTGGGACCTGCCATAGGACCGTGGACTTGCCCACCACTGGTTCATTCTTAACCCTCAATAGTCACGATCCCTTTCATGGCAGCCCTTCGCTTATTTTATTGGTGACTGAATCCATGAATGTAGACGCAGTGATTACCTCGCGCTACACTACGAACCTGGCTTCCCGAGTATCAATTCTTGACCACGGCTAACGTCGGTGACGAGTGATATCTCAACTGGTCCCGGGACCCTGTGGCCTTCACCATTTGGAGAAGTATGGACAAACACCCAATCGTTAAAATTGCATCGGGGAGGCATTTATCCAGCAGAGTATTGACAGCAGAGGCTCGCACCTCCGATTAGCACGGTTGGCGACATTCGGTGCGAAAGAAGTTCAACGTACGATTTATTTTTCATGAATGGCCTCTTTGTTGTTGACCACACCTCTATTACACGTGGTCCCGAGGGAGGGGCACAGCATGGAGATGAGAGAGGTCATGCACCTGCAGGTGACCTCTCTCTCCTGCATCTTCTGCTCCTCCCTTGGCCGCCGAATGAGGATGGAGTTGCTCCTCACCTCGCAACTAGGTGAGCTGAGCCAGCGAGAGATTTTACAAAAACGCCTCGAAGCTCGCCGATTCTGATTCATCGGCGGCGACGGGAGCGCCGATAGCCCTTTTCCACCGGCACATCCGGGCCGAGTCAGCACAGGGGCCCCTCACGGTCCGGGTGGTTTTCCCCACCGGCTGTTTGCCGTTCCGAGCTGGAACCAAACCGTGCTACGCTGGCCTCACGGGACATCCGAATCTGGTTCGGGGGCCGAGCAGGGCCAGGAGGGGCGGGACTAGTGACGTGTCCATGGCACGCGAGGCCGGTACACCGTGAAGACGCGACATCGACGCGCGGTGCGTCTCGTCGACTCGTCAACTGTGACATCGGCCGAAAAGCCAGATTTAGTAACTTGACAGTCATTCTTGCCGTTGGTCGGTGACCTGGCCCGGAGCGATGGACTCTGCTCCACTTGACAACCTGGTTGGATCACGGACGGCCGAATCCCCGGGTTCAAACCCAAAAACGGTGGCGGTTCGGCTGAACCCTGACCCACGAGCCAGCCAGTGGCACTCTCCTCGTCGAGTTTTAATGGGAACGCGGGGATTGTTAGAGTTGGCACCTTCGTTAATTGCCACGCGTGCCGCCCCCAGCCTCTCGCTGTGAGAGAACTCTCCGTGCTTTTTGCGCGTCAACCGTTTGTCAGAGGCGGCGTCGGTGTAAAAAAGAATCTGCATATTAAGAAACTTAAGTTTCTGAGTCTGCCGTTCGCTCTTGTCGGTCACAGGGCTCACGAGGGGTTTCGTTTTACAGGGTCGGGAAACGGTTAGTTTTGAATGGAAGCAACCGGGGTACCTGCGGTGCCTATGATCAGCTATGTACACTAATATGACCTTTGACTTTTGTAAAACAAAAAACTCCACAAGCATCATATTTCACCTCGTCAAATCTTTGGGGCGTTTTAATATTTAACAAAAACCTCTCGACTTTGTCTTACATTTTTTTTTAAGAGATGACAGTAATTGGGAATATTTTTTTTTATATTTAAAATTAATAAACGTGCACGTAGCAAGTTGGGAACAAAGGAGCGCCCCTGGTGGGCCGAGGGGAGTTTTCTGAACCGTTACGTTTCGAGAGCCCCGCGGTAAATTTTTGCGACGCGGCGAAGTTTGTGGTTGCGCCGATGCGGCAGATGGAAGCGCCTGGTGCGGCCGGGTTGAGGAGTCGGCGTGGGGGGGTGCGTGTGAGGTGGGGGCGGTGGGTGGTGGTAGTGGTGGTGGGTGGTGGTAGTGGTGGAGGGTTATGGGGAAATCGACACCTGACATTTCGAGTCGCCGGGCCCCCGCCGTGCAATCATCTCATTCCCCCCCCCACCCCCCGCCTCCCCTGTGCGGCGTATCGCTCATTAACGGAGGCCGTGCGTGACATCACTGGGGTGGTAATCGCACGCAAGCCTCTCCACACGCAGAGGTGTGACTCCGCGTGTGCTCGCCGTTTACGTGGAGATGTGGTGCAGATGTGTGTGTGTGTATGTGTTGTTTGTTCACTGCGCATGCATATTCATGCCTATGCGTACGTGCAGGCGCCGGCTTATTCGGCAATGTCTCGGATTTTTTATTTTTTTTACCCAGTGAGAGAGCCCGCTGTAATAAATAACAGGTCTGTTTTGCAACCTAGAGTGGCGGTCAATTAAAACGAGCACAAATGTCGTCCATATTTTTTTTAAATCTGGAGTTCTTTAACCCTTTTATCACTTGTACCACTCGAACGGTGCTGAGTGTCGCTGGCAGCTTGGCGCTTCGGGCCTCCGACCCCTGCGATGCGTGTCCGTGATGAAGGGCGAGGATGCACGTGAATGCGCAGAAAGCACCACGCGGCCCGAACCCAGAGTCAAAGCTCGCGAAGAAAACGCCGCAAAATGTAACGTAGCCCACGGGACACGATGGGAGTCCAACGCTTTATTTAATTAATTGCGTTGAAACATTTTTTTCTCATTTCTCTCTTCCTCCGTGAAACTTGATCGCCGGTAATTATTACCGGCGCCAATTATTTTAATGGCGAAAAATTGTGAGGGAAATGTGACGGCGTTAGAGCGTAATGAGACTCGCGCGACGGACGCGTGAAATTAGTGACGAGACGACGGGGGAAACGCGGTCAGCGCTGCCGTGAAGTCGTCGTCATCGTCGTCGTCATCGTCGTCACCGTCGTCGTTGTCGTCATTGCGTCACCGTCGTCATCGTCGTCATCGTCGTCACCGTCGTCATCGTCGTCATCGCGTCCTGCCGTGGAGCCACATAGCGGACATCCAGTAATGTTTGACATGTAGCGCGTGGCAAGGTGGGGGGATCGAGAGGATGTCTCTGTGCGTGCGAGTGCGTGCTTGAGTGGGCGCTTGAGTGCGTGAGTACATGAGTGCGTGAGTGAGTGCGCGTGTGCTTCAGTGAGTGCGTGAACCAGTCATGATTGCGTGAACGAGTGCACAAGTGAGTGCGTGCATGCATACGTGAGTGCGTGATTGCGTCAGTGAGTGCGTGCGTGCGTGAGTATCGTCGCTGTTAACCGCTCCGCTCTCCTCTCGGGGAGGGGCCGCCGGACGCTTCTCCGGCCTCTTTAGCTGCGAGCTTCTCTCGGCAACGGATGCTGCTCGTCACATCTGTTGTCTCCCTGAACGTCAAATTGCTGCCGCTGACAGCTTTTAAAAAGAAATTGCCTTGCGATATACCCTCTAGAAAGCGCTTGACAGAATGGGGGAGGTTGGTGGTGTGGGGAGTGTGGGGGGGGGGCGAAGGTTGAGGTTGGGTTAGCAGTAGAGGCGCGATTGTGGTTACGGGACAGCGTTAAGGTTTCCGAGTTAAGGGGGGCAGGGGGGGGGGGGGTCGGGGTATTGTTATCATTGGTGTGAGGGATAGGGTTTGGTTGTTTGGGCTGGAGGTAATGTTCGGATTGGTGTTTGGGATCGGATTGATGTTGGGGTTAGGGTTGGTGTCTGAGATCGGAATCATGTTAACTGTGATGTCAGGAACAAGAATATTGCGTTCAGGTGGATGTTAGGGATTCATTAGGGTGGGGGATAGAGTCGGGAATACGCCAGCGTCTTGAGCCGCCAGCGTTTTGAACCACCAGCGTCTTGAACCACCAGCGTCTTGAACCACCAGCGTCTTGAACCGCCAGCGTCGAGGCTGCTAGCGTCTGGCTCCGCAGCATCCGAGCGTCTGAGCGGCGGCATTTGTTTGGCCGCTTCGCGTTGGGCAGTGCGGAGCGCGTCGAGACGTTTCCGATAAAAACGATCGCGCCGCAGCGTCCGTGCGCGGTGTGCGCCGCACGCACGCACGGATTAACACCTCCCACCCGCTACCCCCACCAACCCCCCCCCCCCCCTTTTTGCCTCCCACACCCCTCCCTCCTGTGCGCGCTGCGCGATGGAAAATTGAGTCTTCTTAAAACATTAAATTAAATAAACTGCTCCGGCTAAACGAATCAAATAAATATCATCGCCCCTCACCACCCCCTACTCTCCCCACCCCTCCCAAAAAAGAAAGACAACAAATCGGGAGAAGCACGTCCGATGTTTTTATATAAACGGACGGAGGGTGGCTTTTCTTCGGGCGTCACGGTTTTTTTGTGTCGCGAGCATAACCGGAATCGGCCGCCAAAAACAGCGAGAGCCGGGCCACCCTGGAAAAAACAATGACGGCGTCCGGGGACTCGCTCACGATTATTAAAGGTAATATATATTTTTAACGTCCAAAAATCGGAGCGGTAATAACATAATTTATTTATCCCAGGACGGCTTTGTGGAATCTAAAGACTCCGTGATGGGATTCTTGTTCGAATCCTTTTAAAGGAGTGTTTGCTTTGCTTTCGTGTCACCGAAACCACCCAAGTACCCGGATGATACTGGGATGCGTTTAACACTCGGATGGGTTAATCAGGAACCCAGCAAATCTCTACGCGATCCACCAGCCATTGCCTCCAATAGCACCGGATCACAGTCGTGGGCCACCACCACCACCGCCGGCTCGTGGTGGTGGTGGTGGCGAGGTGGTGACGGCAGCGCTGCCTGGGCCCCTAATCCACCCCCCCTCGCCCCCCCCTCCCCACACCACGCATTTTGTTTGCGAAAGAAGAATTTGACGCTGAGCAGAGGCTCTGGAACATCGTGCATTCCGCGGCGGCGCAGCGATGCCCGGTGATTGATGCCCCTGGCCGAGAGGCCGTCCCCGTGTTTTACACGACGGCTCCGAATTGGCCGCCGTGTAACCGCCGCTTGCGTGCACGCCGGCGCGTGTGCGCTCGTGTTGTACACGTGCCTGCGTGCACACGCAGGAGGGGCAGTGTAGCGATTAGCGCGCTGCGCTCAGACTCTCGCTCATGGCCAACACTCAGTGACGATTACCTGAACTGGCCCTGGGCCTCCCCTAGGTCGACCCAGCCTCAAGTGAGGATCTGGTGCGGTGTGTAAACATCGCCACCGGGGAGGCAAAGGTGGCCGGGCGTGGTGCTGGCCACTCGCCCACCCGTGTGCCGTCCCGGCCTGCATAGGTGCTACTCGCTAACGGAACTTGCCCCAAAAGTCCGTCGAGGCTATACGGGGGATCTTTGTACGTGGGAGTGATGGCATAATGGTTGAGGCCCTACTCTACGAGTCTGGCAACCTGAGTTCAACTCTCGGCCATGGATAACATCACCGATGTGTGATATCTCAATCGATCTTTGCCCCCCCCCGCCCAGCCTTCATCAACCCGCACTGACCTGCGTGATGAAGTATGGTCAAACGACCCCCTACGGCGAACACGTTGTCGGGAGGCCTTCATCGCGCAGTGGCGAAGGACTCTAAATGAAAACAAGTGCCTGGTGCGATGGATTCAGCATTTAAATAGGCTTTGAGAACCAAGGCTGTCGGGCGCATAGTGGTGCTGGCCTCGCCATAACCTTAATAGGTGCTCCCTAACATGCACTGACAGTCACGGGGATTTTGGTCTAAAAGGTGGAGCTAGGGCTTGGGTATTAGGAGGGCCTCTGCTTCAGAGGGACCACTGCTGTTTGCTCGAGGGCCACTGGCAATTGTGATGTATTTCCACCCTTAGTTCAGGGAAGATCAGGGTCAGGGTTAGGTTGTCCTTTGAAGCCCCTCCATGGGAGTGTAGAATTACACAACCATCCCAAGACGCCAGCAGATGAACAACCCTCCAGCGTTCGTTTGAACAACAAGAGGACGCTTTGAATTTTTGCGATTGAAAGTGAACAATAATAATTCTAATAAACAGATCATCGGTGAAAAACGTACACAAAATGATAATGCGATGGGTACGTGTATCGGTGGGGCGATGTGGACGGA
Organism: Lethenteron reissneri; assembly: GCF_015708825.2. Taxonomy (NCBI): domain Eukaryota; kingdom Metazoa; phylum Chordata; class Hyperoartia; order Petromyzontiformes; family Petromyzontidae; genus Lethenteron; species Lethenteron reissneri. The sequence goes on from NC_083805.1 coordinate 4,160,427, forward strand.
AAAGCGTAACGGACTTCAAAACAAAACAAAAAACTGCCCCGAATGTTTTGGCTGAAGGTTTAATCGTTGTCTCGTCTTGTCCTCGCGCCTGCGTCGTGTGGGACAGAGCGACAGACAGACGGACGGACGCAACCACCACCACCCTCATTCCAGACACCACATCCCCCGTCGGCCGCTTCTCTCCAATTCACCCCCCCCACCCCTCTCACCGCCGCCGCCGCAGCCGTCGCCGCCGCCACCGCGTTGTAATGGTTATCATATTCACCAATTGTGGCACGGTCGTTTGTGACGCAAGGTCATATCACCCCGACCGGCAGAAAAGGGAATACGTAGGCGTCAAAAGATTTTTTTTCGCGTAAAAAAAAGCTAAACATAAAAAAACTCTCCAGAAAACAACAACGCAGCGCCAGCGCGAAGAAAGTAAAGTGGATGGGATGAAAAAGAAAGTCAACGAAAGGGAGAGGAGGGATGGAAATGAAATCGTACGAACGCACCCAGGGCCACTGGAGTTGAAAGAAAACACGAGAATCGCAAAACAACAACAAAAAACGCTTACAAATGCTAGGCAGAGCAAAAAATACAGCGGCTTCTTCTGTGGCTGGCAAAGGGCCGAGGAGGCTCGGGTTTTGTCAGCGGAGGCGCGCGCATGGACGTTGTCACTCACGGCTTTGCGACGTTCGAGAATAACCAACCCAATAACCAACCCAAACCCGACCAAGTGTGTGACAACATAAGTAAGTTAACAAACACCGCAGGTAAAAGGGCCAAGTAGGCACTATTTTTTTCAACAAAACTTTCATCCGGTGAAGATAATTTTCCGGTGAGCAGAAAAAAAAACTCCGTCGGACGGGGCGTTCTTAAATACGCAGGTAAGACTGCGTGTGTGACTGCGTGTGAAACCAACGATTCAGTGACGAAGCTGGCTGCTGCGCCAGCACAGTTAACAAAACAACACAAATTCAACTCGTTCGTCAATAACGCTGTGGCCCTTAAAAGGAGACTAAAATAATAACAGAAATATAATGCAACAAAAATAATAATAAATGGGGGGTGGGGGGAGGCGATGTTTTGGGCAGTGGCCCCCATCAAAGAACACGTGGTGATGCGCTTTGAAGCTGGGCCCAAAATGGTCTCCTGTTATACATTTCCCTTTTAAGATAGTGAGCTTGGCCAGGACTCTCGTGCCCTCCCTCTCTCTCTCTCGAGCGAGCGTGCGTGCGTGCGGTGCTGCGGCCCATCCGTGGAGCGTTCAACGACTCGTCGCGAGAGGCTGGCGGTTCGAACCCCAGTGGGCTGCCCCCTGGTCAATGCCGCCGTGCGTGTTCGGCCGTATGGAGACGCGCCACCAGCTTCGCCGCGGACGTGGAAAAGACCGCCCGACGTCGTTCTTCAAACGAGAAGGCCACGGTGTGCCTGATGGTGACCTTCATTGGGATCGCGGCGTAGCAACATTGCTCCCTCCTGGCAGACCGAATCACAAGAGTGGGAATATGTATTTATACTGGAGGAGGAATACGATGAGCTGTGAAGCAGTTTTTTTTTCCACGTCCAGTCGGGGGCACGGGGTGAGAAATTTATAACAACGAACGAAACAAAAAACACGATGGGAGTGCAAAGTATAGGAAAGGTAAGAACGGCGCTTATCCCAAATAACGACACGAAAACCCAATGTTATAAATTACTATTAATAATGATGAAACTGAACCGATAAGAATGCTTAATGAATCATAGTTTTATTAATGACTGTATATCCTAGAGGTTTAACGATCCCTCCTCGCCCAGTCCAGGGTGATGTGATGAATTGTCTTAGATTGAGTCGCAACTCAATTAACAATGTGTTAGCACCTCTAGTGGCTGCAGGGTTCCCACAAGTAGCCATTGAATAAAACATGTAATTGAATAAAAAATAAAATATCGAAAGGTTCATTAACCCTGCTCACACGATATACCGTGTGCTTAAGAATCAATATTAATCGATTATTCAATGCGACGCCTTATGGTGCAATACCCACGACCGTGTGTGTGTATGTGGCAAGCCGCTATAAAATTTATAGTGACTCTTCACTGCATCGCTTTAGGACCTCTCTAACTCGCGCTCCACACGTGCAGCGGCTGCTCGATATAGGTAGCCGAGTTTGGCCCTCCCCTAGGTCCGCTCGGCCTAATTTTTTAAACACGCAATTCCACCTGGTGGCCGTGAGCATCACGGGGAGACAAAGGTGCCCCGTGCCGCCCCCCCCGACTCCCCTCCCGGGTTTGTGTGCGGCTGCTCGCCTTGCCCCACCACCCTCGTGTTGCCCTCGTGTGCCAACCCGCGATAGGCAGCCAGTCCGGTCTTATCCTGGCTCAGCAAGGCCGTCCTTTGATCCGTGTGCGAGAGAGTGCGTCCGTGCGCGTGCGTGATAGTCGGGTGGGGAGCGGTGGCGCAGCGGTTAGGGCGCAGCGCTCCGATTCACACTCACGGCCAATGCCCAGTGACGATTATCTGAGCCGGTCCTGGGCCCTCCCCTAGGTCGACTCAGCCTCAAATGAGTACCTGGTGCGGTGTGTAAACATCGCAACTGGGGAGACGAAGGCGGCCGGGCGTGGTGCTGGCCACCCACGCACCTCTCCTGTGCCGTGCCGGCCTTCATAGGCGCTGCCCGCTCGCGGCACTTGCCCCAAACAGCCCGTGAAGGCTACCCGGGGGATCTTTGTCTTTGAAGTTGGGTGGAATCTGCCGTACGGACTCCCCAAGGTGAGAGACTCGGCCGTCAACCCCGACGATGTTGCTCTCCTCCCCTGTGGGAGGGCGATGCAAATCACTGGAAACTTGATACACGTCGCTTGTCCTGCAGGCGCAGGCAACCGTCGTGTGGATTGCGGTTGCTGCTGCTGCCACGGCGTGAGCTTGTTACGCGTGTACTACGTGTGCATGTGTACTACGTGTGCATGTGTACTACGTGTGCATGTGTACTACGTGTGCATGTGTACTACGTGTGCATGTGTACTACGTGTGCATGTGTACTACGTGTGCATGTGTGCGGGTGTGCATGTGTACTACGTGTGCATGTGTGCTACGTGTGCATGTGTGCTACGTGTGCATGTGTGCTACGTGTGCATGTGTACTACGTGTGCATGTGTACTACGTGTGCATGTGTACTACGTGTGCATGTGTACTACGTGTGCATGTGTGCGGGTGTGCATGTGTACTACGTGTGCATGTGTGCTACGTGTGCATGTGTGCTACGTGTGCATGTGTACTACGTGTGCATGTGTACTACGTGTGCATGTGTACTACGTGTGCATGTGTGCGGGTGTGCATGTGTGCTACGTGTGCATGTGTACTACGTGTGCATGTGTGCGGGTGTGCATGTGTACTACGTGTGCATGTGTACTACGTGTGCATGTGTACTACGTGTGCATGTGTACTACGTGTGCATATGTGCACGTGTGCATGTGTGCGGGTGTGCGCGCACACGTGGGGAGCGGCGGCACGGTGGTTGGCGCGCTGCGCTACGAACCTGGCGACCCCGGTTCCATTCCCGCTCACGGCCGATAACAGGGGGAGAATATTTGAACCGCTACTGGGCCCCCTCTAGGTCGACTCAGACTCAAATGAGCACCTGGTGCAATGTGTAAGCATTGCCACAAGGGAGACAAAGGCGGCCGGCCGTGATGCTGGCCACGCACCCCCTCGTAGGCACACCAAATGTTTCTGTTCTAGACTCGGTTGTGGTACAGAGAGTGTTTGATTCGCCCTTGAAAACTGCTGCCAACACAACCCCATAAGTGTTTGTTTTGTTTGTACTGTATACCTGTGTGTGCGCGTGAGAGGGGGGAGCGGTGGCGTAGCGATTAACACGCTGCACTGCGAAATCGGCGACCTGGATTTGATTCCTGGCAACGCAGCGAACGTCGGGAATGAGTTACCATCATAACTTGCCCTGGTCCAGCCGTGTGTTGCGTCTAAATATGAGCATTTGGGATATAAAGGCAGCCCAGCATGGGTGCTGGTTTACACACGCACCCCCTTGCACACCTGAACGGGCGCCCGCAAGCAGCACTTTCCACGCACGGCCATTACGTGGGGTGGGGAACTTTAGCTTTGCATTAAGGAATACTCGTGTCGTCCCCTCTATTGTGAATGTTATTGTGCAGGAAAGCCTCACTGAGACGGACTCAGGACTCGTTTTCAGGAGGGATCCTCATTCGGGTGCCTGGCCCGTTCCACCGTTAACAATTTGGGATGGTGGTGAACGCTCACAAGCGCTGCGGAGAAGGATTCTAGAATCCGTTTACCGTCAGCCAGCCACCTCGCAGCCAGCCCAGTCTCCTGGCAGCACCTGGTTGGAATTTCACTCCTAGGCCGAGCGACCAGGCTCATACCTGCTTAGCTTCCGACATCCCGATGTGGTCAGGGTGCATGCAGGGTAGGGCGGTGGGTGGCACGTGTGGCGTAGAAACGGTACCGCCGTGCCTACCCATCTACCTAACCACCCACTCACCCCTTCCCACTTACCCACCCACATACCCACTCACCCACCCACTTACCCACCCACCCACTTACCCACCCACCCACCCACATACCCACCCACCCACATACCCACTCACCCATCTACCCACCCACCCACCCATCTACCCACCCACTTACCCACCCACCCACTTACCCACCCACCCACTTACCCACCCACTTACCCACCCACCCACATACCCACTTACCCACCCACCTACTCACCCACCTACCTACCGCAATGCCATTCGTTACCTAGCGCAGGGACTGTATACCCACATTTATAAATTTATTTTGAAACCGCCTGTCGCCTATCGCGACGAGCCGGTTGTCGGTGGATTTTTTTTATGGGGGGGGGGGAGGAGTAGTGGCAGGGTGGGGGAATTGTAGTGGTGGTGGTGGCTGGGTGGGGGTTGGCCAGTGGGAGGCCGGCTGGGATGGCAGTCACAGCCCACATGCCCGCAGGTGATCGGCAGCGCACACAAAGTGGCATGAAATTTCATCCCTCGTCTGAGTGGGTGGAGGGGGGGAAATGGGGGGGGGAGTGGTGGGGGGAGGGAGGGAGGAAGAGCGGGGGACATGGAGAATGAGACCACCCCCGTCGTCAGCTGCACGGTGACGGGGAGACGAGCGTGACGTCCAGACGTGGAGAGATGTAGATGCAGACAGCGCGTGGAGGACTCGGCAGGGGAGCAGGCAGGCAGGGCACAGGCAGGCAGGGCACGCGCAGATGTAGATAGACGCGGACATGGAGACTGGGACAGGCAGACAGTGACAGACATGGTCAGACAGACCTTCAGACAGACACACACGTAGAGGCTTTACATAGCGCCTTAACCAAGGCATTCAGACAGGCACAGACAAGCAAATAGAGACGGACACAAGGGCAAACTCACGTAGACACAAACGCACACGGCACGTGCACCGAGTCGTGCCGTGTGAGGATCAATCGTGTGCGACTAGTGGAAGTCGGCAACGCAACAGGCACGGTGCAGATGTTTACGCTCGCGCGATCGGGGACGGGCGGAACGGTGCGAACGTTGACGTTGCGGAGACGGGACGGAGGTTTTTGCAAGGAACAACGTGTTCGGGAGGAAGTGGGTGGCCCATGACAATTGCTGGAAGCCTAATGTAGTAAACAGTCGGACATAGGGACACAAACAAGGCTTTGGGGTGCGAGTGCTGTTGGCGAGTGCTGTTGGCGAGCACCTGCATGGAGACACGCATTATGGATACGCATCGAGACACACAGGCACAATAGACACGTACATGTACATTGATGGACAGGCATACAAGCAGATACTATGACACAACAGCTAGATGGACAAATAAACTGGTAGATTGATGATAAACAGACATACTGGCAGATATGAAACGTATACATCCAGACATAGAGTAATAATAAGCAGGGTTGACACACACACACACACCCTCATTTTATTTTCTAAAATAGGGCAGCCGCCTCCCCCCACCCTCCCTTCCCAGAAAGGTGGCATGTGGGGCACGAGGTGTAGAATCCTGACCGCGTATTTAGGAATGGCCGCGGGAGGGAGTTAAAACCACATGCCCCCCCCCCCCAATAATCTATACTCCACCGCGTACTTCAGTGGAAAGCGTAGTAGCGTGGTGCGGCATCACTCGATCCTGGCGTTGGTGGGGGGGGGGTGAGGGGGCACTTCTCACCTCCTCCACGACACGGGATACCGGCGGGATCGCCGACGTCGCCGCTGTTTGTTGGTAAAAACAAAAACAACACAGCCGCACGTAAGCGAGCGTTACGCGGGCGGTCGGCCTGGGCCCCCCCGTGCGAGGAACGATGAAATGGAACCGGCAACTGGCAACCGCCGCCTCTCCCGTGTCCAATTTCCACGATCCCTTAGTAGACCGGCGGCGCCTGCGTTCCTCCTGTGGGCCGGCGGGGCCTGGCGCGGTCGGGGTTCGGGCTCGCGTTGTGGTTATGTCTGAGTAGGCGAGCGTGGTTAGCGTTAGATTCGTTGTGTTGTTGTATACCACGGTCGGCGTGGGCACCCCCCGTCAAATTCCATAAGCCTCCCCCCCCCTGCCACCCCATCCGCCACCACCCCTCCTTCTACTCTGTGAAGCTGCTCCACCTGTGCGCTCCATAGCTACGCCGCCACACCTGTGCAAATCCGCGCCATTACCGCAGGCTTTTCTTTGGGACAGATTTTGTCTTTTCTTCTCTTGCACGGCAAGTGGACATCCGTGAAAAAAGAGCTTCATAGCTCGCCGGATTCCGCTAGTTAAAAAAAAAATACTCCGACTCTGCGATGTGTTACTCGCAGCCGGGCAGACAGACAACGGCAAAATAATTTAGGCTGCTGTGGGCTCGTCTGCACCCATACATCGTTCCGTGATGCACAAGCGACGTCGCGGGGCCCCAAGCAGATGTCCATCCTTTCTGCCTCACAAGAAGAGTCTGCCTTCCTCATCTCATCCGCACCACGTGTTCCACCAGCACGACGCGGATCAAAAACACTCCCGGTCACCTCGCATTGCCTCCGCCTCGGATTTCCCTCCCATCGTCGTCTTCTTCGCTCTTGCTCAGCAACTGTTTTCAAAAATAAGACCGAGAAGCTGGTGGTGGTAAGCTCCTCTGTCCGCCTCCCGAATGAGTCCTTGGAGGAGCCGGATTTGGCCGCGTTAAAAGAAAAACTTTTAGAGAGGTTTCCCCCCCTCCTCCTCACGAAGTTGGCGGTGACAGAGCTAACAACGACCGGGCTTGATGTGAGGGCACTGGGATTTGAACCCAGGCGGCCGCCACCCTTTGACAGCACGAGCACGATGCGCACTCTCTTGCCGCCCGAATCGCGATGACGCCGTTGAAGGACCCCCGTTCCGAAGAGACCGCCTCTGCTGCGTTGCCCGCTCACGGTTTCCGCGCGCTTTCTCTCTCTCTCTCTCTCCCCCCCCCCCTCTCCTCTCCGTCTCCCTGCAGGACCTGAAGAGGCTGGTGGCCCCGCTGCTGAAAAGTTTCCAGGCCGAGGTGAGCGCGAGGGCGTCGTTAGATTGCGTGGGCGACGCGCGTACACGTACACGCGCACGTCGCGGCCCCTTTGTCGAGCGTCGTCCCGACGTCCGGTTGGCGCCCGGCGCTCGGGAGTCAATCCGCGCGGCGCTGCCCGTTTCCGCTGGCCGACCGAGTCTCGCGTGCCGCGCTGCAGCAGAGTGGGTAGGCCCTGGGACGATTGAAGCGCCGCGGCGAATCGGCACGATTGAGGGCCGGTGACGTGATTTACGAATTAATTAATGCGTCTTGTTTATTTTAGTTTCTCTTGTATTTCCTTTTTGCTGTGTCCCATTTGTACAGTTTCGTTGTTGTTGTTGTGCGCTTCCTTGATTGTTTCGCTTGTTACCGTATTGCCCATTTTGGCCGGGTCGCCATCAGAAGAGAGCCTCTCGCACGAGCGAGAGAGTCACGGGCCTGATGCGAATACCGCGACTCACCTTTGCCGAATAACGACAACAACAGTAACAATAAAACGCAGCGACAGGCGTAGGATTTGTCACGGGTAGACATTTTTTTTAATCAAATCATCATCAGCCATGATCTATCCACTGCTGGGTGAAGGCCCTCCTCAAGCCATCACCATGCCACAGTCCCCCTCGCTCTTACCCCGTTGCAAGTCCGGCGCAGCCGGATTGCTCGAACGTGGGGACCGAGTGTCGCAAAGTCGCCCCTTTTTTGTTGCATTCGGTTTGTTGTCGCTCCCCCGTCCCGCACCTCCGATTAGCACGGTCGACTACATTCAGTTGCGAAGGAAGTTCAACGATACACGCGCATAGGTACGCGAAACAAGAACGGCCGAAAGAATACAAACCACCTGGCGGGGTTCGGAGCGTGATCATGCTCCGTGATTTATCGGCGTGCTGGCCCGCGTTCGTCTTCACCGTCGCCGTCACGATCATCGTCCTCGTCGTTGTCATCGTTATCAAGCGCCCTCCGGCTACGCGTGTCGTCGGCTCATCTCCCACGGGAGCCAAGCTGTTTGGCCGGCCCCGTTTGGCCAGCCCAGTTTGGCCGGCTCTCTCTCTCTCCTCTCTCCCCTCTCTCGCTCACGCTGGGCTAGCGGATTATCCTGGTGGGGTGGCGCGGGGCAGCAGCAGTACGACAAATCAAAAGCGATCCTTGCCGCTGGTCTCCCAAGGGACGCACGGCCCCGGCGACCCCCTGCACTCCCAGGGGTTATTGATCGACCTCGCGCGGCCCTCCCGGAGGAGGGGGGGGCGGGGTCGGGGGGGGCAGCGGCTCACGACGATCCCAACTCGCCCGCGTCAGCAAAGCACGGGTGGGGTGGGGCTTTAAAACGTCGTGGCCGGCGTGACGAGCCGAGCCCAGGTGACCGCCTGACCACCTGACCGCCGCCATCATCGTCCCCGGCGTCTCGTACCGCGGCGTTCCCTCCGACGATCCCAGTCGGCTCGCCTCGCCGGGTTTCCGCCGGGCTGGATTTTTGCCCGAGCATTGGAGGCGGCGGTGGCGGCAGCGTTATCCCCGCTGCGTGAGCGCTAAACTGTTCGGTTAAGGCCCCCGCTTTGAATTTAAAGGAGCCGTAATTGGCGAGAGCGAAACTTTGATTAGTGCCAATATCCGCGTGGCCGGCGCCCGCTTGATGCCGGATAATGATGCCCGATGCCAGGGCGGAGCGTGGAGCCCCCCCATATGCGCGCGGTAATTTGGCGCCGCTGTGAAAATTTATGTTGTTAATTACCGAGGGGGTTTGGGGAGCCAGTGCGCGCAGAGCGGGAGCAGGCTTCATTAGGCTCAGCCCTTTCCATTCACGGCCGATGGGCGCAATTCAAAAACAAATTACGCCCTGCGCGTGCGTTTGCACATGCACGGGTACGCGGCACGTGCGCGGTGCGCGTTTGCCCCCCCCCGCGTGCTGCGTTCGCACGGTGGTTCCCTCCGTATACGACGCGCGTAGCGTGTGCCGCGGCGTTCATCCGACCCTGTAACGTCATTCTGCGGGGTGGGCGCGGTGTCTTGTCCACTGCGTCACCTCTTGTGGTGGAACAGCCCAGGTGCGGTATCGACACGCGGATAATGGGGGAACAAACAAAAAACGGGGTCGTCGCTCGGGGAGCACGACGTTTTGTTCCGTGTGGCGTTAAAAAAAACGGCGGCGGGATGCAATTGCTTCGTACGACATCGCTAAGAATTGCTGCTTTAATGCCCGATCTTTTGTTACTTTTTTTATTTTCAATGTAATTGAACGGACTTGTTGTTTTGCCAGTTGCCGCTCGGTCCGGTTTCAGCGCCGTGTGCGGTGCGAGTCGCGCTGCCCGCGAGGCGGTAGAGTTGCAGAGTCGCCGGGGTTTGGATGACACGCGACGGCCCTGGCCAATGGGAAACGAAGGCCTGGCGACGCAAACGGAGCAGCAAAACACCATCGCAGGACGTGAGAGGTTAATCATTATCGTACACTGCTTGCCCTGGGGGGCCGAGGGGTCGGGGGCGGGGGGCGCAGTGGTTAGCACACGGCACTACGAACCCCGGTGACCCAAGCTCGATTGTGGGTCGTGGTGAACATCAGAGGCGAGCCGAATCTGAACCGGTTCTTAGCCACCATCCCACTTTATTCACTAACTCGCACTGACCAGTATGGTGAAATATGGTAAAATAACCCCGATGACCGACACAGAGTGTAGGCAGGCCTTTATCTAGTCAGCGGATTGGCAAAGGGCTGAAAGTAGTGTTTAAATATGACGAGCAGCCCGTTAAATTTCACAGTGTGGTGATCTTGACCTGACTATTATTTTCTCCCTGTTATCATCTGCACCTCCGATTGGCACGGGTGGCCACGTATGGTGCGAAAGAAGTTGAAACGTACGTACGCGTACATCGACCGTCGCTGGTCACCTTTACATCGAACTATTTTTCTTTTCTCTCCCCGGTTTGAATAAAATAAAGTACACCGCTAAGATGTCAAACTAGACACACAAATGGAATCTGCGGAAAGCAGATTTTTCGGTCAGGTTTTCGGCGCTTGGGTGTTGCCATCGGCAACGGTGAAAATGACCTCATTTCAGCCAATCGGAGCCAACGGACGCTCAGGCAGACGTACGGATGGACAGACAGACGGAAGGATACCGTGCCACGTGATACGCAAGATGTACACGTGGGACCGTTTGGGGGGTGCAGATAGCGGCAGGGGGGGGGGGGGGGCTTTTAGTCCAAATCAGGAGCGTTCTGGACACCGCCGCACTTAGTTGTGGGAGAACTCGACAGCTCTTTTGAAGCAAAAAAAATCAACAAAGAAGGAAAATGTAATAACGAACCCGCGCAAGGGGGTACGGCGGCTCTGGCTCGCAGCAGGCTGCTGCTGTTTGGGGAGGGGGTGAGGGTCTCGTACAAAGAAAATTACAAAATTCACCTTTGGAGTCTGAGCGCGTTGGGGGGGGGGGGGGTCTCGTGGCTCGTGGGGGGGGGGGGGGGGGGGGGGACGCCCTCGGCGTGTTTCTGCCGAATCCCCGACGGGGGCCGTTGACCCGTCGCCGTCCGTGCGGCATAACGCAAAGTTGAACATCTCACCACGCCTTTGGCTTTCGTGTCCTGACCTCGAATCATGATTGTCTGTCGTGCGGTTTTAACTCTCCATCCAACACACAACCGGTGTAGTGCTGTGCTAGTTAACCAATTGGCACGTTCTGTTTACGTGACAAACCTTACTGATTGGCTGCGTCGGGGTGGTGGCGAGTTTAACGACACATTTATACATTTGCGCGATCGAACCCAAAAAACCTGTATTATGGATGATATTGCTTGCGAAAGCTCTACTACGTGTTAAGCTGATCGGCACGTTTCATTGACGCGGCACACCTTACCAATTGGCTGCGTCGGGTGGCGATGGTGGGTTGACGACACGTTTATATCTACGTGGTTCTGACCCCAAAAAATCTAATAACCCCTCATCGCGAAGTTCTAAATTGATTTGCGCGCTTGACTCGGCGACGTTTAAAAATGGGCAGAGGCGGGTTAAATTGGGGGGGTTGGGGTTGGGGTTGGAGGAGGTTGGGTTAAATTGGGGGGGTTGGGGTTGGGGGAGGTTGGGTTAAAGTGGGGGGGTTGGGGGAGGTTGGGTTAAAGTGGGGTGGTTGGGGTTGGGGGAGGTTGGGTTAAAGTGGGGGGGGGTTGGGGCTGGGGGAGGTTGGGTTAAAGTGGGGGGGTTGGGGTTGGGGGAGGTTGGGTTAAAGTGGGGGGGGGTTGGGGTTGGGGGAGGTTGGGTTAAAGTGGGGGGGTTGGGGTTGGGGGAGGTTGGGTTAAAGTGGGGGGGGGGTTGGGGCTGGGGGAGGTTGGGTTAAAGTGGGGGGGTTGGGGTTGGGGGAGGTTGGGTTAAAGTGGGGGGGTTGGGGCTGGGGGAGGTTGGTAGGTGGTTTGCTTCCTTCCCGCTGGGCTTGGAACCCGGCCGCCGCGTCGTCGTTTGCGTACTTGCGGCGCGGAGCGAAACATTTTTTTAACCGCCGGTAGTTTGATGCGTTACGTTTTGAATTGATTAAGGGAACGAAAAAATGCAAACGACAGAAGGGGCGTGTGTGCAAATGTGCAAAATTTATTGGAGCGTGAGGGTGACTAGAAGAAGGCGGGGGGGGGGGGAGAGTGGGGATCAGGAAGGCAGGCATGCAACAAAGACAAAGATCCCCCCGTATAGCCTCAGCGAAATGTTGTGGCAAGTACTGTTAGAGATTAGCACCTATAAAGGCCGGCACGGCACACGAGGGGTTGGGTGGCCAGCACCGCGCCCGGCAGCCTTTGTCTCTCGAGTGGCGATGTTTCCACACCGCACCAGGTACTCATTTGAGGCCGAGTCAACCTAGAGAAGGCCCAAGATCGATTTCGACAATCATCACCGGTGTTTGTGTTGGTCGTGAGCGGGAATCGAACTCGGCTAGCCGGGTTCGTGGGGCAGCGTGCTAACCGCTACACGAACGCTCCCATGAACACAGACACAAGGAGAGACACGGAACAGACACACTGACTCGCACAGATGCAGAGGCACGCACACTTAAACGTACGTACACAAAAACAAACAGATGCAAACACAGAGAGACACACACACACAAGACTCGCACACAGACATCGACACACAAAACGGATACGCACAATGACACACACAGACGCAACAGGGAGAGAGACCGCGCAAATTTAAGGGGACAGAACAAAAATAAGGGGCTTAGCACAGAGGCATAAAAAGGGACACGGGGAAAGCACGGGAGATGGAGGTTAAGATCAAGGGGGCGGCGGGGAACGGGGATGGAGACAGGGAGAGAGATGGAGGGAAGGGAATGGGAGGGGGAGAGAGATGGAGGGAGAGAGATGGAGAGGGTGGAGAGGGAGGGAGAGAGTGAGAGAGGGAGGGAGGGAGGGGGGAGGGAGAGACATGGCAGAAGGACAGAAGAGTGATAATGTTTTGTGACGGAGGAGAGAATTGGCCGATCTGTATGCCGCCCGCCCTTGCATTCCTTCCATCGGCCTCTCCTTATCCATTATTCCTCGTCTTATCACGTGCTTTACATGCAAATAACCATGGCCAGTGATAAACCAAACACCATCAATTTTCCTACGGCTTTCAGAGTGGGTGGGGAGGGGAGATGGGGGGTAGGGGAGATGGGGGGGAGGAAGTGGGGGGTTGCATGCATGCATGCATGCGTGTGTGTGTGTGCGTGCGTGCGCGCGCGCCTGCATCATCAGCATGCGTGCATGGATGTGAGTGCGTGTGCATGTCTCGAGTGTGCGGCGCACACGTGTTTGCGTGTGCGTGCGTGCGTGTGGCCTGGGGGTGGCGGGGTGAGGCGGGGGGTTTGTAGGGAGGAGGAGAGCCTGTGCAGGCGAGGGCCGGGTAGGGTGCTGAGCGGGTTAAGTTGAGAGCCCTGCTCGCCACAAAGGTGATTTGGTCATAGTCCCAATACGCACGGACTCGCCCAGCTGTGACCGAGTCATTTGCTTTTCATCCTTCCCGCCAGCGGCTGACAGACCGAGAATGAAAATGAAAACTAAAACAAAGGAATTAGGAGAGAGTGGGGGGGGGGTCATCAGAAGAGATTCCGATTTTTTTCTATTCCCGTGAACTTTGCCACGGTTGTGAGAGCGGCCTCTTCTTCCCCCCCCCCCCCCCCGATCTGTGCAAGCCCAAAAGCATTTTCTGAATTAACGTTAAGAGTAATTTACCTAATGATTAGGAGGATTAGGCGTCATTATGCAGTAATGACTGACATTAGGTCGGATTTGCTGATCGCGGCACTGTTGAGACACGGCTGTGGCGCCTCGTCTCCTGATTTACCGTGCCGCCCCGTGCCCTCTCCGCGTCGCCCTCTCGGCTTAACGCGGCTAAGCCGCTGCCACCGCCGCCGCCGCCACCACCACCACCACCACTGCCGTCGCTATTTCCCTCGATAGAACGTTTTCCCATGACGATTTGTCGTCTTTTTTTTTATTATTATTCTTCGTTTGACATGTTTTTTTAGTGTTTCGTGGCTTGGCGGGGGGCGCCCTCGGCGTGTTTCTGTCGAATCTCAACACAAATGGGGGGAGGGAGGGTGGGTGGAGGGGGGGGCAGCCTTTTGTGCACTCCATTCACGCAGGTGCACGGGAAAATTATAAAAACCATAAACAAATTTTTAAATAACCCCGCCCATAACGATTGAAAGGAAGACGTACATCGATGGCGTTTAAAAAGGCAAGAATTAAAAAAATTGCAGCAACGTAGGACTTTTTAATCGTCCCCACAGAAACGTTTTCGATGACGATGATGGCCGAGCGTGTCCCTTTGCTCGCTCTCCCACGAGTTTCCGGGTTGTCCCGCGCGTCGTTAGGCACCGGGCACATGGGGACGAAACTTGGGACATCGCGCCGCCGAACGACGATGTGGTATGACCGGAAAACCTGTACCCATGCGGATACAAAACGTGCCATGGAGTCACACGCCCTGATCTGCTTGAGGCAGCTGCCTACTACACTGGTTGCTCTGTGCCCTGGTGGGCCTCGTAGGTGACTCGCACGCGGATTGTACACGGCTCACGTGTGGATCGCGTGTGGCTCGTACACACGCCTCGCACACGGGGGTTCCGTGTAGAGCGGCGCCGAGCAGATTAAACGCCTTTCACCTCCCGCGCGAATTATTCGATAGTTTGTCTGTGGTTTCTTAGGGTTCAACGACAACGCCTGCGGATTAGAGATCCAAATGAAGGCGCCGCAGTAAGAAGTTGAAGAGGCGGAGCGAGCGCCGGTGTGAGGGGGGCGGCACGGCGTCTCCGCCTCCCCCCTTCCCCAGTTCTCTGTCCAAGGGTTAGGACCACACGGTCTGAGCTGCTTCCATCTCCATATGACCCCACTGGCTGCCCTCTTGACCTCACCCCCCACCCCCCCAACCTCCCCCGCTGCGCACCACGATGAGGAGAGGAGGTGATTGCGGTGGCCCCCGCACGCCGCTCTTCCTCGACGGTGTTTTTGTTTAGGTGACCCCAGGCACCGTCGCATGGGTTTCGATGAGGGCCTCAATGTCAACTAAAGTCTGTGGTGGCACCTACGTACGTTTAGAGCTTTCCATGCAAGTCTGTGGGTCTCAGTGTGAGTGTGGCTCCTATATGCCTGAAGATCCGATTGAAATCCCTAATTTCAATCGAATCATTGGGGTTTATTAGTAATAAAACGGCATTTTGTGACCCCCACTACCACTGTGTAGCATATTATGTGCCAGGGACTCTATGAGATGATAGGACAATAGTCTGAGTCCATAATTGGCAATAAGTAACGGCAAAGCAATTATAAGTGACTCAGAATTGTGCGCAGTTGCGTATACAGTACACGACTTCCCTGAAGGCAAACACCTTCAGCGAGCGCGATGCCGATCACACAACGCAGTTCGAATTCGACCCTCGATCGACGGCTGCGCCATCGCCGCACACGCGTCGAATAAAAAGCAAGGGACAAGTCCTCACTTACTAACAACTCCTCTATCATTTTTCATTGCTGGAGGGGTTTCCCTCCCTACCTGAAAATCCTGGCTCCACCATTGCCTCAATGTGAGTGTGGTCCCTATATGCCTCTATGAAGTTGTGGAAAATCACCACAAATACACCCCAACTCATCAAATCTCGGAGGCTAAGCAGGTCTGGACATCTGTGAAACTACTGGACATTTGTGAAAAATAGCTTTCTAGCTCATCGGATTCTTCCAGTATGAAAAAAATCTGATTCCGATTCTGATAGTACTTGGATGGGAGACCCACCGGGGCTTTGCCAGGTGTTGTAGGCGTGGGGCAAGCGAGATGAGGCCAGGAGACGGGAATGCATGCCAGCGGTGGGTGGCATGCAGCTCCACGCCGAACCCCTTAATTCGTAAACTATTTCGTTATAATGTAATTGGTGTGATTAGCTATGATCTTTCACGACGGGACGGAGGTGGGGGTGGGGGGTCGGGGTGGGACGGGACTGGATGCAGCGGAGTGTTCACGGCACCGGCTGAGCCGGAGTTCCATCCAGGGTGCGGGTGGCGGCATCACGTGGCCTGCCGTCCACTTGAGCCGAGTGGGGCGATCATGGATGGGGCCGGGGCGGCCTGGCGGGGCTGATTATCCCCAGTGGCTGAGCCAGGCCACGGAGGCTGCGAGGATGTAATTTGGCCGCGTGGAATCCGCTGGGGTTGTCCATGGTGGCGACACGCCCCCCCCTCCTCTTCCCCCCCCCCCAGCCCCGCTCTCCATCTCCCCACCACTCTGAGCCCAGCCCGGCCCGCGTTTCCCCCAAACAAGCGGGCGGCATTGGCGGCCACCGTGCAGCTCCAAGCCCAACCCCCACGCCCCCCTCGTTCCAAACACACCCCCCTACCCTCATCCCACTCTTCCTCCTCCTCCCTCTCCTCCTCCCACTCCCCAGCTCGCCTCTGTCTCATTTCGTCGTCCTGACGTCTCGTGTCATGGTCGGGCGACGTGAGCGATGGCTTGTGAAGGGCCCCCTCCGTCTTATCGCCCTCCTCCTCCTCTTCCCCCGTGCGTGCGCACGTGGGCTGGGAGCTTCCATGCCCAACCCTCCTGCTCCTCCCTCCCACTCCTCCCTGCTGCTCCTCCGTCCCCTCTGCATCTACCTAACTGCTCCCACCCTCCCACCCACCCACCTCTCCTCCACCACCCCCTCCCCTCTCCCCACCTCTTGTGATTTTTTTTCTTTGCTCCTTTAACACTTGCCACTCCGACCCCCCCCCCCCATGCCCGCCGCCTGTATGGCTGCTCGGGGCTCGGAGCGATCGCGATGAGCTCGCGACGACGGCCTCGCGAGCCAGCGGAGAGCGACTGGTGGGCGCAGTGCGAGGAGCAGGAGACTGGGCTCGCCCGAGGGGCTGCACCGGCGGAAGAGCGAGCCGCCAGAGAGGGTGGTGCCAGGAGAGGAGGCGGTGGCGGACGAGCGAGCGAAGGGTTAAATCGGGGAACGGTTGCAGGACACGCTTGCGTGAGCCCATCGCAGAAGGAATCTCGGCAGAGAATGAGGGGGGATGGTGGCTTCTCGCTCGCTCGTTCGCGCTCTCTCGTTTGTCTCTCCGAAGGCCCCCTTTTCCTCTCTCTCTCTCTTTCGCTTGCTCTCTCCCCACCCATGTCTCTCCGGTTCTGTGTTGCGTGTGCGTATCTTGTCCGTCTGTATGAATGTCTGTGTGCTCATGCTCTCTCTCTCTCTCCAGTCCGGGTCTCCATCCGACTATCTCAATATCTTTCGCTCCCCGTCTCTCCATTTTTCTGCGTGTCTCTATTTGTTTCTCTGTTTCTGTCTGACTCGATCTACTCTCTCTCTCTCGCTCGTTCTCTCGCTCTTGCTCTCTCTCCCTCCAGCCCCACCACCACCACACTCCAGCCCCCTCTCCCCAACCCCATACTTGCACAATTCCCTTCCCTGCTCTTATTGACGGCCAGCGAAATGGGATCTGATGGCAGTGTGATAGCAATAATGCAGCGCCGTTTGCCGCTCCACTCTCACCACTCCACCGCTGTTGTGAGCCGCCGCCAACAAAGACTGCCGCCTTCCCTTATTTTTAACCATACATTTATTTACCTTAACGCGCGCACACACACACAACAATATATATACTCGCTCGCTGTCTCCTAAAACATCTTGAGAGTTTGCAAGAGTTGCGCGACTGCTGTGCTGCTGCTGCTATATTTGGCCCGATGCAACGGCTGCACGATACAAAACTCCGCACCTCTCTTCTCCGGCTGCATTTCCGAGGAGGACGCATGAGGTCACAAACGGCGCTGTGTCTGTGTGTGTCTGTGCGCGTGTCTGTCTGTGTGTGTGTCTGTCTGTGTGTGTGTCTGTCTGTGCGCGTGTCTGTCTGTGTGTGTGTCTGTCTGTGTGTGTGTCTGTGCGCGTGTCTGTCTGTGTGCGTCGTGTGGTACTGTGGCGATTAGCGCGCCGCGCTACGAACCCGGTGACCCGGAGTTAGATTCCTGCTAACGGCCAACAACGGCGATGATTATCTGAACCGGTTTCTTGGGCCCTCCCCGAGGTCGACTCGGCTTCAAATGAGTACCTGGTGCGGCCGCGGCACGGTTCTGGCCACCCACCCCCTCGTGCGCTGCGTCGGCCTTCATAGGTGCAGCTCGCGAACAGCACTTACCCCAATAGCCTGGTGAAGGCTATACGGTGTGGTGTCTTTGTGTGTGTTTGTTTGTGTGTGTCTTTGTGTGTGTGTCTTTGTGTGTGTTTGTGTGTGTGTGTTTGTGTGTGTGTCTTTGTGTGTGTTTGTGTGTGTGTGTGTTTGTGTGTGTGTCTTTGTGTGTGTGTGTTTGTGTGTGGAGCGGCAGTGTAGTGGTGAGCGCACACTGGCGCTACGGACCCCGCAGAGACCCGAGTTGACTTCCCAGCCACGGCTAGCATCAGTGGCTAGTGAATTCTGAACTGGGTTTCCACCAGGCCCCTCCCGTAGGTCGACCCAGCCTTAAACGAGTCGCTGGTGCGCCGCGTGCACATCCTCGGCGCTGGGGAGAGAAAGAGGTGGCAGGCGAGGTGCACTACCTCACCTCCCTCACCCCCCCTCGTTCCGGCCGAAATAGCCGCTCGCCGAATAGCACTTTGTCCCAACGGTCTGCTGAATGCTGCATGGGGCATCTTTGCCTTGGCTTTTATTTCTGTGCGTGTGTGTGTGAGAGAGTGTGTCTCTCTGTGCTGCAAGATCTCTTTGCATGGATGAAATCAAACTGGTTTATCCAGACCGTTTCCTCAAAAACATTTCTCAAAAATTCACCAAGCCCACCCCTCCGCCCTCTCTAGTGGATTGAAATATGTTTCCCCCCCCCCCCCCCTCGTTGCACTGCGCGAGGTGAAACTCGTCCTACGTGGCTTCTTTTTGCTCAAGATGGTCTTCGCTGAACTGGGTTTTTTTTGTGTTTATGTAAAACAGATGCTGCGTACGTGCCTCAAAATGGTTTTGATGCGTTTAACAAGCCCGCCCGCCCGCCTAGCTCACAACCATATTGCCGCTCCTGGTAACGCATTACAGTATTACATGGCCCCCTGTATTTCCTCTCGCTTTCCTCCTTCCCGGCTGTGTCCATTCTTTATTTTACGGTCTTCAGTTGTTTGTTGTTGTAGTTTTTTTGCGCACCCCGCACCCGTCATTTTTCCTGTATTGCTGTAAGCCGCTATCTCGCGGTAAACGGATTATGACCCGGAGTAATTTGTAAACGGGTGAGAGGTTTTTCTGCGTTATGATGAGGCATGGCTGACCATTCTGGCTGAGCCCCCCACAACCCCCCCCCCCTCCCACAACATCCATCCTGCAGCTTCTATCGCTCACCCACGACATTGCACCCTCTCACCGGGCCATCCCCGGGCCAAAATTTCCCGTTATTCCCCAGGCCTGTAACGATTCGCACGCCCGCCACCCCGCAATGTCCCTCGCCGCTCTACGAGTTAACGTTACCGTGGCGAGCGCGGCCGGCGCCTCCGGCGGATGCCGGCAAACGAGCGAACCGCCGATTGCCTACGGACGCATACGAACCGAACGTCGATGCGCGATCCGGTGCGCGTAATCTCGAGCGCGAAAGGATTTAAACCGCGGTCGACAATCCCACCGCGCACCTGCTTTTCAACCGGCGTTGGCTCGGCTCGGCTCGGCGCGGTGCGAGTGAACTGCGCGTGGCTTTTGGCCAGGCATCGCGCTTTCTCGGTGAATTTGGCCGCGCTCCCTCCCTCAATTATCGCTTTTCGTTGTTGGAAACGAGGATTATTTGCCCGCCGTGCAGTTGCCCCCAGTGTGACGCGTTCCGCGGTTATCGCCGTTCGCGTTTTGCGCCCGTGGCGTTGCGCGCGTTTCTGCCGTCGTCGGGAATTGCGCGAATCGTGAGGCCTTAATTGTGGGTGGCGTCGTGACCCCCCACCCCTTGCCATTACCGGTACCCGCTCGCCGCACACCGCCGGCAAATGAGACGTCACGACTCGGGCACTGCGCCGTCCCCGACGAGAGAGCGAGGCGGAGGAGAGGAGAGAGAGAGAGAGAGCGACTGAGCACTGAGCAAATTACAGAATGAAACACGTGTGTGCGTGTGTGTATATACATAATATCTTTTTGGTTTAAAAAGTCGCCGAGCAATAGAGCGAGCGAGCAAAAGCAAAACAAACGAGCGCATCGTGCGTTTGATTGGCGGAAACAAACGCTCGAGCGACGCCCGGACGGCTCTTCACACATCGGCACGCCCGCCCAGGAGACGTTTTCACTCGCGGCCTGATTAAATTAAAAACAACACGGACTTTACGCGCGATTGGGCAGTGACTGCCATGTATAATCCTTAATATTAAAATGACAGGCGCTCTATCAATGCGCCGCAATTACATTTTGTGCGAGCGTAAACGGGGTATTTGTGTGTACAGTTTATTTATATTACGATCTTGCACGCGGGGGCATTGCGTCGGAGAGGCTCTCTCTGCGTCGAAAAAATAATGGCCACGCATTTTGAGCTAAACGTTAACCCACTCGGCGACGAAGGGATGGAAGCATGCGGCTTCGTGACTCTCGACATCCACCACTACCCCCCCTCCTTCCAACAGCCTCCTCCCCCCCCTAAAAATGTGGAGCAGGCGACTTTGCTGTGAGTGTGAATCTGATTCGTGAGCATCGAACTCGGCAGAGGCGACGGGCTCCGTTTCACAGAGCCCTAGCGCACTCTACCAGGCTGTGCATTAGCACTGCCCGTTTCTGCAGGTTGGTGTCACTGCACCACTGGCCTCTCCAACACAAGCCTGTGCGCTGCCATCGCTAACACTTCTCTACCGGCCTGTGCCACGACTGGCACTAATCTCTACCAGCCTGTGCCGCTACCGGCGCTACGAAGACGTCTCCAATAAGTTGGGTCGTTTCTTGCGCTTGCTAGCGGAGGGCCAGCGAGTGGGCCTGCTGGAGGCCGCGTGCTCGATTAAACGGGGGGGGGGGGGGGGGAGATAGAAAACACTGGGCACAAGATCGCAGTCAGAAGAGGAACATCTGACAAAGCGACGTGATACGCGCAAGCCTTGCGAGTGCCGCGTTGCCGCCGTCAAACGTTGCTCGGCTTGTCCAAACGGCACGGGGTTTTAAAGTCGCATCGCAGGACGACCGGCAGATGTTCCCGGACAAGCAGCTACCTCGTCAAGGGGAAACGATGCCAGGGCAAACCCGGGACAGGTGGCAACTCGAGCGGGGGGACGGCTGGCCCAGGCGGCCTTGACAAATATCGCCACCCGCCGCCGGTCTTGGTTGGCCGCGGGTGGGAATCGGATCGCGCGTCCACCGGTGTGAAGCACCCCCCCGACAAGTGTGCTAACTGCTGCGCCACCACCCCCCGTTAGCGAGCACTTTGGTAAAGCCCTGTCCCCGCCTGTCACAGCCCGTTGGTGGCCCTTGACCATGAGGGAAACTCAGGAGTGTTCAGGTAGAAAGGGACTGCAATCTTAAGGTCGATTTCTGGGATCGCAGCGGAGTGCGTAAACCCGTTATGGCACCACGCTCCCCTCCCGGACGGACAGACACACAGACACACACAGACACACGTACACACCAGTAGACACACACACACAGACTAGCAGACACACAGACAGACAAGACGTGCAGACAAACAGCTAGCCAGGCAGACAGGCTGATCTACACACACACAGACTAGCAGACACACACAGACACACGTACAGACCAGTAGACACACACACAGACTCGGAGACACACAGACAGACAAGCAGCCGGGCACAAACAGATGCACGCCCAGGTAGACACACACACACACGCAGACGGACACGCGGACACAGGACGCACGGCCCATCGTCCGTGTCATTCAGGCAGATCACCAGGAATGGCAGGCAGGCAGGCAGACGAGACAGGTAGAGCACTGGGTCAGGTTGCACTGCACCAGAGGTTTGCTTGACGTTCCGTGCAGCTCCTTTGCTATTTTGCCGCACTTGGCTTTGTTTTTGTCAAGGCTGAATGCTTTTTTTCCTTCCCCGTGTGGTGCGCGCGCGCGTGGGAGAGAGCGAGCGTGAGCGCGCGCGTGTACGCGTGTTTTATCATTTTATTTATTTATTTTAAGCAGCCATTATTTGTTGTCGAGGACTTGAAGGAGGCACGGAAAAGCCCTCCCCGAGTGGCTATCGCAGTGCCCCGGGGTAACAGGAGAGGGAGAGTGGGAGAGAGAGAGAGAGGGGGAGTGGGGGAGAGAGGCAAGGACGTTAAAAGGGAGAAGTGAGAGGCTTCAGAGGAACAAAAAAACATGCTGATATTTTACATTGATGGATCATTTAGATGAAAGGAATGCAGAGCTGTATTGGGGCCGATGCTTTGTTTGGGAGGATTCCAGATTTTGGCGTCGCTGGTTTGGAATAAAAAGTTCCAGAAGCAAGGCGCCATCGCGAGACCGTGACAGCAGAGGTCGCAACCGGGTACCCGATACCCGTACCCTACCCGATACCCGGCTACCCGTACCCGGCTGGGTACGGGTACCCGTTTGCGACCCTGGTGCGGCCGGGTACGGGTACGGGTAGGCCGTGAGTCACTGGTGAGTAAACGTTTGTCACTCATTTCGGGTAGGGTACGGGTACGGGTAGGGAACGGGTACCCGTACCCGGCCGGGTACGGGTACGGGTACCCATTTGCAACCCTGGTGCGGCCGGGTATGGGTACGGGTAAGGAATCAAAACCCGTTTGCGACCTCTGCGTGACAGGATGATGATGGGCATGGGGAGGCCTTCATCCAGCAGTGGATTGACCCTGGCTGTAGATGACGATGGTTGATGATTACAGTCCTGAACGATTACACAAATCTATCCGATTGCCAGTTCATACTTAAACGAACGTCGCAGCCTGCCGCTCGACTTTACAAAGAGAGCCCCCCCCCCAGCAACGCCCCCCCCCCCTCTGCACCGCTGACGAGCAGCCGAATTTTCTCCCATTGCCGGGAGAAACCGACGTTTGTCTTCTTCGCCTGCTGGGAGCAAAACGTCGGCCATCGTGCCAAACGACCCGAGAAGACGCATCAGAGAGCTGGGTTTTTTAAAAATCAATTTGCGCGGGAGGGCTCTCGTCATTTCCGCGGGCGTCGTCGCATTGGAACAGAAGCGGCGCGAGTAATTTTCTTTTTTAAATGTCTCTCTTTCTCTGGAGTCTGATGACACAGTCATGAAGAGGTACGCGGAAAGCGCCGCAGCGCTTGGGCCCACAACAATTTCCAGCTCCGAGCTGACCGGCGCCATCTGCGCGCGCGCGCGTAGCGTGCGTCCCTGCGTGTTCTCGCTCGTGCCGCCGACTCGGGAGTTAATAGACATGTCAGTCCATTGTGCGCAGACGTATTCCGGTGTACGGCACGCCGGTGCCCCTGTAGGTCTCTCAAACCGAGCTTGTAATGACTTCGCCCGATTCAAGGGAGCGCCGCAGCGGACCGGGGACAACCGCAGACGCGAGCCGGGTGTCGCTCGTTCTCCTCTGCTGCCCCCCGTAGTCTGGAACTGCCCCCCCCCCTCCGATTTTCACGTAATTTTCACCTTTATTTAAGGCCTCAATCTCGTTAATTTGCAATTTGGGACTTGCGTGTGTGTGTGTGTCTCTCTCTCCCTGTGGTCGCGTGGATTTTTCTTCTCTCCGGGTCCGCCGGGTCTTTTCCCTCCAAATTTCGGATCAACGTGGCGGCTGCTGCTGTAAATGTCCACGTGATGAAAAGCAAACTTTGTCCGGCTATTCATTTGTGGCGGCCAGGTCGCTTCTAAAAAAATAAACGAGCTATACAGTTCAGTGATGCCTTACCTGATCGTGCCATCAACTCCCCCCCCCCCCTTCTCTTCGAGTCCAGGTTCAGGACCCCAAATCCCCCCTCTGCCTTTTATTCTCTCTGCCTGTGCCCGACTGACTACCTCTTTCCATCGACAAAATAAATATTCCCACCGTTGCTGCCCGGTGTCTATAAAACGCGGACAGCGACGGTCAGCCCGTGCGCCTGTGCTTACGCGTGCGGCCGGGCACGGCGTCCATGAGGAGTGAACACGCGGTTGTGTTTTTCGGGGGTGCCATGTTTAACGTGCTGGCGATTGCTCTCATTTGATTTGTGTTTGGAGTTTGCGGGGGGGGGGGGGGAGAATGAGCCGGTGTCACCCCGCTAACAACAGAAGGCGGGCGAGAGTCACAAGGCGCAGCGTGGACGTGACGACGCATCACGCCGTAGATCCTCTCGCCCGTGGCACGTGGGTGTACTTAGTCGCCGATCATTTTTCCAATTCGTGTCCGTCGTGTCTGGTGACTGGTTCTGGTGACGCATGCAGCCACTAGAGGCGCTACATTTTCGCGACGGCGTTCGGCAAAGAATCCGTTCTAAAACCGTGACCCCCCCCCACCCCGAAACATGTACATGTGTGCGTGTGTAGCGTGTGTGTAGCGTGTGCATTTGCGTATGTTTGGTGCGTGCATTGTACCTATTCGGTACGCGCACACGCGCAGCAGCGAGCATGTTGCGCGTGCTTGGAAAAGACTGTAAAAAAATATATTGCTAGAACAAACGCTTGTACGCCTATTTACAATACTGTACGCATGCATGTACGTACATCCATAATGTAAACAACCGATTCAATCATCCAAACAGTGGATAAGGATGTTTGTCTGCGCGCACGATTCCGGCGAAATGCCCCGGCGAAGAATATCTCGGGCGCTCCATTCTCGCTTTTATCTCGAGCCGGAAGACAAATGCGGGAGGAACGTCGCGACAGCAGATCTGGCGCGCACGCTCGCAAGCGCACAAGGGACTCGGGGCCATCGGCCCGGGGGGACCTCCATAGATCAACTCCACCCTCCCCTCCCGATTCGCGTCGCCCACGGCGGCCCGAACTGCGGCGGGAGGTGGGGGGGGGGCCGCACGTCGCGTCCGCCGATCGTCGCCGTTGTGCCCCCCTCCCAGCGTTTCCGCGCAGCGACGAAAGTTTCCGCAAAAAAATAAATGGGCGCCCGCACGCTGCCGGGTCGCGAAGAAGCGGAGAAGCCTTCCCCCCCCCCGAAAAACCTTCACGGGTAAAATATTGGCGAGTCTGTTTCTGAACCCCTGTAAAAACCGTAATCTCTTACCTCACCCCTGACCGTTAACCCGTGCCCCCCTCCCCACCAACCCCTGTGACAAAAGGCCATCGCCCTGTAATTTTGCCGTCACCCCGAACGAGCGATTATAGTGAGCGGGAACGTGGAGGAACTCGTTTCACCGCGCCTCCCTTCGTGGCGCTACGTTTCGGGGAGGGGGAGGGGGGGCCTCGACAGTGAATGTAGCTCACGGAGGGGGCGGCACACCCCGTCTTCTGCTGCGCCCTCTCATCTCGGTGGCCCCTCTGGAATCTAACGTCTGCTTAGCAACTGCGCCGAGCACAGGGGGGTCGGCAACCTGCAGCTCAGAAGGGCCCGCCTCGTGACGTTACTTATTAGGGGCCACCGTCTCGTATTCACCACAGTGCATTGCGGCTCTTGAAATATTTTTGTTTGGTTGCCGACCCCTGGTGCGTAACCCGAACTGCATCTAAAGCCCTTGCCTTCGCCCCTAACCCGCCGCAATTAATTGCAGTTAAATTGCTAACCTCAACGCTAACCTCCGAGCCTTAAAGCCTGAACTCCTAACCTTTTGCCCGAACCGTAACCACCCCCCCCACCTCACTCTAATTGTAACCAAAGTTCCAACCTTAGCCCCGTCTACCCGAAGCCAAAGTAGTCCTGAAACGGTAACCTTTGACCCCGTAGGCCCCCGGACACCTGACACCGGTGCCTTGGCAGAGGCGCGAAAAGGATGCGGGCGGCAGGGCCACCCGCGTTTAATTAGGGGGGGCCCGCGACGGTTGTCGGAATAACCTCTCGCGCGGCATTGGCGGCGGTGGCTCTGGGGGCCCCCCGGCGCGCCAGGTGGGGGGCGGGAGGGGCCTGCCGATGTCGCTCCTCCGTCGTAATGTGGCTCTGGAGAGATGGGCGGCGCGGGCGACGTGGGGAATATGCGAGGAGACGGCGTTAGAAGCACGGCCGCCCCCGCTCACGTTATTGGCTCGCTCGTCAGTCGAGGCAATATTTTTTTCTAATATGTATCGGGGGGCTGCATTAGGGAAATTGGGGCGGAAAGAAAAAAAAATTGGGGAGGCGGGGCGGGAGGAACGAGGGTGGAGAAAGCAGGCGGCGGTGGGGGTGGTGGCGGGGGGGATAGAGTCGAGAGGAGGAGGAAGAGACGGGACGGGTGGGGAGGCTGGGTTGGAGGAGGAGAGGGAGGGAGAGAACGAGCCGTGCGGAAATGTTTCACGACGCGTTTTTTCTCTCCCCCCCCTCGCTCTCCACAATAAAACGGTGATTCATTCAAATCCCGGTCGCCTCAGCCTCATCGGCGTCCCGTTAGGACACGCTGCGTGATGGCTCATTTGTCTGAGCAATTCCTGATGATAATCGTATTCATTTCTTGAGTGTTTAATCCCGCCGTTTCCGCGACGGCGCGATGTTCGCGCCGAGGCTTGTTCTCGCGTTCGCCCGCAGTCCCGGGCTGGACAAGTGCCGGCTCCGAGTTGTCATCACGAAGCTCACTCGCCCGCCCGCCCACCCGCCCGCCCGCTCGCTCTCTCGCTCGCCCACCCACCACCCGCTCCCTCCCTCCCTTGCTCGCCCGCCGTGAAACGGAATGCATCCCCTGTGCCCTCCCTCTTTCGGTCCCGTCCGCCCTCCCCTCTCCACCACCCCACCACCTCCACACAACCCCCCCCCACACTCCGTCCCTCCCGCGCGCGCTGCGTTTCCGCTGTCTGTCGCTCCCCGGTTCCCGACGCCCACTCCGATGGCCCCGGAACGCGTGACGCGACGGCGTGCGCGCGTGCGCACGCCGCCGAGCGTTTGCGTGCGTTCCCCCCGCGCGTGTGTTTGTGTGCATGGACGCTCACGCCGCACGGCGCACGCCATCGCACGTCCCCGTGTACGTCGCGGCACCCGGCTGGCCCGGCCCCTTCCCCGCCCGTCGCCAAATAAATTATTTCCACTATTCGTTTCGTCGAATCCGCGTTTGGCCTTTTTTTTAACGTCCCCCTTGTGTTTGTGTTTTTCCCCCTCCTCCCTCTCTCGCTCTCTCTCTCTCGGCGCAGATCGATTCCCTGCTGTGGAGAAGTAAGGAGGCGGAAGCGGCTTTCCTCGGCCTCTACAAGAGGGTGGCAGACGCTCCAGGTATGGACCCTGCGTGCGACACGGTCACCCGACCTCGCTGGCCAACCGCGATCGCTCCTCCGTGCCGGGGGGGGGGGGCGGGGGGATTGGAGATTCACACGCGGTCACCTTCAGCACCTCATCCCGCACCACCTCATCCCGCACCACCTCATCCCGCACCGTTCCGCCTCGCCGCTCCGCGCATCCCATTCCGTGCGACGGGCCGGGTGCGTGCAGCGTGCGTGCGGGCGGGCGGGCGGCTGCTCGCGAGTGTGGACCCATTGTGCGCCGGTGTCGTGGGTGAACTTGACTGGCTGTCTGCGACGCGTGATGAATTCCCGCTGCTAACGCAGGCGGCGCTTTTTTATTTTCCCCGGCGTGTGCTCACACGCACACACGCACGAGCGTGTGTGCGTCCGTGCGAGTGTGTGGCTTCTCCTCGGCAGTGCACACAGCCCTGTTGAACACGCTCTAAAATGACATCCAAATGTTTTTTTTTTCAACAGAAGCATTTACTGGTTTTGTTTTACCAGTTCCATTTGGGTTGTCACAGTTTAGTAACACTCGGCATGGAGTGTCGTGGGTTATGACGACGACGATGATGCTGATAATGATGATGTTTGCAATTTTTACGATAACGATCGTATAGTCGTGATCTTGCCGAGAAAGCGTCGCTCGGTTAGTGGTGACACAATGAGCCAGCTGAATTGGGCATCGGTGACGGGATGTCGGTCATACGGGACAGGCTCTTGGGTTTAAGGGAAGGCGTCGAGGCAATGTGGGCTCGGGGTCTGGGATCTAGAAAACTTGCGGACAAGTTGGCACGCGGTGGCTCATTGATATGCTTACGTCCACGATGGACGGATTGATTAATGCCTGCAATCCGCTATTATTGATTATTTATGATAATTTGATGCTGTCTCACTTAGGATAATGGATCCGACATAAACTTTAGAAACGAGATGGTAAAAACAAGATGCTAAATTGATACCGGAATCGAATTAGGATCTAGAATCGTGGCAATCGACTTTCTGTGGTGGTGGTGGTTGTGAGCGGTAGTGTCGCGATAAGCGCGCTGCGCTCTGAACCCGGGGACCCGAGTTCGATTCCTGCTCACGACCAACACCAGTGACGATCATCTGAACCGATCCTGGGCCTCCCCTAGGTGGACGCAGCCTCAAATGAGTACCTGGTGCGGCGTGTAAACATCACCACTCGGGAGACAAAGGTGACCCGGCATGGTGCTGGCCACCCACCCCTTCGTGTGCCGTGCCGGCCTTCATAGGTGCTACTCGCTAACAGCACTTGCCCCAACAGTCCGTTAAGGCTATACGGGGGAGGGGAGGGGGGGATCTTTGTCTTTGGTGCGGGCGAGGGCTGCAGAGGGTGAATTATTTACAGGCTCGGTGTGAAGAGCGGAATATCAAGCAGAATCGGGATGCCTGAACTTGAGGGGTTAGGGCACAGGGACGGCAAGGTACAGAGGTGTGGCCCGTCAGAAGATACCTAGGCCAGAAGAGGAGGGGGTCTTGGGTACCGAGATGATGATGATGATGATGGTCAGGAGAGAACTCAAGAGGCCAGGATAAGTCTGATTCGTCAAGAGTAAAAAATGGTAACAGCTAAAAATAAATGATTTGTAAAAACGTAGAGTAAATGAAGCAGACAGAAATTGGAGCAAAAAAATAATAATACCAAAGTGTCACATGAGAAATCTTGAAAATTAAGTCGTCATCATCCGTCATCGTCAATCAAAATCACCATCATCGCGCAACCATCCATTCATTCGCCCATCTGTTATCGAGACTTTTTATTTTCTAACCGGCCGAGAGCCCCATTGAGACTGGAGAGTCGTTTGAAAGGCGGATTTGGCCAGAGCAGACGAAACGGTTTCTCCTTGCGTGCAGCCTCCGGAGAGAAAAAAAAACAACACAAACACCATTCTTTATTTATTTAAAAAGACATCTACCCCCCAAAACACTGAGCCCACGTTATTTTGTGTTCGGTAACCGAGTCTCTGTGGTTCCCCTGTCGGAGAGAGCGGAGAGAAAAAAAACCCCGGTTTGTGCCCTGCATCAGTCAAGAGTTGGTAACCCCCCCCCCTCTTCACCCCTGCCCTCGGCATGACCGCGGCTCATTGGTAGTTCAACCGGCTCACGGGGTAGTTCAGCCGCAGCAGGGGAAGGAGAGGCAGTAGCTAGACAGAGTTGAATGCCACCTGAGCTAGAAATAGCCAGGGGCTGACTAACATCAGACGGATACCACGAGAGAAAGGGGAGAGCTACTGTACGTGTAAATGTATCTATGTTGAACTTCTTTCGCACCATACGTCGCCGACCGTGGTGTATTTATTGTAGGGTACAGAAGAGTAAAACCCCGGCAAGCCCAGGACATAGGTTGGAGCCCTGATCCAGCCAAGTGGAACGATCTGGCCAGGCGCGCTTTCAGTGAGAATCAATGTAACAAAAAGAAAGCTATCCCCAACACAATAACGCCATGTATTGTACAGTGTGGTGCAGATGTCTTGTGACCCCCCCCCCCTCCATTTCATTCTCTAAAACTGAATATTGTATAAAGTAAGGTTTATTTAAAACGGAAATGAATATGCAAAGGAGGAAAGAAAATGTTAGGGGTCAAATTAATTGGGGGGTCAGGAGACATCTAAACCCCCGCCCTGTGCAGTATACGTGCACCTATGTGATGCGTGTGAATTGATTGTGTAATGTGTGCGCGTGTTGTTGTCACAGACCAAAACACACAAGTGTACTGTATGTGTGTATTCTCTGTACTTACGTGCGGTGGTGTTGATATACCATCAATCACCCCCCCCCCCCCCGATCGCCCCATCACCAACAGATTACCGCAAGTACATAAAATGTAACATTTTGAACCACATGACAAATTGTGCACAATTTAACGCGCTCGTGTGCATTTCATCACATCCGTTATATCACATAATGCACTGTAAAGTGTGAACTGTGCAAGTTACTTCATTACATTTATACTATTCTTGCGATTTAAATACTTTGATTTTATGTAATAGCTCATCTGGTGTGGTGCAATGCGAAATCCGGCTAGCTGGGGTCCGGCTGGACGTGAGTTTTTTTGTCTCCGAGATGATGATGATGATGATGCTGCTGCTGCTTATAATAATTATTTTTTCACAACTGAAAAAAAAAATCCAGGACTTTCTTTTTTATGTCCCGTGGAGAGTGATAGATTTCCCAGGGTGATAGAAAAAAAGGTACCTTGAACAGAGAACGATTCTGGGACGGGTTTCCACACTGCCGTGCCAGCATTCTGCGGGCCTTGCTCAGCCTCATCTGCTATCGAACATCTGTTCGACTACTGGACGTCTGGGAACAAACAAACAAAGAGCTTCATAGCTCATCGGATTCTTCCAGTAATAAATATTTGGATTGGTTATGAAATGGCAGAAGGCGTTGGGCAGGAGGAATCTAATGACATGAAAGAGGGGAGGACAAGAGACAGGACGAGAGACACGATTATCCAGTTGTCCGTCAGGGTCATCGTCTGAACGTTTGTGACTGTCGGCGTGTGATATTTCTCGGCCCTGCTGCTGCTGCTGCAGCAGGTAGCTTGTGTTTTGTGAGATTGTTGTTGTTGCTGCGTATAATTGTTTTTCGTTGGACGGGCAATTTAATCGAAATGTTTGGGTTCAAGAGGCATGAAGTAGGTGTGTGTGTAGAGATGGATGGGTGGACAATATGGCGATTGTGAAAACAACACGTACAGTAGACTAAAAATAAGAAGATTGTGGCTGGTGTTTTGAATTTTATTTGTGTAGACATTTGTAAGTGAATTATGTGCCGACAGAAGTGTAAATGTAAAAAATGGAAATGCGATTTTAATGATGCAGTAATTATAAAACGTACATTAATGAGGGCATGAACAATTTTTGTTTAATTTTTTACCAGGTAAGGCCCACTGAGCTAATTTCGCTCTATTTTTCAGAGACAAGCTGGCTATCACAAATGATAGCTCAACGAAAGTGGCTTACCGCGTTTGAAATTTAGAGCAGTCAAATAACTCTTAGAACGCATGATGTTCATTCTAAATGTGGAGGGGGGGGGGGGGGGAAACCGGGAAGGGACCCGGAGAAAAATAAAAGCATTGGCCAGTTACCAGGGACTGTATCAGCACGCGGTAGAAACGCGACGATGCAAAACAACACCAGCAGCTCATCGGATAGGTAAATAAAGATGGTGAGGGGGGTGGCGAACAAAAAAATCAATGGTGCCCTCATTGCTCATTTAATATTATTCTTGAAACAAAGACAACGCACATGGGGAGGCGGCGGCGGCAGCTCCACAAACTCCGGGCCCACCAAATCACGGCGCCCTCCATCCCAGATTTTACCTCGTGCCGAAGGCCATGCATACCCTATTATGTGACCTAGATTGCTGGGTGCAGCGAGATGGGAATTATGCAGATGGCTGTGTCACACCAACTCCCTCCCCATTCCCTCCCTCCCTACCTCCCTCCCTCCCCGCACAAGCACAGAACCCTTCACCCAACCTCCCACTCATCCCTTCCCTCCCTCCCTTACCTACCCACCTCCCTACACCCCAACCACTCTTCCTCTTTCTGGCATTCCGGTATTCCTGGAGGGATATTCCCAAAATAAATTGCCCAACGAAAGCGAGGCGGGCGGCTTTTTTTGGGGGGGGGGGGGCAGGCGGCTCGCAGAGCCTGGTGAAGTAATTGGCGGACGCGGCTGGAGCAGCGTTTGTTTGCTCCGTGCTTAATCGAGACACCTCTCTGTGTCTGTGTCTCTCTGTCTCTCAGCCACCCATCGCCGCTACCCCCAACACCCCCCCAAGCAGCCTGCTTGCCCTGACTGCCTGTCCACTTGCCCTCCCCATCTCCCACCGCCACCCCCACCACCACCACTCCTTTCCCTGCCATGCCCTCCCCTCCCTGCCCTCCCTTCCCTTCCTCCCCGTGGCCATCCCTGTAATGCAAAGTACAGTGCGTGACCAAGTGCATTTGGAGCAAATTCGGCGAGACAGCCGTGGGAGCAGCACTCCGTGCATGCAGCCTTCTCCTCCTCCCATCAACGATGGAGAAACGGGGGGCCGAGAGCAGGGGGGGGGCAGAGTTTTTTTTTGTCCTGCCACGCAAAGCAGACTGAACTTAAACCCGTTACGATGAAAAAGCGTCGATAGATTTTTAAAAAATTAGAAAAAAAATGGCCCCATTGATAACAAAAAAACATTTGGGTGGGAAATAAATGCATAGACGATTTTTGTTGTTTTAATTATCTTAATTTTTTTTCAACGTTTCGTTTAACATACATTTTAATGTTTCCTTGCTGCTGCTGACGTTGTTGCTGTGGCTGCTAATATCTGCAGTATTTAAACACGACGTTAAGTATTGCAAACACACACACACGCAAAACCTCACCCACCCACACCGGCGGGCGGGCGGTAGCGGCGGCGTCGGCGCACCGATTGGTAAAAGATTTCTGCGCGCTCATTGATTTTATCTGAGCGGAGAGCGCTATCGATCGTGAATTTTCCCGTCTCCTGACGACAGGAGAGCAGCGATCCATACGCGGCGTCACATTGAGCGGCGATGGGGGTGGGTGGTGGGGTGGGGATGGGTAGCCAGCCGCGCGTCGTCCGTGCTTTGCATTTCGTGGGGCAGTCCACGGCTTCCACTAAGGTGGGGGGGGGCAGTGGCGGTGATCGTGGCCATGGTGGTGGTGGCGGTGCAGTGTGTTGTGTGGGGGATGGGGAGAGCGTGGCGATGCACAGGCGGCCGCTGGAGGGCTGAGAAGCAAAGAGGGAGAGAGAGAGAGAGAGTTGGGTAGGGGGGGGGGTTGTGCTGTGGCTTGGGCCAAGCAAATGCTCTTGAGGTGGAGATGGTGGTTGCAGGAGAAAGAGCTGGGTGGTGCGGTGATATGTTAAAATACTGCGACCTGGGAAAATGTTTAGCATTCTGCGTTTCATCACGCCCTAGCCTTCAATGCTCGTTAGTGTTTTTGAAGACACATTCCAAACGAGTCATCTCTGGCTAAAGGGACCCCTCCCCCACCATTCCTCCCGTAGCCAACCATGACTGACCGCTTTATCAAAGATCGACCCTGGCCCTTCTTCAACTGACCTTAACCCGCGACCGCTTTAGAAACCCTGACCTTAAACCTGACCCCAGCCCAGATGCTAATCCCCCCCCCCTACCCCTGACCAGTTTAGCCACGGCTTAACCATGGACCTTATCCCTAACACCAATCAACCCCAAACCCCCTGGCTTTTGTTCACAGGTTCCGTTGGCCCTTGTCATGCGCACTGTATTCCATTTTCCAGGAGGCGTTTTCTTTTTCCCAGCAGCGCCTCTCCCGCGCCTCGACCTGTCCGTTAAATTGGCGTCCGTGCCACGGCTCCTTTTCGGACATTAATCGCGCCGTTTGGAAAGGTTGCCACGCCACACTGCAAGGCAGCAGCAAACCGCTGTCGCAAGTGTGGTGCTTTTCGAGCAGCACCCACCCGCCCGCACACGCCAATCAGAACGCGTGTCCCAGCTGCACGATTCGCTGCACTCTCCCTTCCTGCGATCGGAACGGCACGCTACACCCTCCCTTCCCACGCTCTGCACTATCCCTTCCCATGATCCACACGTTCACTGCACCCTCCCTGCTAGCTGCACCATCGCTACACCCTCCCTTCCCACGCTCTGCACTATCCCTTCCCATGATCCACACATTCACTGCACTCTCCCTGCTAGCTGCACCATCGCTACACCTTCCCTTCCCACGCTCTGCACAATCCCTTCCCATGATCCACACATTCACTGCACCCTCCCTGCTAGCTGCACCATCGCTACACCCTCCCTTCCCATGCTCTGCACCCTTTCTGAACAGTCCCCATGATCCACACACTCGCTGCGATCTGCGATATCGCTACACACTCCCTTCCCATGATCTGCACACTTGCTGCACATTCCCTTCCTGCGATTTGTATGGTCACTGCACACTCCCTATGAAATATGATCTCAAAACTCTGCACTCTCTCTTCTCGTGAGCTGCACCTTGCTGCACGATACCTTCACCTGTGATCTGCACATCCTCAACATGCTCCCTCCCCGCGACATGTACGCTCGCTGCGAAAAAACTCGCTGCATTCTCGCAGCATGCATATTTAAGTCTCTTTGACTGCCATGCTGCACTTGAGCTGCAAGAGGGAGGTCATGTGACTTGTCCGCCCCAGCAAAAGAACAACAATAAGAACATTTGGGACTGAAATACCATTTCGGTGACATTTTTGCACGGCAATCTGCTCTGCTCCCTCGCGTCTCTTTTTATCGTCATTACCGGCTCTCCTCGCGCAGGAAACACACGTCTCTTGTCAGCGGGTAATGAAAATGACTAACTTGCTAACTCGTAGCAAAAACGCAACACCGTTCTTCGGTACGTACGTATGTTAAACTTCTTTCGCACAGTGCGTAGCCACGCGTGCTAATTGGAGGTTCAAATAGGTGTCATTTAAACCAATATTTTTAACACGTTCTGAACCTTCCCTGGAAGCCTCACTCGCAGTCGGTCCGAAGGCCATTTTTTATGACTGCCTTGCACGAGGATGTGGATAAATGTATTTTTTCAGGAACGAGTCCGCACAGATGGGTTCGCGAGGCCCGCTTGCTGTACTTTCACCTCCTAGAAATCTATGCGGTCCACCGACCCTCGGATTCACTGGGATGCCGTGTGGACCCACATTTTCCTCGTATGTTAGCATAGGTGCCAGTGATTTAAATTTGTTTACGTATCAATTTACTTTAAAATGTTA
The DNA here is from genome assembly GCF_015708825.2 of Lethenteron reissneri. Lineage (NCBI taxonomy): Eukaryota > Metazoa > Chordata > Hyperoartia > Petromyzontiformes > Petromyzontidae > Lethenteron > Lethenteron reissneri. Next base: position 4,195,372 of record NC_083805.1, read on the forward strand.
GATTTTTTTTGGTTCAATTACTTATGTAAGCTCCGCCACCCCGGACTCTTGAATACTCGCTTTTGATTCTGTACACCGGTGTTTTGGGGCCACCAGGTCTGCCTGCAAAGCCCGCGTTCGTCGTGAACAGGACACAGATGTTTACGTTTCAAAGCTGCGCAGAGGGGGGGGCGGGGGGGATTTTTTGTGCGTGCGCGTAAAGAGAGCACAGAGGCTGCACGTGTAATAAAACGGCCTCCGTGCAGCCACGTGTGACGCCGAGCGTTGGGTTACACGGGCGTGGGGCCGGCCTCTCCAACCCCGCCGTGGCCCCCCTCTCTCTCCTCTTTTTGTCCTTCATAAACAATTTTTTACTTTACCAGGTAAAGCTACTATATAGCACTTTTTCTTTATCAGCTGCGACCTGACTAATCACGAATGATAGCTCGAAACAAAGTGGCGCCTAGCGTCACGTAGAAATTCATAGCAGCCAAATACAGTGAGGGAAAAAAGTATTTGATCCCCTGCTGATTTTGTACGTTTGCCCACTGACAAAGAAATGATCAGTCTATAATTTTAATGGTAGGTTTATTTGAACAGTGAGAGACAGAATAACAATAAAAAAATCCAGAAAAACGCATGTCAAAAATGTTATAAATTGATTTGCATTTTTATGAGGGAAATAAGTATTTGACCCCTCTGCAAAACATGACTTAATACTTGGTGGCAAAACCCTTGTTGGCAATCACAGAGGTCAGACGTTTCTTGTAGTTGGCCACCAGGTTTGCACACATCTCAGGAGGGATTTTGTCCCACTCCTCCTTGCAGATCTTCTCCAAGTCATTAAGGTTTCGAGGCTGACGTTTGGCAACTCGAAACTTCAGCTCCCTCCACAGATTTTCTATGGGATTAAGGTCTGGAGACTGGCTAGGCCACTTCAGGACCTTAATGTGCTTCTTCTAGAGCCACTCCTTTGTTGCGTTGGCCGTGTGTTTTGGGTCATTGTCATGCTGGAATACCCATCCACGACCCATTTTCAATTCCCTGGCTGAGGGAATGAGGTTCTCACCCAAGATTTGACGGTACATGGCCCCGTCCATCGTCCCTTTGATGCGGTGAAGTTGCCCTGTCCCCTTAGCAGAAAAACACCCCAAAGCATAATGTTTCCACCTCCATGTTTGACGGTGGGGATGGTGTTCTTGGGGTCATAGGCAGCATTCCTCCTCCTCCAAACACGGCGAGTTGAGTTGATGCCAAAGAACTCCATTTTGGTCTCATCTGACCACAACACTTTCACCCAGTTGTCCTCTGAATCATTCAGATGTTAATTGGCAAACTTCAGATGGGCATGCATATGTGCTTTCTTGAGCAGGGGGACCTTGCGGGCGCTGCAGGATTTCAGTCCTTCACGGCGTAGTGTGTTACCAACTGTTTTCTTGGTGACTATGGTCCCAGCTGCCTTGAGATCATTGACAAGATCCTCCCGTGTAGTTCTGGGCTGATTCCTCACCGTTCTCATGATCATTGCATCTCCACGAGGTGAGATCTTGCATGGAGCCCAGGCCGAGGGAGATTGACAGTTCTTTTGTGTTTGTTCCATTTGCGAATAATCGCACCAACTGTTGTCACCTTCTGACGCAGCTGCTTGGCGATGGTCTTGTAGCCCATTCCAGCCTTGTGTAGGTCTACAATCTTGTCCCTGACATGCTTGGAGAGCTCTTTGGTCTTGGCCAAGGTGGCGAGTTTGGAATCTGATTGATTTCTTCTGTGAACAGGTGTCTTTTATACAGGTAACAAGCTGAGATTAGGAGCACTCCCTTTAAGAGTGTGCTCTTAATCTCAGTTCGTTACCTGTATAAAAGACACCTGGGAGCCAGAAATCTTTCTGATTGAGAGGGGGTGAAATACTTATTTCCCTCATTAAAATGCGAATTAATTTATAACATTTTTGAAATGCGTTTTTCTGGATTTTGTTGTTGTTATTCTGTCTCTCACTGTTCAAATAAACCTACCATTAAAATTATAGACTGATCATTTCTTTGTCAGTGGGCAAACGTACAAAATCAGCAGGGGATCAAATACTTTTTTCCCTCACTGTATATTCTAAAACGCGTGACGTTGATTCTAAATGTGGGAGGGAAAAAAAGCAGATGACCCTGAGAAAAATCCACGCTACCACAGAGAGAGAGACGCGCAAACTCCAAATGTATAGCAAGTGTCAGGGTCGGGATGGAACCCACGAACTCCTGTATACCAGGCGAGGGGGTTAACGGTCGGTCTGTCAGTCGGTTCGTCACGTGCAAAACCGCTTCCCTCCCGTCGGTCTTGAGAAATGTTTGCACTGAACTGTTGTCCTCTGCTCCCTCGTGTAAGTTTTCTTGTGGTAGGTAGGCCAGCTGTCTCCCCTTGCACAAGGATCTTGTTGTTCTCACTCGGTAGTTAAAACCGTTTCGCTCCTCTACCTAGCGAGTCGACGAGTCGTCACGATTCAGGGGTCAGCGTTCGTGTCGTTTCTCGTTCAGTTTTTTTTGTCTTTCCCACCTGTATACTTTTCACGTGCGCACCATGGGCCTGAACGTGACTTGAGCGTACCATTTGCACATCCTCGGCAACATTTCTGATACAGTTGGTCACTCGCAACGCACGATTATAAATGCGTGTATCGTGTGCGTAACAATCGACTTTAATCTGTGAACCGATGCATCGTTGATCAACCAGTTTGTTCCTGATGCGATATCAAGGTTGCTACTCAGTATGAAAATAGCCGCGGCGATGTATGAACACAGAGCTTAAACTATAAAAATAAAACGTTCATTGACGGGCCGGTGTCACTCTCCTGCTTGGATGAAGGTCGGTGAACGGTGTGCCCAGGACCGGTTCAGAAATCACTCTGCCTCGGATGTTAGCTGTGGACTGTGGAACGGAACTCAGGTCACCAGGTTCCACAACACAGCGTGCTAACCTCGGCACCGCTTGCTAGCTCTTACACACCACCGCTTACACACCACCGCTTACACGCCACCGTTTACACGCCACCGTTTACACACCACCGTTTCACACACACACACACGGTGGGTGAAAAAGCCAACGGGATCTCAATCTGCAAACGATTGCGCTCGTATTAACGTACGTAACCCCTTTTCCCTTTCCAAAGTCTGCGTTGCCCCAGAGCCAGTCTACCCCGGCCGACAGGTTGAGCCAGGAGCGGCGCGCGTCGTCATCTTCATTTCATTTTGCGTCAACGTCGATCTGCTTTCTCCCGCGGCCGATCGCAGTAATGATGTGGTGGCCTCGCGCGGGCGCGGCTTGAACCAAACGTGGCCTTTAAACTAAAATAACAACATCGGGGACGTGTCCTTCGTCAGACCCCACCTTCGCGACCCGAGATGAGCAGCCTCATTTTTGGTTTTTTTCTCCTTTTTGGTTTAGAATACAAGGGGGGGGGGGTCGGTGGGGAGACTGGATTCAGAAAGCGAGCTCTCGATTTCATGAACGATCGCGATCGAGCTGATAGTTATCGTCAATGGCCGTGCTAACGAGGAAACGTGGCGGCGGCAGGGGCAGCGGAAGACGTCGTGGCAAAAGTGTGCAAATTTAAAATGCATTCTTAACTTAATAGCGTCGCCAAGCGACATTTTCTCCAGACGACACAAAAACTCGTCCAGTAGCGCGTGCGGAGGGGGGGGGGGTGGAAGGAAAAGAGAATAACCCGGCGGATTTCTAAGCGCGTCAAAGCCACGTACGACTCGCGCAACACGGTGGGGGAGTAACGCGAAAAGAAAGTTTCACGTGTAAATATTTCAGTCTCGCCACCGTTGTGGACCGCTTAAATCGGTGGCAGGGGGAGGTGGGGGGGGGGGCCCGCCGGGTGACCGGGTTGTGCCTTAAAGGTGCACCTTAACGGAGTGCTAATGAGCCGTCGTACACACACACTAGAGCTTTACGAGCATCAAACTTCTCATCGCAATTAAACGGGCCGACGCGTTTTTCGGTTGCTGGGAGGCTTTTACGAGACATTGTTTTTTTTTTCAACCTCCCTCCCACTCCCCCCTACCATTTCCAAATTTACGGCGGACGATTAAAATTAAGTGCGGGAGATTTTCTGGCCCAGGGCTACAGCTGGAGTGTGCTGCTCATGGAGTGTGCCCCCCCCCTTGCCGCCCATTCTTCGAATGTGTGCCCATCCCATCCCATCTCTCTCTCTCTCCTTGCCCACATCCATATTTCTGTCTTCCTTCCTGCCTGCCTGCCTGTTCATCCATTCTGCCCATGCTTCTGTCTGTCTGTCCACCCGTTCGTCGGTTCATCTGAACTTTTACCGTCCGTCCATCTGCTTCTCTGTCCATCTGTCAGCACAGGGCAGATGTACACATCCATCTGTACATCCGTCCGTAGTTCTGTATGTTTGTCCGTTCTGTCTTGCCGTCCACCGGTCTGTCCATCCACCTGCCTGTCAGCCCCCATTTTTAACCTGGTCGACATTACTGGCCTTAGTTTTGAGGTTTCCACAGCCTTGTCCGTCTGTCCTCTCATTTCATCCGTCCCATGTAAAGCTGTACATGACTGTCCGTCCATTATTCTGTCCCGACCGTTCCATCCATGCATCCATCTCTCCGTCCGTCTGTCCATCTGTCTGTCTCTCTTCCGCACACCTCCGTCGCATGTCTGCTCGAAGGTTTCTTCGTAAGATTCAACAACAACAACGCCCAGGGCTCTCAGAGCCAAACTAAGGCACCCCGGTGAGCTGGAGGACATAACACTTATTATAGTGGAACACGACACCCGCGTATTATTACAAAGAGCTCAGTGCTCCCCATTCCTCCGGTGTCATTCCACGATCCTTTGTTTGGGGGGGGGGAGCGAGAGGGAAACAATAAATAATTAAATAACCAATGCCCCACACCGTGTCTCCTGCAACAACACCCTGGGCCGCTGGTTTCGCTACCTCCGAAAGATGTGAAATGATATCCGCTCGTCCCAAAAAACTTATTTCGCACGTCGAGCGATTTCCTTCCCCCACCACGTCACCACCCCCCCCCCCCCTCCTCATCTCACCCCCCGCTCCCACTACTGGCAAACCGTGGCCCCTTGCCCTGTTGGTGTAAGCGCTGCCGCCTCGGGGAGCGATACAGTGCGGGGGTAGCTTCTAAATAAAGGACATTAATATGCATTGGAATTGCAGCGCCGGGGCGCTGCACGTGGGATGCAGTCCCCTGCCCATTCTCGCTTTCAGTCGGCTGTGTGCTCGCGCACCACCGCGTGCGCATGGGGAGCGGTGGGCGGTGGTTAGCGCTACGGTGTGGTGGTTAGCGCTACGCTGCGCTACGAACCCGGCGACCCGAGTTCGATTTCAGCTCACGGCCGCCCACCAAATGAGTACCCAGTGCAATGTGTAAATGTCGCCACTTGGGGAAACAAAGGCGGGCCGGGCGTGGTGTTGGTCACACCACCCCCTCGTGTGCCGTGCCGGCCTTCATAGGTGCTGCTCGCTAGCAGCACTTTGCCCCAGTCTGTTAAGGCTACACTGGGGGTCTTTGTCTGCCAGGCATTCCACAGCAGCCTTCGTGCGCCTCGCTCTGCCTTCTGTCACACGTGACCCGTGCACTCCCCGCTCTGCCTGCTGCTAGCCATCATCGTCACAGTCGTCATCATCATAGTCGTCATCATCTTTCCATTTCTCTGCGTATCTCAGTCCCTCGTCTTCTCTGTCCGTGCCAATTCGCCTGATTATCCTCTCCCTCGTGTCTCTCCGCACTCCATTGTTAACCAAAGAGCCCTCTTTGAAGGTGGTGGTGTCAATGTTGTCCGTGCGTCTGCGTGTCTACCTGCCGATCCGTTGCGTCTATTTTGTTTGCGAGTATGTAAGTCTGCCCGGCTCGCTGCACGCCTGCCAAACCACCGCCAACACCGGTGACAATTATTTGAACCGGTACCTGGGCCTCCCCGAGGTCGAGTCGGCCTCAAATGAGTACCTGTTGCGGTGTTTAAACGTCACCACTGGGGGAGACAAAGGCGGCCGGGCGTGGTGTTGGCCACCCACCTCTTCGTTTGCCATGCCGGCCTTCATAGGCCCTGCTACTCGCTACTCATTGAGGCTATTCGGGGGATCTTTGTCTTTTGTGTTTGTCCCTACCTGTCTGTAAGCCTACCTCTTTAATTGTCTGCCTGCAAATACTGAATGTAAATATCCCTCCCCGTCTATCTTCTTTGCCAGCCCGACCGCACGACCGTCTGCGCGCACCGTGTTGTCTGCGCGCACTCCCTGGGCCCTGTGGCCTTTCCTGCCTGTGCACGTCGAGGTGCGTCGGTCGGCATGTCCGTCTTGCTTCCACCCCATCTCATCTCATCCCCCCCCACCTCCCCGTGTCTCTCCCACACTCCCTCCTGTGCGTGCGTGCGAGGGCGTGCGGGAACCCGCTGGCTCCGAGGCGGCGGTGGCGGCGGCGGAGGAGGAGTAGATGGCCCTCCCCGCTACGCTAATTGCCAGATGAATAATTAGCGGCGAAATCGCGCCTCATTTGTCTAATGGGGCCGGCGGAGGTTAATGATGTAACAGGCTAATTACATTACCCTCAGGAGTCTTTTACTGTGTAACCGCCCGCGTGGGGCGCCCGGCACGCTCCGCGCGGCATAATCATCATCCGCTACTCGCGAGGAAACCCTCCCTCCCTGCCTCCACCACCACCTCCTCCTCCACCACCACCACCTCCTCCTCCACCTCCCCCAGCAGCCACAGCCTGCCCGCCACAACTCCTCTGCCGTTCAACGCGGCGGTTTTTTTTGTTCATTTCACAGACTTTTTTTATGCCCAGAAAATGTTCGCATCATTACATTTTAGATTTTGTTAAAATTTCAACCGTATCAAAAGGCTGGCAGTGAAATAAAATAAAAAAAATCTTCCATTTCTTTTTTTCCCCCCCGTTTGGTCTATCCTTCGCACTGCTATTCCCAAGTCTCCTTCCAGCCGCCAAATGTTCAGTGTATTAAAAAATAAATAAAAGAGTGTGGGACTGCGTGTGGAGTGTCGATACGCGTGCGTGCGCGTCTGGCGTTGCACAATTGCCAACGGGATATTTTTACCTTGAGGGTTTGTTGGCCAAAAAGGTTGCAATTTTTTTTCTTCCCATTTAGAAACGTTTCTCAGTTCGTAGTTTTTTTTTTACTTTCCTTCTTGGAAAGGTTTATTTTAGACTGTGTTAATAACAAAAAACTATTGCTATAATAATTAATTGATACACGCATATGTTCAATAAGAGATTAGTCAAACATCCCAAGGATAACTCTCCTAAAATCGAGTCTTGGGGACTCAATGAGGCTTTGTCGGTGTATATTATTATCATTATTTAAACTTGTAACAATACGCTCATTCTCGGGGAGAGATTACGAAGGAGCCAAAGACGAGCATGAAGGCAGCAGCAGCAGCAGCCAGCACCAAATTCCCCCCCTCCTTCCTCAAAGCTCTGCGGTCCGCTATATATTAAGATGTTACCGGCCAATTCATGAGCGTTTACCGTGTGGTAGGAAAACCAGAGCAGGCCGAGAACACCCACGCATGCAAAGGGGGGGAGGGGGGGGCAACCCTCCGTCCTATGCAGATGGAGCAGGTGGGAGTCCACCTTTGCTGTACTGCCTTCTAGCAAGCCAGGGTATGGCCACTCCTTGTCACCCACGGACTGGGAGGGAGTTTCACGATGCGAGTGATTCACAAACCCTCGCCTGTACAGTGCTGCACGTGTTTATGTAAAATTACTTTTGACAGGGTATGTAGGCAACCGTGCTCGTCGGAGGTGCGGGGGAAAGACAACAAACGAAACACAAAAAAGCAGTTAGAAAGAAAGGAGTTTTCAATCGAGATTTAAAAGTGCATAGCTCCAGTGGCTTTCTAATATCGGAAGGAAGAGCGTTCCAGACAGCCGCAGAAGCGCATCTGAAAGCGCGCGATGCGGTGGCCATCTTTGTTTGGTGGGTAGCTAAAATCCTCTACGAGGATGGCCGGCGTTCACGTTATGGTTAACGCCCCTTCACCAGATCAGCAAGGTATCGTGGTTTATTTGTGGCGTTACAGTCGGGCACGTGCGCTCGTGTTGGCGCTTGAGAATGAATTTTTTTTTTTTTTTATCTTGCGTTCGGAGGAAGGATCCCCGGCGGTGTGATCTGGTAGCCCAGATTGACAATGGCCGACCCCTGGGGGGGGGCCCCCTTCCCCCAAGCACCTTCCGGGTTGACGGCGGCAGCTGGATCGGCCGCCCTGCCGATGCCCACGCTCGCCATCGAGTGTCGCGGAGACAAAGTAGAGCGTTCGGCAATTAAAGCATAATGATGCAATTAGGTGCCAACTGAACTTTGTTAGCCACTTTAAATAAACTACTCTCAATTTAGCGTCCCTTTTAAACATTTTGTACGTATGTAATCAAGTCAAAATTAGCGAGTAAATGGGGGTAATTGCCCTGAAAGCGATATGAGGCACCGCGTATGCCAATGCCGGCTGACCCAGGGCATCTGTGCGGGAGGGGGGGGAGTGGACGCAGATTTGGGTACAGCTCGGCACGTACGTCTGCACCTGTACCCGCACGTCTGCTTGTGTACGAAGCCCAAGCAGCTTACGTTCGGCCGGATAGAGGGGGCTAAACGGGCGCGGCACGGGCTCGAGAACAGATGGGCTTGACGTGGTACGGGATGATGCGGAGCCGATCGGACTTGCCGATGACTGATGCCAGCGGTGTTAAGATAAGAGGCTCGTGAAGGACGCTACTGGTCAGTTGGAGGCAGTCGCCCTCCAGGAGCGACGCTCGCAACGACGAGCAGAGCACCGGGCGGCTAAAACTCGGCAAGTTGGCACAGTGAGAAAGAGCACATCTGCAAGTTCATCTCAGTTTAACTCCCAATAGCCGAGTTCTGTCCTGTGACCTCCTACCGAGCGGTGTTATGACACTTCGGGTAAGCCTCACAGTGCACCTGGTCTGGCACAAGCACCGTGGTGACATCACCGCAAACTTAAGTGGTGAACGAGGGTTGTAGTCGTTGTGAGCTTACGTGCAAATCCGCCCTTCAGTCGGCGCCAACCACAGTGGTGCCGCTGAGTGACGAACTGTCGCGATTCGGGGCGGGTCAGGATCCCATCAGAAATTCGTATACTTGTTTTTTACCTTGTAACGATTGTAAGCAGCCGCGAGTGGCTGCATATGAACCCATTAACAGTGTGTATGACTCGCAAAAAAAACATCAATTCTGGAACACGTGATTCAAAATGCACGTATCGCGGGCTTTAGAAACGATTGTAAACATAATCAGAATCTTTATTGACACTGGAGGAATCTGATGAGCTCTAGAGCTCTTTTTCACAGACGTCTAGTAGGTGCATCGATGGATCGTTCATACCCCACCCCAGTGGCGGTCACACAGCAGCTCCAACGAGTCACGAGAATCCGTCCCGTCTGACGATCCCTCATGGCTGCTACTGTGTATATATATATTTAAACCCATCTTTATATTGGCGCCGTTCCACCGTTGGGAGTTCTCACTCGGCTGCGGCACAGAAACCAAGACGCGCAGCCCCCCCCCACCCCCCGCAGAGATCAAGGCTCCTGGCAAAACCACGGGACGCGGCGGCATTTGCGGAAGGTTTAGGGCAACTGGCACATCCATGCGTGTGTGCACACGTGTGCCTGCGCATGTGGTATGGAGCTGAGTGGACCTGCCAATGACTGGTCCCAGCGGTGTTAAGATCGGCTTCTGTGGAGGAGGCATGTGAAGGGCGCTACTGGACAGTTGAAGGCTGTCGCCCTCCAGCAACAACGAAGGCCAGAGGAGCGACGCTCACAACAACGAGCGGAGCGCCGGGCAGCTAAAACACAGCAAGTTGGCACAGTAGGGGGCACAGGTGGTGCATCGCCAAGTCATCTGAATCGACCTATGGCACCTGGGTCTGCCAGCGGCCATTCGACACTTCACGTGGCCTTAAAGTGCACATATCCTGGCACAAGGGCCGTTGTGACGTCACCGCCACTTCCTGGCGAATGGAAGTAGTTGTTGTTGTTGTGCGTACGTGTGTGGTTTTGGCACAAGTCGGCGTGGGGTATCCGTTCCCCGGTGACCCAAGTTTGCTTCCCATTCTCAGCCAGCATCATCGTCGAGTGATATCTGAACCCCTGTCCCTGGCCACACCCTCCTTTTGCCAACGCTCACCGACCACCACGGTGAAACGTGGTGGTAAAAAACATGGTGTGTGAAGGCCTTGGACTCGGGGAGGCCTTCAGCAGTGGATCAGTAAAAGCTTTTGTAAATTATGAAAATATGTATGTTGAACTTCTTTTGCGCCGTACATAGCCAACCGCGCTATTCGGAGTTGCGGGGGAAGAACAACAAACTGAACACAATAAGCAGTTCTAAATAAATGAGTTTGTCAATCTAAATTTAAAAAGTGTATAGCTCCAGTGGCTTCCTAATAGCGGAAGGAAAGAGCGTTTCAGACGGCCGCAGAAGCGCATCCAAAAGCGCGCGATGCGGTGACCGTCTTTGTTCGATGGCCAGCCAAGAGAAAATACTCTGACTATCAACTCTGTGCAGGGCTGTCTCAGCAGCGAGAATGACAACGGCCGTGGAGACTGGCGCAGGGGCACGTTGGCTTCACGGCGCCGAACGCCGTGGTTTTGGTTATTTTAATTTTCTTCCTTCCAAGGTCTCCCGACGACGAGGCTGTTGAGAACTTTCGGAAAACCACTCCCCGCGCCTTGGCGGCGTTTGAAATTTCGTTTCACTCCTACCGGTATTTTAACGTCATAAAGTCTACACTTCATTATGATTGTGTACCTTGTCCCCACATTAACGATGTGATTTTAATGTAGCTAGGGCTCTTGTTGTGGTTCGTGTGTGTGTTTGTGAAGTGGTGGCATAGCGCACTGCACTTCGATCCCTGGCCATCCAGAGTTCGATTCTCGACCGCAGATAACGTCATTGGACCCAACGCTGGGCCTTCTCTAGGCTTAAATGGGTAGCTGGTGCGGTGTGCATGCATTGGGAGAGCACTGGGGAGACAAAGGCGATTGGCTCTGGTCAAATTGCAAGAATGGAGGACGGCGCTTCCACACACCGCACCCGATTTTTATCCATCCGGTCAATGTCACGGCACCGTCCAATAGGCCGTTCAAGGGTCTCTTGGGGTCGTCCGATCTGCCGAGACACCGGCCTAACCGCGCAGGAGGACGGCCTCGTACAACGCTCCGGATGGCCCAACGAGGGCCTCCGTCGTCTGCACGTTTCTGATCATCATGATGATGGTTCTGGCCACATTGCTCCTGCTGTGCAAGCCTTAATAGGCGCTTCCGAACAGTACTTGCACCAACAGTCTGTGAGGTTACATGGAGGATGTTTTGCTTTGTGTGCACACATGCACCACGTGCACGCACACGCCCGTCTGGATCTGTGCACGTGCATCTGTATGTGTGCGCACATGCGCCTGTGTGTGTGCGCGCACGCGCGTTCGTGCGTGCGCCTCCCGCACCGGTGCCACGTGCGTGGAGAAGAACGGTGAGAATTAGTGCTCGGCCCGAAAAAATCCCTCCGAGATTTGGAGCGATGTATTTTCGTCACGGCGAGGATCGTTAAGGAAATTAGGCAGTTACATGAACGGGAATAAATCCACCCAGGCGAGGTTTTCATTTGCGAGGACTCGAGCGGTAAAGTTTGCAAGAGCCATATTTGCGCCTTAGTCTGTTACAGATGCTGGCCATGGTGGGCTGGAGCCAAAAATCTATTTTTTAAAGTTCAGACACCATTGTCTCCGTGCTCGAGACAGCGTTTGCACGGGCGGTCCCGTCTTTCGTTGGTTCTGAGCCCGGGGTGGAAATTCCACATTCCTATGGCAGGGCCACGAGTTTTCTTTCGACACCTGTTATTCAGCCAGGTGGCTTAGGGGGTAGAAGCGAGCGGCTCGTAATCGGAAGGTTGCGAGTTCAAATCCTGGAAGTGGGTTGACTCGGTTCATCATCCCTCCTAGGTCGTTAAAATGAAGAAACACTTTGCGGGGAAGTCAACTCGCTCCCACCATATTAATGTGGAATTTACACGAATGGCTAAGGGCTATAAACAGGAGATTAACGCGGCCTCTGTGTTAGCTTGACTTTTTTTCCTCGCCGCCAACGCCAGATGTTGCTCATTTACCCACCGATATTGGACAATGATGACGATTGACAACGATAGTGATGATGGTATGTCAACTCTGCCCCGGATGTCAAACAATAAATGATCAACACTGCTGACAAATACGCTGAAATATAAATTATTAAAAAAACCAAGAAAGTGTTAATTATTGGTCGTTTTTACCGGTCAAAAGTTGTATTTGGTGACAGGGGCAGTTTCTTCATTAGGGCGATTGGGCGACGCACCACCAATGTCATTCAACCACAGAGTCACGCTAGCCGTCACTGTCAGCCTCTGGATATAGTCCAATCAGCGTCATGTCACGTTCTGTGGAGTACCGCCTCTTTTGGGGCGATTTCACTAAGGCTGAGAATCGCCCCGAGTGGCCCCATAGACTTACATTCAAAGATGTTTTTTTTTCGAACGGGGGGCGCTGCAATGCATTCTCTATGGCTTCCGGGAGGGCAAGCCCCAACGTGCTTACGTCATCATACGTGCTTACGTCATCATACGTAAGCACGTTTCATCCAACAATATAATTTATCGCTACCTAGTGGAATCTTTAATAAAATAAACTTGAGTGGTTTGTTTTAATAGTGAGTATATAAACAAACAAGATGTATTGTAAGAGTCACTTTATTTTTCATTAATATTAAAGAAGTGAAGTTGCCTTTACATGCTTAAGCTGTTAATTTATTCATTGCATGGGTGGACCTTATCCTTATCAATCATCCAGACATTTGCCCCCCCTGAGAGATTTTGCAGGAGCCGCCACTGTTTGGTGACCATTGTCAGAGAGACTGAGCGGGACACGTGGAGTAATAACGGATGCGTGAATGAGTTTTCCCCGGGCATGGAGATGACTGTAGCATTGCTGCTGCAAAGGCCTTTGCCTGGATTATTGACCACTTTAAAACTATTACTGCACAACCAACACACAAACAAACGATTGGGGCCACTGCAGCTTAGCAAAGGCAGCAGCTTTCAGACATTTGAAGCTGGCCTCCCTCCGATTCCTCTATCCCTGTTTGAGCTCCCACCCCCATCCCACCACCGTCTTTTTAACTAAAAGCATTTTTATCACTTAAGCTCACGTTTTACGTGTGCGTGCGTGGTGGCGGTGGTGAACATTTGTAAACCACGGGGGGGGGGGGGGGGGTTCGCGGAAAAGAGTGTTGCCACCCATCAAAGCCCCGAAGGAAACCCCTTCCCGACTTCCTTCCCTTCCTTTCTTACGGACGACTGCGCTGTGAGTATTTTTTTAAATTATTATTATCGATTATTCCTCCTCTTCTGCTGCCCTTTTCCCGAGCCTTGCCTTTCAGCTTCATGGCTATCGTTCCCGTCCGTCTGCGTTCGGGCGTCGTGGAGTGCGCACAGCCGGCGGTGGCTGTAGGCGGTGGCGGTGTTTCGGGTAGAGGTGTGAGACCTGTTGTGGTGTGACACACAAGTGACGTGTCTGGTTAATGCACTACTTGATTCCTGGAAAAAGGTATCTATTTGCTGTTTGAACATCTTAACACATCCTGTTTTATTGCCAGAGAGGGTCAAATCTATTCTTACTTTTCCATACTTTGATACCGGCAAAATGGTCCCATTTTATAGCTGCTCACCCCGAGCTATAAATGCTCTGATACGTGTGGAATTGTCTTTGTGCCGTTCGTCTTTTGGCGTTGTTCTCTGGTCTGACACTGGTGGGACTAGGCCCTAAAGAAGACTGCCTCTGGTGAAGGCCAATCAGTTGCAAAGACAATGCAAATATTATCAGAGCATGTTTGATTGAATGTTCGCCACAAGTACCGTGTGTGGTTGCAAAAGGTTTCTACTCGGTGTCGGAACAGCTTAACACCTCTTGCTTTATTTCCAGAAAGGGTAAAACCAATTCTTATTTTTCATACTTTGATACTGGCAAAAAGGTCCCATGACATAGCTGACCCACCCCCCTCCCTGGCTTCTGACCCACCCCTCCCCACCGTCCCCGTCGTGCGTTTGTTGGACTCTATTTCGATCAATCTTCACTCGGGAGCCATCCCAACAGCAGCAGCTGCAGCCAGAAGAACAAAAAAAGAAAGTTCGTGAATATATAAACTAAGTGACACATTAGCAAGAGAGGGTGAAGGGGGAGAAATTGCAACTTATTATCGGAGCAATAGAATTTGCTATTTATTTATAAACATTCCTTTGTTAATTATTTACAAGCATTTTGGGAACTGGGTCTATAGCGATCCACCCCTCCGGGTTTACCTCCTCGGTACACACCACGTGTTGTACGTGTGGCCAGATCGGTGGCGCTGCGGTTAGCATGCCGCAACTACCAAACCTACAGGGCCCTTGATTTCAAATCCCGGGCCACGGCTAACACATCAGTGGTGGCCGTTACCTGCAGCACCCCTTCTTTACCTACCGTGATAATGAAGTATGGTCAAAACAAATTAATTCCCCGTGACTGACACGGTGTGGTGGAGCCCTTCGTCCAGCAGTGGATCAGACTCGGAATGTTTAACACGTAGGCTTTCGCGAGGTGTTTTGGGTTAACTCTAACCCAAGAAACCTCTTATGGCAGACTCAGATTCTTTATATTAAGACTGGAGGAACCCGATGAGCTATTGAGCTCTCTTATTCATAGGTGTCCAGTAGGGACGGGTCAGCAACTGGACACCCCGGGACACCTGTGAAAAAGAGCTTCGTAGCTTTTCGGATTTCTCCAGGATAAATAAATATTCGTTTATCAATCCACTTGTCCTGGTGAGGGTCGGGACGGCAGCATATTGAGCAGGGCGACATACTCTCACCCTTCCTGGGGAATTCCCAGGCGTTCCCAGATCAGCCGAACGACATAGTCCCCCCCAGCGTGTTCTGGGTCAGCCCCGGGGTCTTCGCCCAGTGGGACGTGCTGCCCGAGTTGCAGGGGGAGTCTACTGGAGGGCATCCTTACCAGGTGCCAAAACCACCTCATCTGGCTCCTCTTGATCCGGAGGAGCGGCAGCTCGACTCTGAGGGTCTCCCGGATTACCGAGCTCCTCACCCGATCACGGAGAGTGAGCCCGGCAACCCTGCGGAGAAAAACCTAAATCGGCCCCCTTATACCCGCATTCTCATCCTTTCTGTCATTACCCAAAGCTCATGACCATAGGCGAGGGTGAGAACGTAGGTTGACCTGTAAACTGAGAGCTTTGTTCGTGAACTCAGCTCCCGATTCACTACCACGGAAAGGTACAGCGCCCGCCATCGCGGCGAACGCCGCACCGATCCGCCGGCCGATCTCCCGCTCCCACTTACCATCCTTCGCGAAAGAGAGCCGCCGAGGTACTTGCACTCCTCCTGTGGACCCAACCATGTGCAGGGCGAAGCGTGAGGGAGCGGGTGCGATGCCAGTATGGCAGGGAGAGAGAGGGATGGTCACGGAAAGACTGGACCTTGGCAATGGATTAACAAATATTGTGATTCTGAATTTTGAATTTTGAAAAAACGCCGTAATTTTTTAAAATTGTTATTAAATCCATTGCAGGTGGGTAATATGAATCAATATTAAATTGACTCAAATTGACGCAGGAGTCAATACGCGCATTAAATAATCGAATTTAATCATTACACGTTTAATGGATACTCATCGAGCAGGATATTTCTTCAGACGGAGGAACAGTTATTATTAATAATCGTAAAAAAAACGCAATTTAACGCGCATAATTAAAAACCACTGAAATTTATTATATCGGTAGCACGAGAGATAAACAACGAAAACAACAAAAACATTTGGCAATTAAAATCATTTTAAAGTAATATCACTCGAAAGAATAATCACATTGTTACGCACAACCAAGATTCAGCAGTAATACGGTTTAGCAAACAGGAATGAATGTGACGGGGGGTGGAGATGCGATTTAAATATTAACTAAAATTTGCGTCACGAACGTCTCCTGCAGTTATTTACTATCCCACCAAAACAAACTCGTTCAACCCTAGCATTTAACCCGGACAAAAACAAACCTACTACGACTACTCCAACAATAATAAACACCGCAATAAGCCAGGGGCTTTTCACGGCGTGGCTTTTGCAGAATCTCCGTGGCATCATGAGAATCATTCATTCATACCGGAGGAATCCGATAAACTATAAAGCTCTTCACCCCCCCCCCACTCCTCCACCAGATACCCTCGTCGTCTTAATAAGTACATCATTGTGCCGAGAGGCGAGCAGTAATTTGCTTTACTTAACCCACACACACACACGAATTTGATGGACTAAGTTAGAGTGGTCACCAAAATATTTACATTTCAAATATTTCATTCATCTCGCCAGGTGGTTAGGGGGGTGGTCCGTGCCATCACTCACGTTGACGACCATCCCTGTAAGGTGATGCCGTCTCCACCACCACCACCACCAACACCACCAAAAGCAAAGATCCCCTGCGTAGCCTTTAGCAGACTGTTGGGGCAAGTGCTGTTAGCCAGTAGCCCCTAATGAACCCTCAGCAGGCCGGCACTGTGGCACACGAGGGGGGGACAGAGTCACCCACGCCCGGGCCGCCTTTGTCTCCCCAGTGGCGATGTTGTTTACACACCGAACCGGCTACTCATTTGAGGCCGAGTCGACCTAGGGGAGGCCCGGCACCGGTTCAGATATCAGTGGAACAAAAACATATATTTTTTTGTTCCTGGGTAGTAAGTGTTATTTTCTAATTGCTTATGCCTCAAAAGTACAGAAATGGCTTTTATTCCCCACAAACTTTGCTTTTGTGACCAGGACCAGTGATTTAAAAATTTACTTATTGTCTCGATTTAAAGCTTTCGTGACTGCAGGGATTCATCTTCTTGGTTCTTTCGGTAAAGTCACGTAGAAGGGAAATAATAAAATAATAAAAATAAAACATAATAAAATAATTCTCACTGTTTTTTTATTTTTTTTATTTCCCTTCTACGTGATTTTACCGAAAGAACCAAGAAGATTACTTATTGTCAATGAGAAAACGTGGTGTGCATTTGTATCATTCCTTCACATAAAGTCCTGGTCACAAAAGCAAAGTTTGTGGGGAATTATAGCCATTTTCTATACTTTTGAGAAAATAGAAAATGACACTTACTACCCAGGAACACAAATCGTGTTACACAGAGTGTATATTCGTCACCGGGTCCGAAGCGCAGCGCGCTAACCGCTGCGCCACCGCTCCCCACCACCTCTCTTAAAACCACATTCATTAAGCGACTCTTAATTACAGTTAAGAGGGAAAACAGCGCCTAATTGTTTGGAAATGTAAAATATGGTTGCCCCGTTCTAGTCTCGGCGCGCGTGACGGTAATACGTTGCAGCAAGCCGTTGATTCAAATTTTCCGTGGGTAACAGCGCAGATATCAGGAGATTCTTTCGTGGATTAAGGGAAGATTTTTTTTTTAACTAAGACAATTTTTTTTATTGTGTCAGGTAAGGCCCACTGAGCTATACTGTATAGTTCTTTTTTTCAGAAGCGACTGGACTATCGCAAATGATAGCTCAGCAAAAGTGGATTATCGTCATCGTGTCGACATTAATGACAGCAGCCAAATAACTCTTTAAACACGTGGGACGATGTTGATTTTAAATGTGGGAGGGAAACACCGGGAGGACACGGAGAAAAATCCACACGACCACGAAAGAGAGAGACACCGCAAACTCCAAATATACAGCAGCAGGCATTGTCTGGCTCGGGATCGAACTATGACCTCCTGCATACCGGGTGAGGGAGTTAACATCTCCTAGCCACCGTGATAATGATGGTGATGGTGAGAGAGACACTCAAACTCCAAATATACAGCAGCAGGCATTGTCAGGCTCGGGATCGAACCACGACCTCCTGCATACCAGGGCGAGGTTTATCCAGGATGTTTGTTGTGCGTCGTCGCTTTAAAATGTTCTCTGTTCATATTTTGTTTGTTGCGGTTGCACCCGACTCAAGAGCCGCATGGCTCACAGGGATATCTCCATATATATACAAGGCAAAGTTGTGATTATGTGTCTGTTCAAAATGTTTAGCGTACTTCCCGACATGCAACAAACTTGAAATTTGCCATGTGGGTACTTTCCAGACTGTACACCATGCAAACATTATAAAAATACACTTTTCTTTTTTTTTGGGGGGGGGGGGGGGGGGGGGAGCTCAATAATGCATTTATTTTTTGCACGCCAAGTGAACTGTGACGTCACACATGTCATGTGACCCGCGCACGTGGAAGCGTCACGCATTGTAGTGTAGCGGTCAGCGCGCCGCGCTACGAACCCGGCGACCCGAGTTCGATTCCCGCTCACGGCCACCACCGGTGACGATTATGTGAACCGGTCCTGGGCCTCCCCTAGGTCGACTCAGCCTCAAAACGAGTAACTGGGGTGGTGTGTGAACATCAATTCTAGATTTGAAGCTTTCGTGACTGCAAGGATTCATACTCTTAGGTTTTTTCGGTAAAGTCACGTAGGGAAAGAAATATAATAAAAGAAAATAACTAAATTATTTAGTTATTATTAAAATAACTTTACATTTTTTTAGGTATTTTCATTTATTATTATTTTATTATTATTATTATTTTACCTACGTGACTTTACCGAAAAAACCCGAAGAGTATTTCCCTCATCAAGTTGGAGGGAGAAGTGCCTCTAGAAACTTCCACCACGGCACAGTTACAAATTACAAAGTACTGTAGCGTGGTTCTTTACAGTCGAACGATTCGATTCTTGGTTGCGATTTTTCGAATCGATTAGTGGAGAAATCGATCGGTTAGCGGTTGGCCGCAAAGGGGGTTCGACGCTTCGAATCGTTGACATTTCTCCAATCGATTAGTGAAGAAAATCGATTTACTGGCGAAATCGATCGGTTAGCGGTTGGCCGCAACGGGGGTTCGACGCTTCGAATCGTCTTTGCGATTTCTCAATCGATTAGTGGAGGAATCGATTAGTGGATAAATCGAGCGGTTAGCGCCTCGAGCGGATGGCTGGCAAAGGGGGTTCGACGCTTCGAATCGTCGTTGCGATTTCTCCAATCGATTAGTGGAGGAATCGATTTGGAAAACTCGATCGGTTCGCGCCTTACGCGGCTGGCTGCGAAGGAGGTTCGACGCGAAACAACCCCCCTCCTCTCCAAGGATCGCTTTGAGACGTACGAATCGTATAAAACGTGCATTTGTTTGTGTGTTTGTCTTTAAATGCAGTAACTGTGCGCGCCGTTATTCGATGCTTGCGCCGATCGTCGTTGAGAGTGGTGCTGATCGAAAATAATCGATCGAAAATAATCGATCGAAAATAATCGATCAATAATAATCGATCGAAAATAATCGATCAAAATCATCCTCGCGTTGTATCGCACGCACGCAGACACGGCCACCACCACCACCACCATCGACCAAACACGAAAGAAATCATGTAGATCACCACATTGTGTAACACGACTAATGTTCCTGGGTAGTAAGTGGTAGTTTCTAATTGCTTATGCCTCAAAAGTATAGGAAACGGCAATTATTACACACACAAACTTTGCTTTTGTGACCAGGACTTTTATGTGAAGGGAATGTTGACACATGCACACCACGTTTTGTCATTGAAAATAGGTAAATTACAAAATATCACTGGTCACAAAAGCAAAGATTGTTAGGAATAAGAGCCATTTTATGTACTTTTGAGGCATAAGCAATTAGAAAATAACACTATCGAGGAACTAAACAAATATGTTTGCATAATTAGATTTACAGATAATGGTATAGCATTTAACAGATGTTAGCGAGGAGCGTCTACGAAGGCCGGCACGGCGCACATGGGGGTGGGGTGGCCAGCACCACGCCCGGCCGCCTTTGTCTCCCCGGCACCGATGTTCGTACGAGCACACGCATGGCGACACCACGTGGTTACCCATTTGAGCCTTTGTATCGACCTTGATGAAGGCCCCTTACAGGTTCGGACACAACTGATCCTGTAATAATTGGTGACGGGGGGTATCGCACCCTCCGATTAGCACGGTTGGCTACGTACGGCGCGAAAGAAGTTCAACCTACGTTTACGTACGGTGCGAAAGAAGATCAACCTACGTTTACGTACGGTGCGAAAGAAGATCAACCTACGTTTACGTACGGTGCAAAAGAAGATCAACCTACGTATACGTACGGTGCGAAAGAAGATCAACCTACGTTTACGTACGGTGCGAAAGAAGATCAACCTACGTATACGTACGGTGCGAAAGAAGATCAACCTACGTATAAGTACGGTGCGAAAGAAGATCAACCTACGTATACGTACGGTGCGAAAGAAGATCAACCTACGTTTGCGTACGGCGCGAAAGAAGATCAACCTACGTATACGTACGGTGCGAAAGAAGATCAACCTACGTATAAGTACGGTGCGAAAGAAGATCAACCTACGTTTACGTACGGTGCGAAAGAAGATCAACCTACGTATAAGTACGGTGCGAAAGAAGATCAACCTACGTATACGTACGGTGCGAAAGAAGATCAACCTACGTATAAGTACGGTGCGAAAGAAGATCAACCTACGTTTACGTACGGTGCGAAAGAAGATCAACCTACGTATACGTACGGCGCGAAAGAAGATCAACCTACGTTTACGTACGGTGCGAAAGAAGATCAACCTACGTTTACGTACGGTGCGAAAGAAGATCAACCTACGTATACGTACGGTGCGAAAGAAGATCAACCTACGTTTACGTACGGTGCGAAAGAAGATCAACCTACGTATACGTACGGTGCGAAAGAAGATCAACCTACGTATACGTACGGTGCGAAAGAAGATCAACCTACGTTTACGTACGGTGCGAAAGAAGATCAACCTACGTTTACGTACGGTGCGAAAGAAGATCAACCTACGTTTACGTACGGTGCGAAAGAAGATCAACCTACGTATACGTACGGTGCGAAAGAAGATCAACCTACGTATGCGTACGGTGCAAAAGAAGATCAACCTACGTATACGTACGGTGCAAAAAAAGATCAACCTACGTTTACGTACGGTGCGAAAGAAGATCAACCTACGTATACGTACGGTGCGAAAGAAGATCAACCTACGTATACGTACGGTGCGAAAGAAGATCAACCTACGTTTATGTACGGTGCGAAAGAAGATCAACCTACGTTTACGTACGGTGCGAAAGAAGATCAATCAACGTGTGCGTACGGTGCGCTCATACGCAGCGGTGTCCACAAGCGCGTAAAGGATAATGCTGCCGTGGCAGCTGTGCTCTTAGCGAGCACCAGGGCTTGGCTGATGAGGCTTACAGACTGAATGGGGGGCCCGCGTCCCCAGCACCCGCTCCCGACCCAGTTTTCCGTCGCGTTGACGTGGCACGCTGGGTTTTATTTTGGCCGTCTTAGGACGAGACCACCGCAAGGCAGAGGTCGCAAACGGGTTTTGATTCCTTACCCGTACCCGGCCGCACCAGGGTCGCAAACGGGTACCCGTACCCGGCCGTACCCTACCCGTTCCCGGCCGGGTAGGGTACGGGTATCGGGTACCTGATTGCGACCTCTGGGATGAAGCCATGTTGCAGGCGCGGGTGGGTTGATTCTAGGAACTTGAATTGTGAGAAGAGACAAGACGTTGAGAAATGAGTGACAAACAGTTACTCACCAGTGACTTCACGGTCTACCCGTACCCGGCCACACCAGGGTCGCAAACGGGTACCCGTACCCGGCTGGGTACCCGGCTGGGTACGGGTAGCCGGGTATCGGGTAGGGTACGGGTATCGGGTACCCTGTTGCGACCTCTGCCGCAAGGGCATATAGCCAGATTCCCCGCGATTCGAATTTTGACTTTCCCTGGCCGCCAAATTGAACCTTGGTCACCCCGATGAACCCTGGTCACCCCGGGATCCAGGGAAACCCCCGGCTATTTTTGCGGACCGTTCACGTGAACCCTGAAACCCACACGCGGGGACGGGCACGGGCGGCCAGGGGCAGACGATCGGAGGAGCAGAGAGGCACTCGAAGGCACAAAGACAAATAACCCCAACAATATGGGTTCCGAGCAGTACGTATTAAAAAGACAAAGATTCCCCGTATAGCCTTAACAGACTGTTGGGGGCAAGTGCTGTTAGCGAGTAGCACCCATAAAGGTCGGGTCGGCAAGGCACACGAGGGGGTGGGTGGTCAGCACCATGCACGGCCACCTTTGTTTCCCCGGTGACGATATTTATGCAAAGTACCAGGTACTCATTTGAGGCTGAGTCGCCACTGGTGTTGGCTGTGAGCATGAATCGAACTCGGGTCGCCAGGTTCGTAGCCCAACGCACTAAACGCCGCAACTACCGCTCACTTCAATCGCACGCAGACACACGTGCACGCATTCATGAAGCAAAAGCTTTCCTGGATGTGTGAAGAAGATCACTGGAGCGAGAATTAGTCACCGCCAGAGTTGGACTCGCAAGGTCACAGTGACCGTGACGGTAATGGTTATTAGGCAGTGGCCATGACGATGACTCGGGACATTTGCGGTGCGACGATGGTTATGAAGGTAATGGCGATCGCGATTGCTACGACGAGCGTTGTGGTGGCGGCGGCGGTGGTCATTAAGATTATGTCCTCGAGCTTATCCCGTCCCCACTCATCCCACCCCCCCACCCCCATCTGCAAAACCGCGGGAGAGCTGCGGGCCGGTGTGCAGCAGAGCAAGACGCGGAGAGTAGACAAACTATCGCTAATAATAAAGTTATTTTTGTGAGGCAGCCCGTCCTGATGAGGTCCACGGGGACGTCTTGCATGGAGCCTCCCTGGGGCCCACCTTGAAAACACCCACTCCTCAGGGGCGCCGAAATGAGCGGTGTCTCGAGACAAATGTCGGGCCGGAACCGCTCTCTCTAGCTCTCTCTCCTCCGGGGGTGGGGGGGGGGCCTAGTAGGGAGCAAGGCTATCTCCTGGGCTAAGTGGGATGGCGCCCAGGGCCTCGTTCTAAAAGTATTGTCGTCGCTTCCCCTGTAATTTGTCCATCCGCTTGCTGGGCGCGTGGGACCCGGCAAAATTATCTCATTGTGGGGCCCCCCGTCATGCTAACTAAGTTGGTCCACTCATAATTTGAGCCGTGTGAAGCTCGTCAAGCATGGTGGTGTAGGATCGCGCGCAGTGGATAAATACTGGACAAGCAAGAAGTCTGTGGCACCGCGTAAAATAGATTTTATTTTGGTCTCATCGCCCTGTGGGCTCTCTCTCGACTAGTCCTTTGCAGCAGTTGTTTATTTTTCACGACGGCAAAATGCTGGTGCTAGCTTCGACGCTGTTGGGTCTCGTCGGCAAGACGTTGTACGCAAGGAGCACGAAACTTCCGCGACGGGGGACGTTGAGCCCCTGTAGTAAGTAGTAATTCGTTTTTCTCCTTCGTTCGTGATTAATCTCGCTATTGTGTTGACCAAGGAATGGCGATGCTGTTGTTGATGATTAAAGTGACGACCAGGATAGGAATAGGGGAAATAAGAACTGAATTGTTCAACACACACTGGTGTACAACCCTGCTCAAGTGCCAGACTATCACAGGTAGATGACCAACACATTTGCGAATAGCGTGCCCACTTTACGTTCGGTAATGATTATTGTTATTTTGTTGTTGTGCTCAACACGGGGCGAGCCAGATGACAGCAGCTTCGGGATTCTTAGCAGTTTGTATTCATTCATGCCCGATGCTGCTCTAGATCCAGTACATCAAGAGCAGCACAACCATCAACAAAGCGCTCAGTGAGTAAATAAATACGTACATTAATGAATAACCGGAGGCTGTCCTCACCCGCTCTTGCACCTCGCTGGACCCAAACGCCCGCACTGGGGCGGGGGGGGTCACAGGTTCACGCGTTTCCCCGCTGCGCCGATGGAATTTTCATTCCCCTCGTTCGCGCCCGCTCCTGTTGCTTGTTGCCATGCCTGCTTTTTTGTTGTTTTTGTGTTTTTAACCCTGAATGCTTTTTTGTTTAGATTTTATTTTGCTCGCTTTCCTTTTTGTGTGTGTGTCCCGTCCCCCCCCCCCCATCTTCATCCTCGTGTGACTCATCTTTGTGTGCATGTACGTACGTTGAACTTATTTCGCACCGTACGTAGCCAACCGTGCTAATCGGAGGTGCCGTCGTGCGGCCGGAACCGCGCGATGCGACGATTTGTCCGGCGCGGCGCTCCTTTCCGCGTCGGTCACCGACACGCTCCGCGCGGTCGTTTCGCATCATCGGGACGTGTTGGTGACCAACTACGGAAACCGGGTTTAACACGGGGTCTAAAACACATTTTTTTGTCTTCATTATTTGTTTACGCTTGGCATCTTTGGCCGTCCGTGGCAGGGGTCCGTCCTGTGACCGTACGCAGTGGGCGTGCGTGTCATGTATGTGTGTATGTTGAACATCTTTCGCACCGTACGTAGCCAACCGCGCTAATCGAGGTGCGGGGGAAGGACAACAAACTAAACACAAGCAATTCTAGAACCGCATACCTGAGTGTGTGTTCTTGGTTTAATTCCGCGCTTATTTTCGCCTAACCGCAAACGCTCAGGGTATAGGTAGATTTTATTTACCGCAGCAGGAATGCGATGGTACAGACGTTATAGAGCACACAGACCTTAACTACAATCATGGTTAAATAGGTCGCGATACAAACAGCGAGTATCGGTACGTGCCTTAAAAATGGAACTGATCCCGACACGTATTTGAGTTTTCATCAGGTGGCACGTTTCTGTTCGAGTAACAGTCGCAGTATATGGGCCCCTTGTCTGTGTGTACAGCACTCCGGAATAATTCTGTAAACAGAGTTATTTTTTATACCCCCCCCCCCCCCCATCTTACTTTCTCTGTACGCCGTCGAGAAGACATGGTTTCACTGGATTTCGACGTGAGCCCAGGTTCGAATTGAAATGCGTTTTTGTTCGTGAAACTGCGCTCGATTCCACAATCCGGATCTAATTCTTGGCCTATGCCACAACGACGAGTTGAAGCAGCCCTGGACCCTCACCTGGGTTTGACTCGGGTGAGGTCTCTCTGGAACTGCGCTTTGTTCAATTCACGAGCAATGAATGTGGCCCCACCTCCCCACGACCTTAATAGGCGCTCGCCAACGACGCTTGGCCCAGTAGCAGCCTACCCAGGCTAGAAATGTGGCCGGTTTGCCGCGGGGTTAGCCTGGGGCGGCACGGGCTGCCAGCGGTGTTATGTAATGAAGCAGATTGAACGCCGTTGTTTATAACCAGGTAAAGATCAGAATGATGGCATAAAGAGCGAGACAGCAGCTTGAAAGCGCTGCTGCAAAGCCAAACTTAATAATCAAGAGCAACGTTTTGAGTATGCCGAAGGGAAAAAAAACACGTTTTAATCGGTGTATATCTTGATTTGAAGCTTTCGTGACTGCAGGAATCCATCCTCTTTGGTTCTTGGGGTAAAGTCACGTAGATAGAAAATTAATAGATCACGACGTTTTGATCGCAACACAAGCGACCGTCTTCAGGTGAGAGAGAGAAAGCCACTGAAACTCAAGGTCTTGTGTAGGCCTGAGATGGGTGCAGCCTCAGGGTAAGAGGGCGGGGCTAGAGATGGTCTGTCTGAGGCTGTGGAAGTGGCCATTGTGTATATGTTTGCCTGCTATGACATATGGATAAGAAACACGGACGCTGACGAAGAATATGAAACGGAAGCTTAAGGGTGCACAAATAAGCAGAGAGAGGCTGAGACAGGAAGAGGGATGCGTTACGCAACTGCTCCGGGGCTCGGAGGCTGACGGGCGTATCACGAGCGCTGCAGTCGATGAATCGACGCGTCGATGCTTGAGCCCGTTAAATCCTGATGTTGTTCGCGTAGGAGTGCTCACTCACGCGTTGAAGACCACAACCCCGCTGTGTGTATGTGCGTGCGCGCGCATGCGTCTGTACGCGTGGGCGCGCGTGTCAGTACGTGTCTGTGTCTATACGTGCGCGCGTGCGTTTGTACGTGTGTGCACAGGTGTGTCAGTACATGTCTGTGTGTACGTGCATGCACGTGTGTGTACATGCAGGCGGGTGTGTCTGTACGTATGTGTCTGTACGTGCGCGCGTGTGTTTGTACATGTGGGCACGTGTGTGTGTGTACGTATGCGCAGACGTGTCTATGTATGTTGAACGCCTTTTGCACCGTACGTCGCCACCCGTGCTTATCGGAGGACAGAAAACTAAACTACGTGTGTCTGTACGCGTGTGCGCGTGTCTTTGTGTCGCCGCGTGCCGCCACAAGCAGACCCCGCGGTGCAGCTGGAGCGCCTGGAGGAGACGCTGGAGCGGCTGCAAGACGTGGAGGCCGAGAGCCAAGTCCTGCGCGACGCCCTGGAGAGGGAGGCCGACCACCAGCGGCAGGATGAGCACAGCGAACGGTGCGGGAGGGTTGGAGTAGAAGGTAGAGGGATAGATGATGAGGTAATGGTGGAAGGGTAAGGAAGGAGAGAAGAAGAGGATTAGAGGAATCGACGACGACGATGATGATGATGATGGGAGGGAGGGGAAGGTGATGGAGAGGGCACACCGAGCAGCACGGCCCTTAATTCCGAGCGAGAACGAATCTGCCACGTACATCGTGCGCACGAAGCAGGTGGATTGGTTTACACACTTCCCTCCTACCCGGCGACCTCGGTTCACTTCCCTGTCATTGACCTGGGCCGAACCTCGGGTCAGATTGGCTATAGATCAGTACCTTGTGACCATGTGTAAACATCAGTACTGGGAAGACAAAGGTGGCCGGGTATGCTGTTGGCCACCCACCCCTTTCATAGGTGTTCGCTAACAGCAATTGTTGCAACGGTCTGTTAAAGGCTACACAGGGGATCTTTGTCTTTTTGTATGCACTTTTGAGAGTAGTGATGCGGTAGTTAGCATACCGCATGATGAATCTTGCTACCCTAGTTCGATTCCCAACCAGGGCTGGCAGCGTTATCAGAAGCGGTTCTGGGCTGCCCTTGAATCGTCTGAAGTGTTCCTTTTGTTGATTTTGTAGATGCGGAGAAGTATAGTTTTGTGGACGCTTGCAAGACTTTTCGTGTTTTTTTTTTTACACGCAAATTTTTTTTGTTCACGGCGGACGGAACCGATTTATTGATGGATGCCGAATCGTCGCAGGGGAGGCTCGTTTCATTATTCACTCTTCGCTCTTGGCGCCCACGTCAGTTTTCGTAACTCCTCCTCGATGTTTCCGTTTTTGATTTTCGCGCAGAAAACTGCGAGACTCTCAGGTTGAGCTTTCGGCCAAGGTGGCAGACGCGGAACGCCGGGTTCAGGACCTCCACGCAGGTGAGCGTCGGAAACTAAACTATTTTTTATTTTTACCAGGTAAAGCCCGCTGAGCTCTTAGTTATTTTTCAGAAGCAACCTGGCCACAAACGATAGCTCAACGAAGTGGCATATCAAGTGGAAATGTATAGCAACCGTAGGCCTGGCCCAGTCCTCCCATCATGCCTTGCATTCCGCATGACCTCACCGTCCCACGTGTAGAATCCACACAGCTTTTTTTAAGTCCATCAAGATAAAAAATTATGGCCACGCTATTTTTAGGCAGCAGTAGTATGATGAGACAGCTTTTTACCAGTATCATCCTTATTAAGAATCATCACCATAGCGGAGCCATTGCTCCCCGCTGCTGCTACCCCTGTGCCTTTGTTTGCAACCTGCACGCACTTTTTCTGTTTCTGCCAAGTGTCGCTTCTCTTGCAAAATGGATTTCTATTTGGCTCGGCGAGCTCTAACCTAATTAAAATAAATGATAATGATTGCCTTCATCGCCTTTCATCATCATTTTTAGCTGTGAGAGCCCATAGTGTGCAATACCGCCACATGTGTTTGACGTGTACTTTGTTGGTTTGCGTTCGATGGCTCGGCACAGCCGTGGAGAGGACACGGGACGAGGTGGCGGCACTGAAGAGCAAGCGCTTGGATCGTGTCGCCGTCAAGTGAGTAATGCACGGCAACGCGACCGTGACGACGCACGGTAACGTTACAGTGACAACGCACAGTAGCGTAGAAATAAAAATAGGTAGGGTGTTGACTGTTCTGTTAGCCGACTATCTGTGTTGTTGTATTGCATTATATTTCTAAGTTTACTAGGTTTGTTTTCTCTTTCATTTGTACCTGACGATGATTGCTTGTGTTGCAATGGAAACGTCGTATGCTATTATTTAATTTAAAAATTTTCTTTCCACGTGACTTTACCGAAAGAACCAAAGAGTAATTCCTGCAGTCACGAAAGCTTCACATCATGGATAACATTACCAATATTGTGGATAATATTGGTCGCGAAAGCCTACGCGTCAAACTGCAATGACAAACAGAAATAGGACGCGCGGGAACACAGGCGTAGAGCAACACGATGATGGGTAGACGCAACTCTTGGAGCGATGACAACGCTTAGACAATAACGAGTAGGATATAATAATGTATGCGGTAACAATGATAACGATGATGACATAGTTAATTGCCGTAATGGTAATTATAATAGTTATTTCTGGAATAATAGACGGTGATATTAATGGTGATGATGGTAACAGTGTGATAAGAGTATTAACCACAATCATAACAGTACATTAATAGTAATGGCATTATTATTCCGCTGTCATTTTTCTAATTATTGATCATTAAGGCGATGAAAACTAATGATAGCAGCCACAGCAGCAGCAAAGATGATGAAAACAGTACTGCAATGAATGTATGATTAATCGCTGAAGATCATTAATTTATAGCATAAAACTTGCTCGTTTAATAATAATAATGCTACAGTTCTGTACGGGACTATAGAATGAATAAGCCTGAATACAGGACTGTATACGTTGCCGTAAATTGCACATTGGCACCCGTGGCAATGTGCAATTTATGCTACAAATTTCAAGGCGTTCCATGCTGCATTTTTCCCAGGTATGTGTACGGTCGAAGTGACAAACTCGCCGCACAATCGGGCGGACAGATAGACAGGTAGACAGACGGACGGACTTCCGTACGGATTGACGGGCGGGCGGGCGGCGAGCGCTGTGGGTTAATACGACGCCAGCAGCGCTTCTAGAATCGTGTCGTAAAGGGCTCGGGCGCCCGTTGCTCTTTGTTTTTTTTTTGCAGGCGTCAGGTAAGAAAATAAAATATCATCGCTCATGCGACACTGCAGCCACTGGGGAACCCGCGTCCCGGCTGCTGCGCTGCGTTTGGGTTGGTTGCAGGCCGTTGTTGTGGTTTTTTTGTTGTGTTTTTTCGGGCCCCCACCCACCCACACCCATCCCCGCACACAGGCGGGCTCCGTAAATGAGTGGCAGGGCAGACCTCGCCATCGTAATGCATTTCTTCAAGACGCCGTTTTGTTTAGTAACTGTTATTTTCGCTTGCGTGGCCTCTGCTTAATGGTGGCCTGCGCCTAAAGCCTCGAGGCCCCCCTCTGCTCGCTGAAGCGCACTGCGCGCTCGCTCGCTCTCGTGCCTATCTCTCCGCGATGTTGATGACATGTGGGGAGAGGGGGGGGGTGTGGGTTGTTGCGGAGGTGGGGGGCAATGGGAAGAGGAGAAGGAGGAGGGGAGGAGCGAGGAGGGGAGGTGGGGGTGCAGAGGTGTGGGGTGGGATGCTTGGATGGTGGGCGGGAACGGCGTTGCCCGTACACCGATAAAATCCCTCCGCTCCTGCCGCCCCCCTTCACCCTTCACCTCCCCCCCCCCTGGCTCCGCCGCGTGAAATTTAAAACGATCTCAAAAATCTCGGCGCACACCTGCATGGCCCACGGCCACCCTGACAGCGACAAGCATGTGTCGCTGATTATGGGCCGGAACGAACCGTTTCGTTCCGGGTGTCCGGGGGGGAACCGGTGGAGGAGATGAAGGTAGCGGGGGGGGGGGGGGGGCGCGGGGGATCATGAAGTTGTTGGGGACGTATTAGTGCGGCCGCGTTAAGTTAGGTCGCGTCGTTGGTCGTCGCGCTGGCTGGGAGATGCCCCCCCGCCACCACCGCCCACCGACGAGTGACGCTGCCTTGGCAAAGCGGCCGTTCAAATCTCTCCGGCCGTCCCTTTCCGAATGCAGCACCGAGCCTTGACCACACCCGGCCAGCTGCGGGGAGAGAGGTGCGACCCCGGTGGCTTCTGCCGCGGCTCATCTTGCGATGACGAGCGGCTCGCAGTGGGCTGGTGACGCTCACGCCAACGGTGCCCGTGTCGGGCTCACCGCGCCGACTCCGTTGAGAATCTGAGCCCGAATCCTGGACTGTCCTCTCCTCTTGAGATTAAACCAGGACCGGGTTCCTCGTGTTCAGCGATTAGGGGCGGTCTCATCTCACGCCAGCGATGACGGTTAAAAAAAAAAAAGCAGCGGCAAGAATTTTTAGTTTTCGTGTCGAATTTGGTTCAGCTCGTGCAACGGGGGAACATGTTGGCCCAGACGGCCACGGAGAGAAGCAACCGATTTTTTCTTCTCCGTCTGCAACGAACGTGCAGAGTGAATTCCAGAGGTGGAGCAAATACGACAGACCCCTGAACGGATTTCCAGCGGAGGCCGATGGTGTCGCGTAGGGGACATTGCTCAGCGTGGTGTGAAAGCTCTTCTGCCCGTAGGGAGATGCGGGAGTCAGTGGAAAAATCTTTTGCTTGGTTTCTAGAGGCTGCTTGCGCAAGAAAAAAAAAACTAACGAATTCACGAGTCAAAAAGAAATCAACGAAAATAGACGCACAATCAAAGTGCACGGGAATATTTTTTTGTTAATGGTGCATGCCTGCATTCTTGCTTGCGTGTGCATATTGCGTGCGTGCATTTGTGTGTGTGTGCACATGTTGGCGCGTGCAAGTGTTTGTGTGTGTGTGCACATGTACGTACACGTGTTGGCACATGCACGTGTTTGTGTGTACAGGTCTGAGCTGGTTCTGGGTCGATTCAGCCTTAAATGAGTAACTGGTACGGTGTGTAAGCATCAGCAGTGGGCTGGGCGCGTTGCTGGCCACACCACCCATTCACCCGCTGTGCCAGCCTTCATATGCCCTCGCGCTCGCCCCAACAGTCTGATGAGGCTATACGGGTGCTCCTTGTCTTTGTTCACGCGCGCGTGCAGTGGGAACAGCGCCGAGCAGCCCGACTGCGCGGAGACAGACGACTCGCGGCAGGTACGCGACCGTTGCCGTGGTAACTAACGAACACACCTCACACCCTCGCCTCCCGCCCGCTCGCCCGCTCCACCCCACAAGGCGCCGCTGCGAGAGGGACGTGTCAATGGCAGGAGTGTGACATTCAGCGATTGATAATTGAGATGAGCTCACCGCTCCCACGTAAGCGAGCAAAAAGGAAAAAAAATCTGTTTTGATTTGTCATTGTCTTGGTAAAAAAAAAGTAAAGCGGTTACCGTAAAGAGGTTTGATTGTGTTGTGCTTAATGGCGGCATAATTTTGCCAAGGGGCGCGCAATTAGCCCGGATTTGCATCTCGTTAAGAGGATGCCGAGCCCTCGTTAAAGGGGCCTTGTCGTTCCTTGCCCGGCTGCGTAACGACGCGTAATTCCTAATTCCTCCGCGGGCTCTGGACCCTCCCTCCCCCCCTCCCCCCCTTCCCCCCCCCCTCACTCCCTCCCTCCCTCGTTCCCTCCGTCGCTCCCTCCCTCGTTCCCTCTGTCACTCCCTCCCAACACACCCTCCCAACCCTCCCAAACCTCCCTCCCTTCTAATCCCCCCCCTCCCATTCTCGCACCCCAAACCGCCCGATCTTGTTGCGATCTCGGAGACTAAGTATGTTTGGGCCTGGTTAGCACTCGGATGGGAGACCGCCTGGGAACAGTAGGTATTGTAAGCTAGACTCACGAGGCGGTCAGGAGAAGGCAGCACAGCAATGGATTCTATAATTCATCTGTGTGGAGCTTCGAGTGTTATCACATCGGGCATATGCGTCAGTTCTCTCTGGGGCCTCTGGCTTGTGAGAGAAAACCAAACACTTGTGAATGGAATTGGCTGAACATGCCACTGAAGGACCCTCCTAAGAAGAGTCTGGAGACTCAGTGAGGCTTTCCTGGATAAATAAAGGGATTGTTCTTCTTGGCACTGATGCGGTCCGGTGCGTACATTTTGCACGCAAGGACACATACACATACAAAAGACAAAGATCCCCCGTATAGCCTTAGCAGACTGTTGGGGCAAATGCTGTTAGCGAGCACCTATGAAGGCCGGCACGGCACACGAGGGGGTGGGTGGCCAGCAACACGCCCAGCCGCATTTGTCTGCCCAGTGGCGATGTTTATACACCGCACCGGGTACTCATTTGAGGCTGAGTCGACCTCAGGGAGGCCCAGGACCGGTTCAGATAATTAATCGTCATTGGTGTTGGCTGTGAGCGGGAGTCGAACCCGGGTTGCCGGGTTCGTAGTGCAGCGCGCTCCCCTATACACACGCGTGCGCACGTGTCAGTGTGCATGTGTACGCGCGCCTCCACACAGGCCGGCGCATCTCGCCAACGCAATCTCGTTCACAGCAGGAGGACGCCGAGCGGATGGAGGAGGGCAGGGGGACGGAAGAACTGGAGGAGGAGGAAGAGGAGGAGGAAGAGGAGGAGGGAGCAATGCCCGAAGAGCCTTCCCGCCCGGGAGGGCAGCCGGCTGTGCCTGCCCCCTCGGTGAGTGAGGGGCGGTGTGGAGCGGCAAGGCGCTGGGCTCGCCGCCACGGTGTCAAGATGTTAACTACCTCGCCTGGTATGCAGGAGGTCGTGGGTTTGATCCCGACCCTAATGATGCCCGTATATTTGGAGTTTGCTTGTCTCTCTCTCTACGTGGTCGCGTGTATTTTTCTCCAGGTCCTCAGGTTTTTCCCTCCACATTTAAGAATCAACGAGCGTTTAGAGTATTTGGCTTCTGCTATAAATTTACACATGATAAGCCACTTATTGGCCAGGTCACTTAGGAAAAAGAGCTATATAGCTCTGTGGATTTTTAGCTGGTGAAATAAACATTATTTAGTTTGGTTTAAGTCACTGTAAGTTTGGACGAATCTTCATTGAGTGACGTTTTTTTTGGGTTTTTTTTCACTTCTTGATTATCCGGAGAAAAACAAATCCAGTAGAGCTACATCAGCGATCTTTGTACCACGCTTGCCCACCCAGGCAACTGGTGTGCGGTGAAATGGTTTAAATAAGTACGAGGCTTGGCAAGTACAGTGTTACTCTGCTACCTTATAAGGCCACGATATTGTTGGTGTCCGGCAGTGGGATTTATTATCGTATCGTGCGTGCAATCGGACAGTCGTAGAACACCACCAGAAGTGGATATCATAGAACTACTTCCGTGAACCCTGAGAGTGCCCTCTGCTCGTAGAACCGTAGAAGGCAGCAATTTCCAATCGGCCACGTTACAGGCAGCAACGTTTGTCACGTGACATTCAAACTGATGTGTTTTTTTCAAATGCTGAACAAAATTTAATAACAGTAGAGTTTTTTGTGTTTGTACTGTCAATGGTGACCGGGGCTGAGACCATAAATTCCACCAAGCTTGAGGACTCGCTTTAACATACGTACCTACGTTGAACTTCTTCCGCGCCGTACGTAGCCAACCAAACCAATCGGAGGTGCGGGGCAAGGACAACAACAAACGAAAGACAAAAATCAGTTCTGAAAAAATTAAAATTATGGGCAGCAGAAACCCAAATTGGAACTTCAGGATCTCAGCGGTGCCAGCTCAGCGCTCTGACCTCGCGAGGCCCCCTTGGCCCGCGTGGCTGGTGAAAAAAATCAACGTTGGGAGCCCCGGGGCCTCAGAGCAACAGGTTTTCTCTTTTAATAAAAAACATTCTTTCCGGAGGCTTCCCTCTCGCAGGATATCGTCGCTGTGCGACCAGCGGAAGAGCTGTGACGTTTGCGTCGTTACACGTTCACGTTCATTTTCTCCGGGTCGGGAATGTTCCGTTTTTATTAGTGTGTGATGTTATGTGGACAAAACAAGGCTCCCCCGTGGACGGCCAAGGCTAGTGTTGTTAGTGAGCGTCTATTAAAAGTCTGAGCAGCACACGTGAAAGGGTGGTGTGGGTCAGTAACGTGGCCTGGTCACTTTCCCACGTGCTACATGTTTTTATCAATCCACTCGTCACGAAAGGGAGTATATGTCTCAAGACATATACTAGCTTTGAATGACATCCGTATTTTGCCGACGACAAAATCACCCCGTTTAACACGCAGGCTTTTGTGACCAATGTTACTGATAATAAAGGTTTTTGGGTTAGATCAAATAAATCCAGTAAATGTTGTGGGTTTACTCTCCAACACACTGGTGGGCTGAAGTAGTAGCTAATTGGCGCGTTGTTTACGTAACAAACTTTACTGGCTGTGTCGGGTGGTGAAGGGTTACGACACATTTATACTTACCCGATCTAACCCAAAAACCGTAATTATGAAAATCACCCTGAATCTGCCCGATTTTGCCAGAACTCGGAAGATGGGCACAGGGCTCAGCTTGGTTAAATACTTGGGATTTGAGACTGCCTGGAAATATCACAAGTTGTAGACTTGGCTGAGTACTTACATTCATTTCTTGAATCAATCTGTGCAGAGCTTTGAATGTCATTTCGTCTTATGTGCGTGGGTACCGTTCGGCTTTCCCTAGTTTCCTCCCACACAAAGCCAAATACCTATCGGTGGAATTTGGCCAAACGTCTCGACGTAGCAGGACCCTCGTGGCGGAAAAAAAAGAGAGGCTTGAGACTCACAGAAGCTTCTGCTGGGTAAAATCAAAGCCATCGCTTTCACGTAGGTCGAGAGGTGATGGCCGTCTGGCTTGTGCACGACAAGACTTTGGCGGCCGTCACTGTGGGAGTGTCACGGTTAGTGCCCTGCAGGGGCAATTGATCGCGCAGATGCCACCACTGAACAGCTTCCTCCGGTCCTGCGGTTTTTTTTTTCTGCCGCTTTTATCCTCCACTTGAATTTCCTTCCGACGAAGGCCGCCGCCGCGCGCTTCGTCGCGAGGTCGCCGCCGGAATCTCAAAGCCTCCCCCCCCCGCACCCTTCGGTTTCGCGCGCTCACGCCGCGGAGAAAGCGAGCGGCCGGTGGGGGGGGGGGGGGGGGAAAGAGCGCGCGGGCGCGTGCGCAGAGCTGAACAACCGTTTTTTTTAGCGGAACTTAAATAAGTGCTCTGCGACTTCCTCGGCCTTCTATCAAATTTTGAACGTAAAATCCGGCGCTCGTATTGATTTTCTGGTAAACGGGGCACGCGGCCAACAGCGGCGAGGGAGGGTTAGAAAAATCATTTCGGGGAAGAAAAAAAAAACACAAAGGCCGACGTTCACGGCTGGCGTAAACGGTAACGGGCTGTAATTCGAGCCAACGCGGGTAGGCGCGCCCACCGCCCCTGCGGCCGCAACCGCCGCCACCGCCACTGGCGCTCTCACATTTACATATTTCTGCCCAGAGCGTCCGCTTTGAAATTTTGCTGCAATGGAAGGTGTCGGTGAGAAAAGTGTAAAAAAATATATAATTTAATGCGGAGAGGGGACGAGCACAATGGTGGAAGCGGGGGGGCGTGGGATAAAGATAGAGATATTCCCTGCGTGCGTGCGCAGTTGTTAAGTAGACGTGGGCACCGTCGGGACGCGCCTGAGAAGGGTCCCCTGGCTGATCATTAAACAGTCAAGTTCGTTGCTCTCTTCGTGCTGGGAGCCGTATCAGCTCAACATATGTACAATTAGCCGGCGTACAAAAACAGGCCGTGGCGGGAGGGGAAGCGGGCGGCAGGGGCTGTGCTGGCGGTGGTGGTGGGGGTGGTGGTGGTGGGGGGGGGGAGGGTGTGGGTGGTGGTGGGGGTGGGTACAGAATATGGCAGGCGGGGAGGGGGAGCAATTTAAAAAATTACTTTCCTTAAAAAAAAAGGGTTTTGCGCAATTATGACTATTACTGCGGTAGGTAAAGATTTCCAACTTAGGGCCATTACCGACTCAACCACCCCCGGTGAGACACGGAGGCTCACTGGAGCCTTGTGACCATTTCTGTGTTTTTGGAGTTATCGGCATTAATCATCGCGCCGTCGTTTTTGAACGATTTACTCTGATTTTGGCTTGCGAGAGCTTTTTATGTTAAGAAATGCCAAAGCGCGCTTACGGAGAACACTTCGCTAGAAGGGACAATGCTCGGTAGTTGAGACTGAGCAAGGGGTAGCAGCCAAAAGGAGAGAGCTCGCCTGAGACGGACGTCTGACGAGCGGACGCAGCGACGAGATCAGCTCGTGTTGCGGGATGCTCGGTGGATTGTTGCATCGTAGGACCGTGAGAGGTGGTGGTGATTTTGTTGGGGCGAGGCTTTTGTCCAGCAGCAGATAGATGACAACTGATGTTTTGTTAGTGACGTGTCTTCCGTGCAAACCTTCACCGCAGCGTTCGGGGGCAGCCTCTCCTTACGGTGACGATGACGACGATGAGGTCTAAAGTGCAAAAAAAAGTCAACCAGAGAATATGGTCAACGTTAGATAAATGTCATGGAGCCCATTCACGGATGGAGATAGTTGGCTACATTTGGAGCCAAGTAGTTAATGAGTCGTTAATGAGTCGTTAAAGTGCGAGCAGTGTGAATCCGCCGATCGAGAGGGCGTCAGTCGTAATCTCCCGAGTTCTGCTCAAGAATTCTCACAAAACCAAACGATTGTTTTCGTTGACCTCTGACCTCTTTAGACGGTTGCCCGGGTTTGGTTTCGCTTGCGCCACGTTCGTCGATATCGGCCCGCTCCAGTACGATTAGTCGCGGAGAGAATGAGGGGGAAGTGCTGGGGGAGGGGGCGGAGGGGGGGGCGGACACAATTAATCCATAGCGTAACGTAATTAATCTGACGATTGCGTTCGTCCCGTCGATTGAGAGAGCCTAATCCTAGCGCGCGTCGCCCTCTTTATTTGCGTGGTTATCATTACGTTGATTGGAGCCCGCGCAAATGAGGTTACATTAAACGAATGAGTTGCTTTATTCGCTTTCATTTTCTTTATGGCGTCCAAAACAAGACGCAAAAACAAAGTGGGAGAGAGAGAGCGCGAGCAAGCGAGATACGACGATGTCAAGGGAAGGGAAAAATTAAATAAAAACCCCCGCGTCTTGTTAATGACGCCGCTCGCGAAGCTAAAACGGAGAGTAAGGGCCGCCCCAGAGTGAATTGTGCCGTTGTCTGATGCTTCATGACCAACGGGTGAAGTGAAGTGGTCGCGCGGCGGTTAGCGGCATTGCCAGACTTTGAAACGCGCGATTAGATTATTGTTCTGATGATTATTTGGCGGCCATAAATTTCCACGTGACGTGCCACTTTGTTGCGCTGTCATTTGTGACCAGGTTGCTCCTAAAAAAAGAAGCCAATAGCTCAGTGCGCCTTACCTGGTAAAATAAAAATGCATTAGTTATATTTGTACTCTTTTTGTGATTTGCTTACCTTTCCTGTACTTTGCACTACCTATTGTTGTTTTTGTATTATTGTTGTTGTGACGTTCTGACCCCGTGCTCCTTACTGGACATCTGCGAAAAATAACTTTACAGCTCATCGGATTCCTCCAGCAATAAATCAATATTCCGATTCCGCCTTGTGAACCTGGCCCACGTGAGTTCAATCCCCGTTCCACGACAAGCCTTTAGCAGCGAGCGATACCTCCAAGCATCACCTCCACCGACTTGAACTTGACCGGCAGTTGCGGCGAGGGCTTCGCCCTGCAGTGGATTGACAAGGAGCCGCAACGTTGACAAGCGAGCAAGCGAGAGATGACTTGCGTCTGGTTTGGGATGCCGGTGCAGTTTGGCTCACGGTCCTCGGCCTAGGCCCCCTCGGCCCTCGGACCCCCGTCGCGCAAAGCCACGGGGCGAGATGGGCAACAAGCACGCAGGCCCGCCCGGCCGCCCTAGTGGGCGACAACAAAGCCAACGTTTGGGCATTGGCATTTGCCACCTTCGATCGTAACGAAGTACGGAGAAAGATCGCCCGCGAAAGCGTTGCTCTTCGCGACACGCCGTGTCATGGCAAAAAATGGCCGTTTGGGACTGCGGCGTCAGATTTGCGCAAGCGGCTATTTAGAGAGTCAAAGTAGTGCCGGTGAGACCTGGGCATTGAATCTGAAATGATCAGTTGAGACAAAGGCGAAATGTTCCTGTGCGGTGGGGTAAAAGTGCGGATAACTCCACCTCTTCCAGGACGCCTGACCAGTATGGAAGCTGGGGGGGGCAGTAGGCCAAATATCCTGCAGAGGGGCTCTTGAGAGCTACCTCTGAGTCGAATCCCACCCGCCGCAAGTGGTGTCAGCAGGTAATTGTGGATCTGCGCTATCCGAGCCGGAGACCAGACCATAGACAACCCTCCGCGTTCACGGCTGGCAATTCCTCTTTCGCCCCGATATCCAATTTAATTGTGCACGCGAACCTTTTTTTTTTGTCTCCTTCGTTGTGTTTGTTTGTTGTCGTTAAATTATTAAAAGTCGCTCAGGAGCGGGCGGTAAATTATTAGGTTGGGTTACGTCTTGAGTGGCGTTGTGGGTTTTTTTTTTTATCGGTGCAAAGGTCGGGGTCCACGGTGATGTAGCGTATATGGATGACGGTTGGCTGAGTGTCCGCGCCAAATGCGCCGTGAAATCCCATTAAGGCTTCATCTCTGCTGTGATTCTCATTCATACCCAGCGCCGTGCCCCAGGACCCCGGGCCTCGGGTTATTGTGTAAACAATTGCAAGGGATGTGCTCACAGCCAATTGATTTTTCTTTTTTAATTTCCCTTTGAAACTATGCTGAGCGGGAGAAAGGTTGGACACGTATTCTTCACAATTCTTGTCATTGTCGTAATCATCATCGTCGTCGTTGGCGTAACGGTAATTATTCATCGATGGTAATTATCTCTCCGGAGTTGGCATAAATGAGCACGGGTTATGAGGCTGTGGCAGCGTTTTTGGAAATCGGCGGTGGTTTTCCAGTGGTGATGCGCCCCCGCATTCTGTAACAATAACTATTTTTTTAGAAACAAGTTCTGTCATGAGGGAGGACCTTTGAATAATCACCTGTCAATTCATTTACGGTCATGAAAATCACTCTTGTTGACCGCAGGCCCAAAAGCCCAAAACGCCAAGGGGTCAGCAAAACGAACACCGTGACTGAAGTTGTAATAGATAAAAAAAATTATTTGTACGTTTCTTTTATTGAACGAGGCTTGGGAAAAGAGAACCGTCGGAGAGAATTCCAAAGTAGAGCAGCGGCAGGGAAGAAGAAAGAGAAGAGAAGAGTTGGTCGTGACGCCGCGGTACGGCAGTTGAACACAATTGCCGATGTACAACACGGACGTTGTTGGGAATCAACGAGTGCATTTTGACGAGCAACTAAAACACATTTTAATACACCTCCATTTCACGAGCGCGCAGGAGAAAAGCCACGCTCCCGC
This sequence comes from Lethenteron reissneri, assembly GCF_015708825.2. Taxonomy (NCBI): domain Eukaryota; kingdom Metazoa; phylum Chordata; class Hyperoartia; order Petromyzontiformes; family Petromyzontidae; genus Lethenteron; species Lethenteron reissneri. The sequence goes on from NC_083805.1 coordinate 4,234,791, forward strand.
GCGAAACCCACCGACGGAGCTGACCCCGACACAGGGCAAATGAGTGGCGCGCCGACGGCGTGCGGCAGCCCCCCAACTGCGGAGCGAGCGAGGGAGGGGTGGGGGCCCTCGGTGATGGAGAGCATTCTTGGGATTCCGTGGGCGATTTGTCACCGAGCGGCGGCAGCGCCGCCACCCACCCACCCACTTCCGCGTGATTGTTTCGTCGAGGTTTTTTTTGTTGCACTGCCCTAATTGCGCGGCAATTGACGCAATTACCACATCGGCGCGTGGGGGGGGGGAGTATGGCTCGCGACTTCCTCACGAACGCGCCGTAATCTTTTAAAGCAGCGCGTAGAACGGCCCTTTTGTTTCCCCCCTTAATTTTTTCGCCCCTTTCGCACAGGCAGCTTTTTTGTGCAAACTTAATTAATTTCCCATTAAGCGTTTGGGTAAATAAACGACAGTGTTTTCGCGAGGGGGGCGGCATGAGGTTTGTAACACTTCAGAGCCGCACGCTGTTTATCGCTTCAGCTTTCCGTGCGTCAGAAGTTGTGGTGGGTTGAAGCGCTCGCGTAATTCGACCGTTGTTGGCGGTTTTTTGGCCTCGGGTAACGCTGTAAACACTTTACGTAAAAGTGCGCGCAATTAGAAGAGGGAGAGAGAAAAAAAGAGTGCGTTCATTCATTAATAACTTAAGACAACAAAAACACAAACCCGTACGAATTAAAATGGTGGCTTGGATGCTCGCTCCCCGCCTCCCCCCCCCCGCGAGATGCCTGGGGGCTCGGTCCGATGGATTCGCGGTGGAGGCCACGGGACGTAATTAGAGGCCCTGTTTTGTAGGCTTGACGCTCAAGGTTCTGCTGCTCTTCTCGTTTGAGCTTCATTAACCCTCCAGTGAGCCGCATTACAAAATCCGAGCACCGTGGCTTCGGCCTTCACCTCCTTTACCCCTCCCCACCCCCACGCCAGCTCGCACGTTGGACGTGTACACACTTATGCTCGGTACTTATAAAAGTTTCAGAGCCGATGGTGGTGTGCATAGGAGCAGCGTTAATAATGCCCCGTGCCATGTCCCACTGCCGTAATTAAATATTAGTAATTCATGGGTCTGTCAGGTTTATGCGGAGAGTTGTTGAACCTAATGGAGATTAATAGTTGGCGTTGGAGACGTCATTTTTCTCCATTACCAGGTCGGCGATCTCGTGCCACGCGCGTCGACAGGAATTGATGGGTAACATTACGGCGGAGGAGTATCTGCTGATAATTGGCAGGACCGCGGCCCCTCGTTTTACGTTACGGGGGGGGGGGGGGGGGGCACTGCTCAAAGAGCTCTGAAAAATTACGGCACTGGAATTAAACGCGTCCCGCTGAATGTCGGGCCGCGACGCCTACGGCCCGGGCACGGGGCCGACTCCCGCTGTCGTCGACGCCGGCGCCGCTAAGAAAATGAGGCCGCCGTGACGGTGCGCCAACTGCCGTTCAGACGCCGGGTGGACGCCCCCCTGGGAGGTGATGGCGCTGTCGAGAAGTTGTCTCGTGTGCCACCAGAGATGGGTCAGGCAATACGGGCGCCGCGTTGCCTAAGAGATGTTAACTATGCAGGAGGTCGTGGGTTCGATCCCGACCCTGACGCCTGCTGCTGTCTTTGGAGTTTGCATGTCTCACTCTCCACTTGGTCACGTGGATTTTTCTCCGGGTCCTCCGGTTTTCCCCTCCACATTTAGAATCAACATCACGTGTCTGGAGTATTTGGCTGCTATTAACATGATAAGCCACTGAGCTATCATTTGTGATAGCCAGGTCGCTTCTGAAATATATCCATATAGCTCTGTGGGCCTTACCTGGTGAAATTCATGGCCGATATGCGGGAGAAAATTTACGGACAGACCTCGCAAATATAGTCGGTCGAATGTTATACTTAAAAACTCACTGAAATATTTGTATTCAAACAATCAAATATCCAGTATATTTAAAGCTGGTGAATTCACCAATAACAGTTTTTTTACTTAAAGCAAACGGTTAATAGTGTATAAGTAATTTGAGTTCTTTTTACTGACATTTGTCGAATCGATTCGAGTAGAGACTCGATTGAACAGAAATCGAAATTCGGGGCGCCGTGGCGATGGGTTTCTGACGGAAGGTGCCGGGTAGCAAAAATTTCCTTCCGAGCCTCAACCAGCCGTGCCAGTCGAGGCTTGGATCTGATTACAGCTCGATCTGATTACAGCTCGATCTGATTACAGCCACGAGGCTGTGGCCGCCCCGTCAGCCTGGTCGTCGTCCACTCAGGGGAGGTATCTCTACGTCCAGAGGGGCCTGATGGACAGGGTCGGCCGGGCGGAAGAAAAGAGAGCCCACTGCTCGTCGGCATTGGACTTCCCCACCGGGGGAATTCTCTTCGCCAGCTGCCAGTCACCTTCCTTCCTTCTCAGCCGTGGACGGTTTTTGATCCTGGTGACGTTGGTGATCCAGCCCCGGCCAAAGTCAGCCGGTGTTCGTCCGCATTTACGTGAAACCGGATGCTCGCGGAGCCGGAATGAGCTAACTGGAGTTTGAAGCGCAAGTGATAGCGGCGGCTCTCGCTTTGTCAAAAGTGCTGCTCATTGGCTCATTTTTTTTTGGCTCATTTTTTTTAATGCACGTGCTTTTTTTATATACCTGCGTGTGCGCGAGTGGCCTCGGAAGAAGCCACATCCCCCCCTCCCCCCACCCTCGGCTTCAAAGCAGTTTTTTTTTTCCTCGCAAACGTCGCTTCCTCATCGGCGAACGTGGGGGTGTGTTTTTAATGTTATGGGGATTTATCCCTTCGATTGTGAAAATTTTGCGGTTTACAGAGCACGGTTCGTATTTTGGTCGGAAGTGCTTCCACCGGCGAGTCAACTAATTTGGCAAGTTCCTGGTTTTGTCTGGCTCTCTGCAGAGCCGGTTTCTAGGCTCTCGAGACGCCGTGCAGCTGGCCATCCCATTTGTTTTCTGCGGCCTGTTGTGGAGCGAATGCGGCAAGGGACAGTCGCACGTCTTTACCTATTTTCTTCCATTCTCCTTCACACCGAACAATGCATTTTTGTGATACTCCACAAGCAGTGGCACTTGAGAAAGAGAAAAGAAACTTCTTCAGAGTAGGGGGTCCATTTCCCAAAACGTTGCCTATTATATATATACATACCCGTCAACCCCTTACCAGTGCCTACCTTATTACAGAACAATTCAGACCTTATTGTTCACCCCGTGCCCTTATAAATCTCAATGTTCATCCTCCAAAGTTCCATCACAAGGGAGAAACACAAATAGATAATCTTCACCACTAGTACACTCACCACTACTACACTCACCACTAGTACACTCACCATATTGAAACGGCCGTATGCCGTATGGACCTAAAAACTCAATTTCGCTGTACAAGAATACGTGGTAAACCATGTGGGTTGACAGGTATGTTTATAAAGTTACTTTATACATTTTTTTCCTTTAATTGCAGCGTAATTGGTTGATTTGTTGAGTTTTGTTTATTTTTCATTTAAACTTGAGATGACGTTTGTCAACTCGGGAAGAGGTGTTTTTGCTTATTGTGTTTGTCACCACTGCCAGGCATCTGGCAGTGTGTTTCCGCCCGGGGCTGGTGGCACGCGTGCCTGTGACACCCGCCGCTGTGTAAGCATGGGTTGGTGGGGGCCACGTATAGATGTATGAAACTCCCGAGCAGTACGTCAGGTGGGTTCGTGAACAAATATCTGCGGACCTTTTGGGTGTTATCGTTTTTTTTATAATTTATGAAGGTCGCTGAGCGCAGGCCCAAAGGCGTAAAACGCCAGGCAGCCTAAACCAAACAGCCCTCGTGACGTCACAAACAACAGTCGACGCGTTTCTTTGATTGGGTGAGGTTGCGTGAAGCAATCGCATCGTTGTCATTTTAGAATTCTCGAACGCTTTCCCTTCGCTTGGTCTCACTGGCGTGCTGCGGGCGTGGCGCCGCCGCGCTTGTTCCGGCAGACCTCGCGGAACCTGGAGATGGAGGTGCTGAAGAAGGAAGGCGAGATCTCGTGGCTCATGGGCGAGATCCGGCGCCTTCAGGCGGCGCTCGTCAAGCTGCGCGAGACCTCGACCGCTCAGATCCTGCAGATGGAGGCGCAGCTGCAGGAGAGGAACCGTCGCATCCAGGTGCGGTCCCCGCGCTCGCTTCCGCGCCGCCCGGCTTCCCCCCCCACCCCGCTCTCCGGTCTCATGGTGGCGAGATGTTAACTACCTCGCCTGGGATACAGGAGGTTCGATCCTGACCCTGACGCCTGCTGTATATTTGAAGTTTGCGTGTCTCTCTCTCTCTCATCATCATCACAGTGGCTAGGAGATGTTAACTACCTCGCCTGATACACAGGAGGTCGTGGGTTCGATCCCGACCCTGACGCCTGCTGCTGTATATTTGGAGTTTGCGTGTCTCTCTCTCTGATCATCATCACGGTGGCTCGGAGATGTTAACTACCTCGCCTGATACACAGGAGGTCGTGGGTTCGATCCCGACCCTGACACCTCCAGTATATTTGGAGTTTGCGTGTCTCTTTCCCCGTGGTCGCGTAGATTTTTCGCCGGGTCCTCTGGATTTTCCCTCGACATTTAGCATTAACGTCACGCGTTTAGAGTCTTTTTTTCTGCTGGTATACATTTTCCACACGACAGGCCACTTCGTTCGTGGCCAGGTCGCTTCTGATAAAGAGCTATACAGTATAGCTCAGTGGGCCTTACCTGGTAAAGTAAAATAAGTTTTGTTCAGCGTCACCGTTGCCTACGTGTTGCAATAAACCTGGCATCGCGTTCGCCAACTCGGTGGCTTGCGACAGTTCATTGCTCGTTACGAAGGCGCGCGCCTCGTGGACGGAACGGCTGCGGCGCGTGCCGTGCAAAGCATCCCAGTCACTTCTCGTTGCCCCCCCCCCCACCTCCTTTTCCTCAACGTGTACGGTTTGACGGGTCTCAAACACGCGGCGCTTCACGGGAGCAGGAGAGACAAGGCCGCAAGTGCAGCCGGGTGTTCCGAGCCCCGAAGCTGAGACTGCGTGACACAGCGGCCCTTATTTCAAGCGTCGCTCCCTGCACGAGTCGCCGCAGCCCGTGAGATCGGATTGCGAGTCTCCGGGAGCTATTTTAGCAGTTTATGGGCAGTGGTTTATGTCTCCCTGGTGCGCTGATTTTTTTTTGTCAAGGCAGTTAAAATCCTGGTCCAGACGCGTTCAAAAACAACGTACGAGCTCACGGGCAGCAACAGTGCCTCCTCGGCCTATATTTGATTGCGGGGACGGATACACCGTGAAATTATGCCGCTGTGAAATTGTCGACCTTGCGGCTTCGGTGAGGCCGATCTCTCGCCTCCACGGACGCTTTGCTTCCGCGCCTGTGCATGTGCGTGTGTGTGCGCGTGTGTGCGCGAGTGTGCGTGTGTAGTTGTGTTTGGACAAGTGTGACAGTGCAGTGGGAGAGAGAAAGCACAATTAAGAGTCCCACGCGCGTGTTAATTAGTGCCTGGCAGTAATAAAGGTCAGAGTCGCGCCAATCAGATGCCCTCTAATGAGTCCCCGTGCAAAAACACGTTTGTAGTCCCCACACCTACAGCCTCTCTGTGGTTTATTTATAATAAATGGGTGCAGTGGCGCAGATAAAAGCGTACGCGTAATTATCAAATGCTTTCCCCGCGCCACACTTTCCTCTGTCATTATTTTTATGACTTTTTTTTTTATTGCTGAATATGAAAATTTTTCTTGGCCGCCGCTTGGTTTTGAAAGAACGCGCAGCCCCCAGAAAGCGAGCAGCTGTTATTTTGCGGCACCTGCCCAAGCCCTACGCTGCTGCCGCCCCACCCCAACACGGGTTCGTCGATGACAATGAAGACGTAAAAAATTTCCAGGGCGACACGTTGAAGGGCACGCGGAATCACGCAGCAGTCGCATCGCGAGGGGCGTTGCGGCTCTTAATGACATCACAGAATTTTATCTCTTTTCCCCCCCACTGCGAACGAGGATTCTTCGGGTTTGTGACGGACAGCCCGCAGTGCGCGGCCATATCTGCGATATAAGATCTTTTTTTTTCAACTTACTTTAATTGCGCAGTGCTCGCGTTTGCTCGCGACCCCTCGATACTGAGCGGAGGAGCACACCCTGCCCGCTTGCACGCGCCGTGACGTTACTCGTCGCGACGGACCGCTCGCCCAATTCGCCCGTCCGTCCGTCTTTGTCTCCGCAGAAACTGGAGGAAAAGCTCCAAGGCCGGACAAACTGTGAAATAAAGTCTGAAGTCAAGTAAGGGTCGTTCGTGTTTTGCGTTCAGTTCATTCAAAATATCCACGGTGTCACCATGTGTAATAATAAGTGAGTTAATTAAACAGACATGAATATCAAATAACATTCTAGTCCCAGAGCCTGTGGGGCTATCTAGGCCAATGCTTTTCAGCAGCGTTTGTTAAAGCCAGCAAAAATGTTGGACCGCTTTCAACTTGAACTAAACATTTGTTTTGTTGTTGATGAGACGAGAGAAATGAGCATGGAAATAAACGCAGCATTGACATTGGGCGACGGTGACACATTTGGATGTGGCAGTTGGAGGCAGTGGCCCTCCAGCAACAGCGGAAAGGAGCGACGCTCACAACAACGAGCGGAGCCGCCGGGAGGCTAAAACACAGCAAGTCGGCACAGTAGGGGGCACAGGTGGCGCATCGGCCAGTCGTCTCAAGTCAGTCAACCCGTGGCACCTGCTAGGTCTGTCCCGTGACCTCCTGCCAGTTGTCGTTCGACACTTGACGTGGCCTTAAAGTGCACATAGCCTGGCACAAGTGCCGTGGTGACGTCACCGCCACTTCGTGGCGAACGGTGGTTGTTCTTGCTGTTGTGGCCACGTGCCTCAAGAGATTAGACCACCGAGCCGATACCGTTCAGATCCTGGGTTCATATCCAGGTTTCGGCCACCTGTGATTAACCCGGTCCTTGGGCTATGGTCACTAATTACCGCACAAAAAAACCCAACGCATTAAGTTTAGTCTTTCACCTAATTTCGATCAATTTCAGCCCGGACAATGAATTATATAATTTTTACTCCCAGGCACGCTAACGTTTCTCTGTAGCAGAGAGTGTTGGAAAGTGCCCCCCCCTAGTGCCGACATTATAACAACCACTGGTGGACTTGGCCTCGAATGAGTACCTGGTGCGTGAACATCGCCACTCAGGGGAGAGAAAGGCAGCGGGACATGGTGCTGGCCACTCACCCCCTCGTGTGCCGTGGAGACCTTCATAGGTGCTACTCGCTAACAGCACTTGTCCCCAACAGTCTGTTAAGGCTACACGGGGGATCTTTGTCTATTATTTGTGTGCCTGTCGTTAGCGCTACAAACCCGACCACCTGAGTTTATATTTCTGATCTCGGTACAACAGTATCCATTACCTGAACCCGTCCCAAGCCTCTCCTAGGTCGACTCAGCCTTAAAATTATTACCTGGTGTTTAAACATCAGTGTTGGAGAGACAAAGCTGGCTGGGTGTGGTGCCGGCCAACTCACCCCGCTTGAGTGCTGTGCCAACCTTCGGAGATGCTCACTCACAGTCCTTTCCTCAACAGAGTGCGTAGGCTACACGGGGGATTATTGTATTCGTTGTTGTTGTGTTTCTCAGTGCGATGGAGACCGATGGGCTGGCGACGTCGGGGATCACGGTATCGCGGGTGAGGGCCCACGATCACTTCCTCGCATCGCTGCCGCTGATTACGATGATGATGCTGCTCTGCTCATTGTGTGATGATGACGATGGTGATAATGCTGCTGCTGTTGCTGATGATGTAACGATAATAATGCTGCTGATGATAATGAGGATGTTGCTGATGATGTGACGATGACAGTGATGATGATAGTGCTTCTAAAAATGGATATATTGTGATTGACAAGGGTTGTCCTGCTAATGGTGGTGATGCTGCTGCAGAACATGGCGTTACTCATTCAAGCATTGGTGTTCATGATGTTGCTACCTCTAAGAAAGCACATTTAACATTAAATAAAGGTAGCTAGTTTTTATTTTCAAACACATTTATGAATATCAATTTAAAACAATTGTTAATGACAATAACTACTCAGGCGTTGTGGACTTGTTGGGCGAGCACAGCGCTGTGCCTTGACATTTAATCGTCGCATCGGGAGGACGTTTGTAATCTTCAGAAATGTATGGGTTATTTTTGTTCCAGGGGTAAACCACTTTTTTCTCCCGAACCGTTTCTCCGCCGACCGACGCCCATGAGGAGCCGGGTTACTCGGTACAAAAGAATCCCAGTTGGTGGGCTCGAGTAATGAAGGGTTCCTTCGTGACTTTCATCCTGCCTCACGGGCGTAGAAACCACGGTTAAGTTATCTCTCAGCCCGCCACTGCAGGAATGCAGAATTTATGCATCTGACTCGAAGACCTACCAACCTACTGCCCCCTGTGAGAGATGGGTCCTGTCCACAGAGCCCGTCCCTGGGGGTACGGCGAATGGGGGGGGCCACCGCTCAGGGCCCCGCGCTTTGGGGGCCCCCCCGCGCTTCGACGTCACCGTGTCGGATGTAATACTTCCGGTTTAGTTTTAAAGCGTCGGGGGCGGTGGGGGGGGGGAGGCCTGCATGGTGTGATTTGCCCTGGGCCCCCTCCACCCCCCCACCATGGACGACCCTGGGCTGTCCAATGCCCCTTTGGTATGACCGTTCGTCTGCCCCTCCATGTGCCTGCCCTGTTTTACGCTCCTCTCGCCTGTCGTGCAGGTCGTGAGCCGACCCCTTGACGACCTCTTCCGGATACAGAAGGTGCGCGCCCCGGTGATGGCGAGCGAGCCTTCGCACATCCTCGACGGCGACACCCGAGGTAACCCTTGACCCTTGACCCTCGGGGGTGGGGGGGAGGCGTGGCTGGCCGAGGAATGTGTGCCTGAAACGCGGCTCTTTAGCCGGCGGTCGACTGCCACGGTGATCGTTCCGTTAACTAATCCGCGGCGGTGCGAGCCGGCTCCGTTGGAATTCTGGAGGTCTCTGCGGGCTGCCAAAGCACATTTGTGAGGAATTCCAGCAGAGCTGATAATATAAATATCGGCTTCGTTGACCGAACGTAGGCTTTAAAGAGGGGATGGAAAAAGGTGCGCGATTAAAAAGTGAAAACACGTTGAAATTGAAAGCCGAAGCCTAAAGCGGTGACAGTAATGTGTCGGTGTGCATTTTAATCGACTTCTCTTTGCTCTCTCTGCTCTACATCGGCATTGCCTGGCCTACCTTCCTCTCCCGCGGCCTCGCCCCCTCCCTGCCTTGCCCTTCCCTCGCGCCCGCCGCCAGGTTCGTTCGGCCGGGAAGAGAACGGCTCCGTCGGGAGCCGCTGCCCCTCGGAACTGTCGAGCTGCGTGACGCCGCAGCCCGGCCACGCGAGCGGCGAGGCCGAGACGCCGCTCTACCCGCAGCCCGTGGCCGCGCTGGGCCTCGCCGCCGGCCTGGGCCTCGGCCTGGGCCTGAGCCCCGACCTCGTGCCATCCCTCTTCCCCGGCTCGGCGCAGCAGCTACCGATTTCCGCCGGCGGCGGCGGCATCGGCGGCGGCATCGGCGGCGGCGGTTCGTCGGCTGCCAGTTCAGCAGTCGCGGCGGCGGCGGTTCGATCGCTCGGGACGTTCTTCCCCGTGCAGCTCCTGCATTCCATGTACGCCGCCAAGGCCGCGCAGGAGGCCAGCTCGGGAGCACCGGGCGGCGGCGGCGGCACGAGCGGCACGAGCGGCGGCGGCGGCATCGGCTCATCGTCCGCAGCCACGGTGGCCACGTCCAGCCTGCTCTACCACCAGCCGGGCCTGTACGGGCCGCCGAGCGCGTCCCCGCCGGCCGTGCTCTCCCCGGGCGTCGCCAGGCCCGGCTCGGCACGGAGCGGCTCGTCGCCGCCGCCGCCCCCGCTACCGCCGCCCGCGGTGATGTCACCGGGGCTCCTGCGCAACGGCGTCGCGGCGGGGCAGGCCGAGTGCGCGTCGGGCGCCAGCAGCAGCAGCGGCGGCGGCGGCGGCAGCGCGGGGCTCGCGGGAGAACTGGACGAGCAGGACGTGGACACGACGGAGCTGGCGCGCCAGGTGAAGGAGCAGCTGCTGAAGCACAACATCGGGCAGCGCGTCTTCGGACACTACGTGCTGGGCCTCTCGCAGGTGGGGGGGTGACGGCGTCGGCGCGGCGGATGCGGGAGAGCGAGTTGCGGGCGAGCGGTTGCGGGCGTGGGCGAGCGAGGCAGGCGAGCGGGGGGCGGTCGTGGGTGATCGGGCGGACACGGGCGAGTGGAGATAGCGGGCGTGGGGGGGCTGGCACGGGGGGCGGGCACGGGGCAAGCGAGCGGACGGGCGGCGTCGACGCGGTTTTGTTTTTTGGGGCGAGCGAATGGTGACCGACTGCGATTGGGTGCTCAGAACAGATGGTACGAGAAACTTGCATCGATTGTGTAACGCTCGGCAAAATTCGTCTTTAGCGTTCATTACCGTACGGAAGCCGATGGATAGCTTTCAGAGCAGAACACGCGTGCAGATTGGTAATAGTCCTTTTTTTTGGTCGACGATGCTGCCGTCCACCGGTCGTTGTTCATAACCATCAGCGATTCCCATCTGGGCACCGATCGTAGGGAGCGCCGTGTCTCCTGCCTCTGCCGCCTTACTTTCCCACAGCCCGCTACCCACAATTCTCGCCGCACCAGGAGCAAGTGCATATTTCTAATAGTGCTTTTTATTTTCTGCTGGCTTGTTTCTGCAAGTTTTGGGCAACTTTTTTCTTCACAATTTGGATGGTTCTCAATTTGGTAGGTCTCTAATAGCAGCAATACAACTTTCTACCAAAGTTTGGCTACTATTGCATCATTTTTATGAGAGTTTATTATAGATTCCCCTCCCTCACCCTCCCCGCCCGTTACGGACAGACGGACGGCCAGAGGTAATGTATAAACTTAGTTGGAAAGCATGAAAATATCGGTGCCAAGTCTGCTGTAGTTGTGTTGAGCTTTGATCCAAGATGTTTTGGCCGGGGCTTCTTGGCAAGGGAGAGCCGGGAAAGCCACTGACAAAGGCAGTAGTTTACAATTGGTTCAAGATTCTTGCATTTGTTGCAAAGAGTACGTTGAAGACCCCGTGTGGGTGGTATTCCTCGCAAGGCAAGACCACACACTACATGCTGGTGTCGTTACTAAGCCGTCAACTCATAACCACAATGTGGTTATCTCGGAACGCCTCACCGAGTCTCGTGGCTTGTTTCGGGACGATGCTGCCATTTAAACGATTCTCTCGGATCTCCTGCTCTGGAGGGTGCCGTTTCTTTGCGAGATTGTACGGCGGATACCTGGCGTCGGCAGTGGTGCAAAAAGCTCAAATGACAAAACACTCGTTCTGTGACGAAGGACCGTTGCCCGAAATCTCGCCTATTATATATTTTCCTCTTAAGGCCACAGAGCCATTGATGAACGTGTCGCGTTTTTCTATGTGTGCGTACGTGCGTGCGTGTACACTTGTGCAGCGGCTAACGCGCCGCGCTCCGAAGCCGGCGACCCGAGTTCGATTCCCGCTCGTGGCCACCAACACCAGTGACGGATTATCTAAGCAATTCCTGGGCCTCCCATAGGTCGGTTGAATTGAGTACCTGGTGCTGTGTCTAACCATTGCCACTAGGGAGACAAAGGTGCCTGTGCTTGGTGCTGGCCACCCACCCCCGCATGTGCCGCTCCGGCCTATTCATAGGTGCTGCTCGCTTAACAGCCCCAACAGTATGTTAAGGCGACACGGGGCAAGGGGGGAACCTTTGTCTTTATGTGCTCTTGTACACGCGGCCTCTCTTTCTCTCGACGCAGGGCTCCGTGAGCGAGATCCTGGCTCGACCCAAGCCCTGGTCGAAGCTCACGGTCAAGGGCAAGGAGCCCTTCCTCAAGATGAAGCAGTTCCTCTCGGACGAGCAGAACGTGCTGGCGCTGCGCGCCATCCAGGTCAAGCAGAGAGGTGCGCCCACATATGCCGTCCGGCCGCCACCATCACCAGCATCACCGCTACCGACACCCCTCTCTCTTCCCCCCCCCCCGCTTCGGCCCCACACGGCACTGCTGCTGCTGCCGCTGCCGCTGGTTCCATTCTCAAGAACATATTTCCTCCCGCAGCTGTTGCTGCTGTCGCTTCTGCCGTTGCAATTGTTGCTACTTGCTGTTGTTGTTGTTGCTGGAGCCACTACTGTACCATCATCGTTGGTGCTGCTGCTGCTATTCATGTTACTGCTGTTGTTATTATCGTTGCCACTGGTGCCATAATTGTTGTTGCTGCTGCTGCTCGTCATTCTCGTTACTGCTGTCGGCGCTGCTTGCGTCTGCTGCTACTGCCGCCACTGTCGTTGCCGTTGCGGCCGCTGGCGCCCTCCCCCCCCCCCCCCCCCCCCCACCTGATTGCCGGCGCCCCCGCAGGCAGCATCACCCCGAGGATCAAGACGCCCGAGAGCGGCTCCGACGAGGCCATCAAGAGCATCCTGGAGCAGGCGAAGAAGGAGATCCAGGCCCAGAAAGGTTGGAGAGACGAGCGCGGTGACAAAGACAAACGCCCGCCGCGTAGCCGTTCCGGACTGTCGGGTAAAAAAAGCGCGTTGTGTGTTTTTTTTTAGCGAGCACCTGGGTTGTTGGCGGGCGCGGCACACTGGCGCGTTTGGCGCGCGGTTAGGGGGCCGCGCGCGTGCTCGCGCTCGTTCCTTACACATTTAAAAACCCCCAAAATACAAAAAAAGGTTGTCTCCGTTCAGCGCGCAATTGCGATGCCCCCCTCCCGCCCGTCTCAAGACGCCGTACGGACAGGGTGATACCTGCGCACATGCACTGTTTGTGCAGGGGTTTTGTTTGTATTCGTTTGTAACTTATTATTACAGCAGGGAATGCGGGGTGAGAATTCGACAGGCCAGAGAGGGATTTAGCATGGCATCATGGGGGAGTGGGTCTGGAGGGGCGCCACAGTGGTTAGCACGCTCAGAAGAATCAGAATGTGAACATTTATGTACACTGGAAAAATCCGATGAGCTGCAAAGCTCTTTGTAACAGATGTCCAGTAGCTTCACAGAGGTCCACTCCACTAAGACCACGTCGCTACGAGAGGGATATCTGAACCGATCCCGGACCACGCCCTCGATCTCAAGTATGGTTAAACCACTACAGGATCTGTTATGCCTCCGATTGAATCGACCAAGGAAAACAGAGAGAGAGAGAGAGACGCGTGGAGAGACACGCGCACGCTAACCCTCACATGCAAATGCGCGCACTCTGGTTGCGCGTGCGTGCGCTCGCACACGCATATGTTCAACGTCGGACGCGCTCGCGTGCTAAGGCATCCCGACGGCGAGTTAAGGGCGCGAGGGTTATACGATGTTTTTGTATCTCGTACACGTGGGTAAATGTAATATTCCAACGCACATACATGTGTACGTATATTGTGAGCGCATCACGATGAGACCCAAAGCGTTCTCTCTCCGTTGTAACTTTCACTTTCGTTTGACGTTCATAGACGCGGCTTGCAAGGAGTTTTTTGGCCGGTGCATATTCCCCACAGTAACATTCCCAGTAAACGCGGAGCGTTGGACCGGCGTCGAGCCGACGTTTATGATACAAAAAATGGCAAGGTTTTTTTTGTCATTCAGGAAAAGCCTCGAGTCTCCAAGACACTTCTTGAGGATGGGTCCGCATTGAGATGTTTGGTCAATTCTACTTTAAGGAGTGTTTGGGTGTGGGAGGGAACCTGGGCCACCCGGGGAAAACTGGCAAATTATACATCTGCTTCTGGGGACCGTTTTCTAGCACAAATACAGAGACAAAGATCCCCCCCGTATAGCATTAACAGACTGTGGGCGCAAGTGCTGTTAAGCAACTATGAAGGCCCGCATGGCACACGAGGGAGGGGGTGGGTGGCCAGCACCACGCCCGGCCGCCTTTGCCTCACCAGTGACGATATTCACACACTGCACCAAGTACTCGTTTGAGGCCGAGTCAACCTAGGGGAGACCCTGGACCGGTTCAGATAAATCGTCACTGGTGTTGGCCGTGAGTGGGAATCAAACTCAGGTGACTCCCCACACACACACGCTTGTTCATGGCTTTGTGACCCTAGAGTTCTGGAGGCAATTATCGGTCAATCGTGTATACCTGTTAAATTTCCAAATCGACTGGACGATGACGTGACCAGGAAATGGCAGTAGTGGAGAAAGCGGGTTAGTGAACCCGTCATGTACGAGACCTCTTCTGAGATCCCTACAAGTGCTCCGTTTGACCCACGCACACCCAGGGGGGGTCAGGGGTGCAATGTCCCACACGCCTTGCTACGGAGACTCACGTTCGTTCGACGGCAGTTGAACCATCTTAACGATCGCAGCCGGAATTCAGCCAAATAAATTGAAAACCAAAATAAATATTCATACTTTTTTTTAGTGCTCCACATTGGCAGTCACCCTCGCTACACTTGAGCATCCAGATTAATCGCGGTTGACCGAAAGCTGGATTCCAACCCAGGATATCGGCAGCGCAGGATGAACAGTTCATCGCTCTTGAACCACCTGGCCACCTCTGATGTAGTGACAACAACAACAGCGACAAACAACAATAATGGTCCTGACAGGTTTCTCTGATCGCGATTCTAGCCACACTCTCATTGCGGTTGTTAAAAAAAAAAAGTGTCTTTCCATTGTCGATCGCCGCACTCTCGCCGTGACGCTGATGCAATTAGGAGGCGCGTTCGTTGCTTGTGGCGCGGGAATCGATGTCGAAATAAACACGTTTATGTCGTGCATAATTAATTGTTAGCACTTAGCAGATAACGGCCCGAGCTTGTAGCCTACAAGGAAACCAGATACCTGTTCGTGCTTTGACCGCTATTTAAAAAAAAATAACAACGTATTATTTATCGACGATGGCGATGACAACGACGGTAGCGATGATCAGCAGCAGCAGCAGCGTCGGCAGCATCTTGCCGTTTTATAACGCTCGGTAGCCACAGCGGACTGGTCGAAAAATTGATCTCGTGCAGCCAATGTAAACAACTATAATTTACATCGTGTGCTTTAATTCCATGGGAAATAGTTACGTAACCAATTGTACTCCTGTACACCTTCACCACTTTTCTTATTTTGTAATGGCCCAGTGCAGAAAAATCCATCGCTGTGCTGCACTGCTATGCCACCACGTCTGCGCTGCACGCCTTCACAAACCCACACACCGGCTGCCATGGTCAAAGTACGGTAAAAGAAACCCCATGACTCGTTACGACGTGTCAAGGCCCCTCATGCAGCAGAGGATTGACCAGAGAGCTGTACCCAGTGGCCTAGAAGTGATGTCGCAGGCCTCCTCCAAATATATATTTTCGCCGCGCACTGTCATTATGCATTCACAAATATCATCGGAGCTTATGATGTTTAAAGTTCGGAGATTTGATTTTTGTCAGCTGGGTCCCCATGAACTCACACAAACCCAGGCTCCACCCCCACCATGTTAACCACATTATGGTCTGCACCACAGTTCACCCTTTGTGTGAAGTTAAAATGTAAACATGTTCTAGGACTCGTCTTTCTTTCCGGGGATGTTTCTTCACATGACGTGACCCCCCCCCCCCCCCTCTTATCAATCACGCGAGTTCAAAGAAAGTTTTATTACAACCTCATAGGTTCCATGGCACATTTGGCAAACAATTGCTGACTAAGCTAACAAAACATATATTTAACAATATGGATTGAATGATTACCTCCTCCCTCCCGCCCCACTTCAACCCTTACTGTCCACCCTGGCAAATTGTATTAATTGTCGTGGTTCGGGGACACAATTTGAATTAATAACTTATTTTTTTTCTTGTGGAGACTCTTGGACGCGCGATTTGACACACGTCGCTCGCTCACGGATCGATATGTTTACTCAACGCTCCGTCCCGTGGCCACATAGCGCGCGGAATGAAGCGCCGCTCGCCACCACGACGCACCTCCGTTTTGCGGCGATGTCCGCGGTTAACGAGTTAAACACAGAGAGGAAGCGCACCGAGAAGCCGGGGGGGGGGGGGGGGGGGGGCGGGTGGGCGGTGAGTGCGGAGCGGTGAAGCGTGCGATTGCGGTAGTGGCGGTTCCCGCTCCCGCCCATTCCTCCCTTACTCAAGTTCGGCCAAGGGTACAAAGGTCAAAGGTCGTTCCCATGCGTTTTCCCGGATGTATAAAATCTGGTTGGCCGGCTCGACCGAGAGATAACCTCCGTCGAGCGCAAGCGGCTGAAAGCGGCGCCCTTCGTGATGTCTTTTAACTCCTTGTTTCCTTTTGATTTAAAGCTTTCGTGACTGCAGGGATTTTTATTCTTGGTTCTTTCGGAAAAAAACGGCACTTTTTTCTAATTTTTCTAATTTTCTTGCTGTGGATTTCACACCTGATGATGATTGCTTGTGTTGCAGTCGAAACGTCGTGATAATTTAATTGTTTTATATTTTTATTATTTTATTGTTTCCCTTCTACGTGACTTTACCGAAAGAACCAAGAATATGAATCCTTGTTCCCTGTTCGCTGTCATGGGCGGTGCTCTTCTCGGAAGGACAAAGTTCCGGTATCAACGCCGATGCCAATGTCGCCTCCGATTTGGGCTCGGCAGCTCAGCCGAGGGCTTCAACTAAGCCTCTGGCATCGCCCTGAGCCCTAAATATAAACGGGGCGCTCGCCGGATCACAGGAAGGAAGGGCGGCCGAGAGACGAGGCTCGGTGGCCTGTCGTCGTATCGCGCTGCGGGGTGAGGTTCCTTTTAGTTCGCCGGCCGTTCGGCGTTGCCGTGGCGAACCGTCCGCGGAGGCAGCACGGAGCGGCCCGGCGTCGTGGGGGACACGAGGCAGAGTGTGGTCATGGGGGACACGAGAAAATCTGGTGGTGTGGGACACGAGGAGGAGGAGGAGACACCGTTTCTGGTCCCCTTGCGTCGGGTTCACCAAGGGGGACTCGGTTCCCGGAATGTCCCCCGTCGTTTGCTGCGGTTGAAACTGAACGAGAGGAGTAACAATACAAACAAAAACAACAACAGCACCACGTGCCGTCTGGGATGTCATGCTGGTCGTTGAGAATACTTGACCACGCCGGTCAGTGCAGGTTGGGAAATGGAAAGAGGCCCAGGACTGGTTCTGATATCATTGGCAACTTGATGTCACCTGCAGGCACAAATCGAACTGAGAGAGACCAAGTTCATAGAGCAGTGTGCTAACCACTACACCACCACTCCTCCACATAAGCACAAACATGCATACAAACACACGTGCCACGCACGCACAACAACAACAACTGTGCAATCACCATTATTTGCCACTTCGTTGGCGGCGGCGTGATCATGGCACCTGTGCCAGACGAGGTGCACTTTAAGGCCACGTGAAGTGTGGAATGCTTGCTTCCAGGTGTGACGGAATGCCACCGCTCCACCTCGCGTTGTTGTAACATTCTGACCCCGCGTTCCCTCCGAGACATCTCTGAAGAAGAGCTCCACGGCTCATCGGATTCCTCAAGTATAAATACATTATTCTGATTCTGTACATCACAGCGCCGAACCACACTAACCCGCTTTTTGGTGCGTGTGCGGTCTGCAGTGGAGCAGAACCCGACTCCGTCTCCGGTGCCGGAGCAGGGCGGCTCGGACGAGACGATCCGCGCGCTGCTCGAGCAGGCTCGCCGCGAGATGGAGGCCCAGCAGGCCGCCATGATGAGGGCGGAGGTCGTCGCCGGGGGCGACCCCGCCTCCTCCTCATCCTCCTCCGCCGCCGCTGCGGCCGCCACCGCATCGTCGACGCTCGCGATGTCGTCGTCCTCCTCGTCCTCGTCCTCCTCTGCCTCGTCTGTGTCGGCCTCGTCGCTGGCCGACCCCTTCCTGCACTCGCCGCCACAGCACCAGCAGCAACAGGCGCAGCTGCTGGCCTACGGGCAGCAGGTGATAGCTCGCGGCGGCGGTGGTGGCGGTGGTGGGGACAGCGACCCGCTGCTTGTACGCGTGAAGCGGGAAGGGCGGCAGACGCCGTCGCTGCAGCTGCAGCAGCAGCAGCAGAGCATCGTGCCCACGTCTCAGTCGCACGCCGAGTTCGTGCAGAGCATCATCCAGAGGGTGAAGACGGAGCTGGAGGACGGCCGCTCGCAGGGTGGCGGCGGCGGCGGTGGAGGCGGCGTCATTCCCGGCATCACCGGTGGCGGCAAATACCGGACGTCCTCGTCCTCCTCGTCCTCGTCCTCATACTTCAACTCGTCGGCGTCGCCGCTGTCTGTCTACCGGAGGGACGCGTACCGCTTCTACCCGTCGGCTGGGCCCGAGCCTCTGGTGCCGCCCCCGCCGCCGCACCACCACCACCACCATCACCACCACCACCACCCGCACCATCCGCACCACCACCATCACCACCCGCACCAGCAGCAGCCCCAGCAGCAGCAACAGAGCCCGCAGCAGCAGCAGAGGCACCGGCTCAAGGGGCCGGCGGCGGGCGAAGGGACGCAGGACTCTCCGCAGCAGCAGCAGCAGCAGGTGGTGCACGCAGTGGCGGCTGCGGCTGCGGCGGCGATGGCGCCGGCAGTCGTCTTGAGCCACAGCCTCGGGGCCGACGCGTCAGGCGGCTCAGAGCCGCCCTCCCCGTCTCCGTCAGCGCCGCCGGCCGGCGCGAACGCGCCATCCCAGTCGCCGCTTGTGGTACCGGGCAAGCCGCCGCGGCCGTGCATCCCCCCGCTGACGCCCGAGCAGTACGAGGCGTACATGTACCGCGAGGTGGACACGGCGGAGCTCACGCGCCTCGTCAAGGAGAAGCTCACCAAGAACGGCATCTGCCAGCGCATCTTCGGCGAGAAGGTGAGGCGATCGCCGAAACGATGTGTCCACTCCACCCTCCCCTCCCTCCGTCCTCTTCCCCCCCCTTCCATCAGCCCTCTTCATGATCGCCCTTTCTTTATCCACTGGCGTCATCTCTAAACTAAACTATGAACTAAACTCGGTTTTATTTTACCAGGCAGCAATTTTTCAGAAGCGACCTGGCCACTAGTGGTAGCTCAACGAAGTGGCTTATCACGTGGTAAAGTTTCGCAGCAGCCAAATACTCTCAACGCGTGATGTCGATTCTAAATGTAGAGGGAGAAATCGGGAGGACCTGGATAAAAATCCACGTGACCACGGGGAGAGAGATACGCAAACTCCAGACGAGGTAGTTAGTAACTCACCACCTTAGCGCCCACATCTCTTCATCTCGAAGATTACAGCTATAATCATCCTGGTTTTGAATCCAGGTACCATCAGCCTGTGATGAGACAGGGTTTTATAAATGTAGCGGAGTTGATGGACTCATCCCCGGTCATCAATAACAAAAAAAAAAACATCGCATGAAGTTTGTTGCGGCACTCAATTTGGATAGATTCAAGCTCTGAGAAGTGGAAATCTTGGTTTGACTGCCACGCACATTACTCCCGCCGTGGTAAGGAGGATCGGGACGTGCTGAAGGGATCTGACGGGTAGTTCCTTGATACTCACTTCTGTGCGGCCGCTGTCCGATTGGGTTCGTCACCTCGCGGCGCGACACCGATCGCACAATTAGGATTTTCAAAAATTAAAAAGAGTACGAGACAATTTGGATTGACGCAGCGTCCAAATTCAACCGGACACCACCGGCAGATTTACTTTGTAGAGACGCGGTCAGTCTGGATTTTGTTCCGCTCCTCTGGCATCGATACACATATCCTGTACACATACACAAAAGACAGAGATTCTTCCCCCCACCCATGGCTGTACACACTGTTGGGGCAAGTGCTGTTGGCAAGCACCTTTTAAAGCCAGCATGACGGGGATGATGATGTGGCCAGACCACCTTTGTCTCCCAAGGACACACGCACACTCATTGCCTCTCTCCCCTCACCCGCCTGCCCCATCTGCTCGCTTTCCTTTCCGGCTATCAACCTCCCTACCCACTTGCCTTCCCTGCCTATTCATCGACACAACGGTCTTGCGACCCTGCCTAATTGCCTCCTGACCTTACTGTCCCCCCCTTTCACTGCCTACTCATGCACCTTCACACCTGTCTGGCCAACTACCTACTAATTCACCAATATACCTACTAACTCATTCGCCCACCCGCCTACCTGCCTGCCCGTGTACCTACCTTGCTGATAATTATCTACTGACCCGCCCACCTACCTGTCTAGCTACCTTCTTACCAACCCACGTATTAATCTGCTCTGCTATTCATTCACACATGCCTACCTAGGTGCCTCGTGGCATAACCTAACAGCGAGGGAAGGGTTAATTAGTGGAGCGGCTCCCATCGCTCTCCCCGTTCCTTATTTAAATCGTCGCAGTGAAAAAACTTTGCGCCATTTAAATAGCCTCCGTCCGTCGTGAGTGCCGGGGAGACCCCGAGATCCAGCGCTCGGTGTGATCGCGCGAGCTGATTGTGCCTCCCCTGGATTGCCAGTTAGCGGGACACGCTCGAAAATTAATACCTTTAGCGCTAACAAATTAGCGGCCCCGTGCGCTCGCCGCTGCCGCCGTCCCCTCCATCACGCTGCGATAAGTAGCATCCTGGGAAGCCTCTGATGAGATTAATTTTCGGTGCATTGCGCGCGCTTGCCAGAGCCGTGTAGCGCGTGTGTCGGTACAATTGACAAGGGGGTGTGGTGAGTGAGTTTTTTTTTTTTCCTCCTATGCCGCTGCCACCGCCGCCACCAACGCTGCTAATTAACTAAAAATTGCAGAGCGTGCTCGCAAGCCAGCAGGGTGAAGAGAACGCCCCCGAATCGGGTCTGCGTCGGTGCCACACCGATACGGGGGGGGGGGGCGACGTGGTTACGTACGTCGCGTCTGCGCGCCTCTGTACGCTACGCCCCGGGGCGTGTGCGTACATCTGTGTGCTTGTACGTTGGACGTCTTCTTTTCGCACCGTACATAGCCCAACCGCGTTAATTGGATGCGCGGCTTCGTGATCGACCGGGTTTGTCTTCGTCGCCGACGCTGCGGCTGTGCCTACTGTCGGTCACGTGCCACCCGCCGCAGCCTAGACAGCGACCCAGAATATATTTGGTGGAGAGCGTGAGCCCCCTTGTCCACGTACGGCGAATGGCCAGATCGCGAGCGGTCTCGTCTCACCTCCGAAGCTAAGCAGGTTTGAGCCCGGAAAAGTGATCGGATGGGCGGCCGCCGTGCATGAAACAGGTGCGGTTGTCGACTGCTACGGGGGTAGGGGGGGGGGGGGTTTGCCACATTGCGGGCGGAAGAGGTTGGTGCAATATAAATACGTGCACGTATTGTTGTGCTTGACCACGCTTCAGCGTCTACGCCTCCCCCTTCCTCAACCGGCCAAGTAAACCCCGTGACCCCGCACCGTGTGGGGAGGCCCTCTGCCAGCAATTCATTAAAGCTTCACGTGGCTATTTGGAGGCGTGTGGCCAGAATTTCCCGATTGAGAAGGCGGGGGTCACGGCAGGAATCGATGATGCACGTGGGCATGGCGAGATGTTAACCACCTCGCCTGGTATACAGGAGGTCGTGCCTTTGATCCCGACCGTGACGCCTGCTGTATATTTGGATTTATCTCCGGGTCCTCCGGTTTTTCCCTCCACATTTAGAATCAACATGGGTTTGCCTGCTAGAAATGTCCACGTGATGACAAGCCACTTCGTTGAGCTATCATTCGTGGCCGGGTCGCTTCTGACAAAGAGCTACATAGCTCAGTGGGCCTTACCTGGTAAAAGAAAAAAAAATACGGCTATCCGGCGGCACACAACTGTCGAGCGAGTGTAGGCGGTGCAACTGCACAGTGAGCCCAGGTTTAAGGCTATGAAGGGATGGGTGGGGGGTATTGGAGGGCATGGGGTGCCCATGCCCTCCAGCAAGGCCAACGCCACCCACGCTGCGCCACTGGGGTAACGGTGACGCTACGACGATGATGATGAAGACGATGGTTGTGACTTGTCTATTGGGCTGATATCACCGAGGCGACAAGGTGCAATGTGCAGGTGGTGCCAAGGGGGGTGGGGCGGGGGGGGGGTGTTATGGTTAGCCACACGTGTAGGCCATATGTCGCTGTATCCAGATCTTGCCGGCGAGCCATTGCGGTGCAAATCGCGACCGCGGGATGCACAAGCAGGCTCAGCCGGGGTGCACAGCGGCACACTGGGGAAGCCTCTTGGTGGGGGGCGGGTGGCAGAGGGGGGGTTGCGGTCGCCTGCACCCGGCAGCCTGTAGGTCCAAGCGAGGCGTGCGACCGCGAGCGTGCGCA
Organism: Lethenteron reissneri; assembly: GCF_015708825.2. Lineage (NCBI taxonomy): Eukaryota > Metazoa > Chordata > Hyperoartia > Petromyzontiformes > Petromyzontidae > Lethenteron > Lethenteron reissneri. The sequence continues at coordinate 4,257,017 of NC_083805.1, forward strand.
CTCGCACGGAGGTGTCGCACGCATGGAACGACGCTCGCAAACGACGAGCGGACGGAGCGACGGGCGGCTAAAACGCAGCGAGTTGGCACAGCGGGGAGCACAGGCGGTGCATCTGGTCGGTCATCCTCAGTCGGTCAACCCAGTCAAGCCATGGCATCTGGGTCTGTTCCGTGATCTCCTGTCGGCTGCGAGCCTTCAACGCTTCCCGTGATCGCCTCAATGCGTGCACCTTAGCCTGGCACAAGCACTGCGACGACGTCACCGCCACTCAGCGGCGAATGGCAGCCGCTGTTGTTGCTGTTGGCGCACGCACGCGTGTGCGTGTGTGTGTGCACCGGGTATGCGTGTAAACGGATTGCAGGGTGAGGGGGGGGTCTCCTCGAATAACTTGATAACCCACGGCAGCTCATTTGCCCAGAAAGTAAAGTGTGGTTTTGTTGAGTGTCAGGCGGATGAAGTGGATGAACCCGAGCAAGTTGTTTCGTTCGTCGTGTGGCAGTCTGCGGAGACGTGAGCTTACAAGGAGAATTGAAAAAGAAAAGAGCCAACGTGGATTTTTTTTTTTGCGTTGCCTAAAATAAATGAACGAGGCGACTACGTGTGACGTGTCAGTGGGCGAATTACAATAATATTTTACCAATGGATTTGCTAATCACCTTAATAACTGGGGGAGGAAGGTCATTTGATATTGATATTTTTGGGTGAAGGCAGGGAAGGAAAGAAGGCAGCGCGGTGAGCACGCGAGGGAAACCATTCATAGACGGAGGGAGAGCGCCACTGAGAGAGAACAGAAGCGCAAGAGTCGTGACGGCGCGCATGGCACGAAGAACAGCGGAAAGGAGCTGTTAGTGGGGACCAGCGGTCGCGGCGAAAGAGCAAAACAGTTGAACGCAGGTCGCATTCGGCCGTGCGTCACAGCGCACAAGGTGTGCGGCCACGCGCCTTACACGGTGGGCACAGGTGAGCGCAGGTGCCTGGGAGAGGTGACACACGCGACAGGTGTGGGAGAGGTGGCGCAGCGACGGTGCGCGTGCCCGGACAGGTCGCTAGCACCTCCCCCCAGAGAGAGGCCATCCTGGTTGGCGTGTCCGTTGGCAGGAGTCGGATGATTCCCGTGGCGAACGTCGCCACCAATCTGCGACTCTGGTGGCCACCTCGGGGCCCCGCGCCGGCGTGTTAGCGCTCATTAAGAGGCGGGGGGGGGGGTAGATAAAAACACGCAAAGGGAACAAAGGGTGACGCCCGCCCGCTCGCTTGCCCGCTCGCTCGCCCACCCGCCCCATCGCTCGCCCGCTCGGCCGCCGGGCGTCCCGTCCACCCGGCGGCTGAACCCAAGTCTCGGGTTGAAACTTCAGACTTAATTTCCTGCGTACGATTTCGCACAGTTTCTCTTTCAGCAGGCGAAGCGGGGCATTGCGATCGGAGGCAGAGTTAATAACGAGAAGACAAATGCAGTGTTTTGTGTGTGTGCGCACGTGATTTAGTTTTTTATTAATCAATCGTGGGTGGGTGACATTTGGGTTGGGTGACGAGGTTGACGAGCCGAGAGGTGAATGTTTGGGCCGTGGTCAGAGGCGTTTGCGGGGGGGGAACGGACCCAGCCGCGTGACACATGTGCACGACAGCACGCGTGTGCACGACAGCACGCGTGTGCACGACAGCACGCGTGTGCGGCAGCATGTGACTTATTACCCGATCCTGGGCCTTTTCTAGGTTGACTCAGCCTTAAATGAGTACTTGCCGTGGTGTTCAAACGGCAGCATTGGAAGGAGGCAAAGGGCGTGGCGTTGGACAACACCGCCGACCCCTGGTGCGCCGCGCCGGCCTTCATAGGCGCTCGCGAACAACACTTGGCCTTGACAGCCTGTAGAGGGGGCCTTCATACAGACAGGGGGCGGGGGGGGCGGGCCTTTATGTGAACGCCGTGTGAACCTGGCTTGGGTTTCATTGTCTACGTAAGAATGTTTTTAAGCACTCTCGGCATGTTTATGGGGAGGAGGAGCGTGTGGTGCTGCACCATGAACCCTGCTTAGTCGAGCTCGATTTACCGGCCGCGGCTAACGTCGGTGGCGAGCGACATCCTCGGCCTCACTGACCCGCGCCGACACGATTCTTCTCCAGGCACCTTTGGTGCTGCTCTTCACAGTCACGTTCAGGATTCAGAAGCTCCATCGATCTGCCCTCGCTCGCCCCTTTATTTCGTCCGTTTGATCCCATTCCGACGACGTACGTGTACGTACGTCTACTTTAAAAACAGCGGCGCTACGACGCCTCTCCAAATAAAATTAACACGGAGGCGCTCGCCCGTTCCGAGATTCAGCGGTGAACAGGACACCCACCCTGCAACTTGCAGACATTTCGGAACGGGAAAGGGTTAATAATTTTCCTACATCCAACAAATTAATCTCTTTGTTTCCGCCAGTCGGGACGGTTATTTTCGTTTGTCCTCTCCATCACGCGCAAGGGTACCTGGTAAAGTATGGTGTTGCTATCACCACGGGTGGCGGGACGTGCGTTGTGCCGGCTTCAACCGCGTGCTCGCCGAAACCCAACGCCGCACCGTAAGGCCGAACGGGGGAACGTACTTTGTGTGTGATTTGTTTGTGCGTGCGCCCTGCACTGCCAGGTGCTGGGCCTCTCTCAGGGCAGCGTGAGCGACATGCTGTCTCGCCCGAAGCCCTGGGGGAAGCTGACGCAGAAGGGACGGGAGCCGTTCATCCGGATGCAGCTGTGGCTTCACAACGAGCTGGGCTCAAGCACAAACTCACAAGCCTCCCCGGCCAGCCAAGGTGGGTCTCTTAGCCTGCCCTCCATGACTGCCTCCACTCACTCGCTCCACTCACTTGCTCCCTCCATCACTCAATCGCCTCCTCTCCCCTCCCTCCCCTCAACTCCATCACTCGTCCCGTTTCCTCCTTCACCCCTCCTCCCTGCACCTGCCCCCTATATCGCCCCCCCCCCCCGGCCCAATGTCGCAATAGCGGCAATGTTCACGAGATTTGAGGCGACTGTGCGAGGTTGACCTGGGCACCGCCGAGAATCTTGGGTTCTCAAGTTAGCAATGTTACCGAACGCTGCACAAAACAAATATGTCGTCTTTTTTCTCTCTCTAGATTTTGTCCTACGGTTTGGTTATCTCGCGACAAAAATGCTGTTTTCAGTGATGTGATTTCACGAGTGCAGCAACCTCTCGTTTGATGCGGTAGATGCGTTCCCGAACAGAGCTGCATCAAGCGAAAACATCGTTAAGCGAGGAATGACTGTGTTATTGACGCACGTTTGCGCTGTAAACTCAGCCTGCAGTGATCCCACGGCGGTACAAAGAATTGAGATAAGAGTACACCGCCACGTACTGTATCATTCCGCATTACTGTACCGCTCAGCCGCACAGCTCAAGAAAGTAGTCCGTCGTCGGCTGATCCGTGTTACGACGGCACGCGTTCCGCGCTACGACGGCGCCTTCCGCGTCACGACGGTACGCTCTCCGCGTTACAAGCGAGGGCCAGAGGTCGCAAACGGGTTTTGATTCCTTACCCGTACCCATACCCGGCCGCACCAGGGTCGCAAACGGGTACCCGTACCCGTACCCGGCCGGGTACGGGTAGCCGGGTATCGGGTAGGGTACGGGTATCGGGTACCCGGTTGCAACCTCTGGCGAGGGCCTACTGTCGTTATGAGCGAGGGTCATCTTGTGGGAACCATTCTTTGAGACACAGGGTGGGCGATGCACTGCCAACTGCCAACATGCCTTTTGTTCGGTAACGCGATGACGATTCCACAATTGGAATAACGTCGGCGGCGGGGGGTATAGGTGGGGGAGGGGAAGACACGCGCGAGGTTTGCATCGCGTACGTGCGCGGTAGGACCCGCCGCGCGTGCATCGTTAAACGCGAAGCGTCGGGACCCGGTCTGGGATTGTTCAACGGAGGATCGAAGAATCAATCTCGTGGGATCCATGCGTCTGTCTCTGGACAGCGAAGCCAACGCACGCTTCTGCAGAGGCTTGGCGTCGTTCGGATAACATTGACGGATATTGGCCGGCTGTTAGTCAACGTATTATCATCATCCCCCCCACCACCACCACGGCCACCCTCCATCGTTAATACTGCCGCGACACGTAAACATGTACGCGATGTAACAAGTGCATCTTCACGTTTTAAAAATGTTAAATCTGGCTTGAAGCCTGTGTGGGTACATGCCGTGCGGCCGCCTCGAAAGGCGGACGTCAGAATTAGCTTGGGGGCATCGTGACTTCCGCCGGGACCTTGCTGACTGACGGGGGGGGAGGGGGGGATATTTTTTGTCGGCCTGGCACAAGCGCGCAGGCACGGGCCTGCTGCGTGTCGTGCCGTGTCCTTGAAAACAAAAAAAAGCTCCACCAAAGTGACGCTGCCGCGCTCTTGTGAGGCCAAACTACAAAGAATTCAATCGTTAAAGCGGAGAGCTTTAAAAATATATAATTAATTATTCCCTACCCCCCCCCCTCTACTTTTTCATCTTCCGCACACGTGTTTTTAATTCCCGCTCTTAACATCAAAGCGTTTTTCAGCGTAAATATTTTGCCAGACCGACGTCGCAGCGGCCGGTAGTTTTCTAAACGTGATCTTCGATGTTTGGCGAGGAAGTGCCGGCGGTGTTGGTGGGGGGTGCCGGGGGGGAGTGGGGGGTAGCTGGTGGGGGGGGGGGGGCGTGCGGGAGCTGGCGGAGCTCGGATGGTGGAAGGCTGCAGCTATCGGCGTTTGGTGAGCCCAGCGGTGCCACGCGGGACACCGTGGGTTCTCTTTCGGGGGCCGCGGGACAAGTGGCCTCTGATCGGTCGTACCGCGGCGCCGCCTGGCGCTGCCACCTTCCCCCCCACCTCCTCCCCCTCGCCCCCCACCACCCCCCACATCCTGAAACGTGCAGAGATCCATGACCCATAATGTCGTCGGCTTAAAACGTTTCCAGTTTGTTACGCTTACCCAGGATGGCAACAGGGCGATTGATCTCGTTTTTGCCAGTGATGTTGGCCCGTGGCCGCTACTCCTGTGATGAGGCTCTGGACGATGAATTCCCAACCTGGCGGTCAAGTGATGTCAGCCCCATATTCTCCTCGGCCGCCCCGTGGGCAGAAGCTGTGGCCAATGTGGTGCTGCCGTTGTTGTTGAGCTTCTTAATTTTTTAGGAAGAGCCAGTCGTCTTTATTCACTTTCTCTTCGAAGAACTGAAGGCTTAAGTTTGAACGGTAGTCCGGGACCTTTTTGTGCAGTGGATTGTTTAAAGTATCCAAATGCCTCTTACTCTCATTCCATTAATTTATTCCCAGTGTTTATTTTTTTAAAGTATAATACACGAGAGGAAATGAGAGTGCCCAGAGAAAGCCCACCAAACACTCCTACTCCCGCACAGTTTGTTTATCCAGCGAAGCCGACAGTTTTGAGATATTATTGCACTTGCACCAACGTATGATTCACACGTAGGGGAATGCATTTGCGGTCATCCTGTCTCGTTCGCGAGAAATTTTTGACCAGAAATCAACGCGATGAGATAACTTCATTTGCCAGCCTGAGAGTTTCCCATCGGTCACGTCGCTTTACTCCGGTAATGGATTGTACGGTAAACCACTCTTGTGTGCGCGCTTCTTCAACGCGGCAGGCATCGCAAAAAAACGACACAAACTATCTCCTGAAGCCTTCTGGTCGTAGACAGCAGACCTCGACATTGGCATTTATCTCCCGAACATATTGCTCCCATGCACAAGAATTGAATAGAATTCCCGTAAATGTCGCAGTTGCAGGGCGGAGTGAGAGCTCATCCTTAACCAGAAGGAAACGGGAACTCACGGTATTGACGATGGCCTATGACTTAGGTGGGAAAAAAAAAACCTGTGGCTGAAACTCGTGCATTGCGATTTTGTTGAGGATTAAAGCGTTATGAAGGGGGGTTGATTCTGTTTGTAGCACAGGCCGGTCATGTTTGTCTTTATTTTACTGTACCGAAAGGACCACTGTGTGTTGCAAAAGTTGTCCGCCTCTAGATTAAAAAACACAGAATAAGCGAGGAGCGGATCGCGAAGTATTTACCACATTCTTAAAACTTCCAAGGCTACACGCTCGGGCACAATGCGTGATGTTTAATTCAGATTTCCTTTTGGCGGCTTGAGACAACATTTATCGCGAGGGGGTTACAGTGACCCGAAGCTCTGAAATACCCCTGTTTACAAAACACGGCGAAGCCAAGGCCCTCCCATGCATCATTTATTTTTAACAAGCTTATCCTTCGAGCCGCGCCGCTCACAGTAATTACTTCTGCTGTGGAAAATTCGTCTAAATCACAATAGCTATACAACAACAACAACGCTATAACAATAAGGACGGCAACAATTATCTCGTTTAGTTTTTTTGTTTTTCATCGGGGGTTGAAATAATAAGGAGAAGAAGGGACGGCGGCTGCGGACGGAGAGTCGGGTCGGGCGCTCGAGGCAAAAAATGTAACGTGGCGACGACGTTCGTAACGACATAAAACGGTGCTTATACAAGAAGAAGAACAACAACAAAAAAACCCCAGAGGCCGTCCGAGGTGCAGCGAAAACTGGGAACTGTTAATTCAGCAAGGGTTAAGCACCCCGGTTTAATGAACCGTGAGTGTGGCGTGATGTGTCACGTGAAGTGAAAATGAAAATGCACCCGCACTCTCCACAGTACCGAAGCTTGTGTGCCGGTCGCGCCGAACGGGAGGGAGCGTGCGTGCGTGCCACTGTGTGGGCCGCCGTGCTTGTGGGTTGGGGCCGGCTCACGTGGCCACAGCGCGTGACCCCCCCCTGAGGCCCCCATGGGTGGTGGCCGCCCCCCTCCCGCCGACGGTCGCCTGCCGTAGCGGCCGTCACAGCCCTTTGGGTTGCGGGCCCTCGTCAGCCCACCTGGGTTGTGAGAGAGGATGGCAAGGCAAATGTATGTTGATTGTAACAATAATAATGATGGTGGTGGTGAAATGTACTTTATTTAGCCAGAAAAGTCTCGTCGAATCTCGAGAACTCATTTTCAGCGGGGGTCCCGCGTTGCGACATTTAGCTAATTCGTGTAATGAGCTGTCTGGCTTTGTGTGTGGGAGGAAGGCCACACGTACGCGTTGGTAATAAACTCAAAAGCTTCGCACGGATAGATCGAAGAACGGCATCGCAGTGCTGCCTTCTCCTGGCCACCACGCAGCCCGATCTAGACGCGCACATGCTTGGGCTTCTTTTTATTTAAGTATTAAACCCGGGGTCCAAACCCCGCTTGGCCTTCCAAGATGCGACGAAGAGTGTTGGTGGGGTGCATTTAGGGTGATCCGTTTTTGCAGGCCAAGAGAGAGGGGGACGGGGACGCAGTGTGAGAGTGCCCAAAGGGAAGCGGTGTGTGAGTGTGCACAAGGAGAGGGAGGGAGGGAGAGCTACAGGTCACTCGGGGAAAACGTTGCGGAGGTCAGGGTCGTGAGTTGGAACCCTGCGGAGGTCAGGGTCGTGAGTTGGAACGCCGACCCGACCAAGCAACCAAAAGCCACGAACAACATGTGCGAGTTGCTAAAGAGTTGCTGCTCTCAACCCAGCTACCACCCATGTCCGTACCCCCCACCGCCACTGTCCCAACTCCATCTCTCCCCCAGCCACCCCTGGGACCCGCCAGCAGAAACAGGCCTCCTTATTCCTGTATAAATACACGGTCTGATTAGCTCTAATTCGCTTATTAATGTGGCCCTTTTAACTATCGAAAAACCCTCTGGTCCGCCTATCAGATATCAATGAGGGCTGCCACGCAGATTATTGCTGGTAATCGGTAACAGCTGTGAGCGTCTCTGCCCCAGCCATCCCCGGACTCAATGAGCCGCTTGTAACCGACGCTACTGTAACATTCGTTTCTTTTTTTTAATGGGTGTAACTTTTAATAAAATTGGTCTTCCCGATTTCCGGCTTTCCAAATGTGTTTTGTGTTACAGACTTCGAGTATTTATAAGTTTAAAAGCAGCAGCGGGGAAGTGTGGGGGGGGGGGGGGGTGCGTATATATTAAATAAAATAGAGCGATGGGAAAGAGGTACGAACGTAAAGTGGCGGTAATTCCGTATCCTAACGCAGCTAATTGCTTGTTTGGCTAAAGTTAAACTTCAAAATGAATTCAGCAAGTCAAATGTAGCATAGAATAAAATTAAATTATCTCTAGATTATGGGTTTTGCTGGGCGGCCCAAGCCCAACCACAACTTGATTCGGTTTTAAATGTAAATAAGATGAGACTTGCATAATGGCTCTTGTTTGAAATATTTTTTCGATGTGGTGGTGGTGGTGGAGGGGGGGTGGGCTAGTGAAATTAAGTCTGCGGGATTATACTCTCTCGCTCGCACAGCGCGCCCAGGAATTCCGCCACCCATGCAGCTGAAAACATCACCCGGCGGCACACACTGTAACCGGGGCCCGACAACAACAAATCTTAACGATTGATAAAAAAAAAATGTAAAAGATGGTTGGACAAACGCTTAAAGATGTAGGCAGCTGGAAGAGGAGGGGTAGCGCGGAGGAAAGAGGTGGGGGGGGGCGGGGGGGGGGGGCAGCAGGGAATTGATTACGGTTAATTACATTGGGTGCGGGTGGGGGGCTACATAACCCCCTGGGTGATGAAATCAACCCCCCTGTATAAACCCCCAATTATTGGGATGCCCGCTACAGCCTCCAACCGGGGCCAGACGTTCTCTCGCGACCGCACAGCAGGGCTTTGTTATTTTCAGCGTATCAACGTGCACGGTAATTTACAGCGTATATATAAAAAAAGAGGGGGGAGGTTGATAAATGAAATAAACTGTCATAAACTTTCAGATGTTTTTGCCTCACTTTTTATGGTTATGAACCCTCAAGGTTGGGTGGCGTTTACAAGTGTGTGTTTATTGAACCCCCGCTTTTCAGTCGTTTTTTTTTCTTCGTTAAGACACCAGCAGATGTAAACGCCGTTCTTTCACGGCTGTCGCCCACCTCCGTCTCCTTCTCTCTCCCTCTCATCTCTTACATTGGTCGTCACATGGCAGCTGACGATGAGGCTGGTCGAACATCTTCGCCCTTTGTCTTTTCTTTGGGCCATGGTGGTCACTTCTTGTACGCCTACGTCTTTTTGCCTCTCAAGTACTCCTTTTGTACCGTCAGGCCACAACTGCCCCATCCACGTGGCAGTGCCAAGCCCCTGATGGTGATATGTTGGCTTGATCGAAAACGGATTTCTTTCAAAATGTTACATTTAGTTTGATGTTCTTCCCCCGCACCTCCGATTAGCACGGTTGGCTACATACGGTGCGAAAGTAGTTAAACGTACGTTGTTTACAAGTTTGGTGGCAGGGGTGACGCAGCTTTGTAATACTCGTGCCTCACAGCAAGAATGGCCCTGGGTTCAATTCCTGACCCTGCACACTTTTCTGTACGGAGTTTGCGTGTTTCTCCCCCTGTTCTCCATGGGCTTCCTCCAGTTTCCGTAGTTTCTTCCCATAGAAAGCAAAAAACACACAAACAATGTAACACGTGCTTGCAAATCACTCAAATTGTGATTTCAGTGATCGCCCCCCCCCCACTGCAAAAAGAATCAGGGCCCTCCTGGAAAATAGTTGAGACTTTGCGAGGCTTTTTTGGTGTAAAGAAGCGTGATACAAAATAATAATACAACAGGAAGCCCGTGTCTTTTAAACTAAAAAAACTATTAAACTATTTTTTATTTTACCAGGTAAGGCCCACTGAGCTATACAGTATAGCTCTTTTTGAGAAACGACTTGGCCACAAATGACAGCTCGCCGAAGTGGCTTATCACGTGGAAATTTATAGCGGCCAAATACTCCGAACGCACGTTTCTAAATGTGGAGGGAAAAACTGGAGGACACGGAGAATGATCCACGCAATCACGGGGAGAGCGTCGCATCGTCAGGGCCTGGATCGAACCCAAGACCTTCTGTATACCAGGCGAGATAGTTAACATCTCCTAGCCTCCGTGGCACTCCTTTGCTGCATCAAGTGCGCTGTTTTCTGTTTTGGCGCGCTTCTGGGGAGCGTCTTCAAGAAACTCAACGAGCTTCAGGAAGACTATAGGAGCTTCCAGTAAACGTGGAGCAAAAACGTCGGAAACGTGCACCGGGCAGCTTTGCGTGTCCACCCCACAAGTGGAACCAGTCTCGGAGTCCACCGTGCATGAGGGGTCTCTTAAACCGCTGCTTTTTAACACGTCCAACTCGCCCACGAATCCCGTCCCGTTTACAAGAGATAAGGGCTTAAAACTAGTCGAAGCATTTAGTCCACTTGCGTAAAAAGATTTTTGCACACAGCGTTGGTGTACGGTGCTTTTTATGCAATATTTTGCTGTCTTTTCTTGCATTTTCTGTTTGCACAGTCACATAGTCACTTTAAGATGTTTTCTTGTTCATGTTTTTGTTTTTTTGTTTGTTGCGGTTGCACCCGATTCAAGAGCCGAATGGCTCACAGGGCTATACCTAATAAATGAAACTTGAAAGCCTCCCCTCCCTCGCCACGGTCGCAAACGGGCATCTCGTGCCCGCGTCGCCAAGGGCCATGAACGTCATCGGCCACCGCAGCTGCCCGTGAGCGAGGGCGACACAAATAAAAACACCTGCTAATGAGGCGTGGGATCTGCATTGGCCTCTCACACACATTCATTAAACTGGTAGCCACGACAACAAATGGGTTTTTTTTTTTCCAGTACGGTAAATAAACAAACAGGGCTTTGTTTCGTCTACGTAAATAAAAACGTTTTAGTCCATCGGCCCGTGTGGATGGCCCTTAAGGACCAATGTTTTTCAGAAACGTTTAGTTTTTAATCGGGCAGGAACCTTCCTTGGTTTTTGACTTTCTAAGTCTCATCAAAAAGAGTGTGGCCTGGGAAACATTGGTCCAGAAAGGCCATAGGCTGATGGAATAAAATGTAATTTTATTTCGCTGTGGTGAAATAAATCCAATGCCTGTTCATTTGTTATTTTACTCACAATCCACCGCAGCCGCTCGTAATTCATTTTGGGATTTTCGAGCTTTTCCTCTGTGTCCAACGCCCAGAAACATTCGTGCCATCGTGGGTCTTGACTGTGTTTTGGTAAAATCACAATCCGACATTGTTTTTCTCTTTTAAATCCTGTGTCCAGTGGCATAGCGTGGATGTCATGTGCCCTGGTGCAAGGAGTGAAATGGGGCCCCCCTGTCTTAAGCCAATTGCCCTCTTTTTAATAGCCTGGCACCTGGGTCGGTCCAGTCCATGGGCCTCTGTGCAGTTGCACCACCTGCACCCTCGTCAGCTACACCACTGGTGTATTACTTTACTTTAACGGAATCAATATTAATCAACGAATCTGTGTATTGTTACGTTCCTTCCCAAACGCCTCCCAACCCGCTACACGGCCATCTCTGACCACCGCTAATCCGGCATCGTGCACGTGCCCCCCCCCCCGTGTCGACCCCCACCAGGAGACCCCAGCGGTGACATGGACGGGTGCAGCCCTTCCCCATCGCCGGTGCCCAGCCCCGGCGAGTCGGTACGCAGCCTCCCAGACCCCGTCGTCCCGGCAACGGAGCCTGTCTCCGCGGCGACGGACAGCGCCACGCTCCCGGGCCGTGACGGTGGCGGTGGCGGCGGGCACGAGGAGCACCACGTCGGGCAGCCCCGGGGGCCTTCCTTCGGCCAATCGGCTCTCAGCATCCAGGAGCTGGTGGCGATCTCGCCAGAGCTGGACACGTACGCCATCACCAAGAAGGTCAAGGAGGTGCTGACGGACAACAACCTCGGTGAGGCCGGGGAGGAGGAGGAGGAGGAGCGCGGGACGGGCAACGCGGCGTGCCAGCGAAAGCGCGACACACGGAAATTAACGGGACATTCGTGAACGTTCCACGAAGCTAGATGACAGCGTGTTGGCATTTTGCCAACCCGCCACTGACTAGTGTGGTGAAGTATGGTCAAGCAACCCGCACGACGAGCCCCACATCCGTGGGGAAGTCCTTGTCAAGCGGTGGGTTGACAAAAGGGCTGTCCACCTAGTTGTGACAGCCGGTTGAGTGGAGGTGCTACGATTTCCCGTGATTGGATGAATCGTCACAGTTCATGGTTGCGATTCAATTCACCGGTTGATTTTGTGAAAATAAAGGTGGTGAGTGCAGTGGGCACGGTGGGCATTTGTAGCTGGATGGGTCGCATGAGCCTGATACATACAACACACACAAATCAGAAACAATCATGCATGCGAGATTCAAAGCATATATCATGAGCTTAAAGAATCGGTACGCATCGATGAGCCGATGCGTCATGATGCCTCTGCTGTTGTGACTCAGATTACCAAACAAAATGCATTATGCAGATAAAACTAAAATCAAAAGTTGAACTCGCCAATCTTAGGCTTAATATGTAAACTAAGCTTTCAGTTGGGACGAAGTGTTGAGATGGTCTAAAAGCATTCATATTCATACTGTCCACCCAATGAAACCAAGTTTTCATTGAGTCCTGATTGGAAAGGAGTTCACTTCAGAACGTCAGGGAAACAATTGCAATCCGCGTACGAGGAGCATTGTGGAGCGGTGTGGTGCATTGATTCGTGCGCTGCCCTGCGAATCTTGCGGCCTGCCTCTCGATTGCCGGCCAATGGTGAACATCAGTGGCGAACAAATATATCCCAACCATTCCTGGGCCCTTCACCCACCTTTAAAAACCATTTTGAACAGTTTTTTTTAGTTTCACCAGGTAATTACCACTGAGCTGTATGGCTCTTTTTCAGAAGCGACCTGGCCACAAATGAAAGCTCAATGAAGTGGCTTATCACGTGGAAATGTATCGCGGCCAAATACTCGAAACGCGTGTTGATTCTAAATGCGGAGGGAAAAACCGGAGGACCCGGAGAAGAATCCACGCAACCACGGGGAGAACATGCAAATTCCAAATATACAGATGTCAGGATCGAACCCACGACCTCCTGGATACCAGGCGAGGTAGTTAACATCTCGCCAGCACAGAGAAGTATGGTCACACGACCCCCCCCCCCGTGACCGACGTAGTGCCGGGAGTGCTTTGTCAAGCGGGTGGATTAAGAACAAGAAAGGCTGAGAATGGCAGAGCACCGTGGTCGAGTGGACCGTTTGACAAACTTGACATTTTACCCTCGGAACATTGCAAAGGAATGTCGACACCAGCAGCGTCTCCGCGCACACTCCCGCACTTGATGGTGATGGGGTTTTTTGTTGTTAACCAACCAATCGTATCGCGACGTTGGGTTTCCACGATGGGCACGAAGCGTGGCGGAGCGCGTGCGCCCGTGCGGACCGAACCGACGCAGCGGCTGCTCGCGGATCCCCAATACCCATGCGTCCCATTAAGGCAAACTACACAGCGCAACGCTCGCCCGGGGCGGGAAGGCCGGCGAACGGGGGGAGGGGGGTTGCGGGGATGTTGGGTAACTCGCAAAAATGTGTGAGAAATTAAACGGAGGTGGCGACACCAGAGGGATGGCGGAATAGTTGTGCCCTGCTTTGTGCGCCGTTTTCTTGTGGGCATACGCGGCGAGAGCGGCAGGAGCGGCAGCTTGCGGTGTGAATATTTAGAGGCCCGCGCGTACAGATCTCGATGCAATTTCGCTTACAGTGTAACAGCTTTTCACCAAGGGGGACGGCTCACATTTCTTTTTTTTGTTGGGAGCGGCGGTTGAATTGGCGTGCTATTTTATACCCTGGAATGTGTCGGCGGTTTTGAAGGCAACCGTAAGCCTGACACTGAGCCGAGCGCCTCTTAAGTTCTGGGTTGTCGCTTGCCTCGGGTGCTGATAGCCACGAGCAATCGCGTGAAAAAAAAACAGCCCTGTCATCAAAGTCCGACGTTTACACTTACTGCGGACACTCCCAGGGCTATACCTGTCTGGTGACATCACTCACGATATTGATGACTGTTTCCAGTGATGCCAACAACGCATTTCTCTTTGTAACAGATGCCCCGTTTTCGTAGTAAAAAAAAACACGTGAAGTTATTTAACAGAATAACTGTTTTGCTTTAGAATTGTATTTTTGCACCTCGAAATGTAAATAGATGCACCCAGTTGGAACATGCAGGCATGGGTCAACTGTTACAGGTTGTCAGCCTGGGGGTTTCTCTCTCCCGCGACATGGCGGGGCCCATATGACCACGAAGCTCACCACGACCGTCACGAACGTTGCCTTCTTAAGTCTGAAGGAGGACTGTTGTCTGAAACATCAGCCGATAGTTTCTCAATCGTAGTTTATTTGATTTAACCACGTGACAACTCAAGAGAACAGGATAGAGTCGGATTTGCAAGAGCGACCTGGGAGGGGGAGGGAGGGGGGGACTTTTTCTGCCGTGTAGAATCCTGATTGAGTAATTTGCGCTGCAATTTCCAACTTTTGGCAAGCTTGCAAGTATTAACGATGGACGCGGTAAGTTTTTAGATTTGAACACGGAGTGAGTTTTGGCGCAAATGGTTATACCGACGTTACCGTTTATCGGCTGCCACACCTTCACCCCTGGCTGGCTTTAGGAAAACAAAAGCGCCCGTAAGGCCCTCTCTTTGTATAGCCGTGTTGACCTGCTGACCCCCCCGCCCCCCCCCCTCCCCCACCCTTTGCCACCGTCGCTCACCACAGGGCAGCGTCTGTTTGGCGAGAGCGTTCTGGGCCTGACGCAGGGCTCCGTGTCGGACCTGCTCGCCAGGCCCAAGCCCTGGCATAAGCTGAGCCTGAAGGGCCGCGAGCCGTTTGTGCGCATGCAGCTGTGGCTCAACGACCCGCACAGCGTGGAGCGGCTGCGGGACATGAAGCGCCTGGAGAAGAAAGGCAAGCGCAGCGCGGCCGACGAGACGTCGACCCGAGCCGCGGGCTGGGGTTTTCTCTGCGGAAGTGAGAGGCTCTGGGTTTTCGGTGTTTAGGGGAGTGGGGGGGGGAGAAGGGCGGAGCGGACACAGGAGGTCGGCGGTGGTCCTGCTCGTGTGTGGACGGATCCGGTGATTGGGTGCCACGGAGGCGAGATGTTAACTACCCTCGTCTGGTATACAGGAGGTCGTGGGTTCGATCCCGACCCTGATACCTTTATATTTGGAGTTTGCGTGTCTCTCTCCCCGTGGTAGCGTGGATTTTTGTCCGGGTCCTCCGGTTTTACCCTCCGCATGTAGAAACATGCTTTAAGAGTATTTGGCTGCTATAAATTTCCACGTGATAAGCCACTTAATTGAGCTATAATTTTTGATAGCCAGGTCGCTTCTGAATAAGAGCTATAAAGCTCAGCGGGCCTTACCTGGTAAAATACTTTGTTTAATGTTTGATTGATTGTTCCAGTGCTGTCTCATTCACTCCAATCGCTCGCTCACCGGAGATCAGCCACCTCCCTATCACTCTTCTATCGCTACTACCCTAGTTTATATTCCCTGCGAACGTTGCTAATTGATTCCTCCGCCCATGTTGAGGACTGTCTACTAGAATGTGTCGTCTCATCCGTACCGCGCTCAAGCACCGTACTTGCAGGTCACGCACAGCGCTCTCTCTCTCTGTTCCCCACACTGCTTCACTTGGGAATTCCCTCCCATCGTCTCTTTTCTCACGTTCTTACAGCCTTGCTCGATTCAAGAAATGAATTGATTCTTCTCTAGGACGCCTTCAACGGTGCTGTTTGTTGCTGGCCGGTTTTAACTCTTGAGCCTGTGGTCGGTAAACGTAATTTTAAAAAAGGCGCACCTTGAGGACTTTATGTAGGTATGAATATTGAACTTCTACGTAGCCAAACGTACTAATCGGAGGTGTGGGGAAGGACAACAAACTAAACACAAAACACAGTTTTAAAGAAAGTAGTTTTCAATCTAGATGATGATTTAAAAGTGCATAGCCTCCAGTGGCTTCCTAATATCGGAAGGAAGAGCGCTCCAGACGGCCACAGGAGCACATCCGAAAGCACCGCGCAACGCGGTGGCCCCACCGCCTTTGTTCGATGGCCTAATCCGAATGCAAGGCTCCCACTGTCGCGTGTTCAACAGTGGGCGAGAAGGAGAGCGGGGAGAGAGCGGGGAGAGCGTGAGGGAGGAGGAGTGGTAGACAGACGGTGGAGGGAGATGGAGAGGGCCAGACAGGAAGAGGGGGAGTGGGAGCGGTGTGTCGGTGCAGGATGAGGGGGTGGGTGTATGTGTGTGGGGGGGGTAGTGGTGTCTACAGGAAGGCAGGAGGCTCATTTATTTATTTAAAAAAATTTGTGCCAGGCAAGCTGCTTTCAGATGAATAATGAACATGGACTTGCATTTCTTTTTTTGCATCAAACCGCGTGTTATTTTTTCTACTTCTTCTAAACCGTGATTAACATCAACAAGAGCCTGAATGGAAATCGGCTCGTCTGGAATTCACCGAAGCCGTCTTGGAAGTGTGGGGCCTTCCACGCGTGCAGCATGCCGATAGCGCCACCGTGTGTTGGCTCGCCGGAATAGCAACGCCTCAACTCATTCAACTGAGCACTCGAAAACATTCGCCATGTTTTAAACCTCCCCCCACCACCACCAATCACCACCCACCCCGATCTCAAGCAGCACTTCATCCATCGTCGTGTGTGTCCGTTTCATCATCGTTATCCATTAATGACTCGCAGAGCCTTGATCTGTTTTGTTAATAATGATGATGGTGATTATGTTGCGTTAGAGAAGGGTGACCCTAATGGTTCCTGAGTTTTCTGTCTGTAAATCGCTTCAGGAGATAGTGATATTTTATAATGCCCATGGACTTGTAGTTAATATCCTTTATGTTAATGGGATATGCCAATATTGTCAGCGTCACCGCTATGCAATATTTACTATTTGATTGTACCATGCACGCGTACAATTTAAATAATGAAAATTAGAAATTCTGAAATATAATTCAAGAGCAATTGCTGGCCACGTGAGTTTATATACCAAGTCGGAGCCACCGCCAGCGGCCAGCGATATCTGAACCGGTCCTGGACCCCCACTTCACCAACCCGTATTGACCGGCGTGGTGAAGTATGGTTAAACATCTCCCATGGCT
The DNA here is from genome assembly GCF_015708825.2 of Lethenteron reissneri. Classification (NCBI taxonomy): domain Eukaryota; kingdom Metazoa; phylum Chordata; class Hyperoartia; order Petromyzontiformes; family Petromyzontidae; genus Lethenteron; species Lethenteron reissneri. The sequence continues at coordinate 4,274,027 of NC_083805.1, forward strand.
GACATAGTATGCTGAGGCCTTTATGCAGAAGTTAAAGGGCTGTAATTTACAGTGTTTCATACAAGGCATGTGGAATTGTCTGGTGCAGAAGTGTAAGGCAATGCCACCTTAAGTGTCCCTCGATAACCGCTGCTTGGTAATGTTGAGATCGATGCAGCTCACGGCCACGTGGTAGTAAAGCGTAGACTCATGCCGCGCGTGCGTTTATCTTCCCTCGGACGGCGCTGGCGCCGCAGCCTCCCTCAAGCGGCGAAGCGTGGGCGCGATGGACGTCGACGGCGCCCTGGTGCCGCCCCTGAGCCCCGCGCCGTCTGCCGGGAGCCCCGCGCCGTCGCTCGTTGGCTCGATCGGCGGCGGCGGCGGCAGCAGCAGTGGCGGTGGCTGTGGCGGTGGCGGCGGCGGCGGTGTCGTGGCCAAGAAGCCGCGTGTGGTGCTGGCACCCGAGGAGAAGGAGGCGTTGAAGCGGGCCTACGAGCAGGAGCCGTACCCGTCGCAGCAGACCATCGAGGTCCTGGCGGCCCAGCTGCGTCTCCGCACCAGCACCGTCATCAACTGGTTCCACAACTACAGGTGGGAAGCTCCCCGCCAGGTCGGTGGCGGATGGGGGGTGGGGGAGAGGTGCGCTTGAGAATTGTACTTTGTTGTGGTTCAATCAGACCGATACAATATACAATCACCATCATCATCAGCCGCTGTCAATCAGCCGGATGAAGGCATCGCCTGGCCGCCGCCGTCATCTTTCGCGGTTTCCTGCGATGTAACGACCTCGGCAGCGCCCGCACACGAGCCACTTTCGTCACTCCGTCTCCACGATCGACGTGCTCGTGGGGGGCGCGCTCCATCCCTTCGCTGCTGCTCCTTCGTTAGTTTCAACCATCGAGCAACGCGTCCTTGCCCAAGCCCACTTGCTTTTCTCAATGGTCAATACGATGCTCTAACCTACGTATGTTCCACGACCACAATTTACAATACAATATCGATGGTAAACTCGGCTCGCTTTGCAGGAGCCAAGGCGGCCCGTTGCGTCCCCTAGACTGTGAAGGATGGCGACAGCTTGGGAAGGCCTTCATCCAGACGATGATGATGAATGCAACCACATCTTGGAGCTCTGTACAAAACAGTGGAACCTGCATCATGATGTTGGGGGGGGGGGGGGGGGGCTGGGGTGAGTGACAAAAGCAGGCTTGTATATATCATTTTGGTGTGAGGACAGAGTCAGTCGTAGATAGAGGATAAGAGAAGGGCTTGCGCCTGGTCTTGAACAGGGGCGGCAGAGTGTCACCAGCACGGATGGCTGGGTGGATAGAGCTCTACACTACAGGGGTAGTGGAGGACAAGGAGTGGCCACCCAGTGTGCGATGGTCGGCTGTATGAAACTGTACAAATGTGTGACAGTAATCGACGCGTCACGCAGCATCGTCACACGTGACAACGTATCGTTTCAAATCGAATTTAGTCTTTCGCTCATGATCCATACGTACTCATTTTTGCTCGTAAGAACCAGTTTTTTTCCATGCGTGAAAATGACATGCGATTTGTTTTTTACGTTTGTGCTAATGGGACAAACAAAACTGCACAAACGAGAAGGCAAAAAATGGCACTCTCAAATCATCACATTTCATCAAATCACCGAGGGAGGGGTTGTGAATTGTTAGTCGGAGGCCACGCATCTCTGTGTACTACTTCTGGCCTCTGCTCTTCCGAAGCTTCCTTCTGTCTTGGGACAGCTCCATTTCTTGACGCCATCGATCGATTTGTCTCTTCTTGTCGCCCCCTTGCTCACCTCCCGTCCGTCTTCACGCCGGCAAAGTGTTCCAGCAGACTCGTACGCGGAGACACTAACGCACGTGAACTGGCGGGTGGGGGCGCCGTGACTTCCCTACCAACCGATCTCGTGCGTCGTCCCGGGCGACCCGGGGCTGGAGTCCCCAGTCATTCAAAACGTTCTGAAACGAAACAACACGCTCAGAATATTAACGTTTTCAATACATTCTCAACTTGCTCCTGTGCACCGATTTCATCATTCCATCTCCACGATCGGCATTCTCTCCGGCGTGTTTTTCTTCCTTCGGCTGCTGCTCAGTAACTCCCTCGCCTGGTATGCAGGAGGTCGTAGGTTCGATCGCGACCTGTATAGTTGAAGTTTGCATATCCTCCCCGTGGTCGCATGGATTTTTCACCGGGTCCTCCGTTTTTTCCCTCCAAATTTAGAGAAACGTGCGTTCAGAGTATTTGGCCGGTGTAAATTTCCAGCATGTTTGATTAATTGGTAACCAGGATAACTGCTCACTTTGTTGAGCTATAATTTATGGCCAGGTGACTTCTGAAAAAGAGATACATAGCTCAGTGGGCCTTACGTGGTTAGAAAAAAAATCCACATTTCAAAGCCTTGGGAGTTTATTTTCTATTGCGCTGTCGTTTGCCCTTGACTCTGCCGTGCACGTTCAGGCCGGATGAATGTATCCACGCGTTGAGGTTAGCCATCCTGTTCAGCGTGAGGGGGAAATTACAACAAGGTGGCTGTCTGCCAGTGACAACAGCAATGATGTGAAATGAGTTCAAAAGGAAATCTCGGCTCAGCCGAAGGTATCTATTATTTTGATGTTATTGATGTTGACGCTTGTTTGTTTGAGTGATTTGCCCACCTCGCTATCCAATGTGTTGTCCTGATTCGGGGTCAAATTTCAATTCGAGAATTGTTTGCTTTTTTGGCCACTGCCGCGTCGAGACTGTATAGAGCCTGCAAATATTAAGCCAATACCAAAGAGGTACGTATCATCGTCGGCATATCATCATCATCGGCGTATCATCAGCCATTATTTATCCACGGATATCTCAAAGCTTGAATATCGTTGATGTTTTACTGCGTCTCTCGGTGCAATTCCAAGAATCTGCGGTTTGCTGAACAAAGGCCCAAAGTGACAAGGGGCCAGAAACCAACAGCACGACTTGGAGGTGTTAATAGATAATGATGATCGTAATTCTTGAATATAGCAAGGTTGTTTGAACTTGAACAAAGAGATGATGGCATGCAGTTGAGGGAAGAGACAGAAAGATAAATGTTGTGACCTGGTCGTGGTGGTTGAACCCAGTGTGGATCAGACTAAACAGTCTAAACGAAACTATGTTTTTTTATTTTACCGGTTAAGGCCCACTGAGCTATATAGCTCATTTACAGAAGCGACCTGGCCACAAACGATAGTTCAACAATGTGGCTTATCATGTGGAAATTTATAGCAGGCAAATACTCTGAATGCACGTTTCTAAATGTGGAGGGAAAAAACCGGAGGACCTGGAGAAAAATCCACACGGCCACTGGGAGAACACGCAAACTCCAAATACACAGCAAGCGTCATGGTCTGGATCGAACCCACAACCTCCTGTATACCAGGCGAGGTAGTTAACATCTCGCCACCCTAACGCCGTAGTCAGTGTCTGGCAGACCGAATCGTCAACACGGGTGGAGCAGTCGGTGAGTGAAGTTGACGGGAACATTATAATCCACAAACAGTTACGGGGACGGGCGTTAACGACAAAACTTTTCCCTGTTGCCCGTGTCGCCGCACAGGTCCCGCATTCGCCGCGAGCTCTTCATCGAGGAGATCCAGCAGGCGAGCCCAGGCCACGAGCCCTCGTCAGCGTCGGGCAGCACGCGGGACGGCCCCGGCGAGGGAGAGGCCCCCAATTCCAGCAGGCCACAGAGCAGCCAGGGCCCTGAGTCGGAGAACGAGAGCGAGTCATCGGGCGGCCGATGCCAGAGCGTGCTGTCGTTCAGCATATACGCGTCCACCACGCGGGGGCCCATCATTAAGCAGGAAGTGTCCGAGGAAGACGGCGTGGCGCAGCAACAGCAGCAGCAGCAGCAGCAACAGCAGCCACCTCAGCAGCCACCGTCATTGTGTTTTTCAGTCGACAGAATCACTGGGGCGAGTCCCGTACTCCCACAGCTGTTTCAGCCGCAGCAGCAGCATCAACTTCAGGTGGGCGACGAAGCGAAAGGCCAGTCGGTAGAAAGGTCGAGCACTTTCTTCAGTGAGCTGCTGATGGCACGGGCGAACAATGCGGCTCTGCTCATGCACAGCCCCGAGATCGCCTCCGCCAAGGCTGCCGTTCCGTTTGGCAATCCGGTCTCGTCGTCGTCTTCGTCGCCTTCGTCAGCGTCCTCGCCAAAGCCGGAGGTAGGCGAGCTGGCCGCGAAGGAGGCTGCCGGCGGGAGCCGCTCCTTATCGCCGCCGCTGCCGCCGCTGCCACCGCTACCACCACAATCTTCGACACCTGGCGCAACGGGAGATCGAGCGGGAACACCCGGGGCGGCTCCCAAGGCCGGGCCTTCGGGCTCCGGCTCTTCGCAGGGCCTCGCCCTGTCGCCGCCCTTGTCTGTGGCCGTCCAGGGATCCAGCCCGACCGCGCAGACGCCCGAGATCGTCATCGGCAAACCGAGGAAGGAAGGCCGGCGGCTACGGCGAGACGAAGTGAAAGCGGCCAATCTGAACAGCATCATCAACCGACTGGAAAAAGCAGCGAGCAAGGAAGACTCCCCCGATTGGGAATTTTAACTTTTGTTATTTTAAAATGACAATACTGCGAGGCCCCGGTGTCAGGCTGCGTTTAGAAAAAAAAAACAATAAACCACCCCTACACAAAAGGAGAAGAAAAACTACAAACGAGACAAGCAAGATGTAATGTAACAACCGAAGTAAAACAAAATATAACCGCTGTGGAGAAAACTGCATACTACCTGAAAGTCAGTCCACCGTTGATTTGGCGAAGCCACATCTTCACAGAACGTGTGGTATATGGCGTCTGTAGGGTCACTCATTTTTATGGAAAATGCTGTGGTGCACTTAACGTTATAGTTGTGAGAGACAACATACTGCAGGAAATGACTTTGATCAGGACCTTTGAATCTTTGAATTTGTATTTTTAAACTGCTCCACACACAGGGGTGTGTGGAGTCCCTCTGAACTGGGGTCTTTTGAAGTGTACTGTTGAGAAGCTGGCATTTAGAAGCACTTAGTCAATGTAGTTCAACAATCACTTGTGAAAAGTAACATGGCCAAGCCATCTGTAACATAAATAATAACATTAATAATACTAAGGGTAATCTTATAGATACAGAGAAGGCAAACTGCCAAGAATCTTGTTAGATTTCTATCTTTGAAGTGTAAAAAGTTTTTATGGATTTATTTTTCCCCTTTATTCTCTAAAAGGGCCCATTGTTGCTTGGCATCAGGTTTGGTCACAATGCCACTCGCGTACAGAGGAGGCATTTCCTTTCCTTCCTTTTGTTAGTATTTATTTGATTTTTGAAGTTACGCATCATTGAACTAACACCACGAGATATTGTTTTAGTGCCTGTTTTTCTCACCCCACCTCTCCCCGTCTCCTCACAAGCACTTACCACTTATAGCACGTAAATCGCTATTGCGTAGGAATTAATACTGTACGTTAAACTATAGAGAGTTTGAATGAGAGAGGTGCTTTTTTATGCCTTGCGCTCAAGGCATATAATAAAGCTTAGGTTTTAAGCGCTAGTCAAACTGGCCACACGCCAATGCCCTCAGTGCCCTGTGTGCTTTGCTGGATTCCAATCGGGCCTAAGTTAGGCTTAAAGCCTGGCGCAAGAAGTGGAATTTTGAAGAAGACAATTTGGCCTAGAGCGATTATTTAAATTAACGGACCGTAAAAAATAAAATACGATAAAAATAGAGAGAGAGAGAGAAGCATCACTGTCATTCCTCAGGTCTACAGTGTCTCAAACAAACGTTTAGAAATCTACTGTATTTTTGAAGACGTTGTCTCGGTCAAGGGGTGTACGAAGCTTGAGATGAGGAGTTATTCTCTGGGATCTTCATTTGGACTGATTATTATTTTTCTCTCTCTTCATCTTTTAGCAGCTGTATCTGAGCAGACTCCAGCGAGAAAATGTTTTAAAGCATCAGCCGATGAGATTTTTAAGAAGTCCGAAGGAAAAGGAAAAATGAAGCCACCAGGAAAATGCACTGTGCAGGAAGAGTGGACTCTAAAAAAATGAAGAAAAATGAGAATAGTGATAATGCTAATAATAAAATATGTAAAAAAATAGTAAAAAAAAACATTTTAAAAATGACAAAAAATTAATTCAGAAACTGGATTTTTAAATGCCAGGTTCAAATGTTTCTGTTAAAACAGATCTCCCTCTGCGTGTTTTTAAAACATAGTGCGGGGATTCTTTTTTTCTTATAATTGTACATTTGTTTAATGTGAACAAGACACTAATGTGCAATCGCGTGCAAGCGAGCGAGAGAGCGCGAGCGAGAGAGAAATACAGCAGAGAAAAAAAAAATCACCCGCTGAGGATTTATCAAAAGTTTCACTGTATCGGGCGTGAGAGGCGGCTGGGGCAGGAGGGAATTACAAAAAAAACTACGCTCCCGGTCTCCTCTCGGATGAAAGCGGCGGGGAGCTTTTGTCTCCGAGAAGCACGGACACACGCCACGGCCACTGGCAACCTGAAAGCACTTAAATGTCCTAACACTCCTTTACGTGCATTCTGGATCTCACAACAACAACAGCAGCAAACCGTGTCTGCTGCCAGGCCTAAATCACTTGCCCTGGAGGAGACACCGCATACTTTTTACGATCTGTCTGTGAAGTTTTTTTTTCTCCCTTATTTTCCTCGTTATCCTCTTGCGTTATCATTCTTTATAAGTGTACGTCCTTGTTTTAAAAAAAAAGCGACTCGGTTATTTGAAAGTCTCGTGTTACTGCTGACAATAATAACGATAACTAAGACAACAACAACAACGACGACGACGATGATGATGATAGTGCATCACCTCAGGCCTGATTTGAAAATAGCAAGAGAGTTGACAAACAAGAGAGCATAGAATGCCCCTTTACCTCATGGTGTGTGTTTGCGCTGGTCTGATGCGTACGTATGGTTTTTATTCTATGTATGTAGCAGTTGCCCCTCACTGCCGTTTGTTTTGCTTTCGACGCGTTCGGTTTGGCTCCGCCTCACAAGCTCCGCATGCCTCTTGCCCACCCACCCACCCGCCCTCTTTGTCCGTTTGCGTCGAGCACTCGATTGCCACGCCGGGCGGACGTCGGTACCAGACCTGGGGAGAGGGGGGGGGCATTGCCCTTGGCCCCATCGTCGCTTATCTCTCCACATTCGCCCCCCGTCGATGTCTCTTCCAAAAGAATGTAAACTCTCGCACATGCCGGAGAAGTCCTGCCACGTTGCATCGATTCTGAAACCGAACCGAGCCGAGAAGGGTGGTGCTACCGTTGACCCGAGACCGTTAGTTTTTCTTTCTTTTTTTGTTAAACCGGAAAAAAATGTTATTGGCTTTATGTACAAATTTTGGGACCTTCCTGGAAGTCTTGAAGCGAAGTGGGGGGGGGGGGGGCCCGTAGGTGTGCGGTTAGCAGGGCACTCTGGTTGGGAAAGGGCAGTGAAATAGAGCTACCCCACCTCCCTCCCTCCCTCATATAATTTCCTTCTTCTGATGTAACCTGGCACCCGGGCCCAGCCGGCCCACGAGCCCCAAGTGCAGTTAACTACGCCACTGTCTTGAAGGCTCTGCGAATTGTCTCCTGTGGAAGGATTCCAAAACAAGAGTGCTTTCAAGACTTTATTTTTTTTCCCATCCCGAGTTGAGCAAAAAATGAACACGATTACATGCCTCGACCGCTCACTACCGTGCTGGCGGTGTCAGTGGTTTGCATGCTTCCTTTTTGCAAGTCTTGTCGCGCACAAAGTTAAGCCTTTTTATTATCACTTGAACCTTTGTAACAAAATTTGCCGGGTTCTTTTGTTCTTGGAACCATTGTTTTGTACACAATGTAGTAGAGGTGGTAGGAATGTTGCTGGATTTCCAGCCCAATCGTTTGTTCGTGCAACTTGGCAGGATTCGTCTGCTTAACATTTATGTACACAACGCAACGCGCACAGAACCGTACGCTAAACTGGTCCCAACATTTTAAAATTCATTTCTATTTAAAAAATAAGTTTTTTTAAATGTGCTGGATTTTATCGCCATGTGTCATGCGCGCACTCAAATGCCAGCCCCACCCCCCCCCCCCCCCCCCTCTGGACCTCTCCTTGTGCCCTCAGTGAGTAGCTGCCACCACATGTACAACTTGCACTGTGTTATTTCAGTTTTTTTTTCAATTTTTTTTGCTGCGTTATGAGTTGTTGTTTTTTTTGTATTCTGTATATTTATGTAACCACGGATATTTCCTCCTCAATTGTCTGACTCCCCACAGCCCAGGGTGACTTTTGCAGCATGACCCCGGTAGAGGTCAAAGGTCATAACAGAGTCGTCCTGTCCTTCCTCATGTTGTCACTGTTACGCTGCCGGGTACTGTTACAGTTCTGGTTAACAAAACTATTACAATAACTATACCTTTACAAGAATATTTTAGGTTTTGTACATTGTAATACACTGTGCAGTGACTGCTTCCCCTGCTGTTACTTTTCGGACATTTATAAAACTGTTATTATTTAGTCCAATCCATGAAGGCATCTTATCTCACACTGTATTGTATACCTCCGAAAGCACAATAGTCGTAGCCTATAGATAACTTATAGAGATTAAACAAAAAGAAAAAAAACAAACCCGACATCAACATCTCCGTGTGCTTACTGCAGATGCGACTTTCTGTTTTCGAAACTGATAAGGAAATCCGAGCATCACCCCGACCACCGTGGGAGTCTTGAATAGCGTAAAGTAAAACATGTACGCCTTATGTTGCACACAATCTAGGAACCCGGACCGTGTTCACAGATGGAAAGTCAAGGCCCTACTTGATAAACTAGCTAGGCTACTTCTAGATTTGAAGCTTTCGTGACTGCAAGGATTCATACTCTTAGGTTTTTTTAGGTAAAGTAACGTAGGTAAAAAAAATAATAATAGAAATAAACTATAAATGACGACGTTTCAGAGGCAACACAAGTCTCCGTCATCAGGTGGAACCGTCACAGCCAAATTTACTGTATCAAGTGAGGAAAAATCCAAGAGACAATCTCTTAAATACAAGTTAAGGGGGAGGGGGGGGTTTATCTGAATGTGGTAGCCAGGTAATGGCACGGGGGGGGGGGGCTAAAAGAGAACAATGGTCCTCACTTGATACAGTAAATCTGGCTGTGACGGTCCCACCTGATGACGGAGACTTGTGTTGCCTCCGAAACGTGATTTATTTTATTTTATTTATATTATTTTATTTTAATTTTATTTTTTTACCTACGTGACTTTACCGAAAAAACCTAAGAGTATGGTGCACATCGACTCAGGGTTGTGGCCGGTGTTAGCTTATAATAAGCATAAAAGAAAGCAGTACTGTTAAACGCTGGGGATGTCAACACTCGGTAAAGTAGAATAGTACCTGTCAAATAAGATGGTACAAATATGTGTAGTTAAATTTTGTTACGTAGCTAGGCTACGCTAAGCTAGCTATATAGCAGCTATATTTCAGAAGCGACACGACTATCACAAATGACAGCTGAACAAAGTGGCGTATCACGTGGAAATGTATAGAAGCCAAATACTCTTAAACGCACGTTGATTCTAAACGTGGAGGGAAAAACCGGAAATGTATAGAAGCCAAATACTCTTAAACGCACGTTAATTCTAAACGTGGAGGGAAAACCCGGAGGACCGGGAGAAAAATCCATGCGACCATGGGGAGAGAGACACGCAAACTCCAAATATACAGGCGTCAGGTTTGGGATCGAAACCACGACCTACATACCAGGCGAGGTGGTTAACGTATCAAGGGGTTTGTAATCCTACGATCGGCAATCACAATGGGAACACGCAGTACTTGTACGATGCAGTGTACTGGAACGGTATCGAATTTGAGTTAAGATTTAAAGTAAAGTAACAAACGGAACAAAACCCCCAACCGTACAATGCACAACTTTGGCCGGCTAAAAACAAGAATCGCCGGTGGAGAGTGTGATATGCAAAGGAAAACATGCTCCTTTTTCCATCCCCAAGAGCACGGACATTGTTTCTGAGGGAGCCCACATGAAGTTGGCGTTTGTACCTGTGAACCCAACCATCTTGCCACAGATCACAGGTGCCATCCCCGCCTCTGACTCATCTGTCATAGGGCTACGCACTCTCGCTGGGTTTCCATTTAAGAAATATGAGACGTAACTTTATTCAAGTCGCAGTGTCACCCCTGTTTTCAAAATAATGTTTATTTATCCAAGAGGAATCCAATGAGCTTTTCAGCTCTTTTTCACAAATGTCCGGTAAGGGTGGGTTAGAACGTTACAACAACAAACAATACAAAACACACGATAGGAGTGAAAAGTATAGGAAAGGTAAACATATCACTTAAAATATATACAAATAAAAATAAACTTTAAGCTGAGTCGTTTACCAATTTTAAAAAAAAACGGAATTGTTTTATCTTCCAGCATTCGCTGATTGGCGTTGTTTACCGATCGTGATAATGCCTGCTTTTTTTACAGGCCTACTCTTCCACACCGGCCAGATGTCCCGGTAGAGGTCAAAGTACCCACACGTCAATGTGTCATCCCGATTAGAAACACAATTGGATGGAATTCTCAATGGGTGGCTTATTTCGTCTTAAATTTGATATAACTGCATACTGAGTGCATTGAATTATGTAACGATATGAAATGCACTCTTTGGTTATTTCGGTAAAGTCACGAAGAAATACATTTTATTAAATAATAATAGAATACGACGTTTCTATTGCAACACAAGCAACCATCATCAGGTACAAATGAATGTAAACTTGGAAGTACGAAGAACGTAATCAATCAGGTGGGGTGTTGACTGTTTTGTTGGCCGACTGTTATATTGCATTATATTGCCAAGTTTACTATGTTTGTTTTCTTATTCATTTGTACCTGATGATGGTTGCTTGTGTTGCAATCGAAACGTCGTATTCTATTATTATTTTATTTATTTCTACGTGGCTTTACCGAAAGATTCCTGCAGCCACGAAAGCTGATATGAAATGCACTTGCTTTATTATCCTATTTCAAATTAGGATGCATTGTTTGGATAGGAAAATCAATTTTATTGATCCTGTTGACTGTCCAAAGTGTGACATTTATCTGAATACAATAGCACCTATTCGAATTAAACATATTCAAATTGGAAACCCAGTACCGTATGTATGGACGTGCTCAGAAAAATGCGCATCGTCGTCGGCGGATGGAGAGAAAATAGTGGAGGGGAGGGATGATTTAAAAATGCCCCTTTTTTAACCAACTCAATTCGGTTCTTCCGTTTCATTTTCGAGGAGATCATCACTCGCGCATCAAAACTTATTTGAAAATTTGAGTCCTGCGTCATCGACTGAGTCACAAATAAGAGGCTGATGATGTTTTTTTCTTCTCCTGTGACATTTCCCCGTGACAACATATAGCCTTAACAGACCGTAGGGGCAAGTGCTGTTAGCAAGTAGCTATGAAGGCCGGCACGGCACAAAGGCGGTGGGTGGTCAGCAATGTTTACACACTGCACCAGGTACTCATTTGAGGCTGAGTCGACCTAGGGGATGCCCAGGACCGGTTCAGATAATCGTCACTGGTGTTGGCCGTGAGCGGGAATCGAATCCGTGTCGCCGGGTTCATAGCGCAGCGCGCTAACCGCTGCACCACCGCTCCCCGTGACAAACACCCCACCACACACACCCCCTGCTGGTAATCCTTCCAGCCATAGTTGCTGTCTGCTCGGGCAAGGTGAAACGAGAACGGGGAACAAACTTTGTGCATAACCCCCATAACTCAAATATCGAAGCAACCAGCGTTGAAACAGTGCTTGTGGGGTCGTGGAGCTACAGGTCATGTTTAGGCTACCCACATGACTAGGTACCGCTGACTTTTTTTTTATTAAAAGAGTTGCCAACATTGTTCGAAATTTTTGGGGGGGGTTATTAAATGGAAATCACTTTTTTAGGGTATTATAATGACTACCATTATGATTGCAGCAGTCGTGGGATTTACGCGCACTGATTTGATTTATTTTTTACCCCTATCCAAAAATACGACACACAAGAGGCGAGATAATCCACGCTGGTTTGGCTTGTCATTTTAACTTGAGTTGCGTACCGTACACTCTGCGTTAAAACTTTTGTCATCACGTTGGACGAGACGGTTTCCCTTTATTATCGCGGGCCTCAAACCTCCCGACTTCTAGAATAGAAGGTTTTTTTAGAGGGGGGGTTAGATCGCGTCAATATAAATTTGTCGTTAAACCCGCCACCACCCGACACAGCCAATTAGTAAGGTTTGTCACGTAAACAGAACGTGACAATTCGTTACTTGTACAGCACACCGGTGATTCCTGATTATGCTAGTTGTAATTACTGGCGAAACGTCGTACTCGGATTGTAAATGTTGTGGATTTGCTCTCCAACACACCGGTGTGCTGTTCTAGTAACGAATTTGCCACGTTCTGTTTACGTGACAAACCTTACTAATTGGCTGTGCCGGGTGGTGGCGGATTTAACGACGCATTTATATTTACGCGATCTAAGCCAAAAAAAACCTATATTATGGATGATATTGGTCGCGAAGCCTACCACGTGTTAAACTGCCGACGTCTAGTTTTTTCCATTTAGAGACGGACACGTCTGAAAGAGCTGTCTACATTCCGTGTCCTCCCCGCCGCAGCATTTCCGAATATTTTTTTGTATAATTAGCGAACGCTGAGATTTCTGCGCATGTTTAAATAATAAATGTCACGTCATTAGCACCTCGGACAATCAATTTGAGAGATTGGTGCCAACGGCGTATCGACATAATTAAGGTGTTAATAGCGAACCCTGATGGTTGCCGTAGCCTGTTAAATTATTCAATGAACATTAAAGATGAGTTTGAGATAAATAGGCAAAATACAGAACAGTGCAGCTCTTAACACGGAATATTAAAAGTAGCCATAAAACACTAATTTAAATCATTCCACTGACGAGGCCTTTGTGTTAGACAGTACTGCAGTGTAATGGTTTGTTAATGTAACATTAACAATATATAAATTATACTCAATACTTAAGCATTTTAAAGCCCCCTCTTGTTTTTGAGTCGCAAGTTTTCCCCACTGACAAAGCTTCCGGGACATAATTGACTGCATCAACGTTTGCTGGCAAAGGTACAATAATCGTGAAGCAATATATATATATTTACTCATGGTCAGCTATTTCAGGTGGATGGTCAGCCTTGATCTATCCGCCGCTGAAGGAAGCCCCCCCCTGATTAAGCTGTCACCATCGCTCCACTGCCCTGTGATGCAACAATCCGCCGAGCTTCTGTACACGAACCGATGTCATCGCTCCATCTCCGTGAATGACGTCCTCCCCTCGCAGGCGTGTTCGGGTGGATAAGTTCAGCCCAATTTATTGGAGCCGCCGACATGGGGCTTACAGATCGATGGAAGAACACACCACCAGTCTGGCGTGGCTGCTGGCGGTGGCGTCATGGACTTGCCTTTGTATTCTGCGATGATTATCGTTTAAACGTTGAGTCCTTGGTGGACGGTATTGCCATCGATGGGACGGACCGCTTGCGTCGAAGGTGAGTTGGTGTCTCTTGTCAACCGCACCAGGACGTCCCCTGCTGAATCACGGAAGTGCAAGACCACATCGTCTCTGTAATGCACATATGGCCAGCCATTGTGATTATGCCACGGATTGATCAACATACACAATGCATCACACGCTAACCCACTAAACTTTTTTTATTTTACCAGGTAAGGCCCACTGAGCTATATAGCTGTTTTTCAGACGCGACTGCTCGCAAATTATATCTCAACGAAGTGGCTTATCACGTGGAAATTCATAGTCAAATATTCTGAACGCGCGTTTATAAATGTGGAGGGGGTACACCGGAGGAACCGATGAAAAATCCACGTGACCACGGGGAGAACACGCAAACTCCAAATATACAGCAGGCGTCAAGGTCGGGATCGAACCCACGACCTCCTGTGTACCAGGCGAGGTAGTTAACATCTCTTAGCCACCGTGATGATGAGAGGAGAGACACGCAAACTCCAAATATACAGCAGGCGTCAGGGTCGGGATCGAACCCACGACCTCCTATATACCAGGCGAGATAGTTAACATCTAGCCACATCAGAGCACGTGGGAGGCAGTGGGTACATCATGAGAATGGGGTTGCCCTGTGAAGGGCTTGGTTTAATCCGTAACTGTGTCATTGCCTAAAACACCACGTATGCCTTTGCTTAAGCCACCCGGTCTCAGATTCACACCGGGGCACGTAGTAATGAACTTTTACGGGGCTCTTTTGATGATACATTGTTGGTATTCGGTATGCGTGCTAGTACATCTCTTTTGTCAAACTCCTCCTGAATGAAGAACTCTCCCACGCTGTTGTTAATTGTTGGAGGCTTATTCGATGACATTTCACGGCTGCAAGTTGCAGGCGGGCAGCATGCATGCAGGCACAGTAAAACAATGGATTATTGTTTTCGAAAACACTGCCTCTTGTCTTGTTCGTCACGTTAGCCATCCAGCTATCCTGTAACAACCTGATGTGCATGGCGGTCACTCACCCAACCACTATTGAGGCTCAACCCTGCTTAAGATTGTAAGATCTGATGAGATTGGGAACGTTCCGAATGGCTTGGTCATAGACATGAGAGTACTGTATACTGTGTTTTGTATTGGCATGGAGATTTCTTTACTCCACGTGCAGTATTTGACTGTGAAGCAACCAATTTTTTTTTAAGTCTTAAGCCCACTAATTTAAAAGGTTTATTATACCTTTTGAAGGTCCGTCGCCCAAGTTAAATATGCGATGGTGGGCAAAAAACATCGATGTTTTGGTATTGATGATTTCCTTTCAACGTTGCGTTTTTCCAAATCCAAAAATCCGAAATATTCAAATATCCCAGCCGGCCCACCTTCATGTAAAACTGACAAATACAAATCCACGGCCTCCTCCACCAATGCCCTTGAAAGGTGTGTAAACTATAGAGGCTGAATCTTTAAGTAAAGTTTTGACCTAGCAACAACAACCTAGTGGTTTTTATTAGATGTTTTGCCATTTTACTTATTAATTATTCATTATTATTTGGGAGGGGGGATAATAAACATCTCTTACGAATATTTCCATATCATATTTCCTGTAAATATGTTTTATGTCTTCGAAAACATCGTGTATGTTTGCCTTCGGATATTTTAGTGTACACCGATGTTTTCATTAAAAACATCGAGTGTTTGCTATATCGATGTTTATATTTTTGGTTTATTTCCATGTCCCATCGCCAAGTAATTCTTGCACATTTGTGTGCTCAGATTTTTCAACGGAGGCACTGATGATGACGGGGGGGCAGGTTTGGGTAGAGCTGATTAGGGGGTACCCTATCGGATTTCAGAATCTTGATTTCTACTGGAGGAATCCGATGAGCTATAAAGCTCAGAAGGTTACAACAAACAATGCAACAACACGATAGGATATGAGTGAAAGGTATAGAAAAGGTAAACAAATCGCTAAATAATATTAAAATAAAACACTTTTTCCACATATAAAGCGTCACTGAGCCATTAGCTTCACAGATGTCATAATTGGTTAACAGCGCAGAGGGTGTTTTTGGATCGGTGTTCTCTGCGCACGGATTGTATGAATCGCCTGCTCTACATTAACGAGGTGGGTGGGAAGCTACTTAAGCAAGAACAGAACGGTATGTCTCGCCTTTTACATTCCGACGTAACCACGATGCTCCTTCACCTGCCACGGCAGGTTGGGAATGCAACCTATGACCCCCAGGCCACGAGCAATATATCAGCGAGCATGTAAATCGGTCAATAATCTGCACAGGTAGAAACAAATACGTTGTAGCAGAGCTGCGTTCTATATCCCCACATACGGTAAAAATGGAACTGTTTTCGTCCATCAGCCGACAGTATTAAACCCATTGTTTGGTTATGCTGCTTGCTGCTGACTTGGCAGTGGTGCATAAATAACAGAAGACTCAGCACATTCGTCAACACGCCTTAAATGTAAAACTATATAAGGCGACGTTTCGGGCAATGCCCCTTCTTCATAGCGCATACAAGTATTGCCTTTCCACACAAATATATCAGTCGGCAGAATCTGTTTAAGCAACCAATGCAAACTCCTCTGGATCTGTTGCAACCGCCTCTTGTCTTTATCGGCAGGCAGGCAGGCTTGTGTTAAACATGCTGCAGGGTGACCAGTTGGGACTGCTTTCTAACCAGACTGGCATGATAAGGGGCGCCGCGGTGGCTATGAGATGTTAACTACCTCGCCTGGTCTGCAGGAGGTCGTGTGGTTCGATCCACACCCTGACCGCCTGCTGTATTATTTCGAGTTTGCACGTTTGTCTCCCCGTGGTCGCGTGGATTTTTTTTCTCCGGGTCCTCCCGGTTTTCCCCTCCAAGTTTAGAATCAACATCGTTTAGAGTGTTTGGCTGCTCCTATAAATGTCCACACGATATAAGCCACTGAGTTGAGCTATCATTTTTGGCCAGTTCGCTTCCAAAAAAGAGAGCTATATGGTTCAGTGGGTCTGAGCTGGTGACATAAAATAGTTTATAAACTTCATTTGGAGCTTTCGTGACTGCAGGAAATACTCTTTGGTTCTTTCGGTAAAGTCACGTAGAAAGTTAAGTAAATTCAATAATAGCATTCGACGTTTCGATTGCAACACAATGATTGATTGCTTGTGTTGCAATCGAAACATCGTATGCTATTATTTAATTTATTTTATTTCTACGTGACTTTACCGAAAGCACCAAAGAGCAAAGTAGATTATAGTTTGACTTGCGAGGGCTCTGGCTCAAGGAGTGCACGTGGTGACCGGAATATTTGACCCTGAACCATGGGGGATGGGTGGAGGTGGGGAGGGCAGTGCAAGGTCACGTGGTGGGCCTCGTCCCGTGACGTCATGGGATGTGACGTCACACCGGATTTGGTGGTGGACGAGGGGGGGAGGGGCTCCTCCGGCCGCCATTTCAATACCGCGGCCTCCGATTCGCGGAGGCACAAAAAAAAAATCCGCGTCCGTTTTACGACAAAAGTGACACTTGGCTTCACTTAAACGGCGAAAATTGTCGCGCAAACAATCGGGCGTCTCGACTGGGTCGCCACGTTCGCTTAGGGGCGAGTAAGGAAGGAGAAAACGTCCGAAGGCTCGCACGTTTCACGCGATCCGTGGGCATTTTCTCGCAACGAAACCGGCTTCGAGCCCTCCTCGGCGCTGTCATTAACCGACGATGAATTAAAGCGCCGCTGCTCCTCCATCCGCCGTCAACAAACGCAACGGCACAGTGCCGTGGCCTTCTTTGATCGGGGAAGTGGTGAGCCGCCTTCACCCTGAGGGCGCTCACCATTGGGATAAAGCCTCGTGCATGCTGAGTGAAGGGGCGTGGTCATTGTATGCTAATGAAGGGGGCGGGTCGTTGTATGCTAATGAAGGGGGCGGGTCGTTGTATGCTAATGAGATGGGCGGGTGTGGTATGCTAATTTTATGGGCGGGGTGTTGTATGCTAATAAGATGGGCGGGGTTAGTACCAGGCCGGGGGGAGGGGCGTTCGGTACAAAATCGGCCGATTGCCCAATCATCGACGCGCGACCTCCTACGTAACATCCTGAAACGAGCCAATCGCGTCGACGGAAGGTGGTTGGTGCGCGCGACGCCACCGTTTCCGTGTGACGTCATTGCTCCCGGGGGCGGGGTGGTCGAGTGGGTGCGGCTTGGATCGATTCAGGAATCTACGAGTTTATCCCACGCTGACTAGTCGCGTATCGATTCTCGTGTAACACGAAAACTTTATCTTCTTGGTTCTTTCGGTAAAGTAGAAAAAAATAATAAAAAATAAAACATAATAAAATAATTCTCACGACCTGAGGACGGCTGCTTGCGTTGTAGCCGAAACGTCGTGAGATTTATTTTATTATGTTTTATTTTTATTATTTTCCTTCTACTTGACTTTACCGAAAGAACCAAGAAGATGAATCCCTGCAATCACGAAAGCTTTAAATCGAAACGAAAATTGTACTTTTTATTTTACCAGGCCCACTGAGCTTCTATACAGTTATTTTTTTCAGAAGCGACCTGGGCCACACATGATAGATATAGCTCAACGAAAGTGGCTTATCAAGTGGAAATTTACAGCAGCAAAATTATCTAAATTAAATATATTCAATTATATCCCCGACTACTTGGTACATTTGTGAAAAAGAGCTTAACAGGTCATCCGATTCCTGCAGTCTCAATAAATATTCTGATCATTCTGACCAAAACAATGAATTTGTCCCAAAACAAAGAAATCGATTTTTGTCGATGTAAAGCTTTCGTGACTGCATGGATTCATATTATTGGTTATTTCGGTAAAGTCACGTAGAAGGGAAATAATAAATTAATAAAAAATATTACATAATAAGATAAAATTATTCACCTGAGGACGGCTGCTTGCGTTGTGGCCGAAACGTCGTGAGAATTGTATTTTATAATGTTTTATTTTTATTATTTTATTATTTCCCTTCTACGTGACTTCACCGAAAAAACCAAGAAGATGATAAAATTATCACTATTGTGAAAATTTTCTCTTTTTACGTTTTATTTTATAGAACCAAGAATAAAGAAATCGATTCTTGCGAATCGATTCTTGCGGATCGATTCTTGCGAATCGATTTCTTGTGGGGGGTGTGGCGGTGGTGTAGGGGAGGGGCCTGCGGGACGTGTAGGCGTGGCTAGTGGCAGTGGAAGGCGGGGCTAGTCTGGGCGTGCGTAGAGAGAGGGGGGGGGGGAGACGCGCACTACTTTCATTCGCGCGGGCGGGTGGGGGTGGGGGCAGCGCGCGTCGTGTATTAATCCGCGCCCTAACGGCTGCCATTTTCTGAGCGGCTCTCTTTTTTTGTAATCTGCCTCCGCCCTCTCTCTCTCTCCGTCGTCTCTTGAAAGACGCTGCCGCTTTCCCGCCTCCACCACCACCACCACCATCATCGTCGTCGTCGTCTTCATCGTCGTCGTCGTCTTCTTCGCAGCAACCGCGTTAGTTTTAGTCGACGAAACCAACTCATCTCCCCAACAAGCCGCAATTGCCGTAGCGTGTGTGGGTTAAACATTTAACTAATACACACGCGCGTAGAGGCAATACATCCGTCTGCCATTTTTTTTTATCTGTAACAAATCGATATACGTATGCGTAAAGCGACAGTGCTAATAGTTAAATTTGTGTGTTAGGCGTTTAAAGGCTTTTTATTTTGTTGTGGTGTGGGGTTGGTGCCAGTGGGGGGGGGCCCAGTTTTTGAGAAAATGGCAGACGCCGACAAACTGAACATCGACAGCATCATAGCGCGGTTGCTCGAAGGTAACGACAGCACTTGTAATTATAACTATTTATACATATTCTTTACACCGTCACATGTGGGTGCTTCGTTCGCGATTGTTTATTTGAAAAAAAACGGGGGTCGAAAGGTTGAAAAGCTTCGTTTTTTGTGGTTCAACACCCTAAGGCCTTCCTTAAAACCGAGTGGCGTTAACCGCGTCGCGTTTAACTTTAAACGCTTTTAACTTGTAAATGTGGTCTACGTTGTTGTTTATAGTGAGTGATGAGCGGGTGCTTTGTTTTAAATCGGTGAGTTAATGTGATGTCGCCTCGCTGTGTGGAGGTAACGCGGCGCTCGGATCGCGCTGAGGCTTTTAACGCCCTTAAATGGACGTGGGGATTTTGTTTTAAATGTTTATTCTTTGCGTTTAAAGCGAGGCTCAAATGTGGATTTATTTTTTTGGAACAACACGGAAAGGCTTAAGAGTTAAAAGCGTTAACCTCCGAAAAAAAATGTTTTATTGTTCGAGCGAAACTACTGTGGTGGTTTAATACCGGTGGTGTCATGGTGGTGTGGGGCATTTTAACTAGCAACCTTTACTCGAACATCTAAAATGTACAATGATTGTATTTCTCTTTTGCTGCTATGTACACCGTTAAAATTGCGGGGGTTTTTTAAAACAAATATTTCTCAAGCAGGTTAACAAAATGTGCGGAGGAGTTTATCTTTTGTTTGGTCGGGTTATTTCACAAATCCATTGTTTGGCTTTGGCTATGATGGGCCACTTCTGGCCTAAATTCAATCAAGATTTCTGGACTGAATTCCCATTGCATTATCCCTTGAGCACAGCCAACATCTCTAGGAGTGCACCGTATATCTCCTCTGCCAACTCCGTCTTCAACCACCAGCATTTTTTAAGCCAGCGTGGTGAAGTATGGTAAAAAAAAAACCTAAGAGTATGAATCCTTGCAGTCACGAAAGCTTCAAATCTAGAATTATTGTCAAATAACCCATCCCACAGACACAGTGGAGCAGTGGTTATTTAAAAGGCGGTGGGGGGTGGATGTTACAGTACCACCTTTACTAAATCCGGTTTTGTAAATTACAATGGGTAATGAAAATTGGGAGCTTGATGAAGGCTGGGCGGGCAGCCATGGCTTTGTTACTGTGCGTTTGGAGGGGGTGGTGGTGGTGGTGTAGGCGGGTTTTGAGGTCGATGAAGTCATTGGAAACGAAGGCCCTGGGGAGGGAACGGCGAGGATTGAATGGACTATTGCCCCTTGCGTGTGCTGCTGCTGTACAATAATGCGAAATACAACGTCTTAAAATTTATGGCTTACAGTGGGGAAGGGGGGAGTTGGTGGTGGTGTGATGTTGATGTGTGTGGGGGGCTGCTAATGTTTTTGAGTTGAAAATTATTATGACGATAAACCGCCACACAACTCGATTTTGTGAATGGAATCGACGAAAGTATCGGCTGTTAAAAGAATGGAATAGGATTCCCATTAGAATGGGGGGCAAGCGTGTTGCGGATGACTTGAGCGTTCTGAAACTCGTCTGAATCTCCCGTTTTATTGCACTTGGGAGCAGACGGGGGGTGTCTCAATTGGTGTTTATTCATTTTGAGCCCTTCGGCAACGTCTCGTTACTAAACCCTCTCTTCCACGTTGAAATCAATTTCCCAGTAAGCTTGGGGATGATGAGCACAGGGCTCAACACAACTGTTAGCGATCCACCACGTTCCTCGTTAATGAGCATTTTACCTTATTTTAAAACGCCATAATCGCACTCTAAACATGAAGCTACGGGAGGGGTAGTGGTAGGGGGCGTTTAGTGTCGTCATATAGAAAGGGTCCCTTCCTTATTTGGCGGCAAGTTTAGCTTTGTGCATTCCACCCTTCATGCGTCGACCCCTTTCACCGTTCCGCGTTATCCCCAACCTCACCCGGAACCTGGCCGCCGAAGTTTCAAGTTTGTACCCCCCACCCCCATTCCAATTCGTTCGCTGTTGAAATCCGCGCGCATCAAGCCCATTTGATACGGGCGATGCAAACAACATGTTGCCCCCCGTTTGGCCGCAACGCGCGGCTTTAACTCAATGTGTCGACGAGCTTTTTGCGAACCGACTGGTGCCTGTTTAAAACGTAATCTGAACTCGCGATGCGCACATTGCGGTCATTAAGTGTGTTGTGGTGGGTGGGGGACGGTGGCAACTCGCGGAAGATGAGAGTATGCGGCACCTCTGCGGGGTTTCGCGTTAGCCGTGCAGTGTGAAGAACGTGTAATTTAAAAGCGCACCCACACTTTAATTTTTCCGCAGTGCGTGGGTCGCGACCAGGCAAGAACGTGCAGCTGACGGAAGGCGAGATCCGCGGCCTCTGCTTAAAGTCCCGCGAGATCTTCCTCAGCCAGCCCATCCTTCTGGAGCTGGAGGCGCCGCTGAAGATTTGCGGTAAATACTGACGTAACGCACGGTGGGAGAGGCGGCGGGTGGGTGGGTGGTGGTGGGAAGCCCACACCTCGGGCCGGGAGATTAGGCAAGACTCATTTTATATAACAGCGGGCGCCTCCGTTCTACCGGAGGGAAGGAAACGCTGCAAAAAATAAAGTGAATTGTTTTTTTAGTTGTCTTGTGTGTGCGTGGGTTCCCAACCCGACTCTCGTCATATTGGGCATGATTGCATGCACGTGTTGGTCCATTTCCATGTTAACGTTTTAAAATCTGTTTTGGAAACTGATAATTGCATCATCGGATGCAATTTTACCCGAAGATGCCCGATTCATTCATACACAAAAGGGCACTTGCCAATATTTGATGGGAAAGACTGCCAAATCGCAGCATATGTTCTGCCCAGTTCTGTTGCTGAACAAAATGGCTGGGGGCACTGTATGACTGGGGTCCCTGCGTGTCGTTGTGGTGCCAGGTGACATCCACGGGCAGTACTACGATCTGCTGCGGCTCTTCGAGTATGGCGGCTTCCCTCCCGAGAGCAACTACCTCTTCCTGGGTGACTACGTTGACCGTGGCAAGCAGTCGCTTGAGACTATCTGCCTGCTGCTCGCCTACAAGATCAAGTACCCAGAGAACTTCTTCCTTCTCCGCGGAAACCACGAGTGCGCCAGCATCAACCGCATCTACGGCTTCTATGACGAGTGTGAGTTGCGCACGTGCCTGGTCCCAGCAAGGTGGCCAGAGGGAGTTTGTCCCCCCTCGGCTGACGTGTGCAGGTTTAACGATTTATTTGTTCCGAGCGACACTGTCCTCTGTAATCCCGTGGCCCAACTTGCACAGAGCCTGTGACCGCCCCTGCAGGGGCGTTGCCACGTAGAGAGACCCCAGCTTCTAGTGGGGTTGGGGATGCGTGTGCGTTTCCTTGTGTGTGTGGAGTGGCATTTCTTTATTTGCAGTTGCCGTGTGTCAGCGGTAACTTGGTTTATGGGGCCCGTGGTGTGGTAACATGCCTTGTGTGTGAGCTGTCTTAGCTGGAAAGGTGCTCTTGTGTGCGACTAAAATGCAGCCCTTTACTGCGGCGTGGAGGAGGGGTTGTTGCATGTTTGTGCGGCCAACTCGGGTTTTTTGCCTGTAGAGACTGGTGGGGTTCCAACCTGTGTTTATGGCATGAGAGTGTGAGGCGTAAGCCACTTTTAATTGGCTGTGTGGCATTGCCTGTGTGTGGTGGATGCGCCAAGGAAAACCCTGCGCCTTGCGCTGTAGCACAGTTGGTATGCAAGGTACCGTGCAAAGTGCACTGATACAGGTGTGCAGACTTGCGCGCTTGTTGGCAGCAAGAAAAAACGAGCGATAGCTTGATATTTGCACTCCAAAGTGGCAGTGTGTCTTGCTTGTTACTCACTTTTCAAGTTTGGGTTTAACTTTATTCAATGTATTTGTGATGCATTCCATGTTTTGTAACATTGGACAAAAGGCTTGTCAAGTCTTTTAAATGTTGGCAATTTGCCATCTGGGTGTTACAAACATGGCCGGGTTGTTTTCATTGACCGAATCTCTCCAGCGGAACTTTTTAAGAATACATTCTTCTTGTATTAGGTCGCTATTGAACAGCTTTGCCGCTCGCTGTGCAGGCAAAAGGCGATACAACATCAAGCTCTGGAAGACCTTCACCGACTGCTTCAACTGCCTACCCATCGCTGCGATCGTCGACGAGAAGATCTTCTGCTGCCATGGAGGTAACACGGAAGAGTCAAACAAGTTTTTTTCTCAACCCCATAATGGCTCCCGGACATTGTGCGCAAACCCCCCTGCAGCCACCCAATCAATGAAGGTGGTGGCGAGGTGTAAAGTATCCACTGGCTTAAGGGGGGTCAAACGGGAAAATCTTGGTGAGCCGACAACTTAAAGGTTGCGCATGTCTTTGGGTGTGTGGCGCATGCAGTCGTAGAGTCGTGCGAGCGGAGGAGTTGAATGGATGTAGTAACGATGCCATTGGTGAGACGCCTTGTGAATGTGATTTAAATCTGTATGCTGAATGCAGTATAAACCTTGATGTGCTTACTGCGTGTCAGGATTAGCACACGTGGGTGTTCCTGGGGTTACCGCTCAATCTAAAGAAATCTTTCGAATAATTTAATACTGTACAATGCACAGGCTTTCTCGCAGAGCATATTCGGGTCGCTTTTGTTAAGTTTTGCCCTGAAAGGGTGTTTGCTGGAAAACGGCGTTAGTTTCTCCCATAGCTGGGAACTACAGTACTCGTTTTGGGGCTGTCAATACACGTTTATACATCTCTTCCTATCTCTGCCATAAAACCTTAAACCCTATCCTCACAATGTTGGTATTACAGCTAAGGCTTTTCTCTTGAACTACATAAAAAAAATTACCTGGAAAAAGACGTTTACAAAAAACCCACCATTCTCTAGATATGGGTACTGCAGTAGTTTATACTTAAATTAATAAAACACAGACGTCCGGTCACGCACGTCACGTTACCAAGGTAACCCCCTCACCCCACTCCTAAGCGAGACATGGGATGGGGTTGGTAATGTGTGTTTTGCATTTGTAGGTGCGTGCACGTTTCCGTAATCGAGGGTGAATTTACTTGGTGTGCATTCATACAGACTGCCTTTATTTGGTTATTTGCATGTTATGGTATCGACATATGCCATGTTTAACCTATATTTGAATGTATGTGTTAGTATATCATTGGTTTATGTTCGTATGTCATTTGTAAGTTAGTTGTGCGTGTGTAGTGGTTAGTGCACCGTGCTAAGAATCTGGGAACAGTTCGATTCCCTCTCGCGGCCAATGACAATTATCTGAACCGGTCTCGGGCCTCCCCGAGATCGAGTCTGCCTCAAATGAGTACCTGGCGCGGTGTGTAAACATCGCCACTGGGGAGACAAAGGCGATCGGGCGTGGTGCTGGTCACCCAAACCCACTTGTCCCGGCCTTCATAAGTGGTCTCTGACAGTACTTTGTCCCAATGGATGGTTAAGGCTATATGGGGGATCTTTGTATTTATGTTTGTATTGCGCGTGTGTGTATTGCATTCGTCCCTAAATATTCTGTGCGTATTGTGTATGTATGTAGTAGTTGTAAACAAGCCCATGTTAATCTACTGCTGGATGGGGGCCTCCCCAGTGTCTAATGGGGGTTGTTTGACCATACTTGACCATGCTAGTCTTTGGAATGGTCAAGCAGTGGGGTGGATGGGGCACTTGTGATGTCTGATGTTAGCCATGGTCAGGAATTAGTCACATGGGTCCTGCTTAAAATTGTTGATTCAATATAATTTCCTGAATTGGCCAAACTAAAGAAAGTCATCTCAATCTTGTATAGAGGATAAAGGTTTCACTGCATGGCCAGTAATTTTTTTAATCACTTTTTAACCGTACCAGATTGTTGTGTATTTTGCAAAGCACTATTGTGCAGGAACGTACAGATGTTGCATGAAGTTATGTGTATGTGTGGCCAGGCCTGTCCCCAGACTTGCAGTCGATGGAGCAGATCCGACGGATAATGCGTCCCACGGACGTGCCAGACCAGGGCCTGCTGTGCGATCTGCTGTGGTCGGATCCCGACAAGGACACCATGGGCTGGGGTGAGAATGATCGCGGTGTTTCCTTCACCTTCGGAGCGGAAGTGGTTGCCAAGTTTCTTCACAAGCACGACCTGGACCTCATCTGCAGGGCGCACCAGGTGAGCTGGGACACGTGGGAAGACTGGCTGCGCACACACAAGCAAGGCGCTCCCATGGATGTATCCACAAACATCTGGGAAAGACAGAAAGGATTTTGTAATGCAGAGTCAACTCACTTGCTTTTCATCAAGAAGTAAGATGAATAACTTTCTGAAATACAAATTATCCTTATGGCGGTACCAAATAATACAAATGGCTGAGGAAATTAAATATTTTTTATCTGGGACACTTTTTTCCAGGGGTGTACTTAACTCCGCTACTGGAGCACCAATCAATCCGAAATCAGTGCCACTCCGCAATGTCGAAACGCAGCGAGGACGATTGCGCTGAAACCCTGTTCGCTCGTATGCACCATCGTGCACAGCTCGTCGAGATGAGTCTGGCCGCATTGCCGGCTACCAACAGACTAAAAATGATCACGGACATTATGCAAGAGCTGGAGTACTATGGTACCCCGGTGTACTGCCAGAAGGTTCAAATGGCTATTTTTATTTTAATAAGCGGAGTAACTTACCATTTTTAAAAATATTTTTTTATCTTAAATGGCCACTACTGCCATTGTGTACTAACTGAAGCATGGAATTTTAGTCCCTTTTTGATTACAACTGGCGATTTGGATGAAGTTGCTCAAATGTAGCTTATTTTGTCTTGGTGTATGTATGTGGAACTTCTTTCGCACCCGAAATAGCCCCCTGTTCTCTAAATGTCTATCCCTATAGATTTTCCAAATGTATTTTAAATAAACAGCAGTTTACTTTGTTAAACAAGTTCATGGTATAAAACCAGACGAGCGTCATTCTGCTGTGCTACGCCCGTCGCGTATGTGGGCGGGGGAGGGCGGGGGATGTGAAGCCTCCACCTGTGATGTTGTTTGAACTGCAGCAAGGCTCAAATTACCCTTTTCTCACGTTCAGGTTGTCGAGGACGGCTACGAGTTCTTTGCCAAACGGCAGCTGGTGACTCTCTTCTCGGCGCCGAACTACTGCGGAGAGTTTGACAATGCGGGCGCCATGATGAGCGTGGACGAGACGCTCATGTGCTCCTTCCAGGTGAGAGACTGCTGTGTAGCTTTTCGTTATTGGGGCGACCATCTGTTTCCCGTAAACGCAGTAGTAGCGTTCCTGAACAACGCCGCGTTGTGGAAAAAATAGTGTAGTAATGCACGGTGCGTGATAAATTGGCGAAATGCGTACGCATGCTGAACAAAGACTGAGGCATGTGTGGGTGGCATCTAGAAACACCCAGCAGCGTCCCGCCCTTGTGCGATGATGCTACGCCTAGGCAGGCGTAACAACCACTTGTTCCTGCTCGCGTGACGTAGTCCCATTCGCTCAATCGCGTTATGTCCAATTAGCATCCGCGTTATAAAAATGTTTCCCGATGCATTCATCGCGTTATGAAAACACTACGCGTTATAGTAGAACTGACTTGGCTGCATATTGCTCATCATTTGCACACTCTGGTGTGCGTTTTGTAAAATTAATTAAGTAAAAAAGCATGCGACTAATGGAAAGAAATAACGGAGGTTGTGGCCACCTGATTCCATTATGTAAATGTTTGTTGTGCAAGCAAATACATAATGTGCACAATTTGATAACCCAGTGTGCTCTTTTAATTTTCGTTATGGGATCCTGGAGGTTAAACGGTGAGGTTAATAAATATGTCATTATTACATTTAACAGTTGGAGCATTTGGTCATTAACATTGTAGAGTGCCATCATTGCACAGCTTTGCACTAAACAAAGCCAGCCTGCTGCAGTATGTTTAATGTTCTGCAGCTACTCTGTAATTTTAGTTAGTGTTACCAGACAAAGTATTTGCTGTATTGTGGTCATTGTATCACATGCATGTTGTCAAAATTATTTCTCGCAAGCGATTTGAGGCTTACGTAACTCGCACCTCGGTTTGTAAAAGCATTATTAAAGCTATGAGGAGTCTCACAATGACGATCTATGTACGCATTGCAGATCCTCAAGCCCGCAGACAAAAAGAAGTTTCCGTACGTGGGCCTGAACGCTGGACGGCCCGTGACTCCGCCACGGAACGCCGCCAAGAAGAAATAGCTGCTCCCCACCACCTCCTCCTACCCGCCCCTATCTTTCACCCACCTCCCTTGCCCCCCCGCCTCAACCCAACTTTGAAAAGCGGCCGAAGGATGAATGGAAAGTGGACCGGGTCGGTTTCTACCTGACACAAATGATGAGAGTGCTTCTCAGACTCCCCTCCAGCCAAGCCCCCCACACCACATCCTGTACGTTAGTCGCTGCCTCCCACGGGGGACCCTCTTGTGCCAGTAGTCCAGGTCATTGGGGGGCGCTGACGCGTTTTGCTGCGTAGCCTGGCCTCGGTAGTCTGGCCTCGCGAGGCGCTGTAGTGCTGCATAATTCGCAGGAGTTTGTCTAATTACGTGAGATCTGTTTTTTTTGTTTGCGGGCGGGTGGGGGGAGGGCCATTTTTTAGTTTCGTTTTTTAATTGAACAGGAAACCTTTCTAATTTCTTTTTTTGTCCTTAGCTGTCTTTTGAGAAATGGAGCACAGTGGATACAACCCCCTTACGCCTACTCAGGGGCATCATGGTACTGATATGGAATCGCTGCCTTGGTCCCCAGGGGACTGGTTGAGCATGGCAATACATTGGAGGGAATCGGAAGTTTATCTCCCCCTTGTGTGCAGACAAGCTGCCGTGCGTGTTGTCTTCGCCGTTATTTGGCTCAGTCCTTTTCATATCGTTGCCATGGTTCCAGCGTGGCCCTTGCAATCCCAAGTTGTGCATATTGAATAGAATGTTTCTTTGGTAGCTTTTTTTGTTTTGGCAACTGCAAAAGTTGGCATTCCAAGGGTTACGGTTCCATTTTGTGCTTGGCTCGCAATGTCTTGACCAACGGAGCGAAACACAGACTTGATATTAATGAGGCGTTTGCGATGTACGTTGACGATTAGTACTTACTGTATTGTGCTCATTTACATTTTCACACGTCGGCAAAACTTATGTTCCTCTTTGGCCTGCTTTTTGGTTTTTCCAGAGTTTCGTGCTTTTATAAACCACAAAATCAGGGGTTTAAAAAATTCGACCTTAAAGCTTTGTGTACATACAAGTGATCTGGAGAGAGTTAAATTGTGAGTTGACGTTTTGCTTTGTCCATTCTTTTATTTTCTGTTATTTTTTGCTTGCCAGCACGTGGAAGTTTTTTGTGGTGTAACATACGTAATGTAGACGGACAATAATCACCACTCAAAAAAGCGTTGGGTCTACTCCAAATCTGTTTTGTGACTGCTGTTTTTTTATTTTAAAATTTTTGTCCTATTATGTGTGCTTTAGTGGTGTAGGGTTCTTGAACTGAGCCTCCTTTAAAAGAAATGATTTCTCCTTGAAATAAATTGAGTAGAATTGTGATTTGGCAGATTATAGAAGCCATCAGTTGTCTTGTGGCCAAACCTCGCAATGAGAAGAGATGGGTGGGTAAGCGGGAACGGCCAGTGGATCGCCGTCTGCAGGTGTCGTTACCTTCTGCCCTGTAAGCGGATATTGTTATTGCCTCATTCAATAGTGCCGTAGGCTCCAGTCTTGATTTTGTATTTAGTTGTATTCTTGAATGTAATAAATGGTATTTTATACACTCGATGTGTTTCACATATATCACCACGACTGGGTTGTGCGTGCTGCATGTGCTTGATTACCGAAGTTTTTCCTTAAATGTTGGCGATTTGCACTGAACACACTTTGAAGGGCGTGGTTTTGTTTTTTTGTATAAAGGTAACCCCAACTTAAGTCTTCCGCTTGGCATTATGCAGCATCATGTTTGACGCAATGTTTATCATTCTTTTTTTACCAGCTTTGGCGAGGTTATGTGCTGAGGCAAAGCAACCTTTTTGGGATGATAAATTAATTGGAAATTTGTATGAGCAACAGACTACCCTCCGATCTATTAAACCGTTATAATCCTGTCCCCATTATATTTTCATTTAGCCAGTTTAAGGCAATCGCATATGGTCTGGTTCCTGCAGTTAAATTCAGTCTAACCATGTTTACAGTGGTATTCAGTTTAATGTTTTGGATTTTCCACTGGTTTACAGTCCAATGCTATAAACTACTGACACTTCTCACGTTTTTTTCAACTTTTTACGAGTCCCCTTTTCTGTATTGCATATCAAAAAAGCACGTACATTGCAATGAAATCTTAACTGGAAGGATAATAAGACATCTCTAAATATTGTAGGTTAAATTGGGGGGAAAGGCATTTTTTTAATGTTAAACCATCCATAGTAAACAGTACAGTGAGTTTATTTTACGTTATTTGTAATGGGGTTTTAATCTTGTTCCAAGCTGTTTGTAGCTCACATTGCCTCTTAACAAGGAGCCCTATGACATTGTAAGGAGAAATTCGTTTTTATTCCTTTAACAAAGAGCCATGGTTTGGGGCCTGAATTACAATAAAGGGCATGACCAAAATGATAAAGATGGTTCCATAATGTTATAGATGATTGACAATCTCTCAGTACCATCCTGGTGAGTTGGCTGAATTTCCAGATGAGTCCACTTTTTTGTGTTTTAAGTGCCATCAAATAACCAGGGTCATCTTAAATGCCAGGATAAACATTGCATAGAAACATGCGTTTCGAGTATTTGGCTGCTATAAATTTCTGCATGAGAAGCCAATTGAGCTATCATTTGTGGCCAGATCGCTTCTCAAAAAGGGTTATAAGCGGTGACTTCAAGTCTCAATCATCTTCAGCACTGGGCCAATTTAACTTCAACAAAGGGAGCTGGGATGTATAATGTACCTGTAAGGCACCGTTTTAACATCGAGCAGTTTCACTTCGGTGTACCAGTCGTTTTGATTACACGTGGATACGATCAGGAAATTAACCTTGCCTGGTAAAATAACAGTTTAGTTTCGAATACATTTTAGCTGGAAACCAGTACCATTTTCCCATAACAGACATGGTGTCCTAACATTTCCTTTGCAAAACAAAACTTTATCATGTTGGAAAATAGGTTCTCGTTAAAATAAAAAAGTACACCTGATAATGGGGCTTTCCAGATTAGCAAAAATATAAGGAAGGAAATGTACGATTTTTTTATACAGTATTTGACATTTCCTGATCGTACCCTAGTGTAATCAAAACTACTGGTGCAGCAAACACCGTAGTGAAACTGCTCGATGTGAAAACGGTGCCTTACATGTACATTATACATACCAACTCCCTTTTTTGAAGTTAAATTGGCCCAGTACTGAAGCTGATTGCGACCCAAAGTCACCGCTTATCCGTGCATCTCTGCATCATTTTCAAGGCACTTCATTTGGCCCGTGCGGTATTTCAACAAATTGAGATGGGGAGGGGCGATAAGCTCGCAATGTTAGCCAAGTGGGATTTTTTTAAACACTGCGCAGATACGTTAAGTCTTATCAGAATACGACTGGATGTACCAGGGTCGGCGTACAGTGCAATAATATGACCGGTTCGAACTTGTCCGTCTGGTGATGTGGTAATCCCTTCAAACCCCACCCACAAATCCATTTTACTCTACCGGCACATTTCTATTTTCAATCCGACTTGGCCGGCCGCAGGAAACGCAACACATTCAGTCGCCCATTGCCACCGCGACCACCTGCCGTTAATTAGGTGATGTGGGTTCGCCAGTGTGAAGACGGACGGATTGGAAGCATTTTTGCACGTTCATTAACGTCTAATTGTTACCGTCACGGGCGGTAATTGCACGTATGAAATGTTGGAAGCCGGATGAGCCAGTTCCTCTGCATTTTAGTTGCACACGTGGTATCTGCCTCTTTGATTACGGAGCGCTGAATAGGTCACCAAACGCGCATTGCTGAAAAACATTGCAAGTAAAAAAAATTGCGTAGGTTTGATTTGGTTACCCTTGCGACAACACTATTTTTAACCTAAGACCTCTCGTATAAAATACGAAGAGGTTGGGAGTAGTGGCAGAGTGGTTAGCGCAATGACTTGTGTTTAATGGCAAGCCACCTTTCAACATAATTGGTGACATCTGGAGCAACCTTGGGTCCACCTCTTCACCAACCCGCAATGTCCAGTGTGGTGAAGTCTGCTCAAACGGCAGACAACTAAAAGACCACCACTACAATCCTAACAAAACATAAAACATACTACGTATGTATGTTGAACTGCTTTCCCACCCCTCGTAACCAACCATGTTCATCGCAGGTGCGGGAAATACATACTTTTATACTACTACAGTATAAAAGTGCTGTACAATAAGAATATACAGGTAATGTATAATAATAATTCAATTATATTATTGATTTGAGATAGGAAATTGTGTGATACCAGTATCGGTCACCGTATCACGTTGGTGAGTTTCCTGCATTCTGGAGACCCGGTATTCGGGTCTCCAGTACTGTATTTGAAAACCACTATACATTAATTAATCCATTATTTAAACAACAAAACAATGAGAATAAATAAGTTATCAATCATTGCCTGCAACAATGAATTTTCCATTGGCATTTTAAATAGCAAAGGCAGCTTATCTGCATGTCACGCTATGCAGGCACAATGTCCGAATACCAAGCGAATATGAATGTCAATCTGCACTGAGCATGGCAAATATTTCGGTATCTTCTCGTACTGTCACTTGAAACTCATTTCTGAACTCCTTGAGGGCCCCATACATTTGACACACTTTATCTGGAAAATGTTCTTACAGTGGCAGGGCCAACTCAATCTGGTTCATAATGGCCAGCAGCCGTGTGAGTGAGACGTGTCTGAAATTAGAAAAAAAAATGTTCCAGGAACTCTGGAGATTTGGGATCAACGAAGGCATGTAACGATTCACCTCCGTCATGATTTGATCTATTTGTCCCTACGGTTGCTGCAAAGCGATCCACGAATGAATGATAGATCGTCATTTATGATCTATGTGCGGATTCTTTCGTGGCTGGTTATAACGGGATGAGCTGCGAAACTCACAAAACACGTTCGCCACGCGTCCCCAATCGCATTTCTTTGACAACGCAAAGAACGTGAAACTTGCTGATGTCCAGTTCGTGAGTAGGATATCATTTTTTTCGGAAGGGCGTACACTTTTTGGAGCCCTCCTAAGCTATAAACTATAAAAACAAAAAAAAGTATTTTACCAGGTAAGGCCCACTGAGTTCAAGAGCTCTCTTTTTTCAGAAGCGACCTGGCCACAAATGATAGCTCAACTAAGTAAGTGGCTTACGTGGAAATGTATTGCAGCCAAATACATTACTCTAAACACATGTTTCTAAATGCGGAGGGAAAAACCGGAGGACCCGGAGAAAAATTCCACGCGACCACGGTGAGAGAGACACACAAACTCCAAATTATACAGGTGTCAGGATCGGGATCGAACTCCACGACCTCCTGTATACCAGACGAGGTAGTTAACATCTCGCCAACGTTCGAATACGAAAACCCAAGGAGCCCCTCAATTACCTGTGGTGAAAAATTCCAAGCATTGATAGAGTACTTGTAACACGGCCGATGTCCCAACAATTGTGGAATGTACTACCACCTGTTTTTCCTTAACGCACCGCTCAATGAGATGTCGATCGGCCCGAGGGGGTTATTACTATGACCATACTTCACCACACTATAGTCGAAGGCAAGAAAGCTTCGATGTTGAACCGTGGCAACAACAAAAAGTACGCACCAACAATTGATATTCGCTGCAATGCCCTGTGCAGACAACATAATTTTGGAATATCTGGAACTAAAGATGTTTTTTTGGGACAGCGTCCTCAGCCAGCACCTTTGAAGTTTCTTTTTGGTTTATAAGTTCACAAAATAAATCACGAGATGTAATGTTTTTTTTTAAAGCCAGATTGAATACAGTGAGTACGTCATACTAACCACGTTTGGGCGACCGTACGCAAAAAATACGGTTCTAATTATAGTCACACCGGATTTCAAACTCCACTCCCACGTCGCCACAATGTTGCACGCCTCCTTTCCTCCGCCGTTACGGTCAAACTCTGCATCAATGAATCACACAATGTGGGGGAGGCGGTGGTGGTGGTGGTGGGTGGCTACATCCATCCAGCACAAAGGGATTCATCACGTCGCTTAAAGACAGAAGGGGGGGGGGGGTAGGCGAGACTCATGTCGGAGTAGCAGCCCAAGGAGGGCTGCTACTCTGATAGGTAAGGTGTTGGCAAAAGGTGTTCGTTGTTGCAAGGCATGCGGGAGGCCCACTGGGCGGCCCCTGACTACACAAATAAAAAAATACTGCTTTTCATCAAGGATCTCAAAGCGCTGTACAGGACGCAGCAGCAGCAGATACTCAGATTTTTTTAAAAACATATAAATATGACAAATGTGAAAACAGCTCCCATTATCGTGGTGCTGTCACAAACCCCCAATGCTTTAAAATGCGTGGTGGCCCCTGACACTGACAATTAGTGAAGAAACATTGGGGGTCGGTGGATAGTCACGACATGGCAAGGGCTTGTGGGAGACCTTCATCCAGCAGTGGATCGATGATGGCTCAGGATGATGATGAAAGACAGCACTGAACACTTATCGGCTTTATAAACATGGGTAACAATTGGACCTCTTGCTGAATTTCGACGAACAAACAGGGGGGGGGGGGTGTGAAAGGCTAATTAACAAAGTATTGTCCAAATACTTGCATTTAATTCAAAGAAATAATTTAAAAAGTTTACCTACAAAAATATTTTTTTAAGACTTCTGAGTTGTGTACAAGTTTCAAGGATGTGTCGTGTTTGGTATTCATTCAAATCGATATTGCAAAAAAAATGCACATCGAGTGGTTACACTAAAAAAAATGTCCACGTACAGGGTCAAGCCATTTATTGTTACCACACTGATTTTTTCGGTTCTTCTAATAACCCTCCCTCTCTGACTTTCTTTGCAAAGGCCAATTGGATATTTGTGAGACTTTACGGGACAATATATGGCGTGGAAATAATGACACGTGTTATTGAGATCACTGGGAGACGTAGCATCAGGGATTTTTTTAAATCGAATGTGTGCTTTCGAAATCTATAGTAACTCCTGCCAAATTTCGATTTAAAGCTTTCGTGACTGCAGGGATTCATCTTCTTGGTTCTTTCGGTAAAGTCACGTAGAAGGGAAATAATACAAATATTAAACTATTTTTATTGTTTTATAAAAAATATAAAACGATAAAAAAATTATATAAAACAATAAAAAAATAATTTTTTTATCGTTTTATATTTTTATAAAACAATAAAAATAGTTTTATATTTTTATTATTTCATTATTTCCCTTCTACGTGACTTTACCAAAATAGTTTAGTTTTATTTTTGTAAAAATGTTTCGTGATTTGCTTACCTTTTCCTATACTTTGCACTCATTTCGTGTTTTTGTATTGTTTATTGCAACGTTCGAACCCACCCCGCCCCTTACTGAACATGTGAAAAAAATAGCGTTATAGCTCATCGGATTCCTCAAGTATAACTACATATTCTGACGGTGATCCCGTGTGCAAAACAAAACAGAACAAATACACAATGGGTAAAAGACAACAGCAATAACAAACATCCGTTAAACTTTGTTTTGTTTCTCTCTCTGGCGTGCGTGCGTGTTGTGTGTTGCGTGAAAACTCCGACCGAGTCACATGATGCCACGAGACTGCTGCTGCTGCTGATGCTGCTGCTGCTGCCCTCTGACACAGCGGAACAGTTCCGTTCTTTGTGGACAAACGAGTAATCAAAGCGACGTCTCGTCAGTTCACCACCACCACATCATCATCGTCGTAATCATCATCATCGGCAGGAGCAGCAGCTCACTCTTCATCTCCGTGGGAGGCGGCTCCCTTTGTCATCACCCCCATTGTTATAATCATCATCATCAGCTGCTGCTGCTGCATGGCTCTGTTTAAGCGCTCCTTGTATATCCTTCGCCATTGTTACGAAGATCATCGACTGGCTCTTCCTCTCGTCGTCGCATCATCACCACCAACACCACCACCAAACGATTCGTCTCGTCATCATCAATAACACCACCACCATCATCGTCATCCTCATCATTAAGATAATCACCATCAGCCGATTATTCATTTGTAACCTCTCATTATAATCATCATCATCATCAACACCGTCATCGTTATCAGCAGCGATTGGTTTCGTCGGCTCATCGTTATCACCACCACTGTCGTCAACATCCTCATCATCAACACCCTCATCCTCATCACCAGCACCCTCATCCTCATCACCAGCAACTTTATCACGCTTTTGTTTGGCAGTTGCAACTCGAGGTCGAGAACGCCGCGGGTTCCCCTTGCGCTGCTCCAACTCCGCCACGCAGTGGCGTGGGTAAGTAACCACATCCACCATCATCATCACCACTACCACCATCATCATCACCGCTACCACCATCATCATCATCGCTACCACCATCATCACATCATCATCGCTACCACCATCATCATCGCTACCCACCATCATCATCAGCTACCACCATCATCATCGCTACCACCATCATCATCGCTACCACCATCATCATCGCTACCACCATCATCACCGCTACACCATCATCATCGCTACCACCATCATCATCGCTACCACCATCATCATCGCTACCACCATCAATCATCGTTACCACCATCATCATCGCTACCACCATCATCATCGCTACACCATCAATCATCGCTACCACCATCATCATCGCTACCACCATCATCATCGCTACACCATCATCATCGCTACCACCATCATCATCGCTACCACCATCATCATCGCTACCACCATCATCATCGCTACCACCATCATCATCGCTACCACCATCATCATCGCTACCACCATCATCATCGCTACCACCATCATCATCGCTACCACCATCATCATCGCTACCACCATCATCATCGCTACCACCATCATCATCGCTACCACCATCATCATCGCTACCACCATCATCATCGCTACCACCATCATCACTCGCTACCACCATCATCCATCGCTACCACCATCATCATCGCTACCACCATCATCATCGCTACCACCATCATCATCGCTACCACCATCATCATCGCTACCACCATCATCATCGCTACCACCATCATCATCGCTACCACCATCATCATCATCGCTACCACCATCATCATCGCTACCACCATCATCATCGCTACCACCATCATCATCGCTACCACCATCATCATCGCTACCACCATCATCATCGCTACCACCATCATCATCGCTACCACCATCATCATCGCTACCACCATCATCATCGCTACCACCATCATCATCGCTACCACCATCATCATCGCTACCACCATCATCATCGCTACCACCATCATCATCGCTACCACCATCATCATCGCTACCACCATCATCATCGCTACCACCATCATCATCGCTACCACCATCATCATCGCTACCACCATCATCATCGCTACCACCATCATCATCGCTACCACCATCATCATCGCTACCACCATCATCATCGCTACCACCATCATCATCGCTACCACCATCATCATCGCTACCACCATCATCATCGCTACCACCATCATCATCGCTACCACCATCATCATCGCTACCACCATCATCATCGCTACCACCATCATCATCGCTACCACCATCATCATCGCTACCACCATCATCATCGCTACCACCATCATCATCGCTACCACCATCATCATCGCTACCACCATCATCATCTCGCTACCACCATCATCATCGCTACCACCATCATCATCGCTACCACCATCATCATCGCTACCACCATCATCATCGCTACCACCATCATCATCGCTACCACCATCATCATCGCTACCACCATCATCATCGCTACCACCATCATCATCGCTACCACCATCATCATCGCTACCACCATCATCATCGCTACCACCATCATCATCGCTACCACCACCATCATCACAATCGCTACCACCATCATCATCACAATCGCTACCACCATCATCATCACAATCGCTACCACCGTTAGTACAGACTGCTATCATCACCATCGCTACCACCATCATCATCACAATCGCTACCACCATCATCATCATCGCTACCACCACCATCATCACGATCGCTACCACCATCATCACAATCGCTACCACCATCATCATCACAATCGCTACCACCATCATCATCGCTACCCACCATCATCATACGCTACCACCATCATCATCGCTACCACCATCATCAATCGCTACCACCATCAATCATCGCTACCACCATCATCATCGCTACCACCATCATCATCGCTACCACCCATCATCATCGCTACCACCATCATCATCGCTACCACCATCATCATCGCTACACATCACACGCTACCACCATCATCATCGCTACCCACCATCATCATCGCTACCACCATCATCATCACAATCGCTACCACCATCATCATCGCTACACCATCATCATCGCTACCAACCATATATCCTACCACCATCATCATCGCTACCACCATCATCATCGCTACCACCATCATCATCGCTACCACCATCATCATCGCTACCACCATCATCATCGCTACCACCATCATCATCGCTACCACCATCATCATCGCTACCACCATCATCATCGCTACCACCATCATCATCGCTACCACCATCATCATCGCTACCACCATCATCATCGCTACCACCATCATCATCGCTACCACCATCATCATCGCTACCACCATCATCATCGCTACCACCATCATCATCGCTACCACCATCATCATCGCTACCACCATCATCATCGCTACCACCATCATCATCGCTACCACCATCATCATCGCTACCCACCATCATCATCGCTACCACCATCATCATCGCTACCACCATCATCATCGCTACCACCATCATCATCGCTACCACCATCATCATCGCTACCACCATCATCATCGCTACCACCATCATCATCGCTACCAAACAAAGACAGATCAACCCTATAGCCTGAACAGAACTGTTGGGGCAAGTGCTGTTAGCGAGCACCTATGAAGGGTCTGCACGGCACACGAGGGGGTGGGTGGTCAGCACCACGCCCAACCGCCTTTGTCTCCCTAGTGGCGATGTTCTTACACACCAGGTACTCATTTGAGGCTGAGTCGACCCAGGTGAAGCCCAGGACCGAGTCGGATAATCGTCACCGGTGTTGGCCGTGTGTGGGAGTCGAACTCGAGTGGCCAGGTTCGTAGCGCTAACCGCTGCGCCACCGCTCCCCAAGTAACAACATCTGCCATCATCATAACACAGTGGGTCACATGCACATCCCTTTAAGCAATCAATCCACCGCCTAATGAGGTCTCTCTCACGCCGTTCGAGGCCGTGTGGAGTTGTTTAGACCATACTTCATCGTGCCGTGGTGGGGTGAATGAACCTTCGATTCGAAGACCGAAAGAATAGACTTTTAAAAAATAAAAATCTATTTGTGGTAGAGCGTTGCGAATTGGTTGCGGCGATCTGTTCAGCAGCTAAATGCCAGTGCCCCGAAGTTTGCTGGCCACGACGAAGAGAGCTTTTCTGGAGTTGAGAGTTCGTGTCGTTTGGCCATTCCTCCTCCGTTAACAGAGCGAATACCACGTTTGGTTTGCCCATAGGGTCACCTGTGTGGGTTACATGGCCACAATCGCACTCCTGTGGCTCAGCTTTTCACGTATCTCTTTTATGTGGCCCCTATGAATCTCGGTGTCGGTGTGTTTCTATGGGGGCATGGTCACATTCTCACGTGGCACTGCGGCTTGTATTTTTATTGCACGCTTTCATTTAACTCACTCTGTTGTTGTCCTCAAATCTTGGAACTCAATTTTAACCCACTTCCCAATGTGGTATCGACTGCAAACTTGGTATACTTATGTCACACTGATGACAATACTATCTTCTATCACAAAAATAAAATCAACATATTTTTGAACATTCTTTTTCATATGTTATGTTTCGGCTTGGGTCTAATTGTCCACGGTCAACTGACGTTGGCTGTAATTGGCCACGGTCCCCTTACGTTATGGCAAGCTTCGGGGCCACTTCCTATAGTCATGGAGTTCTTCCATTACAAGTAAATTTCATAAAAGCGTGTTTAAAAAAAAAGTGTTTTTAAATATATTACTTATTTAACGTTCCATTTACGGAGGAGTTGCACGCATCGGACTTAAGACGATGCTCTGATGAGGTTGATTGGTGACACCAGAAGACATTAATCAGAGTAGAGTACGGTGCAAAAATGTATCTTGCTGCACTTCTACAACCCAAAACTTAGAACCACCCCGCTGCGTGAATGGTGGCCTCTGTCCAAGAAGTATACAATATATCAAATAACAAGCAGAAGAATAATAACACAATTGATCCTGCTAACAAACATTTGTGCTGGCAATGACCACTGCTTAGCCATAGTTAATGTAAAAAAACACGACTCAACACACTCGTGAACAACATCGCCTTCAAAAGAACAGATATTGTTGGCAGTATGTTGAGCAATTGGTCTTTTTTCATAGCAAATAAAACCACAATTATGTTTGGAAGTATATTTTTTAGTTGGTGTTGAACTGAGTGTCCAGTTTGATGCAGCTGTGGTACTTACTACAGTAATTGTGTGTTTTTTTTTAATGAATTATGTACTAACCGCTCTAACTTTGCGTCAATCTAGATGGGCACTTCAACAGCATTGATTCGTTTCGGGGCAAGCCTGACTCTGCTGATGAGACACTGCGTGTCGAAATCACTCTGCAGCTGCTGGAATGTTAGAGAATACAAAAAAAAATCAGTTTTTGTGTGATTACGCTCACAATACCGTGCAGCTCAGCATGCCCGAGAAGAGATTACTTAAAATTGTTGCAAATTATATGCAACTATTATGCTCGTGGTGCTAAACGAGAAACAATATAGACGAGGCGGTAAAAACTAGACCAACAGGATCGATCAAATCGTTACACTGAAGAGTAAAACAGTAATTGAATCGTTAATGCACACAACATTCGACATATGTAAAGGTTATTCAATAGCTACCAATAGCTAACTGCTGTATCCATATACCATTTAAAAAAATGTTACTCGGTAAACAAATTTTAAATGTAATTCTCATCAGGCCCCGTGGTGTAAAGTCCAGTCCTCTAACTCTTCATCTACTCTATCTCTCTGGCCCCTCTGTGCTACGAAAAAGGGTCATTACCTGAAACGTTGCCTGTTATAAATACGTTATTTTTGTCCTCTTAAGGCTACAGTGTTATTGACCAAATGTTGTGAAGAGGCTTTCGGTTCTTCTGAGGTGGAAGTCCAATGGTGCAACTTTTCACACGGCTTTGTTCGTTTAATTCGTAGGCTTTCGCGACCGATATCATCCATAAGTTGCTTTTTGGGGTTATAAATGTTGCATGCAACATTAAATACGGCAAACGGTGACGCTTCTCCCTGCCTCCGTTTTGCATCGTATTTGCACATTTTCCGAGCTATTGCGACTCATCGCAGACGGAGAGTCTGTGCCCATGATCGTGTACGCACGGGAAGATGAAGGCACGAGGTATGAACCCCACCAAACCCTCCTTGCCGTAGATAGCCAAGCTCCAAAGAGCATCCTCCTCCACATCCACCCATCGTCGTCAGCAAGAGGCAGGAATCTGGGCAGGGAACGATGTGTGCCCCAATCTATGAAAACACGAGGCACTGTGGGGAGGAAAAAACAGGTCGAGAAGAAAGTACAGTACTGTATTAGGGGCAAACAACTGATGTGTGTTATTTAAAATAGGCGCATTCATCCACCTTCTGTCGTTTATTGTAATATTAAACCTCTCCATTCTGTCGTAGATTAAGGAAAATCCACCCTGTTTTAATGTTGCTACGATGGCTCGCTGTGACAGTCCTCATCCAGGCAAACACAGAACATACCTGTCAACCCCTTATCAGTTACTACAGACCAATTCAGACCTTATTGGTCACCCCGTGCCCCTATAAATCTCAACGTTAATTCTACAAAGTCCCATCACTAGGGAGCAACACAAATAGACAATCCCCACCACTACACTCACCACTCGTAAGTACACTCACCACTACTACACTCACCATTGCATACCTGTCAACCCC
Source organism: Lethenteron reissneri (assembly GCF_015708825.2). Taxonomy (NCBI): domain Eukaryota; kingdom Metazoa; phylum Chordata; class Hyperoartia; order Petromyzontiformes; family Petromyzontidae; genus Lethenteron; species Lethenteron reissneri. Next base: position 4,315,473 of record NC_083805.1, read on the forward strand.
TTATCAGTGCCCTACTTTACTACAGACAATACTAATTCAGACCTTATTGGTCACCCCGTGCCCTTATAAATCTCAACGTTCATCCTACAAAGTCCCATGACAAGGGAGAAACGCAAACACATTTTTGCCAGTATTGAAACGGCTGTACGCCGTATGGACCTGAAAACTCAATTTCCCTGTAAAAGAATACGGGGTAAACCGCATGGGTTGACACGGTATGACAATAGCTGTTGCATAAGCAACAACAACAAAACACAACATTCGCCATTAATTTGAACAAAGTTGTGTGTTGTAGGGTGACAAGATTATTTGAATATTCTTAGGTTTTTTTTCGGTAAAGTCACGGTTCCACCTGAAGACGGAAGCTTGTGTTGCCTCCGAAACGTCGTGATTTTTATTTTATTTTAATTTTACTTTTATTAATTTTAATTTTTTTTACCTACGTGACTTTACCGAAAAAACCTAAGAATATGAATCCTTGCAGTCACGAAAGCTTCAAATCTAAGATTATTTGATGCAACTTTCATCGAGGAAAATGTCACATTTTCAACAGCTTTAGCGGCTCGCCCTTCACCGCCGACACTGCCGTTTTAAGGTCAAAAAGTGGCGTAGCGAGCGCTTGTTGTTTTCCATGTGTTGTTTCTCAATATCAGTTTGTTTTTCAGTTTCATTTATTAGGTATAACCCTGTGAGCCATTCGGCTCTTGAGTCAGGTGCAACCGCAACAAACAAAAAACTAAAACATAAACAAGAAAACATCTTAAAGTGACTATGCGCAAAAGAAAAATCCAGGAAAAAACTGCAAAGTCGTCCAGAAAAAAAGCACCGTACACCAACGCTGTGCAAAAATCCCAGTGGTATGTAAATCAAACAACAACAACAACAACAAGACAACTTAGATTAAAGCCATCATTATAAATTCTAACTCCATACTCCAACAAACAAACATGGCCAAACCAAAAAACTTTTCGAAATCACCAAAATAAAGCCATAAGCAATGTAACAGTGATCATAGGAAGCACGTAGAAGCGTGCACACACACACACGCACGCGATTTGCAGTGGATCGAGCCGTGTTAAACCGTTAATGATTTAAGTATTACTGCAATTTAGCCTTTCAAAGTTCAGGCCAAGGGTGCTCGGGGTGGAAAGTCCAAACCGTGTTGTCAGGACTTTGGATGTTGGATTAATATTTGCCGACAGACAAGCGGCTTGCCTGGTTGTCTATTTTGTAAGCACCACGACCAACATTTTTTTTTACAAGCCTCCTATCGTTCTAACATTACACTTTGCAAAAAAATTTGTAAGTGCGTACAGTATGACTTTTTTAAAATTATCCAAGTCAAACGCCTATCCAAGGTTGAACCTGGAGAGTTGCTTACATGAGATGCCAGCTGGCTGCAGGTGGCAGCGGAGCTTCGGAGTGGGCAGCAGAGGGCAGTGCAAGCACAATCCATAGCTGTGTTGTACTTCTATGATCTCCTCTTCCCCTTTCACCAACCTACTACACCGGTCATCGTGGTGAAGCGTGGTCAAGAAGCTTTCATGACCCACACGGCGTGGGGAGGGCCTCAGTTTATTGGCAAAAGGGCTGCACGTGTACAGCCAAGTTAGCAAGGTTTGGCTACGTACGGTGTGGAATAAGTTCATGCATACATCGTAGGTACAGCTCTTTTGGTCCTGCCGTGAAAACGTGGAAATTATCTCAGTTTCACATTCGTCCAGGATCTATAACATCGTAGGGTCGTGAGGGATGGCGAAAGCTTGGTTAGGCTTTCATCCAGAAGTGGATTGATCATGACTGCTGATGATGACGACTTTGGCACAGCGAAGTCTTCGGGTAAAAAAATAAAAGAAATTACCGTCGTTGCAGACTTTTTCGTCAAGCAGTGGCAACCAAGAGGCACAGCAAATATATACGACCCTGAAAGGTTGACACTGGCACGGCTGTTTATAATTACTCTCAATGGGTTCGTACCAGTTGATAGACATCCATCATGCGGTAAGGCCTGGATATGAGCACCAAGGTGTGCCAATGGTGCCAGCAGCATGCGCGTTGAGGGCATCACGCCGGCTATGTTTAGTGTCGGTGGGTCGGCTTGTTGACTGAATGCTGCTTCATCCCCGCCACAACACGGTCAAAAAAACCGCAGCGCTCTCCTGCCACCAGATCACTTCAAGAATTACCCGCACATGCGGGGGATTGAGTAAGCCATTATGCTCTGCACAGACTGGAAGGTCGGGCGGCTCCGGTGACACTTTTTAATAGCTCGCCCCCCGACCTTGTCCTGATGCAAGGCTTAAGCGTCGTGTCCGTGAAGTGAAAGGTCGCGGTCGCATTAGTTGCACTCGAAAGAGGGGCTTGTTGGTGTGTGAGAATATGCGGCTCATTTTGAGCTCCAGCTTGTTGATTCATGATCGAAGAGAGACTGCCCAAAATGTGCCAATCGCAATACGTATTTTCTAGTTTACCAAGTTTGTCGTGCGATTTTGTACACACGTACCGCACCTGCTAATGTAGACAATTCCGTGTAATCTAACCTCTTGTGTAATAGAAATGTAAAAAAAAACACTGCAAAATGTGAATTTAACTCGTGTGGCTTTTTGACACAGACGATTACAACGTGAGTGACCCAAATTGATGTACTGGTTATAGTATCCTCCATTTCCATTTTGTTTCGACACTGATAAGATACTCCATGTACCCATTTTGCCGGTCCTCATGCAATGCTATGCTCCGTAGCTTATTTCTACTTGTCGATGTTGGGACTTTTGTAGAGCTCTGCGGTCACAGTGATTAGCACACTAAACCATTAACCCGGGCGACCCGAGTTTGATTCCTGGCTGAGATGAGTGGTGAGTAAAATTTTTATACTGGCCCCTTGGGAAAAGTATGGTCAAACAACCCCCACCGACCAATACAGAACTGTTTCAGTTTCAGTTGAATTTATTTGGTATAGTCCTGTGAGCCATTCGGCGCCTGGAAATGTGAGGCTTTCACCCACCAGCGGCTTGACAAATGGCTGTAAAAATCGGCACGTGTGGTCGGTATAATTAACTTTTGACAGAATGTTCCTCGTATATCAAGAGGCGGCAATGCAGTGCTGCGTGACAGCGAGGTCAGACTTGGGTTTCAAAAAAGACCGAACTAATACATCGCACGCTTGCTACAAGACTGTAATGTGCACCAGTGACTCAGGATGAGCAGTACTCTTTGAGGGGTTTAGTCAAAAAGGTTTTAATAATATATGGTACCAGCCTTGCTGACCCAATCTTCGAAGCCCCCATTATTTGTGTGTTGATTAATTTATCGTATGAATAAATACTGTAAAACTGTTATATATTTACAATAAAAAATTGTACACTTGTAATAAGTGAGTGTTTTACTGTGTTTAGCATTCTCTAAACTTCTTTTGTCACCCAATGACACAGGCTAAGCATGATCACCTAGAGATGTTGGATGACCGCAATTGTTAAAACCGCCATCAACCAAAGAGACCGGTCTGTGCGCTTCACTCCACCCAGCACAGTGGCACAAATCCATTCTCCTTTCCTTTGGTTGTAGGGTTCGAGGGAAACAAAGTGGGCGAATCGAAACGTACGTTTGAAAAACAAAACCGTTTCCGATGGAGCGTTATCTGCAATATTTCTCGACGCTGGGAGACCCGCGAAGGAGCCCGGGCGATGACGAGAATGAGGCCATCGTCTCGGAGGAATCTGACGACGTGGAGCAAAGCGTCCTACAGCCTCCACCGTCCTCATTTCGAGAGTCCCTCAAACGCATACTCACGTCTGAGCGCTTCCAGGTACTCAATAATTTTTTGTCACTATTTTTTTCTACAACCAGATAAGGCCCACTGAGCTCTATATAGATCTTTTTCAGAAGCAACCTGGCCACAAATTATAGTTTAAACTAAGTGGCTTATCATCACGTGGGAATTTATAGCAGCCAAACATACTCTCAACTGCACTTTGATTCTAAATGTGGAGAGAAAAAACCGGAGGACCCGGATAAAAATCCACGTGACCATGGGAGAGCATGCAAACTCCCGCACCTATTAGCACGGTTGGCTTCGTATGGTGCAAAAGAAGTTCTACATACAGACGTCGGGGTCAGGATCTAACCCACAACCTCCTTTATACCAGGCGAGGGAGTTAATATCTCACCACCGCTGTCACTATAAACAGCTCCTTTTCTCATAACTCTGTTGTGCTTTCTTGTTGTTACGACACATGATACTTCCCAAAGGTACAACCGAAAGCTGTCCAGCACAATCATTAAAATCTACGCAAAAAGGATTAACTCATTTACTACTTCACTAAGTCATAGCCTAATGTTCTGATAACATTTATGTGTTATAGAGGCTTGGTGTCTAACCAAACATCTGAAGTGGGCTGGAGCAGGGCTGCATTATGAAACCTGTGACTTCAGGTTTGATTCTAGCCCACAGCTATCATTGGTGCCGAGTGATATCTGAACTGACTCTGGGCCACCCATTCCACATCACCAATCTGCACCGACCGATATGGTGAAGCGTGGTCAATCAACCCTCATGTCCGACACTCTGTGGGGAGGCCTTCATCCAGCAGTGAATTAAGAGCCATACCATAATTTTTTGTTTACTTGTGATGCCGCAGGTGGCTGTGGTGTGCCTGGTGCTACTGGATGCCGGGCTGGTAATGGGCGAGCTGATAATCGACCTTTCCATCATCAAAACTCACAAAGACAGCATCGCCCCTGAGGTAGGTCCACCTGCACGACGTTAGGGTCACGCATTGGCAGGGTTGGCAGGGTTGGCAGGGTTGGCAGGGATGTGCAGCCAACAGAGAACCTCAACAACATTTCTGGTTGTGGCCAAAACAGTTTTATAAGGGCTATACAGGCGTGCCTGGAACACACTCACACTATTATCAGTATAAAATATGCTCTGCAATTGATGCCCTTCGCTCAATGAAAGAATGAACTATGATGTTCACATTAGTTGCTGCAAGAGAACGCCAATTCGTGGGGGTGGAGTGGTAGTTTTAAGTGAGTTTCAGACTCCATGCAAGGGGTAATTATCCACACATGCTATGTCAGTTATGGCAGAAACCAGTAAACAGATCTTGTCAAAGTATGAAAGGGATTTTTTTCCTCACTATAGCTTTGTCTACATAATTGGAATTTGTATTTCATCACCCATTGAAATTTTACAGGCATTTGTCAAAACCACTACTGGATAAAGACCTTCATCCATGGGGATTGTTTGGTCATGTACATAACTGCCACTGCCAGTCAGTGTTAGTGATGTTTAGCAGTGGCTGGGAATTGAACTGGGGTCGCCGGGGCCAAAGCGCAGTGGACTAACCACCGTGCCACCGTTCAAACCCCAAAATGTAGGCTAGTGGCCACAGCCATAGCGAGCTCTATACTTGATGTGTTGCGTGATGTGTCTAAATATTTTCCAGGTGAGGGACCCAGCTGAAATTAATCCCTCGGTTATACGGCGTGGGATCTTTGTCTTTGTTCAGGTTCTGCACTACATGAGCCTTGCCATCCTGTCGCTTTTCATGGTGGAGCTGGCCGTCAAGCTGTTTGCCTTCCGCCTCGAGTTTTTTTGGCACCCGCTGGAGGTGCTGGACGGCGCCGTTGTGGTCATCTCGTTTGCGCTGGACATTTTCTACGCGTCGCGGCACGACGGCTTTGATGCCACCGCCTTCCTCATTCTGCTGCGTCTCTGGCGGATCGCGCGCATCGCAAACGGTCGGCACCACTAACCGCACGAGCGTACAATTCAGAATAAGAATATTTATTTGTACTGGAGGAATCCGATGAGCTATGAAGCTCTTTTTCACAGATATCCAGTAGTTTTTTTTCACAGATGTCCAGTAATTGACGCGTGTGTGCGCGGTGCTGTAAAAGGTTTGGCTTCGTGGGATCGATTCATAAGTCATGACATGCAGCATTGGTTACAATTTAATATCCTGACCCTTCGGCTATGCCTCTCCTCAGGTTGTACATGGTGGATGGGGATCCTCTCCATGCATTTTGTGGGTGCACAGATCCCTGGATGAATTGCGCCTTTCAATGTAAACCATTACTATTAATTGACTATTTTTCAATATGCTGGTTAGTGCGCGTCGGTGAGACCTGATGAGATTCTCTTATCAGCCCCTTATTTCTATTCGGCGTTAAAGTCGCCGGACAGACATTGCGATGGTCAGGTTTTGGATGTGGTACATCTGACGTGGATTGATGAATGTGCTTGTCACCCACAGGCATCGTTATGTCGGTGAAGAACAGGACCGGACGCCGTGTCGCCGTGCTGAAACGCGAGAAGGAGGCTCTGCAGAGGCGCTGTCTTGAACAGGTGACGTCCGCGCTCCCCTTCCCCTCATGCCATGGGGCATAGAGCGCCAGAGCCGATGTCCCCTCTGCAGGAAGCTCAAACCAAAAAAATGCCACACGAACCCACAACAGTTAGCTGCCCCTGAAAACGCGTGGTGACGTCAGCATATTCTGTGGAAGGTTTGTTAAAGATCTTTTGGTTTGCGGTAATTGTTATATCCCTTGTGATCATTATATGCTTTGATGGTTTAGGCTTCCAAAATAATGTTCGAAAACTTTTTTTATATTGACTTTGGCGTGGTTTTGTAGTGTTGGCTTAAATTTAACAGTGTAACATTTTGGATGCATATTTCCCTACTTTATTTAAACATTATTTTGCCTATTAAATGGCGTGTATTGAATGTTGGATAACTAATAGTTAACATTGTTAAATTGTTGTACAGTGATACACATAATGACTTGCAGTTGGCATAAATGAGGAAACGCTGCACGAAAAATGTTAAAAGCAGAAGTCTGTGAAAACATCCCACTAGTTCAGGAAGCTGAAACTCAGAATAAAACATTATGCCAAGTGTGCATACTTAAAAATGGAAGTAAAAGCTTTTCTAGTGAACATCTGAAGATTAATCCACATGATTCTAAGAATGTTCCTGCTTTGGGTGTTACAATTTAATTTAAAAAAAGGTTATTTTTGTCTTGTTTGTTCAGCCTCATTCTATCAGCCTAAAGGTATCATTGAAAATCTTGCATAAATTATAGGCAATTCTCCCTCGCTCACATCTATGCATACACTTTCAAATAACTTATTTAAATGCATGTATATAAATTCAAACAGTTACTGGAATTCATTCAGCTGATGAGACGTCGCTTTTTTCCAAGGCTTTTTTTCAGGGCCATCCTTTTTGGAATGTTAGTTCAGACTCTATTTTAAGCACGTTTTAATTGTTCGGTAGAAGAAAAAAAAATGACTCAACGGAGCACGAAACATCGACAATCGATTGACAGAAATCCGTGTTTATTTTATCTCACGCAGGAACAAGAGTTGGAATATCTGCGGTCACTGGTACAGCAGCATGGGATCAAGTGGCAGCGTCCGAGCCAGCCCAGGTGTTAGGAGACCTTCGTTCAGATTAGCTGTATCCAAAGGGCACCGTTGTAGGTGTTCGAGATACATGAACCATTCCCTGATGATACACGTGCATCGTGATTGATAATTATTAGATAGGGCTTTTCATGTTTGGTGGCCCAGCTAGGGGATGTGACCTCGTATTTTCTTTAGCTGTGTGGTCAGCCACTCTGCAATTTGCATTGATTTGTGTGGAGGGCCAGTTTGAGTGGCGGGAAATTGATAAGTTCCTGAAGAACCCTGGAAATTTGGTGGTTAAAATTAATCGAGGGAGTTTTCTGCAGAGCGGTAAGATGTTCTCATAATTTTCGAGTGTACATAGAGCCACATGCCAATCCAAAAATAATCTGCGACTGTAGCTTGTTACTGTGTTTTATATAACCAGCCATTCGGGTTTTTGATTCTGTAATGCATTTCAAAATAGCTCGTACATTTTAAGTTACCTCAAGCAATATCAATTAAAGATTAATTTAAGCGCGGAATTAACGATGTCCGCTGTGGAGCCACCAATTCAATGCCACTGATCACCAACAAGATGTGAAGTTACCAGTGAGCGATAGACGTTTTGGCCTTTCGATGTGTACCATATATATTTCTGTATTGCATTTTTTTTACACCATAACAATGTACATTTGGCGCATTGTTGCACCACCACACATGAATATCGTGATGAGTTCCAGTATTACAAATTAAATAATATATGCAAGTAGCAGTGCAGCAATTTCAATTCTTTTCCCCCTCAAGAATATTATACTGAGGTAAACATGACTGGTGTCGACCCGTTTTGGCAAATTGCTTAAATAATGGGACGAAAGATCCGAGATCGCGTGGCGTTTCCCGCGCATTTCACCACACACGCGCACTGTACCGCACTGTACGTGTGTGTAACCAAGCTTCGCTGACGTCACCCTGGGGGGGGATTGTGACGTCACGCCCCCGTGGTGACGTAGCCGCACGTGAACGCACCCTCCGTGACGTCGTCAAAAGCACGTGCCTCGGGAGGTACCCCCCCCTCCCACTTCACCCCCCCCATCCCCCGCTTCACCCCCCTACCCCTCCCCCGCCCCCTTCTAATCCCATACTCCGCATAAGCAACTGCCAACCAATCGGCAAGCGGCCCGCTGCCTCCACGTGACCTTCAAAGCAAGCTCGCGCGACCTTGCCCGTGACGTCACGACGATGCGTGCGATCTGAGCGGCCATCTTGGGTAAGGTGGGGGGGGAGGCAACGCGAGAGGCGCGCGGTGGTGGTGGAATCCGATGAGCTGCGAAGCTCTTTGCGTTCCCCCGGAGCCAGGGTTTTCACAGACGTGCGTGTGTGTGGCTCGCTGCTTGTCACAAGCCTCGCAGTTTAGTTGAAGGTGGCAACACATCGTTCTTTGACCGGCGTGGAACTGTAGCCGGAACCACCATAACAACCACCGCCATCCCCCTGAGCAAGATGGCCGCACGGCGGCTGTCGGCGCCCTCTGCCGCCGTCACTGCCGGCAATGCGGCGTGGGAATTGCAATAGAGGGGGGAAGGGGGAGGAGCCCAGGCAGGGGGGGAGGAGAGGGGGGGAGCCCAGGCAGGGGGGGGGCCCAGGCAGGGGGGGGGGCCCAGGCAGGGGGGGGGGAGCCCAGGCAGGGGGGGAGGAGGGGGGGGGCCCAGGCAGGCGCCCAGGCGGGGGGGGGGGGGGGGAGTCCAGGCAGGGGGGGGGGGGGGAGCCCAGGCAGGGGGGGGGGCCGGGGGGGGGGAGCCCAGGCAGGGGGGGGGGAGCCCAGGCAGGGGGGGGGAGCCCAGGCAGGGGGGGGGGGAGCCCAGGCAGGGGGGGGGAGCCCAGGCAGGGGGGAGCCCAGGGGGGGGGCCCAGGCAGGGGGGGGAGGAGCCTGTCAGGGGGGGAGGAGCAGCAGCAGCGGTAGCAGCACAGGGGGCAAGTCGCCCACGCGTTGCTCTATTTTTATTATTTTAGTTTTATTATTTGTGCTACACTCGCCGCCGCCGCCACCACCACCACTCTCACACGCGGCACGAGCCGGGCGGTGTGGTTCCTTCCGACCAGTGGCGGCGTCGTCGTCTTGTTGAAGGAGCAAAGGAGGAGAGAATTTCTCTCTCCCCCTACACGTGAAGGGAGCGGACGGGCACCGCGTGGAGACGTCCACGGAGACGCGTCACGACGTCTGCGCGGGCGGAGGGGCCTCTGCCGCAAGCTTTACTCGAGTAGGTGACCACCTACGAGCCTCGTGCGCCTTCTATTCTGCACCTCATCATCATCTTCGTCGTCATCATCATCATCGTCGTCGTCCTGAGCACCTCCTTGGGGGGCCACCCCCCCCCCCCCCGCTCGTCTCTCTCGTTCCTCGCCGGCCTCGTGTCGAGGCGTCTCTCCGTGTACCACGACGACGACTCATCGTTGTTCCTCCACCACCACCATCTCCACCACCTGCATCTCTCCTCATGATCCTCGTCACCAGCACCACCAGCGAGAGAATGTGCAGCTTGACGTCGGAGCGGAGCTTACCCAGCGCGTAACCCAAATCGCCCTTGCCGAACCCTTCATCCCCCATTGTGTTGGAGTCTTTATTGAATATCTTGACTACATCCCATCCCTCATCACCCCCATCGCATCTAATCGTATCTCCATCTCATCCCACTATCCCATTGCATCTCCCCTCTCCTCCCCTCTCATCATCCCATCGGATCTCTTCACCCTGAGCCGTCCTTCGTGATCCCAAACACATCCTACAGCTCACATCACCCCACCGCATCCTTCTCCCATCACCTCGTCCTCTTCCCATCACATCCCCACCCCCACCACACTTTCGCTTACCACCCCCCCCCCCTTATCACCCCCACCTCCTCTGCCATCACCTCATTCTCTCATCACCTCCTCTGCCATCACCTCCCCACCATCCTATCGCATACCCTTCCCCCCTTATCACCCATCTCCTTCTAACCTCCTCCCATCACCTCCCATCACCACCTCCCATCACCTCCTCACCTCCCACCACCACCCCCTATCATCCTGATCACCTCACCACACATCTTCATATCTCTCCCCACCACCCCTTTCCCCAGCCACCACCCCAAGCCATCTCGTCCCATCTCCTCGTCTCCTCCTCTCCTCCTCCCATCACCTCCTTCAACCATCACCACCTCCCATCACCTCCTCCCATCAACACCTCCCATCACCACCTCACCCATCATCCTGATCACCCCACCACACAATCTTCATATCTCTCCCCACCACCCCTTTCCCCAGCCACCACCCCAAGCCATCTCGTCCCATCTCCTCGTCTCCTCCTCTCCTCCTCCCATCACCTCCTTCAACCATCACCACCTCCCATCACCTCCTCCCATCAACACCTCCCATCACCACCTCACCCATCATCCTGATCACCCCACCACACAATCTTCATATCTCTCCCCACCACCCCTTTCCCCAGCCACCACCCCAAGCCATCTCGTCCCATCTCCTCGTCTCCTCCTTCTCCCATCACCTCCTTCAATCATCACCTCCTCCCATCACCACCTCCCATCACCACCTCACCCATCATCCTGATCACCCCACCACACAATCTTCATATCTCTCCCCACCACCCCTTTCCCCAGCCACCACCCCAAGCCATCTCGTCCCATCTCCTCGTCTCCTCCTTCTCCCATCACCTCCTTCAACCATCACCTCCTCCCATCACCACCTCCCATCACCACCTCACCCATCATCCTGATCACTCCACCACACAATCTTCATATCTCTCCCCACCACCCCTTTCCCCAGCCACCACCCCAAGCCATCTCGTCCCATCTCCTCGTCTCCTCCTTCTCCCATCACCTCCTTCAACCATCACCTCCTCCCATCACCACCTCCCATCACCACCTCACCCATCATCCTGATCACCCCACCACACAATCTTCATATCTCTCCCCACCACCCCCTTTCCCCAGCCACCACCCCAAGCCATCTCGTCCCATCTCCTCGTCTCCTCCTTCTCCCATCACCTCCTTCAACCATCACCTCCTCCCCATCACCACCTCCCATCACCACCTCACCCATCATCCTGATCACCCCACCACACAATCTTCATATCTCTCCCCACCACCCCCTTTCCCCAGCCACAACCCCAAGCCATCTCGTCTCGTCCTCCTCTGTGAGTGTGGCTACCTGGGGGGTGACTGCTGTGCTCGTCTCGTGCCTGGGGGTGGCGATGCTGTCGGCTCTGCAGTGCGGGCGCCTCGTGGCCCGCGCCGTCCTCGGGGGCCTCTCCCTGGGCGACTCTCGCGAATTCTCGCTCGTCACGGCGAGCTGCGGGTTCGGCAAAGACTTCCGCCGACTCGGCGTGCTCAAGAAGGGGATGTGCTTCGGGGACGACGCATACTTCATCGCGAGACATCGGTCGGCCGACGTGCTCGGTGAGCTGCTTTGGAGGGTGATGGTGGTGGTGATGTTGAATGGTGACTGACGGTGGTGGCGGTGTTGGGTGATGAGGTTGTTGGGTGGTGATGTTGTTGGATGATGATGTTGAATGATGATGATGTAGTTGGATGATATCGATGATGATGTTGAATGATGATGATGTAGTTGGATGATATCGATGATGATGTTGAATGATGATGATGTAGTTGGATTATGTCGATGATGAAGTTGTATGACAATGATGATGTCGTTGGTGAAGTTGTTGGATGATGATGATATCGATGATGATGTTGGATAATGATGTCGATTATGAAGTTGTTGAATGATGATGATGATGTCGATGATGTTGGATGATGAAGTTGTTGGATGATGATGACGATGGTGATATCGATCATGATTATGCTGCTCCAACGGCGGCAACGTTGTCTCTTCTTCTCAAACAATGCTCCATAATGACTGCAAAGCCAAAGATCCCCCGTATAGCCTCAGCAACACCGTCAAGTGCTGTTCGCGAGGACCAAGCGACCAACCAACCCTACGCGCCAGGGTGTCCACACGGGGCTAGGGATCGGGGTGGCCGGGCAGCAGCAGAATCAGCACCACCACCACTCCCGGCGCGGATATTTCACAACACACCACCGCACCGAGTAGCTCGATTGAGGCCGAGTCGACCTAGGGGGGAGACCGGCCCAGGGGGTGGTTGCGAGAGGGGTCGTCGGGGCTTCGTGACGCAGCCGCTCCCAGACACACGACACGTGAACGAACACGGCCTCTTTCGAGATGCGCGGTGGTCTTGTGTTTTTATTGGGTTGTGATCTTGAGATGGTGAATGCTGTTGTGGTCTTCATCGTTGTGCCACGTTGTCCTCTCTCTCTGGCACTTGGTCGCTGCGAAGCGGGGCTGGCTCTTGAGATTACGGTGGGGTTGTGTTTTTAATTTAGACGAGTTCCAAAATTCGAATAGTAATTGTGAGTTGCTGTTATTGGTTGGTTGTTGTTGTGGTGGTGGTCCCCACCGCGTGTTGATTGCGAACGTGGTTCGTGTTGTTATTGTGTAGATGAAGGGGAGTGTGTGTCTGTGTGTACGTTGGAAACTTCTTTCGCACCGTACGTGGCCCACCGTGCTCATCGGAGGTGCGGTGGCAGGACAACGAACTGGACACGAAAAGCAGTTCTAAAGAAATGCGTTTTCAATCGAGATTTTTTTAAAGGGTGAATTTGAAGGTGTCATCGATTGCCTTTTGTGTCGATGTCATTGCTGGTGCGGTGTTTGTTGGGTGGTTGTTGTCTGCCTAATTAATAGTGAACTGAATGTTTCGTGTTGGTTGTCTTGTCTTGCGCTTTGGGTGGTCGCAGAGGTTGTGGTTGGGGAGCAAGCATGGTGGTTGTGGTGGTGTTTTAAGGTCGAATGTATTGTGGTGGTTATCACAAGTTGTTGCATTGTGGCTGAGCACTTTATTGGCATTTATTTTAGGATTGTGTGTACTCCAGGTATGTTGTTGTTGTCGTGTGGTTGTTATGCGTTTCAGTTGTGTGCATGCTCTACGGCTGGGACTAGTAGGTGCGATATTGTCATGTGGTTCTAGTGAGTAATGATGCAGTACCTTTTTAGTTGTAGTCGTACTTTTGGAGAGTTGTATTTTTGTGGTGGTTATGGTTATTGTCTGTATTTTGTAGTGGTTGTGGAATTGTGCTCACGCGTGGTCCTGGTGATTGGTCCACCACAATCCCTGCAGTGTTGGTAGTGGTTATGATGTCGGCTATGGTTGTGCCTTTTGGGTGTCACGGTGGTTAGAGTTGGAGGTAGGAACACAAGTTGTTGGGGTGGAGATCGTAGCTCCGATACATTCGTTGTTGGCTTGTGGTTGCACTTGTGGCGGTGGATTTGGAGAGGCCCTCATCCAGCAGTGGATTGACAGAGGGGTGACCATGTACACAGTGTTGCTTAACAACGGTTGTGTGTTGGAGGCCTTGGTTTAGAAAGGTGGCTTTAGGACAAGCACCGAGCCACGTGTTTCTATTCTCAGCCAGTTGCCACTGCAGTTGCCACAGCTATCGCCACCACCACGACTAACAACACCCCCACGAACGGTCATCTTCAACACTAAGCACCACTGCCACAGTACTAATACTCTTACCACTATCACGACCATCACCAGCAGCACTAACCAACATTGCCATTGTCTTTACCACTCCCAAAAACACTGCCACTAACAACCACGACAATCGCCGGCATCACCTACACCATTGCCACCACGACCATCACCAGCATCGCCACCAAAAACTATACTATCGGAACCTTCAACACCAATAGCACCGGTTACAGTAAACACATGCCTTCATACTTAATTCTGCCGATGTACTTATTATCTCACCTGCGTTACAGATCATCGTTGCTGTCATTATTAGCTTGAAAACATATTTGTTTGGCCCTGCGGCGCCGATGGAACAAACTCTTCCTCTCCGCCGTCACCCGTGTGCTGTTGGTGGTGGGGGTGTGAGACTGTCTGTGTGGTTAGCCGTGGTGCCAAGGCTTTAGTGGTGTGGTGCCAGAAGTCAGACGTCAAATCTCAGCCTTGAGACTTGTGTAGCTCCGGTGTCCAAGCCTCGCCACAAATAATGGCCTGACCTTTTCGAATAGTCCAATGTCACAGAACCTCATCTCGTCGGCGGCGGCGTGACCTTGTCACCGGCGAAGCCGGCAGTGCAGGCTGTCTTGCCTTTCCTGTTTAAGCAGCTTACATAATGTGTCTCGCGTAGAGGACACGCGGGGGACACCGATCGGCTGCACGCAAATACGCTCGCACAATCATGTCCACGTGCTGCCAAGAAATGGAGAGGTCTCGTGGCCACACGCGCCACCCAAGATCACCCCCTCTAAATCCTTGTCATCGCTACCATTGGCTCAACCGCTCTAATTCCCGCCAATGCCACAACCATCGCACTATCGCTGCCGCTCGCGCCACCACTTTATCAGACGCGTCACTACCAACACCACTGCCGTTAGCGGCACCATCGCCACCAACACCGCAATTATTGTCGCCATCACTAAACCTAATTTCACCATAAGCTATTAGCAGCAACACCACTACCATCATCACTACCACCACACTGCCCACTGTCTCTCAGATGACCGCCATCATCCCCTCTACTTCACCGCTACATCAAAGACGGATATCTTCTTTATAGCCAACATCGGCTGTTGGTGCAAGTGCTATTAGTGAGCACTTATAAAAGCCAGCGCAGGATGGGGTTGGTTACCAACATCACTTCTCTACGGTGGTGATGTTTGTATTCCGCACCAGGTACGCATTTAAGGCCGAGTCAACCTAGGGGAGACCCATGACTACAATATCACGACAAGAATCACCAGAAACACTAACACTGACCACTAACACCACTACCCTGATCATAATACCACCACCATCAATACCACTACCACCACCACCACATGCCATAGATCGGTGACCTGGCCACCCACTAGCCTCCTTTTCATCCCAATCCAAACTCCCTCCGCGACCCTAGCCCCCGACCACGTCCCGTGCACGTGCTCCGATAGAGGCTGCTGCTTCGGGATAATCGCGTGTCCCTTTTCCCATCAAGGTCACCGCGCTCGCACACCCTGTGACATGCCTGCCACGGCAGCGCGGTGTGTACAGTCTTGCGTTTTGCAGGCTGTGCAGAACGTGGATGTGTTTTTGTGTATGTAGGTACTTTAAATAGAGTACATATGCACGTGAGGACGTGTGTGTGTCTACAGAAATGTTGTTATGTAGGCGGTGGTCGAAAGCACACGCTGCGCCCACAATCCCGGTCACCCGGGTTCACTCTTGGTTGTGATTAATGGCCTTAACACCACTGGTGGTAAATTTGTTTCAAGATCTCGCCCAAGACTTTCCAAGGTCATCGTAACCTAGAGGCCAATCCCTGTGCTTTCGGCAAAGTCGTCCAGGTATGCGTGGTTTTGGGCTCACTAATAGCTTGCATGCCTTATTAGTCGCTCACAAACCAGTATTTATCGAACCAGTCTCTCAAGTTTCCACTACAACGTTATTTGGCATGTGTTGAAACAATTACCAAGCACGTGTTTCTGTGAAACGGCTTACAGCTGTTCCCACACACAGACACGCGTGCGCCCTCTGTATAGGCGTACTGTACAGGCCCACGTGTGGTAGTGAAAAATGTCGTGGCGCTTTCTCGGGGTGTTGCTGTCGAAGTTGCTGCCTCCAGCGACTACCAACTGAAGAGGTGGTGGAAAGGGGTACCTCGATGGTGGTACAGAAACGGATGCCGCATCGTATTTGTGCTGCTCTTAAGAATGCGATTGCCATAGTGGGCACTGAACCGGCCTGCGCCCGCTTTTGACCTTGGAAGGTTGCCCGTTTGGTATTTTCTCAGTGCGCCCGCGGTAATGGGTCCCCCCCTCTTAAGGGTGCCGTGGCGTGGGAGGTATGCGCAGTTCTCATATCTTCCTGCCATAATAGTGCCGGCGCTGGACAGCTTCCACTCGTGAAACAAAAATTAACCGACCAGTTCGCGTCAAAGAAAAAAAGTATCCTGTGGGATTTAAGTTTGTGACTGCCAAGAGGGATTGTCGCTGTCGGCTGTGTGGGATTTTCAGACTGAAGAGTGAGTACGGGGGTGGTGTCATTCCTGCAGGGATTGCCGTAGGCTTAAGCCATGTGACCTATAAACAGGGATAGGTCATGTTTTTGTTAAGTTTCTAAATTGGTATTTAAAAAAATCCCAATACTGCACAAATGTTGTATCCTGTACAGTACCCACACCAGGTACTGTACGGGAGTTGTTTTTGTCGACGGAGAGTTCTGGTTTGTTTCATCCCATTGCCGTGTCTGCTTGACGTCCGATACTCTCTAACCTGTAAACCGTCGCTAAACTTTGTTTACACTTTCCGGTGTAATTACGGAAAAAGTCGCAGGCCTTCCCTGTTCCTATGGGATACACCGTCAAAGCACATGACGACCCAAAACACGATTGTTTTTATTTTCATTCGGCCATATTTGTTATTCTTTGTGCCCAAGGGAAAAGTTTCTAAATCACTGTGCACATGGGCTTCAGGTTTCCAGCAGGGCCGAATCGCCACCGCTGGGTCAGTGTTTCGCGCGATTCACGACCTCCAATTTGAGGACATGGAATTTGAGGATGAGCTGCTCCGTATGAGGCTGTGCTCTGCACCTCACCCTGGTGTGGGGGGGGGGGGGAGCCTCTTGCAAAACGGTGGCAGGCATTCGGTGAAACGCTGGCATGCGCAGCGGTGATCAGGCTTCTCGTTAGGGGTTGCGCACATAATCGCACATTGATTAGCCAACGCCGCCAACCAACGCACGATTGGGGTGGGGGGGGAGCGCCGCTTGTTTTTCCGTCGAGCGGCGAACGAACGAGCCAGCGAGCGATCAAGTTGACGTCGAGCTGACCCACGTGCCGTGCTTCCTCCTCCGCCGCCCTTGCCTCTCCCACAGGTGTGGCAGACGGCGTGGGCGGGTGGCGTGACTACGGCGTGGACCCGTCGCAGTTCTCGGCGACGCTCATGCGCACGTGCGAGCGGCTGGCACGCGAAGGCCGCTTCGTGCCCTCCAACCCCGTGGGCATCCTGTGCGCCAGTTACGCCGAGATGCTGCAGCACAAGGCTCCCCTGCTAGGTAATGTCAGAGCACCCACCCCCCACAGCCCCCCTAAATCCCACGCGAGGCCGCGTGCACTTGTCCACAGGCAACGCCGACATAGGCACCTCTGATTAGCCTTGTTGGGATTGCTGCACATGTTAGTTTGGCAGTAGAGTAAACCCTCTTGACGCTGATATTGGGGTTGAGATCCTTTCCGTGAAAGAGGGTTTTCCGGCATGCTGTGAATGAACATACCTCACGTTAAATTGAATTGAATTAATTGGAGCCTTTCTGGCTCCACAGAGTATGACTCCAATGCGGTTTTCTGTGACCGCACAGCACTTCTTTGCCATGACACCCCCCTCCCCACCACTCACCCCCGTGTCTCCCTCTGCTGGAATGGAATCAACCCAGGGGTGTTGGGTCTCGAGCAGTCACAGTGGAAGAGTGACCACTTATGCCGAGGCGCAAAGCCAGACAAGCACTCTATGCTAAGCGGGTCACATGACACTGGCAAATCCATTACCGCTCCAACTGATCATTGTGCATTTCCCAGAAGAGACGCATGTACTTTGTATGCAGTATCATTGTGATTTTTCCTTCTGTGTTACTACTACTACTACATAAGTCATTCTACATGTGGTGCGTTCATAGACAGGCATATGAAACATCACGATGATATGATTTATCACAATTTGGTTACTTTTTTGCCATTATGGCTGGCGGATTTCCCTGAACCTGCAGGTTAAAAACCTCTACGAATAAAAAAAAAAGATCGATTGGGTACTTTGATCACGGTACGTAACAATTTATTATAGACGGAAACGACAAACGGCAGCAAATGTTGACGGCGGCAGTGTTGTGTGCGCGCGCTCGGCCGTGTCGTTGCGTGCGGCACGCAGGCAGTAGCACGGCGTGCGTCGTGGTGCTCGACCGGAGCAGCCACAAGCTGCACACGGCGAACCTCGGCGACTCGGGCTTCCTGGTGGTGAGGGGCGGTCGTGTCGTGCACCGCTCGGACGAGCAGCGCCACTACTTCAACACGCCCTTCCAGCTCGCCATCGCGCCGCCCGGCGCCGAGGGAGCCATGCTCAGCGACAGGTGCGTTTCGTTTCCGGCGCGTCTGTGCGGATGCGTCGCTGCAGGTTTTCGGATGTGTGTGAAAAATCTGACGAACCTAGTCTGAGTGTGAACATTGGGACGATCCGAAGGAAAATATGTATAATTGTGTTTCGGTTGGATTAGAAAATGTGACGTCACTAGAGGCGACGTCATTTCCACATCGTCGCTTTTTTCCAGAAAAAAATTGCCGCCATGTGACGATGTCAGTTTGACGATACATGCCGTCACGACTGTTTTACCCTGCAAAAGCTCTTGACAGTTATTACATTTAAATACATTTTATTCTGAAAAATATCGAATACATTTTGAAATTAAGCAAAATTTCTATAAATTCCATGTCCATAAAAAGTAAAATTTTGAACTCATTGTTGGCCAAAGCTCATGACCTCATGGCCATGCCCTGTAGTGCGAAGTTTGAGACCATCTGGCCAACAGCCCCAGATATGGCCAGCAACTTAATCTTGCCCGGCCTACGGCCGCGCGAGGCCCCTACCACCTTGCAGCAGCCGGCAAACGATATTTCTCGCCGTCGATGCGAATAATAAATAAATAACCCTTGGGCATTGCGGGGGCGGAGGGGGGGGGGCAGAATATTTTCGAGTTGGCAACACTGTGTTCTAAATTTGACAAGCTCGGTTCACCTGTTGTCTTTTTTAATATTTCATAGCACACAGTCAATGTTTAGTGCCAACTAATGTGCGACCCGCCAAAAGGTATTTGAGAATCTTATTCGGCCTTCAGTTAGGACAAGATTCCCCCCACACCCCCCACCCCTGGTTATGGGTCGCTGGGAAGCGAGTTGGCCACTATCCGCCGTCCGGCTCGGCGAAGTCCGTTCGTTGGCGCGGCAGTGCGCTTGTTGATTCTTCTGTCCGTGTCCCCACGAGCGGCCTAACAAACACGGTCGCTGTGCCCGGTTCTCAACCTCACGGAACAGCTGGTTGTGGATTTTTGGGCCCTCTTCACGATCCGCCGTGATTCTGAAACGAAGTCTTTGGGATTGGAGACCTCTCTTTCTAGAGCCCTCAATATTTAGTAACCTTGTCGGGTTAGCTGTTGATTAGTTTGACCAAATATATTTGATGTGCTCAAAGAATTGCAGTATTCTTCGTTCATTGGTGGCTAGAAATCTTTCTTTCTGTCCATGCGTTTTGTTCCATAGCATGCGTTTTGCTGTTGCGATAAATGTGTTGCGTAGGTCTGGTATTTTTGGAACAAACTGTAAACTATGGGTGTAACGATTCACCTGGCACCCCCAACCTCACGATTCAATGAAATGTCGCAATTCCGAGTGGTTCAAGATACAATAATTTGCTTTAAACTATGTGGTGAATGTAGCAGCCGCGAGCTACTGGGTGTGGTCAGATCAACTTTTTTTTACATGAGGCAGTATGCGAATCAAAAGACCAATTCTCCCGCACACAGAATCTGTTCTTGTGTCTTGAAGTCAATGATGAATAATAAAAATAAGGATTTGCATTTCTTAAGCTTTTAAATGCTGCATCTTCTCAAAGCACCTTAGAAAACAAGAGGAAAATTCGAAATCTCTTGGGCAAAAAGTAAATACGTGCAGGATTAACATTTCCTGAAATGACATTTGAGCTGTAACATGGTGTTTGCACGTTTATATATATATTTTTGTAAACCTGTTCTTCATTTCGTTTTCCATGTAATAATAAATAAGTATATTACAGATGCAAACGAGATATTACAGCGATGCACTCCGCTGCCCCTGACGGGGTTACTTGGCTTGATCACCTGAATGTGAAATTGTAGTTGTTGCTCTGCATCTGTATCAGCCATACGGAAGAAGAATATTCCGGACCTTTGTCAATCCCCTGCTGAATAAAGGCCTCCGCAGACCTTTGTTGGCCACGGCGGTTGTTTGATCATACTTCACCCTGCTGGTCAGTGCAGGTTGGTGAAAGCGGCGGGCTGCCGACAATCAGTTCTGATTTCACTCGCCGCTTTAATTGAACTTGGAATCGCCAAGTTGAGACACCAACCCTCCCTGTGTGTGATGTACTGTATTTTGCGAACAGTACTTGCGGTAATGTTCAGCCCTTGCACTCCATTTTAGCCTTTTCTGCCAGGCTTTTTATAGATTGTAACTTACATTACAAATACCTGGTTTCGTAGATAAATTTATGGTTTATGGGGCTCAGAAAGCTCCACTTATTCTTGCTGATTTGAATGCCACGCAATTTGGCTCTTTAACTTGTGAAATTTTCACCTACGCCTTCCTTTGCTTCCTTTTCGCGTTGCACGTAGTTTTTGGGCCATAAATAGTTCTGACCCCCCCCCCCCGCACACATTATTTGGCAATGGGCTCTTACCGGGGCGAAATGGAGAAGTTGCAGTTCAAATTACGAACCTTACCAGTTGCAGGAGAATATAATTGCGAGAAAGGTACATTTCTTTAATTATCCCTTAGCTAATGCACGGCCTCGTAAAAACGACGCCGAATTGTTGATTACGTGCGACACGATGTTGCGAGTACAGACAGGGGCCGCGTGCACATTTTCTGGTGGACCTCAATCGTAGGGCGCCAGAACGTGATTATTCGCTTGCAGCCACAGTGGAACGCATATTTTGCGGCCCGCTTGAATTTAAGCCCCCCGCCCGGGTTACACACGGACCATTAACGAGACCGTCGCCGTTCCCGCAGCCCCGAGGTGGCGGACAGCTCGTCCTTCGATCTGCAGCTCGGCGACATCATCCTCACCGCGACAGACGGCCTCTTCGACAACATGCCCGACCACATGATCCTGCAGGAGCTCCGCACCCTCAAGGTGTGTGACGCACGCGGTTAACCTGCCTCTGCGCTGGGATTTCGCTAGAATCGAGCCTGATATTGAGGTAGCCCATAAGTCTTTTCCAGGACAGATGTTAAAACGTCCCAGTTTCTTTGTCCATCGTGTAATAGATACACCTCCCAAGACGATGAAATCATACGTGCAGTTCTCCCAAATTCTGGTGTTGTGCGATAATATTCTTGCGATGATGTGTCCCGGTTTTTTTTTTACCGCGGAGGTGGCAACCGTGGATGAGGCATGTTGCCGAAGCCGCAAACCTAGCAGGGCTATTCATGTCCCAAGCAAAAGTGCTTTGTTTACATCGACAACGGAATACCGCAGCTTTGTCTTCTGGCTAAACGTAAACGTGAATTCACTCTGTTCATTCATGAGCCCACGAATGTGTCGGGCCGCTTCCGACAGCATCATGCGTGTAATTTTGATTCGGCTGCCAAACCTTGGGAGGGGAATGGAATGTACCCAAAAAAATGATTTACTTATTGTATAATTATTTCACAAGAGCTCGAGAAAATTGCTCCACAATTGATTTTAACAGTTCCGCCACTCCTCGTAGACCAGTTGACATGAGCTCCCCGGCTCGGCCAGTGGCCTGATACGGATGAGGTGCCCCCCACTGCACTGTAAAAACATTTCTGGCAGCATTAATAAAACATCCACCACCTCCCCCCCCCCCCCACCGCACTGGCTGCCGCACCACGATTATCAAACGCCATTCGACGTCATCGTTGGTAAAGTGCGGCCTTTTGTGTGGCGGCTTCGTAGCGCAAATCCCCAAGCTGGAAATTTTCCAGCAGCTGAGTTGCGAGTAATAAATAAATAACCCTTCTTACATAACAATGGCTTCCTAAGTCCCCCACACCCCCCCCCCTTACGAAAGGGGTGAATTCAGTTCGCTGGAGATGTGTTGTTTAGCGCTGCCGTGAGGGATCCTGATCGAATTAAATAAGCCAAAATTGGTTTGTGCTTGGTGTGTGTGCGCGTGGGGACCGTTCAGGGCTCGGACATGGAAAGCATCGGGCAGACGGCACGCAGCATCACAGAGCAGGCTCGCGAGCTGGCCTACGATCCCGAGTACATGTCGCCCTTCGCCCGCGACGCCTGCAGCAACGGCCTCAACCTCAGGGGTACGAAGCGCACGGTCATGCACGGGGCAAATCGAGAGCACCTTTTTTTAAGCGAAAAAAAATGTGGACACTTTTTGTTCGTTGTGCAGATTTTTAGGGGGAATTTGTTTTTTAAAACGTGTACGCTGTTGTGTTGACGTTTGCGCTCGTGTGTTTGTCTCTGCACAGGCGGGAAGCCGGATGACATCACCGTACTTTTGTCAATAGTTGCGGAGTACACAGACTGACTAACCATGGCGCTCTGTCGTGCTCCTCGAGATTGAAGTGGCCGTGCCGTCACTCGCCATCTCTGCGACACTGCCCATCCCCATCCTTCCTGCCTCCGTCTTCCCCTCCACCTGCAATCTTGCACCTTCTTGCCACCAATTTTTTTTTGGTTTTGTTCAACCGGAGGTCAACTTCCGCTCGACGGTCCCTCCCGCCGCCACTCCTCTCCCTTCCAACTCGCAGCGACGAGAACGTCGGATGGGGGAGGAAAGAGAGGGCGCCAGGAGACGCCAGGTTGCCGTGGTTCCCGCAGAGGGCCGTGTGACCCTGTGAGACCGACTCTTCACGCGCTCGCACCGTGGGGAGCCAGCAGCAAGCCCCCCCCCCCCTTTATTCGTCCTGTTTTTCGGAGGAGGAAAAAAATCCCGGACTTGTGAGACATCGTTGCGCGCACTGACTGCATAATCCTCACGCGCGAAGCGACGTGGGAAGTCTCACCGCTGCTGCGTGTCGCCCCCTTTCGTGCTCCTGCACCGCCACCGTCGAGAGATCTCGGCTCTCCGATCGCCGGTGGTTCGCCTCCTCCAGCGATGCTGTGGTTTTTCACTCCCCCACCCGACCCTTCCTCGGCGTCGCAGGATCCTTCGAGTGAGGGATGGCGGGGCGCGCACATGCCGCGTCGGCCCCGCAACCACAGTGCGTGCGTGCCACGTGCCAGAGGAGATAGGAATTGGCGGATTACGCCACGTTAAATGCCGTCCCTATTACTTCCTAATGCCCTCTTACCACCGCCCTCTTATCGTGTATATTAATGCCTTTCTTAATTGCAGCCGTGAGTAAATTGTGCTGAAACAAAGCAAGTGAAGACTTGAAAACCTATTGCAAAAAAGAAACTAGAACATTATGTATATATATATGTATACGTTCCAATATAATTTTTTTTCCACTGAACGTGAAGGGAAAGATCTGTAGCTTTAACCCGCTGGCTTCCGTTACGTATTCAAGAAAGACGAGTCGCCCCTAAAATGGTCTGTTCGGTGAAAAAAACATTTTCTTGTGAATGTTTTTATTTTCATATTGTTACTGTTAATAGTGTTATTAATGTTCTTTTAAAAAAAAAATCAATAACCTCTGTGGTCGCTGAAGCAGCAACAATTTTAATACCATCGGCATATACGTATACATATATATTCAACGAAGAAACTCCTTAATTTATTATGTGACGTGCGTACGTGTGTACGTGTGTGCAGATTCCATCCCACTTGTATGTAAAATACTTATTTATTCGGTGCCGTAGGGTTGTGCCGCGCGAGTGTGAGAGAGATGGGTGTCTGGGTCGGTCCTGTGTGCTCGTACGTTTGGCTTGCGTGAGTGGGCGCCGTTTGGCTTTCCTAACAGGGGAGGGGGGGGGCGCCCTCGATTGCGCCTTCGGTAAGTGCCGGTGCCGGACAAGTTCAAGCATTGCATTTCTTTTCAGAATGTGACGAACCAACAAGTCGTTCTTGGCATCGTGCTACGGCTGCTCCTGGGGGGTCATGGAAAAAGGAAAAAAAATCTATTTGCGCTCTCTCAGATTCTTGTAACGTTATATTTTTAATACACAGTATTTAACTTCAATTTGACATTAGCGAGTGCCTTCCCATTGCTGAAAAAAAAACCCGATGTATCCCCCCCCCGCTTACACGAATTCTTTGGAGACACGTATCTGAGAAGCTGACAAAGTTTATTTTCATGGCCGTCGGTGAGTGCGTTCTCAACGCCCCCCCCAACCCCCAGGTGTCCGTCGCCCCATAAATCTCCGCGTTTTACCAATCGACGGGCCCGTGCAGTGCGCTCTGGACATTTGCGGCAAGCGGACAAGATTTGAGGACAGGTTGAAACCCGAAGCGTGGATGGGGGCAACTCATTGCCGCCTGGGTGTTTGGGAGTGCCAGTGTGCGGCACCGTTTGTCACGCGATGTCCTTGCGTCGGTTTATTACGGCCGCGTGCGGAGGCATGCAGCATCGGGCACCAGGAGCAGAGTCCAAATGTGTGGTTGTCGCGAAGGTTACTTAATGTGTGGAGACTTGAGAAGGATGTGATGCTTTAAAAAAAAAAATCAGTTTTTGACTCATGGCTTTGATTCTCATACAACATAACCTTGGCGCATGACAATATAAAGGCATTAGCAGCGTGTGTGTGGGTGCGTGCGCTGGGAAAATGAGCGTAGCGAAGTGTGCGCTTTCACCGTAAAGCTGTAGGTCACTGTGCGGTTTGTTTTGAAGCAATACCATACGTTACCAGGTGCACCGCAGACAAAAATGCAACATTGTAAAAAAAAAATAAAGGAATGTCAGAGACTTTTTTTGGTTATCTAGCGGTGTCGTTCATTCCGCGAAACAAATGTAACGCTTCTCGCACGTGACTTACAGCGACGTTGGTGCTCTTGCGCCCCCACCGTAACCCCTACGACTTGGCCGATGGAACCTGCAGATGTCACACCCCCCCCCCTGACGACTGCAGTGTCAAGTGGGGGGCGCATGGGACACCACGGTGGTCGCGGTCAAATGTCGCCGCTTCCACATTGTGGAAGCGCCGAAAATATTTTAGAAATGTGTCCCGGGGATGCCAAACTTACGAGTGTTAACCATGCACCCTTTGTGCAAATCCAGGCTACGATACCAGGACAAATACGAATAACGGGCAGTGATCCGTGTTCATCCGTACAATCCAAAGCACGTGTTTACGTATCTGCAGTACTTGGCCCATCAAGGGTTTTAAACTGGCACACGACACTTTTTGCTCTTACAATATCATGCCCACATCTTTTTGTACAGCGTGATTGAAACGCGGTGGCCTTCTGATGGCTATGTATTCCCAAACTGTTTTGCGAGGTTTGAGTTCCGTGTTAACGAGCAGTATAAAATAGGCGCGCAATCTTTTACGCTTGCAGCAATGTGGTCCCGTGGAGGACTGGTCCAGGATCTTTGCCCTTTTGTCCACATTGACAAGGGGAAACGCACCAGCCAGCAATCGCTTTGCCGCCACTTTGGTTGGTTGAGCACAAATGTCTCCCGCCGTCCCTTAAGAATTGTCACGAAAACCACGATCTCTTGTGGATTTGACCATCGTTACGTATAACACATTCCATTTGAATGATCGAATGTTGAACTTTGCAGAATTAAAATACGTTGGCATGCAGTTGGCCTCATTTGAAGTGAACGCAAGGGGGAAAACGCCACAGTTCTGGAAACATCTACGCTTATAGCAACCACGCAAATGTATGCATTGTATGTACCAAAGCTTGACCTAAGATAACCAGCTCAAACGAACTGTGGCCGTGTTTCGTGGAGATCAACTGGTTGAGAAAATGTGGCCAAAACATTTTCTATCAGATGCGGGTTTGACTACTTATGTAGGTTATAAGTCTTGTAACAATAAATGCGTGTTTTAGGGTCTAAACATTAAATTGGATAGTGGCCAGGTACCATGTATGGCCCTCAAACTCCAACAAGTTCAAAAACATTCTTATACGCTTCAACAGCAAGCCACAGATGTATGTCAGCACGCCAAATTCTTGTGGAAATTAACCGACTTTGAAATGAGGGTAAAACACATGTCATCGCAAATAGGTGATTAATCCACAGGTAATGTAGAGCGTCAGGAGCAAGTCAACTGGCGAGTTTGACATTGGAGTGAGGAATAAGAACATCGAGTGCACAGGCAGCAAGTTACGTGAATTTAATGAACACCTATTCCCCCCACCCCCCCCCAAAAAAAATCTAGGAGTCCAATTGTGAAGTTATGAGCCGCGGATTATCAACCCATGAATTTGATGGCCACTCATGTAAACGGCTGATATTAATGTATCGTATTTGGAAGAGAAAATGTGGTCATGGATAGTCATTTTATTTGTTGCTGAGCAAAACCCTTTGGGGGTTTAAAACAGTTCCCAATTCCCCCGACTAAACACGAGATTCAGTTTAAAGGAAAACTGTAAATCGGGGTAGGGCACACAGATTCGTCGTGACTGAAGAGGCTTCCATGCAACTGCACCGCGTGGCACATCGGTTACATTTGCTGGTGTGGGAAGACCGCTTATGGGTGGATACGGGCGTAATGGAAAGATGGGGAGTGGAAGGAGACGAGATGCGCCATGTGGGTGAGAGGCTGCGGTGTGACCCGCTCATCACGAGGTTGCTGAGGTGGGCAGAGGAGATTTTAAAAAAAGAACCCAGACTATCAATGTTTCAAGATTATTTATCCATCGGTGGATGTTTAAATCAAGCTGGTCCCAATCTTGCTTGGGCCATGCACAAGTATGTGAACTTTATAACCGGGCGACAGTCCAACCGAGTCGACGCAAGATTTACGGTGCAAGGACGTTAAACTTTGGGGTCATTTTACGGGTGGGTGACTCGCGACTGTGAATCCACAATGTTGGGGTTTATAGGTCACAGGTGGAGCTATTTAGACACTTTCCCCCAGTGCAGTGTTGCCTCTTTTTTATTGGAAAGCAGGGGGGGGGGGGTCAAAGAGCATTGGGAAGATGTAGCCAAAATGACTCGGTGGTGTCAGATGATTGCTCATGCCTCGGTATGCTGGGTCGGCACGTGATGACATCAGGTCAAAAATAGCGAGTTCATGGTCTCAGCACAGTCACCAATGACTACACCATAAATAAATAAAACACGTATGCCTTTTCCCTTTGGCAAAATATTAGATCTTGAGTATATTGGTTTGCTATGGAAAGAACGTGCGTGTGGCAGGGCATGTGGAAATGTGCAGGGCTCCCTCACGGATAAAAACAGATTACTTGAAAGGATCTCAAGTTGTGGTGTCGCCTTCCATGTTCCACATCGGCTATTCTCTAGCCACTGGGTAATACGAATTGCTTTTCAAGATATCCAAATAAACACCTTCCACCTTGCAACACGGCACCGCCAGACTTTGCAATACAGCCACCTAGATGTACAAATATCGCACGGGGCTGGTCAGGCAATGTGCAAATCACAGCTCAGCCGAGGTTTGTTTTTAAGTTGTTTTATTGGTAACCCTAGAGCCAAAGAACAGAACTCCAAATCCACGTCTTCCACAGCAGTTCATCGGCGGCTACATCGGTACTCGGCTGGGTGCCACTGCTGCCGCCCGTACGACAACGCATGCAGCGGCGGCGCACACGATCGCACCCCACTTCATCGATAGAGCAGCAAGTCTCGCGGTGCCCCCCTCCACACATCGGACACACCCGCAGCTCAAATGGCAATCCATCGACGGGTCACATGTGGTGATGCAGTGCGGTAGCCAATTACAAAATAATAATAATACATCCTTACATGACCTTGGACAGGCTCTGCAAAGGAGCTGCTTCGCTATTGCTATAACAGAACCACTTTTAGTTGAATCAATGATGCCCCCCCCCCCCCCGACACCTGCCCCCTTTATTTCTATGAACTCGGACCGTGATTGCTCGCCACCGCCACGCCAGGTGAGGTGTCCACAGCGACAAATCGTGCGGTCACCCCCCACCCCCCCATGCCAGCTTTTGATTGGCAAGGTGACAGCATTATGGCGGATGAGTTTGTAAATGCGTTTGGTTAAAAAAAACAAAGAGTTTATTTGAAATCAATTCTTAAAACGGCACACCAACGCAAGAGTTCTAAAAATCTATTAACGGCAAGGTATGTCGTCATCGGCACATAGTGCACCGGTGGAGGGTTTCGTGGTGGTTGGGGGGGGGGGTAACGAGGGGTGAGAGGAGGGTAGACAGTGACTTGAAAGGGCAGGGTGAAGAAGGGGAATTGAGGCAAAGAAAAAAAATAATCACGCTTATATTGTCTTGCCATGCAGCGCTAAACCGCCATGCTGAGGGCGAGAACTTTACCTTCAGTTCTACTGCAGCAACACAGTTCAGGGATGTATCTTGTGAATGCCCATGCACTTTTAAGCCTATGCACGTTCAATTCGCGAGAGAAAGCAACCTTCAGTTGAACACTGCCTGCACTGTTCCCGTCAACTGTCTTGAACGAAGCAGCGACTAAACGAAAGGAAATTGCAAACGGCGGGCTGCGTTTTTGTTTCTTCTTCTACATAATCTGCAGTAATGAAGTCCCACTATCATTCGTTGCCATTATAACTTCCAAAGCTCTGTTTGGCAGGAGGGATGAAGACAGGCAGGTTTGTGAATGACGATGACTCAAGTCACCCACCCCCCCTCCCCAGTTCACACTAACACTGGAGTACGTATTAATATTACTATTAATAACCTTATCGGGTTTTTTTCTTTTCTTTTATTTCTTTTTTTTTACAAGACGTACGCCACCATTATACACCACATGTTTCAACCACAATGGCAGCGACAGGGAGAGTGTTGATTAAGGTAAATTGATTCACCGACTGCTTTTAGGATCAGCTGCTTTTTTAAAATTTTATTTGATCGACTTTTTTTTTAAGTTTTCTCTTTTTTAAGCAAGAAAAAAAGGGAAATCCTCCGCTCTGAACGAGGGATAATTTGCGTCGAGGCTAAGAACGACTGCCGATGTCGGGGAGAGGAAGGGGGTGATGGGTCGGGGGTTCAGGAAGAGGGGGCTGGGTGGCGCTGGGTGGGGTTGGGTGGCTGTAAGGATGCTGCCATGAAGGGACGATGGCGTGGGGACGCGTGAGTGAGTTACGACGGCAAACATCAGTTTTCCTCCGCCTCTGGCTTCTCCTCGCTAGGCTTCTCCTCGCGTGGCCGTGCGCCTCCGAAGATGGACGACTGCGGGTTGGCCACCTGGTTCAGTGGCACGGCCACGGTGCGCGGCTTCAACTGCAGCCTCGGCCTCTGCGCTCGCTCCTCTGTGATGGCATCGTGAAGGGAGGGGAGGGAAGTGGGATAGACGAGGGGGCGAGTGAGAGACGGATGGCCGAGCGAGGATCTCATCGGACCGCTGGGGTTTGCGAAAAAGCTCCCGGTGCGTAATAATACAGAGGTGCAACACGCATGCAGACACTGCACATGCAGACTGCGCTTGCCGATGGCGCCAAAAACAACTAATTATGCGAGTAGCGCAAGTAGATCTTTCAACTATCGGGTTTGTTGTTTGACTGCCTGATATATGGGGGTTTGTGCTGCCATTGAAAGGAAATGTTTCAAAACATAGCTTTTTTATCATTACATTGCAAAAACTGGCCAGCAGAATTATGTGCCGTAACAAGCAGCATGATTTATATTACCCAGAAAAAGTCTCAAGTCTTGAAACCTTTTCAGGAGAGTTTTGCATGTGGATGTTATGACCAATTCCATTAATGCACGTGTGGGAGGAAGCTATCATAGACAACGCAAAGCCACACATACAATTGGGTAACAAAACTCTGTCCTGTACATAAATTCATTCAATACATCACCATACTGCCATCTACTGGCTATTTTGCGAACCAGGCCTACAACACCTTATAGTCCCAGGTAGTCCCCCATATAAATATAAACCAGGCTCCACTCTGCCCAGAGAGGATCGCTCCAAAGCACGAGATCCAATCCACAGGAGCACCTCCGTCGCCCCCCCCCCCCCCCCACTTTTGCGACCAATGCTATGCGTGGTTGTACTCACCCTCGGTGGGCTCCCGGAAGTCGAAGCTGGCGCCTCCGCGAGGCGGGGGTCCTTCGCCCCTGCGTGGTGGGGGGCCGGCGCCGCCAACGCCGCCACCGACGCCGCCGCCGATGCCGCCGCCGACACCGCCGCCGACACCGCCGCCGCCGAAGCTTCCGGGGGGTCCGTCACGCCTGTCGCTGGGTCTTCCCCGGGCACCGCCACTCATTCCCATGCCCATGCCGCCTCGCGCGCCATCGCGGGGGGGTCCGGCTCCGGCACCGGCACCCCAGCTGCCCCCAAAGCTGCCGCCGCCGCCGCCGCCGCCACCACCGCCGCCGCCGCCGCCAAAGCCGTCATCTCGGACGCCTTCGTTAAATGGTGCGTGGATGCACGAGGAAGTTACCGCGCATTAATTAATTCGCCGAGCAAGACGGAAGGCAAATTTGTCAGCTGCGAGAGCAAGGAGAGGCTGAAGGAAGATTTTTCGTCGACCAAAGCCATTCGACACGAGGCTCATTCAGACCAACCGTAGCAGCCAGGCCCAGGGCCGCACGGCCACGAGCTCTGATTCCTGGGCCCTCAAACGGTGCCAAGTTCACGTCAGCCACGGCAGAGGGCACGGTGACATCACCGTGAGGCAGCGCGTGCTGCAATGCAGGTGGCGTGTGACATTAGCCACACTGCGATGCTCATGTTATTTAATCTGTTAATCATATTACTAACGATTGTGTTAATGACGATGCCGATGACTATTGTATTCATGACTAGGTAAATGTAATTAACTGTTCAGGGGCCACGTTGTGGTCACACCATACACCCCAAAGCCCCATTCACAGCTGTTCGATCCTCCTGTGCACTCCCAAAAGCAACAGGGACGAGCTCGGGTGTTTGGCGCTGCCTCCACCGCCTCAACCAATTCATAGGACGCTGCCGCTTATGAGAACGACGGAGAACAGAGCCACTCCACCAGTGCACTTCCATTAAACGTGCTGGCCGATTCCAGCTTGATCCTGGTCCTGGCCCCAGCGACTATGACAGTTGTAAACGAGCCAAACAGAGGTCTTCCTCATAAAACAAGTATATATTTCAAATTGCTCTCACCCGTTTTCAAATTGAGGTAACAACTGATAGGACTGATTAAATTGATTTCACACAAATGAAGCTGCCGATGCGATTTGCACCAAAACATGAAACCAATACAAACATATTTTGTGCAACGATTGGACTTTACATAAGACTCATCAACTGAATTGGCCTCTCATTAAATTTTTACCTAATTTACACCATACACACTTGTGCCAAACACATGCTCTGTTGGTTTAGCAGGTGTGATGGTGATTTTATTAAAAATTTGGTCTAAAAGCACGGGCTGAGTGCGGACTGTGCATACCTCTGTCTTCACGACCACCTCTGAACCCACCAAAGTTTCCTTTCTCTTGCTTGCGGCCTTCGGCCACGTCAATCCTCAGGGACCGGTCCATGAAGAGCTACGGAGGCCAGTGTGGGCAGTGACAGTGCATCACAGCATGGATTAACTCAAGAGTCTAAACAAAATAAGAAATGTCGATTTAAAGCTTTCTTGACTGCAGGGATTCATCTTCTTGTTTTATTTTTATTATTTTATTATTTCCCTTCTACGTGACTTTACCAAAAGAACCAAGAACAAAAAAACCAAGAAATGTAAAAAGTAGCATTTTTTTACATACAAACTCGCCAGATATCGGTGTTGTGACCGAGTGTAACATGAAGTGGACTCGTCGACGGACGGACTCACCGCTCCATCGTAGGTCAGGGCTTCCTGCAGAGATTCAATGTCGTCAAACTCCACGTAACAAAAGCCTGCGGCACGGAGGATACTCACAATCGGTCACTCGGCGAACCCACAGCATGTCTCAAAAACACATACTAACCACACAATACCCGCCACCAACTTTCAGCTTATCTGATGAAAGATTTTTACTATTTTGAATGGCACAAGCATCAATTTATCATTCCTCCCGATGGAATGATTCACCCACCCACCTACCCAAGAGATATGATTGACACAATCCGGGGGAATCGCGATTTAACTCGATAATTATTAGCCTTTTTATTGTCACGTGCACTGTTTTTTGTTTTCAAAGTTCTCTCATTAACTTAACATGACAGTGTCATATAATTTGTATGTAATCTTCACGTCGTAAATAATCTATCCTCACAAGTGCACGACTCAATGCATTCAAGCATTTATTGATGCGAGAATCCATTATAGTCAATGAATCAAGGGCATCGTTACATGTTTACATTATACAACGCCGAAAAACGTCCCACCTCTCAGCAGTGGCATTCACACTGCAGGTGAAATATTTGGCCACTGCACCCAGTTCAAAGGTAACTTTACCGAAAGAACCAAAGAATAAAAATGTATCCGTCCATTTTCTCTGTATTGTAGAATTCTCCCATGTCTAAATTTCGATTTAAAGCTTTCGTGACTGCATGGATCCATATGCTTGGTTCTTTCGGTAAAGTCACGTAGAAGGGAAATAATAAAATAATAAAAATAAAACATAAGACAGCGTCCTATGACGCTGTCTTTCCGACAGCCCTGTTCTTCACCTGAGGACGGCTGCTTGCGTTGTGGCCGAAACGTCGTGGGAATTTTATTTTATGTTTAATTTTTATTATTTTTTTTCCCTTCTACGTGACTTTACCGAAAGAACCAAGAATATCTCCCATGTCTGTCTTGCTGGGTGACACTCGAAACCCAGCCCCTCGCTCGCAATTGAACCCTCACACTCACCTTTGAACTTATCAGTGTCCCGATCGCGTACGAGGCGAATGCTGCGGACACGCAGGTCCTGGAAGATCTGGTCGATGTCTCCCTGCACTGTGTTGAAGGGCAGGTTCCCCACGTACGCGGTGTACGGGGGCTCCGTCGGTAGATCCTTCTGCCTCCGCGGCCCATCCCTACCACCAGGGCCGCCGCCGCCGCCTCCTCCCCTACCACCTCGCCGATCGCCATACCTGTTAACGTCAAAGGTGCGTGCAAAGGCAGTGGTGGTCAACACGATATTATTTAGTAGTAAAAGGGTTTTACCCTTCCAACTGGTACAAAAACTGACACCTTTATACGAGGCATCATGTTTGCAATAACCACAATACAAGCAGTCAAAATGCAAACAAAAAGAAACAACTCTGATATGTACTGTCCTCATTATCATTATCAGTGTTGCTTTTTGTTTGCATTTTGACTGCTTGTGTTGTGGTTATTGCAAACATGATGCCTTGTATAAAGGTGTCAGTTGTTGTACCAGTTGAAAGGGTAAAAAACTATTACTGTACTATATTTTGTCACTGGTAAAGGAGGTCTCATAGTGTAAACGATATTATTTATTAATCGCCTTATTTTATAGATTAAAAAGATGCGGGCACCCCCCCCCCCCCCCCCACTAAAAAATAAAACCGTCATAGAAATGTGTTCTCCCTCGCACACACATACCAGATTATACGACGCACCATTAAGTAATTGCTTTACTTTGAAACAAGGGGGGGGTGGGCACGTGCATCTTACATTTCGGAAACATTTTTTTAAACCAACGAATGCAAAGAATTTAACGATTATTATTTCGACGCCGGTTGACTAACGAACACGACCTCATAACGGGAACGGCGGGTGATGGTTGATCTGTTGAGGGCAAATGCGTGAACGGGGCGAGAGAGATCGAGCGAGAGGCCACGAGGTTGAGGTAGCGTGAGGGTGGTGATGATGGCACCATCCAAAAAAGGCGCTGCCAGGTTCAATAATCCGCTATCTGCAATGCGCGCCGGGCGTGAAACGCCGCTGCTTAATGTCGAGCAAACCGCGTGGAATCAAAATGAAAAGCGCACACTATAAAAATTACATGACAATCGGCGCTCCGACACTTTTTTTGACGCAGTTTTGCTGCCGCTGCGACGGATTAGTGAAGGAGCGAGACATTTCTCGCAGCAACACCCCTCGGTGCTGCACCAATGCAGCACGACCACAACCTCGCACATCGATGCACGACACCTTCCCCTCATGCACGAGAAGTCCTCCACACAGCCGTGGCACACGAACTGCTGCTACATACCCGCCCGACAACCATATATACACCGCACACCTCCATCCCCAATCGCTTTCAACACAACTCCCAAACCGCGTGCAATTAAATATCGCGCGTGTAGGTGGCGAATCGCAACATGGACGAGGGCACGAGATGAATGAATGGAAGATGCAAGGTGCACGAGAGGCTCAAGATAGCGGCTGTGGGAGGCGAGAGGGCAAAAGTATGAGAGGCGACGAGTGGCGGAGGATGGGTGGCAGGGTCATCGGCCTGGGTACAGCCGCCGGCATCAGCGACTCCTGAGCCGGCGGAATTTCTAGGCAAGAGACGGGGGGCCGCACGCGCGTAGGCCGAGGCCGCAGCAGACCCCCCCCCCCCCCTTCCA
Source organism: Lethenteron reissneri (assembly GCF_015708825.2). NCBI lineage: Eukaryota > Metazoa > Chordata > Hyperoartia > Petromyzontiformes > Petromyzontidae > Lethenteron > Lethenteron reissneri. The sequence continues at coordinate 4,350,210 of NC_083805.1, forward strand.
TCTACGGCGGCCCGCCCGCACGCAGCCGCGCCGCTCTAGCGCGTTTCGAGGCGGCGATCCGCGCTATGTGCGCACCCTCTGCCTCCGCCGAAGCTGCTGTAGGCTCGGTCGCCGTAGTCGTCAAAGTCCGCCATGCTCGGCGCGGACACGGAGTGGAAACAAAAATGGGGCGAGGAGCAGGAGGCGGAGAGACCTGGCGAGACCACGTGGCCTGGCCGAGGACCCCTCCCCCACAACCCCCACCCCCCCCGGCAGGGGTGGCCACCGCGAAACGAACGCGCAGGTGCCTGACTTAAAAAAAAATATTTTAGCTGCGTCGGGTGGTGGAGGGTTAAACGACACATTTATATTTTAGATTTGAAGCTTTCGTGACTGCAAGGATTCATACTCTTAGGTTTTTTCGGTTAAGTCACGTAGGTAAAAATGAAATAAATAATAAACAATAGAAATAATTCTAGATTTGAAGCTTTCGTGACTGCAAAGATTCATATTTTTAGGTTTTTTTTCGGTTAAGTCACGTAAGTAAAACATCAAAATAAAAATAAAATACAAATAAAAATCACGACGTTTCGGAGGCAACACAAGTCTCCGTCATCAGGTGGGACCGTCACAGCAGAATTAGCTGCATCAAGTGAAGCAATGATTCAAGATGTAATCCCTTATAAGCAAGTTGAAGGGAGGTGGAGAGGGGGGGGTTGGAGAGCTTATCAGACTGTGGTAGCCAATGAATGGAAACGTATCGGGGGGGAGGAGGAGCGGTGATCAAAGACTGCACGCAGTGCTCAACACAATGAATGGAAACGTATCGGGAGGGAGGAGGAGCGGCGATCAAAGACTGCACGCAGTGCTCAACACAATAAGTGGAAACGTGTCGGGACGGAGGGTGAGCGGCGATCAAAGACTGCACGCAGCGCTCAACACAATGAATGGAGACGTGTCGGGACGGAGGGTGAGCGGTGATCAAAGACAACACGCAGTGCTCAACACAATGAATGGAAACGTGTCGGGGCGGAGGGTGAGCGGTGATCAAAGACTGCACGTGGGGATGTTAACACTCGGTGAAGTAAATTAATTAAAATAGTGCCTGTCAGATAAGATGGTCCAAAAAAGTGTAATTAAGTCTTTTTTGCGTGGTTAATAACATCTTTCCAATGATTACTGAGTTTGTACCCATCATCACGGTTGAAATTATGTCTGTGTTTGTATATTTGTATGGCTTCGTGTACAAACCTTTGATGGTAGCCAGGAGGTTTGCAGAGAACCTTGGTCTCGGAAAAGACCATTTCATGAGAGCCCGCCGAGTTGTAGCAATGATCGGCAACGGCCGAAGAATCAGTTCTGCCGTGTTTCAGATCTGACTTGTGCTCGCGGACACGATCAGCCACATGACGTTTTGTTTCACCAATGTAGCAATCACCACAAATGCAACTCAATTTGTAGACTCCAGGATACTGTAAGTCAGGAACGACATCCTTCACAGATGGAATCAGATCACGGATTTTATGCACTGTACTGAATCGGACTTGGATCTTATGTTTGTTTAGAATTTTGGAGATCTTTTTGGTCACGCCTGCTATGTATGGTAACGTGATAGTTTTGGTCGGAGTTTCATGTGGCTGTTTCTTCTGTGTGGTGGGAGAAACCGCTTGGCGGATAGTACGGTCAGAGTATCCGTTCATCCTGACCGGTGAATTGAGACATGTACATCGGGCCCTCAGGATGAACGGATACTCTGACCGTACTATCCGCCAAGCGGTTTCTCCCACCACACAGAAGAAACAGCCACATGAAACTCCGACCAAAACTATCACGTTACCATACATAGCAGGCGTGACCAAAAAGATCTCCAAAATTCTAAACAAACATAAGATCCAAGTCCGATTCAGTACAGTGCATAAAATCCGTGATCTGATTCCATCTGTGAAGGATGTCGTTCCTGACTTACAGTATCCTGGAGTCTACAAATTGAGTTGCATTTGTGGTGATTGCTACATTGGTGAAACACAACGTCATGTGGCTGATCGTGTCCGCGAGCACAAGTCAGATCTGAAACACGGCAGAACTAATTCTTCGGCCGTTGCCGATCATTGCTACAACTCGGCGGGCTCTCATGAAATTGTCTTTTCCGAGACCAAGGTTCTCTGCAAACCTCCTGGCTACCATCAAAGGTTTGTACACGAAGCCATACAAATATACAAACACAGACATAATTTCAACCGTGATGATGGGTACAAACTCAGTAATCATTGGAAAGATGTTATTAACCACGCAAAAAAGACTTAATTACACTTTTTTGGACCATCTTATCTGACAGGCACTATTTTAATTAATTTACTTCACCGAGTGTTAACATCCCCACGTGCAGTCTTTGATCACCGCTCACCCTCCGCCCCGACACGTTTCCATTCATTGTGTTGAGCACTGCGTGTTGTCTTTGATCACCGCTCACCCTCCGTCCCGACACGTCTCCATTCATTGTGTTGAGCGCTGCGTGCAGTCTTTGATCGCCGCTCACCCTCCGTCCCGACACGTTTCCACTTATTGTGTTGAGCACTGCGTGCAGTCTTTGATCGCCGCTCCTCCTCCCTCCCGATACGTTTCCATTCATTGTGTTGAGCACTGCGTGCAGTCTTTGATCACCGCTCCTCCTCCCCCCCGATACGTTTCCATTCATTGGCTACCACAGTCTGATAAGCTCTCCAACCCCCCCTCTCCACCTCCCTTCAACTTGCTTATAAGGGATTACATCTTGAATCATTGCTTCACTTGATGCAGCTAATTCTGCTGTGACGGTCCCACCTGATGACGGAGACTTGTGTTGCCTCCGAAACGTCGTGATTTTTATTTTTATTTTATTTTTATTTTGATGTTTTACTTACGTGACTTAACCGAAAAAAACCTAAGAATAGAAATAATAATAGCAATAAAATAATAAATCCTATTATTATTTATATTATTTATAAAAAAAAATCTTTTTTTCCTGCGTGACTTTACCGAAAAAACCTAAGAGTATAGACACATTTATAGTTACGCGATATATATGAAAAAAACTCTATTATGGAAAATAAAATTGCAATTGCGTATTTGCCAAGTGTCACAGCCGTATCAGAATCATCGAAATATTTTTATTTATTCTGGAGGAATCCGATTAGCTATAAAGCTCTTTTTCCCCACAGATGTCGAGTAAGGGGGATGACAGGTTAGAACGTTACAGCAACAAACAATTAAAAAAGCACAGGATGGGAGTGCAAAGTATAGGAAAGGTAAACAAATCGCTTACAAATTTTACAAATGAAACTAAACTATATATATTAGTATTTTAGCAGGTAAAGTCCACTGAGGTATTCACTTATTTTTCAAATGATAGCTCAACAAAGAGAGCAGTTATCCTGGTTGCCAATTAATCAAATATACTGGAAATATTATTCGAATGGTAATAATGTATATTTTTAAATGTTTGCAAATTGTGTGATTATAATAGCTTCATTTAAATTGTATAAAAAATTGGTTATTCGGTTCATTAATTAAATGAATAACTATTGGTGCAGATGAGACAGGGTGGCATGAGATTAGTGCAGATGTCACAGTCCACAATGAACAATAGAGTACAAACAAGGCAATGCAAATGAGAGAACATGTAGGAGAGCACAGATAAGACAAAAGCACACCTGTCAACCCATACAGGTTTTCTCATATTTTTGTACAGGGAAATTTGTTTTTTAAAAAATGTGGACATTTTTTTGGTGTTTCTCCCTTGTGGTGGGACTTTGTGGGATGAACGTTGAGATGTATAAGGGGGAAGGGGTGACCAATAAGGTCTGAATTGGTCTGTAATAAGGTAAGGGATTGACAGGTATGCAAAACAAAGAAGACAATTCACTGCAATAGTACAAACAAGAACATTAGAGAGACGAGACAGAGTACAGCGACTACAGACAGTAACATGGACAAGTAACAAATGGGACAGCAAGTACAACAAAAAAAATCCTGAATAGACAAAGCAGATATGACAAAGGAGACAGTGTATAACGAAACACAAGTTATTGAATAGTGGGAAAGAAGTGTTATCATTACGTGCCTATTAAGTGTTACTATCCTAAGCGATAAGATATCAACAATTCCTTTCCAACAGCCAAATACTACAATTTCTACTGAACGTTCCAATAATACTCCCGAGGACATAATAAACTATCCCTTACACTAAAAAAACCTCTTGCCCTATTTTAAATATATATTTTTTATAAACCTTGCACTATTAAAAAAAAAAGTTAGCACTATTTTAAATACAAAAACATTGTATTATTTTAAAGAAATAATAATAAAACTTCTACTATTAAAAAAAATACAAACCTTGCACTATTTTTCAAAAAAAAGTTAAATCTTGCACTATTTTAAAAAATATATATATAACCTTTGCACTATTTAAAAAACAACTTGCACTATTGAAAATTTAAACAAAAAACTTTGCACTATTTTATATAAATAAAATTTTGCACTATTTAAAATAAAACAAGATAAAACTTGCACTATTTTAAATACAAATATAAACCATGCAGTATTTTAAATAAAAAAAATAAACACTTTGCACTATTTAGACTTAAAACTTTCGTGACTGCAGGAATTCATATTCTTGGTTCTTTTGGTAAAGTCACGTAGATAGAAAACAAAAAATCTGAAATTAAAGCAAAAAATCCACGACGTTTCGATCGCAACACAAGCGGCCTTCATCAGGCGGAGAGAAAAGTGGGGTCAAGCCTCCAAATTTAAGCAGCTACATTTGGGTTGTTTGCTTTAATTTTTGCTTTTTGTTTTCTATTTACGTGACTTTACCGAAAGAATCAAGAATATACTTTGCACTATTTTAAATAACAAAAAATCTAAACCTTGCACTATTTTTGTTTAAAAAAAAAACCTTACACTATTTGAAATATATAAACCCTGTACTATTTGAAACTAAAAACCTTGCACTATTTTAAATAAAAACCTTGCACTATTTTTTTTACCTCGCATTATTTAAAATAAAAAATAAAAACCTCGCACGAGTTAAAATAAAAAAAAACACACTATTTAAAATAAAAAATAGAAACCTTGCACTAGAAAAAAAATAACCTCGCATTATTTTAAATTAAAAAAATAAAAACCCCGCACTATAATTCCAAAAAAAATAAGTTAAAACCTTGCACTATTTTAAAATATATATATATAAAGTCGCACTATTTAAAACAAAAAAACGTCGCACTATTTAAAATCAAAAATATATAAAGTCGCACTATATTTTTTCTCTCTCCCTGCGTAAGATGGCCGCGGTGACGTCACGCGTCGCCTACGTCATCGGCGGGGACGCCGAGAGGGCGGCAGAGCGCGACATGGCGGTGGCTACTCGAGGCGTCTTCACCAGGTCGGGTCCGAACCGTCTAATCCTCCTCATCATCCTCATCATTATCATCATTATTATACTACAACAACAACAACACGGACACCGTCCTCACAAGTTAAAAGTGGACTTCTCGTTGCCACTGATCGCGTTGTATTCTTACCACGACAACGATTGTCACGATGACGATACCTGTGCAATAACAAACGTGTCGCTGTGTGTTTGTGTTTCTCTCTCGTAACGAGACTTTGTAGGACGAACGTTGAGCTTTATAAGTGGCACGGGGTGACCCAATAGGATAGGGCACTGATAAGGAGTTGACAGGGATGTTATGTGATGATGAACTGACTGTGTGTGGTCTGTTATTGTGCATTCAAGTTTTTCAAGTTCATTTATTTGGTATAGCCCTGTGAGCCATTCGGCTCTTGAATCGGGTGCAACCGCAACAAACAAAAATATGAACAAGAAAACATCTTAAAGTGACTGTGCAAATAATAAATCCAAGGAAAGGCAGCAAAATATTGCAGAAAAGGCACCGTACACCAACACTGTGTGCAAACATCCCAGTGGGATGCTTGTGCAAGGTTTGTGTACGGAAATTGGAGGCAGCGTTGAGTTTGATGTGCAAGCGCCACGTGTTGTCAATCCCCTGCTGGATGAGGGCCCTCTCCGTGGCCGTGGGTGCGATTTCACCATATTTCACCACATCTGCCAGCTGTGCGTTTGGTGCAGGTTGCAGTGCAATGCGGCAAACATCTTCGTTTGCTGCATTGTCGCCCCCTTTGCAGCAGTCGCTGTGTTACTGATGGACTTTGGTGCATGGCTATGAACGTCCAAAGATCACTGTTCAAGCTTCTCAACGCCCTTTGAAATAGCTTAACGGAGTAATTTTTTGCAAATTTAAAAATTACGTTGGTTATTTACTGAGTATTATTGTTTTTTTTTCGGTAAAGTCACCAAAAGAACCAAGAATATTAATCCCTGCAGTCACGAAAGCTTTAAATTTAAATTCATTTACTGAGTGTTTATCCAAGCCTCCTCAATGCGTTTTTTCCAAGCCACGGCGCAGTACCGGTATCCTGCTTTCTCAGCATTTGAAACCCACACACAGCATTCATTTATGTTCTGTTCAGCTGTGGGTTTATTATTTAGAGCGTGTGGACGGCCTTATAATGTCAGAGACGACATTGGGACAGGGCGAAGGAGAATGTCAGGTGCGGTGGTCTAAATTCGTTGCAAATGGTCTCTTTTAACATTGTGCAGCAGTCTTCATAGTAAGTACGTGAAATTATATATATTTTACCGGGCGATAGTCTTGGAAGCTAAGCAAGTTTGAACCCGGATAGTGCAGGGATGGACAGCAAAGTGCAGAAAGAAAATCAGGTGAAGACGGTCACTTGTTGCGATCAAAACGTTGTGATCTATTATTTTTTCTACCTACGTGACTTTACCGAAAGAACTAAAGAGTATGGATTCCTGCAGTCACGAAAGCTTCAAATCAAGATTACATAATAAAGGTTTTTGGATTGAAGCTTTCGTAATTGCAGGAATCCGTTTTCTTGCTATGGTTTTCCAACCTGATGATGATTGCTTGTGTTGCAATCAAAACGTCGTGATTTATTTTATTTTATACCTACGTGACTTTACCGAAAGAACCAAAGAGTAAAGGTTTTTGGGTTAGATCGCGTAAGTATAAATGTGACACACATAAATATACATGTATTCGTATAAGTATAAATGTGTAAGTATTAATGTATACGCAATCTAACCCAATACCCTTTATCATGTAACTCAAAAACCTTTATTATGAATAATATTGGTCACGAAAGCTTATGTGTCACAATTACAGCTGTCGTTGACTCCCCGGGTGTGTCCTCCACGTGCTCAATGCGTGGGCCATGCAGGGCGCTGTCCGTGGCGAGCGTTTGCCACAAGGAGGACAGCTGGCTGCGCTCGCTGCTGGTGCACAAAGTGGACCCACGCAAGGATGCGCACTCCAACCTGCTCGCCAAGAAGGAGTCCAGCAGCCTCTTCAAGCTGCAGTGTGCGTGTCGCTGCAAGCGTGGCAATGTCCATGTTGCAGCCTTTTTGTGTGTCCACTGCTGGATGAGGGGCCTCCTCACACTGTGCCGGTTACATGGGGGTTATTTGACCACATTTCACCACGCTGGTAATGTGGGTTGATGAAATCTGTGCACGGTGGTCACCCTGCAATCACTGTCCAGACTCGAACCAGCTTAGCTTTCGAGATCTGACAAGGTCGGGCACATTCAAGATGGTTTCGCAGCTAAGCAATATTTTGTTAAATATATGAAACATGAAGGGAAGATGCACTGCAACCTAGCCTCTATCCTGCACCTAACCATACATCTTTCGTATGGCGAGGTGAATTTAGCACTGTCTATCGAGGTTGTAACATAAACATTGACCCCTAATATTTCCTTCATTTTCTTTACAACCATAAAAAACCTGACCGTAACCAAAACCTTAGCTGTAACATGGACATTAATCCTTGCGCTCGCTTAAACGTGAGATAACACAGCCTGAGAGATGTAAAGCAGCAACCTTCACTGCCTGATCCAGTAGAGGGCATTATCTGCCTTATTGGCCATATGACGGTGAAGTAATTAAGGTAATTGTTTACTTGGCAAAATAATTATCTAGCCATTTTATTTGAGATCTCGTAAGCAAAAACATATGCCTGCAGCTCGACTGACCTTCACTGTCAGCATCACAAACCAAAGGAGGTAAGACTAATGCCAGCATAATAATTCGGACATTAATCTTTTATATGTGAACAAAATTATTCTCTCTCCATTTGTAGCTGTTTATCTTCAAATCCAGTCTTTGGCTCAGGGATACAGCATATACTTTTTAAAGTGTATATAACAATCCTGGTAAATGTAAAACATCTGTTTGCTTATTTGCAGTTCATAATGTCAAGCCAGAATGCTTGGATGCGTACAACCAGCTGACGTAAGTTTTGATTTCTCATCTTCACTTTAAAAACACTTAAGAACTTAAGCCAGCCTGTCTTAAACAATGTAACAGCATTATTTTGATCATTTATAGTGCAATAATCATGATACATTTATATTTTTTAACTATTGCGTTAAAGCAGAACTTGGTCTTGAGCAATACTGTTTCCCTGCAGTTCGTTTTGTTCTTGTGTGTATTGCGGCATACAGCGAGGAAGCTCTGTCGGCCTTCATCGAGTCTGGAAGCGAGTACCCATGCGAGATTGTGGGCAGCTGGAATACTTGGTACGGGGACCAGGACCAGGCTGGTACGCACACCCGAGCTGTCACTTCGCCTTCAACTCGTATTTGCATTTCCATGCTCAGTTTGGATTACATCAGCGTGAAGGCTTTCCAACTAAGGTTGGGAATCGTCTGTGCTGTCTGTCCGTCCGTCTGTGCCGTTGGGTCACTATGACTCTTGTAAAGATGATCCAACCCATAGTATCAAGTTGCTTCAGTAATTCCCCACAGATGTTATCAAGAATTTGAAGACGTAAAACAAATGACTGTCACTCAAACTAGTACTTTGAAATGTTTATAAACCATCTGTGAACTTTTATTCGCTCAGCCAATGTTGAAAACAGCACAGATGTTGTTTCTTGGCAGCCATGGGTAGTGAGCTTTCGACATCGTTGCAGTTCATCTCTGGAGATACAAAGGAGGCTACCCTGCCCTGACAGAGGCAATGAACATGCTGAGGCAGAACAAGGTGTGTAAATGTGCACGCACGCACGCTCTTTGTGCCGGCAGGGACACGGTGACTTCTCTCTTTAATTGTTACTGCATGATTTAGCTGTTCTACTTAAATCCACAGGAAAAAATGACATAGACAATGAAAAACATGGTGTGAACCATCACTTCTGTGGCTACAGCTGTGTTCTTTTTGTGCTTAGAAATGTTTTACAGGAATGTATCCAAATGTTTGAGGTTTGTTAGGGGAAACGGATATAATGAGATTAAGCTAGACTCAAACCTCTGAGTCTGTGAAAAATAAAGTGAATATTTTGAGAGTTCTTCTTAAAATGTATCCGGGATTAAATTCACAATGGCAAAGGTTTTATGAAATAAATTAATTGCCCTTCGTTGGTTGATGATATTGTGCATGGCTGGATTGATGCAGGGGCGGTGACGATTCTAAGATGCGGTAAACGTAATGGCGCCATTAGAGATACCACTCAATGAAGGGCACCAATATTTTATACCCTGATTGTACAACTCTGGGGTTGGAACCGTGGTGCAGAGGTTAGCACACTGCACTGTAAACCTGACCAACCTGAGTTTGTACGTATGTTGAACCTCTCGCACCGTACGCAGCCAACAGTGCTTATCGGAGATGTGAGTTTGATTTACTGCTATGGAACATGACCATGTATAGAGTTCTTTGGGTTTTTTTTTGTTGATGCTGTCACCATGTTTCAATTGTGCAAAAAGCTCCCCATCGAAAATGAGCATTTATTCCCCAATGGGGTTTACCTGTTCCAAACCCCACCCCCCAAAAACAAACAAACAAACAGTGATGAGATATGGCTAAACTGGTCATGTGCTTTGCAGCATGGTGAAATTTGGTGAAATAAATGCAACAACAACACGGTGTGGGAAGGCTTTCATTCAGCATAAATTTGAAACAGGGCAGTAAGTTTAATTGGAAAAATGGACACGTGAGACACTTATAACATTTCTAAGAGGGTAGATGTTTATGCAACTGCTGCAGAATCTGGCAGAAGGATGAGAGAAATAGGGAGGTGTCAACGGATTACGGGAAATAGGCATGATGACCTTTTTAACTTGAACACCTCTTCATCTCATCCCGAGAAGCTGCCTCTGATTTTGTGGGCGGGGGTTGAGGATGGCACTGGAGAGGGTGTACTGCTGTTCATGAGGAGGCATTTACCCATCCAGACAAGTTGTGACTCTCGCAGAAAAAATCAAATGTGTTTGTGTTTATCAGAAATTCATGGAGTTCAGGTGTGAGCGCAGCAAGATGCTGATCTCGCGCAAGAACCAGCTGCTGCTCGAGTTCAGCTTCTGGAACGAGCCGGTGCCACGTCCAGGCCCCAGCATCTACGAGCTGCGCACATACTCCCTGAAGGTGGCTCGCGCCGTGCCACAGTCGCACAGCGTGGCACAATTGTGGCTTATCTTCTTGGTTCTTTCGGTAAAGTCACGTAGAATGGAAATAATAAGATAATAAAAATAAAACAAAATAAAATCATTCTCACGACGTTTCGGCCACAACGCAAGCAGCCGTCCTCAGGTGGAGAACAGGTCTGTCGAGATGACAGAGTCTGAAGTGGACTCAACAGACCTCTTCTCGACAGACCTGTTCTCCACCTGAGGACGGCTGCTTGCGTTGTGGCCGAAACGTCGTGAGAATTATTTTATTATGTTTTATTTTTATTATTTTATTATTTCCATTCTACGTGACTTTACCGAAAGAACCAAGAAGATGAATCCCTGCAGTCACGAAAGCTTTAATCGAAATTTAATTGTGGCTTAGTTTCTCGCTGAATATTATCCGTGTCACGAATAGACTGGAGTCGGCACCATGTGTCGAGTAGCCACAGACATATAGCAAGAGGTATGGCGAATGTGGTGTGCCGGATGCTAAAATATTTCTCGGGTCATTGATCTGGCGCACCCGGCTGAAATTAAGCCCTGCCTGAGATGAGTTGGCTCATGACACAATCTGCCCTACGTTACCACAAACAGAGCCCGGCACAGGCAGTAGAACTTGAGGTAGTTTAACTTGGATGGTGCAATTAGTATGTCCCGCCTCATGCAGGGAAACCTCGGCTGCTTTGTTATTTCTGTCATTGTGGCGTCATGATCAAATGTATTGTTCAAACAAATGTGCAGCGTTTACAGAAAAGTAGTATTCAAGAAGCTGGGCAAACATTTTGTGCAAACAGTTGAGGCCACATTTCAAAGAGTCCATGGCCTTTTAAAGTCTTCCTTAAATATGGACACTTTCTAGGAAAAAAAACATTGAGGTACTTTTAAGAAATAGATGCATGTCATAATAGTAAGACTTGTTTCTATCCTTGTTTTCTTATCTTGCAGCCTGGAACCATGATTGAATGGGGAAACAACTGGTAAGAATTAAATATTTTGATCTGTTTAAAAGATTGTTGTTTATCCGTGTTGAGAACGTACACTGCATGGGGATGTGTTCAATTTATCTCTACATTAATTAGTAATGTCATCATGCTTGACAAACCATGTTACATTTTCACCATTGGAACCTCCTTTGCCAGTAGAAAAATATAATAATTGGTTTTTTACCCTTTTATCTGGCAACAAAACTGACACCTTTTTTACAAGGAGTCCACACCCGAGACACATGGTGTACACAATGTGAGACTAGGCTCTAAGAAAAGCTGTCTCAGGTATGGACCAATCAAGTTCAAGTTCAAGTTCATTTATTAGGTATAGCCCTGTGAGCCATTCAGCTCTTGAATCGGGTGCAACCGCAACAAACAAAAAACAAAAACATGAACAAAAAAACATCTTAAAGTGAATATGTGACTAAGTGCAAACAGAAAATCCAAGAAAAGACAGCAAAAATATTGCAGAAAAAACACCGTACACCAACGCTGTGTGCAAAAATCCCAGTGGGATGCAAGTCAAACAACAACAACAACCAAGGACAGTGCATACATTATCAGAGTTGTGTTTTTTTTGCATTCCGACCGCAGGTATTGTGGTCAATGCAAACCTGACTCCGTGTAAAAAAGTGGTGAATTTTGTTGCCAGATAAAAGGGTAAAAAACCAATTATCATGTTACATTTTCCTCCTGTGCATGTGTGCCTGCAGAAAATGGATGAAGATTGTAGTCCACCCTGTTGAGTTGAACCAATTGGACAAGTTTCTTAAATTCCACGCCTCTATCCAACCCAGCAATATCAATGGGTACACCGATGGTCAATCGGCAGGTCGCCTGTGGTGGAGTAAAATGTGGGGACTCCCACCTCCAAGATATCTGGCCAGCATTGAAGAGGGGACTAAAATGCCTTCTACGGGGGCTTTGTAGAGATTTCTCTAGTAGGGGCCTTTGCTTAGGCAGTGGTGTGAGCAAGAAATCACAGGGCTGTACTATTCATTACATTGTACCTTTTTTACGCTATATAGGGCACGTGCTATCCGCTATCGGCAGGAGAACAGCGAGGCTGTGGGAGGATTTTTCTCTCAAATCGGCGAGCTTTACAATGTTCACCACCTCTGGGGTAAATCAAAGTGCATTCAAACATCAGCAAAACACTTATCTAAGACAATACATGATCATATGTGAAAACAATAAAGGAAATGCCAATAAGATAGGCCTCGAATTTAGGCATGCTAAAATATGATACTTTATAAAGACTTCTTAAAAGATAGTTATTTTCAATAAAAAAATCAGAGATGATCATTTTTAAGTTTCTTAAACAAATCAACTTGGAAGGTTTTGTGGGTGAATTTTAACTGAAGTGGAAACTTGTAGGTTCCACGAGACGCACCAGATGTTATGTTTGGTGCTTGGCAACACTGACGAAACTTGGCTTGGTGCAAGGTGCATTGCTGAGCAATACATGCACCGTTTCAATAAAAGTGTCTCTCCATTGTTTAAATGTTGCAGCTTACAAAGACTTGCAGTCACGTGATGAGACGCGTGCTGCGGCTTGGCAGAAACCCGGCTGGGAGGAGTGCGTTTATTATACAGGTACGGAACCAGTACTGGTCTTGCAAACATCCTATTTGTGGATCGATGGAGGGCCGTGTAGCGGACCAGTTGCATGCAACACACCATTTAAGTTCTGGTCAGACCTGGGTGCTTTTAAAAGAAGCGGCATGTTTATTTGCACACGTGTTTTGTTTTTTATCGCAAAGTTAGATCCAGTCCCATCAGTCGTGTGACTTGTCAGCGACTGATCACAGTGATGTTAATTTGTGTGGTGTCATGTAACATTTGATTTAATACAGGTAAAACGCCCTTGGTTTCCACTTGCAATTCCTGTTCAGTTGGTGTGTGGCCCTGTGTTTGTTTTGTGGGTGTGTGTTTGGTTAAGGGCGTGCTTCTGCTTGTTTATAGGCATGTATGTTTTTATGAGCCGTGGTAGTAGTGGAAGGCAATGTCTGCTCAGATTTAGTTCATTTCTGCTGTCCCCTCCACAATGCCTGGGTTCTTCCAATGACCTTTTTTGGTACACCACATGACCTTGCCATTGGGCAAATGACACGACGACATCCACAGTGGTTAGTGGTGAGCGATAGTCACGTGGTATCATTGTGTTTTACTGCCTCGTGTAATGCAATCTTTAAATTGCACGAAAAAGGATGTAAGAGATGCATGCTCGGAATTTTACTAAGAGAGAATGTGGGACGCTTAGATCACACATCGTATTGACTAAAAGTGGGCTTGGGCAGGAAAAATGTGTGAAAGGTTTTTTCGCTCATGGACGAGACTGGTGACAGAATGGCACCTGAAGGAGAGAAGATGCAAGAGAGAATCATGACAGTTGAGATTGCATAATGGAAGTGGCTCATGTGCAAGAGAAAGAAAGATTGTGGCCTCACAGAGCCGTGAGAGATAAAGGCTTGGCTCAGGCCTTCATCCAGTAGTTGATATCCATTGAATGATGGTGATGCTATGCATGTGTGTGTGTTTGTGTCCTTGCAGTGCCTCTCATTCGCTGGATGGAGAGCCGTGTCATGATCCCTCTAAAGTTCTCTCCACTCCAGTGAACAGTTGGATGCTGAGCCGACACAGGACCAATCCTGATCATTCGTACCAAAATAGGTCCCCATTCCATAACCTCCCCGTTCAGCTGTCTTGTAGAAGATACGCACAACTTAAAATGATCGCAGCCTTTTAGGGAGTTTGTTTTGCACATTGTTGTACAGTACAATGCCTGTGATTGCTAATTAAATGATCTTCAATTAAAATTGAGTAATATAAATAAAATGTTACGCGTTTACTTTGCAGTCTGTGGCGGTGTTGATGCCAGTACTGAAAAGAAAGCACTGTAGAGAAAGTGCACGTGCTGGTGTTCCTTTCCAGTTTGAATTTAGCGCATTTTGCACGCAAGTTGTTCGCGGCCGTCGTAAGCAATGATGTTGCCTGTGGTGTAAAACATTGCTGCAGTATTTTTTTTGCGATAAAATATTAAAATATGCATTAAAATCTCTCTGGGGTGGCGCTTCTTTTCGGTGGTCGTATGGCATGACCTGTTTAGTAGTAACGGACAGTGCCTGTAACAATGAGGGTTCTGGAATATATCAATAACCCGCTAAATATAATTGTCTAAAAAGTAGGATTTGTTGTTATAGGCAGGATAAGTGAATGAAAATGATTGAGTTACATTGTGTGATAATGTTGGCAGATCCAATCAAAACTATCAAGAGTGGACTGTGAAATATTCTAGTAAAACCAGCATGGGAGATCTTAAATATACAAAACGTATTGTGGAATAAAGTTGTGATTCAGGGTGGTTATTCAATTCAAAACTAGTCTTAAATGTTGCTATTTAATTTGTATAGTTTGCCTTGTTTTTGTGTGTGTGTTGAACTTCTTTCGCACGGTATGTAGCCTTAATGTCACGGGATACTATTTGCGTACAATATGCATGCATCGCAAATAATAGTCGCGGGCCAACATGATGCACGTATCTGCAGCGTACGAATGTAGTTTAATCCATGAATCTGGATTGTTGGATACCTCATTAGCAATTGTATGCCAGTCTTGTGGTGGAACTTTTTACAGTGCTTGCAAAATGTGAGCAACATTTCTCCAATGCTGAAATACCTTTGCCTGAGAAATGCAACAATTTCACCGAACATTTGTTAGGCTAAAACCCACAGGATAAACCCCTGGGTACAAAAGTGCACGCGTGCATTCTATGCAGATTATTACTATAAGGAGCCAAGCATGTTTGTGTGTAACGTGCGTGACGTCACTCCACATGCCACCCCCATTAATATTCATGCAGAAATAACTTTTTTTTTATCAAATTCGCTTAAAGTTTGACGTTTATTGAAAGTTAATGTAATAAATAATTCTACGCAGCAACAAAGTGGATTTGAATTTCGATTTAACGTGAGAATTGTATTGTTTTTATTTTATTACTTCCCTTCTACGTGACTTTACCAAAAGAACCAAGAATAAAAAAAGTGGATTTGGTGTCTTTATTTATTCAGCACTTGAGAAAAAAAGGTAAGTCTAATTTATGCTTTTACATTATGGTAAAATAGAAATTTTTCGGTGATTTTCCAGATTTTGTATCGAATTCCAATTTATTTCAACCCCAGTGACCGCAAGCAGAAGAGAATAAAGTATCAGAGCAGTGAATTTGAACAAATTGAAGATCAGTGGTATATAATGCTACAGTGGAATGCCGTGAAAGTGTTTGATGACATTCTTTTGTGCAAGATTCACTGCCATGAAATTTACACGAGATACAATAATACTATTTTACTCAACTTTTTCGTAAATGTTACAACTTCCATCCTAGGACATGCAAACAAGCTAGTTAATTATAATGAATTGCACGATGTGCATGCAGCACAAAGCAGCATGTGCTTTGGCTTCAGGATAATTCAACTATCAGGGACTACCATTACACTCGATTGGGGGGGGTGAGTTTATAGTTAGACTAGACCACTACAAAACGTTAGGAGAGTATATCTGCTAGTAAAATCAATAACAGTAACCAGTAGTAACTATTAAATTATAACATTACCAGTAAAGTGATTTTTTTCCAGCGGTGGCTGTTAATGGCATGCTTATAAAATGCCCTTTCCAGTAAAATAAAATAACAAAAAGGGGCCCCAAGTAAAACAAACGCGATAAACACACCCGTAACATTTCCCTCTGCTTGCGCGTAGGGTAACGTTTTAAGAAATCGAGTGCATTTCATCAGCGAAACGAACCAAAGAGGGAACGGAGGCGTTTTAAATATTTTAATCGTAAATGTTTATAAAGCGTCAATGTTTAAATGCCGTCGCCATGGAGACGCTCCACGTGACGTGCCCGCGTGGTGGGTGGGGATGGGGCCTCATGCGCACAATTTGCATCCAAAAAGTGAAAAAAATCGCCGGCGATAATTCCTGTGGCGGTGGTTTTTGTTGGTTATTGTGTCCCCGTAATATTAATATTTTATTGTTTTTGCTACACGCACGATCGCGTTAAACAACACCGCCCCGATTGCAAAGGTACGATCCTCAATTCGCGTTGTGTTCGTCGTCGGTCTAATGTGCAATGTTCGTGCGCGCCAGGCAAGGCGGTGGTGGCTGCATCGGGGGGGCCTTGGGCCACAGAGAGAGAGAACAACAAAAACAATAACAACAACAACATTTGCCGCATTTGTACGGGGGGAGGGAGTTTTCATGCCCACTATAATTGTTATCGGACCTTCGATAACGACGTGAAATCGTTTCGAATTGTAAAGACTGTGTTTGAGTGTGCAATGCACGTGTGTGACATTCATAATCGATACGTTAAGCTATCGTGTCTGTCTGTCCGCTTGATACAATATATATTACCAGACCTTCGATAACAAGACGTAACGCAGTTTAGAATTGTCGCGAATGTTGTTGAGTGTAAGACGTTTGCGTGTGGGTATGTAATGTGCGTGTGTGTGTGTGTGACACATTCATGATCCGTTAAGCTCTCGTGTTTGTCCTGATTATGATGGTTGACATTACTAGCGAAAGGTCAAACTCAGATTGTAAATGTTGTGGATTTGCTATCCAACACACAACCGGTGTTGCTGCTGTACTAGTGACGAATTGCCCACGTTCTGTTTACTGGTTGGCTGTGTCGGGTGGTGGCGGGTTTAACGACACAACATTAATATAATAAGATAGATAAAAGGGTAAACAACAATTAGCATATTTTGCTGCTGGCAAAGGAGGTTCCAATGGTGAACATTTATATATTTACGCGATCTAACCCAAAAAAAACTCTATTTGTGTTAATGTGTCTGCTTGGGGCTGGCGATTCCTGTTCGGTTTAATCATTTACACTGTAATTAATTCACGGAATGCGAAGAGTATTTGATTTTTGTATTCTTTTTTTTACTATTTAACGGATAATTATTTTACGAGCGAGCTCTATTAATAGTGTCTGCATGCTATGCCATACCTGTCAACCCCTTGTTAGTGCTCTTATTTATTACAGTCCAATTCAGATCTTATTGGTCACCCCGTGTGCGCCTTATACATTTCAGTGTTCATCATACAACGTCCCATCATCACACAAATAGACCATATTCTTGGTTCTTTCGGTAAAGTCACGTAGAAGGGAAATAATACAATAATAAAAATAGAAAACAATAACATTATCACGACGTTTCCACTGCAACACAAGCAATCATCATCAGGTGTGATGATTCATCAGGTGTGATGATGATTGCTTGTGTTGCAGTCAAAACGTCGTGAGAATTTTATTGTTTTATATTTTTATTATTTCCCTTCTACGTGACTTTACCGAAAGAACCAAGAATATGAATCCCTGCAGTCACGAAAGCTTTAAATAAAAACACAAATAGACCATGTTTTGTTTGTTTTGCCCAATATTGAAACGGCTGTACGCCTTATGGACCTGAAAACTCAATTTCCCTGTACAAGAATAGGGGGTAAACCGCATGGGTTGTACAAGTTTGCTGTGCCTGCATCCCCTGAGCTTATTCAGTGTAATCAAAACAACCGTACAAATGTATAATTTTGTTATTGTAGTCAATGAATGAGCGATTTCATCGATTTATTAATTCGTAAGTTAGATGCTTTTTTACGTTGTTAAATTTTGTAAAAGAATGCGTGAATAAATTAATGGGAGATTAATTGGGTTAATTCATTTACCTGCCTCACCTGCCCTGCCTATAAAACGCATTAAGTGTAATTTCTTATTTAATTCGACATTTTAAATGCATACAAATATATATTTTTAAAGAATATTAAAGGTGTCTCACATAACTGGCCACTGCATGGTATACTGTACTGGATATATGTATTTCCCTGCCAACATCATATCACTGCCAATGTACTACTCTTGGCAACTTCAATAACAACACGGTAATATGCTAATTATATTGAGACGTAGTAGTGTAAGCACTTATATAATGTACATAAATACACATTTTAATGCAGTCCGTTGAAAAGCAGTGCTAATTATCAATTAACGCTGCCTTACACGGTACCGCTGCCGTAACTGCCCCATGTTATCGATACTAAATTCGATTTCAATTGTGTTGAGGGTGGATGTGAAAAAAAAATACACCGTGGCAAAGGCGCAATTATGCCGCACCTGGCATTTTCGTGGGTTTTTTTTAATTATTAAACGTAATTGTGCGTTGCACTTGTAAGCACACAAAAAGGTCACGCTCATGAAGACGACGTCGGTGGTTAATTTCACTTCGCACCATCACCACCGTGATGTTTTATCTCGGTTTGTTCTAAACGTGGATTGATTGGGGGGTGGCGGGGGGGCATCTCCACGCGCGTGGTGTGTTGATGGTGACGCTGGTGATGATGAGAACCAGTGTCAGGTTCTCTCCGAGTTTATTAATGGCAACCGTGTCCTAGACCGGCATGTACCCCCCCCCACCCCCCCAGTTCGTCGTCACGTGGCCCCGTTTGGCTTTTGTCCTGTGAGCCGTGGCGAAACGAGTGGCTTATTCCAGGGGGGGCAGTGAGTGGCTATGTCTGGCTTTTCCCACCAACCCACCACCACTCACCCCTCCCTCTCTGGCTCCTGCTGATCCCCAAACCTCTCGCTTGCGGATGAGTCAGGGAGGTTGAAAAAAACCAAGCGAGAGAGGTGGTGTTGCTGCTGCTGCTGCTGTTGCTGCTGCTGCTGCCATGGCCGTGGACCTGGTCGTCAGTGGCAGCAGGCCCGGCACGGGGAGCCCCAAAACGGCCCGCGCCCGCTACCGCGTGCGCTCCGAGGCCTCCTTCGTGGAGGAGACCCTGTTTGGTGACCCCTCGGGCCGCCCTCTGCCCTACGTGAGGCCTTTCGAGGCACCGTGGGCTGGGTCACCGCGCCCGACCTCGGCACCTTCCACCGTGCCCTCTACTCCGAAAACGCCGAGCGGCAGCGGCATGCCCATGACTCGGAATAAGTACAGGTACGACAGGTGAAAACGATGGGGTTTGTGATCCGTTTTCGTGTTTGGTGATATCCCACTAAAATAACTGGAAATTGTTGCAGATTTTTTTTATTAACCGTGCCTCTAACACCAATATTAATACTGGAACGTAGAGTCGGTACGATTCACGATTTTCAATCGCCTATTGAGATGAAATTACAGGGTGATACAAAAAATGGGGCTTCTATAAAAAGATCACCCAATGTCACACGTAACCACAAATGCCTGTCCAGTAATTAACTGATTAACGTTCTTTCAAGCAATGCATTGCCAATTTTCCAGTGGATATACTGTACTATATTAATAAGATGCCAGAAACTGGTTTGGTAACAAGAAAACACTGCATGTGATGCTGTTAAATAATATGCGGTCGGGGAACGATTCAAGTGGCAGATTGAACGGCTTTCTGCTAGGGACTGCTGTCGAATCGGATGATTTTCAGCAGCAATTTGGAGTGCAAATTTCCTTTCGTATGGCCCATTTTAGTTTGCATGGGAGTGTAGTTAAAACATTCAATATTATACCTTAAACGGTTGGGCTGCATAAATTCCAGTTTTACTTACTCGATCTGGATTTGTTTTGTTGACTAGAAATGTGTTTATAATCGGTTTCTAGAGTTATAAGTGCATTGTTTGCAACCATCATTAATAACACTGCTTCGTAAGATGCTAATTAATATTACGTAAGCCAACAAGGATACAGTAGTCGACAAACAAGGCACATTTAATGCTGTTAAACTTTGGCCAACTTCCAGCTTGGCCAAAGGCCTGATTGTGCCTGGAGTGAATTCATTAACCATGGTAACGAGCGGATGTTAAATGAGCTGGCATTTTAGAATTGTTACGGTACACTTTAAGCCAGTTTTATTATGGACTGGTGCAGGTTTTAAATAGTTAAACCTTGCACTCATCAGCGATGTCATTGGTTTAACCCGTCACCTGACCTACCCACTGCATGTGATTATGCATGGACTCCTCAATTCTTGCACTCATTTGCATCATATGGTGCATGTGAGAATCAATTATATGCACAGATTTAATATGAAAATAATATTGTTATATATAGGCTACTATTGGGGCAAATAAACCTGTGCAAACAATATATAATACATGAGAAAAAGTACAAACTAATCTTTAAAAATGATACGAAAATCTACTCTCAAATAGACTCAAAATATCGAATCTTGGCAATTTAATCTCTGGGTGTTGGGGGAATGAATCGCTACATGCCAAGTACATGTCACGAACCCTGAAACCGCTTTCCAGTTCTTGCCAAAGCACTGCTTGCACCCGTCTGATGCGCACCGCACGTCGGCAAGGACGCGCGTGAATCTTGGCGGGCACTGAACTCGTGTGCTGGTTGCGCAGGCTGGTGAAGCACTCGCCCACGTACTGCGACGAGATGCTGTTTGGGGGACCGCTGGCCGACTCGGGCTGGGATCCGCCGTGGGTGTCGCGCGAGGAACGGGGTGTGCGCATCAAGCCGCTGCTGTGGACGCCTCCGTCCTACCGGCCGCACCGCGCCGAGAGCGAGCACAAGAAAAACTCTCCGCCGCTCAAGGCCCCGCACAGAATGGCTCCCCTGGAAACGGCACCCATCGACGGGCGGCCAAACTTGGGCTCTGCCACGGCGTCGACAAATGGACGCGGCGCGGGCAGCGGCAGCAGCCACAAGTCAAATCAGCCGGGGAAAGAGAAGCACCATCGGACTGTGAGTTTGGGAGCGCACGGGGTGGCGGGCGACCTCGTGGTTTGCGGTTCTCGGCCCTCGTCTGCCCGCGGGGACTTTGCGAGGCCGCGGCTGGATGGCCGGCGAGAGTCTGCGGCCTCTCAAACGGAGGTGGTTCGGCCTGGGTCTGCACGCAGGCCACAGTCGGCGCGGCTGTACGGCTCGACGGGTTCGCTAGTGGCAGTCAGGCCACCCTGGAGGTGAAGGGCCAAGATAAAAGGTGGTGGCCAAATGAAATTGGGTTGTCGATTTGCGAAGCATATGTGGCACCCGCAAAACAAACGAGCAACGGTCAAAGGAACAACAAAGGCAAAAGGACATCTTTGTGAAATTTTATCTGTAAAACAGGGTTCTTTTTGAAACAACGGTTTCTAAATATTACACGAGTACGTCTTGATATTTAAAATTACTGGTAGAAAGACACTTTAATGAACAAAAGTGTAAGAGTAACAATTCCAAAATGTCAGTGAAGTTGTCATTTCACTGTTGTGTTCCTTAGCTTGATAAGTTAACCCTGCTGAGGCCATCATACAAATGGGATTTGTACTTTCAGTGCAGTTTTGCCGTATGTACTTTGCATTATAGTTGTGTTCATTCGTTTTTAATTCCGTTATTTTTCTTGTATAGATTGCCTTTAACTTTCCTCTTCAGCACTTTCAGGCAAGTGAACGTGAATGACTACTGTATTTAAACTTAAGCTTCGTGATTTGAGCTGCTACATTTCAACATGGCGTTGCATTGATCAATAGGCAGATTATAAAAAGGTGTGGAAATATTGTTTTTAATTGTGAATAAAACATGTGCCAAGACATTTTTTTAAAATGTCAATTTGTGTGTTGCTATGGTAATGCCGTTTGAGACCAACCTATTAGTGTCATTTTGCAGTGAAGGAATGTGTCGAGAGTTTGGCACAAGACGCTGTGTGTATGCATCCATGTGTCCTGGAGCCTGACAGCTCGGGTGAGGTGTGAGAAATAGTATTTGCAGAACAAAGTAACAGGTTTTTAAATGTTATGCAACCTTACCGTTTGTAGGCTTTAAAAATAAACAAACGCTGGCTTTACAATAGTTGCAGCAGAAAAATACAGTGATCGCACACATACAAAACATTCATCGGTGATAAAAAAAAAATCTTAAAACTAGGCTGCAGTATTCAAAACACGTAAAACACAGCACCGACTGCAATAATTGTTAATGTGCAGCACAATTAGATTGCTTTCGCTTTGTGCACTGGCTATTTCCATATATAAATACAGTACAAGCCATTTGTACAAAATTATAAACAAATCAAGTGTCATTCAAAATAATGTAGACGTTTAATCTTGCTTAAAATCCAAACCTAACCCTACATTTCAAAAGATGTTCTTGCAACTTAAACATTCTTTACGTTCATGGCTAACAAAATCTACTTGCATTAGTGACCTAAATTCTCTCGCATGGAGATAACATGAAATCGCCCGTCCACTGGCATGTCAAATCTCAGAAGTAAAAACATAATAATTTCGCTGGGACAAATTTAACGCACGCTAGCGAAAGCAAGCGAAAACGAAAGTCCCGATTGCACCACGTTAGTGAACGTAAACACAAACCACGAATCGCGCTGTTGATCGACTTAAAATCTAATGATCTGGAACTCTGTGAGGAGCGCGACGGTGAGGAAAGCGAGGTAAAGTGCAAAGAGGCAGACCCCGTATTTGCGCGTGAGGTAGAATCCCTGCAGTGGCAGTGCCACGAAGGACAGCACAAGGCTGATGCCAAGTGACACGCACAGCACCCACACCAGCGGTACATCCGGCACCAGCTGCACCGTCGAGAAGGGTGGGGGTGGCACAATAAGACGCACAAAGGGCACAACATTACGCGTGTGTGTACATGTACAGCCCTTTTTTGTTCCAATCCACAGCAGGATGAGTGCCGTCCCCATGCTGTGCGGATCGTGGGCGGTTAATCGACCATACTTCACCAAGCTGGTCAGTTCGGGTTACAGATGTTTGAAAATAAATGTAAAAATTTAACTAAACAGATGTGCTCACTGGTGTGCCATACCTCATGTCTAAACCGTTTTGCATCAATTTTGTGTGTATACATAAACATGCACAGCCCTTTTGCCAATCCACTGCTGGATGAGAGCATCCCTGTGTTGTGCTGGTCATAGCGGGCCACTGCATCGTGTACTTTCAGGTGTTTCTACGGCAGTCGAACACCCTTCGTATATTAGGAAGCCACTGAAAGCTATACATTTTAAAATCTAGATTGAAAACTCATTTCTTTAGAACTGCTTTTTGTGTTTAGTTTGTCCTTCCCCCACACCTCCGATTAGTATGGTTGGCTATGTACGGTGTGAAAGAAGTTCAATGTACATGGTGGTTATTTGTCAATACTTTACCACGCTGGTCAGTGCGAGTTGACGGGCACGGAGTGTAAGACTTTGGAGCATAGCAGAGTACAGAAATCGATTTTGCTACACTCCATTCTGCTGACAACATAGCCATCCAGCTGCCTGCAACACCCGTTTATGCATTGGGGCTGCCTATCCAAGCACTAACCAGGCACGGAACCGCTTGGCTTCTGAGATATAACAAGATCAGGCGCAATACGGGTGATGTTTTTTAACATTGTGCGACTAATTATTAGGCATGTCAATCAATTCCTACGCTCGCATATAACAGTATAGGAGAACGGAATATTTTATTTTATTGAATCATGACCCGTCAAATCACGACGATAAAGCACAGGGATGGCAAAACTATGATATCGTGAAAAGCCATAACAGTTATGGTCCAAGCGTTCTGAACGTGTTGTGTGCACGGCCATACCTGCTGCACGTGAGAAGGGGGCATACTGAGCAGGCAACCCAGCCCAATCCCCACCAGGATGTCTGTGCAGACAGTTAAGGCTGCAAATGAGGTCTCCTGCTGCCCTCCATCTCGTCCTAGACATAAACACAAATATTCCCGTATAGCTGGGCAAGACTGCCGAGGCAAGTGCTGTTAACGAGCACACCGATTGAGGCTGACACGATGCGCAAGAGAGGTTGGTGTGGATGGCACCATGTCCAAGCCACCTTTGACTCCCAAGTGCTGATATTCATGCTGCACCAGGTACTTATTTATGACTGACCATTTCAGGTATAACTGGCCTAATGTTAACTGTGGCTTGGAATTTAACCCATATTACTGGGTTTGTAGCACAGTGTAAGAACCACTGCACCACCACTGAGGCATTTCTCTTATTTACTATTCAGCCACACCTGGCTTTCAATTCTGAATTAAAATGACAACGTTCGGTTTTAAAACTACAAGTTCCAAACTTTCCCAGACACACCATGCACAGACTAAAATGCAAGTGTCATTCAGAATGTGGGCACAAATGTTGCAATTTAAGAACATATGTGTTTGAGTTTGTTTATTTTTAAGCGAGATTGATCGGGAAAGAGTTTCTTGTTTTTCTCATTGGAAAGCAAAAATAAAAAGTGCTATAAAAGCAAATTCTTGTATTCACTTAATCTTAAAAAAAACGGCTAAATACTTCCCATACGCTAAATACGTGAGCCACCAAGTCTGCCCTCTTATGAAAGGTAATAACTCGGAGCACGAAGCACAAGGCCTGAAAACAAATCACGTGCCCTCGTGATGTGGTAGAGGAACTGTGAAAAATTGAGTCATTCAGGTATTTCGAGATACGTTTGAAAAAAAATACCCTTTCAAAAAAAATCCTTTTATATACAAACGAGTTCTGGATGCACGCTTGCCTGCCAGTCGGCTGTTTTCACTTCGATGTCTCTCCAAGCCATTCCTTTTCCTGTGTGGCCCTTCCTTCTCACTGACAATAACCCCTTTTCAGGCACAACTTGCACAAAATGAAATACAAATCCTCTAATCATCGCAATCGTGCAGCCTAATTCAAAGGGACGCAACTCGTAAAACGTATCTTGTGGATACGTACCTAGGCTGTGTGGTACAAACTGTCTGACGCAAGTGCATAATTGCATTAATTATCAAATATATTTTAGGTTATGGTCAGCAGCACTGTAGAGATGTATTGGAAAGTATGGAAATGATCTAGATCATGTATGGGAGTGATGTCTAAGTGAAATCCGTGGTATAATAATGCTCTTGACTATGTCTTTGAGAATGCCTTTTTGAAAACAACTGACACTTCAAACTCATATCGGATAGCCTGTGACATATTTTGCAATTAACGTATATCTGCAACATGAACAGTTATTTGTTATTAGAATCGCATCTTTAATTACAAATGACGCGATTGGAGAAAAGGATACTGAAGACGATGCCACCAAAGCACGCGGAGATGGCCATCCGTGGGTAGCCTTGTCTTGCCATCGTGATGTCCGCCACGAAGTCTGCACATGTGCGGGGGACAGTGGTTAGGGGGAATGGTGCCATATATTTGACCACAAAACAAATTAGATCTTCTGGACAATCAAAAGTGCAGTGTGACGGGCACAAGTGTGGCACCCTTGTGGTGTGTTGGATTTCAAACGCTTGGCCGTGCTTACAGTGTCGGTGTGTTGACCAGGAAAGGTTTATCTATCTGAATGAACATCAATCCGACACCGCACAGAGCTTTGTCAGTCTTGCCTCACCGGGTGGGTGTTTAAAATCATAGGGGTTTACCCGAGGTCACCAACTATGCTGCAATATATTTTAATTTGCATGTATGTACAGTGCAGGACAGATCTATGCATTATTGTGGTGCAGCAGCCTGCAGCTTTATTGCAGTATAGCGTGGCGCCGCGCGGCATAGCATGGAGTGAAGCGACACGGTTATGTGGTGTGGCATGTGATGCGACGTGGAGAAGTGAAGCGTGGCGTTGTGCGATGCGTGGAGTGGCATGCGCCGTCGCGCTGCAGCATAGCATGGAGTGATGTGACACGGTTGTGGTGTGGCGGTCGCACGTGATGCTGACGTGGAGAAGTGAAACGTGGCGTGTGGTGCGTGAAGTGGCGTGCGGCGTCGCGTGGCGGCGGGGCTGCGACTGTGCTGTGCGGTGCGCTGTGCGCCGCAGCGCCCACCGGGCACGCTGTTCCCCCAGGCGAGCAGCGTGAGACCCAGCACGGTGCTGCTGATGCCGAACACAACGCCGAACGTCTGCAGCAGGTTCACCACTTCGTTGGCAATGGCGTTCATCCAGAGGGCGCTCACCACGAAGCCCACAACCGCGAACGCCTAGCGGGTGCGGGTGAAGCGCAGAACCAGCTCTCAACATTAAGGTTTTGGGTTCCGAGTTATTTACTATCAAATTTGACGCAATGTATGTTGAACTTATTTCGCACCGTACGTAGCCAATCGGAGCTGTGAGGATACAATTTCACTAGGAAATGGTATTTTCAGGATAGAAAATGCAATGGAAATGCAAACTTTCACGCTGTGGTTTAGTTTTTTTGTCTCATTTTGACATCTCATTTGTATTGTTTCTTACATTTCGTTTTGATTGACTCATTACATTATTCCATTCGTTGAAATATAACGCTTTCAAATAATTTTAGAAAAACGGTAAACCGATTCGCACATGGACAGTTCGATGCGTGTATTGTGTGAATAAGAATTGACGAGTCAATGCAAGAAAATATATACGCCTCCTTTTCCCATGATGCACACATCCCACTGTTTTGTACAGGGTCTTCAGATGTACTCTATATATACACACATTTTAAATGTAATGCTATATGAAGACCTCGGGCTAACGTTAATCGCGATACCTAAACATGGTCTTGGCACTGTTTAACTTCTTCCTTAAATGGGCTGCTTCCTGCTCACCAACTAATCTCATGGCCTTCACCTGACTCTTACCACTTCTGTACTGAACAGTGTTAAGAAGTCCGCTCTCGTCACTGTGCAAACCGATGAGGAACATCTTACGAAATATTGCGGTTCCCCGCTCGATGACAGTGGTCGCGCGCTTGGGTAAGTTGACAATTTATGGAAGTGTGCACGCAGTGTGAGGCGTTGAGTGGCAAAGGACTCACCAGTTGAAAGGCTGGCGGTTGCTCGCTGGTCGTCATGAAGGCAATGACGGCCAGCAGGCCGCCAATAGCCAGTATCAGGCTCCAGAGGGGAAGGACACCACCCACAGGTAACATGAAGTCTGGACACGGGCACAGAAGCACGGGACGCATGCCGTTATTTGTTTACGGAATGCACAATATCAAGAATATGTTTAGATGATGATAATGTCATGGGACCTCCTTTGCCAGTAGAAAACATATGATAACAGGTGTTAAGATGTTGGTTGGTGTGGACCAATCAGTTTCAAGGACAATGCATATGTTGTCAGTGTTTTTTGTTTGCATTCTGACCACAAGCATTGTGGTTAATGCAGACGTGATTCCTTGTAAAAGGTTTCAGTTTGGTGTTTTAACATCTTAACACCTGTTTTGTTGCCAGAAAAAAGGGACAAACCCTATTATCATGATGATAATGGTGAGGGAGCAGCATTAGGTGAGAGCTTGACCTCAGATGTATGTTTTGGAGCTGCTAGAACAGTCTTGATTTGAAGCTTTCGTGACTGCAGGAATCCATACTCTTCGGTTCTTTCGGTAAAGTCAGATGACGGACGCTTGTGTTGCGCCCGAAACGTCGTGATTTATTTTATTTTATACCTGCTAGAACAGGTGATAATAAAATAAAACTCGGCACTTGAGGACACTATAGAAAGCATGCAGCTTCTGTGACGGTGATACATATCTCGGCTGTGTGTTGCAGGATGTCCAACACCAGTTTGAAGCTTCATTAATGATTTTTTTTAAAAGATCACGATTGAGCACTACCATTACACTCGTGATATTACTGCATTGACGTATGAAAACGCACGGGAGTGATGTCATCGTGGCATCGCGAGAATGCTATGAGATTAGCGTTCGTAACATAAGTCAACTTTTGGTTTCAATGTTTAAATCTAGAGTTAAAACTAATTTCTTTTGAACTGATTTTGTGTTAATTTGTTATCCGTCTCCCACACCTCCGATAAGCACGGCTGGCTATGTATGATGCGAAAGAAGTTCAACATACATAGAAATGATCCAACTCGTGTGCAGAACCAAACTTTAATGCGACGGATTTTTTGTTGTTGTTCAGTCCTTTGTGAAAAGGCTGAAAACCTATCAACTCTGTACACCTGAGAACACGATTTAATCACAGGTGGGGGCTGAAACCCGGTTTCAAACCCAGGATGTCAGCCAACGCCCGGGCCCAGTGTTATGACCTCCGAGTCACCCGGACACCTCGCTGAAAAACATTCGACGAGACTAGGGCAAGCGTTTGGCTCGGCATTTTAGCGCCTTCCACAGTCGCGGGGACGGGGGGGGGGGGGGTCACGAGTCGACTTACAGAGCCCCCCATTCAGGGAGTAGAGAGCGGCCAGAGGTCCCGTTATCAGCTGCAGGCAGTTGAGTGGGCGATTCCACTTGCGGTCCTCACGCATCACATTCATGACGGGCACCGTAAGAATCAGCAGCAGCTCCACTGGCAGCTGCGGGGGGGGGGGGGGGGGGGGGGGGGAAGAGACCGTGATAACTTGTTGCGGAGGCAATAGAGACGGCGATAACTTGTAACGGCAGCAGCGTTAACGAGATTAGTATCGCATGGGACAGTGATGGCGCGGTGGAATTGGCCCAAACATCCTCCTGCGCAGGACCTCCTGAAAATCGGATGAGACTCAGGCTTTCCTGGGTAAGACAGAGGGCACTATTGTGGTGGTGGGGGTAAAGTATGGGTACTACTCCCATCTTTTCCAAGACGTATGGCCAGTGTAGAAAAATAGGCCAAAAACACCCGGTGAGAGACCCTTCCGCAAATCTTGGTGCGAGCAAGAAATTGCAGGGCTGCACCTTTACAATCAGTTTAACACGTAGGCCTTTGCGATCGTTTTCCATAATAAAGGTTTTTTTGGGTTAGATTGCGTAAAAATATAAACGTGTCGTTAACCAACCACCACCCAACGCAGCCAATTAGTAAGGTTTGTCACGTAAACAAAACTTGCTAATTAGTTACTACTTCAGCACACCGGTGTGTAGGAGATTAAACCCACAACCAGCTGATGAAGCCGGTTATAATCACCAGCGACACGTCGTACTCAAATTGTAAATGTTGTGGGAGTTTTGCTCTCCAACACACCAGTGTGCTAAGGAAGTAACTAATTGGCACATTTTGTGACAAACCTTAAAAATTGGCTGTATCGAGTGGTGGCGGCTTAACAACACATTTATATTTTACGCAACATAACCCAAACACATTTTTACCCTGTATGGGTACGTGGCCGAGCGTCGAACGGTACGCTCGGGGAATGTCTCCCAGCCTCACCACGACGACCTTGAGAAACTTCCAGATGCATCCTCGCCGCCTCCACTCCGCGAGGTCGAGCGGCGACAAAGAAAGCAGGAACCGGTAGAGCTTCCCTCCGCAGCCCAGCGTGGGGCTCGATGGAGCACCCAGCAGTGGCAGGCTCTCGCTCAGATCTCCCACCACTGCGACGGGGTCAGGGTTCAACTCCGGGTTAACAAAGTCACGGTAAAGTCAAAACGTTTCTCTTTATTCTACTTCCCTCCCATGGGCTTGTTGTCTATTTTGCCAAATACTCATAACAACCTTTTCAGTTCAATAAACATATTTTAAGTGTTACCGATGAAAACTTTAATAGTACTGTCTGTTGCTGGCTGCTTGGCACCTGTGCTCAGCAACCATGAATTAGATTAATAGCAGTACTGTATTGCAATAGGGAAACTTTTTCATCATGAGCAGCAGACACTCTCTGTCCACTGATGGATGAAAGCCTCCCCAGGTCGTCGGCATCCCTCAGTAAAACAATTTTTATTCTGAGTTGATCACTCCATCTCCGTGGAGGACGCCCTCTCAGGCATGTATAATTCATTTGGTTGCCATTCCTTCCTCGGTCTCGTTAATCTGCTATCATTCCTCCAAGAAACTGTGTCCTGCACAAACCCACACGTGTTCCTCCTTTTGTCAAGGCCAAGTAACCCCAAGGAAAAGCTGAGGTTTGCCGGGTGTTATAAATATGGGGAATTTTTTTATCAAAGAAATACATTTTGTTGCGATAGCGGAAGGTGATGCAACAAATGATTGGGACAATAACAGATGTGTTTGTTCACTATACAAGACTTGATTAGTGTATGTTAGAATTGTTTTACGCGGTCGGTTCATAGACACCGTGCAGGGCCATGGAGACCACAGAGTCTGTATCACAATGGTACAAATAATCGACTCTTGAGATTTGACCGCGACTGAATGTCAAACACATTCCTGCGGAGGGAGCTGGTAGGAACGTTGGGTTGCTCGGTCAATGGCCAGGGTCAACGGCGGCGTGGTGTATTCCGCAAATATGGCCGACTGTGAGGGCGGGCACAAGCCGGCGTGAGTAGGTTAAACGTTGAGTTTTATAAGGGCACCACGGGTGACCAGCCCCACCCCCTCCCCACCCCCTCCCCACCCAGCCCCTCCCCACCCAGCTCCTCCCCACCCAGCCCCACCCCACCCTCCCCACCCAGCCCCTCCCTGCACGACGGACGGCCACAATAATCCCCTGTGGGCTGGTGTAACCAGGAGGTTCCTACCAGTATTAGAATAGTATATTGTATGAGATCGTAAAAAAAAATCTCATGATGTTTTGGCCAATGTACCTACATTGTACTGATGTTGGTCCTGTCCCATGCTTCTTTGCAATGTCCTTTTTTATTTAAGGAGATGATGGCTCATTGTTGACGTGTTTCTATGTTTGGACCGGGGGGGCGTGCATCGGCAAACCTTGCTGAATGCTGGCGACACGTCGCCGAGGTTCGTCGTAATCATCGTCGCTGAGGTTGCCTAAAGCGGAGGAAAAAAAATTGCATCGCATCATTACCATCCTTTTGTCAATACACTGCTGAATGAAAGCCTGTCAATGCTCACAGGGGTTATCGAGCCGTACTTCACCACACGAGTCGGTGTGCTATGGTTAAAACTGGGTTGGAAAGAAGTGGAATCGTAGAAGTACAATACAATATTGGATTTTTTTGCACCGCCCTTGACTGCCCACCCACTTTACGCTGCAGCCTGTTTTACATCCTGCTCACCCGTCCATCCATTATCCAGTTTAAATATGCTTAGATTCTAAGGTCTGACAAAATCGGGTACATTTTGGGTGATTTGGCCATTGGCCATATTCACCTCGTAATACACATTTGCCAGAATAATTGTACAAAGCGGACAGTTTTTGGGTGTGTTGCACCAGGAGGAAAACCTATTTGTTTAATTGGTCCCACGCAAATCAATGTCATATGGAGCTGTTCCCTCAGTTGGGGGGGGCAGCCACTGGTGGGTGTCGTGGTTGTCCAAAACCCCCAATCTTTTTTTTATACATGACTTACAGATGCAACATTGTAACAAAAAATAATTTCGTATTTTTTGAGTCTGCGTTTTTCTCCCTTTCAATAAGGTGACGTAAAAGCTGATGATGCTAAACCTTTAAACAGTACACTCGGTACTCATTCACTATTAGCCAGTAGTTTTGTAGAATTTTGTATAGTTTTAATCTAAGCAGAACTCCTCTTATCTTGGCTAACGGGGGAGGGGGGGGGCAGAGGCAAACGTCATGATCTGCAATCTGACTAATAATGGGACTTGAACCGTTGACTTTAGTGAAGGACGCTCCTCAACTTCTAAAGTGTGGCTGTACCCCTGTCCTCCCCTCCCCCTCCGGTGTGCTGCGTGTGCGCGGTGCACATACCAGGCCCCTCGTAATCGGGCAGCGTGCCTTGCGAGAACCACGTGGCTTTCTGCCGCTTGTAAATCCAGCTGCCAATGAGCACCGTCGCGACGTAGCCTCCGTACAGGCCCAGGTACCCTTGGGACGTCGCACAAACACAACCAAGAACCAACCGATTAGCATGGTTGGCTATGTACGGTGCGAATGAAATTCAACATACATGTGATGAACCCACAAACAAGAAGTCTTATAAGGTCGCTGTGATTACAATAACAAAAGGCTTGCTTATGACAGCAACAATCCTGGCACGGGTTTTTATTTTTATAAGGGATGCGGAGTTGACCACATTAATAGAGCTGGTGTATTGAGCCAGCATGAAGTGTGCCTATTACTGGGTTTCCATTAACAAGTATATGAAATAACGCAACTTATTTGAATCTAAATATCCGTGATTCATTTGAAAACGTTTACTCGGTTACCATTTTCTGAAACGGAACTGTTTATTTTCAGTGGCTGCTATTGGCATCGTGTGCTGTGATATAAGCGTGTTTTTTTACAGTACACATTTACTTGACATGAAGGACCCACACACATCTTTGTCCGGTTTGTAAATAGGATACATTTATTCTAGATTTGAAGCTTTCGTGACTGCAAGGATTCATACTCTTAGGTTTTTTCGGTCAAGTAGGTAAATAGGATACATGTTGAACAGTCCTATTGACTTGAATAAACAGCGCTTATTCAAATGTGAATTGGAAACCTGGTACGTTGCATACGCATGGGACGGAGATCGCTAGCTTGCCATACTTCCGTTTGCTACGATGCAATTTGGATTGATACAGTGTCGTCTAAATGTCATGCTGGAAAGAAACGGACCATAGAAAGCAGGGGGGGGGGGGGGGTAGTTCCGGGATATGGGGGCAGCAGAGCAGAACGGGCAACGTACCGATTGACTCGCCCATGTCGATGTGACCCCGGTAGAGCACGAAGAACGTCCAGAACACCGCGACCAGGTAGAAGACAAGGTCACGCAGGAACGGGCGCGAAGGGATGAAGAAGTGGTCAACCCACGCCACGCTGCCGGCGACGATTGTCGTCACAAAGATCCCCGCGCCTGGGCACGTGACAACGGGGTCATGCACGGTGGGGGGGGGGGGGGGCAAGCAAGAAGTTGCAGGGCGTTCGACAATCAAATGTGTGCGCGAGGACTCTGACCCCGTGACGCGAAACCGCTCGTTCTGTGCTACCGAGCACGAGGATTAATGTTTCATCTCTTCTGAGTTCAAATAAAGTTTAGTGGCACGAATTGCACTAATTATTTAGACATTATGAATGCAAGGAACATTATCTTCTGTCTTATAGTATTTTATTGAGAACAACAAGTACTATTTTAAACTGTAAGCCACATGATTGCTGCATTTTTCGTACAACGGCTTTTTGTTTCATTTTGCTTGATCATTCGACCGTACGCTGCAATTTTTTACGCGCAATGTTTTGCATTGTTTTTTTGTGAGCTGTCTTATTTTTTAGGAGACTCTTGGTCTGTGGTGAGCTCTCACCTGTTTTTTAGAAACATTATACGACTACTATTCCTGATGCTACTACGATTTCTGAGCACACGTTGGCGCAGAGACACAGGCGACGATTTCTGAGCACACGTTGGCGAAGAGACACAGGCGGCGCAGCCGAGAAGACGCTGGCCCTCGCGTTTTCACAGTTGTCCGCAAATCACAGACGCACGTACCGAGCAGAGCCCCGATAGCCAGGCCACCCGTGCGGGGGTCGGAGAAGGCGGCGACGGCGCTGAAGACATCCGGAGCGCCGTTGCCAAACGCCAGCAGCGTCACGCCGTGCACCGAGAGGGCTGTCAAGGAACACTTCGATTGTCGCGCGCGGCACACGCAAGCCCACGGACTGAGACGAAGTGGCATCTTGTGTAACAAACCACCGTTTCTCAAAAACCTGATCTAGCACACGCATATCATTAAAATTATGCAGCAGATACTTATTCTTGAAAGCCTAAAAAATTAAGTGACAGTGATAAAGATAAACCGACAAATTAGTCCAGGGTAAATTTATCTCAAATTACCCACAAGTTTGAACTGCGATTTAAACAATGGTGATGGTATGTATGTTTTTGAAACGCTGTCGTTTCATCGAATGTGTTTCAAATTAATTTAGCTACCAAGACACTGCTAATTATTTGTTTGAAAGGAAAAGGTTAAGGTGCAAGTTTTTTTTATGTTCTTCAGAGCTTTGAAGAAACCAAACTAGCAAGATAAATTATATTCAAAAGACAGGAATGTTGCATTGTTCCAGTGGACATTGGTGTTCCAGGACCACAATTAAGAAATGAATTGAGACTAAGCAACTTGGTGTCCCTGGTATGGAGACGAAAAGATAGCATCAGCCATGCAGACATGTCCCTCCAGATCGGAATGAATCCAATTCAAAAGCGCAATTCAGCTGAATTGGTTAATTCCCAGCCTGAACTTCTGCCAACTTCGCTTGCAACAACAACGGCCTGGGGTGGCAATGGGGGTAGGCGCTGATGCTTGCTGGGTGGGCAAGGGAAGATTAAAAAAAACAGCCGTTAGAATTTTAACTTGCGAAACTGATGTGTGGGGACTCCCATCACGTGTTTATTCACAAACAAGCCTGAAACAACAGGGAGCCTGGAAAGGAATGTGGACTGCCCGTAAATAATCCGGTGGACTAAAGGAGAAATGAACGTGGAAGCTCCCAACCACCCAACCGTCGACATGGATTCACTGTACACGCTGTTGCTTTTCATCTCCTGGCCAGAGTCGCATTCCCACAATGCGATATTCGTGGTCAGTGATTTACAAAAAAGGTTTCTATGGCTTTTAGTTTTTACACTGGGGTATTGTCCCCTCCACCGCCTCTCCCCCCAGGCCATTCCCGCTTGCGCGTGTGTCCAGTTTACCAGCGGCAGATTCCCTATCGGAGACCGATGTGGAAATACACCCAGCCCCATGCCAAATAAAGCCAAAGGCCCTGCCGCTCGCTGATATTAGCGCGCACGCTCGCAGGCGCCGCAGGAAAAAGGATATTGCCACGTTGTGGCTGAGATGCAAGGAGTGCGAGATGGACTCCAGTGCCGGGCAGAAGCTGCGGGAGAGAGATGCACGTCCATTTTAAAATAAAACATTGAGGAAAAGGAGCGCAGAGTGAATTTGAATTGTACCCTCGAATATGAACGAGTTGTTGATTGAAACCTTTACGAATGAAACGTTGCCTTGTACCAAGTCGCCCTGGACACACCCAATCTCATCGGATCTCAGAAGCTAAGCAGAGTTGAGTGCATAGTACTTGGACGAGAGGCTGTCTGGGAATACCAGGTTTAGGTCGAGAGGTAATCAAATTTTGCCACAGCAATGCATTCTTGAATCTATCTGTGCAAAGCATTGAGTGTTTTCCCATTGTATAAATGGGTTTCTTCCTACACTGGCCAAACATCCTAATGCAGGACTCTCTTCAGTCTCAGGTTATCCTGTTTAAGCATTGGGCATAATAATTATATATATATGTGATCAGGTTGATTCGAACTTTGCAAGGGAGACTGAGGAGCAAGCTGATTCATGGCATGCCCACGTATGCACTTTATGTTGAATTTCTTTCGCACCCTACGTAGCCAACCGTGCTAATCGGAGGTGCAGGGGAAGGACAACAAACTAATAAATGTTGACTTAATGGGATAAGCAAGCCTGCTAATGAACAGTCAGATGGGTAGGGTTAATCAACCCTGGCCTCTAATGAGACGGAGTTAAAACAAATCCAGAAATTGGTTGTATTGAATCAATGCTGCTGAAATTGTGCACTCCCAGAAGGCCGATTGGTTGTGAATTTTTTTTTATGTGTGGTGACGGATATGTGAAAGAGACATTGTTCGCTCTTTTTTTTATTCCCCACAACAAGTGATATCCAAACCAGTCCTGGGGTCCCTCCTTCACCAAACCGCAATGACCAGCATAGTGAAGTATGGTCAATTAACCCCCACGAAACATGCCGTAGAGAGGCCTTCATCCAGCAGTAGATTAACAAAGGGCTGTACAATACACACAAGGTGATTTCTAGACCGCAAAAAGGTGCAATTGTGAGCACAGGATCAGTCCTCCCATCACAAGTCACAGTACTGTATCAAATATATTATTTTATTAGTTTAGTTATATTCTCCGCAACCATGCGAATGAGTATTTTGAGTTCTAGAATGAGGGTGGTCGCATCATTGGTAAATCTATACTCGCCTAATAGAGTAAAATTATTTTCCTATCACCGTCCCTGAATTGAGATGCTAATCCACTCCTTGGCAATGGTTTATCTAACTCGGTGGCTGTGTGATGGAAAGGCTGATAACTATTTGGTTTGTGGCAAAGGTTGATTAAACACAAAGGCATGGTCAGCTTAGTCCAGTTGAGCCAATTTGTCAATCCACTGCTGGAGGAAGGCCTCCACATGCAACCATATTGCATCACAGCTGGTCAGTGTGGGTTTATGGACTGGGTTGGCCAAGACCAGTTCAGATCACTCGCAACTGATATTACCCATAAATGGGAACTGATCTCAAGTAATTTGCGTCATAGCCAGCCCAATACAATACACAGTGGAACCGTCATATCACACGTTTACGACAGTTTCAAAATAACGTGCAAAAGTCAGTTACACGAGTTAATCGTCACGCTGAAGCTGATCGTTTCAGTGGCTACGGTCAGAGAGGGGGGATTGCAAACGGTAGTTAAAGGGAGCCATCTGCAGCGGCACATTAGACCCAGGGGGGGCGGGGCAGGGTGGCTTCTCATTGCCATTACCCGAGTGGCATTGGGGCACGGAGAGACGACAATGCCACGTTCTGTAATATCCACATTAATAACTGTTCTAGCAGAGTAGGCCGGGGCTAAGCCGACTCACAAGTTTTCGGCGGTCGTGGACGTGGCGACGAACAGCACGAGCAGCCACAGGCCCTGTGCGAGACGGAGGAAACGGAAATCGCAAGAAGATGTTATACTTAAGCGGAAGGAACTTTGCACACCTGCGTCAGGGGCCTGGCTTGCTCTAGTTTATCATTGTGAAGCGAGAAGGCAGGCAGCCACGTGAGTCGCATGCCATTAGGAAGACAACCCGTCCACCACAAGCAATGCAACTGCCTTTTTGGCTTAAGATAAGAATTGACGGCCTATGTTATCCATTACACGCAGTAATGTTACTGTATAATAGGGACGGGATGAGCATTATCGCTTTATTGCTGGCGTAACGGTTTGGAAGACTTGGTAGGCGTTTAATGTGAGGGCTTACCCATACAGATCCCACCAAAATGTGGGCGCTGTAATGCGTGAGAGTATAGTACAATTTAACCAATTCACTGACAACACAACATCTTTGCTCACAAGATGTACGAGTACTGTAACCTGAAAAAAAACATTCTTAAGCGGTTTCCCACGTAGACAAGCATCGGGAGGCACCTATCTCACGTTTAAAGCCCTCAGCTGGTGCTAGAAATTCCACATTCCTATGGCGGCAGGCCCAACTGTATTAAATGTACTGACCCAAGAGCAAAAAGTAGCTGAGAGGGCAACATCCAGAAATACAACACACATTTCAGATTGCAAGCTGCCGCGCCGCTCTAAACGTTGCACCACTGGACCACACACTTTAACTCCATTGGACAGAAACGCAAAAACGGGAACTCTTGTGGTTATTGCAGGGGGGGGGGGGGGGGGGGGGGGGCCTCACGTAGAGTGTCATGGGCAGCGGCAGCATGCGAGCCGGGAAGTTGCAGAAGGCGATGTGCACGTAGTCGAAGTACCCATCGTGGATCTTGCAGTCGGGCGTGCTGTTGACAAAGTGGCATCGCTCCGACACGTTGATGCTCCGGTAGTCGCGGCACTGCAAGCGACGACGGCACGCGGAGGAGGAGAAGTTCAGAAGAATATTTATGCTGGAGGAATCCGATGACCTACAAAGCTCTTTTTCGCAGATGTCCGGTTGGTACAACAACAGCGATTGCCGGCAGAAATCTCAAGGAGTCTCTCTGCCTGAAAATAATATCGCATGGCTCGGATGATACGGTTGTGTGATGGTTAGAGCATTGGACTTGCAATCTAGAGGTCGATGGTTCGATCTCCCAGGAGTGGCAGTTGAAACAATGAGCAATTTTCTTATATCTCCCCCCCCCCACCTCTGAATGGGTAGACCACTGGTCAGTCGATCTATTGGCAGGTCACGTGTGATGGGGTGAAGTGTAAGTACTCCCACCTTTTGTAAGATACCTGCTCAGGGTGAAATAGTACGAAAAATTTAATCAAATAGCCCCTAGAGAGGCTCTCCAAAGCGTCCTCCAGTGGACGGCCTTCCACCAGCAGTGGCGTAAGCAAGCAATTGCAGGGCTGCCCCTTCACCTTTACAGCTCCCGAAGCACGAGATGTATGCTGCGGTTTGGTGTTGCACAACCCCTTAAATATAATGTGCAACCTCCCCCTTGCCTGCTGCCGAAGGCCGTTTTATTTATCTTTACCTGCTGATAATACACCCAATACTGCTGCCACTTTGAGAAATACAGCACGTGTTTTTTGTTCATTTCACAATTGTTGCATCGCGAGGGATGGCGATGGCTTGTGGAGGCCTTCATCCAGCAGTGGATACATCAAGGCTGATGATTATGACGGTGGTGGAGGACATTTTAAAGTCTTCGATGCTTTTATGAACGATTTTTTTTATTATATACTTAGTCCTCGCAATATATTCAGATGTTGACATGCTACCTCACCGAGATGACACAGTTCCAATTTAGTTGAATAGAACATATGCAGATGTAAGCACATTGAGTAAAACATTTGGTAAAAACTAGTTTTTCAATGCACACTTGTATTTGCACTGACAAGTAGAAAAGACATTACTTTGACCCCATGCAAGTAAGCAGCCGTTTTGCCAAGTTGTAACTTGTTTGCAAATTTTCGGCGGAACCTGATTATAACTCCCAGAACTGCAGAAGGTTTGTTTAAATTTAGTGTTTCTTGGTAAACGGTGTTTTACCACTGGCACTTTTTATGCCTTATAATGCACTTATATGTATTCCTTAATTGGCTAAAACTTTTAAACGATTAATTATATTTGAGAAATTATGATTTTTTTTACCTTTTTAAAATGTATTCATTTGTATTATTCATTTATTTTCTCTTATGTTTTATCTCTGTCATGGAAACGGTGTGTTTTTTATTGATGAAACACGACTTAAAGCTTCCTAGCTCACAGGGTACTTCAATATAAACTTAACTGAAGAGTGTGTTCGTGTAAATCACGGACGTAGAGTATTTGGGAGTACTGTCCACTGGTCAAATACCTTATCAAAGCAGGAAATAGACCCAGTGCCATGCATTATAGGATACCGACTGTAGCGTTGATGCACCAGCAGTGTATAAACTAAAGTTTGAATGGGTAAGACATTTATTGAAGATGACCCTCGCTCAGGACACTCTGTGGAAGCAACAAAATCCAGAAAGGTAAAAAAAATGAGAATCTGGTTCAGAAAGATGGATTTTTTTTATTGTTCAAATGGCTCGCAAATGAGATATGGAACATGACAATAATGTAACACAGTGAGATGGAAACGCAACTATACTTATATAGTAATGGTGGCAGAATTTACTGTCAATTGATTGTATATCTACCACCAATGGATATTTATTAGCAGACCGTTAGTGGTGAAGAGTAGTAGAACTACAAGGAAACGCTTTCCTGTGTAGACATAAAAACTCTAAATTTTGCTTGCCAAATTCTACACAGTTATATGGTACTAAAGTGGCCGCAACACGTGCATGGGTTGTATAATAAAGCGTGGCTTGTAGGACTACTCTTCCCTTTACTCGGCAGGAAGCAGTGGAGTACATCAATTCCTCGATGTTATCAGAATATTTACAAAACGTAAAGTTGCTACTGGCACACAAGGACAAAGCATCAAGTTAAGACCTTTGTCAATAACACTGCCCTGAAAAAGAAAATGTACACTGTAATATTCCACATCTCTGTGATATGTATAAGAGCCATAGCACGAAATGTCACCTATGGTATATGTTTCCCATTTAGGGCAGTAATAGGGATGATGGCTTTGAGAGTACCATTGGATAAAGGCACTTACAGGTGTAATGGGAGAGTGGGAAACACCACGTAGGGTTATCTTGTTATTTTCTCTCACAGCTTGGGATAATTTGATATTTTAAGCTTGGATATAGATGTGCGGTTACAAGGTATTTAAAAAGCACCTCAAGATGCTTTTTTGAAATGGTGAGTCAGAGATTGTGTTGGAACCGCTTTTTGCTAGCATGTTAAGAATTGCATTTACTACGGAGTAAATAATTACACTTTGCACAAAACCCTTTAACATTCTTTCACCCCCCCCCCACCCCATTATTTTCCCCTTGTTCTGTTGTTGGGATTCATTAGCCTTAGGTTTCCAAACCACCTGTTGTGAGTCGATCTGCTGATTAAAGAGACTAATCCGTGCATTTCCATGCATGTGGCCTAAACAATGTCCATGACCTGCTGTTGATGCCATATTAACACTTCAAAGGAAAACTAGAGACAAATGGTAATTTGGCCTCACAAAGGGAATGGTCATTTATTTGTACAATGGCATTTCTGGGACAGGAGCAGAAAAAGTGGAAATCTGGGACAGCAAATAAATGTCCAGTGGGTTGTTTGAAGAGAGGGCATTCTAATTCACTTGGCAGTGGCAGCTTCCGCGGATCTCTATAAACAAATGACTATGGGACTAAAGTTCACCCAGATTAGCAGAGTTTGGCTGACCCATTGCCTACAGGAGGTGGTTTTTCATCATGTGGCGCGTGTAAGGGTAATTTACACGCCAGTTACTGGCGCCAGCAATACCTCGTATGCAATTGGTTCCCTAAAACGTGTATCCACTGCTGTACGAAAGCCTTCCAAAAGCCGTTTCGATCATGGGGGTTGCTTGTGCCATACTTCACCACGCTGGTCATGGTGGTGGGTTGGTGGCGAGGGGCATGCCTAAGACTCAGTTCAGATGGCGCTAATCACTGCACCACTGCTCCCCCCGCATATACGGTATACGTACTCGTGTTTACTTATAACCCATCAGTACATGTAACAACTGTACTTACATTTTGATTTAAAGCTTTCGTGACTGCAGGGATTTATATATATATTCTTGGTTCTTTCGGTAAAGTCACGTAGAAGGGAAACAATAAAATAAAAAATATATAATATATTGTTTTATATTTTTATTACTTTATTGTTTCCCTTCTACGTGACTTTACCGAAAGAACCAAGAATATAACTGTACTTAAATGAATGTGTTATACTGTCATTGATTGCATAACAACGTATATCTCAATTATACATGAAACACGTGTGGCGAGTGGTATCTTAACCGGTCATCCGCCTACCCCCAAAACCTTCAACATCCGATATTCACTGTCGTGGTGGAGTAAGGTCAAACAACATCCATGATCCTGACACGGTATGGGCACACAGGCACCTGACTCCCGTCAGCGAATTGACAGCGCCATATCATTATAATCACTACGTACACCAATAATTGTTAGGATAACGCGCGCTCCTTAATAGTACCTAAACGCAAGTGGCTTGTCCACAAATTACTTTTATGATTATAATGTGATGTGTATGGTCAACAGATAGTTGTCCTCGATTCTAAGTTGAAGTAGTTTTTAAAAAAATCTAATTTTCACCTTTCGCCAACCCGCACAATTCCAAGTTTTCGTTGTAAATTGAGCCAAAAATATTTCAACTTAAAGCGACAGGACAGCAAGCATATCCAGAGCAAATAGTGACAATCCATCAATTTCGATTTAAAGCTTTCGTGACTGCAGGGATTCATCTTCTTGGTTCTTTCGGTAAAGTCACGTAGAAGGGAAGTAATAAAATAATAAAAATAAAACTTAATAAAATAATTCTCACGACGTTTCGGCCACAACGCAAGCAGCCGTCCTCAGGTGAAGAACATGTCTGTCGATAAGACAGAGTCTGAATGACATGTCCTAGGCTTGGAGCGTCTATTTAAGCTGGGAGGGAAGAGGAAGAGCGCCTTGACAAAGGAATTTGCATATGAAGAGGAATTTAGCATATTTATGGGAAATGCAAAATCCATCAAATGTAGCATTATGACCACAGCAGCAATAGGCGCAACTCATGGGCGTCAATTCGAGGTGCCAGATGATGCCATGTAGGTAGGTGGCATCAGTGGGGCCAAACTGCCAGTGGTCAATACATGGCGCACGTTTTGGTGGCACGAGTAATCGATAAAGAAGATTTTTCAACGAGGGAAGAGGGCTTCAATCCCAGGGGGTCACTGTCGCAGCAAATGAGACGATTATCCTGGTGGTCTGGCCACCTTGGTTGGGTAGGTCCAACAACGTGAAGGTAAAACATCACTGTGTATCGATCAGTCCTCGAGACTCATCCATACACTGGAATGTTTTGGTGCAAATGCGTTCACGGAAATGTTTGTCTTGTGAGGAGGAAGCAGAGATCACGAAGACACCCCCAAATCGTGCACGTGAGGGTGATGCAACAACAACTATTTTAAAAAAAACCCCTATAAAGTCGTCTTAATTTTACGAGGTTAAAGGCCCCTTTTTGTCAGAGGATATCACAAACGAGAGCTCAACGAAAGTGGCTTATCATCATCATCACCACCACCATCGTGTGGACATGTACAGCAGCCAAATACATCTACAAACGCGTGATGTTGATGACTCCCCCGGAGATCGAATCCTTGCACACCAGGCGAAGAAGGGATATCACAAAGCAACTCTCAAAAACTCCGCACAGACAGATTCAAGAATCCGCCGCGGCTCCACCACCACCACGACGACCACAACAATCTCTCTCACCTCCGATGCTGATGATGAATGAGGATCGTGGACGCTGTGACGGTGTTCTGACGATGCCTCGGACCCCACCACCATCATCATCACCACCAACATCATCGCAGCGACCACGTGCAGCGGCGGGGACATCGTCGTCGTGGTTAAGAAAACAACAACAAATAACAACAATAACCTTGTCCACCAATTGAGGCGGTGCTCACGGCTAGAATGTAAACATCTTAAACGCCGGCAAACGTCCTCGTGCTGCGCGGCATATTCGCGACAGGCGACCCATTAAACAGAAGCGGCTGTGGGTTTTTTTAAAACATAACCACACAAAACCACCAATAATAAATAAAAAACCGCAAATAAATCTGTCGTGTTTGTGTGCCGGTCGTCTGTAATACTACTCGCTCGCCGTGGCGTATTTTTTATTTAGTTGTATCTCTCTCTGTGCGTCTCTTTCTCTCGCTCTCTCTGTGCGCGTGTCTCTCTACGGCTGCGACTTTGAGCACCGCGGCGCTGCGTGCGGCTGCGTCCTCCTCGCAGACC
Organism: Lethenteron reissneri; assembly: GCF_015708825.2. Taxonomy (NCBI): domain Eukaryota; kingdom Metazoa; phylum Chordata; class Hyperoartia; order Petromyzontiformes; family Petromyzontidae; genus Lethenteron; species Lethenteron reissneri. The sequence continues at coordinate 4,393,602 of NC_083805.1, forward strand.
CCGGGACGTGGGGGTGGTGGGGGGTGGGGGGGAGGGGTCGGGGGAGGGGGTGGTCGGGGGAAGGGAGGGGGTGGTGGGGGTGGTGGGGGTCGGGGGAGGGGTGGTGGGGGTGGTGGGGGTCGGGGGAAGGGAGGGGGTGGGGGTGGTGGGGGTCGGGAGAAGGGAGGGGGTGGGGGTGGTGGGGGTCGGGAGAAGGGAGGGGGTGGTGGGGGTGGTGGGGGTCGGGGGAGGGGTGGTGGGGGTGGTGGGGGTCGGGGGAAGGGAGGGGGTGGGGGTGGTGGGGGTCGGGAGAAGGGAGGGGGTGGGGGTGGTGGGGGTCGGGAGAAGGGAGGGGGTGGGGGTGGTGGGGGTCGGGGGAGGTGGGGGGTGGTGGGGGTGGTGGGGGTCGGGGGAAGGGAGGGGGTGGGGGTGGTGGGGGTCGGGAGAAGGGAGGGGGTGGGGGTGGTGGGGGTCGGGGGAGGGGTGGGGGTGGTGGGGGTGGTGGGGGTCGGGGGAAGGGAGGGGGTGGGGGTGGTGGGGGTCGGGGGAGGGGTAGGGTGGTGGGGGTGGTGGGGGTGGTGGGGGTCGGGGGAAGGGAGGGGGTGGGGGTGGTGGGGGTCGGGAGAAGGGAAGGGGTGGGGGTGGTGGGGGTCGGGGGAAGGGAGGGGGTGGGGGTGGTGGGGGTCGGGGGAGGGGTGGGGGTGGGGGGGTGGTGGGGGTCGGGGGAAGGGAGGGGGTGGGGGTGGTGGGGGTCGGGAGAAGGGAGGGGGTGGGGGTGGTGGGGGTCGGAAGAAGGGAGGGGGGTGGGGGTGGTGGGGGTCGGGGGAAGGGAGGGGGTGGGGGTGGTGGGGGTCGGGGGAGGGGTGGGGGTGGGGGGGTGGTGGGGGTCGGGGGAAGGGAGGGGGTGGGGGTGGTGGGGGTCGGGAGGGGGTGGGGGTGGTGGGGGTCGGGGGAGGGGTGGGGGGGGTGGTGGGGGTCGGGGGAAGGGAGGGGGTGGGGGTGGTGGGGGTCGGGGGAAGGGAGGTGGTGGGGGTGGTGGGGGTGGTGGGGGTCGGGGAAAGGGAGGGGGTGGGGGTGGTGGGGGGTGGTGGGGGTCGGGGGAAGGGAGGGGGTGGGGGTGGTGGGGGTCGGGGGAAGGGAGGGGGTGGGGGTGGTGGGGGTGGTGGGGGTGGTGGGGGTCGGGGGAAGGGAGGGGGTGGGGGTGGTGGGGGGTGGTGGGGGTCGGGAGAAGGGTGGGGGTGGTGGGGGATCGGGGGGTGGAGGATCGGGGGGTGGGGGATCGGGGGTGGGGGGGGATCGGGAGGGGATCGGGGGGTGGGGGGGGGTCGGGGGGATCGGGGGGTGGGGGGGGGATCGGGGGGTGGGGGGGGGATCGGGGGGTGGGGGGGGGATCGGGGGGTGGGGGGGGATCGGGGGGTGGGGATCGGGGGGTGGGGGGGGGATCGGGGGGTGGGGGGGGGATCGGGGTGGTGGGGGGGATCGGGAGGGGATCGGGGGGTGGGGGGGGGTCGGGGGGGTGGGGGTGGGGGGGGATCGGGGGGTGGGGGGGGGATCGGGGGGTGGGGGGGGATCGGGGGGTGGGGGGGGATCGGGGTGGTGGGGGGGATCGGGAGGGGATCGGGGGGTGGGGGGGGTCGGGGGGGTGGGGGGGGATCGGGGGGTGGGGATCGGGGGGTGGGGGGGGGGATCGGGGGGTGGGGGGGGATCGGGGGGTGGGGGGGATCGGGAGGGGATCGGGGGGTGGGGGGGTCGGTCGGGGGGGTGGGGGTGGGGGGGGATCGGGGGGTGGGGATCGGGGGGTGGGGGGGGATCGGGGGGTGGGGGGGGGATCGGGAGGTGGGGGGGGATCGGGGGGTGGGGGGGGATCGGGGTGGTGGGGGGGATCGGGAGGGGATCGGGGGGTGGGGGGGGGTCGGGGGGGTGGGGGTGGGGGGGGGATCGGGGGGTGGGGGGGGGTCGGGGGGTGGGGGGGATCGGGAGGGGATCGGGGGGTGGGGGGGGTCGGGGGGGTGGGGGGGGTCGGGGGGGTCGGGGGGGTGGGGGGGGGATCGGGGGGTGGGGGGGGTCGGGGGGTGGGGGTGGGGGGGGATCGGGGGGTGGGGATCGGGGGGTGGGGGGGGATCGGGGGGTGGGGGGGGATCGGGGTGGTGGGGGGTATCGGGGGGGGGGTGGAGGATCGGGGGGAGGTGTAAAGACAAAGGTCCCCCGTGTAGCCGTGTGGGGCTGTCGGGGGCAAGTGCCCTTCGATTTGAGCAGCGACTACGGGGCGGACAACAACCGCGCCCGGCCGCCTTTGTCTCCCCGCGGTGGGCGACGTTGACGACAACCACCGCCACCTACCCAGGTACTCGTTTTAGCGCTGAGTCGACCTAGGGGGGGGATCGAACTCGGGTCGCAGGGTTCATAGCGGAAGTCGGCTGGGTGGTTCATCACCCATCGTGTATCGATTATCACGACAGAGTTCGATTTTTCGTTTCATTATCATCACCAACAACCACCACCAAACATCGTCCAAATCAAACAATTTAACTACGAACAAGACGTTAGCCACACGTGCCATGTGTTCACACGTCTGCACTGTACTGTATGTATCATAACTGGTTGGGTGAGATTTTTAGTTTTTATCACCACCACCACAACCATCAACAACATTTAATGTCAACATCTTCATCATCAACATCGTGGGCGAGTGGGAGGGATCAATAATATTTTATTCGTGCCATCATCATCACCACCACCATCATCATCGTGTTTGTTATTGATGTTGTTGTTGTCTTGTGGTCAATGTGGTTACACCACTGGCATCACTTTGCACGCCGATTCAGTAACATGAACCACTGTGTGTGTCCACTAAATTGAGAGCCTTCGTGTACGAATAACATTAACGAAGGCTCTAAGTTTAGTGGACACACACACAAGCACAAGCTGCTGTTGTTGTTGCTTCATGATTAATGGGGGCAATGAGAGTCCAGCCCCACGTGTCTCTGTGTACAAACAACACAGAGAGACACGTGGGGGTGGACTTGCTGTATGACCAGCACATGTGGTCACTTAAGGGTAGGGGGGAAACCTTTGTAAGAGCAATGTCTGTGTACAATTGTGTGGGGGGGGGGGAGCAGTGGTTGGCATACTCTTAGGTTGTTTCGGTAAAGTCACGTAAAAAAAATATAATAATAAATGATAAATAACTAGATTAAAATGAAAAATAAAAAACAAAAAAATAACTACATTAAAATGAAAAATGTATTAAAAAGAACTAAAAATTTACTTTAAAAAACTAAATTAAAATGAAAAATAAATGAAAATAACTAAATTAAAATGAAAAATAACAAAAAATAACTAAATTATAATAAAAAAGAACTAAAAAAATAACTAAAAAAATCACTAAATTGAAATGAAAAATAAATAAAAATAACAGGTGGGACAGCTAAATTTAGTACTGTATATCAAGTGAGGTTTTGTAAAAAAATTGGGTTACATCGCGTAAATGTATAAATGTGTCGTGAAACCCGCCACCACCCGACACAGCCAATTAGTAAAGTTTTAGTGGTGTAACGTAAACACAACGTGGCAATTAGCTACTGATGTAACAGCAGCGAGTGGCACGTAGAGGTATGGTCGAACAACCCCCTAAATGTGCTGTTAGTGACCTATAAGTATTCATGAATGTTTTTTTATTGATTGTACGTTGAAACTTCTTTCGCACCGTACGTAGCCACCCGTGTACGTATCACGGGATATACTCTGTACACTGTACGTACAATGTGTACAGTACGCACACTGTGCACAGTATATATATACAGTATAGACGTAATGTACACAGTATATATACTGCATATTGTGTTACAGTATGTATACAGTGTACACGCACTGTGCAAACATTGTACAGTATGCATATTGCTGCGCAGAGTACACAGTACGTACTGTACGCAGCACACGCACACTGTACATAGCAAATGTATACTGTACACAGCATGTGTATACTGTACACAGCATGTGTATACTGTACATAGTGCGTATACTGTACACAGCGTATACTGTGCACTATATACTACTTACAGTATGTATTTATACAGTATATAAGTATAGTATTCACTGCATACAGTGTATATAAACATTGTGTACAGTATGCATATAGCGTACAGTATGTATACAGTATGTATACTGTACACAGTGCATACTGTACATAGTGCGTATACTGTGCACAGTGTATATTGTACACAGTGTATACTGTCAACAAAGTATATTGTGCACTATATATACTACGTACGGTATGTATTTATACAGTATATAAATATAGTATTTACTGCATACAGTGTATATAAACATTGTGTACAGTGTGTACTGTACGGGGGGGGCGGTGCCAGTGACGCGCGGCGGCCACGTGGTCACAACAAACGCGCCACGTGCCAGGTCAGAGGGGTTTTACCTCCATACGATATGTGTGTAACGTTATTAGAATAATGACATTAAATCTGGAGGAATTCAACAAAGGTAAATGTTTTGTGGGGGTAGGGGCGTGGGGTGTAACAACACATTGACACATTCAGCAACGTTGAGTTTATAGCGAGAACAACTCCGGGACCGGTTGTCACAGCGAGGCTGGTTAGCGGGCAGAAATTCCGTAGTGCTAAGGACCCTATCAGCCAAACCTTGTTAATAATAATCATTTCCCCTTAATTACAAATGTGAGAATGGGTGAAAGGACTTACGCAAGAATGTAACAAGGGTGCAAAGTGGGGCTAGCTCAACGTTCACCCTACAAAGTCCCATCACAAGGGAGAAACACAAATAGTTGTTTTTTTTCAGGTCCATACGGTTGTATGGACCTGAAAACTCGATTTCCCTGTACAATAATGTGATAAGTTCGCTAAACGATGAAGATATAAACACGTGGGAGTCGAGCACACCTTAGGGCACCCACCTATTGACGGAGGACTGGGATCAAACCACAAAACGGGCCCCTATGAATACGGAGCGACACATGATCTTGTTTCGTACGGCTGATGTAGATGCCAGAGACAGCAACTACGATTTCACGTTCAAGGTGTTCAAGGCAGTCTGGTTCTGGATGGCCACAGTCGCACACTACTGCAGAGTTCTTAATTCTCCATTTGTGCTTCAGGTGTATATCCGCATCTACTGCCCTTGTTTGTGGCAGTGGATTCGATTTAGGATGGACCATGAGCTTCGCGAAAGATCAAACCCAGAGATATTCTGCGTTGGGTCTTTTGAACTCCATTCAGCTCTGCAAGCTTCATCGGGGTTGAAGTCGCATTGTTTAAGGTTAAGCGCATGGGTTCCTCAAAGGGTTTGCGTGACTTCAAGCGATAAATGACGATACGATAAGTGAATGTGTCATGCCCAAATAAGGCTACCCTGATTTGAAGCTTTCGTGATTGCAGGGAGAAAACAAACACATTCCTCCTGCGGAAGGAGCTGGTAGGAACGTTGGGTTGCTCGGTCAATGGCCTGCAGGGTCAACGGCGGCGTGGTGTATTCCGCAAATATGCCCGACTGTGAGGGCGGGCACAAGCCGGCGTGAGTAGGTTAAACGTTGAGTTTTATAAGGGCACCACGGGGAAACCAGCCCCTCCCCACCCAGCCTCACCCCTCCCAACCCAGCCCCACCCTCCCACCCAGCCCCACCCAGCCCCTCCCCACCCCCCCACCCAGCCCCACCCTCCCCACCCAGCCCCTCCCCACCCTCCTCTCTCCACCCACCCCTACCATTTTTGGATCCACGGCGGACGGACGGACACAATAATCCCCTGTGGGCTGGTGGAACCAGGTGGTTCCTACCAGTATAAGGGTTGACACGGCATGCCATTGCATGCCGCGCCATGAGATGGAACCGGTGACCTCTGGATTGCCAGTCCAGTGTGGTCAACTTGGAAAGTTCGGCAAGATATTGGGCCATCGGTTCTAACTTGCAAACGTTGGCACGACGTTGGCGCGACGGTGGCCCAACGTTTGCATGTTTACTGAGCAGCGGACAAAGCACCGGTGCTCGTGAAAGCGATGCGCTACGCCAACACAAGGACGAGTGTGCACAGGCAAAAGAAACAAAAGTGAACATTCGGGTGCATCGATTTGCCATGCGATTCTATCAAGAGGTATCGAGTTTAAGTGTAGCGAGCCGTAAAATAAGCCAATTAGAGGTACAAACATTGGATTTAGCAAGTGAACTAAGCACCATCAACTTTAAATCCCCATGTAAAATCCACGGATGCTCTTTTGTGTTACTTTGTTGTTCAACCACGCGCGCTTTCCGATTATCACGGTTGGCTACGTACGGTGCGAAAGAAGTTCAACACGCACACGTATATACATCGACGTACAACCATTTGCGCTCCGCAAGCCGATAGGGGGCAGCACTTGGCATGGAGCGAGTGATGCAGGGGCCCAGGAATAACGTGGGGGAAAGTGAAGTCACGTAGGTAAAAATAAATAATAAAAATAAAAATTATAGAAAGTGAAGTCACGTAAAAACAAAAATTCCATTATTTGTATTATTTATTTTTTCCTACGTGGGGGAAAGTGAAGTCACGTAGGTAAAAATAAATAATAATAATAAAAATTATAGAAAGTGAAATCACGTAAAAACAAAAATTCCATTATTTTTATAGAAATATTTATTTTTACCTACGTGACTTTACCGAAAAAACCTAAGAGTATGAATCCTTGCAGTCACGAAAGCTTCAAATCTGGAAAGTGAATAGGTGGGCTGGGGGGGGGAGGTCAACAGGGTTTTAACTGCAGCGACGTCGAAATGCTACGTAACCAGCCAGTTGCAACATTTTAAAAAGAGAACATTTTCACATTTATAAATCGGGGTGGCTTGGGGGGGGGGATATTCCCATGGCTGCTGTGTTGTTCAGTGAAGTAGGACATGGTGTACCTGCATCTGAACGTTAATAGGCCGTTGTTGCACATCTCCTTCGTAAGTGGAACATTAAACACGAGCCAATAAAGTCGTGCGGTTTTGGCCCTGCGACCCAAACTATGGCCCATATAAGAGACCCATAGAAACACAGATAAGTAGAGTTTCACATGGACACAAGGAGATACCATTAAAGACAAATCAGTGTGATTGCGGCCATACAACCCAAAATATAAACCACTATACTCCGCGCTCCCTCCAAGAAAGAGGAATAGCAAAGCGACACGAACTTTCACCTGAAGCCCTCCCGTCATGACTCGCAGACCTCGACATTGGCATTTATCTCCTGAACACGTGGGCCATACCCTACATTAGAATAGGGGAAGAGAGAGAACTAGTTTGGGCTGTGATGCGCAAACACTACGGACCGCCACACTCGCCCTCGTGTATTCGACGGGAGAGGATTGCTCACCTGTGTGTGGACGCAGCACTCACACTCGTGTTATTAACACACACCTGAACATCGCAATGCGTGTCATCTCAGGTACACTGAAGTCGACGCCGAACCAGTGGGTCCCAGTGCTCGCCCCACATCGCTCCGCCGCAAATCCGTCGTGAAACAGCGGCCGTCCGGGAGTACCAAATAAATTCTCGTTAACCCCCGCACCTTCCGATACATAGGGACGTGAACCCAGTGCCGCCTGGTCGCTTAAAATCACGCCACCCCTTCTGGATCACAGCAGCCTCACTCCATGCCACAGATAAAAATGAAGGCGAGAGATGGAAGCAAGTCTGAACTGCAGCCGATGTCAAAAGTTAACGTCTCATACAGGACCCTACCGTGGAACCTCCCGGTTTCAACCTTCCACGCCGCCAATGCTCGACCATTAACTGAATCAGGACCGGGTATGGCCGATGCAGCCACCTGATGCACGAATCCCAAACGATCGACCACATTGTTTAACAGCTGCCTTCTTTACTCCTTTAAAGGAGGAACGGACGAGATCCACTCTGCGTCTGAAAAGACAATTGAGTGATTAACAAATCTAAAATTACATATTTAATCTGCTGCTATGAATGCATATGAGAGAAGAATAGAAGGCAGAGGAGCGTTTGGGGGGGAATGGACAGGGATAAGACCCAGGTGGTCCTCTTGTCAGGGTGGGGTTCGTACCAACTGCTCGGCTTAGACTGTGCAGTCTAAGAGGATGACTGACTACAAACAAGGGATACAGCTGTGGAGGATTAAACAGAGAGTAATCATATGTAAGATACATTCCTTTCATCTGTGTAAACTATATAGATACTTTAGTTAATTGTCGTTAGCCTGTTGCATATACTCTATTTTTTGAGTGAATTAATTGTTGCATATACTATATATTTTTAGTGAGTTAATTGTAAATAATAATAATATTTACCCAAGATAAACAAGTTCGACTCTCGCCCGCTGTTTTTCCGGTCCCAGAGTTTATTGCCGTAACCGATCATACAACTCATCACCTCTCCATCAAACGTCACCACACAGCCACCACTGCTTAAGCACAGAGACACATTTAGAAAAAGGCATTTTTTTTATTTGGATCTACATACTTATGTTAGTACTAAGACTGCCACGGTTTATTGTGAAATCGTCTGAGAGTTGCTGAGTAAACTGATGCTCTATATTGGTGCACCCTTTTCGTGAGCTTACAAGAACTTAGATTTCTAATTATTATAATGCTTATGAAATCCATCATATAATAAAAGATTACTACAATGTTGACCACTTTATTACATGGGCCTTCACAGTTATGAGCTATTGTGAACAGTGCTACATGAATAATAATGATTTAAAAAATTATACTGTAATCGTGTTGAGTGTAAATCGTTTTCCTGAGGTGGACCGGTGGCTCAACAGTTACGTTAGAACCCTGATCTGGTACCGTTGAGTTCCGGTAGTCGAATCTAGGCAGTCACTTGTGATGGAGCGAGGTTCTCAAGTGTATCGAGTTGACAGTCTTGTGCTGGTTACCAACACCGACGCAAAAATTCCATCACGTAAAATTTGGTTACGCGCAGTTTGACTAAATTCGAGCTCTGAAAATTGAAAATGAATCTGTTTGACTGCTGTCCGACGTATTACTCTCAGTGGCAGAGTAGCTTGTAGAGTGCTGCCCTCTACCCTGTGGACCAGTGGTCACTTGAAGGGATTTTTAAGTGGTGGATCTGTGATATCCACTTCCACGGGCTGTTCTCTCAACATAAAGGTTTTCACTGCCCTGGGAGACATCAAAAATTGATTATTCATCTCATAACATGGTCAGGATATAAGTATGGAAAAAGACGAACACGTTTTTTAAAAGTATAACTTGTGTTCCAGTCTGAATAAAACTTATTTTAACACACACGTAGCTAAAAGACTACTGAAATACATGTTTTCACATGATTTACACAAACTATGATGTAGCACATCTAAATAAGTATTTTCTAAATTTTAAAGGCCAACAGTATATAGCCTGGTGACTGTATTTTTGGTAGCCATGTAACGATTTATCGATTGAAATTGATTCTTACGTTCCTGATAAATGTGGTTCTAAATAATTTTGAGGCAGACAATACAAACGATACAAAACAAATGTAAAACGCAACGTGATTTGGATTACATCAGAGAGCTGAGCTTACATTGCCAAGAATCGAGAATGCCGGCAGCAGCAGCAGCAGCAGCCGACAACACTCTCATTGAAAAAGTGAGAAGCACAGTTCAGTTCCTGAAAAAGCTCCTCAAGCACATGGATTGAGGCGTCCGACTTGGTGACGAACACCACATGGACAACCCAAAAAGACCGGAGAGGCAAAAACAAGCATCGGCTGTCGAATCGTGACGCCGCATTACGACAACTCAATGAATCGTTACATGCTTAGAACTCATCCCCAGGATGTTTTGCATTGCTGCAAGATGGTGAGCGTTGCGGACGGGCAGGGCTGAGCGTCGCGGCAACTCGCCGCTCGCTCATCTCGTGAGCTTCTGCAGGTGCTTGATGGCCGGGGGCACCGCCAGCGTGCCTTCGCCTTGCGGGTGCAAATAGTTCTTGAGCTTGTCGTGGGCTCCCATGATGCACGCGTTCACCTCGGCCAGCAGGTCAGCTCCCAGCGCCTCCTCGGTGCGGGCACGCCAGGCCACCAGAAGTGGGTGTGGTGCCAAGGGGTCGTGTCCGCACGCGACGGGCTGTCACGCCAGACAAGACGGATGTTATTGGCAGGCGGCGGAAATATAAATTACCTTCGCCGAGTCAAAGGTCAATGCGGCCGTGACCTTTGCTTCAAAGGCGGTGACCTGCCTGAGCGGTATCGTGTCTGCCATTTGCTGTCGAAGTTCACGGTTCGAACTCAATGACCACCCCGGTTAATACTTGTAAATAGGATGTTAAAGATGCCGTGATGTCATTTGAATAAAGAGTTGAGGCAATGTGTGCCGATATCGCGGCCCAAATTTTGCCGAATTTGATAACTTACAAATCACTTAATAGCGTAAACCACGTAGCTGCATCGCCCCCTATTGGCAGACCACGACTCGTCTGTGAAACAGCGTTTTTGTGATACCCTCGTGCTGGAAGAATGGCGCAAATACCAAATGTCCTCAATTACTATTGTTAGAATTATCATTGCAAGACATGCTGTATAAAACACAAAATTCACAACCAACTATTGTGTCATGAAAACCTTTCCAAGTCTGATTATGCCACGCTTATCAGTGACAGCCAATTGGCCGTGCTTATGTTCACCTGTGGTAGAAGCCGTCTGCTCAAACTCCGCACGTGTTAAATAAATTGCGAGATCGTAAGAATCCGGCGACGACCTCAAAACGGTGAATTGGCTTGAGCGAGGTCACCTGCATGAGCTCGCAGAGTGCCAGGATATCGGCCACCGAGATTTCCTGGCCGCACAGGAAGGGCTGGTCCTTCAGGAACTTGCGCTGCATGGCGACGAGTGTGTTCTCCAGGTCCTCCAGGGCCTCTTTGACCTTCTCGGGCTCCACCGGCTCCCTCGTGTATATCGGGATCAGCACCTGCAGCACGACACGATGAGCCACGCGCCGCGCTGGGTTCACACTCACACGCTGCAAACGATCTGTGCGTTCATGTGTACTGCACTGTGTGGTTTATTTTCTTTATGGGATGCATTTAAAATATATATATTTGTTTTACTCATTTCTCTAAAACTTATTTTTGTGTTTAGTTTGTTGTCCTTCCCCAGCACCTTCCATTAGTACGGTTGGCTACGTACGGTGCGAAAGAAGTTCAGCTTGTATACGTACATATTGCACCGCAGGGAGTTATTGACTGAATTCATCCACCTCCCAACCTCACCCGTTCCTCTCCAGTATGTTTGAGACTGCGTGAAGATGTAAAGGTGCAGCCCTGAAATTTCCCGCTCGCACCATTGCTGGCAGATGGGCCTCCACACTAAAAGGTGTTGTAGAGAGGCCCCCCCCCCCCACCTCTAGAGGTGTGTTTGTGGCTACTCTTTCGAGGTGATAACAATCAAAATTCCACAAAGATAAACTTAATAAAGCAACTTGCTGTACTGCCATGTCTTGACCACCTCACAACCCAGTGAGATTTGGGAGTTTCACAAATCTGCTTTGCACCAATCCACCAACCCCTTGCCTCCGAAGCGCCGCTGGAACGCAGGCATGCAACGACACGCGCGGCTCAAATAATGATGTGTTTTTTGGTTGTGCCACGTATTGTACACCCAAGGGGTTGAACTGCATGCTGTATCACCCACAAACACAGAGCCACACAGCACAACTGCCAAAACGTACGCAGGAACAAAGACTTTTGGTTAAAGCAGCGTACGTCCTTTTGTGTTTATGTAATAATTTCAACTTATAACGAGCACAGTATACGCTCACTGTCGAAAGTGAGAGAATAACTCTGGAGGCATAAAGAACCGCAGACGGAGCAGGAAGGCAGCCAGGTGGTGAGCCGTAGCCAGAAATGGCCCAAGCTTAGGTGTTATTGGCCAATTAATAAGCGTGTACGCAGTTTATTACAGTGTTCTTATTACAGTGAACTTTCACCTGAAGCCCTCCCGTCATGACTCGCAGACCTCGACATTGGCATTTATCTCCTGAACACGTGGGCCATACCCTACATTAGAATAGGGGAAGAGAGAGAACTAGTTTGGGCTGTGATGCGCAAACACTACGGACCGCCACACTCGCCCTCGTGTATTCGACGGGAGAGGATTGCTCACCTGTGTGTGGACGCAGCACTCACACTCGTGTTATTAACACACACCTGAACATCGCAATGCGTGTCATCTCAGGTACACTGAAGTCGACGCCGAACCAGTGGGTCCCAGTGCTCGCCCCACATCGCTCCGCCGCAAATCCGTCGTGAAACAGCGGCCGTCCGGGAGTACCAAATAAATTCTCGTTAACCCCCGCACCTTCCGATACATAGGGACGTGAACCCAGTGCCGCCTGGTCGCTTAAAATCACGCCACCCCTTCTGGATCACAGCAGCCTCACTCCATGCCACAGATAAAAATGAAGGCGAGAGATGGAAGCAAGTCTGAACTGCAGCCGATGTCAAAAGTTAACGTCTCATACAGGACCCTACCGTGGAACCTCCCGGTTTCAACCTTCCACGCCGCCAATGCTCGACCATTAACTGAATCAGGACCGGGTATGGCCGATGCAGCCACCTGATGCACGAATCCCAAACGATCGACCACATTGTTTAACAGCTGCCTTCTTTACTCCTTTAAAGGAGGAACGGACGAGATCCACTCTGCGTCTGAAAAGACAATTGAGTGATTAACAAATCTAAAATTACATATTTAATCTGCTGCTATGAATGCATATGAGAGAAGAATAGAAGGCAGAGGAGCGTTTGGGGGGGAATGGACAGGGATAAGACCCAGGTGGTCCTCTTGTCAGGGTGGGGTTCGTACCAACTGCTCGGCTTAGACTGTGCAGTCTAAGAGGATGACTGACTACAAACAAGGGATACAGCTGTGGAGGATTAAACAGAGAGTAATCATATGTAAGATACATTCCTTTCATCTGTGTAAACTATATAGATACTTTAGTTAATTGTCGTTAGCCTGTTGCATATACTCTATTTTTTGAGTGAATTAATTGTTGCATATACTATATATTTTTAGTGAGTTAATTGTAAATAATAATAATATTTACCCAAGATAAACAAGTTCGACTCTCGCCCGCTGTTTTTCCGGTCCCAGAGTTTATTGCCGTAACCGATCATACAACTCATCACCTCTCCATCAAACGTCACCACACAGCCACCACTGCTTAAGCACAGAGACACATTTAGAAAAAGGCATTTTTTTTATTTGGATCTACATACTTATGTTAGTACTAAGACTGCCACGGTTTATTGTGAAATCGTCTGAGAGTTGCTGAGTAAACTGATGCTCTATATTGGTGCACCCTTTTCGTGAGCTTACAAGAACTTAGATTTCTAATTATTATAATGCTTATGAAATCCATCATATAATAAAAGATTACTACAATGTTGACCACTTTATTACATGGGCCTTCACAGTTATGAGCTATTGTGAACAGTGCTACATGAATAATAATGATTTAAAAAAATTATACTGTAATCGTGTTGAGTGTAAATCGTTTTCCTGAGGTGGACCGGTGGCTCAACAGTTACGTTAGAACCCTGATCTGGTACCGTTGAGTTCCGGTAGTCGAATCTAGGCAGTCACTTGTGATGGAGCGAGGTTCTCAAGTGTATCGAGTTGACAGTCTTGTGCTGGTTACCAACACCGACGCAAAAATTCCATCACGTAAAATTTGGTTACGCGCAGTTTGACTAAATTCGAGCTCTGAAAATTGAAAATGAATCTGTTTGACTGCTGTCCGACGTATTACTCTCAGTGGCAGAGTAGCTTGTAGAGTGCTGCCCTCTACCCTGTGGACCAGTGGTCACTTGAAGGGATTTTTAAGTGGTGGATCTGTGATATCCACTTCCACGGGCTGTTCTCTCAACATAAAGGTTTTCACTGCCCTGGGAGACATCAAAAATTGATTATTCATCTCATAACATGGTCAGGATATAAGTATGGAAAAAGACGAACACGTTTTTTAAAAGTATAACTTGTGTTCCAGTCTGAATAAAACTTATTTTAACACACACGTAGCTAAAAGACTACTGAAATACATGTTTTCACATGATTTACACAAACTATGATGTAGCACATCTAAATAAGTATTTTCTAAATTTTAAAGGCCAACAGTATATAGCCTGGTGACTGTATTTTTGGTAGCCATGTAACGATTTATCGATTGAAATTGATTCTTACGTTCCTGATAAATGTGGTTCTAAATAATTTTGAGGCAGACAATACAAACGATACAAAACAAATGTAAAACGCAACGTGATTTGGATTACATCAGAGAGCTGAGCTTACATTGCCAAGAATCGAGAATGCCGGCAGCAGCAGCAGCAGCAGCCGACAACACTCTCATTGAAAAAGTGAGAAGCACAGTTCAGTTCCTGAAAAAGCTCCTCAAGCACATGGATTGAGGCGTCCGACTTGGTGACGAACACCACATGGACAACCCAAAAAGACCGGAGAGGCAAAAACAAGCATCGGCTGTCGAATCGTGACGCCGCATTACGACAACTCAATGAATCGTTACATGCTTAGAACTCATCCCCAGGATGTTTTGCATTGCTGCAAGATGGTGAGCGTTGCGGACGGGCAGGGCTGAGCGTCGCGGCAACTCGCCGCTCGCTCATCTCGTGAGCTTCTGCAGGTGCTTGATGGCCGGGGGCACCGCCAGCGTGCCTTCGCCTTGCGGGTGCAAATAGTTCTTGAGCTTGTCGTGGGCTCCCATGATGCACGCGTTCACCTCGGCCAGCAGGTCAGCTCCCAGCGCCTCCTCGGTGCGGGCACGCCAGGCCACCAGAAGTGGGTGTGGTGCCAAGGGGTCGTGTCCGCACGCGACGGGCTGTCACGCCAGACAAGACGGATGTTATTGGCAGGCGGCGGAAATATAAATTACCTTCGCCGAGTCAAAGGTCAATGCGGCCGTGACCTTTGCTTCAAAGGCGGTGACCTGCCTGAGCGGTATCGTGTCTGCCATTTGCTGTCGAAGTTCACGGTTCGAACTCAATGACCACCCCGGTTAATACTTGTAAATAGGATGTTAAAGATGCCGTGATGTCATTTGAATAAAGAGTTGAGGCAATGTGTGCCGATATCGCGGCCCAAATTTTGCCGAATTTGATAACTTACAAATCACTTAATAGCGTAAACCACGTAGCTGCATCGCCCCCTATTGGCAGACCACGACTCGTCTGTGAAACAGCGTTTTTGTGATACCCTCGTGCTGGAAGAATGGCGCAAATACCAAATGTCCTCAATTACTATTGTTAGAATTATCATTGCAAGACATGCTGTATAAAACACAAAATTCACAACCAACTATTGTGTCATGAAAACCTTTCCAAGTCTGATTATGCCACGCTTATCAGTGACAGCCAATTGGCCGTGCTTATGTTCACCTGTGGTAGAAGCCGTCTGCTCAAACTCCGCACGTGTTAAATAAATTGCGAGATCGTAAGAATCCGGCGACGACCTCAAAACGGTGAATTGGCTTGAGCGAGGTCACCTGCATGAGCTCGCAGAGTGCCAGGATATCGGCCACCGAGATTTCCTGGCCGCACAGGAAGGGCTGGTCCTTCAGGAACTTGCGCTGCATGGCGACGAGTGTGTTCTCCAGGTCCTCCAGGGCCTCTTTGACCTTCTCGGGCTCCACCGGCTCCCTCGTGTATATCGGGATCAGCACCTGCAGCACGACACGATGAGCCACGCGCCGCGCTGGGTTCACACTCACACGCTGCAAACGATCTGTGCGTTCATGTGTACTGCACTGTGTGGTTTATTTTCTTTATGGGATGCATTTAAAATATATATATTTGTTTTACTCATTTCTCTAAAACTTATTTTTGTGTTTAGTTTGTTGTCCTTCCCCAGCACCTTCCATTAGTACGGTTGGCTACGTACGGTGCGAAAGAAGTTCAGCTTGTATACGTACATATTGCACCGCAGGGAGTTATTGACTGAATTCATCCACCTCCCAACCTCACCCGTTCCTCTCCAGTATGTTTGAGACTGCGTGAAGATGTAAAGGTGCAGCCCTGAAATTTCCCGCTCGCACCATTGCTGGCAGATGGGCCTCCACACTAAAAGGTGTTGTAGAGAGGCCCCCCCCCCCACCTCTAGAGGTGTGTTTGTGGCTACTCTTTCGAGGTGATAACAATCAAAATTCCACAAAGATAAACTTAATAAAGCAACTTGCTGTACTGCCATGTCTTGACCACCTCACAACCCAGTGAGATTTGGGAGTTTCACAAATCTGCTTTGCACCAATCCACCAACCCCTTGCCTCCGAAGCGCCGCTGGAACGCAGGCATGCAACGACACGCGCGGCTCAAATAATGATGTGTTTTTTGGTTGTGCCACGTATTGTACACCCAAGGGGTTGAACTGCATGCTGTATCACCCACAAACACAGAGCCACACAGCACAACTGCCAAAACGTACGCAGGAACAAAGACTTTTGGTTAAAGCAGCGTACGTCCTTTTGTGTTTATGTAATAATTTCAACTTATAACGAGCACAGTATACGCTCACTGTCGAAAGTGAGAGAATAACTCTGGAGGCATAAAGAACCGCAGACGGAGCAGGAAGGCAGCCAGGTGGTGAGCCGTAGCCAGAAATGGCCCAAGCTTAGGTGTTATTGGCCAATTAATAAGCGTGTACGCAGTTTATTACAGTGTTCTTCACTGCAAGGTACGCGGGCCATTGACGGCTCCTGGTGGCCTTTAATGTGGCCCCTGACATGCGCCCCCCGACAATACAAAAATGTGAAACCACCCCCATCATCATCATCGTGCTGTCAAACCCAATGGTTTCAAATGTGTGGCGGCCTCTCACACTGATGTCTTATCGACGAAAGTGGGCCCCCTCCAGCAAATTTGCGAAAAACACTGCTTTACTGTGTCCCCTCTTGTTGCTCGGGTAGTGATGCGACTCTCAATGAACGTCAAGGGTAGTGGCAGCGTGAAGCCAACCTCCAGCCAGAAGACCTTGGCGGCGTGCGGACGCACACTCGTGTGCTGCCATGACAGGTACTCGTCCACGCGTGCTCGCTGCTGGACGTCCGCCGGGTACCAGTGGTCGGGCACGAGCGAGGAGTAGCGCGCCAGCAGGTAACGCAGGATGGCCACGCTGCCAGGGTCATCATCATCAGCAGCAGCAATGGTGGAGGATTTTTTGTATGTAACAAAATAATAGTAAAGTTACGCGTCAGCGGTTTCGTATCGCGAGATGAAGTATCCGTTTGTAACGAGGTCACGCCTGCAGAACAGTGTGACCCCGTGTTGGAGAACAGCCCTCAGAAGCAAACATTGCAGAGCTACTTGTAAGGTTGGTATGCAATTCTCAGAGCTGGAATTTAGCTGAATTAAATTATAAAACAATATTTGAAAACTAAAACTATTTAACTTTTTTTATTCTACCAGATAAGGCTCTTTTTCAGAAACGGCCTGGCCACAAATGATATCCCAAACAAAAGTGGCTTATCATGTGGACATTTATATACAGCCAAATACTCTAAACGCATATTTCTTAATGTGGAAGGGAAAACCAGAGGACCCGCAGAAAAATCCACATGGCCACGGGGAGAACATGCAAACTCCAAATATACAGCAGGCATCAGGGTTGGGTTCGAACCCATGACCTCCTGTATACCAGGCAAGGCAGTTAACTTCTCTCCACCGTGGCGTTTTATGTGATTTTGTGTGATTTTGTGTGAGCAGTCATTGGTGACCAGGCTGAGATCATCAGCTTTCTCCTCTTGAGAATCCAGTTAGATCACGGATGGCTAAAATCTAAATCGTACCCGTGGGTATAGCTCTGCAGACTTTAATACCAATGTCTGTTGCACAATTTTATTTCGTAAAATAAAAATCTAAGTGGTTTCCTGTTTAATAGAGTAAGGGTGGGTGGTGTTTTTTTCGCGTTTCCAGCTCTGAGCAAAACTTGAAGAACAAAAAGCCAGACTTGTACAGAGTAGACGAGGTTAATCATTGGACAACATTAACTTAGAGATGGCCAGGTGCATTCAGCTGACACTGCTGAGTTATTGGGGGTCAAATCTGATTTTCAGCATACAGTACTTGTGATTAAACTGGGTCTTCAGCTGTGGTGGGTTGTCTCAATGGTTACACGCAAAGAAACTGTCAAGTTAAATTAAGCTGTTTAGTTTGGCATGTTCCAGCCCCGGGAATCTTACTAAAATTTCTTTGATTGACATGCGATGAGAAATCTTCGCGGGATATTAGAAGCTGTGCCCCTCGTGTGACTAGAGAGGCCGAGTATTGAAGTGCCTTCAGATGCAGTTCTGCAACATCATCATCTTCCAGGACCGCTTGACTGACACAGGGTGATGCACCGCTCTCTGCAAGTGCAGAATGTAAATGTGGCTTCATCTCTTCTCACGACACCCAGTGGAACAACTGGAATACTATCTCTAGATAAAATGTGTTTTTTTTTTTAAGTTAAGTTAACTCCCATCATTGAACATTTTCTATACGTTGCAAAGTCTGCTGATTGCCACAAAAATGCACACACACAACCCAGTTTGGTGGGGGGGGGGGAGGTTGTCCTTGATGCGGGGGAGTGTTAAAACTGCAACGCTCGAAGCTCAGCCTTGGCTGGCTGGTTCACTCTGTGGAATGCAAGGTTGAGTGGAACACACAGCGACTTTGTAAGAAGCGGCCGCACTTCTCGCCATTAGCTCACCACTCTGCAAGTGCGAAGCCATCGTCCAGGATCGCTGGCACCTTGGCCAACGAGTTCACCGCGAGGAACTCCTCGGAGTAATTTTGACCTGTGACATCAGAACACACTTTTTCAGTTACTGAAGAAGCTCCCAAGCACGTGCGGTGTATCTCGCGACATGCCGAACAACGCACCTAAAAACTAACCGCGAAAGCGCACAGGGGGAGCCGATACGGCACAACCGTGAAAAACCTACGGGGTAGAATGCTGGTTGACGGCCGCCCCGTGCCATCACCATCCATTACGGTTTCGTGATGCCACAATCGGTTAATCTCTGTCCTGCGCATTGGCTGATCTTTATCACTGCATCCCCGTGTAAATTATCCTCTTGCACGCATCCTTTCTGGCCATGATGTATTCTGCCTAAGCCCATTTAAAAGCAAAAGCAAATTGAATGTTAAGGTGTCTCTACATGCGTGTGTATTGGGAACGACTCAAAATCCATCTCGATCCATAACCTGTCCAATCGTAAACGTCGTGTGCTTGTGTACACCATATGTTGATAATGATGGGATGCCTGCAGGTGACAGTGCAGGTTGCTGAGATTTCTGTGCGTGGGTGCAGATGAGGGAGCACTGCCTCCGTGCATGGGGTTTTGTCTCGTCACTCTAGGGGGTCCTCACATACACACACAGGAGCACGCAGAGAACGGTTAGAAATGCGAAGCAGGGGCACACCTGGAAAAAGTCCTGGGCAAAGATTGAAAAATTATCCTCACATTTGCTCTAGACTGCATTTGAATAAAGGTAACGTTTAAATAATTTCCAGCCATTCTCGATCAACCAATGGACACGACAGCCTTCCAAAGCATTGTCGGTCACGGTAGGATGTTTTTGACCATACTTCACCATGCTGGTCAGTGTGGGTTGCTGAAGAGGTTGTGGAGGCGGGGCTGGATGCTCCCCCCCCCCCTCACCTTCAACCCGCACTGCTCAGTGTGGTGAAGTATGCCCATGCAACATACGAATCGCGTGATCAAACTGCACGCCCATGACGAGGCAATTCGGGAACTCAAACTGATGATACCCATCCCGTGCAAATCTAATGAACGCATCCTGAGTCTCAGGAATCGACGCGTACGGCTTGCCGCTCGGGGGCTTCAAAAAAACAAGAATACTTCACGACGCAATGAAGGGAGGCTACAGCGTTCCAAAAGCATGTTTCCTTCAAACAAACATTAACACTTGGGGTAGCCCAAATGTCAACAACGTCATCATCAGCCGTGGTCTATCCACTGCTGGATGAAGGTGTTCCGCAAGTCGCCCCCATCTCTCACAGTTTTGCGATGTATCGTCGCCCGAATAAAATATCCACTTTAGGTTTTATAGGAACAAAAAAACCCACAAACACGAGACTGATTTTGACATCACTTTCAAGCTGCAGATGCTATGATGCGAATGGTAAATTACCAAATGAATTGCGTTTGATGCTGATACGGGTCGATTTGCAGAATTTTGTCTTAATTTACAGGCAGGCAGGCCCCTTATGAGTGGAACTGAACATGTTTTAACGCTCACGGCCACACGCAATGTCTCCGTTGGCATTGGCTGCCCCTTGTTAATGTCTGCCTCGGGCCAAATTTAACAACCAAGAAATCTTCTGTAACACACGCACATGCGGTTTAAGTCGGACCTATTTATTTCCACAAACACAAGTGAATTATCTTCTTGGTTCTTTCGGTAAAGTCACGTAGAAGGGAAATAATAAAATAATAAAAATAAGATATAATAAAATACAATTCTCAAGACGTTTCGGCCACAACGCAAGCAGCCGTCCTCAGGTGGAGAACAGGTCTGTCGAGTAGACAGAGTCAGACTCTCGACAGAGTCAGACTCTCGACAGACCTGTTCTCCACCTGAGGACGGCTGCTTGCGTTGTGGCCGAAACGTCGTGAGAATTTTATTTTATTATGTTTTATTTGTATTATTTTATTATTTCCCTTCTACGTGACTTTACCGAAAGAACCAAGAAGATGAATCCCTGCAGTCACGAAAGCTTTAAATTGAAACGAGTGAATTATATGACCCCCCCCCCCCGTTAATTTCAAATGCACGGGTATGCAATAATAATTCACCGTTGTTGACCACTTTAAGAAATTGGAACCGCTAAAGTTATGCCACCTTCACGTGGTACCGACAAGATTGAAAACTCATTTCTTTTTAGAACTGCTTTCAGTGTGTGTGTGTCAAATCACGATTGTGTGTGTTTAGTTTGTTGTCTATTTCCCGCACCTCCGATTAGCACGGTTGGCTTCGTCGGGTCTGGGCTCATGGACTAAAAGTGTCCAACTCTCAGTAGCAGCTGCAAGGCACTCAAACAATAGTGCTCTTGTGAAATAAATTAATAAACATCTGCCTATGGGAATTGCAGACGAGTACTCTATAACAACATTTATTAAGACGTCTCTACTCCGGTTTCAACCTTTGGAGTCTTCAGCAGCAGTTACCTTTCCGTGAAACGAATAATGCTGGGTTTACATGACGCTCCATAGTAAATACAACATAAGTAATTAATTAATATTTTTAAAGATGCGTACATAGTTGCGGAGAATTCCTGACTTCTTGTGTGGCCGTACAATTTGTTCGCTTTACACCGCTGCTGGGCTTCGACGAGAGAGGGGAGAGAACGGTGTAAACGCCCTCTCTGTAGGGGGTGTTTTGGCCTACTCTTCCAGAAACACTGGCCGGACATCTCGGAAGAGGTGGAAAGAAACCTACAACTTTACCCCCCACCAAACGTGACCTGTTTGATCATCTAACGGGACATCTGTAAGCAATTAAAAAGAAAAGAAAACGCTTCATAGCTCATCGGATTTCTCCAGGATAAATATTCCGATTTCGGATAAGCTGTGTGGGGGGGAGGGGGGGGTGATTAAACAGACACAAAGACTTAACCTGTCAGAACCGTGTTCCTGAACGCGCAGAACACGTGCAGGAACACAGGGAATGCGGTGTGGTACCTTTGGCGAGCTCCACAGTCTTCTGGACGAAGGGGATGTTGTTCTTCTTGAGGAATATCACCAGGGCTCTGCACGGCTGCGACATCAGGTCCACGTACACCTCCAGACCCATGGCGATCAATTAACCCTGTTGCGGTGGGTTAGTTTTGAGAGGGGTTATTGTTTTTGTTCGTTAAATCAGACTTGGCAGTCGCCGGGCCAACAAAACGGAGCGGTGAGCTACGACTGTGAGAATCTGCAGGAGGATCAGCAGCATCAGCAGCAGCAGTGAGATTGAGTTAAGTGACACAGCGAATTGGGAAGAAAACAAAAACAACCAAAAAAAACCGATGCGACAACAAAAATAAAACCCCCACCGCGAAAACAACAACGCCAAAAGTTGGTCGAGGCCGACGAGAGAGATGAGAGATCAGATGAGAGATGAGATGAGAGAGAGAGATGAGAGAGAGATGAGATGAGAGATGATGTCAGTAAAGGTTTGGCCACCGCAGCGTTCGCAAGCAGCTTTATAGACGCGGGCTTGCTGCTCGACCTCGGTCATCCAATCACGCCGGGGATGTTGAGGGCCCATTGGGATGGGTTTTGGTGGGGGTCGGATGTGCGTGCGAATACATTCGGGGTTATTGTATTCCCTCCCCGTGTGTGATTTTTTTTCTCCCCCCCCCCCTCTCTGCTTTGACGGGGTCGTTCATAATTTATTTCTTTAGTTTATCCCAACCGCCTCTGTAACCCCACAACCCCCACGCTATTTCGCTCTCTCTCTCTCTCTGTGTTGCACCCTCTAGGGAGGTTTCTCGGAGTTCGTGTACCCTGAAGCGGAAATTCCAGTTAATTTGAAGTTGGGAGAGAGAGAGAGAGAGACGCCTTAGGTCAGGTCAGAATCATGAATTCAGCTGAGAAACCGCATTGCTGCATCGCAACTGAGGGGCCCTCGTGTGGAGGGAGAGCGAGTTGGGGGCTTGTAATAAGATGGAAACTTTGAGACAAAGAGAAGACGCATGGGGGAAGAGGGCATGGAGAGAGAGGGAGAGAGAGAGGAACACGCCGGAGATTTGGAGAGGGACGGAGAAGCAAGAGGCACGAATATGTACGACGATAGTGCGTGTCCGATCTTAAACAATCGGTGCAGGCCGGAAAACACACAAGTTTCAAGCAGCACAGGCAGCCGTGGAGAAAATGAAAGCACTCGTCAGCGTGTGTGCGTTTTGTAAAACAAAACAAAATCTGTCAACAGTTCCTGAAAAACTGCAATGTCATCTCGTCTTAAGGCCCCCATCTAACCTATATATTTCAGCAAATCTGACTGACGAGCGAGCAGAAAATGAGACTGACAGATAACTATAGACCTGTTTGGTTCTCATTAAGACTCACCAGTTGCAATAGAGTCACCAATGCTCACTGCTGCAAAGGCTGCCTCTGGGAAACATTTGCAGTCTCCACTTCTGTACTTATGGGGCGCATGAGCTCGGCTCATGCCAAAAATCGTCAAATCTGTAAGTTGCGAGATTTTCTGAAAATCCATCATAACAGAAAAAGCAAGGGATGGTTAGGAAGAGATACACGGAGAGTCGGAGAGCAAGAAGAGACAAAGAGCACATGGGGACAGATAGAAAAAAACATTGACAATCGATAATGCTATATAGAACACTGTTTCACAATTTCAACTGCCACTCAAGACTTCAAAAGCATACTTCACAATGTAACGAAGCGAGGCCACAGCATTCCAATTCATGTGTTTTTTCTTTACAAACAACATCAATAATTGACCGGGAGTAGCGTTATAGTCAACATCATCAGCAGCAGCAGCCATGATCAGGCCACTGCTGGCTAAAGGCTTCCCCAAGACGTCGCTATCGTGCACGTTTTTTTGCGATGTCACAGTCTATTGAGAACTGTACACCAGCTGAATGTATCGCTCCATCTCCACGGTGCAGTGTCCTCTGGGACACGTTCTAATCAGTGGCTGCCACTGTCACTAATACTTGACCTGCATGAGCCATCGTGCCATCTAGCGACGTGTCCTCCTGCCCTAACTCTTCTTAATCGCTGTTGTAAAAAAACAGAGATAGAGGCAGATGTAACCAGGAGCGTAGAGCGATGTGGAGAGAGCAACCACAGAGACATGGAGATAGCTTGATAGAGGCAGACATGGTTGGCTACATACGGTGCAAAACACATTCCTGCGGAGGGAGCTGGTAGGAACGTTGGGTGGCTCGGTCAATGGCCAGGGTCAACGGCGGCGTGGTGTATTCCGCAAATATGCCCGACTGTGAGGGCCGGCACAACCGGATTGAGTAGGTTAAACGTTGAGTTTTATAAAGGCACCACGGGGTGACCAGCCCCTCCCCACCCAGCCCCACCCCTCCCACCCCCCACCCAGCCCCTCCCCACCCTCCCCACTCAGCCCCTCCCTACCCTCCCCACCCAACAAAAAACATAACATCAGAGTTATGTTTTTTGTTTGCATTACGACTGCAGGTATTGTGGTCTATGCAAACATGACTCCTTGTAAAAAAGGTGTCAGTTTTGTTGCCAGATAGAAGGGTAAAAGATAATTACAATATGAATATTATAAAAATAGGACGTGCCTATATAAAACGTGCGGTATATTCGTTAAGCTTTAAGTCCCTGGTGGACACTGCGTTTGCCAAACCAGGTGGTACCAATCACCCCGTTGGCTCACGGACATAATACGGTGGTAACATCTATTGGCCGACTTAACAAACATCACGATGTCACTAAATATATACATTATTACAGTACTACATATCTACCAATGGGGAACTGTTCATATGTCAAATCTAGACTGCTCGTCTAGAAACATTTGTAAGACTTGTTTTCTTCCAAAGTTCACTGGCCGCCATAATATCAAGTGCCGTTACCCAAAGCGTCGCCTATTACATGTATATATGTTTTCCTCTCTATCGCAGTATCATCGGCGAATGTGTCGAGTTCTTTGTTGCTTGTGCACCACTGCCAACGCAGTATAACAAAAAAACTGTGTATCCCTTTACGCCAATGTCCTGCCAGCAGCAGATGAATGGGTAAGCCCTATCAGTCGATCGGTAGGTCGCGTGTGTTGGGGTAAAGTGTGGGCAACACCACATCTACCAGGACGTCTGTGGGACCGTCCATAAATGACGTCACGCGATTTTGGACGATTTTTGACCCCCCCCCCCCTTCGTCACACGGCGTCACAAAAAGTCAGACCCCCCCCCCTCAAATATGACGTCACAAAGCTCTGCCCCCCCCCTCAAAAAAATAAACATGCTTCAAATCGCTTTAAACTATTGTCATTGTAGTGCGTATTTAATGTGGCGCTGCACTCTGATGTTGTAGGAGAAAACATTCATTAAAAAGTATATTTAATTAAGTAGAACGTGTTGTCTATATTTATTTCAAGTTGCGCATTTTGATGTGACGTCACATTTCTCACATCGTCACAAATGTCTGACCCCCCCCCCCCCCAGGTGCGTGACGTCATTTATGGACGGCCCCTGTCTAGTATGGAAGAGTAAGCCAAATTCCCTTTGGGGTGGTTCTCCAGCCTCAAGAGCACCCTGTAGTGGAGGCTCTTCCGCCGACAGTGGCGTGAGGACGCTGTTGCAGCGCTGCGCTTTTAACTTCAGCCAGAGGACGCGCTCTGTACTCTTTGTCCCGCCGTGCAGAATCCAACAATGTGTACATAAATTACTTTTAATCAATCTGTACAGAGCGAGACCTCGTCGGATGTACACAAGAGTAGCGACGACTGCGTTGCTCGAAAACCTAATGAACTGACATTCCAAAAATGCAAATTAACCACCAAGGATCTTAATTGTCCACAAGAGTTCACCATTGTGTGCCGATGTATATGAATGGATGACATTCCGTTGATGCAAATAACGTAATGCGGGAATGTAAATGTGATTGAAGAGGTCTTGTCCGTGACTGCTCTCTCCCATCAATCAATTACACGGTGACGTGACCCAGCGCTTGCTGCAGTGGATCACGGTTCGAATCCAGCGTCCGCCCTGGTTAGTCATAAACTTTATCTTTTTGTTCAGATTTTATTTATTTATCCTGGAGAAATCCGACAAGTTATGAAGCTCTTTTTCGCAGATCTCCAGCGGTTTTTCAAAGACGTCCAGTAGTTTTCACCTATCTCCAGTAGTTGTATCTGCGGGTGTAATAACCATAACATATGGATATACCCTTATAAAATGAAACAAGTAGTGTTGAGTAGGATAGATACGAATGGTCTCAATTATATTGTTTTGTTTCACACTAGCCACAATGATGAGGATGGAAATTATAATTGTTGAATCAATAGTTGTAAGATTTAAGTTATTTTGGTTCGGAAACTTGGCACCACAGACTCGAGTCTAATTTGTATGATCGTATCAAGTGTTCTTTGGACCGAGTAGCGCTCTGATTTATAATAAATAACACTGGTCAACAAAAAAAAAACTTTTTTCTGGCCTGGACTTTTGCAGCTGTTTTAGACTAATTTCAGGGTGCTGATTCCAAATCTGATCTCAGATTTGCTCTATCACATCTCATTTTATGCTATCGGCATACCCCATTTTCATTGATTTTACCCGAAATTAACTCTGTCACTTATGATTGCAAGTTGTTGCGAGTCCAGTGACTGCTTTAGTGTTAAAATATGGTGCTGTATTTTTAGGATAGTGTGTTTATAATATCATTTTATGTAGATATCCACATTTATTTAATATTTTTCTTCTGCAGTTGTTATTTAAAATGCAATATTTGATATCTCAAAAACCTGTGATAGACAAAAACTGATGCCAGATTTGGAATCAGCACCCCAAAATTATCTTAAAACCGTTGGAATACCTTATGCCAGAAAAAGTGTGTTGACCAGTATAATAGACTTGTTTTCATTAAAACCTGTCTCTTGGTGTGAGGTTGAAGAGTGTATTAAATCCATCCGCTACATGCGAGATATCTTAAGCATCTGGACACTAAGGCTGGCTTCTGTCATTGTGTTTAAAGAATAACTCATACTTTGGATAAAACAAATATAAAAATTAGTGACAGATACCTGTCGGTAAGATCACCTAAAGTCATTTGTAAGAGTAGGGCGTTGTGTGTGAACGTCACGGCACATTTCTCCACGTGGCAATCGTCGCCCCTACCCTGATAGGAAAACTTGTCAAGACCCTCATGAAAAAAGAGTCATGATGGCACTCAGTTGATACTTTCCTCGGTAAACAACAATAAGAAGAATCTCATGGCATGTTTTTGCCAGTATGAAAGTATGAAAACTAAGAATAGGTTTTACGCTTTCTGGCAATATAACATTATTACCTACTATGATCACCCAGAAATGTCTGTCCGTCCCGCACGTGACGTCACTCCACATGAGGCCCACCCCCCGTGCGTGACGTCACTGCACATGAAGCCCACCATTAATAGTCGAATATTTCGGATAGAATCAGTTTTTCAATTACTAACCCAAATGATTTAATGGTTTGTTATTGAACCACGCGAAGACCTGGTGAGATTAATCGTTAGGCAGATTAGATGCAATTGCGAATTTAATACGTAAAATGCAAAATACTGCATCGAATTAACATCGATTCTCCTATTTCGTTGCGTTTAAGAATCGATTGCTTAACGATTTTGGCGAATAATACGTGAAAGCATTAAGCGAATGTATTTGTAAGCTATTGTAACGAACGAGATAGAACGATGTTATGGATGGAGATGGTACAACAAGCGAGACATACTTTCCAATAGATGGTCGAGAGGAAATACAAACAAACGGTCGATTCCACCATTGGAACCTCATTTGCCAGTAGCAAAATATGATAGTTTTTTTATCCTTTTATCTGGCAACAAAACTGACACCTTTTTTACAAGAGTCATGTTTGCATTGACCACAATACCTGCAGTCGGAATGCAAACAATCAATTTCAAGGACAGTGCATACATTATCAGAGTTATGTTTTTTTTTGCATTCCGACTGCAGGTATTGTGGTCAATGCAAACATGACTCCTTGTAAAAAAAAGGTGTCAGTTTTGTTGCCAGATAAAAGGGTAAAAAAACAATTATCAAACGGTAGATGATTAATTCTATTTGCGATACGAAATCGTGATCATTAACGGTATTGCTGGGGGGGAAAGGTGAGTGCAGTGATGGGCACATGACGCACATCCCATGCTGATTTAGTGATGGGAGAGAGTTGTGATGAAAAAAATAATAGGTTTTACCCTTTCTGGAAATAAAACAGGTGTCAAGATGTTCAAACACCAAATGGAGACCTTTTGCAAAGAGTCATGTCTGCATTAACCACACGTACATGCAATGTGTTGTTGTGTTTGAAAATCTTAACACCTGTTTTATTGCCAGAAAGGGTAAAACCTATTCTTCTATTTTTCATACTTTGATACTGGCACAAAAGGTTCCATGATATAGCTGCTCACCCCAAGCTATAATTGTTTTTATTCGTGCATTAATTGGTGATGTAAGCCCCTTTTAAACCTGTAAATTAATTCGATATTACGACGATGTGGAATTAAAGATGCGGTAATTGTAAAGTATAAGAGATGCCATTCTGGGAGGGAAATTTGGCCTTCTCTTCCATGCCGGTCAAGACGTTTGGGAATAAGTTCGGCGTACCCACAATTTGTCCCACGACCACCACCACCACACACGCCTGTGGTGGACTGTAACCCAAATACGTTTGGGGTGGTTGGTTGGTGGTGGTGAGATTCAAAAGCGAATAAACACAAACCCACACACACACAAACTCGCACACACATACACGTGTGTACACATACACGTGTACCCACACACACATACACGTGTGTACCCACACACAAACCCACACAAACACAAATCCACACACACATACACGTGTGTACACCCACACACAAACCCACACACACACAAATCCACATACATACACGTGTGTACCCACACACAAATCCACACACACATACACGTGTGTACCCACACACAAACCCACACACACACAAATCCACACACACATACACGTGTGTACACCCACACACAAACCCACACACACACAAATCCACACACACATACACCGTGTGTACACCCACACACAAACCCACACACACACAAATCCACACACACATACACGTGTGTACACCCACACACAAACCCACACACACACACATCCACACACATACACGTGTGTACCCACACACACACACGTATGTAACCACACACAAACGCACACGTTAATCGGTGCTTTATTTAGTAGCGGCTTAAGTAATCGGTAGCAATGGGTGAGTGTTGAGGTTCGGGAGCGGTTTAAAGCGCCCGGAAGTACGTCACGAGGAGGGGGCGGGGCGGAAGGGGGGGGGCGGAAGGGGGGAGACGCGCGGGGCTGGACGTGCGGGTGGGCGCGTGAGTGGACGTGGGTACGTACACACACAAACACACGTGTGTGTGTACACACACACGTGTGTTTGTGTGTGTGGGTTAGTGTGTGTGTGTTAGTGTGTTTGTGTGGGTTAGTGTGTGTGGGTTTGTGTGTGTGTGTTAGTGTGTGTGTGTGTTAGTGTGTGTGTGGGTTAATGTGTGTGTGTGGGTTAGTGTGTGTGGGTTAGTGTGTGTGTGTGGGTTAGTGTGTGTGTGTGGGTTTGTGTGTGTGTGTGGGTTTGTGTGTGTGGGTACACACACGTGTGTTTGTGTGGGTTAGTGTGTGGGTTAGTGTGTGTGTGTGGGTTTGTGTGTGTTTGTGTGGGTGCGGTAGTGTAGCGGTTAGCGCGCTGCGCTATGAACCTGGCGACCCGGGTTCGATTCCCGCTCACGGCTAACACCAGTGACGATTATCTGAACCGGTCCTGGGCCTCCCCTAGGTCGACTCAGCCTTAAATGAGTACCTGGTGCGGTGTGTAAACATCGCCACTGGGGAGACAAAGGCGGTCGGGCGTGGTGCTGGCCACCCACCCCCTCGTGTACCGTTCCGGCCTTCATAGGTGCTCGCTAACAGCACTTGCCCCTACAGTCTGTTAAGGCTATACGGGGGATCTTTGATCTTTGTTGTTTGTGTGGGTTAGTGTGTTTGTGTGGGTTAGTGTGTGTGTGTGGGTTAGTGTGTGTGTGGGTTAGTGTGTGTGTGGGTTAGTGTGTGTGTGTGTGTGGGTTAGTGTGTGTGTGGGTTAGTGTGTGTGTGGGTTAGTGTGTGTCTGTGGATTTGTGTGTATGGGTTTATGTGTATGTGTTTGTGTGGGTTTGTGTGTGTACACTCGTGTGTGTGTGTGTGGGTTTGTGTGTGTGTGGGTTTGTGTGTGTGTGGGTTTGTGTGTGTGTGGGTTTGTGTTTGTGTGTGTGGGTTTGTGTGTGTGTATGTGGGTACACACGCGTGTATGTGTGGGTTTGTGTGTGGGTACACTCGTGTGTGTGTGGGTTTGTGTGTGTGTGTGGGGGTTTGTGTGTGTGTGGGTTTGTGTGTGTGGGGGTTTGTGTGTGTGTGGGTTTGTGTGTGTGTGGGGGTTTGTGTGTGTGTGGGTTTGTGTGTGTGTGGGTTTGTGTGTGTGTGGGTTTGTGTGTGTGTGGCTACACACGTGTATGTGTGTGGGTTTGTGCGTGGGTGTGTGGATACACACACCTGTATGTGCGAAGGTCAACACGTCTGTGTGACAGGTTGTTTGGGTACACATGTTTGTGTCGACGTGTGTGTGTTTGTGCACATGCGGTTGTGTGTACACTGTGTGTTTGTGGTTGTGTAAATGTGGTTGTGTACACGTGAGGTAGTCACGTGGTGACGTGAGGTAGTCACGTGGTGACGTGAGGTAGTCACGTGGTGACGTGAGGTTGTCACGTGGTGACGTGAGGTTGTCACGTGGTGACGTGAGGTTGTCACGTGGTGACGTGTGCCTGCGTTGTTACGTATGGTTGTGTGTAGACTTATATAAGACAACGCTTATGATATCTGCTTTCCATAAATGCTGTACCTGTAGTCTGTGTTCTGTGCAGCTTTGCACGTCTTGCTCTCGAATCGTCGTGAAGTTAGATTTGGTCGGTGAACTTTTTGTACTTAACATTTATTTTGCTCCTTTCACATTTGGCGCCGTTGACGCCTTAAGAATATTGAGTTATAAACATCGGAGATTATTATTCGAGTTGAATATAAATAAGGCCGCGGTGATTGGGTCTAGAGCACATTGGTGTTGCAACCAAAATAACAAGAGGGAGCACGTTTTGTTCTAATTCAGTAACCAAAAAAACAACCACACGCAACACCATCCTTTGTATTCTTTATTTCTTTCGGTGAAGTCACGCAGATTAAAATAATAATACAAAAGAAAGTTATTAAAAATAATAAAAACACAGTAATGTGGACTGTAGCCTGGTTATTAATCGGAGTGAGTGTTCTGGCTAATCTATAATGTTGACTGTAGCCTGGTTATTAAGTTGGGTGAGTGTACTGGCAGTCTATAATGTAGAGTGTAGCAATGGTTATTATTTTTCATTTTTATTCACTTTATTTTAATTATTTTTCTATCTACGTGACTTTACCGAAAGAACCAAATAATACAAAGATTAGTGACAGCTGTCAAAAATTACTGTGTCCCTCCGTGGCAGCCACGATATAGGACGTTGATCTGGCAAGCAATCGGCGACTGTAGGGGTCAAAGGTCACCGTGTGACCGCGCCGATAGACACGAGACTGGTCAAGCATGTGGCGGCTGTAGGGGTCACAGGTCAGCGTGTGACCTCACCGACAGACACGAGACTGGTCAAGCATGTGGCGGCTGTAGGGGTGACAGGTCACGGTGTGACCGCCCTGAGAGTCATGAGACTGGTCAAGCATGTGGCGGCTGTAGGGGTCACAGGTCAACGTGTGACCGCGCCAATAGACACGAGAGTGAAAACGGTCAGCCACGTTCACTCGGACCGAAGACAGGTCCTGATCCTTGCCAGGCTTGCCGTGTTGTTGGAGCCAAGCTTTCTGCTGTTATATTGAGCGTTACCATTTAGCGTGTATTGTATCTATATATCAGCCCAAGCCTCCTGTAAAACACGTGACCCCCCCCTCATCTGAATCCCTCCCCTGTCCGCCACCCCCTGTGAAAACAGACGCCGCTCCTCCGTAAAGCAGCATCAAGGCCCTGATGCAGCCTCTTCCTCCTCATCTCTCCTAACCCCTTGGCTCCCGTTTCTCGCTTCCTTTTCCATTTCCCGCATTTCCCCCCCAATTTTTTAAAATCTTCTCTCTCCCCTTTTACTGTTCATTTTTCTTTCTCCCATTCATTATGCATCCACGACTCTACTCCCCATTCCTGTGGTGTTCCACCGTTACAAAATTGAAAGTAGTATTCACCCCCCCCCCCACCCCCCAAACGTTTATCCAGGTCTGCCATGGATTATGGTACATTTCAATGGACTATCATCAGGTGAAATGACTTTAATGATATAAAAATGTGCACTCTAAAAAGCTGAGGAGCAACATTATTGCCCTGCACATGAAACCCTAATCTGACTACGACACCCCTCTATGAAATGAGTAATGTTCCCCGTCTGGGCGTGGTTGCCGTGAGCAGCCCATAAAGACGTGTGCTTTGTCGATTACCATTTACAGTAAGGTTTCCTGCCGTGTACAGAGATTTAAAAAAAATTGCGTGACTAGTTGATCATTTTCAGACGACAGTGCTGTCGTAGGTGTGGTAAAGTAGGCGACGCCGCTGCCTTCACTTGCTTCCTCCGTCTGTTGTTGCTGTTCCCTCGGTTATCAAGGTTTGGAAAATGCTTTTCTCATGAAGTTGGGTTTTTGGACGCACAATGATAGCGAGAGTGTTTTACGAGCAGTCTGCTGTGAGCACGAGTGGAGACGACAGAGGTCCACTACTCGCAAAGTAGGACGTTTTGGCATGAGATATGAAGATACAATCTCTTTGGCACTTTTTAAAGTCTTTTAACGTTAAGTTAGCAAGTTGTAGTTTTCCATTGTCCGTACTGGGGACTTTACCATCATCATCATCAACATCATTAAGGCAAAACTCTAATTATTCCTTGGGGTCATTTGTTACGTGCACTTCGACGTGCCTCTTCTCTCATCCACTGTCATCGTCATCATCAAGAATCTTGTTCCATTGCACAGCGTGACGCAGCTCCTTCCCTGTGCCAGGACGCAGCGCTCGAAGACGAATGAGCGCCGTCGACTGAGAGATGACGGCGACGGTGCGTCGGCGTGCGCCCGTCCTCCGCTCCAGCCGTAACCTCGCGCGCGTGGCCGCCCTCTTCGCCCTCACGTTCCTGGTGGTGCTGCCGCTCTCGTGCCGCCACCTCCGCTACTCCCACTACTCCGACAGCGGCGGACACGTGGTGCAGGCGCAGGACGAGGCGCAGGCGCGGGAGGATGCGCTGGACGCGGAGCGGGCGCGCCGCTTCCTGCGGCGGATCGCGACGGAGGACGACGTCCCCCGCCGGCGCCGCCACCACGGCAACGGCACGCGGGGCGAGGGGCCGGGCGACTTGGCGGTGGCGGTGGTCAGCGTGCGGCGGCAGGAGCCCTACCTGAGCCGGGTGGTGGCGCGGCTGCTGGCGCTGCTAAAGGCGTGTGGGCCGGCGTGCGAGCGCCACCGGCTTCTCGTGTGCAACGTGCAGGCGGTGCCCGAGGACCACGTCGAGGCAAGCGAGATCTCCGCGCTGGTGCACACCGTCGCCAGGTAAAACCCTCGGGACAACCGCGTTCATCGGACTGGCCCACACGTTTTAATAACGTCTTGTTCATTGACAAGGGATGTGTTGCAAGTGTGTGCCCGCGGATTTATAAAATACATTGAGGTTTGTCTACAGCAAGGGTGGCCAACCTGTAACAGACCAAGAGCCAAAAAGTGCCCATGAGTTCTGCAAAGAGCCAAGTGCATCAGTGTCGATAGAGCCGCGTGTGGTGGATTAAAGAGCCGCAAGCGGCTTGGGAGACGGCGTTTGGCCACCGCTGGTCTACAGTATAAGACACTGAATTTGTCCCTCTGCGAGTCTGTCAGTCATTCACAACACTTTATTGAGCAATTATCCTACAAAATTTATAGTTGATTCTGTCCTGTGGAAGGAACCAGGGAACGATAGTATTAAATGGTGTGTGCCACATTAAAACGTTTCAATGAAATAAAAAAAATAAACTGTGAAGAATTTTTTTAGATTGTGGAATGAAGAATGATCTGGGTAGCTAATACTCTAGTTTTCTAGTTTACGTATATAAAATTGCGTTTAAT
This sequence comes from Lethenteron reissneri, assembly GCF_015708825.2. Classification (NCBI taxonomy): domain Eukaryota; kingdom Metazoa; phylum Chordata; class Hyperoartia; order Petromyzontiformes; family Petromyzontidae; genus Lethenteron; species Lethenteron reissneri. The sequence goes on from NC_083805.1 coordinate 4,427,495, forward strand.
AATGGATTTGACGTTTTATAGCAATGAACGTAGGTACATTGGCAAGGTCTATGTTGGCAATCACAAAGCCAGTGGAAATTCCTTAATAATAATAACCTCTATTTTATAAAGTGCCTTTCATATTGAAGTATCTCAAAGCGCTAACCTTAGCATGGTTGGCATAGGTCCTTGTGCAAGGAATTAAATGGGGGACCCCCTCTCTCCAATTTCCCCGCTCTTCATCGTGAAATGTCTGCAACCCTTAGGGCCCTTTGGGCCCGGTGCAGTTGCACTGCCTGCACACTCTATTGCGATGGCAATCGCCGGCGGGCCATGAAGGAACTGGAACATTTCGGATTCCAGCATCGCTGCCACTGCGTTCAGGTTCTCGGAGAGCGACCCGGACGCAGGGAAGCCGCCTGCGCACAGCCGCTTCGAGAAGGAGAAGCGTGACTACACGTGGTGCCTGCGGCGTGCGGCGACGATGACGGCGGGGGGCGATGGCGGCGCCGTGGTGCTGCTGGAGGACGACGCGCTTCCGGCGGACGACTTCTTCCCGGTGCTGCACCACCTCCTGGGCGAGCGCCGTGCCGCGTCGCTGCGGCTGCGCCACGCCCTCTACGTGAAGCTCTTCCACCCGGAGCGGCTGCAGGGCTACTTCAACCCCGAGCCGATGCGCATCCTGGAGTGGGTGGGCGCCGGCGGGCTGTGCGGGCTGGCGCTGACGACGGTGTACCTGCGGCTGGCGCGGACGCCCTTCCGCTGGCGGTTGGTCGCCGCCCTCACGCTCTACGCGATGCTGTGCGTAGAGATGGTGGGGCGCCACTACTTCCTGGAGCTGCGGCGCGCGTCCCCGCACTTCTACGCGCTGGCGCCCGCCACGGAGTGCTGCACGCCGGCCATGGCGTTCCCGAGCGCGGCGGCGGCGCTCGCCGTGGCCGAGCTGCTCGACGCCGAGCAATGCGCGCCAAAGTACGGCAAGGACATGGCGCTGTACGCCGCGATGCACCGCGCCGAGCACGGCGCCCTTGTGCTGGAACCCAACCTGGTACGGCATATCGGACGGTACAGCTCCCTGCGGTCGTAGCCACCGCCGCCGCCACCGCCGCCCGCCGCCACCATCAACCCCTGCTGTTGTTGGTAGAGACTGCCCAGATATTGCCGAGTGCTGAGTCTGAATGTGGGACCTGTGCCTGCGTAACATCATGCACATGTACAGCCCGTTTTGTCAACCCACCCGTGGGTGAGGATCTCCCCACGGCACGTGCTTCGTTTGCGGTTTCTTTGACCGTGGGGGTTTGGTCAAGGCGGGCAGCCATAGATGTGGTAGCAGAGTAAAGTCCTACGATGGATATCGCTGCACTGCCCTCTGCTGACAAACTGCGGAGGACAACCGCGGAGCCGCCCTTGACAACCCGGTGTGCTGCATAGCGTCTCGCGTCATAGCCCAAACTGCATTTATTTGATGTTACAACCAACCTGTGTCGTCACGCTTCTCAAGGTGTCTATTGCAAAAGAAGTCTGTTTCGGGTCCTGCCAGTTACACTTAATGCTATAAACATGATCTTATTTGTTGTGTAAACTCGTAATGCTGTGATGTACTGTAGTCACTCGGTGTGATGTTTACATGTGCGTGGTTAAGTTTGCTAGAAAACCCGTCTGACACGATTTCAAATGTAGTTTTTTTTCCAACAAATGAGTGGTGATTATATATTCAGGAACTAGTTAAAAAATGTGTATGGATGGGTACATTGTGCAGTGCTTTTTATAGGTGACTTGACACCGGTCAGTTCGGGGCGGTGAAGGTGGTATGGACCGAGGACCGGTTCAGATATCATTCGCCACCGTTTAGCCATGGCCAAGAATCCAACTCAGGTTTGGCAGCTTCATAGCGTAGTGCGCTAACCATTGCACTACCGCTGCACCAAAGTTCAGTAAAACTTCAAAGCCATCGTGGTCAAAGCCGCTGACCTCCCAGGGCCACACCTTGCCGACGCTTTACTCCCCTCCGCCGGATCCCACAGCAGCCGCTGCACAGTAGACACAGAGAGAGAGAGCTCTTTGGTCTTTCCCCATATTTTTCGTTCATTGATATGGGGCCGTCCATAAATGACGTCACGCACCTAGGGGTGGGGGGTCAGATATTTGTGACGATGTGTGACGAGGGGGGGGGGGGGGGTTTGAGAAATGTGACGTCACATTAAAATGCGCAAGTTTAAATAAATATAGACAACACGTTCTACTTAATTAAATAGACTTTTTCATAAATGTTTTCTCCTACAACATCAGAGTGCCGCGCCACATAAATACGCACTACAATGACAATAGTTTAAAGCGATTTGAAGCATGTTTTATTTTGGGGGGGGGGGGGCAGAGCTTTGTGACGTCATATTTGAGGGGGGGTCTGACTTTTTGTGATGCCGTGTGACGAGGCGGGGGGGGGGGGGGTCAAAAATTGTCCAAAATCGCGTGACGTCATTTATGGACGGCCCCTAAAATTACATGATTGTGGCACGGCATGTGATGGTGAGGATATGGAGTTATTTGCATTTTCCACTTTGATAAGAACAAAGGTTTACTGTTTCATCACTCCAAACATCTGCAATGGGGATTACTTGAAAAAACTTTCGGACGGGTACTTAACGACTCACCCACCTACGCGATTCGAGAATATTTTTTAAAAACCATGAGGTCACGTGAATATGTTGCAACGAACCGTACAGGGATTTCAAAGATTCTCACGTGCACGATTCGATGCGAGCATCGTGAGCGCTAGTATCCATTTTCAATCGATGAAACGGTGTCTCATTGAGAGCCTACTTTCTCATTTCGAATGCGTGGGTGTTTTTTTTTGGTCAATGTGCCACCACAAGTGAGCCTGGTATGTCTTGTTCATGTAACGTCCTATCCAGTTATTATATCGTGGGCAGGGGGGATAGATTTACCGGTACTTAAGCTCCAATGATGGAATTTTTTACGAACTTAGTGATGAGAATATTCGTCCACAAAGTATTATTTGTATTTATTTCAGTCATTACGAAAACCACAAGGCGTGCCGATGACTACGACTGCCCGATCAAAGACCAAAGCTGTGATGAGACGAAACTAACTCGTATGAATGGAGACGCAGACTCATAACGTAGTAACTTTATTAAACACTGCAGTGCACTTAGGAAGACCTAAATGATAATTGACTGTAGGTAGAGTATTGTATAAGTATATAAAGTGGTTCACTGATTGGCTGACCTGACAATATTTGGAGGCGGGGGGGGGGGGAGAAATTGCAAGACAAAAGACAAAGATCCCCTGTATAGCCTGAACAGACTCTAGGGGCAAGTGCTGTTAGCGAGCACCTATGAAGGCTGGCACGGTACACGAGGTGGGTGGATGGCCAGCACTACGCCAGACCGCATTTGTCTCCCTAGTGGCCATATTTACACATCACACGAGGTACTCAATTGAGGCTGAGTCGACCTAGGGGAGGCCCAGGACCGGTTCAGATAATTATCGTACCTGATGTTGGCCGTGAGCGGGAATCAAACTCGGATCGCCGGGTTCGTATCGCAGCGTAGCGCTAACCGCTGCACCACCGCTCACCACGGGGAAATTGCATCAACCCTCACACCAACATTTAATAACTAAGAGCGGACTACATTTTTGACCGCTTTAGTCAACCGAACGACTAAATAAACTCCACGGATTGACTCGACTGAAATGCCGCAGGTTGTAGTTCACACGAAAGACTGCGGATTCACGTGAAAATAATTCCGATTAATTCCACACTAACTCAGCTGTGGCCCCCCGTGACTCACTGCTGGGTGACTTTGCTCGGTCAACTTGTGGGCCATGGGGCAACTGCACACGTACGTGTACCCCGACTCGCAGAGTGTGAGCCAATGAGGGTGAATAGCCAAGTAAAATCATAAAATGCCTTCTATTTGTAATTCATTATGCACTGCAAAATGATGCTTTCGTCGCGGAGTTTCGCTATGCGTTTGTGGTGGCCGCTCGCTGCCCTCGAGTGCAATAACGAGGGCCTGGTCATCGTTATCTTAAATTATTGTAGCTGACGGTGCTGGTTGTCACGGCTGTTGCTTTGGTATTGCTTGAGATTTCTAGTTTATCAATACAGGATCGCTAACTCTCTGTACGTGCAGCTGAGTTGTGTAAGATTTTATCACAACAATGTCTTTGTAAAAATAAGGTTCAAACGTTTGATATCCCCAACATGTTTAAAATTTGGAACCCATAACATTTTGGTTAAAAAAATTGATGCAAAAAAAAACGAGTTTGTTTTCTCATATAACAAAAAAGGGCTTGTGATGATTTAAACATTTTTGTGCTAAAATCGGTTATTATTTTCCGGTATTTTATTTTGTAAGTATTGGTTTCTTTCAATGCATTTCGAAACAATGTTCCCGTGAGTGAAATTATAAAAGTTTTCATTTTCTCGCGTACAAAGTAATTGTTGACGTTTTGTCTTTAAATGAAATCTCGCTTTCACAATTCTCCAAGTGTGCTCGTTTATTTTGGAGTGCAACCGTTGGCAGCGTGGAGTTTAAAAAATTACGCAACTTATCGTAAACTCCTTTTGTTAAGCTTTAGATGAAAGACTTTTATGGGTCAAACTGTCACAAGCACGACAATCGGGGCACGGATAGGATAGCAACCGTAAATGTAATATGAGGTGCGCGGATTCTATTTCACGTGGTTAAATAAGGGACAGTGAAAAAATACTAAGGGGAAAATGATGACACCCCGTGTACTGCGTTTGTCGTGGTTTGTCACGTGGTAACATTAATGGATTTCCCAACACTGGGGCAATCACCATGCCCCCATCATCTATCTCTGCGTCTCAACCCTCCACATATCGTGGTTATGTAACCCGGCGATGCTAAAAAAAACCCACACTACTGCACAGCAACCATCTTGCAAAAAAACATTTAAAAATTCCATTCAACAATTATGGGAATAAAACAGACAACAATAAAAGGTGACTCACAAAGACCCCCCACACCGTATAGCCTCAACATAATTTTGGGGCAAGCGCTGTTAGCGAGCACCTATGAAGGCAGAAACTGCAGGCGAGGGGGTGGAGGGTGACCAGCACCACGCCCGATCTCTCTCTTTCTCTCAGTAAGATGCATCCCAGCCAAGAGCCATGGACAGGTCATCAAGCCAAAGTGACAGCCACCCAGCGAGCGGTCTTCCTTGCCTGTGTGGATGCGACGGCGGCGGGTTGACTCATGCCAAGCACGCACGGAATAACAAGCAGAAAGTCGTCTCCATTTTTGGCGGCGTGTGAAAACGCATTTCGTTTCGACATCAAGAACAAAAGGTTTCGGTTGTGAAAATTGCCAAGTAGTGGACGCACACATGGCGTGGCATGGGAAGTCTTGAGTAGTAGCGACGTTGGCAAACTGGGCCGGCCCGATCAACGGTAATCTGGCATTGGAATACCGTGCTGTTGTCAGATCTGGAGCAGCCCACTTCCCACCTCACCGATCGCTTGATCCAGAACTCACCGATTCACTCGATTAACTTGCCTCGCTCGCCGACTGCCAGTCGCCTCCGTAGCACTCTTCTGTTGCTACTGCCACCTGTTACCGTTCCACAGCAATTTCACATTTCATTGATTCCTCCACCCATTTTTTCAGACGCTGTCGCCTCGACAGACCTGGTTTTCACCTGAGGATGGCTGCTTGCATTGTGGCCGAAACGTCGTGAGAATTATTTTATTATGTTTTATTTTTATTATTTTATTACTTCCCTTCTACGTGACTTTACCAAAAGAACCAAGAAGATCCTCCACCCATGTTGAGAACTCGTCTGCCGGGCTTTTTCGTCCCATCCATGCTGCATTGAACGAGCATACTGAAGGTCGCAGCACTTCCATTTCGATACTTCTCCCGCATTTATGAAATTTTCACCTTACTCAATTCAAGAAACGTGTTAACCCCCCTTTTCTATTACAACTCTTAATAGAGCTGTGTGTGCGTGTGTTGCTGGCTACAGGGACTCCTCTACTTATGAACGATTTAGGTTCCAGGGGTCTGTTCGTAAGTCGATTTGTTCGTAAGTCTCACTGCTCCTGTCGAGACCAAACGTGTTGTACGGCACGTACCTTAAACACGGGAAATTACTTTAAAAGTTGTATAATGTTCTGTAGATGTAGATGCCGCTGGTTTTTAATGTTTTGCAGATGTAGATGCCACTGTTTTTTCACATTCTGCAGATGTAGATGCCTCTGGTTCTTCACGTTCTGCAGATGTAGATGCCTCTGGTTCTTCATGTTCTGCAGATGTAGATGTCACTGGTTCATCACGTTCTGCAGATGTAGATGCCTCTGGTTCTTCATGTTCTGCAGATGTAGATGTCACTGGTTCGTCACGTTCTGCAGATGTAGATTCCCCTGGTTGTTTCACGTTCTGCAGATGTAGATGCCACTAGTTCTTCACGTTCTGCAGATGTAGATGCCACTGGTTCTTCACGTTCTGCAGATGTAGATGCCACTAATTCTTCACGTTCTGCAGATGTAGATGCCACTGGTTCTTCACGTTCTGCAGATGTAGATGCCAAAACCGCAATTGATTGCGCGGTGGTTGAACTTTACGACTCTTGATCCGAACACGCAACTGGACATTCGTCGTATTTGTTAATACTTTTTTTTTCATTGAGATATACGCACACAAGTCCGATACAATACGCCCAAGATTTCTGGATGCTGCGGGGGGGGTCAGAAAAATCGCGAGGGGGGAAGTGGAGGGAACTTTCCAGCGCATGCAGAGAGTCTAGGAATGGAGAGAACAACCTCGCTCGGTGGCCCCCAGCTATAGGGGCGCGACGGGGGGGGGGGGGGGTCAGAATTTGTGCTCATGGGGGAAGGGGAAACAGGAACCAACATTCTAAGGGTAGATCGGGTGAGTGTGGGGGTGACAGAGGGACACACTTCAAATCATGTAACATACATGCGGATTTATGAGATGGGGTTACACCCGCTCCTCCATGGGGGGCTTATCCACCTCTCTACTGACGAAAGAAAGAATTGCAAAAGGGAGGGGGGGAGAGACCCCCCCCCCCTCTATTATCATCGTTTTTAACAGAATCATCCCAGTCAATCGCACCGAAGAAGGCAAATTGAGACGCATTCACGTTATTATTGTTATAAAATGGCATTTTGAGATTGCTGGGTGGCTCAGATGTACGAGTGGCTTAGCTGGTGCCACCAAGATCCTGGGTTGGAAGAATCCATGCAGCCGCAAATGAATAAACCGGGTTCTCAAGCGAAGTGAAGTTGATGGTCTCAGCCTGGTCACTAATGACTGCATTACCTACCCCCCCCCCATCACACTAAAGTTGGTTCAGTTCCAGCTGTCATAATTAAAGAAATCAATATTGATTGTCATGCAACGAACTTTACTCTGGCAAAGCGGGTGGACCAGATGTCAATTGAAGTTATCTCAGCGCTGTGGTATCCGCTTCCGTCAACCCGTTTTTTTTATTCGGGGAAGGGCTGCACCGCCTTGCCTGAAATCTAAACGGATATTTTGTCTCATGACATTCGGACAGCACTATCGCAATAATATTCATTAGGGGGGAAACAATTACAGGCGTACGTATACTTTTTTTTCGACCATGTCATAAATTTGTCTAGAAAACTGCCCAATGTCGTTTTGTTGTACATCACCGTCGCAGCAAAACATTCTGAGAACACACAAGTGCACAAAGGGTCATGCTGTGTACAAAATGTCAGCGATGTGACAAACGCCAAACACGCAGTGCTGCATTGTTGTGGTGCACTGCACCTTGACTGCCAAGAGAGACCAGTTTGGAAGACGTTGTTTATTGTTGCCATGCTTTTGGTCAAAAGAAAATGTGTTGTGCGGGTTCACGTTTAAATGTTAAACTTGCAAAAAAGGGACAAATTGGCAAAGCGAAAGATGCAATGTCAAATGGGTTCTTGAATCCATCCATGCAGACATTTGCGTGTTTTGCCCTCATACACGGTGGGAAGAATCCGGTATTGCTGGAGAAAACTCAAGTGTTTTGAGATAACACTTAAAAAGTGTTTGCAAAGCCTTGCTGAGTCTCAAGACTTTTTTAGAAGGCCCTTGCATTGTGATGTCAGGCGAAATTCCTTTATTGACCATGTTTAATGTGTGAAGAAACCGCAGTCGCTGGAGATAACATTCAGTGATGTCCACAAATAACTGATCATCAGGAACTTACGGTATTTAAAACAGTGCCATATGTGGGCATCCCTTAGTGCTAACACGGTCGGACGTTATTGTGCGTCGGCGTGTGTGTGGCATGTGTCGACTCAGCCTCAAATGAGTGCCTGGTGTGGTGTGTAAACATCGCCACTGGGGAGACAAAGGTGGTCGGGCGTGGTGCTGGCCACCCACCCCCTCGTGTACCGTTCCGGCCTTCATCGGTGCTCGGTAACAGCACTTGCCCCTACAGTCTGTTAAGGCTATACAGGGGATCTTTGTTTTGTGTGGCATATGGAACGGTACTATACTTGTGTAGCACAATTTGAAGGCTTACAATTTTCATATCTGACTCATTACATTCCACGATCATCGTTACATTCAGTTAAACAAATTTGATTCAGTCGTCATCATCACAGCACAACCATTGGTCACGTAGAAAGAGTGGTTTCCGTGCCATACAAAAACATGGTTTTATGGACATCATGGGTGTAGGCGTGCAACTTTCACAATGCGATATTACGTGAAATGAATATGCAAGGTGCAGTTGTATTGAACACAACTATTGAACCAATATTTATTTCAGAGACTGTTGGACGTACGGCATATTTGTCTGTTAAAAACAATATTACCATTGTACTGGAACACTCGCATTTTTTAATGAAATCAAATCAGTTACAGTTGCTGCAAATATTGCTACCGTTTTAAAGAAGTGATGTGAAAATATGTCATTAACAGAGACTTGTTATTTTAAAGTGACCCCACTTCAGTATGAACATTGTGAGAGTGGGTGCTTATGTGCAGCCTTGGGTCCTTGACACCAGTCTGAGGACACTCTCTCGGCTCTTGTCCTCAATGTTGGCCTCGGTCTCAGGAATTGGCTTTTGGGGGCACCGGCCTTGCATGCACCGCAACGACCGTACGTGCTAATCGGAGGTGCGGCCAGTGGCCTCGATATGGAGGATCCACCTGAAAGTTTCACCGGCCTTTACCAATGCTTTAGGTTTCGACCTCAGCCCTGACCACGTGTGTTCTAGCTTTAAAAAAAACTTCTTTATACAGTACTTACTTTGGCATAAAAAACTCACAAAACGGAAGATTTAAATTTAGCAAGTGCTGATAGGGAAAAAAACCCTCAATGTAACACATTGTATATTAAAAAGGTGGCGTTGCGTGCAATGGATACACGTGCAAGAGATCGGACAGCCTTATGACACAAACCCAGGGCCGGATTAAGATTTTGTAGGCCCCTGGGATACAGGTACTGTGAGGCCCCCAGTAATATGTTCAAAAGGAAAACAAAGTTAAAGAAAAATAAAATTATTTTTTACAAGGCTAGCAACAAATTAAATTCAGCATTCACAAATTAAATAACTTTTCACTTCATCTCTGGAGGCCCTCCAGCTGGCGGATGCCCTCTGGGCTGCAGCCCCTAAAGCCCCGTGCCTTAATCCGGCCGTGCAAAAACTCCAACGTGTTCTCCAGTACCGCTTCTCGCCTCTCGCTCCATTCAATCAATCACCTGCGTGGATATGACCCAACGTTAACCCTGGGTCAGTTGATATATAAATGAACACGAACGGCCTTAGAGAGAGTGAGACAGCAAGATATGCTTGTGAATGTAACGTCGTGTTTTAAGAGTGGACACTAGTTTTGAACGGACTGGTATGTGGGGTGATACGCAGTGGGCAGTAACAGCAAAGTGCATTGTAAAGTCATTGCTACACTACTAATATTCTCCACCCGCCTTCACCAACCAGCACTGAACGGCGTGGTGAAGTATGGTCCCGTAAACCCGCAGGGCATAGGAGAGGCCCCCATCCAGCAGTGGAATGACAAAAAGGATGTGCTGTTACACGTGGAAGTGGCATCTCTGCTGGAGCACGCGACCACGTGTTGTTTCACTGCGAATTTCGCGCGCTTTTCACAGCTGTTCCCGCCGGCGCTCGCCCATTGGCCGCCTTCGCCCCGATCACGCGCCTCGCCGCGGCTCTGATTGGTCGGCGTGGCCCGATCACGCACTCGAAGCGCGTTCCCATTGGTGCGGAGGCGCGCACGCGGTGAAGCAGTGGTGGTTTCAGAGGGGGGGGTTGTTGCATTGAGAGCGCCGTCAGTTCAATAAAAAGGTGACTGTGTACGGACGAGTCGCGAAACGTCTATTCGGAGTCCACCACGCGGTGGAATGTAGACGGACGTCTACAAACGAGGGACGTCGACAAGTGCCAATGACAGCGGATAAATAATACTGATAGGAACCTCCTGGTTACACCAGCCCACAGGGTATTATGGTGTCCGTCCGTCGTGTAGGGAGGGGCTGGGAGGGGAGGGGAGGGGCTGGGTGGGGGTGGGAGGGGTGGGGATGGAGGGGCTGGGTGGGGTGGGGAGGGGCTGGGTGGGGAGGGAGGGGAGGGGCTGGCTGGCTGGGGAGGGTGGGGCTGGGTGGGGAGGGGCTGGGTGGGGAGGGGCTGGTCACCCCGTGGTGCCCTTATAAAACTCAACGTGTAACCTACTCACGCCGGCTTGTGCCCGCCCTCACAGTCGGGCATATTTGCGGAATACACCACGCCGCCGTTGACCCTGCAGGCCATTGACCGAGCAACCCAACGTTGCTACCAGCTCCCTCCGCAGGAATGTGTTGAAGCGAGCCCACGCGGTACATCACCAATGTCGTGGATGAGGACCTGGAAAGGAAAACATCGAATGTCTATCATGAAACCCCGACAAAGTCGATGTACAACTAAAATATGGGGGGACAAAACGCCGTGTTTGGTCAGTGTTCAACATTTAATTAGAGTGAAGATGTTACAGGAAAGAGCAATGGACATAATTCAAAAAGCGACGTTGATTGGGGAACTAAATAATGAACACTTAATAAAATAAAGTCAAATCGCAGGGTCAGCACCCGGCACGTTACTTTCCAGGATTCATCGTAAAAAGAGAATGCTTTGTTCTTTCATAGGAAACAATACAATGACACGTGGCCATACCTGTCAACCTTTTCTCAGTGCCCTGCCTTATTACAGACCAATTGAGATCTTATTGGTCACCCCGTGCCCTTATAAATCTCAACGTTCACCCTACAAAGTTCCATCACAAGACCGAAACACAAACAAATAGACACCACGAGTACACTCAGCACGACATACCTGTCAACCCCTTATCAGTGCCTACCTTATTACAGAGTAATTCAGATCTTATTGGTCACCCCGTGCCCTATAAATCTCAACGTTCACCCAACAAAGTCCCATCACAAGAGAGAAACACAAACAAATAGACACATTTTTCTGTTGTTGCCCCTGTTGAAACGGATGTACGCCGTATGGACCTGAAAACTCAATTTCCCTGTACAAGAATAGGTGGTAAATCTCATGGGTTAACACGGTGTGCGTGGCTGCTGTTGGCGAAGAGTCAACACTCAATCGCAATATTAAGCCCATTTTCCAATACTGTACTGTATATATGTCGAGAAATGTAATGATTCATACTATTGTACACCAACATACAGAGGCACAAGACTACTGCTGTTACAGGAGTCAACACTCAACAAACTTCAGCAAACTTACAGCTATTATTTCGAACATGCAGGTTAAACGTAAGAGTATTTAGAATACGTTATAATGGTAATAAACATACACTCGGTTAATGAGTCTGTCTCACTTATTGTCTTCCTATTTCTGTCTTTCGATGTCACCATGCCTCTGTGTCTCCACCTGTCAGTATAACTGTGTCTGTTTTTGTTTATTTCAGTCTCTCTGTACGATAGTTGTGTTCATTTATGGGTCTGTTTCTGTTCGTGTATCGATGTCTGTGTGTGTCTCTCCTGCATCTTTCTGTATCTGCCTCTAAGCCCCCTCTTTCGTCTGATCTCGCCCAATTTTTGTACAGGCATGGTAAGCCGTGATATAATAAAATCCAATTTTCATTTATATCGTGTCTAAATGTGATCACATCTCCAGAAGCTGTACCCAGGCAGAGGTAAAAATAAAGTTCTAGAGGCTGGACTCGAACAGAAGCAGGCAGTCGACAGCACGGATGGCTGAATCCCATTTATTTGTAAAAAATACACCTTATCATCTCAAAATCCATTAAAGTTTGACCTTAAAAAGGTACACTGGCAAACCTGTTATGTTAAGTGTGGGTATTTATTTGACTTCACGGTAATGTAAAATCAGCTCGTGTGCAAGTGGCACCAGGTGGAATTATTGCATTGTAGGATGGTGAGAGGTGGTGGCAGCTTGGGGAGGCTTTAATACAGCAGTGGATTCACCATGGCTGATGATGAATGTGAAGTATTTGAATTGACGGCGGAACTTCTTGACGGGTAACACACTTTTATTAAATCTTGACGTATCACAATACAACGGGTGGTCTCTATCTTTTGGACTATACACTCCACTTAACTCGTGTAGACTCTATGCCTCTAGCTACACACAACACACTTGACTCGTGTAGACCCTATGCCTCTGGCTACGCACAACACACTTGACTCGTGTAGACCCTATGCCTCTGGCTACACACAACGCACTTGACTCGTGTAGACCCTATGCCTCTGGCTACACACAATGCATTCGGCTCGTGTAGACTCTATGCCTATGGCTACACACAATACACTCGCCTCTGGGTTACACAGAGTCCCGGTCCCGTTAGGACAGCGGGACTAGGTACCGCAGGGCCCTAGGTCTTCATCCCCGTCTTCATTCTTCGCTGGTTACATACTGCCCTTACGCCTGTGTGCATCCCCTTTTATAGCCCCTGCTCACGAGAGACGGAGCTGATGCGGACGTCGATGTGAGCATCGCTCCTTAGTGAACCAATCACGACGCACTCTCTCTACGATCCGTTTTCCCCAGCGCGTGTTAACACTACTCCACCAATCACACCGCGCTGCCACCCGGTCACTCCCTCTCAGCGCGTCACCGGCCCACAGCCAATCATTACCCCGTAACCCACGACCCCGCGCTGACCCCTGATCCTCCACCGTCAGCGCGTGTCACCACATACACAGCCAATCATTACGCGCTGGCATACGATCCCTAATCCCAGCGCGTATCACCACTACATCACCCCCTCCCACATAGCTTGCAGCCGGCCCGGCTGTTAACCAACAACACAACCTAACGTCAACGCAGTAATAACGAAACTCCACCCCCCAGTGTGCCCCGTAACGCAACAACAACAACACAACACTTAAATAAGAAGCAATATACAGCCCGACGAACAACACAATAAAAGCGAACACCCGAAAACGAACGCGCCAAGTGTCTCTGTGACTAAACGCAGTGACGAGGCGCTCCGGCTGCCTCGACTCCTCACGTGGTAGGTCATAAAAAGTAGCGCGACCTAGCGCGAGTCCGTCTGGCCGGTCCGTCGTATGGGACGGGACGCTGGCGACCGTCCGGCGGCTCCGGCTGCTCTAGACGGCGCGGATCGGGCCCGGAAGGACCGGCCCCGCCGCGAAGATCCGGCCGCCGGTGGTCGGCAGTTGTCAGTTCCGAGACACCTGGGAGCGGATCAGGCGGAGACATGTGAGGATCAGGCAAAGACATTTCCCCCTTAGGGTCGTCGGTCACGTCACATGCTCGGCCCTCACGACACAAGGGGAGGCCATATGGAGGCGAGAACGGTTTCAGTCGGGAGGGGTGGACGTACCAACGGCGTTTTCCCCATTTTATCTGAACGCACTGGGGGCGTGCAACCCGCACGACCTCCACGGGTCCCCGCCATGGCTTCAACAATTTAGGCGTCGTAGCCAAAGGTGCCTGAGGGCAATGCAGCCAGGCCCTGTCACCTGGTTCCCAGTTGTGCACGGACACCTTCCGTGCACGCAACCGCTCGTTTGCAATTTGGCGAGCCCGCGAATTAAGCCGTGCGGCCTCCCTTGCCTCTGTCAGCTTATGAATATTAAATTTAATATGCTCTGCCAATTTCGAATTAGTTTGCGATGCGGGCAGGCCCAGCTGCGTTTCCATGGGCGGGTCGGCTTCCCGACCGTACATCAGATAAAACGGGGAAAACCCCGTAGCTGCATGGGGGGCCATTCTATACGCGGCGAGGACCCCAGGGACCTGCAGGTCCCAATCAACATGTGCCTCACACACCTGCTGGCACAGCATAGAAGTCAATGTCCTGTGGAGCCTTTCCACCATCCCGTCCGTCTGCGGGTGGTACGGGGAGGTACGCACCTTCTTAGTACCCAACAGGTCGCACACCTCTTGCAGTAATTTACTCGAAAAATGTTTCCCTTGGTCAGTCAGCAAGCGTTCGGGAGCCCCCTTGTCCAGGACGTAGCCCTGGACAAAGGCGTCCGTCACAGCCGCCGCCGACTGGTTGGCGAGTGGCCACGCCATAGGCCACCGGGTAAAATATTCGACCCCCACCAAAAGGCCCCAGAATATCGAGTGCAACGAGCTCGTTAGTGCGCGAGACCTGAATAGATTGCAGCGGTGGATTAGCTGCCACGGGCGGTGGTTTTCGTCTGGCGCACTCAACACAACCCTTCAGAATATTCACCACGTCACTCCCCATTCCCGGCCAATAATAGTCACGCTGAAACAGGGCAAGCGTTTTGTTAACTCCAAAATGCAAGAGGCGTTTCGTGTGCGGCCAAGACAACCTTCCCCCTCACAGCAGAAGGCACCACAATCGCGTGCCGCCGGGACAAACTGTCCCATCTCATTAATAGGCCTTGCTTAAGTACGTAGGAGCCAGTTCGTTCATGGTCACCTTCGGAACCCCCCGTCCTGCGGCGCAATGCTAGCAGGGAGCTGTCCGCCATTTGGAGACGGCCCCACTCACTCAGCGACAGTGAGAGCAGCGAGTCCTGACCCCCTGGGGTAGCGGGAACATCCCCAATTGGTGTGCCCGCGGTCGCAACCAACGCCTCCATACCTTCCGTAACTGGCGGTTTACAGCGCGCCGATCCCGATAAGCACGCACATTTGTGACAAGGCAACAACCGCGACAGGGCATCGGCATTTGTGTGTCGCAACCCCTTACGGTATGTAGTCGTGAACTGATAGTCCTGGAGGACTTCCAACCACCGCGACAATTGGCCCGAGGGCTGGGCGACCCGCAATGAATACTGGAGCGCCGCGTGGTCCGTCCGGACCGTAAAGTGACGACCATAGAGATATGGTCTGAACTGTTGTACGAAAAAAACAATGGCAAGCAGCTCGCGACGGGTGACGCAGTAGCGCTGCTCTGCCGGCGACAACACCCTGCTACCATAGGCGACCACCCGTTCGACCCCTCCAACGACTTGGGACAGCACCCCCCCAATGCCCGTGTTGCTAGCATCCGTGTCAAGCAGGAAGGGACTCGCAAAGTCAGGATAGCGCAAGGGTGGGGCCCCTACCAAGGCGTCCCGGAGGGAGCTGAATGCAGCCTCCTCCTCCGGTCCCCATCGGAACTTCACTCCTTTCGCCGTTAGAGCGTGCAAGGGTTTAGCAATGGTGGCGAAGTGCTCAACGAATCGGCGATAATAAGAAGCAAAACCAATGAAACTGCGCACGTCCGAAACTGACGTGGGCGTCGGCCACGAACTGACACAGTCCGTCTTCGCAGGATCGGTAGAAATCCCTGAAGAGTCGACAATGTGACCCAAGTATCTAACAGATTTACGAAAAAGGTGGCATTTGGCCGGTTTAAACTTTAATTTAGCCGATCGCATTCGCAAGAACACCCCTCTCAATCGCTGTAGGTGTTCTTCAAACGTTTTACTGAAAACAATGACATCGTCAAGGTAAATCAGGCACGTATCCCATTGCAAGCCCGACAAAACCAACTCCATTAGGCGCTGAAACGTCGCAGGAGAGGAGTGAAGTCCCATGGGTAACCGGTTAAACTGAAACAGGCCCCCTGGAGTCCGAAATGCAGTCTTAGGCTTAGACTCTTCGTCGAGTGGCAACTGCCAGAATCCGGATAATAAATCAAGAGTCGAAAAGTATCGCGCACCAGACAATGCGTCGAGGGACTCGTCCATCCTGGGGAGCGGATACGCGTCGGCCACAGAGATCTTATTCAGGCGACGGAAATCGACGCAAAATCGCAAGGACCCGTCCTGCTTTTTAACGAGCACAATAGGTGCTCCCCAAGGACTGAAAGAAGGCGAAATAATGTTGGCTTCTAGCATATCGTTAACGGCCGACTGAACATGTTCCTTCTCAGCAGGACTCAGTCGGAAGGGATTTAGCCTGACCGGTGCCGCATCGCCCGTTTCAATGTGGTGGCGTAGCAGGTCCGTGCACCCAATGTCATACTTATGTTTACTGAAGACATCCGAAAATTCAATCAGCAACCCGCGCAGCGCACCCAACTGTACCGCTGACAAATCGTCAGAGCCCGCGCACAGCGAATCGACCCATTCGAGGTCCTCCTTCGGTTTTACGTTTTGCGTGGGGCTCGGATCAGCCTGCGCAACCAGCCGCTCTTCCGCAGGGACCCGCGCCGCGTGAGCTAGCACGGTGCCCTGCTGAATGACGGCCGGCCGCGACCCAGCGTTTAAAACCATCACAAACGGATCCCTGTCAGCCCCAACCAAAGTGTGAGCCACCGACAAATCGAGACCTCCAACAGCCCTATTAGAAGGACCCAAAAGCATGCCTTGTTCCGAGGCCTCCCTCACCCATGGTTTCCGCAACCGGAGGGGAATTAACATTTGTGAACCCGGGGGCACGTGCACGGTCTGTGTCGCTAACGCTTGTATCGTAGCGCACGTCGTCCGAATTTCAGTAGGGCTCGTCAAAAATGAAATACGGCGACCCGATGGTAGTTCAATGCAACGCTGATCAATGAGAATTTTGATGGGCATTTTTGCCAAAAAATCAGTGCCCAATAGACAAGGAACCGCCAGGGAGGACGAAACGAAAACGGGTCCCGACAATTTGATATCTCCAATGCAAATGGACGCCCTAATCTGACCGATAATGCCCAACGATCCCCCGTTAGCGGCGTAAAATGGCACATCCACCGGAAGCAGCGGACGACATTGTACAGGGAGAATGTTATAAATGAGGTCCGATATAATAGTCGCCGATGCCCCCGTGTCCACTAACACCCTGACCTCGACCCCATCAATAGATCCCGTAACGACGGATGAACCCGCTGAGGCAGCCACTATTCTGTGCCCCAACTCCGACCATTTAATGTCTCCCCGGTCCCGGCCGAACCCCCCTCGCCGAACCGAATCCCCGAACCCTACTCGGCTCTCCTCCGCCGCAACGCGACGGCCCATGCGTGTCGAGTATGCGGGCCGAGCATGTGAGGTGCCGCGACTTGCCGGGGTTTGCAGGGATGACTTGGGGCCTTGGTCGTCGTCCAGCCGAGGTCCCATGGCGCGCTGACGTGGGGCGCGGCAACCGGAGGCCACATGGCCCCGGAGGCCGCAGTTATAACACGTGATGACAGTCGTCGGAGATCTCGGTTGCTCCAGCTTGCGGGCCGATCGCAGAGGCGAACGACCCCCCGACCTCCAGTCCCCCGGTCGTCCCGCGATGAACGCCTCCTCTCGTGGGCTGACGACCTGGGGCACGGTGACTACCGGGCCCGGAGCTGAGGCCACGGCAGCGTTGCAGACGACCCCCTGTTTACGTTGAAGGACCTCGTGCGCTTGTATGCTCGTAGCGACCCGTAATGAAGAAATATCGGTCTCGTCGGCCGTGTTGATGGGGACCCCCAGGTCCTGCGCCAACTTGAGCAGTTGCTCCAAAACCATCGCATCTTGGCCCTCCTCGTCCATACGAGGGAACGCGGCGTCGGCGAGAGCCAGCAACGCCGTGCGATAGGCGAGCACGGTCTCCGTGTCCGCCTTCCGTCTTGCATAAAAATGATGGCGACACGCCGAGGGAGGACCATAGACCCTGGCCATGAGAGCCAGCGCATCCTTGAGCGTGGAGCGGTCCGACCTGCGTGCGGACGTGAAGGCCGCGAGCGCGTTGTCGTCCAGCATGGCAGGCAGTGCCCGCAGTGCCGTAGCGTCGGACCAGGCGGACATCTCCTGATGCGCCAAAAACCTGCGCTGAAATTGGCCCCAGTCCCCGCCTTCCGCCTTGAAGGCTGACAACGTGGGAAGGCGCTGTTGAAAGATGAAGTCGTCCTCCTCCTCGTGCTTCCTCTCCGCCGCCCCGTCGGTGTGTAAGATGGCGGCCCCAGTGGCGGGTGTTTGATGGCGGCCCGCAGCGCGCGTTGGTGACGTAAGCGGGCGCGCTTGGAGAACCGCCGCCACGTGGTGATGGCCGTTCCCGCCAAAAGTCGGCGCAGATGAAATGGCGGGAATCGCCAAGTCATTTTGGCGGGAATCTGCGGGGCGACCCTGTAGAACGTCCGCCGCCGTCCCCGCTCCTCCCGACGAGCTGATCTCCGCCAGGATGGACGCGGCGGCGAGCAGCAGCTCCGCCAGACGGGAGTGCGCCTCGCGGAGCACGGCGTCGGTCCCCCGTCGCTCGTCCGGCGCCGTCGGCGGATCCTGCAGCGTGGGCAATTCCTCGTCCTCACCCCCCGATGCCAGCTGGCCCGAGTCGTCGAGGTTGTCCCCGCGGTCAATCCCGTGGGTCCGACGGGTCTTCCTTGTATCCATGCTTGGAAGACCGTTTCACTTCTGACGCCAGTTGAAGTATTTGAATTGACGGCGGAACTTCTTGACGGGTAACACACTTTTATTAAATCTTGACGTATCACAATACAACGGGTGGTCTCTATCTTTTGGACTATACACTCCACTTAACTCGTGTAGACTCTATGCCTCTAGCTACACACAACACACTTGACTCGTGTAGACCCTATGCCTCTGGCTACGCACAACACACTTGACTCGTGTAGACCCTATGCCTCTGGCTACACACAACGCACTTGACTCGTGTAGACCCTATGCCTCTGGCTACACACAATGCATTCGGCTCGTGTAGACTCTATGCCTATGGCTACACACAATACACTCGCCTCTGGGTTACACAGAGTCCCGGTCCCGTTAGGACAGCGGGACTAGGTACCGCAGGGCCCTAGGTCTTCATCCCCGTCTTCATTCTTCGCTGGTTACATACTGCCCTTACGCCTGTGTGCATCCCCTTTTATAGCCCCTGCTCACGAGAGACGGAGCTGATGCGGACGTCGATGTGAGCATCGCTCCTTAGTGAACCAATCACGACGCACTCTCTCTACGATCCGTTTTCCCCAGCGCGTGTTAACACTACTCCACCAATCACACCGCGCTGCCACCCGGTCACTCCCTCTCAGCGCGTCACCGGCCCACAGCCAATCATTACCCCGTAACCCACGACCCCGCGCTGACCCCTGATCCTCCACCGTCAGCGCGTGTCACCACATACACAGCCAATCATTACGCGCTGGCATACGATCCCTAATCCCAGCGCATATCACCACTACAAATGGATACCTATGTCCTACATCCTCCAACTACAAGCTATGGCTGCAGGGTTTTGGTAGTACATGTTGTTTATGCCATTTATGATGAAAATTCCGTCACAGTTCCTATGATCACTGTTTCATTGCTTTCATGGCTTTTTTTTGGTGATTTCGAAAAGTGTATTGGTTTGGCCATGTTTGTTTGTTGTAGTACAGAGTTAGACTGATGGCCTTAATCTAAGTTGTCTTGTGGTTGTTGTTGGTTGTTTGACTTGCATCCCACTGGGATTTTTGCACACAGCGTTGGTGTACGGTGATTTTTTTCTGCAATATTTTGCTGTCTTTTCTTGGATTTTCTGTTTGCACTTAGTCACATATTCACTTTAAGATGTTTTTTGTTCATGTTTTTGTTTTATTGTTTGTTGCGGTTGCACCCGATTCAAGAGCCGAATGGCTCACAGGGCTATACCTAATAAATGAACTTGAAACTTGAACCAAATTTGAGTGAATTATTGCCATTCCTATGGGTTCAACTAAGGTCGAGTAAGCTGTGGCCACATGTGGGACCACTGGACTGTTGAATTGGGTGGCATGGGGCAGCTGTACACGGACCCATTAATGAGGCACGAGCCAACGAGGGGTGAACGGTTTATTGAAAGCAGATATCGTTCCAGAAACGTAATCGTATAATGCATATGATTGCGACGAGCACGGCACATTTTGTACCAATATTGGCTTGAAATGTAACGACAATAATAATTGCACGTAAATCTCTGCGGTGAAATATAATCTTCAATGACTGCATCTGATTTAGTTGGGAATACTTACCGGTGCTTTCTAGTGTTTTTTTTTCAATGATATTGCTGCTGGCTGTTGATTTTTAGTGTCCTTTTTGGTGGCCAATTTCCATGTAATCCTAAACAGTGCTTGCAAAAGAAATTGCACAACATTGCACTTTGTCCCGCAATTGAATTCGTGGATGCTTTCTTTGTTTTGAGTTGAAGCAGATTTCTCAATGTTCCAAAGTGTTTCTTTTTTGTAGCAACCGTGGTACGTACGGGGTTGTCGCCTATTACGATATAGGCTGAGTTTGTACTTTTCTCCTGGTTTCCAATTATACATTTTTGTTCGAATGAGCAATGTTTATTTGATTAATATTTAGGAAAATTGATAGGGCAGATGACAAAACGTGCTTACAAAAAAGTATGCTATTTACAACCAGGATAAAAATGCAGATGTACCTAATTTGTGTAATACAGCACGACTCCAATTATCCACGTTGATATTTGGGGGCCATATCGCAGATCCCATAATCTGCGGCACACCAATCTTGATTTGAAGCTTTCGTGACTGCAGGAATCCATACTCCTTGGTTTATTCGGTAAAGTCATAAAAAGAAAACAAATCACGACGTTTCGATCGCAACACAAGCGAACTTCATCAGGTGGGACAACCACAGCAAGACAATTCTGCGGCACACCGTGGTGGTTGGTCCCATAATCTGCGAAAAGTGTCTGGTACCGACGCGGTGTGACGCGGATTCCCGGATAAATACTGGAAGCAATCCAGATATTCGATATTTTTATGGATTTCAGGATCAACGGTCCCACCCCCAAGATTACAAAAGCCGAAAACGGCGAGTTATTCGTGAATTACATGACTTTGTGGATTATTGGAGGGTGCATTTTTGGAGATCTGCCGTACACTACAGTAATGTGATTCTGATTTAGGATGCAGGAAGTTTACAATCTACTTAGGATTCAAAATAGATCGGCAATGCATGAGAATAGAACTTCTCGTTTAATCCCCAAGAGTGTAATCATCTCGCACACATTGCTGCTAATTGGAAGCGGGATATGTATTTTTTAAGCATCCTCATTTTTATATCACCATGGACAATTTTCACGGCGAGACACTCGTTCCTGGGCCAAACTGCCGCAGGGCAACGCGTGGCATGCGGATCAGATCACAGAGTGAGCAAGGACGCGTGCACTACTAGCTCGTGTATAAATATATACTATTAGGTTTTTCGGTAAAAATAATAGAAATAATGTCAAATTAGTGTTATTTAGTTATTTAATTAATTACAATTTTCTTTGCCTACGTGACTTTACCGAAAGAACCAAGAAGATGAATCCCTGCAGTCACGAAAGCTTTAAATCGAAATATAAATATATATTTTTAATTTTGGTGAGTGACGGGACATCAATCAGCCGCACGGGGAAATGTTTAAAGGCGAATCGCATCAGCGAATTGCCTCAGTGCAGAATTGCGCATGACGTCAGTGGGTTCGCCCGTATCCATGGCAACTCGACCCCCCGCCCACCAACCGCTCCTTCTCTGCCCCCACCCACCCACCAACCCGCGCGCGCGCGCCCCGCCCATGGCTTGCCGCGCTGACGTCACCGGAACGTGCCCCCGCCCCCCGCCGCCCCCCTCGCCCCACCGATGACGCAAACGCGTCGCCTAGCAACCGCCTCCCCGCTCCCGGCGCGCGCGCGACCGCCGCCGTTGGATTTCGCAGAGCGGATCGGACGTCTTCGACGAACGCCATTGCCCGGCGCGCGTCACGTGACCGACCCCCCCCCCCCCACCACCATTGGCCGTGATTGGATGAGGGCTCTCGCCAGCCAATCCAATGGGAAGGGGGTCGCGCTCGGCCGTGTCGATGCGATGTAGGGATTTGAAACTCGGGGGGCGGGGCGCGGGGGTTGAGGGGTGGGGCTTGGGTGGAAGTTCCCCCCCCCCCCCGCAGCCGGCCCCCACCCCCCAGCCACCACCGCGGCTCCGGCGCTACTTTCGGCCATCTTGATCGTCGGGCGAGAGCGAAGCGGAGAAAATAAACAAATTAAAGCGACGGAGAATCCGATTGGAATCCACCGTCAGAACGCGCCATCCGTCATGGAGGACAAGGAGGATCAAGTGTACAAGGCCAAATTGGCCGAACAGGCCGAGCGCTACGACGGTACGTGGTTGTTTTAAGTGATTACAAATTCGAGTGAAAATGAGAGGGCGAAGCGCCGTCTCTTTCGCGGCCGGGGGGGCGACTCGCCGAGCGAGCGAGAGAGTCGCCCCCCCGGCTGCGAGACAAATCGCGTCTCCTTCCACGGGACGCAAATAGGTCGCACGTACATGGCTACCTCTTTGTGCCGTCCAGAGACGGCCCCCCACCCCATCTGCGTTGATTATCGTTTCGTTAAACGCGTGTCGGGATGTTGGTGATGACATGTTTTTGATGG
Organism: Lethenteron reissneri; assembly: GCF_015708825.2. Taxonomy (NCBI): domain Eukaryota; kingdom Metazoa; phylum Chordata; class Hyperoartia; order Petromyzontiformes; family Petromyzontidae; genus Lethenteron; species Lethenteron reissneri. The sequence continues at coordinate 4,450,281 of NC_083805.1, forward strand.
GTTCGCGTGGCTTTCGTGGGCCTCGCGTTCATTAGAAAAGGCGTTGGGGTGGCAGGGATCGTGGAGCACTTTGGCCGCATCACCGCCTCATTGCTGCTCGAGTCTTTCTAACCGCATGGAGGGGAGTGGTGGTGGCGGTTGTGGTGGCGGTGGTGTGGTGGAGTGGTGTGGTGGAGTGGTGTGGTGTGGTGGAGTGGGGTGGTGGTGGTGGAGTGGTGTGGTGGTGGTGGAGTGGTGGTGGTGTGTGGTGGGGGGGCCCCTTTAGGGAAGCGTTGAAGATGAAATGAAATAAATAACGATCGGTCAATGGTGTCCGTAAAAAAACCGCACTAAATATATATTTTTTACACTGAATAAGTCGTCGTACGTGTCCCCAATAGGGGGGGGGGTTGGGGGGGTGTGGGATTCCGTGGATTGTGCGTTGACAGGCGTTGATGGAGATGCGTGCGATCTGGAAGTTGGGGACGGTGTTTGTGTGTCCGGTGGAGGCGACTCTTATTAAAACTAACATATCGCCAATGCCGTTATTGTTTTAATGAAATGGTTGTCACTTAATCTTATATTACATATTGAGGGGGGTTCCCCACCCCCCGTTTCCCTCGCCTGTGTCGGTAGCCGCATGCCCTTCCCCGTGCGTGCTGATATGAGAAACGTGCAGAATGCCACCCACAAAAGACGGCCATACAATACAGTACCTTAATTTAACTTCCATTATAATTACACTTAACATTGAACGTACTTTTGTCACTCTTTTGGAGAGAGAGAGAGGTGGGGGGGGGGGGTTATTTGACCACGCTGGTGAAGGCATTGGGAGCATAGAAGCACAGCACAACGATGGATTGTGCTGCACTTTCCAGCTGCTGATGGCCAGCAGGGAGCCACACCGCAGCCAATAGCACCGATTATACACGGTGGTCAACAGATCCGGGCGATTTCCGTGTGATTTGGCCACAGGCATATCATTTTACACACACAATAGATACTGTATAGTGACATTAATTGGAGCCATGTGTGAGCCCTTTGAGACAGAGGTCTCTTTTTTGTGCAATACCTGGAATGCAAAGAAAAGTAGGGTGCAAAGACCGCCCAAGATTCATTTCCAGAAGCCGGTTCAATTAAACGGCGTAAGAGAATTGTTCTTGTATGAACAAATAATAATGGGTTTTACCCTTTCTGGCAATAAAACAGGATGTGTTAAGACGTTCAAACACCAAATAGAAACCTTTTGCAAGGAATCAATTAGTGCATTAACCACGCACGAAACTTGTGAACATGCAAACAAAAATGCATTGTATTTGAAACTGATTGGCCTACACCAGAGACAGTCTTCTTTAGGGCCTAGTCCCAAAAAGAGAAGAATGTCCCATTTCGAATTGTCCTTATTTTACACTTGATACTCGCGTGAAACTAGGTATTTTTTACACTGATCTTACGCAATCGGCTACAACCCTCCCTCCAACCCAACCGGACCACCTGAAACAATAGGTCAACGGTTGTTACATGAGGTGCCGTTCCCATTTGTCCACGTCATGAATTCACAAAGTAAGAAGAACAATCATGTTTGCAAAGAACTAAATCTCTGCCTATGAGAAATAACCCAGAATTCGCCTGATATAGACAGATCTCAGAAGCTAAGCAAGTTTGAACATGGATGATAGTGCTTAAAGGGGTGACCCAACAATACCTTAACAGGTGTTATTGGAAGAAAAAAAATCCTTTTATCCGAAGATTCTATTTTTCCGATTTGGGGAGGTCTTAATCCAGAATCGTATTGACAAAAGGGTCATACATGTGCATATACTAAAGCACCGCTTGCCATGCTGCGTTTTTACTCTGTCATGCATTGTCTGATACTTTAACAATGGCTCATACTCGGGCCATAACGGATCTTGGAGAGGGAAATTGCCGGACTTTTTTGACAGCTGCTTGACCTGGAAGAAGGAAGGAGGAGAGGGGGATGGCGAGGTGTGATGGCATCAGCAGAAATGGCAGACACCTGGATACAACGGTTGTGCTTAGGACTGTGTAACGCCGCGTGTTATCTTAAGCAGTGCATTGTACTCGTGTGCTCATAACAGCTTTACTTAGAGTAGCGTGGCACAATACTAATGTAATAGTTGATAGTCCTTCGTCAATTCACCACTGCTGGGTGAAGGCCTCCCCCACGCCGAGTTGGTCATGTGGGTTATTTGACCAGGGCAGATTGGTGATGATTGGGCCCATGACCGTTTCTGATATCACTCGCCACTGATGTCAGCGGTGGTCGGGAATCAAACTAATTTTCCGGGGTTCATAGCACGCACCACTGCTGCCTCTTCATTACCGTGCACTGTAGTGTGTAATATCGTGCTAGTAGAGGTGAGCATTGCCTGGAGACACAGCCTTTTTGAATATAAAATAGGAGTCCTCAATAATACAATAGCTGTAATGGAATGTGAAGTCACGCTTTCTGTAATCACGTATTACACAGAGCATGCATGCGTATACTCTGTGTAATTATACCACAAGTATCTGTATAATACTGTACAGTACATAGTGTTTCATTACTTAATAAGACACGTGTGCATGCAATATTATTCCCAGCAAGAGTAGAAATTAGCTTGCAGAATGTGTTGTGCCTGTATTTACTGCCGATGAATTGTCATTTGTGTGCATGTCACCGTGTGAGCAACACTGTATTGCAGTTCATTTAAAAAATATATTACTGTGTTTGTAATCAATGACCCTGCGGCGATTTAGCTGGGCACCGTAGGAATGGGCATCAATTGGCTGCATGGTTCTGGCTCTCAAGCCTTCTCTGGTTTTTGCTTTACCGCATCCACTGTGCACACTGCTGGTGTGCATGGCAACCGTGATGCCGAAGCGTTGTTGCCCCTCACTACCCTGATGCCCTCCCTGCCAGCCTCGCGCCCACCTCGCCTCCTTAGGTTCTGATTTGCGGTGCTTCATGACGTGCTCTCTTTATTTGCCAGGACAGTCTCGCCGAGTCTCGGGACCATTTTATTTAGGAGAATTCTGAATTGGGACGTTTGATCAATAGAATTGATCAAACATCAAACATCATGGAGTACCTGGAGAAAAATCTTTGTATCAGAAAGAGTAACAACTCAAAGCGCAATATAGAGATATATATTAGAATCCATTTATGTACTGCCATCTCCATGCCACCTCGCAGACCTGCCATATACTTATCTTGAACTTGCATCTGCAACCTTCTAAGTCTGCTTAATCTTTTTTCGACTGCCCTGGCCATCTACATGTCTACTTTCAAAACGTGATTCCTACCAATCTGTTCAATATATCTGCTCAAAAACCTTTCTTCCATTGCATTTTACCTCCTTGCCTTATCGCGTCCCCCCCCCCCACCTTCCAAGGCCGGTGCCTCTGTTTTGCTGTGCATCTCCCGTGCCATTTCCTTAAATTTAGTATTTTGAATGCAATTGCTTGACAAGTTCTAGGAAGCAGAGTGACTGGGCCCCCAGGGTCAAGGGGGGAAACTCATTAGAGTAATTGGTCGTGCCTCCCAAGATGTGCAAGGACGCGTCGACGACCATGCTCAACGCGGCGGTGGGGGGGGGGCATGCACGCGTGCGCCATGCTGGTTGGTACGAGTGTGTGGCACAACCAAGTGACCAAGCCAGCACCATGTGCCTCAGTCATTGTGGTGTGGAGAATAATACTTTAACCATTGTTATTTGTCAGGTATCTAATATTGTTGGTGTGTAATCACTTGATAAAAGCAAGGTAATAAATAGGTTACAATTTGTGCTATTGATGCAGTTTTGAAGAGCGGGTCAATTTAAACATTTTCATTGCTCACTTTTGGTAAATATATGCTGATGAATTCAAATATGGCATTCTTTAATAGTGTTTACTCTGGCTATGCATTGCTGCCAAGCTGTGACACTTATTTGTCAATGTTAGATTTTATGAGTGTACTTGACCCACACAATACGAATGTGTGATTGGCAGATACGTGACATATTATTCTTTGAGAATATTAGGTACATTAAAGTGTCTGAGCAATTGAGAGGAAGAGAGACAGCATTGCTAAAGCCACATGATAAACAATTCATTTGGTTCAGGCTCCCAAAAAAAAATCTCAGTCATATCGGAGCGAGTTAAAATCCCAAGCAAAAGGAAATATATACCCACTGTTTCCTGTGTACTGCAGTATCAAATGGCATCTTGTGTACACTGCATGTTTACATGGAAGGAAGATTGCTTTTTGTCAGAAAGAAAAATAAGGTAGCTGCAGGGGCGTCGTGCCGATTGGAGGCGGGGGTTGGGTTGTGGGAATTCCCAAAGGGGACTCCATTTGCAATGCTACCTATGTGATGTGTAAAATGCAATGTGTCGCGTACAGAATTGTGGACTCGTGTAGGCCACTGCAGAAAATGGAGGCATTTGTAGATGTTGCCGTGCGTTCACTCGTGGCCATTTTCCCCGTCTGCCTTTCAAGAGCTTGGAGGCGCTTTTAGTCCGGCACACGTAAGGAGACGTCTCGCTGCAAACGAGCGCTGACAGCGCAAACGTCCCTTGAGAAACGACGTATGGCGGTGTAGTCAACTGGCCTGGTGTCGGTTCCCACAGAGATGGTGGAGAGCATGAAGAAGGTTGCGGCGCTGGACGTGGAGTTGTCGGTGGAGGAGCGGAACCTGCTGTCGGTGGCCTACAAGAACGTGATCGGGGCGCGGCGTGCGTCCTGGCGCATCATCTCGTCCATCGAGCAGAAGGAGGAGAGCAAGGGTGGCGAGGAGAAGCTCAAGCTCATCCGCGAGTACCGGCAGATGGTGAGCTGAACCATGCGTAGTGGATTGGGGGTGTTGGCTTCGGCCAGGATGTGGGACCACGCTCATTGGTGGCAGTCAAATTTTGTTCGACAGTCATAGTAAAAATAGATGCCGCTTGAAGCTATTTGAAAAAACAATAAAAAGGTCGTGTACATGTGCAAAGATAATTATACGTGATGAGATAAAAATGTAAATGTATGGCAATTAAGTAAACATTTTGAATGTTAGCACGATATTTTTCTGTAAACCTGTCTCTTTTTTTGGCCGCTTGCAGCTTTAGAAATTTAATGCACTTTCAAGGTCATTTTTGCCATTTGCCATCCCGAGGATCATGACGACATGTGGCTTGTGCGATTTTGGTCTCTTTTTCGCATCGGTGCAGCACTACACAAATGTCTAAATTACAGGTCTTTTGTGCCCACGCAGGTGGAGAAAGAGTTGAAGTCAATTTGCGGGGACATCCTGGACGTTCTAGATAAGCACCTTATCCCCACCGCCTCCACTGGCGAGTCCAAAGTCTTCTACTACAAAATGTGAGCCTCGCCCAGTTTTTACCTCGAGCGCAGTGAAGGACTGTAAAGTGTTAAATTCCTTTGTAGAAGTTCATTTCATCTACGAAGTGCCACACAGCTATGGAGAAATTGCTTAATTTAGCTAAATGTGTACATCATTTTGTTCCTACCCCTCCTCATGAACATTGCCTTACAACAGAAGTGTACAATAGGTTGACCCACTTCGAGCAATGGTCCATCTTTTAAACAGAGATTGAGAGTAGGGAGAGGTTAACTGGATGAGACTGTTGGTGCGCTGAGAAAAACTGGGGTATCGTAGGCGAGTTGCCAAGCTTTATCAGACGTATTAACAGTTTTCCATTGGTGGATAAAGGAGAGCAGACCGTTTCCAGCCTTCATGGGTGCGTGACAGTGTAAAGAGCCATCTACAACGACACAGCAGTCGATGTCTTTGCCATCGCTTTGTTCCAAAGAAACACCATTGTTTAAATTGTCAGCGTGTTATATTTTGTAATTAATTATAAGGGCAATGTTGATGAAGACTACAGTATTTTTTTTGGTTTATCTGGGGTTGTGCCTCTGTCCAAGCGATCCCTTAATTTTCTTGTTTAATTTTTTTTACACCTTGCTGTTTATGTAGGAAGGGCGACTATCACCGGTATCTGGCAGAGTTCACCACGGCCAACGACCGGAAGGAGGCGGCGGAAAACAGCCTGGTGGCGTACAAGGCGGCGAGTGACATCGCCACCACCGAGCTGCCGCCCACGCATCCCATCCGCCTTGGCCTCGCGCTCAACTTCTCGGTCTTCTACTACGAGATCCTCAACTCGCCCGACCGCGCCTGCAGGTTACCTGGCCACGCGCCCACCTAAGTTGTGCGGCGTTATTTCCCGTTGATGCTTTTAGGCAAGGCTCACTGGAGCGGAGCAAGCGCATGTGTGAGTGCAACAGTCGAAGCCGGCAGATAAAAATGTTGTCCCGTGGATATTTCAAACCATTTACATTGTACAGCTAGGCGGAATAAAAGAGGGGGGGCAGTGGCGGGCACAGTGGTTACCACGCCGCACTATGAACCTGGTCCCGAGTTTGATTGTTGGCCTTGGTGGACATTGTTGGCAAGTGATATCTGTACCGATCCTGGGCACCCGATGTGATCAATCTGCACTGACCAGTAGGGTAAAGTTTGGTTAAACAATCACTATGACCAACACAGTGTGGGGAGACCTTCATTTTGCATTGGATTGACAATAAGATTAAAGATGTTTTATTTTAAGTAAAGGAAATGTACCATTATTGGGGATCATCAGTATAATCTAGCTCTATAACTCTACTATCATTGGTGCCTCGTGGTATGAAATGTCCTACTTTTACACATTGATGTAGGCACCAACTGTCACCTGTTCTTTTTTTTACATTGTTGGGTCTATTTTTAAATTGGTCGAGCTCATGTATAGCCTGGTGAGACTGAGCTTAGAAATACTCCGCATTATAATAAAACATTCTTTGTCCAGCTAGAGAAAAAAAAAAGACCTATACGTGTACAAAAGTTCACCGTAACGATTTTGTGTGACAATAGAAGCTGAGGCCCCATGAAGGTCAGGTCAAGGGGTCAGATTGCATGTGCGCCTGCGTGCTGAGCTCGTTTGTTAAGACGTGGCGTGGCCCTGCGCTCGTGTGCAGACTGGCCAAGGCGGCGTTTGACGATGCCATCGCTGAGTTGGACACGTTGAGCGAGGAGAGCTACAAGGACTCGACGCTCATCATGCAGCTGCTGAGGGACAACCTGACACTGTGGACGTCCGACATGCAGGGCGATGGTAAGTGGCAAGCCCAATGTCGGTCTCCGTCTGTCCTTTCCAGTTACTCCGCGTCGACGGCCACGTCACTACCTCTGAAGTGTCCGCTTTGATTTTGTAGTGCAATGTCGCACGTCCGACTCGCTGGGTACTGAGGTATAGGTATTCGAAAACGTCAAGACGTTAACTTCTACAGGAAATGACACGTTACACCACGCACAAAAAGGTTACTGGACAAAAATAGAGCACAAACTGCTTTAAACGAGGGAGAATTATTTAATGTACTTTAGTAGAAGTAGCAAATAGCCACACGGTGTAAGACTATATTAATGTAACAAAGTCAGATTTGTGAAGAGCCATATAAAATGATCGCCACACGTTGTATGAATGCGGGTGGTTAATCGCTCACGTGCGGCTATGTAATGTGCTGTTTTGTTGTCGTGTTTTTCTAATGTTTAAAATTGCAACAAATAACCTAAGGCGAGAGGGGGGACGTTTCCATGAATGTTTCGCACAATGTGGAGCGCGCTCCATTGCACTCGCGCACCATCAAGTTGCTGAAGACGAATGGATATCGATGCGTGCACACTGGTTGGCGCTCTGAATTGTGACACTGATGTGCGTTTGCCGTTAGACGGCTCAGGACGGTGTACATTTCGGCATACAAGAGGCTAACGCCCCTCGCATGTGCCTGCCATTCTCTTCCGTCGTAAACCACTGCCCAAAAAGAGGTTGTTGATCGGCAGCAGTGGAGGTGCCGCACACCGCCTTCACAAACGCCATCAATTAGATGAAATAAACTGGACGTAAAATATATTTTTTTGCTTTTATTTTTGTTACATTCACACGTACACGAGAAGCAGATTCCTCTTTGTTTTTGCGCTTATGTGCGTACATTCTTCACATGCACGCACTCAATTTGATGCTTTGGTCTCCAACCACCAGACCTGCGTTTGGTGCAGCGTGACCTTCGGAGAATGAGGATTCTAAGCGGGTTTCACTGTACCTGCATGCTCAGATGTTCAAGTATGCATACCCAGGAACAGCTAGTGCTGCATAGAGTTGATTATAGTCAACAGTTAATGGTGGTGCCAGTGTTTTGTTATGAGATCACAATAAATATGTCTTAGAACAGATTGCATCCTTTGCTTAGATTGCTGTAATAGAAATAATGAGCAAACTTACACTGCCAATTTGGTTCCTTTTAAAAAACATTACTTTTTCTAAGGATTCCATCCATTAATTTTAATTGAAGTGTATGCCGCTGATCATGATTTAACAGGTAGTCTCTACAATGGCATGCATTGGCAAAATGAGCCTATTTCAGTAAAACATGCTCCCTCAACATTGCAAAGTGAGGCACTTTTTTTGTCGACAAGTTGAGTGATCCAACACACCAGTTGTGTACTGTGTGCTCTCTAATTCCTCTTCCCTAATTGAAAATTTCCAGCCACTGCAAGCTTAGAGAGGCTCAGACTCACAATTTGCCCTCAATGCTTCCCAGATTCCTAAACTGGATCTTATCTTTTAACGGAGCCTTTTTGGTGTAAAATTTTCAAACCACTGGATCTAGGTCAGCCTGCATCTAATCTCCACCGTCGCCACCTTCGCTACAAATGTAATGCTCCTCCACCCGACTGTCGCCAGAACACCTTGTGGCCTCCACGATTTACGCATCGCCGCACGTGCACCCTGTTGCTCGCGTTTTTTTCGGAGTTTAGTCATTTGACGTTACTTGGCCATCAGGCCAGGCGTTGGTGGCACATTCCTGTATTCCAGCATTGTGGAAGCTAGGGCTGATTGGTCACAAATGATGAGAAACTCTTTTCCCGTGGGCATCCTGGTTTGCCAGGAGAAGGCAGTACAGGAAAGTGCAGACTAATATTATCTGTCCCTTGCTGTATGGGACAGTTATGATGTTCTCTGAAGAAGGGCCATTACCCAACATGTCATCTATCATAATATTGCTTTGAATTCAGTGTTTATAAATGTGTTTTTGTTAACAGCTGTAAACACACTGCCACCAATTAATATGTATGGGATAGCATGTTACCTCTCACGTGGGGGTTTTCTCCAGGTGCTCCAGTTTCCTCCGACATGTATAAACACTCATTATTTGCCTAAAAACATTTAAAGGACAGCATAGCTTGGACATAGTTGGTGCAGGCTCACCACCCGACTGCCTTTCCAGCTTGTCTGGTTCCTCAGCGTTTGTGAAATGCAATTAGCATGCATGATGCTATATGAAATAAGCAATTAATGACATGCGTACTTGCGTATTACAGCATCGCGAGTCGCCGACTCTGGGTTTTACCATTCAAGGGTGTTGTGACGTGTTCAGGCACGAGTAATACACGTGACTGATGCGAACTTGTGGCTGGTCCTTGTGTGCCCTTCCCTGCACTTTCTCCCACAGCGGAGGAGGATTCGAAGGAGGAGACCTTGCAAGATGTGGAAAATGAAGCCAACTGAGCCCCAGATTTACCCACAGCCCACACAGCTCTCGCTCTCTCTCGAGCCAGCAGACACCGTGCTGCCTCCCACTCACAGCCGCCTCCACCCGCGAGGGAGGTGGGGGTTCAATGGTGGGCACGCTGTGAATCAAAACACAAAACAAAGTGGAAGGAAATCCCTGGCTCTTCTCTGTTCATGAAGGGCTCATTGCATTCATTTCTCACTTTCTAAGCCCCCCCCCCGACCCTCACCCCTAAAACCCTCAACCCAAAACGTTCACCCCCTCAATTGCGCATATTGCTCGAAGCTGTGCGCTAGCGACTGGCGGTTGCCGCAGTTTTAAAAAACGGCGTGCACTTTTTAGTTTGCCGAAGGGTGGCGGCGTAGCGAGCCCGAGCATCTCGGCGGTTTTCGTGCCATACCACCGCTCGATGGCCGCACGAACCGTAATGTTGCGAAAAAGCAGTAGGATTTTTAGTAGGTTCTGATCGCTAAAGCACATCGGCAAAGTAACATGAATTGTCAATGGCTGATCACTTAGATGCGAGTCGGTAAGCAGTTGAGGGAATACCCAAACCCCACACTGTTTGCTTACTGTTGTTTGCCAAATTTTGAAGAGTGTAGTGTGAAGAGATGTTTTGGCTAACTGGAATTGCTCACGCAAAGCTTTCTCTGATTCTCTTTTGCTCAGTTTTTTTTCTCTCTTTTTTGCATTTAGTCGCTATCGTAGCTTGTTAGGGCTCTTAGTGCTGCAGGGTTTCGTGGAAAACCAGGCGTAATTGATCTTTGTGGCACCTGACCGCATCAGACGCAAGATGTTTTACAACTTTTGGCTGGCTGAGACAACGGAGCAAGGGGGCAGATATATACCGGCTTAAAACAATTGGGGGGGGGGGGGGGGGGGGTGGGGGAACAAATTGGTTCAAAAGTAAGGTTTAATTCCAAAATTGGGTAAATTCAGTGGTTTGGGTTGCAACGGCTCCAGCATGATTGAACATGTCGCTATGCCTGCACAAATACGCAGTGTGTGCAACATTTTTAACCCGTCCCGTGACACAAGTACGTGGGTACAGTTGCTAAGCTTTAGGCTGTGCAGTGCTGTCGCCAGCGATCCGTATATGTCTGCGCAGTGGAAATAACTTGTACTTGAATCTTGGGTGTGATGTTTTAGGCGCTAGCTGTTTAATCACATTTTTACGAAGATTCTGTGAACTTGCTGATATTAAATATTAATCCTGTGGTCTTTGTGTTTGTGTTGCTGTCGTAGCATGTAAGTTCACTGGCGAATGAGCTTTCGTTCTGGTTATTATTGTAATCTGTTTGTGTTCATTTAATGCTCTTGTGTAACCTGAATGTCATATTAAACCTTTGGATGACTGAAATAATTGTGGATTTACTATTACTGTGGTGTTACTGGTGTCTGATTGTAAAGGTAAAGTGTTGGCATTTCCAGCAACTAATTGAAACATTTTATTTAACACATTTGTTTGTCTTACTGCAAGTTATTCTATCATGCGTAAGATTGATAATCCATTTGCAAATATTGCAGACAAGTTTAGACCATGTGCAGTCAAATATATACAGTATTTCACATGACCTCTCCATAAGTCCTTTAAACTTTTTTTAAAAATCATTTACATACCATGCAGTACACTGCTGTGATTTTGTATCATGATAGTCAAACTGACAATGTATTTTCAATTTTCAGATGGAATTTCTCCAAACTGCAAATTAAAACAATGTCTTTTTGTTAAGTTGTTAGCGATGAGGCTGAGATACATCAACCCTTCTGCACTTGAGAACTTGGGTTTAATATTAAGTGGCCAAAAACTGGATTTGAACCCAGATTAACAGCGGTGAGCTTCGACAGCTGAGCCAGAAGATGTATTTGAATGGAATTTTAGATTACTTGACGTGTTTATTATTCCCATTTCCCCGTATTTTTTATGTCCGTATTCTTCCACCAGGTGGCGGTAGCTGACCAATATTGCAACTTGCCTTATTTTATAACTGTAAAAAAGCGGCACATTCTTACAGTTGATAGAGTTAGTGTAATCGCCAGGCAAGCGTAGTTTCTCTGCGGCTGTAGAAAACTCAACCACATTTTTAATTAGCAACCTTTCAAACGTGTGTTCTTTTTAGAATTAACGTTATTAGCTTTCTTAACTGCCTGCGTCTGACGCCCGGTTGGCTTGCTGACAACAGCTCTGAATGGCAGTGCCGCAGAAGCCACACATTACGTAACTGCTATCGTCATTCCTGAACCCTGCTACATATGGTAAGGACAAGCTAACATCGAAGACGACTGACCAAAGCATAGGAAAGTAAAACCAGACAAACGTGATAGGGGTTTGAAACGGACAAATTTGGTCGAAGAAAACGTGTTTCTGTAGCTGTCTCTCCGAAGCAGATGTCTCGGAATGCGATAATCACTTCCAAGTGGCTATGCTCACCTTGTTAATAGCCGCTGGGTGGACAACATTGCCGCTTCAACTCCCAGCAAGTAGAAGCACACTCGTAGCTTCTGGCAGAGCGATGTCACGTCAAGACAAAATGACACCACGGGCTTTAGTGTAAAACAATTGCGTCGAAAAAAAATTTTTGTTGCTCCGATAATCTCGTACGTTGGTAATTATTGCAAAAAAATCGTGTTGTAATAATGACTGTAATGATAGCAAAACAATTGCAGGCGGGGCGTCAACTCGTCTCCACCAGCTCCGTTTAAAGTTGTAGCTAATTCTTGTTTTGCCACTGCCAAAAGGTGGCGGTACAGAAATTTCTTCTTGAAATCTCCCTCTGTGGGATATCCCAAGTGGAATTTTTATTTTACCGGTTACTCCAGTTTCCTCCCACATGAAGGCAAAACACCCCTTCATGGAATGGGACTAAACATTCCAGAGGAAGTAGCAGCACCACTCTCCTGAAAAAAAGGTCTCTAGACGCATTGAGGCTATCCCGGATAGATATACGATATATTTAGATAAGTGCGTTTATTGACAACCTGATAAGAGTCCATTGAAACCGGGACCTACACGAATGCAATATCGCCTGAACACACCACAATATGTAACGCCAATTTTGCTAAAGCATTAAGAACATTAATGCCATGGGTGGGGGAGTGTTGGCCATTATATATGTTTTCGAACAACAACAAAAACTAAAAGACCCCCACGCATATTCGCTTCGACTTTTTGTGTTCTTCTAACTAAAAGAATATCACAACTACGCACACAACTCGTGCCATTTGTTGTTGTTGGATGTCCACACAATCTGCGAGGAGGAATTTTTTGGCCAAGCCACCACCGTTTGACCTCAGGCCGCTCAATTAATCATTCGCGCCACGGCTTCATTTCAAACCAGGGCTGGTCCTGGGCTGAATAACAACAACAACAGCTTAACACTGCGGCCTTAAAAGGAAAATATATAATTGTCGACGTTTCGGGCAATTAACCTTCTGCAGTGACCGTTCAAAAACTTGGCAGGGCCCTACCTGAACAAAAAAAAAAGTCTTTGGACTCTCAACAATGAAATCTGACTGTTGATGAGACTCAGTGAGGTCGAAACGAGTCCCAGGTTTGCTTGCTTAAAAACAATACAAATGCCGTCTGATAACAGTGGTCCAGAACAGCAGGTGACTGATGGACTGGAGACATAACGGAGTGATCTGATCGTGTTGCCGGTTTACACCGTGACACGGTGATTTTCCAACATTAAAACCCCCCAAATAAAACACATTAATATCCCGTCTGGCCCCGTGTCCCCTGGAGTGAGTGGAAACCACATTGCGAGCACAGAGATAATTCATAATACAAAGGGAATTTGGGGGGGGATTAGATCACGTCAATATAAATGTGTCGTTAAACCCGCCACCACCCGACACAGCCATTGAGTAAGGTTTGTCACGTAAACAAAACGTGCCAATTCGTTACACGTACAGCAACATCCATAACATTTACAATCTGATCCACAACATTTACAATCTGATTATAAATGTTGTGGGTTTGCTCTCCAACACCACGGTGTTGTATATATTTATATATTTACGCGATCTAACCCAACAACAACAACCTGTATTATGGATGATATTGGTCGCGAAAGCCTGACTCACTATTCATGTGAGTTAAACTGTTGTGTGTCTCTCTCTGTGTCTCTGTGTGTGTCTCTCTCTGTGTGTCTCTGTGTTGTCTTTCTCCGCTTGTGTGTCTGTGTCTCTGTGTGTGTCTCTCTCTGTGTATCTCTGTGTGTGTCTCTCTCTGCTTGCGTGTCTCTCTGTGTGTCTATGTTGTCTCTCTTTGTGTGTCTGTGTGTCTATGTTGTGTCTCTCTCTGTGTCTCTGTGTGTGTCTCTCTGCTTGTGTCTGTCTGTGTGTCTCTGTTGTGTGTCTGTCTGTGTGTCTCTGTTGTGTGTCTCTGTCTGTGTGTCTCTGTGTGTGTCTCTCTCTCTGTGTCTCTGTGTTGTCTCTCTCTGCTTGTGTCTGTGTGTCTCTGTTGTGTCTCTCTCTGCTTGTGTGTTTCTCTCTCTGTGTCTCTGTGTGTGTCTCTCTCTGTGTCTGTGTTGTCTTTCTCTGCTTGTGTGTCTGTGTGTGTGTCTCCGTGCCTGTGTTTTGTCTCTCTCTCAAATTTAGTTCGACCTGATGACGGTTGCTTGTGTTGCAATCGAAACGTCGTACGCTATTATTTAATTCATTTTCTTTCTACGTGACTTCACCGAAAGCACCGCAAGGTAAGTCCTGCAGTCACGAAAGCTTCAAACCAAGAGAGAGAATTGTGATAATTGTTTTTTTCTACCCTTTCATCTGGCAACAAATCCGACACCTTTTTTGTTTACAAGGAGTCATGTTTACATTGACCACAATACCTGCGGTCAGAATGCAAACAAAAAACATAACTCTGATAATGATATGCACTGTCCTTGAAATTGATTGATCCACACCGAGACAGCTTTCCTTAGAGCCTAGTCTCACATGGTGTTGGACCAGATGATGCCAAAAGGCGCACGAATTGAGAATTGTCCCAAGAGGTCTTGGGCTCCACGCTCCGCGAATCTTCCACTCCGACCCGCGTTTATCCGCCAGCTCCCGAGGTCCGTTCGCGCAAGTCGGAGCGAACGGATATCATCATCAGCATCATCAGCATCGCCACCACCACCATCATAATCAGCAGAACAGTGATCGATCATCATCGGGAGATAACCAAGCAACATTGGCGGCTCGTCCTCGGATAAGAAAGAAAGGGGAGGAAAGAAAGGGGGGCTCCTGACAATGCCTGGCTGAGACGGAGAGCTGCGTCTCTGTGTCGGCTGTTGCTGCTGCTGCTGTGCAGGACACGTACACAGACACACACACACGTACACACCACCACCACCATCACACAGACACACCACACACCACCACCACCACACGTACATAGACACACACGTACACACACCACCACCACACACGTACACAGACACACCACCACCACACGTACACAGACACACACGTACACACACCACCACCACACACGTACACAGACACACCACCACCACACACGTACACAGACACACACACACCACCACCACCACACGTACACAGACACACACGTACACACAGACACACACCACCACCACACACACACCACCACCACACGCACACCACCACACGTACACAGACACACACACCACCACCACCACACGTCCACGGACACACACACACCACCACCACCACACGCACACCACCACACGTACACAGACACACACACCACCACCACACACGTACACAGACACACACACACCACCACCACCACACGTACACAGACACACACGTACACACAGACACACACCACCACCACACACACACCACCACCACACGCACACCACCACACGTACACAGACACACACACCACCACCACCACACGTCCACGGACACACACACACCACCACCACCACACGCACACCACCACACGTACACAGACACACACACCACCACCACACACGTACACAGACACACACACACACCACCACCACCACACGTACACAGACACACACGTACACACAGACACACACCACCACCACACACACACCACCACCACACGCACACCACCACACGTACACAGACACACACACCACCACCACCACACGTCCACGGACACACACCGCCACACACACACACCACCACACACACCACCACCACACGTACATAGACACACACACACCACACACACCACCACACGTACACAGACACACACACCACCACCACACGTACACAGACACACACCACCATACGTACACAGACACACACACACCACACGTCCACAGACACACACACACCACCACCACCACACACACCACCACCACACGTACACACGTACACACACCACCACACACACCACCACATACACACCACCACACACACACCACCACCACACACACCACCACACACAGACCACCACACACATACACACACCACCACACACCACCACCACACGTACACACACGTACACACAACCACCACACACTATACGAACACGCACACACACACAGACATTCGAACGCACGTCTTCATTTTTGCTTTCGTTTCGCCTGCCGGGCGAGCAGAGGAGAGGGCTGCTGATTGTGGCTGGGAGCGAGCGAGAGGTTCGTGGGGGGTGGTGGTCACGCCGAGGATTGCTCCATCGAGTGTGGGGGTGCCGAGGAGCTGAGTGGACAGCCTCCTTCGATCTTGCCCGTGAGGACGGGAGGACAGGAGAGGGCTTCATAATCTTCGTCATCATCATCAGCAGCAGCAGCATCAGCAGCAGCATCGTCATCATCATCAGCCCCGTCTGTACGCAAGGCGCACCGAAGCCCTGGAGGTGATTCTTTGGATGCTGCTCCGCTGGTCCGGATAGATGGAGTCTGTTCACTGACCGGTAGGTGTGTCCGCCACACACACACCACACACACACCACACGCACATACAGCACACACACAGAACACACAGCACACACCACACCCACAACACACACACCCACACACATACCACACACACACACTACACACACACAGCACACACACACGCCACACACACCCAACACACACCCCACACACACAGCACACACCACACACACACATACACCACACATACACCACACAGCACACACACAGCACACCACACACAAATGCACACATACCACACACACAGCACAAACACAGCACACACACACACATACCACACACACATACCACACACGCACACCACACACACCACACACACATACACCACACACACACCACACACACATACACAGCACGCACACACACACCACACACACATACACCACACACACACCACAGCACACACACACACCACACACACAGCACACACACACATACCACACACACATAACACACTAACACACACTACACACATACACCACACACACACACAGCACACACATACCACACACACATACACACACACATACACACACATACCACACACACATATCACACTCACATACACACACACCACACACACAACACACACACATACACCACACACACCACACACATACACAGCACACCACACACACACACCACACACACACACCACACACACAGCACACCACACACCACACACACATACAGCACACACACATACACCACGCACACATACACCACAACACACATACATACAACACATACACATACCACACAGCACACACACCACATACAGCACACACACCACATACAGCACACACCACACACACAGCACACACACACCACACACACACCACACACACACAGCACGCACACCAACACAAAACACACCACACACACACAACACACACACACATACCACACACACCGCACACACACAGCACACACACAACACACACACACACACCACACACACATACCACACACACATACCACACACACCGCACACACACAGCACACCACAAACACACATACCACACCACACACACACACACCACACGGCACACCACACACATACACACCACACACATACCACACACACAGCACACACACCACACACAGCATACACACACCACACACACACACCACACATAGACACCACACACACTTAGATGATGGTGTATCTTGCGTTGAACAGGATCCCAATTGTTCAGATGCAGTGCTCTGGTCAATAACATCTGGTAGCCCGGCAGCATTTACTACAACAAAGCCTGACTCTGCTGATAACCAGACCCAGACGGTCGCACACCGGTCCGGAGTTTTGATTACTTAAAGCAAATGCTACTGGATGACACCTGAGATGAGCAAGGTTGGCTACGTACGGCGCGAAAGAAGTTCAACGTGCATACATGGCATTGGTCCCGAGGGTCAAGGGGCCGATGAACTAAAACACGTGTTGTGTTTGCATGTGCAGAGACATGCCATGCGCTCTGTGCATGTGTGCCTTTACAGTAACACGTGTGTGTCACTTCTTCCGAGCTATAAGCCGTCATTCTGATGATGTTGACCGAATCGCATAAACGTTGTATTCATAATAGAGTTTTTTTTAGGTTAGATCGCGTAAATTTCTAAATGTGTCGTTAAACCCGCCACCACCCGACACCACCCGACACAGCCAACTAGTAAGGGTTGTCACGAAAACAGAACGTGGCCAATTCGTCACTCGTACAGCACTACACCGGTTGTGTTGGAGAACCAAGCCACAACATTTACAATCTGAGTACGACATTTCGCCAGTAATTACAACTAGCTTCATCAGGCGACAGCCAGACATTGCATTGTTGGGACCCTCCTTGCGAAGGAGTCTCGTATGGAACGTCGAACTTCTTTCGCACCGTACGTGGCCAACCGTGGGGTGGGGGTGCGGGGGAAGGACAATGAACGGAACGCACAAAAAAACAACAACAACAAACCCCGAGTTTTGAGACTTGGCGAGGCTTTTCTGGTGTAAATAGATCGCTTTGCATTGTACGTTTATTTTGATTCCGTTGCACGGATTATTTTTTTGTTTATAGAGAACGAGTACACAGGGTTCTCCTTAAGGAAAGCTGCGGGGCTATTTAACGGCCGTTGGCTACGTACGGTGCGAAAGAAGTTCCACATACGTATACTGTACATAAAATGCAAATGTAAAAAATTGAAAAAAATTTAGGCATAGGTGCACGTAAGCTCTCGAGGTACTGGATGGCGTGTTAGTCGTAACAGTGACAGAAACACACGCACATCGAAATACAGCAACGTCTCTACTTACAAACACTCGACTTACGATAATGCAGAGATACGAACAAACCTGTCCGTATGTCCAGTTGCTTGTTCGAAACCGAGAGTCGTAAGTTCAACCGCCGCGCAACAGATGCCGGTGGTGGCATCTACATCTGCAGAACGTGAAAACCCAGTGACATCTACATCTACCGGAGATTATACAACTTTGAAAGCCATTCCCCGTGTTTAGTGTACACGCCGTACAAGACATTTCGACTCGACGGGAGGGAAGTTGGGACTTACGAACAAATCGACTTACGAACAGATCCTCTGGAACCTAACTGGTTCGTGAGTATCAGAGTCCCCGTAAAGGAGGGGAGTGGAGGCGCTGCGGTGTCGCATTCTGCCCTCTGAACGAACCTGGTCAATTCAAGTCCTCGGCCACAGCTTATAGCAGTGGACGAGTGACAGATATCTGAACCGGTCCTGACCCGCTCACCTTTAGCAGGCCACACTGACCAGCATGGCGAACTATGATCGGCCTCGAACACGCAAGCTGTGGGGTATAGCCACAAGTTAAACGTTATTTGTGTTTTGAGTTGATCTTCTTTGAATGCAAAACATACCGTGACATCTTGTACAACGTAAGCATGTTGTGCTGAAGGCTAAAAGTTGTAGATTTTGGGGAGAAATTATTGATGTAATGTGGTCTACATGCAGGTGCTAGGTAGATTGTTACATCGCATGATCACGAGTGATGGCAATGGCTTGGGAAGGCTATCATCCAGCAGTGGATTTACCATGGGCGAAGGTGATTTATGATATTCAGGATTAAGTGGTGTTAATCGATCTTCCACAAAAAGTTTGCAAACTATGAAGAAAACACAATGTTTTTGAACGTTAACAGAATATTACTGGCCCCCTGGCTGAAGACTATGGTTTACATAAAAAAAACTAAGAATTCCTTTATACAGTACAGTGTATCCAGGAAAGCTTCACTAAGTTGGTGCTATTTTTGCATGCAGGCAGGTCCTGCATTGGAATGTTTCGCCAATTCCATTGAGTCAGGGGGGCATGTGGGAGGACATCTGAGTGCCCGGAGAGAACCGCACACCTATGAGACGGCTTGGCACCCTGAGCTCCACGGAGATTGATGCAACGCAAACTCATGAATTACTCTCCGAATGGAAACCGTCGTTGTATTGCCGCCATCGACTGACCACTGCTGCACAGCATAGCCCAAACCTGTAGCACCTGGCATTCCCAGGGAGTCTCGCATTCAAATACAAACCAGGGTCTTCAAAGTGATTTTTGTGTTTAGTTTGTTGTCCTTCCCCCGCACCTCCAATTAGCACGGTTGGCTACGTACGAAAGAAGTTCAACATGCATATATGCGTCTCTGTTGAGCTTTTGAGACCACATGAGACGGGGTGCGTTTAAATTAAAATTAGAAAAAGATTGGAAGCGCACCGCACAAAATTAATTCGCCCTGGAAGAGAGAGAGAGAGAGAGAACGACTCTGAGGCATGAGGAACCACGGACAATGTGCGTATATTGAACTTCTTTCGCACCGTACGTAGCCAAACGTGCTAATTGGAGGTGCGGGAAGGCAGCAGCTCGGTGGCGACCTAACGCCAACCCCCCCCCTCCAAGCTCTGCAGTCCCCATTATATAGTAAAGTGTTTTCAGGCCAATTAATGAGTATACTCTTTGGTTCTCTCGGTAAAGTCACGTAGTTAGAAATAAAATAAACTACGTGACTTTACCGAAAGAACCAAAGAGTATGGATTCCTGCAGTCACGAAAGCTTCGAATCAAGATCAATTAATGAGTGCTTGCATGTGGGAGGTAACTGGAGCACCCAGAGAAAACCCACTTGTGCGAGGGGGCAACACTCTATCCTCGGATGTGCCATCTCGACGGCACCCAGAGAGTTGCGCAGCATTTGTGTGATTCACCAACCCTCGCTGCGTCCACCGTGCTGGATTAGTACGGGCGTGCGCCACGCGAAATGAGGCAGTGTGGGCTCGACAAAACCTACCCGCGTTATCTCGTGTCACAGGATCAATGCGCCCCTGTAATGGCTTGCCTCGTTTCGGCGCTGTACAAGTTGTCATTGTTATTACCGACATCAATTTGGAACCCAGTTACAACTGCACAGTCATAGCGTTGGCGTCACAACCCTTTTATAAACGGACTGCACTTCCAATGCGCGTTATCGCTGTCGTTTTATGTTCGCACAAAATATTGAGTTTTCAAAAATCCGATTGTAGATTTACATTCGGCAAACCTTGAGAACCTCCCAATGTAAACGCTCGTAGGCCCAGGTTCAACAACAAAAAGCTTGACAATATTTATTCCTGAAATGTAAGTAACGTTACAATTTAGAAGCAAAAATAAAGTTGGATTTCAAATTAAGAGAGTTATTTGCATAGAAATGCCCCTTCCCCTTCTTTGTTTCCGATATTCCAAAGCGCCATAGCGAGTCAAACCCAGAATTAACTGTAAACGAAACACGTGGACATTGTTCATTGCCCAGCAGCGATCTCCTTCAACATTTCAAGGTCTTTGCACGGCCTCGAGAAGCGCTGCCACACCACACCGGACCCCGTGCTGCCAGCCAGCCAGGCACACAGGTAGCCAAACCACGCTTGCCACCTCGGGCACCCACGGCACCTGGCACCAGGCACCAGTTTACCTGGCACAAGTTTACCTGGCACAAGTCCCGGCTGAACTTCACTCGCGCGCCTAGATTTCTCTACTGGCGGCGACCCATATATCGTAAACTCGAGTTTCTCATATCGACACGACGATTGGGTATCGCTCCTGTTGAGTTTCAGATTTTGGGTCGGAATGCCTCCTCGTTGATGTGAAGTTCAAGCGCGACTTGCTCCGCCAGGCGAGGACGCAAGCGATCAAGGATCGTCTCGTTTTTGCAAGAGCGATCTGGGTCGTTGGTCGTGTGCGGAATATACGGACGTGCAGCGGTCTCCTGCGGTGTTTCAATTTGAAAGCAAAAATAAAGCTTCGTGACCCATTCCCCCCGTCATAACCACCGCCAAATCGACCGATTTGTAGCAATAGGCTGCTGACCTTAAGGCCCCTTTAGAGCATACTGATATTCAAAGCGGCTAATATCGCTGTATAACAAAAAACAATTACAAGAACAAAAACAAAAAACCACTCCAAATTTTTTTTACTGACCCAATTTTGACTTCAAAAATTGTTGCGAGGCAAAGGGGGTTTTGGTAATGTCGGCAGCCAACCTCTTAATTCGGTACGGCTTGGCGAGCGCGTGTAGCGAGATGCTGGCAGACAAGAGACGGCTGTGGTGTCATTTTAACCTCCGCGGCAATGAATGCGTTCGCATCCTACAAATGCGACCGCGCGTCGCCAGAGCAGCAGTCGCGAGTCCCGAGGAGTCCGGCAGAAAACCTCCGAGCGATGGCGAGAGCCTCCCACGGAGTCAAACTACGCACGGCGTTGGACGTGGCCCTCGCACCCACAATGACCGCTCAGATTTGTGTCGGTCCTTTAACCAGGCACGGACATCACAATTGTCTCTGTCGTTTCGATTTAAAGCTTTCGTGACTGCAGGGATTCATCTTCTTGGTTCTTTCGGTAAAGTCACGTAGAATGGAAATAATAAAATAATAATAATAAAATATAATATAATAATTCTCACGACGTTTCGGCCACAACGCAAGCAGCCGTCCTCAAGTGGAGAACAGGTCTGTCGAGAAGACAGTCACAGCATTCAGACTCTGTCTTCTCGACAGACCTGTTCTCCACCTGAGTACGGCTGCTTGCGTTGTGGCCGAAACGTCGTGAGAATTATTTTATTATGTTTTATTTTTATTATTTTATTATTTCCATTCTACGTGACTTTACCGAAAGAACCAAGAAAATGTCTCTGTCGTGTTTCGCGACATCCACCGCTGACATTTCCAGCCATTTGTGTGCGCCTTTCCCTTCGACAAGTCAATGCCCTCGGCTTAAACACAGACGACTAATGTTTGGCTCGCCGACGGATAGACACGCTGCTGTAGGCTCTGTCGGTGACTCTTGGTTAGATTTCTTGAGGGTTGGCTATCGAAGCGGCTCGATGAGTGAAGTAGCTATCGAGTGTGCTGGCAGAGCAAGTGCACAGAGTGAGCGGCTGAGAGGACAGGGGGGTCACCATGCGTCGTAGATGCCGAGGTGCCAGGCTATGAAGATGGGAGAATTTGGACAGGGGTTGGGGAGGGAGGAGTTGGAACCCCATTTAATTCCTTGCTGTAGGGCCCATGTGAATCACGTTACACCAGCGGGGTATGCGAGAGCACGCACAGCTGCCTGATGCTTGTTCTCGAATAAAGTCGACTGTAGATTTGAAGCTTTCGTGACTGCAAGGATTCATATTCTTAGGTTTTTTTTCTTTCGGTAAAGTCACGTAGGTAAAAAAAAAATTTATTAATAAAAAGTAAAATAAAAAAATATATTTTATTTTACTTTTATTAATTTTAATTTTTTTACCTACGTGACTTTACCGAAAAAAAAAACCTAAGAATATAAAGTCGACTGCTCTAATCGTACACCCGACCTACACCCGGAGCCGTCGCACGTACAGATTTCACATCACGTGTTATTACAGTTCCACCAGCTCCGATGTTAATCTCACAGAATCGCTGCCAGGCTTTGCATGCCAATTGTTAGCGGTGCTTCTTTATCTCCCGGGCACACCAGACACGGCGTTTCCCAGATTATTTGAGCTACGTTTCAGTTTTCTGGCCTTTCTAGCTACAACATTATTGCAATTGACATCACTCACTCCTTAAACAATCATGACCAACTGTATATACGATTGTGAATGCTGGTACATTAAAACATGTACGTGATCAAGTTAACTCTATCTCTTGTAATGACAATAGTAAGTATAGCGCGGTGTGTCATTGCGAAATTAAATATTTGAGGAGGAACTGGTGATAATCGTGAGTGATAGGGATTTGATGCGAATGTAAACTCTCACTTTGGCCAAAGGCCCATGGCACTGTGGCTTCAGCAGTTACTGTAGAGAAGAAAATCAGAGCTTAATTTTTGTTTGCCGGGTCTGTCTGGGTCAATGTCTGGGAAAATATATTCAGACCCAACACACCCAACACACAGTACCTCTCACTGTGGCTGTGGCTACTATTCATGTGCCTATTCCAGTCTACCAGGAACCCACAATGTCCAATGTGAAAGTAAAGCCTCTGACGAGGTTCGTAATGATGTCACCAACCCGTAATTGGCATCAGATTTAAGGTAGCTTTCAGCTGATGATGAGACTTGTGTTTGTGCATTGTTCGCTGAGAACCCGGGTTTAAATCCGGATCTCAGCCACCCGCGATTAAAATCTGAGTCTCAAGTGTAAGCGAGTTGATGGTATCAGACCGGTTATCAGTGACTGCATCAAAACACACATTACCTTAAATTTGGTTTGTCACGTAAAATTTTGCTACGTTTCCAGCTCCGAGAATTGAAAAAAATTATGTAATTTTTGCTATGCGACAATCTCATAGCAGAGCGTGTTAGAAGGTGCGCCCCCTACTGTGTAAAGGATAAAAAGGCGAGTTGAAGGCAATTTTCAGATGTCCGATGTATTTATGTCAGTGTTCACTAATTTACAGGAGGGGGCCACTTTTTGCCGATAAGACATCAATGTTGCGGGGTCGCCGCACATTTGAAACCATTGGGGTTCGACAGCACGACGACGATGATGGTGGTGGGGTGTTTTCACATTTGTGTGTTGTCAGTGCGGCATGTCAGGGGCCGCACGAAAGGCCACCAGGGACCGCCAGTGGCCCCCGGCCTTGCAATGAAGAACACTGATGTATGTTGAACTTCTTTGGTACCGTACGTAGCCGACCGCGCTAACCAGAGGTACGGGGGAAGGACAACAAACTAAACACAAAAAGCAGTCATAACGAAATTCGTTTTCAATTTGAAATCTATATGAAAAATGGGCACACCGTTCTGTCAGATCTCCAAACGGTTCCTTTACCTCACCCCGTGGTGCTTCTATGGTACAATCGTCATATATTGTAGCGGGTGGCGGGGGGGAAGAGAGCCGTGTTTAATATTGTTTTTTCACAAGGTCACATCTTGCGAACTTTGATTTAGCGGCGTGATAGATTTCACGCTCGGCTTGTCGGGAATGCATTTGTGTGTCAAAGACCTCCTTGTGCTTGTCATTGCCGTGTGTGTGTGTATTTACATGACTCGCCCATTAACGGCCGCCTTTCAACAGGGACAATGAATAACGTTTTTGGTCGCGGCCCTTCAGGCTGGAGAAAAAGATTGGCCTCTTTTTTAAAATTTTAATCTTGCAATTGTAAGGCATTGAAAAAGGTGAAATGCTTGGAATTTGTTTTTGTTAACTTGTGCACCACTGGCAAGGAAATTCCACGATTTGTGTACCTCATGTATGTATGTACTGTACCTTGTCATGTAACGTAATAATAGTATGTATACTGGGTGGCCCAAAAGTCAGAACACATAGGGTAATTACATCTATTTTAATACTGGCAATAAAACACTTTAATTGTGTATTCTTTAAATTAACATTGTATCTATTATTATTAATGTATATGTATCTTCTTCCTGTGGGGTCTCCTCAAATCCATATTACGTGTGTGTTTATGTAATGATGTAAATATATGTAACAGTGTACATCCAGTTGTATAGTAGTGCAGCGGTTAGCGCGCCTTTTTACGAACTTGGTGACCCGAGTTCTATTCCCACTCACAAGCCAACACCAGTGACGATTATTTGAACCATTCATGGACCTCCCTAGGTCGACTCAACCTCAAATAAGTACCTGGTGTGGTATGCAATACATTGCCACTGGGGAGACAAAGGCGGCCAGGAGTTTGGCCACCCACCTCCTCGTGTACCGTGCCGGCCTTCATAGGTGCTCGCAAACAGCACTTGTCCCAACAGTCTGTTTAGGCCATACAGCAGCTCCACTTTACGAAACAAAGCCACTGCAATCTGGGACGAAAGCTGAGAGAGAGAGGGAGAGACACCGAGAGGGCTGGTGTCCAAACTATGCCCTCATGCTCCTCTCCATTTGAGATGAGAGGTATACATGTCTTATTGCATGCATTAGTCACTGAATAAAACGGTGGAAACATGGACACTGACAAATGAGATAGACATTTATTTTTAACAGTACACAGACCATGATAAAATACAATTCTCACGACGTTTTAATTATTATTTTATTATTTCCCTTCTACGTGACCTTACCGAAAGAACCAAGAAGATGAATCGGCTACCTGTACCCGGCCGGGTACGGGTACCCGTTTGCGACCCTGGTGCGGCCGGGTACGGGTACGTGTAGGCCGTGAGTCACTGGTGAGTAACTGCTTGTCACTCATTTCCCAACGTCTTGTCTCTTCTCACAATTCAAGTTCCTAGAATCAACCCACCCGCGCCTGCAACATGGCTTCATCCCAGAGGTCGCAATCAGGTACCCGATACCCGTACCCAGCCGGGTACCCAGCCGGGTACGGGTAGGGTACGGGTATGGTCGGGTATGGGTACGGGTACCCATTTGCGACCTTGGTGCGGCCGGGTACGGGTACGGGTAAGGAATCAAAACCCGTTTGCGACCTCTGACGGGAGCTTGGTTTGACCATAGTTCACGCTGGGCATTGCGGGGGTTGGAGTGGAGGGTCTCGTTTATTTAAACTGAGAAAGTCGTCGCTGCTCATTACCAGTCAATTGGCAGGTGTTAAGAATTATTCGTCGCTTGATATACAAAAAATGGAAAATTGTCATTTCGTTTTTCACCCTGTCGTTGTACAAATTACTTAAATGCAGTACTTTGACATGTCAGACCGAGCCGAGGGAGTTCATTCAAAGGAACCGTCAATTTAACTATTTTAATACGTGTGGCGTTACCGTCAAAGCACGCTGCAGTCAGCGCGTGACTTTTTTGAATAATGAACCAAAAGCCTCGAACTTTGGTCTGTGTTTGTTTTAACGTTTTTGTATTGAGCCCAAAATATAGTTTTTTTTTGCCTTTCAGCCCAATGTTTTATGATAATCATTAACGTATCTGGGCTCGCTGGTCGAGTCCTCGGATGGGTTTTGAATTCGGCAGGACGTTTGTTTCAAAACGAGTCGGAAAAATTCCAACGCTCGTGGGAGATGGAGCGATGAATTCCGGCTCGCACGTGGACGTTCGTCAGATCGTTGCGTCCCGGATGCCACGGCAGAGGGCTTTTGGGAGGGCCTTCACCCAACCGTGGATTGATCAAGGCTGATGATGATGACCAACATGGTGAAGTATAGTCAAATAACCCCCACGGCCTCCACGGCGTAGTGTAGGTCCTCAGCCAGCGGTGGAGTTTGCAGACGGGCCGTGTACATGTGCATGCACTAGATATATTTACAAATGCAATATTCGAACGTTTTAGGCAATCGCCCTAATCCAGAGAAGAGAGACAGCGGGCAGCCAGACTGACTGGCTCGGTGGCACTTTCATGAATGCTCAAAGTGGTGCTCTAATTTGAAATGGGGGAGGGGGGAGGCCGTCATCCTTGCAAATTTACATCTCAAGCAAATGACCGTCGCAAACCACGCACGCGAACGTTTAAAAAACAACAACAACAAAAATGGTGCGAAACGCAGCGCGGAGACGCGAGGGGACAAAGGCGACCGACGGAAAAAACGCAGCACGACCCACGCAGGGAGCGCCTGGACATGAGCCGAAAGTCTCGGGGATAATGATGATGACAATAATACCACTACGTTGATTATGAATAATACTAATGGTGGCACGAATAATGGTTACAATTTATACAGCGGGATAGCATTTTTTTGCGAGATGAATAGCAGCGGTGGTGTTGTCGGAGTGAGCAACACTTTTGTAAAGCTGCTGCCGCCGCTGCAGTCGTTACAGTCGATCGATGATTGATGCTTTGGAGCACAAACGCAAAGAGAGCGTTTTGTGCTTTAGCGAAGAGACATTTCCTCGTACAGTGAGTTACGCCTGGAGCCGCACGGGGAGGATGGAGACGGTGGTGCTGGTTGCTGGTTGTACGTTAGTTGCGATTGTAGCAGTTATGTCTCGTGGTGAGATGGATGGTGGTGGTGATGATGAGTGGGATCGTGGTGGTGGTGACAGTGATGACGGTGGGTGCCTTGTCGCGTGATGATGGTGGTAGTGGTGGTGGCGTTGATGGTATTGGTGATGGGTGGTGGTAGTGATTATGATGGTGGCGGTAGCAATGATGGTGATGTTGAAATGTTGATATTGGCGATGGTGGTGCTGATGGTGATTGTGGCAATGTTGGTGGCAGAGATAATGGTAGTGGGAATTTATATCGTGGCAATGGTGGTAGTGCTCATGATGGCAAGTTGATTTGTGATGGTTATTTTGCATATAGTGGTCGTGATTGTATAGTTGTGATGGGATTCGTGTTTATGGTGGTTGTAGTTATGGTGGTAGTAGTAGTGATGATGGCGGTGTTAGTGATGGTGGTAGTAGTCGTGTGTATAGTGGAGATGGTGGTATTCTACATAGAGGCTATGATAGGAAACCTGGGATTAAAGATATCTCTTTCTTGGAAATGACTTTTGCAGAACAGACATTTGTCCACCCCAGTGTTGACGCTCGTTACGCCCTCCCCTATTAAAGTTCCGCTCTTTACAACACAAAATAAACCAATCAAAGCGCATGCCTCTCGCTTCGCGATGGGAAGGCAATTTTCCCAAAGAACAAATTGGGCCACTTTTTTGTGTTCGCTACAGATTTCACCCGGCCGAACAAATACCGCCCGCCACCCAGCCACCGTGGCGTTTGTCAACGGCGGGATTCAAGGACAAATCATTTTCCGTGGTCCATGGACGGATGGGTTTTTTTTTCAGAGTCTGTCTTTGTGCGATAACGGCGTGGAGATTTCCGCCCCTCCTACGAGTAATGCACACACACACATTTATAGATACGGTCGACAAATGAACGAGATCGAAAACTTTTAGGGGCTGCGATCGGGTTCGCTATGCGGTTAAGTTGCAACAGTTTTGGTTTTAGCGAGGGGGCAGGAGGGCAACGGGGAAGAGAATGGATACGAAAGAAGGGTCAGCAGACGCATTTCTAATCCTTTTTTTTTCAATCTTGAGGATTGTTTTACCTAAAACGCTCGCTCACGTTAAATTAGTATTGTTTTGTAAACATATTTACGATAACGTTGTGCATCCCTTTTCATTGAATGGAAGGCTGACGTTGCAGGAAATGTCTCTGATTATTCAGCATAGACGGATGGCAGACAACTCCAACACGCTCGTCAACAACCCAGTGGCCCTTCAAAGAAAAACAAATATCATATCTGACGTTTCGGGAAATGGTCCTTCTGCATATCACAGGTGGCAGATGGCAGAAAATTGGACTTATTCGAAGATACATTGCTGAAAAGTTTAAATGATGAAATCATTTAGGGTTTCGATGTCATTTAACTGCTTATATGTTGACCTTTCGCACACCGTACGTGGCCAACCGTGCTAATTGGAGGTGCTTGATGAATCCCCCCCCCCTCACCTGCTATCCCAGAAATCGTGGCTGTTTGACCTTTGACTTATTCCCAGCCTCTGCAACGTTCTTACCCACCCCTACGGGACATCTGTGAAAGATATTTTTGTAGCTCATCGGATTCCTCCAGTGTAAATACATATTCTGATTCGCTCTCTTTCCTCACTCCTGTCTCATCTGCGTGTCCTCTCTACCCCAAGAGCTTTATAGCTTATCGGATTCCTCCAGTATAAATATTCTGATTCTCTCTCGCTCCTCACTCTCGTCTGCTTGTCCTCTCTGCCCCCCCCCCCCCCCCCACAGCAAAAACCCTTTGTCGCTATCGCCTCATTTTCTCTTCTCCTTTGAAGAAAATTATAATAAGTAAAGGAGTCCATATCTGTGTGTGTGTAAGTCGATGTGTTTGTGTGTGTGGGTCGATGTTTGTGTGTGTGTGTCTAAGTCGATGTGTCTGTGTCTTTTTCTCCCGGGCAACGCCGGGTACTTCCCGCTAGTAAGTAAATAATATAAAAAGGCCCCGAGACTTGCACGGCGTCGTGAGACGTGGCCACGTTGAACTTCGCTCTAAATGAGAAACACAGCCGCGCATCAAACCTCCTTCATCATGGTAACATCTGGTAAAAAAAAGAAAGCCAAGTTTTTTTGTGTTTTTTTTAAAACAACAATCCCCGTAAGTTGTAAAGTAAAAGTGCATACGTTTAAAGACGCACAGGGTGGGGAACTTTTCTATTTTATTTCAAATTTTTACCAGGTAAGGCCCACTGAGCTAAATTGTTTTTTCGTCAGAAGCGACCTGGCTCTCACAAATTATAGCTCAACGAGGTGGGTTATCACACGGAAATGTATAGCAGCCAAATACTCTATAAACACACGTTGATTTTAAATGTGGAGGGAAACACCAGGGGACCCGGAGAAAAATCCACGCGTCCACGAGGAGAACGTACAAACTCCAAATATACAGCAGCAGGCGTCGGGGTCGTGATGGAACCCACGACCTCACGACCTCCTGTATACCTGCCGAGGTAGTCAACATCTCCTAGCCACCGTAGCGTGCATTTCGTCGCAACAGGAATTTACAGCCACATTAATAAAAAAAAGTGTCCCTGAAATGAAATTGTCGTGAATGACGAGTGATGAGACAATTACGATCGTGATGAATTTGATGATGATGATGATTGGCAAACGATGCTGATGACGAATTGGCGTGGTGATGTTGATTGATGGGGCGATGGTAATGATGCAGATGACGATGATCTCATCGTAATCGATTGGGTGATGATTATCTTAATGATGGTGATGACGATGATGAGCTTAATTAACTCTGGCCAGGATTTGAACTTATCACACGTGCAATCTTGAGGGATCCCATCTCAGCCACTCGTGCACAGCAACACAAAGAGGGCTCTAATCACAGAGAGAGATGAGGCAGGGGAACGGACATCGGGGACTCGAACTTGAAATTCCAGACTCACGTCTATCCCAGGGCAGCTCCACTGTACGAGACAAAGCCACTGCTATCTCGGACGAAAGCTTGAGAGAGAGAGAGGGAGACACCGAGAGGGCTGGTGTCTAAACTATGCCCTCATGCTCCTCTCCATTACAGATGAGGTGTAGATGTCTCATAGCAGGCCATTAGCCACTGCATAAAACGACGGAATCATGGACACTGACAAATAATATGGACATTTTTGTTTTTAAGGTATACAGCAGCAACACAGGGAGATGCACGCTGGGAGTGACACTGAGAGCACGTGGGTCACAGAACAAACGCAAACCCGAGACATTTTTGCTGTAATTGAAAGATGGAATTCGGCTTTGGGCGGGATAGAAATCGCTAAAAGGGATGATGGCTGATGGAGAAGGCCGGTGATGGAATAGGAATCACAAATAATTCCAGCTTCGTCTGTCCCATCCGCCTGTCCATCCCTCTGGGTGTCATTTCGTTCATCCGTTTATCTTTCCTGTTAGGTTCACCGATTTATCATTGTGTCTCTCCTATCCCTCTTGTATGGCAATTCATCCACCCATCGGTCCCGCTGTTCATTTTCCCGTTTGTCCATCCATCATTTAATCTGGCCATGGCTCCCGTGATGATGGTGAAGTGGGGGGGGGGGGCTTCAGACAGACACATCCCCCACCCCCGTCCCTGCAGGGAGCACGTGCGTGTCTGGGAGATCTGGAGGGAGAGAGAGAGAACCACGGCATCTGCTGCGGGTTTAACTCATGCGCACACGCAGACCACCATCATCATCGCCACCATCATCATCATTATCATCATCATTATCGCCATCATCATCATCGTCATCGCCACCATCATCATCATCGCCACCATCATCATCATCACTACCATCATCATCATTATCGCCATCATCATCATCATTATCGCCATCATCATCATCGCCACCATCATCATTATCGCCATCATCATCGCCACCATTATCACCATCATCATCTTCATCATTGTCGCCATCATCATCATCACCACCACCATTATTACTGCCATTCTCACCACCATCACCACAATCATCATCATCGCCACCATTATCACCACAATCATCACCACCCCGCGCCTCCGATTAGCACGGTTGGCTACGTACGGTGCGAAAGAAGTTCAACTTACATGCATCATTATACCCCCTTTCTGTTGATCGAAGAACAATTAACCAGCGCCTATGAAGGCCAGCATTGCACATGAGGATGAGATGTCGTGGACTCTACTCGTGATGCTGCTGGTTTACTTGGGGGGGGGGGCAATTTACTTCAATTGATAATCACATTAATAAACAATGAGAACCTCAGTACATAAATAAAAACATCCATTGAGGATGATTCTAAGGGTGATGATGGATAGCGCTGATCACGATAATGACGACGATGAGGGTGGTAACGCTGATGAGTGATGATTATGACGACGACGACGATGGCTGATACGGAGTGATAATGATGAAAACAGACTCTGACGCTGGTGTCGATTTGGCCGATTTGACCTTGACCTGGATTTGAACCCGTGGGGGTTCACGGCTACCCCCCCTCCCCCCGAGGGCTGTCCGCCACTCCGTGCTGCGTGGATGTTTTCGCTTTGAATATTTAATTTGGTCGGAGAGCATATCTCTCATGGGGCCGTAATCACTTTCAATTATTAATCCGCTCGGCTACATCGATGACGGCCGCCTCCCTCTGCGGGTCCAACAAACAACAACAACATTCACCGCACAACAACAACAACCAACACCCAGCAGCCGACAAATAACAACAACAACCACCACACATCAACAACCAACCCACAGCAACCGATAAATAACAACAACATTCACCACACAACAACAGCCAACACGCAGCAACCGACAAATAACAACAACATTCACCACACAACAACAGCCAACACGCAGCAGCCGACAAATAACAACAACATCCACCACACATCAACAACCAACACGCAGCAACCGACAAACAACAACAACAAACACCACACATCAACAACCAACACGCAGCAGCCGACAAATAATAACAACCAACACACATCAACAACCAACACGCAGCAACCGACAAACAACAACAACCACTACACGTCAACAACCAACACGCAGCAACCGACAAACAACAACAACCACCACACAACAACCAACACGCAACAACCGACAAATAACAACAACATCCACCACACAACAACAAACAACCAACACGCAGCAACCGACAACTCACAATAGCAACAACAAAAACAACCAACACATCAGCAACAACAGCAACACACAACAACACACAACAACAGCACATAGCAGTTACCACCATCAACAACAACAACATCAATTCATAAATAACATCACACAACAACGATAACAACATACCACCACCACCACCACACGAAAACACCACAAGACAGCGTTACCAACAACAATTCATAAACAACAACAACAACCGCCATTCGCCACTAAGTGGCGGTGACGTCACCACGACGCTTGTGCCAGGCCATGTGCACCTTGAGGCCACATCACACACCAACACCACCATCACCACCAAACAGCATCATGGCACACGGAGACATTTCCCTTTTTGATGTCTCGAAACAGCGATCATCTCACGGATTCGCCCCTCTCCCCTGCGATTCTCCCCCACCCACCCCACCACTCCCCTACCACCTCCATTTGATACAAATTGGCATTGACGAGGGGGGGGGGGGGAGGTTGTTTGTGATTCGATTTTTGGCAAACGACGATCACTTTGCGGTCTGGAATCTCGTCTCCTCCGCGTGTGGCCACGCTCTGCGTCCTTGATTTTCGTCCATTGCCCGTCTCGCGCGTTCTTCACGTTTGAGGCTCGCGTGGCACAGTGTCCTCCAGCAGGTCGTCGTCCGCTTCGCTGGCAACACGTCGCACAAAGAACGTCGCACGAGGAACTCGGTGGAGCATCAACTCAGCCTTTGTGCAATTTGCAACAACAACAACAAGTGCTTATTACAGAAGCCGTTTTCTCGTGATCGTGCTCTCTTTGATTATTATTTGCCTACGATGCCAAATTCTGTTTCTATTAGCCCGCCAGGGCTCCAAAGCCGGCGTCGAGTAGAAATGCGGTCCAGTGCACGCTCACAACTACAAACATCTCGAAAAGCCACGAATAATCACGAACGATTCCTGCTCTCACGGATTGTCGTGAGCGTCGGAATAAATTTGTAATCGATTTTATCAACGCATGCTCAGCCATGCCACTAACACAGTTGTGGGGCGACATGGAACCACCCCCCCCCCCCCCCCCATGGATGAAGAACCACAGTGAGGAAAGTTCCACGCTTCTAAAACTTGCATTTTCAGACGAACTTTCACGCACGGCTAATAACGTATTACTCTGTATTCCTTGTCAAAGCGGCTGGGCGGCTCGGCTGGTGGGAGTGAGCGGCTCGTAATTGTCGGAAGGCTGAGAGTTCGATCCCCGGTCGGGGGTCGATTCTGCTCCATGACAACTCCGGGGTCAAACAAAAAACAACCCCGACGAGTTTGGAGATTGCGCGTCTCTCTCTCTCTCCCCGTGGTTGCGTGGATTTTTTTTTATCCGTGTCTTCCGGGTTTTCCCCTCCACGTTTAGAATCAACGTGAATAATAATTCACGCTGATAAAGCGCGCTTCACCCAGACGTCGCACGGCTCTGCACAGATCCTAAAGCAAGCACCTCCATAACTAACGCAATTCCAAAACCTAATATAAGCACGCAGGCTCATAATTTAACCACGGATACGATTACCCCCCATCCCACGCTCCCAAAACACATCACAAAATTAATAGTGCGAAAAGGCCTTCAAGGAAAAACATTTTGTTAATGCGGAATTTAAATAAACCAAGGGACTCAGTGCAGATGGAATATCGGATGGGGAGTGAATTCCACAGCTTGGGGATGGGGGGGGGCAACACGGGAAACGGCCCCCCGAGGTGACCCATTGACCTCGGCACACACAACAACAGTAGCCCACACTCAGACGACCCAGCAACTCGCGTCGGGACATGTGGGTGGGTGGAGGGTGTAAGATTAGTTGGCCGCTTTAAATTTCCACGCGATAATGCCACTTCGTTGAGCTATCATTTGTGGCCTGGTCGCTCCTGACAAGGAGCTGTATCGCTCAGTGCGCCTTACTTGTTAAAATAAAAATAGTTTATAGTTTAGTTTAGAGGATTACTTTGTGTGGTTGTCTTATCGATAGACTCACCCCCACCGTAGGAACGTGGAATCTTCACAACTGGCTCAGGGCTGTATTGGATGAGCAAGAAATGGCAATTTGATTTGTAACAGTAAGTCAACCAATGAGGACTGCAATGCAGATATAACCTATTTGTCCACCTTTGCTGATAGGGGAGAAATTTCGATTTAAAGCTTTTGTGACTGCAGGGATTCATCTTCTTGGTTCTTTCAGTAAAGTCACGTAGAAGGGAAATAATAAAAAAATATAAATAAAACATTATTATTTTACTATGTTTAATTGTTATTATTTTATTATTTCCCTTCTACGTGACTTTACCGAAAGAACCAAGAAGAGGGGAGAAATTCTCATGAAATGCCACGGCTGCCGTAGGACGTACTGAGGCGAACTCTGAACCGCGCCGGGATGGTGACGATGCATTCACTGTCGTGTCCTTGTCACGCCAACGACTTGCTCCATACGAATTCCTCTTTTTCTAGAGCTACGGATCATCAGCCGTGGATTGCTGCGATGTGGCAGTACTACGAAACCCGCAGGGTAGAGGATTCGCCGTAACCGAATCGCCCGTTTAGCAAGATATCGACGAACCGGGATTTTCGTAGATAATAATTTTATTTTATATATATTTTTTATCTATATTTAACTTCCTGATAAATGTGAAAAAGAACTGCAATGAGCAAAGTTGTAAGTAATGACTGTGAGGTTCCCCAATTTGTGGAACTTTCCCAGTGTATAAAACTTGCGTACATGAGTGGCCCCACGTACTTTGTTTGATGCTCTAGAAGGGCTCGAAAGCTGCAATGAGGCACACATACAGTGGAGTCTGTGCTGATGACGAAGACAAAATCAGAAAAAGTTAATTCCTTTTAATCGTCGGCCCCCAAAATATGATGGCCTGGAGGTTGATTGATTTCACTCATACAGTAGAGCCAGCCAAAAGTTACAAATTGTCTTTAGTCTCGTGCCAAACACTTACAAATTCACACGATCCCCATCATCTGTAAACCGAGTAATTTGCCCCAAACGGAGTGTGACTCTAACGCCGATATAAAGCGGAGCGGAGTTTTGCTACTGCGTATTTTCGAGCCCGTGCTGTTGTTGCGCTGGGACGGAGCGATAGCGCAGCGGGTTACCACACCGCTGCACCGTTATCCCAGCCACCTGAGTTCAATTCCCAGCCACGGCTAACATCGGTGGCGAGCGATACGTGAACCGGTTCCTGAGTGCCGTCCCTCACCAGGCCACGCTGACCGGTGATAATGGCTTAAAATTTGACTGCGAGCAACTTCTCATTTCCCAACACGGAAACTGTTGCCCCTATTACGCTACCGTTGTCGTTGTGGGAAATGTTTAAAAGAAAAGCCGCAGGAGAACGGCTGTGGCCATGCAACCCAAAGTTCATGGACAGGAGCGTAAACCACGTAGTCTATAACACGTTTTATTTTTTGGGGTTAGATCGCATAAATATAGTGTGTCGTTAAAGCCACCGCCGCCACCCGACACAGCCAATCAGTGAGGGTTGTCACGTTAACGAAACGTGCAATTTAGTTACTAGTTCTGCACACCAAGTGTGTATGACAGTAAACCCACAATTCGAGGATTGTAGTTGTCTGCGTTCCTTCAACGGAAGAGGAGGAGGAACAGAGCAACTCCACGACTTCTCTCCTAAAGCCCTCTCGTCGTGGACGTCATGATCTCGACGTTGGTGGCATTGAGCTCCTGGGCTTTTTGTTGCCGTACGCAAGAACAAAATAGAGCGAGGGTCGTGTGCTGCGATTCACGCAATTTGGTGAAGTGTGGCCAAACAAAGCCCGTGAGCGACGTGGCACTGGAAAGCCCTTTGTCCAGCAGCGGATTGACACAGGAGTGACGGAAGCAGTTATTTGTAGCTTATTCAAGGTTTGCGGTTTTCGTGACTGCAAGGAACCATACTCTTTGGTTCTTTCGGTAAAGTGACTTAGGTGAAAAATAAAATGAAAATAGATTAATTAAATCACGACGGTTTCGATTGCAACACAAGCAATCATCATCAACCAAGAAAAGCAAGAACATTTTCTTGCTGTGGTTGTCACACCTGATGACGATTGCTTGTGTTGACATCGAAACGTCGTGATTTAATTTATTCATTTTTATTTCAGTTTTTCCACCTACGTGACTTTACCGAAAGAACCAAAGAGTATGTTTTTTGTAGCTATTATCGCACGCTTGAGTCTGGGGGGGGGGGGGGGTCAAACGGGGCACGCGCACCCCGGCTAATTGGCGGTTAAGATCAGGCATCCGTCTCATTTGTAGACGGTCTTTTTTTTTGTTACCATAAAAAAAAATCCCCGCCGATGCGGTCGCCGATGTGGGGATGCGGTTGCGTAGCGCGTGGCGCGTTCGATTGCTCACACCTCGCCCGCCGACAGTGGAAATGTTTGTGGGGTTTTTTTTTTACAAAGAAATTTTTTTGGAATGAAACCCAACCCCCTCCCCCAAAATATTGAATGCGCCACAGACGGAGTTTATCGTCTTATCAATGGCCACGTGTCAGTGTGGGTCAGCATGGTCATTTTTTTTTATTTGTTGGGACCACTTCGAACTGAGGACGGAGTCACCAAGATCACCGTACGTGTGGCGCTAATGCCTAGGACGCGTAAAAAGCCTCTGGAATTGGCAAAAACAAAACGCGCCACGTTCTTTTTAGGACTGCATGAGGACAGAAAATATAATGGCGGCCTAAATATTTCAACGGCCCTCTTTTTTTGCTCCAGTGTAAATAAACATATTAATATTGACTCCGAATTGGCATTCACCAAAACCTTAAAGTAGAAAAAATAAATACTTCAATTATGTGTCCATCAACTGCCGGGGTGAAGTCATCCCCAACGCCGTGTCAATCACGTGGTTTCTTTTGACCATACTTCGCCACGCTTGCTTGGCAGTGGTGGTGTTGGGGGTGGCGGTGCTGGGCAGTGCCGGGCAGTGTTGGACTCGTACAAATGCCACTCGCCACTGATGTTAGCCATCCTCTCCACTTAGAATTCGAGTCGCTAGCTCATTCATTCTAGGACGGTGGAGGGGTGGCAGAGAGAGAGAGAGATTGACTTGCTTTGAGCGCAATGGGGGGGATTTCCTTAATTGTTAACCCACTGTATTTCCTGTAAGCCATGGGGCAATAACCAAAGCTGTTGAGGGTTTCATTAAGAGGTTCGCGATTGGTTTATGGTTTCAGAGATCATATGCTTCGCTTGTGCTTGCGCAGAGTGTTGCCCACGCAGTTCCTTATTTTTCACACACACACACACACATGTATATATTTTAAAGCAATCTACGTAAAATATATTGAAATGCGAAGCCCAAAAATGATTGTTATCTTTTTTAAATAGGTGACGTTTGAACACGTGACGCTGCTCGTCTGTTCACGGAGAACGGCTGCATCGCGATTTGCGGCCACGGAACGACGCTGTGAATTTATCGATTTTAAAAAAGTTAGTTTTTTTACTCCCACGTCAGAAGCGTCGAATTGCGCGTGAAAAAATGATACACTTCCGTTTATACAATGTTTTTATCGTTATTTTCCTTCTGTGCATCGCACGTTTACGTAACATATTAAATCCTGTCAATAATGATTGTATGTTACTTGATTTCGAGGTGCTGCAATGCACCACCATGTGTAACAAAAAATATAAACAAAGGAATCGGGCAGTTCCGTGATTTTGAATGTACATTTATGACACTTTATAAGATATGACCGATTGCTCGTATCATCACGCAGTAGCTTTCTTAAATGAGCGTTCTAGCAGGTGCCACGGTGACGAGATGTTAACTACCTCGCCTGATATACAGTAGGTCATAGGTTCGATCCCGACCCTGACGCCTGTATACTTTGGAGTTTGCATGTTCTCCCCGTGGTCGCATGGATTTGTCTCCGGGTTCTCTGGTTCTTCTCTCCACTTTTAGAATCAACGTCACGCGTTTAGAGTATTTGGCTGCTGTACATTTCCACGTGAAAAGCCACTTTGTTGAGCTATCATTTGTGGCCAGGTTGCTTCTGAAAACAAGATATATAGCTCAGTGGGCCTTACCTGGTGAAATAAAAAATAATTCATGGTTTTTCGTATGTCGACCAATTAGCACTGCAATTCATATACAAATAATACAATTTGTCCACCTTTCTTGTCGAGGGAGAGACGCTCAATAAAATACCACGGTCGTCGGACGGATGCTGGGATGGTGACGGTAAATTCATTTTTGTGGACATTAAACCCTGGAGATATTTTATGAAGGGCAATCTGTTACCCGTGGCTCTCCACAGGAAGGGGGCATAGAGTCAAGGATGCACTGTAGGGGGAAAAAAAATAAAAGAACAACAGGAAAGGGAACAGAGAAAGAGAAATAATGTGAAAGTAGCGGAAAAGGATGGAAAAGGGATGGAGAAACAGGAACTCTGGGTCAGGAAAGATGAGGATAGGGAGGAAGAGGCTCCACTAGGGCCTCCACGCTGCATGGAACGATGTCTGTTATCACAGCGGGTGGCGTTGAGAGGGCAGGGATTTAGAGTGGGGTGGTCACACAGAAGTCAGGCGATTTGCGGGAGGCTTGAGCTGATTTACTGATATAGATAACATATATTTCCTTAAACCGTTGACGATTGCCCTCGAAATGACACCCCAGGCGGAGCGTGCCGTTCGGATGATTGTGAAATGTTGACCGTGGAGTTCTCGTTTTGTGGAACTGCCCAGTTCTTGAATGGACTCGTGACCCCAAAGTGACAATTCATCTACTCACGATGAGAGTGAATCATCCACATGCCTCATCTTAAACTTCTATAGTGTATGCCTGTTGAATTTCTTTCGCACCGTACGTAGCCAACCGTGCTCATCGGAGGTGCGGGAGAAGGACAACAAAAGCAGTTCTAAAGAAATGAGTTTTCAATCGAGATTGAGAAAGTGCATAGCTCCAGTGGCTTCCTGACATCGGAAGGCAGAGCGAGCCATGACAATCACATAAAGCCACACTGCAGAACGAATACTACTACTAATTATAGTGGGCAGCCTGTTTGTCAACCCATTACTGGATTGACGTTTCTCGCCACAAGATGTCAGTCGTGGAGGCTGCCCGCCTGTACTTCAGCATGCTTGGTCAGCGCGTGTTGGTGAATGGGGAGTCCCAGCACTTGATTTGGATGTTGAAATCTACTCATGGGGCTAGTCGTGGCTGGGATTGAAACTCGGGTTGTCGTGGTTCATAGCGTAGCGTGTGTAAACCACTGGCTCTATATCCCCGCAGACAACATGCCACTCGAAGGCGCAGTCTGCCTGTGTACTGATAATAACCGGCTGTGAATGATCACGAATAGACTGTGAATTCTAAAGTGGTTACACACGCGCAGTGTTTACTTGGTTGTGAGTTTCTTTTTAATTGATGATTATGTAGGGGTGTCAGGGGAAGGATTCCCACCAATAGGAGGGTTAGTGGGAGGGGTGATCGAGGAGATATAAGGGGAGAACGGGCGGGAAGAAGGGGCCTTTGGCGGGAACGAGATTGGGACGGCTGGGGACAGGTGTGGATGGGAGAAAATTATTAAAAGACGAAACCCCTGCAATCTTGTGTCGGCTCTCCTTTATAATTATATAAAAAAAACGGCGCCTTTTAACAGAAAAACACATTAATCGGGAATCCCAGCACAACCTTGCGATGGCCGTCAGCTCCCAAGAACCGACGCTCTATGGATTTATTTCGCCTTCGCAATGAGTGACCGGAGTGCGAGTTATGCAGCAATACTTGTATAAGGGGGTGGGGGGATGGGGGGCAGCTTTTTCTGAAGGCTAGTGCTGTCAAAAAAACAGAACAACAGAAAACTGTGGAGGTTAGTATAAAAAAAATTAGCTTTGCTGCTGAACAATTGATATTTAAAGGAGGCTCTCTTGCAGAACTGGCTTGGCCCAGCTTGTTTGCGTTTTTTTGCAGTTCCCCCCCCCTTCTTATCGTTATCTGCAACGCCCCCCCCCTTCTCGGTATCTGCCACGCGCTGGGCCCAGAGCCAACGCCGCCCCACGCTTTCACCCTCGCGCCGCCCTGCAGATCTCTGACCGCATGGCCTTCCTGACGAACGAGGTTGTGGCTTGGTCTGACCCCCAACTCACCCTCGGAGCTGGCGGATTGAATGACGCACGCACGCACGCAGTGATCGACGCATATTGGTCATCAATACTGAGTCGGGTTGTATATTGGAAGGTCATTGTTGGGTTTTCCTCCCTTCCAATTGCGGTATTTTTCCACTTATGCCGGGTAGGCCTCATGCTGTCAAAGAGTCGGAGAAATTTCTATTTGGACTTCTCGCCTAGCTGTGTAACATTGCCCCGTGCTAGAGAATGCCCTCCAGAAGTCGACTTCACAGAACTACTTCTGAGGTCCTTGCAATTGCCCCTAATCCTAATGACTAGCAGTTGTGCCGTCGGTGTTGTGTATCGAGACTTCGTGCCTATTCAGAACTCTCACAGAGTAGTCCATCGCGCCAGTGTCAACTCTGCCTTGTCGATTATCATGACCACCATCATCACTGCCAACCATCACACCACCATCATTCGCACAATGATTGATAGCGCGATGAAGTTGACGGGAATAATAATTTTCACAGCGGCAATACTGATGATGGTATATTATGCGAATACAGGGTGCTTCAAAAAGATGTTTACACTTCCGAGAATTTGCAACAACAAAACAAGGAATGTGGCTCTGGGCTCTGGAGACCACCTGGAGAAGATTCCAGGCTTGTGTTGACAATGATGGCGAACAAGTGGAGACTCTTTGAAGCTACTAACATACATTTGCTATCATCTTCTTAGTTCTTTCGGTAAAGTCACGTAGAAGGGAAGTAATAAAATAATAAAAATAAAACATAATAAAATAATTATTTATTAATGTTTTATTATTTATTAAATAATTATTTTTCCATGTTTTCTTTTTATTATTTTATTACTTCCCTTCTACGTGACTTTACCGAAAGAACCAAGAAGATGATTCCCTGCAGTCACGAAAGCTTTAAATCGAAATTTGCTATCTTATTACAGTGTTATCCGTTGTTTTCCATTAAAAACGATAGTCCCATATAAGTGTTAAAAAAAATTTTAAGCACCCTGTAATAATATTGTAGCATAAATTAGTACACAGCCTATATTCTTGGTTCTTTCGGTAAAGTCACGTAGAAGGGAAATAATACGTG
The DNA here is from genome assembly GCF_015708825.2 of Lethenteron reissneri. Classification (NCBI taxonomy): domain Eukaryota; kingdom Metazoa; phylum Chordata; class Hyperoartia; order Petromyzontiformes; family Petromyzontidae; genus Lethenteron; species Lethenteron reissneri. The sequence continues at coordinate 4,492,439 of NC_083805.1, forward strand.
ACTTTACCGAAAGAACCAAGAATATGAATCCCTGCAGTCACGAAAGCTTTAAATCGAAATTTGGTACACAGCCTCTTTCAACGTCTGGCCACCATGGAATAGTAGGCCAAAAGCACAATCTAGAAGGGGGGTTCTCTGGAGCCCCCTCCTAGGACACCAGTGCCATGAGCGAGCAACATCAGAGCTGCGCCTTGACCATTGCAATGATTGACAAAGCAGTTTGCGAGTTGATGGTGATGATTGTGGATTGCAGTGCGTGCGGTGACAACCTTGCGATGGAAACCAGAGCCATCATTTGCTGCATTGCCTGCAGACATAGGCTCGGGTTCACTGAAATTGATCAAACGTCGCCCGTCGCAGCTTCCCCGCGGCCGTGTTAGCCAACGCGTGACGGGGGCGATGGGTTATTGGCGGCTCTGCCATCATTCAAACTCTGTCTTCTCGACAGACCTGAGGACGGCTGCTTGCGTTGTGGCCGAAACGTCGTGAGAATTATTTTATTATGTTTTATTTGTATTATTTTATTATTTACATTCTACGTGACTTTACCGAAAGAACCAACAAGAGGCTCTGCCATCGTCGTGATGCGTCCGTCCGCGGCGTTGCCGTTCGCAGACGCGTCGCCTGCGTCTCGCAGTGGTCTCACCTGGCGCGAGTCAATGTTGATCTACTCCTGTGTCATTGCCACCTGCGTCGGTGAGTGTCACCTGGGTAGCAGTGAAGGAAGTGGGTGGTGGGGGGGGGATGTGGTCGGGGTCATACAGTGAAATGAAGAAAGCTCGGACAAAATCAAATGTGACCTTTTTGCCTGTATCACTGTGATGAAATTATGAGAATAGGCTTCAGCCTTTCTGGTAATACAACAGGAGGTGTAAAAATGTTCTAACACCAAATAGGCACCTACTGCAAGGCATCAAGCCTGCATTTACCATACATACTTGTGGCCAAAACATGCAAAAGCAAATGTGCTCGGATAATATACGCATTGTATTTTAAACCGATTGGCCTATACCAGGGGTCGGCAACCAAAATAACAAGAAGAGCCATTTCTTTCCAATTCGGTACAAAATTCAGTATTTCAAGAGCCGCAATGCATCTGAGTACATACGTACTCATCGTCAAGAAGCAGCCCGTAAAGAGCCGCATGCGGCTCCGGAGCCGTAGGTTGCCGACCCCTGGCCTATACCATGGCCTAGTCTCACCGGTGTTAGACCAGAGAACGCCAAAAGGCGAACATCAAAAATAAAAAAAGAGAGTTTGAGTCGCAGACCTGGCAGAGGCCGAACATTAACGTTGGTGGAGGAGGTGGAAGCGATGGAGATGATAAGGTTCGGTGGAGATGCAGCTGCAAGCATTGGTCAAATTCATCTCGCGTTTTGGATCGTATTCGAATTTCACCACGCTTATTTCTGGTTAAATGGACAGTTACGATTACAGAGTAAATGTTGACTCCGCGTGTGTGCGTGCCCGCCCGTATGCGTGCAATTTAACTGCACAGACGCGTGCATTTGCGAACCACTGACGCACAGCTGAGTCGCTGTGACACAGGTGAGGCTCGCTGACACACAGGTGACTCTCACCGATGCACGGGTGACACTGCAACGCAGGTCACACCAACACACAGTTCCACACACTGACACCACGCAGGTGACACTGACACAACTGTCACCTTGACACCCCCCCCCCATCCCGCAGGTGACACTGACACAACTGTCACCTTGACACACCTGTGTACCCCCCCATCCCGCAGGTGTGCCGGCTGCGCCATGCGGGGCTCGTCGCGCCACAAGCTGCTCGTGGCGTGTGGCCTTGCGGCCGCCTCGGCGCTGCTCGTGCTCTACCTGGGCCAGCAGGCCCTCGAGTGCCAGGCCCGGGGGGGGCCCGGCGAGGCCAGGGGGCCTGAGGACCCCCGCTGGCTCGGCTGGGACGAGCTAGCGGGCAAGGAGAACACGAGGAGCAGTGATGCAATGGGGGTGCACAGGTACATACGTACGTGGTGGCGGTGATGGGGGGGGGGGGCGGCGTTGGTGAGGGGCGCCGTGGTGGCGAGATGTTAACTACCTCGCCTGGTATGCAGGAGGTCGTGGGTTCTATCCCGACACCAGAGGTCGCAAACGGGTTTTGATTCCTTACCCGTACCCGTACCCGGCCGGGTACGGGTAGGGTACGGGTATCGGGTACCTGATTGCGACCTCTGGGATGAAGCCATGTTGCAGGCGCGGGTGGGTTGATTCTCGGAACTTGAATTGTGAGAAGAGACAAGACGTTGGGAAATGAGTGACAAACAGTTACTCACCAGTGACTCACGGCCTGCCCGTACCCGGCCGCACCAGGGTCGCAAACGGGTACCCGTACCCGTACCCGGCCGGGTACGGGTAGCCGGGTATCGGGTAGGGTACGGGTATCCGGTACCCGGTTGCGACCTCTGCCCGACACTGACGCCTGCTGTATATTTGGAGTTTGCGTGTCTCTTTTACCATCATCATCACGGTGGCTTGGAGATGTTAACTACCTCGCTTGGTATACAGGAGTTTGTGGGTTCTATCCCGACCCTGACGCCTGCTGTATATTTGGAGTTTGCGTGTCTCTTTTACCATCATCATCACGGTGGCTTGGAGATGTTAACTACCTCGCCTGGTGTACAGGAGGTCGTGGGTTCTATCCCGACACTGACGGCTGCTTTATATTTGGAGTTTGCGTGTCTCTTTCACCATCATCACGGTGGCTTGGAGATGTTAACTACCTCGCTTGGTATACAGGAGGTCGTGGGTTCTATCCCGACCCTGGCGCCTGCTGTATATTTGGAGTCCACGTGTTTCTCTTCGATTCTCCCCGTGGTCGTGTGGATTTTTCTCCGGGTCGTCCGGTTTTTCCCACCACATTTAGAGTCAACATGCTTTTAAATTTCCACGCGATGACCCACTTCGTTGGGCTATCGTTTGTGGCCAGGTCGCTTCTGACAAAATAAGCTAATAGCTCAGCGGGCCTTACCTGGTAAAAAAAAATAGTTTAAAATAGTTTAGAGTATGACGGTGAGGGTGGTGGTGAGAGCGAGGGTGCTGGTGGTGCTGGTGAGGGTGGTGGTGCTGGTGAGGGTGGTGGTGCTGATCAGGGTGAGAGTGGAAGTGTCGTGGTTTGCGCACTGCGCTACAAATCCGGCGACCCGAGTTCAATTCCAGCAAATGGTCAATATCAGTGATGAATGTCTGAACCGTTGCTGGGCCTCCCCTAAGTCGACTCAACCTTAAATGTGAACCCGGTGCAGTGTAAGCATCAGCACTGGGGAGACAAAGGCGGCCGGGTATGGTGTTGGCCACTCACCTCCTCATGTGTGGTGTCAGCCTTGATTGGTGCTCCTTAACTGCACTTGCCCCCAGAGCATGTTAAAGGCTATACGGGGGATCTTTGTTTTTGGCGGTAACGGTGGTGGTGACATTGATAGTGATTCTGATGATGCTGTCCGTGAGTAGTTGAATTGATGGTGGTCATAGCGCTGGTGGCCATAGTGGTGGTCATTTTCGTGATAGTCACGATGGTGGTCATGGTGGTCCTGTTGTGGTCATTGTGGTTGTAGTAGTGAGGGTGGTGCTGGTGAGCATGGGAGCGCTGGTGGTCGTGGTGATGGTTTTGGTCACCATGGTGGTGGTTGTAAGGGTGGCAGCGGTGGTGCTGACTGATAATGATGGCTGTGAGTAAATTCAATGATGTCTGCGCTGGTGGTTATTTCGGTGAAGATCACGGTGGCGGTGGAGGCAGTGGTGATGGTGGTGAGTTGGAACTTGTATAGGAGACTCCCTGGGAATAGGCGGTGTTCTCGGTTGGCAGCTGGTCAGTCGATGGCGGTACGGCATTGTTCTCTGCTCTGACACTGGTGAGACGAGGCCCTATAGAAGGCCGTCTCTGGCTAGACCAATCAGTTTCAAAGACAATGCAAATATCATCAGACAATGTTTGTTTGCACGTTTGCCACAAGTACCGTGTGTGGTTAATGCAGACGTGATTCCTTGCCGAAGGTTTCCGTTTGGTGTTTGAACATCTTAACATCTCCTGTTTTATTGCCAGAAAGTGTTAAACCTATTCTTATTGTTGATAATTTGATACCGGCAAAAAAAGGTGTCCCACGTTGTATCCACAGCATGTAAACGCGTGTCGAACTTCCTTCGCACCGTACGTGAAATAGCCCCAACAGACAGTGAAGTTCTCCTGAGCGAATGATCCCCGCTCGGCATGCGCCGAGATTCGGGACGCGGTGGGGGCGCGACCGACGTTGCGGCCCCGTTCCTTGTGGGTGCAGGCGGCAGGGCCTCGTGGTGTTTGACCCGGTGAGGAGGGAGTTCCGCTACAACGAGTCCATCCCCATCATCTTCATCGGGGGCTTCCCACGCAGTGGCACCACGCTCATGCGGGTCATGCTGGACGCACACTCACAGGTGAGGAGGCGGTGGTGGTGGTGGCGATGATGGCGCGCTAACCCACACGGCGACGCACGGTACACTCAGCATCGTGTGCACCCGGCAGGGTGCCCCTGGCACGATGCACCCTGCCCAGAGGTCGCAAACGGGTTTTGATTCCTTACCCGAACCCGTACCCGGCCGCACCAGGGTCGCAAACGGGTACCCGTACCGAACCGGGTAGGGGACGGGTACCCGTACCCGTACCCGTACCCGATACCCGGCCGGGTACGGGTTGCCGGGTATCGGGTAGGGTACGGGTATCGGGTACCCGATTACGACATCTGGGATGAAGCCATGTTGCAGGCGTCGTGAGAATTGTTTTATTATGTTTTATTTTTATTATTTTATTACTTCCCTTCTACGTGACTTTACCGAAAGAAACAAGAAGATGAATCCCTGCAGTCACGAAAGCTTTAAATCGAAAAAAAAAAGAGACAAGACGTTGGGAAATGAGTGACAAACAGTTACTCACCAGTGACTCACGGCCTACCCGTACCCGTACCCGGCCGGACCAGGGTCGCAAACGGGTACTCGTACCCGTACCCGGCCGGGTATGGGTAGCCGGGTATCGGGTAGGGTACGGGTATCGGGTACCCGATTGCGACCTCTAACCCTGCCCCTGGCAAGATGCACCCTGCCCCTGGCAAGATGCACCCAGCACCACGTATTTGGCACACTGCACCAAGCAGCATGCACCATTTATCGAGTATCCAGCACCAGCGCCCTGAAAACAGCACTCGGCACTCGGCTTCCCACGCCTCTTCCTGCCTGGGTAGGTACCGCGAGCGGTCGGGAGACGTAGCACCATGCACCCAGCGCCCAGCGTCCCGCACTCGGAGCCCTAAGCCCAGCACTCGGCACCTTACACCACCCAGCGCCCAGCATCTTGCAGGGATCGCTTTGCACTCATCACCCAGCACCCTGCACAATTCACTGTGCGGCACATTGCAACCGGCGCTGCAACGAACTCGGTACCCAACCTTGTACACCGCACCCAGCGTGCCGCCGCTCCCCCGTGGCTCTCCCTGGCGCCGCGGGCAGGAGAGACGCAGGTGGAGCCCCAGGGGGTGATGCCCTGCAGGTGGAGCCCAGACACACTGCGGCACGGCGCCCCCTGCCCCTCGCTCGTGCCCAGCACTCTCTCCCTCTCTCTCCTCCGCCGCTCTCCCGTGTCCCTCCGCTCCCCCCCCTCCCTCCGACCCCGGGCAAGGTGCGCTGCGGGGAGGAGACGCGGGTGGTGCCGCGCGTGCTGGGCATGCACCAGATGTGGATGAAGTCGGAGAAGGAGCGCGTGCGCCTGGCCGAGGCCGGCGTGACGGACGCCGTGCTGGACGACGCGGTGCGCGCCTTCGTGCTCGAGATCGTGGCCAAGCACGGCGAGCCGGCGCAGCGGCTCTGCAACAAGGTGGGTCGGGCCGTAGGGCGGAGGAGACCCCCCCCCCCCCCACGGCCGGGTTCGGATAATCGTCACCGGTGTTTGGCGAGCGCCTCACGAAGGGGGTGGGTGGCCAGCACCGCGCCCGGCCGCCTTTGCCTCCCCGGTGGCGACGTATCGCTCACCGCACCGGGTACTCGCTCGAGGCTGAGTCGACCTAGAGGAAGCGCCCAGGACCAGGTTCAGACATTCGTCACCGGCGTCGGTGGCCGTGAGCGCGAATCGAACTCGGGCCGCCAGGTTCGAAGCGTGGCGCGCTAAACCGCCACTGTGCCCCCCCCCCCCCCCGTGCCGCCCCTCGCCCGCCCGCGCAGGACCCGTTCGCGCTCAAGTCGCTGTCGTACCTGGCGACACTCTTCCCCGAGAGCCGCTTCCTGCTGATGCTGCGCGACGGGCGCGCCTCGGTGCACTCGATGATCTCGCGCCACGTCACCGTGTCGGGCTTTGACCTCTCCAGCTACCGCGACTGCCTCTCCAAGTGGAGCCGCGCCGTCGAGGGCATGCATGCGCAGTGCCTGGCCGTGGGGCCGCGCCGCTGCATGGCCGTGCGCTACGAGACGCTGGCGCTGCGGCCCGAGGCGACTATGCGAGAGGCGCTGGCCTTCCTCGGCCTGCCCTGGGAGGCGGCCGTGCTGCACCACGAGGACATGATCGGCAAGGCGGGCGGCGTGTCGCTCTCCAAGTGAGGGGCCGGCCGCGTCGCGCGCTGGTGGCGGTGGCGGTGGCGGTGGCAGCATCGGTCGTCGTGGTAGTTGTGGCGGCCGTGGGATTTCGCCATATTACTGACACCCCAACGGTTGTCAACCCACACGGCCTTTCAGGGGGAGAGCAGGCTGCTGCATGGATACCGCGTGGCAGAAATAAAAAATGCGCACATTGTGGCGATAAAGCACATTAATGCACAACTTCAAACGGATGCCTTACTGGCACCGGGTTGACTCGACTAGGCGTGGACACGTGGTCTGTGTTGTTCCCTTCGTGACCTTGTCGTTAGGGGGGGGCGGGTTGTTTGACCATCCTTCACCATGGGGTCTGGGGGGGCACGTCGGTGTACACAGTGGTGGCGCGAGGTAGAATAAAACCAAGCAAAAGCTGAGCGCCCTAAGCAGCTCAAGAGGCCCGTATTTGCGTCACAATTCTGAGTTGATCAATTATAAGCCTATCAAATATCAGCGCGAGTGTTGTGGTTCGTGCTCTGTGCTATAAACTCAAAGGTCCACCTTTGATTCCTGCTTACGGCCAACACCAGTGACGGATAACTGAACTAGTTCTGGGCCTTAAATGAGTACCCTGTGCGGTGTGTAAAAACTTCAGCACTAGGGCAGTAAAGGTGGTGGCTGGGCATGATCCTGGTCTGGCCACCTTACCCCCTCGTGTGCCGTTCCAGCCGTCATAGCTGCTCGTTCACAGTGGTAATCTTCGCCTTTGTTGTGCACGTGTCTGTGGTTTTTGTGTGTGTGTGTATGTTTGTTTGTTTCCTCTGAGAACCTCAGGAATTCATGCGGCACACCCCAGGTCTCAAAACAAGGGGTTCAAATGTATTGCCGTGCATGTGTGAGCGTGCATTCAGAACACGACTTCAAGACTTGCACACGCGTGTACAGCGGTGTGTCCAAGAGGAGGTGCATGCTGGGGGGGATTGCGTAAGGGGACAATTGCTTAAGGGGACAATTGCCTAAGGCGACCTAGGGTAGGCCGAGGACTGTAGGGTGTCACGGTGGCTAGGAGATGTTAACTACCTCGCCTGGTATACAGGAGGTCATGGGTTCAATCACGACCCTGACGCCTGCTGTATATTTGGAGATTGCATGTGTCTCTCTTCCCGTGGTCTCGTGGATTTTTCTCCGGGTCCTCCGGTTTTCCCTTCCACATTTAGAAGCATGCGTTTAGACTATTTGGCTGATACAAATTTCCACGTGATAAGCCACTTCGTAGAGCTATCATTTGTGGCCAGGTCACTTCTGAAAAAGAGCGATGCAGCTCAGTGAGGCCTTTCCTGGTAAACAATTAAATAGTTTGGTTTAGTTTACTGGTTCAAATATCACTCGCCACTGACCTTATCTGTGGCCGGGAATCAGGGTTGCCAACTGTTCCCCAGACCAAACCTGGATGTATTTCTCAGTCGGAAAAAACACCGTCACGAAACCTGTGCAGCAATACCACACCAACAGATATTGGTACAAACGCAATCCTGCCACCCGAACACAGATGCCCAACCGAGGCAGGTTGCGACCCCGCAGGGAAGAGCGGAGTGAGGGAGGAGAGGTAGGAGAGCCCGTGGATGGGAGGAGAGTGAGATGAGAGGGAAAGATAGACTGAGGTGAATCCATAGCAGTCGTGGATCCAAGGGGCGGGGACCGGGAGGGGGGGGCGATGGGGGAGATTGCCCATACCCCCTTTGTCGGCCCGAAATTTTCTATTTCATTGATATTTGTCAGCGAAAAAACATTGCATTTTTATTTAGTTTGTTTAAAATTAGCCACGGGCACGTCCTTTGGATGTGACCATCCGTCCTATCGGCCAGCCAGCCAGCCAGCGAAACCTTTCTAGAACATAAAATGAGGTTTGAAATTTCAGGACTGCATACCACTACTCCCCCCCCCCCCCTTTGCCCCCCCAGTCTCGGAAGTTTCTATGTCCAGCTTCGGTCCCTTGCGGACCTCTCGGTTGATCCGGCATTGGATTGGAAACCAACGGAAGGATCCGGCAGAATTGGCACGGTGTTTCGGCAGAACGCCTTACAGAGCCTTAACGGGAGGTGTTTGTGCTTACAGAGCCGGTGTTTGTGCTTGCCGTCTCCCCCGTGTGTCTCGCGGCAGGGTCGAGCGCTCCACCGACCAAGTGGTGAAGCCGGTGAACCTGGAGGCGCTGGCGCGGTGGGTGGGACAAATCCCGCATGACGTCGTGCGCGACATGGCTGAGGTCGCCCCCATGCTCGACCGCCTCGGCTACGATCCCCGGGCCAACCCGCCCCGCTACGGCACGCCGGAGAGCAGGGTGGTGGACAACACGCGCAAGGTGGGGAGGAATTCCCGCTCAACTCGCCCGCCCGCCCGCTAGCTTGCCTGCCCGCCCGCCTGCCCACCCGCCGCTGCCAAGAGTGCCCTTGGGGCGCGCGGCCCTGCGACGTGCGCTTCGGGTTGTGTGCCACGGCCGTTGCTTTGACGCCACGGTACAAGCCGAAAGCGCGTGGGCGGGCAGACGCAGCGCAACCACGCGGCGGGGATCTCTCGGGATATAGATGGCGACGGCTTTCGGGAAGCTTTCATCCGGCAGTGGATTGACCATGGCTGATTGTGATGATGATTGGGAGTATTACCGTGCCCCCACCTATTGAACAGCAGGGCCCATCCCGCCCAATATCGTACCCATGTGCTGAGTCCCCTCCATTCATAGGTAGCTACAGATGTCACTTGGGAGTTCATTTCCGAGTGATATCTGAACCGTTCCCGTGATTCCCCCACCCCCCCCCCCCCCGTCTTCACCAACCCGTGCCGACCAGCATGGTGAAGTATGGTCAACTTCCCCCCCCCCCATAACCGACAAAGCAAGCACAGGGAAACCTGCATACAGCAGCGGATTGCCAAAGGGCCGTGGAATATAAGTTCCTCTGGTCGCCTGCGTGTAAATTTTCTAAACGCCTACATTTCGCGTGATGTATAATTCACGCAATGCCCCCTCTGACATTTGGCGGTACCTTTGCCGTAAGCTGTGGACTTTAAATCCACATGTTGCCTCTGCCGCGAGGATTATTTACAATTTTTATTTTCAGCGTGACAGCCCTCGCCGAGAGTGACTTACTTGTGGAGTTACCTTGTCCCTGTCGTGCAATTCCCCCACTGCCCCCACCACCCCCCACACACCACGCAAATATTTCCAGTCCTTTTCTAATGTAATTTTTTTTCCACCGTTTAATTCTAATTGTTCTCTCGGCGTTGTGCACTCAGATAAAGTAGCGATTCGCAACTGTCGCAAAGCAGTGCATCGGCTCCACGTGTTACAGAATGGTTCGTGAAAGTAGATTTCACAGAACTCCTTCTGAGATCTTTTCAAGTGACCTCTTTTTTGCTTGTACATGGGATGGGTGCAATTTTTTTAAATGTCCTGCTCACAACCAAATACTCATCGTTAGACAGTCAAACCGATCATTTCCACTTCTAAATGATCAGAGTTGGAATGTAGCCAAACGAAGTGCAAAAGCACGTGTAATGTCAAATGGATTTTTATATTTTTTGTGCGCGTAGTCATTAGGTGTTCAGGCTGACACTACCAACTCACCACTCTTGAGAATCCGGTTCAATCTCGGAGCAGTGGAAACCTGGATTCAAAGCCAGGATGACGGCGGTGCGGGCTCAGTGCTCCGATCCCCGGACCACCGAGTCACGCCTACATCTTCAGTTCTTATTCACAGATCGGAGAAGAAATAACCTTCGCGCGCAATGTTGCAAAAGTTTTGCACCGCAATTCTGTGCCAATGTCTCCACGTGGTCAGTAATAGTGATGTGTGACACCTATTGCAAGACATCAAGTTTGCATTAACCACACATGCTTGTGGTAAGACATGCAAACAAACATGCTTTGACAAATGCACACATCGTCTTTGAAACGGATTGGCCTACAGGAACTTATTTTTGGACGAGTCAACCTATGGGTGGCCCAGAGAAGATAGATTCTCAGAAACAGATCGCCACTGAATGGTGTTGTAGTATGTAGTAAGTATATGGGAGGCTTGACGACAGGATCGGAGGCACACTTGTTTATTACACCAACACAGTAATTACAGGTCACTTGGCTACAGGGATTCACGACAGCTAACCCCTCTAACCTAAGCCAATTCCTCCACTACGGGGCTAGGGGAGGCTATCTGTCCCAGCCTGGTTAAGCTGGGACCCCGGCACCCTGAGTCACCAGACCAGCTTAGTCTGGGCTCTCGGGGCCACGCCACCGGCTTGCCCTGGTCGGCCCTTATAAGGACAGCGAGCCAGGGGAGCTCTGGGGCCTATTCTAGCAGGTCTTCCTTCTTCTCTGGTTAAAGCTGAGTCCCCGACCTCGAGCCCTCGAGCTCATCACCTTTTATAGGACTCGCTCCCGAGGGGGGGCCCGTGGGGGATACACATGCGGACGTCGGTGCGAGCGCCACCCTTGTGTACGGCCGTAACCCCGCCCCTTGTGTTTGTTGGCCATCCGTGGCCATGCATAATCACACCTCAACATTCGTAGCCATGCGCAATTACACCTCTACATCACCCCCCCCTGTACAGCTCGCAGCCGTCCCTGGCTGCAAAAAAAATCAGAATAAAGGTGCATCCCTCACGAAAACCCCGTGTGTGTGCCTCGCGTAATTTTTAACAAGAACAAGAGAACCTTAACAAGAACAACAACAGGAAGAGAGAGAGAGAGAGAGAAAAAAAATAACCCGACGCACCCCCCCCGAATAAATACCCCAAAACCAACATATATACACACACTCCGGACGCCACCCCTCCCATTGTCCGCAAGGCCCCCCAACGGCCGACCTCACAATAGTCTGCGCGTTTTGGCGCGCGTTCTCGCGGCGGGCCCGTCACAAGGGCCCGTCCTGGCACGCTCATTGACGGTTGTTGACGGTCCGGGTGCAAGAGAGTCAGGCGTCGCTGCCGAGTGACCCCCGACCCCTCCGGGAGGGGTTGGTGGGTGTGGACCCGTCACTCCTGTTGCGCCTGGGGACGGAACAGTTGATGTCGGGTTAGGCGAGTGCAGCGACGTCGGGGAGTCGGCGGAACCCTCACACGTTTGGCCATGCGTGTGTGTGTGTGAACCACGGGGCGGCGCGATGAATGCTTTCAACCTTGAGGGGTGCACATACCACCTGCGCCTCCCCCATTTGACGCGAACACATTGCGGCCGCAAGACCTGTACGACCTCCACTGGCCCCCGCCACGGCCGTACCAATTTTGACGAGGTTGCCAGCGGCACCTGGGGACAGTGCAACCACGCCTTGTCCCCTGGTTTCCATTTGATCACCTGTACCCGCCCCAACCGAAGCCTCTCGTTCGCCCTCTGGCGGAGTTCAGAATTTTGCACGGCCGCTTCCCGCGCCTCAGACAATTTGCTGATGTTAAATTTAACGTGTTCGGACAAGTTAGACTTCGCCTGGGGCGCCGAGAGCTTCAGCTGGGTCGTCACAGGGGGGTTAGCCTCGCGCCCATACATCAAAAAGAAAGGGGAAAATCCGGTGGCCGCATGGGGAGCCATTCTGTAGGCCTGCAACACACCGGCTATACGAAGGTCCCAATCCGTCTGGGATACTGACACCTGCTGGGACAGCATAGACGTGATGGTCCGATGCAGCCGTTCCACCATCCCGTCAGTTTGTGGGTGATACGGAGAGGTCCGAACCTTCTCCGTACCCAAGAGGTCGCACACCTCGCGTAGGAGTTTACCAGAAAAATTCCTACCCTGGTCAGTAAGCAGCCGTTCCGGAGCACCCTTGTCGAGGACATAGCCCTGGACAAAGGCTTCCGCGATGGCTGCTGCCGACTGGTTGGCCAGGGGCCAGGCCATAGGCCATCTCGTGAAGTACTCGACCCCCGTTAATAAATACCTATTGCCCCTGGGCGTAGCGGGAAATGGGCCGAGTATGTCCAGAGCGACGAGCTCGTTAACCCGGGAAACCTTTATGGACTGCAGCGGAGGGTTGGACCCCCTAGCAGGTGGCTTCCTCTGCGCGCATTGCGTGCACGACCCCAGGAGATCCCCCACGTCCTTTGCCATGCCCGGCCAGAAGAAATCGAGCTGGAGTGTGGCAAAGGTCTTGTGAACCCCCAAGTGCAGAAGCCGCTCATGAACAGCCCATACCACCTTACCCCTTAATGCTGCAGGCACCACGAGCCGCTGGCGGCGGGTTTTTCCATCCCAGTGCATTAAAAGACCCTGGAACAACCCCCACGAGTCAACGTTCGCCACCCCCTGACCAGCCCCCCCGACGCGACGGCGCAGAGCGAGGAGGGAGGTGTCCTCCATTTGGAGGCGTCCCCAGTCCGCGACCGACAACCCCAGCAACGAATCCCTCCCTTCTTGCTCGATAGGACCCGAAGCCGAAGGCGCATCGGCAGCGGCCACGAGGACCGAATCGGTGGTGACGTTCGGGGGCCTACAACGCCCCGAACCCAAGAGGCACGCGCACTCCGAAGTGGGTGGCAATCGTGACAGGGCGTCAGCGTTCGTGTGGCGGACACCCTTACGATATGTGGTGACAAAGTCATAGTCTTGGAGGATCTCCAACCATCGAGACAACTGGCCCGATGGTTGTTGAACCCGCAGGGCGTACTGTAGGGCCGCATGATCTGTACGGACGGTGAACCGCCGACCGTACAGATACGGGCGGTACTGCTGAATGAAATAAACAATCGCCAATAATTCCCGACGGGTAACGCAGTACCGCTGTTCGGCTGGAGACAGTACCCGACTACCGTAAGCCACCACATGCTCTACGCCCCCAATGAGCTGGGACAGCACGCCCCCGATGCCCGTGTTACTTGCATCTGTATCGAGCAAGAAGGGTTGTGAAAAATCGGGGTAATTCAACGGCGGAGCCCCCACCAAAGCATTCCGGAGGGCGCGAAAAGCAGCCTCCTCCTCCGGCCCCCAATGAAACCTGACTCCCTTGGACGTCAAGGCATGCAATGGTTTCGCAATCGTAGCGAAGTCAGCCACAAACCGTCGATAATACGACGCGAACCCAATGAAACTCCTGACCTCTCCCACCGAGGTGGGAGTCGGCCAGGAGCTGACGCATTCCGTTTTGGCGGAATCAGTGGATATCCCCGAGCGCCCAACAATGTGACCCAAATACCGCACCGATTCGCGGAGTAAATGGCACTTTTGCGGTTTAAATTTCAAATTGGCAGCCCGCATCTTGAGAAAAACAGCACGCAACCTCTGGAGGTGTTCCTCGAAGGATTTGCTAAAGACGATGACATCGTCTAAGTAAATCAAACACGAATCCCATTGCAAGCCTGCCAAGACCAATTCCATTAACCGCTGAAAAGTTGCCGGCGCAGAATGTAAACCCATCGGCAAGCGGTTAAATTGGAAGAGACCTTGCGGTGTACGAAAAGCAGTCTTAGGTTTTGATTCGTCATCCAGAGGAAGCTGCCAGAATCCAGATAGCAAATCGAGGGTGGAAAAGAATCGCGCCCCCGCCAAGGCATCGAGCGACTCATCCATTCGAGGAAGCGGGTACGCATCTGCCACAGAGATTTTGTTCAGACGCCGAAAGTCGACACAAAACCGCAGTGAGCCGTCGTGTTTTTTCACCGAAACGATCGGCGCGCCCCACGGGCTGTTGGAAGGGGAAATGATATCGGCGGCTAGCATGTCATCAACAGCTGATTTGACATGATCCTTTTCGGCGGGACTCAACCGAAAGGGATTTTGGCGGATTGGCGCGCTGTCACCCGTGTCAATATGGTGTCGCAGCAATTTAGTACAACCAATATCAAATTTGTGTTGACTAAAAACGTCAGCAAATTCGCTCAGAAGAACTCGCAGCTGCGCGCGCTGCGAGTCGGACAGGTCCACTGAACCCGCGCAAAGCGCATCCAGCCATCCGTCATCACAGTCCGAATGCGGTCACGACGGAGGATCGGTGGATACCTGACCCACGAGTGGTTCCTCATAGGGTACCGGCGTTGCGTGTGCAAGCACGGTCCCGTGAGGAACCACGGCCGTTCGCGATCCTACATTAAGGACTGCAATGAAGGGGTCCCCATCCCCTCTCACCATGGTCTGAGCCGCGAGCAAATCGGGTCCATTGACCCCGGCCCGAGATGGTCCCAACAAGACGCCCCGATCCGCAACCCCTTCATTAAACGGCCGACGCAACCTAAGAGGGACGAGCATCTGAGCCCCCGGAGGTACGCGCACAGTTTTTGTCACGAGCGCCTGCACGGTGGCAAACGCCCGACGCTCCGTGGTGGGGGAAGACAAAAATGTAACGCGTCGGCCCGATGGGAGCTCAATGCACCCCTGGTCAATCAGGATACGGATGGGCATTTTGGCCAAGAAATCCGTCCCCAACAGGCACGGAACCGCGAGTGAGGAGGAAACCAAAACAGGCCCGGATAATTTAATGTCTCCAATGCAGATAGTGGCGCGGATTTGCCCAATAATGCCCAGCGAGCCCCCGTTAGCAGCATAGCATGGCACGTCAACAGGGAGCAAGGGACGACTTTGAACGGGAAGGATGTTATTAATCAAATCAGATATAATGGTCGCCGATGCCCCTGTCAATTAAAATCCGCACCTCTACCCCATCAATATGACCGACCACAACCGATGATCCCGCCGACGCAGCAACGACACGATGGGCGAGCTCCGACCACTGACCCGGTTGGAGCGCTCGCCGCATTACAGAACAATCGCGCGCGACGGACGGGGAATTTGGAGCCCTGTTTAGTTGAGCGCGTGAGTGTGTGTCGGATGTGTGCGTGGGCCAAACGTGTGAGGTGCCGCGACTCGCCGTATTTCTCTGCTGGAGCTTGGGAGGAGACGGCGTGGCGTCCTGACGAGGTGTCGCCCCGCGCTGACGGGGAGCCCGGCATCCTGATGCAACGTGGCCTTGCAGGCCACAGTTGTAGCAGCGTGTGAGCGCCCCAGATGTCCTGGGCTGCTCCTGGCGGCTCGGTCCATTCCTAGCCTGTGGTGCCACCGATCTCCATTCCCCTCGCCGCTCCACCCCGCAGACCTCCTCCGATGGGAGGGCGGTGGCCGCCATGGCATGGCCGGCCGCCCCCTTTGCCGCCTTTCGACGTAGGGACCGCAAGCCCCCGTGGATGTGGCGCGCGACCAGCAGGGACGACATCTCCGCGTCGTCTTGAGCCAGGACGTTGACGTCCAGCTCATCAGCGAGTAGCAGCAGCTTTTCAGCCACCATGGCATCCACTCCTTCCTCGTCCATCCTTGGAAAAGCAGCCTTCGCCAGGGCCAGGAGAGCCGTCCGGAAGGCCAGGGGCGATTCGTTGGCGCCCCGACGCCGATCGTGGAACAGCTGCCTGCAGTCCGAAGGCGGCCCATAGACGGCTGACAGCAGCTGCAACGCCAGGTGTAGAGTGGCGCGCTTTTCCCTAGGCGCCGAGGTAAGGGTAGCCAGGGCGTCGTTGTCCAGCATCGCCGGCAGCGCGCGTAGAGCCTCGGCGTCCGTCCAGTTCGCCATCTTTTGATGAGCGATGAACCGCCTCTTGAAGCCGCCCCAGTCTCCGTCTGCGCCTACGAATTCTTTTAGAAGGCGGCAGACGCTGCTGCAAGGCGACGTCCGTGGCTGCAGATCGCTCTCCGTCGCTCCCCGCCGATGATACAGTGTGGGCGGGCTGTGAGCATGGCATCGCCGGTCGCTCTGATGTTGACACGCTGGCCGGTGTTGATGATGTCACGGCCTGTGCTTGGCGCTCAGCAGTCACGTGATGCGGGCCGGCCCCGCCCTCCGCTCGCACTGTAGTGATGGCGGGAAATTTAACCGCGAGCCGCGTCGGGGTGGCGGGAAACGTCGCCGCGCGTCGGCTGCCGTCGTCGACCCGCGCTGCCCCTCCAGCCCCTAGCCGCGTGATCTCCTCCAACGCGGCGGCCGCGGCGTAGAGCAGTTCCGCCAGGCGGGAGTGGGCCAGCCGGAGTCCTTCGGCTGACGCATCCCCCCCCTCTTGTCGTAGCGGCGCGGGCGTACTCGGCCCCGGCTGCTCCGATCCGACCCCGGCCATCTCTGGTGTTGATTCGGCCGCGGCGTCTTCCATCTCCGACTCCCTGGTACGTGTCGTCCCTCGTGTGTCCATCGTTGGACGTTTTACTTCTGACACCAGATGTAGTAAGTATATGGGAGGCTTGACGACAGGATCGGAGGCACACTTGTTTATTACACCAACACAGTAATTACAGGTCACTTGGCTACAGGGATTCACGACAGCTAAGCCCTCTAACCTAAGCCAATTCCTCCACTACGGGACTAGGGGAGGCTATCTGTCCCAGCCTGGTTAAGCTGGGACCCCGGCACCCTGAGTCACCAGACCAGCTTAGTCTGGGCTCTCGGGGCCACGCCACCGGCTTGCCCTGGTCGGCCCTTATAAGGACAGCGAGCCAGGGGAGCTCTGGGGCCTATTCTAGCAGGTCTTCCTTCTTCTCTGGTTAAAGCTGAGTCCCCGACCTCGAGCCCTCGAGCTCATCACCTTTTATAGGACTCGCCCCCGAGGGGGGGCCCGTGGGGGATACACATGCGGACGTCGGTGCGAGCGCCACCCTTGTGTACGGCCGTAACCCCGCCCCTTGTGTTTGTTGGCCATCCGTGGCCATGCATAATCACACCTCAACATTCGTAGCCATGCGCAATTACACCTCTACAGTGTTGTGCACGACGGTTAAGAAGATAACCTTGGGTGGAGGAGAGATGTGGCGATGGTGATGGGGGGGGGGATTGATTGAAGATGAGAGGAGATGTGGAGAGACGGGCACGAGCCCTGGGGAGGGAGGGAGGGAAGAGAGTGGAATGGGCGCTTTGGTGGGAGCCGCTTTGTCCTGACAGCCATGAGCAAAGAGAGCTGCAGGCTTGTGCTGCTGGTTAGAGAAAGTAATCAAGGTGTCAGCCCTTGTGTTGCATTGCGACACGTGTGCGTGTGTGTGTGAGTGTACGTGTACGGTAGTGTAGCGGTTAGCGCTATGCTGCGCTACGATCCCTCCGAGCCGAGTTCGATTTCCGCTCACGGCCAACGCCAGTGACGATTATCTGAACCGGTCCTGGGCTTCCTCTAGGTCGACTCGGCCTCAAATGGCAGCACTTGCCCCAACAGTCTGTTAATGCGATACGGAGGATCTTTGTCTTTTTTGCGTGTGTACATACCGGGGTATGTACATTCCTGTGTCTCGTTATGTGTGTACAATAGAATAAAAAATAGTTTATAGTTAAATGCGGGGAATGGGGAACGGTGGCGCAGGAGTTAGCGCACCGCGCCACAAACCCAGAAACCTGACTTTCGATTCCCGCTCAGTGACCAAGTGATCCTGGGCCTTCCCTAGATCAACTCGGCCTAAAATAAGTGTCTGGTGTGGTGTGTAAACATCAGCACTGTGGAAACAAAGGTCACCACCGGACATGGGGCTGACCGCCCACCCCCCCTCGTTCGTTGTACGATGCCAGTTCGCTAACAGCGCTTGCGCCAAGGCTGTATGGGGGGGGGGGGGTTATCTTTAATTTGTTTTTGTACATATATGTTCATATATATTTAACTGTGTGTGTGTGTGGTTGTACATGCGTGTACATACCTGTGGTATGCATTCCGGGCACAGTGCTTAGCCACATCACCCCTCTCACGAGCAATGCAATCTGTCAATAGGTGCTCGCAAACGTCTGTTGAAGGCTATGGTTGGGGGTGTTTCAGTCTTTTGTGGTGTGTGTGTGTGGTATAGGTGTGCTTGTGTGTGGGTGTGCTTGCGATGTTAAGATCGCTACATGGGGCACTTTGCTTCGAGTGGCTCAGCTCACCGACACAAACCCTGCACCTTATTGCTACCAGATGCTTTCTTTCCAGAGAAGGGGAAAGGGGGGGTGAAAACTAAACCTCTTTCTGCAGCATTTTCCCAATAAAAAAAATCTCTCGCTTACACTGGATCTGGCAGACAGCCCAAATTACTGGCTATTTTTAAAACGGTTTTATTTTATTTTACAAATTATCGTTTAGTTTATTTCCGTCCACGCCAGGATTTATTGAATAAATCTAAATAAATGCATTCGGCCCCATCCAACGCTGTATAAACATCGTCCCCGCACTCCACGGGGCTTTGGCCGGCCTGCATCTCTTTCAAGAGAATCAAAGTTTTTACGGTTTAGTGGGCAGTACTGCGGAAAGGGATCGGATTTTTTTTTTAAAGAAGCTAAATTTTTTCTTAACAAATCCTAATACGGCAGTTATTTTGGCGCAACGTTGTAATTGAACCATCACTTAAGCCCCCTCCGCCCCCCCCTCTCTTTGCGTTTCCGTGGCTGCGGTTTCATGGAGCGGGCGAGTTTGACTCTCGGGATTTGGGGGAAGGGGGGGGGAGACATTTTCAAGAAGCTGACCGCTCGCCTGTTCGCTCGCTCAGCCCCCCCTCCTCCGCCTCACCACGCGCCAATTTCCGCCGCAGTTCCCCGTCCGCCGGTGCGCGTGTTTTCCAAGTGTGGCCCAATGTGCTCAGTCGCTCGCTCGCTCGCACACAGAGGCCCAGGAATGCTGCAGGGTTCATCTCCGTTGGTGGTCCTCTGTGCCAGCGGTGAAAATTCCACTGTTGTTATGGGCGAGGGGATAGGCTGGGCTATTTTGTTCCCATCCCACCAAAGTGGCGTTCTTTTTTTATTACGGAACCCGGAGGCGTGAGGATGGTCACGGTGTTGGTTGTAGCGAGGCGAGACTGGCCGAAATTTGAACCCACGATTAGAATTTAAACCCATGGCGAGGGTGGGGGGCACAGTAGTTATCTGAGCCCCCCCCCCAACCCACCTTGACCAGCATGGTGAAGTATGGTCAAAGAAACCCCCGCGACTAGCATGGCGTGGAGAGACCTCAATCCAGAAATGGATTAACAATGAACTGCGATTTAATTTAATAAAAACATATACTGTACGGCCCATATGTTGATACATTTTCGTGTAAATAAGTAGAATGTGAAAACGTGCAAGTGGGTCGCTTCTTTGCCAAGTCAAGGGTGCAAATCAAAAAAACAATTTCTCCTTTAAAGTGTTCGCCTGTGATATTTCACTCGGCATTCGGTGGCCAAATGCTTTGAACGCAACACCGAGCATGCTGATGTGTGAAGTGGCTGACAGAAAGAATGATGCTCATACTCCCGAGGAGTGCAATGGAAACAATATGAACCACGAGGACTTATTTGGCCGATCGATGCCATCTGCTGCCACCTGGTGTCGGTTGAAAATTCGAAAACAGCACGGCGCGAATATTAAATCCGCGAATATGAATACTTAGATCTTGGGATAAAATAGGGTGAGTGGACATGAACATTTATTACGTTAAAACAATATACACTGTACGTATATATTAAGGAATTTGTGTAGTATTATTGTGTTATTTAACTTAGCTTCAATAGCGACGAACATCAACATATTTAAAAGTGAAAATATGAATGAATAAATACGTGAATATTATTACGTGAGTATTATTTAAACTCACCTTGAATGATGCCGCTTCCTTTTGGGGGGCCATGGTTAACACAGTACGTACACAATTCCTAAAAAACTGTAAAGGATAAGCACTCGCGTGTCTGCTATTTTATTTTTATTTGACCAGGTCCCACTGAGCTATACAGTAGTTCTTTCTCAGAAGTGACCTGGCCACACACGATAGCCCAATGAAGCGGGTTATCGTAATGGGGAAAAATGTATAGCAGTAGCCACATGCTCTAAACGCGTGATGTCGATTCTAAATTTGGAGGGGAAAAATCGGAGGAGGACCCAGAGAAAAATCCACGCAACCACGGGAGGGGGGGGGAGTGGACACGCAAACTGAACCCCGTGGCAGACAAAGGCAGACCCAGAGGGAGAGCGGCATCACGTGGGGGGGGGGGGGGGGGGCAACTTTCGAGCTCTGGTACGCACACTGATTAAAATAGCGCGACAAAAAGAAATTTGTATGTGTACGTATGCTGAGCTTTTTTCGCACCGTACGTAGCCAACCGTTGCTAATCGGAGGTGCGGCGGGGGAAGGACAACAATCAAATGACAAAAAGCATTTCTGAAGAAGTGCAAAAATCGTCGTGGA
Organism: Lethenteron reissneri; assembly: GCF_015708825.2. Lineage (NCBI taxonomy): Eukaryota > Metazoa > Chordata > Hyperoartia > Petromyzontiformes > Petromyzontidae > Lethenteron > Lethenteron reissneri. The sequence continues at coordinate 4,513,102 of NC_083805.1, forward strand.
TGCGCGAATCCGCGATGGAAACCTCGGCGAATGTGAACGGTTTGCGGGAAACTCCGAATGAGCGCCCCCTCTATCGTCATGAACAAATGCTCCTGCCGTGTGTTCCATTCAATTTTGCGATGCCTTCAGAGGTCCTCGAATGATGATGACTCATTGCACTTGAGTGAAACTGTCACCATCTCCACTCAATCTGACTGACATCATCCCTCGATAAAACTCCAGCCATTGGAGTTGGCATCAACAACATTAAGCTCCACCCGTCTCACGATGTGCGTGTGAGGTCCGTTTTTCCAAACCACTGTTGGATGAAGGCATTCCCATGCCGTGTGCCTCTTAGAGGTTATTCTACCGTATACTTCAAGATACAGGGTCAGTACAGGTTGGTGAAGGAAGGCACCCAAGCCTGGGCCCACAATTGCTCGCCACAATTACAGAACTAAATTACCGCACTATACCTTCATAATTGGATGAGAGACGGTTCGCACGTGATGTTTTGTAAGCTCGGGGAAGTGCACTGAACGTACACAGAGTCTAAAACCAGCAAACAAAGACAAAGATCTCACGTTTAGCCTCAAACAGGTTGTTGAGCCGAGTGCTGTTAGTGAACGCCAATGAAGGCCAGCGCAGCACATGAGAGGGTCACGTGGTCAGCACCATGTCTGGCCGCCTCTGTCTCCCCATTTCAGGCTGAGTTGCCCTAGTGGAGGCCAAGGTGCGGTTCAGATATTGTCTGTGAGCGGCACTCAAAACTCAGTTCGCTAATCACTACGCTACCGCTACCCGCACACACGCACAGACACATGTACGACGCATTCATTATTGAAATTGTCCAAACATCCCAATGTATAGCAGGACCCTCCTGAAGCCTAACTTTGAGACCCAGTGAAGATTCCCAGGGTAAATAAATGTCTTTAGTAGCACAATGTTATTATGATCATTGTTTGACCACACTGCGGTGTTGGTTGCTAGCGGGGTATTGCATGCGCAGTGTGTTTGTTGTTAACCGAGATGTCTCTCTCCCGTACGTTTGGCGCGTGCAGATCAAACAGAGAAATGCAACGGCCGTGCCCTGAAGAAGGACACGGACCACGTGGTCTTGTCCCAGTGCCCAAGGAGGGACTGAGAATGGAAGTAGCTGCTGCCCGACCAATCTCTACGGACGCTCGCTGCCGCTGCTGCTGCTGCCCGCTGCCAACATGATCACTCACCCGCCGTGGATAAATGTGTTGACAGCAACCCACGTATAACACCAGAGACGGTACCAAACCAACTCGCATTCGTTATTAATAATGCAAAGGTCTGCTGAGAGAGAGAGAGAGACAGCGAGTGAGAGCGTATATCCAGAACACCGTGAAATTGTACGGGATTTGTCTTTTTTGTTTTGTTTTTTTTCTATTATGCACGTGGCAAGTCGCCCGCGCGTCATTTCTGACTGTTGGAGCAGTGTCGCCTTGAAGCCTCCATTCCTCCTTCCCACCCCAGGGGCCGGACTCACTGTCCGTGCCCACCGGGCGCTGCTGACCCGTGGGACCAATGTGCGACAGGGGCCCCCCACCTCGCGATGATAGAATCGTCTTTAAATAGATGTGAACCTTTTCGGCCAAAGCGACGACGTCACATGCCACGTGTCAGTGCGCGTGAGACGTCATCTCACGACGGCACGTCATACGCAGTGTGGCGTCCTCTCGTTGCCCAGGGTCTCGGTCTCTCATTGACCCTCAACCCCACGACCACCCCGAATCCCACCCCCGCACCTCCGATTAGCACGGTTGGCTACGTACGGTGCGAAAGAAAGTCAACATACATACACACACATACACCCTGAATCCCACCCCCACGACCTCCCCGACTCTCACCCCGACCCCCAGCCCCGACCAGCTCCTAATTCCACCTGTGTGGTGTTGGACACAGGGTCAGCGACGTCCGCTGTGATTTGTGCAAATATACGTAGCGAGACGTGCTTGGAGGAGAGTTGGATGTGGTTGTGAATCGCTGCTTTCTGTCGGCCAATACCCTAATGGCACTCGGAGGGAGTCGCCTTTATTTGACCTGAAAAGAGCGCACCTGTCCTGGTGAGTTCAACCGAACAAGTAGATTGCCTTGCCCCGACCAAAATTCCTGCCTTCATTTACATTTAAACCCTTTTTATACCTCTGACTGTAAGCCCAGCTTTAGCCCCAAGCGTAGCGTTATACTGTAGCTCTAACCGTATCCCTTGGGTATAGATGCCAAATCCCAACTGTTGACAGTCACCGATGTGGGCGGTGACAGTGGTGACATAGCCGAGCGGTATTGCATTTCGCCACTTGTTGCGGGGACTCGCGGTTCGAATTCCAGCGGCCGCCCTGGTTATTACTGCGTGTGTAACGACCCCACCAATACTACGCGCCGTCGGCTTCGCTCGGTGGACGCTCAAGATCCCCCTGATGTCATTCGCAAGAGTCGACCATTGTTGTGCCGCCGGTGTCAGGGTCCAAATTAGCAAAATTGGAAAAAAAACAATTCGTAAATTACTCAACCATCGCCGCCTACTGACAGACTAATGCCCCAGGTCACTCTTGAAAATGAGACTCATCGTGGTCTCTTGAGTTTCTCACCCGGTTAAACCAAAACGATTGTGGTCGAGCATTCTCAATACCATTTAAAAATGAAATGTGCCAAAAACGGACGAACATGATGAAATCAGCTCGTGCCCAGGCACAATACTCGACTGACAGTTACATCGCAGGAGAGTGAGAGACCGCAGCAGCTGATGGAGGCCTTCATCCAGCGTTGGTTCGATGAACATAATTGTAAGACCCTGTCGGCAAAGATTTCGGAATGGGAGTCAATGCCCTTCACCAAATGAACACGCAACTAAAATGAAACACGGCCCACGCACTTATTGCTCCGAGTTCTTGGGCTCTACGACACAAGTTTAGCGCTTGGTGATATTTTTTTATTTTTTATGACTAAAATCACGGCGAGACACCGGTGATGCTCCATTGGCAGCTAAAGATGCCCACGCAGAGGAGCTGCGAATCTTAAGTGAAGAGCTTTGTTTTCTTGTGGTCAGTTCATCAAAATGTGTAAATGATGAGAAAAATCGCATCATAACAGGACATCAGTGCAGGGCCGGGAAACCACGATGCACTTCTTAAGGAACTGCTGATGGTTTTAGCATAATGCACACAGTTGCTTTTAAACATGTTTTTGCACGTTTTTTTCTCTTGCGGGTCGTTGAATCACCGTAAGATCACGTGGGTGACAGATGATGAGAAAATCCCATCGTGACAAAAAAAATTATTCAGGCTAGAAAACGACGATGCACTTCTTCAGGAACTGCTAACGACTTTAGCATAATTCACGATGGTGCTTTTTACATGTTTTGTTTGCGGGTCGGTAAACCGCCGTAAGGTCGTGTGGGTGAAAGAGCTCACCCTGCAAGGTGGCATTCACAAGGCAGTACAGCAAGTAGTATTTAATTTTTTTTCGTGGACGAAGTTTGAGTGGTTGTTTTCTTCCCAATATGCCGTGGATTTCTCCAGGAACTTGGGTTTCCACGCGTATGCACAAACACTTAAAAACATTACCTGACCAAAAATCGCAAAACTTGCGACCCTCCTGAAAAAATCTCCAAATTCACCGACCTATTTTATTCTTATTTTTGTTGTTATCTACCACACACCACCTATAGTGTGAGGTGGACATTAAATAAGCCTTAATATAAAAGTGTCGTTAACTCACCACCACCACCCGACAGCCAAATAGTACGGTTTGTCAAGCAAACAAAACGTGGCAATCATTTGCTGCTTCAGCACACCGATGTGTTAAAAGGTAAACCGACAACATTTACATTTTGAGTACTGTGACGTATTACATCCCGCTTCCTCACACACACACAAAACCTTTATCTAGAATAATATTGGTCGCGAAAGCCTGGTACGCTGTAATCCGCAACCCCAAAATGTCAAATATGTCAATTACGGCGGTTTCCGCGACACACACACACGAACCTCTTTCAGATGCCTCTTACCTGGTCAAATAAGTTAATGTGATAATTTGAGCGCTTATTCGTACACGTGTTTACAAAGAGTGATGGGATTTCATTGAATGAAATCCAATTTTACTTGGGTCACCCACTCACTCACGCACTCACCTCACTCACCCATCCAACCAGTCACTCACCCATCCACCCACTCACTCACCCATCCAACCAGTCACTTACCCACCCACTCACTCACCCATCCACCCACTCTCACCCACTCACTCCACTCATCCACCCATGAGTATTTATTGACAATGAAACTGCAAAACATCGCTCAGTCACTCACCCACTCACTTGTAATGACATGATGACACCTGCTGGCTGGGAAAGGGAAGCACGGGTACGGGCACGGTTAAGGGAACATCCAATCAGAGAGGGAGCGGTATCTGGGGCAAAGGGAACAGGAGCGGTTGGCCAAGATTCTCCGGGATCCTTCTCGAAGGTTCCACGAGAGGGCGTGGCCGGAGGCGGGGCCTAGCCACGCCTGGGGGATATAAGGGGGAGCGGACACGGGGCTCGTGTGTGGATTCTTGGGTCCTGGCTGCGTCGCTGCTCGCCGACATCTCTCTCCGTCGTCCGGCCACGTGGAAGATCTCCTGCGGGGTTTCCATCGCCATCCTCGTCACGCTGCCAGCCAGCGGCTTAGCCGAGCGAGGGCGGTGGGACCACGCCGAGTGATCGGCTGTGTGTGTAGCCAGTAGAGACGTTAATATCTAAGTAAGACTGATAAGGTTGGCCTGTGTTGTGCCCAGTGTGAGAAATAAAAGTACCCTCTACACGACGTGTTGCGGAAGTCGCTCATTACACACTCACCAACTCACCCACCCTCAGGTTAAGAACCAGGCTACAGTCTACATTATAGACTGCCAGTACACTAACTCCGATTAAGAACCTGGCCACAGTCTACATTCGTGTTTATTATTTTTATTCACTTGATTTTTTATATGATTTTTATATCTACGTCACTTTACCGAAAGAACCAAAGAATTAGGGAGCAGGGAGCTGTGGCACTGCGTTGATTGTGAGCTGCGGAAGGCGCTTTGATCTTTGAAAGTTGGTTAAAATGTCGTATATATTTTTTTAAGGATTGTCGTTTAGAAGAAAAAACTTAATGCACTCTGACCATAGGATGGGACTGGTTGGTTGGTTGGTATCGGCTGCCTCTTAGGTACACACCAAGCCCGCTGTGTCCCGGGCTGTCCCAGCATCGTTGCTGGAAACATTACAAGCATTTCAAGTCACACAGTCTTGGGGAGGCGCTCGAGTGTTCTCATTCTCACCATTGGAACCTCATTTGCCAATAAAAAATATGATAATTGTTTTTTTTACCCTTCTATCTGGCAACAAAACTGACACATTTTGGCGTCATCTGGTCCAACTCAAGTGAGACTAGGCTCTAAGGAAAGCTGTCTCGGGTGTGGACCAATCAACTTCAAGGACAGTGCATACATTATCAGAGTTATGTTTTGTTTTGTTTGCATTATGGCTGCAGGTATTGTGGTCTATGCAAACATGACTCCTTGTAAAAAAAGGTGTCAGTTTTGTTGCCAGATAGAAGGGTAAAAAAACCAATTATCATGTTCTCATTCCGTCGGCTCCTCTAAGCTCCACGCATAGCTTGAGCGAATATATTGACAGCCGCTCTTGTCAAACCATCGCTGGATGAGGAGCCTCGCCACAGCACCCAGGATCGTGGTTGGTTTATATGACCATAGGGGTCGTCCATAAATGACGTCACGCGATAAATTTCGATTTAAAGCTTTCGTGACTGCAGGGATTCGTCTTATTGGTTCTTTCGGTAAAGTCACGTAGAAGGGAAGTAATAAAATAATAAAAATAAAACATAATAAAATACAATTATCATGACGTTTCGGCCACAACGCAAGCAGCCGTCCTCAGGTGAAGAACAGGTCTCGGAAAGACAGCGTCTGACAGCCCTAAGAAGACGTCACGCGATTTTAGACGATTTTTGACCCCCCCCGCACGTCACACGGCGTCACAAAAAGTCAGAACCCCGCCCTCAAATATGACGTCACAAAGCTCTGCCCCCCCCCCCAAAACTTGCTTCAAATCGCTTTAAACTATTGTCATTGTAGTGCGTATTTAATGTGGCGCTGCACTCTGATGTTGTAGGAGAAAACATTTATAAAAAAGTCTATTTAATTAAGTAGAACGTGTTGTCTATATTCATTTAAAGTTGCGCATTTTGATGTGACGTCACATTTCTCAACCCCCCCCCCCCCCTCGTCACACATCGTCACAAATGTCTGACCCTCCCCCCCCTAAGTGCATGACGTCATTTATGGACGGCCCCTTACTTCACCTTGCGGGTTGGTGAAGACGGGGGGCGGGGGGCATAGATATTGTGACGAGAGCGGCATGAACGGGTCTGCACTGCCCTCTGCTGACCGCATCATTTGAGGTTGCAATTGGAGCAATGTTTATTCATACAAGAAACTTGGGGGGGGGGGAGATTCTTCTACTAATAAACCCACGCGATTCGCTCCACCTCTTTAAACCGGTTGATTGTTTGCGTCGACGCAAACCCCATTGCACCCGAAGTATATCCCACAAATATCTGCACCCCTACGCGAAGAAGATGAATCCCTGCAGTCAGCATCTTGTACGTCATCAGTTTTTCCTCCCGATTCTGGTACGGTGACGTACAAGACGTACGTAACTTCAGGTCGGAAGACGTACCGAGGCTCCCACAATGCCATGCGGGAGGGAGTGTGGCACAGTTTGGCGCCAGCTGCTGTCATGTCGTTACCGTTCTCTGCAGCGAGTACAATGTCTTTAAAAACAGCGGTGCAATGCCTCTCGAAATAAAATGAACGCTAACCACTTGCGTGCTCAGATATTCAGCGGTGAACGGGACGCCACCCTGCAACTTGCAGACGTTTCAAAACGGGAAAGGGTTATAAATCGACACTTTCGTTTGAACAGAGATGTTCCTTTGCAAAAGGACTCTTGACCACAATGGGTTCTCACCCGGCTATAATAAGGAACAAAGCCACGGTGATCATTACCACACGAGGCAGTAACATTCTATACAAATTTAGAAAAACCACACAGCACATACTGCTCACTTTGACAGGTTCTTGCAAGTTTATTTACAGTGATACATTCAAACCAATAACACCTTGACATAAAAAAAACAAGTCATTGTACATATTAAAGTCAATAAACTTGGCAACATCCTTACAAATGCCAAATATTATTGCAATCGGGGTAGCCTGTTTGCCTGTCTTTCAAGGCACTGGCAATGGATTCAGGAAATGCGTTGAAATGTAGTGAAGCTCCAATGTATGGTGAACCCTGCAAGGAAACTGGTGATTACAGCATCTTACCTGGAGCGTTTCCAGCAATGGGTAACCTTACCTTTCCTTCGTTAGCGACTGCGGTAAAGACCGTATAATTAAAGCTCTGCGCAAATCCATTGCGTTACCGTTGTTGCTACACCTGGCCCAATGCAATTTAATGGCAACTTGGGCAACATTTAATGGTTGGGAGGGGGAAAAAAGTTGAAAACTTAACATGCTAACATTAAAACCGTTTGTCTACTAGTGCACAGTTAAATCTGCAGGCCCTTTTTAAAATCCTGTAAAAGTACTCATCGGTACAGTTTGACATGCTAGCTTATCCACTAGATGATTTTATTCCTGGCTGCATGGCAGATGTTTCCTTTTCCCCCAGAGCGATAATCGTTGTCGTGATGTGCCTGCACCTACAAAGGTCGTTTTTTCACGAGCAAAGCAGCTTGCCACTGGGGTTAACGTCAACTTGACATCTTTTGAACGCAGAATTAACTCGTCCCCTAATGCTCTGCTACTGATGGATCACGTGTGCACCTTTAGTGCACGCGTGAGCGTTGAAGAGGTCGGAATTGGCATGGTGCCAAAAAAAATAATCTCGTAAAAATCTCCCGGTAAAAGTAGACCGGCCATTATTTCACGTGGTAATTTAAAATTCCACTTTTTTAAATTTGTAAACACAATTTTAGTATTGCAGTGAATTAAGCAAATCCTTGAGCAAAAAATGCTCCAAGTTGGCAGTATGGGGCATCAAGTACGCGGTGATATACTTAATGCTGTTAAGAGCCACTCTCACCTGCCATCACAATGTCAAGCTTCACATTAAACGCGTCAAACGGTGACCCGTAATAGTAGTTAATGGAGTCTTGCGTAAATCCTATTTACTTACTAAGAACCTCACCCTTTTTAAGGAGTGTTGTGCTTTGTAAAAAAAAAAAAACACATTTACAAATTGCACTTGCATGTTTGAAATGTTGTACAACCGATAATGATGCAAAGAGATGATGGAGGAAAAGAGAAAAAAACATCTTGGTAACACCGTCGCAAACAACAATAATGCAGTCTCTGTACAAATTGCCTTGGTTTTGAGTCCCCCCCAAACTCTGGCACCTGGGTGCCCATAGTTTTCCACCTTGTGTGCTCCCCCTCGCACGGTTCGATCGTCCGTTAGCTCAAGATGTCGTTGACGTACACACTCCTGGGTCGGCCGTCATGCGGCAGCAAAAGATCCTCCTCCGTGGCCGTGCCTGTCCCGGGGGGGGGGGGGGCATTGGGAACATTTGGAGAGAAGTGCGGTTTCAGTTAATGTACAGTTTGTTCTCCTGTAACGAGTGTCGTTTTCATAAACAAATGCAATATGTGATGAATGTGCATGCGAATTGGATATAACGCGATTTGAGTGAACAGAGAACTACGTCGCAGGAGTCGGAATATAAGCAGTCGTGTATGGCTGCCTCGGCGTAGCATCGCGCAAGGGCAGGATGCTGCTGGATGCTTCCCGATGCTACCCACGCACCTCGGTTTTTGCTCAGCCTGCATAACGCATCTCACGTCTCATCGTGTACTGCTTTACCCTCGATTATAAATTGTAACGTGGTGTTCTTTCAGGAATGCAACTACCGTGTTACAGGAGAACGGCACCTTTTCTACACGCGCTCACATGCGTGTATGCGCAAGGTTTAATGGGTTTGTGAAGGCATGTGGTGGATGTTTGTGCGATTGTCGGATGGGTTCCATGCTGGCACTTGTCTTGAGCGAGGGAGTGATTTGAAACCTAATAAATCAGAACACGTTCGTAGCCGTGTAACAGCTCCGTCACCCAAGGTGGTGTCGCTTTTACACGGCGAGACGTGGAAACAAAGCAACGAGCAGGGAATAAACACGGTGCAATTTGGATGTGTGCAGTGGCTAAATAAGATCGCATTTCTGTGCACAGAAATTAATGGTGGGCATATTTTTTGTTGTTCAATACAGGCATGTAATGATTCTACTCCCTAGCCATTCAATGATTTGGAGTTGATTTTCATGCAAGGATCCATTATGTCTTGATCACGTTATATGTATATATTGGATTTTTTTCATTGTTTTGTTCACGCCATGATAATTATTTATACATGAGATTAGCAATATGCATTATACATCCTAAATAATAGATTCCTAAGATGCATGATTCAAGGCACGTTACCGTGAGCATATGAATCGACTTAAATAAATGAATCTACATCGCTGCACATCTGGTACAACATATGAGTGTTTTATTTGGCATTCAGGCTTTTTTTGTGTTTTAGATATGCAGATGCATTGAGACGTGCCTTGTTTGACAATTTAGGTTTCTTAAGTGTGCATTGCTCCCCTTTCAATTTTGTCAGATCTCGGTGGCATAGCACGATCAGCACGGGGCCCTTGTACAGGGGACAACCTGGGAGCTCTCCCTCTAAGCTCCCCCTTTTGTAGCCCGGCGCCTGAGCCCGCACCCCCCTCCCCTCCACACCTTTTCGGCCTGCGGGCCCCAGGGAGCAGTTGTTACCGCCTACTACAACAACAACTCGCTCGCTACGCCACTGTCCGTGTATCCACACCTGTGCGGGAGCACGCGAGGGCGTACACATGCGCGTGTATGCGTGTACAACTTTTATCGCACACGTACGTAGCCAACCGTGCCGGACGGAAGTGCGGGGGGGGGAAGCCAACGAACGAAACAGGAAAAAGCAGTTCTAATGAAGAAGTTGGTTTTCAATCCTACGTGGAGGGGGATGTGGGGAGGTGTGCACGGCCCCCCTCCACTTGCGCATACTCACCGCTGACGATCATCTCCGCTCGCTCCCGGTCCTGCTCGATGACGGTGGCCGTCTTGAGGAAGCAGGCGCCCCCGAAAGCGCACACGAAGGCGCAGATGAGCAGCGCGTACTCCAGGCTCAAGAACCGCCACAGGTACGAATCTCGATCTCCCTTGATTGAGTCCGAGATCTGGTAAAAACGCATGCACAGAAACGGTGGCTATTTCCATGTAGCACCAGCAAAGCCTCAAGTATTGACCATTACACCATTATCTAAAATGGCTGACAATGTTATGGTTTTCCTGGAAGATAATTTCTTTCATTAGCTATGATCTAACCACTGCTGGTTGAAGGCCTCCCCACACCGTAGCTTTCTCATGGTCTCGCGACGCACTGATCCACCCGGCTTCTGCACAGAAGCTGATGTCATTCTTCCATTCTCTGTGGTTCATGTCCCTTTTGGGTGTTAACTCTCCTTGCGTTGCCACTCCATGATTAGTCTTCACTACCGGCCATTACCCAATCTTAAGACACCTCTCCGCCCCAAGCCCACGTTCTTTTCCCAACAGTCAACATGATGTCTTTAACATACGCAAATTAAATGCGTCCACAACACAGCACAACACTTTTGCTTGGTAAATTGAAATTCTTCATTGTCATTAGAACTTATAGGAAAAAAATAATAAAGTGCGCAACTTTGAATAACATTGCATCCATTCCTGGGTTTGAACTTCCACGAAGCTCCTGGTCCACCCTAAACCGCAACCACTGCACAAACCATGGCAGATGCCTGATACACAAATGGAAAATTTAAAACTGAGCAGTGTGCACGACTGTAGTCGTCCAGAACAGACCGAACAACGACGCAATGCCTGATGATGCACAAATACAAAGACATCACATCGATGCGCTCCCGCTGCTCCAGACGCAGTTATCTGGCTTGTCCACCCGAATGTGAAATTGTAGTTGTTTCTCTGTCTCTACGTCGTCATCCATACGAAAGAAGAACACAATTTAAATAAACGTGGGGAACTAACCTGCAGTGTCCATCCCCCCAACATGCATGCTGGAGGGGGTGTGCGGTGTGGTGCGAGTGGAAGGTGTCTCGTGTGTGTTGCCCACACCTTGCCGATGAGGTACGGGGAGAAGGCATCTCCGAGGAGGTGGGACATGAGGATCTGCACGGACTCGGCCGTGGAGCGTCTTGTCGGTATCACCACGTACTGCACGCGCGGCGGAGGCGGGGGGGAGGAATACGCCGTGAATAGCTTGCAGCGCACGCACTGCCGTGGGTCCGTTGCAGTATGCTGCCGTGCACCACAACCGCGACGTCTGTTGGTCCAAAAATCTCTACACCTGCCGGGCGAGGTGGCTTACTCGCCTAACTTTGGGTGGCATGGCGGTTTGTGGACCGTGTAGATTTGTGAAAAGAACTTTTTTATATTGCTGCTTGTTCGTTCTTGTCAGTTTATATTGCTGCTTGTCAGCTCTCGACAACCAAATCTCCCTGAAGCGGTCCAATTTTGTCAGATCTCAGACGCTAAGCTAGATTTAGTCTGGTTACTACCTATATTGGGAAACTGGTGCTGAATGCCAGGTATTGTAGGCTCGGGTTGAGAGGTGGCCTGGAGATGCCATGATGTCAAATGGTACGTGAACCCATCTGTGCGTGTGGACCTTTGCGTGTCATCACCTTGCATGTGTGTGGGGTTTCTTCGATACTTTGATTCCCTCCCGCACGCAAAAGATTCACGAATGAAATTGACTGGACATTCCATTTTAGGGCCCTCCCAAAAAAGAATCTCGAGACTCGGTGACTCTATTGGATAAATTCAATTACTATCAGCAACACTCAAAACGGAGCACTATTTATTTACTCGCAAGCAGGTGTAAACCATATATTTGGAAATGATTGTCAAATTGATGATTTTCCTCACAGTAGAAACACTCAGAATCTCACAAGAAGATATAAATGAAAAATAGTGAATTTAATGTTCCGATGTATTTGTGGCCGTGTAAATTAACTCTTGAAACCTTTTCACCAGCACATTCATGGCGCCGACGACATGTAAGGGAAGGACTCACCAGCAGGATGTCTGCCACGATGGCCCAGTTGAGGCACAGCAGCGTCTCCCCGCAGAAAATGAAAAACTGGAAAAGATTGCATGAGCCGGGTGTTGGGTGAAAAAAAAATAGCAAGTAATCTTAGCAAGCTAAAACGATTTGGCGATGCTGCGTTGGCAGTGGTGTACATAGTTGACAAACAGAAAAAGCGACATTTGTCAATAGCAGTCCCTTTAAAATATTAAAAAAATTATAGGCTTTGGTCATGAGGCAGCCAGGAGATTGGAGCACAGCAATAGATTGAAATCGAACTCTGTAACTGTAAATGTCCCTTGTTTTAAATTAAAGCGCACCATATGCTATGAAAAAGGACCATTGTGCAAAACGTATCCGATTATAATAATAAACTCAGCTTTCTAAGTGAAATTTACACAAGGCCTAAAAGCGCTTGCATAAAGCTTAAGTTATGGAGAAAGCCTGTACTAATAAACAGGTGAGTTTAAAGAAGCGATTTAAAAAAATGTAACACCGATTCCCTAATGGACAGAGGAAGGGGAATTCCAGACTGCAAAAATCTCCGTCTCCCATCGAACAATGTCTGCTCTCTGAAATAACGAGTAGACCAGAATCGGCGGTGTTATTGACAAATGTAAATTTAGTTGTTGTTCGTCACAGAAAGGGGCCGCGACAAATTCAAGTGGCGCTCTGGAGTGCGTGGTGCGTACATATGTGACGGTCGTGTTGCTTTCAGCCGTGACGAGCGACAGGAAGAGGAACGGGGCGGAGCTCAGCAGCCCGAAGGCGCACACGAGCGGGTCGGCGCGTGCGTTGTACTTCTTGTAGCGACGGGCGATCTCGGCGCCCACTCCCACACCGATAAAGCCCGACACGCACGTCAGGATTCCAAAAATCAGGCTGACCCTGCGGGCGGGTGGGGCGACGGACAAAAGACGGGGCAGTGTAAACGAGTCTACAATGCAGCCGCAATGACGCAAGGTGCAAAGTGTTTCGGTGAAACAACTTTATCTTGGCAAGCTGTTGTGGACATGTGGCCATTCGGTCCCAACAGCAATTTGATGAAATGTCACCGTTTGATTTTGATTCAAGGTAAGTTAGATTTTAGTTCTGGTTTGTAATGTTGATCATTTGTTTTCTTTTTTTATCCATTCCGTCTCGTTAGTACAGTTTTTTTGTTCTCCTGGCCCATTCGTCTAAACATAAGATTACCATATAATTTGTAATAAAGAATCTTAAACAATCAATGTTCACACCGTGACTCTACGCGGGTGTCGCGAGTGTAATTAGGAGGCACACTCTAAACGAGCTCGCCAGATCAATAGTCTAACATGATGAACTGTGTGCTGTGTGAGTGTGCGTGCACACGCATGTCGCTCACTGGCTGTATCCTTCACAGGGCTCCGTGACGCAGGGTCTGAGCCGGCCCTGCACCACCTCGGCCAAGGACAGGAACTCGGGCGACCAGAGGGCGAGCGCGCCCGTCACGAACGACACGCTCGTGAATCCCAGCGACGACCACAGTAAGCTCTGGCTGTGGTGGAAACGAAACGGGGGGTTTGGGTGAAGATCCGCAGAACACCGGAAATGCAGGTGGAGTTTCTGGCTGCCCGAGCAACGATACAATTGGTCACTTTACAAAGATTATGTGTGGGATGCTTCTTTCGTATGGTTGATGTAGATGCAGAGCAACAACTTAAATTTCACATGCAGGTGGTCAAGCCAGATAACCGCATCAGGAGCAGCGGAGTATTCCTGTGATGTATCCTTTTTAGTTGCGGATTGGGCATTGCGTTGTTATATGTTGTTACAGTCTGTTCTGGATGACCACAGTCGCACATTGGAACAATTTTTCATATTCCATTTGTTCATCGGGTATCTGCATTCGTCATGGTTTGCAGTGGATGCGGTTTAGGGTAGACAATGAGCTTCCAATGTTAGGTCCTTAACAAACAAAGTGTTTGTGCTGTTGTAGCTGAACCGTCAAATTGTATACAGCAGGGATTTTTAATATATATTTTCCAGCAAGCCACAAAAAAATTAGCGTGTGCTGGTAAGCCACTTGACATCATGTCACATGTACAAACTGTGACATCGCATGGCCTCTGTCAATGTCTGGAACAGGTGATCACTAAATGCATACCTCCTTGTCTCTCTGATCTCTCTCCCTTTATCCCACTAATCTGTATTGATGTCTTAGGAGCCATGTCTCTTTGTGGATTAGTTCAAGAGCACATCTGACCTGCAGGCCCCCAGATGAAGAACCCTGGCTTAAAGGTAGATGCAACCCAAAAATAAAAACAGAGTTCCTGTTGATATATTTACCAGGACTGTTCCATGGCTGAATGATAGTGTTAACGATCGTGAAATAAAACATTTGAAGTAGCCAGGCACACCACATAGCACTCAAATGCTACCCTGCTGTAATGTTACTGCCATACATTTTATACATCAATGTCACTAAAGTGCTTTAGCAGCATTCGTATGTGCACCTGAAAGTCATCTTATACACTATGCCTTAAATTTGTGTTGGCCAGCCTGGAAAACACCGCTTTACTTATTCTTCTACAAGATAAGCGCGATTAGCTTTTTTAGTTGCATATTTCTATAATGCAGTAATTCTCTACCTGTTGTGGTCCACGTTCCACAAGTGGGCCCCCCAAGGCCATGGAAAGTGGTCCGTGGAAATGTTGCAGATGATAATTTTTTTTCTTCTCAGAAAACAAACACATTTTTTCCAGTGTGGTGGACCACAAATATTCGTTTAGGGTTGACAGTGCTCTACAGATGAAAAAAAGTTGGGAACCACTACTTTTAATCAGTCTAATGCCATTAATTATTTCAAAATATATTTCTGCACCCAAATGTTGGTTAAATTCGAAAGCGTTCTGAAAGTTCAAAGCAGCAGGGCATACCGTTACATATAAAACAATTTTACAATCTACTGTATAACCACGCAATTTATGTACCCTTGGTGGAATCGGCGAAATGGTACACATGACCGTAACTTTGTACGGCTTCACGAGTACGAACGAAACACCGGGCTTGACAAAATGAAATCTCATGACAAAAGCAGAAATCCAGGTGGACCCAGAGTCTTCATTTGCCGCCGCTTATTCACATCCCAGCATAAGCTGCCGCCTTCTGGTGCCTTCAGATGAATGAGAAACAGGCGCAAGGCAAAGCGGCGCATGCATGAAAAGGCGGCGCACCCCCCTTACTTGCGTGCCAGGGACTTGAGGTCGGTGAGCCAGCTGGTTCTTGACAGATGTACGCCCGTTTCCTGCTCGATGGCGCCCCTCGGGGGCTCGGGAACCACGAAAAAGATGAGCAGCACCGCCAACACGCCCAGAACTGGGGTCACCTGGTATATAGGCAGACAGGCAAGGACCCAGCAGGGCAAATGACATAGTCCAAATGTGATCAATTGCACACATTTAATTGTGAAATCACAGGGCAACATTGCAGGCTGCTGCTGCAATCAATTCACGCCGCGCGGGGACGGTTGCCACCAGGGGGTTCCCCCTGCCGCACGATGTACTGTCATGCTCTTCTGGTCTTCCGAAGAAATGAATTAGTAAACTGCAACTAATTCGGAATGCAGCGGTACGTGTTCTGATGAAAACCAGAGAGCACTTGCATAACACCCATATTACGATCCTTACACTGGCTGCCAGTCAGTCAAATAATTTATTTTAAAAAAATTATTCCTTTGGTTTTTAAGGCGTTGTATGGTTTGCCACCTGTATACATGTCTTCCATGCTTTTACGATATGAACCGACAAGATCCCTCAGATCCTCTTAGTCGTCCCAAAGGTCAGGGACCAAACCCACATCTGGAAATGCGGAAATTCGTTATTATGGAATCAAAATTGGTACAGGGAAGAGCGATTTATTGAAAGATCCTCTGCTGTTGCCTCCTCGGTGTGGAACTCTATATCCCTATGCGCATCCGCAACATCAAATGCATTTAGGCCTTTAGATGTTTTTTGAAAGTCAATCTGTTTGGTCAGGCTTTCGAGCAGCCCTGAGCTTAGCACCGTACCTCTAAGTTGTTGTCTAAATCAGGTGGGGTGCCTGTCCAAGAGAGATGGACTGAAATGTTAACGACATGGAAGATGGAGGCGAGGACTGTAAAGTGGTGGAGGAAAATTGATAGCTAGAAGGTTAAGACGGCACAGAAGAGTTTACATTGCATGAACTGGCTACACGCTGGAGTGGAAGGATGATGTTTTCTTGTGCTTGTACATGCATGGAATTTTGCGCAAGAACTCATTTATGATTTATGTTAATTCATGGCATGACATTTTTTGCCTCGATAAAAAACCTGCACAAACAAAATGAAAGAAAATACGAGGCAAATGGTAAAAAGGAGAGAAATTACAACCCTGAATCGTGAATTCATTGGTTAGGAGATTAATCTTAACATGCCTTATTTGATATCTTGATATATTTTCACTTCCATTTGGGTTTCCATTGAACTCATTCTCCTTGTAGGAATATATTTCTTCTACTTATTCATACGTTTTTAATGATTTTTTTTTACAAACTTCAATATATATGTTGACCTTGAGTGGGATATATTTTGTTAATTATATATTTTTACAAATACAATATTCCAAACCATTTTTACTCGTATAACAAGTAGAGGATTTATATTTATTAATTTCAAAGCCAGTGAATGATTATACTATTTTGAGCAACTGTTACCAGATTTCTCTCTATAATAACACGATGTAACACGATTTTTGTTCCTGGGTAATAAGTGTTATTTTCTAATTGCTTATGCCTCAAGTATAGGAAATGGATCTTATTTCCAACAAACTTTGCGTTTGTGACCAGGACTTTACGTGAAGGAATGACACAAATGTACACGTTTTCTCATTGACAATAGGTACATTTCTAAATATCACTGTCCTGGTCACAAAAGCAAAGTTTGTGGGGAATAACAGCCATTTTCTGTACTTTTGAGGCATAAGCAATTATAAAATAACACTTTCTACAAAAAAATAAATGTTTTTGTTACACAGTGTATAATTGCACATGGGGAAAAAAGTTTGCCCACATTCTGCCTTCCCAGCTTGCCTTTTAAACAGTGAACAGTAAAGTCCCCCAAAGTGTTAAATAGTTTTCAACTCTTATCCTATTTGTCCTAAGAAGAAGGACCATTGCCCAAAACGTCACCTATTTCATATTGTTCCTTTTTAAGGCAGTGTTATTGACGAATGTGTACAGTTTTTCTTTTGCACCACTGTCAACACAGTATGCTCAAATAATTAATTAGTCTTTGAATTTCGATTTAAAGCTTTCGTGACTGCAGGGATTCATCTTCTTGGTTCTTTCGGTAAAGTCACGTAGAAGGGAAATAATAAAATAATAAAAATAAAACATAATAAAATAATTCTCACGACGTTTTAGTCTTTGAATGTTTTTTTTGTACACACTGACAATGTTGCTCATCCAAGTGTGTGCATAGGACAGTGTAACTGTGTTTGCAAGCATGGCGCTATTTTAAACGGTACCGCGTTTTATGGAAACGATGAAAATCTCTCACCCTCAGTCCCCACTGCCAATTGCCCGTCAATTGCGCCAAGTTTGCACCGAGAATATAGCCCAGCCCGCTGAAAAAGAAAACGGCACGTGATTATAATTCCATAACAGCAAAGTTATACAATTCCATAAGGCAAAGGCTTTTACTTAATTGCGCTTTCTCTGTCACTGGACCCATTGCCTGGAGCTTTCTGCCAAAGAAGCTTACGGACAAAAACGTGTCTCTCAAAATTCAAACGAGACCCTAAAAGACGAATGAAGGATTTACGGCCAAAGGAGGGTACGCGCCCGAAAGAACTTCCACCACTGAGATGCAGCGGCAAAATCCCCTCCTGTGCGGGTGCTAGATTAATTTATGCGTCACAGAACTCTGAAATGGTGACTTGCTTCGAGAGGCCTTCGCCCCCAGCGTGTGGATTGAATTGATGATAATATCGACGACACTTAATTTTGGTGAAAAATAATAGCTGGAGCATAAAAAAAAAAGTATTTTGGGGAAAGACAGATTGGGAGAGCGACAAAGTTGGCATGCATCACGAGTCAGAAGAAGCTGTGAACAGGACTAGGGAGGGGATCAATCTTGCCTGCCCACGGGGATTGCGAAGTAAAAGATGGAGAGCATGCGGGTACGCTTGTCGCGCGTGTAGAGGTCGGCGATGATTGTCGGAGCGATGGTGGAGTAGCTCGCCTCGCCTATGCCCACCAGTCCCCGCATCAGGAGGAATGCCCAGAAGTTCTTTAGGAACAAACGCACACAACAAAGAACACAGGCTACACAACTGGAATGCACAAATACACTACGGTCAGACAATCGTGATGCTTGTTAAAATAGGAGCTGTGGGCATATTATTTGCATCAATCCTAAATTTAACATTCGTATTTTTTATGGATAACATTTCACTGACATACCACTTCTAAATTTATACTCGTGCAGCTTCACGTGTAAAAATGCATACATATACATATAAACATAAATGTTCTGACATGCTAGGCAATCGCTGGCATTCACAAACTGTCAACCGTGACTACTGTGACGAAGGTCGGTAACGTTAATGACCCAGCTTCTTGCAGAGTTTAGTTTTCCACCTTGTACGTATGGGTTTTCTCACCGAGACTTTTCTTACGTTGTGGGTGCATTACAAAAGCAACCGACCTCTTCAGGTTACGCCGTCTCATCGTACGTTCCACCTCGCAACCTTCGGTCTGCCTCAAGTGGCCTCATCAAAGAGGCCGTCGCTCGAACGGCGGTTCTCTGTCGCGACCCCAGTCGTCTGGAATTCACTCCCTCTCTCACTGCGCTCGTCGGCGCTGGGTGTCATCCTTTTGTCAGAATCTGAGGAGCTTCATCTCTCAAATGTCTTCTCCCATGCCTTCTGAATGTCCTTTTGACGTGAAATGTGTGCGTGTTATAGATGTATGAGTGAATGCATGAATGTTGTTACATTATCTGAGCTCTAGTTGTTTTAATGAGCCACCCGCTCGACTCCCCCTCCTGATTACCCTGGGGGTAATATCTTGCAAGCCATGTCCATCGGTTCAAAGTTCAAAGTTAATTTATTAGTTATAGCCCTGTGAGCCATTCGGCTCTTGAATCGGGTGCAACCGCAACAAACAAAAAACAAAAACATGAACAAAAAACATCTTAAAGTGACTATGTGCAAACAGAAAATCCAAGAAAAGACAGTGGGGGGCCATCTTGTTGCAAGAGTGCTCACCTCCTTTGGAATGAAGGAGCTTCCCAGCGTGGTGACGGACCACACCGTGATCCCTACCGACATGATCAACTTCCGATTGAAACGATCGCCCAAATAACCGAAGATCGGTGCCAGCAACATGTAGCTGCAGATGAACACTGCAAACGAGTAAAAAGTGGCATGTGACTGCTACAAAATATCTGCTACACTAAAATGTACAATAAAATGTCAACAATGATACATGTCAATCGGCACACATACCAACCACTTTATCTACTCGATCATGAACTTCAGCCAAACTGTGATAACTGTTGTTGACAATGGCATTGCACGAGTCTGCTGTTAACCTTTGACGAGCTCCATTGCAGTACAATACAGTACTGCGCCTTTGTGTGAAAGGAAATACCTGTATAAAGGAAACCACATGCCATGCAAAACTGCAGTTGGTGCATTATTTAAAAATGTAAAACAATATTACTAGCTCGTGTTGAGCCATTACACACATTGCATTAACATATAAGGCATCCATTAACTAATTATATTTACTCGTTTAAGCTAGGTCGATATAAAAAACTACATGCATATACCCTTGGAATTGTGAACATTTGTATTGTGAGTTTCCACCCGATAAACCTCCATCAGACCCGCCATGGCATTGGCGACACCACATCAGATCCAGATTTGAGTCCCAGGTGTACGCCATCTTGTTACGTGTTGTTGAAGAAAACTCAAACACTATGAGACCTCCTTTACCAGTGGCAAAATATAGTAGTAGGTTTTTACCCTTAAAACTGGTACAAAACTGACACCTTTATACAAGGCATCATGTTTGCAATAACCACAACACAAGTAGTCAAAATGCAAACCAAAAAAGAAACAACTCTGATGATAATGATATGCACTGTCCTTGAAGTTGATTGGTCCACACCCGAGACAGCTTTCTTTAGAGCCTAGTCTCCATTGGTGTTGGACCAGATGACACCAAAAGGCATACAACTCAAAAACAGTGCACTATCAGAGTATTGAGAGCTCGGGGTAAGCATTTACACTATTAGACCTCCTTTACCAGTGGCAAAATATAGTAGGTTTTTACCCTTTAAACTGGTACAAAACTGACACCTTTATACAAGGCATCATGTTTTCAATAACCACAACACAAGTAGTCAAAATGCAAACAAAAAAGAAACAACTCTGATGATGATAATGATATGCACTGTCCTTGAAGTTGATTGGTCCACACCCGAGACAGCTTTCTTTAAAGCCTAGTCTCCATTGGTGTTGGACCAGATGACACCAAAAGGCGTACAACTCAAAAACAGTGCACTATCAGAGTATTGAGAGCTCGGGGTAAGCATTTACACTATATTTTGCCACTGGTAAAGGAGGTCTCATAGTGTAAATGCTTACCCCGAGCTCTCAATACTCTGATAGTGCACTGTTTTTGAATTGTATGCCTTTTGGTGTCATCTGGTCCAACACCAATGGAGACTAGGCTCTAAAGAAAAGCTGTCTCGGGTGTGGACCAATCAACTTCAAGGACAGTGCATATCATTATCATCATCAGAGTTGTTTCTTTTTTGGTTTGCATTTTGACTACTTGTGTTGTGGTTATTGCAAACATGATGCCTTGTATAAAGGTGTCAGTTTTGTACCAGTTTAAAGGGTAACACCCTACTACTAAAACTCAAACAGTTGTTGGTAGAAACACAAATTAAGGATGTATGGAATGTGGTGCCAAAGTTTCAAGCACGCAGTTAAAAACTATTTGATTTTTTTCCCCCAAAAAAATTAATAACACGTGTATGGACATGCCCATATTATTCCACTTCGTGCAATTTTTTCTCACAAGCGAGTTTGAACATGTAAGATTATTCAGTGCACCGTTCTCACCTGTAGTGAGTAATCCGGACATGGTGTTGTTGATGGAGAAGTAGTTTTGAATCTGCACAAGGATTCCTGTGCACAGGGAGCGCAATTCACACAGACTCATCACCACAAGCAGAGTACAACAGTCAAATCAAAATCAAGGAACGTTTCATTTTGCAAATGTAGGCATTTCAAATTAATGTAATTAACAAATGCTCCTGATGAACATCCCATATCCAGAGGCAAGTCACGTGAGTTTGAACCACGTAAAGCCATTTTAGGAGGAACGTTATAGTTAACCGCTGAAGAGCTTGCACATACATTTACAGTGAAAAATGTTCTAGCTCATGACATTTGACATTTTCCAAGGAAAAGGCACAGGTGTCAATAATTAAGTAAGCTGCCATGGTGCCAGCGAAATGTAAGCAAAGTGGCACTGCGAAATTTATCCTGCAAAACAAACCTTAGTTCATAGAATCTAGCGGTATGGTAATTTACACACATGAAACGAAGCATTCTATTTTCTAAATATATTGTACAATAAAGTAGAGTACACGGTAGTTATAATAGTTAGTGGCATCGACAGCTTTGGCCATGATCATTCTTGTTAATGTTAGATAAAGCCCTTTGTAAATTGACTGCTGGATGAGGGCCTTTCCATATCGCATTAATCATGGGGGTTGTTAGACCATATTTCACCACGCTGGTCCTTGTGAGTTGGTGGATGGGTCGGGTCCCTGGAGGGTTTCACAGATCACCACATTTGCCTACACCAAGTGACGTTCGACAGGGTTGACATGCAACCAGGGTCAACGGTCAAATTCAAACTGTTTCGTGGCCTGGGTCGATAGTAGTGCACATGCGTGACATCGCGCTCGCTGAATTTGTATTTACCACTGCCATATAACAAAATAAAGGCACTATGCTAACGTTGCAGTCAATGGCCCTTGTTCAAAAATGCCAATGTTTATATATATAAAACCTCTTCAGAGTGCATGTGTAACCTCTTAAGTCAGAAGGCCCAATCACTGAAGCAATGGTATATTATATTACGTCTTTGTAAGTTAATGATGGGTCTTTGATTCTACGGATGCAGATTCTACATAGTCTGGTGGGTTGCATAAAACATTTCTATGTTTTGCCCCAATATCACTTTAAATAGCAAACCTAAGAGCATGTGTAAAGTACATGCACAATCCTTTTCTAAATCCATTGCTGGAGGAAGGGCCTCCTCATCCAGTGTGTCAACTGTGTTTGTTACTTTCTCCTTCCAAATTCGTAACTCCGAGTTAACGGTAACGTGAAGCCTTGGCTAATGAAGGACGGACCTGACCAAATTCCTGACCAGGTGGAGCCATTACGGAACGCCGAAGCTTTGCGTAGAGAAGCTGAGATTTTGGGTCACCTAGGCACTAGGTTGGGCTTCAGCGGGGCCCCTGACAACACACAAATAGTGGAAAACACTCACCACCATCATCATCGTACTGCTGTCAAACCACACGATGGATTCAAATGCGTGGCGGCCCCCCACACGGACGATGTCTTATCTGCGAAATTGCCCCCCCCCTCTACACCCAACTCCTCCTCCGTTAGAAACACCGCACCACGAGGTGATGCACACAGACAGCACGAATGGGAGGGTGAGTTGGCAAGGATAGACGATGGATCACCGGGACACCGAAGCATAAGCGAGTTCGCGCTGCAAAAAACGAGACACGTGGACACCAAGGGGACAGGGGGACCTACGGGCACCGCCAATTGAACCACGGACAACCTGGGGTACAGGGTGGGAAGGCAACCAGGGAGACACAGAGGGGGTGAACACGGAGAGCTACCGGCTCGTGTCCAGGGCATGCCGAGAGGAACACGGGTGGGTGGGTAGGGGGGTTACACAACAGGGGTTGTTACAAGTGGACACCGAGAAACAACCGTGGTACGTAGAGTAATCGTTGAAGGTCGAAGGGCACAAGGATACCAGGAAAAACCAGACCACCAGGGGGTTGTTGAGGAACACCGCGAGACTTTGGGAGACCAACAAGAAACTCGGACACACACAAAGAAGGGACGGCCAAGGAACACCACGGTATAAGGATGACAGCCAAGGCGTGGGGGGGGGAGCAACAGCGGATAAACACGGGACGCAGCCAGGACACCCAGCACCGTCCAGCAACACCAACGAGCCTGACCACGAGAGACCCCGTGAGGCACGCGAGTACACACGAGAGGGAACCTGGTTAGAGGCGCCACAAAAAAACAACAAACAACAGAGACCCGCAGGACCCCACCACCACCATCACCACCGACCCCACGCCAGACAAACGATGCTCCCTCGCTCCCTCTCTCTCAACAGCCTCGCACCGGCCACCGTGAAGCGGTCCATGTAGTTGAGCAGGTTGACGTAGAAGAGGATGATCACCACGGCGAGCGAGCGGTGCCTGGACACCCCCGTCACGGTGTGAACATCCCGGGGGAGCGAGGCCTCGAGCGGCTCGCCGCCTCCACCTCCGCCGCCTCCGTCCACCGTTTCCGGGCACCGCATCCAGGCAAGGTCGGGGCTTTGGCGGCCTCCGCTCAGCCGCTGTCGTTCGTACTCCCCTCCTCGTCCTCCATCGCCCTCCACCTCCTCGTCGCCCACGTCGTCCGCCGCCTTCATCGTAGGCCTGCTGGTGTCCCTGCCGCTCATGAGCGCCGATGTTTGTCGCGGTGGTGGTGATGATGATGGAGAGAGAGGAAGGAGCGATCCGCGCTGGAGGTGGCAGTCATGTGAGGGGGGGTGAGGGGGTGGGGGCTGAGGGGGGGGCACGTAATGCGGCTGTTGTTGTTGCTGCTGCTGTGGGATTTCGATGGACTTGGCCCTGCCACGTGAATGTGGAATTCGTACGGACTGGTGGCTCACGGGTGGTACATCAGTGGGTGGGGGTGGGAGGGCAACGGTTGGGGTTTGTCAAATGACCCGCTGTTTAATTTGGTGATGTGGTTTTTTTCAGAGGTGTGAGATGACGATTGGACTTCTGTTTTCGTGGTGAGTTGAGACACGGGATGGGGTCATTTTTGTTGTTCCGCTTGCAAATGGAGAAGCTGTACAATGATTGAGCCACGCACCGACAACAACAAAAAACGAATTCCCCACTTTTGCAAGTGCGACCTGACCCATAAAGCGGAGACACGCGCTTTTGATTGATTACTGGATATCGGTGGGAAAAGAGCTTTATAGCTAATCGGATTCCTTCCAGTATAAACGCATATTCTGAATTGGTGATACAGTGTTGTTGATGGCAATGGTGGACAATCACAAATAACAAAAAAATGCAATACTGGACAGTGCATTCGTCAATAACACTGCCTTTAAAAAATATAAAGTATATGATAGGCGACGTTTTGGGCAATGGCCTTTCACAACCATCAGGCCAGAGATGGGGTGATTAGAGCAAACGGAGGCCTATTTGTGATCTCTCTTACCTCTCTGGCCTCTCTATTTACTATAAATAAGGGGCATTGCCCAAAACGTTGCTAATTATATGCAGTACTCTCATTTTAAGGTAGTGTTGCTGACGAATGCGTTTTTTATTGAGTGATTTGGTTGGTTGTGATTGCTCGCCAGAGAAAACCTTGTGACGAGAGGCTTAATTCTAAAAGTATTCTTTGAAAACTAATTATTAACGACTATTAACTTGGTGGGACGTTTTAAACAAGAATTAAACTAACATTGTTTTATTTAAAGTTGTTTGCCTCTCCCCTTCTATTTCGAGAACCGAAGCAAGCACAAGTAAGAGGGTAACCACAACAATCAGCACAAAAAAGAAAATCAGCAAAATATATAAAATTCCCCTTTGAAAATTGCAAGATTGTTATCATGAGGTCGTCACCTGACGTGGAGATTGGGATAAACATTTGATGGAGTCATTGTTCATTTGCGATTGTTTATTGATGAAGGTATGCATTACATATTTTTCGTGTGAAAATACAGTGCTAATTATTGATGTACAGAACTGAAGTATCCATGTCCGTCATTTTCACTTTTTAACTTCGACAACCACAGGAAGGCTGCAACATCATTTGACAGAGTAAAGAACCATTTGATAGAGAAAATTAAATATTTTTCTGAAAACGTACTGCTGAAAGAATGATGATCTTTAAGCGTGTGAGCCCCTCTGTTCATCGGAGCCTTCCTGGTGCCAAAGATGGCACCAAAGCTAGTAATACATTAAGACAAAATTCTATCTTCATTTAAGCATTTTAATCAAACATTCCATCCGCCCATGTGCCTTCTAGGGCCTGGTTTCCCCAAAACTCTGGACCGGCTTCAACTTGCCTAGTCTCATCAGCAGGATGTGGTTTGAGCAGAAGCAGTGGCAGTACCGTGAACAAACAAAGTGGTAGAGCTCACTCCAGGGTCAATTCGGGGTCAACCAACATCAACAGCGGCCACTGTTACTGCCACTCAGCCATTGCATCCCTTCGCTGTTTGTTGTATTCCATTCATTTCACCGCAGGTTTAGACATGTAGCAGCAGAATTTACTGTCAAGCAGAGTAGTAAACGTCTTCTTCCCGTAGATGTGTGGCGTCTACGCCGTGCGAACGAGAGAGAGAGCAAACGGAGACGCAGATTGACTGGGGGAGGCTATTTCTGCTGGATTGGAAAGTGCACTTGAGCTACACGCGAGTTGGAACATCTGATGTGGATTTATATTCCACAACTGTCATTGAACTATTTTCCAGAGAAAAGGAAATACTTTGCAAAAAAAAAACGGAGTGCTAAATAAATTATATTTGCGAGCACTCGACTGATATTGTAGATGCATGGAGTCGACTTTATATAACTATTGCATTTGCTGCATACATGTTCTATTTAGCACTGACCTTTTGAAGAAAACCCCAAAATATTCCAGGGGATGCTATTATCTATTCTGACGTAAATGAGAAACATGGATTCGGACAAATAATTGGAATACAGACTGAAAAGTGCACAAAGACGCACGGAGAGATGCATTCTTTGAATTCGATTTGGAGACAGGAAGACTAAGGCATGGGTCTGGTAATAAATACAAATAAGAACCATCGGAGTGACTACTGTACTAAGGAAAGTGCGCTTGAGCAGGACACGTTATGGTGAGGAAGAATGATGGCTGAGACTGGTGATAGAATTCCAAAAGGAGGGAACCCACCCAAAATTACAACCAACGCGGATATATATACGAATAGCGATTTCAGACACGTTTATATGCGGGAGTCTGTTGGATTGTTGGCATCGCAAAATCACGAGGGACCGGAATCGTTATTTCAACTCGAGAAATCTGATGAGCTATGAAGCTCGTTTTCACAGATGTCCAGTAGAATGTTGAGGGCTTAGGGAAGCCTTCACCCACAGCAGTTGACAATGGCTGACAATGATGATTCGCAGTGCCAATTCCAGAACAGCATCATTCTGACTCAAATCGTTTTTCAAAATACTGTAGCAGTTTTGAAATATAAACTTGGAACTTAATTTGCTGTTCACACATGCGAAAATACTTGGTGCAGTGCATACAGCCATCTAATACACGGTGATCATTTATAGATTTCCCACTCAAATAATATGGATACAAATCGGTATAGTGCAAACTTGTTACGTCAAAGCTTCAACACGTCTCCCACACGTCTCAATATACATATTAAATGATTCAACACTCTCCTCTAAGATTTTAAGTAATTGATTTTACAACATCCAATCGCCTGTTGAGAAGAAGGTCGTTATGAATCAGCGTGGTATCTACACATAGATCAAAATACAAAAAACATCATTAGCGTCGTTGTGGAATATGTAAGATATTAAAAAAATACACATAATATGCCTTTCAATATCTGTCCCGCCACGTAAAACAATGATAATTGTTTACAAATCCCAACGGCTACGTGGCTTTCAGCGGGTGGATGTCAGCAGCATTGGTTCAATACAAGACAACCCGGGGACGGGTTGAAATATTCAGTGTCTCACCAGCGATCGGACTGGTTTAAATCCAATGGTGGGGAATTAAACTCCCAGGTGTCAATAGAAAAGGATAAGATTATGGTTCGCAAGTCCATGGTGTACGGCGTGAATAGCTCTCGCCTCTGCCCTTGAGAGCGAGCTCCACACGGTGGCGCTGACACTTGCAACAAACCCGCTCAACCAAAGGCGAAAACCCAGAATCTAGAGAGTGCCGAGTTAAAACCGGTTGTAACCGCGAACCGGTTTTGAGAAAATCAAACCGGTTTGAATTAGGCTTGCAACGCGAAAAGCAATTTCCTCCAAACTACCCTCGCGATTAATTGTCAACGATTGATCGCGATTAGATAGATAGACCAATGGACGTAAAAAAAAATTCTGCTGTATATAAAATAATATACCCTTTGGGTCTTTCGGTAAAGTCACGTAGATGGAAAAATAAAAGTTAATGTAGCGGCCTCTAGTGGCAATTGGAGATCATGTAATCATGATACAAGTTTTTGGGTTATACTCTTTAGTTTTTTCGGTAAAGTCACGTAGCTGACCAACTCAATTTAGTTGTTTTATTTTATTTTGCAATCACGAAAACTTCAAATCTTTTTGGGTTATGTCGCGTAAATATAAATGTGTCGTTAAACCCGCCACCACCCGACACAGCCAATTCGGGTGGTGGTGGTGGGTTTAACGACACATTTAAATTCACGCGATCAAACCCAACGACATCTACGACGAATAATATCGGTCGCGAAAGCCTACATGCTAATCGCGTAACCAGTTATAATAAAGTTACACGAAAATAAATCGATTCTAACTCGCATGATCCCAAGCATGTACCGCGAGCTTCACTAATCGACGTTATTAAACATCGCTGGATGGATGAACGAACGAACGGGAGGATGAATGTTCCCACCCCCCCCCCATATACCCAGCTATGGTGTACCCGCAGATGTGAGCCGTGTCAGGCCCCCACACACACACACACACCCCACACACTTTTCCGCGTGTTTCTAAATTTAAAAGGACCGCCAGGGAAACGTCGCCCACGCAGAATTCGCGTCCAGGCACTGGACCGCCTCGAGCTTGCAACATGCGAGCAGGCAGACAAGTTATATAGAAGAAGATTAAGAAAAAGGGGCGATCTTGGCTTGTTGGACACGTTTTACCATTTGTGTAGAACTTTGGGGAAAAGTTTAGTGCTTGGGTCTAAAATTTGATTTAAAGCTTTCGTGACTGCAGGGAATTCATATTCTTGGTTCTTTCGGTAAAGTCACGTAGAAGGGAAATAATAAAATATTAAGATAAAAAATTAAAATTCTCACGACGTTTCGACTGCAACACAAGCAATCATCATCAGGTGTGAAATCCACAGAAAGATAAAAAAAAAAACCTTTATTTTAAATAAGGGATATGCTTGTTTGGAACGTCGCTTGTATATATTTTCGATTTCGGGCAATGCCACTGCTAAATGTGCTCTGTTAGCTGGCTGACAACCCCAGAGGCTCGGAGCGGTGGCACGGTGGTTAAGCGCACTGCGCTAAATAAAGTGAATGAACATCTGAAAACCGCTCCTGCTCCCCAACTGCGGCCAGCCGACACCGACCAGCGTGGTGAAGTATGTCCCCGCGACAAAATGCAAGCAAGCAGAGAACCACGGCGTGGAGAGAAGACCAACAAAACCACAAAATTAACGCCATCAGCTAGCAGTGGATTGACGAAACGCGCCGGGGTCTGTTGGCGTTCATCTCGCGAGGGTGGAGCACGGAACGCCAAGCGATTTGGTTACAATCCGGCGTGTGTAAGGAACTGTATATACTGTTGGAAGGAATGGCATGGAGATTGGACCCATGCCAATATGATGAATTCCTCCGTGACCCCCACCCCTCCCTCTCTCTCCCTATTCACGTATGGGTTTACGTACAACTATTCACCGTTCCCCCGGCTATTCGATATTGAAGAATAGATCGGTTCATTTAAATGCTTCGTTTGTGCGTTTCGTTTGCATTGGGGGTTCCCCCGCCCCCCAATCCGTGCAAGTCTCATTTCGTCGTAGTTTGTAGCCTAAAAAAATCGTAACTCACGAAGTCAAAAATTTGCCGTAAAAAATAAATCCCAACTGCTTCGATGCCCCTCATTGATCGCCTCTTAATCGATTAGTCCAATCATCGTTCGTCAGCATCATAGCACATGCATCGTGAAGAGTTGCTAAGCCCCATGAAGTTTACACGCCGGCTTACACAGGCGACGTGCCCCCTATCAAGCGAGCAGTGTACCCAGCTGCTGCAGACTCGGCGAGCACGCGGAGCGCACGTGGATGCCGACGTGCGTGCGTGTGCGTGTCTTTGTGTGCGTGCGTGTCGTTGTGTGTGTGTCGTTGTGTGCGTGTCTTTGTGTGCGTGCGTGTGTCTGTGTGTGCGTGCGTGTCTTTGTGTGCGTGCGTGTCTTTGTGTGCGTGCGTGTGTCTGTGTGTCTTTGTGCGTGCGTGTCTTTGTGTGCGTGCGTGTCTTTGTGTGCGTGCGTGTGCGTGCGTGTCTTTGTGTGCGTGCGTGTCTGTGTGTGCGTGTCTTTGTGTGTGTGCGTGTCTGTGTGTGCGTGTCTTTGTGTGTGTGCGTGTCTTTGTGTGCGTGCGTGTGCGTGTCTTTGTGTGCGTGTCTGTGTGTGTATTTGTGTGCGTGTCCTTGTGTATGCATGTCTTTGTGTGTGTGCGTGTCTTTGTGTGCGTGCGTGTCTTTGTGTGCGTGTCTTTGTGTGTATTTGTGTGCGTCTCCTTGTGTGTGCATGTCTTTGTGTGTGTGCGTGTCTTTGTGTGCGTGCGTGTCTTTGTGTGCGTGCGTGTCTTTGTGTGTGCATGTCTTTGTGTGTACGTGTGCGTGCGTATGTGTTCATGTACGTGCGTGTCTTTGTGTGTGCGTGTCTTTATGTGTGCGTGTGTGTACGTGTGCGCGTCTTTGTGTGCTTGTGTGTACGTGTGCGAGTGTTTTTGTGTGTACGTGCGCGTCTTTGAGTGGGCACGTGCATATGTGCGCGTTTGCAAGTGTACAATTTGAGTATACCTAGCCTGGCACAATTGCTGTCGTGACGTCACGGCCACGTGGCGGCGACTAGCGCACGTGTGTGTGTGCGCACGTGTGTGTGTGTACAGATTGTACGTGTGCGCGTGTGTGTGTGCGCGCACGTGTGTGTACAGCTTGTGTGTGTATAGCTTGTACGTGTGCGCGTGTGTGTACAGCTTGTGCGTGTGTGTGCGCACGTGTGTGTGTGCGCACGTGTGTGTGTGTACAGCTTGTACGTGTGCACGCGCGTGTGTGTGCGCGCACGTGTGTGTGTGTGCGCGTGTGCACAGCTTGTGCATGCGTGTGTATGTGCGCACGTGTGTGTGTACAGCTTGTGTGCGCGCACGTGTGTGTGCGCACACGCACGTGTGTACGTGTGTGTGTGTGTGTGTGCGCGCACATGTGTGTGTACAGCTTGTGTGTGTGTGTGTGTACAGCTTGTGCGTGCGTGTCTTTTTTTCCCTTCCCGGCGCGCCGTTGCGGGCGAAAGGCACGCGGCGCAGTGTGGATGGTTATGGGGGTGGGGGGGTGGTGGTTGGGGCTTAGTGGGGGGGGGCTGAGTGTGGGGGGGGGAGACTGGGTGTGGGGGGGACTGAGTGTGGGGGGGACTGAGTGTGGGGGGGGGGTGTAGGGGGGAGACTGGGTGTGGGGGGAGACTGAGTGTGGGGGGGACTGAGTGTGGGGGGGGTGTAGGGGGGAGACTGGGTGTGGGGGGAGACTGGGTGTGGGGGGGGACTGAGTGTGGGGGGGGGGAGACTGGGTGTGGGGGGGGGGTTTGGTTGTGTGGGGGGGAGACTGGGTGTGGGGGGGGCTGTGATGCAGCCGGGTCCCACTTCACCTTCCATTACCTCCTCCTCCCCCCACCACCTCCCCGTGACCCCTGCCCCCATGCGGATGGCGGGGGGGGGGTGCACCGCGTGGTTCTGCCTCCGGTCCCATTGGCTACAACTCGCCCCGACCATCACGTCACCGCGTGCCAACAACGCGTCACGTTGTCTGGGGATCGGTGGGGAGGGGAAGCTGCTGGAGTTGGGGGGGGGGCTAGAAGACGGTGGGGGGAGGGGGGTAGATGGAGGACGGGAGGGAGTGATGGAGGGAAGCAGCAGAGCTCATTGTCTGGCTAGGTTAGAAGAGAGAGGGGTGGTTGTGAGCGGTGGGGGGTGGGCTGTGGAGATGTGACAGCCGTCACGAGGGGAATGGAGGGGAGTCGTGTCTGTGTGTGGGGGGGGGGCAGTGATGCAGGCTGGGTTGGCTGGGCCTGGCTGGGGGTGTGGGTGGGCGGGTTGGTTGGTAAGAGAGGGGAGAGACTGAGATTGGGGCGGAGGATCGGGAGACAAGTGGTCGGGGTTGGGGTAGAGCCGAAAGCCGTAAGACGGAATCCCGGAATGGATCATCCCGTTGGCGTCACGCCCGATGATGTCGGTGGAGGAGGGAGGGAGGGGTGGGTGGGGTGGTGGTTAGTGGCCGTGCCACGTGCACGCGAACACGTGAAACGCCGTGGCAGAAGCAGCGGCAGCAACAACAACAGCAGCGGCGGCCGAGGAAGCTACCGCAGTCCCGATGTCTGTCTGCTGTCGGGCGATTCGATGAATGAGACGATTTTTCAATTAAGAGTCGTCGCTTGGAAGACTGTAGCGGCCACTCGTGGCTGGGCTGCACGTGGTCACAAGAAATGGTTTTTACATTAACACGATGAATGGGGATTTGTTTGGGGTTTTTTTTTGGAACATCGATGCGTAACCAAACGCGCGGTTCGATTTTCGAGCGGATTTTTTTGTTCGTCAATGTTCTGGTGAATGATGCGGCCGCTAGTGGCTGCAGATGTGTGCACCACAGTGAACGCAGCGCATTGATTAACATGATTTACTTTCACTTGAAACATGTTTACGGTGACCAGTCGCAGGCTGGTGGCTTTAAATGTGTCTTTAAATAATTGTCTTTAAATAAGTCGTGGCTATATTTACATTTATCCACTCGTCACGCGATTCCCCACGTCCAATTGATAAAAGTTGTGGCAGTGGATTCTAAAACGTATCGAGAGTATACACCATTGGAACCTCCTTTGCCAGTAGCAAAATATGATAATTGTTTTTTACCCTTTTATCTGGCAACAAAACTGACACCTTTTTTTACAAGAAGTCATGATTGCATTGACCACAATACCTGCAGTCGGAATGCAAACAAAAAACATAACTGATAATGTATGCACTGTCTTTGAGTTGTGCGCCTTTTGGCGTCATCTGGTCCAACACCATGTGAGACTAGGCTCTAAAGAAAGCTGTCTCGGGTATGGACCAATCAATTTCAAGGACAGTGCGTACATTATCAGAGTTGTGTTTTTTTTGCATTACGACTGCAGGTATTGTGGTCAATGCAAATATGACTCCTTGTAAAAAAGGTGCCAGTTTTGTCGCCTAATAAAAGGGTTAAAAAATCCATTATCATATCGAGAGTTTGTTCATAATTCATAAGAACCAGGCGAGGGGTTTTCTTCAACACCAAACATAACATTTACATCACTTTAAAAAGTTCACCAGTGTCGTAGGGGTGCCAGCGAGTCGGGTTTGCCATCTGTCAAGAGCTTGACACGCCGAGAGGGGAATCGTGGTGGCGCGCATTGGTTAGGGACACCAGCCATGAACCTGAAACACTTGAGTTCGATTCCCAGCCACGGCTAACATCGGTCACGGAGTGACATCAAAACCCGCTCCCGTTCCTCATCTGCATCGCCCAGCGTGGTGAAATATGGTGAAATATAGCATCTACGACCAAAACGGCTGTACATGCACACAAACTAGGACGGTTGTACCGTTGGTAAGAATCCACCACCGTGCAAAACGACTCGGTTCCTTAAGGCAGTAGTAAATAAGCCTTGCACCAAGGCATCGCCCTCAATAATGAGTAACTCGGCAGAGGTAACGTTACGCTCTCAACGCGCACCAGACCGCTTCTACGCGCGCGCGTGTCCGGACTTGTTTTTTGGCAACACGCGGGGCCAAGTAGGCGTTAGCTCTTTGCTCATGGCTGATTCAGTTCTACAGAAAGTATATAATTAATAATAACAACAATTTACAGTCATGGTATCAATGCGATAGTGGATGAAGCCACCACCCCCCCACACTCCACCCCCACCACGTTTTGTTGGTTATTTGATCATACTTCACGCTGGTTTAGTGCTGCGTGTCGTCCCAGAGTCAGTTCAGATGTCACTTTGCCGAAGCGGTGGTCGGGTTTGCTGGGTTTCATAGCGCAGCGTGCTACAGCTACTGTCGGAGCACTCGACAGCTCCACATCCCGTTATAATCCTCACAATAATAATAATACTACTCTATGAGACATCTCCGTTACCAGTGGCAAAATATAGTAATAGGTTTTTACCCTTTCAACTGGTACAAAAAACTGACACCTTTATACAAGGCATCATGTTTGCAATAACCACAACACAAGCAGTCAAAATGTAAACAAAAAGAAACAACTCTGATGATGATAATGATATGCACTGTTCTTGAAGTTGATTGGTCCACACCCGAGACAGCTTTTCTTAGAGCCTAGTCTCCATTGGTGTTGGACCAGATGACGCCAAAAGGCGTACAACTCAAAGACAGCACACTATCAGAGTATTGAGAGCTCGGGTTAAGCATTTACACTATGACCTCCTTTACCAGTGGCAAAATATAGTAATAGGTTTTTACCCTTTCAACTGGTACAAAAACTGACACCTTTATACAAGGCATCATGTTTGCAATAACCACAACACAAGCAGTCAAAATGTAAACAAAAAGAAACAACTCTGATGATGATAATGATATGCACTGTCCTTGAAGTTGATTGGTCCACACCCGAGACAGCTTTTCTTAGAGCCTAGTCTCCATTGGTGTTGGACCAGATGACGCCAAAAGGCGTACAACTCAAAGACAGCACACTATCAGAGTATTGAGAGCTCGGGTTAAGCATTTACACTATGACCTCCTTTACCAGTGGCAAAATATAGTAATAGGTTTTTACCCTTTCAACTGGTACAAAAACTGACACCTTTATACAAGGCATCATGTTTGCAATAACCACAACACAAGCAGTCAAAATGTAAACAAAAAGAAACAACTCTGATGAGTCAACACCAATGGAGACTAGGCTCTGAGAAAAGCTGTCTCGGGTGTGGACCAATCAACTTCAAGGACAGTGCATATCATTATCATCATCAGAGTTGTTACTTTTTGTTTGCATTTTGACTGCTTGTGTTGTGGTTATTGCAAACATGATGCCTTGTATAAAGGTGTCAGTTTTTGTACCAGTTGAAAGGGTAAACACCTATTACTATAATAATAATACTGTCATGCAATATGCCATGAGCTTATCCAGGAAACCCTGACGAGATGGCCAGGTGACGGCAGTCCGACAAATGATCGATGCTATCGGTCCGTATAGCTTAGAATGTCACCCGCACCATTCAATGTGTGCGTGGTGACGCCAAAGCACTCGTCGTCAATGAAAGTGGCCCAGAATTCAGACGTGGCAGGGACCGTCTTGAAAACTCAGCACGCGACTCGGCGAGGCTCGTCTGGGTAAATACTGCCACACGAATTGGGGGCAAACATGCCACAGTTAGCAGGATTCTGTTGCTGAAAGTAACATTGAGATGCGTGAGACTCAAGATTTTCCGGAGTAAATAAAGAACATCATCATCATCTTGGGTCTTTTGGTAAAGTCACGGAGATAGGTTCAAATAACCTCTTCAAAGAACATATCTACGTCATCAGGATATGACGATTGCTCGTGTTGCGATCGAAACGTAGTCTTTTTTTGTTATTTTGTTAATTTCTTTGAACCTATCTACGTGACTTTACCGAAAGACCCAAGCATATTAATTCCCGCAGTCACGAAAGCTTTTATTCAACATCATCAGCATGCGGTAGTAGCAGTCAACGTGACACTTTTTTACTGATTGGTGGTGGAGAGTTACGACACATTTATAAATAACGCCATCTAAACCCAAAAACGTTGATTATGATTATGAGCAGTATTATTATTGTCATCTGCTGGCGATGATGCGATGCGGAGGTGATCGATCCGGTTGCTCTTCATCACCCTTCACTTCAACACAATCCCGTTTCCGGGGTTTGCGAACCGCCACGTGGAACCGACTCGCACGTGCGATTATCGTGGCCACGGTGGCAAATCTCGCAATAGTGGCACGTGGGGGGGGGGGGGGGGGGTGAGCGACGTGGGGCCGAGCACATGGCGAGATCTGCAGGGGGTTGTGTTGATAGCAGAGGGAGGGATGATGCGAGGGAGGGATGCAGAGACGCAGGGTGGATATTGTAAGGAGGGGGAGGAGGAGATAGTTGGATCGAGGAAGAGATGGATGGAGACAGAGAGGAGGGAGAGCCGGGGGGGGGAGATGTACGTAGTAGGACCGGTTGGGGGTGAGGGGGTGAGTTTCGTGTTTGCTTTTGTTGGGTTGAGAAGGGTGGGGAGTTGCGTGCAGTCGAGGAGGGGGAGGGGAGGAGGCTCGAGGCGGGGCTGAACCCAGACTGGATCCGCGTGCGCGCTCAGTCACCGAGTGAGTGAGGAGTGCGTAGCTGTGGTGGTGGTGGTGGCGGTGTGTGTGCGTGCGTACATTGCACCCGGAGACACGGCCACACAGAGACACCGACAGGGAGCCCTCCCTCCCCTTCCTGCTCGCACCTCCCTGCCGCCGCCGCCGGCACAAAAACGGTGGCTTGCTCGCTCTGCTTTGTCCCTCGCAACCCCCCCACACCCTGTCCTCCCATCGCCACGTCTCTCCTTGCGCTCTCCGCTTCGCTCGTTCGTCAGCAGCGCCTCGTCACATTCTCGCCTCTACCCACCCCGTCTGCCCCGGGGCTAGTTACGCACGGGGAAACATCCCCATCGCATCGTTCATCCTCCACGTCCACGCGCGCCGCCAGTGTTGTGGTTGTGTGCTTGGTGAGCGCCACAGCTCCATTCATCCTCCTCCTTCCACCGTCTCGGCTCCCAGACGCGAGATGGGAATCGAGACACTCCTCGAAGCAGCGCGCTACGTGGAGTGGCAAGCGCAGCGGCGATCCAGAGGTGAGCGACGTGGTGGCTATGGCTTGACCACCGCTCACACTCACGCAACGCTCACACTCACGCACCGCTCATCCGACGCATGCACTCACTGAACGGCACACGCGACAACACGTTCCACCCCGCACGCCAACTTACTCACCCAAGACAAAAGCAAAGATCCCCCGTGTAGCCTCCTAAAGGCTGTTGGAGCAATCGTGAAGAAAAACCCGGTGCCAGCACACGAGGGGCGGTTTGCGTAACCGGCACCACGCTCTGCCTCCATTGTCTCAACACCGCTGACGTTTACGCACAGTACTACGTACTCATTCAAGGCCGAGTCGACCTTAGGGAGGCCCGGGACAGGTTGAGATGTTCGTCGCCGATGTTAGCCGCTGAGCGGGTCTCGAACTCGGGTCGCAGGGGTTCGCTGCGCAGTGCGCTAACCCCGTAGGTAAACTCACACCCGCAGAATGCCGGCAGGGCAAAAAGACACAATGCCCTACAAAGCATGGGTGACCACACGTGGTCTCGTGACGCCATGCGGTATTGTTGCCCACATCCCACGGATGAAGGCACATTGTCACCGTGTCGGCCATGGGGAGGATTGTTTGACTATACTTCTCCACGCTGGTCAATGCGGGTGGTCGGAAGGGGATTTGTTTGGGCGGATGGGGGGGGCGCAGTACAGACAGCCGTGGCCGGGAATCGAACTTGGGATGTCTGGGTTCATAACGCGTTGCACCAGTCGCCGCACGACAGCTCCTCGCACGCACCTGCGATGATCTGTGTATCGTGTGCACGCAGTGTCGGTGACACAAAGGAAATGATGAATTCACCGTTACACCACTGCGTTTTGAGTCACTCTGGTATCACGACACCGCGGGAACGCACGCAAACACTCGTCCAAGCCGCGTACAGGCACACACCCACGCGCACGCACACACACAGAGACACACACACACAGAGACACGCACACACAGAAACACTCACACACACACACAGAAACACGCACACATCCACGCACACACACAGAGACACGCGTACAGGCACACACGCGCCCACGCGCGCATGCGCACGCACACACGCACACAGAGACACACACAGAGACACACGCGCACACACACACAGAGACACACACGCACACAGAGACACGCACACACACACAGAGACACGCGTACAGACACGTCGCGGCCCACAACACGCAGCAGTGACACCCCCTTTTCCGAGCCGTGTCACCGACGCCAGCGGACAGCTTTATATATCCGCACCGCGGGAACACACGATCTGGAAACCAAAACGCAGCAAGCGACCGCTACGATGCGTGTCCCAGGCTCAAGTGCGGCAAAGTCTTCGTGGCACACTGTGTCCCGTGCAACTTCAAACGTGCTAACGATGGCACCCCCCCCCCCCCCTGCCAACCTTCCTCCTCCATCACCATCAACTCCACACTCTTCCCTACCCCCCCACTCATAGCGATCACTCAGTGGGGGGGCTATGAGGAAGTGCACGGGACACGAGTGCGCAAGTCTGAATTTGACGTCCGTTCGCTCGCGTGATTAAATTGTTCGCTCGATATTTTTTGCGGAACGCCGCTGTTACACGGACCGGCTCTAGAGCCACGGTGGATTCTTAAACGTAGTTAAAAAGGCACTGACCACTCGAGTTAAAAACAAGGTACGCCCATCCAAAATACGGTGAACCCAATGTCCCTGCGAAGGCTACCGCGGTATTGCAAGGGCAAAACTTCGGCGCGGAGGTGGGGGGTGGTGGTGGTGGTGGACGTGTGGTGCCAAACGAATTCCACCGGAATAGGCTTCCGGACCTGTCCCCTGCTGACATGAAGCCCCTTGTTGACGCCGATCTGCCCTGGTGAGCGCTGTGCTCAAATAGCACCGGGCCCATCCTCGTTTGAGAAGCGTGACCTGGCTCACCGGGATTACGAAAAACTGGGGCCGAAAACAAAAGTACCGTCCAGCAGCAAAGGGGCCCAAGAAAAATAAAACCCCATTCCAAGCAGGACGTGGAGTCGTCGTTCGCTGGTGGGGGTGCTTATGACCGGTACACAAAGACAAAAGAACCCCCCCGTGTAGCCTTTAATAGACTGTTGGGGCAAGTGCTGTTAGCGAGCACCTATGAAAGGCCGGCACGGCACACGAGGGGGTGAGTGGCCATCACCACGCTGGGCCGCCTTTGTCTCCCAAAATTGGAGACGTTTCAACGTCACACCAGGTGGTGCTGGTTTGAGGCTGAGTCGACCTAGGGGAGGCCCGGCACGGGCTCAAATATTCGACACCGATGTTGGTCGTGAGCGGGACTCCAAACTCGGTGTCGCCGGATTCGTAGCACAGTGCGGCGCTAACCACTGCACCACCGCTCCCCTTGAGCAGTGTACGCGACCCCAGTACACACACACACGTGGACCTCCTGTCACGCGGTTCTATAATTGGCCGGTGGGGTCTTCTTGTTGCTGCTGTTACTCTTCTTCTTGTTGTTGTGTCAACAAATACGCTAGCCATCGTTTCGCCACGTGACTTCTTTTGTCTATGTTTGTGGTGTACGGCAGATTCCGTAACGTGTTCTAGTGTACGACCGACAGAGCGGAGTTGTGAACGTGTTGGCTGTTTGGGGTGCGTGTGTGTACATAGGTGCTCGCTAACAGCACTTGCCATGACAGCCTCTGTGCATGGGATGCACGGGTGGATATTTGCACGTGGAGTGGGAGGGTCAACGGTTCAGCGCACTGCGCTACGAACCCGGCGACCCGAGTTCGATTCCCCGCTCGCGACCAACATCGGTGTCAAATAATCCTCCCCTAGGTCGACTCGGCCTTATATGAGTAGAGTGCCTGGTGCAGTGTACAAACATCGGAATTGGGAAGACAAAGGCGGCCAAGTGCTTGCCCCCACCCCCCCCCAGCTGGTGTCGGCCTTTAAAGATGATGTGCTCGCTGACACCAAATATACGGGACATCTTTTTGTGCGCGCGCACGTGTGTTCGCGCGTGTGTTCACGCGCGTGTTCACACGTGTGTGTTCGCGCGTGTGCACATGTGGCTAAGCGCACTGCGCTACCAACTCGTCGGCCCCTTCTTGGATCGCTTCCCCGGCGACGCACAATCACCCGCATTGTCCACCGGCCGACCACCGGGACCGCATTTGAACCTGGCTCGCTCTCAAAACGCGAGTGGCGCGGATGGTTTTGTGGCGGTAGCGCTGTTACTGCTCGCTGTTAAAAGCCCCCCATAGCCTTATGAGTGGTTAGCAAACAGGGGCGGGCTGGCTGGCTGCCTGGTGGATGGGTGGGTGGGGAGTGACAAAGGCGGCTGGCTGCCCTTGGCGGGGCGTGGTAGGCAGACCCCGCGCCAAGCTACTGCCACGTGGTCGCTACCACCACCACCGCCACGCATCTCGAGCAGACCACGCGAGCATCAAAGGGCTTTGTGTTTTGATTTTGTGTCTTGAGTTTCTGTGCCGCTGGGTGGGTGCGCCCGATCTGTTGAAGGGGACTTGCTTGCCTGTGCTTCTGTGGCCCCATTGTCCGAAACGTCGCCTATTATACACTTTGTACTTTTAAAGGCGGTGTTCTCGATTCGTTTTTTTACTTAAAGGGGGCTCAAGCCGTGCATCGATTCTGATAAAAATTCGCGTGGGAACACTCTGTGGGTGTTCGTCGATTAATAATCATCGATTAATAATGCCTTTTGAGGACGCTAATATCGACAAGCAGCGCCAGTGACAACAAGCGGCGCAACAAAGACACTCATCGATTCTCGAATTTGAATCGGGGAGTTCAATCGCGGCAGCGGAATTACCGGAGTGAATCATTACCACCACCACCTCCCTCCGTCTCACCCCCGACTCGCCATGACGTGTCACCTCGCGACGTAGGGACAGTGGTTCATGGTGTCGTGGTGGTGGTGATGATGGTGATGGTGCGTGTGCGGTGGTGATGATGGTGATGGTGCGTGTGCGGTGGTGATGATGGTGATGGTGCGTGTGCGGTGGTGCGACATTGGTGGTGGTAACACGTGAATGGTGGTTAAGGTGTACATGTGTGGGTGGTGTTGACACGTGGGTAAACATCGCCACTGGGGAGACAAAGGCGGCCGGGGGTGGTGCTTGTCACCCCACCGTGTCGTGTGACGTGCCGGCCTTCATAGGGTGCTACTCGCTAACAGCTATACGGGGGAGGGCTGTCTTTGCCACGTGTGCGATTGCGTTGCGTGTGTAAGTGTTGACACGTGGTTTTACTGGTGATCGTGGAAGTAGTTGGTGGTTGTTGGGTGGTTGTGACACGTGTGTGGATTGGTGGTAATGGTGTTGGGCGGATAGTTTGTGTCACGTGGGTGGGTGGTTGGTAGTGGCAGGGTTGTTGGGGGGGGGGATGACACGCACGTGGGATGGTGGTGATGGTAGTTGCGACACGTGCGTAGTTTGGTAATAATGATAATAAGTCACGGTGACACGTGTCAAGGTTCTGGCTGTCTCGCACGCACACCGCTCACGCGATAGCCTCCTGCTGTCGAGGTCGTCACGGTCAAGTGGCCCCCCAGCAAACAATCTCGAAACTGCGCACTTCCTTAAAGAATGGGGTCGTCCATGGGGGGGCATTAGATACCCTCTTCGTTGTTGTTGTTGTCGTTCTCAGAATATTAATTTACACAGCAGTGTGAGCTAGGCCGATAAAAACGTTCCACAAGTGCTGTACTTAGTAGGGTGGCTTGTACGAGTCTCATCTCTCTCTCTAATCCTCACGGCTAACACCAGTGGCGAGTATCCGAACGGGTTCTGGGCCTCCCCTAGCTCGACTCGGCCTCAAATGAGTACCTGCTGCGCTACTAGGGAGACAAAGGCGGCCGGGCGTGGTTGCTGGCCCCACCCCCCACTACCCTCGTGCACTGTGCCGGCCTTCATAGGTGTTCCAGCTGACAGCACTTGCCCGCAACAATCTGTTGAGGCTATAATTAGGGGGGGGGGGCTTTGTCTTTGTCTCTAATTCTCCACGTGTCCTCCACGCGCGTCGTTTCGAGAGATTTGAGAGCCGAACTCTCGTAGTTTGGGGCCCAGTCTTCTTTGTTTTTCTCTACTCCTCCCCCCCCGTGTATTCTTACTGGCGCTGTTTGAAGATCACTCAAGTATTTTCATGAACAAACAAAGCAACATTTTCTTTGACATAATCTTAGTCATACCTCGTTAACGTTTCAAGCGCTGATTTCACCTTGCTGCCCAAACTATGATTATCTCATCATGGATGCTACATTAATTAACGCTCTATATTACAAAACTTTAATAGTTTATTGGGGTATTTTAACCCCTTGCAAGCGTAAAGCACGTTGAGTCGCACGTGACAATGGAAATCGATATTACACTGGTCAACAAAAAACATTTTTTTCTGGCCTGGACTTTTGCAGCTGTTTTAGACTAATTTCAGGGTGCTGATTCCAAATCTGATCTCAGATTTGCCCTATCACATCTCATTTTTATGCTATCGGCATACCCCATTTTCATTGATTTTACCCGAAATTAACTCTGTCACTTATGATTGCAAGTTGTTGCAAGTCAGGGACTGCTTTAGTGTTAAAATATGGTGCTGTATTTTTAGGATAGTGTGTTTATAATATCATTTTATGTAGATATCCACATTTATTTAATATTTTTCTTCTGCAGTTTTTATTGAAAATGCAATATTTGATACCTCAAAAACCTGATGTGATAGACAAAAACTGATGCCAGATTTGGAATCAGCACCCCAAAATTACATTAAACCCGTTGGAATACCTTATGCCAGAAAAAGTGTGTTGACCAGTGAATTATGCAGTGATATCCCAGATCATCGGTGTGTTCGGCTGTGGTCTAATTGTTATCTGTACATATACTCAGCACTCCCCTCCCCCACCACCTACCCGTCTAAATAATCTGTGACGACTACGCGATGTGAGTTTGCTTACGTTGAAACCCATTAGACATGTCCAGACGTTGCTTGCTGGGGCAATTTATATTAATCCAATAAATGTGCTGCTGATGGACAATAATTGAACACGTCCTTATCTGTGTGTGCGTGTGATTACAAGACGAACTTTCCCCGCGGTATGTTAAAGCAAGCGTGTGTATGTTTGTGCATAATAAGACGTTTTTGGTTCATGTTTGTGACCAGATTTTGTCCAACTCCATTTGAGGCCCCTAGGTACAACTTTGGGGGGGAGTGGCGGGAGGGGGGTGGCGGTCGGGGGTGCGTCT
The DNA here is from genome assembly GCF_015708825.2 of Lethenteron reissneri. NCBI lineage: Eukaryota > Metazoa > Chordata > Hyperoartia > Petromyzontiformes > Petromyzontidae > Lethenteron > Lethenteron reissneri. The sequence continues at coordinate 4,555,711 of NC_083805.1, forward strand.
AACTTTCCGGCACATCTTATAATCCGGAGATTAAGGGCGGGTGGGTGTGGGTGGTGGGTTTTTTTTCTGCGTCGAATCTTATTAATGAACATCAAATTCGATGGATGAATTATCTTTAGGGGCTCAGGGAAGATGTCTCACCGCGCGGTGCCCCCAAATGTCTCTGATTGGCTGAAGTCGCCAAGGCCGGGGGCCACCGTGAGCCAATGGGAGACGCGCAGATCCCCTTAGCGACAGACGGCCCCGCCCCCCTGCACGCGCCCACGGCTGACTCGACCGACTTGACTCTCCTACTCTCCACGTTGGAGGAATTGCACGGAGAGAGTGTGTGTCTGCGTGTGTGTATGTGTGTGTCTGTCTGTGTGTGTCTGTGTGTATGTGTGTCTGTGTGTGTGTCTGTGTGTGTCTGTGTGTCTGTCTGTGTGTGTCTGTGTGTATGTGTGTCTGTGTGTGTCTGTGTGTCTCTGTGTGTGTATGTCTGTGTGTGTATGTGTCTGTGTTTGTGTGTGTGTCTATGTGTGTGTCTGTGTGTGTTTGTGTGTGTGTCTGTGTTTGTGTGTCTGTGTGTGTGTCTGTGTGTGTCTCTGTGTGTGTCTGTGTGTGTATGTCTGTGTGTCTGTGTGTGTGTACGTGTGTGTGTCTGTCTGTGCGTGCGTGCGCGCGAACACACACACGCACGTGCTCGCGAGCACGTGCGTGTGTGTGGTGCACGTGCTAGTATGGGGGGGGGGGGTGCATGGGAGAGGCCCTCTTTGTTTTATTTAGCCCGAGTACAGCCGCAGCTATGCGCCCACTGTGCCACGCACGTGTTCACTGCATCCACCACCACCAACAACAACCACCACCACCAACAACAACCACCACCACCACTCGCCCTCCCCAGCCCTGTGTCTGCTCTCAACCCTGGTGGGGTCGATGTTGGTGGTGGTGGGGGCAGGGTGATGAGAGAAGGGGGGCGGGAGAGACGGAGGCCCCAGAGACAGGAGGGAGGGAGAGGCGGGAGAAAGGGCGGCATGTGGATAGATGGAGGGAGAAGGGAGAGAGGGGGGAGAGAGTCTGCAGACGGGGGCATGTGAGGTTTGTGGGAAGGTGGGGGGAGGAGGTGTCTCGGGAAAAGGAGACGCGATGGATGAGACGGAGATCTGCAGGGCGGGAGGAGGGAGAGGTCAGGTCGCAGGGCGTCTCGTCTGTGACTGCCTTGCCCCGTCTGTGTCTACCCCGTCTGTGACTGCCCCGCCTGTGACTGCCTTGCCCCGCCTGTGACTGCCTTGCCCCGTCTGTGACTGCCTTGCCCCGTCTGTGACTGCCTTGCCCCGTCTGTGACTGCCTTGCAACAATCTCATGATCGCGTCGACCGCTTTGCCCCTTGGTGCGCGTGAACGCGGCAGCCAAAGTGCCGCTTCACCGCCTTGAGTCGTGAGACGCGGATGGATGGAGGTGGTGGGGGAGGGTGGTGGTGGTGGGGGGAGGGGGGAGGGATGGAGGTGGTGGGGGGAGGGAGGTGGTGGGGAAGGGGGGAGGGAGGGAGGGATGGAGGTGGTGGGGGGATGGAGGTGGTGGGGGAGGGAGGGGGAGAGGGAGGGATGGAGGTGGTGGGGGAGGGAGGTGGTGGGGAAGGGGGGAGGGAGGGAGGGATGGAGGTGGTGGGGGGATGGAGGTGGTGGGGGAGGGAGGGGGAGAGGGAGGGATGGAGGTGGTGGGGGAGGGAGGGGGAGGGATGGAGGTGGGTGGCGGGGAAGGAGCAGATGTTAGGAGCCACGCCGGGATATCCGTCAATGGTGTGGAGTGGCTGGCGTGATATCACGAGCGATCAACTCCTCTTGTCAACGGATACATATCGATTACAGCCCTTTGTCAATCCACTGCTGGATGAAGTCACGGGGGAATTTATTGACCATACTTCACCACGCTGGTGAGGATGGATGTTCAGGACCAGGAATTGAACTACAGGGACCCTCTGCCACACACACGTGCCACACACACGTACTGTACATGCAAAACACATACACAGTACATGCGCGCGCGCACACGTGCACACACGCACACACACGCACACACGTGCACGATGCAGTGTAACAACGAAGACAATGATCTTCTGTTTCGCCGTACGGACCTTTGGGGCAGCACGTGCTCTTAGCCAGCCACCGATGAAGGCCGGAACGGCACACTAAAAGGGTTGCCCCGCCTTTATCTTCCCAGTACTAGGAGCTGCGCCCCAGGTACTCATTTCAGGCTGAGTCGACCTAGAGGGGAGGCCCCAGGACCGGTTCAAATATTGGTCGTGAGTGGGAACTGAAACTCGAGGTCGCCGCACATTCACATCGCAGAGAGCGGCGTTCGAGTGAGTGGTTGGCGTGAGTTCGATCCCGCGCACGAACAACACAAGTGCCGGGTCTCTCCAAGGTCTACTCGGCCTCAAATGAGTACCTGGTTCGGTGTGTAAACAAAGACGGCCGGGCGTGGTACTGATCACCCAACACCCTCGTGGTGCCGTGCCGGCCTTCGTAGGCGCTCGCGAACAGCAGCACTTGACCCCAAGAGTCTTGTTTTCATTTCACCTTTATTTAACCAGGTAAAAAAAAAACCTCGAGTTTAAAAACCTCTTTTGCAAAAAAATAAACAAACGCACAATACGACATAGTACAATACAAAACATTAAAAACAATTACAATGGTCAATGTCATTTTTTAAAATCAAACGGCGATGCACTCTTCACCAGTTTTAAAATCGTCTGTAATTCATTCCAGGGCAAATGAGCGTGATAGGAAAATAATTGTTTCCCTATTTGAGTCCTTGCCCTAGGAACTGTTGAAGAGAGCACTGGCTAAGAACGAAGGCTGTTGAGGCTATACGGGGGATCCAGTGGCGTATGTTATCAAGGGGCCCGAAATAAAAAAAAACATGAAAAAAATACACACATTTTTTACTTGGATAGTAAAGTCATTGTATTTTTTCATTTGCTATACAGCCAGATAATGCGACAAATCGCTAACCTTAAACACCCAGTCGTTCGTAAAAGTTGAAGGCGGTATAGTACTATAGTGATAGAGCAAGTGCAGAATCACTGAACCGAAATTGATAGCTTGAAAGCATTTAGCGCCAGGCCCTTGGAAGTGCGGGGCCTGTAGCATGTGCTATTTTTGCTACTCGGATAATCCAGCACTGGGGGGGGGGGGGGACCTTTGGCTTTGTGTACACATCAACAAGACCAGTGTTCTTCATTACAAGGCCTGGGGGTGGGGGGGGGGGGCAATGGCGGTGCCTGGTGGCCTTTAATGCGGCCCCTTACAACACGCAAATGTGAAAACACCTCCCATCAGCATGGGAGGTGTGCCGCTGTCAAACCCCGAATGAATGGGTGTCAAATGTGTGGCGGCCCCGTACACTGGTGATGTCTTATCGGCGAAAGTGCCCCCCACTTCTGAAAATGAGTGAAGAACACTGACATACACACACGTGCACCCACGCCACTACACACGCTGCACACGCCAGACTTTCGTGGGCTGTGCGTGAGCCGCCACGTGCATTTAAGTGGCATCCACCACGTGGCGAGGCCGTCCCATCCTGATTGAACCTCGAACGGGCCGTGAGGGTGTGTGGCGATAATATATCGATTCTGATAGCGGATGATTAATCATAATTATAACCTATATTGTATAACAGCGCCTTTCATGTTGAAGCATCTCAAAGCGCCGTAGAGAAACAATACAACTTACATTTCGATTTAAAGCTTTCGTGACTGCAGGGATTCATCTTCTTGGTTCTTTCGGTAAAGTCACGTAGAATGGAAATAATAAAATAATAAAAATAAAATAATTCTCACGACGTTTCGGCCACAACGCAAGCAGCCGTCCTCAGGTGAAGACCAGGTCTGTCTATTATATAAAATGATTTTATTATATTATAATGTTTTATTTTTATTATTTTATTATTTCCATTCTACGTGACTTTACCGAAAGAACCAAGAAGATGAATACAACTTACACTCAAGGGTATAGGTACAATCTAAGCGAAATAGCGGATAAGAACAATATCAATGTGTTGTTGGACGAGCGCACATATGAAGAAGGCCGATGGGGAGGCCCAGGACCGGTTCAGATAGTCGCCACTGGTGTTGATGGCCGTGAGCGGGGAATCGAACTCGGGTCGCCGACATTTCAGTAAAATGAAGAACTTTGATGAAAGCGAATACTAATAATTGGAGAGAAATCCAATCAGACAACTACATAGTGTTTTAACAATCTTAAGTTTGCGGGAGAAAGCCTGTAGTGAGTTATAAGAGGGTGATTTGAAAAGTGAAATAGACTCAGAATCTTGATTTGAAGCTTTCGTGACTGCAGGAATCCATACTCTTTGGTTCTTTCGGTAAAGTCACGTAGGTAGAAAATAAAACAATGCTTTCCCACCTGATGATGGACGCTTGTGTTGCGCCCGAAACGTCGTGATTTATTTTATTTGATATCTACGTGACTTTACTGAAAGAATCAAAGAGTATAGACTCAGAACCTCGAATAGATTTAGCAAGGGGATTCCACAATCGTGCGTCGATTCACGTTGGTAGGGAATCTTTTTCTCTCTCCCAGATTCAGAGACGTTGCCTGCAATGGGTTCACGCGATCCACACATCCAGCTACCAGAGGCTGTTGCATTTGCGGCAGTTGTTATAGACGATCGATAGTTTATGGAATGATGCTCGGCGCAAATCGTTGTGCCGCTAATTGGTAGGTGAATCGTGTGTGTGTGTGCATCCGTGTATTAATGGGGAGCGGTGGCGCAATTGGTTGGTGCACTGCCTTACGATCCCAGCGACCTGAGTTGTGATCCCGGGCCATGCCTGACATCGCTGGTGGCAAGTGACGGTATCTGAACCCATCCTGGCCTAGCGATGAATCTGATCATCATCAGTGATGAGTCCTAATAACGACGAAACCGGGTCTAAGTTTATTGATCTCTCACCGCTACCTGTCAATCGGTCACATTTGCTCAAAATGTATTTTGATGGTCACCCCAAGGACGAGAGGACTTGGGGTGTGTCACTGCGCTGCGAACCTGGCGACCCGGGTTCGATTCCCACTCACAGCAAACACCAGTGACGATTATCTGAACCGGTCCCGGGCCTCTCCTAGGTCGACTCAGCCTCAAATGAGTACCTGGTGCGGTGTGTAAACATCGCCACTGGGGAGACAAAGGGGGCCGGGCGTGGTGCTGGCCACCCACCCCCTCGTGTGCCGTGCCGGCCTTTATAGGTGCTCGCTAACAGCACTTGCCCCTACAGTCTGTGAAGGCTATAGGGGGACCTTTGTCTTTGTTGACGCGTGGGGGAGCGGTGGAGCGGTGGCGCGGTGGTTGGGGCCACTGCGACACGAACCCGGCGACCCGCTCTCGATTCGCCGCTCACGGCCACCGACACCAGTGACGACTTATCCGAACCGGTCACGCACCTCCCTCCATCCCGTTCGACCTTCTTCATCGGTGCGCGGTCGCCCGACAGCACTTGGTACCCAAAAGTCGTCGGCTCAAGGCTACACGGCCGGGGGGGGATCTTTATATTTGTTGGCGCACGTGGTCACCTCCTGCTCCTCCCCGTGCCTTTGTCTCTTGCGTGTCAAGCCTCGCTGCTGCTGCTGCTTCTCAAGCTAACGGATTGAGCAGCTGCCCGATGGACGCTATAACATCGCGAGACTCGGCTAACCGTACAACAAACAGCGCGTTCCTCTACAGCGGCAAAGCCGGGCAGAGCAGAGCCTCCGTCTATCGAGCGTCACCTATTGTTTCGGTGTGTTTGTCTCTGTGTATGTATATATGTACGCGAAGCTTCTTTCGCGCCGTACGTGACCAACCGTGTCAATCGGAGGCGTGCGTGCGACGTTTACTGTAGGAGGGACAAAACCCTTTGAGAGGGGAGTCCAACCCTGGGGAATTGAGCGATGGAATAAATGAGATCGGGTGCGAGGTGCTCGCTAGGTGGTGATGTGGGGGGGGGGGGTGTTAGGATGGTTGGAGATGGTGACTGCGTTGGAGAGGCCCGCATCCCAACAATGATGATTATAAAACACCCGCAAAACTCTAAACAAACCCGCATGGTTGGGACGGACACGTGGTCCAGTCGGCGTGGCCTTTAAACCCCCCCCCCCCACCCCCATACAGGCGTGAGAGCCCGCCCGCAATAAAACAATAGGGGTCATGTGTTCAGTTCACCACGCTGTGGACAGGGAAATGTGCAAGCGAGCCAATGGGTTGTGCTCTGGCTTCTCTTAACCACGTGCTTTTTAAAAGTGCCAAGTCCTCGATCATATTTTTTTAAATCAGTTTTTTTGCTCAGTTCACCACGCTGTGGACAGGGAAATGTGCAAGCGAGCCAATGGGTTGTTATCTGGCTTCTCTTAACCACGTGCTTTTTAAAAGTGCCAAGTCCTCAATCGTATTTTTAAAAATCAGTTTTTTTGGTCAGTTCACGACGCTGTGGACAGGGAAATGTGCAAACGAGCCAAGGGGGTTGTGCTCTGGCTTCTCTTAACCACGTGCTTTTAAAAGTCCCAAGTCCTCGATCGTATTTTTTTGGATAGCGGTGGGGGGGGGGGGAGAGGTGGTGGTCTCCAACACCATTGCCCGTGGTTTAATTCGTCTTCGAGGGATGTAAAGAACTTGCAGGGTCTGCGCCTTCATACCGCGCCCTCGTGAAGAGAAACTCGACGTTCAGGCTCGACCTGCGTCAGAGGAACGCGTTTGCTCGCCGCCGTGCTCCCTCGCTCTCGTATCGTATCGGTGACAATGTTTGAGTGACGTCGTTCTGGACGGTGGTGAGGAAGAGCGGCGAGCGACGAACCCACAACGAATAACTTTTTGCGTGGACGGCTCTCACCCCCCATGTTCATTTTAGCCAGGATAGCCTCGGTGTGTCCCGAGACTCGTTTACCGAGAAGGTCGGAGGTGGGGGGGGGGGGGTCCTGCTACGTACACCGGGTGATGAAAAAAAAACAAGAGGTTTTTTGTTTTACCCTTTCCTGCAAAAAACCAGGAGGTATTAAGATGTTCAAATTCCAAAATAGAAACATTTTGCGAGGAATCAATTCACGCGCTAACCACACACAGTAATGTGTGGTGAACATGCAAACGTGCCAGAAAGGGTAAAAACTTTATTTTTGTTCATACTTTCGATACTGGCAAAAAAAGGTCCCATTACGAGGGGTGCCGAGGGGTTTACCATTTCTGAGCTCAGCCCCCCCGGAATCCCTCCACCCCTCCTCCTCCTCGCACCCCGCCGCACCATCTCTCCACGCACCCTCGGTTGTGAAGAGTGACCCGATTAGCCATTATGTGCCCTGGCTACCTTACGGCGCATGCGTCGTTCCCTTGTTGAACCAAAACTGCCCGCGTGGCCTCACGTGCACGTGTTGGGGGTGTGGGGCCTCTTATGGGGAGCGGTGGCGCAGTGATTAGCGCGCTTGCGCTACGAACCCGGCGGCCAGAGTTTGAGACAACAGATAGCCGAGCCGGTTCTGGGCCTCCCCTGAGTTGGCTCGGCCTTAAAATGTGTACATCGTGCGGTGCGTAAAAACATCAGCACTGGAGGGGGGAGAGACAAATACGGCCGGGCGTGGGGCTGACCACACCTCCTCCCTCGTGCCGGCCTTAATAGGTGCTCGCTGACAGCGCGCACGCTGATTGTGTTTTGTGTGCGGGTATGGGTACACGTGTGTGGCACGTGTGTGCTTGTGTAGGCGTTCACGCGTGGTTTGTTTACGTGATTGGGGAGACAAAGGCGGCTGGGCGAGCTGCTGGCCGCACACTCCCTCCTGTGCAGTGCCGGCCTTCGTAGGTGCTCCTCGCTCAGAGCACTTGCCCCAAACAGTCTGTTAAGGCTACACGGGGGAGCTTTGTCTTTGCGTGACTCGGTGAGTCGTATGACGCCCCCCACGCGTTTCTGCCACTGCGTTGTAAATCTCTCAATCCCTCCCTCCTCCTCCTCCCCCCCGGTGGTGTTTATTAAACAGGGTGGTGGCCATCAACCGAAAGCCACCACTCGGACACAAAGACAAAGGTCCCCCCCTACCCACCGTGTAGCCTTTAAACAGATGGTTTGGGCAAGTGCCTCGCTGTTCCCGATGTTTCACGCACCGCACCTGCGACTCGGTTTAACGCCGTGAGCGGGAATTGAAGTCGGGACTTGCCCCAAAAATGTTTGGGACAAGTCGCCGACCGGGACACACCCGGCTGAAATGAAGCCCTTTATGTGCCACATTCGCCCAACTCCTCTCAGCCTGTGCCCATGCATTGGCTTCTCCAGCCAAACAGAAGCTTCTTGGGCATGCGGCGACCGGGCGTGTGGGTTACGCGACCCTGCCAAACACAGCCTCGGCTGCGGTAGGAGCCCCACTGATGAGACTGTTTTAAAAAAAAAAGTCTTTAAGATCGCTCATTCCACAGCTTTGATCAAACCCAGGGTGGATTGTAAGCTGGTCAGCCCGAAGGTTTGAAGCCACATCCGCATGTCTTTCTCGAAAACGGGTCCACGTTCACGCAAAGCGCGGAGAAGAGATGGGCGAGATTGTGGCCTAAAAGACCGGATGATGTTCTGTTATTGTTGTTGTTGTTGCGTGGAGCTACGAAGCCCCAGCGGCTTGCACGCAGCGTTACGCAGGATAACGCCGCTTAACCGCTTTTGAGTGAGACCTCTCAAGCCTCCCAAGCCCGAGACCGAGCCGCACTAGCGAGGTACAGGAAATCCTCCACCCTCTCCGCAACCACACCATTACTCATTGGTGCGGGGGGGGGGGGTGATGACAGAGTACCCCAGCAGGTACCTTATCGGCCCCACCTATTTGTGGAAATCTCCCCCGCTGTTCAGCAGCAGAGACACGCACGCACACGTGCACGCAAGCACGTAAACACACACAGGTACACAAAGGCACCACCCCCTTCCACCCCTCCCCTATGGCCTTATCAGACTGTTAGGGCAAGTGCTATTAGTGAGCACTTGTGCATACCGTCACTGGCTTCATTCACCGACACATTTTTTGGGGGTTTTGGGGAAGCTGGTGGACTGGAAGCGTAGACGTGACCCATAGCCGGAGTTTTAGCGGGAGGTAAACTCGACGTGGTGTGCTGGGTGCGGAAATATATTCCAGGGCCAACGACCCCACGCAGCCGAAATTAAGCCCTTGCGTAAAACGCATAGCCTCACGAAGGACCCATAGACTAACACTGGACCCATAGACTAATTCAGGACCTATAGACTAACACTGGACCCATAGACTAACACTGGACCCATAAACTACTACAGGACCCATAGACTAGCACAGGTACCCATAGACTAATATAGGGCTCATAGATTTGCAAAGGATCAGGGCTCAATTGCTCACCGAGTATCTAGACTTGAAATCGGCGGCACCTGATTCGTAACCACATCCGTCGCGATGTGTATCCTGGACGTGGCGTGCCGGGTGTGGAAATCTTTTCCGAGGCACAGCGACCCAAACAAATGCGACCGAAGCATAAATGTTTCCATGATCGTGTTCAGCGACAACGGCGAACACCTACGCAGCAGTGTTGATAAAAAAAACGTCGTCATCTATTATTTTTCTACCCACGTGACTTTACCGAAAGACCCAAATAGTATGGATTCCTGCAGTCACGAAAAGCTTTGAATCAAGAGTGTTAATATTATTACGACTACGCCGACGATGTAATTATGATGATGAGGTTGCCTAAATCGGTTGGAACTGCCCAACTGCCCAAGTCATTGGGGCACAATTTTCACGTTTTTGTTTAGTTCATTAAACACAGAACGCCATCGTTCTCCCACCTCTCTCTTTCACACGCGCGGTGATAGATACGGGGATGGTGGTCTCTGTGGGATGTTCTGCGTCCTCCGTGTTTAAAGACGTTGAGATGCCACTCGGTGGGATTGGGGTGGGGGCGTCTCGGCTCCGTTAGCTCACCCCGAGAGGTACAAATACGAACTTTCTTGGGGGAAAACGAACAAAACCTAACACCCCCCTGTCCCCCTGTCAAAGCGATTGTTATTATTTTCCGTGAGAAGTTCCGTCTGACTGCTGTTTGCTAAGAAACGTCGAGGACTATGGTGACACGGGAACGCTGTGTGTTTTCACACGACAACAGCGGGGCTCTTGTAAATAGAAGGGGGGCGGTGGTGGACAAAGCAGGGCCGATGCGTGTGAGCGTGTGAGTGTGAGAGAGTGTGTGAGAGTGCGTGTGTGAGAATGCGTGTGAGTGTGAGTGAGAGCGCGTGTGAGTGAGCGAGAGCGCGTGTGAGTGTGTTAGTGTGCATGTGAGTGTGTGAGAGTGTGAGTGTGTGATAGCCCGTGAGAGTGTGTGACAGTGCGTGTGTGAGAGTGTGTGAGAGAGTGTGAGAGTGTGGCAGTGTGTGAGAGTGTGAGAGTGTGTGAGAGAGTGTGTGTGTGAGAGTGTCAGTGTGTGAGAGTGTGTGAGAGTGAGTGTGTAAGTGTGAGTGAGCGTGTGAGTGTGTGATTGGGTGAGAGTACGTGTGTGTGTGAGTGTGTGTGAGAGTGCGCGTGAGTGTGTGAATGTGTAGCGGTTAGCGCGCTGCGCTATGAACCTGGCGACCCGGGTTCGATTCCCGCTCACGGCCAACACCAGTGACGATTATCTGAACCGGCCCCGGGCCTCCCCTAGGTCGACTCAGCCTCAAATGAGTACCTGGTGCGGTGTGTAAACATTGCCACTAGGGAGACAAAGGCGGTCGGGCGTGGTGCTGGCCACCCACCCCCTCGTGTACCGTTCCGGCCTTCATAGGTGCTCGCTAACAGCACTTGCCCCTATAGTCTGTTAAGGCTATACAGTGGATCTTTGTCTTTATCTTTGTGAGCGCGCGTGAGTGTGCAAAAACACATCACGGCTGCTCTGAACATCGCGGCAGATGTGTGCCAGCGATCGCAGTGTTCACAACGCGCCAGGAACGATTGAGCAAGAGGTTCCTCACGTGCCGTGGTCCCTCGGGGACTGCGATCCCCATCGCCACTGCGCCTCCTCCACTCCCTCTCTCGTCCCCACAGAGCCAGAGAGACACTCGTGTCTTGCCCGTTTGCGTGCGCGAGCGAAAACGAGGCGCTTCGCGATGCGTGTGGCTAAAAATCAACTTCTTACAAACCTTCTTAGGTTTTTTCGGTAAAGTCACGTAGGTAAAAAATTTTTAATTAATAAAAGTAAAAAAAATCACGACGTTTCGGAGGCAACACAAGCTTCCGTCTTCAGGTTTTTTTTTTGCTTGATACAGCAAGCGTGCTGTGACGGTTCCACCTGAAGACGGAAGCTTGTGTTGCCTCCGAAACGTCGTGATTTTTATTTTATTTTACTTTGATTAATTTTAATTTTTTACCTACGTGACTTTACCGAAAAAACCTAAGCAGAGAAATACTTGCAGTCACGAAAGCTTCAAATCTAGAATTCTTACAAACCGTGCCGGCGTAACATTCGATTGTTTTGGACCGGTGCATGTTGCTGTTGATTGATTTCACGCGAGCACCCTGAAGCCGCTCTCGTTGGCGATATATCCACCACAATGGCCAAACAAGAATCAATTCTTGAGTCAAACCGTGACCCGCAATTGTTTAAGTTGCCTATTAAACACTCCACTCCTCGCGCCCAATCCTGCTGCACTCCGACTCCCATGCACTGGAGATGTACATTATCGTCTCAAATATTCAGAGTGGTGAATATTTGAGACGTTCACGCGAGACTACCCGTGAAACCGTCCAGTAGCTCGCGGGCCCAACCTTGCCACAAACACTAATATCGCCGATCAACTCTCACCATACGAACCAAGACTAAGTGCCCCCTCCCCCCCTGCCCCTCGCCTCCCATTTTCACTTTCTTCCCCTTTCCTTTCTGCATTAATCGGTCACAGCCTCCTCTCGGCGGCGAGGCCACGTTTTGGTAAGCGTGCGATGCCGGCATGCGGTTGGAACCGTTGGACCAACAGCTGGGCCAACACTGGGCCAACATTGAACATTGCAAGTTTACCGGGGTTAAATTTCGATTTAAAGCTTTCGTGACTGCAGGGATTCATCTTCTTGGTTCTTTCGGTAAAGTCACGTAGAAGGGAAGTAATAAAATAATAAAAATAAAACATAATAAAATAATTCTCACGACGTTTCGGCCACAACGCAAGCAGCTGTCCTCAGGCATTCTTCACCTGAGGACGGCTGCTTGCGTTGTGGCCGAAACGTCGTGAGAATTATTTTATTACGTTTTATTTTTATTATTTTACTACTTCCCTTCTACGTGACTTTACCAAAAGAACCAAGAAGATTTACCTGGGTTGGTGTGCGGTGCAGATGGACCTGAGGGACGGCACCCGCACGCACGCACGTACACGTAACAAGACAAAGATCCTCCATAAAGCCTGAACAGACTGTCGGGGCAAGTGCTGTTAGCGAGCACTTACGAAGGCCGGCACGGCACACGCGGGGAATGGGGGGGGGGGGGTCAACACCACGCCCGGGTGCCTTTATTTCCCGAGTGGCGACGTTGACACACACCACACCAGCATTCGAGGCTGAGTCGACCTAGGGAAGGCCCATGACCGGTTCAGATAATCGGGTCGTCGGGTTTGTAGCGCAGCGTAGCGCTAAGTGCTACACTACCGCTGCCCAGACATTACTGGGCCATGCAAATACTCCGTGGCCCAGGATGCTCGGACCCACGCTGGATTTGGATCATGACCAGCGCAGGATTAGGATCCCCAATAAGGCTTAGGAGCTGTAGGAATAACTGGCATACTTTAGACGCTGGCGAGTGCAGGATTCGAATACCGTTTCGGGTCAGATTTAGGCCAAAAAAAAAGTAACCGTTCTATTTAAGAAATATGTAAATATTTGTTGATGCTATACCGCTGCTGCTGCTGCTGCATTAGCTCTGGTGTGTACAAGCACAAATACCAAAAACTGTACAAAAAAGGTTTTTTTTCGCTCCGTTTATGGCAGTGTGTTAAGTTTGAAAAAATAAAACGTATAGAAATGTTTTTGTGTGAATAGCTTGCAGTCAGTTGACGGCAGCGGTATTCAGGGAAGCGTTTGGGATGTGAGTAATCATCACGAGTCTCTCCTCTTTACTGCATCCTGTATAACGGTAATAATAATAATACGCGCAAGATGCGATTTTCTAAGAAAAAACAAATCCAGATACAAAAATTCTCCAGACACCACCTTTTGCGTGGCATCATCACTCTTCTTCGTATCCAGCCCGCGCGCACTTTCCGCACCTGATGATTGGTACAATTCGTGCGAAACAATGGCACGTGTGTCACAGTGGCGAGGGGGGTGTGGGGGTGGTGGCAGGGACTTTGGAGACGCGGAATAAATCCGCGTGCCGTTTTTTTTTCTCTCAATGATTTCCAGCGCCGCCACCGCCACCGCAGCGGATTACAATGCATCGCACCGGATTGGGGTCACACGTGCGTTCGTTTGGCGGGCGCGGCGGTTGCAAGGCCTCCTGGGTTTCTTGTCGTAGGTGGGACAAAAGCACGGAGAGGAAAGGACGCGGGGGGTTGATTGACCCTTCGTGGGCGGGCGGGCGGGCGGGGAGGAACGCGTGTCGATTGCAGCGTCACCTTTATCGGAGGCTTCGTCTTCTCCCGAGGCTCACATCGAGAGCGGCGCAAACGTCGCAACGCTCGTCATCGGCACGGCTTGCCGCGTGCGCAATAACAGGGACAAGTTGGAATTTAATTATCGGAGCGCTGCCCTGCCAAAAAGGCAATTTCTGGCTTAGGGATAAATGAGTGTGCGTGTTTTAACGAGGGGTGCGCACGTGAAGCGAAAAAAAAAATCCTAAAAGTCCGGGGGGCCGGTAAACAACAAATCGGGTTTCAGTCATGCAGAACAAATACTGTACCGGGGGGAGAATGCGCGAAGTTCCGCAAGCCAAGACGAAAACACGGCGCGCGTTTACGCAGCGGCTACGGTGAAGGCGCAGCCCTGCAATTGCCCGCTCGCGCCACTACCACCTGCTGCAAATGTTGTCGAAACTGGCTGTAGCATCGTGATACGTGTTTGAAGGCGGTGTACTGGGAGAGATCCCCCCCCCCTACCCCCCCCGAGGCTATTTAAATCCTTATATTAAGTTCACTTGCTTGCTTGCTTGCGCACTTACGACCGTGCAAATCTTCCGGTCGTTTTTTAACCCACTTCCCGTGATCCAATCGAGCTGACATTTTGCACACATACTCGTTGTGCGTGACAATTTATTTTCGTGAAATTTTCCCCCCAAAATTTTACACTTTTTAGGAATTTTTTTAAATATTTAATTACCAATTGCTTAATGGTGGCAGGCAATCATCTGACCCATAGGTGGCAGCCATCTCAAGCCAGAGGACGAGAGGACTCTAGCCGCCACGCATGTAAAGGATTTATAGTTAAAAACTTTGTTTTTACGGGTTAATTTTTTTCACTCTTTCTCTCTGTTCCACACGTGGTCACACTTTACCCCACGGCTCACGGGGACCCTGCCGATCGGCTGTGGCGAACCCGTTTATCGTGCTGGCCGGATGGAGGAGGCGGTGGCGGGGGGAACGGAGGGGTGGGGGCAGGGAGCTTGACAAAAACTTTGTGCGGTTTCGTCCGTTGACCACCACACCGGGAATCAAATTGTTTCGGCGACCTCTGGGTTGTAAGTCCAGTGCGCTGACCGTTACACCACTGTGGCAGCGTCCGGGTGGTGTACGCGCTTGTGTGTGTGTGTTCATGTGTGTGTGTGTTCATGCGTGTGTGTGTTCATGTGTGTGTGTGTTCATGTGTGTGGGTTCATGTGTGTGTGGGTTCATGTGTGTGTGTGTTCATGTGTGTGTGTGTTCATGTGTGTGTGTTCATGTGTGTGTGTGTTCATGTGTGTGTGTTCATGTATGTGTGTGTTCACGTGTGTGTGTGTTCATGTGTGTGTGTTCATGTGTGTTTATGTGTGTGTGTTCATGTGTGTGTGTTCATGGAATATAAGGTCGACTCGACCTCAGATGCGTTCCTGGTGCGGTGTGTAAAAACATCGCCACTGGGGAGACAAAGGCGGCCGGGCGTGGTGCTGGCCACCCACCCACCCCCCTCGGCTGCCGTGCCGGCCTCCATAGGTGCTCGCTAACAGCACTTGCCCAGAAGGTCTGTTTAGGCTATATACAGGGAGAGCTTTATCTTTGTTACGAAGTAAAAACTCCCGCATCAGAAACTGCAGATTTTCTAGGTACACAACACAAAACTAGCTGCTGTACTGCGTTGGTTCAGACGTGCGCGCGCGCGCGTTCTACTTTCCTGCAGATCTGCGAAATGTGGAATTTCTTTTGGCTCCAAACTGCGTGGCAGCACGAGGCCATGGCAGGAATGCTCTCTTTCTCTGCGCGCGCGCGCGCTCACGGAAAACTCACTCGCTCATCAATTCCCGCACGCGCGCGCAGTTTTGGCTTTTAACACACAAAGCAATCGCTGTGCAAAAAAAAAAACCCCATCTGCTGCAAATGTTGTCGAAACTGGCTGTCTGACAGATTATCCACGAACCTGCAGCATCGTGACACGTGCTTGATGAGGCTGCCAGAAAACAAAACGCGTACCGGATTCTCGCCGGATTATAAGACGCTCCGGACAGTAAAGACGCATGGCCAAACTTTTGCACCGGTGTCGATAAAGTTATACAAATCCGGTCACATGCACGCGCACACACACGTACATCCACTAGATTACAAGACGCACCTCCAACTTATATATTTTTTGCGTCTCAAAATGCAGGGGGAAAGCGTGCAATAACATCTGGAGAATGCGCTATCTATTAAGTAGATATATATTTTTAAAGTAGAACATTTCACTCAAGATTATTTCGACCATCATGTCCAGACCCACGTTGGCGTGTTTACGTACGTTCTGTGTCTGTGCTTTTCGTGTGTGACGAAGACCACTGCCCAAAAGGTTCAGGTCATCTACCACCTGCCCCAGCTCGCCGGCCCTTCCCCTCGGCTTGTCCCAGGGTTTACGAGCCACGGCTTGAGGGTAGAATGGTTGAGGTGGCTTCTCGTTTTTTTTTACGAGACACCGTCACTGCTTGCGGTTCAAGATTTAACACCTAGGACGATATATTCTATGGGTGTCCCTATAACAGTATGGGCCCTATGTAATTCTAGGGTCTGTTGATCTTAGTGTAATTATCTCTTAAGTCTACGGATCTTCATCGAAATACATGGGTATCTGCTTAAGCCTATTAGGGTCTGTGTAAGTCTATGGGTCTCTGTGTAAGTCAATGGGTCTCCGTGTCTTATTATTCCTGAGTTCTCTGCCCGAGGGCAGGGCCATGGCTCAAGTTCCCCGCCCTCCCCCCCCATCCGTTTCGAGCCCGTCGCTCGCAACACCACACAACACCACACTCCACGCTCAGGTTTCCTCGTGCCCATCCGTGGCAGTGTTGTTTTGGTGACACCATCACCGGATGCAGACTAAATTTATATTAATTCGTAAAGAACGATGAATCAAACTGTGGCAACCGCACAAACCGAGAGCACATGTTAACGGTTAAACTCTGTAATCTGGGAAGCCGATTGCGAAACGCAAGAAATTCAGTTAGAGAAAAAAAATCCCATTCTGACATCTTGCCTCGTGACCGTGTTTACGTGGTTCGGCAAACTCCGCATCGTTCAACACATTCGACTCGTGATGTTTAATAATTTACAGCCCCCTTAGAGTCAATCCACTGTTGGATGAAGGCCTCCCCATGCCCTTTGTCAGTCTTGGGGTATTGTTTGACCGTACGCGACCACGGCGGTAAATGCTGGCCGTCGGAGTGGGTGGGAGCCTGGTACTGGTTCAGATGTGGGGGCCGTTGGCCCCCGGGGTCCCTCCCGCCTGCATCCCCTATTTCGTTTACGTTACCCCACCTCCCTATTACCCGCTACGGTTTCGCCGGCATTCGAACGCGACGCCCCTACTGTTACAGCCTCGCGCCGCGCTCCCACGCTGCGAGCATACGTGCGCACATCATCGTCAATCAAACGCCGTGCTCGCAGTATAGCCCTGTGCGGCACGTTCCCAATGCGCATCCGTATCCGACACGTAACGAACGTACGCACACACACACCGCTTCGTGCACTCCAACTCCACACGGACTACTCAAGTTACGATCGCGCACCTGTATCACACACGGAGTGAGCACACACGACACCCACTCTCGCACCGCGCTGCGCAGCGCTCCCCCGAGGCGAGCCGCAGCACTACAGGATCACTGCGTACACACGCGCACCCACACGCTCACACTGCACGACAAGATCACGCGAGACCACGCTTCGCTATTAATGATTTATTATATGTTACCTGCGAATTGATGTTGAATCAGTGAGTCGACGAGGCTGGCCTATTCCACCCAAACCTGTACCTATTCCCTATTTATCGGCTTACGCTACCCTACTTCACCTCCCCACTTACTGTTTGGTGCTCGCGGAGGTTCGCTGCTCTCTGCGCTAACAGCGCACCTCGATGCGTCGCACGGACGTCCGGGTCGCTGGCTGGAGCTGCTGCTGATCCGCTGGCCTGGAGAGAAGAGAGCTATTTCCCCTCTGCGCCCCTCTATTTATCCTCCCTACCTCAAAGGGGATGCTGCGCTAAACAATGGGCTCGCGATCCTCTGGCACGCGCACGGCGATTCTGGGCGCTGTTGATATGCTAATCAGTGTGCTGCGTGCAAGGCGTAAATCCTAATTAATCCCTTACCCTCCCTAACAATGGGGCCTGCGCGCTCAAGCGCAATTATCCCAACCCTCCATGACTATGCGCAACAGCCCCTGTGATCCCGCTATTCATGCTGTCCCGTGCCTCCCCTGCTTGCCCCGTCGACTCGTGGGGGTGTGTGTGGGGGGAAATGCGCCTCAACCGCGGTGGCCGAATGCCCCACGCCGCGACCACACCATATTAAGGCCGGCCGCAGCGCCGCGGTGCCACGTAGCACGGGGGAGGTCATCCAATTCCCTGATCGCCGGAAACCGTGAGAATTAATCCCGATAAGGGTCTCTCGGATAAAAACCGGTCGGCCAGGCGACCTCCCCTCGGAGCTCTATGGGGGGGGGGGGGGGGGGGGGGGGAAATGAGTGCGGGTGTGTTCATGTGAGGTGAGGTGAGGGGGACGCGGGGTCGGCTCCGTTGCTTGGTGGTGGCGAGGTCGGGGATTTGGTGCCTGCCAAACGGCTTCGCGGCGGCGGCATCACATAGACATCACTCGTCACTGGCGTTAGCCGTGGCCAGATATCTGGACGCTGGGCGGCGGGTTCAGAGTGCGGCGTTGCTGCTGCTGCTCCACCCCTTGAGACAGATTGCGTCTGCAACTGGCTTGGGTTTCCCCCTGACCGGTTTCAGTGGAGTCATCGTCATTAGCCAAGATCGATCAACTGTGAATGAAGGCCCCCTCAAAATGTCACAAACTTTCACGGTCCTGTGATGCAACAATCTGTCCGGCCCCTGCAATAGAAGGTGATCTCATCGCTCTATATCCTCTCAGGCACGTTCCCTCCCGGCCACGATGGACGCGAATGATTGCGGTGCACGATTTGACTCGTGTATCGCGAGCTAAAAAAAAAAATCGATGGATTGGTGAATTGTTTCACCGCTGGTGCTCGCAAACAGCACTTGCCCTGACAGTCTGTGAAACGAAATAATTGATCGCAATCTGTGCGTGTGCGTGCGCGTGCAGAGCGCACGGCGTGGGCCGAGAGTGTCATCACGTGGCCGGGAGAGCAGCCCCAGCACCTGCACGGCGCTCGCGGCGATGCGGACTCGTACCACGGCGAGTCTCCGGCCCCACCACCGCCACCGCCGCCGCCGCCGCCGCCTCCGCACTCCCGGCCGCTGCCACCCGCCACCGCCGCTCCCCCCCTCGCCCCCGCGCCCCCCACGGACAGTGCCCCCGCACCGCCGGCCCCCCCCGTCCCCGCCGCCCTTCGACCCCCCGCCCCGCGAGGCCGCCACGCGCGGAGCGGCCCGCCGAGTGACGCTCCCTCAGCCGCCGCGGGTCCCGGCGGCCCCGGCTCGTGGAGGCCCCCGCGCTGCTCCCCCTCCACGTCCCCCGGCGTCTCGTCCGCGTCGCCCTCGATCTCGTCCTCTTCCTCGGCGGCGTCGCCGTCGTCGCCGTCGTCGGCGTCGCCCAACTCCGGGCCGTCGTCGCCGACCCACGCGGGGCCGTGCCGGGGCACGCGCAGCCCCAAGGGGTCGCCCGCGCCGCCGCTCTCCCCCGACTCCTCCAAGCCGGATGACCTCAAGAAACGGTGAGCGGCGCGTGCCGTGGGTACGCGTGCAGGGGGCCCACGGGCTCGAAGGGGCCTCTGTGCGATGGGCCAATGAAGAGGAGGGACATTAAGACAGGGGTGGCAGCCGCCCTCCGTCATCGACGGAGCGATGCTCACGACTTTTGAGCGGAGCATCTGGCAGTCGAAGCACGTGGCGGCTTGGTTCAAGCAGAGGTCACGTGCAGGCTGAGCAACGGGCAGTTACCCTGAGTGCGTTAATCTGTGACACGTGCACCTATCCCGTGGCCACCTGCCAACGAGACCTTCACCACTTCACGTGGTCTCAAAGTGCACCTATCCAGTCAAAAGCTGATTGCCACGTGTTATCTGCACCTGGCTTTGGAGTTCCTCTCGACCAACTCAGCCTCAAATAAGCGTCCGGTGCGAGTGTCACAATGGACATCGGGTATTGGGGAGATTGCAACAGCAGGCAGGTGGAATTAGGCGTTGCATTTCTGGTCACTTCACTCAATGATGTGCTGTGCCACCCTCAATGGGCGCTGTGCCGTCCTTAATGGGAGCTTGCTAAATGTAATTTCCCCACAGATGCTTGTCTCTAGTAGGTATCGCTAAACACCGGCGATTCGCAACCCTTGATATTTGACACATTCACGAAGCCGCAGCGTGGCATGGGCCCACACACAAAAACAACAAGGATGTGCTCATCATTTAAAATGCGTAAAATCCCTACGTTTCTTGACCGAGTTTCGATCAACGTGCACTTTCTTCAATCGATGAGACTTGCAGGTTGTTTTATTTGGAGTTTCTATCATTCGTAATGTTTTATAATTGGCCAGAACGTTTTGCCAATTTCCACCGTTGCCCATTAAAGCAGCACATAGTGACCCACCCCAGCTTAATCATTATCATCATTATTATTCAGTGACGTTGTGGGGGGGGGGGGCTGTTGGCAGGGGGGGGGGCTGTGTGGGTTATATTCGATTGACGGGGATATTTAAATTCCCCTTACGGATGAAAGGAGGAGCCGAGAAGAACGAGGAGCCATTCGAGCCTCGTGCCTGTCGCACTAATGATTGACGTCAGTCAGATTATCTCTTAATCAGAGTTCAACCACCGCTCCCTGGGAGTGGGGGGGGGGGGTCAGGGGGAGTATCCGCCTCCCCCTCCATCCAGGTGTCAGCTAGGGCTGAACGATTTGGGGAAAATATCTAATTGCGATTTTTCTGAGATATTGCGATTGCTATTTGATTTGCGATAAAAAAAATTAAAGTCAAACTTCAGTTCAATATTCACTGTTTAATAGATTTTAAACATGTGATGAAGCATTACCACATGATACCAGAAAAATATGAACTGCTCTATATATTCTCATGCAAGGATGAGAACTTAAAAGATATGAATTGCTTCCAACATGTATTTATTAAAATGTTTTGATTGAAATAGAACAATCAAACATAGAACAATCAAACATAGAACAATTGTTAAGTTAAATAAATAAAGTTATAATAAGAAAAAATAAAACAATTCCAGTAAGAAAGTAATAGGACTTTTCAAATCGCAAAAAATCGCAGCCTTTGCGATTTGCTAATCGCGTTGGTTAAAATTGCGATTTCGATTTGAAATCGATTAATCGTGTAGCCCTAGTGACAGCTGCCTACCGTATGGATCAGTTTGGCATGTATTTAAAAAATAATTAATTACATTTCAATGGATCCGTTCGGATCTCTCGCAGGGCAGTGCTGCCTTCAGTGTTAAAGAGTGGCACGTGGAAGTGGATATCACGGAGCTACGTCTGAAGTCCCTTTAAGTGACCTCTGGTCCACACAAAAGAGGGCAGCACTTTCCCACTCGCCCAGTCCCTGAGAATAATGTTCACCGCACGACGGTCAAACCCATCTTTAGAATTCTCAGGGCCGGAATTTAGCATAATTCATCGCAGCACCAGATTTGTTGCGATGGCTATTGCGTGCGCCTGCACTGACAATCATCAACTCGACGCATTTGAGAACCCGGTTGAATCACAGATGGCCAGAGCTTGGATTCGAACCCAGGATGCCGACGCTGGCGGCTCGGTGCTCCGACCTCTGAGCCACCTGTGCACCTTTGGAGTGTGCGTTTTAACAGGGGCACCGCGCTCTTGCCGTGGGGTTTATGCTGCCTAGCGGTGAAAATAACTCCAAACGAGAAATTCCCACGCGCCTGATCGGGCCCTGTCCATTGTGACCACGAGCCAGCAGCCTGGCGCCGTTTGCAGGCAGTGCGGAGCGGCGGTGCAGAGAGCGCGTGGCAACCACGATAAGCAAACGTCGTTCGTCCCGCGGACGGCGCGCTGAGGTCACGCCGCTCGCGGTTAAACGCGCACCGTTTCGCGTGGGATATTCGTCATGCAAGCGAATCGTGGCGGGGGGCGGACAAAGCGCGCGCGTGCCGCGAGTTCCCGCGTGGGTGGCGGATGGCGTTTGACCGTGATGCATCCTGTCCCCAAGGCGTCGCGTCCCCCCCCCGGTGCGGCAGGAGCCGCGTGTTCCTGTCCCTGCCGTCCTCTGACGCTGCTCCGTGGGTTTGTCCGCCCTCGTGTGTGTTTGTTGTTATTGTTGTTACAGCGCCGGCACGCGGGAGGCGCACAACAAGCTGGAGAAGCACAGGTGAGCGGAGCGGGGGGGAAGGGGGGGGTAGCGCACACCTGCGTCGGCGGGTTGCCGCCTTTAGCGGTGGGCACGAGCCACGAATGGCAAAAGCTTCCTCTTCTTCTTGTCGTACGGCTGCTGATGTGGACGCTCCACCCAGGTGTACAAGCTCGGGTAACCGCGTCATCAGGAGCAGCGGAGTAGCGTATCCGCTGCGACGGTGTCGCCTTCGGATTTGTGGATCCATCAGGGCGTTGCGTCGTTGTACCGTTTGCGCTCCTTGTTCCGGATGACCGCAGTCGCACACCGCTGGAGAGTTTGTAATTTGTACATGGCAAAAAAACCTCGCAATTCGTCGACAACAACGGCCCTGAAGAGAATAACGCGTGCAGTGCAATAGGCGACATGTTGGGGAAGTGGCTCTCGTTCGTGCACGGAGAGGGACAGCTGTTGTGGAAGGGCCATTCTTTGAAACATCGCCTAATTATCTTTTTTATATTTCTTCCTCACTTCGGGCAGTGGCTGTCAAAAAAGGCCCACTTCCCGAAATAAGGGCAGTTTCCACAAAAATCTTCCCGGCACGCAATAAAAGTCCCGTTTTTATTTGTCAGTTGCGTAACAATTCGCCAACCGGGACGGCATTGCGAGATGTCTTCTTCATCTCCCGACCGATACATTCCAGTCATTTGTACTTGAGAGGTGTGGCAACCTTAGTGGGGCCGATAGTCACGACCGCCTTACCGAGCTCCGTCGATGACTCGCGGAGGTGCGAGCCCGCTATGGGAAGACGGCGCTGCCAGGTTTGTGCTTTTTGACAAAACCGATCACCTGCCATGGTCCGACCTGGCCTTGACTCCGGGCCACAGCTAACATCGGCGGCAAGCGATTATATCTGAACCGGACGCGGAAGAAGCGTCCTTCGCCAACGCGCACCGAAGCAGCTTGGCGAAGTGCGATCAAAACAACGCCGTTGGCGCACATGGAATGGGGGGGGGGGGGGGGGGGGGGCTTCGTCCAGCATTGGACTGGATTGACAAAGGGGCTTTAAAAAAAAGTTCATAAATAATCCTCACCGGCTGGTGAGGATGCCCTTAGCTGTTGGTATGGGTGGGGGGCGGGGCTGATGGGGGGAAATGCGGGCTGCCGTACGCAATAGTTATTGATACGTCTGGAAGCCCAAAATGTCATGTTCTATGAGCCGATTGACATCCAGACCACTCGACGTCACGAGTGAAATGCGCTATTACCCTGCGAGTCGCGTGTGATGGCTTAAACGTGGACAGCAACGTCACATGCCTGCCCTACCTGAATGAAAAAAAGAAATCGAGGCCATTTATAATTCTGCAGCGGTTAAAGCCTGCGTTCAGAATCGTGCCCTGTGACCAAATCACCCTGATTTGCGCCCAATCTCATTGGACCTTGGAAACTAAGCAGGGTTGAGCCCGGTCAATACTTGGGATTGATGTTGACAAGGGCTTGCCAGGTGTTGTAGGGTGTGGGCTGCGAGGTGTGGCCAGGAGATGGCATTGTTTGGTGGGGTTTCCTCTAGCTTCCCCCCCCCCTGGCTTACTCAAACAAGAATCCAAACTCTCGTTCGTGGAACTGGCAAAAACATCCCAATGTGGTAGGCCCCCTTCCTAAATTCTCTTGAGACTCATTCCTGATTGGATATATAACAATAATAACACCAACAGCGAGCATAACAATTTCCTGGAAATGTCTGTGCAGCTATTTCTTAGCCGCCGACGCAAAAGCGACAACAAAGAGGAATCCTCAAAAACATTGGCGGGCCGTTATTAACGCAGGCAGGACCCTCCTGAAAATGAGTCTTGGGACTCAGTCGAGGCTTTCCCGAGTGTCCGAGACTGTTTACATATTTGTTTAAGGTTCAAATTGACACTGTTAAGTCGTTTGCCCTCGGCGACCTGAGTGTTTAACAGCGAGCTGGGTCTAGCCAGACCGCTCCTGTCCACAGCGGTCTGCTCTGCCCACTCCCACCAGCCGGGCCGTCAAAATAACGCTGCCTCTGTACACTTGGATGGTTTATTCATGAGACCACATACTGGGCGTGGGAACGATCGAGGTGCGGGCTTTGTTCGTTTAACTTTTTCAACATCGTAACATGGAAGAAAATGTTTTACTCTAAAAATCAAGTCGATTACACTGGTCAACACACTTTTTCTGGCATAAGGTATTCCAAATCTGGCATCAGTTTTTGTCTATCACATCAGGTTTTTGAGATATCAAATATTGCATTTTCAATAAAAACTGTAGAAGAAAAATATTAAATAAATGTGGATATCTACATCAAATTATATTATAAACACACTATCCTAAAAATACAGCACCATATTATAACATTAAAGCATTCACTGACTCGCAACAACTTGCAATCATAAGTGACAGAGTTAATTTCGGGTAAAATCAATGAAAATGGGGTATGCCGATAGCATAAAAATGAGATGTGATAGAGAAATTAGTCTAAAACAGCTGCAAAAGTCCAGGCCAGAATTTTTTTTTTTTCTTGACCAGTGTTATCGGTTTACTGACCGTCACCGACCTGCACTGACCAGAGTAGCGAAGTATGGTCAAACAAGCTCCGTGACTGACACGCCTTGGTAAGGCGTTCATCCAGAAGTGGACTGACGGACGGCCGCACGAATTTAACATAGATTGTGTATGTAATTGGGTTGTTGCATGACCAATGCCGTCTTAACGTCTGCCGACATGACATCACGAGGGGAGGCAAGCACACCGCAACTTTTGTTATGCAGCCGATCGGAAAATGGAACTTCAGATCCTTGGTGCAAACGACGGACGTGCTCCCGTGTGTGTGTGTGCGCGTGCGTGGATATCTGCAGGCGGGCTCAGCTAAAGGAGAGCTTCGAGGCACTCAAAAGGAACGTGCCCAACATGGGCACCAAGAAGACGTCCAACCTGGACATCCTGCGCGGCTCGCTCAAGTACATACAGGTGGGCATCGGCTCGCAGCAGCCCCCTCGCGTCCGCACAGCGCCCCAAAACCCCAGATCCACACGTATCCGCATCTCCGCATCTCCACGTTCCCACATCCCCACATCTCGACATCCTCGCAATCCCCCCCCCGTGGTGCCCTGGCCCCTCCGGTGAACCGCGACTAACTCCCGGTGCAATTGCACGGCCTGCACACGCTCGGTTGCTACTCAACTGATGCCGCCCACGCATCGACACAACCCTGTTTTGGAGGTCCGGAGGGCAGACGTGTCGACGGAGTTTGACGGGTTGTCGCGTCCTTGTTACGGCTCTCGTGAGTTGGCTGGGTGTGGTTGTCGAGATTCTACAGCCGTGAGCGGTTAAAAGACCGCCTGTGTTTGCGGCTGTCTGGAGTCTCTCTGCTGTTGCGATTGTTCGGCCGTGTCGGAGCTGTCAGGGACTCTGCGATTGTGCGATTGTTGTTGTTGTTGGGAGTTGAGCATCTGTGCGGATACGGAGCATTGTGCGTGCGTGCGCGCGCGCTTTTGGGAATCTCGCCCCTGTTGCAGTTGCTCCAAGTGTCATCAGCCGTTTGCTGTTATTTGGGCATCAGTTGATTGCGGGTGTTAGCCGTCCCGTGGTACCTGCTGTTTGCAATTGAAAGAAGACACCCGTGTTGCGAGCCGTTGGTGGGCTACGTGTTTACTGCGGCTGCAGGGGTGATAGCTGCGTGCGGTTATTAGGAACCTCGCTCCGCCGGGCGGTGCTGGCCGCTCACACCTGTAATGCAGCACTGCGGAGGTGGAGGATTGGTGGATCGCGCACAAATGTTGTGTAACTATTCCCGTGGGCGTCGAGGGTTGGAGCCCCGTACCCCGGCTCGCCAGGCAAGGAGCGGTACAGCAAAATGCAGACCTCCACCCGTTCCACCTGTGTGGGATACAGTGTTGCAGCCTCGCTCGCGTAAACACTCATTAATTGTCCGATAGTAACAACCTTGATCTGTTCGTAGACCACAGAGCTTGGCGGGGGGGGGAGCTTGTGACGCCGGCTCACCGCCTGTCCGCTCGTCCGCGATTCCTGCCGACCTCTCTCCTCGAGGGCGAGCAGGTCCAGCGCGGTTGAAACCATGATACGATATTGTTCCTCGTGAACGATAAAAAAAATTGCAGGTCTTGCACGGCGGCCGGAAGCCTTGTTTTGTTTGCGGTCGTCAGGGTTCTCGCCCATGTCGAGCGGTGTGCACGTGGGTGTCCGGCGTCCGCTGTCGGGGAACGCGATCGTTCTGAGTCACGTGGCTGTGCGGTTAAAGCCCAAGCCTCTGCGGTTATTGGGAATGTCGCCGATTCGGGCTGCTGCTCGCGATCGTTGGGACCGCTGATGCAACGCAAGCAATCGCCTCCTGCGTGGGCCAAGTGGCAATGACGACATTGATGGTGGTGGTGATGATGGGGGTGGTGGTAATGATACTGGGCGTCACCGGCCAATTAACGGCGTGTGTGTTGCAAGCGGTGCGTGGGGTGCCACATTCACGATCACCCAGCTTACACCACCACCCCCCCGCGATGATGATAATGACGATGAAACATTTACCACATTTGCCCAGCCGCACGCCTGCTAATGTGTTCCCATACAAAACACGCGGCGGGGGTTCGCAATTGTCTTGTTAATGACGTGAGGTTTTAGAACGAAAATTAATGACGGACTGCATTGATAGCGGTGTTCGACGTTTATCCAGGAAAGTCACAATTTTAAGTATCGAAACTGAGAGGTTCCTGCTTTTGAAATGTTTGGCCAATGCCATTTAAGTAAAGGGCGTTTTGGTATAAAAAACACACACTTAAGTCACATTTTCACAAACTATCTTTGACATTTCAAGAATGTGTGTTGCTTCTGGGCGTCTGCTCTGCTCAAAACTGTTCATTAATGAACTTAAAACGTCCCACTGTACAGTACCCGACCCTGAGGTGGCTGTGGCCAAATCATCCGCAATGCCCCTACTGCCTTCGTCATAACTCGGAATCGCAAGTGGATTGACGACCACGATGCATATCAGGTGTTATAGGCTAGGGAGGAGGGGGGGGGGGGCTCACGTGGTCGGTCGCACAGGGCAGTTCAGAAGAAAGTAATTGTTGTACTGCACTTCTATACCCCCCCTTCCACTACATCTATGCTACCCGTCTCGAGCAAGCTGCCACTCGTCAGTGGCGATGACGCATTGTCAACTAACCACGACAACCCACACAACGTGGGGAGGGGGTTGGGTGTTGTGGATGGTGGCGACGGTGGTGCTAAAGTGCACCTAGCCTGGCACAAGCGCCGTGGTCACGTCACCGCCGCTTAGTGGCGGGCGGCGGTTGTTGTTGCAGTCGTGGTGACGACGACTGAAATGGGTCAGGCGGTGGTGGTGGACGACGATGATGTGACGGTGGTAATAGTTGTTGGTGATGGTCGTGATGGTGGTAATGATATTGATGGTAATGATGAAAGTGTTAACAGCTGAGGTAAAGATGGTGGTGGTGATGGTAATGGTGATTGTGGTAACAGCTGAGGTTGATGGTGGTGGTGATGGTAATGGTGATAATAGTGGTAACAGCTGAGGTGAAGATGGTGGTGGTGGTAATTATGATAGTGGTAACAGCTGAGGTTGATGGTGGTGGTGATGGTAATGATGATTGTGGTAACAGCTGAGGTAAAGATGGTGGTGGTGATTGTGGGAATGATGATGATGGTGGTGGTGGAATCAGTGCTAATGATGATGGTAATATTGGTGGTGGTGGTAATAGTTGTGATAGTGGTAACTGGTGGTGGTGGTGGTGATGACGTGGACGAGGAGGGATGTAGGGGGGGGGGGTGAACAGGAGACGAGAGGAGGTCGTGGTGGGTGGGGTGATGGGGGCATTTCGGCCATGTGAGTCGCGCCCACGTGGCCGCGTGTGTGTGTGGGGGTGGTGCACATCGTGTGGCCGCGTGTGTGTGTGAGTGTGGGGGGGGTGGTGCACATCGTGTGGCCGCGTGTGTGTGTGGGGGTGGTGCACATCGTGTGGCTGCGTGTGTGTGGGGGACAGTGCCGGATTAAACTCAGTTCGGGACCTGCAGCAAATGTTATAAAGGGGCCCTATTTTATTTTAAAAAGAACCCCCACAAATAACTTGCACAGTAAAGTAATTGTATTTTTTCATTTGTTATACAGCCGGCTAATACGACGAATCGCTAACCTGAAACAGCCAGTCGTTCGTAAAAGTTGAAGGCGGTATAGTACTATAGTAATAGAGCAAGTGCAGAATCACTGAACCGGAATTGATAGCTTGAAAGCAATTAGCGCGGGGCCCTTGAAAGTGCGGGGCCCGTAGCTACTACACATGTAGTTAGTACATGTGTAGTAGCTACTACATATGGGTAGCTACTACATATATAGCTACTTTTGCTACTGGGATAATCGAGCACTGCTGCTGGGATGTTTAATATCAGCATTGTAGAGACAAAGGCGGCCGGGCGTGGTGCTGGCCACCCACCCACCCCCTCGTGTGCCGTGCCGGCCTTTACAGATGCTCGCTAATAGCACTTGCCCCAACAGCCTTGGGCTTGTTTAAAGGCTACTTGGGGGTGGATCTTTATCTCTGTGGGTGTGTGTCAGTGGTGGTTTAGTGGTTTAAGCGCACAGTGCTACAAACTCGGCGACCTAAATTCTATTCCTGGCCGCAGCTAAAATCAGCGACGATTATCTGAACGGATCATGCCGCCCCACGTGTAGTTTTACACTGTGTAACACGATTTGTTGTTCCTTGGTAGTAAGTGCTATTTTCTAATTGATTATGCTTCAAAAGTATAGAAAACGGCTCTTATTCCCCACAAACTTTGCTTTTGTAACCAGGTCTTTACGTGAAGGAATGACACAAATGCACACCATTGAAAATAGGTACATTTCAAAATATTACTGTCCTGGTCACAAAAGCATAGTTTGTGGGGAATCATAGCCATTTTGCTGTACTTTTGAGGCATACGCGATTAGAAAATAACACTTACTACCCAGGAAGAATTTTTTTTTGCTACACAGTGTTATCAGCACTGGGGAGACAAAGGCGGTCCTGGCCCACCAAACCACTCATGGTCTGTGGGCGGCCCTTTTCACGCCACGTGCGTTCAGACCCTGCCAAGTTTTGTGTTAGTCTCCTCTTCGTCGTTATGAATGGGCGTGATGGTGGTGGTGATGGCGCTCACGTGGAGAAGGCGTTGCACGAGGTTGCTTGTGACCTCGACTTTTCGATTCTCGCTCACGGCCAACGACAGTGACGACAATTTAGTACTGGGGGGGGGGTCCTCCTCATCCCCTAAGTCGGTGTGTAAACATCGCCACGAGGGAGACAAAGGCGGCCGGGCGTGGGTTCTGACCACAAAGACCCCCCGTGTAGCCTTAACAGACTGTTGGGGCAAGCGGTGTTAGCGAACACCTATGAAGGCCGGCACGGCACACGAGGGGGTGGGGTGTGCCACCAACCACGCCAGGCCGCCTTTGTCTCCCTAGTAGCTATGTTTTTACACACCGAACCACGTACCCATTTGAGGCTGAGTCGACCTAAGGGAGGCCCGGGACCGGTTCAGATAATCGTCGAACCGCCGCACCACCGCTCCCCGTGAGTCAGGCCACAACCCACCCCACCCCCTTCTTCCCGTGCCTTACCCGGGCCTTCCCGGG
Organism: Lethenteron reissneri; assembly: GCF_015708825.2. Lineage (NCBI taxonomy): Eukaryota > Metazoa > Chordata > Hyperoartia > Petromyzontiformes > Petromyzontidae > Lethenteron > Lethenteron reissneri. The sequence continues at coordinate 4,585,226 of NC_083805.1, forward strand.
CCATCACGGACCATCACTTGCCCCAACAACTTTGTTGAGGCTACAGGGAAGGTGGCGGGGCGGGGTTACAATCTCTCTGTGTTTTATTCGCGTGCGTGTCGGTGGCGTCAGCCCTCTTCCACGCGCGGCCACGTGCTCGCGTCCACGTGGAGCGCAGAACAGCTGACTCGGGTGTCTTTGGGTGCGCCCGCATTGCACGGTGGTGGTGGCGGTGTTATTAATCACTCACACGCACCCTGGTTCGTTCAACAGACTCGTAAACAACTCCACCCCCACACTTACTTCAACTATCGAGCGTGCGTGTGTACACGTGGAGGGGTGTTTCGTGGGTTAGCCGCGCCGCGAAACAGACCCGGGTTCGATTTATCTGAAACCGGTCATGGGGGACCCTCGCCTAGGTCGACTCGGCCTCAAATGAGTACCTGGTGCGGTGTGTAAACATCGCCACTGTGGGGAGACAAAGGCGGCTGGCCGTGGTGATGGCCACCCACCCTTCCTCCCTCCACGTGCGCTGTTTCGTCCTTCGTACGTGCTCGCAAACAGCACTTGCCCCAACAGTTCGTGAAGGCTATACGGGGGATCTTTATCTTTGTTACAGTGCGTGTAGTCGTATGGAGAGGGTGTCTACTGTACGTGTGTGTTGCACGTGGTCACATTACACTCGTATACACGTGTAGCCCGTGCGTGTCCACTGCTGGATGAGGGTTTCCCAACGCCGTGGGGGTCATTTAGCCATACTTCACCAGTGCCGACTTTGTGAAATGTCTAACGTTTGTGCTGCTGCTGGTGGAAGTGGGGGGGTTATATTATATTTAATTTCAATTATTTATATTATTTTTATTATTATTTTTTACCTACGTGACTTTACCGAAAAAAAAACTAAGAGTATGGGGGGGGTGGTCCGTCCCAGGACTGTACCAGTTTCAGACGTCACTAGCCACCGATGTTATCCGTGGCCACTCAACCGGGTTCGCTAAGTTCATAGCCGAGGCTCATTTCTCATCGGCGCAGTTCACGCCAAAATGTGCCCGGCCCCCCAATCATTCAATCATTCACTTACTCACTCGACTCGCTTTTGCCGGCGTTCACACCACGGGTGGAACGCGCGTGACACGCTGGCTTAGATCGGTGGCTTCATCGCTGTTTGATGGTTTTTGTTGTTGTTGTTGCTGATAGTTCAGTCACCGCGGGTTTAAGTTCCAAGTCCTTACGTAACTCGCCCCCCCATCCTCCTCCTCCCTCCCCCTCGTCAACCTCCTCCTCCTGCTCGTGACTGCACGTGTCAGCAGTCGGTGATGACGGCAGATCGAGGCCATTCATACAGATACCCATACCCCCAAACCGCGATGCGTTGCCTTAGCACTTAATGCGCAAAGCCCTCTTTGTCATTCCACACAGCTCGATGGTGTTCGTCCTCGCGCCCTTCCCACGTTGCGTTTTAATTCGTCCCCCACCCCCCCATCCTCTCGCGTGTTCAATGGAATGAGGTGTGTCGTCCGCTGATTTAGTTGACAATCCAACAGGTGTGTGGGTGGGTAGAACAAGTTTGGTTGTGCCGCTACTTTCCGGAGAATCTTAAATGCGCTCCGGCTCGTGCGGTACCGCTTTCTTCGCTCTGCTTGGATGGAGCGAATGTTCGCCTATGTGAGCAATCCCATGTTTGTGAGAGCTGGGCTTGGGCCCTTTGCGACACACGACCAGGATATAAACCTCCCGAGGCTTTGGTGTCCTGCCAACGCGGTACACCATACACACACACACACACGTGCTTTGCCTGGCGAAGACTCGCCAACCTCGCCAGCCAAACGATCGGGCGAGCCCAGAAAATGTGCGCCCATTGCATCCCAGCTCCTCCCACCTGTGTAGTCATCTCAGCTCCTCCCACTTGTGTACTCTCATCTAGGCTCCTCCCACCTGTGTAGTCATCTCAGCTCCTCCCACTTGTGTACACTCATCTCAGCTCCTCCCACTTGTGTAGTCATCTCAGCTCCTCCCACTTGTGTACACTCATCGAGGCTCCTCCCACCTGCGTAGTCATCCAGGCTCCTCCCACTTGTGTACACTCATCCAGGCTCCTCCCACTTGTGTACACTCATCCAGGCTCCTCCCACTTGTGTACTCTCATCCAGGCTCCTCCCACTTGTGTACACTCATCCAGGCTCCTCCCACTTGTGTACACTTATCCAGGCTCCTCCCACTTGTGTACACTCATCCAGGCTCCTCCCACTTGTGTACTCTCATCCAGGCTCCTCCCACTTGTGTACACTCATCCAGGCTCCTCCCACTTGTGTACACTCATCCAGGCTCCTCCCACTTGTGTACACTCATCCAGGCTCCTCCCACTTGTGTACTCTCATCCAGGCTCCTCCCACTTGTGTACACTCATCCAGGCTCCTCCCACTTGTGTACACTTATCCAGGCTCCTCCCACTTGTGTACACTCATCCAGGCTCCTCCCACTTGTGTACACTCATCCAGGCTCCTCCCACTTGTGTACTCTCATCCAGGCTCCTCCCACTTGTGTACACTCACCCAGGCTCCTCCCACTTGTGTACACTCATCCAGGCTCCTCCCACTTGTGTACACTCATCCAGGCTCCTCCCACTTGTGTACTCTCATCCAGGCTCCTCCCACTTGTGTACACTCACCCAGGCTCCTCCCACTTTCGTAAACTCATCTAGGCTCCTCCCACCTGCGTACACTCATCCCAGCTCCAAAGACAAAGATCTCCCGTATAGCCTCAACAGACTGTTGGGGCAAGTGCTGTTAGCGAGCACCTATGAAGGCCGGCACGGCACACGAGGGGGTGGGTGGCCAGCACCACGCCCGGCCGCCTTTGTCTCCCCAGTGGTGATGTTTACCACACACCGCACCATGTACTCATTTGAGGCTGAGTCGACCTAGGGCGGGGACACCCCAGGACCGCTTCAGATAAATCGTCACCGGTGTTGGCCGTGAGCGAGAATTAAACCTCGGGCAGGCGCGTTCGCAGTGGTTGATGTGCCACGGGCACATGGCACATCAACCACCCCAGGCCCCCCCCATCTCAACCGGAGCTTCTCCCCTCCGCACCCCAACCTCTCCTGCCCCCCACAACTTAGCCCCCCACCACCCCCCACCACGGGTATTCCTTAACTCGTCCGCTCCGCTATGTAGCCGCATTCCAGGGTGGTGGCGGAGTGGGTTTCAGGATTCCGAAACCCACTCCATCACCCTCAAATACCACCACAACTTCTCCCACCTCAACACCAACCCGCCCCATCTCTCTCCCCATCCCAGCTCCTTATTTCCCATTACCACCATCATCATCGCCACTGCCGCCGATGCAAAATACCCTGCTAGAATGACTAGGAACCCCACGCCACCACTGGGTGTGTTTCTTGTTTGTTCTTCCGCTTCGCCACGGTGTATATACGGCCCTTGTCTCATCTCACCATCCCACGACGGTCGGAATGGAATGCGTTCCGGTAGGACCTCCACCCGCGGAGATGGAGCGATCTTAATTCACAATGCAGCGGGTGACACGTCGTAGGAGCGTGATAGTTTCTGCGGCGGCGTGGGGAGGGGGGGATGAGTTCATCCAGCAGTGCATCGACCGTTGTCTGATGGTGACAATGATCCCGCGGTGTCCCACCAACCCCCACCACCACCAGCACCAGCAGCACACGTGATACCCCCTTGACCTGACGTGACCCCCTCCCCCACCGCCACCACCGTCACCGCGGGGACACGAGGCGCAGCGATTGGCTGCCGCGCGCACGTGGTTGCTGCCAGCCTCGTCTGTCGCTATGCAGAAGCGAGTGACGTCACCCCCTCCACCACCACCACCACCACCCTCCTCTCACCCCCACCCCCCCGTTCGACTGCACACGCGCCAGGGACCCACCCCCATAGCCCCTCTTCGCCCCCTCCCGGTAGCCCTTCACCGTGCACGCAGTGGTTCACACGTACCTCGCCCCCACCCCCCTCACAGTCCCCCCTCCCTCCCTCCCCTGTCGGCCCTCTATCCTCCTGCCAAGGCGATAATTCCCCCCCCCCTCCCCCTAACTCACCCCCCCCCCCTCTCTCCTTTTTTTTTTGCCAAAGGCTGTAATACCCCCCCCCCTCATCCATTCCCTCGTCTCTCCATCGCCCCCCCCCCTCTCTTCCCCCCCCCTCCTCTCCCCCCCCCCTCTCTTCCCCCGTCCCCCCCACACCGCTTCTCTCCATCCTCTGGCCAAGGCTGTAACCACCCCTCCCTCCCCACCCAGCCCCCCCCCCACTCAGCCCCCACCCACCCACTCAGCCCCCGCGCCCCCACCACTGCTGCTGCTTCTGCCAAGAAAATTGTGAATGGGGACGAGCGCGCGCTCCCCATTGGCGGACGCGTTGGCTGTGCTCGGACCCCATTGGCTGTTCGCGCCCGGGTTGAGATGCCGCTTCTATCCAATCAGCAGAGGGTGCGGCATCACGGGGGAAACCGCGTCGTGCGTGGAGGGGGTGGTGGGGGCTGGGAGGGTGTGTGGGGGGGTGGGGGCTGCAGGGGGATGGTGGTGGGGGGGGGACTGTGGGGGATTCCGTTTCTAATGCCAAGAGAGGCTGGGGAGAATTGGGTGGGGGGCTGGGGGGAATTGGTGGGGGGCTGGGGGGAATTGGTGGGGGGGCTGGGGAGAATTGGGTGGGGGGCTGGGGGGAATTGGTGGGGGGGCTGGGGGGAATTGGTGGGGGGCTGGGGAGGATTGGGGGGGGGGGCTGGGGGGAATTGGTGAGGGGCTGGGGAGGATTGGGTGGGGGGCTGGGGAGAATTGGGTGGGGGGCTGGGGGGAATTGGTGGGGGGCTGGGGAGAATTTGGTGGGGGCTGGGGGGAATTGATGGGGGGCTGGGGAGGATTGGGGGGGGCTGGGGGGAATTGGTGGGGGGCTTGGGGGAATTGGTGGGGGCTTGGGGGAATATGTGGGGGGCTGGGGAGGATTGGGTGGGCGGGGGGGGAATGGGTGGGGGCTGTCTAGCCATGCTCGTCGCTGTAGCGAGGATTAACCACCAAATCGTGAATCATTGGAGTGCCCAGACTGGCCACTGAATGAATATTCCAGAGTGCAGGGGAAACGGAGTCTGCAAAACTCTTTACATTTTCAAATTCTCTTACGAGAAAAGTCCCTTTTAAGAAACTTTTCAAAGGAAATCTCTACGCGTATGTACAGCGCAGAACCTTTTGTCAATACACTGCCGGATGAGGGCTTCACACCACACCGTGCCATTCGCGAGAGGGATTATTTGACCACGCTGGTCAGTGTGTGTTGGTGGTGAAGGTGGGGGCCCATAGACACGAGCGTGTACTATTGTACAACAATGGATTATTTGTTTTCCGCAATACGTTCAATTAAGACCGGGGGAGGCAAAGAGGGCCGGTTCAGATAATTATAATCCGACACTTGCCGGGAATCGATCTCGGGTCGCCGAATTCGTGACGCAGCTGCGGCGGGGCCGATCGGTTGCGTCCAGATTGCAGGCATTGCCACGGTCGTCCGGTTGCATCCAGATTGCAGACATTGCCACGGTCGTCCGGTTGCCACGCGCCTGTTGCCTGGAAACACCACCGCCAGCAGCCTTGAGGGGGTTGCCAGCGGGAGTCCCCGACGGGGGGCGATGGGGGTGCAGGTGTAGGAGTTTGGGGGGGGTGTAGAGATGTAGGGGTCATCAGGGAGTGCACCGCGTGTGTGAACGTTGCGTGGCATATTCCCCTTCCTCCCGTTCACGTTCTGCTTGTGGAACTGGTTTTCCGAGCAGGCCCCGGGCTTAGCCCGCCTTGACCCCAAATAGCCCATCCCTTAAACGGTATCCTGGGCCCGAATTGTTGTGTTAAAAGGCGACTTCTGGGGTTGGGATTTTAAACGAAACTTTTTTTTACTTAGTTGTTTTACCAGGTAAGGCCCGCTGGAGCTGCTATATGGCTCTTTTTCAGAAACGACCTGAACGCCACAAATGATGGCTCAACGAAGTGGCTTACCACGTGGACATTTATGGCTGTCAATTACTCCAAACGCGTGATGTTGATTCTAAACGTGGATGGGAAAAAACCGGAGGACCCGGAGAAAACAATCCATGCCGCCACGGGGGGAGAGAGACATGCAAACTCCAAATATACAGCAGGCGCCAGGGTCGGGATCGTACCCTAGACCTCCTGTATACCAGGCGAGATAGTTAACATCTCGCTACGGCGGTGGCGTAGATGGTGAGTGTGCAGGCGGTGCAACTGCGCCCGGAGTCCACGGGCCAGAGGGGGCAACGTTTAACCAACGGGCAATTTCTCTACGCGGCCGTCAATTGTGCATCGCGTGATGGCGCACTCTGCTCGAGAATGTCCACAAGCACATTGCGCTACGAATGCGCGCGCGTCATTTACAACGATGATGCCCACAACGGCGTCCGCTGGGGGACGCTCCTCCGGTGGGGCCCTGTCTCTGGCCATCCTAGAGAGGGCCGCGTTCATGAAGGCAGCGTGCGTCACTCGCGATTGATGAGAGAGGGGGGGGGGGGGGTGCCGCTGTGACAGCACCGGGCTCATTGCGTGGCTTTCAGGTACGGAGGTGTGGGTCAGCGCTTGCCTGTGGGAGGGAATGCCTACGATTCACATCAGCCTCAAGTGTGCCGAATGTTGAAGATAATCATCGGCGTTGAGCACGGTTAGCACTTTGATGTGCGGGCCGCCAGTGCTCTGCAGGGTTGTTGTAGGCGTGGTGCTTTTTTTTGTAAAGGTGGGCCTACCAGGTGACATTGTTCAATGTTGTCACCTCGTACGCATGGCGGGGTTGCACTGGGTTATCGGGTTTCAGTCTCCGCGCCGAACATCCCAATGCAGGGAATCTTCTGAAAACGAGTCTCGACATTTGGGTAAATAATACATGAGCCTTTCAAATGTCCTCCTCGATTTGATTCCTTGTAGGTCTCAATGAACCAATTAGACAATCAGGATTTTGATAGATTTAACATACCTTTCAGACAGTAACTCTATTGGATAGACCCGAATATTAATATGTTATGCCCACCTTGCCAGGTACACACGTGTTTGTCGTCCAGCCAATGCGGAGTGGATTTTGAGTGACATTTCCTCATCTATATGTAGGATTTCTCCAGGCACTCTGGTTTCATTACATACTCAAAGTACTCCACTACCTAGGCATGACCCTCCTGAAATTGTGTGCTGAGACTCAGGAAGGCGTTCTTGTTAAAATATTTATTTTGCATGAAATAAAACCCTTAACTCATTTTGTTTGTCCCATGTTCTAATCCGTGTGGGCCATGTACACGTGAACAGCCCATTGCACTGTTGGATGAGGGCTCCCTCATGCCCTGCCAGTCATGCTGCTTGACAAATGCATTACCAAGGTGTGCAGTGTTTGCCGGCGTGAGCAGCACAATGGATGTTTCCGTGCCGTCCGATTTGTTCCAAACGCGTAAAGGAACTCTGCCTTGAAAACGGCCGACTGGTGGCGACGTTCAACGACCACAAAGAGACTTGTACAACCCCGCTCGCAGACTTCCCACCGACTCGACCTCCAAACCTTGTTCCTGTCGCGGTGCCTCGCCCCTGTCTACTCGCCGATGGCGTGGTCGTGACCTGCGTGTTCAGGTTGCGGGGACCCCGGGGCCAATTTAAGAGTTTGGCCCTACGTCGTTGTTCCATTATCGCAGCGTGCACGTGGCACGGCACAGCCCCAAAGCTGCAACCGTCCCCTCCGAGGGCTCCGCGCTGTTGCTCAACCGGGCGGTGATGTCATGCCGTGGTGCGGAGTGTCACGTGGGGCTGCGTATAAACTAGAACCATTATTTTTAATTTTTACCAGGTAAGGCCCATTGAGCTATGTTAGCCCCCTTTGTTTCAGAAGCGATCTGCCCGTAAACGATAGCTCGACGAAGTGTCTTATCAGGCGGAAATGTATAGCAGCCAAATAGTACTCTTAAGCGCGCGTTTCTAAATGTGGAGGGAAAAACCGCAGGACCCGGAGAAAAATCCACGCTGCCACGTGGGGAGAGAGAGAGAGACACACAAACTCCAAATATACAGCTGGCGTCAGGGTCTGGATCGAACCCACAAGCTCCTGCATACCAGGCGAGGTAGTTAACAATCTCATGCGCCCCTAATGTAGTGCCTCGCTGTGCGCCTGTCTCACTGTTTCCAGCCACCAGGCCGACCTGAGAGTTCCAGGCTGACTCGTTTATAGATGGGCGACTGTGTTGCGCAAAAGAAAAAAAACCGGCGTCAGTCGGTTTTGTTATTATTTGCCAGGTGAGCGCATCGGTTGTGCGCGTTGACGCGTGGTGGTGCCGGGGTTGGGTGGTGCAAAGGGCGAGTGGGGTGGAGTTGGGGGGCGGACAGAATTTTTTGCAAATGTGTGTGTGTGTGGTGAGATTGTTGTTTCAAGGGTCCACCATACTCGTTCCTCTACAGCCGTGCTTCACGAAACGAGTGCATTTGTCGCGATCATAAAACAAGGAGTCTGCGATGTAAGAATCCATCCGGAGCGTGAGCTGGCATCGTCAGCAGTGGACGTGCTCCCCCTTTTGGCCGGCTGTTAATGAGTTGTCCAATCGTTGATTTGAAAATATTTTAAGACGACGATTCGCAACTGGATGAAATGGATGAAACGCAAGTGCCCTCTGACTCATATTTGCTCCAATGCTGGTGGTGGAGATATGGACAATTTTTTTGCCAAAGAAATCAGCGGAGAAGGACCTTTCTTTGACGTTTGATTTGGGCCCTTAAGAGTTTTCCTTGGCAGAGCAGAAAACAAACTTTCCACGTCCCATATAAATTCAGCGGCTTACGTGTGGCCTTTAAGCCGAACAGAGTCACGAATATTTCAGGAAAAGACCACCCGTATTGCCTCTTTGCGGACTGTGTGGTCAAGAGCTGTTAGCGAGCACCTATTAAGGCTGCCACAGCGCATGAGCGGCTGGTGTGGCCAGAACCACGCCCGGCCGCCTTTGTCTCCCCAGTGCTGATGTTTCTATACCACAACAGTTACTCGGTGGGGAGATGCGTGGTGAGCTGCCCACTGCACTACCGCGCCCTACAAATATACTGAAACACATGCACATACGACAACTCTGCTGACCTGCACTTGTTGAAGAGCGCATGTTCGCACACATACAAAGGACAAAGTTCCCGCGTATAGCCCACACAGGTTGCTGGGGCAAGTCCAGTTAGCGAGCACCTATGAAGGTCAGAACGGTGCACAAGGAAGTGGTTGCGTGGCCGGCACATTGCTGGGTCGCCTTTGATTATATATTTAAAAGCCACCGCACAAGGTACTCATTCAAAGGCAGTCGACTTGTGCACGGTTATTGGTCGTGAGCAGGTATCGAACTCGTGTCGCCGGGTTCGTAGCGCAGTGCGCTAACCACCACACTACCGCCCCCTCCAAAGACAAAGATCCCCGGTATAGCCTGGACAGACTGTTGGGGCAAGTGCTGATATCGAGCACCCTATAAAGGCCGGCACGGCACACGAGGGTATGGGTGGCCAGCAACCAGTGGCGATGTTTACGCACCGCACCGGGTACTCATTTGAGGCTGAGTCGACCTAAGGGAGGCCCGGGACCGATGCAGATAATCGTCACCCACGGTGTTGGCCGTGAGCGTGAATCGAACTCGGGTCGCCGGGTTCATAGCGCTAACCGCTACGCCACCGCTCCCCCCCACACACACACCACCATCACCACACGACGTGCGTTGAACCGGTTGTTGGAGGCAAAGTGCCGCTGCCCAAACCAGTTTGGACCAGTTGTGGAGCCACCAGACGTCTGAGGATGAAAAAATGCAGACCTCCTCCGCCGCCACCACCACCACCAACCACCACCACAACACCGCCGGCATTTTAAACACCCGCAGGTGTTGTTGCATCCCACTCTGGCGTGAAGCACGCGGACTCGGAGCACGCGCTAAGCGCACAGACACACGGCACCACGATCACCAAAACAAAAAAAAATTAACCCGTAAAAACAAAGTTTTTCACTATAAATCCTTTATATGCGTGGCATCGGTTTTATTTTATTATTCATTTCTGTTTATCTTGAGTAAGAGTTTCATTTTTATCACATTGGTATTTTAAATGAAATATGAAAAAAAAATGTCCTAAAAAGTGGAACATTTTGGAATTTTTTGTCCGCGAAAATAAATTGTCACGCACAACGAGTCTGTGTGCAAAACGTCAGCTCGATTGGATCACGGGAAGTGGGTTAAAAAACGACCGAAATATTTGCACGGTCGTAAGCGCGCAAGCAAGCAAGTGAACTTAAAAATAAAGGATTAAAAAAACCCCCAACTCAAAAACCGTCAATTACACTGGTCAACAAAAGAAATTTTTTTTTCTGGCCTGGACTTTTGCAGCTGTTTTAGACTAATTTCAGGGTGCTGATTCCAAATCTGATCTTAGATTTGCTCTATCACATCAAATTTTTATGCTATCGGCATACCCCATTTTCATTGATTTTACCCGAAATTAACTCTGTCAGTTATGATTGCAAGTTGTTGCGAGTGAGTGACTGCTTTAGTGTCAAAATATGGTGCTGTATTTTTAGGATAGTGTGTTTATAATATAATTTTATGTAGATATCCATTTATTTAATATTTTTCTTCTGCAGTTTTTATTGAAAATGCAATATTTGATATCTCAAAAACTTGATGTGATAGACAAAAACTGATGCCAGATTTTGAATCAGCACCCCAAAATTACCCTAAAACCATTGGAATACCTTATGCCAGAAAAAGTGTGTTGACCAGTGTTATATTCCTTGCGTGCAATGCCAATTTGTTCAGGAGGGGAAATGCGCCGATGGGGAGGTTTTGCTCGCCACGGAAAGAAAAAAAAGAGAGAGGGGGCTTCAGGCAGTACATGTACTAAAAAATTGGAACGATACAGAGAAGATGAGCATGGCCCCTGCGCAAGGATGACACGCAAATTCGAAAGTCGGTGGAGTTTCGTTTGCCACGTGGCTTCCCCATCATCAGTTTGTCGCTGGCACGGGCGGCATCACGCCGCGTCGAAAAGTTGACGCGCAAAAAGTAGGGCACAAAGAGAGGTGGGGTGGGGGGGGGGGGAGCCCGTCAACATCGCGAGAGGTGCCTCGTGCCTCGGCACATTGGGACGGTTTGTTGTAAGAGAATATAACCACAACCAGTAACGCGTGAGCGAATCGCACGGGCCGTTGTGGGCAACGCGTTATCTATCGGGAGAGTGTTTTTTTTTTGGACGAATTTAAGAAGTGTACCCTCGAGAATTGACATCGGTGGGAGACATTTAAAAAAAGGGGTGGGGGGGGGGGGTAGAGGGTAAAGGTGCGGCAGTGACATTACTTGTTCAGTCCACTGCTGGATAAGACTCCACTCTCGACTAAGTAGTAGAGGACCCCCTCCATGGAGGCTTCTTTGGCCTACTCTCTTTTGATGTTGGTCAGATTTCTTGAAGGAGGTGGGAATACTCACACTTTACCCCGCCACAAGCGACCTGCCCGATCAACCTAACAGGTGTACTCAGTGTATACTCTTTGGTTATTTCGGTAAAGTCACGTAGAAAGAAAATGAATTAAATAATAGAATACGACGTTTCGATTGCAACACAAGCAACCGTCATCAGGTAGAACTAAATTTGAGAGAGAGACAAAACACAGACACGGATACACACAGACAGACACACAAGCAGAGAGAGTGACAAACAATTACTCACCAGTGACTCACGGCCTACCCGTACCCGTACCCGGCCGCATCAGGGTCGCAAACGGGTACCCTACCCGCACCCGGCCGGGTACAGGTACCCGGGTATCGGGTAGGGTACGGGTATCGGGTACCCGGTTGCGACCTTTGGCCATCTATGAGCCACCTCTGGGCCTGGGGTGCCGTGGTGGCGAGTGGTTTTCTCCCTCGCCTGGTCTGCATGAGGCCATGGGTTCGATCCCGATCCTGACGACGCCTGCTTGTATATTTGGAGTTTGCGTGTCTCTCTCCTCGTGGTGGCGTGGGATTTTCTCCGGGATCCTCCGGTTTTTCCCACCGCGTCTAGAAACGTGCGTTTCGAGTGTTTGGCAACGATGAATTTTCCACGTGATTAGCCAATTCGTTGAGCTATCATTTGTGGCCAGGTGGCTTCTGAAAAAGAGCAAAGAACTCAGTGGGCTTTAGCTCGTATATGTATTTTTAGTTTTACGCGACACCTTGCGCTGACGTTTCAAACAAAAGGGGTGTGCCGTCAGGGTCAGCCTTGCAAACGAGACTTTTTCCTGGCCTCTTTACGAGCTTTCACCTGGTTAAACAAAACAAGCTTGACTTGAACATGCCGCCGTGAAGTAGATGGCTCTTGCCGAGATCCACAAGGTTATGAGGCGGTCCAGAGTTTGCTCGCCGAAACAAACGCTGCTCGTTTATACGTGACGGTGACCGATAGGCCGATAGAACAAGACGTTAACGACTCGTATCAAGAGGCAGAGAAGACTAACAGCAATCGAGGACCGTAGACCAGAGGTCGCAATCGGGTACCCGATACTCGTACCCTACCCGATACCCGGCTACCCGTACCCGGCCGGGTACGGATACGGGTACCCGTTTGCGACCCTGATGCGGTCGGGTACGGGTAGGCCGTGAGTCACTGGTGAGTAACCGTTTGTCACTCATTTCGGGTAGGGTACGGGTAGGATACGGTACCCATTTGCGACCCTGGTGCGGCCGGGTACGGGTAAGGAATCAAAATCCGTTTGCGACCTCTGCCGTAGACTTGATTGCCAACCCAAAGCGGGTTGAGAGTTTGTCTTGTCTAATTATTGTACCGCAGCGCCCTCTAGTGTCACACCTGCAACGGTTTGAAGTTCTGGATACCGGCGACCGATGTAGCTGCAGCACGATGGGGGTAGCGTTTGCGAGTCTTGCCGGGGTAATTGTTTGCATCGACGTATTGTTAACGCAGTGACGTGCGGGTTCGAAGCACTGGTCATCAACTAAGCAATACGGAACAAAAAAACTTAAAAGTGGGCAGAGAGGCGTGGGGAGTTTGACACGTAAGCGTGGGTAGTTGCGCGATTGGAATTACGCTGTGCGTTTGATGAGATTATTTCGCACCGTACGTAGCCAACCGTGCTAATGGGAGGTGCAGGGGAAGGACAACAAACTGAACACAAAAAAATCAGTTTTAAAGAAGTTAGTTTTGAATCTAGATTTAAAAGCGCATAGCTCCAGTGGCTTCCTAATATCGAAAAGAAGAGCGTTCCAGACGGCCGAAGGCGATGACCGTCTTTGTTCGATGCCTGTAAGACAGAAAGAGGACCACGTGGATTGGAGAACATCCGCAGGTTAATGACATCATCCAAACTGTTGATCATCACGGCCGAGGGTCAATGAGCCAAGGAGAGGAGCGTGTCCGAGAGCACGTCCGCCGAGGAGATGGAGCGATAGAAATAATTAATGTCCAGCTGCTGAATGTTCGATTTATAATTGATGTTTTGGGTTAGGTCCCTCCAACCAACCGACATTGCCAAATTATCAATTTCCACGTTCCAGTATTACGTTGGCAGTGAAAAACGTTGCGTGTCAAGCCGGTACCGGATTATTACACGGCAGGAGGGCGAGCGGCTTGCGTGAGGTCTTCGCTTAGCAGTGGGATTGACCGTGACGACGACGACGACGACGTTACCAACGATCGAGCTCACGCCCAATCCGTTGTGCGCGCGCTTCCCCGCCCGCTGCAGGTGCTGAAGCGGAAGGAGCGCGAGTGCGAGCACGAGGTGGAGTGGCTGGCGCGCGAGAAGATCAGCCTACAGCAGCGCCTGGCCGCGCTGCGCAACGAGCTCTCGTCCGCGCTGGAGCCGCACGAGGTGGACGCGCTGGTGCGCGGCGCCTCCGGCGGGCACGGCGACGGCGACGGGCAGCGCCGGCCGTCGGACCTCCGCGACGGCAGACGGGGCAACCCGTACGACGACGACGGTGGCGAGGACGAGGGGGACGACGACGACGACAACATGGACGAGGACCGCAACGTCGCCGACGACGACGACCAAACGTCCACCGCGTCCGGTGAGATTCGGCGCGCGCCGCCGGAGCGTGTGTGATCAGCCGAGCCCTGCGACGACGACCTCTCCGGCGCGGGGCTCGACATCCGCCCCGGCGGGTTGTTGGGGGGGGGGGAGGGTGGGTCAGGGCGGTCGCTAGATCGTGCTTTTCACCCGGGTGACCTTTTCACCCACCCGGGTGACCTTTTCCCCTGGGCGCCCAGAGCGTGGTCTTAAAGCAAGGGCATGTTTGAGACTGGCAATGTCAATTATTCAAGGTGGACACGTGTCCAAATGAATACGCTGTGACGCTGATCGGGCTCCAGTGCAGAATTCAAATGCCGCGTTGAACGTCACAGCGAAACACTGCGGCACGCAAAGAGGTTCCGCGGCAAGAAAACTAAAACTCGCAGTTGAGCTCACAGACGGCCTTCTCTTTCTGCCGCTTCCGTCCCACTGCCCGACCCTTTGAATTGCCCCCCAACATCTCGTCCAATGGCGTCGCGCGGTCGGCAAAGGGCCGTAGTGCATGTCAGCGCTCCCTACCCCACCGTGTCCGTAGCCCCGCGCCAGGCGCACTCCCGCCACGTGGGTTCCGGTGCAGTTGACACTGCCCGCAAACTCGACATCAGACGCCGTCGTTCGGCCTAGCTCGTCCACACGTCTCCACCGTGACTAATATAGACTCGTAGTGACACGCTCCTGCATAGCTCTGCTGCAGCTCGACTTCGCCTATCGCGTCTCTGAGGTCTGCGCTTGGAGCCGTTTAACATCACGACGCTCGTGCCAGGGTGCCGCGGACGTTGGCAGTAACTGGCGCTGTGCTTTTCTTGCAGAGGGGGAGGAGGGCCCGGAGCCGGCTGTCGTCAACCTCCCGCTGTTGGTCAACCCGGAGCACGCGCCGCGCGACCTCTCACTCGCCAAGTGGATGGTCGCGCCTCTCTCTGGATCTCCGCACTGCTTGGGGCAGGCTCCCCGCAACAACGTAGTGCAGCAGAATCAGCAGCAGCAGCAGCAACAGGGCAATCACTGCACTCCACTGAACTCCACGCAGCAGCAGCGGCCGCAGCAGCAGCAGCCGCAGCAGCCTCAGCAGCAGCAGCAGCCGCAGCAGCAGCCGCAGCAGCAGCAGCAGCAGCCTCAGCAGCAGCAGCAGCCTCAGCAGCAGCAGCAGCAGCCTCCGCAGATGGCAGTGGCTTCACCTCAGGGCCACGCAACTGCCCCGCCACCTGGCAGCGCCTCGTACCGAGGCCCCGCACCGCGGCCGGACCCGTCGCGCCCCGCGCAGCCCCAGCCGACGTGCAACGGTGCGCCGAGCCGGGCCCCGGTTGCTGCCCTGCCGCAGGGCGAGCGGGCGGCACTGCCGGCCTCGCGGCCCGTGGCGGCCGTGGTGTCGCCTCGCGGCTGCGTGGTGTCACGGGCGCCGGCGATCGTGGCTCGGGTCACTCCCGTCATTCAGACGTCGGTGATCCGTGGGCCCACGAACCCAGCCCCGTTGAAAAACCACAACCTCAACATCAATCATTTTCCGCATCAGCACAACCATCACAATCATAGCGATAATCATCACCACCACCAACACCACCACCATCATCATTTCCAGCAACATCACCAGCAGCAGCAGCATCTCGAACACAACCACCATCAGCACCATCACCTCGCGGGCAGTCTCGCTCACACACCTCCGCCGCTGGTCAAGCCGCAGTGAGAGGGACGATGCGGGGACTGCGTTTGTCTCGGTTGAAGAGCTGCGGGACCGGTGGCATGGGTGGGCACAGAGTTGCCTCCATCTGCCTCCCCAGGACGTCGAAGCAGACCGAGCGGAGGAGATCCCCCGCTAGGTTCGCGTTTATTCCTCCACTCTCGATCCATGATCATGTGACCTTGGAGAAGCGGAGGAACAGAATCAACAGCAGTGGCAAAACTTAACGTGCACTCCGGGGGCTTGTTGTTCGAGTTGTGGAATATCCCTGCTGTCCGTCAGCGGCTCTGGGTTTTGGTGGCGGCTTGCCCATCGCGTGTTGCTCGGGCGGGTTGGGTGCTCTTGTTAATCCTTCTCGAGCCGGCTCCGTTTCACCTCACCTTTCGCAATATGGGCGGAAGACCCACGAAGCTCTGCCTCTCTCACATGTGAATCTTCCCGCGCACTCTGTCGAGCACTGGATGCGCCCATTGAAGGAGCTGGAATCTTCCACGACGGTTGAAGTGCACCAAGGACCAATCCAGCTCCACTCTTATACGGCAACAAAAGGAGCTGTAAAAGTTAAAAAAGTAAAAAAAAAGAAGAGAAAAACCCTCGGATCCTCTTTTTCCACAACGAGCACTTGACTTGTCCAGCGGTTTGGGCGAATCACACGAGAGCGAGCCAATCACCTGCGCTTGCCCAGAACTAGCTGGCCTAGCTGCAGCAGGGCCAGGTGCTCGCGAGAGACCGAGTCAACCCGACGAGGTACCGAACGGCGACGAGGGACGGCCTCACCACGAACTCGAGGCAGCGAGGCCTGCCTAGGCAAGAGACACTCATCAAGTGCTAATTCCATAAGAAAAAAAGTTTTCCCCCCCCACCCAACCCAACGAGGAGGTTCTCATGCGGCACCTCGAGTTGTTTTTTCTAAGTGCGTGCGTGCAACGTGTGTGTGCGCGTCTCTCCGTCTCCTCGAAGCCCACACACGCTACTGTCATCATTTTGACACCGATGGTTAGCAGATATTATCTACTTGTGCCTCCCTCCATCCCTGCCTCTCCCCCCTCCCCAAAAAAAAAATCAAGTACCTAGCACTAATAGTTTATATATATGTAGAAAAATAAAAAAAATAAGAAAAAAGAATAACCGTGCAATAGGCTGCGCTGAAGTTGGTGAAGACGGAGGAGACTGCTCTCAGCTTGCGGTGCGAGGGCATCGCTTTGATCGCAAGCTGCCCCCCCCCCTGCTCTCGCCCCGACCAACGGAGGATAACGCACGGCCTGCGTCCCGCGTTATCTCTCCGAGCCACCTTGGAGGGGGTAGCGCGGAGCAGGTGGACATGAAATGGGGTGGACGCGAGGGTTGGCTGGCAGCGTACGCGGCTCACTCGTTCGCTCAGTTTGTTTCATCCGTCTGTAGCGGCCTCCTCCCCCACCCCCCCCACCCCCCCCATTTATCCGCTGCTACTCTGAGAGGATGAGCGAAGTCCGCGGTGCCCGATGGACCTTGTCCGGCCACACCACCACCATCGCCGCCGTCACCCCGTCTGATTATTGTGGTTGTGACCGGATGGACTGGCAAAAGAAACATTGTTTATTTTTTAACTCTCACGTTTACTTTTTTTCTGGACTACGAAGCAGATTGTTATTTTTTTGTGACCATCAGTGGCAAGGCTAGAGGCTTGGGAATTACAAAAGAAAACAGCCTCGATCGTAAAAAAAAGAGATGTTTCCAAGCCAATCGTGGGTTGAAATGCTGTATCTGCATAGACTAGAGGATTTTGGACTAGAAGCATAATAAAAGGTAAAAAAATGTTTATAAAAAATAAACATAAAATAAAAAAACAACAGCTTATAATTTGTTCAGGTAAAAAAACTAAAGCTATATCGGGAGAATGCTTTGTGTTGGAAAAATTATGCTCGTATTCTACAATGTTTGAATGTTGAACTTCTTTCGTACCGTACGTAGCCAATCGGAGGTGCGAGGGCAGGCCAACAAAGCAACACTACTACTACTACAATCAACACTACTGCCATGTTAAGTCAGGTTCATACGATGCCCCTTTTGGATATCGCAGTACGTACGTTCTTTCGGACCGATCACATCGCACCGATTCTACGGCGTACGTAGCCAACCGGTTCACTGTTTAGGTTTCAATGTGATCCACATTGAAATGTGATCCACATTGAAACCGAAACTGTGGATTCAGGATGGGAGAACAAAAAAAATCAACTCTGTTGTTTTTTTTTCCTCTCTTTCTGTCGTTGCTAAATTTCTTCCCTCATTTTATAATTTTAAAAAATTTCACATTTTTAAAGTAACTCTTTTTGTTTATGTCCTCCCACCCCCCGAACCCCCCCCCCCCCCATTTGTGTTATTACTGTACGTTTGTTTATTATTGTTGTTATTGTTTTTGGGCTGTAGACACTGATGTGACCGCGAGCTGTATGAAAGGAGCTATCGGCCAATCCACCGCCTGTAATTGTCCGTGACGGCACCGCAGCGCCTGGTGGATTTCGTGACGTGCGGCCCCGCCGAGCTTTGACGATCGCCACCGTTGGCGCCCCGTTAGCCACGTTCCTTTGCCGGACAGCCGTGGGTGGAGAAACTACGGCCACGCGGGCCGGACATTTCGTTTCGTGTAACCCGTGGCCACACGAGGCCTACGCAAGGCTTTATTTATGGAACATTTGCCAGAGCTCAGATCCCTCGCCATTAAGCCCTGGGTCCTACTACTTCCGCAACAGCTTGCAAGCAATATTTATTCGTCACTGCAAACATCTTCAGCCGCACTAATCGGGTACTAGAGGGGACATGTTTTCGGCCCGCCAACAACACTGTGTTTCGAACTTTTCAATGCGCTCCACCGCTTGTGTCCATGCGCGAGGCCTCCTGCCGAAGGTATTCGGAAGTCCTCTCCGGCTGTCGGCACTCGAAGGAAGCGATTGCCTCCCCACCCACCCCTGCTGTAGGGTCTTGCGACGATCTTGCAGCGAGGCGTTCCGGAGCGAGGCAGCCGCCTGGTTGAATCTGTCCATGATGCACTACCTAATTAAATCGTGCCGCCCTCTCCGATGTGCGCTCATTGATTGAGATGCACTTCTGCTACACAAGTAATTGTTTTTTTGAAGTCTTAAAGATTTAAGAAATCTTTAATGTCTGTGATTCCTGTATGAAGTGTATCTGCTCTGTGTGACCTCCCTCGATCTCGTGATGTTTCTCATTTTTAAGTTCCCCCCCTCCTCCTCACCTTGAAAGAAGACAAAACCCCCACCACCAACGGTGATTGACGTTTTTTTTGAAAGCATGCGCGCTTTTTAAATATTTACGAGGAGCGTTTGAAGGCTATGCGGTGTTGTGCGAGCCCGGGAGCACAGAGACGATGCGGTGAAGGCTGCTGCATGGATCGGACGTGGAGTTTGTCGATCGCATCTGTAATTACTGTATTAATGAGTGTCAAGACTCCATTCCAAAGACTCCACTGCTGGGTTATTCCCCCCCCCCCCGCCAAAGCGGCCTCCCATCCTGCAAGACAGCGTCTCCGCACCTCGATGACCCTACCGGTCCTCGCCATTCAAACACAGATGAAGTTGTTACATGCCGCATGAGCCTGATGATTGCTAAATAACGCACGTTCCGTGCGACGTATACTGCTGATTCGCGTGAAGATGGAGATGTCCTGCATTTGCACACGTCTTGTTCGTGCGGCGCGTGTGGATCTGTGCCGTACGACATGATCCAGACCGCGCCGATTCATACTAAGACAGGGATCTTGTGCGCGCAACGCCGATTCAAATTTGCACATCTTCTGTGTGTGGACGCGAGGCTTCGATTAAAATTAAATGGAACAGTGCGCGCGTAAGAAGCGCGCGCCCAAGGGCTGTAAGGTTAAAGGCCCCTCGACTTCACGCGGGGTGGCGCGCTTTAGCAATCATCAGGCAAGCGCGCGCGTAACAGCCTTGCGCTTGCGAGCGGAGGATGACCGATCGGTGGAGCGCGGTGGGGCACGCGGCTGCAACGGCCGGCGTTTTGGGAAGCCCCTGTTTGTAAAGCGCGCCACACACTCGCCAAAAAACTAAAAACGTGGTCTCCTCCCCCCCCCCCGGCGTTTGCTCGTCATGAATGAACGCGCGAGGGTGCGGGGCAGGGCAGCGGCCAAATCCTGATCGCCAGCGAAGGCCACAGTGTGGGACATGGTTCTTCCATTTCGTCAGTAAACACGGGCAGTTGCGCACAAAACTAAAATAAATAAATAAAACACGTGAGAAACGCTACGGATGTAACCCGCCGAAGCCTTACACATTGACGTGAGCAACCGTGACTGGACTAGCGCCGTCAGGCTGTACCGGGTTATCCCCTTGTTGTACGCTAAGAGGAATACAAACATAAAATAAAACCAGACGATTTGCACAGAGAAAAGCCAGGTTATTTCTACTACTGTTTGTACTCCCCCCCCCCCCCCCCCCCGTTGCCTTGTACGGAACCCTCCTGCACAAATGAAATAAAAAAAATGTAAAGAAAATCGAACAGGAATCTTTATCATTATCGCAATGTTTATCCTGGAGAAATCCGATGGAGAAATCCGATGAGCTATGAAGCTCTCCCCCCCCCCCCCCACAGATGTCTGGAAGACATAAAAACGACCGGAAGCCTCCATTTTTAAATATTTTATATTAAGTTCACTCGCTTGCTTGCTTGCGCGCTTACGACCGTGCAAATATTTCGGTCGTTTTTTAACCCACTTCCAGTGATCCAATCTAGCTGACATTTTGCACACAGACTCGTTGTGCGTGACAATTTATTTTCGTGAAAATTTTTTTCCTAAATTTTCCACTTTTTAGGAATTTTTTTTTCATATTTAATTTAAAATACCAATGTGATAAAAATGAAACTCTTACTCAATAAAAACAGAAATGAATAATAAAATAAAACCGATGCCACGCATATAAGGGATTTATAGTGAAAAACTTTGTTTTTATGGGTTAATTTTATATTTATTCCGCATGGTCCTGTATATTACAATCGTTATTGATCATTTCAATGAAACAACTTTAACACATTCGTCAATAAGTGTCGCCATAAAAGGATAAAAATTTACAAGAGGCCGACGTTTTGTGCAATGGTCCTTCTTCATAGCACATGATGTGCTTATGGAGAAGGGACATTGCCTGAAACGTTGCCTATTATATATTTTTTCCCTTTTTAAGGTCACGGTGTAATTGACGAATGTGTCGAGGTTGTTTAATTATTTGTCATGGCGCACCACTGCAAACTTATCAGCAGCAGCATCACCATAAAAAAAAGTAATAATGGCCATACATGGACTCCTCTATTTACGAACACTCGACTTTCAAACTTTCCGAGATCCGAACAAACCTGTCCGCAAGTTCAACCGCCGCGCAATCGATGGCGGTAGTGGTGGTGGTGGAGTGTCGTCACCCAGCATTCCCAGAATGTCTGCCTGGGCCGCCACGGTTGTTGCGTTGTTGCATTGTCGCTGTGCGAACTCAATGCGACGTGCTCGGTGCTACTATTTAGACTTAACTTTCGTGACTGCAGGAATTCGTATTCTTGGTTCTTTCGGTAAAGTCACGTAGATAGAAAACCAAAAATAGATATTTTTAAAATAATAAATAATAAAATAAAAATTTCATTATATATATTTTAAATAATAAATTTTTACTTAAAACTTTCGTGACAGCAGGAATTCATATTCTCGGTTCTTTTGGTAAAGTCACGTAGATAGAAAACTAAAAAAATAAAACACTTTATAAAATAAAACCCAAAAAGTTATTACATTAACTTTTTAAATAAAAATAAAATAAATAAATAGAAAATAATCCATTTTGACTTAAAACTTTCGTGATTGTAGGAATTCATATTATTGGTTCTTTCCGTGAAGTCACGTAGATAGAAAATAAAATTAAAATAACAGATGAAAATAATAAAAGCAAAAAACCCACAATAACCCCCCCCCCCCAGCATGTCTCAGAAGCGTGAGAGTGGTGAAAGTATTGAGGGTGGTAGTCGCGAAAGCCTACGTGTTAAAATAAGCGTGGAAGTTGGGATTATGAGCGAGTCGGATCATGGGCCGAGAGGCTATAAGTGTGGGTTCTGGGGCATGAACTGAGAGATTGTTTGATGGAGTGTGTGTGTGTTGGAGTCAGAGGAAGGGGTGGCATGCGGTTTGCGTTTTGGAGTGCACATTGAGATCAGAGCTGGTCATATTAGGAGTTGCGAATTGGGGTTGAAAGTGTGCGTTGGGGAGGGGGGGGGGGGGTCAGAGGACGGGCATGTGGCTTGCGCTTTGGAATGTGGGAGTACGTATCGAGTAAAAGGGGTGCGAGTTGAATTTACGAGCGCGAGTTAAGGTCCGACCCTGGCGGTGACACGGCTTGCGATGGGGCAGCAGCGGGTTCGGGTGATGAGTTTGAGCGGAGCTCAGAGGAGGGTGAAGGTGTCGGGGCAGGGAGTGCGAGACGCGTTTCGTCTACCCTCGAGCGCCTCCGACACATTCATCTCGGCCCCCCCCCCCACCCGCCTCTTAAAACTCTTCCTGCACCTCCTACGTCTCCATGATCAGTAACCAATTCATACTCTTAGGCTTTTTCGGTAAAGTCACGTAGGTAAAAAATAAAATGAATAGAAGTAATAATAGAAATAAAATAATAAATATATTGTTACTTCTATTAATTTTATTTTTTTACCTACGTGACTTTACCGAAAAAGCCTAAGAGTATGAATCCTTGCAGTCACGAACGCTTCAAATCTAGAAGTAACCAAGTGTTGCTGCCCCCCCCCCCCCAACCTCGAACGTCTTCATATTTAGCTTTGATTTAACGTCGATGTATTTTGTTGTTGTTGCAAGATTCGCGTCAACAATGTTACGTGCCAAAGACGGCTCGGCATCTCTATGACGTTCCTCCTCGGGGCGTTATCCTTTTAGTTTTTGTGCCTTCTATTAATTTTGTCCCCTATTGCGCCATCGGTGTCACGCCACGGGAGACGCGGAACCCTTCATGTTGGACAACGCCCAAGGAAGTGGACACTACGGAGCTGGCCTCTAAAATTCCCTTCAGGTGGCCACTGACCCTCCACACAAGTAGCGGGCAGCATTTTGCCCACACGCTCCGCTGGAATTCTCATCACGTGACAATCAATCCGATGCTTTTAGATTCTCAGAGTTGGGACTTTAGTCAACGGTGACCGGGTTGAGACCATCAACTCACCACACTTACACAAAAAAACCCGGCTTCACCGCAGGTGTTTGCCTGGATCTGCAGAACAGGGATATCAACGGCTCAGCGCTCCGACCTCTCAGCCACCCGGCCGCCACTTCGCCCTCTCACGCTGGATTGATGACTCTCATCTGGGATTAGTTCGTAATACGGGTAGAACGCACATTTAAACACAAGCCCCCACTTCATTGGCATGGGGTCAAATCGTCAACAAAAGACTCCGCGGCCAATTTTACTCCTCCGAAATTAGGCATCGAACTCGCCAAATTGCAATCCAAAATCTGAGCATCACTCTCCGAAGCAACTGAACCATTTCTCCCATCCTCGCATCTCTCAACTCATGCAGATTGATAAAACGAATTTCTTTACGACCTGCTTTTTTGTGTGTAGTTTGGTGTACTTCCCGTGCACCTCCGATTAGCAGAGTTTGGGTACGTACGGCGCTAGAGAAGTTCAACATACGTATATACTATGAATAACTGCTCGACAGGTCCCTCTCGCAGACTCATCCTGGTCTATCAGTTCTCACCTGGTTCAAATAAATAGAAAAAAAACCACACCAAACCCTTGCCCATCGCGTGGGGTATAGTTCTTGAAAAATAGCTGCAATTGGCAAATCCGTGACCCGCAAACTCAAAACTCGAGTATGGTTCAAGGTTCACGGTTCACGGGCCTCCTTTTGTTTCGTGTTATCTTTACATGAACCCCAAACACGAAACGAGAAGCATTTCTCACGTAAAATATGATGAATCTTTTTCCGACAGTGTTAAAACAGAACTCGTGCGGCAAATGTACAAGAATGGGGGAGGTGAATAGAAAGAGAGCCAGCGAGAGAGAGAATGTGGAAAGAAAATTCTTTCGGGCGGCTGAACCTCGCTGGGAAAAAAACGCGCAACCTGGGACCCGAGCGTTGGGCTTGCGTGGGAGACGCGATGCAAACGAGACGGCGTTCTTACTTGGCAGCAGCATCAGCAGCAGCATCGCGATCAGTGTTTGCAGTTAAATGCATCCAGTCCAGGAACGT
The DNA here is from genome assembly GCF_015708825.2 of Lethenteron reissneri. Classification (NCBI taxonomy): domain Eukaryota; kingdom Metazoa; phylum Chordata; class Hyperoartia; order Petromyzontiformes; family Petromyzontidae; genus Lethenteron; species Lethenteron reissneri. The sequence continues at coordinate 4,609,184 of NC_083805.1, forward strand.
CTCTTTATGTACAGGAATCTCGTGGTCAATCGATAATGGTCGAGCACACCTCGATACATCTGGCGTGAATGGTCAAATCCGCGATGGAAAAAGCCACGATGGTGCGTGGTTTTGGTGTAAACTTGAACGAAAGAAGTGTTTGTATGTGGGGGGGGGGGGGGGGGGATTGTGGGGGTCGCAGTCCTCTTCATCGACCGAGCGAATGCAGGAACGTCCGCCGCTCGCCGAGCGCTGATGTCTCGTGGAGACACTCGGGAACAACAGAGATAGGTGGCAGGATTATTATTCCTCCTCCTCCAGGAACGCAAGATAAAACCGAGCAGGTACCATTGCTGCGGCAGATGATGGGGATGATGGCCTGGCGGAAAGCAGTCAATCAAACGCCGCACATTATAGTCAACACGCGAGTTTGCGTTTTTAATGTAGAATTATTTTTTTGATGAAAAAAATTGAAAGAAATCCCAACAGGGCCGATGGGGGGGGGGGGGGTGGCTGGTGGGGGCTGGTGGGTGGTACTGGTGGTGGGGGGGGGGGCTGGTGGGGGCTGGTGGGTGGTTGGTGGGGGGCAGTCGCGTGCAGCCCCCCAGACAGTCAAGACTCGGGGTGGCGTCGTCACCACGCCCGGCGACCCGCGCTCCAACTCGGCCGAGCTTGCGGCTCTGGGCCACGGTCAGCGGTGGTGGTGGTAGCGGTGGTGGCGGCGGTGGTTGTGGCGGTGGTGGTGGTGGCGGTGAGTGGCGCCGTGGCACCGCACCCGTCCCGCGGCCCTGCGTGCGAGCGGCATCCAAACCGCTCCGTCAATCCCGCGGCGCTCACAAGCCAAACAAAGACAAAGGTTCCCTCCCGTGTAGCCTTAACAGACTGTTGAGGCAAGAGCACCATATGAAGGCCGGCACGGCACACGAGGGGGTGGGTGGCCAGCACCGCGCCCGGCCGCCTTTGTCTCTAAATGTGGAGGTGAAAAAAACCAGGAGGACCCGGAGAAAAATACACGCGACCACGGGGAGAGAGACACGCAGACTCCAAATATACAGCAGCAGGCGTTAGGATCGGTATCGAACCCACGACCTCCTGCATACCGGGCGAGGTAGTTAACATCTCACTATTTTGGCGCCCACTGTCTTACGTGTAAACATGTGATCATACATGTGATCATACATGTGATCATGGTCCTTTGTCAATCCACCGTAGGATGAAGGCCACCCCACGCCATTATAGGCCGTGGGAGTTGCTTGGGCATACTTCACCAAGTTGGTAAGTGTAGCCTGGTGACGGGGCGAGGGAAGTTGGGTGGGTGGGGGGAGTAATTCAGGACCGGGTTTGATAAATCTCATCCCACGAACTGAACCTCCGGTCACTTGATGCGAAACGCAGTGTGCGATAACCTTCTGCACAACACACATACACACATATCTGGGTCTGAGAACAAATTCGTCTCGACGGCCGAAATACTCCCTCCCTGGGCTAAACGGGCAAGACTCTCCCACTGCGAGAAGCAGAGCGCTTTGTAAAGCCGACGGCTTTGCCAATAAAGTGGACACACCTCAATGAACAAGCATGCGCGTACCCCCCGCCGCCGCCCCCGCCCCCCCCCCTAAGCATTTAATTAAAAACATTGCCCAGGTGGTCATGCACATCACACGAATCGGTTCTGTGGCAGAATAGCAATTGGGCGCAGAAGGGAAAACGGCTCAAGCAAGGTGGAGAGGGGGGGGGGCAAATGATCCACGAGCAGGTAAACAACAGGTAAACAAACAGGTAAACAACAGGTAAACAACAGGTAAACAACAGCGACATCCCCCCCCCCCTCTCTCGCACAATTGGTTTCAACCAGAGTCTCGATCCACAGTCGGACAAAGCCATCGTTTTGTTGGGGGGGGGGGGGGAATAAACAAAATTGTGATAAAAACTTTGACAGACACCCACCCGCGACGCAAGCTCACAAATGTAGCGACTCGATTTCACCGTTCCGACTTTAGACTTTGGGGTACCCCCCCACCCCAACCACTGTCTCTGCGCGTTCATTTTCCTTCTTATTAACTTTATTCCTTCTTATTCACTTTAAGATGTTTTCTTGTTCATGTTTTTGTTTTTTGTTTGTTGCGGTTGCACCCCATTCAAGAGCCGAATGGCTCACAGGGCTATACCTATTCTTAGGTTTTTTCGGTAAAGTCACGTAGGTAAAAAATAATAATAAAAGTAAAATAAAAATCACGACGTTTCGGAGGCAACACAAGCGTCCGTCTTCAGGTGGAACCGTCACAGCACGCTTGCTGTATAAAGTAAATAAGGGCTATACCTAATAAATAAACTTGAACTTTCTCTTGGCTTGCAAAATTCATCACGATGTGTTTTAAACATCGATAATTGTTCCTTTCAAGCAGCGTGCTACTTTTGTTTTACGAATCCGTTACTGCTGCGAGGGCACAGCGGGGCCTGCGTTTTCGGTCAGTGCAATAGCGAGCGCCGTTCACCATCGGAAAACCACATTGTGCTTCTAGATTTGAAGCTTTCGTGACTGCAAGGATTCATATTCTTAGGTTTTTCGGTAAATGCACGTAGGTAAAACATTAAAATTAATAAAAACAAAATAAAAATCAACATTGTGCTTTTTTTTAAAATCGCGAAACCGCATTTCTGCAGCGGCGCACGAGCACAAATAATAATGATGAAACCCCGTCAACAGTGCGGCTGTAAAGAGGGAAAACTTCATATTTAACAGGCGAGTTTTTTGGGGGAAATGGGCCCTTCCATCGCTCCGCTACGAAGAAGGGGGGGGGGGGGGCACGACGAACCAGCAACGTGCAGTTTCCTTTGTCGTTACAAAAGCAAACGTGAGGTGTGGGGGGGTATAAAGTGGGGGGAGGGGGGGTGACGTTCATTAAGAAAAAAAACTCCAGAAATAACAGGATAGGATCACAATTGAAAATTTATAAACGGCATCACTCTCGTCGCTCGCGAACACTGGCGTCGTGCGTAAGACAACAACACCCTGCGGTCGGGGGAAAAAAAACAACACAACAACAACAATAACAACAACACCGGGCGTGCAGGCGGTGCAACTGCACCGGGGCAGTCGCCATGGCTACGACGAGAACTGGGTGGGGGGAGGGGCAGATTTAGACATGAGGCCCCCTCCCCCTCTCCCCACATTACATTCCTTACAAAAGGGGGGCACACCAATGCCAACCCTTGCTTAAACCCGCTGAGTTTCACTCATCCGGCGCAATGCAATCAAAGAGTCGGGGGGCTCAATCTCGGCGCCCCGATTGACCGGGGCGCGCCTCGAGGAGTTTTTGTGCCCTCCGGGTGTCTCGCTACAGGCGACAACCCACACACACACAGAGAGAGAGGATCGCAGGCCGTGACGCAGACTCGCTTGGCAGCACCACGCCGCTGCACGTGGGTGGGTTCGAAGCGTGGGGAGCACGGACGTTTGGAGCGACGAGGCACGTGTAGACGCGCGTCCCACGTGATGCGGTCAAGTGGGCTCGTGTGCTTTGTTCATCACACCGATGCGTATTTAAATTTTTAAACTTTTTTTTCCCGGAGGCAAACGTCCACAAGATGACAGTCACGTTAATATATTATCTTGTGTATTTGTCGTTGTCCGGTACGTTCGGAAACGTATTAAACGTAATCACTCAATACACCTGTGCGTTTGCATATACACGTACACACACAAAACGCATACGCCGCACAATACAAAAATAAAACACGCGAACCGTTACAGAAGAGAACATACGCAAGTGACGCTTTTCACCGACTGGTTGTGTAAAATTGAAATGTTAACCAATGATCACACCCAGTAAATACGTTCATTTTTGTATAATATATTACAGTATATATATGCTGTACTTCATTTGCCCTTGTAAATTTAAAACGAGTGCAAGGATTCAATCATTTGAGCTGGACCCATCCCACGATTGTGAACGATAACCGCCGATTGATCAACTGGCCAAGCCAAGGCGCCCCCTCTGCCCGATGGATCTGCCGCTTGAACGTCTCATCGGCGGCGAGGGGGGAGAGGTCGTCACTCGACCCCTGCGGGAGCGAGGAGGATTCGGTGGCAGCATGAGCAAGGCAAGTCAGAATTCCGCCGTTTGCTCCGGCGAGCATCGTCGTCACAGCGATGCTGCCCTCTTCTTGGTTCTTTCGGTAAAGTCACGTAGAATGGAAATAATAAAATGATAAAACATAATAAAATAATTCTCACGACGTTTCGGCCACAACGCAAGCAGCCGTCCTCAGGTGGAGAGCAGGTCTGTCGAGTAGACAGAGTAGACAGAGTCATTCAGACGCTGTCTACTCGACAGACCTGCTCTCCACCTGAGGCCCGGCTGCTTGCGTTGTGGCCGAAACGTCGTGATAATTATTTTATTATGTTTTATTTTTATTATTTTATTATTTCCATTCTACGTGACTTTACCGAAAGAACCAACAAGATGAATCCCTGCAGTCACGAAAGCTTTAAAGCGATGCTCTCCTTTTCTCCTCCAACCTCCTCAGCCTCCTCCGTTGGTGTGGAACCAGTGGGGAGGGGTCCAAAGGAGCACGGGACCTCGCGAAGCGCAGCAGCATTTTCAGCCGGTACCTGCTGTGCACACCATGGTGGAATGATCGATGACCATGAACGGACGGACGGACGGATGTTTGACCGGTGATGGCTTTCGATGGTGATGATTGATGGGATGATGACAGCTGTCAATGGACGACACCGAGTAGAGAGGAAGAGACCTAACAGAGAATGGCGACGACGACGACGACGTGACGAGATTGGTGCCAGAAAGATGTGGCCACGACTTGAGCAGCGTGGCACGAGACCGAGAGGAAAGTGGAAACGAATGGCGACATGTACAGTGGACACCGACGGGCCATCTGCCCATGGATCGTGATGACAATAAGAACGATCGATTGATGGTGATTATGGATAATAATTGATCATTATGGATCATGATAATGATTAACGGATGATGAGAATAAGGATGATTTATTGATGCTCATAGACGACCGATTCGTGAATGACGTGTATGCGTCACGGTCATGAGGATGGTGCGGATGATGATGATGAACCCAGGGTGCAGTTGACCCATAAACAAGACCTTGAAGTTGGGAGCTGGACGCAAGTCAGCCCTGTCTCTTTACCAACTTGCACAACTTTGGCCACGGATAAATATGAAGACCTAAATAGTAAAAAAAAAATACACGCGCACGGGAAACAACACTGCTTGTAATCAGCTCTCTTACTTCAGCGACTGCTGTAAGCAAGCAACGCCGAAAGTTTAAACCCGTTGCATTGCGTGCGCGATTTATTTTGGCTCTTCCGAGGTCACCCGAGGCGAGGTCAGGGTGTTTGGGGTCAGCAAAAATATCCACAACCCCCCCCCCCCGCACTCAACGCCTTGAATATATATATTATTTTTCTTATTCTATCTACGTGACTTTACCGAAAGTCCCAAAGAGTATATAGAACACTGTTCAAAGTTTCGTCCCATTACAATCCAGACAGACGAACACACCGCCCCCCCTCAAGTGCAGCGGTGAGGTTGGCTCTCCCCCTGTGTTGGCAAACACGCGCTTTGTCGCGACATTTCTTACACGAGTATGGCAATGTCTTTCGCCCACGCCCGCATAAGCACCGATGTCGTACGGCGCACGTACAACCTGCCATTCGTGCGTTGTTTGACGATGATCAGGCCCCAGTCCCGGATCGGTTTTTTTTACCACTGGTGGAAATTGTTGTTGCAGCCAAAACAATTTTAGTGGGGAGGCTCAGCCAATCACGAGCGAGAGGAGGAGCAAAAGCACAATTGCACCGCGGGTGATGTGACGTCACGAGGCAAGGCCCCCACCCCCAGCCCAATGGAACAGAGCCGGCCAATCGGGCTCCGAGCCGTCTGACACCACGTGCGCTCAGCGATCTGTCGGTCTTGCCCGCTGCAGACCCATAACAGCCACACACACACAGTTGGGCGCAGAGCGCTGGATACATCCACAGGGTGGTTCAAACATGTTTTAACACTTATATGGGACTATCGTTTTTAAGCGGGGGGGGGGGGGGGGAAAGGAAAATACAGTACTACACTGCAACTTCATAACGAATGTGATGTTAATAGCTTCAAAGTTCAGAGATTGTCCACTTGTTTCGCCTTCATTGTCAACGCATTGCCTGGAATCTTCTCCAGGTGGTCTCCAGAGCACGGAGGCAGCAACTTTCTTGAGGTGTTGTTGCAAATCCTCAGAAAGTGGAAAACATTTTTTGAAGCACCCTGTACATGGGTGGAATAACTACCATCCCCCCCACCCCCCTCGCGATTGTCAAAGATTCCCGATCGCGATTCGATTTAAAATATTCAAGAACAGCTTTTTTAACACTGGTGTAATGGTTGCAAGCCTTTTCTTGCAAGCTGCAGTTGTCACGTGAACTCATGGACGCACAGGATGAAACGCAGCAACTCGCAAAAGGAATTCTTTACACGGGTGATTCTATGCGCGTATCGTGAACTTATGAATCGGTATTGATTGACGAATCGGTGTTACTCTCTTTCTCTACTTGCAACCAATGGAGGGGCTTGGAGACCCCACAATATCCTGTCTCTCACACGTGTGAACCCAAAGCCTACAGTTTCTGTACTTGACATTATTGAGGTCAACGACAAGAGGTTAAATCAATTTACAGGTCAACATACCACACCATGCCATGGCTTCCTTCTGATCGATCGTACAACAATTGTTACACCGATCTCCCTTGCACATAAAGACCCCTCATATAGCTTTACGGGCAGTGCCGGCAAGTGCTCGTAGGCAACACTTAGGGAGGCATCTCAGCTGGCCGCCTCTGTCTCTCCGGTGCCCATGTATACACACACGGCACCCAGTTACTCATTTAGGGCTAATTCGACCTAGTGGAGGCACGGGACAGGTTCAGATACCACTTGCCACTTGTGCGCATGATATCCAAGCTAGATCGCCAGTATTGTAGAGTGCGAACCTGACGTCACGCGCACACATACACACACACGCGCGCACAAACTACATCATATGTACGTTCAACATATCGCGATCGTCATTAAAATTACCATAATCACTGTTATTAAAATAACTGTGCCCTATCATAATCATCAATATGATTACCTTCACCATTATTAAAATCATCATGATGATCACCATAATATTAGCATCATTACCATGAGCATCGCAAAAATGATCATCATCATCATCGCTATCAGCATCATCGGCACTCTGTTCGCACGAGAGATGGAGGCCCCCCACACCGGCCACCCACAGGCGCAGCGGCGCCCCGGGAACTTTGGGAATATTTTCTATTTTCGCGGCACACCAGTTTCCGAACGCGCGCCGGACGGTGTCAGGGGCCCCTCGCGCGGGGAAAACCGGCGAGCGAATCCGCCAAGTGTCACAGGCCGCGATGCCAAGGCCCGAGTCGTGATGGACAAAAAAAATAAAATCGCAGAAAGTTCTCCGTCACAATCCTGTGGGGGGCTCCTACAGCAGAACGCGCTTTCCATTTTCTTTTCTTCTCTCGAGAAAACGATCCTCTTTGCGGAATCGGTCGATCGTGGAATCGAGATGACGACTTTCTTCGCAAGCGGGAAAAGTAAAAAATAGAAGAACGGTGCACCATGAAATCGGGCCCGTGTCCGAATCTTGTTCATCTTGAGACGGTGTGCTTTTTGCACAGAAGTGTGCACAGGTGTGAACGTACAGGAGACCACGTGTATTTTTTTGACGTCCCAAATCGGGAAAACTTTCTCCCATTCCCATCGAAGCCACGGAGAGCCCAAAACAAAAACACAAACATTCGCGCACGACAGCCGAAAATAATCAACCGTGGCCATGGTGGCGGTCCAAGGCTCGGCAGGGCAACTCTGATCGCGCAACCGGCACTCCCGCCGCTCGGCGACCCGGCAAGGAGATGACTTTCTGATAATTTTGTTTCACGCCAATTTCAACGGTCGACGATGAGGTGGTGGCGGCGGCCGTCACTTGAGTCGACGCGGGATTTTTTTTTCGTAATGGATTATAATCGGTGCCGTGTCGCCTTCGTTAAAAATTGCGCGTGCCCCGAACGGACGAAACGTTAGCGGCGGGCGCCGCTGCCTGTGGATTTAAGTCCGCTTAAGAGCGAGTAAAAACGAGGGACGAGCAAAAAGACACGATTTAAAACAAACACTGTGTGAATGAGAGGTGGGTGGGTGGGTGTTTACTTCGCTCTACCGAAGTAAACATTAGCTAAATAGAAAAAAAGGGGCTTTAAAAAAACATTTAAGAGCTTTCATGAAAGTCAACACACAGAGCGTGTGTTAAAACAAGAGCGCGACGCTGGGATTCATCGCTCTGTACAGGAGGAAAAAAGCAGAGAGTGTTGCCGATGACCAGGGTTCTCATTGACCGAACATTCGTCCAAATGCAGCTTCTCTGCATCTATCTGTTCGACGTACGCGAAGTCGTTCACCTGGTTCGACAAAGATTCGTGCAGCATGAAATGTATCCGCAATAATCAAGCGGACCGGGGATGAAAGGTTCTGAATGCAGGGGGTGCCCCCCTTGTGTGGCCTTTACAATCCCGTCGACAGACGGCGGCGAAGTCGGGGATGACAAAAGAAGGAAGCAGCTGTGGAGGCGGTGCCGTGGTGGTGGTGCCCTGATGGGCGATGTCGTGGTGGCAGGACTGTGTTGGTGGTGGTAGTGATGGGCAGGACTGGTTGTGGGCAGGGCAGCACCGGGGGCGGTGCTGCTGCCTCATATCGCGAGGAGCTCGATGCTCGGCGGAGGCTTGGTGGTGGCGGCCGTACCGTTGCGTTTCTCGAATTCTTGCGAGATTTCCAGGAAGGACTTGTTGCGCGTCTCCGGGAGGATGAAGTAAATGTAGATGGCGCAGCACACGCAGTCCACCAGGAACACGAGGAAGCAGAAGGAGCCCAGCTCTTTCTGTCGACGGGGACGAGCGGCACAAACAACACCAGCACAGGCACTCGTGGATACGCGGGCCCCCTTTCTTGCGAATCCGCTGCTAGATGAGGGCATCCCCAGGCCATTGCGGGTTGTTCGAATATACTTCCCCACACTGGCCAGTGTGGGGTGTGGGGTGGGGGGAGGACCCAGGACCAGGCCAGATGTCACTGACCACCGTGGCCAGGAATAAAACACAGAGGCCGCCGAGTTTACAGGGTAAACACACCGGTGGTGCTGAACTTCTAACTCATTGGCACGTTCGGTTCACGTGAGAAACCTTACCAATTGGCTGCGTCGGGAGGTGGCGGGTCAACGACACATTTATATTTACGCGATTTAACAAACAAAAAAAAACGCTTTATTATGGATAAAATTTGTCACGACAGCCTACTCCGTGTTAAACCAAGTCACAACACCTCCAAGCACACACAGCGTGTACACCACGTGCATCATACAGAAGGGGGCAGCAGTGTGCCGCCGCAGATAGACGAGCGTTGCGCATAGGGCCCCTCTGCAGTGCGAGAGGGCTGCGAGGTGGCCCGGCAGTAGGGCGTTTGCCACTCGCTGCAAAGGATCACGGTTCGAATCCAGCGGCCGCCCTGGTTATTACTGCCGGTGTAATAATGGTAATAATCCTACGCCATCTGCTTTACGGTGGACGTTGAAGAATTCCCCATTTGTGCGTGTTGGCGCCAGGGCCCGAAAATGTGGCAAATTCGAAACGTTCCATCAGAAGTTACTCACTTGGGATTGTACGTAGTTGTCATTGCCCTCGACTGGCAGATTGCTGCCCCAGGTCACTCTTGCAAATACGACAATCCTGGTCTCTTAAATTCTCATTTTTTATGGCAACCGCAAGCCAGTAAATTAATAATCCCACTAACGTTTTTTGTTGGTTTCATTTGGAATCACCCCTGTAAATGGCCGTGATTATTATTACAGGTTTGGTATTTCGAAGCACGAGCAAGGTCCACCCCTGCACCTGACGATGGTTCTCCCCAACCTGCGAGCGACCCTCAATGGCCAAAACTGCCTGCCACCCTGCCAACTTTGCAGGGGAACGCCACCCATGCCAAACCCGCGAGGGATGGGGGCTCGCACCACCATGAAGGGGAACACCATGCCGATGGAGAAGAGGAAGATCCAGTTGCAGGAGCCGTTGATCATGTAGGCGGCAGGGCGCGCTTCCTGCGTGAACAACTCCGCCGCCATCATTCCCGTCACGCCACCTGCGTTACGATCGCACGATGCACGCACGCACAAAGACAAAGATCCCCCGTGTAGCTTTAACAAGCTGTTCGGGGCAAGTGCTGTTAGCGAGCACCTATCAAGGCCGGCACGGCACACGAGGGGGTGGGTGGCCAGCACCTCGCCCGGTCGCCTTTATCAGAATCAGAAGGGGTTTTATTCGCCATGAGAGTTCGCACAGACAAGGAATTTACTTTGGCCGGAAGGTGCATACATTCAACATTTAGGAATCTTAAATCTTAAATCAGTGGTGTACAAGTCTAACTATACTAAAGGTACAAGTCTAACTAATACTAAGGAGCTAAAGTATGTAAAAATTGAATAAAATAAAATCTAAAATATACAATAGCTATAATATACAATATAAAATTACAAAAATGCAAATAGGGTAACATAGTGCAAATATAGCAGGGTGTCATTGTGCAGATATTGTGTTAAAGTCAGTTTGAGCGTTAAAGTCAGTGTGAGCCCCTGGCCTTGTTTATCTCCCCAGTGGCGATGTTTACACACCGCACCGGGTACTCATTTGAGGCCGAGTAGAACTAAGGAAGGTCCAGGACCGGTTCAGACAATCGTCACCGGTGTTGGCCATGAGCGGGAATGAAATTCGGGTCACCAGGTTTGTAGCGCAGCGCGCTAACCGCTACACTACCGCTCCCCACTAACACACACACACACAGGAGCAGACGCAGCGAACAGCAGCAATAATTTTTACGAGAAACACATGTGAGTGAACGAATGCAATGCACAATGAAAAATAGCAAATCCAACTCCGTCTGCTACTTATTTCTACTTTATTTTTTATTTTACCGGCTAAGGCCCACTGAGCTACTGTATATGTTTCTACACACACCTCTTTTTCAGAAGTGACCTGGCCACAAATGATCGCTCAATGACGTGGCTGATCATGTGGATGTGTAAGTTAGCCAATCGCCCGGATGGCCTCATCCAGCTCAACGGCTATTTTTTATACGACGGGCGACCCCACGGCCACTTGTGACCAATAAATAAACTCTTGAATTACACGAGATATTGGTTAATGTGCACCCTGGTAAACCCCCCCCCCCCGAATGCGCTCACTTTTTGTCAGATCAGCGGATTAGTTGAGCAGGGTTGTGAAAAAAAAGCAGAAGTACTTAATAGTTGTTATGAGGCTGCAGACCTCTGGTGGGCAGCAGTGGGCAGTGCAACAACATCAATTGCTGTACTCTACTTCTATGCCCCTATGCCTACGCTTCCTGCCTTCACTGGATGAAGAGTCATGCGGGAGTATAAACCATGGGAAACCGTAAAGACGATGGGGGGACACGGGACTAAACGAAGACACGGAGAGAAGAGGATTTATACTCTTAGTTCTTTCGGTAAAGTCACGTAGGTAAAAAATGAAATTAAAATTAATAAAAAATAAAAACAATAAAATCACGACGTTTCGGAGGCAACACAAGCTTCCGTCTTCAGGTGAAACTGTCACAGCACGATAGCTGTATCAAGTGGAGAGAAGTCCCAAGAGGTACGACCTTATATACTGGCTAAGGGGGGAGAAGCCAAGAAGGGCCGCGGGAGAGGAAGAGTTGTGAGATGGTCAGTGCTGCTGCTGGAACTGAGCCTTTGTAATGTAGATGGCATATGTAGATAAGCCAGCTAGGATTAAGCCGCCTTTTGTTATGCTGCTGGGTGGGTAAATTAATTCAAAAAAAGAAGAGGATTTCACTGTGGATTGGAGAGTTTGTACGACTCTCCGTGTCACTATCGATGCTTCAACATTACAGAGATTTCCATTGCCTTGAAGTGCTCGCCCAGAATGAAGGGCGAGGGGCGGAATTGGGAGGCGGACGCCGGGAATCTCACGCTGGTGCGAGGATCGCGAGGATCGCGAGGATCGCTAGGATCGCTAGGATCGCTAGGATCGCGAGGATCGCGAGGATCTCGAGGATCTCGAGGATCGCTAGGATCGCGAGGATCGCTAGGATCCCGAGCTCACCTGGGCCGATGCCAAAGCTGAGGATGTAGCCGAACACGCATGTGGCGCTGAGGTACGGCATCCACTCCACGGAGTCCTGGGTACAAACAAAGACAAAGATCCCACCCATATAGCTTTAACAGGCTGTTGGGGCAAGTGCTGTTAGCGGGCACCTATGAAGGCCGGCACGGCACACGAGGGGGTGGGTGGCCAGCACCACTGCTCATTTGAGGCTGAGTTGACACACACGCACAGATACACGCACACGCACGCATGCACACGCGACACAGGATGTGTCGGATCCGTACCCAGTTTTGCAGAAGTAACCAACGCGGCTTTTTTTTCTCTCCAAAATTTATTTTCGTCTTTCTCCAATTGTATCCCAATGGTGATATCGTCGTCATGTAAACTAAACAAACGCTCAACTATTTTTTTTTATTTGACCAGGTAAGGCCCACTGAGCTTTAGACCTCTTTCTCAGAAGCGACCTGGCCACAGATGATAGCTCAACCAAGTGGCTTATCACGTGGACATTTATAGCAGCCAAATACTCGAAACGGACGTCGATTCTAAATGTCACGGCCCTCTCAACCAGACGCTTGGTTAAGAATTGTTGGCATAAAACTACCATGTGTCCTTGGCCAAAACAAAACACGCATCGTCGTTTTGGCTACGAAAACCTACGTTCTAAGTGGTATTTTACAGACCGTGCGAAATCGAAGGTGCACCTCCGACTGATGGCATGGGCGAGGAACAGAGGGCCTTGGTCAACGACGGGGGGCCTTTTAGGTGCGGCGGCCTATTATTAATCCTATAGGTAACTAAAGTGTTATTCATGTTAAACTTCGATTTGCGACGTACAATTCGTACATCGAACTTCAAATAGCCAGGCCCATCGGGCACGGGCGGTGGCGATGATGTCTCCCCCGGGGGGCTCCCGTCGTAACGCAGTTCGGCCGGCCGTGAACGTGAAGGTGGACTTGGGTTCTCACCTGGAGGTGCAGCGACACGGTCATCACGACGCACACCACCGACATCATCACGTAGCCGCCGATGAGCAGCGGTCGCCTTCCGGCGCGCTCGATGAAGTACCCCTGGGGACACACACGCGTGCCCGCAGTGGAAGCCGGCTTCCATCATCGACCGCAATCGCCGACGCTCAGAAATGTTTGTCAGTCACTGGGACAGTTCTCGTGGCGTGCACCATCTCACAGAACATTCCGGGTTTCTCCCGCAAACAGGGTGCCCCCGCAGGAGACAGGAGCCGCACGTTTCTATGTTAGATCCCTCCTTCACAACTGCACAAAAAATAACAACGCTCTCGAATGTGCTGCTTCGTTTGTACCGTGTGTTGTTGGGGAATAGATGCCTGCCATTTCAGAATAGGAATATATATTTATACTGGAGGAATCCAATGACAAGACAATTCTGCTTCAGGTGACAGTTCCGATTTCCCGAAGCAGCACGCAGAGCAAAACGTCGGACATCACATCCGTTGCTTTTTCTTTCGGACAGGCTCAACGACAAAAAAAACACAAACAGGCTGAACCGCCACTTCACCACTCCCAACGACCACGATCGTCATCGCGCTGCACGGGGGGAGCGGGGGGCGGCCGTGCAACCCAAACTTACGCTGACGAACACGGTGAACATCTCGCACACGCCCGTGCCGATGGTGACGTAGGTGATCTTGTCGTGGGCAACGCCTGACGCTTCGAAAATGTACGTGGAGTAGGAGTAGATCTGCGCGCCCAACACACACCGAGAGCAGCAACGAAACACCGGGCGCACAGAGAAAACAAAAACGTTAAAAACTAAAAACTTTTTTTTACGACCAGTTAATGCCCACTAGGCTACATAGGTCGCTTTACAGAGGCGACCTGGCCACAAATGATACTTTTAACCGAGTGACTTGTCACGTGAAATGCTCTAAACGCACGTTTCTAAACGCGGAGGGAAATGCAGAGAGGACCCGGAGAAAAATCCCCGTGACCACGGGCAGAGAGACGTGCACACTCAAAATATACAGGCGTCAGGAGTCGGGATTGAACCCACGACCTCCTCGCACACCTGGTGAGGTCGTTAACATCTCGCTATCAGTGGCGCCCCATATCGAGGCACGGGGGGGGGGGGGGGGGGCGTTCCTTTTGGCGATCGGCACTTGCCCCGGCACGCAGGTTCACGCGTAGGTACAAAACCTCCACGGGCGGGCGAAACCCGGGTGTAGGTGCAAGTGAGGACACGCGTGCTGCGCGAGAGACGGAACCGAAATAAACGACGCTGTGCAGAAAAGCAAGGGGGGGGGGGGGAAGTGGACGGCGGGCCACGGTACAAGTTTTATCGCGTTGTGGGGGGAGCGGGAATCCGGCTGCGTGGATGTTTATTCGCGAATCAAAAGTAAATTTCGCAATGACCCAGCTGGGGAATATCTCGCGGGGTCACGGCAGCCGGGCTTGTGTCAAGTGGAGCCCCCTCCCCCCTTCCGCTTGTAGGATGTTGTGCGTGGGCTTGTGTCAAATGGAGCCCCCCCTTCCGCTTGCAGGATGTTGTACGTGGCAATCGAGAGCGTTTTCAACAACAGTCAGAAATGTGTACAAACACGGACGATTGTGTAAAAATATAAAAAAACCCCGTCGTGTTCAATTTCGGATTGGCCAACTTCCAGCGCTGGGAATGATGAATCTAAGTTTTGACAGTCAAGAGGCGAACTTTACCCTCTGCAGTAGAATGGGTTGGGAAATTGCAGTTTCCTCTAGCGGCAGATAAGCGGTCAATTGAAAAGATACCAGAAGCAGTTGTGCGAGGTCTCCGTCTGCGGACCATTTCTTTAATGCAGTGGGCGATGCGATCCGGCACATTTGGTCATTGGCAGGGGGACTTCATGGCGTGTTCATCGCACTGATTCAAACTGCTTCACGTGCTCGCTCAGTAGGGCTGAACGATTTGGGGAAAATATCTAATTGCGATTTTTCTGACAGATATTGCGATTTGATTTGCGATTACATTTTTTAAAATCAAGCTTCAGTTCAATATTCACTGTGTAATAGATTTAAAGCATGTGATGGAGCATTACCACATGATACCATAAAAATATGAACTGCTCTATATATTGTAATGCAAGGATGAGAACTTAAAATATATGAATTGCTTCCAACGTGTATTTATAAAAATGTTTTAACTGAAATAGAACAATCAAACATAGAACAATTGCTAAGTTAAATAAATAAAGTTATCATAATAAAAAAAACTATTCCAATAAGAAAGTAATAGGACTTTTCAAACCGCAAAAAATCACAGCCTTTGCGATTTGCTAATCGCGCTGTTTCAAATTGCGATTTCGATTTGAAATCGATTAATCATTCAGCCCTAACGCTCGGCTAAAATTAAATTAACCCGCGTACGAAGAGGCGGTGCAGTGGTCGACCACATTGGACATCCACTTCGAACTCCCGCAAGTTTCTTAAATCGCCCCCCCCGCCAACGGCCTCTGTCCACCCATCAGTGTAAATGGGTGCACCCACAGTTCGTCGACTGGTAGGTTGTGTGCGTTAACATCCAGCCAGCGTGGACGAGTCGGACAAAATACCCTCCCCCCCTCCTCCTCTTGGAAGGGACCCCCCCCCGGAGCTTCCGCTTTGTAGTCGTGGCCCTTTTCACCAGCAGTGGAGTGAGCGAGCAACGGCAGGGCTGCACCTTTACCATTGCCTTTAATAAGTCATGCACTCTTCTTGGTTCTTTCGGTAAAGTCACGTAGAAGGGAAATAATAAAATAATAAAAATAAAACATCAAATAATTCTCACGACGTTTCGGCCACAATGCAAGCAGCCGTCCTCAGGTGAAGAAACAGGTCTGTCGGGAAGACAGCGCCCCAGGCTTGAAGCGTCTATTTAAGCTGGGTACCCAGCTTCACCTGAGGACGGCTGCTTGCGTTGTGGCCGAAATGTCGTGAGAATTATTTTATTATGTTTTATTTTTATTATTTTATTATTTCCCTTCTACGTGACGACTTTACCGAAAGAACCAAGAAGATGAATCCCTGCAGTCACGAAAGCTTTAAATCGAAAAAAAAGTCATGCAATCGTGCAACCGTGGGGGTGGGGGGGGGGTGGCAGGGGAGGTGCTCACCACGTCGAGTCCGCACAGCTGCTGCCCGGCACCCATGACCACGACGGTGATGAGCTGCCACCGTTGCGAGGGGTCACGCAGCAGGTCCAGCGGCATCTTCTTCTTCTGACCCTGCAGCTTCGCGTGCTCGGCCCTCATCTCCGCCATCTCGTCCGTGACGTCACCCGCCCCGCGCAGCCACTGCAGGGCTGTGGAATAAAAAATATATAGAAATATCCCCTGTGTAACCTTAACAGACTGTTTAGGGGCAAGCGCTGTTAGCGAGTAGTCTTCTCGACAGACCTGTTCTCCACCTGAGGACGGCTGCTTGCGTTGTGGCCGAAACGTCGTGAGAATTATTTTATTATGTTTTATTTTTATTATTTTATTATTTCCATTCTACGTGACTTTACCGAAAGAACCAAGAAGATGAGTAGTACTCGTGAAGGCCGGCACGAGACACGAGGGGGGCGGGTGTCCAGCACCAGGCCTCCCCGTCCGCCATTGTCTCACCAGCACTGATATTTTATACATTGCCATATTTTACTCAATTAAAATTGACTCGAGCCACAAGCGGGAAACCAACTCGGGGTGGCCGAGTTCGCGGTGCAGCGCAGCGGCGCTAACCACCTGCACTATGGCCCCATTGCTACTTCGCACACGGAAATGCCACCAACTGCCACGGAATTAATTGCACCACGATGAATCGACTGCCTCTTTGAAGGTAACGAAACAAAACCGCGTGGGGCTCGGTTCACGGAGTTGTCATCGCAATCGCCACCGATTGCTGCGCTTTGCTGCGTGGAGTCCGGTCGATGTTTTTTTTCCGTTCCTGTGGCCGCCTCAGAAAGAGCGGAGGATGTTCAGAGAGACTGTGATGTAATTCGCGAGAGGATGCCAAATGCTTCCACTATTTTTAATCTGGTGAAAAAACAATAATAAAAAACCAAAAACACACTTTTAATTAGTTTAACACGTAGGCTTTCGCGACCAATATCATCCATAAGAGGTTTTTTTGGGGGGTTAGATTGCGTAAATATCTAAATGTATTGTTACACCCGCCACCACCCGACACAGCCAACTCCCACCTGAAGACGGTTGCCTGTGTGGCGATCGAAACGTCGTGAACTATTATTATTTTTCTACCTACGTGACTTTACGAAAGAACCAAAGAGTATAGCAAGGGTTGTCACGTAAACAGAACATACCATGTTGTACTAGTGACGAATTGGCACGTTCTGTTTACGTGACAACCCTTACTAGTTGGCTGTGTCTGGTGGTGGCGGATTTAACGACACATTTATACATTTACGCGATCTAACTCCCAAACAAACCTCTGTTACACTTTTAATCGCCGAGGATTCGCACCGTCATGAACGTCACGGATGAAGTCACCACGACCTTCAGGATACGCAGCCCATCGTGCGCAACGGCATGAACAGTAACGACACGACATGGGCGGCTTGTGCCTGTGGTTCTCTCCTCCGTCCCTCGCGTTCGTTGTGGCCCCGAAAGGTGGCCCACCACCTGATTTCTCGGTCATTCACCTCGATGGTGAGTGGGGGTGAGTAGGGGTGGGGGGAATTCTGGGGCGGGTGCAATCACCGGCGGTGGGGGGCGCCAAGGTACAGCCGTGCGGGGCCTGCCAGCGACCGCGGCGCAGCGATCGTGCCGCCGCTGTGCTGCGCACGGCCAAGCACTCCAGACAGCTCCCTGGTGGCGAGCGTTGCGGTGTGGCACACTGCTCGTGCCAGGGCCCCTCGGCTGTGCCAGGTGCCGTTGCCAAATTCCTTAGGCGGTGATCGTGCACCCTCCACTACCCCCCCATCCCCATCAAGGTGAATAACCCGGTTTTGGGTTGTCACCTCCGAGGCACAAATCACTGAAACAGAGGGGATTTTTGTTTTATTATCACCATCATTACTGTTACGCAACTGACAAAAGACAGGCCTTTGAAAGGCTTGCAGATGGTCCCAGGAAAGCAAGCTCAAAGAGAGGCTGGTCCCGGGTAAAACCAGGACCAGGTGGCCAACCCTAGACCTGTACGTGATGCAGGTCTATCAACACACTATGGGCGGGGGGGGGGGGCGAGGTGCAAGGGGGTATACAATTGCACGGGGGTCCCAAAACCCAGGAGGGCCCCCCAAAAATACATTTACCTTGGGCAAGGGACGTAGGCCCCCCCCAAACCCCACCCCCACTTCAAAAGTCAAAATTACGCACCATGGGCTGCAAATTTGTTCCGATAGGCCCGATGACATTGACGTCACGGCAGTCTCTGCGCTCGTCCGCCGGTGGCGTGGCGAGCGGCCTCGCCAACGCGCGCGTGAAGCACGCGGTCGGATCCTGCCGACGGGCGCTCCCCGTTTTCTCATTTAAAAATCGATATTGTGTCCCGGTTCCATGGCAAGCGACGGCGTTGGCTCGTGCGCAACAAGGTGCCAGGCGGAGCATCGCGCTCGCCGCATCGTGGGAGGTGATGGCGACAGCGATCGGGAGGGCATTATCCAGCAGTGGATCGAGCAACGCCTGATGATGATGATGATGATCACCACCGTTCGTCGTCGTCGTCATCATCATCGTCATCATCATCCGCCACAAAACAGAATCGTTCCCGACTAAGCCACTGGTTTTAACCAGGGGACATCCTCTCTTTGAGGTTGCTTTCCTGGGATCGTCTGCAAGCCTTTCAAAGGCCTGGCTTTTATCAGCTGCCTCGCAGTAATGATGGTGATAAGCCACTTGCAGCGAAGCGTTGGACCTCACGCCGAGCAACGCGGGGGCACAACCCGAAAACGCATAAGAGAGCGATTAAAATCAATACATCGTTACATGCCGATATAACCTGTCACCGTGCGTGCTATGTTGTCCATTTGTACCACGTGTGCCCACGTGTACCCACGTGTGCCCATGTATTCCCACGTGTGCCGCAAGTGCTGTTCGCGTCGCGCGTGCCTTTTGCGCATGTGTAGTGACATAGAACGGTCACTACTGTGTCGGCCCGTACGAGGGCTGGGGGCCCCAAGGGGGTGCCTGGGGGGTCACGTGGTGGAGGGACCCAGACCTTTCCAGAGGTGGGGGAAGGGAGGCGTGGCCTGGGAAGGGAGGCGTGGCCTGGGCAGAGCCGGCCACGCCTGGGCGGATATAAGCGTGGTGTGAACGCAGAGCGAGGCTGTTGAACTCCGAAGTGAAGACGATATCATCGGTCCTCCAAGTCGTCGTCCTGGACCAGGCAGCCCGTCGCCTGCCTGGTCCACTCTGTGTCGTGTTCCAGAGTGTTAGTGAGTTGAGGAAGGTGGTCACCACCTCATGTACAGTGTTATATTACTTACCGTTTAATAAATACTGTTGCCTCCAAGCTGTGTGTGTGCGCACCTAATTCGAACCCACTACGCACAAGAGCGCGCCGTTTGCGCTCGGCTACCTTTGAGGCAGCGCTTGCGGTCGTCGCGGTCGATGAGCAGGAAGCGCGGGCTCTCGGGGAGCAGGGGCAGCACGGCGAGCTGCACCAGCGCCGGTACCACCGTCAGTGCCAGCAGGAAGGGCCACATCTCCTCCTCGCCCATCAGCTCCCTGCAACGGTGGGAGGGGGAAATACGGCAGTCCCCGGGGGCAGGGAGCAACGTCACGCAAAGACAAAGACCCCACCCCCCCCCCCCCCCCGAATAGCCTTAACAGACTTTTGGGGCAAGTGCTGTTAGCGAGCACTTACGAAGGCCGTAATGGGTACACAAGGGGGGGGTGGGGTGGCCAGCACCACGCCCCGGCCGCCTTCGTCTCCCCAGTGGCGATGTTTACGCACCGCACCAGGTTCCTCATTTGAGGCCGAGTCGACCGAGGGGAGGCCCAGGACCGGCTCAGATCATCGTCACTGTTGTCGGCGTCACGTACGCACGCACGATCGAACGCAGGGCGCCCCCGGGGTCTGCGTCCCGGCTCCAGCAGCTCGGCGAGGAGCGGCTGCCGAGTGGACTTCAATGTCAGCGCCCACGTGCTGTGGGCGAGGCTCCCCATCCCAACGTCTCTTTTCTACGGCTCGTCTGGTTCGTCATGTCAATACGCGGATCAGTAAAAGGATTGGAATAGGGAAGTTTAAGAATACTTTTGCAAGAACGTGGCCTGTCTCATGTAGCCCATGGGCCAGAGACGATACTGGTGCCACCTAAAGTAGCTCAACTTTATCAGTTGCGATATCTATTTATATAAAAGGGAAATTTGTGATAATGTGTGTCTGTTCGAAATATTTAGCGTACTTCCCGACATGCAACAAACTTGAAATTTGGCATGTGGGTAGCTTCCAGACTGTACACAATGCAAAAAGTATAAAAATAGACTTTTGTATTTTGGGGGGCGTTGGGGGGGGCGCAATAATGGATATATTTTGCACGCAAGTGAGCGGTGACGTCACATCTGTGATGTCACCCGCATGCGGCAGCGTTACGCATCCAAGACAAGAATCCAAGTCTCGGGCGAAGCTGGGTAGTCAAGCCAGTATATTTATACGGCTAACACAAGTTAATTATTTTATAACCCACTCAGTTAAAATGGTTATCACAAAATTAACTCTTGTGAGCCACATAAACAAATGGGAATCGCCACCACTATGCCACCTCAGGTGGTTCCGACAAAGTGAGATGTTAACTACCTCGCCTGGTGTGCAGGAGGTCGTGGGTTCAATCCCAACCCTGATGCCTTCTGTATATTTGGAGTTTGCGTGCTCTCCCCATGGTCGAGTGGAGTTTTCCTTCCACATTGAGAAATATGCGTTGAGATTTTTTTGTTGCTATAAATTTCCACACGATAAGCAATTTCGTTGAGCTACCCTTTGCGGCCAGGTCACTTCTGAAAAAGAGCTACATAGCTCAGTGGGCCTCATCCGGCAAAATAAAAAAGTAGTTTTAAGCAAGTCAGTAGTCGAGATCTGGCCAGTGTCTGACGGAGTCAATAGTGATCATCGGCAATCATCACCGTAGCCCCATGATCTGTCCGCTGACGATGCCGAAGGGCAGGAAGAGGATGCCGCCCATCGCCATGATTCCACGCAGGTGCTGGGGGGCCGACTCCCCCAGGAACATGGGCTGCAGGCTCAGGCCCACTCCTGTGAGTGAATTTGGGGCACGCACGCACACAATGCACGCACGCACGCGACAATCGGCATACGTGATTGGTCAGTTGGTTGGACGACACGGGCAAAAATGCGCGCGCTCGCAAACGTCAAAGATCGCTGGCGACGGCAAAAGGGATCGGGGATCAAGCGGCGATGAGCCCACATCGGTCGTCGTCATCCACATCGATTCTTGAGCTCGCGACACGCATAATCGACGTTTTGAAAATTTCGCATAGGTTGCACGTTAATGAGGTCACGTGAACCCGTACGCCCACTAAGAGGCCGCTACGTTTGGGCAAAAAAACAAGTTTGGGACACTTGCACCGACTCGCGACCGTGAATTTCTGAAAATTGAATGGAATAACAAGGCAGGGATGTATCGCTATACGCGCGTGTGTGTGTGTGTATATATAAATGTATGTCGTTATATCACACCAAACGAGCGATGATAAAATATACGAGTTGGTGAAATTGCTGCTCAGTGAAGTGTGCGGCGGGCGCCCGGACCGTGCTACGGTTGGACTCGTATTTCATTAAAGCCCAATCATGCAAGACACACTGTGAATTAACTTATAAATGCGCATACGTACGGAGCGGGGTGTGTACGGGCGAGCGCGTGACAAGATCAAAAAAACAAATGAGAACTTCCAGAGTATAGCCTCGGTTTGGGGAAAAATAAAAATTTAACGTGAAATGGAAAAATAATCTGAGCTCATGTTTATTACGGGGGGGTGGTGGGGGGGGGGTGGCACCACACATGACTTTCCACGAACATGCTTTGTAATAAACAAAGACCTTCTGGCATTTAAAAAAAAAAGAGAAAACCCGACCGCCACACGAACGTGGCCAACTGCCTTCCCCCCCCTCCACCGTGCGTTTTAACCACAAAGTCTGAAGGGGAAAATGGATGCGGGGGAGGCTCAATCCTAGATTTGAAGCTTTCGTGACTGCAAGGATTCATACTCGTAGTTTTTCGGTAAAGTCACGTAGGTAAAAAATGAAATTAAAATTAATAAAAATAAAATAATAAAAATCACGACGTTTCGGAGGCAACACGAGTCTCCGTCGTCAAGTAACTCGCTCACAAACGTCGACCTGATGACGGAGACTTGTGTTGCCTCCGAAACGTCGTGATTTTTATTACTTTATTTTTATTAATTTTTATTAAATTTTTTACCTACGTGACTTTACCGAAAAAACTAAGAGTATAGGCTCAAATTTCGATTTAAAGCTTTCGTGACTTTTGGTAAAGTCACGTAGAATGGAAATAATTAAATAATTAAATAAAACATAATAAAATAATTCTCATCATTCAGACGCTGTCTCCCCGACAGACCTGGTCTTCACCTGAGGACGGCTGCTTGCGTTGTGGCCGAAACGTCGTGAGAATTATTTTATAATGTTTTATTTTATTATTTTATTATTTCCATTCTACATGACTTTACCGAAAGAACCAAGAAGAAGTATAGGCTCAATCCTCCTTGCGCTGGCCACCAGCCACCTAAGCCTCTCGGTTTCAGGGGGGGGGGTGTGGGACGGACCCCGGGGGGCCCAGCTCACCGCAGTTGATGCCGATGAGGAGCCTGCCGATGATTATGAGCTCAAAGGAGGTCGCGGGACGGCTCACGCCCATCAGCACCGCGGCCAGCACCGCAAAGCCATTGTTGAACAGCAGGGCACCCTTCCTGCGAAGCGAGGGCGTGCACAGCGAGACGCGGTTTTCAATGACCGAGCTCGTCAGCCAGACGCCATCTCCACCCCACCCACCGCCACCGACCCCGACACGACGGTTCGCACGTGTGTGTATCTGTGTGTGTCTGTGTGTGTCTGTGTGTGTGTCTGTGTGTGTGTCTGTGTGTGTGTCTGTGTGTGTGTGGGGAGCGGTAGTGTAGCGGTTAGCGCGCTGCGCTATGAACCCGGCGACCCGAGTTCGATTCCCGCTCACGGCCAACACCGGTGACGATTATCTGAACCGGTCCCGGGCCTCCCCTAGGTCGACTCAGCCTCAAATGAGTACATGGTGCAATGTGTAAACATCGTCGCTAGGGAGACAAAGGCGGCCGGGCGTGGTGTTGGCCACCCACCCCCTCGTGTGCCGTGCCGGCCTTCATAGGTGCTCGCTAACAGCACTTGCCCCTACAGTCTGTTAAGGCTATACGGGGGATCTTTTGTGTGTGCGTGTCGACTCAAGCGAGTACCTGGTGCGGTGTGTAAACATCGCCACTAGGGAGACAAAGGCGGCCGGGCGTGGTGCTGGCTATCCACCTCCTCTCGTGTGCCATTCTGGCCTAACAGCACATACCCCAACAGTCTGTTAAGGCTATACGGGGATCTTTGTCTTTGTCTGTGTAGGGAGCGGTAGTGTAGCAGTTAGCGTCATGCGCTATGGAACCCGGTGACCCGAGTTCGATTGCCGGTCACGGCCAACACCGGTGACTATTATCTGAACCGGTATTGAGCTTTCCCGAGGTCGACTCAACCTCAAATGAGTACCCGGTGCGGTGTAAAAATTTGCCACTAGGAAGACAAAGACAGCTGGGGATTGTGCTGGCCACCCACCCCCTCGTGTGCCGTTCCGGCCTTCGTCGGTGCTACTCGCTAACAGCACTTGCCCCATAGATCTGTTAAGGCTATACCGGGGGATTCTTTGTCTTAGTGTGTGCAGGCAGTAAGGCATGGTGGGAAAAGTTTCCCATGGTGCTCTGCAAGCCTCGCTAGAGCGACAGGGTGATGTCGCCAGCATGTGCGGCTGAGTGCGCTGCTCAGGGGCCAGATGCGCTGCTTGTACCGCCGAGCCTGTAACATGAGGGTTGGTAAACGGCGCTAAAAGCCCAGAGTGTTTCCATGTGGAGTTCAACATTTCTTTTTCACATGCGGGGAGTCTACCGCTGGTTTCGATCAAAAACCGTTTAACTTGTCGTAATAATGTTTGCTTTCAAATCGTATTTTGGATGCACACGGCTGGGCTAACGCAACAAAAATGCTTCAGTGATGGATTGAAAACAAAAAAGGCGTATTCAACTGAGCATTTGTATCGCACAAAGCAGGCACGGAGAAATTATTTAAAGCAGGGCCTCCGAAATGAACGTACAACATTGTACAGCACTTTGTCTATACACTGCTGGTCCCGAGCATGCCTTGGTGGTCACCCCACTGGTCAGCAAGGCTTGGGGTAGTGGGGTAGTGGGGGGGTTTGGGGTGGTTGCAGGGCTGGTTCAGACATCACTCACCCCTGATGACACTACGGCTAGGAAATGAACACATGCCAATGGGTTCATAGCGCAGTGAACTAACCACTTGCGTGAACGCTCTACCCACCCCTCCGCATATACACATGAAACGAATGACATAAAAGGAAATAAGTTATACGTCGTTTGTTCCATTCATGAGTTAATCCTCCCCTAATCTCAAGTGAAGATATATTTTATTTATTTAATCCAATGTACTTAACTGAATTCCAATAGCAGGAGAATAGGCTTACGCTTGTAATTCCAAGCGGATTATTCAGCGGTGTGACAAAGTGGGTCTCTCAAAGATGCGAGTGAGAATTAAAAACCATTGCTGAAATCAATTAAGGGCAATCCGGGACAATAGCGAGAAAAAGAGACTGTTGGGGCATGTGCTGTTAGCGAGCAGCACCTATGAAGGCCGGGATACGCGCGCGCACACACGCGCACACACACCACTCGCTTGAATCGTGTGTTTCGACACCGACCTCCGGCTAACCCCTTCCATTTGGCCCGACTGGCGAGGGACCTCTGCGGACTGTGCATTCTCGTCCGCCGGCCAAGAAGTGGCGCGGATGCTCAGCCGCACCTCTGCCCCGCCACGCCGTGCCCCCCTTTTCCTGGCCAACGAACAATGAGCCCACTTGCTGGGGCGGATGCTTTAAAGGTCAGGCCTTGCACAAGAAGAAGAAGTCGCTTGCAGCTCTGCGCGGCTGGACGGCTCATCCGAGCCCCGGGTTACCACCCCCGTAGCGCGGCACGGGCAGCCCCTGCCACCCCTTAGACTCATGATCCTCCTTCTTCTTGGTTCTTTCGGTAAAGTCACGTAGAAGGGAAATAATAAAATAATAAAAATAAAACATTATAAAATAATTCTCACGACGTTTCGGCCACAACGCAAGCAGCCGTCCTCAGGTGTTGTAGACGAAACGTCGTGAGAATTATTTTATTATGTTTTTTATTATTATTTTATTATTTCCCTTCTACGTGAGTTTACTGAAAGAACCAAGAAGATGAATCCCTGCAGTCACGAAAGCTTTAAATCGAAAAATCATGATCCTCCGTTGGGCTACCGCGCCAAGAGGGAAGAAACGCCACCCGAGCTCGCCCTCGAACGTCCATCGCAGCCCCACGCACATCGGGCGGGCGGGAGGGGGGGCAACGCCGCCGGTGTCCTCCAATCAAATGAGACATGGAGGCTGCGTCACAAACCAATGAGAGCTGTGAGGGAGAGGGGGGGGGGGGCGGACGGACACAGAGTCTGCTACTCCCAGCTGTCGGCGGGGATCGGTGTCGGAAGAAGTCGCCGCCGAGGCGGAGAGCAACGGTTTCAAAAAAGGATGTCGGGCCCTCGCTTGCTCGCGACCCGGACGCTTTTGTCCGACCCTGCCACGCCTCCCGCTGGGGCCACACCACCGGATTGATGAACTCGGCGAGACGCAGACGGCCCCCACTGCCAGCTGCTGCCGTGCTGACCTTTGGGCAACGTTTTTAGCAGGGGGGGGGGGGGCGGGCCGATCATGCCACCGGAGCGTCGGGTTCGGGGCTCGACCGGGCGTCACGTGACACCTCGCACTGCACCGCGCGGTCCAAATCGCCGTGGCGAGTTTCACCGTGGTTGACGATGGTTGTGGAGCCGGTGCAGTGCAGGGCGGCGCGATTGCCGTGCGGGACGATGCAAGGGGGCGGATTAGTCGAATTGTGTGAGAGAGAGAGGGAGGGAGGGAGACGGAGGAACGCATGGATCGGAGAACATGCGCTGGTTTAAAACAACACAATGTTCCAACTCTTAAGGAAAGCAAGCTGACTGGCTTGGGCAGGACGCGTCGCTAGAAGGGACGGGACGACAGCACGACGGCCCAGACGTACAATGAAGTGGCCGCCAAGGGATGGAACGCGTCTCGCGAGTACCGTCCACTGCAGAGAGAGATGGAGTGACGAAATACGCTCGCGCGCAGGTGCTCAGGTGGAATGTTGAAGGTCAGGACTGTAAGAGAACGGGGCGACAAGAAGGCTCGGGGAGGGACGAGACCTTCGTCCAAGCAGCGGACTGATCATGGTCCGACGATGCCGAAGAGGGCGGCGGCCCGGGGCTCAAGCCCCTCGACGTCGGGTACGTCTGGGGCGCTTCCGCTGGTGGCGGGCAGCGAACCGAATCATGTGGCCTCACGCCGCGCGCTACAAATCACCGCCGTGCTGAATCGCACGACCCTTTGAACTTGGGGGGGGGGGGGGGGGATTACATTTTTTTAATTAAAGAATTAAACGGGCAGAGGGCAGCCCAGGATTTTCGCGAACAACGCAATTACCTTGCCGCTTTATTTATTAACTCGTTAATCCTTCCACGCACTTATTAACCACTTAATGAAATGTATTGCATTCTCTACTTAATTAAAAAAGGGTGGGGGGGGAGGGCGGAGCTGGGGGGGGAGAAAAAAAGACAGCAGTCGTGCAGTCTGCCGATTGGGAAATACGGAAAACAAGGCAGCAGGCTCTGTGCATCTGTCAGCTGCCTGCATTGGGCTACTCATGTGCAGAGCTGGGCTCTAACCCGATTGGTTAACCCTTTCCCATTCCGAGACATTTGCAAGTTCGAGGGTGGGTCATGTCCGCCGATTAATCTCGGAACGCGCGACCGGGTCAGCGTTAATTTTTATTTAGAGAGGTTTAGAAGCGCCTTTGCTTTTCAAGACTCACCGCAGAGATCCGTAGCGACACAATTGCCGATTGCCGGCGCCAAACTGTGGCAGTCTGACGTTTTGTTTGCGGATTTGGGCGAAATAATAGGTGCGGGTATTACGACTGAACGCACCTGCCCAGGCGGATGGCGAGGGGCCCCGCGAGCAGAGCGCCGAGGCACCCGCCGAGCGTGAACACGGAGACGACGGTCGACCAGAGCAACGTGAGCACGTGCTGGTCAAGGCCTGCGCCGTAGCGCTGCTCGCACGTCGTGTTGATGAAGCGCTGGATGTGCTGCTCCGGCGGCGGCGGCGGGCGCGAGCGGAGAGAAGAAAAAAACAAAATAAGAGTGACGTTACAAAACGTTAGGTCTTCTTGAGTCGGCGGAGCGGCACACATTCTTAGGTTTTTTCGGTAAAGTCACGTAGGTAAAAAATGTAAATTAATAAAAGTAAAATAAAAATAAAATAAAAATCACGACATTTCGGAGGCAACACAAGCTTCCGTCGTCGTGATTTTCATTTTTATTTTACTTTTATTAATTTTAATTTTTTACCTACGTGACTTTACCGAAAAAAACCTAAGAATATGAATCCTTGCAGTCACGAAAGCTTCAAATCTGGAGCGGCACACCTTTGACGACTGGCGTATCCCATAGCCGGGGCCAAAACCGAACCCGCGATACGATGCACGATGGCTTCGCAAGACGAGACAAGACACGTGTATCCTGGCTCGAAGCCAAGCAGGGCCGCGGTGGGGCCTCGTGACGTGCGCGCCGGTGCCTGCTGAGCCAGGCCAGGCTAGCTGGCTCGCTCGCGTGGCTCCGGCACAGCACGGTTGTGCAGTGGAAAGATGCATCGGAGGTGAAAACTCGCAAGCTGGCACCGTTGTTTGTAAAACCCGTTTAAGATTCATGATAATTGACAGCCATTTGTCTATCTACTGATGGATGGATGGAGGCCATTACCCCCAAGCTGTGCGGTTACGGTGGCCCTCAAGCGCCGCGAGTTGATGGTCACAGCCTGGCCATACCAATTAAAATCACAAAATAACCCAAAACATTTGATTTCGTCCTGCACTGTGTTTTTTACTAACGTCCAGCTCTTAAGAATTATTAATTTTGGTTTAACTGGTATGCGACGAACATTACTCCCTGTGGCTGGGCGGGTGGGGGAAGTGCTGCCTTCTATACTACGTTGAACAGAAGTCGGCTCAACAGTATCCAGTTCTGTGGGCGATTCTCGAACACGAAAGGGATTCACTGCACCATGGAAAGATCCGAAACAGATATATTGGATCATGACAAGACACCGAATTCGCAGTCTGGATACAATCGAGACAAATAAAAAAAAGTACCACTCTCCTTCAGTCACACTTGGGACAGGCCTCAATTCATCGAACACACACACACACAGACATAATTCGCGCAGAATCAACGGAGTAACACAGCGGAGGTCACCGAGGTCTGAAAAACCTAGACTTGCACAACTCTTGGCTACAGCCCCAAATTTATCCTAAAATGCCTTCCCATCTCTCTGGAAGCCAAACCCCACAAAAGGCCAGACAAATGAGCCCCTTTTAAAAAGACTCGGCGATGTTTTCAACAGGATTTCCTTCTTGACGTCTCAGCGCTTTTGACACTTCCTTCCGGTGCGCGCTCACAAGTGCTGGTTTCGGGCCAATTTGAGAATTCCAACTTTTGATTTCTCGCTTTTGCAATTCGTCGAACAAAGCGGCGGCGGCGGCTCCCTCGCGGTTGTAATTGGCACAGCGGTCGATCGGCGCGTCGTTCCACGCTGCAGTTTTTTGTGAGGTCCCGCCAAGAAATGTTTCGAAAACCGCTCTCGTCGGCCAACCTCGGCCCAAAACCAGACAAACACGCGGCATGAGGCCTAGGCCCCCCGCCCCGGAGGACAAAGGGAATCTGCGTAAGGGGACGCCGGGATTCATGATTTTTAACGTTAACAAAGCGAGGCTCGCCGGGTTGTTTTCATGGAAATTGTAATGGCGTCCAACGGAACGCTCTCTAGGAAATATTTACTCCCGCTTGACTTGGCAAATCCTGTTTCAGAAATGTTCTGCTGCCGGTGGCACCCCATTGCCGCTTGAAAGGTTCAGGCCACAGTCCGATTCGCACCTCCGATTAGCGGAGTTGGCTACATGCGATGGGAAATAAGTTCAGCATACATACATACGCGCTGTAGAAACACCTTTTTCCTTTGCCCCAAATTATATTTCCAGTTGGCTGTCGGTGTTACGTCACGAGATAGAAGACGTTTCCACGGAAGGCTCTTTTGCGAATCCGTTGCTGGATGAGGGCTTCCCCAGCAGGTATGGGGCTTTTAACAAATGCGCTTTCAGAGAGGCAAACACGCACGGCATTCTGGGTGCGTGCAAGGCATTGTGGGTGTGTGCCACACACTTGTCACCCCGGTCGAGTGCGGGGATGTGCGCAGTGGGGGCGGGGGGGGGGCCTGGGAGTGCAGCGTTGCTGACTTTTTAACAGTGGAAAGTCGCCAAACGAACCTCAGAAAGTGGCTACCCAATCTAGCAAGTAATTAAACAACGAGCAGCTTTTCGCAGGCTTCTCAATGGCCACCCGGAATCGCTCTCGTACCTGTGTAACCTTCTCCCGTAATGTCCTCGTGCCAGATAGCCTGGAGAATTTGTCACCGCCGGTCGCTTTGACGGCGTTTGTGTGTTGCTCGCGAAACTCAAAGGGGTCTCAAGATCGAGTGAATGAAATAAATCACCAAGTAGGCAAGGATGATGGTGGAGGTGGGTGCGGAGGGTGGGGGAGGGCACTCACGGCCGTGGGTGCGCTGATGACGGAGATGTTGAAGCCGTACTGGAAGCTGCCCCCAATGCCCGTGGCGGCCACCAGCACGCACAGGCGCAGCACGGGAACCTGCGGGCACAGCGGGCACAAGGGCGGCGGCGGGAGAGCGCAGTGGCCACGACGGCCGAGAGCCGCGGTTAAATTTCCTTCGGGAACTCAGCCGAGGCATCCATGGGCAACGGTAGAATCGACTGCGATGGCACGAGCTTCGG
Source organism: Lethenteron reissneri (assembly GCF_015708825.2). Lineage (NCBI taxonomy): Eukaryota > Metazoa > Chordata > Hyperoartia > Petromyzontiformes > Petromyzontidae > Lethenteron > Lethenteron reissneri. The sequence goes on from NC_083805.1 coordinate 4,639,534, forward strand.
TGGCATTTCAAGGTTTCAAAATAGCGAAACAACTAATGCCTTGGTGATGATGATGATAACCGGCCAATGGAAGCCAAGAAAGTTGAATACACCAGTGTTTTCTGGGCAGATTTGTTATTGTTGTATATTATTTGTATTTATTTATTTACCCTATTTAGAGCCACAGTGTTATTGACGAACGTGTTAAGTTTTTGTTCATTGTGTTTGTGCACCACTAGAAAATGCAGAATAGCGCGGTTTTTTTCATTCACAAAAATAATATTTTAACACCCCAAAGTTGTTGGGATATTCGTAAAATATCCACTTTTCAAGTACAAATCTAATAACTAATCCTAATAACTAATCCTATATCTGCTGGTGCTCCTTCTCGTGGGTGGGAGAAAGCACGCTTCCAAATCCCAGCGCAAAAGGCGTTTTTTTTTCGTCCCGCAAGAGACAACGGTGAAAAACAGAAAATCGCCGCGTTAATTCGTCAGCGTTTGCCGCACAGAGCGTTGGGATCGAAGGCAGCCACAAGGTGGCTTTTGTTTGCTCCCGCCGGAACGCAAATGTCTGCGGAATTCGATAAATGTGCAAACGCCACGAGGACTACGAGGACATCACGAGACGACAAACCTCACCACGTGCAAAAATCAGGAGGTCAAGAAATATACATATGTGTGTGTTTGTGTGTCAAGGGACATTCCATCCCTGAACACAGAACAAAGACAAATGTCACAGATTCCAATGAGAACCTGAGTCGACTGTTTGTGAGGAGCGTGCCGATAGCGTACACTTATGAAGGCCGACACGGCACACGAGGGGGTGAAGAATGTGGCCAGCACCACGCGCGGCCGCCTTTGTCTCTCCAGTGGTGATGTGTACACAGCGCACAAAGTACTCGCTTAAGGCCAAGTCGACCCACGGCGGAGACCCAAGCCCGTTTTAGATATTCGTCACGGATGTTGGCCGTGAGCAGGAATCGAACTCGGGTAACCCGGTTTAGACAGCAGTGCACCAATCGCTTCCCCCCATCGCTCCCCAAAACAAAAGACGCAGGCACACTCGCGCGCGCTTTAAAGCGGGTCGGGTTATTCAGGGTCGAATGGCACATCTGGACAGGACCCCGCGCGGTCTGGGAGGGGCGCCGATGCCTCGGGGAGAATACGTGGCTTGGGCCAGATGGCGCCTGCGCTTCAGATGGGCACTGCAGCTTTCACCATCGGGGCTTTTGTGCGCAGGTTTGACTCAACAACCGCACTTACAACCTCGGCAGAGCCACTGGGAACTTGCGCCAACTTGGCGCCCGTGATGGTCGGGGGGGGGGGGAGTGGGGGAAGACACCAGTGACCAGCCACAGTGGAAGGCGCGACGCCTGAGCGTAACCGGCGATGTGACGCCACGTGGACGGGCAATTGCATCATCAGCCGAGAGAGGGAACCGCACCCCAGAGGAAGTCCACCGCGCAGACGGAGCGATGAGAATTGCCTTGAGCGGAGGCGTTAGGACGGCGACGGTCTGACGGGGCCTTCAATCAGCAGTGAATTTGTCGTGGACGGTGACGATGATTGTAATGAAATGAAGGCTTCTGGGAGGACACCTCCGTGTGAACGAACAGCTCCTGTTGTGCAAGCAGATTGAAGTGTTGGCACGATGGGAGCACCGATTTTGTTATGCAATCGGCCAAACGCTGTTGGCTGTAGAACTGCGGCACCCGGAGGAGTAAACAAGATGCTCTCTACCCACGCACAACAACGCTGCTGGCTGAATTTCAAATGATGGCAATACAAATGAAAGACTTTTTTTTCTATCTGTTAAGGAAAGGGGCAATGTGTGGGTTTGAAATAAAAAATAGAATGCGTACGAAAAAGATTCACCAATGGCAAGCAGGGAAAAAAGTTCGTCGGTCCAAATGATCAAATTCTGCTAAAATGTCATTACTTACATCAGGGTCAGATTGGAGCAGAGTAATGATTAATTTAAATTACGCGAATTATTTCTTGGATTTATTAACAGACACTAATTATAGAACCCTCGTGTTGTAATGAATACGCGCTGTAATGAACACGTTAAATATTAGCTCACGCTCGAGGGGGATCGCGTTCTTTAGTGAGGGGGGGGGGGTTACGGGGTCATCGCCATCCTCATCATCTAAAAATCATCGCGGGCTTGTAGGGGGCACGCTAAGTGCCACGAACAAAGCCGAACGTGTTTTTTCAAAAAACAAGAAACGACAATGTCCACTCGCTTTAATGGAACTCCACGCAGCCCCCCCTTTTCACCGCGAGCACGCATGCAGTTCACAACGGTAATCCTGGCTTTTGGGGGCGCCGCGGTGACGAGATGTTAACCGCCTCGCCTGGTGTACAGGAGGTCGTGGGTTCGATCCCGACCCTGACGCCTGCTGCATATTTGGAGTTTGCGTGTCTCTCTCCCCGTGGTCGCGTGGATTTTTCTCCGGGTCCCTCCGGTTTTCCCCTCCACATTTAGAAATCAACATCAAGTGTTTAAAGTATTTGACTGCTATAAATGTCCACGTGATGATGATAAGCCACTTTGTCGAGCTCTCATTTGTGGCCAGCTCGCCTCTCAAAAAGAGTTCCATAGCTCAGTGTGGCCTCAACCTGGTAAAACAAAAAATAGTTTCATATTTTACTTTCCCACCGTCCTCGCCGAGTCTCCTTGAGCGGCACGCGGCCCTCCGCAGATTATCACGACAACTCAAGCGACGCTGGTGCGCGCCACAGTATTATGCAAAATTGCCTTCTCTCGCTTTCAAGGTTAACAAAAAAAGCATGCGGCTTGCCAGACATGATGAGGCTCCCTCTTGTATGTACGTTGGAACTTCTTCCGCACCGTACGTGGCCAACTGTGCTACTCGGAGGAGGCTTCTCAGTGGCAACAAGGGAGTGTGGAGGTAGAGGGGATGCTTCATTATTATATTTACTCGAGGGAGAGGCCTTCACGGCAACAGGTGCGCATTGCAGGCTCATTACGGGCTAATCCACATGCAGTAGCAGTTCATTATTTAATGAGGCCAATTTTTTTGGGGGAGTTGAACCATATGGCGGTACCCCGGGGCACCATAGTACCCCGGCTCTTGCATAATGTCCGTGACGCAGTCGTTTTTACTCTGTTGATGGTCGGCGATGCGGCAATCGACTCATCTCGAAGAGCTGTACACGATGCACCACCACGGTGCGTACCGCGAGCGTTCAGGGCAGTGGCGGCTCCTGCAAAATCTCTCAGGGGGGGCAAATGTCTGGATGATTGATAAGGATAAGGTCCACCCATGCAATGGATAAATTAACAGCTTAAGCATGTAAAGGCAACTTCACTTCTTTAATATTAATGAAAAATAAAGTGACTCTTACAATACATCTTGTTTGTTTCTATACTCACTATTAAAACAAACCACTCAAGTTTCTTTTATTAAAGATTCCACTAGGTGGCCACAAATTATATTGTTGGATGAAACGTGCTTACGTATGATGACGTAAGCACGTATGATGACGTAAGCACGTTAGGGCGAGCCCTCCCGGAAGCCATAGAGAATGCATTGCAGCGCCCCCCGGTCGAAAAAAAGCATCTTTGAATGTAAGTCTATGGGGCCACTCGGGGCGATTCTCAGCCGGAGTGAAATCGCCCAAAAAGAGGCGGTACTACACAGAACGTGACATGACGCTGATTGGACTATATCCAGAGGCACAGTGACGGCGAGCGTGACTCTGTGGTTGAATGACATTGGTGGTGCGTCGCCCAATCGCCCTAATGAAGAAACCGCCCCTGGTTCAGGGTTTCAGCGCAATCGTCCTCGCTGCGTGTCGACATCGATTTTGGATTGATTGGTACCCCACTCGCGGAGTTAAGTACACCCCTTGGAAAAAAAATCGTCCCAGAAATAAAATATTTAATTGCCTCGGCCATTTTGTATTATTTGGTACCCCGGGGTACCGCCAATAAGGATCATTTGAGGTTTTTTTTGTATTTAGTTTTTTAAAAATACGTCCCCCCCCCCCCCTCATCCGCTTCGCGTTCCAGACGGAAAATAAAAAGCACATTCACGCTGCAAAAAATACTGTAACAAAAAAAAAACGCGCGTAAAGATACACACACAGCGGGTCTGTTCAGTCAATTGTCTCTTCGCTCTGTATTATTGACTTATGGTTGCATCTGTGCTCAACAGAAGCTTGCTTGGATTTTGGGGGGGGGGATGAGGTGTACATGTTGGGAGTGGGGGCCACAATATTATTTTGTCACGGTTGTGCCGCTTGTGCAATCGGTTTATTACTATAAATATTTGTTTAATTTTACCGGGTAAGGCCCACAGAGCTATATAGGTCTCTCTTCAGAAGCGACCTGGCCACCGCCAGTGGACAACGCGACGAAGTCGCTTATCATTTGGAACTTCATAGTAGCCAAATAATCAAAACGCATGTCTATTCTAAATGCGGAGGGAAAAAACCAGAGGACCCGGACAAAAAAATCCACGCTACCTCGGGCAGAGAAACACGCAAACTCCAAATATAGAGCAGGCGTCAGGGTCGAGATCAAACCACGACCTCCTGCATACCAGGCGAGGTAGTTAACATCTCGCCACCACGGCATCCTTTGTGGCGCATTCTCCCGCCCTTGCTGCGTTGTTTGGCACGATGTTTAACATTTTGCACCGCGGGTTTCCGGGAGCTTCTTGATCACGCGAATTGGGCGGCTCACATCTCCTCGCCTGATAGTCGACGGAGAAATGCGAAGGGGCTCGATTCGGTTCCAGAAGAAGTTACCCCCACAGCAGCACGTGGGGCGAAACATCGGACATCGCACCGAACGACGCACGGTACACGAACCCGCACACCACCCATCGGAGAGCTCCTGTTTACTGTCGTAAAATCGTCTAAACTGCACCTCTTCTTGGTTTTTATTATTTTATGACTTCCCTTCTACGGGACTTTACCAAGAGAACCAAGAAGATGAATCCCTGCAGTCACGAAAGCTTTAAATCGAAAATTAAACTGCACCTCATTCATTCACAGTGCTGGTCTCGGTGTGTCAGCCCCCACCCACGTCCCCCTGTCCCCCCACCTCCCCCCATCGCTGTCATCTCCCCTCTCGGGACTCCTGAAAAGTCTCCAATTACCGCCAAAGCCGCTATCGTCGCGAGCGTTTCCGAGACGTCCCTCCCCCTTTCGGGGGGGGGGGGGGGGCCTCTCTCGCTATTCCCCGCACGGCGCGGTGGGGAAATCGAGGACGCACATCCAATTGCTGGATGTAGTTCGAAGCGAGGAGGTGGTGGGTTGTGTTTTTTTTATTTGATTATTTTTGTTAATCACGCGACGAATCAATTAATCCCGATTACATCCCGCAAGAGACATTTCTGTGTTGAGGTGGAGGCGGAGCGTGGCTTGCATGCATCCGCGTGGATTTAGAGCCGATTTATTTTCCCTGCTCGGCAAAAAGTAGCGATAGAACCGCCACACCTCGCCAGATCTCAGAAGCCAGGCAGGGATTCATTGAGCCTGGTTAGCACTTGAATTTGGCGACAACCGCTTAGGGGCTCACAAGAGGGTTATCGGCGCGCGGGGCTGCGAGGTGTGTGCCAGGAGTTGGGCAGAGAATTAGTGCCGCCGCTCCACCCCTCTCGTGTGGCAGGGGCTGTGGCTTTCTTCTCTCCGGCTGCTCTCCCGGTCTCCTCCAACGCGAAGGACAAACCCGCTCATGGACGGAAAAAGTCCCCCCCCAAAAAAAACTAAAATCCATCCCTCCCCCCTCATCATGGGACCTCCTTTGCCAGGACCGAAATATGAGAATAGGTCTTCCCCTATTTTCTGGCAACAAAACAGCTGTGTTAAGATGTTAAAACACCAAACGGAAACCTTTTACAAGGAATCATGTCTGCATTAACCACAATACTTGTGGTCAGAATGCAAACACAAAAACGTACTCTGATAATTTATGCATTGTCTTTGAAACGGATTGGTCCACACCAGAGACAGCTTTCTTTTGAGCCTCGTCTCAAAACGTCAACCGTTGGGCCCTCCCGTAGACAAGTCGTTGCGGCTCGGCTACGGGGATTTCTCCTGGGCCAACAACTGGCATTGTCAATTTGCACTCGCGCGGCCAAAAATGATTACACAGCCCGTGTGCGTTTATATTGGCGAGTGTGTCGCTCTCCCCCCCGCCCACCCCCCATCTTTGGATACTAATGTAGGTGTGAAGTGGGCTGTCCCCCCCCCCACACACACAGTGGATAGAGCATCCACAGAATGAACATTATTTATCGTCCGCAAAATGCACTCGTGTGCTTTTTAATTTTTCTGTACGACTATAAGTTGATCGCTCCTCACACGTGGAACTGCACCGAATCTCTCCCTTATGACCGAAAACTATTCCTATCTCAGGCGTGGGCTCCAGCCACACAGCGGAAGTTGGGAGTGTACAACCACAGTGTTACAACAGGAAGTCGTGGGTTCAAACCAGACCCTGACCATCTGTTCTCCCCGTGCTCGTGTGGATTTTCATCGCCGGAAGCATCCATCATCATCAGCAGTAGCATTTACGTCCTGGTAATAGGAGTTGCGAGGGGGAAGGGCAAAGAAAACGGGGGGGGGGGGAACCACCGTGGAGTCAAAATACCACGATTTGTGTTTGTCTCGTATTGTGTGGCTGTCTCTGAGGCCACGGCTGGAACTGCTTGGGGGGTGCCTGGGTGCTCACGACACAGACACACACGGTGGCTGCACCTCCGCTTCCCAGCGAGATTATTTTTCATGGGCAATTGAATGTTTTTTGCTTGGTCATCATGAACGTCAGTTGCGTTTAAATTACATATATATTAAAAAAAACACACCACGTTCTATTTTCGTTGGCGTTTTAAAAGATTTCTAAGATGAATAACAATGATGCACAGCGCTTTGTTAATCCACCGTTCGGTTTAGTGCCTCCGCAAGCTGCTGTGTCAGCCATTTGGGGTTGCTTGACCAAACGTCACCACGCTGGCCAGCGCAGGAGGTGATGGTGGTGGTGGTGGTGGGCGGTTGTGGCGAGCGGTTGTGTCGCGGTCAACGCGCTGCGCTACAAACCCGGCGGATCCAAGTTCGATTCCAGCTCGCGGCCAACGTCAGTGACGATTGTTTGAACCCGCTCCAGGGCCTCCCCTCGGTAGACCTGGCATAAAATGAGTACCTGGTGCAGCGTTTAAACATCACCACTGGGGAGACAAAGGCGGCCGGGCGTGGTGTTGTAGATCTACCCCCTCGTGTGCAAAGCCAACCTTCATTAGGTGGCTCGCAAAACAGCACTTGCCCTGTTTGTTGAGGCCTTAGCCGCATGTTTACAAGCGCGGCGTAGGCGTTTTTAGAGCCCCGCTTTGTTCGGGCACCTCCGATTTGCACGGTTTGGCATAGGGGCCGTCCATAAATGACGTCACGCGATTTTGAACGATTTTGACCCCCCCCCTCTCGTCACACGGCGTCACAAAAAGTCAGACCCCCCCCTCAAATATGACGTCACAAAGCTCTGCCCCCCCCCCAAAAAAAACATATTTCTAATGTTGAAAATAAAACTTGCTTCAAATCGCTTTAAACTATTGTCATTGCAGTGCGTATTTAATGTGGCGCTGCACTCTGATGTTGTAGGAGAAAACATTTATTAAAACGTCTATTTAATTAAGTAGAACGTGTTGTCTATTTATTTAAAGTTGCGCATTTTGATGTGACGTCACATTTCTCAACTCCCCCCCCCCCCCCTCGTCACAAATCGTCCCAAATTTGTGACCCCCCCCCATGTGCGTGACGTCATTTATGGACGGCCCCTTACGTACGTATGGCGTGAAAGAAGTTCAACGCGACTTGGCCTTTGCGACTTTGCCCGCCCGCGGCGAAAGAGACGTCCCGAAGCTCAAGGCTTCTCAGACGATTCACACAAAGCACTGATACATCACAAGCTCAAAAAGGGGGAAGGGCATGTATGATAATCTCCCTTCTAGGAACTCGGGGGGCGCTTTGGCAATGTCTTACCGCAACCGTCAGTCGTTTACCGCATATTTGTTTAAGAAGGCGATGAGGGGGCGGGCGGGCGGGCGGGGGAGGATTCCGTGGGTGGATGAGGTGAGGGGGAGGCAGCGGTGTGATAAACAGTCCGAAAATGTGGAACTGGGCCGATGGATAACCTTTGACCCTGCGACCTCCCACCAACGACTTCATCGTTCATCTTGAGCGGCGGGGAGGGTGTGTGTGGAAAAAGCTCAAGAGGTTGGCGCTTGATACATTCCTGTGGTCGACTGCGGAGGCGTGGGCAGGCAAAGAAGCTGTGAAAACGCGGCAGCCTATTTGCACGGCCACCCCCACTGCACTACGAGAACAGCAAGTCGCATACAGCGACGACGACTCAAGTCTCAGATTCCATTATTAAAAAAAAAATGTGCTCTTGGCCCCCTCCGTCAATCTCTTCTCTCTCATCTCGCTTTACCCTCTGACACATTGTGTCTCGCTCAAGCACAGTAAAGGCCTCCTCTTGCAAACCCTCCAGGCAAATTCTAGATTTAAAGTTTTCGTGATTGCAAGGGTCCATACTCTTGGCTTTTTTCGGTAAAGTCACGTAGGTGAAAAATAAAATAAAAACAAATTGAATCACGACGTTTCGGAAGCAACGCAAGCTTCCGTCTTCAGGTGGAACCGTCACAGCAAAAATACCTGTGTCAAGTGGAAAGAACTATAAGACACGAGACTATATACAGATTAATGGGAGGGGGGGGGGGGAGCCAAGATGGGCCGCAAACTCCCCTTCTCGGCTTCTGCTTCTGTGGTCTGGAATTCTCTTCCAACTCCATGAAGTTGAGACTGTACTGCCCCTGCCCCCCCACCCTCCCCCGTGAAGGGGCCTGGAGATTCGGTTGCATGTCGACTCCATATGAATGTTAACTGTATCCGTGCAACAACAACCAATCACCGAGCACGGCACGACGACAAACACACACACGTTGAACTTCTTTCGCACCGTACGTAGTCGACCGTGCTAATCGGAGGCGCGGGGAGACGCTTGTGCAAGGCTCGGTGCGCACTTCGAAAAGATAATGCGTCTAAATTTCGATTTAAAGCTTTCGTGACTGCAGGGATTCATCTTCATGGTTCGTTCGGTAAAGTCACGTAGAAGGGATATAATAAAAATAAAACATAATACAATTCTCACGACGTTTCGGCTACAACGCAAGCAGCCGTCCTCAGATGAAGAACAGGGCTGTCGGAAAGACAGCGTCCGTCGTGAGAATTGTATTTTAGGTTTTATTTTTATTATTTTATTATTTCCCTTCTACGTGACTTTACCGAAAGAACCAAGAAGATAATGCGTGTGTTATCTATTAAGCTACTTATTCTAATTCGAGACGCAAAACGTTACACCTCCTGGCTTTGGCATTCCTCGGGAGGCACCGATACAACCGACCATTGAACAGCATCGGAAAATATCAACAGGCCATCATCACACACGTCTCCTTCATAAATGGGACGACGTAAAAGACGAGCCGCTGTCGTACGATCGTTTGCCATGCGAGCCGAACCATGGACTTGACCGTATTGTAGTCCACAGTGGCCTGGCACTCCTTCAAAGTGGGAAGGATCAGCAGCAATACTACGCGAAGTCTCACCCCGAAGACCTCGACATTGACAAAGCTCCTGGGAATATTGCCATCGCACATGCAAGAACAGAGTGGAACCCGAGGGGTCACTTCTGTTCGCATGCAAAAAAGTGGCTCACCGGGTGCCAACCGATACACGACAAACATCCTGTGACATGGCGGTGACATCACCAGGGGGGAATTCCCAGGAGTTATAGGGTGCTTTCATACAGTGCTAGTCAAACATACATACAGCCCCTTTCTCCACACGCCAAACGAAAATCCGCGAGCACATCTGTCCAGCTCGTGCTGTTGCAGGTAGGTGCTCGCTCATGGTTCGGCAACTGAAATTCCGTAAAAAAAATAAAATCCCTCAATATTTCAAGAGCCCGCAATGCAATGTGGTGGTCCTCAACAACGTCAGTAAGCGGTCCCTAAAGAGCCGCATGAGGCTCTGCAGGTCGCAGGTTGATAGCAACGCCTGTGCTCGGTGGACCATTGCTGTCGCATCATCGCGAGGGTTGGCGATGGGGCCCGGCTTCGGGAGGGCCTTTCCGCCCCACCAGTGGATTTGCCCATTCGGTGAAATGACGAATATTTCGCTCCGTCTGGCCTTTTCGGCCTTCTGGTTTCAATGTTTTCACCAGCGGGTTGTTTGTGTGCAGCAGGAAATCTACCAGACCAGTTTTAGTGACGTATTCATGTATTCGTTTACACATCTGATTTTGAAATTTATTTCGTTCGCGTTATTTATTTTAAAGGCTCGACTCTGCTGCTGTCAGGCCTACTAAAAAACACATTTATTTCATGCGGTTAGAGACGCCTCGTCCGATTATTTATTAATAACCGACGAGGATATATGTGCCTCCGCTAATGAGCATCCCAAATTGATGTGCCGTTGACAGGGGCAGTCCTGTTCGCTGCGGTTTCCTGTGGCAGTTTGCGGGTTGAAGGTTGAGGAAGCCACAAAGTCCACCCCGAGGGCTTTTGCCGTGGGAGGCGATAACGAATTCAGGTGCATTCACAAGGGCCACTGGAATGCGCTAGCAGTTGCTTCATAATCAGTGCTTTATCTCAACGATAGACCCATACACACCTCCCCCCCCCACCCCATAGATTGACAGAGACGCATAAAATTAAATACTCACCGCAGAATAAAACGAACAGACCCATAGACTCAGGTCGAGACCCATATAGCAGAGGTGGGACAAAGTCATTGTTATGCAAGTCCAAGTCGAGTCTGAAGTCATCAAATTCATGACTCGAGTCTGACTCGAGTCCAAGTCACATGACTCGAGTCCACACCTCTGCCATATAGTGAAATGTGTAATATTCAGGTTGCACCGCAGCCCATTCATTCAGCAGCTCCAAGTAGACTGGTCTTGTGGGAGCCCAGCACCGGTTGTTCTACTCCCACCACACGGGTAAGGAATCTACCAATTATGAATGAGTTCAACCTGCCCTGGTGACGAGCCGAGACTGGAAAACCCGGGGTGGGGACTTTGTGCCTCTCGATCCCGGAGTCCCCTTGCGTGGGCCCTCCCCACCCCCCTTTAAGTGCCCCCCCACCCCCTCGTCCCCCCCCCCTTACGTGCCCCCCCCCCCCCACGTGCCCCTCCCACCCCCCCGCGCCCCTCCCCCACCCCGCGTGCCCCCCACCCCCCACGTGCCCCCCCACGTGCCCTTCGCCACCGCGGCCCACGCTGACGCACCGAGAAAGGCATTTGTGTTTTTGCCGTGATAGCGCAACGTGACCTTTGACCTGCACAAGATTAGAAAAAAAGACCCCGATTGGACATGGTGGTGCTGGAGGGGGGGCATCATCTGTTGCTGTGTTTCACGACCGCCGCGAATTTTTGTTTTGGTTTGCGTTTCATATCCAGAGAAATTTCAGGAGCAGCTGCAGCAGATGCCGATGTAATATATATACAAAAATTTTTTTAGACAAATGTTTACACATCACACTGTGGCCAAAGAATATATGTGAATAAAGCACACATACAGGAAGGCAGTCGGCAAGGTCTGAAGATAATAAAAAATTAAATGCATAAAAAAAATCATCCAGGGGTTTATTCTGAAGAATCATATTAATGTACTAAATCATACAACTGACAGAATGTCTATTATTGTAATTTATTGAGGCAATACAAAAATATCATGCAATAAAAGTCTGTGCGTAGATTTTTATATCCTGCCATTCAGGGTCTCAAATACACGAGCACACACGTACACACATCCTGCGCGCACACACGCGCAACAAAGACAACATATAGATCTCTGGAGCAAGTGCTGTTATAGCGAGCATCTATGAAGCGCCGTGCGGCGTACGAGGTGGTGCTGCGGTCAGGATCCCGCCCGGCCGTCTTTGTCTTCCCAGTACTAACATTTACACATTTAATAATTTACAGTCGACCTCGTGGAGGCCCAGGAGGACCCGGCAGGCCTCGTACCTGCACGGATGCTCGCCACTGATGTTGGCCGTGAGCTGGAATTGAACTCGCGTGTTCGGGTTTGTGGCACAGTGTGCTAATCTCTACGCTACTGCTTTACATGAAGACATGCAGGGCATCGCATGATTATAAGGCGCGACGTTATTCACCCCCCTCAGGATTCAGGGCTGCATTCGATGCAAGGGTCAATTGTTATTTTGATATTTTGGGGAATGTATTGGTCTCTAGTGGCTGGTAGTGGTTACATGAACCCATTACATACACCACATACGCATACTGATTAATGATTACACAAGGGATTTGAAGCAACTCAATGGGATTAACCTAAGAGACATCACCTTGACTCAAGGACTGTGGTTTGGGTCGGCCACATTCCTTTAAGGGATGATATATCTGGTGGTCGAGACTAAAGAGGGATTGGCAGCTAAAGGAGTGAACAAAGTTGAGATTAAATCCATCGCAGATATGGAACAACGAATGGACCTGTTGCATCACAAGACCGTGAGAGATGCACATGGTTTGGGGAGGCCTTCATCCAGCAGCGGATGGACCATTGAACGATGATGACTCTAATCTAGATTTGAAGTTTTCGTGACTGCAGGGATCCATACTCTTTGGTTCTTTCGGTAAAGTCACGTAGGTGGAAAATAAAATAAATTAACTCACGACGTTTCGGGCGCAACACAAGCGTCCGTCATCAGGTGGGACAACCACAGCAAGAAACCATTGCTTTACCGAAAGAACCAAAGAGTGATGATGACTCTGATGGTGAGATTAATAATAATAATAATAGTTCAATTTGTAACGCGCGCAAATTTGCAGACGTAGTGGCCGCAACTCAGAGGCGCGGAGCCAAGCTCAGAGTCGCTCAAAAGCATGTGATTGTAGAGTTGAGTTTTTAAGTCTCTCTTGAAGGAGGCGATTGAGGTGATGCTGCGAATGTGCAGAGGGGTATCGTTCCAGACTGTTGGGGCTGCCACCGAGCAGCAGCGCATAGACGTGACCGTCCTGGATCTTGGTATCAATAGGAGGTCGTGAGTCGCGCTGCGCAGGCATCTGCAACGATCGATAGTAACGTAAAACGACATCCCGTGCATTGAGTTCGCAGAATGCGCTACACGGTGGGAACAGACGGAGGTGCAACCTGCGCGCATCAATGCGCCAACAAGGAATCCCAAACATCGCCGGAGTCAAAGCGCATCGCACGTTTTGGAAACGGTGATAAATGATTAAAAAATATATACAAAGTGTTTACCGCCAGGCTCGTTTCACTCAGTGTGCCGTTTTAACGCTGACTTAGCCACGTTCCTTTAAAAATGCTGATCGACGGCAATGAGCGCGATTACATTCAAGGGGTGTGTGGTGGTCATGAGACGCATGGAATAAACAAATATCGCGTGCGGTTGACAGGGGTGGGGGTGGTCGCTGGCGGGAGCGACCATCAACCTTCGAGCGAAAAAAAAGCCGGCGCTTTAAACTCGTCACCGCCACCATCGTCATCATCATCATCATCATCAGCCGTGACCAATCCACTGCTGGATGAATGCCTCACCCCTCGAGCTTGTAGCCGTCACCATCTCTCACGATTTCCGCGATGTCATAAACAACAACAAAACCCGTCATTGCTACCAAGTGGCGGCGATGTCACCACGGCGCTTCTGCCAGGCTCGGTGCATTTTGAGGCCACGTGAAGGGTCGAAGGCTCTCCCCGCTGGCAGGAGGTCACGTGACAGACCCAGTGTGCCCTGGGTTGACTGACCGAGGCGACTGGCAGATGTTGTAATGCACCAAAAGCACCTGCACACGGGCGGTTTTCATCGGCTCCATCCCGCTTAGAGGACGCGATCTCTCTCTCGGGCGCGTTTCCCCCTCCCCTGCTTGGCTGCTTTGAACCGGCGGACGTAATAACCCGGCCGGAAAGACGGGCGACGGATCCTGGGTTGTTCTTCTGAACGCTTAGGAAGCCCTTTAAATTTCGTTTGAAGGAGCAGATTTGAAGGTTTCAAAAGCACAATGTTTGGGGATGAAAAATAAACACAGCTACCAAGTTGTGCTACTTAAAAAGGCACTCAAATGAACAGCGTCAACCAGGGCTATTGCAATGTCAGAATAATAAAATAAAGCAAGGTTCCGTAGCAGAACAGTCATGTGATGAAACAAAAGTCAAAAGAATAATAACCTCTATTTTATAAGTGCCTTTCATATTGAAGTATCTCAAAGCGCTGTACGTAGAAAAAAAACTACATTCCCAAATATAGGTAAAATCGAAGCGAAATAGAAAGGTGAAAATAACGATATAAATGACACCTCTAGAAATTCCAATAAAGTTTAAAAACTATGATGAAAGTGAATAATAATAATTACAGAGTAATCAGACAACGCAATTGTTTTTAAAATATTAAGTTAGAGGGAAAGCCTGCAGTACAAATAGGCGAGTTTTAAGACACGATTTAAAAAGTGACACAATGACACACAGAATCCCAAATGGGCTAAGGGGATATTCGACAATCGCAGAAAGCCTGGCTGCAGAAAAGGCTCCGTCTCCCACAGAACATCACGGTCTTGCCTTTGGAACTTTGACGAGTAGACCAGAATCATGCAATTTACCACCACAAAGTGACGAATCACGTTGTGTATATGTATATATACAAAAAAACTCGACAGTGTTGGGGGGAGGGGGGGAGCAAATGTGAAGCAGTGGTGGGTGTAGCGTGGTTGGCAGGGCCACTGGTGCAAGGAATTAAATGCCCCCCCACTCTACCCACCATGCCCACTTTCATAGGCCGGCAACACCTGAACATCGGTGCACACACATGCTCAATGGCGAAGCCACTGGGGGGGGGGGGGTATGAGTATAAATGACCCGACGGATTAGCGGGGGCTACGCTCTGCAATCGTCACGTTTTAGCACCGCCACGAGATGGGGCTTCTCCGTGGCTCACGAGCGTGTGGCGCTCTCGCTTGCGCCGCACGCGATCTTGACGTTGCAGAAGTAACCATCTGTCCACTTGGCTTTTTGTGTGTGTTAATGGACGCGCGAGGATACAGAGGTATTGATTTTTTATAAAGTGGCGCGCAATATTCCGTGCACGCACGATCCGTCTGGACAAAACGATACCTGGTTAAATACCGTCGCTTTCCGTCAACTTGAAAGCAGTGAAGTGATAACCTCGTTGTGCTTACACCTTGGTTATACGATAAATCTACCGACCCACCTACCCACGCACCCAACCTATCTACCCACACACCCAACCTCCCCATCCATCTTCCTACCTACCTGGCTCCATCTACTCACACACCGTGGAGTCAGAGCATGCACGCATGCAGAATATTTAACAGTACGAGTGAAGGGCACCATATCACGACCTTTAAAAACACAAGGCGGATTAATTTTTTTAAACAATCATTTCTATTGGCTTTCCGAAATAAACTGTATGAACTACAGAGCCCGTAAAAATGTAAAATGTGGGGAGGCGCGTTGAGTTCAGATGCACAAAGATGGCAAACGTCAGTGGCAAGCGATAATTTATAATCGGAGCTGGTTCTGACCGTCTCCTGGCTTCACCAAACATCGCTAACCAGCGGTGTGGTCAAAGAAGTGTCGGTCTGAGAACAAACTCAGACGGACACTGCAGGGGGGGGGGGGGAGAGGGCTCTCAACCCACAGCAGATTGACAAAGAGATTGTAAAAAAAAAAATTACAAGAATGAATTATCATAATTATTATAATTCAAATTACCAGCCGCACTTGGAAGCACCACACCATGGGCCCTGCCGGCTCACGCGCAACGGTGATCTGCATCTGGGTCGCCACTTTCACCTGCGTCTGAGCATTTCCGCCAATCTTTGTGGCGCCCGTACACACACACACACATCGAAATACCGCAGCATGCCATTGCGGGGCCAACATTCAGATTGCCAACAAGCTTAGAAAGAGGAGGAGCAAAGAGGAAGGAAAATAAAATACGATCGACTTTATGCAACAGTGGGTGAAACTAAAACAGCGCCTCAGCAATATCATCCCCCTCCGAGGAGCACGGCTGTCTCCGTACGGTGCACGAAAGATGTTTAACGTCGCCTACATAAATGCGACGTTGAAACGCCGACTCGGCAATGCGATAAATAAATAATAAATACTCCCAACCCCCCCCACGCGTTCAACGGGCACTCGATGGACACCCCCCGTGGGACTGAGTCCTTGCCAGCAGCTGGTATGCAGCTGGCTGGAATCTGGGCCTAGGCTCACACCACCACCACTACCACCCCATCGCAACAAACCGTAGCCCCGAAAGTCCAACACACCACACACACGCGGTCTCCCAGCGTTTCAAGCTCCCAACTGCGATGAAAAGGCACGCATCAGACATGTCGGGTTACTACAGCCCTTTGTCAATCCACTGCTGGCCGTGCCGTGATTTCATTGGGGTCACCTGACCACCATACTTCACCACGCTGGTCAGTGCGGTGTTGGGTGGCTCAGAACCGGCTTGGAGATCAAACGCCACGGACGTTTGTAGCTGCGGTAGGGAAGTTGAGCTCAGCACACCGCGGTCATTTTTACTATCGACAGTTCACATTTCATAAGAGGTTTTTTTGGTTTAGATCGCGTGAATATAAATGTGTCGTTAAACTCGCCACTACCCGAAACGGCCAATTAGTAAGGGGCTTGTCACGTAAACAAAACGTGCCAATTCGTTACCAGTGCAGCACATCGGTGTGCGGGAGGGTAAACCCACCGCAACATTTACAATTCGAGGTTCATATTGGTGTCCCTCAGAATAGCTTCGACTCCCGACGGACTCGTTAAACATCTTGCGTGATCTGACGTCGTTATCCCAAACACTCATTTGCCAGGGCGGATGACTTTCAAGTTTGTTGAACTTCGTTTGCACCGCACGCAGCCAACCGTGCTAATCGGAGGTGCGGCAAAGGGGCGTGGGCGACAAAGAAAAAGTTACTTTCCTCGAAGTCATGCGCTCCCCTCTTTCCGTTCTCTCGATGTGCTTTCAAACGTTTCTGTAAATTAAAAATGTGGCCCACACCCTTGGCCAGGGAGGAAACGCCCGTTTTTTTTGTTGCAGAAGCCATCATCCAGGCACGTGATTACCGACGGACACTTGTCAGTCGAGTGGCTAGGATTCGGCGCTCTTACCGCAGCGGCCCGGGGTTCGATTCCCGGTCAGGGAACAATTGATTGGCACCTCCGATTTAAGCACGGTTGGCTACGTACATTGCGAAAGAAGTTCACAAAGCACACACACACGGACTTGTGCCTGCGCGTGTCGCCCCAGAAGAGTGAACCGCAGCCTAAACTCTCTCTTCTCTCTTCCCCCCATGAGGTTTATTTTCCCCCTACTGCAGATCGAATCCAGACGAGGTGTCTCCGTCAAAACCGCGCGCAGCAATCCTGCAATAAAGTTCAGCATCACGCCGCCGACATCGATACAAACCGATTCCCGCCACCCGCACGCAGACGCCAACTCCCGCAAGAGTCCCGGTTAAAACCTGGACAGGTGGCAACCCCGGGGGGCTGCCCTGTTATTCTTAGGAGGGTCCGCCGTTAATGCTGCGTCGAGCAGTGTTTGTTCGTGGGGTAATCGCCCCGTTGTCTAACGAGCGGCAACTGCCACGAAAATAACTCGAAGCGCCACGCTGCCACGTGGCTGTTGTGTTTCCACCGATCCGCTTTGCCAGCGAGGGAGGGCTGGGGAGAGAGCGGTGACGTTATGGTTGCCACCTCCACTGCTTCTACCTGCAGGTCGTCCTCTTTTTTCAGGTAGCCGCCCTGGGATAGCTGCGAGTCTTCACACGGAGACTCGCGAGAGCCAGGGCTTTGTCAGCTGAATAGTAAAAAAAACAACACTAAAGGCTTCTTCCCCCTCTTCCTGTGTTTTCAGATGTTGCTCTACCGACGTTTCGTTCCCAGCATTTTGTACCTCAAGAGGTGGCGACCTGAAGTGTAGTATTGTACAGTCAACAGTGGAGTTTTGTTGACAGCATTGGGACAGGGGGAGCAAATCCTTTTCCTGGTGTCCAACATTCTGGAAACACCTTGCAACTCTTCCTAAAACATCTGGCCAGGGTTGAAGATTATCTCTTCCTCTTCCTTTTTCTATTCTTCTTCTTTTGTACGGCTGCTGATGTAGATGCGGAGCAACAACTAACAATTTCACATTCAGGTGGTGGGGCGAGATAACCGCGTCAGGGGCAGTGGAGCTTATCGATGCGATGCCTCCTTAGTATTTGTGGATCGGGCATTGCGTCGTTTTTTTGTTTGTCCGGTCTAGTTCTGGGTGACCACAAATGTTCCATTTGTGCATCAGGCATCTGCGTCTACTGCCATGGTTTGTGCAGTGGATGGGGTTTAGGGTGGACCATGAGCTTAGACCAAAATATCCTCCAGAGGGGCTCTCTTTCTCGAGCCCCCCTCTGGGGGAGGGCCTTCCGCTGGCAGTGGCAACGAGCAAGCACATTGCAGGGCTGCATCCTTGACCCTTACCTCGTGACGAGCTGACCCGGGAGTGACCGGGTGCCGCGGTGGCGAGATGTTAACTGCCTCGCCTGTTATACAGGAGGTCGTGGGTTCGATCCCGACGCCTGCTGTATATTTCGAGTTTGCGTGTCTCTCTCTGCGTGAGTCGCGTGGATTTTTTTTGCCCGTAGTCCTCCGGTCTTTCCCGACACATTTAGAATCAACGTGCGTTTCAGAGTATTTGGCTGCTATATATTTCCTGGAGATAAGCTGCTTCGTTGAGCTATTATTTGTGGCCAGGTTTCGTCTAAAAAAAGATCTATATAGCTCAGTGGGCCTTACCTGATAAAATAATAGTTTTACGTTTTTTAGACTGGTCTCACGTGTGGCTACATACAGCGTGAACAAGCTCAACATACATACATGCATACCTGTAGAAGTTGACAGGAAAAAAACTTATATTTTTTGTCCTTTTCGTTTCGTTTGCTTACTAATATTTAGGCGCGTGGGCAGAGTCGAACACCCGCGCACGTGTGTGCTAAAATGTCGCCTGGGTGTCAGTTAAAGATAAAGCGCGCTTTAGAGACGGAGCCAATATCGGGGCACGCGGCGCTCCATTCACCCTAGCGTCCGAATTCAGAATTCTCCTGAAAAGAAGGCCCAAGACTGAGCGACGCTCTCCTGGGTATATACGTACGGTGCGATAGAAGTTCAACTTACATAATACTGTCAATGAGTTTTTTAGAGTACGATCACCACAAACAGTATACTTTGCAATTACGACCACTGGTTCCACTTGCCGCAGTCTATTCATGCCACTTTTTTAGGATCACAATAAAACGGTGGGTTTATTTTAAATGTTACTGTGACATAACCCACTCACAGGGCTTGGGTGTTGACTCAATATGATGAAATTCCGATCATAAATGACCTGGCAGCCCACTCGTGGCCACCTTCCAAGTTCGTAAACTTATTTTATCTTAAAAAAAAACTCTGACAAGCCTCCACTAGTATCAGCCACAGCTCTTTGCAATCTTCCATAGCTTGATCAAATTTCACGTTTATTTTCTTTGACCAGGCGTAAACTCGGCATGAGCCTCATCTGAAAGAGTGACCTGGGGCGGGGGGGGGGGTTCACCAAAATGACAAACAAACAAAAAAATGACCACGAAAAAAACAAGAATAAATTACATTGCATATGTAAAGTAGTAACTCGGCGGGAGACGTCTTCACGGGTAGCACACTCTTTATTTTCACCAACTTGTAGTTACACGGATGACTAACACCCACTTCGTTGCACGGGTGACTGACACCCACTTAGCTACTCGGGTGACTCACACCCACTCAGCTACACGGGTGACTAACACCCACTTCGTCGCACGGGTGACTGACACCCACTTAGCTACTCGGGTGACTCACACCCACTCAGCTACACGGGTGACTAACACCCACTTCGTTGCACGGGTGACTGACACCCACTTAGCTACTCGGGTGACTCACACCCACTCAGCTACACGGGTGACTAACACCCACTCAGCTACACGGGTGACAAACACCCACTCAGCTATACTGACACGGGCTCTTACGCCCCGTAGCCTTCCGGGACACACCCAGCCGGGGGTGCCCGTCTCGGCTCTGGGTACCACCGTCCCGACCCACACGGGCGTCGGACTACGGGTCCCCCAGTCTCGGCTCCGAGCCACATAGGGCCCCGGTCCTCACAAGGACGGCGGGACTAGGGGTCTCGGGCCACTACCTCCTCCACCCCGTCTTCGGTCTTCAACTGGTGAACACTCCCCGAGTGCTCTCGCGCGTCTCCCTTTATACCCCTCCTGCGGACGTCGCTGAGAGCACCCACTTATCTGACCAATCACTGCGCACTCGCTACGATCCTCTTTTCCCAGCTTGTGTGAGCGCGCCTTACCACCGGCGCGCGCGTCCATGCCCCGCCCACATCGCGTGCCCAACCCCGCGCCCCGTGATCCATCACTGTCGGCGCACATCAATACCACCACTACACATACAATAAAGCATCTTTATACAATGTAAAGCATCTTTATACAATGTACTCGAAGGGCTGCGATATTGCTAAATCGATCGTTCGGCTACACTTCCATGGGCGTTCTCAGCTAATTGTCCCATCGATGCGTCCCATAACAACAACACGGCGCTGCCATCCGGACTATGTGTGCCAAGGACCTCCAATTAGCACGGTTGGCTACGCGCGGCGCAAGAAGCAGTTCAACACACACATACAAGAATGACAGCCGTCTCTGCTGTATCGTTTAGTTTTTTTTTTATCCAGCGTAGTTCATGGAAATCGCATCTCATAATCGTTTAGGAACTACAGACAAGCAGCCAGGCAGTGAGCCGGCATTAACAATTGCCCAAGGTCTGCAGTTCTCTATGTTTTAAGGATGTTTTCAGCCAATTAACGAGTGCTTATGCCATACGACGAGCACGACTGTCTGTTTTATGTCGATATTCTCTCTTCTCGGTTTACAGTTTGTACAGTATTTTCTCGTTATTCGTGAGGAAAACGTTCCCAGAGATGCTCGCGAAAAGCAAATTTCAAGGATGATGATGATAATTGCCCAAGAAATATCGTACGTGCATCGTCTGCAGATGTTTCTAAAGCTTTTCCCCTTCTCCATCTCTCTCACCACTTCGTCTCGTCACTTTATTTCTCTCGATGCAGTCCCGTAGCATTCCAGACGCGATTCGCGGATTGCCAAAAATCACAGACGCCAAGTTTGTGTACGACGGGGGGGGGGGGGGGGGGGGGATACTGTACACGTATAACATTGCACCATGCCATATGAAATAAGATCGTATTAATGTCAAGACGTACGCAACACCGATAATGTCATTTATACGAGGCACGCTTAAATTCTCTGGGTAAGAACACTCGCCATACAGCGCGGTCCAGGTGTCTTGTGACCCCCCCCCCGCCCGCCGCCACTTCATTTACAGAGCATTTTCGTTCCTTTGCTTATCCTTTTATGTTTTCACACTCATTTGTACACACAAAAAAAAGTTCTAGAAAATTAAACGCGGGTCGCAAGACATCTCAGAACCGGAATATTTATAGTGGAGGAATCCGAAGAGCTATAAAGTGATTTTTTTTAACAGGCATCTGGACCACCCCTATGCACTGCAGACCAGGGACTTTAACAATCGATGTTCACAACTCTGCTCGCATCGCACGCGCGCCCGCGTCTAGCGAGTTTGTGAAAGATTTCTTCAAAGCGCTCTGTGTGTGTCCCCCCCCGCAGTTTTGCGCTGCCAATGTACATTTCGCAGCGGGAGGGGAAAACACGTTGGCGACACGTCGCTAAATGTTTGATATTTGCCTAAAGAATGTGAGACCATGTTACACAAGCGTCACTCGGCACGCGTCGACTTGAGTGGCTGCGAACAGCTGACGATGCGCCCCAGCACCGGCTCCAAGATTTGTTTGTCGAGGTCTGCTGCTGCTGTTGTTGTTTGTCTGACATAGCAGATGCTCGCGTCAGTTATGAAACGGCTGCAGCGCTTTTAGAAGAAAAAAAAGAAACTAAACTGAACGTGCTAATGAAAAGCCGCGGGGCAATGTGCCGTGAGGGGCAAGGTTTAAAATCTGTGCGAAACGTCCGCTACGATCTACAAAAAAAAAAATCAGAAACTCGGACGCTGCCAAGAAAAGCAAAAGCCTAGGGGGGCAACGCGAAGAATCGCCGACGAGAAACGCAACGCTTGGAATCACACCGCGAGGGGGAGAGCAAAACCAACACACACGGGGTGCGAATACAAACTCGGAGGGCTTGTATTCGCCTTCGAAGAAAAAGTCACATTTGGCAAGACAGAAAGTTTGTATTCGCCTTCGAAGAAAAAGTCACATTTGGCAGGACAGAAAGCTTGTATCTTCTTGGTTCTTTCGGTAAAGTCACATAGAAGGGAAATAATAAAATAATAAAAATAAAACATAACAAAATAACATAATAAAATAATATTAGAATGTAATAAAATAGTAATATTATAATAAAATAAAATAATATATAACGTATTTTTTATTATTTCCCTTCTACGTGACTTTACCGAAAGAACCAAGAAGATGAATCCCTCCAGTCACGAAAGCTTTAAATCGAAAAGAAAGCTTGTATTCGCTTGAGAAGAAAAAGTCACATTTGGCAGGACACGGGCGCTGGGCAGGGAGGACGGAGGACGAGACTGAGAATCACGTGGCGGCTAACGGAGAGACGCCCGCCGAGGAGACGGAGCGATGAGATCGGCAGGAGACACGCGGATCGCTGCATCGCGAGAGCGTAAAGGATGGCGGTGATGGCTTGAGAGGGGGGGGGGGCGTTCATCCAACAGCGTATAGAGCAAGGATGATGATGGTGGTGGTCACGATATTATTATTATTTCGCTGCTACTAAATTTCTGCTTTTTTTAAATGGGTGCGCATTCTCCGTCTCGTAACACGCATGCCAATATAATTCGGAGTGTTTACGTTCTGGTAGCAGCGAGGCCTGGCATAATGAGAGTCGGCTTGGAGTGTATTGTATGTTGACTCGCACACATCATTAAAAGGGTCTTAAAAGCCACTCGCTCTAAAATCAGTCCCGGCAGTAGGTTTCCTCACAATGTAAACACCCCGCTGATTAGAGTGATGTTTTGATGGTGTAACTAATGGTTAGTCTCCAGACGAGAGCTGTACAGTCAAAACGCATCTCAGCCATATTCATATCCGGAATCCCTTCACGGTGCCTCCGAATTAATTCATTTCTTATCCTATTATCCACGCCATGATAATTGCCATTATACTAATATTACCACTATTTTTCTTTAAACCAGGCAAGGCCCACTGAACTACCTAATATCTCTTCTTGGTTCTTTCGGTAAAGTCACGTAGAAGGGAAATAATAAAATAATAAAAATAAAACATAATCAAATAATTCTCACGATGTTTCGGCCACAACGCAAGCAGCCGTCCTCAGGTGAAGAACAGGTCTGTCGGAAAGACAGACGCTGTCTTTCCGACCGAAAGAACCAAGAAGATGAATCCCTGCAGTCACGAAAGCTTTAAATCGATACCTAATATCTCTTTTACAGAAGCCACAAACGATAGCTCAACAAAGTGGCTGATCATGTGGAAATCTATCGCAGCCAAGTATTCTAAACGCGTGATGTTGATTCTCAATGTGGAGGGAAAAACCGAAAGGACCCGGAGAAAAAGCTACACGACCCACAGGGAGAACACGCCAACTCCAAATATACAGCCATCAGGGTTGAGATTGAACCCACGACCTCCGGCGAGGCAGTTAACATCTCGCCACCGTGGCGCCATGCCATGGACCGATCCAGAGGTGAAGGTGACATTAATCTTATTATCAGAACCTTTGGCACATATTAGTCACTCGGAGTGGCCTCTGATAAATTAATCTTATCCAAGCCTTCGCACGGATAAGAGGATTGAGGCCATGAAGTGGCAGAAAAATCTATCCTGTTATTCGCACCTTCATGTGAATAAGGGGATCAAATCCGGACGGGGTGTGAATTCTCATCCCATTCGGCGAGTATATTGCTCCAATACGGGCGATCCATAATTGGTTTCCTGGAAGCATTTTATCAGAGCCTTCGTATGGACAGGAGTAATTTCCCAGCGTGTTTTATCGTCATTTTGAATGCGAGAGCAGGCGGGTATTTGAGCTATAAAATGCACCACACTGCCAAATGGATGTGTATTTTATGATACCGTGAGCCATGAAGTGCTTACACGGCAAACTCACAGTGATGGTGGAACTCAAATTTGAGAAGCTTGACGAAAGGCCACTCTTGTTGCCAGTGTTTACGCCGATATTTGCTCAGTGGTAGCCTGGCCAAGGCTACATTTTACGATCATCCAGGCGAGATTGAGAGATGGGGGTGGGGGGTAGGGGGTTTAAGGGAGCAGCAGGGAAATGCGGAAGATACAAATTATTTGAAAGGTATTGTTTGAAGACCAAGAATTAAAAAGCCAGATGAGGTTTTTTCCTGGTTCTCACCGAGGCCCTCTTGGATCAGAGGCTTCGGGAAATCTTGGAATTCTACACCACTCCCATTCCGCCTCTCTCCATGCCTCCTGATTTAGTCTTCATCGACCATCGCCCCGACCCTATCCTGGGTATGTGGCTCACGTTCTACGACATGTGGTTTTATAAACATGGCCAATGAATCAATAATTTAAAACGGTGCACAAAAATAGCATGGAGCGATAGATGCACGCTTGGAACTACACCGAGAGACAAGGAAGAACAGCACGTGGGATCAGAGGACAATTTTTATAGGGTTAAGGACAGAAGTCCACGGGGGCCTTGGGTGCAGGATGTGTCGCCGGAAGGAATGACGGCCGACGGTCAAGAAGATTGACAGCGTGGCAGGCAAGGCACGCGAGCTCAAACGGATTGTGACATCGTGGGTTCGAGATGGCTTCGGATCGGGGAGGGGCCTTTATCCAGCGGTGGATTAACAGTGGCCAATGATGATGATGATGATATCCTGGGAAAAGTGTATTTGGCATCAAATGGTCGTTAGTCTTCACTTGGGTGTGTGATGTTATGAAATGATGAAATGTCCCTTGAGGCAGAAATCTCTTGCGCAAACCACTTGATTTCTGGCAAAGCCCGTTTTTTAAGCTTTCATTTGCCATGCGGAGTTCATGACCTAAGTATGTTCAGATCTTCACTTTTATTCAGTAGCTGCTGACATTTCCCCCTGCTCTAGCATAAGCCAGTCAAACTTCTTATTCATAATAATAAGTTCCACTTGTAACACGCTGCACAATATTCCGTTGGTCTTGAAGAGAAACATCGACTCGGACGAGGTGCGAGGAAGAACTGCGTCTGCGGTGAATTCTGGTTACGGCTTCGGTGGGTGGCGTGGGTATACGGGGCACCCAAATTACGTTTCGACTCGGCCAAGAGACACGGGAGACACACGCAGCAGCATCTTGTACATAAATCGTGATATTTTAATGTTGTTGTCGAGTATCGGTTCGGCTCCCTTCAGCAAGGCGAGACAGATGCCGATGACGCGAACCTTTGAAGGAGGCAGCAGAAGACAAACCAGCAGGCTCGGTGCTTGGGCAGCAGTAGCCAGGAGTTGCGTAGATTTAAATGAATCTCAGCTCAGCAGAACTCTGCTCATCCGCGACGAAGTAAGGTGTGGACTACGCAGGTCCAGTGAGGGAACCATTCGTTGGTTAGGGGGCACCTCTGACTTCCACTGCGAGGGTTGTGCCACCTGGTCCTTGGGCTGCGAGTATCGGAGGGTCTGGGGAACATCTGAGCCTCGGGGCGACTTGCAAGTTACACCACCACAACTCCCACCACTCCTACCGCCTGTGGCGGTAGGCGTTAAGCCGTCACGCTGCACGTGCCCTCGCTGTGCCTGCACCTGTTCAGAGTTCTGTCCGCGATAACAAGCACCGTGGACAAGGGGGATGTCCATAAGGGAATATTTCTGTTTCTGCTCCAGTATGAGCCATGCATGCACCGCACACCTGTGTGATGTTTCAGTGTGTGTGTGGAGTGGTGGCGCAGCGGTTAGCACGCTGCGTTACGAACACGGTGGCCCGAGTTTTGATCCCCACTCACGGTCAACACCGGTGACGATTATCTGAACCGGTCCTGGGCCTCCCCTAGGTCAACTCAGCCTCAAATGAGTACCTGGTGCGATGCGTAAACATCGCCACTGGGGAGGCAGAGACGGCCTGGTGTGATGTTGGCCTGGTGTGATGTTGGTCACCCCCCCTCCCCCTCGTGTGTCGTCCCGGCCTTCATAGGTGCTCGCTAACAGCACTTGCCCCAAGTCTGTTAAGGCTACACGGGGGATCTTTGTCTCGTCTTTGTCCTTGGTGTGTGGTCGATACACAAGGTACATATTATCTATTAATAGTTCCAATGACAAACCCATCAAGAATGCGAACAACGACCTTGTTGAATCTCAGAAGATAAGCCGGAGTAAGAATGTATAATGACATGGTTGTTATCGGCCGCAAGCATGGTCAAACAACACCCCACGATTTGCAAAGTGTTTGGGAGGCCTTCATCCAGCAGTGGAATTACAAAGAGTTCTAATCACAACTAGGTGCCTAACCACACGCACACAAACGGCATCTAGGCGTGTACACAGACGAACACCAGGATGCGTGTGGGTGGGCGAGTGCCTTCAACACAAGGTACACATTCTTATTCTTAGGTTTTTTCGGTAAAGTCGCGTAGGTAAAAAATTAAAATTAAAATTGATAAAGTAAAATAAAAATAAAATAAAAATCACGACGTTTCGGAGGCAACACAAGCCTCCGTCTTCAGGTGGAACCGTCACAGCACTTACTTGATACAGCTATCGTGCTGTGACGGTTCCACCTGAAGACGGAGGCTTGTGTTGCCTCCGAAACGTCGTGATTTTTATTTTATTTGTATTTTACTTTTATTAATATAAATTTTAATTCTTTACCTACGTGACTTTACCGAAAACACCTAAGAATATGAATCCTTGCAGTCACCAAAGCTTCAAATCTAGAACAAGATACACATTTGACCGCACAAAAATATCCAGGAGGCTTTTTTGTAATAATTCAAACGAAATAGGTCCAGACATGAAGCACGAGTTAATGGGCACGCTCAAGATCACCATCTCTCGGAAGGTGCCTTGCTGGGTCAAATTTGTGTCGAAGCGGAGTCAAAACTCGACACGGATTCTCTCGTAGCAGCGACCTCTTTGTTCAATCCTTGCGATGTCGGTCACGCTGCCCATATATAGAGACGGGTGTTTTTGTGGCTTCACTGCAGTGAGTCCGCATAGCGCTCGAAGGAAAGTGATACAACACCAAAAAAACCATGGGGGGGGTGGATGATAAACTCGAAGGGTGGGCATGGTGGAGAGATGTTAACTACCTCGCCTGGTATGCAGGAAGTCGTGGGTTAGATCCCGACCCTGACGCCTGCTGTATGTTTGGAGTTTGCGTGTCTCTCTCCGCGTGGTCAACGTGGATTTTTCTCCAGGTCCTCCGGTTTTTTCCCTCCATATTTAGAAACATGCGTTTGGAATATTTGGCTGCGATAATTTTCCACACCACCAGCCGCTTTGTGGAGTTATCATTTGTGACCAGGTAGGTCACTTCTGAAAATGAGCTATATATACCTCAGTGGGCCTTACCTGGTCAAATAAAAAGTTTTAAAAATGTATAGTTTACGTCGAGGTTGGCGAGTGAGCCAGTGCACCGGCTTTACGAGCAGCCTGGCGAACATTTTTGCCACTCTGCGATTGGGATCTATGGATGCAACGTGCCTCACAAAGTTACATTAATATCACCTTCATCACCATTATGATTGAAGCGGGCAGTGGCCTTACCACGTGGGCCGCGGCTTTGAGATGGGACCGCGTCGTTCTCCCGTGGTCGCACCGTGGGCTATTCCTCGCATCCCATCGGGGTAACGGACGGCCGCATCCGCCGTGCGATGTTCTGAGGAAAGCGATTCGGCACCAGCCGTGATATTCGGGGCGAATTTAAAAAAACCGGAGGAGATTCTTCTGTGCTGGCGGGAGGAAGAGGGGAGGTTGGCGATTTATTAAGCGCTTGATCGGAACGTTGTGGCCTCGTGCCTGGTTTGTTTTGCATTGATCGAGGGGGTGGGGGGGGGGGGTACGCTTTGATGGCTCGCGCTCGATTTAAAAACGGGGCCGCGGGGGGGACTTCAATCCGGAAACGGGGGACGTTCGTGAAACTCCTCTCGAAGTCGGTAGTCTCGGGGGAGTTGGCCCGGGACGCCGGGTGGGTGTAGACGCGACGTTCGCGTGTCCCTTCTTCCGAGTGTCGGGGGGGGGGGGGGGGGGGTGAGGGAAACGTGGGATGGAGTTCCGCGTGCGGCCGGGATTAGCGAGGGACACCGCTGGACGCGCAGCAAATAACCGCAAGATTCGGACACATTCAGCGGACAATGGGAGGGCGACGCCGGATGGATTGCCGCATCGCGAGAGAAGCGAGAAATGTCGACGGACTCGGGGAGAGGCCTTCATCCAGCAGCAGATAAATCGTGGCGGGGGGATCGCTGAAACAAACTAAACAATGGGGGGCATTGCCCCCTTCAGACATACCCAGCAGGTATGCGTTTAATTTTATTGAAGAGGATATTTTAACATGTTGTCTTACGTTTTTCCCACTGCAATTCTACGGTATCTTTGCAGGTGTCTGTAAAAAGCTCGAGTGTATACTGTGCGACGAATGAGTGTCAAGGAAGGGGACGTTCAAAAGGGAACAAGAGGTTTAGAATGCTCGTTGTGGTGGTTGCTGCTTACAAGTAAATCACTGTCAGGGGGTGTCTACAGAAAGCGGTTGAGGCTTTTGTCAGCTGTTCCGGCTGTTTTAAAGTATGAGTGGTCACAAGCGGCATTGACATCTTAGAATCTGTGATGCGCGCAGTGTCCGTTCGTGTGCTCTCAGAGAGAGAGAGAGGAGGGGTGGGGGAGAACGATGATGAGGCGCGGGAAAACCGCAAACAAGTGGGAAGGGAGCCAGAACCGGCGCCAACAATTTCCCCAAAGATCTGCGGTCCTATATTGGGATGTTTGTCCAACTCCACTAATGATAGTGTTTATGTATGTTGGGAGAAAACCAGAGACGGGGAGAGAAAAAGCCCACACATGCGAGGAGACAACACTCGATTCCCCCCCCCCCCCCCCCGTACAGATGGAAATGGACGGATTGGAATTAACTTTCCGTACATCCAGATTCTGGCAAGCCAGAGATGGCGACCTCGTTGCCCACAGGTAGGGAGGGGAGATCCACCAGCCCTCGCCGACAGAGTGCTGCACTGCGGGTGTGCAGCATCGCCACCAGCGCCGGGAATCTGTTTGTTGCTCAACCGTAGAATGCGAAGGGCAGCGGCGCTGTGAACCCGGTGACCTGGGTTCAATTCCCGGCAAGGGCTAGGTTTGGCGGCGAGGGAAGTCTGAACGAGTCCTGGGATTGCCACCGCTTTCCTTCACGGACCCCTCACCGGGCCAGCGTGGTGAAGTATGGACAAACCACCTCCGTGACGGACGCCGCGTGGCTTGACAAAGGGGCCGTAAAATATTGCGGCGCTGTTTGCCGCGTTGTCTGCGTAACGCTTACGCCACACTTTGCCTGCCCTGAGGTTTTATTTGTTGACGCTTACCAATATCTCGTACGCACCATTCGAGTGTGCGAGCTGTAAGCCGCTTGATAAAAAGAGATCTTCTTAAAGACGTGGCTGCAATGATAAAATAGTGAGTTTTTTTTCTTCACACGGACAAAAGAATTTCCCTGTGACCATTTACTCATAGTATTTGATTTGCCAGGCAAAACAGGGCCTTATTTATTCTACCCTTTTCCGGAAGGTGTGTGTGTGTGCGCGAGTGGGTGCAGTGACGCAGTGGTTAGCGCACCCGACAGTGAATATTTGAGCCAGTCCCGAACCTCCCCTAGGTCGACTCGGCCTCAAATGAGTACCTGACGCCACTAGGGAGACAAAGGCGGCCGGGTGTGGTGCTGACCACCCACCCCCTCGTGTGCAGTGTCGGCTTCATAGGTGCTCACTAACAGCACTTGCCCCAAGTCTGTTAATAGACCATACAGGGGATCTTTGTATTTTGCATACGGAGGTACATGCCATCTATAAAGTTTGGCAAACCGTCTGAAATCACACACGGTAAAAAAACCCCCAGTTAATACGGAAACACTGACGTGACTATGAAAAACGCAACATGACGCTAACACCTCTGGCAGTAAAAAAAGGCGTTTTTGGAATCTTAAAGCTGCTATATATATTTTTTTTATGTTCGTCAATAACATCACCACCCTTCAAAAGGAAAATATTTAATAGGCGACGTTCTGCTGCAATGTCCCTTTCTTCATTGCGGGATTTTATGGCCCACTGACCAAAATGTCTCCTGTTAAATGGCAGCGCGTGTTATTTGATGGATGTTTTTTTTGTTATTTCAAAGTTTCAGGAAATATTTTTTTTCATAGCAGACAGCACTGCTATGAAGAAGGGCCATTTGGCTGAAACATCGCCCATTTATATATATATTTCCCCTAATGGCCGATCTATGAAAAAAAGTAATTTTCGTTTTTTGTTATTTATGCTTGCGCACTCCTGCCAGACGCGGTCACAATTTATTTTCTTTAACGGTGGAAATAATAGATCGGTTTGTTCCGTTCTTAGCCTTAAGGCTACTACTGCAGTATACGCGTTGAGAACAATTCTTACCGCCATGTGGAATTGACTTGGCGGTGAAAACTCCATGATCCAACGTGATTTTTACTGTGCACCTTTCTCCTCGACCGCAAGTTTTTTTCTTTTCTGAAATTGAAGTTCAGTTCCTGAAACCTACGCGGCAGAATGTGTTTGTCACCAAACCCCTGCCCCCCCCCCCCCCCAAGACAGACATTGTTATTCACAAATCTATGGGAAAGTTTCACCACGCAATGTCGAACACACACCCACGTTAAAATATTTTTTTTACGTGTATGAGCGAAATGTATTTATTTCCTAGCCAAGGAGCGAGTCGCCGAGTTTCAAGACTCGTATTTTCCCCAAAGTATTCTGCAATGGCATCTTTGGAGCACTTCGAAATTAAACCCCACGCGTACTCAAATCTCCACACAGACCGATTCAGGAATCCGTTGCTGGATTCACGAATGGATCTCATGGCCACACTGCAGGGCGATCCCACAAGGAGCCGTATCGCAAACCAACGGCCACTACACCGAAACTTCCTGCTGAGCTGCCAAAAAAAATCTGTCGAGACCGAGTGAGGGCAATTTGGTCATCGCTTTAACAAGAAAAAATTAACCCGTAAAAACAAAGTTTTTCACTATAAATCCTTTATATGCGTGGCATCGGTTTTATTTTATTATTCATTTATGTTTTTCTTGAGTAAGAGTTTCATTTTTATCACATTGGTATTTTAAATTAAATATGAAAAAAAATTTTCCTAAAAAGTGGAACATTTTGGAAATTTTTTTTCACGAAAATAAATTGTCACGCACAACGAGTCTGTGTGCAAAATGTCAGCTCGATTGGATCACGGGAATTGGGTTAAAAAACGACCGAAAGATTTGCACGGTCGTAAGCGCGCAAGCAAGCAAGTGAACTTAATATAAAGGATTTAAAAACAACCTTCAGCCCAAAAGCCACAACTCTTTAACTCCGCTTCCTTGAACTCGGCTTCTGAGAGCCACTCCATAACCGAACCATATGCTCGAAACACTCTCTCGCGTGGGACCAGACACATTACACGTCGGGTTTAAAATAGAACGCGCATGCAAGCTTCTAATTATATACCGCACCTACCGCAAGTTGTACAGATACTTTACAGGCGTCTTACACTACAAGTATGGCAATCTCGTGATCTGTACACGAACGTAAACAACCACGAGATGGCAGTAAGAGCTACGGATTATTGAATCTATCTGTGTGGAGCTTTCTGAGTGTTACCCCTCGTGTGTGAGAGTTTTTTTAAGGGCACTGGTTTTACACCATTGGAACCTCATTTACCAGTAAAAAATATGATCATTGGGTTTTTACCCTTCTATCTGGCAACAAAACTGACACCTTTTTTTTTACAAGGAGTCATGTTTGCATAGACCACAATACCAATCAACTTCAAGGACAGTGCATACATTATCAGAGTTATGTTTTTTGTTTGCATTATGACTGCTGGTATTGTGGTCTATGCAAACATGACTCCTTGTAAAAAAGGTGTCAGTTTTGTTGCCAGATAGAAGGGTAAAAAAACAATTATCATGGCACTGGTTTTGTTTACGAGGCTCCTGCTCCATAGGGATGTTTTATCAGTTTCACTAACGAGTGGCTTGTGGATGGAAACACGAATACCCCGGAGGAAAGGCACCACGAAACAATAAACTCTGCTTAAATTCAATAAATCATCGCAAAATGCTGCCATCTCCTGGCCACCTCGTAGCGCAACGGTGTCATTAGGGGGCCGTCCATAAATGACGTCACGCGATTTTGGACGATTTTTGACCCCCCCCCCTCGTCACACGGCGTCATAAAAAGTCAGGCCCCCATCAAATATGACGTCACAAAGCTCTGCCCCCCCCCTCCCCCAAAACCAAATTTCCATTTTGAAAATAAAACATGCTTCAAATCGCTTTAAACTATTGTCATTGCTGTGCGTATTTAATGTGGCGCTGCACTCTGATGTTGTAAGAGTGTTGTTATAACAATTAGTGTTGTTATAACAATTCTATATTTATTTAAAGTTGCGTGACGTCATTTATGGACGGCCCCTAAGCACAATTCGAGGGGGACGGTCACCAAGAAACAAAGCAGTGCGGCGCGTGTAACTAAGGAAACAAAAGCATCGACTAAGCATGCCGATATATCAACGCCACGTGCAATATTTTTTCGTAAACTAAGATCTAAAAACGGTCTGGAAATCGGTGGAACTAAAGTAGAAAATACAAAATAGATGGGGGGTGGGGGGGCAGTGGAGGGAAGACAACAAAGACATACAAATCGCTTCTCGAATCGAGTGGTAACAGCTGTCACTCTCGTTACAGAATTAATTTGTGTGTGCAGCTCGAACCAGACACGCGGTCTAACGCCTGCGTAAGTGTGCAAGGCCACGCTGTCTCATACACGTGCGTGAAAACGCTTTCGTACAGGTGCGAGAACGTTGTTATACACCTGCGTGCACTGCACAGCCACAACCGTGGAAAGGGCCACCCATGTCACACCTGCAGAGGAGGAACAACACCGTTACACACCCGTGCAATAAACAACACGCCGCTGTTAAGACGCACCTGTGCAAATCCACAGGTGGAAGAAAACCACGTGCGCTCACAATTCCACCCACCCGGGTCATTAACAAAGTAACTAAGAACGGCCAACAAATCGACGCGTCAAAGTGAACGATGCGGCCGATACAATTTGTGGCCGACACAATTAGTGGCATCTCCACCGCGTGCCCAAACAAGTCTCCGACGGCACGCGGAACACGCTCGCGACCGCCTCTTACCGCGGCCGCCACGTGCGCTGGAGCGCCGCCACCACCACCACCTCCTCCTTCCTTGGCTGCGACCTGGCCGTCTTGCTCCAGTGGCGGGGCCCTTTTCTCCTCTTCCATGACGAGCAAGACGAAAGGGCTTTAACAGCGCGCGCTAATGTCACACTCTTCGTCGCCCGCCGCCGCCGCTGCCGTCGATGTGAATTGTTGTGAATTGTGCGCAGTCGCCACGCACAACTTGTTACGCACGCTCGCTCTAGGCCGTAATAAAACTGTTGCCGCCGGCTGGCTCATCGCCCGCAGCACTTTCGCTGCACATGTGGCAAGTTCGACACGGAGGGCTGGCTATACGGTGGGCGCTGCTTGCTGATGATAGCCGTAGTTGGTGGTTGTGGCTGTGGCTGCTGTTGCTGTGATCGCTGTTGTAACAGCTGCTTGCTGCTGTTGCTGGTGTCGCTGCGTTTACGTGGCGCATGGAGCAGCGGTCGTCACTGCTCGCGTGCGTTCCGGCATCATTTGCTGCTGGGCCCTCTACCGGCAGCACGAGATGTGCCTGCCGTGGTGTGTGTGCGTGTGTGCGGAACAGCCGTGGCCGCGTGCTGCTGTCCGCGTGCGTTGTACACGTGTCACACGCACCGTGCGCGCGGGTGAATATATACGCGCGCGCGCCTACGCGAGTTTGTCCGTGTGTATGCGCGCGTGTGTGTGTATGCCTGCGTGTGCCTCTGGTGTGTGTGTGTGCGTGGATTGTATGTCACTCCGCCCTCCGATGTTGGCTCCATTGTGTTGGGTTGCCTCCGCCCCCAAAACGAGGGGAGGGAGCGTGGCGGTGTGGGTGTTGGGAGGCCGTGTTTGCGGGGGAGGAGTAAAGAGGCGTGGGTGGGATGAGGGAGGGAGGAGGGAAAAAGACCCATATTTTTTGGGGTCTTTCGGTAAAGTCACGGAGATTGGTTCAAATGAATAAAAATAAACCCATCCAATCTACGCGACTTTACCGAAAGACCCAAAGAATATGAATCCCTGCCGTCACGAAAGCTTTAAGTCAAGAAAAAGCCCCACACTTTGAAGACGAAAAAAGGGGGCCGTCCATAAATGACGTCACGCGATTTTGGACTATTTTTGACCCCCCCCTCGTCACACGGCGTCACAAAAAGTCAGACCCCCCCCTCAAATATGACGTCACAAAGCTCTGCCCCCCCCCCTCGAAACTATATTTTCATTTTTTAATAAAACATGCTTCAAATCGCTTTAAACTATTGTCATAGTGCGTATTTAATGTGGCGCTGCACTCTGATGTTGTCTATTAAATTAAGTAGAACGTATTGTCTATATTTAAAGTTGCGCATATTGATGTGACGTCACATTTCTCAAACCCCCCCTCGTCACAGATCGTCACAAATGTCTGACCCCCCCCCCCCCTAGGTGCGTTGACGTCATTTATGGACGGCCCCAAACTCGGTTCCCGAAGCAATTTGGGAGTTTGTGCGATTTGAAGGCAGTCCCGGTGTTGCTGTTTCGTCTGCGCAACCGAGAAGAGAGGACGACGCGGAGGCGAGAGGGAAGATGTTGGTGCACAGGCGTGGCACTGGGGGTGCGTGCGCGGAATGAGCTTGTGATTGTTACACGGTATTAATGCAGAACACCCTGACATGTCACACGGAGAGAAAGGCGCCCGATGACAGAACGTACACCGCCGAGGCCGAGGGAGCGATGCGCGAGAGATCCGGTGATTGTATCGATAGTTACATCGCTGGGCCGTGACAGGTGGTGGTGACGGCGGTTTGGGTGGAGGCCTTCATCCAGCAGTGGATTGATCATGATTCATGATGATGATATACACTCGAGTGTTTTTTTAATATTTCTGCAAGGCATGGGGAGCGGTGGCGCAGTGGTGCGGCACGCTGCGCTGTCAATTGATCCCCGCCAGGGCTCATATCAGTGGCAAATTATTTCTCAGAATCTGAATATTTATTTGCTAGCCGTTGGCCCGTCCAAGGACGGGTGTATTGCGGTAAATCTGTAACTTGCAAGCGAAAAGCAGACCGCGTGCAATTTGTAATGGCGCGGTGACACAGACCTATTTCGTTTAAAGGTTATAATCCCTTGTTCATCATGACGTCCTTTTTACTTTGATGTCTCAACAGCGTCACGGAGATCACGTGACGTGAGGGTTTTGCCTTTGTAGTGAGGGTTGTAAGTTGACGCCGAGGAGGGGGGAGGAGCCGCCTCGCCCCCCTCCCCATGTGGAGTGACGTCAGCCGCTAATTATTATTAATGGCGTGCGGGGGGGGGGGGTCCATTTGGAGGACATCACCTGTTAATGATTATTAATGATGGGGGCTGTTCGAGGTGGAGTGACGTCACCTGCTCATGATTATTAATGGTGGGGGGTCCATGTGGAGGACGTCACCTGCTCATGAATATTAATGAGGGGGGCTGGTGGACGTGGAGTGACGTCACGAGCGTTAGGGACATTCCTGGGTGATTCGAGTAGGTATACTGGAGGAATCCGATGAGCAATGAAGCTCTTTTTTATACAGATATCTAAGCAGGGGCGGGTCAAAACGTCACAATAACAACGCAAACCCACGATCGGAGTGCAAATCACACAAATTATAGCTCAACGAAGTGGCTCATCGTGCGGAAAGTATCGCATCCAAATTCCGTGAATACTCCATCTTCCCCCACTTTCGCCCTCCCGCACTGACCGGCGTG
Source organism: Lethenteron reissneri (assembly GCF_015708825.2). Classification (NCBI taxonomy): domain Eukaryota; kingdom Metazoa; phylum Chordata; class Hyperoartia; order Petromyzontiformes; family Petromyzontidae; genus Lethenteron; species Lethenteron reissneri. The sequence continues at coordinate 4,675,775 of NC_083805.1, forward strand.
GTGAAGTATGGTCAAAAAAACCCCACACGAGCCGGCACGCGGCGTGGGGGAGCCTTCATCCAGCATTGGATTGACAAAGGGCTCTAAGTATTGTTCATTCAAATACATGGATTATACAGGCAAGATTAAGTTAGAAATATCAACATTAGTATTATACAGCGCAAGTTTAAATAAGCCTAAGTGCGTACCGAGACTGTGCTGTGATCTATTACGTTGCACGCGATGGATGTGCGAAGGGCGGTTGACGCTCTAAACAAGTAATTGGCATACACCGTTGTACCCCTCGTGAGCATTGCCGGACTAAGCTAGTGCGGGGCCTGTAGAATATGTTATCAAAGGGCCCTAAATAAAAAAAAACGTAAATATTAAAACACACATTTTTTTTATTTCGATTTAAAGCTTTCGTGACTGCAGGGATTCATCTTCTTGGTTCTTTCGGTAAAGTCATGTAGAAGGGCGGAAAAAATGTATTTTATTATGTTTTATTTTTATTCTTTTATTCTTTCCCTTCTACGTGACTTTACCGAAAGAACCAAGAAGACACATTTTTAACTTGCATAGTAAAGTAATTGTATTTTTTAAATTTCAAGACAGCCATATATAGACGACAAATCGCTAACCTTAAACACCCAGTCGTTCATAAAAGTTGAAGGCGGTATAATACTAAAGTAATAGAGCAAGTGCAGAATCACTGAACCGGAATTGCTACTGTGGGGGACGACGTCCGCCCCACCGCCCTCGTTGGGCAGGTGGAGCGCAACGTTTGCCCCCTCCAGTCCCTCCTCCACTCCTTCCTCTACCGCGCCGTTCGGCCCCTCTCGCCAGGCCCCCGCCGATCAGGTGATCGGCCCTCCTGCGCCAGCGCCCTCTCTGAGGGACATAGCTCAGTGGCTGGCTCACCACCGCCCGGGGTTATCTCACACACGGCCACGTACACCACCACTAATATCAAGGCGGCTGCGTGCACACGCGCGCCCCTGCAGGCGCTCGTTTTACACAAAGGCTAGCGATAAAGGGCTGCGCGAATTTGCGCGCACGCCTTGCCGTCAATGCTATTGTTGTTACGCGAACAAGCGCGAGCACTTATGTTTTAATACACGTGCACGCACGCTCAAATTACCGACACCACACTGACGCTGCAGCCCTGCGCTCGCTCTCTCGCGCAGTCGCACCACGCACAAATCGAAGACACCACGTCGATGTTCTACCAACACACACAGGAATCACACTGCACCGATCCTCTGCAACTAAAGTTTATTAACGGCGCAAATACACACTACCTGGAGGTGGAATACGTCACAAGAAGATCTTAGCCTAACTCTGCCTACGAACCCAGTCACTCAAACGTCCTACTACGTACCTCGTAGCTATACTCACGGCATCGCACGGACGCTGTGAGAGTCGGAGGGAGAAGGACGAGAGAAAACTTCACCTATCACTGCCTCGTAGCAGCACTTGCCGGCATCACACGGATGCTGCGAGCGGCTCGAGGAGGCAGGAAGGCAGGGAGTGGGTCTTGACGGCCCGGAGGCTGAAGACAAGAACCCAAAATAGTCCTGGGCTACTCCCTTTAAATCCTTACTTCAAAGGCCCGGGGTGCCATTGTACCGCGCAGCCAATCATGCGCTTCCCTGCACCGCCGTCCCTTTCCACCGTCTCTACCGTGGCCTAATCCCCTCACTTCAAAGGCCCAGGGTGGTATCATACCGCGCAGCCAATCATGCGCCCACCCGCGCTGCCATCCCTCTCCCTGTGACCGGCGGGCGGCGGCAGCCACCCATTGTCCCTTTGTCTTGCGCCCTTCTTGCTCAGGGTTCCGTCCTCCATTCTTCCCTCCGAGTTGTACCTCATTGCGGTTGGCCCAGGGAATCTTTTCTTTTTGCGCCCATACAATTTTATGCCAATTTCGGGGCACCGCAATGTAACCTGTCCTGTGAGGGTTGGCCAATCTCCTGGCACCGGGAAAACGTGGGATTCTCCATCTTGGGGTCCTTTGGATTAAAACCCGATGTGCCAGGCAATCCCCCACCAGGACACTACGTGGGTGTTTAGTGCGGGGGCCGGGAGGGAATTGCGGCGCTTGCGGAGTTGCTCCATGGTCGTAGCACCACAATAGCTTGAAATAATTTAGCGTGGGGCCCTTGAAAGTGCGGGGCCTGTCGCAAATGTAGCTACTTTTGCTACTAGGATCATCCGGCACTGCTTATGAGTAACATAAGCCCGGGATAGGCTTCATTGTTATTATTGAAAAAGTACTCATCACAGTGCACTTTGTTAATCCATCATTGGATGAAGGCCTTGCCACGCCGTGTCGGCCACGCAGGGTTTGTCGTTTGACAGGGCATCTCAGTCAGTCAACCCACAGCACCTCAGTCTTTCCCGTGACCTCCTGCCAGCAGCGAGCCTTCGACAAAAACTTCACGTGATAGCCTCAAAGTGCACCTAGCCTGGCACAGGCACCGTGGTCACCGCCACATCGTGATGAATGACGGTGGTTGTTGTTGTTTGACCGTACTTCACGCAGTTCAGTGCGCGTTGGAAGTTGGTGAAATTCTCAATTGGGAGTACACAGTGAGGCTTTACTGGATAAACAAGCGGAGCAATAAGAAAAGGAAAGAAGACCCCAGGGTCGGTTCAGATATCACTCCACAAAAATGTTGATCCGTGTATTGGAGCTTAGGTCGCTGGGTTCATAGCGCAGTGCGCTATCATTGATTGTTATCGGATTAATAGCAATGACTGTCTATTGACGAAAGTGCCTGTGCGTTACATTTAGTAGTATATATATTTAAAGTACCATATGGCTCATGTCATTTGTCAATGCAGAATCGAGTGCTCAAAAATTAATCAGAAAATATCGACGAAAGTAGTGATTCCTCACCTTTACTGCAGCCTTGCACCACTTTGGTCCTCAGTCGTAATTTTTCTATAATGTTAATACATAAATGGAATGAAAAAAAGGAGTTGTACTTATGTGCCCATGCTTAATTTGTGTTTCAATGATTTACCTTCAAATAAAAAATCTGTCCGTGTCTCGCACCCCCAGAAAGGCATGTCGCATTCTCAGGAGGTGCGTGCACTACCAGGTTAAGAACCACTGGACTTACTTACTCCTCTTCGCTCCCTGTGGAGCATAAGGCCGCAACAAGCCCACACCATGCCGGGCGGTCTTTATCAGCTTTCCACTGGACCAAAATGCCTCCCAATCCCGTCAGACCGCGTGCCGCTGCTACAACTCGTCTCGCAAGTCTCGCAAGTTTTTTTTCCATTTTAATTTAGATGTTGGACAAATTTGCCCTGCCGTGTCGTCCTGGGTCGCCGTGATCGGGTGGTGTGCAGGTGATAATGATGATGAGGGGTTTGATGATGAGGTGTGTGTGTATGGTCTGGCCGGGTGTCTGGGGCGTCGCGACTAGCCTGATGATTTCTTGTGAAGTCCCGCGATGTTGCTCGGAGATGGCTTAGTTGTCTCGAGTTGACTTCACCCTGGAATCCTCTTGTGATGTGGCCCGGCCTCCCGCAGTGGCAGCAGATGATCTCCGCACCATCCCCGGTCCCTTTCGTGGGTCTGCCATGGTTGCTGTTGTTAACAATCACGCCTTGGGCTGTTGAATTCCCGAATGGCCGCTGCCATCTCCTCCAAGGTCGCCTGAAGATCGTTGCCCATGCTGGGCCCGGCGGCAGCCGCTGTTGTCGCTGCTCCTGTCAGCTCCGTTGGTCCTCTGGCTCCTCCCGCTCTCCGTCGTTTCTGACACCTGTGCCACAAGCTTGAATGGCGCTCTTGCTTCTTTGAAGTCTGGTCGCTCTCCGGCACAATTGGTAGCACAAGGCTGCTCCCTTGGATTTGGCCTGGCATCTGCTCCATCACCAGCGTGTCCCGGGCACCTTGTCCATCCGTGGGAATGCCAGAATTGCGAGCTCCTCCGTCTCCAGGTCGACAATGTTGACTCGGCGCTCTGTGGGAATTAGCTGCTGCTCCGGCTCGGCGACATCGGCTCATCCGACTGCGGGGATCGGCGGATGGTCAGGCCGTGCAGGATTGCCTCTTTTCCCCTCTCTCTCTTCGACGCTAGCCGTCAGCAACCGATCAATTGCGGAGGTAAGGCGGTCCAGTCTCTCCACTATCTGTTTTCGGGCTATCTTGTCTCGGCGATTCTGGTTCCCCGGTCTGTGGCAGGGCCTCCACCTCCTTCGGGAACGTAGCTGCCAGCGGGGTCTGGCTCCCGCTGGGTTTCGGGTCTCAGGCACCTGGGGCGCTTAGGGATGAAGCCTCTTCCTCCGATGGAGCTCCTCTTCGGGTCTTCTTTCGGGATACCGTAGACTGAATCCTACCGCTGCCACCAGTGTAAAGAAGCTCATTGGAAACGTCCATTTTGTAGAATTAGAAACTTTATTTCTATTGTAACGTATTTACAGCTCCGAGCGTAACAACCGCCACACTCGTAATTACTACAGCTATCTCCAGCCCCGATGGTTTCCACTAAGTTGTTCATGAACAGTCACCGCCGATGGTTTACACCAAGTTGTTCACGAACAGTCACCGCCGATGGTTTACACTAAGTTGTTCATGAACAGTCACCGCCGATGGTTTCCACTAAGTTGTTTCACGAACAGTCACCGCTGATGGTTTACACTAAGTTGTTCATGAACAGTCACCGCTGATGGTTTCCACTAAGTTGTTCATGAACAGTCACCGCTGATGGTTTACACTAAGTTGTTCACGAACAGTCACCGCTGATGGTTTCCACTAAGTTGTTCTCGAACAATGGGCCCCGATGTCGTCCATCTTGGTCGTCGATTAGTCCCCCGAGCAAGCGCGCCGACCACGGGCCTAGCTCCCCCTTATATACCTGCTCGGCCCCACCCCAATCGGACAATGCCCCCCCCCCACCACACTGTACTATAACACGTGTGTTCTTTATTGAATAATGAGTACAGTGCCTTCTGGTCACCTATTCCTATCTCAACGTGTACCTTCTAGCACCTTCTCTGTACAGTCCCCTACATCACTGCCCCCCCCCCCCTGATGGGGACTGAACACAAGTGGACTATGGGATTTTCCCTGGGTACATGGGATGTTTAACATTTCACTTCTAGGTCAACGCATAACACAGGCCCTTGAAGCAAGGGGGGCGGGGGTGGAAGCGTTGTGACCGACAATGACCACTGCGTACCGCAGGTATGACCGAGGGGAAGTCCCTAGACAAGTTCGGATACTCGCCACTTGTGTTAGAGTATGCAAAGTACGAGTGTTGGTTGTTCCACCACAGCTTCACAGAACCGGTTTCAGACTTAGCCAAACGACTTACGTCACCAAAGAGGCCCAGCTCAAGGGGTGAAACTTGGACGCCTCGGCTAACTCCTTTCTGCATGCCCCCACCACCCACTCCGTCTCTTCCAATTTCTTTCCCCAACACACACCCAGCAGTTGGTCACAGTTTGGCTGCTGGCAGAGAGACAGTTTCGAGTGAGTGCGTTAAATAACGCAGCGGTGCTGTTGAAAAATTGCTTTTCAGTTCTGAAATTACACGTCAACAGTGCTGTACCGTTTCGATGCGTTGTAATGTCCGTCTTGCAGTTGTGTCGGAGCCGGCGATTCAAGTTGGAGTGGAAACTATCCCGACAGACGTCCTAATGTTGAGCGCATTCGTCTGGTCGGAATGCTAATGATGGTTTATCGTTTGCTTGGGTGCATCAAGGTTCGGTTCCACAGGGCCCATTGTCGTTTTAATACTTAAACGTGAACAAACTCTGCCGCCTATTCACGCGGTTCGAGGTTGAGTTCAAAATGATTGTGGACGATTTTCATATCTATGCTATTCTTGTTAACACAGAGCAATCAATAACGCTTTATATTTAACCAAGTGTTAGTCTCGAATTGTAACTCGGTTTTAGTCTCCACTCTTAAATCTGAACACGCCACAGCCCTGACTGTTTAAACGTTTTCATTTTATTTGATCAGGTAAGGCCCACCGAGCTACATAGCTCTTTTTCAGAAGCGACCTGGCCGCAAATGATAACTCAACAAAGCGGCTTATCACGTGAAAATGTATAGCAGCCAAATACCGTAAACGCACGTTGTTTTCTGAATGTGGAACAAAACCGGAGGACGCTGAGAAAAATCCACTCGACCACGGGGAGAGAGACAAGCAAACTCCAAATATACAACAGGCGTCACGGTCGGGATTGAACCCACGATCTCCTATTTGACACCGGTATAAGGTCATCAGGGTTACATTCAGACACACGGACGATCGCTTGCCATGTTTTCCCCCCCTATTTTCCAGGATTTGAAAACCCTTGGGAGTAATCCATTTGTACATTTGCACATAGGTAGGATTAGGCAAAAAAGACTCGATACATCAACGTTTTGGCTCCAATACGTTGACGTTTTTGACAGCGGTGTTAATTTCTCAAGCCAAAGAAAATAGCAGAAATATATTAAATATCCCACTGGCCACCTTAATGTTAAGCTCTCCGAGAATAGTCAAGTATGGTCAAACAACCCCTACTAATGACACGGCATGGAGAGGCATTGATCCGGCAGTGGATAGATTCATGGGTGTTAATCGTAATACCGTAATCATTTATAACATTCATAGCGTTGCGTTTAAATCTCGGCTAGGGATTGACTCAGCCTTTCATCCCTCAGTGGTCGAAACAATCAGCGCCATTTTTGTTGAAGTAGAACAATGATTGGCCTAATACACTTTTTGTGTTCAAGCTTGTCAGGAAAGACTGGAGCGATGGCCAATGATTGAAACTACGGTCGAAACATAAGATGACCATTCTCTACTCTTAGGTTTTTTCGGTAAAGTCACGTAGGGGAACATAAATAAAAAAATAATAAAAGATTAATAATACAAATAATAGAAGAAATAATAGAAATAAAATAATTTTATTTCTATTATTTTTATTATTTCTTCTATTATGTTTATTATTTATCTTTTACTATTTATTTATTTTTACCTACGTGACTTTACCGAAAAAACCTAAGAGTATGAATCCTTGCAGTCACTAAAGCTTCAAATCTAGAAATGACCATTCTCTCTCCACTGCTTCCCCCGAGTTTCACCAAATAAACGTGCGATATTCTTTACACACTCTACCATCTCAGTGCGCTGCAGTCACCCCCCTCCCCTCCCCCCACAGCCACAGCTCTGCAGGCCGCCTCTATCGTCTTATTTGTACAATTTATTCAATGGCCATGAGAGCCTTGCCAGGTTTCAAGTGTCCTCAGCAGGCCACACCACACTTCTCTCTGGGGAAACGACAGCCTCCATTTGCAAGCTGCAGAATGCCCACCGTAAACAGAAACTTCTGCTCGTATGTGTATGATATATTTGTTTGGTTTCGTGCCACTAAATGTAATTGTTTGCATTGCGCTAAACTCGAGTTGTCCGTCCAGTTATGTCGCCCCTGATGATCGTCCTGGACTTCCCTTATCCTTGCTGACGTTAAAGTGAGCCTTGCGAGGTACAACAGAAGAGTCGGGCCTTAGCACAGCTGTACGGCCAGGAATTTGTGAAAATGTGTCACTGGCAAATGTCGCCCTGGACAGGACGTTGTCGCTTAAAAGTGGAGATGGAGCGATGAAATCAGCTGGTGCTGGACGGGATTGCCGCATCGCGAGACCATCAGAGATGGCGACGGCATGTGGAGGCCTTCGTCCAGCAGTGGATAGATCAAGGCTGAGGATACAAAAAACCCGTAAAGACTTGCTTATAATAGGAGGCATGTAACGATGCACAGATCGATCGAAAAAAGCATGATTTGTCCAAGTCGGAGTGGATTATATGTGATTCATGCATATGCATATGCGAATGATATGCTAATTATAAATAATTATAGTCAAACACAACAAGAAATAATAACGAAATGAAAAAGTCATCATGAGCAATGAAGGCATTAATTCTGGAATGGAATGGCGACCCTCCAAACTCGTGACAACTAACGGAATTGTGAATGTATTAGGGGCATGTGGAGCAGTGAGCGGAGTGGTGGCAAGGCGTTATGAACCACGGCGAGCCGAGTTCGATTCACGGCCAACATCAGTGGCCGCCCACCCAGCCACCCACCTCACCAACCCATCGTGGCCCGAGTTAGGTCAAAACCACACCTCGAATGAAGGCTTTTCTTGACCGGTTTGTCTCCGTTTCTCTTGAGTCAAGGGATGGAAGAAAAAACAACAAACAACAACAATACCGGCCACCACCCGACACTCACCTCGGCTAATGTCATTACGTTTTGTGTTTATCTTCTTGGTTCTTTCGGTAAAGTCACGTAGAAGGGAAATAATAAAATAATAAATATTTTACATAATAAAATACAATTCTCACGACGTTTCGGCCACAACGCAAGCAGCCGCCCTCAGGTGAAGAACAGGGCTGTCGGAAAGACAGCGTTGTGGCCGAAACGTCGTGAGTATTGTATTTTATTATGTTTTATTTTTATTATTTTATTATTTCCCTTCTACGTGACTTTACCGAAAGAACCAAGAAGATGAATCCCTGCAGTCACGAAAGCTTTAAATCGAAAGTTTTGTGTTTAGTTTAACACGTAGGCTTTCGCGACCAATATCATCCATAGTACAGGGTTTTGGGTGAGATCGCGTCAATATCAATGTGTCGTTAAACCCGCCACCACCCAACACAGCCAACTACTAAGGGTTGTCACGTTAACGTTACTAGTACAGCACACCCGGTAGTGTTTTGGAGAGCAAATCCACAACATTTACAATCCGAGTACGACGTTTCGCCAGTAATTGCAACTGGCATCATCGGGCGGCAGCCAGATTTGTCAAGAAATCCTCCAGTTTCGTTCCCCGTACTGCCGGTTCGCACGGTTGGCTACGTACGGTGCGAAAGAAGTTCAACATGCGTTGCCTGCGTGTTCGTAGCCTGTGACCGGAACCGCCCGGAATGCTTCCCGATCTCTGAAGCGAATCAGGATTTTGAGCCTGGACAGTGCTTGTGTGGGTAACCACTGTGCGCCAAAGGGCTGGGGGTTGTGCGTGTTGTGGGCAGTGGAGGGGAGTGCGGCGATAACAAGTTGGCCCCCCATCCATCCATCCCCCCCACCTTCCACCGTCACCAACGTGCATTGACCAGATTGGTGAAGTATGGGGAAACATTTATTATATCATATAAATAAACAAAAAGCCAAGGCAAAATTTTGGCCAAATGACGAATATGTTCGATTTTCTTTGTTACACGTTCTCGTGCACCGCTGCCAATGCAGCCCTATCACCAACACGAGTTGCTTAGAATGTACAAGGTGTGTGTCGGGGAGGCCCCCATCCAGCAGTGGATTGACAACACGGGGTGTACATGCGCATGTGTTTGTCGTGACCTTGCGGCTGCCTGCCAGGGAAGAGGAGGTGGGGGGACTTAACAGTGGCATGTGTGGATGAAAAACACAGTGAAGAGCAAATGAATATTTCCCAGTCGCTGACATGTTATTATGCCGCCTGCCATGAAAGGGCATGCTGTGCAACAGCTCACTGCAGAGGGAACAGCTTCTTATTTGAATAACATTGTTCAAAGAGAGCCGTGGCATAACATCGACAGGGAAATCGTAATTGACTATTCATGAAATTGGGAACATGCTGTTGTGAACGCAGGCAGGGGTCATGCATTTACATATTGATCGGTTTAACAATTGATCATACATGTTTAAGTATTTGTCAAATTTCGTTTCTTTGTTAATTTCATTGTGTATGTAGTCCTACATTGTTCGTGGTCCTAGTGGCCAAGTAATTGTTTTGCCCTAAACAGTATCGTCCCCCTCCCTCCACTCCTTCCCGTCCCTCCCCTATAACCTTTCGTGACCCCGCGTGCCCTCTGTTATCGTCACTCACTCCTCGGCCCTTGCACGCCCCCCGCCATCTAAATCACTTGAGTGTTGTTACCGCCTTTCTAACGATGTTAAGCGCCTTAAGCTAAGGCGCTCTATAAATATAAAATGAGATAAGATTCGATCTGAGGCTGTATATCTTAAGCACATGAATCGGAAATTAAAGTAGACCATAATCATGCACCAAGAATTGGTGGTAATTTAATAAAGGATAATTTGTATAATGCGTAAATGCTATATAAACGTCCCAAGATGATTGAATTTCATTTTTGCACGGCATCTAAATGGCCATCAGTAAGAGCACCTGGTACTGTCTATACAATTTTCTCTCCAGAAAGGACAGTTGCCCAAATTACTGTCCCTTTTTCATGGCCCAGCCAACATCACACGATGACAGATGCCCATCAACCTACTCAATGCCACGCGAGCTTTGTGTCAAACGTTCGGACGCAAAGATTATGTCTTTTAAAGTCCTTTAACAAGTCATTTTTCGTAGCAAAAAACAAGTGCAACAGCTGGATAAACGGCTCAGGCAGTTGTTTTCCAAATTTACGCCCCCCCCCCAAAGCGAGGCCTCCAGAAATTTGCGGGAGCTCTGGCAGCAAGTCTTGTAATTTTCCATGTAACCACTGAATTAAACTATATATTTTTTATTTGACTACGTAAGGCCCTACTGAGCTTCCCAGGTGATAAGTGGTCACAAGTGACTCTGGTCATCACAAATGATAACAATGAAGTGGCTGATCATGTGGAAAATTAGAGCAGCCAAATATTTTATTGTTGTATTTTTATTATTTTATTATTTCCCTTCTACGTGACTTTACCGAAAGAACCAAGAATATGCATCCCTGCAGTCACGAAAGCTTGAAATCGAAATTCAGCCAAATTCTCTAAATAACACTCCCCCGAAGTGGGAAAATATGTATATATAATGTGATGTTTCAGGCAACAACAATTGTTCTTGATAGAGAGATAAATAAATTGCCATTGCCTTAAATGTCACCTGCATATATGCAACTTTAATTCTACTTAAAACTCACTCAAAATATAAACTCTTGGACGGCAGTGTTATTGACATAGCAAATGGCTATTAAGAAGTGCCATTGTATGGCATAATATTTGTTTCTTTTGTTCGATTCATTACGTAACATATATTAAATAAGTTCCCTGAATATCCTGTCAAAAATGGAACATTTATGTAATCAAACGTAGCACAAAATGTCATGGCCACGGCCCGAAAATGCACCTCTTGTATGCTATTTGTGTTTCACTGAGGCCGCGGTGTTATTTTTAACGAACGTGTCGACTCGTTTTTTTTTGTACAAAAAGCAACGACGGCGTTCTGTCGGCGACTCTCTATTGTGTCGAGGGAAAGGGATTTTTTTTCTCTCAAAGAAGCCGAGAGAGCGTCGATGGGGTGGCGCACCCTTCCTCCGGATTTCTTCTGATCTCGCTCACCGCACCAGGCGGCGGCGGCTGCTGCTGCTGCTGCTTCTCCTGACGGGTCAGCTGCCCCAGGAGGATCGCTGTGGGGCGCCTGACCCCGCGTGACCTCTACACGGCCGCGCGCACGCAAAACCTTAACAGACTGTTGGGGCAAGTACTGTTAGCGAGCACCTATGAAGGCCGGAACAGTACACGAGGGGGTGGGTGGCCAGCACCACGCCTGACCGCCTTTGTCTCCCCAGTGGGGATGTTTATACATAATATAGGTTTTTGGGTCAGATCGCGTTATTTATAAATGTGTCGTAACCCTCCACCACCCGACACGGCCAAACAGTAAAAAATGTGTCACGTTTTCAAAGGACAAATTAATTGACTTCTTTAGCCCACCGGTGTGCTGAAGAGAGAATCAACAGCATTTTTAAAATTTGAGTATGACGCGAAAGCCTACGTGTTATAAATGGATGTGTATACACCACTGCACGAGGAGGTACTCATTTGAGGCTGAGTCGACCTAGGGGAGGCCCAGGACCGATGTAGATAATCGTCACTGGTGTTGGCCGTGAGTGGGACTCGGATGCCCAGGTTCATAGCGCAACGCGCAAACGGTTACGCGACCGCTCCCGCACGCTACCGGGCGAACACAAAGACAAAGCTCCCCCGTATAGACTTAACAGGCTGTTGGGGCAAGTGCTGTTATCCAGCACCTGTGAAGGCCGGCACGGCACACGAGGGGGGCTGGTGGCTAACACAACGCCCGACCGCCTTTGTCTCCCCAGTGGGGATGTTTACACACCACTGCACCAGCTACTCATTTGAGGCCGAGTCAACCTAGGGGAGGCTCAGGACCGTGAGCGGGAATCGAACTCGGGTGGCCGGGTTCGTAGCGCAGTGCGCGCTGTAACAGGATAAAATGAATCCGTGGCAGAATGATAAAAAAACAAATTAGGGTCTCAATGTTTTTTGTTCCATGCTCACGTGCACATGATTTAAACATAAACAATCAGCGGTTCTTATTGCAAGATATATTACTAGTGGTCGTATGAGTTCATCAAACATTTTTGTTGAAATTTGACCCTCCTCCACCTGCTGTCAGCAGCACCACAGACTGCAAATGATATAATTATCACGTGTTGTTTGGCAAACCCAAGCCTGCACAAGTAATGACAGATTAAATGAAAGCGAATAAGGTATTTACTATATTACTTTCATTTAACGGACGCTAACTTACACTCAAGAAGGTGTGTGATGTTCGGTGGCATTTTGAAGGCGTTTCGTGTGAAATTCAAAGCCAACATCATGAATTTGCGGCAAAAGAATTGCGCAACAATCCTAACATACGGGCGCAGCCACAGTTATGGTGAGCTATTTCATGTCAAAATATAACAGCGAGTTGCAGAATTGCTAGACATAACAAGCGAAACTGAAACGCGTGGAATTCGTCCGTAATGCGCGAAATGGCAAACAAAGGGGTTGCCATTACGTACGGAATCATTTCACACGAAAGGTTTCCAAATGTCCGATTATATGTATATTTTACTTAAAGTAGATTTCTATTTACTAAGCGAAGACGACTTAGGAAACTAGTGACATTGGCATTAGGACAAGCTCTTAACTAACACTGCAGGGATTCATCTTCTTGGTTCTTTCGGTAAAGTCACGTAGAAGGGAAATAAAAAAATATTAATAAAACATAATAAAATAAAAATAGTTATGTTTTATTTTTAATATTTTATTATTTCCCTTCTACGTGACTTTACCGAAAGAACCAAGAAGATAACACACCGAACACAACATGTTTTTGTTCATGACATGTTTAACTGCTGGGGGTGGTTTAAGCCAGAGAAGCCGGGCGGAAAAACCCACGCGACCACAGCGGGAACACCAAAACTTGACACACACAGGAGGTCGAAGCCACCGGCTTGGTCTGCGGTGCGTTGGTATATTCCATCAATTATAACGAGAAACACAGTGGCAATTCGTACATTTACTTAGCGGGAATATCATCATCAGCGGCAAGATCAACAGTAGCATCATCAACGACATCCGTAGCATTTACATACATAGGTAAATCATCAGCTACGACTCACGATTCGTCAAAAAAACACGTTTTCCTTCAGGACGTTCGCGTCCATTTGAAATAGCCGTCTAAAAGGTAGGCCACATACACAACGCTGTTTACCCCTCTTCACTGCTGGAAGCTTTTTGTGATCATGAATCTGGGTCCGTTAGTTTCACGACAAACTGGGCCTATATAATCGCGTTCCTTGTCGGCGTGATGAAGGTAAATTGGCTGCGTGGTTTTCTCTCCGCGTGTGATTGCCCTTGACAGACAGGTAGTCAGCTATGCTCTGCCCCTACCTCGGGTGTCTGCTCAAGACTGATTTTCAATTCAAAATCAGGTAAGTTCACCAAATCGGGTGCTACAAGTAATTAGTAATCACATATCAACGTTAGTTCATATGTACGTATGATTATGGAAAATACAACGGTCAATATTTGCATGGAAAGGCAGTTAATATTTATATGGAATGATGACGCTTAGTTTTTTTGATGGAAGAGAATGAATTTTGTGTCATCATTTATTGTCACGTTGCAGGGACTTGTAACTTAAAAAGGGAGCGTTGTCAGCAAGATGGAATTGCAACGTGATATGTTGAATATGTATTCATGTTGCGAGGCACATGTAAGGCCTCGTGGAGGATAAGGCGAGCAAGAGTCGGGCCCAATTAACACGAGGCGTCTCTCGCGCGGGGCACGCTTTACGAACATGGCTTTCAACCCACACCGTTTACCCCGTATTCTTGTACAGCGAAATTGAGTTTACAGATCCACGGACTTTGTAGGATGAACGTTGAGATTTATAAGGGGCACGGAGTAACTAAAAGGGTCTGAATTGGTCTGTAACAAGGTACGGCACTGATAAGGGGTTGACATGTATGCATTAATATCACCACATTTAATTGACGTCGGCTCATCTCACTAGCGATTTGAAAGCACGTGCGGTGAAAATAGCGTTTAATGTGCACGAGGTTAATTTGGAAGCTTATTGACACTGATGGTATAAACGTGCAGACAGCGTTTAAGTGATCGTCAATAAAACTTTCAGCCATTGATATTCAGGAGTTATATTGCAGAACACAGTGCGTTTCTACATTCACTCACAGGCTCCAACTCTGTTACTCCTAATCGTGTGCAGCTTCAGGAGAATTCTAGAACGTCATGTCTCCTGAAATGGTCAGATTAAAATGTTTTATATGGCACAGTTGAGAAACATAAGATAGTTTGTAACAAAGGGAGTGAAGGGATTACAGTGCTCTGCTGTTTCATGTTTCATCACCCTGGTAACAGCAGGTCAAATGGTGTCATCAAAATGACGTTCACCACTTCCACATAAACATCACGCATCAAGTTGCATCTTCCGAAATGTGCATTGCACGCTGTGTAAAAGTGGGAGAGTTAGACACCTGCTTTGTGGACATGTTCAACAGCATAAATACATGGAATATTAACCTGTGACATTTATTCTGCTGTGGTCTACCTAGGCATCTACAACGACGCACGGTTCGCCCTGGACAGACATGGAAACATTAACGATGTTCAAAATCATCAAAGAACATTTCGAGCGGGTGTTGGGGGAAGCAGGGGCCGTACAGATATTGCGTGCGACTGTTGTGTGAGTCGTGGCTGAGAAATCGAGATCTTGTGAGTCACAAGGTATCGCCGGACGAGGTTTCACACGTCGTAAGCTTTTGCGACCAATATTACACTGGTCAACACACTTTTTCTAGCGTAAGGTATTCCAACGGTTTTAAGGTAATTTTGGGGTGCTGATTCCAAATCTGGCATCTGTTTTTGTCTATCATATCAGGTTTTTGAGATATCAAATATTGCATTTTCAATAAAAACTGCAGAAGAAAAATATTAAATAAATGTGGATATCTACATAAAATCATATTATAAACACACTATCCTAAAAATACAGCACCATATTTTAACACTAAAGCAGTCACTGACTCGCAACAACTTGCAATCATAAGTGACAGAGTTTATTTCGGGTAAAATCAATGAAAATGGGGTATGCCGATAGCATAAAAGTGACATGTGATAGAGCAAATCTGAGATCAGATTTGGAATCAGCACCCTGAAAATAGTCTAGAACAGCTGCAAAAGTCCAGGCCAGAAAAAAATGTTTTTTTTTGTTGACCAGTGTAATCCATGATATTAATAGAGGTTTTTGAATATAAATGTGTCGTTAAGCACGCCACCACCCGACACTGCCAATTAGTAAGGGTTGTCACGTCAACAAAACTTTTCAATTCGGTACTAGTACAGCACACCGGTGTGTTGGACAATAAACAACTCTGCCTGTTGCCTGATGATGTTGGTTGTAATTACTGGCGAAACGTCGTACTCTTAATTATGAATCTTGTGGGTTTACTCTCTCACACACAACCGGTGTGTGCTGAACTAGTAACGAATTGGCATATTTTGTTTAAGTGACAAACCTTACTCATCGGTTGTGTCGGGTGGTGGCGGGTTTCACGACAACATTTATATATTTACGCCATCTAACCCAAAAAAGCCTCTATCGTATTGATATCGCCAGACCGTTCACATTTCAGATTTAGCCAAACTACAGCGGCACATCTGAGATCACAACAACAGCAATCTCAGCACACATACGTCAACAACACCACTGCCACAATGGAAGAAGAAGAAGGAAATTCAACAACTGCCGACGTTTCACGCACTGGTCTCTCACCATGGCATGTGACTCAAACATCCGGAGAGAACCCTGAGAGTGGCTGGGGAAAGGGGCAAGCCATAAATGACGTCACGCACCTAGGGGGGGGGGGGTCAG
Source organism: Lethenteron reissneri (assembly GCF_015708825.2). Classification (NCBI taxonomy): domain Eukaryota; kingdom Metazoa; phylum Chordata; class Hyperoartia; order Petromyzontiformes; family Petromyzontidae; genus Lethenteron; species Lethenteron reissneri. The sequence goes on from NC_083805.1 coordinate 4,691,937, forward strand.
ACATTTGTGACGATGTGTGACAAGAGGGGGGGGGGGGGGGGGGAATGTGACGTCACATCAAAATGCGCAATTTTAAATATAGACAACACGTTCTACTTAATTAAATAGACTTTTTAATAAATGTTTTCTCCTACAACATCAGAGTGCAACGCCACATTAAATACGCACTACAATGACGATAGTTTAAAGCGATTTGAAGCATGTTTTATATTTTTTTTGGGGGGGAGGGGGGCAGAGCTTTGTGACGTCATATTTGAGGGGGGGTCTGACTTTTTGTGACGCCGTGTGACGAGGAGGGGGGGGGGGGGTAAAAAATCGTCCAAAAACGCGTGACGCCATTTATGGACGGCCCCAAAGGGAAAAAACATCACTCGCTCCGTGCTACATGCACGGCTGCCTCGTTTCTACAAAACGGTGGCATCGCGATTAATAACTGGATGGGAACCCCTGAGCGAGTATTTCTACTCATTCACTGCATCCTGCACGCGGTTTTAGTCCGTTTGGTTATCAACGATGCGGGCATTTTTTGTTCGTTTTACCAAGGTTTATTGAAAGGACACGTACGTCCTTTTATCCGCCATAATAATTCGCCAAAAGAACTTGTATTGGAATAAGAGGGCAGCTGTCAGAACTGGACGAGTGGGAACGCGGTCGCTAAATACACAGGTCTCCCTCGACATCGTTTTGTTCTCAGTGGGCCCTCGCTTGGTTACAAAGGTCATCTTGCCTGTACACATGCACACACACACACCTCCTCACATCCACGCAATCCACATGCACACAGCCCCTAAAAAAACACCCAGGCCACACACATGCTGTTTACACAGAATACGGGTGTGCGTGTGTGTGGCTGGGTCATGTGGCCTGCATGCCCTAGCCACCGCATGCCAAAACAACTTTTGTTCGGCCGGATAGAGGGGGCTAAACGGGCGCGGCACGGGCGAGAGAAGAGATGGAGTGATGTGGTACAGGAGGACGTGGAGCTGAGTGGACTTTGCTGATGAGTGGTACCAGCGGTGTCAAGATAGGCCTCTGTGGAGGAGGCTCGTGAAGGACGCTGCTGCTGCTGGGCAGTTGGAGGCAGTTGTCCTCCAAAAACAACGGAGGGCAGAGGAGCGACGCTCACAACAACGAGTGGAACGCCGGGTGGATAAAACACAGCAAGTTGGCACAGTAGGGGGCACAGGTGGTGCATCGGCCAGTCATCTCAAGTCAGTCGACCCATGGCACCTGCTGGGTCTGTCCCGTGACCTCCTGCCAGCGGGCGTTCGACACTTCACGTGGCCTCAACGTGCACCTAGCCTGGCACAAGCGCCGTGGCGACGTCACTGCCACTTAGTGGCGAATGGCGGTTGTTGTTGCGTGTGTGTCACACAGGGCAGTCGGTTCCGTGTAAGACTAAATAATTAATAATAATAAATAAGCAGCTGTGGTGCAATTATTCTTTTGGTGTACGGTGTTTTTTTTCTGGAAGACTTTGCAGTTTTTCCCCGGATTTTTTCTGTTTGCGCATAGTCACTTTAAGATGTTTTCTTGTTCATGTTTTTGTTTGTTGCGGTTGCACCCGATTCAAGAGCCGAATGGCTCACGGGGTATGCCAAATAAATGCAACTGAAAACTGAAACTTTTGTTACTGCCAAAGATAAGGCACAACCCTCAACACCGCAAACCCATACCGCCTAAATTATCACGAGCGAAAACACTGTGCTAAAACGCGCAGCTCTGTAGCAATAACAACAATGGTCTTCATTTAATGAAGTTCCTTTAACATCGAAATATAACAAAGCGCTGTACTGTACGTAAAAAAAAAAAAAAATCTAAAAACTAAAAAAGTAATACAACATCCAATAGAAACAGTCGAAAGAAAATCATAATATTGGCAACGACACATTCGGACAGCATGCAGACACACTACAATACAAGTCAGTGATGAGAATTCGAATAAGAGTTCCACATTACAGGAAACGTCAGTTGTAGTAATTACACTCGCAGAAAATGTAACATCCAGTCAAGACGACAGGACAAGTCAGTGCTAATAATTATTAGATTCAGCAGTATTGGTGAAATGCAATCGGACAACAGGGACACAAAATGTAATATTGGAGTTGAGAATAGGTTTTTATCATTTTTTCTGGCAACAAAACAGGTGAGAAGTTGTTAAAAGACCAAACTAAAACCTTTTACAAGGAATCATGTCTGCATTAACCACAATACTTGTGGTCAGAATGCAAACAAAAAAACATACTCTGATAATATATGCATTGTCCTTGAAACTGATTGGTCCACACCAGAGACAGCTTTCTTTTGAGCCTCGTCTCAAACGGTGTTAGACCAGAGGACGCCAAAAGGCGTACAGCACAAAGAAAATGCACCATCCACCACAACCAATCATCCACCACCACCACCACCACCACCAACAACCATCCACCACCATCCACCACCACAAACCATCCACCACCACCACCAACCACCACCACCATCCACCACCACCACTAACCATTCACCACCACCAACCATCCACCACCACAAATCATCCACCACCACAAACCATCCACAACCACCACCACCACCACAAACCATCCACCATCACCACCAACCATCCACCATCACCACCAACCATCCACCACCACCCACCACCACCACCACCATCCACCACCACCACCACCAACCATCCACCACCACCAATCATCCACCACCACCAACTACCACCACCCCCACCACCAACCACCACCACCAACCACCACCACAAACCATCCACCACCACCACCCACGCGTTTGCTTAAAAAATGCACCCGAACAACAATCGGACAGAACGCAACCGACCACAGGCGGCGCGATGAGGTTTACAAACTCACAGCAGCGCACGTTCGAGCGGAGGTGTAAATATAGCTATTGTAGATCCTGTTTCCGTGTAGGATAGATGATTATTTTTAAAGTAAATGACGTGTGCTGCCCCCCACCCCCCCCCCGTACTACCCTTTTCACTTTCCTTACATGTTTTTGTTCATAATATGCGTAAAGAACTTCACACGTAGTAGGCGTTCACGACAAATATTATCCTCAGTAGAGGTGCTTGGGCGAGATTGCGTACATATGAATGCGTCATTAAACCCGCCACCACCCAACACAGCCAATTAGTAAGGGTTTTCACGGAAGCAAAACATGCCAATGCGTTACTAGTTCAGCACTCGAATGGTGAACGTTGTGGATCTACCTACTAAAAACAAATGCAGGGCCTACCTTGGCTCCTCCCACCCTCAACGAGTATCTATATATATAAAATCGTGAATCTGTCTGTCTGTGTGTGTGTCTGTGTGTCGCCGGACCATACGCTGTTTCATTGGACGGCGGTTGCCCCTGGCAACGGGTAGCGACGCCTTCGCCGCTTTCATTGGACGCCGGTTGCCCCTGGCAACGGGTAGCGACGCCTTCGCCGCGGGCTGCAGTTTAATTGGACGGCGGTTGCCCCTGGCAACGGGTGGCCACGCCTTCGCCGCTTTCATTGGACGGCGGTTGCCCCTGGCAACGCGTAGCGACGCCTTCGCCTCGGGGTGGACGACATTTTTAATTCCCGTTAAAAATAGGCGCACGCATTAACACGCGACTCTGACGTAAATTCATCAAAGTTTCACGTCCTCTTCAGGGTCGGTACATTATAAAATTCTAGCGATTACACAGTATTATTGTAGCGCGGGGGGGGGGGGGGGGAGCGGCACACGTACCCTGCCTCAGCCGGGTGGGAAAATCAGGCGATGCCGGAGGCTCTGCACCGTGCTAGGCCTCGACACCCACCACGCGACTCTGAGGTAAATTCATCAAAGTTACACATCCTCTACAGACTGGTGAGGGAGGGAGAGCGGTGAGGGAGGGAGAGCGGTGAGGGAGGGAGAGCGGTGAGGGAGGGAGAGCGGTGAGGAGGGAGAGCGGTGAGGGAGGGACTCAGCCTCAAAACGAGTAACTGGTGTGGCGTATTAACATCGCCACTGGGGAGACAAAGGCGGCCGGGCGTGGTGGATACAAGTCCTGGGCGAAGCCGGGTAGTACAGCTAGTACAGTATATAAAAATACGGGTTTCTTGGAATTTCTCTCACTTGATACAGCTATCGTGCTGTGACTGTTTCACCTGAAGACGGAAGCTTGTGTTGCCTCCGAAACGTCGTGATTTTTATTTTACTTTTACTAATTTGTATTTTTTACCTACGTGACTTTATCGAAAAAAAACCCCCCTAAGAATATGGTTTACCTACTCTCCAACGTGACAATCTCCGGGTCCTCCAATTCCTCCCCTCCACATTTAGAAGCATCAATTTTAGAGTATTTGGCTGCGATACATTTCAGCATGAGGATCTGATTTCTGGCCAAGGTAGCTTCTCAAAAAGGAGCTGTATTGTTCAGTGGGCCTTACCTGTTAAAATAAGAATGGGTACACAGCAGTTGATCAACCGGTAGCTTGTTGTGGGGTAAATTATGGGTATTTCCCACCTCTTCCAAGAAATCTCACCAGCGCAGAAGCAACTCATCAAAGCTCCCTCAAGTAGAGTCCCTTTCGTCAGCAGCAGTAGCACGAGCAAAACGACTGCAGTCAATGGCGGAGCCAGGATTTTCAGGTCGAGGGTGGGGGGCAACCCCTCCAGCAATGAAAAATGATAGAGGAGTTGTTAGTGAGTAATGAGTTGCTAGTGAGGACTTGTCCCTTGCTTTTTATTCGACGCGTGTGCGGCGATGGCGCAGCCATCGATCGAGGGTTGAATTCGAACCGCGTCGTGTGATCGGCATCGCGCTCGCTGAAGCTGTGTGATGCCTTCAGGGAAGTCGTGCGATGTATACGCAACTGCGCACAATACTGCGAGTCACTTATAACTGCTTTGCCGTTACTTATTGCCAATTATGGACTCAGACTATAGTCCTATCATCTCATAGAGTCCCTGGCAAATAATAATATGCTACACCGTGGCAGTGGGGGTCGCAAAATGCCGATGTATTACTAATAAACCCCAATGATCCGATCGAAATGAGGGATTTCGATAGGATCATTGGGGGGGTGGGTGCTGTAGCTTTACCTCTGCATAGATTTACGTAAAAAAAAAACCCGACACACAATCGCGTCATCGAACATGGCACAGTGCTTTCTTTTTTTGTTAACATCAATCCACTGCTGGAAGAGCCGTCATCAATCCCCTTCCTATAATTAGCGCGGTCCTCAATTTGACATTCACGGCAACACGTGCGTTCCACGTGGTGCGCGCGCTCTCACGCGAGGGCGTGTACTCGACTGCGCCCTCTGATTGGCTGAGAGGCAGTGGCTATAATCTACACACCCCCACCCCCTATCCCCTGTCCCACCTCGACCAGTGATGGATGGAGTTGGATACAGCAGATCGGGGGGAGGGGGGCGGCACTGGGGGGGCACTGGGGGGGGGGGGCACTGGGGGGGAGGGGCACTGGGGGGGGGGAGGGGCACTGGGGGGGGGGGGGGCACTGGGGGGGGGCACTGGGGGGAGGGGCACTGGGGAGGAGGCATCCCACGTGGTTTGGCCCAACTGAAATACAGAAGTAAATACATTTAGTACCAAAGGGGCATGGCCATGTGCATCCAAATAAAGGAGGACCTTGGCGAAGTTAAATTCAGGTCCTCTCTTAAAGAAAACCAAGCAAAAGACCCACAGGGGACCCCAAGTAGCTCAAGGGGGAATCCCAGATTCACGAAAGAATAGGGGTGAACCAAAAATCAGCTCTATTTAAAAAAAATAATTATTATAAACATGCGAGGTTAATTGCCCGATGATGCTGGATGTAATTACCAGGGGAACTTTTCGATTTAAAGCTTTCGTGACTGCAGGGATTCATATTCTTGGTTCTTTCGGTAAAGTCACGAAATAATAAAAGAATAAAAATAAAACGTAATAGAATCAAATTCTCACGACGTTTCGGCCACAACACACCAGGGAAACGTCACGGTGCTCACATTGTGAATGTTGTGGATGTACTCTCCAACACACCGGTGGGCTGAAGTAGTCACTAATCGGCGTTTTGTTAACGTGGCAAATCCCTTACTAATTGGCTGTGTCGAGCGGCGGAGGGTTACGACACAGTTATGCTTACGCGATCTCACCCAAAAATCTTTATTATGAATTATTATGAAGGCTAATCAACATTTAAAACAGCTAATTAATCAAGCTCCGTCATCTGACTCTGGCTTTGTCACTTCCCTCCAGCTGTTGTTTCACGACCCCTGTCCCATCTGTGTAGAGTATCCTCATTTCATTACAGCTCTTCGTCTACATTTCTCTCATCTCGCTACGCCCCCGTTGCCTATATCGCTTCTGTAATCTCACCGTATCATCAGGTACTCTGGGGGAGGCCCAGGATCGGTGAAAGAAATATTACCAATTGATGTCGGCTGTGGGTGAGAATGAATCAAACTCCTTAAGCAAAATAGCCACGGAACAACAGACATCGGGATAACATTACAACACAGCTCTCCCCAATCACAATCGAGCTGTGGTGCTTCACCTGGGGTGTGAGACGTGGCCAGGTTTTTTTAGAAGGTAAATCATCGAAAGACAAATTAAGTATGGGCACGTAAGTGCAACTTACTTTGTGTCATGAAACCTACGTATACATTAACATTGTACATATTGTAAACGATTGAGAATCAACGGGATGCAAGGCTGCAGTAAAGGTTAATAATATAACCGCTGCGCTACACTATACACTACGATACACTACGTTATACACTACACCAGCGGGTGCGAGATGTGGGCAGATTTTTTTTAGATGGTAAATAATCGAAAACACAAATTAAGCACGGGCACGGAAGTCCAACTACTTGGTTTAATCAAACCCCATGCATTTATTAACAATTTTTTTACGATTGAAAGCCAAGGCTGCAGCGAATGTTATAAGGACCACTGTAATCGAGAGGATTACAGCATTGTGTAGTCTGTCGACGATTGACGTTGAGTCTAATTATTTTCGCAGTCTAACGACGATTTGCCGCAAGGTTCGTTGAGTCGCGCACCTCGAGGCAATCTCCGTCATTGTGCCCACGTCCCCATCACCGTTAGCGGGCACGCTCAATCCACTTGCTGGATTTGAGTCTTTTTATTATAATTTTTACACGCTTTTATTTAACTCTCTCTCTGTTGTTGTTGTTGTCGTATCCTCAAATCTTGTAACTCAATTTTAATCCACTTCCTAATTTGGTATCGACTGCAAACTTGGTATACTTATGTCATACTGATGACAATACTATATTCTATCATAAAAAAATATTTTATATATATATTTTTTATATCTTATGTTTCGGCTTGGGTCTAATTGTCCACGCTCAACTGACGTTGGCTGTAAATCACCACGGCCCCTGACGTTATGGCAAGCTCCTCGAGTCGTGGAGTTTTGCCATTACGAGTACGGTACATTTCATGAAAGCGTGTTTTTTTTTTCCTCGTGTCGGCTTGGAGCTCTCCGCGATTTCGAGCTTTGCGCTTCTGAAGCCCGGTTCCCTAGCGCCCCCTGGGCGGTCACTGGCGGAACCAAAACAATTCGAACGGGATTTTGTTTGATAATTGTTTTTTTACCCTTCTATCTGGCAACAAAACTGACACCTTTTTTTTACAAGGAGTCATGTTTGCATAGACCACAATACCTGCAGTCATAATGCAAACAAAAAACATAACTCTGATAATGTATGCACTGTCCTTGAAGTTGATTGGTCCACACCCGAGACAGCTTTCCTTATAGAGCCTAGTCTCACATGGGTTGGACCAGATGAAAAAAAAGGTGTCAGTTTTGTTGCCAGATAGAAGGGTAAAAAAACAATTATCATATTTTTTACTGGCAAATGAGGTTCCAATGGGATTTTGTTTGTTTCACGTGCGCCTAAATGCTCACAGTCCACACAGAAACTGCAGACATCGACACGCGAGTCAAAAGCGCCACCGCCTTCATAAGAACACAAGTCTATGTTAATAGTCGACGTTTCGGGAAACGGTCCTATCTTCACCGCACGCAGGGCAAAGAGAGTGAGAACATAATGATTCGCCCTCTGGTGTGTCTGCACGTTGTTCCGGAGTGTTGTTCGTGAGCAGGATGTCCGACGTTTCGCTCCACGTGCCGAGAGTTTCCAAAAATTCTCAGAGTTACGGCCCTTTCAGTGTAACCCCCCCCCCCCCCCCAATAATTTGAATGCGGTATTTGTATTTATTTTACAGACGCCGTTGGGTGAGTGTATAGACAGCCCTTTCATTAATCCACCGTTGTACCAACACCCTCCCCACGCTGCGCGGGTCGTGGGTGGTTATTATTTGACCACATGTCACCACGCTGCCAGTGCGCGTTGGTCGAGGCGTGGTGCAAAGACAGTGGAAACATTCAAAAGCAGCACCATACAGCGTGGTCCAGATGTCTTGTGACCACACTCCCCGCCCCGCCGCCAATTATTTGACCACGAATATTTGTTTTCCTTTGCATCTTCATTTCTGTTTTAACTAATCCTTACTTTAAAAAAAATTCGTGTTAGGTTTTGGAGAGTTAAATGGGGAGTCACAAGACATCGGGACCACATCTGAACTGTGCACTCGTGGGTTTTGCTGTACTGCCCTCTGCTGGTCACGACGGCATGGCACCGCAGGGGTAAATCAACGGTGGGATTTTTTTTTCTTCTAGATTTGAAGCTTTCGTGACTGCAAGGATTCATATTCTTAGATTTTTTCGGTAAAGTCACGTAGGTGAAAAATTTAAATTAAAATTTATAAAAGTAAAATAAAAATCACGACGGAAGCTTGTGTTGCCTCCGAAACGTTGTGAATTTTTATTTTTTTATTTTATTTTACTTTTATTAATTTAAATTTTTTACCGACGTGACTTTCCCGAAAAAAAAAATCTAAGAATATGGTGAGATTTTTCATTTATTTATCGTAACAATGTACGCTTGTTGAGTAGCTATTCGGAAAGCCTCACCTAGTCTCACGACTGGAATACAGGAGGGTCCTGCCATATACATATATTGGCAGTAGAGGGACGGTGATCGCTATGGATTTTTCCCCACCGAACGATTTGCGGTCCATTTAATTTCTTTGAAATTTCGCAGATTTGCACCGTGACACCACCGGGCAACGCAATGACATCCTCTTGCGAACGACGTCACGGGATCTTTAACGTCCACCGTGAAGCAAGGACCGGTGTGTATTTTGTTGTTGTTGTTGCTGTTGTTTTGTTTCAAACGGAGAATAACACCCGCGGTATTATTCCAGCGGATTTCGAACCGTGAACTCGTCCCGGCCCCGCGACAGCACCGCAGATTTCACCTCCGCTCATCACAGACCCTTCTGTAGATTCGCGAGCACTGTGCCAAGCGCAAGCTTCGTGCTCAGCGCGAGAGCTCCTTGGCATTTTCGCACCCGCCCTGCCCACTCACTTCCCCCCCCCCCCCCACCGTGTGCATTAATAGGTGCTCGCTAACAGCACTTAGGCCTCGAGGCTTAAACGTGTTCTTTGTCGCTGTTTGCAGAGCAATCAAAGGCAGCTCAAGGGTCGGCGGAGACCACCCCGGTCTTCGGGGCAGGTGGCCTTCAACGCACACGTGGAAAGAGTGAGTTGCCCCCTCCTGAAATAGCTTTGCGCTGAGCTGAAAAGTACACAGCTCAAACAATAACATGACTCACATTTTTACAGGCAGTCCTTTGTCAATCCACTGCTGGATGGAGACCTCCCCACGCCGTTATCGGTCACGGGGGAGGGTGGTGTTTGACCATACCTCACCTCGATGGTCAGGGCGGGTTGGTGAGGGTTGGTGTATGGCTCATGACTGGTTCCGATTGTCCATCACCACTCGAGTTGTCACCTGCCCTGGTTTTCCCAGGATTCATCTTGATTTGAAGCTTTCGTGACTGCAGTAATCCATACTCTTTGGTTCTTTCGGTAAAGTCACGTCGGTAGAAATAAAATATTTCCCAGGATTGTTTTTTTAAGATATCTGTCCTGGAAAATCTGGAAGTCTTTCCAGCAATTTTAAATCTCCGTTTTGTATTTGTCATTTACGTAATAGTACTACGACTTTACCACTCGACCGACTTAAATGTAGATCTTCCCTCTCCTGTTTTTGTGAGATATTTTTTTATTCCGGTTAAATGCTCCGTTTTTTTTAATTCGCTCTTCAGAGGTGGCAACCCTACTCGCCTCCGACGTTTAGCCATGGCCAGAAGTCGAACGCTGGTTCACATCCCAGAACACTCGCCACTGAGTAATATCCTCGATCAAAGTAACGAGATAGAATCCCAGTAACGGTCCAGGCGAGTTAGCTGTTATGACAAACTCTTTGGGTTTATGTGGGTGGCCCCGTCTCACTGCCCGATGTGTTGATGTTTATACCCTCGTCCGTGTCTATGATCCCAATTTGAAAGGCACATGGACCTGCCCATACTTGCCCGCTCATTCTACAGCAAACACAGTTCATTGCATTCCTCGTTACTGAGGAGGTTCACAAAACGCCACAGAACCTGCCTTTGCTATTGTGGGCGCACACCTGCACCACCAGGGCCAAAGGCAAATATCCCCCGTATAGCCTTAGCAGACTGTTGGGACAAGTGCTGTTTGCGAGCACCTATGAGGGCACACGAGGGGGTGGGTGGCCAGTACCACGCAAACACACACAAATACACCCTTCCACGTGCACATTTTAACATTCACGAATGCATGTTACAGCCAAGTGAGCATTGGAAAATTGGCCACTATTTATATCTATCACATGCAGATATCTTGAATGAGAGAGTGGTATAATTGTTTATTTTGTTCTATAGAAGGAATAGAAAGCTGACATTTGGAATGTAATCCAATATCTACTTAGAACTGGATTAATCCGAATAACATACATTTCCATTTTTGGCACCTTAAAATTGGAATGGATTTTTCCATTTTAATTGTTGTACTAAGGTCCTTAGAAGTTTGGATTTTTGCGGGTCTTAATGGTTTTGAATTTAAATTATATGTACATTTATAATCTGACAGGCAATATTTTTTTTTTTACTTTGGCGCTCCCAACTAATTTTAGGACAAGATTTTTGGTTTTCATACTTAGGCCTTGGAAAGTTTGTATCTGGAGGTTTTGAAGGTTTTTAACATGAAATTGTTTTTTCAGAACCTACGTTTTTCAATATGTTTATAAAGAGTGTGACACTGAAGCTGATATGAAGTGGGCAAAACCTGGTTCCTAAAAAAGCCCTCCTGCTCCCCCCCCCCCCCAAATAATATTCCAATTATACTCTAGGCATCATGTCTGGACATATATAGTTTCATTTAGAGTCTCCAGATAGCAACGCATCACTCTGTGCACGAGAATGGCCGTGGAAGATGACCGTTACAGAACTACTTTTAAAGTCGCTTCAATAGATCGTTTTGTCCACACACATTTGAAAGATTACTCGTTACACGTTAAACCAACATATTTAAATGTATACTCTTGGTTCTTTCGGTAAAGTCACGTAGGTAAATAAAATAAATAAATAAAATATCTTTACTTATGTGACTTTACCGAAAGAAGCAAGAATATGGATCCTTGCAGTCGCGAAAACTTCAAATCTAGAATAATTAAATGTAACAACTGAAATAAGGCAAATTGATCCAACATTTTTTTTTTGGGGTAAGCATTTTTTTTCCAACATTTTTTGGGGAGTAATTATTGTTCGTGGTCACCAGTGACCGGACTGAGACTCTCAACTTGCTGCATCTCTGGGCCCAGTTTAAATCACAGCGTGCTCGGTGACCCTCACCGCTCTCCCCCCCCCCGAGTTTGTGTGTGTTTCGTTTGTTGTCCTCTCTCCGCACCTCCGATTAGCACCGTTTTGGCTACGTACGGCGCGAAAGAAGTTCAACAAACACGCATGCTTTTTTTCTTTCGATTTAAAGCTTTCGTGACTGCAGGGATTCATCTTCTTGGTTCTTTCGGTAAAGTCACGTAGAAGGGAAATAATAAAATAATATAAATAAAACATAATAAAATAATTCTCACGACGTTTCGGCTACAACGCTTGTGTAGCCGAGAATTATTTTATCATGTTTTATTTTTTATTATTTTATTACTCCCCTTCTACGTGACTTTACCGAAAAAACCAAGAAGATGAAACACGCATGCGCTCGCCAACCGGCCAATTACGTTGCCAAATTACTAGTGGCCACTCATTATAGGGCTTAGAGCGAAGGGAATAAAAACACCCTCAGAACAACAACAACAATAATAACACAACGAGAAGACCCCGGGGCCTGCCTAGGACACGCAGGCGGGACGACGTCGCCTGGCTGACCTGGGAACGCCTGGACATTCCCCAAGAGGAGCTCCGAGTCTGTCGCGATGGAACGGGAGGTCTGCACCGCCACTACTCGACATGCTGCCAGGGCGCGAGCCTAACCGGGGGGACGGGGACTGAGCAAAGGAGTGAAACGAAAGGGATACGACGGGACCGCCGTGCACAAGAAACGGCGTGCGCCCCGAGCCAGCCACGCTTCGCCCGGCGTCCCCTGCGTCGTGGAACGACCCGCCGAGAGGAGCGACGCGCACAATGGAAAGCCACCAAAATAATTAAATGTTCTTAGGTTTTTTCGGTAAAGTCACGTAGGTAAAAAAAGTTAAATTCAAATTCATAAAAGTATCTTCTTTTATTTTTATTTTACTTTTATTAATTTTTTTTACCTACGTGACTTTACCGAAAAAAAACCTACGAATATGAATCCTTGCAGTCACGAAAGCTTTAAATCTAGAAATAATTAAATGCAACAGCCGAAATCCACAGCAGCCGCCGAAAATATTAGGGCAGCTTCACCGACGGCTGCTGCTTGCTTGCTTTTGCTACCAGGCTGAGGACAAGTCCAGGCTTGTCCCCCCCTTCAGCTCTGGTGGGGAGAGGGGGGAGCTGGTGTTGCAAGGCGTGTGCGCCTCGGCGTGTTGTATTTGGACGAGAGTGACGCGTTGCGTGAATGAGCGCGCGCGCGTGCGCGTGTCGCGAGCGCAATTTGAAAGGCGGTGGTTTGGTTCATCGTCGTTTTCTCAAACTCTGTCACGCTCCGTGGATGTGCCGTTACGTCATAATTATTGTCAGAAAATGTATCCGCGGAAGGGGTGTGGAGTGGTGGTCGCAGTAGTTAGCGCGTTGGGTGTTATATAACCCGGCAACCCGAGTTTGTCGACTGTCCGCGGCTACGCATGTATGTTGAACCTCTTTCGCATCCGACGTAATCGTATGCTAACATCAGTGGCGCGTGATACCTGAACCGGTCCTGCCTCTCGCCCGCTACACAAAGCGGCAACGACCAGTGACACAATTATAGTCAAACAGCCCCACGAATGACAAATCGTAAGGGGGAAAGCTTTCATCCAGCGGTGGAATGATGAAGGGCTGCGCATTCTTAACGTACCCAACAGAGTTTTTTGCTTTGCCACAAGGTCAGGGTCCTGCATTGGCGATGTTTGGCCAATTCCACTTGAAAGAGTTTATTGAATGTGGTAGGAAACCAGAGCACCTGGAGAAAACCCCACAGCGCAACTCTAAAACAGATTCCAGCAGCTACTCTTTGGTTCTTTCGGTAAAGTCACGTATAAAGATAAAATAATAAATTAAATAATAGCATACTACGACGTTTCGATTACAACACAAGCAATCATCATCAGGTATAAAAGAAATAGCAACAAAAATCTAACCAGAAAACTATAGACAGACATATAAGCAGGCAGATATCACAAAGATACATAGAGAGAGAACACACATATGTATTTATATAGTTTTCTGGTTAGATTTTTGTTGCTATTTCTTTTATACCTGATGATGATTGCTTGTGTTGCAATCGAAACGTCGTAGTATGCTATTATTTAATTTATTATTTTATCTTTATACGTGACTTTACCGAAAGAACCAAAGAGTAATTCTTGCAGTCACGAAAGCTCCAAATTAAGATAGATTCCAGCAGGTCTGGGAGTTTTACAAATCTGGGCGATCCACCAATTCCCCTTCCCTCTGGAGCTGGGCCACTGCGGCATTCGTTGCCAATGTGAGGACAGGGTTGGGCACTTTAATTACATTTAATTGACTTAAATTATTTATCGTCTCTACCAGGAGTTCCTCTCAACCCTGAACGTTAACACAGTGAGGCCACATTTATATTTTTATTTTAACAGGAAGGGCCCAATAAACTGTTAGGTTTTATTTCTTCGGTGTACTGCCACCGGGTTGTAACCTGCATATGCAGTGAGCGTGCACTTGCCAGCAATGCTCCTACACTGCACAGTGGAGGGGTATAATTGGTATTATTGGTTGATGTTTTGTGTCTGTCTGTCCATTCACACGGATCTCATCTCTGTCTATGAAGTCACGTGTCCCGTGATAGGGGCACGTTTTGTGATTCACGCAGGCAAGTATCATTCGGCGAGGCCAATTGCATTAATCGAAGCCAATTACTTAATTGGGGGACAACAAAAGAAATAAATAAAGTGGCACATCGCCCCGCTACAGGCAGCCTCCAGCAGCTTCCACTGCATCGTGAAACAGAGCAGCCTTGCACAACGAGCATGACGTAATTACCAAATGGTAGGACATTATTACAATTAACATCATTCACCCAGGCCAAGTGCCATTCAGCCAGCGGGCCAGGCCAATGTCACTCAAACCGAACCCGTTCAAGCGAACCAGCAAAATCTTTTTGTTATGCGGTGCAATAAAACCACCGGGCACGTCGGGGGTGGGGTGGGGGGAGAGTTTGTTTGCAGGCTTAAAATGTTTTTTTTTTAAACCGGCAGCCAAGTGTGGCGCGCAGAGATGCCACGACCCGTCGCGGTTGTCGCCTCTCTGTTACCAAATTGTCTAAAGTCGCCGAAGCAGCATTCACTCGTGAGCACGCTGGAAAGGCAGGCGGGGAGGCGGGGAGTGGAGGTTTAAGGCGTTGGCTGCATGTGCAACTCCCCCCAAACCAATGGCGTAGCTAGGATATTTTGCGCCCGGGGACGAACTATAAAATTGGCGCCCCCCCCCCGTTTAATCACATACCAAAATATAATTACATGACACGTAGGCTGTGTGTGGCGGGATATATAAACTTTTAGGTTGAGGTGTAGATTTGTGCAGTCGTTTCAGGCTGCCGCGCCCGCCGCAATAAGTTATAATGTGACGTTGTAAGCCTCATTTTGGCGCCCCTTTACCTTGGCGCCCGGGGACACGTGTACCCCCCTGCCCCCCCCTAGCTACGCCTCTGCCCCAAACCCACCACCCCTTGTAAGCGACCCCCCCCCCTCAATCAAGACCCAATATACACACAAAAACCCGTTTCACCACCCATGAACAGATTTCATCGTACCTTTGTGGCAGGCAACTTTTTTATTTTATTTCAATGTCTCAACCGCACCATGGGAGCGAAAGCTCTAAATTCCCGGCCACTTCGCTGTGACCACTTGGTGGGCAGTCACAGAAGGCGGCTGTGTGCATCACCGTTGACAGTTGCTCAAGCGTCTGGGCTTTAGGATAATTCCCTCCCCACCACCACCCCCCGTATTGTGCTGCCCAACATAAGCGCTTGTCAAATTCTTGTCAAATTACTGCGTCAATCCATTTGGAATAGCACGTGGGTGGGGTGGGGGGGGGCTTTTCGTGGGACATCGAAAGTCATTTGGTTAGCCCCCTGCTGGATGAGGGCCTCCCCATGCTATCCGTCGTGATTTCTGTTTTTATACGTGTGTACGTTGAACTTCTTTCGAACTGTACGTAGCTAACCGTGCGAATTGGAGGTCCGGGGTAAGGACAACAAACTAAACACGATCATTCATAAGAAATGTATTTGGGTTCGATTGCGTAAGTATAAATGTGTCATAACCCTCCACCACCCGACACAGCCAGTAAGGTTTGTCACGTAAACAACGCGCCTATTAGTTACGACTTCAGCTCACCGGCGTGTTGGAGAGTAAATCCACAACATTTACAATTTGAATACGACGTTTCGATGGTAATTACATCCAGCATCATCGGGCAATTTGCCAGAATAGCGAAGCAATCCACTTACGCGATCTAACCCAAAAACCTTCATTATGAATAATATTGATCGCAAAAGCCTGCTACGTGATAAACAAAATAAGCTGTTTCAAAAAAACGAGTTTTCAATTTAGATGTAAAAGTGCATAGCTCCAGTGAGTTCCTAATATCAGAAGAAGAGCGTTCCAGACGACCGCAGAAGCGCATCTGAAAGCGCCACGCGATACAGTGACCGTCTTCGTTCGACGCCTATCCAAAAGCCGCTGCAAACATGCCCGGTGATCACGTGATGGTTTATGTTCCGTGACGAGCTCAGCAAGGCATTGTGGTTGATTTGTGGCAAGCACTTTGCGTGTAACGAGTGCGACCTTGTAATGATGTTCTGGAAGGGCTAGAAAGCTGGAATTTGGAATGTACTCCAGTCTGTACCTACGACGACCACCACAGCCCCGCAGGCGGCTATGACAACCTCACATGCACGGCGGTCACTCATCCGAGCAATAGCCAGGTTCCAGACTGCTTAGCTTCCAAGGTCTAAAACGATTTGAGCGCATTCTGGGTGATTTAAACATCGGCCCTTTGCTGTGATTTATTATTTTGTTTGCTTAAACTCCGTTTTAAATGACAGTGACATTCACAAATCCAGAAAGGCCTCAATACTCTTCTGTGAGGAGTGGCTAGCATTGGAATGAAGGTTTAGCCAATTCCTTCTCGAAGAGCTATTTTCTTTGCGTGTGGCAGGAAGGTGTTGCACCCGGAGGAAACCCACACATACGAGGCGATTTGTTCTCAAGCTCCACTCAATTTCATGATCCGATTTTCTGCACTGACATCTCCTGGCCACCCGTCAGCCGGGCAGCTTTGAGAGAGTCCGCAGTATTGTGTTGCCAATGGAATCTTTGCCGAAAAAAAGTACTGCATTACAAACTTGCACAACCGCGCCTGGCTTGAACTCTATTTGTTATGTCACACAAATAATAAAAAACATGGTACGAGAAAATATGAACCACTCCACCCAAATAGCGGACATAAAACAAATAACAGCTCACCACCCTTCTCATGTGCAGCTGTGCAAGGGTTCTGGACATTTCCTCGCGTGATATGACCGCCATCTCGAGCAGCAAAATCTGAAATCGATTTATTTTGACACCAGGATAAAGGCCCTTTCACTAAGCCGGGGGGGGGGGGGGGGAATCAGCAACCACAGTAACAAGAAGCGGCGTTCTTTTTTCTCCTTCAAATTCTGTGGACAAAAAAAAAGATAACCCAACTCAATATTTCGAGAGCCGACAATGCAAACGTGAATGATGACGTCACTACGCGGTCCTTAAAAGTGTCGCGTGCGGCTCCGGACCCGGAATTTCACGAAAAACAAAACTGCACGAACATCGATGGCGGCGTGACTCACTCTCTCTTGAAACGCCATCGCGTATCTCGTAGGCGACGCAGTTGTATTGTTGTTAATAGTGGCGTACAGAGGGCAGCCAATGGGTACCTCTGTCTCAATGGGGGGGGGGGAGGGAGGGGAATAGAAGACTGGGTGGTGGTGTCTGACTTTAAATAAACATTTGGCGACCAATCGCAGTGTGCATCACTCGCAACTTTATTATCCGATTTTCAGCAGAACTTTGAACAGGTTTTGATTTTTTTTCTTTTCACTCGTATCCCGTTGAAAACTTACAAAAAAACAATACATGCGCGGCGCGGTTAATTTTTTTCTGTTAAAACAAAACACCACCGGTAACACTTGAAACAGATGCACAGCGTGATGACCGCGCGACGCTGCGAGCGACTGCCGTTGTTGCAGTTCCTACGCTGCAAGTCTCGGGGGGGGGGGGGGGGGGGTGCCGAGTCGGATGCGAGGACGTTGCTCCGATCTCGAGGCACGCAGTCGTAGTGGTTGGGGGGGGGGGGGGTCTCGGGAGCCAGGCAGATCGTCGCTGGCACGGTGGTAGGCATAGCGACTCATCGGAGACCGCTTCGTGACCAACTCGTGGAGCGGAGTCGGGGTCCGAAGGCTCGCTGGCTCTATCTTACGGGTGTGCAATGATAGGAGTGCAACGGCTAGTGTGCGCTATTACACTGGTCAACACACTTTTTCTGGCATAAGGTATTCCAACGGGTTTAATGTAATTTTGGGGTACTGATTCCAAATCTGGCATCAGTTTTTGTCTATCACTTTTTGAGATATCAAATATTGCATTTTCAATTAAAACTGCAGAAGAAAAATATTAAATAAATGTGGATATCTACATAAAATCATATTATAAACACACTATCCTAAAAATACAGCACCATATTTTAACATTAAAGCAGTCACTGACTCGCAACAACTTGCAATCATAGGTGACAGAGTTAATTTCGGGTAAAATCAATGAAACTGGGGTATGCCGATAGCATAAAAATGAGATGTGATAGAGAAAATCTGAGATCAGATTTGGAATCAGCACCCTGAAATTAGTCTAAAACAGCTGCAAAAGTCCAGGCCAGAATTTTTTTTGTTGACTAGTGTTATATGCCCGATGACCCCGAGTTTGAAATCCGGCCAAGGCCAACACGGACACCGTTCAATAAACCCACACTAAGCCGCAGGGTGAAGTATGGTAAAACAAAAACAACCCCCACAACTCTGCGTAGAAAGGCGTTCGCCGAGCGGTTGATTGACAAAGGCTCTAAAATTATTTTATTTACACAAGTAATTTTAATTTTGGCAGAGAGCAAATCCTCTCGAATCCCAATTCAATCTGAGCACATCAAATATGCAAAGGAGGGCCACTTAAACAAAACATACTTCTCCTCTGGGTGAGCATTACAAAAGGTTTGAAGTACGAACTCGAAATTTCACACTCGATCACGGACTTTAAAAGCCACAAACGTCGAACGTTTTTTTTTTGATAATCAAAAAGTAAGGGGAAGCGGTGGTGCAGCGATCAGCAATAAACCCGATAGGGTAAAATACGATTGTAATTTGATGAGTAGGAGGCTAAGCAGAAATGTCAGGTGAGCGGGAGATGTAACCCTCGGTGTTTTGCTTCACTTGGGCGAGCCTAGCGAAACGCGAGTGCTGGGAGCTATCGTCGCCAGGCGGAACTGAGACACGTGGAGAGGCACGCCAAATCTCACCGTTGGTCATTTCAATCACAGAGGTCAACGTAGGCAAAGGGATGGGTAAAATAAAATAACTGGCGAGGTACACGTTTTAATGATAAAAAAAAATAATATACACGTGCAATTTGCTTCTGGGAAAGCTGAAACTTTGGTGTTGTTTAACGTCGTTGTATATATATCTTGCTCGTCAGAATAAAAATACTGGAAGTCGTCGGGAGGAGACGGGATGGGAAAACACCGAGTGGAGTGTGGACGCCTCGGGACGGATCTGTATTGAAATTATGTAACAGAGAGGCCAACGAGAGGAGGACGAAGCGCATTTTTCAAAACGAAATACGACGGCGCAGAGCAACGTAGCGGATGCGCATGAAGACCACCACACGTTTTGAGCGAGTGAAAAATGATCACCCACTACGACGTGGTCTACGCATGGGCACGGACAGACACATCTACAAAACAAAAAGAAGCATTCTTTGGTTCTTTCGGTAAAGTCACGTAGAAGGGAAACAATAAAATAATTATCTTTCTATGATTTTAAAAATAATTATATTTGTATTATTTTATTGTTTCCCTTCTACGTGACTTTACCGAAATAACCAAGAATATGAATCCCTGCAGTCACGAAAGCTTTAAATAAAAAAAGAGAAGCATGCCGAGACGCACACTCGGAATCTTGAACGCGTGGATCGGGGGAGTAAAACGCGCATAAGGAGGCGTCGTCCTCTTGAGAATGTTAAGCAAGGTGGGGGGGGGGGGGATTGGGCAGGACACGCACGTGGAAGGAACGATGGCCGAAGGAAAGAGACTGGGGATGGAGATGAATTGCACCCGGGATGACGAAGCAATGAAATCGGTTCCCGGGGCAACAGCGAGATGGATTGTGGCATCGCAGGATCTGCGAGGGATGGCGTCAGTGTGTGCGGGGGGGGGGGGGGGGGGGCTTCATCCAGCAGTGGATAGACAATGGCTGATGCTGATGATTGAATGGTGCGGAATTATCAACAGCACCGATTGACAAATACAATTATATTCTTGGTTCTTTCGGTAAAGTCACGTATAAGGGAAATAATAAAATAATATAAATATCAATTAAAAAAATATATATTTTTGCTGTGGATTTCACACCTGATGATGATTGCTTGTGTTGCAGTCGAAACGTCGTGAGAATTTTTATTGTTTTATATTTATATTATTTTATTATTTCCCTTCTACGTGACTTTACCGAAAGAACCAATAATATGAATCCCTGCAGTCACGAAAGCTTTAAATCAAAATTTGTATTGAGTTTATTTGTCACACGGATGATGATTCCGGTTAGCCAGTGTGCCCGGCTATTTTCCAAGGGATATCAAAATACAATTATATCAACGTTTTGCTTCCTCTTCTTCTTCCAGATAAGCTCTGTCGATGGGGTACAGCACCAGTCCCCCCCTCCCGCCCGCCGACACCTACCCCCCTCCCCGCTCTCAACAGCATGGCTACCATGAGAATAAAATAACCCATACGAAAAACAAAAACGCACACACGCTAAAGTACACAAATTGTGCCGATGCCTGCGTTCAACGGAGCTCTCGGCAAGCGAGAAAGTGCATCGAGCCGTGCGGCGTCGGAACGGGTGACGCGTCGAATTGACTTCGAGTGGCACAGGCACCTGAACGGAACGACGCTTCCGAGATGATCGGAGGCCACTTGATTATTTTTGTTTACGCAGCGCACCAAACTTCCCTGAGCGCGTGACGACGGCTGTAGGATGATGACCAACGACGTCGTCCGTTGTGGCGACAACACGAAGCGGTTGCTCTTTGGTTCTTTCGGTAAAGTCACGTATAAAGATAAAATAATAAATTAAATAATAGCATACGACGTTTCGATTGCAACACAAGCAATCGTCATCAGGTATAAATGAAATAGCAACAAAAATCTAACCATAAAACTATAGACAGACATATAAGCAGACAGATATCACCAAGATACATAGAGAGAGAGTAACACAGGCACAGAGAGGGAGATCGTCTCTATTTCATTTATACCTGATGACGATTGCTTGTGTTGCAATCGAAACGTCGTATGCTATTATTTAATTTATTATTTTATCTTATAACGTGACTTTACCGAAAGAACCAAGAGTAATTCCCGCAGTAACGAAAGCTCCAAATTTAAGAACGAAGCGGTTGCTCCGTGATGCCGATAAATCGACTTTGGCACCGACGGCGTGGAGGCGGTTACTGGGTTTGCAGGTTGAGTTGCGTTCGTCCGTCTCGAGACGTTCTCCAAGTCAAACTCGACCCACCGTTGTCTTCAGCCCAGTTGCGTTCGAGGGGGGCGAGGTGGAGGGAGGGGGGGGGGGCGTGCTGCTGGAGGGGGCTTAGCCCCCCCCCCCCACCCCATTGAAGGATCAGCTCCCCCTTTTTCGATTCTGATACCACCGCTAATATTCCCTTGAGCGATTTGATCATTGGGGGTGCCCTTCGGGGTGACTCGGCAATCAGTGACCTCTGTGACACCGCGACAAACGATGGGGACCGAACCAAGCCTCTTTCAGTCTTCATCTCTTTTGCCTGCGACTGCTCTCTGCACAAGTCCACTGTTTTCTAGAGGCTGCTTTTGCTGCTGCTGCTCCTCGCGAGAAGACCAAACCACTGCAGTTAACACTTCCCGCTGGTGCTCAGGAGGAGGCTGCCATTTCCAAGCTATTTAAGAGTTAATCGTCGGCCGTAGCACACTCATTGGATTTCTTTTCCAGATTTCCAATTTCTTTTAATGGTTAAGGCAAAAATAAATAAATGTCTGCACAAGATCGAACGAACTCGCTACTCGATCTCGTTCAGCTCTTTTAAGTTTTGCTTAAAGTTTGTTTAACGTTGATTGAGTCGTGCCCCCCACCCCATCTGAGTTTTTGTAGCATCACGGCTGCCCCCCCCCACGCGCCTCCCACGCCCATTTAAACAAGGTCACGCAACGAGGCTGATTGGCTTAAGCGTCACAGACCTACAACCACAAACTGGCTTTGGCACCACCAATACCCGCGCCATTCGCCACTAAATGACGGTGACGTCACCACGGCGCCTGTGCCAGGCCAGGTGCACTTTGAGGCTATCACGTGGAGTGTCGAAGGCTCGCTGCTGTCAGGAGGAGGTCTCGGGACAGACCCAGCAGGTGCCACGAGTTGGCCGACTGAGATGACCGGTAGATGCACCACCAGCTGCACCCCCTGCTGTGCCAACTTGCTCCATTTTAGCCGCCCGGCGTCTCGCTCGTTGTTGTGAGCGTCGCTCCGTCGCTGGAGGGCGACTGCCTTCGATTGCCCAGCAGCAGCAGCAGCGTCCTTCACGAGCCTCCCTCCATCTACCCACCGGCAACCACCGCCAGCGGACGCAGCGAAACTTTAACAAGCGGCAGCGTTTGATGGAAAGCCGCGTCTCGGAACAGAGCAACGAAATACTTCGTGGGTGGATTTCGTCGACGGAGCCGCCCCCGCCGCTTTTGAGTAGCCGCTCTCGTAGGGGGCCGTCCATAAATGACGTCACGCGATTTTGGCCTATTTTTAACCCCCCCTTCGTCACACGGCGTCACAAAAAGTCAGACCCCCCTGAAATATGACGTCACAAAGCTCTGCCCCCCCCCCAAACCATATTTCCATTTTGAAAATAAAACATGCTTCAAATCGCTTTAAACTATTGTCATTGTAGTTGCGTTGAATGTGGCGCTGCACTCTGATGTTGTAGGAGAAATCATGTATTAAAAAAGGAGGCATTGGAAAGCTGAAATTTTGCATAAAATTCACTTGAAAATATTCAACGTCTAACTAAAACTGCAGATGTTCAGAATATTATATTGAAATTCTCTTAGAATTATTAAAAATTAAAAGTAATTATAACTATAAAAAAATACTTGAAACTTTGTAGTAGAACGAAGCAAAATGGAGAGTACAATTATAACAATCATATATTCATTTCACAGAATTAAAAGCCCTGGTAGAATCATTAGAATCAAAATGTTTAATAACAATCATTCAAAAAATTTACTAAATGTATGCTTCTCCATTCTCCCATGGAGAAGCAAAATGCTCTATTCATGGAATAAATAAAAGGTGACCTTAGTAAATTTATATAATCAAATAGTTAATAATGATAATTTATCAAAAATAGTGTTGTTATAACAATTCTATTTAATATTTTTTTCATTTAAAGTTGCGCATTTTGATGTGACGTCACATTTCTCAACCCCCCCCTCCCCGCCTCGTCACACATCGTCACAAATGTCTGACCCCCCTCCCCCCCTAGGTGCGTGACGTCATTTATGGACGGCCCCTAGGGGCGCTGGCCAGCTCAGCCCCACCGTGTTTTCCTTTGAAAGTCGTCGCCAACAAATCCAAACCCCCAGCAACGACAAAAGTGCCCGCCACTGTGGGGGTTGCGTCGTGGGACGAGATTTCATTTGGCCACGGATGGAGGTGGTGGGTGGGGCGGAGGGGGGTGAGAGAAGAAGAAGGGGGGGGGGGGGCTAGAAGGGGGAGGCGGGGGGAGGAGGAGGAGGGGGGGGGGTGATGAAAAGCGCCCACGTGGAGACTAAAGATCAGAGACGGCTACGTCATCATCACGCACGTGGCCGGTGATTGCGACCCCATTCCGCGGGACGTCAAACTAGTCGCCGTGAGCTCCCGATTAATAATCATCCGGATTATGCGGCTTGCGGGATTAACCGTGCTTGCGTCTGACGAAGAAAGCAAAAAAAAACAAACACTAAAACTAAATTTATCAAATAATTATCAAAAACATCTCACACACGCGCGCTCGTGTTTCATGTTTCGGTGCTGCTCGCTCGCGACGGGTCCGTGACTCGGCGGCCACGTGACTGCAACTTTCAGGAGCATTGGATAGAAAAAAAATTAAGACTTGCGCGCTAAGTATGCACCCCCATTCTATGTAGGTAATCAACAGTGGCTTTTTAAGACCGGAAGCAGGTGGATGGCTTCACTATTCTGGCAAATCGCCCGATGATGCTGGATGTAATTACCAGCGAAACGTAAATGTTGTGGATGTACTCTCCAACACACCGGTGGGCTGAAGTAGTGAACTATTTGGCGTTTTGTTTACGTGACAAACCCCTTACTGATTGGCCGTGTCGGGTGGTAGAGGGTTTCAACACATTTATACCTAACGCGATCTAACCTTTTGTTATGAAGTGCTTTGTTGTCGCCTTACTTTACACGTTTCGCAATATCCGTGTTGTTGGGTTATTTGGCGGCACCCCTTACCCTTCCCCCCGTTATCACGGCGGTGGCTATGCTGCAACGTGGAGCTGTAAGCCGGCACTGTGGAGGCAGCTAAGGTTGGTGGATCACACAAGCGTTGTGTAACTCCCTTGCCATGTGCGTGTATACATAGCCGCGGTGTATACGTACAAGTGAATATAGTTTAGTTTCTACATCTGCATGGGATAGCGCATTGCCCCCTTTCCAGGCGTGGGATATCTCCGAGTGCTTTGGTTTTCCTCCCACATGTAAACGTTCTTTAAGTGACCGATAATAACACCTTAATATACAGAGGGACCCCAGAGCTTGGGGGTAATTTGGCGGCGGCTCACCGCCCGGCTGCCTTTACAACTCGTCCGTGGCGCCCTCACCCCTCTTAGTCGTTCTCTCTCTTCGTGAGCTGCCAAATACTGTGCAGCGGAATTATCGGAAGAATAATAATTATAATCAAGAGTTTACTCTAGTTGTACCAATGATGGGACTCACGTCGCTCATGAATTATTTGACCGAGGGTTTTTCCCCCTTCACTTGTTTTCTCACGCTGAACGATATATTAATCTTCGTCGCCACACCACGCTCAATATTTGTTTGCGATTCACAGCCCATTTGATCACATTAGCATTTGACACTCAACACGCGTAGCAGAACACATTGGAGCATTGTGCATAATACTTTGCAGAACTCTTACTTATGCAACACCACACCGTATTGTACACCACCACCACCACAGAAAAATACTATCATGCCGATCGGTCTGTTATTCACATTATGCACACACGCACAATCCAAGGTGCTCGTGCAGAAATTGATTCCCACCGAAGACACTTACATCCAGTGGCTCATCGAGATGGACCAGGTCACAGGGCCATATAGGGGGTGCTTCAGAAATGGCCACGGAAGCTTCCAGAGATGGCCTTCCAAAGCACTTTCAGCGGCCCTGCCAGGTCGCTCATGATCACACCCACGACTCCTCGTCCGCTGCCGCCCCCGAGCAGCATGCCTTGGAGCTACTGCCGGAGCCCCGAGGCCCGGACGGGCTGGCGTCCGGCGTAGAGGGCAGCCTGCGGCCGGCGATGTGCGCCCTCGGCGGAACGCTGTGCTGTGGCGGCCACACGTCCTCCTCGGAGCCCAGCTCCTCCTCGGCCCTCACGTTGGGCGTGAGCAGGCTGCGCACGCGGGAGCCCCTACGCGCCAGCTGTCTTGCCGACGGCGTCCGAGACATCGTCCTGACGCTCGGGGCCCGGCCCAGCTGAGACGCGCCGCTGCCCTGCGGCGGCCGGCTCGCGGGCCGCCCAGAGGAGCGGTTGGAGGGAACGCGGGCAATTTGACCCGGCCTCCTTCCCGTGGCCCGCGTGGACGGGGCACGGCCCACTTGGGCCACGGCGTATCGGGGCGCGCCGGGCCTCGCTTGCGCCTGGCTGTCGGCCGAGACTCGCGCCGTCCCACTGGTCACCTTGCGTTGAGATGCCACGCAGGCAGGAAGGCCGGCTGCGCTGCCACTGCCAGCCGCCCCCATTTTGCAAGTTGAGGGAGCTCCTCAAATTCTGAGGGGGACTCGTGGCGTGTTGCGGCCGTGGTGTCGGCAAGCTTCGCGAGCCCAGCTTGTTGGGGGACGACGGAGGATCTGGGCTCCCGGAGCTAGGGGTCTCCTTGTCGCCGGCCTCGGCCTGCTTGTAGACGGTGGGGGTGGGGATTTTGGAGGGACGTTGCTCTGGCCTGTGGTCACGACGAGGACGAATCTTCGGGCGGAGCTTCAGCTTATAAATGGACGGGACGCGCTCAGGCTTCCGAAGGCTCTTCCTCGGCCGAGAGAGGCCCTGCCGAGCCTGCTGCTGCTGCGTCCGCCTGGATGCCCTCTCTTCTCCGCACGCAAGTGGTTCCGCTGCTGCTGCTGCCACCATTGAATTTCGCAAACCCAGCGTTTCCCCATTCACCCCATCATTCTGCAATCGATCGTCTGCGACCCGTGGCGTCGCGCTCACCTCGCTGCCGTCAGCCACCTCCGACATCTTGTCTGAATCGCCTCCGTGGCTGCTTTCACTTGAGCGCCATTCACCATTGACGGCACCGTCCGAACCGTTGATGGGAGGCGCCTTCGCCAGTTTCGACCTGAGACTGTCTTCAATGACACTGAACCTTTCGCCGAGGATCAGCCTTTTCGTCAGCGTGTCGCGGTGCCCGTTCTTCGACGCTCTCTCTACGGCCTCCACCGCGGGCTGCGGGTCGACGGCCCTCACCTCGTCCACGGACTTGGACATTCGCGTGAACGTCCCGTCGCGCCGGAGTGCGCCCAGCGCGGGCGCTTTGCTGCCCCAGCCATCCATGTCGACGCGTTTGAGGTGCACGGAGCTCTGCTTCAGCTCGGCCACGACAGCGCCGTAATCCCCCTGGGCCACCGGCACGCTCACCGAAATCCTCGCCCCTACCGGCTCCGTGCCCGAATCGTCCGACGCGCCGCACGATGAGGGGCCGATCGTGCGGGCGCCGCTCGTGCGGGTGCCGCCGATGTCGAGGCTGGCGCCCAGGTGCCTGAGCGCCGGGTGGCTGCTGCTGCTGCCGCCACCACGCGAGGACGGCGGGCCCACGTGGTGGGGGGAGGCGAACTCGTCGCGCACGCTCTCGGGAGGGGTTTTGTTCGCGCGGTCCCGGGGTTGAGCGCCGTTGGGGAGGCCCCCGTGCTTGGGGTGCATCGTCTCCAGCGACAGCAAGGAGGAGTAGGCCGAGTCGCTCTTGGCGATGTCGGAGAAGTCGCGATGCGGCGACGCGGCGGGTGTGGAGCCCGACAGAGAGGGGGCGACTCCGCTGTCGTTCATCTCATTGTCGAATCCTCCTCCCTCGGCCGTTGCGTCAAGCTTGTTCTTGCGCATGTTGGCCCGAAACTCCTCCTCCAGACGGCGGTAGAGCTCCGCTTCCTCCTCGCGCGGGCGGTCGCCCGGCGGCCTGCACGCGACACTCGCGTCCTCCTCGTCGACGTCATCGTCGTCGTCCTGCTCCAACTCTTTCCCGTGCTCGTCGATGTAAACAAGCTGAGCCGTCGCCTGCGGAGACCAAGCGCCGTCCCTCTGGACAGGGTCGCTTCGCCGGTTGGGATGCGCCCTGTAGCTCACCACGTCGAGCTGAGTGTCCAGCGACCTGGAGCTCTTGATGCTGTTTGTGCCGGAGACCGCCAGAGAGCGTGCCGGGGCCGGTGACCGGGCTCTGTCCATGGAAGGCGCGCAGGGAAGATACTTATTGACGGCGGTGGCGGGCTGGGTCACAAGCTGCCGGATGCCGTCCGCGGCCGCCCCTCTCTGCCTCGGGCTGGCGCGGGCGGGAAGGCTCGTGCTCATCGACTCCTTCAGCTGGGAGCCGAGTTGAGCGCCACTCGCCCCGGACGCTTCGTCTTCGAGCGGCTCCTCCAATCGCCTCCGACGAGCCGAGGGCGCGACCTCGACGAGCGCGACGCGCGTCACCGCGTGCCGGCCGTCTTTGCTGCGCCGCACCCGCAGCAGCACTTGCTCGTTATCGTGCCGAGCGCCCGTCAGCGACTCCGCCGAAGAGTAGGGTCTGCTGTGCAGAGGAGTCGGCTCCACTTCACTGCGGGGTCTCGTTGGTCTGAATTTTGCGGTCTGCTGTTGCTGCTCTTGCTGCTGCTCGAGCAGCGACGGGGTTCTCGGGCGTGAGGCCTGCGCGCCGACGAACGGGTCGTGGGTCGAAAGGGGCCTCCGCCTCTCCTTGCTCTTACCGCCGATGTCGTCGTCCCTCATTCTGATGACGAGAGCAAAGAGACGAGTGAGACGGGAATAATTGCGCACGTGCACGGCATTCGCTCGCTCTCGAAGAGCGAGAACGGCTCGAAGGAGTGGGGAGGAACCACGGGCGAGCGGTAAAGGCAACCACGTGGTGGGCTGACGCAAAATCCAGTCTTCGAGCTATGCGGTCCTCGATAAATGAAGGTGATATTGGTCAATTCATGGAGCCACCAAGTAATGTCCTCTTGCATACAGCAACGGGCAACCCAGTAGCATTGTTTACAAAGGCCACACCCTCCTGATGAGAAGTTTAAACGCTTATAGAAAACATTGGTCTGGAAGGAGACGTGTTGGACTCATGGACATACATTATTTTGGTGAATAGAACTGATCCAAGTTCGTTTACCCATAATACTCCGCACCTCCAATTAGCAAGGTTGGCTATGTACGGCGTGAAAGAAGTTATACATACGTACATACATCCTCCAAGACGGTAGGCGGGAATGGAGCGGTGGCGCGGTTGCTAGCTAGTAACACCACGCTCGGAACCCTGGCGACCTGGACATGGCCACACATCAGCGGCGAGCGAGTGATGTCGTCGTCACCATAGCACTTTGCGAAAGTCCGCAAAAGTCTAACTCCTGCTCCCGTGTTCCACGGAGCTGTCTCCCGCCATCCCCATCACCGTACCTCACGGGGGTCCCGGGGCGAGGAATCGTCCCCTCCCTTCCCTGCCCACGGTGCTCAGCGGTCCCGGGGAGAGGGGAGTAGGGCCGGAGGTCGTGGGTCGTCGCAGAGAGGCGAAGCTGCGAGCCCGACCTGGGCCCCAGGCCGGTCTGCTCCGGGCACACCGACGTGGCCGTTTTGGAGAGCTGCGATGAGCCCCCTGCCTTGACCGGCGTCCTGTGAGCTGAGGGCGGGGAATTCGCACGGGAGAGAGAGTGAGAGAGGCGTAGTGCGCGCACACGCGGTGAAATCGGTGCGCTTGCCGCAGTCATTCTTCACGCCGTTTCATGTGTCCGGGTAAAGTTGCCACCTCTGAGGTACAAATAAACAAGCGCATGTCACGGGAAGAATAAGAATATCTCCTGATACCACCGGAAGAGAGGGGAGAACTGCACGGAAATGTTTCGCCTTGAGTGGCGGATCATTATTATGCAATTGACAAAAAACTGGGGCCGTTAAGGTTCGTGGAATACTTACATATTTATTGGCACAGCTTTTTCAAGAAGAGGAAGATTTATATGGTCAAGTTAAATAAACTCCTTGAAAAAAGTAAAAAAAACAACGGTTTTATTAACAACTTCGTTTAACTGACGGTCGAGAAGTACGTCAATGGTGCCCGAGTCGATTCCACAGTTTAGGGGCCGCGGCGTTTTTGACCTACACAAAATATATATATAATTAAGAAGCCGTCCATAATTTTTTTATTGATTGAAAGGAGGCAATTAATTTATTATTTGATGCCGATTTTGATACAGAATTGTATTGTCTTCGGATCTGAGTACGTGTGCAAAATGTGGAATTGATTGGACAACAGGAAGTAGACTAAATTTTGATTACAAAATTTGACCACGACAAACACAAGTGAAGTTAAATAAAACCGTTGAAAAAGAACGATGTTAGAATAATTTGTACGGGGGAGGTGGGGGGGATAGGATCTTCAGCGGATGCCTGACAGAAGAACGTGAATCGCATTGTTACTCCGTTTTGAGTTCAACAATCCTTTCATGTATATACGTATGTATGTTGAACTTCTTACGCACCGTACGTAGCCAAACGTGCTAATCGGAGGTGCGGGATGAATGTTTGTTGAATGCGGTTGTGTGTCTACCCCTGAGTTTTTGCATGCCCCCCCCCCCATCCTTTAATCGAGGTCAAGCTACAGCGTTGGCAGCGTTGGGGTGCGAGGGGAGGGTTGGGGTGGGGGGTTGGGGACTCTCACTGGGGGCCAGGCAGCGGCAGGGGTCGTGCTTGTCCAGGTAGTGCTCCAGGGTGTCCCAGCCGCCACCCACGCGCACCATCACGTGCTTCCGCAGGATCTGCCCGCGTGCCACCGACACAGAGAGAGCCGTAAGGACGGTTCCATAATCGTCGTCGTGATTATTACGATCATGAGCCGTGACGAATCCACTACTTGATGAAGGCCTCCTCAATGCCATGTAGGTTGCTGGCCGCCTTTGTCTCCCCAGTGGCGATGTTTACACATTGCACCAGGAACTCATTTCAGGCTGAGTCGACCTAGGGGAGGCCCAGGACCGGTTCAGATAATCGTCACTGGTGTTTGCCATGAGCGGGATTCGAACCCGGGTCGCCAGGTTCATAGCGCAGCGCGCTAACCGCTACACTACCGCCCCCCCCCCACACACACACACAGAGAGGGTCTCACCCTGACGTAGATGAGGGAGCTGGAGTCCCCGACACGGTACTTTCCCTCTGACACCCGCACCATGGGGAACTGCACCGGGCACGTGCATCGGCTGAGCAGGAACCGCACCTAGACGGGCACGGAGACACGTGTGGCTCTGAGCGACAACGCAGACCATGTGTCCGGACTACGTATTTGACCATCATCATCACCACCACCGCCACCGTCTTCATCATCATCACCGTCGCGTGCTATTTATACCGCAAGTCCCATGCAGTGCATGTCAAGGCAATAGAACTGAGTGCCGTTTGAGATATTTACTCGGGAAGAAAGTGGTTTCAGACTCAACGCTTGGCGTCATGGCATCAAAACCTGCCCCTTCTCGTAAGTGCAGTGAAGTAGAACTGAATTATTTCTGAACTTTTGGGGGGAGCGGCGGCGCAGTGGTTAGCGCACGGCACCCTGAACCCCGATGACCCGAGTACGACCCCCCCCCGTGCCCCCCCCGCCCCCCTTCATCAACCCACGCTGCTCCCCCCCCCCCCAGCATGGGAATTACAGTCAGTTATCGACAACAACCATCATCAGAATAAAGGGCCATCCATTGAGTAGGTACGCAAAAATCTGTCAAAACTTGAGCCCTGCCCCTCCCTGTACGCACGCGGACATTCTACACCCCCCCCCCCCCCACCTGCGTACGTACGCCTGACGCACCCCCCCCCGAATCCTATAGAACGGCCGCTATTGAATCTACGCAGAAACGATCAAGGATTATTAATAATATCAACGTGTTTAAGCAAACAAATAGGACACCGCCGGACTATCTAACTCATTTGAGGGCCAATGTAGACACATTATTATCGAGGCTTCACCCCCCCTCCCCGTTTCCTATGCGTACGCACATTGTCAGTAGACCCCCCCATACGCAAGCATACGCGTTTGGGTTAACCCCCCCCTGCCCCCTCCATGCGTACGTACTAAATGGATGGCCCCCTAATGTTCAGATTTACTAAGGGGGCAACAACATTGACGATGACGACGGTCACCGCCGCCGTCATCATCACCGTGGTTAGTTTGCTTCGCCGTGGCAGCTCGAATTTTTTTTCGAAACTTTGGGAACCGCACGTGCTGGGGGGGGGGCAGTGCCGGATTATCCCAGTAGCAAAAGTAGCTACATATGTGTAGCTACTACATATGATACGTAGTAGCTACACATATGTAGTAGCTACGGGCCCCGCACTTTCAAGGGCCCCGCGCTAAACGCTTTCAAGCTATCAATTCCGGCTCACCGAATCTGCACTTGCGCTATTACTCTAGTACTATACCGCCTTCAACTTTTACGAACGACCGGGTGTTCAAGGTTAGTGATCTGTCGTATTATCCGGTTGTATAGCAAATGAAAAAATCCAATTACTTTGCTATGCAAGTTACAACATTTGTGTGGTTTTTATTTTATTTAGGGCCCCTTGACAACATACGCTGCAGGGCCCCGCACTAGTTTCATCCGCCACTGTGTGTGTGTCGGGGGGGGAGGGGTCCCCTGTGATGACGTCACGGTGGCGAGTCTCGGTTGTTGCGCTGCTGCCGCAACGACCTCCCTCCCTCCCTCTCCGTGTTGACTCTGTGGTGCGGCGGGGGTGGACGGGGGAGGTGGTGGTGGTGCTGCTGCTGCTGCTGTGTGCACAGGCCGACTGGCGGCGTCTCTCGTTGCCAGGTTTCTGGCACGCGTGGTGTAGCGAGCGCCCAGCGTCGCCGCCGCAACGCCCGAGCTGAACCTTCAATAATCATCGTGATGATACGAGATTGTTTTTTTCTTAAAAGGTTAAGGTTGTTTTGCCAGGCGCGTATCACGTTCATCGTATTTTAAGATGGGGTTGGAAAGTAAAAAATGAAACGCACCCCAAACTTGTGGCTCGGTTTTCATGAAGTTATAGAAATGTTTTCAAACACACTGCACGTATTATCATAGGCTACGTATGTGCGTCGAACTTCTTTCGCACCATACGTAGCAGATTATAAGACGCACCAATACATGTTTCTTTGTAATGCAGGGCAATAAAAAAAGGCGCGTCTCATAATTCGGAGAATGCGGTTATGCCGTGCATTGATTGGAATGTCGCGATGCAAGTATCTAAGTTTGCGCGTGAGAATTCATCATTTCCGATGTATGCAAATGGTATGCACATTTTATGCAAACTGCATGCGAACGATAGATTTCAGGCCAACGACGTGGGATCAAGAGAATGGAAAAATAATACAAAGTAACTGGAAAAAGGAGGTTAAAAAAATCTACATGTTAAAAAAAAATCGAATCGCCACCAAGAATCATCACAAATCATTGGATCGGATGGGGGGGGGGGGAGGTGGATCGTTTCACGTCTGATTATTCGTTTTTGCTCGCGAATAAGTTCCTGCTGGCGCTCATGAGCGTCGCGTTGTCACGAGGCATTTCCATTCGTCGTTCTCTTGAAGGCAGCAACGCAACAGCAGCATCGCGTTAGCGGTCTCGCGAAGATGGATTTTTGGAGAGCTGCTTCTGCATTTCCTTCACTTTACCCACCGCTGGAGTCACCACATTGTTTTGTTTTATAAGCCCCCTCCTATAAACGTGTTGGCCCCGGCGTCCATCAAACGCATTCTTTATGTTTCAGATTGCAGAGCTGGAGTTTGTTGTGCAGCCATTGGTTACCAAGCAAGGGGCTATGAATTCACAATCACGCCGAAGCACTCCGCGTTATTTATCGGTGGCTGCAACTCGGATTTGAAACCCAGAACCTCACGCGTGCTGGTGACACACCACGACTTGGCATTAACCCCCTGGGTGAATTCTAGATTTGAAGCTTTCGTGACTGCAAGGATTCATATTCTTGGGTTTTTTCAGTAAAGTCACGTAGGTAAAAAATTTAAACAAAAAATTAATAAAAGTAAAATATAAATAAAATAAAAATCACGACTTTCGGAGGCTTGTGTTGCCTCCGAAACGTCGTTATTTTTTTATTTTATTTTAATTTTACTTTTATTAATTTTAAAATTTTACCTACGTGACTTTACCGAAAAAACCCAAGAATATGAACTCCTGGGTAAACTCAGGCCACATCATCAACGGCGATTTTCGAATATATATATTTCTAGCAGCGAGATGCGATCGTGTCTTCAAGACACTTTACAAAATGAAAAACAACGCAGATTATGGCAGCGAGGGTAGGGGGAGGGGATCCGGGTATTGCACCTTTGGAGAGACCTGAGAGAGAGAGAGAGGAGAGGGCGGAGAGAGAGAAAGAGAGGAGAGCAACAGGGAGGCACAAGTCCGAGAAGAATCAACCGGACCCCTGAATCAACGACGAACTCTGGGGATTTTGCCCCCAAATCATTTTCGGGGGGGGGGGGGGGGTGGTGGCAAGTTTATCGTGAAGTTTTTAGACCTGAACACTGGCATATACCCAAACATCAACACGCGCGCACAAGCAGCTCTGACATAATGCAGTAGCGTTCAGTTCAAGGATTGTGACGGCGCGCCTCAGAGAATGCGCGGAATCGATGTTGATTTTTAAATCGGAGCACCCGATCAATCCAACTGAGCCGACGATGCCAAATGAAGTGGCGTGCACGGATTTTACTCGGTGGGCGCGCGCATTAAAGTGCCGTCTGCCCCCTTTTGAGAGTCCCACAAAGCATAATAAAGGCAAAGTGCCACCCTGTAACTCGGATTTATAGGAGACGCTGAGCCAACAGCCGTGTCTGTAAGCGGTGTGTAACGAACAACGCAACGTGCATTTGATGACATTTTTGGCCTTTTCTTTTTCGCGCGCGTTCGTTGCTGTCAGGGACGGTGGTAGCGCCGGCTTCTAAACATCTGCAGGATCCATCTTCTTGGTTCTCTCGGTAAAGTCACGTAGAAGGAAAATAATAAAATAATAAAAATAAAACATAATAACATAATTCTCACGACGTTTCGGCCACAACGCAAGCAGCCGTCTTCAGGTGGAGAACGGGTCTGTCCTTCTACGTAACTTTACCGAAAGAACCAAGAAGATGAATCCCTGCAGTCACGAAAGCTTTAAATCGAAATCTGCAGGATCGTTCCGTGAACTCCGTGAGGAGCGCCGCGTGCACTCGCTGTCGAGGATGTCCATCGGCTTGGACCGTCGGGATAAACCGCAGTGCGACCTTTGGGCACTTTTTTTTGTGTCACGCAAACTCTTGGAAAGCGGACGCCACCTGGACTGTCGAGCAACAGAGAGAGAGAGTCGCCTGCCAAAATTGCAACGGCCCATCGACAGCTCTAAACCCTCAAAATCCATTCCATCCTTTTGTCCCCGTTCGTGGTGATTAGCACACCACACATGGCCACAATCGTTGGGCCCCCAAAACCAATCGCGATTGGCACAAGCAAATACGTTCTTTGCCGAGAGGCTTGCCGACTGGGCTGTCTTTTCTCCGCTTCCAATCCCGTCGACACACCGCGACCCCCTTCGCTGTTTTGGGGACGCGTGTCTACGAGCGATGCGTCACCGCGGCCATAAAATACTATTCATTAGCGGCAAACGGCCACCAATCACGAGGATGCCGCTATCTGTGTTGCGCCAGACTCCCACCGAACAACCGATCCTCAAACAACGACGGCTGCCTCCACGCCACGGAAATGGAATCATGGACCTCGGTGGGCCGGGTCAATCCGTTACATGACAGCGGACCTCGCAAGTGTTTGTTTACATATATTGCATTTAATGAAAGTGTAATTTATTCATCAGGAAAATCCTCGCAGAGTCTCAAGACACTTTTGCAACGAGTGGTAATATTTGGCCAGTTTCCTTTTTTAAGGAGAGGTTTTTTTTTGTGTCTGTAGGGAGTGTAAAACCGAAGCATCTCAAGAAAAGCCACGCGTAATGAGAGCATGGCACTCAAGAGGTCCGCACGGACAGGTTAAAGAGCCCACTTCCTGCACATCCATCCGCTGGCCGCCATGCAGCCCAAGCAGGTTTGGGAGTTTTGTCTCGGATGATGTGCACTGACGATGGGCCTGATGGTGACAATTTACTTGACATACCGACAAAACCCCACAGGCTCATAATGCCCTCATATTTTGTGCTCCTTGTTGAAGTAACAGCTGAGCGACGGTAGCGCGGCCATCGACATTTTTTTTGTCTGTGAATTACGATGACTTAATTCATGGCTTTGCCACAGCTAAAGCTAGTAAAAACAATGTTTTTTTAAGACAGGAGTGTAGCGAGTAATTTACGTTTCATGAATTTACCTCGAGTCGAATACATTTGTTAATCATGGCTAAATAATGACATGTGTTTGATGACTCTCTGCAATATATAATACACACTTAAGCCTTTGCCTCCTATTTAGCCTTAGACTCTTCGTAACTCTTAATCTGGCCATGCCTGGTGCCTCATACCCAATCTGGTTCGTGACCACCGCACCTCACCCTTTGGTCTGGCGCAGTTGCACCGCCTGCAGACTCGACAGCGACCGCGCGAGGAGTGGCTACGCACGTATGTTGAACTTCTTTTGTACCGTACGTAGCCAACATGGGCTGAGTTTGTGGGGAAGGAGGGCGGGCGGCGGGGGGCGGGGGAGCAACGCCCCGGCCAAACCGGACATTTTCATGAATTTATTTTCAGTAGTTTACAATGAAGGTAAATTTTTTTTCAATTAATTACACGCACCCACAATCCCTAACGCGAGGAACAAAGTGAACCCCTTGCCCCCCCCCCCCCCAAATATAGAAGTCACACACCGCCTATGGTAGCCAGCCGTGGAAAGGACAACAAATGAAACCGAAAGAGCAGAGGGATGGGTGGGAGAACGGTGGTGGGGGGGGAGGTGGTGTCGGGCTGGGGAGGAGTGGCCGGTGGGTGGGGGTGGCGGTGGAGGTGTTGGTGGTGAAACTGTGGTGGTGGTGGGGGGGGCAGCGAGGGGGGTGGATGGATGTATGGGGGTGGCGGTGGTGGTGGTGTCGGCAGGGTCAGACTGACCATGCCGTCCAGGCTCTTGAGATCACACGTCTTGCGCTGGGGCTGCGCAGCGGCGGGGGGTGGCGGCTGGGCCTCGGGCTGCCTCTCGAGGCGGATCTCCTCGTCGATCTCGCGCTCGAGCTGCACCAGCACGGGCGCCAGCATGCCGAAGCGCGCGCCGCGCCGCGCCACCTCGAGCAGGCACAGCACGAAGTGCTTCTCGTTGCGCCGCAGGACCTGGGCCCGCCGCCGTGGGGGGGGGGGGGGGGTGTAGAGAGTGAGGGCCTCGTTCGCGAGGTCGGGACGACCACCCCGAATGATGTTTTTTTTTTTGACAGCGCGTCACGATACGATCCCGGTGGACATGCGAAAACGTCGGTGGCGACGTTGGCGCGTGGTTGGAACCGTTGGGCCAGCGTTGGCCCAGCGTTGGACCAAAGTTGGCCCAAAATAAGCCCAAGGTTCCCTGCTTACTAGGATGTAACTTGCTGTTAGCCAAACAATGCCATGCTGAAAAGAGCGCCCGCAAAAATTACTCAATTGGGATTACACGTGGCAACGTCTACCCGTACTGCGAGCACCTGGCAGGGCTTTCGTAAACAAAAACAAATAGTTTTCGTTTAATACATTGAAACTGACGGTTTGGCAAGAACACAAAACAATGAAACTTCTGCGCAGGGCCCCCCCTCCCCCGCCCATTTATCGAACATCTCTGAGATTGGGACGCGACCCTGGCCTCGTTGTCACCAAACGCACCAGGTCGTTGCTCTCGAACATGACGGACTCGTTGACGCCCAGCCGGTGTCGACACCAGCCGATGAAGTTGGAGACGTTGTCCCTGGCCTGGAAGGAGCGGGTCTTCACGTCGCGCGACGCGAACGCCAGGTCTCCCTGGGGAAGCTGCGGTGGTGGCGGGCGGGCGGGCGGCATAGGTAAAGGTGCAGGCCTGGAGGTGTATGCGTGTGTGCGCGCGTGTGCGTGTGTGTTGAACTTCGTTTTGCACCGTATGTAGCCAACCGTGCCGGGGGTGGGGGGCGGGCGGGGACAACTAACTAACTAACTAACAAAGACAAAGATCCCCCATATAGCCTTAACAGACTGTAGGGGCAAGTGCTGTTAGCGAGCACCTATGAAGGCCGGAACGGTACACGAGGGGGCGGGTGGCCAGCACCACGCCCGACCGCCTTTGTCTCCCTAGTGGCAATGTTTACACACCGCACCAGGTACTCATTCGAGGCTGAGTCGACCTAGGGGAGGCCCGGGACCGGTTCAGATAATCGTCACTGGTGTTGGCCGTGAGCGGGAATCGAACCCGTGTCGCCGGGTTCATAGCGCAGTGTAGCGCTAACCGCTACACTATCGCTCCAACTAACTAACTAACACACACACACACACAAAGTGACTTGCTCGTTCCACTGCTGACGGAAAAGAACACAAACCGCCCCCCCAGAGGGAGCTGTGTGGAGAGAGTTCCTCTGTAAAACGTCTTGAGCTGAGCAAGGTTGTATCGGGACTTGCGAGAAGAGACTAGGGGAGGGAGTTCCATTCACAAAATCCCGAGCAGCGTGACAACACAAACTGAGCACGTTCGTCGACAGCACAGCCGCGACAGAGCGGGGACGTGGCGGGTATAATAGGCGACGTTTCGGGCAAGGGGCCGTCTATAAATGACGTCACGCGATTTTGGACGATTTTTGACCCCACCCCTCTTCGCCACGCGGCGTTACAAAAAGTCAGACCCCCCCTCAAATGACGTCACAAAGCTCTGCCCCCCCCCCCCACAAAATAAATTAAACATGCTTCAAATCGCTTTAAACTATTGTAGTGCGTATTTAATGTGGCGCTGCACTCTGATGTTGTAGGAGAAAACATTTATTGAAAAGTCTATTTAATTAAGTAGAACGTGTTGTCTATATTTATTTAAAGTTGCGCATTTTGATGTGACGTCACATTTCTCAAACCCCCCCCCTCTTGTCACACATCGTCACAAATGTCTGACCCCCCCCACCCTAGGTGCGTGACGTCATTTATGGACGGCCCCTTTCCCGCGGGCGATTTCGAGCTCAGCGTTTGGCGGGTGCGTCTTCTCGATCGGGTCGGTGTTTTTGGCGTGCGATCCGGATTCGTGCAACCTTCATTGACGTCTTGGAAGAGTTTCCGGAGCGTCTTGTAATAATACTAATGATGATGATGATAATCCGGAGGCGGAACGCTGAATGCCCAACCATTCCGCAGCGGCGTCGTCGTGCCAACACCGCAGGACGATGCGGACATTCGACAGGGCTGCCATACGTGAATGTTTCCACAATGATAATTGGTTTTTTACCCTTTTATCTGGAAACAAAACTGACACCTTTTTTTACAAGGAGTCATGTTTGCATAAACCACAATACCTGCAGTCATAATGCAAACATGGCTCCTTGTAAAAAAGGTGACAGTTTTGTTGCCAGATATGAGGGTAAAAAACAATTAGCATATTTTTTACTGGCAAATGAGGTTCAATGTGTACATGCTTACACCGAGCTCTCATATTCTGATGGTGCATTGTCTTTGAGTTGCGCGCCTTTTGGCGTCATCTGGTCCAACACCATGTGAGACTAGGCTCTAAGGAAAGCTGTCTCGGGTGTGGACCAATCAACTTCAAGGACAGTGCACATATATTATCAGAGTTGTGTTTTTTGTTTGCATTATGACTGCAGGTATTGTGGTCAATGCAAACATGACTCCTTGTAAAAAAAGGTGTCAGTTTTGTTGCCAGATAAAAGGGTAAAAAAACAATTATCATATTTTTTACTGGCAAATGAGGTTCCAATGGGGTTTCCACAATGTTATGCTGCTGCTTTGCTGAAGATCGATTGATAGGCTTGAGCAGAGGCGCAACTATTGGTGGGGGGGGGGGGGGTGGGCTATGGGGCAGCGTTCTGCGACGCATAGGGACCCCGTCGACCACAAGGGGGTGCTTCGAATCGTCGAGAGATAAACAAAAGTCAAACATGTTAAGAAAATGTATATTCATTCATATTTTATTTTCCTGCCGTCTACCATGGACCCAGCTGTTAACGCATCTGGATATCATATTAATTGAGTATAAAGTTGCGCGATCCACCCCCTTTGAGGAAATCTTAGACCGACGGGGCCCGCCGTGAAAGCAAAGACGCATGATTACTTAATTGTTGGGCATTGTCCCTTTAAATAAATACTTTCATTATTATTATTAATACTGTCACAATGAGACGTCTGGAACCCAATACACGGTGCAAGCTAAAAAAGATTTACCACCTTTGCCAGTACCAACATATAATATTGGATTTTCCCCCTTTTTTCTGGCAACAAAACTAAAACCTTTTTACAAGGATTCATGTCTGCATTAACCACAATACTTGCAGTTTTTTGTTTGCCTGATCAACATTCCAAATTAGCGGATATGGAACAGTGTCTCCTACGCACACCCACGTCACGGGATCCTTACGGTGAGCCGTGCAGCAAGACCGTGCGTTTCATTTTGGGGGTAGAGGAGCGTTGGGGGGGGGGGGGGTGGGTAAATACACACGCAGTATTAACCAGGGCGGCCGCCGGGCCTCAAACCGCCTTTTACCTGCATGGTCGCGGCGGCTTGCGGCTGAGCCTCTGCGAACTCGGCGGCTTGGCGGTTCACGGTGTTGGCGTGGTGGCAGAGTACCGTGCCGGTCTCGAGCTCCTCCAGGAAGTTGTCCACCGTGATGTCGATGCTGTGCAGAGCGCTCAGCCACTCGGCCAGGTCCTCCTTCATGGCGTACAAGTACTCCTCGCTCGAGCGGAACGGACGGATGCTTTTGGTCGCCGCTGACGAGATGTCCACCTCGGCCATCGTGTTCACTTTGGGTGACTTCGTGGGGTCCTTTTTGAATTGTTGTTGTTGTTGTTCTTTTTGTTAAAATCTACGCACGATTTTAAGCCGCGTGTTTCCCCAATTGGACCGGTGAATATTTTTCAAAGTCGTACACTGTTGTTGTTGTTGTTGTCGTCGATGAAGGTGTGCGTGCTGCGTTGTGTGCCTTCTTTAATAGGTGCTCGCTAACAACACTTGCCTCAACAGCCGAAATGTAGGCGATATGGCGTATATTTGTTGTGCGATGGCAAGAGACAACCCGTGTCTGTACGTATCTATACTTCCGAGTTGACTGTTCAATGATGACCGTCTGTTGTTTTTGCAAATAAAACCAATCACCACAACGCGTTGCTTATTTCATGTCCAAGCAGAAACAGTGGCGTGCCGGATTTCTGTTAACATCATATTCTGTAACACGTACACAAATACAAAGCATTTCAACACTAACTCGCGGTTAGAAACGCCACGAACAATGGCATTAATTATTCATCGCTGCACGTGTGCATGCATGCATGTCTTATTCATTCATTGCGTACGGCCCCACAAGTGGCAGTGACACCTGTGGAGTAAAAAAAACCCATCAACAACAGGAACCCATAAACACCGATAGGGCGTCGAAAAGCAACTTAGTACCAAGACTGCAGGTGGCGTTGAGAGTTCGCGATCGTTCGTCAGCTGCCCCTGCCGCTGCCCTTTCAGTTCATCGCACCGTGCACGTCGTCTGTTCGGCGATCGCAGGAGACCTGCAAGAACGCCAGAGACATTTCCCACGTTGAGCATCTCGGCTGACACGAAGCTGGACTTCGCGCCATCTCCGTAGCCGTGTCGCGGGATGGGATGGCATGGAGCGAGCCACGCTGAAATAAAGCCGCGACGGAGGGCAGCAGATGCGACGACGCGATCCTCTCGCGTGGTGGCGGTGAGCGCTCGCGCTACGCAAAACCCGGCGACCCGAGTTCGATTCTCGCTCACATTCCAACTCCCCAAGCGCTACAACCAGGGTGGGAACCCCCCCTGCCTCTATGCGTGGCGTTCGGAGACCTGGCGAAATCGGTGGCGTTCAGGGCGATGTCCGTTCGGAGGCAATGACCGAGATGCAACGTCGGCAACGTCGTTGAATGATCCTCTTGTCTGGCTGTTGAAGTCACGGGGTAAGCGCGCAGCCCTTAGGTTGTGATCTGTTGGCTGCAGGGCTCCTGAATCGGACAACCGAGCGTTGCATCGGCCGTGATGGTTCATAGCCAAATAAGCGGTAGAATATTGCTATTGTCCTCTCGCCGTCATCGCCTTCGTCGTCATCATCATCATCGTCCCACCAGCAAATAACTCTCTTTGATTTGATTTTACTTTTATTAAATTTTTTTTTTACCTACGTGACTTTACCGAAAAAAAACCTAAGAATATGATTAATAACTCACAATGCACCGGATCTCGTCGGATCCAGGGAGCTCACTAAGCAGGGCCACACGAAACAAAACACTCCTCGCCAATGACATTCGGCAAGGCATCCCAACGTGTCAGGAATCTCTTGGAATCGAATCGTGAGACACACGGAGGTGCCTCTGGGGCAGATAAAAATTGGCACCGTGACTACACATCGTCAGCAGCTTGACTGCCAATCACCATTATCATAATCAACGGCCTACTATGCCGTAGTTTTATATGTGCAGTGTAATACTAAGTGCTTATGCATCCTCAACGTGTGCCTCTCTTCATGCGTAACACAACAGAAATATACATGTACAATGACGAAGGCTGCTGTCGTTTTCGCTACCAACAGCGGAAACAGTGAACGGGAGGGAGTGTGTGTGTGTCACAGTCACATGCTTTAAGCAGCGTCGGCCATGCACCGGCGATAAAGATTTGAGAGAAAGAAAACCCATCAAACTTGGAAGATTTTTAAGGTTTGGAGTCGGGCATCACGTATACGCACCTCACAATTAACAACGACTCACAATTACGGGACTGTTGTGACGGTGTCACACAAAGCACGGCGTTTAAATATATTCCTCGAATTGGTAATGCCTGATAAATATAAAGTAGACTGATGTTTCGGGCAACGGCCCCCTATCCAGAGGACAGAAATGAGAACAGCCGAAATGCTAAAAAGACAAAGATCCCCCATGTAGCCTTCAACAGACCGTCGGGGCAAGGTGCTGTTACCGAGCGCCTATTAAGATTAGCACGCGCGGCGATGGTCTGGCCAACGCCACGCCCGGCCGCCTTTGTGGTGTTCATGTTTGCACACCGCACCAGGTACTGATTTAAGGCTGAGTCGACCTGGGGGGGGGGGCAGGACCGGTTCGTATACTCGCCACTGTTTTTAGTCGTGAGCGGGAATCGAACTCGGCTGGCTTGGCGTTGGTAGCGCAGCGCG
Organism: Lethenteron reissneri; assembly: GCF_015708825.2. Classification (NCBI taxonomy): domain Eukaryota; kingdom Metazoa; phylum Chordata; class Hyperoartia; order Petromyzontiformes; family Petromyzontidae; genus Lethenteron; species Lethenteron reissneri. Next base: position 4,734,610 of record NC_083805.1, read on the forward strand.
GACCACTGCGTTCAAAAAAAATAAGAAAAAATAACCACGCGCAGCGCATTCACTCGCTAGCTCGGCCACCGCGAGCTGAGCGTATTCACCGGATTATAAGACGCACCGGAAAGTAAGACGCACCCCAAAATTTTGTGCCCGGCGTAAAATACGAAATAATATTGAAGGCGAAACTAATCTGGTCTCACACACAGGCGCACAGATAACCGGAGTATAAGACGCACCCCTCCCCCCCGCCCACCCACCCCCAATTTAATGTTTTAAAACAGAGGGGAAAACAAGCGCGTCTTATAAACGGGGGAATACGGTAACGAGAGCTGACCACAGGCGGAGTCGCTTGTGCCCCAGAGGCACGCTCACGTTACACGCTTTGAATAATTGATCGCGCTCGAAGAGAAGTGAAGACGAGAGAGAGAGGAGGGGAATAGGCGAGAGAATAGAGAGCGAGATGGGACAGAAGGGGAGAAATGGGAAGGTTTGATCGTATCTCTCTCCGCGTCTCACTCACCTTAGCTCGCAATGAGCGGCGGACGTGCGCTCCATTTCCACCAGGCGAGGAGGCCACCGTGTGTTCGACGCGTTTCTATCACGGGGCGTCGTATCGTCTCCATCGCAACGAGCCAGCCCCGAGGTGGGGCCATAACAAACAAAAGCGGCGGAGTGTACGGCCTCTCTTCTGCAACGCACCCTCCCAGCCACCAGACTGAACGCATGCACCCTACCCCTCTACTCACGAAAGTCACTCACTTCCCCCCCCCCACACACTTCTCCCCCCCCCCCACACACACTGCAAGCCCCCGCTGCTAAAGGCAAGCCACAATGTGATTCATAGCCGGTTAATTTATTTGGGTTAGAACGTTTAAGTTTAGTTGATGAGAAGTAATAAAATAATAAAAATAAAACATAATAAAATAATTCTCACGACATTTCGGCCACAACGCAAGCAGCCGTCCTCAGGTGAAGACCAGGTCTATCGAGGCGACAGCGTCTGACCTGGTTTTCACCTGAGGACGTCGTGAGAATTATTTTATTATGTTTTATTTTTATTATTTTATTACTTCCCTTCTACGTGACTTTACCGAAAGAACCAAGAAGATGAATCCCTGCAGTCACGAAAGCTTTAAATCGAAATTTAGTTGATGAGTTTCATGTTAATCCGAGCAATGCATTTTTTTTGTTACAATTTAGTTATCATGTATGCATGTTTGAACTTCTTCTTTCGTAGCCAGGCCTGCGAATCGGAGGTGCGGGGGGAGGACAACAAACTATACACAACAAGCAGTTCTAAAGAAATTCGTTTTCAATCGAGAGTATTGAAAAGTGCGTAGCTCCAGTGGCTTCCTAATATAGGAAGGAAGAGCGTTCCAGACGGCCAAAGAAGCACATCTGAAAGTGCGCGATGCAGTGACCGTCTTTGGTCGATGGTTCGCCAAAATTCGCTGCGAGGATAACTGGAGTTTGCATCATGGTTAATGCTAATAAAACTGTACACAATTATACAAATTTTTAATCGCTTTTAAAAATTACCGTTTTGCCGAAAAGCCAATAATTATTAGGTACATTCGCCCACGTGGCAACTCGATTTGTATGGCTTTTATAGGGTAATAAAAAATGATATTCTTAACAAAATATTCAAAATAGTATTGTACATTCGTCATTAATGGTAAATCACCCAGAGGATCGAGCCTGCTTAGTACCGATACGCGATACTGCGAACACCAGGGGTTGCTAGCTTGGGCTGCGAGTGCAGCAACGGGTTCTTGAATATATCCGTTCAGATATTTGCGCTTTGCGTGTTATCCCCTCACATGCATTATGGGGGTTGTCCCACATGGAGCCACACACTCATGAATGGCATTGGCCAACATCTCAATGTGTAAGGACTCTCATAATAAAAGTGTCCTGCGACTTTGCTTTTATTTTCTGGATAAAGAAGCAATATTTATTTTATTATTATTATTATCATCATCATCATCAAAACACGGAATATTCTACATCTCACCGATGCATTGTCTGGTTGCGTGGCGTGTTCTTCGGCACAACGTCCGACGTTTCGCTCCACGTTCTGAGCGTCAAATTCAGGCACTGAAATTTCAGCGCAAATTCGCAAACAAAACACAAGAGAGCCGTCCAGCACAGCCACGGAAAACCTCGCAATGTGTAGAGAGCATCGTCCTTCCATCAAAGAATCACCACAAATACGTGAGCTCCGATTCGAGGTGACATCGAGGCGAGTTCGTCACACGTGTGTGCTTGCGATTGACACCTCTGCATTTAACATCGGCTGCACCGAGCGCATCGCTTAAGACATCGATGGAAAAAAAAACTAAAATATCACCACACACACCTTGAAACTGAATGGGAACTTTTTTTGCTAGGTATCAAAGTATGACAAAAAATACAAATAGGTGTTAGCCTTTCTGGCAATCAAACAGGAGGTGTTAGGATCTTCAAACACCAAATAGAAACTTTTTGCAAGGAATCACGTACTGCATTAATCGCGCACAGTACTTGTGGTGAACATTCAAACAAAACACAAGAAAACTTATCCTTATCTTGTCATACTTTGATACTGGCAAAACGGTCAGATGTTGCAGCTGCTTACCCCGAGCCCAAATTGCTCTGATCGTGCATTGTCCTTGTACCGTTCGCCTTTCGGCGTTGTCCTCTGCTCTGACGCTGGTGGTGAGACTAGGCCCTAAAGAAGGCTGTCTCTGGTGTAGGCCAATCAGTTGCAAAGAAGACAATGCAAATGTTATAATCAGAGCCGTGTCTGTTTGCATGATCGCCGCAAGTACCTTGTGTGGTTAATGTAGTCCTTGATTTCTTGCCAAAAGTTTTTATTCGGTCTTTGAACATCTCAACACAACCGTTGTATTACCAGAAAAGCTAAAACCTATTATTATCATTATTATTTTTCCGCACGCCTTGAAACTGGGCGTAGGTTCACGGACAGGCCACCTCCAGCGTCACACGAGCGTGCGTGATTTCGCAGGCGAGGTTTTGTTGTTGTTATATTTATTCTCAATGTAAGTAATTGGCGCCTCGACTATTATTTCCATCTCGTCAAAGACGTGTCAGCGACGAAGGGGGCCCTCCTCCCCCTCTCCCCTCCCCCCCACCACGGCAACCGCTCCGCTTAATTAAAACGTCCGCCTTAATCCGTCAAAAGCTAGCTAGCAACCCGCGCGAGTTCACACATTTTCCTACCCCCCCCTCCCCTTTTACTTTTGCACGCAAAGTCAAGAGGCGCGTCGCTCGCGTGTATTAATTACCGCGTGCGTCTCGTTTGGCCTTTGAGTTCAATTGTGGGGGGGGGGGGGGGGGGCGGTGGTGCAGCGGTTTGCGCACTGCGCTGGGAGCCCAACAAACCCTGACGTTTGATTCCCCAGCCATGGACAACGTGAGCGGTGAGCGATGCGTGATTTTGCCGTGGCATCTGTCACCTCCCCAAGCCTCCTTCACCCCTTTTTTTCATTGACCTGCACTGACCGCGATGATCACCACGATAATTACAATTTCGACTCTCGAAGAGCGAGGGTGATTCGGAGGCGCGAGGAGCCACGGACGAGCGGGGAAGGCAGCGAGCCAGTTGGAGAGGCGGCGCCTCCAGTTGGCCAAACTCTACGGTTGTCTACAAATGAGTGTTTACGCGTGGGAGCAAAGAGATGTAACCCACGCGTGCGAGGATGGCAACGCCACTCCACATAGACGGAACAAGTGGGGTCCGCTTGTGCTGCACTGCATTCTAAATTATCAACAGGTAAGGCCCATTGAGCTGTACGAACCTGATGGCTGTGCCCCGGGCACCATAGTACCCCGGCTCTCGCATAATGTCCGTGACGCAGTCGTTTTGAGTCTGTTGATGGTCGGCGATGCGGCAATCGACTCATCCCGACGAGCTGTGCACACGATGCACCACCACGCTGTGTACGAGAGCGTTCAGGGTTTCGGCGCAATCGTCCTCGCAGCGTTTCGACATCGCGGAGTAGCACCGATTTCGGATTTATTGGTACCCCAGGCGTGGAGTTCAGTACACCCCGGGAAAAAAAGTGTCCCAGAAATAACATATTTAATTGCCTCGGCCATGTTTCATTATTTGGTAACCCGGGGTGCGCCATAAGGATCATTTGTTTATTTTTCAGAGGCGACCTGGCAACAAATGATAGCTTACCAAGGCAAACCCCACAGAGATTTTTAGCTATTTTTCAGATGCGACTTGGCCACAAATGATAGCTTACTAAGGCAAGCCCTACATACATTTTTATCTATTTTTCAGATGCGACCTGGCCACAAATGATAGCTTACCCAGGCAAGCCCCACAGAGATTTTTAGCTATTTTTCAGATGCGACCTGGCCACAAACGATAGCTTACCAAGGCAAGCCCTACAGAAAATTGTATCTATTTTTCAGATGCGACCTGGCCACAAATGATAGCTTACCCAGGCAAGCCCCACAGAGATTTTTAGATATTTTTCAGATGCGACCTGGCCACAAATGATAGCTTACCAAGGCAAGCCCCACAGAGATTTGTAGCTATTTTTCAGATGCGACCTGGTCACAAATGATAGCTTACCCAGACAAGCCCCACAGAGCTATATATCTATTTCTCAGAGGCGACCTGGCCACAAATGATAGCTCAACGACGTGGCTTATCGTGTGGAAATTTATAGCAGCCAAATCCTCTAAACGTACGTTTCTAAATGTGTAGGGAAAATATGGAGAAAAAATGAAACCACGTGACCACGGGGGAGAACATGCAAACTCCAAATATACAACATGCACTGTCAGGGTCGGGATCGAACTCGCGACCTCCTGTATCTCGCCGCCGTGGCTGCTGGCAAGTTAGGCTCTTGGCACCTTGATACCCAAGAGAAGCGAGTTTCACAGCATGTTGTGATCCACCAGTCCTCACACTGCCTGGCTGCTTCACCTCCAATGTGGCAAAGTATGGTCAAGCAATGCTCACAACTGACACTGCCCAAGGAGGCCATCGTCCAGCGGTGGAATGGCAAAGGGCTGTAAATAATCTTGAAGACCTCTCCAGGCTGTATCTGTCATAGGGGTTATAGTAATAGGTTTTTACCCCTTCAACTGGTACAAAAACTGACACCTTTATACAAGGCATCATGTTTGCAATAACCACAACACAAGCAGTCAAAATGCAAAAAAAGAAACAACTCTGATAATGATATGCACTGTCCTTGAAGTTTTTGTACCAGTTGAAAGGGTAAAAACCTATTACTATATTTTGCCACTGATAAAAGAGGTCTCATAGTGTCATAGGGGCCGTTTGGCCATACTTCACCCCGCTGGTCAGTGCACGTTGGTGAACGGGATCCCGTGACCAGTTTCAGATATCAACTTGCCAATGATGGACCTGCATCTGTAACTGATTTTACTGGGATCGTAGCGCGGTGTATTCGCCAATACATCACTGCTGCTCACGTTTTTTTTTATTAACACAACACCACGAAACAAGTCTGGTCAGGGAGCGAGCGCTACCACACGTTTATTTTGGTTAATATTTAACATCTTCATCCAGGCATTGCATCAACCCGTCACTTGTTTACAAGTTGACCAATGAACTGTGCGCAAACATGTTCAGCTTGTAATGGGGTTTTTGTTGTTGTTGTTGTAGTAGAACATTACATTCAAATCCCAGCTAGGAAGAGTTATAACTGAAACGTTACGTCCAGTAGAAGAACAATTGATTTTACACGTGAATTATATTACAATGTAGAACTGCTTTTTTGTGTTTCTGTCTGTTGCTCTTCCCCCCGTACCTCCGATTATCACGGTTGGCTACGTACGGTGCGAAAGAAGTTCAACATACCTACGTATTGAGAGCAGACGTTGTTTTTTTCTGTCAGGTGCAGCGTTGTCCATTGCCCAGGGTTACGTAGGATCGTAACAGTCACATTGTGCCAAATGTTCACCCTTACCCCAAAACGGCTCTGTACACGATTGGGGAAACCCAATTACCATTCGGTCAGACGATCCTAAAATGCGTTAAAATATGTTCAGACGATGGCGATTCACTGAGCCGCGGTGAGATGAGTCAAATCATCTGACATCACCAATTCTAGATTTGAAGCTTTCGTGACTGCAAGGATTCATATTCTTAGGTTTTTTCGGTAAAGTCACGTAGGTAAAACATTAAAAACATTAAAATTATTAAAAGTAAAATAAAATAAAAATCACGACGTTTCGGAGGCAACACAAGCTTCCGTGTTGCCTCCGAAACGTCGTGATGTTTATTTTTTTTTACTTTTATTAATTTTAATGTGTTACCTACCTACATCACCAACCCACAAAATCCCACCCTGCGACACGATTCAAAACGCTCTGTAAACGCCACTATTTCCCGAAGACCAGTTGGCTGAAATGTGAAAATCTTACTTCCCTTTGTTAAAAAACACAAACAAACCCCACAATTTGTATCATGTTTAATTCCCCCTATAATTTTCCATGTTAATAACAACACATTACGCGATAACTTCACTGAGTAAGAAATGAAATCGCTTTGAATAATCATAACCCGCAGTATCAATTATCGTATCGAATTGGGAACAAATATTTCAGTCTTTCTAAAAATATCGCTGTAAAAATATTCCAGGTGCCTATGTTGCTTGTATAGTAACATGGAATTAGGTCACTACGTAGCATAGCGCTGGTTGCTGGCAGAGAAGGGGATCAGCACTTGCACAGCGCGTGAGTGGAGCTGCTTCTAGCGACACATCACAATCCGTAATGAAAAATGTCACAAAAAACACCGCCAAGTGTGAAGTGGCTCAGAAAAATTTGGCTACCGGTCCCGACCGAAGAGCATTTTGATTTAATTCCAAGCTTCAAACAAATATCACAAAATATTCGGAGCCAGAAAATAGATCTGTCAAGTGAAGAGCGAGAGAGAGAGAGCAAGCGAACAAAAGTGTAGGACATCATCAACTTTGAGACTGGCTTTAATATAATCTGCAGAGCTTTACCGCTTTAATAAGCCCATGAGCCAAGTTGGTAAGGAATGTGGTTGCTATCACCTCGGGTGGCAAATACTACCAGTGCCCAGCATCACGGGAAGTATCCAGCAGGTACGTACTTATGCGCTGTTCGTCTCACACACGCACACTTATGATGTATTTTTGTATTCCAAAGACGTTTGATATCCACACGCTGATTGCTTTCTTTCCCAACATGACATTCTCTTGTCGTTGCATTAATTAACCCCCTTTCCTCACGTGACGCGTACATTGTACAAGCGCCATCGTGATGACCCCTTGCTACGCCGATGCATTGTTGTGATCATGAGAAACAAAAAATGCTCGAAATGCTTTTTAATTGGCAGCATTCGGCACCCTATGTGGTTATGAAGACAATTGTGGAACAAATGATGCAAGGGCTGCTGCGTAGGGCTTCCCTCTGACAATTGCAACTTGACTGCGAAACTCCGCATGACCACACAACAACAATCGTGTACACAAGCAGACAAAAGAGATCCCCCGTGTAGCCGGCGCAGGCTGTTGGGGCGAGTGCTGTTTGCGAATTACCTGCGAAGGCCGGAACGCCGCAGGAGGAGGGGATGCATGCTATTGGTCAGCACAACGTCCGACCGCCTTTGTCTCTCCAATGCTGATGTTTGCACACTCGGCACCAGGTGCTCCTTCCATGCTGAGTCAAGCTAGGGACGGTCCCATCACCGGCGCAGATATTCGCCACTGGTTGTTGGCCGTGGCTGGGATTCGAACTCAGGCTGCGGGATTGGTAGGGTATAGTGTGCCAACCACTACGAACGAGACTGCCCCCATCACGCGCGCACGCTCTTCCACACAAAGTCACGCATGCTCACACACACACGCTCACACGTATACACAGACGAAACAAAGATACCCCGTAGAGGCTTTAACGCAATGTTGGAGCAAGTTCTCTTGGCGAACACCTATGAAGATCGGCACAGCGCACGAGGGGGTCAGTGGCCAACACCACGCCCGGCGTCCTTTGTCTATCCCCAGTCGCGATGTTGACACATCGAACCAGGTTACTCATTTGAGGCTGAGTCGACCTAGGGGAGGCCCAGGACCGGTTCAATTAATCGTCACTGGTGTTGGCCGTGAGCGCGAATCGAACTCGTGTCGCCGGGTTCATAGCGCGGCGCGACAAGCGCTACAACACTACCGCTCCACACACACACACCAACAGATACAATACCTACACACACACGCCCCAACATATACAACACACACACACACACACCACCAGATACAACACCTACACACACACACACAGATACAACACCTACACACACACACACCAACAGATACAACACCTACACACACACCCCAACAGATACAACACCTACACACACACACTAACAGATACAACACCTACACACACACACACACAGATACAACACCTACACACACACACTAACAGATACAACACCTACACACACACACACACACCAACAGATCTAACACCTACACACACACCAACAGATACAACACCTACACACACACACCAACAGATACAACACCTACACACACACACACAGATACAACACCTACACACACACACCAACATATACAACACCTACACACACACACATATCTAACACCTACACACACAACGGGTGCCACACACACACAACACCTACACACACACACAGATACAACACCTACACACACACCAACAGATGTAACACCTACACCTACACACATACAACAACAACAACCGCCATTCGCCACTAAGTGGCGGTGACGTCACCACGACGCTTGTGCCAGGCCAAGTGCACCTTGAGGCCACGTGAAGTGTCGAACGCCCGCTGGCAGGAGGTCACGGGGCAGACCCAGCAGGTGCCACGGGTCGACTGACCGAGATGACACACATAAACAACGGGTGCCACACACACACAACACCTACACACACACAACACCTACACACACACCAACAGATGTAACACCTACACACACACAACGGGTGCCAGGGTAACCCATTTGTAGGCGCGCTCCGTGGGGCCGTTCCGCCTGTCGGCTCCATTCTGGAGTCCCTTCGCATCAAAGCGGCGCTCGTTCAGACAAAAAAAATCTAAATAAACAAACCGAGATTGGGCCCGGCATAGTTTGACACAGCGCTGTCAAAACATGCCCCACGAACACTATCTACGGCAGCAGGCGGCCCATCCGCGTCTGGTTGTCAGGCCATACGACGCTGACAAGGTCTCAAAAAGTTAAAACCAGTAAATTAAATGTTAAAAACAATTAATGGAGCAGTCCCGCAATTGTTCACAGCACTGCGGGTGGAAGGGCCTCCGACTAGGAGCTGTATTTGGCTTCATCTAGAGGGCTTGTTAATGATGGTCATGCGTTCATTCACAGGCCGATGGGCACATCTCCTTCATAAGATGTACAATTAAAGGCAGGACAATGAGTACGATTGTGGCCATGGAACGGCATAATAAACCACTGTAGCCTGCGCTTTTTCAACGGACAAATAGCTCAACTAAACTCAACATTGAAGCCCTTTTCGTAGCGAGCAGACCTCGACATTGGCATTTTGCTCCGCGCGGTAACCATACGCAAAGTGAGAATCTGGAGTAGATTCGAAGCTTTCGTGACTGCAGGAATAACTCTTTGGTTCTTTCGGTAAAGTCAGGTGACTTTACCGAAATAACCAAAGCGAGAATCTAGAGGGCACATTTTTTTTGCCTATTTGGCCTCCTCGTCAACGCTGTCCAGACGATTTGTAAGAGACGGGGAAATTGACCACACCGTATCCAATCGCACGCGACTTGTCGATTGATGAACGTCTGTGGGTAACCCGTTTGTACTGCTGGATATACAGAGGCGGTGGTGGTGGTGGTGGGATTTAGGCATCCTTTACACCGCTATTTCACCCGCAGCACCAGGGCATCGTCATCGAACCGATGAACCTCCGCGCTGCCAGGCTGGCTTGATAACCATTCACGCACCGCGGCAGCGACGATGCCCGAGTAAGCGCTGCTGGAAAATGTTTAGCTGAAAACAAATTGGCTTGGGGGTGTGCAAACGGTCAAACGGGCCTACACTTTTGTTTGCTTGTTTTGGTGGTGACTTGTGAAGCGGAGACGTCGCCTGTTTACGTGTGGGGCCGTTGTTGGCTGGGGTTTGCCACGTGGCTGGCGTTGTTCTGCCACTAAAAGCATGGAGCAAACCAAGCAAGAGCTTAGGAGCCCCCCCCTCCCCGAGCAGCTGAAGGTCGCCGGATTATTGATACGGGTGAAGTATCAGAATGAACACATTCACACGCGTCCGTCTCATTTACATCCCGCTCAGCTCATCTCCCTCCATCTCCATCTCTTGCCCATATTTTTTTGAGTTATTGCATCTAAAGAAGGGTGGGATAACTTTAGCAAACCCCACCCTCCTCCCTCCATCTCCAATGAGCCCAGCACCCCCTACAGTGCTCACCTTTTTGCGTGAGTTTTATGTTCAGGGTTCGTCTTCCGAAGCTTCATCGTGACAACAGTTCAACGCGAAAATGATCTCCCCCTCGCACTTGGACAAAAAAACGCTGCCGCCGTTCCTCCAAAACAAGTCTTTGCACCGCATCTCTTGTGCGATCGCGCACAATATCAGCCTGAAGAACAGTCCGGCACGCTGTTGGGGAAAGTCTTGTTGGCGAATCGCATCCGTCCCTCAATATTGTAGACATCTCTTCGGATGGGCATCGAAACGCGTGGTACAATCGTGTGGGATCATTATGGAGAAGGCGTACCTTGTGCTCTAGCGGTCGTGTGTCTTACGCCGTTCATCCCTGCTCGAAGGCAGCCGGGCAGTGTTGGGTCAGAAAGCATCGAGTGAGAAATTAAGCCCAGCAGTTGCGTGTGTTATTTCTTGTGGTGTGTTCGTCCAAAAAAAAACAGCAACTCGTGCTGCTTATTTTTTTTTATGCCAGATAAGGGAAGCGTTGGCCGAAAAACAACCGTTTGCCAAAAGCATCACCCATCCAAAATACTCACCTCCTTTTTTTCAACAGCTGACATTTGCATCCTGTTTTTTTTTATTCACATAAAACAATAGTTAAACAAAGTTAAACAAGCCAATATCAAATATGTATTTTAGAATAACTGAAATAATTTGGGCCAAAGACACACTTGGCGAATAAACAAAAAAAAGATCCATTGTACTTTATTTCACGTTACTTTTATTGAACGGTATTTTCCCCAAAGCCTACTCGCCGGAATTGTTTAAGGAACACTGAGACGCACAGGTGAGAGAAGCAGGGGTGAGCGGCCGGACTGAGAGAGCCATGGGTGAGAGCGCAATGGGTGAATGGCATGGCTAAGCGTGGCATGGATGAGAGTGGCAGGGATGAGAGTGGCAGGGCTGATAGTGGCAGGGCTGAGCATGGCAAGGGTGCCATGGCTGAGAGTGGCATGTGGCAGAGAGTGGCATGGGTTGCAAGTGTAGCAGTGTGGTGGAGAACAGGTGGGGTGGCGAGCGACCACCAGCAGGTTTTTAATAAAAAATATAATAATCGCACACTGGTAGACAGAGCGTGCAACAGATTTAACGAGTTTAACACGCAACAAAAACGGTGAACCTTTCATCTTGTATTCACCTGCAACGGCTGCATCTGCTGCACGCCCGGCGCTGTCACGTTGACTTGATTCCAGAGCCCCCGCCGAATGCGGCCAAAACATGGCATGGATAACGTCAGGGAGCTTTTGCTTCCCAAAGCCAACTGCGCCATCGACATCGCATTTGGGGAGTCTACTCTGACGAGGCTCGTCTCAGCACTGGCCTTTGCCCGAGTGACCAGCGATGGACAACAACAACAACAACCGCCATTCGCCACTAAGTGGCGGTGACGTCACCACGACGCTTGTGCCAGGCCAAGTGCACCTTGAGGCCACGTGAAGTGTCGAACGCCCGCTGGCAGGAGGTCACGGGGCAGACCCAGGTGCCACGGGTCGATTTGACACACACCGGAGCACAGGCACATTGGTCGGTAACCTTTTTTGCCATTGAACATATTCGTCAATAACACTGTGGCCTTCACAGGATATTTCACGGTCGACTTTTTTTGGGCAACCAAAAAGGGACCACTGGCCGAAACGTCGCCTATTATATATGTTCTCCTTTTGGGGCCACAGTTTTATCGAAGAATGTGTTCAATTGGAATAAAGGTCAGTGACCTCTTGACTATTGACAACCAGCCTCAACCCTTAGTGAGCACTGCCACCACGTGGACATGTTTTGTAATAACAGTGCTGCGCTCACTGCCATCGATGGAGCCAACGTGCAGGATCTCTGCGGGTTGTAAGCATGCATGTTGAACTTCTTTTTCACCGTACATAGCCAACCGTGCCATCGGAGGTGCGGTTGTTGGGGGCAGGTGCCGTTGGCGAGCATCTATTAAGGCCAGAGCAGTACACAGCGGGGTGGCTGTGTCCAGCATTACGCGCCGCAGGATGTCTCCCCCGATGCTCACGTTTTTTGCACTGCACCTGAAGTGGGGGGGGGGGGGGGGGGGGGGGTGGCCAGGATTGGTCCTGATATCGTTCACCAATGATGTCACCGCGGGTTGGAATCGAACACAGCTCGCCGGGTAGACAGCACGCTGCGTTGGTCGCAGTACCACCGTTTCCCCGACCGGTCGCGAGCATCACAACCATCACCGCCGCCGCCGCCACCACCACCAGAAGCAACGCCGCATGCCGGAATCCACAACTTCCATAAAATTGCCGTGCAGATTCTCTCTGGAAACACGCAGGATGGCGATCGAAACAGGAAGCTTCATCCAAGTAAAAAATAACGACACCGGACTTGCTTGATCAGAAGCGAAATTCAATGGGAGTTCATACCCCTTTTGGTCTCATCCAAAAAAAAAACACCGTAAATTTTGCCTGCCATTTCTCACTAGCCCCATCGCCACCGATTTCTGCGCACATTTAACATTCGCGCGCAAAGCAAAATCGCACACACGCCGACTGAACCGAAATAAATCCGGACGTCACTGCCATTGCGAGAGGGGCAAAAAAAATAAATGCAATCTGCTGCATAAAAATTGGATTTTTATAAGAAAAAAAAATCATCCTGCCTCTTGGAAATGCTCTCAATGCATTCGACTGATGTAATTATGGCATTAAAATTGCTTTCCTGTGTCTCACAACACCCAACATGCCCACCAGCATCGGGGCGTCCATCTCGCGCGGGAGAGCTAACACGCCTGCGGCATGGTTGCCCGGGGAAGAGAACGAGCGAACGCGTCCCGGACTTTGGAAGCCTCGATTTCGTCCTAAGGATATCCTTTTCTCAATTGTCTTTCACACGCTGGATCATGACCAGAAGCGAGCGAGCGAGCAACGCGTGGACGTGCGACTCCAGGAGGCGTGGGTTGATGAAATAATACAAACAAACTAAAACTGCCCAGAAATTTGTTTTCATCGATGGAAGAAACCACAGCGCTATAGGATGTTTGTCCTTGTCAGTAAGGCGAGGGCAGTGCACTGGTCCATCAAAGTAAGTCTTGCTGCAATGTATAATTAAGTGATATTACTCAGTGCGAGTTAAATTTTGACAGGCTGTCACAAGTGATTTCATTTTTTTTGCAACGGCCACAGGACCTCCCGCTGAATCCCACTATCGACGTGATTTGGGGCGCGCTACTTGCCGTACGTTCATCAACTACGAAGCCCCCTCCCCCCAAGCTCTGGCACCGCTGCTGTAGTGCACATCAAACAGCCCGTGGGGGGGGGGGGGTGGGACCCGATGTCTTCGCCTCGGCACTGTGGGGGCCCACGGGTTAATGTGCAGGGGGGTTTCGCCGGCAGCACTGATCATCGCCACGGCTCGCACACGCGTGTCACGGTGCGTCGCATCGTACGCGCGGCAGCGAATGGCTAACACTAATGCATCAAGACTCGTGATGCTTCACTCAAAACTCATCATGCTGCGTAGCGATCGATGGCTTCAATGATATCTGAGTAAATGACGCTTGGCACGTTAACAATCCCTGAAATACAAAACAAAAGGTAAATTGCAAAGAAATATAATATAGCTGCTAACTTGTCAGGGAGCGGCGTGGACACTAGACTAGACGTTCTCGGAAGAATCGAAGTGAAACTCCACGTGGACGTAGGTGAACGGGCATTTCAATAAACGTCAGCTGCAATTTGAATTATCTTCAAAAGAAATGTTTCTGTCTCCACCCCCCCCCCCACCGCCCTCAAACTCTTAAATTTTACGTCGCAGCGATTTCAAATGCTCTCCGCTTCCCGTGAGCCATATATATGTTTCTTCGTGTGTTTTTTTAAAGAACGTTCGATAATTGAAAACTAGTTTATTCATTTACGCTTTGGCACTAGTATGTGGATGCTAAATGCTGGAGTGAAACAGTGGAATGGGAAGGACAGGGGGGGGGGCCCAATGGATTCGCCATGAATAAATCGGGCAACATCTTTGGGCATGGTACGTTTGTATGATGTATGCTGAACTTCTTTCGCACCGTACGTAGACAAGCATGTGTTAAATCGGACCGCCCAGTGAGAGTCAAGTGTTCTGCAGTATTCCCACCATTTACCAATTCCTGAATGTATCCGTCTTGACTGGTACGTTCCGGCTACGAGGCGGACACTTGCTTACGATGCATCACGGACAACCTCGTGGGGAAACTGTACAGACCCTCTCTCTTGTACAGTTGTTGGCACCTACATCAAAATAATACCGATTAACAAGTGTAAATTGTCACATTTCTTAAAGGTATATTACAGAGCATAGAACAAAAATATATACAGGGGTTAGGCTTCGGTATACTGTACGAGTATCATCTTTCCGTTAAGTTTTTCTCGTTTAGAAAAGTCTCATTTTTAAGAGCTTCTGCCAACTCAGAATTTCTATCCTTCACCAAAAGTTTTTTGTCGTTTTCTTTTTAAATTACGCGACACATTGTCACGTGACAGCAAAGGAAAGAAAAGGAAAACTGAATGCGGAATGTTTTTTTTTGCTTTTTCATCTTCTTCAAAACGAGTGCAAAACAACCCCTGCGCTGCTGATGCACAGACGCTCGGTTGATTTTCTACATCGCGAGGTTTGTATGTGTGTGTGTGGGAGGGGGGGGGGGGGCAGCCTTCGTCCAGCAGTGGATAGATCACGACGAATGATGAGGGCAGATGCACAGGTGCTACGGGGCACCGGCTGCTCGTCCGCGTGTTTCTTGCACGACGTGTTACCCAGTTGCGTGGTGGGACGTCTTCCTTTCGCGCCGTGCCAATCGGAGGTGAAGAAGTCACGCGGTGTTCACGCTTGTCGATGGAGGAGGGGTCTCATCAAAACATTTCACGTTCACTGCCATGTCCCCTCCATCCCTCCCCACCCTCTGGAAAATTATCTTTCGTGAGCTCTACCGCTGGATAAAGTACCATTTAAAAAAAATTTTATTGACCACCACCATAGCGTGATCGTAATTGGTGTAATCTTGCAGTGTAGTGTAACGCGCACGGAGACGTTTGTTACGATATGGGCGCAGTGCAGATGTAAGTTGTTGTTGTCGTTGTGCTACAATAATGTTGTAGATATAGCTGGGATAAAAAGAAACAGTCACCTCGCGATGACGAAAGCCAAACTCAAGACGGGAAAAAAATTGACACGCTAAAATCAGGTATCTGGACACGCGCATGTTGAGACCTTAGCCGACCCAGGCGATTATTCACTTTGATAGTATGGCACATCGTAATCTTAAAAACTTCAGCTTCTGCGAGCACAGCGTCCCAGATGTCGCATCGCAATGCGGGCGGCCCCGCAGCGCCACGACCGCACACGCGGGCCTCCTTCGCGAGAAACCATCACGCTTGCTCGCTCTCCTCCTCCTCCTCCTCCACCGCGCGTGCAATGCTTTGGCGGGCGGATTCTCAGCGGGCGACAATCCTCTGCGCGCACAAAAGAGGCGCGCGACAGGCGCTCGAGCAGAGGCTCGTGCACGGAAGAGCATCGTCTCCCCGCCACCCCCCCGCACCGCCCGCACCCTTCGGTTCCACAGGAGCCATCCGGCATCCCGAGCGCACGAGTTGCGACGCACCCCCAACCCCAACCTCCCCTCGTCACCAACCGGACCTCCGCGCTCCGACCACCCCCCCCACTTTCGCTGGCTCGGTGGGCCCAGTGGGTTCAGGCCGCATAACGGGCCCCGGCGGGCTCAGTCCACCAGGCTGGCCTCGGTGACGCCCTGCGCGGCCAACTCGGCCTGGACGTTCTCCAGGTAGTTGGGGTCGGGGAATCCGTGGCCCGTCACGTTGGAGCCGAACTCCGTCTTGTGGTGGATCTCGTTCCACACGACGGTGTCCGACTCGCCCGTGGTGCTCGACGTGCCCACCGTGAAGATGAGCCGCCGCTCCCACGCCACGATCAGCAGCCTCAGCACCTGCCGAGGGGGGGGGGGGGCAGTGGGGTGGGGGGGGTGGACGCACCGCCCCGCGACGCGCTGTTAGCGGAGGCGCCGTCGACGCGCAACGCCGCCGCTGGCGAGCGGCAGATGTCGCAAACGGGTTTTGATTCCTTACCCGTACCCGTACCCGGCCGCATCAGGGTCGCAAATGGGTACCCGTACCCGTACCCGGCCAGGTACGGGTTCCCGTTCCCTACCCGTACCCATACCCTACCCGAAATGAGTGACAAACGGTGACTCACCAGTGACTCACGGCCTACCCGTACCCGTACCCGGCCGCACCAGGGTCGCAAACGGGTACCCGTACCCGGCTGGGTACGGGTAGCCGGGTATCGGGTAGGGTACGGGTATCGGGTACCCGGTTGCGACGTCTGGCGAACGGCACCGCTTCAGGGAACGACGCGCTCCGGTCTCGTCGGACCTCGGAAGCCGAGCGGGGGTCGCTCGTCATGGGCGACCGCCGCCGTCGTCGTCATCCGCAAAAACCACCGTGGCACGGAGCTCTCCGATGCGGTTCAGACATCCGCGCGGCACGATGGCCGACGTTTCCGCTCCAGGTGCATAGAGATTTTTTTCGATTAAGTTCCCTTATTAGAGTTCCCGATGAGGTCTCTCGGAGCATGCAGCGAAACGTCGAAGCTTGAGGTCAGGCAACAAGAGGGGATACAACCCACCGACAGCTGTGTCGCATGAACCCGAGGGAGTGGGGTGCCAAATAGCGGAGGGAACTACTTGGTGGGCGGTATGAGACGAACGCTGCTGTAATGTACTTCTACGATGCCCGCGTCTGCGATTGCCAGGCCACAATGACCAACGTGGAACGCCACGGTGGCCAGGAGATGTTAACTACCTCGCCTGGTGTACAGGAGGTCACGGGTTCGATCCCGACCCTGACGCCTGCTGCTGTATATTTGGAGTTTGCGGTGTCTCTCTCCCCGTGTTCGCGTGGATTTTTCTCCGGCTCCTTCCTCCACACTGTATAATGAACGTCACGCGTTTACGAGCATTTGTCCGCGCTGTACATCTCCATGTGACAAGCCACGTTGTTAAGCTAGCTCAGTGGGCCTGACCTGGTAAAATAAAAATGAAGTATGGTAACAACCACCCACGGCTCACGTGTCACAGGGAGGCCCTCGTCAAACACGCTGTGGGTTTACATTACGCGTCTAAATGTTATTGGCTGTTATTTTGTGCAGCAGATCTGGCTGTAGGCTGTACACATTAAGGAGCCCGCTGAGACACAGCGATATCTCTCTGCAGGGGAAAATAAAATCCACTTTAGGAATAAAGCGCCACGCAGCATCCTGCTGAAGTAAAACGAGTCATTTACAAGGCTCCATTACATCGCTCAAACAAGTAAAAACACTTACTTTTGAAAAGATAAGTATTGATCGTTTCGTCTCTTCTACCCAATGTTTATTTTCTTCTTTTATTTCGAACGTTGTCACCTCGCGAGGGACCAAAGTGCTGCGCCACTCATCGCTATTGCAGAGCAGCAAATCGCCCCGTGAGAAAACGGTCCATGGAATGAGATATTACGAACCTCTTCCTGAGATCCCTTCAGTTGAAACCCTTATCCGCCACACACTAAAGAGGGGGGGGGGGGGCAGAGGTCGCAACCGGGTACCCGATACCCGTACCCTACCCGATACCCGGCTACCCGTACCCGGCCGGGTACGGGTACGGGTACCCGTTTGCGACCCTGGTGCGGCCGGGTACGGGTACGGGTAGGCCGTGAGTCACTGGTGAGTAACCGTTTGTCACTCATTTCGGGTAGGGTATGGGTACGGGTAGCGTACGGGTGCCCGTACCCGGCCGGGTACGGGTACCCGTACCCGTTTGCGACCCTGGTGCAAACGGGTACGGGTAAGGAATCAAAACCCGTTTGCGACCTCTGGGGAGGGAGGGGGGGTGCAACGAACTTCCTGGCATGGCGCTTCATCGCTTGGCAGTCAAACTGGATTTTCTTTTAATTTATTCAGAGTTGGGGATTTTGGCAAATTGATTGAACAAAAAAAAAACATCGCACGCAATTTAACACGGCCGATTTTATTTAATGCAGTCAATTGGTGGCCGCTGAGACCCGTCAACTCACTACACTCGGAAAAACCCAGTTTAACCAAGGGCAGCCGGAACTCAGACTCAAACCAAAGTTTACGGTCCTGGTAAAGTGTTCTATAATAGAGGTTTTTGGGTTAGATCGCGTTAATATAAATGTGCCGTGACAACTGCCACCACCCGACCCAGCCGACGAGTGAGGTTTGTCACTTAAACAAAACATGCCAATTTGTTACTAGTTCAGCACAACATTTACGGTAACGTTTCGCCGGCAATTACAACTGGCATCATCAGGCGACAGCCAGAGTTGTGATGATGCTGGTTGTAATCACTGGCGAAACGTCGTACTCGAGTGCTGTCGTGGTAACGAATTGGCACGGTTTGATTACGTGACAAACCTTACTAATCGGCTGTGTCGGGTTTTGGCGGGTTTAAGGACACATTTATATTTACGTGATTTAACCCCCCAAAAAAACCTCCTTTATTATGGATCATATCGGTCGCGAAAGCCTGCGTGTTAAACTGACAGCGTTCCGATTCGCCGAGCCGGATAACCACCTCAAAAAAGACTAAAACAACCCCACCAAAATCACACCCCTTTAAATATTAAACGAGCGTAGATACACAATCACAGGGTAACGACGTTACGCGAAGTCGCGCAGCAAAACCAACAACGGCAAAGCGGCCGTCGTTCACCTTGAAATTTAGGGTCTCGTTAAATGCAGTCACGAGGAGCCGAGGGAGAGAGGGAGGGAGGGAGGGAGGGAGAGAAGACGACTCCTCACCTTGCGGCCCGTCTCGTTGTCGGGCAGGTAGCAGTGGCGAGGGAACCCGCGAGCCGTGAACTTCTTCCCGGGGTTGGGGTGCTCGGGGCCCTGCGTGTGAACAGGATCGCTCGCGCGATCAGCACTCACACCGCCCGCCTCGCACAACGACAAACGCTCTTCGCGCGAATGCGCATATGCAGCGACGACAACCACCACGGGTGACGTTCGCCACTTAAGTGGCGGTGGTGTCGCCACAGCAATTGTGCCAGGTTAGATGCGCTGCGAGGCCACGTGAAGCGTTTAAGGCTCGCACGCGTACAAGCACGCACACACGCACAAAGCCTTTAACAAACTGTTGGGGTAAAGTTCTGTTAGCGAGCGCCTATTAAAGTTGCAAGAGCGCAAGGGGAAGTGGTGTGGGCAGCGCCACATGCCTGGCCACCATCGTATCCACACTGCCGATGTTTACTTTCTGGATTGGGTGCTCATTAAGTGCGATTTGACTTGCGGGAGGAACCAAGCATGGCTCAGTCCTGGGATTGGGCAGAGGACACATCGTCAAGGATTGTGGCGGGTGGTCGAGACTCACAAACGGAATGGCAGCCAGGGGGCAGGGGGGGGGGAATATTCCCAAAGAAGAAAATCCACCACCGTGGAGGTGGGAGTGACGAATTCACCTCGCGTTTCAGAAGCGAGATGGATCGTTTGCATTGTGAGATCGTCAGAGATGGCAATGGCTTTGGGGAAAACCATCCGGCAGTTGACAGATCGCGGCTAACGACGCTGACGACGAGTGCGCTCCGGTCAGCTGCTAACCGGGGACGCGTGGGAGGCAGCGTTGACACGCGCCGCGCTGCTCACGAACCTGCATGCCGGGTGGGATGTCGTAGATGATGCGGATCGTCTTGCAGTCAGAGTATCCGGGCAGCGAGTACGGGATGACGTGGTACTCCATCTTGCCCGGCGGCTGCGTGCCCGTCTTCTCGCCGTAGATCGTCTTGCACGTCGGGCACTGCAGGCTGCCGTCCTGTGCACAAACCGCAGGGGATGTGGGGGGGATACAATTTAAACGCGTAGGGCTTTCGCGTGACAATATTGCTCATATCCTTGGTTCCTTCGGTAAAGTCACGTGGATAGAAGACCGCTTGTGTTGCGATCGAAACGTCGTGGGGTTTTTGCTTTTATTATTTTCAATTTGTTTTTTATTAAAAATTTGTCACTTTTATTTAATTTTATCCTTTTTCTTTTCTATCTACGTGACTTTACCGAAAGAACCAAGAATATGAATTCCTGCAGTCACGAAAGTTATAAGTCAGTATTATTCATGACGAAGGTTTTTGGGTTAGATCGCGGGAAAATATACACGTGTTGTTAAACCACCACCACCACCACTACCCGACACGTGAACAAAACGTGCCAATTGGCTATTGCTTCAGCACATCCGTTTGATGGCGAGTAAACTGACGGCATTTACAATTGAGTACGACGTTTCGCTGGTGATTACAACCAGCTTCATCAGGCGATTTGCCATAATACACTTTGCCCATCGCCGTCATGAACGAGTATGTCTCTGAAAAAAAAAATGGTAAACATTCAAAAGTGGCAATTTCTTCAACAATCCAGCTTGGTGGCGTTTGCTACACACGTGGGCCTTACATAATAAAATTAAAATAGTTTAGTTTTTATAGTTTTCCAATTTCAGAGAGCCCAGTGGTGGCGGTGGGTAATGTAGGTATGAATGTTGAACTTCTTTCGCACTATACGCAGCCAAACGTGCTCATCGGGGGTGTGGGCGAAGAACAACTTAAACACAAAAAGCAGTTCTAAAGAAATGCGTTTTAAATGTAGATTATTTAAAAGTGCATAGCTCCAGTGGCTTCCCAATATCGTAAGGAAGAGCGTTCCAGACAGCCGCAGAAGCGCATCTGAAAAGCACGCGATGCGGTGAGCGTCTTTGTTCGATGGCCATCCAAGAGCCACCGCTAGCGAGGATGACTGGAGCTCGCGTGATGATTTACGCGCCTTTGTTAGTGGCCGCGGCGACGGTGGGTACACTCTCCGCACTCCTCACCTTGTTGCCATTGGCGTACATGGCGAGCATGCAGAGCGCGTGAAACGCGTGGCCGCACTTCCCCAAGCGGCCCACCACCTCCGACTTGACGCTGCCGTGGCTGCACATCCCGTCGTAGCCCGACGGCACGTTCAGCCGCTCCATGCAGATGGTGCAGTCCTGGGACGCGCGGGGTTAACAAGAGTGGGAGTGTTTCGGAGTGGGGGGGGGGTCAGAGGTCACCGTCGCACGTCTTCGGCGACACCACGACGCGGAGCGCCGGTGCTGCGAATGGCGACCGTCAAGTTTGGCTTTCATGAACTGGCGCAAGTTTTTTCTGTTTTTCCACTGGCACATCTGAGCCGTGCCGGTAGGCAGCTCTCACGGTATCGGCGACCTTCTGCTACCGTTTGCCTTGCTGAGTTGGACCCAAGCTGCGATACCGTCGACATCTGAATCCGGATTGGTGCCAAGCAGGGCCAGGGGCGGGGCTAATTTATACATTCACTGCACGTGATGGCCAGTCAGAAAAGCCGTGAGGGCACAGCGTCACCGCGCCATCTATATCTTAACGCATCTCGATTTTGGTGACGTCAGCGGCACAGCTCGGCTTCTGCGGTGGAAAAACAACCTGGCCTTACCGCAACCGTTCCAGGCTGGCTCAACGCAGTCCCGGAACGGCCCCCCGGTGACACGGTGGAAAAGAGAAATATGTTTCGTGTGTCTCACAGTCACCTCATCCGGAGGGTTCTTCAACTTCTGCAGGTATTTCTTCACGACCTCTTCTGGGCTCCGACCTCCTACGCGACAACATGAACCACAGTGTGGCGATACTCCCGATGGCTCGTACACACCCACAAAGACAGCATAGCCTCGTAGATTGTTCCACGAAATGTTGGCGCAAGAGCTGTAAACGCCGGCGCCACGTGCATCCGTCTTTGTCTCCTCTGCGCCGATGTTTTACGTACAACTTGACGCATTCATTTAAGACTGATTTGGCCCACAGGAGAGCCAAAACGGCTGGAGTTACTACTTGCCACTTGATTTAAAAAAATTATCCATGCCTGGGAATTTAATTCTGGTTGCTAAGTTCATAGTGCAGTGTCTTAACCGCAAACAGCAACATCATCTTCTTGGTTCTTTCGGTAAAGTCACGTAGAAGGGAAACAATCAAATAATAAAAATAAAATATAATAAAATACAATTCTCACGACGTTTCGGCCACAACGCAAGCAGCCGTTCTCAGGTGAAGAACAGGGCTGTCGGAAAGACAGCGTCTGAAATTCAGTGGCCGAAACGTCGTGAGAATTATTTTATTATGTTTTATTTTTATTATTTTATTACTTCCCTTCTACGTGACTTTACCGAAAGAACCAAGAAGATGCATTCCTGCAGTCACGAAAGCTTTAAATCGAAAAATAAAAGCAACATTATCGCTCCCCATACACACAGAACACAATACACACCAATTCACACAGCACAGACATTCCATGCATCGTTGATGCAGTCACTACCTTTTCACTCGTGACGGAATGTCATTTTGCCTTCGGAAATAATTGAAAATGATAATATAATTTTACTTACAGCAGATGCATTGCGTCATGCGTACAACCCAATCGTTCTCACATCAAGTGGTAGCGTAGCAGTGACGGTGTGAGGCCACGCGTGCTTCACGCACCCAACGCCACAAATATCTATGGTATGGATGTGAAGGTGCAGCTGTACTCATTATTCAAATCGTAGTATTTACTTTTGTACCATCCCAGTAAAGATGCCAACGTCCGGACACGTGGATGGAACCGTTGGTCGCAACCGTTGGCCCGACGCTAATTGAGCGCCGTCAATTAGCGTTGGCAAACGCCGGTCTCGCGCCAACGTGTAGCGAAGATCGCCTTCACAGGACGCTGCTACCACGTGGGATCTTTGCGGAGACCAAAGGTGGCAGGCACACGCAAGTGCTCGCCTAATAGCCTCCGTGTCTGAGGGTGAGGCCCAAAAAAACAAGAATTCAACCCTCAATCCAACATCGGCAAGCAAACGCCGTGGCACTCGCTTCGGCGCGTCGCCATCGGCGAAATGCGACGTGCCAATTTTTAAAACTCATCGCCGCGGGGGGCGGGAGGGGGGGATAAAAACGACGCATCCATTCGTCGATTCAATCATTTTAAAAAAGGCTCAAGGCACGCGGCGTTGAATTACGTGCGTGAGAATTGATGTTTCGATCGATGCAAATGACACGCAAACGATACGTGGACAAGAGGTAAGTGGAGGGCCACGGTCGCCGACTTGTTTGAGAAAGCATGGCGTGCACACACACACAGAGAGAGAGAGAGAGTCAGAGAGTTCCCAGTTAGGCCAGTGGAGAGAACGAAAGTTTGCCAAGGAGACGGGCGAAAATGATAGATCAACAAAATCTTGACGATTTCGATTTAAAGCTTTCGTGACTGCAGGGATTCATCTTCTTGGTTCTTTCGGTAAAGTCACGTAGAATGGAAATAATAAAATAATAAAAATAAAACATAATCAAATAATTCTCACGACGTTTCGGCCACAACGCAAGCATCCGTCCTCAGGTGAAGAACAGGTCTGTCGGAAAGACCTATTCGAGAAGACAGACCTGTTCTTCACCTGAGGACGGCTGCTTGCGTTGTGGCCGAAACGTCGGGAGAATTATTTTATTATGTTTTATTTTTATTATTTTATTACTTCCCTTCTACGTGACTTTACCGAAAGAACCAAGAAGAAGATCTTTATTATTTCCTGCCCCCCCTCTCTGCCTGCGACCGGCTGCCTCTATAAAAAATAACGGTGACCACCGTTTCCATTCGGGCGTCTTGTGGCGTGGTTGCATTGTGCACGTTATATAAAACCCACATTTTATTCTATTGTAACAGAGTGGCCTAAGGCTTGCGGGGCGACATCTCACTTGCGCTTGCGAAAAGGGACAAAAGTTCAGTGAAAGTTTATTGTTTTCACCGTTCCTGTGCAGCAGCATACACCCACTAATGTACACACCATGACGGACAAATCGTGAGCACGCCCTAGCGAATGTAAACACACTCAGGCGCCACTCGCGTGCAAAGATAAAGAACACCCGTGTACCCTTTAGCCGCCTTGTGGGGCGAGTGCTGTTCGCGAGCACCTAGTAAGGCTGGCACGGGATAACAGAGGGTGGGTGGCCAACGCCATGGCCGCCTTCGTCTCCCCCGTGTGGATTACGCACCGTAACAGGGACTCTCATTTAAGGCTGAGTCAACCTGATACTTGCCACCGATGTTGGCTGTGAGCGGGAATTGAAATCGGGGCCACTACCGCACGCAAACACACATTATGGGTTGGCACAACGCATCGGTTAAAATCAGTGTTCGCACTCGGTCATCTAATACTCGACAGCCCTTTGCCAATCCATTGCTGAGTGAAGGCCTTCCCCATGCCTTGTCAACCATACTTACCCACAATGGTCAGTGAGTCTTGGGGAATAGGGCAGAGGATCGGTTCGGACGTAAATTGTGTTTCATGTTAGTCGTGGTCAGTTTTCAAACTCTAGTTGCTCTGTTCAACATGCAATATTGTGTCATCCACTGTGCTACTGCTCCCCCCTAATGCTCCACATATATTGAATAATGTGCTTTAAACAATTGCCATTGTAGTGCGTATTTAATGTGGCGCTACACTCTGATGTTGTAGAAGAAAACATTTATTAAAAAGCCTATTTAATTAAGTAGAACGTGTCGTCTATATTTATTTAAAGTAGCGCATTTTGATGTGACGTCACATTTCTCAAACGAACCCCCCCCCCCCCTCGTCATACATCGCCACAAATGTCTGACCCCACCCCCCCCCCCTAGGTGCGTGACGTCATTTATGGACGGCCCCTTAGGCGGCTGCCGTGACACCACCGCCAGTTTTTACGCGCAGCTTGTGGCGCTCGTGCTCGCGCGCGCGTGCGTGGCGCGCTTGCTCGCGCGCGTGGCGCTTGTGCTCGCGCGCGTGGCGCTCGTGCTCGCGCGCGTGCGTGCGTGCGCGTGGCGCTCACCCTTGCGCGCGTGCTTCTTCTTGATCTTGCGGCAGGAGCCCGACACGCCGGGCACGGCGCGCAGCTCCCCCTTGCTGACCGAGGGCGGGTGCAGCACGGGCTTGGGCGCACGCGTAAGGAACACCGGCAGGCCGGCCGCGCACATCAAGATGCCCGTGATGCCTGCGCCAGAGGTGTACACACCACCACCACCACCGCGCACACCATCCCGCACACACCCCACCACCACCCCCGCACACCCGAGCCGCCAGAGAAAACAGTGTTGACACTCAAAGCCGTCAGCGCTGGATGGTCATCTTCATCAGTTAGCCACGGTCTGTCCATTGCTTTGGTGAAGGCATCACCCGACCCGACCCCTCACCCCACCGCCCTACCAAGCCGTTGCCATCACGGACAGGTTCGTCAGATGGAACGATTCATCTGGCTCTTGCATGTCAGCTTATCTCATCACTACTTCGACACGGTGGTGGATAACCTCTCAGGCATGTTCTCCCTCCTTTTGGCTGCCACTCCATCAATATTCTCCATCATTGATCATCATCCCCTTTATAGGGATGATGATGATGGACCCTACCGGGGAGATGGATCGATGAAATCCGTTCGTGTGCCAGGTGCTATACAAACTGTTGCATCGGCAAGACTGTTGGCTGTTGGCGAGATGACGGCGGCTTGGGGAGGCATTTATCCAGCAGTGGGTAGATGATGACTAATGGCGATGTGACTATAGATTTATGCTGCTTCACTGTGTACGTGCACAGCATGGGCAGGAAAATAATTCATCGAGGATTCACTTCTTGTGAATTAAACACCCGAATCGTGACAATGATTATAATCGTAGAGGGAGCGAATCATTACATGGAGCAGCATACGTCACGTGCTGTTCATATTCGCGGTTTATATTTCAGAGACCCAGACAATTAGTGCCTTGTGAACGAAACCCTTTGCGTGGCAGGACAACGAGAGATGGCAGCGTGCTTGGAGAGTTCTTCATCCAGCAGCGGAGTAACCATGGCTCAAAATGACGACGAAGATGGCAACATAACCATTTAATAACTGGAGTTCAAAAAGCTGAATATCAAGAAAGATTATGGCAGCAGTTTTGGCACTCGTTCATCCACCAATGGTTTAACCACGTCTGATTACAATTTTCCAACACCACCACCATGCTCTGCTGTTCGCAATGCCTTCTTCATTTGGATTTTGTTTTGCGTGGGGTGGTCACCCATCCAAAGCACTACCCAGGCTCCACCCCGCTTGGATTCTGATAATGGTGACGATGATGCCCGAGGGGTTGATGCTTGGTTTGTTGTCCTTCCCGTAGCACGGCTGGCTATGTAAAGTGCGAAGGAAACGGGAGGAGGATTTCTTCACAACTCTGGTCTGTCGCCTGATGATGCTGGTTGTAATTACTGGCAAAACACTGTACTCGAATTGTAAATGTTGTGGGTTTTACTCTCCAACACACCGGTGTGCTATACCAGTAACGAATCGGCATGTTTTGTTTACTTGACAAACATTACCAATTGGCCGTGTCGGGTGGTGGCAGGGTTTAACGACACATTTATATATTTACGCGATCTAACCCCAATCACCTCGACCATGCAGTTCAACATGCACACATCGATTAACCGAAACCCAGGTTCGTTTTACCGCAATGCTTCTGCACACCACTCCAGCACCACGGGGTGTGTAAGCGCCTGGCAGCTTGGGTATCGGCAACATTCGGGCAAGTTCACGTGACCACCAGCACGCTGCTCGTGCGGAGATATGAAAGTGGGCTGTAGAAAGCTGAACTTGTACGCTCCCACGCACATTCCCACGACGCCTACAGTAAACGTCCTTCGCGCGGGCCGTTACTGCCGTGTTAATTGGGGATGTTAATGATCCCTTCCAGATTGAGAATGCTTCGATTTGTTTTCGTATTTATGCCTCTCATCGGACCACGTCATTGTTTATTGCGCCGTGTAGTTTGTATTTATTTTTTTCACCTAAAAGGGCGAAGCTCTTTTTAAAGCTTTCGTGACTGCAGGGATTCATCTTCTTGGTTCTTTCGGTAAAGTCACGTAGAAGGGAAATAATAAAATAATAAAAAGTACATATTCATAGGTTTTTTTCGGTAAAGTCACGTAGGTAAAACATCAAAATTAATAAAAAATAAATAAAATAAAACAAAAATCACGACGTTTCGGAGGTGATTTTTTTTTTATTTTATTTATTTTTATTAATTTTGATGTTTTACCTACGTGACTTTACCGAAAAAACCTATGAATATGAATCCTTGCAGTCACGAAAGCTTCAAATCTAGAAATAAAAAGTACATTTTTTAAATATATTATTTCGGCCGAAACGTCGTGAGAATTATTTTATTATGTTTTATTTTTATTATTTTATTACTTCCCTTCTACGTGACTTTACCGAAAGAACCAAGAAGAAGGGCGAAGCTCTTTACGAGTCGAGCCGGCAAGGTGAGGTTTGCAGGTGTGCGTACAGGCGAATGGCCTCGTCTTTCAATCCACCGACGGCAGACGGGCCTCCGCCGGAGGGGGACATTCACGCGGCTTTGCTAAAGATTCTTTTTTGACGTTGACCACCCGCTCGGGAAGAGGCGAGGGGGGGGGGGCACCGACTTGTTTACCACACCAGACGCGACCTGCCTATTGACTGGCTGTGGCTTACCCATTTATAGCGCTGGGTGAATAGAGGCAGTCGGGGGAGAGGGAGGGAGGGGGTTAAGAAAAGTGCACCATTACTTAAACCGATCGAATCAAAGTGGCGACCTTTGCATTACAAGTTCATTGCGGTAAACATTATACCATGGCAGCAGCCCTCACATATACACACACACACACTGACACCTGCACGCACACGATAAGACAAATATCCTATTAAACATCTGTAAAAAATTAACCCGTCAAAACAACGTTTTTCACTATAAATCCTTTATATGCGTGGCATCGGTTTTATTTTATTATTTTCTTGAGTAAGAGTTTCATTTTGATCACATTGGTATTTTCAATTAAATATGAAAACATTTTTTCCTAAAAAGTGGAACATTTTGGAAGTTTTTTTTTCACGAAAATAAATTGTCACGCACAACGAATCTGTGTGCAAAATGTCAGCTCGATTGGATCACGGGAAGTGGGTTAAAAAACGACCGACAGATTTGCACGGTCGTAAGCGCGCAAGCAAGTGAACTTAATATAAAGGATTTAAAAATGACGATCATTCTGTTATGAGAACACTCACCCGCCAGGGCTGGATTTATTGGGCCAGAGCCACCCAGATTCTTAACAGGCAGCGCAGGCACCCTGCGAGCGAAAGGAAACACGGACACGCGGTGAGAACGCGATTTTTCACACCGTGCCACTCCCCACAGAGGGGAGAAAACAAAAAACAGAATGTGTTTCGATTTAAAGCTTTCGTGACTGCAGGGATTCATTTTCTTGGTTCTTTCGGTAACGTGACGTAGAAGGAAAATTATAAAACAATAAAAATAAAACATAATAAAATAATTCTCACGACGTTTCGGCCACAACGCAAGTAGCCGTCTTCAGGTGGAGAACATGTCTGTCGAGAAGGCAGAGTCTCGACAGACCTGTTCTCCACCTGAAGACGGCTGCTTGCGTTGTGGCCGAAACGTCGTGAGAATTATTTTATTATGTTTTATTATTTTATTATTTTCCTTCTACGTGACTTTACCAAAAGAACCAAGAAGAACAGAACGTGTGTTAAATGTTTCAATGTCCCCCAGAGACAGGGGGTGCGGGGGGCAAATAGAGAGGTCACAGCGGGCTTTTGTCCACTCTGCGCAATTTTCAACAAATCACTCGGAGAAATCAATAAAACAGTCTGGACTTTCAGCGTCTGCAAGACGGGTTGGAATTGTGAATGAAATCAACGCGAACATTTTTTTGCGTGTATATATATTTTAAAATTTCTGTAAAGGAGATTAAAATTCTCATGGAATATTTCTCATAGCGGAGGGTGGGGGAGGGGGGTAGGTGGCAGGGAGATATATTTTCTGCAGCTCAGCCCCAGACAGTTCCAGCCGAAATGAAGCCTTGTAGATTGCCCCACTGAGATGTATGTACGGCTTCAACCCTAATGTCGAAGCAAATCAGACTTTGTTGGACAAGGTGGACCAGGGGAGGGAAGATTTGGTGGGACACGTGCAGGGGCTTTGAATTCAAATGCCCTTTTTCCTGCACAGTAATGCCATCCGCAATTATTTTAGCGGGGCGTCTCAAAGTGGCTCGCCACACGGCACATCCAGCGGCAGCTCCAGCTGAAATTAAGCCCTGCATATCTGCGTGCATACGCACATGCGTGCATGTATATTATGAAAAGCAACGGTACAAAATTAGTGCCTTTGTAAAAAAAAAATCGACACAACAATGCCCCCTAACGAGCACGACACGCGAGTGGCAATACGCGCGCAGTGGTTTAATCGCGCACATTCGAATGGGTAAGATGTGAGAACAATGAGAGTTCCCGATGAGAAACTCGGAGTCCTTTGCTGCGTGATGCTAATGAGGCCAGGCCAGCGAGAGTCCCGACGATGAGCACCAACCACGGCCGCATTCTTTCGTCATTTATTCGCCCACCCCCCCCCCCTCATTGTCAATAAGATAGTGAAATGAAAATAAATAAAAATGCAGCCGTGCAGGGTCACACATGAGTCAGAAGTGTGACGGAGAGGTGTAGAGAATTTGGCTGAACGCACGCAACAAAATACAAATTCCCACGCGTCGTTTTACAGAAACTTTGCAGAAGGAAAGCACAAACACCGCCGTGACGCGACGTCACGGCACCCATTTATTTGTTTTGTTTCAACGCTTTACGGGGAGAAATGTTGCGTGAGCAAGGCTTGCGGGTAGGACAACAGACCCCCCCCCCGACGGGCGCTGCGCATTTTGCGTGTGAGATTGCAAGACGGGCCGTCCACACCGAATGTGCCGTCACAGCAGCGGACTTTGCGATGTCCGTTGCGATGTTATTTCTGGCGGCGTCGACAGCGCTGTGATGTCGAGAGAGAGAGAGGCCACTCCTGTTTCCCAGACACCCCCTGTGAATCGTGCTTGATGGTCTGTGGTGCCCAGGTCACAGTCTCTCCCTGTGCTGCTAGTGTCCCCGTGCCGTGGGTAATGTCTGTGTCCTCCTTTTCCCCCTTCCACGTCTAACCGGATGTCTTATATTGCATGTGTAATTGGAGTTAACTTTAGAGATGCTGTGGAATAAATACGATGAATAATTGCCAATAAATTATGCTTATCCGATAAACCAGCAGCGTTTGTTTAGCACGTGTGCCGGTTACACTACGCTGATGAGCCCCAGACGAATGAAAGCAGAGTTTCCATGCTTAGACAAATGCTGCTGGTTTGAGTGAAACGTGTACTTAGCGTTTGTGCGACACAGAGCTACGGTTTATTTATTTATCTAATTACCCAGAGCACTTCACTGTGGCAACCCATGAGCAGTTTGTGTATCAATTATATACACGTGTCAAATATACAATCTCTGATTAGCACGGTTAGCTACGTACGGTGCGAAAGAAGCTCAACATGTATGCATACAAATGACTTTAATCTAAGAGTTAAGTCAAGGGGGGGGGGGGCTGATCCCTTCAGCAAGATAAGGTGGGGGGGGGGGGGTCAGCCCCCTCCAGCACACCCACCCAGTGCCGGATGAAGCGAGTGCGGGGCCTGTAGCGTATGTTATAAAGGGGCCCTAAATAAGAAAAAAACACGTAAATATTAAAACACAAAATGTTGTAACTTGCATAGTAAAGTAATTGTATGTTTTCCTTTGCTATACAGCCAGATAATGCGACAAATCGCTAACCTTAAACACCCAGTAGTTAAAAAAAGTTGAAGGCGGTATAGTACTATAGTAATAGAGCTAGTGCTGAATCACAGAAACCGGAATTGATAGCTTGAAAGCATTTAGCGCGGGGCCCTTGAAAGTGCGAGGTCCGCAGCTACTACATATGTAGTAGCTACACATGTAGTAGCTACACATGTAGTAGCTACTATCACAATGATATATGTAGCTACTCGTGCTACTCGGATCATCCGGCACTGCACCCACCCCACTAGGCTGTGGAGGCTGCACCGCTCGTTGAGGTTTTTTTGTCACGTGGTTAGAACCATACTTGACCAGAAAGTCCGGGCTGCTCTCGCGACAATTTCCCAGCGGGGAACGCGTGGCTCTCTTAAAAGCGTTCGCACGCCGCGCGTTTTGGCAGACTCCGCTGTAGCCATCGCATAGCATTTTGCAAACAAACAGCAGAATGAGGCTCAAAAAATAATTTAATTCAGTCACTACATTTAATAAATCACAATGATGTGGTCAATTAAAAAAAAACTCCAAGCATAGTTTTTGTTGTTGTTGTTGTTGTCTAACGCTGTGGTTTGTTTATCAATGGCGCATCAATCTAATTTATCGACAAGAGACATGTAGGGTCAAACAGGGACTTGCTTTTTTTCTCGCGTGGCGATGCGGTTTAGAAGATCTACCCCTCCACGAGCATCGTTCTAATGAACTATCCATTAAATTTCGATTTAAAGCTTTCGTGACTGAAGGGATTCATCTTCTTGGCTCTTTCGGCAAAGTCACGTAGAAGGGAAATAATAAAATAAAAAAAAGTAAAAATATTTTATTCTATTATTATATGATTTTTAGTATTATTATTTTATTATTTCCCTTCTACGTGACTTTACCGAAAGATTAAAAGAAAAAATATTAATTATATTATTATATAATTTTATTATGCTTTATTTTTATTATTTTATTATTTCCCTTCTACGTGACTTTACCGAAAGAACCAAGAAGAACTATCCATTAGTTTAGACTGTGACAGATTCCCAATTAAATGTGTAGGTGTACCAACACCGTTACGGTGGGAAGGAGCGGCGGTGCTGTAGTTAGCGCAATGTCAACTCGGAAACACGAATATTATTCCCGGCCATGGTAAGTGGTATCTCCCCCAACACCCCCCCCCCCGATCTTCTCCCTTCAATAACCGGCATGGTGAAGTATGGTCAAACAACCCCCACGACCGACACAGCAGAATTTATTTCGCACCGCACATGGCCCACTGCGCGATTCAGAGTCGCGGGAGAACGTCTACAAACTAAACAACAAAAAGCCTTCGTCCACCG
Organism: Lethenteron reissneri; assembly: GCF_015708825.2. Lineage (NCBI taxonomy): Eukaryota > Metazoa > Chordata > Hyperoartia > Petromyzontiformes > Petromyzontidae > Lethenteron > Lethenteron reissneri. The sequence continues at coordinate 4,767,100 of NC_083805.1, forward strand.
ATGCATTGCCAGTAGGCTAAAACGGGTCAAGGGGGCAGCCCTGCATGCAAGCGACTCCTCACGCGCACCACTGCTAGACATCCACCCCCTCTCTATGCACTGGTCAGACGTGTTAGAAGTTGGAAGACATCATTCTACGTGCTAAGAGAACAGCTCAAACGCAATTACGATAGATATATTATAGAACTTTTTGTTGCCGTTGTTGCGTGTGTGTGTGTGGCCACGCGCCGCAGATTCCCGCCGTGAGCAAGACAGCCATGGGCACCGGAGCAGCATCGGAGTTCCAAGAGGCTCCTTGGGCAGATGCACCCACGTCGTGGCTGCCTGATTGCCACATGGTTATTGTTATTATAGCAGCAGCAGCAGCAGCAGCCAATAATCAACGGGAGTCATTGTGGAAGACAATTAGCGCCACGTGTGTGTGAGACGGTGCAACTCACACTCCACAGGCATGAGAAGCACTCTGGTTCCAGACACTCCAGACCGATCACGAGTATAGCTATTGCTGTTACACATTAACGTCTAATCTTGGAAATTGCTGAAATGTACAAGGGAGTCCTTTGGGCAATGTTGTCGATGACTATTTAGCGTCGTAAGCCAAAAGTGTATATGTAGAATTTATTTCGCACCGTACATAGCTCACTGCGCGATTCAGAGTCGCGGGAGAAGGTCTACAAACTAAACAACAAAAAGCTGTTTTCAAGAAATGAGTTTTCAGCCTAGTTAAAAGTGCATATCTCCAGCGGCTTCCTACTATTGGAAGGAAGAGCGTTCCAGACGGCCGCAGAAGCGCACCTGAAAGTGCGCGATGAACAATGTTACCGGCCAATTTTTATTTTTGCGCGCACCCATCTTTTTGCATGACAAAGCCGAATTGTCTACGACTACTACGTATAGGTCTAGCAATGGTACAGCCCCTTTGTCAATTCGCTGCAGGATGAAGGTCTCCCCCCATGCCATGTTAAACCGTGATGGTTTGACCATACTTCACCATTGCTGGCCAGCCAGGGTTGAAGGGGGGCAAGGCAGGCCAGGACAGGTAAGCCGACCTGCACTCACCACTGATGAAAGCCATGGCTGGGAATCGAATTCAGTTTGCCGGGTTCATAGTTTATTATATTGTGCGCTTACCGCCGATCATGGCACTCCTCCCCATAATGATGTTTGCCTATGAATTATGTAACACAAGAATGGAACAGTGACAACAAGATAGCACGAAGATAATTGCTACCCATATACAATAGTAATTTTCAATTTGAAGCTAACATGAGACCTTTGAACCCAATTTGTAATTTCATTCATCAAGCCTCGCATTCAACATCTATTTAAAATCTATTTAAAATAAGTGAATATTATTTGAATGACTGTAGTTAATAGGCACGTGTAATGCATTAATTTGTCAATTGAAGTTGATTATTACGCTCACCAGAGGCAGAGTCACGTGTGAGGATGTATTAGGTTACAATTTATGCAAATTTCATGCAAATGCCCATTTAGGATCATGGCACAGAATGAGACGAGACGATACGAAATAGCGCACAATACAAAATGAAACAGGCAGACCGTACGAGACGTAAACAAAGTGCAGACGGGACGGTGCGAGACAGGGCGATACAAATGAGACTCACGATTACCTACGTTATAGAACCGTACAAAACTAAAAAAACATTTTTAATTCTTCAATAAAATCATCACATCGTTCTTTGTGACAATTCATCTCATCGCCGTGGGGGCGATGGGAGGGATGCGAGTGAATCGTTACACCCACAGTGGGTAACTTTAACATCTTCTGTCGTCGGACATAATCAATCCACTGCTGGATGAAGGCAACAATGCATTCAGCGCCTGCGAACGAGCCGAATTCGTCATTCCATCTCCATGCCGGACGTGCCCTCAATGGCATCTCGCCCCCCTCTCCTCTGGCTACCACCGTCTGTTGTTATTCTCACCAAATTTGGCCGTCACCCCATCCGCGTGCCTTGCCCGAAGCCCTTGTATAAGTTCTCTATAAACCAGAAACTTTCCTTTCTGACTCTCAGCGTCATCCCAACCAAGAGCAAGTGCGATTTTGGAAGAGCTTCCCCACCCTCTTCCGTGTCCTCCCCCACCACCACCCACTAGTTTGTTCCTGACACAAACAGAAGTGGCCGTGACGCATCAACAAGGATAAGTGCGTGGCATCCCGGACGCAAAGAAGCACAACACCTGCAGGATTATGCCGAACGGGACGCCTTAAAAATAGGCCTCCTGACATTTAGCGGGTGCATGAAAAACAGGAAAGCCAAGAAAAAGTCGTCTCCCCTCGTGTAAATGTCAGCCGGTGTGGTCCTCCTCTCGTCCTGCTCTTCGAAGAGAAAACCCATTCATTCTTGCTCCGAAATCATTATTGAGCGTCGTTGTGGAGAAATATACACGGAGCGAAAGACTTCGACTCTACACGCGAACGAAATATTTGTTCATTGTATTGTACTATTGTGTTACTTACATTCTCCGCAGATTAAGTTATTGAGTAGTGATTATATTATTTTAGCGGCGAGACCAATGGGAACGGACGAATACTGAGTATCGTCTATAATCAACGTTTTTGGGTTTAGATCGCGTTATTTATAAATGTGTCGTAACCCTCCACCACCCGACACGGCCAATCAGTAAAAAAGTGTCACGTTGAACTGTCAACGTGACACTTTTTTACTGATTGAACTGTCAACGTGACACTTTTTTACTGATTGGCCGTGTCGGTGGTGGAGGGTTACGACACATTTATAAATAACGCTATCTAAACCCAAAAACGTTGATTATGAATAATATTGGTCGCGAAAGCCTACGTGTTAAACTGAGTATCGTCTCTTCATACGCTTTGTTGCTTACATCCTCCACAATTGCACGAAATATTTAGTTTCGCGTCTCATATGTTTGTGTCTAACGATTTACCGAATCCAACCCACAAACGTTGGGCAGTTTGCCAGCTAGGTTTAAGGAAGGCTGCTGACGAGACACTGAATATCGTAACTGGGACCGAGTTTTGCTGCGAATAAAACCAACTGCTGCTGAAAGTAATTGCACTCCGAGAAGACCGTGTGGCTGATGGGATTTTTTTACTTTTACAGTGTAGAGAATACATTTGGGAAGGAGTTGTATTGTCTGCTTATATATATATATTTTTACTTCTTTCTCAGTGGTCTCATCCAGCCGGCTTATAACCCATTGCTCTCTACGATAATAAATCCATGAATTCACGTCATTAAATCGTGTACAAGTCACGATTTTTTTAGGGTCATTCAAGGTTAACACCTGAAGCTTTTGTTCTAGACAACCGTTTCGGAATGACGTATGGCAACTCTGGGGGGGGGGGGGGGAATGTTTCCAAGGTTTTCATGTTAAGGCTGAGTCGACCTCAAGGGAGGCAAAGGGCGGGTTCATGTAAAGTACAACTTGCCAGAAACATTGTCTAGGGCCAGGAATAAAACTCACGATGCTGGGGGGTGTCAAAGAGTGCACTTACCACTGCACCACCGCTCAACACACAAATATGCACTTTAAAATCTAAATTGAAAACTCATTTCTTTAGAACTGCTTTCTGTGTTTAGTTTGTTGGCCTTCCCCCAGCACCTCCGATTAATACGGTTGGCTACGTACGGTGCGACATAATTTCAACATACACACATACAAAACACGCAGACACTGGCACACAAGAGAGAAGCTCTCTCATACAAAACCTCCCATATAGCCTGAACAGGCTGTTGTGGCAAGTGCTGTTAGCAAGCACCTATGAAGGCCGGAACAGCACACGAGGGGGTGGGTGGCCAGCATCACGCCCGATTGCCTTTGTCTCCCCAGTGGCGATGTTTACACACCGCACACAGTAATACGTCGACTCACTGTCACGTACTCGGACAGACCAGACTCCTTTGCTAACACAGTCAGACCAACACACAGCGACTGAAGCAGACACACAGAGTGACGTAGACACCGATACACACGCACGCACATACTCCCCCTAACAAAGACAAAGGCGCACACATGGTGGTGGTGACAATGCCGGATTAAACTCATTTCGGGGCCTGTAGCATGTGTTATAAAGGGGCCCTAAATAAAAAAAGCCACGTAAATATTAAAACACACATTTTTTACTTGCATAGTAAAGTAATTGCATTTTTTTCATTTGCTATACAGCCAGATAATACGACAAATCGCTAACCTTAAAGACCCAGTCGTTCATAAAAATTGAAGGCGGTATAGTACTATAGTAATAGAGCAAGTGCAGAATCACTGAACCGGAATTGAGAGCTTGAAAATGCGGGGGCCCGTAGCTACGACACATGTGGCTACTTTTGCTACTGGGAGAATCCGGCAATGGGTGGTGAACAGCACACGTGCGCGAGACAACGTGCAATCTGTGCTTACGTCTGTGACAAATAAAGGACGGCTCAGGTCGTCATCCCTCGCCGCCCCCCCCTCCCTCCTCATCCACAATGCAAGGAGCACATGTGCTGCCCGGAAGCTCCGGAGCCTTGCGAGCGAGCGAGCGTCTCCGCATTCCAAGGACAGAACGACCACGTTCCGATGTCCTCTGCCGTGACCTTCATAAATCCCCAAGGCAGCCGGCAGGGTCACGCATCTCCCCACATCCCTCCATTGTTTCCTCGGCCTGTCAAACCCGCCAGCGTCCTTTCCTCGCTACGCGTCACGTCGCTAAAATACACACCGCAATAAATTGAGTTGTGTTAAAGGGACAAAAAAGGGGAAAAAAAACCCTACTAAAGTAGACGCTACTTATTGCTGTATTAGGCCTGGCGTGATCCCGTTTACATTCCTGTCAACCCATACTTTTTACCCGCATTCTTATACAGGGAAATTGAGTTTTCAGGTCCATACGGCGTACAACCGTTTCAATACGAGCAACAACAAAAAACCTAGATATTTTTTTGTCTATTGGTTTGTGTTTCTCCCTTGTGATGGGACTTTGTAGGATGAACGTTGAGATTTATAAGGGCACGGGATAACCAGTAAGGTCTGAATTGGTCTGTAATAAGGTAGGCATTGAGAAGGGGTTGACAGGTATGCGTTTAGGTCACATATATATGTGAGCAAGCGAGAGCCCATTCAGATAAGTATCCTTATGGAGGAAGATCTGGATAAGCGTGAAGTGTTGAAAGCTTATTACAGTCGGGTATAATGACCATAATATGAAAAATTAATTATAGACTTTGTTAGTATGTTACGCCAATTATTCATGCCCCTATGCTGTGTCAGTGTCCGTGGCCGTTGTTGGATAGTACTTCACCGCTGCGGTCAGTTCGGGCTGGTGAATGGGGGATGCACAGAGAAGATACACAGAGGACCGGTCCAGATATCACTCACAGCTGATGTAAGCTGTGACCACAGATCAAACTCGGGGTTAGCATTCCACCCGGGGCCTTCACAATTCTCCAGTAATATTTATTTCGCTTTACCGTTATCGTTATGCACTCATGAGATCGTTAGCACGTGGTGTTTTTAACTAGAGTATGCGAGAATTTGCTTTAAATCGGCACAATTTAGCTTATTAATTACAAACTAGATTAAAAATAAAATCATAATTGCACACGGGGCATTGCAGCGCACGATAATATAATGCAATAATGCATTGCTCTTGATGTCTGCAGGAGGTCTGACACAGATGAAGAGCTCCTAATGAGGATGGGGGCCTTTAGACTCCCGAGGGGAAAATGCTAAAAAAAATGCCTGGTGGATATTGACTTTGCCAGGTTCTGCATTCATTAAAGATATGGTGCCAGGAAAAGGCAGACCACCTTCCGAATGAAATTGCGGCAGGTGTTCCAGCTTTTGGATGAAAAAGAAAAAAAACACTCTAAGGAGGTTTCTGCAGAGTACATAAACAGGTTCTTTGTTTCAATCGCTGCTCTAGACTTGTACGATCTGCCTCTTCATTTTATTTGTGTAACACGAGGACGCATCGTGCAACGTGCTTAGTGGAAAACCCACGCATATACAAGCATGGCTCGTGCCATGCTTTCCCAACGTGCATTTAATTTGTCATCGGAGGCGTTGATTGCCAGTATGGAAGTCCTTATTTGCTCTCGTTTGTACCTCCAAGGTGCGGGCCGACTTCATCGGTCAATTTTGGCCAATTCTCAAAGGTGGTGGGCTTCCAAATAGCAACGAAACGTCACGCGAAAGTTTCGTCACTGTCGGATCATCATTCCTAGAGATGTCGTGGCTAACAACCGATGGTCTTTCAACCTTATAAAGCGTTAAGAAGAGCAACAACTGTGACCCTCAATCACGATGATTCATCAGTTCGCTCAATTGATAGGGAGGTGAATCCTGTGTTAATAACTCATTTAGGACAGTATTCACAGAAATGTTCCCCTTTGAGAAAACATTCTCGAGGGTTGCCAGGTGGCGCAGGGGTCAATTTTGAGTTTCAGCCACCCATGATTAAACAACAATGTTACCAAGTGCAAAGACTTGACCGTCTCTGCCAGACCATCAACAATTACTGCGCCAAAAAACAACCATCTTTAATTTAAATTTCGAATTAATAATAAATATGCTAAATTCCTCTGTTGATATGCAAATTCCTTTGTCAAGGCGCCCTTCCTCCCCTAACCCAGCTTAAATATACGCTGCCAAGCTTGGTGGTGTTCATTCAAATGCTGTCTTACCGACAGACCTGTTCTTCACCTGAGGACGGCTGCTTGCGTTGTGGCCGAAACGTCGTGAGAATTGTATTTTATTATGTTTTATTTTTATTATTTTATTATTTCCCTTCTACGTGACTTTACCGAAAGAACCAAGAAGATCTTCAATTTAGTTTATCAATTGTCTCTTATGCCAGCTCTGGGGGGGGGGGGGGGGGGAGGGTGGCTTCAAAATATTGGCGTCAATGACATACGGAAAACACTTATTTTTTGTTTCATTTTATTTTTCTAACCAACGTGACTTTACCGGGGATTCATCTTCTTGGTTCTTTCGGTAAAGTCACGTAGAATGGAAATAATAAAATAATAAAAATTAAACATAATACAATAATTTTATTATGTTTTATTTTTATTATTTTATTATAATAAAATGGAAATAATAAAATAATAAAAATAAAACATTGTACAATAATTTTATTACGTTTTATTTTTATTATTTTATTATTATAATAAAATTATTGTATTATGTTTTATTTTTATTATTTTATTATTTCCATTCTACGTGACTTTACCGAAAGAACCAAGAAGATGAATCCCTGCAGTCACGAAAGCTTTAAATCGAAATTTTACCGGGGATGCTATTCCTTTCCAGCAGATAAAGGGGTCAACCGAAGTGATTTCAGAAGCATCTCCCCGGAATCATCATCCAGGGTCATTCGTTGTTTGACACAGGAGCGATGCACTGCTAGCCGCAGAGTTCCAAAGAAGTAGTAACGTGACGTAATCGCGATTGCTTCTCACGAAACGACAGCGATAGAAATGACGTAACGTAATTTGGGAAAGTAATAAAAAAAACCACCCCTCCCTCAATGTTGATTTGAAAGTCACGTTGGTTAGAAAAATAAAATGAAACAAAAAATAATAGATCACGACGTTTCGATTGCAACACAAGCGATCGTCCTCAGGCGGAAAATGTTGATAATCCAGCAGTGGAACTGCTGAACCAGCGAGAGAGCCGTTACACCAAGAGGTTATTTACGTGGCGATGGGAAAGCAAGCGGGGTCTGAGCTGGAAAGGAATTCCATCAGCGGATGTGAACTGCCACAATATCATCTGTAGATCTAAGATGCTCTCTTTGCTGGCACACGTAAAAACAACAAAAATCCAGCGTGTGGAATTGTCATCGGCTCGAAAATATGTCATCTATTTTAGGCCAGCAAACTGCGTGTGTCTAACCCAAGATAGCAATCCAAGGTTGTAGTGCACTAAGTCCGATTGCAAAAATCTTGCAGGCTTATTGTTGGCTAATTTCCAACGCGCCCACATTTCTCCAGTGTTCTCGCTATCTGCCACAGGCAATATTTTATCAGTTTCCTCCAGTTCCCCATTAAGCCACCCTCACAATGCCTCAGGGGTGTTGTTGTCTTCACTGCTGCATTTGCTCAAGGAGTCTGGCGTGAACCAGCTGCTAACGGAGCTGTGTCACGTACAACCAAAAGAGGTTAATGCACAGCCCCTACAATTGCTTGCCCACGCCACCGCCAACAGAAGGGCCTCCGCTAGAGGATGTTTAAACATTTATTCTTTGGTTCTTTCGGTAAAGTCACGTATAAAGATAAATTAATAAATTAAATAATAGCATACGACGTTTCGATTGCAACACAAGCAATCATCATCAGGTATAAATGAAATAGCCACAAAAAATCTAACCATAAAACTATAGACAGACATATAAGCAGACAGATATCACCAAGATACATAGAGAGAGCAACACAGGTACAGAGATGGGGATCGTCTCTGTGGGGTGGCCTTAAATAGACACCCCACAGAGACACCCCACAGAGACGACCCCCCTCTCTGTACCTGTGTTACTCTCTCTATGTATCTTGGTGATATCTGTCTGCTTATATGTCTGTCTATAGTTTTATGGTTAGATTTTTTGTGGCTATTTCATTTATACCTGATGATGATTGCTTGTGTTGCAATCGAAACGTCGTATGCTATTATTTAATTTATTATTTTATCTTTATACGTCACTTTACCGAAAGAACCAAATAATAATTCCTGCAGTCACGAAAGCTTAAAAATTAAGATGTTTAAACAGTCCCTCTAAAGTCTAGAGGGCATTTGGTCTACTCTTCCTGCTGGCCAGACATACTAAACTAAACTTTTATTTTCATTTTACCAGGTTAGGCCCACTGAGCTCTATAGCTCTTTTTCCGAAGCGACCTGGCCACAAATGATAGCTCAACGAAGTAACCTATCATGTGAGAATTTATAGCAGCCAAATACTCTCAACGCACAATTCTAAGTGTGTGGGGGGGGGGGGGGGGGCGGAGGACCCGGATAAAATCCACGTGGCCACGGCGAGAATATGCAAACTTCAAATATACAGCAGCAGCAGGCGTCAGGATCGGGATCGAATCCACGACCTCCTGTAAACCAGACGAGGTAGTTAACATCTCGCCGCTGTGGCACCGTAAGATACGTCTTCGAAGAGGTGGAAGAACTCACGCTCATACCCCTCGCCACCACACTCAACCCGCTGATCGACTTTCGTGTCGCCAGTTATACTGCTGGGCTTGTGCCATTGCTTCAACTGCTGCCCCAGTAGATTGAATTGAACCGTTGACCTCTGCATTGCAAATCCAGTGTGCTAACCATTACACCATGACAGCATCAGTGCAAGTATAATAATAATGTAATGTCCTATATATATGCCTTGCATCACAGCACTGTGAAGGACTGAGTGGAAAGGCTGACGTTGAATAATAATTGGAGGTTTTTAGCGATGAAAGCCTCACTGAGCCAAGACATTGTCAGGAGGGTTTTGCATTGGGTTGTTTGGTTAATTCGATTCGTAACTTTTTTTTGGGTTTGTAATATGCGACGGCACCCAGAGAGAAAACACACTATGCACGCGAGAGGGTAACACTCAAAGCTCCACACAGATGGATTCAAGAATCCGTTCCTGTACTGGAAACTGCCATCTCAGCACACGTTCTTTCGTACACATGCATGTGCACGTGTGTATGGGGGGGGGGGGTAATGGCAGTGGTTAGCACGTTGCGCAATGAACCTGGCAACCAGAGTTGGATTCCCGCTCATGTCCAACACCAGCGACGATTTGCTGAACCGGCCTTGGGCCCCCCCTAGTTTAACTCGGCCTCAAATGAGTACCTAGTGCAGTGTGTAAACATCGCCACAAGGGAGGCAAAGGCGGCCGGGCGTGGTGCTGGCCACCCACCCCCTCATGTGCCGTGCCGGCCTTCATAGGTGCTCACTAACAGCACTTGCCCCAACAGTCTGTTAAGGCTGTACTGGCGACCTTTGTCTGTCGCTGGTGCATAGTTAAATTACACAAATCTGGTCGCGCGCACACACCTACTGCATATCGATCACTCATTAACTGAAAACCGGTGGAGCAGCCTGGGAGGTGTTCTCCGGCAAACTCGCGTAAAAATACATGTCAGTCATTTTTGCTATTTCTTTTAAAATATAGCCCAATTGAAAATAAAAATAAAACCCCATCCATTACAGCTTCACTAATTCTGTTAAATAAGGCAGGCCATTTGCTACACATGAAAGGTTCCTGCCACTAACAGGTTATATTTAAGACCAAACGTGCATTAGATGCGCAATCATTTGCGCGCCGCACAGTACGAGTGAGTACTCAATCACCGAGGGAACATTTTACGAGCCGCTCTCGCCGACACTTTAGGTGATAGACCTTCAGGAAATGTGGTCAGATATCTCTGACTTTTGCGACTTTCAAGGGGGGCCAATAAAGTAACCGACTACAGGGAAAGAAATCCCAAGCCTTGCCCACGGCAGCAAATCGATATCCCTCTGCAAAGAGTCTTTTGGTAGACGGTAACACGGAGACCTTGAGCCCAGGGCATCGTGACTGCAACGAAATGCGCCGGTGACATCGGGCGACTGTGCTGTGCCGTGAACGCGTAATTGCTCGAGTGTCGATACAAACATTGAATTGTTCATTTTTCTTGATAAACCACGGAATGAGTGGGCGTAATGCGTCATCGAGTGTCATTCCCGTGCCGTGTGCGTGGTGTACGGTATACAGAAAAAAAAGCAAGAGGTTGCGAGATAGATCTGAAGGTTATTACCGTGATGGCAGGAATAAAAAAATGTTCACAAACTCCTCTTATCCACCTCAATAATAGGAGCAGTAAAGGGATGGGGGGCAGTCGCTATAGGTGGAACTATTGGATATCTGTGAAAGAGAGCTATGTAGCGTATCGGATTCCTCCGGTATAAACAAATATTCTGATCCTATTAACCAAATAGATATCCAACCGAGGAATGGAACGCATCCGAGAGATGGATCGATGGTAAAATGAGTTCGTCTGCGGATGCTGGGCGGATTGATACACATGGTGGGATTGTGATAAGTGGCTTGGTTGAGGCCTGATGATAAGTGGCTTGGTTGAGGCCTGATGACGATCCACGGATAAACATGAACAGGTGCTCATATTCTTAAATTCTTTCGGTAAAGTCACGTAGATAGAAAATAAAATAAAAATAACAGATAATAAAATAAAAGGCCGCTTGTGTTGCGATCGAAACGCCGTGCGTTTTTTTGCTTTAATTATTTTCAATTTATTATTTAGAAATTTAGTTATTTCATTTCATTATCTGTTATTCTTATTTCATTTTCTATCTACGTGACTTTACCGAAAGAACCACGAGTACGAATTCCTGCAGCCGCAAAAGTTTCAAGTCAAAACGAACGGGTGGCTGACAACCGACGAATGAAACAACAACAATGACAACAGCGACGCGTGACGCAAGAGTGACTTGTCAGACAAACGGGCGGACGGACGGGAAGGAGCCAGGGGCGCGGACACCCACATGCGCAGGCAAGCAGGCGGACACGCGTGGCGGCTTGCCACCCACCCTGGTGGGCGCGCCGAGCCCGTGAAGCCCACCACGCTCCTCTGCTGCTTCACGCCGGGCCGGTTGAGGTTGTTCGGGGCAGACACGGAGGTGGCCATGGCGATAGCCGGCATCCCCAGGCCGCGATTGGCCGGCGTGTATCCCGCGGCGATGGCCTGCAGAGCGGGCTGTGACCGTGGTCTGCTCACGGTCAAGCCTGACCTGGCCTGCCCCTGAAACACACGAAACAAAGATCCCCCCCCCACCCCCGTAGAGCCTTAACAGACTGTCGGGGCAAGTGCTGTTCAGCGAGCACGAGGGAGGCCGGCACGGTACACGAGGAGGGGTGGGTGGCCAATGCCACGTTCAAGTTTCAAGTTCATTTATTAGGTATAGCCCTGTGAGCCATTCGGCTCTTGAATCGGGTGCATCCGCAACAAACAAAAAACAAAAACATGAAGAAAAAACATCTTAAAGTGAATATGTGACTAAGTGCAAACAGAAAATCCAAGAAAAGACAGCAAAATATTGCAGAAAAAGCACCGTACACCAACACTGTGTGCAAAAATCCCAGTGGGATGCAAGTCAAACAACAACAACAACAACCACAAGACAACTTAGATTAAGGCCATCAGTCTAACTCTGTACTACAACAAACAAACATGGCTAAACCAATACACTTTTCGAAATCACCAAAATAAAGCTATGAAAGCACCGCACCGGGTACTGTGGGTAGGATCTGAAGTGGGTGCCACGATTTGGTTTGGGGACGCCACAAAGTCACTTTTTTTTGTCTTCGCAAGCGTTGCAGGTGGAGGCAGTGCCGCGGTGGTTAGCACGCTGCGTGACGACCCCGGTGTGATATCAGTTCGATTCGGCGAGCACCTCCGAACCCTCAGTGGTGACCGATATACTCTTTGGTTCTGTCGGTAAAGTCACCTAGTTAGAAATAGAAATAAATAAATAAAACAAATCACGACGTTTTTGTGTTGCCTGATGACGACCGCTTGTGCTGCGATCGAAACGTCGTGATTTGTTTTATTTTATTTTATTTCTACCCACGTGACTTTACCGAAAGAACCAAAGAGTATAGATTCCTGCAGTCACGAAAGCTTCAAATTAAGATTGACGACCGATATCTTTAACCAGTGCCAAGTACAGCTTTCCACCAAGCTGTACTCACCAACGTGGTGAAGTACGGCCACATGGGCCGCACAATCCGAAGGCCTTCATCCGGCAGCGGATTTACAAAAAAAGGGTTGAAAACTATTATTATTAGTATTCCTGTAATTGTTATCCACGTTAAGATTTTCATTTAAGTCCGAGCATAAATCTTGTGAATCTAAATGGCGTGGAGCATGTTTAAAAAAACATTTGCTCTACGAATAACCTTTTAGAAAACATTGACATCATTGGTTACGTAAAAAAAAATTTTTGAAAGTGCAACACAGTCATTATTTTGCAGACCATTTTTTATTCGTCCGCTTTGATATTAACTTTCCTTGTCGGGACAAATGTGATTCCGGCTTTTGGCGAAGAGCCAAAAAATCGTCGGATCGGCAGGGAAAGCCGTACACCAGATGAATAACGGCAGGTGGCAAAAAAACAGAGAACAAACCAGACCGGGGGGGGGGGGGGGGGGTGGGGGGACCTGCTGACAAAAAACTCCGGAATCATCACAAAGCCGCTGCGCTTGCGTCGGGGAAACCGGCTGGCATCACGCGATGTCGCGGCATTCCTCACCTGTGTCTGCCTCGTCGGCGAGCTGAATGTCTCGCGTCTCCTCTGCTGTTGCTGCTGCTGCTGGGACATTGCCTGCTGCATTTGCATCTGCTGCTGCTGATGATGCGTGACGTTGCCAGCCGTGGCCGTAGAGGCCAGGTTGTTGGTGGACAGAGCGGGCCGCTGAGTCACCGTCCCGTAGGCGGTGACACCCAGCATGTTTTGCTGCTGCTGCTGCTGCTGGGCATGTCCCTGCACATTCTGGTGGTGGTGGTGGCTCTGCTGCTGCTGCTGCTGGTGCAAACACTGAGGACACGCGCATAGCAGCGACATCTGCTGCTGTTGCTGTTGCTGCTGCTGCTGGATTTGCTGCTGATGCATCTGCTGATGCTGGCCGCCGTGGTGTCCCTGGCCGCCGGAGGCCTGTCCGGCTCCGACGGGCCACGACTGCGACTTGGGCAGGGCGAGAGGCCCCGCGGCCAGGCTGCCGCCGCCGCTGTTGATGACGAGCAGCGGGTACGGCGTGTCGAGGCGCCGTCGGACGCGGCGGCGCGTCTGGCCGAGCCGCCCGATCTGGCACATGGCCGTGAAGTCGAGCAGGATTGGCAGCCCCAGCGTGGCCAGGTCGAGCCACGGGTGCTGCTTCTCGTGCGCGTTCTGGATGGTGACGCACACGTCCATGGGGTACGGGGTCCACACGCCACCCTCGCTCTCCCACTCCCACACGACGCCGCGGCCCGGGGCCGCCGAGGGATCGTAGAAGCTCCGTCGCACCGGTCTCATTGTCCCTGCGGCGGAGAGGGAACGCTCACGTTAGGAGGAGGATGATGATGAGGGGGAGTGGAGGAGGTGGGGGAAGCAGCGGAGGAGAAGGAGAGAGAATGGGCACAGAACGTGCAGATGTCGTGTGGGCTCGGAGAACGTGCGACGAGGGACATGGATTGTGGCGCAAAGACTGGTGACTTTTGGATGGTTTGTCTGTAACTCAGCATCTGCTAACGGGCGACTGTTTAAATGCCAACGTTAGGATATTTTATCATGGTCTAGAGTGCATCCTCAATCCGTTATTCACTCAATCGCTCTGTCCTATCTCGGCTTTGGACATTTTCCCAAAAAATGGTCGCCTGTTATGTAAGTTTTTTCCCTCTTTGGGAGTTCGTGTTATTTTTGTTATTATTTTTGTTTGTTATTTCGTGCTTGTGCACCGCTGCCGACGCAAGCGTCACACATTGAGCTTCTTTGAAAAGGGGGAAAGACCCAATGATGAACCAACCCACCCCCCTCCCGGTCCGTGAAAAAATTGTCTTCCACGAAACCGGTCCCTGGTGCCAAAAAGTTTGGGGACCGCTGGATTAAATACCCTGGACAGGAGCTAGGGTATCAGTGACAGCGGTCAATTGTGTGTAGAGCACCGTGATCACGCCAGCACTTCAGGAGGTAAAAATTCCGTCTGTTCATTCACAGAAGTCTCACCGAGCCTCAGGACTCGGTCCTGCATTGAGATGTTTGGGGAAATCCGCGTGCGAGTGTTTGGCACGTGGTTGGAAACCCGAGTAACCGGGCAGGGTTGGCACATTTTAAACTAAGGCATATTTCTCAGTCAACTCAGGTTTATCTGGGTACGAGTGATTTACAGATCTCGGTAAGCATTTTTTTTCCAGATTTCGGTACGAAATATGATTCCTAGCACCATAAAACACAAATGGCAATTCCTGGATTGTCCGGGACAAACCCGGACAGGCGGGCCGCGCTCGTACACGCAGAAAGCATACACACGAGGGGATTGGCGAAGTGAAGTAGGCCCAAATCTGGTCGAAATATTACTTCCCACTAATGTTAGCCATGGCCGGAAATCAAATGGCTGGGCAGCCAGGTTCACAATGCAGTGTGCTAACCACTGAGTCACTGCCCCAGTTTGACCGTCAGATCATTAATTATGCTGTTAATTAGGGTGTGGTGGTATACGAGCCAGCACTTCGGAGAATAGGTTAGCTGCATGGATCGCATGCAGCATTTTAAGAACTACATAACTCATTGGTCTTCAAAGTGTCCTGCAGAGAGCAGAGTAACAGCAAAAGTGGGTTTGTTATTTGTCTTTGAGGACCTCAAAGTGATGTTCACTCAAATGTGCCGGGGATTTCTCTGGGCATTCCCGTTTCCTCCCACAACACGCTCATAAAAAATGAATTGTCCAATCATTCAAATGCAGGACTGTCCCAATTAATTATAGCAATTAATCATCAGATTGTATTTTCGTGAACAATCCAAGTGGGCCCCCCTAACCCAAACACATTTATCTTTGCCAGTTATATCCACCAGGAAATCACACATTCAGAGAAGCTCCTTACTCCGTTAATTAGGATACCGTGTTCCCTTCTCTGGATTTTTATCATTCCCATGTGCCCTTCCCTTGTCACTGAAGATTTTTGCAAGGCCAATTGAAACCGTGGCTTTAAATATACAAACACATACATCAGCTTCGGCTAACGTATGTCAAATGGCTACCGTGGCAGGTTTAGTTTACACACAGAGTGGGCTTTTTACCATCATCAACATAATCAGTCATGGTCAATCCACTGCTGAATGAACCCCCATTTCCCCTACCACAAGCCATCACCGACTTTCACAATCCTGAACGTAATAATCCACACGCTCCGTCCCTTGGGGTTTAATTTACGTTTCGGCTGTAGACGTGTGAACAATTGATACATCTAAATTGATAGTACCGTTTCGCGATTAAATCGATCAAATAACGTGTAAAAAAACTATTTTTTAAATTCATTTTTGCAAATCGTATGCAATGTTTTCATGAGCAAACAACATGAATCGTACATCCGCTCCAATGCCGTAAAGGCTCGTCCGCTCCCGACATGACACTCAAAGGAGAGTGCTGCTCAATGAGCAAATTCGTCGCTCTTTCATTTCGCCTGCAAAACGCACAGTTAGGGAGGGTGATCGCCGCCAACGTGTGGCCGCGGGGGTGGGAGGGGGAGAATTTTGCTGCTGCGAGCCACCGTGAGAAGAGTATCTCCCCCCCCCCCCCCACAACAAGCTCCGAGCTCGGCTACCCCCCCCCCCTACCCCGCGCTGCCCAAGACGCCGCGTCTCACCCAGGTGCGCGGCGGCAATCAAAGGCGCCGACTTTCAGGTTTGCCGAGACTAAGCTCAACTATTTTTATTTCATCAGGTGAGGTCCCATCGAGCTATGTCGCTCTTTTTTTCAGACGCGACCTGGATATCACAAATGATGAGTCGACGAAGTGGCTTACGATCGCGTGGGAATTTATAGCAGCCAAATGCTCTTCGACACGTGATGTTGATCCTCAACTTGGAGGGGAAAAACCCGGAGGACCCGGAGAAAAATCCACGTGGCCACGGGGAGAGAGAGAGAACATGCAAACTCCCAAAAGATTCGAGTCTCCCTGGTAACCCGGAAAAAAATCTCGAGTATGAAATTAATTCGTGGGGGGTACAGCAAATGAGAATGCAGGTGCCGCGAATGGACTATGGGTCCATGGGCTGGAGGGGGCCCGCGTGTTGGGGCACGAAGAGGTGGGAATTCGACAGAGGGCCCACTCCATTCCCACACTGCACACCACTGATCCTCTTGTGTTTGTTGTTGTAAGCACGTTCACGGACTTCTGAACGTCGACACATCGACGGACCATACAATTACAAAATACAAAACCACAATTCCGACTTGCAGAGCGTCTACTAAGTGCGATCGGATCTTGAAATGCACGTGATGCACAAATCGCATGACATTTTCTATTTTGTTCAAAATGGGATAATCAAAATATTGTAGTCAAGAGAGAAAACAAGGATATGATACAAACAAGACGGTTAAAATCATAAAGAAAAAAGAGTTTAATTGAATCGTGACCCCGAATTGTGAAAATTCATCATTGCCAAGGGTTGTTGGAGCGGGGGGGGGGGTGAGAGGCGGTGAATCGCGATGCCCCTAACGTCTAGGACATCTTTTCTCCCCTGGCTTGCGATCTACGATACCTCAAGAGAGTGTTTTTGTCTATTTATGAACGCACTCACACATAGTACCGGTTGGTACGGCGTAGATCACGGAGATTTGTTCTCGGGCACGCGCGTCATAGACACGAGGCAGATGGGTGCGCATGCTGCGGCACAGAATGTGACAATCGGGAGTACAGTAAAGTTGGACAAGCCTGCACGAATTCCAGTAAAAAAATCAATACTACTGGTAGGAACCTCCTGGTTACACCAGCCCACAGGGGATTTAACACGTAGGCTTTCGCGACCAATGTTATTCATAATCAACGTTTTTGGGTTTAGATCGCGTTTATTTATAAATGTGTCGTAACCCTCCACCACCCGACACGGCCAATCAGTAAAAAAGTGTCACGTTGACAAAGACAAATAGTTCACTGCTTTAGCCCACCGGTGTGTTGAAGCCACAACATTTACAATTTGAGTACGACGTTTCGCTGGTAATTGCAACCAGCATCATCGGGCAATTCGCCAGAATGGTGAGGTTCTCCTGTGTCTCCCGTTCTTATATAGAGCAGCAGCAGGGTGACGTCATCATTATTGTGTCCGTCCGTCCGTCGTGCAGGGAGGGGCCGGGCGGGGCGGGAGGGGCTGGGTGGGGAGGGGAGGGTGGGGAGGGGCTGGGTGGGGAGGGTGGGGAGGGGCTGGGTGGGGAGGGGCTGGTCACCCCGTGGTGCCCTTATAAAACTCAACGTGTAACCTACTCACGCCGGCTTGTGCCCGCCCTCACAGTCGGGCATATTTGCGGAATACACCACGCCGCCGTTGACCCTGGCCATTGACCGAGCAACCCAACGTTGCTACCAGCTCCCTCCGCAGGAATGTGTTTGATAGTTACTTTCCAGAATTGGTTTAGCAAAAGTCGAAGCGATTTCCTGCCTAATACAGGTTCTTTTTTTGGGGGGGTTAGATCGCGTAAATATATAAATGTGTTGTTAAATCCGCCACCACCCAACCCAACCAATTAGAAAAGTTTGTAACAAAAACAGAAGGTGCCAATTCGTCACTCGTACAGCACACCGGTGTGTTGGAGAGCAAAACATTAACAATCTGAGTACGACGTTTGGCCAGTAATTACAACTAGCTTCATTAGGCGACAGCCAGATTCGTGCAGAAATCCTCCTTGCTCTATTTAGTATTGAGAAGCAGTGTTTATCCCCCATATATAGAGCTGATTTGGCGATGAAAATTCCCTATTCCTATGACAGGGACAAGTATATCCGTTGGACAACTACTGTTGACTTTCCCACAAAATAGCAGTGTGGATCACGGAGGTTTTTGTTCAATTAAATTAACTTAATGCGAATATCCATGAAAAGTGCTATGCTTGCATCATAACAATTTGGTTATATTCCGCCCCAAATTATCGATATATATAAAAGGGAAATTTGTGAATATGTGTGTCTGTTAGAAATGTTTAGCATACTTCCCGACACGCAATAAACTTGAAATTTGGCATGTGGGTAGCTTCCAGACTGTACACAATGCAAAAAGTATAAAAATTGGCTTTTGTATTTTGGGGGAGGGGGGGAGGGCGCAATAATGGATATATTTTGCACGGCAAGTGAGCGGTGACGTCACATCTGTGATGTCACATCTGTGATGTCACATCTGTGATGTCACATCTGTGATGTCACATCTGTGATGTCACATCTGTGATGTCACATCTGTGATGTCACATCTGTGATGTCACATCTGTGATGTCACATCTGTGATGTCACCCGCATGCGGCAGCGTCACGCAGTGTGCCTGCTGACGTCACGCACCCCCCACCCAAACCCCTCCGCGTAGGCCGTGTATCCCGCACAAATGCGCGGCGTAGCTGTCTCGATTTTCTAAGTCAACGCGACTATTTTCAGCTCGCTCTTCAATATAGAGCAGAAAATACATCTGTTTGTGTGATGGAGCAAAAACTCTCGAACGCGGGGCTCTGACGCCACGAAATTTGCACAGCTGACGCTGTCTGGAATTTCTACGGGAACGCGACTATTTTCAGCTCGTTACGTTATTCCCTTCCCGAGTTGCCTAAATCGACCTTACGTATAAGTGGGTTAAGGTTGAATTTCCTTGAGTGAAAAACATTCCATTTAGTTAAATTGATTTGTTTCAGCTTTTTTCTTTCTTGCAAGCATCACATTTTTCAGGGTTTTTCAATGAAATTAATCCCAGACAAGAATCCAAGTCCGGGGCGAAGCCGGGTAGTCAAGCTAGTCCGCTATAAACATCAGCGGCAAGTGACATCAGAACCGGTCCAACTCTCACCCCTCTTCACCAACCCACACACTGACCAGTGTGGTGAAGTATAGTAACCGCCCCCCCCCCTCAACCTCCCCACCCCCATGATTGACATGGCAAGGGGAGGCCTTCATCCATTGGTGGATGGACGAAAGGCTTTACATGTGCATCATCACATGAACGAGAATCTCTGTCACCCGCTCTGCTGTATTGCAAAAATAAAAAAAACAGCTCTGTCACGTGCGTACCAATAGTTTTTTACAGGAATTGTTGCTGGTTTTCTGGGCTCCCGATGCCACTCTCTACGTCATAGCGAGCGCACCACACCTGCCTCATCTTCACGATGGACGTGCCTGAAAAGAAATCGCAAGAATTCACACCGTACCCGCCGGTACGGCCGTGTTTGAGTGCCCGAAATCGGAAGACGGACACTCTCGACGTCTTGCTAGACCCTCAAGCCACGGGAAGACGTTTGGGGTATAAATAATTGATGAACAAAAGAATATCAATCTTGATTTGAAGAAAGAATATCAGAGAGAGAGAGACGTGGGAACAGACGATACGTGGCCACGTGGGAAGGATGCGCAGCCACAAGGCAGCCAGATGAGAGAGGATGGGCTCTCGGTGTGGCACGGCGTGGGAGAAGCCAGACGTGGGCCCACACCACGCTGTGGGACAAACAAAGGGGGATGGCGCTGACAAGGCAACAGCAAAGGTTACTCGAGGAGGGGTTTTGCGATTCAAAGATAACACTGGTCAACAAAAAAAATCATTTTTTTCTGGCCTGGACTTTTGCAGCTGTTTTAGACTAATTTCAGGGTGCTGATTCCAAATCTGATCTCAGATTTGCTCTATCACATCTCATTTTTATGCTATCGGCATACCCCATTTTCATTGATTTTACCCGAAATTAACTCTGTCACTTATGATTGCAAGTTGTTGCGAGTCAGTGACTGCTTTAGTGTTAAAATATGGTGCTGTATTTTTAGGATAGTGTGTGTACAACATCATTTTATGTAGATATCCACATTTATTAAATATTTTTCTTCCGCAGTTTTTATTGAAAATGCAATATTTGATATCTCAAAAACCTGATGTGATAGACACATCAGGTTTTTGATGCCAGATTTGGAATTAGCACCCCAAAATTACCTTAAACCCGTTGGAATACCTTATACCAGAAAAAGTGTGTTGACCAGTGTTATTTAGCGAGACGTCGGCCGTGGGATCACAAACCACGGTTTACCGCCAGGGTGTGGACGCGAGGTGTCATTTTCTAAAATCTGCCAAGCAGGATTTCGGCGCGAGCTGGCAGCAGTGTTCCGAAGGTGCTGCAACATCAGCAGCAGCAATGATCCTAATCCACTACTGCATCAGCGACGATCAATCCCACCAGCCATCAGCATCTCTCCTGGTCTTGTGATGGAACTATCCACCTGGCTCATGCACACGACCTGATTTCATCTCCACGGTGGACGTCCTCCAGGACGTATTCCATCCCTCGGCTGCCACTCCACCAATTGTCTTGCCCATCGGGCATCATCCCTCTTCTAGCGATGACATGTCCTGCCCAAGTCAACTTACGTCGATCAAACAGCCAAACTGATATCTTTAACCTGCGCATGTGCGCTCTGATCCACGCACTCCTCTTCCCGTCCCTCTCAACTTAACTCCGAGCGTGCGTTCTTTGCCACGAAGCAAAGAAAGTAACAACAAATTTAAAATCAAATCTACGGGGTGAACGATGACTGTGTTCAGCAATGGACAACCATTCTCATGCTCGACGACCCGACAGCCGTCTCTAGCAAGTTGAGATTACAGGCCACCGCCGGCCAGCGAGAGGAGGGTGGGTGTTGGGGTGGGGTATTTCATGTACGCGAGTGTCCGTGCCCTTCCGGTGTTTGTCTCTCGCTTCACTTGGGAGCAGGATGAGCCATGCCCAAGGACATCCTTCCATCCGGGCCTCAAACTGCTGTCAAGAGTGCAAAATAGATGGTGGTCACCCGGAGCCATCCTGTTGTGCGAATCTCTATGTGTAACCCAAAACGCCAACGTCGCCAAAATAATTTACCGTAGGACGCTTTACTCTGCGCGCGAAACGACGGATTGTGCCCGTGGAGAAATGTAGATTTTTTTTTTACGCGTACAAAATGTAGACGTCGTGATAAGCTCACGTTGCAATTGTCAGAGAGGATCGTGAGAGGCTTGGGAAGGAACTTCATCCGACGGTGAATCGACCATGGCTCATGATGACGATGATTGTTATTCTTAGGTTTAAAAAAGTGAAAGCTACAGAGAAAAACCAAGAAAGGGCGTATATGAAATGCTAAAAACGAGACAAAAACATTGGATTCCTGTGAATAATTGCGTATCCGCATTCTGACAATTCATCAAATTGCTTGGGGGTTCGAGGGGGGGGGGGATGGTTGTGTAAGCCCAATGCACGAAATCACCTAATTGTGAAAACAACACAAAACGCGTCCTGCAACAGGCACCAACCATTACGATTGCCTAAACCCCGCGCATAAAAACAAGTGGGCTGCGTATTAATTCTAATTATTGACCGGATACCTTTGAATAAGCCGATGCCATGCAGTCGTGTTAATAATTAACCGGGTAAATTTGAATAAGCTGCTAATGCATGCATGCGCGCATGCATATAGCGCGGGGCTTAATTTCAGTCGCGGGTCTGTCTGGGTCCAGAGGGCCCACAACGTACTTCTGCACCCGGTGCGCTGTCTCTCGCGTGCCCGCGTGTGGATGCGTCTGCTCGTCGTCACGCTCGCTGCAAGCCGACCAGCGAAATAACAAGTTAGTCATTATTCTTTGGTTCTTTCGTTAAAGTCACGTATAAAGAAAAAATAATAAATTAAATAATAGCATACGACGTTTCGATTGCAACACAAGCAATCATCATCAGGTATAATGAAATAGCGACATAAAATCTAACCAGAAAAAATTATAGACAGACATATAAGCAGACAGATATCACCTAGATGCTTGTCTGTCTATAATTTTTTCTGGTTAGATTTTGTGTCGCTATTTCATTATACCTGATGATGATTGCTTGTGTTGCAATCGAAACGTCGTATGCTATTATTTAATTTATTATTTTTTCTTTATACGTGACTTTACCGAAAGAACCAAAGAATAATTCCTGCAGTCACGAAAGCTCCAAAGTTAAGATTGAAGTTAGTCATTGACTGCGTAAGTTTTTTTTAGTAAACCCTGGCGCCGAACAATTATGTTCATCGTCTAAGAAGTGGGTACGTTTCAATAAGCCGGTGCTGTGCAATCACGTTAATTGTTAACCGGGCACATTTGCATAAGCAAACAGGGTTTCACTGCTTATTTTGTGGGAACGGCGAAGCTTATTATGTTCTCGAGTGCGATGGCATTACGTTAAGGAGTTGTATGCCCACGTCGAGTTTGGTTAGCGACGGCGAGCGGGCTTCAATTTGTGTAGTTTCGCTTTTTCTGCTCCAGTAAAGGAGCGCAGACCATAGCGGGTTATATTCCACGGCCCACATAGTACGGGGTAACAGCATGGCCTGGCCACAATCGCGCCACCGTGGCTTGCCTCTAATTCTTAGGTTTTTTCGGTAAAGTCACGTAGGTAAAAAATAAAAATAAAAATTAATGAAAGTAAAATAAAAATCACGACGTTTCGGAGGCAACACAAGCTTCCGTCTTCAGGTGGAACCGTCACAGCACGCTTGCTGTTTCAAGTAAGAGAAATTCCAAGAAAACAGTCTTACTTGAAACAGCTATCGGGCTGTGACGGTTCCACCTGAAGACGGAAGCTTGTGTTGCCTCCGAAACGTCGTGATTTCTATTTTTATTTTACTTTATTAATTGTAATTTTATTTTTTTACCTACGTGACTTTACCGAAAAAAACGTAAGAATATGAATCCTTGCAGTCACGAAAGCTTCAAATCTAGAATTGCCTCTAATTCTCCATTTACGAAGGAGATGTGCACATCGCCCCCGTTGATATTCTCCGATGCGGTTAATGGTCACCCCCGCCGGTGTCTTCGAGGAATGTCGAAGCCAGGAGGTGCCCAATGTTTGGCACTCCAAAGAGGTGGCGTTTATTCCGTACGTCCGCACCGTTGTTGCACTCTGTTCGCCAGCGTGCTTCCGGATCTGCGCGATATTCGAGGATGGTGGCCGCACTCATCCCAGAAGTAGGATCGGGACCTGAGGTTGGCAGCAAGGTGCATTTGTAGGGGTCTCGCTGTCGTTGGCGAGAAAGCGCGTGAATTCCCTCGCAGCGTCCATGGCTGCAAGGCAGTTTACACGACCAGCTATGATGACCGAGTGGCCGATTCTTATTGCTGTTCATCAGCAGACGTTTTGCTGTCTGGCACAATGCCCATCAGGAAAGGCCATTAATGAGTAAACCTCAGCTTTGAGTGAGGACCTGTCTTCATTATCACGTGCGTACCATCGAGTCGCGTGCAAACTAGCCATGGTGACTCATCTCAAATTGGCCTTCTCTGCTTGCAAAGTGCAGACCAAATTGACATTAAAATCACATTACGCAATAATTTATGCATTTTCTTTTGCAGACTGCTGGTAATATAAAAATTGGCCATATCTACTGCGGGGGGAGGGGGGGGGGATGGGATTCTGTGTAGAACAGAGTCAGGTTGAACAAAGGCTGGCCATTAATAACGGATGACAATAATTATTCAAAGCCCTCTGTCAATCCACTGATGGATGAAGCCCTCCCCCCACCCCCACATGCAATGTCAGTCATAATATTTTTTTTGGTTTATCATACTCCGCCATGCTGAAGCACTACGGTTTGGTGATGAAGGGGGGAGCAGACCATGATCAGCTCAGACATCAACTGCACCACGCTGGTCAGGGGCCGGTTCGTGATGATGGAGCGGGCCCGGGACCGACTTTGATGGCTCTCTCACCACTGATATTAGCCATGGCCCGGAATCAAATTGAGCTCCGCTGAAGTCACAGTGGGGGCGGACCAACCGCTTCGCCACAGCTCTTCCCAAAGCTGTCCATTAAGATGCTTAATATAACTCGGGCTATGTCGTGTACTCCGTAATCACAGCCGTGTCGTGCATAGATGGCTTTACTATAATTATCCAGCTGTCATAATGCCCCACTTTAGCATGAACTTCCCCGAGCTCCCCACAACTCGAGACGAGATACGCGATTAAAGTGCTCGTACGTTATCGAGCAGTTGGGTCGACGCGTACCATGGAAATATTTCACATCTACTTAAATGTATCGATGGAAATGAAAAAAAAATGTGTGAGCTAATTAATTAATGTACAGGTCTTTGTTGGATGAGTGCCCCCCCCCCCCCCCCCTTATGCCTTTGTGAGCCATGAACATACTTTTATCATACTTCACCATGCTGGTCAACACGTGTTGTTGAACGTGGTGGTTGTGGTTGGGGGGGGGGAGTGCAGAACAAAGATGCGTCGCTGCACTGCTCCCCTGCCACCCACAACGCCTCCTACGCGTGACTGTCGCACATGGTGGCCGCCCATGCAAGCACCCTGCAGGTTGCGCACCTGCTTAGCTTTCGAAATTGGACGAGATCATCGGACGTGATTGGGCACATTCTTGGTGCCATGTGGTCGTTGGAGGACTTCGTGGAAAATGCTATTCAGCTTGACAAAAAAATAATGTATATCAATAACAGAGGTTTTTATGGGGGTTCGATCGCGTAAATATAAATGTGTCGTTGAACCCGCCGCCACCCGACACGGCCAATTAGTAAGGGGTTGTCACGTAAACACAAGTGCCAATTGGCTATTAGTTCAGCACACTGGTTGTGTATTGGAGAGTAAACCCACAACATTTACAATTCGAGTACGACGTTTCACCGGTCATTACAACCAGCCTCATCAGGCGACAGCCAGAGTTGTGGAAAATTATGGCTGTCGCCTGATGAGGCTGGTTGTAATGACCGGCGAAACATCGTACTCGAATTGTAAATGTTGTGGGTTTACTCTCCAACACGCAACCGGTGTGTGCTGAACTAGTAACTAATTTGCACGTTTTGTTCAGGTGACAAACCTTACTAAACAGCTGTGTCGGGTGGTGGCGCGTTTAACGACACCTTTATATTCACGTGATCTCACCCAAAAAAGAACCTCTTATGGATAATATTGGCCGCGAAAGCTTGTTAAGCGTTAAACAGAAAATTAAAATAAAATAAAATTAGGTTGCTGAACACAGGCCCAGAGGGCCCCCAAAACGCCAAGGGGGGGGGGGGCAGCAACAAAAATCACTCTTGGTTTTGCACGGCTGCCAGGTCTGCCTTCTCAAGACGTATTAAACCACACCTCAGCCAAGGAATCTCCCTGTAAACGAACGCACGCACACACACACGTACGTACGTGGGCGCACATCCGTCTGCAGTTCTGCAAAATTATTCTACAACCTCCTGCAGCCTCCTCTCGTCCCCAGGCCCTCACACCAAACTCCCCCGAGACTGGGAAGGGGGGGGGGTGTGGGGGGATATTGAACATGGCGTTTGCGGAGGGAAAAGATGTCGATGCGGTGTGCTTCTATTAAATTGGCTGACAGCTGCAAGCTGCAAGCAGGTTGTGGCAAATTCTAAAATAGAGGTGCAGAGTTTTTCTTTTACGAAATAGGACTAACAAAAAATGTATTGCTTAAAATGTGAATTGTTTGCCCCATTTCGAAACGCATTCACAATTTCCGGGTTAAGGGATGCTTATTCTTGGGTCTTTGGGGAGAGTCACGTAGATATGTTCAAAGAAAATAACAACCTATCTACGTGCCTTTACCGAAAGACCCAAGAATATGAATTCCTGCGGTGACGAAAGCTTTAAGTCAAGATTTAAGGGATGCTGTTTGACAAAGGAAGGCATTCGTGCCGTGCGAGTCATTGCTATTCTGTGAGAATAATTAATTAAGGGAATGGACCCAGACATCATTACGTATTGCCTGGGCATTCCACGCACCTCGCCGTGGCTTTGAAGGGATAAAACCGCAGGGTTTATAGAGGCCCCCCTCCCCCCATGGTATTAATATTCAAAGCATAATCAAGTGTCACTGATGGCAACGTTGGTGATGCCGTGCGATGTGCGTGAAGGCTGAACCACGATTGCGTTCGTAGCAGTGCAGACAGTTTAAAGATGTGGACAATGATCGTTCGTATAATTATGAGGCGGCTTGTTTTTTTTTTCTTTGCGCAAACTATTTAAACGAATTAGGATTGTAATTCACGCGGAGTATGGTGTCGGATGTACTCAACACAAAATTACTATTTTGTAACCATGGCTGGCTTGACGGTAGTGGTGCTTTCACTTCAGACCTACATTTCAGACACTTAAAAACCACGTGGGTCATCATTCATACCATTATGAAGTGGCTTTTTTTTATATGGGAATAGTATGTCACCCTATTAGGACTGCAATTTTGATGGAGATCAGAGGTCGACCATTCTCGATAAGGGAACAAAATGTTGATAACATACCACGCTGGTGTTGGGTGTACTCCAATGACTTGATTTGAAGCGTTCGTGACTGCAGGAATCCATACTCTTTGGTTCTTTCGGTAAAGTCACGTCGGTATAAAAATAAAATAAAATAAATCACGACGTTTCGGGCGCAACACAAGCGTCCGTCATCAGTCTGCATCAGCAGATGGCCATGCTTTCCCACCTGATGACGGACACTTGTGTTGCGCCCGAAACGTCGTGATTTATTTTATTTTTATACCTCCGTGACTTTACTGAAAGAACCAAAGAGTATGACAGTGACTTCTTTATTCACGCTGGGATGGGATGGTTCATTCAGTGTTGTGTACGCAGCAGAGCACCGACTCTCTCTCTCTCAAATTTAGTAATCTTTGGAAGAACATAATCAACCAGGTAGGGTGTTGACTGTTGTGTTAGCCGACTCTCTGTGTTGTATTGCATTATATTTCTAAGTTTACTAGGTTTGTGTTCTCATTCATTCTTACCTGATGACGGTTGCTTGTGTTGCAATCGAAACGTCGTATTCTATTATTATTTCATTTGTTTTCTTTCTACGTGACTTTACCGAAAGAACCAAAGAGTCATTCCTGCAGTCACGAAAGCTTCGAATCTAGTTAGCACCGACTTATTCAATAAATTAGCCGTAGTTTCTTAAGCTGCAGATATCTGCGAGGTGAGCCCGCGTGTGCACGATGAGAAATACTTTTGACCGTGAAAGTGCCGCCTAATTTGTGGAACTGCACTCATGTTTGTAAATTGCGATGGGAAAATCTCACCCCCCCCAATGCAGTGGTGACAACTGTCGCAATCGCTTCAACTTGCAAATTGTGTCCGGTTAGTTCCAGGGGGGGGGGGGGGGGGATGTTGACTGGCTTCCAATTATAAGCTCCAAAGCAAGACATATGACTTCACCGCAATGTCTGCAATTCCACTGGAGGAATGTGAAAAAAAATAACCCAAACTTTTGCGTTTGATAAATCAAACGCAAAATAGCAGACGACTGCATTGGACGTGGGTAACGAGAGCAAACACAAATATATATTCGTGCTCGTGGCTGATGTTCTTGGCTGGCGGTTCTGAACCTTGTTTTTGGCTAATGTTGCCCCTTCTTGAATTTTGCTTCAACTGAGTATACCCCCAGCCCCCCCCCCCCCTTGCCTGATCAAACGTGGTTCTGCGAACTACACGTACGAATCATGAACATCGATATTTTTACCAATTGCCCATTTTGTGAGGCGTATCCTAACTAGCTAGTGACTGCAAGCGTGACGTAATTTTTCCGACCTCGCTGGTGACTCGAGGAAACCCCATTGTTTACGATCAGTGAGTTTAGAAGGGAATTGTATATCTTTCTAGGTTACCATACGGATTAAAATTTTATCGTAGTTATTTTACATTGGCAGATACATATGTGATTATTCACCAATAACTCATGTATGATACACATTGTACACATTTATAAATCACCTCACGTCCCCCCTGGGACATTGACACGTACCCCTAGGGGTCTGCGTGCCCCTGATTGAGAACCACTGCTCCAGGTAATGGGGCCCTTTGTCGGATCATCCTTTTCTTCTTCTTCGGTATAAGAACAGGACCATTGCTTGCAACATTGAGGAAATGATGCAAAGTTAATGGCCAGTGTGGCGAGTTTATTTTGATTGTACTGTATGATCGGGGCGGAACAACGCATCTTTTAACATGGATTCTTAAAGTCGTGACGGATGATACGAGTGGGAGAAGATTCGAGTGGCAGAAAAAAAGAGGGAACGTGCCTGACGGGACCATACCAGGGATGGCGACGGCCCGTGAGGAGGCCTTCATCCATCAGAAGAATGATCATATGGCTGGTGATGATGATTATGAATACATTAATAAGGGAAGGAGACGGCGCATCACCGGCTCCAGATGCACTGGCCTACCGATCTGGGGCATGCCGCTGTCATTCTGAGTAGCCTGCGGTGGCCTGCCAGCCACGTGCTCGCATGACAATGAGAGGCTGTCTACGCGAAGCTGTGCAGCCTTATAAATAAGTACACTGGGCTGGAGATGCCCCCCAACGGGTGTTAAAGAGATTTATATATATATATTTTTAAAAAATATATTCCGAGGTATATTTATGAGCCGTGCACCCCTGAGCGGTTCGTGATTGTTGTTTATCGGGATGCACTTTGCGGTGTTCGGCAAATACTAAAAGTATCCAGTGTGGCCGAGTCTGCTTTGGGAACGCGAATTTTTGCGCACAAGGCGTTAGAACGCGCGCCGCGTTAGAACGCGAGCAGTTATCGCGTAGTTTATAGGGGCCATCCAGTTGGTAGGTACGCAAAACTCTGTTAAAACGTGAGACCTGCCCCCCCCCTCCCTGTACGCACGCGGACTTTTAACAGCCCCACCACACACCTGCGTACGTACGCCTGGCACCCCCCCGAATCCTATAGAACGGCCGATATCCACGCAGAAACGATCATGGATTAATCATATTAACGTGTTTAAGTAAACGGATAGTTCACACCGCCGGGCTAACTCATTTGAAGGCCAATGTAGACAAATTATTATCGAGGCTTCAACACCCCCCCCCCCCGAATCCTATAGAACGGCCGATATTTAATCCACGCAGAAACGATCATGGATTCATAATATTAATGCGTTTAAGCAAACAGATAGTTCACACCGCCGGACTCTCTAACTCATTTCAAGGCCAATGTAGACTAATTATCATCGAGGCTTCACCCCCCCCCCCCCGTTTCCTATGCGTACATTGTCAGTAGACCCCCCCCCCCCCATACGCAAGCGTACGCATTTGGGTTAACCCCCCCCCCCCCTGCGTACGTACTAAACGGATGGCCCCTAAGTACTAAATGGATGGTCCCTTAGCGAGCGATTGACGACGAACTTTTTTTTGTTTGGAGCTGCGCGGCCGGGCGGAGTGATACAAAGTTTGCGGAACGTAACCGCCGTCTCACCGCGCGCACGCACATCGTATTTCGCCAAACTTTACCCTTACGTTTTATTAAAGGGGGACATTGCTTACGCTCAGCGCGTTTTTCACTTTACGCGGCCGTTGCTGAACAGTGACTTACTGGAAAAATAACGTCACCTTCCAGATTCCCCTTCCCTTTAATCAGTTCCCTCGGCACACACATTCTGCTGTGTTTCCCAGTAGTGTCCCTGCATCAACAAATTCAGAGAGATGAGTGATAGAAATGGACACCCCCACCCCACCCCCTCCATTTATGTATGTCTGTCTGTAAGTTGGGTTTGTTTGCAAGGTCTCTTAATCAGAGGTGTGGACTCGAGTCATGTGACTTGGACTCGAGTCAGACTCGAGTCATGAATTTGATGACTTCAGACTCGACTTGGACTTGCATAACAATGACTTTGTCCCACCTCTGAGGTGTGGACTCGAGTCATGTGACTTGGACTCGAGTCATACTCGAGTCATGAATTTGATGACTTCAGACTCGACTTGGACTTGCATAACAATGACTTTGTCCCACCTCTGCTCTTAATTGCTAGAGCTTTCAAAAACAAAGATTCCCCGCACAGACCTTTGGGGCCAAGTGATGTTCGCGAGTAGCGCTTATGAAGGCCGGCACGACACGTGACAGGGTGGGTGGCCAGCACCACGCCCGGCCGCCTTTGTCTGCACAGTGCTGATATTAAACATCCCACCAGCAGTGCTGGATTATCCCAGTAGCAAAAGTAACTACATGTGTAGTAGCTACGGGCGCCGTACTTTCAAGGGCCCCGCGCTAAATGCTTCGAAGCTATCAATTCTGGTTCAGTGATTCTGCACTTGCTCTATTACTATAGTACTATACCGCCTTCAACTTTTATGAACGACTGGGTGTTTAAGGTTAGCGATTTGTCGTATTATCCGACTGTATAGCAAATGAAAAAATACAATTACTTTACTATGCAAGTAAAAAAATTGTGTTTTAATGTCTCTTTTTTATTTTGGACCCCTTCATAACGTATGCTACAGGCCCCACACTAGTTTAATCCGGCACTGCCCACCAGGTACTCATTTGAGAGCCCAGGGACCGGTTCAGATAACACTGTGTAACAACATTTAGTTAGCTCCTGGGTAGTAAGTGTTATTTCCTAATTGCTCATGCCTCAAAAGTACAGAAAATGGCTATTATTTCCCAGGACAGTAATATTTTGAAATTTACATATTTTGAATGAAAAAACGTATGCATTTGTGTCATTCCTTCATGTAAAGTCCTGGTCACAAAAGCAAAGTTTGTGGGGAATAATAGCCATTTTCTACGCTTTTTAGACATAAGCAATTAAAAAAGAACACTTACTACCCAGGGACAAAAATCGTGTTACACAGTGAATTTTCTGTGTCACTTTACAACACCCACAACACAAGGAAGGATATCAAAACAACAAAGACAAAGCTCCCCACCCCTCGTATAGCCTACAACAGACTGTTGGGGCAAGTGCTGTCACCAGGCAGAGGGTCGCCAACAGTCGATATAGATTCTGGCCAGTAGGTGGCTGGTTGGGCTCATGAATCGTAACCTGGCATGCACCCCAGCGCCACATGGGCTAATTGGCCGATGCAGATCTTGCTCACTGTGATATACATCGTATCGCAGATATCCACAATAAATGTTTTTGCCTTCGATCTGGAGCACCTCAACTCTTCCATTTCGAACGTGCAGCATACGTGACTTATGTTCTGCTCAAAGTTATCCCGAGTCCAACTTTTGTAGCACGGTTGGCTACGTACGGTGCGACAGAAGTTCAACATACACACAAAGCACTCTTTGTTTAGCTCTTCAGTCAATGTCCTTAGTTTCAATACTACTTGGTTGTATCGACTGTCACCAGCAAATATAAATGTTTATAATAGTTTCTTAAATATCGATTTAAAGCTTTCGTGACTGCAGGCATTCATATTCTTGGTTCTTTCGGTAAAGTCACGTAGAAGGGAAATAATAAAATAATAAAAATAAAACATAATAAAATAAAATCTTTTTATTTAAACATAATAAAATAAAAATTAAATAAAATCTTTTTATTTTATTATGTTTTATTTTTATTATTTTATTTCTCTTCTACGTGACTTTACCGAAATAACCAATAATAGTTTCTTAATTGATATATATACACACGCCTTAATTTCGAACATCACATTTTCAGGAACTATCTTGCGTTGCTGTGAATGATAGCTTTGGTGGCAACAGATCTGCTGGCTTGACTCCTCTTTTGGTCTGTGTGTTTGTCACTCATGCAATTTTAGTTATAAGTGGATCCTACTTTGTCAATGGGTTTGATCATTTCTATGTGTGTGTGTTCAGGGCTCTGGTGTGTGACAGCCCGGATGACTGCTCCAGTTTCCACAATATCAAATGGTTTTTCATGGTCAACAAAGGCCGCGTGTGATCATTTTTGATATATTTTGTCTCTTAGAGAATGCGATTGATCGTGTGCATATGACCAATTGTAGAAGAAAAAAAAAACTTTCCCAAATCCATCTTGCTCACTTGGTTGCTTGGCCTCCAAGATGTACATTAGGGTTCCCGGTGGCCTTTTAGAACTCAGTGTAGAGATGTGACGGGAGACTAATGGGTCTGTAATTCATCAAACCAATTACCTCCTTGTTTGAATACAATGAACAAATGAAATCAAGACGTGAATGGTACCAGGACGTGTGTTCTTTTCGAAAACTAAATTTGTTCATGAAAAGCTAAATACAAACGTGCCTGAAAAAGGGATTTGTGCATATCTATTTGAAACATTTAGTGCCGACCAATGAGCGCATATCACCACACGCGTCATATGGCTCAGAAACCTGGACAATTTTTTTTTTTACAAAACAGAAAAGTGTTCTAAGGAGTACTCGGAGAGACGCGACAGAGAGGCACAAAGGGGAACACGTAGATCAGGGAACTGAATGCAAATCAGAGACATTGAATGTGGTGACGATATGTTAACTAGCTTGTCCGGTATACAAGAGGCCATGGCTTCGATCCCGACCCCGAAGCCTGCTGTATATTTGTAGTTTGGATGTTCTCCCCGTGGTGGTGTGGATTTTTCGCTGGGTCCTCCAGGTTTTCCCTCCACATTTAGAATCAACATGCGTTTAAGAGTATTTGGCTGGTATACATTTTCGCACGATAACCAGGTCACTTCTGAAGAAGGAACTACAAAGCTCAGTGAAGCCTTACCCGGTGAAATAAATACATAGTTTAGTTTAAGTCGGCTTGAGCAGCACACACCATGCATGGCTCGAATGGATGTTGGCCGATAGACGAGGCGGGTGAGAGGATGAGGGCCAACGGAAAGCATGCGCCCGACGTCCAGAGCGGGGATGGAGCGATCAAATCCGTTTACGTGCAGACATTAGACCAGGGGTCGGGAACCTTTTTGACTGGGAGAGCCATAAAAGCCAAATATTTCTAAATATATTTCATTGAGAGCCATATAGTATTTTTAACGTATAATAAATTAAATGTCTTACTTTTAATGCGACTTCTGGTGCTGCATAATTTTGCTGATGGCCTTGTAGTCTGGTTCATACGTGGTGAGGTTGAGCTTCATGCATGCGTGACCCGTGAAATTTATCTTCAAAACGAATTTCTGTTTACTTTAAAATGACACAGTATTATTAAGCAATATCACAAGTATTTTAAAATCAGTTCCAAACTGATTTTTTTATTTTTTCAACTCAAAATTGTCTGGGAGCCATATGCCGTCACTAGAAGAGCCATATATGGCTCGCGAGCCATAGGTTCCCGACCGCTGCATTAGATCAATTGTGACATCGAAGGTACGCCCGAGGGATGGGAACGGCATGGAGAGGCCTTAGCCCAGCAGTGGGCAGACAAAGGCTGATGACGGTGAATTTAACATAGACAGTTGTGGAGGGCAAGCGGGGTTTGCACGCACAACGCATTCACCGGGCAAGGGCAGAGGACACACGACCTCCCATCAGTTTCCATCTGCATGGGCATGGGCAGATGGGAACTGGAAGCCGCCTTCGAGTTGCGATTTCTAAGGCGTGCACACACCGAAGGGCTTTCTCCGTTCACCTTTCGCCGAGTGATTGCGGCCCCGATTTGCGGTGAAGAAGACAACAGCAATTGTCAAAAAAGTCGATGGGGTGAATCGTTGGCCTACTGCGTTACACGTCACAATTCGGATTCACACAAGTGTCTGCACGTGTCTGCATGTCTAGACGCTGTAAAGAAGCAGTGGTGTATATCGGCTCGTTGTTTATATAGCACATTCTTAGTACGTTTTAGGGGTGCTTGGTTTGGCCCGATTTTTTGAGTTAGTATAGATTTATACTTAAAATTTGTATCTGTATTTTATTGTGATTGTTATTGGGAAAAAAACATCGAAATGGAATTTTTTGCACTTTTTGTACGCAGCTTGGACGGGTGGTGCTTTTTCTGTAGGATTTTATTGTTTATGTACGTGATGTTTAGATTTGTGCACAATTAATTTTAGGTGTATCTTGTAATTTTATTGTTTGTTGCGGTTGCATCCGAATCAAGAGCCGAATGGCTCACAGGGTAAATCCTAATAAATGAAACTGAAGACTGAAATTAAACTGAAGACTGAAATTAAACTGAAGACTGAAATTAAACTGAAACTGAAATTGTGCTGCACAGCTCTCTCAGGAGGCATTTTCAGGTCGCAACCGAGCGGCGTTTGGCATTACTTATCCGACGTTTCGCCCCACGTGCTGGGTAGCTTCTTTGGCTTCCTGATGAAGCTCCCAGCACGAGCACAGAGCGGAGGGTGCGTATACATTTATCTCATCTCGCAGGCACTCTCTCGTAGGCGTACGTGTAATGCGGCGCTGCAGCTGCCCGACAGCATAAGTGGGCCACAGCGGCACATTAGCCAAGGCCCCCGGCGTTTGAAGCCAAACGGCCAATCGCCATCACTCTTCTGTCATGCTGGCACAAGCAGGGCCAAGCGGTCCAAGTTCTTACGTGGGCCGAGACATGTGCCTGTCTAGAATGCCATGGGTATTGGCACGTGTACGGTGCATCGTGAGGCCACGCTATGCTAATGCGGCATATTTCCATTTGTCAGAACACATTAACTTTTGAGCAGAGCAAGACAGCAATTTTCAAATCCATTTTTTATCCCCTTTTTCTTGGCTCTCTGATGAGCGCATCCCAGAGCTCCGATGCGTTTCAGCACGTGGAGCGAACCCGTCAGATAGCATGCCGAAAAGCACCTACGCAGACACTTCCCAGAGCTGCGAAAACGCTCGTTTGCAAGCGACGCGCATGCCGGATGAAAGCTCCGCTTTATTAGCGAAGGGAATTCGGCAGAGGCTATTATTGCGTACATGTAGAGTCTGCCTTGTTGTTGTTGTTTACATATATAATGCTTTTAAATATAAAGGCATTTGATTAACTGTGAAGGGGGTGGGCGGGAGTGGCTGTGAGACCAGAAGGGAGGTAAAATGTGCAGATGATTATCACGGGGGAATGTGGAACGGTGGCAGTCGCTGGGATTCGTGGGAACGGAGGAAACCTTCAAAGGGTCGTGGGTTGCTTGAGAGTGTGTGACGAAATGGCGGTGTGTTTTAACAGGTGCTGCGTGCATTGCTGCGGGCTTAATTAAATTGATGTTTGACCATGAAAGTTGGCACTACACACTTAATCGCGACAGCCTCGCCATCTGCAGAAAGAGACATTAAGGGGTTGCTGGTAGCTGGCTCACACGCATTGTCCCACTGGCGAGCACGTTGACAACGACGATAAGGCACTTGGCTCTGGAAGGGCACGCCGAAGCGCTGCCGCTGCGTAAGTTTGTTTCCGTGGCTGCGCTGTCCTTTTTAAATCCTTTATATTAAGTTCACTTGCTTGCGCGCTTACGACCGTGCACATCTTTCGGTCGTTTTTTAACCCACTTCCCGTGATCCAATCGAGCTGACATTTTGCATACAGACTCGTTGTGTGTTACAATTAATTTTCGTGAAATTTCCCCCCCAAAATTTTACACTTTTTAGGAAAAAAAATATATTTAATTACCAATTGCTTAATGGTGCCAGGCAATCATCTGACCCATAGGTGGCAGCCATCTCAAGCCAGAGGACTCTAGCCGCCACGCATATAAAGGATTTATAGTGAAAAACTTTGTTTTTACGGGTTAATTTTTTTTTGTTCTTTTCAGCACGACGTCCAACATTTTGCTCCATGTCCTGGGAGCAGACCGGCGGGACGTCGTGCCGTATGAGACGCGGTGCAACGTGAACACGTATCTGCGATGTTTGATTCACCACGATTCATCACGATTCTATAAGACCACAATACATGAATAGAGCCGTGTGTGTGTGAATCGTCATGGTGGTGAGATGTTAACAACCTCGCCTGGTATACAGGAGGTCGTGGCTTCGATCGCGACCCTAACGCCTGCTGCTGTATATTTAGAGTTTGCGCGTTGCCCCCGTGGTCGCGTGGATTTTTCTTCGGGTCCTCCAGTTTTTGCCTCCACATTGATAAACATGCATTGAGACTATTTGGCGGCTACAGATTCCCACGTGAAAGGGCACTTCGTTGAGCTATCATTTGTGGCCAAGTTGCTTTTGAAAAAGAGCTACATAGCTGAGCCTTACCTGGTAAAATAAAAGGAGTTTATAGTTGTTATTGTTTCTCAAATCTCATGCGTTGTAGGTAACGTATATTTTCCCCCAAACCTCCACCCTCTTGCCCCAAGGTAGTGAATCTTTTCAAGTTTACGATCTCGCATCCGTTCGAATAAAAACATTGAGTAATCACATGCTTCACGTGCCTGACGATTGCCGAACACATCCCACACTACGCAGACGCTGCCAATTATATTAACACGACACTTCTCACGAACACTTCCACTCGCATTACAAGATCGTATAATTAATTGGAATCGGCGATTTCTGTCACGTGAGATGCGTTTTGCAACCATTAGGCTCGTGCAGCGCGTGACGACTTAATTTATATTTGAATTGAACGGAGGCGAATCGAAAAACCGCAGTGGGTTCCTGAGGAATGACGTTTTTTTTTTTAAACTCTGACGTGACCCCCTGCAGCCAATTAGAGGTGCAATCATTCACCATTGGGCGCGATGCTAAAAAACAAAACGGACGTTTGATTCAATTGGCGACCATAAATTGTGACCATTCGTCGAATCGCTGGAGGGCAGAGAATAATTCCACCGCCTGTCCACTCCGGCTTGCGCGAGGAACGCGAGGGTTCCTTCTTTCCCCCCACGGGCAATCATTTCGTCGTCAATTCCTTTGCACCACTCCGACAGCGGGCTTCACGCAACGGGCGCACAAATCTATCGATCGCGGTAGTTGCCCCGTGCGTCCCTCTTTATGCTTTTGCATCGTGGCGCACGAACTGCACGCCACCGCCGTTTTGCCAAAATTCGTTCGGGCATTCCGAGCGCGTCGTCGGCGGAGGAGTTCGGCGATGGACGCACACAAAACGCGCACGCCACCGCGGCAGGCAGCGTGGGGAGGACCCGACGAGGATTTTGAAAGGAGGCTCCATCCAAGCCGCCGGTTCTCACGCTCATTAGGCACAGGCGTTCTATTGTGCACGGGACCCCCCCCTCCCAGCCCCGACTCTGTGTTTGGCAGCAAAACAAAACAAAAAAGTGGGTGCAGTAAGAGTCGTGAAATGGGCAGGGAGGGGAGATTGAGGCGAGGATGAAAAGAAGCAATAATGGATGGAGGGGGCGGGGTGCTGATTGGGGGAGGGGGGGGTATGGCGAGGGGTGACACACACGCGCTTCTGTGCCCTGCCTGTGCGCGCCAGCACACTTTGCGTACACAAGACAAAGATGTCTACCCCCGCCGTAAAGCCTTAACAGACTGTTGGGGCAAGTGCTGTTAGCGAGCACCTATGACGGCCGGCACGGCACACGAGGGGGGTGGGTGGCCAGCAACACACCAGGCCGCCTTTCTCTCCCCCAGTGGCGATGTTTACACATCGCACCAGGTACTCCCTTGAGGCTGAGTCGACCTAGGGGAGGCCCAGGACCGGTTTAGATAATCGTCACTGGTGTTTGCCGTGAGCGGGAATCGAACCCGGGTGGCCAGGTTCGTAGTGCATCGTAGCGCTAACCGCTACACCACCGCCACACAGACACACACATGGACTTTTCCGCTTTCGAGATCGCCCACATTTTTCGAGTGACTCGGTCACGGTGCGAACGTGTAAAGTAAAAGAAAAATCTCATTACGAATGCGTCTGCGCTCTGTGCAAACGGCCGAAATCAAACTGCAGGAAAGGCTTTTCAAGAGACTTTCAGCACGCACATCATACAAACTGTGCCTGGCCGGCAGTGACAACCGAGTCTCTCTTACGTAGAGCGGCGTCCCGGGGTATATTACGGTAAAAAAGAAAGCACTTAGCGGCAGCCTGTAGACATGAAATAAATAAACAACAGTGCCTTAAACTACACACATCAAAGTGTGGTGGAGCCCCGCCCACGGCCGATCTAAATTGAACACTCATTTCTTGTTCATGTTTTTGTTTTTTGTTTGTTGCGGTTGCACCCGATTCAAGAGCCGAATGGCTCACAGGGCTATACCTAATAAATGAACTTGAACTTGAACTAGTTTGTTGTCCTTCGCGCCGCACCTCCGATTACCACAGTTGGCTACGTACGGCGCAGAGGAAGTTCAACGCACATACACAGATGAAGGTGTCGCGACAAGTTTTGTAGACGATTGCGCCGCTCGTTCTGCCTGCAGAGAAACGCCAGGCGACCAAATTGCCCTCGCCCACCCCCGCCCGCTCCACACACAACTAGAAGTTCGGCAAAAAAGCCACGGAAACACTTTATTTTTATTTTTGGGTTTGTCCTCAATAGGCCTCGGCACTCTCCACACATTCTAGTGAAGTTGCACTTTCGTCGTCAAAATGTCACACGCGCAGCTAAAAAGGAAGCGTCAGCTGTCATCAACTGTCAGTGGCCCTCACTGATGTTTCCTGCTAGCAAGTGCTATCCGTGAGTGCCATGTACATATACACACACACACCACAAGATAACAAAACAAAGATCCCCCATATATCCCTTTAAAAGTTTGCTGGGGCAAGTGCTGTGAGCGAACACCGATTAAGGCACACGAAGGGGTGGGTGGCCAGCGCCACGTCCAGCTGCCTTCGTCTCCTCGAAGCTGATGTTTAATATAAAGTACACCGCACCAGGTATTTAATTAAGGCCGTGTCGAACTAGAGGAGGCCTCGGACCGGTTCAGATAATCGCCACCTGGGAGTGGGTGGCCAGCAGTCGACATTGACTCAGGCCAGTAGGTTCAGATATTAGACACCGTCGTTTGCCGCGACTGAGAATCGGAACTCGGGTGATCAGCTCCGTAGCGCCTTGAGCAGGTCGCTACACCGCCGCTGCATACACGCGCTGCACGCACAGGTTTTCGTGTGGCTTTGGCCAGATGCGTCGCTTTCTCGGCCACAGCAGAGACGAGAATGCTCAAGGTGACATTGAAAGGAACGAATCGAGCACCGGCTGAGAAGCAGGCTCGCGATGTAACAAGGGGCAGCCACTCTAGAGAGATGACTGCGAGAAAATCGCGCTCTTGTCGGCCGGTGACCTTAAGAGCGAGTCCCTAAACGAACACTGGGCACTCTCGTGTCGTCTGGCATCAGGTGGCCGTTTCCCCTCTCGATTGAAATATTAAAAGCGCAGATGATGGAGGAACCCATTGAGCAAGCCACGAAAAGTGCAGCAATGTGTGATATACGCAATGCCACCTCGATGATGCATTTATTGAGGTTTTTTTTTGAGTGGATGGCATCTAATAAATATGGGAAGTCCATCTCTCAACATGAAAGAAAACGTTTTATTCAATAGGCCTTATTCATTCTAAAGGCCTAAACGGCAAACATATGCATTTAGTTTCACATGGGAGGACAAACGTTTTGTCTGTTCATTATTCACTAGCTTGCCACGATCCTCCAAATCAGCTTTTGTGCTGATGACTTATTATACACTGCAGGATCGTAAGAGATGTCCAACGGCTTGGGGAGATCTTCATTCAGCAGTGGATCGATCATGGCTGTTGACGATGATGACCCACTATCCTCCACCACAGGGCACAGTGAGTTTGTAGAGTGATAATAATCATAATAATTAGCCATTGCAGTCTTAACAATGAAAAGCATCTGTACTTGTTTGCCAATACCAAATGCCTGCATGAAGTAATAACTCGCATTCATTACCAAGACTACTGTCAATATTCACTGCGAAGCTGCGTTATATAATAATGATCCTTGCATAATAATTGATGCTGCAGTACAGTTTCCGTTGGGTGGGAGGTCATTTTCAAATGCTGATGACAATGTTATATTATTGCTACATTATTTAAATATCTAGGAACAAAAAAGTCCTGTTTTTCTTTCCTGCATAGCGTGGCCCTAATTGTTTTTAACTTCAACATTCCCAATGATCAGACATGGCCAGGTTGTGGAGGGGGGTCATGAACCCGAGCCAGCGCCACTGAGCCCCTGTGGGTTTGAATTTGGCCCGCGATTCCACAATTGAAGTGGGTCCTCAAGTGGAGGGAGCTGATCGTCTCACAGGGCTAGTCACCAATGACACATACTTTGTTTTCCACGTCATTTCATTTACATTTGGCCAAGGCCACTGTCTTGGGACGCACAGCAGTTGTGAACGGATATTTTCTCTCATTTTTACACGAAGCCCACAATGCGCTGGAAAATAAAAAATTTGGAATAAGAAAACGAACTAAGAAATGAATCGACAGAATGCAGTATTATCAAAGGTAAATGCCATCACACTGACACACACACACACACACGGTATGAAGACAAATATCGCCCTATAGCTGCACAAACTGCGTGGAAAAGTGATGTTAGTCAACACCAAATATCGCCAGCATGACTCACGAAGCGATGGTGTGTGGCTCGCACATTGTCTGGCCACTTTTGTCACTTCAGGTACTCACTCAAGGCCCAGTCATCCCAGGGTAGGGCCCTGGCCTGGTCCAGATATATTCAGCCGCTGACATTGGCGATGAGTGAGAATCGATATCGGGCCATTGGTTTAGTAGTGCAGTGCGCTAACCACCACGCAACCACTCGCCCCCACCCCACATGGGCACGCACCCACGCATAAAAGTGCTATTTAGCGCCGCGTTGCTCTTTCTTTATGAAAGCTCATGAGACGCAGCCTGCTCTCGGCATTTTCCCCAAGAGCTTTGCTTAGTGTGTGGACCTGGGCACGTTAAATCAAACTGGCTTTTGCCGAGGGAAAGGTCAGATTATTCCCCACTGCCTTGACAACACGGTGACCTCCCTGGCACCCCATGGGGGGGGGGGGCAGCTCATTCCCACACAGGCAGTCCCATCTAAAATGAAAACGTCCTCCATGCATGGCAACGGGAGAAACTCGCCGACAATAAAAAGGCCATTTCAACCAACCGTACTCGATCAAGAAGAACGCAATTAAGTGCAAACCGTGCACATGCACAACGCCGCGCTGCAAAACGCTCGGGGGCGGCAGCCCTGCGGAACGTGGGGCAACAGGCCGCATCCTCGACATAGTACAAAGGTAAAGGTGCAGCCCGAAATGGTACCGCTCGTGCCACTGTTGGAGGAATGGCCTCCACCAGAGGGATCTCAAACAGCCCCCCCCCCTCTTGGAGATGGCGTGCGGCGTACTTTTGCAGGCCGGCCAGATTTCTCGGAAAGAAGGTTTGGGAGTGTACCGCAGACAACACGCCGTCGGACGCGTTCCGCCGATCGGCCAAACTGTGGTGACATTGTTTCACGCGGCTGGGTGGGGGACAGAGGTGGGGAGGGCTTCAAGAAACTCCCACAACGGTTTCAACTGCCGTGCCACGAGAACAAATCGAATCGGTCCTCCGGATCTGCAAGTCCAGTGTGCTGACCATTACACACTGCGGCGGCATCCAACTTTCGCGCGTTAATATCATAAGTGTGGCACATTAGGAATGGACCACTCTTTTAATTATTTCCTCGTGCAGCAAGGGAGTAACGTGGTGGTTTTGTGAAAGTTCATACGTGCTGTGCAGTACCTAAATGCACGTGTGTACAGCAGCATGCGATGACTGAGTCGGGCCTGTGGGTGGCTGGCGGGGTTATTGATCAACTGGACTTGTACACCAGTCACGTGGTTAATGGCGACTCGGTTGAGGATTGCTGTGTGTGACACACGTGCTGTTGCCCTCCAACAACAACGGAGGGCGGAGGAGCGACGCTCACAACAACGAGCGCCGGGTGGCTAAAGCACAGCAAGTTGGTACAGTAAGGGGCACAGGTGGTGCATCAGCCAGTCATCTTGGTCATCTCGGTCAGTCGACCCGTGGCACCTGGGTCTGCCCCGTGACCTCCTGCCGGCGGGCGTTCGACACTTCACGTGGCCTCAAGGTGCACTTGGCCTGGCACAAGCATCGTGGTGACGTCACCACCACTTAGTGGCGAATGGCGGTTGTTGTTGTTGCATTCTACACATTGACCACAATAAATGTGTTTGCCCTCGATTTGGAGCACCTGCCCACGTCCTTCGTTTCGAGTGTGCAACATGTGGGAAGAGGGCCACGGGAGCCGTCGTGTTTTTTGTTGTTGGAATCCACTTGGATGCTTATAACGGGGAAGCGATGCGAGGCTGCATTATTTTTTATTTTTATTTGGCCGAGCTGTCAAATTATTCTGGACATTTTATACATTGTAACATTCAGTGAGAGGTTAATTTGACGTAAAAAAAAGCATAGCAACTACATGGGCAAAGTGAAGCAATCTTTTTGCACACAAATGACACGTCTCCCACAGCTACCAATCATGTTGCCCCGTTAACGTTTTATAGCCGTCTGATAAGCAATGAATACTTTCTTGTTGGGATCAAATTGACATTCAATATTCTGTTACAAAAAAAAAAACAATCGTGAGTCCTGAACCATTTGCACAAAATCTTAATAAGCTTTTATGAATATGAAAAATGCCAAAAATATACCCAGGAAAGCCTCCCTCCTTTTAAGTGTCCATTAATGAGTGTTTGGCAGATTAGAGTAAACTGGAGTAACTGGAAAACAGCCCCATCCATATTTATGTATGGAGAACTTCTTTCGCACCGTACGTAACCAACCGTGCGAATCAAAGGTTCTGGTCACTCCCTTAATGGCCTGCACCTCCGAGGGAGTGACAATGAAATTGTTCAATCTTAAGAACAAGCCTATTGTAACAATGATAGAAGCCAATTATTTACCTAGTAAAGGGTGTCTCAAGACTCTTGTTACATTGCAATATTTAGCAATTGCCACGTGGCTGAATGTGGCAGGAATCTGGTAGAAACCAGAGAAAAACGACGGTACAAACGGGCGGGTCACCCATCCAAGTATTAACCAGGCTCAATCCTGCATAGCTTCCGAGATCTGACGAGATTGGGTCCATCGGGGGGATTTTTTTTTATTATAGGGCCCACACTTAACCATTATTTTTTTTATAAAAGCCCCTCGAAGGACCGCATAATGATAGTGGCTCAATTGTTTCTTCAGAAGTTGCGTCTGGTGTCGCTTGTACATCATCGGCTGGACCCTCCTCATTGTGCAAAATGGCAAAAAAGATAAAAACAAGGTTATATCTCATAGCTTCTCGACACCCGTACAGTGCGTTGTTACCACGTACGCTTCAAAGCATCGGAATACCATTTGTATTAACGAACGCACGTCAGGGACATTGTTCAACAAGCCCCGTGATGCGTGCATCGCGGGCGATGAAAAGCGAGGGAGGCATTTGTATTTTAAAAAAAAGATGGCTGCGATTGAAATTAGATTCGAGATGGGAAAGAGTCAGCCACAGGAGAAGACAAAAGTATTGAGCCCAGATTTGGAACAGGGGCAGGGGGCAGGGGGCGACGGGGGGGGGGGGAGGTGCATCAGTTCAGGGAGCAAAAGAAAAACGGTTGTATAAAAAAAATGGAATTGAAAAAAAAAGATCCTTTCCACCTCAAATTCGAATTGTGCCATCGGCATCACGTGGTGGGACTCACAATTCGTTTGGCAATCTCACACAGCAGCGCACGGCCACGTGCACGTGTCCGAACGCCTGCGGAAGTGACGTTTCGCGGGGACCTCTTACAAGTCCCTGCAAGTGGCATTTGTGTTTCTTTGAGCAGCTCGGGTTTCGTGGTCACACTCTGCCACGGGGTTGTTCTTCACATGGCAGCCACACCAACCTGTTGGAATTCTCAGAGCTAGAATTACGCAAAATTTATGTAAAACGGAAATGTTATGTTGCGGATACATTGGTGAGCAGGATGAGACCAATTTTAGAATCCGGATCAATCATAAGTGGTTGTCTGGATTCGAACCCAGCATTTTGAGAGAGCCAGCTCGCCATTCTGATATTTGAGCCATTTGGCCACCTTAAACATTTACAGATATAACAAACACAGTATCAAGCAATTGGATATGTTTTTTGTACTATCTTAAAGTAATGACAATAACTTTGTTGATAATTGTTTTTTTCACCCTTTTATCTGGCAACAAAACCGACACCTTTTTTTACAAGGAGTCTTGTTTGCATTGACCACAATACCTGCAGTCGGAATGCAAACAAAAAACACAACTCTTATAATGACATTGATTGGTCCACACCCGAGACAGCTTTTTTTAGAGCCTTGTCCAACACCATGTGAGGTGCGCCTTTTGGCGTCATCTGGTCCAACACCAGGGTGAGACTAGGCTCGAAGAAAAGCTGTCTCGGGTGTAGACCAATCAAT
This sequence comes from Lethenteron reissneri, assembly GCF_015708825.2. Taxonomy (NCBI): domain Eukaryota; kingdom Metazoa; phylum Chordata; class Hyperoartia; order Petromyzontiformes; family Petromyzontidae; genus Lethenteron; species Lethenteron reissneri. The sequence continues at coordinate 4,811,856 of NC_083805.1, forward strand.
TTCAAGGACAGTGCATACATTATCAGAGTTGTGTTTTTTGTTTGCATTCCGACCGCAGGTATTGCGGTCAATGCAAACATGACTCCTTGTAAAAAAGGTGTCAGTTTTGTTGCCAGATAAAAGGGTAAAAAACCAATTATCATATTTTGATACTGGCGAGGTTTCAATGGTGGTGAATAACTTTGTCGTTTCATCCTTGCTCTAAGGTATACATAGGTTATGCGTGTGATTGCGACAGAGGCAAGTGCAGCCATGACAGACTCAAGTTAATGAAAACTATAGGTCAATGTATTATACATTGCTCTATTAAATACATTATGAATGTATCCCTTCAATGAAAGCTATTTCCACTGTGTTTGTGGGTGCAAGTGCTCACTGTAATACCACGCACATTATAGTGCTGATTAATGGTTCTACGAAGGAGCAATACAGCAAATCACGCGTCAGAATGATCTAACGCTGCGTTTCTCCAATTAATCAAATATGCCTCTGGTCCATTTGTGAAAATATAACATGGTGCATATTTTAAAATGTCAATTATTTTTTGAATGTTTAATTACAGTATTTGTCAAAGTTCCAGGTTGGGTCTGGTGACAGAGCGACGAGAGAGCGCTGTTGAGATCATGGGTTTTAATTCGTGGTTTCAGCCACCAATGTTTAAACGGGGTTCTGAGGTGTAATGTGAGTTGACACCCAGCCTTCACAATAAAGGTTTTTGGGTTACATCGCGTTATTTATAAATGTGTCGCAATCCTCCACCACCCGACACGGCCAATCAGTAAAAAATGTGTCACGTTGACAAAAGACAAATAGTTCACTACTTTAGCCCACCGGTGTGTTGAAGAGTGAATCCACAATACTTTGAGTAGTACGACGTTTCGCTGTAAATTACATCCAGCATCTTCGGGCGATTTGCCAGAATAGTGAAGCCATCCATCTGCTTCCGGTATTAAATAGTGCATGATGACGTCATCATTGTTCACCGTTTGAGAACAAAAACCGTCCCATAGTACGATGTTTTTCTAACTTGGCCATCATTCTCAGCCTAGGAAGTATTAATTTATGGAGATGTTTTTTGACTGCTATGTGACGGACGTGTCTGTGTTGGTAATTGTAGTCCTTCCAGGTGTTTATAAAGAGGTCACTTGAAAGGGATCTCAGTAATAGTTCTGTGATGTCACCTTCAGTGGGCCGTTCTCTCACATGGGGTGATGATTCACTGCTCTGTAATATTCCAGAATGGACACTATAACACCGTTATAACATCCCGTAACTCCGAGAGAACAAAGTATATGTATATAAGACTAACTATACTCTTTGGTTCTTCGGTAAAGTCACGTAGGTAGAAAAAATAAATACCTACGTGACTTTACCGAAAGAACCAAAGAGTATAGATTCCTGCAGTCACGAAAACTTCAAATCAAGACTAACTATATTGGAACAAAATACTGAGCAGCATTGGTAACCAAGAGAATCGGGCGTGATTGACAATGAATGAGTGAAACAATTAAGACGTTTGTGTATTATCTGCATCGAACTTTATGCTTACCCGAGCCCTCATTACTTTGATAGTGCATTGTCTTTGTGCTCTACGCCTTTTGGCGTCCTCTGGTCGAGCACCAATTGAGACGAGGCTCAAAAGAAAGCTGTCTCTGGTGTGGACCAATCAGTTTCAAGGACAATGCATATATTATCAGTGGGGTTTTTTGTTTGCATTTTGACCACAAGTATTGTGGTTAATGCACACATGATTCCTTGTAAAAAGGTTTATGTTTTGTTGCCAGAAAAAAGGGGGAACACCCTATTATTCACATGTACCCTGTTTAACACGTCGGCTTTCGCGACCAATATTATTCATAATAAAGGTTTTTTGGGTTAGATCGCGTAAGTAGAAATGTGTCGTAACCCTCCACCACCCGACACAGCCAATTAGTAAGGGATTCGTCATGCAAACAACGCGCCAATCAGTGACTACTTCAGCCCACCGGTGTATTGGAGAGTACATCCACAACATTTACAATTTTTTTGTACCCTTTACGACATTTGCATTACAAATGCATACCGCTGCATCGAGCACGGTTTTTTGAAGGGAGCGCACACTGATGGCATACAGTGCAGACTGTGGCGGATAAGATAGGGTTCTTGCTGCTCCCGATTGTCCCCATTCTGTCAGCCTAATGTACGCTCAGACTTACGGGGGGGGGGGGGGGGGCGGCGGCTGGAAAAGCAAAGTGCTCATCTCGACCATCGATTCCAGGAGAGCACAGCTCGTTGGCTATGCAGAGGCGTTTGGGGCTGCAGACTACAAATTCGCACGGCGGCTGGGTGTTAACAAAAAAAAAAGCAATCTGGTTCCGCTGCCGACATTTTCTGCCGAGGGTGTTTTAACATTTGAACACAAACGTTGAGATTTCAGGGGCGTAATTATAACGCGAGTCGATTCGGCGATTAATGTTGCTTAAATTTCGATTTAAAGCTTTTGTGACTGCAGGGATTCATCTTCTTGGTTCTTTCGGTAAAGTCACGTAGAAGGGAAATAATAAAATAATAAAAACAAAACATAATATAATAATTCTCACGACGTTTCGGCCACAACGCAAGCAGCCGTCCTCAGGTGAAGAACAGGTCTGTCGGAAAGACCTGAGGACGGCTGCTTGCGTTGTGGCCGAAACGTCGTGAGAATTGTATTTTATTATGTTTTATTTTTATTATTTTATTATTTCCCTTCTATGTGACTTTACCGAAAGAACCAAGAAGATAATGTTGCTTACTTAACCTCGTTATAACATGGCTTTTGCATGACCTCCTACATCCACCAGAGCCCCCTGTATTCACCGCAATGTCCAATACATAAATCTATTATTACATCGAATGGTGACCGAGAATTGATCCGACGGGGGAGGTTAATCGTTTACGTGGCTCCATTCTAAGGTTTCTTTCACGGCGATGCCACTCGTAACGTTTCCACGTAGAAAATAGGGGGAATCTCTTGTTCGTAAAATAGCAAATTGCTACAATTCTCTCAGCAGGGCCAGCCGGCCTGGATCACCGCATTAGGCGACTTTGCATCCCGTGTGGCAGTCCGGTTGAATTATTAAGAACGCGAGACGACAACGCCTGCCGACAGCCACTCAGGGCACGCACGACGGAGGCTCACGCGGAAACGGGACACACGGAAGACTGCAGTCGGGGAGGACGTGGAATTAGTTGAGAAGGCAGTAGTTAGTCAGCCCCTTGCACGATGGGATCTAACAATGGCAAGAGCAAACGACATTGGAAGAGGTGGAGGAAAGCCGTGTCGACGGCATGTTCGTAAATGCAGAACGTTCCCTTGGTGATGATCCATGTTAGCACGGTACACGGCAGATTGCTGGAACGATGATTCGAGTGCTGGCAGGCAAATTGGAGATGTGTCAATCGGTTGTCATGTTTGTCGAGCTGTGTGTCAGGCACGGGATTAAAACACTGCTTTCTCTCTAATGCCGAGACCATCTTCCTGCTGGCACTGACTATGGCCAGGCTGACCAGATTGCAGCGACTTAAAGAAATGATGGGAAAACTAAAAAGCCCAATAAAAAAAATATTTCTGCGAGAATGGCGAACATTCTTGATTTGAAGCTTTCGTGACTGCAGGAATCTATACTCTTTTGTTCTTTCGGTAAAGTCACGTGGGTATATGGCGAACATGTTATCACATTCCTGTGACAAATACCGTAGCAAATTCAAAACATCCGAGAAAATCAAAGTAAACCACAGAAAATCGCTCCTGTTATAAGGAATTTGTGGAGTTAATTAGGAATGCATAACACATTATTTTGGGACGGTATGTGAAGTACGCCATTGTCATTATTTAACTACAGTATACTTCTTGAATTGTGTATAGTCAATGATATCTACAGTATACACAGTAATTGCTAATGACTTAAATTACCATTATCATGCACGACCAATCCACTGCTGGATGAAGCCCTTGCCAATGAGGTAGCCATCCAAAGTTTGTCCCACGATGCCACACGAGCTAATCTCATCACTCCATCTCCGCGGTGGTGACTCCCTAAGTGCCATTCTGTGACCTGCCTCATCCATCGGCCATCATCCCATCTATTGATGTCTCCTGCCCAAACCCGATCACTATCGTTTACTATGCGATTGCTATGTGACGTTATGAACTTGTTAATTTTCCTCGAATCAATGCGCCGCGCCTCTTCCCGTCTCCAGTTGATTTCTAACGTGCGATTCTAACTTCGTTCGTGTCCACGTTGTCGAAGCGTGTCACTGCGGGTAGCACCCACCGATTAGCATTCGCCTCCTCTCGTTCAACCTCCTAATTTCATTACTTTGATCCCGATCCACCTTCGCCGACTTCCCTAGGTATATGCATTAGCATAACGGTGGCCGAGGGGTGCTACATCTACTTTGGTACGTTTGTCATTATTTTATTCGCACTGCAAAACGGGGAAACTACCGCTGGTTGCCAGATAGAAGAGTAAAAAAACAATTATCATATTTTTACTGGCAAATGAGGTTCCCATAGTGTAGATGCTTGCCCCGAGCTCTCATACTCTGATGGTGCATTGTCTTTGAGTTGTGCGCCTTTTGGCGTCATCTGGTCCAACCCATGTGAGACTAGGCTCTAAGGAAAGCTGTCTCGGGTGTGGACCAATCAACTTCAAGGACAGTGCACATTATCAGAGTTATGTCTTTTGTTTGTATTATGACTGCAGGTATTGCGGTCTATGCAAACATGACTCCTTGTAAAAAGGTGTCAGTTTTGTTTCCAGATAGAAGGGTAAAAAAACAATTATCATATTTTTACTGACAAATGAGGTTCCCATAGTACCGCTGACTGTTAACACAAGTAAGTGGGGGGCTCTCAAGCGGAACACGCCGCGAGACGGGATGATGGTCCGCTGGTCAACAATAACAAAGGATTGGCAGCCAGGGAATGAAACGCGTTCTGGAGGAATACCTCCATCGAGCTTGTCTGCAGGTGCTGAGTCAATTATGCCATTGTCACCGTGAGATGCTGGTGGCGAATTGGGGAGCCTTTCATCCAGTAGTGGATTGCCCATGGCCGAAGACGATGATGATGATGACGACATTGATGATGGTAAACCTAGGGCAGCCAGTAATTAAAGCCATTGTACGCGAGGGTCAATCTGAACGGACCGTGAGGATGGCCGAGCGATACCGCTCACTGCTCGATGAACGTCTGAACCTTTGTGTGCCCAACAATGGCGCAGTTGTGCACAACAGCCCTGTCAGCCACGGTGGTTCTCGCTCATACGGCCCCGTCTCCACGTCTGATAATGAGCAAACTCACTTTGCACCGCGGTGAATGAAGTTTGACCTCGGTGACCCTTTTATAAAGTTCACCCCCCCCACCCCCCCGAACAATACGAGTGGCTCATCTGTTCCTCGCCATTTGCTATTGCCGGTAACGTAATAGGTGAGTCACGGAGTGTCCGCTCGGCTCGACTCGCCGCCTTGCTTGCGAGCCCTGTTATTCCAGTCTCGCTGTTTGTTTATCCTCAGCGAGCGATATTGCAATGTCTGGTTCATTATAATTTCTTGCAAGCACACAGTAATGATATCATCATCGTCATCATCAGACAAGGTCCATCCACTGCTGGATGAAGGCCTCGCCAAGTCTTCGCCATCTGTTATGATCTTGCGACGACATAATCCAACTCTCACCTGCACGCAAGCTGCTTTTACAATAAGCGACACAACATTTACCCATTTGCTTAAAGTTAAATAATAATAATGTATTTTTTGTTGTTGAAAATTAAGCTTTCATTTGGGATATGAAAGGGAATTGGTGAATTATGAAGATTGAGCCGACAAAACCGAACTCAGCTTTCGCCACGTAACCCCAGGAGGGAAGGAAAAAAAAATCAGGTTTTAAAAGTAGGTCTCTCTTTGTAACGATATTAAACAAATCACGTTCCGCTACATTTTTTCACATAAATTAGAAAATATCTCTCAAGCCCGCCAGCCTATCGGCCTTCCAGAATGACATCAACCAGCAGCAGCTGTTTAAAGCCGCAAAACTCTTGACCGGTTTTGGTTTTCTTGCGCTCATCCAGTGGAGTCGGACTTGCTCAACAAATACCGCTGGTTTACCAAGATGTTATTGGCGAGTTCTCTCTCTCTCTCTCTCTCCACACCATGGGTTGTCCATGCAAGACAGAAATAGTGTGCGTGTGTGTGTAATACCCCTGTGGCCATGTGACCATGACAATTGACCTTCCGGAAATCCAGCCGTAAAATCGTGTTTTAAAGTTTCACATAAAAACTCAACCCCAGCAAAGGTCAAATGTCGGCTTTGAAATGTAGAACATGTCGATGTTTGGCGAGGTTCACACGCTGTAACCTTAGCAACGATTATCCCCCCCGCCCTCCACCTCAATATCCATTCCAGGTTCCTATCGACAACCAACCAATATACCCACTGCATCACTGCATTCTATAATAGATCATTATTGAGTTCAAATTATTGATATTATGATTATGCATTATTTATCTATTAAAATTTGTTTAGACAATTATATGTAGTCCTGTATACTGTATATGAATAACAAAACTTGAAATATTTAAACATTACAACCTGTCTTGGGTCCACCTCTTCACCAATTTTCATTGATTGGTAAAGCGATTATCCGGTGATGCTGCTACATTTGGTAGTGGTGACAAAAAAAAATCAAACTCGTCAACACCACTTTTTAAATGGAAAAAATATATATAATAGGTGACGTTTCGGGAAATGGCCCTTCTTCATATGCACATAAATTATTGATGTGCTATGATGACGTTGCCGTAGAATGTAATGGGGGAAGTTTCGGACTATGGCCAGCCTTCATAGCATTTATGCGCTATGAAGAAGGGCCAATTCCCGAAACGTCTACGCTGGTAAATTAACACCCGATGATCGACTATCGATTGACATAGGGCGTGTAAACAACTATTCGTGTGTTATACATAATGATAATGATAAACGAATTCTTTACATGAAGAGTTTATAAAAGATAAGTATTTAACACAGACACCTTATTAACTCATAATTAAATATCACGAATAAAACACGATAGATTAGTAACGTTATTCATTAAATCTGAATTGACTTCACAACGCGCATTACACCACTGCACGGTAAAATTGCTTGCGTCACCTTTATAAGCAACAGCTTCATTAGAACTCCTTTGCCAGTACCAAAACATAATAATAATAGGGGGTTCCCCCTTTTTTCTGGCAACAAAACTGAAACCTTTTTACAAGGATTCATGTGTGCATTAACCACAATACTTGCAGCCAAAATGCAAACAAAAACACACTATGATAATATATGCATTGTCCTTAAAACTGATTGGTCCACACCAAGGGACGGCTTGTTTGCATTTGACTGCAAGTATTTAGTGGTTAATGCAGACATGAATTCTTGTAAAAAGGTTTCAGTTTTGTTGCCAGAAAAAAAGGGGAAACACCCTATTATTATTAAGCAACAACTTCTCCAACGGCAGAAACTCGTTGAATGCACACCGATGGCCAAAACATCTCAGGGCATGGGAGGGATCCTCATGAAAACGAGCCTTAAGACTCGGTGAGGTTTTTGTTCTTTTCTTCCTGGTTATAGAATTGCTATTTTTTTCGTGCCGAACTCATTGGACCCGATAGTAAGAACAGGACCCTAACCAATTCACTCAACATCCCCGTCCGATATTGACCTCCGTGCTCACAGGGACTTAACATCTCGACACGTTCGCCTTTTCCTTGCGCTCAGAGATCTGACTTCCACCTCCACTGATCACAAAGTGGGGGGATGCGTTTGGCAAAATGGTCAGAGATACTATTATCCGTAGCGGCTTCGGGGGGAGCAATATTGCGGATCTTTTTTTCCGCGAATTTATTCCGCGAATCTGTGTCTGGGGGGGGGGGGGGGGGGATAATAAGACGAATATGGCCACGGATAATAGGAGTTTTTAACAGACTCTAAAAGCATCCACGGATAATTGAATTCACGGGTAAAAATCGGGTCACGGATAATAGTTCTTGTTTCTTCGACTTATATTTCCCCTGCGTATAAAGTACAAGTAACATTTTTAGACATTTACCAAATAATTTTTCTTTATAATTCGTGGAATATGCAATTTTAAACCGAAACAAAATGAAATTGCATATAACCACCACCAATCTTGGAGGCGGAAGAGTGAAATAACGCTCGTGTGGAGGAGCCAGATGAATCGTTGCTTCGTAATAGACAGCTATGGCTTTGGTCCTACTGGATGATCTGTAAGGGCAGACGGATGCACAATGCGACAGACGGAGCATATGCTTAAAGGCTTCATTCAACCTTAGATGTAAATATTTAATTTAAAAAAACGTATAAGGCCTTTAACTCTTGTTTCTACCGTTTGTCTATCTTTACACATGTTTAAGGCACGCTAAGAGACGCACCCTAAGTAAGTAATCAAATGAGCAATTAATGCTCACCCGAGTCTCACGATCTGTTACACGGAGGGCAGACCCCTGTGAGCCTGATTGGAGGGCGGTGAAACACTCAAATCTGAATTGATTTGGAAAAGGAGCGATTTGGACAATGAGCGTTTGGGGAAATTAAGGAGATTGTTGGAGAGACGGAGAAACTTCCAGAAGGGTGGAGACGAGGGCATGAAAGGAGCTGGTAAGGTGAGTTTGTGGCGTCTTAACGGAGTCATTCCCGGAAGCTGTACGTGCTGCGGGTTGTACGTGTTGAAGAGAAGTAACGAAATAGTTACAAGATTTACCCGTGGAACTCGTTAACACGCGGAGCTCTCACCTACGCCGCACCAATAAGGGCAGTCTTATTAATCACGATACAGCACCGTAGCTGCTGCGTACACACTCAGAACCGCCGTGTATATCCTTCCAAACTCTTTGGTTCTTTCGGTAAAGTCACGTAGGTATAAAATAAATATAAATCACGACATTTCGGGCGCAACACAAGCGTCCGTCATCAGGTGGGAAAGCATGGTCCGCTGCTGAGGCAGACTTTTAAAACAGACTTTTAAAACACTTTTAAAACAGTCTGCCTTAGCAGCAGACCATGCTTTCCCACCTGATGATGGACGCTTGTGTTGCGCCCGAAACGTCGTGATTTATTTTATTTTATACCTGCGTGACTTTACCGAAAGAACCAAAGAGTATGGATTCCTGCAGTCATGAAAGCTTCAAATCAAGATTTTTTCCTTCCACTCAAATGAAAAACTCGACCACTCTATTTTTGCAAACATTACAAAACTAACGCATAAACACACAGCCAAAAAAGCCGCGTTAACGCGAGGATAATTGATTTACTGGAAAGTCACACCCCTAGCTGCCGCATGCCGTGGAGCATGCGGGTTCACCCGCATCCGTTCTGAGCCACTACCCCCCATGCCGTCTCCAATCCTTTTAGGATTCTTAAAACGTACAAAAAAAAATAGATTCTATCTACATCTATTCACAAACAGCCTGGCACCTCATTTGTTTTCTTTTCCCGCGATTTTATCACAAATGTGCTGTCGGCATCGCGAGACGGAGACTCAGTTCGGACCGCTCACACAGCACCACGGCAACTTCTTGTTATAGGTCAGTCCGCGTGAATGGATATCACAAAGCTAGCTCCCGAGATTCATACACTTAGTTTTTTCGGTAAAGTCACGTAGGTAAAAAATGAATTTAAAATTAATAAAAATAAAATAATAAAATTCACAATTGAATTTTTATTAATTTTATTATTTTATTTTTTATTAATTTTAATTTCATTTTTTACCTACGTGACTTTAGCGAAAAAACTAAGAGTATGAATCCTTGCAGTCACGAAAGCTTCAAATCTAGAACTCCCAAGATCCCTGCGAGCGACCCTTGGTCCACGCGGTCGGACGCAGCACTTTCCCACCTGTCCTGCTATATAGACATAATCCAACCGATTTTATTTTAGTCTCTGAGTTGGAAATATAGCCGAATCAGGTACCGAACCTAATTGCATTTATTGTTTATTTTGTGCGGCGATTTGTGGCTGGGCTAAAAACATCAACTCACGACACTGGAGAATTCGTTTTGGTCAAGAGTGGCTACCTGAAACCCAGAATCTCAGCGGCACTGGGTTTGATGCTCTAATCTCTGAGCCACCCAGCCATATGTGAACAAACTTATACTTAACATTCAGCTAAAATAGCACCGATTACATCTCTGACATACTATACTTTCATTATCTGGTTGTCAAGCTTCTCGCACGCCGATTGGCCCGCTGTCAAAATCTATAGGCGCTGATTGCTTAACCGTCCTCAAGAATGTAGCGTTCCCAGCACCAAAACTTCCATGCATTGATCCATTAGTTTGACTGCTGTAACGGTGAAATATGTTACCCCGTATCTGCTTGGTTGTTAGGGCTACTCAAGTTTCTGCGGTCTTGAACGAGCGGCATTAAATGCCAGGCCATGGCACTTTAACATCCGATTGAATAGATGTTGTTATAGTGGTGGTCAACGTCAAAGACAATGTTTCTCAGCCAAAGACCGAGTGGGCACAGCACAAAATGGGGTTAACGCGAGGCACACGCATCGCGGCGGGAAACGTTACGGTCGGGCAACGTGGCTCCCGTGATTTTTTCGCAGTGCTGTGCTTTGTAATCGCCGAGGCTATCAGATAAACGGACTTGTCTCCTCGGGGATAATGCTCGCTCGCCGCGGGATGCTCGTTAATTTCAAAACTTCATGCCGCTCGGAGCTGTGAGCTCCCTTTGTTGCTTAAAATGAAAAATGTTGGAATTGAAGGCATGGGTGGCCTTTGTCTCTCGGAAGCTAGCCTGTGCACACGCCTCCATGCAGGACCCTGCATCGTGTCTCTGACAGTCCTCCAGCTACCGCTTTCGATAGTCGCCCACAGTGGAAGGGATAATCGTTTAACAACGTGATTTCTTCTTCTTGGTTCTTTCGGTAAAGTCACGTAGAATGGAAATGACTTTACCGAAAGAACCAAAAAGATGAATCCCTGCAGTCACGAAAGCTTTAAATCGAAATTTAACGTGATTTCTTCTCGATTTTATTTTTCACTCTGGTTGCCAAGCAGCTCCGTGGAATGACATGTCAGAGACGTGATATTACGTGAAAACAGGTAATGTCTTCCTGTGCAATCGAACCGTTTTGACTCATTCCACCTCGCAATGGTTACATCTTAATGGATTATAGAATGTGAATCATCAACGGTTAATATCTGTTTTTATACCTCTTTATTTCAAACTAACTTTCCGAAATCATCTTCCGACAATCCCTGTGAATAAGTTTCTGAGCGTAGCGGTTTCATTTTAGTAAATGATATTCGTTATTTATAAATATGTATTTTAAGTTAGGTGCTGGATTAGTGAGAGCTTCGATGATTGCGTTGGTTCCAACCGACTCTGATGCTTTTTTCATGGGCGAGAACGGGCACGCATGTAGTTATTTTTTTTCCTTCAGAATCTGATTAAAGAGTGCGTAAATTGTTGATGGTTAAACAAAGCTTTCCGTCATCCAGAATGCTTACGTACGTGGTCGCACGTTATTCTGTTCCCGATCATATTCTCGTATTTACCGATGACGTATGACTATGTTAGTGGTCGTCATAAAAAAAACAGCTGGAAATGAAGAACTTGACAAAGTTGTTCGTACGATAAACGTGAGCAAAACAAAAGCAATGTACAACAAGTTCACTAAACATCTGAAGATATCTTTTGGAGGGACACAACTGAAAAAAAACACTACCAAGTTTGTGCACCTAGGAGGGTCAATTGAAGGTTGACGTGGACCAATATGAGACAAAGGAGAACAAGTTGTGGTGAAATTTTGAAAACTGAAGTTAATTCTAAAAGTGAACATCAAATATACCGAAAAATATCGTTTTCATCAGTGCGTACATGATAGATGGGCTCAAAAAACTTGGGCATTCATAAAGAAAATGAAACAAACACTGATGGGATTTACACCGAGAGACAGGAAGAGGAACACATGGATAAGAAAGCGAATGCTGGTTCGAGACGTTATGCTGACTTGAAAACAATCTTTGGGCTTGGGCAGGACGCGTTGCAATGAGGACGATTGCCGGTGGATGAGACACACAATGGAGAGTAGCCCATGGAGGGGCCACGCATGAGAGTACGTCCCCTACGGAGATGGAATGATTAAATCGGCTCGTGTGCAGGATCTACATGGATCGTCGCAGTTTGCGACCACGAGCGATGGAAATGGTTTGGGGGGGACCTCCATCGTGCAGTGGATGGAGCATGGCCGTTCGCTGTTGATTTGTCAACGAACGTGATTTTATTTCCACGGTCACTGCGTTTCCAACCCTTGAAATGCCTGCTTTTACAATTGTATTCTAATATGCTCTCTCCGAGATCACAACAGAATATCAGAAGCACAGCGATTAATTCCACGTGAACAAAATTGCAACAAAAAATTGCTTTGCAAGAATTTCCAAAGGATTTTATTTTTTAAATGACAGACATCGTACTTTGCTTACCAGTTGAGGTGCGTGTTTGTCTACTCATTTGATTTTAAAAAGGTTTCGGTATCAGATCAATAGAGTGCATCTCGTTTGTCTTTGCAAACAAAAAAAACAATCTCCCAGCGGCACGCAGAGCATGCGTCGGTGCGGCCTAAAAAGCCGTGACTTCCACGGTTCCCGCAGCATTCATTGAAATTGTTGACGTCACCGTAATTCGACGCGGGCGTTGATGCCGCAAATTAAATGTCAAAGCCACTTTCCGGTGGGATCACGGCCACTGGCGGGGATGGGCACCACGCTGGGGTTGCCACCTGCCGTGGCTTTTCCCCCAGGACGCGTCCTCTATCAGAGGTAAGCTGTGTCGAGAAATCTGTAAGGCCTCGCGGGACATTACAAGTGGCGGGGTTTTTTTGTCACTTGCGTTAACAATACACCGCTCAAGGCGAGCCATTCACGTGCAGTTCACCAGTCGTTGGGGTTTTTTTTTGCGAGATATATTTTTTCTTCTTCTCGTGATACCAGTGGTGGTGCCGGTCCATTGGGCACAGATTATTTTGGAAGCACCCTCTCCTTTCAGTTCATAAACCCCCCGTGAGATTACAGATAAGATATGGACAAGAGATGTACAGATATGAGAGAAAAAGTGGGCACGTTACAGTGAGCAGATGCAACGAGATTAGAGAAAAGCGCTGCGGCTACGGTTGGGATGATGGGAATTAATTATAATTCTCATGTTAATTGGCATTTTGTGTGTAGTCAGGATCCGAATTGGAGCTCTTATTCGGTTGCATCCCTATAGATTTTCTTGCAATGAATTTGGGCTTCGCGCGACAACTTGGGACCCTAAACCCTTGGCTCAATTTTCTCATGGCGAGCTCAACCTCCGGAATGAAATTTGTCGTTTTTGTTTGTTTGTTTGTCCCGCGGCAATGGCAAGCAACCCGGACGGGACGGGGGCCTGACGCAGCGGTGTGCGCACGCTCGCTCGCTCGTGCCTGCGCAACACCGCTGCCTCGCGGCGATTAAGCGCCACTCGCCCCGCCGTTTCTTTCCTCCCCATCGCTCCGTGATGAAGTGGCGGCACGTACGCACGTGACACTTCCCATCGGGCGCCGGCAACGGTTGGGCAGTGGCGCAGGGGCTTCGACACTAAATCAAAGTAGCAACCGCCGCTGTCCGGCTGCGGTGTTTTTATCCCACGTGCGGCCTCACGGGTGATCATCATCATCATCGCCAGTGGCGACACAGAGGCACCACTTAGCAGGCCGCAACTTAGAAAATGTACAAGGCGGAACCCCCGCCCCCCCTCCCCAAACCGCGGGTGGGTGCAAAATTGTCGCTGTCGCAGCATTGTGTTTGGTTCTTTTAGTTACACGTCACGCATTCATTGTACCACTGTTTTTTTAGACGAATGCCAAAGTATGATTTTAAATCGGCTCATTAACTTTGCTGTCGTCAAAATTTTTTTTAAGTTCGTGTAGTTAGTTTAAATCCTGAATAATGGACTCGACAGAGCCTGGTCTACAGGATCAGTCAATTTAGTCTGTTTGGGAGGTCAACAGTGGGTGCCATACAAACAGACCGGTGACCACCGTGGAAATCTAGACTCTTCACCACTTGGCCGAGGAATGAGTGCGCATGCAAACGAGCCCAAGCCAATATATGCGTGCGTTCACGACATTTCGACCCGTTTCGTTTGAGTGCTGTATTGTAGCATTTCGGTGCGAAGTTGAATTCGGATGAAACAAAACGCGTGAAGATAATGAGTAGATTCATTAGGATCGTGGCATTATTTTATATACACTTAGGCACGGTCATGTTTAACCCCTCCAATGTCACGATTTAAGCGCGCATTATTTCGTGCCTAATTTCGCTGTCTAGTTTGTACTCTCGCAATGTGTAAACATTTGTAGTAACCCCTAAAGCAGGGGTGGAGAACGTCTGGCCCGCGGGCCGTATGAGGCCCCCGAAATCATTTGGTGTGGCCCTGCCAAGGCAACCGCAGGCGGGACTCGAAATTCAATAAATCTAGGAGCAAACCTGGAAAAGCAGTTGCGACTAGCAACATCATCAATAGCAGCTAGCATCACACGCCTCACCAAAGAGAAGCAGTTCCAGCCATCGCATTAGGGGTGAGTTAATTAAATGTTTGACCAAATATAACAGGCTCATTTTTAATTTGATAATTTTGTATGGCCCGCGAATGATGTTATAAATATCCAAATGGCCCTTGGCAGGAAAAAAGGTTCCCCACCCCTGCCCTCAAGGAACGATGGTCAAAATAATCGCGTTGCAATGCAGGCTTGCATGCAGGCTTGCATTGCAACGCGATTGTTACTCCGATGATTTCGTCAGATCTCGGAAGCTAAAGCGGGGTTTACGCATGGATGGTGCTTATATGGATGCGTGGCAATCATGCAACACACAGCAGGCTGTTACAGGCTTCGGTGGTGGCGTAACAGAGGGCAGTGCAGCTGAATCCATTGTTGCACCGCGCTCTTCATGCTGCCCCCTCGCCTTCGGCAGCCCGCACTGCCCCCCCCCCCTTAAACTGCCCCCGTCAATGCCCCCCCTCACTGCCCTCTCCCACTGCCCCCCCCTCACTGCCCCCCTCACTGCCCTCTCCCACTGCCCTCTCCCACTGCCCCCCCTCACTGCCCCCCCTTAAACTGCCCCCGTCAATGCCCCCCCTCACTGCCCTCTCCCACTGCCTCCCCTCACTGCCCCCCCGCTGCCCCCCCCTCACTGCCCACCTCACTGCCCCCCTCACTGCCCTCTCCCACTGCCCCCCCTCACTTCCCCCCCCACTGCCCCCCCACTGCCCCTCCCACTGCCTCCCCCGACTTCCCCCTCACTCCCCCCCACACTGCCCCCCCCCCACTGCCCCCCCCCACTGCCCCCCCCCCCCCCACTGCCCCCCCCCACTGCCCCCCCCCCACTGCCCCCCATGTCGTAATCCCTTGCACGGGTGGGGGTGTGGGACGGCTGCGTCACAGAGACGGGGGGCGGGGCAGTGTCACGGTGGCGGAGGGAGACGGCCCAACCAGAGCGGTGAGCAGTCCCGTCTCCATGGCGACCGTGACCCGCATGATCCTGCGGCACTGTTCGTTTTTAAAGGGGCCTTACGCGCTCGCAGTGATCAGCACGTGGCACAACAAAAATAATAATAATTACAAACTAAATAAAAATGCGGATATTTCGTCCGTGACATTAAACGCAAATGCGTTTGCAAAAATGTAAAGTTTCGTTGCGGATTTTTTTTGTGTTTTTTACGCAAAAAATATTTTAAGGTGCAATTTGCCGCGATTGTATCACGACGAAAGCGTGTAGTGGTCACCGTATCGGAACTTGCAATCCAGGAGGCTACTTATCGATGTCATTATTTGTCGATTGGCTTATGGTGGGGGTAAGTGTGGGTACTGAAACCCCCTACCAAGTTGTCTGGCCGTCGTGGAAAGAGTAGGCCAAGTGCCGTTTAGAGGGGCTCTATAGAGCCCCATCTGTGGTAGACAAGCCTGGCAGCCAGCAGTGAGCAAATCTTGAATCTTTCATACGTAAGAATAGGAATGATGTCTGCATTAACCACAATACTTGTGGTCAGAAAGCAAACAAAAAACATACTCTGATAATATATGCATTGTCCTTGAAAATAATTGGTTCACACCAGAGGCAGCTTTCTTTTGAGCCTCGTCTCAAACGGTGTTAGACCAGAGGACGCCAAAAGGCGTACAGCTCAAAGACATACATGTCTTGAAGGTTTCATTACGAGGGTCATAAATGCTTAATACCGAGTCCATAACGATGGTCATATATACCAACTAAGTAAAATACATTTTTCTTGGTTCTTTCGGTAAAGTCACGTAGAAGGGAAATAATAAAATAAGAAAAATAAAGCAATAAAATTCTTACGACGTTTCGATTGCAACACAAGCAATCATCATCAGGTGTGAAAACCACAGCAAGAAAATGTATTTAAAAAAATTCATCGATATAATTGCACGCTTTTGCTGCGACTTTGTAAAAGATGACAAACAGTAATACGGAAATAAGACGAAATATACATTTTAACATGTTCACTCTCCGGCCTATACATTTCATAACATTCGCTTCAGCACCACAGTTTCACCTACACAAGTTATGCTAATCATCCTCAAGAGAATACCTACAGGCAATAAAATATAATCATTTCTGCTTCAACCGCATTAATTGATCAGACCAAACAGTTCTCGTTGAAACCTTCTGCAGCCAGGCCACCAAGATTGTACTGCTTGCCAAAGATACATAAAGAAGATACACCTCTTCGTCCCATTGTCTCTACTATCAACTCCCCCACTTACAAACTGGCTCGTTTTCTGTCCGAAATCCTACGGCCTTTCACTGGAAAAACCACCTCTGCAGTACTAAACTCTACTGACCTGGTATCGACAATCAAGGGGATTGCCCTGTCCCCAGACGACCTGCTTGTCA
The DNA here is from genome assembly GCF_015708825.2 of Lethenteron reissneri. Classification (NCBI taxonomy): domain Eukaryota; kingdom Metazoa; phylum Chordata; class Hyperoartia; order Petromyzontiformes; family Petromyzontidae; genus Lethenteron; species Lethenteron reissneri. Next base: position 4,828,824 of record NC_083805.1, read on the forward strand.
GTTTTGATGTGGTTTCCTTGTTCACCAAGGTGCCTGTGCCTGACACCATCGCAATCATTGAAGACTTGGTTCATCAAGGACTGAATGCTGGGGTACCCCCCCTGGTGAGACACTGCTTAACCAATACATACTTCACCTGGAATGGAACCTTCTACAAGCAAATTGAGGGCACCCCAATGGGCTCCCCCCTATCTCCGGTTGTAGCCAACATCTTCATGGAGAAATTTGAGACGGACGCCATCCAGACTGCCACTCTACGCCCGACCTTATGGAAGAGGTACGTAGACGACACTTTTGTCATCTGGCCACATGGCCGGCCTGCTCTAGACCAATTTCTCGACCACATCAATTCCATACACCCAGCCATCAGATTCACCATGGAAGTCGAAAATGATGGCAAGCTACCCTTTTTGGATGTCCTAATCAAAAGGAGACCTGATGGTTCAATGAGCCACTCTGTCTACAGGAAAGCCACCCACACGGATGCTTATCTAAAACCGGATTCCCACCACCATCCATCCCAGAAGAATTCCCTCATCAAGACTCTATATCATAGAGCCCAATGCATCTCCGACCATGAACACATTTCCAGTGAACTCAAACACGTACGCCAAGCTCTTAAGGCTAATGGTTACTCCGACTACACAATCCGCAAAGCCATCACTCCAACCATCAAGAAGGATCCTGTTGAGGAGCCTTTCAAGGCCATCACCTTACCCTACATTGCTGGGGTCACAAAAAGATCTCCAAAATCCTGATTAAACACAAGATCCAGGTCCGATTCAACACAGTACATAAAATCCGTGATCTGGTACCGTCTGTAAAAGATGTGGTTCCAGACATACAGTACCCTGGTGTCTACAAACTAAGTTGCCTCTGTGGTAGCAGTTACATTGGGGAAACCAAACGACATGTCTCGGACCGCATCCGTGAACATAAAGCTGACCTGAAACACGGTAGGACAAACACCTCAGCCGTGGCAGATCACTGTTACAACTCAGTGGGCTCACATGACATTGACTTCTCCAAGACAGAGGTTCTCTGCAAGCCATCTGGCTATCATGAGAGATTCGTTCATGAGGCGATCCACATATACAAACACAGAGACAATTTTAACCGAGAAGATGGATTCTGGCTTAGCAATCACTCGAAGGACGTAATAAACCATTTTGATACACATTAAGGTGGGTAGAATAATACATAGTGTTATATTAAAATGTATAAGGTATAGAGTGGTTTATAGCAATACAGTATGTAATTTAATGTTGGGTTTGCCTATGGCAGTATATAGTACGGTATAGACGCGTGTGATGTAAGAGAATAAAGTTTAGATGGAAGCATATTATATAATTTTTTACAACGTAGAAATTTTTTATGTATTACTTACTGTTAGTAACTCAGCTTATTGTAGAGTATAGTAAGTATACTGATGATGCTATGTAGTTTATACTTTAGTTTGTTATGCAGTTTATACTTTAGTTTTTTACGTGGTTGTTTAGTAACTGCAGCTACATACTATTAACATTCCTTTCCTTTGTTAATGCTACCCCCCTCCCCCCCCCCTTTGATGCTGCTAATCCTGCATAATGCACGGGCATAGTATTGATTTGGAACCCCCCCCCCCGCCCACCTCCTACGCATTTTCCATATGCTGAATTCCTCTTGATAAGCAAATTATTTTGTTTAGGCGCTCTTCTTCCCACCTCCCCCCCTCTAACCCAGCTTAAATATACGCTCCAAGCTTGGTGGTGTTTCATTCTTCGCCTGAGGACGGCTGCTTGCGTTGTGGCCGAAACGTCGTGAGAATTGTTTTCTTATGTTTTATTTTTATTATTTTATTACTTCCCTTCTACGTGACTTTACCGAAAGAACCAAGAAGATGAATCCCTGCAGTCACGAAAGCTTTAAATCGAAGCATGACAAAGTGTTGACTCGCCAATGCCTTTGTTTGAAGGCGGCACATTTCTTTTGCAAATAAACCCACGAAGTGTGCCATCGATTTTAATTGGTATCGTCGTCAGATACACACACGCCGGGGGCAATACGAAGACTCATTTTCCATTGCAGTGACTTTCAACGGTTCAATAGTACGACATCACTTTTGATTCATGCCTATTTGTGAAGGGAAATTAACGTATTGAAATTTTATTTCAACAAAAATGTGGGGTTCTTACCACTACTGTACGATCGTATCCTCCAGATTATAAAGACGCATATTCTTGGGGTTTTTCGGTAAAGTCACGTAGGTAAAAAATAACAATTAATAAAAGTAAAATTAAAATAAAATAAGCGTGCTGTGACTTTTACTAATTTTAATTTTTTACCTACGTGACTTTACCGAAAAAACCAAAGAATATGAATCATTGCAGTCACGAAAGCTTCAAATCTAGAATTATAAAGACGTTTCGGAAAATCAAGACGCACCAGAAACTTGTGTCCAGTGTAAATAAATGTACAAAGATCTGGTCGTGCATGCGCAGTTCCCAGAATAACAGGAGGCTTTTGTATTCTTGGTTCTTTCGGTAAAGTCACGTGTAGTTTTCACACCTGATGATGATTGCTTGTGTTGCAATGGAAACGTCGTGAGAATTTTTTTTTTATTGTTTTTCCTTCTACGTGACTTTACCGAAAGAACCAAGAATATGAATCCCTGCAGTCACGAAAGCTTTACATCGAAAGGAGGCTTTTGCTTCAAATTATAGGGAAGGAAAACGCATCGTAATGCAGAGAATATAGAACACGTGACTTGACAATGCACTCTGCGATGCCACAAATCCACCTCACACATTTACAGGAGCCGATCTCCTTCACTTCATCCTCGACGATGTGGCCCATCCTCTTGAGGCACATTCTCTCTCTACAGAAACAGGTAGCTAGAAAAGGTGTACAGTGAGCGTATAAAAGAAGAGAATGATATACGTGCACTTCTAGGACACAGCAAGTGATGATGATATCTGATGAACGCACACATTCCTCACTTTGAGTATGTTGTGTGACCGATTGATGTATTGGTGATTCACGTCTTCACAGAAAGGCTGTTTCCACAAATTAGGTGTAAATTAACTGAATTGCTTATCTACATACTGTATATATATTTTTGCCAATGTTTGCCTACGAAATGTTCTCAGAAGTTAAGTTTCCAGTAACACATGAACAAAGTGCCAAGATTTGTCAGTTTTTAAACATTTACACGAAACATTATGCACAGCAAACAACACTCAGTGTAATTTATCTCTTATTTTAAAGTTGTATCCCTTTATTTAAACCAACCTGAACATTTCTGGAACTGCTGATATGTTTGTGTATTGGGAAGGATGAGTTTGGGCCCTGTGTGAGGCACTGCCTCTCACTGGTGCCCCTGGCTGTCATCTTAAACAAATAAGTAATATTTAAAAACACTTTTTAAAAAACACGCTTTAAACACATTTCTGCGGAGGGAGCTGGTAACAACGTTGGGTTGCTCGGTCAATGGCCAGGGTCAACGGCAGCGTGGTGTATTCCGCAAATATGGCCGACTGTGAGGGTGGGCACAAGCCGGCGTGAGTAGGTTAAACGTTTAGTTTTATGAGGGCACCACGGGGTGACCAGCCCCTCCCCACCCAGCCCCACCCCTCCCACCCCCACCCAGCCCCACCCTCCCCACCCCACCCAGCCCCTCCCCAACCTCCCCACCCAGCCCCTCCCCACCCTCCCCTCTCCACCCAGCCCCACCCCTCCCATTTTTGGATGCACGACGGACGGACGGACGGACACAATAATCCCCTGTGGGCTGGTGTAACCAGGAGGTTCCTACCAGTATGAAATGTACCCTAATAGTAATGGAAGAACTCCACGACTCCAGGAAGTGGCCCCGAAGCTTGCCATAACGTAAGGGACCGAGGTCATTTACAGCCAACGTCAGTTGACCGTGGACAATTACAGCCAAGCCAAAACATAACATATAAAAAATAATTTTTAAAATATGTTTTTATGATAGAATATAGTATTGTCATCAGTATAACATAAGTATACACAGTTTGCAGTTGATACCACATTGGGAAGTGGGTAAAAATTGAGTTACAAGATTTGAGGATACAACGACAACAACAACAGACAGAGTGAGTTAATAAAAAGCGTGTAAAAAACTAAAATCGAAGCCCTCTCTTGCATCGCTGCCTCGAGTAAGCGTCGCGAAATATTTTAACAAAGCATGAAAGTAATGCGCCCGAGGCCCCAACAGCCATCTGGCACGTGGGCACACTTGGTGGCTCCGTTGTAGTGCAAAGACGTCCTCTGTTTCAGCAATCGGCTGATTTCAAAGAGCCCGCTGTCTCAAAATTTGGCACCGTGCCCCCCTCCCCCCCCCCCCCCGTTATTCCGAAGGCATCCTTGAGGCATCAGCAGAACTGTCAACGAGGGAGCATGCTTGGGGGGTTGGTGGGAGGCGAAGAAACCGCATGCGAGCCTCACAATCAACGCTGCAGCACTGATTGCGGGGAGCAGAGATGGCAAGACCGTCGGGCAATTAGCGGCATGTGGGGAGGGGAAAGGCGGGGGTGCTCGGCCAAGTGGGTGGGCGAGATCACAGGTGGAGGTTGTTGGGAGGTTCCAAAAGCAGAGTCGTCGGTTTGCCTCTACCCTGCCTCGTTCAATCCCCTACCCCCTCTGCTCAGCGGTTGTTGTGTGTCCAGAGGTCGCAAACGGGTTTTGATTCTTTACCCGTACCCGGCCGCACCAGGCTCGCAAATGGGTACCCGTACCCGGCCGGGTACGGGTACCCGTTCCCTACCCATACCCGTACCCCTACCCGAAATGAGTGACGAACGGTTACTCACCAGTGACTCACGGCCTACCCGTACCCGGCCGCACCAGGGTCGCAAACGGGTACCCGTACTCGTACCTGGCCGGGTACGGGTAGCCGGGTATCGGGTAGGGTACGGGTATCGGGTACCCGGTTGCGACCTCTGGTGTCTTCCCAAAATCTCAGCGGCCGACAGTCTTGGATCTTCATCCCTTCCTTTAAAAAAAAAAACGCGTTTCCTGTAACATGCCTCACTTCACCTGTCCTTGTTAACCAATCCACTTCGAGGTATTGTCCAGATACATCTTTGCGTCCCCTCTTGCCCTGGATCGTCTGGGTAAAGCGCAAGTTCGCCAAGCTCCCTCGACTCATTAAAGGTCTCAAACATGTTGCCTTCCTTATCGGTATGCCGGTTTTCATCAGATTTTTAGAAGCGCAGCAGGTTTGAGCCTGGATAGTGCTTGAATGGGTGACCACCATGCACGGCAGGTTCACATCGGCTGTGGGATTACGTGGTGGGGAGCAGAGAGCAGTGTAGCAACATCCATCGTTGTACTACACTTCTATGCTTACAGATCCATGGTTCCTACCTTCACCAACCCACATTGATCAGCGTGGTGAAGTATCGTCACATAACCCCAATGACCTGCCAGGTGTAAGCAGGCCCTCAACCCAGCAGTGCTTTGGCAAAGGGCTGTACATGTACATCGCCATAAGCGTTATAATTCCAAGACTTTGGCAAACGAATAGGGCCTAAGAAGAGCAAAGCAAATCATGCCAAACCTGGTCACGATGAAAACACAACCTCCAACATCTTCAACGCCATCCTCATCTCTCCTGATGCGACGTACAAGCACTTGGGTACGCTTCCTATCTTAAACTGACACTTCAAATAATTCCACTGTGGTTTAATAGTGCAAGGGACGATTAACGCGCCCCCAGACGTGGACGAGGCTTCAATGTTTATGAGTTGCGCGATGAAATTTCGATTTAAAGCTTTCGTGACTGCAGGGATTCATCTTCTTGGTTCTTTCGGTAAAGTCACGTAGAAGGGAAGTAATAAAATAATAAAAAATAAAACATAATAAAATAATTATCACGACGTTTCGGCCACAACGCAAGCAGCCGTACTCATTTCTTCACCTGAGGACGGCTGCTTGCGTTGTGGCCGAAACGTGATAATTATTTTATTATGTTTTATTTTTATTATTTTATTATTTCCCTTCTACGTGACTTTACCGAAAGAACCAAGAAGAAGTTGCGCGATGCTCACGGCTGACCTCTGCGACGCGGCTAAAGCGCGAAAGGCAATTCAAGCGAAGCCAATTTGTCGTTGAACCGCGGAAACTGTCTCCATCTCGTGCTTTGAGACAACCGAGGGCCATGCAAAAATCAGCCAACGTCTGCTTGCCAGACGAGAGTGAAAATATTAAAATCTCGCATTGTGACGATCCATTAGTTTCTCCAACCCACGCACCGGCCACAAGACCCTTTTCTCCGTCACCCCCAACCGGTGCTTGGTAAGTCTAATTATGTTTTGAGTAATGTACGAAATTCGGAAAAGAATCGGGTGGAAGGGGCAGAATGTTGTACAAAGCATCTGCATAACTAGTGTATGCAAATGCATCACACGCGAAATAATTATGCTGCAAGGCAATAAAAAACATACCATACGGTCAAATAAATTACTACTGCGTGCCGAATTTTAAATGTTTGTTTTTTAATTGGTTTGCATGAACTGTCGATGTTCATAATACAGTTTTTTTGGGGGTTAGACTGTGTAAATAACATAACATTTATGGATATTGGTCGCGAAAGCCTACGTGTTAAATTGACTAAGCCTCCATGGGGAGGATACTTTTCTTCAAATCACAAAATTGGAGAAACTCCTACGCGACAACCCTTACTAATTGGCTGTGTCGGGTGATGGCGAGTTTAACGACACATTTCTATATTTACACGATCTAACCCCCCCAAAAAACCCCATATTACGAATGAAATTGGTCGCGAAAACCTACGTGTTAAACCGACTGTAGATGTTGCTAGCAATAACAATAAGAGTAATTTACAACCCTTTGTCAATACACTGTCAGACGAAGCCCTCTGGAAAAAATAAAATAATAAAAATAAAACATAATAAAATATTATTTTATTATGTTAAATGTTTTTATGATATTATTATATTATTGTATTATGTTGAATTTTTATTATTATATTATTTCCATTCTACGTGACTTTACCGAAATAACCAAGAAGATGAATCCCTGCAGTCACGAAAGCTTTAAATCGAAATTGAAGTCCTCTCTTTCGGCCGTGTTTGGCCACTGCGCGCTGGTATAAGACGTGGCCCAGTCAGATGCCACTGGCCACAAATGTCCCTTGCGACCCGAAATCGAACTCAACCTCCCTTAGCGCAGTAAGCCAACAAGCACTACCACACCACCTGCCCCCCATGGCACGTAGACAGTATTTACTATCCATTTGTAAAGGAGAAGGCGACATATGGTTGTAGGGGTTCGTCTTTTATTGTTTTCCCAAGTCCACATTCGTCCCCAGCCTTCTCTCTCCGTGTCCCGCAAAGATCTCCCCCCTTTACTAATAAGACAATCTTCTTGGTTCTTTCGGTAAAGTCACGTAGGTATAAAATAAAATGAATCACGACGTTTCGGGAGCAACACAAGCGTCCGTCATCAGGTGGGAAACGTCGTGATTTATTTTATTTTCTACCTACGTGACTTTACCGAAAGAACCAAAGAGTATGGATTCCTGCAGTCACGAAAGCTTCAAATCAAGATTGAGTTTTCTCCCCCTTATCTCTCCTCGCCTCTCTGCTCCGCCCCCTTATCTCTCCTCGCCTCTCTGCCCCTCCCCCTTATCTCTCCTCGCCTCTCTGCCCCTCCCCCTTATCTCTCCTCGCCTCTCTCCTCCTCCCCCTTATCTCTCCTCGCCTCTCTGCCCCTCCCCCTTATCTCTCCTCGCCTCTCTGCCCCTCCCCCTTATCTCTCCTCGCCTCTCTGCCCCTCCCCCTTATCTCTCCTCGCCTCTCTCCTCCTCCCCCTTATCTCTCCTCGCCTCTCTGCCCCTCCCCCTTATCTCTCCTCGCCTCTCTGCTCCTCCCCCTTATCTCTCCTCGCCTCTCTGCCCCTCCCCCGTATCTCTCCTCGCCTCTCTGCCCCTCCCCCTTATCTCTCCTCGCCTCTCTGCCCCTCCCCCGTATCTCTCCTCGCCTCTCTGCCCCTCCCCCTTATCTCTCCTCGCCTCTCTGCTCCTCCCCCTTATCTCTCCTCGCCTCTCTGCCCCTCCCCCTTATCTCTCCTCGCCTCTCTGCTCCGCCCCCTTATCTCTCCTCGCCTCTCTGCCCCTCCCCCTTATCTCTCCTCGCCTCTCTGCCCCTCCCCCTTATCTCTCCTCGCCTCTCTCCTCCTCCCCCTTATCTCTCCTCGCCTCTCTGCTCCTCCCCCTTATCTCTCCTCGCCTCTCTGCTCCTCCCCCTTATCTCTCCTCGCCTCTCTGCCCCTCCCCCTTATCTCTCCTCGCCTCTCTGCTCCTCCCCCTTATCTCTCCTCGCCTCTCTGCTCCTCCCCCTTATCTTTCCTCGCCTCTCTGCTCCTCCCCCTTATCTCTCCTCGCCTCTCTGCTCCGCCCCCTTATCTCTCCTCCTCCCCCTTATCTCTCCTCGCCTCTCTGCTCCTCCCCCTTATCTCTCCTCGCCTCTCTGCTCATCCCCCTTATCTCTCCTCGCCTCTCTGCCCCTCCCCCTTATCTCTCCTCGCCTCTCTGCTCCGCCCCCTTATCTCTCCTCGCCTCTCTGCTCCTCCCCCTTATCTCTCATCGTCTCTCTGCCCCTCCCCCTTATCTCTCCTCGCCTCTCTGCTCCTCCCCCTTATCTCTCCTCGCCTCTCTGCCCCTCCCCCTTATCTCTCCTCGCCTCTCTGCTCCTCCCCCTTACCTCTCCTCGTCTCTCTGCCCCTCCCCCTTATCTCTCCTCGTCTCTCTGCCCCTCCCCCTTATCTCTCCTCGCCTCTCTCCTCCTCCCCCTTATCTCTCCTCGTCTCTCTGCTCCTCCCCCTTATCTCTCCTCGCCTCTCTCCTCCTCCCCCTTATCTCTCCTCGCCTCTCTGCCCCTCCCCCTTATCTCTCCTCGCCTCTCTGCTCCTCCCCCTTATCTCTCCTCGCCTCTCTGCCCCTCCCCCGTATCTCTCCTCGCCTCTCTGCCCCTCCCCCTTATCTCTCCTCGCCTCTCTGCCCCTCCCCCGTATCTCTCCTCGCCTCTCTGCCCCTCCCCCTTATCTCTCCTCGCCTCTCTGCTCCTCCCCCTTATCTCTCCTCGCCTCTCTGCCCCTCCCCCTTATCTCTCCTCGCCTCTCTGCTCCGCCCCCTTATCTCTCCTCGCCTCTCTGCCCCTCCCCCTTATCTCTCCTCGCCTCTCTGCCCCTCCCCCTTATCTCTCCTCGCCTCTCTCCTCCTCCCCCTTATCTCTCCTCGCCTCTCTGCTCCTCCCCCTTATCTCTCCTCGCCTCTCTGCTCCTCCCCCTTATCTCTCCTCGCCTCTCTGCCCCTCCCCCTTATCTCTCCTCGCCTCTCTGCTCCTCCCCCTTATCTCTCCTCGCCTCTCTGCTCCTCCCCCTTATCTTTCCTCGCCTCTCTGCTCCTCCCCCTTATCTCTCCTCGCCTCTCTGCTCCGCCCCCTTATCTCTCCTCCTCCCCCTTATCTCTCCTCGCCTCTCTGCTCCTCCCCCTTATCTCTCCTCGCCTCTCTGCTCATCCCCCTTATCTCTCCTCGCCTCTCTGCCCCTCCCCCTTATCTCTCCTCGCCTCTCTGCTCCGCCCCCTTATCTCTCCTCGCCTCTCTGCTCCTCCCCCTTATCTCTCATCGTCTCTCTGCCCCTCCCCCTTATCTCTCCTCGCCTCTCTGCTCCTCCCCCTTATCTCTCCTCGCCTCTCTGCCCCTCCCCCTTATCTCTCCTCGCCTCTCTGCTCCTCCCCCTTACCTCTCCTCGTCTCTCTGCCCCTCCCCCTTATCTCTCCTCGTCTCTCTGCCCCTCCCCCTTATCTCTCCTCGCCTCTCTCCTCCTCCCCCTTATCTCTCCTCGTCTCTCTGCTCCTCCCCCTTATCTCTCCTCGCCTCTCTCCTCCTCCCCCTTATCTCTCCTCGCCGCTCTGCTCCTCCCCCTTATCTCTCCTCGCCTCTCTGCTCCGCCCCCTTATCTCTCCTCGCCTCTCTCCTCCTCCCCCTTATCTCTCCTCACATCTGTGCTCCTCCCCCTTATCTCTCCTCGCCTCTCTCCTCCTCCCTCTTATCTCTCCTCACATCTGTGCCCCTCCCCCTTATCTCTCCTCGCCTCTCTGCTCCGCCCCCTTATCTCTCCTCGCATCTCTGCTCCTCCCCCTTATCTCTCATCACTTCTCTACTCCTCCCCCTTATCTCTCCTCGTCTCTCTGCTCCCCCCCTTATCTCTCCTCGCATCTCTGCCCCTCCCCCTTATCTCTCCTCGCCTCTCTGCCCCTCCCCCTTATCTCTCCTCGCCTCTCTGCTCCTCCCCCTTATCTCTCCTCGCCTCTCTGCTCCTCCCCCTTATCTCTCATCGTCTCTCTGCTCCTCCCCCTTATCTCTCCCCGTCTCTCTCCGCCCCCTTATCTCTCCCCGTCTCTCTCCTCCGCCCCCTTATCTCTCCTCGTCTCTCTGCCCCTCCTCCTTCCACTGTCCCCGCCCCCCTGTCCCATCTCATTTTGACGGGAATCCTTCCCCTGACATCCCTCACACATTTATGCTTGCCTCCAAATCCCTACGCCATACGCGCGCTCCATAAAATCTGACTACCGAAACGCGCACAGTATTAAAAAAAAAAAGCCTCGTACAGTTACATGCATTTGCATGCCGTTTATTTTATGACTCTTGCTTTGTAAAACCGGTGGGCCTGTCAGTGCACAACGCACGGGGGGGCGATCCGTTTGTAGATACCCCACTGATGTGCAATGCTCCCCGGGTCTCGTGTGATACCCGACTGGGGCTTGCGTTTGGATCAGGGTCGACATTGGCACAATTAGCCGCGTCTCCCTCCCTTGGTGTTCAACTGATTCAACCCCTCCCCCCGCCACTGGGTTCTCTCTCTCTCTGTGGGGGTCACATCAGAGGCAATGCTTGAGGGATGTTACACCGGTGACACTACGCTGGCATTAACAACCTGTGAAAGTTATGGATGAGGCAAATAAAGTAAAAAAAAAATTTCAATAAATCCCCACCACATTGGTCATTAACTGTGCTTTATAACGGAAAAAAAAAACTATGAACTAAGGTGACATTTTGGGCAATTGCCCTTATGAGACAATTATTCAAAATGTGAGCCTATTATACATTTTCCCCCCTGTTATTAGGCAATGCTAACGGACGTTAAAAATTGTCACATTGTTTAAAACTGGACACTGCTTTACTGTTGGATGTTAAATGTTTTGATTTGAGATGTTGCTTCGACTCTTTCTTCATGCATATACAGTGCTCTATTTAATGTATTTGTGACCCACATCTTCATTAAACGTTTCAACTTTTAATTCTCAACTCGCTCCCACCTGGTTTGTATAAAGTATTGCACTATGTAAGTGTAATGACAGGGTGACACCTGCCGGCCTGTAAGGGTAACTACGGTTATAGCTGCATTACATAATGCCTTATTGTCAAGGGGCGTATTTGGGGTAAAGGTTAAGCGCGGTGTCAGTCGAGAAGCTCCGGGAACCATCCCGAAGGTTCTAGAAGGTTCTAGAAAAGGGACGCGGCCAGAGGTGGAGCTTGGCCACGCCAGGCGGATATCATGAGCATCGAACCAGAGCTTCGGGGCTGTTAGCGTGGGGTCTGGGTTCTGGTTGCGTCGCTGCTCGCCGTCATCTTCGTCGTCGACCCCGTGGCTGTTCTTCTGCGGGACCCGCTCCGTCTTCGCCGCTACGCTCGTCAAGCAGCCAGCGTAGCGCAGGACGGAGAGGGGCCGCATGTTTAGAGCAGCTTTGGTGTCACTGCATTACAAAGTGTATCGCCCTGTGTCCTCTTAATAAATAAGAATCCTTCTTCTAGACGCGTGTCGGAGTCGCTCACTAGATAAGTATGCTAATGCAGAATGTGTTGAGTTTTTTTTATTAATTTGTGCTTGAACACCAATGTGCCATGCCTTAAAATTCTACGCATAATATAGAACAAGGAACAAATGGAGTTCATCCAGGAGTGGATTGATTATGGCGAAGGGTGATGAATACAGCACAACAGCCAACCTAGGAATGTGGTCTGAGTCTGACGTTCAACGACTTGGCTATTAGCGGCTTAAAAGCAACAGCAAAGTTACATTCGGCTGTTAAGCCCTCTTTATGCGCTGGCACCATGTTAAAGTCACGTGTGATGACAACACGAATACAATTTACAGCCGACTCAATGAATTACGTTGAAATTGATTGCGTTGAAATTGATTAACAAAAGAGACAATGCTCACGAAAAGGCAAAAGTGCAGCCCTGCAATTTGCTGGCTCATGCCACTGCTGGTGGAAGATGCCTTCCTGCACTGGATGGAGCTCGAGAGAGCCATTCCATTGGGAGTTACCCGACACTTTAGCCCACCACATTTAACCTGCCGATCGCCTTGAAATGCGGGGAAGCCATTTCTACTGCTCGGTATTTATTTATTTAGTTACCAAATGCAAAGTCCCTAAGCCAAGCGGTTGCTTCTGGCCCTGCTGTGTTAAGGGCGAGTAGGCCTCTGCCGAATTTGTGTATTGAGCAGACTTCGAGGATGTGGCGCATGGTTCGCTCCACCGCACAGGCACATAGGGGGCTCGCTCTTATGCCCCATTGGTGGAGGTTGGCAAGGCATGGGCCGTGACCCTGGACCTGTGGAGGTTGAAATCAAGGACCAGCTCCAGTGATTCCCATTCTTGTGTCCAGGTGAGATTTGGTGTTGAAGTTGTGTGTGGGTCGGTCTTTCCAAATCGGCTTTCTTGGCAGACTTTATCAATAATTTTGCGGGTTATTGCGAGTCTGGATCATAGTGTACCAGTGATGATGCGCATGGTGGTGTTTAGCTGTGTGTAGATCTGTGTGTGTGTGTCGACCTTAAGCAGACAGCTGCTCGGTAGACAGGATTTAAAACAAACTTGGCACCCATTTATTTCAGCTGCAGCACCGGGAGATTAACACTGCGACCTCTTGATTGCAAGTCCATTGCGCCAACCACTACACCAGAGTTACATGTACATCCGACATAGCACAGTGGTGTAGATTACCGTATTACATTCAACTTCTCAAGTACAAAGGCTCAAAGACAATGTAATGTACAGCATTGTCAGTGCAGCCTCAAGATCACACGATCCTCGGTCGCCAGGGAAGAAGATAAAACGGAGTTGTATTGTAAAATAAACGAAAACAAGCTCCTTACAATGAAAGCAGTGCAGGGTGGCTGGGGATATCAAACATCGGGACAACAATTTGGGCCACAGCTGCCTTTAATTTTAATGAGCGAGATGTTTTGACTACAGCGAGACTGATACGAGCAGATATAAAAAATATAATGAAAATGTTTTTTTGCCCAAACCCACTGCCCACAATATTGTTTGCATAACTATTGGTTGTGATCTATGAACACTGCCTTAAATAAAAAAAGGTAATGTTGCTGGTAACGGCGCTGCTTTATCACACATACAAAGAGGATATTGATTCATTTAATTTTGTTAAATGAATCGGGTGGGAAACATTCGACCGTAAGAATAACCGGCGGAGGATGTTGGTGAGAAGAAAATATCACGGTATAAAAAAATTATAACATTGCAGACATTGAGTAGCAACACATTTAAGAAACAGCAACATTCAAGCCACCACCACTCAAGAAGTAACGCGGAAAAGTAACGACGCACGATCAACGCTGAAGCACCAACTACACCAACGATACTTGCAGGACTGTAACATATCCATAAAAAGAAATATATTTATAGAAAAGGCAACAAATCAACATATTGGTTTTTTTCCTTTTAAAGGCGGCGGTGTTATTGATGAATGTGTCGATGTGTTACGTTATTTGTGCTTATGCACCAGTGAAGTACTGCCTCACCAAATAATGTATTTAATCATGAGCTTGTGGATTTGTAATGCTTGGCAATAGCTACGTTGCTCTAAAGCCTTATACTGTGAAATCGGGTTACAACATGAGAAAACTAGCCCAGCAGTTACAGGAGCATATACAATGCTGTATATGCGCAGTACTGTATATGCGCAGTACTGTGACCTGCCTATGGTATGTATACTATAGAATCAGAATATGTATTTATACTGGAGGGATCCGATGAGCTATGAAGCTTTTTTCACAGATTTCCAGTAGGGGCGGGTAAGAACGTTACAACAACAACAACAAACAGTGAAACAACATAGTAGTAGTGCAAAGTATAAGAAATGTAAACAAACCACCTAAACGCATACAAATAAAACTAAACCATCCCCATCCTACCAGGCAAAAACCCAGGGAGGTATTAACTATAGGCAGGACACACCATTAAAGAGCAAGATGGCCGATGGACAAGACTAGTGGTGGAATGGCAGCCAAAAGGCTAGAACGAGCCCGAGCGATCAGCCACAGTGGAGATAGAGCAATTAAATCAGTTCACACGCAGAAGTTACATTCCAGTAAACACGGGACCAACGCTTCGTCCAATGGTTACAACCACATGCCTACGTTGGCACAGCATTGCATATTTATTGGGATGGACTGTGGCATCGCAGGACGGCAAAAGATGGCCGTGTGAAGAGGCCTTCATCCGGTAGTGGATAGACAATGCCTGCTGCTGCTGACAAAGATTACAATGAAGACACAGCTCTATATATACCGGCTTGTCATAAATCTGGCCACCTACCCACATCCGAAAGCTTAAATAACGGACGAAAACCTTGAGACTATTTCCCACCGTGCCATGTGTTGCTCGGCCTGCCACGTGGTGAATAATGGAACAGCCAAAGTAAGTGGGGTCAGCCTCAAGTGACGTACGCTGATCTGACCCTCTGCGTCTCCGGCAGTGTGGCTGAGCAAGGACGCACACACACGGGTGAACGGTGCACAGCAGAGCGGGGGCATATGGGCCGTGCGTTGGTATGTAACGTCGCCTACATTTTGCTATTTATAAACAGTAAAAGACGCTGACAATCGTGTATATGTTATACCTGGAATGGGTAACACAATTTAATTAAATGTTACTTCATAATTGTAACAATCGGTAACTTGCTGGTTAGACTCCAATGCTTATTCGTCCTATACCTTTCTATGGAGCTCTCACAACCACTCCCTTTCCTCTCCAGGCTTAAATGTCTATCCAACTGCTATTTCACCCCTTTTTTTATCGACTCCACTATTCCCTAAACTGCCCCAACCGACAGCATCGCAGCTGTCCGTTAACTGCCCCAACCGACAACCTCGTGGCTGTCAGTTAACTGCCCCAACCGACAACCTCGTGGCTGCCCGTCAACTGCCCCAACCGACAACCTCGTGGCTGTCAGTTAACTGCCCCAACCGACAACCTCGTGGCTACCCGTCAACTGCCCCAACCGACAGCCTCGTGGCTGTCAGTTAACTGCCCCAACCGACAACCTCGTGGCTGCCCGTCAACTGCCCCAACCGACAACCTCGTGGCTGCCCTGTTAACTGCCCCAACCGACAGCATCGTGGCTGCCCGTCAACTGCCCCAACCGACAGCCCCGTGGCTGCCAGTTAACTGCCCCAACCAACAGCCCCGTGGCTGCCCGTCAACTGCCCCAACTAACAGCTTCGTGGCTGTCCGTTAACTGCCCCAACTGACAGCCACGAGGCTGCCCGTCAACTTCCCCAACTGACAGCTTCGTGGCTGTCCGTTAACTGCCCCAACTGACAACCTCGTGGCTGTCGGTTAACTGCCCCAACCGACAGCCCCGTGGCTGCCCGTTAACTGCCCCAACTGACAGCTTCCGCGGCTGTCCGCCGATCACACTCCACTCCACACCCACGAGCTTGTAGGAGCCGGGGGCTCAGTCCACTCGGTGGTGCTGATAACGTTCAACATTCAGCACCACAAGTCGGGAGTCTCATCCCTGCAGTTCCCCGTTGTGGTGTCACCTTCATTTATAACATAGCCTCTCAATTCCTGCAGGTATACAGCACAACCGTGAAAACCCACGCACGAGTAGATGACACGTTCACAAGGACACACGTGGCGCGCTAGGTTCCACACAGATTGGCCATTCACAAATATCGCGATAGCACGCGTACGGAAGTGTGCGTGTCGTCGGGTTGATCGTTCACGGGTTAGGTGCAAGTCGCCGTCGGGCGAATGGAGTGAAAGAAGGTGGACCGAGACAGCACGACAGAGGGTCCAAAATAAGATGCGCTCATGACGACGAAATTGTATTAAAATGTGAGGCTGAATTGTGACGATTATTCATTTCCCATGAGACGTATTATACACACGTAATCGAGTGCAACAAAAATTACACAGCTCTTCGAGAGAAGCACTGAAATAGATTGCAATACGGGTGTATACCTAGGGCAATTACTGAAGGCATTTTTGGATCAATATCACGAAATGAAGGGGATGAGCACGAGCAGGATGGAACATTTCTGGAAAACTGACATTTGATAATGACAAGGACAATACTGATGTGCATGAAGAAGTTTTAAGTCCGTGCTTGCCGAGAGCTAAGACGTACGAATCAGAAACATGGCCACTGGCAGAGGAAAAGGAACAGCTGAACAGCAGACAAAGTAGTTCTAGATAGGTTCGCGTTAGCATAGTTGGCTACGTACGGTGCGAAAGAAGTTCAACATACATACGTGTTCACAATTGCATCGAGAGTAAAGAAAGATGAGCACACGGATCAGGAAACATGCAAATCAGAGGCATAGCATTGACTGTAAAGGAGGGAGTGCGGGCTTGGGCTGGCCACATCACTGAAGTGATGGAACAGAGAGAAAGAGATCTGCTCAAGAGACAGACCACCACATAGATGAGATCCGTTCACGCGTAGGAGCGAGATGGATTGCGGCATCACAGAACCCTGTATGGGATGGCGGCAGTGTGCGGAGTGCAATTGACAAGACCGCATCTGAAAGTCAATTCCAATTACGAGCAATCTCTCCAGATTTCTCTTGAAAATTCGCCATCAGATGGATGTGTCCTGACTCTTGTTTGCACAGCAGGCAGAGGAGAGTGATAAATCTACTGCTGGATACATGTCTCACCAATCCACCCCCATCTCTCACAGTCCAGTGATAGTAAAACACAAATACAAATATCGCCCGTATAGCTTTCAACATGCTGTTGGGGCAAGTACTGTTTCTTTACCCGCACCTTTGATTATCGCGGTTGGCTATGTGCAGCGTGAAAGAAGTTCTACATACATCGAGCACCTTTAAAGGGCTACACGGCACATGAGGGGGTGGTTGACTCACCACGCCTAGGCCGTCTTTGTCTCCCCAACGCTAACGTTTACACTCCTATCTAAGGCTGAGTCAACCTAGGGGAGGCCCCAAAGACTGGTTCAAATATTCGTCACCGATACCGGCCATGACCGGTAATTGAACTCTGGTCATGGGGTTCGTCGCGCAGTGCGTCGACCACAGCACCATCTCTCCCCCACCAGTGGTATTTGTCCACATCGTACCTCCACGTGAGCCGATTTCATCACGACCGTATGTGTCTCTGTGGGGTTGACTTCCTCTCGGAATGGCTTCCATTCCTTGGCTGCCACTCTGTTATTATTCTTGACCATCGGCCATCATCATCATCACAACACGCGCGTCCACTTCCTCATCTTAACAGTTTGAAGTTCTCATTGGCCTGCCTATGCACTCTGATACATGCGTTTCTCTTTTTGTCTTTCGGAGTAATTCCAAATAGGCATCTCTCCAGGGGTCTTTGCACACTCTTCAGTATTTGTTCAGTCTCAATTGATAACTTCCCCACATTTCTAATTCTAGTGACAGCAGGTTGTGTATGCACTGATGAAAACAAAATAGTGAAAAAAATAGTGCACAATTGTCATTGTTTTAAATAAACCCATACACAAGTGGAAACCCCATTTCTAGACCTAAGGGACTCTTTAATTCTAATTTCTGTGGTGCTATGGATAACGCACATAGCAACTGAGCGAGTTTTGCCATTGACGTTCGGAGATTCCAACCTACAGGGCTGCTATCTAACCCCTTATTAATCACGAAGGGTTCATGCCATCATGCATTACCACGCGTTGTCCCAAAGCTGCGATTAGCATGGCTGGCTACGTTGAGTGCGAAAAAAGTCAACATACATTATATATACAAGCACACATTTCTTTGGGTCAGATGAGTTATCGGGCAACTCTAGCCGATACACACACACACACATAATGTGAAGATGAAAGGTGTGGTCCTGCAATGTCCGGCTCATTCTCCTTGCTGGCAGCAAGGCCTCCATTAGAGGTAGCTCCTGAGAGACCCCCCCCCCCCCCTCTCTCTAGAGGGTAATGTCGCTTACTTACCCTTCTATGCTG
Source organism: Lethenteron reissneri (assembly GCF_015708825.2). Classification (NCBI taxonomy): domain Eukaryota; kingdom Metazoa; phylum Chordata; class Hyperoartia; order Petromyzontiformes; family Petromyzontidae; genus Lethenteron; species Lethenteron reissneri. The sequence goes on from NC_083805.1 coordinate 4,847,120, forward strand.
GTCAGACGTCTCGGAAAGCAATAGGAATGCCCACAAATTACCGATCGACTAATTGTGGAGCACTCATTTATACTGCCGGGCGTACAGAGGCGGTGCGAGATTCAACAAACTTCTACCCATTATTAGAACTTCCATGGCGATGGATCTAATCCAACTGGTGACCTCTGGACTGCAAGGCCCGGGTGCTAACCATTACCGCCCCCCCCGCCCCCAAGGCGCATCTCTGCTCACAGGGGAGGTGAGGGGGGTCATCGTAAAACAGTTTTGCACATTTGATCAACGTCGTTCAGGTGCGTGCATAAACTGTGGCGCCAACTTGCACGTGGCTTCTGAAGCTGCTTCTGTTGCCGCTGCGGAGGCTTGCAGGTGGTGGAGCAAGCGCACTAGGCCTCGATAGGTGTCGTCCTCATAACTGGCGGTTGAGTGTCCATGACAGACTCTTGTCAATCTTTCGCAATCTTCAGCATCTCTGTCTCAGGGAAAGCCCCGTCCAACGCATTGCGCTGGCTACCTTGTCACCAACTGACTTGGGGAGACTGATCCATGCGTTTGCGTTATGCCGACTCGACTACTGCGACGCCTTCCTGGTTGGGATGCCGAGCAAAGTACTGGGTAGACTCCAGCTTGTTCAGAATGCAGCTGCTCGAGTGTTCACACGTTTACCATTCCGTGAGCACATTACACCAGTGATCTTATCCCTTCATTGGCTACCGGTCAAATTCCGAGTGGATTTTAACATGCTGTTATTAACCTATAAGGCTTTAAAGGCGCTCACCCCACATTGCTTGCAGGAACTAATACATCGAAATATTCCATCAAGGTCCTTAAGAGCTTCTGATCTCCAACTACTTATCACTCCCAGGTCTGGGTTGCACTCTTTGGGTGATTGGGCTTTTGTGAGCGTGGCACCCAGGCTATGGAACGCTTTGCCACTTTAAATCAGAAAATCCGAGTTGGTAAATATAGACGCCTTCTTTGAAAACCCATCTCTTTAAAATGGCATTCCCTCTTCAGTTTGGTCGATTGCCCTGGTTCTGTTTTTGTTTCCTGCTTTCCATGCGCTGCGAATTGGAATCCTAGGATGGGATGTACATTATAAATTCGAATTATTATTACTTGCAGTTTAAATACAACAGGGCACGGGTTTGGATTTGCATAACGTCTACATGCAACCTCATCTCTAGACGTGGTGGGAATAGTGTGTGTGCATCACGGTGGGACACGAGGCTAATGGTACTCTCCTAACAACCCCAATAACAACGCCGACGAAGAAGAAAATAAAATTGATAAGAATAGCGCGGACCCTCACCGAGTCTCAAGACTCTTTCTCGGGAGGGTCCTGCTACATCGGGACGCTTGGCACGATTCCATTGGCGAGTGGTTGGCTTCACGTGGCCAACAATCCAGAGCAAACGCCACCACCGAGCAAACATCAATCCCTTTAACGTTGCCATCTCCTGGTCACCTCGCAACCTCTCGTGAACGCAAAACGACGCAACCCAATCAAGTTCAAAGGTCACAGACAGAAAGCCCTGAGAACGAACGCCGCCTTTCGCTCCGCCTCTCGCCCAATTCGTGCGCCGTCGAACGCGAAACGGACGAGAGGCAAATGAGTCGTTCAGCCGTCCGCGTGTTTCATGCGTCGCTGCGACGAACTGTGTCTGCTCGTCATTAAACAGCCATAGCGCAGATCAATACTCATCCGACAGCTTTTGCAGAAAATGGGGGTGGGGGGGTCGGGGTCCTGCCTCCACGCATAATGGGCGCGCATTGATTATGAATATTAATAACGGAGCAGTGCCAGCAGTATCAGGGGTTCGTTGCTACGCAAGGCACGCACGCGTCTAAGACGTGACGCGAATAACAGTCAGCAACACCCACCATCGCCAGCATCGGCAGATCTCTCGCTCTCTCTCTCTGTCTCCCACACACAGCGAGGGCACGCTCTGCCCACGTATTCACAGGTGTCACGAATGCTCGAGCATCACCCCGATCACGCCGCAATAAATCGGCTTTCGCAAATTAGCCAAAAGCTGCCGTTCGTCAATGTGACGCCGCCCTAAAATGCGAATACGGAAAGAGACGAACGACGTTGCGAGCAAACGCCCTTCTCTCGTGGCTCGGGACACAATCGACGCTCGTTTGCTTGCGGTTCACGTTAATTGTCTGTGCGCAATCGCACATTTGATGCGGTTGGGGTGGAAGCGTGCGGAGTAGTATGGGGGGGAGGGGGTGAGGATAATGGGAGAGAGGAGCGGTGGTGGTGGAAGCGGGTGGTCAGAAATCAACAACGACAAAAAAATCCGTAACGGAAGCAACGAGCGATAGAAGATTAGAATAGTTTTTTTGGGGTTTGGAAAACACTCGATTGGTGGTGATGATGATGGTGCTGATGGTGTTGCGGGAGCGGGCGGGCGGGGGGGAGGGCAGTGACGCCGACCCGAGGAGGCTTGCAGCTCCGTCAATGCGTAACCGATGCCTGCGCGCAAGTTCGCAACCGGCGCGCGGTCCGTTGTGCCGACGTTTTTAATTTCGTGTCACTTTGCGATGGTCGCGACACACGGCTGGCGCGCGTCGAGAACGACGCCTCTTGTCAGACGCGCGTCGAGGCTTGGAGGAGGGGGGGGTTGTGGTGTAGAGGAGGAGGAGGAGGGGGGGGGGCGAGAGCATTTCTGCCAGAGCTTTAACGACTTGTGCATTTTGCGCATGGGGCAAAAACAAAAAGGGCTCGCACACCCCGTTGCACGCAGCGGCACTTGACGCGATTTAAGCCAGAGACCACCTCGACGACCTTTGGAACGCTGCAAGCGACCGTATGGAGGAGGATGAGGATTTACCCACCAATGCTTCATTCTCGTCGTCATCATCATCTGCTGCTGAAACCATTTCAATGCAATGTCGACGGCCGTGTGAGCGGGCAATGCCCTCCACTGGATTTGTCTGCTTCGGCGGTGGCGCATGGCTAGGGTCACGGTGGAATGACGGTCACGGACAGACACAGACAGACAGACACAAACAGACTCAGACGCGGGTGGCAAAGTCGCGAAAAGAGAAGTCGCCACGTACCCGTGTCCTGGCGGAATTGTTGCATGCTCTGCAGGTCGAGGATGTAGGGCGACAGTGTCGGGTCGGCTTGGCCAAGCACCACGCTGCCCGAGCCCCCGAGGCTAGCCCCGCCAGCCCCACCACCACTCACGCTGCCACCTCGCATGCCACCACCACCACCGCCCTGCAAACCTCCCGAACGCAGAACCGTCTCGATGTGGTGACACACCGCTGCGCTGTATGCTCGCCACACCGTAGCCGGCTGCTGCTGCTGTTGCTGCTGCAGCTGCTGTTGCTGCTGCAGCTGCTGTTGCTGCTGTGTTGACGCTTGCGATTGTTGATGCGTCGTCGTCGTCTGCTGCTGCTGTCCGTTATGCGGCTGCTGCTGCGGCGGCGGCTGCGGCGTCGGCTGCGTCGTCGGCGCGCCGAGCGGGGATGGCTGCTGATCGTCCAGCCACTCCCAGACCACGACTCGCCACACGGGCTGCGGGGCGAGGGCGAGCGGCGAGGCGCCGGCCAGCGCGCTGGGATGCGCTCCCGAAGCGAGGAGCTGCATCTCGGACCCGAGCAGCGGCATCATCGCGGATCACCTCCTCCTCCTACTCCTCCTCGCCGCACCACCACCCCCCCCCTCCCCACCCACCCACCGACCCACCACCACCAGCACCAGGTCGCTCCAAGCGAGCTTGTAGCTTTCGCTCGTACTCCCCGAGCCTGCCTCGAACCCCAGGGTTCCTCTTCAGCCCCTTGTCGGATGAGTCCTCCTCCTGCTGCTCCTCCTGCTGCTGCTGCTGCTCCTCCTGCTGCTGCTGCACTCGATTCTGTGTCGTCCGCCCCTCTGACGACGCCGACGCCCACGCGCGCTCTGCCGAGGGCTCGGGGCACGTTCGGCTCGCCTTGTGATGCGATGCGCGGTGGTGGCTGCGGTGCAGGATGAGCGTGAGCGCGCCCCCACCTGCCGGAGTGCGTTTAATTCAAGGACCCCCCCCCACCCCTCAAACCCCCCACCCCCCAAACCCCCCACCCTACCCCCTCCCACCACCCCACCACCCCCACCCTACCCCCCACCACCCCCCACCACCCCCATCCCCCCACCCCCCACCCCCCCTTGCTTCCCAGCCACCCGCCGTTGTCACGCGGCCACCCAGCCTCATCACACAGCCACTCACCCTCATCACACAGCCACTCACCTTCATCACACAGCCACTCACCCTCATCACACAGCCACTCACCCTCATTACACAGCCACTCACCCTCATCACACAGCCACTCACCCTCATCACACAGCCACTCACCCTCATCACACAGCCACTCACCCTCATCACACAGCCACTCACCCTCATCACGCAGCCACTCACCCTCATCACGCAGCCACTCACCCTCATCACACAGCCACTCACCCTCATCACACAGCCACTCACCCTCATCACACAGCCACTCACCCTCATCACACAGCCACTCACCCTCATCACACAACCACCCACCCTCATCACACAGCCACTCACCCTCATCACACAGCCACTCACCCTCATCACACAGCCACTCACCCTCATCACACAGCCACTCACCCTCATCACACAGCCACTCACCCTCATCACACAGCCACTCACCCTCATCACACAGACACTCACCCTCATCACACAGCCACTCACCCTCATCACACAGCCACTCACCCTCATCACACAGCCATTCACCCTCATCACACAGCCACTCACCCTCATCACACAGCCACTCACCCTCATCACACAGCCACTCACCCTCATCACACAGACACTCACCCTCATCACACAGCCACTCACCCTCATCACACAGCCACTCACCCTCATCACACAGCCATTCACCCTCATCACACAGCCACTCACCCTCATCACGCAGCCACTCACCCTCATCACACAGCCACTCACCCTCATCACACAGCCACTCACCCTCGTCACAGCCAGTCACCTTCATCACACAGCCACTCACCCTCATCACACAGCCACTCACCCTCATCACACAGTCACTCACCCTCATCACACAGCCACTCACCCTCATCACACAGCCACTCACCCTCATCACACAGCCACCTACCCTCATCACACAGCCACTCACCCTCATCACACAGCCACTCACCCTCATCACACAGCCACTCACCCTCATCACACAGCCACTCACCCTCATCACACAGCCACTCACCCTCATCACACAGCCACTCACCCTCATCACACAGTCACTCACCCTCATCACACAGCCACTCACCCTCATCACACAGCCACTCACCCTCATCACACAGCCACTCACCCTCATCACACAGTCACTCACCCTCATCACACAGTCACTCACCCTCATCACACAGCCACTCACCCTCATCACACAGCCACTCACCCTCATCACACAGTCACTCACCCTCACCACACAGCCATTCACCCTCATCACACAGCCACTCACCCTCATCACACAGCCACCCACCCTCATCACACAGTCACTCACCCTCATCACACAGCCACTCACCCTCATCACACAGCCACTCACCCTCATCACACAGCCACTCACCCTCATCACACAGCCACTCACCCTCATCACACAGCCACTCACCCTCATCACACAGCCACTCACCCTCATCACACAGCCACTCACCCTCATCACACAGCCACTCACCCTCATCACACAGCCACTCACCCTCATCACACAGCCACTCACCCTCATCACACAGCCACTCACCCTCATCACACAGCCACTCACCCTCATCACACAGCCACCCACCCTCATCACACAGCCACTCACCCTCATCACACAGCCACTCACCCTCATCACACAGCCACTCACCCTCATCACACAGCCACTCACCCTCATCACACAGCCACTCACCCTCATAACACAGCCACTCACCCTCATCACACAGCCACTCACCCTCATCACACAGACACTCACCCTCATCACACAGCCACCCACCCTCATCACACAGCCACTCACCCTCATCACACAGCCACTCACCCTCATCACACAGCCACTCACCCTCATCACACAGCCACTCACCCTCATCACACAGCCACTCACCCTCATCACACAGCCACTCACCCTCATCACGCAGCCACTCACCCTCATCACGCAGCCACTCACCCTCATCACACAGCCACTCACCCTCATCACACAGCCACTCACCCTCATCACACAGCCACTCACCCTCATCACACAGCCACCCACCCTCATCACACAGCCACTCACCCTCATCACACAGCCACTCACCCTCATCACACAGCCACTCACCCTCATCACACAGCCACTCACCCTCATCACACAGCCACTCACCCTCATCACACAGACACTCACCCTCATCACACAGTCACTCACCCTGATCACACAGCCATTCACCCTCATCACACAGCCACTCACCCTCATCACACAGCCACTCACCCTCATCACACAGCCACTCACCCTCATCACACAGCCACCCACCCTCATCACACAGCCACTCACCCTCATCACACAGCCACTCACCCTCATCACACAGCCACTCACCCTCATCACACAGCCACCCACCCTCATCACACAGCCACTCACCCTCATCACACAGCCACTCACCCTCATCACAGCCAGTCACCTTCATCACACAGCCACTCACCCTCATCACACAGCCACTCACCCTCATCACACAGCCACTCACCCTCATCACACAGCCACTCACCCTCATCACACAGCCACCCACCCTCATCACACAGCCACTCACCCTCGTCACACAGCCACTCACCCTCATCACACAGCCACTCACCCTCATCACACAGCCACTCACCCTCATCACACAGCCACTCACCCTCATCACACAGCCACCCACCCTCATCACACAGCCACTCACCCTCATCACACAGCCACTCACCCTCATCACACAGCCACTCACCCTCATCACACAGCCACTCCCCTCATCACACAGCCACTCACCCTCATCACACAGCCACTCACCCTCATCACACAGCCACTCACCCTCATCACACAGCCACTCACCCTCATCACACAGCCACTCACCCTCATCACACAGACACTCACCCTCATCACACAGCCACTCACCCTCATCACACAGCCACTCACCCTCACAACACAGCCACTCACCCTCATCACACAGCCACTCACCCTCATCAACAGCAACTCCCCTCTCATCAAGCAAGCCACTCACCTCATCACACAGCCATTCACCCTCATCACACAGCCACTCACCCTCATCACCAGCCACTCACCTCATCAACACAGCCACTCACCTCATCACACAGCCACTCACCCTCATCACACAGCCACCCACCATCATCACACAGCACTCACCCTCATCACACAGCCACTCACCCTCATCCCACAGCCACTCACCCTCATCACACAGCCACTCACCCTCATCACACAGCCACTCACCTCATCACGCAGCCACTTCAACACCTCATCACACGGCACACTCACCCCGCATCACACAGCCACTCACCCTCATCACACAGCCACTCACCCTCATCACACAGCCACTCACCCTCATCACACAGCCACCCACCATTATCACACAGCCACTCACCCTCATCACACAGCCACTCACCTCATCACACAGCCACTCACCCTCATCACACAGCCACCTCACCCTCATCACACAGCACTCACCCTCAGCACACAGCCACTCACCCTCATCACACAGACACTCACCCTCATCACACAGCACTCACCCTATCACACAGCCACTCACCCTCATCACACAGCCACTCACCCTCATCACACAGCCACTCACCCTCATCACACAGCCACTCACCCTCATCACACAGCCACTCACCCTCATCACACAGCCACTCACCCTCATCACACAGCCACTCACCCTCATCACACAGCCACCCACCCTCATCACACAGCCACTCACCCTCATCACACAGCCACTCACCCTCATCACACAGCCACTCACCCTCATCACACAGCCACTCACCCTCATCACACAGCCACTCACCCTCATCACACAGCCACTCACCCTCATCACACAGCACTCACCCTCATCACACAGCCACTCACCCTCATCACACAGCCACTCACCCTCATCACACAGCCACTCACCCTCATCACACAGCCACTCACCCTCATCACACAGCCACTCACCCTCATCACACAGCCACTCACCCTCATCACACAGCCACTCACCCTCATCACACAGCCACTCACCCTCATCACACAGCCACTCACCCTCATCACACAGCCACTCACCCTCATCACACAGCCACTCATTCACACAGCCACTCACCCTCATCACACAGCCACTCACCCTCATCACACAGCCACTCACCCTCATCACCACAGCCACTCACCCTCATCACACAGCCACTCCACCCTCATCACACAGCAATCACCCTCATCACACAGCCACTCACCCTCATCACACAGCCACTCACCTCATCACACAGCCACTCACCCTCATCACACAGCCACTCACCCTCATCACACAGCCACTCACCCTCATCACACAGCCACTCACCCTCATCACACAGCCACTCACCCTCATCACCCAGCCACTCACCCTCATCACACAGTCACTTCACCCTCATCACACAGCACTCACCCTCATCACACAGCCACTCACCCTCATCACACAGCCACTCCACGCCTCCTCACACAGCCACTCACCCTCATCACACAGCCACTACCCTCATCACACAGCCACTCACCTCATACCACAGCCACTCACCCTCATCACACAGCCACTCACCCTCATCACACAGCCACTCACCCTCATCACACAGCCACTCACCTCATCACACAGCCACTCACCTCATCACACAGCCACTCACCCTCATCACACAGCCACTCACCCTCATCACACAGCCACTCACCCTCATCACACAGCCACTCACCCTCATCACACAGCCACTCACCTCATCACACAGCCACTCACCCTCATCACACAGCCACTCACCCTCATCACACAGCCACTCACCCTCATCACACAGCCACTCACCCTCATCACACAGCCACTCACCCTCAGTCACACAGCCACTCACCCTCATCACACAGCCACTCACCCTCATCACACAGCCACTCACCCTCATCACACAGCCACTCACCCTCGTCACACAGCCACTCACCCTCATCACACAGCCACTCACCCTCCGTCACACAGCCACTCACCCTCATCACACAGCCACTCACCCTCATCACACAGCCACTCACCCTCATCACACACAGCCACTCACCCTCAGTCACACAGCCACTCACCCTCATCACACAGCCACCTCACCCTCATTCACACAGCCCACTCACCCTCATCACCACAGCCACTCACCCTCGTCCACCACAGCCACTCACCCTCATCACACAGCCACTCACCCTCATCACACAGCCACTCACCCTCATCACACAGCCACTCACCCTCGTCACACAGCCACTCACCTCATCACACAGTCCACTCACCCTCATCACACAGCCACTCACCCTCATCCACAGCCACTCACCCTCATCACACAGTCACTCACCCTCATCACACAGCCACTCACCCTCATCACACAGCCACTCACCCTCATCACACAGCCACTCACCCTCATCACACAGCCACCCACCCTCATCACACAGCCACTCACCCTCATCACACAGCCACTCACCCTCATCACACAGCCACTCACCCTCATCACACAGCCACTCACCCTCATCACACAGTCACTCACCCTCGTCACACAGCCACTCACCCTCATCACACAGTCGCTCACCCTCATCACACAGCCACTCACCCTCGTCACCCAGCCGCTCACCCTCATCACACAGCCACTCACCCTCATCACACAGCCATTCACCCTCATCACACAGCCATTCACCCTCATCACACAGTCACTCACCCTCACCCTCATCACCAGTCATTCACCCTCATCACACAGCCACTCACCCTCACACAGTCCTCCCCTCGTCACACAGCCACTGACCCTTATCACACAGCCACTCACCCTCATCACACAGCCACTCACCCTCATCACACAGCCACTCACCCTCATCACACAGCCACTCACCCTCATCACACAGCCACTCACCCTCGTCACCCAGCCACTCACCCTCATCACACAGCCACTCACCCTCATCACACAGACACTCACCCTCATCACACAGCCACTCACCCTCATCACACAGCCACTCACCCTCATCACCCAGCCACTCACCCTCATCACACAGCCACTCACTCTCATCACACAGCCACTCACCCTCATCACACAGCCACTCACCCTCATCACACAGCCACTCACCCTCATCACCCAGCCACTCACCCTCATCACACAGCCACTCACCCTCATCACACAGACACTCACCCTCATCACACAGCCACTCACCCTCATCACACAGCCACTCACCCTCATCACCCAGCCACTCACCCTCATCACACAGCCACTCACTCTCATCACACAGCCACTCACCCTCATCACACAGCCACTCACCCTCATCACCCAGCCACTCACCCTCATCACACAGCCACTCACTCTCATCACACAGCCACTCACCCTCATCACACAGCCACTCACCCTCATCACACAGCCACTCACCCTCATCACACAGCCACTCACCCTCATCACACAGCCACTCACCCTCATCACACAGCCACTCACCCTCATCACACAGCCACTCACCCTCATCACACAGCCACTCACCCTCATCACACAGCCACTCACCCTCATCACACGGCCACTCACCCTCATCACACAGCCACTCAGTTTATCTCCACCATCACCAACCTCACCATTTCTCACCACCATCCCTCATCTTCGTTACCCACCCGATAACCCATCCACCCAGCACCACCACCATCATCACCCAACCAATCATCCTCCCTCTTTCCCTCACCAATCACTATTTCACCCTCCCTCAGCACTCACCCACCCACCATCACCACCACCACCCTCTCTCCCCCACCCACCATAATCTCCCCCAACCCACCACAATTTCTCACCATAAACATGCACCATCATCTCCTATATTTTGCCAAACAAAAAAACAAATTCCTGCAAATAACTCAAATGGAATATACACAGCAATCATCGCCCACTACTGCCAACATTTTTTTGCAGAGTTGTACGCCTCAGTGAGGCTTATCCTGGTTAAACATGCATAATAATAATAATAGGTTTTACCTTTTCTGGCAATTAAACATGCGTTAAGATGTTCAAACACCAAATATAAACTAATTCTAGATTTGAAGCTTTCGTGATTGCAAGGATTTATACTCTTAGGTTTTTTTCGGTAAAGTCACGTAGGTAAAAAATAAAATTAAAAGTTAATAATGGAAATAAAATAAAATAATAAATCACGACGTTTCGGAGGCAACACAAGTCCCACCTGATGACGGAGACTTGTGTTGCCTCTGAAACGTCGTGATTTATTATTTTATTCTATTTCCATTATTAACTTTTAATTTTATTTTTTACCTACGTGACTTTACCGAAAAAACCTAAGAGTACCAAATAGAAACCTTTTGCAAGGCATCAAATCTGCATTAACCACACGTACCTATGGCAAAACGTGCAAACCAACAAGCCGAGAGGGTATAACATATTCTTACTTTTAATCATTTTGTATACTGACAAAAAGGTCCCGTAGAAATAATAAAATTAGCCCACGGAATCATGCAGCCTCGTCACCCAATCGCCCCCCACCACCCCCCCACCACCAGCCAGTGCCGGATGATCCTAGTAGCAAAAGTAGCTACATATGTAGTGAGTTCAACTGAGTAGCAGACGTAGACTTGTAAGCAACACATTTATATAACGCCAACACACGGGGTAACTGCCCCTTAACAGAATAACAACCTATGGTGGTGACCACCAGGCCAACTACACTAATCACAACGTAACTGGTGCAGTTAGCCTGGTGGTGACCACCAGGCTAGCTACGCTAGTTACCACGTGACTGGTGTAGTTTAGCTGGGTGGTCACCACCAGGCTAACTACACTAATCACAACGGAACTATCTACTACGGACTGGACCACAGCTCGTTTCCAGGTCCACGTGTTGGAGACTCGGCAGAACGTAGACGAAGGCTTCTTCAGGATGAACAACAACGCCGATTCCTCTGGGGGACCCGGCTTATATCCTCTGCGGCGTGGCTGGCTCCTCCCTTGGCCACGCCCACCTTCCAGAACCCTCCAGCAGGAGCTGGACCCCGACCACGTGACCACACCTAGCCCCCACTTGGCGCCCCTTTGTAGACTTGACTGGTCACGTGTCGTCTCGGGTAAACCTGAGTGCCATGGCCTTTAGTAACCCCTTTCCTACGGCCGGCACTTCCACACCCTATCCTGTAGGGGCTGGCACTGCACGCCAAGCGTGGTGCCATCCGGCGCTGTCACTCAGCGCTGACGGGGCCCCTCTAGCGCCGGTACTACACCCACATCGCCGTAGTGTTTGCGATGTTGCTACACCGCATGCCGTGCCTCTCGAGGGCCGGCACTGCACGTTGACGTCACGCGATGCCACTGCACGTGTATGTAGCTACGGGCCACGCACTTTCAAGGTCCCCGGCGCTAAATGCTTTCAAGTTATCAATTCCGATTTTAGTGATTCTGCACTTGCTCTATTACTGTAGTACTTTGCCGCCTTCAACTTTTTACGAACGTAAAAAAAAAATCAAATGAAAAAATATAATTACTTTACGATTCCAGTTAAAACATTTGTGGTTTAATATTTCGGTGTTTTTTTATATTTAGGGCCCCATTTATAACACATGCTACAGGCCCCGCACTGAGCTTAATCCGGCACTGCCCCCAACGAATCAACGAAGTTACGTGTCGTGAAATTCATGAAGGCCCCCCCCCCCCCCATTCGTCCTATGTGCTGACCAAATTTAAACGAAAGCACACCTTTCCAGGCACGTGTTCTGTTAACGCAGTCACTGCATGGGCTGTTTGTTGGTCGCAGCAGGACTGGATATTCCACACGTGGGTCATCCTGCAATCCATCCAACGCTCAGCTGGAACTGCTGTATGCAAGAATAACCAAGGTTGTAAGGGGATACTGCAGTGGCAGTGCTGCACAAGGGCAAATGAGAGATCTCTTTGCTGCGGAGAAGGGCCGTTGCCTGAAACGTCATCAACTAAATATGTGTACATCGTTTTAGGGGCAGCGTTATTGACGAATGCGTTGTGTTTTTTTGTTACGTAAAACAAACGGACGGCTGACTGGTGTACATTGAATCCACTTGAAACTCCGTGACCAGTACGCTACTTATCGAGAGACACTTCCATTATGCGATCATTGGAATGCGTATAGCGTCTAAATGGCTAAGCATCTCAAGATTACGTGCGGAGCATACGCATACATAAACAGTGCATTCTGGCAAGCAAAATAACAAAAAACCCCAGAACAGATTCAAAACAAAAACACATGTTGGGCAGATCAAGCAGTCGCGTGACACACACCACGCGTGTGTGAGTCCGCGCAGATGGTGGTGATCCGCACTGTGATGTGTCGTGATCTTTGGCAACAACGGCTACTTGGGTTTTAAAGCTTTCGTGACTGCAGGGATTCATCTTCTTGGTTCTTTCGGTAAAGTCACGTAGAAGGGAAATAATAAAACAATAAAAATGAAACATAATAAAATAATTCTCACGACGTTTCGGCTACAACGCAAGCAGCCGTCCTGCCATCCTCAGGTGAAGAATTCATTCAATCTTCACCTGAGGACGGCTGCTTGCGTTGTAGCCGAAACGTCGTGAGAATTATTTTATTATGTTTTATTTTTATTATTTTATTATTTCCCTTTTACGTGACTTTACCGAAAGAACCAAGAAAACGGCTACTTTGGTTTTATGCAACCAGCGCAAGGACAGGGAGAGGAGAGATGATTAATAAGGAGACGAAAATGTTGCAACGTCATGCCCGTCAACCCATGCGGTTTACCCGTATTCTTGTGTACATTGAAATTAAGTTTTTAGGTCCATACGCCGCACATCCGTTTCAACACAGGCAACATTTTGATTGTCTATTTGCTTGTGTTTCTCCCTCGTGATGGGACTTTGTAGGATGAACGTTGAGATATACAAGGGGCACGGGGTGACCAATAAGGTCTGAGTTGTTCTGTTATAAGGTAAGGGCACTGATGAATGGGTTGACGGGTATGCAAAGTGGTGGAACAATGCCGTCGATTATCTATAGCTCAAGAAGCTCCCGAAGGTCATCAAACTGCAGCGTGGACAACAGCAGCAGGAGAGCATTCTAAACGACAGGGGGCAGCAGATGAGGAGTGACCTTCCACAGCCATAATTAATTCGATGCCGGTATGAATGGCTATGGGGCCGTCCATAAATGACGTCACACAATTTTGGACGATTTTTGACCCCCCCCTCGTCACACGGCGTCACAAAAAGTCAGACCCCCCCCTCAAATATGACGTCACAAAGCTCTGCCCCTCCCCACAAAAAACCATATTTCCATTTTGGAAATAAAACATGCTTCAAATCGCTTTAAACTTCTTGTCATTGTAGTGCGTATTTAATGTGGCGCTGCACTCTGATGTTGTATGAGTGTTGTTCTAACAATTAGTGTTGTTATAACAATTCTATATTTGTTTAAAGTTGCGCATTTTGATGTGACGTCACATTTCTCAAACCCCCCTCCCTCGTCACACATCGTTACAAATGTCTGACCCCCCCCCCCAGGTGCGTGACGTCATTTAGGGACCGCCCCTGTGGACGTGAAGGAGTCGTGGCGCAGTCGTTTACGCATCGCTCTCTGAGACGCGGCCACATCTGACATCGGTGGGGAGATTTTATATTTCAACCGGTCATGGTCCTCGAACCTCCCTCCCTCTTTACAAAAGCCATACCAAGTACGGTCAAACAACTCCCACGATCGTGTGAGCATCCATCCAGGAATGGATTGATAGGTTTTCTGGAAATTTTAAATAACATTTTTTGTGTACACATACGTGAATATGCTAGTCGATGAACGAGCCAGACGTAAAGTGGGCCACCAAAACAAATCATGCCAGTGGACATCCTCATCGACTGGAAAACTGTCACTCACCTCTCAGTGCTACTTGCAGTTTAACGCCTATCGTCGTTTATCCTAACTGCATGAAAGGCTGCACAAGGCTAATTCCGTGGTCAAATGCACCATAAAACGGTCTCATCTTGAACACATACACTCATCGCGTTAATCATCCGTCACTCACCGCCTTTAAGTGATGCTTGCTACATTTAAGCACCAAAGCACTTCTGCTGACCCTAAGTAAAACAGTAAAAGGAGATTCTAGATTTGAAGTTTTTGTGACTGCGAGGATCCATAATACTCTTTGGTTATTTCGGTAAAGTCACGTAGGTGAAAATAAAATAAAAATAACTATATCACGACGTTTCGGAGGCAACACAAGCTTCCGTCATCAGGTGGGACAACCCCAGCAAAATTGTTTTTACTCTAGTGGGCAGAGAGAGTTGTATGTGACAAGCGATTATATAGGGTAAGAGCAAGGGAGGAGGGATGCAGGGGGGGGGGGCGTGTGGAGTCGGGGGAGGGGATTTAGGCTGTTGTTATTTTTTTCTTCTTGGTTCTTTCGGTAAAGTCATCACATAGAAGGGAAATAATAAAATAATAAAAATAAAACATAATAAAATAAGATAATTATTTAATTCTTGTTTTATTTATGTTTTCTTTTTCTTTTTTTTATTATTTCCCTTCTAAGAGAGTAAGATAATAATTTTATTATGCTTTATTTTTTATTATTTTATTATTTCCCTTCTACGTGACTTTACCGAAAGAACCAAGAAGATGAATCCCTGCAGTCACGAAAGCTTTAAATCGAAACTGTTGTCGTTATTTACTAAAAGAGAGATGTCACACGTGGCATGCGCCATAGTCGCGTGTAACATATCTATGGGAGCAACGGTGGCGTGAATGGTTATGGCACTGAACCGCGGTGACCCGAATTCGATTCTTGGCGACGGTCATTATTGGTGGCGAGTAATATCTTAACCAGTCATTCACACCCCCCCCCCCCCCCACCTGCTCCACCGCTTCCAACCACCCTTTTAACCTGCACCGACGAACAATCATGACAGACATCCACTGCAACATGAATTAAGTGCATTTGCAAGCCCGGTACGTCGCGACTCAGCGATCAGCTGTTACCGCCAACAAGCATTCTCGTTTAGTGGTGAAGTGTTCGGAGTTATTGATCTGGTAAACATTAAAAGCTGGGCCCTTTGATGTTTTATGGCCTGATTAAATAAAAAAGAAATACCCATGGGTCTCTGATTTGTTTTTTTCAAACGGCAGGGAGGACATCTGTGCGTTCTAACCTTGGAGATCAAAGATCAAATCTGTGTTCTAAATAGGATACTAGACAGACCACGAACACTTTGAATTTGACCATCAAGAGAAAAATCATCACCAGCCATTTTCTATCCACTCCTGGATGGTCTCTCCCCCCCCCCCCCCCAGACCATCGCTAACCCATTCCAGTCGTGCGATGAACAATCCCTCTTAGCTCTTGCGCATGAGCTAATCTCATCGCTCCATCTCTCTGCGGTGGTCACTCTTTTATGCGTTCTCTCCTTTGGCCGCACATTCCATTACCAGTCTCAGTTTTGTTGGCCATCGAGCCTTCTCGTGACGCATCTCTTGTGCAAGCCCTGCACTTTCAGTTTGCATTTATTAGGTATGAAGTATTGGAATTGACGGCAGGAACTTCTTGACGGGTAACACACTTTTATTAAATCTTGACGTGTCACAATACAACGGGTGGTCTCTATCCTTTGGACTATACACTCCACTTAACTCGTGTAGACTCTATGCTTCTGGCTACACACAATACACTTGACTCGTGTAGACCCTATGCCTCTGGCTACACACAATACACTTGACTCGTGTAGACCCTATGCCTCTGGCTACACACAATACACTTGACTCGTGTAGACCCTATGCCTCTGGCTACACACAATACATTCGGCTCGTGTAGACTCTATGCCTATGGCTACACACACTACACTCGCCTCTGGGTTACACAGAGTCCCGGTCCCGTTAGGACAGCGGGACTAGGTACCGCAGGGCCCTATGTCTTCATCCCCGTCTTCATTCTTCGCTGGTTACATACTGCCCTTACGCCTGTGTGCATTCCCTTTTATAGCCCCTGCTCACGAGAGACGGAGCTGATGCGGACGTCGACGTGAGCATCGCTCCTTAGTGAACCAACCACGACGCACTCTCTCTACGATCCGTTTTCCCCAGCGCGTGTTAACACTACTCCACCAATCACACCGCGCTGCCACCCGGTCACTCCCTCTTAGCGCGTCACCGGCCCACAGCCAATCAGTACCCCGTAACCCACGACCCCGCGCTGACCCCTGATCCTCCACCGTCAGCGCGCGTCACCACATACACAGCCAATCATTACGCGCTGGCATACGATCCCTAATCCCAGCGCGTATCACCACTACATCACCCCCTCCCACATAGCTTGCAGCCGGCCCGGCTGTTAACCAACAACACAACCTAACGTCAACGCAGTAATAAAGAAACCCCCCCCCCCAGTGTGCCCCGTAATGCAACAACAACAACACAACAACAACACTTAAATAAGAAGCAATATACAGCCCGACGAACAACACAATAAAAGCGAACACCAGAAAACGAACGCGCCAAGTGTCTCTGTGACTAAACGCAGTGACGAGGCGCTCCGGCTGCCTCGACTCCTCACGTGGTAGGTCATAAAAAGTAGCGCGACCTAGCGCGAGTCCGTCTGGCCGGTCCGTCATATGGGACGGGACGCTGGCGACCGTCCGGTGGCTCCGGCAGCTCTAGACGGCGCGGATCGGGCCTGGAAGGACCGGCCCCGCCGCGAAGATCCGGCCGCCGGTGGTCGGCAGCTGTCAGTTCCGAGACACCTGGGAGCGGATCAGGCGGAGACATGTGAGGATCAGGCAAAGACATTTCCTCCTTAGGGTCGTCGGTCACGTCACATGCTCGGCCCTCACGACACAAGGGGAGGCCATATGGAGGCGTGAACGGTTTCAGTCGGGAGGGGATGGACGTACCAACGGCGTTTTCCCCATTTTATCTGAACGCACTGGGGGCGTGCAACCCGCACGACCTCCACGGGTCCCCGCCATGGCTTCAACAATTTAGGGGACGTAGCCAAAGGTGCCTGAGGGCAATGCAGCCAGGCCCTGTCACCTGGTTCCCAGTTGTGCACGGACACCTTCCGTGCACGCAACCGCTCGTTTGCAATTTGGCGAGCCCGCGAATTAAGCCGTGCGGCCTCCCTTGCCTCTGTCAGCTTATGAATATTAAATTTAATATGCTCCGCCAATTTCGAATTAGTTTGTGGTGCGGGCAGGCCCAGCTGCGTTTCCATGGGCGGGTCGGCTTCCCGACCGTACATCAGATAAAACGGGGAAAATCCCGTAGCTGCATGGGGGGCCATTCTATACGCGGCGAGGACCCCAGGGACCTGCAGGTCCCAATCAACATGTGCCTCACACACCTGCTGGCACAGCATAGAAGTCAATGTCCTGTGGAGCCTCTCCACCATCCCGTCCGTCTGCGGGTGGTACGGGGAGGTACGCACCTTCTTAGTACCCAACAGGTCGCACACCTCTTGCAGTAATTTACTCGAAAAATTTTTCCCTTGGTCGGTCAGCAAGCGTTCGGGAGCCCCCTTGTCCAGGACGTAGCCCTGGACAAAGGCGTCCGTCACAGCCGCCGCCGACTGGTTGGCGAGTGGCCACGCCATAGGCCACCGGGTAAAATATTCGACCCCCACCAACAGGTACTTATTACCCCTAGGCGTGACTGGAAAAGGCCCCAGAATATCGAGTGCAACGAGCTCGTTAGTGCGCGAGACCTGAATAGATTGCAGCGGTGGATTAGCTGCCACGGGCGGTGGTTTCCGTCTGGCGCACTCAACACAACCCTTCAGAATATTCACCACGTCACTCCCCATTCCCGGCCAATAATAGTCACGCTGAAGCAGGGCAAGCGTTTTGTTAACTCCCAAATGCAAGAGGCGTTCGTGTGCGGCCAAGACAACCTTCCCTCTCACAGCAGAAGGCACCACAATCGCGTGCCGCCGGGACAAACTGTCCCATCTCATTAACAGGCCTTGCTTAAGTACGTAGGAGCCAGTTCGTTCATGGTCACCTTCGGAACCCCCCGTCCTGCGGCGCAATGCTAGCAGGGAGCTGTCCGCCATTTGGAGACGGCCCCACTCAATCAGCGACAGTGAAAGCAGCGAGTCCTGACCCCCTGGGGTAGCGGGAACATCCCCAATTGGTGTGCCCGCGGTCGCAACCAACGCCTCCATACCTTCCGTAACTGGCGGTTTACAGCGCGCCGATCCCGATAAGCACGCACATTTGTGACAAGGCAACAACCGCGACAGGGCATCGGCATTTGTGTGTCGCAACCCCTTACGGTATGTAGTCGTGAACTGATAGTCCTGGAGGACTTCCAACCACCGCGACAATTGGCCCGAGGGCTGGGCGACCCGCAATGAATATTGGAGCGCCGCGTGGTCCGTCCGGACCGTAAAGTGACGACCATAGAGATATGGTCTGAATTGTTGTACGAAAAAAACAATGGCAAGCAGCTCGCGACGGGTGACGCAGTAGCGCTGCTCTGCCGGCGACAACACTCTGCTACCATAGGCGACCACCCGTTCGACCCCTCCAACGACTTGGGACAGCACCCCCCCAATGCCCGTGTTGCTAGCATCCGTGTCTAGCAAGAAGGGACTCGCAAAGTCCGGATAGCGCAAGGGTGGGGCCCCTACCAAGGCGTCCCGGAGGGAACAGAATGCAGCCTCCTCCTCCGGTCCCCATCGGAACTTCACTCCTTTCGCCGTTAGAGCGTGCAAGGGTTTTGCAATGGTGGCGAAGTGCTCAACGAATCGGCGATAATAAGAAGCAAAGCCGATGAAACTGCGCACGTCCGAAACTGACGTGGGCGTCGGCCACGAACTGACACAGTCCGTCTTCGCAGGATCGGTAGAAATCCCCGAAGAGTCGACAATGTGACCCAAGTATCTAACGGATTTACGAAAAAGGTGGCATTTGGCCGGTTTAAACTTTAATTTAGCCGATCGCATTCGCAAGAACACCCCTCTCAATCGCTGGAGGTGTTCTTCAAACGTTTTACCGAAAACAATGACATCGTCAAGGTAAATGAGGCACGTATCCCACTGCAAGCCTGACAGAACCAACTCCATAAGGCGCTGAAACGTCGCAGGAGAGGAGTGAAGTCCCATGGGTAACCGGTTAAACTGAAACAGGCCCCCTGGAGTCCGAAATGCAGTCTTAGGCTTAGACTGTTCGTCGAGTGGCAACTGCCAGAATCCGGATAATAAATCAAGAGTCGAAAAGTATCGCGCACCAGACAATGCGTCGAGGGACTCGTCCATCCTGGGGAGCGGATACGCGTCGGCCACAGAGATCTTATTCAGGCGACGGAAATCGACGCAAAATCGCAAGGACCCGTCCTGCTTTTTAACGAGCACAATAGGTGCTCCCCAAGGACTGGAAGAAGGCGAAATAATGTCGGCTTCTAGCATATCGTTAACGGCCGACTGAACATGTTCCTTCTCAGCAGGACTCAGTCGGAAGGGATTTAGCCTGACCGGTGCTGCATCGCCCGTTTCAATGTGGTGGTGTAGCAGGTCCGTGCACCCAATGTCATACTTATGTTTACTGAAGACATCCGAAAATTCAATCAGCAACCCGCGCAGCGCACCCAACTGTACTGCTGACAAATCGTCCGAGTCCGCGCATAGCGAATCGACCCATTCGAGGTCCTCCTTTGGTTTTACGTTTTGCTTGGGGCTCGGATCAGCCTGCGCAACCAGCCGCTCTTCCGCAGGGACCCGCGCCGCGTGAGCTAGCACGGTGCCCTGCTGAATGACGGCCGGCCGCGACCCAGCATTTAAAACCATTACAAACGGATCCCTGTCAGCCCCAACCAAAGTGTGAGCCACCGACAAATCGAGACCTCCAACAGCCCTATTAGAAGGACCCAAAAGCATGCCTTGTTCCGAGGCCTCCCTCACCCATGGTTTCCGCAACCGGAGGGGAATTAACATTTGTGAACCCGGGGGCACGTGCACGGTCTGTGTCGCTAACGCTTGTATCGTAGCGCACGCCATCCGAATTTCAGTAGGGCTCGTCAAAAATGAAATACGGCGACTTGATGGTAGTTCAATGCAACGCTGATCAATGAGAATTTTGATGGGCATTTTTGCCAAAAAATCAGTGCCCAATAGACAAGGAACCGCCAGGGAGGACGAAACGAAAACGGGTCCTGACAATTTGATATCTCCAATGCAAATGGACGCCCTAATCTGACCGATAATGCCCAACGATCCCCCGTTAGCGGCGTAAAATGGCACATCCACCGGAAGAAGCGGACGACATTGTACAGGGAGAATGTTATAAATGAGGTCCGATATAATAGTCGCCGATGCCCCCGTGTCCACTAACACCCTGACCTCGACCCCATCAATAGATCCCGTAACGACGGATGAACCCGCTGAGGCAGCCACTATTCTGTGCCCCAACTCCGACCATTTAATGTCTCCCCGGTCCCGGCCGAACCCCCCTCGCCGAACCGAATCCCCGAACCCTACTCGGCCCTCCTCCGCCGCAACGCGACGGCCCATGCGTGTCGAGTGTGCGGGCCGAGCATGTGAGGTGCCGCGACTTGCCGGGGTTTGCAGGGATGACTTGGGGCCTTGTTCGTCGTCCAGCCGAGGTCCCATGGCGCGCTGACGTGGGGCGCGGCAACCGGAGGCCACATGGCCCCGGAGGCCGCAGTTATAACACGTGATGACAGTCGTCGGAGATCTCGGTTGCTCCAGCTTGCGGGCCAATCGCAGAGGCGAACGACCCCCCGACCTCCAGTCCCCCGGTCGTCCCGCGATGAACGCCTCCTCTTGTGGGCTGACGACTTGGGGCACGGTGACTACCGGGCCCGGAGCTGAGGCCACGGCAGCGTTGCAGACGACCCCTTGTTTACGTTAAAGGACCTCGTGCGCTTGTATGCTCGTAGCGACCCGTAAGGAAGAAATATCGGTCTCGTCGGCCGTGTTGATGGGGACCCCCAGGTCCTGCGCCAACTTGAGCAGTTGCTCCAAAACCATGGCATCTTGGCCCTCCTCGTCCATACGAGGGAACGCGGCGTCGGCGAGAGCCAGCAACGCCGTGCGATAGGCGAGCACGGTCTCCGTGTCCGCCTTCCGTCTTGCATAAAAATGATGGCGACACGCCGAGGGAGGACCATAGACCTTGGCCATGAGAGCCAGCGCATCCTTGAGCGTGGAGCGGTCCGACCTGCGTGCGGACGTGAAGGCCGCGAGCGCGTTGTCGTCCAGCATGGCAGGCAGTGCCCGCAGTGCCGTAGCGTCGGACCAGGCGGACATTTCCTGATGCGCCAAAAACCTGCGCTGAAATTGGCCCCAGTCCCCGCCTTCCGCCTTGAAGGCTGACAACGTGGGAAGGCGCTGTTGAATGATGAAGTCGTCCTCCTCCTCGTGCTTCCTCTCCGCCGCCCCGTTGGTGTGTAAGATGGCGGCCCCAGTGGCGGGTGTTTGATGGCGGTCCGCAGCGCGCGTTGGTGACGTAAGCGGGCGCGCTTGGAGAACCGCTGCCACGTGGTGATGGCCGTTCCCGCCAAAAGTCGGCGCAGATGAAATGGCGGGAATCGCCAAGTCATTTTGGCGGGAATCTGCGGGGCGACCCTGTAGAACGTCCGCCGCCGTCCCCGCTCCTCCCGACGAGCTGATCTCCGCCAGGATGGACGCGGCGGCGAGCAGCAGCTCCGCCAGGCGGGAGTGCGCCTCGCGGAGCACGGCGTCGGTCCCCCGTCGCTCGTCCGGCGCCGTCGGCGGATCCTGCAGCGTGGGCAATTCCTCGTCCTCACCCCCCGATGCCAGCTGGCCCGAGTCGTCGAGGTTGTCCCCGCGGTCAATCCCGTGGGTCCGACGGGTCTTCCTTGTATCCATGCTTGGAAGACCGTTTCACTTCTGACGCCAGTTGAAGTATTTGAATTGACGGCAGGAACTTCTTGACGGGTAACACACTTTTATTAAATCTTGACGTGTCACAATACAACGGGTGGTCTCTATCCTTTGGACTATACACTCCACTTAACTCGTGTAGACTCTATGCTTCTGGCTACACACAATACACTTGACTCGTGTAGACCCTATGCCTCTGGCTACACACAATACACTTGACTCGTGTAGACCCTATGCCTCTGGCTACACACAATACATTCGGCTCGTGTAGACTCTATGCCTATGGCTACACACACTACACTCGCCTCTGGGTTACACAGAGTCCCGGTCCCGTTAGGACAGCGGGACTAGGTACCGCAGGGCTCTATGTCTTCATCCCCGTCTTCATTCTTCGCTGGTTACATACTGCCCTTACGCCTGTGTGCATTCCCTTTTATAGCCCCTGCTCACGAGAGACGGAGCTGATGCGGACGTCGACGTGAGCATCGCTCCTTAGTGAACCAATCACGACGCACTCTCTCTACGATCCGTTTTCCCCAGCGCGTGTTAACACTACTCCACCAATCACACCGCGCTGCCACCCGGTCACTCCCTCTCAGCGCGTCACCGGCCCACAGCCAATCAGTACCCCGTAACCCACGACCCCGCGCTGACCCCTGATCCTCCACCGTCAGCGCGCGTCACCACATACACAGCCAATCATTACGCGCTGGCATACGATCCCTAATCCCAGCGCGTATCACCACTACAGGTATATAACCCTGTGAGCTATGCGGCTCTTGACTCGGGTGCAACCGCAACAAAAAAAAAACATGAACAAGAAACATCTTAAAGTGACTACAGCAAAGAAAAAAACACCGCATTTCAACGCTGTGTGCAACAATCCCAGTGGGATGCAAGTCAAACAATAACAATCATAAGACAATGTAGATTAAAGTTAACAGGCTAACTCTGTACTACAACAAACAAACATGGCTAAACCAAAACGTTTTCCAAAATCACCAAAATAAAGCTATAAAAACAATGTAACAGTGATCATAGGAACTTCCTCAACAGTCAATAATGCCTCTGATTACGCGTGTCCCTCCTTCTTTAATCCCAAGCGGGCATCTCCCCACGCTTCTTCATTTATTTTAGGTGCAGCATCTTTTTTTGGTTTTAATTCCTTTGTCAGGGTCCATATTTTTGACGCACATGTCGATTATTATTATTATTATCGTTATTCAGGCACGGTGCTGTGCTGAATTTAATCGTTAAAAATCTTTTTTAGTTTTTTGTTTTGTTTCAAAGAACACTCCATCGTGCCGCGAAAACCCTGGGCAGCCGCAGCAATATTTTTGAACAAATAACGTTGGACACGGTCTCGAACTTATAGTTGTTGTCTCGCTGCAGGACGACACACAAAAAAAAACCAAATCTGACTGATTAGCCACGCGGGAATGCCACGGCTCACCTTGGCTTTTAACCGCGACACTACACTCGCGTACCCACTAATCATCTAATTAGCCGACAATACGCCTCCTCAGGCGCAGATCCGCACGTCCACTTTCTCCTTTAAGCGGTTTGATGGACGTGGTACGGTGCTTTGGAGGTGTTGCCATGGCAACTGAGCGATGATGGCGTTTGACGGCGAAGCTAAACGCCCTGGTTGAGATGATTTAGACAAAAACAATTTTTTCACGCACCACCACCATCAGGAATGGCTGCATGCAATACAAATTCAATGCTTTGCCCAGCCAAATATGTTTTTGTGTTGTTGTTGTTGTCGGTGGTTGTGCAGAGTTAGCGATGACCAATGTATGTACAGGGTTGTCCAGATGTCTTGTGGCTCCCAATTAATTTTCCTTTGCATGTTCATTTCTGTTTCAAATCAACCTCGCTTGGAGAATTAAGTGGGGATCACGAGACATCTGGGGCACCCTTTACTGTACTGTGTGTGCTCACGTATAGCCCCTGTGTTTGCTCACTGCTGATGAAGCCTCAAACGTACACATCGCCATGTATCTTCCTTTACGCGCTAAGTACGAGTCACCGTACATCCGTTTAATGTTTCTGTAACTTAATTTTCGAAATGGGCACTACGCCGATCAGTCTAAAAATAATCTGCCCGAGCAGATTTTGCGCCGCGGGGAATTTTACACTTAATTTTGATTTAACATCGATTCATGTTTGTGCAATGTCTTAAACATTGTTCACGTGTTCTTAGGTTTTTTTCGGTAAAGTCACGTAGGTAAAAAATTAAAATTAATAAAAGTAAAATAAAATAAAAATCACGACGTTTCGATTGCAACACAAGCAATCATCATCAGGTATAAATGAAATAGCAACAAAAAATTCTAACCAGAAAAACTATAGACAGACATATAAGCAGACAGATATCACCAAGATACACAGAGAGAGAGAGTAACACAGGTACAGAGTGAATATGAATCCTTGCAGTCACGAAAGCTTCAAATCTAGAATTGTTCACGTGATGCGATTGTTTTTCGATTTAAAGCTTTCGTGACTGCAGCGATTCATCTTCTTGGTTTTTTCGGTAAAGTCACGTAGAAGGGAAGTAATAAAATAATACAAATAAAACATAATAAAATAATTCTCACGACGTTTCGGCTACAACGCAAGCAGCCGTCTTCAGGTGAAGAATGAGACACTACCAAGCTAGGAGCTTATATATAAGCTGGGTTGGAGGTGGAAGAGCGTCTTTTTGTTAAGGCGCTCTTCCACCTCCAACCCAGCTTATATATAAGCTCATAGCTTGGTAGTGTCTCATTCTTCACCTGAAGACGGCTGCTTGCGTTGTAGCCGAAACGTCGTGAGAATTATTTTATTTTATTATGTTTTATTTTTATTATTTTATTACTTCCCTTCTACGTGACTTTACCGAAAGAACCAAGAAGGCGATTGTTTTTGTTATGCTTTCTATTGTCCTCATTGCTTTACAGTAATTTATTTTTGCGTTGCTATTGTTATTGTGATGCTCCAGCTCACTCGTGCGTGCGAGGATATTCTCATCCCCGCTCGTTCTCGCGGGGTCAAGGACACCGTTCTTGAGGCTTGAAACAAGCAGCGGTGGGAGTGAAAACACCAACGCAAGCCAATATATTCTTGGTTCTTTCGGTAAAGTCATGTAGAAGGGAAATAATAAAATAATATACATATAAAACAATACAAATTCTCACGACGTTTCGACTGCAACACAAGCAATCATCATCAGGTGTGAAATCAACAGCAAGAAAATTAGAAATTTTGTGTGAAATCCACAGCAAGAAAATTTCAAATTTTCTTGCTGTGGATTTCACACCTGATGATGATTGCTTGTGTTGCAGTCGAAACGTCGTGAGAATTTGTATTGTTTTATATTCATATTATTTTTATTATTTCCCTTCTACGTGACTTTATCGAAAGAACCAAGAATATGAATCCCTGCAGTCACGAAAGCTTTTAATCAAAACGTAAGCCAATATGTTACGAAAGGCAGGGGGGTATGGTGGGCTAAGAGGCCTACATAGGGTAATAAGGCCTCGATGTCTTCGCGCTGACGGAAACGATGCCACCGCTCATGAACAGGTTGAGGTGCAGATTGGCGCCCTAGAGGCCCCTGCTCCGAGTTTTTGTGCAGTTCAACAGACGACCGCGTGTGCACACCGGGACAGATATAGGCCATTACACCACCTAGGCCCCTTACCCCCCACCCCTGTACACGTGGACTGTGTACTGCCTTTTTTTGTCAATCCACCGCTGGATGAGGGCCTCCTCATGCCGTGGGGGTCGTGGCGGTTAATCGACCATACTTCATCACGCTGGTCAGTATGGGCTGGTGAAGCCGGGAGCAATAGAAGTGGAGTGACATCCGACAAAGCAGCCTTCAACAAATCTTTATTTGAAAGTCTTTATTTCCTTGGGCACGAGACGCGGTCTTCAATGAGTCCCTTCACTCCAAAGCGTTTCGAGCCCTCGCGTCTCCCCCCTTACAATATCCCTCAAAAGCCCCTTTCTCGAATGTTCCTTGGCCCACTTTCCCTCCGGCCGATCACCTTCTCACTTTCTTTCGAACGGGTCCCCCAACCGACCCTCCCAGTCAATCATCCTCCGTATCTCGCCCTGTCCATTTTGCATTTCTACCTCCAATCCCTTAAATTTCCCCATACCTCTATCCAATCCCCTTTGCAGGACCGGTTCGGTACCAATCACAGGGGCTTGTGTTTTTTTTTAACTTCCTGATTAGGTGTGTGCATTGAAAAACAAGGGGGGGGGGGTTTGACAACTTATTTTTACTTACTAAGCATCCTTGTCATTTTGACTTAAAGCTTTCGTGACAGCAGGAATTCATATTCTTTGGTTCTTTCGGTAAAGTCACGTAGATAGAAAATCAAATAAAAATCATAAAAAATAAAAATGAAAAATATCATTTGCAAGAGTGAACCGGGGTCACCCAAATGGCAAAAAAAGTCAAACAAACCGTGGTGGTGGGGGGGGTTAGCCCAGCAACGAAGCAAACGGAGAGACTCAGAACAAAAGCGAACCGCGTCGCAAAGGAAATTGAAAGTCCGGTATCACAATGGAGTTTGCTGCACTGCCCTCTGCTGCCGACAAAGCAGCCCACATCCGCCCAAGACACCTGGTTTGGTGCAGAGCCAGAGAAGAGACAAAGATCCTCCCCCTCCCGTATAGCCTTAACAGACTGTTGGGGCAAGTGCTGTTAGCGAGCACCTATGAAGGCCGGAGGGCGTGGGTGACCAGCACCACGCCCAACCGCCTTTGTCTCCCCAGTGGCGATGTCTACTACACATCGCACCAGGTACTCATTCGAGGCTGAGTCGACCTAGGGGAAGGCCCAGGACCGGTTCAGATAATCGTCACCGGTGTTGGCCGTGAGGGGGAATCTAACTCGGGTCGCCGGGTTCGTAGCGTGGTGCGCTAACCGCTGCACCACCGCTCCCCACACGTGGTGCATAGCGGTCACTCAATCAAGCACTATGCAGACTCGAAGCCAGTTTTAGCTTCTGAGACCCGATGATTTAATCAAAGGCGGCCGCCAATGTGTATGGACCACGCGTTTCATGCAAGCCAATCCGTGTAATCTATCTCATGCGTTTAACGTGCAATGTATCATGTCCTGCGATATTTTTTATACAACGTTTCAGACGCTTGTGGTAATTTGTTTTCACAACAAAGAGTCCGATGGAACATTGCAAGGATACATCGGTTGTTAGTAACCCGCATTAGGCTAATTAGCCTTTTTTATTATTAGTGAGAACCAGGCGTACATTGTGAATGTAAACAGAAGCTAAAAGTTACGTTAATGCAGTTAGCTCAATTAAATTAGTCTTACATTTCAGGGTCACATAGTAAAAACAAACCCATTAAGAAACGCGCATCGAATTATCGTTATTGACTTAAAGCTTGTTTTGCTATTGAAATGTCAGGGTTTTGCAATGTGTTATTCCGCTGCATCGTGAACGTCCTATTACATTAAAGAATTAGCCGTCCGCTCTGATGCATTGAGATGAAATAACGAATAAACCCCTCCACCGCCGAAACGTCCGAAATGAGAGATTAAGTTCGGGCAGAATTGACGATTGTGTTAAAGCCCCTCTTTAAGGCAGAGGTCGCCAACGGGTTTTGATTCCTTACCCGTACCCGGCCGCACCAGGGTCGCAAATGGGTACCCGTACCCTACCCGAAATGAGTGACAAACGGTTACTCACCAGTGACTCACGGCCTACCCGTACCCGGCCGCACCAGGGTCGCAAACGGCTACCCTTACCCGTACCCGGCCGGGTACGGGTAGCCGGGTATCGGGTAGGGTACGGGTATCGGGTTCCCGGTTGCGACCTCTGCTTTAAGGGGGGCGAATAGAGCCAATTGAATCGCCACCCTTGCACACGGCCGAGTCCGTGCTCATTTATGCCTTCATATTCTTTGGGTCTTTCGGTAAAGTCACGTAGATAGAAAATTGATAAAATGATAAAAAAAAAATCACGACGTCTCCATCGCAACACAAGCCATCGTCCTCCGGTGTTGCGATCGAAACGTCTAGATTTTAAAAAATCATTTTTTTTTCTATCGACGTGACTTTGCCGCACGGCCGAGTCCGTGCTAATTTATGCCCGCGGATTTGGTCTGTCCCCTCTGACCGCTACTTTGGAGCGTTGTCTGGTGAGCAAATCGGCGCCCAATTTGCGTGCTTCGCCGCAGGTGACGC
The DNA here is from genome assembly GCF_015708825.2 of Lethenteron reissneri. Taxonomy (NCBI): domain Eukaryota; kingdom Metazoa; phylum Chordata; class Hyperoartia; order Petromyzontiformes; family Petromyzontidae; genus Lethenteron; species Lethenteron reissneri. The sequence continues at coordinate 4,876,324 of NC_083805.1, forward strand.
CACGCAAAGGTCTCTCGTGTGGGAATTCGAGCAGCCCGGACACCGACAAGTGCCGTGGAATACGGAAATGGTTCGCGCGTGAGACGAGGCAAATCCGGAGGTCGGACGTGCCGGCTCCGTTTTCGATTTGGGGATCGTCCATAAATGACGTCACGCACCTAGGGGGCGGGGGGGGGGTCAGACATTTGTGACGATGTGTGACGAGGGGGAGGGGGGGTTGAGAAATGTGATGTCACATCAAAATGCGCAACTTTAAATAAATATAGACAACACGTTCTACTTCATTTAAATATCATTTTAATCAATGTTTTCTCCTAGAACAGGGGTCGGCAACCAAAATAACAAGAAGAGCCATTTCTTTCCAATTCGGTACAAAATTCAGTATTTCAAGAGCCGCAATGCATCTGAGTACATACTGTACTCACGTACATATCGTCAAGAAGCAGCCCGTAAAGAGCCGCATGCGGCTCCGGAGCCGTAGGTTGCCGACCCCTGACCTAGAACATCAGAGTGCAGCGCCACATTAAATACGCACTACAATGACAATAGTTTAAAGCGATTTGAAGCATGTTTTATTTTTTTTGGGGGGGGGAGGGGGCAGAGCTTTGTGACGTCATATTTCAGGGGAGTCTGACTTTCTGTGACGCCGTGTGACGAAGGGGGGGGGGGGGGTCAAATATCGTCCAAAATCGCGTGACGTCATTTATGGACGGCCCCCTTGCCGGCACAGCATTTGAAAGCACGTGGCGCGCTCCTCTGTCCACCCGGCAGTACAGACGGGTGGCACCGCGCGGACAGCCGATCGGCAGATTGGCACGTGGTGGGGTAAAGCTGGGAACCCGCGCGTCTTCCAAGGCATCTGGCCGGCGTGGAAGAATCGACAACATTCGTGGACGAGTCTGTCAAATACCCGCTCTGATGGGCTCTCTCTAGAGCCCTCCCCCCAACCCCCTCTAGTGGAGGCCCATCCACAAGCAGTGTTGTGAGCAAGCAATGGCACGGCTGCACTATGACATGTAAAAAAAATTCTTAAAAATGTTACCGCTTATATGGGACTATCGTTTTTAATAGAAAATTAACGGATAATCCATCGTAACATGATAACAAATGTAATGTTAATAGTTTCAAAAAGTCAAAGGGTCTCCACTTTGTTCGCCATCGTTGTCAACACGTGCCTGGAATCATCTCCAGGAGATCTCCAGAGCACGGAGGCGGCACATTTCTCGTGGTGTTGTTGCAAATTCTCGGAAGTGTTCACATTGTTTCGAAGCACCCTGCACATTATGCACTACACGTGGACGAGTAGGCGAAAGATAACCTCTGGGAGCCCCTTCCGTCAGCAGCAGCGTGAGCAAGCAATTGCAGGGCTGCACCTTTACCTTACACACCCACCTCTCGCGCCATTCGTGATTGCGTCTGCTCGCTGCGATTGATGATTCCGCTCAAGAGGAACCGAGCGATGAATGCGCAGGTGGCTCGGGAACAAACAAAACACGAGAATGCGCCACGCTACAAACAAACAAGTTCAAGTTTCAAGTTCATTGATTAGGTACAGAGCCCTGTGAGCCATTCGGCTCTTGAATCGGGTGCAACCGCAACAAACAAAAAACAAAAACATGAACAAAAAACATCTTAAAGTGAATATGTCACTAAGTGCAAACAGAAAATCCAAGAAAAGACAGCAAAATATTGCAGAAAAAACACCGTACACCAACGCTGTGTGCAAAAATCCCAGTGGGATGCAAGTCAAACAACAACAACAACCACAGACAACTTAGATTAAACAAACACGTCGAGACCACACGCACGCACGCACGGCGACGTGGGGTAGAACCTGTTGCTAACATCCAACCGCTGTGGAAACCTCGCAACGCACGGCATTTGGCGGGCAAGAGTAACATTGCAAATTCTAGATTTGAAGCTTTCGTGACTTCAATGATTCATATTCTTAGGTTTTTTTCGGTAAAGTCACGTAGGTAAAAACATTAAAAAGTAAAATAAAATAAAAATCACGACGTTTCGGAGGCAACACAAGCTTCCGTCTTCAGGTGGTACCGTCACAGCCACGACAGCTGTATCAAGTAAATGAGAGATTGCAGGAGCTACCACTCCAATCTCTCATTTACTTGATACAGCTGTCGTGGCTGTGACGGTACCACCTGAAGACGGAAGCTTGTGTTGCCTCCGAAACGTCGTGATTTTTATTTTATTTTACTTTTTAATGTTTTTACCTACGTGACTTTACCGAAAAAACCTAATAATATGAAACATTGCAAATGTTTAGACGGGGGGGGGGGGGGGTGGAAACAAAACATAGATTGCTCTCGTCATACTCCTATTCAAAATTATCAATGCCTCGAGTTTCTTGGCTGGCTACTGGCTGGGTTCCTCGCCACCATCGATTGTTCGGCGGCTGCCTCGGAGCGTTGCCATCGAAACGAGACTGGGGCGACCGGGCGAAACGGGAGATTTTGCCCGTGTAGCGAATCGACAATGAATCGAATTGAAACGGCGGAAGGAGTTCCCAAGACGTGCACTTCACAGACAGCGACGCCGAAGAGACGGGAGTAATACATACAGAAGACTGGCCACGGTTGTTCATTTAGAATTTCTCAAACCTTTAAATTTGCACTCCTATTAATGGAATTCTTTCGTACTCTTTGGTTCTTTCAGTAAAGTCACGTAGGTATAAAATAAAATAAGTCACCAACGTGACTTTACCGAACGAACCAAAGAGTATGGATTCCTGCAGTCACGAAAGCCTCAAATCAGGAATTTTTTCGTTAGAATATTCGTTATATGCTGGGGAGTCTTTATAAAAAAAACCTCAGCAGATTAATGTTCGTGTCCAGAGTTCAGAAATGCGTGAAGAGTTATGAAAATGACGGCTGTCACTTATATTTCGTTGCGGATAATAACAATAATTTAGGATCCTTTGTAAATCTATTGCTGCGTGAAGGTCCCCCACACCATGGCGGTTATGGAGGTATTCGACCATACTTCACTATTGTGGTCAGTGAAGGGACTGGATCAGAGATCACTCATCACTCGTGTGAGCGGCATGGAAGAGAATCGAATTGAGACTGCCTGCAGGTTTCGTCTTGCGGAGTCTGCTAACCGCTGCTACACGACTCCCCTGGTTCTTCTAACAAATATATCGATTTTTTCGTTTTCAGTGTCGGTAATTTTGTTTGATGTTCTGTATCTCATGATGGTTGTTCCGTTAACCTGTATGTGTGCACATATTCTCGCACATTTTAGTTTTCCAACCTAAGTTGCCTTTGCAAAGGAGCTGTTTGTCTCGATGGACTCGCGATTTGATTCTTTAAGAAATAAAATAAAACTACGGAAAATATGGTAGCACCTGTAGTGGCGACTACGTGGTTGACAGGGACCTACAGCGCACAGCACACACGGATAAGGGATGCTGTTGTGGTGTAATGGCTAGCACGCTGCACTTGCAATACAGAGGTCACCACACTTAAGTCGATGGGCAGGTGGATGGGCATCTGGCCGCCGTGGAAGAGTAGGCCAAATACACCTCTAGAGCTGCTTCTAGTGGAGGCTTTTCCGCCAGCATTGGCGTGAGCGAGATTACTGGACGGAAATCCAAAAACATCAAAATCTTACACAATCGATTCGTGCGCTCATGATTCGATGCCTCTATCGTTCCACCACTCGAGTGGCCGAGTGGCAGCGTGAGTCTGCAACGATCACGGACGAAGAAGGGACGACGTTCCAGAGACTGGCGCGTGCGAGAGCGAGACGCAATGCAGCTGCGCAGGATTACGATTTGCCCCCATCATCCACGAGTGAATTAAGAACGGCTTACGATGCATTTACATCTCGTACAAATGGTCCCCAGAGACAGTGATAACTCCCTCGCTGCAGCGGTGCATAATGAGCTACGCTCTTGCCAAAGGTCAAGTTTGTGCAGCTCCCAAAGGAGGGCACCAACCAGTGGGGGGATACGACTCAGCCTTTGTCGGAGCGGTGGTCGGGGCTGGTGTGGAAAGAACGGGGCCCCATTTCCTCCGCGCCCCCCTCTTCCACTTTTTCTCGGCGGTGGCGCAGTGATTCAGGAACGGCGCTGTGGACGAGGGGGCGAGTAATTGGGCTGACATCCATTCGCTGCAGAAACCTTGCGACGGGTTGCCATCGCATCGTGCGACATTTGCGCGCAAGAATAACATTGGAAGGTTGGCTTCGGGAACCACAACAACAAAAAACGAATTGCACTTGTCATGACTGCTATTCAAAAGAATCAATGCCTCGAGTTGCCTGGCTGGCATACTGGCTGGGTTTCTCGCCACCCACAAAAAGAAACTCGATTGTTTAGCGGCTGCTGCAGGGCCGCTGCCACCGAGTGGGCGAGCAATTCGTGAACCAGTCTTGGTTACACCACCACCCAAAATGAATCGACCGTTGTGATAAAAAAAAAAGTATGGCGATACGACCGATTTCACTGATACCGTCCGGGCAGGCGTTCATCCCATTGGAATTGACAAAGGGGCTGCATGCTATGTCATTGCGATGATGTCACGCTCCGCGGGATTGAACGGCCGTGAAGACATCGCACGCTCGGCTGGGGAGCTTGAGCCGCAGAGGAGGCGTCGTCACTTAGGATGCCGAAGTTTTGGGATTTTGTTGCCATTCATCTAGGAAAGTCTCGCCGAGTTGCGGGATTCATTCATTTGCAGAATCGGTTCCCGGAATGCTTTTGTTTGGCGAGTTCCTCTTGAAAGGAGTGCTTTGCACGTGGAAGGCAACTGGAGAATCCGGAGAAAACCCCACATTTACGAGGGGATAATACACACAAATATGTCCCAAACTTATTTCTGGAAAATGTTTTCGCTTATTGGCCACGAGCAGTGTACAGGTTGCGTCCCTATCCTGCACACTATTTCAACGTCCCCGCACCTCTGATTAGCACGGTTGGCTATGCACGGTGCGGAAGAAGTTCAACATGCAGAACATACGACGTTCAAGTTTGAACAAAAAGGTTAAAGTGCAGCTCTAACGTTGGCTACGTCACTGCTGGAAGAGCGGCATCCACTAGAGGGAGCTCTAGAGATACACACACACTGAGGGTATCTTTAATAATAATATTATATAATTACTAGCTGTACTACCCGGCTTCGCCGGGACTTGTATCCACCACGGCCGGCCGCCTTTGTCTCCCCAGTGGCGATGTTAATACGCTACAGCAGTTACTCGTTTGAGGCAGAGTCGACCTAGGGGAGGTTCAAATAATCGTCACCGGTGGTGGCCGTGAGCGGGAATCGAACTGGGTTCGCTGGGTTGGTAGCGCAGCGTAGCGTTAAGCACTACACCCACCGCTCCTCACACACCACACACGCACAGACACACACACAGACACACGCAGACACACACAGACAGACACACACACACACAGACAGCACGCTAACCACTACACTACCGCTCCCCACACACCACACACGCACACACACAGACACACACACAGACACACACACACAGACAGCACGCTAAGCACTACACTACCGTTCCCCCTACACAACACACGCGCGCGCGTCCATAGGTACACATACAGGCGCTTGCTGCAGACACACACAACTTTCAGGGTGCGCACGGCAGTAAACGACTGCAATAATAAAGTGGCAATGCTGCGCGAGGAACGCCTTAGACCTGCAAGACATTTGTGTAATGCGAGCGTAAACACACAAACACATACAAACACATACACACACATACATACACACACATACACACAAACACATATACACACATACACACACATACATACACACAGACATACACATACACACAAACACACACATACATACACACAAACACATACACAATACACACAGACATACATGCAGACACACAGAGACACACATAACACACATACATACACACACATACATACACAGAAACACATACACACACATACATACACACACATACATACACACAAACACATACACACACGTACATACACACATACATACAGACACACAGACATAGACATAAACACATACAAAAAAAACCCACATACATACACACACAGACATACACACAAACACATACACACACATACATACACACATACATACACAGAGACAAACACATTCACACAAACACACACATACATACACACAAACACATACACAATACACACACACATACATGCAGACACACAGACACACATAACACACATACGTACACACGCATACATACACAGAAACACATACACACATACATACACACACATACATGCACACAAACACATGCACACACGTACATACACACATACATACAGACACGCAGACATACACATAAAGACATACAAAAAAACCGACATACATACACACACACATACACACAAACACATACACACACATACATACACACATACATAGAGACACACAGACATACACATAAACACATACACACATACACATGACCCGGCTTCGCCCGGGACTTGGATCCACGATGCCCGGCCGCCTTTGTCTCCCCAGTGACGATGTTCACACACGACAGCAGTTACGCGTTTGAGGCTGAGTCGACGTAGGGGAGGCCCAGGTCCGTTTCAAATAATCGTCAGCGGTGGTGGGCGTGAGTTGGAATCGAACTGGGGTCGCTCAACCAGCTTAATGACTATTAGTACAAAGAACATATAAAGAATCGATTATAATAACCAGGCTACAGTCCACATTATAGACTGCCAGTACACGCACTCAGCTTCATAAGCAGGCTAGAGTGGCAGTACGCAACACACATACATACACACACATACATACACAGAAAGACACACACACATACATAGACACACACATACATACACACAAACACATGCACACACGTACATACACACATACATACAGACACGCAGACATAGACATAAAAACATAGAAAAAAACCCACATACATACACACACACACAAACACACACACACATACACACATACATACAGACACACAGACATACACATAAACACATACACACATACACATGACCCGGCTTCGGCCGGGACTTGGATCCACGATGCCCGGCCGCCTTTGTCTCCCCAGTGACGATGTTCACACACGACAGCAGTTACGCGTTTTTGGCTGAGTCGACCTAGGGGAGGCCCAGGTCCGTTTCAAATAATCGTCAGCGGTGGTGGGCGTGAGTTGGAATCGAACTGGGGTCGCTCAACCAGCTTAATGACTATTTGTACAAAGAACATATAAAGAATCGATTATAATAACCAGGCTACACTCCACATTCTAGACTGCCAGTGCACGCACTCAGCTTCATAAGCAGGCTAGAGTGTACATGATAGAGTGGCAGTACGCTCACCGAGTTTAATAAGCAGGCTACAGTCTACATGATAGACAGGCAGTACGCTGACCCAGCTTAATCGATTATAATAACCAGGCTACAGTCCACATTCTAGACTGCCAGTACACGCAGTCAGCTTCATAAGCAGGCTAGAGTGTACATGATAGAGTGGCAGTACGCTCACCGAGCTTAATAAGCAGGCTACAATCTACATGATAGACTGGCAGTACGCTGACCCAGCTTAATGACTATTTGTACAGTGAACATTTAAGTAATCGATTTGGGTTTAAAAGTAATATTAATTGCACACATTGTGGTAGGGGTGGAGTGAAGAGTAGGAAAAACTTTGATGAATTTACCTCAGAGTGGCGTGGTGGGTGTCGAGGCCTAGTAGCGTGCAGAGCCTGCGGCCTCGCCTAAATTGTCCACCCGGCAGAGGCAGGGTACGGGTGGCGTGCCTTCCCCCCCCCCCCAGCGCTCCAACAATACTGTGTAATGGCAATTATTTAATTATTTACGGAGCTTATGAAAGCGGCGAAGGCGTGGCTAGCCTTTGGCAGGGGCAACCGCCGTCCAATGAAACTGCAGCCCTTGGCGAAGGCGTCGCTAGCCGTTGCCAGGTCCAATGAAAGCGGCGAAGGCGTCGCTGGCCGTTGCCAGGGGCAACCGGCGTCCAATGAAAGTGCGTATGGTCCGAAATCCACACACACACACAGACAGACAGACATGAACGATTTTATATATATAGATTCCACACCGGCCAGAAATCTTGGAAGAAGTCGGAGTACACACACACTTTGCCCCACCATAGGCGAGCTGTCCATCGACTGACTGTGGATTTTTAGAGGTGGTGCGGATCAGGCGGGAGGTGGGGGCGGTTTGTGGAAGTGAAGACATTTTGCCCATTGTGTCAGCTTGCAGATCGAATTGAATCGGCCACCCTCTGGAATGCAAATCCGGTGTGATAACCACTCGCCATTGCACCATGGGCAGCTACCCCGGTTCTCACATCTCAGCCCTCATTAATCTGCTGTTGGGCCATGCATCATGCATGCCACGGCTTATCGTGGAGTTGGACGCGTTCCCTTCCTTCACTTGCCGCTGCATTATTATTCTTGACCATTTGCCATCATCGCTGCGAGCAAGTTGTCCTGCCCAAGCACATTTACGCTTAAAAAAGAAAACACACACACACACTTAACTATTTGAATGCACGTTTCTCCAACCCATGTGGTTATCGCTGTCTCTCAATGTAACGCAAAGAATGCAACTCTCCGTGAGATGGTCTCATTTTTAAATCCTTTATATTAAGTTCACTTGCTTGCTTGCTTGCGCGCTTACAACCGTGCAAATCTTTCGGTCGGTTTTTAACCCACTTCCCGTGATCCAATCGAGCTGACATTTTGCACACAGACTCATTGTGCGTGACAATTTATTTTCGTGAAAAAATTTCCATAACTTTACACTTTTTAGGAATTTTTTTTTATATTTAATTACCAATTGCTTAATGGTGGCAGGCAATCATCTGACCCATAGGTGGCAGCCATCTCAAGTCAGAGGACGAGAGGACTCTAGCAGCCACGTATACAAAAGGATTTATAGTGAAAAACTTTGTTTTTACGGGTTCATTTTTTAACCCACTTCCCGTGATCCAATCGAGCTGACATTTCGCACGCAGACTCGTTGTGCGTGACAATTTCTTTTCGTGAAAAAAATTTCCCAAAATTGTACACTTTTTAGGATTTTTTTTTTATATTTAATTACCAATTGCTTAATGGTGGCAGGCAATCATCTGACCCATAGGTGGCAGCCATCTCGAGCCAGAGGACGAGAGGACTCTAGCCGCCACGCATATAAAGGATTTATAGTGAAAAACTTTGTTTTTACGGGTTAATTTTTTACCATCTATTGTTTCTTGATTATCATTTCTTGAGTCGTCTTATTTATGGAGGGCAGCTTTTTCTGTCAGCCAAAATTAAACAACATTAGCATGTCGTGATTCACGATTGATATGTGGGTCAAATCGTATAAGTCATGAAACCCTCTTTCAACCGACAGCCAATTAATGAAGTTGTAAAGTGAACAAATGCGCAAACTTATTTCCAGTTATAGATTGGCACGTTTGTTCACGATCTGATCTAAAAATAAAGTACAAATCGTAATATTGGTCGTGAAATCTTACGTGTTAAAACTACCGCATCATGTTCGTGTCATCTATATGAGCTGCACACGATTGGTCCCGTATGCCTGGACAAAACTCCATCGCATTGAAACTTGGTTTGCACTTCGTTTGGCTAAATTCCAGCCCTGAGATAAACAAAAAATACCGCATGGCAGAATGTGTGGGAAAGTGCGGTCCCCCCACTGTGTAAAATAAAAAAATATACCAACATGATGGAATAATTTGCGAGAAGTGTCACGCGAAATCTCTTCTGCAGCCACTGTCTGGGCGGGGGACACACCGATGCATTGCGTTCTGAGATTTACAAACGGATTCTTCACCTCATGATATAATGCTGATAGCACAACTGGATAACAATGGGGGGGGGGGGGGGGTAAGACAAAAACAATGAACTCTTTCCCACGCACAATTAGATTCATGTCAGCATTAGCGTAAGCAATGGCGGAGCCAGGATTTTCAGTTAGGGGGGGCAACCCCTCCAGCAATGAAAAATGATAGAGGAGTTGTTAGTAAGTAAGGAGTTGTTAGTAAGTAAGGAGTTGCTAGTAAGTAAGGACTTGTCCCTCGCGTTTTATACGACGCGTGTGCGGCGATGGCGTAGCCATCGATCGAGGGTTGAATTCGAACCGCGTCGTGTGATCGGCATCGCGCTCGCTGAAGGCGTTGATGCCTTCAGGGAAGTCGTGGACTGTGTATACGCAACTGCGCACAATTCTGAGTCACTTATAACTGCTTTGCCGTTACTTATTGCCAATTATGGGCTCAGACTATTGTCCTATCATCTCATAGAATCCCTGGCACGTAATAATATGCTACACAGTGGCAGTGGGGGTCGCAAAATGCCGATTTATTACTAATAAACCCCAATGATCCGATCTAAATGAGGGATTTTGATCGGTCCATTGGGCGGGGGGGGCGGGCACGTGCCACTCCACCCCCCCACTGGCTCTGCCAGTGAGCGTAAGTAATCGTTTTAATACTGTGTAATAATTTAAAATGCATTATGTATTACACGCCCTCAAGATGCATTGCTTTGCTGCGTTAAACGACCATCTTTGCCTTCTGAAAACTAAAATCACACTGAAGCAACTTACCAGCAACCCGGGGCATTCTGCTGAAGCTTGCAGTAACCCTTAGCTCTGCGGGGAGGTCGTTATTTTCCCACAATTCAAATCGTCTGCACACATCACGATTTTCAGTGTCCCAGACTCGCTCAAGTTTAATTCAACCGATGCTTTTTGTTCATTTATTTGCCATACGGAGAGTCCCGGTTAGCCAGTTACCCAGTTAGTTTGCAAGAGCTATCGGCGCTGCACATCAGCGCAGAACAACAACGACGACAACAACAATAACAACAACGACGACAACAACGACGACAACAACAACAACAATGACGTCAGAGTGGTCCGTGCGGAGGGACAGGCAACATGGGAGCAGGAAAAACGAGTGCTTAAAGAACAAACGTTAACAATGTTAACCCAAATAAACAACAGGCATATCGCACCAAAAAAAACCACACGGACAAGGTAGTTAAATTTCGATTTAAAGTTTTCGTGACTGCAGGGATTCATCTTCTAAACCCCCCGCCCACCTCCTACGCATTTCACAAGTAGTACTAATCCCATATCTGTATTTCTCATAAATATGCTAAATTCCTCTTGATATTAAAATTATTTTGTCAAGGCGCTCTTCCCCCTCCAACCCAGCTTAAATAGACGCTCCAAGCCTGGGGTGTTTCATTCAGACTCTATCTTCTCGACAGACCTGTTCTCCACCTGAGGACGGCTGCTTGCGTTGTGGCCGAAACTTCGTGAGAATTATTTTATTATGTTTTATTTTTATTATTTTATTATTTCCATTCTACGTGACTTTACCGAAAGAACCAAGAAGAAGAAAAAAAAGACAAGGTACTGAAATGGCAGGAAAGATGAGCGCGGAGGCGAAGTGATCACGTTCACGAAAAATGGAACAACACAATTATCACGGGAATGCGAAAGCTAACAGCGAACGGGTTTGATATTAGTTTGCTCCCTTGGAGAACATTGACTTAATGATAATTTTTCAGGCATCGATCAGGAAACGTGGAAGAAATTGCCAAAGAAAATGGGAAAAAATAATCAGAAAATTACACAAATACAGAGGTCCGTGCTTTGGAAATACGCTGAGAGATAGGACGAAGAGCACGTGCATTAGAGAATGCATTGCAATTCAAAGATATCACGTTATTTAGAAATGTAAGCGGGTTTGGGCAGAGCATAATTGCCAGGAGGGACGATGCCCAGTGATCAAGACTAACAATAAAGTGGCATCCACATTAGGGGGGAAAAAATACACACGAAAGGATCACCAACGTGGAGATGGAGCGATCGAATCACCTCGTGCGGAGAAGCCTAAAGGATGATAATTGTTTTTTTACCCTTCTATCTGGCAACAAAACTGACACCTTTTTACAAGGAGTCATGTTTGCATAGACCACAATACCTGCAGTCATAATGCAAACAAAACACATAACTCTGATAATGTGCACTGTCCTTCAAGTTGATTGGTCCACACCCGAGACAGCTTTCCTTAGAGCCTAGTCTCACATGGGTTGGACCAGATGACGCCAAAAGGCTCGGCTCTAAGGAAAGCTATCTCGGGTGTGGACCAATCAACTTCAAGGACAGTGCACATTATCAGAGTTATGTTTTTTGTTTGCATTATGACTGCAGGTATTGTGGTCTATGCAAACATGACTCCTTGTAAAAAGGTGTCAGTTTTGTTGCCAGATAGAAGGGTAAAAAAACAATTCTCATATTTTTACTGGCAAATGAGGTTCCAAAGCCTAAAGGACTTTTTGCATCGCGAAACCACGTGAGACATGGCATCTGCTTCGGGGAGGCCTTGATCCAGCAGTGGAGAGATCGCGTCTGATGACAATGCCGATACTTTTTTCTCAGGATTCGGGGTGAAAGAGTTAATGGCTCTCAGTGGTGGCGTTTGGTGGGGGGGGGGGGGGAGGCTGTCAGACTCACACCCGACATAGGAGAGGTCAGCTGCAGAGACGGCCAAGCAGCGTGTGAGGGCCTTCCTGTCAGCGCGGATAAAATATGACCCTCCACTGCATCCCTATCGCTACGGGAAGCCCCAATTATATTCACACCGCCTGCTGTTTCATTGCTTGTTTGTTTTATTTTAATTTGTAGGTCATTAGTCAATTTTCATGACTAATTTAACCGATGCATACATTTATTGAAGATGATGTGGTGGATGTTTTTTTCCCCCTCCCCCCTCTCGAACTCCGCACGAAAATGAGACCAATACCAGCAGGTGTAAATGGGTGGAATGATCCGTAGTTGACTGAACTGTACACACAAACAGTCCACAGCTCTCTCCGTTGCGTCGTCGGGATCATACCGCACTAGATTTGAAGCTTTCGTGATTGCAATGATTCATACTCTTAGTTTTTTCGATAAAGTCACGTAGGTAAAAAATGAAATTAAAATTAATAAAAATAAAATAATAAAAATCACGACGTTTCGGAGGCAACACAAGTCTCCGTCATCAGGTGGGACCGTCACAGCCAGATTTGCTGTAATCAGAAACGTCGTCATTTTTATTATTTTATTTTTATTCATTTTAATTTCATTTTTTACCTACGTGACTTTACCGAAAAAACTAAAAGTATCATACCGCACGTTATTTAGCGGTGCGACGTTTCGCTCCACGTGCCGCACCAGAAAGAAGGGCTCCGTGCCGCCAGGCGCGCGGCGCGAACCTCGCCGGGGCTGTGAAAATCATTCCGGTCGCAGCGGCAACATTTTATTTATCGTTCACCGTCGGAGATTGAAAACGAGCTCGCAATATCACACACTCTCACCGTTTCCAATAAGAAGCCGGAGAAATAACTCAACTTAATGAAATAACAAAAAAAATGCACTGTTATTATTATTCATGTAGAGTGAGAAACTTGCCTGTTTTCCTTACGAGGGTATTGTTTATCTTTCCCAGCCTGCTCGTGTCAGTCTATTGTGATGTATACATTGTGTCACAGCGTGATTGGACGACATACATCGCATGTCGCTCATTTATCCCTCTTTGTAATTACGTCTCAAATAGGTTTACTGCGTAACATATTTCAAGCGAACGGACTATGTATATATTTTATTCTGGTTGTTAGTATAAAGCATTTTTCGGAAGCACAGTGTGTATACACGGGAGAGAGCGGTGGTGCAGTGGTTAGCACACTGCGATGTGAACCCAGCGACCGATTTCCAGCCAAGACGAGCAGCAGTGGAACGTGATGACATCTGAACCCAACCCACACTGACTAGCAAGGTAAACATCCCTCACAGCGGACATAGTTTGGGAAGGCTTTCATCCATCAGTGAATTGGCAAAGGACTGTCAATAAAATAATACAAATTTTTAAATAAATAAATAAGTAGCGCATGGAAAGATGTGGATTGCAAACCCGGTAAATATCCCCCCCATGCAATATGAGATGCAAATAAATGATACCATGGTACAGCAATGCGAATGAATTGTCTTCACGCTAATTTAGTGCCTAGCCCATGCGTACTTTCGCACAAAAGGGCATATGGCAGTTCCACAAATTAGGCAACCACATTCGTCAACATTTATCGCCAATTAATTACGTGGGCTGGGACAGATTAACACGGGGGGATTTCGGGGCCATATAGCTAGAGGGCTTCATATTTTGTAATGTTTTGATTTAAAGCTTTCGTGACTGCAGGAATTCATATTCTTTGGGCCTTTCGGTAAAGTCACGTAGATAGAAAATTAATACAATTATAATAAAATCACGACGTCTCCATCGCAACACAAGCAATCGTCCTCAGGTGTTGCGATCGAAAGGTCGAGATTTTTAAAAATAATTTATTATTTTTCTATCGACGTGACTTTACCGAATGACCCAAATAATATGATGACATGAGTTTGTGACTTTCTCCCTTAACGTTTACAATCGTTGTCACCCTTCTCATGTAAATGTTGTTTTAAAATATATATAAGTAACAGTACTTGTGAAAGGTGACACTTTTGTCTGCCACTACATTGCAATACATTATCATAAATAATGATACTAATGTACAGTCTCTTTCAATCCACTGCTGGATACGGACCTCCTCCCCCACTCATGGGGGTTGACCACACTTCACCTTTCTAGCCAGCGCTGGTCAGAGGAGACGTGCAACATAGACGCGGGAGCACAGTAGAAGTACTGTACAACAATTGTGCTGCACTGCCCCGTGCCGTCCACATTGCTCGCACCTACGATGATTCGTGCGGTTTGGCCACGTACAAAGCAGTTCAACAACACACGTACAAACAAACACTGCTCCGCCACAGCCGATGACACCTATCCAGGCTCTAATCTGCCTGTCTTCCATAATCTGCTCAGATCGGATGCTTTCCAGGCGATTTGGTCATCGGTGGGTCGTTAAATTCCGGAAGTGAAAAGGTGCACATTTTTTACAGGTGTGCATTCATATGACAAGGGCACCGAGATTTTCAATTACCTATAATGACCGCTATTGTTTCGGAGCCTTTTGTGCATGCTCAGCAATTTCCTCCCGCCAACACAAGGGGAGCCATCTGGCATTGCCAGATAATAATTATATAACGCATTCATTTCTGCTGCAATGATTTCTATGATTGAAAAAAACCGTTCATCTTTTAGATTTTGGTGTTCAACAAAACCATAGCACTTTGACGATGGTCTACTCTCAGCAACATTTAAATATCATTATCATCATCAGCCACTGTTTATCCATTGCTAGATACAGCTCTTCCCCAGCTGTCATTATCCCACACAGTCTGCGATTCCACAGTCCGCGTCACTTGTGCACACAAACAGACCCCCATCGCTCCGTCTCTGCAATAATTCGACTGTATTGTCTGGGACATTACCATTTGGTTTCTCAATTCTATCAGCAGTCTCATCCATTGGTCATCATTCCTACTCACGATTTATCCCGCCCAAGCCACATCACTTTTATCTTAACAGTCAGTAGAATAACACGGAGGCTTTCGCGACCAATACTATCCATAATAGAGGTTTTTAGGTTAGCGACATATTTGTAATTACGCGATCCAACCCAACTCCCTCTGTTGTGGAGTCAGAAAATAAGTGACTTGCTGGGGCATTAGTCTGCGAGGAGGATCGGCGACGATTGCTGCTGGCCATGAAACCCAAGCGAGCCATTTGCGGTGAGCATTTTCGAATTTTTGCAAATGCGCCTCCCCTGACACTGGCACGCAATGGCCTACACTTGCGAACGACGGCCAGGGGATCTTTTAAGGCCCACTGTGAATCAGGACGGCGTATAGTAAGTTCGTGGTAGTATTCAGTGCCGGATTAAACTAGTGCGGGGCCTGGAGCATATGTTATAAAGGGGCCCTTAATATAAAAAAAATTAAAACACGAATTTTTTACTTGCATAGTAAATTAATTGTATTTTTTCATTTGCTATACAGCCATATAATACCACAAATCGCTAACTTTGAACACCCAGTCGTTCATAAAAGTTGAAGGCGTTATAGTACTATAGTAATAGAGCAAGTGCAGAATGACTGAACCGGAATTGATAGCTTTAAAGCATTTAGCGCGGAGCCCTTGAAAGTGCGGGGCCCGTAGCTACATATGTAGCTACTTTTGCTACTCGGAGAATCGGACACTGGGAGAATTCGTGTGGTTATTTGCACCCTCGGTAATAACCCGCAGACATCTGCCACAAGCAAAGCTACCCGCGTGCGTCACAAAGGTGGATTCGCTATCTCACGTGGGCCTCTGGCAAGCATCCATGCATCCCCATCCTCTGCGTCTCCCGCACGTGGCTTGTGCCACTTACATTTCGACTCGTTGCAAGACAAGACACGTGCCACGTGACACGGCTTGCTGTGACCGACTGCCCCCTGCTGGTTGAAATCGTGTAATGTACGATTCCAACATTTTGGTTTGGTATTTGAGAAGGCACGCCACGGTGCTGACACTAGAGCAATGCAGAAAACACCATGGTAATGCAATATATTTCAAGGAGTGTACTTTGCAGTTGGCAACTGGCAAAGGACAAAATTTTTTCTGGAGTGGAGAGCGGCAGAAAGCGAGACGAAATCATAGACTTCGGAGGTCACGACTCTACAGGAGCAACCAAGGAACGGAAAAAAAATGAGAGAGGCCTTAGCCCGGCAATGGGAAGTTACTAGCTGAGAACAACAACAATTTTGCAATAAAATAATATCAAGGTGCTTTTAGTGGGTCGCCCTCTGCCATTATTTCCCTCAAAATATTATTCATTTTGAGGGCATGGAAGAACGATTGCCAAGACCGCCTGAATAGAATTGAAATAATCAATTAATGTGTATCCTGTAATTCTTGCTTCGATTAATTTAATGATCAAATGGAAACTCCCATGCAATCCATTAACGCCACGACCCTCACTCATTGTCACCGCAATGCACTTAGGAGTGGACTGCTGTTTGCAGTATTTTGGAGGCCGGATAACTGCCATCTGCCATTTTAAAATGGCCGCCGATCAGCTATATATTTTTGTTGTAAAAAATATTAATAGTTAATATATGTCATCAATTAATAATTCCAGCACTACACATGACTAAACGGTTCATCTTCTTGGTTCTTTCGGTAAAGTCACGTAGAAGGGAAATAATAAAATAATAAAACTAAAACATAATAAAATAATTCTCATGACGTTTTGGCCACAACGCAAGCAGCCGTCCTCAGGTGAAGACCAGGTCTGTCGGGGAGACAGTGTTCACTTGAATAGCACGTTTGCTTTCTGGAACCAATATGATTCATAATGGCTTTCTTTGGGTTAGGCCACAATGATCTACATATTGTGTACACTTTGCTGTTCATAAACACTGACAACACGTGTTTTTGTGCATGGTCATATCCCATCCGAGCATTATCCAGGCTCAACCCTCATCAGCTTTCGAAGGTGATTTGGTCATGGGCTTTAGTTTTCTGCCGCACACCTCCGATAAGCACGGTTGGCCACGCATGGTGCAAAAGAAGTTTAACATATACACATATATGCCTGTACACAAAATAAATGCAAACACATAAAATAAATAAGACAAAAATGCAATTATATTCGTAATAATACGTGATCTATCAAGACTACTTAGGTACGCACTCAAAAGTGCTGTACATCACAGGATAGTAAAAACACGATGTGTGAACACGTGTTAAGCGAGGACTTAACGTTAATCACTTGAAGGACAGTATCCACTTGTGAGCAATAACTCCCGAATTAAAAAATTAGATCCAATCTAGGAGTTCCCTTCCTCATCACAGTGAGTGTTTCAAGTTAAGTGGGACCACGAAAGGAGTGCTTTCAATAAGATCCATGCTTCATTGACCTCAGGAGGACATTTGGCACACTCTGCCCTTGAACAATGCTTGACTGCCATCTCCTATTGCTCAAAAATAATAACGTACCAAAATCATGAGGGAGAAGACACTTCAAATGTAAGTAACCACCCTTCACGGCTCCGCTATTAATCGTCCTTTTGACACAATTGATTCTGTCCATTTAATACAGTCACGGAGTTAAACATTTCTTTCAATATTTCAATAAAATTGTGCATAAACCCCTGGGTGTTTTGGAAAAAATACCCCCAAAAACCTTGGGGTCATGGGAGTAATCTTTGGTGGTTCATATTTAAAGTAAATGTGTATATACTTTTTGGTATGCAGGACACAACTATTTATCTCGCATTGCTTACAAACACTAGGATTATAACAATAATAGTGTCAGTGTATGAAGTTCTCTTTATACCGTGTACGGCATGTTTTTTTAACCATACTTCACCACGCTGGTCAGTGCAGATTGGTGACAGTAGCGGCCCAGGGTCGGTTTAGATATCAACCATCACCGATGCTACCTGTGGCCAAGAATTGAACTCAGGATGCCAGATTCATAGCAGATGCGCTAACCACTGTGCCACTCCCTGAACATTATTGTATTATTACCTGGGCTTAGCGATTTGGTAAAGTGTGCAAGAACGAGCGGGGAAGAGTTTATGGATGCAAGCTCCCGTATACTGACAATGTGGCCATCAGCACTCATCTGCTTTACATATCAATTCAAAGGGGCATTTGAAACACCTCAATGTTGGCTTCTTGAGATTTTAATACCACATTTAAGTTCAAAATAATCAAGGAAGCCAAAAAAAACGGCTCAACATATGGTAAAGCTATAGAACACATTCCTGCGGAGGGAGCTGGTAGGAACGTTGGGTCGCTCGGCAATGGCCAGGGTCAACGGCGGCGTGGTGTATTCCGCAAATATGGCCGACTGTGAGGGCGGGCACAAGCCGGCGTGAGTAGGTTAAACGTTGAGTTTTACAAGGGCACCACGGGGTGACCAGCTCCTCCCCACCCAGCCCCACCCCTCCCACCCCCCACCCAGCCCCTCCCTCCCCACCCAGCCCCTCCCCACCCTCCCTTCCCCACCCAGCCCCTCCCCGGTGTGCTTAACAATTACACCACGGCAACATTAGACTGCACATTTTCTCGTGATGTACGCCTCGCAGGAATGGGGTTACCGCTAATGAGAACGTGGGCAGAATTTCATATAAACGCCGTGAAACGCGATGTGGTGGTGTCGCGTTTAAATGACATTTTAATTATGCAGCTGACATCATAACTTGGTTCATCACATTTTTGTTTACGGTGCCTTAAAAATCTTGAGCCACACAGTAAATTGAACACTGCTGCTGCGGGACATTTTCTGAATGTCGCTGTCCTGTTTTGAAATAAATGAGCGTTGATGTTTTCTCTGCAAGGGGAAACATCTTCTTAATGAAGCTACAAATCGAGTTATATTTGCGTGATTCATCTACAGTGTGTCTGCACACAGGTCATATATTACAAAAAATTTTTTACAGTTACTGGGCACGGGTTCAACGGCCCAACAATCAGCATGATCAAAGTTGTACGTACATATGTATGCTGAACTTCTTTTGCACCGTACATAACCAACCATGCTAATTTGAGATGGGGAAAAGTAGCCAACCGCGCGAATCAGAGTTACAATATCGCATCACGGGTGCAGAGATGTTAACTTCCTCGCCTGGTATACCCGAGGTCGTGGGTTCGATCCCGAACCCGACGCCTGTTGTATATTTGGAGTTTGCGTGTCTCTCTCGCCGCGGTCACGTGAATTTTTCTCCGGGTGCTCCGGTTTTTTCCCCTCCAGTTTTAGAAACGTGGGTTTAGAGTATTTCGTCGCTGTACATTTCCACACGATAAGCCACTTTGTTGAGCTATCATTTGTGGCCAGGTCGCTTCCGAAAAAAGAGGTTTATAGCTCAGTGGGCCCGACCTGGTAAAATATATTTTTAATTTTTTTTATTTTCAGATTCATAGATACGAGTTGTAACACATTTCTGGCATTGTAGCAAAGGTTATGAGAGGTTAGGAAAAGAGATGATGGTAGGGAAGTCCAAAGTGGAGAAATGTGAGCGAAGCAGCAGAGCGAGAAATGTCGTGCACATGCAGTGTGGATGAGATGAAACAGCCGCAAGTCTGCTCAGCCCCGTCACCATGGTGGCAGTAGCAATAGAAGAGTGATACGGAGGCGACTGGCCGCTGTTGAGCGAATGACTGACGCGAATTGGTGGGTGCCGGAGTATCAATCAGTTATCTTCATCTTCTTGGTTCTTTCGGTAAAGTCACGTAGTACGTGACTTTACCGAAAGAACCAAGAAGATGAATCCCTGCAGTCACGAACGCTTTAAATCGAAAGTTATCTTCTTTTAAAAGGCCAGAGACCTCGGCTTAAATGAGTGGGGACGTGGTAAGAGGTCGGGCAGTGGCTCGTGACAGGGAGCGATGAGGATAATTTAGAGATGAGCTGACTACCAGCATGGCTCCACAATGACTTAGGGACCAACCTGCATCAGTGTTGTGACATGACAGAGTATGGCATCGAAGCACTAATTTTTGTATTTGTCTGCTTTTGAGCATCAATCCTGACAATGGTTACAGCATCGAATAAGAATCCTAATGGGAATTGTTGTTTGAAAGAAAACAACAAAACAATTTTACATCGTACATCTTGTTTAATCTAAAAGTGTGTTTTAGATGATTTTGTTTTGTTTATTTCCGTAAAAATGCATGCGTACATACATGCACACCGGCAAGTTATGTGTTCGTATATAGCTGTCAACAAGGGCAATGCACTCCACGGGAAATCCAATTGATTTCACTTAATTGCATTCCTCATTTGTGATCTCAGTCTGAAATTAATTTACTCGTCTTATTCCCAGCGTTGTTCTAATCGCGCTACCGGCATCTTGTCGCAGTATGAAAGATCCGTTCGTATGTCTCGCAGAGCTGCGCGCACCTCCGTATACCACGCAATGTCACGTGGAAACAGATCTCACAGAAGCGCTTCTGAGATGCCTAATAAATCATTATTTTGATCCGCACATCAAGGGCAAAAAAGCTTTCTCACATGCCACAACTATAGCGATGCTCGTCACACGGCGGTCAAACCTAAATATAATAGATGGAATTTGGTCAAATTAGACGCAGTCATTGGCGACTGAGCTGAGGCCATGAACTCAACTGTACCTGGCGATCTGGATTTAATAATTGGTGGCTGAAACACAGATTACGATTCAAACTTAAGGATCTCGGCGGCGCCAACTCCCCCCCCCCCCCCCCCCCCCAGGGCTCTTATCCCCAAGCAACCCGGTCACCTCCAGGCTGCGAGCTTGAACCTAAAACCAATTAAGCATACGACACGGCCGCCTGATTTATGAACCATTAATTTGATGCCGAGCGTGGCCACAAGGAGATGCTGTAGCCACTTGAAATCGGGCCTCTGGAAGCGGTTCGACAGAATTTGTGTTCCTGTTGGTAAGGGTCGCATGTAAAATGTAACACTCGTAAAAAAAAAATACGTGGTACATATATTATATTTCACATCTATTTATCGCTAAGCCGTGTATTAGATATTCCTTCCGTAACTAACATAGCTGCATTCGATTTAAAACACATTGCTCCGTGAGCCAATATGTTGCGCGGCTCCATTTTGCCACAGGGCTACTTGACAGATTAAAAATCCGCATGCGGTAGGCCGAGAGGAAAGGGAAGCAAAAACATTCGCAGATGTGACGCTGCAAAACATTACGCATCGAAAAGCTCAAAACAATTAGTCTCGGAGCGAGCCAGTATGCTGCCTGTTGACACCGATTGTTGCTGTGCCACATTTAATTGTCTCATTGTCACCTAAAATCACGACGGCTAGAACGCAACCCATCCTGGCGGAAGACTCACACCGGACACTCACCAGTCACCAGACTCACCGCTCACCACACTCACCGCTCACCCGTGACGAGACATTTGCACTCTCCAGAAACTCAGCCGAGCCTCACCTGATACCCACCACTCAGCGGACTCTCAACCAGAAGGTGAAAATCAACACTCGCTCGATACTTGCGCTCACCACACACTGGCCGCTTTACCTGACCCTCACAGGGTGCAAATGTTGCGAGGACGAGCCGAGCAAATTTCCGTGAAGGCTTTCGATCGCCCATTTCCCTCACACCGTGTGTTGTCTCTGAATCACCGCGTGGCATTGAAGTGCCATTTAACCGGACGATTTCGAAGAATTTCCACTCGGTATCCTCAATGCATTCGAATGAGAGGGCAGTAAGTACGAGAGTAATGACTACGCTGACTCTCAATACAAATCCGCAGCACTGCTGCCAGGCCCTCGCACTAGCCGCGGGACAGAATGTGGAGGCTCACCCCTCTCAGGCTCCCTATTCAGTTCCTGGCGGAGGCTGGGGCTTGTGACAATGGTCATCATTAGAAGTCCCCCACGCCATACCACAGCGGTGGCGCGAGGCGTAAGCAAACCAAGGAAAAACGTCTTGGTTCTTTCGGTAAAGGCACGTAGAAGGGAGATAATAAATTAATAAAAATAAAACATAATAAAATAATTCGATTCTCACAACGTTTCGGCCACAATGCAAGCAGCCGTCCTCAGGTGAAGACGCTGTCTTTCCGACAGACCTGTTCTTCACCTGAGGACGGCTGCTTGCGTTGTGGCCGAAACGTCGTGAGAATCGTATTATTTTATTATGTTTTATTATTTTATTATCTCCCTTCTACGTGACTTTACCGAAAGAACCAAGAAGATGAATCCCTGCAGTCACGAAAGCTTTAAATCGAAATTCAAGGAAAAAAGCTTTCGGCCTCGATCAGGCGAAGGGGCCTCAGATAAATAAAAACAAAATCATCCCGAAATAACTGCTCAAAAACTCTGACCTTACTTCTGCATCCATAAAATAGCCAATTCACGTCTCTCACGTCACTCTGGTCTGCATCTCTCTTTCACCCTACCGCATCTTTCGTCGTCTACGCTACATCTGTCGCATCTGTATCTCCTCTCCATCATCATCATCATCTCACTCGATAACGTCGTTATCTCTTGTCCACATCTCTTCCGTCGTCTCACAGTCAGTTGATGCGCTTCCTACTCGGGGCCCTCAATGCACCACCACTGCCCCCCAGGTCCTGCTGGTGGGTACACGAAGGGAGACTCACTATGAGACCTCCTTTACCAGTGGCAAAATATAGTGATAGGTTTTTACCCTTTCAACTGGTACAAAAACTGACACCTATATACAAGGCATCATGTTTGCAATAACCACAACACAAGCAGTCAAAATGCAAACAAATAGAAAAAAAAATCATCATCAGAGTTGTTTCTTTTTGTTTGCATTTTGACTGCTTGTGTTGTGGTTATTGCAAACATGATGCCTTGCATAAAGGTGTCAGTTTTTGTACCAGTTGAAAGGGTAAAAACCTATCACGAAGGGAGACTCGTTCCTACGACACATTAAATCCGTGTTCATTTGCCCCCAAAAACGAGCGCTCCGTTGCGATTTACCACGTCAAACAAGCTGCCTGCTGTAAATACCACTGTGAAATCTCCCCCCCCCCCCCGTAGCTGATACCCCCTTTGCTGGCCTGGTCTCCTGAAGGGGCAATGACATCAGCAGATGGTTTGAGAGAGTCTCCTGCAGGCAACCGCAGGACATCCCATCGTTCATCACCGTGGGACAATCCGTGGCTCCCTCCCCAACTTCCTGTGCCCTCTGACCCCCAGACAATCCATCATAGTAGTTTCAGGGGGTTTCTTGTTGAAAGAAAATAAGGAAGTGTTTATTTTCTTTTCATTCTCGTAACACTTTGTTGCAATACTCGAGTTCGGAATTGATCGGGCAATAACAACACTTTCTAATTCCGTTTTTGTTCATGGTATTGCTGTGTCTTGAGTTATTGTAATGTTGTACAGTATTCGTGGTTTTCATTGAATAAATGTTTTTTTTGCAACACTTTTTAAAATTAAAATTTATTACGCATAGCATGCCAATCAAAGAACAAAACTTGGATATTAGGAACTTTTGTGTCGTAAAAATGAAATGTTATATACGGGGATTTTTTGAATGTTTTTTTCTTCAAATGAGCATTTGCCAATCGTCTGACAATGATCCACAATTCCACATTTACTCGGTTGAAGCCCCAAGATAGCACGCTTTTCATGAAAAAAACACGCGTTCTCTGGATATTAAAAAAAAACCCTCACTTTATTTGTATTTGTATTATTTTATTGTTATTCTTGTTTCTATCTACGTGACTTTACCGAAAGAACCATGAATATGAAAAACCCACACTTGTTTACACTTTGTTTCAATCACCCACGAGAAAGCGAATAAAGCAAAAAATATATTTTGCTTTACAAACTTTTCAAGGAAGAGTCTGCCAGTGCACAACACCACAATAAATATATAGCCATCGGTCCAATGGGCTTGCACAGTTCAAGTTTTGAAATACAAATCTTTGCAAGCGCCGCCTTCTAGTCTCATAAAACCACCACAACTCTTTACTTTATAGTTCTATGAAATGAGAGTAAAGCAGTGGATGTCGAGGAGGCACGATTGGGTCTAAATTGCGTTGTGAATAATTTAATGACAGATTTGTATTGTTTTACAGCCGTTTTCAATGGCAGCAGTTCGTTTAATATGGCAAGAGAAATGGGCCAAGGCAGTAAAAACCCCACTTGGGCTCACAGCGGGCAGCCGGCTTGCGAGTGCGTCTCAGCGCTTGTGCCAAACGAGGAGCGGTGGCGCAGCGGTCAGCGCGACGCATTGCGCAAAGAACCCGGCGACCCGAGTTCGATTCCCGCTCACGGCCAACACCAGTTCACGGTTATTTGAACAGATCCTGGGCATTCTCTAGATCGACTCAGCCTCAAAACGAGTACCTCGTGCGGCGTGTAAACATCGCCACTGGGGGAGACAAAGGCAACCGGGTGGTGAGGTGTTGGCCACCAATCCCACCTTGTGCGCCTTGCCACCCTTCATAGGTGCTACTCTTGCGAACAGCACTTGCCCCAACAGGTCAGGTGAAGGTTACAGCGAGGGAGCTTTGCCATTGCTTTTTCTGCCAGTGCTGCTCCCAGCCGAGGGGTACGAACTACAACTGCCTCTCCAGAATTTTTTTGTTGTTTAATTCTTCTGGGATACAACTCCTCCCCCTCTGGGGATTTACAGGGCAATGTTTGTCATGAGAGAGCGGGAGGAGGGAGCAAGGGTGACCTTGTGCCACCCCTGAAATTAGTCTTGCACTCGTGGCTATCCAACACCCGCACTGGACCTCGTTGGACAAAACAAAGCTGTGTGGAGGCCGTTACATTATATTAGTATCGTATTAAAGGGCATGCGGTGGCAGGGAGGGGAGGGAAACGGTGGCGCAGTGGTTAGGAGAGGAGGGGGGAGCGGTGGCGCAGTGGTTAGGAGAGAGAGGGGGGGGGCACAGTGGTTAGCGCGTTTTTTTCTGAACCAGGCGACCTAAGACTTAGGCTCCTGGCAATGAGATAAACCTAAGAGGCGTGTGATATCTGAAACTGTCCTGGTCCCCTCACTGAATACATTCATAAACAGAACACAATTTGGCTCTTTGGGACATTTGTGTCATGAAGGAAAACCCACCCTGACCAGTGCGGTGAAGTATGGTCAAACAACCCCCCACGTCTGACACGGTCTCTTGAGTCAGTGGGGCGCCAAAGTGGCTGGGAGATGTTAACTACCTCGCCTGGTACACAGGAGGTCGTGGGTTCCATCCGGTACCCTGACGCCTGCTGTACATCTGGAGTTTGCGGGTGTCTCTCTCCCCGTGGTGGTGTGAATTTTTCTCCGGGTCCTCCGGTTTTTCCCTCCACATTTACAATCAACATCACGCGTATTTGGCCTCTATACAATTCCACACGATGAGCCATTTCGTTGAGCTATCATTTGTGGGCAGGTCGCTTCTGGTGAAGAGAAATATGTAGCTCAATGGGCCTTACCAGGTAAAATAAAAGGAGTTTAGTTTCATAACCTTCATCCAGAATTAGGTCGACTCAGGGCAACAAATAGTATTATACATTTCATTATTTTTCAACAACAAGGCCCCGCTACACCAGCTATTGCTGCAGGTAATGGCTCGTTTTTTTCTTTCTTGCCCCAACTTAAAATGCAAGCAGCCACTGCACGCAATACATCAGCGGTGCGTACCGCGTCTTGAACTCCGTTCGCACCGTACGTAGCCAACCGCGCTAATCGGAGGTCCCCCCGGGGTTAAGGACAAACAAGCAAAACGCCAAAAAAAAAAAGGCCAGCTCTCAAGAAGCGAGTCGTTCAATGGAGACGCTTTAAAAGCCCCCAGTGTTCGTCCCTGATATCGGAAGGAAGAGCGTCGCCAGGGGCGGCAGCAGATTGCGCGTCTGGGAGCGGTTCGGGTGGAGGACGCTTTAGAGGCGGGCACAGCACTTTAAACACGCCGGTCTATTGGGACGCTGAAGGGCGGGTTTATTAAAAAACCGCCTCGTCAGTTTCCCGGTGACTTGACCTCCGCGAGGAATCCCTCGCAAGGAGATTACATTTCGTCAGCTGTCCTTGCCGACATCATTGTGCTGTCACAACAGTTGTTGCTACACCCGTGCCCACTGGGGGTGTTTAACGATGCCTCGATCGGTGGCGTGGTGAGCACATCGTCAGCTCAGGAGGTGCGGGCAAACGGACGATATTGTGATTTGTCTCGCACGGGTCGCACCTAGCCGATTATCTATCGCGGCTCCCCTTGCCTGATCACATCATCGTTGCGCTCGCGTTATCGACGGTACCGATAGTTTCACAACAAAGCAATTCCTCACACGTGGGCCACTGGCTTCCGACTTGACTCCGGGGGTCCACTCATTTGGAGCGCTCGAACAGCGAACGTGAATTATTCGTGAATTATTCGATTCATCGAACATCACTGTCGTGGCTTTCGGTGAACGAGTGCGCATCTTGAACGATGTGGGCCGCCTTATAACCCCCCCCCACCCCCTCTATTTCATCGAACTTCGGTGTCGTGGTTCGCAGCAACGTATTTCAGACAAGTATTGTACTCGTATTCTTTGTGAAGTATGGGAATTGACGGCAGGAACTTCTTGACGGGAACACACTTTTATTAAATCTTTACGTATCAAAATACAACGTGTAGTCTCCTTTCTTCCGACTTCACACTCCACTACTCTCGTGTAAACTCTAGGCCTCTGGCTACACACGATACCCTTCACTCGTGTAGACCCTACGCCTCTGGCTACACAATACACTCGACTCGTGTAGACCCTATGTCCCTGGCTACACAATACACTCGACTCGTGTAGACCCTATGTCCCTGGCTACACAATACACTCGACTCGTGTAGACCCTATGTCCCTGGCTACACAATACACTGCATTCGGCTCGTGTAGACCTTACGCCTCTGGCTACACACACTACACTCGCCTCTGGGTTACACAGAGTCCCGGTCCCGTTAGGACAGTGGGACTAGGTACCGCAGGGCCCTAGGTCTTCATCCCCGTCTTCATTCTTCGCTGGTTACACACTGCCCTCACGCCTGTGTGCATCCCCTTTTATAGCCCCTGCTCACGAGAGGCGGAGCTGATGCGTACTTCAACGTGAGCATCGCTCCTTAATGAACCAATCACGACGCACTCTCTCTACGATCCGTTTTCCCCAGCGCGTGTTAACACTCCTCCACCAATCACACCGCGCTGCCACCCGATCACTCCCTCTCAGCACGTCACCCGTCCACAGCCAATCAGTACCCCGTAACCCACGACCCCGCGCTGACCCCTGATCCTCCACCGTCAGCGCACGTCACCACCTACACAGCCAATCATTACGCGCTGGCATACGATCTCTAATCCCAGCGCGTATCACCTCTACATCACCCCCTCCCACATAGCTTGCAGCCGGCCCGGCTGTTAACCAACAACACAACCTAACGTCAATGCAGTAACAAAGAAACTCCACCTCTCAGTGTGCCCCGTAACGCAACAACAACAACACAACACAACACTTAAATATGAAGCAATATACAGCCCGACGAACAACACAATAAAAGCGAACACCGGAAAACGAACACACTAAAAGCGAACACCGGAAACCGAACGCGCCAAGTGTCTCTGTGACTAAACGCAGTGCCGAGGCGCTCCGGCTGCCTCGACTCCTCACGTGGCAGCTCACACAAAGTAGCGCGACCTAGCGCGAGTCCGTCTGGCCGGTCCGTCGTATGGGACGGGACGTTGGCGACCGTCCGGTGGCTCCGGCTGCTCAAGATCCGGCCGCCGGTGGTCGGCAGCTGTCAGTTCCGAGACACCTGGGAGCGGATCAGGCGGAGACATGTGAGGAGCAGGCAAAGACAATTCCCCCTCAGGGTCGCTGGTCACGTCACATGCTCGGCCCTCATGACACAAGGGGAGGCCATACGGAGGCGAGAACGGTTTCAGTCGGGAGGGGTGGACGTACCAACGGCGTTTTCCCCATTTTATCTGAACGCACTGGGGGCGTGCAACCCGCACGACCTCCACGGGTCCCCGCCACGGCTTCAACAATTTAGGCGACGTAGCCAAAGGTGCCTGCGGGCAATGCAGCCAGGCCCTGTCACCTGGTTCCCAATTGTGCACGGACACCTTCCGTGCCCGCAACCGCTCGTTTGCAATTTGGCGAGCCCGTGAATTAAGCCGTGCGGCCTCCCTTGCCTCTGTCAGCTTATGAATATTAAATTTAATATGCTCTGCCAATTTCGAATTTGCTCGTGGTGCGGACAGACCCAGCTGCGTTTCCATGGGCGGGTCGGCTTCCCGACCGTACATCAGATAAAATGGGGAAAATCCCGTAGCTGCATGGGGGGCCATTCTATACGCGGCGAGGACCCCAGGGACCTGCAGGTCCCAATCAACATGCGCCTCACACACCTGCTGGCACAACATAGAAGTCAATGTCCTGTTAAGCCTCTCCACCATCCCGTCCGTCTGCGGGTGGTACGGGGAGGTACGCACCTTCTTGGTACCCAACAGGTCGCACACCTCTTGCAGTAATTTACTCGAAAAATTCTTCCCTTGGTCAGTCAGCAAGCGTTCGGGAGCCCCCTTGTCCAGGACGTAGCCCTGGACAAAGGCGTCCGTCACAGCCGCCGCCGACTGGTTGGCGAGTGGCCACGCCATAGGCCACCGGGTAAAATATTCGACCCCCACCAACAGGTACTTATTACCCCTAGGCGTGACCGGAAAAGGCCCCAGAATGTCGAGTGCAACGAGCTCGTTAGTGCGCGAGACCTGGATGGATTGCAGCGGTGGATTAGCTGGCACAGGCGGTGGTTTCCGTCTGGCGCACTCAACACAACCCTTCAGAATGTTCACCACGTCACCCCCCATTCCCGGCCAATAATAGTCACGCTGAAGCAGGGCAGGCGTTTTGTTAACTCCCAAATGCAAGAGGCGTTCGTGTGCGGCCAAGACAACCTTCCCCCTCACAGCAGCAGGCACCACAATCGCATGCCGCCGGGACAAACTGTCCCATCTCATCAATAGGCCTTGCTTAAGCTCGTAGGAGCCAGTTCGGTCGTGGTTACCTTCGGAACCCCCCGTCTTGCGGCGCAATGCCAGCAGGGAGCTGTCCGCCATTTGGAGACGGCCCCACTCAATCAATGACATTGAGAGCAGCGAGTCCTGACCCCCAGGGGTAGCGGGACCATCCCCAATTGGTGTGCTCGCGGCCGCAACCAACGCCTCCCTACCTTCCGTAACCGGCGGTTTACAGCGCGCCGATCCCGATAAGCACGCACATTTGTGACAAGGCAACAACCGCGACAGGGCATCGGCATTTGTATGTCGCAAGCCTTTACGGTACGTAGTCGTGAACTGATAGTCCTGGAGGACTTCCAACCACCGCGACAATTGGCCCGAGGGCTGGGCGACCCGCAATGAATACTGGAGCGCCGCGTGGTCCGTCCGGACCGTGAAATGACGACCATAGAGATATGGCCTGAATTGTTGTACAAAAAAAACAATGGCAAGCAGTTCGCGACGGGTGACGCAGTAGCGCTGCTCTGCCGGCGACAACACCCTGCTACCATAGGCGACCACTCGGTCGACCCCTCCAACGACTTGGGACAGCACTCCCCCAATGCCCGTGTTGCTAGCGTCCGTGTCTAGCAAGAAGGGACTCGCGAAGTCCGGATAGCGCAAGGGTGGGGCCCTAACCAAGGCGTCCCGGAGGGAGCAGAATGCAGCCTCCTCCTCCGGTCCCCATCGGAACTTCACTCCTTTCGCCGTTAGAGCGTGCAAGGGTTTTGCAATGGTGGCAAAGTGCTCAACGAATCGGCGATAATATGAAGCAAAACCGATGAAACTGCGTACGTCTGACACTGACGTGGGCGTTGGCCACGAACTGACACAGTCCGTCTTCGCAGGATCGGTAGAAATCCCCGAAGAGTCGACAATGTGACCCAAGTACCTCACGGATTTACGAAAAAGGTGGCATTTGGCCGGTTTAAACTTTAATTTAGCCGATCGCATTCGCAAGAACACCCCCCTCAATCGCTGGAGGTGTTCTTCAAACGTTTTACCGAAAACAATGACATCGTCAAGGTAAATGAGGCACGTATCCCACTGCAAGCCCGACAAAACCAATTCCATAAGACGCTGAAACGTCGCCGGAGAGGAGTGAAGTCCCATGGGTAACCGGTTAAACTGAAACAGGCCCCCTGGAGTCCGAAATGCGGTCTTAGGCTTAGACTCTTCGTCGAGTGGCAACTGCCAGAATCCGGATAATAAATCAAGAGTCGAAAAGTATCGCGCACCAGACAATGCGTCGAGAGACTCGTCCATCCTGGGGAGCGGATACGCGTCGGCCACAGAGATCTTATTCAGGCGACGGAAATCGACGCAAAATCGCAGGGACCCGTCCTGCTTTTTAACGAGCACAATAGGCGCTCCCCAAGGACTGGAGGAAGGCGAAATAATGTCGGCTTCTAGCATATCGTTAACTGCCGACTGAACATGTTCCTTCTCAGCAGGACTCAGTCGGAAGGGATTTTGCCTGACCGGTGCCGCATCGCCCGTTTCAATGTGGTGGCGTAGCAGGTCCGTGCACCCAATGTCATACTTATGTTTACTGAAGACATCCGAAAATTCAATGAGCAACCCGCGCAGCGCACCCAACTGTACCGCTGATAAATCGTCAGAGTCCGCGCACAGCGAATCAACCCAATCGAGGTCCTCCTTCAATGTAACGTTTTTCGTGGGACTCGGATCCGCCTGCGCAACCAGCCTCTCCTCCGCAGGGACCCGCGCCGCGTGAGCTAGCACGGTGCCCTGCTGAATGACGGCCGGCCGCGCCCCAGCGTTTAAAACCATCACAAACGGATCCCTGTCAGCCCCCACCAAAGTGTGAGCCACCGACAAATCGAGACCTCCAACAGCCCTATTAGAAGGACCCAAAAGCATGCCCTGTTCCGAGGCCTCCTTCACCCATGGCTTCCGCAACCGGAAGGGAATTAACATTTGTGAACCCGGGGGCACGTGCACGGTCTGTGTCGCTAACGCCTGTATGGTAGCGCACGCCATCCGAATTTCATTAGGGCTCGTCAAAAATGAAATACGGCGACCCGATGGTAGTTCAATGCAACGCTGATCAATGAGAATTTTGATGGGCATTTTTGCCAAAAAATCAGTGCCCAATAGACAAGGGACCGCCAGGGAGGACGAAACAAAAACGGGTCCCGACAATTTGATATCACCAATGCAAATGGATGCCCTAATCTGACCGATAATGCCCAAGGATCCCCCGTTAGCGGCGTAAAATGGCACATCCACCGGAAGAAGCGGACGACATTGTACAGGGAGAATATTATAAATGAGATCCGATATAATAGTCGCCGATGCCCCCGTGTCCACTAACACCCTGACCTCGACCCCATCAATAGATCCGGTAACTACGGATGAACCCGCTGAGGCAGCCACTATTCTGTGCCCCAACTCCGACCATTTAATGTCTCCCCGGTCCCGGCCGAATCGCCCTCTCTGAACCGAATCCCCGAACTCTACTCGGCTCTCCCCCGCCGCAACGCGACGACCCATATGTGCCGAGTATGCGGGCCGAGCATGTGAGGTGCCGCGACTTGCCGGGGTTTGCAGGGACGACTTGGGGCCTTGGTCGTCGTCCAGCCGAGGTCCCATGGCGCGCTGACGTGGGGCGCGGCAACCGGAGGCCACGTGGCCCCGGAGGCCGCAGTTATAGCAGGTGATGACAGTCGTCGGAGATCTCGGTTGCTCCAGCTTGCGGGCCGCTCGCAGAGGCGAACGACCCCCCGATCTCCAGTCCCCCGGTCGTCCCGCGATGAACGCCTCCTCTCGTGGGCTGACGACTTGGGGCACGGTGACAACTGGGCCCGGAGTTGAGGCCACGGCAGCGTTGCAGACGACTCCCTGTTTACGTTGAAGGACCTCGTGCGCTTGTATGCTTGTGGCGACCCGTAAGGATGAAATATCGGTCTCATCGGCCGTGTTGATGGGGACCCCCAGGTCCTGCGCCAACTTGAGCAGCTGCTCCAAAACCATGGCATCTTGGCCCTCCTCGTCCATACGAGGGAACGCGGCGTCGGCGAGAGCAAGCAACGCCGTGCGGTAGGCGAGCACGGTCTCCGTGTCCGCCTTCCGTCTTGCATAAAAATGATGGCGGCACGCGGAGGGAGGACCATAGACCTTGGCCATGAGAGCCAGCGCATCTTTGAGCGTGGAGCGGTCCGACCTGCGTGCGGACGTGAAGGCCGCGAGCGCGTTGTCATCCAGCATGGCAGGCAGTGCCCGCAGTGCCGTAGCGTCGGACCAGGCGGACATCTCCTGATGCGCCAAAAATCTGCGCTGAAATTGGCTCCAATCCCCGCCTTCCGCCTTGAAGGCTGACAACGTGGGAAGGCGCTGCTGAAAAATGAAGTCGTCCTCCTCCTCGTGCTTCCTCTCTGCCGCCCCGCCGGTGTGTAAGATGGCGGCCCCATCGGCGGGTGTGTGATGGCGGTCCGCCGCGCGCGTTGGTGACGTCAGCGGGCGCGCATGGAGAACCGCTGCCACGTGGTGATGGCCGTTCCCGCCAAAAGTCGGTGCAGATGAAATGGCGGCCATCGCCAAATCGTTTTGGCGGGAATCTGCAGGGCGACCCTGCAGAACGTCGGCCGCCGTTCCCGCTCCTCCCGACGAGCTGATCTCCGCCAAGATGGACGCGGCGGCGAGCAGCAGCTCCGCCAGACGGGAGTGCGCTTCGCGAAGCACGGCGTCAGTCCCCCGTGGCTCGTCCGGCGCCGTCGGCGGATCCTGCCCCGTGGGCAACTCCTCTTCCTCACCCCCCGATGCCAGTTGACCCGCGTCGTCGAGGTTGTCCCCGTGGTCAATCCCGTGGGTCCGACGGTTCCTCCTTGTATCCATGCTTGGAAGACCGTTTCACTTCTGACACCAGTTGAAGTATGGGAATTGACGGCAGGAACTTCTTGACGGGAACACACTTTTATTAAATCTTTACGTATCAAAATACAACGTGTAGTCTCCTTTCTTCCGACTTCACACTCCACTACTCTCGTGTAAACTCTAGGCCTCTGGCTACACACGATACCCTTCACTCGTGTAGACCCTACGCCTCTGGCTACACAATACACTCGACTCGTGTAGACCCTATGTCCCTGGCTACACAATACACTCGACTCGTGTAGACCCTATGTCCCTGGCTACACAATACACTCGACTCGTGTAGACCCTATGTCCCTGGCTACACAATACACTGCATTCGGCTCGTGTAGACCTTACGCCTCTGGCTACACACACTACACTCGCCTCTGGGTTACACAGAGTCCCGGTCCCGTTAGGACAGCGGGACTAGGTACCGCAGGGCCCTAGGTCTTCATCCCCGTCTTCATTCTTCGCTGGTTACACACTGCCCTCACGCCTGTGTGCATCCCCTTTTATAGCCCCTGCTCACGAGAGGCGGAGCTGATGCGTACTTCAACGTGAGCATCGCTCCTTAATGAACCAATCACGACGCACTCTCTCTACGATCCGTTTTCTCCAGCGCGTGTTAACACTCCTCCACCAATCACACCGCGCTGCCACCCGATCACTCCCTCTCAGCACGTCACCCGTCCACAGCCAATCAGTACCCCGTAACCCACGACCCCGCGCTGACCCCTGATCCTCCACCGTCAGCGCACGTCACCACCTACACAGCCAATCATTACGCGCTGGCATACGATCTCTAATCCCAGCGCGTATCACCTCTACATTTGGTTCTTTCGGTAAAGTA
Source organism: Lethenteron reissneri (assembly GCF_015708825.2). NCBI lineage: Eukaryota > Metazoa > Chordata > Hyperoartia > Petromyzontiformes > Petromyzontidae > Lethenteron > Lethenteron reissneri. The sequence goes on from NC_083805.1 coordinate 4,910,519, forward strand.
ACGTAGATAGGAAACATATAATAAAGTGAATACAAAGAAAAATAAGAATTATATTTTTTTTATTCACTTTATATATATAGATATAAAAAGTGAATCTTTATTTATATATATTTTTTATTGACTTTATTATTTTTTTCTATCTACGTGACTTTACCGAAAGAACCAAAGCACATGAATTCCTGCAGTCACGGAAGTTTCACGTCAAAATGTATGTAATTGTACTCGACGCGAGCTCGGAGTGGAACGCATCGTGAGACGAGGTCGACAGCCAATGGACCAGGACTTGGTGACAGAGTTGAGATCAGAGTCCATCTGTCGGGAGTGGGATGCATGGTGGCATCACTGCTCCACGATGGGTGGCAGACAGCGTCGGGACGCCTTCATCCAGCAGTGAATAGAGACTGCCTTTGCTGCTGCTGCTGGTGATATCGACAGTACACGTTTCAGAGTTTGCTTGGGTTCTTACGGCCTTTGAATTCAAATCAGTCTCTACCCACTGAAGCACTAAAGGGCTGAGAAGAGAGAGAGAGAGAGCTTACGGGGTTAGTGCTACTGTGGGGATATTCCGTGCCGCATTATTAGCGCACTTTTATGTTTTCGCAGCAACACGTCTTGAGCACACAGAGACTCGGTCGACTTATCGCTCGTTTCACCGTGCGGAATTACTCTTTCGTGAATTCTGCCAGTAAAGCAAGTCAGCTCTCACTCAGGGGCGATGTCCGTATCCACGAGTGAATGTTCTGGTTTATGAAACAAATGTTGGCCATGAAGAAACAGTTTAACTCGTAGTAGTAGTAGTACATTTCGCGACCAATATTATCTATAATTAGAGGTTTTTGTTGGGTTAGATCGCCTAAATATAAATGTGCCGTTAGACCCGCCACCACCCGACACAGCCAACCCGTAATGTTTGCCAATGAGTTACTGGTTCGGCACACTGGTGTGTTGGAGAGTAAACCCAGAGCCTTTACAATTCGAGTACGACTTTACTCGGTAATTACAACCAGCATCATCAGGCGACAGCCAGAAATGTGTATAAAATCCACCTCTTTCAGTCTTAAATAGACGGGGGGGGGGGGGGGGGGGATAAATGTGAGAAATGATGATGGAGGAAATCGGTCAAATAACCGGAAACCCATTGTTGGGAAGGGGAGCAACGGCGCTCAGATTTATCGATGAACAATCGATGAACAATCGATGCAGAGGCTCGCAATGTACACACGGAACATTAAGTTTGTGAGGATAAATTATTTTAGATTTGCATGCACTGTATGCAATGGGTCTCTTTCGCCACTGCACGTCACTGTTTTCACCTAACCACGACGACTAACCTCATCTGATTGTATTTTGCCTTGTTTTTGCAGTCTTCCTTGTATTGCTTGTATTTGTTCTTTCAAGTATGCATAGTTGAATCGTTTACTCCATTAGCCTAATTGTAATAAATAGTAGGTACACGTTCACGAAGCTACGTGTAAATATGTAGCACTCTTGAACGCGTGATTGATTCCTTCATTAGCGTAGAGTTTGTTTTGCTTTCAAAACAGAGATGCTGTGACAATGTCATTCTTCTGCAGAGACCGCAGTGTTCCTCCTCCATCTGAGGCCAGCATCAGTTCAGCGCCACGAAATGCACGCAGCGCGTCAGCATTTGCCCACTGTGAGCCCCCCCCCGTTAAAAGTAACGGGCCCTGTAGGCTCAGGAATAGCAACTCCGTTGCGCGCTGTTTGAAAAAATGTTTGTGTTGGAAACATTAGCCAATGTTTACCGCGGCCTCGGGCGAAGTGGGTCCTTTTAGCAAATTTTCGAATGCCTGCACTCTGTCGAGTGTATTAAAACTCGGAATTTTTTTGTGTTGTGTAAAATTATTAATTTTTTTAAATCGCTTGCGACGACGGAACGAAACGCGCCATAGCAGCAAGTTGGTTAGCAAATCCCACCACCGCAACACGCAAGCGTCGAGCCGTCACGTGGGGTCTCGGCAGGTATCGGATAGAGAAGTGTTCCTCCTCGCAGGCACGCGATTAAAGCGTTGGCAGTGGCATTACAGTAATCCCTCGCCACTTCGCGGTTCAAGTTTCGCGGCCTCAGTGCATCGCGGATTTTTCGAACTGATTTGAAGGCCTCATTATACCTGTGCAGTAACACCATCATCATCATCATCATCGTTCATCATCACATTCATCGAACTGCACAGGTCTGTCATCGTCGTCATTGTCATCGTCGTCGTCGTCATTACTGGAGTCAAGTCTCAAGATACTACTGTCATTGGTGAGTGTAGAACACCATAATACGTATCGTATGAGAGAGAGAGAGAGTGAATGTATAATATTAAGGTTTTTTAATTAAATAGATTTAAGTAAAATATATCTATAAAGTATAAATATACATATTTTAAACATTCTGGTACCCACACACACATATACGGAAATTCCTAGGGGGCCAATCCTACTTCGCGGATTTTCACCTATCGCGAGGGGTTCCGGTCCCCATTAACCGCGATAAACGAGGGATCACTGTAACTACCACTGTGCATTGTCAGCGTAAAGAGGGTGAGGGGGGGGGGGCAATTGGTTAGGTGGGGACCCCCGATATTTGGTTCGTCTCACGCGGTCGCACCGCAGGCTATACAGGCTGCTTCAAAAATATGTTAACACTTAAATCTTGACTTAAAGCTTTCGTGACTGCGGGAATTCATACTCTTTGGGTCTGTCGGTAAAGTCGCGTAGATGGGTTGAAAGAAAAATAACAAAAACACAAGCGGACGACCGCTTGTGTTGCGATCGAAACGTCGTAGTTTTTTTGGTTATTTTCTCTGAAGCTATCTACGTGACTTTACCGAAAGACCCAAAGAATATGTTAACACTTGTATGGGACTGTCGTTTTCAATGGAAAAAAGAAACGGATAATACACTGTAACATGATTTTAAAACATTTATGTTAATAGCTTCAAAAAGTCAAAGAGTCTCCACTTTGCTCGCCATCGTTGCCAACACGTGCCTCGAATCTTCTCCAGGTGGTCTCCAGATCCTGGAGGCAGCAAATTCTCAGAAGTGTTCACATTTTTTTAAAGCACCCGTGTATATCAGCATCATTTGACGCTGCAGGGGCACTCCGTCGTCGCAGAATACAATCACTACAACTCCGCAGTACCTCTTTGCAATATATTTGAGGCGTATTTCATGAAATCAATATCCCAGAAGCGGAGTTCGACGTCCAATGTTCTTTTACTCAAGTTAGTGTCATTCGGAGCAACTTACGTTTCTTTACGCTATATTGCGTTTTTTTACGGTAAAAAAAAACCCAACGGTATTACTTCCAATAGTAAACTGTTACAAACATCTCATGGTGGTTGTCAAGGGGAGCCCCAACTCGTAGCTTTGGCCACCAGGGGTGGGGGGCAAGGTACCCCCTGCCCCCCACGCTAGTTACGCCCAGAGGTCGCAACCGGGTACCCGATACCCGTACCCTACCCGATACCCGGCTACCCGTACTCGGTCGGGTACGGGTACGGGTACCCGTTTGCGACCCTGGTGCGGCCGGGTACGGGTAAGGAATCAAAACCCGTTTGCGACCCCTGGTTACGCCTTTGACCATTATGATTTCAGAATATAACGAGATGACATATTCTCTGATGCCATTGGAAGGGATGAAGGCGGATGGATGGTCAAGAACAACGGTGGAGGAATGGAACGCGTCCCAGGAGATTGACCGCAAGTGATGACATCGGATCGTGTGCGGGCCGAAGGGTGGATAACACTGGTCAACAAGAACATTTTTTTTTCTGGCCTGGACTTTTGCAGCTGTTTTAGACTAATTTCAAGGTGCTGATTCCAAATCTGTTCTCAGATTTCCTCTATCACATCTCATTTTATGCTATCGGCATACCCCATTTTCATTGATTTTACCCGAAATTAACTCTGTCACTTATTATTGCAAGTTGTTGCGAGTCAGTGACTGCTTTAGTGTTAAAATATGGTGCTGTATTTTTAGGATAGTGTGTTTATAATATCATTTTATGTAGATATCCACATTTATTTAATATTTTTCTTCTGCCGTTTTTATTGAAAATTCAATATTTGATATCTCAAAAACCTGATGTGATAGACAAAAACTGATGCCAGATTTGGAATCAGCACCCCAAAATTACATTAAAACCGTTGGAATACCGTATGCCAGAAAAAGTGTGTTGACCAGTGTCATCACTCCGCAGTGGCGTGAGGAATGAGGGCGGCTTGGAGAAGCCTTCATCCAGCAGTGGATGCGTCGCGACTGATGATTATGAAAATGATCGTTTTTAAACGAACATTTTAATATTCGCCTCTACGATTTGAAGAAAGCAGCCTTCTCTCAGACTGAGATTTCGTGGTAGTCCCTTGCCCACTTGGAATTGACGCCAATTTCTTTTTGTTTTTGCAGCCACCTTCCCGAATGCAATGCGGAGGAGTGATGCCCTCGTTGTAAAGGTTTGTTTTGAAGAATACATCCCTGAAATAGATTGGACGAAGCAATCCAAATATAAACTGGACATGCCATCAAATTTGCCAGATGAAACAGCAAGGTATTATTATTATTTTTTATCTTTTTGCAACGCTCTAATATGAGTTCACGAAATCAGATTTTACGAGGTCAACTTTTCTGCAAAGAAACTTTATGATCCAGTTTTCCTCCCACGTGCGAAATACTCGTGAGATAAAATGACCAAACATCCGAATCCAGGTTCCTCCTGAAAAATAACTCTTCACACTCATGGAGATTTTTCATGGGTAAATGAAAAGCATTTGTATTAATTCTAGATTTGAAGCTTTCGTGACTGCAAAGATTCATATTCTTAGGTTTTTTCGGTTAAGTCACGTAAGTAAAACATCAAAATAAAAAAAAATAAAAAATAAAAAATCCGAAACGTCGTGATTTTTATTTTTATTTTATTAATAAAAATCCGAAACGTCGTGATTTTTATTTTTATTTTATTTTTATTTTGATGTTTTACTTACGTGACTTAACCGAAAAAACCTAAGAATAGCATTTGTATTGTTTGTGATGAAAATCTTTGACAATTCATCACGTTCGTGGATATACCGTTTTTTTCAATTTTCTCTTGCGAAAGCAAACACACACACACACAAATACTTGGCTAAAAAAACACCTGGGGAAAACATTTCCCACCAGCAAGTGACAGGCACTATTTTCAACAGCTGCAGTGTTACAAACAAGCTCCTGATAGTGTCTGTCAAGTGCATGCAGTCTGGTCTCCGTGGCGAAAAGGGACACATGCCACGTGGCCCACAACCACAGGGAGAACCAGGGCGGCCTGGTTCACAAACGGGACGGGGGATCTCAGCCAGAATTCTAACGGCAGCCTATGCGGACCAAATCCGACTCGGGTGCTTGGAGTCGCTTGCTCAATTAAAGAGGTGGGTCATCCTCGGTAACGGTTTCGATGTCACAAAGTCAAACACGGAGGACGGACGCGCAGTCAGCGGTGTCTGAAGTTCCCTGAGGATCTAGGAAAGTTGAATATATAAACAAAAAAAAATTGCAGAGAATATCATAAATCTGACTCGAAAAACAAAATTCATCTCAGAGTAGAGTGTTTGGGAAAGTGTGACCCCCTACTGTGTAAAGGGGGGAAAAAAGCCACATGCTAAATCTTCTATGGTCAAGTCCTGTGAAATATCTCTTTGTTAGCCATTCTGTGATGCGTAATAATAATGTTCACGTGTAATGTGCAGTTCATCCGTAGATCCCAATGCGCTGTGTATGGAAAGCAGTAAATTAACAGAACCAGGGCTAAACGGCCAGTTGAGAGAGGTGAGTTTTCAAGCCAGACTGCATAATAGCTAACGATTGTGATTGTCTTATTAAATTTCGATTTAAAGCTTTCGTGACTGCAGGGATTAATCTTCTTGGTTCTTTCGGTAAAGTCACGTAAAAGGGAAATACAAAAATAAAATAATAAAATAAAAATTCTCACGACGTTTCGGCCACAACACAAGCAGCCGTCCTGCTTGTGCTGTGGCCGAAACGTCGTGATAATTTTTATTTTATGTTTTATTTTTATTACTTTATTATTTCCCTTCTACGTGACTTTACCGAAAGAACCAAGAAGATTGTCTTATTAGTAAACGCAAAGCTCTCCAAAGCTTGGGAGCTGCACTGGCGAAAGCCCGATCACTCCAGGAAATGAACCTTGACCTCGGAGTACTTAGAAGAATGTGATTCAAAGATCTCAAGGACCTCGTTGGAGACTATAAAGATGGATCAGTTCCTGTAAATATTGTGGGGCTAACCCACTGAGTGCCTTGCAGGTCAACAGCAGGATCGTATGGCGTTGCATTGACTTCTGAGATTTCCAAATGGATTCTTCATCTCAAGAAATGACACTGATACGCCCCCCCCCCCCACCCCACGGCACACAATGGAAAAGGCACAAAAATGAAAAATAACCTCTTCCACAGCTGTTCTCTGACAAATTGGGCAGAGTGTTTTGGTAGATTTCCAAACGGATTCATCATTTCATGACAATTATGCCAAGGGCACAATTATAATACATTGGGGAACATTGTTTAAAATAAAGATATATGACTGGACATACATTGGGAAACACAAAATTATCATGCTTTCAGCAGGCTTGACAATAATCAGCCTGACAACACAATGCTCAACATGTTTGTAATAAATATTAGCAATGCAAGCCAGAAAAATAACGTGCTTGTAAGTCACAAACACATTTCCCGTTCTTGATATATTATTCCAAATAATGTTTCTACTAAAACACACACACACACAAGTACATGTAAGAATATATAAGTTACTTATTCTTAGGTTTTTTTGGTAAAGTCACGTAGGTACCTAGGTAGGTACCTACGTGACTTTAGGTACCTACGTGACTTTACCGAAAAAAACCTAAGGTACCTAGGTAGGTATCTACGTGACTTTAGGTATCTACGTGACTTTACCTAAAAAAAACCTAAGAATATGGATCCTTGCAGTCACGAAAGCTTCAAATCTAGAAAAAAATATATAAGTTATTTAACTATTTAAAAATGTTTTCACATACACAAGCAAGTCAACAGAGGCACAACATTACACGATCTATGACTCGGATCAATTAACCGGCATACAGCAGACGGAGACGTGCAGCCGTTGCCGCTTGGCTACTGGGCCGGAGCTTGTCAGAAATCAGAATCAGAAAGGGTTTTAGTCGCCATGAAAGTTTGCACAGACAAGGAATATACTATGGCAGGAAGGTGCATACATTCAACATGTAGGAATCTTAACACTTAAATAAGTGGTATGCATTCATAATCAACGATTTTTGGGTTTAGATCGCGTTTATTTATAAATGTGTCGTAACCCTCCACCACCCGACACGGCCAATCAGTAAAAAATGTGTCACGTTGACAAAGACAAATAGTTCACTGCTTTAGCCCACCGGTGTGTTGAAGCAACAACATTCACAATTTGAGTACGACGTTTCGCTGGTAATTACAACCAGTGGTATGCAGTCTAACTATACTAAAATTACAAAGTCTAACTAATACTAAGGGGCTAAAGTATGTAAAATTTTGAATAAGTATACAATATAAAATGTAAACTAGCCATAATATACAATTTTAAAATACAAAAATACAAATAGGGTAACATGTTGTAAATATAGCAATGTGTAATTTTGTACATAAAATGTTAAAGTAAGTGTAAAAGTGTAAAAGTTGTACGGGGAAAACTCTGCAAGCCTCACCACCGCCTTTATAATCCGAGCTGACGGGGCTGACGTAATGCTCATAACGCAAGTTTCAATCAGGTCTCCCGAGGGCCATGACACGTGACACCTAGGCTGGCGAGCTGCCTTCGTTGACATAAATGCTTCCACCTGGAGCCTTTGTTTGGGGGAAAACTTTTCAGGTCCGCTTTACCCCCCCCCCACCTCATCTAACCCCCCCACCCCCTCCAAACCCATTCCTCGCCCCCGCTATTTTGCACGCTCTGCGTATTGTCGCTCGAAAGCCAACCTCGGCAAATCTGCGGGTGGCAAAACTTCTGGGAATGGAAGGTTTGCCGTCGAAGGTGTTTCAATGGCGATCGCCCTTGCTGTTGCTGTGGCCAAGATACTTGTAAAGGATCAGCACAGCAATGTTGCTGAGTTTACTCAAAACCACGTCTTAGTCGAGGCGATCGAGCAATATTTCGATATGCATTTACAGTATAAGACGAGGGGGGAAAAACCATGCACGTTGTGCAATATAATGAGGTTCCACTTTCGGGCTATCCGTGGGAGAGATGGCCATGAATTACCAGCGCGGGCAGGCCGGAAATGTGCAATTCACGAAGGCTTCTGCGTTATAAACGTGCAGTTCAGGAAGTCAAAAGCACGTGTAAACTGCGGCGTCATTAATTCACGTTTGGGGATTTGCCCTAGACATGTGAACGAGGGCGCCTCTCCGGGTCAATTCCCGGCGGGCGTCGTTAATTTTGCCTCGTCTGACATCGCGCCGAGGTCACGCTCCACGCCTCCGCCCCCTGTCTGGAAACGTCGGGAATACAGGCCGACACTGAGCAGCCGTGCGCATTGCAACACTTTCAAAATTCCCAATACAAACAGAGCAACGCAAGGGGAAATCGTCTCGTGGCAATTTGCACCGTACAATGAGCAGACCCGGAGTTTGAGGTCACCTTGGACCACAGGACTTTACATTGGCTGTCTCAATGCCACGGATACATAAGAAATTAAAATGGCTGTCAACTGTGCAACCAAGCGGGTTTGATACGTTTTCAGATCCCAACGTCTGAATGGAAACTCATCTCGTGAATTGTGCACTGCGCATTGCGCAGATACGTCATGAGGTCATCTCGGAGCACAGGGCTTTACGATGGGCATAATGTCGTAAGTTTGCATCTCATATCCCGGTCAGAATCCCATTTGCACAAAGGCGATTAAGAGGCTGCTGGGTTTCCTGGATAAAGCAGCTGTGGTGGGCAGGGTTTGTTAAGGTCTCGGTCTTGCCCTGGGCCAAAATCACCGTGGTCAGCAGTAGAAAGGCTTTGAAATGGACTGCTGTGTGGGTCCCTGAAGTGTTTGACCCGATAACATCGAGCACCCAGTGTGACTGACAATCCGGGACTGTTATTGAATGGGTGCTCAGCTTCGGTCGTTGAAACACTGTCCTTAAACGTGACTGTGAATATGACCTTTTGTATGTCATACCTTCACTTTGACAAATTGGTAATGTACTCTTTGGTTTTTTGGTAAAGTCACGTAGGTTAAAAAAATATATGTTTTTAAATCACGACGTTTCGGAGGCAACACAAGCTTCCATCTTCAGGTGAAACCGTCACAGCACGATAGCTGTGTCAATTTATTTGTTTTCTTTTTGAACCTACGTGACTTTACCGAAAAAAAACAAATTGGTAATGGGCACATCGATGGATTGGATACTGTGATGGGAATGGTTTTACCAAAAATGTAATTACTCGTATTGCCAATGTCTCTCAATAGAATATACAACATATGAAACACATTTTTAATTACGTCACTTGGGAAAGTTAATTAAAACTGAGCGCATGCATGTGTAGTGGTGGTGTTGACGTGCGCCGACAGTGATGGATCACGGGGCGCGGGGTTGGGCACGCTATGTGGGCGTGGTATGAACGCGCGCGCCGGTGGTGAGGTGCGCTGACACAATCGGGGAAAAGAGGATCGTAGCCAGCGCGCGCAGTGATTGGTCAAATAAGATGGGTGCTCTCAGCGACGTCCGCAGGAGGGGCATAAAGGGAGACGCGCGAGAGCACTCGTGGTCAGTGTTAACCAGTTGAAGACCGAAGACGGAGTGGAGGAGGTAGTGGCCCGAGACCCCTAGTCCCGCCGTCCTTGTCAGGACCGGGGCCCTGTGTGGCTCGGGGCCGAGACTGGGGAACCCGTAGTCCGACGCCCGCGTGGGTCGGGACGGTGGTACCCAGAGCCGAGACGGACACCCCAGCCGGGTGTGTTCCGGAAGGCTACGGGGCGTAAGAGCCCGTGTCAGTGTAGCTGAGTGGGTGTTAGTCACCCGAGTAGCTAAGTGGGTGTTAGTCACCCGTGTAGCTGAGTGGGTGTTAGTCACCCGAGTAGCTGAGTGGGTGTTAGTCACCCGAGCAGCTAAGTGGGTGTTAGTCACCCGAGTAGCTGAGTGAGTGTTAGTCACCCGTGTAACAGTTTGGTGTCAATAAAAAGAGTGTGCTACCCGTGAAGTCGTCTCCCGCCAAGTTACTACTTTACACATGTACCGTTCGTTGTTTACTTTGTTGCATAGTTTAAATAGCAAACCAAAATGTAATTTCCTTACGAAAGGCCACCTTTAGATTATCATTCGAGTGAGGATGACATAGTCATGTTGTCTCGATGATTGGGCATCTGCCAAGGACTCTAAGATCGAAATCAGGGCGCCGTGGGGGCGAGATGTTAACACCCTCGCCTGGTGTACAGGAGGTCGTGGGTGTGATCCCAACCCTGATGCCTGCTGTATATTTGGAGTTTGCGTGTTCTCCCCGTGGTCGCGTGGATTTTTCTCCGGGTCCTCCCGTTATCCCCTCCACATTTAGAATCGTGCGTTTAGAGTATTTGGCCGCGACACATTTCTGCCTGACGACGAGCCACTTCATTGGGCTATCGTTTGTGGCCAGGTCGCTTCTGAAAAAGAGCTATATAGCTCAATGGGCTTTATCTGTCTTCTTGGTTCTTTCGGTAAAGTCACGTAGAAGGGAAGTAATAAAATAATAAAAATAAAACAAAGCAGCCGTCCTGCTTGTGTTGTGTTCAGTTTAGGATTCATTGAATAAAAAATTTACCCGTAAAAACAAAGTTTTTCACTATAAATCCTTTATATGCGTGGCATCGGTTTTATTTTATTATTCATTTCTGTTTTTCTTGAGTAAGAGTTTTATTTTTATCACATTGGTATTTTAAATTAAATATGAAATTTTTTTTTTCCTAAAAAGTGGAAAATTTTGGAAAACATTTTTCACGAAAATAAATTGTCACGCACAACGAGTCTGTGTGCAAAATGTCAGCTCGATTGGATCACGGGAAGTGGGTTAAAAAACGACCGAAAGATTTGCACGGTCGTAAGCGCAAGCAAGCAAGCAAGTGAACTTAACATAACGATTCCTGGTTCGAATCTGGGTATCAGCCACTGTGACTCACGGTATGCTGAGTGGAGCACACTGATGGTCTCAGCCCATTTCGTCCATGACTACTCACGCAAATTTGTTTTTAATAATGTATTTGGCCAAATTCCCCACTCTGATCATTTCAAATTTTCAATTCGATTGCCATGCGTATGGACGTGCTGTGCCCCTTGTCTGTGGATTGCAAATCTCGGAAGCAGTTCTGTTGTATCGCCTTCCACGGGCTGTGCTACAAACCAGCGAACCAGCGACTGCTCTGCGGGTTGCAAAGGGAAACGTCTTTGGTTGGCGCCTTTCATGCAGAGAGCGCAACTTGAGCAGAATATGGAAAAGACAAAAAACAAAGGGGGATAACATCGTCGTAACAATACATTATGCAGACACGTACTTTATGCGAATGACACAAACAATCCAAACCCTGAATACAAAACCTGCACTGTTTAATTCTGTACCATAGAAGTTATGTTCAAAATAAGTAATTAGCAATAACAATAATAGGGGTTACCCTTTCTGGCAACAAAGGAGGTGTTAAGATGTTCAAACACCAAATTGATACCTTTTTTAAATTTAAATTTTCTACCCACGTGACTTTACCGAAAGAACCAAAGAGTATCGGTTCCTGAAGTCACGAAAGCTTCAAATCAAGACTTTAGCAAGGAATCAAGTCTGCATTCACCGCACGTACTTGTGGTGAACATGCAAACAAGTTATGTTAACATTTGCATTGTCTCTGATACTGATCGGCCTACACCAGATACAGCCTTCTTGTAGCCTAGTCTCACCAGCGTTATACCAGAGAACACCAAAAGGCGAACAGTCCAAAGACAATGCCAGAAAGGGTAAAAAAAACTATTCTTATTTTTTCATCATTTTTGATACTGGCAAAAAAGGATCCCGTGAAGTAATAAGCGAACCTTTAACCTTATAGTCGTTAAACTTGCTTTGTGTTTTCTTACAGTGTGAAAGGCCGACACGATGCGAGTTTTTTTTCATGCAAAGTGGCACGGGACCATTCCCCAAGGGAGCTGCCTCGCCACTTGTGGCTCTCCGTTGATTGATTTGCGTGGCTAAACTCACAAAGTGGCTACACTCACAGCGCCCCCGTGGCCAGGCAATGGTCCCTGACACACAGTGGCTTACTACTTTGGTGACGTGGCCTCGTCACGTAAACATTGTGCTGCAGGAGACGGCCTTTTCTGACCAGCGGGCAAAACAAATGTGCAGGCAAATTATTACAGATTATCATGGTTGCCTACGTACGCTGTCTTCCCGACAGACTGTTCTTCACCTGATGACGGCTGCTTGCGTTGTGGCCGAAACGTCGTGAGAATTATTTTATTATGTTTTATTTTTATTATTTTATCATTTCACTTCTACGTGACTTTACCGAAAGAACCAAGACGATGAATCCCTGCAGTCACGAAAGCTTTAAATCGAAATTTGGCTACGTACGGTGCAAAAAAAAGTTGAACGTAGATAAATAATAATGCCAAATTATTTATCCGGAAAATACTCAACTGAGTCTCAGCACCCTCTTTGTTTTTTTTTTAAGGAGGATCCTGCATTGGGATATATGACCAATAACATTCTTAAGTATTTGGCACGTGGGAGGAAATCGGAGTGCCTCGGGAAACCCCACGTGTATTGAGGGGAATGAAACTCCTTACTGCCACCTACCTCTATAACTCCCAGCCCCGTGCATAGTACACCAGGAAGCCCTGGCGATTGCCCAACCATTTATTTATGAGATCGCATAAGTGCAGGCTGATTTGAACATGGGCAAACGAAACTGTTGAAACTACAGCTGTCAATACCTCACGATATCTGCTTATGTATTTCCTCGCAAAGGAGATCACGAAAGTAAATAATACAAATCATTGGGATCTCGGCTTGCTCCATGTAGAACGTTGAAATGTGCACGGAATTAACGCCAGGTTTACCAGCTGTGAGTTCCTGTTGTGGCTGATGCATGGACATGGGGAGTTTGTGACGAAACGACAAAGTCCTTGCTGATGCCTCTGAAAGCTGTTTCTTGCTTGTGCTTTGGCTGGGAAGATGCTACGGATCACATGTTCTTCGGGAGGCAAAGTTTGTGTCATGCTAGACCGATTTTCAGCAGGGCACTTGGCCAAAATTCCACTTCCGAACCTCTCACTGGCACTGTTCAGCTTTAGAAGGAAGAAGAAGAAAAAAAATGCAGCGAAAAAAAGTTCACCTAAGCCCCAAGTGACTTCTAAAGTTCTCCGCCGTCTTTTTGAAGGCTGCGCCTGGGAGTTTCAGAAGATTTTGAATCAAAGAGGCTTCTTGTCTCAAGCACAGTAAGAGCATCTGCGTGGTGCAAATCATAAATTAGGCCATTTGATGTTCGGAATGCATCAAAATGCCAGATTTCCTAAAAAAAAAACGTGTGGGTGTGTGTGTGGCTGGTATGTGCACGAGCGCACACACACACAATATCACTCAGGCGGGTTGTCTGTATCTGTCATTGTTGCTTTGTATGTGCATAGGACTTGGCTGGATCTGGATATTACACAACCGCAGGAGAAGGGAATATTTCGTGCCACCCATGTGGAAAGGAAGCTGGGAGAGAGAGAGAGAGTGAAATACACATCACAAGCCTCTCATGGAGCTGTGTTTCACACAGTGGCTGTCAGAGTCTTGGGTGGTAATTTGAGTTGTTGCTTCAGGCTTTGTTCATATAATCACGAGTCGCGCATGAACGATCCAAAAGCAAGGCACGACGTTTTTTAAGCAAACGCATATGCACGTACGTGTGCGTAGTACACACATATATATAAAGGTTCAGTTCTACAATTGCTTACTCACCCCACTGCTGACCGAAGGGCCTTCACTGTATGGGAGCTCGTGAGAGCCCCTCTAGAGGGTATTTGGCCTACTCTTCCACACAGGCCAGACTTCTTGGAAGAGGTGGGAGCACCCACATATTTACTCCAACACGTGCGAGACGCGCCGATCGACTAACTGCGGTTGGAACCAATCGTGATGTTGGATGGACAGAAGAAGGGGGATTTAAGAATGTGCCCATTGTTTAAACTACTTCTGGTATGCAAGACGAGTGTGCTGACCATTGTACCGTGGCAGCACGCAGCACATCAAAGTTCAAAGTTCATTTATTAGGTATAGCAGCCCTGTGAGCCATTCGGTTCTTCAATCGGGTGCAACCGCAACAAACAAAAAAACATTAACAAGAAAACATCTTAAAGTGACTATGTGCAAACAGAAAATCCAAGAAAAGACAGAAAAATATTGCAGAAAAATCACCGTACACCAACCCTGTGCAAATATCCCAGTGGACATACATGACCAGAGCATGTAAAATGTGTTTACTTTAACTCTTAATCAAAGAACTATTATGATGGCCCACCATGAATATTTTGTAAAGGTATGTCATATTCTTAGGTTTTTTTTCGGTAAAGTCACATAGATAAAAAATTAAAATTAATACAAATTAAAAAAATTTACGACGTTTCGGAGGCAACACAGCTATCGTGCTGTGACGGTTCCACCTGAAGACGGAAGCTTGTGTTGCCTCCGAAACGTCGTGATTTTTATTTTATTTTAATTTTACTTTCATTAATTAAAAAAAAAATTATCTACTTGACTTTACCGAAAAAAAGCTAAGAATATGAATCCTTGCATTAACGAAAGCTTCAAATCTAGAAAGGTATGTCACTATGTTGGATGCAGTTACGAATATGCATCAACATGTATTAATTACAGGTGTCAATGTACATATCAAGGAGGTACTGGGTAAGGGAAATTGGCAGAAAAGCGTTTGGTAAAAGGCTAGCATTCATTGGACAATTAAATTAACTTTGAGGCGACTGGGTGGCGCAAGGGTCTAATGCCATATCTAAGCACCGAGCCGGCACCGATGATGAGGCCCCGGGTTCGAATCCGAGTATCCACTCTTGATTAAACTGTGTTCTCGAATTCAGCGAAGTGATTGCTGGCTTCAGCCCAGTGACTGTACAAGAAAACCATCATGCTTCGTTTATATATAATCGTATTCTATTTTCATGAAATGTATGACCCTAGTGCGGACAAAAGAGATCAATTGCAGTGACCTCTGAAGTAGTTCTGTAACATCGTCTTTGGAGGCTGTTCTAAAAAAGAAAACCAGGGTGGTGGTTTGCTTTCTACAGGGATTTCCAAAACGGAAATGTAACTGTCCAGTGACATAATGGGGAATGTCAACGGCACAAAAGTGGAAAATATAATTTGAGAAAACCACTGGTAATTTTAGACTCGGTTACAAAACAGCTGCATTTGGCGGAAGATGTTTTTGTTTCTGAATCAAAGCGGTCGCTGAGATGCAATGACAGCCGGGCATGAGTGCACATTCGAGCCTCACGCAAACAACCGGGCGGGCCTTCGGTTGTTTGCGTAAGGCACCTGGCAAACCCTGCGCAACACTCAGTAATCTCATATCGTGGGACCTTTTTGCCCGTATCAAAGTTTGCAAAATAAGAATAGGTTTGAATTTTGACCACAAGTATTGTGGTTAACGCTGACATGATTCCTTGTAAAAGGTTTCAGTTTGGTGTTTTAACCTGTTTTGTTGCCAGAAAATAGGGGAAAAACCTATTCTCTTGAGAATAGGTTTGACCCTTTTTGGCAATAAAACAGGTTATTAAGATGTTCAAACATTGCAAGTCCAGTGTTCAAACATCTTAACGCCTGTTCTATTGATATTGCTGATCACCCCGAGCTATAAATGCTCCGATAAGTGCATTGTCTTTGTACTGTTCGCTTGTTGGTGTTCTCTGGTCTGACACTGGTGGTGAGGCTCGGCCATAAAGAAGGCGGCCTCTGGTGTAGTCCAATCATTGTCAAAGACAATGCAAATATTATCAGAGCATGTTTGCTTGCATGTCCACACAAGCACGCGTGGTTAATGCAGACTTGATTCCTTGCAAAGGGTTTCTATTTTATGTTGGAACATCTTTAGGCCTGTTTTGTTGCCCGAAAGGGTAAAATCTATTCGCATTTTTTCGTACCAGTAATCTCACTTCACAAAACACTATGCGATGGCTTTGTGGCGGAGGTGGCTGTTATTGTTCGAATTACATTATTAGCTTAGTACGTGAAAAGAAAAAAAACCCCAATGGCATTGCTTGCGGCGTAAACATGGAATAAAAATGTGAAACAATGAAAGTAAAACAAAATCAACAAACCCACCATCCGGCTTTGCCTCTCTCTCTCTCTCCCTTCCTTCGCATTCAACTGGTCCATACATATAATGCGATGGCTTCATTGGAGCTCAGCCTTCACTGGTCATTTAGCTGTTTCCTGGTTGATTTTGTCGACACGCAGAGAGATGCATTGGCGTCTATTTTCTCAGCACGTCCTGTTTTTAGGCGACACCATGCCAGTCTGAAGCTCTGTCATAACAAGGGAACGTCGCCAATACCAACGGTACCAAAAACCATCCGAAATACGAAGGCCTCGTTTGTTTGCCAGACGTCGCGATTAACGCAGTTGTCCGAATCATTCGTAGGACAACAACGATGATCGACTCTTTAGTATTCATGCTTCACTGTTGTTGTTGTTATTATCATCACTTTATTGTGACTGCAGTGTAATGCACACTGCGAGTTGCAAGCTCGCCTTACAACCACACTTCTTTTCCACACAACTCTCTCTAAAATGTACCAGTCTTGCTGGGTGGATTTCCACACAACTCTCCAAAATTTCGATTTAAAACTTCTGCCACCAACTTCTGGTGAATTATCCTTGCAAACAGTTGATATAAATTTCGATTTAAAGCTTTCGTGACTGCAGGGATTCATCTTCTTGGTTCTTTCGGTAAAGTCACGTAGAAGAGAAATAATAAAAGAATAAAAATAAAACATAATAAAATACAATTCTCACAGTGAGAATTGTATTTTATTATTCTCACAGTGAGAATTGTATTTAATAATGTTTTATTTTTATTATTTTATTATTTCTCTAAAATTGACCAGTCTTGCTGGGTCTTTCATTGGCATGCTAATTTCTCTGCTCCAGCAGACCCACCTTTCTCTCTGCCCCCTCCCTCTCTCTCTATTTAAGGCCACAACACAGAGGCATTGGGTCTATGTTGTGTGTCTCTCTCTATGTCTCTGTGTTGTCTCTCTCTGCTCGTGTGTCTGTCTGTGTGTCTCCGTGTCTGTGTTTTGTCTCTCTTTCAAATTTAGTTCTTCCTGATGACGATTGCTTGTGTTGCAATCGAAACGTCGTATTCTATTATTGATTTATTTTTTATTCTACGCGACTTTACCGAAACAACCAAAGAGTAATTCCTGCAGTCACGAAAGCTTCAAATCAAGTTTGAACCGCACTTTCTGAATGCTCCCGCTCTCGTTCACACATCGCAGTGATCTTTACTGCAAGGCCCGCGGGCCACAGGGGTGGCCTTTTGTGCGGCCTCTGACGTGGGGCCCTCTGACTGTACACAACACGTGACAACACCACTGGCAGGTGGTGTGGCGGATCTCACACTGAGGATGTCTTTTCAACGAAATTTGCCCCTCCTCCCCGCCCCTGAAAATTAGTGAAGAACACCAAGCAGAATATTTTTGTAAGGAATCCTGTCTGCATTAATCACACGGTACTTGTTGTGAACATGCAAACAAAAAAAACATGCTCTGAAAATATATGCATTTTGATTTAAAGCTTTCGTGACTGCAGGGATTCATATTCTTGGTTCTTTCAGTAAAGTCACGTAGAAGGGAAATAATAAAATAATATAAATATAAAACAATATTGATTATATTTTTATATTATTTTATTATAAAACAATATTGTTTTATATTAATATTATTTTATTATTTCCCTTCTACGTGACTTTACCGAAAGAACCAAGAATATAATATATGCATTGTCTTTGAAACTGATTGGTCCACACCAGAGACAGCTCTCTTTTGAGCCTAGTCTCACAGTGTTAGACCAGAGGACGCCAAAAGGCGAATAGCACAAAGACAATGCCACTATCAGGGCATTTATAACTCGGGGTGAGCAGCTACATCATGGGACCTTTCTTGCCAGTACCAAAATAATTTTTATATCGTAGGTTTGAGTCTGGCTGGGTACGTTCATGGGAGACTGCCTGCGGATGCCACACGTGTTGTAGACTTGAGCTGTGACGTGTTATTCCATCGTGTGAGTGGGTTTCATGGGTACTCTGGTTTTCTCCCGCAACCTAAACACTAAAAAAATGAAATTTGTCAAGTATCCCATCGCACGATCGTTCTGAAAATATTTTTCGAGACTCACTAAAAACGTTGACACTTTCATGAACGGAATTATTATTATTTGGCTAAAGACAAAAATAAAACTCTGAGCAACCCGATCAACATTACGAGTTGTACCAATACTTTAGAAGTGAGTGATGGAATTGGCACGAAAAGGGGGTCGTTTTTCCAACATGTAAACTGGCGGTGATGTCATTTCTGTTCGGCGCACATTTTTCCCAGTGAACCAAAGTTCAAGTTCCATTCGTGTGCGCTCATATTTCCCAACCACTCCGATTCACATTAATTGACTTGAAATTTCTAGAAAGAAAGAGAGAGAGAGCCTTCCTCAGGTCGACACACCCCTGGTAAAAGCACCACTTGCCCGAGGGGTATCGTCTGCCCTTCGCACAGCGGTTGCTCTCTGTGGCCTGCTCGCCGCCGTGCTCTACAGACCGTGAAAACACGTGCCCGCCAACAACACCCCAAAAGCATTAGCTTAAACGGACCTGACGCATTGGGTAACGCACACACGCGCGTGCACAGATACGCACGAGAAACACACGTGCACACGCACAGCCGTAACCTGCGGCACGTGTGAAAGGTGCCAATATAAAACTGCGGGAGAACTAACATCGCGTAAAAAAACACATATATATATATAAAAGTAGAACTCCCTTGCGTGTCTCTACATGTACATACAAACATTTTTTTTTAGTCCGTCGGCCTATTGGCTTTCCAGACGTATATTATCCAACGGAATTGATTAAGCAAACAGATTCTGGACTAGCAAGAGCTGCTTGATAATGTTGTTTTTTGTAAAGTCAAAAAGTCGATTAGACTAAAAATGTCGACCACAATTAGTCGGTCGATTGATCGTCAGGTTGCGTGTGCCGGGGTGAAGTGTGGGGCACTCCCACGTCTTCCGAGATGTCTGTCCAGTGTGGAAGGGTGGGCCAAATATTATCTAGAGGGGCTCCCGAAGAGCTCCCCCCGAGTGGAGGACCTTCCACCAACAGGAGCTTCTGTAAGCAATTGCAGGGGCTGCACCGTTACCTTGTCTGAATTTTAATCCGCAGAGAAGCTGCTGTTCTCCGTAGGTTCATTAAAGACTCTCTCCAGTCCAGTTTCAATGGCATTACCGATCTTTGGAAACCGCTTTTTAAAATGACGTAAACATTCCTTTCCTATTTGCTTTAGGCGAACACTTGCAGGGACACATTTTTTTTGGGACAGAACAATAATAGCTTTAAAAAATGCCATCAAAATGACTTTGGAATTAAATTTGCCGCTGAGAAGGCGCACGAACTCAAACAAACAAAAGTGACTGGGTGTTTGGAAAGTGAAAGACAGGCTGACACTTGGTGGGAGACGTTAGTAACTTGTATATATCATTACACACTTTAAACATCCTTCTGATATTACAATCAATAAATAAACACAACACCAATGTGATGACGGCATGCACGCTGCCCTACCGAGCCCGGGTTTGATTTTTTTTGGTCCCAGCCACGGCTAACATCAGTGGTGAGTAATATTTGAATCAGTCATGGGCTAAACAATGGAAATGCATAAACTATGACTTATTATTATCTAAAGATTAAGGCATATTTTATTGTCCGAATTGAATGCGAAATAAGTGAGCCAAGTAAGTAACTGAAAATATATGTTCTGACTGAAAATATGAAACTAATCGTGTTTATCAGTGCGGTATGTAGATAACGACAATATCCAAATTAATTCAAGAGACATTATCCCATGAACCAGTAGACTCATTTTTGCCAGTGTATCTGTGAGAGCATTTGTGGGATGTTACATGTACTCAGCTTTCAACGAAGGTAATGTGACATGTAATTAAGCACATTTCTCAAAAGTCACGTTATTCAAGCTGAGAAAATCTGACAAGATCATAACATTTCGATTTAAAGCTTTCGTGACTGCAGGGATTAATCTTCTTGGTTCTTTCGGTAAAGTCACGTAGAAGGGAAGTAATAAAATAATAAAAATAAAACACAATAAAAATAATTCTCACGACGTTTCGGCCACAACGCAAGCAACCTGAGGACGGCTGCTTGCGTTGTGGCCGAAACATCGTGAGAATTATTTTATTGTGTTTTATTTTTATTATTTTATTACTTCCCTTCTACGTGACTTTACCGAAAGAACCAAGAAGAAGATCATAACAGTCGTTAGTTCGTGGAATCTGTTTAGATATGGTAAAGTCTAGCGAACAAAATAATTTTCACTTGACTTTAATAACACACTTCATAGATTGATCATACAACACTCCTTATACAAAGTGATGTGGGGGGAGGGGGGGGGCAATAGAACATATATTGTATTATCGACTAGGTTATTCACAGGAAATGTATTTTGCCGATAATTGAATTTGTTTTCCGCGTGACTCCCACTTATCCGTGAAAGAAATGCGGTTAATTGGAAATCGGTCCACATTGACTCATGGGAAAAGTTGCGTATAATGGTAGACAATAGTAAAATCAGGACCGCGGGTAATGGGAGTTTTCGTGGACCCTACAACTCCTGTAGATAATATAATCCTGAGGTAATAGAGTCGTGGATAAAAGAAGTTGTTATGTAATGTAAATAGCAAAAAAAAATAACGTGTTCACATTGCAAGCGCAAAATAAATTCTGAAAACAAAAAAACATGAACGTGTCTGCATTCCCTCCACAAGCATGGCTCGGGTGAGAGGATGCCTGTGATGCCTTGGTCGCATGAAGCCAGCTGTTGGCTGCAGAGTTTGGTAATACATGTTGTATACGTCGTTTATTGTGAAAATTCGGTCACAGTTCCTATGATCACTGTTTCATTGCTTTTATGGCTTTATTTTGGTGGTTTTCGAAAAGTTTTTCGGTTTGGCCATGTTTGTTTGTTGTAGTACAGAGTTAGACTGATGGCCTTAATCTAAGTTGTCTTGTGGTTGTTGTTGTTTGACTTGCATCCCACTGGGATTTTTGCACACAGTGTTGGTGTACGGTGCTTTTTCTGCAATATTTTGCTGTCTTTTCTTGGATTTTTTTTTTTTGTTGCGGTTGCACCCGAGTCAAGAGCCGAATGGCTCACAGGGCCATACCTAATAAATGAACTTGAAACTTGAGCGTCGTACTTTTGGCCCTCACGAGCACATTCTTTTCACCTCGAAACATGCCCCCACCAGTCGATAATTGTGTTCACATCTCCATCCCTGGGTGTTCCGCTGAAGGGAACCTTGGCGCTCGGCTTTAACCGCGGCAGATGCACGGCTCCATCTCGTCGCTGCCGGCACACGAACGAGTTGGCCAAGGGCCGCCCGAAGAATGTGAAAGGCCTCGGAGCACTTCGAGCCAATTTCGTTTCATATCGTTTGAATTACGCGTCACTTTCAAGGTTGAAAACGACGCCCCACTGCCTTTCCCCCCCAACATCTCATTGTTATTTCCCCCTAACAAAAAAAACATTTGGCAATAGTAATAAAAATAATAATGACGTGTTTTTGTAAAAAAACACTTTCTCTCTCTTATTATTTCCTTTCTGTTTAACTCTTTACATCTGCTTTTGCATCCCCCCCCACATCACAACTTCAGTTTTTATTTGAGTTATTTTACACGGATGGTACCGTTAAGCCAGTTGCAGGCCTATTTTACACGGGAGATCCGTGGTGCGTGAGCACGGCAGCAACAACAAAACGAAGTTTAAAAAACACCAACACACATTGCAGAACTAATAAACGACGCACGTGACAGGACGTACACGACTGGGGCACCCTGCTGGGTGCATCTACGACTTTCACGACACCCCGTATCCTGGTTATACTCTTCACTCTCTGTATTTAAGAGCGGGCACTGGGAAGACCTCTACACAATTCCGGTAAATCGCCTGATGAAGCTGGTTGTGATCACCAGCGAAACGTCACACTCAAATTGTGAATGTTGTGGGTTTAATCTCCAACACAGCGGTGTGCTGAAGTAGTAACTAATTGGGACGTTTTGTTCACGTGACAAACCTTTCTAATTGGCTGTGTCGGGCGGTCGCGGGTTAATGACACATTTATATGTACACGATTTAACCAACCCCCTTTATTATGAATAATATGGGTCGTGAAAGCCTGCGTGTTAAACTCACGGTATGGGTTGTTGATAAAAAAAAATCGTAACAAAACAGACTTCTGTAAGGGAACTGACGGCAAATATTTATTGTGATCTGCGGTGCAAAATAAGCTCAACTTACATACCCATTACATTGGCTGCGGTTATGCGCGCGGTGTTTTGGCGTACGTCACGTAGCAGTCACCGCCATCCCGTCCACAGTCCAGCCGTACGATTCGCCCCAGGAAAAGGGCTCATTTTCAAATGTGTTAAAGTCTCCTTCTCGACGTCTCCTTTCCACGCACAAGGGGCGGGCGCGAGAGAGAGAGTTTCGGGAGGGTGGGTTGTCGGGAAGAGGGCGGTATAACGATCTGGGTATAATACACGGCGGTCGCGCCTTAATTATAATACCAGCCAAAGCATAATTACACTGGGTTCTTTGTGACTCGTCTTGACCTACGTCCCGAGTAAGGGATCGCGGTCACAAATGTTTTATACATGTACGTCGAGATTGCCCCCGGAGTTTGCTTGTACTGAATCAATGCTGCTGAAATTACAACACTCCCAGAATGCAATGGGGCCGATTGGTTGATGTGGACGATACTTGCACGTGTTACCGAGGACATGTGAAGGAGGCAAATCTATATTTAGTGCATGAAATGTGCCCACAATAAATAATCTATTGTGTCATCTTGACTTAAAACTTTCGTGACTGCAGGAATTCATATTCCTTGGTTATTTCCGTAAAGTCACGGAGATAGAAAAAAAAAAGAAAAAAAAATATATATATATAAAATAAAAAGCAAAAAAACCCACGACGTTTCGATCGCAACACAAGCGGTCTTCATCGGGCCGCTTTTGTTGCGATGGAAACATTGTGGGTTTTTATTTATTTATTTTTCTTTTGTTTAATAAAAATGTAATTTAATTTTTAGTTTTCTATCTACGTGACTTTACCAAAAGAACCAAAGTGTATTGCGTCATCATCCATAATACAGGTTGTTTTTTGGGGGGTTAGATCGCGTAAATATATCAATGTGTCGTTAAACCTGCCACCAATTGTAATTACTGGCAAAACGTCGCACTCAGATTGTAAATGTTGTGGCTTTGCTCTCCCACACACAACCGATGTGCTGTACTAGTGACGAATTGGCCACGTTCTGTTTACGTGACAACCCCTTATTAGTTGGCAGTGTCGGGTGGTGGCGGGTTTAACGACACATTTATATATTTACACGATCTAACCC
Source organism: Lethenteron reissneri (assembly GCF_015708825.2). Lineage (NCBI taxonomy): Eukaryota > Metazoa > Chordata > Hyperoartia > Petromyzontiformes > Petromyzontidae > Lethenteron > Lethenteron reissneri. Next base: position 4,934,247 of record NC_083805.1, read on the forward strand.
CCCCAAAAACAACCTGTATTATGGATGATATTGGTCGCGAAAGCCTATACGTGTTAAACTATGTCATTATCATTCAACGTTTCACTTTGGTTTAATTACAACATAGAAATGTAATCTTAACGGCACAAAAAATCACAAAAAACCTAAAACTATCATTCATCACACAGCATAGCGGGGTTGGTATCGCGTCCTTAATGTCTCACGATATTTCCCAGAGCGCTCTGAGAACTGGCTAGCAGTAAGGATTACTGGCAGAAGGTGCTATCATTCCTGTAGTACAGACTACGCCTATCCAATACGAATCCTCTGTTTGATTGTACCCTACATTCTCAACGCCGCACACGTCACCGGCATCACGAGGACAACTTAAAGGTGAGGTGGAGGTTGCGTTCCCCATTCAGCACCGTTGCCGTGTGTGCTGTCGGCGGTTTTTGCAAAGTTGAGGATCCCCTCGTCACCGTGTTCTCAGTCTGATGAGTGCCTCGTCATTTACGGAAAGGGTTTCAATCGGTTCACCCTGTTCTCTGTTTGCACATGGGCAGACTCAACACAGTCGGGAAGACTAACAAATAAATGAAAACAACTAAATTTGTTTTCATTTATTTTATTTTATTGATTGTTTAACCTACGTGACTTTACCGAAAATAAAAAAGAGTATGAATCCTTGCAGTCACGAAAGCTTCAAATCTAGAATTAAGACTAACAAACCTGTGGAAGTCGTTTTAAATGTTTTTAATGGGGTGTTTCCCCCCCGACCTTCCACCTCCGTCATATAAATTCCAATTGCACCGTTGGTGTCATCGTATCACGAGAGAAAGAAACTTCCATTTGCAACGCTCGCAGCAGCTGCCAGTGCATCACCCTGTGTCGGAGAAAATCCCCAAAGGACGATGTCACAGAAATACTTCTGAAGTCACTTCAATGGACCCACCCCTCCTCGGCCTGTGAACGTTTTGTAAAAGCCGGTAAGATTTGTGTTTTGTTTGAAAAGGGAACTGTGCACAACCAATTGGTTCAAGCAATGGAGTTAAGTGACACGCAATCGAACGAGTCACCGTTGAAAGTGCACAGACATCCAGATGTGATAAAAGCATCGAAATTACTGCACTTCACCGCACTCTTTTCATGCTCGTATCTTCTATTTATTAGCACTGCTGGCAACCGCAAGTAGGGAAATAAATAGCATAAATGCACACAAATAAATACGTGTGCATGCAATCTTTGTGTGCTGTGCCGATTCCTCCGAAATGTACCATGTGCCTCCCAGTGTCTATACGTCTCCTCGGAGTGCCTTAACTTGGCCACGGGAGCCTTCGCAGTTTCCACAGCATCCTATTGTTAGCTGCGCCAGCAACGCAGACAGAGGGCAGAGAGCACATACAGAGAGGGCAGGTTACTAAACCCATGGCACGGGGCATGGCACAGACAACAAAGGTCACATACCCACCCACCCTCCCTCCCTCCACGCTATTTATACATACTACAGTATGCCGATACTTATCTTGTGCGTAGGACCAAATAACCTGGAGTGCGCCCAATGTCACCATTTCCCAGAAGCCAAGCACGGCGCTTGAGATAGCACGCAGACGGATGGGCGATCAGCGTGCGCAAAACACGTTATCAGCTGCTGTGGTGCTGAGGTTGTGAAGAGCACAGTTGTTTGCATCGTTATCGCTGTACTGTGCTTCTAGGCTCCCATGAGTATGGTCACCTCCCCCCCCCCCTACACCACCACTCTGCCATGATCCCTATGCCATGGGAAGGCCCTCATCCAGCAGTGGATGTATTCAAGGGTTGTGCATGTTCCTCCAGTGTGAGTGACAACAGCTTGCAATGACAGCGCTGCGCCGTGCTCGTCTCGTCGTGGAGCTTGCGATCCACGTGCTTTAGTCGTCACAAAATCGGTGTGTCATTTGCAACTCTCTCCTCTCCCTCGCGTGCAAAGTTAGTTCACATTGAGCAACTGGCCCTACAGGCCGATTAAGGCCCCATTTGGAGAAACGCCTGGAATGTTCGACGTGGCTTTGCCTGCATGAATAAAGCGCTAAATACGGTCCACATAAGCACAACCAAACAGACAAACAGGCCGTCCATAATACTTCCGTGAGCCCAGCCCGGATGCTTCATTTGTAAGCACCCACCTGAGTTAGCAATAGCTGCCAATAACAGAGAAATTATGTCATAAACATTTGAAATCAGTAGGGGTTATCAAATAAGCCACGCCGAGGGGCATAACGGGTTTATTTTTAAATCCTTTATATTAAGTTCGCTTGCTTGCTCACGGCCGTGCAAATCTTTCGGTCGTTTTTTAACCCACTTCCCGTGATCCAATCGAGCTGACATTTTGCACACAGACTCGTTGTGCGTGACAATTAATGTTCGTGAAAAAAATGTTTCTCCAAAATGTAACTCTTTTTAGGAAAAAATAAATTAGATTTAATTACCAATTGCTTAATGGTGCCATGCAATCATCTGATCCATAGGTGGCAGCCATCTCAAGCCAGAGGACGAGAGGACTCTAGCCGCCACGCATATAAAGGATTTATAGTGAAAAACTTTGTTTTTACGGGTTAATTTTTTCCATTCCTGTTGCTGTGTGCTCCCGTTCCGATCTCGTTCCGTTGTAATGTGCACTGATGCCTACTTTACTGAGTGAGATATTGGCACGTAAAATAAAGGTCGATTGATTGAACTCGCATACACCATGTGAAGGAGCCAGCAATCTCGAAGATTTGCTGCCCAAGGTGGTACCCATGGACTAATGAAGGTGCGCTGCCATCCACTATGTAAGACGTAACGTGATCAACCAGGTAGGGTGTTGACTGTTATGTTAGCCGACTCTCTGTGCTGTATTGCATTATGTTTATAAGTTTACTAGGTTTGTTTTCTCATTCATTCGTACCTGATGACGATTGCTTGTGGTACAATCGAAACGTCTCATTCTATTATTATTTAATTTTATTTTATTTCTACGTGACTTTACCGAAAGAACCAAAGAGTATATGTAAGACATTTTCACAAGGCAGACGTTTGAATTGCACGGCTAAAACGTTGGCCACAAATTCCTTTTAGTTTTTTTATACATTTAAAAAAAAAATCTAAACAAAATGTTTCAAGTGCTTTTCACTTGCGCACAACTCACGAATGCAATGCCGTACAATCACAGCCAAGGTGTTGGTGAACAACCCCTGGGCTTTTCTCACGTTGTCGACACGATGCGTGTTGCCAAATGGTGGCAACGTGCAGGTCTCCTCCTTAACAAGTGTCCGTGTGTAATTGTATCGGCCTCACTCGAACTGCCGTCCAATAAAAAAACATAACAACAATAATAATCCCTCAACAGATAATCCTTTTTCTTGGTTCTTTCGGTAAAGTCACGTAGAAGGGAAGTAATAAAATAATAAAAATTAAACATAATAAAATAATTCTCACGACGTTTCGGCCACAATGCAAGCAGCCGTCCGTTGTGGCCGAAACGTCGTGAGAATTGTATTTTATTATGTTTTATTTTTATTATTTTATTACTTCCCTTCTACGTGACTTTACCGAAAGAACCAAGAAGATGAATCCCTGCAGTCACGAAAGCTTTAAATCGAAAGATAATCCTTTTATTTAACTGACACGCTGTATTACTGCCTCTTGCACATTAGCCTTCATGATCTCCATCCAGGGCCGGATTAAGGCACGGGGCTTTAGTTAAAGTTATTTAATTTGTGAATGCTGAATTTATGTGTTAGCCTTGTAAAAAAAGACATTTACATTTTTCTTTAACTTTGTTTTCCTTTTGAAAATATTACTGGGGGCCTCACAGTACACGCAGCTCCAGGGGCCTACAAAATCTGAATCCGGCCTCGTGTCTCAATCCTTCATGATTTAGAACGTACTGTTTGGGAAAACTCTACAGCCCTCAGGGATTTCCTTGATGAGACTGGTGAAAGTTTTTTTTGTTGTTTTGTGTTTTCTTAAACCGTTAGTTTTAATTGTGCAAACAACTATAAAGCTCTACACTTGCGAGCTTCAAATGCTGCCCACGGTAGATTGCTAGCAGGCGGCCAAAACCGGCATTGCGGTTTGCTGCGGTTTCAGGACGTGCAGAAGCACGAATGGAACATACCATGCAACTTACAGGTGTAATCAATTATCACGGGACCGGTCCATTTTGTCGTGGGTTGGTGGGGGGTTGGGGAGTTATTTCATGTTTCACTCCGTCCATCCAGGTCACACCCGGTCCCTGAAATCCCAAGTGAAATGAAAAAGGTGCGGCCCTGCACTTGTTTACTCGTGCCGCTGCTGGTGGAAGGACATCCACAAGAGAGCCCCACTGGAGGATATGTTGGTCTACTCTTCCACACGCTGACCAGATGTCTATCCAGTCAAATCGTCTATTGGCTCGACGTCATACATCTGTGATCATGGGTTGCTCAATCACGCATGATCTTAATTTATTGCACTGCGTAATAATGTGTTGGCCTTTTTCATTCATATACTTTCTCTACATTATATACGTACCAATATAGCTGCCGCATTAGTACATGTTACTTGTAAATTCCTCGCTCTTTAAAAAAAATGTACTGTCCTTTATGTATGATAACTAAAACTGATCAATTATAGCTCTTTGTCAATCCAGTGCAGGATGAAGGCCTACCCGCACTGTTTTGGTAATGGGGGGGATGTTTGATCGTACATCAGGAGCATGGAGAGGTCGGTGGGGACAGGGGAGCCTCCCAGGACCGGTTAAGATCACACTCACCACTGATATTAGCCATGGCCAGAAATCGAACTCAGATTAGCGGGTTTGTAGCGCAGGGATTTAATCACCGCTTCACCACTATATTTTTTTGCACATTGCACTTTACGTTCATATGCTGCGATGATATATACCTTGAGAGTCTTTAAAAGGCGTGTTCGCGTGTTTTTTAAAGTAAGAGTGCGTACAATAAAAAAAACTTCAGGAAATTCCACTTCACGGAGGATGCAACTCGTCTCTGCAGGGTCCCCGTAGATAGTTACGAACACAATCATTTGATATTTCCAAGAACCATTTTTATATTTCCTTGCATATTCCCTGGTTTCGATGTCCCGTTGGATAACACGAGACCTCGAGCGGCTAAACCAACAACGCTGCTCAACCTTCACGACTTTTCCCACCCTCGAACCATCGTGGGCTGCTGCCAAGGTATTTTTTAGTTACATTGCGTGCGCGGCAGACCACGGTTAAGCACACTTGGGCCTGCAAACCAGAGGTAGCCGGTGATGGGCACGTTAAAATCAAAATCTCCCGACCTCTGTCCAACCCCAGCAGTGTAAAACACAACAACAACACAAATGGGTACACAACAGTTTAGTCCAGGGGTGGGGAACGTCCGGCCCGCGGGCCGTATGAGGCCCCCGAAATCATTTGGTGTGGCCCTACCAAGGCAACCGCAGGCGGGACTCGAAATTCAATAAATCTAGGAGCAAACCTGGAAAATCAGTTGCGAGTAGCAACATCATCAATACCAGCTAACATCACACGCCTCAGTTCCAGCCATCACATTAGGGGCGGGTTAATTAAATGTTTGACCAAATATAACGGGCTAATTTTAAGTTGATAATTTTGTGTGGCCCGCGAATGATGTCATAAACATCCAAATGGCCCTTGGCAGAAAAAAAGGATCCCCACCCCTGGTTTAGTCCATCGGCAGGTCGCCTGTGGGTGGGGTAGAGTGTGGGTACTTGCATCACTTTACAGACGTATGGGCAGTGTGCAAGACGTAGCCAAATGCTCTCTGGATGGGGGCTCTTGAAAGCTCCCTCCCGTCAAGGCCCTTTCCGTCATCAGTAGCGTGAGCAAACGATTGCAAGGCAGCACCTCCACATTTTTAAAAACTCATTAGAATCATGTTTTTGTTTGTTGCGGCTGCACCCGAGTCAAGAGCCTCATGGCTCACAGGGCTACACCTAAGGGGCCGTCCATAAATGACGTCACGCACCTAGGGGGGGGGGGGGGTCAGACATTTGTGACGATGTGTGACATCAAAATGCTGCAACTTTAAATAAATATAGACAACACGTTCTACTTCATTAAATAGACTTTTTAATAAATGTTTTCTCCTACAACATCAGAGTGCAGCGCTACATTAAATACGCAATACAATGACAATAGTTGAAAGCGATTTGAAGCATGTTTGATTTGTTTTGGGGAGGGGGCAGAGCTTTGTGACGTCATATTTGAGGGGGGTCTGACTTTTTGTGACGCCGTGTGACGAGGGGGAGGGGTGTCAAAAATCGTCCAAAATCGCGTGACGTCATTTATGAACGGCCCCTAATAAATGAAACCGAAACCTGAAAAATCTGCACGGTTAACGCGCAGTATTTGAACGCACTCTTGCGAAGCAACTGTTAGTGAGCCGCATTAATCCGGGAACATAAAATGTGGGTACAAAAAAATAAAAATAATAACCATCGCACCGGGTAGAGCTTGAAAAATAACTTGGCGCTCACGCGGACGCCATTGTCTTTATGTGTGTGTTGTTTTAAAAAAAAAGTTTTTTTTTCCACGACGGATGTGTTTGACGCCGCTTGAGACACGATTCGCAGCAGGCTCAGCAAACCTCGTGGACGGGTTTTTTCTTCTGTTCTTCTTCTTCGCCGCAACGTCTCGGCACAAAATCCTGGCCGCGATCCAAGACAGAGCCACGTGGTTGACAACTTGGCAACGGAGGATGAGGGTCGGGACGGACCTCCACACACCATGGGCGACGCGCTCTGTGGTGGGATTCTTCGCATCATCGCTGTTGCCGCAATATCGTTCTTCAAAACGCCGTTCCAAGCAATAAACGCTAAACACCACGCTGCCTGAGACGACCATCGGAACACGTGACTGGGAACTTGGTCGTAAAATGTTTGATTATTTATGAATATTACAGATACAGCATTCAGGTATTCGTTCAAAGCGAATATTCAGTGGTGGTGCATTAAATGCAATGAACATGGTTAAAGGCCTCCCCACGCAATTATGTTTGACCATACTTCACCATTCTGGTCTTGGGAGGAGGGTGCCAGGACCGGTGCAGACATCACTTAATACAGAACAGAACTGATATTAGCCGCGACCGGGGATAAAATTCATGTCGCTGGTTTCACATCGACGAATGCCAAGCACTATCCTACACGTACAGTATATTGTCAAGCCCCAAAAAAAAATCCCAAGTGGATTCCCACTCAGTTGAGCCTGGGGTAGCACTCATCTGAGAAGGAAATGTAACAACATTAATTTGGTGGAGGTACGTCTATCCGTAAGACAAGCAATGTTTACTTCTCCACAAAGTGGTACTAATATTATGGACCCAGGATGTTAAAGGGGATAAGTCAACCCCAGAGCAAGATTAGAATTGGCAAACTTGTCGATTGGTCGCCGCGTGCTCTAACATTGTGCCAAATAGATAATGTGAAGATTTGACAGTGGCATGCTGTCCTGATGTCGCCACTGAACATTCATGCATTTCCCACAATTCTCAGGCTGGTTAAACCCAGGATAGATCGCATTACAGGAGCACAAATACGCGTAAGCACTTACAATACGCAAACACAACAAAGGTCAACATCGCCCCTGATAGCCTGAATAAACTTTTGGGTCAATTACCGTTCGCGACCACCTATGAAAGGTGGGCACAGCACACGCCAATGGTGGGTGGCCAGCACCACGCCCCTGCCGTCTTTGTCTTCCCAGTGGCGATGTTTACATATCGCATCAGATGCTCATTTGCGGCCGAGTTGACCTAGGGGAGGTCCACGACGGGTTCACATAATCGACTCAAACACAACGCAATGTCACTCACGTACAACACAAAAAACAATGGTCCTCTACAGAGCCTGCATAGGTTTTTGGGCCAAAGGCAATTACAGTAAAAGTTAATTCTCCCTCCCACACCATGGAGATATTTGATAAATAAAACTACCAAAAACACCGCACCGTTGTTACAAAATGAGACGTTGACGTAACTGCAGAGCTCTCGGTGTTTTTGGGAATAAATTCTTACCCGTAGGTAGATCCACCCCCCCACCCCCCCCCCCCCATTTATAAGTGTAAAATATGAACATAATCAAGTGAATAAAAGCGGCTTTGCTCACACACACACACATCCTGGCAACGAAGCCAGAGCACAGCAGGCAGGAAGGGCCCCCGTGCTGAGACCGCTGCATTATGGAAGCCGCCCCCCCCCATCCATCACACGAGGTGGCTTCATTCTTGTGGCGAAGAAAAAAACAACTTATAAATCTCGCCCGCCATTCTCACACTTCCACGTGGCGAGGTGCTGCGTCAAATCGCTGATGAAGCGCACCGAGCTACTGCCCCACGCCACGCCGCTCAACATTCTGAAAATTCCGTGCACGAAGTTTTTTTTATTTGTTTGCGTGTTTAAAAAAAATAAAAATTCCCATCTCACTTTTTTTTGCTGTGAAAAACCATTCAGTCGGACAACAATGATCGCTTTGCATTGTTCTTCTGAGATGTGTGCAAACGCTTAGCCATTTTTTTCGCCGCCCCCCCCCCCCCATTTGGAGAACCACCAACGTTTCTCACTTGTCATCGTCTGCTTGCCACTTGTAAGCACATTTCTTTACGCAGGGTGGAGTTGCCCCCTTGTCAAGAACTGTTGATTCCGCACCTCGTCCGCCAACGATTATGTAACTGCCATCGCCACGTTATCGGGACGGCGATAACTTCGGGGCTTACAGAAAAATGCAGCGGCGCTTGTGCGATGTCAAAACAAAGGGACCTCCACGTTAATGCCTATACTGGGGGGGGGGGGGGGGGGGGGGTGATAAAGTGCATCCGGTAACGGTGTCACCTAAACAACACTGCTGAGGAAGGCAAGGGTGAAAACCACCTCGACACACGACCTCCATCGCCAGCTTTGGCTCATGAAGCCCAGTGCAAGAATCTGACGTTGAAAGGTGAAGTAAACAACAACAGAAACAACAACAGCAACAATAATACGTCGCATCTGGTATTAGCCAAGCGTCCACATGCTGAAGAATGATCTGCAAGTCGTAGGGCACAATGCCCCCTGCCGCAACAAAACTCGGCAGGACCCTCCTGAAAAGGAGTCGTGAGACTCGGTGAGGCTTCTCCTGCGTCAACAAGTTGTACAGCAATTGGAATAGAAGAGGGCGGGGGGAGTGTCATCTGATGGCATTGTGGGGATCTCGAGCCACGGACCTGCGCTCTGGGAGGAGAACTTGAAAGTGGAGGAGCAACTGCGAATTTAAAACATCCGGCGTGTGTTTGAATGCAACCTTTGCCGTAATGGATGAACGTGTACACGTGCAATGTAATAGAATTATGACTGCGTTGGAGATTTCGGCTGCGCTGCATTGCGCTCCAATGTGCTTTGGGGTCGTGCCGGTCTCGTTCTGTTGTCTAGCATGATGTCCGACGTTTCGCTACGCGTGCTGGGAGCTTCTTCAGGCACGCACGGAGCGAAATGTCGGACATCATGCTGAACACGCAGTACATAACCAGACAACAACGGAGAGCTGTGCAAAGGGGACATCCATTTAGTACGTACCCATGGAGGCGGGTTAAACCAAATAAGTTCGCTTGCGTATGGGGGGGTCTACTGACAATGTACGATCGCATAGGAAACGGGGGGGGGGGGTGAAGCCTCGATAATAATTTGTCTACATTGGCCTTCACACGTTAATATGATCAATCCTTGATCATTTCTGCGTGGATTAAATATCGGCCGTTCTATAGGATTCGGGGGAGGGGGGGGGTCGGGCGTACGTACGCAGGTGGGGGAGGGGGGGTGTAAAAAGTCCGCGTGCGTACAGGGAAGGGGGGAGGACTCACGTTTTGACAGATTTTTTTGCGTACCTACTCAATGGATGGCCCCAAATTCATTGTTGGAGAAGCTTAACATTGACAGACACCTATTGATAACAGTGCTAATCCCTGAGGACTGCAAATGTGTCTATTGACCCACAGTTACCATCCGTGGGTGTCACTGGAATTACTGCGTGTAGTAAGATATGTCAGAGTAAGTGGTCTATGGATTACTACAATGACATGCTCTGCTCGCAGTGGCGAGAAGTTAACTACCTCGCCCGGTATACAGGAGGTCGTGGATTCGATTCCGACCCCGACGCCTCTATATGTGGAGTTTGCATGGTGTCCCCGTGGTCGCGTGAATTTCCCCCCCGGGTCCTCCACATTTAGACAACGCTCGTTTAGAGTATTCGTCTGCCATAATTTCCCACGTGATAAGCCACTTCTTTGGGCTATCATTTGTGGCCAGGTCGCTTCTGAAAAAGAGCTATACAGCTCAGTGGGTGCCTTACCTGGTGAAATGAAAATAGTTGAGTTTAGTCCCATTGTCGCAATCTGTTTAAAACATCTCAAATCCAAATGGACTGTTTAGACATTCCCACGGAAGAGTCATGGGAGTGCTTACATGGTGTGCGTATGTGTGTATGTATGTATGTGTGTATGTATGTATGTGTGTATGTATGTGTGTGTGTATGTATGTGTGTATGTATGTGCTGGCCACCCCACCCCCTCGTGTACCGTTCTGGCCTTCATAGGTGCCCGCTAACAGCACTTGCCCCTACAATCTATTGAGGCTATATGGGGGATCTCTGTATATGTATGGGTGTATATATATGTGTATGTATGTGTGTATGTATGTGTGTGTATGTATGTGGGGAGCGGTAATGTAGCGGTTAGCGCACTGCATTACGGGCCTGGCTTCCCAAGTTCGATTCCCGCTCATGGCCAACACCCAGTGACTATTATCTAAACCGGTCTTGGGCCTCCCCTAGGTCGACTCAGCCTCAAATGAGTACCTGGTGCGATGTGTAGTAAACATCGCCACGAGGGAGACGGAGGCGGCTGGACGTGGTGCTGGCCACCCACCCCCTCGTGTGCCGTGCCGGCCTTCTGAGTTGTCCGCTAACAGCACTTGCCCCCAAAGTATGTTGAGGTTATCCAGTATACAGATCTTTGGCTTTGTATTGTCACGTTGGGACCGTATTACATCTAGAGTTTTTTTGTTTTTTGTTGGTGTACACTTGCAAATGAAAAACAGATATCACTCAGCAAGGCATTATATATTTATCTAGGAAAGATAATCGAGGCCATTTGTGATGCATTTCATCTCATTGTGAGCCCACACACAGTGCATTCATAAAAGTGATGGCAAAAAAAACCAAATAACAATAATAATGTATACCCCATTGTAAAGCCACTGTTGGATAAATGCCTCCTGGAGTCGAAGTGGAGGGGGGGCAGTGGAAGATGGCAGCCGTCACGTGGCCCACTCTGGAAAGTGAAAAATAATCACGGCGAATGCCATCAACGCGGCGACCCAACATCGATCATCTCCAGAGCAACAACACAAGCCGGCAGTGGCGGTGGTGGTGGTGGGGGAAGGTGCGGATGGTCACCATACTTCACCATACTGTTCAGTGCGGCTCGGTGAAGCAGAGAACAAGAATTCTAGATTTGAAGCTTTCGTGACTGCAAGGATTCATATTCTTAGGTTTTTTCGGTAAAGTCACGTAGGTAAAACATTTAAATTAATAAAAGTAAAATAAAAATAACATAAAAATCATTTGTAATTTAAATGTTTTACCTACGTGACTTTACCGAAAAAACCTAAGAATAAGAGACCAAGAACTTGGCAACACAAATGTTCGCCCTGGCCGCCAGCAATCAACCTTTAGGTCATAAGGTCCATAGCGCAGTGCACTAAACTCACCGCGGCTCGCCAATACAGACAACGCAAATGTGATGATGAAAGTCCATACGAACGGCGCTGTCACATTGGCACCCGTGATAATGACGGCGACTCGGTAGGTAATTTCAGCGGTGACGACGACGATGATTATTATTATTTTGCCAGGGCGACGAGTGTGCGAGTCAGTGCATATTCCACTTGGTGGCGCTGTGGAAAGACAGCCTTCGGCTTCATTGTGCGTAGCTGCCGTATGTTTGAACATCGGTGGTGGGGTGGCGAGAGATAAGGGCCACACACACACACGCAGGCGAGGAGCCACGGTTTCAAGCCAAACAGTTCAAGCACTGCGTGAGCACTTTTCTTGAGCGTTCAACAAACCGAGAAAATTTATGAAAAGTATCCTTTCTTTAGAAACAGAACACTAACCTTGGCTCAAAACTAGGGGTACTAACCCCCACTCCCCCCCCCCCCCAAAAAAAACCTCGTGTTGAAAGTAGGCCTGAAAGTTAAATTTTAAACATTCTGTAAGGATTCACTGTCTGTTTAAAGTTGTACAAACACACCTGCAAGAAAACGTAAGGTCAAGAGATGCAGCCTATAACTTATTGCAATTTGTTGAACTCTCCTACTTGCAGTGGACGAAGGAAGAATGATCTGTCACGTGCAGGCCCATTGTTACACATGTTTAGGCACAGGTTTTTGTGAGAATGGATTTCGGAAATTTTGGGTCGCGGTTCGTAATGTTTTCTATACGTTAAAATTATGCAATTGTCTGTTTTTCAGAGGCCACGGGTGGGTGGATTGGGTGGCAGGCAGGGCTAACCTCCAAACAATTCAGTTCATAATGCTACATACACTCTCGAGAGATGGGGGCTTATTTTTTTCTAGCATGGAACACAGTCAGAACGTTGAGTAGACGCTTCAACTCGTAACAATGCAAGGTGTCCATTTGCAGTGTGGGAATTACACAGCCAATGACATAATCTGCAAAATGCAAGGCCACCAAACATTCTGGTTTGGGCCGAGGCAGTCCTCATGGTTTCATAAAGGCAAGCATTGTGAGGATCGGGATGCTATCCCACCGGTTAAATCATTTCTGGCTTCAAGCTTGACTCAGGATTAAGGCAAAAAGAAAGGGTGGGACTGGCCTGAGTAGTGGGCGGTGCTAGCAGAGGAATGGGCAGGACCTATGGGTAGGCAAGGCGCAGGGGCGGTTTCTTCATTAGGGCGATTGGGCGACGCACCACCAATGTCATTCAACCACAGAGTCACGCTAGCCGTCACTGTGCCTCTGGATATAGTCCAATCAGCGTCATGCTACGTTCTGTGGAGTACCGCCTCTTTTTTTCCCTCCGGCTGAGAATCGCCCCGAGTGGTCTCATAGACTTACATTCAAAGATGTTTTTTTTCGAACGGGGGGCGCTGCAATGCATTCTCTATGGCTTCCGGGAGGGCTCGCACTAACGTGCTTACGTCATCATACGTAAGCACGTTTCATCCAACAAAATTATTTGTCGCCACCTAGTGGAATCTTTAATAAAAGAAACATGAGTGGATTGTATTAATAGTGAGTATAGAAACAAACAAGATGTATTGTAAGATTCACTTTATTTTTCATTAATATTAAAGAAGTGAAGTTGCCTTTACATGCTTAAGCTGTTAATTTATCCTTTGCATGGGTGGACCTTATCCTTATCAATCATCCAGACATTTGCCCCCCCCTGAGAGATTTTGCAGGAGCCGCCACTGGCAAGGCGGGGTAAGGGCCAAGATGCACTCACGGGGTAGGGTCGGGGACAGTGGTTGAGTGACGACGTAAAATCTAAGGCCGGGATGACATAGGGTGGTGGGTTGCTACCAAGCTCAACATGAGTCCAAGTTGGAGCCTCACATAAATATTATTCCGTTTTCGAAATTTGCTTATATGACCGATGTGCAACATTTACAATAGTCGCCTCGTACTGTAATGAAACGACGATTGGCGATTTGTAAATGCGCTGTTGTTGTTGGGTGAAGGTCTCCTCGTGCCGTTGTTCGTCATGGGGGTTGTTTGGCCATAACTTCATCACGGTGGTCACTGAGGGTTGGGGGAAGGGGGGGGATTGGAAGCGGTTTAGTGATCACTCGCCACTGATGTTAGCTATGGGTGGCGATCGAGCTCAGACCACCGAGTCCATGGTGTGGTGTTTGTAAGCCGCTCAATCCTTTGCAAGAAAGAACCAACATTTAATAATTCACTTCAACGCTTGCAGAAGCGAGAAGATGTTGTTGGTGGGCAAAGGGGGGGGGGTTCCTTTGGCCTTACTGCTACTATATTTGAACAATTAAATTTCCAGGAGGGCCCTGCATTGATATGATTGGTCAATTCTAACGGTGAGTGTCTCGCGTGTACAGGAATTGGCAACCTGCGGTTCCGGAGGCGCGTGGGGATCTTTAAGGACTGCTTCATGACGTTATTCACACGCATTGCGGCTCTGGAAATACTGAGTTATTTTGGTTGCCGAGCATGTGGGAAGAGACCACAATATCTGGAGGACACCCATGCTTATACAATGGGATAACAATCAATGTCCCTTACAGATGAATTCAAGAAACCCATTGCTTTACCATCGTATCCTGGCCACCTCACAAGCCAAGCTTGCAACACCCTGGTATTGCCAGAATCTTCCCACATCCGTACGCTAACAAGGCTCATTCCCACTTAGCTGCCAAAAATCTGATGAAATCAGGCATTTAAAAGTCATTGGTCCAGAATAGAAACACCACTCGTTTTGGAGTGGTTGGGTGTCACCAGCATGGCGCAGCTATTCTTTTCCCAACCACACGTCCACGTCATTGTCATATTTGGATGAAATTAGAAACGTGAACCGTGCTCTATTGAGCGGTGGGTGGAAATTCCACATTCCTGTGGAGGGGGACCATTTACCCCGTATGATAACCACTGTGTACTTCCCATCACATGGTGCTCGCCAGGTGGTACTCATTTCAGTCGTGACCCCAGGGGAAATAGTTGTGAGGCGTTGACCCTAACCAGGAGTTGAACCCACGAACTTAACAATTGGCGGCCTTGCCGTTGTGTTGCACCAGCACATTTGAACTTATACTGTACAATAACTCAAAAGCTAAATTCAACGTAAACATGGATCATTTATATCAGCTCTGTGTTTAATACACCAACGAACAATGGATAATTTGACTTCCTGTATCTCCACTTAAAATACGTATTTTCGTCCATCGGTCTACTGGCATGCTGTAGTTATGTTAACCACCAGGATTTGTCCAAGGGAGGAAATTCTGGGATAATTTCAACCGTCTGCATCTTTTCAGCATAGTTAAGCATCTTAAAAAACAAACAGCAGACGTTATTGGTAAGAGCACTCCCTCTAAAACGAGAAGAGGACCCAATGATAGACTACAATGCAACAATAAATCACTAACACACAACACAAAAAAACCCGCTCCGTTTATTCCCATTTCCCAAGCAGATGAATATCTAACTGCGTGTAACATTACCAATTCACTGCGACAACAACAACAAAATAAGACTTCGCAAACTGATATCTGAAGGACATCACGCGTGCAAAGAATCGCAGCTGTTGCACTCTTACCGCGTAAAAAAGCCGATGCATGTTAGGACTTGGAGAGAGAGGGAGGAAAAACAAGACACGCACGATGTATATAAACAAGCTGACTTTCTGTAGAACAAACCGCACGGCATCTTTATCCAGCCCAGACTTTAAATCTTTGACACACACGCACACCCACCCATTCCACTCCTTACACCCTCCCACCATCACCCACCCACCCCTTCCCAAACCAACCCCTTTGGTCCCTTCCACAGCCCAGACATCATCACCCACACGCGCTTTGGAAGCCGGCCTGGGTAACAGTGGCTGCTGCTGCTGCGGTAGAGACAGTCATCTCTTGCGGCGTTCGTTGTGCAAACAAAAGTTGCTCTGCCCCCCTCACCCACCTCTTTGCGCGCAACTCTCGTACAGCAACAGCAGCAAAGGCAAGCCGAGCAACGTCTCAGCGCAAAGTAGAGATCATATATATACTGTCTGTGTAGTGTATACTATACTCTGTAGTGTACTGTGGAGTTCGGGACTTGAGCAAAAAAAGCCATACTGTGTATGTGTCAATGCATGTAGCAGTCTAGGATAGATTGCTGCTGCTGCTGCTTCTGTTCTTTGCCTGCCGTGTGGAATGCAACATCGCGAAGTTGAGCTGCAGAGTTTAACATGACCGTGCCGTCGTCGCGAGCTGACATCAAACACTGAGTGAGTCCGCACGCTTCAATAACTCCTCTCGCTGGCTTGCGGCACTTTTCAGCCGGTCGGGGGCCATTCGCAACCTCCTCACCTGTCGAGCAATTGCCGGTGTGTTTGCGCATACGGGAGTGTTACGTGCTGGATGGATGGATGGTTGCTTGTCATCATCACGTGTAAGTGAAAGCACCGCGCGTTGGTTGTTTTAACGGTGAATGTTGCCTCGACGCTCTTAAGACTAAATGAAGAGATCGACGTTTCGGCCGACTGGCCTTTTTCAGGAAAAAAAATTCCTAGGGAGGTGGGGGGGGGGCGAGGCGCAGTGATTCGTTCACACAGCGCTATGAACCCAGCGTCCTGAGTTCGAGTTCGATTCCCGACCACGGCTAACATCAGTGGCGAGCGATGCTTTTAACCGGTTTTTGGGCGAACTCCTTCACGACTGGACACAGCATGGAGCAGTGGATTGACAAAGGGCCGTACATTATATAAACTCTCCTGGATGGACTTCATCCAGAACAAAACAAATACATTACCTGTTACGTCTATCCGAATAAAGATAACATGTTTTTCTCGACTGCTTAGCCGTCCAGGCATATAATGCACATTGCGTTTCACCACATATTTAAGCACGCAAACTCTGAACCGGTTATCAGCAGACACGCCCGGTGTGTGTATCTGTGTGTGTACGTATGCTGAACTTCTTTCGCACCGTGCGTAGCCAACTGTGCTCAACTGAGTTGCGGGGATATTTAGATTATAACAAACGCACGTGTGTAGCACACTCGCTGATGCCGCACGCGTTATTGGCCAGGGCACTCCCTCCAGATGACGGGTCCCCAGCCACAATCATCTCAATGTGCCCGCGGCTACTTGCAGGCAACAACCTGCAAGAGGAAGCGAAGGAGGAAGAGGAGGAGGAGGAAAGGGAGCAGGGAGGAGACAACAGCAACAGCAGCAGCAGCAGAAGATCGGCGGTGGCATCCCGGGATGGAGGAGGGCCACTCCCCCCTTAGGGCGCCGGGCGCAACGACTCCAAGGCCGCAGCAGCACGACCGCCTGCTGGTGCTTCTGCTGCTGCTGCTGTGCGGGGTGGTGCGGCCGGGCGTCGGGACTCGCCACGCATCATCCTCGCACCCCGGTACCCTGAGCAGCGGCGGCAGCAGCAGCGGCGGCGGCGGCGGTGGCATCAGCGGTAGCAGCGGCGGCGGCGGTGGTGGCGGGGCATCGTTCCGCTACCCTTACGCGTCCGGGTCAGTCGGGGCCAGCAAGGGACAGCAGCACCATCTGGTCACGACTGAGCACCTGCAGGCAGGAGGCCACCACCAGCACCACCAGCACCACCAGCACCACCAGCACCACCACCAGCAGCAGCAGCACCACCAGCAGCAGCGATCCCGGTGAGGATTGATGCGATCGGGTGGAGCTGTCCGAGGCTTAGCTCCAGAAAATATTCACCCCCTCCCCCCCCCATTCCCCCCACCTGCTATCGGGAGAGATGGGGGTGTCCGGGGGGGGGGGGGCTGGAGAGGGCTTCATCCAGCAGTGGATTGATCGTGGCAAGCAGATGATCGACAATGACAGTTGCATCATCCACATCTTTAGTGCGACCACAATTTCGAACCGGTGGGATGCGTGCATCGCGGAGTGGGGGGGGGTGTTGCGAATTAGCGAATGCGACCTCGAGGTGCGATGGGAGAGGCAGGAGAAGGAGGGGTTTAGAGGGAGGCGAGAGAGGAGAAGAAGTCGACGTGTGGGTGGGCCGCGTGGATCTTGGAAGACAAGTGAGGGGGGGGGGGGTGACCTTCAAGTTGACCGGCATTTGATTGGGAGTCAGCGCAAGAGGATGGGTGAGCGAACTTGACAGCGGCAAATTTTGTATCACACGGGGGAGTTTGGCAGGTGATGAGGGATTCACGAAGGTCATCGTGTACGGCGGAGAGCTGGGCGGGATGTCGTTTGTACATCATGGACCGAGGTGCTCCACTGTTTAATAGGTTGCGTAATTTCGATTTAAAGCTTTCGTGACTGCAGGGATTCATCTTCTTGGTTCTTTCGGAATTTAGCATGCAGATATGTACTAATGTGATTAGTACATATCTGCATTTCCCATAAATATGCTAAATTCCTCTTGATATGCAAATTCTTTTGGCAAGGCGCTCTTCCCCTTCCAACCCAGCTTAAATATACGCTCCAAGCGTGGTGGTGTTTCATTCAGACGCTGTCTTCCCGACAGAACTGGTCTTCACCTGAGGACGGCTGCTTGCGTTGTGGCCGAAACGTCGTGAGAATTGTATTAGATGTTTTATTTTTATTATTTTATTATTTCCCTTCTACGTGACTTTACCGAAAGAACCAAGAAGAAGGTTGCGTAATGCTTAGCAGCACCCCATTCGACGTTGGGGTCAGCACACGTATGAAGCATTTCCATGACGGCCGGGATCCGGCTCTGCCGCTGCATAACACGACACGAGAATGGCCCAGTTGCCGACACAGGCATTTGTTGCTGTTGTCTTAAGTGGAAGTGTATTTGTTACACGGATGATCAATGCGGCGCAGCTCGGATTCACGTCCCCGTGCTCTATAAGGCTCCACCCCCCCCCCCCTCCTTTGGGCTCGTGGGAACGTTGCCCAGGTCACACGGTTTATGATTCTGTTCCTGCAATTTGCCCTCGTCATTTTGTGCCGTTAGAAAAAGAGCTGCCGTAAAAAGGGACGTTAAATGACATCGTATGAAAGAATAGGCTGTTGCGTAATGGTAGAGTACTTACTTTAATTGTACCTCTCCCAAGCGTATCATAGTTGGAATAAATAAAAAATATCTTCACGTAATTGCGATGAATAACTAAAATCCGGTGTCCCTTCAAACTGGGGCATTGAACGTCACCTGCACAGAGAACATTGTCACATCACCTGCACAGAGAGCACCGTCACATCAAACTCGATTGAAGAACACAACAATGTAGCTATGGACTGCCTGGTAACACTTATGTTGTTGTAAGACCATGATGTTTTCTCCGCCGTTCAGTGATGCCCAACGGGACTGTTTGTGTTAGAATGCGAGGGCGCGTGGGATTGCTTTTTCGGAGCCTTGTGCGTGAACAAAAAAACTCCTGAGCTACTGCCTCATTCTACAATTGCCACATACTGTATATATCCATTGCCAAGGAGTAGGCATGCAATATTGATTGGCTTCATTGATTAGAATTCCATTGAGAACAGCCGCGTCTGCCGGTCATCAACCTGGACCCGTGGGCCACGTAGAAACACCGCTGCCCACATCATCCATCTGTCGGCAGTTGCGATAAGAAGCTATCCACTGGCTCACTCACCGCATGCAAGTTGCCAATCAATTCCACGCCACACGGAAGCGGAAGATTGCAATTGATCATTTTGCCCATGTTGTGCTTAATTGATTCTAAAAATTCCTCGCGATCTAACCACGGAATCATTCACGACACTTCTGATTACAAGTGATGCACACGAAATGCAGTGGGTATGCGAATATCACGTTGACATGTCTCCAAGCTCAGCTCAACTTTGCGGAAAATGTTTCTTATTAGCAGCTGGGGCAGCATGAAGCTGAAGTCATAAACTTTTTTTTTTACCCAGACATACGTTTTCCATTACATATCACCCCCCCTGGTTGTAGGAGCTGTGTTAAAAAAAAAAACATTTTAAAGGGTAATTTTCCTGGATAATTGGGAAGGCGTTCGAAGGGCTACCGATACAGTAGGGCACATCTACCATGCGACTCGTGTCACATTCTTGCAACAAGGTAAAATGTTTGTGCGCGTGCGATCGCTGTAAACGAAAACTTGCCAGAGTTTCACTTCGCTCGGGCCGTTTGCACTTGGCTCTGTTGGCGACGGTAAAGTAACTCTTGATCCTGTGAATCGTGTGACTGACCTGCCTTCCAGAAAGGCTACAGCCGGTCATCGGAATCCAACAGTTGGCCTTCGCCCAGACCCCTTAAAATAATTGGCACCAAGTCACCGATCCGCCGCAACTTTCTGCGATACAGTTGGAAACTTGACATGTTAGTTCACTCTTGACAGGCGAGACCGAGATGGTTTATCGCGGAAAAATGCCCCGTCACAATCCCACTGGTAAAAGGATGTTGTTTTGGAAGGAATTCGTGTTTTACATCGCTGTTATTAGGTGCCAATCGGTGTGAGTATTCACAGCTTTTCACGTGTGATAACGTCTCAGCGCGAATTTACCCAGGCGCCCCCTTGTTCCACCATCCGTGGCCGCACGTGGCGAGTTCGTACGAACGTTTCCTCCGGTCGCTTGAAGAGCTATCACGATCTTTGCATTGTCTGCACTTATTTGTACAGCCAAACTCACTTTTGGGCATTCAAACTTCAATGTTTTGCATTTGCAAGTGGAAAGAAGGGGGAACTGGGTGGTCCCACGGAGTTCCGTGAATTGCATTCCCATGGCTATATAGCAAATCCACATGTTGTGCTCAGAGTATATGTAAAAGCCCAGCAGCCCCATCTGCTCGCTTGCAAAATGTAAACATTTCCGCAAATAGGCCAATGTGGTGTCTATCATGGTGTTTGGTGGCCTGGCCAAATTTGGAAAGAAAACGTTGAAATGCAATGGCCAAACGCCCCACTAGAGGCCGGAGACAAAGCATCCTCGAAAAAGTGGTCGTATGAAGCTTAACAATAATAATGCCTTTTTTTATCCAATACGTTTGCAGGAGAGTCCCTTCATTGATATGTTCGTTTGCCATTCCCATTCAACACTATTTTGCACGCGGGAGAAAAACCCAGGCACCCAGAGAAAGTCCACCCACGCATGTGATGACATTTTAAATCTCCGCACCGATGGATTCAATCCACTGCCATATTGCCCTCCTCTTGGCAACCTCGCAGTCTGAAGCCTGACAACACCCGGGCATTCCAAGGCAGGCTACCATCCGAGTAATAACCAGGCTCTACACCTGCTCAGCTTCGGAGGGCTGACGAGATCGGGCACAATTAGCGTGCTTTGATCCCAGTGAATCTCCCCTTGAATAAATACACCGTTAAATAATGATCACCCAAAAATGAAGGCAAGTATCTGAAAGAAAAAGTTTTTTTTTCAATGCTCTTAAATAAGTGACTGTTTCCCCCACCCCCCTTCTTCTCAGGCTGTGAGTTGTTTTGTTGTTTCTTCTTCTCATTCTTCTTCTTCTCCGATGGATTACAGCGGAAAGGGTTTAATGAAATCCGCACCTGTTCTGGCTGCAGGAATTGGTGCCAGTACACGGTAACGAAGATGGTGACGTGTCAGGTGCAAAACGGCTCAGAGACCTACACTCAGCGCCTCTACCAGAGCTGCCGCTGGCCCCTGCGCTGCTCCAACATCGTCAGGTGCCCTCCCAACTCGTCGTCGCTCCCGTCGGGTCACTAGCTTGCCCTTGTAACAAAGCACGAGGTTAATCTTCTTGGTTCTTTCGGTAAAGTCACGTAGAATGGAAATAATAAAATAATAAAAAATAAAACATAATAAAATTATTCTCACGACGTTTCGGTCACAACGCAAGCAGCCGCCCTCAGGTGGAGAACAGGTCTGTCGAGAAGACAGAGTCTGAATGAACATTCAAAATAATTTTCACGACGTTTCGGCCACAACGCAAGCAGCCGTCCTCAGGTGGAGAACAGGTCTGTCGAAAAGACAGAGTCTGAATGAACAGAGTCTGAATGAACATTCAGACTCTGTCTTCTCGACAGACCTGTTCTCCACCTGAGGGCGGCTGCTTGCGTTGTGGCCGAAACGTCGTTAGAATTATTTTATTATATTTTATTTTTTATTATTTTATTTTTTCCATTCTACGTGACTTTACCGATAGAACCAAGAAGATGAATCCCTGCAGTCACGAAAGCTTTAAATCGAAAAGCACGAGGTATAAGCGTACTTGAAAAAAACCAAAACGGTAAAGGTGCAGGCCTGATATTTTCCGCTAGCGGGAGATCTCCTTCTGACGGGAAATCTAAAGCGGTGGCGCAAGCAAGGATATTTGGCATACTCTTCAACGCCAGGCTGGACGGCTTGGAAGAGGCAGGAAGTTGATTCGTCATTTGCTTATGTATGACAAGAGTGAAGGGAATGTATTCAAAAGTGTGAACAAAAATTATATACCCACTGTACGAATTGTCATTCTCGTTATAGCCAATATCATTGTCATCTTAACGTGGTCACTTTCCCGAACTATTGATGCCAGGGAGAGAGACGGCCAGTCACACATCGTGAGCTTATTTGTATTATTATTGTTGACGATATGCCACACAGGTGAGAAACCCACCGAGGCAACACGTCTCTCTTGCAAGGGTCACCTATGTAAACAAAGCAACAACCACACAGCAAAGTTTAGACCTGAACACACAGAGCTTAGGGCTTGACAGGAGAAGCTCAGTTGCACATCGGGTAATGGATGGAATCTCATCTTCAAAGCGAGTGCAAAGAAAGAAGCCTCGCCAAACCACGTCGCGATAAGCACAAGGCACAGATATCGCATTCTACAGACATGAGAGTTTCAAAATCCGGGCTTAAAAAATTAGGGGGGGTGCCGAGGTAGAGATGTGATTAGACGCAAATTCACGTCAACTCCTGCCACCAACTTCTGGTGAATTATCCTTGCAAACAGTTGATCTAAAATTCGATTTAAAGCTTTCGTGACTGCAGGGATTCATCTTCTTGGTTCTTTCGGTAAAGTCACGTAGAAGGGAAATAATAAAATAATAAAAATAAACATAATAAAATAATAAAAATAAAATACAATAAAATAATTCTCACGACGTTTCGGCCACAACGCGAGGACGGCTGCTTTGCTTTGTGGCCGAAACGTCGTGAGAATTATTTTATGATGTTTTATTTTTATTATTTTATTATTTCCCTTCTACGTGACTTTACCGAAAGAACCAAGAAGAACAGTTGATCTCTTTGTGCGCTGTTCGTGTTCAGAAGGTTGTGCCTGTTGTCATCACTTGGAGATTTTAGTGGGAGACAGAGACTCTAATTACACAGGCCTCCTGCCGCGCACTGCCTTCAGCTCTCACCAGCTCTCTCTTTCGTTGCTCTTCGATGCGTTTTTGGGTTGTTACCGCGTTTTGGAGCTGATTCAGTTCCTGAAGAATCTCCCAGTACGTGGTCCAAAACGTCGGACATCATTGCGAACGACACTTGGTAGAACCTAAAAACTCATCGTAGGGATAAAGACTCTGGTTTCTTACACTCGAGGGCAAAGTCCTTCATAATCACTGGGAGAGGGCCCTTATTTACATTGGCCGGTAAAGACAAAAACAAGTGATACCTGAAGCTTTAAGTCCCTGGAATCTTAACGAGAGAGAGAGAGGGAGCAACACCCACTGGCTTGGACTGCACAGTATTTAATCGGCACGATTTTCTGGTTGTACGCATTGCCTCTCTATGCAAAGTATCAGTGCACATTCAGTGTTTCCCCAGTAAAATGTTAAAGCGGAGCATGCAGTTATGCGTTGGTTAAAATGTATTTGTACGCTCACGATACACGCATCGCATGGTGTGCGTAGAAAAAGAATCTATCCAGAATTTAAGCAAAATAAAATGTACATTTAGGTCATTGGCCAAACCGAGACGATCAGATCGTATGTGGCAATGGATATTCAGCTTTTCTTTTTTCAATTTCAGTTTTCAGTTTCATTTATTTGATATAGCCCTGTGAGCCATTCGGCTCTTGAATCGGGTGCAACCCCAACAAACAAATGGGCAGAATATATTAGAGAGCAGTCAGAGTAGTCAGAAGCCAATACAAATGAGAGAGAATAAAAAAAACCTCCATCCGAGTCGATACGAAGGAGCCACACAGCACGAAGGCAAACTCCGTGGCCGGAGTGCTCCTCGCAACACCATCCATTTATGTACTGTCCTGGCATTCGTATGTGCTCTCGAACAGCACTTGCCCAACAGCCTGTACAGGCTATACAGGGGATCTTTGTATGTATCTGTGTGTGTCAGGGGAGCGGTAGTGTAGCGGTTAGCGCGCTCCGCTATGAACCTGGCGACACGGGTTCGATTCCCGCTCACGGCCAACACCAGTGACGATTATCTGAACCGGTCCTGGGCCTCCACTAGGTCGACTCAGCCTCAAATGAGTACCCGGTGCGGTGTGTAAACATCGCCACTGGGGAGACAAAGGCGGTCGGGCGTGGTGCTGGCCACCCACCCCCTCGTGTACCGTTCCGGCCTTCATAGGTGCTGCTCGCTAACAGCACTTGCCCCTACAGTCTGTCAAGGCTATACGGGGGATCTTTTTTTAATCTTTGTCCGTGTGTGTCACACACGGGTGGTGCCAGCCACACCACCAATTGAGTTCTCCTCGCCGTGCCAGCTGTCAAATGCCACACGAGGGATCCCTGTCGCTGTGTGCGCGTGTGACAGGACACTGATCCGGCCGATGTATCGCGTCACCTATCGAACCGTGTCGGCCTTCGAGTGGCGGTGCTGCCCCGGCTTCATGGGTCCCAGCTGCGAGGAGGGTGAGTCGGAACGGGGGCCGGTCAGACGAGCGCGGAGATGGCAGTGGCGTCGGTTAGCGGAGCAGCGGTGTTGGGGCGGGGGGGGGGCGGTGGTGATGGAGTCAGGTTGGGTTGGGCAATGGGGGAAGAGGAAAGCCACGAGGGGGAGGGGGGGGCTCGTGGTGGTTTTGAGAAAGAAATCGAGGATGATGATTAAAGGGTGTGGGAGGCGATGTGGACAGCGGTAACTTTAACAAAGGGTTGGAGGTGCAAGGGGGGGGGGAATGTGAAGATGCACAGGACAGTGCATATTATTATCATTATCAGAGTTGTTTCTTTTTGTTTGCATTTTCACTACTTGTGTTGTGGTTATTGCAAACATGATGCCTTGTATAA
Source organism: Lethenteron reissneri (assembly GCF_015708825.2). Classification (NCBI taxonomy): domain Eukaryota; kingdom Metazoa; phylum Chordata; class Hyperoartia; order Petromyzontiformes; family Petromyzontidae; genus Lethenteron; species Lethenteron reissneri. Next base: position 4,959,123 of record NC_083805.1, read on the forward strand.
AGGTGTCAGTTTTGTACCAGTTTAAAGGGTAAAAACCTACTACTATATTTTGCCACTGGTAAAGGAGGTCTCATAGTGTAAATGCTTACCCCGAGCTCTCAATACTCTGATAGTGCACTGATTTTGAGTTGTACGCCTTTTGGTGTCATCTGGTCCAACACCAATGGAGACTAGGCTCTAAGGAAAGCTGTCTCGGGTGTGGACCAATCAACTTCAAGGACAGTGCATATAATTATCATTATCAGAGTTGTTTCTTTTTCTTTTTGTTTGCATTTTGACTACTTGTGTTGCGGTTATTGCAAACATGATGCCTTGTATAAAGGTGTCAGTTTTGTACCAGTTTAAAGGGTAAAAACCTACTACTATATTTTGCCACTGGTAAAGGAGATGTCTCATAATGCACAGGCTGGTATAGTCACGCCGACCGTTCGATACGCATCAAGTAAACAGCTTGCAATGGCGCAGCCTCGTTCGCGATTCTCCACGGTTGAGCTTATTTGTGGGAAGAAATTGAGGGAATTTTAATGCCGAGATATGGACTGTGCTGAAGCCACGTATGGTTGCGCTCGTAACAGATTCCGCACCGGTGGCAAGTACCACAATAGCGCTTATTTACGCGCGGGTTTTTTTCCTTATGTTTGCCGCAAAGTAGTCGGATCCTTTCTATATCTGGTGAGACAAGAACGAGGCGGCTCCGGGCGCCGCTGCGTTTCTCCAGCTATGAAGCTTGCCTTGCTGGCAGGAGATCAAACCACAGTAATGAGGCAGGGGGGGGGGGAGATGGTGAGATGGAGAATAGAGGTGAGCTACTGGTGCGGGCAGAGGTAGAGGCTGGGTGGTTTTGGGGCACGAGTGTTTGGGGCGGGGGGGGTGGTCTATCATTGAGCGGCACTGGGAAAATACAAATAAGCAAACGGGAGGATTTCTCCACAACAACTCTGGGCTGTTCCGCCCGATGATGCTGGTTGCGATGACTGGCGAAACGTCGTACTCGAATTGTAAATGTTGTAGTGGGTTTACTCTCCAACATACACTACACTATACACTACACTATAATTGTAAATGTTGTAGTGGGTTTACTCTCCAACACACAAGCGGTGTGTGCTGAACCAGTAACGAATGGGCATGTTTTGTTCACGTGACAAACCTTTCTAATTGGCTGTGTCGGGTGGTGGCGGGTTTAACGACACATTTCTATTTACGCGATCAAACCCCCAAACTCCTCCACCCCCCCCCCTCTGTTATGAAGAAAACCAGGGTTAAATTACCGCTCTTTGCGAGCACTCCCAGACACGCGCAAGTACCGGCGGTGATCGACGACGATGCATACATAGCGGCCTTTTTGGCTTCGTCACATCTGAAGGGTTGCAACTTCATCTAGCGGGTATACAGACGCCGGTGCGAGATGTGGACAACACTCGAGACGCATACACCTGACCGCAACGTGTCTGCGTGCGGTTGCCCAAACCGGTGAAGTGATAACCATTTCTTAGGAATGTACGTATCCATCTACAACCACACAACCACGATATTAGGCAGTACAAATTAGGCGTAACATATGTGCCTATTTATTCATGTGTAAGTGGCGATAGTGCAGCCCTAACGATGTATCGATTAGACCACTGTTGGTGAGAAACCCCTTCTTCACTCGTGGGAGTTCTAAGAAAAAAAACACTTCTGGTAAGGGGTATTTTGGCCTACTCTTCTACCACGCCCAAACATTGTGGAATAACTGCGAGGACCCACGCTTGAACCCCACCGCACGCCACCTAGCAGTCGACCAATATTCAGAATGCTGCGTCGGTAGAGGCGAGGGCATTTAATACAACTTGCCCGTTGTTTCAACGGCCACGCCGTGATATGGAACTGGTGAGCACTGCAATGTAAGTCCAGTACGCTGACCATTACACTGCAGTAGCAGAAGCAGCCCCCTTTTCTATAATAAAGCTTTTTGTTGCGGTTAGATCGCGTAAATATCAATGTGTCGTGAGCCCGCCACCACCCGACACAGCCAATGAGTAAGGTTTGTCACGTAAAACAAGACGTGCCGATACGTTACTCCTTCGGCACACGCCACTTGTGTGTTGAAGAGTAAACCCACAACATCGAGTGGTGGCAGGTTAACGACACGTCGATATTTACGCGATCTAACCCAAACCATGGACAATATTGGTCGCGAAAGCCTTCGTGTTAAACGTACGTATCCCACATTTCTCGACGAAGAGGTGTCAAATTAATGCGGGCGAGCACGAGCGTCCGAGGGCCGCCTCTGAGATTCCAAAGAGCCTCGCCGATCAATCAAAGCTCAGCTCAGCTCGGCGGAACCGGTGGTCCCGCTGTTGGCACACACCGGCCGTCCGCTTATTTAATAAGCAATATTAAAAAATACTTTTTTTAAAAACACGCTTTAATGAAATGTACCGTACGAGTAATGGCAGAACTCCACGACTCGAGGAAGTGGCCCCGAAGCTTGCCACAACGTAAGGGGCCGTGGTGATTTACAGCCAACGTGAATTGAGCGTGGACAATTAGACGCAAGTCGAAACATAAGATATAAAAAAAGATTGCTTAAAAAATATATTTTTAATATTTAATGATAGAATATGGTATTCATCTTCTTGGTTCTTTCGGTAATGTCACGTAGAAGGAAAATAATAAAATAATAAAAATAAAACATAATAAAATAATTCTCACGACGTTTCGGCCACAACGCAAGCAGCCGTCTTCAGGTGGAGAACAGGTCTGTCGAGAAGGCAGAGTCTGGTATTGTCATCAGTATGACATACGTATACCAAGTTTGCAGTCGATACCACATTGGGAAGTGAGTAAAAATTGAGTTCCAAGATTTGAGAATACAACAGACAGAGTGAGTTAAATAAACGCGTGTAATAATAAAAACAGCGCCTATCTCAGTTTGCACCTTACCCGCCCGCTTCCAAGATCACTCGAGCAAAGTAAATGTTATCCTATCTCTCAGCGTTCGTTTCGGGGCAAGTGGAGTGGGTGGCCTCGCTCCGTGAGCGCCTCTCTCTCTCTCAGCTCTCCCAGGAGGAGTCTTCTCCGAATCCACACGAGGCGGGGCGCGTCTCACGGTGTGTCGAAACAAAACGCCAACCTGTCAGCGCGGGCAAGGGGCGCGCTTAAGGGGATGTGTGTGGCGCTGCGTGGCTCAGAGCTGTCGCGTCGTCCGGGATACCACGCAAGAAATAACAGCGGTCGGGCGGGTTGCGTGTGTTTTTTGTGTTGTTGTTACTACGCAGCAGAAGCAGCGAGTGGCCTCGGAGTTTTATTGATCGGCTGGGGCTAAGAGCTGCGCGGACAAACAAGGTGTTACTGGCTTCGCAGGTTGATAATGTTATCTCTCCACCCCACCGGTCCTTCCCCAGCGCATCCTTATTGTTTATTGTAATGATGGTGTTCAGTGCGAGCGGTTGGCAGTGTTTCTGAGCAACACGGTATGTGCCGATTGTGGAGTATTATGAGTAATGGAACAAGCATGAATCAATCAATCGGCATCTCTCTTACGTGTGTTCACACGTAATTAACGAGTGTGTCTTCATCTCTCTGTGGGCCTATGGCGAAATGCGAGAGACCAGTGAAAATGTAGACTCGTGAAAATGTTACCGGAATGGAGAGTTGATATAGTCTGGTTAAGTAACTGAGGAAATGGGATAATTTTAAAAAGAAAAAGATGTGTGGATTAAAGGTGTCCTCGAAAAATTGCGAGGAACGATGCCGAGTAAGTGAAATGAACGCGTGCATAAAGGTCCTTCCAACTCAACAAAAACGTCAACCGTGTCTAAAGTAGACCTTTCGTAATATTTGTAAACGCTAAACATATTAGGACTGTCTTCATGAAGGGCGGAGGCGCAATAGTTAACGGACCGCACTTTTGAACCCGCGCGAGGTGGGTTTTTGAAACATTCTACTATCAGTCTTGATTACACTGGTCAACACACTTTTTCTGGCATAAGGTATTCCAACGGGTTTAAGGTAATTTTGGGGTGCTGATTCCAAATCTGGCATCAGTTTTTGTCTATCACATCAGGTTTTTGAGATATCAAATATTGCATTTTCAATAAAAACTGCAGAAGAGAAATATTAAATAAATGTGGATATGTACATAAAATGATATTATAAACACATCCCCATTAGGACGCTGCGTCCTGTTCTTCACCTGAGGACGGCTGCTTGCGTTGTGGCCGAAACGTCGCGAGAATTTTTATTATGTTTTATTTTTACAGCTTCTTTACTGTAAGTCTTCCGACTCTTCTGAGCGTCCGCTTTTAGGTAAAGATGTCACAGGTTACCGGAGAACGTTGCACGCACCTTCCGGCTTGCAGAGTAAAGTTCTGGATTCCAACCAAATGCGGCAGCTGCTGCCAACAAACACTCGTCGACTTTAAAATAGCACGCAAGGCAGGCAGAGCACGAGATTCTTGCAGCGAAACAAGCGGGGGTGAAACTTCCGTCGACCGACCGTTGCACTTTACTCTGCTGATGAGACTCGCAAGGTCGAATTTGTTATGGTCTGAAGTGCCCCATGGGCTGATGGATATCATTGTTTTACTTAACGTGTGTGTGCGGAAAGACGAACTAATGTCTATAGTTCGTTCATTACGTATCTATCTATCTATCCATAATGCTCTGCGAAAAGTGCACAAAGAAGCGTGGAGAGGAGCATGCTTGGAATCACACTGAGAGGCAGAAAGAACACGTGGATTGGAGATCATTCGCAAGTTAATGATAGAATGCAAACTGTTGAGACAAAGGAAGTGGGGCTGGGGAAGGACACGTCACAAGATGTGACGATGGCTGATGGCCAACAATAGTGATGGAGTGGAGGAAGCCGAGGAATGGCACGCATCCAAGCATCTGTCCAATGTGAGATATGAAATCATGAAATCGGCTCGTGTGTGCAGGTGTTAGGCGGATTGTTACATCGCAGAACTGAGTGATGGCAACAACCTGGGGAGGCATTCATCCAGCAGTGGATTGCTCATGGCAGATTAATGCTCCGTGAAAACGCACACGTTTTTTAGGAACCCGTTACGAGGAACAGCCATTGGGGCACTTGATTCAACCATGCACCGCCATGTGATGTGCAGTCTTCACTTGGTATTATTCATTACATCAAAGGTGGGAGTTTTGATGAGTGCTGGGATCAAGGGTTTAAGTTTGAGAATGTCAGATTAGCACCGTTGGTTCCATGTGGATTAGCACCAATGGAAGCATTTTGACTTTTGAGGAATGCTTTAGTTCACTTGAAGGATACGGCTGTTATATAACTCCAAGCAATGATTATATATATAATCTTATTTCCTTGAGAAAAGTCATGGAAATCGTGTGGTGGCAACCCACACCTCCAGCAATGCACCGTGGATTTTTTCGCATTAATCACGAGTGATATCGCCTGCCTGAACACAACATCCACACAACGAAGCAACCCCCTCTGTTGGCCTCACCGAACGCGCATAATTTCATACTCTTAGGTTTTTTTCGGTAAAGTCACGTAGGTAAAAAATAAATAAGTAATAAAAATAAATAAGAAAAAATTGTAGAAATAATAATTTAAATAAACTAATAAATCACGACGTTTCGGAGGCAACACAAGTCTCCGTCATCAGGTGGGACCGTCACAGCTAGATTTACTGTCTCAAGTGAGGCAAAATTCTAAGAGACAAGTTCTTAAATACAAGTATAATTTCCACAATAAAAAAAAAGATGAATGATTTAACAGCAGCCCCCATGGACACTCCACTGACAAATAAAGGCCTCTCCACCGTGCCCTTTTGGCTTCGACCGCACTTCACCGCACTAACCGGTGTGGGGTGGGGTCAGGTGACAAAGGTGGGTTGGCCCAGTACCTGTTCGGCTAATCTGCTCGCCGTTGAGGTTTACCTGGTAGTAGTCGTGCCTCGGAAATCGAACGCAGGTTCGCCGGGTCAATGGCGCGGCGCACGAACCACCGTGCCACATCGTCCGCTGCCACCCGGATAATAATTGCAAACATCGCGGGAAAAATTAATGCGCTCCCCTCTTTTTTATTTCTCAGCTGTGAGCAAGTGTCATTCGCATTTACATTGCTAGTGAGCCTTTGCCTTGACGGACGACGCACAACAGATCGTGCACTAACGACGCAGATGCAATGTACCCCGCTGTGTAATTACTTATAATGGGGCAGCAATTGTCTTTAAGTTAACATAGAATAATGCGTGATTACATGTAATGCTACACAATTATGACCGTTAGTGCACTTTTTTTTCTTCCTCCTCCACTTTCAATGAAGAGTTACCATATCCGCCCCGTGACATCTGCTAGTGATTTTAACCCTGAAAGCACAGTAAAAATATTTACTATAGAAATGTTCTCCCGTGCATTATTCATAAGGACTATTCGTTACCACATGAGATCCGATCACTTTAAATATATGTATATAAACAGACCTCTGCTCCGTGTCTCAACGTGCAAATACACTATTCTTTCAGCCCATCGGCCCATTGATACTCCAGACTAATATTATCCAACGCCGAAGAATACATATAGTTAAATACATGGATGATTTCAAACAAGATGCTGATATGTTCGTATGTAAATAGATTGTTCCCTTGTCCCACCCCCAAAGAATCGACCATATTTATACAACTAATTAGGTAAGCATTGCGACAGTGAAATCTTGTCTTAAAGCTTTCGTGACTGCAGGAATTCATGAAAATAATTGTATTTTTTTATAAATTTGAACCTATCTACGTGACTTTACCGAATGACCCAAAGAATATGAATTGCCGCAGTGGTTAGCATCCTGCACGATGAACCCAGAAGGGCAGGGAGAAGTGGAGGCAACTCATTTGGGCCTTATGTCCCATCGTGGGTTGAAGAGCATGAACTAACTTTCTAACGACGAACCCAGAAAACTGAGTTTTATTCCTGGCTCCAGCTGACGTCGATATCAAGTGACGTCTGATCCTGTCCTGGAGTTCCCCTTCATTAACCTTGCTCTGAGCTGTGTGGCGAAGTATGTTCAAACTACGCCCATAACCAACATGGCATAGGGGAGGCAGAACATACGAGTGTGGTCTATAGTTTATCCCCTCAAACCTGTGATGCTATTTCACCTCTGTACTTCAACAGTGTTCGTTCTTTGCCTTGGTTCAGCATCACCTGAACTAACACATTTGAACTGTGCTTGCCTATACACATCGGGAAGTTCACTAGCAATGGTTCAAGCAAACCTGAGATGATGAATGCCAAAACTGGTCCAGTTTCCTTGCAATGAATACCAATTTGCCAATAAAATGCACTCCTGCAAGGCCGTGCTACCGATGGGTTGTGTAAAAAATAAAATGTATTCTATTACGTGGAAATATAAATATGGGGAAGGAGGCATTATTTACATTGATATAAACTCCGCCGTTGTTATCTATTGCACCTGCCAGTCATCACTTGTGTACTGATAGAGGTAGCAGCGGTCGCGCCTTGCGGTAGTTTGGTGTGTTTTCTTTTTTGATGGAGGAGGAGGAGGAGGGGGCATTTCTTTTCAGAGAAAGCATTTGGGAGGACTGTAATTCAAATCTTGGCCTGTTTTCAATTGGTCAGTTATTATTAGGAGCCATCAATCAATAGGTCTTAATCATGCCTCTAATCTTCGGGGGTGGGGTTATATATACCTGACTGAGCAGAAAACACCTCCGTGACATATTTCTCGTATTTAGTGTTTACACGATAAGTAATATAAATTAATCTGGTGGTGTTTCGTAGATGGGCAGTATATATTGCATATCATACTCTTTGGTTCTTTCGGTAAAGTCACGTAGGTATAAAATAAAATAAATTAAATCACGACGTTTAGATTGCAACGCAAGCAATCATCATCAGGTGGGAAAACCACAGCAAGAAAATTTTTTGCTGAAATTTGTTTTTTCTTGCTGTGGTTTTCCCACCTGATGATGATTGCTTGTGTTGCAATCAAAACGTCGTGATTTAATTTATTTTATTTTATACCTACGTGACTTTACCGAAAGAACCAAAGAGTATGGATCCCTGCAGTCACGAAAACTTCAAATCTAGATTGCATATCATAGCAAATGTGTTACAATGAATGCCCTTGGATATCTAAGTGACCGCAGTGAGAGAAAATCTGAGAAAGATGCGAAATATTGACATCAAAGTACAACTGCACACACAGCTCCGCATCGAGATAGACGCCATCTGCTTATATATCTAAAAAAACACTCCTTGCAATTTGTATCTGTACGAATCTTCGAGTGTTACTCCCACAAGTGCGCGCGTGTGTGTGGGTTTTCTCTGGGCACACCAGTCTCCTCCCGCGTGTAAATAATAACTTGAAAAATAAATTGGACCAAACATCCCAACGGAAAATCTCTTTTTGAAAAATAATCCCGAGACTCGAGCGAAGAATCCCCTCAATCAATCACTTGTTATTAACATCACCGACTTAACACGGTGCGAGAATATCAATACTTTTGTCGAAATGTCTCTTGTTCAATAAATAATTTACAGTTATTTGTAAATCCACTGCTGGATGAAGGCCTCCCCACACCGTGTCAGTTATGTGGGTTTCTGAACCCATTGGGGGGGGAGGGGGGTGGTGACGATGGAGGGGGGGGAGCTCAGAACCAGATCAGGTATCACTCTCCTCTGATCTTAGCCGTGGCCCGGAATCAAAATTCACTTCACCGGGTACACGGCGCAGTGAACTCACCGCTGTGCCACCGCTCCATTCCAGATTATTTATACGCTGTAATGTAATCCAATCCCTCCAGTTGAAGGTGATTTTCATTTCGTAGCAGCCAAGAAGAGGAAATCCTGAGCATACACTGCAGCACTGGGCCACACATTATGCTACGCGGCGCCCTGCGGGCCGTTTGTGCGTGCGCGCGCGTGAGCGAGCGGCGTGCACGAGCGAGCGTTCACCTTCGCGTGCAAGCGCGCAGAGCAAGTGCGCGTACGAACTGCGACGGCGGAGCTGAAAGCAAAGCGCACGCACCCACGGGCGCACGCACGCAAGCACACCGTGACATACACAGCCCATCGGCGAAGTTTAGACGCCTGCCCAGTATCTGCGGCACGTCTGCATTGTGTCTCGCCTGCACGCTTTTGACAGCGCTAAATGCACTTGTGAGAATGCATGCACTTACGTGCAACATTCGCAGGGCGCGTGAGCGTGGCACGTAAGGGAGAGGGCACGGGAGTCTTTGCCGAAACCAAAATCCTCCGTCGATTTGTTTTCGTTTGGATTTTTTCCCCCCTTCCCCTTCTCCTGCCTGCAGTGGAAATTAACGCGCGCTCATAAACTTAAACTGAAGTAGTGACACTGAATGGTAAACTTACAAGGGAAGTTTAAAACCAGGAGCTGTGGGCAAGGAGACCTCAAACAAGTTGGACCGTTAAAAGCTCAAACAGGGATTTGCGCAACAAAGCAGAGATCCCCCGTATAGCCTCAACAGACTTTTTGGGGCAAGTGCTGTTGGAGAGCACCTATGAAGGCTGGAACGGTACACGAGGGGTTGGGTAGCCAGCACCACGCTCGGTCGTCTTTGTCTCCCGAAGGGCAATGCTTTTAGACATCGCACTAGGTACTCAATTGAGGCTGAGTCGACCACTTCTACAAACACACACACTCGAGTGAGATGCAAAACCAGTCGGTGGACTCCGTCCGCCTCTCAAAGAAATCGCGTTTCTCATGGAACCCATTTCACTTCGCGGCCGGGGAATTATGCAGGTTGAAAGAGGCCGCAAACACGGGGCCGTGCGAAACTGCCGTGTGCATCACAAGCGGGCGCGCACGCACGCGATGGCACAGCGTCACGATCTGCGCCGTTGGCGGGGGGGGGCCCTCTTCGCTCGCGCATTCCGCGCCCGGCGCGGTGCCGACGGACGACGTCTGTGCGACGTCTGTGCGACGTCTGGGTGATTGACGCGCTCTCTCTCTCTCTGCCGTGTTTGTTGCGGGAGAGAGAGAAAGAGAGAGAAAGAGAGAGTTGCGTTTTTTTTTAGCAGATAACGAAGCGAAACAGTGGCTGGGCAAGTCAAGTCTTCAAATTTTTTTCTTTGCTTTTTTCTGCCGCCAAAGCCCAGGAAGGTATATATTTGCACACTTTTTTGGGGGGGGTTTACTGCACGTGTGATAAAAATGTCATGTAGCCACGCTGCGTGGTCGGAAGCAATGGCGTAGAGTTGCTAATGCATCGAGATAAAATCCGCGGCATCCCGGGTTCAGTTCTTTACCGGGCACAATACCAGCGACGAGCGGTAACCCCCTGAACCACACACCTGGGCCTCCATTAGGTTGACTTAGCCTAAAATGAATATGTAGCGTGGTTCTTCATCCGTACAGCCAATGAGGCAATAGAGATTAGTCATTCAGACTCTGTCTTCTCGACAGACCTGTTCTACATCTGAGGACGGCTGCTTGCGTCGTGGCCGAAACGTCGTGAGAATTATTTATTATGTTTCATTTTTATTATTTTATTATTTCCATTCTACGTGACTTTACCGAAAGAACCAAGAAGATGAATCCCTGCAGTCACGAAAGCTTTAAATCGAAGGAGATTCAGTTGTAAGCGATTTAGGTATCCAGTTCCTTTACATCTGGCGTGTTGGTGTCACCGTCAGCATTGGGAATATATATTATCGTGCACCTTTACCATCCCTATGCATTTGCTAACGGACCTTTGCCCTTCCTCTCGTAGCGGGATATCGTCGTCTTTGTACGATGCCTGGCTTTGGTTCTGCGCCGTTGTCGTGAACCCCGTTGGAAAGGCCACAGTGTGAGCGAAGTTGAGATGGCAATTCTCGCAGCAGTGCCCGTGGAGAGTTCGCGGGGAGCGTGCCGTGACAGTACCGCTGGCGCAAGGCTTCCGCCGAAGGGATGCCACGGGCGTACAGGGTGCGCGAAGTAGCCTTTCTCCGTGCGGCTCGGCTCTTTAAGACCACGCTTCTGTAGGTGACAACGTCCGCGGTCTGGCTTGAGGGCCCAAGATAGGGTGACGATGGGAGACAGACGGCGGGGCGGAGGTTGCGGTTTTTTTGAACATTTTTCAAATTCCCCCAGGGTCACGTCGGAGAAAAAAAAACTCCCCGAAAGAAATCGTGGAAAGTCGTCGCGCCCAGCAAGTACTGACAAAATATATGGGTTTGTTGAGATGGCTGCTGTATCAAACGGCAAGTTTAGTCGAGGAAAACCGACGCTACTCTGACATTCCGCGTGAAAGTGTGGTGGTCTTGGATAATGCTTCGTGCTACCCTCGAAGGCAGACGGCTAAAACCATATATATTAAGCGCGATTCCTTTTTTTTTTTTATTACGGATGCGTCTCGAATAAAGCGGCTTAAATTTCTGCCAAGGTTCCGTCCGTGCCTTCAAAAACTCAATTTTTTTGGTGGGAAAAATCGAGTTGAATATGAGCAATGGTTACTTAAGCTACGTCTTTCAACGGGCACCAATCTCACATGTCTCTAAGCCCCGTGTGCGTTTTAGTGAAGGCGCATTACGTATGTGCAAAACGACACCAGGCACGAATGTGTTCCGAAGCGTGCATCAACAATGTGGCGAGATGTGATGATATACAACACTAATTTGCTTTCCGATGTCATTACACTCTGTGCAGAAGGCCGCGTTCAGATTGCAGTCTATCTTCGTGACATGGGCGAAAATGTTAAACGAATACAAGGCAACTGATACACAATAATTCCAGCGCGGACATGGTATCCATGGAACAGTATTATGAATGTTGCTGGAAAGCACAGCCCTAAATAAACACGCAGGAATTGATGTTTATGATATGGCGGTATACACATGGTGGAAACCTAACATTTATCTAAATTGTTAATCGCAAGTATCAAAGTTATAAACGGGATTGGAAAGGGCAGCCCCATATAAAACGAAAGCAAATCATGTTTGCAATATCGCAGTAACAAAGTGGCGGAGATCCAACATTTATATTTATCTGCAGAGTAAATCACAAACACTGCACAGAGCTTGCAGCATCATCATCCAACAAGCTTGCATTTCTCATATCTGTCTTTTTTTTCTTCTTCAAAGGAATATATTTATCACCCTACACTCTCTGCGCACAGCCAGCCCAGGTAGGAGATTTCGCCGGGCAAAGAATAACTTTCAAAAGCTATTTGGAGTGGGCCTCAACTTTCCGGAAGCAACGATTTGGCGTCTGCTTTCCTGTTTTTGGCCGGCAGCGAACAAGTAGCCACGGAGCGACGGGGGTGACCTCTCTGGGGCAAAGCTACGTCGCCAAGGCTGTGATCCGTGAGTCTAGACAGTCCAGGGAGCTCAGTGTAGCGTACAGAGCAGGGCCATGGCCACTGATACGCCAAGGCATAGATGACCCCCCTTAACAGACCGTTGGGGCAATTACTGTGAGTGAGTAGCACCTACGAAGGCTGGAACGGCACACGACGAGGGGGTGGGTGGCTACGATCACGCCCGGCCGCCTTTGTCTCCCTAGTGGCGATGTTAACACACTGCACCAGGTACTCATTTGAGGCCGAGTCGATCTAGGGGAGGCCCAGGACGGGTTCAGGCCACTGTCACGGGTGTTGGCCGTGAGCGGGAATTGAACTCGGATTGACGCTGCACTAAGAGACACTCACAAACATCATGGTACTTTTTGAGGCCACGTTTTTTCTCTCTTTACTTTAACTCTTCGACATATATGTTGGTTACGCCGAAGATGGAAAGGTTAAATGCAGAGTCGAGCGCGCAACCAGTGGACTTAGAGCTGAGTTGGTAGTCCGGTAGTTGTGTAGATTTAGTATAACTAGTATAGTAGCGTACAGTGGAACTCTGCAGTGTTGGTGGGGGGGGGATGGCAAACTCCGGATCCTGTCTGTAATCCGTAACCTACCCGGTATCTGCCATCTGGAGACACGATTATGTGAAACTCAATTGACGATTGTGAACAACTCCCATTAAAACACACGCGCATCCAGATACAGAGTATGGCATTTTGACGACGGCTTAAAATTGATCGTGCGTTTGAAAAATGTGCGTCGCATTGCTCCCGTGATATAAATTATTTTTTCTCTCTTCATCTTAATTTGGTATGGAAATTTCCTCTCAACGGCTATCGACTCGCCAACAATGCCGCACTTTGTGTGTGTGTGTGTTGTTGTGCGTGTAAACCGGCTTTCATTAACCCTGCCGTCGGTAAAGCCACCCCGGTGAGATCCCCTCGGCTGCCCTTTGACGGTCCCCGGCATGGGGTGACGTTGGCTCTGACGTTGCGACGGCTCGAGAGAGTGGCAACGAAATTTGAATGTTATACAGGAACCTTTGTGTGCGCACGTACCATATTTAAAACGTTTAAAACCTCTGTGGCTGAGAAACACGATTATGGATACGCACTCACTGATATTGCATTCCCTTTAAACCATCGTACCAAATTTTATTACAATTGCAAGGTTAGCAATGTGTGTGTCGTGAGCCTTCATTTTTATTGATGAATCATTACATACATATTGCCAATGATGTCGGAGGCACTCAAAGCTGAATGTTGGTATCGAACCAACATATCAGTGAATTATTTAAATCCGTAACGCCTTTCTGATATCCCAACAATATATGACAAGGACAGAAATTAAAGGATCGTCCAAAGGATGTGGCTGAGCAGTGTTTTCAGGTTAAATTTCGATTTAAAGCTTTCGTGACTGCAGGGATTCATCTTCTTGGTTCTTTCGGTAAAGTCACATAGAATGGAAATAATGACGTTTCGGCCACAACGCAAGCAGCCGTCCTCAGGTGGCGAACAGGTCTGTCGAGAAGACAGACTCTGTCTTCTCGACAGACCTGTTCTGACTTTACCGAAAGAACCAAGAAGAGTTTTAAGGTTGTGCCGCGTGTTGCTTGGCATGATGTGCGACGTTTCACGCCACGTCCTGCGGAGCTTCTTCAGGTGCGGAATTGAAACTCGAATCAGTTCGTGCTGGGATATTCTAAATCCACTCCCTACATAAGCTGACAGCATTTGGAATGAAATGCCAAGCATCTTGCCGAACAACTCTCGATAACAACCCCAGCAACTCATCGGAGAGCAATACAGCGCGACCGCGAAATCCTGCACATGATGGCACGACGGCTGAATGTCTGGTATGCAGAATGCCGACTTTGAGCTTTGGCTCGTCGCAGTAACCCACAGTCCTAGCTGACTCCCGAGGGACAGCCAAGCTTATTTCCACTGCACAAGAAAGAAACCACATTGATGATTGTGTTTTAAAGGGAATATGCACCGTGTAATGAATTCGCAGTTTTGTCATATATTGTATTCATCAGCTCCAGATTTGAAATATGCTTTGTCAGGCATATGTGACTCCTTGCGGTGCAATGCGTACGTGCGTATTTTCTGCGAGCGGAACATGCCTCTTAATTCCCTCCTCTGACTTATGCATATTCTCGCTTCCGACAGAGAGAGTTTGTTGGAAAAGGCAACAACAAAGGGAGGGGGATGTAATTTGTACTTGAGTGAAAATAAGGAATACTCCACACACAATCGCAGGAGTGTAGACACACACAAGCAAAATAACATCGTAGGTTTATAAAGAGAGAGAGAGGGCAAGCCATGGAATAAAGAGTTTGATAAAAAAAATATGACGGCAAGATGAAAAGATATATTTGAGTGTGTAAGACGACCAGGGGTAAAATGAGTTAAAATAAGAGGGGCATGAAGTACAACGAAAATGAGAAAAATATTTAGCAACACGTGATGGTCTCGGAATTGATATGGATCTGTAGCCGTTCTCTACGCAAGGGTTTTCCAAACATTCTACATCGTCACGGCACTGCCAAAAGTGTAGGCGTTTTATTTATTTATTTAGAAAGTACATTTTTCAAAGCCCTTCATTAATTACGTTTACTTTTCCCTGTTTCTTACAAGATATTTCTATTTCACATTCAGGCTTTGCATCGCTCTATAAATATTTTCTTAATTCCACCCACGTGCGAGAGCATTTTGACTTCATCCATAAGGTAACATTTCTTCTGAAGTCTGTTTTTTTAAAGTCCTATTTTAGAACTGAATGTTCTTGAGGGGAGGGGGAGGGAGGATAAACCAGGGAGACACACGGTATTTGAGGGGTTTTGTTTGGAATGATGTTAAAATTGGAACCATTTGCATCCTTACATTGAGAATGCCTTGGACCCGAGTCACCCTGAAATCCAGAATTGATGATCTCAGTAAATGATGTGCTGACACTTCCACCAATTTGTCATTCCCCCTCCGCTCCACACAAAATCCTTAGATGTGTACGCTGTGTAATATGGGGGAGGAAGCAATAACTTTTTGGTTGTAATACTACAGCGTAGGTTTTTTTGCCGTTGTGCTTCACAACTCTCCGGCATGCTCTCGGCTTGCACCGTGCGATGTTCGCCATCTCGAACGATCCAGTCCTTAAAGCAGAAGAAGCTCCCAGCAGCACGCGCCGTGAAAAGAAAACCAAAACAGCGGAGAGATACGACTAACAATGATACAAGTTTGAGGGCTCGAGCCACGACGGAAACAGAGGGAGTAACTCACTGGCAGGGAGGCATTTAAACAAGGCGGTCAATACGCATGGTGCCACAGTGGGGATCAGAGGGGTCTGTTACTCCCCAACTTAAAACATTGGGGGGGGGGGGGGGTAATGGTTGGGGGGAGGAAGCAAATAAGATATTTTTTTAGCCCCCCACCCAAAAAAAAATCCCGATGGATCGTTGGAAGAAGGCCCTCTCCGAGCCTAGTTTGGTCGTGCAGGATTTTCGGTCACATTTGACCACTTTAATCAGTCGGTGTTTGTGAAACGATTGGAAGGCGGTGGCGGGTCGCAGGGCCTGTCCGGATGCGGTATCACTCGCCTCTGATGGTAGCCATGGCTATCAATCAAACTCGAATTGCTTAGGTTTCATAGCATAATGTCGCTAACCGCTGCTCAACCTCCTGCATAAGCCGACTTTTAAAATGACCTTGGCTCAAGGGCCTAGAAGGGCCTGCGGCACGAGCTAATGAGTGCCCATCATTATTACGCTGCTGCTCCGAGTACTCGCTCAAGTCAAACGGGTACATAACCTGACTGCGTATGGGGGTAATTTAAAAGCAATGTGAAGTTTAGCTCACGGCTCGCATTGGGCTACAGTCCAGCACCAATTATACCCCCCCTCGCTCTCTCCACGAAACCAAAGCATTGTTTAAATACAAGTTATAGATATGTGTATCTCATGAAATGCATCTGTAGCCCTTGTATTGATTGACACATTAACAGCTAAGTGCACGAATCACGCCTCGGTATGGATTTAGATCATGAAACTTAACGCAAGTGGAGGCTTTTGAGACAACGTGAATTTTAGCCAGCGCTGAGATTGATGGAAATGTTGTTTAAAAAAAAAATCCCTGGAACGTAATTTAGCAAGGGTTGATTTAGGGAGGAAAAAACGTCTAATGAGAAGCTCCATTGGTTAGCAGGAGCCACAAATGCATTGCAGATGTGCTTGGGTGCGGAGTTGCCGAGTCAAAAAAGCCCCCTTGGTGAGAGTTCGATCACAGACTACAAACCCCACAAAACCCCCCTCCTCTCTCCCTCTCTTTCTACCCCTTCCACGGTTATCTGATCTCTTAGAAACACACACCCTTAACCCCAAACAACCTTCCACAGACCTCACACAGACAAGGCTGTCTGTCTCTCCGTCTGTCTGCCTCCATGACTGTACGCAGCACATGTAAACGTATGTATAGTAGCCGTCTGCCGTTGTGCTAACATGTAAACTACAGACTGGGGAAGCGTAACCGGCGACTCAACCCACTCTGAACGCGCCCGATCTCTGTCAAAAAGCGCTTTGTAGCTCATCGGATTCCTCCAGTATAAATACGGATATTGATTTTGATTTTGAATGTCGGAAGCCTCAGCAGACTTGAGCCTAAATTTTGATTTAAAGCTTTTGTGACTGCAGGGATTCATATTCTTGGTTCTTTCGGTAAAGTCACGTAGAAGGGAAATAATAAAATAACAAAAATATAAAACAATAAAAAATTCTCACGACGTTTCGACTGCAACACAAGCAATCGTCATCAGGTGTGAAATCCACAGCAAGAACATTTCACACCTGATGACGATTGCTTGTGTTGCAGTCGAAACGTCGTGAGAATTTTTTTATTGTTTTACATTTTTGTTATTTTATTATTTCCCTTCTACGTGACTTTACCGAAAGACTTGAGCCTGTTCGGTCCTCCGATGGGTGACAACCAGGGCTTCTCAGGTGCTGTAGGCACAGGGGCTGCACGGTGGCTAGGAGATGGCATTGCTGAGTGTCACCTCCCCTTGTGCGCGTTTGTTTGGTTTTCACCGGGTTCTCCAGTTTCCTCCCACAAGCCAAACACTCACTTCGTGGAATTGGTCAAACATAGCAATGGAGGACAATGCCCTCACGTGAAGTGTCTTGAGACTCGGGTGAGCATTTCCCCGCGGTAAATAATTGCCGCTGCCATTGCTGCCAAAGTCTTGCTCAACAGTTGCATTGCCACCTCACCGTCAAAGGCCAGGTGCATTGTGGGGAGAATTGGGTAGAGAGCCACAGTCACAACGAACAAATCACCGTTTATTACCTCCTCTTTGCTATGAAGAAGGGGCGCGGCATTGCTCCAAAAACGTTGCCTATTATGTGTGTTTCCCCTCCTGAGTGAGGGCAGTGTTGTTGACAAATGCGTCGAGGATGTCATTATTTGTGCCAATGCACCACTGCCGAGACCATACGTGTTTTTGTTAAATTTGAATATTTTCGAGGAGTTGTGCATTGCTGATGTTAATAATGTGAATTTATCTTCTTGGTTCTTTCGGTAAAGTCACGTAGAAGGGAAGTAACAAAATAATAAAAACAAAACAAAATAAAAGAAAATATTATTATGTTTCGTTTTTTTTTATTTTATTATTTTGTTACTTCCCTTCTACGTAACTTTACCGAAAGAACCAAGAAGATGAATCCCTGCAGTCACGAAAGCTTTAAATCGAAATTTAATGTGAATTTATATTTTTAAAAAATGTGAATCGTTCCACCCAATTGCTGCTGACCTGGTCAATGTGACACGGTGTGAAGTTTGCGAGCGAAAACGAATGATGTCATCTTCTCCAAAAAAAAAATCTATTCAGCGGTCTGAAAAACTGTAGAGCACAATGGGGTTTGTCAGGTTTACAGAAATGAAGAGTTCGTACGAAAGTTGTGTTCATAATGGACATTGGCTTGTCCATTGATTGTGAAAGTGTTTTTTTTTTGCACAGCAGAAAACTACTTATTGAATGGATGCCATTGAAATCGGGGAAGGAAGAACGATCGTGGAAGAGCGAAACACAGGGCTTCAATCGTGAATAAAGTCGATCACGGAAATTGTCGCACTCTTTTTAAATAGCTCCAAAGCCACTTATTTCTTTCGCTGACCAAACAAAAAAAAAACGCCTGCTATTGGAGAAAACAAAAAAAAATAACGCAACACACGTCTTTTATTGTTTTCCTTTCAAATTGGCCCCTTCGCGGAAAACATCATTCGACGGTTTCGCACAAGTTCCCGAAGCAAAAGCAACGCTTTAATTGGCGCTCTAGGCTTCGAGTGTCCACGTGAATAAGTGAGCCCGAAAAGGGCCCTCCCGTTGGCACCGCGTAGCCAAATGATGGCTTGTCGCTAACAGTCGGCATTACAAAATAGGGCACTCTGTGAAGGTGGGGGCCGGCTCTCTCCCGGCGAGTGCTCAACTTCACCGTCGTTTCACTCCCGAGCGGCGATTCGAGAAGCGTCGTGGGATGCTCTTGGCGTGAATGAGGCCGTGCGTATAATGCGTTGCCAACGCTATTGATCGGAGGTGCGGTGAGCACAGTGGACCCGCAGTGCAAATTGTCGCCGGTTTGGTTCGTTCTCCCGTCGCCGGCGGTTTGAAAAACAACGGCGCAGGACGAACGGATGGGAAGGTCACGGGCGGTGTGCTAAAGTGTGGGTACTCGCACCTCTTGCGGGCCACGCGTGGAAGAGTAGGCCAGCAACACTCGTAACAGCAAGGCGAGGTCCGTCGTAAATGCTCGGAGCGCGAGCGTGCGTTTGTTAAAGCGCGCGCCACGATGACGGAAGCGCTGAAGTACATGCAAAGGGGTTGCGATCCTTAAGTGGTGGTGGGTCGGTGGGGGGGGGTGGAGAAACAACCCAAACGTCTCATCGGTTGTCACAATAGCGGTTTGTTGAACGACTTGTCTGGAGGGGCGGGGGGGGCTTTTGTCAGTGGGCTTTTTATTTTTTTCCCTCGAGCGTGGTTTGTGTAGGTCCTGCCGAGACGGTCAAGGGGGGGGGGGGGTGGTAGTAGCGGTCCCCGTGGATTTAACCAAAAAAACACACACAGCCTCCTCCTTTCCTTGCCCACATCTGGTTTGAGGTTTTTTTTCTTGTTGTTGTTGTTGAATTTACCAACTAAAGGCCGAGCTGCGATTTGTTGAAGGATCGGCATTCGCGTTTAAATGGATTAATTGTATTTGTGAGTAAAAGCGCAGTTCCAAGTGTTGTATGCAATGTTGCCTTCTGCACATTGCAGAAGGCATGCTGGAATACCTCATTGTACCACATTCGTCTGCTTGCATTTGGTTTTGCATAGCCACTCATAACTCCATGTCCAGGTTTGATAGCCAGAGGACACTCTGATACACTGCACTCGATATGATATAATACTGGATAGGCAGGGATATGACAATGTATCATCGCGTGTCTCAGAATGCATGTCCACGGTTTTTGGAGGTGCAGAAGTTGCATGCAAAGGTTTCGAAACGACCCGTGCAGTCACTGAAGGCACGACCATTTTCCACAATGTAAAAAAAATATATATAACTGAACTAAACTCATGCGCTATCGACAGAGCAAGAGAATGGCCCGTGACCTCTGGTCCAGAAACTTCGGGGAGCAGCACTTTCGTCAGCTGCTCTCCCACACCGTGAGCGTCGACTGCCATGCGATGAGCGATGAGCATGGCAGTCGACGTTTTAATTCGCAGAGTTTGGATTTTTTTTGCCAAATTACGTGCACAATCAAGTTTAATGGGATGGGATTTTGTTTTCTTACGTTTTTTTTGTGTGCAGTCATTAAAAGTGGAACGGGTTTGAGATCGTCACCTGACTACGGCTCAGAACCAGGCTTAATCAAAGGCAGCTGGCTTGGACTCAGCGGTGCAAGGTCAAACGCCCAGACCTTTCGGCCATCCGACCAACCTCTAAACGTGTATACAGTTAATATGGCTCAAAATATACACGCATAGGCATAGGACGTTGCTATCCACGAAGTGAAAAATAATTGCACGTGTACAACCAACCGCCACCAACACGCTCGCGCGTGGTAGTTTTGTTTTTTAACAGGCTAACATTTACCCAGATGAGACTTTAAATCAGTTCTGGTGTTAAGACTCCGAGTTGTTTTCTGTACATAAGTTCGGTAGGAATAGCGGCTTGTTTGTAGTTGGAAGGCTTCTCCAGTTGAATTTTTGCAGGTGATGTCACGCGATATCCTTGACATGTCAGGGCCCTGTTGAGTAGAGGTCGAAAAGAGGGCAAAGGCTGAGCGTTGTGTAACAGAGAATGTGGACAGGTGGAGGCACAGCCGCGAGAGGATGTGAACAAAGACACAGCCAAAATGATTCACATTAAAAACAAATAGTGTGGTGTTTCATGTATCACAGTAAATAATGCTGGGAAAAATCCCTCACCGAGTCTCAAGGCTCTTTGATTTTTCAGGAGGATCCTGCTACATTTAAATGTTGGGCCAATTTCACGAATGAGTGATTGGGTTTTGTGTGTTTGGAGGAAACTGGAGAGGCTGGAGAAAAGCCACCAGTCATAGGGAAGGGGTTGCACTCTGCATTGCCATCTCGCAGCTATGACATCAAGCAAGCTCCATCCAAGTACTTGCCTGGCTTGATCCTGCGAGATCTGATGGGAACGAGTGCATTTTTGCCTGCTTTTTAGTTGTTGTTGAGTGTTTGGCTGCCGTTCTTTTCCACGCGATAAGCCACGTTGTTGAGCTATCGTTTATGGTCAGGTCACTTCTGAAAAAGAGCTATACAGCTCAGTGGGCCTTTCCTAGTAAAATAAAAAAAATGTTTACGTTTTTAGTTTGGATCTGGGGGTGATTTGGTTGCAGGTTTAATATAAAGAGTATGATACATTTATCAGAATAAGATCAGAATCAGAAGATGTATTTATACTGGAGGAATCCGATGACCTATAAAGCTTTTTTTCACATATGTCAAGTAGATATATTGTAATTTAGTGATTAAAGAACAGCACATTGTTGCTACATTTTCTATACCATGTATAATAGATTTTTTTCAATATATATAAAAAAATATCTTAAGAGGTGTCCAGGCCTCTGGCTCCAGCTCCTCTTGGATGTGGTAGTGGGGGTGGGGGGGAGGGCGGGGAGGGGAGGGGGGCAGTTGAACTGCTCTGTGGGGAGGGGGGCAGCGTCATCACGACACTCCACTAAAGCAGAGGGAACTTGGATGGGCCATGGGGGAATTTGGTGCAGGGCCAATCCCAGCAGAACCACGCGCACCCTGCACTGGTGGTGACCGCTAAGTGTGCTCATCTGAAAAGAAAGCCAATGCTCTTTTTAATTTGGGGGAGGTGGGGTGTCGGTGGGATACATCTCCAGAATTCCGAGATAAGGAGATTCCTTTCAGATCCATTCATTATCAAAGTGAAAGCTAAAATAACACAAGCTGGGAAAATATTCCACGTACAGAGATCTTTGGTGAGATAGTTGTGGAATGATGTTGAGGAGGAAGGCCGACGGGTGGGAGACGGGAGACTCTTAAGAGGACTCGGTTAAACGTTCAGGGCTGGTGTTGGTAAGGTTTTCATTTGTCGGACGTGCATTTCCAGACCGAGGATGTCCTATCCAAAAGCTACTTGTACAGACTTCTCACACGTGTTGATAAGTAGCCGAAGGAAAATAACCCCCAAAAAATAACAAAAAAACTGAACCTCATGGCATGCGAAGGAGCTGGCATGAATTACATTGGCTTCACTGCTGAAAATTGACACTGATTCTGTGCATTCCTTGTCTGATCTATGCAGCGATATTGGCATTTTGGCATTGACTTTAGAGGGATTATCTGCGAATGTTGACATTCGTATTCATCATCCTCAACAGTTACTATATATACGTAGAAAAAAAAACGCGAGATAACAAAAATAAGCGCCAGACTTTTAGATGTTAACGCTGACATATCCAGCCATAATTTCTTCGCATTTGACATGCTCCAGTTGGCCAATTAAAGCCAGAGCCAATGCAAAGGTAAAGGCGCAGCCCTGCAGTGTGGCTTTGCTCACACCACTGCTCGCGAAAAGGCCTCCATGGGAGTGAACTCGAGTGCCCTCTTCCCATGCCGGCCAGTCGTCTTGAAAGTGGTCGGAGTACTCTTACTTTTACCCCACCACGCAAGACTTGCTGCTCGTCGACCAAATTGTGCGGTGCCATTCATCCATAACAGCTGGGTGGATAGAGGTGGGGGTTATTAAGCTAAACCCCCATCTTTTGTTGCAACTGTCGTACCAGGAGATCGAACTGGTGAACTTTTGAACGCAAGTCCAATGTGCTAAGCATTACAACTACGGCAGCAGCAGCAGCATAAGCCAACGAGAAAAGGAAGTGGAACGTGCACACACACACACATTTATAAAAGGATGTTGCCACGGTTGTAATTATTAACACACTGGACTTGCAATCGAGAGCTCGCAGCCCATTTCGATATACCATCGCGGCAGCCGTAACAATGGAAATGTTCTTAAATCCCTACCCGCCTCTGTCCACCAGCAGCATAAACGGATAACACAACAGGCCAGATTGTTTTTTGGCGGGTCTCAGGGGTGAGCTAAAGTGTGGGTAAACACCCAACTCTGCCGAGACTTCTGGCCAGGTGTGGAAGAGTAGACCGAATAACCCTCTGGAGGGGCTGCTCTATATATAAGCTCTGTCTATTCGAGGCCATTCTGACAGCAGTTTATTACTTTTGAAAAATTATTTTACCAGGTAAGGCCCACTGAGCTATATAACAATTTTTTTTTCAGAACCGACCTGGCCACAACTGATAGCCCAAATGAAGTGGCTTATCACGTGGACAGCCAGAAACTCTAAACGCATGTTTCTAAATGTGAAGGTCAAAAACCGCAGTGCTCCGTAAATAAGGTGACGAGGGTACACACCGTGGTCAGAGGTGATAACAAATCCACGCTCACTTACCCCTTTCCCCCACGACCATCTCCCACTCTCCAGCGTGATGTCGGCAACGCTTGGCTACTCGGACACATGAAAGGAGGCCAGACAGACTTGCGGATGTGCAGGAAAGCTGGCCAAGAGCCAAGCCAGCGTTGCGTGCATGGAGATAGATCACTGAGCACAGCCAGGCGCACACACAGAGAGAGAGAGAGAGAGCCGTCAGATTTATACGCAGAGGAAATCTTGAACATGTTACAAGGAGAGAGAGAGAGAGAGAGAAAAGCGCAGCAAAGATTTTTAGAAAGTATGTCTTTCCTCTATGAAAGCTGTAGGTAGATGGAGAAAGTGACTGCACTGGATTATCATTGTAGACAGGCAAGTCTGTGTCAGTCTTACATGTGTGTTGACAAAGCGCAGTGTGTTCGACTTAATAAGAGTTCAGTTTCCAGCTATACTTTTTTTAATTTTAGCTCTGGGACAGACTTCCTGGGGTGGGAGTGTTGATTTGATGATTTCCTCCCCTCCCCCCCTCTTTGATCTCTTCTTGTAATTCGATACCTGCATAGTACAGGAATTTCCTCGATAAAGGCCGCCATATAAACAGTGAGCATTCACAGCTGGCACCAGGAAAAAAAATCTGACGCCCCCTTCTCCGTTGCAGCGTTCAGCTCGTTGACCGTTCAAAGCCCCTCTGCACCAATTACCCGTCATTCCACATTGTCCAGCACCGGTCCAGCCGATATTTCCGTGGCATTCGCACTCGACGGAGATCCGGCAACGAAATGGGTTTTCAACATTAAGTCACCGTTCCCCTTCACCCGAGCGTCCGAGCGTAATCACATGGGTTAAACAACGCAGATCACAAATTGGGCACCAGCCATGGGTATCTTGCCTCGTTCTCGCGTTTGAAATTCAAAACCTGTCGGCACCTTTCTCCAAACGCGCACCTGCGCCCCCGTCCAGTACGTGGATAATGGCACGGTGTTGAATGTCGGCACTCCGGGCCCGGCTCCTGACAGGCGAATTATCGAAAATCCCTCTTTTTTTTTATTGTCCACCCCCTTAGAGGCCTCCCCCCCCCCTCCTTCTGGGTGGGGGGGGGTGAGGAAATGTGTGGGCGGCCTTGTAAATGTTTGTATGAAATGAAAGGAATGGCCGCGGTGTGTGTGTGTGTGCTCTCTTTATACACAAAGTCGTTTCCCCATAATAACGGCTTTTGGGTTAGAAACACGCAACCCTCCACCACCCGACACGGCCAATCAGTAAAAAAAATGTGTCACGTTAACAAAACGCCAATTTGTTACTTCTTCAGTCCACCGGCGTGTTTGAAGAGTGGATCCACAACATTTAGAATTTGAGAACGACGTTTCGCTGGTAATTACATCCAGCACCTTCGGGCGATTTGCCAGAATAGTGAAGCCATCCATCTGCTTCCGGTCTTAAATAGTGCATGATGACGTCATCATTGTTGAACCCCATCAGGATTCGAGATCAGAGGCGGAGGTGGGTGGGGGGGGTATTGTAATTATATAATAGATTAGTAATCAGTTAGTTAGTATGTGATTCCTCTATAAGGAAATATTAGAGTTGGGGCCCGTTTTTTTTGGGTCACCCTGTACTCAAGTTCTAAATGTTGTGGATCCACTCTTCAAACACACCGGTGGGCTGAAGAAGCAACTAATTGGCGTTTTGTCAACGTGACACATTTTGTTACTGATTGGCCGTGCCGGGTGGTGGAGGGTTGCAACACATTCATACCTACGCGATTAACTCAAAAGCCTTTATTATGAATGATACTGTTCGCGAAAGCCTACGGTTAAGTCGTTTCCCCGTCTTACATTTTGCGGTTGACATTTTTGGCCAACTGAATTTTTTTTGAGAATTACAGAAAGCGTAATTTATCCTGGCATCAACTCGTGTAATAAGTCACGAGTCAATTTGTAATGCGCAAACTCGATGTTAATAAACCGTCAGAAAAAAAAAAGATTTGCTT
Source organism: Lethenteron reissneri (assembly GCF_015708825.2). Classification (NCBI taxonomy): domain Eukaryota; kingdom Metazoa; phylum Chordata; class Hyperoartia; order Petromyzontiformes; family Petromyzontidae; genus Lethenteron; species Lethenteron reissneri. Next base: position 4,984,355 of record NC_083805.1, read on the forward strand.
AAATTGAAATGTTATATGTGCAGTGTGCAAAGGTCATATCACATCACGTGTTACGTTCATTTTATTTAAAAATGTTGTGCTGCAAGCTAAAACCAGAGCAGTTTCTGAATGTTTAAATATGTGCTTTGCAACAATTACACCCTCTCCCCTTCTCTGATTTCACTGCTTGGCAGCCACGAGAAAATCATTATTGAACAATGAATTTGCGTCACAATTTTTTGGATAAACAAATCTGAGAAAGTTCTCAAAGGAACACAAATAATGTCTCCGCCGTTTTGAACAAATTAAATGCAACTTGGTGGTGGGGGGGTAGAGTACACACGCGAGACTGTGAAATACGGTGATGGAAGTCGCACGCCTGTCATACAGCGGCAGTGCCGATGCTTGTGGCCCATAATCCAGCACTGTGGAGGCAGTGAGGGTTGGTGGTTTGCACACAACGTGTCGTGAAACTCACTTCACGTGGGCGTTGAGGTGCCACACATACCCTGGCTCGCCATGGGGACAAGGCAGTTTCGCAAGTGGACTCATCGTCATCTGTTTCCATCTGTGGGGGGGGATCGAGTGTTGCTCCCTCGTGCAAGGCATGGGTTTTTTTCCAGGTGCCCCGGTTTCCTCCCGCGTGTATAAACACCCATCAATTGGCTGAAAACTTCTTGAAAACAAATATATGCACTCAGTGTGGCTCTCCTGGATAAACAAGTGTTTGATTTTATTCATACGTGTCATGAAACATTCTATTTTCTAACAAAGGAATTGCTTTTCCACAACATTTTTACTCCGGCTTATTCTGTTAAATTGCTCTTATTATTTACATAATCTGATTATGCTTGCATTGGAAGTCCTGTGCAAGCATTGATTCCTATCAACCTTGTTCTTCTCTCTTCCCCTGCTCCCGTTTCCTTTCCACGTACGCTTGCGACACCGGGTACGGTTATCCCGTCCGGGTTCATTCTCGCAACGTGCCCAAAACCACTGCAGTCTCCTTGTCTGGGACTGTGGCATTTATCAGCCTGAGCAGTCTTGGCATTCTCAGAATCCTTCTCAGCCGACCCATCTTGCCCTTACCAACATACTTCTTTCATCGAGTTTGTGGTCCAGCACTCAGCAGTGGGAACGGCCATCCACTCGCACACCTTGACCTTGGTTCGAATCCATCAACAAAAAGATCTTGGTATCTCTCCAGATCTTGTTCAGGCTGCCAAAGGTCATACTCGTCAGGTCAATCCTCGTCGTGGAACAACCAACCAAAGGTGGTGAACATTTGAACTGTGGTATGATGCTGCGGGGGGGGGGGGGGGGGGGGGGGGGGGGCATGCACCCTCATGTTATCACAGGGGACCATAATTACATTTGAACTCTTTGTCCGACAAAAATTCAGTACGCCAGCAAGTGGATGCATACGTGTGCACATAAAAAAACAAACAATGTCAATGCGAGTTTTAGTACGTTGGTTTTTATGGCTACGGCAAATGCTTTTTTTGCGACTGAAACACGGTCGTAAGAAGGCCACATCTCCAAGAACTCAGCTTTCCGATTGCACGCTCAGTTAGTCGTGGAACATGAGAAATTCGCCGTTCGAGTCCACGAGATGGAAAAGTCAGATTTGCGCACTTGGAACAACACCGAAATTAAAAAAAATAATAAATCACCATTAGGGCTGTTTAAAGGACTTTTATCGCGCTGTGTATCGTGTCGCTCATGGTCGACTGGAAAGTAGTTATGGCGCCACACACACCACCATCTGGTGCAAAGATGACCGAGCTGCTGACGCCCGTAATTAACTAATCATCGTTGCAAGGCACTGAAAGCAAGAGCACTCGGCAAAGCTCATGTCTTTATCTGAGCAATAAAGTTGCGGGGGCGCTGCTCGTGTCAGCCCTCACACACGGACACATCTGCTGTCCACTTTCCACAGCGGAGCCTGCCATCTCACGGTCCTTAGAAAGCTCAGGGGTTATACGAGGCGATTTAAAATTGCACTTGGTCCTTGAGTTCTTTTTTTTTCCAACAAGTTATACAATGATAATTGTTTTTTTTACCCTTCTATCTGGCAACAAAACTGACACCTTTTTTTACAAGGAGTCATGTTTGCATAGACCATAATACCTGCAGTCATAATGCAAACAAAAAACATAACTATGATAATGTATGCACTGTCCTTGAAGTTGATTGGTCCACACCCGAGACAGCTTTCCTTAGAGCCTAGTCTCACATGGGTTGGACCAGATGACGGCAAAATGTGCACAATTTCACACGAGCAAAGTATGCTAAAAAAAATGCATGAATGTTCGTGCTTGAATCTACACTGACAGATGGACCATAAAAGATGGCGAATGCTGAGAGAATCTTCCATGGAGCAGTGGATAATGATACAAAAACAGGAGAGCTTTACGAATGACCTAGAGTAATGCCACTTGTGTCCCCCCCCCCCCCCCCCCCGTTAAGCTGCTGTCAGCGTGAACATTGGCTTTCTCTCGTTGTATATCTCGCATACGAGTGGGTAGTCATTGATTTCAACAGAAAAAAAACACCCAACACACCACATCCATGTCTATTGAGTTTTAACTTCAGGTTGTTGCACAGAAAACGCGTTTTAACAAACTAAAACTGCAACCAACTTTTTTTTTTATTTTACCAGGTAAGGCTCACTGAGCGATATAAGCTTTTTTTTCAAAAGCGACCTGGCCGCAAATGATAGCTCAAACAAAGTGGCTTATCATGTAGAATTGTATAGCAGCCATATACCCAAAACGCACGTTTTTAAATGTGGAGGGAAAAAACCGGAGGACCCGGAGAAAAATCCACACGACCACGGGGAGAACAAGCAAACTCCAAATATACAGCAGCAGGCGTCAGGGTCGGGATCGGGATCGAACCCACTACCTCCTTCCATACCAGGCGAGGTAGTTAACATCTCGCCATCGTGGCACCCTTAAGCCAACCATGTCTAACTGAAAAGAGGGGATCGACTGTTACAGTTCACAAAAACCGTCGTACAGTTCAGCAATATCCAAGTATTGTAGCCCTCTCTGCATTACAAGCGGCGTCAATTTAAACGTCAAATACGCTTAAGGAGGCCATCAGTGTGAACAAAGAGGGTTAAAAAAAAACCCACATTTGATTAAATATTCATAAACGACACCTGCGGGCTAGCGAGCTGGAAACCGGTTTTTAATTACGGCTTTCCAGTCATAATAACCTTGTAGTGGAGTTGTTGGTGACGATCCAGAACGAGCTGCGGTGTCGGCATTCAAAGCCCTTTCTCTTGGCAAGGCGCGGTGGAGTTGGCAGCCACCGTTCTAGCGCGTCGCTTCGGACCCTCCGTCGCCGGTTTCAAAGTCGGGTCGCTTTACGTGGCGTATCAAGAAAACAAATGCCAACAACTTTGCACATTTTTCTCCCACTGCTGTTTGACTTGCGGTGTAGCCCTTTAATTGACTCAAATTGGGAATTAGCACTCTTGGCATCGTCGTCAAATGTCTCCTAATGTTCTCCCCGCACAAGCGGGGGGTAGACAAACAAAACGCTAATGCTCATTAAATCTGAGCCCCATATATTTATAAGTAATGCAAACAACCGACCTCCATATATATTTTTTTCTCGCAGAAATTCTAGCAGCTGCTGGGGTGGGAATATGAAGCAGGGATTTGGGGGGAAAATAAAAATAATTAAGAAAACAACTGGCGTAGTCATGACTATGGTCGGCTCAGCTTGGCAAGGCTTGAATGAACGGCTGCCTTTGGGAACACGTGATTCAGGGGGGGGCGGGAGAGGAGGGGAGGGGGGGTCCAAAAAGTTCCCACTTTCATCTTAATTTCCAGAGTGCTCAGAGGGCACGCAAATGGCACCTGGCCGGCGTTGCACACGAGGCACGCACGGCGTTGAGTAAACCTGGACGGATGCCGCGTCGCCGAGGTTTGACTGATTAATTCTTGAGATGACGTGACTGATTAATTGCATTTCTGAGCGCAGGTGCGCATGCAGGCCACAGACCACCAGGTCTGCTTTTAACTCACACCGGGCCTTTAAAATATCTAGTTGAACTGCTTGCCAGCGCTATAATAATAGCTTCATATATCACGACGAAAATAGAATTATGTACACTTCCCTATCGTTATCTTACAGATTTTAGCAAAATGCTTTCAAAACCAAAGTGAAAAAAGGCATTTCACCACACTGCTTTTCCCCAAGATTTGATTGTCACTATTAAGGATCGTGATTCGATTGCAGACAATTTTTTTTATTTTGTGGCGAATTTAGTGACCTCGAGTTGTCGCAGGTGTCACGTAAACCCATTACATGCAACGTGTACGAATTGATGCACGTTAAATATTGCAGATGCCATTTAATGCACGTGTCACCAGATTCAAAATCGCAAGCACGCTCTCGCGTGCGTTGGCGTTTGCACGAGCGATGGGCAAAACGCAGATTTCAGTTGTTTCCAAAATTAATCCTTTGCCTTTAAAAAATAAACTCCCTTCTTGTCTGTATTAACAACTCTGTTAGATGTATGCAAATGCAGCTATGTATTTATATATATATTTATTTATATCACAACAGTTTGGTTGTTCGAGCGGCAAGCTCCCATTTTAAAAGGTCACAAGTTCAGATTGCGCTCAGGGTCAGTGCCCGTCGTTACTGCACGGATGGATTTTGCGGTTGTGCTGTACAGGAAGCTCGCGCGGTGGGTTTCTCGGGGTTTCCACCGCGTCCTTCCCCGCTTCTCAGACGTTTCGCACCGCAACGCTGTGGGAGAGCTCCCTCGGGAAGTCTAAAATCAGTTCGGCTCCCAGCACTCGAAGCGACGCGTCGTGAAGGTCGCGCCAAACAACGCGTCGTAACCGCAGCCTGACGGCGTACGGGAGAGCTGTCCCCCTGCTCCACCTATCATTGTTAACAGGCCGAGCAACCACCTTTCACACGTAGCAGGCTTTCGGGGACAAATATCATCCATAATACAGGTTGATTTTTTGTTTGTTATATCGCGATCTAACCCCAAATCAACCTGTATATGTGGGTGAGTACCACCTGTTGAGCGGCGTTTATTGGACGGTCAACAGTGAGTTGTCTCATTGAGGACAAAAATGTAGTCTTCTTCTTCGTAGAGTGTGAAATAAGCAACCCACTCAGTAGCTACTCAAGCACAGAGACACATGATGTATTTATATATATATAGAACAACAAAGCTTCAGCTCTGCAAATCTCTTGCTCTAGCCACTGCCGGGAAGAAAGGCCTCCACCAGGATTTTTCTCCAGGTCCCTCCACATTTTAGAAACATGCATTTGGAGTACAGCATTTGGCTGCTGATAAGCCACTTCGTGTGAGCCATCGTGTGTGGCCAGGTCGCTTCTGAAAAAGAGCGATATAGGTAAAAATTTTAAATTAATAAAAGTAAAATAAAAAATCTAATAAAAATCACGACGTTTCGGAGGCAACACAAGCTTCCGTCTTCAGGTGGAACAGTCACAGCACGATAGCTGTATCAAGTGAGAGAAATTCCAAGAAACCCGTATTTTTCTCTCACTTGATACAGCTATCGTGCTGTGACTGTTCCACCTGAAGACGGAAGCTTGTGTTGCCTCTGAAACGTCGTGATTTTTATTTTAGTTTTATTTTACTTTTATTAATTTGAATTTTTTACCTACGTGACTTTACCGAAAAAACCTAAGAATATGAATCCTTGCAGTCACGAAAACTTCATATCTAGAAAGAGCTATATAGCTCAGTGGTGGGCCTTACCCGGTAAGATAAAACACGGTTAGTTTCGCAGCTATAGCTTTCTGTACTCTGGGCTTCCATCGTTTGTCTTTACTCACAAGGGCTTCTGCTCATGCTTGCTCTATGCCTCAGCTCCAAACAGCTCATTAACAACAACCGTGGCTTCGTGCCCTCCTTGGCAGCTCTTGCGGGAAACTCCGGTCACCCGCCCGCCCACCCGCTCGCTCCCCGTCTGTGCTTTTAAAAAACACGCCTACGCAAAACGTACAGGATTTTTTGCACCCCCCCCCCCCCCCAAAAAAAAAAAAACTGCCCACAATTAATTTCAACGTGTGTTTTATACGCAGCATTAGTTCTTAAAGCCAATGTTTACTGTGCTTAATTTGAGCGGGTCAGTGAAATGTCCACGTTCGGCTTTTAACGTATAATTGTACAAAAATGTGCGCGTTTGGGGACCGTGCAGCTGTTTGCTGTTAGTTCTAGATTTTCTTCGGGTAAAATTAAGAAGTAATAATATTTTTCCAACGCTTGTTTGTGTGCACCTCAAATGGACAATGTAGGGGGGGGGGGGGGAAGCCCTCCTCCATATGGCGCGAGTGAAAGTGTTTAACAGCAAGGCAAGATATATTTGCCTACGAATATCGTCGTGAAATTGTAACATTGAATTTCAGCAAAACGTTTTGTTGTTATGTAGCGCTGTTATGGCCTTTCAAAACGTGTCCGCTACGCGTGCCAATGTCGCCGGAGACGTAATAAGTGTTGCGCGCCAACGTGCAATTCTTCGTTTGGCGTGTCGACGATTAAAATATATACGTTTCGATTGCCGACCGAAGACTTTGAGGCAGTGCGTCGACAAATGTAGAATTAAAGTTTGGGATGTTTTTGTTTCATCAGCCATCGAAACAACAACAAAATATGCAGCCGTTTTGAAAATATCCGCTCGCTATCGTAATTCTGATACAACTGCGTAGGTTTTCCCTATCGGATTGTACTGCGCGTTGTTCCAGCATGGCATCAGACGTTTCGTTCCTGACGAAGCTCCCAGCACGCCAGAGCGAGACATCGCACGTCGTGCCAAGACAACGCGGCATCGCGCGTACTGGGGAACTAATCCCAATTAGCCTGAGTTTATTTTAGTCGACAGTCACACAATTTGCGACTTGGACATCGTGTGATTTTCATCTTTCTTTCATATGGCATTGGAAAAGCAACCAACAACATTGGAACCGCACGTCGAGTTTTGGTAATTATCCATCCGATCCGATGGATTCATAAATTGCTGAGCCTCATGCACAATGCGTGGACTCGATAAACGAGGCCAAGCTTGACTTGCTCATTGCAAAACAGTTCACGTCATAGGCAAGTGGTTTCCTGCACAGAACGTGTAACGGCGGCTCCGTTTGGCTTCGCGCTATTTACAGCTGCTTTTCGCGGGCTATCGCCCAAAATAAACAGGCCTTACAGTAATTTGCAGAAAATTTCCCCTTGCTGCACATTAAGGCAGACAGACTTGTGCCCAGGTGTTAATGCAAAAGTTCAGATGATGTAGTTCACTTGGAAATGGATTCATGTTTGGAATTCAGCCCCAAATCTTATATAAATGAGCCTCGTGAACATTAGTATTTATTTCAGTTACTTGACTCTATCAGGTTAGCATAATTAACCCACTGTGCACAAGACCAAAAGTCGTTCAGTCATGGGTTGGTATGGGCACAGTATTCCGCTATGAATCAAGAAAAATAGTGAGCATTTAAAACCCTGGATGAAGGCCTCCCCATGCCGTGTTGGGCGTGAGGGATGTTTGACCGTACTTCACCGTTCTTCTGTGTAGGTTGGTGAAGCGGCGCTTCCAGGACTGGTTCGGATATCACTCGCCAAATCCACCGATGTTAGCTGCAGATGGGGAATCGAACTCGGCACAGACAGATTTTAGAGTCCATAGCTCGGGGCACTGCACCGCCACCCCACGTACAACGCACTGCCCAATTCACTTTTAATTGTAAAACGTTGACCGTCCGCGTGAAACGTTGAAACCGCACTCCCGTACTACGTGAGCGAAACGATCAAAGCAAAAAAAAATGTGAATGGGCTTTAGAAAGGTGTTGCATTTGGCACATTCACCCACATTGGCCACACTCACCAATGCCCCTCCCCACGCCCCCTCCCCACACCCACCCAGCCGAGGTTTTGTTCCAGTTAGCAAATTTTTTTTCATAGCAGTTGACCAACTGCGATGATGTCACAGCATTTATGGAGCCCATCCATCATGCTAATGGGTACCACACTTGCCAGGAACTTAATGCATGAAAAATGAACGGAAGAGAAAAGCTCTGGGAATACCTTACGCCAAGAGCATGGAATTGTTTAAGGATACTTGTTTTTTCACGACGCAAGGAAAGGGCACATGGAGCTGAATTTTAAACTGTTTGGGGGTTGATTATTTTCTTGAAAAGATGGCAATCAAAAACACCGGGTTATGTTAACGAAGTCTGCGATATATGCAGCCAGGAGTATGTGCCCTGTCCTTGTAAAATGAAAGGAGAATTTCCCTGCCCACTGTTTGTGCTAAGGGAACATTTGTGAGTTAACATTAATTAACAAAGAATGTAATTGCATTGAAAGTCCCTAATGGGAGAATATCGCAGCCATCTTACACGCTACACTACTTATACTATCTGGCATTTGAATAATCTACGACCGTTTTTTTTAATGGACTTAAAAACACTCGTTCTCTCAAATGAAATGTCGACTCATTATCTAAACAGGCTGACCATATGTACGTTTACAGTGAACTGTTAACGAGCATTTGGCTGATGCCGAGCGAAGCCAGAATAGCCGAAGGACACCCATGCATCGCAAGGGGTAACAGACTCAAAGCTGTGCAAAAATGAATTCAAGGATTCACTGCTGTACTACCATTTTCTGGCATCTCATAGTCCATTGTTATTAAACTAGTAATGGACAGACCATTTGACACTAACAGGATGACCTGGGGGTTAGTGCATTTGAGTCATTGCCATAGCGCAACTAACTAGAATAAAGAATTTAACGGCAAGTGCCGCTGCCATTGTTCAGCTCTGCGAGCCGTTTCCCGATCGCACCGCGTGTTGTTGTTTGGCGCGATGTCCGACGTTTCGCTCCACGTGCTGGGAGCTTCTTCAATTCATGGAGCGAGACGGTCGGACCACAAGCCAGACAAACACGCGGTACAACCCGAAAGCCACGCCGCAGATCTTCACGGCAATTAAATTTGGAGTTTGAATTGTCCTCCCCAAACACACACGTTTAGAGTATTTGGCTGCTTATAACTTCCACATGATGAGTCACTTCATTGAGCTATCAGTTGTGGCAAGGTCGCTTCTGAAAAAGATATGGCTCAGTTGGCCTTACCTGGTCAAATTTAAATATTTTAATAGTCTAGTTTAACAAATTAATAAAACAGCTGTATAATCTTGATTTTATTTAATTTTCAAGCCACTTATTGAATACCCCTTCATATGGTTAAAAAGGAAACTGGGTATTATTGCCGCATGATTGTTAACACTGCCATTGTGGACTTCAATCAAAAACAAAATCAACTGTGAAAATAAACTTTTCATGTATGGTGTAGTTGGCGCACACAAAGCGTTTCGGGGGCATGAGTTTAGTCCAGGAGCCCAGACCAGATAATTCACTTGGTGGTACCACATGAGGTTGGCATAACTTGAGTGGTTGCAAATTCACGTTGTGGCCAATTAACAGTGAATAATGTTCTAAATATTTGAAGTGGTTGGGTTATCATTGTCTTTCCTCTTATTCACCATATAAAACACGTTCCTGCGGAGGGAGCTGGTAGGAACGTTGGCCAGGTGTATTCCGCAAATATGGCCGACTGTGAGGGCGGGCACAAGCTGGCGTGAGTAGGTTAAACATTGAGTTTTATAAGGGCACCACGGGGTGACCAGCCCCTCCCCACCCAGCCCCACCCCTCCCAACCCCCACCCAGCCCCACCCAGCCCCTCCCCACCCTCCACACCCAGCCCCTCCCCACCCTCCCCTCTCCACTCAACCCCACCCCTCCCATTTTTGGATGCACGACAGACGGACAGACGGACACAACAATCCCCTGTGGGCTGGTGTAACCAGGAGGTTCCTACCAGTATGAATCAATGCTATTCATGTTTTGCTACCTTACGTGGCACCTATTTCTGACCCACGGAATAGTCGGTGGACCACGCAGAATTGTGAAACTCCAAAACCCGCTGCAGAGGATAGTCGGGGGTCAATGGGTTTGCGGACCCATCTGTGCAGACCTTCTATTGTCAAAATGTTGATGTTGTCCTCCTACTACAGTTTTTCACCCCCCCCCCCCCATGAAAAAAAAATCACTCCTCGAAAAAGGAAATTGCCAAACATCCAAACGTGGGACCGTTTTGCCATATGGTCCCACCAGGACACTGCGAGGCTTTCCTGGACAAATAATGGACATTATTATTATGAGCTTAATCCACCGGAGCATGCCCATCGAGTAAAAATGATGAATGCAATTCCTATTCCTCAGGCTCATTCTTAGAAATGTGGAAGCCGCAGTGAAACAGTGGAGCCACTGTGAACCGAGATCGAGCCATGCCCCTTTATTCCAACAGCGTTGTCAGATCTGTGACATGTGCGGTTATGTTTGTTTTAAGTAATCCTTGAAATAAAATCACCACTTTGGGGATACGCTGGTTGTCTTGGGAAGTGGCTAGCGGAAAGGGGGAGGGAGGGATAATAGTGGGTGTAGAAACGGTGTGTGGGGGCATGGGCGTAAGAGGTTTAGATAGAGGCCAAGGTTTTTCCTGAATGCGTTTGGTTAAAAAAGTGTTGACCCTCCATTGCTCGCCACCCAGCTGACCCTCACATGACAAACGTTCAGAGCAACACGCTGAAACTATTAATCCTCCCATCACTGTCCCAGAGAAGAAGAAAAGAGATCAGTGATTGGTATGGGTGCTTGAAAGTGACCTTGCCAATGTTGTGTCAAGAAGACCTAGGGCTGTTTTTGGCCCAATTTCCTCCCCAGAGATTCTCAAATGAGAAAATGAAAAAAAGAGAGAGAGACAGAAAATGAAATGCCTCTTTTGGGCCTCTTTGAAGGCTGTCTGTGGACAAAAAAAAGTGAGCACAAGGAAAGTCACAAACTGCTGTGGCTAATGTCATGGGGACCCTGTAAATAATCAGGCAAACAAACGCTTTCAAAGCATTTTTTTCTTTTCTCTTTTTGTAATCGGTTGTCTACACAGACAATGTTTGCCTTCGCTTTGTCTACCATTACAATCCTGTAATTGAGCGAGTGAAAATAGTACGTTTAAAAAAGAAAACATCGGGGCAAACTTTACAAAGGGGGTTATTTATTTATTTGAGGTTTGTATCATCTTGTGTGTGTCTTGCGGACAACTACTGCCACACAAAAGCAGTGTGTGATCGCCACAAAGGGATCTCTCTCCCTGGCTCATAGTTTGCAGAGATTGTATCTTCCCCCCCACCCCCCCCCCCCCCACGTTTCCATATTTTTAGACAGCTCGAGTCGACTGCCAATTTGCGTGGCAAGGAGGCGCGGTGGCAACATCCGCACCTCAACGCAAATTTTTTTTTGACCTAGGTTCGATTCCCGACTCTGGCGCATACTCCGCGTGGAGTTTGCACGTTCTCTCCTCCTTGTTCTGCATGGGTTTGTTCCAGGTTCTTCGGTTTCCTCCAATAGCTAAATTAAAAAAACCCCTCATAGAATTCATACTCTTAGTTCTTTCGGTAAAGTCACGTAGGTAAAAAATGAAATAAAAATTTATAAAAAAATTAATAAAAATAAAATTGTATTTCATTTTTATTAATTTTTTTATTAATTTTAATTTAAAAAATTAATATTCTTTTTTGTATTAATTTTAATTTCATTTTTTACCTACGTGACTTTACCGAAAGAACTAAGAGTATGAATCCTTGCCCTCATAGAACGCAACTGGTATTGACCAAACATTCCAATGGTGAAACATTACCTGTAAATTACTCATGAGGCATACAAGCGCTTGGCAGGACCCTCCTCCATAAAAGTCTTGAGACTCAGTGAGGCTTTATTGGGTAAACAAGTGAAGTGATAAAAAACTATCAGATCTGAGTCGTGACTTCCATTTGATTATAATCAAACAATGAAATAATTATTTAATTATCAGGCCTGGCCTGAATTCTACTCGAGATATGTTTATGCCGAACGGACAAATACACAATTTCTGGGCAAGACTTGCATGAAAATCATGAAAACATTTTGTTTTTTACAAACTCAAGTTGTTCATCAACTCGAGTGATGGCGAGCAATGAGACTAACTCAAGATCACTCGAGTTAAACTCGTGTTGGTTGTGCGTCGAAACGATATTTAAGGTATCCGCTGACAGACGGTATCCTCTGCCGGGAGAGTCACATGTCAAAAAATGTACGCGTCGAGCCTCAGATGATCCCACTGCGTCTGCGGTGAAAATCAGACGATGTCTCGCTCATCGGCTCCAGCGTCGTCTGTTCGGAGGAGCCTTGCACAGCCGGTGATTAAAGCACCGTTACTAACCGTGCGCTCGGGCCTGTGCGCAAAAATGGTCCTCATTCATCTCAGTTGGTGTAATGGACACAATGGGGGGAAAAAAAATGTCTGTATTTCATTAGGAATGACAATGTTTTATGGCTTTCTGAAATTACAAAATTATTGCCATGGTTCCCATCGCAGACAGCCTCCGCCGAGTTGTGTTCAACTCCATCTTCACCGTGCTCCCCACTCCACTCTGCCGCACGTCCCCAGAGCCGCCGACTCTCCCCGTATTCTTACTCCCGACGCCTTTTTCTCCCTCGCACAGAGATGGCCCAGCACCTTCTTGGTTCTTTCCGTAAAGTCACGTAGAAGGGAAGTAATAAAATAATAAAAATAAAACATGAAACATAAAAAATAAAACATAATAAAATATTTTTTTAAATATTATATTATTTGATTATGTTTTATTTTTTATTATTTTATTACTTCCCTTCTACGTGACTTTACCGAAAGAACAAAGAAGATGAATCCCTGCAGTCACGAAAGCTTTAAATCGAAATGGCCCTGCACTTTCAGGTCTTGTTGAACCTCGGGAGGTATCCCTCAGATGCCAAACCATCCTGTCATTCTATTAGTTTTTTTCGGTAAAGTCACGTAGGAAAATAATAATAAGAATAATAAAATAATAATCAATGAAAATAACTAAATGAAATCACGACGTTTCGGAGGCAACACAAGTCTCCGTCTTCAGGTGGGACCGTCACAGCCAAATTTACTGTATTGGCTGTGACGGTCCCACCTGAAGATGGAGACTTGTGTTGCCTCCGAAACGTCGTGATTTAATATTACTTATTTTGTTTAAATGACACATATTACGTACAATGAGATATAATAGTCGAGCAACAGGGGGTACAACCCCAAAACACTTGACAGCACTCCTGTTTTTACACCGAAAAATCGCTTCTGCGCAAGCCCTTGCAACAAACGATGCGAGTTTTACCCACATGAAGTCAAAAAGGCAACAATCTCCAGGCATACCAAATCATTCGGTTAATAATTAAACGAGCACATCCTACGCTCTCTTCCTATCAAACAACCCTCCTTCCTCCAGACTCCTCCATAAACCTTGATGTTTTAAATTACTTTAACGAACCATTGTTCACAGTTAACTCAGCCTCCTGGGCACAGCCTCCTTCACCAGCCAGCTCAACACCTTTGCAAATAGAGCACCAGGGACCTGAATTGGTTTTAGCCCTAAATACCCTACACAATAGCCTCACTGATCAGTGTTGTCTTTTCCCATGACTTAATGGCAACCTTAAACCAACGTTCTCGGTGTACTTAAGATTGCTGAAACGGCAAAGATTTGACCAAATCTCGTCATCTAGTTTTTCGTTGGAATGTGTAGCTCAAGTGGACTAGTTTTTTTTTCATCTGGAAAACTGCACGCATGTAAATGAACCGATGGGGATCATTTAACTGCAACACGTGAATGAAATGCAAAAGTGCACACTCGCACAATTTAGATCTGAAAATAAAACGGTAAGACGAAATTTACGCGAACAAATACTTGCAACATTAAGAATGAAATTTAAATTAAATAAAAATGCGAAATAGATTTTTACCAAAGTAAACGTTCAATAAAGTGCAGGACCAGGTTGTATAAATGAACTTCGTAAACATTTCCCTTAATGTACATTAATTTAGATTAACAAAACGAAGGGATTTTTTTTACGAAAGTTGTTTGATAGAACCTGGCGTAGGAGTGAGATGGCTCGTGGAATTGAATGACTGCGAAGATCAGTGACTGGCTTGGTGGAGGCATACATCCAGGGGTGAATAGACAATGACTCATAACGATGATAAGTCCCATTAGGATGGCCTAATTTGTAAAATTTTAGGTGTAAAGTAAGAAGTATTGTCTGATATTAAACTTGTTTCATCGATTAAAGGAGTACCACATGGAACTGTTAATTACAATTTGCAACATCGGTGCCTTGAATAGGAGCACTCATACGATTATTTGGGCACTAAACAAAAAAATCAATGATTGGCTCAGTCACCGGTCACAAATAAATGGGTAAAACATTTTTTTATATAAAAATGTTACTTTTTAGGAAAATGTAGACGTCATCACCATGGAGAAAATCAGTGTCCTCTGTGTGACCACTCATTTGGTAATCAGCGAAACATAATATGTCAGACCACTGCAACAATAAACCACGTTTTTTTTCTTCAATTCTTTGGTGAGTTTCGGTGGGAGGATTTCTACATCGAGAAAACGATTACTATTCAAACACTCCGTGAGTCTATTAATCTCGCGCCCTAATTATCTTGTGTCCGGATGAATCTGTCACGAGGAACGTGCAAACTCGTTGTTGGGCGATTAAAGCACGTCCGTTCCTGTTCGTGGATGTGGCAGTCGTACGGCGAACAATCCTCTTGCTGTATTCTTAGGTTTTTTCGAAAAAACCTAAGAATATGAATCCTTGCAGTCACGAAAGCTTCAAATCTAGAATCCTCTTGCTGTGTGACCTTATCCAAAATACACCCTTTACAATATTTATGGCAGGGAGGAAAGTAAAAAAAAAATCAGATTATTTTATTTTTAGGGGAATAAAAACGACAATAACTTACATCGCGGCTATTTATTTAGTTTTGTATAAAATACCACGTTATGCCAACGGTTATCCCAGAATGCCGTGTTGTACGAATTAACTTGCTTTTCTTGTCACTGCCGCGGTGTTCGGGCAAGAGTTAATCAAACTCCTATCCAGCTGGAGTTGCGCCAAGTCAAAGCTCAGCTTTTAAATTATGAGACGGTGTAGATTGTTATCATTAAACACATCTGACAGCTTTAGCATCTGCAGAAAGAGGGGGTTTGGATTCTGGCGTATATATTTTTTGTTAAAAATGTTCTAATGCCACGGGACCGTAAATCTGCTCATTTAGCACATAACTCGCGTTTAACAAACTATTTAGAATTCCCACTCAAGGGATATTTGCCACTTACGATGGGAAAACATGAACGTGCACTGGGTTTTGTTATCGCTCGTCTCGGTGCATTGCTACTTTGCAGTAATCCAGTTGTCCTCTTTTGCAGGGTGCTTAAACTGCACAAGAATAACCGACATGGCATCGAGACTGGAATCACTGGAAGCCAAAGTACGTTTTCATTTACTGCTCAATGTGGTGGCCTGAGTGTGGTGTTTAGTGACTTGGCTACAGTGCCTCGTTACAGATACATTTATGAGCTAGTGTGCAGCTAAGGAACTCCCGTGTCACTGTGTGTGTGTGTGTGAATACATTCTGGTTACTATGTGAGAGTTGTCCATTTGTGCGGGTGACCTATGTTAAATTGGCCATGCTACTCACACTCCATTGGAATAAATATAAAAAAAACACCTTTAAAAACAAAAATCACACCCCCACACTAATTTCGACAGAGCCATGCGACGTACAACAAAGTAAGGCTTGATGCAGCGCGCTACGGTAATTAGTAAAAGGAACATAATTTGGCAGGAAATATTCGACTCAGAAAGGTGAGGCCCATTGAAACAGACAGCTATTTTACAAGTGAAGTACCGGTGAAGACACTTGACGCCGAGGTTGAGGCACACGTATATTTATTTAACACAACTCGTTCGTGGCATACAGCACTGGAGGGGGTATCGGCCCCCTCACCCGACTAGCTAAGGATACACTTCCTAGCTAATCCTAGCCTGCCTCTTAGTCCTCCACTAATGGGCTAGGGGAGGCTGTCTGGCCCGACACTGGTAAGTCGGGCCCGGTACCCGGAGTCCCAGACCAGCTCTTACAAGAGCACCGGCTCTGGCTCTCGGGACCACGCCGCTGGCTCAGTCCTGTTCGGCCCTGATAAGGACATCGAACGAGGGGAGTCCAGGGCTCTGTCTAAGACGTCTTCAGTCTTCTCTGGTTAGCTTTTAACATAACTGACTCGAGCCCTTATAACATCCCCTTTTATACCCAATCCCTCCTTGAGGGATGGGGCCCCGGGGGATCATAACGCCGAACCAGCCCCCCCCAGGGTGTCTGGCTCGGACGTCGCAGAGGGCATCTCCCCGTGCACACACGTAGCCCCGCCCACTGTGTTTGTTTCCCATAGACTGCCATGCATAACGGGCCCTCTCTTTAACACCCCTACATCACCCCCCCCCCCCCCCGCATAGCTCGCAGCCGTCCCGGCTGCCAACATACAAAATGACAATAAAAATGAATTTATACCGTAACCGCGCGTGTGCCTCACTAATTTTCAACAATAACAAGAACGGCAACAAGAACACAACAAAATGCAACAGCAAGAAGAGAAAACAACCCGACGCACCCCCCCCCCCTTGAATAAATACGAATTCCGTAAAAAAACAACCTATATACACATCTTCCGGCCTCATAACAGTCCGCGCATTTTTGCGCGCGTCCTTGCAGCGGGCCCCTCACACGGGGTAACCCCGGGTGGCGGACCGTCAGGTGGCAATTGTCCGTCCCGGAGTGAGACCTCCTCCGATGCCGCGTGACCGTTGGTATCCCCAGAAGGGGTGGTCGGGCGTGAGCCCGTCAGTCTTGATGCACCTGGAGGTGGCACGGCCGGCAAGGCATTAGGTGAGAACGGCGGAGACGGACCCAGGGAGTCGGTCGACCCCCCACACGTTTGGCCACGCATGTGTGAAGTGGGTTTGTGTACCGCAACGAAGGGTTTTAACCTAGAGGGGTGCACGAACCATCGCCGCTTCCCCCATTTAATGCGCACGCACTGTGGTCGCAAAATTTCGACCACCTCCACAGGGCCCCGCCACGGCCGCACTAGCTTAGGGGAGGTAGCCAGGGGCACTTGGGGACAGTGCAACCATGCCTTGTCCCCCGGCTTCCACTGTATCACGTGCGCCCGACCCAGCCTGAGGCGCTCATTCGCCTTTTGACGGAGGTCCCAGTTCAACATAGCAGCATCCCGCGCCTCTGTTAATTTGGCCAGATTAAATTTGACGTGGTCAGCCAATTTAGTTTTTCCTTGCGGGTCGGGGATCTGCAGCTGGGCGCGAACAGGCGGGTCGGGTTCGCGACCGTACATGAGGTAAAAGGGGGAAAATCCCGTAGCTGCATGGGGTGCCATCCGGTATGCCGCCAAGACCCCTTGAATATGCAGGTCCCAGTCAGTCTGCGAATCTGAGACCTGCTGTGACATCATTGACGAAATGGTGCGATGCAGGCGCTCGACCATTCCGTCAGTCTGCGGGTGATACGGGGAGGTACGAATTTTCTTCGTGCCCAAGAGGTCACAGACTTGTTTAAGTAATTTACTGGAAAAATTTCTGCCCTGGTCGGTCAGCAGCCGCTCCGGAGCACCTTTGTCCAGGACGTATCCCTGAACAAAGGCCTCCACGATGGCTGCTGCCGACTGGTTGGCAAGGGGCCAGGCCATGGGCCAGCGCGTAAAATACTCGACACCTGTCAACAAATACCTATTGCCCCTGGGGGTGGCGGGAAATGGGCCCAAGATGTCCAGCGCGACAAGCTCATTTATTCTGGATACCTTGATCGATTGCAAGGGCGGGTTAGACTCCCGCGCCGGCGGTTTCCGTTGCGCACACCGCGGGCATGAACCCAATAGATCCCCAACATCCCTTGTCATACTAGGCCAAAAAAAATCAAGTTGTAGCAGTGCAAGAGTCTTTTGGGTCCCCAGGTGTAATAGGCGCTCATGCGCGGCCCACACCACCTTGCCTCGCAACTCAGAGGGGACCACCAGCCGATGTCGCTGGGATTTGCCGTCCCAATGCATCAGCAGACCTTGCACCATTTCCCATGCATCTGAATCACCTTTCCCCCGCCCAGCACCCCCGACGCGACGACGCCACCCGAGGAGGGAGGCATCTTCCATTTGGAGGCGCCCCCACTCAGTGACGGGCAACCCCAACAGGGAATCTCTTCCCTGTTGTTCGATCGAATTATTAGGCAGTGGTTCGTCGTCGTCGGTGGCTGCCAAGATAGGAACCGATGCGTCCCCTGAAGGCCTGCAACGTCCCGACCCCAGGAGGCATGCACATTCGGAGGTGGTTGGCATGCGCGACAGAGCGTCCGCGTTGGTATGGCGAACGCCCTTACGGTAGGTGGTTTCAAAATCAAAGTCCTGGAGAACCTCCAACCATCGAGACAACTGTCCCGATGGTTGTTGAACTCGCAGGGCGTACTGTAGTGCCGCATGATCTGTGCGGACGGTGAAATGCCGACCGTACAGATATGGGCGATACTGTTGGATGAAATAAACAATTGCCAACAGCTCCCTACGGGTGACACAATATCTTTGCTCCGCAGGAGACAACACCCGACTACCGTACGCGACCACCCGTTCCACGCCATCAACCACCTGGGAAAGCACACCCCCAATACCCGTGTTGCTCGCATCGGTGTCGAGCAAAAAGGGCTTAGAAAAATCTGGGTAGATCAAGGGAGGGGCTTTTACCAGGGCGTCCCGAAGGGAGCAGAAAGCAGCCTCCTCCTCTTGACCCCAGTGGAACCGAACCCCTTTAGATGTTAAAGCGTGCAGGGGTTTTGCAATTGTCGCAAAATCAGCAACAAACCGTCGATAATATGACGCGAACCCAATGAAACTCCTGACCTCTCCCACCAAGGTGGGAGTCGGCCAGGAGCTGACACACTGCGTTTTGGCGGGATCGGTAGCAATACCTGAGCGTCCCACGATGTGCCCCAAATAACGCACCGAATCGCGCAACAAATGGCATTTTTGGGGCTTGAATTTCAAATTAGCAGCCCGCATCTTTAGGAAAACCGCCCGCAACCTCTGGAGATGTTCGTCAAAAGTTTTACTAAAGACGATAACGTCATCCAAATAAATGAGGCACGACTCCCATTGCAATCCAGCCAAAACCAATTCCATCAAACGCTGAAAGTTGCCGGCGCTGAGTGTAAGCCCATCGGCAACCGGTTGAATTGGAACAGGCCGTGCGGTGTACGGAAAGCAGTTTTAGGCTTAGAATCATCGTCCAGAGGAAGCTGCCAGAATCCCGAAAGTAAATCCAGTGTGGAAAAGAATCGCGCTCCCGCCAAGGCGTCCAGCGATTCATCCATCCGAGGGAGCGGGTATGCGTCGGCAACCGAAATTTTGTTAAGACGCCGGAAGTCAACGCAAAACCGCAACGAACCGTCCTGCTTTTTAACCAGGACGATCGGCGCTCCCCAAGGGCTGGTGGAAGGAGAAATGATGTCGGCGGCTAACATGTCATCAACAGCCGATTTGACATGGTCCTTTTCGGCGGGACTCAACCGAAACGGATTTTGTCGAATTGGCGCGCTGTCACCCGTGTCAATATGGTGACGCAGCAGGTGAGTACAACCCAAATCGTATTTATTCCGGCTAAAAACGTCGGAAAATTCCCGCAGTAGTGTTTTAAGTTGTTGACGCTCTGAATCTGACAGGTCCGTCGATCCCGCACAAAGCGCCTCGAGCCACCCTTCATCGCTGTCCGAATGCGGTCGCGACGCAGGGACAGTGCTGGCGTGATTTACGACGGGTTCCTCACAAGGCACCGGCGTTGCGTGAGCAAGCACGGTCCCCTGTGGGACCACCACCGTCTGCGAGCCCACATTGAGGACCGCGATGAAGGGTTCACCGTCCCCCCTTACTATGGTCTGGGCCGGAAGTAAATGAGGTCCACTAACCCCGGCCCTAGACGGCCCCAACAGAACCCCATGGGCCCCAATACCCTTAGCGAAGGGCCGGCGAAGTTTCAAAGGTATCAACATTTGCGCCCCCGGAGGGACGCGCACCGTTCTCTCTACGAACGCCGGCACCGTCGCGAACGCCGTCCGAGTCGCAACCGGTGATGGCAGAAACGCCATGCGTCTGCCCGACGGAAGCTCTATACATCCCTGGTCGATCAATATCCTAATCGGCATTTTGGCCAGGAAGTCCGTCCCCAGCAGGCACGGAACCGCCAGCGAGGAGGAAACAAAAATCGGCCCAGACAATTTAATTTCCCCAATACAAATTTGGGCACGAATTTGTCCGATGATGCCAAGTGAGCCCCCGTTAGCCGCATAGAATGGTATGTTAACAGGCATCAAAGGACGACTCCGGACAGGGAGAATATTGTAAATCAATTCCGAAATAATAGTCGCCGATACTCCCGTATCGACCAGGACGCGCACTTCAACCCCGTCGATGTACCCCACAACGGCCGACGACCCCGACGATGCGGCTACCACACGATCGGCCAGCACGGACCACTGGCCGGGTTCGATATGAGTACCCGGGGTGGTGCGTGATGGTGCGATGGTGCGCGATACCGGCCCCCCTCTCGTTGCGGTGTTTGAGTGCGTGACGGGTGTGTGTGTGGGCCAAACGTGTGGGGTGCCGCGACTCGCCGGTTTATGATGGTGGAGCTTGTGATGAGGCCCGTCGTCCCGGTGAGGTGTCGTCCCGCGCTGACGAGGAGAGCGGCACCCCGAGGCGACGTGGCCCCGGACGCCGCAGTTAAAACACCGCGGAAGCGGCGTCGGAGGTGACGGATGGTCGGAACGGCCCGACCCGTCCTGGCCCGGCCGTGCTCCCGTCGCCTGTTGCCAGTCGGTGGTCGACGGCGTAGAGTTCCTCCGTCGGAAGGGTGGCTGCAGCCACCGCACGCCCCGCCGATGCCCTGCTGGCTTTTCGCCGGAGCGACAGGAGGTTGGCGTGGAGGAGCCTTGCCGCCTGGAGCGATGTCATCTCTGCGTCCTCCTGCGCGACCACAGCGATGTCAAGGTCGTCTGCCAGGAGGAGTATTTTCTCCGTCACCATAGCGTCGATGCCGTCGTCATCCATACGGGGGAAGGCCGACTTGGCCATCGCCAGGAGGCTCGTTCGATACGCCAGGGGCGACTCCTTCTCACCCCGCTTGCGGTCGTAGAATTGCTGTCTGCATTCAGCCGATGGTCCATAGACCCCTCCCAGCAGCTGCAGCGCCATCGGTAACGTAGACCGCCTCTCTCTTGGCGCCGATGTGAGGGCGGCGAGCGCGTCGCCGTCGAGGAGCGCCGGCAGCGCGCAGAGAGCCTCCTCATCGGACCACTTCGCCATCTCCTGATGGGCGAGGAAACGTCTGCGAAAACCGGCCCAGTCCCCCTCCGCGCCGACGAACTCCTTCAGCGGGGGCAGCCTCTGATGGAGCGCAGCGGTCGTTGTAGATTCCCGCGGGCAGATGTCACCCCCACTCGGCTGTGCGTCGGTGCGAGCGGCCGATGGGATCGCCTGTCGCGGTTGTGATGACGTCGCAACTTCAGCGACGGCGATGTCGGAGTGGATGTGTAGGCTGGCCACGCCCCGAACAGCTGCAGCGTCGATGGCGGGAGTTTCAAACTCGGACTGCTCCGAAATGGCGGGAAGGCGCCCTGGCCGTTGGCCCGCCTCGCCCCGTGATGGATCACCGGCCCCCAACCGCGTGATGGTCTCCAGCGTGGCGGCAGCGGCATACAGCAGCTCTGCCAGCCTCCCGTGAGCCAGCCGCAACGCGTCTGGCTGTGGTCCTTCTTCACTCAGATGCCCCGGTAAGGAGGCATCAGGCCCCGGCTGCACCATGTCTTGTGTAGCCGTCTCGGGCTCGACGATCTCGGCAGTATCTCCTCCTGCGGTACTTTGGCCCGCGCTGTCTTCCGCGTGTCCATGTTCGAATTACTTCTGACACCAGTTGAAGTACCGATGAAGACACTTGACGCCGAGGTTGAGGCACACGTATATTTATTTAACACAACTCGTTCGTGGCATACAGCACTGGAGGGGGTATCGGCCCCCTCACCCGACTAGCTAAGGATACACTTCCTAGCTAATCCTAGCCTGCCTCTTAGTCCTCCACTAATGGGCTAGGGGAGGCTGTCTGGCCCGACACTGGTAAGTCGGGCCCGGTACCCGGAGTCCCAGACCAGCTCTTACAAGAGCACCGGCTCTGGCTCTCGGGACCACGCCGCTGGCTCAGTCCTGTTCGGCCCTGATAAGGACATCGAACGAGGGGAGTCCAGGGCTCTGTCTAAGACGTCTTCAGTCTTCTCTGGTTAGCTTTTAACATAACTGACTCGAGCCCTTATAACATCCCCTTTTATACCCAACCCCTCCTTGAGGGGTGGGGCCCCGGGGGATCATAACGCCGAACCAGCCCCCCCCAGGGTGTCTGGCTCGGACGTCGCAGAGGGCATCTCCCCGTGCACACACGTAGCCCCGCCCACTGTGTTTGTTTCCCATAGACTGCCATGCATAACGGGCCCTCTCTTTAACACCCCTACACAAGGATAACCAGCTCATCACTGGTAGTGATTGATGAAATCCGATCAACGATGCTTGTGATGGTGTGAGCAGCCCGAGAGAAAATGTTCGCATGTTTTAAAAGGGGCTGACGAACGTGCAGTGGCAAGGAAACGTTTCGTTTGCATAGAAAGAGGAACTCGTGGATTGGAGAGCACATGCAGGTCAAAGACACGATTGAAAACGGATAGGATTAAAGTAAGTGGGCTTCGGCAGGACACATCGCTGGAAGGGATTATGGACGTGTTCTCAAGAATTGGAGTGGCAATTCTAGATTTGAAGCTTTCGTGACTGCAAGGATTCATATTCTTGGGTGTTTTCGGTAAAGTCACGTAGGTAAAAATTTTTAATTAATAAAAGTAAAAAAAAATCACGACGTTTCAGAGGCAACACAAGCTTCCGTCTTCAGGTGGAACCGTCACTGTGACTGTTCCACCTGAAGACGGAAGCTTGTGTTGCCTCCGAAACGTAGTGATTTTTATTTTATTTTACTTTTATTAATTTAAATTTTTTTACCTACGTGACTTTACCGAAAAAACCCAAGAATTGGAGTGGCAGCCAAGGAATGAAACGCGTCCCAGACGACGTCCTCCATTGAGATGGAGCGATGACGTCGGCTTGCTTTTGCAGGTGCTAGGTAGATCCAGAATAGAAATCTGTATTTAGACTGGAGGGATCCAATGAGATGTTAAGGGTGGTAGCAGGTTACAATTGTTGCATCACAGAACTGTAAACGATGAAGACCCTGAGTGGAGGCCCATCATCGTGGCTGGTGATGAAAGACTGCAGAGTTGGGAAGGGCGAGGCCTTCATATAATAGTCCAGGGTGTTCGCATCTTCTTGTTGCTCCCATCTTATGACACGTGATCGCGGCATGGATTACACCGATGCAGACCCCGTAATATTTATTCTAAAGTAGATGCCCCTGCATTAACACACTTGTTTGTTGAAAACGATTGGATGTATTGACATTTACAATGAATGGATTTTCTCAGAAAACACTGGACCCTTATAACCGGGTGTCCATTCGTTTCTTTATATTCAATAAATGTATATCATTGCCGTGAACTGAGAGCCTGTGCCATTCACGTCCAGAGCAGGTCCGAATGCCTTTTGTGTGAAACAGAGTTGTCTACTTGGCCGCTCTCATATGCTAATGGTAATCGGTTCATTAATCCTCTCAGCAGGGCACATCCATCCTATTAACCTTCTATTCCTCACAGGAGAGCTACAAAGCGGCCTTATTATTCATTCACGAATTTATCCCTCGGAGGGGTGGAGAAGAAAAAAACCCCACCACCCTTCCATCCTTACATGCCACCGGTCACATCTTGATTAGTCAATGGGCAACAAAGCGTGAGGCCGAGAGGTACCCTTTTGCACACTGGCTGCTCGAACAGAGCAGAGTGCCCTCATTCTGTGAGGGGAGACAGGCCAGTTTCTCAGGGCCTTCCGGCAAAGGGTGCAGCCCTGCAACGTCTGGCTCACACAAACTCGTGGCAGGGGCGAGGGGTCTCCGCTAGAGGGAGCCACTGGTGGGCCCTCTCGAGATTCCAGTAGGGTGTGTTTGTTCTACCTCTTTTAATGTTAATGCTGATCTTTGGTAGAGGTGGCAGGAACCCACACTTGCACCCCACCGTGGGTGCACTCGCCGATCAACTGACTGCCGCAAAGCCATTCGTGCCCCTGGGTGCACAAGAGGCGGGGGCGCGGCGGACGGGTGGATTTAAATAACTCGCTCCGTTGTTTTAACCGCCCGTGCCAGGAGATCAAATCGAACTGGCAACCTCCAGATTGCAAGCCCAGAATGCTAATCGGTACACCAGGAATTGTTATGCCAAGCGTTTATATTGATAATATTTGATAATTGTTTTTTTACCCTTCTATCTGGCAACAAAACTGACACCTTTTTTTACAAGGAGTCATGTTTGCATCGAGCACAATACCTGCAGTCATAATGCAAAAAAAAACATAACTCTGATAATGTATGCACTGTCCTTATCAGAGTTATGTTTTTTGTTTGCATTATGACTGCAGGTATTGTGGTCTATGCAAACATGACTCCTTGTAAAAAAAAAGGTGTCAGTTTTGTTGCCAGATAGAAGGGTAAAAAACAATTAACATATTTTTTACTGGCAAATGAGGTTCCAATGGTGTTGATAATATTTGTTATGGAAAATGAAAGCCCTTTGTCAATCCACTGCAAGATGACAAGTCTTCCCATGCAGTGTCAGTCATTGGGGTTTGTGGAACCATACTTCACCCTGCTGGTCATGCAAGTTGAAGTGGGGTGGGGGGCAATGACCAGCTCAGATATCACTCACCACTGATGTTAGCCGTGGCCGGGAATCTAACGGAGCTTCCTGGCTTCATAGCACAGCGTGCGTACCACTGCACCACAGCTCCACCGAAATGTGAATTTGGTGGATCATCACGTGCTGCGGGAAGTGACCCCGGGTGTACGAAAGATATCTTCCCTGAAATTGAGAATTAAATCCTTCGTCAAAAACACCTTTGAATATCTTCCAAGACGCACATTGAAAACCTATCATCCTTGCACACGATTTGGTTTTGGCAGCATCTCAGTAGGGGGTGGGAGGTAAGTACATTTCACATCTTGTATCCCACGCATCTCAACACAGCCCTGAAGGCTCATTATTTATCGCCGTCCCCTTTCGTTGAAGCCGCTGCAATTTAGGGAGGTATCAGTTCCCTCCGCCGTTTGCAATGTGGTAACATTTCACAAAGGCAGTTGCGGCTTGACAAATGCATGTGAAATTGTTTTTTTTAATTCAAATCGTAGCGACTTCCGTTAGCCATACCACATACACACAGAAGTAATTAATTCCTGCAATAGACATGAATTACTCGTGCCTCTTACATTACTCATTTCTGTGATAGGCACGGTAATTAATGTCCATGATAAGACACAGAATGGGGAGGTGCATGTTTGGAATTGCACTGAGAGACAAAAAATGGAACACGGATTTTTTAAACTTATACTTTACACGTTTAAGGAATTATATAAACTATTAAGAAAAGCCAGTTTTAATTTTTTTTTTACTTTTATAACCAGGTTTCTACATTAGTGCAACGAGGCCCCTATCGAAATTGAGCATTTATTGTTCAATAGGTTTTTACCTGAGCCCAGATAAAATCTCACCCTAAGTGGCTTTGGGCAGAATATGTCATTATGAGGGATGATAGCCGACACGAATGACACAGTGGTAGCCAATGGAGGGAGTATCATTCATTCTCTGTGGAGATGGAGTGCTAAATTCAGCTCGTGTTTAGGTTCTGGGTGGATTGTTACGTAACATGACTGAGGGAAATGTATGTATGTATGCCCGTATGTTGAACTTCTTTCACACCGTATGTAGCCAACCGTGCTCATTTGAGGTGCAGGGGAAGACAAGAAACTAAATACAAAAAAGTTCTAAAGAAATTCGTTTTCAGTCTAAATCTAAAAGTGCACAGCTCCAGCGGTTTCCCAATATCGGAAGGAAGCGCATCTGAAAGCGCGCGATGCAGTGGCCGTCTTTGTTCAATGGCTAGCCAACAGCTGCTGGCAAGGATGACCGGAGGTCGCGCGATGGTTAAGGCATTGTGGTTGATTTGTGGCAAGCAAAGATGGCGGCGTCTCATAGAGGCCTCCATCAAGCATTGTGTAGATCACCGTTGGTGGTGATGAATCGATGACGCACAACAGCATTGTCTCCCAACACCAAGCCCACGTCATTCTTTCCGATTTGTTCCATTAAAACCACGGTGCAGTGATAAGCAAAGCACAAGCGTGTGGCATCAACCTTATTGTGGTTGGAATTTGTTGTTCTTGCAGGTGGTTCTCCTAGAGGCCGTAGGGCCCCGTGACGCGGTCACACGGAACGATATCCCGCTGGCCGGACGGGAGGCCAACAAGATCCCGCCGGGTGGGGCACAAGGTCCAGCCGGCCCACCAGGCCCCGTTGGTCCGAGAGGTGAGGGTGAAGACTGTTCTAGATGTGAAGCTTTCGTGACTGCAAGGATTCATATTCTTAGGTTTTTTCAGTAAAGTCACGTGGGTAAAAAAATTTAAATTAATAAAAGTAAAAAGAAATAAAAATCACGACGTTTCGGAGGCAACACAAGCTTCCGTCTTCAGGTGGAACCGTCACAGCACGATAGCTGTATCAAGTGATACAGCTATCGTGATACAGCTATCGTGCTGTGATGGTTCCACCTGAAGACGGAAGCTTGTGTTGCCTCCGAAACGTCGTGTTTTTTTTTTACCTACGTGACTTTACCGAAAAAACCTAAGAATAAGGTGAAGACTGTATTAGCTCAGATTCTTGTCCACTCTTCTTGATAAGCGGGAGAAACGCTCGTAAGATGCCAACGTATGGGACATGCTGAGATGAACTGGATTTTTTGTTTTTGTGCGTTAGCCTGTTCAAGAAATAAGCCACTCTTCCCGAGACTATATGCGAGCACCTTCAAGATAACATGCCGTGGGTATTATTAAGATGATTAGGGAATTGTGACCGTGAACTGATTTGTGGAACTGCTCGTAAAAAAAAGTACGCGATCGAGCGAGTGACTGATGTAAATGTTAATCAAGTTTTGATCAGTGCTGGAAAGGTGAAATTTGGCAGATACAGTTTGTTGTCCTTCCTCCGCACCTCCGATTAGCACGGTTGGCTACGTACGGTGCAGAAGAAGTTCAACATACATACAAGTCGATGCTTATAGCTCGAACAAAAATACCATTTAAAATTAGACCCCCAAATATTGCACCGCGGAGGTTGATTGGTTTTACCCATAGAGGCTGGCTCAGCCTAAAGTACCACATTGCTTTAAGTATCGTGCTAAGAACACATACAATCCCCGCCATCAGCGAATTCACCTTCTGTGCAGTGTGACGATAATGCCGATATAAAAGCAAAGAAAAGCTCATTACCGGTGACTCGTAAATTGTACAGCTACAAGGCCGAAGGTGAGTGGAGCTTGCCGTCGGATAACGACGGAATCTGTGCACGTTGTGTGCGACACACATTACTATTATTATTGTTGTCTGCTTTCGTGTCTTAATGAAAACTGAAAGGAAGCGTGAGTGAGGATGGAGTTAAACCGACTCCGGTTGACCCACAATTTGCAGGTCAGACGCCCCCTTGTTTTTTGATGTGCATTGTCACCGACACGACGCTGGGCCATTCCCACACCACATGTTGTGTGGCTTCTCCTCTCTGTTCAAAGTGCAGTGGAGTGGGGCCCACAGCACACGCATGTTCTCACCTGTGCTCGTGTGCACGTGCACTCTTTGTATACGCGTCATGTGACTGTGCACGTGGTGTCAGCTCGTGTCCACACAAACACACACACGTGCGCGCGCGGGGGAGGGGGGTCAAATTTAACTGGTTGGTCACCACATATGCACAAGTGCTGAGCTTGCACGAATAAGTGACGGGAGGGCGGAGGTAATGAGAAATATTTGCGCTCGTGTGCACAAGTGACCAAGCTAATTAACATTATTTGCTGGCCTACATTAAACAGCAGCAGCAGCTTTATATAATGATGAAGTAACTGAACATGTGGAGCCAAACGTCGGACATCATGCCCAACGATGCGGTCGCACGACGAGAAAACGCATCGCACTACTTTTGTGGCAATGGTTAGGCAATACAGTGGACAAGCACACGGAAAAACAAAATCGAATCACTGGGTATATTCGTCAGTTAGCGCTGCCTTGTAACAGAAACATTCCCAGCAATCTGACGCGCAGAGCAATGATGGCATTCCTTCAGCAGAGAGAGAGTGGGCAGAGATTATTGACTGCCTATGTTATAGTTGGAGGATTGCATTGTCACCCGTGGGCCACTGAGAAAAGTAGGACTTATTTATGTTTTAAAGACAGCTTATGAATGGATTAGGTTTGATTGATATACAGTTTTCCATGAGTAGGTTATAACACAAACCTGCATGAACAGGTGTTTCACCCCTCCCAGCTCTTGAACAAGAGCTTTCACATTTGATTTTTTCCATAAAACAGGTCACCCAATTCGTAGCCGAAAAGGTGTCAAACAGTAAAAAAAAAGAACGTGTGTAGTAATGACTCTTCTTTGGCTCATCATACATGACTGTTCAGTACATTGAAAGAGCAGCGCTGCATTTGTTTAATGATCATGTCTTCGAAGAGTGGTATGCAGAAGAAAAAAAGAACCATGCAAGAGGTATAATTTTAACTTTATTGCTGGTGCGGCAGTCTGGGTTGATGTACAATGCCTGCATTATTATAATAATTATTATACCATTGTGTGCAGGATTGTACTTTAGCATATGGCTGGGTGTCCGGATAACAGTGCTTATTATGAAGACTAAAGAAACATCGTTTATACTCCCTACTGTGACTTACACACAACAAGATGTTTTATATTCATGCAAGCAAAGTGGTGCATGATGTTGAGTGCATTCCTGGAGCTCGGTAGCTCATAGAAGCACTTCCTAGCTTTGTTCTTATACCAACTGAGCGCATGCATGCTTGCTCGGTGTATCCAAACACTGTATTGTAACTTATGGATGCACACTTCACATGCTGCGCCACAATCTCGTGTTGGAAGTGTGATAAATGGCCCTTCCAAAAAAAAAACCCGGCAAATCCAAATTCCTCCAGTACAGACATTTCAGGCAGCATTTTTGAAACAGTTGGAAATGTAGGTGGAGATTTGATTCAGTACTTCAGTGAAAACAGATGGGCAGGCAATGAGATTCAGCACGGGTTCATGTGGTCAATAACTTGCAGTTTACTCTGAAAATACGTTTCAAGCCACACTTTTTCCTATTAAAAATACGTTTCATTATCCTGCTTTCAAAGGACGAGGCCTTATCTTCCACAGCGACGGTACGAGCTGGAGGACACGCGCCGGAGACCAAACTTTTTTCATTGCGTCGCGAGTTGGTTGACGAGAGCCGACTGCAGTTGCACAGATATTTTTTTTTACTTCTGTAGAGGGTTTTGTTGGGAGAAGAAGTTTCTGAAAAGTTTTATTTTCCATAATAGAGATGAATTTTTTTAGGGTTAGATCTCGTAAATATAAGCGTGTTCATCTTCTTGGTTCTTTCGGTAAAGTCACGTAGAAGGGAAGTAATAAAATAATAAAAATAAAACATAATAAAAAAATTATGTTTTATTTTTATTATTTTATTTTTAGTTATATTTTATTTTTATTATTTTATTACTTCCCTTCTACGTGACTTTACCGAAAGAACCAAGAAGATGAATCCCTGCAGTCACGAAAGCTTTAAATCGAAATATAAACGTGTTGTTAAACCCGCAACCACACAGCCAATTAGTAAGGTTTGCCGCGTAAACAAAAATGCAAAATCGTTACTAGTTCAGCACACCGGTGTGTTGGAGAGTAAAAATCCACAACATTAACAATTCGAGTACGACGTAGATATCGAGTGTAATTTACGTGAATGCATTAACCCCCCGCCCTGCCCCTGGTCATCGGACCTTATTGGTTCCCGAGTGACGACATCGCATTCAAGACCGAAACAAGGAGGATTCCTCCACAACCCTGGCCGTCAGCTGATGAGGCTGGTTGTAATTACCGGCAAAACGTCGTACTCGAATTGCATATTTGTGCATTGAATAAGGAGGGTGGTCACAAGCGTTTTTGAATTTTTTTTTTTTAAGAAACAAACTTGGTGCGACGTTCTGACTGGTGCCACATGCCCGAGACATTCTTCAGCGTCGTAACCTTCTATGCGGGCCTCTGAGCTTTCCGAAATGTGTGTTCTCAATTGTGTCACTGGGACAATTCTAGCGACTTTGCACTTGTGCTGAGCGAGGTTGACTAAATGTTGGGCCGAACATTTCGAAGCGGAGTTTCGGCATGGCTAATGTTGGAATAACAACGGGCACGAAGATCACGTGCGCGTTAGGGGTAGAGAGCAGAGGCAAGCGGTTAGCGCACTGCGCTACAAACCCAGCCACCCG
Organism: Lethenteron reissneri; assembly: GCF_015708825.2. Classification (NCBI taxonomy): domain Eukaryota; kingdom Metazoa; phylum Chordata; class Hyperoartia; order Petromyzontiformes; family Petromyzontidae; genus Lethenteron; species Lethenteron reissneri. The sequence continues at coordinate 5,014,888 of NC_083805.1, forward strand.
AGTTCAATCCCAGGCCACGGCCAACATCAGTGGCGAATATCTTAAGGGGCCATCCATTTAGTACGAACGCAAACAAATCAGTCAAAACTTGACCCCTCCCCCCTCCCTGTATGTACGCGTACTTTTTACACCCCCCCCCCGACCCCCGAATCATATAGAACGGCCGATCAAGGATTAATAATATTAACGTGTTTAAGAAAACAGATAGTCCACCACCGGACTATCTAACTCACTTGAAGGCCAATGTAGACAAATTATTATCGAGGCTCCCCCCCCCCCACGTTTCCTATACGCACGTACATTGTCAGTAGACCCCCCCATACACAAGCGTACGCATTTGGGTTAACCCCCCCTGCCATCTTCTTGCGTACGTACTAAATGGATGGCCCCTACGTACTAAATGGATGGCCCCTAACCGTTCATGAGCTTCTCCCCCCTCCTCCTCGGGTCGAGTCAGCATTAAACGAATACCTGGCGCGGTCATGTAAAACATCAGCACCGGCTAGACAAAGGCTTGGCCCGCGCCCACGCCCGTGCTCGCTAACAGCAACTTAGCCCCCCAACGATCTAATGTGGCTACAGGGGGCATCTTTGTCCGTGTTGGGAGTGTGTATGTGTCTTGTGTGGGCGTGCGTGTAGCTGTGTATTTACGTAGGTTAAGGCAGTGTCCGGTCTGTGCATGCTGGCAGAGGGAGTTGACACCCTGCACTGGAAGCAGCTGTCCGGACGGCTGCTACCAGTTTTCAAAGCGATGGCTGCCTGCCACGTTCAACATTGCCTTTGTTGCAGTCTCATTTTAAAATATTGCCATTAAAGCCAATTTTAGATGGATATCAGCGCGTGTAATTTAACACTCACTTGGCAGCGTGCGCTCAAGGAGAGCTGTTCATTTTTAGTCACACATGATAGTTCAAAAATACAGGCGTGCACTTTTATTTTTTTCACGGAAAGTGTTCAAGTTGGCTGTTTATTATTTGAAAGTCAAATTTCATTGCTTTACTTTGAGTCTTATCCTCCGACCGAATCACCCGGAATGCGCCCGGCATCGTTTTAGATCTCGGAAGCTAAGCAGCGTGGGGCCTGGATAGGGCTCAGACGGATTGGGTGACCACCGTGCATAACAGGTTGTTATAGGCTGCTGCGTGGCTGCGTGGCGGGCATGCTGAAGACGGCGCACGCAAAAATGTGATTCACACATCTATGCTTCTCCCCGCGTTCAGCAACCCCGCACTGACCAAAGGGCTGTACGTGCACATGCGCTATCGTGGTACGCAATTCCCCATTTACGTGGCCTTGTGCAGAGTAATCATACAAGTCACAGACCATTATTTGATAGATAAATTATTTAACATGGTTATTTTTCAAATTTGTCATTGTGGTCTATGACAGTCATACAATGGAATGGGCAATTCTTCTAAGTTATTGCACGGGGGATTTAACATCGGCGAATTGGATGCTTGGGAATGCTCTTGCTATGTTCAAGGGAGGCAAAAATGTTTCCACGCAAACTAACATTACTAGATTATCAAAACCACTCGGCTACCCTAAGTGTTGAAAATAATAACACAAACTATTTTCCGCCCCGTATCAATCCACTGCTAGAGAGGGCTTCCTCATACCACGTCGGTCATGGGGGGTTTTGTTTTACCATACTTCACCACGCAGGTCAGCGGTGGTTGGTGAAGGGTCGCCTAAACACCAGTTCAGATTTCACGTGCCACTGATGTTAGTTTTGAACTTAGGTCACCAGTGTGCTAACCACTGCACCACTGCTCGCAACCCCCCCCCCCCTCCGCTCCGCACACATGGAACGAGAATAGTATTATGAAACAAAAATATTTTCCAACAGTTGACGGCCATTTCATGTTGAAAATGAGAAGTTATCTGGACATCAGAAGTGACAACTTAAAACGATTCCCAGGAAGCTGGGAAGAGTTATTGTGTCCCACAAGTGTACCAAGCAAGTATGAATGACCTTCATTGTGTCCGTTTAAAGTTTTATGCAATTATCTCATTAATGGGGGTTTAATAGGGCTACAATTTACTGTTTGTTTGAACAACTTTATTAAAGTCGAGAAACATGTAAACAATTGGAAGTTGCAAAAAATCTACTTGGCAAAAAAGCATTTAGGCAAGTTTAAACAAAAATGAACATATGGTTTGAGATGCCCCATGACTTTCCTGCCTTTCAGGCCCTTTAATTGTGGATTTGGAGCTTGCGGGACGTGAGTCCTGAGCTGTGGTCTCGCTGGGTATATGCAAGAGCTTGTGGACGTGAAATAAAATGATATTTGGAAAAAGCTGATATGTAATTAACCTATTCTTAGGTTGTTTCGGTAAAGTCACGTAGGTAAAACATTAAAATTAATGAAAGTAAAATAAAATAAAAATCACGACGTTTCGGAGGCAACACATGTCTCCGTCATCAGGTGGGACCGTCACAGCCAGATTTGCCTCCGAAACGTCGAATATGAATCCTTGCAGTCACGAAAGCTTCAAATATAGATGTAATTAACCTCTTATTCCTGAAGCAATTATTGGCACTGTAGGGCACCTTGGTGGTGGCACAGCAAGTTGAGACAATGTTTTAACGTTTCTTAAATCTCCCCGCCTCTGGCCACCCGATTAACATCTCGCCATTGTGGCGAAATGTTAACTACCTCGCCTGGTGTACAGCAGGTCGTGGGTTCAATCCCGACCCTGACGCCTGTATATTTGGAGTTTGCATGTTCTCCCTGTAGTCGCGTGGATTTTCTTTCAGTTCCTTCGGGATTTCCCTCCACAATTAGTATCAAAATGCGTTGAGAGTATTTAGCTAGCGATACATTTCCACACGATAAGCCTCTACGTTGAGCTATATAGCTCAGTGGGCATTACAAGGTAGTAGTTAATCTCTTTATAACAATACAGCTTTGCTCTTTTCTTATCCAGGAAAACCTCACTTAGGCTTACGACAATTTCCAGAATGGCCCTGCATTGGAACGTGAGAACAATGTGACGTAGTGCACGTTTGACATATAGGAGGAAATCCGAGTACCCAGAGAAAACCACCCGTATGAGGGGATTAACATTTCAAATCTGCACAGACGTCGATTCAATCTACTTGCTGTACTGCCACCTCCTGGCGACCTTTCAGTCCATCAGGTTTGGGTGTTTTGTAAATGTGTGCACGATTCACCAACCCTCAATTTCACGTGTGCACGCTATACCATGCCTGGATAAAAAAAAAACTGACAGTAATAGCTCACAAACCATAAATACCGTCCAAAACTAAATAACAATCGTAAACACTTTGATGCATTTTCTGCATACCGCCGACTTTATTTCAAAGAATAAATAACTGCGGCGAAAGAAAGGGTCACGGATGTGCGCATGACCGCATGGTTGTCCAGGGGCAGCATTGATTGGTCTCGGAGATACGAGCATTTGGGGTTTAGTTGGGGGGGGGGGGGCATCAGTAAATATGGAACCCCGGTTCTTGAGAGGTTTTGTGAAAGGCTAGGAGAAATAAATAAATCAGCTTTTGTGGCCGACTTGGGTCATTTCAAATAAGATTCCATTTATTCCCCACCAATAGCAGCTTGGTGACTTCTAATGAAAGGAAATTCTCTTCCTGCCGTTTGTTGATACAAGACTCTGCCTGATTGCACCCGGCATAACAACCGCAAAAAGGGGTCGGGGGACAAACGCGTCTTCGCGAACTGCCACAGCAAAAAAGAAAAGGGCCCATTTTTTTCTTCCCATTTAACTTCCCCCTTACTGCCCCCCTCACCTCCCCCCGCATGTTATCTCAGCAACTGGGAAATAAACACAAATGTCCGACGAGTGGAGCAGTGAACGAATTCGTCAGTCGTCCTTCCCACCAGCGCTCGCGAATCGTGGAACCGAACCAAACATTCCTCCCGGCAAACGGCAAGTCAACGGTGCCGGTAACCACCCGGGGGCTGTCAGATGTACGCGATCGACACCGAGCAAAAGGCGACCGCCCTCCCCCACCGTCTCATTCTCACACGTCCGATGTGCGGACGTCTCGCGAAGCGCGCTTATGACCTTAACCGTCCATGGCCATCCGCCCGCCCACTCCTCACCCCACCCCGTTGTGCAGACACACAGACACACACACACAAGTGAAAGCAGATGCAATCACAAAGAGCCACGTGTAGCCGACAATAAGCTGTTGGGGCAAGCGCCGTTACAGCCGAGCACCTATGGGGGGGCCGGCACGGCACACGAGGGGCCCGCTGTGTGGCCGGCACCACGCCCGGCCTCTTTGGTTGTCCCCCAGTGCTGATTGTTTATGGCCCCGCGACCAGGCCACTCACTGACCTAGGACCAGAGGGGAGGCCTAAAACTAAAAATCGGTTGTTCAGATATTCGCCACGGATGTCGTTAGCAGCGAGCAGGAATTGAACAACGGATTGGCAGTTTCGTGGCGCAGGTCTTGCTGACCATGACACTATTGCCCCCCGTAGATGCAAGGACAATGACACCCCCCTCGCCTGAACAGACTGTCGGGGCAAGCGCTGTTCGCGAATAGCTCCTATGAAGGCCGGCACGGCACGGCACGCGACGGGGTGGGCGGGCAGCAACAGGCCCGGCCGCCTTTTACACGCCGCGCCGGGTACTCATTCGAGGCTGAGTCGACCTAGGGGAGGCCCAGGACCGGTTCAGATAATCGTCACCGGGTTTTGGCCTGTGAACGGGAATCGAACTCGGGTCGCCGGGTTCGCAGCGCAGCGCTCTAACTGCTACGCGACTGCTTCCCACTCATGCAATCATGCTCACAACTCTAGAGCACCCACCCACCCCCTTACCCCTATAGATTCTGCAATTTGCAGGTAACATTTACCAACTGCAGCCTCCTTTTGGCGGAAAATTGGTAAATGTTACCGCAATTCGCAATTGCCACGAAACTGGCAGCGCTGTTTCACATACCCCCCCCGCCGCTCACTCCCAGTGATGTCCCTCATTTATAGCGAACATCTTGACAACCATACTCTTTGATTCTTTCGGTAAAGTCACGTAGATAGAAAATTAATAGATCACGACGTTTCGATCGCAACACAAGCAACCGTCATCAGGTGTGTTTCACCTGATGACGATTGCTTGTGTTGCGATTGAAACGTTGTGATCTATTCATGTGTTTCACCTGATGACGATTGCTTGTGTTGCGATCGAAACGTCGTGATCTATTAATTTTCTACCTACGTGACTTTACAGAAAGAACCAAAGAGTGCGGATTCCTGCAGTCACGAAAGCTTCAAATCAAGATCTTGACAAAACTTGCACTTAAATTTCGATTTAAAGCTTTCGTGACTGCAGGGATTCATCTTCTTGGTTCTTTCGGTAAAGTCACGTATAAGGGAAATAATAAAATAATAAAAATAAATCATAATAAAATAATAAAAATAAAACATAATAAAACAATTCTCACGCGAATGAGAATTATTTTATTGTTTTATTTTTATTATTTTATTATTTCCCTTCTACGTGAATTTACCGAAAGAACCAAGAAGATGAACACTTGCACTTAGATACACACGCGACAAGTTGAAACGTTCTGCTCCTTGCTGCCGTCGTGCAAGCCACGCAACGCGGTCGGCTCGATTGCTTCGATTTGTTTTCGGATAACCTCGCAAACGGGCAGGGTACGGCCACGGCGCTCACGTCCCCTCACCCCCCCCCCCCTCCATCGAATCCTCGCTTCCCAAACCGCCGTCGACGAGTCCACCGCCGCACAGACGGCAGAAAGGAAACAGAGCGGGGAACGAGAGCCGGATGTCCTCGTGGAGGTGTCTGCGACCGAAAGGCACGAGTCGAGAGGCCTTGGTGACGGCTGGACCCACGTGTTGACTCACGCACAGGGGCAATGCGCTGCAGTCAAAGCATTTTCAACTCCCCAAATTGCCTCCATATGACCGCACCACTCGCAGCCCAAAGACTGTTTGTTTTCTCTGCGCTGTTCTCGAAACGTTTTTTTTTGGGTCACTTACATTTTGTTGTCGTTGTTGTTGTTGCGGAACCCGAGGCGGTATTGTAACAGTGGACTTGGCGGATGGGTGCGGTATGTGCCTTTTGCCTGATTGTACATACTTCGTGTGTGTGTGTGTGCACACACATGGTATTCGCTTTATAATATTCGCATTGTATGCTTAATATCAGATGCTGCCACGGTGTAACGGTTAGCACACTCGACTCGCGATCTTGACGTCGCCGGTTCGAGCTCTCTTGGCACAGCAAGTTGAAACAATGTTTTAAAGTGTATTCAATCTCCCCGCCTCTGTCCACCCAATTAACATCTCGCCATGGTGGCCGAGATGTTAACTACCTCGCCTGGTATACAGGAAGTCGTGGGTTCGACCCTGACGCCTGTATATTTGGAGTTTACATGCTCTCCCCGTGGTCTTGTGGATTTTTCTCCGGGTCCTCCGGTTTCTCCCTCCACATTTAGAAACGTGCGTTCAAGAGTATTTGGCTGCTATAGATGTCCACATGATAAGCCACTTCGTTGAGCTATCATTCGTGGCCAGGTCACTTCTGAAAAAGAGCTATATCGCTCAGTGGGCCTTACCTGGTAAAATGAAGAGTTTATTTTTAGTGTATGTATCGGTATACCACATTTAGTCAATTGGAAGGTCACGTGTGGTGCAGTAAAGTGTGGGTCCTCCCACCATTTCTAGCCAGTGCCAGAGTAAGGAAAATGCTCACCATAAAGAGGCTGTTCGCCTCCATCAAGTGGAGGCCCTTCGGCCAGCAGTGGCAATAGCAAGTAACAGCAGCGTTGTCCCTTTACCCTCACCGTTTATGCTTAATCTTTAGCGAAATAACTGACAGTGCTCACTATTACTTTCAACGAGGGTGGGCTCTCAGAAGCAAGCGACCAACGGAAGACATCAATCCACATTGGAGGATGCTGTTACGTCGCATCTTCGGAGGCTGTTGTCCACTTTGAAACAGCTTTGGGATCTAACAGAAGGGGAAGGAAGCGATGGCGTGTTGCGGTAGTACCAGCGGCATTAGCTGCGACGATCTCTTCGTCATGAAAGTACGTAGAAAAATACTCGTGTGTTTTCTAAATACAAAATAACTGTTGAGCCTTGGGTGAATAAGAGACCTGTTGTTTGAAAGGGGAACACAGTTTGTAATTTGGTAAAAACTGACCCTCCTGTCAACGTGGTATAATTAGGGCACCTTTAAAAATCCAGTTATTATAATCATCTGGAGTGTTGCAAAATCCCTACAAAAAGATTTTCTGTAGCCTCTTTTTATTATTGTTTCAATGTCTTGTAAAATTGTTCAGTTTTTTTTGTAGGTACAGTATTCCTTAGGAGCATGTTGTAAACCAAAGCATAACAAGCTATAACATGTTTTTCAAATCTAAATATGACCAGACCTCCCCTATTTAAACTCGCTGCACTCTAATGGCCCTATTGAGCTGGCGAGTCATCGGTTCAATGTTAGGGCCTCAATTAAAATGGGGAAATCATTTCTTCAACGGACATTCGTGATTATTAGAATATTTTTTTTAGACTGGAGGAATGCGACGAGCTATGAAGCTTTTTTTTGTACCCAGATGTCCAGTAGGGGCAGGTCAGAATGTTACAACATTACAAAAAGCGAGAGGAGTGCAAAGTATAGGATAGGTGAGCAAGTCACTACAAAAATAAGGAAAATAAATTCCTGCAGATTTTTTATTTATATTTTCAAGCGTTTGCAAGGCAGTAAAACAACAACAAGAGTACCACAGCAAGACAACATCACACAGCCCATCAATAAAACTGCACGAAATTAGAGATTCCCAAATTCAGGAGCACCACGCAATTCACGAATCATACTTTTTTTGACACACTTTGGGGAATGAAAAGTTCACGTAAAAACTAATAAATACAGCACAGTCAAAAATAAATCATGTTCTATCATTCTCCCCATGCCATGTCGGGCATGAGGGTTCCTTGACCACACTTCAACTTGCTGGTGTGTGGCGAGGGTAGCGAATAATTCAGATATCCGCTGGGCATCAATGTTCACCGTGGCTGAGAATCGAACTCGGGTCGCCGGGTTCATAGTGCAGTGGTGGTGTGAACCACTGTGCCAACGCTTCACCTCATTAATTAGAGATGTAACCATTCAACAATCTGGTACAAAACACGAATGCCGGCAGAGTAAACTATATCGCAAATGAAAGTATGTTAAATCAATAATGAGGCTTTATCAAAGAGACATTTAATCTAAAAGCAGAGTGTGATTGGCCATGAGCTGCTGATAACATTGAGTAAATTCTGCACTTTACCCAAGCAGATGTGTATCTGGAAATATTTGGAGAAAATTCATGGATATCATGAGAGCTGACAGAACTAAAATTCCCATAATAGCTCAAAATGCACGCTTTGGCAAGGACAGCAAACCCCACATGAGTGGGACAAACGCGTGCAAGCAGAAGAAGAAGAAAACGAAGCATGCCTTAGCCCTTCTGGCCAACGGGGCGCATCGCGTTAAATGCAACACAGCTTGGATTTATAAAGTGTCCGAACGAGGCCATGTCTCGAGACGCTGTACAAATAGGTGGGTGAAAGAGTAAGGGAGAATAAATATTGCCTTCAGAGGCCCAGCCGTTTCCACGCTTTGTGCTGTTCCGGAGAATACGGGACACTTAAAACATCCCATTGCCAAGATCCATTCACCCCGGTCACTAACAGGCCGCCAGTGGAGGCCAACCTCCATCATTTCAGACGCCACGAACTGTAGAGACCTCGCCTGTTCCATGCATCCCTTGACATTTCAAACCTGTAATTTCCCCCTAAGAATGCGAGTTCTTTCTATAGGAAGCGGTGAAAGATGGCTCTGTTGTTACCTTCCTGTCGTTGGAGTGCAATTTGGCCGAAGACCATTTAGAGCAGTGGCTCATAACCTCGACTAAAGCATTGCCCTCCCCCCCCCATTTTGGTTCTCAATGGTTAAACATTGTATAATGTTAATAAAAACATAGGTTTGATAAAACAAAGTAATTGTGCGTACGTGCTCATGCTCAATTTGTGTTATGGTGATTTACCTTCTAAAGAAATCTGGCCACCCCCAGGTTAAGAACCACTGATTTAGAGCAAAGTAAATACATCTTCTTGGTTCTTTCGGTAAATAAAACATAATAAAATATTTTATTATGTTTTATTTTTATTAATTTATTACTTCCCTTCTACGTGACTTTTCCGAAAGAACCAAGAAGATGAATCCCTGCAGTCACGAAAGCTTGAAATCAAAGATGAATACATCTTCACGGTAGCGTTAGGACAAGAGCCCCCCATCTGTTCAACAGTCATTGTTAAAATTAGACAAAGGTGGGAATTGTTCTGAATGTGGCGAGATGTTAACTACCTCGCCTGGTGTACAGCAGGTCGTGGGTTCCATCTGTATATTTGGTGTTTGCATTGTCTCTCTCTCCCCGTGGTCGCGTGGATTTTTTTCCAATTCTTACGGTTTTTCACACCACATTTCAAATCAATATGCGTTTAGAGTATTTGGCGGCTATACATTTCCACGTGATAAGCCACTTCGTTGAGCTATCATTTGTTGCCAGGTCACTTCTGAAAAGAGCTATATAGATTCGTGGGCCTTACCTGGTAAAATAAAACATTGTTTTAATTTAGTTTAGTATGACTTGTTGGGACAGACTGATAACGCTATATTAAAATGCTTTTGCTCGTTACATTGTAAGGTAAAGAATAAACGAATGGCTTTGGCCTAAACCAACACTATGGGTAAAACGTATAAAATGGCTTTCTAAAACATTTCATCTGCAAATAATAAAAATGAGTAATCACTTTAATTTTCAAATCCAAAGCAATTTGCTACATGGGTGACATTTCATGGGCCATAACTGCAGCCATTTAGCAGTCATCACAAAGTGAAAATCTTTGGCCGGCATCTCAACACCGAGAGACGTGGCCATGTGCGATTTCGAATGTTTTCTCGATTTGCTAAAAGGAGTGGGGGTGGGGGGGAAAGTAGCCTTTGCTTGGCAGCCACGAAGATTAAGTCAGCACATTTCTTCAGGAATAAGTTGGCGGCTGGGGCTCATGTTGCCGACTTGTGCTGCAATGTTGTCGATGCGAGTGCCGAGCCGAAGGGGAGTCTCGGACGAAGCCAACACACACACACACACGGCGCAGCCAACATCCTCTCCAGCTTGGATTCCTTCCTGGAAGTTTTTACATTTTTCGATCCCGGCTGTCGCGGCGATGGGTTTGGGAAATACTGGGAGTCAGCCACTGGGAGGGAGGCGGGGGTGGGGAGATTGGAGGCGAACGGTGCATGTTTGTTTTGGGCTGGGTGTGTCCAATCATATTCTTAGATTTGAAGCTTTCGTGACTGCAATAATTAATATTCTTAGGTTTTTTCGGTAAAGTCACGTAGGTAAAAAATTAAAATTAATAAAAGTAAAATAAAAATATTTTACTTTTATGAATTTTAATTTAAAATTAAAAATTAATAAAAGTAAAATAAAAATATTTTACTTTTATGAATTTTAATTTTTTACCTACGTGACTTTACCGAAAAAACCTAAGAATATTAATTATTGCAGTCACGAAAGCTTCAAATCTAGAATTAGTGTCCAATCATGTTGGATTAAAGAGCGAAATGCGCATGTTGCATTTTGTGTGCGCGCCTTGTATTTTTATTTTGCAGTTTGTTTTCAGATTTAGTGGTGAACAATTAATTGGTTATTAGGACGATTGAAACCACATGCTGGAACGTTTCAACATTACGACGGTGAAGTCACGTAGAAGGGAAGTAATAAAATAATAAAAATAAAACATAATAAAATAATTCTCACGACGTTTCGGCTACAACGCAAGCAGCCGTCTTCAGGTGAAGAATGAGACACTGCCAAGCTAGGAGCTTATATATAAGCTGAGTTGGAGGTGGAAGAAGAGCGCCTTAACAAGGGGCACTATCGATGAAATGCGATTCTGAGCATTAAGCGTGCAAGCGCACAAGAACGCATCTGCTCTTGTCTATCAGCGTTGCGCTGGTCATCGTGGGGTGCTGTCGTGACTGCTGTGAGCTTCATCTCACGTGACTTTTGATAGTCACGAACAATAAAGCCCGGCAAAGTTGAAACCCAAATTAAATAAGAATGCGTTCAATGTAATGATGAAAGCTGTTATTTCATAGAAAAAAAACACGTATGCATGCAGCCTCGGTTTTTTACGTAGAATTGCGTACTTCTGAAATAAGTGAAAATAAACGTTAGAATAAAATGATCAGATTGAGCATTTCAAAATTACGTAAGTATTCATTCGTTACATATACACCCTATCAAAACATTTTAGGGCACAATAAATTAAGTTACGTAGCAATTTTTTAAAAGTTTGTTCCTACAAAATCGTTAAATAAATTGTTTCTCACTATAAGAGTTACACGGTGTATAATGCAAAGCATTACGTTTGACATTGTGAACGGGTGTACTATGCTTTAAATATTATGTATTAACATCCTTCAATAACATTTCTATGTATGGATACATATGTAATAACAGCCATAGAGGGTTCACGTGGGGATTGGCTTGCCGGTCCTGCTCGTAGCCAATAAGGGTTGAGATTGGGACCATGGCCCATGCGTCATCACGACAGGTCATCGGAAGTGATTGGCCTAGCCATTCGGGGCCCCAGCTAATGGGGAGCCGGATGAGGGGCGTGGTCCCGGGATTGACAGGGAACTATCGAGAATGGTGAGAGCTGTCCATACATGATTGGCTGGGGGAACCACGTGACGAAGGTCTTAAGAGCGAGCGAGAGGGAACGATCGCGAGCAGACTGAAAATAACAGAAGCAGGGTCACGTGCGGACGGGGCCTCGGGTTGCCACGTGCGCGGAGGGAACTTTGTGTGGAGTCTGTCCTCTCTCTCCGTTGTCTGCCAGCAACGGAGAGTGAGTAAGGAAAGTGTATGGTGGAGTGGAAATAAAAAGGACTGATTCCGAAGCCGTCTCCTGGAAGGTTATTACACATACATAATTTATAGAAAAACCTTTTAATTTCTCAAACACGGGGATTTAATAAAAAACATAAAAACTGTAATTTAAAATTAACTACAGCAAAATACATTCTGGAGGTCCGTGTCCAAAGTTCCCTTTAAAAAGAAAGAGATGTAATTAAATGATTACACTACAAGACAGTCTCGAATTGCAACTTCATTAAAGCATGTCCAGTGATCGCTAATGGAAATTTTAATGAAAATACCAGCTCTGAATTATGTTTCCTTAATTACATCCGGCACTAGGAAAATATTTCTACAGGTGAAAATGTGGTTTGTTAACTCGGTAAAAAGCACCGAACAGATGGACAGTTAGCAGAAACCGAAGCTAGTTACACAACTACAAAGTCAATGAATGTGCAGCTGATATGAATCAGATACGCAATTTAAATAATTGTACCAAACTGCGAGCGTGTGGCAATGCTTTATTTAAATGGTAGTTGCAGGCAACAGGAAACCCCAGAAACACTGTGTACGCTTGCCCATATTTTCTTCATTTTTTTTTAGATGTTACATTGTGGAATTGTTCACCCAAAATCTGTTCATCGTGAGCAGTTCATTCTCTAATGCATACTGACCCGAAAAAGCCTCAAGATTAAGGCCCCGTTTTAGAAGTGAGCAAGATAACACTCCGTCAATCACAAAATAGTCCTGCACACTGTCCTTAACACGTATCCATTCATCTATTTTTTTAAATTAATAAAAAGCTTACTCTTAGGTTTTTTTCGGTAAAGTCACTTAGGTATTTTTTAAAAAATAATAATAAAATAAATTAATAAGAAATGAGAATAACTAAATTAAATCACGACGTTTCGGAAGCAACACAAGCCTCCGTCATCAGGTGTAACTGCTACAGTAATTTTACTTGCAGTTACGAAAGCTTCAAATCTAGAATATAAAGCTTTGTTGTAATACTGTGTTGGCCTGTGGTGCAGAAAAAAGCCAACACAATCAATAACTTTGTCCTATAAGGAAAAATACATCTTATAATAGTTACAGTTTTAGGCAAATGTGGCCCTTCTTCATAGCAGATAGTAGATATTTCTATAATGAATTTCTAGTGTTCACAACGGTCGCATTCGTTGGTGTTCTGTGACGAGGTCATACCTCTCTTTGCGGGCTGTTGCTACACGATATGAATAATAATTTACAGCACTTTGTCAATCCACCGTGGGGTTGGCTGACCCAACGTCGCTGTTGTGATTCGTGACGGGTGGGGGTAGTGGGCTGCTGGGGTCGCCAGGACCTGATTCACGTATCGCTCACCACTGATCAGAAACACAGGTTTGTCAAGCTCTTCACTGTGCAGTGCGCTAACCACTGCGCCACCGCTCCACCCCCCCCCCCTCCTATATGAACTCTAATATTATAACAGAACGTAATCGGGGGGGGAGGCGGGGTAGTTTTTTTTTGCAGAAAGGCATAAATACCACATGTATAGAAAAAATATAAAGAGAGGAAAAAAAGCGTTTTCAAATGTTCCATGTTGTCATGTACAGTCTCATGAAAAATGCCTACACAGCAGTACGAAGGGCAGGGGGTACAGTGCTGGTAACATGCTTCGTAGGTAATGCACCACGCAGGGCACTGTGATTTACAACGGGAGCATAGTTAAAAAAAAAGTCACCCGGTGTCACATTACCCCTAAATACTTCAGCCGTAATTTGGGAAAACGTGCAATGCACGTGACATGTAGCAGTTTCAGAAATACATTAGGGCTGTTTGTTTGAAATGTTGTCCAGAAAACTAGAACAGCTGCATTTTTCCCGCTGATGAACGTGATTAGGCCACTGATTAAACAAAACCATGTACATTTTACATTTTTTTGGTAAGTATAGCATTACGCACAACCAAGCTCGAACATTGGGCCTGTCATTTACAAGCTGAACGCATACATTATGTACGTAACCCCCGCCACCCCCACCCCCAATACTCTTAAAACAATTACTGATATTTTTTTACTTAAAACTTTCGTGACTGCAGGAATTAATATTCTTTGGTTCTTTCGGTAAAGTCACGTAGAAAGAAAATAATAAAAAATTATATAAAAAAAACTCACGACGTTTTGATCGTGATCAGGCACCTGGTGATTTTCTTCTTTTCTTTCTAAGTGACTTTACCGAAAGAACCAAAGAATATGACTACTGATATTGTACAAACATATGGCTGTAAATTAATTAGCTGCTGCCTTTCTTGGCCTTGCCCCCACCCAACCTTGAATATTTGCGGTCGGAGTTTTCATTCGCGAGACCACAATCAAAAGCAGGTGCCAAAAAAGAAACAAGCCGTGCCAAATTCCCCCCTTGTCTTCTTGCACAGCGTTCAACAGGAGTGGAATTTGCGTGGGACAAATGCATTATAATGGCTGGACCACCTTCTTTGGGCAGAGTTAAATTGCCTGCCTCGTACAAGACCGGAACGAATTCGAACTCGCGGGTGCGTGCCTCGCATCCCGACCCACCGTTGTCGTCTAGGTTTCGGTGGGTGAAAACTAATTTCGTGTAATATTGACTGGAAGGAAGCCAGCATCTCGGGTATACCCGGAGCTGGCCGAGCACGACGAAGAAGACGCATCGGGCTCTACGGCAACAATGGGCGGTTTAATGAAACGGAAGTTGAATTAACGGTTAAAAGAAACGCGCATTGTTGAGTGATGATCACCAGGTGGGCCCATTAATCAGCGTACAGCTGCCCCCGAGACAGCGACGCAGCATACCGTGATAATTGAATGGAGCGTAGCAACAACCACAACGTTTCTTTAATCCCATTAATATATTAAACGACAAAACAACATGTCACCTGTGTGTTTTTTTTTAATATATGTGCAGCGCGGTGCAACAGCTGGTTTCTCAGCTGCAGCCCTTTGGGTCTGTCGAGGGTTCCCGCGAGATTTTTGGTGCTGCCCAACGACAATTTAGGTCGAGGGGTGGAGGTGTTTCGTGGCCGGGTGACCGTCGCCCACAGAACAACGCTGACAAGAGGACAGGGTACACTTGAGGAGAGGAACGTCCCTCGCCAGTTAGGGCAACCAAAAACCAACGAGCGGCCACATCAAAGGAACGAAAGCGTCGTCGAGAATGGTTGAGGGGGAGGCGGGGGCGCTTTAAGCTTGTTTCTTGGCAAACGGGGAAGGCTTTCTTCCGTGGCGTGCGCACTTTTACATTCTGCTCGCTTGACAGTTTCATTCACGCCCGTTCGCGTGCCGCGTATTTGCCTTGAGAACGTTCAAGTGTCTCGAAGCTAAATGCGTGGTTTCAATCGCCACCCGTATTTGATGTCATGTCCTGCCTAAAACTAAAGTATTGGCATGCTTCCTACCCATATATCTGTGACGCTCACCAACCATGCGATGTACGACGTGTTCAGTTGCGCGCTTTTTGCACCATTGTGCACGTGGTGGGGATTCCAAAGTAATGCGTCTCGCCGTTCTCTTTTGACAGGCCCACCAGGAGACAGAGGCAAAGATGGAACACCTGGGAATCAGGGTAAGATTGCAATTTTTTTGGCATTTACAATTATTGACAAGAATGACTCAAGGCAGGGGTGTGGTAATGCTCTGAAAGGGCTGTAGTCCTAAGTAGTATGGGAGAACTCTTCCTATCCATGGCCCTATTCCCCCGTGACACCTATAATTAGTATCTGCCCAAGCTGTAGAGTTTGCAGAAAACTTCTATCGTCTGCGCAACGGCTTCCCACTAGCCGCAACATTTTCACAGATGAGTCGCAAGGCTCTCATCTACGTCTTATTAGCTTAGCTATTGTCAACATTTTGATCTCGCAGTACGTAAAAAGGGGAAAACGTTCTGGACCTGTGGCATAAATGTGCGCATCGTCAAAGAAGGAGAAGCAATTGTGGGATCATAATGAGTTGACCCATTTATTAAACATATTCTCAGAAACAAAACACCTCCTGTCAATTGAACGCTGACTCAATCAGTCTGCTGTTGAAGAGGGCAGACGAAACGGGCTTGAAGAATGACAGACCCATTTGGCCTCTTATTGCACTTACATAAAATGTTCACAGTGATCATTGGAAAAACAAAAGTAAAGGAATATTTAGAT
The DNA here is from genome assembly GCF_015708825.2 of Lethenteron reissneri. Taxonomy (NCBI): domain Eukaryota; kingdom Metazoa; phylum Chordata; class Hyperoartia; order Petromyzontiformes; family Petromyzontidae; genus Lethenteron; species Lethenteron reissneri. Next base: position 5,030,978 of record NC_083805.1, read on the forward strand.
TGCAACCAACCACCTGAGCAAGCTGGGTTTAGGAAAGGTTTCTCTACCAGTGATCACGTGCATGCTACCATTAAGATTATAAAAAAAAACTATGAAAAGGCACTTGACTTAAGTGGAGCTCGATGCAGTCATCCGAACTCTCACAAACCGAGGCCTAAATATTTATAAACGATGGGAACCGTTCACAGCCAGTGGAACAGCTCCACTGAGATTGCGAGAACATAACAAAATACCCATCAGAAGGAGAGAGTCGAGCTTAGCAGTCTTCTGTTAACACATTTGGCAGCCAGCGGGCCACATATTTTTGAAAATTCAACTTGACGTGGATTATTGAATGAGCCGTTCCCACACTTATCCCTGTGACCACTGATATGCGCTTAATTCCCACTCGCCTGTCATCGAAAGTCAGCCTCTCAACACGAGCCACATTGGCTGGAGTTGAAGCATCAGCTTGGCTTAGCACTTTGGTTCTAATTGTGTCACGGAGTGACGAGTTATTTTTCAACGAGCACATTCATTTATTGAAACGCCCTCGTATGTCTGGCGCACATATTATGAACATATCATGTTACGGTGGCTCAGCGATGGAGTGGCTCGCAATCTTAAGGTTTTGAGTTGGACTCGTGGTTGGGCGTTGATTCAGCCCATTATTCGTCCAGGGGTCCATAAAATTAGTACCACTTTGTAGGGAAGTCAACGGTAGTTGGTCTATGGCTAAAGTCCTCACTGCCGTAGGCATGAGGGGATGTAAATAGTTGATCGAGCACTGCCTCAATGTTCATTTGAGCAGGAAATCATTGAGTAGTTGAAAACGCAATTTCATTTATTAATCATCAGTTACTACAATGCAAGCATTACAAAATCGAATATATTTTTTTACATTCCATTTTCTGTGTGTACGAGCAGCTCATTAACAAAGTTCTTACAGGTGAAAATATACAAATGATTGTTATTTTTTTTAATTTCAGGTTGCCCTCGAATGTCAACGCGGTTCCGCTTTATTACGTTCGACTGCATATATGGGCTAAAATGCGACCGTCATGGTGAAGATTTTTATGCAGATGTTAGAATTGTTTTATATCTACATATTTAATTATCACCAACACGTGATTAACATTTTCATGGCTGCACATTACGCACAGTGCGCAGTCCACCTTTCTAGCACAACTTTAAAAAGACAAATTCAATGTACACATGTTTTACAAATCACTCACCGTGTGTGTTGGAACATTTTCATATTCCAGGCCGCAGATTTTTTTTTTACACCAAACCTTAAAAGGTCTCCCCTGAACCACTTTAATAGGAAGGCAACTTTAAAACCTGCTGCTTATTGATCAGTCGTACTGTGGGAGAAACATTCAAATCATAACATTTTGCCGACCGTCAAAACCTGGGCATTAAATGCGGTGTACGGTACCGAACAATCACACCTTCGTCGATATCAACGTCGCATATTTATTTTCCCGTCGCCGATGTTGTTATTTTATTTTTTAAAGCCACGGTGTTAATTGTGCACCACTGCCAATTCAGCAGCAGTAGCAGCAGGAGCATCAATCTTAATTTTAGAACTTTCGTGACTGCAGGAATTATTATTTGGTGCAGGAGCATCGCCAACTAATATCGTTTCATTTTAAAGCCCTGTGCATCATTATCGCGAGTGTTCCCCCTGTACATAATAGCTGCTCAATTAGCCGCCTCCCCTTGTCATTCCTGATCGTCCAGTTCGCCTCGAGGCGTGAACGGAGCCGCAAGCAGTTGTCTGAATCCGGTCGAAACGCGAGTGCATCCCTTTCCCCGTGGCAACGGAGGGACGCGGCAGCGATTTTGCAATTGAAGAAGCGCACGTCTATTTTCTTGGTTCTTTCGGTAAAGTTACGTAGAAATGAAATAATAAAATAATAAAAATAAAACAGAATAAAATAAAAATAACATAAACAAATGTAAGCGCACGTCTATTTCATACAATGCGATGCAAATTTACAATGACTGCTAACATCGTAGACATCATGTCCCGTAGTATGAAATTACACGCGCACTTTTTTTTCCCCTGGCTAATTGCAGTGTTTTTTCAACGTCTAATTTTTCTTAACTGACGAAAATGATTAATCAGCTGTAATCTATCCACTGCTGGATGACGCTCCCCTCCGCCGTGCCAATGCCCTGCGATGCCACGGCCAATCTCTCTCGCGGCGTCGTCATTGTATTTACTCGATTTAGCAATCAATCTTCACTGTTATCTGCACAACAGATTTAAACGTAAACAGTTTACAAATTGGATGGGTAACGTGAACCAGTAAAACAAAGTTCATACGGAATAGAATTTCCGGCGCTTGGGTGGTCAATTCTTAAGTCACTTTGTAACGCTATCGTGGGCTCGATATGAGCTGGAACTTTGTCCAGCACAAACTTACTGCGCTTGCAATCGAGGTCGCCAATTCTTGGTCCCTCTCGCGCCAGCGGAAACAATGGGCGACGTTTCTTACGCCACCGTTCTCATCGGCAAGGCGTGCGTGGTGGGGTGACGTGTGGGTTATAACAATAATAATTTACATTTATTTGTAAGGCGCCTTCTACCAATGTCTCAAGGCGCCTTGTAAGAATAAGGCCATGATAGGAGAAGCTAAACAGAATAAACTGACTTAAGACGATTTGAAGCTTTCGTGACTGCAGGAATCCATACTCTTTGGTTATTGCGGTAAAGACACGTGGTTAGAAATAAAACTAAATCAAACAAATCACGACGTTTCGATCGCAACACAAGCGGTCGTCATCAGGCGTGACTTTATCGAAATAACCAAGGAGTATGACTTAAGACGATATGTTTTAAGATGGGAGTAGTCACAGCTCCTCCAAGACGTCTGGACAGCATGAAAGAGGAGGCCAAAATAGCCCCCGTGTTTGAGAGCAGCTGTCTGTAAGAGCCTCCACCTCTTGGAGGAAGTTCTTCCTCTAGCAGCGGTGTGAGAGGGGACATTGCAGGACCGCACCTTTATCTGTAATATAATTTAAAATAAAAACGTATTTAAATAATAACAAAATCACGATGGTTCAGGAAATAAGCAAGCTTTTCATGTAAAGTACACACAAGCTGTATCCACTGTAGAAATTACAATTCACTTGCATTGCATGGTAGTTTGAGTAATGAATATACCCCCCCCCCCTATTCTTGATTCATTTAGTTTAGGAAACAATGAGCAGTGACATTCCCATGAACTGCTTCATTATCGCTTTAGATCAGTCCAAGTAGTTATTTCTCCAGACATCATTGTTATAAACACAATTTATTATTTACCTGAAAAAAACAGCGCATATCACAGGTAGCACATTTTGGGAAATGGCCATGCACGGTCGTGGCAGGATCAACATTCACACAAAACAGCAATAGCATTAAAGTAAGATAAAGAGTAATTGTCATAAAGAAAGGAATCTATTTCAAAGCTTAGGTTCAGCTCCTTTGTTGTGCAAATTAACGAATGCATGTTGATGATCAGACTTGCATACAAACAACACAATATGAATAATGTTTTACTTTACATTTTGATGCTTGTGCTCTCGAAAGAAAAGTGCAAGTGTGGGCAATTCTAGCCATGCAGTTACATGCCAGGATTATTGACGTGTAACTGAAAGCAGAGATACGGTATGTGTCTAGATTACGAAGACAGCACTGCACACTTCATGGTTCTATTTACAGTATTACACTTGCTGGATGTGTCACTGCCTTGACGTGGCGAAGGAGAAGCTGTGAGGGGCTTCGAGTAAGTAGCTCGTTACGCGAGTGGCGAGACAGCTTGTGCCCACCACCTTGATCAAACCGCAGTGGCCAGCGTGTTCAATGATGGTCAAAACAACCCCTGTGACTGTCATGTTGCGTGCGAGCCGTCATCTGGAAGTGGATGGACTATCTGATGATGGCATCATGATGATGACGGCTAGGTCTGAATAAACGATCAACAGGAATTAATTCTAGATTTGAAGCTTTCGTGACTGCAAGGATTCATACTCTTAGTTCTTTCGGTAAAGTCACGTAGGTAAAAATGAAATAAAAAATTTTTATTCATTATTGCAATGTTATTTATTTATTATTATATTATTATTTTATTTTGTATTACTTTTTATTTCATTTTTTACCTACGTGACTTTACCGAAAGAACTAAGAGTATGAACAGGAATTAACTCCATCTGGCACGGCAGGTAATGGATAGACGCAGTAGTCATAGCGCAGCTCACAACTGGGCTCGCGTCGTATACTTTGCATTGTGGGGGAAGTGATGACGCATTTATTCTAATTGAAATTGATTCCCTGGCTCACGATTACACGCACGAACTGATGATGATGATGTGTATGATTTTCCATTCATGTTTGTCGGCACTGCGTTTATCACGATGTAAACAAAAGTAAAATGAATCACGGAATCGAACCGCAAGCACTGAATGAACGACGCCTTAGCGGCCCGACCTGTCTTGTCTGGGCTGGTGGCATTGCAGCACTGGGCCATGCTGTGCCTTTCGTGTGCATCTTGCACCCCTAGTGGACGCACATGTCAGTAAATTAAATGCAAACAGACGTGACTAAAACTAAACTTTTTTTTATTTTACCAGGCAAGGTCCACTGAGCTTTCTAGCTATTTTGCAGAAGCGATCTGGCCACAAATGATAGCTCAACGAAGTGGCTTATCATGTGGAAATGTATAGCAGCCAAATACTCTCACAACGCATGTTGATTCTAAATATGGACGGAGAAACCGGAGGACCCGGGGAAAAATCCACGCCACCACGGGGAGGGAGACACCGCAAACTCCAAATATACAGCAGGCGTCAGGGTCGGGTTCGAACCCGCGACCTCCTGTATACCAGGCGAGATAGTCAACATCTCACCACCACGTGCCCCATTTACATTTTGGGAAGTGGTCATGCACCGCTTTGGAAATAATTAAGAGTGGTCAGATGGAAATTTGGGCATTCATTCTTGTTGAGGGGTTTGCAAAAGAGAGCTGTTAGCAGAATAATTTTTATTTATTTAACTTTATGGTTCGTTTCCTCAGTCTATCTAGAAGAGAAGCCGAGGTTAAAATACCCCCATTGATACAACTGCCGCGCCGTGAGATGGAACCGGCGCCCTCTGCGTTGCAATTCCAGTGTGCCGACCAATTACTCCAGGGCAGCATTCCGGAATGTGTGGTGAATTATAAAGAGAAGTGGATAATGTCGTCTTCAAGGCCGAACGGTGAATCCTTGTGTTTGCCCGTGGTTCAATGTCTCACGCCGGTGTGTTTGTGGTTGCGGATGGCTGCGTGCGTGCCCTGGCGTTGTTGCGTGCGTGCTTCTGAAGGAAACCCAGGCATACCCGGCTTTCCTGGTCCGCCTGGTCGCCCCGGCCTCCCAGGAATCGGAGGGATTGATGGCCCCCCGGGTCCCGTTGGGCTGCCAGGTTGGTGCTCCCAGCAGCATTTCAAGGATGTACCATTTGCTGTGTTTACGCGCTTTCACAGATGGTTGTTGAGCACCGACAAGAATAATGCCACTACCCCGCACACTGTAAGAATATCTTCTTGGTTCTTTCGGTAAAGTCACGTAGAAGGGAAGTATTAAAATAATAAAAATAAAACACAATAAAATTATATTAATAATAAAAATAAAACACAATAAAATTATTTTGTTATGTTTTATTTTTATTATTTTATTACTTCCCTTCTACGTGACTTTACCGAAAGAACCAAGAAGATGAATCCCTGCAGTCACGAAAGCTTTAAATCGAAACTGTAAGAATAAATAACACTGGTCAACACACTCTTTTTGGCATAAGGTATTCCAACGGTTCTAAGGTAATTTTGGGGTTCTGATTCCAAATCTGGCATCAGTTTTTGTCTATCACATCAGGTTTTTGAGATATCAAATATTGCATTTTCAATAAAAACTGCAGAAGAAAAATATTCAATAAATGTGGATATCTACATAAAATGATATTATAAACACACTATCCTAAAAATACAGCACCATATTTTAACACTAAAGCAGTCACTGACTCGCAACAATTTGCAATCATAAGTGACAGAGTTAATTTTGGATAAAATCAATGAAAATGGGGTATGCCGATAGCATAAAAATGAGATGTGATAGAGCAAATCTGAGATCAGATTTGGAATCAGCACCCTGAAATTAGTCTAAAACCGCTGCAAAAGTCCAGGCCAGAAAAAAATGTTTTTTTTTTTGACCAGTGTAATCGAAGCCCGTTGTCAATCCCCTGCTAGGTGTAGATCGACTTCCCAAGGCACGGAGGATGTGTGACCGTACATCACCATGGTGGGCAGTATGGGTCACCTGACGGTGGAGGCCCAGGACCGGTGGTTCAAATTTCACTCGCCGCTGATGTTCGCCTTGACCATGAACCGAAATCGGCACGCCAAATTCGTAATGCGCTAAATTTCGATTTAAAGCTTTCGTGACTGCAGGGATTCATCTTCTTGGTTCTTTCGGTAAAGTCACGTAGAAGGGAAGTAATAAAATAATAAAAATCAATCCCTCCGAGAATTATTTTTATTATGTTTTATTTTTATTATTTTATTACTTCCCTTCTACGTGACTTTACCGAAAGAACAAGAAGACGTAATGCGCTAGCCAGTACAGCACCGCTCCACCACCCCCGCGCTGTAGGTTATGTACCTTATATTTCGTGCACCTATGCCACTGGGATAGGTCTCGTGGATGTGCTTCTCTTACTTTTCAAGCACAATTGACCTGGTAACTAAAAAATATTAATTAGAAATGTGTAGATACCTATGAGATTTAGTCAGTTATTAGTTCTTACGAAAGATACGGCATTTTGTAAAATGCGATTTCTGTGCTGGAGATGGTGGCATCAACAAGAGGAGATGTTTTCGTAGAAAGTACGTTTAGAATGTGCGATGATATGAATTGCTGTATCATATACAGGCGACAGTACACATTTACAGTGCTGTACATTCATTCACTCATTACAGAGATGAGATTAATGTCAGAACAGAAAATTCATTATAACCAAACAGGTTAGGCAAAATATTTTTTACGCTATTTAATTACGAAATACTTTCCATAACTGTGGTTGCGATTACGCAAACAGTGTGCATTCGTTTATTAAATAAGACATGCTCCTTCTGCATTAAACCAGTTATCTTTGAACCCGTGGGAATCTGTAAATTCCTTAAGGTTCTTCGTTGAAACTGAGGGGTACTTTACACTTTCCTGAATCAGTACAACACTATGATTCTAGATTTGAAGCTTTCGTGACTGCAAGGATTCATATTCTTAGGTATTTTTGGTAAAGTCACGTAGGTAAAACATTAAAATTAATGAAAGTAAAATAAAATAAAAATCACGACGTTTCGGAGGCTTGTGTTGCCTCCGAAACGTCGTGATTTTTATTTTATTTTACTTTAATTAATTTTAATGTTTTACCTACGTGACTTTACCGAAAAAACCTAAGAATACAACACTATGAGTCGTGTCATACTGATTTCGGAGATTGACAAAATAGCACAACACTGACACGTATGACCAAATCATCCTAAATGTGCCCTGAATGTCATCAGTTCTCAGAAGCTAAACAGCTAAACAGGGTTGAGCTCGGTAAGCTCAGGGCAACTGTGGCAGATTGGCGACCACCAGGATCTACCTGATTTTGCAGGCATTGGGATAAGAGGTGACTATTAGATGGCCGTGTTGAGTGTTATATCCCCATTATATGTTACAGGGATAACACATTCACAACAATCACGAGTGGAATTGGCCAATCAGCCCAATTGCATGAGGCTCATTAACAATTAGTCTCAAACTCAGTGCTGCTTTACTGGGTAAATAATTGGCATTTTTATCGCCAGTGCAATAAGTAATTGGCATTATTGCACACGCATTTTCAGGGCAACCGTGGCAGACTCTGTCTTTCCAGGATGGGCCTTTACAGCCACCACAGGAAAAGTAAATCAAACTGAGTTCAGTTTTTTCAAATTACGCGGACAACGTAAAGCTGTACATTCCATTGTCTGCCTTTGACGGAAGAACGCATTCGAATTTTAGGAGTAAGGGACAAATGGTATGAAGGAGAAGGGTGGTAGAGTATGAAATATCTTTAGATTTTAAAAGATTAGAGAGGTTTTGCTAAATCCCTCCCGAGGGATAAAACAGTTGATGAGTGATGTAGCAGCGACCAGTGCCTACTTGCTTTCACAATTAAATATGTAACCTAATGTCCAATATACGTATCAGTGTGATGGCCATTTTCTTCAAAGCTATAGAAAGCAGTGTAGAGCATCACGAGGAATTCACGTGTGGGCATATGTCGAGAGTTTTGTGTCAATCTCCATTGGGGGATATGACACATTTGAGCACCATATTCAGCTAAGGCCCTGACATTCGGACGAGTTGGGGGGCATTCTGTTCTATTTCGCATTTATATAGCGTCCGTTCCACGGTGCTTTAAGATGCAATCCGATGGTGTTCAGTGAGGAAGGTTATGGAATGAATGGAGGGACAGGGGCTCGGAATGGAGTTGATGTTGCTGGGGTAGGTAATGCAGAATAAGGTGGAATGTGATGGTGAGTGAGGGTGTCTGATGGGTGCAACGTGGATGAGAGGCAGCGGGGCATGGGGGACATGCATGAAGTTGTGAAATGGGCATGGATGAGGATAGGTGGAGGGTGGTGGGGGCAGAGGTCTGGTGGCCAGCAGCAAAAGCACTGGAGGCGATTTCAATATGAAATACACAAAGTCACCAGCAAACAAAAGAAAACAAACGTTACAAATCGTTACAAATCCACGCGCTGTGGTGCTGAAAGCACCGCGCACAATACAAAAGAAAAGTAACGTGGGTGTGGTGTCATCGCGCACGCCACGATGACGAGCGAGCACTTCAGAAGGTGAACATGACAACAGAGGGCGGCACAGAAAATCCCACCGTCTTACTTTCGGTTCTCCCACATTTACTTTCCCCTCCACTGACCAGCGTGGTAAAGTATGGTCATAATAACCCCAATGACTGGCACAGTATGACAAAGGGCCGTATGAAAAGAGTACAGTGTGCTTCAATGCCATATTTTCTAAGTCCCCACATTGGCACTGTGAGCACGTGAACAACGTGGTAACAATAAAAACCCCGCGGAGGCAGAGGGCACCCCTGTGCTAGGCCGTGGGACCACCCACATATAAAGCCAAGTATAATATCGTTCACAAACCCTATTCCAAATTGTGGAATAACCAAAGATAGGCATTTTGTTTTCGGCAGTTCGGTTTAATGTACTGTATGTTTTTGGGCCTGCCAAAGGCTCAAGCCTGGGCCTAGAATTGACCTCGTGTTGTCATATAAACCTTCCATATTGTAATACCCACATGGCACTGGGATGGATGAGCAGCCAACCAATTTAAGCCAAAACTAACGGGTTTCATGTAAGTTGCCATTGAATTAAAGTATTTTTTTTCTCCTAAAATTGAAGTTGAGGAAAGCTTGCTATTAAAATGAAGACAACGTTTACCCTAAAACAATTAGGCTTCAGCAGACTTTGATTCAAAGTATAGTTGCACAAAATCAGGCTGGGCCATCAAATAGAATACAAAATCTCATTTGTGCTGTAGGTCACTGGTGCGCCATGTGGTTTAGATTTTAAATGCTGAGAGACAGATGTTGGGAAAAGTCTACGGTGAAACACTAGCCCTCCCTGGACACAGACGGTAGTACATTTGTTACATTTTGGTCTCATACTTTAAACTAAGATACAAAAAAATGCAGCTTAGATTTGTGCAAAGAGCAGCACGATGTTTATTTAATGCTAAGGTTTTGAAGAGCAGAATTATCATGAACTCTCAAGAGTTTGAAACGTGGTGCAAGCTGAGAAAATGTTTGAAATGTTTTTATAACACAATCCGTGGTATTTGACCTCCAGAATCCATAATTATTCGTAGAAAATGCAATTGAAACTGCATGCGAATACTTTGGAGAAAATTACATCAATATTATATATTTTTGTAAAATGATGTAAGATACGCACCATAGAATTATCTTAAAATGTGTATTGTTTAACACAAATATCAGCGACACTGTAGCATGTAGAATGTTCACAACAACAAAAATCGTGACACATCCACAAAACCACAAAAAAAGACTAAGATCCCCATATAGCCTTTAAAGATTGCTGGGGCAAGTGCTGTTAGTGAGCACGTAAGAGGGCAGCAAGGCCAACACCACGTCCGGGCGCCTTTGTCTCCTTAGTAGCGATGTTTACACACCGCACCAGGTACTCATTAGAGGCTGAGTCAACCTAGGGGAGGCCCAGATAATCGTCGTAACGCAGCCTGCTAACCGCTACACTTCCGTTCGCCACAAAACCACACACCGACTGGCTTGTTGAGTAGGCAGTCTGAAAGTGCATCACCTCTTTCCGCAGAGCTTAAACCTTTAACAGTAGGAAACGTCGCACGCGTTATATATTTATATAAGATGTGTCTGCACATGAACCCATTTACAGTATATAATCTGAAAGCTCTTCCGCCTGTGCGTTTTGTCAACTGGAGGTTGTTAATAACAACAAAAAAGCGACCAAACACCATTGGAACCTCCTTTGCCAGTAGCAAAATATGACAATTGGTTTTTTTACCCTTTTACCTGGCAACAAAACTGACACCTTTTTTTACAAGGAGTCATGTTTGCATTGACCACAATACCTGCGGTCGGAATGCAAACGAAAAACACAACTCTGATAATGTATGCACTGTCCTTGAAATTGATTGGTCCACACCCGAGACAGCTTTTCTTAGAGCCTAGTCTCACATGGTGTTGGACCAGATGACACCAAACAATTTAAGCCTTTATAACAAAACTTGGCAGCTTGCTTGATGACTTTCGTGTTTGCCTCATGTTTTATAAAAAAAAAATGAGAAAAAGTTCCAATGTCCCATCCACCTTATTTCAAAGTGACATATTTTAGTTCGGCAGCACTCAATAAATGTTATCGTGAATGAAAGCTCGTGTACGTTGGTCAGCATAAAACAATGCACGAATTAAGTGTCATCTCAGAAATGTAAACATTACACATTCATACTGTAGTCCAGAAGTACTGCCATGCAGTATGTCTGTGTGTTACTTTCAAATGACACTTAACTACACGCATCAAAGCTCGCTGACAAGACTGGCTTGTGCAGATTATTATTTTGGCCCTCTTGTGTTGCTGAGGCAGCACAAGGGAGGCTTCTCAGAGGGACTCGTCCCGTGGTCGTGAATATTTCCAAATCAGAAGTTAATTCCGAGCAGACGCGATCAAACAGCAGACGATGTTTATGTTATCGTATCTCAGATTTCACTTCACGCACCCCCCTCCCTCCTGCCCCCCCCCCCTATGTAAGGAGCATAAATATATCTTTGGGTGTTTTTTTTGTCACTTATTTATTTTCACTAAGGTGGTCGGTCGTGTGTCTGAGAGTTTGAGGCGCTGAGAAAGCCAGCGCCGCCGAAGGTCTCTGGGTTCGAATCTGGGCTTTGGCCACAGTCCGACCAGTGGAGGTGGGCTGCAGAGGTTTTGTGGCAACATCTACAACCAGACTGCTTAGAGACCTGGGAATTGAGGGCCAGAGCCAGCGTTCGGAAATCAGAGCTGTATTGGAGGCGGCAGAAGGCAGCAGTCAGTGGCTCTGGATGAAGAGGAAAGACCCCAGCTGGGCCCCGAAGTGAGAGGGCCAGGAGGTATGCGGTCAACAATGCTTGACTCGGGGAGGAGGACGCCCCTGCCATGCATAGTCCCATGGGATGTTGGCTATCAACAACAAGGCAACTCATATGACTAATTGGGAATGGGACGCAAGCGTAGGATTGATCACCCTGTCGCTGGCCGCCTTTGGGGAGGGTGTATAGTGTGAAAGGCCGAAACACCCTAGGAACCAAAGGTACACTACTGACGATGCGCTCCTCAAATTTCACCAGGCTCACTGTTCATGAACTCTTGGAAGTGCTTACACAAAGGATAGTAACATCTCATCCTGTGTTCTTGGAATCTTTGGCCGCCTGTGATCAAGCCACGTGTCTCAAGTGACTCAGTCCCTGTCACAATGCCTGCATGTGAAGAAAAAAAATGCAATATTAAATTTGGGTTTTCACTTTGAGTTGGCCGAATTCCACTTGTGAGACTTTGAAAGTATCGGCTTGACTTGTCATTTGACAATTTAATTGCAGAGTGCATTGTAAAGTGTACAAAGGCCACTTGAAGGGTTTTTTTTAGTGGGGGGGGGGTGTGAAATGTCTTCCATTGGCCATTCTCTGACACATGGGGCATAATGAAATCTGACAATTGATGTTGTTATGCAAATGTGTAATGGTATCTTTGTTGCATGCCATATACAATGTCCACACCTTAGCAGTAACTGTATTCTCCTTCACTCAGCTTGATTTTAACGCAGTGACCAGGCTCTCAATAAAGGTAATAATTACTCATGCAAAACGAAAAGAGTCAATAATGTTGACATTTAAAAAAGTCATTAAAGTTCTTTCAAATGTTCTGTATTTATTATAACCTATCCACGTTTAAAGATGATTATGTGGACACTGTTAATGGTCATTACATTCACGTCTGTATGTATGTTTGTGTGGGGCTTTAATATGCCTTGCTGGCAAAGTTGTTTTTTTTCGCGCTATTTTGTTTATGCACTTGATTGGGCACACTTCATTATGATTCACCTACGTCTTCCATGACAAGGAGGGTTGACTGCCGAATATGTTTCTACCTGTTTTCTTTTGTAATATTGACTTACCCATTCACAGAGTTCTCAACCTCTACTTGCAACACAAAGTACTGCCCCAAATATTAACTGATGCCCCTCTTATTTTCAGGTCCTCCTGGTCCCCCTGGGCAGCCTGGTGCAATGGGGGGCATTGGGGCAGTGGGCTTGCCAGGGGAGAGGGGGGTGACGGGTCTGCCTGGGCCACCCGGGCCCCCAGGTCCCATCGGATCACCCCGTCTCTCCGAAGAGTCCGTCCCTTACATCGATGCCTCCTCCGCCGGTTCTGCGTTTCAAGGTTTGATTTTAACTTTGATAATGAGCAGTGCTCATAGGGAGGCTACCATTCTATTTCAGTCCCCCCCCACCCCCCACGAAAAAAATCCTTGTGGACTGGGAATTAAAAGGCAATGGATGTTGGGTTTCACTATTGTAGGTGATTAACGTCACGAAGAGCACGGAGCAGAGCTGATGATCTGTGTGCATTGCTCACTGAACGAAGCCGCCTCGTGCTTTATCGCATGAGCCACTGTGTGCCCCCCCCCCCACCACCCCCCACATGCAACACACCGAATTGTTTCACCTGCCCAACGTCTTGCAGCGTTGCTTCAGCTCTGACCCCTGAATTGCCCCGCCACGACCCTCACGCCTCTTTCCCCTCTCGTCACAATTTGCCCCCCAATTGTCAAAAACGATGGTGCCACCCGCAGTGGCACTGGATTTTGGCGTTTGTTCCAGGAAGTGCGCGTGCCACGCTTGGCAATAAAGTAAGTGGGAAGTCACGGCTCCAGGTTCAGACTCGGACCTTATTTTAGCTGTAGAGGCTCATTGAGCCAAACAGCTCTTTCGTAAGGATAACCAGCCCACCTGCCAGCCCACCTGCGTCTCTTTGTTTCAAAAACTGCAGGGCACAGACTGCAAGTGAAGTGGCGGCTCAAACATTTACACACCAAACGCCACCCAGTTTTCTCAACTACATTCTGCAGGGAATGCCCACACAGCCAAATGGCGCAAGCCCACATGTAAGCATAGGATCGTTCCATCAGCAGGTGAGACGGGCCAAATCATTCAGCATCACGGCACAGGTCGCCAGCACGGTGTGCGAGATGGCTCAACCATTCACAGAGGTAATCAATAATGTGCTGACCCATTGCAATAAAACTAAATAATTAACTGTACATGTACATGTTATTCTACTAAAATTCCTTATTAACAAAACAAAAGTGCAAATTTTATTTTTGTAATTAAAATAAAAAAAGCTAAACTTAACCCAATCTATTGGAAGGCATGTTTTGTTCTTCTAATAATTGTATGTTGTTGAACTTCAGGGAAAATGCCTGCTGTTCGGGCAAATGCATTATCCATAGCCTTCACAATATCAAATACTTCACGTCGCTTAAGAGTCTTGTTATTTACCGTTAATGAAAGTCCATCTCGTGTTTTCCAGTCTCGGGTGACGAGTCCCACGTGGATGCATTGCCAAACTGGAATACTCTGGCAGTAGCTTCATCGTCAGCACTTTTTCCAGAGATCAATGAACTCACAAAGAGGCCCACGTAATGACACATGTATGCAGATACTCGTTGAGAAGCCCATAGACACTCGCGCAGAGGTCCGTAGATTTGCGTGGATCCTCATTGAATCTCACACAGAGAACCAGTGAGACACTGGCTTGCGACATTTTTATCATCAAAGTCTTCTTCACCACGCAGCTTCCCATGAGAACCGGCCTGGTAGAGCCCAACACAAGCGCAGCAGTGTCATGTTTATCGCCACACCGCTGTCTGTGTGTTCCAATAATGATCAATTAACACGTAGGCTTTCGTGACCAATATTATTCACAATAACGGTTTTTGGGTGAGATCGCGTTATTTATAAACGTGTCGCAACCCTCCACCACCCGACACGGCCAATCAGTAAAAAAATGTGTCACGTTGACAAAAGACAAAATAGTTTACTACTTTAGCCCACCGGTGTGTTGAAGAGTGAATCCACAACATTTACAGTTTTTTAGTAGTACGACGTTTTGCTGGTAATTACATCCAGCATCATCGGGCAATTGTACTAAAAAAAAATTCAATGTTGTCACATTTATAAATAACGCGATCTAACCCAAAAACCTTTATTATGAATTATCAATTAGTAGTGCACTAGCAACACATTAACGCATGAGACTGGAAAATCAACTCTGGACTCGGATCCCTTGTCAGACACTTTAAAAAAAAATCAGCGTTTTGGTATTTTGTTTTTATGACTCTCAACAACAAGAAGAACAATGTCTTATGCGGCATGTATTTAACGTGCCAAAGAAAATATGTTTTGCGGATATCTTTGTGCTTGAATAGTTCATTCAGCTATTGTTTTTTTTTTTTACAAAAATAGGGTCGTATATTACTAAAAATAACCAAGCCACAGCAGATTTTTTCTTTTTTACGAACAATAACATTGTTTCCTACATTGATTTAGCCCCGATGTTCTGGCAGGGTGTCTTGGTTCAACTATGTTGGTATTTTAGCTGAATTCCTGAGAGTTATATCACAGGTTCCCAGAAATGTGACACTGTTCCCTTGAGCTATTTCTGCTCCCACTGTTATGTTACATACCCAATTACAATTTAACAATTTAAAATCCATTCAAAGTTAAACAAATAACCCCAGTTGCAACCACTGCCATGTCCGTGACATGTTTTCTGGTTCAAACACCTTACTGTATAAATTTAGCATACTTTTGGCCCAATAAAACGTGTCTCTTTACAGGCAAAATGTGGAATGCCATTCCACCTATAACTTGACACGTTTAATGGTTATGAGAGCCCTAGCTTTATTTCAAATTCCACAAATATAAACCCACACCTCGTATATTCTGGAGTTTCAACTCAGAAGCCCTTGCACATGGTTGGAATCTATTTGCTCGTGGCAGTGATGTCACGTGGAAACTGAAACTCATCCAGAGGCACAGCTCCATCGTGCTGTCCATGTTATGCATGCAGTGTGGTGTGAGCAGTGGCACAGTGGTTAACGCACTGTGCTTATGAAGCTGGCGACCCGAGTTAGATTCCCAGCTGTGGATCACATTAGCGGTGAGTGATTTTTGTATCGGGCGTCCCCCCTTCACCGATTTGCACTAACCCAGCACGGTGAAGTATAGTCAAGCAATTCCTCGTGGACTGACAATGGTCCTTTATAATGAGCAGTTGACACATGTGTTTTAAAAAATACATTATTATTTTTTACATGTTTACAGCATTGATGTGAAGCCTTCGTGACTGCAGCAATCCATACTCTGTGGTTCTTTCGGTAAAGTCACGTAGATAGAAAAACTAATTATAAAAGAAAACACGACGTTTTGGTCGAAACACAAGCGTCTGTCTTCAGGTGAGAAAAAATGATCTGCTGTTGTGGCTTTATATAGGCACGGGAGGGGGGAGGGAATGAGAGGGGGGGGGAGGAGTTTGGCTGTAGGAGTTAGGCACGGGAGGGAAGATCATTTTTTCTCACCTAAAGACGGACGCTTGTGTTGCGACAGAAACGTCGTGTTTTCTTTATTATTATTATTTTATATCTACGTGACTTTACCGAAAGAACCAGAGAGTATGTTTACAGCCCTTGGTTAAACCTCTGCTGGACGAAGGCAGCCCCATGGCGTAGGGGTTATTTGACCATACTTCACCACGCGCTGCTCAGTGCGGGTTGGTGAAGAGGGTGGTGGGGGGTTGGGGGGAGGGAATCTCGCATCCTTATATATTTTTTGGAGGGGTAGGAGCGGTTTCCAGAACACAAAAAACTTTTTTTTCAGTTTTCGGTTTTCGATCTGAAATTTTTTTTTACCTTCCAAAACCGGTTCTTCGTTTCGGTTTTCGATTCGTTTCAACCACCTCTCCCCTCCCCGATTTCAATGCTGAGTTCAACCATCAACTACCAACCACCTCTCCCCTCCCCGATTTCAATGCTGAGTTTGCTTATCTACTCATGTTTTAAAAATATAATTGAACACGTGTGTGTGCAATAGCAGCTCTTCGTCACACTATTTACAAAATTGACATTGATTAATAAACTGTGCAACAAAGTTTGCAAACATGATAAAATATAACCTCGAGGCTTTCGGCACGTAGCATTATCCAGCCACATTAATCCGCCGCGGGACTTATGAACAGGAGTCGGTAAATCGTCGTGACAAATGTTCGGCAATAATAGTGTGTGACATTTGAGATCTCTGCGTATGATGTATTGCTCCTTTAATTCAATGCAAACAGCCATCAATTGCTCCTTTTCACAACCGTTTGTCAGGTCAGCCGAAACAGTTTACCAAACACGAGGCGTTGTTGTGACAAAACCGAAACACCGCACGAATTTGTCGGTGACCTAAAGCCACAAAGTCCACGATGTGGGTCTCATGGGTGTCAGGACACCCATCCACCAGCATTTTTTAGATGTGGTTTAAGATACCCCCCCCCACCACACAACATTTTAGACAAAAATCATGACATCTGAGTCTGTGTTACCCCCCCTCCCTCCCTCCCTCTCTTTCAGCAACACAGTAGCCCGCACAAACAGTGGGCTTTGTGCTTTGTCAGTAGCCAGGCAGCAACGTAGATTTAATATAAATATAGGGCCGATATATTCCCAAAGTGTGTGTGTGTGTGATGGGTTCTATCTGTAATGGGATCCTATCTGTAATCTGACCAATACCCACCGGAAACCATTCGTGAGTGGGAGCACTCCCCACAAAGTCCACATTGCAGCTGTGCCCCTGAGGCTCACCGCCCGTGCAACAGTGAGGAAGCTTCATCTGAAGTGTAGGCACGAAGTGTACATCGTGTGTGGTGCTGGGATGTATGTGGCAACCAGTGCCACCACGGCACAACACACTTTAAGTTTAGATTCTGATATGTCGAAGATGCCTGTGTGTACAGATGCACGGCTTCAACACACACAAAGACAAATATCCACCGTTTAGCCTGAACGGCACATGGCGATGTTCACCCATCATACCAGGTACTCATTTGAGGCTGAGTCGACCTCGGGGAGGCCCATGACCGGTTCAGATAATCGCCACTGGTGTTGGCCGTGAGCGGGAATTGAACTCGGGTCGCCGGCTTCGTAGCGCAGTGTAGCGCTAACCGTTACACTACCTCTCCCCACAACACACACACACTCGCATGCGGACACATAAATAATGGGAACGCACGAATAACATCTTTCGCACATGTTATGGCCGCATTCCATGTTTACAAATGTTTTGCCCATTTACAGAAGTACAGTGTCACCCGACGCTAGCCAATGTAGATCAAACAGCTTTCTGTCTAAACCTCATCAGCAAAAAAAAAATCCCAAATCATCAAAGTTTGTTTCCTAAAACACATCTGATGGAGATAGACTCATGTATGTATAATTAGCGAGGTACTGATGATCGAGGCATAACAATGGGCAACATCGATTTAATCAGTATCTATTGTTACGTAACATTTTGTGTGTAATGGGTTCACTTAATTCCTGCAGTGTGGGACAGGGATTTTTTTTTTCTGTAGCTCAACTCCCAGACGGCTCTGGCTGAAATTAAGCCCCTGCTTACTTCCATAAATAACACCACATCATCGGTTTCGTTGTGGCTTTGGGAAGAAGTGCACCCTGGGCATTCACGAGCCTCCAATCAGGAATTTAGAATGCGAAGTCCTGTTAGCAGCACACCCACCACATTCGTAACCGTTCTAAATTTGCGGTGCTCTGCACCACACCAGCAACGGATTGCATTGCGAGTACTCACTGCAAATTTAAATACACGCGTGCCAACATTTCGTTACCGTAAAACCTTTCACGCCACGCTTCCTTCGTGGTGCAGCTGGCCGAGGCAGCCCCTTCCCGTCCTGCAATTTTGCAGGCAGGATGCTGCAATTGTCCAGGGAAATTCACAAGGGTAAGATGCGCGATGCCATCGGAAATTCCACTTTGATAATGGAGACCGCGCTTCTGGTTGTTCGTCATTTGCAGGGCACTCACTCATCCCGCAGTATGCGCTTAACCGACACGAAATGTCGGGATAAAAGGCACGAGCGTTGGCCGTGGCTGCAGCAAAATACACGGGATTGGCTCTGGATGGTTGACGGCTCGTAACGGCAGCGCGGGACGGTTGTACACATTGCCGACGGTACAATAGCGTGGCTTTGCAGGCGATGGCTGCAAGTTTAACGGCTCACTGTCGTGGCTGTCAGGAAGGCAAACACGAGCACAAAGAATTGTGACGCGCATTGTTGGAAAGAAAAAAGACAGAGCGCCAGCACCCTGCTATTTTGCATCGGCTAGAAAACTTCATATGCCAGTGCCCTTTTGTCAGGGTTTCATTAGTTGTCAAATTGTTTCCAAGTTGGAGCATAAACAGCCAGGAATTCAGGAATCCCTCCCACAACGACCACCAGAGCATGCGATGTTTACGCTGAGTATGCGTAAACACGGCAGCGATCGTGGGGGCATGTGCGTGCGCGTCGTCGTCTTTTGTCGAAGAGTCCTCCACTACCGCCGACTCAAAATCGGGGGGTGGAGAGAAATTTTGAGCGGGTGCAATAAAATGACATAGTTTTCGAAGACGGTGTTTTTGAACTTGTGGCATGTCTTGAGGTTTTTCGTCTGGAATGCGTGTAATGGCACGTGTATCTGGCCGCATGCTTTTTACATGAGAAAACAGCTGTTCGGCTCCTCTCTCCGTCTCTCTCACTCTCTCTGCGTCAGTTGCGCGGTTTGGTTTTTGGCCGCGTGTCCGCTTGCTTAGCCAAAAAAAAAAGCCATTGTAACGATGAAAAACTGCAGTGCAAATTGTGCAGCCAAAGTTTGCAAGTCTCGCTTCGATATACAACAGGACGCGACGGTGTGCAATGCTCGTCTATACATGTTGACGTAAACCCAATTACAGCGCATTCAAGTGTAGTCCAGCTATGAAAAAAGAAATGGGAGTGGAGCAGTCGTGCATAGGTTGGTAGCTCGAATCCCAGCCATGACTAAAGTACATCAGCGGCACGTGATATTTAAAGTGGCCCTGGGCTCCACCTTCACCAACCTGCAAGGAGCAGGGTGTTGAAGTATGGTCAAACCCCCCCGTAATCTACGTGGTGTGGGGAGGCCTTCATCCATTGGTGGATTGAGAACGGCTTGTAATAATGATGCCAAATAGGTTGTCTTCTTCTTCTTTCGTACGGCTGATGTAGATTCAGAGTAACAACTACAATTGAACATTCATGCGTTCGAGTCAGACGACCGCGTCAGATGCAGTGGGAGCGCATCGCTGCGATTTCTCCTTTGTATTTGTGGATTGGGCATCGCGTCGTTATACGTTGTATGGTCTGTTCTGGATGACCACAGTCGCACACGACTGGAGAGTTTCTAATTTTCCACTTGTGCATCAGGTATCTGGATCTGCTGTGGTTTGTGTGGATGCGGATTAGGGTGGACCGTTCAAATCATACACAATGTGGCGTGGAGCGGTGGTGCAGTGGGCTAATGTGAACCTGTATTTACAGCCGGTGGGCACAGAGGTAGGTGGAGTTGCAAGTTGTTGGAAGGTTGTGAGTATAAAACCCTGCCAGCCCTACATCCCTCCAGGGTCGACCACATGAGCAGCATTTTGTGGGGAGAAATATATTGTTTTTGTTGTCCTATTGAACACACTCATCCCTGGCATGGGATTGTGGAGTTTCCATCACTGACTGGTCCAGGGCTGTAAGTCGGAGGTACGTGAAACTATTTGCAGAATTAAGCAGGATATTTTAAAAAAATATAGAAATGTTTTACTCCTTTTACATTTGCTCCAGCTACATAGCAGACCGGCATAACACAGCTTTCCACTTCATGTGCATGTGACCCTGGTATAATGTTTGGCATAGTCCTGATTTTGTAGGTATTTTTTTAACAGGTTCTGGAACACGAGCACCTTCAAGCGTATGAGACATTATAATCCTTGGTGCAGCAACTTCCATTCTGTGGAGCATATTTATTGGCAACATCTGTTTAGGAGTGCATCGCATAGAGGGGGCATAAAAAAAAAGTGTGGTGTTGCATTGTGGAGAAAGTGTCATATTTTGGAAGCGAACAGCTTTTCCCTGGGTGTTAGTTAGATTTTTTTTAAATGGGTCGTGTCCTTTGTGAAAAAAGCTTCAGCGGCACTGAAAAAAATAAAGGGGGTCACTTTGTTTTTGGCACAACTCGAGGACTGCACGAGCCATACGAGCCAATTAGCGGGATGGCCCCTGGGTAAACAGCAAACTGCCTTTCATTGCTCATTTTGTGTGCAGCTCAAGTCTGGGTGGCTTTCACCCCGCTCCCATTTACTTCAGAACCAAGGGTGCCCAATTAAATCAACGAGGAACAGACAACACCACCATCATCATCATTATCAGCATCACTGTTTGCCTCCTCCTGCTCGTCTTGGCGAAGATGTACCTTTTTTGAGCGAACCTTCCTCTTCATCCCAGACGGATCAACACCGCACCAAACACAAGCACTGAACGTGCACCGACGTTGTCGTTCAGGAGAGCGGATTGATGAAACCGGCGAGCCGTCGTGCAAAAAATTGCATTTCTTTATCACGTAGGCTGCCGCAATTAATGAAAGATGAGTCGTGGGTTGTTTTCGATTTCACGGGTGAAATGAGCTGGCGTTGCGTGAGGGTTATACGACCTCAGGTTCACGCCAGGTGTAACAGGTGTACACATTACTCGCTTTTCCCATTCTCAGTGGAGAGCGGTAACTCGTCAGCAAGATCGTGCATAGCTGAGCGGAGGTGATCACACGTTCATTGAATAAATTAATAACTGCATACGACCGTTTGTTAATCCACTACTGAATAAATGCCTTCTCACGGCGTGTTAATCATGGGGGATGTTTGACCATACTTCGCCACTGTGATCGGGAATCAAACTCAGGTTTCCGGGTTCAAAGTGCGGTACTCCAACCGCTGTGGCACAACTCCGTAAATGTACCGCTGCTTCCTTGGTTTTGTTGAATCTTTCTTTAAAGATAGAATTTGAAATGTATCTTTAGAAATCGATGCACAATCTACAGGTTGAGTCTATACGTCGTCTTTAACTAATCATTTCGTTTTCACGCGAGTGTTCAGGGTATAAAAGAGAAACCGGGGCTACAGACGTCTGAGCCACCCTACAAGATGATCTAATCGGACATTTCAACTGCGCTTTTCATGTGAATGATTAGCATGCCACTGCGACAGTGAAAACAAGCATCATTGAGTAATTCGATTGTCAAGGAAGAGCATTCGAGTTAGGCATTTCTTTTAAATTGGGCACCGACTGCCACGGTTTTGGTCTCATCTATTCCGGGTCTCTATTCCAAGTTAGGCACCACATATTTTTCTGGGCACCCATTACTTATTTTAGGTGAGATCACGCCAAAGAATGAGCAAAATCATCCAGTCACATGACCTCTTGCACGTGCGTAATCCACATCTTGTAGCAGCCTATCGTTGGCCTTCAAGTGGGCAGGGAATGCACAAGTCAGTTTACCCCACCAACATTTTTGATAGCTCTTCCGATGTGTTTTCTGGTTGTACCACGTGCTTTTTTTCGTGTTCTGCGTGACGCCCGACATATTTTTTTTTTACTCCTCGTGCTTGGAACTTCTTCAGTTACGGAAGTTCGCCATGCGGAGCGATGCACCGGCAGCTTGTTCAAGATCACGTTTTCGGTCCTTGAAGAGGCTCCCATCACGTGAAGCCAATTGTTGGACGTTTGGCGTCCAACAGCATGCGGTGCAACCCGAAATAAAGCACACATCAGGATACAGAGCACAAAGGCGGAGACCCACATCGTAACATTTTATATTTACACCGGGGAGGAATTGTATGGATGCCAAAAAATGTGCATACAAGCAGTGCTTATAATGGGACTCTTTGTTTCATTTGCCTTAATCGTGATTTGTAGGACTTTGCCTAGAAGCCCGATGAATATATCAAACCGCTGTACCACAGTGCTGGGTTTCTATTGGGGTTTTTTTTGGTGATTCATGCAGACCTTGTGCATTCCCCTGTTGTTTGCATGGTAATCAAGGGGTTGAAAGGGTTGGGCTGCAGAATCAATTGAAAGAAAAAACGTAGCCTTTAAATTTACGTCAAATTTAGCAGATCTCTCCATGGGTGGCCGGATCAACAATTATCCCTGGTGGAATAACCCTGAGACTTCGTCAGACATTCGTCTGACCATTTACTTGAGTTAATTTTGGCAAATGTGTGTGTGTGCGCTTAAATGCACGCTCTTTTACAAGATGTTTTCTTTAATTCTAAATGCCTAGGAATATGAAATGGCAATTACACACCAGCGAGCGTTTGCCCATATTGACGAAACGTGGTGAAGTATGGTCAGGCAATCTCCATGGCCGACGTGGGTATCGGATGGCCCTCATCCAGGAGTGGATTGGCAAAGGGCTGTAAAGAAGAGGAATTTGTACGACACATTTACAGCTTGGAGTCAGTGAATATAAATGTTCACGGTGCAGCTCGTAAATATTGCGTGGAGGATTTAAGATTCTTAAAATAACACGCACGCGTGTTATCGATGAGTTTAATTTTAAAATTCACTCATTGATAAGTTCACCAATTACCCTTGAACTGAAACTAATCTTTTGCGGCTAGGCAATAATTGCATACGTTAAAATAATAATGAAATTTTCAAATACTTTTATATTGCAATTATAGACAGTAAACTTATAGGTAAAGAAAATGTAAATAATTACCCTTGAAACAAAACAAAACTCCTGATAGTTGGATTTGATAGATAAAAAAACTTATGGGTTCGACAATTCACTGGCATTCACGTAGATGCTACAGTCAACGTATGTTGATTTATTTATAAAAAGGAAAATATAAGACTGTGATATTGTATATCGCATAAAAAAGAACAGACTCAGACCCTCAATGCAACCGGGATTATGAGCCTTAATTGCATCGGGAATTTAGAAATCCATGGAGGAAATATATTATTTGGTTATAAAAAAACTCAACACAGTCAGGTTTTAAGAGGAAAAAACGTAAAATAGGCGACGTATTAGGTTGGTTTATATAATATTACGTGTGGCGTTTCTGGATGTGTGTGTGTGGTATGGAAAAGTCCCAGGTGTGCCATGATATTTTGGAATCGATTAACACACACACACACGCGCGCACGATGAAATAAATAATGAACAAACACGTAGACAAACGGACGTCAACGCAAAGCAATTAAAGAGACAAACGCAGAAGTCGAAATGAACACAGAAGGCACGAAACTCCAAATAAAACAGAACAATTACCAAGTGAAACACGTAGATGCGCACGCACTGGCACACAAAACATACAACTCCTTCCTAACCGCCCCATTACACCCACCCCCCGGGGTGAGTGATTAAACCCGAGCCTCACGCGTCTGCGGTATTGAGTCGGCGATGAGATGCCGGGAGAGGGGGGGGGTACAGGGGAAGACACGGGGTGATGTGAACGAGGGCAGCGCGACACACGCCCATTGTGGAGATTCCACATTTCCAACTTCGCCCATTGCGACGTAATCACTTGCAAGAGAGACGCTCGCGCGCGCGCGCAGATCTTCATCAGCCACGATCAATACACTGTTGGTTGAAGGACCCATAGTGATTTTATTTTAGGAGCGGGGGGGGGGGGTTCGGTGTGCTGCGGAGATCGAGACAACTCCAAAGTGTGTGTGTGCGCGGTAGGGCTGAACGATTAATCGATTTCAAATCGAAATCTCAATTTGACACAATGCGATTAGCAAATTGCAAAGGCTGCGATTTTTTTGCGAATTCAAAAGTCCTATTACTTCTTATTATATTTATGCGGTATTATTATAACTTTACTTATTTAACTTAACAATTGTTCTATGTTTGATCTATTTCAGTTAAAACATTTTAATAAATTTTGGAAGCAATTAATATATTTTAAGTTCTCATCCTTGCATTAGAATATATAGAGCAGTTCATATTTTGATGGTATCACGTGGCAATGCTCCATCACATGTTTTAAATCTATTACACGGTGAATATTGAACTGAAACTTGACTTTTTAAAATCGCAAATCACATCGCAATCGCAATATCTGTCAGAAAAATCGCAACTAGATATTTTCCACAAATCTTTCAGCCCGAGCTCGTGTGGTGCCTTGCAATGACAGAGACTGAGAAGCAGTGATCTAGGAAGCAGGTGCCCTCTCGTGCCTGCCTTCGGCAATTGCAGTGCGGGCGCCTGCAACGTGAACCACGTGCCAGAAACAGTCAACGCAGCGGGTTTTCAAGACATGACAAGCTGCCAAAAACGATTGTAAACTATGCGCAGTTTAAACATTGCTCTGACCTTCATGGCCCTCTGCTTAATGCACTGGTGGTTAGAAAAATGAAGCCATTAGCTCAGCGAGATGTGAGAGAAAGTATCGGCATTCGCGTGCGTTTTCCATTTCTAATTTGTTGTTGTTGTTAAACTCGTGAATGAGTACAGACCCGAAGAGCAAAAACGCGAAGCGGCCAGTAACAAACAGCACCGCCGAAGTTGTAATCGATAGGAGTTGTGCATGTTACCTAGATTGAACAAGGCTGGAAGAGCTTGAGGGGAAAACAAGATAGACGACGGTGAGGAATTATAAAGTTTGTGCAGTGTGAAGACAGCACCACAAAGGGAAGCGGTTTGAAGTGTAAAGTGGTAGAACGCGGTGTGACGGATGAGACGAAACTGTTTTCCCGGGGGGCCGAGTCCTCAACATCAGTGGAAAATTTTCGATTTAAAGTTTTCGTGACTGCAGGGATTCATCTTCTTGGTTCTTTCGGTAAAGTTACGTAGAATGAAAATAATAAAATAATAAAAATAAAACATAATAAAATTATTCTCACGACGTTTCGGCCACAACGCAAGCAGCCGTCCTCAGGTGGAGAACAGGTCTGTCGAGAAGACAGAGTCTGTCTTATTTCCATTCTACGTGACTTTACCGAAAAAACCAAGAAGATGAATCGGTGGAGAACTCAATGGGTTCACGAGGGTCACGAGAGCCGTTAAGTCACCCGTATAACTCTGTTCAAATGTGCCACTTGTTCTGTGCCTTCAGGAGTAAAGGCCCCTTCCAGCGACGTCATCAACGCAGTGATCGCAGGTCCGCGAGGACCGCCAGGCCCGCCTGGACCACCTGGGTCCCCAGGTGACTGTTGACTGAAAATCAAATGGCATATATATGTCTTCTTGGTTCTTTCGGTAAAGTCACGTAGAAGGGAAATAGTAAAATAATAAAAATAAAACATAATAAAATAAAATAATTCTCACGACGTTTCGGCCACAACGCAAGCAGCCGTCCTCAGGTGAAGAACAGGTCTGTCGGAAAGACAGCGTCATTCAGACGCTGTCTTTCCGACAGACCTGTTCTTCAGACGCTGTCTTTCCGACAGACCTGTTCTTCACTGAATGACGGCTGCTTGCGTTGTGGCCGAAACGTCGTGAGAATTATTTGATTTTATTATGTTTTATTTTTTTTATTTTATTATTTCCCTTCTACGTGACTTTACCGAAAGAACCAAGAAGATGAATCCCTGCAGTCACGAAAACTTTACATTGGTATATATATGTTATCTATCTATGTGTTCATAATAACGTCATTATGAACACATGATAATATGAACATATTTGTGTCCATGGTGACGATTTTTTTGGGTTAGATTGCGGTAATGCAAATGTGTCGTGAATCCACCTCCACCCGATATAGCCCCCAAGAAACCCCCTTTATATTCTTTACTACGACGTTTTGATCACAACACAAGCGATCGTCATCCTGATGACGATTGCTATCGACGTGACTTTACCGAAAGACCCCAAGAATATGAATTCCTGCAGTCACGAAAGCTTTAAGTGAAGATTAAACCCCCTTTATGATGAATAATATTGATCGTGAAAGCCTACTTGTTCAATTATACGTTATATATACTGTATATGAAGCCTTCAAAAGCGTGCGATGAGAAATCAACATTGAGTCACAGAAACTGCATACATTAATAAAGAAGGCTGCACGAACCTATAAAGATTAACATTTTAATCAAAGAAACGTGTTCTTTTTCGATGCAAATTAAGATTTAAAAAACCCATATTTTATTCAACCGTTCCATTAAATTATTTTATGCATGAAGGCGTATAGCCGTCTGGATTTACATGGTTAAGCGTGGAGTTCTTAATCCTTTGGTTTTAATAAATTCACGGACCGCTATTTACTATTTAAATGTCTCCCACTTTCTGACAGGCCAGGAGGGCCTTGCCGGGCCAATTGGGCCAGATGGCCCCGCAGGGAAAGACGTGAGTATCTTTTACAAGTACCGTCGGCCGGTACACTATATTAATCTGGAGCTCTCGCGAAAAAATGTTGATGATCTGTATAGCTACCCTATGACCTTATCATATGCAGCTATGCAGAAGGGTGCCACGGTGGCGAGATGTTAACTCCCTCGCCTGGTATGCAGGAGGTCGTGGGTTTCATCCCGACCCTGACGCCCCTGTGTATTTGGAGTTTACGTGTCTCTTTCCGCGGTCGCGTGGATTTTTCTCCGGGTCCTCCGGTTTTCTCCTCCACATTTACAAACATGCCTTTAGAGTATTTGGCGGCTGTAAATTTCCACATGATAAGCCACTTCCTCGAGCTATCATTTGTGTCCAGATTGTTTCTGAAACATAGCTATATCGCTCAGTGGGCCTTACCTGGTAAAATAAAAAAATAAATAAAAAATAGTAAGTTTAGTTATCAGCCCGGATCAGTCCGATCTTGTCAGATCTCAGAAGCTAAGCAGGCTTGAGTCTGCATGGCACTTGGATGTTGTCGGCAGGGAGTTAATGCGGCAAAATCCACCGTTGTACCGTACTACACTCCAACAGCTGTGCTCTCCGCCTTCACCAGCCCCGCACTGCGGAGCGTGGTGAGGCGCGGTCAAAACCTCCCACTACCACCACCAACAGAGGCCCTCATCCAGTTGCGGATAAAAATAAAGTGCCGTATGTGTGCACGCATGTAGCCGAACGGTCAATGAAGTGACACAATGAAAAGCGAGAGAACGTAAATATTGTGTTTTGCCTCTTCCAGGGTTCCAATGGAGCCGTGGGACCACCAGGGCAAGAGGGATTAAAAGGAGAAAAAGGCGACAGGGTACGGTAACACGCAAAGTTACGCTCCATGAAACCGGCTCCACACCTGAGCCGAAAGATGCAGCGACCAGAAAAACTGCTACTCAAGGTTGCGCTGCTCGGTCATCGCTCGCGACTGCTTTGTCCACATCTAAGCGCTTCGAAATGCGCGACAAGAAAGTGCAGAGTGGTACCGGGATTGTAATGACCAATCACAGACGTGGTGAACCACTTCGCTTGCGAATGAGCGAGTAGATCGCTGGAAAACAGCTTGTCTTCTGCGGTAAGAAACCTGCCTTGCAACTGCTCGCAACCAGTTGCAGGGACGTCCAAATGTACAGGCGATCCAGTTGCATGCAACCAAGTTGCGGCAACTGATCGCTGAGGTGTGGATGAGGTTTGCCGCTGTTGTCTTCAACTTGTTCGTCACCCAACGAATGCGGTGGCTTTGTTTGCAGGCTGGATAACGGCTGGCAGATATAACATGTAACATGCAGGATGGTAATAAGATTGTTCTTTGGATAATCGCTTTCTATTTTCTTATTCTTAGGTTTTTTCGGTAAAGTCACGTAGGTAAAAAATTTAAATCACGAAACGTCGTGATTTTTATTTTATTTTTATTTTACTTTTATTAATTTTAATTTTTTACCTACGTGACTTTACCAAAAAACCTAAGAATATGAATCCTTGCAGTCACGAAAGCTTCAAATCAAGAAATTATATTTTCTTCTTCAGAAAAGTGCAAAATGGTCGGTAGACGATTACGGCATTTATAAAAAATGTTCTGCAAGAAAAGAAAAAACCCGTACATATTAAAAACATACAACACCTTTAATTTCATTGCACTAGTCAGGGGATTTTTGCAGATGAAAGATGACGTTATCTGCCGCGTGTTTATCCCGCAGGGCGAGCGCGGTTGGCCCGGGGAGTCTGGCATGAGAGGCACGCACGTGAGTTGCCACGCAATTATCTTTTCGCGCGACCAGTCAATTAGCAACATCCTGCGGTCAAGGCAGCTCAGCCGTTCAATGTGCTGCTCACATTACCGATATATCGACCTGCAAATTCGGTCCCCCAACCCCACCCCCCCCCCCCACCCCGATTTTTACTCATTTGTTCATGACATTGCCATGGACTTGCAGTGGCCCAGAGACTGCAAAGCTGTAATGCTGAAAATGTTCTTCGCAAATGCGATGAGGATGCTCGCGATAAATGAAGATACTGCAGTGGATTGTTTCGTTGTTAAAGAACATTGCCGTCATTTTCCCGTTTCAGGGAGAAAAAGGAAACAAGGGTGATATTGGAGAGAAGGGTCCTCCAGTAAGACACGCACACATTTGTATTCATGTTGATAATTCATTCGCACCGCACGTAGCCAACCGTGCTATAATTTAAACATTACTTAATGCGTCTTTGAACAAGGCAGCTGGGCGCAGTGTGCCTTGCGAGGTTTCTCCCACTACTCTAGAGATCTTTGAAAAGTTGCTTTAATTTGGCGAAGTAAGAGGGGAGTGTGTCCAAGACCGCTTTGGGTTCGTTGTGCAGTGTGCCAATGACTGTGCTAGCCTAAAACAGTGTCGGGTGATTAAATCATTGAAAATTCTCACACAGACATAACGGGTTATTATGCACCAATGATGAAGCCACGTGGCACACTCAAAGAGTTTAATGGAGAACCTCCATCTGGTAGGCTTTCACGCGCCGAATTAACCAGATGTTCACACAACAAATATGAAAACAATTGACAAATTACCGTTCCACTGGCACTGTGTCTGGATCCAGAATAGCTTTGCAGCCTGCTGGAGGCTTAGCACGTGCTAGCTTGATGAAATCCATCCACTCTGGTGATGAGATTCACTTGAGAATGTTTTATTCTTTCAATTTTGTAAGGGATCGTTTGACAAGTAAAGGAACAAAAAAAATCCGCGGGGGAAGGTTTCCACGCCGCTGCAAAATTGGAATTCCAACAACGAACGCATTCAGTTAATCAGCGGAGCAGCAAATTGAAAATGCAAATGAACAAAAAAAAAGAAACGTGGTTTTTTGCGATTGTCAATAAGGGTTACCGTGATGTGTGCGTGCAGGGAGATGGAATCCAACAGCTACGGGAGGCCCTTAAGATTCTGGCCGAGAGGGTGCTAATCCTGGAGCACATGCTGGGACTGCACGGTGTGTAACGTTGCCCTGACTGACGTTCAATCCCATCCCCAGCGCAAACAATTACAAGCAAGCACTACGCTGTTACATCGCCAAGTACATGGTCAATAGTTTCTATACCAACAAAAACACACAAGACTGCATATACAGCACACAACTTAACATGCTGGGATGTGTTTTTTAATCTCTCCATGTTAAATCGTTGATATGCTTACAATTTTTTTTATAATAATAATAAAAAACAAATCTAATTTACAGGCCTGTATCATTATACCATGCCTGACGTGTCAGTCATGGGTGGGGGTTGTTTTACCATACTTTACCACGCTGGTCAGAGTTAGTTGGTGGAAGGGGAGCGGATCCAGGACTGGTTTAGATATTCTTTGCCAGTGATGTTAGCCACGATCGGGAAATGGACCGTATTAATTGTGCAGTGCCCTAATCAACCGTGCCACCATGTCGACGCCATTGTATTTCATAGTTATAGTATACGTATGGAGCTGACAACCTGAGTTAAATTTCCCAGCCAAAACTAACATCAGCAGTCAGTGATATTTGCACCGGTTTAACACACCCCAATTTGCCAACCCGCATTGACCAGCATGGTAAAGTATGGTGAAGAAGTACCGTCACCGACATGACATGCAGAGGTTTTCATCCGGCAGTGGATTGACAAAGCGGATGTTAATCGCTGTTGTATTAACACATCATTAGACCTCCTTTGTCAGTACCAAAATATAATAATAGGGGTTTTCCCCTTTTTTCCGGCAACACAACTGAAACCTTTTAACAAGGAATCATGTGTGCACTAACCACAATACTTGTGGTCAAAATGCAAAAAAAAAACACTCTGATAATATATGCATTGTCCTTAAAACTGATTGGTCCACACCAGAGACAGCTTTCTTTTGAGCCTCATCTCAATTGGTGCTAGACCAGAGGATGCCAAAAGGCATACAGCTCAAAGACAATACACTATCAAAGTAATGAGGGCTCGGGGTAAGCATCTACATCATTAGACCTCCTTTGCCAGTACAAAAATATAATAGGGGTTTCCCCCTTTTTTTGTTCGCATTTTGACCACAAGTATTGTGGTTAATGCACACATGATTCCTCGTAAAAAGGTTTCAGTTTTGTTGCCAGAATAAAGGGGGAAAAACACATTATTGTTGTAACACACATTTAAACTTGATTCAGGTTTTGTGCACTGCATGGGATGTTCATATTTCGCTTAGGTGCCTTATTCTTGGTGTATTTCAAGCGCACGTATATTTGTTTTAACATTATACAATTTTTTCCAGATGTTACAATTACAAATATGAATCTAAAGTCTCTTAAAAGCCATCTGGCTTTTGCATGCACGTTGCTAGCCACTGCCCTTAGAGAACCATGTAATTATAGATGTATTTATTAAAGGCGAACAACAGGCTACATGTGTACACGTTAACACTTAATAGCGTTTCGTTTATACATTGAAAAAAACTGCTACGTGAAATGCAAGCAATGCCTCACAGCTGTAGGTGGTGGTTAAACTCACATTACACATGTTATAACTATGAACTCTCCCTCAGAGTGGTAGTATGAGAATGATTCTATTGAAAGACTTTGCATTGAAAAACGGGTTACATTGCATAGCGTACATGGGGCCCTTATAGAACATCACGATAAACACGAAATGATGTTCACATTGAGGTCGTACGTGAATGTACATCGAAACATACACAACCACATAGATCCACCCTGATAGCCTTTAACGCACTGATAGCAAGCACTTTTGAAGGCCAGCACACCATGTCAGGTGATAAGAATAATTTACATTTCTTTATAAGGCACTTTCCACTTGGAATTATTGGAGGCTGATTCAACCGTGTGTGTTATGTCACACACAAAGACAAAGATCCCCATATAGCCTTAACTGACTGTAGGGGCAAGTGCTGTTAGCGAGCACCTATGAAGGCCGGAATGGTACACGAGGGGGTGGGTGGCCAGCACCACGCCCGACCGCCTTTGTCTCCCTAGTGGCGATGTTTACACACCACACAAGGTACTCATTTGAGGCTGAGTCACACACACACACACGGTGGCACACACGCACACAACTACACACATGGCTACATACACACACAAGATCATTCATACATGGCCATGCCCACAACCACGCATGTACACAATTGTGTTTGCGCTGATTCGTATTTGCTTCATTGGTGACCAAGGCCATTTTTGCAAACGAGACTAATCCAGGTCTCTTAAATTTTCGCTCGGTTAAACAAAATAAACTTCATGTCTTTATGTCCTTAACAGTCTTTACAAGCGTTATCATACCCACTCGTTAGCCACACGGAGCGGATATAATGCGTTAACAATTTCAACATCGGTTTGACAAGCGTTTACATAATTTCTTGTAACTTTTTGTTTGTTTTTCGCCTATAACATGCACTCAAATTTTAACGTGAATAGGCATTTCCTTTTTGCCCGCGTGACTAATACATGTGCTCAACAGGGCAATTGTTGGCAACGGCTCACCACGTGGCTGCCTTCCTGCTTGTCTGTGGTTCCTCGCGCCTCCGAGTCATTCCCTCTCTCTCTCTCTGTGGGAGGCACGAATTAACTGCGCGGCGCTCTGCTACAAATGAAAGTTGTTATGATATGAATCGCGTTTTGTTCATATCTGCACAAAATGTGTTTTATCCTCTCGCCGTTAAGACTCACTCACGTCTTCGGAGTCTGGCTCTGGGGAGGATTTCCCGACTCCAGCTCCTCCGTCTGCGGCGCTGAGTAAAATCCGGCGTGGAATCACGCCCGCTCGACTGCGCCTTCTCCAAACCCTGCCGACACAACAACGCAGAGCTGGGGGGAATGAGTAAAGAGAAAAAAAATCATCAAATAAGTTAACAATTAAAGACCACAAAGTCAGTTCACTTCTTCAGTGTTGATTTTTTTTATTTTCTCACAAACAGTAATTATAACTTGTTTTTTTTTTAAAGACGTAACATTCTTCGTCAGGTTTTAATAATTGTGCGTAAGTTACGCGGCACAACACAAACAGGGACATTGTTCACGTGTACATTTCTATTTTAGTGAGAAGTCAAATGAAAAAAAAGCAAACAAAAGGGAGATGATGCTAATTGCTTTCGATGTTTTTGGTATTGATATTACACTTTTTTGTGGTCTAGTACAGTGGTTTCCATATATATTGAAAGTGCAATCCATAACCATTTTTTGCAGGTTGCAGCACAAAGTTTGGGAGCCACTATTGATGCAGTGTTTAGATCTACTTATTGTAAATGTAGCATGCCTATCGGACTTTAAAACAAAGATGTTCATCCTCAGATCTGTATTTTTGAAAACGGTCTTGAATGCTCATACGAAAGTGAGCCGTTCCCTTATTGTGCGTTCCGCCTGTCTGTGCAAACATATATATATCACAAGGTGCATCGATGTGTAAAAAATACGTAGCTGAGGCACAGCAAGTTCGTTGTGAATGGCGTGCCAAAATATGAGCCACGCGGGGCCGACCACGGCATCGAGAGTGCCGAGGTGTCCCCGTGAACATCAGGGTTTTGTTTCTCGTGTGACTATGGCACGTCCGCTTCTCGCGCAAGTCTCTTACCTCGATTTCCACTGCACAACCGAGCCGCAGCTCAGCAGGCGCCGGGGTCGTTTCTCTTTTTCCCACTCCACAACCTGAGCCGTGCCGTGCCGCTGACGCCGCACGCAGTGAACGTGCGACGGTGTCGGCATCGCACGTTCAAGCGTGCACCGAGTGACCTTGGCGCCGTTTCGACCCCGAGCCAAATTCAGATGTCCTGCGAGGCCAGAGTTGTAACGCTCTGTTCCTGATTCGGCTCGGCATGTGGCCCGTGGAAAACGATCCGGTTAATCCACGGCCCTGCTGGGAGCCGAGTCTAGATTCAGATGTCTTGGCATTCGCCATATAGTTGACACTGGCCAAGCCATCAGGCCCCATAGTGTAGAAGTGGGGACTCTGCATCAATGGTTCCTGGACGCAGACTTCTCAGCAGTGAGCGTTTAGTGAGTATACCGCACTGACGAGTCCTAATGAAGATGAAAAGTTGTCTCTCTCTGTCTCACTGCTGCCTGTCAATCACATTTCCTCAAATTATACTTGATGGTCACCTAAGACAAGAGGACTACAATGCAGTTCTTCGGGAACTGTTGATGTGTTTTTGCATAACGGACGCGTGCTTCCTACGCACGGCCCTTCGCGTGCCATATGAAACGTCAGACGTCTTGCGAGGCCAGGCTATTGTGGTCTAATTCTGGCTCGACTCGGCAAATAGCCTGTGGTGGAAAACCACCCGTACCGTGACAACCCCCCCCCCCCCCCCCCAATGCTGGCGTGGCTCATGCGCCAGTGGGAAATAAGTATAACCAGTAAAAACAAAGTTTTTCACTATAAATCCTTTATATGCGTGGCGGCTAGAGTCCTCTCGTCCTCTGGCTTGAGATGGCTGCCACCTATGGGTCAGATGATTGCATTGCACCATTAAGCAATTGGTAATTAAATAGAATATTTTAGTCCTAAGAAGTGTAAAATTTTGGAAAAAAAATTTTCACGAACATTAATTGTCACGCACAACGAGTCTGTGTGGAAAATGTCAGTTCGATTGGATCACGGGAAGTGGGTTAAAAAACGACCGAAAGATTTGCACGGTTCTAAGCAAGCAAGCAAGCGAACTTAATATAAAGGATTTTAAAAAGGTGGTTTGGTGCGAATATGCCGAGGTGCGCATCCCCACTTGGCGTCATTGGTAACGTCGGTGGCGTCGGCGTTGCATCTCGGGTACAGGCGCAGTGTCGGCCGCGCTCGACTCGCACCGAGTCTCGGCGAGGGACTTTCATCTTCTTCTTTCTCTGACGTTTTATTCCACGGCTCCCCAAAAAAATATCTGCTGGAATGTGTACGTTCCAGGAGTTACAATACTGCAACTTTTACCAAGAGGGGAAGGGGGTATAGGGGGCAGGGGGAGATGGGGTTTAGGTGGGTGGAGGAAAAGTGGAGGGTAAAAGTGAATCTCCTATTGCCACTTGTGCAAACGTCGGTACTCAATTTGCTTTCGTATTTCAAACGTTTATTTAGTCCCTTAAATGATGATATTTTGTTCGACGCACTCGTGCGGTGTACGCGTCTAATGCTGGGGTGTTTGCATCGATACGTCCGCTTTGCATTGATTCCGCTCGGACGATTGCAGTCTCGGCGGGCAGTTTCACGGCGGTGGCAACACAACCGTTGTCTTTCTTTTTAAAGCTTTCATGACTGCAGGGATTCATCTTCTTGGTTCTTTCGGAAAAGTCACGTAGAATGGAAATAATACAATAATAAAAATAAAACATAGTAAAATCATTCTCGCGACGTTTCGGCCACAACGCAAGCAGCCGTCCTCAGGTCTGTCGAGAAGACATAGTCTAAATGACTCTTCAGACTCTGTCTTCTCGACAGACCTGTTCCCCACATGAGGACGGCTGCTTGTGTTGTGGCCGAAACGTCGTGAGAATTATTTTATTATGTTTTATTTTTATTATGTTTTTATTTCCATTCTACGTGACTTTACCGAAAGAACCAAGAAGAAGAACAACCGTTGTCGTTTTGGACCGCTCCTTTGTTCCACCTGGGCCTCCCCCCCCTCCCTCCCCACCTCTGCTCTCATGACTGTCACCGTTGGTGCGAGTGTAGACTTTCCAGTCATACTTGATGTAGATTACGATGTAGTAATATACTAAAGTTGGAATTATAACTGTGAGATATAAACCCTTTTTTCCGCCCCCCCCCCAACCCACTACCCAGTGAATATGTTTATTCGTCTTGTTAAATTGCTTTGTATTGCACCATATTATTACAACGTTTCATACACAAGTCCCAATAATGGGTACTGATGATATTTTCTACGATGTAACAGATCAACTTCATGTTTCTACCAAAAAAAAAAGACCATTAGTTACACTCCGAGGCCGAGATTATTTAGTCATCAAAATGAGCCATTTAGGGTAAAACATTAAAACTCAACAATACTGTTATTTTATCCAAATAAGCCTGAAAGGCCCTATGAAATGATTTAAAGCTTCGTCCATCATTTTCTTTATACTTTTTTCCACTTTATTTTATTAACTCACAATTACTGTGGTCATATAATACAAGGATTAAATTAGTTGGCAATGCTCTCAGAACATTATTGTACTGTACTATATATAAATAAATTCAACAAAGTGTCATTTGCATTGCTGGCCAACACACCTTGCTTTAAACCTTGTGCGTTGATGATGTTAAGATTAAATGAGAACAATTTCAAACGGCCGTCTGACATCGGCACGTCAAAATACAACAGGGCAATTGCGAAATGTTGTTGCGTTGCCATACCTCTGGACAATGTGTTTTAATTTGCCAGCCGAACCCTCCGTATCATTGAGACTAATACAACAGTCTAACATGCGCACCTGGTAATGGAGAACATAAGTCGGTGCTCGAATATCTCGAGTTCTAAACGAAAACAGTCTTGGCGTTTAACAAATGGTGCTAACTCATCGTGGTAATGTCGACTTTTATCACCTAGAACGTGGTTCCTCAACTATATTTACCGGCAGGCCACATTAACAACACCTTGCCGTGTATTGACATGCCACGTTGCGTCGCTTGTCGCTGATGTGTATCTTATCTCTCAGTGGGCCACTCCCAAGAAGAGCCTTCTTTGCCTGGCCGCATCTGGCCTCGCGGGCCTCTTAGTCGAGAAGAACCGTTGGCCTGTAACAGAGCAATGGAATCTCGGGCTAAATTTATTACTCACAACAAACCGTTGTCCAGAATCGGTGGCACGTTGAGTGTGCTTTTACACGAATAAGAAAGAACGCACTGAGATGTGTCGTGGTGCTTTCAGTCCAGCCAGGAGCTGCATGAACTGCTTATACAAAAAAAATGCACAAATTTACACTTTGTACATGTATTGCCATTGCTCATTTTACACTGTTTTGTTAATGTATTTTTTTTGTAACAATAAATCATTAAATCCAAAACCTTTTAAAAACAAACAGGTCATTTCATTGTCACAGTAGCGCGATCATGTTTGATTTGAGATTACAGTGCATTAATGTGTGTGTATATATACATGTAGTAATTAGCCACTTTGTAAATCTACAGCTGGACGAAGGTCTGTCTCTCCACGTTGTCGTTGGTAATGGGGAATTGTCGTTTGGCTATAGTTCACAATCCTGAAATAACTTTGCCGTGGCCGGAAAGCAAACTCAGGTCTGCGGGTGTTCATTGCGCCCGTGCCCAAATGCCCAAACCACTCCACCCCTACCCATACCGTCTGGTACAGGGGTGGGGAACCTTTTTTCTGCCAAGGGCC
Source organism: Lethenteron reissneri (assembly GCF_015708825.2). NCBI lineage: Eukaryota > Metazoa > Chordata > Hyperoartia > Petromyzontiformes > Petromyzontidae > Lethenteron > Lethenteron reissneri. The sequence goes on from NC_083805.1 coordinate 5,068,350, forward strand.
ATTTGGATATTTATAACATCATTCGCGGGCCGTACAAAATTATCAACTTAAAAATTAGCCTGTTATATTTGGTCAAACATTTAATTAACTCACCCCTAATGCGATGGCTGGAACTGCTTCTCTTTGGCGAGGCGTGTGATGTTAGCTGGTATTGATGATGTTGCTGCTACTCGCAACTGCTTTTCCAGGTTTGCTCCTAGATGTATTGAATTTCGAGTCCCGCCTGTGGTTGCCTTGGCAGGGCCACACCAAATGATTTCGCGGGCCTTATACGGCTCGCGGGCCGGACGTTCCCCACCCCTGGTCTAGTACAAGAAGAGGCATTTTTTTTTAGAATTCGGTCCGAAACTCGATATTTTAAGAGCCGCGACGCACGTCAACACATACACCTTACGTCACGGAGCAGTCCGTTAAGAGCTGCAATACGGCTACGGAGCAACAGGTTGGCCGATCCCTGGCCACGTGCGGTATATTACACTCGGCTATGTAGTCCTCTGCAGCTCCGTGAACTAAAGGACCCCTGAAAAAGCCCACATTGTGAACATTGTTTCCCGGTGGTGTTTTCTGGGATTCCAAATCCAATGGTCATGAAATTTTGTATTCTCAATACGGTACAGCAAATAAAATAATAAAATAATAACCGGAATATGACTAATATTTCCGCAATATTAGTAAACAATTGTTTTTGTGTGCCAACAATGGTGTGCGGTGAAGAGCAGCCTACCGCTTCGGTTGGCATTGTTGGGAGCCTGACAACTGTGTACGAAACCAGCAATCACGGTCAACGTGTTTCACCGTGGCCAAAGTTGTTGATGACACCACACCTCATTGCCAACGCGTTCGACTCCGCCAGATCACGCAGCTCCTGTTGCACAATAGACACAAAGCACAATAGACAGAAAACATAATAGACACAAAACACAATAGACACAAAACACAATAGACACAGAGCACAATAGACACAAAACACAATAGACACAGAGCACAATAGACAAACCGCAATATACACAAAACACAATAGACATAAAACACAATAGACACAATAGACACAAACACAATAGAGGCAAAACGCAATAGACACAAAGCACAATAGAGGCAAAAACGACCTCCAAGATTTGTCCCTGACAGTCTCCCACCATCTGCTCTTTAGTCTTCCCTTGGCCTACCGACTCATGGATACCATTCCAGTGCCCGTTTGTGAAATATTATCGAGACAATTATCATCGCCGTGGAGAATGAAAATGTAATTCCGAAAACTTATCTCCTGCTCAATAAGACCGACTTTATGAAGAGTCCCTGATGCATAAACGCTAATTGTGTCATTCAGTTGCAGCAACTTTCTGCAGTCCGCTGCCTGGAGTGTTGTCAATGATTTTGTAACTTGAAGAACAAAATGTCACCAGGGTGTTCAGCAACAATCAGCGCGCACACAGCTCGTCTTCAAACAAAAACACCAACTTATAACACATTTACGATTGCGTTATGTAAGCCCTGGCAGACGCGAGGACTCATAAGGAACGCTCCCAAAAATAAACATGGACCAATTTACACAATAGTACATGTTTGTTATTGTTGTTATCCCCAATAGCTACAATTAGGCAACTACAGTAATCAAATGCCGATTTGAAAACTGTTCATCAGCATTTTTTAAAAATGTTTAACTTAAAACTAAATGTTTTGTTTATTTACCAGATAAGACCCACCACTGAGTTATACAGCTCCTTTTCAGAAGCGACCTGGCCACAAATGATATCCCATGGAAGTGGCTTATCACGTCCAAATTTATAGCAGCCAAATACACTAAACGTATGTTGATTCTAAATGTGAAGGGGAAAAACGGAAGACCCGGAGAAAAGTCCACGCCATCACGGGGAACAGAGACGTGAAAACTCCAAATATACAGGAGTCAGGGTCGGGATTGAACTCAATCTCGCTTATATGCCAAGATATGGAATTAACATCTCGCCACCAGGCCCCATGGTGTAAAGTTTAATCTCCAGCTCATATAACTAATTCAATCTCTCTGACCTATTTACATGTGCTCTGAAAAAAGGCCCACTGCCCAAGACTCTGCCTATCATATGTATTTTTGTTTAAGGTCACGGTGTTATTAGTGAACGTGTTGAGTTGTTTTGGGTCATTGCGCTTGTGCACCACTGCCAACGCATCAGCATTACCAAATCACGTGTTGCTCTAATCACCCAGGAATGTCTGTCCTTAACGCTCGTGACGTCACTCCACATCGAGCAGCCCCCCTCATTAATATTCATTAAAAGCTGACGTCCTCCAAATGGACACCCCTTCCACCCCTCCTCATTAATAATCATTAGCACGTGACGTCCTCCAAATGGACACCCCCGCCATTATTATTATCTACTATAATGAGCCAAGAATGTCTGTGTAGAACGCTCGTGACGTCACTCCACGTCGACCAGCCCCCCTAATGAATAATTATGAACAGGTGGCGTCAATCCACATGGAGCACCCTCCTCCCTCATTAATAATCATGAGCGGGTGACGTCACTCAATATGGAGTATCCCCCCCCCCTCACTAATAATCATGCGCAAGTGACGTCACTCCACATCGAACAGCCCCCCCACATTAATAATCATGAGCGGGTGACGTCACTCCACATGGAGCACCCTCCCCCCTCATTAATAATCATGAACAGGTGACGTCACTCCACATGGAGCACTCTCCCCCCTCATTAATAATCATGAACAGGTGACGTCACTCCACATGGAGCACCCCCCCCTCATTAATAATCATGAACAGGTGACGTCACTCCACATGGAGCACCCTCCCCCTCATTAATAATCATGAGCGGGTGACGTCACTCCACATCGAACAGCCCCCCACATTAATAATCATTTGAAGGTGACGTCCTACAAATGGACACCCCCCCCCCAAATTCATAATAATTAGCGGGTGACGTCACTGGGGGGGCGAGCCGTCTCCTCCCCCCTCCTCGGCGTCAACTCACAACCCTCACTACAAAGGCAGAACCCTCACGTCACGTGATCTCCGTCACGCTGTTGAGACATCAAAGTAAAAAGGACGTCATGATGAACAAGGGATTATCACCTTAAAATGAAATAGGTCTGTGTCACCGCGCCCTTACAAATTGCACACGCATTAATGCAATGAATATATCACGTCGCGGTCTGCTTTTTGCTTGCAAGTTTCAAAATTTACTGCAATACAACCCGTCCTTAGACGGGCAAAAAGGCTAGGAGCCACATAAAATAGCAGCCAATGTCTCCTTCACGTATCCTTCACACACACCCCCGCCCCCAACGTAAACAAACATCTAATTGTTTATTTCACAACCTATCAGCCGGACGGACACACGCCCACCCCCCCCCCCTGGGAGTGCATCCCTTCAACAGCATTGTTTCAAGACGAGCAAAAACTCTGGATCGTTGACAAAAGAAACACGTCTCGCCAGCAGCCCAGGCTTTGCTTGAATAATAATAATAATAATGATGCTTTTTATTTATACGACGTTTTTCCCTCGCTCAAAGCACTGCACAGTAAAAAGAAAAAGTATTAAATATTACACATACACCCCCCCCCCCCCCCCCCCACTATTACATGAATCAATAAGGATGCTGAACTGCCGAACTCAAAGCAGAGGTCGCAAACGGGTTTTGATTCCTTACCCGTACCCGGCCGCACCAACGCAAACGGGTACCCGCACCCGGCCGTACCCGTACCCTACCCGTACCCGGCCGGGTACGGGTAGGGCACTGGTATCGGGTTCCTGATTGCGACCTCTGGGATGAAGCCATGTTGCAGGCGCGGGTGGATTGATTCTAGGAACTTGAATTGTGAGAAGAGACAAGACGTTGGAAAATGAGTGACAAACAGTTACTCACCAGTGACTCACGGTCTACCCGTACCCGACCGCACCAAGGTGGGTATCGGGTACCCGGTTGCGACCTCTGACTCAAAGGGAAATAAGTAAATCCCGTAAAAACAAAGTTTTTCACTATAAATCCTTTATATGCGTGGCAGCGAACTTAATATAAAGGATTTAAAAATATATTCGACTGTGGAGGACGCGGGGATCGATCCCGCGACCTTTGGCATGGGAAGCGAGGGCGCTCTTGGCTCTTACACTCTGACGTTCAGCCAAAGCCATGAATTAGTTCTATTTGAATATATGTAAAATAATTTTTTTTTGCCTAAAAAGTGTAAAATTTTGGGAATTTTTTTTCACGAACAATAATTGTCTGGCACAACGAGTCTGTGTGGAAAATGTCAGCTCGATTGGATCACGGGAAGTGGGTTAAAAAACGACCGAAAGATTTGCACGGTCCTAAGCAAGCAAGCAAGCACGCGAACTTAATATAAAGGATTTAAAAAGGGGGACCCCTCCTCCTTCTCCCCTCTCCCTTCCAGGGCAAAGCGAGGGAGAGACCCCTGGGGCCGATTCGGTCGCTTGGCTTTGCGAAAGCGTCGCTCGTCACCGCCAGGTGGCGCTACACAACCGGGACTTTAATCTTAATTTTGGAGCTTTCGTGACTGCAGGAATTATTCTTTGGTTCTTTCGGTAAAGTCACGTATAAAGATAAAATAATAAATTAAATAATAGCATACGACGTTTCGATTGCAACACAAGCAATCATCATCAGGTATAATGAAATAGCGACACAAAATCTAACCAGAAAAAATTATAGACAGACATATAAGCAGACAGATATCACCAAGATACACAGAGAGAGCAACACAGGTACAGAGTTGCTCTCTCTGTGTATCTTGGTGATATCTGTCTGCTTATATGTCTGTCTGTGGTTTTCTGGTTAGATTTTGTGTCGCTATTTCATTATACCTGATGATGATTGATTGTGTTGCAATCGAAACGTCGTATGCTATTATTTAATTTATTATTTTATCTTTATACGTGACTTTACCGAAAGAACCAAAGAATAACCGGGACTTTGCCCCATAGATGGAGGGGCACACTGCCTCAAATTTGTCCTGAATCTCCATTTATATCCCACCCCCCGTCCCCCACGCAAAATGCCACCGTCCCTCTGCTTGTTTCAGTTGTTCTCTTGTTGCGTGAACACCCATGAAAGACGGCGCCCACACAAAGTGAAATCTACTATAAGGACCGCAACATTCAATTGAGTAACATTTATTTTGTTTACTACCAGGCACCCATTCAATGAAGCCCACCGCCGCACTGTTTGCGTCACTTTGTGCACAACATGTAATGTGCTCCTGACACAGACGCAATTGTAACCTCTCCTCGTCTGCACACAGCTAGTTTTACACGCAGTCATTTGTAATGGCGTCCCACGGGAATGCTTCTTTGCATCGTAAAAAAATGATCTTCACAAATGTTATTCCATGCACAGATTAAAATCTAAACGTTTGCACACATGAGTGACATCCAAATCCAATTTGTAAATACTGCCGATGCAAAGTGCTACTTTAACCAGCCACAGCACGGACCATCAGTGGCGCTTCACGAACATAAAACCGAGTAGGAATTTTCCTCGCATTTTCTTGGCATCGGTGCACCAACGCTCTCAATGTACAGCAGAGCTCCACAGCTATCCACAACCCTATTACCCGCAACGCCCCGTTATTCTGGCCCTATTCCTATTTTAATTGTTCTTAAAATGAGTGTTGTGAATTCATAAATAAGTTTGCGGATAATAGAATCTGCAATGTTTGGTCTCCGGGTAGTCATAGTTCTTGAGCTACTTCTTGTGGTCTTCCCGTAAAGATAATTATCACACAGCGCGGCTTCTGGAGCATTTTAATGCATCAAGGTTGAACGTTCGTATCCCGTGGAAAGCATTCGTAAATAAATAATGTTTCAAAAGTGATAGCTAATGATCTGTTTTGTTGCACTTAATGAAGTCATCTGTTTAAATTTCCCTGCACTCGAGCGAAGCCCTTGGTAATGACATTGAGGGCAGTGAGAGACATGGCTTCCCAAACAATTTTCTCAAACCGCTCTCCCGGCTGTCGTCTTCAGGCTCCCTTGCGAATGTTAAATCAGTTCAGGTCAACGTCAAGGCAATGAGAATGCATACCTCAGAATGGCTGGGCCCGGCCAAGACTACACAATCAGGGTCCCGCCTGCATTGGCAGCCATGTTAAAATGCTAACAAATGTCACCGCTTGCGTGTACATGTAATTAATACAACACTAAATTTCGATTTAAAGCTTTCGTGACTGCAGGGATTCATCTTCTTGGTTCTTTCGGTAAAGTCACGTAAAATGGAAATAATAAAATAATAAAAATAAAACATAATAAAATAATTCTCACGACGTTTCGGCCACAACGCAAGCAGCCGTCCTCAGGTGGAGAACAGGTCTGTCGAGAGTCTGACTCTGTCGAGAGTCTGACTCTGTCTACTCGACAGACCTGTTCTCCACCTGAGGACGGCTGCTTGCGTTGTGGCCGAAACGTCGTGAGAATTATTATATTATGTTTTATATTTTTATTAGTTTATTATTTACATTCTACGTGACTTTACCGAAAGAACCAAGAAGATGAATACAACACTAGTTCAACGACGACCAATAATACCTTCCAGCCCTTTGTCAATCCACTGCTTGATGAAGGTCTCCCCCCACGCCGTGTCGATGCTATTAGGCATCGTTTAGCCATACTTCGCTGCTCTGGTTCGTGGCGGGTTCAGCTGCAGTGAAGCGGAGTAGTATACTGGACCGGTTCAAATAAAACTTTTCGAACTTGGATCGCCAAATTCACGCCGCAGTGCATGAACCACTTTGCGAACACATGGAACCAAAGCAATAATTGATTTCAGTTTACTGGAATGTTTCCTAGTACGTAGTATCTTAGTTTTAAGTTTTGTAAAACTATATAATCTATTGTAGTTTTTTTTATTAACTTAAAATGGGGATGCCTGTATTCCAATAATTGTAATTGGAGCACATGTGTAATTTTGAAAATGTATGTTTCAAGATATTAATCGTTTAGCCACCATCTCAGTTTAATCGGACAAAATGCAAATTTTCCTGATTGAACAGTACAAGATTAATTCCCTTTGTCAGACTATTAGTTATTTTCATGTTTTTATTATTTCGATTTCATGTTTATATAGAAAGCAATAGAAATCATTATAAACAAATGGAAAAAAACAATTGGAAAAAACAAATGTTTAATGTGCTTTTGCATCGGTCATTTTGTATCACGTGGAATCCGAAAGACATTTTAGTTGCATGATATATTTCTTTCCTCCAAAATGCAGCGGCACTTGGGGCGAAATATATCAGATTCATTAAAAACAATGGTGCCACTTGTGCTCTTTTCATTCGAGAGAGAGAGAGACAAAATACATTAAGCATTAATATGAACCTGGTTAACCACCTTTAGAGTATGAAGATAATAATAATAATAATGGTCTCCTGGTATTACCGGAAGAAATCATTAAGCATTTCTTGGTAGTGAGTGCAAGGGGCCTGTCAGGCTAAAGAATTACACAACATTTCTGGGAATTTTCAAAAATATTTATAATTCTGGCAGTTGCAGCACATAAGACAGGTTCCCACTTGCAGCACTAATGTGCAGTCTAGTCGCTACATGGCTGCATGTACGATGACATGCGTGCCCTCAAGCTAGGGTGCAATTTTTTTTTTTGCAAGAGCAGCGTGTTGAGGCTTTAATGGAAAGGTGCACACACACACACACAAAATAATTTGACTGTCTGCTGGACGATTTTTTTTTTAAAAGGCAGTGTGCAAACAATTCCCGAGCCTCTATAATCGCTGTTTAAACATTGGCCATTTCATCTGCATTTGTAGAACAAAACAAAAAACAAAAGCAGAAATCATCCTTTGTAAACGATAATTACAGAGCGTTCAATTCTTATTTTGCATGATTAAACGTTGCAACCTTGCAAATGCTTGTTTTCGCCGCTGCGTGTGGAAGGGGGCTTCATTGGAGTGAACTGTGGAGAAGAGCCCCCGATGGTACTGGGCCAAGTCTTCCACAATGGCCAAATCACCGAGAAGAGGGGGGTGGGGGCACACGCCCAAATTTTATCCCACCACTCGCGACCTACACTGAGCCGTGCTGTCCTAATAATTCGTTTCGTAGTCGTGAAAGGTGAGAAATGCGAACAATTATGGGCAGCTGCACCCAGACAAATCGATATTTGGAGGTATATGGAAAGGTGGGTGGCCCGGTTTGCGGGCTCCTCTGGCTCACGATCGTGTTGGGGCCACCGAGCCGTAGCTGCCAAAAATCCGGGGTTCAAATTCAGGACTCCCACCAACTGCGACGCATAGGGGCCGTCCATAAATGACGTCACGCACCTAGGGGGGGGGGGGGGGGGTCAGACATTTGTGACGATGTGTGACGAGGGGGGAGGGTGTTGAGAAATGTGACGTCACATCAAAATGCGCAACTTTAAATAAAGATAGACAACACGTTCTACTTAATGAAAAATACTTTTCATGAATGTTTTCTCCTACAACTTTAGAGTGCAGCGCCACAATAAATACGCACTACAATGACAATAGTTTAAAGCGATTTGAAGCATGTTACATTTGGGGGGGGGGGGGGCAGAGCTTTGTGACGTCATATCTGAGGGGGGGGTCTGACTTTTTGTGACGCCGTGTGACGAAGGGGGTGGGGGGGGTAAAAATCGTCCAAAATCGCGTGACGTCATTTATGGACGGCCCCATACCCCGCATACTGTAGGGTGGATAGAGGTGTAAGTCACGTGCAACGTTGCTTTAACTGCGATGCGAGAAGACCGCATTAATCCGGCGACCTCTGTATAGGACTGGAGGGCCCAGCGCGTGACGAGCAATACACCAAGGGTAGCAACGCTCTCTTTGCATCAGTGCCCTACCACATACAGAGGGTGGAATTGCTTTAAGATTTGGTGGACAACAAGACAATGCAAAGGGCGTAGAGTGGTTTTACAAAGCCGATCCCTCTCGGCCGGATTGGGAAAATACTGTGCGCGGAATAAGCTTCAAGGAAGAATTATATTATCGGTGGAGCGGGCGCTCAAATTTCATACTAACTTAAATAGAAGAGACTCGTGATACGCGATCATAAAGCCGTGACATTTCGTGTCACGGCTTTATATGGGGGTTGAATATTCTTCCTTGAAGCATCTTCGGATGTGAGTTGCATTCAGATGCTGTGTAAAATGTCGTTTTTTTTTTTAACAGAGCCCTGCCACCATATGGCTGCTATTTGTGTTCATACGTACGCCGATTGCCCATGACCAACAACACCTGCAGCATCTAAGGAAGTGCTATGGGCTACATTGTGTTTTCTGTAGTCGTGAAACGTGAGAAATGCTAACAACTATTGGCAGCTGCACCCAGACAAATCAATGTTGGAGGTACAATGAAAGGTGGGTGGTGAGGTGGGCTCCTCTGGCTAATGATCATGTCGGGGTCACTGAGCCGTGGCTGGCACAAAATCGTGGCTTCAAATTCAGCACTCCGTTGGTGATCAAAGCAGCTTCGCAAGTGTGGCAAGCTCTGGCCGTCTCTCTCACCCTCTCTTTCTTCCATTCTTTACACTGTATACACGAGCGACACAATAAAACGAGAGACATTATTTCGTACGCGCAGCTACTGCTGCTGCTGCGCCATGGAACGGGGAAAAAAATGATACCACGCGTCCATTGTCTGCTTTCGAGAGTGCAGGCCAATGAATCATTTCTGCTTCGATCACGTGTTTGTCAGTTTTGACAGAGGCAGCTGAACAAGCACAGGTCCACAGACAATCTGTCACCGTCATTTATCCTCAACGTGGTGCCACGGTCAATCCACTGCTGGATGAAGGTCTCGCCGCCAAGTCGATTCCATCTCTCGCGGTCACTGAAATCGTGTGCTTGTCGAACCCATGCAAACACACTCTGGAAATGAATGGAAATATCGTAAGGAAACACTAAAAGGAATATAACAACAACGCAAGCATCTACAGCCATGTGTTCATCCACTCATGAATGAAGGCTTAGACCAACATCTTGGAGCCTCGGAGGCTGTTCGACCACACTTCACTACGCTGGTCTCTGAAGACTTGTCGAAGCAGGAGGGTCTAATATTCGTTCAGATATCACTCAGCATTCATGATGGTAACCATGGCCGCGAATCAGGCTGAAATGGCGGCCAGAAATGTTCCGAGCTCACTATTCAAACCCTGTACTGTCGCTCCTCCTACCTTTCAAACTTAAGCTTACAACAGATACAATAGATACTCTTAGTTCTTTCGGTAAAGTCACGTAGGTAACAAATGAAATTAAAATTAATAAAAATAAAAACAATAAAAATCACGACGTTTCGGAGGCAACACAAGCTTCCGTCTTCAGGTGAAACCGTCACAGCAAAATATCTGTACCTTATATAGTGGTTTCATTTTTTTACCTACGTGACTTTACCGAAAGAACTAAGAGTATGAATCATTGCAGTCACGAAAGCTTCAAATCTAGATACAATAGAGCTTCAACAGATGTGTTTTTTTCTTCTTCTTCTACGTTAATTCTCCCGGTTGGCTGCTCGACATATGCACGTATTTACAATGCACAAGACGAGACAATTCTCAAACATCCTGTTGCACTACATTCTCTGTGTCTGCCTCACCTGAAACATAAATGGACCAAGCGTATGTTTTAATGCACCCCTCCAAGTGCAGGTGCATGCCACTCAAACGCATTCCTAAAACATATTGTATCCTTTCCACGACGGCAGTTTCCCGTGAAAAGAAGAAGAAGCTGCATTCTTTTTTTTTGTTGCTGCTGATTCCGAAGCGTATCGCCACGAGTAGGAAACCTTAACCTGATGTTTTTTTTTGGTGGTCGCGTCTAGACACTCGAAGATACGTCTGTCAACAAGTGTATCGCCCAGGTAACATCAATTGCAACCGTATACGCCGTATTGATGGCAAGCTCTTGACGGCATGGTCATCCTCGCAGCGGCTTTTGGCGAACCATCAAAACAAAGACGGTCACTGCATCGCGCGCTTTCAGATGCGCCTCTGCGGCCGATTTTTTTCGGAGGCCACTGCAGCTATGCAATTTTGAATCGAGATTGAAAACTACTTTCTTTACAACTGTGCCTTTGTATTTAGTTTGTGGTTCCTCCTCCGCACCTCCAATGAGCACAGATGATTGCGTACGGTGCGATAGAAGTTCAACATACGCACGTGTTTCTACACACGGCGTATATGGGCGGCAAAAACAAGACAAAGCTCCCCTGTATAGCCTGAAAGAGACTGTTGGGGCAAGTGCTGTTAGCGAGCACCGATAAGTGCCAGAACGGCATCACGCCCGGCCGCCTTTGCCTCCCCAGTGACGATGTTTACACACCGCACCAGGTACTCATTGAGGCTGAGTCGACCTAGGGGAGGCCCAGGACCGGTTCGGATAATTGTCACCGGTGTTGGCCGTGAGCCGGAATCGAACTCAGGTCGTATGGCAGCGCGCTAACCACTACACTACTGCCCCCCACATGTATAATCTACACACACACATACGCATGAAAGCAGATTTGTGACTCCCAGTAACTGGTCCAAATAATCCCTAAAATTGTCATCGTGTGCACGTGATCATAATTGTAATATTAACTCACGTAAGATTAAAATTACATTACCGCAGTGGTTCTTAACCTGGGGTGCACGCACCCCCTGAGTGTGTGAGACATCGATAACACTGGTCAACAGAAAAAAAACATTTTTTTTCTGGCCTGGACTTTTGCAGCTGTTTTAGACTAATTTCAGGGTGCTGATTCCAAATCTGATCTCAGATTTGCTCTATCACATCATTTTTATGCTATCGGCATACGCCATTTTCATTGATTTTACCTTAAATTAGCTCTGTCACTTATGATTGCAAGTTGTTGCGAGTCAGTGACTGCTTTAGTGTTAAAATATGGTGCTGTATTTTTAGGATAGTGTGTTTATAATATAATTTTATGTAGATATCCACATTTATTTAATATTTTTCTTCCGCAGTTTTTATTGAAAATGCAATATTTGATATCTCAAAAACCTGATGTGATAGACAAAAACTGATGCCAGATTTGGAATCAGCACCCCAAAATTACATTAAAACCGTTGAAATACTTTATGCCAGAAAAAGTGTGTTGACCAGTGTAATCGAAAATACAAATTAAGCTCAGGCACGTAAGTACAACTACTTTCTTAATTTCAAGCTTGCGTACAGTACCACGTCGTTGTCCACTCATTGACATGCTAATTTTTTCTCTGCCCCCTCCCTCTCTCCGCCCCCGCCCCCTCTCTATATTTAAGGCCCCGTCACAGAGACGACCTCTCTCTTTGTGCCGATACGTGTTCTCTCTCTGTGTATCTTTATGATGTCTGTCTGCTTATATGTCTGTCTATAGTTTTCTGGTTAGATTTTTGTTGCTATTTCTTTTATACCTGATGATGATTGCTTGTGTTGCAATCGAAACGTCGTAGTATGCTATTATTTAATTTATTATTTTATCTTTATACGTGACTTTACCGAAAGAACCAAAGAATACAACTACTTTGATTTCATCAAACCCTATGTGTTTACGAACATTATACTTTTTTTACGATTGGGAATCAAAGGGGTGCAAAGCTGCAGTAAAGGTTAAGAACCACTGCATTGACGTTTAACCGCTCTGAGTTTGGTATAATGTGGGGGAAGTCAGGGACGATTGTTGTACGGAAACACTCGCCACCACCAGAGCAATGCGGAATCTCTACCACTGGCTCTGGACCGTGAGCCTCACGAACGGGGATAACATTGACTTTTTTTTAAAGAATTACCAATACGAATAGAATTATAAATAAAATGCAGTGTTATAGATCCGATATACGGCACCGTACACATGGTGATGGGTCGAAATTTTGGAGAAAGGGGAGAGGGAGAGAGATTGAAAGCAGACCCTGCGTGGTGGGACAAACACTGAAGACGTTTATGTAAATATGTCAGTTAATTCATAACAAAAGTTTTTTTTGGGTTAGAGATCACGTAAACATAAATGTGTCGTTAATACAACGTGCCAATTCGTTACTACTTCAGCATACCGGTGTGTTGGAGAGTAAACAAACCCACAACATTCACAATTCGAGTTCCGCTTTCGCGACAGATATTACTCGTAGTAAAGTTTTTTTTGGGTGAGATCGCGTATGCGTTCAAATGTAAAACCGGTATGAAAGTAGATTTCACTTGTGGAAAAGGCTCGGATTTATTCAGCAAGATGCATATGTCCCTTGGTTATCATGGAACTACATTAGCATCTATTGCAGTTACAAACGTAAAGGTGGAGCCGTGCAATTGCTTGCTCACGCCACTGCTCGCAGAAGGGCCTCCAACAGAGGGAGCTCCGGGGAGACAAAGGCGGCCGACCGTGGCGCTGGCCACCCATCCCCTCGTGTGCCGTGTAAAAGCGATTAAAGAACACGGGTTATTAGTTACGGACGAGAGAACGAATAGTGAGGTTCCTTCGGTAATGGAAGCAATTTCTGAATGTATGACGGTGTTGACCCTTTGAAATTAATGCGGGCGGTTAAACCTGTTTGGAGGAAGATGAAGAAATGCTGGTGGAGGTGGGTTGGGATAGATTGAAAGGGGATTATAAGAGAATAAAGGTGCGATGGTTTGATATCAGTGAGAGACAGGCATCTTGGGAGACTTCTGGGAGAGCTTTGCTCAGAGAGCTTGGCAACATTTCATTGCAAGGAAGAGGCCTTGGGTGTGAGAATGTGGGGAGGAGGCGGTAGCTGCTGCTGCTGCTACCAAGTTGTGCGGCACTGGTGTAAGATTGCTGCTATAGTAGGGGCTGGCTGGACACACGTTTGCAGGCACGTGACGAAAGTCAATTAAATAACTTACTCACATCAAATTTGTACAACATTGTCCGGGCTGATAAAACAAAGTTAGGAAATTCCGAATGCGATTTCAGGCCGCGTACATGTGCGTGTTTTTTTTATCACGTCACTCTTCTGGGGGATAAACAGCCTTAACGCCACGTCTCGGCGCACATGGCATTTAAGCAATGGCCATTTATCTTTTAAGATCTTGAACAGTATTGCCTCGAGTCATCTGTCCTGCGCGATTCACCCGTTGGTCCGTGGAACGTGTCCGGCGATGGGCCCCTTTGCGTTCGGGAATGTGCTCAACCCCATCGGCATCTCAATAAACGGCACGTGCGCACGTCAACTTGAAATTTTTTTTTAAAAATTAAAATCTTCTCTCTGCAGCTTCACGCTTGCAGACCCGCTCTTGCTTGATTTATATTTATTTATGGCGATTTATCGGCAATGGCTAAGGCATTAACTATTTTTTTCCAACGTCTTAAAGCCACCGGCGTTGTTTTTACGAGTTTAGCCTTCTTTTTATTTTTTGATTGACACCCATGTGGAGCGAGAGAGAGAGAGATGCGAGTTCTTTTTAAAATCCTTTATATTAAGTTCACTTGCTTGCACGCTTACGACCGTGCAAATCTTTCGGTCGTTTTTTAACCCACTTCCCGTGATCCAATCGAGCTGACATTTTGCACACAGACTCGTTGTGCGTGACAATTTATTTTCGTGAAAAAATTTTTCCAAAATGTTCCACTTTTTAGAAAAAAAATTTTCATATTTAATTTAAAATACCAATGTGATAAAAATGAAACTCTTACTCAAGAAAAACAGAAATGAATAATAAAATAAAACCGATGCCACGCATATAAAGGATTTATAGTGAAAAACTTTGTTTTTACGGGTAAAATTTTTCCCCCTTCTCCCCACCGTTCCTGTGCGCCGGCAACCTTGAGCTTCGGTCACGTGTCGATGCTACACGAGTTGTCAATTGTCACGTGGATGGAGCTTGTGTCACAGTGGTTTAAGAGGCACTGCGATAAAACAAACTCGATCACCGGGCTTCAACTGCTGCTGTCCACGGCGAACGTTATTGGCGCGTGATACATCAGTCGGACGTGAATAACCGCGCTGACTTTTGTTTTACATTCTTCTAAAGTTTAAACTTCGGCAGGCATTCATGAAAAAAAAACACACAACCCTATATATGTAATGTATTACCAACACCTTAGTTGTACTTGTATCATCAACAGTCATCAGACTATACTCTTTGGTTCTTTCGGTAAAGTCACGTAGGTATAAAATAAAATATCAGACTACTATAACACATTTTTTTAAAATTAATGTGCGTCTTTAAGCAATTATGGTTGTTTGACCGTACCTCGTCACACAGGTTACTGTGGCTAGACGAAGACCAGTTCTTTATCCCAAAAAGGACCACTTCTGATATCGCCTGCCACTCTCAACATGTGCGTTCGGTCTTCTTGGTTCTTTCGGTAAAGTCACGTAGAAGGGAAATAATAAAATAATAAAAAGAAAACATAATAAAATAATTCTCACGACGTTTCGGCCACAACGCAAGCAGCCGTCCTCAGGTGAAGAACAGGTCTGTCGGAAAGACAGCGTCTTTCCCTTCTACGTGACTTTACCGAAAGAACCAAGAAGATGAATCCCTGCAGTCACGAAAGCTTTAAATCGAAATGTGCGTTCGGGTTGCACTGCTCGGCGTTCCGCACGATTGTCCCCTAATTTCGCCCCCCCCCCACGCGCTCTGAGCTTCCCTCGGACCGAAACCACTCGCAATTACAACCCCAAAAACACATCAGAGAGCCATAGAGGACGACCGCGAATGCTCTATCTGCGCAGTGCTATCGCTCGCTTAACGATGTTAGCCATTTCATCTGCATTACTGGAACACAAATAATATTGATTTTTTTAAAAACCACACTACATTATTATGATGATTTGCTTTCATTGTTGGTAAAGGAGAAGCCGTGCAATTGTCTGCTTATGCCACTACAAGTGCAAGGCCCTTCACTAGAGGTAGCTCTCGAGAGCCCCTCAATAAGGTATTTGGCCTACTCTTCCACACTGGTCTCTTGTAAGTAGTGGGAGCGCCCACACTTTCGCCCACCACAAGCCACTTACGGTGTATTTATTCATGCTGCTTGGTGGACGAGAGGCAGCGGTGAGGTATGATTTAAATCGATTGGCCAATCACTTGGTGCTAATGTCAACGGTGGCACCCGTCGGGTTTCACAGTACAGTGCGCAAATCACTGAGCCACCGGGCTATTCACATACTGCGCAGGATACGGCACAAAGGCAGGCAATTGGAAGGTTTTAATGTGGAATACAAAAATAATTCGATCATGCCATTTGTGCCGGACGCACGCGGCGTCGTGGGAGTCATCCGTCCGCATACTGTGCAATGTTGTCATTTACAACAACAAATCGGGAAAGCAATTGTCCACCAGAGGGAAGTTACAGGTGGACAACAACTCTGCCAAGTAAACTGTAGATTGCCGTTAAATATAAACGTGTAATTTGTATTTCGCTGGGCTGACATCAAGACACCTCAAAACCTTCACTTCCAAAATACCTGTTTTGTCGCCAGAGAATAAATTGATACTTTAGTTCGTAGTGGAACAAGGATCTACCACAGATGAATTGCTGGCAGTACAGTACCGATCGTAGGCAATCGTTGGAGCCAGGCAGAGGAAGCGCAATTGGCTTTAAAAATAAAACACAGGAGAATAAATATAATTCGCAATGCACTGACATGCTTATTTGAATCCCATTTTTATTTGCTTTTCACTTAAGAAGTACAATGACACAGCACTGAAGGCGACCATATAAGGAAAATGCGGGGCATTCTTTTGTTTGCAAAAATTTTTAAGACCTCGGTCTTCAAAGTGTTTTGGCCGTCCGCGCCACACGCGTGAGCACCATTGTAATGTCTACTCACAAATACCAGGGCACACAAATAATTCCAGTTGTTTCCTGAAGAGGCGTTACATCTCACACCTCTCCGGGAATAGGACATCCGAGCAAATACACGACCACGTGGCTTGACTGAAAGGATGCGATTCGCTGAGCCATAAAAATCACGCTTAAAAATCAGCCACCCCCACTTAGGCACAACATTTTTTGTTAAACGAATATTGACAATTATACACTTAATTAAACTTAAAGCGTTTCGCTAAACACATCAATAAACTGAGCCGTACCATACCGTCCAAAAATTCCATTGCCATTATAAAACAAATTGGCATAAATCTTTCATAACGGATTATTTGAATATGCATAATTAAGGCACACTCTATGATTATTTACAATCTATTTCGAAAAGAACAGCTATTATGCCGACTTCATCTGACAATATATACAAAAAGATTCCACTAAATGTTGAAAAACCCCTCTTGACAGCTCTAATGCGTACATTTACTAAATCAGTGCTACGAGTTAAAAACACGTACGAAAATGTACTCCGAAAAGTGCACAATTTCAAGACTGGCTTTTTCCTCTCGACTTCTCCCCTTTTCATCTTCATTCGTCCATTTTATTTCATCACAATTGTCCTGACATTTCACCGTGGAGCCCAGCATCAGCGTGCGCCCCCGTAAACGTGGAATAGAATATACTTTCGACATAAATCGCACCATGAAACGGTCTCTCTCACCCCGCTGCCAATAAAACGTAATACAGAGCCCTTTACAAATGTTGCTCACACCACCACCACCAGAACAAACTGAATAGGGATAAACATCGTTTCGTCCCACTTGGCCAAAATCCATCATTTGTATCACACCGAAGCAAACATCTTCCCAAACCATTTTCTTTACAGCGAGTTTACACTGTCATTGCGTATAATTACAGCGGCACTGTTGTTGTACAGTCGTAGAACATTTAAGGGAAGATCAGGCCGAAAAAAAAACTCTCAACATGTGTTTTTGTTGTTGTTGTTGTTGTTGTTGTATCGAAGAAGCTCCCCAGCATCGTGTTGCGTGTGAAACGTCGAACCCCGCGCGTGGAACATGCCGTCCAACTCGAGAGCACACCCGGTGGAACCAATTCATTACAGGCCACCCCAAACCATGGAATGCAGTGGTTAGAAGGCTTGAACGTCCCATCACATTTTACGTCTAATTCAGCCCACTGTGTGAATGCGGGAGGGAGGAGGGGGGGAGACCATGGCACACATCGTCTTCGGTTGTAAAGTGCGTCAGGGCGCGCCGGGCAGATCGGTTTCTCCGCACGTGCTGGAGGAGGAGGCTGCAAAGTGGCTCTGTGGCTATGTTGGCTAACGTCCACTCAAATTAACATTTATTCATCTATATTTTGTAAATGTAGCTGGTGTTTTAACCGTGGGAAGTTGTGTGAAATAGCATTGGCTAAATAAAAAAAATCCTTCGATCGAAAGAGCGGGGGCCTACAGTGCAACACACCCTCACACGCTGCAACGCTGCACAACTCTCTCTGTGTGTGCAGCGTTCTTGGCTCACTCGTCAAGTTGCATTCGCGGCTAAATGATGGACCGTGACCCGACCGCTTTTTGACATCGGCTACGCTCCCAGACGGTCTTGAAAGCGTTTCCCCGCAGCTCCCCACTCGTCTTGCTCAGTCAACACTCAACAGCATACCGCACGTATACATTGCTTGCGCATTAGAGGTCTCGAACAAAACAAAGCAAATCATTCGGAGAGAGAGAGAGCGAGAGCGAGAGACCCTTATTTGTAATCCTAAACAAAAAAACAAGCATCTTCGTTCAGCTAGAATTGTAACTCCCGTTTATTGTACGGAATATACATTGCCACTCACCAAGTTGCAATTCATTTACAGCCCTTTCAATAACACCAATGGTCTCGCCCCCATGCCATGTCAGTCATGTTGCGATTTGTTTGACCATACTTCACCACGCCGGGGAGGTGTAGATATTGGTGAAGTGGGAATCCGAAAACCGGTTTGGCTATCGCTCGCCAATGATGTAACCGTGAAAGCTCAGAGATTTGGCCTCGGGTCAGGAGGTTCATCGCTAAGTGGGCCAACCACTGTTGCTCCTAACTCCACTTACCGAGTCGTCCTCTCTCGTATGGCGTTTAAAAAAAGCAACAGCCCACAATTGTATCTTGTTTGTTTGTTTTGTGAGACATTCGACCGCATCCCGTGCAGCCGGGTGGGACCCGCTTGTGTCACGACAATACGTGTTGTTGTTGTATTGGGCAGTCGTCGCTCAGTATACTTCGCCTACAATGTATTCACGATCATCAAATGGACCGGACGCAGTTTCCTACGAGTTCAATTAGCAACCAGTAAAACTGCATAAATATCAACCTCGTTCAACGTCTGTCGTCCACAGAGAGCAGTCTTGCGTCGGGTGTAATCCACCAGATTATCGAGCATCCTGCCACGAAGGGCTCGAACGGGCATGTGAAGCATCACCGAGATCGGTTCTGCGGCGGTGCGCGCCTGTGATCCAGCAACTTGGCGAGGGGGTCACTGCATCATACGGGGAGTAAAGACATTGGGAGAGACGCCTACTCGCATGGCAATGAGACAGCACTGCGAGCGAAGGTGCTCGCTTACTCGTGCGGGAATTGGAACGGTCATCGCCAGGTGTCTGGGTTTACCCGAGGAGCCGTGGCTCACCTCCGTCATGCACAAAGACAAAGAATTATCGCTCGTATGGCCTTCAGCTATTGGAGCAAGTACCGTTGGTGGCCACATATGAAGGTCGGCACGGCATACGAGGGGTGGGTGGCCAGCATCATGCCCGGCCGCGTTTGTCTCCCAAAAGGCGATGTTTAAACACCACACGAAGTATACTCATTTGAGGCTGAGTCGACCTAGGGAGGCCCAGGACCGGTTCAGATAATCGTCATGTTCAAGAGCATTGCTCAATATAAAAAAAAATCATTCGTGTAAAAAAAAAATCCAGACCCAGCGAGGATTTTGTTGGAAGTTGTTTCAGGCTGTATTGCATATTGCATTGCTTCATTTCACTCTCGAAATGTATTCATATGATACAGTTTAAGTTCGCCTATAGAGTTGTCGAAACACAAAACGTGTACAAGAGTGACACTTTACTTGTTCTAGGCCTGTTAAGCGATTCCCAGGAACCGTTTTCAGAATAAATTACTGGTCCCAAAAGGCAGGAACCCGCAATCATTTCAAATGAAATTTTGGTCACGTATGCAATGATTGGAATGTGCAAAAAACATTTTGGAAGAGGTGGGGGGGGGACGCGACCCACACGACCCTGCTACACGTGACCTGCCGATTGCCTTGACCGTGGCGTTACCCGTTGTTACCAGTGGCGCGTCGGGAGATAGAACCGGCGCTAGCCCTGGATTGTAAGTCCGGCATGCCAACCATTAACTCCGCATAAAGGTAAATCCTGTTACGTTTATTGCTCGACGTTTTGTTGACGTGCAGGAATCCAGTCACTGCCTTTTCACGATGCAAAAAAAAACCCACGGTTTTAACAAGCATCATTTATACCCACGATTGAGTAAATTAAACAGAAATATATATTACACATTTATTCAACAGTAAAGTGCTGATAACTCATCAGGCATTGGAATGGCATATTAATAGACTAGAACTCCACGTATTAACGGTGAGGTGGGGGATGAACATCGACAGATTCCTGTCATGTACGATGTTGTCTGCACGATGTTGTCTGCACGATGTTATCTGTACGTTGTTATCTACACGATGTTATCTACACGATGTTATCTGCACGATGTTGTCGGTACGTTGTTATCTACACGTTGTTATCTACACGTTGTTGTCTGTACGTTGTTATCTACACGATGTTGTCTGCACGATGTTGACTACACGATGTTATCTACACGATGTTATCTACACGTTGTTATCTACACGTTGTTATCTACACGTTGTTATCTACACGATGTTGTCTGTACGTTGTTATCTACACGATGTTGTCTGCACGATGTTGTCTACACGATGTTGTCTGCACGATGTTGTCTGTACGATGTTGTCTGCAAACACATCTGCAACAAGAATTGCGGATGATCGCAAATAGGAAAGTTCGTGGAGCCTTTAGCTTTCACAGGCAATAGGAGTCACGGATAACAAGATCATAGATAATAAGAGTTCCATTGCAGCATGATTCTTTCATCCTATGTTAAGAAATCTTGTACCTATTTCTGAGTAAGAAGATTTAAACATATTCTACTTTGCATCCGTGCTTTGAGTGTACCCATATCTCACATGCGATACCTCTCTTTGAAGGCAACAGCAGCTCAGTAGAATATTATAGAGCAGAATTAATCATGGGCTGTCAGGCACATTGGGTGGATGGCAAAAAGGAAGAATTAAAATATTCAAGCCGTTCAGCAATCTGATAGGCATGCGATAAATAGAAATTCACGGGCTGCCCGAGATGACCAAAGGACAGGCAGAGAGAGTTGAGCAAGACCAAAGTGTGAAGTCGAATTTGAATTAAAACTTCCATAATAAATTTACAGTCATACTTCTATGAAGAATACCGTTACGGCTCTATCCGAATGGGATCAGCTCAATGAAGCGGACTATCATTTTTATAATTTTAATATATTACACGAGTGTATATTATGAATTACATACGGTGATAATAAGATAATTTCCAGCTCGCTGCCATGTCGCCAGTTTCACAGCACGGTGCGCGCTAACCACTGTGACCACCGCTCCTCCCAATGAATTACACACATGCGTTTCATTTGCCTGGATCAAACATTAATTCCTCGAATTACCATTCTGCTTGTGGTATTAACATGTGCTCACAGTTCGGGGCCATATTAAACATGCTAAATCAACACGGCAAACATTTCTGTGCAAGCTATAAGTGCCCGAAGCAATTAAGGCAGTGCACATTGAGCACATAGTACGCTGCACTATTTGGATTCAGCCCTGAGCTGTATACACAAGGGTGATTGTGCACTGATACCATAAACAGTTTACGTGCAAAACAACCACGTGAGAGGGAATGCAAGGCACTGAGTTAATGGAGTGTTCCAAAATACGAAGCCAGTCGCACACATGGAGTAGATGATTGGCTAAAAATCTTAGTTTTTTAAATTTATAGTTTGTAATAATGTTTTGAAGTTGTAAGGCACACAGATTTTGTTGACTCTCAGAGAGAGGGAGAGAGGGCATGATTCAGAGGTGCAGAAAACCATAGGCAAGCAGTAAGACAGCCAGAGCCAGCGCTAACCTTTATGCAAGGTCTATGGTCCTATATTGCGAGGATTTGGCCAACGGGTGTTTAAATACTCCGTTTGCTACGCAAAACCACGCAGCATATCGCGGTTTTCTGCACATTTCCCACGAAACAGCTGCAAATGCGCACCGAGCAGAGCTAATTGAAACCAATTTCACAGGCAAAACTGAATACTTGGAATACCGAGTTAAAAGTACGACGATGCGAACGCACTCTACTGGTGCTTTAAACCGAATAGCTGGGAGGCACAAGGCTCAGTCGACCGCAGCCTGTGATATCAAATGTGACTTCTTGTACAAGTTCTGCATACGAGATGGGAATCATTATTGAATTCAGTGCTCGCACAACTACACAGCCGACCCAAGGAAAATCCACCCAACGCACAGAAACATAGCTGCGGGGAATAGAGACACAAAATAAAATATACAAAACATTGTTCTCATGAAAATGTCATGCTTGAGCCCACAAGATTGCTGGAACGTAAATTATTCAACATTGCAAAAAAGTACCTATTTGTTTTTTTTCCGTATTTAAATTGAAACATGCAGGCGATGTACACTCAAAAGAAAATACGTTAACTCTTCTCTTCACCCTTGCCTTCTCTTCCCCCACTGCTCATTTATCTCACCTCCTAACCTTCTCCCCCCTTGCTTAGCTCTACGGCTGCTCTCCGGATTAAATATCGCGGACCACGGATGACAAAGATCCACGTCGTGCATGTACCCCTCTGGCTCATACTGCCGTGTTCCGTCAGCCCCTTGTTTGTTCTGCTGTTATGTTACCGCAAAGCGATATATTTGTTTTACTCGGGACACAAACCACGAGGATATAAACTCCCATAACACTGTCAGATTTGCCATAGGTTTTGTTGACATGTTGATATTCTATGCCGCGGGGGCATACAATCGCAACAATTCGAAGGGCAACATTAGTAGAAATTTGGCCCAACGAGGACAAAAAAAAAATCGAATATTTATAGCTCATTTCACCCCCGTGGTTGAGCAATCTTGCACAGTCGCGTGCAGGTGGAATGACATCGTGAACAACAGCGCCACGCCTTTCCATGTTGTGCAAGGATCGGTTCACAGAGGATTTGCTGAACATGGCGAATCACAAGGGCGCCTCTGATGACGTCGTCGAGCGTGGCGCTTGAACTCGCAGATCGGTTTGTGAAGTGGCAGCTGCCATCTTCTTGGTTCTTTCGGTAAAGTCACGTAGAAGGAAAATAATAAAATAATAAAAATAAAACATAATAAAATAATTCCCACGACGTTTCGGCTACAATGCAAGCAGCCGTCCTCAGGTGAAGAATGAAACACCACCAAGCTTGGAGCGTATATTTAAGCTGGGTTGGAGGGGGAAGAAGAGCGCCTTGACAAAATAATTTGCATATCAAGAGGGATTTAGCATATTTATGGGAAATGCGTAGGAGGTGAGCGGGTGGTTTCAAAGTCATATTATGCCCATGCATTATGCAGGATTAGCAGCATCAAAGGGAGGGGGTAGGGGGTAGCATTAACAGCTGCCAATCAGCGTTGGGGTAGCACACAGTGGGTGGAGCCATCTTATTTGACAGGTACTAGTCTATTTTACCGAGTTGTTGACATCCGCAGCGTTTAACAGTCCTGCTATTTTTTTGGGTTTGGAAGCCAACACCGGCCGTAATTCTTGCGGAGGTGCTTAACAGGTACCTTCCCATTCTAGCCCCGCGCATCTCCCGCCCGCCCCCCCTCCCAGTCCCTGACTGCCACATTTAGATAAGCTCCTCCCCCCTCCCCTGAACGAGTATATAAGATCTTGTCACTTGGATTTCCCTTCACTTGATACAGTAAATTTGGCTGTGACGGTCCCACCTGAATACGGAGACTTGTGTTGCCTCCGAAACGTCGTGATTTAATTTAGTTATTTTCATTTTATATTTTTTTATTTTATATATTTATTATTATTTTTACCTACGTGACTTTACCGAAAAAACCTAAGAGTATGGAGCCAACTGCTTTGAATAAAAAACGAGGCTTATTGGGTGGCAGTAATGAAGATACAAAGTCTTAATTCAGGGACGTAAGGAAAAAGACAATTGCGACGATGTAAATAGTGTCAATCTCTGATTTAATTGACAGTTTGTTGACGAAGTGAAATTTGCTCAAACATAAGAGATGTTGATGTAATTTAGATTTGCACCTATTAAGGTTAATAGTTTGGACCTAATTTAGACATTAAATAGTCCCAAACTATGACACAAAGAAAAATATGTGCTATGTAGCCTTATATCCTTTTGGTGTGAGTGAAGTTAGCGAGCTCATATTTAGCTGTGGCGGCGAATTACACTCAGGTGACCGGTTTTGAAGTGCAGAGCGCCAGCCCCACACGATGCTACCGCTCGCAAACTATGAACACACTCGTACAAAGCGTTCACCTAATGATAATACGCTTACCCCACCACGGCGTGAACAGGTTATTACTTAACAAAAGATGCGTGACGTTCGGACGAAAGGAGGCCAACAAAAATCCTGTGTGAACCAACCTAACGGTCTAAAAATAGTCATCGAACAACATCGGCGACAGAATCTGCCACCGCGATATGAAATCTCCTAAAAAAATCACTGCTAACGTCACCGCAAAACTTCCCTCCCAGGCGCAAAGGCAGGTGTAGAAAAAAAAAGAAATACATTCAATACACCGGCAGATCACACGATTGTGTGCACCGACCTTGAGCAGTTCAAACCGAAGCGAACAATAAAATTAAAAACCAGAAACCCATATCCAGTCAAAATGGGACGTGTGCGTACGGCTGAACGAGCACAGGCGATATAAAAACACACACACACACAGTAACATCTGCCACTACAGTGTAACTCAAGAAAAAAAAACCTCAGGCATTTCAAAGAACTTTGCATCCATGAACGTTGCCACACATTCTTCGTGGTCACCGTGGTTTCTAGTGCCAAATGGGATGAGCCACAAGACGTTGTGTTGCATTGCCGTCAGTTCTCCACAGAAAAATCGTACCAAAAATAAAAACACCCGTGTAAAATCATCCGCTACGATAACTCATTGGGCCGACATTGAAAGAAGAAAACAAACGCAAGGCATTTCTTACTGTTGTCAAACGACATCAAGATTCATCCCATTAGATTTGCCGGAGATGGACATCACATGATATTTAGTGCTCGGATCGCATTGGCTGTTAGCTATCGGACAACACTAAATTAATTAATCAGGCAAATCCAAGTCCAACGGAGTACAAATGATGGTTTAGCTGATGTCTTGTGGACTGAGAGTCCAGTGTGCTCACCACTGCTTCCACCCGCACCTCCAATTAGCACGGTTGGCTATGTACCGTGCGAAAGAAGTTCAACATACATATGCATACGTGCGTGTGTGTGTATAGAGAGGGGTTTGCCAGTTCAATCTCCCGGTACAGCAGTTGAAACAAAGGGCCCAGGTTTATGAAATAAAAACCCTCCTCTGTCCACCCAGCAGTATAAACGAGTACAGTAGAACCCCTCTTAGCGACCACCCCTGTCAACGACTAATCGCTTAACGACGGGTCTCCATTGTGCCCAATGTGTAGTGTATAGTAGTGTAGTGTATAGTAGTGTATTGTATAGTAGTGTAGTGTATAGTAGTGTGTTGTGTATAGTAGTGTAGTGTATAGTAGTGTATAGTCGTGTAGTGTATAGTGTAGTGTATAGTAGTGTAGTGTATAGTGTATAGTAGTGTAGTGTGTAGTAGTGTATAGTAGTGTAGTGTATAGTAGTGTAGTGTATAGTGTAGTGTATAGTGTAGTGTATAGTAGTGTAGGGTGTTGTATATAGTAGTGTAGTGTATAGTGTAGTGTATAGTAGTGTAGTGTATCGTGTAGTGTATAGTGTAGTGTATAGTAGTGTAGTGTATAGTAGTGTAGTGTATAGTAGTGTATTGTATAGTAGTGTAGTGTATAGTAGTGTGTTGTGTATAGTAGTGTAGTGTATAATAGTGTATAGTCGTGTAGTGTATAGTGTAGTGTATAGTAGTGTAGTGTATAGTAGTGTATAGTAGTGTAGTGTATAGTAGTGTAGTGTATAGTAGTGTAGTGTATAGTAGTGTTGTGTAAATTTGTGTATATAGTGCAGTCTATAGAAGTGTAGTGTATAGTAGTGTATTGTAGTGAATAGTAGTGTAGTGTATAGTAATGTAGTGTATAGTGTAGTGTATAGTGTATAGTAGTGTAGTGTATAGTAGTAGTGTATAGTTTAGTGTATAGTAGTGTATATTGTAGTGTATAGTGTAGTGTATAGTGTAGTGTATAGTAGTGTAGTGCCTCCATAGAGCCCACTGTGTTCGCTTACCGATCATTCCCCTGTTAACGATGGGCTATTGGCGGTACAGAAAATATTAATTGATTGATTAACCATGTTTCCTTTTAACATGATGTGTGTATGTCTTTCGTATCTTTATGTATTCATATCCATTGTTTAAGTATTATAAAGTACTTTTTTGGTAAAAAGAGGTAACTTTCGATGCTATCGAAACTAATTAAGCCTGTGACATATATTTCCTATACTCGCTTAACGACCTAATCATTTAACGGCCGGTTTCATCGAACCAATTACCGCCGTTAAAAGGGGTTCTACTGCCCACCAGTTAGTCGATCTGAAGATCGGTTGCAATGGGGTTAAAGTGTGGGGGTGCTCCCACTTCTTCCAAGACATGTGGCAAGCGTGGAAGAGTCGGCCACAAAAAACACCCCCGAGAAGGGCTCTGTAGCACTGTCTAGTGGAGGCCCTTTCACCTGCAGGAGCGTGAGCAAGTAATTGCAGAGCTGCACCTTAGCTTTACTTATATGTGCGTGGAAAAGATGTCAAAACGTGGCCTGGTAAGTTCGGCGACACATCCTATGAGAATAACAGCCAGTCTTGATTTCTTGCATGGTTAAGAGGACATCACAAACCTCAAATCTGTCTTTCCGAATGCAAGAACGCATTGCCAATCGGGTGCAGAGTTGGCCATCAGCCTATTCTAGCTTGCGTACATTTTAATGTGCAGTCTTTTATTTATACTAGCGGTAACTCATCTCAACGAACAAACCTGTGTGCATGTCCCACCATTTTGCGTGGCGTCTTGAGATGAGGTTGCGTTAAGATATTGAATCCCGTAGTATAAAATAACACGCGTAAAATGTCCACCACTCGATAAGGGCCTCCTCCTGACGCAGCGTTAGTCGTGGGGGTTGTTTGACTATATTTCACCACTCTGGTCAGTGCTGGGTTAGTGAAAAGGGACGAGGGGAGGTGGGAGAGCATTGATTAAAGACCAGTCCAAATATCACTCGCCACTGATGTGAGCCGTGGCCGGGAACCAAATTTGATTAGTTCGATTCATAGCGCAGTAGTAGTGCACCACCGCTCAAATTTAAAATACCTATCCCATACAGCAGCTTTCTAGGATTTATATACCACCTGGAAAAATAATTAAAATCAGACTAAAGACCAGTTATTTTACAAATCTACCACATTGTAATCACAAACGTGTAATTTATGTTGGAGATCGCATCCTTCCTTAGTTAGTGTTGGCACCCAGGCATTTCACATTCACAGTGACCAAACCAACAAAATATCTCAATAAAAAGAGAGTCAAGTATGAAAGTTTTTTCTTAAGAATATATACTATTTTTTTTCATCAAGTCTTCCACCAACGTTCCCACAACGGGAAAGCTGACGAGAAGAAAAATAAAGTGTCGTTACGCGCGGAGCGTTCTCTACGTCTTGGGCCTTTTTTTCGTGGGACGTTTGGCAGATTTGGACGCCTGCTTAGGCACCACGTGGGGCCCGCCCTGCGCGCACAGCATGGCCAGCATGGCGTGCACGCGGGGAAGCAGCTGCTCCCTGTAGAGCAGCGTCGCCCGGTCCTCCGTCACGTTCTCTGTCCCCGGCTGGAACAGCGCCGCCCCAACGGACTTGTAGTGGTGGAGCAGGGCCGCCTGCTCGGGCACGTTGAGCACGAGCGCGCCCTGCAGCAGCGTGTCGGCGCGGTGGACGCCCTGGTGCACCACCGAGCGCGAGTCCACCAGCACCTTGGTCGCCCTGCCATCCGTGACGAGCCTGAGCGTGCGCAAGTAGTCCACGTCAGCCTCGCTCTCGTGCACGCAGGCGCGCGCGGGCAGCTTGCGGTAGATGGCGTGTGGCTCCAGTGGGAAGATGCCGTTCATGAACGTGAAAACGGAGAAGCGCTGCTCGCCGTTGCTCTCGCCACCCACCGGAGACAGGGCGCTCACCATCTCGCTCCAGTTGGCGAAGGCGTGCGGCACCACGACTTCGTCGATGTCGTTCATGAAGACCCAGCGGGCGCGATGCGCCGAGCGGTACAGACAGTCGGTCATGCAGCCGATCTGCCCGTAGTAGTGGACGTCGCCGGGGTTCCGGTCCAAGCGCCATCCCGTGGACACGTTGAGATGCTCGCTCACCGGCCAGGGCAACACATTAGCCAGTCCCGCCTTGGCGTACAGGTGCAGTGCCGCGTCCACGTTCGGGCCCAGGCTGTAGTTGTAAACGGTGACCAGGCTCGCGCCCAGAAGGCGATAGAACTCGACGCTCTGAAGCAGGTGAAGGAGCCGGTCGTAGCGGCCAAAGAGCATGGGCAGGCACACGGCAAATTCTACCTTGGGGCCCGTCGGACGGTGCACGAGTAGCGAGGTACGGCCTTCGCTCTCTGCCGGTGGATCCAGCTTGCACAGGGCAACCGACACGCGGTCGGGCGGCGACTGCCACGGGGGAATGAGACACAGCAGGCTGTGAACCGCGTACCTGAAACGACAATCATATCGCACAGCTACAATGCGCAGTTGTCGCAGAGCGCGCCTCAAGCACCGATGAAGTGAAGATCATGTCGCATCGCTGGATCTATATATTTACCCCCCTAAGCTACTTTTGCTACTTTCTTTGCAGGAAGTCTGTTGATGCTCACAATGAGGTGGATGTTTTTTTTTTATACTTCAAAGTCACATCGTGTAGACCGGGTCGTGAACGTCGCTGCGCGCTGGTTGGCACACTGCGCTAACAGAACCAGTTCGAATCCTGGCCATGGCAAACACTGACCAGCATGGGGAAGCATGGTCAAACAACCTCGACAAAACTGACACAGCTCTGGGGAGGCCTTTATAAAGCAGTGGACTGACAAGGGGCTATAAGTGATCATTTTATCCTTCTCGTTGCCCAGACGACGGTGGATAACAGGGTTTTTTCTTGCGCTTTCAACTTTTGCAACAATGTAACTTCATTATACAAGGGCCAACTGAATTAGCATTTTCCACTTCTGGTTTTCACCATCTGACTCGGCCGTTACCACACGTCATGCACGTCTGGGTGACTGGCGTTAACATGCCAAGCGAGGAAGCCGGCCAAACACACACACACACAGCATCGGCCAACTGCTTACCACACACCACTACTTTTTGGAAACGTTATTTGGTCACTTTCCTTGAAACGTTGGCTGCACGTCCGTTTATTTTCTTAGCGCAGCATGAACGGCTCATGCGTTCAAACGCAGGTGTGGTACTGCGGACGAAGGAGGACGGAGGGGGGAATGTTTGCACGCAGCGCGTAAACGTCTGAGTGTTCTTCTTTCATACATGTGACACTACGCAGGGTGGCCCAAAAGTCAGGACACATAGGGTTATTTGATTTATTTTCACACCGGCATGAACACTATTTAATTGTTTATTATGCTATTTTATCTGTTATCATTGTTCATATTTATGTTTTATTCTTCCTGTGGGGGGGTCGCCTCAAATCTGTCGCTTCCAAAAACTCGACCAAGAACCCTGAACGAGTTGACAAGAAACGTAATTGATGAATGTTCATAGATTACTCCTAAAATATTAAAACAAGTCCCAATAATTTTTTTTTTATTAATGCATGCATTCATGTTAATGGGAGTAAGTTTTAACATTTGATAAAATAAATATAATAACCCTATGTTCTGATTTTCGGGCCGCTGTCTCTTTGAGGATACAGAAGATGGCGGATTCATTCTTTTAAGATTATTCCCAGGAAATTCGGGCACACTGGCTGGTGAATGTTAGTGTGACTCACATCTTCTGTGTTGTAATGTTGGACTTTGGCTCTCAAAGACTGTTCTGAAAGATGGGGTTGCAAGCACCAACGTTGGCCAATGAAATATAAATCAATTGTACCGTACATTCCTCTGGTCAAATGTGAACTAATGCTCTGGATATGGCAGTATGTTGCTTAAGATGCATACATGTACAGCAGTGTTTTTTTCTGGAAAACTTTGATGTTTTTCCAGGATTTTTCTGTTGCGTGTAGTCACTTTAAGATGTTTCTTGTTCATGTTTTTGTTTTCTTGCGGTTGCACCCGAGGCAAGAGCCACATGGCTCACAGGGTTATACCTAATACATGAAACTAAAAACTAAAACTGAAAGAGGGAAATATCTCAATCTGAATATCCATCAGCTCTGTGATTGGATGCGATTTTTTGACATCGCATGGTTGTAGAACATCCACCAGCCGTCCCACTGGATGAAGTGATGTCACATCAGTGTAACCACTGTCAACAGCGATATCCAAAACGCCCAAATGCTGAAAACAAATAATGAAGGCTGGCTTGTCTTTATCACGGTCAAAACATGCACCTTTAATTTAGTTCTAACCTCAACAGTTTTGATTTGGGCTGATGATAAGCAGACTTGGAAGTTTGCTTAAGAGGCAGTGAAGCAATGGGATTATGGGAGAAGATTAGTTACGACATCACGATAATGACGACCGCATTGTATTCGTTTGTCAGGGGGCCAATGTTGGGCAACAGGCAGAGCAGGTTGCGTCAAGGGAGTCACCAAAGCAGATTTCATTGACGTGGTCTATTAATTAAATAAACAGAGGCTCATGTGTACCCCATTGTAGTGTACGTAGCTCTGCACAATTCTATCTTTAGCGCTCGCATTGCATTTCATCGTTTCCATAGATATGCATCAGATGTCCAAACATTCTTGAGGTGTACTTGGCTACTTGGGCTTTCCGATGTTTTATGCAAATACGAATGAATGCACCACTACAAGACGTGTTCTTTAGGTGCCAGGACTATTCACAAAAGGAGCATGTATGTAAATATCTGGTTCTCATAAGTTTATTTAATCAAGAATACCACTATAGATGGCTTTAAGTGTTCATTGTGCTATTTAATGCGCAGTTATTCTGTGATTACACTGTTGGCAAGTGGGTTGCATGCGGTGGATCAACACGTGCGGGTACTATTCTCACTTCTTACAAGTTGTCTGGATCCTGACTGGTTGTGGGTTGGTTTACTTGCATGAATTTGCATGGTTATAACTTACACAGATCTAGATAATTTTAGATTTTTTCACAGTAGGTGTATTATATGGTAGTAGGGCATTTGCAGTTCTTTAGAAACTCCTCCTTTTTTGTTGCCCACATAATACACGAGCTTGATACGTGGTGGTTTGGCTGCTGCAGTTCCTTATGATTAAAATTTCCCTCCCTTTATTACTGCTAATCCTACTTCCTCCATTTAGCACTGCTAACCCTACATAATACACTAGCATAACTTTGAGACCCCCCCCCACCACCTACACATTCCACAAGGAGTGATTAATCCCATATCTGCATTTCCTATCAATATGCTTATTTCCGCTGTTGATATGTAAACTCCTTTGTCAAGGTGCTCTCCTCCGACACAGCTTAAATATACGCTGCCAAGCTTGGCGGTGTTCATTGGGACGCTGTCTTTTCGACAGCTCTGTTTCTTCACCTGAGGACGGCTGCTTGTGTTGTGGCCGAATTTGTATTTTATTATGTTTTATTTTTATTATTTTATCATTTCCCTTCTACGTGACTTTACCGAAAGAACCAAGAGGAAGATCTAGATACTCTTTATTATTGTGTGATCAGCCCACACCTTGCCCTGTCCCACACAAATCTCACTTTGGCTGCTCATGGCATTCCCTGTGAGAGCTTGTCTGGCTCGTCTTACTGTCGCTTTGCCAGTCCTTGTGTTGAGCTTCCCAGGTCTATTTATGGGCCATTCTGGACCGTCAATGTTCTAGCTCACCTGGGACTTACACATAAGTTGCAGAACCCCCATGTTTTGGCCAGGAAATGCACTGGGCTTCACCTTCAACCGCTCGGGGCCTTGTTATTAGGCTACCTACACAATGTGTTATGGGCCACACCCAGCCATTATAGTTCCCCACTGAGCAGGGGATGCCATCAGCATTTGGGTTAGGATATTGCAAGTGTACAGTAGTCGTGCACTGCTGCATAGATGCCTGGTACTTCATACGATTGTTTTCTATCTCTATTCAACTGCACAACTGAGTCAAGTGGTGGCCGTGTTGAACCAGTCTTACGAGGTGTCATGTTGTTTTTCCACGAGCCGTGCTCGGGTTCTGCATGCCAGATTCCGATGTATCGCGAGGCCGCAGTTTTAGAGTGTGGTTCTGGCTCAGCTCGGCAAATGAGCCAGTGGGAAATTGCCCACATCGCGAAAGCCCTACGCTGGTGTGGCTTGGATGTGGGATAGGGGTCTTAGGGTCAACGGAGAAGTGTGCACACTGCTATCAAACCTTAAACATGGCTTGAACCTCGTTGTAAGAAAAGTGGGCAAAAATTGCCTGGCTCTGAGAATTGCCAATGGGCGAGAAAAAGGTTACGGGTGTTTTACAAAGATATTTTTTTGTTAGCGGCAGGATACCAGGTGTTGGCACACAACTCAATGTATTGTTAATTGAATGGTCATAAGCGATGTAATTAATGTATGAAAAAACATGAATGAATTTCATTGAAGATATCTCTCCGATGTCATTGAACCCTCCCGTACCTGTAGCTATAATGAGCTGGATGCAGTTCCCGCTCATATATGCGGATGGTCGTATTTCTCTTGCCTTGACGCCAGTGAGTGCAGCACAGGTCAGGGTCCTCTTTGCGCGGTGAAACCGTCAGGATCCGCACGAACGCACCCATCTGCAACGCATCCCCAAAAAAACATTGGGGCTTTAAAGTGCCAAAGTATAACGATACATTTACATATTGAAGGTTTTATTGTTGAAAAATTTGACAACTCAAGTCTGTTTTTGTTTTCTTACAAACCTATCGTGGTTTCTTTCGTATACGTTTACAAGAATTTTTTTAGCGTTTTGTATTATCTCCCCAAACCTGACCACATAATTAATTTGATCAATTCACTTCATCCATTTTAGCCACCTGCTCTGAACAGAACCATACTTTCTGGACAATGGAGTTGTTGTGAGTTAACAAGATTTTGCCACCCATGGAGAGTTGCACGGAGATTACTTTAAGCCACAGATAAAATTACACACGCGCAAACATTTACACACAATGCCTTACGTGGTCTAACCTGACCAAAGATGAACTCAATAGGAATAAAACAGACAATGAAACCCGCGAATTTGTGCCATGGGCCAATATTTTCAATGGACAAACGAAACGAATATACAATTCTGCCAAGCCCACTGCGCCAGAATTGTTCAATACAATAACCAATGGCCAATTTTGTTCCCCAAACCAATGGCCAGGGTAGACGGATGAAGGTCAGTCATAAAGTACCAAACAATGCCGCTTGAGGAGACGTCGTGTCACGAGGATAGTTGGTGCAGGGGAAACAAAATGAGTCCAAGTAAAAACACAAACGGGTGCAAATTATGGAATTCTGCATCATTAAACGCGTCTCGCATTCTGTCGGGAACATCGCTCACCCGGGCCACCAACAGGGCCACCAAAGTCACGAGACCCCACGTGTAGGCAACTCATGAAACGTTGTTGAACTCAAATGAATGGCCCAATTATATCCCCCTCCCTACGCCTGCGGCGCGAAATGGCGCATTGCACTGCTCCGTCAAACGCGCGGTGACGCTGCTGGCGGCGGCGCGAGAGGCGACGCGATTTGGCCGCGCCGAAATGCCGCCCCACGCGTGATGAATTTGCATGCCTCGGGTTATTCGCGCCGAAAAAGCAAAATGCTCCCCTTTGTTGCACTTACGGCTGCGGTTACGTACGGAGCAGCGATGCCTCACAAAGCCCAAGCACGCCCCCCGTCCCCCCCCCCGCTGTGAAAACGCTGCAATCTTGAGCCACCCACCTTGAAGCGATCATCGAGATGAGCGGAGAGCAGGTAGGTGTTGGTGCCGGGGACAAGGTGCCACCAACCCCCCAGGTCCTCGGCATGTGGTTTGTTGTTCAGTCCTTCTCGCGCCTCCCCGGTGTCATTCATATCGATCTTGTGGCCTTGACCTCTCTGAGCTTAAGGGGGGGACACGGAGCGTGGCAACAATACATCTACCCATCTGGCACATTCCAGAAACGACTTGCTCGTCTTTGCTACGATTATTGTTGTAATTGCTCTCCGATGTGTTTCGGGGATTGACCGCATCTTGTTCGGCACTATGCGCGACGTGTTGCTACGATGTGCTGGGAGCTCCGTTGCGATTCGGTTCCTGGAAAAGCTCACCAGCACGTGGAGCGGAACATCGGACATAGCGCCAGACAACGCGCGGTACAACCCGGAAATGCATCGGGGAGTAGCATAGTCGTTGTAATTGGTTAGATTCACGTTTAAGTTGCTTTAAATACAGTGTCGTGCAATTGAAGGGCACAGACGTGACAGTTTAATTGCGGCGTAAACGAGAGTTATATATAGTCGGGACAAAAAAAACGAATCCTTTTAAACATTCCAGTTTCCACCGTGTCGACTTTACTTAATCCTGCTGCTGCTGCTGCTCAAGACACGTCAACTATTTTAAACACATCTCAAAATAATGCCCCGCCTCACTGTAAACCAGGCTGGGGGATGGCGCGGGGGGGGGGGGGGCTGGAGGGGTGGGGGTGTCTGTAAGGGGGGACTGGAGGGGGTGGCTGGGGGGGTGTCTGGGGGGGTGGCTAGGGGGGGTGTCTGGGGGGGTGGCTGGGGGGGTGTCTGGGAGCGTGGCTAGGGGGGGTGTCTGGGGGGGTGGCTAGGGGGGTGGCTGGGGGGGCTAGGGGGGGGGCTGGAGGGGGGGACTGGAGGGGGGTAGTGTCTGGGGGGGGGTGGCTGGAGGGGGGGGGTCGCTGGGGGGAAGGTGTCTGGAGGGTGGGGCTGGAGGGGGGGCTGGAGGGGGGGGTCATGGAGGGGGGGGGCATGGAGGGCGGGTGGCTGTAGGGGGGGGCTCGAGTGGGGGGGACTCACTGTGACTGTCCCCAGTCGGAGCCGAATGTTTGTTGACTCCGTGGGTTCCGTTCAGACGCGTCTCATCCAGACGCACAGCACCTGGGAGCGCGGCCTGCGGTTTTCCAGCGGCCGCGTTTTTGGCGGCGAATTTCTGAGCATCTCTTTGTCCGGGGGCTGCGTGACCGATGGCAGTCGGCCACTGGAGTGCCTCCTCCTCCTCCTCCATGCCGCGCGGGCGTTTGGTGCCCGCGCGGTCGACGGGCAGAAGGCTCTGAGCGCCCTGGCCGGCCGCCGCTTGGCTCGGTCGCGTTTGGCCGGCGACGGTCTGACGCAGCCGCTGCAGGAGCGATTGCCGAGACGGTGACTGGCGGCTTTGGAGGGTCACTTGGTGGGAGGCCTGGAGCAGCAGCAGAGCGGACACGAGCGAGAAGACGACGCACGAGTGGCAGGCCAGGCGTCGGAAGCACTTCCTGTTGAGCAGAGCACGGAGTGTTTGACGCAGGCAGCAACGAACTCTTCTCGTAGAGGACGACGTGCAATGGAGCGGTGTTATTTAATATTCTTAGGTTTTTTCGGTAACAGCACGATAGCTGTATCACTTGATACAGCTATGGTGCTGTGACTGTTCCACCTGAAGACGGAAGCTTGTGTTGACTCCGAAACGTCGTGATTTTATTAAATTTTTATTTAACTTTTATTAATTTAATTTTTTACCTACGTGACTTTACCGTAAAAACCTAAGAATATGAATCCTTGCAGTCACGAAAGCTTCAAATCTAGAATTAAGGTGTTATTTAATTTGCGCTGGGATGCTGGCGCGGTGTAGTGGACTTGAAATCCGGAGGGTCGCCGGGTTTGATTCGATCTCCCGAGGCGGCAGTTGGGGCAACTTTATTAAATCCCCCCCCCCTACCACCACTGCATCTGTCCACTCAGCAGTAGAAACCAGTCGATCAGCAGGTCGCGTGTAGTGGAGGAATGTTTGGATATTCCCACGAACTTCCAAGGCATTTGGCTGGCGTGCAAGCGTAGACCAAAATATCCAGAGAGTGGCTCTCTACAGCTCTCTTTAGTGGAGGCACTTCTGCCAGCAGTATTGTGAGCACGTCATCGCCGGGCTGTACATTTACCTTTTTAATATATGTTCTATGCATGTTGGTACAATGGTGAATAAACACTTTTCTTTTTACTTTATTGCAAGATCGCAGAATCTTTACTTAAAGCTTTCGTGACTGCAGGAATTCATATTCTTTGGGGTTTTCGGTAAAGTCACATAGATAGGTTCAAAGAAAATAACAGAATATAACAAAAAACTTTTAATTTTGTAATTTTCAAAAGAATACGATCGCAGAGCTCGGCGTTTTGCCTTTTACGGTTGTTAACCATTCCAACGCAAATACATAAAATAGTGAAAATGTCTATTTTACTTTGCTAACTTCTGATTGTTATTTTACAATGTAAGTTAGTAATATTCCCATACAACAACGGAAACAACAAACATGTTCCACGTCATTTGTAAAAATACCGTAGAGCATTTAAATTCAACAGTGTCATTTAAACTGCCCGCAGAGATGCATTGTCCATTTTGTGGAGGGGGTAAATGAAACAATTGATTTAAAATGTGACTTTTTCCATATTCGGTATCCCCCCCCCCCCCCCATTCACATCCTTCTTGTTCCTCAAGATATCCACATTTCCTTTCCTCTCCTCTCAGCCTTCTCCACTATAACACATTCCCTTTAGCCTTGCAGATTTAAAAACACACAAATGGCTTCCTTGATTCATTGTTTGGCCCCTTTGGGCACGAATGGGTATAGCTTCTCAGTCAAGTTAATATTTTGGTTTATATCCCTAAAAATACTGTATAGATGTCTTGGATGCGACAATTTTAATAGCTGGCCCCGAGGACACGCTTGCATGTTTTGATCACGAGGAAGATCAATGGCAATGCCATCCAACCAAATTTGTTCAGCATGAACCAAGTGGCAACTCCATAATCTTGATTTCACAATACAGTATTAAACAACAAAGATCGTGTTGCAGGCATAGGGGTGAATGTTTAATTACACGTATAGAAGTCGTCGCCATGAACAGCACAGTGTGCAAGTTGCAATAAAGACGTATTTCAAGGCATACGTTACATTTGCACTCGGTTGTATTTGGAGTCTCAAAGTCAGTACGTTGCCCATTATCATGGATATATTTCGAATTATTTGTTCTCATAGAGCCCCATCCCTTACGCGCGGGTGTTTGGGAGTGCTTTAAACGCGATAAGCCTAAGTGACAGCTTTCCCGGTGCGGCACAAATTTGACTTGGCGCCTGATGAAGTCGTTTCCACGTCACGTCAGTCATGGGGGCTGTTTGGCCATAATTGACCACACTGGTCAGTGCAGGCTTGTGAAGATGGATGGAGGTCAGAAGAGGGTATGGATATCTCTCGCCACTGACGTAAGACATGACATGGAATCAAACTCAGATCAGCGGCATCTTAGTACTGGCGCTAACCACCGTGCGACGGCACAACCCCTGAACATTGACGCTAATGTCGAAAAATAATCAAAGAATGCTTTTTCTACGAACACTTCTTAAAATAGCCATGAAGAGTTGTCTGTACCACATGCAAGTCGAGGCCACAATATGAGGATGTACGACTCAGTCAGAGATCCCAAGCTAGGCCGAGAATACGGATGATGGGCAGATGACGCGATCGAACTTAAACACCAAGGGCAATGCGGATTGACACCGGAGCAGCGAGGCTGGCAGAGAGACGTGGAGGGACGAAAACCACAGCAGCCACGGGCCAATGCAGCAGGCACTCTTGCTGCATATAACACAGTGCCTGTGTATGCAAGCTTTGTTTACATTTCTTGGCAAGCAGGCTCAAGCAGGAGAAAGCCTTAACCATATGAGGGAGCCTCAACGCATTGAAACAGTATATCCTGAGAAAGGAACACAAGATAACTGTAAGGCACCGCAGTCTGAACGAGGGTTAACTGCCCTTATAGGGTTTCATTTATCCTTCACGAGACCAGCGTTGCTTGCAGGATTGTTATTTTAAATGACTCACCGTAGCTTTGGCTTTTGGGTTATTACGGTGCAGATGTATAAACCTTCTCCAAAACCAGACGCCACGAAGGATTTTAATGAGAAAAGAATACCTGTTACATTGCCACGGGGCCTCCTCGCGTATATAAGAAATATACATCTTTAATAAAACCCAACAAAATTCTCTAGCGAGTGCCTTGAAAGGCATTAATGCATTTTTTATTATGCCCCCTTTTTTTGTTGTTGCAACTTTCGGTATTGCGACTCGGAGGACGTGTACGTTGCTAAGAAGAGCAAGATGATCAGATCGCCGAAACGGCGAGAGAACGATTAGCCCACAGGCACCTGATTCTGCCACAGCTTATCTGTACAGGAAATATCTTTCCTCCCATCAAAGCACATATAAGCATAACATCTGTTCTGTCTGTCCACGTATACAGTATATAACAATAGGATTCAGTCCATCAGCCTATTGGCTTTTCCAGACCAATATCGCCACGCCGCGTTTGTTTTAATAAAACAAACTCTGGACTGGTTTCAAACATCTGGGTCTCATCAGCATAGTCAGGCTTGTTAAATGAATGCTGCTGGATTAACAGATGTTATTGGCAAGAGCTCTCCATAAAATCTAGCGGACCCCATTCAGCACAAACAAAATCG
Source organism: Lethenteron reissneri (assembly GCF_015708825.2). Lineage (NCBI taxonomy): Eukaryota > Metazoa > Chordata > Hyperoartia > Petromyzontiformes > Petromyzontidae > Lethenteron > Lethenteron reissneri. The sequence continues at coordinate 5,107,264 of NC_083805.1, forward strand.
ACGGCATATGCCAACTCATACGTTACGGCGGACCATTATGTGCAAACGCATTCGGCATGCGTAGAGTATTTTCTCTGATCAGCAGTTTTCTATTAAGTTTACGTACCCGTCACCGTCACCGTTATCAATCTGCTGCTGGATGAAGGCCCAAGCCACATCTTACACATCCCATTTCCTTCGTTGTCACTCCGCCACTATTTGTGGCTCATCGATCATCACCCCTTCTCACCAGCCCTTGTCACGGCGACGCGTTCTTCCCCACAAAACCCGTCCAAGTTTCTTTAAAGTTTTAATTATGCCTCTAACCTGTGTGGTAAACATATACGACTGTGACACATTGCGATCTAATGGAATGTTACGCAAACCAGGTAAATGAGTCGGGCTAGAGGAGCCATGCAATTTCAATAAAAAATATATTGCAGAAAGAAACTTCGGTCGTTATTTTATGTTGCCATTCTAAAAACTGTTCCACATGCACAAATAATATAATCAGTTCATTCTGGATCTCCCAACAGCTCTGATAAGAATCATCGCCCGATACATCTTTTTGTGGAATTCAAAAGAGTTTTTCTTCATTTTAATTTCCTGCTCTGAAGCTTTGCCCCAAAGGTCGCCAAACCAGGGGAAACTCAAGGCACCGTTTCTGCACGCGGTGTGGAATTTGGCAGACGCTTATGGAGTGTCATCACAGGGACAGCCTTACAAGAGTAAAGGTTATTCCTTTAATTTATGGCCCATTGTAGCTCTTAAGAGTGCACGGTAAATCTCAACACCACACTCGTGTTACAAACGGTTGAACATTTGGGTCACTTAAGGGTGCTGACATGTGCTATTTTTACATCTTAGGCATAAATGCACAATGTGCATCGCAATTTTATTGTTTAACAAAATGTGTGCTTAACACAAATTCAGGAAGTTGGCCAAAATCGATGAAAACTTGATTTTACAAAGTAGTATAAACCTAATAATTGGTTCGTAAATAACGAAAATAGCAGTCATACCAATAAAACAACATATGCTCGTATTAATCACAAAGATGACTCTATGTAGAGAATACGAAACAGAGCTATAGATCGTGCAACACTGTGTGCATTCAGATCTTTACATTTAATATCGTAAATCTGTGGCTCTGCAGGCCAGCATCAGAAGGTCGGCTTGGCATGCGTTCAAGAGATTTGCAAGAGTCGAAGCTGTACGCCTTGTGAAATAAATAAGCGCGCAACATATTGCGAAACAATAACGAGCTTTGTCAATTTTCAAGGCTGGCTCCGGAGCAGTCATTACACAATCCTTCGGATGGATGACTTCTTGCAATGACATTGCCCAGATGTTTATGTTTTATTTTGTTCCCCCCCCCCCCCAAAAAAAAAACGTGCAGCTCTCTGTTTTAACCGAACCCTCAAATGCAACTTAATACGAACTTGCAGCTGGTTTCTTGAAACACGTATGACTTTGACTCATCAACATATCTTTTTTTTTAAATTAAACAACGCTGAGCTGTTAAGCTATATGACAAAACATTCACGATTGTACCTTCATATTTTCACACCACTAATGAGTCTCGTGTGTTCTGTGTTTAATTACCATATGTTTTAATTGATTGTTATTGTATGAATGGAATTTAACTAAAGTACTTCGGTGTTAAATGTTTTTCATTTGACTATGTTTTGGATTTTTGTCAAACTTTTGAGATCTTTAAGAGGCTTTCCCTGTAACTTTACAAATGGAGACAATTCACACGGAGAAAAAAAAACGATGACATTATCTTTTTGTGAACATGTTTTGTCTTATTACAATAATTTTTTTTTTACAATATGTACATTTATTTAAAGAGAAAAGTCTGGCCAGTAGAGATGAATCAATTAATCGGTGTGTCAATAAACATCGACTCTTATGATCATGATGCATATCCAAATCACGTGTGTAAAACTTGATTTTTCCTCATCTCTATACTAGCCTAATAATGGAAATGAACGTACCAATTTATGATGTATGGATCATGAACATGAAAGAACATACAGATGAAGCTGATACATGCACAGAGCAGCATGGATAAGTAAGGAATGCTTGGAATTGCACCGAGATAGAAAGATGATCACATGGACCAACATAACACACATCATACTGACTACGCGAAATAAGTAGGCTTGGGCAGGGGGCATGACTATAATATAAAATAATAACAGCAACTCAAAGCGCCTTATGTCACATCACTATCATTCAAAGTGAAAGGTGTCCCTGTGCAGGACAGGGTGCTTCAGCACTGGTCTGCAAAGAGGGAATTATTCTGGCAGAAGGGGGCCAATGATCCCTGTTGGTCACGTGAGTGAATTGAAGGGGTGATGGCCCATTGGTGCAGACTGATGACTGCGACAGCCAAAGGAGTAAATACGCCCGAGAAGATGGAGTTGGAGTGTTGACATCGTTCCATTTGCATAATAAGGACGGATTTTTGCATCACGTGACCATGAGAGATGGCAACAGCTTAGGAAGGTTTTTGACCCAGCAGTGAATGGGGAGTGGGTCATGATGATATGTTGTATGTGATAGGTTCGAGCGAACCCTTCAGCATCGAAGGGATGTTCTATGAACCAGTGTTATTCAAAGAGTTGGTGCTTGAATTTAATCGTGGCCATGAACCTTTAAACACCGAGGGCCCAGTGATGGATGTAGAGTTTAACCTTGATCGAAAATAACGTCTGCACAGCAACAAAGCTACATTTGTCTTACAAATTTTGCACGTGCAATTTTTTTTTAACCAGGTGAAATTAAGCCCTGGAAATAAAAGGGTAATGGCGACAATCGTCATAATTCTGGTAAAAAAAAATGAAAACTGCTGAAAACTGATTCCTCAAAATATTTTCCAGGGTTATTTCTGGAGACAATACAATACATGTAATGTACAGCGCAACTCCAATAATCCGCATTGGTAGAGAGGGGTGGGGGGACCATATTGCAGATGCTGTAAATCCACGGCGCACCGCGGCGGTTACTCTCGTGTGTCGCGGATTTCAGGAGAAATTAGCCGTGCGACTTCGTTGACTTCGTGAAAAATGACAGGGGACAAGCGTCACATGACTAGCAGCTCCACTAATCCGCGATAAATTCCCACATTGAGGTTGGAATGTTTTCAAGACCTGAATGGTGCAAATCTGCGAAATGTCTTCTCCCTTAAAAAAAAAATTTATGCTAGAAATTGATTTACAATAAAAAAAAATTAATGCTCAAATCCTTTCCTACTCAACATATCACACGAGCACAGCCCGCCTGTGCTGATGCAAAACAAAACGAAAATGTGCACAGAAAAAATGCATTTCACCTACCTTTCTATCCGCAGCTGCTGACTTGTATCTGCAGCTATGCCATTCAAACAATTGACAGACTTTGTATTGCTATGAAGCCAGCGGCCACTTTGCAATGCAAATCGCTCAAATAAATACATATCATGCTGCTTTGAAGCCAGTGACCTATTTTCACTGCGCAGCACTTACAAATATGATCATGATGCGAGGGCTGGGTTCTTGAAAATCTGTGCTCAAGTAGAATTCGCGAATGTAGATACTGTACTATATACTCTTAGTTCTTTCGGTAAAGTCCTTGTGATGTCTGTCTGCTTGTATGTCTGTCTATAGTTTTCTAGTTAGATTTTTGTTGCTATTCCTTTTTGCCTGATGATGATTGCTTGTGTTGCAATCGAAACGTCGTAATATGCTTTTATTTTAATTTATTATTTTATCTTTAGACGTGACTTAACCGAAAGAACCAAAGAATAATTCCTGCAGTCACGAAAGCTCCATAATTAAGATTGAACCACTTCTACGGGGAAGTTTTAAGCTTATCTTTTTTCTCTCTCTGGCTATTTGTTCTCTCTGCCTGTGTCCTCTCTTTGGAAGTTTCACACTTAAACTCTAACTTAGCAATCTTTGAGATACGTAATCAACCAGGTTATGCGTTAATTGTGTGTTGACCGACTCTCTGTGTTGTATTACATCACATTTCGATATTTTGCGAGGTTATTTAATTTTAGTGTGCCTTTCTCCTAATTTACAAGCTTGCGTGCCGTGCCACGTCGTCATCTTACTTGCGCAGCAGCAGCACTTTGCAGTCCATTCATTGATATGCTAATTTTCTCTGCCCCCTCCCTCTCTCCGTCCCTGCCCCCCTCTTTATATTTAAGGGACCGTCACAGAAACGACCCCTCTCTTTGTGTCGATATGTGTCCTCTCTCTGTGTGTCCTTGTGATGTCTGTCTGCTTGTATGTCTGTCTATAGTTTTCTAGTTAGATTTTTGTTGCTATTCCTTTTTGCCTGATGATGATTGCTTGTGTTGCAATCGAAACGTCGTAATATGCTTTTATTTTAATTTATTATTTTATCTTTAGACGTGACTTAATCCGAAAGAACCAAAGAATAATTCCTGCAGTCACGAAAGCTCCATAATTAACACTGTACTATGTTGAAATGGGAAAAAAGGGGTTAGGCTCCCATATCTGACTGAACATACGGGAGGAAATGAAAGTGTTTCATAACATGAATCCATAAATATACACAAATAACATTCATGTAGCTATTTAAATAGAACAACATAAACAGGTGACAGCGCAGAATAATACAACAAAACGGAGTGAAATAAAAATTGCACCACTAAGTTAACGCGCACTATGCACTTGGAAGTTTGTTTGACCCCTAAACGCAAGACGCCTGAACGTGACAGCGATACACGGCCACCTCGGCGTCCGCATGGCGCCTCCCAGACGAGCGGACGGCCTAGACGCACACGGTAACGCGTGCGCGCGCCGTGCGCGTGGGTGCTTGCGCACACGGAAGGCCACAGTCCACCGCTGCGCGAGTAGCCCCCCTTCCCGCACCTCCACCCCCCACCTCGTTGGCGCGGTGCCCAATCGCGAAAACTGCCGCGAAGCTTGCGCCGATATTGCCAAAATGACCGAATTTCGGGAGAGAAAAATCCACGAAATGAAGAGGTTTTACTGTATTTGCATGCCTTTTTTTTACCAAAGCATGCATTTGGAAGTTTGGAAGGGGTCTGACATAATGTCATGGCCATCAAAGGTGGACGCATGCACATTATGTTCAAAAGCAGTCCTAAGTCTACCAGCATTTTCAAATACGCATTTCGTTTTTACGAAATGACCTCATATGGCTGCTGGTGAGAGGCACGAAGAGTTACATTTCACCAGAGTTAAATTATATCAGAGGTCGCTTGGACAGCTAAAGCTGTTCATCAGCGAGGCAACGTGCACATCTGCAAATAATTTTTTTTTTTTTTTAACCACTACACAGGCTAATGAAGGAAATGACAGGCAAAGCGAGGGTGGACGCAATGCGATCGGGGCACAGCTGGAGTTACAGGACCCTGGGGGGTTGGTGGTGATGTGGGGGGGGGGGGTCTCGCTCTTAACTGAGAAATAAAACCTCAAGCAAGGCAAGCCTCTCCTGTGCGTGGGTCTGGCAGTCTGGAAAATCGGTGTCCCTTTGCACCGGTCGTTAAGCTTCATTAGCTAGAAACCACCATTGCGCATAGATGAGATGAAAGGGGAAAAAAATACTCCCTGAATTTTGACGAAAAAAAAGGGGCTCATAAAACATGCTTAAAAAGAGCACGGTTTTTATACCATGGCAGAGAAACGGGGGGGGGGGGGGGCTTACAGTAATGATGAAACAAAGAAAATCGTGTGATGAGAAGAAACTGGTTTTCAAAGTTACGGCATTTAAAGGAACTTTTGAAGATTGCACATTCAAACTGATGTATTATTAACGAGGTCAGCCCATGTGTTTTAATGTTGTGCTAAAGGACATTTTCCTAACGCTTGCAAAGGGATTGTCAGAAAACCTAGACTGCCTGCCTCATGGTTGCGTATATAAAAAAAAACAAAGTACAAAGATCCCCCGTGTAGCCTTAATAGACTGTTGGGGCCAGTGCCGTTAGCGAGCACTTGAAGGCCGACATGGTGCATGAAGGGGTGGGTGGCCCAAGTACCACGCCATGCCACCTTTGTCTCCCCAGTAGTAATGTTTACACACTGCACCAGGTATTCATTTGAGGCCGAGTCAACGTAGGGGAGGCCCATAACCCGTTCAGATAATCGTCACTGGTGTTGGTTTGCCGTGAGCGGGAATTGAACTCGGGTCGCCGGGTTCGTAGTGCAGCGCTCTAACTGCTACACTGCCACTCCCCGTATATACACACACACACTCGGTAATCACGTAAATCCTTACTTCGGTGAAAAAGCCTCGGTCGATCGGGGTGCGTGTTCGCAACTCTGACAACACGTTTACACGATCCAGACAGGCGTCATTTCACCAGCTGAAAACCCATCGAGACAAGTTTTTTTTGGCAAAGGGCGACTTGGGTCAACGAAGCGACGGCAGAACAGTGCGTTGCAGACCTGACGTACAGAGCTGGGAAATATCAAGAGAGAAAAAAAAATCAATTAACACACCACGGCTGAACACAATCGTCAAAGCTTGCAAAACACAACACAGCGGCATGGACGTAAGAAAAAAACAAGTACTGAAACACTCGAACCTAAGGCTGTCATCTCTACTTTGTAAACAAAACAAAATACGAATAAACAGAACAGTTGGTCTTGAGAGGCCAGCTTCATTTTACATGCAGCGTTTTTTATTACACGCTTTTCTTTAACTCACTATGTCTGTTGTTGTTGTTGTTTTTGTTGTTGTTGTGTCGTTGTATCCTCAAATCTTGTAACCACATTTTTACCCACTTCCCAATGTGGTATCGACTGCAAACTTGGTATACTTATGTCATACTGATGACAATACTATATTCTATCATAAAAAAAAACATATTTTAAAACATAATTTTTTACATGTTATGTTTCGGATTGGGTCTAATTGTCCACGGTAAACTGACGTTGCCTGTAATTGGCCACGGCTCCTTACGTTATGGCAAGCTTCGGGGGCCTCTTTCTGTAGTCGTGGAGTTCTTCCATTACTAGTACGGTACATTTCATTAAAGCGTGTTTAAAAAAAAGTTTTGCATAAACAACGTGCCACGAGCTATGAGTATAAGCATCGTCGAGGACCGTCAACAAGACTGTGCCTTGATCGACAGCTGTTCCAAAGCCTGGACTCTATTTCGATTTAAAGCTTTCGTGACTGCAGGGATTCATCTTCTTGGTTCTTTCGGTAAAGTCACGTAGAAGGGAAATAATAAAATAATAAAAATAAAACATAATAAAATAATTCTCACAGCATTCAGACTCTGTCTTCTCGACAGACCTGTTCTCCACCTGAGGACGGCTGCTTGCGTTGTGGCCGAAACGTCGTGAGAATTATTTTATGATGTTTTATTTTTATTATTTTATTATTTTTATTCTACGTGACTTTACCGAAAGAACCAAGAAGATGAGCCTGGACTCTCTCGCGGCACTGACGGGTGAACGATCCCGAGTTTAAACAGACGCTATGCAGCCGGGGACCCGATGGGGCTGATTGCGAGTCTCTATTCCCAGCCAAACGTGGGCAAAGTGCGGCACGGGGGGGGGGGGGGGAAGGTGCCCCGCGCCTCTCCATTCGCAAGTTATTCAGAGATGGGGGGAGCAGAGAAAGGCACGGCGAGATGCCACTCTTTTTTGCGCCCTCTCTACTGCCTCCATTATCTGAATGTCCCCCTCCCACCACCACCACCACCACGTCAGCCATCTGTGCTGGTGGCTCCACGCTTCTTCTCCTTTAGACCTTCTGACGTGCTTCGTCGTCGGCGTGGCGTGCGCGACGACCACCAACCACCACCAACCACCACCACGTGACGTTTTCTGTGTTGTGCGTGGCGCTGCGCGTGTATTTTTTTGTGTTGCTTCCAGTGCTGTTGCTGCTGGCGGCAATACAAGTTGCTTGAAAGTTTACAAAACAGTCCTCTCCTCTGCCTGTGATGATGATGATGGCCGTCCTACTTTGGTCCGTAACATAAAAACGAGGGCCTCCTTTTCCCAGCATGCCCACATCCCGCTCTTTCTGCACAGCGTTCTTGAGGCGTGGAAGCATTCCGATCCCACGTATTTCGTGCTTTAAAAAGAAATAAATCCAAATACAGGTATGCTGCTGCAGCGAAAGACCTGGCAAATTCGGGGAAAGCGCCTTAAATCATCCTCCTCTGTCTAAACCGGCAAGTTTAATGGACACAGCACAGTCGAGCGTCAGGCGGCATGTGGTCAGATAAAGTGCGAGTACTCAGACTTCTTCCAAGGCGTCTGGCCAGTGTGGAAGATTAGGCCAAAATACCCCCCTGCGGGGCTCTATATCTGCCTGCGAGTCAAGGATCTTACGCATGAGAAATTGCAGGGCTGCCCCTTTACCTTGTGTAAATAGAAATTGTATTGGTTTGTATGAGATGTGTCCAGCTTATTTTGCTTTCTGACGACGAAGCATTTGAAACGAATTGGTTCACTTGAAGAAGGCCTCCTTTACTCTTCACTTGAAGGTGGGTCTCTTCACTTTCAAACTTTGATATGGAAAACTTCCAGTTGATGCAAAGGTATCCTTTAATGGAATAAATATATAACATGCTTGTGAAACTGGTCAAGTCCCTTGCTCTACTGTTAAGTTTTATACAAACATTTACATTTGCAGCCGTGGCAACATTTCCAGCCATACTATTGCGCCGTAAAATGCTTGTAACCATATAAAATTCACCAGTACCGAGACGTTACATATATCCAATGTTCATCTTCTTGGTTCTTTCGGTAAAGTCACGTAGAAGGGAAGTAATAAAATAATAAAAATAAAACATAATACAAATAATTATAATAAAATAATTTTTATGGTTTTTTGTTTTATTATTATTTATTATTATTATTTTATTACTTATTTTATTACTTCCCTTCTACGTGACTTTACCGAAAGAACCAAGAAGATGAATCCCTGCAGTCACGAAAGCTTTAAATCGAAAAATATCCAATGTTACCCATACAGTACTCAAAACGCTCAAAAACCGCTTGCGCAAAGAGCCAGGCACCCAAAGTGAATTAGATGTTTAAATATAGGATGCAAAGCCTTTCTCCAACGTCTTTGGCCGTGTTTATACTGCGTGAATGCATACCACGTGAGGGTCCAAGGCGGAAAATAGCTAAACAACCGCGTCATTTTGGGAGTTTTTGCAGGATCTCTCTTAAGGGAAAAAACGAGACTTCGTGTTTAGCGTGGAAGCAGTAATGGTGGCCGACTTGTCACGCACACGACAGAGTCTCCACCTAGTCTGAAAGACCCTAGACACAAATTCTGTTCGCGAGCTTCTATTAAAGCGGGCACGGTTGTAGAAGGGGGTGGTGGTGAGAGAAGGAGCCAGCAGCCACAGCCAAACCAAATGTGTCTCCCCGAGTGTTGCTGTTCACACAGTGCGGGCTGGAAAAAGCCCAGAACAGGTTCAGGTGCCGCATTCCGCTGACTGGGAATTTAATACAGATTCACCAAAGATAGTATCGGCACGTGGGTGAACCACGACTCTCCACGCCGTGTGTGTGTGTGCTTATTACTTCCATCATCGATTCCTCCCACCCATGTTTAGGGCTCTGTCTTGTTGCATCTCATCCACACTCTGGCTCAACCACTGCTCGACCTTGCAATTCCCTCCCACTGTCTCCCTCCCTCCCTCCACCCCAAGTTCTTAGGACCTGTGAACGTGTCACAACTGTTATCTATTACAACTATTATAGCCCCGTTTGTCGCTGGCCACTTGGGCGTTTTGGGCCTCAGTGCTTTAGAAACCGCGATTTTTTTTGTTTAAACGCGCGCACGTACAGATGCAAAATATTCCCCCGTATTGTCTTCAACAAACTGTTGGGGCAAGTGCTGTTAGCGAGCATCACCTATTGAAGGCCGGCACGGCACACGAGGGGGTGGGTGGCCAGCACCACGCTGGAACGCCTTTCTCTCCCTCGTGGCGATGTTTACACACCGCACCAGGTACTCGTTTGAGGCTGAGTCGACCTAGGGGAAGCCCAGGGACCGGTTCAGAAAATCGTCACCGGCGTTGGCCGTGGGCGGAAATCGAACTCGGGTCGCCGGGTTCATAGCGCAGCGTAGCGCTAACCACTACACAACGCACCAACCCACACACACTCACAGGAGGGCTGATTTATCTGACCTAAGACATGTATGCAGATGTCCATGTGGGGGTCAAAGGGCAAACCAGAGGCCCCACTCAACTTGCCCAAAACATCTAATGGTTGCTATGACACCCGAGAAGGGCCCCCTTTAATGAATGCATTCCATTGGGCCAGACCACAAGTGGAGGCTTCTTAATGAATGAATCTGACCTAATGCAGACAACAATGCGGTGCCCGTGGCATTATAATTGCTTGATTCTTTTCAACAGGTTAAGTGATGTTATTGTTGTTGTAATGTCTGAATGAAAAGAAAGCCCCTACGGAAGAAAATGAGGAAATTAGATTTTGTGATTAGGTCTGACAGCACATGTTACGTCAAGTACGAACATATGAAATGTTGGGACGAGATAAGCCTAACGTGGAATTCGTTGCATTTGTAGCCGAAATGTAGCACTGTGCAGTGTTGTGAACAAATCCAATTATGTCCACCCCAGGAAGATTTATGAAACAGGAATGCTTTTTACATCATATATACAAGAACATAAAAACTGGAGAAAGAAAACGTAAGACTTTGCTTTAGGGAATACGGCTCAGGTTTAGAAAACCAGTGATTTTACACTATTTTCATGGCCGAATATTCTCATCAAACGTCACTCACTTGTCAATGATTACTACTAAAATGAGCCAAGAATGTTTGTTTGTGTGTAAAGCGCGTGACGTCACTCCACATGCCACACCCCCCGTCATTAATATTCATGAGCGGGTGAATTTTTACACTCACGCAGAAGTTCGACATTTCTTTATTGAAAGTGAATCTAATAAATAATTCTACGCAGCAACAAAGTGGATTTGGTGTCTTTATTTATTTCTTCAGCACTTGAGAAAAAAGGTAAGTCTAGTTTATGTTTCTACATTATGGTAAAATAGACATTTCTCGGTGATTTTCCAGATATTTTATCGAATTACAATTTATTTCAACCCCGGCGACCCAAAGTAGAAGAGAATAAAGTATCATAGCAGTGAATTTGAACAAATTGAAGGTCAGTTATATACAGTGCTACAGTGACATGAAGTGAGGTGTTTTATGACGTAGTTTCGTGCAAGATTCACTGCCATTAAATTTACACAAGATACAATTATACTCTGCTCTAATTTTTTTAGCAAATATTACATCTTCCGTCTTAGGACGGACGAACAAGCTAGTTAGGAATAAACACAGTTGTAAAAGGACGGTCAAGTGTTAAACATTTGTCGAAGGTGTGCACGAAATAAGTACTTCCCTTTTAATTTAAAGCTTTCGTGACTGCAGGGATTCATATTCTTGGTTCTTTCGGTAAAGTCACGTAGAAGGGAAATAAATAATAATAAAAATTACAGCAAGAAAATGTTCTTGCTGTGGGTTTCACACCTGATGATGATTGCTTGTGTTGCAATCGAAACGTCGTGAGAATTTTATTGTTTTATTTTTATTATTTTATTATTTCCCTTCTACGTGATTTTACCGAAAGAACCAAGAATATTCTTTCCTTTTGTAATATTTCCGTGTGACTTCACGTGCTCAAAGAGACTGACACAACCCCCCTTACGGTGCATATTAGCGACCTCATGCCAAATTTAAATGCTCCACATTTTTCCCATTGAGCAGTAGCTGTGCGCCGTGCGGAACAATAGTTTTTGTTTAAAAATAAATATATTCTTCATCTGAATTCCTTGATCACAGCGTTGCTCACAAAAAAAACCACAACAACCCAGTGTAATGCACACTCTCGTTCTGCCCAGCTGATCAAACATTGGCCGGGAGATGTGGCAGGTTTGTTTTGTTAGCAAAGATGCAAACTGCTTTGCTAAACAGCTGTCACACGGGTTAAGCACTTTTTCTCTTCTGCATTTCACAAGTTTTATCCTCCCTACTTTGAGAATCACGTTCCACTTAAAGCGTATGCTTTAAAAAAATAAGATTAAAACCCACTGAGAAACACAGCATCGCTCGCACTCTTTTATCTAAGGCGAAATATATATATACATATTTGAATTCCGATTTGGATGGAGCAGAGAATATTTAACGGAAACTCTGAACTATTTATAATTGGAAATGACTTATTGAATTGCTATTAGTTTGGAAATTGCATTGAATAATATATCAAAGTTAATTATTGCACAGAGCAGTGCAAACAAATCATATTTGCTACTGCGCTGTAAGCACACCGACTTGAATGCATCCCTAGGGCGATAGTGATTCACACATATTTCACTAATAGAGCAGCAGTGTATGACAGAAATGGAAACTATATCAATATTGTATCTCTGACTGGGTGTGGATGTAATGACGCTACAGCTTTACATTTGGAATTTACTTGCAAATCCTTAAATTGCTAAATTCTTCAAGTATTTTTAGCACCTACTCTTCTGACAAAAACCCTCAAATGTCACCTGTCAAAATTCCGGGCACATATTTGGCACAGCCAAAACCTGGTACGGATGAACAAGCATAGTTGTCCCTATTCCTGTTTACAGACAGATAATTAAATCATGCACATTCAACGTCAACTAGAATCAAAATCACATATACACTGTTTGGGCAAATTCTCATTTCTTATACATCATTTCTCTTATAAATAAATAAAATGTTCTTAAACCCATGAGTTCAAATAAGACGAGTTGATATGCTTACAGTTTTCCCAGGGTATTTCAAACAGCACAACTTTACTTTGACAGCAGCAAAGGTGATTTCCGAGGGCCTTATCCAAGAGTAGATCAACAAAGTACAGAAAAGTATATTATTATTCAATTGGCAACGAAGTAGGCTGTATGTAAACAAAATAAAATCCATAAACGGAGGTAAAGGGTTTAAATGTAATGGTTCTGACAGGAGGGCATCTTTCTCCAAGGCGACGTGGCCCACTCTCCCACACGGAGCAGACATCTTGTAAGAGGTGGGAGAATGCCACCCACACTTTACCCCACCACACACAACGAACTTTGGTGAACCGTTGATTTTCATTCTTTCGGTAGAAAAATAACGTGACTTTACCGAAAGAACCAAAGAGTTTGGTGAACACCTTTTTTCACTGCTGGTTGGACAGAGGAGAGGGCATTCAAGGCACCCTCCCATTTCATCAACCGCCACTCTGTGACATCGAAGCGATGAACTCTGGGATTGAAAGTACAGCGAGTGTGGCAACCATTGCAGCACGGCCACGTACATCTTAACACAAATAATCTATCTGCTTGTGAGTTTAAATAAACCGTGATGATTTTTTTTTCTGGGACGCACACGTATTTTGCATGACCTTCACACGTACTTAGATCCAAGTAGTTCGGTGAGTGATCGGCGATAATATGTGAAAGGTCAGCAGGCTTCAGCCTAAACTTTTGACCACTGGAATGTGGCCGTTGCCACAATGTGGAAATGTCAAATGACAACACGCATCGACATTAAAGCGCACTGCGCTAACAGTACGGCATTAATAGTGACATATTATACACCATAACCTGCATTTACAAATGTGCAAAAGTGTCCTTGCAAACTCGTGGCTCGCCCGGAGGGAAATAACACCGTAATGCAGTACAATTTGGATTTACATAGCCATCTAAATTGCGATCGTGCCTCAAGAACTGTAGTCTTGATCATTCTTAGCTTCAGCATCCTCAGCGTATTGAAAAGAAAAGTTACGTACATTCCACACTGGCACACCGCATTCAACCCCGAGGGTGTATTCTTCAAATGTCAGGCAGCGGGAGTTTATTACTAAACTGTTAGATGCTGCAAAAGGCAAATAATTTGTTGACAAACATTGCACTGGGGCAACTGTATGCAGCTTGTTAACATAAATAAGACAGGAACCGAAGTGAAAATTGCGCAGGCTGGTTATCTCTACAATGCCGATGATACTATACTGCCCTTCTGCCAGATAACACATTTTATTGAGTAGGAAGACCCCATAAGAATACGCCATGAAGTAATGCAGGTTCATTGCATCAACATTTACAACACGCATTGCATTTTTTTCTTCTGGGAAATGGTTATGTGACAAAGACATTCCCGTGGATTCAAACCTTGTGCCAAGCTCCGCTGGTTTCAGCTCAGCACTTCTGGTTTTAATTTGCTAATGGGCTGCTTTTTAGGCGAAGCTAAAATCGCAAACACGTGTTGTGGAACTGTTTTTAAGTTCTTTCTCTCGGGTAAAAAGCAAAACAAGGATTATGACTGAACACACCAAAAGTGTGCCCTTGAGAATCGAGTAAAATAATTCAGGATATTAAAACAATCAAGGAATGAACGTAAATAATTGGCTAGTCCTGATGTATGACGGGGATATTTGCTGCAAAGGCCATTTAGTTGAAATGGAGATTAATTTGCACCATTAGTAATGATGGGGATAGCAGTGGCGTAGTGGTGAGTGCACTTCTCCATTAACTAACCGATTCTGACCACCGTGAGGTACAGTCAAACAAGATCCACGACCGACGCAGCATGGGAAGGCCTTTATCCAGCAGCAGATTGGCAAATGGCTGTAAATGATGCACCTTCAGCGAGATTCTCTCCACGATCGAAAGATGTTAACTACCTCGCCTGCTTCACTGGAGGTCATGGGTTCGATCCTGACATTGACGCCTGTATATTTGGAGTTTGCATGTTGGCTCCGTGGACGTGTGGATTTTTCTCCGGTTTTCCCCTCCGCATTTAGAATCAACGTGCGCTTAAGAGTATTCGGCTAGGAGAAATGTCCCCGTGATAAGCCACTTCGTTGAGCTATCATACGTGGCCAGGTCGCTTCGGGGGAGGAAAAAAACTACATGGCTCAGTCGGCCTTACCTGGTAAAATAAAAAAGTGTTAGTTCAGTTTTAGGATGAAGGCCTCACCACAATTGTGTTGTCACCATCCCCCATGGTGCTCCTATGGCAAAATCCATCTCACTCCTGCGCTTGAGCCGAGCACTCCATCTCCGCAGTGGTCGTCCTCTCGGGTTCGTTACCATGCCACACATTGTTATTATTACTTATTAGTAATGATATGATGAGAGGATATAGGAGAGCAACACCATTTTTTTTTAAAATACTGAAATGCCAGATGCTGTATTTTAGATGCATTATGGCCAAATCACTGGTTTACTTTTTACATAGAAATTGGCAGGGGGTGTCAGGATGAGGGAGGGAGTTGTGAAATGCTTGACAGATCAAAGTCTGTAATCACCAGCTCGCTTCAACAGACGTAACCTTTTCATCCAAGAACTGACAAGGCAGAACATGAAATGAATAATTCTGATTAGCTCGTGAGCCATTTACATGGTGATGATACACCCCGTCGTACAGTGCTGTATTTTGTAATGAGCAATGCCCACAGCAAGGTGGAGTGCAGTTTTAAGTTCTTCTGTGTAAGGTTTCGCAGTCACGTTCGATAGCTCTCCCGACGCGTGTGTTGGGTTGTACTGTGCGTCGTTCGGCATAATGTCCGACGTTTCGCTTCACGTGCCGTGGGGATCTTCTTCAAGAACTGAGATGTATGATTTACCTCTTCACGTAAGATTTTTTTACACGAGAACAACTCCAGCATGCCCCCCCCCCCCAAAAAAAAAACGCACAGGAGATGACGAACGCGGTTGCCCTAATTGGTAGCACATTTCTGTCGCTGTCCCACAACTTACCGTTATTCGTTCCTTCACGCTATGTTTCTGTCAGGGGGGGGGGGGGGTGAGCTGCCCCCAGACACCAACGGGGCAAGCGGCCAATGATCGGATTTCCACTGCGGCTTCACGGTTGCCACACACCTCACCAAGGTGCCGGGACCGCACCGCTCACTCTCAGAGGCCTACTAGCAGGTCACGGCATCTATACTGCCCCTCGGAAACATTTGCAACGTCGTGGGGGCGGTGGGGGGTGGATTCAAATGGAAAACACACGGTGGAAAAAAAATCACTAAATAGATAATAATAGGTCCAACACCAATGGAGACTAGGTTCTAAGAAAAGCTGTCTCAGGTGTGGACCAATCAACTTCAAGGACAGTGCATATCATTATCATCATCAGAGTTGTTTCTTTTAGTTTGCATTTTGACTGCTTGTGTTGTGGTTATTGCAAACATGATGCCTTGTATAAAGGTGTCAGTTTTTGTACCAGTTGAAAGGGTAAAAACCTATTACTATATTTTGCCACTGGTAAAGGAGGTCTCATAGTGAAAATCACTAAATAGATATTTGCTTGGGACAGCATAACATAAACCATGTCTATGTTAAATCTTGTTAACGGAAAATTGCGATTGATTCTCACTGGCCATGGAGGTTAGGTGTTGGGGATGGGACGGGGTTGGGGAGGGAGGAATTGGAGATTGGGGGATATCAAGATCAACCGCGTGCAGCTTTGAAGTCTTAAAGTCTTAAAGTCTTAAAGTCACTTTATTGTCAAGTGTGTTACATGCATGACATACAACACAGATGGAATTACAGTCCTCTCTCTTGGTCCCACGGTACAACCAAGCAATTAAAAAATTAATCACAATTAACAGACATAAATAAACAATAAACAATCGGCGATCAACACAAGATAAATAATCAAAAATGTAATAGACTTAAAATAAACAACAGTCAAGAATTTTTAAAATGTAAAATATTATTTAAATAAAGTATTTAAAGAAATAAGATATTTAAACCAGTGTGAGCACTGGGAAAATACACAGGCCACAAATGGCCTATAGCAATGGCTGGGATCCCACTTTGTAATGGTCGTGAAAATTTATAATTATTTTTATGGACTAGGAGAGGTTATTTATAAGGACGACTCCAGTGATAAAACATGTTTTTTACAGTTCAGTAAGGTAATATATGCGAACCTCTAACAAGGCAGACGTGCTATGCATTGTTTCTAAATCTAATTTGACGTGATAATGAAAAAAAACTTCCCTCATTTATACTTTTGCGAACACAATTGAAGCCCAAAATTACACATTCCTAAACTGGCTTTTTCAGCACCATAATACTGGATGCGCAAAATACAGGGCGATCCATTTATAGATCAGTCCACTACTAATGACTCATTTTTACTTAACAGACCATTTAATACTGTGAAAGTGATTGCTCCATAATATACAGAGGCCAGTGTTACAATATTGAATGAGTGTATTGAGATTGACGGGAGACGCATAAGAGCTTTCAATTTGCCTTCATTATTATTAACTTATTGGGGTAGCTATACATAGACCTTCCTTACTTTGACATGTCATTTGGTAGAGTGTTTCAAGAAAGCCCGACTGGTCTCTGACAAACGGACCTATACATTTTTTTATAACTGATACTATTAATGTCTTGGACATAACAAAATCAGCGGCGAGATGTTAACTACCTCGCCTGGTCTACAGGAGGTCGTGGGTTCGATAACGACCCTGACGCCTGCTGCTGTATATTTAGAGTTTGCATGTTCTCCCCGTGGTCGCATGGATTTTTCTCCGGGTCCTCCAGATTTTTCCCTCTACATTTAGAATCAATGTGCATTTAGAGGGTCCTGTTGCCACGTGCAATCCCAATGGAGTCACTTGGAGGTATTTTTTTTTACCATTCAGATGTTTTGACCAACATCGGTTACGTTGAACTTTATATGTTGTTTTAGCCGGGAGGAAACCGGAGAGCCGGATATTTCCAGTACAGTGTTGGCCACTTAAGCAAGAAAAAGCAAGTTGGCGCAAGTTAAAAATTTGTGAAAAATGCCAAAAAGCGGCAATGCAAAAAGCACAACAAGAAAACTTAAGTAAAAAAACTCGTGTAACCATCGTGAACAAGCAGTATAGCCAACATTATCGTACACGAGCTGTCGAGCCAAAATAAGCATCTATTTAACCCTACAAGTAATACGCACAGACTTTCAGTGCATCGTTCACGCATGTCTTTTTCGCGTTTTACACGAAAAGGTTTTTTTTTACACGAAAAATTACATTTTCGTGTTTTACACAAAAAAGACATTTCAGATCGGTTCCCTTGGTGGCAGGGGCTATCGTGGCGCCACACACAAACCAAACTACCGGCATCAAAACTCCAACTCTGCGCACGCGCCATCCAAAGCACCGAACGTGTAAATTTAATTTGTGACATCGCGTGAACCGTTGACATTCTTCAGCGTCCGATAACGAAAAGCCCTACCACGGCCGCCATACACAAGTTGAAGTTGCTCTGTCGATTCCCCCTATCTTTACCAAACCACCGGCTCGGCCTGCCCCCCACTGCCCCATCAACAACTGCAGCTCTCTTTCCCCCGCCTCCCTATAAATACTTTAACGTAGAACAAAAACTGTACACAAAACTTCCGCGGAACCATTAAGTTGAAGGTTTGCCGCAGAGCTAATGCAGACCACATGGCTTTTTTTTAGATGAGCACCCGCGATAACGCACGTGCTAAGCAAGGGAATGGTTACACCTCGGGGGAAACGGACACTTAATGAATATTCCAACTCTGAGCCAGCAACGTGCGCGGTTACCCTACCCCCATTGGCCTTCCACGGTTCAATTTTTCAGTCACGAATGTGAGCGCATTTTGAAATTAAACACAATGCGACGCATCCTATTTCGGTTTGTTTGTCACTCAACGTCTGCGAATGGGGATCTGTTCGTGCGTGGATTTAACTCAACGTGTTTTCATGTTTTCACGGAAGTTTCTAACCACTTTAAAAAAGCATGCAATATAAGGGCCAATCTTTTTCACTTAAGGGGTTCTTGCCTATGATATACGTTCCTGCTTTATTTCCAGTGGTGTATGCATGTTGAACTTCTTTCGCACCGTACGTAGCAAACCACACTAATCAGAGGCGTGCTTATAACCAAGGTGGTGGACTGTTTCAGATATCGCTCGCCTCTGACGTTGGCTGCGGTCAGGAATTTAAGTAATGCTGCCGAATTTCAAGCGTAGTACACTAACCACTGCTCAGCCGCACACCCCACCCCAATATGTCCGCAGCATTATTTTGGGTTAGCCAAACCCTATCGCGTAGCATGTTTTGACCTTTACACGTGGCATTGTTCACAACCACCATAAATCTTTTTGGGAGTCCATCCCGCAGCACAAATACAAAAGTGGCACCCGTGCACCAGCAGGTGTGGCCGCCACGCTCCCGCGGGTAGGTACGTGAAGAGCATCTGACGCAGGCTGCGACGGTGAGTAAGCCTCGTCCGTCGCATTTCACAATATAAATCCCTCCCCTGCATGTGCCATAAGCCAATTCTTGGCCTGCAGAGCTTCAGCTTGAAGGGATATGGAAGAAAGGTTGGCTTTCTGCACATCAGCATTTTTGATCGTCTCATTGGCACTCTTTGTTCCTTTGTTAGGTGTGCAATGCACATCCCCGTGTTTTGTCTTGTCATCCCCTGCTGGATGAGGGCCTCCCCCCACACCTAAGTTGTCTTGTGGTTGTTGTTGTTGTTTGACTTGCATTCCACTGGGATTTTTGCACACAGCGTTGGTGTACGGTGTTTTTTCTGCAATATTTTGCTGTCTTTTCTTGGATTTTCTGTTTGCACATAGTCACATATTCACTTTAAGATGTTTTCTTGTTCATGTTTTTGTTTTTTGTTTGTTGCGGTTGCACCCGATTCAAGAGCCGAATGGCTCACAGGGCTATACCTAATACATGAACTTGAACTTGAACCTTACAAGCTGTCAGGGACAGTTTAACCACACTTCACCACGCCAGTGGGTCGGGAGGTTTCTGAAGGTAAAGTTGGTGCAGAAGGGATTCAGCGCATTGCTCTCTATTGCCCGCAAGGCCCACTACAGCTGTCTTTTGCACATAGTGGTCACTCATCCAATCACTGCCCAGGGACTGAACGTTTCTTAACTGACAAGATCGGTTGAGATCAAGGTGCATTTTGGGTAACTTGGTCATAGGCTGGTGAAGTGGAATGATCAGATATGTCAGGGGTGGACCGATACGTTGATTAATTAATTTATATTTTACAGCTCGGTCAATCCATTCAATTGTGCAATAATTTATGCCTTTCGAATTATATGTTGTATGCAATTGGTTCACATCACCCATTGCAGCAACAACATGGCCATTGCATTCACCACAATATTAAAATTTAAATAATTCTTCCTTAATATTTATCCTGAATCTCAATGATTAATTTGACTAACATAGGAATTAATCTCAAGATTCTGCTGCTACAGACCTTAAAAGAACACTATACAGATATATCAAAATATTTAAAATTGTAAATGAGAAAGCATACATTTGTGGCTAAAGAAGAGAGCTTTCAGTTGTTTCATTTACGCTCATAACACATACCGGTTAGAAGTATGAACACTAACAACGCAAATGTATTAATAGCTGGAAAAAGTGCACAAGGAAGCATGGAGAGGTGTCGCCTTAGAATTACACCGAGAGACAGAAGGAACACACGGATCTGAGAACATACGAAAATTAGAGACATCTTGTCGAGATGCTTAAGTGGATTGGGTAGGATACATCACTTGTTACCGAGCTGCAGAGTGTACAAAATTATTTGGCGGTACTGCAAGATCTGGTATAGAGGTCGTGGGTTCGATCCGGACTCTGACACCTGTATATTTGGAGTTTGGGTGTTCTCCCCGTGGCCGCATCGATGATTTTTCTCCGGCTTCTCAGGTTTTTCCCTCCACATTTAGAACTGTGCTCTTAGAGTATTTGGCTGCTGTAAATGTACACATGATGATGATAAACCACTTCGTTGAGCGATCATTTGTGGCCAGCTCGCTTCTGATAAACGAGCTATATAGCTCAGTGGGCCTTACCTTGTAAAATAAAAACAATGTTGTGTGGTTTATAGGTTATTCTAATTCTAATCTTGATGTCAGCATTACATCCCGTGTTTGAGGTTGGCTGACAGAGAGATTTAACAGTTAGAGTTTGTTTGACCGGCTATTTTAACTTGTAAATTCCTTCAAGTTACTGTTGGGGGGTACTTTCCCAACACTCCTCGCTACAGAAAAATGCTCATATTCCACTTTAGAATTCCCTCCCATCATCATCATCAGCTCTCTTTTCCCAATGCAAGATATGTGTGAACTGTGTTCTCTATTACAACTTTGATCGTAGTATTTGTTGTGGTCTGCTTGACGTTTTGGATCTTTAGGCCTGTGCTCAGCAACGGTGTAAAACAAAAACACACTTGACCATCCAGTTTAATGATAAGATCTCTTGAGGAATTAAGTCACCTCCGCATACAGATTTTCTACGTAAAAAGTAAACTACACAATAGACAATGATGTCTCTTACTCCACTGGTATGACGTTGGTAGGAGTGCAGGGGGGAGAAAATAGCACTGCCTCGCAACAGAAAAATATACAATAGGCTGATGTGTCAGGAAATAGGCCCACTCCAGAGAAGAGAAGAGCGGACATTGACGTGTGTTAAGGGGCCCGCACTATGTCAATTTTAAAATTGTCATTTGGTAACGTTGCCAGTTTGCTCAGGGCATGACAGTCAATTTCTCCACCCTATTTCAAGGCCTGGAAAAGGGTCCAGTGACCAGCGTTTTATTTTCCTTTACGTTTTGGGGCAGAACGAATGGCAAATGGAGAGAGTTTTGTTTTGTTTATGCCGTTAGTGCAGTGTAGTATATGCTCGGGCACACCAAAAATGTAAATATAGGGAGGGCGTTTAGTTAAAAAATAAATGGTGTTTATATTGTTTGGGTCTTTTGGTAAAGTCACGTAGATTGGCTGATGACGATCGCTTGCGTTGCGATCGAAACGTAGTTTTTTGTTCTTTTTGTTATTTTATTTTAACCTATCTACGTGACATTACCGAAAGACCCAAATAATATAAATTCCTGCAGTCACGAAGGCTTTAAGTCAAATTTCAAATAGTGTTTTGGCAGCGAAAGAATTTCGAATAAAGATTGAGATGTCGCCCACAGAGTAACCACACCCGGTGGCCATGCCTCCGCCCCCCGGCTCACTCTGTCCCATTTCACAATGCATACAACACGAAGAATGGTGAAATCTGTTTTATCCATCGATGCGGCCGACTTAAATTCAATAGCGATTAAAACACGATAGTATTATCTACTGGACATCTGTAAAAATAATAATTTCATAGCTCGTAGGGATGTATATGTATGTATGCATGTTGAACTTATTTCGCACCATACGTAGTCAACCTTGCTAACACGGAGGTGCGGGGCGGAGGGAAGGACAAGTCTAAATAAATATTCTGAGTATTCGGCCTACGTGAACAGATTACGTCTGCAAAAGCAAATGCTTTATTTCTAT
This sequence comes from Lethenteron reissneri, assembly GCF_015708825.2. NCBI lineage: Eukaryota > Metazoa > Chordata > Hyperoartia > Petromyzontiformes > Petromyzontidae > Lethenteron > Lethenteron reissneri. Next base: position 5,129,584 of record NC_083805.1, read on the forward strand.
TACAGATATGAAGATTATTTCAAAGCGGCTAAAACTAGCATTCACGTCACATGTTGTACATTATGTGTGCATCTTCTTGGTTCTTTCGGTAAAGTCACGTAGAAGGGAAGTAATAAAATAATAAAAATAAAACATAATAAAACAATTCTCACGACGTTTCGGCCACAACGCAAGCAGCCGTCCTCAGGTGAAAACCAGGTCCGTCGCAAGCAGCCGTCCTCACCTGAGGACGGCTGCTTGCGTTGTGGCCGAAACGTCGTGAGAATTGTTTTATTATGTTTTATTTTTATTATTTTATTACTTCCCTTCTACGTGACTTTACCGAAAGAACCAAGAAGATGAATCCCTGCAGTCACGAAAGCTTTAAATCGAAATTATGTGTGCAGTCTATTGTGTGTCTGGTTCATCCCTGTAGCGTGACTGTGTTTAAAGGAGGGCATATCCAACTCAGCTGGAGGGTGTTTGGGGGGGGTGGTGACATCGTCAACGTTGTGAAAACATTAACAAATGTTAAATGCGAAACAAAATGAGTAACAACGTGATCTGCTTTTATCCACCAATGTATTCTGACGCAGCGCTCACTGCATATGTAAATGTTGGACCAACATTTTTTGACTTTACCGATAATTAAAAAGGGGGAGGGAGGGGGGCTAAAGTCTTCAGCAGGGAAGGTTCAGCCCCCTTAAGTCCCCCACCCCCTCCCAACCAATGCTGTGGGCCTGGTCTGATATCACTTCAACTATTAATTTCCCTAACGTACAAAAAGTTATCATTCTGTTTGTTATTCTAGATAATTTTTAAGAGTACATCGTATCTATAGCCGCACTTATTAGCTTTAAATGTGATGGCATGGAAGCGCCGATCCCTTCCCGCTGATATGTTCGTGATAAATTATACTTCTTGTAAGCCCTTTTTTCAATTCCCTGTTGGATGAAGAACCTCCCCATGTTGTTTTTGTTGGTCAGAGGAATTGCTTGGCCATACTTCGCCACGCTGGTCAGAATGCAGTTGTGGAGATGCGAGGCCCAGGACTGGTTCAGATATCAATCGCCGACCGATGTCAGCTGAAGCTGGGGGTTTGGACTCAAGAGTGTAATGCGCTAAACACTGCGCGCGCCACCACCATGGAAAAGGATACACGTAAATATTCGCCAACGTTAACTTTCAAGTGAACTGCCAACGCTGGTCCAATGATTAACACCACGTGCGAACGTTGGCCTAATGTTGGCACGTTTTCTGGGTGTTAGTTTCTAGCACGCTTAATACACCACCCCTACGGGAACATGAGGTAATTAAAAAATGTAAATTTTTATAAAGCAAGACTCAGAGAGGGCAATATATTGAAGTAGAAGTCGCACACTTTGAGGAGCATAGCCTTATTCGAGATTTAAAAAAAATTGACATTGTGAATGATTGTAAAAATGAGCTTTGTTTAAAATGACCGATATATATGTGCGCGTTTATTGTTCAGGTGGTTATCATCAGCAAAGATCTTTGTGATTTGCCAACACTTAAATCTCGCATAACGCCACCCCAGCCTTCAAACGGTGACGATGTCAGAAGTGCTTGTGTCAGCATTTTTGTAATGTTTAAATAGTAACACTCAGAGATGGTCTGGATATGCTTTTGAAGGTCTTTTTTTTTTACAATCTATACGCATAAATACATTTAAGAGTGTCTTGCCTCACGGCAGATGGGGAGCGTATGTTAACAGGAAGTTCCTGTTTTTTTATGCTAATGTTGGTCACGTGACCAGGAAGTGACGATGTCAGATTTCCACTGTACCACTGGGGCGTCAGCCATTACAAAGATAAGTCAAGATGGCGGCACGCATCGCATCTCAGTGAGACCACAGCCGCACTTATCCATTGTGGGAGCTTAAGAAGCATTATCCTTTTACCTGTTAAATCAATAAATGACGATCGGAGTTGGACGGTCATCCTGGCTTCGAGGGTTTATTGAATACATGGTTGTCTACTCGACTAGCGGTGCAATGCAGCGCACAGCGAGGCCGAGATAGTAAAAAGATATTCTTCTTAAAGCTCCCAAGAAGCTCTGAAGCCAGCTCTGCAGCCAGCTCTCAAGCAGTCAGCCTGCAGCTCTGCAGCCAGCTCTCAAGCAGTCAGCCTGCAGCAAGCAACCAGCTCTCAAGCAGTCAGCCTGCAGCAAGCAAGGAGCTCTGCAACGAGTCTACATTAAAATCGTGCTGCAAGCATCGCAGCATGGAAAGCCACAGTTCAGCAGGGAGAGATGCTGAAGAAGGTGAACCAAGCAATCCAGGATCTCCCATCCTGCCTCAAGAGGACCAAGGGAGTTCAAGGCCCCAGAGGGAGGTCAGGTTGACGCAACGGGCCTTGGAAAGCTATGAGGCTGAGAAACAGGACCTGGATGCCAGGATACAACGGGCATGGAACCGGGTTGAAGCAGATTTTTCCGAAGCTTCAAATGCCTCAGACACAGTGGCCTCAATTCAGCGGGCCATCCAGCGAGTGAATGTGAGCAGCTCAAGCTACACGCTCCTGGCAAATAGATACATCTCCCTCCTGATGAAGGTGAAAACAAATGAGGGCAGTGAGGGAGTGCGCAGACAAGAGCACTTCCTTGAACTGCTCGATGATAATGTGCAGGCAGTGATACAAGATGCAATGGACCGTGTGGAGGGCTTAAGAGAGACACGATCTCAGCACTCTGTCTCATCCAGGTCCACCACAAGATCTAAAGTCTCAGCACACTCAAAGACATCATCTACTAGTATGGCAGCAGCTCAGGCACGCGCAGAAGCAGAAGCAGCAAACGCCCGTATTGCCTACATGGCTGAAGAGGAAGCCATGCTAATTGAAAAGGCTCGCATACAAGAAGAAGAGAGTACATTAGCAGCTACTGCCGCACGGAAGAAAGCAGAGCTTGAAGAGCAAGAGCGTATATTAGTGGCTACTGCCACACGGAAGAAAATTGAGCTGGATGCTAAGTTAAGCACCCTACAACTCAAAAGGGAAGCAGCTGCTGCAAGGGCCCAGGCAGAGGTGCTCGAAGCAGCAGCCAACCTGGATAAGGAAGAGAATTGGAGTGAGTTTGGCATGCAGATACCTGTCAAGGACCGTGATCAACTCACCAGAAAAAATATTTTGGACTGGTCTGAACAATGCATCAATGCTCCTCCACCAAATGATACTGAACAAAGGGTGGACGTTCAGGCATCGCCATCTCCACACCGAATGAACATGAATGCTGTCTACAGGAATGGTGAAAATGCATATCCTGTCCTGGCAGTTAGTCGCCAACTCAGCGTCGCGCACGTGGGGTCAGACGTGGATGCACCAAGTCAGACCCACATCCCAGACAGTCACATAAGGGGATCCAACCAACGTGATCGAAACCCTTTGGGCCCACAGTCCAACGCCATCGCAAATGACGGCATGCAAGGCAATGCAGCAAATAATAGCACCTCACAAGCGCCAATATGGACACACTCTGGATCAGCAGGACTAGGGGACTTTGCTAGGTACCTGGCTCACCGCGAACTAATCAACACAGGACTCGTTAAGTTTGATGACCACTCTGAGAACTATCGAGCCTGGAGATCTACCTTCAGGAATGCAATACGAAATGCAGACATCTCTGCAAGTGAAGAACTCGACCTGTTGGTGAAATGGTTAGGAAATGAGTCTGCAGAGTACGCAAAGAGGATCCGGTCAGCAAACATTGACGACCCCACCTCAAGCCTGCATGCGGTGTGGGAGAGGCTCGAGGAGTGCTATGGTAGTCCAGAAACCATTGAGAAGGCCCTCTTCAAGAAGTTGCAGAACTTTCCAAAAATCTCTGGTCGAGACAATAAAAGGTTACGGGAGCTTGGAGATCTTTTGATGGAGCTTGAATCAGCCCAGGCTGATCCCTACTTACCAGGTCTCATTTTCTTGAATACCTACCATGGCGTGAACCCCATCGTAGAGAAATTGCCATTTGACGTGCAGGAAAAATGGAGAACAGCGGGTTCAAGATACAAGTCAGAGCATCAGGTTGCATTCCCCCCATTCTCTTTTTTCTCAAAGTTTATCCGCAACCTGGCTAAGACTAGAAATGACCCGAGTTTCATGTTTGGCACCACGGGGATTTCCAGTCCAGATCTCCCAAAAATGGAAAGGACAACGGCGAAACGAGAAACAGCGAGAGTGCCAATTTCCGTACACAATACTGAGGTCTCTCCTGCGACATTCGCAAACTCCGTCCAGGCAACCACCACAAAGAAAAAGATAGAGGATCCAGAGAAGCAATGCCCATTGCATGATAAAGCTCACTCCCTCCAGAAATGCCGTGAGTTCAGGAGGAAGCCATTGGAAGAGCGGAAGAACATGCTGAAAGAATTTGGAGTGTGCTTCAAATGCTGTGCTTCTACAAACCACCTTGCAAGGAATTGCAAGGCAGTTATCAAGTGCGAGGAATGTGGCAGCGACAAACACGCAACTGCTCTGCACACATTTTACTCGAAACCCAGTAGCACTAAGGCTTCCGATCCCAAAGCAGAGCACGGCGGGGAGCAAGGCGAGACCGCCGCACTCACTTCGTCAATCACAACCAAATGCACAGAAGTCTGTGGAGAAGGCTTCAAAGGAAGATCTTGCTCAAAGATATGCCTCGTCCGAGTCTATCCCAAAGGACATCCTGAAAGGGCAGTAAGGATGTACGCCATAATGGACGACCAGAGCAACAGGTCTTTGGCAAGGTCAGAGTTCTTTGATCAGCTAAGTGTAGGTGGGAATTCCTTTCCATACACGCTCAGAACATGCTCAGGACTGATGGAGACAGCGGGAAGAAGAGTGAGCGGCCTCATGGTGGAAACCATAGATAGCACCATGAAGCTAGCCCTTCCTACGGTGACAGAGTGCAACGAGATACCGGACGACAGGAGTGAGATTCCCACGCCCGAAGTTGCACGTCACCACCCACACCTGAAACCCATAGCAGAGTTCATCCCGCCATTGGATCACGCGGCACAGATTTTACTTCTGCTCGGCAGGGACATGCTGAGAGTCCACAAGGTTCGTAACCAACGCAATGGACCTCACGACGCTCCCTATGCCCAGAGACTCGACCTAGGATGGGTCATCGTAGGTGACGTTTGTCTCGATGGGACCCACAAACCAGACCACATTAGCACATTCAGAACGAGTGTGCTCATGAATGGACGCACGTCGCTCTTCAAACCGTGCCCCAACCACTTCACGCTGAAAGAGAAACTCGGCGAGAGAAGTCAAGGCTGTACCATGCAGGCCGACGAAGGAACCTCTATGCTGAAAGATGATGTTGGACATACGGTGTTCGTGACAACGAAGGACGATGACAAACCTGCTCCATCGCTAGAGGATAAAGAATTCTTGAAAATAATGGACAGAGAGTTCTTCCAAGATGAGTCAAACAGTTGGGTTGCCCCTCTGCCATTTCGTAATCCCAGATGCCGGCTACCCAACAATAGAGAGCAAGCCCTCTCACGGCTCAACTCATTGCGCCGCACCTTGGACAAGAAACCAGAGATGAAGAAACATTTTGTGTCCTTCATGAAAAACATATTTGACAGTGGTCACGCTGAAGCAGCCCCTCCTCTAGAAGAAGGACAGGAATGCTGGTACTTACCAATCTTTGGCGTGTATCACCCAAAGAAGCCGGATCAGATCAGAGTGGTGTTCGATTCCAGTGCTCAATTTAATGGCATTTCCTTGAACAACGTAATGCTCACTGGACCTGACTTGAACAACAGTCTCCTCGGGTTACTCATCCGTTTCAGAAAGGAGTCAATCGCCGTAACCGCCGACATTCAACAAATGTTCCACTGTTTCATTGTCCGAGAAGATGACAGAAATTACCTCAGGTTTCTGTGGTACCGCAATAACAACGTCGATGATCGAATTGTTGAATACAGAATGAAGGTGCATGTCTTCGGCAACAGCCCATCCCCAGCGGTAGCCACCTATGGACTGAGGAGGACCGCGCAGGCAGGAGAAGGGGAATATGGGAAAGACGCCAAGAGATTTGTAGAGCGAGATTTCTACGTTGACGATGCACTTAAATCAATGCCCACAGCCTCAGAAGCCATCGATCTGCTCCAAAGGACGCAAGGAATGTTAGCAACTGCTAACCTGAGACTTCACAAAATAGCGTCCAGCAGCGCAGAGGTGATAAAAGCGTTTCCTTCCGACGATCGTTCAAATGACTTGAAAGACTTGGACCTTAACGTCGACACACCACCAATCCAACGCAGCCTTGGACTGAGTTGGGACCTGAAAGCGGATACGTTCACGTTCCGAGTATCAATTGGAGAGAAACCTTACACGCGACGAGGCATCTTGTCAATGGTAAACAGCCTGTACGATCCATTGGGATTTGTAGCGCCGGTTACCATTCAAGGCCGTTGGATACTCAGAGACCTTTGTGCTGATACACAAGACTGGGATAGCCCGTTGCCAGAGGAACGGCGACAAGAATGGGAAACTTGGAGAAATTCCTTACAGGCACTTGAGCAGCTGCAGATTCCTCTTTCCTACACGCCCACATCCCTTTCCGTAACCCAACGGAAGGAGTTACATGTGTTTGCGGATGCTTCTATGATGGCCATAGCAGCCGTAGCTTACCTAAAAACCACAAGCGCAGAAGGGATCCAGCATGTTCGGTTCATATTGGGCAAAGCCAAACTGGCCCCACAACCGGAACATACCATCCCAAGGCTCGAGCTGTGCGGAGCCGTTCTTGCTACAGAGGTGGCGGAACTGATCTTAGACGAATTTGACGTCAAACTGGACGCGGTCAAGTTCTACACGGACAGTAAGGTCGTACTAGGCTACATAAACAAACAAACCAGAAGGTTCTACACCTACATCAGCAACCGGGTGGAGCGCATCAGGAGATCGACGCAGCCGGAGCAATGGAATTACGTTCCAACTGACCAGAATCCAGCAGATCTCGCAACTAGGTCCGTCCCTGCATCTCTGCTGAATCAAACCATCTGGCTGACGGGTCCAGCGTTCCTGTTACGACGTGACGTTGGCCCATGTACTACCAAGGAGACCTTTGGACTCTTAGAGCCCGAGTCCGACAAGGAGATTCGTCCTCTAGTGACAACTTTCGTAATAAATGTGCGACCAAGAAGTCCACTGAGTCCACACCATTTTGAACATTTCTCGAAATGGACGACGCTCGTGCGAGCGATAGCACATTTAACGCATATCGCAGACTGCTTCCATCGCCCGATGAGAGGCACCACTGGCACCAGCAATGGATGGCATTACTGCACAGTGCCACGCACTGAAGACGAGCTTTCCAGAGCAAGGAAATCAATCTTCCGCTGTGTGCAACAGGCAGCTTATGCAAGTGAGATCAAGGCCATCAACAAGGGAGAAGACCTTCCTAGGGTCAGCACCTTCAGGAAGCTAAACCCCGGGATGGACAAAGACAACTTGCTCAGGATCGGTGGTCGGCTAGGGAATGCAAAATTAGATGAGAATGAACGAAACCCCCTCATAATCCCAAGCCAGAGCCACATCGCAATCTTACTCGTGCGCCACTACCACGAGAAGGTCAAGCACCAAGGTCGGCACTTCACAGAAGGAGCAATCCGATCTGCAGGGCTGTGGATCGTTGGAGCAAAGAGGTGCATCGCCAGCACAATCCACAAGTGTATCCGGTGTCGCAAGCTACGTGGAAAACAGGAAGAACAGAAAATGGCAGACCTCCCAGCCGATCGACTCAGTGTGGAACCTCCCTTCACCTCTGTAGGGATTGACGTGTTCGGACCGTGGACAGTCATCTCCCGCCGCACCAGAGGAGGGCTCGCGAACAGCAAACGTTGGGCAGTGCTGTTCACCTGTATGAGTACACGAGCAGTGCACATCGAAGTCATCGAGTCCATGGACTCTTCGAGCTTTATAAATGCACTCCGGAGGTTCTTCGCCATCAGAGGGCCAGCCAAGCAACTCCGTTCTGATTGTGGAACCAATTTCATAGGAGCATGTAAAGAGCTTAAGATCAATACGGAAAATGTCGAAGATTATTCTGTCAGGAAATACCTTAGTGATCAAGGCTGCACATGGATCTTCAATCCTCCCCACTCTTCGCACATGGGTGGAGCCTGGGAACGCATGATCGGGATTGCTCGACGCATTCTCGACTCCATGCTATGTGATGTCGGGTCCACACGGCTCTCTCACGAGGTCTTGACCACTCTCATGGCCGAGGTTTCAGCCATAATTAACTCAAGACCCCTGATTCCCGTCTCAACCGACCCGGAGTCACCATTCATCTTGACTCCTGCTACACTTCTTACCCAGAAGACAGATGTGCTCACAGCACCTACCGAGGAGGCCAGCACTGCAGACCTCTACAGACGTCAATGGAGACAAGTGCAGAGCTTCGCGAACACGTTCTGGCGTCGCTGGGGAAAACGAGTACCTTACGACACTCCAAGTGCGCAACAAGTGGCAGTCTAATAGACCAGACATCCAAGAAGGCGACCTCGTCCTACTGAAGGACAACCAAGCCAAACGGAATGAGTGGCCAATGGGCCGCATCCTCAAGTCGATTCCAAGTGCCGATGGAAAAGTTCGAAAGGTCGAGGTTATGATTGCGAAGCAAGGTGTCGCAAGAACTTTCATCAGGCCCATAGTCGAGATAGTACTACTTCTCTCTCACAAAGATATGGACAAATAAGTCGACCCGTTGAAGTTGTTATTCACTTGTTTATGAGATAGGAAATAAATGGTGGTATCTCCTAGATACCAGACGGGGAGTGTCTTGCCTCACGGCAGATGGGGAGCGTATGTTAACAGGAAGTTCCTGTTTTTTGATGCTAATGTTGGTCACGTGACCAGGAAGTGACGATGTCAGATTTCCACTGTACCACTGGGGCGTCAGCCATTACAAAGATAAGTCAAGATGGCGGCACGCATCACATCTCAGTGAGACCACAGCCGCACTTATCCATTGTGGGAGCTTAAGAAGCATTATCCTTTTACCTGTTAAATCAATAAATGACGATCGGAGTTGGACGGTCATCCTGGCTTCGAGGGTTTATTGAATACATGGTTGTCTACTCGACTAGCGGTGCAACGCAGCGCACAGCGAGGCCGAGATAAAGAGCATTATTCTAACGCTCATAAATACATATGCAGAGTATACAGTATATTTTATTCAACATGAATTTTTCTTGATTGAGAAAAATTGCATTTTTCTTTAAACCCATTTCAATCCAAAATTGAATAATAACGTTTAGATCTTTGTCAATCCACTGCTCACTGATGGCCTCGACTACATGCTCCGTTGGTCATAGGCGTTGCTTGACCATACTTATCCACACTTATCAGTGTGGACCAATCTGTATACCACTTGCCACCCCATCGTGGCAGAGAATTTAATTCAGGTTGGCTGGGTTCATAGCAAAATGTGTGAACCACTGTGCCACCAATCCCATCCCAAATAAAAGAAACAACATTCAAGAAAAAATGAAATGTACTTTGTATGTGACCAAAATGTTACACGTCTTAAAAGCGTCACATTGTTGGTCTTGATTCACAGATCTCCCAGTGAGGCAGTTCAAAACTATGGATATGCTTCTTAAATCCCTCCACTTGCTACCCCACCCATCTTTGTCTATCCAGAAGTATGAATGGGTCCACAGTAGGGTGTGTCACGCACGAGTGCTGGGATGACATGCGAGTACTCCCACTTGTTGCAAGAGGTTCACCAACTTGTAAGACTCGGCTCCTCCCACCCTCAATCAGTATATATAAAAATACGGTTTTCTTGCAATTTCTCTCACTTGATACAGCTATCGTGCTGTGACTGTTCCACCTGAAGACGGAAGCTTGTGTTGCCTCCGAAACGTCGTGATTTTTATTTTATTTTGATTTTACCTTTATTCATTAAAAATGTTTACCTACGTGACTTTACCGAAAAAACCTAAGAATATGAATATTGGAAGACTCGGTCAAAAGAGCAATCTAAACGGCCTCCCTAGAGCTTCCATTCGTGGGAGGCTGCTATAGACCAGTGGTTTTTAACCTGGGGTGCACTCACCCCCTGGGGGTACGAGATGTCCTTTATCTCCATTGGTGTTGGACCAGATGACGCCAAAAGGCGTCAGACTAGGCTCTAAGAAAAGCTGTCTCTCGGGTGTGGACCAATCAACTTCAAGGACAGTGCATATCATTATCAGAGTTGTTTCTTTTTGTTTGCATTTTGACTGCCTGTGTTGTGGTTATTGCAAACATGATGCCTTGTATAAAGGAGTCAGTTTTTGTACCAGTTTAAAGGGTAAAAACCTACTACTATATTTTGCCACTGGTAAAGGAGATGTCTCATAGTGTAAATCAACCCGAGGTTGGCAACTGATCGCTCAGGTGGGGAAACAGGCTCTGTAGATTCACGAGGAAACGTTCTACTTGTATTTCCGTTTCAGATGTCTGACCCGATTTGTTCAGGAAATAACGCTTGGACTGTTCAGGCACCTTCGGGAGTAAATCCCACGACATATAAACAAATAACAACAACGTTCCAGCCGTTTGTCCATCCGCTGCTGGGTATGGCACACATTGGTTTGTGCCTTGCGTCGTGAACTCAATGACCCGAGTATGACTCCAGGCCACGGCTAATGTCAGTGGGCGAGTGATGTCACAACCGATCCTGGGTCTCTCTCTCTCTTCACGAACCCACACTGCGTGGCACGAGCAGTGTGGGTTCGCACAACCACCATGGAGCGCATGACATTCATCCAGCAGCGGATTGGCAACGGGATTACTTTTTTAGAATAACGCACAAAGAATAACTGGCAAACGCACTGGCGTACTCGTTTGCAAGATATTCAAGCGGCGGGGGAATTTATACGATGACGTATTTCTAAGAAATGTCACACATGCAAATTAAGGTGTTTAAAGTTAGGCAAGATAAGGGTGGAGACGCTGGCATAGTGATCGGCAGCAGCAGCAGCATCACACTCCACCGACTTCATTTGTGAGCCGCAGATTACATCAGCTGTGAGTGGACAATATCTTGAACGAGTTTTCACCAGCCTACACTGACCAGCGTGGTGAAGTACTGTACACCGTAATATAAAAAAGAACCCGTGACCGACACGGCAAAGGGTTCGCCGATGACAAGCATTGTTAACTTTTGAATGCTTTTGCACGAAAGTAATGCACAAACTTTAAGCCGAGTAAAATCTACCCAACCTACGGGCTGTAATTGTTGGGGGCCTCCAAATGGGGGAAAAAAGACATGGTTTTTCGATTGTTATATTTCTCAGTATAGACTGGGCTATACGTGGGCCAGACGTAATCTCTCTCTAGCCCTTTTAGGGACTGTCCATCAACTCAGCCATCGTCATGAGTCGTCTACATCAGAGGTCGCGGCAACCAAAACAACAAGAAGAGAGTTGAACACGTTGTAGTCTTCTGCGGCCAATAGTATCCATAATAGAGGTTTTTGGGGGCAGGACCGAAACAGGAAGAGGATATCTTCTCCACAGCTCTGGCTGGCGCCTGATGATGCCGGTTGTAATTACCGGCGAAACGTCGCGCTCGAATGGTAAATGTCGTGGGTTTACTCTCCGACACAACCGGCGTGCTGTACTAGTAACGAAGTGGCACGTTTTGTTTACGTGACAAACCTTACTAATTGGCAGTGGCGGGTTTAACGACGCATTTATATTTACGTGATCCAACCCAAAAACCTCTGTTATGGATAACAATAAAAGGCATTTTTGTTTGAAATTCGGTAAAAAAAATACCCCTCAATATTTCAAATGCGTGTGAATTAGAGACGGCCCTTAAAAAAATAGCGTCAAGAAGTAGTCGATTACAGAGCCACATGCGTCTCTGGAGCCGCAGGTCGCCGACCCAGGATCTACATTTGAAGACATGACGTAACGAGCAACAGTAACAACTCTGCTCTTAAGGCCAGTTACACGTAGCGATTCGTGTTTAGACACCCCACGAAACTAATTGGGGGAAATTATATGAGGACGTGGAACTTCAAAGCCTCTACCCGTCTCCCACCAATCCCAAGAGACGTATTAAATACAGGGTGCTTAAAAAAAAATGTTAACGCTTTCGAGAATTTCCAACAACGCCACAGGAAATAGTGCCGCCTTCGGGCTCTGGAGACCACCTGGAGAAGATTCTAGGCACGTGTTGACAACGATGGCGAACAAAGTGGAGACCCTTTGACTTTTTGAAGCGGTCAACATACATTTGATTTTCACGTTACAGTGTATTATCCGTTCTTTTCCCATTAAAAACGATAGTCCCGTATAAGTGTGTAAACATTTTTTTTTGCCATTGCCTTTCGCGCCGCCCATCGTTCATTCATTCACCTGTTGGAAAAACCAGTGAGTGGGGTGGCTAACTTTATTGACAACCAAACAGGCACGTGCGGTGCGCATTTTGGTGCGTGTCCATTTTTAAATCCTTTATATTAAGTTCGCTTGCTTGCTTGCGTGCTTGCTTGCTTGCTTACGACCGTGCAAATTTTTCGGTCGTTTTTTAACCCACTTCCCGTGATCCAATCGAGCTGACATTTTCCACACAGACTCGTTGTGCTTGACAATTAATTTTCGTGAAAAAATGTTTCCAAAATTTTACACTGTTTAGGGGAAAAAATGTAAATATTTAATTACCAATTGCTTAATGCTGGCAGACAATCATCTGACCCATAGGTGGCAGCCATCTCAAGCCAGAGGACGAGAGGACTCTAGCCGCCACGCATATAAAGGATTTAGAGTGAAAAACTTTGTTTTTACGGGTTCATTTTTAAGGGAGCTCGCCTCATCCTCTAGAACGCGGCACACTGCATAGGCTGTGTTAGGGCTGAACGATTAATCGATTTCAAATCGAAATCGCGATTTGAAGCAATGCGATTAGCAAATCGAAAAGGCTGCGATTTTTTTGCGTCCTATTACTTTCTTATTGGAATTGTTACATTTGTATTATTATTATAACTTTATTTATTATAATAACGATTGTTCTATGTTTGATTGTTCCGTTTCAGTCAAACCATGTTAATAAATACACGTTGGAAGCAATTCCTATCTTTCAAGTTCTCGTCCTTGCATTAGAATATATAGAGCAGTTCATATTTTGATGGTATCACGTGGTAATGCTCCATCACATGTTTTAAATCTATTACACATTTCAAATTGAACTGAAGCTTGACTTTAAAAAATGTAATCGCAAATCAAATCGCATTCGCAATATCTGCCAGAAAGATCGCAAGTTAGATATTTCCCCCAAAATCGTTCAGCCCTCGCTTGTGTGCACGGTGTGCAAATGCGGGAGCGCGCGCGCGCCGCGTGGAATACTTTTTATTAAGAGAAGAAGACGATGCTGGCCAGCACAGGTGGAGCAAGTTGCTCGCTGCTCCACGCACTGCGAGAAGCAACCTTGAGAGAAGCATCTTCGCGGTGGGGGTCATGCCCTGGCGAGACACACACAGAGCGAGCAAAGGGGGGAACGACCAACGATCACCGTGGCGCAGAGTCATTTACAGCGCTGAGCCGGTTGGTGGGAATTCCACGTTCCTATGGCCGGGAGGAGGGGTGGGCGAGACTCCCCGTAGGACAAGCAAACAATGTTGAGTTCCCCACTTTAATGTGTACGAACTAGATATATTTTAAAGCATATTATCGCTCGAACCCCGGTAAGAGGGATGATGATGAGGATGCGCCGAGGCGGCTCCCAGCGATGATTTGAACTCGCAACCTTCCCGATTGTGAACCCGCTTTACACCCCCCCGCTTCCCACGGCGTTGAGCCACCTGGCCAACCCATTCATTGTTACGAAACCACCCGATAGGCACAAACAGCGAAGCAAACGGTCCAAAACGCTCTGAAACATCGAGAGCAACGCTCGAAACAAAGAAGGCGAGAAATTGACCGCACGCACACACACACACAAAGAGCGAGAGAGAGAGAGAAAAAGTTAAGAAATGCGGGGGGACAACCAAACTGCAACGGAAACAAAGCGACAACAACAACAACAAAAATCACAACCTGTGCAACGAACGCGACTTGAGGTCGGGCAGCCCCGGAGCCGATAGTGTCTTGCAAAGGTGGGGGGGGGGGGGGGGGGAGCTTGGAGATGATGGAGCTGTGCGGTTTGTACGAAGCTGTGTGAGGCCGGGCGAAGAGGAGAATGTGGTTACGCGAGAGCGAGGAGGAGTGGAGCCGAGCCCGGTGGCTGTACCGGGGTGTGGGGGAGTTGGGAATTAAGTGTGGGGAGGGAGTGTTGGGGAGGGGGGGGGTGGTAAACCCAGGGCGGTTCGCTGCGTGGTGGGGAGGGAGGGTGGGTGGTGGGATGGCGAGGAGGTTTCTAGTTGACTGCGTCACCCATTCCATCACCAACATCGCCTCTGTCTGGCTCAGCAACAAGGGGGGCTGTCGCTTTGTTTTGTCGGCGCAGAATTCCATCTTGGGACCTCTCCGCCCTCTCATCCCTCCCTCCTCGAATCCCTCCCCCGGCTCATCCCTCCACCCATCGCGATCTCCACCCCCTACCACCACCACCTCCTCCTCCTCCCACCCGCGACAACACAACTCCAGCAGGAAAAAAAAGACAACGCTGTTCACCCGTGAGCCGTGTTCTTCAACAAAAGATGAAAACGGCGAAGATGCGTGGAATTTTGATCGAGCGAGAGAGAGCAAACACGCCGGATCAAGAGACACCGCGCGAAGTTTAATTGCGTTTCATAAACTATTGACGAAGGGACATTGCCCGAAACGTCACCCATTGTGCACGGTTTCTTTTGTTTCATAGACAATGTAATTGACGGTTGCTGTGCCTATACACCACTGCAGACGCGGTATCACGCGAAGCTCAAATTGCATGAAAGTAGCAAGGAGGATTGGTGGGACAGGCAGGGCACTTGAACAACTCGGAGGAGGAGCGATGAATGAGGATGGTCGAGACGTCCCAAAGGACGACCCGTCAGGAGCTGCGGCGATGAAATCAGTTCGCGTGAAGGTGCTTGTGGTGGATTATATAACGTTAAGAGGTGGGGCCGGCGGCTTGGGAAGGGGGGCTCTTGTCCAGTAGTGGATTGAGCATGGCTGCTGATGGTGACGCTGCGACACCCTCCAATGCTCGCGGACAGACGCGGCAAAGCATATACACTCACTGTATTTTCCGTGAAGCAATTACGTGTAAAAAGTTGGCATTTGCGCAATTTCTTGAATTTCCTGGCAGAATAACTTTACGTCTCAAGCACTGTAACTGAAGTCAAACTGACTTGAGCTGGAGAACGGTCAAAAATGTTTAATGGAGTGATGTATTGGTTGTGATTACACCCTATAGAGACCTCTTGTCAGATGGCTGAAATTCCCTAATGCGGTATTTCTCTAATCATAATAATACGATCGGATTATTGGAAGATGTTTGCTTTCATCATCGTCATAATCCTACTGATGTTGCAATCGAAACATAACTTCTTAGATTAATGTGTCTCGCCCTTAATAGACTTGACTGTAGGACTGATGTGTGTTTATTAAAATATCTTTGCCCGTAATTTCTCGACTAACTTTGGATGCAAAAGTAGTACACTGTACAATGACGACCCATGTGTAAGCGATAGACTTCCTGTGTACACGGCCGAAGAAGCGAAGTTTATAAAAAAAAAAAAATTTTCATGAATTTATGGTTTACATTATATTATCATGGCTAGATCATGTGGTATATTGCTTACACAATGCTTTGTATATTATTATTTGGTTCTTTCGGTTAAGTCACGTCTAAAGATAAAATAATAAATAAAATTAAATAATAGCATACGACGTTTCGATTGCAACACAAGCAATCATCATCAGGTATAATGAAATAGCGACATAAAATCTAACCAGAAAACTATAGACAGACATATTAGCAGACAGATATCACCAAGATACATAGAGGGAGCAACACAGGAACCAGAGAGGGGTGATCATCTCTGTGGGGTGGCCTTAAATAGACAGAGGGGGGAGGAGGCAGAGAGAGGGAGGGGGTTAGAGAAAACATTTGCATATCAATGAGTGGTCCAAAAACAAGGTTCTGCAAGTGCGATGACACGGCAAGCAAGTCTGAAAATCAGAAGGACAAACTAAAATTCAATAACCTAGCAAAATATCGAAATGTAATGTAATACAACACAGAGAGTCGGTCAACACACAATTAACGCATAGCCTGGTTGATTACGTATTTCAAAGATTGCTAAGTTAGAATTTAAGTGTGAACATTCCAAAGAGAAGACACAGGCAGAGAGAAGAGAGAGAGAAAAAAGGATAAGCTCAAAACTTCCCCGTAGAAGTGGTTCAATCTTAACTTTAGAACTTTCGTGACTGCAGTAAATGATTATTTGGTTCTTTCGGTTAAGTCACGTCTAAAGATAAAATAATAAATTAAATTAAATAATAGCATACGACGTTTCGATTGCAACACAAGCAATCATCATCAGGTATAATGAAATAGCGACATAAAATCTAACCAGAAAACTATAGACAGACATATTAGCAGACAGATATCACCAAGATACATAGAGGGAGCAACACAGGAACCAGAGAGGGGTGATCATCTCTGTGGGGTGGCCTTAAATAGACAGAGGGGGGAGGAGGCAGAGAGAGGGAGGGGGTTAGAGAAAACATTTGCATATCAATGAGTGGTCCAAAAACAAGGTTCTGCAAGTGCGATGACACGGCAAGCAAGTCTGAAAATCAGAAGGACAAACTAAAATTCAATAACCTAGCAAAATATCGAAATGTAATGTAATACAACACAGAGAGTCGGTCAACACACAATTAACGCATAGCCTGGTTGATTACGTATTTCAAAGATTGCTAAGTTAGAATTTAAGTGTGAACATTCCAAAGAGAAGACATCGTTAATTGTGTGTTGACCGACTCTCTGTGTTGTATTACATTACATTTCGATATTTTGCTAGGTTATTGAATTTTAGTTTGTCCTTCTGATTTTCAGACTTGCTTTCCGTGTCATCGCACTTGCAGAACCTTGTTTTTGGACCACTCATTGATATGCAAATGTTTTCTCTAACCCCCTCCCTCTCTCTGCCTCCTCCCCCCTCTGTCTATTTAAGGCCACCCCACAGAGATGATCACCCCTCTCTGGTTCCTGTGTTGCTCCCTCTATGTATCTTGGTGATATATGTCTGCTAATATGTCTGTCTATAGTTTTCTGGTTAGATTTTATGTCGCTATTTCATTATACCTGATGATGATTGCTTGTGTTGCAATCGAAACGTCGTATGCTATTATTTAATGTAATTTATTATTTTATCTTTAGACATGACTTAACCGAAAGAACCAAATAATCATTTACTGCAGTCACGAAAGTTCTAAAATTAAGATTGCTTTGTATATTTACAAATGAGTGCCATTGCATGTGGAAATTGTGTCAAGAATTTATTCAGGTGCTGGTCCAAACATTACCTATTCATGTATTCAGAAGAGGGATATGAGAGATATAGGACAGATGTATTCAAAATAAAGTTTTCGGACAGAGATACAAGAGAGGCATAGTCAGCCAAAGTTGGAAAATTACTCCAGGAGAAAATGGCTTACTCTTGTGAACAACATCATCTTAACTTACCTTCTTTCACTCCTTTTAACCCATTTCTTCTCCATAGAGTCCATGAGAGTCCAGTTTACCATGGCCCATGGGAGTCCAGCTTACCATGGAAGTCCAGTTTACCATGGAAGTTCTGTTTACCCTAGCCCACGTGAGTCCAGTTTACCATGGAAGTCCAGGTTACCATGGCCCATGGGAGTCCAGTTTACCATTGACGTCCAGTTTATCATGGAAGTCCAGTTTACCATGGCCCATGGGAGTCCAGTTTACCATTGACGTCCAGTTTATCATGGAAGTCTAGTTTACCATGGACGTCCAGTTTATCATGGAAGTCCAGTTTACCATGGCCCATGGGAGTCCAGTTTACCATGGAAGACCAGTTTATCATGGAAGTCCAGTTTACCATGGCCCATGGGAGTCCAGTTTACCATGGAAGACCAGTTTATCATGGAAGTCCAGTTTACCATGGCCCATCAGAGTCCGGTTTACCATGGAAGACCAGTTTATTATGCAAGTCCAGTTTACCGTGGAAGTTCTGTTTACCATGGCCCACGAGAGTCTAGTTTACCATGGAAGTCTAGTTTACCATGGCCTATGGGAGTCCAGTTTACAGTGGAAGTCATGTTTACCATGGCAGTCCAGTTTACCATGGCCCACGGCAGTCCAGTTGACCATGGCCCATGGGAGTCCAGTTTACTGTGGAAGTTCAGTTTACCATGAAAGTCCAGTTTACCCTGGGTCAAGCCCGTCCTACTACTATTCAATGCCCCTGCCCCCATCTACGACCAGGCCTACCCCAACCCCTTATTAACCACTTCTACCTTTCTCATGTTACCATAACTGCTGTACACCACCGCTCTTAATAATCCTACTCTTTCTCTCAACCACTAGCATCTTACGTACAATCGTACAACGGTTGTAAAGCGACTTGGAATACGGTGCTGCTATATGAATCTCGATAAGATAAGATACGATGTTTAACGTCCACTGTAAAGCAGATGGCGCATAGTATATTTTTACGGTTATCGCACTCACAGCATTTATCAGGGCGGCTGCTATATTCTAACCGTGAACCCCTGCAATGAGCTACAACTGGGGAACGTCACCGCTCTTGTATACAAGATAGCAATAGGAGAGATGCACGATGCAGATGATAATTATAAGCAGTAGAGACGGTGTATTTGCGGAGAGAGAGCCGTAAGAGCCACGTGAGAGAAATATTCACTATAGCAATATGAGAGAAATGTGATGACATGTGAAAAGATGTATTCAGAATGGACGTGGATGACAGAGAATTGAAATAGATGTAGTCAGCAGATATTTAATATATATTTTTAAAGGTATGACAGAAGATAAATATGAGATATGTATTCTGGTAAGATTGTAAGTTAGACATTTTGTAGAAATAAAATACATGCAGTGCTGTGCTCACAAGATGAATTGTTGCTGAAGTTCACCCAAGTCACCTTCCCCCAACGACCCCTCTTGTTACAAGACTCTAAACTTACCTCCTGGACAAGATGGTTTAACCTAATTATATCATACAGTCATGTGAAATAATTACGCTAATTCGTTTAATGTTAAAGCCACAGAGGGCCATTTTTAATAGGACGTTTGAGTGATGCCACAGGCTGGATTAAATCAGCTTTTGGGCCATATTTGACCTGAGGATCATAGTTTTGGGCAACTCTGAATTAAAGAGTCTGTAAATGAACGCTGCGTTGTAAATTTGCTTATAGACGTAGGCTTTAGTACCCAAAAACTAATTCAGTGCATTTTGAGTGCTGAGGGTGTCTTCTGCTAACTGGAGTGGGTCTGATTTGTGAATGCAGTCATTTGTAATGGACTTCCTTAATTAAATATCCGTCTAGCTGCCAGGCAACAAGAGTCAATGCAGAGGGTGATTTGGTCAACTGATGGTCTTTATATATATCCAGTACTAGCGGGAAGTACCCGGCGTTGCCCGGGCGAAAAAGACACACACACACATCGACTGACATACATACAAGATTCTAGTTTTGAAGCTTTCGTGACTGCAAGGATTCATACTCTTAGTTCTTTCGGTAAAGTCACGTAGGTAAAAAATGAAATAAAAATTAATACAAATAAAATAAAAATCACGACGTTTCGTTTCGTTTGTGTTGCCTCCGAAACGTCGTGATTTTTATTTTCGCGTGACGTGAGCAAACGAAACAAGTGAAATGCGTTGAAGAAAGAAGCGAGAATGAGTCTACATCATAGAGACACCAGTACGCTCACTGAAGTTAAGAAGCAGGATACAGACTACATTATAGACTGGCAGTACGCTGGCTCAATTTAATAAGCATTGCTACAGGTCACATAATAAACTGGCAATACGGTCACCAGCTTAAAAAGCAGGCGACAGTCTAGAATCAGGGGTGGGGAACACGTCCGGCCCGCAGGCCGTATGAGGCCCGCAAAATCATTTGGTGTGGCCCTGCCAAGGCAACCGCAGGCGGGACTCGAAATTCAATAAATCTAGGAGCAAACCTGGAAAAGCAGTTGCGAGTAGCAACATCATCATCAATACCAGCTAACATCACACGCCTCGCCAAAGAGAAGCAGTTCCAGCCATCACATTGGGAGTGAGTTAATTAAATGTTTGACCAAATATAACGGGCTAATTTTTAAGTTGATAATTTTGTATGGCCCGCGAATGATGTTATAAATATCCAAATGGCCCTTGGCAGAAAAAATGTTCCCCACCCCTGGCTCTAGATAATAGACTGCCAGTACACTCACCGAGGTAAAGAAGCAGGCAACAGTCTACATTATAGACTGGCATACACTCACACAGCCTAATATCAATATGTACATTGTACATAATAGACTGGCAGTGCACTGACTTTAATTAATAAGCAGGCAACAGGCCACATTATAGACTGCCAGTACACTGGCCCAGCTTGATAAAAAAGTCTACAGTCTACATAAGAGACTGCCAGTACACTCACCTTACTTAATAACCACGCAACAGTCGACAGTATAGACTGTCAGTACACTCAGTGCTATCAAGAAGCAGGCTGCAGTGTACATAAGTGGAAGTTTTGTGTAGTTTAAAAGTGTAATTATATTTGTACAAATGTATTTAGTACTCACATTAAATATTTCATTGAAATTTGTCTATGTACGTGACGGTAACGAAAGTAGCAATGTACGTGACGTGAGCGAAAGTTTCAAAGAAGAAGGGAAATTAATGCGGTGAAAGAGTAAGAGTACATTAATCAAGCACGTTGACGATGTTTTTGCTGCCATGTGATTTTGTAAATTGGCCGCGAGCAAAAGGCTAAAATGAATTAAGGGGGTGGGTGGCCAGCACCACGCCCGACCGCCTTTGTCTCCACAGTGGCGATGTTTACACACCGCACCAGGTACTCATTTAAGGCTGAGTCGATCTAGGGGAAGCCCAGTACCGGTTGAGATAATCGTCACTGGTGTTGGCCGTGAGCGGGAATCGAACCCGGGTCGCCAGGTTCATAGCGCAGCGCGCTAACCGCTACACACACATGGACTGACACACATACAGCGACTCACACACAAATGGACTATTACACACACACTTGGAGATAAATGTAAACAAAGTAATAATATTCTTAGGTTTTTTCGGTAAAGTCACGTAGGTAAAAAAATTATAATTAATAAAAAGTAAAATAAAATAAAAATCACGACGTTTCGGAGGCAACACAAGCTTCCGTCTTCAGGTGGAACAGTCACAGCACGATAGATGTATCAAGTGTACTAATAGTTCTTGATATAAAGTCCTGCTCATGACAGGAAAGTTCGTGGGGGAAACAGACACAATGGCTGTACTTTGGTGTCTTAAGGAAATGAAATAGAACAGTGCCCAGTGGGGAAAAAATCGTGTTACGTAGTGCATATTTACTGTCATTAAACATTGGTGAATGTCTATGCTGTATTATGGAAAGAGAAAAACCAGTAATACAAGTGAGAGAAACTAACATATATGTATGTTTGAAGGTAGCCGTCAATCCGCGTGACTTACCTTGTACAGGGTATCGACGCGAATGACAATTTCTCTCCCCCCACCACCAATCGACGAATCGCGCTTGTGCGTTGCTGGGGGCAACTCCTGGGCAGCAAAAATAGAAATACCACTAAATAGTAAAACAATAAGTTGTTTGAAGTTGACGAATGGGGAATTGAAATAGCGCTGGCTCCGTACGAAGCTGATGGCCGTGGTACCTGGCTACATTTTTTTTAAACGTGAACCCGCCGGGTTTGCGAGCCAAATTCTTCGCAAGTTTCGGTCACACACACACAGACACGGACGGACAGACAGACAATGACATTTATATTTCGATGTAAAGCTTTCGTGACTGCAGGGAGCATATTCTTGGTTATTTCGGTAAAGTCACGTAGAAGGGAAACAATAAAATGATAAAATAAAAAAAATAATTCTCACGACGTTTCGATTGCAACACAAGCAATTATCATCAGGTGTCAAAACCACAGCAAGACATTCATAGGTAAGAAAAAAAAATATTCCAAGGACACCAGCGAATACTACTGCTTTCACTAACTTTGAAAAGAAAACCCCAAGTTGATTCTTATACGATTCGTACAGTGATCATATCACATTTACCAAACTGTCTTCCCGACAGACCTGTTCTTCACCTGAGGACGGCTGCTTGCGTTGTGGCCGAAACGTCGTGAGAATTATTTTATTATGTTTAATTTGTATTATTTTATTATTTCCCTTCTACGTGACTTTACCGAAAGAACCAAGAAGATTAATCCCTGCAGTCACGAAAGCTTTAAATCGAAAAATTAACAGCAATGTCTTTTGCTCGTGCCATTGCCGGTAGAAGGTGCCTCCAATAGAAGGCCCCTCTAGATTATACTGGGTGGCCCAGATGTCTTGTGTCCCCCCTCCCCTCCCCATGTATTGACCCCGATTTTTTTTAATCATTTGCATATTCATTTCTGCTTTAAATAAAACCTTAAACAAAAATACGAAGCATTAGATAACTCATGGGGGGGGGGGGGGTGTCACAAGACATGTGAACCAACCGTGGATATAGTATTTTGGCCTTCTCTTTCACACCGGCCAGGCTCATCGGAAGCTGTGGGGCTGTGGGTATGGGGCCGTCCATAAATGACGTCACGCACCTGAGAGGGAGGGGGGGGGGTCAGACATTTGTGTGCGCAACTTTAAATAAATATAGAATTGTTATAACAACACTAATTGTTATGACAACACTCCTACAACATCTGAGTGCAGCGCCACATTAAATACGCACTACAATGACAATAGTTTAAAGCGATTTGAAGAATGTTTTATTAAAAAAATGGAACTATGGTTTGGTGGGGGGCAGAGCTTTGTGACGTCATATTTGAGGGTGGGTCTGACTTTTTGTGACGCCATGTGACGAGGGGGGGGGGGGGGAGGTCAAAAATCGTCCAAAATCGCGTGACGTCATTTATGGACGCCCCCTACAGTATACCCATACCTTACCTCATCACACGCGACCCAGCGATTGGTTAACTGCGATGTGCTCATTTGTACCGGGTATTACAAACATACAAACCTGGCCATTATTTCAATGTCCGTGACAGGAGATCGAATACCAACCAATGACCTCTGTATTGTCAGTCCAGTTGTGCTAACCATTACCCCACGGCAGCATTGACGTGTCATCCTCTCCCATAGAGTCTAATCGGATTGCTTCCCCCACAAGTAAAGCCAGAATTGAATGCGATTACAATACCGTAATCACATTATGGTAATCACTCTTTGACTCTCATCGAGATTTATATCAATCGAGATGCATGCAGTGTGCCAGAGTATCATACTTTCTTGCACATAGGGTACGTATTGTATGAAGAAAGTTAAAAAAGCAACGCTTAGCTGAAGGGAGACTCGAAGCTCACAGGGACATTAAAAGTCGGAGATCATTCAATACGATTACTTAAATAACATTCATACACTACTTCCCTGTACGTGCGTATGAAGTCACTACAAATGTATATTGTAACAAAAAAACCCCAGACAAACCGTACCACTTGTGCTAATCCTCAAGGATGTTTGAAGGACTGTAGGTGGCACCCCGCGCATGTTTCAACATGTGACGATCATGAAATCCGTGGCGCATGGCGGAAGTCTTGGGTGCAGCTGCGCATAACTTTGAAAAAATTAACCCGTAAAAACAAAGTTTTTCACTCTAAATCCTTTATATGCGTGGCGGCTAGAGTCCTCTCGTCCTCTGGCTTGAGATGGCTGCCACCTATGGGTCAGATGATTGTCTGCCAGCATTAAGCAATTGGTAATTAAATATTTAGTTTTTTTTCCCTAAACAGTGTAAAATTTTTGAAAAAAATTTTCACGAAAATTAATTGTCACGCACAACGAGTCTGTGTGGAAAATGTCAGCTCGATTGGATCACGGGAAGTGGGTTAAAAAACGACCGAAATTATTTGCACGGTCGTAAGCAAGCAAGCAAGCACGCAAGCACGTAAGCAAGCAAGCGAACTTAATATAAAGGATTTTTAAAAAATGCCTTCATTTCCAGTTGCCCTCGATACTGGATACTGGTTACGGTAAGTGTTGCATTTATTACCTCCGGGGAGCAGTTGTCGGGGCGGTTAGTGAATCTGGCGACCTCAACTTTAATTCCCAGCCGCAGCTAACAACGGCGTTGAGCGATATCTCAACCGAGCCAAGAGCCCTTCATCACCTGGAGCAATACACACTTTATGAATTGTGAAGTTTAGCCTCTGCGTAGAGACACCGCGCTTGCGGGCCTGTCTTGAGTGGTAGATTGACAAGAGGGCTAGAAATTACCTAATGTAATGAGCCAAGAATATCTGTGTGTAACGCGCGTGGCGTCACTCGACGTCGACCAGCCCCCCTCATTAATAATCATGAACAGGTGGGGTCCTCCACATCGACAGCCCCCCCCCCACCGTCATTAATAATCATGATCGGGTGACGTCACTCCGCATGAAGAAGGCGGAGCGGAAACGAAAATTTGTTTACGCAAATCAGCTTTCATTTTGAACTTTTTTTTATGGAAAGTAAAACTAAGAAAGAAATCAACGCAGCAACTAATATAACAAGCCAAAAAAGGCTGTGTGTGTGTCCCGCGCGTGACGTCACCCCACATGGGCCCCCCTCCTCATTAATAATCATGAGCTGAATAATTTTTCTATTTCATAATTCAGATTTACAGCAATATAAACCCGTCCTTGGACGGGCAAACAAGCTCGTTCAGATATATTACTCATTGAACATCAAGGAGCTGCCTTGATGTGGAAAATTAATCTTGAGTGTCTTAAATGCGTCGTAACAAATAAATAAGTACTGGATAGGGACGATCATGCCAGTCAGGTACTCAGCAAGAGGTGAGAGATCCGTGCACTGTCTTAAACAACCCACAATAACCAGCGCGGTGAAGTATGTTCACACCCCCCCCCCCTGTCACCGACGCACCTAAATCATGGCCTTGAGTACCCCAGCAGCTGTGGATTGGAAATTCGAGGTGGGTTCAACTCGGATGGCAAAGGAGCATGAGTTGTGACGGACACACGGGGGATGAGAGGACGCCTCCATAATTGAACCATTGCTTACGCAGAACACGCGGAACCTGACAGGGGAAAAAACAACTTGTTGAAAATGGTTTACGTAATTATCAGAAATAAATTGCAACATAATTGGTCTCGGCTCAGCAGAGAGGAGAGTGAACAGAGGAGAGAATTACGCAAATTTAATTCGTGCAATTACATTGGAGAAATATATTTAAATGGTCAAAGTATTATCTCTCGTAGATTTGCGGATAGCCTTGTCAATATAAACACCCCATTAATTACAGGCAATTATTTAATTAAATTACAAAAAAGGTTATATTTTTTTCAAATACAGGCATAACAAAAGCGATGGACAAAACCTGTACCGAACAAATGTGTTGCAGTGGCACAATTGCTAAACACTGTAGATCAGGCTGAAACCAATGGCACGATTTGAAGAAGTAAGCATGTGCATGCTGTAGCACTTTTTGAAAGTTGAACTTGATCACGAAAG
The DNA here is from genome assembly GCF_015708825.2 of Lethenteron reissneri. Lineage (NCBI taxonomy): Eukaryota > Metazoa > Chordata > Hyperoartia > Petromyzontiformes > Petromyzontidae > Lethenteron > Lethenteron reissneri. Next base: position 5,155,225 of record NC_083805.1, read on the forward strand.
CAGCATAATTATGTGCCTTGAGAAGTGTTCAATCGTTCCGCACTGAATCAGTGACAGAGCGCGACAAAGGGAACTGAACAAAAGATCAAAAGTGGGCAAAGAAGCAAAGCGAGATGGGAAGAGAACTTACCTCGATCAGGGTAAAATCGGAAATCAAATAAAAAATATTTACTGTTAAGGAAAGCAAGCGGGCTCGGGTAAGTACAAATTGCTAGAAAGGGTTATATGTGAAGGAGATGAATAGTGATGTATGGCCATTCCAAATGACATGTGCCCGAAAGGATGACGATCCTGGAGATGGAGTGATGAGATCAATTCACGTGCAAGAACGAGATGGATTACTGCATCGCAGACCCATTAGATATCCTCGCGGTGTGGAAAGGTCTTCATCCAGCAGCGGACAAACAATGGCTCACGACGATGATGATGATGACTTATCACTAGAGGCATTGATCATATCTCCTTTTCTATTCGGTCTGCTCCGACTGCTCCCCCGAAAAGTATACTTTGAGAGGAATTATCTGGACAAAAGAGGATTCTTCCATTCTAGATTTGAAGCTTTCGTGACTGCAAGAATTCATACTCTTAGTTCTTTCGGTAAAGTCACGTAGGTCACTTGATGCAGCTAATCTGGCTGTGACGGTCCCACCTGATGACGGAGATTTGTGTTGCCTCCGAAACGCCGTGATTTTCATTGTTTTATTTTTATTAATTTTTATTTCATTTTTTACCTACGTGACTTTACCGAAAGAACTAAGAGTAGGATTCTTCCAAGTGATTAGCACGGTTGGCTTCGTACAGCGCGAAGGGAGTTCAACAAAGATATATGACTTTTGAGCAACAGCATGATAATTGTGGCACTCAATTAAAATTTTAGAAAACCATTAAAATACTTAATCGGGAAAAATTAATGATGCGCGCGGATTATTTAATTATTAAACAAGCACACCTTGTCATCTGTAAAAGCTCCCCAAAAAAAACCCCTTGCAAAATCTAAACACAGCAAGAAAGCAATGTGGTTAGGCTGATTAGCAGAAACTAACAGCACATGGAAACGTCCAGCCCTTGTTCAATCCACTGCTGGATGAAGGCCTTACTTCAATACTGCTGGTCAGTGAGGGGGTTGGTGAAGGCGGTGGGAGGTGTGAGGAGGAACAAAAAACTAATTCGGATTTCCTGATAAAAAAATTTCTGCCGCCCGGAATTGAACTCACATCACTGGATGCCTCATCCCGTCGATCGCCGCCAACTGCAGTGCGACGAGCAAACGTAGTGAACTGCGCACGATGATGCTTCAAAAAAAATTAACCCGTAAAACAAAGTTTTTCACTATAAATCCTTGATATGCGTGGCATCGGTTTTATTTTATAATTCATTTCTGTTTTTCTTGAGTAAGAGTTTCATTTTTATCACATTGGTATTTTAAATTAAATATGAAATTTTTTTCCCCTAAAAAGTGGAAAATTGTGGAAATTTTGTTTTCACGAACATTAATTGTCACGTACAACGAGTCTGTGTGCAAAATTTCAGCTCGATTGGATCACGGGAAGTGGGTTAAAAAACGACCGAAAGATTTGCACGGTCGTAAGCGCGCAAGCAAGCAAGCAAGTAAACTTAATATAAAGGATTTAAAAATAGGCATGTCTTCAAAGAATATTGCCGATATTGAAACCACACAATAAGGCCTATCCTTCGCCACCGTTCACTTTTAGAATGCGGCATGGACAGCAAACTGGCAGGAGCAGTTGGCGCAGCGGTTCGTGCGATCAGAATCAGATTTATTCATACCGGAGGAATCCGACGAGCTGTAAAGCTTTTTTTTTTAACAGATCGGGCGCGGGTCAGAACGTTACGACAACAAACGAATACAAAACACGTGCTATGAACCGGGTCGCTCGAGTTGGATTCCTTAAAAGCAGTGATGAGTGATAGCAGAACCAGTTCTGCCCCCACCTCCCCCCGCATCCCTTCATCGACCCACATTGACCAGCGTGACAAAACATGCAAATGCAACTCCCACGGCTCGCAAAGAAGCAAGGCGAGAAGCAATGGAGCCCTTCGTCCATTCACATTTTCAGCGCTCAAGTATATATTCTGAGAGCACGAAATGTTCCGCGCTTGGTTTCTGATTGACATAGTTGTGGACAAGAAGGCACAGAGCGCTAGCCGAGGTGGCCTGTTAGCGCACACATTTCAGCTGCAAGGAGATACTCGCTGCCAGCTGGCGTTTTCAACGTCGATGAAATTGAGACGACACCATCCCTCTCAATCGGCGGTTTTCCGGAGCACACTGGAGGTTGCAAATTCCTCAACTCAACCTGGCTTTCATCCAGTGCGTCTGCAGTGAAAGCAATGTTTGCAGTGTTCTCTCTTATACTGGTAGGAACCTCCTGGTTACACCAGCCCACAGGGGATTATTGTGTCCGTCCGTCCGTCGTTCAGGGAGGGGCTGGGTGGGGAGGGAGAGGCTGGGTGGGGAGGGCAGGATAGGGAAGGGCTGGGTGGGGAGGGTGTGGCTGGGTGGGGAGGGGAGGGTGGGGAGGGGCTGGGTGGGGAGGGTGGGGAAGGGCTGGGTGGGGGGTGGGAGGGGTGGGGCTGGGTGGGGAGGGGCTGGTCACCTCGTAGTGCCTTTATAAAACTCAACGTTTAACCTACTCACGCCGGCTTGTGCCCGCCCTCACAGTCGGGCATATTTGCGGAATACACCACGCCGCCGTTGACCCTGGCCATTAACCGAGCAACCCAACGTTCCTACCAGCTCCCTCCGCAGGAATGTGTTTATACTCCTCATCATCATCAGCTACTGCTAGATGAAGGTTTTCCTACACCATCCTGCAATGAGGCAACTCGACGCGGCTCCTGCATGAGCTGATCTCAAAATTCCATCTCTGAGGCAGCCATTGGTGCTTGGTCGTGACCTCACGTTCAGCTGCACGTCTGTCACCATTATTGTCCATTGGCAATTTCTTATCTTTAAATATCTTACAGGGACAAGTGACAGTTATTCTCGTAATCAAACACAGAGTTTTTTCATTCAAGAGTACATCAAATATAATTGCTCAGCTCGCATTGAGGCCCTAAAACCGCAATGAGTTAAGGTAATTAAAATGTGCCCCAATAGCAAACCGTAGGGACATAGCAGCAAGTGTACGAAATGTATGATACAAAAATATTTAATTCTCAATTTGGGTGAAACACACTGCAGTGTTGTAACGGGTGACTTTTAATTAAGAGGTAATTAAAAGGAGCAGATGAGAAATTGATTGGTAAATTTGGTACTCGAGTGAGGAGCAAGAGAGATTGCCTGTTAGAATGTAAAGGTAATGAGTATATTTTTTTTAAGAGGCGAATTAAAAAAATGACATCGGTGAGCCCAAACAGAGAATTTGTAAATGAAATCGACTTTTTGGATAAAAAATCATAATCCGAATTTTTATGTATATTGGGAGAATCCGATGATTTCTGAAGCTCTATTTCACAGATGTCCAGTAGGAGCGGGTCAGAACGTTACACCAAAACACAAAAACCGATAGCAGTGCAAAGTATAGGAAAGTTACGCAAATCACGGAAAAAAAAAATATGCATATAAATGTGGAACTAAACAATTTTTTATTTTACCAGGCAAAGGCCACTTTGCTATTAGTTATTTTTCCTCGTCACAAATGATATCGCAACGAAGTGGCTTATAATGTGGAAATGTATCGCAGCCAAATAATCTAAACCTCGGGTTGTGAGCGACGTCTCTATCTTAAACCACATTCAACAAACCGGGAATTTCTGATGCAAGTTATTATTTCAGCAACTGCCATGTAGAGGAAAAATGCAAGGGTTAAATATAAAAAAAATATAAAATATAGTTGCAGAAGGTTGGGAACATTTTGTCCGATTTTTGGCAATAGTTTCAAATCCCTAGACAAGCAAACTGATTTAATATATGTCACGAATATAATTAATGGATTAACAAAGTATTTACGTGGGCAGTGCGCTGAATATGGGGGTGGGGGGTATGTAAAGCAAAAGCAAAGTCACCAAAAACAAACCCTTATTGCAAATAGATTGCTTTGTTTAATTATACTCGAAGATGTTCATCATTCTGCTAATAATTACCTGAGAACCACGAGGAAAACAAGAATGGGCACCATGCAAAACAAATCATCAGAAACATTTACCTTTCTAAAATGCAGCTTTATGCGTATGTGTGTGTGTGTTTTTTTTAAAGAGGTCATTCCCTGCATTGAAAAGCGAGCAAAAACATTTTAAGAGGTGAGTTGGTTCTGATTGATTGCGAGTCACTTATTGATAAATTGATGTATTGCAATATTTTTGCAGATCGCAATCATTACACTTTTTTGGGCATTATTACACCTTTTCTTCATGATTCCAATCTTATCTCCAGAAACAAAACGCACAAGGAGTACGAGGAAGACAACCCTCCCCCACCTCCGCTGTGGGTATTTTTGTGTTTGCCTTCCCAGCGCACACAGCCGCGCGGTTGGAAAAGGTGGCACTGAAGACTCTGACCGAAGGTGTCATTTTACAAAGCTAAACAAGTTGCATGCATTCTAGATTTGAAGCTTTCGTGATTGCAAGGATTCATAGTCTTAGGTTTTTTCGGTAAAGTCACGTAGGTAAAACATCAAGTTGCATGCAATGCTCTTTCGGGTGCATTACCTTCTTGCTGTGGGAGACCCCGTGCGACATCTTTGTTTCACAGTGGACCCATGCTGATGGAAGACGCAACGATTTTGTTGTTGCTGCTGCTGCTGTTATCTTGTAAATTCCCACTGCTGAGCAAAGGTCTCCCCATAATATAGGTTTTTTTTTGGGGGGGGTTAGATCGCGTAAATATATAAATGTGTCGTTAAACCCACCACCGCCCGACACAGCCAATGAGTAAGATTTGTTATGTAAACAGAATATTCCAATTCGTTGCTAGTACAGTACACCGGTGTGTTGGAGAGCAAATCCATGCTGTTTACATGACAAACCTTACTAATTGGCTGTGTCGGGTGGTGGCGGGTTTAATGACACATTTATATTTACCCGATCTAACCTCCCCAAAAAAACCCTATATTATGGATATTGGTCGCGAAAGTCTACGTGTTAACGGTCCTCCCCCATTTTCTCTAATTTCCTGTTGTTCTTGTTCAATAGTGGCCTCTGAAAGCTTTGATTTTCTCTGCTACTGCCTACTCTTCCACCGTCTACCACCGCTTCTCTTGCCTTCCCTCGGATCTACTTGATTATGAATACAGTATGTCGTGCTAACGATGCTGTGATGTCTTTAGCAACAGAATCGGTGACTCGATATTTTCCTTATTTCGCCTTTCCCTAACCTCCCTGACTTGCTATTAAAATACTTCCACCTCCCGCCCATAGATTACAAATATTGTACAATTGAATACGGATTTATGCACAGACACTGGTAATAGTAAAGTCCAGCTAATTATGACTTTTCCAATGTTTTACTTTCAATGCAATTGTGCAAACAATAGTGTTCACAGTTTAACACATTCAGTTTGAGAAGAAAAAACACAGACTGTCAACAAGACAAGACGGTCGTTTTCGTGAAGGGCAGGAGAAAATGATGGCTTATAAAAAATATATATCTATATTTGCAAATACTCAGCACATGTCTTTTGTCACGATATCACATTGCAGCGTGGAGAAGATAACTTCACATGAAGGTGACATTTATCGTACATTTTTTGTACACGTGTCTGGGTGTTGTTTGAAAAGTTAATACAAGTCACAGGCATCTGAAAAGTAATTTTATTGTCCTAAAAACATACTCCGGGCTCAAGTGTTTATCTTGATAGGTTGAGTTCTTCAATACTTCACATTGAAACGAAACTGGAACGGTCAGCCTTTCATTAAAATTTAGCAAATGCGTCTTTAGTTACATTTCCGTGAACGAAGGCATGAAAAAAAGTCCGTAACAAAGTTTAATTTGTGTGTATTACGTTACAATAACCAGTACTGTACAATGCTGTCCAGAGCCAGTCTCTCACCTACGCACCTCCGATTAGCACGTTTGGCTCCATAGTGTGCGAAAGAAGTTCAACATACATACATACACAACACACTACAACTTATGCAGTATACATATGCAATAAATACAAAACACGGATACTAAAACCCCGGTGTGGACCGGTACAAAGCGAGCCTTGGGTTCCCATAAGGCCCAAACTGGATGCACTTTTACGATCAGATTTTATGCGGAAGGCAGTTTAAATTTCGTACATCTATATTATGAATACGTATTGTGTATTTCGCCTATGTCGGAGGCAACGCTCTGAAAACAATTCGGGATTCTTGTCGAGAAGATTCATATGGCATTTAGTTTAATAGTCTAAAAAGAATTGTTTAACCTTTCAATTAAATATTTGACTAACGCGAACCATGAAAATGATATTTTTTAATTAATCGTACAGGTATATGCCGTAGAAAATGCCACATAACAACGTACATTTGTAAAGAGCATGCTTTGCTCAATACACGTAGTATTAAGAACACAAGAAATATGACCAACACGGTATATGTTTAGGGTTGGGGTTATGAATGAACAGAAAACCCATGCTAGTCTGACCCTTGTTAAAATATATATTTTATTATGCCATAGTTTGCATGAATTTCCATTCCCCTCCACCCCCCATGATTAATTGACAACGTTTGTACTGCACTTCGCAAACCGGGCCACAACATGAATTTAAATACGAGCGCTTAACTCTTGCATATCCGTGGGTGGATAGTCATAGTTGTTCGGCAAACTTAAAAATAAGGCAAATATTTTTTTACGTTGCAGACGTGTTTATAATCTGCTTTTCACTTGTCGAGGGCTTAAATCCTGGTGCCCACGTGACCACAGACATATCTATAGGTAAACCGATCCCTAAAATACACTGTAAATAAACAGATGACACATTCCGTCATCCCTATTTTATGTACGTTAATACAAATGTATATTTCAAATCCTAATTAAAATGTGTGTTGTATAATCAGCATTCGTATTTTAGCCTGGCCACCCATTCTCTCTCGTTACTTTTGTCTTAATTGCTCTTAATAATAATACAAGCTTGTATAAGTTTTAAATTGTATTGCCTAGGACACACTTCTTATTGATATTTTTAAAGTAAAATAGCGTCTTACATATTCTAAGCAATTTGGTAATCATTGATATGAAGCATTCTGAAATGTCTTTGTTGACGTGAAGTGCATTACATAATTCTAGATTTGAAGCTTTCGTGACTGCAAAGATTCATATTCTTAGGTTTTTTCGGTAAAGTCACGTAGGTAAAAACATTAAAAAGTAAAATAAAATAAAAATCACGACATTTACTTGATACAGCTGTCGTGGCTGTGATGGTACCACCTGAAGACGGAAGCTTGTGTTGCCTCCGAAACGTCGTGATTTTTATTTTATTTTACTTTTTAATGTTTTTACCTACGTGACTTTACCGAAAAAAACCTAAGAATATGCATTACATAAGATGAGAAGTTATACGTGCAGACTGACTGATTGATTACGCCCGATAATGGGCAGTTGATTGCACTTTCATTTTCAAAGTCAAGGTGTTGAGGCGAGCAACGAGTGTGCCATCCAGCCCCCCCTGGAGCCCTCTTCCATCAGACCACGTGGGTCTCAGATCTGAAGTGCACCACCTGGTGATATGTGAGGAATGTCTGCTCCTATGTTTAAAATGCCATAAAACCATTTGTGCGTGACAGTGTAGAAAAAAACTTTCCTAAACTGCCTGAAGGACATATTCGCATTACAGTAGTTGAAAACGTTCGATGGGTGGCGCATTGGTACAGCGGATAGTGCACTGCCATATGAATCTGCCCCTCCGAGTTCGATTCCCGGCGATGGCTAACATCAGTGGAGAGCGATAATTTAATCAGTTTTGACCACTGTGGTGAAGTATGGCTGATCAACCCCCGTGACTGACGAGGACTCGGGATGTCTTCATCTAGCAGTGGAGTAACAGAGGGTTGCAGAATATTAATGTTGTATATGTATACCCTCTGATTTCGCACCTCCGATTAGCACGGTTGGCGATGCACGGCGCGAAATAAGTTCAACATACGTACCAAACTGCATACGTTGATCTGCTGTTAAACAGCAAAACGAGCAAATACAAAAGCAATATAAGCTCCGCGTTTCACATTTTATACAAAAATAGAAAAATTTGACATGGCCAAAGAATAATGTGTGTGGGGAAGAAATAATATCACCAGCACTAACTAACATTCCATATTGGGGTAGAGTGGTCATCACCCTGCACTGTGAATCCAGTGACCCGAGTTTGATTTCCACATTTTTTTTTACAAGGCAAGGCACACTGAGCTATATAGCTCTTTTTCATAAGCGACCTGGTCACAAATGACTTCTCAACAAAGTGATGCATCACGTGGAAATTTCTAGCAATCAAATAAATGTGGAGGGTAATATCGGAGGACCTGTGAAAGAAATCCACACGACCATGGGGAGAACAGGACACTCCAAACATACGGGCGTCGTCTGGGTCGGGATCGAACCCAGGTCCTCCTTGAGACCTGGCGAGGTAGGAAACATCAAGCCATCGCCCGATGCGAGCCACAGCGAACATCAGTGGTGAACGACCTGTCAACCTGTCCTGGGCACCCCCGCGACCTCTTCATCAACCCACACTAAGCGGCTTGTCGAAGCATAGACAAACAATTCCCACGACTGACGCGGGCTTCCATCCAGCGGTGTATTGACGAAGGGCTGTAAAAATAATAATAATTACTGTTACGTATTTTTTCCTGCAGCCAAAGTCGTCGATCACAGGCGAGGAAGGGTGCCATCAATGTGTGTTTTTGCTAAGGTAATACAGATCATGGCCCCAACGGTAACACGTTCGCCGCTTGTTGTAGAGGTTCGCGGTTCGAGTCCGGTGACCACCCTGGTAAATACTGCGGGTGTATTAACCGTCAAATACTACACTCAGTCTGCTTTACACAGTGGAAGTGAAATATCCCGTGACGTCATTCGCAAGAGTAGGCCATTGTGTGTACCTGGCGTCATGATCCAAAGTTGCCAAATAAAAAAAAACGAATGACAATTTTTTTTTTTACTAAAATGGGATTACGCATGGCGACCATTGCCCTCGACCGCAAAAAAACTTGGCAGGATCATCCTGAAAAAAAGTCAAATGAGTCAGTGAGACTTTTACAGGTAATCAAGCGTCATAATCATATGGATGCTGAATGTAGCGCTTTCCAATGCTGGCATTTTAAAATCAGCTGATGATTTATAGAACAGATGTTTTTTTGATGCTAACAATATAACCGTACACTCAAAAAAACTAAAAATATCAAACAGAAACATTGCTCTCCAAAAAGTAGGATCAGTCTCAAGCTTCTGCAGAAAATAAATAGATATGATTATGCATGCAGTTACAGTTAAACGAGCAATAGATAAGACAATAAGTTGCTAACATCAACTTGTGAATGTTGGGTCCTGAACTGCGACAGTGGCACATACAAACGCAAATGTGAACATAACCACGTGTCGTTTCGAAAAGCCACAGAGAAGATGATTGTTGTAACAGCTCTCTCGCTGGTTCAGCAGTTCCACTGCTGGATGATATTATTTCCGCCTGAGGACGACCGCTTGTGTTGCGATCGAAACGTCGTGATTTATTTTATTTTATACCTACGTGACTTTACAGAAAGAACCAATGAGTATGGTTATAATATTGGGACACTTACCAGGTGTAAAAGCCAGCACGTGCTCTCGGTGGAATGTTTATCCATAAATTCCCCCAAACGTAGATGCGACCACAGTTATTAAAACTATGCAACAGATGATGATGATAATCTTCTTCTGCATCGTTCAAACCGCCGACGGGGGAGGGGGGAAGAAAAAAAACAACATCAACAAATAACAAAATGCCCACAAGAGTACATTGGCAGATATTTAATCATAAATCACTCAACTAAAAGGTAAAGATGCAGCCCAGTAATTATATCTTGTTCATGCCACTGCTGGAAGAGCGCCTCCGCTAGTTGGAGCTATCCCCCCTGGAGGGCATCTTTGACCTACTCTTTTAAGCTGGCCAAGAATGTGCTGGGGTAGGTGTAGGAGTACGCACACTTCGCCCCGACAACACGAGATCTGCCGATCGACCAGTGTGGAGGGGAGTCCCCATTTATACTGCTGGGGAGATAGAGGTGGACTTGAAACAACTTGCACCATCGTTGCAATGGCATAGATCGAACCGGTGACTCCGGGATTGGAAGTCCTGCGTGCTAACCATTGCACAACGGCATCATCTCGAGCAGAAAACAACTGTAACTAAAATAGAAATCAGAAATTTGATTTAAAGCTTTCGTTACTGCAGGGATTCATATTCTTGGTTCTTTCGGTAAAGTCACGTAGAAGGGAAATAATAAAATTAAAAACAATAAAAATTCTCACGACGTTTCGACTGCAACACAAGCAATCATCATCAGGTGTGAAATCCACAGCAAGAAAATTTGTGTTGCAGTCGAAACGTCGTGAGAATTGTATTCTTTTATATTTTTATTATTTCCCTTCTACGTGACTTTACCGAAAGAACCAAGAATATAAATCAGAATGTTTAGAGAAGCAACTACACATCACGGCGCTCTGCGGTGATTATGCAGCACCAGGGAGGCACGCTGCCAAAACAAGATTTGCTGTGATGACTCTTCTTTTCCCAACAGTTCTCAACGTATCATTCAAATGACGATAACAGCTATGTAACCTGGGATAAAATTACGGTTCCCCTTGAATTTGAAAGATAATTTATTCCGTCTTGCATTTTCTTCACTTAATATAAACGCAACTGTCGGATCGCCGTCTTGTACGTATTGTGAGCGTGCAGCTTGTCAAAGGAGAATACGATTAGAGATGACTGTAAATATGTATTCATCATTCTATCAATGTTCTTACCCAAACAAGACCACACAAGCCTGTTTAGCAATCTCAGACGTCTGAAAGAGGTTGCTTATCCCATCACATGAACATTAATGCAAGTGTTTCGTATCATCTTCTTGGTTCTTTCGGTAAAGTCGGCTGCTTGCGTTGTGGCCGAAACGTCATGAGAATTATTTTATTATGTTTTATTTTTATTATTTTATTATTTCCCTTCTACGTGACTTTTCCGAAAGAACCAAGAAGATGAATCCCTGCAGTCACGAAAGCTTTAAATCGAAATGTTTCGTATCATTTCACAATAGTGGTGGCACGGTGAATTTTTTGCTATAAACCCGGTGGCCTGAGTTCAATCCCTGACCACGGTAAACATTGGGGGAAGTGCGGAAAACCAATTCACACGGTCGCCACTGTTTGAGGAGGCCTTCAACTTGCGGTGGATTGACAGAGGGCTCAAAACTATTTGTTACAATGTCATAATACCACAATATATGGTTTCATGAAAATAACATTAGAGACCAAAAAAAAAATCCCACTTTTTGGGGAAAACAAGAGATGGGATTTCCCATTGTAAGAAAGAGGTGTTGACCTCGAGATAATGGCGCATGTCTTGTACGTTGAAGGCCCCGCATGCACAGTCCATTAAATACATTTACAAGGGAGCCCGCTTCGAAAAAAAAGAATACGAATTAAACCAAATAATTGACGTGATTTGTGTGGTAGTTTGCTGAAGCGAACCACAGTACGGTGGCGTTTAAATCCAATTGCTGTAATGCGCATGGGGGGAATGGGGGGGGGGGCGTGTTTGAGGATTGTTCACCTAATGTGCACCTTACGGCAGTTGCGTGTACTTACCCTGCGGGCCTTGCTCTGGTATTTGACAGCTTTCTTCGTGTCGGAGACAGCTCGCTCGACGTAATCCACGGAGTGCTCCACGTTGTACTCAATTCGGTCAATCATCTCTCCCTGCGCGTGTATCCATGGGTGCCGGTGTATGGCAAGGTGGTGGTGGGGGGGGCACGTGGTATGAAGGTGGGTTTTAATCGTAAACCAATTACCACGCTCTCTACGAACGATGAGAAACTCATCTTCTTGGTTCTTTCGGTAAAGTCATGTAGAAGGGAAGTAATAAAATAATAAAAATAAAACATAATAAAATAATTCTCACGACGTTTCGGCCACAACGCAAGCAGCCGTCCTCAGGTGAAGACCAGGTCTCCCCGACAGACCTGGTCTTCACCTGAGGACGGCTGCTTGCATTGTGGCCGAAACGTCATGAGAATTATTTTATTATGTTTTATTTTTATTATTTTATTACTTCCCTTCTACGTGACTTTACCGAAAGAACCAAGAAGATGAATCCCTGCAGTCACGAAAGCTTTAAATCGAGATGAGAAACTCATCGCTCAAAACAGTGTGCGCTGGCTGGAAACAAATAATAGTTGTAGGTTATTGTATTCATCACAGTAGGTGAGCAAAGTGTCTGAAGGTGAACATTACAAGCAGCCAGCAACAAACAGCAATATTAAAGTTTGACTAGATAACGGTTAACACTGTCAAGTTCAAGTCAATTTCATTTTTTGTTTTCACAAATGGAGCCTTGCTGGCACACATCTGCAACTCAAAGCGCCATCGCATGAATACTCAACGTAAAATGAGAACGTTGTAAACAATAACAAATAAATGTGTACGTACTATCTATAGTTGACAAGTTGGTTTTCACTCCCGCATGCAACCCAAGCGTGCTTTTCAATCTTTCCGCACACATTCTCGCGGGGCATCTCCAGAAGTTGAATGAGTGAATCTCACAGCGTTATTTATGTACTGTTAGCCTTGCAGTCAAGACTGCTGACTCATCAAAATATCAAATTTGCCCATGGAGCATGTAAACACTTGTTGTCCCGTGCGTTAGTGCGAAGTACTTTTCTGTTTTAGCAACGACCTCGGCATTTTTCAAACCGGATGCTGTGTGCCTTGCTCAACCGGCGATGTTTTGCAATGGTCGATTATATGATAGAGGCTGTCCATTTCGCATGATACGCTGGTGGTGTTCCTTCAGGTGGTAATGCCAGTAATCAGGACGTTATCACGCCACGCCAACCAAACACCGGCAGATAGACGAGTCCGTTGAATAGGGAGAAACCACGGGGTGGTTGGAGCGCTCCAAATCAACGGCTGCACGGCCAAACGCACGCAGCGTGCCGCACTCGGAGGAGAGATGTATGAACCTGGCCGGAAAGCCCGGTCAAGCGTGCACACACGCCTTCCCCGCGAAGCCAAGAATGAACGTGCTGCAAAAGCGAAGTTGCCGTTAAAGAAGAAGGATCGGTGTCCGCTTCGGTAGAGCCCCCCCCCCCACCCCCCCAAAAATAGAAACCGCAAGCAGATTTTGTATCCACAAAGGGCAAGCTGCACTCGCTACGGATGGAAGTTGTGTGTGGACTGAACCGCATGAGTTACGTGGAGCACAATTGCCCCAAATTCCCGTTCAATTTAACTGATGGGTCTGTGTAAGCCTCGAGAGCTATTATTGTACGCGCAATGTACAGTTTTGCGTGGCATTACATCTTATCCGATTAGCACGGTGTGGCGTGAAAGAAGTTTAACATACATACAGACTCGATAATCAGCTGTTGCGGAGCACGTCTGCTCAGGCTCGTTGCACGCGACATTCAGGCTGAGGTCCGAGCTAGAAGAGAACACTTCTGCCCAGGGCTGATATGAGCGGCTATTGAAGATGGAAACACTCCCCCCCCCCTCCTCTGGTATATAGATTTTTTTTTTAAACCTAGATTGAAAATTCATTTCTTTAGAACTGCTGTTCGTGTTTAGTTTGTTGTCTTTTCCCCGCACCTGCGATTAGCACGGTTGCCCACGCACGGTGCGAAGGAAGTTCAACGTACATACGTACAGACATGTTTTTTTATGGGGAAGGACGGTCTGAATGTCAGCCTAACCTGGAAACCGCTTTATTATAGATATCCTGGATAAAGAATGCAGGGCACGAGACATTCATGGGAAGGTATTTTTTTTGTTATGCCGCCGTGTTGGCATCCCCACCTGACTCTCCACCAGCATGGCCATGTCCAAGAACATGTCGTGCAGCTCGCGGACGCTGCTCTCCAGCTTCATGATGTCAGAGTGGCGCGACTCGATCTCGCTCAGGGCCTGCTTGCTGATCTGCGAGTCGACGATGATCTGCGCGACAGGGTTCGCGAACGTCGTCATTCATCGCGATCGTCACCGGCACGAGTCGTCATCGGCGTCTTCATCTTCTTGGTTCTTTCGGTAAAGTGACGTAGAAGGGAAATGATAAAATAATAAAAATAAAACATAATTAAATAAAATATTATTATATTATAATAAAATAATAAAGATAAAACATAATAAAATTAAATATTATAATAAAATAATAAAAATTAAACGTAATGGGAAAAAATATTATTATATAATAAAATAATTAAAATAAAACATAAGAAAATAAAATATTATTATGTAATAAAATAATAAAAATAAACCATAGTGAAATAAAATATGATTATATCATTTTATTAAGTTTCATTTTATTATTTTATTATAATATAATAATATTTTATTTTATTATGTTTTCTTTTCATTATCTTATTATTTCCCTTCTACGTGACTTTACCGAAAGAACCAAGAAGATGAATCCCTGCAGTCACGAAAGCTTTAAATCGAAATTCGTCGTCTTCATCTTCTTCATTTAACAAAAAGATTCACGTGTTTTTTTTATTGGGGGGGGGGGGGTTTTCCGAGGAGGTCCTGGCAAGATAGCAGCAGCACGTCAGTTCACAGCAAACAGACAATTGATGATACACAACGTATCGAAAGACTACAATTGCTGACTAGAACGCAATACACATGGCGTGGAAGGTAATATTAAATGAAAGTGATAACACGTTGTAAAACTGTGTTCCATTCGCGTGAAATTATGTAAGTACACAATTTGTGGCACTCGTGGGTACATTATGAATCTCGTAATTATTACCTACTATAATCACCCAGGAATGTCTGTCCGTCCCGCGCGTGACGTCACTGCACACGAGGCCCACCCCCCTAATTCATATTCATGAGTGGGTGGATTTTACACTAACGCAGAGGAAGGTTGTGCTGAATTAAGTAATTTATTACGCAAAGTCGCTTCAAATATGACGTTTCTTTCCAGAAAGTGGCGGTAAAAAATAAATCTACACAGCACAGTGCTACATCCGTGGGTGACGTCACTGCAAAAAAGCCCCCCCCCCCCCTTCATTAATATTCATGCCCGCGTGGACATTTACACGAACTCACTCCACATGCCACACCCCTCCCCTCATGTATAATAATGAGCGGGTGACGTCACTCCACATGCCGCACCCCTCCCCAATAACCATTAGCGGGTGACGTCACTCCACATGGGGCAACCCCCCGCCCCTCATTAATATTCATGAGCTGAACAATTTTTCTATTTAAGTTTTCAGATTTACTGCAATATACACCCGTTAGCATGCATTACTAGCAAAAATAGCAAAACAGCTAGTAGTAATTATTTACCTTCGATTAAAAGACGTGATCGGATACAAGCAGGCTCATACTCGGATATAACTGGTTCCAATCAGGTAGTGCTCAGTGAGAGAAAACTCTATGACCCAAGACAGACCTGAAAAAGGGAGCCTTGCACATATGTACTCTACCTCTAAAGCAGGGGTGGGAAACGTCCGGCCGGCTGGCCATATAAGGCCCGTGAAATCATTTGGTGTGGCCCTGCCAAGGCAACCGCAGGCGGGACTCGAAATTCAATAAATCGAGGAGAAAACCTGGAAAAGCAGTTGCGAGTAGCAACAACATGAATACCAGCTAACATCACACATCTCACTAAAGAGAAGCAGTTCCAGCCATCGCATTAGGGGTGGGTTAATTAAATGTTTGACCAAATATAACGGGCTAATTTTTAAGTTGATAATTTTGTATGGCCAGCGAATGATGTTATAAATATCCAAATGGCCCTTGGAAGAAAAAAGGTTCCTCACCTCTGCTCTAAAGTGATATATCTGACTGCAGAGCAGGGAAGACAATAGGTTAACCAGGTGAGAGGAGAGATATGGAGGTACATTCTCCAGGTATACTTGCACGGATTAAAAAAAAATTGCAAGTGGATTTTGCAATAACTTTCCAAATTCATCTAAGAAAGACTTTCCCACACGCTGCGATGACATTCTCGAAATTGGAAATGAAGCACAAAGCTACAGGCAAACCTGATTGAACAAGAAGATTGTAACATGAAATTAACAATTACATTCAGTAAGAACCTCATTAAAAGTATTATTCTGGGAAAAGAAGCACATAGTGTTATAAGACGGACTTTTTCACCGTCTATTTAAAAGCAAAAGTTGGGGGTAGGCCTTATAAACCACGGGTGTGCGTGCGTGCGACCAGATTTGTATAATATTATAAAAAAAATAAGGACAAGTTTGGGGTGTGTCTTCCTCTCCGAAGCATCTTATACATTGGAGAAATCTGTAAACGATTATAATTTTTTTGAAATCCAGGTGAAACAGCCTTGTTACAAAATCGGTTCAATAATTTCCGTGCAACACAAAGCATGCGGTACAATATTTTGCTTCAAAAGGTCTTCATCGATCTTTTTTGTTGGATAGCGTCAACACACGCGCTCTTCCTACCGTGCCCAGCGTTGTTTTCGCGTTATTAATACAATTGTCCCACATCTCCGTATCCCCGCTGAAATGATGACATATAGCTCTCAATCGCCGCCAATTGTGAATTCTACCAGTGAATGGCAACGTATTAAATTTAAATGGATTCTGTCATTTAATTAGCGCACTGGATGTGATGATATCGTGCACTTTGTAAACATATATAGTGTGTCACACAGCTCACCATACATTAATTATTCAACACCACTTCACCCTAAGTGGTCTCCGATGGACTAATGTGATGCAGAATGATATAAAATAAAAAAAACTCAGTGCAAGTATTATTAATACTGCCTTACTAACTAACGTTGTCACCAATTCCAGATCTCATGAGTACAGAGAGGGCAGAGAGATTAACCGATAATAGTTTCAGATTCTCTATACTGGGCTGCCCTACAAATTTTTAATAAAGATAACAAACGATCAGTTTTTAATTGACATGTGTGACAGTTTTTTTCTTCCTATTAGCATATACCGAGTAGCATATATAAATATTACGTTTAGATGACCTCAGTGTCAATCAATTAGGTTGGTTTGCCCAATTAAGTATGAGTTACCCTTGCAAAAACTGTCCATTGAAACAATAAAACAAGGCTACACATTTCTACAAAAATATTTTATAGAGGGGCTCTCTATATCGCAGCCTCTAGTGGGAGGCACTTCTAGCAGAATCGTCAAAATATGTATTTAATCTGGAGAAATCCGATGAGCTGTGAAGCTCTTTATCACAGATGTCCAATAGGGTCACGGGGTCAGATATTCCCAACAACGAACAATGCGAAGGCACGATAGGAGTGCAAAGTATATGAAAGGTATGCAAATCACACAAAATTTAACTAAGTTATCCTTCTTCTTGGTTCTTTCGGTAAAGTCACGTAGAATTGAAATAATAAAATAATAAAAATAAAACATAATAAAATAATTCTCACGACGTTTCGGCCACAACGCAAGTAGCCGTCCTCAGGTGGAGAACAGAGACTCTGCCTTCTCGACAGACCTGTTCTCCACTTGAGGACGGATACTTGCGTTGTGGCCGAAACGTCGTGAGAATTATTTTATTATGTTTTATTTTATTATTTCAATTCTACGTGACTTTACCGAAAAAACCAAGAATATGAATCCCTGCAGTCACAAAAGCTTTAAATCGAAATGTTAATTATCCTTATTCTACTGGGTAAAGCCCACTGAACCATTAGCTTCTCTTTCAGAAGCGACCTGGCCACAAATGATAGCTCAACGAAGTGGCTTATCACGTGGAAAATTTATCGCAGCTAAATAATCTAAATAATTCTAAATGTGGAGGCAAAAACCGGAGGACCGGGAGAAAAAAATCCACGCGACTATGGGGAAAACACCCAAACTCTAAAAATACATCCATAAAACAGTTTTTTGGGTTAGATCGTGTAAATATATCAATTTGTCATTAAAACCACCACCACCCGATACAGCCAATTAGTAAAGGGTTTGTTAGGGAAACAAAACGCGCCAAATTCACAACATTTACAATCTGAGTACGACGTTTCACCAGTAATTACAACTAGCTTCATCAGGTGGCAGCCAGATTTATATATGTATGCGATCTAACCCCCCAAAAAGCCTGTATTATGGATGATATTGGTCGCGAAAGCCTACGACGTCTTAATCCAAATATACAGGCGTCAGCAGCGGCATGAGCGGGCAATTGCAGCGCTGCACCTTTGTGTATTTTATGAGTTTTTTTACGTAATGGAATCTCAAAGCTCTGGCTTTAAACAATTAAGGGGGTCACCGCAAAATGCAAATGTTTAATCCCACTGTGTCCTCACCCCAGAAGAAAATAT
Organism: Lethenteron reissneri; assembly: GCF_015708825.2. Lineage (NCBI taxonomy): Eukaryota > Metazoa > Chordata > Hyperoartia > Petromyzontiformes > Petromyzontidae > Lethenteron > Lethenteron reissneri. The sequence continues at coordinate 5,173,683 of NC_083805.1, forward strand.
CGTTGGGTTTCCGCTCTCAAGCATATCCTCCAACTCCTCGTTCGTGGTTAATTTCCCAGCTGTGCAGACAAAGAGAGCCAGAGACAGAAGACATGGGACACGTTAATCATTGTAATTCCACATTCAATTACCCTCGATCATAATCCCATTCACACATTTACATGGGCCTCATCGTCCATTGGTGTATGAAGCATGTGTGTAGTTGGGTGCGCGTGCGTGTGTGTGCGTGTGCGCACGGCATGCGTGTTCACATACTGATCTGCAGCTGCCTCTGTATGCGCTGCTTGCAGCGCTCACGGTAGTCGGACTGCGTGGCATTATATTCGGACATCACTTCTACAAACTTGCGAGACAACGTCGAATGCTGGCGGAAATATGGGGGGATAACAACAGAAATATTTCAGCAATTAAAAAAAAATGATTACAGCAGCGTATTTGCGAAAGCCGAGTTCTTGCAAAAGTGTGTAACATCGTGTAAAGTAGGAGCCGACACCAGATTGCAGGGGTCTCGTCCTTTATTCCTTCCCTTCCATCCACACCTGTCCCCCAGCCGTCCCAATCTCGTTCCCGCCAAAGGCCCCTTCTTCCCGCCCGTTCTCTCCTTATATCTCTTCGATCACCCCTCCCACTAACCCATCTATTGGTGGGAATCCTTCCCCTGACACCCCTACATCACCCCCCCCCCCCCGGAGAAAAAATAACCGTCCTCGGTTCTGCCTCCCCCATGGACCATTTAAATCTCCCCATGCCTCCCCCCACTGACAGTGACGACAGCCCTTACCCCCCCCCCACAACCATACAATGCAACATAACACAACGAAATCAATTGCGCGGCCTGCCCAGGTCTCCAGCCAGCATCCCGTAACAGCCCGGACATCCACAGGCAGCAGATGACCGTGGCGGCCCCCTCCTTCGAAGGCCCTCTCGTCGCGGTCCCTGGTTCGGTGGTGCCGGTGTCGCCTTGCCCGGCGCCGCTGTCTCTCCGGCCCCCGCTCGTGCCGCCGCTCCGTCAGGCCTCACATGGGGTGCTGTAGGTGACAAGGGAACACAGGCCACCGAACCCCCTGCCGGTCGGCGCGTGGTGGTCGGCGACCTTGGCCTGGGTAGGGATGATGATGATGTTGGCAGTGATGTTGGTGGTGATGTTGGTGAAGATGACGGTGGAGAGATGTATGGCTTAAGGCGGGTGGGGTGTACAAACCATCGTCGCTTACCCAGTTGGACCTGGACGCACTGCGGTCGGAGTGCTTTAATGACCTCGACCGGCCCTTTCCAGGGTCGGTGCAGCTTTGGTGAGAGGCCAACCGGCACCTGAGGACAGTGTAGCCATGCCTGGTCCCCGACTTTGAAGGGCTTGGCTGTCACTGTCCTCTCCCGTATCCGTACATTACTCTCTTGGCTCGTGGCCGATGCGGCCTCGGCTGCTTGGCGGGCCTCTCTCAAATAAATGAGGGAGGTCTTTAGTGCCTTCGGCCATGCGTCGGCTCTTGCGGGAATGTCCGTCAACTGCACCTCAATAGGCGGAACGGGATCCCGTCCGTACATCAGGAAAAACGGCGAGAACCCCGTCGCCGCGTGTGGGGCCACCCTGTACGCCGCTAAGACAGATGGAATGTGGAGGTCCCAGTCGGAATGGTTTTCGTCCACCACTTGGGACAGCATGGCCGCTATGGTGCGGTTAAGCCGCTCTACCATCCCATCGGTCTGGGGATGATACGGAGATGTTCGGACCTTTTTAGTGCCCAGGATAGAGCAGACGTCCTTCAATAGCTGTGAGGAGAAATTCCTGCCCTGATCCGTGAGCAACCGCTCCGGTGCCCCCTTATCAAGGACATAGCCTCCCACGAAGGCATCGGCGATGGTCTGTGCCGTTTGGTCCGGGAGGGCCCACGCCATCGGCCACCTCGTGCAGTACTCGACTCCGACCAACAGGTATTTATTTCCCCGTGGCGTGACCGGCAGTGGTCCCAGGATGTCCAACGCAACCAATTCGTTGACCCTGGTCACCGTGATGGGCTGTAGGGGCGCCCGGCTTACCCGGGGTGGCAGGCTTTCGCCGCGCACATTCGACGCAGGTAGCGACCCATCGATGCACGTCAGCGGTCATACCTGGCCAAAAGTACCGACTCTGTAATGTGTACAGTGTCTTCCGCCCCGCCAGGTGCAGCAGCTGGCGGCCGTGTACGTCCATAACCAATTGTTGACGCAGCGACTCCGGAACTACCAGGCATCGTCGGCGCCCTGTCGGGTCCCATCGCATGAGGAGGTCCTCCCATACGATGTACTCCTCCCCCCCTGCCTCTGCTGAGGCGCGTAGCATTCGCAGTGGGGCTTCCTCCAGCTGTAGCCGTCGCCAATCGTCCAAGGTCAGACCCAGGTCGTGGTCGGTCAGCTGGACCTCACCCTGTGCGTCCTCCGCCGTGCGTACGGGAGCGATGACTGTCCCCTCCGGCCTCGCCTCCTTGCAGCGTGCCCCGCCTGTGGTGCATGCACAAGGGCCCTGGGGCGCCAGTCGGGACAATGCGTCTGCGTTGGCATGTCTGGTCCCTTTGCGATGCACTACTTGGTACCTGTACTCCTGCAGGCGCTCTATCCATCTGGCCAGCTGGCCCGAAGGCTGGTCGATGCGGAGCGAATACTGCAAGGCTGCGTGGTCAGTGCGGACCGTAAATTTGCGACCATACAGGTAGGGTCGAAATTGCTGCACGAAGTGAACGACTGCCAGGAGTTCCCTACGTGTGACGCAGTAGCGCTGCTCCGCTGATGAAAGCACGCGACTACCATAGGCGATAACCACCTCGCGACCCTGCTGGACTTGCGACAAAACACTGCCGATGCCCACATCGCTGGCGTCCGTGTCCAGGATAAAGGGGAGGCCAAAATCCGGAAAAGCCAATGGTGGTGCATCTGTCAGACGTGATCGCAGCTGCTGGAATGCCTCTTCCTCCAGAGGGCCCCAATAAAACCTCTGGTTCTTCGCCGTCAACACGTGCAAGGGCTTGGCAATGGTTGCGAAGTTGGGTACGAACCGGCGGTAATAAGAAACGAAACCCACAAACCGGCGTACCTCTGGAACCGTTGTGGGAACAGCCCAGGCCCTCACGCAGGCCATCTTTTCCGGGTCTGTAGCCACTCCAGACTCACTGACGACGTGGCCCAAGTAGCGTACCGACGACTGCATAAGGTGGCACTTCGACGGCTTGAGCTTCAAGTTCGCGTTCCGGAACCGCAGGAATACCTGACGTAATCGGTCAATGTGTTCCTCGAATGATCGGCTGAAGACAATGACGTCATCCAGGTAGATGAGGCACGTTTCCCATTGGAGGCCTGCTAAGGCCAACTCCATTATGCGTTGGAACGTCGCCGGCGCAGTCTGGAGGCCCATAGGCAGGCAGTTGAACTCGAACAGGCCCTGTGGTGTCCGGAACGCTGTTTTAGGCCAGGAGTCCGCGTCTAGTGGGACCTGCCAGAACCCGGACAATAAATCCAGCGTACTGAAAAATTTTGCTCCCGCCAGTGCATCCAATGAGTCGTCAATACGTGGTAGGGGATATGCGTCGGCCAGCGTGACGGCATTGAGGCGTCGGAAGTCCACACAGAATCTCAGTGACCCGTCTGACTTCTTGACTAGGACCACCGGTGCCCCCCAGGGACTCGAGGATGGAGAAATTATGTCGGCCCGCAGCATCTCCTGCACCGCTTGTTGAATGTGCCCTTTTTCCATTGGGCTCATTCTATATGTGTTTTGGCGCAGGGGTGCGGCATCTCCCGTGTTAATGTGGTGCTGCGACAGATTTGTGCGCCCTAGGTCGAACGGTCTCCGGCTGAACACGTCCGAGAACTCATGCAATAATGAGTGCAGCTGCTGTTTCTGGTCGGGCGGCAATCCCGGCTCAGGCCCCGCCAGCTGGTCCATCCACGATTCGGCCCCTCTGTCCTCGGACTGGCTGATGCTGCCTACAAGCTCGGGCTTTGTCCCTGGGGCTCCTAGTGACAAGGGACTAACGTGGGCCAGAACTGTTCCCTCCTGCACCGTCGCTGTTCTATCGGAGGTGTTCAGCACCTGAATGAACAGATGCTGGTTCCTCTGTACAATAGTTTCGGCTCCCACCAGCGCATGGCGATCCATGGCAGCTGATGCCGGAGACACCAGGATGGGTGAGTCTGGTCGGGCTGTCACGAGGGGAGACCGATATTGCAGCGGAATCAGCATCTGGGCTGCCGGGGGAATGGAGACAGACTTACTGACCAGAGCCTGCACGTAGGGTACACCCCGGCTGGCTCCCTCCGCATTTAGGAAATGGAGATGCGTTCCCTGGACTTCCACCCGCCCATTGGCCAGATCGATTTTCATTGGCATCCGCCTCAGAAAGTCCGTCCCCAACAGGCAGGGTACGGGCAATGTTGCGGAGACAAGGATGGGTCCTGCTACCGAAAGCTGCCCAATTTGTATCGGGGCTTCAACCTGGCCCAGGAAGCCCATGCTGCCTCCATTTGCTGCAATGAACGTTGTCTTGACGGGGACTAAAGGTCGGATTTTATCCGGCAGCATCTCGTGCATGGTGCTCGAGATGATCGTGGCTGATGCCCCCGTATCAACCAAGATACGTGCCGACACTCCCGCGATTTCACCGACCAGGACCGAGGTTCCTGACGTGGCCGCTACCACCCGCCTTGCCAGCTTCCTCCATTGTGTGGCTGAGTCCGGCCACTGACCAGGCGGCGTCTCGTTATCCTGTGGTGCATGGTGAAATGATGGGGGATGGATGTGAATGGACTGAAGATGGGGTTCCTCCCTTTGGAGTGCGTCGCAGCAGGGTGAACGCGCCCTTGTTACATAGTGTGGGCTTACCCCTGGGTTGCGGGCTGGGCTCTCTATGTGGTGCAAATTGCCCCCCTTTGGTGACGTAGGATGGGCCCCCCTTGTGGTGTGGGGGGCCCCCCCCATTGTAGGGGGCAGTGGGGACTGGGGGGTGGGCCTTCCCGTGAGCCCCTTCTCCCCTCCCTTCCCTTTGTCACGGGGGCGTGGTCCCCCTGGTTCCGTCTCAATCTGCCGCAAAGCGGTGGTGAGGCGGCCCGTGGAACTGCTCCAGGGCGCACTGTCAATCTTGTGGGCTGCCTCCGCCCCCGGGCCGTTGCCCCTGGCAACTCGCCGGCGTCGCAGGCAACTGGTGACGTCACGCCCGCCGGCGACGTCACGCCCGCCGGCGACGTCACGCCCGCCCGCGACGTCACGCCCGCCCGCGACGTCACGCCCGCCCGCGACGTCACGCCCGCCTGCGACGTCACGCCCGCCCGCGATGTCACGCCCGCCCGCGACGTCACGCCCGCCGGCGAAACCACGCCCGCCCGCGACGTCACCTCCGCCCGCGACGTCACCTCCGCCCGCGACGTCACGTCCGCCCGCGACGTCACCTCCGCCCGCGACGTCACGTCCGCCCGCGACGTCCCTCCCGGCCTCGGCGCGACTCCCGACGCGGTCTCCGGCCCCGGCGCGACTCCCGACGCGGTCTCCGGCCTCGGCGCGATCCCCGACGTGGTCCACGGCCCCGGCGCAATTCCCGGCGCGATCCGCGACACCACTCCTGGCCGCGACATCACTCCCGGATGCAACGTCACGTCCGTTCGCGACGCCACTCCGGGTCGCGACGCCACCCCTGGTCGCGACGCAATCCCAGGCCCCGGCGCTATCCACGGCGCGATCCCCTTCCCCCGACCCGGACAATGGGGACCGGGGAACGACACCGACGGCGCCCACCCCGAGGAGACTCCCGGTAAGTTCGCGGCGTCGGAATTATAATTGCTCGGCCCGACCGAGAGGCCGGGCAGGACGGCGTCACTCGCCTGGATCCTGTCGGCGTTCGGCCCCGGCGGGTTCCAGGTGACGTTGGCGGCCTCCGGCTCTGTGCGGCACCCCCTCGCCACATGCCCCTCTCGACCACAACGGTGGCAGACCCACGGGGCGTTCCGTCGGGGGGGCTCGGCGCGATGTTGTAGAGGCGGCTGCCAGCGACGCGGCGGTTGGTCGCGCCCCTGGTCCCTCTGCTCCGCCAGTCCCCGGATCGCCGCGTACACCTCCCGTAGCGATGGCTCCGTCTCAGACGTCGGGGGTCCGTCCCCAGCTGCTCCACAGGCAGCCTGTGGCGACGGTGCAGGTTCGGCGGTTGGTGTCGCTGGACCCAGTAGCGCCGCGGCAACGGCTCGGCTGTTCCCCCCCGCCGCGCCAGCTACCGGGCCCACGGGTGGCGCCCGGCCCATGACCTGCTCGTGGGCTTGGATGGTCCGGGCAGCCCACAGCAAGGTGCGTTCCCCCGGCGTCACCACGGGCATTACAACGCCGGCGCGGCAAGCGTAGGCGATGAGGTGCTCGACCACGAGATCCTCGAGCGCTTCTTCAGCCAGGCGATGGAAAGCTCTCCTCGCAAACACGAGCAGTGCACCCCTGTAGGATAAAGGGGATTCTTTAGCCCCTCGCTGGCGATCCTGGAACCGTTTAAAGGCTCCTTCCGCCGGGCAATAGATCTCCCCCAAAGCCTCGTAGGCCGCCTGTAGCGTGGTCTTGCTGTGCGAGGGAAGGGAGGTGTAAGAGGCGAGTGCTTCCTTGCCCAGAACGGATGGCAGCGCTCGTAGTGCCTCTTCGTCTGTCCACTCGAGAGCGTGGAAGGCAGCCTCGAATCGGCGGACAAACTCCTCCCAGTCTTCTTCCTCAGCCACGAACTTGTCGACGGGCCCCAGCCGACGCGGCCGTCCGGCCACCTGCTCTCCGTGTTGGGTGGTTAGCCCTGGGGGTTTTGGCGGGACCGGCGGCGGCTGGCGTGACGAGGTTGGTTGCCCGGCCGGCTGGTCGGCCTCCGGGTCCCGTGGCCTCTCCTCCCGTAGTACGCGTGGGGGTGGGGGTCCCGGTGCTGGCGGGTCCCCCATAGGGAGCCTCTGTAGGAGCTCCTAGAGTGCCCTCTCCACGCGGGCCATGCGGTCCTCCATGGGGTCCTCCAGGCGATCCGGGCCCCCTGCTGCTGCTTCTGATAGCAGGCCCCCTTGTTGCCCGGGATGGGAAGGATCCCCGGCCCCTGCTTCCTCCTCCCTTGGCTCTTTCCCGCGGGGATTTTTCTTTGTAGCCATGAGATCCCACCGCTGCCACCAGATGTAAAGTAGGAGCCGACACCAGATTGCAGGGGTCTCGTCCTTTATTCCTTCCCTTCCATCCACACCTGTCCCCCAGCCGTCCCAATCTCGTTCCCGCCAAAGGCCCCTTCTTCCCGCCCGTTCTCTCCTTATATCTCTTCGATCACCCCTCCCACTAACCCATCTATTGGTGGGAATCCTTCCCCTGACACCCCTACAATCGTAATGTGATCCAACTGTCCCCTATTAACATACAGTGTTTGGCCAGATTCACGTTTTGACATGGTGGCTGTAACGCATCGTGTTGCCCCGTTGTTCCCTTGGTGAGACATTGTTTCATATTTTCCGTTACGTGAAATTGGCCAGTTATAATTTTTGGTCGCGTTAATATCAACGTCACGTGGTGGCTTAGTCATGAGCGCACTGTGCTATGAACTCGGGAAAAAAAACAACCGAGTTTAATTCCTGGCCACGGTCAACATCAGTGGTGAATTCAAATCTGAACTGGTCCTGAACCCCCTACGCACCCCCCCCCCATGCTTCACGAAACCATGGTGGCCAGGTTGGTGAAGTATGATCAGCAAACGACGCCTCCGCCCCCATGAGTGACACGGGATTGCGAGGCCTCAACACGCGATCGACGAAAGGTTGGCATGAATGAGAATTGTTCATTTTAATCGTGATAATCAACGCATGCAAACATACATTCACATTCAAGGTCTGGCAGCCAACATATAGTTTGCTTGTTTCTATGAATGGCAACAACATTGTATTCACATTTATTGTGCATTATACATACGGCACAAGTATATCTGTCGCAACATCTCAGTGAATGAAACACTGATAAATGGGCTGCCTCATGGTTAATTTATTTTTAGACGCTAATTCGTGTTTTTTTGTTGTCAACCAAAAAGCGTTGCCTTTAGCTGATGGAGGCGTCCACTCGTCGATCTCACATTATACTCGGGCAGCAAAAAACGAAAATAATGACTGCGACTTATCACCATAGCGACAGATGTGTCATCACCCAGGCCCGGTCCAAATTTAACTCCGTTGCAGCGGAGAACAAACAGCCCATGGTACAACGTGGACAATGCCCTTGTCAAGCAGAGCACCTGTGTTTTTCGTATCCTCATGTCAGCTGATGACCTGTTGGCTAATTCCTCCTGCTCGATGCTCGTCTCGATTGCTAGGATCAAAAGAGTGAGGGAGTGGAAGGCAAGGGGTTTTGAAGGGGTGGAGAGGAGAGAGAGAGGTAGCCATGAAGGAGATGTAAATATCACTTTGCTGGTAAGATTTATTCGAGAAGATCGAATGAGAGTGAGTGCATATCAGGGCCGTGTGTTAGTTAATTACAACGAATCGCTGTATAATGCATTGCCATATTGCATATTCCAAATCGAATAAGAAATGTTCTTTTCAAAAATGTGTGTTTTTTAAATGTGTACACAACGGAAGTTATTACCTACTAAGTAATGAACGCTGCTACGTTATACAAAGCATTTTTGTTAAAATATAAATGTGTCTCGTAGAAATCAAGTTGTTCACCTGATTTTCATGAAAGTCATACACTATTTAGCTAGAAACATATCAAACGATGATTGCCAAAATGGCGTATAGGGCGACCTGCTGCAACATTTACGTGTCATATGTTAGTTACTTTAATATCACGTAAGAAACATCTTAACGGCATATTCAATGTACAATTACTCTTGTAAACTAGAGTATATCTCAGAAAACACTTTAACAATTGAACATATTCCAAATACTGGGATATTGTTATCCAGGGTAAAAAAAAAACAAATCAAAAGAGAAAATGCAGCGAATGTTATGTTCTGCACTTAGCTTCTGCTAAAATCCATGCTCCGAGAGCTACAAATATTCGTCTGACTGTCATCGTCACTCACGTTTCTCTCTGTAATGTACGAGGCATCAGTGTGGAGGCCCTTCCACCAGCAGTGCTGTGAGCAAGCAATTTCAAGGCTGCACCGTTACTTTTACTTATTTAGAAGCGCGTTATGAATATAAAAAAAAAATGTACGCACGATACAAAATGTACAAAAACCTTTGATGCAATCACCATACCTTTCAGCTTTGAGCGAACTTTATTCGCCGTTACTTTAATGTTAGCCAAGAGCTTTTCCAGCTCTTCTTTCGTCTCTGCGGAGGAGAAACTACAATGCGTCAATGCAACGGACGTGCAGCGAACACCGCACCGGACAATCTGCACGCGCACTCGGAGGCAGTAATGCCGGTTCTGCGATTCTCGCCAATAAAGTCATTAATTAAATGCACATTCGGTTATCCTTTTGGTGCACTACCTCGTTTTCTTTCAGCCATGTCAAGTCATTTGCCCTCCACTGTGTGTTCAAGTAGTTAGCAAAAAGGCTGAAGGGGCCAGTGAAAACATTAAATCTGTATTTTAGTCCATAGACTCACCCCCCCCCCCATGAGCAATGGCACGAGTCATTAATCGGTGCACGCAAAATCTTCCAAATGCCTTTGCTTCATCAACATATCGAGGAGATGTGCAAGAAAATAATGCTGAAAAACAACAGCGGCAAACGGCACGCAAGGTCCGCCACGATCGTACGCGTTGTGCCAAGTTGGCTTCGTTCTACGCAGCGTGATTCCACCACGCGTTACAAAACAAATAAAGGGTTATCCTTCAAATGGGCTCGCGTAATTCGCAAGAGAGCAATTTTAATCGCTGTCCACATTGTGCGCGCTCGTGCGAAAGTACTCGGGTCCACCCACTGTCGTCGGAGTTGGGTGCCGCCAGGATGGAGCTGTGTCGTTTTTTCACTTCTTCCACATTTTGTGCTATTTTCCCAACGTAGTCTCGAATCTCTTCCACCTAAAAAAAAAAACGACGACGACAAAACACCATCAGACGGTGGTGCATCGCACATCAGGTCCTTCGACTGCACCTCCGATTAGCTCGGTTGGCTACGTACGGCGCGAAAGAAGTTCAATATACAGCACATTACGCACCACACACAACGCACGCGAGCCAGATGCTCTGTTGTTTTCGAGGCACTGTAAGCCGTGGCGTGGACTCGCACGTTGAACAAGTGGAAAACGTACGCAGGGCAATCAGGGGCGGTTTCTTCATTAGGGCGATTGGGCGACGCACCACCAATGTCATTCAACCACAGAGTCACGCTAGCCGTCACTGTGCCTCTGGATATAGTCCAATCAGCGTCATGTCACGTTCTGTGGAGTACCGCCTCTTTTTGGGCGATTTCACTCCGGCTGAGAATCGCCCCGAGTGGCCCCATAGACTTACATTCAAAGATGTTTTTTTTCGACCGGGGGGCGCTGCAATGCATTCTCTATGGCTTCCGGGAGGGCTCGCCCTAACGTGCTTACGTCATCATACGTGCTTACGTCATCATACGTAAGCACGTTTCATCCAACAATATAATTTGTCGCTACCTAGTGGAATCTTTAATAAAATAAACTTGAGTGGTTTGTTTTAATAGTGAGTATAGAAACAAACAAGATGTATTGTAAGAGTCACTTTATTTTTCATTAATATTAAAGAAGTGAAGTTGCCTTTACATGCTTAAGCTGTTAATTTATCCATTGCATGGGTGGACCTTATCCTTATCAATCATCCAGACATTTGCCCCCCCTGAGAGATTTTGCAGGAGCCGCCACTGAGGGCAATGCCACCATTCCCAACTGTTACAACAACAGCAACAACACCGCGTTGGCTTGGGAAGCACACGTCGCTAGGAAGGGTTGATGGAAGAGACGGCCAAGCACACTGCCCGTGAGTGGCAGCCAATGTAACGGAACGCTCCTCCAGAGGAGATGTCCACTGATGATAAGGCAGCGAAGAAATCAGCTCGTGGGCAGGTGCAAGGCATTTTTTTGGAGAGACCTTCATTCGGCAGTGGATTAACCGTGGCTGATCGATAACGGGCATTGGCATCCCGATTGCAAAAACGTCACAATACTGCTACTTTTTACTCAAGTTGTTGCTGGAGCGATGAATGTTGGTGGGTGTTGTACTCACGCGAGCACCACAAACAACAACAGAAACGACTGGTAATATTGTCCCAGAATGTTAGCATTGCGCGGAGATGAAACGTGTGTCAACATTATTACCTGACTGAAGAACTCATCCATGAACTGATCTCGGATCAAATTGACTGTGACATCGTCGTCGTCTTCGTCATCGCTGTCCTTTCCCTAATGGCATTAGGTGAACAGGACACTCTCGTTAACAGCTTATTACATTAGCACAACCACGCAGTGTGTGCATGCATGCATCCACTCACGGACGGTCTTCAAATACAGGATGCGTTTCACGTCCGTGCTTTGTGTAATACATCTCTGCGTCCTTCAACGTGGATATTATGATGCCCACATGCAATGCCTTATTGTATGATTATAATATTTTGTTTGTAACCCCCCCTCCCTCCCTCCATCCAGCTTCAATCAAAGTTGTTTGCAGAATGGCTGTGTTTGGCTCGCTGCAAATCTCCCCTGGGTGCAATAACAACCGACGGAACTGCTTCCGTGTGCAATAAGTATAGAAAAAAAAGATTTCTGGTATCAATTCTATTGCACGGGGCCATTTATCCCGATGAGTGTGAAGCGATCGACTGGCGTCTCCCACCGTGACATATTTTATTGAATGCGTTTCAATCTCCATTTCGGGGTAAACCACACCCGCCGCTGCTGCTGTTGTTGTTGTTGTTGCTGTTCCTGCCGCCCGTTGAATGGAGCGCTCGCAAATGCCACTTGTGCCGCCGTTACACATTACACTGGTGAATGGCTCTGGTGGTGGTGGACGCTGGGGTGTATTGTACACCAATAAAACGCTACCTGCGCCGATTTAAAACTTGAAGTACAATGTTTTTTGTTTACATATAGGAACGCGTTTGTATAACGTGTCAACGCTTCTCCAAGCGTCCTGTAAATCACGACAAGGGCCAGACAACAACAGGCCCCTCGGGCTTGATTCATGGTGGGGCGCTGGCAGAGTGAGTTTTCCATTAACGCTTTGATATTGCGACGTTGTTTACAACGTCGCTTGGTTTACTTGGGAAACGGAGAGAACGACTGTGCACTATATTCAACGGATTCGCTTGCACTGTCGCTGTCGCTGGACATCGTCGGATGCTTCCGCCAACACGCGAATCGCACGTCGAGTAACACATTGCACGAGCTTAGTCATCCGACGGCTCGACGCAGTGACACGTTTGCAAAAAAAATTACAATACGCGACGTAAACCTACGCATCGAATAAAAGGCTGTAGTTTAACACGTACGTGACGAGTACACCCGTGTAAGATCACGTCGATCACGATAACCGTAATGGTAATAATAATAATACTCGTGGCATTATTCTCAGTTAAATGGGTGTGGCGGGTGAAGCCACTGGGTTCAACATCGTATCCGTGAGCGCTGTCCGTGGTACCACCGATGGCGCTCAGTGGTAGCAGCTGCCGCTTCGGCCTCTAGACACGCGGCGAAAAACAACGAAGATTTTGCGATCCCTTTTGCGCCACTCACCGCACGTAACTCCTGCATCCTATCCTTCATCGCAGCTCGCAGCGAGGCGAGGAAGTTTACAAACGAGTCCAACTTTGCGCCGCACGGCCGCGACTTGCTCCTCTCCCTGTGTCGAATTAGGCACACAGACGTCGAGTCCATCCGATATCGCCGTCTCGCGACGGTGCCAGGGGGTGGTTGGTGGAGCTCTTTTTGGCAGCTCCTCGCTCGCTCTCTTTTTCACGAATCCGCTCGCTGGTTTTGCCGGAGGGGTTTTTATTTATTTTTCACACTGTACTATATTGAAGCTACCCCCCCCCCTCCTCCTCCTCCTCCCCCCAACTGTGAGTCCAACAGTCAAGTTGTGTGTACATAGAAGGTTGTTTCGATCTTTGAAAGCGCACGACAATATTTGGCAGAGAGTTCATGGTATTTGGTTGGCGGTTGTTGTTGTTGTTGCGGCATCATCGACGAGGGAAATTAAACGCATGCATATATGTTTGAATAAGGAAAGTGAATCTCGTAAGAGGGTTCCAAATGCAGAATACTGATTTAAATTGCCAACGTAATTACGGCAGCCATATCCGTAATGAATGATCTCTCCTCAATGCACACGTTACACGAGTAGCATGTGTCCTTTCATGAAAAAAAGGGTTTCTTACGCCCAGGTCTCGCCTGTAAGTAAAAAAAAAGATATATTCCCACAGAGATTCGCAATCCGTTTAAGGGATATGCGCCTAAAGATAGGATTACATGGAACTGCCGTTCTTACCCCCGCTCCTTTAACGGCGTTGTTTTTTTTTCTTCACATGATCATTTGAACCACGTCTGCGAGTTCATCCACAAAAGGTAATGGCACACGTGCATATAACACGCACACACAGATAGCGAACCGTGTCACAGTGTATTAACCTTATTCAAGTATCACAATATATCATTGTCCCTTCCGGCAAGCCAGAAATTCAGTTTTTCAAGAGTCCAAACACAATCTCGACATTAGTGTTTTGCACGTGGTTCACGTATACAACAGTGAAATACCATTTTTTTTCATTGTGGTCGAGTAAGCTCTTGCCATGGACGCACGCACAAGCGTTCAATGCTGCAGCTGTACAGTGGTTTTTTTTTATTGTAGCTGCACCTGTTGCACTCAATCAAGCGTGGGTAGACATGGCCACGGAGTCAAGGTAATGAGAGGTTAAATAACACTTGGGACCTTTAAATGCACGTTATTTGCAACAGCAACAAAAAAGAAACCGTATGCCTATTCCCAGACGTGAGCATTAGAATATTGATGTGTAATAACCGTGATGCATAACATAACTCCAACATTAATTCGAGGTGACCTTTCATTCCAAAAATCCACAAAGAGGCCTTAAAAATCCAATAAATGCATTTACAAAATAGAGTAATTTAATCTGAGTTGATGGATGATGGTTAGCGAGAGAGTAAGAGGTTGTGGCCACGAGACACCCAATTTTCCAAGCTGTGGAGGAAATAGATTGTTGGCTGTTGGGGCTCATCCTCTCGTATTTGACGGTGTATTTCCTATTCGCCACTGCAATTTACACCCACACACAATACTCAAGAAGGAAATTGCCCAAGCATCCTCCTGCGTGGAGAAATAAAGGACGCTTTTTTTGGAAGATTTTTTTTTGGAGATACGTTTCCCAAAAGAGAGCGCATTTCAAATGCGGCAGAATAAATGCGCTTATCGAGAACTGCGTAAAAACCTACGCACTTTTTTTTCGCTGCACGGTTCCATATGAACCGAAGCAGGAGGATTTATACTGGTAGGAACCTCCTGGTTTCACCAGCCCACAGGGGATTATTGTGTCCGTCCGTCCATCGTGCATCCAAAAATAGGAGGGGAGGGGCTGGGTGGAGCGGGGAGGGTGGGGAGGGGCTGGGTGGGGAGGGAAGGGCTGGGTGGGGAGGGGCTGGGTCATGAGGGTGGGGAGGGGCTGGGTGGGGAGGGGCTGGTCACCCAGTGGTGCCCTTATAAAACTCAACGTTTAACCTACTCACGCCGGCTTGTGCCTGCCCTCACAGTCGGGCATATTTGCGGAATACACCACGCCGCCGTTGACCCTGGCCATTGACCGAGCAACCCAACGTTCCTACCAGCTCCCTCCGCAGGAATGTGTTCCACAAACTCTGGCTGCTCGCCTGATGATGCTAGTTGTAATTGCTGGCGAAGCATCTTAATCGAATTGCAAATACTCTTTAGTTCTTTCGGTACAGTCACGTAGGTAAAACAATTGTAGATCACGACGTTTCGATCGCAACACAAGCAACCGTCTTCAGGTGAGAGAGACAAGCTCTAATTTTTCTAACCTCCGTGACTTTAACGAAATAACTAAAGAGTGTGAATTCCTGCAGTCACGAAAGCTTCAAATCAAGATCGAATTGTAAATGTTGTGGGGTTACTCTCCATCACACCGGTGTGCGGAACTAGTAACGAAATGGCACGTTTTGTTTACGTGACAAACCCTTTACTAATTGGCTGTGCCGGGTGGTGGCGGGTGTATCGACACATTTATATTAACGCGATCTAACCCACCCACCCCCCCAAAAAAATCTCTATCATGGATACACAATGGATAAAACAACTACAGTACATTTAAACATAACACGTGCTAATTTGGATGATACACTATTATGCACTATGTTGAACTTATTTAATTAACTTGTATTATTTAAATCTTGACTTAAAGCTTTCGTGACCGCAGGAATTCATATTCTTTGGGTCTTTCGGTAAAGTCAGGTAGATATAATTTTTTTTATTGTATTATTTACCGTGTTTAAACTATTTTCTTTATAAATGTTTGTCCGTTTTAAGCAGTTCCCCGTCTGAGCGTCTCCTCTGCGTGATTTCTCTCTGTGGATAGCTCACTGTCTGTCGCCGTGTGCACGTTGAACTTTTTTCGCACCGTACGTAGCCACCCGTGCTGATCGGAGGTGCTGGAGTTACAACAAATTGAACGCAAAAAAGCAGTTAATGAAGGAATGAGTTTGCAACCTCTCTCTGTGTTCACCTTCTGAAGCGCTCGCTCGTCACCGTGGCGTGCGTGATGACACCACAACCACCACCACCACCACGTGACTTTTCTCTTGTATTGTGCGCGGTGCTTTTAGCGCCACAGCGCGTCGATTTGTAGCGTTTATTTTCATTTGTTTGCTGGTGACATTGTGAATTTCATATTGAATCGCCTCCAGTGCTTTTGCTGCTGGCGGCAATACAAGTTGTTTAAAAGTCAAAAGTCTGTGTGTGGCGCAGTGTCCTCTGAGTTTATACTCTGGTTCTTTCGCTAAAGTCACTTAGAAAACATAATAAAAGAAACGCGACGTTTCGGTCGCAACACAAGCGTCCGTCATCAGGTGAGAAAATGATCTGCTGTTGTGGCTTTATATAGGCACGAGAGGGGGGAGGGAGGGGGGAGGAGTTTTATCGAGTCGTGGTTGCAGGAGTTCACGGGGGGAGAGGAGGGAGGGTTTGTGGCGTGCAGAGACGGGTGAGTTTCTCTGTGTAACCTCTCTCCGTGTCTCGCTCTCTCGCTCTCCGTGTGTTTTGCTCAGGGCGCCCACTCAGTACCGAGGTGGAAACGGGCCCAGGGGTCGCACACAAAAGCAATCGAGGAATTGCATAGCCTTGACATTCAAAACCACCACCAACAACAACAACAACTATCATAACTACGATGAAAGACAAAGATATCCTGTCTATCCTGAGACAGTGGGGGAAAGTGCTGTTAACGAGCACCTATGAAAGCCGGCACGGCACACACCACGCCCGGCCGCCTTTGTCTCCCCACTGGCAATGTTTACTACACACCGCACCAGGTACTCATTTGAGGCTGAGTCCACTTAGGGGAGGCCCAGAACCAATTCAGATAATCGTTACTGGTGTTGGCAGCGGTCGGGAATGGAACTCGGGCGGCTGGGTTCGTAGCGCAGTGCGCTACCGCTCCCCACACTCTGACCACCATTGCCACAATAACCACATCGCCACATCTCAGTTATCACCACCCACCAACGCTACCTTCCCAGTTTCACCGGATTGCGTGCAATCCACTTGAGCGATTGCCCAATCGCAGTGTCACGTGATATCCACCGAACAGGGTGGCCCAGATGTCTTGTGACTCCCGAATTAATTGACCCAGAACATGTTTCTCCTTCGCATGTTAATTTATCTTCTTGGTTCTTTCGGTAAAGTCACGTAGAAGAAAAATAATAAAATAAAAAAATAAAACATAATAAAATACAATTATCACGACGTTTCGGCCACAACGCAAGCAGCCGTCCTCAGGTGAAGAACAGGTCTGTCGGAAAGACAGCGTCTGAAATGCTGTCTTTCCGACAGAGAATTGTATTTTATTATGTTTTATTTTTATTATTTTATTATTTCCCTTCTACGTGACTTTACCGAAAGAACCAAGAAGATGAATCCCTGCAGTCACGAAAGCTTTAAATCGAAATGTTAATTTATGTTTTAAATAAACCTCGCTGAACAAAACTCTATGTTTTAGATAATTAAACGGGGCGGTCGTGGGGGGGGGGGGGTCACAAGACATCTGGACCACCCGTATAACTTGGCAAGCCATCCTTGTATCCCTGCCCGACAAGGCTGGACCCGGCAGCCTCGGGGCCCAGTAACAGCCGCCTATTAGCAGCACGCGACTCGCAGCATTACAGTAAAGTGTCACGAACATTAATTCCAGCTGGGGGTTCAATCACAACCCCGCCGTCTCAACGAAGTCAATAGACTCGGTAACATTGTGGGAACATCATGGGACCTCCTTTGCCAGTACCAAAATATACTAATAGGGGTTTTCCCCTTTTTTTCTGGCAACAAAACTGACACCTTTTGCAAGGAATTATGCTTACATTAACCACAATACTTGCAGTCAAATGCAAACAAAAAACAATACTCTGATAATGTATGCATTGTCTTTGAAACTGATTTGTTTGCATTTGACTGCAAGTATTGTGGTTAATGTAAGCATGATTCCTTGCATAAGGTGTCAGTTTTGTTGCCAGAAAAAAAGGGGGAAAACCCTATTAGCATATTGTGGAAACAGTCTGCAGTGGTTTTCACCACAATCGTTTTTTTTGGCTTCGTCCCAGAATGGCGTAACTCTCCCTCCTCATGCTCCACGATTGTCTCTGTGCTGCCGTAAGGCAAAACGCTGGTGGGCTTCTCCACGAATCTGGCTGTCGCCTGATGGTGCCGGTTGTTATTACTAGCGAAACGTCGTACTCCGATTGTAAATGTTGTGGCTTGGCTCTCCAACACACAACCGGTGTAGTGCTGTACTAGCAACGAATTGGTCCACGTTCTGTTTACGTGACAAACCGTACTAATTGGCTGTGTCGGGTGGTGGAGGGTTTAACGACACATGTATATATTTATGCGATGTAACCCAAAACAAACCTGTATTATGGATGATATCTGTCGCGAAAACCTCCATTTTAAACTGGCAAACACTGCTTTATAATTCTAGATTTGAAGCTTTCGTGACTGCAAGGATTCATACTCTTAGTTCTTTCGGTAAAGTCACGTAGGTAAAAAACATGACTTTACCGAAATAACTAAGAGTACTGCTTTATAACCTTGTAACAGCACCATGGCATACTTTCTCACGTTGTGCTGGCCGCGCTGTAGATAAGACCTTTGTGCTTTTACCGTCTCACTTTAGTCTTTGTCAAGGCACACCATGTATAACCACTCCTGTGTGGAAATCACTGCTCTCTGCATGATCCCTGTGGGAACTTCAATACAACTCACGCTGGCTATTCTCTTTGGCGAGGGTCTGAAAAGCCACGCCTTTTGACACAATGTATGGATGGAAAGTCTACGTTCACACGCACACACTGACGATGGCATGTGGTGTGCGTTCAGCCGCACGGATAACTGAAACCCGCTAATTACTTGTGCAATTAATCACCAATTTTAAAAAAATGCTCGCTTAACAGTCACTCTCTTCAATTAAGCGAGTGCACTGCGTTTCCCCCTTTTATAAGTGATAACGTTATTCGCGCACAAACAACAGTTTTGCTCACATATCAGACAAAGGCAATACATTACTGCCACCGTTGTTTAACCACCTGGGCTCAAGGGGTGTTGAGAATGATTTTGAAGTGCAGTGCGTAAGTAGGGTGGGCAAGTGGTCACGTGGGCACCCATGCAGAGCAGCCACCAGCGTTAATTTCGTTGAAACGAAATTGTTGAAAATATTGGGGAATTAAGTGTTTTTTCCCGTGAGTTTTATTTTAGGCAAATATGACAAACGATTGATTGAAAATCATCGAACGTGACTACGACTCCAAGACTGCCCACCAAAGACCAAAAGCACGAGTGACTACGATGAGATTGTGAAATTAGTCGGAACGAAGAGGCAGACTAAGATCATTTAGTAACAATTCCAGAGACCGCACTGTACTGGGGAAGAATGAACAATGAGACTTGACTGGCTGACTTGATCACGATAGTGGAGGAAGGGGAAATTTCGATTTAAAGCTTTCGTGACTGCAGGGATTCATCTTCTTGGTTCTTTCGGTAAAGTCACGTAGAAGGGAAGTAATAAAATAATAAAAATATAAAATATAAAAATATCGATTTAAAGCGTTCGTGACTGCAGGGATTCATCTTCTTGGTTCTTTCGGTAAAGTGACGTAGAAGGGAAATAATAAAATAATAAAAATATAAAAAATAAACATTTCGATTTAAAGCTTTCGTGACTGCAGGGATTCATCTTCTTGGTTCTTTCGGTAAAGTCACGTAGAAGGGAAATAATAAAATAATAAAAATAAAACATAATAAAATAATTCTCACGACGTTTCGGCCTCAACGCAAGCAGCCGTCCTCAGGTGAAGACCAGGTCTGTCGGGGAGACAGCGTCTGAATGAGCACCACCATGCTTGGCAGCGTATATTTAAGCTGGGTTAGGGGAGGAAGGGCGCCTTGACAAAGGAATTTGCTCATCACAGAGTGGACTACATTTATGACTACTTTAGTCAACTCGACCAGCCGAATTACTAAATGAAAACGACAGACTATCAGACTTGACAGAAAAAAAATCCAAAGACTGTAGATGACTACTCTATGACGAATATACAAATTTAAAAATGCTGACTAGGTTCAAGTTCAAGTTCATTTATTAGGTATAGCCCTGTGAGCCATTCGGCTCTTGAATCGGGTGCAACCGCAAACAAACAAAAAACTAAAACATGAACAAAAAACATCTTAAAGTAAATATGTGACTAAGTGCAAACAGAAAATCCAAGAAAAGACAGCAAAATATTGCAGAAAAAAATCACCGTACACCAACGCTGTGTGCAAAAATCCCAGTGGGATGCAAGTCAAACAACCAACAACAACCACAAGACAACTTAGATTAAGGCCATCAGTCTAACTCTGTACTACAACAAACAAACATGGCTAAACCAATAAACTTTTCGAAATCACCAAAATAAAGCCATGAAAGCAATGAAAAAGTGATCATAGGATCATAAGATCATAGACTAACACTTGATAGCCGGGGGGGGGGGGGCTATGAAGGTATCATAGGTTTGAATCCAGGAAAAGGCCCGCTTCAGGCCATGTGAGTTGCGCTGCTTGTGGTTAGTAGTGGTGGTCGTGGGGACGTTTCCGGCGGTGGTGGTGGTGACTGTGGCGATTTAAGTGCTGCGGGGGGAACTCGTGATGTGGGATGGCAATGGTGATGATGGTAGTTTGGATGATAGTGGCAGTGTTCATGGCTGTACTGGTGATAGCGGTGATGTTTTTTTGTCGTGAGAATATAAACGGCACGTGCAAACATTTCATCGAGATAACGATCGTGAGTTAAAGTGTTGGTAACAAAAGATATTGAAGGAGAGATACAACTTGAAAACGAAGCAGAATATACATACCTCGGACAATTTAAGACATCTTGGGATTAAACTGATCAGATAAGAGGCAAACAATGGAAGGATTGATGCTCTTAGAAAAAAAAGATAACTTTAGGATAGGAAGAATACCATTGTGCCTGAATAATAATGTGTTTTATTCTATCAGTATATACACTTAGCTATGCTGTGTTGGTCACAAATATAGATAACGACACAGGAAAAGTGGAAGAAAATAAATCTGAAAAATGTGGCAAACAGCATGAAGAGATGCATGCTTGAACTTCCATTTTCACCAAGAAGAGAAGCACGTGGGTCAGGGACAGTAAACGCAATAGACATGCATCATATTGACTTTTAACAAAATTAAGTTGGCTAGGGCAAGGTACATCCGAGAAGACATCATTATTTCATTGCATGCATATATATTGAACTTCTTTCGCACCGTACAAAGACAATCACGCTATTCGGAGGTGCGATTGACAAGACCTGGGAAAGAATGGCAGTCAAAGGAGGGGAGGACACACATCGGAGATAGAGGGATGACATCAGTTCACGTGTAGAATGGAATAATCATGAGGAATGCCTGTGGCGTCTGGGGGACTTCGTCGAACAGATGACAGGTGAGGGATGTCAAGGGGGAATAGGAAGTCTAAATAAAATGCACTTTGCACATGTTTGTGAAACTTGCACGTGTGCGTTTGCAGCGTGGGCCTTGCATAAGGTCAACGCAATCATTTTTGCTGACGCGGAAATTAAACGCAATTAGAACTAATCTCATGCGCAATCTATTCCCAATTGCTTCGATGTCAGCATTGGTTAACGGAGAGAGTTTTAATTGAGACATGCTACTGAAAACAACGGACCACTCCTGCACGATTGTGCTTTTGTTATCTATGTATTGCATCTATGAAATATATGCATGTACCTTGATCTTGGGATTACATTTATTTTATTACTGTGCAATTAGGAATAATTTCATTTAACAGACCTGGCATATGCCAGCCCCATCATATCACCGCCCAGGAACAGGCATATGGAGCATGCCGGCTGTGATTGCTGACCAGTCTCTCTCACTGTTCATATCATGCACAAACTCTCTCACGCCATTATTGGCTATACCTGCAATGAAGGCTTGAGGCTGTCCTAAATCAATATGCGGCATGCGTGGAGCGTGCCGCTAACCGATTTTGTGCTTGAATTACTTTGAAAGCTGATGTCAACATATATGAGCAGGGGAACATTTGTAAATCGGGTTCTCTATGACGGAGGGAATGGCAGGAAAAGACAAACGCCTTAGGTTGTATTTATGCAAAATCACTGAGAAATACTTTTACACTGTAGCTCAATTCACCTTTCCTATTACATATAGCTAAAATACGCATGTAAAAAACTCATCATTCTGCTTAGCTGTATAAATTCACAGTCCTATGCTGATTATGTAAGATTCCCATTTTTTTTTAATGATACCTACCACCAGTAAGGAGTATGGAAAGGTTCCACAGCGGTTATCGTGTTCAGCCAACCCGAGTTTGAATCCAGGTCACGGTCAACGAGTGATATTGTCCTGAGTCCTGATATCTTAGTCAGTCCATATTGAGTCCGAGGTCTTTTTTTCCAGGAGGGTCCTGCATTGTGGTTTTTTGTATTAATTAAAATATGTTTTCAGCCAATTAATGGGTTTTTTTATACGTGTGGGAGTTAACCGGAGCACCCGGAGAAACCCCACGCGTGCGAGGGGGCAACACTCTATCCCCGTACAGATGGAAACAGATTGAGATTAGTCTCATTGCCGAAAAGGCCTTCCCCCGTCGCGCCAGGAAATGGTACATCGACACCCATGGGGAGAGAGTTTACAACATTTGTGTGATCAAACAACCCTCTCAGGAGTGCTGGATTACAGGCCTGCCGTCTTGTGTGAGTATTGTGTAAACACATTAACCGTGATTGCACTCGTATTACACCGTGCGCACATTAAATAACTCTAGGTTACATAATGGCTATTGTTTTAGAATAACAATCTTTTGGACACTCTAACGAATGTGTTGTTGTAATAAAAAAAACATGTTGTAAACATTTACTTGGTCGTCTATTATGAAATCTAGGAAATTCTTTTTAATTGACATTCGAGAAATGGCGGCGAATTGGGATGGCCTTCATCTGGCAATGAATTGGCTGATGACGATGACTTTTTGAGTTACCGCTGTTTGACGTAGACACGTGCGGGCTACAGTCCAATGCATACGGGAGGTCCACCTTTAGGTATTCTAATTGCAAGTGACATGAGCAGGCGATTCAGTAATTAGGGAATAATAGCAATGCAGAAGCAATGTTTAATGCACCGGTGGGTGCTTCTGTTGCCCTTCTTCAGACCTTCTTTCTCCCAGGAGGCGACATGGATTTCATGGCAGCAAAATCTGAAGCGCGGCTCACCGCCCGTCCTGACCTGGAGTCAATACATGTCCATGCTGTTTGAACTTCAATTTGAGGTCAAATATTCAAAGCATAGTTCCCTTTCCCCGCAACATTTTCACGGCTCAATGACTTAAATTTGCACCCGTTCGTCACTCGACTCAAACTCGGATACAATCATCATCAGCCATGTTCTATCGACTGCTTGATGAAGCCGTCTCCACGCTTGTCGCCACCATCTCTCGTGGCTCTGTGATGCCACAGTCCGCCTCTGCGCCACCAACGCTGTGGCTGGTATCTTCGCTCCATCGTAACGGCGGTTTTCCTCCTCCTACGGCTGCCACTCCATTGTCAGTCTTTTGATCACGTGCTATCACCGCCTCTGGGTGTGTCCCTGCCTAAGCCCAATTACTTTTATTTTTTAACGGTCAATATGAACCATAATGGAGGTTTTTGGGGAAGATCGCGTCAAAATAAATGTGTCGCTACACCGTCCACCACCCGACGCAGCCGGTTAGTCACAACTCTGGCTGTCGCCTGATGATGCTGGTTGTAATAAATGTTGTGGGTTTACTCTCCAACACGCCGGTGTTGCTGAACTGGTAACGAATCGGTACGGTCTGTTTACGTGACGAACCTTACGAATTGGCTGCCGGGTGGTGGTGGCGGGTTTAACGACACATTAATATTCTTGGTTCTTTCGGTAAAGTCACGTAGAAGGGAAATAATAAAAAAATAAACATATTAAACAATAAGAATATTAATCCCTGCAGTCACGAAAGCTTTAAATAAAAGACACATTAATAATTACGCGATCTAACCCAAACACTTCTATTATGGATAATATTGGTTGCTAAAGCTCTACTACGTGTTAAACTGTATGTTTGAAGGAGTAAAGAGGCACAATTAGGATATTGACCATCTCAGATTCGCTGACAACAGTTGCCTATATCGTAGAACATATTTATTCATTGCATTATGATTTTGTTATGAAGTAACAACTAAAAATAATCGCGCCCGTTTCATCATTCGCTTGGTATTTGGGTGTTTTCCTCCCTGTACATTATGTGATGTCTATGTTCAAAGTGCATACTTCATTGTAACTAGGAGCAAAAAAAGTGTATCTTTTTTTGTTTTGCTATCACATTCCCATCAAAGGTACTGTACACTTCTAAGCCGAATAACAAGGCGAGGATACATTGATTGTGTTTTTGCTGCGTTACATTTGATACGGTCGACAAAAGAAAGAAAATCACGACGTTTAAATTTCGATCGTGAAGGCAATATTTTTTTTATAAAGTCTTAAAAATGCAGGCCGTGTGTCACTTTGTGGGAACAGGCGTAGACGAAGAACGCTTGAGTGCTACTTATTACTTTGAGCTGATTAAATGTTTTGTTTTTCATGTATAATTAGAATTTGTAAGGATTATAAACGTGACTGCATTTCAATAAGCTCTAACAATGGTGGGGGAGGGAGGGGTAGGGGAAATACGCATTTTGAAGGCTAGTGAGTAAAAACTAATTTTAGAGAAAGGTTTTGAGATGATGATAATAATAATAATAAACATACAATGCTACAGGCCATAGAGAGAATTGAGATGACATTATGGTAAAGATATAAATGAAGATACTCCATAGAAAATGAGACAGTCATATGTACGTAGTTTTAACTTCTTATTTTAACCAACTGCGCTAATCGGAGGTGCTGCGGAAGGACAACCAACTAAACACAAAAGGCAGTTCTAAGAGAAACGAGTTTCCAATTTAGATTTTAAAGTGCACAGCTCTAGTGTATTTCTAATATTGGAAGGGAGAGCGTTCCAGACGGCCGCAGAAGCGCGTCTGAAAGCGTGCGATGCTCGGTGGCCGTCTTTGTTCGATGGCCAGCCAAAATTGCCACATTTTCAGCCTGAACTTTAACGTGGCAAGGGTGTCAGCAGCATGCACGGCAAGACACAGATAATTCCAGACAATGGGGACATTAGCAGAAAAGGAGCAATCTCCCATCAAGTGAACGTTGTTGGATCTGAGAGCCTCGCGAATGGGAGTAGAGCAAAATGAGAAAGAGGGCGAGGTAGGTGGGGGCGAGTCTTCGTAAGATTCTGAAGGTGTTGAGGGTGAATCATAACACATTAGACTATCGTAGATTCATGGAAATGAACGAGACATACCACTCCAACACCCGCAAAACAGCCGTGCGTCATGGAAGCATGTTATGAAATCTTATTTTACGTGAACTATCGCACTGCAGATGCCACGTATCTTCAGGACTCTGTGATTTAATTAGTGCATTCAAACCAAAACGGATTTTTTTTTTACAAACAAGTGCTTGGTGTAAATGAAACGTATAATTACCTCGCCTAGTCCTGATATTTGATTGAATTACATGTTTTTATTACACATTTCTTTTTACATTTCTGCGCAATTTTTCGTCAGTTTTATGTTGTGCCCCATGCGGACAGCAGGTCGCGCTGTTTTCCAATTTTTTTCAGTTCCGTTTGGTCATGAGCACATTTGGTGCAATATATTTTTTAATGCACAAATGTTATTCTAGATAAAGTTCGAAATAGAAACAAATGTTAGCACAGCCTGAGGCCACTAGAAATGCTGCAGAAAGTAATGAGAAATTAATTGACTTGTCGCGGTCAAGGTCACGTCCTGCAGTTGTTGCAAAGCCGACACCTGGCCTGCAAGGAGCACCGCTTAAAGGGCCCCATTCTGAACTTACAGATTGCTTACCCTATCTTACCCTGGAATGCCTAAAATCATCCCGCAAATGCACCTGTAATCAGAGGCCAGAACCTTTTAAAGTCACTTTGTTAAAATCCAGGGCCGTGGTGCGTGTACACTGTGAACCACATTCACGCTTCCCCACTGCCTTCCTCTAGCAGATCCAATAAACTTTCCAGAATAATCGGAGTTTTTTTTTCTCAGACTGTAAGAATAATCCAACAACTCAGACAATCTGGCCAAGATTTGAAATTTCTGAATTTTTTTTGTTTCTTTCAGATTTGACACGAAGATGTGATGTCGAAGGGAGTGACGTCGTGTCCACTGTGTCACTTGTGTTTCTTTTCTGCGAACAGTGACATCATGTGACTTGATTTTGACAAATATGTTCAACGTAACATTTTAGAACTTTCTTTTTAAAATAAGGTACAATTATAGGCAGACCTCGCTGAACGTGGAGGTTATATTCCTGGAAAATGCTGTGTGGGCAAAACCGCGTTCGACAAATAATTAACTTTGCGCGAAAAAACAGTGTTGCGCTTCTGGGTCCGAAATGATCACCCCCCTCCCTCTTTGTGAAGCAAAATAAGTATAACCAGTAAAAACAAAGTTTTTCACTATAAATCCTTTATATGCGTGGTGGCTAGAGTCCTCTCGTCCTCTGGCTTGAGATGGCTGCCACCTATGGGTCAGATGATTGTCTGCCAGTATTAAGCAATTGGTAATTAAATATTTAATTTGTTTTCCCTAAACAGTGTAAAATTTTGGAAAAAAAATTTCACGAACATTAATTGTCTCGCACAACGAGTCTGTGTGCAAAATGTCAGCTCGATTGGATCACGGGAAGTGGGTTAAAAAACGACCGAAAGATTTGCACGGTCGTAAGCAAGCAAGCAAGCACGCAAGCACGCAAGCAAGCAAGCGAACTTAATATAAAGGATTTAAAAAAGCGTCCCACTCTCGCGGGTTTGGCTATCACGGTTTTGTGCAAAAAATGTGCCGATCGCGCCCCTGTGACTCGACCATTCACGGTTGACCGCGAGATTCCCGCACGCGTCGTAACTGCGCTGCTCGCGATGACGCTGCCGTCGAAGAACAACACGCGCTATGTTGTCTGCCAAGGGTTCCATTGCGGGTAACAGTTGCCATGTCCCTAGACTTCATTGAAGCAGTGAGGTGCGGCGATGCAACATTTGTTTCGTTGTGTGTGTGCATTTACAGCGTAAGTTATATTTAACGCTGGAAAAATGTTAATCATATTTTGCATGCAAAATTGCTTCCCGTTTAATGTTTGAGGTTGATGTAGGGGTAGCATAAAAAAAACCGGAGGGGGTGTTTTAGTACGAACCCTGAACCAAAAAGCGAGTTTTTCCATTTGTCCTTTGAGTTTGCAGATCGCGGATTTGCCGATTGTTAGATATTCTTAAGAACACAACCCTTTCGATGTGCAAAGGTTTGCTGTACTAAAGGATGCTAAGTTGCTCTCCATTTATTGTGTGTGTGTCTACGCTCTTTATATTTCAATTTCAACTCGACACAAAACCCACGCCTCCATCACTCTTTCCGCACCGCGGCACTCGGGACCAAGGCTTGCCCGCCCCCCCCCCTCCGACATTGAACTCCCAGCCATTTTCTCGCTCCTGAACACTGCCACTCGAACGGTAATGATTCGCCATCTCAGCGTCCGTACGACTAACGTTCTCAACGGCCGGACGGCAAAGATACATGCGGCCATGTGTGGTGCACATTTGCGTCGTACGGTGCGAAAGAAAGTTCAACGTGTGCACATGCAACACGTGCCGCTGTGCGCCGTTGAGCGTGTTACATTATCGCGCAAAAAAGATACAGGCGCAAAAAAACACACGAGTAAAAAAGTCGTTCTCAGCAGTCGATTCATGCGCATCTTCCAACGGATGCAGCACTCTCACTGCAGGACTTTTCAACGCGTACAGTCGCAACATTACCCCCGTGTTCTGAAAAACAGACCCCATTAGGTAAACCCTGTCGAGCCGAAACACGCGTTCAATAAATCCACGCCGGGCAAAGGTTTTCCTTTATATAAATTATACAAAATTAACTCATAAACAATGAATGCTATTGAAATGTAATTAACGTAAAAAACAAAAAATGAAATAAACTCTGAAATCAAGCCTAAAAAAAATCGGGGATCCAAAATAAAATTGATACCTCAAAAAAAATACATCTGAAAAATACCTAATCTAAAACTCACGCCTAATGGAGAAGGGGGGGGGGGCATACCCACCCCCCTCCTCGCCTAACACATTGAGCGGAGTGGGCATGTCCGGTGCACAGCTGGGGACATAGCCCCAACCATGGCAGCGAATCCTGCGAGATTCACGCGAGATTCACGCGAGCCTTTGCTCGTTATCACCGCGTCCTTCGTGCCGCAGTGGCGGGCAAACGACACCGAATCTCGCCAGCCTCGTCCTGATGGGGACAAATGTGGCTGCGGTGTGCAAAAACAAATGTGGGGGAGTCTGCCCATCCCTCGCGTGCCCATCACACGGAGCCATACGAATGCCCCATTCCATGCACGCATACAACCAAAATACAGAGATGCCCCTGTATGCATTTAACTCGTAGACCTTTGTGACCAGTGTTAGGCTGCATAATGGTTTTTTTTGGGTCAAATCACGTAAAGTAAAACGTGTGTCGTAAACCCTCCTCCAAACGGTACAACCAATACGTGGAGTTGTCATGTCAATAAACGTGCCGATGTTGTGGCTGCTTCAGCAGAGCGGCATGTTGGAGAGCAGTCGCACAACATTTAATAATTGGGTATTTGCAACAACTTAACACGTTAACAATTGAATTTCGATTTAAAGCTTTCGTGACTGCAGGGATTCATCTTCTTGGTTCTTTCGGTAAAGTCACGTAGAAGGGAAATAATAAAGTAATAAAAATAAAACATAATAAAATAATTCTCACGACGTTTCGACGCTGTCTCCCCGACAGACCTGGTCTTCACCTGAGGACGGCTGCTTGCGTTGTGGCCGAAACGTCGTGAGAATTATTTTATTATGCTTTATTTTTATTATTTTATTATTTCCCGTCTACGTGACTTTACCGAAAAAAACAAGAACACGTTAACAATTTTGGTAACTGCCTGATGATGCTGGTTGTTACATTCCAGAAACCGCATCATCATTATCCCTCTCATAATAATATCGGCATCAGTAGCAGTATTGGGTGGCGCTGTTGGAAGACTGCCATGGGAATGTGTGGTTTCCATCACTGACTCTGGGCCACCTATGAAGTTGAGCGCTAGGGGTTCCAAGTGCCCCTGGCAAGACCGTTTGTGCCGCTCGTGCTCATTGCTGCCACCTTGTACTTGAAAAGTCCCCCAGGTCTCTTGACCCCCAAAATAACTGGATATTCGCCAACATCACACGCACACTTCTGAACGCCTACATTTGAACCATCTCCTCCTCTGTGCATCCTGCAAGTCCACAAATAACCCACGATACTAATGCAATCTCCCTCTCGCAACCAACTTCATAATGTACATATTCTTGGTTCTTTCGGTAAAGTCACGTAAAAAAAAGATACAAAAAATGTAATCGAAAATAATAAAAACAAAAAACCCACAATAAATATAGTAAACTAAAATTTAAAATGTATATAAATTGAAAAGAATAAAGCAAAAAACCCACGACGTTTCATATATTGCATCAATAAAATACATTATCTCCGTTTGAAACAGTGACAGGCATTGCCTTAACATCACATACTATGTAAACATTTCGACACGTTGCACATTGAGGCAAAAAGTAGGCTGTCCCGATTATACATTTAGCAACAGCACCAAAAAACGAACTCACGTTTTGGTTTTCTGGTCCAGAATGCCTATAAGGTTGATGTGTTATTTTATTTCGTCTTCGTTTGAACGAACGAATGCCCATTTCATGATTACTTCTCACCCACAACCCACCAAGACACCACATAATACGTCGTGTTGATCTCCGTGCATTTATATTCGCAGACTACTTCTTAATTAAAACGTGCACATGTCAACTACCAAAGTGAGCCGCAGAGACGATAAGAAAATGTTAGATCGCGTAAATAAAAAATGCGTCGTTAAACCCGCCATCACCTGACACAGCCAACTAGTAAGGGTTGTCACGTAAACAGAACATGCCAATTCGTCACTAGTACAGCACTAGTGTGTAGTGTATAGTGTAGTGTATAGTGTAGTGTATAGTGTAGTATACTAGTACAGCACACTGGTGTGTAGTGTATAGAGTAGTGTATTGTGTAGTGTATAGTGTAGTATACTAGTACAGCACACTGGTGTGTAGTGTATAGTGTAGTGTATAGTAGTGTAGTGTATAGTGTAGTGTATAGTATAGTGTATAGTGTAGTATAATAGTACAGCACACCGGTGTGTTGGAGAGCCAAGCCACAACATTTACAATCTGAGTACGACGTTTCGCCAGTAATTACAACTCGCTTCATCAGGCGACAGCCAGATTTGTGGAGAAGTCTAACTGTTTCGTTCCTTATATATATTTACGCGATCTAACCCAAAAAAACCCTCTATTATGGATGATATTGGTCGCGCGAAAGCCTACGTGTTAAACAGAATCATTACATTTTAAAGAGTGACTTTAGTCGCATAATCACTCATGCCCGTGAACTTAATTTCAAACGGAAAAAGTATGCACAACTAACACGTACATTTAACAGTAAAGAAAAAACACCGATAGTGCATAACAAATGTATTCTAGAATCTGTTGTTACTATCCAACAAGCCTGTATTAAAACCCGTACCATTTGCACATTAAATAAAGACATCTTCACCGCTTTTTCCCACTGGCACATCTGAGCTGTGCTAGCGTGGGGCCCTCGGGGTGTTATTTTTTCTTCCCACTGGTTATTTTTTTTCAAACTGGTCTTTTGCCAATCCGAGCCAGAACCAATGACGATTTGCTGACTCCACAAGTCACTGATTCTGGCTCAGAGCAAAGCAGGGCCAGGGGGCTTGGTTAATCATTTTTTGTGATACGTTTTCTTTTTTTACGTAAGCGACACTACTCAGCTTCTGCAGTGAGAAAAAAAAACAATGTGGCACCTCTTGAGTTATTGGGCTGGTTCATATTCTTAGGTTTTTTCGGTAAAGTCACGTTTTTTTTACTTGATACAGCTGTCGTGGCTGTGACGGTTCCACCTGAAGACGGAAGCTTGTGTTGCCTCCGAAACGTCGTGATTTTTATTTTACTTTTATTAATTTAAATGTTTTTACCTACGTGACTTTACTGAAAAAACCTAAGAATATGAATCCTTGCAGTCACGAAAGCTTCAAATCTATAATTGTTGGGCTGGATTGGCACGACCCCAGCACGGCTTGGTTGTACAATGGAAAAATAGGAACTCGTGCATGAGCCACGGCACTCCAATGCGCAAAACGCTGATTTATTTTCCTTCTTCACATCTGCAGTGTTGCCTCAGCCCTGCACCATCGCTTCTCCTCCTCTACCCCTCATGCCACCTACCCAAAACCCCTCCCCCCGCATGCCTCTGTGACATCTTTAGCCTCACATTTTTCAAACGGTGGTGTCACCCATAAACATAATATAAGAAAAATGAAAGGAAATACATGTTTTAAGATGATCAAAAAGGCTACAGTGGACCATCAAAATAGTGAAACTTGGTCTAATGAGCAGGTACAAAAACTATATTTTATGCTTTTTAATTATTTTCATAAAATCAAGGAATGACATTTATATTCATAGCGAAATGCAAATGACCATAAAGACATCAAATAGCCATAAAAAGACAAACATTTTAGAATGTGCATTTGACTATGCAATGGCTTGGCTATAAAATAAGGAATTGATTTGAACACTTAAATCGTTTTTTGATATATTTCAAAAATACTTTTTGATGTTAAAATAAATTCACTGAATCTTTAATGGATGGAAGCAGATGGAACTTCAGCATTGTAAACGTGGTTTATGGACTGTATTGGATAGCCTGTCTGTGACATTTCAAAGGGCTATCAATCAGTTAACACGCAAGGGAAAATTCTTAATTTATTTTCACTTTACCAGGTTTTAAATTCACAACATTTGTTCTGAAGGTGACTAATGTTTGGGTAATGAATGGTGGAGTGAGTGGGCTTGCTATCAAATCAAAAGTCATAAGATCCAGGCATATCCTTCCACACCAGTCTCTGGATTGCATAACTTTATAAACATGATTGTGCATACGAGAATGCCTCTTCCCCTCTTCCGCACCACAATAAGCTGTGCTCAATTTTATAGCCAGCCAACCTGGTCGCTGTTACCTACTGAATAAAAATCACAAACTCTAAATCGTAATCATCATATTGAATGAGTTGAAATTGAACAATGCTTGACGTGATTGGCACCAGTAAATCCACCAAATCCAAATGGCTTAGTTTCAAATAAGATTCATAATCCTAGCTGATTTTGCAAATGTGCCATTATACAGTACAAGCTATACGAGACGATTTATACTAATTTAAAATTGCGATTTATTTTACTGCATAACTTTTCTATTTTATGCAATGTTTATCACCAACACGAATATATATTGGTAAAACGCACACACAGATACACGCACACACAAAGGGGCCATGGACACGACTGGAGCTCTTAGAATACTGAGCACGTTGCACCAGTATAATTTTGATTGAAGACGCGAGGCTGCCTTGGAGACCGAAGGCTGGAGTGTGAAGAAATGGACCGTTTACACTTTAGTACAGATCCTGCCTTTTCCAGAGATCTGTACCACTCTGTAGGCCTTCCATCCTCATTTAAAACCAGCGCTATGGGAAATGAGATGATATGCATGAAGTGGCACAAGCATAACACGAGAAGAGCAGAGTACTAGGAGGTTAGCACTCAGTCATTATTTGGCGAAGAAGCAGTTTTGGCTTTAAGATACGAAAAAAAAATGCTGCGCATCTGACACGATTGCTCATTTTCATCATCAGATTTCTGTCGTCGCATTGGCGGCCGCTGTTGCTTATATTCCTGCGTTAGTGTGTGTCCAACGCAGTGACATCTTCAATAACTAAAACAAAAATCAATGGCAAGCCCCATGGGTATCTGTTAATGAACGTGTAACCTTCCATTATTGAGATGTGGCTCCTTCCCATCTCCCATTTAAAGAAAGGGGAAGAAAACAAATATATTTAAAGTTCGAAACGCCTGCTTTATGTGGCTTTTACTTATTAACTGTGAGTTTATTCTCATCGCAGAGCTGGAGAAGCGTGACCCCACGCCCAGGCAAGAAACGTGTTTTATTATTCAGCTCGCGTAAGGGGTTCATTGATGCGTCATATTAACCGTGAATTCGACATGCCCAAGTATTTCCAATCAAGCTCCCGACTTCTGTTTGGGCTTAAGAAACATAACCTATAAGAGTTTACCGACTGTTGAAAGAGCATTTAACAACTTTTAGCACTGGAAGCATGACCGCCACGAAATGCACATTTCGAAATAAAGAAATAAACGGTTGGAAAATGTTTTTATTTTTTTATTTTTAACCGCAAACTCTTGGGATATAAATGTTCTACCGAGTATGCCAGTTATGCTGATTATTTATCTAGGAAAGCCTCGGTGAGCACTCAGTATTTGATTCACGAAAATATCTGCATTAGGATGTTTGGACAATTACGCGAGTGAGTAGTTCGGCTTTAAACGGGAAAACACCTGGATAACCCAGAGAAAACCGACGCATAGGAAGAAATAATTCTCTAAGCTCTGCACAGATAGATTTAATTCACAGATGAACTCAATCCAGTGAGTGGGCTAAATCTACCTACATACATAGACCGCACCCCGTTCTGTACTGCTCCCTACTAGCACCTTGCATCCCTCAGTCATATGCCTATAACACCTGATTTGCGCTGGTGATTACCCATCCAAGCACTAACCAGGCTCGAACCCTCCTTAGCTTCCAAAATCCAATGAGATTGGGTGCACCCAGGATCATAAACTCGTCATCCATGCTCAATCCACTGCTGGATGAAGGTATCTCCAAACCGTTCAAGGTTGTTCCATGAAATGTATTTATCTCCTAGTCATATTCTTCTCTCATCTTCATCACCACTCCCAAAGATAGTAATCCCATGAAATTGATACTGTTAGTTTGAAACATTAAATCCGCTGCTGAAAGCAGTTCGAAGTTGCGCATTGTTTTAAATTAATGAGTTTGGCGGGCAGGCTTTCTGCACGTGTGCTGTGGTGTATATCTAATTTAAATGCTTCTTCTGCATTAGCTTTGCCTTATCTAACACTATTAATGTAGCTTCATCAGCACAATGCTGATAACATGTATTCACTGAAAAGTAAACCGATGGTATGGCAATAACAGGGGATAGGTTTCAATGAAATAAAAACACGTTGTTATATCAACACAGTATATAGCAAACACATTGAAAACTATAGGCACGGGCAATTTGCACAATGCACTAAACTCTGTCACATGTTTGTAGGGTTAATATTCGCGATGGAGCCTAAACATTACGTCAACCTTTCTTCACTTTATTTCTCAGCGAGCACGCAATGAAATTGTTTTGGCTTGTAAATTGCCTGCCTCACCTGGTAATGAATTTATAACAGTCGTAATATATCACCTAAGAAATATACTACTCTATCAAGTCAATGTTATTTGCATGGAGTAGTTCAGATTTATTTCCCACACGCGACACTTAATGATGTTGCAGTCAGCTGTAAGGTCGCTGCTGCGAGGTGGTTTGGTCTAGATGCGCAGTAAAACAGTCTTGGGTAGGGGGTTGCCACCTGTCCTGATTTTCCCATGGATTTTCGTCTTTTGCAGATAGCTGTCCCGGGGAAATCTGCCAGTCCCAGCTTTGCTTTTTTTTCTCCATCAGTTACGTGTAGTTCTCCGCTCTTACTGTATAATGAGATATTGTTCTTCCCATGATATGTCCCGGGTTTATGGACACAGTTCAGACATCACTCGTCACTTATATGTTAGCCATGGCCAGGATTTGAACCCGGGTGGCAGGGTTCATAGCGCAGTGCGGTAACTACTGCACCACCACCACTCCAGTCCAAGCGTGTGTTTACTGAATAAAAAAGAAAACTAAGTAAAAACTTTACTCGCCATTTCCAAAAGTACATTGTTAAAAGAGGAGCAGCATAGAATCACCTACTTGAGTTCACACGGTCATATTCTCTGAAAGGTCCTTGCAAGATGAATGCACAACTGCCATACGGTGATTTCAAGTGGTTGAGATGCGTTAATATATTGTCGATGTCTGAATTTTTTTTTCAAGTTTGCGACGCTGGTGCGCTGGAAATACTGGATTACTTTCCGCGCACAAATATCACAGCGCCACGGTGACCAGAACGAAGGGTGCTCGCGGAGTAGCACCAAGGCGGCTGTTGCGCAAAGAGCGACGGATTGGAAACGCGCCATTCGCAGGGAAAACTTGCAGACGAGCAATATTATTCCGCCACCACAGCATGTCACAAACGCCACACAAGTTATATATTTAATTGCGCCTCCATGGGCAGGACCCGTTTTGCTCGCCGACCGGCAGCCGGCTGACTGGAATGATGAGGCCCACTGGGTGCGAATCGGACGAGTGACATCCATCGTTAGAGTATTCACTGCCAGTTGATTTTTTTTCCAATGCCGGCCTCTACCAGGCAATGGATAGAGACTGAGAACGTGCATCTCGGATCTGTTGGGATGCTGACGATGAATTGTGCAGAATACGTAATACAATACAATTATGTTATGTATGGCTAACATCCGTGGTGGGTGGTAACTGAATCAGTCCTGCACCCTCCAACCTCCACCACCAACAGCCTTCAGCAATCCGCACTGATCAGTGTGGCACAGCATAGGAGGCCCTTATCCAGCAGTGGATCGATTGACAAAGGGTGTAAATTATTTGGTTTATTATTTTAAAATAATAATAGAAAGGAAAAAAACGTGTTTTTTACCTTTTAAAATAATAATATAATAATAAAAAGGTAAAAAAACACGTGTTTTTAACCTTTTAAATAATAAAAAGTTAAAAAAACAACGTGTAAAAACACGTTGTTTTTTTTTTTTACCTTTTATCATATTCTATCTACGTGACTTTACCGAAAGAACCAAAGAATATTAATTCCTGCAGTCACGAAAGCTTTAAGTCATTATTATTTCATGTTATAGATAATACGTAAGTATGTATGTTAAACTTCTTTCGCACCGTACGTAGCCAACCGTGCTAATCAGAGGTGCAAGGGAAGGACCACAAACTGAACACAAAAAAGCAGTTCGTGTGCAGTGTTAATCTACAGTAATGTGAAGATCGGGAGCGAGCATTGTTAAAGTTGTGGGGATACCTGCAGAACCAACAGAAGTATAGCACAAACATTTTTATTACATTTTAACGGCACGACAGGATACATGTAATATTGTCGACTCCGCCAAATTGGGTTCGGTGCTGAAACGTTCGAGTGGATGTTTTCTGTCTTTCGTGCATATGTAACTTGAATTGGCAATTGACTGGTATTGCATTGGACAGAACCATTTCATTACATTTAGACTTAAAACTTTCGTGACTGCAGGAATTCATATTCTTGGTTCTTTCG
Organism: Lethenteron reissneri; assembly: GCF_015708825.2. Lineage (NCBI taxonomy): Eukaryota > Metazoa > Chordata > Hyperoartia > Petromyzontiformes > Petromyzontidae > Lethenteron > Lethenteron reissneri. Next base: position 5,209,946 of record NC_083805.1, read on the forward strand.
GTAAAGTCACGTAAATAGAAAGCAACAAATAAAAAATAAAAGCAAAAAACCCACGACGTTTCGATCGCAACACAAGCGTTCTCCATCAGGCAGAGAGAAAAGATGATGAAGACCGCTTGTGTTGCGATCGAAAAGTCGCTGGTTTTTGGCTTTTATTTTAGATTTTTTGTTTTCTATCTACGTGACTTTACCGAAAGAACCAAGAATATCATTTCATTACACTGACGTCAGCGAAATCTAACTTGCGTTGTTTTCGAGGTATTGTACTACGAGGCTTATGCAAGTTACGGATATTATTTTTGAAGTGCACAACATATACATTTGGATACACACACACATATGTATGCTCACATCTTGAAGGTAACACATTTGAATGAAAGAGAACAGGTTGATACTCTTTTTTTCATGCAAAAAATTCACAAGTCAGCGAATGTACTTGCGATGTACGGTGATGAAAATTAGTTTATAATTTTGCTCAAGATGAAATAGTATTACCGAGGCAGAACCACAGTACTTTTCTGCTTCCAGATGTGAACAATAAACGAAAATAAAAACTGTAATTCACATAGGAGTCAATATTTTCCAACTGGGTGTGTGTGTCTGTTGCTGTTCTTATAAATGTCCGACAGCTACTTTTATCATTTGCCATAATAAACAAAATGTACCGTATATCCGACACTTTCAATTTAATATTTATATCTATGCGAGGCATCTCATGCATCAAAATTGATTCATGCAAAGCCAAAATAAAATGATTAAAGAAGAATATGTGCAATTTAAAATTGGAGTGCTTAGCGAGGCTGACATTGCTCTGTTTGATTAATTTCCCTAAATGGATTTTAGACTCTTCCCTAGTGTATCTCAAAATAAGATGAGAGAGATTATATCACAATTTCTGCTGCACAGCAGGGGTTGGTGAAAGGTGGCAGGGAGGGTACCAGGACCAATTGATGGAGATGATGTAATTTAATATACAACCCTTTGTCAATCCACTGCTGGATGAAGGTCTACCCACACTGTGTCGGTTATGGGGCTTCAGAATGAGAATGTTTAGACTGGAGGAATCCGGCCTAAATGAAGATCACCACGCTGATGTGTGCAAGTTGGTGGAAAAGGGTGGGCGCCCCTGGACGGGTTCAGATATCACTCCCCACTAGAATTAGCCTTGGCCAGGTATCCAATTCAGGTCCATGGGTTCATAGCATCATTTAGCAGAGGATTGCCAAAGGAAGAGTTTGCCATACGTGAAGCATGTAACCGGGACGTGCTACTTATCTGGCTGTGCGCTTAGAGCATTTGACTCAGCATTGGAAGGTTACAAGTTCAATCGGAGACTGAGGTCAATCAAAGTTACAGTGGTTACTCGCAGCCCAGGATGCCGAGAGGATGCCGAGTTGGCATGGGAACAGGCAGGAGACGTGGTCGGGGAGCGGCGCCTCCTACAAAAACAAAGGCATCGCCAAAATAATAACTAAAACAAATAATGGTGGTGGAGGACGGGAAGACGAACGGGACGAGAGAAGGAGAGCGAGATAAAGAAGGTAAGGCATGGAAGAGGGAAAGTAGGGATCGAGCAGCTTGCGCGGCGCCATCTTGTTTACAGGCCATCGTGCTCCTATTAAATAAAACAAGCTAGTTACCATTAAAACGCCAATTCATCTCTCTTTTATGATCTCCCTGGGATTTTATACCTTTAAAGGGTGCCCCCACAAAAAAATATAATTTCTGCATAGGGCCCACAATGGGTCATCACCACCGCAGGGCCCCAATGAAAATGAGTGATTGCTCCATTATATTTTTAGCAGCGAGAACCTGGAACTGAAATTTTGCCTCCGTTTGGAAGATGTTGAGCAAAAACAGGAGTGGGGATTGGTGGCAATTGGATCCACAGCTTCCTTCAGTGACATTGCATTTTGTCCTTTTTGAATGCGATGGAAATACATTAATTCCCGCGGCAATATACGCATGTCCTGCAAAGCACAGGACATTGGAGTGGTTCTGTAATTGAATCAGTGTGCAGTTACTGAGGCGGGCAGGGAAAGTCATTGACATCTGCATGTTTTCAAAGGCCTTTTCTATTATTATCCACTGGTCTTACTCCTCAGAGCTCCAGAGTAACATGATTATAAGCATTAGCTGCGGATTCGAGCAGTGGCTTTCAATGTCATTCTGCATCATTTTCGGTCGTTTTCTCAGAATTGTTGTCAGATTCCACAGATTGCCATTCATTGATGGCCATTATTGCAAAACAATGGAGCACATTGCCTCCATGCCTCGGTCGGTCGGCATGGCAGAAATAGGTCACACTGGGCAGCGCCAATGCAGAGCCACAGAACTGCGGCATTTACGCACAGTTCAGGCACTCCGAATGGCAACCCAAGCAAATGCGGAGTCTGTGTGGTCCCCTATTCCACGCTCTTTGTATTTGATGTTGCTGCAACTGCATTGTTCCAAAACCACACTTGAATGTCATTAATGAAATGTACAGACAGTCCTCAACTTACGAACGCCCGACTTACGAACACCCGACTTACGAACACCCGCACTTACGAACCAGCTTCCATGAAATAGTAATTTTTTAAACATTGATTTAAAGCGCGAACTGGCACTTGCAAACTGAACCGTGGAACTATTTTGCTTGGCGGAGCAATCCTCCGTGAGATGTAATCAGTCAGCCTCGTGCAGGGAGTGAATGTTTGTGCATGTGTAGTGTGTGTGCTCGCGTGTGTGTGTGAAAGTGAATGTGTGGGGAGCGGTTAGTTGCGCTGCACCAAGTACCCGGAGACCTGAGTTCGATTCCTGCTCACAACCAATAACAGTGATGATTATCTGAATGGGTCGTGGACCTCCCCTAGATCGACAGCAACCTCAAATGAGTCCCTGGTGCGGTGTACAGTGATACCTCGGTTCACGAACGCTTCTGTTCACGAACAACTCGGTTCACGAACAGAAAAGTTCATAAAAATATGCTCCGGTTCACGAACTCCGCTTCGGTTCACGAACAGGAGCCGCGGCCATTTTAATGCTATTTCCAGGCTGTCACATGGTCGTGACTTCCTGTAGGAAGATCGTGGAGAGAAGAAGAGACACAGAAAGAAGTACTGTGAGTATTGTGAAGACACTTTCAGTGACTTTTTGCTTTTTGGTGTGCTTTTTAGCACATACAGTACTGTACTACTGTACTGTACTGTACAATACTGTACTTACTGTATTGTACAGTTCACCCGTTTGAGTGCTTACTGAAGTCATCTCGAACAAGGTTAGTGTTCTCTCTTTATACATAACTATACTGCACCGTACTAATGTATATTGTAATTTGTTTCATATTTTTGTGCTTCAAAAACCAAAAAAAAGGTCAGAACGGATTAACCGGATTTACATTGAACCCTATGGGAAAATGTGCCTCGGTTCACGACCAATTCGGTTCGCAACCAGAGTCAGTTCACGAATTAAGTTCGTGAACCGAGGTATCACTGTATAAAGATTGGCACTGCAGAATCAAAAGTGGTCAGGCGCGGTACTGCCCACTGACCCTCTCATGTTCCCTGCCGACCTTCATAGGCACTGCTCGTTAACAATCTATGAAGGCTACACGGAGGATTGTTGTCGTTGGTGTGTGTGTCTGTGTGTGTTTTGGAAGTCTTCCAAAACAAGTCTTCTTTGGCGAGCTGAAGAATGGCAAGTGAGCACAAGGTGGCCCCAAAAAGCGCTACAAGGACACCCTTAAAGCTTCCTTGAAGAGCTTTGGATTCGACCTGAAAAGCTGGGAATCCCGAGCACAGGACCGACCTGCCTGGAGAAGAAAAGTAGAGGACGGTGCAGTCCTCTGTGAGAGTAGGAGAAGCTCCTGTGCTATCTTGAAGAGGCAGCAGAGCAAATCTACCAAGGAAGGACGTGTGGCTGCACCTCAGAGCTCTACATCCTCCCTGACCTGTCCAGTGTGCCACAGAGAATTCCGGGCTCGGATTGGCCTCTTCAGCCATCTGCCCCGTTTGTGTGTATGCAATTGTGGTGACGCATTGCATCCTTTTCGACAAGTAAGCCAACATCAGGACTCAAGGTCAGTGAAACAAATATATATTTATGTTACTTTATTTATTTACTAGCGGGAAGTACCCGGCATTGCCCGGGCGAAAAGACACACACACATCGACTTACACACACACAGACATAGACTCACACACACAAACATATCGAGCCACACACACACACACACATGGACTCACACATGCACACACATATTGACTAAGACACACACATCGACTTACACACATATGGACTAACACACACACACACATAACGACTCACACACACATAGACTGACACACACAAACATCGACTTACAACAACAACAACCGCCATTTGCCACTAAGTGGCGGTGACATCACCACAAAGCTTGTGCCAGGCCATGTGCACCTTGAGGCCACGTGAAGTGTCGAACGCCCGCTGGCAGGAGGTCACGGGGCAGACCCAGGTACCACGGGTTGACTGACTGAGATGAGTGGCTGATGCACCACCTGTGTCCCCTACTGTGCCAACTTGCTGCGCCTTAGCCACCCGGCGCTCCGCTCGTTGTTGTGAGCGTCGCTCCTCCACCCTCCATTGTTGTTGGAGGGCGACTGCCTCCAACTGCCCAGTAGCGTCCTTCACGAGCCTCCTCCACATAGTCCGATCTTGACACCGCTGGTACCAGTCATCGGCAAGTCCACTCAGCTCCACATTCTCCTGTACCACATCACTCCATCTCGTCTCTAGCCTGTGCCACGCCAGTTTAGTCCCCTCGATCCTGCTGAACAAAAACTGTGTAGGCATGCGGTGACTTGGCATGCGGGCTACATGGCCCAGACAACACAGCCTTGCCTGCCAGAGAAGCTCACCGATGGGACTTTGTCCAGCTCTTTCAAGGATTTGTGAGCTCCTCACACAATCCAGCCTGGTTATACCCAGGATGGATCATAGGCAGGCCAGCCTAAATGTTTCTAACCGGCGAAGATGTACCATTAGGTGGGTCTACGTTTCGCAAGCGTAGAGAAGGGAAGGAATGACTGTGGCCGAGAAGACCTGAGGCTTTGTGCGGAGCGACAGACCAGGTAGTTTCCACACAGCGTTACGCAACCGATGAAAAGATAATGCCGCTCGACTGATTCGGAGTGAGACCTCTACTGTTAATCCGGAGCTGATCATAAGCACACTGCCCAGATATGGCAAACTCTCCACTCTCTCCACAATTGCCCCATCACCAATTAGAGGTTGTGGGGGTGGAGTGTCCAATGGTACAAAATACCCTGGCAGGTGCTTAGTTTTACAAACACACAGCGACACACACATGGACTTACACACACACATCGACTTACACACATCGATTTACACGCACACACAATAGATTTTTTTTTCACTTACACACACACACATCGACTCACACACACACACATGGACCTACACACACACAAATAAATGGACTTACACACTCAAATGGAGCCACATCCACACATCGACTGACACACACACATCGACTCTCACACACACAGACATTAACTCTCACACACAATCGACTCACACACACAGACACATCGACTTACACACACACATCGACGCAGACACATACACATTATAAAAAAATGTACTAACCTAATTGTTAAATATTAGTTGTCTACACACACACACCATGGTCACACATTGACTAACCCATACACATCGACTGACACACACACATATCAACCCACGCACACATACATCGACTCGCACACACATCGTGGCAGACACGCACATCGACTCACATGCACACAAGGACATAGACACACACATTAACATTTTTATATTTAGCAACTTAATTTTGAAATATTAGTTGTCTACACACAGACATTATTATTTTAATGTTTCCAAGGTTACTTATTAAATATTAGTTTTCTATCTACGTGAGTTTAGCGAAAGAAGCAAGAAAATAGCACTTAACATTGCCATGGTGAGGCCTAGTCCCACACAGAGCCCCCGGTCTCGTCTAGATTTCCCAGCCGGCCAAGGTGACACCTTGGCAGGCTGGGGGCTGGCCTGCTACCCCCCCACCCACGACCCCCCCCCGCCCGCTCTGCAGTAATATCTACGGCCTCTAATAGTAGCATCTACCGACTCTATAGTAGTAACTGCACGCATCGGGGTGGGGGGTGGGACATCACACTGTGAAGAATTTACCTCAGCGTTATGTGTATTTTTATAGCATTTGTAAGGCGAAATAAAATTTCGCCCTCACCCCCACCGAACGCGTGTGACTTGGTAGGGGTTCCCCCCACAGAATGCGTGTGAGTTGGTATGGGCGAGCGCGTACCATTTAATAAATAAATAAACAAACGAAAACACCACTAAATCGCTAATTTAACTACTTTAAAGTTGACGGATGGGAAAACTAAATAGCGCTGGATCACCACGGGGCTTACGGCATGGTACCTGGCTACTTTTTTTAACACATAAACCCCACGGTTTGCGAGCCAATTCCGTTGCAAGTGTGCGTCCACACACAGACAGACACAAAATTACGTTTATATATAAGAACAAGATAGAGTATTTATTACAGTATTACATGCAAATGTACAATATTTCTTCTTATTAATGAGTTTAACGATGCTTCCATTTTTTGTTGAACTACAACACAATTCATTACATTCACGGTATGTCCATTTAAATAGTGCATTTTAGTTTTTCAGACTTATGAACGGTTTGACTTACGAACGGATCTCAGGAACTAACTATGGTCGTAAGTCGAGGACTGTGTGGACTTAAATAGTAAAAAGATGCCTAACTGCATCATTGCAAGGTCAGCTAATGCATTATTGCTAATGTGTTGAAAACTTTACAGCTGTTGCTAGATTTTTTTACATCCATTAAGGACGATATTTATAGGCCATTTTTTTGTATTTTAGTTAGTCAGGTGAGAATTCAAAAGACAATGAGTAATTTGTAAGAGTGACCTGGGCCATTACAGCACACAATGCCCGAGTTACCTCATATAAATGGAATGCATCTTAAGAGAATATGCCTTGATGGATAAACAATTTAAAAGCCAAATATGTTTTCGAGTATGACAAATGTATAAGTTGCACGTGGTATTTTTAAAACATGTCTCTCTATATGAGCAGCAAAAAAATGTAAATCTGCATTTGTAAATGATTCAACATGTCAAGATTGAAAAACTAATTTAATAACATTTCTCTAATTGACTTTTATTTCAATGAAAATTAAAGTAAAGTAAACGTAATGCTCATGTCAATGTTAATAAATGACATAAAAACAAGGTGCTTCAAAATACAAGGTTACCATGACATGGTAAATTATGTTTGACTAAAACAGGCCCTAAAGGCAGAGCGTGGGCACTCCATTTAATCAGCTGGGGGTGTCTCATCAGGATTGGAGTATGACTTGTTCACCTGAATGTCAGCCGATATGTAAGACATAAAAATGAAGAAAAACTGAAATGAAGTCTGTGTTATTGAAGAAAGTGGCGAGTTGTTTTGTTGCTACTGGTGTTTGTTCTTTTCGAACGTATAATTTCCCCCGCAGATTGGATTGGACTGGGTCACAATGCAACCTGGCATTTTCTCCAAAATTCGGTCCTAGAAATTGGGCCATCATGCACTCGACCCAACTTAAATCTCAACTTTCAATCAGATGGCAAATGATCTTGAGGCTTTGGCCAAAGTGTGTAAGCGGTCTATCACCGGGACTGGTTTACTGGGGGCCAAATTCACCCCCGATGCATCGTCACCCAATCCAATCTCGCGTGTACCAAAGTGCCTCAGCGATGACCCGCCAACCTCCCTCCCCACTGCGGAGCTCGTGAAATTACAGTCAGTGAGTGGCGCTCGTCGATTCAAATGGGAGCCCAAAGCAACAGTTGTTTTTGGTGGCCCTCCTTTTAAAACTTTTTTTATCCTATTGGAAATGATAAGGATGTGTAGAGAAAAGAGAGATATTGGATTTAGTGAGATAAGAGAAACGTACATAGCAGAGGCGTGGTTATATTCTTGCATATGGCAATGTATTTATGAGCTATATGCCCAACTAGCTATACTACCCGGCTTCGCCCGGGACTTGGAATCGCCAGACCCGTCCGCCTTTGTCTCCCCAGTGGCGATATTCACACCACAACAGTTACTCGTTTGAGGCTGAGTCGACCTAGGGGAGGCCCAGGACCGGTTCAAATAATCGTCACTGGCGGTGGCCGTGAACGGGAATCGAACTCGGGTCGCTGGGTTCGTAGCGCAGCGCGCTAACCGCTACACTACAATGCGTGACGCTTCCACGTGCGCGGGTCACGTGACAGATTTGACGTCACAGCTCAATTGCCGTGCAAAAAATGTATGCATCATTGAGCTCCCCCCTGAAAAAAAAAAGCAAAAGTGTATTTTTATAGTTTTTGCATGGTGTACAGTCTGGATAGTGCTATTCCACCATTGAAGGAGTGCAGACTACACTGGCTTACTCGATGGCCCATAGTTTGTGTTGCATGGCCGCAGTCGTACTGTTGCTTGCATCTTGAATATTTCATTTGTGAAGGACGTGTGCGCATCGTCTTGATGCAGTTCATGGTTACACCGGTGTCCTCAAGGAGGAGGAATATCAAATCAAGGATGTTGCGATGTTTGGGTTTCGAATGGGGGTGTTTATGGACGTCCGAGTAGTTTTGAACTCGGTCATGTCATGGGAAACGTGCGAATGGTGAGACACTGCATTCATGGCAACACTTAACTACAGTATTTGCATTCGTAGGATATGAAACACTGGCTGGGTAAAGGGATAATTACACATGCAGTTGGTGTGGATCATTACATATGTATATGCACCTTGCAATATCGTAACTCTAAGTAGCTGATCGTTACTTAAGTTTGTATGTATGCATGTAGGTCTGGAGAACTGCCCCTACACCGTTCCGCTGATTTAAATGTACGTATCATCACTTCAAAGCTCATGATATGCAGTTAATGCTAACGAGCTCCAAATTACTCAGCAAATTTGGGTTATTGGTCCCGGTGCTGTTTATTAAATCTACCATTTACTGAATTCTGGCCTTGTTATGTGAGTCCTGCTTCAAAATCGCACAATAGATAGAAATTTGCCATCGGGGACTGATATGTGAGGAGCAGGGATAGCCATTGCATCTCATTGGGCTTTCCATGAGTGATACTGCAAGTAGAGCTAGTAATATTGTAAGCTCAAATCTTTACTATCCCATGTCAATCACTCGCTACTTTATGGGAAGTAGAGGTGCAGGTTTCAGGGTTCAGGTCAACATTTTTCCGCCAAGAAATAGGATTCCAAAAACCACGGATGATATTTCATCAGCTTGGAATCAGACATACTTTTTACTCTCATACCAAATGAAAAAGTGGTTTTTGGTTTCAGGTTGTACTCCATGCTATTGGGCAGGAAAGTCCAATGAATGACCATCCACCCATGCCAAGTGCTGGGAGCTTGTCCAGAACGTTTAGCTGCTCAGTTCAGTTCCTGAAGAAGCCCCCAACTTGTTGGGCGAAACGCCGGACAACGCGCGGCACGGCACAAGCATGAAAGTGCATCACAGAGCTACGCGGTAGCAGCGCAACGACAAAATGGCACGCGCAATAATGCCTTCTTCTATTGAGATAGCCGATTTGCAAACGATCCAACCAACCAATTGGAATGTGATAGACATTGAGTCACATTCCACGTGCATTGATGTGATTGACCATCCGATCTGGTGAACATTTTTTTGGTTTAAAAAAATCAGGTCAAATGCTGCAATTCTCATCCGAATAAATGAATAAACATGTCCACTGCTAATGCTTAATAATAATGTCGATGTAAATTCTTTAGATTTTGGTACTTTTGGGTTAGGTCGTGTTAGGTATGATGCCAATTTTCAGTCAAGTCGTCACGTGGGCAAATGCGGCCAATTGATTTGGGCTTTCAGCAATCTGTAGGAACGTTGAAAGGCGAGCAAAATGTTTAGATTTTTTTACGAGGTTTACATTTACCTTCACGATCCAACCCGAAAGTAACTAATTATGAATCGTAACACCGATCCTGAAAGCCTACGTGTAAAAAAACCAATACGTAAAAACCTGTTGAAATGGTAAATGACACGCGTATAAAATCTAAGGTATTACATGTGCATTATCACGAGCCGTGGGTTTTAAGGAAATGCAGTGGATGTAACACACAACGAAACTCACTGCGCCTTTCACATCCGAACCGACCGGCACGTGTCGATAAAACTCCTCTGCCTTTCCACCGCCCTACCATCCCTCCCCCAAACGATCCTTCGAACCAATTTCTCTTTGTCACGCTTCACAATCTCGGTGAGTTTCACAGTTTCTAACTCATTTGCGCAGTTTTGTTGAACCTATTAGCCCAAAAAATGTAACTGTAGCCTACGAATGCCATTTAATTTGCATACATCGCAAATTTCTGATTCACACTAGCACGCTTCTATGTGTAGTATTCTTGAATGAGACCGACACTTCGTAGAGGCCACACGCTTTTATTCCGATAACACTAGTCCTCAGGACTCACTGGGGAAACAGTCCCACACACACAACCTAGGGAGGTACAGCCTCCGGCTCTATTCTCATTTCTCTCCTTCCCTAGCCTCCAGCTACTCTGTTACTCTCTTCCCTAGCCTACAGCTACTCAGCTACTCTCTTCCCTAGCCTACAGCTACTCAGCCCACTCAGTTCCAGCGGGGCGGCATCCTTGAGGCTTGGGGGTCCAGGATCTCCGGCTCTCCTCCTTCAGCTTCTCCTCCGATCGACCCCTCCGCTCTCCGGGAGCCGTCTTATATATCCCCTCTCTCTGAGGGGCAGGGGTGTCTCGGGCCCTGGCTCTCGCCAGCCCCCTCCCCTCAGAGCCGTTCCAACCACCTCTCGTCCCTGTCAATCCGGGCCGATCCAGACCGGTACGTACCTCTCCCCTAGCTTGTGTGACCTGTGTGACCTGTGTCAACCTTGGTGTCAACCTTGACCACCACATCACCCCCCCCTATACAGCACGCAGCCGTCCCGGCTGCATCACTATCCACATCCCAACCCTAACTCGCGAACCAGGAATTCTGAACACGACAATGACAATGCGTGAGCCTCAACACAACAATAACAACAACAGAACAACAACAACACAACTATCCCCGATAATTTACCCCAACCCCCCTGTACACAAGAACACCCCGGACACACCACACCAACGAACAAGGTGACTCGAACACCCAGGCCCCGTGAGGAGGCAGTGTGTCTGCGACAGGTCTCAGGAGAACCTGAGACCCTTCGAACGAGTCCATGTGGCGGGTCCATCGCCAGAAGCCAGCGTTCCTTGCGGAGGGTCAGGAGGGGCCAGATGACGGGCGTCCGGCACGTTTCGAGGCCCCGGGGACACAGCCCGCGAGCCGTCTTCCTGCTGGACAGGCGGCCGGCTCGCTTCCCGCTCCTCTGGCGAGACCACCCTAGGTGGACTCACACCTGCAGCATCCGAAAGAGTGGCAGGGGGTTTTGGAACAACAAGGGGGTCACGAGGCCCCTCCCCCAACCTGCCGGACACGTCACGCGGCCGGCCCCTGCGAGATGAAGGTGTGTGAGTGCGTGGTGCGACATAGGGCTTCAGGCGCGAGGGGTGCACGTACCAAGAACGCCGTCCGCACGCGACCCTAACACACTGGTCCCGAACGACCCGAACAATGTCGACCGGCCCCCGCCAGGGCCGCAGCAATTTCGATGACGTCGACAGCGGCACCTGCGGGTAGTGCAGCCACGCCTTATCCCCTACCGCCCATTTATACACCGTAACCCGGCGATCATACAGACGCTCATTGGCCCGTTGCCTTGCCCTGGAATTTTCCTGCGCGGCCACCCTCGCCTCGACCAACTTCCGAATATTGAACTGAGCGTGTTCGGACAGTTTCGAGCGAGAAGCCGCAGACTGGACCCGCAATTGCACCTCCACGGGGGGGTCGACTTCCCTGCCGTACATTAAGTAGAAGGGCGAATAGCCCGTGGCCGCGTGAGGCGCTAACCTATATGCGGCCAGAACTCTGGGAATCTTCAGGTCCCAATCCAACTGTGTGTCGTCTACCTGATGACACAACATAGAGGTAATGGTCCGGTGTAGACATTCGACCATACCATCGGTCTGCGGGTGGTAGGGGGAAGTCCGGACCTTCTGTGTGCACAAAAGGTCACAAACCTCCCGCAGAAGATTGGACGAAAAGTTATTTCCCTGGTCGGTTAGCAGCCGTTCCGGGGCACCCTTATCCAGGACGTAGCCCTGGAGAAACGCCTCCGCAATGGCTGCTGCCGACTGGTTGGGGAGGGGCCAGGCCATAGGCCAACGGGTGAAATATTCAACCCCAACCAGCAGGTACTTATTTCCCCGAGCGGTGACAAGGAAGGGACCCAGAATGTCAAGAGCCACCAACTCATTAACCCGGGACACCTGAATGGACTGAAGGGGTGGGCAAGCCGCCCTAGCCGGGTGATTCCGCCGCGCACACTGTGTGCAACTATTCAAAAGGTCGGCGACATCGCGCGCCATTCCCGGCCAAAAAAAATCCAATTGCAGTGTAGCGAGCGTTTTGTGAATACCTAAATGCAGGACGCGTTCGTGCGCCGCCCACACGGCCCTGCCCCGCAGAGCGGTGGGGACGACGATTCTGTAACGCCCCGAGCTGGCGTCCCATGACATGAGGAGACCCTCCCGCAACCTGACAGTACCTACCCTTTCCTGACAATCTCCCCCTCTCTCCGCACGACGGCGTAACCTGAGGAGGGAATTGTCTTCCATCTGGAACCGTCCCCATTCGTCCAGAGGCAGATCGAGGAGTGAGTCGCGAGCGACCAACACCTGCGAGTCCCCCTCGGCGACAGGTTCCCTATCGACCACCCCTGCTGCCGCTGCCAAGGGAGAAGCCGGAGCGGTACTCCTGGCCGATTTGCATCTCCCCGAGCCCATAAAACACGCGCATCCATCACCCGGAGGAAGGCGTGACAAGCCATCTGCGTTCAAATGTTGTGTCCCCTTCCGGTACACCACCGTGAACGTGTAGTCCTGTAGGACCTCAAGCCAACGTGACAGCTGGCCGGACGGCTGGTCTATTTTCAACGCATACTGTAGCGCGGCGTGATCGGAACGAACCGTAAAATGCCTACCGTACAGGTACGGTCGATATTGTTGAACAAACACGACAATAGCGAGCAGTTCACGGCGGGTGACGCAATAACGTTGCTCTGCCGGAGACAGGACTCTACTGCCGTAGGCAACGACCCGTTCGACCCCGTTGACAACCTGCGAAAGCACCGCGCCGATGCCGGTATTGCTGGCATCGGTGTCCAGGATGAAGGGCAACGTGAAATCGGGATAGCACAAGGGAGGAGCTCGGACAAGGGCATCGCGAAGCGTCCTGAACGCCCTGTCTTCCTCTTCCCCCCAATGGAATTTAGCCCCCTTAGCCGTCAGAGCATGAAGGGGTTTGGCGATCGTCGCAAACCCCTCAACAAACCGGCGGTAATAGGACGCAAAGCCTATAAAGCTGCGGACTTTCCCCACAGACGTGGGCGTGGGCCACGACCTTACACAGTCAGTTTTAGCAGGATCGGTGGCTATACCCGTAGAACTGACAACGTGGCCGAGGTACCGCACCGATTCACGCAACAGGAAACATTTCTGAGGCTTAAATTTAAGGTTAGCCGATCGCACTCTGAGAAATACAGCCCGCAGTCTGTCCAGATGTTCCTCAAACGTACGGCTGAAAATAATCACGTCGTCCAGATATATAAGACAAGAGTCCCACTGCAGGCCAGCGAGGACCAGTTCCATCAATCTCTGGAACGTCGCTGGAGCTGAGTGCAATCCCATGGGCAACCGGTTGAACTGATAAAGGCCCTGTGGCGTACGGAACGCGGTCTTAGGTTTGGAAGCGTCATCCAAGGGCAGTTGCCAAAACCCCGACAAAAGGTCCAAGGTTGAAAAATACCGTGCCCCCGCCAAGGCATCGAGCGACTCGTCCATGCGAGGGAGTGGATACGCGTCCGCCAGCGAAACCTTGTTAAGCTTCCGAAAATCCACACAAAACCTCAAACTGCCATCATGTTTTTTTACAAGCACAATGGGCGCACCCTATGGGTTGTTGGAGGGAGCCACAATGTCTGCGGCAAGCATGTCATTCACTGCCAACCGGACATGTTCCTTCTCTGCCGGACTTAATCGGAATGGATTTTGGCGAATGGGAGCGGAATCCCCCGTATCAATGTGGTGTTTCAATAGATTAGTGCACCCAACATCGAATTTGTGTTTGCTAAAAACATCGGGAAAATCACGAAGCAACATGCGCAGCTTGAATCTTTGTGACTCAGAAAGATTTTCAGCCCCTGAACAGAGAGAATCCATCCATGCCTCATCGACACCCACCTGCGTCCCGGACGCCGGCGCCTCACCGACATGAGCTGCAACAGAGTCAGTGTGCAGCGGCAGCGACGCATGTGCAATGACAGCCCCTCGGTGCACGACCTTCGTCCGCAACCCCGCATTCAGCACCTGAATGAAGGGCTGTCCATCTCTAGGCACAAGCGTTTGTGCACCAACCAGGTCCAACCCTCGCTCGGTCGTATTTGAAGGAGACAACAAAACCCCCGACGTAGCGTCTGCCTCCAGTGGTTTGCGTAACTGAAGCGGTATCAGCATCTGCGCACCCGGCGGAATCCGCACGGTTTCAGACGCCATAGCCGGAACAGTCGTGCAAGCTGTGCGCAGCCGGTTTGGTGAGGGCAGAAACGCCATCCGGCGGCCCGAAGGAAGCTCGATGCAGCCTTTGTCAATCAAAATTTTGATGGGCATCCTCCCCAAGAAATCCGTACCCAACAGACAGGGAACGGCCAAGGCATCGGAAACCAAAATGGGACCAGATAATTTAATGTCGCCAATACAAATTTGTGCAGTTATTTGGCCAATGATCCCCAGGGAACCCCCATTTGCCGCAAAGCAAGGGACGGAGAACGGGGTGAGTGCCTGACATCTCTTTGGTAACACGTTGTATATGAGGTCGGAGATTATAGTAGCCGAAGCCCCCGTATCGACCAACAATCGAAATTGAATTCCCTCAATATCCCCGAGAATAACCGACGAGCCCGTCGCCGTGGCCACGACCCTGTGGGCCAACTCGGACCACTGAACCGCGCGAAGTGGCCCCTGAACATCAGCCCCATTCCGCTCCCCACCCCTCAACGCAACGCGATTTACTGGCGCGCCGATTCGCGGTGTATGAGATGCGGGCAGGGACCGTGTGCGTGAGGTGTCGCGACATGCCTGGGGGTCTTGTGGAGCGGCCGGCGGACGGGCGGACGATGGTGGATGACCCGAAGCCCGGCGCCGGGGTGCTGGGCAACCCGATGCCAGGTGACCCAGCTGGCCACAGTTATAGCACGTGACGCCAGCCCACGCCCGCGGGGATCCGTGTCTCCCCCGGTTTTCCCCTTGGCGAGGCCGGTCGGCCCCCTTCCAACTGGCGGCCCGCTGTGACGCGAAGGCCTGGGCATCCGGGACCTCGTCCACTCTTGCAGCGGCGCACGCAGCCACCTGCCCATCCCGCTGGAGGAGCAACTCTGTGTGCAGGTAATGTGCCGCCCCCAGCGAGGAAAGGTTAGCTTCATCTTTGACGTGGATGGCAATCCTCAGTTCCCGAGTCAGCAGCAGCAACTTCTCCAGCACGATGGAGTCCAGGCCCACATCGTCCATTCGAGGGTAGGCTGCTTGAGCCAACGCCATCAGTGCACTCTGATAGGCAAGAGGTGTCTCGTCCGCCTCCCTCCTCCGACTGGCGAAACGATGTCTAGTTTCGGATGGAGGTCCATACACTAAGGCCATCCGATCGAGGGCCTCCTGCAAAGTGGAGCGTTGCCTCCGTGGAATAAGGAGGAACGTGGCCAAGGCCACGTCGTCCAAGGCGGAAGGCAGGGCTCAGAGAGCGATGTCAGCAGACCACCCAGCCGTCTCGGCATTTGCCACGAAACGGCGTGAAAAAGCAGCCCAGTCCCCCCCCTTTGCCGTGAAAACCTGAAGCGAAGGCAAGCGCTGTTGTAGCGCCGGGATGTAGTCCCCCCTCGAAGACAGCAGCGTCCCAAGTGCAGTATATGAAGCATTTTCCGGCGGCAGAATATCAGACGGAATCGGCGGGCACCTACCCGAAAACTCTGCTTCTCCCGATGTAAGGCCGCAGATGGCGGATGTGACGCGGGCCACCTCTGCCCCCTGACCTCCTGGGCGGTTGACGTCATGTCCCCCGGAAGCGGTGACCCCCCCGGCGGAAGTGACGTCATCCCCGGCGGCCGCATCCCCGGCGGAAGTGACGTCTCCCCCTCCGGAGGTGACGTCAAAGTTTTGCGCGGGAATGGCGCGTTTCTCGGCGGGAACCCGTCCCATCCTCCGGCCTGGTACTCCACCCGGCGCTCCCGCTCCCCCCAGCGTGAGCTCGTCGAGGATGGAGGCAGTGGCATGGGCTGACTGGATCGCCCATCCCGAAGTCGGCGGACTCCTGGAGGGCCCCGGAGAACCCGAGCCCGCCCCCGCAGACCCGTCCCCCGGAAATGGCGCTCCCGCCTCCGGCTCAGCGTCTCCCTCGACGTCCTTCTCCTGGCCCCTGGTGAGCGTTTTCTGTCTTGTCTCCATGTCGGCGAGGTTCTTTGGCCGCTTCTAACACCAATTGTAGTATTCTTGAATGAGACCGACACTTCGTAGAGGCCACACGCTTTTATTCCGATAACACTAGTCCTCAGGACTCACTGGGGAAACAGTCCCACACACACAACCTAGGGAGGTACAGCCTCCGGCTCTATTCTCATTTCTCTCCTTCCCTAGCCTCCAGCTACTCTGTTACTCTCTTCCCTAGCCTACAGCTACTCAGCTACTCTCTTCCCTAGCCTACAGCTACTCAGCTACTCTCTTCCCTAGCCTACAGCTACTCAGCCCACTCAGTTCCAGCGGGGCGGCATCCTTGAGGCTTGGGGGTCCAGGATCTCCGGCTCTCCTCCTTCAGCTTCTCCTCCGATCGACCCCTCCGCTCTCCGGGAGCCGTCTTATATATCCCCTCTCTCTGAGGGGCAGGGGTGTCTCGGGCCCTGGCTCTCGCCAGCCCCCTCCCCTCAGAGCCGTTCCAACCACCTCTCGTCCCTGTCAATCCGGGCCGATCCAGACCGGTACGTACCTCTCCCCTAGCTTGTGTGACCTGTGTGACCTGTGTCAACCTTGGTGTCAACCTTGACCACCACATCTACAAGCTCGAATCAAGAGCGCAATCATTGATATTGGTCGATAAATCGATGCCTCGTTGGGTTGCTTAATGATAGAATCGGACTCATTTTCTCATATTGACTGACAAAACCTTGAAGGCCGGACCTTCATGCTTAGGGGCATTGTGTTTTGATAAAGGTTGCATGCTTGTGTTCTAATACAAACCCCAAGGGGTCGTCCATAAATGACGTCACGCGATTTTGTACGATTTTTGACCCCCCCCCCCTCATCGTCACACTGCGTCACAAAAAGTCAGACCCCCCCCCCTCAAATATGACGTCACAAAGGTCTGCACCCCCTTCCCAAAACCATATTTCCATTTTAAAAATAAAGCATGCTTCAAATCGATTTAAACTATTCTCATTGTAGTGCGTATTTAATGTGGCGCTGCACTCTGATGTTTTAGAAGAAAACATTTATTAAAAAGTCTATTTAATTAAGTAGAACGTGTTGTCTATATTTATTTAAAGTTGCGCATTTTGATGTGACGTCACATTTCTCAACCCCCACCCCCCCCCCTCGTCACACATCGTCACAAATGTTTGACCCCCCCCCCCTAGGTGTGTGACGTCATTTATGGACGGCCCCCAAGCGCTGAGCTGGCCTAATAAGTACCGACTCATCGCACTTGCCTCAGCAGTCTACAAAGACGAAAATGGCCTTACTTTTGTTTGGAAATTAGTTTTCTAAACTTAAATGGCAACGGAGCTGAATTTGTGCTTTGACCACGGCAGTTTCTCTTCATGCTAATGAATTCAAATGCAGTTTCTTTAAGAAAACACTCAACAACAAAAACATTATATATTTACTTTTAAAAGTCACATTCGCAAAAATGTCAAGTAAGCGTGCGTGTATTGTCTCACACTCGTGCCAAAAACACACCGTATTTTTAGAAGTAGAAATGCTGTGTCATTAAAAGACAAAATCTTCCTGCCTGCAGGATCAAATTGTGCTATGATGAGGACAGTGCTGCAAATAAGAGGCGGCATGCCCGGCTTGTCATGCTGGCAACGAAAGTGAGTTTGTTTGAAATGTGTTTGAACAAAACTTTCTTCTTCCCAAATGCTGGCAGAGGAAAATTGAAATTACGATAGGGGAAATGTTATCCACGTAACATTTTCCAAGCCTTAATTAACCAGTTGAGCTTGCCTTCGATTATGCGAACCGCGCATTACTTTTTGCACGTTGATTTATATCCGGCAATGCTTCAGCCGTAAAGCTCCAGGTGGTGCAGGTACATCACGATGTGATGACAATATTTTGCTCGGGTTTTTTTTTCTTTCGCATAATCATTCTGTCAACTCCAGCTTACAACGGAATACTACAAAATCATTATGCGCTCTCTCCACGGATTGTGGGTAATAACGTAATAAATAAAACGGCGGAGGCATCTGTTTCACCGCAACCAAGAGATGTTTTTTTTCCCCCGCAGCTTTTCTTTTTTAAACAAAAAAAAATGTGAACCGGTTTCCACAGACTCTGTTGTTTTCTTTGAATGTTGGTGAGATTGATTGCGAAAAATACTTCTTCATTATAGTTTTTTTTTTTATAATCCACCAAATTTCTTTCATGCTGACGGGTCCAAGCGAAATGAAAGTACAATCATCGTTGTGCAGCGTGACGGTGGAAGAAATGCAACAAAGTTTTTTTTTATAATTAAGATATTTTTTTTTTTGTAAGTTACGAGCGTTGCATATCTGCAGGTGCGTTAGTCACACCGGGGATTCCATTAGCCGGTGGGGGTGCACTTCACAGCATCAGGGGAACAGAAGGAGCTCTGCAATTTCACGAGCAAAGGAGTCCCCCTTTGTGGTGAGTGATATTTTAAACGATTTTCTTGTTGTGTTCAAGCAAACAGATTGGACCCCCAACTCGGCTTGCTAAGGTCGTGACCCGAGCAAACGTGAAGCTAAATGACATCTCGCGAATGCCGAGCTGCTAAGACTGCCTCGTTTTTTTTTGTTTCACGGAAACTTTATAGATTAAATTTAATTTGTGTCGAGCGCCTACGCTAATTACGTTTCTTAAATATGTAAAAATTACGTCAGAGGGCGAGCGATGTATTACGCTGCACTGATAAATGCAGTGCATGGTTATACGTTCGTGAACATTACACGGAGTAGCCCAGATGCAATTATTGGAATAAAATAGTCAATTAGGGTAATTTAAAGATTACTCGTACTCTCACCATCACTGAAAAAAATGGATTACAGAAAAATTGGACGGATTCATTTACACCTACGTACAATGTACTTTCTCTATGTCGGTGCACATTTTGTATTTTTGGTTCGCCCCCCCCTCCCGCTTGCTAACGTGTAATGCTCCTTAACTTAATTTTCTACGCTGGGCCCGGGCAGGAGCATGTCACGATGACACAGAACATGGCTTTTTTTTGTTTAAATCATGGCAGATAACAAACATTAATGCTGGCATATGTCAATGTCGGCACATCTCATGCACACCGCTTTCTTGGGTGCCACTGGGGGTAGGGGGGGGGGGAGCTTGATTCGTCGAGCCAGTTCGAGTGGATGTTCTCAAAGAAGCCTTGGCATTTAGCATCGAGCGAGGATGTTTGCGCACTCGTTATTTACTTGTGGGCTTCCTGTAGCCACGTGACCGTGTGCTGATTTTAAGACGCAAAGCATTGTTTAGTTAATAAAAGAGAGAACACGACAGCTGTGTGGTTGTTATTGTTCACTTCCAGAGTTGCTCAAACATTTAATCTCTCCCCCTTCCCTGAATACTTACTGATTTTATATGAAGTCACCCGAGCGTATATCTGTCAGACGGGTCGCAAACAACCAAATGTTTGCCAAATTGTGTGCACGTGTGAATACACTCTGCTATGCAAACACAATGTGCTAAGCCACAATAACATTACAGATAATTGGCTGTGGCACGATGCTTCACACTTGCAAATTACATAAATAATAATCATTGTTCGGTGGTTGCGGCACTCAAATGAATGCCCAAATATAACGCGATGCTACGTTCACAATACGTTTTCAGTGAGCGTTGAAGGATACATCTTCATCATTCCCACTTTAAAATTATTCATCATCATCTTCAACCATTGCCTATCCACTGCTGGACAAAGGCCCGCCCGTGCTTTCGCCACCCGTCATGGCCTTGCGATACCACGATCCATCTCACTCCTACACGTGAGCTGATCTCATCACTCCCATCTCCACATTGGGCGAGTTCTCTGCTTGGCTGCCTTTCCATTATCAGGCAGGCCCATTGGCCATCATCATCATCCCATTTAGCGACGCGTCCTGCCCCAAGCCCACTTACTTTCCTTAACAGCCAAAATTATGGCTCACATTTGCATTTGTTCTCTGATCAAAGTCTTTTCCCTTTTGTCTCCGAGCATGATTTCAAGCACACATCACTCAATATTCCTCCGTGCACTATTCATATCCCTCGTTCGTGTCCTTGTTTCTGATCCGTGCGCCATTTTGATGGGCCGCGTATTCGTGCACGGAGGAAAAGCCGAAGGTCCTGCTAATATCTAACGGCTTTGTATAATCCCTCAAAGTAAAGAAAAACACTTTGACACGCGGAACGGCTTTGCTACGTTCATTTATTTTTTGGTGCACCTGTGCAAGTGGAGTGCTCCAGATGTGGTCTGAGTATGTGGTTCATTTATTACCCTCCTGTAGGAGTTGGCAGCGGGGGCGAACAGCCGACCCCAGAATAAATTAAGATGCCAGGTTGGATGTCAGCGAGTTGCTGGGTTGATGCGTTTCATTGGGCCTGACATGCGAGATGTTCCCTCTCAGTGATTTGTTATAGGCAACCCGCATACGTGTTACCATTTGCACATGTACACGTATTTTAGGCCGAAGCAGGAGGATTTCTCCACAAATCTGGCTATCCGCCTGATGATGCTCGTTGTAATTACTGGCGAAACGTCGTACTCAAATTATAAATGTGGGTTTACTCTCCAACACACCGGTGTGCTGAATTAGTAACGGATTAACATGTTTTGTTTGCATGACGAGCCTTACTAATTGGCTGTGTCGGGTGTTGGCGGGATTAACGGCACATTTATATTTGCGTGATCTAACCCAAACACTTCTATAAGAATACGTTTGACCCTTTCTGGCAATAAAACAGTTGTGTTAAGATGTGAAAACACCAAACAGAAACCTTTTGCAAGGAATCATGTCTGCATTAACCACATATACGTGTGGTGAACATGCAACAAAAAACATGCTCTAGTCGTATATGCATTGTCTTTGAAACTGATTGGTCCTCACCAGAGACAGCTTTCTTTAGAACCTAGACCAGTGGAAGAAAAAGGTTTATGTTTGGTGTTTTAACATCTTAACACCTGTTTTATTGTCAGAAAGGGTAAAACCTATTGTTATATTTTGAGGTCCCACCAAAAACCTATATTGTGGATAATATTGGTCACGAAAACCTACGTATTGAACGTACACGTACAGCCAGCCAATAAAATGAGGGCCATTATGTGGGGGGTGCCGTGAGGGTTATTTGACCATACTTCACCACGCTCAAGTGTGTGGGTTGGTTGAAGGTGGGGGTGCAAATGCACAATCAACCGGGTTAATTTTTTTTCTGAGCTGCCAACTACTGCCCACAACGCCTACTACACGAACTTTTACGGATGGTAGTCGCTCATTCCAAGTGCTATCCAGCACCGGTCCCGCTCTACTTCAGATGTCTGAGAGGATCAGACACATTGTGGGTGATTTGGTTAGAGGCAAATTTTTCTCAGTACAAATAGTAACAAAAAATAAATTATACCCCAAATTACTCAATCTGTGCTGTCGGGATCGTGCCATGCCGCGTGGAATCCGTTGGGAACTTTCAGAGAACAGTAATAGTTTAAGGAAATGGTCCGCAGAAGGAGGTATTGCTGAACTGTTTCTGAAATCTCCTTGGAAGAAAGCACTCTTCCATCCTACTCAGTTGAATAGCGAAAAGTTTGTGATGTGACCAAATGCGATTTTTTTCATTCTTAGAGAGTTGGATTTAGCCAAACTAAGCGGAAAATCACACATTTACATGATTATTTTGTGAGATGTCTCCGGTGACTTTGATGAGAAGGGGGTTTCCAACAGTCTTCAGAGTTGGTTCACATATTGTTCAGTGGACACGATATGAATTTGGTGATCTGTGTACACTCGAGATACAGTCGCCACATTTTTCAAAAACATAACCTTTTACTCACCTATTTAATTTAACGTATCACCCCCCCCCCCCCAAACCTTCACACACCTCGACATTACCTTCATTTATTGCGATCTCAATGTGTGATACTACCATTGGCACATTTCACAAAGACAACTCAACACACTCATCAAGAACACGACCCAAAAAGAGGGGGTTGCGAGGGAGGGGGTAATGCTACGTTTCAGGCAAGCGGACAACTTCAAAGCAGTGTCTGGAACGTGACATATTTTTTTATAAATTTATATTTTCTCTTTCAGCACGGCAGTGTTCTTGATGAATGCGTTGAGTTTTTTTTAACGAATTTTTTTTTTGTTGCGAGTTAGCTCTCACCTTTCTTGCACTCCAAAGTGCCCTTCCGATGCTAATTGCCTCTCCTGACCGCTCGGTGCAGTGAAACAAACGGACGAAATTAAAATCGCGGGTGCCATATGGCGATGTTCTTCGTCGTACGGCCACCTACAGCGCCTGGTGGCCCCTGCAATATGCGCACGTCACCAAGTCCCAGCACAGTATAAGGGTCATTTGCGTTCCTTGCATTACACATCTACCGTCGAAAAAGTGAAGCGTTATAATGCAACGGCAATAGAGACAAAAGTGTGTTTTTTTACGATGCAAACGCTGTGTTTGTGACTAATGCGTTCAAATAACCCCACTGCCACATTGATCACAACGTCTTTGTCTTCATAGCATGATCAGTATATAGAAATGAGGATTAAACGAAGGTTATTGTTGGGCGGGTGCACATTTTTAAAAATGTCATTCTCAAGACTTTTCAACGGCCACTGCTATGATTATATGTGCAGTCGATTTTCTCGCTGGAGGGTAGAGGTTCTGCTTTCTCACATAGTGCATGACATTCAATGTACCCCATGAGGTATTTTCACACGCACGTGCATTATTGGCAATTGAATGCGCAAAAAAATCGTCATCAGCATTGATACGTTATTTATAACCGGGCACGGGACCTATGGAGACTCCGTGTCTATTATTCAAGGAAGACGTGGGTCACAAAGGCAAAACAATACAATACACAGTGTGATGAAAATAATACAACGTTGGAATACCAAGTAATGAGAGAACAATATTAATGTAATGTTTTGCAAAAGGTGGAGCGCCTGTAATTGCTTCCTCACGACACCACTGGTAGAAGGGCCCTCCCCACAAGGAGAAGCTATGGAGAGCCACCTGGCAAGGGTGTTTGGCCTAGCTTCCCACATTGGCCAGACGTCGTCAAGATGTGTGGACAACTTACATTTGGTCGACATGTTAAAAGGGCCGGGAGCCGTTTTGGTTTTGAGTTGGAGTGCCTTGTGGTTGTTTCCCGTTTTTCATTATTATTAAAGAGTTTTATTGTAACCAGACCATCTTGAGTACGATCATCTTTGACTACGCTCGTTAGTAAGGTGAGGAATTAGGAAATAGCCTACAGATGGGAGTACCCACCCCACCAAGACCGACCCATTCATCGTGCTGAGTGGACAGAAGCGAGGCGAAAAGGGTGAGGATGGGGATCTCGGATACTGCCGTGCCAGACAATCGCACTGGTGACGTCCAGTGTGCTAACCATTGCACCATTCTTGTTAACCTAAAAATAACCTACGAATTCCTATTTGCTTTGAAACATAGTCTAGCAAGTTCAGATATTTTATACTCAAGAGATGAGGTGGTAAACGGAACATGTATATTAGCCCCGTGCCACAATCCAGCAAGGATCACCTAGTGATCTTTAAGGTCCATAAGCAACCTATGTTCTCTGAATTTTTTTTATTTCATGCACTTTTACTACGCTTTTTTTGTAAAAAAAATTCTAATCTCCTTTGGTTACAACTGATATGCCGGTTGGTGCAGCACTTGCATACGCGCAGCTGAATTATCGTCATGTATTTGCAACGGAAAGCTGGTTGCTGTACGCTCTGGGGCTTTTGTCATCTTGTTGGCAGTCCAATCCCATATATTATTGACGTGTGCCATATCAATGGTTAATACCGGCCAACATTGTTTTCTGACCTTTCGCATGGGCAATACTGAGAACCCGGCCACAGTGAATAAAAAAACGCACGTTCCGATCAGCGGTGGCCATTTACAACACTCCAAGTCTTCTCTGTCAAGCTTGTTCCCTTGTCCCAAAACCAGCTGGAGACATATACAATTTAAGCCAGCATGTTTCCAATCGTGTGTTGTTCTCATGTATACTTGTGTATACCTCTCTAGAATCAGCTTCATTCGCATTCCATACGGCCGATAGGATGCTGACTAAATTCGTATTTTTCTTTTTTAAACTGTAATTATCAGGATTACGATTATGCATCGATGCATCGAATGTGAAGGTTCATGATATATTCGTCAAAGTGCATGCGTAAGAATAGACCGTTTTCAACTTGAACACGTTATATTGAATAGGTTCACGTCACCCCGGTAGCCACTAGTGGCCGCTTTAATCAGAGCAAATGTGAAAGCAAAAATAACGAGACGCTTGATTTCCAATCGTTACCCGGCATTCATTAAATCGGTGCCGAGTGAGAGCGGGGCACTAAATTTGTACCCCCTCCCACCCACCAATGATGAACGTTTCCACAAATGTGAACAGCCTGCCATTTTACACGCACACAAACCCCCCCCCCCCCCGACATCTCACAGTAACACGCCGAATGATTTCACGATTACATTTGGGTGCAGATAGGCGCAATGAGCTGTGCGCGACGCTCAGGACGAGAAGCGCGTGGCCTGGTTTCGTGCACCTGCTTTGCTGTTCGGTGCCCCGATTGCCTGCGGTGTTCCCGGGCGACCTCTGGATAATTACGAGCGTGTCAATCAAGGGTTAGTGTTGTCACAATTACAGATGTTCTGCTTCTTCCCTCAGACGCTGTGCCCGGAATAAATAAAATTAACCCGTCAAAACAAAGTTTTTCACTATAAATCCTTTATATGCGTGGCATCGGTTTTATTTTATTATTCATTTCTGTTTTTCTTGAGTAAGAGTTTCATTTTTATCACATTGGTATTTTAAATAAAATGTGAAAAAAATTTTTTCCTAAAAGTGGAAAATTTTGGAAAAAATTTTTCACGAAAATAAATTGTCACGCACAACGAGTCTGTGTGCAAAATGTCAGCTCGATTGGATAACGGAAGTGGGTTAAAAAACGACCGAAAGATTTGCACGGTCGTAAGCGCGCAAGCAAGCAAGCAAGTTATCTTAATATAAAGGATTTAAAAAGTGCAACGCTGCGGAGGCCACAGAGCCAGCCGACGGCTTCACATTTCGGACGCGGTTTGATACATTCCCCAAACATCTCCCCCCCCGTGTGTAACCTTCGTAGGCTGCCCAGGCAAATGGCGTTTAGCGAGGAGCCCGTTAAAGGCTGGCACTGAGCGGTGAAGGGCCGCATCCCGTCGTCGTCTTTGGCGCCTCTGAGCTCGCGGCTTCGCACACTTCAATGAGATACCAGTTTGAAGGCCGAGTCGACCTAGGGGAGGCCCCGAGACCAGTTCAGACATACGTGTTCGCGCACAGAGCGGACAAATGCCCATTTCACCTTGGAGTTCGTGAGCGCCTCTTTGAGGCTGATGCTGCACGCGGGGGCACATCCGTGTGGCCAGCGTTTGTCTGCCGGTCGCCGACGTGAGCTCACCACGCCAGATGCTTCTCATTTAAGGCTGAGTTAAACCTCGGGGATGCCCAACACTTGTCGAGATACCACTTGGCCATTGATTTTAGCCGGTGCGCCGAGAATTAAACTCAGGTGCCTGGATTATCAGCAAGGTGCCCTAAGCACTGTGCCACCACTCCACCTCACCCTACCGCAAACACGCAGATTTGTTTTATTCGGCGCATTTTTGTTGTCGTTTTTGCTGCAAATGCGGAGGTACAAAATGCATAAATGATATCAACACCCGCACAGCGTTTAAGAAAACCACACACGTATGTGATTAAGAGGCGCATTTATGCCACTGATGTGGATAAACACTTTGGCAGGGCTGTCGCGATGACTGTATAGACGTGAGTGGGTCGGGCGGGTGAAAAAACTGCGTATACAAACATCTCTTCGGACAGATTAGTGTTCAGCTTCGTCCTATGTGTGGTTGTTGTGCAAGTCAGAGGCAGAGAGAAAATAATTGGTGCTGTCATTTTGTCTACATTGCAGAGCCTTGAGTGTATATATTATCCAAATGAATTGCTTTTAGAATGCATATTTTAGTTTAAGGCAAATAATGACTGCAACTGCCAACAGCAAATACATGAATTCCATTAGTGGCAGCAAAAAAAAAACCCTTTGAAGTGCCTTATTTTGGAAAAAAAGCCACTTTTTTTTGCGAAAAACCCACTGCGTTCCCAGAGGGCGCTCATTGACGAGTCTTAAGGGAATGAGCAACGGCAGTCTACTCTGCCCGGCGTGCACAACTAATGCTCGAAAACGAGTGACGCTACCGATCGGAATCGCACACCTTGATGAAAACCGCTCCTGTTTTACACCGCCAAATGTAAACCAAATCAGCGCTAACGGTTTTGGATGAAATAAGTGCCGTGTCGCTGTTTGTCCTAATGGTTCTCTGGGCTCTCTGTGGCCATGCGCAACGGGTGAGCTCATGCGTCATTCTCAAGGCCGTTAAGGGACGATGCTGTGCCAGCAACCCGTGCCTCACACTGGCCTAGGAATGGTCTCACACTTGAGGCGGATGTCCCCACACTATGGTCTGGCACCTGCTCTGGTGTTCCCTGGCTCGTGCTCTCGGTTTTTGTCAGTTGTGTAACAACATGTCACTAAACAACATGCATTCATGGCTCTCCCCATCTTCCAATGTTATCAGATATTATTCTTTCCATGATATGTCCTGGGTTTTTTTTGGTCCTCATGAGGTACAGTGAGGGAAAAAAGTATTTGATCCCCTGCTGATTTTGTACGTTTGCCCACTGACAAAGAAATGATCAGTCTATAATTTTAATGGTAGGTTTATTTGAACAGTGAGAGACAGAATAACAACAACAAAATCCAGAAAAACGCATTTCAAAAATGTTATAAATTAATTCGCATTTTAATGAGGGAAATAAGTATTTCACCCCCTCTCAATCAGAAAGATTTCTGGCTCCCATGTGTCTTTTATACAGGTAACGAACTGAGATTAAGAGCACACTCTTAAAGGGAGTGCTCCTAATCTCAGCTTGTTACCTGTATAAAAGACACCTGTTCACAGAAGAAATCAATCAGATTCCAAACTCGCCACCTTGGCCAAGACCAAAGAGCTCTCCAAGCATGTCAGGGACAAGATTGTAGACCTACACAAGGCTGGAATGGGCTACAAGACCATCGCCAAGCAGCTGCGTCAGAAGGTGACAACAGTTGGTGCGATTATTCGCAAATGGAACAAACACAAAAGAACTGTCAATCTCCCTCGGCCTGGGCTCCATGCAAGATCTCACCTCGTGGAGATGCAATGATCATGAGAACGGTGAGGAATCAGCCCAGAACTACACGGGAGGATCTTGTCAATGATCTCAAGGCAGCTGGGACCATAGTCACCAAGAAAACAGTTGGTAACACACTACGCCGTGAAGGACTGAATTCCCGCAGCGCCCGCAAGGTCCCCCTGCTCAAGAAAGCACATATACATGCCCATCTGAAGTTTGCCAATTAACATCTGAATGATTCAGAGGACAACTGGGTGAAAGTGTTGTGGTCAGATGAGACCAAAATGGAGCTCTTTGGCATCAACTCAACTCGCCGTGTTTGGAGGAGGAGGAATGCTGCCTATGACCCCAAGAACACCATCCCCACCGTCAAACATGGAGGTGGAAACATTATGCTTTGGGGTGTTTTTCTGCTAAGGGGACAGGGCAACTTCACCGCATCAAAGGGACGATGGACGGGGCCATGTACCGTCAAATCTTGGGTGAGAACCTCCTTCCCTCAGCCAGGGAATTGAAAATGGGTCGTGGATGGGTATTCCAGCATGACAATGACCCAAAACACACGGCCAACGCAACAAAGGAGTGGCTCTAGAAGAAGCACATTAAGGTCCTGAAGTGGCCTAGCCAGTCTCCAGACCTTAATCCCATAGAAAATCTGTGGAGGGAGCTGAAGTTTCGAGTTGCCAAACGTCAGCCTCGAAACCTTAATGACTTGGAGAAGATCTGCAAGGAGGAGTGGGACAAAATCCCTCCTGAGATGTGTGCAAACCTGGTGGCCAACTACAAGAAACGTCTGACCTCTGTGATTGCCAACAAGGGTTTTGCCACCAAGTATTAAGTCATGTTTTGCAGAGGGGTCAAATACTTATTTCCCTCATAAAAATGCAAATCAATTTATAACATTTTTGACATGCGTTTTTCTGGATTTTTTTTTTGTTATTCTGTCTCTCACTGTTCAAATAAACCTACCATTAAAATTATAGACTGATCATTTCTTTGTCAGTGGGCAAACGTACAAAATCAGCAGGGGATCAAATACTTTTTTCCCTCACTGTATATATTTTTTGTAATCCCTTACCGTCCTCACTATCTACTCCTTCTTTCTGACCCTCCACGGCTAGTCATGGGGATTGAGAAGTTATAACAGTGATCTTTAACTAGGTATGGGCTACTTTAGAATGTCTTAAAAAATCCATACATTTTTGTTCATGTTCGGCTATGATTTTTTTTTGAACACCGCCATGAAATTAAACCAAGCGAGTAATCCCGCGGCTTGCAGGTCTGTCCCGCTTATGCATTGTCCCCATAACTTCGGCACCGAATCTGGGATTGGTCCAGCTCTAGGCAAAGGTGGTTCATAGAGGTGTCCACGGTTTAGGTCCAATCGGACTTTCGATCGATCATGATGGCAATCCACTAAATCGCTGGATCCGATCACACGGCAGCAAAATCAGAACAGGATCATATTTTAATAATTGAGTAATAATGCATTACCCAATAGTGTAAGACTTAGAAAGTCAATGCAAACTTGAGTTTGGTGAGACACATTACGACTGCGTATTTGTTTGCGGTTGTGAAGTTTAGCTCTCCGATTGGATTGCGGGTCGTACTGCTCCATGTGCTGTAACCTTCTTTAGCAACTGAACGAGCATTGTACATCATGCCGGGCAACACAGTATAACCTGGCACAAGATGAAGACACATCATAGAAGTATACTGAGAAAAAAGATGCTTGTTTTTCAGTATATATATATCAAACCTGTACAAATAAATGTATTAATTATCAATTAAACTTGATCTTACCGTGCATGATATAGGTACCGAATGATATACATAACAATGTTTTATTGACATATGTTGTATGTGATCTGTTCAAGTAAACCTTACAGTCATTATACACTTCACATACTGTACAATGCAATGGAAAGACGGCATCATTGATTCATGAATCGAATAGTGATAAGGTATTGACTTGTGGAGCTGTGTAATTAAAAGCTTCATATATTCGTTAAAAATAGCGGCTGCTGACCAGTTGGAGTGTTGTATACCAGGGGGTTAGATGTCTCTTGCTGAAGTTACAAAGGTCGCGCCTGGGGCATATATTGACACGTATTTCTTTCATCCATCAAAATAGATTAAACATTTTATTTGAAACATATTAATCCATATATATGTGCGTATAAAATATTTAATGAAAGGAAAATAAATATTGGCTTCACCGGCCTTTACACCCTACAATAGAATTCGTGGTCACAATTCAGGACCACACATCTATTGAAAACTATTGTTTTTGGTTTCTTTTGGCGGTTTTTTCTGCCTCGTTTGTGCCGATTTGGAACACATTTATATAGTTTAAATATCATTCATAAAAGATAGGTAATTCATAAGTAGCTATAATATTTGATGTGCCATGAGCGAAAGCATCGATGCTAATTTACGAATAAATATATTGTTATTTTTTCATAATTAAGGTTTTTGGGTTAGATCGCGTGAGTATAAATGTGTCGTAACCCTCCACCACCCGACACAGCTAGTAAGGTTTGTCACGTAAACAACGCACCTATTAGTTACTACTTCAGCCCACCGGTGTGTTGGAGAGTAAATCCACAACAATTACAATTTGACTACTCAAATTGTAAATAATTGAGTACTCAAATTGTAAATGGCACGTTTTGTTTACGTGACAAACCTTACTGGCTGTGTCGGGTGGTAGATGATTACGACACATTTATACTAATGCGATCTAACCTAAAAAACCTTTATTATGAATAATAAGTGTTTATTTTAGTGAGTTATATATATTTTTTTTCAGTTAACATCCGATCCAATCAACATGTAACCTAATGTTGATCAGGTCATGATTGTATCCATGTGACAATCTGATAATAAAGTTTCAATGTCGATTTCAAATCCGATTCGAATTGAACTGACAGTACACCATAGGGACACAAGTTTGAGATTTCAAATGTTTGGGTTTCGGATTTTTAAGGAGAATTCCAGATTTGTTTTTGTGATTTCAAGGATAACATACATTGCGCAATAATCTTAACGTGTCCATGTGACATCACTTTTGGTGGAGAAAACACAGTGATATACATAATGTGATTTCCCATGACGTCACACTTTCGGACACAACATTTCGTGTCGAAGCCTGATGTTCATATTTTTCAGAATAATTTTAAATTGGCAACGCGTCTCCAGTTGACCCCCCCCCCCCCCACAGTGGATCGGTTCGAGAGAGAAGCTGGTGTCTGGAACTCCCTTGGGATCGGCTTGGCCAGGCTGGGTTGACGTGGCTCTTTGACCCAATCCAGTGGGAGAATAGTGCCAGCACAGCTCCCCATTGACTTTGAAAACGAGCCACGAATTGTACCCTGTCATTGGCTATTGACTTCGGAGCGCTCAGTTGCTGGAACTCGAGATTATTACGCGCAAACAGAATTTATCACAATAGTCCTCTCCGAATGGGTTATTCGGCTCCGCAATTTGCAGGAACTCAACGCCTGGCTCAACTTGTCCATCTTTCACACCATAAGTCACGGTACTGACTGTACTAAACATACACAACAACCCGGAGCCATGAGGCATTTGAAAAGGAGCGTGACATTTATTTCAGGAATATGCCAGCAAATGACGAAACGTCCCAAACGGGGGAGGGGGGGGGGCTCCTGAAAATGTATGAAGATTTTATGTTTTTTCTTGGTAAACAATAGCAGCTTAAAGGTGATGCTTATCTGCTGCACCCATCTAAGGTACTAACTTTGCTTATACAGTACACAATAGGAATGGTAATATATAGCAAGTGTGAAGTTCCTCCAGTAACGTTAACTGCATATAACTATATACACAACTCAACCCAATCGTAAATGACACTGCTTTGAAATAAAATGTGTAATAGGCAACATTTCTTGACGGCACATAGAATGAAAACGCATCTTGATGTTTCGGCGAAGTGATTAGTATGATTGGTAGCCGTTTGTTCATTAGTTTGGGTGGTCATTGAAGTTGAGTTGTGAATTAGGCCCTTTTATATTCGAATGATACCATATACTCTTTACTCCGGTTGTGCGGCATCGTTTAATTACAAATGGTACAAATGTATTCATGTGCCCCACCTCTCTCCACCCAGCAGTATAAATGGATACACCACAGTAAGTTGATCAGCAAATCACGTGTCGCGGTCGTGATGTGTGGGTTACTGCTACCCCTCCCAAGATGTCTGGCCACTATGGAAGAGTCGGCCAAACACTCTCTACAGGGCCTCGTCTAAAGCTCCCTTCTCACGGAAGCCCTCCCTTCTGCCAGCAGTGGCGTGAGCAAGAAATTGCAGGGTTGTGCCTTTACCATGGAGAGGGATTATGGGGCTGAAGTCGACATTCAACCAGGATGTTCCCATTGCAACCCTCCGATTACGATGAGCCACAGTGCTATAAGTGACACTGGCCTCGGTACATCGACTTCAGCATGACGATGGCTTGTGTTGCGATCGAAACGTCGTGATCTATTATTTTCCAACCTACGTGACTTCACCGAAAAAACCAAAGAGCAGGAACAATTATTCAAAATCCTCACCAACGGGGAAAGAACATTCTCGAATCATGCTCCCAGCATTTGGAACTCCTTCCGGTCCCTCGGTGCAATTCGCAGATTTCAGTGTCCATTTTAAATCAAGGCGAAAGACGCATTCGTTCGAAAAAGGCTTTTAATAACGTTTTAACTCGACGGCAATGAAGCTCTGTTTTATTTATCAGATTTTAATCTCCAATTTGTCGTGTTTTATAGTGCCTGTGGATCACGCTCGGATTACGAAGTACATCGTGAGGTCCCGATCCTGAAAGGCGCTATATATTTGTGACGTTATTGTTGCTGTTGTGTCATTGTTGCCATTCAGTGAATTAGCAGAGGGCAGCCCCCTGTAATTTATTAACGTAGGCACCCCGTGGTCCTCCTTAATCAGGACTTTTAACGCTGCTCCAATTTCTTTCTCCTTGCATAAAATTGTCAAGGATAATGACTTACTATTTGTCGCGTTTCACACAATTGCCCATACCTCCGTTTCTTGTGGACTGCCTAATGCATTCCTGAGAGCTCAGTTGTAAGAGGCATCGGGCTCTATTTTTGTAGATGTTCCTTGCATAGGCGCCACTGAAATCAATTTTCCTTCGAAAGTACTTCGTGCATGAGTATTGACGCCAATCCCGGGTAGACATAGGTGGCTTGCGATTGCACCTGTCCTGGTAGTTCGTGCGACTACCATTGCTCACGAAATGCTCGCTTCAAACAAATATAAGACCGAGAACATCGGGGTACAGGGAAAATACATGGCCGCTTTACATGCACGCGAAATTTCAGAATGCCATGGCCATTTTCTAGCAGCGGGGTTGCTACAGTTATCCTATTTCAAGGAAAACAGAAACATATATTGTGCACTGACTTTTTCTGCGTGAAGAATGACCTTCAATTGAAGCAGTGTGATGAATTATTGCCTTTTCATGAAAGAAGAAATATGGCACAGCGGCTTTGCCTCACACATAATTTGAGTATTACCACGTTTTATAAAATGTTTTAGGAAACCTTAAAAACAAAAATCTCATTTTACAATCACACCGTAATTTGAATACACATTAAATAGGTGTTGTTGACGGCCATTAATGGAAGCAATTCTCTGTAGTAAGAATTTTCATTAAATTTAACCTTATGCAGTATATGATTGTAACCATCATGCATCGATTTGTCAATTAATATTGATTTCTGTGCTTCACAATTTGTACGAATCGTTTATCCTTGTTTCATATATGTTTCACGTAATTAGTTCATCTGACCCCAGTCGGCACGAGAGGTGCTGCAATTTCTTGACCCCCTGAATTGTGACAATTTGTTGAATGAGTGAGAATAGGGCGGTGGGAGGGGGTGAATTGACACAGATCAGAAGATCCATGCATAGTTTTCTCAAAGTATCTCCAACGTAAGTGAATATGCAGCAGAGTACACGGGTGATTCAGCACCTCGGAGGGCTGTGAGGTGGCAGTGCACAGCAATGGATTCTTGAATCAATTCAAGTGGAACTAATTATTTCGTAATGCTAGGTTGTGGCCGTGGTGCACAAGCACAACATTAACAACAACAAAAATGTATTTGATAATAACACCGTGGTCTTACAATAGAAAATGAATAACAGAAAACGTTTGGGGCAATGTTTTTTTGTCATAGCACACAGCATCATATGTGCGCTTTGAAGAAGGGCCACTGCTGAAAACTTTACCTATTATATATTTTTTCCTCATAAGGCTACACAGTGTTATTGACAAATCTGTTGAGGTTATTTTGTGTAAGTAATTGGAGCTTTGAGTGTTACTTCTTCGTTTGCATGGACATTTTCCCCAGTACAGTGGTTTTCTGTCATATGCCAAACACTCATACATGGAATTGGCTCAACATCCCTATGGAAGATAAAAAAAATTGTTGTGCATTTACCTAAAATATAAAAAAAACATAAATGTATCCTTCCTGTATCCGTCTCTCCATACAATAAAATACAAGGATTTCCTACGCAACCCATCAGCTGCACAGCCTTCTGGAAGTGCCTAACTTCAACATTATTGATTCCCGGACAAGCAAAGAAAGTAATAAAAAAAAACAGTAGATATTACAGTACATATCATTCAGTCAATCATTTCATTGCTGACTATTTTCTGAAGTCCTCTTGAACTCGATAAAAAAATAGCATCGCAGCACCAGGCGACAACAGGGTGTGATGACAATGACGACGACGACGATGATGACAGGGACGCATAACGGTTGACAGGCATGCGTGCAGGAAACAAATACCTTCTCAAGGAGGGGTGACGGCCTCATTTAAAGTAAAAAAAGAAATGCCCCCGAAAAAGTTTTTATTTAGTAATGGCGGATTAGATGCGACGGAGCTGCAGGTATAAAATAATCTACATGGCATCGGGGTTAGCGGAACAATCTACAGAGAATCAAATCATCGCCCTCGCCTACGACATGGGAGACGATGCTGAAGCTATTATTGCAGCATGACTTCTGAGCAAAAGAAAACTACAAAGTACTCTTGGCAGCTTCAGACAAATCATTTCGCTGTGATGCGCGATGCAATATTTTCACGGGCACATTTTAACCCGAGAAGTGAAAGTGCCGAGAGCACCATAATGGTGGTGCGTACATTGGAACAGTGATGAGCAAAGATTTTCTTAAAGGAACCTATAACGTGATTCATTGTAGCTTTCACCAGCTTTGTGACTTTTGCGGACCCTGAGAAATTGTCAATCGCAGGGACATAGGTTGTTTGCTCCCCAGTCGAATGAGTTTGTTCTGATATCCGCTTGCCAAGGACTCGCTTTGAAGAAATGTCTGTGGTTATCAAGGTCATCTTTTTTTTATTGTGACACCATTCATGAGTGGCAAGCGAGAATATGTGATGCGGGGTAACATTTTTAGTAGCTGTTCTGGGATGTCAAGGTTTCTGCAAAGGCTCTGAACGGACCCAGAGGTGACATTAGCCGAAGCAGTCCACCAGGTTAGACAGCGAGAAACGGCAAAGCATCAATAAGCGATCCTACGATCAAGTGAGAAGCCCGAAACGAGCCTTTAAAACGAACATTAATACACTGCAGGGCCATAACGTCGTGACACACACACACACGATCACTGTGCCCTGAAGGCAAGAAAACACGAGAGAAACAGGGCACAAATGTGACAGTGTGGCCGATGTGGCAAATCATCTCTGCACAAAAGGAAACGCTGCCAAGAAAACACACGTCACATGGACAAAAACGAAACAAGTGGGTTGCTTTAAGGGAGGAGCAGACATATCCAGAATCCAGTCAATAAACCAAGATAAAAAGGTGTTTTTTTTTCTCCCAAGGGGAAATAATAATGAAGAACATGACAGTTTGTCTGAAAAAGTGATGTTCAATTAAAACGATGTTGCATGTGCTTCGAAAATAGGTAGCCGAGCAACAGTAGCCATACTTCCTTTGGAGCAATACTCCGTGCAGCTACAAGATGGGTGTATGGGAATGGTAGCACCGTGTATCCAAAGCCTCATGGACGTTGGTGGACCTCAACAATATTCATCGACAGTCGAAAAGGAGAGACGTAACTAATTGGCAGTCAACAAAACATGAGGAACATTGGTCAGGCGATATGAGTTTTCCAAATTTTGATGAAAAATCTATATCTTGGAAAATTCCGTCAGTAAAATAACTTCGCTAGCGAACTTTCTTCACTCTACCGTATATGTTGCAATCATTTTCAGTTGTAATTTCTTGATGGACTCGTCTTTGAACAGGATGAAGACGGACATGACCCCCATTCATGGCCAGGTCCTGCGATGCTTTTTGACGGAATGGCCTGACCCAATGACGATTGCAAGAGAAATGCAAAAACATTGCCTGTTGCACATTGCATGAGCAGTGGAAACACACATCCATACCCAAGCAAAGTAAATGCTATCTGTGCGATGAAAGACCTTGAGAAGATAGCATAATATCAAAGACTGTTATGTATGGGTATATTTTTGTTACAATATTCTACTCAATTTCGTTGACACAATGAGACCACTTGGAGAGGTTCCTCGTAAAAAAAAAATCCTGGAGTTGTGGCCAACCACAACAGGAGGCTTTTACAAGAAAAAAAAATGTGAGTGCAACACGGATGTTATTTGCAGTATTCAGCACGAGTGCAGACATGTGTCACGACATAGCCTCCTGCTATGGAGAGGGAACAGCATTACTACAAAGGCTAGTCAATGGAGAGTGCAAATCAATCACATTCATCTCAAGAAGAATAAATGCTCAGATTTAAAAGGCATCTTTTGCATTCACATGGGCTTGTGAACAAATAATGCCAGATCTAATGGGCATGAAATACAATTACAAATAGCTCACGAGCCACTGGTCGCGAGAACAAAAAACGCATCGGAAGAGCTACCAGCAACGATGCAGTGATTCGAATCAAGATTATTGACAAATTCATAACTCTGGATGTCCGCCTGATGATGCTAGTTGTAATTGCTAGCGAAACGTCGTACTCGAATTGTAAATGTTGTGGGTTTACTCTCCAACACACCGGTGTGCTGAACTAGTAACGAATTTGCATGTTTTATTTACGTGGCTAACCTTACTAATTGGCTGTGTTGGGTGGTGGTGGGTTTAACGACACATTCATATTCACGTGATCTAACCCCAAAACCTCTCCTATGAAATTAGTATGAGCGAGCGCAACGTACTGGAAAGGAAGCTTATCGTGGCTTACTCTGGCAAGGGCTACACAAAAGAACCCCAGGCACCCTACTAACTTTTCTTTGAAGTGGAAGTTGTTCAGATGCACCGTGGGTTGCGTTTAAGAATCACTGTCAGCTTCTTGCCGAGTGTCAAGAGCAAATGTGAAAAAAAACCTCAACAGTGAGACAAAATGTTATCGGAAAAAAAAATGAACCTCAGGAAATGCGGCAAGGTATGGCCAGACATAGGACAATTGTCACATGTAATATTGCCGTACGGGCATGAAATAATGATGACATGGGCAGTTTCACAACATTTACAAATTGTTGTGGGCAGAAGTAGTAACCGGTGGGCTGAAGTAGTAACTAATAGGCGCGTTGTTTACATGACAAGCCTTACTGGCTGTGTCGGGTGGTGGAGGGTTACGACACATTTACACTTTCGCGATCTAACCCCAAAAGCCTTTATGATGAGGCCAAGATGAAGTCTACTCATTGCTCTATTGGTCTAGCAAGCTGTATACAATCTCAGCACTCAGCTGCACCTTGCTAAACCAATGTGTAGAAATACTAGAAGATGTGGTCCTATTTATACTACAGCATCTCCTGCTCATGCCAGCTACTACAGCATCTCCTGCTCATGCCAGCTAACATCCCAATTCACTTGGAGGTGAGGGATGGTGGATCACACAAATGTTGTGCCATACCCTGGCTCGCCAGGAGAAGGGCAGTGCAACCAATGTGGACTAATCTTCATATAAAAACCAAGGTCTTACATGGTGTACCTTCCAATCTGTATCCTCGCCCCCCCCCCATTCCCTTATTCCTATCTTCATCACCTCCTCCGCCCTTTCCCAACACACGGCATACAAAAGAAAACATAAGAGACGTGGGCCAGTTTGGCTACCATCTGGTAGACGTTATTACTGTGGACGTTATGTTTGCGCCCCTGGGATATGTACTACGTAATGACTTGTGTGTATGTGTGTGTGTGTGTTAAAAATAAAGTTTCAACAACAAAAAAAGTATCCCAAGATAACCCAAATCAGCAGGGAAACAAAGCATAAAGAGCGAGAGCTGTGGGGCTTAGTGAACACCCTCTGGGAAAAAAAGAATATTAAGCAAAATTACTGGTACTATACAGAGCCATACCAATTGAACGCATATTATCACTGGCTACACCTCTAATTGGAAGAGAAACCACAGCCCTCATTAGATCCCATTGCAACTTGAACCAAATTGCCCTGATCTATCTAAAGTGTATTTGAACGGTATTAAAATATTGGATTAATTATTTGAGATATTAGGGCATAAATACTACTACAATATCGGGGAACACATTAGCCCGCTCACATGTGTAGTGACTGACTTGGAGACGTAAGTTCGTGGAGACAATTCTTTAATTAAACACCTAGAACACTTTGTACAATACACACCCAACACTGTCACTCACTCTCTATCTCTCGCTTATACGCAACTCTACACTGGTTTCTAGCCTACACACAACGCTAGCCGTCTGACACTGATGGCGCTGAACCGAGACAGCCAACTACGGTCTAGCAGCTCAACGTATCAAGTGACGACAGCGACGAAGGCGGTGAGACGACAGCGATGATGGTGACGATCTTCAGCAGCAATAACGGGGATCCCACTCCAAACGACAGCCCCGAGGTCCCCTCCCGGGGCCGTTCTTATACTGTCAGCGTGGCCTGGCTTTGCCCCGGCCACGCCCCCCTTCCGGAACCTACTAGCGGGCTCTTGACGTGTCGCTTCCATAACCTTTCCCCTAGATCCCTCTCGGGTCTATCACGTGACCTGCTGTCAGTCAGGGCTGCTACAAGCTGCAGATCGCCTTCCCTGCCAGCAGCCAGCGCTATGCTACTAAGTGACCAATTCTATGTCACTACACATGCACTGATTGTAGCGTCATTATGACAACGAATGAACATGAACTATGCGGGAAATGCTCGCAGAACCTAACAACAACAAAAACAACAACATGAAAGCAAGTGTAGAGCTTAAGGTGAGTTTGAGCAAAGTAAAAGCCACATATGTGGTGGTGGTATTGATGCACACACACGCCAAACCGGCCGACTTACAATACTTACTGGTGCGGGTGATTGTGTCATCCCTGGCCAGGCTTCCTGAGGGGAGGGGGCTGCGGGACGTGTGTGATCCCACAGAGCCCCGCCCCTCTGTGGGAAGCGGTACAAACCTGTTCTGGGCAGTTGTGTGATGTACGCCCAGGACCTCCTGAGGGGAGCGGGCTGGGGGGCCTGTGTGATCACACAGAGACCCGCCCCTCGGTGGGAAATCGTATAAAAGGTGGGACCCGGAGAGCAGAGGGGCAGTTCGACCAAGCCAAGACGAAGAACCAGTGAAGACTGAAGGCCAGCTAGCTAGAACCTGGAACTCCTCTGACCTTCTGCCCTTTTGAGGGCTGGGCAGAGCAAGCCAGTGGTGCAACCCCAGAGCCGCGAGGGCCGATGTCCTTCTAAGGGCCGGACTCGTGTGGCTGGGGGTCGGAACCTGTGCCGAAGCTGGGCCAGGTTAGCTAGCCTCCTCGGAAGGGAGGTCTGAGATATGGGGAAGTAGGGAGTTAACGTGGGGCGTTAGCTGGGGAATACTTCCTCCGACAGAACGGGTGAAGAGGCCGTTACCTCTTCGAGTGGCAGGGTCGCTACTCTGCTGTAATTGAAGTTACCTGTAATAAACACGTGTTGCCTCCATCAACCTTCTCCGTCGTCACATAAGCCCACTACACATACAACCGACGATATCTGCCGTATAAAGCTAGGGTTTCGATTTACAGCTTTCGTGACTGCAGGGATTCATCTTCTTGGTTCTTTCGGTAAAGTCACGTAGAAGGGCGACAGCGTCTAGACGCTGTTGCCTCGACAGACCTGTCTTCACCTGAGGACGGCTACTTGTGTTGTT
This sequence comes from Lethenteron reissneri, assembly GCF_015708825.2. NCBI lineage: Eukaryota > Metazoa > Chordata > Hyperoartia > Petromyzontiformes > Petromyzontidae > Lethenteron > Lethenteron reissneri. The sequence goes on from NC_083805.1 coordinate 5,250,028, forward strand.
GCCGAAACGTCGTGAGAATTATTTTATTATGTTTTATTTTTATTATTTTATTATTTTATTACTTCCCTTCTACGTGACTTTACCAAAAGAACCAAGAAGAAAAAAGTTAGGGTTGTTATTAAAGGTGGACTTGGAAAATGTGTATTTAATAAAGAGGTGAACGAGAGCAGTTTGAAGTGCTTTTGGAGATCTGAACTGAATAGTTAAAAGCAACACACCAGTTTGCCTAAAGGGTGCATTTAAATCAGTGTACATTATCTGCTACAACGCATGGATGCATAACATGGACATTTGTAAAGTAAAACTGGATCAAATAATAAAAGGTGTGCAACATGGACGAGTACTCGCTGGGAATTTACTTTTGGTTTCTTCCAGATAAACATAAAGGACAGTTTCTGGGCCATGTCAAACACAAAGATCCCACACAGATCACACACTAAAGAATTAAGTAAACCAAGGGGGAGACGAGAGGAGGAGGTGGAATCTAGAACCCTGAGAGAAGCATTTATCTGAAGCAGGTAAGGAAACTGGACCACACAGTCATGCAACTCAATTATGGTCTGCGTGATTTGTGTGGCGTCAAATGGAACAGAGTTTGTGCCGAGATGCTCAAATACACACACGGTGACTCCGGCGCACCGCAGGGCCGTCAGATCGGGCAATGTCGTGCACAATTGGGTATTTCTGAAAGAGCTGTTGTGAAATGTAATTTAAGTGCAACTTTTCACAAAGCTGCATTCACTCTCAAATGAGATTCGCTCCAAGAAAATAGAGCTTTTGGACTATTTTGTACAGTTTCTGGTTGATATTTATATACAGTATACATGTATACATATACGAATACAGCCACCATGTGTGTAAACTACAGTTGCGTTGAAAAATAATGTGTATATATGTAAGGAAGATAAGTAACATAATCCATAATCTGCCAAAGGCTCTCGTCAATTTAGGATAATTTTGTTGACTGCAATATATTTTGCATGATGTCGGCATTTGCTCACAAGTCAAAGGATTTGAAGATCTGTCTTGATTAGCTAGATAATGTACAAGATGCTCGAGCGTATTTTAGGGCTTCTGTAGAGATAAATGTTACGCGGCGAGGTCTTGTAAGAAGCATAAGTGTGCTCCAACAAGTGATAAATGCAAATGTCACCTACTGTGAAATTACTTTCCTACCTTGGGAAACAGTGTGACATTACTGGATAATAACTGTGTGGCTTGGACTGATGCATTTTGTCCAATTGAGAACTTCTGAAAATAGCATGCTGTGTATACAGAAAATATACAAGCTCAGTTACTTAATCAGGACTATAACTGATGGTTGCTGCCATGGTGTGAGGGTTAGCACACTGGACTTGCAATCCAAGGGGTCGTTGGTTGAATCTCCCTTCATGCCAGTTGTAAGAATGGTGCCAGTTTCTTAAATCTTCCCTGCATCTCTCTGTCCAGCAGTATGAATCGGTACATCACAGTTAGTCGATCAGTAGGTAACAAGATTTATGGCCAGCATGGAAGAGTAGGCCAAATACCTTCTTTGGAGGCTCTCCAAAAGCTTTTTCTAATGGAGGCCTTTTCCCCTGAGCAGTACCGTGAGCAAGCACGTGCAGTGCTGCACTCTTGCCTTTTACCGTATAACATTCCTGCGGAGGGAGCTGGTAGGAACGTTGGGTTGCTCGGTCAATGGCCAGGGTCAACGGCGGCGTGGTGTATTCCGCAAATATGCCCGACTATGAGGGCGGGCACAAGCCGGCGTAAGTAGGTTAAACGTTGAGTTTTATAAGGGCACCACGGGGTGACCAGCCCCTCCCCACCCAGCCCCATCCTTCCCACCCCCCACCCTCCCCACCCAGCCCCTCCCCACCCTCCCCACCCAGCCCCTCCCCATCCTCCCCACCCAGCCCCTCCCCACCCTCCCCTCTCCACCCAGCCCCACCCCTCCCATTTTTGGATGCACGACGGATGGACGGACGGACACAATAATCCCCTGTGGGCTGGGGGAACCAGGTGGTTCCTACCAGTATAACTGTTATTTAGCTGCAGAATCTTGAAAAACGATTCTAATAACAGTAAGGTGTTACGTCCGCTACGGCTACTGGACATCTATTAACGCGATCTTTATAGCTCATCGGATTCCTCCAGTCTAAATAAAGATTCTGATTCAGATTATATAGGTTTGTATTTTCGGCAGTAAAGTGAGCACTCTCTCTCTCTAATCACGAATCTCGTATTTTTTTTTACGTGTAATGCCTGTAAGAATTACACGTGGAATTTAATGATTGGCGACTGGAAGGAATTGATACGATCGTACTGCAGGTACAAACATGTTTAGAATTGTCCAAGCCTGATTGTGAAACGTTATAAACTGGCTTCCGACCAACATCATGCGATTTAAGTAAACGTTTAAAATGTGGTGAAAGCCATGGAGTCCACCTATTGTGTAAAATGAAAATTTAATTAAACGTATCATTATTATCGGCCACAATTAATCCACTGCTGGATGAATCATATCCTTTATCATTCGCCAAACCATAACTTCAACTACATTATGAACAGTTTCCTAACGTGTATTCACTTCATTATGATGAAGCCAATTTATTATTGATTTTTGGGGGTGGGGGGAAGGGATGGGAAATAGCTAACCAAGCAGTCTCTGTAAAATCTAAATTAATGCGAGAAATGGCATCTCGTCAGCCAGGGGGCTGTAAACAATTTATGATGATCAATGAGAATAGTAGAAATAAGTCTACTCTATAGCAGCTAACAGCCCATAAAGTCGACCGTGACCTATTTGTAACACTGGACAAGAGTATGGATTCCTGCAGTCACGAAAGCTTCAAATCAAGATATTTTTTAAAAACCATTTTCAGGATGGGATTCAAAATGTGTAATGTGAACCTCCAGAACATGAATACTTTTAAGTTCATAACCACTTAATATGGAGTTAGGAATGGGTCAAACGAGTTCCACATTTATATATTTTCAGAGTTAATAAGCATATGCTAAATATATCCGGTGCTCTGCTTTTTCAACTCTAATTTAACCACTATGCCCGGCTATTAAACATAATTGCCATCTTTACTGCCTGAAAATATACCATCAATCATCTACTTTTAGCTTGACCCCAAGTTATGGAAGTCCACTGTAGAAATGTTAAGGGACTAATTATGCAAATTCTAAATAACCTCAGGAAACAGAGTATAAAGCTGATATAAAATATCTTCTTGGTTCTTTCGGTAAAGTCACGTAGAAGGGAAGTAATAAAATAATAAAAATAAAACATAATAAAATTATTCTCACGACGTTTCGGCCACAACGCAAGCAGCCGTCCTCAGGTGAAAACCAGGTCTGTCGAGGCGACAGGTCTGTCGAGGCGACAGACCTGGTTTTCACCTGAGGACGGCTGCTTGCGTTGTGGCCGAAACGTCGTGAGAATAATTTTATTATGTTTTATTTTTATTATTTTATTACTTCCCTTCTACGTGACTTTACCGAAAGAATCAAGAAGATGAATCCCTGCAGTCACGAAAGCTTTAAATCGAAATTTGATATTAAATAACCAAAAAAAAATTCGTCTTTATCTTGTTACCGTGGCATTGAAGTTACACTCATGAGCTGAGCCCTCTATTAGCAGACGCATGCCGAGACACATGTTCAACATAGCAATGCCTCCAGACGCGTGAATAATCGTCACCATACCTGATTGTCTCGATCATGAATATTCATGGTCCATTTGTGTACAAAATGTCACCATGTGGTTATTATGAATGTACTACTTGCTATTCATGGCACACGTACCACCATTTGACCAATTAATCACCTGTTCAATGTTGAATGCAACGTGATGGAAAGCTAACAAGTACAACATTTAGCAAATAAAGGCTAATACAATGCACGGCTTTGCTTGTGAGCAGATGCTGACTCTTTATGGCAAGTGTCTGGCTCATTAAAACAATTTATGATTGCCACAATAATATGTACGTATATATGTTTTGACTACATAGGCCCATCATCTTTACACAATTGTGCTTTTTAGACGAAAATTTGGATACCAATTCTGACATTTATTGACTGAATATATTCCCACATTTGATACAACGTTTATCAGTTTTAAAACATTCATCGACCAATAAACCATGAAGCAATGAAGGCAGTGTCCAGGTTAATTATTTTACGTGCAACTTGTTATGTTGGGAAGTCTAACGAGAAGGAATGTAACATGCAGGGAGTATCATATGCAGTTCAGCTGGAGTAATTGTGAACATTATTCTTCAGGGGGAAACCGAGGAAGGAGATGGATCAGTTGGTAAGACAATTTAAACAGCCGGATGGGTGGTTATCACCACGAAAGACCGTGATGATGGCAAACAGTGGAAACGATCTCATGGACATTAACCGTCTGTTATGAGAATGACATTAAGTAGTTAAAATGTCGGCAGGTATGGCTCAGCTATTCTAAGTTGAATCTATGTTTTTTTTCTCTCTCTCCACGGGTGCAAACGTGTGCAACTAATGAACGTGTGAATCTCATTGTAAAAATGATGCTGTACATCCAATGATTGGACACGTGAGCTTGCCTGCCCAGACTGATGGTGCAATATTCAGCAGTCGCGTGTTACCAACGACCGAGTTGCTGGTTCGTGTTGTGCGGCAACTTCTTGAATTAAGCTGATTCATGCTTTTACCTTTTTGCGTCACGTGTTTTCCAAACGAGATGTCCAAGGAACTTAAGATGGGGGCTCACTCTCGGACACTTTGGCTGCAAACAGTTACTTGTCCGCATGTATATGTTAAGGTCAAAGGCTGCTACCAAGGTTCTGGAGGCATCAGGGTACAATTTCTGGAGTTGGCTAAACTTCTTCTTCTCGGATCCCTCATAGTCGAGTACGATTTCCATCCAGGTGTAACTTATCCGTGTTGTCAGGTGGACCTGGCTGGCCATGGCTACGGAGATGGTTGAATAGGACAATCCGTGACCTGCAGATCTTGACACAGTGGGGGAACCAGGATGGTCCATCCTAGAGCTCCCACTCGTTGTTGTCTCTGTCTCTGATGTATGTTGCTTTGCGGTGTGCTCTTTTATGGCTATCAACTCTCTTCGTTCGGCCTCAAAGTGCTGAGTTCAATTCTTGATTTTGGCCCTCCATGATGGTCTATCAAGAGCGTAGATTTCCCAGTTGTTTGGATCTATGTGGCTTCGCTTGAGGTGCGTTTAAAGGTTGTCACGGAAACGCTTCCTTTGACCTCCGGGGGCACGTGATCCATCCCTGAGCTGGGAATAGAAGATTTTGATTTAAAGCTTTCGTGACTGCAGGGATTCATCTTCTTGGTTCTTTCGGTAAAGTCACGTAGAATAGAAACAATAAAATTTGTAAAATGAAGCATAATAAAATAATTCTCACGACGTTTCGGCTACAACGCAAGCAGCCGTCTTCACCTGAAGACGTCACGAATGTCGATATCAAAGAGTAAAGGTGGCAGCACAGGTCCTTGACGTAGGCATCATTGAGGGTGAGCGCCTTGCTTATCGAGTGTTCTACTGTAGGATTTTATATTGACCGCATAGGTTACCTAAAACTCGCATCCTGGTTTGAGCAGATGTATGCAGGATCTTCATTCGTGGCAACCTGTGTATATGTGTAAGTGGGCAAACATTTATTTCGTGTCATTTACCAGGATAACAGGCTGAGCTTTGTGGTTTCAGTGAATGCAAAACACTAATTGTTTCAGTCTTTTGAAAAAAATACACAAATATGCAAAAAATCTACCGGTTATTATTATTTATTTGATCAGGTAAACCTGGATTACAATAGTGTGGCACACATGTACAAAATAGTGTCGCACTCTTTAACAAGGAACACATCACACACGGCAACATTTTATATTTTGTCGAGAGCATTCTGGTTAATTAATCATGATTAATTATCCCTAAATTAGTGGTGTGTGCTTGACCTTGAAAACAACTTTCCCAAGTTTGATTGCTAGTCAGGGCACACATCAGTAGTAAGTGAGGTGTCAATCAGCGATGACCCCCTTCCCCTTCTCGCCCAACTCCCTTTTCCTTCACCATGGTCAGCAAAGTGAAGTATGGCCAAACAACCCCCACGAATGACACGGAATGGGAGGGGCCTTCATTAAGCAGTGGATTGAGAAAGGCCTGAACATGAGCACTTCCGATTTGCACGTTTGGCTACATATGGTGCGAACTAAGTTCGACATACAGATGTAATGTGAGGATATATCCGGCTCAATGACGTATCACAACTCGTCATGATGATTGGCTCTGTCGGTCCTGGTTTATAGCCAATGGGGGGAAGCCTAGGGGCGTGGCCCTGACGTAATGGAAAGGTGACAGCTGTAAGTAGGGGATTGGTTCTGCTGGCTTTGGCCACAGCCAATGGGGAGATGAGTCAGGGGCGTGGTCCCGGCAGCTTACGAGGAGGCCTGGAATATTCCATGGAGGCTAACCAGGATTGGTGGAAACGTACCACGTGACCCGGGTATTAAATAGGGGTGGAGACGAACGACACGTGGTCAGAACGGGAACGAACAGAGGAAGGGGGCCACGCGGGAGCAGGGCTCCGGGTTGCCACGTGGCAGTGTGTCTCTATCTGTCCCTCTCACGCTGCCTGTCAGCAGCGTGAAGGAAAAGCTGTAATACAAGTTGAATAAAAGACGGATTCCAGAAGTCGCCTCAACGAGCTTTATTACACATACACACATACGTACATTCTTATCACTAGTATTGAATAATTTAAAGCAACTGTTCCAACCTCAGCCATGAATTTTTACACATACAGCCCACGTGAAGTGTGCACTGGGGCAGAAAATGAGCGCAGGATAGGTGAGAGAGTGTAAGCAGAGGGCCTGCTGGCAATGGATAAATGACCACTGCCTTCGTATGAAATGTGCATCATATGAAATTGGATGTATAGAGAAAGGTTAGGCCACAGCGGATCAAATTTGCTGACCGATTGTCTACCCCGGAGGTGCACAGATTTCACCATAATGATTGAATGGATCTCATATGGTCGGTCAAGAGCCATAAAGGCAGCTTGCCAATACCCATGAATGTTTAATATCACTAATTACGTTTTCGCTGGTTTCAACAAAACAGTCGGTGACCCGTACATAAAACGCATGTACTTATGTTATTCTAATAAAAACAAATTGCTATCAATGCGCCCATATTTAAGATATAACATTTTAGAGGCACTCCTGTTTAATTCTGCCGATGGGGCCCTGCACCACAAGCAACATTGATCTGCGAACATATGTATAATAAATCATTTGCCTACTGTGTACATTTACTGTGAATGCTATAAATAGGAAATTTTAACCAATACAATTGTAAAGTTCTTTTTAACACGTATATTATATGTGTTTCAAAAGTTGACGAAAAAATGTGCGCGTGCATCACGCGGAAGAGGAAAGATCATTACCGTGTCGCACTAAAACTTTTAGTGGAGGATAAGATAAGATGTCAAGGTAACCTAACGTGTGCCGAACCATTGACACTTCGAGCATTAGTACCCATGTGGTCTTGCAGAACGATGAGTGTGGTAGAAAATTAGCCTTTTTGGTTGATGTTTGTGAAAATGAAACAAACTCCACTCGCTCAATTTTATTTGTATTACCACAATCTGCTGGAAGAGTACATCATCATTTTGTGCGGAACGGGCCACGCTGTACAGCACTCACGAAGAAGGGCTTTTGCTCTCAATGCCAGGCAACCGATAAGCATCTGTTTACCAGGCCACAACAATGCCGGTCCATTTACATGCTTAAACAAGACCTGCACCTTATGGCGGAACCCCGGGGACCCGAATAAACGGAAGTCAAAATCGTAATTAATTCGTTTATTTTTGGGACTCCGTCCCACTGCGCACATAAACGCCACGACCCGCCTGGCGCGGATCATTCTGTTGTCATGTCATGTCCAAGCGCAGCAGCGAGGACGAATGCGCAGAAGAAACACAACTTTGAAACTGTGATTAGCGCATCGTGTAGAGCTCGTCGAGAGGAATAGATGGCCGCGTCGTTCGCCTTCAAACAGACATAAAATGAAAAACATTGGTGCTGACGTCCTTTTGGCTGATGGAACCAAATTTTGCAGTGGAACTCCTCTTATCCATTTACCCTATTCGACGTGACTCCTATTATTATTAGCGAGAGCTGTCGTAGGGTCCACACAACAACTCCTATTATATATTATCAGCTGCCTTATTGTGAATGTCGTCCGTCATTATTGACAATTATGTTCTCCACAAATAAGGAGAGTGATTTCAGGGATAATTCTGTGGATAAATAATTAGACCTCCACATCACCGATGATAATTTGGTATTCCCCCCCCCCCCATCTCCATTCTTTTCCAAGCACAAAGTAGCCATTTTTCACGCGTGCAGTACATATTCATTAGAATGGTCAGAATATGTTGAGAATGGGCAGTGCAGTTTTTTAATTAAGATTTTGCATTTCAATTTGTAATGCATGTCATGAGTGTAGTGATTCTATAATTATGCCTCGGCCCTCCCTCCATCACTCACAAAATATATTTCTCATGCATTAAATTTGTTTCCTTAGCATATAAACAGCTTACTAATCCACAAGGAGGGAATACTTGAACACAATGTATAAATCTATATGATTGTTAAAACAGTAATTCAAAACAGCTATGGCAGTGGCAACGTGGCTTGGTATCCCAACTTTTGCAATTACTTGCAGAATCAGGGGAGATGGAGGGAACGCATACATTAGGTCCCGAGTCCAAGGCTGTTGAATTCGAGGAGAAAAGTCGAAAATATATATTTTGATATGCTCCAAGAATGTGTTTATTTGTGAGGGAAAAAACAACAAAAAATGCATCTGAGATCAATATGAGAGAATGCACAAACACATCCCACTGATGGTCGAGACATCCAAGGGCACAGGTTCACCCAATTCCATACCGCATAATTGGCAGTGCACAAACGTAGGTGGCCGTTTATACATCCTAGTGTTGACAAGTGCATTTCAGATTTCCTGCACATGATCAGCATAGAAGTTTTCCTCAAGATAAACTGATGCGAATAGACTGACTACAGAATGCCATATCCAACCTCGAACAAATAAAAGTGCATAAAAAAAATTATGTGTAGCCTTACCAGTTTACCTTGAATTCCAGCTTCCTTGAATTTGGCTTCAAGGAAATGTAGACTTTAAATGCAAATCCTTATTTAGAGTCACAGAGATCTGAGTTTTGGTCAGATGCAGAAATAACCTCTGTAACAATAATTATCGGAAGGCCTCTCCCAGGAATATACGTCTGATGAGTCAGATAAACAGATTGTCCAATCAAGGCATCTGCTTACATACATTCTGCACCAAAGCCAGACTTGTCATCCACTCTAAGTTGAACACTCATTACTTTTGAACCGCTTGTTGACCTCAGTTTGTTATCCTTTCCCCGCACCTCCGATTCGCACGGTTGGCCGCGTATGGTGCGAAAGAAGTTCAACATAGAAACATATCCTTCACATTTGGATTGTTTCTAACTTCTTCTCAACATTTTTCTGGGAAAGGGTTGTGCCTCCAACAGTCTTGGACTTGGGCCACTGCAAGGCGAAAAAACATGGAAATGGTGAGGGGGGGTGGGTGTTAGGGCCATTACTGGGAATGTTACGCATGCTATAATGAGACACTTATGCTTGCTGTAGCGGATATGCTCATAATATCTATCTTGCAAACAAAATATTTGTTGTAAGATCTTTCCAGGAGTTTATAGGTACCCCCTTATAAAATGATAACAGTGGTGGTGACACAGAGAGGTAATGGATATGAAAGACAAATGACGCATACTTAGAGGATACCTTAAAATATGAATAAGCAGGACTTCTGGTAAGGTCACATCTCTGTCAGCATTTTCTCTCTGTGGTTTCCAACCACCATAATCCAAATCCATAGATCTCACACTTTTCCCTCGTCACCATTTCCCTACGTCTATTGCAACACCTTCACATGCCCGTCCATTTTTCCCAATCCACCATCCCCCTTTTCCCATTACTCCATCAAGATTGCCTTCTCACTATCCCACCGACAGGACCCCGCTGTTTTGTCGCCCTGTCCACTCTACTGACAATGACTTGCAAATCATGATTTGCCCCCTAACAGTTGTCCCACCATTTTGTCTTAGGGTCTTCGCCCCATGGTCTGGCGACCAGAGGGAAGACCTAAGAGCAGATGGTGGCGAGACTGTCAGGGCAGACCTTGGAGGTCGCATGCCTACCGCGCAGCAGCTGTGGGATCTGGCAGAGAGAGGACAGAGGGCACGAGCGAGGATCGGTGGCATCGATGGCTTTGGCCATGGTGACAACTTGATTTTCAACTTTGCATGACTCGCAAGCTTGAGGTGAAATACAAGAGTGCCTCTCTGGACTCACCAAAGATAACAGCCTCTCCAATGCAGCTCAGCATTGGGTGAAGGCAATCCCAAGATCTCGTCTAAGCAGCTCAGCAACAAACAGTGGCTGAGCAAACTAAGAACATGGGATATCATATGTAGAACTATAAGACAAGAAAGTAGCAGACATATTTGAGCTATGCGACACTGCTGATTCCTTGAAGAAGGATGACTGAACTCCTTGGTCAACATCTTCTGGCAACAACACACTTAACACGAAAGCATGCAAAGCTCAGCTTCAAGCGCACGGCCTTCCAAAACCAACTGAGGCATCAGACTGAGGGATCAGCCTCGCAAGCCACCGTCTTCGTCATCCACAATCGATTCCAATGTCTGTCCCTGCCACACCGCAGGCAGTGGACACACCCCATGCTGATTCTGCTGTCTCAATTAAACGGGTGTACTGTACAGGGTTTTAATTCTAGATTTGAAGCTTTCGTGACTGCAAAGATTCATATTCTTAGGTTTTTTCGGTTAAGTCACGTAAGTACTTAACTTACGTGACCTAACCGAAAAAACCTAAGAATATGTACAGGGTTTTACCACCCTCACGTACCCGGACCCTGTCTAACTTGGATATCAGACCACAACGACGACTGTGTCCGGTTGCACTTCGTCTCCATGTCAACCAATCAACCGACGCAAAAGGACGTTCGTTTATTATAGCCAGAAGGTCCACCAAGTAGCTTCTCCTGGCATACAGTATAATGGCCAGGTTGATTATGAAAAGTAAACTAATAGCTCAGTGGGCTTTACCTGGAAAAAAAAAAAGTAGTCTATATCTTTGTTTATTTTTTGCACTCCTATCATGTTTTTTGCACTGTTTGTTGTTGTAATTCTCTAACCCGACCCTCCTGGACGTCTGTCAAAGAGAGCGTTGCACCTCGGCCGATTCTTCCAGCAACACATTCCTGCGGAGGGAGCTGGTAGGAACGTTGGATTGCTCGGTCAATGACCAGGGTCAACGGCGGCGTGGTGTATTCCGCAAATATGCCCGACTGTGAGGGTGGGCACAAGCCGGCGTGAGTAGGTTAAACGTTGAGTTTTATAAGGGCACCACGGGGTGACCAGCCCCACCCTACCCAGCCCCACCCCTCCCACCCCCACCCAGCCCCACCCTCCCCACCCAGCCCCTCCCCACCCTCCCCACCCAGCCCCTCCCCACCCTCCCCTCCCCACCCAGCCCCACCCTCCCCACCCAGCCCCTCTCCACTCTCCCCTCCCCACCAGCCCCTCCCTCCCCACCCAGCCCCTCCCTGCACGACGGACGGACACAATAATCCCCTGTGGGCTGGTGTAACTAGGAGGTTCCTACCAGTATAAATACAGATCCTGATTCTGAGCATCACACCCGCTGACCTCTACTCACCATACTGCAGCCCTTCACCTCTTTCACAGAAACGAGTCGAACACAACAAGAAATCTCCTTCCAGCATCCCTACTCGGCCAAATCTTCCGTGTTCGCACTTGAACGGGTCCGACACGTGGACCTCACCACGTCCCCACCCCCTCTGTTGCCACTGCCTCCGCTGAGATCCAGCACGTGTTTAATAAGCACCCCCTCAACCAGACGCTCTAACCTACAGAAACCCACAGGTCATGTTAAAATGTAATTGCTGTTTTAGTTCACTCATTGCTAGAGATGTTTCCCCCACCCCCCTCTCCTTCGCCCCCGTTTGCAGTGTTGCGATACGTTTGTGGATTTCTGTTGTATTTTCTTTCCCATGATAACCTGCGCCACCCTTCCATTCCTTCACCTGAACTTGCACCCTCCTCTGCTTCGTGACCCCCTGTTCACCGCATATATCCCATTCACGCCCTTCGTTCGCCTGCTCATTGTTTCCACATATATAACGTAGCCGAGATTCTTTATTTTACTTGCCAGTGCCATTGACATCATGACCGGAGACTGATTTGGTTTTTGGTTTTCCCTCACCAGTTTCTCATGCCAGAGGAAAATATTGCGTTTTTAATTTTCTTACGCTGCTCACAGATGTACTGGAAGTCCAGGGGGGGAAGAGTAGCACCAATTTCCTGATGTCACGCTTTATAGCTTTTAGAAGAGCACAATTCCTTTGGCTCCCCCGTTAGAAAAGGGTAATAATGTTCATCGGGCTGGTAACTCCCACCTCTCAAGACATCTGGCCAACGTGCATTCGTAGAACGCCAAATACCCGCCAGATAAACTCTCCCTCTCGTGGAGACCCTTCCACCAGCAGCAGTGTGAGCAAGCCATTGCAGGGGCTACACCTTTACCTGTTCATTAAGGACAACAACTATCGAGGGTTAGGGTTTATTTGATTTGTTTACTAGTTGCTGAGGACGCTACCGGAATGGATAGCAGGGAGCCTGTAACATAATCAAGTTGAAGTTCATTTATTAGGTATAGCCCTGTGAGCCATTCGGCTCTTGAATCGGGTGCAACCGCAACAAACAAAAAACAAAAACATGAACAAAAAACATCTTAAAGTGAATATGTGACTAAGTGCAAACAGAAAATCCAAGAAAAGACAGCAAAATATTGCAGAAAAAGCACCGTACACCAACGCTGTGTGCAAAAATCCCAGTGGGATGACAGTCAAACAACAACAACCATGAGACAACTTAGATTAAGGCCATCAGCCTAACTCTGTACTACAACGAACAAACATGGCTAAACCAATACACTTTTTGAAGCTTCCGTGACTTTATGACCCTTGGGCTACACCCATCTCAAACCTTTTAAAACAGTCTGCCTCAGCAGCAGACCATGCTTTCCCACCTGATGACGGACGCTTGTGTTGCGCCCGAAACGTCGTGATTTATTTATTTTATATCTACGTGACTTTACCTAAACAACCAAAGAGTATGCTTCTTCACGTATTCTATGTTTATGCTATTCTACCATCCACCTGTGCCCACTGCATAACCTGTGGCATGTTTGTACTATGACAACCATTAACTTTGACCCTTACAACGCGTTCAAATAATTGTTCCACTCCATCGTATTAGATTCCTATATTGTACACATAAGAATTTTTTTTTTCATAAAACGTTTTGAGGACAATACAAGTAAACCCGTAAAAACAAAGTTTTTCACTATAAATCCTTTATATGCGTGGCGGCTAGAGTCTTCTCGTCCTCTGGCTTGAGATGGCTGCCACTTATGGGTCAGATGATTGTCTGCCAGTATTAAGCAATTGGTAATTACATATTTAATTTGTTTTCCCTAAACAGTGTAAAACATTAATTGTCACACACAACGAGTCTGTGTGGAAAATGTCAGCTCGATTGGATCACGGGAAGTGGGTTAAAAAACGAGCGAAAGATTTGCACGGTCCTAAGCAAGCAAGCGAACTTAATATAAAGGATTTTAAAATATATTCGCCCGTGGAGGACGCGGAGATCGATCCCGCGACCTTTGGCATGGGAAGCGAGGGCGCTACCAACTGCGCTACTCCGCCACGGCCTGTGGAGGTGTCACGCTCTGGGCTCCTACACTCTGACGTTCAGCCAAAGCCACGAATGAGTTATATTTGAATAAAATGTAAAATCATTTTTTTTTGCCTAAAAATTGTAAAATTTTTGGAATTTTTTTTCACGAACATTAATTGTCTCGCACAACGAGTCTGTGTGGAAAATGTCAGCTCGATTGGATCACGGGAAGTGGGTTAAAAAACGAACGAAAGATTTGCACGGTCGTAAGCAAGCAAGCAAGCATGCAAGCAAGCAAGCGAACTTAATATAAAGGATTTAATAAATCGTTACAATGGTGTGAATGTTTGGGGCTTCTTGTACGGTTGCCTACTACAAGTGTGACTACAGCAGTGGATTCGGTTTAAGATGGCAGAGAGAAGGCTGTGGGTAGTTTATGCACGCTGTTGTTTTGTTTAGTGCTAACAGGTGTGACACATTTGTTTTCGAAAATAAGTATAATAATTCTTCTGAGTATTTTGTCAATCCACTGATGGCATGAAAGCCTCCCCACACCATGTCGGCATGGGATTTTTTTTAGTTTTACCATACTTTATACCCTGCGGGTTGGTAAAGGCGGTACCCATGACTGCGTCAAGCAAGGCCGTAGCCATGGAGTCAATATTGGGGGGGACCAAATCTTTCAGGGGGGCTGGGGTCCCCCCCCCAGAAAAAAATATTTAAATTTGTAAACGAATTTCCTGCCTAAAATATAAGAAAAATTCACTAACACATGGGATGGACTTTTTATTTATTTTTAACAATAATTTCTAATAGTGTATTGTATTACATTGCTCTGTTTTTTTTATTTTTTTACCTTTTCTTGTTTCATTGTATGTAATGGCAGAGATTAGGGATTAATAAAGTACAACCATAACCACAATCATATGAACAGATATCTATTTTATAGCAATATATTGGGGGGGGGGGGCATTTTGAGCATATTTGAATATTGGGGGGATGTCTCCCCCCCCGATATATATATTATATATGTTATAATTACGGCGTTGGCGTCAAGTATAGCTCGCTACTGATGCTAGCTGTAGCTGGGAATAATATACAGGTCTCCGGGTTCAACCGCATCGCATTTTTTGACAGAATAGTTTTAAAATGTGTTTTCAAAACGTGTATTGATATCCCCCCTCCCCCTGCCCTGTGCTCCAGACTAATATGGGTAAATATAAATGTGCTGTACTTAACGTATTTCCTTATATATCAGGGATCATAAAGTAACTGATAGGCTATAGGTTAACATGACATTGCTCATTTAAAGGTTGAGAATGCCATTCAAGGTGCAAACAAATCTTTAATACCAGACAGGAGACCTTCAAAACAAGAAGGCCACATATTATTACGCCTGTAATCAATACATCACTGACAGATCAATGAGAATGCTATAACCCACAGCCCTGAGATGATTTTACAGGCTGTTAGCATAAATCATGACAAGGTCCTAACCTTCAGACATGATTAATTTCACACATATATCCAAGCAAGCTAATTGCTCCGTCTCACAGTAAATTAAGCTATTCAATGGTTTTCATTCAACGGCGTCCTTTGTGTGGTAAATTGCAGACGTTTACATTTTGGATATTTTAAACGTAGTATATCACATTAATTTGGCGCATAGTTTTCTAAATGTACACTTACCCCCCCCCCCCCCATTCATTTATGCACACATCATATCAATAATAACAATGTGAAACTCCGGCAATACATTTCCATTCATTCCAGCTCGCATAGAGTATTCATATTTTTGGGATATCGTATAATAATGGCTTAAAATCCTTTGTCAATATACTGCTGGATGAGGGCCTTGTATCCCGTGTTGGTTTTCACATTACATGTTGGGGATTGCTGAACAATAACTTCCCCGTGCTGGTCATTGTAGATTCGTGAAGGAGGATGCCAAGTCACCGGTTCAGATATAACTCTCCACTGGTATTACTCTTGATCAGGACTCAAACTCAGCTTCCTGGTTATAATCTAGGCCAATAATGGGAATATGTTTAGACTTACACAAAACAAAGATCTGCTGTATAGCCTTAGCAGACTGTTGGGGCAAAGTACTTTTAGCGAGCACCTATGAAGGATGGCACGGCACACAAGGGGGTGGGTGGCCAGCACCACGCCCGACCGCCTTTGCCTTTCTTGTGGCGATGTTTACACATCGCACCGGGTACTCCTTTGAGGCTAAGTTGACTTAGGGGAGGCCAAGGACCAGTTAAGATATTTGTCACTGAGGTCGCCAGGTTCTGCAGCGCAGCGTGCTAACTGCTACACGACCGCTCCTCATCGACTTGCACACACACGCACTATGGTGAGTGTGACTACTCTAGATTCATTTGCTAATGATGTCTGAAATCTATTAAGTGAATCAATAAATAATTTCAACTTGCAAGGCACCGCGCAGTATTCGCTCACTCTCATAGAGAGAGAACCGCTCAGAGGTGTGAAGAACCACAGATAAGCGGGAAGGTAGCAGCATCCACGCAGCGAGCCGGCGCCAACGATTGCTCAAGCTCTGCGGTCCTCTCTATATAGTCAAGATGCTTCCAGCCAATCAATGAGTATTCACACGTGTGGGAGGAAATCGGAGCACCCGGAGAAAACCCACACATGCGAGGGGACAACACTCTATCCCATGCAGGTGTAAAGACCGAAAAAACAGACTACTTTACCCGACATGGAGCGCGTACAGGTGCGGGACAGTCGGGAAGCAAATCGAGGCCTCCGGAGGCAGAGGGTCAAAGCGATTGGAGGAGAAATACCAACGCACAAGCACGATACGTGGGAGCCGACATTTTTTGCCAACCTCCACGACGCACATGGGAAGGGAGTTTTGCGATATTTGTCAGATCCACCAACCCCCCTTGCCTCCACAGTGCTGGATCACAGGCATGTGTCAGTACCTCGTGGATAAACTTAAGGCCAATGATAGTCGATCTACGTTTAATTCACGTACTGATACACAGCACACACTGGTGAAATAAAGTAGACATCGATGTTCACAAAAACATTACCACGTGGCACCATTTGTTAAACGTATTAACTATGAGCAATATAGGTGTCAGTGTTGAAATGGTGTGAACACTGCACCGTTTAAGACTTGCCACATTCTTCAGAACTTGTTGGCTATGAGCCAGGTGAGTAAGCATCTGTACCTCCATAAAAAATTGAAATTGTGTTGCTACGTATTAATTAGAAGCCGATTAATATAAATTCTTAAGGCCCGTTATACATGCAATGAATCACGTGCTGTTGGAATTTCTGTCTTTCAATTTATGCTAATTGCATACGATTGATCGCCCATGTTGAATGTAATGTTATTGTGGTGGACAGGACCGCACAAGCAAGACAGAAAAAAAGTAGCAAAATATAAACTATAAAGTCAAAATTTGATACAAAAAAAATGTATTCTATCGAATTGCCTCGGTCACTCAAGACCCGTGCCGTAATGACATTGCACTGTGTTTCTAATTCTGATGTCGAGCGCATACTGAGTTAAAAACTTTGAAGATGGTGCCTACACCGTGCAGTTCAAATTTCAGAGTAACACAATACCGTATTTTCACGCATATAACCCGCAGATGCATATAACCCGCAGACGCATATACCCCGCAAAAATAGCGCTTTGTGTAAAACAAATTTCAGATATCCCGCACCTCCATATACCCCGCAGGGTCTTGCTTTGTTTGTAAAAAGTGGTATACCCCGCGGGTTATATGCGGGAAAATACGGTAATTGTGGAAGGTCACTGTCTTCAACTTTTTCAATGTCTCAACTGTGACTTTGGGGGGTTACAACAATTGGTCATGGACAGTAGGGCTAAGATAAGTATTTCATGAGATTTTACATTCGTGCTCAGGTTTAACATTCTGACATTTCTTTAACAATGCAGGGCAGCTGATACTTTTAATTACATTATTGTGAATGTGATCATTTCAACTGTGGCACAACGCTGAACAATTACACTACCATTGCAAACCGGTCATTCTTTATAATTGTAAAAATGCTGAGACTCAATGAGGTATGTAATTTATCGCACAATTGTATTATTGCACTTTACATTATGGCAAATGCCTGCAAATAAAACTGATCAAAATACAATTATTTAAATGCACGTTTAATTTGTCAAGCGTGTAATTGCAACGTGGATTCCAGAGCACCCGCAAGTTAGTGACATTATATTGACTTTTAAGGACAGTCAGTGAGCTTGGGCAGGACAAGGCACTCGAAGGGATGATGACCGGGTGTTCTGGAATAACAATGGGACTACAGCCAAAGGAGACAATACGCCCGAGAGTATGTCCAGCATGTAGATGGAGCTGTAACATCAAATCATTGGCAGGTGCTTGATAAATGTTTGTACAACAAGGCTGCGAAAGATGGTGGCAGGTTTGGGAGGCATTCGTATAGCAGTGGATAGATCATAGCAGGTGATGATGATGATGACGTGCAAAATGATCTCCAAGCACTGCACAGGAGTGCGGGACACAAGCTGTGGGATAGGGTGAAGGAAAGGTTGGACAGACCGTGGAACTGACACAGACGGGGGGGGGGGGGGGAAGAAAGGACCACACTGTGGTGAGAATGACAGAAGACACTGAGTGGGGTTGACGTCAAACATAAGTGGAAGAGAGATCCAGGAGGGTCTTGAGTAAAGCCTTGAGGGTTGCAGGCAGCAGTGCCGACGAGAAGGAGGAGGGCGTTCGAGACAGCAGGAGAAGGACCGACCACCCACCGAGCGGGAGGTTAACTGTTGGTGTCGACAGGAGGGCAATGGGGGGGAGGAGAGCAGAGTGAGTTGACAGGAGAAAAAGAGGCAAGGAGGAGTGAGAGTCCTCTAAGGGGGGGGGGGGGGGGGGGGTTAAAAATACGGCGAGGGGCAATCTTGTTGAGATATTTCAATTTTTCCCCCCCTCGATTTACTTTCAGCGTGCCATATTGACTAATCATGTTGCGGTGTACAATATTTAATTGTGGTTAGCCGCGTGAACACAACATTACGTACCCTGTCGGTAATGCTCTTACTCCATTAAGGCAAGATTATTCGCGGTGGCTGTTAAACTCGAGACCTCATTTGGAAATGGTCTCGGTTGATTGTTTCTCTCCCTGCAGGTGATGCGGCAGATTTATTTATCACGTTCGGTGGAAGGCAATGACTTTTTTTTTTTTACTTCGTCACACATGGCAGGCGAACAAATAGTGCAGGATAACCGGGGCATATGGTGAATTCTTGAGTGGGGTGGTATCAGGCACGCACAAAATGGTCTCGCAATTACAAAACCGACGTTTAGAAATAACGGACAACGTGAACACCGATAGCAGAAGTTCTACACATTGCAAAACACGAAATCAGCGTTAAGACTCCCAGGGGAACTGTTGCTTGAGATATTATTAGACAATTCCTCCCTTGGTAAAAAAAAAATTTGAGCGTGGGTGTGAACTGTAAGTAGAATAACCCATGTGTAGTTCGCCTCGTATGTTCTTTTGGCAAACCGTGTACACATCGTGTTAGATATGGTGATACCCCTGGGGGGCAGTGGGGGGGCGTGGGAAGGAGAATATTTGTAGTGGGTGTATTGCTTGATGTTAGTGGTTAATTGGCATTATCTCGTGTGCGCAGTAGGCCGTCCTTGCAAAGGACGCTACGTTGGGTTTCCCCCACACCCCCTCCACATCCACACTTGCAAACGCAGTGAAAGTGTCCGTAACGCACTCGTTGAGTGAAGGCAGGCACAGAGGACATGCCGCGCGTGCTACCACAATAGCTGTAATTAGGTTGGTAACCGTTGATAATGACTCAGCGATTCTGTGAAACCGTGTAACTTATATTACAATTTTGACCAGATTTGAAGCCCCGACCCACCCACCCATCCCCGCCCTGATAAACTGTGCGCTTTCAGATTATTGGCATGCTTCTCACTTGATTAAATAGACCATAATCCGAAGAATCGTTTTAACGGAAGATATTAATTTAAATTAGGCGTGGATTTTTGACATGCGCATAAGCACGCCTAGTGCCGATTTCTAAAGGATAATTGACGGCCTGCCTCATTAAGAAACGGGGTTGATGATGGCAAACACATGTAGAAACGCAGCATCCAAACAGCAGATGCGGTGGCTCGTATTATACAGATTGCCTTAAATTGCAGTCGCCTTTGGCTGTGCAACAGACTGTGAAAGCAGAATGTGTACTTGAGTAAAAAAATGATTTAAAATGCCATGCAATATGTTGCTGCTACGTGACCAATTTCACAAGAATGGGAATTTAGCGTTGTTGTGTTTGATCTGCGCCAGCGCCTTTTGGAGCACAGTAAACCATCATCACATTAACATGTGCAATGCGTCCACTTTATATATTATTCAGCCATGAACACTGCTTTAGTACAAAAAAATGAACGGCCAGTCTAGGGCCAACTGGCAAAAATATTCCCAGCGCGCACTCCAAACAGCCTAAAGCACATTGCCCCACATGGGATGTCAATGATGAATTTTTTGCACTGTTATGAACAGTCTGGCCACAACTTTGAGAGTATTTCCTTCGTATCGTGGCATTGAGCTTGTGCCCTCAGGCTTGTTGATATATGGCCACCATTAGTATGATGTGGTATCGCTCATCTGCACATTGTTTTCTCACAGCCTAATGGCATATGGTCAACATAAGTAAGGCAGGACGGTGCTTTAACTGATGATCGTTGTGTCCGGAAATACTTGTTCCGTTGTTAATCTCCGCTGCTCTAACCCCACGGAGTCATACACGTGAAACGACATTGGAAATATTAGCAAGCCTGGGGTTTCTATTTCGATAGTCGACCGCAAATGCATCAACCAAAACACAAAAATGTGTAACAGCCTTTGTGCAAAAATCCATCAACATTTCATGAAGTACATTTTGTTTTGGATCACCATCAACGTAAATTTGAGCATGCGTGAACGAGCCACATCAGCGCCGCAGTGACAGACAACTGTGGACTTCTGTCCGCCTCACTAGCACTCATCAGCACACAGTTTAGTAGTCACCAAAGATCACCGCTGCAAGTCTGCCATTGGCAACCATACCGTGTGGAGTCCACGCACATCCACACGTTTGGGCTCATTAGCTGTGTGCTTTTTACAGACATATCTGCATGTTGTTTGAAACTTATGGTTTTCCAGCCTGCACTGTTATTCTGTTACAATGAGTTTTTTTTTTCTCATCATTTACATATTTGATAGTCATTGACATTTTTCCAAAGGCTTTGCTCGCCATGCGTGCGGATAATTTTTTTTTTTATCTTTCACGTTTAGGCTTCACCTGGCCACAATAAATGTCACTGATTACATTTTAGCCATTGTCCATTCACTGGTTGGATGTGGATCTCCACACACTGTTGCCATCCCTCATAGTCCGGCATTGCCAGCTCTGTCACTACTCCGTGGTCGTCGTTCTATTGAGTGTGTTCTCTCGTTTGCCTCTCATTCCCTCAGCAGTTTCACCACAAACCTTACGCGTTATTTATCACACCCGAGCCTACTTCGTTCCCTCTCCAGTCAACACGCCGTATTTATTTTGTTTTGTTACTTGGTCCAAGTGGCGCTTTTCTGGCCCTCAGTCAATTTCCGCACGACTCAAAACGTCCGATCGCAAATACGGAGTGCATCGCAGCGATGCCCTCCGCTACTGCTGACACAGTTATCTTGCTCGACCACCTCAACGTCAAATGATAGTCGTTGCTCTACGTATGTAAGTTGAACTTCGTTCGCACCGTACGTAGCCAAACGTGCTAATCGGAGGTGCCATATGATAAAGTGTAAAGTGGGAGGCTGCCATGGTGGCGAGATATTAACTACCTCGCCTGGTATATAGAACGTCGTGGGTTCGATCCTCACCCGACGCCTGTATATTTGGAGTTTGCATGTTTTCCCCGGGGTGGCATGGAATTTTCTCCTTGGCCCTCCGGTCCCCCCCCCCCTTCACATTTAGAAACAATATGCGTTAAGAGCATTATCCTCATTAACATTTCCACATGATAAACCACTACGTTGAGCTATCATTTGTGGCCAGACCCCGTCTGAAAAAGAGCGACGTAGCACCATGAGTCTTACCTGGTAAAAAAAAATAAAAGATAGTTGAGATGATTATTTCCAGGGATATATCTCCTCATGTTTATTTGCAACCTCTTTGGCATTTGCACCCCTTTAATTTGCTGCTGTGCGTGTTTCTGATCGACATGTCACATGATACAAATAAGCAAGTAAGAATGAGTGTTTTTGGAAAGCTTCATTTGATCATGAGAAGCGACATACTGGTTTGCCGGAAGAAGAAAGTTTTCAATTAGTGCATATTGCCCGCTGTGACACATTCTTACACGAGCATCTTAAATGTCTGCAAGCAGTGTCAGTCATCTCTGAACATAATTCCCGTCATTGCCATCATAGACATCTTTGCGACACACATTGTAATTGTGGAATCATAAACATGACACGAGGCAACTGTCGAACACGCACAGTCAACGACTTGCATCGTCCGTTATAATGAGAATAAAGGTGAGATGTTTGCCATTGTCTTATTTAAATGTACTTATTTAAATGTCAGACAGATGCATACGTTGACTCACTGCAAATTGTGCTAGATGAACAGGCCGTGTTTGAGAAAAATAACAACAAAGGGCTGAGACATTTCCAACCCCCCCCCCCCCCCCCCCGTACAACGCACGTGACGGTGTTGTGAAATAAAAGGTACCTGTCCAATGAGGCTAAACAACAAGCACAAGTGGTCAGATTCGAATTGGCCTTTGACATTTCACTCGATATTAAACACGAACGTTTTCGTCAGCTGTCATTTTTTGTTTTTACTTACTATGGCCAAGTTGATAGATTCATTATTCTACCGACAGTTTTTTGTCAAATAAAAGTTTCGAGGTATATTTTTTGTTGTCCGTGCATATCTTCACCGTGCACTATTTACTTTGAATATTAGAATCTACAATGTATTGTAATGTCTTAAAAAAAAATTTTAACGGCTAGATATTTTGATTTAACACGTAGGCATTCGCAACCCCCCCCCCCCCCAAAATAACTGTATTATGGGCTATATCTTTTATTTTGCACATGCGCTCACAAGCGTATACTCAAACGTGTGCTGTGGACTGTATACAAGAGACGGATTTCGTGCACTTTCCCTTCTGAAACACATCAAACGTATATTTGTTTGTATTTCAGTGGGTTAATTCAAATTTTGACAGTGGCCAGTGAATTTATAATCCAAATATGCTAAAGAGATGAATACAAAATGGAGAAATATCAATTTGAGAAGGTTTTGAATACAATTAATCACAGTGTTTTAGTTGTTTAGTTTGAATTCTGAAACTATTTCCTCTTTAAATGTACAGTAATTGTCATTTTCAAATGATTTCCAACGAACGTTTATACCTTGATGTTAACAGTGTTAACAGCTTCCACAATATTGTGACAGGTATCATGTCACAATTTTATTCTATTCTTGATGTTTAGGAGCTTAATACCAATGTCGAGGTATGCTAGCCACGACAAGAAGGCTTCAGGAGAGAGTTGGAGTTGTTTTGATATGTTATAATAATATGTTAAAATGTGATGAATGTTAAACTATGTGATAAATGTTAAACTAATATAATTCGCTGGAGAATGCAGGCTTCCCCATGCTACGTCGGTCATGTGGTGGGGGGGGGGGGGGTTGGTGGACTTGTGTGACAATACTTCACGCTGGTCAGTGCCACTTGATAAAGGAAGTGAAGGGAGACTAGGATCCGATCAGATATCACTTGCCACTGATGTTAGCCATGGCCTAGAAATTAACTCAGTGTCGCCTGGGTCCGTAAGCACAATTCTCTGACCACTGTGCCACCACTCCGCCAGGCATTTCATATTGCAATTAACACATGGGCATATCACATTGTGACAATTGACTCAATTTTAAATAAGAATTCTTTCCATTCTCATCTATCGCAGCACGATGAATAATGTAAAACCCCAGACAGAATTATGCATGGTAAAGAAACATAATTTGGATTTTTTTTTCGTACGCTCATTTTACAATTCACGGCACACATGGTGTCTGTTCAACGGAAGATAATGCAAAAGGGAAATGTTCTTGTGTTAATGTCCAAAATATTGGTCTGTACACATACAAATGGAGTTCAATTCATTGAAACTTTTTGGATTTATTATAGGTTCAAATATATGCGGGGTTAATATGCGGGTTTGTCTCTGTATCTGTGTAAATGTATGCAGTAAAATTTCGAAGTTGTGTAACAGCTTTTGGTGGCTGGTATTATGTATGATTTAAATATATATTATACAGTGTTTAACTAACAGTTGAAATGAATTTCACTTAAAATGCTTTTTGTATAATAATTTGCGATGATATTTTGATATTTAGGTGGTTAGAATGTTTCGAGAATTATGGAAATCAGCACAAGAAAGAAAGTGAAAATAAACTTGTGGTAGAATCAATGACATTGCCCGTAAAAAAAATATTGACCTTGACCATTTTCCTGGGATTATTTTGTAAAAGAAAAAAATTCAGTATTGTTTTTATATTTAATGGTTTTTCATAGTCTGAGATTATTAGAATGTCGAGGAATAATATACGCCAATACTCCTTTCATCTGTACAAAAAAAAAATCTAATTTTGCTTTTTTGTTCCGTAATACGTTTTGAATATTTGTATGCAGTGCACACCATCTGTAAATAAATTACACTCCTGTTATGAAATGTTTATCATCTGTACGAACATCATAGGATTTAGTATTGGCCCATTTTCAAAGGGAGAGAAGATGATATAATCTGCCGGTTACCACCTATCCCCATTTTATTTTTAATTACGGATCAAAACTTGTCCAAACGAGGAGAGTAAACAGAGGAAACCGTCGTGTCAATCCATGCCAGCAGAGACCATCTGCCATCAAAGTCCATCCTGGTCCACCTTTAAAGCTCTTACCAACACATGGCAGCATTTTTTCAGGGTGTTGTCCCATCAGTGTATTAGCACTTTAACCGTGTCTCATAACCAGTAATGCCATTTTGGAAGAGAGGATACAAGGGTGCGCTGAGAGAAAGGGCTCTTTGTGTGTGTGTTTTTTGCATTCCATAGCAAATATCAACCCCCTGTGTAGAGAGTACAGCTTTGGTTAAAGTGCTCTTTGTCGTCAGGGACATGAAGCCAGCTGTCCTGTGTCCCTGTGGATGCGAGTGGCTCGAGAAAATATCAGAGCAGAGATGATCTTAAGAATGTACTGCTCTTTGTCTCCTCTGGAAGCGTCTTCGTTTATGTTGGCAATAGGAATTGCTTGACGATGCTTAACATGCAATTTGGTGACGCACAATCCCACGCTTTCGCAGTTGAGTCGCATCGACCTGTCGCGTGTTTTCGGGTTGTTCATCGTGTCGAACGACACGCTGTGCAGCCCATAAAACACCTCGCACACCATGTTGTATACGTTTGCGTGTTTTCTAATTTTTTCTAATGAAACTTAATGCACAGTGTTTCAGAGTGTCTAATTTGTTACAGACTGCAGCGAAAAAGATCACTGGGATGCTCTTTTGAACTTGGCAACACAGAGGAGACCAGTAAACAAGCAATTTGTACTTGTGAGACACATCATGTTAAATGGAACAGCATTTAGTGTTCAGGGTGTTGATTAAGAGAGGACATTAATGCCAGCAGGTCACAAAACCATATGGCCAGGTGGGCATTTTCAGATTATGATGGAGCGCTTATGGGACCTTGGCGATTTACCATCAAGGTGAACTCATCAGCGTGGCAATTACTGAGGCTTAAAAAAAGCATCTAATTTGCATTCATAAGGAAACACTTTGCATGACATTTATTTTCACGGAAAGTGCGATGCGCCATGTGAACATTGGTAAACAAAAAAGCACATACTTTATTGTAAACATAGGCAGCAATCTTCAGGAGAGCGACTATCGTTTTTTTCTCATTTAAGGGGGTCCACGTGTATCCGATTGTGTATTTCAATGATTCCGCAATGAGTCAAATTTGCCCAGCTGTATCCATCCCGACACTCCTAACGGGGGCGTGGGACTGGAGCGGTGGTGCAAGTGTTTCGTGCACCGCACGATAAACACGACAACTTGAATTTGATTCCTGAATTTGATAGCTTCGGAACTGAGTGTGATATCTAAAGCCCATACCAACCCACAGTGGTCATCGTGGTGACGTAATTGTGAAGCGTCTCACGTGAGCAACACGGCTCTTGATCTAGAAGTGCATTGACAAAGCGCTGTAAATTACTTTTTCTCGATAGGAAATGCATTCATACTATGAATGTAATAAATAAATAAATTCATCTGAATGACACTGGTTTGGTTAGGCCACGTAATATGTTGTAACGATGTGTACCTCTAAAGGTAATGACATCTATTTGAATTTAAGTGCTGTAGTTTTACAAAAACGCATCTGCATGCATTGCATGCAAGATGAATTCAAGCAGTAATCTCTTGTATGGATTCAAGTATTAGCATATTTTATGTATGCATTATTACATCAAACAGACATACTTTTGGAGCATGAGTGTCTCCTGCTGGGTAGAGCGATTTAAGCGAGTACTAGTAATGGCATGCAAACTTCTTCATTTATTTTTCTATTGAAATAAAAAATTCAAAATACTGATTTTGGTGATGACAAAAACGAGGCACAGACTATGTCGCAAGAACAATGTTCAAAAATGTGTCAACACCAAAGCCTTTGGTAAATAGACTGTATCTTTGTGTGCCTGTGATGTGCCAGATGCCGTCAGATCTCGGAAGCTAAGCGGTGTTTGAACCTGGACAAATGCTTTAATGGGCGACTGCTCTGCACAAAACCGATGGTGCAGGCTGCACTTGACAGCGAAACTGAATCCATTGCACTGGACTACGCTCGAGCATCTATGGCACCCACCTTCACAAATCCCCGTAACCCGCACAGCTTGAGGTGGCGCTCATCTAGAAGTGGCGAATTGCCCGATGATGCTGGATGCAATTACCAGCGAAACGTCGCACTCAAATTGTAAATGTTGTGGTTTCACGCTTCAACACACCGGTGGTCTAAAGCAGTGAACTATTTGTCTTTTGTCAACGTGACACTTTTTTACTGATTGGCCGTGTCGGGTGGTGGAGGGTTACGACACATTTATAAATAACGCGATCTAAACCCAAAAACGTTGATTATGAATAGAAGTGGACTGACAGAACATCTGTACACGTTCACGGTGGTGAATATTTGCACGTAGCTTTTGGCACCAGAATGCGTCAGGGTCAACTGTTTTTCGTGTGAGGAGGCTCGTGAATGATCCCTGGTGAAGCTGGCGACAGCCACGATCCTCCGACAAGAGGAGGCAGAGGAGGAGGAGAGACTGTTACAACAAAGAGCAAAAGTGCAGAGCAGAGTGGAGATTTTGGAGGTGCGCCTGTCACTGTTTTCTCCACCTTTAAAACAGCTGCTTGGCCTGTTGCCAGCAAGCCCAGGTTGCTTCTGCACTCCGGTGTGTTTTCGGGTCTTGCCACGCGTTATTTCACAATTGATATGGGTCCCTGCTATGCAGATTAGTATACAGTATTTTAATTTTTTTCCTAAGTGACCTGACGAACAAGCATCCACAAGTAGGTCAACAATGCCAAAATAAAAATGATTACTCCCTTGAATGGGAGGTCAAACTCAATGTAGCACAAGCACGTGTTGGCTCCAGGTGGCCTTAGTTTATCCTTGCGGATTATATATTTTAAACAAATGCCATACTTGTTTAACATATCGTCGGGTCGAGAATACTCTGCGTTGTTTTCTAACGAAGGTCAAGGGTACGACTTGGTACACAGTCACCATAATGCTTCAGCAAATTTACAATTTTTTTATGATTTCACATTTAACCTATGAATTCTCACGAATTTTGGATAGATCTGGCCGATAGGTATTGTCTGCGATTCATTTTGTCATGGCGTCTAAAGGACATTACTTGACATTTTATGTTTACACTTTATTGAACTGGTTAGTTCATCAATGCTATAATTATATGGCAAAGGCCCATGTTGAACTTGGCATTTTCTCTCGTAGGTGTTACCCCCTCCCCCCATTCCCTAATTAGTAGTGATCCCATTAGACGTGCCTGATTGGGTGGAGTTGCCTGATTGGGATGAACCCGGCCAACCTGAATTCGATGACTGGCCATGGATAACATCGATGGTGAGCGATATCCCATCTGGCTCTTGGTTTCACTTTCAACAATCTGCTACTAACTTTCAATAAAAAAGCGTCAAATTTAAAGCGAATTTGCGTAAAAAAATTATTGCTTATGATAGTAATGACGGGGGGGTGGGCCTCTTTTGCAGTGACGTTATTTACGGATGTGGCATTGTGCTGCGTATATTAATTTTTTTACCGTCACTTTCTGTAAAGAAACGTCATATTAGAAGCGATTTTGTGAAAAAAAATATCTTTCCGATCGACCTTCTTCCGCGTGAATGTAAAAATCCATGATTTTTTATTACACACATTTCTGGGCTATTATAGTGTAGGGGTGTTACGGAGGGGCTGTTATAGAATGGGATCAGATGGGAAAGAAACACAGTGGGCGTGGCTATGTCGGTGCACGGGAAGGTGCTCCCAGCGACGTCCGCATCGGGCAGCCTGGGGGGCTGACTCGGAGCTGGGATCCCCCGGGGCCCCACCCCTCAGCGGGGGTTTTGGTATAAAAGGGGATGAGCCGGAGGGCTCAGGGAGAGATGTTGAAGCTAACCAGTGAAGGCTGAAGATCGTCGTAGATAGAGCCCTGGACTCCCCTGGATCGCCGCCCTTGTCAGGGCCGAACAGGATCGAGCCAGCGGCGTGGTCCCGAGAGCCAGAGCCGGTGCTCTTGTAAGAGCTGGTCTGGGACTCCGGGTACCGTGAGCCCGACTTACCAGTGTCGGTTAGCTAGCCTCCCCTAGCCCGTTAGTGGAGGACCCAGGGGTAGGCTAGGCGTAGCTAGAGAGTGTTAGACGGGTGAGGGGGCCGATACCCCCTCCAGTGTTGTATGTCAGTGTTGTACTGTACCGACACGGAATAAATACGTGTGCCTCCAAACCCCGGCGTCCAGTCTCCTGGAACATTATTACAATAGTAATATTTTGGTACTGGCAAAGGAGGTCCCATGGAGAAATATCCGAATCGTCCAAAATGTACATATAGGCTTTTTGGATTATTTTTCACGTTATTCTGAAAATCGGGAATATCTGCCTACTCCCAGGTTATTATTATGCAAACAAATGGTTTGCACGTGACTCTAACGCAGCCTTAAGTTCCACTGCTGTCACATTTTAGTGTGAAACTCTTCCCCCCTTGGACCATAATAAAAAAAAAACCCTTGGCGAATCGCTTACTGTTAATACAGAAATGGGACCTCCCATGGGAAGACTGTGCGTGGTCACAGCTGTGAATAGTTATGTCAAGGATATAGGGGACAGACTGTTAAAGGTCTCCGGATAACTTTTTAGTTGAAAATATCTTTGTCAAAGTCTTTGCTGGTATGTCATTGTAGGCCACTTAAACACATGCCGAGAGAGAGAGCTCAACACCTGGGGTCCTTTTTTTGGCAGAACATTTCTGCAGTTTCACTTATTTTTTTACTTAGAAAGTGCAGGCACTGTCAGAGAGTTTGTTGATCCGGCCATATTCCGCTGATAAGTCTCAGAGATAATAAAACCAGTACAGAGTTTATCTTGGATTAATGCTGCCCGAAATAGTTGATCCGAAAGGGCCACAGGCTGCGGGACCATTTTATTTGAACGTTGACAACGTGAAGAAAATTCCTGTTGATCATTTTATACCCCACGATCTTCTAGATTTGAAGCTTTCGTGACTGCAAGGATTCATAATCTGAGGTTTTTTTGTTTTTTTACCAAAAAAACCTAAGAGTATGAACCCCACAATCTATTGCAACAGCACATTGTAAATTATTTTCAAAATATAAAAGCATCTAAAATAAAAGCCTTTGACAATAGATTCACAGATGCCAGGAATTGAATGGTATAATTACGTGCCAAACTTGAACATTCGGAAAAAATGTGCCAACAAAAAAAATAGGACATTGCAATGGCCAGCACAAGTTGACTAAACTATTAAACTAAACTATGTTTTCTTTTACCAGGTAAGGCCCACGGAGCTATATATCTCTTTTTCAGAAGCGACCTGGCCACAAATGATAACTAAACAAAGTGGCTTATCACGTGGAAATTTCTATCAGACAAAAACTCTAAACGCATGTTTCTAAATGTGGAGGGATAAACCAGAGAAAATTCCACGCAATCACCGGGAGAACATGCGAACTCCAAATATATAGGCATCAGGGTGGGGATCGAACCCACGTCCTTCTGTATAGGAGGCAGCTAACATCTTGCCACCGAAGAGGACAGGCTACCAAGACAATCACCATACTGAGGAAAAGACCCATGGCCAATCGGTGGAATATTACAGAAGCAGGATTTGACATACAAAGGGCGATCTAGAAGGATGCAACGGCAAGGAACATGGCATCAACGGCTTGTTGTGTTGACTCGTTGACTTTTGCTCTACTGCCTTTATGTATATAAAGACGTAAGCATATCCAAGGACGTGCCGCAACACAGACTAGAGCTACACTGCCCTCGTTGTGGTGTTCTGAATCCCTTCCATAATTTTCTGATGGCGGCAGCAATGCGCACCAGTTAATTCCACAAGATGTGGAACGTTGAATACAGTCGCTCTACACTTTGCTAAATTACTCAGCGCATTGCAGAAGCATTTTGTAAAGTTGATAGAAGTGTTACATTTTGGATAATAGCTTTAAGTTTGAAAACACCTCCCAAGGAAAATTATTTGAGCTCTGTTTTTTTCGTCTCCAAGCTAAGGGCAACCGTCTCATCAATTGTGACTGGTTTTCTAAAGGATAAGTCCCTAATAGGAACACGACTTTATGCTTAAGTTCTCTTTATGTTCAACTATTTTTGAGAGTTACTGTGATCCGCTGCTATAGACAGACAGACAAACAGATAGATGTATAATTATTATGATTATTATTCTTAACTTAAAGCTTTCGTGACTGCAGGAATTCATATTCTTTGGGTCTTTCGGTAAACCCACGTAGATAGGTTCAAAGAAAATAACAAAAAAATTGCAAAAAACTATGACGTTTCGATCACAACACAAGCGATCGTCATTAGGAGGAAAAAAGAGGGGGGGAAGCTGCTGAAGCAGACTGTTTTAAAGGTTTAAAATGGGTGGAGCCCAATGGTAATAAACGAAGTGGGCGGGGCTAGTTATGCTAATGTATAAATTAGCATGTTAATGTAAGATCGGAGAGCAGTCTCCACGACGAGGCCGCGAGGTGGCTGTGTTAGTGGGAAATTTTACCTGTTAATGTTCCCCCAGGAAAGGCTCACTGAGTCTCAAGACTTTTTTTAGGATAGTACTGCGAAATTTGACAGCAGGGGGCAATGTTCCTGTTTGCATTCCTAATCGAGTAATTTGCAGGTACATTAGGACGTTGGACAACACCGGTGACATTGTATTATGTTTTTTTGTTGATATGGGAAGAAACCCGAGAACCCAGGGACAAATCCATGCAGAAGCAGGGGAAGAACATAAAACTCCACGCAGAGAGGTACCCATGTCTCGGCACCACGATGTCTCCCAGAGTTCATGCATCATCAATTTTCAACCTTTTTTTTTCTAACATGAAAAATATTTGAACGTGTAAGTTGCAAATGATTGGCAGTTACAAATACTGTAAACAAAAAAAATTAACCCGTAAAAACAAAGTTTTTCACTATAAATCCTTTATATGCGTGTTTAATGGGCCACAACCCAGCCCACATTTGTCTTTGAAACGGGCGGCTAGAGTCCTCTTGTCCTCTGGCTTGAGATGGCTGCCACCTATGGGTCAGATGATTGCCTGCCACCATTAAGCAATTGGTAATTAAATATAAAAAAAAAATCCTAAAAAGTGTAACATTTTGAGGAAAAAAATTCACGAAAATAAACTTGTCACGCACAACGAGTCTGTGTGCAAAATGTCAGCTCGATTGGATCACGGGAAGTGGGTTAAAAAACGACCGAAAGACTTGCACGGTCGTAAGCGCGCAAGCAAGCAAGCAAGTGAACTTAATATAAAGGATTTAAAAACAGCATGACGTTTTCAAGTTAAAATCAAGCCAGGCAAAGCCGAGACAGTTCTTAGCTCAGCCAAAGCGTTGAAATTTCCTGGTCAGGTATCAACTCAGCCTATCATCCCTCCAAATTAATAAACAGGCTAACCCTGCCACAGGAACGTGGAATTTCACCACTAGCACATGTGACGTTTTTGTTTTAATTGCATGGCAGCCCAAAGCATGGAAACAAAAGACTGTACGTGTAATTGCATACTGAAATAAGCTTCTATAGAGGGTACCTATTAAAGGATTGCTAAATCATTTAATTTATTTAAACAGCTCTTTTCAACAGATGGTTCACAGTTAAGAGAAGGCTCCACATTCTCATTATGGCTCTCTCTCTCTCTGGCCCTTCACAACATGTTGAGCAAAGAATAAGCACTGCTGCTTTTTGACAGTGCACAAGGGAGGGGGGATAATGTGGTACTGTTAATATCATATGGAGTGTTATGGCTCATATAGTAAAGATTTTGTTACTGCTCCTGCAAATCGCCATGCGGTAAAGTATGACAATTAGTCTGTGTTTTGCATTTCGTAAAAGCGGTCAGAATGTGAATTTCCATAAATGTGGTGTGAAGGGAAAAAAAGGCACTGTCATTTTTCTGTGGACGGATGCATGTCAATTGAATCGGTAAATTACTCTTTTTACAAGGTGTCAATTTACATAGTTATATTTAGATTAAATGCTAATGTTTTCCAAACAAATTTAAACAATGATTTAAACATGCACCGGCTCTCTGCTGAGTTGCGTATGTGGGTTAAAACCCCAGAGGTTTAAATGTGCAATTGAGAACCAGCGATGTTATTCACTGGGTACATCTACAATGCTGACACGCTTTTCTAATTTTCCTCCGATTACATTTCAAAATTGATACAAAGTTTATTTAGTAATTTTGTAGACAATGCTAACTGCTTCACTTAAAGCTTTCGTTACTGCAGGAATTCATAACAAAAAACTACGACGTTTCGATTGCTTGTGTTGCGATCGAAACGTCTTAGTTTTTTTTATTATTTTGTTATTTTCTTTGAACCTATCTACGTGACTTTACCGAAAGACCCAAAGAATATGTAATGCTAACTGCTGTTTCTTACATTTGACCTTTGATAATATTGCCTTTCGGAGAAGGCAGGGTAGCACAGAGGTCAGAGCACCACCGAAAGTCTGGGTTTGAATGCAGGAAGCTATGTGTGATTCAACCGTCAGCTGGTTGGTGGTCTGAATTACTTTTGTGAATTATTATTCCGCAGGCCATTCTCTAGCACGAAGGTTGATGCACCGCTCCGAGCACCGTTAAAAAGCCATACTTTGCCCCGTGACACAATGTCAATGGCTACGATGGAAATACAATTGGAAAGAGGTTCAAAGAAGAAAAATTCAAAAAAAGAAGTCTCATTTTGATACCCAGACAGAAGGACTCAGTCTGGCCTTGAACTGGCACTCGTATTAATTGCTCCGCTCACACCGCAGTAATTACGTGTTTTCTCGGTCGCACCACATGAGACACATCTTGCTTATCTGCAAGGACGCACCTTTTGCAGACAATGTCAACGCCCTCGGACGGTTGCGTAGGCTGTACATTCATTTAATGAGTAGCTTAGTTTCAACTTAATGACAATTATTTTTTTTTACTTAGAAACAATGACTCCACGTGAGTGCGAGAACAATTGACACACTCCTCCACCAGTGCCGAATTAAGCTCGTGCGGGGCCTGTAGCATGTGTTATAAAGGGGCCCAAAATAAAATTACAAAAATATGAAAACACGTACATTTATTACTTGCATAATAAAGTAATTTTATTTTTTCATTTGCTATACAGCCAGATAATACGACAAATAGCTAACCTTAAACACCCAGTCGTTCATAATAGTTGAAGGCAGTATAGTACTATAGTAATAGAGCAAGTGCAGAATCACTGAACTAGAATTGATAGCTTGAAAGCAATTTGCACGGGGCCCTTGAAAGTGCGGGGCCCGTAGCTACTACATAAAATTGACGGCGGAATAGTACTATAGTAATAGAGCAAGTGCTACTACATATGTAGTAGCTACTACAAATGTAGGATAATCCAGCACTGGCCTCCACGTGTATTCGTGCAAGAGGTCGGAAATCTGTGTCTCCGGAGCCTAACATGGCTCTTCAATGACCGCTTCGTAAGGCGTTCTTTGTTTAGGACGGTCTCGCATTCACCTTGTATTGCGGCTATTGAAATATTGAGGGTTTTTTTACCGAATTCCAAAAAAAAATGTCTCCCCTTGTTATTTCGGTTGCCAAGCCCCTGGTGTAGTGATGGTTTGAAACACAATAATTTGGAGCTTTCAAATCTAAGTTAATTGACAGAGACAGCAATTTACATTTGGCTGTATAGACTGTAGGGGTGCTCGTGTTGTTCTCTAAAATCACTATAATCCATTTAAATTGGTGTGGTACGTTCTAAAAAGAGTGGCACGGCCACCACTTTTGATTGTGTCCACCTTTGTTTCTGCAGTGCTGATGTTAATTATATATATAAAATCGTTCATGTCTGTCTGTGTGTGTGTGTGTGGATTTCGGACCATACGCACTTTCATTGGACGCCGGTTGCCCCTGGCAACGGCCAGCGACGCCTTCGCCGCTTTCATTGGACCTGGCAACGGCTAGCGACGCCTTCGCCAAGGGCTGCAGTTTCATTGGACGGCGGTTGCCCCTGCCAAAGGCTAGCCACGCCTTCGCCGCTTTCATAAGCTCCGTAAATAATTAAATAATTGCCATTACACAGTATTGTTGGAGCGCTGGGGGGGGGGGGGGAAGGCACGCCACCCGTACCCTGCCTCTGCCGGGTGGACAATTTAGGCGAGGCCGCAGGCTCTGCACGCTACTAGGCCTCGACACCCACCACGCCACTCTGAGGTAAATTCATCAAAGTTTTTCCTACTCTTCACTCCACCCCTACCACAATGTGTGCAATTAATATTACTTTTAAACCCAAATCGATTACTTAAATGTTCACTGTACAAATAGTCATTAAGCTGTGTCAGCGTACTGCCAGTCTATCATGTAGACTGTAGCCTGCTTATTAAGCTCGGTGAGCGTACTGCCACTCTATCATGTACACTCTAGCCTGCTTATGAAGCTGACTGCGTGTACTGGCAGTCTAGAATGTGGACTGTAGCCTGGTTATTATAATCGATTAAGCTGGGTCAGCGTACTGCCTGTCTATCATGTAGACTGTAGCCTGCTTATTAAACTCGGTGAGCGTACTGCCACTCTATCATGTACACTCTAGCCTGCTTATGAAGCTGAGTGCGTGTACTGGCAGTCTAGAATGTGGAGTGTAGCCTGGTTATTATAATCGATTCTTTATATGTTCTTTGTACAAATAGTCATTAAGCTGGTTGAGCGACCCCAGTTCGATTCCAACTCACGCCCACCACCGCTGACGATTATTTGAAACGGACCTGGGCCTCTCCTAGGTCGACTCAGCCAAAAACGCGTAACTGCTGTCGTGTGTGAACATCGTCACTGGGGAGACAAAGGCGGCCGGGCATCGTGGATCCAAGTCCCGGCCGAAGCCGGGTCATGTGTATGTGTGTATGTGTTTATGTGTATGTCTGTGTGTCTGTATGTATGTGTGTATGTATGTGTGTGTATGTTTTTGTGTGTGTGTGTATGTATGTGGGTTTTTTTCTATATTTTTATGTGTATGTCTGCGTGTCTGTATGTATGTGTGTATGTACGTGTGTGCATGTGTTTGTGTGTATGTATGTGTGTGTCTATGTATGTGTGTGTGTCTTTCTGTGTATGTATGTGTGTGTATGTATGTGTGTTGCGTACTGCCACTCTATCATGTACACTCTAGCCTGCTTATGAAGCTGAGTGCGTGTACTGGCAGTCTAGAATGTGGAGTGTAGCCTGGTTATTATAATCGATTCTTTATATTTTCTTTGTACAAATAGTCATTAAGCTGGTTGAGCGACCCCAGTTCGATTCCAACTCACGCCCACCACCGCTGACGATTATTTGAAACGGACCTGGCCCTCCCCTACGTCGACTCAGCCTCAAACGCGTAACTGCTGTCGTGTGTGAACATCGTCACTGGGGAGACAAAGGCGGCCGGGCATCGTGGATCCAAGTCCCGGGCGAAGCCGGGTCATGTGTATGTGTGTATGTGTTTATGTGTATGTCTGTGTGTCTGTATGTATGTGTGTATGTGTGTGTGTGTTTGTGTGTGTGTGTATGTATGTGGGTTTTTTTCTATGTTTTTATGTCTATGTCTGCGTGTCTGTATGTATGTGTGTATGTACGTGTGTGCATGTGTTTGTGTGTATGTATGTGTGTGTCTATGTATGTGTGTGTGTCTTTCTGTGTATGTATGTGTGTGTATGTATGTGTGTTGCGTACTGCCACTCTAGCCTGCTTATGAAGCTGAGTGCGTGTACTGGCAGTCTATAATGTGGACTGTAGCCTGGTTATTATAATCGATTCTTTATATGTTCTTTCTACTAATAGTCATTAAGCTGGTTGAGCGACCCCAGTTCGATTCCAACTCACGCCCACCACCGCTGACGATTATTTGAAACGGACCTGGGCCTCCCCTACGTCGACTCAGCCTCAAACGCGTAACTGCTGTCGTGTGTGAACATCGTCACTGGGGAGACAAAGGCGGCCGGGCATCGTGGATCCAAGTCCCGGGCGAAGCCGGGTCATGTGTATGTGTGTATGTGTTTATGTGTATGTCTGTGTGTCTCTATGTATGTGTGTATGTATGTGTGTGTATGTGTTTGTGTGTATGTGTGTGTGTATGTATGTCGGTTTTTTTGTATGTCTTTATGTGTATGTCTGCGTGTCTGTATGTATGTGTGTATGTACGTGTGTGCATGTGTTTGTGTGCATGTATGTGTGTGTATGTATGTGTGTATGTGTTTCTGTGTATGTATGCGTGTGTACGTATGTGTGTTATGTGTGTCTGTGTGTCTGCATGTATGTGTGTGTGTATTGTGTATGTGTTTGTGTGTATGTATGTGTGTGTTTGTGTGAATGTGTTTGTCTCTGTGTATGTATGTGTGTATGTATGTGTGTGTATGTGTTTGTGTGTATGTCTGTGTGTGTATGTATGTGGGTTTTTTTGTATGTGTTTATGTCTATGTCTGTGTGTCTGTATGTATGTGTGTATGTACGTGTGTGTATGTGTTTGTGTGTATGTATGTGTGTGTATGTATGTGTGTGTATGTGTTTCTGTGTATGTATGTGTGTGTATGTATGTGTGTTATGTGTGTCTCTGTGTGTCTGCATGTATGTCTGTGTGTATTGTGTATGTGTTTGTGTGTATGTATGTGTGTGTTTGTGTGTATGTGTATGTCTGTGTGTATGTATGTGTGTGTATGTGTGTATATGTGTTTGTGTGTATGTGTGTGTATGTATGTGTGTGTATGTGTTTGTATGTGTTTGTGTGTTTACGCTCGCATTACACAAATGTCTTGCAGGTCTAAGGCGTTCCTCGCGCAGCATTGCCACTTTATTATTGCAGTCGTTTACTGCCGTGCGCACCCTGAAAGTTGTGTGTGTCTGCAGCAAGCGCCTGTATGTGTACCTATGGACGCGCGCGCGTGTGTTGTGTAGGGGGAACGGTAGTGTAGTGCTTAGCGTGCTGTCTGTGTGTGTGTGTCTGTGTGTGTGTCTGTGTGTGTGCGTGTGTGGTGTGTGGGGAGCGGTAGTGTAGTGGTTAGCGTGCTGTCTGTGTGTGTGTGTGTCTGTCTGTGTGTGTCTGCGTGTGTCTGTGTGTGTGTCTGTGCGTGTGTGGTGTGTGAGGAGCGGTGGGTGTAGTGCTTAACGCTACGCTGCGCTACCAACCCAGCGAACCCAGTTCGATTCCCGCTCACGGCCACCACCGGTGACGATTATTTGAACCTCCCCTAGGTCGACTCTGCCTCAAACGAGTAACTGCTGTAGCGTATTAACATCGCCACTGGGGAAACAAAGGCGGCCGGCCGTGGTGGATACAAGTCCCGGGCGAAGCCGGGTAGTACAGCTAGTAAAAGCATAATTGCATTACTTTACCCTGCAAGTGCTCATTCACTCATGCCAGCTTACATGACTTTTCACTATCCCCAAACAGCCAAATTTCACTTCCCGGGACATCACACAAAGGGGGGGGGGGGGGGGGGGGGCTGCCACGATGTTACGCTTAGCGTGCTGCAGTTTGCCATCCGGAATTTTGCCGGTTTGATCTCCCGGTGCGGAGGTTGAAACAATGAGCAGGGTTTATCCAAGTGAGTTTTGTTTTCTGGGATAGGCTTCGTGTTGGGACATTTATTCTTTCGAGCTTTTGCCACACACTGCTGCCGGGCATCTTACCTATTAAATGTATATGTGTGTTAAATATTTTCGCCTCTGCCCACTCAGCAGTATACATGGATAGACCACAGTTAGTCCACTGACAAGTCACGTGCAGTAAACAGGGTAAAGTCTGGGCACCTCTTACCCACCTCTTCTAAGCTGTCTCACCAGCGTGGAAGAGTAGGCCAAATACCCTTTAAAGGGGTTTTTTCAAGAGCGCCCACTAGTGGGTACTCTTCCATCAGCAGTGGTGTGACCAATCAACTCTGAGGCTTCACTGTTACCTTTTGACAGAAAAAGGGAAGCTTTTGAGGTTAATGAGACATAAGGAGAGTCACCTGCACTGCTTTTTTTCCGAAATTGGCCAGCACTAATCTGCCACCAATTTGTTCTCTATGCAGCTCTGAGCCACCACTCTATGCAGCGCCTTTATCGTGTATTGGCCTGTGTCCTTATTGGGTTACTTGTTTTGAAACATACTGCTGGCTGAGTAGGTTGAAGTCCTTAAATGAACTGAAAAAATACTGACCGCAGAGTGAAATGCCTCTCATCCGTGGCCATATCACCCACCACTCTTCTTTGCTTCATGGTGTGATGGCCTCTGTAGATTCATGAGAGATCTTATTACCTCTTCTTGGTTCTTTCGGTAAAGTCACGTAGAAGGGAAGTAATACAATAATAAAAATAAAACATAATAAAATAATTCTCACGACGTTTCGGCTACAACGCAAGCAGCCGTCTTCAGGTGAAGAATGAGACACTGGCAGTGTGAATTATTTTATTATGTTTTATTTTTATTATTTTATTACTTCCCTTCTACGTGACTTTACCAAAAGAACCAAGAAGATGAATCCCTGCAGTCACGAAAGCTTTAAATCGAAATCTTATTACCTGTGGAAGAATTCTTCTTCCTGCTATTTGCGTTTTACGCAGCCCCAAACCTGGCATCAAATGACTTCCGTTGTTTGCTTTAATCTGCCGATGAGTCTCTGGGAAGTGAATATCTGTATCTTTTGTAAGTGGCAGCAAATATGTTTTATGATCTGCGTGTCTCCACAGATATCTGGGAGTGTTACATTCATACCATTATCTGCATCTTTTTGTAAGTGGCAGCAAATAGGTTTTATGATCTGCGTGTTTCCACAGATATTTATGCACGGATAAGAGGATCCACCAATAGCACCTTTGCATACGAATGCCTTAATCTGATTTAGTGAGATCTTCATCTAATAGTGGATGGATCATGGATGATGATGATGAAATTCATGCTAAAGTGACATGGGTATATGCATGTGCATCTCATATGTCAATCCATAGCAGAATAAAGGCCCTCAGTGAGAGTTATTTGACCATACTTCACCAGTGGTGATAATGGGAGGACCACATGACAGTGAGTTTTGCTTCACTGCCTTGTATGTATGAACTTCTTTTGCACCGTACATAGCGAACTGTGCAAATCGGAGGAGGCTTTCTATGCCCACAATGCTGAATTCACCTCGATTGGGCTTGGTGACCTCCCATCCAAGCACTGTCCCAGGTTTAAAACCTGCATAGATTAAAGGTGATTTCTCAGGTGTG
Organism: Lethenteron reissneri; assembly: GCF_015708825.2. NCBI lineage: Eukaryota > Metazoa > Chordata > Hyperoartia > Petromyzontiformes > Petromyzontidae > Lethenteron > Lethenteron reissneri. The sequence continues at coordinate 5,289,992 of NC_083805.1, forward strand.
AATATGCATGTTTAAACTTTACTGAAAGACCCAAAGAATATAAACATATATTGCAGTACTTCTATAAAAAAAAAATATTGTTTTTGAAAACAGATGTAAACCAAGCATCGATCAGGACAAGTAAAATGTTTAATTATTTCAAGACATGTACTTATTAAATGCCCCAACACCGACACAAGCTATAAGTGAAACCAGGGCTTGTGGAATATTTTTTGCTCTTTGATAACAGAGATTTCAATGTGTGACAGTGGTGGACAGAATTGATTTTTAAAAGTTTTTCTCAATCCTTGCAGTTGGACCCTGAAGCCCTGATTCAGCGCAAAATCTGTAATCAATTCTATCCATACTGAGTGACAGTTACATGGCTTTTAATTATCAGTGGAGCTGCTGAGGCTGCAACACTACAACAATTATGCAAAAAAATGCATGGATATATATATGGGTTTCTTAAATTGACTCTTGAAATAAAGTCCTTCTTTTAGATAAGCTTATGTTTTTATCCCCTCTTTAAAATAACAAAAACAACAACCGCCATTCGCCACTAAGTGGCGGTAACGTCATCACGGCGCCTGTGCCAGGCTAAGTGAACTTTAAGGCCACGTAAAGCGTCGAATGCCCGCTGACAGGAGGTCACGGGACAGACCCAGGTGCCATGGGTTGACTGACTGAAATTACTGGCAGATGCTCCACCTGTGCCCCCTAGTGTGCCAACTTCCTGTGTTTTAGCCACCTGGCGCTCTGCTGGTTGTTGTGAACGTTGCTCTTTAAAACACACACATACACAAATACATGGAAAATTTGAATGCGTATTACTCATTAATTCAGCCGGATGGTCCCGTGGGACATTGGTTTGCACAGCGGTAGAAACATTGGGATACATTTCTAAAACTCCCACACCTCTGTCTGTCCAGCAGTATGGATGGGTATACAAGATATAGTTGAACTTCTCCTCTCCCTCTGTCCCCTCCCTCCCTCTTTCTTCTACACCGGAACATAGCCAACCATACTAATTGAGTAGCAGGTCGCGTGTCGTCGTGTAAAGTATCGTTAACTCCCAATTCTACCAAGACATCTGGCCAATTTTGGTAGAATAGGCTAAATGCCCTCTCTTGAGCTCCCCCTAATAGAGGCCCTTGCTGTGATGCACCTTTACATTTTAAAATCTCTGCTGACAAGCTGCACTGCAGTGGGTGGGGGCCTTGGCCTGTGGGAAACCGCCTGTGTGGTTTCACTTCGCTCCCCTGTTCAGAATGAATATTCAGCAATATCCACTGGCCAGCAATGTTGAGTTACGGTCAAACAACCCCCCAACGACTGGCACGGCATGGGGAGGCTTTAACCCAGACGTGCATTGGCAAAGGCTGTCAATGTCTATTATTGTTCTTATTTTTCTTCGGCATTCAGAAAAACGTTGCAGCGTGACGTCTACGGCAGCAAGTTGTTTGGAAGGTAGTGCGTTTATTTATCACAGTTGATGCGATGACACAAAAATCATTGCGCACATTTTTGACGCGTCCGATTAATTGCGTAGTTGTGTGACACCACCACGCTTGAATCGCAGATGGCCCATAGTTGCGCATGATAATTATGCAACCCAAGGGCTCCTGCTGAGTTGTCAGACATAACAGGCTTTGACAAAAGGTCTTTGGTTGGTGCTGCCACTCCCCCTAAGATGCCCTAACATTAATCAAAGGCCTAGGTGGGAAGGGAGGTGAACAAGTGATTAGGTACTTGGATGGCGCCTTGCCTATAATTAGCCTTGTTGCTGTCATTCTGCCCTCCCAACCTTGACCGGTACTTGCAATATCCCATTTAGCTTGCTAAATAACCGCCAATTGACTTTGTACATTGCACTTATATAAATACGCATTATTCATGCTTGGCAAGAGTAAATGTTGATGTAAATTGCTTCTTTTGGAGTTATATACTAAACACTAAACCCACTTGCAATTGTTTAAAATGTGTATACAGTACAGCACGTAATAATAAATAATGTGGTTATAATGATAAGGATTGCAAGGGATAGCGATGGCATTGGGCCTTCATCCAGCAGTAGATAGACAATGGTTGATGATTCTTTGATTATTTCGGTAAAGTTACGTAGATGGAAAAATAATAATGAAAATAAAATGTTTTATTATTATCATATAGAAAAATAATTATTTCGAAAAATAAAAATATTTGTATTATTATTTTTCTATCTACATAACTTTACTGAAAAAAAACTAAAATATGAATTCCTGCAGCCATGAAAGTTTTAAGTAAAAATGTAATGGTTAATGATTCAGGATGTTAATTTGGGAAACTGCTGCTGTGATATTGTCTACAGAAAACATTCACGATGTTTTGTGAGCAGCAAGCTATGTATGCCCTTGATGTGAGGCGTGTATAACATGCTATCTTTCTACAGAGTAATGCACCGTTGGAGTACAGAATTTGAATATAGAGTATCAGTGAGTGAACGCAGAAGGAAATCCATCACTACTGGGGAATGTTGGGTAAAACAGGATACTTAAAGATTTGGACATTTCTGTAGATCAGCCTAGAACATCAATCGTTTTGAAATTGCTCATACGATGTACAACTCTCGAGGGTATTGTACTGCCAAAAGAATATTGTAAAAACCCTTTGCAATGTCCAATTTACACCACACTATTTTGGCGAAATGGGAAACGCCACTGAGGTGAAATGTTATACACATTCATATTTGCGCATTAGAAACAACAACGCACAACCTCTGTAACAATACAGTTATACTCTTTGGTTCTTTCGGTAAAGTCACGTAGAAAGAAATTACATAATAATAGAATACGACGTTTCGATTGCAACACAAGCAACCATCATCAGGTACAAATGAATGAGAAAACAAACATAGTAAACTTGCAAATATAATGCAATACAACATAGAGAGTCGGCTAACACAAGAGTCAACACCCCACCTGGTTGATTACGTTCTTCCAAAGATTGCTAAATTTGAGAGAGAGACCAAACATAGACACGGAGACACACAGACAGACACACAAGCAGAGAGAGAGAGACTCACACAGAGACAAACAGAGACAAACACATAGGCACACAGAAGCTTCGAATCTAGTATGAATGTAGTTATAGCTTCAGGAAGAAGAAGAAGAAAGTGACAAAAATGAAATAAAAAAAAGTACGCCGAAAGCTCAAGGCCATTCCAGGCTTAGTCTAACGAGCACGCTTCACAGGTGAGCTGTCTCTCGTCACTGTCAACACGAGAAGCACACGCACCCCGTGGGCCCACCTGTGACTGGTGACAAACACCGCATCCACCCTTCACCGCCTTCTGTCCTTTGGATGGAAACGGACGATAGCAGTGGACACGCGTGCAGTCGGTGGCCACACGTTATTTGCTGTTGTTGTTGTCGTTCATTCCATATTACAACAGACACGACTACGCGACTTACACAAGCCTAAGTCCAAAGGCCACCCGACGTAGCGCTATATAATGCATGGGTATAATGACTTTAAACCCCTCGCCAAACCTCCTACGCATTTCACAAACAGTACTAATCGCATATCTGCATTTCCCATAAATATGCTAACTTCCTCTTGATATGCAAATTATTTTGTCAAGACGCTCTTCGCCGCTCCATCCCGGCATAAATAGTCGCTCCAAGCCTGGGGCGTGCCATTCAGACTCTGCCTTCTCGACAGAGCTGTTCTCCACCTGAAGACGGCTGCTTGCGTTGTGGCCGAAACGTCGTGAGAATTATTTTATTATGTTTTATTATTATTATTTTATTATTTTCCTTCTACGTGACTTTACCGAAAGAACCAAGAAGATTAATCCCTGCAGTCACGAAAGCTTTAAATCGAAACGTAGCGCTATTTATTAACTCGTTTGCAATGCTTAAAAAACAAACTTTCATCATATTCTGTCACTATCTATGGACAGACCATATCACCATCAGCCACAGTCAACCCACCGCTGCTGGATCAAGGTCTCCCCCATCCCTCGGTCGCACCCCATCACCCGCACACAAACTGATTGAATCGTGCCATCTCTTCAGCGAAAGTCCTCTTGGACACATTCCATTTCTGTTCTGCCACTCCACAATTGTTTTTGATCGTGGGCCATCATCCCCTTCGCACGATATGCCCTGCCCAGGTACAACTTACTTTTTTTTTTAGCAGTCAATATGACGTCTCTATAGCTTGCGTTTCTTCGCTGACCCATGTGTTCCTCATTGTGTCTCTCAATGGGATGCCATTGTGTTTCTAATTAGTGTTGTTCATTTACAGAGGTGGACATGAGCGGTCGTGCGCTTTTGGGAAGCTGAACTTGACAGTGAGAAATCGTGCCTGAAAGAAAATGCTCAGTCGGTGTCTACTGCCAGCTATGACAAATGGATCAGAGACATGGACACGGACAAAGAAGAGATGAGGAATTGGGATCGGGGTGTAATCATAAATCAGACACATCCAATGGACTATTATGAAAAGTAAATGGGCTTGGGCAGGACACCTCATGAGAAGGGGTGACGGCTGATGAATGAGACTGGCGACAGATTGACAGCCAAAGGAGAGAACGTGTCAAGAGATGGTGCCCGTCGTGGAGACGGAGCGACGAGATCTGTTCACGTGCAGGAGTGAGATGGATTGTGGCATTGTGGGAAAAAAATGGCAATGTCATGGGGAGACTTTCATCCAGTAGTGGAGAGACAATGGTTTGCTCATGATGGTTATGCTGCATTGTGTATAAATACACGTTGTATGCAGTGTAAAACAATTGTAATTTTAATAGCGTCCGGATTCATGTTTTTACATGCAGGGGAACTTCATGATTTTCGTTCGGAGCCATGTTTGTTGTGTGCAATGTCACATTCGCAGTGGCATGGCTGCTATAGATTCAAAATAAGTAGATTCGTATTTATTCCTAGAAAGCATTTATCCGGAGTTAGATTTCTGCCATTAAAATAATTATCACAAAAACCGACAACTTTAAATTCGATGCATAACGGCATGCAGTGTCATAACAAAATAGCCGTTCATCTATTCAAGGGATTCTTATTTATTTATTCTACAGTAGTTTTCTGTCTTGCACCCCCCCCCCCCCCCAAAAAAAAAAACATCTGCCTTTTCGAGCTCTGCGATGCGTTCAAAAAGAAAATTAACTTGCATTGGGACAAATAGGCATAGTTCCTGAAGCACATGGAGCAAAACATCGGACATCATGCTGAACAAACAGAGGGTATATCCAAATAACAAATCAGAGGGAGATATGCAGCACAACTGCGAAAATCTATGCCGTACAGTAGCACTGCATCTGCTTATTTTCGCCCTCATGCACGCGATCTTTTAAAATACACAAACTCAAAATGCATTGTGGGTAAAAGCGTTTGTAAGTCGAGTTATGTTCTCTGTCCACACGTAAATAAAGAGATAAAAAAAATCTGACCCATCAGCCTGTTGCCTTCCAATACCAACGTTATCAGTCAGGATTTGTTTAAGCAAGCAAACTTTGGACTGGTGTTGACCTTTGGGGTCTCATCGATAGACTTAGGCATTCCAACAACATTCTCATGGATCACCATATCGTATTAGCAATACCGCAATTTTAACATAATGCTAGTTTACAAGTTAAAGCAGCTACTCAAATCTGTCCAGGTCGCGAGGTCAAATCCCAATCCATAAAGCCCTTTAGGGGGTTAATAAAATGAGTACCACTTTGTGGTGAAGTCAACAGTGGTTGTTCTGTGGATAGACTTAACCCCACCATAGGAATGTAGAATTTCTAAATCCGTTGAGAGTGGGAGATGAGCTTCGTCTCTACGGTCATTTGCACGGGAAATCACTCTGATGTCAACCAGACCGAGGAGGCGATTGCGAGCGAGCGAGCAATTTGAGTGTGTAATTGAGCATCATTAAAGGAAAACAATTCAGGTTAAGCAGTTGAGTTCAATGAGGAGAAAGGCAGGGCAAGGGTCAAGTGAAGACGCGTCGTTTGGGGAAGTGGGGGGGGGGGGACAGACGTCCCAAGCAGCCGGAAGGGTTCTAGATTTGAAGCTTTCGTGACTGCAATGATTCATATTCTTAGGTTTTTTCGGTAAAGTCACGTAGGTAAAAAATTAAAATTAATAAAAGTAAAATAAAAATCACGACGTTTCGGAGGCAACACGGGCTTCCGTCTTCAGGTGGAACCGTCACAGCATGATTGCTGTATCAAGCAATCGTGCTGTGACGGTTCCACCTTATTAATTTTAATTTTTTATCTACGTGACTTTACCGAAAAAACCTAAGAATATGAAGCCGAGAGGGTGTCAGGAGAGAACGCGCCAACGTCAATCGCATCGGTGCAAGGAATGTGTGTGCGGTCACAGTGGAAATAAACCAGGGGACAATCATGCTTATATCAGCCACATGCATAAGTGTGGGGGGGGGGGGGGTATGACAATATATTACTGCTTTTGCTATTAAGAATCTATTGTGTGTTACGGAATCACTATGTGCCCTAGTGGGATAACATTCAAACATTGGCATTATTCCTCCAGGCAATCTCGATGGCCTCGAGTTCAAAAACCTGCCGAGATGCAAAGGAATTGCATCAATTGCATTGCGTTTCACCTCCATAAACATTACTGGGATGGTGGAAACTAAAGTAGTTTTGCTACTCTAATGGTGGGTGCACTTTGGGAATATTGAAAAGGAACATTATTTCACTCGTGCCACAGACTGAGAAAATGCACAATATGTCGGTCATAAGTTGTGGGATTCGTAACGCCCCCCCCCCCCCCCCCCTCATGATAATACGTGAATGCATGCTCCGGTTCACAAGGATTTTATTACGTGAAGGAGGATTTTTTTTAAGGTCAGTCGGGCTACGTTTGTAACACTGTGATGTCGCTACATTTACACCAAAAAGAGATCAAAACGATGAAATGAAAGATTTTATTTGGAGCTTTCGTGACTGCAGGAATTACTCTTTGGTTCTTTCGGTAAAGTCACGTAGAAAGAAAAAATAAATTAAATAATAGCATACGACGTTTCGATTGCAACACAAGCAATCCTCATCAGGTACACATGAAATAGAAAAAAAACCTAGTAAATTTAGAAATATAATACAATACAACACAGAGAGTCGGCTAACATAACAGTCAACACCCTACCTGATTGATTACGTTCTTCCAAAGATTGCTAAATTTGAGAGAGAGACAAAACACAGACACGGAGACACATAGACAGACACGTAAGCAGAGAGATAGATAACACAGAGAAACACACAGAGAGAATCAAATAGAAATAAAAGATTGCGGATCAGAGCAGCTTGGAGAGATTTTTGGGGAAAACTGGGTACGATAATCCGTAACGCAATGCGCCAATACGTCGAAAGAGGAACACGTTTAATCAATGCACCATTACCAGCTACGATGTACGGATCAGAAAACATGGGTGGTGATGAAGAAGATGGAATACAAATTCAATGGTGCGCAACGACGAATGGGAAATGCGAACGCTTCGAATCGCCAAAGTACATGGATCAGAGACCAAATGTATATCGGTAACATCACGTGGAGTGTGTTCGTAAGTAACAAAAAAATTAAGTAAGGCGGCTTGGGCAGGACGTTGCGAGAAGAGCTCTGTATGGCAAGCGGGCGACGAATAAACGAGCGGCGACCACGAGGAGGAAATGCATCAAAAGGGGACATCTGCTGTGAAGACGCAGCGATGAGATCAGCTCCGCCGCAGATGCTCGGTGGGTTATTCGCCATCGCAGAATTGTGAGCGATGCCGTTGGCTTGGGGGGGGGAGGCGTTTATAAATCATCCGGTGGAATACTGATTTATGGCTAACGATGTTCATACCAAATAGATAACGTTATCATGGCGAAGTCTTCGTAGATTTTCCACAACGTTAAGATTAGATTGTCACCATCGTGGAGCACCGTTGGCTTTTGCAAAGGATGGCGACACAGCACTAGGGGAATAATAAGCATAATCATGCAAGCTCTGTCCACTGCTGGATGTAGGAATCCCTAAGCCGTCACCATCTCTCATGGTCTTGCAATGCAAACAATTAATCTAGCACCTGTATACGAGTATATTACATTACTCCACCTCCATCAAAGACATCCTCTCGTGCTTATTCTCCCGTTTGCCAGCCATCATGTATCCTAATTCAATCAATTTAAGTTGGTCTAGGTTTATATTTTGTACAAAATAGAGTACAGTCCCGTGGGTAATTTTGAATATTTATATGACCAAAAAAAAAGCCCATTCTACTCTCAACTGAAATCAGCGGCATTTAAACTGACGATGACCAACAACAACAACAACAAAGAAACAACCTGAAATGCCTCCTCTTGTCTTCTGGATGCGTACTTAACTCACAGCATCCGTTCGCTGTTCAAAGATACAGAGAATGACTCAGAGGCGGACAAAGGCGGCCACGCAGTGAGAGGGCGTGAGATTCAACCCAAAGCTCTTGCGGTTCTTCGTACGTGAAGTTGTTGTTGTCCCATTAACGAGTGTTTGCACGTGGATGGAAATCGGAGCACGTGGAGAAAACCCACGCGTGCAAGGGAGCAACGCTCCATTCTGTACAAAAGGAACAAACAGAATCGAAATTTCGCTGTGCTGCCGTTTCCTGGCAAGCCAGAGTAAGGCACCTTGATAGTCGCAGGAAGAGAGCTTTGCAAGATTTGTGCGATCCAGCAAACCCTCGCCTCCACAGTGCTGGATTACAGGTGTGCATAGCCACCACCGCATGATGAACACCACCGCATAAATACACGCTAAATAGTCACATCTGCTTCAGTGGCCACACTATTGTGATTGGTATTCTTAGGTTTTTTTCGGCAAAAGTCACGTAGGTAAAAAAATTAAATTAATAAAACTAAAATAAAAATAAAATAAAAATCACGACGTTTCGGAGGCAACAACAAGCTTCCGTCTTCAGGTGGAACCGTCATCACAGCACGATAGCTGTATCAAGTGAGAAAGCTTCAAATCTAGAATTATTGTGATTGCTATTTGTTACGCGGTGCTACTGTGCAGCAGATCACAAGTGCAAACGTGCAATATACATGGGATTGATCACATGCATATTTGAAAAAAAAACCTTACCACTTTTGCAGGTAGCCACGAGGAAGTGAACGCCGCAATAACTCACGGTTGACGTGTAGCAGCCCAGCGCAAGAGTGTCTTTCGCTTCACGTACGCGAGCACACTCACCGAGTAACGCGGCGTCCTGGGGTGCCGTATGACCTCGGAGCTCCCCACTCCTCTCATCGCTAAGGAGGGTCAAGATTTCACGTCTCTTAATAGAGGCTGGCCCTGAATAATCGAGTTGACAAAATGAGCGAGGGCTCCATTATTGCACTCGTCGACGGGTTCGAGAACCGGGGGGCTGTCACGGAGCACGGAAGTCAAGTCCCTCGCTGCCTGTCAGTAACACCAGGACTCAACTTCTCTTGCTGTGAATAACCCCGTGCGAGGCATAACACCTGCGATCCTGAACCACAAGCGAGGCCACAACACACCACATCCTACGGCGTTCAGAGTGTTGAGTTTTCCTACACACGGTGCCAGGGGTACTACGTCGAATGTGAAAGCAACGCTGTCCGTGGTGCTCGCGATCAGCGCACAAAGAGTTTCGACCCAGACGTTGCTGGTTCGATCTCCGGCCACGGGAGCTTCAAACACCACCCCCGCTTCTGTCTGTCCACCGAGCAGTAGAAATGAGTGCAAGAAAAAGTCAATCGGGAGGTCAAGGTGTCTGGACAACGTGGAAAAAGTAGGCAAAGAATACCGTCCGGTGTAGGCCCTTCTGTCAGCTGTGACATGAGCAAAGCAACTGCAGGGCTGCCTTTTTTTTTACCTTTTGCTTAATGCAAAATGCTTGTGCTACTGAAAGCATGATTGGATCTTTGAAAAAAAACTTGGCATTTTAGAATCGATGATCAATTTGAACTCTCCCAAAACACACGCTTATATGCCATGCAGCATTTTTATTTCTCAGCGCTAATGGACTTTAAAACCATTACTCTTTTTTGTACGTAAAAATTATGCTATATTATGAAACAAAGACTCAATTCATGTTGGGCTTTTAAAGAGCTGACATTTTAATAGCTCTCATAGCATATTGTTTGATATTTATGTGTGAGGCTACATATGCTTAAAACAATAGATGACAGAACGTATACTGTACTTAAACCCAGGCAGGTGGTCTATATATTTTTATCGAAGACACTTCTGCCCCTAAAATAAAATGAAACGTGAATATTGCCTATTACACTGCCATTGACGATCTCCATAAATCTCTATAGGACTCTTTCTCACCTGAAATGTTTTTTAGTTGAAAAACAACAAAACAGGTGATGTCAATGATAATTATGGTCATGGTGGTTATGATATCGGATTAATTATCATCAACAGCAATGATCTATCCCCTGCTGGATGAAGGCCTCTGCACATCAAGTCATCTCACCACTCCATTTCCATGGTAGCGGTACACTGTTTTCTCCTGCGCCTTCCATTCAGTCACGTGTCCAATGCCCCTCATTTCTTCTAGTGATGTATCCTGCCCATGCCCACCTACTTTACTTAATATTTCAAATGACGTCACTCATTAGTATTTGTAATGCGCCTGGTTTCATAATATTGTAATAAAAGGACTCGGACACTTCTCTCTGACTCCGTGTCCTTTATTTGGGTTCGCGTTCTCCTTCCCTCACGGCACTCCTCCTGAGACTCTCTGCCTGGCAGCTCCACAGCTGCCTTCGCTCCCGTAGCCTTCCGCGCTCCTGCAGCTCCGCTGCAGGCTCTTGGTGCAGCCCTCTGGCTGCTCTCACAGCAGCTCCACCGCTGCTCCCTGTTCCTCCGTGCTCGGTCACCGCTGGCCGGCGGTGCCGAGTCTTACCGTGTGTGGCGATCTCGCCACTCCCCAACCTCAGCCCTCCGTGGCCTCTGTGGCTATCTCGCCATCTCCAATCTCAGCCCTGCGTGGCCTCTGTGGCTATCTCGCCATCTCCAACCTCAGCTCTATCCCCAACTCTCTTCCACCCCGCTGGCTGGCGCCGTCATGAGCCCCTCAGCCACCAGGCTGAGGCACGGCGACCACCCAACGTGTTCACCACCCTTCACTCCCCCGACTGACCCAGATGGCTTCCTGTCTCCCCGCTATAACTTCTCCCCCACGTGACCCTGACTCCTCCCTCTCGGATCGTCATATCCGCCCTGCCCATTTACGCCCGCATTACAATATATTGACCAATTTTTTTACATAATCAGGAGTGTTAATTTGATGCACGTCACATCTGTTAGTTACTATTACGGTCAATGTACCATAAAAAATATTCTCTGACAACAAATTAGCAAGGCAACAAAAAAATGGTTACGTATCGACTATAATTTACACAAGGGTCGCGTTTTTGCCGATATTTTGGGGAAATAACACTGGACGGTTGTGCTCAAAGTCAATATTCATGGTTGAAAGTTATCAGCAACGAACTGCCACAGCAGTAAGAATAGAAATATTAGCAGAATCATTACGAATAATGGAAAATAATGAAACAACATTATTTGCTACCGTACCGAGAGGCATAAGCAATTCGCCGTCAGGCTGGTTAAGGCACACATACTGGTGGTGTAATGCTGCATTTTCTGTGCAATCATTTACATTTGCGCTACATCATACCCTACATGAAGACGTTACGCTAATAATAATATCCAGCGGAGCTGCACATATTATGCAAACGTGCACGAGATAAATCCGTAACCTAATTAAAATTTACTTTTTACATTAACCAACAAGGCAAGCTATAATTAAGATCCTCCCACACCGTTCCCACTGCCAAATGCATTCTCTCGAGTCCCATATTTAGGCTAGGATAAGAAACAAGTGTGTCTGTCTGTACGACGGAGGCCCGATTTGGTGCGGTTAATGACATTCTTGGGGCGCGTAAAAATTGACTATTAAACTTTGCATAGCTGACCCAGTGTTTTTATCGATTCACGTAATTTAAATTTCCTGCTGAAGGATGTTCGCGCATTAATCAAGACAAATAACGCCACCCACGAAACTAATTAGACACCACGCCGCTTACAGGGTCCGTCTGTGCTACTTTATGCATTTAACATATTTCCCCATTATCTCGAATGTCTTGTTCACTGTGAATCTCGGTGCACTACAATTTTTTGTTAATAACAAAGTGGCCAAAGACTCATTGAGCATCGTGGACTTGTTACGCGCGCTCGAAAAATGCCACGCGATTTAAAATAAAACAGAGTCGCCCACTCTTCTGAGTAGGCTTATTTGCAAATTGTCTCGTAAGGCGTTTTGATGGTGTTCGAAAGCAATTACCGTGCCGCGTTAGACAAAATGGAAGGTGTTGCAGGTGTGATGCAAGGAATAACGCAACTAAGAAAAACATCTCTAGCAATGGGTGAACCTAAAACAACATTATAACAGAACCTACTGGTGACCTTAGATTAGGGCGTATGACCTCAAGCAACTGAAGGGGACCCCCCCCCCCGGATTCATGACAAAAGTAGGGATGCTCAAAGTATTACCTCGAACTCAGATCCCTTGTGAAATTAATACGAAAGCTCATCTTTCTAATTTTATTATTCAACATATTGGTAATTAGCCTCTTATCTTAATTATATCACACAATTCTGATAGCATTATAATATAATACTTAATTTAACACTCATAATAATAATGTATGATGAATGGCATTAATTTCTAATACGATATGCCCATAGTGTAATGTTGATGGTCACGTGACTTTCTTGTCAGGGTGCCCTCATGGATTGCCACCACCACTGCAGGCGTATCACGATTCGTTGATCAAAGTCGATTCTTGGCACGCGCATTAACTCGCCAGTGATTTTGTGTGCGTGTAAAATAGTATATGGTGAGTACAAATGAGAGGGACAGTACAAACCGGCTCGAGAAGGGTAACACAGCACAAATTAGACAGTCTTAATGAGACAGCACAGGTGGCACGGATTGTAAACTTCTGCACGCAAACTTCTGCCAAGTCCAGAAAATCGTGGGAAAAGTAAGTTTTGCCTTCTCATCTATCAAGAGCTCAATTACCTCCGATCGCCAACAGCTTGAAGGCACGCCGAAGACCCCTTGGTAGACGCCATGAGCTTCAAAATTCAACGAAATGCAACTCGTACCCTGACGATGTTAGAAAAAAAGCCGAAAATGGAATTTGATGAGATGTCAACAAAAAAACAAACGACCTCGTGAAAGACCCCAATGCAGAATATCACGGGCGCGCAAACCCTATAACCACATCCGCACAATCCGCGGCAGATGTGGATAGTTTGGATGCACAAATGAAAAACAATTACAAAAAAACTCTCCTCCAGACCACAGAATGATTCAATTGCCGATGTACAAATGATGAACGAGGAGGCATCATGGCCACGCACTGCTGCTCACGGCGCAATTATATAGCTCAAGCAACCACAATGCTACAATATAGTTGTTACTTCTTGACTTAAAGCTTTCGTGACTGCAGGAATTCATATTCTTTGAGTCTTTCAGTAAAGCGACATAGATAGCAAAATAATCAAATGAATAAAAGTAATAACAATATCACGACGTTTCGATCGCAACACAAGCAATCGTCCTCAGGTGAAACATATATCAGGAGAGCTGCTGAGGCAGGAAAAAGTATATGTTGGGAGCGCTGCGAAGGCAGAGAGTTATAAAGATTTGAGATGGGTGTAGCCCAAGGGTCAGTGGGCGGGGCTAGAGATGAAATTTGAATGTAAATGTAAGATCGGGCAAATCTTGACAAACGAAGCTGTGGGGGTGGCCATTGTATTTTTCACCTGATGACGATTGCTTGTGTTGTGATCGAAACGTCGTGATATTGTTATTATTTTTTTATTAGTTTTATAATTTTATAATCTACGTGGCTTTACCGAAAGACCCAAAGAATATCGTTGTCACTGTACACCTACATAAGCCATACGAAAAAGAAGATTGGAATGATATGACCCAAAACGCTCTAAGCCAGTGGTCCTTAACCTTAATTGCAGCCTTACACCCCTTTGGTTCTCAATCGTAAACAAATGTATAATGTTAATACATGCATAGGTTTAATGAAACAAAGTAGTCGTAATTCTAGTTTTGAAGCTTTCGTGACTGCAAGGATTCATACTCTTTGGTTTTAGCGTCCTTCTTCAGGTGGGGACAACGTAGCGAAAGCACAACCACTTATGTGTGTCACACTTAAGTGGTCGAAAAACAACGCTTGTGTTGCGCCCGAAACTTCGTGATTTAATTTAGTTGTTTTCATTTATTTTATTTTTTACCTACGTGACTTTACCGAAAAAACCAAAGAGTATAAAGTAGTCGTACTTACACGCCTGTGTTAAATTTGTGTTTCGATGAGTCACCTTCTAAAAACATCTGACCATGTCTCGCACCCCCAGAAAGGGCATCACGTACCTCCAGGGGGTGCTTGTACCCCAGGTTAAGAACCAATGGTCTAAGCAGTAGTTTACTGAGAGCTCTAATAAGTATTTTTGTTTCTGCATTAAATAGGGTTTTTTTGTCAGTCAACTGTTTTCTCAACTAATTGCAGTTGTGCATCGTCGAATCGCAATGGGAAATGGCAAGAATACGTTTGCTGTGTTAAAGATTTGGGGAGCGACACAGTAATGGAATTGTATTTTTTCAAGCACCACGATTGCTAAATATTCCGTAGAATAAACATGTCTCCATTAGAGAAAAAGTACTTGCAAATATTGGGGTTTTCTCCCAAGTTTTTCATTACAGTGCGCAGTTATAACATGAAATTGAAATCAGTCAGGTGTGGGAATGCCGAAAAGTAATGCTATGTTCTTCACTCTTCCGCCATCTGGTTCAAATAACTGCTAAAGACACGTGTAAAATGGTTGCTTAAAAGTCATCCATATTTCCATGCGAGGGTATTTTAATATAATTTAGATCCCGGTAAACTGCTCAATTGCAAGTTGCATTACATTACCGTGTGTGACTATGTATCAAGGGGGTGCCATTACATAAGGCTGCGACTCCGCTTAATTAATGATCCACGCGTTGCCCTGAATCAAAAGCATATGTGTGCTGAGTAGAACGAGACAGCAGCTTGAGCACTGATCCATAGATGGTTGTGGAATTCAATAAAATATTAGGCTTTTAACAATTCTAGAATTCATTGATACGGCCTTCTAAAATTTTACATCGAAGTTTTTATTATTTACTATATACAAAAATTATACAGTTAGGCTCAATGCAATGAGCAGAGCAAATGAGACGGAAAAAATAGAGATAAATGTGACAATATATATTTTTACATAAATGTCTTTTAAAAATAATATGCCAATTGTGCTATAGGAATTGTTCATGCGACAACGTGTATTTTCTGAATCCTCACAGAGCAATGCATCACATCGAGTTATTAAATGATGGGACCTTTATGCCAGTATCAAAGTATGCAAAATACGAATATATTTTGCTATTTCTGGCAATAAAACAGGCGTTAAGATGTTCAAACACCAAATAGAAACCTTTTGCAAGGAATCAAGTCTGCATTAACCACACGTACTTGTGGTGAACATGCAAACAGAGTTTGGTGTTTGAACACCTGTTTATTGCCAGAAAGGATAAAACCTAATCTTATTTTTCATAGTTATTAAATGGTCCGTGGAAGCACATATCACATAACTACTTTCAAAATCTCTTAAAGGTGACCTTTTTTCATCCACACACCAAGGGCTGCTGCATTGTTCCACATGGCCTGCCACAGAGAACTGTTCATCACAAATTCGGTCAAAGCAATCGGAATTGATTGTTAGAGCTGGAATTTAGTTAGATTTTATGGAAAAAAAAACTATACGTATATTTTTTTCTACAGTAATTGACGACTGAGATGAGAGAGCATCGACTCATGGCACTTGTGAGAACCGGATTTAATAATGGACGGGCAACCTAGTTTAATATCCAGTCTCAGTGGTGCTGGCTGACAGCTCTGGCCTCAACCACCCAGTCAGCTGAAGAATCCATTATTGACCAGAATCATGATCCAGATTCATGGTAATTCATCCAATAAAACCAAAGGTGATACTTTCTTCCTAAATATAGAGTGAAACATAATTTAAACTCTTTATTTCTTGCAATGACATTCAGTGGTATGGCTCATGCTGTGTATGCTGTCACAGATAGTCTTGCTCCACAAATTCAATATACTTCACAGACAACAATCTAGCATTAACACATTCCTGCGGAGGGAGCTGGTAGGAACGTTGGGTTGCTCGGTCAATGGCCAGGGTCAACGGCGGCGTGGTGTATTCCGCAAATATGCCCGACTGTGAGGGCGGGCACAAGCCGGCGTGAGTAGGTTAAACGTTGAGTTTTATAAGGGCACCACATGGTGATCAGCCCCTCCCCACCCAGCCCCACCCCTCCCACCCCTTACCCAGCCCCACCCTCCCCACCCAGTCCCTCTCCACCCTCCGCAACCAGCCCCTCCCCACCCAGCCCCACCCTCCCCACCCAACCCCTCCCCACCCTCCCCACCCAGCCTCTCCCCACCCTCCCCTCCCCACCCAGCCCCTCCCTCCCCACCCAGCCCCTCCCTGCACGACGGACGCACGGACACAATAATCCCCTGTGGGCTGGTGTAACCAGGAGGTTCCTACCAGTAAAAAGCAGATATAAAAATGAGTGGGGCGTTGGCATAATGGATATTGCACTATGAACCTGGCGATCTGAGTTTGATTCCTGGCCATGACTACCATCAGCGTAGAGTAATATCCAAACCAGCCCTAGGCCACACCAACATCACTAACTTGCACTGACCAGCGTGGAGAAGTATGGTTGAACATCCCTCCCGCCCCCATGGCCATCAAGGAATGGGGAGGCCTTCATCCAGTAGTGGATTAAAACAATGCTGTCCATAAAAAACAAAATATTTGTTTTTAATCATGTCACTATTTTGTATGTATGTTGAACTACTTTCCCACCGCACGTAGCAACCAGTGCTAATTAGTGGGTGAAGAAATTGGCAATTTACAATTTTAATAGCAACCAAAGTATGAATGATGGAATGAACTCTCAGCTAAACTTTAATTATACACGAACGTAAACAGGACAAACTCGTGCGCATTCATAAAACCCTTGCTCATAAATCATGCGTACATAACAGATACTTGTAACCGGCTTTAGAAATGCGATATCTTTGCTGAACGGTTTTGGGAACGGGGAGACGAGCCGGCAAACTGTTGCCTCACAAAATGCAATGGAGCGGAATGCATGAAAATACCGAAATTGCATCGCGTGCAATTGTCTACAAAGTGGCAGCTATTTTACGGCACTTTCAAGAGCTTCTTGCCGCTGCTGCTGCTGCCATTACTTTGCCAAGTACAAGTTCTTGGCCTTTTTAGCTGATGCCGAAATCTTTTTTTCTCTAAGCTTTTACTCAAGTGCTGCAATTGACCATTCAATGTAAGACCGCTTGCCTCACTTGAGCGGAATGGTGCACATACGTATGAACGGTGAACATAAAATGTTGAGAAAAATAACTCGCCAAACTCTATGGTTTTTTTCCACCGATTAGCGAGTCACGAACTTACGATGACTGATCTAACTTAATGAAAAAAATGAATTAAAAATTAACCCGTAAAAACAAAGTTTTTCACTATAAATCCTTAAAATGCTTGGCATCGGTTTTATTTTATTATTCATTTCTGTTTTTCTTGAGTAAGAGTTTCATTTTTATCACATTGGTATTTTAAATTAAATATGAAAAAAAAATTCGTTAAAAGTGGAAAATTTTGGAAAAAAATGTTCACGAAAATAAATTGTCACGCACAACGAGTCTGTGTGCAAAATGTCAGCTCGATTGGATCACGGGAAGTGGGTTAAAAAACGATCGAAAGATTTGCACGGTCGTAAGCGCGCAAGCAAGCAAGTGAACTTAATATAAAGGATTAAAAAATGTGCACCTCCGATGAAGTGCAACATACATACGTAGAGTCCACCAGATGAAGATTGAGGGTCGACACTTTCGTTATTTCCCGCGGGCTCACGCGTATGGCGTGAGCCCGCGGGGGTGGCTGTGATCGTCGAAAAGTGGCAGGTGCATTGCCGGTCTGCGATGGAAACTGCCGAGGTGTCTGGTGTACCGCGACTTGCCTGCTGGTTGTACGTAGGGGTGGAGAGCGGCCGTTGGCATGAGGGCAGCCCCAGCAGGGCAGCGTCGGTGCGACACCGGCGTGCGATGTGGCCCCGCGTGGCCACATTAGTGGCAGGCCACCGGGTCCCGGGTTCGGCTGGATGCTCTGAGTCCAACAACGAGTCCTCTGGGCTGGTCCCCGGTATATCCCCCTCGCAGCCGCCAACACATGTATACAAAAGGTAAAGGTGCAGCCCTGCAATTGCTTTCCCAAGTCACTGCTAGTGAAAGGGCCTCCACTAGAGTGAGCTTAAGAGAGACACTCTAGGTAGGATGTGGGCTATTCTTTTACGCCGGTCAGACATCTTGAAAGAGGTGGGATTGACTCACTGTTCTTGTACTCATTTCTACTGAGGGGGGGAGGGGCAGAGCCGGCCCAGCCACTAAGCGACCCTTGCAATTGCAAAGGGCCCCGTGGCCAGCAGAGGGCCCCCTAGAGTCACTGCTAGCTCGTGGGTGAAAAAAATCATACATCAAAGGGGCCTCCAACCAAATTTTGCTTAGGGCCCCCAAAGGTCTAGGGCCGGTTCTGGGGAGAAGGGGTGGTATTTGAAAAAAAAAAGCCACCCCATTATTTGAGATCAGATCAGCAACCTGCCAATCTACTGACTGTGGTGTATACATTTAAACTGCTGGGTGCAGTTTCATGGAATGTTCACCGGATTTAAGAAACTTGAACCATTGTTTGAACTTTCCACATTCGGAGATCGAATCGGCGACCTCTGGATTGCATTGCATCGCAGCAGCATGCTGGCACATATGACGCGTTGTAAATTCAAAGCACAACCGGCATGAAATGAATACTTTGCAATGGAATCAACAACACGATAAAGTTCTACGCATTTCACGTTTCAAAAAAAAAAAATTCAAACAATTTACGATGCACTGGAAGGATTTAGTTTGCATGCTTATTGGAAGGGATGCTTTTTTTCCAGATTTTAAGATGTCAGGTGTGGTCCACACATCACGTCTGATCAGTGAAATAAGCAGAAGTAATGCCATCCGTCATCGGAGGCCACCCGTCCGATTTGTGAGTGCAAAAAGCTGCGTGATGAATATCTCCGTCACTGCTGATTACGCTCAGCCCATCAAGGGACAGGTGGAGTGTGCTTCCGAAACCTTAAGGTCTGTACACCGCTGGGGATTCCATTTGAAAGTGGAGAAAATACCGGACTTGTAAAAATAGAGAAACATTTCTATATCGTTCTCTTTTAATGTGTTTTGAATGCATTTATTTTTAAAAGGTCATGTTGCATAAACATTTCTCATGTAACAATTTGCCCATGTTGAAATTCAAATTGTACATTCTGAGATCGCTATTGACGAATTGTTTTGTTTTGCCAATGTGGCGAATGCAAGCGCCTCCGGTGGCTGCAGGGGTCACGTGAACTATTGCATATAGCACTTACAAATTCAAAACATAAATTCTGGGTTTGAGTGACATACATTATTAAATAAGCTATATATATATTTGAATATATCCTATGCATGCATGTTGACTTCTTTTCGCACCGTACATAGTCAACCGTGCCGATTGGAGGTGCGGCGAAAGGACAACTAACTAAACGCAAAAAGCAGTTCTAAAGAAATTAGTTTTCAATCGATACAAAAAACTATAACTTTTTCACAATACTTATTTTTTAGCAAACATAGTACTTTGGATAACACACTGTCTGAAGCTTTGTACTTTTTTTTATGTACACTATAATTCACTTTGTATTTCCACCTGAGTTAAAAATTCCTGGTCTTCTTTCCTACGGCTTTTTAAAAGAGCAACAGGCTACAATTGTATTTGTCATTTTGGAGGCCATTCCATGGCATTCTGGGTAGCTGAGTGGAGTCCACTTGTTCCGCCAGTGGCAGTCATCGGTGATACGCGCCTGAAGGTATCCACCTCACCGCATTCACAGGTTTGGCAACTCCTTGATTTTAACATTAAAGTTATACACGGATGAAATGAATCTGCTGTGCTGGTTTAAGCAAGCGCCTCTCAGCATTGCTGTGCACGCACTCGCCCTGTGCCGACCGCAGCAGTGTGCACTCTGGAGTGTGCACTCAAGATGAATACTGTCAATATCTCTTACGGCAGATTAATACGGCTTGAAGAAATGCATCACGTGTGCTCACCAATCAAGTTTTGATGCATCCCCCCTGTGCTCTCTTCATTTTCTGTTCTCTGTAATTCGTGCATTTTAGCGCGGCATTTTTAGTCGTTGCGATGGAAATCGATTTTTGCGGAGTGAAACGGACTAAGGGAATACGTGAAAAAATATGAATTCGCAAATAGGACAAGATTGCCGCAGAAAAAATAGATCAACCAAATGGATATGAAAATGCTTACTTGTAATCAGGTTATGTCTCTACGGATGTGTATTGATTAAGCATGGGTGGTGGAGTGGTGGTCAAGTGGTTGGCGCACTGCGCTATGAACCTGGGGACCGAAGCTTGAATAACAGCCACAGATAACTGGTTCTGGGCACCGCCCTTCATCAACCTACTTTAACCGGTATGGTGAAGTATGGTCAAATAACCATAATGGGTCGACAAAAGTCTATGAACTACAATATTTTTTCTTATTTAGAACAAATGTATTTACTAAGGATACTTACATAGGGGTCCCCAATAGGATATTTATTTTACAGGGTCCCTGTGTGTGTTTTGTTCCCCCATGTTTGCTTCTTTATCTCTTTGTCTTTCCATGTCTACCTTTCTATATATGTCTGCATCTTTGTACGTCTCGCTCTCTATGTCTGTCTCTCTGTCAGGGTCTATCCATCTCACTCTGTCAGTGTCTCTCTGGGAACCCCTCTATGTATCTCTATGCATTTGCATTTCTCTGTCTGTCCGGATGTGTGTGTGTGGGGAGCGCTAGTCTAGCGGCTAGCACACTGCGCTACGAACCCGGCGATCCGAGTTTGATTCCCGCTCATGGACAACACTGGTGGCGATTATCTGAACTGGCCCTGGGCCTCCCCTAGATCGACTCAGCCTCAAATTAGTACCTGGTGCGGGGTGTGTAAACATCGTCACTGGGGATACAAAGGCGGCCGGGCGTGGTGTTGGCTACACACCCCCTCGTGTGCCATGCCGGCCTTCATAGGTGCTCACTAACAGCACTTGCCCCAACAGTCTGTTCAGGCTACACGGGGGGATCTTTGTAATTTGTCTTTGTATCTAGGGCATCTGCCAATCATCTCGGTCAACTCATAGCACCTGGGTCGGTCCAGCGGCCTCCTGCCAGCGGGCATTCGCCACTTCACGTGGCCTTCAAGTGCACATAGCCTGGCACAAGCGATGGGGTGAGGTCACTGTCACTGAGTGGCGAATGGCGGTGGTTGTTGTTGTTGTTGTTGTATCTTGGGCCCGAGCTCGGACTCTGTTTTCCCCATCTGCAGAAGGCCTCCCTTGGTGTTGATACAGCTCTCAGGGTGACCCCATTTGATAATTATTTCAAACGCTGCAACATGCAGTGACCACCGCACCTAATTTAACCAGCGATAGAGCCAATAAGTTGCAAGCGAGAGAGCTAAAGTGTATAAGCATGAGCGTGCGGCCCAGAGAAGGGAAATATGCACCCGCTTGCCCCCACATCGTGCTCGCGGAGATACGGATCACTACCATTGAACCCCCGTTCCATTTCCCTCTTCAATTGGGCAATTCTATTTCGCTGGGAAGGACAGGGGGTGAGGTAAGAGGGGAGGGGAGAGGAGGAAGGGAAATGCCGCCGTTCGATCACCCGTCCCTTATTAGTCATGGCTTTGACCTGCGTGCTTCTTGCTTCTAAGGGAATGCAGTGTAGCCAGATCAACATGCGCAATTCCTTACCAGCGGCGTTTGCGAACGAGGTTGGTTGATACACGGTGGTAGCCGTTGTAAATATGCAATGAGAACGAATGGACATTAATGTCCGATTTGCTTCCACGTCGCGGCACGAGTTGACTCTTTGAGACTTGTGCATGAGATATAACGGAACAACTGCCCCGCTGTGCTTCACACCTTCACATTCATGAGTCTCGGAGTGGTGGCGCAGTGGTGGGTGCACTGCACTCTCAGCCCAGTGACCCCCATTTCCATTTTTGGTCGTAGATAACACCAGTGGGTGAGTGAGATATAAACCTCTGCACCCACTCATTCACCAACATTATGGAAATACATCTGTGGAGCAAAACAATGGGAATACATCATTAAGGGTTTTTACAGACACGGCAGGCTAAAAAAAACAATGAAGCTGAAATAAGCAATACAGAAATACAAGGGTGCAACGGCAAACGGTGGTGACATCTCAACTGCACATGTAGCAGGCTATGTGCGTATGGAAGCCCGCACAGGAGAGAGACCCAGATGTCATGGGTTAACTGCCCCGTGTGACTGACAGATGCACAGGCCGCACTCCCCACTGAGCCAACTTGCTGCTGTTTAGACGCTCATTTTCGTGAGCGTTTGCTCCTCCGCTTCCCATTGCAGCTGCAGGGCGGCTGCTGCAAGCCACCCAGTGGCATTTTTGACAGTGGCCGATTATGATTACAACTCTCACCAGTCTGTCGGCGGGGTTTACTCGCCTCCAGGTCCTCCTGTAGAGCATCAGCGCATCTTTCCTCTAGCCACTGCCACCCCTATGTCTGACAAAATTGAAGCTGCTTTTTTTATTAAAACATTTCATCTGGATAATCCCTTGAAATGGCATAGCTTGTGTGCAAGGGTGTTCAGGGTGTCAATTGAAGCATACATAGCAAACACACGTAATTTATGTATACAAAAAAATGCCTATGCAAATGCTGGGGGATTCAGCAGCTGAGAATGTGAGCTACACGGCCCAGGCAATGCATCTTTGCCTTCACTAAAGGAGCCAACTGATAGGACTGTCCACATCTCTCGAATCGGGGATGGATTAGAGCCACATTCACAACAGGATGAATAGGGCCATCAGAAGATTTGTGGATCAGGCCCAGTCCGCGTACAGTATATAGAGGTCACAGATAATCGGGTTGCAGATAAGAGAAATTTCACCGTATTGTGTCCTGAATGCAATGTTAAACATTTTTAGTTAGTAAAGTTACGGGGACATATAGGTTTTCGGTAATATATGTGGTACTGGCAACGGACGTGAACACCGAAAAATAAAATGAAACAAAAGCTGAACGATGTTAAGAAAGAAACATAAAGAGAGGCATGTTGGGATTTACAGTGAGAGAGGAACACATGGGTCAGGGAAGAACCACAAATCAGAGACGTCATATTGACCGTTGAGAGAAG
Source organism: Lethenteron reissneri (assembly GCF_015708825.2). Taxonomy (NCBI): domain Eukaryota; kingdom Metazoa; phylum Chordata; class Hyperoartia; order Petromyzontiformes; family Petromyzontidae; genus Lethenteron; species Lethenteron reissneri. Next base: position 5,313,432 of record NC_083805.1, read on the forward strand.
TGACGATGGGCAGGATACATCGATATTGGGGGACAAATGAAGCTTATGGCGGGACCCCGGGGTCCCATAAGCCCCCGGCTCTCGCATTAACTGCGTTGCGACGTCATTTTATGTCTGTTGAAGGCGAACGACACGGCAATCTGTTCCTCTCGACGAGCTCTACACGATGCGATAATCAAAGTTTCAAAGTTTTGTTTCGATTTAAAGCTTTCGTGACTGCAGGGATTCATCTTCTTGGTTCTTTCGGTAAAGTCACGTAGAAGGGAAGTAATAAAATAATAAAACATAATAAAATATGTTTTATTTTTATTATTTTAAACATAATAAAATATGTTTTATTTTTATTATTTTATTACTTCCCTTCTACGTGACTTTACCGAAAGTACCAAGAAGAAAGTTTTGTTTCTTCTGCGCATTCGTCCCCGCTGCTGCGCTTGGACGACATGACAACAGATTGTGTGCGAAAGCCTTCATCCAACAGCAGAGAGACAATGGCTGATGACGAGAATGAGTATACACGGAGAGGATTTGGTTTCCTTTCAATTAATTAAAAATTTTAATTTATGAATGTAGCAAAGCCATACATAATTCACACAATGATTTAAGTCTTTGGCCTGTGTTATCTAAAGTTTTTAATCAGGTGGAAAGTGAACTGTTGATTTTCAGTAAATGATCGATTAATCGGTAACATTCTTTACTGTAATAATTGGTTCATAAATGAATGTGTATTCCGTTAGCTGTAAATAATTTTCTCCAAGTTCATACATTTTGCATGAAATGTAATGTGAAATGTTAAAATGTTAAGTTAACTTTAGTGACCACTGGTTGAATATGATTGTAGATTCACAACATTTTTGAAACATTAGACCACCAGCTGGGCCTTGACATGGCACGTGCAAATACATTTCTATATCATACATCTTACAAGTGCATCATATGTTTACAAGGTTCAATAAAAGTTTCCACTTGTGTAATTGTTTTTGTACTAAACTGTAGTTGGCAAGGCAACGGCGATTTCGTGCTTGCTGGGTGAGCGGTAAAAATAAATTAAAATGGAATATAAGTAATTTAATTATGATTGTTTCGATGTTAAGTCTAAATTCCAAACACCATAATGAATGTTGTTGCGAATATCCAGCATTGAATAAATGTAAGTTGGAGCTTAACACACGAGTACTTAGGTATAACTAGGTTGCTTATTGAGTTTGTATGTAAGATTGTTATTTAACACTGACTATTAGCCCCATACTATAGATGGGTACATAAAATTGGCAACAGCATCTGGCAACCAAACAGGGTTTGTTGAAAAATCTTGACTAATAGCTGATCAATGAGACCCAGAAGGTTGACACTGGTATAGCGTTTGCTTGCTTGTGTTCGCCACGGTGGCGAGATGTTAACTACCTCACCTGGTATACAGGGAGTCGTAGGTTCGATCCAGACTCTGACGTATGTATGTTAGGAGTTGGCATTTTCTCCCCATGGGCCGGATGGATTTTCTCCGGTTTTTCCAGTTTTCACCTCCGCGTGTAGTAAAACACGCATTTTGAGTATTTGTCTGCTATAAAGTTCTAGACGATAAGCTACTTCGTTGAGATATCATGTGTGGCCAGGTCGCTTCTGAGAAAGAGCTACATAGCTGAGTGGGCCTTACCTGTTATAATAGAAATAGTTTCGTTTTGATGTATTTGAAACAAATGTTGCTGTATAATATCGGTCTGGAAAGCCAACAAGCTAATTACATATTTTATTTGCACGGGAATACACAGAACTGAGGTCTGTTTATACGTGATTATTGATACAACAACATGGTGAGTGTAGGTGTTTATAATAATGTATTTGGTACATGTTGGAGCATGGTTATACTTTGTGATTCCTTGCCTATTTAAGAAAAGAAGTAATGAAAATTCTGATTGAATTTATACCAGGATGACTCTATGCACAAATCCTAAAATGTTCCACTTCGTATATGGTTCCATGCATTGGTTTTGACAATACCACGTTAAATATAATCAACTAAAATCTGTCACTATAATTACGAATACAAGTGTTGTCTCAAGAGCAAGACAAAGCAAAGTCTGAACATGTAAGACGTGTTTTTGTTTTCTCCTTGTGCAACGGAGCATATTACAAATATTATAATCCTCGTGAGAGAAAAAAAACCTCCACGAGGTTGCAATGCCTCAAGATTTCCTATAAATGCACACTGGCTATCTACCATATAAGACACATTTCTGCTGCAGTATGCATGAGCGTATCCCTCTAATACGTACTGTCCACATCCTTCAAACCTTAACAATCCTCACCCTTCCTCACCTCGCCCCTCTCTTCCCCTATCATCAACCTCCGTTGCCATCCCTTTCCCTCCCTAACACTCAAACCCCATACCATTTCCGCATCAGCCAATATGAATGTTCACCTTATAATGCTTGTAAAGCGCTTCAAAGTTAGATTAACATTCAAGTGTATTGTTTTTTTTCCCCTTCAAATCTGAGCATGTATTTCTCAGGATGTTATGAATACACTCCCACACGTAAGTGCAAATGCACATGGTACATTAATACTCTCATCAAGGAGAGAAGCACTGTATTCGATTCATGCAATCGCCAACAGGTGCATGTTTCTGCTAGCACGCCCACATCTTTATCACTTGAATGCTAAGCAATCAGAGCTTCACCTGGAAACTATAATTCCTTGAACAGTGCTTTAGGCAGTGCGTATTCAATTCAGCATTTGTTGACCGGAACAAGCCGTAATTGATACGGGAGTTTAGAAGGAATCCTTGTTAGCATAATAGGAGAGAGTATGATTTTTTTTAAAATACAAACCAATGTCATAATCGGTTTTATGTAAGCTCTGCTGTGTCCTTGTGAAATGGCAGTCAAAAGCATTTGCCATTGGGTGGAGGTGATGGGCTGTCAAGTGAAGTCCTTTGTGCAGGCTACTAGGTCACATGGTCCATGTTTGATGTAGATGTGGTCGCCCCCGTGATCAGAGGAGCAGTGAGCGTCGCCAGGGTTGGGCTTGCGTCTTATTTGATCACGGTAATGGCCAGTGAATAATGGTTAAGGCGTAATGGCAATGAAAAATGGATGTCAGGTTAATAAAATTACTCTAATCTGCCCCTGCTTATGCATACTGCAGCAGAAATGTGCCTGATGTGGTATATAGCCAGTGTGCATTTATAGAAAATCGTGAAGCATTGCACCATCGTGGAAGTTTTTTCTTTCTCACGAGGATTATAATATTTGTAATATGCTTCGTTACACAAAGTGAAGAACCAATGTTTTTATTACGTGTTCAGACTTTTCTTTGTCTTTGCTCTTCAGACAATAATTACAAAAGCATGCTTCATTTTAACTCCAATCATGTTGTCTTGTATTAACACCAACTCTTAAAAAATAAACCCACATATTTCGGGAGTGTGGTCTTCATACATTGCTGTTTTTTCATGAGACACAAAAACAAATGATGTGTGTTTATTCCTGATTAGATCACATTTTTGAGTAGTTTTTGCCATAATCTGAAGAAACACTCAGTTGGTGAATAACAATGCATTGATTCATCGATTAGCATTACATCACATGCTTGCAATACATTGATCAAATTGCACTTGTGATTTCTGCAAAAACCTCACTTTTTTATCTGTTCAATATCAGCCGTATCTGCCATGTCCTTACCCCCCCCCCCCCCCCAGCTGCTGTTGAGAACCTTCACCCACGCCTTCAATCGTTTCTCAACTCAACCGGTGCAACTCTCTCTCCTCCTCCTCAGCTTCCACAAATCCCTCCAAAATCCAGATGATCCAGAACGCCGCTGGCAGGCTCCTCACACCCACCTGTAAACAGGACCACAGCAACGCAATACTCAAATCCCTCCACTGGCTCTCAACCAACACTCAAATCAATTTCAAATTGACTCCACACACCATGGTCGAGATCCTCCGTGAACTCGCCCCTGCCTACCTCTAACCTCTCATCTCTCATCTCACTCCCCTCTACACACTTGTTCGTGATGGCAACCGCAAAGGCTTTCAAGCCAAAACCCTCCTTCAACCTTTGCTAACTTAATTCATGGGGCCAGAGGTGGAACATGTTTAGTGATTCCATGTTATGTATATGGCTTACACAAGTGGGTTATGTGATAACACACCTATTTATTAAAGTTATTGCATAATTCACTTTTATCGGCGATTTAAAGATGTCGGTACAACTACAGCTATACTTTCAGGAATAATTGCTATAGTTTCTAAAGATGTCGGTGCAATTAATATTTTGCTTAACACATACAGTGAGGGAAAAAAGTATTTGATCCCCTGCTGATTTTGTACGTTTGCCCACTGACAAAGAAATGATCAGTGTATAATTTTAATGGTAGGTTTATTTGAACAGTGAGAGACAGAATAACAACAACAAAATCCAGAAAAACGCATTTCAAAAATGTTATAAATTAATTCGCATTTTAATGAGGGAAATAAGTATTTCACCCCCTCTCAATCAGAAAGATTTCTGGCTCCCATGTGTCTTTTATACAGGTAACGAACTGAGATTAAGAGCACACTCTTAAAGGGAGTGCTCCTAATCTCAGCTTGTTACCTGTATAAAAGACACCTGTTCACAGAAGAAATCAATCAGATTCCAAACTCGCCACCTTGGCCAAGACCAAAGAGCTCTCCAAGCATGTCAGGGACAAGATTGTAGACCTACACAAGGCTGGAATGGGCTACAAGACCATCGCCAAGCAGCTGCGTCAGAAGGTGACAACAGTTGGTGCGATTATTCGCAAATGGAACAAACACAAAAGAACTGTCAATCTCCCTCGGCCTGGGCTCCATGCAAGATCTCACCTCGTGGAGATGCAATGATCATGAGAACGGTGAGGAATCAGCCCAGAACTACACGGGAGGATCTTGTCAATGATCTCAAGGCAGCTGGGACCATAGTCACCAAGAAAACAGTTGGTAACACACTACGCCGTGAAGGACTGAATTCCCGCAGCGCCCGCAAGGTCCCCCTGCTCAAGAAAGCACATATACATGCCCATCTGAAGTTTGCCAATTAACATCTGAATGATTCAGAGGACAACTGGGTGAAAGTGTTGTGGTCAGATGAGACCAAAATGGAGCTCTTTGGCATCAACTCAACTCGCCGTGTTTGGAGGAGGAGGAATGCTGCCTATGACCCCAAGAACACCATCCCCACCGTCAAACATGGAGGTGGAAACATTATGCTTTGGGGTGTTTTTCTGCTAAGGGGACAGGGCAACTTCACCGCATCAAAGGGACGATGGACGGGGCCATGTACCGTCAAATCTTGGGTGAGAACCTCCTTCCCTCAGCCAGGGAATTGAAAATGGGTCGTGGATGGGTATTCCAGCATGACAATGACCCAAAACACACGGCCAACGCAACAAAGGAGTGGCTCTAGAAGAAGCACATTAAGGTCCTGAAGTGGCCTAGCCAGTCTCCAGACCTTAATCCCATAGAAAATCTGTGGAGGGAGCTGAAGTTTCGAGTTGCCAAACGTCAGCCTCGAAACCTTAATGACTTGGAGAAGATCTGCAAGGAGGAGTGGGACAAAATCCCTCCTGAGATGTGTGCAAACCTGGTGGCCAACTACAAGAAACGTCTGACCTCTGTGATTGCCAACAAGGGTTTTGCCACCAAGTATTAAGTCATGTTTTGCAGAGGGGTCAAATACTTATTTCCCTCATAAAAATGCAAATCAATTTATAACATTTTTGACATGCGTTTATCTGGATTTTTTTTTGTTATTCTGTCTCTCACTGTTCAAATAAACCTACCATTAAAATTATAGACTGATCATTTCTTTGTCAGTGGGCAAACGTACAAAATCAGCAGGGGATCAAATACTTTTTTCCCTCACTGTAGGCTTTCGCGACCAATATCATCCATAACATAGGTCTTTGTTTGGTTAGATCGCGTAAATATAAATGTGTCGTTAAACCCGCCAGCACCCGACACAGCCAATGAGTAAGGTTTTTCATGTAAACAGAACATGGCAATTCGTCACTAGTACAGCACATCGGTGTGTTGGAGGGAAAAATATGGTAAAATGTTGTGGATTTTCTTTTCAACACACCAGTGTGTTCTGTTTACGTGACAAACTTCACTAATTGGCTGTGTCGGGTGGTGGCGGGTTTGACGACACATTTATATTTACACGATCTAACCCCCTCCAAAAAACCTAGATTATAAACTAATATTTTGCCTCTAGATTTGAAGCTTTCGTGACTGCAAAGATTCATATTCTTCGGTTTTTTCGGTAAATTCACGTAAGTAAAACATCAAAATAAAAATAAAATAAAAATAAAAATCACGACGTTTCGGAGGCAACACAAGTCTCCGTCATCAGGTGGGACCGTCACAGCCGGATTAGCTGCATCAAGTGAGGCAATGATTCAAGATGTAATCCCTTAAAAAGGCAAGTTGAGGGGGAGGAGAGGGGGGGGGCTCATTAGAATGTGGTAGCCAATGAATGGAACGCATCGGGAGGTCGAGGGGGGGACGGTGCCAAAAGACTGCACGTCGGCGTGGACGCTGTTGGTGTTGCACAACGCAACGGGAGGGGGAGGAGGGGCGGGGCCAAAGAATGCACGATGGCATGGGTGCTGTTGGTGTTGCACAACGCCAACGCATTAGACAGAGAGGGGGAGGCCTGATACACATGATAGAAAAAAGAACGAAAATGCCCATGTTTATACCAATTCTGGCTGAACAATGAAGAGAGTACTGTTAAACACTGGGGATGTTAACACTCGGTAAAGTAAAGTAAGATAGTGCCTGTCAGATAAGATGGTCCAAAAAAGTGTAATTAAGTCTTTTTTGCGTGGTTGATAACATCTTTCCAATGATTACTAAGTTTGTACCCCTCATCACGGTTGAAATTATGTCTGTGTTTGTATATTTGTATGGCTTCGTGTACAAACCTTTGATGGTAGCCGGGAGGTTTGCAGAGAACCTTGGTCTCGGAAAAGACAATTTCATGAGAGCCCGCCGAGTTGTAGCAATGATCGGCAACGGCCAAAGAATCAGTTCTGCCGTGTTTCAGATCTGACTTGTGCTCGCGGACACGATCAGCAACATGACGTTTTGTTTCTCCAATGTAGCAATCACCACAAATGCAACTCAATTTGTAGACTCCAGGATACTGTAAGTCAGGAACGACATCCTTCACAGATGGAATCAGATCACGGATTTTATGTACTGTACTGAATCGGACTTGGATCTTATGTTTGTTTAGAATTTTGGAGATCTTTTTGGTTACGCCTGCTATGTATGGTAACGTGATAGTTTTGGTCGGAGTTTCATGTGGCTGTTTCTTCTGTGTGGTGGGAGAAACCGCTTGGCGGATAGTACGGTCAGAGTATCGGTTCATCCTGAGGGCCCGATGTACATGTCTCAATTCACCGGTCAGGTGGTGTTGGTCAGAAATGCCATGGGCTCTGTGGTATAGCGTTTTGATGAGAGAATTCTTTTGAGATGGGTGGTGGTGGGAATCCGGTTTCAAGTAGGAATCTGTGTGGGTGGCTTTCCTGTAGACAGAATGTCCCAAGGATCCGTCAGGTCTCCTCTCAAACAGAATATCCAAAAATGGTAGTTTGCCGTCTTTCTCTACTTCCATAGTGAATCTGATGGATGGGTGTCTAGAATTGATGTGGTCTAAGAAGTGGTTCAGTGCTGGGAGGCCATGTGGCCAGATGACGAAAGTGTCATCAACATACCTCTTCCAAAAGGAAAGACGCAGGGTGGATGTCTGGATGGCGTCTGATTCAAACTTTTCCATGAACCTGTTGGCTATAACTGGTGACAAGGGGGAGCCCATAGGGGTACCCTCATTCTGTTTGTAGAAGGTGCCATTCCAGGTAAAATAGGTGTTGGTGAGGCAATGCCTCACCAGCGCAGGTACATCAGAATTCAATCCATGTTGGACTAAATCCTCAATTATTGTTAGGGTGTCCGGTACTGGGACTTTGGTAAACAAAGATACTACATCAAAGCTGACGAGGATGTCATCCGGAGATAGTACCATGTCCTTAACCATAGAGACTAATTGTGTTGAGTTGAGTACTGCCGAAGAGGTCTTGCCTGTGAAGGGGAGCAGAGTATCTGATAGAAAACGGGCTAGTTTGTACGTAGGAGAGTTTATAGTCGACACGATGGGTCGTAGCGGGGTGCCTTCCTTATGAATTTTGGGAAGACCATAGAGTCTGGGAGGTCTAGCCGCCGATGGTTTTAGAGAGGGACGTTTGCTTGGTTCGATTAGGGAAGTCGAACTCATGATGATACTGTTGGTTTTCGTCGTTAGGCTTTTAGTAGGATTGTTTTTAATTTTGGAGTAACTCCCATCATTAAGAAGGTCCAGGATTTTGTTGTTGTTACTAAAAGCCTAACGACGAAAACCAACAGTATCATCATGAGTTCGACTTCCTTAATCGAACCAAGCAAACGTCCCTCTCTAAAACCATCGGCGGCTAGACCTCCCAGACTCTATGGTCTTCCCAAAATTCATAAGGAAGGCACCCCGCTACGACCCATCGTGTCGACTATAAACTCTCCTACGTACAAACTAGCCCGTTTTCTATCAGATACTCTGCTCCCCTTCACAGGCAAGACCTCTTCGGCAGTACTCAACTCAACACAATTAGTCTCTATGGTTAAGGACATGGTACTATCTCCGGATGACATCCTCGTCAGCTTTGATGTAGTATCTTTGTTTACCAAAGTCCCAGTACCGGACACCCTAACAATAATTGAGGATTTAGTCCAACATGGATTGAATTCTGATGTACCTGCGCTGGTGAGGCATTGCCTCACCAACACCTATTTTACCTGGAATGGCACCTTCTACAAACAGAATGAGGGTACCCCTATGGGCTCCCCCTTGTCACCAGTTATAGCCAACATGTTCATGGAAAAGTTTGAATCAGACGCCATCCAGACATCCACCCTGCGTCCTTCCTTTTGGAAGAGGTATGTTGATGACACTTTCGTCATCTGGCCACATGGCCTCCCAGCACTGAACCACTTCTTAGACCACATCAATTCTAGACACCCATCCATCAGATTCACTATGGAAGTAGAGAAAGACGGCAAACTACCATTTTTGGATATTCTGTTTGAGAGGAGACCTGACGGATCCTTGGGACATTCTGTCTACAGGAAAGCCACCCACACAGATTCCTACTTGAAACCGGATTCCCACCACCACCCATCTCAAAAGAATTCTCTCATCAAAACGCTATACCACAGAGCCCATGGCATTTCTGACCAACACCACCTGACCGGTGAATTGAGACATGTACATCGGGCCCTCAGGATGAACGGATACTCTGACCGTACTATCCGCCAAGCGGTTTCTCCCACCACACAGAAGAAACAGCCACATGAAACTCCGACCAAAACTATCACGTTACCATACATAGCAGGCGTAACCAAAAAGATCTCCAACATTCTAAACAAACATAAGATCCAAGTCCGATTCAGTACAGTACATAAAATCCGTGATCTGATTCCATCTGTGAAGGATGTCGTTCCTGACTTACAGTATCCTGGAGTCTACAAATTGAGTTGCATTTGTGGTGATTGCTACATTGGAGAAACAAAACGTCATGTTGCTGATCGTGTCCGCGAGCACAAGTCAGATCTGAAACACGGCAGAACTGATTCTTTGGCCGTTGCCGATCATTGCTACAACTCGGCGGGCTCTCATGAAATTGTCTTTTCCGAGACCAAGGTTCTCTGCAAACCTCCCGGCTACCATCAAAGGTTTGTACACGAAGCCATACAAATATACAAACACAGACATAATTTCAACCGTGATGAGGGGTACAAACTTAGTAATCATTGGAAAGATGTTATCAACCACGCAAAAAAGACTTAATTACACTTTTTTGGACCATCTTATCTGACAGGCACTATCTTACTTTACTTTACCGAGTGTTAACATCCCCAGTGTTTAACAGTACTCTCTTCATTGTTCAGCCAGAATTGGTATAAATATGGGCATTTTCGTTCTTTTTTCTATCATGTGTATCAGGCCTCCCCCTCTCTGTCTAATGCGTTGGCGTTGTGCAACACCAACAGCACCCATGCCATCGTGCATTCTTTGGCCCCGCCCCTCCTCCCCCTCCCGTTGCGTTGTGCAACACCAACAGCGTCCACGCCGACGTGCAGTCTTTTGGCACCGCCCCCCCCTCCCCCTCCCGATGCGTTCCATTCATTGGCTACCACATTCTAATGAGCCCCCCCTCTCCTCCCCCTCAACTTGCCTTTTTAAGGGATTACATCTTGAATCATTGCCTCACTTGATGCAGCTAATCCGGCTGTGACGGTCCCACCTGATGACGGAGACTTGTGTTGCCTCCGAAACGTCGTGATTTTTATTTTATTTTTATTTTGATGTTTTACTTACGTGACTTTACCGAAAAAACCTAAGAATATAATATTTTGCCATCTCAGGTGGTACCAATGAGTACAAATATTTCATCTGGGCCCAATGGAAAAAGTGGGAAGTGGCTCATTATCATCTGCTGCCCTTATCGTCGAATTCCCTTCACCCCAGACATATGTGCTGCAGCTATTCAAGTCCTGGATCAAGACCTTACATTTGTTTGCTCCTCTGGCTTATGACTGTCTATTTCTCTCTATCACATAAATATGCACACTCCTTTAGATAACCTCTTGAGACATCATTGCATTTGGGCTCATGTTTTTGTTGTTGTAAAATTGTACAAACAAGATTCAAAAAAATAATAGTACCAATGGTGAAAATGAGACTAAGAAAGACGAAATATTGAATGGGACCATGACCTTGAATCGCAAAAATGCATACAATCACTGGCAGTGTGCAGGGTGAATTATTACATACCTAATCCTAAAGATCGCACAGCAAAAAGAATCCCTTATCGAGCAAAAAAACCTGGAAGGTGCAACCACAAAATTACCGTATGGGTCATGTTTAACCAGCACTAGATGCATGCATTCATGCTCTGTAAAATGTTTTTTCTTCATCTCAAATATTAAATAAAAAAAACACAGACGCTGTCTCACAGACGTTGTTTTGCTGCAATGAGTGAAAACCCCATTTTCACCCGGATGACCTTTTTTCACTGTGCATAGACTGCATGACTCCTCTTCTGATTTGTATGTTGTCATTCTTTACATGCAATCTCAATGCGGTGCCTCCTTAATTGTAAACGTTTTGGAAATGTGGAGTTTTTTTTTCATTAAGACCTTCGTTTGGCTAGTATTTGGATGACTCCATCAGATTCCACTGAATCAAGCAACTATTCATTGACTAACAAAACCAGGCACAATGGTATTTGATATAAAAAAATGTTTACAGGATCTGATTGATAGCATGCATATCCAGGTTGCACACGTGGTTGGTTGACCTCTAAATTGACCGTTATTCGGTTCTTCATGACCTTCATGAACAATGTATACACGTGACAGGAGGCTAATGGTTCTGGGAACTCTTCAAATCAGTCTCGTGTCATTCTCTGAAAAGAATAAATGACTGCAACATCATTCTACGAATGAGGTGTTTCGCCAAGGCTATTAACAGCAACGTTAACATATATATATAAATAATTGGGAAATAATGGAATATAAAACATAAATAGAGAAAGTATTCACGATCTCATATTTGTTTATGACAGAGGCCATTGAAGCAATTAATGAGAATGAACTACGTGAAAAATAATCACAAACTTAACAAAGATGGCTGAGCCGGGCTCAAGATAAATACAAGCAAAACCAAAAATCATGTACAATGAGATTCGTAAATTAAATAAGTTATTTGCTCAAGATACAATTTTTTATATATATATCTAGAGCAATTATTAAAGGTGGACCGGAATCATAATTCCAATAAAGAGGCAAGTAAGAGCCGGGTGGAGTGTTTGTTGAAAACTAAATTTGACGAGTGCACAACATCTGCTGTGACATAAGGTTCAGAAACAAAAGACACGAGCGGAGAAAATGAAAACAAAAGCTTCAAATGCTCAAATCTGTTAGTAGCAAGAAAACCCATCATAACAGAACGTGTACAAAAAAGTGCGGAGAGATGCACGCTTGGAATTCCACTGAGAGACAAATAAGTATAACCCGTAAAAACTAAGTTTTTAACTATAAATCCTTTATATGCGTGGCAGCGAACTTAATATAAAGGATTTAAAAGTATATTCGCCTGTGGCGGACGCGGGGATCGATCCCGCGACCTTTGGCATGGGAAGCGAGGGCGCTACCAACTGCGCTACTCCGCCACGGCCTGTGGAGGGGTTACGCTCTGGGCTCTTGTACTGTGACGTTCAGCCAAAGCCAAGAATGAGTTTTTTGAATATATGTAAAATATTTTTTTTTGCCTAAAAAGTGTAACATTTTGGGAATTTTTTTTTACGAACATTAATTGTCTGGCACAACGAGTCTGTGTGGAAAATGTCAGCTCGATTGGATCACGGGAAGTGGGTTAAAAAACGGCCGAAAGATTTGCACGGTCGTAAGCAAGCAAGCACGCAAGCAAGCAAGCGAACTTAATATAAAGGATTTAAAAACAGGAACACATGGATCAGATAACAAATGCAAAGCAGAGGAAGTGTATTCACTGTTGGTTTCCTGCTTTAAGTTTTACCCACCAAGCAACGTAGCAGGAGGCTGTTTCTTCCTGACCTGCTTTTTTGCTTTTACCATCTACATGGCAGGGGCTCGGTCCCATTAGCAGCAGCCGCACTTTAACAACTCTGGCACCCCCCCCCCCCTCTCAGCCAGTCTACATAACAAAGGCTCAGTCCTTTGTTATGTAGACTAGCCGTAGCTTCAGCCGCACCAACCTTACCATAATAATAAAATAAGTATAACCAGTAAAAACAAAGTTTTTCACTATAAATCCTTTATATGCGTGGCGGCTAGAGTTTTCTCGTCCTCTGGCTTGAGATGGCTGCAATCTATGGGTCAGATGATTGTCTGCCAGTATTAAGCAATTGGTAATTCAATATTTAATTAGTTTTCCCTAAACAGTGTAAAATTTTGGAACAAAAAATTTCACGAAAATTAATTGTCACACACAACGAGTCTGTGTGGAAAATGTCAGCTCGATTGGATCACGGGAAGTGGGTTAAAAAACGAGCGAAAGATTTGCACGGTCCTAAGCAACCAGTATATATACGGGGTCGGATCTCTTGGAATTTCTCATTTACTTGATACAGCGAGCGTGCTGTGATGGTTCCACCCGAAGACGGAGGCTTGTGTTGCCTCCGAAACGTCGCGATTTGTACTTTATTTTTTAGTTTACTTTAATTAATTTTAATTTTAAAATTTTTTACCTACGTGACTTTACCTAAAAAACGCCAGAATATGGGTATAACACATCGCTCGAAGGAGTGATGGCTGAATGACGAAACTGCTGATGAAATGGGAGCCATTGGAGAGAATGCTCTCGAGAGGATGATCACCACAAATATGCAGCAATAAGAGCAGCTCGTGTGCAAGAGTAAGATGGATCTTGGCATCACGAAACCGTGAGGGATGGTCATTGGGCAGAGAGGCCTTCATCCAGTGGTGGAAAAAAAAGCATTGCCAATGATGACGCTAAAGATATAATTCGTTTGCAGTCGTTGATGGAAAAGCTGAAACCATCAATTGCCCAGATTCAAATCCATGAAAGGAACGTCAAAGCTCACCTCAGTAATTTTACACAGACATGATCCTTCTGAGACACCAAGCCATCTAGAATATATTTAAGGCACATTGTTGGTTTTGACACGCTAAAAAACAATGCACTGCATAAATTATCTCTAAGGCAATATGGTAGGCGATTGGTACAGATCTGCAATTGCTTACTCAAGCCACTGCTGACAGAAGGGCCTCCATTTGGGAGCTCTTGAGAGCGTCTGTCGAGGGGCATTTGGCCCAACCTTCCTGCTGAATCTCCTCACTGTTTCGAAGAACAAATGTGACCTAAGGTCATAATCAACGTTTTTGGGTTTAGATCGCGTTATTTATAAATGTGTCGTAACCCTCCACTGCCCGACACGGCCAATCAGTAAAAAAGTGTCACGTTGACAAAATGTTGTGGTTTCACGCTTCAACACACCAGTGGGCTAATGCAGTGAACTATTTGTCTTTTGTCAACGTGACACTTTTTTACTGATTGGCCGTGTCGGGTGGTGGAGGGTTACGACACATTTATAAATAACGCGATCTAAACCCAAAAACGTTGATTATGAATAATATTGGTCGCGAAAGCCTACGTGTTAAAGTGACCTAAGGTCTTCGCTCATTTACCAGCTTCACATTCCTTATTGCCGTACAAATACTGGAGGAAGGTCCTTTGCTGTTGATGCCCCCAGGGTCTGGAATGCTATCGCCAATAAGCTGCAACTTGGATCACTACCTGTGAGATCTGAACTCAAAACTGCTCTTGATGAGCTGTACACCCCCCACTGCCACTGCTATGCAGAGTGGCCTGAAATCAAATGCACCGCTCCGGATGTCTGCTGCAAAGTATGATCTTGAGTTTCGATTATAGTGTGCTGAACTTTAAAGGTGCATTGAAAATTTTTGATGCTCCTGCTGATACTCCTGCTGTTATGGAGTGACTCATGCTGCCAGCTATGGCTGCAAAGTTTGGTCGTGCATGTTATGTATATCGTTTATTGTTAAATTTGAAATCACAGTTCCTATGATCACTGTTACATTGTTTTTATAGCTTTATTTTGGTGATTTCGAAAACGTATGGTTAAGCCATGTTTGTTGAAGTACGGAGTTAGCCTGATAACTTTATCTAAATTATCTTATGGTTGTTATTCTTAGAATTGCATCCCATTGGGTTTTTTGCACACAACGTGGATATACGGTGCTTTTTTCTGGAAGATTTTACAGTTTTTTCCTGCATGTTTCTGTTGCGCGTCGTCACTTTAAGATGTTCTTCGTTCATGTTTTGTTTGTTGCGGTTGCACCCGAGTCAAGAGCCTCATGGCTCACAGGGATATACCTAATCAATGAAACTGAAACCGAAAATGCTGGTGAGACATCTGGGAAGAGACCGGAGTGCCCACACTTTGTCTCAGTACACATGGCCTGTCGATTGACATAATCCGCCGTACGCATTTATGCTGCTGGGTAGAAGACAACAGGAGAGACAAACCACCGAACCTCTGGTCTGCAGGTCAAGTGTGCTCACCATGATGTCACGTGACGGCAACCTTACGTCTCTATTATTGCAGCAACTTCGAGGTAAACATGCCCTTATGTAAAGGCAATTTCTGGCTCGCTGATAGACAGTGATCTGCTCGTTGATTTTAAATGTTTCCGAAAGCCAGATGGTGGGATATTGTCCGAGCAGACCCCGGGGTGTGGAGTGCACAACGACTGAGGGGTCTAGCAGAAGGAAGAAAGTGATGGTGAGGTGACATCAGCGGTATTGACGAGGGTGTATAACTTAAGTGCATTTTTGGGGAGGTGGAGGGTAAGAGAAAATATGATTTGATGAATTTTGCTGAAGAATTTTTTTTGTTAATGAATTTGGAATAGAGTAGTAGAGTATGTTTTCATGCATTCAATCGGCAGTTAGTTACGTCAGTAAGACCAAACCCATACTATTTCAAATATTTCGTGGTAAAAAAAACCCTCAATAACGGACAGATTACATTTGTATGCAATATCTAAAAGTCACATTATTCAACTGGGAAGCAGTGGCATAGGGTGTGACCCCGCTGCGTTTAGACCCAGAGACCCGAGTTGATTTCTCAACCACTGCTAACATCAGTCAGCATTGAGATCTACGGATAAAATGCACCTTCCAAATGTAAATTATTATTATTGGTAGAGAGTGATATCTGTACTGGTCCTGAGCTCCTATACCCTAGACCAGTGGTTCTTAACCTTTTTGGAGGTACCGAACCCCACCAGTTTCATATGCGCATTCACCGAACCCTTATTAATTGGAAAAAAATATATGATTTTTTCAAATTCAAAACATAGGTGCACAATCATATGAGTCGGGTGTGTGTCTTAACCTCCGCCGAATCCCTGAGACTGACTCACCGAACCCCTGGGGTTCGATCAAACCCAGGTTAAGAACCACTGCCCTAGACCAAACCGCACTGAGACCAGCATGGTGAAGTGTGATCCAATGTTTCCTCTTACCGACACGGCACAAATCAGGCTTTCATCCAGGAGCTGAAACAACCATTAGTTCGTTATTTTTAGATAAATGTATAGGTGCAGCCGAGCAATTACTTGTTCACAACACTGCTGGTGGATGGGCCCTTCCCTTAGAGAATATTTGGCCTACTCTTCCACGCTATTATTCTAGTCCATCACATTTACTCAAAAAAGCTATATTAAATCCACACCGTATATTAAATATATGGTATATTTACGTAGAGTGAGTGGACACATCCAAACACGGGCCGCTTAAAGCAAATATAGTTTACCTCCCATGTAATTTTACGTTCTTTTATCATTTTCTTGACAAGCCTGTCCAGGAAATCAATGGTGAAATTGCTACCTGCTGCAATGGAAAACCACACCTTAAAAATCCATTCGAATTCGGGCTTTTGATCGCATACAACATCAGCAGCAAGCTTGTGTCTCCCTAAGCCTCTTCTTCCCACCTCAAGTGAAATCAAGTCACCTTATGAGTGCTGAAAAACTAGTCACAAAACGATGAATTTATGCATCTACTGAAGTGTATTCTTACGCTCATGACACGTGCAACGAATCATGCGTGTGACAATCAATTATTTTAAATGTATGCAAATGCTATGCATGCATGCTCTGCCAGCGTTTTCATTTAGACAAACGTACCGAACAAAACTGTACAATGAGACAGAAAAAAAACGAAACAAGTATCCAAAATATATGGTAAATCATTTGACGAAAAATAATAAATTATATATGCAAATCGTGTGCGTAATGCTATTCTAAATGTCACATATAGGCTCACGCAGTAGACGATACTAAAGATTCCCAGAATAAATACAAACGAGGTGGCAAAAAAAATCTGACAAATCAGAATACACTTTTTGAATCAAATCTTGGACCCTGAATCGTGACAATTCATTGTTGGCACAGATTGCATTGTGATGTCACCACCCCTTGGCATTCGAGTATCCTGTCACGCTTGTTTCCCACTTACCCTATGTAAGCGTGTCAGGGCCGTAACCCTGAACGAAACATCCCTCCGTTGTTTTGCTCTCCAGAGCAAAAATCGCAAATGTATTTCCCTGTCTATGACAACAAATACGATTTTAACATACGCCAATGCAATTTTCAACAGAGAATGATGGCGAGTGCTTCCAATTGTAATGCAATTTGAATGTGCAGCAACCACCGCCACGTGCAACATTGTAAATTTAAGACAAAGCGGAGAAAATGTCAGTAATAAATGAGACAGCTTGAGAGCTGAGTGATTAAGACTCGAGATAATGCAACCAGATCGAGGCAATGCAGTTAAGTAATCTACAGCCCTTTGTCAATGCAGTGCAGTACGCACTATTGCCATGTCAATAATGGAGAACGTTTTGACCATAGTTTGCCATGCTGGTCAGTGCAGGTTGATAAAGGGAGGGCGAAGGAAGCCGAACCAATTAAGAGTATTGTTCGTCACTGACGTTAGCTGCGACCAGGTTTCCAACTTGAGGTCGCTGGGTTCAAAGCGCAGTATGATTCACCACTGCACCGCCACCACCGCTATGCAATGAACGTAAATTTTGTAAAATAAAAGTCTAAGGCTTTATAGAAGCTGCCGAGAGTGGGGGGGGGTGTTTTTTTTTTCTCACGTGATTGTACCACACTGTGATTGTGTATACCCAGGCCTGATGTGAGAGGGAGGGAAAGGAGGACCCCAAGTGAGTATAACTGTAACAAGTCCCCAGGAAGCTCAGGGTCGGGGGGGGGGGCAAACATTTTAAGATAAATGTTTCCATAAGATTGGGATAGGGGTCACCAGCCAACATTATTTACCGAGGACCCGCATTTCTCTCGGCGGGCCTCTGCATACCATATGGATCATAACGTGATGTGTTTTTTTTCTTCATTCACATGTGTATATGAGGGTAAAAGCAGAGGTTACCACACATGCCGGAATACAAGATTAATGACATGCAATATCCACAGGGCCAGAATAGTCTGGCTTGAAGTTGCACACAATACGCTATAGGTAATTGTGCGTGCTTCACACTACATGGCTTATCAACGACAACATTAATCATTGATGATAAAATGCACATTGTTGAGGCTATCTGGGGTCACCGTGGAGTTAAAATAAATCACTGTGAAGGCAACGGCAATATGCTCAATGGAGGTTATTGCAAAATACCATAATGTCAGGGACAAACTGTTGGAATGCGTGATGTTTCAGAAGCGTGCAGTGATGCAAGCTTTCATTTCCACGTCTTGTTTATGAAGCCCTAAATAACTGTTTTGGCCCATGGCGGCATGCACCGTATTCTGCTACCCACCCCCCACCTTGAACTGAACTTGAACATTTTTCCCACCGTGCTAATCCGAGGTGCTCATTTGAGGCTGAGACCCAGGACCGGTTCAGATAAATAATCCTCACTGGTGTTGGTGGCCACAAACGGGAATCGAACTCGGATGGCTGTGTTCGTAGCAGCACGATAACCGCTACACTACCGCTCCCCACCTGCAATTCAAGCAAAAATTGTGGACGCATTTATAATCCAATAAGTACAGTACGTGTGTGTGTGTGTCTATGTCACCAGATTTGGTAGAGCGGCAGTGTAGCGGTTAGCTCATGGCCAACAACAGTAACGATTATCTGAACCGGTCGTAGGTCTCCCCTAGGTCGACTCATCCTCAATTGAGCACCTGGTGCATTGTGTAAAAACATCACCACTGGGAGGCTAAGGCGGTTGGGCAGGGTGCTGGCCACCGCTCCTCGTGTGCCTTCATAGGGGCTCGTTAACAGCACTCGACCCAACAGTCTGTTTAAGGCAATGAGGCATCTTTGTCACCAGATTAGTTGCAACTGCATTGACAGCGGGCACAAGTTTTGGGTGATTTCTACATTCTGGGAGCGTGTCATAAAATCCGGAGAACACTGCGTGTATTTTCTCTTTTTTACCCAGACACTTTGCATGCGCAGGTGTTTAATTTGGAGCAGCGCAAGTGAATTCTTTTCAGCTCAACGCATCTGTTCATTGCCTTAGCTCTCTGCTGTTGGTGATATATTTGTTGCAGTGACATGGGAAATGGATGTCGCAAAGCCTACCCTATGTAAGCAGTGGCCACTAAAAAAAGGGATGAGCGGTTATTATCGCTATATATTTTTTTCTACATTCCTGTAAACACTGCAGTAAATCTGTCACCTGGTAGGGAAAGATTGATGAGAGCATAACCCAATCGCAAGCAAGATGTTTTTCTTTTCTGGGGCATTGCTGGCTTCGGACAATAGCACATTTAGCCGGTACTCCCTATTTTAACCATACTCCAACCCACGCTCTTATGCGGACATCACATTGAGTTATTTGCTGGCGATCGGCACGAACGTTGCATTTAACGAAGTGTCCCATTGGAGTTTCTACTGAAAATAAATGAGCATGAAATCCAGATTGAAATTCTGCATGCCTGATATGTTTTACAAGTACAATGCTGAGCACCATTAAGACGATGCCCGGTGGCCACCGCAATTAACAAACTACTTGGTAATCATGAAGGTGGAGTGCACTAGCTAATACCATCTGGGACACCAGCAATAATTGTTTAACATGCCTGACTCCACTGACGCACGCCTAAAAGATTGAAATGATCCAGAGTGTGCTCGATTTAACAAATTCTGCCAATTAACGAAAGTCTCAAATGCAAATTGCCCGCAAGACTAACACATATTGTTTAAGTATAGATACAGGGAAACCCTGCTTAAAGAAACACAACAACTATTCTCTATTGCACCTTCAATTGGGTTGTTTGTTTTTGGCTTCCTGGTATTTTGGGCCTTTTGACCTGCGCCCAGCAAACGAAGACGGTCACCGCCTCGCGCGCTTTTAGGTGTGCTTCTGCGGCCGTCTGGAACGCTCTTCCTTCCGAAATTAGGAAGCCGCTGGAGCTATGCACTTTTCAATCATCTGGGGGATTGAAAAGTAATTTCTTTAGAACTGCTTTTTGTGTTTAGTTCTGTTGTCCTTCCCCCGCACCTCCAATTAGCACGGTTGGCTATGTACGGTGTGAAATAAGTTCAGTATACGTGTAAGTAATGAAGATTCTCTAAGATTTAAAGTGAACTTATTTATTTCGCTAACATCTTTCCACGCATGATTACACAATGATTCTTAGCCAGTGACACTCGAGAAAATGCATCGGAAAGCTCCAAGCAAGCAGAATAAACCAATGATGTTAAAAAGTTCAAGTCCTAAGAATTAGATCAACTACTTAGATAAAAGACGCAGGGTTTCGATCTAAATAAGATATACGAAATGCCTCTGTCATTTGTAATTTAATGTTCATATGGAACTTTAATGAAAATGTGAATTAAGATGCATTTGGAATTATTTATTGCAGACACAATGTGAATTAAGTCACCACCAAGTTGGAATTTAAGCTGCAAGCTAAAAGTACTACATTCTAAAAAAATATTGCAACAAAAATATTCATAATTTACTCCTTTCCATAATTATTTCAGGAGTGAAATGTACGATAAAAATCAGGAAGGATCTGTTTTTTGTTTTTCATTATCCCTCCTCTCCTCCCCAGAGAGCCAGACTTTTTGTTGCTAATATAATATATGTTATATTCCGTAATGGTTAAATAATCTACTATGTATTATATTAATAAAGACCTTCATATGTATGTATGTATGTACGTCTCAAAAACCTCTGAAATGTGGTACACATGTAGCTTTTAGGACATAAACAACAGGCAAAATCGGAAAATCCGCGATTTTTTATTTTAAGGCCCACAAACCTTGATTTAAGTACCCCATTAACATGTTTGTGCGTGTCATTTAGAAACAGTGATTTATTTCGTTTGAGAGCGTAAAGCATAAAATAAAAGTAAAGCTAGAGCCATTGTTCTGTCTTTTATTGTTTTTGAGATGTTTCGGATTAAAGCGGTTTTGAATGAAAAAAAAATCAGATTTTATGATGTTCAAATCTGAACAATTAGAAAACGGTAAAAGATAGAAGCTTCCCTCAGATGATTACTTTAATCGTGTTTTGTTATTTCTCAATAAAGAACGAAATCTTTAAATTGAGCGGTTTCCGATGGGTACGTCTTTAAATATAAGAAGTTGAATCAAGTCGTCTGCAATTTTTTTCGTGGAAAAATAAAAACTTTTTTGCACCAAATTGCAACCTTTTGCAAGGAATCATTAATCACGTATATTTGTGGTGAGCATGCACAAAAAAACATGCGCTTTTATTATATGCATTGTCTTTGAAACTGATTGGTCCACACCAGAGACAGCTTTCTTTAGAGCCTCGTCTCAAACAGTATTAGACCAGAGAACGCCAAAAGGCGAACAGCACAAAAACAATGCCACTATCAGCACATTAAGAGCTCGGGCGAGCAGCTACATCATGGGACCTCTTTTGCAAGGATCAAAATATAAGATAGGTTTTACCATTTCTGGCAATAAAAACAGGTGTTAAGATGTTAAAACACCAAACTTCTATCTTTTGCAAGGAATCATGTCTGCATTGACCACTTATAATTGTGGTGAACATGCAAACGAAAAAACACGTGAAGTAGTTGCTAGTGTCTGATCGTAGATACAAATTGTAAAAAATCATATCAGGTTAATTATTATTTTCATTGAAACTTTTGCTGGGTGAAGAAAGGCTTTATGAACTCGTATCAATGTAAAATAATTCCAAGATGAAACACATTGAAGCTCGCATTTCATGTGCAATGCAGGAAAAGGGATGTTTTTGTATTTGATATTAAATTAGTTTGTGTGCATCCATATATTTTTAGAAGCAATTGAATAAATAATATGATCACTATATCACCGACAGTGTAACATAGCTTTCTTTATTTCTAATGTACTTAACAACCGAGGCCATTATTGCCATTCGAAAATTACCATCAATCATAAATGACCATCATTCATCAGGTGTGATGCCACCACAGGATAATATACCTGTCACATTTTCACAGACCATTTTTACCTGATCCATGATTGCCATCTTGCTGGGTTCTTATAATTGTGTAACAGTACTATTGCACACGAAACACACTCATAATAAAGATTTTTGGGTTTGATCGCGTAAGTATAAATGTGTCGAAACCCTCCACCACCCGTCATCTTCGGGAGATTTGCCAGAATAGTTCTGGATGTAATTACCAGCGAACCGTCCTACTAAAATTGTAAATGTTGTGGATTCACTCTCCAAACACACCGGTGGGCTGAACAAGTAACTAATTGGCGTTTTGTTTATGTGGCAAATCCCTTACTGATTGGCCGTGTCGGGTGGTGGAGGGTTTCGACACATTTATACTTACACGATATAACCCAAAAACCTTTAGAATGAATAATACTGGTCGCGAAAGCCTACGTGTTCAACTAATAATACTGTACATTATCGGCATGTTTGAAGTAATCACTGTCACCTATAAGTGCACAGCGCAAGCTGTCCTAGTTTTTATTTTCTAAATAACCACTCCTTTTCCGCCACTGCAGCACACACGGCAAAAGGCACTGATTAATATTCTGCGTGGGGTTGGAAAGTATCCAGCTTTGATGGACTGGTTCCATTGGTCGCAGGTCTTGGCTGTCAATCAGAAGATTCGCTGACAAAACAAGGTTTAACTTCGCACGTATGTGAGCTGTGAAAGAGGCGGCGCACGGTCTTCCAATCTTGTAACTGCGGCGTCACGATAATTTAAGTCCCCATTTAAGAAGATATTAAAAGCAAATTAAAATTGTTCAGTGAAATTGCACAATCTTGACTTGGAGCTATCGCGACTGCAGGAAGACATACTCTTTGGTTATTTCGGTAAAGTCACGTGGGTATAAAATAAAATAAATCACGACGTTTCGATCGCAACACAAGCGGTCGTCATCAGAAATTGCACAATGCATAATGAGCGCACCAGACAGAGACAGGTTATACTGGTAGGAACCTCCTGGTTACATCAGCCCACAGGGGATTATTGTGTCCGTCCGTCCGTCGTGCATGGAGGGGCTGGGTGGGGAGGGGAGGGTGGGGAGGGGCTAGGTGGGGAGGGTGGGGCTGGGTGGGGAGGGTGGGGAGGGGCTGGGTGGGGAGGGGCTGGGTGGGGAGGGGCTTGGTGGGGAGGGTGGGGAGGGGCTGGTTGGGGAGGGTGGGGAGGGGCTGGGTGGGGAGGGTGGGGAGGGGCTGGGTGGGGAGGGTGGGGAGGGGCTGGGTGAGGAAGGTGGGGAGGGGCTGGGTGAGGAGGGTGGGGAGGGGCTGGGTGGGGAGGGGCTTGGTGGGGAGGGTGGGGAGGGGCTGGGTGGGGAGGGTGGGGAGGGGCTGGGTGGGGAGGGTGGGGAGGGGCTGGGTGGGGAGGGTGGAGCTGGGTGGGGAGGGTGGGGCTGGGTGGGGGGTGGGAGGGGTGGGACTGGGTTGGGAGGGGCTGGTCACCCCGTGGTGCCAGGAGACCGAACCAGTGACCTCTGAAATCCAAGTCTAGTGCGCTGACCATAACACCGGGGCAGCGTTGATTTGAATGTAGCTTGAATCTTTATTAAGCAAGGAGGAATCCGATGAGCTATGAAGCTCTTTCTCACAGATGTCCGGTCATGTCAGTGAAAGTGAGTGTAATTTTATTTTTATTACAAATAAATAATCGAAAAAGGAAAACGAACAGCTATCGGTTTTTTTTTTTATCATCAGCTCGGTTGATGCATGCGCAGTGTGCTGCACAACAATCCAGTGCAAGATCTGGTTAAATATTCAGTCTCTGAGGGATTAATCGGTAGCGATGTATTCATTTTATAAGAAATAATATTACAGGACTAATAAGTGCAGCCTAATGATATACAAGCTTTTGTCAAGCGACCACTGCATGAAGGCCACCCCAGTCCATGTTGGTCATGGAGGTTGTTTGAGTTAACTTCACCACACTGGTTAAGTGCCAGTCGGTGATAGGGATGGACCCAGGAATGGCTCAGGCAACACTCGTCACTCATATTAGCATAGGCAGCGATCTAATTCAGTTCACTGCTCCACTTGCCTTAGGTTAATGTTCAAGTGAGAGAGAGAGAGAGGACGGGCCTCTTTATACAAATTCATCCTTTATCAATGGTAATTTTCAGAGGATTTTCTCAAAAGTTCTGCTGCTGCTGTTCTAAATTAGTTTTATGTATATATACTCAGACACTTAAAATCCAATGAGATGTCAAATTGTTCTACTTTTATTTCTCTCTCTCGCAAATATTGGTCGAACGTGCGTTACAAAATGACATGGAAAATTAACTTCACTCTATTTTGTGTCCAATGTTTAAGCATATGAGTGGCAATTTAGATGCATTTTATTTCTAAGTAATCTTTATCATGGTGGCAGTAGAACGTACGTACGCCGCCTGGCTAAGGAGATTAAACGCATATTCCCATTTTCAATATTTTACTGATTTGATGAGCTATTTATTAAACCGAGCAATATTTTTGCTCCATTTTTTGTAATATGTTGATGGCAAGAATAATCATGTAAATTTTGGTGAGGTTCTACGTGAAATATGAACCAAAGGTGCCTCAATTTCTCTGATAGAACTGTGGTTGGTTGTTAAATACAGGGATTCCTATCCTTACGAACGAGTTTGGTTCCAGAGGTTTGTTCGTAAGTCGATTTGTTCAACCTTATTCCAACCTTACTCCTGTCCAAACATGTTGTAAGGCATGTACACTAAACACGGGGGAATGGCTTTAAAGTTTAGTATTAGGTTTTTACCCTTTCAACTGGTACAAAAATGACAGCTTTATACAAGGCATGTTTGCAATAACCACAACACAAGCAGTCAAAATGCAAACAAAAAGTAACAACTCTGATAATGTATGCACTGTCCTTGAAGTTGATTGGTCCACACCCGAGACAGCTTTCCTTAAAGCCTAGTCTGCGCCTTTTGGCGTCATCTGGTCCAACATCATGTGAGACTAGGCTCTAAGGAAAGCTGTCTCGGTTGTGGACCAATCAACTTCAAGGACAGTGCATACATTATCAGAGTTGTTACTTTTTGCTTGCATTTTGACTGCTTGTGTTATGGTTATTGCAAACATGATGCCTTGTATAAAGGTGTCATTTTTTGTACCAGTTGAAAGGGTAAAAAACTATTACTAGATTTTGCCACTGGTAAAGGAGGTCTCATAGTGTGAGTGGCTTTAAAGTTATATTATCTCCTGTAGATGTAGATGACACTGGTTCTTCACGTTCTGCAGATGCAGATGCCACCACCGCTAACCTTTGTGCAATGGTGGAACTTACGACTCTCGGCCCGACCAGGGAACTGGACATACGGACAGGTTTGTTCGTATCTCTGAAAGTTTGCAAGTCGAGTGTTCGTAAATAGAGGAGTCCCTGTATTGTATTGGGACGCTCTCGTGCAAGGAGGGGAGAAGTGATGGTTGTGATGCCAAAAAAAAAGCACTTGCATCCCATTTCACAATTCAATACAAGTTAATTGACTAAAGTCTACAGAGCTAATTTGTACATTTCTCAAATGAGATGGAAATGAATGGTATGCTGAGCAAAGTGTCATTCAACCTCAGTGGCTCAAGTTAACCCTTTTACGATTTGCAGCTTTCGTGACTGCAGGCATCCATACTCTTTGGTTCTTTCGGTAAAGTCACGTAGGTAGAAAAAACTGCTGAAGTAGTACTTCAGCAATTTTTTTCTTGCTGTGGTTGTCCCACCTGATGACGATTGCTTGTGTTGCGATCGAAACGTCGTGGTCTATTATTTTTCTACCTGCGTGACTTTACCGAAAGAACCAAAGAGTATAACCCTTTTAGGTTTGTGGACATGATCTATTGTAAGATCCAGGGAAATTATAAGATATTTTGTGCCCAACAATTTATCTGTTGGAGGAATATTCTTTCCCTTCTACGTGATTTTACCAAAAGAACCAAGAATATGAATACCTGCAGTCAGGAAAGCTTTGAATAAAAATATGTTGGAGGAATATCAAATATTTTAGCTAGATTTTAAGGCTTTACTGTGTTACTCTTCGACAAAGTTAACAAAACATGAATTTCGTTACGAAAAGCAATATAATTATGAAAATTTTCTTAATTACTTTTACTTTCTTTTTTATTCAAGTACGAATGAAAACAAAGACCATATATGTCTTAAATGAGCAATATGCCAGCTTGAAGAAAAAAAATGAAATTAGACTTTTCACGTGGATACCACACATGGATTGCACACACAAAAAGCACTGGACACCTTCTTGGTTCTTTCTTCACTGGACACTTCACCTGCTTCACCGTCAACAACATCTTCGGCATCGTATAGGTTTAGGAATACTG
Source organism: Lethenteron reissneri (assembly GCF_015708825.2). Taxonomy (NCBI): domain Eukaryota; kingdom Metazoa; phylum Chordata; class Hyperoartia; order Petromyzontiformes; family Petromyzontidae; genus Lethenteron; species Lethenteron reissneri. The sequence continues at coordinate 5,339,901 of NC_083805.1, forward strand.
CCTAGGTGTTTTTGTGTGAAGCATATTGGACTTGCAATCCAGAAGTCACTGGCTTGATTTGATTTCTCAGCACGGCGTTGATGATTTCGTGCCAGTTTCCTAAATGCCTCCCCCACCACCTATGTCCACCCACCAGTATAAATGGGAATACCACAGTCCATCGATCAGCAGGTCGTGTATGGTAGGGCAAAGTGTGGGTAATCCCACGTCTACCATGGTGTTTGGCCAGCGTGGAAGAATAGGTCAGATGGTAAACAAAATAATAATAATAATTCCATTCATACAGCACTTTCCATCAAGGCTCTCAAAGTGCTGTACAGGACACTACAGCAGCACCCTCAATGGTCCGTTCGAGGTGCTTCCTACAGCTCCTTTTAGTGGACGGCCTTTCACCTGCAATTATCAAATTTTCATTGGTTTATGTCTCAGAAATATCCTGTACACAGCACCGCGACTACTTTTAACGTCGGGTAAGCGCTTAATTATTTGCAGTAAAACTGCACGGTGTGTGAAATGCGTTGCATAGGCATTTTCCTCCGCTTATTTAAAACCCATAATCGATAACTTCCAATTTTATGGCAGCGATAACTAACTTTAGAAAAGTTAATAATCAGCAGACCTTCACACACGCTCTTTTCTCAGAGGAGCCCATGTAAGCTTCAGACAAAGTTTCCATTGGGAGTCCTTCTGGCTCCCTTTGGTTGATGTTTAATAATATTTTAGCCGCGAAAAAATTTACATGTAATAAGCCACTTTGTTCAGCTATCACATGCTGGCCCTGGTCGCTTTACCTGGTAACAAAAATAAATAAATGTGAGAGCACAAGCTAGCTCGTGAAAATGTTATTGTGGCAAAAGATGTGGGCATCAAGCCAACAGCATCCTAAAAGAATAGATTGGCGAACAGATGAAGACGTAGTGTTTTTTTTCTGCGGGAAGTAGTTATAAGCAAGGGAATATATATATATATCGAGTATAAGGTAAGCCAGTTTGTAGAAAGAAGGTCACCAGCCTTTGGGTCATCACACAGAAAAGTAATTTAATTTATAGATCTAGCTTTGTGATCTCATCGAAGTGCAAGCAATATGACACAAAGGCACATCCCTCCGTGTCATCGCAGTTTCTTTTATTATCAGGGCGGGGATTATTTTTACATTCAACATGCCACGTTGGCATTCGCTCCCGAGAAGGCAACACCAAGACACGAGCACATACGGGAATGGCATTATGCCTTCAAATAAACGTTTGACCTTCTTCAATATTAACACGATACATTCTAAATATAAATGAGAGAAAAAAATGATAGGGCCTCTTTAGATGAGGACGTCACTTAAGAATAACCACACGCATTCGTTGCTCATTGATTTAATATTAATCACATCTGTCGCACAGACACACACACACACGCGCGCCACGTTGGCGCCTTGAGAAGGAGAGATGCAATACAGTAACATGGAAATCTTATTTTGTTTCAGCTTGCATTCATATTTTCCTTTTGTTGTTGTTGTTGTTGCTGCTGCTCCAATATGCTTCTCGGTTCCTGAAAAAGCTCCCAGCACGTGCAGCGAAGCGTGGGACGTCACGCCGAACGACGGCGTGTGGCACAATCGTGACAATCTGCCAGCTCTGCAGGCCTTTCATTGCTGTTTTGAAATCTAACATCAAACACATGTGATTTGGCTTTGATGTCAACAATTCATTTGATGAAATTAAACAACGAGCTATTATTATATTGGTGGGGGGGGGGGGGGGGTTAAGTGCACTGCTCTGTCAATTTTCCGGTTATCCTCGCAGCAGCGGATTTTAGCTAATCGTGGAACAAAGACGGTCACTGCATCGCCTGCTTTCAGACGCGCTTCTGCGGCCGTCTGGAACGCTCTTCCTTTCGATGATAGGAAGCCACTGGAGCTATGCACTTTTAAATAATCTAGATTAAAAACTCATTCCTTTATAACTCATTTTTGTGTTTACAGCTATCGTGCTGTGACTGTTCCACCCGAAGACGGAAGCTTGTGTTGCTTCCGAAACGTCGTGATTTTTATTTTAAATTTTATTTTACTTTTATTAATTTTAATTTTTTACCTACGTGACTTTACCGAAAAACCCTAAGTATAGTTTGTTGTCCTTCCCCCAGCACCTCCGATGAGCACGTTCGGCTACATACGATGCGAAATAAGTTCAACATACATACGTACATACAATCCGGTGAACTGAGTTCAAATCCCTGCCATGGCTAATATCATGGGAAAGTGATATATGAACCGGTCCTGAGCCCGAACCCAAACTCTGTGAAGTATGGTCAAACAAACCCCCAATGACCGATACAGTGGAGCGGTCATCATCTCGCAGTGGAATGACAAAGGTTGCAAATAATTAGCTTTGTCTATCTATACATTATTATCATTGTCATGAGATACAAGGCCCATGAATCCTTGTGTTCTCATTAGCAGCACATTTGCATGCTATACATATGTACTGTATCTGATCAGATTTTAGTGGGAATGAGACATTCCAAAATGGTTGCGTATTTCAGTCAGGCAATATTAGCAGTCAGTAGGTCCGGCAAAGAATGATGTTTTCGTGAGTGCTTTGACAAAGAAAATAACATTCGTTTCGAGAGAAAAAAGTTCGCTCCCGTTGGATGTATGGATGATTACATTTTCAGAATATTTGTTGAATGCATTAAATTTCCTCGACGTTACAAGCACTTACACATATTTCATGTTCTTACTGAGTAGCGTAAGCATTGCTGTTTACAAAGAGATAATACACAATGAAATAACATCTACATTATGTTCATCTACTTTTGTTTGCTCCAATATTATTGTGCGATAACGTTGAGCCTCGCCAAAGCTCCAATATGATGAATGGTCATAGATGGATCATCCCGTTCCCATGGAAAAAAAAATCCAATATTGTATTGAATCTCTGACAAAGAGACTCTGTTAGCTCTATACCAATATTAAACAACCTACATTGACATTCAATAGAAATCATCTTTTCCAGTAGAGAACTTCCTTGTGGAAAGATTTCTGCTCCCAAGAACCACTATTCTGCACCATATGTTGCTGTCTCGCGAATACAGATAAATACAAATAATAATTATCATCAACAGTGCTTTCTTCAGTCAATTCACTGCTCGATGAAGGCCTCTCCACTCCGCGTTCAAGTCGTGGCGATTGTTTTGGCAACACTTCACCACGCTCTCGTGTGCAAGCTGCTCAAGGCGTTGGGGGTTAGCTCAGATGCAACACGCCACTGATGTTAGCTATGGTCGGGGATGGAAGTTGTGCAGTGGACTAACCAACTGTAATACAGTGGGGGGGGGGGGGGGGGGGGTTAGATCTTGTAAATATATAAACGTGTCGTTAAACCCGCCACCACCCGACACAGCCAATTAGTAAGGATTGTCACGTAACACAGAACGTGGCCAATTCGTTACTAGAGGATATCTATCAGCTCCGACTCTCAGTCGGGGCGGCTGCGATCTGGAGTGGAACTCGTTGTGCCGTCGTCGTTGTGAACTTCTCCCTCTTCAAGCTGTGGGTCTGGCAGCGTGTTTGCTGTCCAGACCCGGTGTGTGGTTATCCCTTAAGGCTGTGAATGCCGGAATAAAATAGAGAGTACCTCCTACTAATGTCTGTGAATTAGCACACTACACTAGTACAGCAACACCGGTGCGTTGGCGAGCTAATCCACAACATTCACAATCTGAGTAGGACGTTTCGCCAGGAATTACAACTAGCTTCATCATGCGGACAGCCAGATGTGTTTTATTGTTTATTATGGATATTGGTCGCGAAAGGCTGCGTGTTAAACTGACTAACCACTGTGTCACCGCTCCCCCCTGCATGGTGGAAGGTGCGGCCCTGCAATTGCTCTGGCAGTGGGTGCCTCCGATGGAGAGGGCGCGCTTGGCGGTATTTGGCCTACTCTTCCACATTGAACGGAAGAGGTAGGCGTGCCCACCACCCAGTATTCCCCACCACATGCGCGGCCTGCCAAATGGCCGCGGTGGTATCCATTTGTACTGCTGGGTGGACAGAGCAGGAAGTTGAGAAACGTGCCCATTCTTTCGACTGCCGCGCCAAGAATTGAAACGCCTGGAACGCAAGATCCGCGTGCTAAACATTACACCGACGCTGCTCCACCCGAAACAGGATAGGGCATGTATCATGGTTAGGCATCTAATGCCTTCATTCGTCCATTGATATACGTTATTACTCGTGGAACATCCATCGAATTGTGCGTGTAAGAATCGGCGATTTTTGATTCGTGCATGTCGTATGCATATTCTTAGGTTTTTTCGGTAAAGTCACGTAGGTAAAACATCAAAATTAATAAAAAATAAAATAAATTTTGATGTTTTACCTACGTGACTTTACCGAAAAAACCTAAGAATATGAATCCTTGCAGTCACGAAAGCTTCAAATCTAGAATTCATGTCGTATGCAGTTTATTCAACCCGTTATGGAGAGTGGTGGGGTAATGGTTAGCGCACTGGGCTACAAACCCAAGTTCGATTGCCACTCACGACCAGTAACAGTGGCGAATATTTGAACTTGGGTCGACTCGGCCTTAAATGAGTACCTGGTGCAGTGTGTAAACATCAGCACTGGGGAGACAGAGGCGGTCAGGCGTGGTTGCTGGCCACCCACCCCCTGTCATGCCGGCCTTAATAGGTGCTCGCGAACAGCACTTGCCCCAACAATCTGCTTAAAGCTATACTGGGATATTTCGCTTAGTTTTTGTTGACCCTTGCTGCCATTAGAGGCTCCAACATGCATGGGATTCTTGAATTGAATGGTGACCCTGAACTGAAATACTTCAGCGAATTTCTAGGCAGAACATTGTCATACGCCTAAAGGTGATCATTATCGGATGACTCCATTATCTGCAGTCTCTTTGATCTATTCATGGTCCACATAGGAGATGGAGCGATGAAATCGGCTCTTGTGCAGATTGTGACATCGCCCGATCGTGAGAGATGGCAATGGCTTGGGAAGTCTGCCCTTCATCCAGCAGTCGATTGATCATGGCTGATTCTGATGATGTTGATTCGAATTTTGATTCACATTATTTTTCAGCTGGCATTTTGTTTTCACAAAAGCACTCTAGCATGCGCAACGGAATGTGAGTCCTATGTTATTTAGCTTTCAGTTATTTTTCTATATGTTATAAAATCAGATAGTACTAGCATTTCATTTTAATACGAACGCTTTGCAATAAAGGGAAAACAATGTCCAACTGTGGCAATAATATCCAACAGCAATCCATTGTCCAAACAGTGGCGTGTGAACGCTAATTATAAATGAAAATTTGCCGAATGAATATTGTAAACGTGAAGACCATCTTAGCGACCACACCCACACTGTCATCAATCACCATCAGCCTGTCCAGGTGGATATCAAACTGCATTAATCAGCATCCGTCTTGCATGGGTGTGCATTTTCCTCGGTAGCATCGTTGAGAGAAATTGATCCTTTGTACTTCGCGTTAAAAACAATGCCAACGGAATTACCAAGATGACGGTCACAGTTTCAATTCCCTTGCCAATAGCGATAAAGGCAGACTCTCTCCCTTTGCTTACTCCACATTAGTGTGAAAACCTCACCGACACATTACGTTTCATTTGACTAAACAATTGCGGCAACTCCGAGAGTCAACATTTTTAAAGTCCATATCAAAAGACAGACACACGCAGAGAGCCACTCGCACCGTGTTGGAGAGACGATCAGTGGTTCATTACGAGACAGATCAATGTCAAGCGAGTTGCTTTGGTGCGACTCTTTGGTACTTGCCCCAACAATTGGTACTTTTCTCTCCTCTTTATGTCCCTGCATCTACACGGGTTGAAGATATCTCTCTCTATTAGGAGGTGGCTAGGTGGCTCAGACTCCACAGAGTGCTGAGCTGTCCTGGGATTTAATCCAGGTTTGCAATTAAACAAGGTGGGTGGGTAAGAGAACATTTTTGCACAAGTGCTTACGTGTGCGTGAAAATCTAAGGTCCCAGAACAGCAGCTGCATTTGGGTTTTTATTAATAAATGCAAGGGTCTATAATATTTTTCAAAGACATATGTGTGTGTGTGAGAAAACGTGTTTATTAACCACCGATGGATTCGTTACATTAAAGTGTGGAAGAGTTCCATCTTGGCAACCAGTTGTGCTCAGCAATTAGAGCTGTCTCGAACAAATAAATAAAAATTCAGTCACCCTTTGAGCTGTTGTGCATGTGCAATCTGTTCCTACACCATAATGATGATTTTCATTGCCATCGCAGATCGCAAAGCCACTGTAATTGAATGCGCGGCATGCCAAAAAAAGATAAGTGGAATGTAAAAAAAATACGAGGATGTTAACACACTTAAACACCAAGTAGGCGTAAACTATTCTGTATCACTCAGTTTTGTTGTTTTTTATTGCTATGAAACCGTGAAAGGAGAGCAATTTGTATTTTTCATAAGTTATTTTTACTTTTCCTCCAAGTGTGCTCTTGGCGTTACGTCACGAGATAAAAAAAAACCTTCAGAACTCTCACGGTGAAGTGCTTTGCACCGTGTTAGAGAATGGTCCGCAAAGGTGGTATCACAGAATCAACCTGTGACAAAATCTCTTCAAGTGGCCACTTATCCACACCAGGACGCACCCCCCCCCCCCCCCCCACCTTGCTCCAGAGAGAGAAATGTTTGTGACGTAAAAATAAAAAATATATATTGTACGTATCTCAGAGCTGGGATTTAGCCACGTTCAGTGTGGAATCGAGTTTTATATATTGGTGTTTTTGTGTGTGCAATCATTAGTGCACAGACCATCTACTCAGTGCTGGAGACCCCGGTTTCGTCATAGGTGGCTGCCTAGATTCGAGTCCAGAATCTCAGTGATCTGCCCTTTGAGCCACCCAGGCACCTTGCAATGTTACCCGTGTATACTGCATTTCCGTGATCACTTATAACCAAGCCAGCCCACTTTGCAAATGTGCACAAGCAAATTTCCATGGCAGCCTCAGCTGGGCAAGCACGCTGCCATGAGGCTGTCACGGTTCACTTTCGGTGGATCGAGTCGCTTCCTTTTATTGGGCTGAAACGTCGGCTTTCCTTTTAACCCAAACCATTGCAGATTCAAAGAGGAAGAGGCACGCAGCATCAAGGGCAAATCTCGCCAAAGTCAAACTTCATGACAAAACAAAAAGAAATAAAAAATACTTGGGATAGCGTAAGAAGCTAACCCAAGCACGTATTAAACTTTCTGATCGTTTCCCTCTGACTGCAGAGGGAAGGGAAGGAGAGGGATGAAGGAGATGGAATGGAGGAGAGGAGCCGAGCCCATGGAGTCAAAGCAATCGGATAAGAAATGAGCAGGGATGGGCTGTGCCAACAAGGAATGGCACAACTCGGGTCTGGTTTCCAAGAACTGTGGAGACAGCATTCACCTACGTTGCCTGCATGAAACCATCATAACCTGTTTTGTAGACAAACTGTATTGCGACAAAAAACGAATTGTATTCCAAGTGCTTCACAGAGTCTCAAGGCGAAAGAATCACGCATTTGGGATATTTGATTAATGTATTTTGTAAGGGTACTAGTGGGAATGCCGTCATGGTCTAGCGGTTAGCACACTTTATTTTCAATCCATTGGTCGTATGTTCGAAATACCGGTGCGGCAGTTAAAACAATGTGCAAGTTTCTGTTCACGCAGCAGTGCATAATGGGGGCACCACAGTTATTCGATCGACAGGTCGCGTTTGTTTTGTTTTTCATGTCGAAAGAAACTTGAGAGCCTGGCGAAAATGTACCCATACGAGGGTATATATGTATGTTGAGCTTCTGTAGCACCATACGTCGTAGACCGTGCTCATCGGATGCGCGGGGGAACGACAACAAACTAAACACAAAAAGCAGTTCGAAACGAATGAGTTTTTCAATCTAGATTTCACAGTGCATCGCTCCAGTGGCTTCCTAATGTCGGAGGGAAGAGCGTTCCAGACGGCCGCAGGGGTTGCGGGATGAGGCCACGCACATATTTTGCACAAAGGTTCCAAACCCCTTTCTTGCACTGCCATCTCCTCTCCTCTCCACCTCGTTGGTTTGGAAGTCACAAGCACTCGAAATATCGGCGTTGCATCGACACTGTCCCTAAGTGCTTAAAAGCAATGCAACAAAAAAAGAAGCTAAATTAATAATGCATGTTAGTGAAAGTGTCTAAAATGGTTTTATCGAATGAAATATATGTAACTACCAATGTTTGTTTTGCCCTAATGGTTCACAATATGTACCCTATCAATAATTGTTTTCTTTAATTTTTTCGCAAATGATGATAGGTTGTAATTTACAGCTCTTTGCCAAATCCACGAATGATGGCTCTTCTTCATACCATAATGGTAATGGGGGTTGTTTGACGACACTTCACCATGCTGGACATTACGGATTGATTAACATGGGAGTGAACTGATACCGTTTGGAATGAAACTCGGTCGCCTGCCTAACACAGCATTTTAAATTCAGGAGACAATTCGTCAAAGATTCCTCGCCAATCATTGCCGCATCTTTTGGCAGAACAACAGCCAAAATTTCACAAAATTGTCTTAATTTCACAATTTGCATTTCACGGAGAGCCACGAATTACCATCTCCACCAGGGGAATATTGCATTCTGGTGCAACTTAGTACGCATGGTAGATGTTCTCAAAAGTTGTCACAACTGGAGCACAGTTGGCTCTGGAAAGTCCCTTCTGAGGGTATTTAACCCACTCTTCCACACTGGTCAGGCATCTTGCAATAGGTTTGAGTGTCTGCCACATGCAGTCAGCTAACTGACCAACGTTACGCATATTAGTGCTCAATAAAACAAAAACAAATATTTACTTTATACAGCTGTCGGGCTGTGACGGTTCCACCTGAAGACGGAAGCTTGTGTTGCCTCCGAAACGTCGTGATTTTTTAGTGCTTATTCAACAGTTTTCTTTATATGAATGATGATGATAATAATATAGAATGCTCACTGGTGGCTCAGGGCATTCAGTTTGTGAAACGTCCAGGCCTAGGTTCCGCAGTAAACATCACCTGTGTAGATAAACGCATGACAGCTGGTGGGGAGTGGTCCGTAGAGAGGTTAAACCAGGTAAGGAGTGAGCACGGAGACCCCCGAGGCAGGCCCGCTGATTTGCCTCCTCAAACCACTCATCGTCTCGCCACTCTTGATGGCGGAAATTAATACAAAAGATGGATTTTTACAAAACCATTTGGTTTTGGGGCACAGCGTGCTGACTAGCCAACCTTACATGGTATGCGTGCTTCACAAACGGAGCCGTAACGATGCGTCATGCTTTCTTTGAGAAACACCGCTGATCTTTGTCGATAATCGGTTGAGCGGTTATTTACGGCAATTTATACAATGTGCAAAAGCAATGCCAATGCTAATTGAGGCCTGTAATTTTCGAAATAAAAGTTCCAGTTCCCATTGTGCTCCAGTTCCCGTTAATCAGCATGTAATGAGTAAATAATTACGGTCCCTCTGGATATGAAAGCCCCCTTGTCACCACCGGGACCTCACTGCACACTACCATGCCAACAACACCCAGTAGTTGACACCGAACTACACTGCAATGTCCACCTACTTGACCACACTTCCCCGCTGTGCTGAAATATGACATTGCAAGTGGAAACACTTTTTGTTCCGCTTCTCGCCTCACAACGCTTGACTTGGAATTCCCTCCCATCATCACTTTCCCCAACTGCTATCTATTACATCTTAAATAGGGCTATATAATGCTGGCCACTAGGCATCTTTGGCCTGTGCTTAGCAACAGTGATTAAAACGTAACGTTTGCTTCCCTCTCTATCACACACTTGTGTAATGACACAACTGTATATACTGCTCCCCACGAAAAATGTCCACTACTTTGAGCGTCCTGCCCACTGCCCACACCGACCATTGTGTATGTGTGTTGAACTTATTTCGTGCCATACGTAACCAACAGCACTAATCAGTGGTGCAGGGGGGGACATAACCATGACCTCAGGTCTCTCTTCCTCTCCATTCATTATCGCTGGTGACTTCAACATCCATCTTGAAGAACCATCAAATTCCATCTCAACTACCTTGCAGTCACTCTTGGAAACCACAAATCTCTCCCAACTAATCCCGTCTGAAATCACTCCCATGGTCACTGTCGGGTGAACAGGTTCTTGCTAATGAATTATTAATATTCTCTAGAGTTTATAATTATTATTTAAGAGACTTCACCTTCAAAAACCATTGATTTTACCACAGACAAGTTACATAAGGCATGGACTAAACCAAAATAAACCAAAGGGAACCTTCCGTTTAAATATTTTCATAAATACAATGAATCCGAATATTGGGCGGCAGGGTGGCGCAAGACTCATGCGTAAACAACCATACTAATGTTTTTTTTTATATTAATGGAATATCAATCATCATAGATCAATATGCAGTGCCACGCTTATTACAACAACAAAAAATAACATTTAAATAAACCAACCGCAACCCCACCAGTTAATGCGAACACCTGAAGACTAGCCTTATTGATCGTAAATCAGTCAAGAGTGTGCTTGCAAGCAAAAACAAATCCACGTTTGCTCTGGCAGAAGGCCCTCTGTGACACTTGGCCATTTACTTGGGTCAATTCGTGACGCGGTGTCTGAAAATGATGCAAAGCAACGTAAAGGCAAAATGCAGCCATCAATAAAGCAAAACCATTTCTGAATGAAAATCGGCATAAATGTGCGCACGTTGAACTTCTTTTGCACCGTGCGTAGCCAACCGTGATAATCGGAGGCGTGATGGGGGGGAAGGGGACAAGAAATTAAACACAAAAAACAGTTCTAAACAAAGGGGTCGTCCATAAATGACGTCACGCGATTTTTGACGATTTTTGACCCCCCCACCCCTTCGTCACACGGCGTCATAAGAAGTCAGACCCCCCCTTAAATATGACGTCACAAAGCTCTGCCCCCCCCAAAAATTAGAACATGCTTCAAATCGCTTTCAACTATTGTCATTGTAGTGCGTATTTAATGTGCCGCTGCACTCTGATGTTGTAGGGGAACAACATTGATTAAAAAGTCTATTTAATTAAGTAGAACGTGTTGTCTATATTTATTTAAAGTTGCGCATTTTGATGTGACGTCACATTTCTCAAACCCCACCCCCCCCTCGTCACACATCGTCACAAATGTCTGCCCCCCCCCTGCGATGACATCACGGGACGTGGGGTCGCACGCGCTGGGCAGTGCACGTGACGTCACGCCTCCTAGGGTATTTAAGGGATACCCCGTGACGTAAGCGGGGTCACTGGAGGAACGGAGATAGTAAACAGGGTGAAGAGGGAACCAGGGATAGTGAGAGGGATCGAGTAGTGAGTCTGGGGAGAAGCCGGTGGTAGCCGTAGAGGTGAGAGACCGGAGCTAGCCGGCAGGGACCGGACTCAGAGTAGGACCCCTAGCCCCTGGGAGTTGTGTACCCTGCTGTGTAGTATGGATAAGTGTTAATAAACCCTGGCGGAAGCCCCTAACTTACCTCCGTCTCCGAGTACGTCCGTCGGAACTACTCAACACAATGTAGATGTATGGTAGAACCCCTCTTAAAGACGGTTATTCGTTTCACGAAACCGGTCGTTAAGTGATTTGGTCGTTAAGCAAGTATAGGAAATACATGTAAGGAAATACATGTTCAAGGCTTAATTCATTCCTATGGCATCGAAAGTTACCCTTTTTCACCCCCAAAAGTTATAACATTACAAAATGGATTTTAATACATAAATATATTAACAAGATTATGAACACAATTTTAAAAGAAATATGGTTAATCGATGCATTCATTAATTTTACTGAACATACAACAAGCAGCCCGTCATTAACAGGGGAGTGGTCGGTAAGCGAACACTCCCCTGTTATACACTACACTATACACTACTATACACTACACTATACACTACACTACTATACACTACAATATACACTACTATACACTACACATTGGGCTCTATGGAGGCACTACACTATACACTACCATATACACTACTATACACCACACTATACACTACACTACTATACACTACAATATACACTACTATACACTACACTACTATACACTACACTACTATACACTACAATATACACTATTATACACTACACATTGGGCTCTATGGAGCCACTACACTATACACTACAATATACACTACTATACACTACACTATACACTACACTACTATACACTACAATATACACTACTATACACTACACATTGGGCTCTATGGAGGCACTACACTACTGGAGGCCCGTCCTTAGGCAATTAGTAGTGAACAGGGCTGGTCGTTAAGAGGGGTTCTATTCTACACTACTATACACTACTTTACACTACACTATTATACACTATACTACTATACACTATACTACTATAAACTACACTACTATACACTATACGATACACTACACTACTATACACTACACTACTACACACTACACTACTATACACTACACTACTATACACTACACTACTATACACTACTACACACTACACTACTATACACTACACTATACACTACACTACTATACACTACACATTGTGCTTTATGGAGTCCCGTCGTTAAGTGATTAGTCGTTAATAGGGGTGGACGCTTAGAGGGGTTCTACTGTACTGAGATTAGCAATGCTCGGGACACGAATACCAGGAAATCTTTGACAAAATCACACACAGACAATACGTTGAGATCTGACATGCTGTGGGGAAAAAATTGTAAGAGGGGAAATTATAAAAGCTGTGCGATAAAGCCAGGACTCAAATAGTCTCTGTGCGTCGATATATATTTGCCATATGTGAAAATGGATGATCTTTTCAAAGTGTAAGCACAATGAGGCTAAATGTTCAAAGCAGCAAGTTTTAGAAGTATTATGGTAGTCTTTGATACTGCAAATGTGTTGTTGGGAGATATATGTATTTTATACACAACAGTTCCTTTGTATTACTCGTGTCATTTTTAACTCCAATTTCACTGCTAGGGACGTGAGACCCAGTGTAATGTCCACACTCTGGCAGGGCAGTGCATTATCCCAATTTAGAGAACGACCCATGGAAGCAGATGTCACAGAACTACTTCAGAAATCCGTATATCCTGTTACAGAGAAATACTTATTCTTGGTTCTTTCGGTAAAGTCACGTAGAATGGAAATAATAAAATAATAAAAATAAAACATAATAACATAATTCTCACGACGTTTCGGCCACAACGCAAGCAGCCGTCCTCAGGTGAAGAACAGGTCCGTCGATAAGACAGAGTCTGCATGACACGTCCTGGGCTTGGAGCGTCTATTTAAGCTGGGAGGGGGAGGGAGGAGGAAGAGCGCCTTGACAAAATAATTTGCATATCAAGAGGAATTTTAGCATATTTATGTAATATTACACTATGTATTATTCTACCCACCCTACTGCACACCACACTGCTGCATATTCACCATACAACTACGAATTTTTGCATATTTATGGGAAATGCAGATATGCGACTAGTACTACTTGTGATTACTATACACCACCTTATACATTGTAATATTACACTATGTATTATTCTACCCACCCTACTGCAAACCACACTGATGCATATTCACCATACAACTACGACACCATGTATTACCTTGTACTTGTTGTATGAGAGTAAGCCTGACAATTTACATTTTTACGGCGGGACTTCAATGAATGATGTATTTGTGTGTGGTCACTGACGACAGGACTTAGACCAGCAATGCACTTCACTTGATAATTTGGTTTAATGGCTGAAACCCATATTTGAACCCAGAATTCTAGCAATGTCGCCTGATTACTTTGACCCCTGCATCAATCCGGCCACCTTTATAGTTAACATTCTGTACTGAACATTGCAAATTATTGAAATGAAAACAAGAGTGATGGAACAATAATATAATGCTGGAGTTGAAAGAAGAGGCTAAAAGGCTACAACTGTATTACCATAGCGGTTGTATGATTTGTGTATGTAAGCATACAATATAAAAAACAATATTCATAAACTTCTTTGGGTAATTCAATTTAATCAACATAAAGGTGTCTTGCTTGAATCTTACTGAGTCACAAGCTCCAACGAAGACGGTGTATAAATTATAATTGATAGATTGCTCTTCTGCTCTAATACCTGCTAATAAATCTTTAGCGAAGCCAGTTTTGTTGTCCACATCACTAAAGGTATTCCCGAACGGTGATGGTGCTAGCAAAATCCAACAGCCTCGGCTCCGGAGACGCATTTTTAATTCAGCCACCTGGAGGCATTTTGAGCTTCACGGCTCACAGGATAGTCTATTGCAATGATACGCTCACGGCAGTCTTCCAGGATTTTTTTTCTGAATAAAAGCGTAGTCACTTACTGTTCAGAGCGCAATGTATTTTACGTGAATGTATAATAGCAATGGACCCACATATTATTTTATGGTGAGCACTTTTGTACATATATTTTTTGCCCAAAGCCAGATGTTCTAGTTTGTAATTTTGCTACGATGTTGTTTGTGTGGTGAAAACACATTGACATTCAACACAAATGCAATTGTCTTAATTGGCGTTATTTTACATTTAAGATTGAATACGTAAGGCTTGAACGTTTTTGTCTCAAATGTAAAACTAAAACAATCAAAGATGCTACATGACAAACAATGAATGTTGCAGGAATGCTCCATATTTGAAGCTTAGACAAACGTTTTTGTTTGTATCTGTTGCTTGTGCAACACTCAATGTAATCATATAAGTTGCATGTTCATGTATTAGAGCTGGCAGGGTGGTGAGCATGCCGCACTGCCAACCGGGCTACCTGAGTTTGATTACTGGTCACGGAGGAAGAGAGTTGAACTCGTTGTGCTGGGCGCCACATCACCAACCCCGCATAAAACTCTGGACATACAACAAACCTCACGATCAACACGGCATGGGGTGGAATGAGCCCGATTTCATCAGCTCTTAGACACCTAAGCATGGTTGAACCTGGAATAGTCCTCGAATAGCTGAACATCATGCACAGCGGGGTGTTATAGGCTGCTGAGCTATACGCCGGGTAGCAGAGGGTAGTGCAGACAAAAAAACATTGTTGTACTGTACACTACCCCTGCATCTATGCTCCCCTCTATATGGTGAACTCTGGTAAAGAGCCTGTTCAAACTATACAGCGTAAAGAGCCTCTCATTCAGCAGTGGCTTGTCTAAAGAGCTGCACATGTGCACATTCGGATTTGCACTTAAATTTGCAGTATATAGTTGTATCATGAAGCCAAGCTAAAAACAAGCAATTCAATGTTGCTATTAGAGATGTATGTAGTTCCTAAAATGTATTAGAAATTACCTTCAGAGAAAAGTGGCACCTTTTTCAAATATTCAAATTCACTCACCTTTTGTTAATACTGCAGTAGGATCATCTAAAATGATAACTGCACAGAAAGAAAAAACAATCGCTGTTGTGCTGAATAAATGCATTTAAATGCTTTACATTTACGGAATTATTACATTCAGATGATGTTATACCAGGTTGAATTTAATAAATTGAAAAATATGTGTTTTTTCCAAATGCCAGTTTTGTGATTTTTTTTATGGCAACTTGGCCTCTGTATGCAAAGTAATCATTAACAATGCTCACTGTACTCAATTAGTATTCAATTCAGGTACATGTTTCATGGAAAACTTGTTCTTCAGCTCTTGCTCATGGTCTACTAGACCCTGTAATTCAGAAAAGCCATGTCAAGGGTTACACATTTTTTGTAACATTTTAATAAGTCATTAATGGGAATTACAGCGTATTAATGCGCACCATTTCCATGCAAGCAGTATATGCATATTCGTATGATGTTTATCGCAAGAATAAAAAAAAAACACTCGAACGTACATTTCATCATGTTTACGTCTATTACATGTATTTGATCGGTATATTTAAGTTACCGCTACAGTATTATGGAAAATAAAGTATGGCTTTACTGCTATTGTCTTGACTAATAGCAGCATCATTATTGGTGACGGATTGTGGTACATTTATTGGGTGTTTAGAATGAAGCTCTTAAAACAGCCAACTAAACTACTGAGCATTAAGCCAACTTCGATCATCAATTTTGATGGATTTTTTAAATTTTCAGCTCTTTGTCAATTTACTGCAGGATGGAGGCCTTCCCACATCGTGTCGAGCTTTTGCCCGGCGTTGTTCGACCATACTTCACCATGCTGCATGGTCAAGTAGAGATCCGTGAACAGGAGCCCCAAGGAAATGTTCATCTATCACTCACCACTCATTGCTAGCCATGACCCAGAATCGACCTCCGTTTGCCAGGGTTCACAGCCTAGTGCGCGCAACACTGCATCACTGCTCCGACCCCATAAAGCGGAGTAAACACCTTTAAAACAATACATCAGCTTGCTGAATGCACATCGCTTTCTGATTATGCACAACACATGCCTGTAAGCACATTCCAGCTGTGTGTGTGTGTGTGCGATGCACTGCTTCAGTCTGCAATCGGCACCCACCTTGAAATGAATCAACACACTGTACACATTTGCCATTTTTTGTGCGGGGTGTATTTTTGTTTTTTATATATATACGGCACTTAACGTAGCTTCGTGGAAACTTTTTTTTTTATCTCACTCTCTCAAAATTTCTAAACAACCATTCAGTTCTCTCACAGTAACTGCCATGATATTGAGTCAATGTGTCGGTTTTCTTGCTGCTCTATGCAAGGTAATTTCCAAACGCACTCGCCCGTTGTTGTTTTTTTATACATCGCCCATCTTGCGGCAGGGTCAATGACAGAGGTGGCAAGGTTTTTTCTTTTCTGATTTGGTGTAGCTGTCACGACTGCTAAGCTGCTGCCTTTCTTTGTTCTGCTCACTTTTGGCTGCTGGATTCGAACAACCATTCCTGCCAACCCCCCCCAAAAAGCGTTATGAAGAAGCATTGCCCATCAAGTGTTTTCAGTAACGACTCACTGATAAATGAGATCGCATATTAATTTGCCGACCATCTCTTATCCAGTTCCCTGGCTACAGCACACGGGGATTTGGCTACTGCCCATTGCAGCAGGGGTTTTTTTCGACGAAGGAAAGGGGGTTCGGGATGGATGTTAGCTCACAAACACCCGATACGTGATTGTGGGCACAACATATGGTATTGGGTGGCCTCCAGGGAGTGAACCCAATATGGCTTCTGTGGCGATTGTGAAACGATGTTGGTCGTTCGGCGTCGTTGACAAGTGTGGACTTGTCGAGAGGCAGCCGTCTCTGAATCCATCGTTAGCGACGTTAACGAGAAAGCCGGAGAGAAGCAAACATCAGGCAGCAGCAGCTGGAGAAGTTATTGGGTTTGGACATTTAGAATGTTTCTGCTGCTATTGTGTAATTTGTTTTCTTCCCCGTTGTTATTAAGGGTTGCTGATCAATGGCCGTGATTTCATTTCAGCGTTGACATCGTCGTATGCATTACGATTGTCGTATAAAAAAGGGAATTGGTGCCACTGGTTACAAGTCTTCAGTACTTGCATTTTCACGGAATGAACAAACACTTATCTAAGAAGTGTCGAAATGTATTATATATTTGCAGTTTGGAACAGAGACCACTACCTAGGAAAATGAAATACACGCTATATATTACTTTTACAACGATATGAAATTGTATTTATAAATGTATACTAGCTGTACTACCCGGCTTCGCCTGGGACTTGTATCCACCACGGCCGGCCGCCTTTGTCTCCCCAGTGGCGATGTTAATACGCCACACCAGTTACTCGTTTGAGGCTGAGTCGACCTATGGGAGGTTCAAATAATCTTGACCGGTGGTGGCCATGAGCGGGAATCGAACTCGGTTCGCCGGGTTGGTAGCGCAGCGTAGCGTTAACCACTACACCCACCGCTCCTCACACACACAGACGCACAGACACACACAGACACACACACAGACACACGCAGACACACACAGACAGACACACAGACACACAGACAGCACGCTAACCACTACACTACCGCTCCCCACACACCACACACGCACACACACAGACACACACACAGACACACACACAGACACACACACACAGACGCACACACACAGACACACACAGGCAGCACGCTAAGCACTACACTACCGTTCCCCCTACACACCACACACGCACACACACAGACACACACACAGACACACACACACAGACACACACACACAGATACACAGACACACACACACACAGGCAGCACGCTAAGCACTACACTACCGTTCCCCCTACACACCACACACGCACACACACAGACACACACACAGACACACACACACAGACACACACACAGACACAGGCAGCACGCTAAGCACTACACTACCGTTCCCCCTACACAACACACGCGCACACACACAGACACACACACAGACACACAGACAGACACACACACAGACACACACACAGACACACACACAGACACACACACAGACACACACACACAGATACACAGACACACACACACAGGCAGCACGCTAAGCACTACACTACCGTTCCCCCTACACACCACACACGCACACACAGACACACACACAGACACACACACAGACACAGGCAGCACGCTAAGCACTACACTACCGTTCCCCCTACACAACACACGCGCACACACACAGACACACACACAGACACATACACACAGACACACAGACAGACACACACACACAGACACACACACAGACACACACACAGACACACACACACAGACACACACACACAGACACACACACAGACACACACACAGACAGCACGCTAACCACTACACTACCGCTCCCCACACACCACACACGCACACACACAGACACACACACAGACACACACACACAGACACAGACAGCACGCTAACCACTACACTACCGCTCCCCACACACCACACACACACAGACACACACACAGACACACACACACAGACACATACACACAGACACACACACAGGCAGCACGCTAAGCACTACACTACCGTTCCCCCTACACAACACACGCGCACACACACAGACACACACACAGACACACACACACAGACACACAGACAGACACACACACAGACACACAGACAGCACGCTAACCACTACACTACCGCTCCCCACACACCACACATGCACACACACAGACACACACACACAGGCAGCACGCTAAGCACTACACTACCGTTCCCCCTACACAACACACGCGCACACACACAGACACACACACAGACACACACACACAGACACACAGACAGACACACACACACAGACACACACACACAGACACACACACACAGACACACAGACACAGGCAGCACGCTAAGCACTACACTACCGTTCCCCCTACACAACACACGCGCGCGCGTCCATAGATACACATACACGCGCTTGCTGCAGACACACACATACACACACATACATACACGCACATACACACAAACACATACACACATGCATACACACAGACATACACATACATACAAACACACACATACATACACACAAACACATACACAATACAAACACACATACATACAGACACACACATACATACACACAAACACATACAGACAAATACATACACACATACATACAGACACACAGACATACACATAAACACATACACACATAGTCATGACCCGGCTTTGCCCGGGACTTGTATCCACCACGCCCGGCCGCCTTTGTCTCCCCAGTGGCGATGTTAATACGCCACACCAGTTACTCGTTTTGAGGCTGAGTCCCTCCCTCGCCACTCTCCCTCCCTCGCCACTCTGCCTCCCTCGCCACTCTGTAGAGGACGTGAAATTTGTATGAATTTACCTCAGAGTGGCGTGTTTGGTGTCGAGGCCTAGCACCGTGCAGAGCCTCCCGCCTTGCCTGATTTTCCCACCCGGCGAACGCTGGGTACGGGTGCCGGTCCCCCCCCCCCCCCCCGCGCTATTAAAAATGGCGTCCACCCCGCGGCGAAAAGTTGCTACTCGTTGCCAGGGGCAACCGCCGTCCAATGAAAGCGGCGAAGGCGTCGTTAGCTGTTGCCAGGGGCAACCGCCGTCCAATGAAAGTGCGTATGGTCCGAAATCCACACACACATACACAGACAGACAGACATGCACGATTTTATATATATAGACTAGCTGTACTACCCGGCATCGCCCGGGACTTGTATCCACCACGGCCGGCCGCCTTTGTCTCCCCAGTGGCGATGTTAATACGCCACACCAGTTACTCGTTTGAGGCTGAGTCGACCTATGGGAGGTTCAAATAATCTTGACCGGTGGTGGCCATGAGCGGGAATCGAACTCGGTTCGCCGGGTTGGTAGCGCAGCGTAGCGTTAACCACTACACCCACCGCTCCTCACACACACAGACGCACAGACACACACAGACACACACACAGACACACGCAGACACACACAGACAGACACACAGACACACAGACAGCACGCTAACCACTACACTACCGCTCCCCACACACCACACACGCACACACACAGACACACACACAGACACACACACACAGACACACAGACAGACACACAGACACAGACAGCACGCTAACCACTACACTACCGCTCCCCACACACCACACACGCACACACACAGACACACACACAGACACACACACAGACACACACACACAGACACACACACACAGACACACACACAGGCAGCACGCTAAGCACTACACTACCGTTCCCCCTACACACCACACACGCACACACACAGACACACACACACAGACACACACACAGACACACACACACAGACACACAGACACACACAGACACACACACACACAGACACACACACACAGATACACAGACACACACACACAGGCAGCACGCTAAGCACTACACTACCGTTCCCCCTACACACCACACACGCACACACACACACACAGACACACACACACAGACACACACACACAGACACAGGCAGCACGCTAAGCCGCCTTTGTCTCCCCAGTGGCGATGTTAATACGCTACAGCAGTTACTCGTTTGAGGCAGAGTCGACCTAGGGGAGGTTCAAATAATCGTCACCGGTGGTGGTCGTGAGCGGGAATGGAACTGGGTTCGCCGGGTAGGTAGAGCAGCGTAGCGTTAAGCACTACACCCACCGCTCCTCACACACCACACACGCACAGACACACACACAGACACACACACAGACACACGCAGACACACACAGACAGACACACACACACACACAGACAGCACGCTAAGCACTACACTACCGCTCCCCACACACCACACACGCACACACACAGACACACACACAGACACACGCAGACACACACAGACAGACACAGACAGACACACACACACACAGACACAGACAGCACGCTAAGCACTACACTACCGTTCCCCCTACACAACACACGCGCGCGCGTCCATAGGTACACATACACGCGCTTGCTGCAGACACACACGACTTTCAGGGTGCGTAAGGCAGTAAACGACTGAAATAATAAAGCGGCAATGCTGTGCGAGGAACGCCTTAGACCAGCAACACATTTGTGTAATGCGAGCGTAAACACACAAACACATACAAACACATACACACACATACATACACACACATACACACAAACACATACACACAGACATACACATACACACAAACACACACATACATGCACACAAACACATACACAATACACACACACATACATGCAGACACAGACAGACACATAACACACATACATACACACACATACACACACATACATAGACACACACATACATAGACACACACATACATACACACAAACACATGCACACACGTACATACACACATACATAGAGACACGCAGACATACACATAAAGACATTAAAAAAAACCCACATACATACACACACACATACACACAAACACATACATACACATACATATACACATACATAGAGACACACAGACATACACATAAACACAAACACACATACACATGACCCGGCTTCGCCCGGGACTTGGATCCACGATGCCCCGCCGCCTTTGTCTCCCCAGTGACGATGTTCACACACGACAGCAGTTACGCTTTTGAGGCTGAGTGGACCTAGGGGAGGGCCAGGTCCGTTTCAAATAATCGTCAGCGGTGGTGGGCGTGAGTTGGAATCGAACTGGGGTCGCTCAAGCAGCTTAATGACTGTTTGTACAAAGAACATATAAAGAATCGATTATAATAACCAGGCAAGAGTCCACATTATAGACTGCCAGTACACGCACTCAGCTTCATAAGCAGGCTAGAGTGTACATGATAGAGTGGCAGTACGCTCACCGAGCTTAATAAGCAGGCTACAGTGTACATGATAGACTGGCAGTACGCTCACCCAGCTTAATGAGTATTTGTACAGTGAACATTAAAGTAATCGATTGTTGGCGCGTTGGGTTTAAAAGTAATATTAATAGCACACATTGTGGTGGGGGTGTAGTGAAGAGTAGGAAAAACTTTGATGAATTTACCTCAGAGTGGCGTGGTGGGTGTCGAGGCCTAGTAGCGTGCAAAGCCTGCGGCCTCGCCTAAAATTGTCGGCTTGGAAGAGGCAGGGTACGGGTGGCGTTCCTTCCCCCCCCCCCTAGCGCTCCAACAATACTGTGTAATGGCTATTATTTAATTAAATACGGAGCTTATGAAAGTGGCGAAGGCGTGGCTAGCCGTTGGCAGGGGCAACCGCCGTCCAATGAAACTGCAGCCCTTGGCGAAGGCGTGGCTAGCCGTTGCCAGGTCCAATGAAAGCGGCGAAGGCGTGGCTAGCCGTTGCCAGGGGCAACCGCCGTCCAATGAAAGTGTGTATGGGCCAAAGTCCACACACACACACACAGACAGACAGACATGAACGATTTTATATATATAGATGTATCCTTAAAAACAAAAACAAAAATAACCTTAAAAGAGAATTAAATATTTCTATATTTCAACATACAATTTTGTAACCACCTTTAAATTAAATTATGATGCTAATTTTAAAATCAAATGTGTGAATTGGGCGCTTATAATGGGACACATCACACCCCAAGAAAAGTACAATACAATGGGCATACAAGGCAAAGCAATAAATTCAACAATATGTAGTTAGATATAAATATGAATCATATTTCCTAGGTCTTGGTAACAAAAACAACAAAAAATAAGTGATTTAAAGCTTTCGTGACTGCAGGGATTCGTATTCTTGGTTCTTTCGGTAATGTCACGTAGAAAGGAAATAAAAACAATAATATAAATATAAAACAATACAAATTCTCACGACGAAGAAAATATCAAATTTTGTTGCTGTGGATTTCACACCTGATGATGATTGCTTGTGTTGCAGTCGAAACGTCGTGGAAATTTTATTGTTTTATATGAACATTATTTTATTATTTTATTATTTCCCTTTTACGTGACATTACCGAAAGAACCAAGAATATTAAAATATGTGCTTTAAAATATGCAGTATAATAACATGCATTACCATTCGGATTATTCTAAATTTATTATTTGTTTTAATCAAGATAACATGCAGAATTCTCATTAATACTGACTGCATACAATATAAATAATGGGTTCTACTTCAGCTAATAAAATTGACTTATTAGCTATTAAAATTGACTCACACTATTCTCCCTGGGAAAAGAAGATCATGAATCTCAACGTGATCTAATAGGGTTAAATAACGGACTTTAAAATAAAGGACAATTAACATTGTCACGTGATACTTTGTGCAATGATTTCATCCACGTTTTTTTGAAATGATGACATTCATGAAATGCCATACAGAAGATGTATAATCGGCTGATTAGACACTCACTATGATGGTTAGTCGTGTAGCATTGCATCCACTATAAATAACACAACTTCAAGAGTACGTTTGGCATATTTTTTTATCCTTTAAATGCATGTAGAGTATGCATTAATATTGATCATGTACAGATTAATTTACGACGAACGTACATTTTTTTACTGCAAATGTCTTGCTCCTGTGTCTTTTTACGAGAAATTTTGAGTTGACAAACTTAAACGTGTGGCAAAGTCACGATGTTGATTCAAAAGTACATGTTTGTAAATCAGTTGTCACATTATTTAAAATGTAGTTGACTCATTTGCATGTGCTAATTATTTCCTAGCAATTAAATTGTGTTTTTTCTGTAAAATGTCTATGGAGGAGTAGATATTATAAACCTAAGCATGCTATGGACAACGTTCCAACTTAACTAATGTGCTTATGCTAATCAGGACTGGTTAATGGCCACACTTTATGACTGCAATACAGAGCTGATTTATGGAATTTGAAAGAGACCATTATCATGAAATGATTGAGTATTTTTCTCTTTTCATGTCTATGCACTGTATTGTGCATACACAGCACCGCACTTGTAACATAAGTCTCTCAATAAAAGCCACTTTTAATCCACTGCTGAATAATTGCCTCCCCAAACCATTTCCTTCCACTATCAGGGTTCTGAGATGTTACAGTTCATCTCATGCCAGCATGTAGCTTCATCTCTACATTGGTCACCATCTCGGGCGTGCTCTCTTCTTTGCCTGCCTTTCGATTACTCATTTTGTCCTTTAGCCATCACCGGGATCGCCCCTTCTCGCGATGTCCTCAGCTTGCCTACCTTCTTAACCTTTCCAACGGCCAATGCGATGTCTGGCTCGGTGTCATGTTTTCATTTCCTTTCTCTTACTGCAAGCATGTACCCCTCCACACTTCTTTTTGCAACACTTCACGTTCTGTTGCATTTTCCTTTTTTTGTTGTTGTCAGTGGCTATGCTTTACAATGAGTGCTATATTGCAGTAACACGTTTTGGAATAGCATTGTGAAATCTTGCTAACAATATTTTTTCCATACTGTAATAGTGTAATATTACACCATGTGCTGCATTGCAGCTGGGCTCAAATGCATGGCAAGTGATTTAAGAAAAAAAGGTCATTCTTAATGTAATAATGGATGATATACGAGCCAAAGTGAATTTTAATAACTGCAGAAAGGATGGTAAACAAAATGGATGGTCAACCAAATGGGCTCGTGACATGAGAGTCATTGTACAAAATATATTCATAACAATAAACACACAATGGTTCTACTTTTGGCATGAATTATGCAAAGTCGTGCATTCGAGTAAGGAACAAAGGGGGGGATAATTCGTTCCAGAGAGATTCAAGTTACTGATTTCAGAAAATAGAGTTTTGCTTTATAACCTCCAAGTTTTTTTGCCACTGAAAGGTCGCATTTACAATATTAAACACACATTGGTGCCAGATGTTGTATTTTGTTATGAATGTAAACCATGCATTCTGATGGAAGCTTAGCTAAAGCAATATTCCATTTCACATCTTTCTATATTCATTCCCAAAGTTAAAGTATTCATTAAATACACAAGTCCTGTTATCAGTGATGCTATTACTCGCCACTCACATTCTTTAAATGAAAAAGGTTAAACGTTTAAGATCAGTATCTTTGGGAGCCACATGGTCTGCAAACACTCCAGTTATTCGCAGCCCGTATTCAATCATCCACACATTCCCCCCACGTAAGTAAATTCACGGATAACCCCATACATAATAGGAATCCGAGATATTGGTCACTCCAATTCACCACTGAAAATCGGAGTTCTGTATCTCTCGGTAATTTTACAATTACTAACATGTGTACAACTATCATGAAACTATAGTTAAGAGTAATTCCATAACCATGTCTTGCCTATTAGTTTTACCTGGGTGGCAGTCTGTCTTGTAGGAAACTGTGGCTGACATATCTTGTTACCCTATTTGCCATTGCTTATGCATCCTCCCACTCTATTTTAGCCCAACGTTTCCCTGGAGATTTGTTGTCTCAGTGGAATCTAACTTGGTTAAAACAAATATATTTTTTTTATTGATTTATGGGTAAACGTTATTCAACGACATGCAGCTGCCAGCAAATCGTGTGTTTTGTGCTATCCTATGGATATTCAAAAATAGATGCCAAATACATCTCGGAGTATATTATGTACATTATACAATTTATGTACATTATACAATAACATTTTTTTAATTTTAGCCATTTAGAAATTGATCTGTATGGACAACAAATATTACTACTTTACATATCAAATACGTACTCCAGTAGATTTACCGTGGCTGATTATTACGGTGATAATGATGAAATACATACGCATACTGTATGTTTGAGATAGACCATGTAAGATGGGGTACAATCTAGGCACTGCAAATGCTCTTACACCTTCTTTTTTGGTAACCAAATCAGATAACGACCTTATCACGTGGTCTCTAAATTAATTCAAATGAAATTACAATCTGCAAAAAAATTTCGTTTTTTTTTCTTTATTTTCCCCAGCTGTGGAATTACTGTTTGGTTAATCACCAAGAAAAAATGTTAAACAGTTTCACATTAACCATGTGAAATTGAAGAATTATGTTTACTGCGTTTTACAAAAATAAAGTGCAAAATGTTGTTTACCTGTGACTAATAATATTTTAAGAATATGGAATTCAACCAAGAAATTAATTTTTGGGTGTGACAGGCATGCTGACTGGGTGTCTTGGAATAGGTGGTAGTACCCATACTTTACCCCACCACGTGCCACTTACCGATCGATTGCGGTGCAACAATTTATCCTGCTGGTGCAACAGAGCTGTTGAATATAAACGCGTAATGTATTTGACCACAATATGTGAATGTTCAAATAATCTTAATCGTACGTTTTTGTAAATACGTATTTTCACTCGATTTAAATACAGTATCCGAGAAGATACTCGCGACAACAATTTGAGAAACAGCGACCTTTTGCTTCGTACAGAATGAGATGTTTACATAGCGGCACGGTGATAATAGTCATCAGCTTAAGATTTC
The DNA here is from genome assembly GCF_015708825.2 of Lethenteron reissneri. Lineage (NCBI taxonomy): Eukaryota > Metazoa > Chordata > Hyperoartia > Petromyzontiformes > Petromyzontidae > Lethenteron > Lethenteron reissneri. Next base: position 5,366,726 of record NC_083805.1, read on the forward strand.
TTGACATCACATGAGGTGTTTAACACTATCATGATGCGTTTTGCTAAGTCTACCATAGTGGTGGGGAATTTTAGACTAATGATGACAACGATTTGTTCAAAAAGTTACGTATGTTGTCCAAATGTCTTGTGACCCCCCCCCCCCCCATTTAATTATGTAAAGCCTAATATTGGGGGTTATAACACGTCCACCAGATAAGTCATAATATTAATTTATAAAAAAAAATCACAACAGTTTATGGCAATTATATTTAAGGTACAACAAAAAAAATGCAAATATATCTAACAAAATAACTCTTGTACTGAATTCTAAAGATTGACAAATCACTGATGATGTCATTTCTGGATAATTTACACTTTATTTTTGTAAAGGTAGACTTGGGGACCAAAACATGCACAGCTAATGTTTTTTTTAATGACATTAACATGACAACACTGAGTATCAAGTTGATTGTTGTCATAGGAAGTGAATACATCGTCCATAATATAATGAATTACATTTCGTTTCCGTTGTGCGGTTTCCTAAAGCCATAATGTTCCCTTAAGCAGGCACTTAAAATTTTGCTTTTTCTCAATTGTCAACAAAAGTACCATCATTATTCAAACACCTCTAGTCATTTGAGTAATGGTGATAAATAGCTGCACTGATTGATTTCCAGTCCGGTGTGAACTCTGAAGAAGGGAGGGGGTTTTCATGTTGCCATCTGTTGCAAAAAAACACACTTCTCTCTCTGACCACATGGGCTTACGTTTCATTACAAATTTGATCAATGTCTGAGCTTACACGTTTACACAGAACAACCACAAATCTCCGTACAAAAATGCTCTTTTCATAAGTAAAAAAAAACAATTTATTTGTATATTCACTAATATTAATATTTAGGTAATCAGCAAAGTAGACGAAACATTTTAGACTTGAAGCTTTCGTGAGTGCAAGGATTCATATTCTTATTTTTTTCGGTAAAGTCACGTAGGTAAAAAAATTAAAATTTATAAAAGTAAACTAAAAAATAAAATAAAAATCACGACGTTTCGAAGGCAACACAAGCTTCCGTCTTCAGGTGGAACCGTCACAGCACGATAGCTGTATCTTACTTTATACAGCTATCTTACTTGATACAGATATCGTGCTGTGACGGTTTCACCTGAAGACGGAAGCTTGTGTTGCCTCCGAAACGTCGTTATTTTTATTTTATTTTTATTTTACTTTTATTAATTTCAATTTTAATTTTTTACCTACGTGACTTTACCGAAAAAACTAAGAATAGACAAAACATACCCATTAAAACTGTTTCAGCAATGAACCGACGACTAACCTAAGTAAATGCATGGTAATGTTCCACACATCATTCTAGCACATGACTATCTTACGACCATCCCCCCCCCACCCACCACCACATATCACTAAGGTGTGATGTGAAACACTGATCAAAGATCACACAACAACAAAAAAAAGTAGCGGAGATGAAAAAATGGAGCAGAAAATGCCGGCGAGGTTGGCTGGATACCTCAGGGAGCTCATTACGCCTCTGCACCATTATTATGGCTGGCAGGCTGAATCTTGCAATTGTTTGGTTCTTAGCAAGCACGGAGCTCTGGGCTTTGTGAACATCTGCTGTCCTTTGACTCAGAGCCACAGGTACACCCATGTCTATCACAGAGAAGCTTTTTTTTTTGTTAAACAACATGTTGGGCAGCTGGGTTCGTTGGTCACGGCTGTGCTTTAATTTGAACACATTAGGCTGTTTTGTACTCATTGTAGATACGGTATTGTGATATTAACATGGTTATTAAATAAATGTATCGATATGTACATTTTCTATGCCTTTATATACATATAAATTTCTCATATCTATATCAGGGTAGCGTATCTATCTTCCTGTCTGGCGTTGCTATATGTTTAAATATTTCGATAGACCCTGAAATATCATTCATGATAGCATGTCGAATATTTTTTCACGATCTGAATTATAACGTTTTAACGTAACCTATAATCGTTGTTAAACCACTAGATTCACTTCATGATACTCAAAAGGCAAAGATTATAATCGAATGGATCAGTGCGTGGTTATATTAAATGAGCAGTGGTGCAGTGGTTAGCACATTGCACAAGGAGACCAGGTGACCAGAGGTCGATCACCGGTCCTGGCGAGCATTAACCGTTGAGCGACATACAAACAGGTCCTGTGCCCCCTCTTGGTGAAGTATGGTCAAACAGCCCCCCCCCCCCATGACTTAATACGGTGTGGAAGAAGCCTCCATCCAAGAAGTGGTTTAATAAAGCGATTCAAAGATGCATTCTACTTGCTTGTCTAATCTCTACCTCTACCACGAATACTAACTCGTAGACGAACAACACATGTATCCAAAGTTAATTTGGAGCTTTCGTGACTGCAGGAATTATTCTTTGGTTCTTTCGGTAAAGTCACGTATTAAGATAAAATAATACATTTAGCATTCTCAGGAAGAACGTAATCAACCAGATAGGGTGTTGACTGTTATGTTATCCGACTCTCTGTTGTATTGCATTACATATCTAAGTATACTAGATTTGTGTTTCTATTTCATTTATACCTGATGATGATTGCTTGTGTTGCAATCGAAACGTCGTATGCTAGTATTTAATTGAATTTATTATTTTATCTTTATACGTGACTTTACCGAAAGAACCAAAGAATAACACATGTATCCATCAATTTTGGATAATGGGTCTCCTACAAAACACAAGCAAAGAGAAATGACAACTACCACTGTCACGGAGACCGCAATTGAAAGTAATGTCATTCTTGATGTCGCTAATTGTAAATAATGAACCACGGAGATGGGAAATATTTTTGGCCTGTGCCTTTCATAGACATAAAACGTGAACGAAGACATGTTTTTCATGCAAGGTAACAAAGCAAAAAAAAATGTTCGTTGCATAATCGCTAAATAATACATAGGCGTGATGGGTAAACGTATTTAGTCATTCAATTGAATGTATGGTCCTTTGTAAACTGCTGCTCGATGAAGGCCTTCCCACGCTGTGTCAGTAATATGGGTTTGTTAGCCATACTTCACCGCGCTGGTCAATATGGTAAAGAGGCTGCCCACAGGACCGGTTTAAATATCACTCGCTAATGGTGAGTGATATCTGGTTAGCACATTGCACCAACGTCCAATGTGCTAACCACTGCACCATCACTTTTACCCCACATATGTACATGTAGTACCTCCAATATGAATAACGTATGACGGGGTCAAACTTTCTGGTCAGACACATTACTTGAGATTAGGGCATCTTGCAATTATCTGTGGGGACTTATTGAGCAAGGCCATTGTATGTGAAGAAGAGTGCATCAATCTCATGCCTTTAAATCAAAGTGCATATCATTAAACAAATTAGATTTTTTTTGGAAGGATCATCTGTCAATATTTATTACCACAATTCCAATAGAATTTTAAAACACGAGACATGGTATCTTTCGCTAATCTTTTGCCTTCCCCCCTAATTGCATCCCCAGCGTGTCATTGCCGTCATAGTTGTGAAACAAAGAATCCAGTTGGATGTCTCGCTAGGGCGGTGCATCACCTCGTGCTGAGGAACGTTCAATGGAAGGAGATGTCAGAGAAATGATTCCAAAATCTCTTCAAGTGAATTCTAATTCATGTTACGAGAGAAGCACTTTTTTTCTAACCCGTGTCCTGCTACGGAGAGAAAATGTGCCCCGCATGGCAGTTAAAACAATAATAATTATTATTCTCTGAGATGAAATTTTGACAAATTAGGGGCTAAAAACAAATGAACGAAGATTTTTTTTTGTTTGTGCAGTCGTTGGTAATGACCGCAAAAACAATCAAATTTTTTACACTTTAGAAATGTGTTTAATCGCAGGCATCTGTAAAAAAAAGGGCGAGTTTTAACTACGGCGGTAAATTCAGGGTCTATAACGGACAATTTACAGAAGTCAAAATAAGCACATTTTTGGGAAGCTTGACAAAGCTCTCCCAGTTAAAACAAATATAAAGGCTATATATATAAACTCAACACATTCGTGAGTTACGTAGCCTTAAAGGAAACCATTGCACGTGAATGAACAAATAATTGAAACCCTCAAAAAATGTGTCAATAACAGTGGCCTGAAAAGGAAACCATTCCATTATGACATGTTTTGGGGGACAATGGTCCTTTATCATGAAGGTTCTATGAAGAAGGGCCATTCCCAGAAACGTTGCCAAATATATATGTTTCCATTAAGGCAAAAACTAATTATAGCTGTGATAATAAGCAGTGCTCTCGACGAATGTTTTTGTTGATGTCATTTTCACTTTGCACAGACCTGCCAGCGCAGGATGAGCATTTTTGTAATTTTATTTTGGTTATGAAATGTGTCTTTGCGTTCTTTTTTAAAGTGGTGATTGAACTTTAGTCATCATTAGATAAGACTAGTTATAAGGAAGCTTTTTTTAAACAGTTTGCGAAATGTATGTTCCTTATCATTGTTTATGAAAGAGAAACATTAAGCCTAATGGAAAATCTAGTATGTTTTTTTTTACTTACGGACAGATGTTTACAGAGATTTGGTTTATGTGGCACACGAACAGATGCTCAGCCTTAATTTGGAAAGGTGGGAACAAAGTGAATACCCTATAGTACCAATACACACCATATGCCAGTGACTAAGCAACTATATCTGTAAAATGTGAAATTATTACATATTATTAATAATGTATTTTTTTTATTTAACATTTTTTTTGTTCCACATTTTTAAATGCAAAAGTATCTAAAGCATATGAGCTACAAACTTTAGCTTTTTCATAGCGAGTGTTCAAATTTATTATTCATTTTAAACTGCCTAACCTGGCTATAAGATATGTGTGTGCAATTACTTGGTGCAGCCCTACGTAATGTTATTTTTCATTTTTTTCTAAGGCCAACATTGCTAACATAAACATGACACACATGTAATTGACTCTCTTAGTGCCATACAACCAAGGCGCTATCCACTTGTACCACTGCTTCATCCCTTACATTTAGTTCTGGCGTAATATTGGAACCGTTGTTATATTACTGAGATTTGCCATGTTGAGTCAAAGTATCCCTATACATCTGTGTTAGTTTTTCTTACATTTGAATAATTACCTTTTCTCCTATCAGGGTTTGAAGGGAGGGAGTATGCTCTTCAAGTTGTATATTATTGTTTTTTCTGTGTTGTGTTTATTGTAAGATTAATTTTAGGAGAAAATATATATTTTGTTATACTTCAATTCAAGTTTCTATTGCGATTCGTTTGTATGTCATGTCAAAGATGAGTTGTTTTTCTTGTTGAAACATCCATTCATTTTGACATTTCTTTTAGGGTTATAATTTAGCATGAAGGTCATGGTTCGCAGAAGGAACATCTTGAAGGGAAATAGTTGTTATTTTTCGTTATTGTGATACGTTAAAAGTCTAGATATTTCTCAGAGGGTTTCATATATTTTCTTGAATTATATCTTTTAATAAATACATTTCCCGTGGCTCCCAACTTCTATTACACCCTGGTTTATTCAAGATTAAGAAGTGGAGATGTAAGGAGTCCCCCAACATTCGATGTCGAAGTGAATAGTGTCTTTGGTGTGAATATAGTGTGCCCTTTGGCATTAGAGGCTATATTAAAGAATTTACCAAAAAAAAATCACATCACCCAGGATTATTGCTGGTCCATTTATTAATGAAGCTAAGTCTGTGATTAATGAAGCTAAGTCTGTGATGAACATCACTGTACACATAAAACATAGGAATAGGTTTTACCCTTTCTGACAATTAAACAGGTGTTAAGATGTTCAAACACCACATCGATACCTTTTGTAAGGCATCAAGTCTGTATTGACCACACACGGTACTTGTGGAAAAGCATGCAAACAAACATGCTATGATAATATTTGCATTGTCATTGAAATTGATCGGCCTACACCAGAGACAACCTTCTTCATGGCCTTGTCTCATCACCTGTTTTGTTGCCAGATAAAAGGGGAAAACCTATTTTAATATTTTGGCACTGGGAAATGAGGTCCCATAATGTACCTATTCTTATTTTTAATATCTTTTGATACTGGCAAAAAATGTCCCATGGAAACATCACTTGTAATTGTAGATGTGAGGCTTCAATCATCAGCTGCGGTTTATCCGCTGCCAGATGAAAACCTTGCCAAGCCGTCACCAGAGCCTCGCCGTGTTGCAATCTGTCCAGCTCCTGCACACAATCTGATTTCATTGCTCCATCTCCTGGGCAGAGGCCCGCCTTCGGCTGCCAACTCCGACATTAGTCTTGACCACTGGCCATCATCCATTTATTTATCTCGAAATGTGTCCTTAGCCAAGTCCACTTGTTTAAAAAAAATAAAAAAATGCATGCAATGTCTCAAACGTCACACGTGTGTTCTGATGATGTGTTATTATTTCTGTCTCTCAGGGTAATTCCGACCATGCATCTCTGCGTGTATGTGTGTATGTATGTGTGACTTCTTTTGCGCCACACGTAGCTAACCATGCGAATCAGAGATGCGGGCTCATATTTTATCCTAATTTGTATTGTCCAGTTTGGTTTAGTCACCTTTATTCAACAGGGATTCAATCACGGAGGAATGGATTCCACGCTCTGTAAATTATCATTTAGAACATGGTCATTAAGGATTCGATTTTTATTGAAAAAATGATTTGGGTGGGGATATAAGGGATAATACTAGAAAGAAGTCAATTCGAGACATTGTTTGCATTAGATTTGACATTATTAGCTGACACTATGAAAATTACTAACTGGAGCCTTCGTGGATATCAGATCGTATTTTCGATGCAATTTTGACATTTTAGAACATTAGATTCTATCACGGTTTTCCCAAACGAAATATATTTTTTATTCCTCGGTAATAATTACCATTCAGTTATCGCCTTATTGTTATCGTTCACGTATTTAATTGTGTTTTCCATGTCCCTGAGTCAAATATAATTTTGAAACAATTGTCCATCGCTTATTTTCATTCTCTCGTTACAGTAGGAGGGGAAATGCAACGGCTTTAAAAACGTGTGTTTTTTGTGGAATGCGACGTTCCTTCAACCAATCCAAGGAGGAAGTCGACGCAGCATGGATCGCAACAAGACTGCTGAGAAGAAAAAAAACCTTGAGGTTGTCCGAGAGTGAGGAGGTTGGATTAGACATCGTCCTTGCATTAATACCATGTTTACATTTGTTGTCCGTTAATGTCAGCGCCCTGAATGTGAAGTGTTACGCTGGGTAATTTCCCCTGGGCATTCAATAGAGAATGCAAATAAAAGTTGCTAAAAGGGAGAGAAACTTGGTTTGTGCCCCTGCTTATGGGTAGAAGACAGTGAAATATTGCCACTGTTATTTTGCGTTTGGGCCATCTGGGAAGAGAATTCCCTCGAGGTATTGACCAATGTGAAATCGTTCAAGCACACTGAGTGTCAATTCCCTTTGAATGCTTTTTCTGCATCAAGGGATAAAGTAAGAGGATATAACATGGGGGTTCTTAGCAGACGATAGGATTTTAAAGAACATTTGAAGATTATCATAAACCTGTTAGCATTTGATAAATCCAGGTTGGTAAGGATGGATAATGGGCAAAAAATACTTACCTAACTCGATGAGGATTTAAATGAACACAATTACATTCCATTTTATGCATTTAATAAAGAAAACACAATTGGGAACAGTTATGCCTATTAAATAATTACACGTCACAATTGTATAATTTTAAATACCTGGATATTTAAAATATCTGTAAAATAAAGTTTGGTTGCCCGGTGTCATATATATGACATCTACAGCTATTTGTCAATTCACCGCTCGATGAAGGCCTTCCCATGATTTTTAGTCGTTGTGGTGACCTGATCACAGTCCACCACGCCGGCCAGTCCGCACATCACTCACCGTGATATTAGCTGTGGCTCTAAATTCAAAACGAGGTCGCCAGGTTCACAGTGCGGCACGCTAACCACTGCGCCGTGCATGATCTTTACCCATACAGTACTACGATTTGAAAACGAACGCATCATGTTCAACGAGATTACAAAATACATTCAACAAGATTAATATATGCGGAAAGTTTGTGGTCAACATCAATACAAATGAATATAGAAGAGTACGCATTAAGATTTAAAACGACATAGCGTTTGTTTTTGGTCTAAAGCCTCTGCGCCGGGGTTCTGAGTCAATAAAAATATACATCGTTTGAATAAAAAAATGTGACGCAATTGTAGTGATAGTGGCATTCGCATTCAGCATTGCAACTGGAATCCTCTTCATGTACATCCATCATTATCATCATCCCATCATCATTGTGGGTGCCTGATTTGAGTACGATGAAACGTGATCACGTCAGGTCCAATCAGACCAATCAGTCTCATTTCAAGCCCATTAAAATACAAGCCGCGCGTGTTTTTTTTCTCTCTCTCAGATCCGATGGCTCTATGGAGAAATTCCGATTCCGATCTGATGATTGCGATGAGAGTTGAATTCTTCCTCACATGATGATTTTTGGTAAAAGTCATGGTCTGAGACGTGTGCAGATTGGAAAAAAAAACAGCTGTTCACAGAAAAGGTCACGGTATAAGATGCCGCAATGCCGCGCCTCAAATTTCCTTTGAATTGTTAGCATATTTTTTCCCCAATAAAGAAAAAAGAAAAAATAACCATTTCAAAGGTAAAAAAAAAACTCTTACCAAGTGACTAAGTCAGTTTTCCAAGTTATTGGCATTTATAATTGATAAAAACAGAGTGCGTAGTCTCATAGATTCCTAACTACATTTTCAAGATTTAATTGACTATTAAATGAGGGTGTGGGGGGGGAGCTATTTACTTGGCAACTTTAAGTGCACGATGGTATCAACGTAGCAATCAGCTGAGTGATATTGTAGCCGAGTGTGATACTCACCTTAATTGGCCTTGCTCTGCAAATGAAGGACATTTTTTTACAGTTAAAACTTATTTTCGTGTTGCGCCTAAAAAAATATTCCCATAGTTTGTTCTGGTACAAATTTAAAGTTGGTTTCAATTTTTCTTGTGTTGAACGAGTGCTGCTGAAATGTTGCACTCCCAGAAGGCCGTATGAATGACGGGAAGTGTGAAAATAAATACTTTAATTTTTTTATATGGAGGGACACATATGTGCAGGAGGTGTATTGCCTGCTTATTTATTTTGTTTCTGCAATCCTACTCATCACCGTCACCAATCTGTAACTCTTCAATTATTGTAAATAGCTATCAATTTTACATGAACATCATAGCATAATACAATTCGTGGCTTCTTGATATAAATGAAAGATACCGGTCATTAACGTTCCTGAACACCTGCGCAAGAACAACCAAATTTGTTGATTTTCTAAGCAGGGTTTTCCATCCCGAAAGAAATGTAACCTGTTTCTTAGGTTTTTTCGGTAAAGTCACGTAGGTAAAACATCAAAATTAATAAAAAAATTAAATAAAACAATTGTGATTTTTGTTTTATTTTATTTTTATTAATTTTGATGTTTTACCTACGTGACTTTACCGAAAAAACCTAAGAATATGAATCCTTGCAGTCACGAAAGCTTCAAATCTAGAATTAAATGTAACCTGCTTTCATATCTTTTGACCTTTTCCCAACGTGACCTTACCGGTATTCCTGGCAGGCAATTCTGTGGATGCACTGAATGATCCACCAACGTAATTGTGTCGAGATTGTAACTTTAAGTTGTAGATTCTGTCATCGACTGCGGAGTTCTTTATTGGCAATCTAGCAAAAATGTTGATGATTTAGAACTCTTCGTCAATCAACTGCTTGCCGAAGACCCTCCCTACACTGTGGCTGCTGTTTGACCACAATGCATCAGTGTGGATTCGGTAAAGGTGGGGAGAGAGGAAGGGAGTGGTGGTGGCAGGGGGCTGGTGAAACGGGGAATAAGACCTACTCAGATATCACTGATGTTAGCCTTGGCCGACAATGAAAGTCTGGTTGTTGGGATCATAGTGCATATGGCTACTGTAATACGATTTCTGAGGTTGCAAAAAGCATCGAGGAAGGCCGAAATCGTCGTGCAGTACAACATCGAATATTAAACCATCACATATTCTCCCAGACCAATTGCTGTCCCCTCTCTCTCTCTCCCAGCGGAGTATGTGTGCATTGTGTAACTGTCATGCGCTAAATATGTTCACGAAGCAAACCATTTCAAAGGCAGTCGTGTGTTCCGATTTCAACTTAAATGTGCTTACTTACTTCCAAGTGCAGTGACCATTTCCCCACGTTTGAAGGCGTTTGCACTTTATTTTTGTCCAGTGACCTATTCGTGCAACAATGGTTTAACCATATTAAACAAAAAATAGATGTTCACACATCTGACCTTGTCACAGATCCGTCTACGCCTCAATCTCCAGCCAGTAGCATATTGCAACGTTGCCCTGCATTGCATTGGAAGTATACACAACTTATTCGCGTATAGGTGGAATTTCAGTGTTATCGCAATTACACTGTATATTTATTTCCACATACATGTAATATATACAAACCATTTACATATGCAGTGGTTGCCGTGGCAAGGGAGACGGTTTGGCTCCACACAAAATGCTACACCTTGCTTCCACTGATTCAATTTATCCACTTAATGGGGCCACACTTGAGAATTCTGGCATTTTAGCTGGGCCCGTCTCTGAGTGTCAACAACGTTTAGGTTAAATACTAAAGTCCAAAGAGGATTGTATAGAATACATGCAATTGGCGCGGAGCTGATGCATGCTTGACTCGAACATTCGTGCAGCGCTCCAAAGGTGTTACAAAGGCACACGTTTCTACACTCTTCAACCACGAAATAAATTCCGGCAGTACAAAAAAAATTCCACACATCCATCGTCGCAACTCATTCCTGTCTTGTGTCTCCCAATGTTCTTGCATCATTGCACTCGACGTGCTGTCCTGGTACTCATACATGGCAACTTGCGAGCGTGATGGATTTATACCGATGCATGTAAATCTGTTTGCAATGCAGTAAATTAATTTTCTTCCTGCGCCCTTGTTTGACCGAGTGACCTCTAATTTCTTGACGTCAGTGCCGGTGGTGCCATTCTCAAGGCTTTTGTTGCAGTCACTCAGGGGCTGTACAATGTGCGACTGTGAGTTTTTTACACGAAGTCAAGGTGCGATTGGCATTGAGGGATCATTCTATTAAAGTAGAGCTTCATAAAATTGCGACTACATTTCCACAGTGGGGTTCGGAAGGGTTGGACCACGTTGTGACGGAGTAAACAGCTCGTAGTAGTTTCGTGGTAAACGACACAATACGCCGTTTTCAGCCCTTTGTGAATCCACTGCTGGATGAAGGCCTACCACACGATATCAGTCATCAAATATCACTTTCCACTGACGTGAGCCGTGGCTGTTCATCGAACTCGGCCCATCAGGTTCTTTGCGATATTGTGCAAACCACCGTGCCTCAGCTCCTCCGCCTGACAGTCCCAGATGTTTTATTTTGTACTCCTCTGGCATTAGTCAATTTACATTTCAGACATTAACACTGGAAATACATTTTGGTTGTGATTAAGCAATGCAATTCATGGTACAATTTATGCATCACACAATAGTATGGGACAAAAATTGTGGTCAGTCCGTAAAAGTGTTGCCGGTCGGCACTTGGCACGCCACCTGACACCACCTAAATGCCAACATGAATTACAAACTGAATTTTTAAATGTGCCCTAACGTGTTGGCAGCTGGCATACACGCTAGCCAATTGGCGTACGCACTAATAGTATGCTGGCATTCATACCTGGTGGCTGGCTGGTATAGTGGTTTCTATGCCTCGGAGACAATGGTTTGCTACTGTAGTTCAAACCTAATCCTGGCATACCTTATGCCGCGATGCAGGAACAATTAGGTTGTCAAGCTTCAAGTCCCATCTGTGTACCACTGAAGGTAGGTAAAAAAAAACGTCGTGGAAATATTCCATTGCATTAAAACCATGGCCAAGAAATTTGCCTTGATAATCTTCCAAAAGATGGCTCCGAGGCTCTGTCAACAAGGCATATTCAGCTCATGGGACCTGCTGCACAGGCAATTCAATTGATTTTAAAACTGGGTTTGACTTCACAGAAGTTAAGGGCTGAAGAGGTCCATATTCCCGTATGTTTTCATGTCGCGTGAATGTATTGACATCCCTTCAGAAATACAAACGTGTTACTTTAAGTATAAATAATGTAGGAATACAACGCTTACAAATGTGGAGTGTGTTGTACGGAGGCACACACTCGAGTTGGAGGCAACACGTTTATTTAACAACGTCCCAACAGGGTAACTCTAAGCGTACACTGGTTCAACATTAGGTGATAACTACACGGTTAACTATGTGAGTAGCGGGTTAACTGCACGAACGGGTCAGTCAGCTTACACGCTGCCTGACCCACGATGCCGAGCGAACACCGAAGAGTCGTAGCACCCAAGGTTGATTCCACAGACGAGCCCCAATCACCCTCGGGGCTTCCCCTTTATCCCTCCCGAGCGCGGCCTCGCTACGCTTTCGGCCACGCCCCTTTCTCGATCTTTCCAGAAACTCTCGGCTCCCCGTCACGTGTCCCTCGAGCCCCCTATGGCCCGCTTGCATGTCAACCTAAGGTCTGGTGGCCGAGAGGACTCCCGGCGTGCGTTTCCACTCCTGGGACGGTAGCTCCGCGCTAAGCGCCAAAGTGACATCCATAACGTCACTACAATTGTATAAATGTCGTAAATTCATGAATATCACACGTCAACAAAAAAACGCACCGCAAGATTGACAGCTAAAAACGGGCGAAACGTTGCTTTGCGCTGAGCAACATCGCAACATTGTACGGTCCTCATGAAGTAAATGCTACTTGTTTATACAGCAAAACCTCGCCGAGACGTAAGACTCGTTTTTTTCAGAAGACTCCTGCATACGGGATGTTTTGGCCAGTTACGTTTTGCTGCATGCGGAAAGAAAACAAAATGCGTGGATAAAGCCCACCACACGTACACGATGGTGAAACTCATCATTGCCATCGCCCGGCCACCTCGCAGTGCCATGCCAACAACACATTGGCAAGCCCTGATGGTTGCCCATAGAAGCACAGGTCCTATTCAGGCTGCTCAGCTTCCGAGATCCGGCAAGATCAGGCACGTTCACGTCAGGCGATTAACTCTTTAGGAACGTTACATTAAATGTATTGTCTCCCTGCGAGCAGAGAATATAAAAAAAAACATTTTAACAAGTCACGGATGTCTGAAATCATGACCGATTTAACCATCTCCATCAATAAATCCATCCCCACGATCAGTGATAATGGTGCTTCTTATAAGTTACTCGGAGTTTCTGTGCATAACGCATTTGTGTATCTACTTGCAAATATATGAATATTAATTGTTTAAGATATCTATATGAACAAAATAACAGCATTCTTTTTTACAAGGATTTCAAAATGAATTTTACACACCGTACTTTAACAATGCGGAGTGAAGCGGAAGCACAGTGTGGTTATTGTTGTATGCTCTAAACCTGGCAACCTGAGTTCGATCCCAAGCCACAGCTGATGTCATTAGTGAGTAATAACCAAACCAGCTCCCGAGACCAAGATGATGTTGGAAAGACTTCATTCAGCAGTGAAAATACAGAGTTATATAAATTACTGTATTATTCATCACTTGAATAAGATCTTCTCCAATAACTTACATTTTATATCTTCTATACAGCGTATTGAACTATTTTTGACAGGCTGTGTTAGTATTAATTTAAACCAAAAAAAATGTCCTGCAGAGACAAAGTTGAGTACTTGGCAGAGACTATCAGCTATTATGCTGGCATTGGCAACTTTTTAAATCAAACCTATCAATACTAATTCAGGTAGAAAAAAAATCCTCGCATAAAACTTGCAACTCTGCATTGATTTAGATAGCTTTGAGCAACAAAGCCAAAGGTCTGACCCACTATTAATTTATTTCTCTCCACACTTGCTTCATTTATAGCTCCTGTATGCACTTCACATCAGGTGCGATGGAACAAGCACCACATAAAACACCAGAAATGTCACTACCGTGCTTAGGTTGTAAGGACATCCTTCCATAACTATTCCCAAATCGCGCAACTATGCCACTCAAGGTGAAATCCCCTCTCATTTGATTTAATAATCCCTGGACATATCCGCTGTAAGAAACACACCCAAGGTTTCAAAAAGAAATTCTAAAACAAAGTCAAAGCATGACATAGAGGCAAACAGGGACCCACAGTTGCATAACAATGGCGAACTGTTTATAGATGAAAGCTTCTACGAGTCTCAATTTTTTTTGGAAGATCCTGCATTGAGATGGTTGACCATTTCCATGAACAAGGCTCTGTTTTGGTGGAGTATTAAACCGGAGTACCTGGAGACCCCCCACGCATATGAGGGCGCGATAGCAAACGATGTCATCTCCTCGTTATCTCACTGTTCTACATCGACAACAATTAGCAGTGCTTAGTGATCACTGATCCCAGTGCAACCAACCAGGCTAATAAGCGAATTTATTTACACCAAGACATTTCCACACTCAACCCACTACCCTACAACAATTATATTTGTGCACCATAAATCAATGGGCAATGGTACTTTCTAGTTCATAATAGAAGTGTGCGAACAATTATTCAAGTGTTAAGATACTGCTTACTGTTTGAAAACAGTACGTACAGTAATGTAGAATAACAGACAAAGGTAAAGGTGTAGCCCTGAATTTGGCTTACCCATTCACACTGGCCAAGACCATCTTGAAAGAGGCGGAAGTCGCCCTACACTTTACTCTACCGCACGCGACCTGCCGATCGAACGACTGCGGCGAACCCAATTTGTGGTTGCTGGGTGGACAGAGACCGGGCGGTCGAGTTGAAACGTCGTCCTCCAGATTGCAAGTGCAGTGTGCCAACCGTTCTACCGCGGCAGCGTCATCACCAGAATAAAAATGCGACAATGTAAACAAATGTAAGTGTCACGTGTATAAATCATTTTGTGAGTTTCAAATTATGCAGTCGCACGATGTACTCTTGGAATGAGTATGCAATTCGAGTTTGGATTTCTGCCCTGAACATTTTCATGCATGGACCGAGATATCGGCAGTGTTAGAATCTATTGAATCCAAATTCATGTGGTTTGCCCATATGATTCTGGGTTTAATAAGTTATGGATATACTGCTGTTTACACTGTGTCAACCTGGCTTCCAAGATACTTCTATTCAAAGAACATTTTTCTCTTTCAATTATAATGGGATTAGTGCTCCTGTATGATTTGATGAGTGTACTCCACTACGTGTATTAACAGCGCTTCATAAATGTTTGTTTATTATTATTAAATCAAATTTTACATTAACTCCAAGAGAAACATGCAAAACATAAAATGACATAAAATCACCCACAGTAGCTCTTATTTTCTTTTGTTTCATTATCCTTTTGAAAGGACGGAATTTTCCTGTACAAGGACCTTACCAATCTTTAAGACTGGAATATTCATACAGACTTTGCATGTATTGTTCTAGGTAACCAGTCTGCATAATAGTGACGTCTTTTGCCACTGAGCTTGGGTTGACCGATTATACTTCTACCTAGTCACGTAATGAGGTGTAATCAAGGTCTGGTGGGCTTCGCGGTGCAACGGTCGTGGTCACCCAAGTTTGATTCCTGGGCATGGCTAACATTAGCAGCGAGCAATGTTTCGACCTGTCTTAGTTTAATCCTCGTAAGGTCAATTTGCTATTCTTAGGTCATGGGGATTGACAAACAGAAGGATTTTTTTTCATCTAGTTTATTGTATTACTGTTACCAAAGCATGTGTTTTTTTCTGAAATATTACGTGGCACAGCATGCTACAAGTGGACATTAAAGACTATTTTGTTCCAGTGTTACAGCCCAGACCTCAGCGTGAATTGTTTCTATCAAGTCGAAAGAAGGTTCTCACGTAAAATACAATGAATGGAAAAAAGTGGTATACGTATTTTGGTTGTTATCCATATAAAGTTTTCACTGTGGCACATTGGGTTCCTAAAGTGTCCGTTTTGGATCCCAACTGATAAATCATTACATACAAAAAATCGAAACCTTTATTAAAATGCCACTGGCAATCACTCGTGGCAGCCAAAATATTTAATTCACAAAGCATTTAAAATTCAGAAGCAGCGCCACAACTGTGGAGCATTGTACATGGGGAACAGCTGGAGATCCTTCAAAATCCTGTCGAAACAAACAAGCATGGATTTCTGCTAAGATGAGCCGGTCTGTTTTTCCTAGCCCAGAGCAGATAGATGTAAGATAGATTGCCTTGCCAAGGTGCATCTTTTCTGACTTCTTGTCTCCTTGTCAGTCCTCTGGGTTTATCACTTGGGTGGAAGGGGAGATTTAATGGCCTGCAATGCCAATAGCCAGTTGTAACTTTAAGGGTTCAGAGTAAACAATCGTCGTGTCGAGAAAAAATGGAATCCAATTTGAGTACGAGACTTTAATTTTCATTCAAGTATGTATATATATATAATTCAGCATTAAGTGTTAAGCTGTAGTACCAGTCATGCCACCACACACATTGTAAAGTATGATCTCGAGCTCATTCTCTGCCCTTGCTCTACTCTGAAGAAGGGCAATTTCGTTCAACGGTATAAGAAATTGCATGTTTATATTACATGCGGATACAATTCCCCACCGCGGAAATTCAACGAATAGTCGCAATTCAGCCCCGCCATCCGATTCAAAAATCCATTCTATTTTTAACATTGTGATGAATGTGGTGGCCCCTAGTGGCTGCAGGGGTCACATGAACTCAATTACATACAATGTGCCAAAAAGCGTTCATTCTGACATGCACAATTCGATGTATCTATTGTGAGCATAAGAATGGATTTTAACTCGTGATTCGATGTTTTAGTTCATCGTCATTGTCGTCATCCACGATCAATCCCACTGCTGAATGAAGGCCTCCCTGAAGCAGACCATCTCTCAAGGTTCCTAAAATGTAACAATCCATCTTGGACCATACGAGCTGATTACATTTTTCCATCTACACGATGACCATCCTCTCAGATGTGTTGTGTAACCTTGATTTCCACTCCATCGTTATACTGGACCATCGGCCATCATTCTTTCTAGAAACGTGTCTTGCCCAAGCCCATCTTATTGTCTTCGTCACCGGGTTGATGCAATGACTTGTGTATGTTCTCTAATTCATGTTCTCGAATCCTCTTTCTCTCATTCTATCTCTCAATGTCATTCCAAACGTGCATTTTCTCACTGTTTCTTTGCATACTTTTCAGTTTTTGTTTCATTTGCGTCGTTGTCGACCGTGGTTCCGATCTACGTTTCATTACAGGCAGTATACATTTATTAAAACTTAAGTTCACGTATACAGAAGCACTCCAACTTGCTCTCGTCTGCCTCTTGATCCCATCGTGTAGACAATGGCCTACTTTCAATTGTTGTTCTCGGTATACCATACTCTGTTGTTTTTTTTGCTTCCAATAACTACCTGCATTGTTACTCGAATTTTTTTGTTATACGGTACTGTTAAAGATTAATGTGGTGTCTTTGTACTTTGCGCAGACCGAGGGCGATTGATCAAAACTAGCACACATCGTGATATGTAACTGTCGTGTCATGTGTACCAGCTTGGGATTGTTAATAATACATGTTGTGACTGGTATTAGTCTCTCAATAACATTATTCATGGTGAATCGGCTGCCGGATGAAGGGCTCCACCAACCTGCTGCCACATTTCATGATGCTGCGATGTAATACTGGACCCATTAGCTGCCACATTTCATGATGCTGCGATGTAATACTGGACCCATTAGCTGCCACATTTCATGATGCTGCGATGTAATACTGGACCCATTAGCTGCCACATTTCATGATGCTGCGATGTAATACTGGACCCATTAGCTGCGCCGCGAGATGAATTTGCTTGCTCCATCTCCGGTGGACGTCCTCTTAGACACATTCCGTTCCTCTGCCGGCACTCCCGTCGTTAATGTTGACCGTGTTCCACGTGTTACTCTTTCTGTTTCTCTCTGTGTAATTACCCAGCATGCATCTCTCCATGGTAGTTTTGGGGCACTGTTACATTTTTTGGTTCTATATTTTTCATTAACAATCACGTTTTTTTTTTTTTAGCACATGTCTTTAGATTACACGCAGTATTTTGAGAGGGAATGTTCACCTACATGCATCCAAATGTGAAGGTTAAAACCTGAAGGATTTGATGGAAAACGTCACAAAAAAGAAATCCACTTTCGTTTTGGTGTAAGAAAAGAAAAAATATGTTCACGAAGGAAGAAAAAATCCCTTATGAAATGAAATGCGAGTTTCGTGCGTGTGTGCACAAATGTCATCGTGTACCCTCAAGATATGTGAACACCTGCATTCAAAACAGCATATGGTTTACTTGGAGAATGCATAATCTTTCAGGGCTCAAATACATTGCACTGTGAAATGAATAACCTCTTCAGAAATAATGAGTGATTGCTCGGACTTTGAACCCCAGAATGAGTATGCAATAAATAAAACAAATCTATTCAGTAATATTCTAGACACATGGCATCAAAATGGATATTCATGGAGCTTCAAATAAACGTAAGTACATTGTGTTCCGATCATGCTTATTAAAATTTCAAATCTATGCCTTGCTTGCTTTCTGAATTTTAACTTTGCACCAAATTTGTGGGTTGTGTTTGTCCTTACTTTCACATAAAAGCAATATATATATATATTTCGTTACTTTTACATAAGTTTAACCATTCAACAACATTACCCATAGAGTACATAGGAAATAGAGACAAATTATAGATAAATTACTCTTATCTGTGATAAAGTAATGGCACCACAAATTAATGAGAAGCAGAATGTTTCATGCGATTATGCACAATAATCACGGATAATTATTTTCCATGTGGTCTATAGGTATCATCATCATTATCATATTCCACCAAGTTGAAGCGGTAGATTAAACCATAACCATATACTGCAATAACGAATTCATATTACCTGCTAGAAAGCCATTTTTACTTTTTTTGTTTCAAAATAATATTGAGAGGTGAAATGTCTATAAATAATATGGCAGTTGAATCCTTTTGTGAGCACCTAAATACAGGGGCAAAATGCACCTGGTTTGATTTGTTTTAAACGTGGCCATATGTTTTTTTAGTATTTTATTGTCTAGACACATTTTGTCAGCTTCACAACACAAAAGTGCATTGCACCACGCATTTGTGGTTTGCCAGTGCATTGCTAAGCCAATGGTGTGTTAACTTGTCCCACTTTAGTATTTTATACCAAAGGAATAAAAAAACAAATATTGAAAAGCAACCCAAGTGGCAAAAAGTTATGGTCATAAAACACGGTTTTGCTGGAAAGCATAAACACAAACCTTACTATTATTCTAGATAGTATAACGTTTATCCTGTAATGCTGGTTCCTTGTAAAAGCCTGGATATTCTAACAGGTGAAGCCTTTCAATTGCCTGCGCACACCACCGCCGGGCAGACGGGCCTCTACTAGAGGGAGCTCTACAGAACCACTCTCAAGAGCATTTTGGCCTACTCTTCCATGCCGACCAGACATCATGGAAAAGGTGGGAGTAGTCACACTGTACCCCACCACACGTGACCTGCCGCTCGACTAAGGGGCCGTCTATAAATGACGTCACGCACCTAGGGGTGGGGGGGGGGTGAGACATTTGTGACGATGTGTGACGATGGGGGGGAGGGCTTGAGAAATGTGACGTCACATCAAAATAAAAGTTGACAACACGTTCTACTTAATTAAATATACTTTTAATAAATGTATTTTTCCTACAACATCAGAGTGCAGCGCCACATTAAATACGCACTACAATGACAATAGTTTAAAGCGATTTGAAGCATGTTACATTTTTTTGTGGGGGGGGGGGGGCAGAGTTTTGTGACGTCATATTTGAGGGGGGGCTGACCTTTTGTGACGCCGTGTGACGAAGGGGAGTGGTCAAAAATCGTCCAAAATCGCGTGACGTCATTTATGGACGGCCCCTAATTGCGGTGTATCCATGTATCACCGCTGAGTTGACAGAGACGAGGAGATTTAAGAAACTTTGCACCATTGTTTTAACTGCACCGTCAGGGAGATCGAATCAAACCGACGACCTCTGGTTTGTAAGTGTGGTGTGCTAACCATCACACCACGGCAGCATTCCCCAATGATCAGGAGATATAAATATGATCCCCAACCGATATTACCAGTACTGTATCACCTTCCGGGAGAACGTAAAAAGCAACAGAAATTGTATTTTTTTTCAGGTCATGGATATTTGAACTTCATGTCACACATTGCAAATAGCATAGCATTTATATTTTCTGTTCAGAAATATATTTGTTTGGAATTATTTGCATTGTTTTACGTACAAAGTACACCAATTAAAATCGCAGTCCATTAGTGATCAAAAATAGCTCGTGACAAACTGGATGAAAGTTTAGTAAACCATCCATAAAACATTGCAGTCGTTATATTTTTTTTGTATATTTGCGCGATCGCAAAAACAGCCTTTGAAACAAAATGTCAAATATGAATTCCCCATTGTGGAATACCTCAGCCAGTGCATTTCAGCCTGAGACCAACCCAAAGGCAATGGAATTTTGAATAATTTATTGTTACAGTGTGACATATAACTAGAGGTTAATGTAGTTGAATCCTCAGAATAAATAAAAAGCAATTCACGAACTTTTGCTCGTGGTTTAGAGGTCCTTACAATTTTTGGTTTGGCATGTTGTTATTATCCCTAAAAATTCTCAACCAAACAAAATTAACCGACCCTAAGGGTTGAAGCAGTGTGCAAAATCAAGTATATTTCCTTGTGGTTGGTTAAACTGAATTTCATGATATGCTGTATGTCATATGTTGCAATTATAATTTATTCAGTTCCACTTGCAAATATATTAATTATTCATATAATGCATAGTATACATATGAATACTCTATGAATGGATATTTAATTTGAGATGTGAATGTTTTGTGTTTGTTATTTAAACACAAAGCAAATGCAACTAAAGTGTTTGAACAATGCCCTTGCATTTCAAAAACAAAACGTTGAAACCCTTCTCCTGCTGCCTCCATTCAATATCGCTTTGTATCCTCCACAACAGTACTTGATGGATGACTAGGAATATCTAAAATCCATTGTTATACGTGTTTTTGTATCCATGGCCATGTCAGTATATATAGTATTGTCCAATTGGAGAAAACATACAGAAAAAAACCCACAATTTTCAAAAGCCATAAAACGCATGGATATCTCTGCATATGCCATAAAATTCAAAATCCTGCAGATTATAAACATTCCAGAAGCATTCGTTACAGACTAACATGGGCCCACGGGAACGCATGCCGATTTACGTTAGCAGCAAGTACGCAGTGTGGCCTGTTACGAGAGCAGAATGCAATATGCATGGTATTCTGTGACTGTAATGCCAGGTAAAGGTGCAGCCCTACAAGAGGGTAATTTTGGCTGACTCCTCCATGCTGAGCCACAAATCTCGGAAGAGGTGCGAGCCTCTATAATGTACCCCACCACAAACTACCTGCCGATCCACTAACTGTGCCGTACCATACTCTTAGTTCTTTCGGTAAAGTCACGTAGGTAAAAAAATGAAATTAATAAAAAATAAAACAATAAAAAATAAAAAATCACGACGTTTCGGAGGCAACACAAGTCTCCGTCACCAGGTGGGACTGTCACAGCCAGATTTGCTGCATCAAGTGGTGCAGCAAAACTTGATGCAGCAAATCTGGCTGTGACGGTCCCACCTGATGACGGAGACTTGTGTTGCCTCCGAAACGTCGTGATTTTTTTTTATTGTTTTATTTTTATTAATTTCATTTTTTTACCTACGTGACTTTAACGAAAGAACTAAGAGAATGTGCCGTACCATTTACAGCATACTGCTGTGCGGACAGAAACAGAAGGATTTAGGAAAAACTTGCACCGATGTTACAACTGGGGCACCACCGGAGATCAAATTGAACGAGCGACCTCTGGACTGCAATTCCATTGTACTGCCCATCACACAATGGCAACATGTCCATGCTACAAATACGCTGTGACAAAAACAACCCCCATTATATTGTCCCATGAACTGTGCAGATCGCACTCCATTCACCACAACGTGCCACAACACATCTTTCCGAGTTTACCAATGTGCTTAATTTCAAGTACAAACTATTTCAGAATTGAAGACAATAAAATATAACCAACATCCAACATTTTTTTGAGATGGGTGAGGTGCCATCTGATGTTTTAAAAAGATAGAACTCTTGGTTGAATATTTGTTGATATAACAACCAATCGCCTTCTCGTGACGGTGGCCTTCTGGCGGCCAGCTGTTACAAATGTTCATCTTACCTCGAACACAACTAAAACCATCACCTAGGTGACATGGACATCGTTAATTCGAATAGAACAACCGATAATTACACAATACCTAATGGGTGCAAGTGACCCATTGGTTATGACTCGATGCTCTGTGAACCATGTGACTGGATTCAATTCTGGGCCACAGCTAACAACAACGCTTCACCATCCCAGACTGATCAGTTTGATGAACTATGAAGCGCGATTACCCATGACCAACAAGACATGGCATGGGGAGGGTAAGGGTTGGACAACATTATTATGATGATGATGACACTACACAATAATAATAATAAGCTATTCTATACTCTTCGGCTCTTTCGGTAAAGTCACGTAGATAGACGGACGCTTGTGTTGCGATCGAAACGTCGTGTTCTTTTATTATTTTTTCTATCTACGTGACTTTACCGAAAGAACCAGAGAGTATGATTAATCAGCGATTCTATTTCCAAAGTTCCCTCCAGACTGTACGTTTCCTCCCTGGCATCTTCAACAGTCTCTTCGCTGAACATATTCCTCGCGTAAGATAAGTGCATTGGCATCCACTCACAATGGCTGCCGTTGCCAATGGGCACGCAATGTGCCTTGGTGTGTGCTTTGCTGTGCTGCTGAGGAGTGGCGCCAAACCACAGGTGGAACAGTGTGCTCCACTTGCAACTTGACGAGCCGTCACATTGCTAGGCTGCAATGTGCCTCGAGAATTATTCGTGTGCATTGTAGCAGCACAAACGAGCGCAGGAGTTTCATCAACCCATTGCATGATCAAGCATCATCATCATCAACATCGTCGTCGTTTTCATCAACGTCAACCATTTGTCCATCCGCTGCTGGGTGAAGGCCTCCGTCACGCCGTCTCACCATCACTCATGGTCCTCTGCTACCATCCATCTCACTTCTGCAAAGTGAACTCTGACCTCATTGATGCACCTCTGCTGTTACTGTAGCAATCCTCTTGGATGCGTTCGCGCCCTCGGCTGCTATTCTATCACCAGTCTACATGTGTGTCTGCATATGTTGTTTCCGTGTCTGTGTTTTATTTTGGTGTGTGTCTCGCTCGGTGTGTCTTTGTGCGTCTTTGTGTGTGTCTCTCTCTCTGCATGTGTGTCTACCTATGTTGTTTCCGTGTCTGTGTTTTTATTATTCATTCTTAACTGATGATGGTTGCTTGTATTGCAACCGAAAAGTCGTATTTTATTATTTGATTTGATTTTCTACGTGACTTTACCGAAAGAACCAAAGAGTAATTCCTGCAGTCATGAAAGCTTCGAATCTAGTTTTTACATATTTTGTTAGATTTTCTTTGCATGGCCGACGATTGAAAAGTCACTTCTTTCAGGCACATTGGTTCGCTTCGTTTCATGATCGTGTTCGACTTTCCAAAAGGCATCACACCGAAAAATGCAATGAATCTAAAACAATTGATTCTCACGCATACGCAATTCGATAAAGATATTGTGAATGTAAGAATTTATTTTCATTCATCATCCTCAGCATTGCAGTCCTCCGATGTGGTTTCGAGGTCGACCGCTACGTGTTGCTCCACGTGCTGAGAGGTTCTTCACAAATGGAACATTGAACTGAATAGTCCGTTCCTTAAGTAGCGCCCAGCACGGAGAGAGACGTGTCGAACATCGTGATGAACAAAGCACGGGTACAATAAAGACAAAAAATTGATCGGATGGCTATACGGCATAGGCACGGAAACTTGTGCAGACCATTCAGAGCATTGTAATACCCATAGTGTGTACCCACACCATAGCCCATACAGTAGATACCATCGTACAATTGGGCTCCATTAAGTAAAAGAGCCTTTTTACAGCTTCTTGACCATTTGCGATGTGAAGTCGCAAGTCAGGAAAACGACTTGGATTTATCTTCATTCAATGCGAGTGCAGCACTCTCTTTTTCTCGGGTCTTATCCAAGAGGGCAAGATATATCAATGCATGCTGCATAAACACCTATTGCATTGTGTGCTGTACGATGCTACTGTAATCAGAGTGATGATTCCTATGAAGAGTAAATTGTATATTTTTGTTACATTGTATACGCTTAATAATTGATAGTCATTGATTAGTGAAAGCATCGTTCCACTGCTACACATCAATTGCACGCAACTCGAACCTAATTAATAATTTTATTTTCCATGTAATTTCAGATACAAAATAATGGACAAATCCAGCGCCTGTATTCTTGCATTGTGCAGCATTTCGCAATAAAAAAGCACGTGTTTTTGCTGCTGCTGCTGCTTCTTCTCTTCTCATCGATAATATCTAGTAATCCAGCAGCATTTGGTTTCACACAGCTGACTGCTGATGAGACCCAGAAGGTCGAAAATGGGCCAGAGTTGACTGCTTAAACAAGTAGTGCTTGACAATATTTGGTCTGGAAAGCCAATCGGCTGATGGATGGGGTTTTGGGACTGCCACCCTCACCAATCCCCCCCCCCCCCCCCCGATTCGTCCCCTATTCCCGGCTCTGCTTTAGCTCCCTTCTTCTACCAATTCAGGTGCCGCTTTACTGATTATCCTGATATTCTTTATTGGCATGGTGGGGACTTAATCAGCAACATTTATTTGCTCACATCCAACTTCGTGAGTGAGCCATTTGAAGTTTTCAGGAGCGGCCTGATGAATGCATGAAATGCAACCAGCAAGTGATTAGCATGATGATGATGTAGCTTAACCACACGCTAATATGCCCTGTCATGATTTACAAATCACCACCTATGTAAAAACGTTAACTCACGATTAGCCCATGATCTGGAATTTCGAGGAAAAAATACTTTCTGTTATAATATGCTGTGATCTAAGAATTCTAATAATGTTCAAACTCAACTTTAAAAACTAAACGTTGGGACCATTACTCTTCTTTGAGAAGTTTGTTACATTTTTTCTGAATTGCTAAAGTTACCATGATTTTCCATCTCTTCGCGCTGTTTTACCAGATCGGAATTAAACTCAACACATAATTGTGTTGTTATAATTGAAACAACTGGGATCAACAAGTACGCCACATAGTAGAGAAGTTTGGAAATATCCAAGGGGCCATCACCACTCATTTGTCTATCGCTAAATATATCGGATCTGTTTCAAGAGCAATGGCACATTATTTCCTAATTATTCCCGAAGCATCTACGATTCTGTAACGTTTAATGAATTAAATATCACCTCGGTGAAATGTAGTGCATCCTCCAAATGTTTATTTGAGTCGGAAAACACTTTGCCTTAACTCGAAATGCACTTAAGAACGCCGAGTGTATCTGTGAGATAATAAATGCCAAGATGAATACATTTACTCACTTTGAACAAAAAACCCCACAATGTTCCCGTGAGGGGCCTACAATCCTGCATGGTGATGAAGATGCTGGCTGAATACGCATATCAACACACTGAATTACACCTTTCATGCACTTTATTCTGGGAGGTTTAAATATAGCAATTTCCACAAAAAAGATGGTATCTTGTAATGGGCCATAAGAAAACACGTATAAATGATCATGAAGCAAGAGAATTGTATTTTGTCAATTCGCCAGTTTTACACACCTACAGAACATTTCACACATATGCGCGAACACCGTGGCATGTAATTCACACAAGCATATGCGTACGCATGAACTCTGTATACTAAATTATGTATTTTTGAACAGGATAATTCGCTGTAGAAAAATGACAAGCAGTACCTTTTTTTTCATCAGTGGCTATTGTCTTTCATAAATTATCAATTATAGTCATGGACTGTATTCAAAAGAAAAAGATATACACACATTATGATTGTGTACAGCTCATTTGTATGCCGTGGCTCTAATTGTATAATCTGTACGTGATTCAATCCAATACCTTCAATTAGATCATCGCCGAGCTCATCCCAACACTCTTGTTTAACAGTATCTACTGTGGTTTTACACATTCTTTGCTGAAATTAAATTAGCGTGAGGTGATCCAATGTTTGCATTTCCAGTGTCTGAATTTTTTTTTTGATGTTTTTGGAGAAAAGCATGTTTTCGTCAAGGTCAAAGTTATTTTACTGCGCAAACGAGCCATGAAGCAGTGCTCATTACCTCGCCAACATAAATTTGAATTCCTTTGTTTCATCAGTCGAGATACAACTTGATTGCTCAACAAACCACTTTGGAGTATTGCTCTGCACACCTACGTTTGTAGAGCAGTGCTTAATTCTGGAAGTTTTACAGAGGTTTAAACATTGTTATTTTCTTCAACCATTCAGGGGCTCATCTTCTTGGTTCTTTCGGTAAAGTCACGTAGAAGGGAAGTAATAAAATAATAAAAATAAAACATAATACAATAATTCTCACGACGTTTCGGCCACAACGCTAGCAGCCGTCTTCACGTGGAAAACAGGTCTGTCGAGAGACTCTGTCTCTGAAAAAGCAACAGAAACGTCGTGAGAATTGTTTTGTTATGTTTTATTTTCATTATTTTGTTATTTTTCTTCTACGTGACTTTACCGAAAGAACCAAGAAGATCCTTAGACCTCCTTTGCCAGTACCAAAATATAATAATACGCCTTTTGGAGTCCTCCGATCGAGCACCAATTGGGTCGAGGCTCAAAAGAAAGCCATCCCCGGTGTGGACCAATCAGTTTCAAGGACAATGCATCTATTATCATAGTGTGTTTTTTGTTTGCATTTTGACTGGAAGTATTGTGGTTAATGCAGACATGAATCCTCGTAAAAAGGTTTCAGTTTTGTTGCCAGAAAAAAGTGGAAAACCCCTATTATTATATTTTGGTACTGGCAAAGGAGGTCTAATGATGTAGAGCTTTGAAACAAACAAAAATTTTTTTTTTACTGTTTTGAGCTCCTACTCAATCACAGCTCAGAGGCGTTGCAATTTGTCCAGAACCACTTTCTGCAGCACAACAATTGAAAACATTTCCTCATACAAGCGGGTTGTCATGTGGCTCGATTCTCATCTCAACTTCAAAACTCGTATCAATAATTGTGAATACAATGCGAAGGATGAAGATATAGAGTCTTTGTACGGAAGGAAAAAATCTGTTTCTCATCTTCGACTCGGAAACATTTCGCAGCCAATCGCCTCGATGCCTCTCCTGAAACCCCTTTGAATTTTCTAAATCTTATCTTTCATTCTGCCTTACGCTTTATCTTCGCAAATGAACTACTCCACTCATCACTGTGATCTTCACTTCAAGACCGATTATCACCCACTTTCAACTCGGAGGAAGATCCATCGGGCCAAGTTTATCTTGAATGCATACACAAAAAATTAATTCCCGTCCAAATCCAAAATGTTTATTCAGGTTCCAAATCCTCCGAATCTTACACATACCATAGCAATGAAGTACATTGCACCAAGGAGAAGAAGAAAAACACCTCACACGATTCTCGCCTTTTCACTATTAATGTTCCAAACACCTGAAATTACATCATATTAATAATGCTCTCGGTCAATCTCCTAGATCACCTGCATTCCTTCTGGGAGATCGTTTCTAGCTCACAAAATCTACCCGAGCCAATTTGCGCTGCGGAAAATTTAACATTTAGCTTTGATTTACAATTGCTTTTTGTTTGCAAATAACTTTTATTCCTTTTAACTACGTAGGCTTTCGAGACCAATATCATCCATACAACGGTTTTTTTTTGGTTGTCGGGTAGTGGCGGGTTTAATGACACATTTATATTTATGCGATATTACTCAAAAAATAACCTGTATTATTGATCTATGATTCCTCATGTGATCCATTTTAGTTTTTTTTCTTATTTTTGTGCTCATTTCTGTACTTCGTTTTTGGTTTTATCATAGTTGGTGACCCAGGTTACTCTTGCAAAGGAGACTTATCCTGCTCTCTTACAGTCTCGCCTGGTTAAAGTAAAAGAATTCTCCCATTTACAGCTCTGAGCCAGTGTTTGGAAAATCGACCTTCACTATTGGGTGGTGTGCGAGTCTATTCACAGGACGACCACTGTTGACTTGCGTAAGAAAAAGAGTGTTCATCATTTTGGCGAGCCTGGAGATATTTGAGTACTCCCGTCAAATACCTTGTTTTTCTCCAAGCAGAAAACAACAGGAGGGTAACTGTGTAAAAAAAAATGCAGTATATCACAACCACAGTCGCTTTAAGCGGGGGCGGGGGGGGTAAAAGAGATGACTGTGTTGTTTTACAAAGGAGAATGAGATATGGGAGTGGTTGGAAATGAACGCAGTGGGGTGTGTACGTGGTTGGTGGGTGGTGGTGTCTGAAGTTTGTGCTGCTTCGCGGACAGCGCGACTGCGACGTGAGCCGCCAGCAGCCCTCGAGTGTATCTGCAGTATTGTCAAGTTCAAGTTCATGTATTAGGTATAGCCCTGTGAGCCATTCGGCTCTTGAATCGGGTGCAACCGCAACAAACAAAAAATAAAAACATGAACAAGAAAACATCTTAAAGTGACTATGTGCAAACAGAAAATCCAAGAAAAGACAGCAAAATATTGCAGAAAAAGCACCGTTACACCAACGTTGTGTGCAAAAATCCCAGTGGGATGCAAGTCAAACAACAACAACCACAAGACAACTTAGATTAAGGCCATCAGTCTAACTCTGTACTACAACAAACAAACATGGCCAAACCAAAAAACTTTTCGAAAATCACCAGAATAAAGCCATCAAAGCAATGAAACAGTGGTCATAGAAACTGTGACCGAATTTTCACAATAAACGCCGTAAACAACATGTACTACCAAACTATGCAGCCATAGCTGGCTGCATGAGTCACTCCACAACAGCAGGAGCATCAGTCGGAGTATCAACATTTTTCAATGCACCTTTAAGATCAGCACACTAAATCAAAACACAGTTTTGTCATGCAGGCAGGAGAGAGAGAGGGGATCACGACGGGTTTTTAATATACAACCCGATAGAAATGCATTCAACGCTGTAGCTAAATGGGTTATGCACGAGATGATATCTAAGTGATGCACATTATTTTCCTTGGAGGGGGTTTGTCATTGTGGTTGCCTTGTAATTTGTTAGCCTCACTGAATCCCGCCATCTGGCCTTACCCTAAGACTCGGAGATGTCTCATTGCACACCAGAGTGGCTGAATGTACCGAGCTCCACACGTGCACTCGTGCCAAATGCCTCCCAAGTTGCACGGGTGGACGGTGAAACAAAAACCATCTGTTACCAAAACAAGAGTTCCCTCCTGTGCACGTTCCCTAGCTTGGTTGGGAAGTTGGGATTGTGCTTTGGAATGTTTCTTTGTGCGTGATACCTTGGTGTTTGTGCTCTTCTGTTTCGGGGCCATTTCGCCATGTGCTTGTTCGTTTTTGATTTGAAGCTTTCGTGACCGCAGGGATCCATACTGTTTGGTTATTTCGGTAAAGTCACGTAGTTAGAAAAATAATAGATGATGACGTTTCAGCAGTTTTCCTGTGGTATCTGTTCCACCTGATGATGGTCGCTTATGTTGCGATCGAAACGTCGTGATCTATTATTTTTCTACCCACGTGACTTTACCGAAAGAACCAAAGAGTATGTTTATTCGTTTTTGATTTTGCTCGGAAGTAGGGTTCTCATTTGCTTGGTAGTGGCTGTGAATGGGATTTGGCCGTCGTGGATAATTAATGTGCAGCATTAGCATGAATGACACTATATCAAATGAAAGTATTATTATTATTAAAGTATTCGGAAAATGCCCGTATAATTATCACGTCAATTATTATACATTAACACGTGAAATTAATTGAGTTCAAAAGTTATATTTTAGAAATGCTGAGACCTGTTTAATTATATATACACGAGCTGTCACGGTGTAATCATTAATACATTGGACTTATAATCCAGAGGTCACCAGTTGTATTCTATCTTTTAGCATGGCAATTGTAACAATGAAGAAATGTTTCTAAAATGTCCCCCGCCTCTGACACAATTCGCACGGTTGGCTACGTACGATGCGAAAGAAGTTGAACGCACATAGATACGTACATGGATTGCAGTGTGGGTGTATGCACACCTCTTCCAAAAACGGATGGTCAACACGGAAAAGGTCTCGTTTGCCAAAAAGTTGCTGAATTACGTTACCGCAATTTTAAGAGGCGATAGAAATCAAATTCTCGTTTTGTTAACAGATAACAAAAAAAAACTTACCATGAAATTGCACTCAGGCATGTGATTGGAATGGGCTTGTCAGTGCCAGTTTGGCGCGTAAAAATAGAGGAAGAAGAAGCTCCCTGAAATAAATTCGTGTTGAAGACACTTTCAGACGTGAAATAAAATGTGATAAGTAGGCCACTGATATTAAGTTCAGCTCAAGATTATTTAGAGTGCCCCAGCAACAGGATGTTGGTGCGATAATACACTTCTTTGCAGTAGAACCTACATTCTAAACTCACAGTTGAACTCTTACGGAAGTAATCAATTAATTCCTTGAACCTTTTGACCGGGCTTGATAATACGATCATGATCACTGTCAGCCATGATACGCCTGTCATGAAGGAGCACATTATCACCAAGTTTCTTGACAAGAATTACATCTCTGGAGCTGTGCATGTGCTGCCATGAAACTTATAAAAAAAGTCTTAATCCTCCAAAGAAACCGGTTTGTTCCATTATCAAACCAACCATTAAAATGTGTCACATCGAGTTTGTTGCATCAAACTTGTTTTTCTCTCTCTTGTCTGAGTAAATCCCGCACCTCCGATTAGCGCAGTGGGCTATCTGCGGTGTGAAAGAAGTTCAACATACATACCCACAGACATATCACAAACACTCCTGCTTCGAAATAATAGGGTGTTTCCCCTTTTTTTCTGGCAACAAAACTGAAACATTTTTACAAGGATTCATGTCTGCATTAACCACAATACTTGCAGTCAAAATGCAAACAAAAACACACTGTGATAATATATGCATTGTCCTTGAAACTGATTGGTCCACACCAAGGGACGACTGCTTAGGTTTCTGAGGTTGTGCCGTAAAGCTCTCTGGTGCGAAATTGGGTTGTACAGCGGGATGTTTCGCATGGTGTCTGATGCATCGTGACACGTGCTGGAAGCTTCTTCAGTTCACTAAAAAGCCGTAGAAATCTCATATGTACCAACTACGTCGTTTTACTTTCTCTTCCATTTGTGAGAGTTTGGTTATTGAAATACAGCACTCTAAACTACGGGACTTAATTCGTCAAGCCAGTGTTGCAGGGCCTAGACGAAACATCCATTGTTCTTGGTTCTATCGGTAAAGTCACGTAGAAGGGAAATAATAAAATAATCAAAATAAAACATAATAAAATAATTCTCACGACGTTTCGGCCACAACGCAAGCAGCCGTCCTCAGGTGAAGACCAGGTCTCCCCGACAGACCTGGTCTTCACCTGAGGATGGCTGCTTGCGTTGTGGCCGAAACGTCGTGAGAAGACCAGGTCTCCCCGACAGACCTGGTCTTCACCTGAGGACGGCTGCTTGCGTTGTGGCCGAAACGTCGTGAGAATTTTGTTTATGTAAAATTTTTATTATTTTATTATTTCCTTTCTACGTGACTTTACCGAAAGAACCAAGAAGATGAATCCCTGCAGTCACAAAAGCTTAAAATCGAAACATCCATTGTTTATCGTGTGGTGTGGACACACAACATATTCTCATTGCCGTTTGTCAATCAACAGCTAGACGAGGACCTCCCCCCGTCCTTTTCAGTGAAGGATGCGGTCGAGGGTTGCCGAATTTTCCACAGACCAAAAACTCAGACATACTTCTAAGTCCGCTTAGGGTCTATTAAAACTATGCAGTCCACTCTGCTAAAGTTTAAACGATATTTGCCACCGAATTATAGTACAAATCAATTCCTGCCACATGAACACAGATGCCAGGTCAAACCCGTGAAGGTGGCACCCCTAATGTGGTTGGGAGCTGATTGTTCCATTGCAAGACCACCTTATACCTACTAGAAGCACCCAGGAATGTCTGTCCTTAACGCTCGTGACGTCACTCCACATCGACCAGCCCCCTCATTAATATTCATAAGCAGCTGACGTCCTCCAAATGGACACCCACCCACCCCTCCTCATTAATAATCATGAGCGGGTGACGTCACTCAATATGGAGTACTCCCCCCCCCACTAATAATCATGCGCAAATGACGTCACTCCACATCGAACAGCCCCCCTCGTTAATAATCATGAACAGGTTACGTCCTCTACATGAACCCCCCCCCTCATTAATAATCATTAGCAGGTGACGTCACTCCACATGGAACACCCTCCCACCTCATTATTAATCATTAGCAGGTGACGTCACTCCACATCGAACAGCCCCCCTCATTAATAACCACAATAAGGTGACGTCTTCCAAATGGACACCACCCCCCCCCCATTAATATTAATTAGCGGGTGACGTCACTCCACATGAGGGGGGGGCCGAGGCGCCTCCTCCCCCCTCCTCGGCGTCAACTCACAACCCTCACTACAAAGGCAGAACCCTCACGTCACGTGATCTCCGTCACGCTGTTGAGACATCGAAGTAAAAAGGACGTCATGATGAACAAGGGATTATAACCTTTAAATGAAATAGGTCTGTGTCACCGCGCCCTTACAAACTGCACACGAATTGATGCAATTAATATCACGTCGCGGTCTGCTTTTCGCTTGCAAGTTTCAGATTTACTGCAAGACACCCATCCTTGGTGGGGCAAAAGGCTAGTCTTGTTTAAATTTGTCTATAAGAGGTGACAAAATATTCGGGAGGTCTTCATCCAGTAGTAGATGAATAATTGCTAATGATAATGAGTAATACTCCTCCCGAGTAGTGTGATTAGATGGTGGTTAGCTGTGGCCAGGAGATGAAACTCAAATCACCAAGTGTGCTAACCACTGGTGCCACCACTTCCACACCCACGCATGCAAGATATATTTAATTAAATTACACATAATCACTTAAAAAAATATTAGTTTTCAAAAAGAAAAGATGAGAAGACATTTACAAATAATTAAGACACGCATATTAACAAACATGGCAAGTTCGAACACAAAATAAAATTGAGCTTGAGCCACAAATTGCTAAATTTGTTTGCTAGATTGCAAGGAATGTTCTGATAAAATATACAGAGGACTTCACAAGATTAAAAATAGATTTCAGCGCTGTTTTTGTTGCACACGTCATCATTTTGTAAAGGAAAAAAAATTGAACGCATTTGCTTACTTTCTCCCTACATAATGACAATCCCGAATATAATAACCTACGTACAATGAAAATTGCATTTCAAATATAATATAATGTAGGCAGAATACATGAGAGAAGAGCATCGTTTTTTTAAAATAATAAGTTCATCACGACAGTGTATGCGTTCTTTAAGGTCAACGTTAGCAACCGTAAACACGGCGTACGTTGAGAGGGGAATTTTAATCAGTTGAAATGTAGGATCGTTACTCATCTTGCGTCCGTTAGACCGGCTCAGATTGTTGACAACCGTATGCGTGCACAGGCCCGAGCGCACTGCCAGCAACGGCTCTTAAATCATCGGCGAGTGCAAACGGCTCTTCAGAGACGATGCTGGAGCCCGATGACCGAGGCATCGTCTGCAACTTCACCCCTGCAGATGCGCTTCGTGTTCTGGGCCTGCTCAAGATAGCTCCAGATCTGCTGCTTCTGGCATCGGGCCTGGTAGGTGGGGGTAGTATTCTCTCGCAGATGTTCGTCATAGTTTTTAGCCAGAGGGTTCCAATCTGTTCGATGGCGGCATTCGAGGTCTTCTGCACAGCCTCGCCCGTCTACCATCCTGAGATTGAATGGGTGGAGGAAAGGGACATTTTTCGAGATTACCGCTGCATTCAGCTGCAGTGCAGATGGCTCGATTATAATAATTAGTGCGGTTTCAGGTTCAGGACGACTCTGCTGCACGATCCTGCTAAGTTATTGGTGACAAACACGAGATCCGAGATGAATCTTTGCTCCCATCGGTAACTGTTGATGGAATTGGGTTGCTTTTGGTGGTGCACAGGACCGAGGAGTTTCCTGACTTCCCAGGCTCCCGCCAGCTCACCAATCCGTTTCGGTCTCGCCATACCCCCATCAGTAAAGCTGTGACAATTGAAGTCGCCGATGATCACTCCACGGCTCGTTGTCGTGAATCGTTTATGGGGAGGTCAGTAAACGTGAAACTTTCCACCGATAGTTTATAGAACGACGCGACTGTGACTTCGCCCCGGTCGACTGACAGGAGCTCGACATTGATGTTGTTGTCGTCGTCGGTAAGTGACGTTGTGTTAATGATGGTGCCAGGCTTTGACAAATGATGGCGCTTCCATATTGTTCGTGAGCCTTCCAATTGCTCACCCCGTGTGTGGTGTGAGTGGGCCAGTTGCTGTCAGGTCCTCGATTTGTTTCTTGCAGGCATAGAACTTGACAGTCGAATTTAGTGCACAGGTCAGCAACCGGGTCTAGCTTTGTCTTTGAAAACTCTTTTACATTTGTGGTGGTCAAGGTTGACACCAAGGTTGACACAGGTCACACAGGTCACACAAGCTAGGGGAGAGGTACGTACCGGTCTGGACCGGCCCGGATCGACAGGGACGAGAGGTGGTTGGAACGGCTCTGAGGGGAGGGGGCTGGCGAGAGCCAGGGCCCGAGACACCCCCGCCCCTCAGAGAGAGGGGATATATAAGACGGCTCCCGGAGAGCGGAGGGGTCGATCGGAGGAGAAGCTGAAGGAGGAGAGCCGGAGATCCTGGACCCCCAAGCCTCAAGGATGCCGCCCCGCTGGAACTGAGTGGGCTGAGTAGCTGTAGGCTAGGGAAGAGAGTAGCTGAGTAGCTGTAGGCTAGGGAAGAGAGTAGCTGAGTAGCTGTAGGCTAGGGAAGAGAGTAACAGAGTAGCTGGAGGCTAGGGAAGGAGAGAAATGAGAATATAGCCGGAGGCTGTACCTCCCTAGGTTGTGTGTGTGGGACTGTTTCCCCAGTGAGTCCTGAGGACTAGTGTTATCGGAATAAAAGCGTGTGGCCTCTACGAAGTGTCGGTCTCATTCAAGAATACTATACATTCACCGACACGATTGTCCATGCCGGCCCTAGATGGCCCGTGCTTGTACGTTGAACTTCTTTTGCAACGTACATAGCCAACCGTGCTAATTGGATGTACGAGGGAAGGACAAAAAATAAACACAAAGAGCAGTCCTAATGAAGTGTGTTTTCCAATCGATATATTATTATAAAATCCCGGCATTCCGTTTGTCCGTTTGTCTGTCACCATTTTGTAGGTATATATGCCTACACACCCTACATACAATAGTCAGTAGTATCTGCACACATTAGGGGGGGGGGGGAGAGGACATCAGTGGGGGCGACGGGCAAGGCACGAAGCGCCGACAAGGCCGACGAGAACAAAGCGGCCGTGGCCTGCCTAAATTCTATTGATTCCAGTGGCTTATTAATACCGCAAGGGCATTCGAGATGGCCGCAGAAGCGCACCTTTAAAGCGCGCGATGCGGAAACTCTTTGTCCGATGGCTCGCCAAAAGCCGCTGCGAGAATGACTGGAGTTCGCGTGATGGTCTATTCTCCTTGACGCGATGAGGAAGGTGTTCATTTGTTGCAAGAACTTTGTGTGCAAAGCGTTTGTGACACGAACGACTGTGACCAGGCATTGGTGGTAATTTTAGTAAGTTGTTGGTGGTCTTGGTATTAATGGCGTTTACAGGAATTGCATATGCTGAGCAACGGTCAGGACCCCGCAACGGGCACAGCTCCTCCATGGGTCCCAAGATAATTATTCTCAATACTGTATAAAACATTCAAGCTGTCAAGGAGGTAATGATATTCATTCCACTGCTGTTATCTTCATGACCCATACCAGATTTCCACCACTGTTCTCATTGTACAGTTAATACAGAGTAAGAGAAAGGTGCCGTGTAAAATGGTGATATATACGAGAAGGTACAATAATGGAAAAAAGTTTTGAACTGAATTATGGAAAATTCTTATTAGGAATGAAATTAATCTCTACCAGCACCCCCACAGTGCCCTGTGATTCCACGAACCGCATAATTCACAGTTGCGTATTCATTTTTTGTACGCATTATTTTTAAAATCTTATTTAGAACGCTTTTCAGCTCAGGTCTAATGCTTTCCAGCTAAGATTGAAAGGGTTAATACACAGTGTAACCCTTTTCAGGCTGCCTGTCTATATAGAAGAGGATCCTGATGACCCGAGTAAATGATCCACAATCTGGAAAATTTCACATAAAGTCGCATTGTTATGAGGGACTTAGCCGATAGAAAGCAGGCCAATCTTGATCAAAGAGTTGCCCAAAACTTGCTGATAAAAAAACATCGCGAAATATAAAAGCCCTTTTAGGCCAAGGTGATGACGTCAAACTTCAAGGGTGCCATTCAGGATGATGTCATTACGCTTGTGACGTTAACGCACCAGACATCACTTCATGTGCCATGTGACATCTTAATGTTTTTGCTTCAGAAGGTAAAGGTACTCATCATTATCACCAGGCCACGATTGGTCATTATTGGATGAAGGCCACCCCTTCCATCCCTGCGGACTCTAATCACATTGCTACGATGCACCAATCCGCTTAGCACATTAATTCGAGCTGATTTCATCGCTTCATCTCCACGGTGGACATTGCTAGCTGCGTTTTTATTCCTTTTGCTGCCACTCCATCATTAATCTCGCATATCAGGCAGTGTTCTGCCCAAGACTACTTTTCTTAATAGTCTATGTGATGTCAATATGTCTTTAAAATTAGTTCCCCTTCTCATCCACGTATTTTTTCTCCCTCTCAGTGTAATTCCAAGCATGTGTAGTGGGTTCGAATTAGGTGCACACACACTGAGCTTGGAGGCAACACTATTTATTAACGGTAAGTAATATAACACTGTACATGAGGTGGTGACCACCTTCCTCAACTCACTAACACTCTGGAACGCGACACAGACTGGACCAGGCAGGCAACGGCCTGCCTGGCCCAGGACGACGACTCGGGACTTGACGACCAATGATGTCTTCTCTTTGGAGTACAACAGCCTCGCTCTGCGTTCACACCACGCTTATATCTGCTTTGGCGTGGCCGGCTCCGCCCAGGCGTGGCTGGCTCTGTCCAGGCCACGCCTCCCTTCCCAGGCCACGCCTCCCTTCCCCCACCTCTGGGAAGGTCCGGATCCCTCCACCACGTGACCCCCCAGGCACCCCCTTGGGGCCCCCAGCCCTCGTACGGGCCGACACAGTAGTGACCGTTCTATGTCACTACACATGACATTCACCATACTATAGACACACTATTTGTCATAGCAAGTAGTGCACATGCATTAAAACATTTCAATACTTTTAAGGACTAAAGCTTGTTAGAAAGCATCAGTGAATCCATGCATGGGCATTGTTGTTCTGCCTTGTTAGCATCTCATACTGCTTGCTGTCTTTCTCATATGTAATGTTTGTTCCGGTGCATTAGGTTAAATGAAACATCAGCATATTTGCGTTTAATTTATATCCATTGTAAATAATCTATTCTTACACGCAGGACTCGATGCACGTTTCATACGCATAAGATTTAATTTTAATCTATGACTGTATCCATCATTGCATGCTTAAGCCTTCTGACACCGCGATAAGTATTTTCTTGTAATGTGCTTATCTGGAGTGATATTCAGTGAAAATCTTCATTACACAATAGTCAATTGTGGCTCATCATTATTAGAATTAGCAAACACATTTTCCTAAAGGTTCACGAGATTGAAGGCGACGCATGGTGACTAATGATTACAATTTTGCTTCTCATGTAAATGCGACGAATAACTGTTATCTGGGTACTTTGTACAACCATAATCATGCCACTTTCGAGTCAATTAACCTCAGGCAAATTTACACAGCCACTACTGGCGCCGCATAAACAAATTATTTCGGTGGAAAGTGCGCCTTGTTCCCCAATGAGGGATTTTGAAGCGGCATAAATAATTTCTAAAGACAATGTGGCAAACAGCCTGGTACAACGGTGTGAAATTCCATATGATGTCGAAATGAGTGAACACAATGCACAATCTCAGGCAACATATGATTTGCTGGGATATCAAGCCCATTCGCAGGGTACGTAAGATTAGCTTCAACTGGCACAAGAACGCCGTGCTACCATCTAGCATCTGACAGGCATTTCCCGAGTGCGCGAACATGTACCCATATATTAACTTTGAGCAAAATTAGTGACTACAGCGCACACTGTTCAACGTGACATTTTATATAAACTACTAGCTGTACTACCCGGCTTCGCCCGGGACTTGTATCCACCACGGCCGGCCGCCTTTGTCTCCCCAGTGGCGATGTTAATACGCCACACCAGTTACTCGTTTGAGGCTGAGTCGACCTATGGGAGGTTCAAATAATCTTGACCGGTGGTGGCCATGAGCGGGAATCGAACTCGGTTCGCCGGGTTGGTAGCGCAGCGTAGCGTTAACCACTACACCCACCGCTCCTCACACACACAGACGCACAGACACACACACAGACACACACACAGACACACGCAGACACACACAGACAGACACAGACAGACACACAGACACACAGACAGCACGCTAACCACTACACTACCGCTCCCCACACACCACACACGCACACACACAGACACAACAACAACAACAACAACAACCGCCATTCGCCACTAAGTGGCGGTGACGTCACCACGATGCTTGTGCCAGGCCAAGTGCACCTTGAGGCCACGTGAAGTGTCGAAAGCCCGCTGGCAGGAGGTCACGGGGCAGACACATACACACACATACACACACACAGACATACACATACATACAAACACACACATACATACACACAAACACAATACACACACACATACATACAGACACACACATACATACACACAAACACATACAGACACATACATACACACATACATACAGACACACAGACATACACATAAACACATACACACATAGTCATGACCCGGCTTTGCCCGGGACTTGTATCCACCACGCCCGGCCGCCTTTGTCTCCCCAGTGGCGATGTTAATACGCCACACCAGTTACTCGTTTTGAGGCTGAGTCCCTCCCTCGCCACTCTCCCTCCCTCGCCACTCTGCCTCCCTCGCCACTCTGTAGAGGACGTGAAATTTGTATGAATTTACCTCAGAGTGGCGTGTTGGGTGTCGAGGCCTAGCACCGTGCAGAGCCTCCCGCCTTGCCTGATTTTCCCACCCGGCGAACGCTGGGTACGGGTGCCGGTCCCCCCCCCACCCCCCGCGCTATTAAAAATGGCGTCCACCCCGCGGCGAAAAGTTGCTACTCGTTGCCAGGGGCAACCGCCGTCCAATGAAAGCGGCGAAGGCGTCGTTAGCTGTTGCCAGGGGCAACCGCCGCCCAATGAAAGTGCGTATGGTCCGAAATCCACACACATACACAGACAGACAGACATGCACGATTTTATATATATATAGATTTCATGTATTTATAATTATTATTATTAATTATGTTGCACTGATGTCCTGAAATTGGCAAGTTACGTGTAATAATTCAGGGTGGAGTATAGTTTCACATACATGCAATACTTGGCTCATTATAAAAAAACCAATAAAAACTTATTCCAGACACTTAGTTCACCAATAAAGGCCTCTCCATGCCATGTCAGTATTGGGAGTTTGGCAGCCATGTCCAATCCCTGGAGCCTACGGACTTAATTAGACTCAAATCTATGAAACAATTTTTATTTTACCAGGCAATACCCACTGAGCTATGTAGAAGCGACCTGGCTATCACAAATGATAGCTCAACGAGGTGGCTT
Organism: Lethenteron reissneri; assembly: GCF_015708825.2. Classification (NCBI taxonomy): domain Eukaryota; kingdom Metazoa; phylum Chordata; class Hyperoartia; order Petromyzontiformes; family Petromyzontidae; genus Lethenteron; species Lethenteron reissneri. Next base: position 5,406,861 of record NC_083805.1, read on the forward strand.
ATCGCGTGGAAGTTTGTAGCAGACAAATACTCGAAACGCACGTTGATTCGAAATGTGGAAGGAAAAAACGGAGGCCATGGAGAAAACTTCCACGCGACCACGGGAAGAAAGACATGCAATCTCCAAATATACATGTGTCAGGGTCTGGATCGAACCCACGACCTCCTGTATACCAGGTGAGGGAGTTAACATCCCGCCACCGCCATCTCCATACCGTGGCGCATGCTGATGCTTATCAGGGGTGTTGGGGCCGCTCCTGGATCTAGGGATGGCCAATACAAGATGTTTTTGTAGTCGAGTCAAAAATCGGTTTCTGATCGAGGAAATTATGGAATGTATTCTGATTTTGACTCCAAATATACACGCATTTTTTGTTGTAGAATGTACTTTAGATGCATGAATATAGCAAGAACTATTCAGTAATTAAGTGATAAAACTATGTACAGAAACAGATTAAACATTAACCGAATATCCTGAATATGTTATGGTAAATGAATGTTAGTCCAACACTCTAGGATTCCTACATATAACATTGGAAAAGGCAATACAAAATATGAACATAATAACCAATAAATTATCACAATTCATACGAAAATAACCACTTTATTAAAATCTAGCAAATGATTAAAGACAATCCACGCCTAAACACGTTTTTGTTTTAAAAGCTAAGCATTAAATAATCACAATTTACGCAACAAAAACTTTAATACGAGCCACCCGCACAGCAACTATTTCTCCATCAGCTACAGATTGTAGCACAGAAAGCGAGTCACGTCATCCTAAGGACTGTTGATTCAATAAATTAGATTGTTTTTTTGTAACAAAAAACAACAATTGTGGAATTTTGAATCCAACATTTGGAATCGATCTTGGGGTTAGATCGATTCCAAATCATCGTCCCAAAAAGAGAATCAGGAATCGTTTCCACTGGAATCCACGATCCATCCCTACATTGCATTCCAAGTACTGCTTAGCTCCGGAGATCTGACGAGATTGGGTGCATTCCGGGCGATTTGGTCGTAAGCCGTACCGGAAAGTTACGGCGTTCAACGCCACGTGTCAATGCATTGCATCTAATTATTTTCCAGCCCGACCCGGATTGTAGAAAATTGCAGTTGACATATTTTCCTTTAAAAAAGCACATAATGGTGTTAAATAGTCAAATTGCCCATTTGTATTTGACAATTGTCGGTTCAATGTTTAATAATGAACATGTTTTAATGCAAAGCAGTACATACAATTTGTGATTTGATCCGATTTGTGAAAGATGTGATCCCTGATATGCAATACCCCGGCGTCTATAAACTAAGTTGGGGAAACTAAGCAACATGTCTCGGACTGTGTTCGTGAACATAAGGCAGATCTGAAACACGGTAGGACCAATACCTCGGCCGTGACTGATCAATGTTTCAATGCGGTGAGCTCACACAAAATGTATTTCTCAAAGACGAAGGTACTTTGCAAGCCCACTGGGTATCAACAAAGATTCGTTCATGAAGCCATCCATATAAATAGACAAAGACACAATTTAAACCGAGAAGATGGGCACAAACTGAGCAATCATTGGAAGGATGTTATCAACCAGTTTAAGTCACAACTGGCTATGATGTTCCCATCTTACCACCTTCCGATGTTAGTTGTGCTTTACATACATTTCAAACGTTGCGTTTTCAGTTACTTCGCGTGCCGACCCCTTGGTTGCGGCTTAACGATCTTCCAATAACATGCTAATCTCTCTTTAACATGCTAATTTTCACCTGGCAGCCCTTTGATTGGTGGATAACGAACCACTGCCGGGCTCGCTGCCTAACACTTACATTATCATTGGCTGCTGATAATTGGGCGACGCCCATTTCAAACCCTTAAAAACAGTTTCCCTTGGAAACTAACCCCCCTTTTCCTGAATGCGACCACGTGTGTTGCGATCGAAACGTCGTAGTTTTCTGTTATTTTTTATTATTTTCTTTGAACCTATCTACCTGACTTTACCAAAAGACCCAAGAATAGAATTATTGATACGTTTCATCGCGTTAAATTGCACGCATCGAATAACTTCACTTTAAAATTACAATGTTTAACCCACGCGTTACTCTCTACGTTACTTGATCCGTGCCTTCTTTGTGCAACATGTCGTCAGCACATTCTGACAGTGCTTTACAAACCGCAAGGTTTTTTTGTTGCGCCTTCACAAACCGTGTTACATTCTGGAACACAGACGCTTTACGTCTACGGTATTTAATGAAATGCCTGCGATTCCTGGACAAGCTGTGAGGTATTACAGTAAGTTAAACTCATGAATTCCTCAACCGAACCCGCAAAGCTCCATTGACTTTAGTATTATGAAGCGAAGCACCATTTCGGGTAGCGGACGTCTCAATGGAATAATTTACTTACACCTTTTCACAATATTCTCTTTGCAAAAAAACAACAACACACACACATATATTTCTCCACAATGGATAGTGCTTTTCTTGTCACTCCCCTGATCCATTCCTTTACAGGAGATTGTGGGCCCTTATGCAAATACAATAGAAAAATAGCTTACACTATTGAATGGTTAATAATCTGCACGCTAAGCAACATCATCCAAAGGCACTTTTCCCTGGAAATCGCTGCTGCAAAAAAACGCGGACGTATATAGTGGAGGCTTAGAAGCCGGCAGGCTTGTAATGACGCATCTCTTTGTGCAATGGACAGCACTGCAGAGAAAGCAGTTGACACCAATCCCACATGTTCAAAAGGGAACTTATTCTCTGGGGGATTTGTTGCCACACCATGTTCAGTTTGGAGGACTAAAGAAATGCCGAGGTGTGGATTGATAAAAGAACACAAAATCAAATAATGGCATTTTACAATGGATTACGTTTGCCTATTTGTATTGTGAACGTTAAGACGTAAACACAGAATGCTTCCTTTGTGTACGAAGCCAGATTTTTATTGAGATCCTCTGCATGTTAACCATGTAAACAGACAAACAAAAATCTAATCTCAGAGGCGTGGAACGATGCCCCGATCAACCCGAGTTCCTCACGTAGCACACTCACTGCGAGGTACATCTCTTGACATCAGCCTGTGTGTGCATCATTGGGTAACACGCAACAATAAGAGCATCTCATGCTGAGGACTTTTTGTGACAAACAGCCACGTATTTCAGGATATCAGGCACTATACCCGCCTTCCATGCAACATTGAAGAGGCGTGTTTTAACACGACTCACCAACACTGTCCAGCACTTTCAACAACTCTGGGTGAATCTCGTCCACCCCAGTAGCTATGCTGCTACGAAAGTCCTCGACCACCACAGCGACTTCAGCAACCGTGATGGATCAGACCCGCCAGCTGTTTCCAGGCCTACCTCCTGAGAGGAGGGCATGTACACGGGGTTGAGAAGCTCCTCAAAGTGTTCCTACCACCTTTCGACTCTCTGCCTAGTTGAGTTCAATGTTACGCCACCCTTACTGAGAACAGCCTGGGCCAAGTCCTGTCAAGCCCTCCTAAGGCGTCGGATGGTTTGCCAGAACATCTTTGAGGCTGCCTGGTAGTCCCTCTCCATGGCCTCTCCAAACTCATCCCACGCCCTGGCTTTAACTTCAGTGACAGCTGTAGCTGCCACCCTCTTGGCAAGCCAGTACCTCTCAATCGAGTCAGGAGACCTATTCCGAGCATAGCTCGGAAAGCCTCCTTCAACTGAACAGCTTCCCACACCAATGGTGTCCACCAGCGGGTCCTAGGGTTGCCGCCATGACAGGCACCAACTGCCTTCAGACCACAGATTTTCGCAGCTGCATCCACAATCGAGGTCCTGAACATTGCTCACTCAGACTCAATGTCCACGACCTCCCCTGGAGTGCAGAATACGTTTTCCCAGAGGTGGAAGTTTAAATCTTTCTGCACTGGGTCTTCCACCAGGCATTCCCAGAAAGCGCACAATATTCGTTTTGGCCTTCTACGTCTATCTGGTCAGTGCCCCACGCATTGTATCCAACTTACCAGCAGGCGGTGATCAGTTAACGGCTCTGTCCCTCTCTTCACCAAAGTATCCAGAACATACGGCCTTAGGTCCGATGATGCAACTATAAAGTGAATAATTGACCTTCGGTCCAAGGTGCTCTGGTACCAAGTACACGTATAAGCATCCTTGTGTTCGAACGTGGTGTTTGTTATTGGCATTCTGTGACTAGCGCAGAATTCCAATAACATCTCACCGTTTGGGTTCAGATCAGGGTTGCCATTCCTCACAATCACGCCTCTCCAGGTATCTCCATCATTTCGCACGTGAGCAATGAAGTCACCCAGTAAGACTATGAAATCGGTAGGCGGCACTCTGTCGGGCACTGCACCCACCGTCTCCAAGAAGGGCGAATACTCTGAACTGCTGTTTGGTGCATAAGCACAGACAACAGTCAGAGTTTTCCTTTCTGAGACCCGAAGTCTCATTAAGGCGACCCTCTCATCCACTGGGACAGTATTTAGAAGAAGAAGATAGATATAGATAGATGTTGACAGTTTCAGCTGCCAATTTTACTCTTCCCATAAAATTGGATCTGTATTTGCAATGCTATATTTACGACATATTTAAGCTGTATACTCCAATATTCCAACGTGTTCATCTGTATTTTTATCGCAAATAAAAGTCATAATATTAGTGTCATTATAATGCAATTTATTTCCCCAAAGAAAAACTCACGAAGTTTTAAGACCTGTTTGGTCATGGCCATTAATCAGCATTTGAAATCCAAGGGGAAACCAGAGTATCTGTAGGAAACCCACGCATCGAGGGATAACAGGTAGAGCTCCTACAATAACATCACGTATTCTATGTTCATCATTTTGATCATTTTTCCTGATCTTCCCTCGCAACTGATGTTTTTGATATAATGCACTGTCATTTAAATAGTTAATTTTTTAAGATGGACATACTCAAAATAATACTAAACTGACGTACTTAAACATTTTGCGTACTAAATTTTCCCTAGCCATTACTACTTACATACAGCGGTGTGCGGTGCCGTGAAATCAGCAGAAATACTTCCAGCCCAGAGGACTCCCAGTATCCTATAGGGAAATCTGAACAGAATAGTATGATTAATGTGGTACATGTGTAAAATAAAATAAGCTTACTTATCTTTTTGAAATACAGTATATGTGTTCCAGAAAACCTAGATATACGGCCTTCCAGCTTCCAGATTTAAGTAGTCGTAAAATTATAACTCTGTTTAGCACACAGGAATTGACAAATGGCACGGGCATTTTTGTGAAACAGATTTTTTGCTTCTTCCAGCAATGGCAAAGATCAAACAACAATGCAAATTACTCTACTATCACTAAAAGCTGGAGATCAGTCACATCTGAATTTCCTGGCAGTTGAAAAATGAACGGCGAAAATTCACTGAACGTATTTTGCACAGTGAAATGTATATTCGTGTTGTTTCCAAAAAGTATATATATGTATTTTTTAGATTAACATTGGACATGTTTGACAACACCAAATTAACTCTACATAGACTCTATCAATTCGGATGGAGAAATCATGTTTCATACAGTATATTTAAACACCTATTCAAGAATGGACGTGATAGTTTTAATTGTTTGACATTGAATAAATTGACTATAATTGTGTTCATTATTGTGTTTGCGCTATGCAGGTTAACATAACTTGCAGCCTTCTTTAACGATTCACAAGACGAGCCTGGAAGTGTGCTTCTTGATGAGCACGTAGCAACATCTACCCTCTGACGCCAATCAAAGGGGTTTCTTCTGGAAATCCCCAAAGCGAGTTCTTACATTCTTAGCTGTCAAATTTCTCTCTTGCCAGGAGACCCCATGACCAACATCCCCTTGACCTCTTCCACCCACCAGGCATCATCCTTGAGGATATGATATACAAGAGCTATTTTAGGGCAATCATTGCTGGAGATTGTCACAGGCAATGGTTGCCGGCTTCACTGTCTAGAGTATTGGGGGAAAAAAATCCTGAGTTTTCTAAATCTGGAAGAAAAAAAATCTGACCGCTGCTCCTTCTAGTGGGAAACTGGGTTGGTAACGTCCAATCAGATCACAACCAGAGGTCACATGACTACCCAAGGGGTTGTGTATCTATATATATAAAATCGTGAATCTGTCTGTCTGTCTGTGTGTCTGTGTGTCTCCGGACCATACGCACTTTCATTGGACGCCGGTTGCCCCTGCCAACGACTAGCGACGCCTTCGCCGCTTTCATTGGACCTGGCAACGGCTAGCGACGCCTTCGCCAAGGGCTGCACTTTCATTGGACGGCGGTTGCCCCTGCCAATGGCTAGCCACGCCTTCGCCACTTTCATAGGCTCCGTAATTAATTAAATAATAGCCATTACTCAGTATTGTTCGAGCGCTAGGGGGGGGGGGGGGGGGGGACCGGCACCCGTACCCAGCGTCAGCCGGGTGGGAAAATCAGGCGAGGCGGGAGGCTCTGCACGGTGCTAGGCCTCGACACCCACCACGCGAATCTAAGGTAAATTCATAAAAGTTTCACGTCCTCTACAGAGTCGTGAGGGAGGGAGAGTGGCGAGGGAGGGAGAGTGGCGAGGGAGGGACTCAGCCTCAAAACGAGTAACTGGTGTGGCGTTTTCACATCGGCACTGGGGAGACAAAGGCGGCCGGACGTGGTGGATCCAAGTCCTGGGCGAAGCCGGGTCATGTGTATGTGTGTATGTGTTTATGTGTATGTCTGTGTGTCTCTATGTTTGTGTGTATGTATGTGTGTGTATGTGTTTGTGTGTTTGTATGTGTGTGTGTATGTATGTGTGTTATGTGTCTGTCTGTGTGTCTGCATGTATGTGTGTGTGTATTGTGTATGTGTTTGTGTGTATGTATGTGTGTGTTTGTGTGTATGTGTATGTCTCTGTGTATGTATGTGTGTGTATGTGTGTGTATGTGTTTGTGTGTATGTGTGTGTATGTATGTGTGTGTATGTGTGTGTGTGTCTGTGTGTGTGTCTGTGTGTGTGCGTGTGTGGTGTGTGGGGAGCGGTAGTGTAGTGGTTAGTGTGCTGTCTGTGTGTCTGTGTGTGTGTGTCTGTCTGTGTGTGTCTGCGTGTGTCTGTGTGTGTGTCTGTGTGTGTGTCTGTGCGTGTGTGGTGTGTGAGGAGCGGTGGGTGTAGTGGTTAACGCTACGCTGCGCTACCAACCCGGCGAACCGAGTTCCATTCCCGCTCACGGCCACCACCGGTGACGATTATTTGAACCTCCCCTAGGTCGACTCAGCCTCAAACGAGTAACTGGTGTGGCGTATTAACATCGCCACTGGGGAGACAAAGGCGGCCGTGCGTGAGTGGTGAGGGAGGGAGAGTGGTGAGGGAGGGAGAGTGGTGAGGGAGGGAGATAGGTGAGGGAGGGACTCAGCCGCAAAACGAGTAACTGGTGTGGCGTATTAACATCGCCACTGGGGAGACAAAGGCGGCCGGCCGTGGTGGATACAAGTCCCGGGCGAAGCCGGGTAATACAGCTAGTGCTCTATAGACCAATCATTGTTAATCAAAGGTAATTTTGAACGGACTTTCTTGGAGTTAACTGGACAGAACTGTGTCGCTTCATGCCATTGCCATACCGAGTTGCTGTAGTTGGTAATCGGAGACAATTGCCCTAGTATGGTCCATGTTAATCGAAGCAGGGGGGGGCAACAAAAAAAAGTGTGTTTTCAAAGGATCTTGTGTGATTTCTGTTTCACTCTATGCACCAAAGACTTCAACACGAGTCTTTCTGAGGGGAAAGGTGCAGTCCTGAAATGGCATGCTCATCTTATTTTATCTTAACGAAATTTGTATAGCTCCTGAACCAAGGCGCTTTACAAAGAATTAACAATGGCACAATGGGTGAGGTGAATTAAATAGATGAGAGGAAGCAACGGGCAAATCCGTGACGCGTGAATTCGATTAAAGCGAAATTGATGACAGTAAATGATGACGAATGGATTGAATGAATGGGGAATGAGTGATAATGAGAATATGAAGAGTGAACAGTAGCGGTGGTGATTATGAGGGAGGAGATGATGGGATCGTAGGTTGAGCTAGGGAACAAGTGAGTTCTGAGTGAGGAGCGGAAACTAGTGAGCGAAGGGGGCTGTGTAATAACGTGGAGGGGGAAGTTTGTTCCAGTGAAGGGGGGCAAGAAGAGAACAAGGGCGAAAGCGTGGATTGAGCACGAGGAGAAGGAGGAACAGAGAGAGAGAGAGACCACCGCTAGAGGCCAGGGTCTCCATAGACGAGAGAAAGGCTCTAGTTCAAGTTCAAGTTCATTTATTAGGTATAGCCCTGTGAGCCATTCGGTTCTTGAATCGGGTGCAACCGCAACAAACAAAAAACATCTTAAAGTGAATATGTGACTAAGTGCAAACAGAAAAAGCCCCTCGGCTGACCCGTCGATGCAACCGACCAATCAACTAACCGTTAGTGACCCATTTTTCTTTTTGCAACGAATCGGGCGACGTCTGAAAACCAGACCTGCGTCCCCTTTAACGATGACAACTTATTTTCCTGTGTTGTATATTATTGGTGTTGTTATCACTACGCTTGCTTTACCCACGCCGCAGAACAGGGAGAGAACATAACAGCCTCTGCACATTCGCACGAGTCGGGAATCGAATCCAGGGTCCTCTTGCTGGCGATGCACACTTGTTACCACTACACACCACCCTGTCGCTCATAGGGGCTTATAGCCTTCTCATGAGACTTCTGGGGTCCCGTTGTTGATGACTGGCTCTGGTCAAAGACTACTTGGGGGAAAGGAGACGAGGCTTGCTACCAGCATGGTACACGAGCAACAGCAACTGCAGTTATGTTGTGAACGTGGCTCTATTCACAAATGGTTCAGCCTGCCCACCAGGTTTTCGCCAGTGATGCCACGCATTTCAGTAACGTTTCCACTCTTTTAAGTCTCTTCGCCACCAGCAGATTTCCCCCACGATTGATAGTGGGGCATACGATGTTTATTAGGTCCACAGCAAGAGCCGAAGCATCACTGGCACCAACGGTGAATTCGAATGGTCAGATGTCCATGATTCAGAAAGGGACTCGGCCCACTTTGGGCAGACAATCAAAATGGGCTATATATATATACACACATATACGTGGACAATCACATTGGGTACCATCGTGTGTGATTCATGTGCCATTGTCGTTGGCTGAGCTAATAAAGATGACAAAATGAGATTGCTACTTTTTCTCTCTTTCATCACCTCGGAAGTGGTATTATGAGAGAAGTGCTGGCTCCTGGTAACACTATGCCTTACTCTACATTGCTGGACTTGAAAACCAGAAATTCTGAAAAGCACGTGTGGATATCAATCACATCCTTGTAGGCACTTGTTGGAGACATCAGAGTCTTCTAAAGGGCCACATTCTGAACTCTGACGCTCAATTTTCATGGTTGCCATGTTGGCAACCGTGAAGATTCAGCTACAGTCCAAAAATAGATTCCTTTCAGATGAAATCTTGATAGGCCCCAGTGGGTTTTGTGTTGCAGTATAAAATCCGTTTGAGGAGCGTTGTGCTTTGAGGGCTCCTAAAAATACGGAAGGTCTTTTGGTGAATCACTGTGGAAACAAAAGCCTTGTGTTCCAGAGACATGCAGGAGATGAGTGAGAGGTGTCAGTCACACTGGTCGATTCTGGCTTGGGTGGAGTAGCAAGGATGAACTGTGTAAGTATCTGGAGCCACCAATTATAATGCCTTTTGAAGAAAGACAAACAGCAAGCAAATTATGAGCCTAAATAATGGTCTCATGAACAGAGTACATATCGAAGCATCACGCTATTTTTAAACATCTTCAATAATGTGGTCTCACACTAGTCGCTAGTGTTTCAGCATCCTTTTGCTGCGTTAGCACAGCATGCCAAGCGACACATTGTTAAATATATTGATCCCAAGGTGTTATTCTTTTAGTGTCAATTTTCCCCTCGAGAATTTAGCAATTTAGCCATGATAGCGAATTAATCTTCAGATGATTTAACAGCTGAACACCAAGATAATGTGACTGATGAAATTCTTCAAAGTCTGACAGAGATATCATTTCTTCTCTATCTTCAGACTTAGCCAACACCCTTCAAGACTAAGGAGGTGTTTGTGTTCGATTCGCTTAAGCAACTCCATCTTAGCAATAAATCACTGTTTATGGAATGGAATTGGATGACCGCTGGACCAAAAAATAACCTGAAGGGATTTAGAAAACACTTGACCACTTTCAGCATTTGAACATTAATGAAGCATGGGGATGGGGGTGGGGGGCCGAGGTGGTGGGGGGCTTCCTTGAACAAATTGGCATTGGACAAAGTTATTCAATGGTGAAAACAGTGTAACAAATTTTTTTTTCGTTAATGGGGAGTAAGTGTTATTTTTCAGTTTCTTATGCCTCAAAAGTACAAAAAATGGCTATTATTCCCCACAAACTTTGCTTCTGTGACCAGGACAGTGATATTTTGAAATGTAACTATTTTCAATGAGAAAACGTGTGCATTTGTGTAATTTCTTCACTTAAAGTCCTGGTCACAAAAGCAAAGTTTGTGGGGAATAACAGCCATCTTCTGTACTTTTGAGGCATAAGAAATTAGAAAATAACACTTACTACCCAGGAACAAAAATCGCGTGATATAGTGTAATAATAGCTCACATGCCCTTTGTCAACTCACTGCTGGATGCAGGCCTCCTGGCACTCGGACAATATTGGTGGGTTAACTCAATGCTAGTTTGTTAAATCCTTTATATTAAGTTCACTTGCTTGCTTGCTTGCGCGCTTACGACCGTGCAAATCTTTCGGTCGTTTTTTAACCCACTTCCCGTGATACAATCGAGCTGACATTTTGCACACAGACTCGTTGTGCGTGACAATTTATTTTCGTGAAATTTTTTTTCCAAAATGTTACACTTTTTAGGAAAAAATAAATTATATTTAATTACCAATAGCTTAATGGTGGCAGGCAATCATCTGACCCATAGGTGGCAGCCATCTCAAGCCAGAGGACGAGAGGACTCTAGCCGCCACGCATATAAAGGATTTATAGTGAAAAACTTTGTTTTTACGGGTACATTTTTTTTTATAATGCTGGATGCAGGCCTCCTGGCACTCGGACAATATTGGTGGGTTAATTCAATGCTAGTTAATTTTTTTATAATGCTGGACCTTAACAATCAGTGGCAATGTTATAAAATGTAATGGCTGTCTGGAATCTAACCTATGTATCGTGTTAATGAAGACTTAATTGCAGTTTCAATACCTCGATTAGTAAAAAAAAATGTTTTAAAGCATACGCTATGAGATAACAGTTTCAGCTACTTCCATGAATCCACTCTTTGAAATGCATGATTGCAATGTTCACATATATACAATACTTACAGATACATGAATTCGTCGTCAATATTTTGCACTGAGTGGTGGCATAGCGGCTCCTGTGCCTGCATTTGCTTTTAACCCAGTGACCTGAGTTTGATTTTCTTGGAACAACCCTCATCTCGCCCTGCTTCGATAAACCTGCACTGACCGACATGGTCATGTATCGTCAAACAGCAACCATGTCAGAGACGGCTTAGAGAGGCATTCGTCTAGCAGTGGATTAACACAGTGAGTCAGATTGTTTCAATGGTATGTCCTTGACCCAGTGACAGTGATGTCCCCCACTCGAACCCCCATCCATTGCGGATGTGGGTGGTACTTAAGTGTATCCACTTACTGCTTTTCATCCATATTAAAAGTAAACATCATTTAAATGTTTAACTATCACTTGGAACTCATTAATTCCTAATACTGTGCAAGATTAAAAATAAATTCAATGTGTCAGCTTTTGGCCAGGCTGTGAAAAACTTCATTAGCTTCCTGAAATATTGGAAACAGCATCTGCATTCTTTTTTTAATTTGGTTTAGGATTAATATCAACAATTACACTGGTCAACAAAAAAAAAAATTGTGGCCTGGGCTTTTGAAGCTGTTTTAGACTAATTTCAGGGTGCTGATTCCAAATCTGATCTCAGATTTGCTCTATCACATCTCATTTTTATGCTATCGGCATACCCCATTTTCATTGATTTTACCCAAAATTAACTCTGTCACTTATGATTGCAAGTTGTTGCGAGTCAGTGACTGCTTTAGTGTTAAAATATGGTGCTGTATTTTTAGTATAGTGTGTTTATAATATAATTTTATGTAGATATACACATTTATTTAATATTTTTCTTCTGCAGTTTTTATTGAAAATGCAATATTTGATATCTCAAAAACCTGATGTGATAAACAAAAACTGTTGCCAGATTTGGAATCAGCACCCCAAAATTACCTTAAAACCGTTGGAATACTTTATGCCAGAAAAGGTGTGTTGACCAGTGTTATTGACATCGTGGTGAATGTAGCGCCTCTAGCGGCTGTTGGGTTATGTGAGCCAATGTCAATTCAACAATAGATGAATATGGTATCCATTTTTAAATCCTTTATATTAAGTTCGCTTGCGTGCTTGCTTGCTTAGGACCGTGCAAATCTTTCGCTCGTTTTTTAACCCACTTCCCGTGATCCAATCGAGCTGACATTTTCCACACAGACTCGTTGTGTGTGACAATTAATTTTCGTGAAATTTTTTTCCCAAAATTTTACACTGTTTAGGGAAAACTAATTAAATATTTAATTACCAATTGCTTAATACTGGCAGACAATCATCTGACCCATAGATTGCAGCCATCTCAAGCCAGAGGACGAGAGAACTCTAGCCGCCACGCATATAAAGGATTTAGAGTGAAAAACTTTGTTTTTACGGGTTTACTTGTTATTACACCTCTGCTATTTATAATGTGAAAGATATCATTCGCACGTTATAGTACTCATTATAGACAATTTATTTTGATATGCGAATCAATATAAACATTTCAATTGTCTTTTTAATAACGCTAAACGCGAAATTAATGCAATCATTCAATTGTTGTTATGAATATAATGAAGCTATGGTTACGCGATATTACAATTTTAAAAAATATGCTTTCATGTTATCGGTGCATTCACACACTGTGATTTTTGCGGTAACTGTCCACAAATATGAAAATGAAACTTATGTTGTATTTCAATTTAAAGCTTTCGTGACTGCAGGGTTTCATCTTCTTGGTTCTTTCGGTAAAGTCCCGTAGAATGGACATAATAAAATAATTCTCACGACGTTTCGGCCACAACGCAAGCAGCCGTCCTCAGGTGGAGAACAGGTCTGTCGAGTAGACAGAGTCTGTTTTATTTTTATTATTTTATTATTTCCATTCTACGTGACTTTACCGAAAGAACTAAGAAGACTCTATGGGGACCTCATTTGCCAGTAAAAATATGATAATTGTTTCTTTACCCTTCTATCTGGCAACAAAACTGACACCTTTTTGCAAGGAGTCATGTTTGCATAGACCGCAATACCTGCAGTCATAATACAAACAAAAGAACATAACTCTGATAATGTGCACTGTCCCTGCCTTTTGGCGACTAGGCTCGAAGGAAAGCTGTCTCGGGTGTGGACCAATCAACTTCAAGGACAGTGCACATTATCAGAGTTATGTTCTTTTGTTTGTATTATGACTGCAGGTATTGCGGTCTATGCAAACATGACTCCTTGCAAAAAGATGTCAGTTTTGTTGCCAGATAGAAGGGTAAAGAACCAATTATCAACTAAGAAGACTGTTTTGTATTGTTAGGGCACTGAAAATGCGGCCAACCTGACCAAACCAATAATTAGGGTGGACTTAAAGAATGTGAATGAAGTAGCATGAGTTTGTGCAGGTCACCATAACTTCATGGAACCTCTGCACATTATCTCCACAGCGATTGTGTGCAAATAAAATATAACGGCAAAACTTAATTTGCTTGCTCAGAATATTTCCATTCTCGAGTTGGACCATTTTGCATGTGGTGGTGGAGCCAATTGCAGTAATGTATTTACCTCCCGTATTACCAAGTTGAATACAAACCAAAGAAACACTTTCAGACACTGTGGCTATAAACTATACTTGCCCGCCAGCCATACAGTACAAATGCATCACAATTTTGCCAGAGCTCTAATGAAAATTAATATTCATGTCACCTCATGGCCCTGAGCTGAAAATTTAAAAGAAAAATACTCTGGTGTGAGGTTATCGCTTCTCAATCACGATTAAGATATTTGAACACATCAATTGCCGGTACCTTTGTTATGATTAATCACCAATCATCTCCAATTCATATGCTTATTTTTCTATTCATAATTATGCATTGTTTTCTTTACCTTGCTCCACTTAAGACAAATGAGAAGGTGAACCCTTTGTAATTATATTACGGGTATGGAATGTCAAATAAAAGAGGTATGGGATATGAGAGTCTTTCTTCTCACAGCTAACGTATAATTTTATTAAGTGCTGTATTTATCTGGCCAGGGCACAGATGGAAAGAAACGCATCTTTGATTATAAGTTAAAAAGCGATTATCCCCAATACGTGTTAGAATACCAATCCTTACAAGATAAGCGAATGATTCTACACGTTCTAATGTAGTGGCCATTAATGGTTAATGGTTAATAATTGATGGTGAATGATGGTTCACAGGTAATTGTATTTTGTGCACATTATTCAATGTCTATTCCATAGCACGGGCATATTATTCTTGCATTACAATATTCAATTTGTGTCGTTCTCAAATGTTAATTTGCATATAAAAATAGGTGTTTGAAATACAGAGATGACCAAACAGGCATACACATATATAGAAAGGACATCCAAATAAGTGTTTATTCAACATCATATGCCACGATCTATCCACCTTTTGATAAAAATCCTTCCCAAATCAATATCAGTCTTGAGATCAAAGTGAAGTTGGGGTGTTCTTGGAAAAATGAACTTGAACGGCCAGATAATATAATGTGCCAAACAGAGAAAGTGTTCAATCAGTTAAAATTATCTGCTATGACACATATAACAGAAATGTGGTCAATGGCAAAACAGAATTAACAAACGTTGGAAAATTTGGGGAAACGCGTGTGAAGAGATGCATGCTTGAAATTACACCGTGAGACAGAAAGACGAACACATGGATCAGAGAGCCAATGCAAGTAAGAGGCATTATATTGGCTGTTAATAAAAGTAAGTGGGTTTGTGCAGGACGCATTTCTGGAAGGGATGATAGCCGGGGATACATTACCATGGATTCCATTGGATAATAAATACCTAATAGTTTCATGCTATATAAACACAAAAGCAGATGTATATTATTATATTATAGTGATTTCAAAATGTAAAACTAGGTGACATTTTCAGTTTGTATGTATCCAGCGTAACATAAGCCGTACACTCATTTATAATATTAAAAAACGCAAATATCTTTACACAATTGAATACAATACATTTGCCTTGTCTTTTCCCAAAGGCTGTCTTTTCCCGAAGACAAGTTTTAGCTCATGATATTTCATTCCTGTGTATATTTCGGTGGTCAAGTTCAGGAAGCAGTGGCTTTAGATCAAGAGACACAGATTATTTGCACTCCTTTCACTGAATGGGCCTGTGGCCTTGGGGTGTTCTGCATGGCAGATGAGTTTGTCATAAATTCCCACATGGCCATTACACGTTAGTACAGGAAACATGCTGGCTCTTACAATCAAACATTCATGACATAGATATCCCTACTATCATGCAACGAAACTCAACATTTCCACGACCACAAAAGACACTTTGATGTTTGTAAGTTGGAAATAATCTCGACTATATAGAATGTAAATTTATACATTTCAATTCTAACCGCATAGTTATTTTTGCGGTTCAGCTGCCACAGCTCTCTGATGTCTTTGCGGTTTGTACTGGGTGTTGTTTGTCATGCGGTGTGAAGTTTCGTTCCACGTGCTGCAGTGGCGAGACGTTAACTACCTCGCCTGGTATGCAGGGGTTCATGGGTTCCATCCTGACCCTGATACCTGTTGTATATCTGTAGTTTGCATGTTCTTCCGTGGTTTGGGTGGATTTTTATCCGGGACCTCCAGTTTTTCCCTTCAAATTTAGAAACATGCATTTAGAGTATTTGCTGCTATAAATTTCCACGTGATAAGTCACTTATTTGAGCTATCATTTGTGGCCAGGTTGCTTCTGAAAAAAGCTATATATCTGAGTGGGCATTATCTGGTAAAAAAATGCCTATATAAAACGTGCCAGAAGCTTCTTCGGGTAACTGAATTTCAATTTTATTCATTTCAGTACAACCCCCCAAAAAAACAATGGAGGGCAATTACAATTTCATGTTGCATGTATATAGTGTCTAAACAAAACCATATATCGCAATAAATATGTTTTTCGAATATAAAGTATGAATATAAGTGGCTACATCTGTGTTACACAGTGTGCTGCTTATTCGATTAGGATAACTGTCAGTGGGAAGTGGGAATGTGGAGACAGCAGAGGACTTTTTGTATTTGGACCGTAAAGTCAAGAGACTTTAAGGTCCATTAACGATGGTGCTTATGGCATGATGTCTGCGTTCACAAGCGATTCAAAGAACTTGTCTTTTATAGAGCACCAGAAACAAAGCATTTTGGCCTTTTTATATAGGTGTATGAAGAGGATGCTCGAAAATTCATGCATTTCTAGGGTAAACAACTTGGACATTTGGATTCGAACATGGCCTGAAAGTATGTTACCCGAAACGTAATCAGAAAACGGAGGCTGCAATATGTGTGACATGTGCAGACGGAAGCAAGGCAGGTTACTGGGACCAGGAAATTTTGTTTTGTCATCGCGCAGAGGTCAGTGACAAAGGAAAATATCTCAAACCAAATGGTGGAATACTGTAAGGGCAAAACTTGGAGGTCAGGTGGTAAACTATGCAACAACCACATGATCTAGCAGCGGGAAATGGTGACAAGGTGTGGTGGCATCAATGTCAAAGGCAGTAATGCCCCCTTGACCTTGACATCATCCTTAGTCGTCATTAAAAATAGTGAACCGGTCTGAAAAGCAACATCATGTTTTTTTCTTTGAGCCCAGAAGTGAGCATCGTAAAAAAAAATAGGTGGCACATTTATAACGAAAATATATTTTTCCCTATCAAAATGTCATCCGCTATCTGTTCCATTACACATCCGTATTGCCCCACCCTTGCTTATATAATCCTATACACCTACAACATGTAGGAGAAGAGAATACAGGGTAGTGGGGAAACCCTTTTATTTTTTAAATATACGAGCGTATTGCAAAGGCACACAATACTATCTGCTTCAGTATTGATTGTGAGCCTGTGTAATGAACTCGCATCCCAGAGTACTATCGAGCGACCAGACACTGGCTGATGTTGCTGTCCGTGGTTCTGAAAATGATCCGTCTGTTTGCTTCTAGCTGGAGGGGAATTAAGAGAAAACAACATGCTTATTTTGTAAAGCTCAGCAAGCGTTTTACTAATCTTGCATTACAAATTCAAATTGGGGCGTTGTGATAAATCAATGTATTATTAGGTTTTTTTTTTTACGGTAAATACTTAACGATAATAATGACATGGCCATGGTCATCTAGAGGTATGGATTCGCTTGAGGTATATCAGGGATGATCTGTGCATTTATAAATTGCTTTGTTTAAAAAAGAAAATCAGCAAATTATCATCCTGATGGTTTTACATGTCTTTTCATCACGTATATTGCATGTCTGTTTTATTCTCAGTTGCAGTTTTAGATGAAGCTGATAATAGCTTGTCTAAGGCATGCGGTTAATAAGGTAACAAAAATCAATGCTTGGGGAAGGCAATGAATGTAGCTGCAATGTTTTACATGGCAGACAACATAAAACAGTTATTATAAGCATGCAGCCTCGGTATTTACAATCACTGTAAAATAGCACGCCCATACAGTAACTTTCAATTAAGCTTAAAAATTGGCAAGAATGGCTATTAAGCGGAACATCACTCTAAATAATTGCATCTCTTCATTATGTTTCTTAAACTGCGAAAGTTTTTTTGGGGATATCGTAGCTAAAATAGTATTTCTGCAAATTACTTATTTGTCAAGAATAATATTGCGTTCATGTTGTTTTCATGATTTATTGGCAAGCGCACAACCGTGGATATCCTCATATAAATTAGCCTGTTATCTGCGACGCCTAATGTGGCTTCTGGCCAATTCGCGCATTCTGGCAGATCCTGCCGTTCTACAATTTACCCAGCGATCGGCTTCATGTGAGCTGCACCTTTTCCGATAAGAGGACAGAGGCGTGAGCGAGGGACCTGCGGGTTATATCAACGCTGCAGACAATGAAGCGTGCAATGCATCATATTATGCACGATTATTTGCGAACGACAGAGCAGCTGCTGTTGATAATGGATGACGAAAAAGTAATGTTGCATTTCTTGCGGAAGATACATGTGTAATAGAACTCGAGTTCCACAAACACAAAATATGTGCGACGTGTGTTTATAACACATCGGTTTACAGGGTGTCTTGCTGTTCCCCCAAAAAAAGCAGTCGCTTAACTATGTCACACGCCGTACAAAAAGTTGCAACAGAAGCCGAAATTACCAATCTCGGTTCTTAAGGTGTTTCAGCCCGATGTGTTTCAGCTGCACTCTGCTGCGCGAAGCAGCAATGCAGTTCCATCATCACGGGACGTTTTTTGGGGGGATCATACAGAATATCAATAAAACTCCTATAATGGCTTTTGGTAGCCAATGACATTTGATCCCGCGTAAACAGCTCAGCCCCGGGTATAAGTTCGACACACTGTGCAAGGTCAACTCAACGAAACAGTGTCGCCGACTTTGTCATCGTGGTGGAGTGCTGTCGTTACGCAATTGATGACGACGATGACGACGATCTGGAGCGGCACCCAGCGAAGCTTCGTGCCCGTGTCTCGTCGATGAGAAATGCGCTAAAATGTTTTCCTATTCACCCCGTGATTATTGTTGGTAATAATTGTTTGTATTCGTACCCGTAGTGTTTAGTGCGGAATCGTATTTTACGCTTTGTTTTATTCTGCGAAAAAGCCACGCGTTGTGAATAACTTGGTCACGAATACATCTCAATTTCTAACATTCAATTCCATTAAATAAGCTGTTCGCGGTTAACAAAAACAAACCACGCGCACATTTAATGGCGTTAAATTTTAGGCTCTAAAAAAAGCAAATTGTTCATTGTCTTCCACGTAATGGTAAACTCGACTTTAAAACACTGATGCATGTCTATTGTGCATGCTCAACAAAGCAATTCAACTACAGAAGGCTGGGTAAATATAGGGTCTTCTGACTCAAAGGGTGTGATTCACGCGTTAGCGGAGGGCCATTTAATCTCGGCAGATTACTCCGTCTTGGTGGGGCGAATGGAAAACCACACAGACAAGAGCGCTCTGAAATGTGTGCAACGCTCAACATGTTCCCACTTCTTTAACTCATTTTAGGATGTGATTCTATGAAGGTAATAATTAAGGACGCAATATAGCAGTGACTCATCAGAGAGGAGACAAACGCATTGCTTTACAGGTGGCAATGATGTGCTGGTGAGGGGTTCATAATATGAACACGTCACAAATTATGATGTTCTTATGTTTAGGATATTCGTCCTATTCTAGGCCAAGACCAACAGGCAAGAGCATTTCAGTTTAATGTGATCTTAAACGCACACACAAATGGAACTCCACACATTATATTGAAATGTCTGACGTTCATAAAATACACTTTCAAATTATTATACGCACACATGTATTATTAATTCTGCACAATTATTGTTTCAGTAATTCTCGTGCGGAGAACATTACGCTATATGCACAGTATGCAATTTTCTCGCAAGCAAGTTTAACTTAGAAGTGCACTGTCCTGGGGCACATAATATTACATCTCGTGTTGTACTATGTACAATATACGCAACTCGCATGGATATTTTTCAACTTCTTCACAGTGACTGTATTTGTTTAGTGCTGCTGATGCGTACTGGCTCTGATAGGCCGAGAGAAGCTCACGTCACTTTCCTTCAGATCTTTAGGCCCACTGAAGCATCACCTCTAAATGTACTTGTAATGTGTGCCATGTCGGCCGTATCTTTCGTCTATATTCCGAGGAAGAAGTCGGCTCTCTTACTTAAAGAAATCGGTTACTATCAATCCTTTTTGCAAACGTTGCTGTCAGATGACACCAAATTCATATTTACCTGTAATATTACCGCATTATATAGCTTATTTTTGGTTAATTGTTTTCAACATTTTTCTTTTAACAAATGCCAAGCCCAGCTTTATCCACTGTATTCTGCACCTATTCATACTTTAATCACTTCGTATCTCCACTGCTGGACGAGAGATTGCCATTCCTCGTCGTATGCACGGATCCATCAACCCACCTTGCTCCTAACACACGAGTTGATCTCATTGCTGCTCCTTCTCCACTGTGGACATCTCCCCGGGCACCGTTCCCTCCTTTGGCCGACCACTTCCTCATCAGCCTCAACCACCAGCCCATCATCTCCCTGTAATTCTAAGCACGCATCCATCCATCCCTCCATTCTCTACGCACTTTTAAACTTTTGTTGAAACTTTTTTTCCCCTTTTCAAACAATGTCATAAGCTGCTAATATGCATACTCTTTGGTTCTTTCGGTAAAGTCACGTAGGTATAAAATAAAATAATATAACTACGTCACTTTACCGAAAGTACCAAAGAGTATGGCTTCCTGCAGTCACGAAAGCTTCAAATCAAGAATGGTAATATGCACTAATCAAAATCTTTATTCTCTGATTCTAGATTTGAAGCTTTCGTGACTGCAAGGATTCATATTCTTAGGTTTTTTTCGGTAAAGTCACGTAGGTAAAACATTAAAATTAATAAAAGTAAAATAAAATCAAAATAAAAAATCACGACGTTTCGGAGGCAACACAAGCTTCCGTCTTCAGGTGGAACCGTCACAGCCACGACAGCTGTATCAAGCTCTTACAATCTCTCATTTACTTGATACAGCTGTCGTGGCTGTGACGGTTCCACCTGAATACGGAAGCTTGTGTTGCCTCCGAAACGTCGTGAATTTTTTATTTTTATTTTATTTTACTTTTCTTAATTTTAATGTTTTGCCTACGTGACTTTATTCTCTGAACACATGACGAGATTGATCATGATTATTATGTTAAGCTTTTCAAATGCACTCCAACTTGCCTCTTGTCCTTGAATTACCATTTTGTTTCCACGCCAGCTTGTCTCTGCCTGAGGTATTCAGACTCTGATGGGGCCCCCCACCCCGCGGTTATGTTTCCCCCAACCGATATCTTAATTATTCTGGTAATCTACCCCAATTAACATTTGGGGTACCGCGTTAACATCCAGAAACACGTTAAACGGAGGAATCCGATGCGTTCCTATTTACCTTCGAAAACAATGTAAACGTTCACCTCCAAGATGTATACAGTACTGGACAGGGAAACACCTGTTATCCATCATCCTTTTAATCATGATTACTATAATCCGTGGAAGTCTGGGGAGCTACTATTCTTCCGCTTATCTGTGCAACCCCAAGGATTTGCAGATAAATTAGATGACAGATAATAAATACCGCTCTCCGCTCCTGTCCGCGATTGCAGATGTTGTGCGCAGCTATATATGTAAAAAAAAGAGGATCCATGCCGGCATTATGATGGCTCTTTTGCAAAGGAAACCTGTCATGTGATGATTGGTATATGAGCTCAAGATCCCCCGGGTCCTGTTAAACAAATACTTGCACTGAACTGGCATTCTACTGCATGACTTAAACTGTAGAACGATGTCGGTGAATTAAATTCCATTTTTCATCATTCCATTTGAATATTTGTCGCTTTATATGGATTCAGTCGTGCAGATCCACTCCAACTCGACTTAAAACGAAACCCCTTCAGCTTTGTTTAGACTAGCCAGTGCATTAGTCCAACTCTGGGCGAATTTCAAAAAATCAAATGTATTGACTTTCTGACATTTTTTGGCATCATGTTTTAAGATCCCTGTCAACACAATCAAATGTCCTCAAGGCATCATATGCACTGCTTATGAGAGTGATCGATTCCGCAATACCTTGTCAAATCAAATGGGTCATCAACCTTGCAAGTTGCACCCAATAGCTGCGTTAACTGCTGCAGTGCTTTATTGACCATTAGCGCAAGCTGGTGTTTTCAATTTCCACTCTCACTTCACGTGGTGATGAGTGTAATCAACATTTATTTTTCTCTCGCATTGTAAACCCTTTCAACGTTTTCTGCGAAGTTACGAGGGGGAAACAAAAGTGTTGCACACTCACGCATCGAGTTGAAAGATGTGCATAAATTAAGTAGCCTAATACAGAAGCACCGCTCCGTTTTAATTTACTGCAGACCATTACGGCATTATAGCCAAACGACTTTTGTTACGGGTGTTATTGAGCCATGAGGTACGGGATTTGTCATTGTAATGCGACAAAATGAAGGCTAAGGATTACCAGCTGTGTGCGGTGTTAATGTAGAAAATAACCCTTTTCAGATGTAATGGTGTCCTAGAGCAGGTGTCTGCAACATGCTCTATTGCCCTGCAGTTTGCAGCTGCCCGCATTAGCGTGATAATTTTTGCGGCACACTCAACGTGACATGCGCACGCACGCTGATGAGGTATCATTATGAGTTCACGTCATCGTTCTCAACTTCAGCCATGACATATCCACTGCTGAATGAAGGTTCCCCCCCCCCCCCCCCAGTTGTTGCAGTCTTGGGACACGCCACTCAGCTCCTGCACGACAAAAGCTTATTTCATCGCTCCATCTCCGCGATGAACGTTCTCTCTCCGTCACGTTCCCTTTTTTTCTACGTCCTATACATTATATGATAACTCCTTATCTAGAAAAAACAATCTATGAGGGCCTGAGGATCCGAGATTATTTCCATTATCTGTGGATACCCAAGGTGAAGCAGTAATTGCTCGCCCTCACTACAACATGAGGAAGAGCGATTTGCTGCAATCCCGTGTTATTCTTATCACAGACGACTCCTCCCATAGCCAGGGAAATGGTTTTGGGCACGAGAGGGGCCCCCGTCGCCTTATTGATTTCACACGTGTCCACGAGAGTGGCGAGGTGAAATTAAAATCAAAAATATCATTCAGCCGTGGACGGGTGCTGGCAAATAGGAGTCCACGCTTTCTGGCCGTGATGTCACACCGTGCTTGATGAACCTTTTGGCTCGGATGGCAAGGTCAGATTGTCTCCTTTTTAGCGTTGTCAATCCTCTGTTGTCTTACCCCCCCCCCCCCCCCACATTACTTGGCCAGTGTGTTTCTATTTTAAGTGCAATGCTTTCAGAACACCATACAACATTCGACTCCTTAAAAAAACGTGTCTGGCAAAAGCCTTCATTTAAATTCCGATAAGAGGGGGGTGGTGGGGTGACAGCCCATCACCCTTCTGTAGTAGGTAAAATGTGCACAATAGGACATTGTGGGAAATGACGTCGTTCCCTGCCATAGGAATATGGAATTGCCACAATTGGCTCAGCGCTAACATCGCGAACAGAGTACATGTTTTGTCGTTTCGCTGATTATTCTTTCTTGTGTCCGAAAAACAAACAATAGGCGACATTCCTTTCAGCTGTTTGTCAATCCTCTGTTGGATGAAGGCCTTCACCATGCTGTGTCAGCAATTGGGGTTGTTTGACCATACTTCACCATTCTGGTGAGTGAGGGTTTGTGAAGTGGGGGTCGCACCCAGGATTGGTTCAGACATCACTCCCCACTGATGTTAGCCGTGGCCAGTAATCAAACTCATCGTCACTGAGTTGTTCATGCACAAAACCGCTCACGACACCAACCACCGAATCAAAAAATACAAAGATCCTCCATATAGCCTTCACAGACTGTTGAGGCAAGTGCTGTTCGCGAGCACCTATTAAGGCCGGCACGGCACACGAGAGGGTGGGTGGCCAGCAACCACGCCCCATTGGCGATACTACACACCGCCCCAGGTACTCATTTTAGGCCGAGTCTACCTAGGAGCTGGTGCTGGCCGCGAGCGGGGAATCGAGCCCGGGTTCACCGACCGCCGACGCATTCATTATTTTGCCAGGGCTGCCAATTAACGGCAGAAAAATAAATGGTTTTAATAAACATTCGCAACGGCTGGCCGCTTGGTTACTGTGGCTGGACATTGTGTGCGGAGCGGTGGTAGAATGCACGAGCAGCAACAACAACAACAACCGCAGGGCAATGCTCGAGAAGAGAGAAAAAAAAACATTCAAAAGGAGGGGGATGGATTGGCGGTGGTTGGTGGTGGTGGTGGAGGGGGTCGTGGAATGTGATGATTAAAAGACGGAGGGGAAAAAAAACCACGTGAAGCAGTGTCACAGGGATTGTAGCAGCCCCCTCTGGCCGAAAGCTAATAACCAGACGAAATGCGCACTGAATACTGCGCGACGTGGCGTTATAAGCTGCGTGTACAAGTCGAATCCCTGGTATTTGAATGCAAGATACCTCCTCCTGCTGCTGTTGCTGCTGCTGCTGTTGCTCGCTCGCTCGCTCGTCCCCTACCCATCCCACTTGACTCCTCCTTTCCTCCCGTCAGCCTTCCCTCTCCGCTTTTCATTCCAACGCCACACTGCACCCCCATCATCCCCGCCACCACAACCACCCCGCACGCCCCAAGCCGCCGCCGTCACCGCCACCGCTCCTCTATCCACACACGGAGCAAAACCCAACCTCGCCCCCACCTCCTTGCCCCCCCCCGCCTCTACATCCCACCCACCCCACCACACTCTTCTCCCGCTCCGAGATCCCAAACCCGGGGACAAGCCAAAGCAAGCCCTCGGCCACAAACAGCGTCGCTTTAACGGAGGAAGGAAGATAAGGCTCACTGCCGTTCACGAGATCGCTGCTGGGATCTCTGTCGAGGGGCTCTCGGGGTTTGGGCGAAGGGGGAGGAAGTGGATTTTTGGCGAATTGAAAGTCCAGAAGCGCGAACTACGCAGCGATCAGCTGCAAACGAGAGAAGGCAGCGGCGGCGGTCAGCTCGGCGAGAAGAGAAGTGCTGTTCAGATTGCATGTACTGTAATGACGGATCGAGGTCGCTCGCTCCTTAAATACCAATAAACAATTGATGCAGCCCATGGCTCGCACAGACTCGCAGCAGAGGCGGGCTTTTACAATGGATCAACAAGACGCGGCGAGATAGAGATACGGGGCGTCGCTTCTTCAGCAGCACAGCTCTTGCCACACTCGTTTCTCATCCGGCGGGACGCAACTCTGCCGCTATTGCGCGTTGCGAGAAGAGAAGCGCGCCTTGCCCAGTTTTCTTTTCAAGTTCGAGCCGCTTCGGATGTACGCTGCGCGTGGACTCCGAGAAGCAGCGGCAAGGAGTGGTGGTGCTGGTGCTGGTGGTGCTGTTTGGTGGAGGAGGCGAGGAGAGAGGCAAGGACCGGTGGCGGTGCTGGCGAGAAGAGATTTTCCTGCGGTCCACTTCTTCGCCGCCTGAGAGGCAGCGGCAGGCACACTTAGGAGCGCCGTGATGATCGTTCCCGGAGTCGCTCCGGGCGCCGCGCAATGTGGTGCCGCGTTGCTGCGAATCCATCTGCCCGTACTGCTGCTGCTGCTCCTGAACGGTAAGCATGGTGTGGTGGTGAGACGAGTGGCGGACAAGCGGTAGCTGTCATGGTTGTATCGCACTGCGCTACGAACCCGGATTGACCCGAGCTCCAGGAGTCTCGCTCGCGGCTCTAACGTCAGCGGCGTGAGAGACTCAGAGTAGTGTCGCTAACAGCAATTGCCCCAACAGTCTGACAAGGCCACACGGGGGGATATTTGTCATTGGATGCCAAACTTTCGATATTTTAACTGATATTGTTTTCACTAAAATCACCTCCCCTCGCCGTGTTGCGCTGTTGTGCAGTTAGATGCATCACCGCTTTTGTCGCCATTGGCTCCGCTGGAATTTTTTAAGAAAATTTTAATTTCACCAACGTCGATCCACTGCTGGATAAGGCTTCACCACATTGTGTCTGTCGGTCGTGTTGATTATTTTACGACTTGCTATACTTTACCCCGCTGATCAGTGGCCAGTGCGGGTTGATTTGGGGAGGGTGGTCCTATGAATCGAATTGAATACAACGCGGACGAACCAACTGTGCCACCACGCCACTCCAGTGAAATATAGCGACATTTGTAAGGCGTTTATATATTTAAGTGGGCATTGTAAAATTCCAGCAGTTACAAAGAGCCAATTCATGAAAGTATCTGAAACTGTTATTTCTTGGGGATGGGTGGGGAGATCAAGCCGGTTCAGATATCACCACCGACTTCATATCATGCACGCCGTGGCCAGGAATCAAACTTTGGTGACCGCTCCATAATCCGCACTGAAATAAAAGTATTAAAAAAATATCAACCGACGAACAGTGAATCCGGGGTTATGTTTTATAAATCACGTGCAGCCGACAGTGCTGTCTGTGCTCGCAAGCCAGCATGATATGAATGCTCTGTAGATTTGTCAATTATACCGACGACGTAGCGGATTTCGCAAGTGAAATTAGATATGCTTACCAGGGACGTGTGTAGCAGTCGCATTACATAATCGTATTCATGGATGCTTGTTTGATTATCTCTTTTTTTTATTAGTCTCCACATCCAGCGAGGCACAAAGTCACATTTTACGCGTTTATATTAACACCCGCAGAACGCCCACTGCGTTATCATGCAACGAATAAACAATTCATCCACTGAACCGCGGGTGCCGGTATTCCATATGCATGTTTTAAATCAAAGCTCAGCTGAGCAATCCACTCGAAACAAATCTTTAAATTGCGTGTGTTTTTTTGCTTGAATACAACCGTAGAGGCTGTGCGACAGCGTCCCTAGGAGAACAATAATGATAATAGCTCCACGAAGACGCGTGCGGTTAAACGGATAACAGGTCCTGTTCCCAGCGGTAACTGCAGGCAGTTTCTTTTTTTTTTTAGGATTTACATTGGGGCGTCAGCGATTGACACTGGTGTTCTGCAACTATTGGTCAGGTTCTTTCACGCATTGGGACGCACGCGGCTGCGTTAGACTCCCTTATGCAAGATGATTTAATCTGGTTGCTCGCTCGCTCGCTCTCTCTCACCCCCCGCTTAGCTGTTATGTAGAGAGTCACTGCACGTGTCCCGGCAATGGTTACCTCGGCAAGTGTGGATGTATGCGTTGCTGGTGTCCCTTCGCAGAACACCGTACACATGCAATGGCTATTTGTTCCTGTCGGTAGGGGTAATACCTTATTCAATTTGTTTAAGCACAACAACAAAAATGTAATCGTTTAGGTTTTCTAAATAATCTATGAATAATTAGGTTAATGCCTGCAAGCCGAATCAGGACCAAAAGAAATAGTTATTAACAATGTTTTATTACATGTTTCAGATTATGTATATCTCAAATTGAAGCACACTATATTTGCGAAGATAACACTGGCATGTTTTAACGTGTACATTACAGTATCTAGCTGTCCAACTTGATAAACATTAGTTCTGGTGCATCCACCTGTTAAAATTACTGGTCAGTCACATCAAAGCTATTCCTTGTTTTATGTTTTAATAAATGCCTCTCTGGATACGTTTTAATACACGCGATTATTTTGCATGCGGTCCACATTGCGGAGTGATATTGAGCACATATTTTATTACAACTGGAAACAGAATAATTAACGAGAACATTCATTGTAATGCGTGCATCTTTGAAATAAAAACACCGAGTCATCCAACCAATGCTATTCACTGTCAGAATGTTTTCTCTATGTTAAATTGTCTCTAAGTCCAGACAATACAATACCAACAAGTGAAAGAATAGGCATGGCCAATGCAGTATATTCCATTTTGTTATTTTAGTGTACGGTTAAAGTAAAATGAAACCCACAAAAAATACCGTAGATTTAATCTTTTTGATAAAAGCAAATATTGTATAAGCAGAACTCTGCTTCTGCTCTGTCAACACAAACACGTTTGTGGTCTATTGGCTTTTCAGGCCAATATTTGTGATCAATACACACCAACTAGCTAGGTTTAGGTAGTTGGCCAACGACACACGTTTTATTTATTTATTACATATACATTTTTTGACTTTAAACTCACAGCCAGGCACTCCTCTGTCGCTAGCACACTCTAGTGACGCCACTGCTGCACTGACGCGTTACACGTGTGGGCGTAACGTCAGTGACGTCCATAGAATGCCACTGACGGGCATTAACCATCACTTCAAAGTCTGAATAAAGAGGCTTCAAACACACATTTGGCACAGACTATGTCATATACTGTTGCGCTCATGCGAAGTCCATGTATTCACATAATATACGTCATTTCAGATTGCATGTTTTTGTGATGAATGCACAGCAACCCGGGGAAGCGTGCTAACTTTGGGTCCAACGTTCCATTGGCATGTGGCTGGAACCATGAGGCTAATGTTTGCCCAACGTTCCATTGTTTACCGAGTTATTGCCACAGCATTCACAGACAAATGGGTTGAATGTTTAATATGGGTTGCAGCAATTGACGTACATTTATTTTGGAGAGCAAGACTTAAATGTCCAGATACTGCATTTGAGATATATTTTTTTGCAGTGAAATGTCTCGTTGTAGTTTAGAGGTAAATGATCTGGTAAAAGTGAAGACTAGTCAAGACGATTTTTCACCGTGCTCTTTTTGGTGTACGTCACTGCACTTTGTATGTAAATGAGCACAACCTGCAATTGTAAAAATAGAGTACCATATTCGACATTATTACTGTAATTATTTGCATCAGCCAACCTGCATTTTTCCCACTTCCTGTTTCATTTGATAATTTATAAAAAATACAGTACTCTCAACTGTGCAGTCATTCTCTGTGAATATGCTAGCTTCGGGGGCCACCAGCCACATATTTATTCGCTTATTGAATGGCTCAATCAATTGACCCGGTGGTAGCGTTTAGGTCAAGAAAGCACGGTGTAACAATGGCCCAACGTGACCTCCGGATTAAAGACCGATTGCGTGTTCTTAATACGAGGCGATCTGGCCATTGGATTGACATTGATTACACATTAGTAGTCTCAATGGAACTCTGATTATGTGTGAGGGATACAGTTCTTACCCTTGCCCGAATAAAGAATCATACTTCTGACAGATTAGGCTCAGCGCATAGCTTTCATTTGCATTATTCGTAAGCATGTTTTTTTTTTTCAATTGCAACAAAATCGTACGTACTCGTAAACTATGTTGCATGCAACGTTTCCCTGCAATGTTCTGCAATTAAACAATATAGATAGCAATTGAAAAAAATGAATGCCCTTGCTCGTATGCCAGTACTTCTCAAACGTCTTACCAACGCAGTTGTTGTTAAGGCATGTTTCACTTTGTGCATTCGTGTGTTACGTCGCAACAACGTGGTGCTTAACGTCCCCTATGCATTCAAGATTCTTTTTTTTCCCCTGCACGGTATCAATGCTGCCTGTGCCCTCACGGGTTGAGACCACTGCCTTACACTGTTTTACTGCTACTGCTTTAATATAGAATGATCAATATCGCCGTTGACATGCTCACACATGCAACTGGCCGAAAAATCCAGAGTGTATGGACAAGTACTATATATATAATGGGTATAGTACGACGACGGATATTACGGTACACTCATGGGAATTATACGACTATACAATACATTATAAAATACGAGTGGAATTCATTTGCATGCACTTCATGGGTTCCACATTACCCTTGCAGCTACTGGAGGTGCCATCACTCACTGCAATGTCAATACAATAGACGAGTTTCCCTGTGGCTTCATCTGCAGCACTAAAATGGTGCTGCCTGCCACGCGTGTTTTACTCGACGCTTACTACCCGAATTTCAAACAGGGAGGTTCGTAAGTTTCTAGGCCCCCTGCCTCTTCCTCTTTAGGCCGTACTCACACTGACTCCTTAGACATTATTCCTTCTGGATTACCCCCCCCCCCCCACTGTCTCTTTCCTATTTTAGCTCCGTAACTTTCCTTTTTTAGGCCACGCCTCTATGTTTCGCCCCACCCCCCTCACCCTTTCCACACGACTTGTTTTGCTAGTGGCCGGGGGTTGCGGGAGGGGGTGAGCTGGGGGGCGGGGGTGGGAATGGGTGGGGGAAAGTGGGGGGGGTAAGCGTGGGGGCAGCTTCACGACATCTTTAAATACATCTCAGAGCAATGGAATCATAGATTCTTGAATTGAACTGTCGCCTCGGAATCACGACGATTCATCAACTCACCAGGGAGTGGGGGTGGATCGTTTCATCCCGAGTTGTATTTTTTTTACTTCAATAATAAATATGGGTTATAATCATTCTAGACCAAAGTATGTTTTCAAGTATAAATAGCCTCCGTTAACTATATTTAAAAAAGAACTTCAATTATGCAGATCATGCAATATAATCCAGTGAACTGGGAGGTGGAATTGGTAGATGATGCAACCAGTGTCGCGTGAGTAGGAAAACCTCCCTGGCAGTCAGGACAGAGATAAGTAGCCATTCATTGGCAGTGCACTAAGTGCACCGTTGATGTTCTTCGTGCAGAAATTTAATGTCGTTTTCAGGGGCACCCCACACCCCCTCCACTCCTCAACAAATACTCAATAAAGATTTGGCATTTTAAGCAGGACCCTCCAGAGTCTTCACATTCAGAGTCGTTTCCTGGATAAGGGACCTCTGCCATTGCATCGATTTCTGTCGATAATTTAAAAGAGGTAAAGGCGCAACCCTGTAATGAATTTCTCACACGTCTGCTGGCGTAACGGGCCTTTACTGGATGAAGCTGTAGTCCAGAGGGTGCTTTGGCCTACTCTCCCACGTTGAACAGACATTCCTGGGAAGAGGTGGGAGTTAGGCACGCTTTGTCTCACCGCGTATCGGCCAACTCCGGTGTGTGCATTTATGGCTGCTGGGTGAGCAGTGGCAGGGTTATGAATAAATGTGCACCACTATTTCAACTTCCGCACCGCAAGATCGAACCGGCGACCTCGGCGTGACGCCACGGCAGTACCCGGCCTGGGATCCAGTTGCTGATATATACTCTTAGTTTTTCTTTTTGATACAGCAAATTTTTGATACAGCAAATCTGGCTGTGACGGTCCCACCTGATGACGGAGACTTGTGTTGCCTCCGAAACGTCGTGATTTTTTATTATTTTATTTTTATTAATTTTAATTTCATTTTTTAACCTACGTGACTTTACCGAAAAAACTAAGAGTATGAATCCTTGCAGTCACGAAAGCTTCAAATCTAGAAATAAAGTTGCTGATATCTCAAAGCGCAGTGTCCGAAAATTGATCGCGGCCAAATTTGTTGACGCCGCCACATCGCTTTGCCACAACTGACGCCCCCCCCCCCCCCCCCCGAGACGTCCACCCTCACTAGGGCTGCTCTCACAGTAACCCACCATCTGATTCCCGTCTCGCTAACCCAACCACTGTGTGCCAGACATTTGCCCTAACATCACAATCTCCTCTCCCTGATTACATCTACAACACTTTCAACTTCATGTTTGAAAACTTGCAAGTAACTTTCCCTGTCCCTCCGTACATCTCCTTGACGCGCACCTGCATTTAAAGGCCAGAAGCTGTCTTTTGTCCCGTTCTTTTGTTAAAGTGCAGCTCTCCAACCCACACAGTAACACGGGCATTATTTCACATTTAACACCCGCCTTTTAACACTGCAAGTTGAACTCGACTCCTCCGTCGTGGTTTATATAGTCCATCAAAAACTAACTGCAAAAACAATACTTCTGAGAACATGTATATTGTTTCCTGCAAAATGCACATCGCCCTTCTGTCGCCTGTGTCGAATGTGCGAAATCCCAAATCGATTTTTTTGGACAGCTCGTTTTTTAATGTGCCAGCACCGGTGCCTAAACATTGGCAATGGCCGCAATTCCGTCAGCCGACGTCCGAACTGTCAAGGCGGTGCCATCCAGTGCCATCCTCTGCCGTAGCAAAGAGCGGTGTCAATGGGCCTGTCCCAAAGTGGCAATAACCATATGCAGGTTTCAAAGGAACATTGGCATTTATGTGGGTTTTGGTGGTTGTGTCACGGAAATAAAGAAAGAAAAACGTGTTGATGTAAAAGTTGCCTAATTGCTTTCTTTTTATGCGTCCGTTCTTAAACATTTCGTGGGACCTCCCTTTCTTTTTTAACCAACATATGATTCACGGCCATTGTGTTTACAGATGCCGAAGCAGATGTCTAATTATCATGAGAGTTTGGACAGGATTGAGCATCCAGCTGTTCGGGTGCCGTAACACCCTCTGCTTACCATTAACTACTGATTTTACTTTTCTATACTTTACTGGGCCACCTCATTATCAGTTAGCATCTGAATACAAATGTATTAAAAAAAAACACATCAAAATCATCAGCTGCAGCGATGGTCAATGCACTGCTGGATACAAGCCTCCTCAAGCCACTCGACACCTCTCGTGATCTCTGCAACGTTATGATCCACGAGCCAATTTCATCACTCCATCTACGTTGTAGACCTCGTCTCGGGCACGTTCCTTGCCTTGGCTGCAAACTTCACACTTATTCCTGACCAGCGATCATCATCTCTTCTAACCTTTATTTTCCCGCACGAATCCTTTTACCTTTCCAAACTGTTTTTTTTTCTCATTTATTTCATATCATACGTAGGATAACATTGTAATATCCACAAATTTAAATACATTTCAAGGCAATAGACATGTGTTGTATCTCCTGTTGGTTATTTAGCAAATAATTCACTGCAATAGCCACAATATATTGTGGGAATTCTTTACAAATCGGCACAGCTCTGTATTTCAGCCCCATGCTTAGTGGTTTTGCCTTCACTCTTGAGATAGCACGATAATAAAAGCTATGCAATGTTGCCTTGCTTAAGCAGTAATTCCTCACAAATATTCATCTGAATGGCTTAGAGATTAACGAATTACATTGACTACCTTTTAGAAACATACGAACTACAATACTGTACTGTATAGATAATCTCATTCTGGAAGTTAAGATGATTTTTGCACATTTAAGCATAAGGCACTTTTTAAATGTCAATGATTACCATGGCTTCACATAAACACATTTTTAAGATATGGCCGATTAATAATTATACCATACATTAGGCAACGCTTCACATGTTTTGAATAAAAGCCATGACATTCACAAAGGTTAATTTTTTTTTACACTATTGGAAAACAATATTTTTCTGCGTACACAAATATTTATTTTATGTAAGCAATGTCTAGAATGTATAGCAGAAATTAAATCTGGGGCCCAAAGAGATTACCAAATAAGATGGCGTACGTGGAAAACTGCTGCGGTTTAGCATTCTATCTTTGGATAGCATCAATTTGCACGACTTCGTTTAAAATGACTCAGAAAACAAAGCGATTGAGGGAAGGATGAATGGCCTACATCCTCAGTGCAGGTTTTTATGGTTTAACCGTTGCCTTAAAAACAAATACATACTGTAAACTGAAACCATGCCGTGTTAAAGTAATTTCAAAATTGATATCGCTTATATCCGTCAATGAGAATAATTGATGCTTATCATTGCGAAATATTAAAAAATACACATTCATAATAGAGGTGTTTTGGGTTAGATCGCGTAAATATATAAATGTGCCGTTAAAACCCGCCACCACCCGACACAGCCAACTAGTAAGGGTTGTCACGGAAACAGAACGTGGCCAATTCGTCGGTGTGTTGGAGAGCCAAGCCACAACATTTACAATCTGAGTGCGACGTATTGCTAGTAATTACAACTAGCTTCATCAGGCGACAGCCAGATTAGTGGAGAAGTCTTACTGTTTCGTTCTTTATATAGAGGCGTCGATGTGTTGACCACGTGCTCTTGCACAATGTAGGGGGGGGGGGGTGTTACTGAGTCAACGTACATAATGCATTATGCGAGCTCTTTGAACTTGTCCTTCCTGCCTATTGTGTGTATTAAAATAGCATACCAACGGTACTCCCTATTGAAGTATGCTGCCCTTTGTAGGCATGCATTTAAATAATGTATTATTTGATGATTCGCTTCCACGCAGCACTAAGGCGGTAGCTACCAAAACGATTAAAATAATTTTTATTCATTTCAATTTTGAAAGATTCTCTAATTAGTCTTGGCCAGTAATAGCTAGTTTTGTACAGAACTTCAACATTATCAAAATCAATTGAGTGTCCTTGGGAGAAATTAATATTTCTCTGATGTTATTTTAGTCTCGTGCTGATCATTCGTCCTGTTTGCCCAAAATAACATTGACCACACGTGCAGTTAATCCCGTACACACCTTCTGTTGATAGCTTCGGTAATACATCTTTTGTACCAGATATAAATTTCTGTATTTTATGTACCATGCCAAATCTGACTCGGATGTTTTGTTTTTCCAAACATCTGGCTATAAACTAGCCAGATGTTTGGAAAGGGCATGAGAGCTCACACTGGAGAAGCCTAATATACTGTGGTTATTAATATTCCATACATGTTTGCAAAATGTTTTCATGTTTTGGGATATTTTGGCAAATAATTCTCACTAAAGTAATATGGCTATGATAACAATATCATTAAATTTTCAAGTGAAGCTTGAACAAGTTTCAGAATATATCCACATTTTTTTTAGGAGGTTCCTGCATTGAGATATGTTCAGATTTCTTAATAAGGAGCATTCTCAAATGACACTGAGACATCCATACTTTTAAAAATACATAAAATTGCAGTTGCTAATTTACAATTCAAGTGCTATTTAAGGGAAACTAAATTCACGAATGCTAGGTATCTGTCATGCTCGTATATTGCAAATTATAACCACATCGGCGTTGCTAATATGGTATTTTAAGACCATATTAGCAATAATCAGTGCGAAACAAATTGGCTCCGTTTGGCATATTAAGAGATGACAAGATTTGCATCTTGTCTATCGAGTACTGCATGCGACCCTCTCTGTTCAGCATTCCCCGACGCTTGGAAAATATTGACGATTGTCCGAGTGCAGTGAGAGATTTTAAAACAGCGCCAGTCTGACTCCTGCTATTAATAAGCGTGTGCATTTACGAAGAGGTTTGAATGAAATATTTCTCCTGACATATATGATTTCTTTATGATTGAAACACCAAGCGATGGAGTGGTGGTGCGGTGTTATCATCGCACTACGCTTTGAATCCGATGACATGAGTTTGATTCAAGGTAATAGCTAACTCTAGATTTGAAGCTTTCGTGCCTGCAAGGATTCATACTCTTAGTTTTTTCGGTAAAGTCACGTAGGTAAAAAATTGAAATTAATAAAAAAAAAATCCCCTGCCTCACTTGATACAACAAATCTGGCTGTGACGGTCCCACCTGATGACGGAGACTTGTGTTGCCTCCGAAACGTCGTGATTTTTTATTCTTTTATTTTTTATTAATTTTTATTTCAATTTCTTACCTACACGGTGACTTTACCGAAAAAAACTAAGAGTAATAGCTAACGTCGGTGGTGCGTCACATTCTGAACTAGTTCAACCCCCCCCCCCCGCACCTTCACCACCCCGCACTGATCATCCCCCACGATTGACACCGCATGGGGCGGGAGACCTTCATCCAGCTGCGGTTTTGGCAAAGGGCTGCAAACGATGGAATGTATCATCAAAACAACACCAAAATTCCATTGCATTTTACTCGATTTGCAATTACATTTCTCACGCACGCCATGGAATAATATGAGTGCGAGGCTGTTCGTTTGCACGGGCTCGGCCCATCACGTCACAAACTAACCACGCGGCTTTTGTCCAGCTGCCTGTTAATTGGGTAGATAAGCAAATTGGGGGGGGGGGGGGCTTAATTGGCGAGTGTGTGTTGATGAAAAATAATTCCCAGTCAACTTCTTGTTGAGAGCTCAGTATGAACCAACACTTACCCCATTGTGCATGCCATCGCAAAGCCCTGAGCAGGTGTAGAGCAAGAGTTAAAGCGTAAACAGTTTAGTCTTTCCTGACGTTTGGATAAACCCCACCCTGACATTGCTAACGTCCGAAGTAAACATCAGCTCGTGCGAAAAACACACTTTCCATATGGTTTAAAAAATTAACCCGTAAAAACAAAGTTTTTCACTATAAATCCTTTATATGCGTGGCATCGGTTTTGGTTTATTATTCATTTCTGTTTTTCTTGAGTAAGAGTTTCATTTTTATCACATTGGTATTTGAAATGAAATATGAAAAAAAAAATTCCTAAAAAGTGGAAAATTTTGGGAAAAAATTTTCACGAAAATAAATTGTCACGCACAACGAGTCTGTGTGCAAAATGTCAGCTCGATTGGATCACGGGAAGTGGGTTAAAAAACGACCGAAAGATTTGCACGGTCGTAAGCGGGCAAGCAAGCAAGCAAGTGAACTTAATATAAAGGATTTAAAAAAAGAATAGTTTGGAAACTTTTGAAGTGCTTCTATGGCAGCTTCCTGCTGGTTTTGCACATCCCCCCCCTCCCCCCGATAAAATTGAGTGGGAAGTCTGATGTTACCGACACGTGATTAAATCCCAAACGCGTTTCATGTGCATCCATGCTGGCATCATTATCTATTGAACCACACATCTTAATCCCCAAACAGCGGTGGCATCAAATATATATTCTCCCTCCAGGTCCAACAAGAAAGTGGTTACAGACCACCTTCACATTGCCAACAAACTGGACCATGCGAAACATCGTAGTGGAAAGTAATAACATGTTGTTAAAAAAAAAAATTACGAAGCATAAAACGTGACGTTTGCTTAATCATGAGCAGTAACTGCATTTGTCGCGTCCTTTCGGCAAGCCTTACAGGCAAGATCGTCACTACACAAGCAGCCAATTTGACAGCACACGCCATAATTGACATTTGGGTGAGGCCTTGCAGCGGTCTCATCGAAAATGTTGTTGGAAGGTTTCACAAATAAATATTCGGCGAGATCATTACCACTGCCCCAAACGGAAGATCGACTATCTACGGTTGTATAATAATAAGTACGGCGATTGAATGCGACTTCAAATTCCAATGTCGTGATGCTCGTGTAAGTGGCATCAACATCTTTTCTGGCTATTTCAGACAAAGGTGTCGCTTGGATGATTGCCTCGGGAGTATTTGTGGGGTTCGCGCAGAAATACACGCGCGCTTATTCTGTGCGTTATGTCAGTGATGTGGTTGGAAGCAGAAAACAGTTTTCTAAATAGACGCTTACTTCTTCAGAACTGCTATGAGATGTTAACTACCTCACCTGGTATGCAGGAGATTGTGGGTTTGATCCCGACCCTCGTGTCTGTATATTTGAAGTGTGCATGTTCTCCCCGTGGTCGCGTCGATTTTTCTCCGGGTCCTTCGGTTTTTCCCTCCACATTTAGAAACGATGTATGTTTACAGTATTTGGGTGCTATAAATATCCACGTGATAAGCCACTTCAATGAGCTATCGTTTGTGACCAGGTCGTTTCTGAAAAAGAGCTATATAGCTCAATGGGCCTTACCTGATAATATAAATAAATAAATAAGTGTGTTTATTATGAGTAAATGTTTTCTAATGGTGAGTTGCAGAGATAAGCCACTGATTTATTTTTTTGGAACAGCAGCAAAACTGATTTTATTTGAAATAGTAACAAATGTAAGTAATTGATGTCTGTATATGTAAAATTGCACATGTGTACATATTAAATATTGATGATACGTGCAATGCATTGTTACACGTTACCTGAAAAAATCATTCTATTCGTTTTGACTGACATGCTTTTGTTCTTTGTGCGCTTTTAATTTTATTCACAGGCTTATTAGAAGCTGCCAAAGTCTCTTCGGATTCCAGTCGAACGTCCACCAATTCCGTGTTTAACTATGAACTTTTAAATGCGGAGACCTCCTTCTTTCTTAAGCAAACGAACGAAGACGTTGAGATCGACCCCACGACATTGCAAGTGCACGTCCAACCCTTCTTTGTCTTCAGTACCAGCATGCAACCTATCTTCAACGTCACCTACGGACCTTTCTCTACCTGGAAGCCAGTACCTATGTCTATGCAGGGACTCAGAAACCCATCACAGCAGCAGAGTTTATCTGATCTGAATACCAACTGGAAGCTCAAGTCCTTTCTTACGGAGAACATTATTTTCTCAAACAGGCCAATCATTCAGGTTTTATTTTGTCTTCTGGGGCGAGACTGGGATAAAAACAGCGCTTCTGAAAAGATGCCGTGTGTTGACCTGCACGTTTTCTTTGGAGCCCAGGAGCTGAGGACATCCTGCCAGTTGAAAGGAAAGTTGGGAATGTGTTTAGGAGAGATCGATTTACCATCCAGCTGGTTTTTGCCAGATGATATGACCTCCAATGGAGATTCTCCCGAGTCGCTGCCTGTGGATTTGTACTACGCCCTGAGGAGCCCCGAGGAGTCTGGAAATTGTGCACCCTGCGGGTAGCCAAGGGCTCACATATGTCCACGTTCTCGGCAAGGAAGAAACCCGGACAGATCTACAATGGGTTGGAAGTGTACAGCTGCTGCAAACTCCAAAGTCACCACCTCGCCATGAGGTCAGGTTGGATGACAATGTAGTGATCTACCTGCCAGCCAGATCTATCAGACATGGGGAGATTATACGCATTCCTGTGGGGCTCCTGAAAAATTCCAGCGTGGAACACTTTGCCCTAAGGTGAGCCACCTGTCTGTTTTCTACTCAGCTGATGGCTTAGGACCGTGAAAGCATTTGACAGCTTGTTCTGTCCCACGAGTGCGTCCAATGCAGGCTGTAAAACGTTCAATGTGTTGATGTTCGGCTCGCCAAGCAAATATGGAAATGAACATGTCTTCCCCTTGCTACTTTTCAATTCGTGTGCAAATCTACATCACTCGTTCAAAGCTTCTCACGGAGTAAATAATGATAATAAAGTACATATAGAATGTGACACTTTTTTTAATAAATGTTTTTAAAGTGGAGTTTAGATTTTGGGAAAATTAGATTTTAATAATACCTTCCTCTGCAGTAGAGATTGGTCAAATTACTTTAATGCCATGTAAAGTTTCACGAGTGCGTGGAAATTGTGTAGTTTTAAATATTTTTGTTGCATAAAATAAAATGCTTGTTACCATTGCATTATTAGAGTTAAACGGTTTTGTACGCTACCGTTGGAAAAATACATTGCTGTCGTTGAGTGAATGTGAAAATATACTCGCACAATTAAACGGTCCAACATCATTTATAATAACATTTACAATTGTTTAATTAATAAATAAAAATGCTCACTTTCAGAATAAAATGCAGTATTAATTGCTTCATGGATAAAAATCGATAGAAGTTGAAAACACAATACTTATTTACAGGAAAAAAACATGAATCAATTTAGCCGTTGAAACAAATATAACTTATGATTAAAAATAAATGAAATGGAATGAGCTCATACAAACTGGATATTGACAGACAGTGTATAGGTGTAATGAAATTGCATTGTGCTTCAACAAATCGATACAATTCTAATTGTTAAGGCATTGCCTTAAACAAATGGAAATGCGAAATTTTCAGAAGATGCTCAACTTTGTTCACTCTTATCACTTAAGTAGCAAACTTGATCTGGTATGGCAATCTAAACCGCGACGTTATTATCTCTAATTATGCATATGACAGATGTGGTGGCAAAACAACAACTGATTGTGTAAGAGAGAGATGAGGCGTGTCAGACTTTGAATGTTCATCTCAAACCAAGTCTTTGAAATATTTTCCTATCCGTTTTGATTAATCTTCACTGTCAGGTGCAGGTAAACCCAAACATTTAAGGCATGCAAAATTACCACGACTACGAAATTAAATATTTTGCAGCTATTTGCCTGACGGCTTTTATCAGGAAATGTGTATGTGGCCCTTTGATCAGTACACACTTGAAAGTCAAAGGAAATGCGTAAAAAATGCCGAAGGTAGTTTTTCAGCCGTGGCTGTAAATAAGCTTGCATTGCACACTCACAGATGTTTACCCCTGCCATTCAAACAAATTACCCACCACCTACATTTTAATTATCATGGACATATTCACAATGTCTGCAGAAATGACATGTGCTGAGATACCCCCTGCATCGGCAAAATTACATTTTTAGCAGAAATATGGGAGAATCTAATTAAACTGGTATAGATGCCAAATATTATGGCCTCTCTATTATGTTGATTTGTATTCATGAAAGCTCTTATCCTTGTAATCTATAATACAAGGGTGAAGCCCAATATGTATGTTGCACACGAGGTATGATTCATAGCACTCGCAGCTATATGAGCTAAAATGTGATGGGAATAATTATTTTACAAAGAACATCGTTTTTAATTGTTGACGTGATGTAAATACAAAACAGATCAAATACAGTCCGTGCAAAACAGGTGGTATTAGCCACCACATTGGGGTGCTGCCCTAATTTTTTTAAAGCTAATTCTGTGAAATTGAATGCTATATTAGAAAAAAAACAAGTTTTGCTGGCTGGCCTGTCAGCTGGCGCGCGGGTGATGTCACTGCGCACATCTGCGTGATGATGTCACCCACATTCCACATTGTTGAGCAGGGTTGTTGCGTACTGACGTCACCCCCCCCCCTCCCGCCCATCCTCCACCCTACCGTGTAACCGGCTCAAACGTGCGGGCAGTGCTTGCAAATACCGGATTATAACTTCAACCGAAATTACATTGTTCTGCATGTTATACATAGGTGGCAATATCCTACTTCAAATAACGAATCTAATTGTATGCTTGAATTGGGTTTTTTCGTAATCTATTTAAAAAATTTTTTTTTTTAAATGTCTGCAATAAATCTGAAAAATTTACAGAGTGAGAAAGTTGTGAAACCAATACATAATGAATGAATGTCATCAGTATTTCATGCATATTATGACCAGTCACATAAATAAGCCAAAACAATATTTAACGTATATTGTTGATGGCAATAAAAAAAAAACATTAGATTTTTTTACGACTGCAAGGCATTTCAATGAGACCTTGCCTTCAAATTATACTGCACTCTGATTCCACTGCTGCACGACAGCAGATTTATTTTCGCGAACAGTTCTGAACAGGAACATTTTTGGCCACTTATCAGTTCATAATACTCATCTATCCTCGGACAATGATCTACCTACTGCTGGGTGAAGGCCCCCATCAGTCGACGTCTGCAGATATTGAGCGTTCAGACGAGTTCAGGCGCCAGATAGATTGTTGTGCTGCACTTACTACAGGTATCCCTAGATTTACGAACGTTCGATTTTACGAAGTTTCGCATTAACGACAATCGACAAATTATGGACACTTTTCGATGAACGAAATCGAATTTCCGCGTGAACGAAATTGCACTACGGCACGCACCGTAAGATCAAACAACAACCACCCGGAGTCTGAGTCATCCATCCGCAACGATGTCACGGTTATCCCTACAGTGTAACAGGAATGTCTCTACATCACCTTGCCAGGCATTCCAATACGCATATCTTTTTTCGTGAGTTCCCTGAAAAGGTTAATTATTTTTTAATTCATTGTTATTTAATCGTTTTAATACTTGTGCTCATTATTGTTATTTTGTTCTGAAAAGTGATATGGGTAAATATTTTTAGGTTAGGAGTAGAGGTGGAATGACTGTCCTAAATACATCCATTTTTTTGTATTACATTAATAGATAAGCCTTTACAATTTACAAAATGTAGTGGGTTTTTTACGTATCCCTTTCGTAAATCGAGGGATACCTAAATATATATATAAAATGCATATTCTTTTATAACGTATATACTGAAATGATAAAGATACTGCGTCAGAACAAACAAATTCATATCGATATTATTATGAACACGGTTTTACTTTATTTGCTTTATATATTCCAAATGTTGCAACAGCCACCGTCAAAACGTTTAGTCGATCTTTGGTGCAGCCCTTAATTAGAGGCAAATTATTTGGCGATGCTGCTGCGTTGGCAGTGGTGCACGAGCAAAATGAACACAAAAACACGACTAACACGAGCACAATTAACCAATATCTATATCTCTCCATTTCAGGCAGTGTTATTGACAAATGTGTTTTTGTTTAAACGATTTGTTTGCTGGAAAAAAAAAACTGATCGTGTAAATAACAACAAATAGTAATATCATTACTTGCAGGCTTTTAGCAGAGTAGCAGGCCTTTAGGTGACCACAATGTTTTAACACGTTACTGCGAAACCAATACAGGATGCTGCCATGATTTCGATTTAAAGCTTTCGTGACTGCAGGGATTCATCTTCTTGGTTCTTTCGGTAAAGTCACGTAGAAGGGAAGTAATAAAATAATACAAATAAAACATAAAATAATTCTCACGACGTTTCGGCTACAACGCAAGCGGCCGTCTTCAGGTGAAGAAACCTGAAGACGGCCGCTTGCGTTGTAGCCGAAACGTCGTGAGAATTATTTTATTATGTTTTATTATTATTTTATTACTTCCCTTCTACGTGACTTTACCGAAAGAACCAAGAAGATGCTGCAATGGTTGAATTATTAGCACACTGGACTCGCAATGCAGCTCGATTCGCTATCCTGGCGTGGCAGTGGAAACAACGGTGCTCGTTTTTAGGACCCACCCCACCTCTGTCCACGCGGCAGAATAAATGGGCACTCCGCAGTTGATCGGCAGGTTGCGTGTGGCCGGTTAAGTGTGGGTCTTGTCACCTCTTCCAAAATGTCTGGCGAGCGTGAAAGAGGGGGACACGTGCCCTTTAGAGTGTCTCTCTCTCGAGAGTGGAGGCCCTTCTGCCAGCAGTAGCACAATCAAACAATTACAGGGCTGCACCTTTATCTTTGCTCCTTAACGACTGCCGATTATACTCACAAAATAGTTATTGACGTTTCATCAACAGGCTTCAGTTGATAATTAATGGTGTCTTGTTAGTCAGAGCAATACATTAAATGCCTTTTTATCATGACCATATTGGGGTTTTAGAAATTATCGACATAAACAATGCATAAAGATCGTACGTATTAATAGTTTCTGTGAAACACTTTTCGAACTTTTCTAACGGGCATTTATCTTCAGAAATGATTGCTTAGAAATTACAAGCGTAACGTTATATTTCAAGCCAGGCAATGAGATGCCGTCACACAGCGCGTGATGTGCGACGTCGTCAGACAGCATCACAAGGGGAGTAGTCATCGGTGCCGGGGATAGGTGTCATCTCCCTTTTAACGCTGGCTTTTGTGTTATCCCTTTAGCGCTGGCATTTGCCATCACGTGTCGGGGAACCACTTGATCGACATGGTCACTTTTCTGTAGGGAAAGTTCCTATTAGCGACAACTCTTCACAAGAATTGTTGGGCCAGCGCCCGTTACAGAGAGACAGACTGACAGAACTAACGCACTTAAGTTTTCAACTTTTGTTGGAATTGCTGTACGTGTGCATTTTCCAGAAATTAATACTGTATTGTGACGTAATGCATCTATTAGAAGAGGGTGCCTGTTGTTAATTATGAGATTTAATGCATACTTTCAGCAAGACCAATGACCGGTAAGTTTACTAAATATGTAATTTGACTTCACATTGAAACTCAATGGCCCACTACGGTGTTGCACCATTGACCATGCATTGCCAGGTCCATATTTCTTTGTGAGCCTAGCACATTGTCCACATTCATCATAGCGTACATTGTTTCAGCATTTGAAATGAGTTATCGTGACATTGTTTATACGCAGAGCGACAATTCTGTAAAAAAAAATCATGTTTTTTTATCTCTTTGTTTTGAGTAATGGAATGACATGCAATTGTGAAATGCACTTCATACACCAATTAAAATCACACTGTGACATTTTTCGCTTTCATGTGTCTGGCCACTCATGGCGCTGGGTGTCACTTGTGGTGAACTCTCCCTCGACGTTGGTTACGCCTGGCTTGTGATGTTCATTTTCAAATCACTTTTGGTGTCACATGACACGCGGCTCTCTCGCCACGCTGGGAGCAGACAGGCACAGACATTCCTCATCACCTCCTCTGATTGCTCAGACTATAACTTCACAGGTTATTGGCGTTAAGCCTTGAGTAATTCTTAACAGATGGTTCCCCAAATGGTTTTATTCTTATTAATTACTTATTCCATGAGCATTTGTGAGGGGGGGGGGAAAAAATAGCCCACAGTTCTCCCCACGCCGTGTCAGTCCCAAGATTTATTTCACCATTCTTCCCCCATGCCGGTCAATACAAGATGGTGTAGGGAGGGGGTGGGCAGGGCCAGGTCAGATATCACTCGCCAGGGATGGCAGGCCGTGGTTGGGAATTGAACTCAGGTGACCTGGTTCCCAGTGCAATGCTTTATCCACTGCACGACTATGATATATCCAGAGTTGCTGTCCTGGAATTAGATTGGTCCCTGCCATAGGACGGTGGGACTTTCGCCATTGGCAATAATCAATGAAAAAATTACATTATGTTTCCCGTAAATACTCTTCTATAGTGACCACTGTGAAACTTCAGACACAATATGTAGAAGATTGGTCTTTGCTAATTGAATAATAATCATAATCATGGCCTTTATTTTCCTAGTAAAGCCTCACCAAGTCTCAAGACCTCTTGAGGAGGATCCAACACTGGCATTTTGT
The DNA here is from genome assembly GCF_015708825.2 of Lethenteron reissneri. Lineage (NCBI taxonomy): Eukaryota > Metazoa > Chordata > Hyperoartia > Petromyzontiformes > Petromyzontidae > Lethenteron > Lethenteron reissneri. The sequence goes on from NC_083805.1 coordinate 5,451,337, forward strand.
GCCAACACCATTAGTGAGTGTTTGGCATATGGGATAATACTCAAAGCTCCGCTCAGATAAGATTCCAGAATCCATATCTGAGCTGCCATCTCCAGGCCACCTTGTAATCCTGGCCAACAACACCTCGTATTCCCTGGCAGTCTCCCACCCAATTACTGATGGGTACTCGTGTGCTATTTGGCTGGGTCGCAGCAGTGGTGGAACATTTGATGCACAAGCAGAAGGTTGTGAGCTGCAATTCTAGTTGGGAGCTAAATCAGTCTATCATCCATATGGGGGTTGATAACAACATGTGCACCACTGTAGGATGCCAATGCTTGTTGTCCTGGGATGAGACTGGCCGGTCCCCACCACATAGAATGTGGAAGTTTCACCATTGGTTTAGGGGTTACTTTTGGAATTGAGAACCACGCGATGCTCCACAAATTAAAAAAAGTTAATTGTGTATAAATTAATTCCATGTATGTATTTAATTAACATTTTAAAGCCCTCTGCCAATCCACTGTTGGATGAATACCTCCCTGTGCCGTGTTTGTCATCGGGATTGTTTGAGCATACCTCACTTGGCTGGTCAGTGCGGGGTTGGTAAAGTAGGAATTTAGAACCATTTCTGATATTACTCGCTGCTGATGTTTGCTGTGGCCAAAGGAATAACGATGTTCACCGGATTCGAAGCACGGAGCGCTAACCAAGCAATTTTGTGATCTTACTATAAACAGTATTTGCATTGGAAATGTTGCACTGTATGATATAAACAATGGAAATCCTTTCTCAGCATCTTCGTGGCCATCTGCTTGATGAGAGCCACAATTGCTGCATTGTCATATAGAAACCTAGCATTGTGCTGGGCTACTCTGTGCAGATGCCCCAGAGGGTTTATATCCCGTCACATACAGCATGCCTTGTCTCATGGGAAATTTCCAAGCACGATTGCATAATCCGAGCAAACTTTGTATGACAGTTTACCGGGTTTCACTACAAATGTGTGCGCAGTTGTGTAGAAATTGCGTCGTTAATGTCCCCCCCCCCCCCAAAAAAAAAGTGCAAGTATTTTAAGATGGGTTAGGATGCAAAGCAAACCTTCTGTAGTTATGACAGACTTTTTTTTTATAATAGAGCAGTAGCAGACTAACGTATGCCTTTGTCTTCCACGTCATGTTCCTGCATAACGTCGTGTTGTTTTTGAATGCCTGGACAGCCTGCGGTTTAATACTGAGGAATAGATGCTCCCCTTCTGTAAACCTCCTAGCTCTGGGTTAGGGTGTATATGGCAATAGCACTGCGTTGTTAATTGTCTACCCGTGGCAAACCTTTCAAAAGAGACTGTTGTATCAGCGGGTTCTCACATGGGGAAATAACATTGTTAAATGTTAAAACAGCACAGGGTTTGACTTACGCCTTGGAATATTTTCCGGAAGGTCAGCGCCGAACTGCTCCGGCTGAAATGAACCTCTGGTAAAAGTCAAATGTACACTTGGTAGACGGAATTATAATGGATGAAAATTAGGATAAAGTTATAGAACATACTCCGCTTTCCTGTTTGACCATATCAGTCCTGATCATTATCATTTGACCCCTTCTGTCAGATGGTTAGCGATGATAATCCGAACTAATTTCCGCCGTGGTTTTCTTTCTTCAGCCAGTGTTACTGCTTCATTCAACCTCGATCATTCCTCTTCTAGATATTTGACCGCTGCATCTGTCCACCTGGTTTTTCTCTATTCCTTTGCTTCTATTTCCTTTCCACGTACGCTTGCGACACCGGGTATGGTTATCCCGTCTGGGCTCATTCTCGCAACGTGTCCAAAACCACTGCAGTCTCCTTGTCTGGGACTTTGTCATTTATCAGTCTCGGCAGTCTTGACATTCTTAGAATCCTCAGCCAGCCCATCTCGCCCTCGCCAATATATATTTTTTCATAGAGTTTCCTTGTCGTCCAGCACTCAGTCGTGGAATGATCATCTGCTCACACACCATGACCTTGGTCCTATTCCATAGAAAGATCTTGGGATCTCTTCAGATCTTGTTCGGTCTGCCAAAGATCATAGTTGTCGGACAAATCCTGCTTTTTTATTGTCATTATTACAGTCCTAATATTTGATTAGATTGAATAAATGTAACAATTATAGGATAATTATTATTGCGTGTTCTTCCCACAAGCATATGATTGCTATATTTAGATGCAGGTAGAAATATATTTATTTATTTATTCCTTGATATGTAAAAATGGTGGCAACAGGATAACTACATTGCCCGGTATGCAGGAAGTCGTGGGTTCGATCCTGACTCTGATGCCTGTATATTTTGAGTTTACATATTCTCCCTGTGGTCGTGTGGAATTTTCTCTTGGTCCTCCGTTTTTTCCCTCCACATATAGAGATATGCGTTTCGATTATTTGTCTGTGATACATTTCCACGTGATAAGCCACTTTGTTGAACTTTCATTTGTGGCCAGGTCGCTACTGAAAAAGAGCTATATAGCTCAGTAGGCCTTACCTGGTTAAAAAAAATCTATAGTTTAAAAAAGTAAACAAAAAAAGCTGGGTGCTTTTACTCAGAGCTGTGAAATGTACAAATGTACCACTATAAAAGCATCTGTCAAAAGCATCGATCAATTTACCTATTATCTATTCGTATAAGCACGGTAAAAGTGGAGTGTCAGGCTAAAACATATAACACCACTTGCTCCCATTCCCCATCATTGTGGGCATAGGGAAGGGTTGGGGGGGGGGCGTTATAGAGCGAGTTGGGAGGGCAGCGCCAAAACAAACAAGCTCATTAATATTCATGAGCACGTGTGGCCACTCATACGTGAAGCCCAGATTTTATCATGAATAATCATGAAGAGGCCATGTAGCGGTGTTTGCTAGTGGTTTTTTTTGTGATGGTATCAAAAATTGAGAACAGACAAACTGAATGTGTACATGAAACGACAGAAAGCAGCCTATGTCTGCTTTGTCGTTTAGTTTTATGTTATATTCTGTGGCCTGTTGAGAATTTGCATTTTTTAAAATCAAAATTACATTGATGATTCAAATTCAATAGTTTTCTTTTTAATAACAACTTCATTTAATTAATTAAAAGTAAAGTGTATAATGTTCACCTAACTTCATTACCAAAATAAGATAAAATATCTAAACTTTCCCTCCACACCTTCACAACTTGTTAAAGTTGACGAGCAAACATATTCATCTGAACGTGCAGATCGTTTTTTGGTTACATTGAGTTTACTGTAGTAATATCAGATAACATTCCACGTATATTTATAGGTGCGCATATACACATAGGTGCTAGAATATGTTTCTGCACTTTCATTTCCTTGAGGGGAAAAAAGTTGAAAAGGCATGTTTTTCAAATGGGGAAAAAACAGACGAGGAAGCACTTAAACAACTTCCAAATTTACACTATGGGGACCTCATTTGCCAGTAAAAAATATGATAATTGGTTCTTTACCCTTCTATCTGGCAACAAAACTGACACCTTTTTGCAAGGAGTCATGTTTGCATAGACCGCAATACCTGCAGTCATAAATACAAACAAAAGACATTATCAGAGTTATGTCTTTTGTTTGTATTTATGACTGCAGGTATTGCGGTCTATGCAAACATGACTCCTTGCAAAAAGGTGTCAGTTTTGTTGCCAGATAGAAGGGTAAAGAACCAATGATCAACTTCCAAATTTGTTCACCTTTAATTGTCCCGCACCTCTGATTCACACGGTTTGTCTAGAGACAGAAAAATTAACCCGTAAAAACAAAGTTTTTCTATAAATCATTTATATGCGTGGCATCGGTTTTATCTTATTATTCATTTCTGTTTTTCTTGAGTAAGAGTTTCATTTTTATCACATTGGTATTTTAAATTAAATATGAAAAAAAAAAATTCCTAAAAAGTGAAACATTTTAGAAAAATTTTTAGAAAAAATTTTTCACGAAAATAAATTGTCACGCACAACGAGTCTGTGTGCAAAATGTCAGCTCGATTGGATCACGGGAAGTGGGTTAAAAAACGACCGAAAGATTTGCACGGTCGTAAGCGCGCAAGCAAGCAAGCAAGTGAACTCAATATAAAGGATTTTAAAAGGAACGTTTCTAGCAGACAATGAGATACATTGTATGAACCGTCACGAAAAGTAAGTGGACTTGGGTGGGATACATCACCAGACTGAATAATGATCGAGACTGTTGACGGAATAGCCAACTGTACATAGCTAACCGCGCTAATTGGAGACACGGGAAAAGGACAACAAACTGAACACAAAAGCAATTCTAAAGAAATTAGTTTTCAATCTAGATTGAAAAGTGCATCGCTCCAGTGGCTTCCTAATATCGGAAGAGCATTCCAGACTGCGATGCGGTGAGCGTCTTTATTCGATGGCCAGCAGCCAGAAGCCGTTGAGAGGTTGACCGGAGTTCGCTTGATGGTGTACGCTCCTTGACGAGGAGTGTCAGACAAACGAAGGAACCACCCCACGTACCAGAGAGTGACCATCGCAAAGATGGAGCAATGAGATGTGCGCACGTGCAGGAGCGAGATGTATTTTCGCCAGCATCAGAAAGTGGAGGTATCATGGCTTTTAAAGGATTAATAATTGTATTCTCACAACAACCGTGTGAAGTAATCTCACACTACAATAGCCACTTCCACAGCCTCAGACCTTTTTTCAGTAGCTTTCTCTCTCTCACCTGAAGACGGTCGCTTGTGTTGCGATCGAAACGTCGTGATCTATGAATTTTCTATCTACGTGACTTTACCGAAAGAACCAAAGAGTATGGATTCCTGTAGTCACGAAAGCTTCAAATCAAGATGAATCTATGTTCATCATTACGTGGGCTCTGCCAAATGACGTGAGGTGCATGTTGATGGCGATGTGGGCCTATGGAATGAGGACTGTAGTACTGCAGTATGAGTGCATGAAACATCTCTCACCATGGGGGGTGCCACGGTGGTGATATGTGAACGACCTCGCCCGGTATGCAGCATATCGTGAGTTCGATCCCGTGGGTTCGATAACGACCCTGACCCCTGTATATTTCGAGTTTGCATGTTCTCCCTGTGGTCGCATGGATGTCACCTTCGCATTTAGAATCAACATCACCGGTTTAGAGTATTTGGCTGCTTAAAATTTTCACAAATGAGCAATCATTTGTGGACAGGTCACTTCGGAAAAAGAGCTATATAGTTAAATGGGCATTACCTGGTAAAATAAAATAATAAGCTTTTAGTTTAATCCTATCTCTCAATCTCTACTGAATACATTTTCCTCCTTTATACGTGATATGTCTGTGTCCCATGGCTCTCAGCACGATAGTTCATCCAGTCCTCCTGCAAAACATTTGGACACCCCTGATCGAGATGCACATTGGAAAGTATTGAAAAAAGCATTCACATATTCTATCAAAACAAAGTCCTGCATCTATTGGTAAACTCTTCGCTCAATACGAAATAATTCAGTCTCCATAAGTCGTTATGGAAGAAGGGTGAAGTTTAGTATGCCAATTACTGTAATGGATTACATTGTAGTGCAAATGTCAATACATTGAGTGGATACTAAAAATGTGATATTACATTACGCATGTTCATATCATCACGTATTAGAGGCTCACAGTAGCTACTGTAATTGCGAACTCCAGTTTGACAACTATTTTGCCGAGTTAAAAACAATTCCGGCCACGTTTCCAGCAATTGGAGTCAAATGGTGTTCAGTTTGCAGCATAGCACTTTAACGATGATTTGTGAATATGGTTACACACCTAACTAAAATAGGGGGCTATACAATGTATCGTTAATTAACATGAAATATATATGAATATTAAAATGACTTAAATATATTTAGCAATGTGCACATGTACACATTGAAAGTAACCAGAAGCAGACATTGCCTACTAAATAATGGCTTTTGCATCATACTCCACAGGAGCAAATTATTTTGATGGTGATGCTGGGGGATTATATTTGTTAAGTGCTTAAGGACTAAATTTAAAGCAATTCAGAACTGTAGACTAACTCGAGGCCATGAGGTTAATGGATTTTTGGGTTCTAGTTATAAGCACGGACCTGCCTATATTCATGCATTAAATTCCACTTTATAAACCTTTTAAAACAGCGTTTGATATTTACATAAATCACTCAAGTCAGTCAAAATCATCAATATGTATTAGACACTGCATTTGTGAATTGGTGCCATTGACAAAACGCGTTATTACAGTGAAAAATACATAGGATCTTTCAAGTAATTAATTTGCTGTACCCTAGAAAAGGCCACATTTTTTCAATTAAAAGCAAAACGCGGGCCCGTCACATCACGTTGTGATGCGTGCTTGAACCGTCGACATGAGCTCGAACCGGTTATGGAAAACAGGGGGGCAGGGAGGGAGATACAGGTGAGGTGGGAGCAGGCCCCGCTAGAGGCCATCCATTTAGTACGTACGCATGGAGGGGGGCACGGGGGGGGGATAACCCAAATGCGTACGCTTGCGTATGGGGGAGTCTACTGACAATGTTCGTACGCATAGAAAACAGGGGGGGGGGGGTGAAGCCTCGATAATAATTTGTCTACATTGGCCTTCAAATGAGCCACAGTTGAGTATCTTCAGCTGTGAGACAACAAGTACTAGCGGGAGAAGTGGGACTGTGGGAGAGGTGTCACTTTGTGTGCCACCGTGCCCCTGACTGCAGCTATCACGCAGCTCAGCAAAATAAGTGGCCAAGGTACGCAACTTAATCCTTTAATGCAGCCGGCGGTGGACTTTCTGTATGCTTAAACACGTTCATATTATTAATCCTGGATCCTTTCTGCGTGGATTAAATATCGGCCGTTCTATAGGATTCGGGGGGGGGGGGTGCGTCAAGGGGGGGGGGGTGTAAAAAGTACGCGTGCGTACAGGGAGGGTGGGGAGGGGTCAAGCTTTAACAGATTTTTGCGTACCTACTCAATGGATGGCCCCCTTCCGCAGACATGGGACACATTTTAAGCCAGGTTTAAAGGTCAAGTTCAGCTGGACCTGCCGAGTTCCATCAAATAGTCCCCCCGTGGCCGGCTGTTGGCGGCGGCGAGGTGGAGTTTGAGGGGGCTGGGATGGTTGGGATTAGCGGGCCTCATTGCATAGTCCACGAGAAGCTACGCCCCCAGTCCACCCATCAAATTTAAACGTCCGGCTGCGTATTCACATCTCTTCTGTGTTATCTAGCCGACTGTCAACTTTTGATTGCTACAAGCCGCTCCCACTCTAAACCCAGATTGGCATCCCCTTAAGTGCACTTCCACCTTTTTCCGATTTAAAGCTTTCGTGACTGCAGGGATTCATCTTCTTGGTTCTTTCGATAATGTCACGTAGAAGGGAAGTAATAAAATAATAAAAATAAAACATAATAAAATTATTCTCCTGGACGGCTGCTTGCGTTGTGGCCGAAACGTCGAATTATTTTATTATGTTTTATTTTTATTATTTTATTACTTCCCTTCTACGTGACTTTACCGAAATAACCAAGAAGATTCCACCTTCTTGTTTACCCTATTCAAACAGAAACTCTGGTAAACAACTTCCCTATATTGCTCAGTAAACGTTTCTCTCCCGAGCTACTGAACTACTTTCCGCTCCTCCACACGCAATATTATGACAATAGCCTTTTCCAGTGCTGTGGAAAGTAGTTCCCTTCCTCCTTGGAGCTTCTATTATCGCGCACAGCTCCTCCAGCACCTGTCTGACTGCCTTCCTTATTGGCAATAGTCACCACACCACGCTGCAGAGTGCTTCACAAGGTTTCAGCGTCTTTACTGCTGTATCAACATCTTCCTACTTCTTACAGCCTTTAACTCCGCAGCATTATCCCACCGTTTCCAAATGACCTTTCATCCCACTGCGTTTGCTTTCTCTTCGACCCGGTTGCTGAACAACTCAGCCAAGCACTGCAGCACTCAGTTTCTGAACAATCTGCTGCTGCTATCCTTAGCTGGTTCCAAACTTTTATTTTCAGGACTCATATTGCCACTAATTATGCTAACTATACTCAATATCCCCCTCTCTTTACTACCATTTCTAATGTTTATGCCTGCCTTCACCGTGGTGGCGAGATGTCAATTTACTCGCCTGGTATGCAGGAGGTCATTAGTTCGATCCCGACGCTGATGCCTGTGTACGTGGAGTTTGGATGTTCTCTCCGAGGTCGCCTGGATTTTTCTCCGGTTTCCTCCGAGTTTTCCCTCGACATTTAGAAACATGCCATTAGAGTATTTGGCTGCTTTTAAATTCCCAAGTGATAAGCCACATCGTTGAGCAATCATTTGTGGTCAGATCGCTTCAAAAAAAAATGCTATATAGCTCAGTGGGCCTTACCCTGGCAAAATAAAAATTGGTTCAGAAAATTAATCAGTCCTATCTTGAGCCATTATTTCTCTAAGTGCTTGCCTATCCACAACTTTGCCTGCACCCTCTGCTGAGTTTCTTTAAATATCCATCTCAAGCATCTGTCTTTTTTTCTGCCCTTATCTATTGACTGTTTGGTTTGAACACGCGGCCAGGTTTATTTCTATCACTTATGCCACTGTCTCAACCACAGCCATTTTGCACCGTTCCTGTAAGGCAGCGGTGGAGAACCTTTTTTCTACTCTTAGGTTTTTTCGGTAAAGTCACGTAGGTAAAAAATAAAATTAAAATTAATAAAAGTAAAATAAAAAATCACGACGTTTCGGAGGCAACACAAGCTTCCGTCTTCAGGTGGAACCGTCACAGCACGATTGCTGTATCAAGTAAAGTACCATCTACATAACAAAGGATCAGTCCCATTAGCAGCAGCTGCACCTCAACAACTCTGGCACCTCCCCGCTCAACCAGTCTACATAACAAAGGCTCATTCCTAGCAGCAGCCTCAGCCGCACCAACCTTATCATAATAAAAAAAACTCCTATCCAGGGGCTTACCCTGGCTCCTCCCCCCTCAACCAGTATATATACAAGGTCGGGTCTCTTGGAATTTCTCTTTACTTGATACAGCAAGCGTGCTGTGACGGTTCCACCTGAAGACTGAAGCTTGTGTTGTCTCCGAAACGTCGTGATTTTTTATTTTACTTTTATTAATTTTAATTTTATTTTTTACCTACGTGACTTTACCGAAAAAAACTAAGAGTATGAATTATTGCAGTCACGAAAGCTTCAAATGTAGAACCTTTTTTCTGCGAAGGGCCATTTGGATATTTATAACATCATTCGCGGGCCATACAAAATGATCAACTTAAAATTTAGCCCGTTATATTTGGTCAAACATTTAATTAACTCACCGCTAATGCGATGGCTGGAACTGCTTCTCTTTGGCGAGGCGTGTGATGTTAGCTGGTGATGATGATGTTGCTGCTACTCGCAACTGCTTTTCCAGGTTTGCTCCTAGATTTATTGAATTTCGAGTCCCACCTGCGGTTGCCTTGGCTACACACCCGCCTCCAATGCGTATCTTGAATTGTTGTTGGAATTTAGACTTCTTTAACTTTGATGCATCACAAAGTGTACATCTGCACGTCTTGCTTATTCGTACTTATGTATTGCCCAGGTTGTGATTCTTATCCTGTATTCAATAGACCTGTACAGAAGTTATTTCGAACGGACTCACTGTGCTCTTGTCAAGTTGTCCTCTATCAGTGCTTCAATCATACCGTCAGCGAGTATCCACATCCAGACACTACAGAGCTCAGGCACCCTGCTGCCATTATCGTTCTCACGTCATATTCCCCAAACCTGCTCAGCACATGTTCACACTGAACTCTCATAATAGCAGGAGAACATTGCACTTGGATATTGTGTCCAGAACACACTGTTGATTATTATTATTAAATACAGTAAATAATCATTTCACAAAGATATTTCGTGATTAGGTTCACCTACCCACATCACATTACAGTGCCAAAAGCTCATCTTATCTGCACAACATGTACATATATAGATGATGCATATCGTGCGTTGTGGGGGGGGGGGGGCATCGTTAAATAAGATCAACATTGCAGAGAGATAAAAGCATAGTTACACAATCTTGATTTGAAGCTTTAGTGACTCTTTGATATCACGACGTTTCGCTCAACACAAGCCGTCGTCCTCAGGCGGAAACAAATAATCCAGCAGTGGAACTGCTGGACCAGCGAGAGAGCTGTTACAACAAGAGGTTATTTACGTGGTATATTAAACGTCGTGATGTGTTATTTTTTGTTTTATTACATTTTTCTACGTACGCGACTTTACCGAAAGAACCACAGAGCTTAGTTACACACTTGATAAGAATTCACAGCCCTTTGCGAATCCACTTCTGGATGAAGGCCTCCACGTGTATTTTTAGCCATGGGGATTGTTTGAGCATATTTCATCGCCTTGATTCGTATGGATTTGTGAAAGTAGAGAAGGAGAGGGGGGGGAGGTAGTCACCAGACTGGTTCAGTTATCACTCGCCACTGATGTTAGTCGTGGCTGGCAACCAAACCGAGGTCACCGGGTTCATAGGCAGTGTTTTAAGCGTTGTACCGCCACTTGCAAATTGTCCTTAAAATCCAAAAATCTGAAACTCACCCCGAGTTCATATTGTGGCACGAAGGCTTGAGAAGTTGTAATGACCATTATGCAACCAGGCGGTGTTCGCGCACGTGACCTGTAATCGAGAACCGCGGAGGCAGAGAAAAGTTGGTGGATCCATCGCGCACACACACATTGTGAAACTCCCTTCCCGTGTGCGTCGAGGCACTACACCTTGTGGCTTTCCAGCAGAAGGCAGTACAGCGAGTAGACTAAAGTCCATTCTCTTTTCATCTGTACAGAGATAATGTTACCCCCTGGTGAGCGTACCGGGTTTTTTCCGGGTGCTCCAGTTTCCTCTCGTACATAGAAATGCTCAGAAATTAGTTGAAAACATCTTAGGTGAAAAAACAACCGTGCAGGACCCTCCTAAAAATAGTGATTGGACTTACTATGGCTTTCCTGAATAAATAAGTCATTATTATTATTATTGCTACTGGACTTGTTTTTGCTGAAGACACTGAACATGTTAATAATAGTGTATTTCTCCAGTTGGAAAATATCAATATATTAGTGCTACTAAGAAATTTACTTTACAGCGTATCAAATGTTTTCTCCATAATAAACATGTAAATAACGGCCATTGACGGTTTATGTAAACACTGTCGTCACATTCGTGGATTTATTTTAGCAAGCAATTTATTTTATTAACTCCCTTCTACGTGACTTTACCGAAAGAACCAAGAATAAGGTTTCATATGGTCAATGTTACATATTATATGGTCATTGGATTATTTATGTGCTACACCATATTTGCTGCTAGATTATAGTGTGATGAGAAAAATAGAAAAAATCTGGGAATGTTTAGCAAAGCAAATCTATTCATCTGCATTGAAAAGCCAAAGGTGCAGCACTGCGAATTCTTGCTCATTGCGTTTCTTGAGGAAGATCCTCCACTCGAGCAGTGGCGGCTCCTGCAAAATCTCTCAGGGGGGGCAAATGTCTGGATGATTGATAAGGATAAGGTCCACCCATGCAATGAATAAATTAACAGCTTAAGCATGTAAAGGCAACTTCACTTCTTTAATATTAATGAAAAATAAAGTGACTCTTACAATACATCTTGTTTGTTTATATACTCACTATTAAAACAAACCACTCAAGTTTATTTTATTAAAGATTCCACTAGGTAGCGATAAATTATATTGTTGGATGAAACGTGCTTACGTATGATGACGTTAGCACGTATGATGACGTAAGCACGTTAGGGCTTGCCCTCCGGGAAGCCATAGAGAATGCATTGGAGCGCCCCCGTTCGAAAAAAAACATCTTTGAATGTAAGTCTATGGGGCCACTCGGGGCGATTCTCAGCCGGAGTGAAATCGCCCCAAAAGAGGCGGTACTCCACAGAACGTGACATGACGCTGATTGGACTATATCCAGAGGCACAGTGACGGCTAGCGTGACTCTGTGGTTGAATGACATTGGTGGTGCGTCGCCCAATCGCCCTAATGAAGAAACCGCCCCTGCACTCGAGGGAGCTCGAGAGAGGATGTCTGGAGGCTATTTTTGGGCCTACTCTATCGCGCAGGCCCAGGCATCTTGGAATAGCTGAGAATGACCCACACTTTACCCCACCACGCGCAGCCTGCTAATCGACGAACCGTGGCATATCTATTTCTACTGCTGGGTGGACAGAGGTGGTGGAGGAATTTTAAGACGTTGATTCTGCAATGTGTTTCACCAAAAAATACCAATCCAGTACTGTGGTCAGCAATGCAGTTGTGTTCATTTAGAGCAGGGGTCCTCAAACTACGGCCCGCGGGCCACATGCGGCCCGCCGAGGACATTTATCCGGCCCGCCGGGTGTTTTTGCCGACGCTGCCTGTCTGTTACTTTTTTTCTACATGAGAAGGACGGTCATTGGTGGAAGAGGGAGAGGGGGCGGAGTTCCCCCCAATCAGACTGCATTGATGGGCAGTGCAGTCTGTATGTCTCTGTGTGGGCAAAGTTATTGCTGGTATATTGTTTTTGTAGCGCTGTATATATATTGGTATTTTACTAATAGCAATTTTGACTCCCTAGGAAATAATGATGTCAAGAAAGAGAAAAATTTACTCGGAGTGTAGGATATTCAAAGAACAGTGGACTTATGATTACTTTTTCATGTAGTACAAGGAAAGAGCTGTGTGTCTGATATGCCAGAATATAGTGTCTGTGTTCAAAGAATACAATTTACGTCGACACTATGAAACTCAACATAAAGATAAATATGATTGTTTGGTCGGAGAAGTGAGAAAAGATAAAGTATTAAAACTGAAAAATACATTAACAACTCAGCAAAATACTTTTGTGAAGCAGAAGCAGCTAAATATTTCATCACTGCGAGCAAGTTTTCAAGTTGCCAAGCTAATAGCGTGCACTGGCAGACCATTCGTGGAGGGAGAATTTGTTAAAGAATGCCTTCTTTCTGTTGCCAAAGAGATGTGTCCAGAGAAGGCCGATTTATTTAGTACAGTGAGTCTTTCAGGACCTACAATTGCACGGAGGATTGAAGAAATGGGAGACAATTTGCATCAGCATTTGCAAAACTCCACAAAAAAACTTTCCTATTTTTCCTTGGCACTCGACGAAAGCAATGATGTTCGTGATTCTGCACAACTTCTAATTTTTATTCGTGGGACGAATGACTATTTCGAAGTCACAGAAGAGCTTGCTGCACTGCAAAGCATCAAAGTAACAACTACAGGAGAGGATGTCTTTCGATTTAAAGCTTTCGTGACTGCAGGGATTCATCTTCTTGGTTCTTTCGGTAAAGTCATCACGTAGAAGGGAAGTAATAAAATAATAAAAGTAAAACATAATAAAATAATTCTCACGACGTTTCGGCCACAACGCAAGCAGCCGTCCTCAGGTGAAAACCAGGTCTGTTGGGGAGACAGCGTCTGAATGAAACAGCACACGAGCTTGGAGCATATATAAGCTGGGTTGGAAGCGGGGGACAGAGCGCCTTGACAAAATAATTTGCATATCAAGAGGAATTTAGCATATTTATGGGAAATGCAGGAATGTGATTAGTACTACATATGCCCGTGCTGCATATGTAGTACTAATCAGACTTTTTCCAGAATTAAACATTTGAAATTTCCAACCAGATCTAGACTAACGGATGCACACTTGCATCACTTGTTACGACTAGCAGTGACAAATATGGAACCGGACATTGACCATCTCATTAGCCAAAAGCAGGCCCATAGTTCGCGTTGAAATACTGGCAAGTTTGTTGATTTAACTTTACTTGTTCTTAATTTTAAATATTGTATTTGTTCCCGTTTTGTTTCTTCACTTCAAAATAAGATATATGCAGTGTGCATAGGAATTTGTTCATAGTTTTTTTTACTATAGTACGGCCCTCCAACGGTCTGAGGGACAGTGAACTGGCCCCCTGTTTAAAAAGTTTGAGGACCCCTGATTTAGAGTATCTAGTAAAGTGTTTAAGCAGTTTCATCTAAAAGGTCATAGTTGCAAAATTGAATTGGCGAAGCTTCCTCGGTTATTGGTTTATTTATATATGTGCTTATTTATTTATTTACGCATTTATTTAATTACATTGTATTATATTGTTTTGATAGACAGCTGCAGGCTATTGGATTTCCAATGTAAGGCTGTGACTTAATGTATTTCAACTTTGATAAGCCCATGTTCAGCTTGATGCCGAGGGCAACATGGGTTAAAACCAGAATATAAATTTCCTTGGCCTCAGAATATTCCATCTAGTTTTAGCCAGGTTCCTATAGTGAGTACAATACAACATGGGCTCGCTCTGATTGATTTCCCCGTTTCCAACATAACGCAAATGACACTGAAGCTCAAACGATGCGATTGTTCTGGAATATAGGGGCTTTCGCAGAATCCAAAGAGACATTTCTTTAAAAGGATTTTCGTTCATTGCTTCGTCATTTCTATACATCAAAGGGTCTTTGTAAGAACATGTTGAATCTAAGTGCACATGGCATATAAATCAGCAATGTAATTGCCATTGCTTATGGAGATATTGAATTTTCTAAATGCAGTAACAAATTCAAGAAATTAATTCGCCTAACTGTAGACACTGGGCATAACTGTTCTCTCTGTGTAAGATTGGGCTGCACAGCTAATAAGAATACAAATTGACATTTCTGCTAGAATTCCAAAAGACAAGGAAATGCTGGACCTTGAAAATGTCACCATGAGACACTCACTGTGTTATGTTGCCGAAATAAAAACGATGCAGCGGCAACAGCCTCCCTTTGCAAACAAAAAATTAGAGGATTGCACATTATCATGCTGCTGCATGCTTAATTGCCACGCAGGTCTCGAGCATATGGTTATAATAGGATAACTGTACCATACCACTTCAACAGCTGCCGTTTCACGAGGATTTTAGTTAACTAACCTTATACGGTGCAATGTTTAAAAGCCATTGAACAATTTCAGAAATGCAATTGATATGAGCTGCATTCATTCCCCCCCTCCCCCCATATTTTTTTATTTACATGGCGAGATGTTTACAGATGAACACCGCTTCAAAGCTTATTTAATTAAGGACATCACTGTAATACTTTTGATTGTCGAGCAAGTTGTGTGCAGAGATGCAAAACAATTGTCTGCGTGCACACATATATATTTTCTTGGTATATTTGAGAGCACGTGCGTGATTCCAGTTGAATGTTCACGGAATCATTTCATTGCCTTAACAATTGGACAGTTAAATTATACCAAACGTGATTATTTACAACGTCAAGCGAGGAATGGAGTATAGCAGCATATGAAGACTT
Source organism: Lethenteron reissneri (assembly GCF_015708825.2). Taxonomy (NCBI): domain Eukaryota; kingdom Metazoa; phylum Chordata; class Hyperoartia; order Petromyzontiformes; family Petromyzontidae; genus Lethenteron; species Lethenteron reissneri. The sequence goes on from NC_083805.1 coordinate 5,466,642, forward strand.
AAATATTCAATTAAAATCTTTCTGCCTGGAGTCTACAGAAAGGATTTAATTCTGCGCGAAGTGTTTGAAGTTGTTAACAAGCATGTTTTCCATGACTAATATATTAACCCCAATAGACGTGACATCAATTAACTTCCACTTTGAGTTAATCCATGACTCCAGTACACTTAAATCTTGACTTAAAGCTTTCGTGACCGCAGGAATTCATATTTTTGGGGTCTTTCGGTAAAAGTCACGTAGATAGGTTCGAAGAAAATCAAAATAAAAACTACGACGTTTCGATCACAACACAAGCGAATGTCTTCTTGGTTCTTTCGGTAAAGTCACGTAGAATGGAAATAATAAAATAATACAAATAAAACATAATAAAATAATTCTCACGACGTTTTGGCCACAACGCAAGCAGCCGTCCTCAGGTGAAGAACAGGTCTGTCGAGACGACAGAGTCTGTATGACACACCCCAGGCTTGGAGCGTATATTTAAGCTGGGAGGGAGAAGGAAGAGCGCCTTGACAAAATAATTTGCATATCAATAGGAATTTTAGCATATTTATGGGAAATGCAGATATGCGGTGGCTCTACGACCTGACATTAACATGCTAATCTCTCACATTAACATAACTAGCCCCGCCCACTTCGTTTATGACTCAAGCACTACACCCTGTAAGACAGTCTGCATTCCGCGGATTTCCTCCTCTTTACACCAGATGACGATCGCTCGTGTTCTGATCGAAACGTCGTAGTTTTTTGTTATTTTCTTTGAACCATCTAAGTGACTTTTACCGAAAGACCCAAAGAATATCTAGTACACTTAAATTTCGATTTAAAGCTTTCGTGACTGCAGGGATTCATCTTAAAGTCACGTAGAAGGGAAATAAAAAATAGTAAAAATATTATTTTATTCTATTTTATTTGTATTATTTTATTATTTCCCTTCTACGTGACTTTACCGAAAGAACCAAGAAGATATAGTACACTTCTCAGTAAATTGTATTTCTTCAACACAGAAAAAGTAATATCACCTCTGCCACCTTAAATAGCCTCTCTGGATTACCAACTCTTTAAATTAATCTTACTACCGTGCTTCATACATTTTATTGTGAGATGTACTTAAAAATGCAACTAATAAACGTTCACTTCGCAATTACTCTGCTCTCATGTTTATTTCTACTCATCCCCGTGTTTTCCTGGACTTAGTTTTATCCAGCTTTGTCCACATTGGCGACCTAGGAATTATTTCTGCCCACTGCATACCACGTCCAGGATATGTCTTGCTGTGGCTGTGGCTGCTCGTCACGTGCCTACTCCAGTCTACTGGCAGCCCAAATTATATTCGATGAGAAATTAAGGCATGTTTGGTCCTGGCCTCTACGACAAAGGCAACGAATGTATTAGAACGTATTACCTAAAACTAAAGTTTGCTTTATTATTCAACAACCGTCTTGTTTTCTCTCATGCCATTGTTCAACTCAATTATATGAATGCAAATGTACACGCTGTCGTATTGATATGAACGTCATGGATTTTTGTTGTCTGCAACGGTACAATTTGGACAAGTCAGCCAATGTGCAGTCAGTACACCATATTTATCATGTTGTTACATATGCTGACCATGACGCATGGCTTTGTGTTAGCAGGAAATATTCCAATGCTTGGGTATCTATCAATGTGTCAGTGCAGTCAGGTTTGACAGCTTAAAGTTGATCAAGTGAAGGCCTCAACTCATTCAAAGCACGTGACTGACAAGAGTTTTCTTTGTAAACTAATATGTTTGGGCACATTTAAAGCTTTCCCTTTTCTGACAAATTGTGATGTATGCGTGTCTGGAAATTAAATGTTTGAATGCATGAATGTCAATTTTATGTTAATTTAACCTGCCACGATATTTTTTTAAATACTTATTGATGATGCATCGCATAATCCATTATGCATTGTCTTTTCAGTATGCATGGCATTTGTCATAAATACTGTACATATTATAGACGAAACAATGATAAACTTAAATATTTTTGTAAATGAAAAATGACCTTCGGGAATAGAAAAAAAAACCCAGTTTATATTCGGAGAGACAATGTCCCCTTAATAAAGCGTGTGCATGTAATTTTGATTATCGTTCGTGCAAATTATTGCGCTCGTAATTGCATGGTGAATGGGGAAGCACAGGTGACGGACTTTTATTTTCAACGAAATTGAAGGAACTATATTTTTACGTTATCTAAAGCACGTGGTTTGCAAAATAATAGGCAACAATGTACCGAACACCATTTGCTCGCGTTCTGTTTATATTTTAGTGTATTCTAGCTCACGTTCACAGCCCATGTAGCGGCACTAAGTATTGTCGGCACACAGTCATGTTACAGATGAACAAACATATTCACTGGCAGCTTTTAGATACGCATGCATGTCGTTTGTTAGGGCATTGCATAAATGAACAAATAACAATGCAAACACCGAAGCTAACAATTTTATACACATGTCAGTGCGAATTGTAAACGTTCACGCGATTTGGCAAACAAAAAAATGAAGGTTGGGCTAAAGTCACAGTGACCATACCACGGGGAGGATGCAAAAGGAGCGGCTTCTATGGCAGCCGAAGGCGGTGTGTAGCCACTTCAAAGCTAAACAGCCCGCGGCCGTCTCATTAAGTCCGTCACTCAGCCTGCCTGCAGGGAAATAAGGTGTCTACATACACGTGTGCCGAGCCACGTGTTTATTCCATGCTCCCCTTTGCTCCCCGACTCTACCCTCCTTTTCCTGATAGAATATGCCCATCTGTTTGGCACATTTTTTTTTATATTTCATACGCGGCACATTAAGACCTGCAATATCCTTCGCCAAGGAACGGTCTCTCGGTTTGTTCAACATATGTAAGTGTCTTCTGTAGCTAATGAGAACAGCCACTAAAGCTAGAAAGGTTGGTGACAGGCTGCAAAGAAATTATAATGTTGTGTAAAACAAGTATTTTATGATTGCAATGCCAGCAAGAATTCTCAGCATGCTTTGAAATGTGTTGTTCATTAGCTTTGTATTAAATTCTACTTTATATATTTGCATATTCTGTAGTATTTATAGATTTCCAGTGTTCATGGATCACAATGTTGTTGACAAATTTCAGTTGTCTGCAAAAAAATCCCGAGACTGCCAACAGCCAAAATGTTCAACACAAAGTATACGTTTCAAGAATTCACTCTATGTATGCCTTCATAGTAAATATGATGCTGCCTCCATGTTATATTTCACAAACAATGCAAAACATTTGCCCAACACGCAAACCTTGAAACAAGACATGTACGCTCATTTAACACGCAGCTTTCGCAGCTGCTTGTGCAGTGCTGCTCTGCCGGTTGGGGCGCTAAAGTGCCGGGATGTTAATTACCTCGCCTGGAGTACAGGAAGTTGTGGGTTCGATACCGATCCTGACGCCTGCATATTTGGAGTTTGCGTTGTCACTCTCCCCGTTGTCGCGCCGATTTGTCTCCGGGTCCTCCGGTTTTTCCCTCCACATTTAGAATCAACATGCGTTTGGATTATTTGACTGCTGTAAATGTCCACATGATAAGCCACTTTGTTGGGCTATCATTCGTATATATGGCTCAGCGGGCCTTACCTGATTGATGAAATAAAATAAAATATTAATAGTTGTATAGTTTATAGGTTGGGCCTGCTTGTTGAGGCTTCCTCCTCTTAAGCTCTCACTACGGACGACTGCAGATACCTTCAGGAGTTGCATTCAACCGCTGCGTGGTGATAGCTTGACAGGAAATGCTCAACACACGCAGCCCGACTTGGAATAGTACACTTGGAATGCGTGTTGGTTTCGATATGCTGCTGCTGCTGCTTTGCGATAACGAAAGCTTTTTGGCTACTTTGGACTTGACTCCATTGTCCTTGCCTTGAATTTTAATTCTATGTCATCTCGATAGCAATTCGGTGGAATCAGAAAGAAGCACCAGGATTTTATTTCCTCTGTTGACATTGGCAAAGACAACTTGTTGCCGAATTTTGACACGGAGTGAGTAGTTATCGGACTGAACTATAAAACCGAACACCTGAGTTGTATTACCGACTACAGTGCCTAGCAATCGTGGCAAAGTGATTTCTGAAACGGTCCTCCCCCCAAAGAAATCTAATTACTTTTGTCCGTCTCTTTACTTTTTCAATTGATCCTGGTGTACTTTCAACAACTGTTATTGGTGTTCATATTGCGTTGTCTGCTTCAGTTGTGTCCCATCAACAACTATAATTTGTTTCACAAATCTATTGTTTTGCTCATGTTATCTGGAGCCACTTTGCAGCATAATGGTAACGTTGAGTTTTATAAAGTGTCGTCGGTCACACAAATTGCATCCCACAATTTCCAATTAACCATAGACAAGCTGGAAGGCAGCCAGTGGTGAGCCGGCATTAATGATTGCCCAAGCTCTGCAGTTCTCTATATATGAAGACATTTAAGTCAATTACTACTAATACTACTAATAATAAAACAGGCTCATTTGAAAGTATGTATGTGTACACATTTTCAGGATTATGACAGATACAAAATGTTACCAGTATTTGAGGCAGAAGTCATTTTGAACATTGCTATGCAAACTGGCACTTTTATCAGTACCCGGTGCACGAAATGTACAAAAGGTATAAATAACAACAGCAATAAACCCATTAGTTATGTAATAACGCATTGATTCATACGTTAAAATGTATTCCAATGCTGTTGATACATACATGGAATCATGAGGGTAGAAGAAAGTTATTAACTATTTACGTGAATGATATGCAAAACGTTTGAGAATGTTACATTTAGGCTCACGGAGCAAACAGTGATGCACAAAGGAGATAGAATAAAACATTATAAATAATAAAAAACAAAATGGTAAATATTTATATTTTGAAATGTATTCCTGAATTTACAATCACTATCCCAAATAGAGAATTATTCTAATTGCTCACAGGTAGAGGATCAAATAAAAAAAGTCAAAGTAAACTCAATTATTTTATTTTACCACTGAGCTATATAGTTCTCTTTCAGAAGCAATTTGGCCACGAATGATAGCTCAACTTAATGGCACATCATGTGGAAATGCACTGCAGGCAAATACTCTAAATGCATATTTCTAAATGTGGGGGGAAGAAAATATGCAATCTCCAAATATACAGCAGGTGTCTGTGTCGGAATGGAACCCATGACTGCCTGTATAACAGGCGAGGTAGTTAATATCTCTCCACCATAACGCCGCTTGATGAGCATTGAGGCAGTGCTCATCTACCGTTCACATCTCTAAGTCACCGGTGGAAAATGCACATTACTTTTGGACAACCGCTATTGACTACCCCACAATACGGTACCTAATTTTATCGCCCCCATGTGGGATGATGGGCTGAGTCAATGGCCAAACAGAATTTGACATTGACTCAAGGTCATGGACGAGCACCTCGCGCACCATCGCCCCTTTGTTGCGCAGGTAAAACACGACCCGGTTCTCATCAAAGCACATGTCTGCGTTGCAGGGTGAAAGGCAAGAAAGGCGTGAACCTCCTGGAAATTCACCCCAGCAATCCAGAAGTGTGGGCAGTCAACAAGGAGATTAACAGTGGAGCCAAGCACACAACGATCCTGGTGGAAGTCAGCAAGATGCCCTCTCCACCTGCGGCTAGGTTGGTCCCATCAAGCATTGCACTTTCATGAGGTTCATTCAAAACTGTGCACTAATGAATATCGTCGGACGCTATCGTCGTCAGCAATGTATAACGGTAACGTAATTGACATTTGAGAACAGCTTCGCAGTGCCTTTACGACGCTGTCTTGAATGTATTCTTCCCTTTCAAAATGAACTTTGTTTTTGTCTTTTTTCGTCTCAACTGTCACAGTCCTCGAGCCGGCGTACAAATTGGTACCGCGCGGGGTGATACACCGTCGGGAGGCATTCTTTGCTTTGTATGGCCAATTAAAGTGGGTGGCGCAGGAGTTGGAAAGCTGTGATTGGTGCCACGTGACTCGAATTTGCGGGTGGGTTGATTCTAGGAACGGGAATTGGGAGAAGAGACAAGACGTTGGGAAATGAGTGACAAACGGTTACTCACCAGTGACTCACGGTCTACCCGTACCCAGCCGCACCAGGGTCGCAAACGGGTACCCGTACCCGGCCGGGTACGGGTAGCCAGGTATCGGGTAGGGTACGGGTATCGGGTACCCGGTTGCGACCTCTGAGATATAGTTGGTGGCAACTGAATATCAAAACCGGTTCATGCCCCCCCCCCCCAGCCTGATTACCACTAATTGTTTCGTTGACAAAGAAGTGGTACATCTGGGTGGGCCCCCTGGTTTATTTCACCGCTCGAGAAATATTTCAAGAATTTTGCCAGGTGCATGAGCTGTTGTGAATTTCCAACATGCGAGTGATGAAAGTGCAGCCCGTCTTAGCGCAGATAAAATAGGTCGATTGAAGGTTTCTCAGAAGTAGTTACGTGTTATCACTAGCAAGATGCAATAATGCATTGCTCGTTGAAAGTTCAGATATCATTATTTTTATTCGGAATAAAATTGTGGGGAGAAAAAAACACAACGACATTTTTTTAATGTAGAGATGATAGTGGCTTTAGGAGACATTTCTTTAACAGGAGATTGACCATGGCTAATCATGCTGTCGACGAATGTTTAAGCCACGAATGTGTATAAAGTTGGCCATCCTATACCCTACCCCCTCAGCAATGCATCCGTAATGGGGTCAAATTGTGGACTTAAATAATCTATAATGTGCAAATTTGCGTGTGTTATACGAGGTGTCCTTATTTGTGGCATTCATTATTAAATAGTATATAATTAGACATCAGTTTGAGTTCGCTCAAAAAACTACAAACACACACACTTGGTAGTCTGTTTGTGTGAATATCTTTTTTTTATTAATCTGGCGACACACATCATATTTAGATTTGAGATTCCCAGGTGTTTGTTAGCATCTCTCAGCTGTGATTGTTTCACATACGCTGCTGCTACGGCGCTGTTGAAGATCATTAAAGCTTTTTCAGTAAAGCTTGAGTACGTAACAAAACAACTCTGCACATTCGTCAATAGGTAGAATATATAATAGGTGACATTTTGGGCAATGATCCCTTCTCCTTAGCACATTAACACGATTTTAGTTCCTGGGTAGTAAGTGTTAATTGCTAATTGCGTATGCCTCAAAAGTATAGAAAATGGCTATAATTCCACACAAACTTTGCTTTTGTGACCAGGACTTTACGTGAAGGAAAGACACAAATGCACACCACGTTTTCTCATTGAAAATAGGTCAATTTGAAAATGTCACTGTCCTGGTCACAAAAGCAAAGTTTGTGGGGAATAATAGCCATTTTCTTTACTTTTGAGGCATAAGCAATTCGGAAATAACACTTACTACCCAGGGAACAAAAATATAATAAATGTGTTCCACTGTGTTATTAATGGAGTGGATTATTAACTTGGCTTTTGTGTCCAAGTCACAAAAGCAAGGTTTGTGAGGAATTATAGCCATTTTCTCTACTTTTGAGGCATAAGCAATTGGAAAATAACACTTACTACCCAGGAACAAAACTAAAAATGTGTTACACAGTGATTTATCAGTGTGCTATGTTATCGACGAACTTGTTGAGTTTTTTTTTGTTTCGTATTCAAGTGTCACTGGTAATCTTGAGTAATCTTCAACAGCACAAAGCAGAAAAGTCTGAAACGATCACGGCTGAGAAAAGTGTGCTGGTACGCCACCGCCAATGTAGCATCGCCAAACAATGTGTTGAGTATGTATAAGAAATACGTTATCGTTTCAACCATGCGAGTCAAACCGCTGTCTTATTATAAGTATTTAACAATGCACAAAACCTCATGAAAACCCGTAGATTATCTATTTCCAGGAAAAAAGTATGTACCAAGATATATACGGATGTTACTGTTTAAAATGAAACATTTGACATGTCATTATCAGCTTCTTCTTACCAACTGATCCGATAGAACCCAATCAGAATGTGACCTGATATTCCAGATTTGAAGCTTTCGTGACTGCAAGGATTCATATTCTTAGGTTTTTTCGGTAAAGTCACGTAGGTAAAAAATTCAAATTATTAAAGTAAAATAAAAATAAAATAAAAATCACGATGTTTCGGAGGCAACACAAGCTTCCGTCTTCATGAACACAAGCTTCCGTCTTCATGAAGACGGAAGCTTGTGTTGCCTCCGAAACATCGTGATTTTTATTTTTATTTTTTACCTACGTGACCTAAGAATATGAACCTGATATTCCGTTGACCGGGGAGCTGTAATTTAGAGGGATGAGAAACATTTCAGATAGCAAGCCTCTTGTGCAGGATGATCTGAGTAAAGAATCGACAAGAAATAACTTCTGCTTTGCTTCGTAGGAACAGCTCCAATGTCTCAAAATGTCCGCAACATGTCGGAACCAATCGTGCTCCAATTTTTGGGGGGGAAAATTTGTTTTCCATCGTCTTCATTTACAAGTCTTGAAATGATTCATGAACATTCCGATTCACATATCAGTGTACTTCTGGATTCAGTAATCTAAATATTGCTTGATTTAGTCAGAATTGTTTCATACTAAACCAGTACTCTCAGTGGACGATTACTTTAAACTTCTCGAGGAAGATGTTAAAAGTGAGATGTTAAAAGTAACTGATGGACAAATCATATATAAAAGCATATAGCCTAAAGAGATATTTTATTTTCACCTTTCGTTGCTATTTTTCCAATTACCATATATCCATTTTACTTTTACCAAACAGAGACATGCACATTACGAAAACCGACAGGTTTTTAATCCATCCTGCCAGTCTTGAAGCAAATTGCTTCGATGTCCTTTATATGTTGCTAAAGACAATTACAGTACCTTCGTGTTTCCAGTCGGAGATACAATTTAATCTACTGGCTAAGGAAGATAAATGTGATGCAGATGCAATTTCATTCCATCAAACAGAGGCAATGTACTTAAAGCATTTCTAACATTTTTTTATTTAACCTTTTGCACGAGACACGTAAGACCTGAGCCACATAATATATTTAAGCTGTTTTGCATTGGAATAGTACAACATCGGTTGTAAATGCTAAAACATTGATGCAGGGATTTACATATAAATCAATCTTGAGCCATGCATGGGCTAATCTTTATGAGAATTCCGAACAGTAACAAAAATTACAGCGATATACTGAGGGATAAAAGTTCAATTACTTGGAATACGGACAAGTATGACCAGGTAAGAGCTCATTGAGAATACAAGTCCTCCTTTAAAAGGAAATATGGATTGAACACAGTCAAATAATCTCTCACATTAACATAGCCCAACCTTGGCACGCCCGCCGTGGAGGATGCTAAGCGATCTTACATTAACATGCACATTTTTACCTGGCAGCCCTTTGATTGGTGGAAAACCCACCACCGTCGCGGTCGCTGCCCACCACTTACATTAACATTGGCTGCTGACATTTGGGCTACGCCCATTTCAAACCTTTATAAACAGTTGCCTTTAGAAGCAGACCTCCATTTTCCTGATGACGACCGCTTGTGTTGCGATCGAAACGTCGTAGTTTTTTTTTAACCTATCTACGTGACTTTACCAAAAGAATATGAATTCCTGCAGTCACGAAAGCTTTCATTATGCCTATACCTGTTTCGTGTAAATGGAAAAACAAAGGACTTTGTGTTGGCATATCCTTTTCACTTAAAAAAATTCCATTTAACAAAAAATACGAGATGAGTATTGGTAGCAGTAAAAATTTAATTAATATTAAAGCTTTGATTCAACCGTTAATTTGGGGGCAGAGTATATCTTAGATTATTATAGTGTCCTATAAACAAGTTTAATGGTACCCATTAAATGGTTGTGGGGATTGTTCACAATCGAATAGATGATACTCAGGCACAGATGTTTTAAACGTATGCCTCTGTAGTTTCGAGACAGCTGAGAATTAAAATGTGTTTCATCTTCATTTCCTCAAACATTCCGAAAATGTTTTTTTTTCACGTACCGTCAAAACTTTTGTGATTACGTGCAATACTTGTAATCAAATCCTTTTCCATTATACAACACATTATAGTCAAAGTAAAGCACCCACAATATAGTTTTTTTGGGTTAGATCGCGTACGTAAAAATGTGTTGTTAAACGCACCACCACTCGACACAGCCAACTAGTAAGGGTTGTCACGTAAACAGAACGTGGCAATTCGTCACTAGTTCAGCACACCGATGTGTTGGAGAGCAAGTCCACAACATTTACAATATGAGTATGACGTTTCGCCAGTAATTACAACTAGCTTCATCAGGTAACAGCCAAAAGCATATGCAAATTACATAAAGCACGTGCAGATTCTAACCAAAAATATACACATGAAATATATGTGAAAAATTACAAACCATTTGAAGTGTGTTTCCATTAGATTCAAGCTGTTTTCTAATTTCCCTGATTGTCCATTAACGTTGCCTTTCATTTTCTTTTTACCACAAAGAAGTTTACCAAAATCACCGCATAATTATAGGGGAAAAACGATGTATATATTGTGTTTTTAAAGCGGACTCTTGGGCAATGCCTCTTCTTCAGAACAGACACAGAAGGGCAGAGATTCACAGGCGTATAGCCGGTGATCACACCTGACACTGGTGTCCTGTAGACACTGATACATTTAACAAAAAAAGTCGACGTAACCTCTATGGTTTGCAAAATACATTTTAAAAAGGCGCCACACAAGGTTCAGAGGAACGGAAGAGACGAGAAATAACACATGTCGTTTTTTCACAATCCATGAGGTCCATGAAGGGGAGGCCATGTTGAGAATGTTCACGGGCAATGTTCACTGTCAATTTAAGTTGTCGCTGCGCCTATACCTATTATTGTCGAATCATCCAAAATGTGGACACTATGATTGATCACAGATGCAGACAACAACATATTGTCACACCTATTACCAAAGATTTAGCAATCATTGCTACTACAGGTAAGAATCATTTAAATAATTTTCTTGGTTACAAAGAAATAGTGACCAGTTTAGTGCATTCATATATTGTTGACCTGTTGAAGCAGAAGGAGTGGTGGCTATGGTGTAATGGATTGAACAATGACCTTGAAATCCAGGTATCTGGTTTGATTCATTCTCCCGGTGCAGCAGTTTGATACAATGGACACGTTTCCTAAATATGCCCCCACCCATTCACCTAGCCCCAGCAGTCGCACATGTGTGGTGTACACCACACATGTGTACACCACACATGTGGTGTACCACACATGTGTACACCACACACCACAGTGTGGAGTAGGCCAAATACCTTATAGACGGGCTCTATAGAGCTCCGTCGAGCGGTGACCCTTATGCCAGCAGTGGTGTGAGCAAGCAGTTGCAGGGCTGCACCTTTATTTTAAAGAAAATAAAACCACCACGAACTCTGTGCTCCGATGATGATCTGAGTTGGCAGCTCCAAAGACGTCATCACAGTGGAGTTGTTGTGCGTCTATCTGCACTGCAACGTGACTTGGGAATGGACATCAACAAGATCACTAGCATTGGTATATTTCAATATTAATGTGATTACCGATAGGCAGGCATGAGGTCGCGACTTCTGAGATATAAATAACCGAGGACATATCAAGGGAAGAAACATATTTCACAACATCGATAGAGGGGGGAGCTGCATGTAAATGCATCGTCTTTAGTGGTGCCTTTATTAGGCAACTGACACAAACTGTAACGTTTAGTATCCTTGGATGACTTTGCATATTCCTAGGAAAATCAGCACAAACGGCAACTTTCTGACATCGTACTAATAACCATAAGTAGTGTCCATTATTTGCGCAGGGAAGTCTCACTAAGCACGAAGACTCGTTTTTCAGCAGGGATCTCACTTTTTCAGGATTATTGCAATGTCATTGTAGGGGGATTTTGCTTCGCGTCTTTTTTTTATGTGTTTATGTTCACATCGTTAAAATGTAATTTGCTGTCATTCAACGATACATCCTGATGTTTGATTCATATGTTGACCACAACGTAAGAATAACATTCTCATTATTATTCACTCAAATTGAATTGCTTTATTGTTCCATCATGTGGGAAGGCAGCGTTGCTCTTCCATTATTTGTGGTAATCCCTCTTTAATTTAACAATATCATCTTTATTATGTATACCACACCTAGTTTACGGTGCATCTGAAGGTGCCAGGACAACGGGGACATTTGAGATAATAACACATTCCTGCGGAGGGAGCTGGTAGGAACGTTGTGTTGCTCGGTCAATGGCCAGGGTCAACGGCGGCGTGGTGTATTCCGCAAATATGGTCGACTTTGAGGGCGGGCACAAGCCGGCGTGAGTAGGTTAAACGTTGAGTTTTATAAGGGCACCACGGGGTGACCAGCCCCTCGCCACCCAGCCCCACCCCTCCCACCTCCCCACCCAGCCCCTCCCCACCCTCCCCTCTCCACCCAGCTCCACCCCTCCCATTTTTTGATGCACGACGGACGGACACAATAATCCCCTGTGGGCTGGTGGAACCAGGTGGTTTCTACCAGTATAATTACCTAGTAAGGAAGTGAGTGCAGACCAAATACATCGTGGAAAAAAACCAATACAGTATCCAGACGAGGTACACGGACAAACGAGAGTACAACAATAATAAACGTTATTAAACGAACACTGAAGCTATTTTCTTTTACGGTTCACTTAATTTGAGGAAGTGAAAATAATGCCTCGAATTTATTTTTTAATTCATTTATTGTTGCCGCATTTGTAATGTTTGCGGTTAAGCTGCTACTCAGCTTTGGTGTCAAAAACACTAAACACCCGGACAATGATGATTAATTTTGTCTATGGTTCTTTAATATAAAAAAGCTCTATAGCTAAAGTGTAATTAAATGCGTTAAATAAAAAAAATAAGAGTGTATAACAGTTTTGGTGTGTGTGTAAGATATCGTTCAATAACGTTCAGTAGGTTTAAAAAAAAACACTCAATAATTAATGATGTAAAAAAGTGGTCGGTAATAAGATATGCATGAGCAAAAAAAACATTCGCATTATACTGCTCTAATTCAAGACTTATCGTAACCCACAGAGGGAAATTTACCATTAGCTAATCCTGAGTGTGTCGGTGTCCTCAACAAAGGAGTGTCTAAAGGAAGGTACACGGTGTGTTTAATAATTACCGTGCAATCCCCTATGGCTTCTTTTAAAATACCATTATAGTTTGCTAATTAGTTTGACAACACAGTGCTATAAACTGCTGTGCTCTGACATTGAACTGCTTTTAGAAATATTAAGTTTGTTAAGCCTGTTGAGAATGTCAATTATTTTTTATACTAATATAATTAAGTATTGTTTAAAAAAAATATATCTCGTGTAAGAGTTTAAAGCTAGGGGAAATGTATGGGATTGATACATTTCTTTACGTTAGAATATTACACAGTGAGGTGTTATAAAATATAATATTGGATTGTACCTTTTTTAACTATGGTGTTTTTTATCACTTGCTTAATGTGCATGTTTAAAATATAAGAACGGGAGACACAGCAGAGCCTCACCATTCTGGCGAATTGCCCGATGATGCTGGATGCAATTACCAGCGAAACGTCGTACTCAATTTGTAAATGTTGTGGCTTCAACACACCGGTGGGCTAAAGCAGTGAACTATTTGTCTTTTGTCAACGTGACACTTTTTTACTGATTGGCTGTGTCGGGTGGTGGAGGGTTACGACACATTTATAAATAACGCGATCTAAACCCAAAAAACGTTGATTATGAATAACATTGGTCGCGAAAGCCTACGTGTTAAATACTATTATTGGTTTACAGAGCTGAAAGATATCCAGTTTGTCAATGGTATAGCTTTCAACAGATAGGAAAGCACATTGACTAAGCAGCAGGCTCATTTTATATACCTGTGTGTATTTAGCATGTGAATGGTCAATACATTTGCCAACCGATACATTATCGTGGACAGTTCCAGTAGTGTGTTACACACATATTTTTATATATAAAAATGAAAATCTGTCTGTCTCTCTGTTCTGAATACAAATCCACACCGCTAAAGCTATCGCCACCAAACCTGGCAGAGTTACCTTTTGAACCCCCGCGGAAAATCTTAGCTACTTTCGTACCCCATGGTGGACATGCTATCTTACATTTATTGCAGGCCCCACGGTGCAGCGAAATCTCAACAGTTGCTGTAACGCCACTGACGCCCTCCTTCTGAACAACAGCGATTGAGCCACTCTACGTTCGCAAAAGATAGCTGCAAGTACCCGGGCACCGCCGGGTATTTCCTGCTAGTTAGTAATACATATTGCTACCATCCAATGTTAGTGCCCCGAGGTGGCAGTTGCAGCCGCTGTGTTGAATTGATCTGTGCAGAGAACTGTTACGTCCAAACACATGTCTCGTGTTATCCTGGCTTCGGATTTTCCTCCCACGAGTCAAACACCTGTTCACGGCATTTAGGCACACATATCAATGCAGGAGCCTCCTTAAAGACAGTTTAATGATTCAGTGAGGTTTTCCTGGATAAACAAAGTGGAAGCGAGGCAAAGGTGCAGCCCTGCAATGTATTGCTTACACAACTGCCGGTGGAATGGCCTCCACTAGAAGGAGCCCCAGAGAGCCCCCTCTAACTGGTATTTTGGCCTACTCTTCCATGTTGGCATGACATCTTGGAAAATGGGGGAATACCCACACTTTACCCATGCGAACGTCCGATTTCTTGTAGTGTACCGTTCTGTGGGGGGGGGGGGCAGGAAGTGGACTGAGAAACCTGCCCATTGTTTTAACTTCCGCACCAGGAGATCGAACCAACGGACCTCAGGATTTCAAGTCCAGTGTGCTAACCTAAGAGACACCATGGCAGAATCCTGAATAAAGTGTCGCATTATTCATATTGTTTCTGATCATTATTATTCAATGCAATGTAATATTGAACGGTATAGCACTGCTGTCAACCTCCCGTCGTCAAACATGCCGGTGTTACTTGCACGCCATTCTGTCCTGCCGGTGCCCAGCGCCAACGGAGAGACGAGCAGCACGGAGGTCCTGCAGCTGGAGTTCGAGCTGGAGAACATCACCAGCCAGACGGTGACGCGGCGCATCCTGTGGCACGTGGCCTACGATGGGCAGAGCGCGCCCTCCGAGCATGAGCGCATCACCAGTGAGCTGACTGTCAGCCAGCACGACATCGTCGGCTTGGTGGCCATAGCTCCGGTAAGAGGCATCTCTTTTGTCTTTTTTGGTATGAACCTTATCAGGAATAAAATATCGCAGGCACTTATTTATTTGCTTGTCTGAACTAGAATTAGTTAAGAGACGTTGACGCTGGCTTAAGAGCGCAACCCTTTGCCGGGCGCAAGGCCAATTGTGCTTACACCAGAAGGAGTTTGCTTGTATCAGAAGTAGCCCTTGGAACTTAACCCCCCACGAGTGTGCTGTAAGGATCTGTTGCTTGTACCAGAACTGTGCTTATAGCAGGAGTGCTTATATTTATCTTCTGTAAAAATACAGCATGGGAGACCTGAAGCCTCGTTATGCTCTGCCGTCCTCCACCCGTTCACCTCTTACATTCGGCACGATACGTGACGTGAGTTGGCCTGGCGTCTCCGAAAAGTCTGTGGTAATTCCACGCAATGATTTGTTTTCTCTCCAAACCTAGGTCAAATGTAATAGGTCTTACATCGCTCATCTTCAATACCATAGGTCTCCTGTTCCTTCTGGTCAATATGAGCCCAAACTGAAATCTGCGTGACACTAACCAGCTGACAGAATGACAGACAGTTGCAGTTCTTATATATAAGGACTAATACGTTGAATGTCATTTTAATTGCAAGATTAAGAAATTAAAAAAGAAAACTTAACTGAAGGAGTAGCATCCATTCATGCACGGTTATCCGCATCCCTCTCCAGAACATGTATTTATTTTACCTCCACCATGCTGTTATATAATTTAATAGTAATTCAATAATTATTATATGTAGAGAAAGACAGAGCACATACCACACGTGGCATGCACTCTCACGTCTTTGCAGAGCAATGGAAACAACAGACAGTCCTTTGTCAATCCAAGGTCCTCCACACCATGTAGATCACGGGGGCTGTTTGACCATTATTTACAATGCTGGCCAGTGTAAGGCGTACGTGCAACTTTCTGACCTGCCCCTACTGGACATATATGCAAAAAAAAGCTTCTTAGCTCATCGGATTTCTCCAGGATAAAATTAAGATAAAGATTCTGTACGTTGGGGGGGGGGGGGGGGGTGAGGGCACTCTTCTTAGCCATGGCCAGGAATTAAACTAAACTGCTATTTATTGTTAAACTATTTTCATTTTACAAGGTAGGGCCCACGAAGCTTATAGCTCTTTTTCAGAAGCGACCTGGCCACAAACGTTAACTCAACGAAGTGGCTTATCATGTGGAAATTTGTAGCAGCCAAATGTTAAGGGGAAAACCGGAGGTCCCGGTGAAAAATCCACGTGACCACGGGGAAAACATGCAAACTCCAAATATACAGCAGGCATCAGGGTTGGGATCGAGCCCACGACCTCCTGTAGCAAAGCAGATAACATCTCACCACCGAGAGCTCAGGTCGCCGGGTTCGTAGTGCAGTGCACGAAGCACTGTACATGCTATCATTACAGGAGCTCCTGGCCTCTTCGATATAAAGCAAATACGTTGAAGAAAAAAAAATAAACTGTGCATTTTTTTTTATTTAAAATATGTTGATAAGTCTCCCTTGTGCCGTCTGGAGAAAATGCTCGCCGGACAGAATGGCCAGTATTGATTGGCTTAACGCTGGCCAGTTTGATTGAATGCCGTGTGAGCATCCGTAATTTAATTTACAGCAAAAACACACAATAAACATGTCACGTATCCCAATTCACTGGCAAGCGAATGGTACATTTGCTGGAGATGTGATGCAGTTTAAAAACGCACGTGTATTTTTCCTACCGGAGCTTCCAACTTATGCAATATTAGGGTTTACACAAGAGTAAATAAAGGTCTTGTAAATTTAAAAGTATAGGACGTCGCGTGTGCATGTATATTCACATTTCACACATATCTGCGACCTTCGTGTGAAATTGTTCATAATAAATGGGATGCAATGATTTCTGATTTGAGCTTTTAATAAGTATAATCGTCTCTGAATAATATCAAAGCTGGTATGTTTTTAGTCTGCTGACTGTGACTTTATCCAAAGACAATAAAGTACAAATTGCCCAGGAAATCGGAATCTAATTGCTCATAATCTAATTGGCGATTACCATTTCAATGAACCATTAATACTTGTGTAGTGGGCTCAAACTGACTCGCAGACGTACTATTTGTAGGCAACACATTTGGTGGGTGGTGGGTGGAAGCTTGTGTTTCCACCTGAAGACGGAAGCTTGTGTTGCCTCCGAAACGTCGTGATTTTTATTTTATTTTTATTTTACTTTTATTAATTTTTATTTTTTACCTAAGTGACTTTGCCGAAAAAAACCTAAGAATACGGTCATGTGTCCTCCGTGGTCAACCAGAGTGCCATGGCCCCTTGCAACCCCGTTCCGTGCAGGGCGCTCTCGCCCTCTATCCTGTAGGGGCTGGCACTGCACACAGAGCGTGGTGCCATCGGTCACTATCAGTGCTCACCGAGCCCCGCTAGGGCCAGTACTGCATCCACATTCAAGTGGTGTCAGCGGTGTCGAGACATCGCGTGCCCGTGCCTCTCCCAGGCCGGTTTCACACAGTGACATCCAACGATGTCACTACGTCTGCAAGAAAGAAGAATTCCCATATATGCACTAAATGACATTTCATAAAACAGCTCCTTAACAAATCCACCATTGGATGAAGGCCTCCCGATGCCTTGTCAGTCATGGGAGTAGTTTGCGAGTTGGTGAAGGGTCTGGGGAGAGTAGGGGGTGATGGGGGGGGGGGCAGAATTAATTCACATATCACACACTACACCCGTGGCTGAGAATCGAACCCGGGTCACCGGGTCGAGAGTGGGGTGCACTAACCACTCCTCGCCAAAATGAATTGCCAATTTTTGTTTTTTATATTTTAGAAAAAATAAATGCAGTGCAAACACGAGGAACTAATCAGGTTCAGTTTAAATTCATTAAAGAAAAAAAATTGCCTTGCATTTGATTGGAATGTAATGTGTCAATGTAATGTGTGCAGGAAAGAATTCAGTGTGAAAATCAAATTGCACGGTGCATATTACCAAACTATATCCTATTGGCGTACTGTATTTCACTATTAAAATGCTAATAATGCCGCTAAATTTGGTGTTGATGAAAATAGGATGGTAAGAGCTGTGAGCGCTCACGTGTCACCTTAAAGCACACTAGCAGGTAAACAGTTAATGTGGGATATCAATGGGTAATCAATATATAAACACATTTATATATTTACGCGATCTAACCCAAAAAAAAACTCTATTTTATGGATGATATTGGTCGCGAAAGCCTACCTGTTAAACTAATAAAAAATGTTCTCCGATATTAATCCAGTAATATGTGCAATCCCCTCCCAAAAAAAGCAACCCCAAAGCAGGCAAAAAATAATAATTTGGGTGAACGTTACAACTCCATTCCGAAGGGGTTAGCATATGGCCTCATCTTTATGCCATTGAAGATTGTATGAGACACATTGATGACTATAAAGGAATTTAATAAATTAGCATATATTACAGTTTTAATGATTCGCTGTTCCTCCCGTAGCCGTTCGATGAAATGCCGCGATTCATGAACACAATTCAGTTCAATATATTTTTTTATAAATATATGTTGGTGAATGTAGTGGCCTCTAGAGAATTGCGGGGGACATTTGAACCCATTACATACAACTTATATGCACTGACTAATATAGATTATTACACACACACACATACACACGATTTGTACATGAGCTTAAATCATCTATCTTAATGGTTGAATTCATGGTTACACCCAAAGTATAGGTAAAGTTGCGGCCCTGCAATTGCTTGCTCACACAAGAGCCTCCACTTGAAAGAGATCTAGAGAGCCCCTCTAGATGGGTATTTCGCCTCCTCTTCCACGAAGGCAGTTGAAGTACCCACACTTTACTCCACTACTCATTACATGGTGAGTCATTTTGTATTTTTTATAAAAACAGTACGTACGTGGGGGGGGGGGGGGGTAGACACTGAAAAGTGCGTGTGCGGTGAATGTTTAAGTCAACACAAATAATCCCCACACCCTGCCACAGCCTGGATGAACTGAAGATGGAAATGACCCAATGTGGTAAGGGACAGACAGCCGGAGGGATTGAGTCGTGTGTCTCCGAACATGTGCCGATGTGTTGGGTTGTGTGTGGATGTCAGAGGTGCCCAATTGCGGCAATTACTCTGACTCTGCGACCTACCAATTCAGGCTGCTGCACAGATATGCGTTTATCCATTTGAACACAAACAGATGGTGGCAGGGGAGTTGTAGATTATCGAGTTTTTGGAATATCTATATATACATTAAAGGGAAATTTGTGAATATGTGTGTCTGTTCGAAATGTTTAGCATACTTCCCGACATGCAACAAACTTTAAATTTGGCATGTGGGTAGTTTGCAGACTGTACACAATGGAAAAAGTATAAAAATAGACTTTTGTATTTTTTTGGGAGGGGGGGGGCGCAATAATGTGTGTAATATATTGCACGGCAAGTGAGCGGTGACGTCACATCTGTGATGTCACATCTGTGATGTCACATCTGTGATGTCACATCTGTGATGTCACATCTGTGATGTCACATCTGTGATGTCACCCGCATGCGGCAGCGTCACGCAGTGTGCCTGCTGACGTCACGCACCCCCCCCCCCAAACCCTCCGCGTAGGCCGCGTATCCCACACAAATGCGCGGCTGGGGGGGAAATAATGGATATAATATACTAGAACTAAACTATTAATTTCCGTGAGAATAACGGGTACACCTGCTAGTGTATACCTATATTGATACGTCAATCATTTGTATACATTCTTCCTTTTACAAAAAGGCATTCGTGTGTGTGTGTGTGTGTGTGTTTGTTTTCTCACTTGACTTTTGTCAGCTCCACATTGTAACAATTTGCCCCCAAGGGACAACAGGGATTCCAATTCAGCGGAGGATCTAAAGCAGGTCAACCAAAATGAGAAAGCTATTGCGCGGCACTTTCACATGAATTGGTGTGCGTTTTAACCGCGCCATTGTTCGGTATAGACCACGCCGCCGTGCTACCCCTGACTGCTCCCTCTGCCGTGGTCGAGAGGAGCCTGCGTGCTTTGTTGATCCTGAGAACTCCAGGTGGGGTCACAGAAGCCGGACAGGTCCATGGGCAGATGCCAGACAAATAGCAGTGGCCCCTGGGATAACCAGACTCGTTAGCTTATTTCAACAACTTGTCGTAGAAAAGGTTATTCCGAAAAGAAACCTGCGGCCGGCGCAAGCCCTTCCGGTCATCTCGTCCCTGCCCTGCCACTGGAAGCTGCTTGTTGACCAAGAGGGGGTGCGACTGCTCGTTTACTTTAAGCAAATTATCGCGCGGCCTTCGACAATCTCACAATCCCCGCGGCGACAGAGAACTGGCGAGAGTGACAGGTGATGGATACCGCTGGGAGCCATGGCCGTGGACCTGCGCATTGGGAAGATCGAGACTTTGGCCAGCCCTGCGTTGACCTGGGATGGCACCGCAGTTCGACGGCACCTTCACTCGGCTGCCCTATTTAGCCACAGCGCATCCGACCTCAGTCTGAGGAGGGGGCTGAATTACCTGATCCAATCGACACCTCGCGAAGGGATTTCAGTGCGCGCGTCAGCTGTTAAGATGTTACGCGGCACGACGTGCTTGGCATGCCCGGCAACGGCACGGTGACACAGCGATGGTTTTCAGCAGGCAACTGACCACAGCAAGTGGCACGGTGCCGTCAAAGTGGGTGTGCGAGATTGAGGAAGAAATCGCGTTGTGCGATCGAGAGATGCATTGCCAAAGAACGAAAATGGCATTTGTCCAATATCAGACCGACCAGGCGAATGGCTGTGTGTATCTAACACGGCCGGCACCGTCTCTCCAGTATTGATCTGCGTGGCCACGGGAAGACCCAGCAGAGCAACTGATAGGTGTCGACGTCATCCCAACACCGGAGGGACAGGAGATCAAGCAGAAAGCATAACAGCACTTTTTAAATTTCATTTGAAGTAGCGGTGGAACGATACATCAATCCATCTGTTAATATCCATTATTAAACTCATGGAATGCATACCAACACGTGTGTCTGAATGTATGTGTAAATAATACATGTCAAGTTCAAGATATGATCATGGCCAAAGCCGCTGCTGATTCAACCACAACTCACTAACTTAACTATGCTATTCTAAGCAATTTTTTTTATTTTACCAGTTAAAGCCCAGTGAGCTATATAGCTCTTATTCAGAAGTAACCTGGCCACAAATGATAGCTTAACGAAGCGACTTATCAAGTGGAAGTTCATATTAGCCAAATACTCTAGACATACGTTTCTTATTGCGGAGGGAAAAACCGGAGGATCTGGGAAAAAAATCCACGCAACCACGGGGAGAGAGACATGCAAACTCCAAGTATACAGCAGGCGTCAGGGTTGGGATCGAATCCGTGACCTCCTGCATGCCAGGCGAGGGAGTTAACACCTGGCCACCATGGAACCCCCTACCCTCTATCAGATTCCACAGCTGCTTCACAGTAGACATGGGGCCTCCAAGATCTACTGTCTCCTTGGATGCTGGGCTCATGGAGACCATTCCAGTATCTGACTCGGCAATCGGCCCTCTCTCATTCTGCGCAAGTCCCACCCACCCACCCAGTGCAGCCATGTTTTTGCCTCATCATCAGTGCCGGATTAAGCTAGTGCAGGGCCTGTAGCAAATGTTATAAAGGGGCCCTAAATAAAAAAAAAACACTTAAATATTAAAACACAAATTTTAAACTTGCATAGTGGAGTAATTGTATTTTTTAATTTGCTATACAGTCAGGTAATACGACAAATCGCTAGCCTTAAACACCCAGAAGCACTGAACCAGAATTGATAGCTTGAAAGCATTTAGCGCAGGTCCCTTGAAAGCGTGGCGCCCGTAGCATATGCTACTTTTGCTACTAGGATCATTTCTCATCTTGTCTCCACCACTTACCTGCCGTGTTCTCTTCCGGACCTCTGCAATGCCTTTTCCTTGCCATCGTCTGTAGAGACAACTGTGTTCAAATATCAACAACGTGCTTTCCAGCTCATTAGTTCAGGTCTAATTGTCTGATCCATACGGCAGTAAAAACAGTCCTCCTGCCTCAAATACTGTTTACATTTCACTCAGACCGAGACATAAGTCTGACTGAATAACATATGTACCTTGTATGTCATACAAAACAAGCCAATTTCCAAAATGTGTATACACAGTGGGAATATTTATTTTGTAGGGAGAGTCAGCCATAGGCAGAGGAACAAAGAAAGCCTTGATCCTGGGCAGGGAGTCGACAGCACAGACCTCTGGCGGATTCCAGACTATGGGCACAGCAAACAGGAATGACCCCCCCCACCCCCACGAATATAAGTTCGGCTGGGAGCTTCGACAAAGAGTCTTGGTTACTGGGACAGAGAACGAACGCATGGAGGAGGGTAGAGTGAGATTAGAAGGGATATGGATTAATGTTGAAGACACATTGAGTCTGATCTTGAAATCGATGCAGCATTGCACTGGGAGCTGATGCGGGGATGTGGTCTTGTTTACGGGTGCGCGTGAGGAGTCTGGCAATGGGACGTTGGATCAGCGAAAGCGTGGCGATGAGGGATTTGGGGAGGCGTAGAGAAAGGAGAGTTGCAATGGTCGTTTCACTCAAGGTGCGACCATTTCACCGCAATGTTATACGGGCAAAGTTCGCATTCATATTGTGGCAATGAAACATGAAAACCATAATATACAGGATGCATCGTATTGTATATTGCAGTTCAAAACTACTGAAGTAATGTTAGTAAACAGGAAACCAATGAGCCCTTTTGTTTCCTTTTGCACAATACCTGTCACGTGTGTGTGTGTGAGCACGTTTGCATGTGCGGAGCGGACGTGCAGGGACTGGTACTCTGTGCTACGAACGCAGCGATCCGAGTTTGATTCCCACTCATGGTCAACGCCAGTGACAATTATCCCAACTAATCCTGGACCTCCCCTAGGTCGACTCAGCCTCAAACGAATACCTGGTGCAGTGTGTGAATATCGCCACTGTGGGAGACAAAGGCGGCCGAGGCATGGTGCTGGCCACCCACCCTCTCGTGTACCGTGCCGACCTTCATAGGTGCTCGTTAACAGCACTTGCCCCAAAAGCCTGTGGAGGATATACGGGGGATCTTTGTATTTGCACATGTACACATGCAGTTAACAGCCTTGTTATGTTCGGTATGCCAAAGGAGATTGATTAGTGGCCGACATGTCGCTTATCTCGCATGGCTTCTTCTCCTGACGCACACAGATTTTGATTCACTTCCAGACTGCCAGCACAACACACTTAAGGGTGCTTTAGAATGAAGGAAATGCTTTGTCAAACCTTGAACTGCCCAGTGTTTAAAGTAACATGCATCTATAAATATTCAGGGATATTGGTATGCATCAGATAGATATATTTAAGTCTGCTTTGAAAACCCATCTCTTTAAGGTGGCCTTCCCCACTTAGTTTGCTCGCTTGCCCCTGGTTCTGTTTTTGTTTCCTGCTTTCCATGGATGGATTGCGCATTATAAATTTGAATTATTATTATTAATATCAAAGCAGCAGCACAGTGAGGCAGCAGCGCACTCCGCTATGAACCCAGCGACGTGAGTTTGACTCCCAGTCCCGGTTAACATCAGTGACGAGCGACATCGGAAATGGAGCCGGGACACCCCCCGTTCACCAACCTGCCACTGACTGGGATGGTAAAGTGTCGTCAAACAACCCCAATCAACTGACACGGCATGGAGAGGCCTTCATCCAGCAGTGGATTGACAGTTGTGTGTATATTATTATTAATATCAAGGCCTACACGACTAGTCATGGGATATTAAGCAAGTTAATTCCATGTGAAATTCCACAAGCCACTTGGCAAGTTATATATATATTTCAAGGGTCGACCTTGCCCAAGGCCTTATCATAACTGAACATGTTACGTAATCTTCTTATATACAATTAGACGTTGACTGGGGCAAATATGTAAGAAGAAAAGTATGCGGTTTATTTCATGTTAGATTTTCATATGAGCAGTCAATGGGTATGAGTGGCCATTTTTCACTTCATTGAGCCTACGTGAAAATCATGAATTCTCACGGGGGAAAAAGACACTTTATCGTTGCTCACACGTTAGCTGTGAAGTGACTAAGTTGTGTCCCAATAAGTCCAATAATGAATGATCAAGTGCCTCTTTCATTTAATATATAGCCGTGTCTTGTCGCTCATTCATGCAAAAGTGTGTGGGCTTACTGCTTCAAGATAAAATTCATGAACTTGGATTGAATTTGAAAGCATTAGCCAGGCATTACAAAGCAAACTGACTCTGTTCAAGCAAAGCAACGTATATTATGCCATGTCCTCTAAAGTATGAATATTAGTAAATTTCTGCTTCAGTGAACTAATTGGTGTGTACTGTGTGCTATATTGCCTGCTATTGGTGTGCTGCGGTGGCGATATGGTAACTACCTTGCCTGGAATACAGAAAGTCGTGGGTTTGATCACGAGCCCAACCCTGACGCCTGTATATTTGGAGTTTACATGTTCTCCCCGTGACCGCATGGGTTTTTCTCTGGGTCCTTCGCTTTTTCCCTCCACATTTAGAGACATGCGTTCAGAGTTTTTGGCTTCTATGCATTGCCACCTGATAAGCCACTTCGTTGAGTTATTATTTGTGGCCAGGTGGCTTCTGAAAAAGCGTCATTTAGCTCAGTGGGCCTTGCCTGGTCTAATGATAAATAGTTTACAGTTATTAGTTTCAAGACAGGAGGTGCAGAAACATGGTCATTCATGAAAAAAGTATTGAACCAGAAGTGAAAAGTGCACAAAGAATGGAGAGTGAGAGATGCGTTCTTGGGATTAGACCGAGAAACGGAACGAGAATGCATGCCGAAGAGACACGCGCAGGTTAATGAAATCGTTAAAAACCGTGAATACAACCACGTGGGCCTGGGCATGGCACGTCACAGCCACTGTAGAAGGATTGATGGCCCATGGTCAAGAATAATAATCGAGGGCCAACCAAGGAACAATGCGTCCGAGGAGAATGTCTACCGAGGGAGACAGAGTGATGAAATCAGTTTGCCGGGTAAAAAGCCAAAGATATTGTTTTCCTCTCAGGGGTGGTATTAATATAATTACGGTATCATCCTTTTTTTACTTAACTTGTTATTGCATCATATGCGTGTGTAGATTTTCCAGCAACACAAACGTGCAAAGCTAACAACGGCTAACATTGGCAGATAGCTGCATTTTTTTGTGCATTTGCAGTACAGTACTGTATTTTAATATGAATGTCTTTATCACGTGATAACACCACATACAGAAAAATATATCCTTTGTTTATGTAAATAAAGGTTTTTTTTTAAACATTGCATCTCAATACCACGATAAAAAGATGTCAAGATGCTGAAGGGAAATCATATAGACATGAAGATCAGATAGATACAAAAATAAAGAGTAAAATAAAATAGCCAATTGGGCAGATTGAGCAATGGTGAGATTCGTGACGCACACCAGCCGTCTCAATCAACCAGCCTAACGACACGAATTTGTGAACCTCCGTTTTCTTTCCGCATAGCATACATTCATCAAAGCTGTGCCCTTTCTATTGATGTGCTGAGTCACGGCTAGAATTGTAATGGACTGGCGGTCAAGTAATAGAACTCATCCAAGAACGTGTCCACTGAGGAGATGGAGCGATCAAATCGGCCCTCGTGCAGGTATTGGGTGGATTGTCTTAATCTTGATTTGAGGCTTTCGTGACTGCAGGAATCCATACTCTTTACGGTAAAGTCACGTAGGCCATGCTTTACCACCTGACGACAGACGCTTGTGTTGCGCCCGAAACGTCGTGATTTATTTTATTTTATACCTACGTGACTTTACCGAAAGAACCAAAGAGTATGGATTGTCTTACTTTGCAGAACTGTACCAAGAGAATGATGGCAATAATGTGGGAAGGCCTTCATTCAGCAGTGGATTGATCGCAGCTAATGATGATTCACAGCAGCATGTTCAGAGTGGATTGCCTCTGTGGTTCCCCATCAAATTAGCGTTCTCCCACTCCTCCAGTGCCACTGGTCTAGACCGTTCAGTGAGAACTAGGATTCCTTAATAGAGGTCGTTTTGGGTTAGATCGCGTAAATATAAATGTGTTAAATCCGCCATCACCCGACGCAGCCAACTAGTAAGATTCGTCACCTAAACAAAACATGCTCATTGGCTGCATCAGGTGGTGGTGGGTTTAACGACACATTTGTAATTTCGTGATCTACCCCAAAACACCTCTATTGTCGATAGCATTGGTTGCGAAAGCCCACGTGTTAAACGGGTGCTCCTACTTGCGGAATAAAGATGTGTTTGTTAGACTGATACATTTAAACTTGCATTCGAACCAGGCCCTTAAAGGTTTCGGCTTAGTGCTCTGACCTCTGAGTCACTTGGTCACCTCCTCAATTGGTGTTGAATGTGCAACTGCACTCGTTTCTTGGGTCATTGCAAATTCTGAGTGCTTCCAATCATTACCTCATCATTGTTTAAGAGTTTTCTCATACATGTATTAATGGTTAAACTCCTTGTTTACATTTTGCTTTTGTTTATTCAGATCATTGCTCATGTTTATGCATAACGCTGTCTGTTTTGGCACATATTATTCAACGTATAATATTACTTTGATATTCTATTCCAACAGTTATTGTATTGCAATGTTTTTCACTGCTGTATCTATTTTCATGTTTCGTTTATCACTTGAAAAATCTCAATGGGCCCAATAGACTCTCGGCTTGGGTTATGAATATTTTGTGCATGCGCTGAACCACAGACAACATTTGCATTTGTCACAAGCCAGCAAAATAAATGTCATTCCTCTTATCAAGTTGATATTTATTTAATTATAATCTGCAAGCATCGCACACCTGGATGCCATTATGCCCACGATTGCCAATATAATTTGGTCCACCTGCAATTCACTTTGCATAATTGCAGGTTACGTTTGTGTACTGCTCTAGCTTAGAAATGTTCATTTAAAAAAAGTGTAAGTATGTATGTTGAACTTCTTTCGCACCGTACCTAGCCAACCGTGCTAATCGGAGGTGTCAAGAGTGACAAAACAATTGTTTGTGTGCTCCACTAGCAATCATTATTTTGTATCGTCCTTATGTGAGCACAGTATTTTTGTGCATTTAAACATGATCCACATATTATTATTTTTCCATAGAAAAATCTCACGGTAGCCTCTGCGCAGACGAATCCACCCTGGACTAGGCCTCAACATTAATATTCTCATCACCAAGGTGTGGCGTATCAAACAATACCACTGGACAAGGAGTTGTGGAGGCCGACGTCCACCCCACCGCCCTCGCTAGGCTGGTGGAGCGTGACGTCCGCCCCTTCTGCTGCCTCCTCCACCACGTCGGTCAGCTCCCGCCTGGCTCCCGCCGACCGAGTGATCGGGCACACCATGCGAGCACCCTCTCTGAGGGACATAGCTGTACTGCTGGCTCACCGTCGCACGGAGTTAACCCTCCGCACCCATGCACACCACAGCCAACGCAACGCAACAGACAGCGGCACGCTAGTGCCCACACCTTTGAGCGATTACCTCAATGAGCGTCCGTGCACACCGCAGCTATCGTTAACACAGGGGCGCGACACCGCTCGCACCTGCGGGCAATTATCCCCTAATGCGCGCGCACACCACAGCTAACGCCGACACAGCACGCAGCGGCTCGTGCCCACGCCGGCGAGCCATTACCTCAACGCGCACTCGTGCTGCGGCTCCGCGCGTTCCACCCCCCCCCCCCGGCAGCCGCTCCACACATAAATCACAGACACCACACCGATGCTCTCTGCTAACTGTTATTCGCGGCGCAAACTCCGCACTGCCCGGAGGGAATATTCTGCGAACAGAGCCTAGCCTACTACTACCCAAGTCTCCAAATACTCACACGCCCTATCACGTACCTCGCGGCTGTACTCACGGCGTCGCAAGGATGCTGTGAGAGTCGGAGGGACGAAGACGAAAGAGAACTTTACCTATCGCTGCCTCGTAGCGGCACTCGCTGGTGTCTCACGGATGCTGCGAGCGGCTTGAGAAGGCAGGACGGCAGGGAGTCCGTCTTGGCGGCCAAGAAGTTGAAGATGACATCTCCTCTGAACGGTTCCAGGCTCCCCTTTTTATGCCCCCTGACTTCAAAAAGTCCAGGGTTACGTTATCCCGCGCGGCCAATCGTGCCCCTACCTATGATTCTCGCTCGTTTTCCTTCCCTTACATGGAGCGTTGTGATGGTTACTTCTGTGACCTATTGTCTATCCACCCGTACTCATTAATTTGTGACTCATCCTGTTTAATCTGGAAGGACGTCCGGCTGGCGAATACACACCCTGCTAGTGTGTGTTCGGTCTGGGGCTGGGGGAGGTCGTGGCGCTGAGATCCCCTGACCTCATGGTCTGCTCTTTTCACTTAATATTTCACCCCAGCCCCCTCCCCAATGTCGTGCATGACTCAATGCGGCTGGCCCGGTGAACCTTTGTGCGCCCATACAATTTTAAGCCAACCACAATGTGACTTGTCCTGCGAGGGTTGGCCAATCTCCTGGCACCGGGAAACCGCGGGACTTTCCTTCTAGGGACCCTTCGGATGAAAACCCGTTGTGCCAGGCAATCCCCCGCCAGGACACTACGTGTTTGCGCTGCGGGTGTGTGCTCAGTGTGGGGGCCAGGTGGGAGTAGCGGCACTTGCAGAGTTGTTTCGAGGCCGTGGCACCACAGAGTCATTAATTAAATAAAGAATATGCAAAAATAACAACTTGACTTTTAAGCAATTCCAGTTATCGGAAAGGCAGTGAACCCCATGTGACAAAAAATAGTGTTGTAGCTGACAAACCACATTCTCATCGGTACGGGATGTATTATGGTATTCATGAAAATAGCCTCAGGGATTAAAATTTTTAAACACATTGGCCTTTGAAAAAGGTAAAAGTGCAGCCCTGAATTTGCTTCATCACATCACTGCTGGCGGAAGGGCCTCAATTAGTGGGAGCTGTAGAGAGCCCGCTAGTGGGTTTATTTGAGGTAATTTTTATTTTACCAGGTAAGGCTCAATGAACTACAGAGCTTTTTCAGAAGCGACCTGGCCACAAACGATTGTGGCTCATCACGTGGAAATGTATTGCAGCGAAATGCTCTAAAAGCACGTTTTCAAATGCGGAGGAAAAAAACCTGGAGAACCCGGAGAAAAATCCACATGACTACGGGGAGAATATGCAAACTCCAAATATACAGGCGTCAGGGTAGGAATCGAACCCACGATCTCCTGCATACCAGGCAAGGTAGTTAACATCTCGCCACCACGGTGTTTGGAACCTGAGCAACAGGGAGGGGAACGTGAAGGGTGATCACTACTTTTAATCGTTACAAAAATATAGTTTAATTTTCGTATCATAATTACACAGTGGTGTGCAATTGTATATCTCGTGTTTACCTAGATCGTTAATGGCAAAGGGCGAAAGTAAAATTGAGGGTCAAAACATTAATTTGTTTTCGTTTAGTGCGGTAACATTTTCAAGCACACGAAGCTATAATTTGCATGAATTAAAATAATCCATCCGTGGATCCTTATGTATTTGCATAATTGCTCAAATTGCAGACCGTCCGGTTTGTATTCAAAGGTGCCAGTGCTGTACCACATTGTTTCCTTACAACGGCCTTTGAAGTTCATTGACATTTTCGCACGTGTGAAAATGCATGCATTCGCTATTTTGTTCTGTGCCAACCTTGTTGCATCGCTTAGAATCGCTTTGAGGTGATTGAATGCTACACGCAGCTTATTCCCACTGTGTGGCGATCCATTTTCTTGCAAACAATTTTCTCAGTTGAACAATCACAGCGGAGTCCATCAGTCATTCCAAGGAAATTGAGATAGGATTGGCATAATATCACAATATCAGAAATTACTCTTGCAATGGACAATTACACATTGGAAACCAATAATCTATTCGGTTTAGCATGTGACCATCCACATTCACCGCAACAAGGATTTTGTTACGTACCGGTGTAGTGAAGTATGGTTAAGTAACCGCACGGCCGGGGAAAGCCATCGTGCAGTGACTATATTGACAGAAAGGGCTGCACATATACACGATTTCTCCAGGTTAATGAAGAGCTCTTGAACGTGTGAAGCAATGATGAGAAAAAAATATTTGTACAGAGATTACAAAAACACGCTTTTCATCGTTCCTTCAACTCACAAAGGGTCCTAACGCTTACACAATTACATCTTAAATATCTGCCCAGGGATTATTTGTTGTTGTTGGTTGTCTCTGATGTGTGATTCGGTGAGAAATTTGGGCAAATTTTTTTCTATTTCGTTCTTATGTGAAGAAGTCTCCCGTACTCTCCGGAAATAGTTTGTATCGATCCGTCCTTGCCGCTTCACCAAACAAGCTGTGCCGAATCCCTGCGCTTATAATCCACTTCGCTGCAGGTGGCTAGCGTGCTGTTCTTCAACAATGACTACATTTATTTATCCAGAAAATTTGCTGATGGAGCTTTATCGCTGGCACTCTAAGGCGAAGCTGTCAAGAGACATAATTGTTTTCCATCGATGCCTTAAACCTTCAGCTTAAAAACAGGAGAAAATGAAGAAAAAAACACCCACAGTTGTGCCTGACAAATGCAAGCTGCCTCTAGATCCGATATTTTTGGTGGGAAATTCCCATGCTTTAGATGCACTCTCTTATGCTGTTTTTAAAAAAGTAAAGCTACAGCTCTGCAATTACCTGCTTAAGCACTCATGTAAAGTCGTTCACGAGACGGGGGGGGGGCTCATGGGAGCCACGGTAGAATAATTTTTAATAGGGGGGGGGGGGAATGCACGCATTTTTTTTTACTTTCCTGAATGTTTTCTGAAATAAATTAAGACGTGTTCTCGTAGCATTTTAATTAAATTCTCTCGGGGAATAGTTATCAATTTGAGTTGCGTAACATACTGTGATTTAAACCCCTATTTTTCGCAGTTACTTTTGTGCAACCGCAAAAAATCACATTGTGGTCAGACTAAACAAGTATTATTAAGGTTTTTTTAGTTAAAATCTGAAAACTTTAGTTTCATTGCACGTAAATGTATTTGTTAATTACGGATCCGTATGACATTCCAAGTTTTACCGATGTTACTTGTATCACTAAAAAGGGGTTTTAGGCTCGTGACATATCTAAGCATGGATTTCAATTTGTTGTTAGGAAATCATGAATTTACTGGGCAGTGAGAGGCCTTTTCATATTTCTGGATTGGGGGAGCATATGGTATTGTCTGACCATGACATAGGGTGACACAATAGACGAGATTTTCCATCTCCCTTTGCTCTTCAGTACACCTGCATATTGCACTTTCACAAAAACATGTTTTATCTCAACATCAGAGTGGCAAATATGGGACATGGATATATTGGCCCTATGACAAATCGTAAGATGTTAATTTGTGAGAGTAATGTTACCGTCTCTTTTATGCCCATCAACAAAAGTTGAAACAATTAATGGGCATGCATTCTTCCCATTAAACATTAAGCAGTCTATCAGGCAATCGTGATTGCAATCAATGGGTTTCACCTTTTAAATGTGACCCTATCAAGGACTCTACGAATCTGCCACGATCTGGAAACAAACGAGTGCTTCTCCGAGGGCAGGCTTTAAATGGAGCTTATACTGAAATGAGGATGAACATTGCTTTAGCTCAAATGAATATCGACCATGCAATCCATTTGCTGTCCGTTGATACCCCTAGCATGGGAAGCGTGCAGCTATCATTACTCTTGCCTTGACAAGGTTTGCCCAGAGCTAAAGCTGTTACATTAAAACACCCCCAGAGAATGAATGCACTGATGTAAAAAAATAGAGTGCTTTATACACAACAGCCCAAAAGTGAAAGCGACCAAAAGGTTCAGGGTCATTTATGTTGGTAAATAACAGAGATGGTGCTTTCTTACATTTCAATAGGACTGATGAATTCATGCAGAGTTATTTAAAATGAGCAATTACTTCATATCCCAACCGACTCCCGTTGTTTCCTGTTTACGATTAGCACGGTTGGCTACGTACGGTGCGAAATAAGTTATTTTGTTACTCTTTGGTTCTTTCGTTAAAGTCCACCTGAGGACGATTGCTTGTGTGGCGATCGAAACGTCGTGATCTATTATTTTTTCTACCTACGTGACTTTACCGAAAGAACCAAAGAGTATGGATTCCTGCAGTCACAAATCAAGATTGAAGTTTTTTGTTGATCCGTTCATATAACGTTCAGATGTTGGATATCGCATAATTTATCACACATTCCTGAAGAGTTTATGCTATGCATTGGAATTAAATGCGTTGGTGATTGCCGCTTCACTGTTTGGCGGCATAGTGATCAAGTCCACTCCACCATGAACCTGCTCTAACTTTATTTCAATTCCCAGGCATGGGTAAAATTCGTCGTGAGTGATATCTGAAGCAGTCCTGCCACCCCCACACTCACCACCCTCCCTTCCCGCGCCTCCGCCCCAACTCAACTCCTGCAGCAACCTGCTGAATGCACGTTGAACTTCTTTCGTACCGTACGTAGCCAACCGTGCCAATCCGAGGTGCGCGGGGAAGAACAACATACTAAACACCAAAAAATTCAGTTCTACAGAAATTAGTTTTAATCTATATTTAAAAGTGAAAACCTCCAGTGGCTTCCTAATATCGGAAGGAAGAGCGTTCCAGACGGCCACAGAAGTGCATCTGAAAGCGCGCGATGCAGCGACCGTCTTTGTTCGATGGCCAGCCAACATGTTCACGCGATAAATGGCAATGTCGAGGTCTGCTAGCCACGAGAGGGCTGCCTGTTACCTGTTTTCATGTTACCTGAAACACAACTTATACCGTCATCTCAGCGAATTGGATGTCGTTAATTCGAATGCAGATCTGATCAGTGGAGCAGCTTGCACTGATTAGCATGTATGGACGTGCGATCAAACAATACAATTGACCAACAACAGCTGTGAATTATAATATACATTTGAATATACATATCGCATTCAGGATGAAAATAAACAATTGTATTGTCACCTACTTATTTTCTTAATGAAATTGATAATACCTTTATTTAGACATTTGTAAAGTTTCGCTTGAAGGACAGTCCAACTCCTAATATTGCATTAACGTGGGTTTAATTGGAAATTGGAAATTTATGCTTGCGGAAATATTTAATGACGCATCCATAACTCCCGCCTGCTGCCATGCACCTGAGTATCACCTGCTTATTAAATCGGCTGCACTTAAATTACACCTCGTATTTTGTTATGCTATCAAATCGCACAATATGTTATTAGCCTGCTCATTGCCTCATTGAGTTTACAAGCTCCACGACTGATTCACGCGTGCTGCTTTATTGGTGTGGTTTTTACAATCACCTGGAGGATTATGAAATTCCGAGTTTTTCTTCTTCTTCTCAACAGAAAACAATGCCACAGTCAAGGCTTTCGCGTTAATCATGAAATAATCATCCACCGAATTCGTTCTCGCCGATTTATACCGGGGGGCGTGGAGTGGTGGCACAGAGTTAGCGCGCTGCGCTATGAACCCGGCGACCTGAATTTTATTCTTGGCCGCGGAAAACGTCAGTAGTGACTGATATCTGAACTTGTTCTGGGTCGATCCCCCCCCCAAGCCCCACCCCCCCCCCCTCTTCACCAAAACCTGCGTGGTGAAGTATGATCAAAACAACCTGCATGACTGATGGAGCGTGGGAAGGCCTTCATTGAGCAGTGGATTGACAAAGATGCGTGCTTTACATTGTTTTTCATTATCATTGGAAATTAAGGGTGTCAAAGCTAGGGTTTGGCAAAGAGCTTCACAGCATACGTACGTGTGTACGCAATCTATAGCTGTACAAATATACCTTTGTTCCCCAGAGGTTTCGGAAAAATTGCCCTCTGGCCTCAATGCAGACAAAAAATCCAAGTGGGTCCACATGTTGCCCATGGGTAACGCATTGGAACGCCACTGTTCTGAGAAACAATAAATACTCCCAAAATACCGATGATCACGGATATAAAATACTTCATATAGACTAATCTTACATTCGGATGCCAGGCATTGTATCAGAACATCAAGATTCTGCACAAGAACCAAGGATAAAAGAAAAAAAATATATTTCTTGGCAGTCAAGGGCAACGAATTATGGAGACAGGGAAACTGGCGAGTCACAACAATTGACAGCAAATTCAAGAACGGCAGTTTAATTCACTTATTATTTATAGTTGAATGTACGAGACAATTGGGAGAGAAAAACAAGTTATAGTGCGCATGTGCTGTGATTTGGAGCCATCAGTGAAAAATTTAAAGAGCAACTTAAAAAAAAAGGAATGCTGCCATGGTTCAATAGTGAGTACATTAAGACTTGCGATTCAAAGGTCGTTGATTTGATTAGATCTCCGGGTGCGGCAGTCGAAACATGGGTAAGTTTATTAAATCTCCCAGCGTTGCCCGGGCCTCTGTCCAGCCAGAAGTATGAATGGGTACACCACAGCGAATCGATTGGCAGGTGGCATAAAGTGAGGTAATTCAGACCTCATCCAAGACATCTGGGCAACGTGAAAGAATCGGCCAAAACACCCCGGCTCTGTTGGGTTCAATATAGTGCAGGTCCTTCTGCCAGGAGTGGACTGAACAAGCAATTGGAGGGTTGTAAACTCTACCTTTTTTTACCTCTTACTAAAAAAAAAGACTGAACACATGGAGAATGCGAGCGGTGTAGGCTGGCAAAAGAAAGGTGTTGCAGACAGAAGTTGCAGCTGAGTGAGCAGCCTCCTACTGAGCTGCATATGTTGTAGATGGTTTCTGAAATGGTGCACTCACAATGGGAATACGTTGAGATGGATTCCTGAAGGAATACTCGTGCAGCGAATGTATCTGTTGATGATGTCATGGATGGCTGCCCGAGTGGCTTCACCTATTCCTGCTCAAACGAGCCCACCGTGGTTTAACCATAGCCTTACCCCAGTCTTCCCAACCTCTTTCCTCATGTACGCTAATCGAATTTGGTAATTCAATTTAATTTGATAATGGAATGTAGCATACCAGCGTGACTAAAGGAAAACACCAAGCTCATACGAAAATAAGTAATGTTTTCAATCAGTGCATAAGATCCGCATCGGAAACATGGACGCCGACAAAGAAACGTTTACAAAAGCGAAGAGTATGCGGAGAACCATTGAGGAATTCATGGTGGGAATTACACGGAGAGACAAGAGAGAAGGGCACATGGATGTGAGAGCAAATGCAATTAGAGGCATGAAAAGTAAGTGGACTTTGGCAAGACAAATTGCTGTAAGGGATAACGGCTGACGGATGAGATCAGTAATGGAATGGCAGCCAAAGGCGTGACCACGGCCAAGAGGATGACCATTGTTGAGATGGATTTTGATTGAAACGAGATGGATTGTGGCATCGCGAGAACATGACTGATTTCTATGATGTGGAGAAATCTTAATCCGTCAGTGTATAGACAATAGCTCATGATTATGATGTTAAAAGTGGCTGGTCATTAGAATGATGAAAGTGTCTTGTCTACCATCACATTTTTTCCCCATACTGCACATGTAATTAATCATCTCAAATTAATAGGAATATATTACACTTGGAATGTAATCTTCCTGAATGAATGCTAAATATGAACTAAAATTAATCAAGTACCCCAGCCAGAGTAAAAAAAAAATGTACCACATACTAGGCCCGTGTAGCAGCCGCACATACTGAATGACCATTGCCAAAAGTTCGAAGACAATAACGTTCTGCACGGAGAATGTACAGTATTCGGGTGGCCCCATATAGACTGCTCTGAGGAAATTCCATTAGAGAGATGCATGTTGGGATTAATTCTATTTGTGCTTCATTAAGCTCACGCTCGGAATCCAAATCTTGTTTGTTAATGACAGGTACCCTGTTATATGGCCCTGAGGAGATGCTTGCGCTGGCTTTAATGTGTGCGTATCTGATTACTTAGTGCCCCTTTTATTGACAGTTATAACGTTTTTTTTTATTTAATTGTCTAATTTGTTGGGTAACAGCCCATCTTAAATAACCGTGGTTTCGTTGTTTATTTTGTATTTTTAATTACCCTGTTATTTATTGCACACGCTGACGATTTACATTCAAAGGGTACATATTTACATAAAGCATTTGAAATTCAACCGAACAATTGTGATGCATATGCCTACGGATTGTGACACAACGTATGCGAGCATTATATTTAGTTATGATACAATATATTTAGAGATCGTTAAAATACATGTTTGGACAGGGACAGTAGTCATTAGGGTTGGTCAAAGTGAAATCGTTGTCATTCCCTATACATGTCAAAGCAAAAACACACACACACTGCATCCATTGTTATCATGGTGCTTATAATGAGGTTATTAAAAATAAGGTAAAGATGCAGCCTGGACAATTGCCTGCTCACGCCACTGCTGGCAGAAGGGCCTCCACTAGAGGGAGCTCTACAGGGCTCCTCTGGAGGCTATCTTGTCCCCACTCGCTCATGCTCGACTACCCACACTTTACCCCACCGCATGCGATCTTCCGATCGGCTAACCACGGTTGGATCCATTTATAGTGCCGGGTGGACAGGAGCGTTGAGATTTTATTGTTTCAACCGCCGCACCGGGAGAACGAATGGAACTGGCAGGCTTCTGGATTGCGAGCCCGGTGCGGTCATTTAAAGATTTAGGTTCGATATTCTGGTGGAGACTTCACAGGTGGAGGAGCTGCTCCCATTCTAGCACTTTGTCCATATTGGATCATCGTTGCGAGGCTTATCGTGACCCCAACCTTGCAGACGGACACCAGTAGGCAGAGCTAAATGCATTAAAGCTCAGTTAATAACGGTTCGTCGCAACAGTGATGCCAGTGTCCTGTACACAAGTTTGGTTCGTATTGGACTGCCGCTACGAGGGTTATCGCCGCTGCCAAGTTACAGGCGGACAGACGGATAGACAGACATACAGACACACACACGCGGGAGGGTCAGACCAGACGGAGCTCGTGCATGGACAACCTTCGTTGTAGAGCGTCGGTGGTGACGACGACGGCGGCGGTGTGCGTGTGACGCGTGAACGACCCGGGCTCCCCGCAGGCGGAGGAGCTGCTCAACACGGCGGTGCTGACGGGCCGCACCGTGGCGCTGCCGCTGCGAGTGCTCGTCGTGGAGGAGAGCGGCCTCGTGACCGACGTCTCCGAGGAGGCGCAGTGCTACTCGCTCGACGAGGACGTCCTCAAGGTGAGGACGTGCTCAAGGTGCGGACGGTGTTCGTGGTTCGGCGGAGCGCGAGCCGCTCGTTGCGAGGGTCCGCTGTTCGAAGTCAGCGGGCGCCCCTGGTTGTGAACCACAACGTGCACGCCGCTGCCTGCCTCGCAGCAGGTGCTAAAATATCCCGTGACATGGATCAAAAATGAGTAGGCCATGTGTGTGTGTGTCCAAAAACGTGTTGTTGTTGTTGTTGCAATGTTTTCCCTGGTTTTATCCCAAATGTGCTGTCAATTTTCGCAACACGAGACGATGTATCCATGCAGATCTCTCACAGCGCATGGGCCACGGAAGCAGATACCACAGAGCTACCTCTGAGATCCCTTCTTCAAGTGACTTCTGGTGCACACAGTTGAGGGCAGCACTTGCCCACCCACTCTGAGAATGAGAGTGACTTTGGTCCCATGACAGTGAAACTGATATTTCATTCTCACAGTTCGAATTGAGCCAATTAAGTGCGGAACCAAATTTCATGGGATGTGTCCTTCATTGGAATGTTAGGTGACTGCCAGCTATATCTCCACTGCCTCCAACTTGTGCATAGAAAGGCAACCCGTATACACAGGCACCCATCCCATGTGCACAGACACTCCTCCAATGTACCCAGACACTCTTTCTGCGTACCATAGGCACTCCATTGTCCACGCTGCTGCTTTTGGTTTATAAGATAAAAGTGTAATTGCTGAAAAACGAGCTAACAAAATATGAAT
Source organism: Lethenteron reissneri (assembly GCF_015708825.2). Taxonomy (NCBI): domain Eukaryota; kingdom Metazoa; phylum Chordata; class Hyperoartia; order Petromyzontiformes; family Petromyzontidae; genus Lethenteron; species Lethenteron reissneri. The sequence goes on from NC_083805.1 coordinate 5,504,861, forward strand.
GGATAAAAACAAACTGCATGTGATTGATGATATGCACACATCTTTCAAAAGTCAACAACAGTATAATGATGAATTAAACAAACAATGTAATTCAGCCAGCTGCTGATAGCGATCATAAAGCAAACAAACCCACCACTGAACAATTTTTCCTGCTCTCCATGTCAGACTTAGAAAAAAAAAATATTGGTGTGCATTGCCTATCTGTGTACTCCTGTTTACAGGAGTCCATGGTTTTTTTTGCAGCAAAAATGACAAAACATTTCTCAATAAATCAACAGCAGCACGACTGTTGTTGCACGATGCGTGCATCTTACATGTCTTGGCTGACTTGTGTAAAATCGGTGCCGCTCCGTGTACACACACGGTGATGCTGTAAATTTTACAAGTCAAGCATTGGTAGAACAAAGAGACCAGCCAATTTAATTGCTCGTGAACGGTGGCGCTATTTGAATTCATCGCCGTGAATGTAATCCCATTGCTCTCCAATGTTTTTTCCGGAGGTGGAAACCCCTGTGCAGCATGGGGTGCGAACGGCCACGGAGTAGCATAATCCAATTCGTGTTCGCACCAGCCACGCCACGCGTCCATATGTTCCACCTCCTGATCTCTAGTACTCCAAACTGGCCCTTTATATCCCCTTTGTTTGCCCAATTCCACTCACCTTGCATCAAGGGGTTTACGTCCATGAATAGTCCCCCCTCGCCCGGCAGATGTTGATTGCTGCCAGTGCTATTGCATTTCAATAATACTGCAGTGGCACTAAACATTTATAGCCCTTGACTGCAGCTGTTTTGAATTAACTCAGCCTTCAATCCCTCTGGAATTTGGAAAATAAATGCCACTATGGGGAACTTCAAGCAGTCATCCCGCGGATGGACTAGATCCTACCATAAGAACGTGGAATTGCCACCACTTGCTCACATTTAAGTAGAAAGACATTTTGACGTGCCTCCTTTTTAATTACACCATGTTAGCGTCGCTCCGGACGGACATGGATGGCCAGATTAGGTGTTGATCACAACAATCCATCATGTGCCTTGCTGCCCTTATTAGGCACTCAATAGTACTTATTCCATTAGTCTGCAAGGATAAATGGCAAATATTCGTGTGTATTTGTCGTCGTAAGGGAAATGGTGGTGAGTGTAACGGTGAGTGCTCTCCGCTGCTCTGCTGCTGGTGACCTGAATTTACATCTTTGGCTATGCACAATGGTAGTGACGAGGATATCTAAGACTAAAATGAATTCCTGAACACACTGTTCCTTTGTCTGCCACTTGCCATGATATCCCTTAAAACTAACCAAGGGAGATCTTTGTTGACAATTGGATGATGTATTAATTGTAAGAAAATAAGCCGACTTAAAATAATGTTGCCAACTATTTACACAGGAAAGCCTCATTGGGTCTCAGGATATATTTGTGTTCAGTAGGGTTCTGACATTGGAATGTTGGGTTAATACCATTAATGCTAAAACAAATACTCCAAGAAGGCCCGTGTGGCCTATGGGTCGTGTAAAAAAAAAGATTAATTGTTTTACGTGGAGAGACAAATATGGGTCAGAGGCGTCTTGTCTGTTTATTAATTTCTTCCATGAACGGGTGTTTGTCTTTGGGAAAAAACCAACGGAGCTGGATAAATGGGATGCATACAAAAGGTGTGCCTCTCCTTCTGCTGTCATATGGTGGGGAGTTTATCAGCAACACTTACATCGCCCTGCGAAGGTTGACGAGTGAGTGAGTGAGCCATTGGACGGCTTCGGGAGTAGGCTGGTGGATATCTTAAACGCTGCTGCCAGCAAATGAACGACGTGGACAGTGACGTCACTATGTTGTCCATGGTTTCAGATTGGGTGACCTTAGCTGCACCCGTGGGCAGTTGCTATTTGTCCCTTGATGTAGGAAATAGCCGTTACTGCGGTATAGATTTTTTTTGTAATCATGGTCGCGCCCTTTCTCTCTCTCTCTCTCCATGTATATGTATGCATACGCTGCATAAAATATGTAAAAAAAATCTCTGCATCGCATTAAATTAACACTTCACTGGACGTGCATTAGCCTCATTAGGCTGCTGCTGCTGCAGAGTAAGGTTTTTAGAAGTTAATAAAATTACACAGCATGACTGGTTGTATGTGTAATTTTTATCTAAAACAACAATTCATAATCAACGTTTATGGGTTTAGATCGCGTTTATTTATAAATGTGTCGTAACCCTCCACCACCCGACACGGCCAATCAGTAAAAATGTGTCATGTTGACAAAGACACATTTTTACTGATTGGCCGTGTCGGGTGGTGGAGGGTTACGACACATTCATAAATAAACGCGATCTAAACCCAAAAACGTTGATTATGAATAACATTGGTCGCGAAAGCCTACGTGTTCAACTAAAACAACAATTCCCGATTTGCATTTGTAAGTAAATATAGAAGAAATCATTGTACGACTTTAAAGAAAATGCCGAAAAATAGTTGCTCTCTCTGGGAATGTTTCTTAAATTGCTACAGTTGTAAGAACTATGTTATGCAATTTGAGCTCGTCACCAAACATTGTTGAGAGGCAACAGTCATCATTAGCCACTGTTACAATTCTGGAATGCTGTAATGATAACCGTGGCTTACAAACAATGGGACAATCACTAGTTATATTCTTTTTGGTTCTGTTGCTATGCAATTTGTATTAATCGGGGGGGGGGGGGGTGACAGTAATTTGTATTCGAAGCAGAAATTAATGGCATCCTTTGGGTCAAGTTTCATAATACCCAGGTCACATTAATATGCGCATCACCACAATGCCCTACTGTTAGCCAAGGTCTTTAGTTTTGTTTGTATCCAAATACATAATTTATTAACAGAAATCATTACGTGCATCACGCGTCATTTTAGCTCTGACATCTGTATCTCATTATGAACCTCTGCAGGTCGATAAGGAAAAGTGTCCTGTATCTGCGAGCTAATTTGGATCTAATGGGCAGGGTTTGCTTGGGTCTTGGTCTGGCCATTGACTCATCATTGGCTCATCAGCGGGGAAGCCTTGAAGTTCTGCTTATCAGCGGGAAAGCCTCATCAATGGCGAGAAGTCTCGAGGTTCTGCTGTGTTGACCCTTGGAGAGCTGTGAATACAACCACAGATTACCCAGCCTCACGGATAATGCCAGATTCTTATTTTTAATACACATGCATACATCCACGCACAAAGAGTGAAGAGGTTCAAGTTCAAGTTCATTTATTAGGTGTAGCCCTGTGAGCCGTTCGGCTCTTGAATCGGGTGCAACCGCAACAAACAAAAAACAAAAACATGAACAAAAAACATATTAAAGTGAATATGTGACTAAGTGCAAACAGAAAATCCAAGAAAAGACAGCAAAATATTGCAGAAAAAAACACCGTACACCAACGCTGTGTGCAAAAATCCCAGTGGGATGCAAGTCAAACAACAACAACAACCATAAGGCAACTTAGATTAAGGCCATCAGTCTAACTCTGTACTAGAACAGGATGAGTTCAGATTTTCACTCACCACTGATGTTAGTCGTGACCGTGAATAGAACTCAGGTCGCTGGGTTCACAGTGCAGCACACGAACCACTGCTCAGCTGTCCACTCAAGCAACCCTCACGATTAACGTGTCATGGGAAAGGCTTCGTCCAGCCGTTGGTTGACAAAGAGTTGTTCACGTGTATTATCATTGACCGTGAATAGAACTCAGGTCGCTGGGTTCACAGCGCAGCACACGAACCACTGCTCAGCTGTCCACGCACTCATTAGCGTGGCGAAGCTCGGTCAAGCAACCCGCACTATTAACGTGGCATGGGAAAGGCTTCGTCCAGCAGTTGGTTGACAAAGAGTTAATTCAGACGCTGTCGCCTCGACAGACCTGTTCTTCACCTGAGGACGGCTGCTTGCGTTGTGGCCGAAACGTCGTGAGAATTATTTTATTATGTTTTATTTTTATTATTTTATTACTTCCCTTCTACGTGACTTTACAGAAAGAACCAAGAAGATGAATCCCTGCAGTCACGAAAGCTTTAAATCGAAATTTGACAAAGAGTTGTTCACGTGTATTATCATTGAAGAGAAAAAAAAGAGCCGAGGCCATTTCCTGCTCAACTAAGTATTGAGGCGGTGCTTTATCGATTCTTTATATTCCTGAGCCAGTGGTAGAATTTTCAATTCGCATGGTAGGAGTGTGCCTATCAATAGGACAGCCCACTGGTGACATCCCCAAAAAATTGGTATTCATTTTGTTGACTCCAGAGGAATGATGGACTGAGTCAACACCTGGCCAGGATTTGAACTTGAATTACCATTATTATTATTTACGGTATACAGTACAGCACATGTACTGTAATACAATTCAGTACATAACAGTATGGGATGCCTTTTTGTAACAGAGCCAACGCCTATGTGTGACAACCTGACATTTTGCTCTTAGTATGTTCACGATATATGAATACTAAAAAAAAAAACATTTAATTTATGCTATCCAAGCAGGTGACTGGGTGTATAATTTAAAAGTGCAAAAAAAATAATTTCACCAGCTACCAAAACGTGTTCTACGTTTAAGTAAAATCTACAAATAACTAAAAATATTATTTGTATTTTTGCTGAAAAATTGCAAAAAAATAAAGGAAACATGCCTCTTGGAATGAGCAACTTGATTTCTGTGACAGATGACATTAAAATGTACCTGGGCAACAGGCCTTTTCCCTCAAGGCAAATGCTCTGCAGGCAGATCAATGTCAAGATGTGCATTGCACGATTCCGAGAGTATTGTTTGAATTTACTTTGAAATGGGTATATGACTTGGGTAGTGCCTTTGCACTGGGTACTTTAATTTTGAACGATACTGTTGAGACAGCGGAAAAGAATGGGATCAGCTGTGTTAAGAGTCTTATTGGGTCTTTCGATGAATGGCTAAATTGCCAACGCACTCTGTGACACGACTTTATGAAAGTGTATGCAAATTTTTCTACATTAGGCCACATTACAGGCTCAGTCAAGTGTTTTTTGAAAGATACGATCAGCTCTGTCAATGACCCGAGGCTTATTAATTGCTTTGCCAACCCAGAATGCATTTTAGATAATGAATGAACTAGATTTGTTGAGGAAGGCCTTACATTAAAATAGCACAAACCAATTAAATGTCAGATACAAATACAAAGTGTGTGAATATTACAAAAAAGCCAATTTTTGAACTAACTTGAGTGATGCATGCTCAATTTGCAATTCACACCTCATATGACTACATTTTTACATTGTGCAGTACATGGATCTTCCAATGAACCATAATGCAATGTTACCATTCATGATACTGAAAAATAATCATTTTGTTTTATAATATATATTTTTTCCACGAAATATTAGTAACTCACACCACAGAATGGTTACGACCTTCCATAATTCATTCAATACAATCAATTTCGGCGGTTTTATTGGTATTCCAGAAAATATAACAACTGCCTTGCAGTGCTAAGAAGATTACAGCACTAATATTTCTGTCAAATACGTTGATTCAGTCTTTTTTTCCCCTCTGTGCAGAGGATCACAAATATTGATTGTTTCGTAATTTTCCCACGATGGTGAGCAGGTGTCAGCAGGCTGCGAGTACGTGTACGTCAATGGCAAGGAGAGACAGGGCTCCACGCGGGCTCGCGTTCACGTCAGCTACGAGCACATGCGCGCCTCCCTGGATCTGACCGTCTGGATGCCCAAGCTGCCCCTGCAAATACAGATCTCTGACAACATACTCAACCCCATCAATGGATGGCAGACACTCGGACCCTCCACAGGAAGGTATAGTGCCTCCGATTCCCCGGCACCTCCGGTTTGCACGGTTGGCTACATACGATGCCCTCTGTGAAGTTCACGGAATGGGGAAGCCTTTATTCAGCGGTGGAATTAAGAGTGTCCTAAATATTTTTGGTTCGGAAATTGAGAGAGTGGTAGCAGGATGGATGTTTAAATCTGGTGACCCGAAGTTGAATTCCCAGCGACAGATAACATCGGTGGTGAGTGACATCTGAACCAGTTCCGCTTCCAATGGATTCAGATGGTGCACCCCTTATAATTAGTGATGTAAACAAAGCAAATCCTTTAAAGAGGTACACTTCAACTTTTCCTCTCTCTCTCCATGATATGATCTTTATGGTGGGACCCTGGGGTCCCGAATTAACTGAAATCAAAATCGTTATTAATTTATTTTGGCGACTCCGTCCCACCGCGTACATAAACGCCGTGACCCACCTGGTGCGGATCATTCTGTTGTCAAGTCCTCCAAGCGCAGCAGCGAGGACGAATGCGCATAAGAAACAAAAGTTTGAAACTTTGATTAGCGCATTGAGGACAGACACGTTCAAGAGGTGTACGGTCTGTTCTGTTATTTCCCCACAATGGTACTAATGACTATTTTATATTCTTGGTAAGCATCACCGGCTCATATCTACCCAGTCTGATTTTAACTGCATTATAGGTATGTTTCCAGTGAAAAGGGGGGGGGGGGTAGAAATCAACAACTCTGGGTATATTCAGCATTGTCACTTTTGAATGATCTCACAGACCTTCAGCGACATTCCGAGTAGCCCATAACAAGCAATGGGCGGCAATGGTATTTTTTCGGAAGAACTATGTAATTTCTCACTCTCCAAAGTTTTTTTTTATTCAACTATACAGTAAGATTAGCACTGTACTTCAATGTCTTGGCGGCACAAGATTGTCCATCACATAATTTTTGTTCACGTTTTGGGAAATTGCTGTCATCCGGAGTAAAGGTAATGATATATTTTTTTTTCAGTCTTCGGCAAGAATTTGTACTCCGAGTATTGCACCGTTAAATTTCGATTTTAAGCTTTCGTGACTGCAGGGATTCATCTTCTTGGTTCTTTCGGTAAAGTCACGTAGAATGGAAATAAAATAATAAAAATAAAACATAATAAAATTATTCTCACGACGTTTCGGCCACAGCGCAAGCAGCCGTCCTCAGGTGGAGAACAGGTATGTCGAGAAGACAGAGTCCGAATGACAGTCTGAAAGACAGAGTCTGAATGACTCTGTCTTCTCGACAGACCTGTTCTCCACCTGAGGACGGCTGCTTGCGTTGTGGCTGAAACGTCATGAGAATTATTTTATTATGTTTATGTTTATTATTTTATTATTTCCATTCTACGTGACTTTATCGAAAGAACCAATAACATATTGCACCGTTGTTCCAGATTGTGCAGCAAAATAATGAATTGTTTGGATCCGTGTTAGTGGTGTCATTTTAACTCAATAAAAAATGGCTGCCAGAGCCTCTGCCGATCTTCCAGATAATGTAGATAAAGGAAAAAGTGAAGTGCACCTTGTCAAGCCACTTGTTATATTTGTATCATAAACTACTAGGGGTGCACTGTTTGGGTGAACTGGGAGCGGAACTGCTACAGATATGTGCTCCCAGATGCCTCTGTGTCTGAGAGGGTGTGTAAAATCTAGTGTTGTTTATTTTTTAACGTGGAGGGAGAGATATGCGAAGGAGGCATATTTCCTCCTATTTATGTTTTGGTTCTATGTCTACAGAACTGCACAGCACTCCCGTGAACACAATCTGTGAGAAAGATCCACTTTCCCATTGTTCTCGATCCGCTGTTCTGCCCTCTCCCCACTTTCATCAACCTGCAGGTGACCCAACGTGGAGGGAGGATGGCCAAATTAGTCCTCATTTCCTGTCGGCACTCCTCCAGCAGTGATTCGACAAAACGGGCTGTCCATGTACAACGCGTTTATTGTACAACGTGTACAGCTCTTGATAAACCAAATTCAGAGAGAGGTGGACAATCATGATATTTCAATTGTAGCATGATTTAAGTACAGTTAGTGTGTGTGTGGGTGTGGTATTTTTTCCTTCCACTGAGTTGTTTTAATTTGACCATGAACCCAATTGCACGAGAGTAGCGTTCATTGTTGATGCAATCCTATCGGCACTCTCCGTGTGTGTTCCGCGTGAGTTATGTACTCGCACATGGGGGTAAAGCGTGATGTGAAATGCTCCACTGAATTGCCAAATGGGTCCTTGCTCTTTATGGGTGCCTCCACTGTCACTACTAAAAAGCCCTGCACCGTGCAATGCGCGCAAGTGTTTCCCATTATTATTGGTCGTCTGATTAACAAATGGAATGTAACGTGTTTAGTATAACTTTGGGGATGTCCACTGGCCATCTATCGTCGCAACACGCCGGAGTGGATTATTTTGTATATTGGCATTGGATGTAGGCACAAGTTCCGTAATTAGCCATGGACCGCTTTGCCTTTGGACACGAGACAATCAGAGTTTTTGAGCTATTTACGTCTGTCTTGAAAACTCACCTTTTTAAATCCTTTATGTTAAGTTCGCTTGCTTGCTTACGACCGTGCAAATCTTTCGGTCGTTTTTTAAACCCACTTCCCGTGATCCAATCGAGCTGACATTTTCCACACAGACTCGTTGTGCGTGACAATTAATGTTCGTGAAATTTTTTTTCCAAAAGTTTACACTTTTTAGGACAGAAATATTATATTTAATTACCAATTGCTTAATGGTGCAATGCAATCATCTGACCCATAGGTGGCAGCCATCTCAAGCCAGAGGACGAGAGAACTCTAGCCGCCACGCATATAAAGGATTTATAGTGGAAAACTTTGTTTTTACGGGTTATACTTGTTTAAACTGGCTTAGCGCCCACTACTTCTGGCTGATGTACCCTGCAGGTTATGTTTCTCTTCCTGCTTTCCATGCGCAGCACATCGGTATCCGTGGCTGAAACGTGCCTGACAAATGTCAATCGTCATTAGTTAATATCCAAAAAACAAAATCATACTGTACATCTTGGCATAGACAAATTAACCCTGCCCTTTAAAGTTTTCAAAGCCATACAATTACAATGGCGCATTTTCGACATTAATGTACGTAAAAGGCTTAGCAATATATCTAAACTAGCTGTACTACCCGGCTTCGCCCGGGACTTGTATCCACCACGGCCGGCCGCCTTTGTCTCCCCAGTGGCGATGTTAATACGCCACACCAGTTACTCGTTTGAGGCTGAGTCGACCTATGGGAGGTTCAAATAATCTTGACTGGTGGTGGCCGTGAGCGGGAATCGAACTGGGTTCGCCGGGTTGGTAGCGCAGCGTAGCGTTAACCACTACACCCACCGCTCCTCACACACACAGACGCACAGACACACGCACAGACACACACACAGACACACGCAGACACACACAGACAGACACAGACAGACACACAGACACACAGACAGCACGCTAACCACTGCACTACCGCTCCCCACACATCACACACGCACACACACAGACACACACACAGACACACACACAGACACACACACACAGACACACACACAGACACACACACAGGCAGCACGCTAAGCACTACACTACCGTTCCCCCTACACACCACACACGCACACACACAGACACACACACAGACACACACACAGACACACACACACAGACACACACACAGACACACACACACAGACACACAGACACACACACACAGACACACACACACACAGACACATACACACAGACACACACACACAGACACACAGACACACACACACAGACACACACACAGGCAGCACGCTAAGCACTACACTACCGTTCCCCCTACACACCACACACGCACACACACAGACACACACACAGACACACACACAGACACACACACACAGACACACACAGACACAGGCAGCACGCTAAGCACTACACTACCGTTCCTCCTACACAACACACGCGCGCGCGTCCATAGATACACATACACGCGCTTGCTGCAGACACACACGACTTTGAGGGTGCGTACGGCAGTAAACGACTGCAATAATAAAGCGGCAATGCTGCGCGAGGAACGCCTTAGACCTGCAACACATTTGTGTAATGCGAGCGTAAACACACAAACACATACAAACACATACACACACATACACACAAACACATACACAACAACAACAACAACAACAACAACCGCCATTCGCCACTAAGTGGCGGTGACGTCACCACGATGCTTGTGCCAGGCCAAGTGCACCTTGAGGCCACGTGAAGTGTCGAAAGCCCGCTGGCAGGAGGTCACGGGGCAGACCCAGGTGCCACTGGTCGACTGACCGAGATGACCGAGATGACTGGCTGATGCACCACCTGTGCCCCCTACTGTGCCAACTTGCTGTGCTTTAGCCACCCGGCGCTCCGCTCGTTGTTGTGAGCGTCGCTCCTCCGCCCTCCGTTGTTGTTGGAGGGCGACTGCCTCCAACTGCCCAGTAGCGTCCTTCACGAGCCTCCTCCACTGAGGCCGATCTTGACACCGCTGGTACCAGTCATCGGCAAGTCCACTCAGCTCCACGTCCTCCTGTACCACATCACTCCATCTCTTCTCCAGCCCGTGCCGCGCCCGTCTAGCCCCCTCGATCCGGCCGAACAAAAGCTGTTTAGGCATGCGGTGGCTGGGCATGCGGGCTACATGACCCAGCCAACGCAGCCTTGCCTGCCGGAGGAGCTCACTGATGGGACTTTGCCCAGATCTTTCAAGGATTTGTGAGCTCCTCACACAATCCAGCCTGGTTAAACCCAGGATGGATCGTAGGCAGGCCAGCCTAAATGTTTCCAACCGGCGAAGATGCTCCACCAGGGGGGTCCACGTCTCGCAAGCGTAGAGAAGGGAGGGAATGACCGTGGCCGAGAAGACCTGAAGCTTCGTGCGGAGCGACAGACCAGGTAGCTTCCACACAGCGTTACGCAACCGATGAAAAGATATTGCCGCTCGACTGATTCGGAGTGAGACCTCTGCTGATAGACTGGAGCCGGTCATAAGCACACTGCCCAGGTATGGGAAACTCTCCACTCTCTCCACAACTGCCCCATCACCAATTGGGAGTTGTGGGGGTGGAGTGTCCGATGGTACAAAATACCCAGGCAGGTGCTTGGTTTTGGTGGGGCTGATGGTAAGGCCCCACCTCTTAGTGGCACGCTCCAGTCTCAGCAGCAGCGCCTCCAACTCCTCTTCTGAATGAGCAGCTATTACCAAATCATCGGCATACATAACGTGGTTGACCAATAAGGAGCCATCCCTTGATCGCACCCGGGCGTCGATCAGCCTCCCATTATATCTGTACCAAACGGAAATTCCCCCGGTACAGCTATTGAAGGCTTCACGAACTACGCGGTCAAAATAGATGTTAAATAATGTGGGAGCCAGAGGACATCCCTGTCGCACCCCAAGGTGTACAGGGAAAGGCTCCGACTCCCGGCCACGTAGTTTTACCCGGGCCCGCTCACCATCATGAAGGTCCTTAATGATCGTGAGCAGAGGGTCAGGGACTCCGAAAGCACGAAGAACAACCCAGAGTCCAGTCCTACTGATGGTATCATAGGCCTTGACCAGGTCAATAAAGCAGAGATGTAGGTCTTTTTGGAATTCCCTACACCTCTGCTGTAGCAGACGGACAGAAAATATGGCATCTGTGCAGGACCGCCCTTTCCTGAAACCGCATTGGGGCTCCGCAAGCCCCTCCTCAGCGTGCCTAGCAAGGCGATGTTGAATAATCCTTGCCAGGACCTTACCCGGCACACTGAGGAGTGAGATGCCCCTGTAGTTGTTACAGTCTGTGCGGTCCCCCTTCTTAAAGAGGGGGACCACCAGGGCATCCTTCCAGTCCTGCGGAACCCGTCCAGTGGTCCAGACTGTTGTTATGATGTCATATAGGGCAGTCTGTGCACAAACGCCACCCTCCCTCAGCATTTCGCTTGGGAGATCATCTCTGCCCGGTGCCTTCCCTGGTCTCAGACTCCGGATCGCCCTCAGTACTTCCTCAACAGCTGGAACCTCAGCCAGCCACTCACAGGGGGTGACCTCTTCCAATATTTGAGGCACCGCAGCCTCAGCAGGGTTATCCCCACTTTGTGCCATGATGTTTTCCTGGCTGAGAGAATTTCCCTCCCCCAGGACCTCACAGAAATGCTCAGCAAATCTGCAAACCTGTTCCTGGGGGTCGGAGATTGGATCACCGTTTTTTCCTCTAATGATGGTAATAGGTGTGGCGCTGCAGGTTACTTTTTTGATGGAGTTAAATAGTGATTTGTGATCACGGGCCACTGAGGCAGACTCCATCTCCTCAGCAACCCGCGACCACCACCCATCCTTACAACGCCTTACGGCTCTCCGAACTTCCGAGCGAAGGCTGCGGTAAACCTCCTCATTCTCTGACGTGGGATGCTGTAGGCGATGAGAGTGGGCCTGTCGCTTTTTCTCAATTAACCTGAACACCTCCTCTGTCAGCCAGGGTTTCTGGGGAGGTCTGGACCGCGTACCCAAAGCAGCCATTGCAGCTGCATGAGTCACAGTCCTAAACCTCGCCCATTTACCCTCGACATCAGGTGGAGTGGGGGACGATGCCAACCCCAGCTGCAAGCGATGATGAAATTCTCGCTTGCAACTTTCATCAGCTAACTGAGACCAGGCCACTTTTGGTTGGAATGGGATCCTGGGTGTACACCCACCACCGGAGTGGAAGAAAGGCAGGCGCATCTTACAGATGACTAGTCGATGGTCAGAGGACAGATCAGCTCCACGGTAGGTCCTGGTGTCAAGGACATGGGTTCGCATCCGCTGGTCCGTCACTATGTAGTCCAGCAGATGTTCTTGCTTGGACCCGGCATGTATCCATGATGTTGTGTGGATGCGCCGATGCCGGAAGAGCGTGTTGGTAATTACAAGCCCATGGGCTGCACAAAAATCTAGCAGCCTCCTACCGTTATTATTGAGCTGATCTGGCCCATGCCTTCCAATCACTCCAGACCAGGTGTCAGCATCATGACCAACTCGGGCATTGAAGTCACCCAACAAGATGACTCTGTCCCGAGTGGCCACTTTAGCCAGCACCTGTGACAGGAGGTCATAGAAAGCGTCTGACTCATCGGCTTTGCTTGCATCCCTCCACGGATGTTCGTCTTCGGTGGGGGCATAAGTAACCACGACCACCACTCCTCGCCTCTGGTTGATGGGAAGGCGAGCCCAAAGTATCCTGGGGCTTACAGCTTCCCACACCTCACCGCCACGCTCCCACGCCCCCTTCATTCTTTTGTTCAGAAGAAGAGCCACACCCTGTTGTTTGGCAGTCTCCTGCCCCGAGTAGAGGACTGTCCACCCCTCATGGTGGCAGGAGCCAGAACCGGTCCACCGGACCTCCTGAATGCCACAGAGATCCAGGCGGTACCGGTCCAGCTCCCGACAGAGGAGTGGCAGCCTCTCCTCCGCAGTGAGCGTTCGAACATTCCACGTGGCCATCCGCAATGGTTTTTTGTTGTTTCTGGAGGAGCCCCGAGGGTGAAAATTCAATCTCCTGGCTCCGCCAAATGGGGTTTGGCCAGGAGACGTCATAAAAGCCTGACCCCCCGGGGCCTCCGGCACAAGCTTATTTGTTACAGATTTATGTTTAATTCGTGGTTTAGTGGTAATGAATTGAAGGTGGAGGGGTTACCAGCCCCTCACACCCGTCCAGAGCCCCCGTTTAGCCACTGTGGTGGTCACAGACGCCATGAGGGGAGAGGCCAATGGGCATTGGCCCTCCCCCCACAGCACTGCCCACGACAGTGTTGCCCGTCCGGCACCGCGAGGAGGTAGGAGGTTGTTTTGCCGGACAAACACATACACATACACACACATACACACACATGCATACACACAGACATACACATACATACAAACACACACATACATACACACAAACACATACACAATACACACATACATACAGACACACACATACATACACACAAACACATACAGACACATACATACACACATACATACAGACACACAGACATACACATAAACACATACACACATAGTCATGACCCGGCTTTGCCCGGGACTTGTATCCACCACGCCCGGCCGCCTTTGTCTCCCCAGTGGCGATGTTAATACGCCACACCAGTTACTCGTTTTGAGGCTGAGTCCCTCCCTCGCCACTCTCCCTCCCTCGCCACTCTGCCTCCCTCGCCACTCTGTAGAGGACGTGAAATTTGTATGAATTTACCTCAGAGTGGCGTGTTGGGTGTCGAGGCCTAGCACCGTGCAGAGCCTCCCGCCTTGCCTGATTTTCCCACCCGGCGAACGCTGGGTACGGGTGCCGGTCCCCCCCCCCCCGCGCTATTAAAAATGGCGTCCACCCCGCGGCGAAAAGTTGCTACTCGTTGCCAGGGGCAACCGCCGTCCAATGAAAGCGGCGAAGGCGTCGTTAGCTGTTGCCAGGGGCAACCGCCGTCCAATGAAAGTGCGTATGGTCCGAAATCCACACACACATACACAGACAGACAGACATGCACGATTTTATATATATAGATTTCCTGGAAATAATATACTAAATAATGGTATAGTATACTGAGTCATCGTGTCCATTTATTCACTACCTGAGAATGATTTACGAATAAAATACGTTTCTATTGGCTATACTTTATAGTGGTCGGTTGCCTAAAAAGTGTGTGCTCAGAAGCAATTAACCAAATTGTAAACACCACTGCCAACTTCATTGGCATATACTCTAGAATTTATTGGCCTAATTGAACCAGTTGCTTCTCTACTGTATATCTATGACTTTTCTAAAACGTACACTGTACATTACACACATTTAGGGTAACAGTTTACAGGCCATATGGTTGCCTGTAATACAGGAAATAGGGTTGCCCTATATATCCGTTTCCCTATTATCTGCTACTCCTATTATAATTGACGTCATCACATCTACCCCTCTATTAAAGGAACGAAAACAGGAGGATTTCTCCACAAATCTGGCTGCCGCCTGATGATGCCGGTTGTGTTTACTGGCGAAACGTCGTACTCAGATTGTAAATGTTGTGGCTTGGCTCTCCAACACACCGGTTAGTGCTGAACTAGTGACGAAATGGTCATGTTCTGTTTACGTGACAACCCTTACTAGTTGGCTGTGTCGGGTGGTGGCGGGTTTAACGACACATTTTATATTTACACGATATAATAAAAAAAAACTGTTATGGATGATATTGGTTGTGAAAGCCTATGTGTTAACCGCGTATCCTTTGATACGTAAATGATTGCTACATGTAACTGTGATGCCATTACAAGTACAAACGTATAACGTGTACATTTTAAAGATTTATTACACAGAGGTGAGGTTGAATTTTTTTCCCAACTCATGTATGAAATGATACACTCATACAGAGTGCTACAAATGTAGATGTTGCTCTACATTCTCTCGTGCAAAGTTGACATTTTACTTCAATAAATAATTAAAAGCAATACATTAACGAGCTCCTAACCTTACTCTTAAAGTAACCTTTAAAATTCACGTAAAAAAAAAAAAACTCTTACCAAACACATTGGAAATCTTGTTTTAAAGAAAACGTATTTAATAACGTGAAATAGTAATTCAATCAACTCGATTGCCTCAATGCTTACTTCCCGTGATCACAAATTGATTAACATCCACGCAGGAAACCTCCGGACAAGAATTGCCTCCCGCAGTACCAACACGCGGCGCTGCGCGTGTACACGCGGTTCTTCTCCGATGCCCCCGAGGAGGGCAATCGAGTCGCCTACCTCGCGGGTACCGGCTGGACGCTCGACGTGACGGCGCTGGTCCGGGAGAACGTCATCGTGAAGGACCAGAAAGTGGCCAGCATCATTGAAGGCGACGTTCTCATCGGAACGGCGCCCGGTTCTACCATGCTGCAGGTGAGACGCCAACATTCCCCAACGCTCCCGACAACATTCCCTTCCGTTGGTGCCATGGTGGCGGACCCCACGGTTTAGGTTAGGTTTCATGCTGGCACGGGCAAAACCCATTGGGCAATAAACACTCATCTTCGATGGGGACCCGGTCACACCATAGAAACCCAATTCTAGATTTGAAGTTTTCGTGACTGCAAGGATCCATACTCTTTGTTTTTTCCAGTAAAGTCACGTAGGTAAAAAATCTAATAAAAATAAATTCAATCACGACGTTTCGGAGGCAACACAAGCTTCTGTCTTCAGGTGGCACCGTCACAGCAAAATTACTGTATCACTTGATACAGTAATTTTGCTGTGACGAAAAAACCAAAGAGTATACCATAGAAACCCGTTTGCAGCAGCAGCAACAACAACAACAACACACCAGAACAAAACAAAACAAGACAACCCACTCGATACCGCGTCCGCAGAATGACAGCTGCACCGACCAGTGTGCGTACCAGTGAGAAGCCGAGGTCAAACCGGTGATCGAACGTGACACGACGCTCCTGCGCGCTTTAAAGCCGCGTTTATGTTTTTGCCGTAGAATGGGCGACACATTTCTCCTCCCCCCCCCCCACGTTATTTTTCCCAAACGCCTCACGCACGCAGATGGTTGCACTGCAGCTCGTTGGGGTCACTATGCGGTTGTGGTGCACACAACTCTCCAATGTGCGTGTATCAGGCCGCGTGCTGACAACTTCAACATCCAGTTCCCGAAGTAGATCCCAGCACGTGGCTCGAAACGTCGGGCATCAGTGCCGCGGAACACGCGGTACAACCCAAGAACACATCGGAGAGCTCTCGTGGCACAACTGCGATAACCTAGCATCACTTTATGAGTAGCTCATCTGATTCTGTACCGCAGTTAATATCGTGAAGGGTTTTCAATGGACGCATGTGGGGTAAGGGAGCGCACTTGCTCATGAATTTCAAAGTGCTGCACTGTGTGTATTTCACTCGTGATATTGCTCGGCTAGCAGAGCTCTACGGAGTGTGCCCTTGTGTGACAGGTATCCTAAGCTTGTGGCTTATCCGTATAGAGATAATAAAGATTGCATGAGATTTCCCGAAAGAGAGACCTTAATAGGCGTCTGTAATGGCAAAATTACCCCCAATAAAATATAGTATTCCCAGAGGCAAACTGGGGCAGTCTTGTAAACAAGCTTTATGAAAACTTAATGAAGGCCCTGGTATAAATATGCATGAATGCTATACGCATTTTCTTATGTAAATCAACACTGCTACTTACTATATCATACTGGAAGTGTATGATTAGGCTATTGTGTTCATATACCGAATTGTTAAGCCAATTCTCACAGTTGGTGTCAACATCGCTGATTCTCCATAACCTCCAGCTACCCCACTGCTAACCAGTTGGAACTATGTTTTTTTTTTATTAAAAGTTACAGTTCTATGCTTTGTGAACGCAATACAAAACTCACATATGCAAAACTATAGGGTATACGATAGCAAAGCAAATCGGTTATCTAAAACGATGTCATTTCTGTATGCCATTCTACCGATTAGCAGTGATTCAAGCTTCCACTTAATTTAACTCGGTTAAACACATTTATTCCAGTCATTCGAGATAACCCTTGTCTTGCCAAGTACAAATGACCATTGTGCTCATTTCAGTTTAGTCCTCACGTGCTCCTAATGGCCGCACGGACCCCTAATGGCCTACACGGACCAATTACAAACCATCCGATGCGAGGAGAGTTGTGCAACATCCCTTTCTTAATCATCGATCCCCCATTGATTCCAAAACCCCATCCCCCAGGTGCTGTCCCCGCTGTCAGACTCGATCCTGGGGGAGCGCGCGGTGACGGTGAGCGAGGAGAAGGTCTCCGTGAGCGGGCTGCACGTGACGCTGCTCTCGGGCCTCTCCCTGTCGCTGCGGCCCAGCAGCAGCGAGCCGAGCGTCATCGTCGCCCGCACCACGGGGCTCAGCATCTTCACGGCCAGCAAGCAGGTACGAGCCGCAGTGGGGTTGTGGTGCTGCAGCCTGACCCACCTAATGGGGGGGGGGGGGTGGTGATGTCAGGATCTAACTCCGGTGGAGGCTCTTCCTCCAGCAGTGGCAGGAGCAAACATTTTTTTGCAGATCTGTACGTACGTATGTTGAACTTCGTTCGCGCCGTACGAAGCCGACCGTGCTAGTTGGCGGTGCGAGGGAAGAACAACGAAGTGGGGGAGAGGACAACATCTCTGCGCACCTTTAACCCTTCATGCAGCTAAAATGAAGTTGTTTGCGAGGAGATTTGCACCGAGTGTTTACTGTTATCATCATCGTCAACCATGGCCATAGTCAATCCACTGCTGCATGAAGGCCTGCCACTGCTGATCCAATGATGTCGAGCGGCGGGCATGACGGTTATTGCACCGCTTTAGGAACGCGGTTTCCTGCGTTAGATTCCCGTCCACGGCCAAGATCGGTAGCGAGCGATGCCTGTGACTGTTTTGGGCATTATTACCCCTCCCTTCACTAACCTGCACTGACCGGCGTGGTGAAGTGTGTTACACAACCCCCATGATCGACGTGGCATGGAGAGGCCTTCATCTAGCGTAGCATTGACAAAGGTCCTCATATCATTGTATATAGAATGTTTTTTTCTTTATAGACGTGAGTGTTGATTTAGAAGGTGTGTTATCTAGCAATAATTATATTATCCAGCAATTGATGTGCATGAGATCTGCAATGACACATTGGCAATTTAAATCATCTAACACTCGGTAAGAAAACATCCTAACTCTTAACGTAATCTGTTTTGAAGAGTTTTTCTGTGTTACAAATAGTTTTTTTAGTTCGTACCTAATGACTAAAGAGTCTTATTTTTTAAGTGTTGTCCAAGTACCTGGTGACATGCTACAATATTAAGACGTGTAAATCGAAAACACCAGCTTTTGGCTCAATGGACTGGACCTAAATATAAAATTTACATTTTGAGCTTTTTACATTTAACCATACCGAGAATCTAAAATATCATTGTATTATTAAAAAAACAATTATGGTTTTGGATGCATCCTAAAGGGGCGTTATGATGATTAAAAGCCAACATTTAACACCTCGTAAATGTTACTGCAAAATGTAATTTTAAATTTAATAAGAGTTATCAAAAATATTTTTTTTAAACTACTGTCACACAATTTAACTGTGTTAATTTCTTTCACGCGATCCTTTGACTGCTGCTTCTTTCAACCCCTTTGCAGAAAGGAACGCTGCGTGCTTGGATACAATTCAGTGATGGCACCACATCGCCTCTCCACTTTTACCAGCCCAAGGATTACAACATCGTCGTTAGCACATTGCAGAAACATATCCTGTCCATTGACGTGAATCCCCACTCACCGATGCCAATGATAATAGCGGAAGGCGAGGGTAATGGGAGAATAAAAGTGGAACTAAAAAATGCGCACGTGTGCCAGAATTCCGTGGAGCCAAGTACATTGATAACATCTGCAATATTCGTACCGGTCAACTTTATCGATCTGGGAGGCCAGCCGTTGGAAAACGACGCACAACCTAGCACCTCATCCAACACTGACATTGGAAGGACACACCCTGGCCAGTGGGACAATGGTAACGATGGATCTCAGGACAGAAGAGGCTCTGAAGACAATGAGAGACCTGCGGACAACCGGAACGTCCCTGACACAAGTCCTTCGGGAAACAAAGACCTCGAGGAACAGCTGTCACAAAAGCCCCGTCGCCTATCTGACCTGCAAATAGGAATGTACACTTTGTTGAGTGTATTCTGCCTGGCCATACTGATGTTCCTGGTGAACTGCTTGTTCTACGCAGTACAGTACAGGAAAAGGCACACGCGGAGGGGACAGCAGGAGGAGATGGCCCATTCTCACGAATGGGTCTCCCTCAAAAATTCAAGCAGCACAATTAGTGCAAGGGCCTTAGACGCCAAGGAGCCGTATCCTGCCACCGTCAATCACATCGTCGACGACGGAGGCTTCGGGAGTGGCAGCAGCCCAAAGATTTACATCCAAACGCATCGACACAGGCACGCGCTCGAAGCGCCTCCGCAGTCAGAAGAGTCGCACCGCAAGTTCGATCTGTCCACGTCGCCCACGTCGCAGAGGAAAAAGGTGACATTTGCCACCTTCACGACGTCCAGCCCTTGCGAAATCCTCCGGCACCACAGCTGCAGTGGACTGGTCGGCGAAAATGAGGCGATCACGTCATTTATATCCAACGCAGAAATAATGGGAGAAGTAAAAACAGTGACAGATTTTGCACAGAGAAGAGAATGAACAATACGGCAGTGCTACTGATTGAAGAAACAACCTATAAATATATATATATGTGTATATATATATATGATTTCCGTAGCACTGGTCTACGACTGTCCCAGCATAATTTTCTTTCTATTGCATACTGTACCTGTTAGCTGGCAATCTAATGGTGTCTGTAAATGTTTGTATACTTTGGAGAAAACAGTCTTTTATAAATGCAAATACACAATTATTATTATTAGAATTGTTGTGGAGAATGTCAGTAGTGAAATGGATGAGTGGACAATATGTTTCCCTACATATCCGTCTCTCTATAGAAGATTTCACGTAATTTTTCTGCACAGTCCGTCGGCCCCACGGGCTTCCTGGTAGTGCATAATTTTAGCAGCACTGAATCAATGTTACTGAATCAATGCTGCTGGAATTATGTACTCCCAGAAGGCCGTGAGGCTGATTGGTTGTGTAAAAAAAGAAAACTTGCATTTTTTTTACGTGGAGATAGAGATATATAAAGGAGACATACTGTCTAATTAAAAGTGCAAGGCTTTGGTAAATAATTAGAGCTAGTGTATGCAATTTACGAGGCCATGCTTGTGTGCATATCCATGGTTTAATGGTCATTTGTTACTCTTATTAGCTAAAAAAAATTTTAATCGTAAAATAAAAACTCGATATTTATTGGTTTCTAAACATTTGTCAAGCAACGTCAAACGGGACGTACACATTTTGACAGCTGTCTTTTTTAAAACACTCTGTTCTTGATTAACGGTATATTTCTCCTATTTAAACACTGATAACACAGTCACTCAAATAGTGTGCTTTACAATTTGCTTTAAAACAATGTTTTTTTTTTACAACCATTTCAAATAACACAATGGATAGGCACATCATTGTAATATAATTAATTATAAGTTCATATATAACTGAATTAGCTGAAACGTGCAAATCTATAAAAACTAAAATCTGGATAAAACAAATATACCAAAACAAACACACAATTTGGAGTTGGCTTTGGTGGGGCGCTACACGTAGCTTTAATACGGAAATATGTAGGTTGTGTTTCTGGATTACAAAAGTGGATAACAGCAACAGCGATTACATTCATGAATGACCCACTTCTTGTGAAATGAGACGGGATCATGCAGAAAGTAGAGTTCGGAGCTGTTTCTGTGAAGTTAAACTGCTCTCGTTAGATGCACGAATTTATGTTCTGTCCACTCCAATTTCCTTTCACTTGCAAAACGACTCGAAGGTCCAATGGCCTAAGCAGTTTTTTCTTTAAAACAGACTTGAAGATTAGCCAGGATTTCCTCAGTAAAGATAAAAAAAACTCTCTCTATATATGTAAATCTGGAATATGTAGCACATACAGCATTCTTCCTTTTTACATCTTAGACATTATATTATTGGTTCTTTCGGTAAAGTCACATCGAAGAATATGAATCCCTGCAGTCACGAAAGCTTTCAATCTAAATCTTATACATTACTGTATATATGCTGGTGCAGAGCAGAAACACAAGACCATTTTTTTTGTAATGGAATAAGTCTCGAGATATGTTTAAGTGGTTATTTTAAAATGGTGTGTTGCAACATTTTCCGTCGTCATACATTGGCATGTCTGATACTCTCCCAATTATAAGGCGCATATTTTTCCCCTGTATTTTTTTTACCAAAAGTTGCAAGTGAATCAGATAATCCTGTAGGTGTATGCGTGTGTGTTTGTATGTGTGTACAGGACCAGATTTGTTTTTAAAACTTTATTAACACCGAGCACAAAGCCTGGGTGCATTTTACTTTCAAGTGAGTGTGTCTTATAATCCGGAGAATATGTTAGTTCCACTACAAAATTACAATTATGAGATTTTAGCAATATTCATAATAATATAATATGGCTGTTTTATTATATTATTTTCTTCAATAAAATAATTTGAACCGCTACACTTTCATTCAAATGCATCACCAGATATCCTTCCAGACCGCTATATGTTAAAATGAAAGAAACACCGACATTTTTGGCACAAAATTTATTTTTTCTGTGACGTTAACAGTATTTTTGTTCTTGTTATTTTAGCGTGTTGTGCTACGATGTGATACGATTTTTTTGTATCTATATAAGTATGTTAATGCCTTACAAACACTGTCCCACAATGCTCAATAATGGTGCCTTGTCATAGGCATGAAAACATGTAGACTGTAAATACCTAAACTTACACCGGATTAGAAATTAACAGTGATGTGTTATCATATGAATCTTTTGCAGTGTTTGAGATAGTATTTTGAAATGTAGAATTGGTACTGACACAAGAAAAACGCTCTAATTAACCATTATGAGTGGGGCTTTGTTTTAATTGGCATTATACTGAAGATATCGGACCTTATTCATGGTGTGGCGATAAGTAATTTTCCACCAATATTCGGTGGTAAATTCGCCAACTGTGTGAAAAATTGCAGAGATATGGCCACCTACATTTTTGGATATTTGCTGACGAATTTTCAGTCGAAAATACCTTATCGGCAAATTAATAAGTAAACTTAATTTTATGCAAACTCGTGTACGTGATATCCACACAAATAAATCAATATTTGTTTGTATGATGTAAAACTGACCGGAGTGATATGTTTTGAACCATCACAGGTTTAATCAGAGACCCAAGTTTAAACAAATTGGAAATCTAGGGATTTTTTTCTTCTTTTATTATTACCCAGTAAAGGCTTATCTAAACCAAAAAAAACAGCCTGCTATATTTTTCATAGAGTAGTGTAAATTGTGTTAGCATTTATATATGAATATAACTTTTCATTTAAAATACCATGACAATCTTTGAGAGGAAATGTTGGTTTATTTTTATATGAATATAACACTACTTAATCAAGGAGCATGGAGAGTTTTTAATACATTGGCTAATCGTGACTGAAAATGCCACCCAGGCTATTTAAGTTCAACACTTCAATTGTAAACCTTTGAATTGGCTGTTCATTTCAGCTTTGAGCGAAAAGTCAGGCAAGCATCATAGTTGAAATAAACAATCTTTCTTGAACATAGGTGACGGCTGAATTATACTGCATTCGTGAAAGTTGAGAAATAAGTCACTTTAACTTTTACTTGTCGTTAAATTAAGTTCACGTCTGCTTTATTTCGTTTTCTCTCTCTCTCTTTCATGAGGCCAACAATTTAGAGGCACTTACAGATTGCCAGCCAGCACTTTTCCAACTTTAAAATAAGTTTTCTCTTGATGTCTTGGAAAGTATCATTGTAGCTGTGATGGTGGCAGTGGGAATTTAATAGCACATCGACATCACAAAACGAGACCAAAGGCCTCAACAAATATCAGTCAGAAACATGATACGGTGTACACACACAACATTATAAATACTATGGGTTGCCTTTTGTGCAGTCTTGTATAATAATGGAATTGTTTAAAACAATGGTAAAAATGGGATTCTTGTTCACATGCCTATTGTACAAATGAAAGCCACTTTTTGGCATAATCGATCTTACACACAGATGCGTGTAATTTTTTTTGGTCATGTGTACGCTAGATTCTCATAGTATCCAGTTCAACAACACAGGTCTGTGCTGTTATCGATTATAGTTACAGAGGTGTACGTTGCTGTACATGTATACCACTGTTACATGTATTGTATTATAAAACTTCACGTGTCATAGAAAGCTGTTGAACTGGCAAATACGCTGCTTTAAAAATGCATGTTCAATTTTTAATATTTTTTCTGTTTCCATAAGTATTGTAAGTAATCATCAAAGGTACCATTAAAGTGGACATATAGATGCAAACTTGCTGTTAATATAAAGACCAGTTACTGCCAACAATGCTGTAAAATTTTGTCAAAATAAAGTTTGTTTTTTAAATAAACAAATTGTTCACGATCAAAATCAATTCATGGCAGATCACCATTTTGTCGATGAGCAAAGGTGAAGGTACAGACCTGTTACTGTTTGCTCACACCACTAGCGGTCGAAGGTTCTCCATGAGAGTGAGCTCTAGAAATCCCCCCAAACAGAGGGTATTTTGTTCTATTCTTCCACGCTAATGAGTAATGATCAGGGATTAATTTATGTGTTGGTGGAAAGGCAGTTTCTACTGACATTTGGTGGGAAAATGGTTACATCACCACCATTTGCAGATTTAGCAGCTCCCCCCTTTCCCCACAGAAATGTCGCCGAACTGTCTTTTCACTAGGTACAGGCTGTCTTTCTGGGTGAAATGGTTTCCATAGGTGTGCAATATCTTCACATGAAGGGGACCCAGTGTCAAACTACAAATCACAACTGCATACAATTATCAAACGTAGTAGCTCTCTCAAGCTCGATTGCACCCTATTTCATTCAAGATGCTTGACACCAATGGTCTATGGAAACAGCTAATTAAAGCTTGTTTACACAGGCTGACAAACACTCGGTAATAATGTTGTGGGTTTACTCGCCAACACAACCGGTGTGCTGAACTAGTAGCTAATTGACATGTCTTCTTTACATGACAAACCTTACTAATTGGCTGTGTCGGTGTGGTGGCGGGTTTAACGACACATTTATATTTACACGATCTCACCCAACAAACCTCTATTATGGATAATGTTGGTCGCGAAAGCTCACGTGTTAAACCAATATGGTTTTGTTGGGGTTTTCAGGCCCAGCCCGCAAAACTTACTGGTACAGGAGTTATTGTATTAGCACAATGAAACACGGTACAACTTTAATTAAAAGCCAATGAGTTGTTTCTTTGGCTGGAAATGTTTACACTTTAGAAATTGCATGATGCGTCGAACGGTGCTATTATCACAGCAATTCTGTCCGAAATGTAAAGAAATACTTTTTTTTCTATCTACGTTACTTTACTGAAAGACCCAAAGAGTATAAATATATAGTGTAGTATCTCGGTCTTGTATATGAAATAACATTGAACAGCATCCCCTACCCCTCAACGCAGAATTTCTCAGACCCGGCACGACCACTACATTATTATTGCAACATTTCCCTTCCTTGTCATTCTAGTATTTGTGTAATGCGTTCAGGAGCGAAATGCCAATGTCGAGGTCTGCTCGCCACGCGAGGGCTTCAGCAGAGAGTTGGCGTAGTTTTGCTATTCCTTCTCCATTCAAGGAGTGCAGACTCGCGATGGTTTTACTACATGGTTAATAGTTTGGGTTGTATGGCCACAATCACACTGACCTCCATCACACCCCTCATTAAATCCAATGTATAAATCAGATACGTGCTAGACTCTATAGCGCTTTCATCATCTTTTATCTATCCAGGTGACAGCATAACAATGAGAGCAATTCTTACATATGTTGTACGATTTAGTGATTATATTTAACATGCGCAGGTAATTGCGCTCAATGTATGGTTGTTGTAAAATGAATTTGTGTATAGCATGTGTCCAGTTTAGAATTCATATTAATTTAATCAGCTCGGCAACAGCAATCAAATTAAAGTGCATTATTAAAGTTCTCATGAAATTTAATAACATCTGCTATAAAAATTGTGTCATTTTGGTAACTGAATATAATTTGCCTCGACTTGCTTTTGAGATCACATCATGGACATGACCAAAATTAATTACTACAGATTAAGCGTTTGCTTTTTAATTGGAAGAGTATGCATTCGAATATTCAAATAATCCAAATTATGGCTTGTGCAACAGAATATTGGTTATTAAAATGTGTGAAAATGCATAAAATCGCGTTTTGAGAATATAATACGATATTGACATCTCTTCTTATTTCTGCATGCACGAACGACAACAGATCAGGTATTACTTTTAGTGGCCCTAAACAAGTGGTGGAAATTATACATTCTTCTGACAGAAGCAAGTCTGTCCATCGGACTGCATTGAACCAAGTCGGATGATGATCCCAGCGTACAAAACATGAATAGGTCGATCCGCAAGCTGTACCCGACATGGTGCACGTGGCGTTTAAGAAACCTCTATCAGAAAGCGTCTCATTGTTCAGTGACTTTTTGAAATTCAATGCTGCTGTTTAAATGACGTGATGTCATGTATTGCATTCCGCTTGAAGTAATCTGTCAATCAACTTACCACGGCGTAGCCATTTCGCTACTGGATTTATATAGAGTCGCCTGAGACTACTAACATAACGTGCGTTCAGACATTTTGTAGTAGATGCAGTGTGCTACCCTCTATATTACTACACTGGCTCCACATGGCACAACCGAAAATGGCTAAGACATCGTGTATATCATAGACCGTGGCCTCTATTAAAACGTCCCAACATTTCTCACGAACCTTGCCGTCGCCCAACAGTGATGGGACATTTACGATTGTTTTACTGCCGCAATAACAATTGAAGAAGAGCACGAGTATCATTTCATGCTTGATAAGAAAAAAGAGAGAACGTGCTATCTTATTATCATCATTTTTATTGCCGTGCTAACCCCCAAGAGCACGGTTGTGGAAACCTCGTTGCTAATTAAGCTTTCAGAGATGAAGGAAACTCACCAGTTACCATATTTATTTTTTCGTTTTTCCTATTTTTACACGATGTATTTGGCAACAAGAGATTCTGTCCCTCTGTGAATGTGTAAGTAGAGTGAATCGTGTTGTTATTAGGTAAAGATGCAACAGCCCTTGCCGTTGCTTGCGCAAATACACTCCTGGTTCCAGAGGTCTCCAATGACGGGAGGTCGTGAGAGCCCCACGCTGGCCGAGATGTCTTGGTCGGAGGACACTTTACCCCGCCACACGTGACGTATTGATCGACTGCGTTGCCACTAATCGCCTCTCAAAGAAGAAGGTTGACCTCGTTAGGTGATTAACTGTATGATGCTATGCCGTTTCTTTGTTATAAAACATACCTTTAATTATTATTTTATACACCTAACTTAGACCTCAAAGGTATATTATTTGGATTTAAAACACAATTCCGATTTTTTTTTTTTTTTACAAACGCATCCGCACGGCCTCTGCAACTTCCATAGCTACAATAACAACAACAATAACACAAATGCATTTCACACGAAATAATAATCATTATTATAATTCGTTCAGTAATTAATGTTGCTGAAATTATGCACTCCCAAAAGGCCGTGTGGCTGATGAAATGTCTAAAAAGAAATACGTTAATATATTTTCAATGTATATAGCCTCTAAATGCAACTGCGGGGACGAAAGTGAAGCGAGAGCATGCGGCTGAATGAAGGGGGAGACACATGGGAGAGAGAGAGAGGGCAGAGTGCATCGCCCTGACACAGCCCAGCGGCCAATGAGGCCAAGTCCAAGGGGATGAAAGTAAATGGGGACCCCGAGTCAACAATTCCCAGGGGTAACGATGGGAATGCAACACCAATGAACACCAGGAACAGCCGGGGGAAGCCAGGGCAGCAAGGGCAGCACCAATGAGTCCCAGGGCAGTCTTTGGGGACCAGGGTATTTCACCAATGAGTCCCAGAACTCCGGTCATCCTTGCAGGAGCGTGCTTTTGGTGAACCATCGAACAAAGACGGTGACTGCATCGCGCACTTTCAGATGCGCTTCTGCGGCCGTCTGGAACGCTCTTCCTTCTGGTTTTAGGGGGCTACTGAAGCTTTACACTTTTAAATCAAAATTCAAACTCGTTTCTTTAGAACCACTTTGTGTTTAGTTTGTTGTCTTTCCCCCACACCTACGTTGGCTACGTATAGCGCGTAAGAAACTCAACATACATACATACAGAACTGCCTGAGGTACAAAAACCTTGACATATCACAGAGCAATATACCTCACATTACCAGAAGAGTGGATAAATGCGTTTCAATAAGTGGTTATTATAACGTAACTGACAACAACTGGGACGTTTAATGTTTCGAGGACGATTTGCAGATTTGTCAGTACAGCTACCCCAAAATAATGACAATCCTAGGCAAAATCAAGACACAGGTAGCAATCCGAGGCCCAAACTTTCTGAAAGAGTGTGCAATCATGATACATAATGTCCATTTATACAAGGAAGCCTCACTGTGCACGAATATACATTTTCAGCAGGGTTCTGGCATTTCAGGAACAATTCATATTTCAGTTTAACACGTGCTAGGCTTTCGCGACCAATATAATCCACAAGAGGTTTTTTGTGTTAAATCGCGTGAATATAAATGTGTCGTTAAACCCGCCACCACCCGACACAGCCGATTAGCAAAGTTTGTCAATGGAAACAAAACATGCCAATTCGTTACTAGTCCAGCACACCGGTGTATTGGTGAGTTATTGTAAATGTCGTGGGTTTACTCTTCAACACACAAACCGGTGTGCTGAACTAGTAACAAATTGGCCCGTTTCATGCACGTGACAAACCTCACTAATCGACCAACAAAAAAAAACATCTATTTTGAATTCTCGTGCACTCCACCAAAGCGATTCGCTCAGGCTGCATCAGGGAGTTTGCAGAGGAGCCCTAGCTGGTGACACACACGAACCCCGGGGGCAGACGAGAGGCGATGCTGCGGGAGTGAGGACGCGGAAAGGAGGGCATGCAGAGATCGAGGGACAACGGAGAGGTGAGCCCCAAGGAGATGCAAGGAAATAAAATAAACAAGGCAGGGGAAGAGGAGGAGGGGGGGATAAATAACAAACCCACGAATGAAATCGAACACGAGGGAGGCAGAGAGGTGGGGACCAGATAAAGTTTGAGTTGGGGCAGTGGCAACATTGTAAGCCAGGGCACAGCCATCTCAAATCCAAGGAAAGGTCAGAGAGTGGGAGACGGATACATCTGGAAGGCAGCTATATTCCCACTATGCATACATATTGATCCAGTATGAGAGAGCAGGTGGAGTGACGATACGTTGGTAAGCACACTGCGCTGCACGGTGAACCACCAGTGTCCCGAGTTTAATTCCTGACCACTGCTAAACATCGGTGGCGAGTGATGCCTGTATTGGACCACCCCCCCCCCCCACCACTGCTTCAACCAAAAGTAGATTGACAAAGGGTTGTAAACTATTGGAGTTTAGTAAACACATATTGGGATCTTATCAGTTTTAGTTGTAACGCAACCTAAAACCGTGCTTAGTAGTCAACTCGCAAACACGGCAGATCATTGATGAACGTAAATTGGCAATGTAGAAAAAATAGTTTAAAAATTAACTTGTTCTAGTTTAGTGTTGAATAGCTGTTTATGACCTCATGTGTGGAAAAACGGACTTTGACGAGCCAGACTTTTGTGCAACGAAAATATTGATTTCAATTACAGGCACCTATAGAGCTTCACCGGGGAGCTGCTATTAATTGTTTTTCCTTCGAACTTGATGTGCAGGTAATAGCCACAACCCTCTCCCCTTTCAGCTGCCTATTATTTGTCGTGAATTTACAGTTATTGATTGCTCACCACCGCATGGCTTTCTATTTTGCAGCGGTGGAAAGAAGAGTCATATTACAATCGGAAAAAAGTTCAAGTTAAAATTACATTATATTCAGTTAGATGTCAAAGTTTTATATTTTCAATTGTCATGTCATAGATGATACTCTCATAATCCTTTGGTACAATCATGGCCTTTTGTAATTAACCATCACGAACAATTTGAACACAAAGTTCAAAGTTCATTTATTAGGTATAGCTCTGTGAGCCATTCGGCTCTTGAATCTGGTGCAACCGCAACAAAAAAACAAAAACATGAACAAGAAAACATCTTAAAGTGACTATGTGCAAACAGATAATCCAAGAAAAGACAGCAAAATAGTGCAGAAAAATCACCGTAAACCAACCCTGTGCAAATATCCCAGTGGGATGCAAGTCAAACAACAACAACCACAAGACAACTTAGATTAAGGCCATCAGTCTAGCTCAGTACTACAACAAACAAAAATGGCCAAACCAAAACACTTTTCGGAAAATCACCAAAATAACACACTCTCTCTTCGCATCAGACTCTCTCCCTTCACTCTCTTCTATTCGCACTGCCCTCAGCTCCTATCCCCTTCCTCTTCCGCCACTCGAACCCAGCCCAACCGAACGCCCCTAAACCCCTCCCCAGCCAAATCCCCTCGCTCCCTCCACTCTCGTCACTACGCCACCCCCATCCATTATTTTTGCCATTTCGTACCGTCGTCGGTAAGCGTTGTCAAGCGCCTTGGCGAAAGGCGATTTATAATTCCTGGACAGAATGATTGCTCAAGCTAATCAACTATTCATGCTCGTAACAGCCAAATGAAGCGAGCGCACAGACGTTTCTACCTGCAATTTGCTTGCATCTTAAGCAGGCAACAACATAAAATAGAGAGCAACGTTTCATTGTGCCGCGTGCTCCATTCCTGACGTGTGATGTCACTATGTGGCAGCACGTTCCCCACTCTGCCCCTTACCAATGAGCAAGGGCACATCCATAAATAATACGGAACTTGTAGGCAGAATTTAAACATTAAAGATTGCTCTCTTGCACCACCCCGACTCACCTGCTCCCCTGGCCTTCTGCTTTGTAATATCATCATCAGCCATGATCAATTCACTGCTAGATGAAGGGCTCTAAAGAAAACATCGCCATCTTTTACAATCCCACAATGTAACAATCCATCGACCTCCGACACACACAAGCTGATGCCATCACTCCACCTTCACGTCCTCCTGGGGAAGTTCCTTCCCTTGGCTGCCCCATCGTTATGATTAATGACCACGAGCTATCATCCCTTCGAGGCATGTGTCCTGCTGAAACCCACTTCCAGTCAAGACGACGTCTCTCACCTGCATCGTCTCGAATCCATCTCTTTTCTGTCTCTCAATGTTATTCCTTGCAACTCTCGGGCACGCTTCCACCACATCGCTTCGCCCGTCCTGCACATCGTCAATTGCTGGGCCCTGTGCACGACTCAACCTCGTCGGAGGCAAGCCTCAACCCAGTGGACATGGAACGTGGGGTCAACGTTGGCACTCGATGGAACCGTTGGCTCAACGTTGGCTCAACGTCGCTTCGGCAGTCCATGTTTACTGGGAATGATCTTGGTGCCTCTTGACCTCGTGGGTGTTGAACCTCAATGGCTTCGGCTTTTCTCGAAACAGTGTTTTGAGATGTGGTTGTATTTACGTACTTAACAAAACATGTTCCTGAAAGTATTATTGAAAGAATCATCATCGTAATCGTGATTTATTCTTGGCAGACGTGGTGCCAACATTAGCAGTATCTGACAAAGATGTCAGCAATGACAACCATCTGTTATCTATCACTATCATAATCAGTCATTAATCATCATAATCATCATCCATCTCCACTACGTTGTGAGAAAAAAAACGGAATGAAAGAACAGATGTCGGCGCCTCTTTGCAGCCTTGCTGGAATCTGCTGCTGCAAGGTCTGCAGTTCTTTGCTCACTCTTCCTCGTGTCAACGGAAACCACGAGTAACGGGAGGGTCAATCGAGAGATACCAGAAGTCAGAGTCGAGAGACATTTCACCGTATTCGCTACCCAGGTCCCCCCAAAAAAAAATGCGCAACGGAGAGGTGAAAAAGTTTTCTCTGCAACACTGAGCACTCGCAGCAATTTAAACGGCATGCTGATAAAGTGGGGGAAAAGGGCCTCGTGCATTGTCGGGGAATTTTCACAGCCGTGGTGTAACCGCTGAGTTAAAAAAAATACACAAAAGGGCTTCCACTGAGAGCAGATTGGGATCTCTAACCTCACGCTGAGCCACTGTGCCGTGTGCTCTGTTGAGGCCGCCCCTGCCTGCGTAATTCCGTGGTCAGCGAGCGCTGATCAAAAGGCACTGATTTATAGAAAAACATGCGAGCAAATGGATTGGACATGTTTTGCTTCTTGGAATGAGAGAGAGATAAAAAAACAAAAATCTATTTGGGCTAATATCTCGAATGTTTATTTCAAACATTAAGTGATTTAGTAGCACGCCTGACTGCATTAGCTAATAATTCGACTGCTCATAGGGGTGGAGTGCCGCTGCAATTATTAGCGTTCATACAAAAACAGCCGACGCTGTCTGTATATTTAAACTGTACCATGCATGTAAGACTGTCGAGGGATCCCAGACGACCGTCATTCAAAACAACGTTTGTTATTTTCAGCATATTGATGTATCGAAGGTGACCGCTTAAAGGTCAGCGTTCCCGTGAGTTGCTCACGCCACCGCTGGCTGAATGGTCTCTACTAAAAATAGTTCGAGAGAGAGACTCTTTTGACCGATCCTTCCATCAGTTTAACACGTAGTAGGCTTTCGTGACCAATATTATTCCTAATAATGTTTTTTGGGTTAGATCGCGTTATTTATAAATGCGTCGTAACCCTCCACCACCCGACACGGCCCACGTTTACAAAGGACAAATAATTCACTACTTTAGCCCACCGGTGTGTTGAAGAGTAAATCAACATCATTTAAAATTTGGACAAATAATTCACTACTTTAGCCCACCGGTGTGTTGAAGAGTGAATCAACATCATTTAAAATTTGAGTACGACGTTTCGCTGGTAATTACATCCAGCTTCATCTGGCAATTTGCCAGAATGGTGAGGCTCTCCTCTTGCTCCCGGTCTTAAATAGAGCAGCAGCAGCAGGGTGACGTCCATGTTGGCCAGTACATCGTGGATAGAGGTGGGTACTCGGCACGCTTTCTATTTACTGTGGCTGCGCTCAGAGCACCCGAACTGTAACCCACCATACACAACCTGCCAATCAACTGTGCCATACCCCTTCAAGACTTCTGAGTGGAATGAACGCAGTTGGGTGTTTCAGAACCTCAACAGTTGTCTCAATTAATTTCATTTTTCACCTACGTGACTTTACCGAAAGAACTAAGAGTATATAGTTGTCTCAACCGCTGCAAATACATTATGTATGTTGATTAACTGTGAATAACTAAACCGATGACAGATGTCCGTTGTAAGATACATGACTACATCTACCTCGCCCCTCTGGTCTTTGCACCGGATTTGCTCACAAGTGACGACATCACATTAACCCCCGATATTTAAGACCGAAGCAGGAGGAGGATTTCTACACAACTCTGGCTGTCGCCTGATGAGGTTGGTTGTAATTACCGGCGAAACGTCGTACTAGAATTGTAACTGTTGTGGGCTTGCTCTTTAACACACCGGTGTACTGAACTAGTAACTAATTGGCAAGTTTTGTTTACATGACAAACCTTACTAATTGGCTGTGTCGGATGGTGGCGGGTTTAACGACACATTTATATTTACGTGATCTAACACACAACAAAAAACCTTGTATTGTGGAAGTGCTACCCTATGAGATTGCAAGTCCAATGCACTGGCCGTCACACCATTGCAGGATCCCCACACCGAGATGTAATGCATGCATACGAATGCACTTGCATAGCACCTTCCTTTTGTGTTTTCATTACAAAATACCTTCAACATGCCAAAAGTTGAATTGGCATTGCTTTCTCAGAAACCTCTCTTCTGGTGCGGAATCGGCAAACTTTTCTTACGAGGTTTTCTGACATTAGGCATCCAAATTAAAATAAAAAAGCAGCACATGTGTGGTTACTGATATGAATAAAGAATATTGCAGTTAAGCTGCAAGTACAGTTCAGTCCAGATAAATGTTGGCCCCTGTTCCATATGGGCTGTCTTTAGTGATTCCATCAGTTCTAATTTCTGTATGTAATAACTTTTTTTCAGCTGATACATTGACCGCAAGAACTTAAGACGCAGTTGCGTTGTGCTTATTTGCAAATTTACTTAGACGGTCTTGGTTATATTTACTCGCGAAATAATTAAATTATGCAGCCGAAAAACTTGAGCTCTATGCTATTAACAACGTGCGGCTATAGCAAGGCAAATGTGCATTGTAGAATAGTTCAAAAAAGAATTAGGTGAAGGTTACAAGAGGTATCTTTCATAAATAAGATATCTTTTGAGTCCAGCACACGAATAAAAATGGGGCGATGTTTCACCAACTATTCTGAATATTTCATTGAAATAAAGCATGACAACCAACTGAGAAAAAAAGTTGAGAAAACACGCCGAATATTTATTTAATTATGTGTTATAAGAAATATCTCCTAAGCGGTGGTAATACGAAGAAAATAATAGAGAGATATTGTAGTGGTAGGAACCAGGTTCCACCAGCCCACAGGGGATTATTGTGTCCGTCCGTCGTGCATCCAAAAATGGGAGGGGTGGGGCTGGGTGGAGAGGGGAGGGTAGGGCGGGGCTGGGTGGCGAGGGTCTTGAGGGGCTGGGTGGGGTTGGGAGGGTGGGGAGGGGCTGAGTGGGGAGGGGCTGGGTGGGGAGGGTGGGGCTGGGTGGGGGGTGGGAGGGGTGGGGTTGGGTGGGGAGGGGCTGGTCACCCCGTGGTGCCCTTATAAACTCAACGTTTCACCTACTCACGCCGGCTTGTGCCCGCCCTCACAGTCGGGCATATTTGCGGAATACACCACGCCGCCGTTGACCCTGGCCATTGACCGAGCAACCCAACGTTCCTACTAGCTCCCTCCGCAGGAATGTGTTCCAGTAGGGGCGGGTCAGCTAGTTACAACAACAAACAGTACAAAAAAACAACCCATAGGAATGGCAAAATATAGAAAATGTAACAAAAAAATGAACGTCACGAAAAATCTATGAATAAAGGATATACACACAAATGGCATAAGCGCATACATTGCTGCTGATTTGTCAACACCTTAATGCAAGCTTGGGCAAGGCAGCAAAACAACAACCAAAACAGTCCGAGTCCACGACAAGACAACACACAGTCCCTCATTAAAATGGGACATCAAAATTGAACTCGTGATAATACACGGCCATGTGCAGGATTCCCCGAAGATACAGACATGCCTACTGGATACATGGGTTTTCGATGCGTTTGGATTATTTGCATACACTATACAGTAACGTATGCATCATGTTATAGTTATATATAAATCTTCAACGATGCGGAGGGAGAGAAAAAACACAAACCTAATATTTTAATTATGGCCTTTAATCAAGAGAATCTCAGACCAATCCTCTTGATTGCCATGATTACATCCACGTTAAGAGGCTCTGTGATACGTCATGGATTTTTACATTTGATCACCGAAATTGTCTTAATGATAAAGAGTTGACATTGTCCTCAAGAAATGTTATGAAAGTGTATTTTAATTTGGAGTGGAACGACGCTTTGATTGAGCAATTAATATCGATTCTCAATCTGACAAACCATGCATGTGAAAGAATCAATATTGTTTCGTTCCTATTTGTTATAGGCAATGGACCCTACAGGCACTCATGAACCAAACAGGCACCCATGATTGCTTCATTCACAATTTCGTTTTAAAAAATGTCAACAACGACGAGCAGAGGATAACCCAGACCTGCGATACACAGCATCCTGACGACCTACATAAACTATTAAAACTATCTATTTTTTATTATACCAGGTAAGGCCCAGTGAGATATATAGCTTTTTCAGAAGCGACCTGGCCACAAATAATAGCCCAACGAAGTGGCTTCTCGTGTGGAAATGTATAGCAGCCAAATACTCTCAACGTGTGTTGATTCGAAATGTGGAGGGGAAAACCAGTCGACCACAGGGAAAAATCCACACAATCACAGGAAGAACACGCAAACTCCAAATATACAGGCATCATGGTCGCGATCGAACCCACGACCTTCTGTATACCAGGCGAGGTAGTTAACATCTAGTTCACATAACTAGGAGCTCTTATGATCAAGAAAACGGCAGGATGGCGAGAGAAAATAAATTAAAAGAAGGATACAATGTATAACAATTAGAATTGAGTATAATTGGTATTTGTGCCATCCTTAGAGCATAGTGATATCGCAAAGGCGCTATTTTGTTTCACAGACGCAGTCTGCAGTAGTTTCACAGTAAGGGGCAATATTTTGCTGCTTTGTTATCCCAATTGAGTTATTTGCAAGTAATTATTTAAAACTGGAAAATGTGTGAACCCATGGCGCAGGCACGAAATGGCCAAACTCTTTTCGAATGACGTCACGGAATCTTTATTGCCCACTGTGAAGTACATGTTGAGTATTTATTGGGTTACTGCACCTGGAGTAGTAACCAGGGCGGCTTGCCGGATGAGAACTGCAATCCTCTGCTACAAAGTGACAAACGCACTACCGCTGGGCCATGTCACCACCCAAAAAGAAAGAGGATTGGAAAGAGAAGAGTAAGGGAAAATAAAAAAAAAATTCGGTGAGACTGTCAAGTCCGAAGTCAGTCAACAATAGGAGACAATTAGCGATTCCTGCGACAGAGGCCCAAGATGCTCAAAAGTGAATCATACATCAGATGTATTAAATTGTAAGAATCTAAGGTGACTCAAAGCAATTATCTGTAGGATACCATGTGAGGCATACATCACTGGGGAACAAATGATAGTCGCAATCTGGAATTGAATCATTATTCTGCACCATGACATTCATCCAATCATCCAACACCCACAATTCAAGGCTAAATGTAAAAAAAATTAGGCACCGGAGTTTAGATGCCATGAAAACTATGTAAGTTGCACATTATTTAAAGCTTTCGTGACTGCAGGGATTCATCTTCTTGGTTCTTTCGGTAAAGTCACGTAGAAGGGAAATAATAAAATAATAAAATAATATAAAAAAACATAATAAAATAATTCTCACGGCGTTTCGGCCACAACGCAAGCAGCCGTCCTCAGGTGTTATGTTTTTTTTTATTTCCCTTCTACGTGACTTTACCGAACGATCTAAGAAGAAGTTGCACATGCTATAATATTTCACATCGCAAAAATCGTGAGATGTGTCGACTGCCTGGCGAAGCCTTTATCCAGTGATGGATTGCCCAAGGCTGATTGATGATGTGACCATTGGTTGAAATACATAATAAGTTCATATGAAGATGACAAAATTGTCTTATGAACCAGTGGCTGTTATAAACCAATACGTATCTTCAGGGCTTAATTTACACACGGAAGATTTCCGGTGAGAAATCAAGCCCTGAAGAGGTACATTTGTCGGGGAAAGAGATGGGGGCATGCATCTTCTCCGCCTCTTGCCTCGACTCTGAGGATACTTCAGGCAAGGGGATCAAAATCACGAGGTGGCATCATTGATTCTTCTTGTGTGCCACATTGCTCAATGAGCTCATGATGCTTGCATCTCTTGGCTCTGCCTATGGGCAAACTGCGGCATTTCACCCATCTAACTGTGCTCTCGCGGTCAAATTGCTGGCAAAATTCTCCTTTAACGGGAATGAGATTGAAAGGACTTGTTTCAGGGATCTAGGTCTTACAATGGTGGTGAGGCTTGCTTTTTTAATAACGCAGAGAGTGATTTGCAGGCATTTGTTGGTTTTGAACAGTCTTAACCCATTGTCAGTCTACAGCCATTATCCATCCATGCTTAAGGCCACGGTAGATGAAGTGTTCAAGAGGTTTGTGGAAGCTCAGCGAGGGCTCTCTGGATGATTGTGAAGGTATTGAGCGCTGAGCAGGTAACTTTAAACACGTCCTGTGATTATCGATCTGAGCCCTGTGGCAACTTGTTCTGAAAAGTTTCTCAAGTAATTCTTTTTTTGTTCTGCTGGCTATTTCACCTGGCGAGCAGTGGTCGAGTGGTTGGGGCGCTGTGTGATTTAACCACGGCAACCCACCGTTGATTCCTGGCAATGGCGACACACACGAACAGCAAGTGATGTCAAAAAACGGGACATGCGCCACAACCACCTCCTTCACCAACCCGCAATGACCAGTGTAGGGAAGTAAAGTTAAATAACACCATGGCCGAGAAGATGCGGGAAGGCCTGCAGCCATTGGTGGATTGGGTGTCGTGGTGGCGAGATCTTAAACTGGCTTGCTTGGTATACAGGAGGTCGTGGGTGCGATTCCGACCCTGACGCCTGCTGTATATTTGTAGTTTGTATGTTCTCCCCGTGGTCACGTGGATTTTTTTCTAGGTCCTCCAGTTCCCCCCCCCCCCCCCGCATTTAGAAACGTGTTTAGAGTATACGGCTGCTATAAATTTCCACGTGATGATATGCAATTTCGTTGAGCTATCATTTGTGGCCAGGTCGATTCTGAAAAAGAGCTATATCGCTCAGTGGGCCTTACCCGGTAAAATAAAATAGTTATAGTGGAGGGGCTTACATAAGGTTGTGGGTTCGATCCCGACCCTGTTGCCTGTGTATTTGGAGTTTGCGTCTCTCTCTCTCTCTCCCCGTGGCCGCGTGGGTTTTTCTCAAGGTCCTCCGGTTTTTTCCTCCACATTTAGAATCAACATCACGCGTTGAGAGTGTTTTGCTGCTATGAATTCCACACGATATGCCACTTCGTTGAGATATCATTTGTGATAGCCAGGTCGTTTATGGAAAAGAGCTATACAGCTCAGTGGGACTTACACAGTAAAAAAAGCAATAGTTTGATAACGTTTCAAATGTTTGGATTTCCGCACTTCACTGTGAATCTAGTCACTGCGTTTACCGAGTTCAGTTCCCAGCCTTGGCCAACATCAGCGCGAGTAATTTAGCAAATCCTAAACTTCGCAGCATTCCCACGGTCCGTGCCCACCCCCCCCCCCCCCCCCCCGACGGGTTAGTAAGATACAGGTTTTAATAGAAGATCTCCTTTTATATTATTGCATGAAAACAGTTGATGAAGTACATCTTGGGGAAATCTTTTAGATTTGCCCATATATTCTTGTCAGACTGTCACTCTAATCAAGACATTGTTTAAAACCTCTTATTTTCTGAAAACCATTAAAATAGGCGATGCAGGCTCAATTACATAGATTGCATGTGGTCAGGGCGTGGACCTTTTATCTGTAGAAAACAAAATTCGGGTGGACACAGAGTGAGCATTTTGTACATTTTAAGGTGCTGGAAGGCATTGAAGCGGAGAATTGGTTTGTAGGTAAACGACAGTATGTCAGAAACCTATTTTTAAGGATTGCTCTTGGCAGGGTGGTGTAAAGTGCACTCTCCTAGATCAATGGCAGTTCCATGGGCCTGTATCGCTTTGTGTCATCCTGCAGATTTGCAAGGCATTTGTAAAGTATTATTGTTACGTTGTGTTGGCTTTGCACAACGCCAGGTTTGGCAGGAATGTCCTAGCAGCTGCTGTGAGACTCATTTCCTGGTTGTTTATTATCGGGCACGAATCTCTTCATTTTGTCCCACATTCCCTGTTCTGACTGTTCTTGGTTCGTCATTTATAGACTGGAGTGGAGCGTGTAGAAGTTTGCCACTTAAAAATGTGGGTATTTGTTGCTATTGCTGACTGGTAAAGCTCGGTAGTGCCTACAACGTTTACATTAAACAAGGAGATTAATTTATTACGGAATATTTTCTGGGGCTGACAACTGGCCACCCCCCGACCACACCCACCTTCCTAAGCATAGGTGAAAGGGGCGCCACGGTGGCGAGATGTTAACTATCTCGCCTAATATGTAAGAGGTCATGGGTTCGATCCCGACATTGATGCCCGCTGTATATTTTTGAATTTGTGTGTTCTCTCTCAACGTGGTCGGTCCAACCGATTTTCCCCTCCACATTAAGAATCAACGTCCATATAGAATATGTGGCCGCAATACATTTCCACAAAAGCCACTTCGTTGAGCTATCATCTGTGGCCAGGTTGCTTCTGAAAAAGAGCTACAGTAAATAGCTCAGTGGGCCTTACCTGGTAAAATAAAAAGTGTATAGTTTTTATCGTTTATAGTTTTAATCAATGAAGCATTGCATGCCAAAATTTTTGTGATTTTACAGTGTCATGTTAAGTGCTGGATTGTATGTGTCAAGGCCGTAATATTCAAATATGCTCCAAATGTCCCCCAAATATATTGCTATAAAATATATTTCTGTTTATATGATTGTGGTTATGGTTGTACTTTATAAATCCCTAATCTTTGCCATTACTTAAAATGAAACAAGAAAAGGTAAACAAGAAAAAAGCGGCAATGTAATACAATACACGAATAGACATTATTGTTAAAAAAAAATAAAAAGTGAATCCCATGTGTTAGTGATTATTTTTCTATTTTAGGCAGGAAATGAGTTATCAAATTTAGATTTTTTTTCTGAGGGGGGACCCCCAGACCCCCTGGAACATTTGGTCCCCCCTAATGTTGACTCCATGGCTACGGCCTGGTATGTGTATATATATACAGTATATGCCTTCCATACTGAGGAGGCTCATGAAGGACTCTGTTGGGCAGTTGGAGGCAGTCGCTCACCAACAACAACAACAATGGAGACCAGTAAGTAACTCTCACAACAAACGAGCGGAGCGCCGGGCGGCTAAAACGCACAAAGTTGGGACATTAGGGAGCAGAGATGGTGCATCTGTCAGTCATCTCAGTCGGTCAATCTATCACACCCTGGGTCTGTCCTGTGACCTCCTGCCCAGGGAGCCTTCCACACTTCACGTGACCTCAACGTGCACCAAGCCTGGTACGAGCACCGCGGTGACGTCACCGCCACTTAGTGGCAAATGAAGGTCGCTCTTGTTCTGCCTTCCATTTACCATTACACTTGGCCTATGGAACATTAAGTACCACATCATGCTAATAGGCTTTTCCCCTTTTTTCTGGCAACAAAACTGACACCTTTTGCAAGGAATCATGCTTACATTAACCACAATACTTTTAGTCAAATGCAAACAAAAAACAATACTCTGATCATTTATGCATTGCCTTTGAAACTGATTGGTCCACACCAGAGACAGCTTTCTTTAGAGCCTAGTCTCATATGGTGTTCGACCAGATGACGCCAAAAGGCGCACATCATGGTTCGTAATAAAATACAAGTTGGACACCTTAAACTCTGGCTATATTTTCCACAAATGTGTTTGCTACTTAGTGTCTGCAATTTTATGATTTATATTCTGAAACTTTTTTTAAACAAACTTCCACATGGGGTCATTTTTGTAATATTGCGCACGGATGAATGCGTCTTACCCACACCAACAAATAAAATCAATAACATCAAATACATACATATATATGAATATCACCCGTATATTAACCGATGCATACCTATAACATAAACATAATTGTGTTGTTACAGTCAACTTAGATTCATAGGTGCTGCATTTAAAAGTTTATTTTAGTTTTTTTAAAGACTTGTTCCACTGTTGGTTGTTTAAAGCCATTGTATTTAGCAGCAAAGCTTTACTTGTGGAAGCTGCTTAAAATGGCTTTAAGAAATGTCACAGCTGTTATGGCCTCAAAGGATTTAATTTGGTTTCACATTAGTGCAACCATCTGCTCTAAAAGGTAGAGAAATGACCATAAAAATCATGTTGCCTTACACAGTGAGTGCATAAGGGTTTCCGTTATATAAACATTTTCTTTTTGATATACTCATTGTGGGCATACATTCAAACCATATAAATTCCCAAATGTTTTAAGACGTAAAATGTTTGTCAAATTACGTTGCTTTGTGTGGGCCAATTACTCTTCATTTGTTCATCCATCTAAATATAATGAAAATATAATAAAGAAAATAACTTTTAGAATCTAACCCCAATACCTTGACGAAAAATAACAGTGCAATATTTAACACTGCTAAATAATCAATGTGCAGAAATATTTGCTATGCAAAAAAAACATCTGTTTAACATAATATAACAAAAAAATACATGAGCACAAATGGTGGTAGTTTCCACCATTTTTACGTCTGCACGTTATCGTGAATTTATGGCACAACTGTACGCAGTTTAATGACATTACAGTGGTGATTATGTGTTGCGCCAATGATTACATTATCCAACAGTGTTTGGCTTTGCAGCTTGCGTCTTTCTCTCCAGGTGCTTCTCGTGGTGGCAGGGATTCAATTTGGGAGATACGTGAATGGAGGGCTCCTTGCGCCGACAGTGTCCATTCCAATAACGTGTAACGTGTAAAGCTTCAGCTGCTATAGCCACACAGTATTACTGGATTAACACTTGGTTATTTATATTACTTTGAATCATTGGCCTCCAACATAGTGCAACGCTGTTTAATATTCCACAAACAACAAAGCAATGTACATCATGGAGAGAAATCACAGTGGCAAGTGTGTGCCCTCTTCACGGGTTTTAACAAAATTAACTGGTGATAACACTACTCATCATCGGTATTGAGACATAAATATCTCTCTCTGTCCCCACATTGTATGGCCAAACGGACACCACGTTTTAAAATGTCAAGATATCATTCAGCACCTAGTGCATTTGGTAAAGCTTCTGGACCTGAAGTAAAAGTGAGTAGACTGCGGAGTCCAGGAATATCTTCACGTAGTAATCATACATTTCATTTATAATCACGATTTTATCATTGTTTCTTTAAGCAATAAAAGCTGTATGTCTTTAGTCCGACTTTGGGCAGTTGTCCGCATTTCAATTTTTGTGCAATATTGGGAGGAATGTTCTAGACAGTTTTGGTAGCAAAGCACATAGTGCAATTCCACATGAAGTTGTTGGTCAAATTGTTAAACACTTTCTCTTGCATTGAACGTGATTGAACTGACAATGTAGCTAGTACTGTGAAACATTTAAATGTTTACATTTGATGTCAAGATATTTCTATGGGGGGGGGGCGGCGGGGTTGATAATATGTACACAAAATTCAAAATAAAAAAATATCGGATTTGCAAAGCCAAATGTATGTTCACTTTTTATTTTAAAAAAGCAATCCAATCATATTTTCAGATGACTCATTCATATCGTTCAAGGATGATAAATGATCATCCCCCCACTTGGGACAATATTACATCGGCATTTCATTTCTCCAAACACAATGTGAATTGTGAATGTATGTCCTTCAATGGCTCAAAAAATATTGAGTGTAGTTTACATGCTCATCAGTAATCTAATTGTGGTAATATATGCTCTCCACTTGATTAGGAAATAGCTAAATTTGCCAGGGCTTGGGATTGTTGGAGGATATCTCTGAAAACAAGCTATATACCTGGTGATTGAAAGTCAATTCGTTTTATAGCAAATGAGAATGTACAAAGGAAAGCCTTTACTGACGATGGATCCCACGTAATAAAGCGACTTGTTGGTGAAGTATTAGAATATCAGCTTGCATTAATGGTTTGTTTATCTCGCATGCCACTGGTTAATTGCATATCACCGAGCAGAGCCGTAATCCACACCGGTC
This sequence comes from Lethenteron reissneri, assembly GCF_015708825.2. Classification (NCBI taxonomy): domain Eukaryota; kingdom Metazoa; phylum Chordata; class Hyperoartia; order Petromyzontiformes; family Petromyzontidae; genus Lethenteron; species Lethenteron reissneri. The sequence continues at coordinate 5,547,902 of NC_083805.1, forward strand.
AGAAAAAGCCACTTCATTTTTATCACCTCTAGCTTGACTATAATTGCCTATATTTTTAAAAGCTGGTGCCACTCTATGGGGTTTTGAGCCGAGTTGAAGAGAGGAAAAAGCACAAACAGCATGCAAGTCTTTGAAAGGAAATTACATATTAATTAGATCTCGTTTGATGGTAAGCGAGTAGATGAAATTGAAATGCATTGAAGATTGACCCACCAGTGCACCAGTTTCCAATAGTGACAACATTTATATGAATAAAAATAATGTGCGAAGACAGTGTATAACAAATTATACCGACAAATTATAATTATTCTTCATTATTATACTTATTTACCTCACGAATCTGGTGATTGATTTTTTGAAATGATTCTTTTTCAGGAGGCTCCTGCAAAGTGTTTGAGCAGTAAGGTGGGCGATGATTGCTACGTGTGTATATTCCAAAGTGTAATTTGTGGGTTAAGTTAACAAATATCGGCAAACCTGGACTATGCAATGGCCTTATTCTTGCAAATAAAGTAACGGGATATTCAACGTCCAATGTGAAGCAGACGGTACATCTCCATCTATATACAGGGCAAAGTTGGGAATACGTGTCTGTTCAAAATGTTTAGCGTACTTCCCGACATGCAACAAACTTGAAATTTGCCATGTGGGTACTTTCAAGACTGTACGCCATGCAAAAATTATAAAAATCCACGTTCTATTTTTTTGGAGGGGGGGGAGCTCAATAATGCATATATTTTTGCACGGCAAGTGAGCTGTGACGTCAAATCTGTCACGTGACCCGCGCATGTGGAAGCGTAACGCATTGTCGTGTAGTGGTTAGCGCCGCCATGCTACGAACCCGGCGACCCCGAGTTCGATTCCTGCTCACGGCCACCACTGGTGACGATTATTTTAACCGGTCCTGGGCCGCCCCTAGGTCGACTCAGCCTCAAACGAGTAACTGGTGTGGTGTGTGAACATCGCCACTGGGGGGACAAAGGCGGCCGGGCGTGGTGAATCCAAGTCCTTGGCGAAGCAGGGTAGTAATGCTGGTCCATATATATTTTGCTTAATGCACTCATGGCAGCCGCTGGTACCGAACTGTGGACATCTGCAACAAGCGGGAAATTTGCTATCGCAAAGCCATGTCAGCGCCTGAAAATGCTACATTGGTCAATGACGATTTTCAATTATGAACGAATTAGATTTTTTCAAGAGTTTTTTTATAATTAGATTTCTGAATTGCCTTTTCATTCAACTAAATTGAATAGGTTATGTGCTCCACATAAATGTTTAAGAATCTTATTCGTAAGTTGAGGAAAGAGTTTAATTAAAATTATTATATTTATCCCTACTCTGCAACTTTCTCTGTGAATGGCAAAATTAAGTTATGTAATCACTTCCCGTCGTTCATCGGAGTCATTTGTTACGACTGTCTCCATTGATACTAACATCGTTGATATATTCTCGATGTATTTGCCGCATTATATACATATACTAGCTTTACTACCCGGCTTCGCCCGTGACTTGGATTCTTGTCTTGGATTAATACATGGCCTACGCGGAGGATGAGGGGGTGCGTGACGTCAGCAGGCACACTGCGGAACGCTGCCGCATGCGGGTGACATCACAGGTGTGACGTCACCGCTCACTTGCCTTGCAAAATATATGCATTATTGCCCCCCCCCCCCCACCCAAAATACAAAAGTAAATTTTTATACGTTTTGCATTGTGTACAGTCTGGAAGCTACCCAAATGCCAAATTTCAAGTTTGTTGCATATTGGGAAGTATGCTAAACATTTCGAACAGACACACATTCACAAATTTCCCTTTCATACTCTTTGGTTCTTTCAGTAACGTCACGTAGGTATAAAATAAAATAAATCACGACGTTTCGGGCGCAACACAAGCGTCCGTCATCAGGTGCGAAAGCATGAAAAGACACACATATTCACAAATTCCCCTTTTATGTATATAGATAATCGTCATTCATACCTGTTTACCATCATTACATATTTTCAGATATCCTTTTCTTCAACATGCATGTTGATAACATGTCCCCTATCTGCTATTACCAACCACATTTAGTTCATCACAGTGGCCAGTTCAAAATCCATTTCATCACAATGCTTCTCGAGGGATGAGAGAACAAGTTTCTATCTTCTGAACTAGACGTTCGATATTAACTGCCTTGTTCTTGCCCGTAATACCCTGCTTCATCTCTTGGGTAACGTTGAATTGGGATCAACGTTGGCCCAACGTTCCATATTTACTGGGATGTGACCACTTCCTGTGTGAAACGTGCCGAGTGCTAGAGACATCTTCTGACAATATGGAGTTTGTCTCTTTGGGCTCCTCTCATGTCCATTTTCGAGACTCCTTGTGTGTATTTTTTAAAGGTGTTCATGATCTTCACATCCCTCCTGGCTGACTATGCATATATAGATGTTCTCCTCTCTTGCTCCTCGCTGATAATGCATCGTTGTGGTCATGAAATCATATTTTGAACCAAACCACACTCGTGATTCTGCTGTGCCAGTGTCTCAGGCCTCCCTGGGGTAAAACGGAATATTAACACAGCTCAGCAATAAGACCATATTTATTAACCCCCGTTCCGTGAATTAGACTGAATTCCATTGATTAGCAATACTTAACAGCTTTCTTTTGTATTCGATTCAAATTTCTTTGACGTTTCATTTTTATTTTCCAAATCACACACCTTGATTAAGCCAGATATTTTAAGCCATACAGTGTGGCACGTCAACTTAAATCCTATGGCATTTCCAGCTTCATTTCATATTTCTATTAAACGCTTAATCTTAACGGTTGCTTAGAGGAGCATTGCATTCATTCCATATTACACATCACCAAATCTTTTCTCAACAAATGACACGTAATTGAACGTGCTATTTTTTTAAGCGAAACAATTACGAATTGGAAATGCACCATTGCTACTTCAGTAGTTGTAATTTTGTTGAACATTTTCACAGCTGGCTTGTGTTTTATATTGCAACAGCTGCAACTTTAGGACAGCAATGTGATGTATCGCCTTGAAGATGGGGTTTCTGTTATGTTTCACTGTTGGGGACACCATTTGAATATACATATATAGCTATGAGCATCATTTATTGCATATTCAAATATTTTGTAAGGGTTACATTGTAACATATATATTAGGGTTTCGCTCGTGTTTTTGTTTTGTTTGATCATTACATTTTGGGTAATGTGTTTTAGATTAACGTTTCTACCAAAACAGCTTAAAAAACAATCGTCGAAGAGTAAATGCATTTCCGTTGCAGGAGTAATATCCTATAAAGCTAATCCATTCACTATGGGCACCGCGGGGCATGAACAAGTAATTTGTACATAAGATGCAATTCAAAAAGTACCGTATGTTTACCAATGTGTTAAACAATCACATGTTCATCAATGAAAAGGACAAGTTCCATAATGTAGCAATGCATTATGGGTACACACGACGGTGAGTTGAAGAGTCGCTCCCATGTGGTGAGGTCAAGGGTGAATACTCCCACCTCCTCTGAGATGCTTTGGTCAGCATGGAAGAATAAACCAAAATATCCTCTTAAGGGACTATAGAGCTCTCTCTCTCTCTCTAATGGGGGCTTTTCCACCAGTAGAAACATGGGTGAGCAATTGCACAACTGTACCTTTACCTTAGGAGAGTACTCGGAGGATCTGTACACAGTCAGTTACAGTCAAATAACACGGATAGGTCAGCAGCCTACTTCGTGCCTTAGCACCAACGGCATACCTTGTTGCCCGGTAATGTTACCTGAAATGTCATTGCTTACACATTCTTCCAAACACTGCCTCATCAGCACTGGAATGTAGGCATCTGCCACTTCGCCCAGTACAAATGGGCAGATGTGTCTGATTTGAATTAGTCAATTATATGCTCTCGATCATTAAACCAAAATGTCGTGAACGGTTGTCCAGTACCATGGGTTTGGAGCCAGATATCAATTAACTCACTTTACTAAAGCGAGTGTTAAACTCGCTTTACTTACAGTGTGACCCAAATTATTGGGGGGGGGGGGGGAGAGAGATGAATCTGACAACCGTTGACTAAATCCCCCAAGATGGCCATGTTTAAACCAACTGGTCTGTAGTATTGGACTGGGAGGCAAAAAAAAGCTATGAAACATGTTTGAAAAAAGAAAGATGGTAAAATAAGGAAGAGATTAGGAGGGGTAGTACGCTTGAGAATAATTTATCAAGACAGCCCTATTAATCTCAATCCATGCCGGACAATATATTAGACCTGGCTACCTGGATGATATATAGAGATGGCACTGCAAACACAAGTAATTAAATTAGGCATCTCGAAAATAAGTATATGCAATTTTGTTAAACCTTAAAAGATAAATTGAATATGTTGCATACAATTTCTGGTATGTGTATGGATACCAGATACCAATGTTATTATTGGAAGAGTCGCATGTGTGTACAGTGATAAAATAATCTATCCTCCGTGTTACATTTCTGGGGAGAATGGCTAAATTAGTCTACATCGGCAGTTTGTACCATTAACATAACATCACCATCAGCCAGTCTATTCACTGCTGGATGAAGAGCTTCCCCATGCTGCCACCATCTCTCATGCCTAGAGATGCCACAATCCATCTCACTCCCCCACAACAGCCGGTTTCTTCGCTCTGTCTCTACGCTTGTCATCCTCTCGGTTGTGTTCTGTCCTTTGGCTGCCATTCTGTCACAAGTCTGTTCTACCCAAGGCCACTTACTTTGCGGTTCCAATTCAGCAAAATGTATTCTCACATATGTAGTGACTGTGAATGTGTTGGCATTATGTGTAGCCCGCGTACTGGGCGTAGATACCACCCCTAGCGTGGCTTGGGTGAGCGCTGGTCAGCGTGGAGGCACCACGTACAGTGTGTGGTGCGGGCTCCCGGTGAGGGAGCGAGAGAGAGTGTCAGCCAACCAGGGTTACGTTGGAGCATGATACGCTGGTTGACCTGCCGACACGTGACCGGATGATATTGGAGGGGGGCCACCGGTGGACGGCGGCCGCTGGATGTTCACGTGGTATAAAAGAGCTCTCGGGAGCCTTCAGGAAAGAGCTCGAGAGATCTAGAAGGTGGGTGGGGCGAGGGGCGGAGCCAGCCCCAGCCCAGGCCGATATAACAGGGCCCCGTGAGGGGCTCGGGGTTCTTCGTGTTGCTGGTGAAGAAGATCCACGTTGGGTAAAAGTTGTCTCTAGCCACGCGGTCCGGGACCCAGCTTGTGGTCCGGGCCGGGATAGCGAACCGTGTCTATTTCTGCCGTAGCGTGGCTAGATAGGCATTCAACACCCAAGTGTAGGTTGTGTTATTCATGTTGATTTGGTGAAATAGATAGTGTTGCTCCTAAGACAGCATCTGCAACTCAGTTAGACTCACTACACATTTAACGAACGTTAAATTAAAGTAAACATTAGTATGCATGTACCATCAAGGGAAGCAAATGTAGTGCAATGGTGAGGGCAGTGGAATTGCAATCCGAAGGTCACAGGTTCGATTCAAATTCCTGGTGTGGTAGTTGAAGCAATGAAAAACCAACCTTCTTACATTTGCGCCCCCCCCCCCCCCACACCACACTCGATTGGCAGGGTCAAGTGTGGATACTCTTCTAAGATGTCTGGCTAACATAGAAGAGTAGGCCTAAATATCCCGTAGAGGGACTTTGTAGAGCTCTCTCTATCGAAGTCCCTTCTGTCAGCAGTGGCATGAGCAAGAAATTGCAGGGATGCACCTTTACTGTATTGAAATATAGAGCACAAAATACATTGTATGAAAATAGTAATACCTACAATTCTAGAAACCAGATTTTATTTTGGCAGCTCAGAACCATTGTGCTTAACTGTTGGCTATTGAGGCATTTCTCCCAAACAACCCTATGCATATCCCAGTGTTCTTGTCCTAGTGTTGACAATAAATACTCGAAAATTCCATCCATTCTGTCATGTTCACAGAGGGTGTAATTGTATGTCTAGCAGCATTATCTAATTCCTACAGCTTGACTTTAGCAAAAACACATGGCATAAGTGGTAGTTTATACCTCCCTTGGCACGACTGTTAAGAATTCAGACTGCATTTCGCTGAAGTGGCCACGTGCTCATGCAGACACACTTGCATCTGTTGGATCAGGGGTCGGCAATCAAAATAACAAAAATAGAGATTTTTTTTCGAATTCGGTAAAAAAATTATTAATATTTCAAGAGCCACCAATGCATGCAATGTGAATAACGTCGTTATGACGCAGTCCTTAAAGAGCCGTACGCGCGGCTTCGCAGCCGCGGGTTGCCCCCCCCCCCCACCCTGTTAGATCAAGAAATACACATCAATTAGAAATGCTACTGCTGTGATCACTGTACAATTGTAAACAAATGTTTCACGTGCTAATGCCTCAAGATTAATTTGTGTACTTTGTCGAAATGTTTATAGGTGCTTGTCTGTTTTTTTACAATCACCTTTAGGCAATGGTCACAGCTTTAATAGATACAAAGAAAGTTTTACGGTAGCTGTATTTCACAGAATCAGTTTTGAAACTCGATATAACAATGCAAGCATCCAACTCACAACATTTAAAAAAAATCTGTTTCTTAAATATCTGAAACGAAATGCAAATGTATCCATCTCGATCAAAAGTGTCGTGTGTCCCTCTTACCACACAAGGTGTGCAAATTGGGCTTAACACGTAATCAAGTCAATTTGTTTAATACAAGTGTAGTGGATTCAACCGAGGCACAGACGTACTCTTGGAGGCAAGACATTTATGTAACGCCAACACACGGGGTAACTGCCCCTTAACAGAATAACAACCTATGGTGGTGACCACCAGGCCAACTACACTAATCACAACGTAACTAGTGTAGTTATCCGGGTGGTGACCACCAGGCTAACTACACTAATCACAACGTAACTATCTACTACGGACTGGACCACAGCTCGTGTCCAGGTCCACGTATTGGAGACTCGGTAGAACGTAGACGAAGGCTTCTTCAGGATGAACTACAACGCCGATCCCTCTGGGGGACCCGGCTTATATCCTCTGCGGAGTGGCTGGCTCCTCTCTTGGCCACGCCCACCTTCCAGAACCCTCCAGCAGGAGCTGGACCCCGACCACGTGACCACCCCTAGCCCCTACTTGGGGCCCCTTTGTAGACTTGACCGGTCACGTGTCGTCTCGGGTAAACCTGAGTGCCATGGCCTTTAGTAACCCCTTTCCTACGGCCGGCACTTCCACACCCTATCCTGTAGGGGCTGGCACTGCACGCCAAGCGTGGTGCCATCCGGCGCTGTCACTCAGCGCTGACGGGGCCCCTATAGGGCCGGTACTACAACCACACCGCCGTAGTGTCTGCGATGTCGCTACACCGCACGCCGTGCCTCTCGAGGGCCGGCACTGCACGTTGACATCCCGCGATGTCACTACACAAGCAATATTACATTGGATCCTGTAAATATAATCAAAATAAGTTTGTCATTATGCCCCCTCAAAAATAATGTCACAACGGACACCTTGGTGCATTGCAGATGTGTACTGGTGTACAAAATTGCTTGCTCGTAATGCATGCAGGATGATTTTTTATACATGTATATATCTCAGCTTGTTTAAAATATATTAAGAAGAGCGAGACAGGGAAGAATAAGAATTGTAAAAATGAAAAAATGTTCCCTTGCGACTGAAATACATTTTATTCCACATTCGGACACAACCGAAGCTCATTTATAAAATAAAATCCATGGGGGTTTTCTTATAAGTAACATGGCTAATAAAGCACTGTGTATTATTGCATTAGGTTGTAAATGTGTATCCATAAATCTTGTGTATAAGACACTTTTTTTCCTCACCAAGGGAGGCTCTTTGCCCAGCCTGACTACAACTATATAAAAGGTCGCGCCACATCGCATTTCCATAAAAACATGGGGGTTGTCTTCACGCTGGGCAGTGCGGGTTGGTGCAGGGGGTGGGGAGGTTAATTCCCTGAATCGATTTAGACAATGCTCACTACCGATGTGAGCCTTCGCCAGGAATCAAAACTTGGGTTGGTCAGATTCATAGCCCAGGGCCTGAAGTCCCGTGACCCCTGATCCCACTCCCGCGTGCAAGCGCAGTGTTTTATTCATCGTGGCATGTAAATACAACCGTCCTTAACCAAATGGTATTCGTCCACCTCAATTAACTGGCATTATTTTTTCACTGGTGTGCGAGGAAAGATAAGAGGACAACATATTCGCCTATAACACTCGCCTTAAAAATTTGAAAACGCATGCAAGTGACAGGCGTTGTTTTGGGCAATCTCTCTTCTTCCGGCTCTGCTATTAAGGAGAGCCATCGGATAAATTGTCTATCTATTATATTAGCCCAATGGGCCCTACCAACTGAAATAAAGTCTGAAAAAATACATATATACGCAAGTTATCTCTCTTAAGGGGAGCGTTATTGATGAGTTGAAGTTTCTATATTTCCACTGTCTTAAAGTGTTTCATGTTGGTCCAGAGCACATACGGGAGACAGTGATTTGTAAATTGTTCATGGATCCTACCGTGTGAGTACAATGCCAGTGTGTCGTACACCCTTCACCCAACAACCAGAACAATGCAAGTTGGCACCTGAACAAACACCAATTGCTCTTGCTGAAGAGAAATCCAGAACCATTTAACAATCAGATGACGTGTACTCATGATTACGACTGGCATCGTTAGATTGCCAGATGTTAACTCCTGTCGTCAACGCCTATGTATTTTAATCTTGATTTGAAGCTTTCGTGACTGCAGGAATCCATACTCTATGGTTCTTTCGGTAAAGTCACGTAGATAGAAAATGCAATGTATTTTATTTCTTAAAAAAACGTTCCAAGTTGACAATGCCATCCTTAAAATTGGCACTCATTCATTGAGATCATGTGCTCATTAATTAAAGCTGCTTATTACACTCTTATCACCTAATATGAGGCAATATTATGTGTTAATTAGCGGAACTGTTCCGTTTCTGCACGTAAATACACCAAACATTCAGTCTCTCGGCGTATTAGCTTCCCAGACCAAGATTGTCAAGCAGCATCTGTGCAAACAAAGCAAACTCTGGACTGGTTTCCAAATTCTGGGTCTCATCAGCAGTCAAGCTTGCTAAACAAATGCCGCTGGGTTACCAAGATCTCCAGTGTAACACGTAGGCGTTAGTTTACGTGATAAACCGCACAATTGTCTGTGTCGGGCGGTGGCTGGCTTAACGATACATTTATATTTACGCGATCTAACCAAAAGACCTCGATTACCAAGATCGTGTTGGCAAGAGCACTGCACTGAAACGATGGGACCCCCGTTCATCGCAACACGCAATACCGTAACACAAACCCATTATGCGTTGCTGTTGCGAATTGGGGGAGAGAACCGAGACCAGATGGTTGGGGAGACTGTCAAAACAGTTTGGAGTTTGCGTGTCTACTGTGCAGCTGCAGCAGAATCTGGCAGAGGGTATAAAGCATTGGCAATGCGGTATATGGTCGTAGCATCAATGGCTTTGGTCAATGGTGACATAGTGATCTTGGGCAGTATATGCAAGACTCCGTGATGAGAAAAAAAATGATGACGTGACAGCTACACGGTACAGTCATTTTACGAGCACCGTTTCTTACGTACGCATCTGACACATCGGAGCCCGTGTGTCTTAGGTGGAGAAATGTTAAGCTAGTCATGCGAGTGAGCCAGTGCCTTGTGCTGACACTGATTACGCACAACGCTGCAGCAAAGGTCAACCCCCTTTCCCCCCTCCCCACCACCCCCCAGGGTGGAGAGTCCAAACAGTCATGGTGGAAAATGCAGGCTTTTAATTGTATGTAGTTAGAATTTTCACTCTTCTGCCTGCGCTGACAATACAGCGTTGATAAGTTCATCTATTAATTTATGTTTGGGGGGGGGGGGGGGGCAATTAACATTAGGGTCATTCGTATATTTAAAATGAATCCGAGAAGAATTGTTCGGCAAAATTGCTTTCAATAACCGCACGGCTAAGAAGATAGGACTGTTAACCGCAGCACGCGAACTTTGTGCAATGGTTTGTGTGGTATGGTCGATGGTTAACATTCTCATTGAGAGATGCGTTTTGATTGTTTTCATTTCAGTGCGACATTGTTTTTTATTTGTTGTTGCATACAGTACGTATAAGTGAGACTAAGCAACATCAATGCACAGGTGGGTTTCGATAATGCGTGTATTTAAATGGCTGCGACGTCAATTTCTCAGGTGAAATGGAACAAGTATAACCCGTAAAAACAAAGTTTTTCACTATAAATCCTTTATATGCGTGGCGGCTAGAGTCCTCTCGTCCTCTGGCTTGAGATGGCTGCCACCTATGGGTCAGATGATTGTCTGGCAGCATTAAACAATTGGTAATTAAATATTTTAAAAAAATTCCCTAAACAGTGTAAAATTTTGGAAAAAAAATTTTCACGAAAATTCGTTGTCACGCACAACGAGTCTGTGTGCAAAATGTCAGCTCGATTGGATCACGGGAAGTGGGTTAAAAAACGACCGAAAGATTTGCACGGTCCTAAGCAAGCAAGCGAAGTTAATATAAAGGATTTAAAAAGGAAGGCACATGATTACGTATTAGTTATTTCACATGTTTATGAAGCTGTGTAATTATTTGCACTTTTATTATTTTTGACTACCTCGATGTGGAATGTATAAAGAAGCCGAGTCATCAATTAATCACTTAACCTACTTGCATAGCTGCCAGCCTTCGCTCTAACAATTTAAAGATGCCATGATTTTGTTTCTGTCATCTTAAATATATATATTTTTTTCCAGGCGGTATTAAGAGAGCTGACATTTGGACATTAGTCATTGACCTGCAATGCTCGGAGGTAAAAAAGTACTTGAGGTCTGTCTGGTTTTGTTGCTTCGGGTGAGACATGAGCAAATGAGATTTAGATTAAGATCGCAGAAAAGGTTATGACATGCATATATACGTTCAGGTGTGACCTATAGCTGAAATGAGTAATATATGCCGAGCACATCAAACAATGTAAGCAAATACATGGAAATTCCTTTACAATCCGACCTTGAGAAATCAATCGTCGAGTTTGTCTTCTCTCACATCACCCGGAGCGTCCTGTTGTTTTTTTTCAAGTTTATAAGTGGACCACAATCTCCACTCCCCCAGTTTTTCACGATACAAGTTAGGTAATATGAAACGTGTTAGCATGTGCACTGTGAGTATGAAAATGTATTACTATGGGATTTAAATTGCGTTGCTGATATTCTTGTTAGTGTGGGCTCGATATAATTACTAATTTAGCTTTTATTGGAAGCAAATGTAAAATGTGCTTGGTTTAAATACGGTTTGGACATAAGACCTGATCCAGTTTGTAAATTTGATCATTGTCATAATTGATCATCCACCATCCGAAAACCATCCATCACCATAAATCTTACATCAGCAATTGTTCATCGTCACCACTGACCATCCATCTCGTTTCATGGTGTAGTAGTATAAGTGAGTTATTTCATTGATGTATTTCCTTACGCACAACGATAATTTAAACATTAGTGAGAAAATTGCATCACAGGACGGTTCTGACGAACTCTATTAGCAACATCGTTGGCTGCTGCTAACTGCTACATTGCTTTTAATGATCTTGTGCAGCGAATCCTTAATTTATCTCATATAATCCTATTTCAGAAATGTGAAACGTCTATAGTTATAACTAAAAGTGCTTCACTTTGAGACCTCCTTTACCAGTGGCAAAATATAGTAGTAGGTTTTTACCCTTTAAACTGGTACAAAACTGACACCTTTATACAAGGCATCATGTTTGCAATAACCGCAACACAAGCAGTCTTGTGTCAGTTTTGTACCAGTTTAAAGGGGAAAAACCTACTACTATATTTTGCCACTGGAAAAGGAGGTCTCAAAGTGTAAATGCTTACCTCGAGCTCTCAATACTCTGATAGTGCACTGTTTTTGAGTTGTACGCCTTTTGGCGTGATCTGGTCCAACACCAATGGAGACTAGGCTCTAAAGAAAGCTGTCTCGGGTGTGGACCAATCAAATTCAAGGACAGTGCATATCATTACTATTATCAGAGTTGTTTCTTTTTGTTTGCATTTTGACTGCTTGTGTTGCGGTTATTGCAAACATGATGCCTTGTATAAAGGTGTCAGTTTTGTACCAGTTTAAAGGGTAAAAACCTATTACTAAAAGTGCTTCAGTTTGGAAAACCGTGGAGGTGGCCAGTTGGCTCAGGGTTTCAGAACACTGAACGGCCGCCATATAAAGATTCCTTGCGTGAACTCTGGCAGTCGCTGAAGATTAAACCAGTTTCTCATAACCACGATAATGAGCTGCTGTTCTCAGGCTAGCCGCTAATGGCTGAATATCAAAACCATCATTAAATGCGATTTTTCTTTCGGACATCCAGTGGCACCAGGGACTTGTAAGTGGCACCCCCTCAAGGCCTCCGTTAATAACTTGATAAATCCACCCTAATTCGTATTCTCTAGTGTATTTTTTTTGTAAACATTAATTTCTATTTAGAGTTCTTTTGATCTTTAAGCCAACATATTTGGTAGTATTTGAACAAAAACTTATAACATTTCAGATTGACTGGTATGAAATTCATCTATAACATTGTAACATTGTAGCCAAAAAAAGAAAGTAGTTTTAAAGAAGATAACCAAATTTAAATCACCATTAAAGGAGCGAACCATATTTCACCACTCTGGTTATTGTGGGTTGGTGAAGGTGGAGATTATGTATGCTTAGAGTATAGCATAGTACAACAAACGAATTTGCTGCACTTCCCTTAGCTAACAATGTAGCCTTGGAACAGCTTACAACACCTGATATATGCACAGTGATCTCTCTTCCAAGCACTATCTTGGCTCAAACCTGCTCAGCTTAAGACAGCTGATGAGATCGGTTGCATTCTGGGTGATTTGGTGACAGGCATGATATGTATAATCATGTTATATAGTACTGATTTGTATTTTTGCCCATTTATAAATATACGAGTGTTCTACATACACAGTATTAGGGTTGTTAAAAGCAACCTCACGTAAGATAATGTTCACTTTAAAGAGAAATAAAACCGCAACAAACAACAATCAAGTGATCGTCTCATCACTTCTAACAACACATCAGATTATTATATTTTTTTAAACCTCAAGTATTCAGAGGAATCGGTAATCATCAGACTCGCTTGACTTTCAAAAGTACCGTAACCCTGAACAACATCAGCTTGAAGACGTTTCCTTCCAACAACGTCACGAGTGAGGGCTGGCTGGCTTTAGTGAAATGGCAAAAGTACGTAAAAAATGTAAGGGCCGGGAAATGATAGACACGGCCAAGGACAGCTTTAATGGATGGAAATCTCGGGTTGCAAATTATATAGAAGGCGGGGAAAAAAATACGGCCATTTCATAGTTCTTGTATTGAACGGAATAAATAACAGAAACAATTACACCAAGTCCTGACCACAGGCGAGACAACAGCTATGTTGCATTCCACGTCTTCGCGTATTGTAACGGCGATGTTGAGATTCTCCGTTTCCCACGTCGGTTCAGTGAAAACTGGTGTTGTTGTTGTAAATAATGATATAAGGAACTGATAGTGTTGAGTGTCATTAATAACTAATTGCTCGAGTCTTATTTAATTAATTACTAGAATACAGTGTATATATGGATTGATGTTGCTATTGCTATATTGAAAATACATTTGTACTAGTCGGTCAAAATTAAGACTTTAAATCCCTTTCCCCATATGTTTGATAACTGTTATTTATGCATTTGCTTTTGGTTTTCTCAACTGCCCTTTCACAATTATGGGCTGTTTCGTGTGTGATGGATAAACATTTGCATATCAGCATTAAATCCTTCATCCGAGAATTGGTGGCCTAAATCTATTGACCTCGTGTTCGGGCAGCTTGCACGTTTCGTTACGTAAGCAAGTATGTGTTGCTGCAGCTGAATCTGTCCATACAAATGGCGAGTGTCATGATACACGCACTTAATACTCGTGCAGTACATACATGTATTCATTATGTTATTTACACAGTGTGTGCGTAAGATCGTAAATTTTCGCTAACGAAGGAAATCTTTGCCGCTATGTTACTGCCTCGCCGATACCTAACGGGCATTGTTGCACCATCTTAAGGGTGCAGACCGAGAATAGAACACGTTGCTGATTGAATAACATTTTATGGAGGATCCCTGCAGACTCGAGCAGTTCTTGGAGGGGGCCCAGGAACACGTGATTAAAGCTCTCAGTTTGTGGTGGTTGTTATTGTTGACGACAGGTACGTTTGATTTAATATATTCATGAGCACTCTGTGTGTATGTTGAACTTATTTTGCACCATACGTAGCCATAAAGAAAATATTTTCATTCTATAATTTAAAAGTGCATAGCTCCAGTCGCTTCCTAATATCGGATGGAAGCACATTCCAGATGGCTGAAGAAGCACATCTGAAAGCGCGCAATGCAGCGGCCGTCTTTGTTCGATGGTTAGCCAAAAGCCACTGCGAGGATGACCAGAGTTTGCATGACGGTTTATGCTCCTTGACGAATTATCAAACGTGTTGTCAATGCCACGACTCAATAATAGTGGTCGAATGTGTCGTAGAGCCCGGATATGAAAATTGCAGAGACCCGACTATATTTTTGCACGTGATGATCAAACGGCACATTCTGGTCGAGTAGGGTGCCGGGCCTCTTTTGACGAGTAAAAAACTGAAACCCTGGAGTCTGCGATCGCCGCACCTGATCCTCTCACGGATGTTTTCGCCCGAGCTCGAGTGCCAGCCAGCAGAACCTACGATTTTTCCTGGAGGCAATTTTATTTCATTTGAGAAAATACCGCTTTTTAGAGTTAAGAGAAATTAGGAATACATGCATGTCTCGGCCATGAAGCTCAAGTAGCTATTTATGACATGCCTCTGGTCGTAGCTTTTTATGATTGCCTCTGTTGGAGATTCAACCAAAAATAAATGCAAATGAATAAGCAGCATGTGGTACTGAAGGTGAAACCTGCAGGAAGTCGATTTTTTTAAAACAACCCTTTGTCTATCCACTCATGGTATAAGGCCTCCTTACACACCAAGTCAGTCATGGGGGGTCATTTTACAAAACCTCACCACGCTGGACAGTGTAGCTTGGCGAAGGGGGCGTTAAGGCCAGTTAAGATATCGCTGGTTGATAGTTGGTTCACATTAACTTCATGAAGAATGGGGGGAAATGTGATTAAATGTTTAATTTACATTGCCATACATTCTTTGAAAATGTGTTTTGCACAACAATACTGTAATGGTACTTGATCCTGATTCCCTTCAAGCTAAGAGTGGCTTTTGTAATGACTGGGATATGCATTGCTCTGACCTACCATTTGTTTTCAACAGCTCACCAGCCATATATTTCCATTAGTTTTCACGTACATAGAAACAGTCTACGAAGAAAAGTCCCCCATTTTTCTATTATGCTGCAAACCCATCCATCAATACATAATAATAGTTTTTTACAGTTTAATCAAAATGTAACCTTTTTATTGCGTCTAGTTTTTTTATACATTATTTCTAAAAACTAAAAATTAATGTTTCATTCCCAGATAAAATTGTATTTCAAAATAATAATTTATTTAAAGGTTATGTTGCTGGAGGGAGCCTGATCTGTGAGTACATGGTATCAGAGACCACAGCAATAATATATTGAGTTCAAGAAAACAGTGTTGATATCCATGGAACGTTTTGTTTACAGCTAAGAATATAAGTTTCAGAGAAAGCACGTGTTTGGGGCAAAATCTGTTTTTAATCAAGAATTGTGAAAAAAATAGGATTTTAATGACAAGTAGCTGAGAATGTGAAAACACACCCGATTGAACGGTCCCTGGCAACTCTATTGGCATTAGTTACACTTTTATAACAGTGCTTTATGTGCATGCAGATACGCGCAACCTACGCTTGAAAATTAAATAAAAAAAGCTCCCCATAAAGCATACTTGTAGCCAGGATCCTAAATAACTTTACAATTTATGCATTGTTAAAATGCTTATTATGTACTTTGCATGCAATTTCATTAAGAAATATTTGTGCTGAATATTTTAAAAAATATATGACATTGATTCTCCCCATTAAACATTCATTACCCATGAAATCCCTGAAGGCAGAAAAAAAGGTGAAGTGAGCATAGTTTCACGGGCCTTTTTCCATGTTTAAAATGTAATAACGCCGTAAATAATTAATGCATATTTATTCCATTTATAGCTATGTGGAAGTTAGCGTACTATACGGACATTAAAATGAAGCCGACAGTGAAGAACAAGTTAGTCATCACCTTGTTTTGATTGATGAACGCCTCTTGGCTAAAACAATCAGGAATGGTGTCCTATTTTTTGTTGAGATTTCAAGAAATTCCAAAGCAATAACCACACGGTGAATTTCGGTGTATCTTGCGTTAGCGCCGACACAAGTGAGAACGTTCCAATGCAATGCGCACGAGTCAAAATTAAACACATCGCCGGATTACCAAACATTGCCAATTACAGTCAATGTTTGTTGCTTTAATTCCACTCATGACACACATCTGCCCTTCCTGAAGTTGGCTGCCAGATGAAAACACACATAAAGAACATAACATGAAACCCAATTGGATAGTACTTTATTTTTCCTTTCCAAAAATTCGAATGTCTCATTATATTATTTGTATAACGTTTATGATTGGAATATTATTGTTGGCATGTGGATTGTCGATTTAATTTTGTTCTTATAATAATAAAAATGTACCCAACGTCTCCACCCGTACTCCTTACACTACCTTTATCTTCTCCCTCAAGGCCAGCAATCATCATTGTCGTCTCCCTATGCAATCGTTTAAATAGGCGTTTAACTCTTTAAATAGCTATTTCATGAAATATCATCTTGCTACGTACGTTTACGCCGCCGTACAGGAGAAAAAAAAGTGTGAAAAGAAAATTGTAGAACGTTGGCTTGAACAATTTTTTACAAAACAACAACAACTTACGAGCTTCACAGGGTGTGTACATTTTTATAATGATCGCGTGCGCCTTCTAAATGCAATTCTGCCTGCAGTCTGAGACATGCGTGATGAAGTAAAGTGCTGTGTGATATTTGCATTGCACAATCTTACGAATTTGCTATGAGTGCAACATTTGAAATAGCCTCCGAGTGCCCAATATTCAATTTATACAATCTATATTCATATTGTGGTAAGACACATCAACTTTAATTTGCTCGTGCAGATATAAATTTCATATTATTCGCTGTAAGAACATGTCCTATGCATGTGAGGTTGCATACATTTTAATCTCTAATAAATGTGTAAACGTCGCCTACTGCCGCTGCTAATATTTCACGTAAATTTTTTTACATTTAAATTCGAATTCTTTTGTAAATATCTTATTGAGGCAGGTCTTTAATTGGCGAGACAATAGCATAACACATTTTTACAATCCAGCGATTCTAAAAAGATACATTCTTACTTCTTGGATTTTTATTCTGACTTCTTGGATCTTGTCCTCACGACGTCCTACGATTTACCAGTGAGCTGAAAACGATAATAGTAAGCACGTGAAAAGATTGTAACTTAATAATCAATTACATCGTTTGGGTGTGTTGGGTGGTGGAGGGTCTTACCGACACAAATTTAGTTAGATCGCTACATGGCCGAACCCAATCATCTATCATAATTCATACTATTGGCTGATAAACCCTACGTGTTAAGTATTATTGCAATTTTGATGTTGGGAATTTTGAAACATCAATTTGGTTTATGTGTGAATAATATTATTAAGCCTCATGCTGTTAAATGTTGTTTGGATGTTAGTTTTGTGTATTAAAACAACAAAAATTATTGTGAAAACCCCCAACAAAGGTATTCAGCTGCCCCGTTAAGTAAACTTAGATTTAAAATTATCCATAAATAAATAATAAACTCAGGTTTAACACCATAATCAGTGAGAGGAAATACATATCTCAATGTTTTGGCTGACTGGCCTTCTTTGGAAAAAACATAAAGACGTGCCAAGCGGAACATCGTCCTTTGATAAATCACCTCGCTTTTTAAGAGTAAACTGAATCAGTCTCAGGACTTTGTGTTAATTTTGCATTTCAGTGAAATTTTCAGTTTCATTTATTTGGTATAGCCCTGTGAGCCATTCGGCTCTTGAATCGGGTGCAACCGCAACAAACAAAAAACTAAAACATGAACAAGAAAACATCTTAAAGTGACTATGTGATTATGTGAAAACAGAAAATCCAAGAAAGACAGCAAAATATTGCAGAAAAAGCACCGTACACCAACATTGTGTGCAAAAATCACAAGACAATTTAGATTAAGGCCATCAGTCTAACCCCGTACTACAACAAACAAACATGGCCAAACCAAAAAACTTTTCGAAATCACCAAAATAAAGCCTTAAAAGCAAATGTAACAGCGATCATAGGAACTGTGACCGAATTTTCACAATAAACGACATAAACAACATGTACCACAAAACCCTGCTGCCATAGCTGGCTGCATGAGTCACTCCACAACAGCAGGAGCATCAGTCGAAGTATCAAACATTTTCAATGCACCTTTAAGATCAGCACACTAAATCATAAGTATAACCCGTAAAAACAAAGTTTTTCACTATAAATCCTTTACATGCGTGGCGGCTAGAGTCCCTCTCGTCCTTTGGCTTGAGATGGCTGCCAACTATGGGTCAGATGATTGCATTGCACTATTAAGCAATTGGTAATTAAATATAATATTTTTGTCCTAAAAAGTGTAAAATTTTGGAAAAAAAAATTCACGAACATTGATTGTCACGCACAACGAGTCTGTGTGAAAAATGTCAGCTCGATTGGATCACGGGAAGTGGGTTAAAAAACGACCGAAAGATTTGCACGGTCCTAAGCAAGCAAGCGAACTTAATATAAAGGATTTAAAAACACAGGTCATACTTTGCAGCGGTCATCCGGAGCGAAACATTTTATATTATTTTAGGCCACTGAATAGCAGTGGCAGCTAGGGGTGTACAACTCCTCTAGAGCAGTTTTGACTGAAGATCTCATATGTAGTGATTCAAGTTGCAGTTTATTGCTGGCCATGCTCTCGGATACACGTGTTCCAGCGGTGATTTCAACATTTGACTCCACACTTCGAGCAGGGGAGAAAAAGAAATCTACCGTGCAGAAGTTGATGTGAAAATGTGCTAGAAGCGGGAGTGCAGGATAATGAAAAAACAAACACCCAATGTTGCAAGGAGAGATAGCTCGATAATGAATTGTGATCATATACGTGTGTTATTAACAAATGTATTTATTTTTTCACTCTCAATAATGATATCATGCTTGTGACATGTTTAATAGATGTAAACATATCCCGTAAGGTGGCATCAGAATTATGGCATTGATTTAACTATCTTGCACCTCTTTGCCCCATCACTTTCCTTGATAAAAACATGACTTATGTTTTTAAACATTCACGATAATCTAAAGCGGCAGCATTTTAATGTTAAAATATTAATTTTAAAACGTGATATACGTGTATGTTGAACTTCTTTTGCATCGTACTCAGCCAACCGTGATAATCAGAGGTGCGGGGAAGGAAAACATAAATCATTCAAACGCATGCATAATACACAAAGACAGAGATCACCCACGTGGCCTACATATCATTTCTTTACAACTGCTTTTTTGGTTTAGTTTGCGGTCCTTCCCCTGCTCCTCCAAATTGCAGGGTTGGCTACGTACGGCGCGAGAGAAATTCAACACACGTGCATTTAAACAGACTTTTAGGGCAAGTGCTGTTCGTGAGCACCTATTAAGTTCTGCGTGGTGCACGAGAGAGAGCGGTGAGGTGGGGCTGCACCACACCCGGCCACCTTTGTCTCCCCCAGTAGCTGGTAGGGCTTGCACACCGCAACAGGCACAGCATGAGGAGAGAGACGCAAGGAGGGAGACTGTGTCGAGGGAGGAAGCGGCAACAACGACGGGAGCATGAGGCAAGGACGTGGAGGGCAATCAGCAATTGTCAGAGGGTCACTAAGAACATTTGTCAACCTCCTGCACATCTGTGAACCTCCTGGCCATCTGTGAAGCTCCTGCACATCTGTGAAGCTCCTGGACATCTGAGAACCTTCTGCACATCTGTGATCCTACTGCACATCTGAGAACCCTCATGGACATCTGTGAACCTCCTGCACATCTGTGATCCTCCTGGACATCTGTGAAGTTACTGCACATCCGTGAAGCTCCTGCACATCTGAGAACCTTCTGGACATCTGTGAACCTACTTCACATCTGTGAACTTCCTGGACATCTGTGCACCTCCTGGACATCTCAGAACCTTCTAGACATCTGTGAACCTCCTGCACATCTGCGAATCTACTGCACATCTGAGAACCTTCTAGACATCTGTGAACCTCCTGGACATCTGTGAAGCTACTGCACCTCTGTGAACCTCCTGCACATCTGTGAACCTCTTGGACATCTGTGCACCTCCTGGACATCTGAGAACCTTCTAGACATCTGTGAACCTCTTGGACATCTGTGCACCTCCTGGACATCTGAGAACCTTCTAGACATCTGTGAACCTCCTGGACATCTGAGAACCTCCTGGACATCTGTGAAGCTCCTGCACATCTGTGCACCTACTGCACATTTGTGAACCGACTAAATTTGCATGGTTGGCTACATACGGTGCAAAATAAGTTCAACATACACACATGAAAAAATATATTTATAGCTCATCGAATTCCTCCAGTCTACATAGAGATTCTGATTCTAAATTAATATTCTGATTCTTGTTTTGCTGCCAATAGCACAACATTCAAAATGTAACACCTCGCCATCAGCAGTAATCCTCATCATACATTTACAGCCCTTTGTCAGTCAACTGTTGGATGCTGGCCTCCCTCACACCGTGTTTGTCATGGGAGTTACATAGCCATTCTCCACCCTGCTGGCCATAGCACTTTGTTGCGGTGCTGTGGGTGGGAAAAAGTCTGGGTCAAATATCTTTCGGCACTGATGTTAGCCGTGATTGTGAACCTGGGCGGCTGAGTTCATAACAGCAGTGCGCTAAATACTGCGCCCTGCCACTCTCATACATAATTTACCCTCAACAAAATTAGCGGATGTGTGCATAGATGAGGTCTGCCTCTAATGAATTATTTAGGCGTCGAGTTCACCCAAAAATGTACGACCTCTAACTTGATGACTTGTTGCATCCTTAATCTAAATGCTGTGTGTTGATATAGAATGCCGTCTGCATGCTCAAATATGGCCCCTTCAGTAATTCCGTTGTGGAAGTTGAACATTGTAAATATATATCACCACTGAGATGCCGTGTTAAGTCGTATACGTCTAATTGCTGCCAGTAGCAAAATTATTCAGCAAAGAATGTGACATTTCTTGTGAACTCTGGGGATGCTTGCAACTCAAAATATTAAATCTAGTGAAGTAAATAAAACACGTTGTTAATGTTTAATCCTACACATTTTAATCAGTTTGCCGTCTATATTATCTAAGAATAATCCACATGGGAAGAAGGACAGCTATCTTGTTTTGTAATTTAAAATGTGTGTTATGGATAGAATTTTTAATGTAAACGTTACATTTTCCTTCCTTGTTGGTCCACTTGGGATGGTGTCTGCATAATTAATATTTTACAAGGCTACTTGGCATGCCTGGGCAGTATACACAGCGCTGAGCAAAGTTAATAAATATATAAATAGGTAGCTAGCTAGACACATACTGTAGATTAAATTTTAATGCGTGAAAGAAATGAATATTGCTGATCCGGTGCTTACAATTTTTATTACAGGACAGGAAATGGAATGAAGTCATTCTTTTTTTTTTGTTCCCCAATAAGCCCCAAGCTGTACCTTTTGCCCCGCCATATCTTGCCACTCTTGTATCTTTCTGTGTCACCTTCTCGCCCTCCCCATTCTCAATTTTGCTCCATCTCTGTTCCTCCTCCTCCTCGTGCTCAATCTACGCTTTCGGACTCTCACTCTCCTTGCCCCCTTTCACTGCAAGAAACTTTCCGGCACATTACACTGTGTAACAATTTTTTTTTGTTCCTGGGTAGTAAAGTGTAATTTCCTAATTGCTTATGCCTCAAAAGTACAGAAAATGGCTATTATTCTCCACAAACTTTGCTTTTGTGACCAGAACAGTGATATTTTGAAATTTACCTATTTTCAATGAGAAAACGGGCGAATTTGTGTCTTTTCGGTCACATAAAGTCAGAAAAAAACAACATATTAATCAAAATTAACATTTATTTATACTAAAGTAATACAACATCTTACTACAAAAGATTTATACACCAAGGCGCACTACCACAGGCGGGACTGGCCACAGCAGACCGAGTTCTCTGTGGGGAGGAACAACGTCAAGTGGGAGCCACTGGTGGACCCCCGGAAGGTGCTGATGCCACCACTGCACATCAAATTGGGCCTCATGAAACAATTTGTCAGAGCTGCAGATAAGGAGTCGGCAGCCTTCAAGTACCTTCAAGACTTCTTCCCTAAGCTGTCTGAGGCAAATGCCAAAGCCGGTGTCTTCGTCGGACCACAGATAAAAAGATCCTGGAGTGCAATGAATTCCCCAAGAAGCTCACCAGTAAGGAGAAAGCGGCTTGGAACAGCTTTGTCGCAGTGGTTCGTGGCTTCCTGGGCAATCACAAGGTCAAAAACTATGTGGAACTGATTGAGACTCTGGTGAAGAACTATGGCACAATGGGCTGTAGGATGTCCTTCAAAGTCCATATTCTTGATGCTCATCTTGATAAATTCAAGGAGAACATGGGAGCATACTCGGAGGAGCAAGGCGAGCGCATCCACCAGGATATACTGGACTTTGAACGCCGCTACCAAGGACAGTATAACGAGAACATGATGGGAGACGACATTTGGGGGCCGGTTCTAGAAAGTGATTTACTGTATAATCGTAAATCTCGAAAAACTACTCACTTCTAAATCTTTTGTAGTCATTTTTGTATTACTTTAGTATAAAAACATGTTAATTTTGATTCATGTGTTGTTTTTGTCCGACTTTATGCGAACGAAAAGACACAAATTCGCCCGTTTTCTGATTGAAAATAGGTAAATATCAAATAATCATTGTCCTGTTAACAAAATACAAAGTTTGTGGGAAATAATAGCCATTTTCTATACTTTTTAGGCATGAGCAATTACGAAATAACACTCACTACCCAGGAACAAAAATTGTGTTAGTGTTATTAAACAGTTACCTTCGCTCACTCGTTTTCGCTCCTCACTCAAAACTCACGCATATTTCCCTAGCTCACCAGACGACCCCTTAATATCTCCCCTCAAAACCACGACCTTTACTTATTCCCTCTCCATACTCTCATTATATGGCTATAACTCATTCCCCATTCATTAATTCCATTCATTAATTCCATTCATCATCATTTCCTGTCATCACTTCCGCTTTCACCAAATTCACGCATCACATGTTTGCCCATTGCTTCCTCTCATCTATTTCATTCACCTCATATCCACCATCGCATTCATATGCACCGTGGTTAATTCGTTGCAGAAATTCCGTTAAAGTGAGATGTTGTATTCATCATAGTTTATTCCTTTTGCTTTCTGTGATGGAGTACAAAGGGGCTCCTAGTTGCGTTTTTGCTTTCTTGTCAATATCACCGACTTACTGGAGCGAATAGATATGGGCAGGTTTTTGTATCAGGCACTATTGACCAAATGCTTCACTGGGGCTACTAAAAATGTGCAGCCCCATTGTCTCAGCCCTCCTTCTCAAGGACACGCAATCTATCAAGCTCATAGGTTTTTGGGCTCAGAATAAAGCGTACCCCCCCCCCTCTTCATCATGGAGTTAATGGAACACAATAAAATTCCATTGTGATTCAAGCAAGGCAATTAATCAAAACCTTAAATTACAACTTAATAAAAACGTATAATTGAACTGGTCTCTCTGAGTATGTAAAGTTTTGCGAGCACAATACAATCAACGTTTTGTTTCCAGCGCCGATAGTTTGAATTTGGAGGGCTAGCACAGCTCCTTAAAATGATACGAGCTAATTAATGTCTGCAATAGAAACATAAAATTACCTTTAAAATGTACTCGTATTAAAAAAAAATATGCCGATGTATATAATTTCATGGTTATTACACTGTTTGATAAATTCATTATTATCCTTCAATTTGGCACTTCCTTAATGTCCTCTTTATGCGAATGTACAAAGTAACTCAGCTAGCACTAGTTTAAATGTACATTTCGAATGTGACATACACGTTCCATTCTAACCAACGCAAATCACAGAATGTACTCGGGTTCCTGCAGAGACGCAGTGCCTCAAGAGTTATTCAATAGATTAATGTTCCAGTCTTGAACAGATCCAATAAAAAAACACCCAATCTTAAACAGCGCTATGCGTTCACAATGTGTACCTCGAACTAAAGTTATAATTAGTCCCTCATCTTCTTGGTTCTTTCGGTAAAGTCACGTAGAATGGAAATAATAAAAGAATAAAAAACACATAATAATATAATAATATTTAAAAAAATTATTATTTCCATTCTACGTGACTTTACCGAAAGAACCAAGAAAATGAATCCCTGCAGTCACGAAAACTTTAAATCGAAATCAGTCCCTCGTCAAGCCACTGCTGGATGAAAGCCTCCCTGCGCCACGAAACGTTGTTTGCTCGTCCATCACCATGCTGGTGAAGTCACGCAGTTGTCGCCTTCGTAGACTTCCCAGGCTTGGCAAGGCATCGCAAGGCAAGACGGCCCCCGACGAGGACGCTTTCCCGACTCCACAAAGAGCGAGACGCGCCACGAGTGGCCGTCGTGTGATACGAGGAGCCGCAGCGATGGCCGCACCTTGTGCAAATTCTCGTGTAAAAGTCCACTTGTATGCGAGGCACAATCACACGTGGTGGACATAGGGTGGGCCACCTCTTTGGCACAAAAATAATAATCGAATTTTATATTGATAGAGAGCGCCTTCACTCAAGGGGCCTCAAGATAGTAAAACGCCGACAGAATAGAAGGAGTTAGATTACGGGGGGGGGGGGGCACTTAGTGGTCACGAAATGGGTAGGAGAGGGACGGGAAGGAGTGGAGGGGCCAAGGAGAGGGAAGAGGATGGACAACAGGGAAGAGAGGTATGCTCGATCACATGGGGAGGAGATGAAGAATATCTGGCGATACTGGAAGTGGAGAGAACTCCGTGTAAATGTAGCACTCTACCACGTCGTGTCCTCGTCCGTAACACCTCAACCATCCTTCCCCTTCCTAACCTCGCCCATCCCTAATTCCGATCATCACCCTTCCTTGCCATCCCATTCCCCTCCCCTCCCCAACACTCAAACCCCATTCCCCCCCTTCCCCCCCCCCCCCCATTCAGCCAATAACTAATGTACAATGTTTAATTATTGTAAAGCGCACGTAAAAGCCTAGATAAGATTTCCCATTTAAAAAGGGCACCCCGGCAAAGAGAGGAAAATCCCGAGAAAAGCCGGGCACAGGTGGCAAGCCTGGGCGAGCACGGCCCGATGGGATGGTGGGGAGCTCACCCTGGGGACTCCCTCCTCACCCCTACCTTCTCCCCACCCCCCACCACCCATCACTATCACTACCCCCCACAAGCCTGAGGGATCGCAGATGTTTGCAAAGACGTCGTTTAGGCACTCCGGGAGATCTCGGGATGCGGAGCGTGAGGACGTCGCGCCGCTGAGCAGAAACAACCGAATAATAAAAATGGACCCAGCGGCATGGTGCTCTACTTATGCAGCTGCGGTGGAGCGGGGGGTGGATCACAAGCAATTCTATCACGCGCACAAATAATAAAGAGATAATGGCAATTAGTTGCATGCACACGAAATATATAAATTCCGCAAGCCGTATTTTTCGAAGTTGTATGATATTAAGCAGACGTGTATGTATCATTAGTCAAATGAATCGTTCTGCATGAAGCGGCTGTAATTTCGCATGATGATGCAGTGAGGAGCCCCTTCATAATGAAGATTCCAGCAGGTGTGCCGAGATACACCCTGCCGAGATCTAATTTTCAGTGGCCTTTGGAAAATACAACACCTGTAATTGCCTGCCCACCTGGACGCAATTATCCATAAGCATTTAGGTGGGGGGGGGGGGGTGTGTTTGGTAGGGGCAAGTGAGAGAGCTGGTGGTGTGATTATACGGAGACTTAGAGGCAGTCATGGTCTTGGATAGGATGCAGGACAGTATTTACATGCTAAAACATTCTTGTAGATATCCTGTTGCGCTGTCGACAAGGAGTGCTTTAATAATACTAATGATAAAACGCGGCTTATGTGCTGAGATGCGCGCTGTCTATTTAAGCATGTGAGTGCAAACGCTGTTGTGAATTACATTTTGTTAATATGTGATTGAGGATATTACATTTTTTTTCGGCTGGCGACTTTGCACGAGACTGGCCCTCAACCACGCAAGCCACGTTAGGCACCTGGCCCAACCGAAATCCTGAACTGTGGGTTCCCCGTGCCCGAAGAAAACCTCTCCCAGTCCAGGGCGCACGATGAATTTTTGGCTGAATGGCCTCAGAAATCGGAGCCACTGCGGCTGGCCAGGAGTCACACGGGGGGCACTGGTGGCCATGGCATCGGGAAGCTTTGTTATTCTTGGGTTTTTTCGGTAAAGTCACGTAGGTAAAAAAAAAAGTAAATTAATAAAAGTAAAATAAAAATAAAATAAAAAACACGACGTTTCGGAGGCAACACAAGCTTCCGTCTTCAGGTGGGACCGTCACAGTACGCTTGCTGTATCAAGCAAATGAGAAATTCCAAGAGATCCAACCCCGTATATATTCTGGTTGAGGGGGGAGGAGCCAGGACAGGCCCCCTTATTATTATTATTATGGTAAGGTTGGTACGGCTGAAACTACGGTTAGTCTACATAACAAAGGACTGAGCTTTGTTATTTGTGGATTTCTGCAGTGGTAGGGCACGGTACTGGAGGTCAGAAGTACACATTAGAAACATTTCGATAGCTGCTGCGCAAGGGAAGCTACATATTTCAATGACAAATGTGAAAACAAAACAAAAAACATTTGTCAACACCGTGGCCGTATAAGGCAAGATTTAAAAGGTGACATTTCAGGCAGTGGCCCTTATTTATAGCACAGAAATGAATTATAAATGTGGACGTGTCTATCAGCAGCTACATGTATATTTAAAAGTATAAAAATGGGTGTCTTTAAATGAATATACAGTTTTCAATCCCACATGGAATTTTATTCAGTGATTAGGCATCTTCGTGGAATACGTATTTATAGTCTGTGCAACACTCACACATTACTGGTACAGGTAATTGCAATGTTTTTCTAACTTGAATATATCGTCTTAAAATATAAAAAAGTCCTGAGCTGATTGTTCATTACAACAAATGCTTTATAATTAGAACCGTTTCATAAGTTCAATATATGCAAAGACAAATATTTTTTTTGCATTTAAATCTGAAAATATAATTTAAAATATCAAATAATATGAATCTATGAGACTATTCGCGAAGAGTACCATATCAGGTTTACCTCACAGCAAACACATACTGATAGTTTAAACTAGTCACAGCAGTCTTTCAAGCTTTGCTAATGTAAACTGACACTATTTAATTTCATAAGGACATTTTATAAGGACTTTAATGACCATTTCTAGACAGATGCCACCATGTTGTCAAGATTTTTAGCACAATGCAACAAAGGCCTACATATAGTGCAAAGCAGAAAACAGATGTGAGTTAAAACTTGACATTTTCAACCGCTTACCACTTGCACAATACACTGACGGATGAAGGACTCCCGACACTACATCAATAGTGGGGATTATTTGAGCATATTTCACCACGCTAGCCAGGGCGCATTGGTGAAGGGGATTCCCAGAACCAGTTTGAATATCACTCGCCATTGATGTTAGCTGTAGCCGGAAATAAAATTCAGGTCACTGGGTTTCAGAGCGCAGGGAACAAACCATTTAGTCGTTTTATAAACAACATTTCAGTGCAGCATTCAACTACAGTGAGCCAAAGAACTATACAAGTATTTCAAATTCTTGGTTCTTTCGGTAAAGTCACGTAGAAGGGAAATAATACAATAATAATAAAATATATTTATATTTGTATTATTATTTTCTTATTTTATTATTTCCCTTCTACGTGACTTTACCGAAATAACCAGGAATATGAATCCCTGCAGTCACGAAGGCTTTAAATCAAAATGTAAGTATTTCAAAGCAAAAAGAAAAAGAAATGCAAGACAAATTTGAATCTGTATGTGTCCTATACACCAGAGGGTTTGATAGAAAATAGTATAATTGTTGCTACATTGTCGTATGTAAATGAAAACATTAATTTGATATTAAAGCACATCATTATAACAGTACGCCAAATTATTTAAACCACCTTCTCTCTCTGGTGCGTGCGCTGCGCGGGTGCTTTTTGAAATGTCTCTCCACTGCAATTCTGCTTCTGCGCATATTTTTCAGAGAATTATGAAGAATGACACGCATTGCTAGTTAACATCTTACATTTAAGCTTCAAATAATTAAAAACTGTCAACTGAAAATGGGAAGCCTGAACAATGCCCAGCTGGCATGCATTTTTGAGACAGATTAATTATTCATCTTACCACATACACTGGGTTCAAACTCTCGTCAGCATTTCAATAGAGTGTGAAGATCGAATATTAAACACTTTTATTCTCCCAAGGACTTAGGGAGGAAGGAGGGCATAGCAAATTATTTTTCAGGGAATAAGGTATTTCAAGACAGTGGATGAACAGAGGTGACAGGAGGGAGTGAGCCTATGGTGATTACAAAACCGCTATATATTAGTGTAATTTTAAAGAAATAAATATTTAGTCTTGACAAACTTTGTATCAACCTGGTATTCTGCCTGATTCATACAGCAAAAAATGCTTACAATGGGAATTTTTTTTTGTATTTCTTCAGTGTCAGTGTAGATTACACGATGTAACACAATTTTTGTTCTTAGGTAGTAAGTGTTATTTCCTAATTGCTTATGCCTAAAAAGTATAGAAAATGGCTATTATTCCCCACAGACTTTGCTTTTGTGACCAGGACATAGATATTTTAAAATTGTCCTATTTTCAATGAGAAAACGGGCGAATTTGTGTCTTATCGTTCACATAAAGTCAGAAAGAAACAACACATGAATATAAATGAACATGTATTTATATAAAAGTAATACAAAAATGACTACAAAAGATATAGAAGTGAGTAGTTTTTCGAGATTTACGATTGTACTGTAAATCACTTTCACAAATCAGCCCCCAATTGTAGTCTCCCATCATGTTCTCGTTATACTGTCCTTGGTAGCGGCGTTCAAAGTCCAGTATATCCTGGGTTTAAGCACTCGCCTTGCTCCTCCGAGTATGCTCCCATGTTCTCCTTGAATTTATCAAGATGAGCATCAAGGATATGGACTTTGAGGGAAATCCTACAGCCCATTGTGCCGTAGTTCTTCACCAGAGTCTCAACCAGCTCCACATAGTTTTCGACCTTGTGATTGCCCACTGCGACAAAGCTGTTTCAAGCCGCTTTCGCCTTACTCGTGAGCTTCTTGGGGAATTCATCGCACTCCAGGATCTTCTTTATCCGTGACGGGTGACGAAGCTGCAAAAAGGTTGGTGACGCTTCCTCTGATCTGCGACTTGCACACTTTCATCCAACAAGTTCCACTGCTTGAGCCTAGACGTCAAAAGCTCGGCATTGGACTTGGTGAGACCAAGATCTCTGATCAAGTCGTTGAGGTCTTTTTGGTTGGGGTAGTATAGGTTTGTCTCCTCAGCTCCACTTCTGAAATTGTCATCTGGATCTACGTCTTCCTCGCTCTCTGACTTGCTGCTCTCTTCTAAAGACGGCTGCTCTCTCTCTAGAGGAGTGGGTATGGGGAGCTCAAGGCAGCGTGGCACCGGGGCGATGGATGAAGAAAGGTCCGGATACGTGATAGCAGGTGCATTCTTGCCAGTCCGACGTTTGGAAGGATCCACCATGCAGAAGTAGCAGTTGCTTGAGTGGTCGGTGGGTTCCCGACAAATTCTTGGGATAGCGAACTTCATGGCTCTCTTTTCCCCTCTGTACCATCCTACAAAAATACATTTATTTCACCCATGACGAATGTGTAAGAGATTCTCGCAACATTTTTCATACATGATATATTTCTTCAATAACATTGAAAATTGTAAAATATTTTAAAATTAAAAACTTTTACAATTTTTAAAATGTTAACAAATTTCATAACATAAAATTCCGAGCAACAATTGTCCATCTTACCTTCCAGTTTTTTTGCATTGCTCGCAGTTGAAATGAGGTGCCCAGGGTTAGTCTTGATCCCTGACAGGCATGCCAAAATATGCCTTGTAGGCCTCACACATCTTAGCAGATGCTTCCACAGAGTACTTTTTCACTCGTGTCTTGATACATTGGCCGCAGACATAGCAAAATGCGTCTGCCCGATGCCTGCAGCCTCTTGGTGCCATCTCAGAAAAATGCAGATATGTATCCACTTAGGCAGCTGGAACTAATCTGAACGAGTATTTTAACTACTATTTATATTATTGGAAAGTTATATAATGTTCTAAAAGTTACTCCAAGTTTACCCAGCACTTAATCTATCTGGAATGTTCTGTAAAATAGATACATTTCAAAATATCACTGTCCTGGTCACAAAAGCAAAGTTTGTGTGGAATAATAGCCATTTTCTGTACTTTTGAGGCATAAGCAATTAAGAAATAACACTTACTACACAGTGTTCTTCTTGAATTGAGACTTCAGTTATGAATTGCACGTGACAAAGTTGATGGTGATGATGCCCAATACAGTAGTCACATTGTCACATGCATTATTCAGTTTAAACCCTATTGTAACATTATACCCTGCAATATTGTTCTCTAACTGATGGCTCAAACACCGTAACAAGTGAAGGCATTGGGTTTGCCCAACGTGTTAGCCACACAGGACGGACTAAGCGATAAGTTATCGTGTTTGTACAATAGGTAAATCAATTCCTAGCTGTGGTATTCATTCATTGTGAAATGTAAATCCACGCACGTATTAGTTGTGTTTGCAAGTTAAACAAATGACGTAACGTAATTTTGCAATTTTGCTGTCTTTATTATGATCTTTCGGACTTAAAGTTAGACCATGAAATGAATGTCATGGATAAGCAGCTGATAATGGCAAGCACTGTAAAAATATTTCTATAAACGTTTAAAGTTTATTTATTCAGTCTCATTTGCAAGAGTAACCTGGGTCACCAAAATGATAGAAGTAGATCAAATATAAATAAAACTACAGCGATGACTCAAATATAAATCAAGGCAAAAACAACTGTTAACATTGGTATACAAAAACAATAGAATGATTTAGATTTAAATAAAAGTGTTTATAGAACGAGTTTATAGAACCAAATCTGTTTATTTGTATTTATCTGTAAATAATTTATAATAAAGGTTTTTGGGTTAGATCGCGTTATTTATAAATGTGTCGTAACCCTCCACCACCAGACACGGCCAAACAGTAAAAAATGTGTCACGTTTACAAAAAACAAATAGCTAACTACTTTAGCAAACCGGTGTGTTCAAGAGTGAATCAACATAATAAAAAAAAAATGATGTTGATTCACTCTTTGGTCGCGAAAGCCTACGTGTTAATCTGTAAATAATATTGAAACATATTATAAAATGAAAGAAATAACAAACAGACGTAATGCAATTTTGCTGTCTTGATTATTATTTTGAGGACTTTAAGTTAGACCATGGTTCTATAAACATACCACGCCTATCTCTGAAAAGCCATACTGTATAGTTACCGAGTGAGCAATTGCTTCCATGAAA
Source organism: Lethenteron reissneri (assembly GCF_015708825.2). NCBI lineage: Eukaryota > Metazoa > Chordata > Hyperoartia > Petromyzontiformes > Petromyzontidae > Lethenteron > Lethenteron reissneri. Next base: position 5,579,794 of record NC_083805.1, read on the forward strand.
TACCTCAGTGATTTTTTTTTCCCTCAAATGATAATTGAGGTGGTGCTCATCTCTTATTTACAGCCCTGAGTCAGTGGTCGAAATTCAACATTCCTAAAGCGGTAGCGAGACTATCCACAGGACAAGCACTGTCAACGTTTTAATGAGATTCGTATGTACTGTAAAACATTGCACTTTGTGTGGTGTGCACTCTCTTCTTCTCAAATGTTGGCAGCAAATACACAGAATTGCAGCATTATTTTTTGGCATAAGCGAATTCCACATGCATAAGATAAACGCATATCTTTAACCTTTCCAATAAAAAAAGTTTTAATAACTAATTTATTCTACATTGGTATTATTAAATATGACCTTTAACAAAAAAACATGCATGGGGTGTTATTTTCATGAAAATCAGTTTAGCATTTTTGGTTTGAGGATGGAAAATAAAAATTCTGTTGCAGATATTACTGAAGACTAATTCACTGTATTTTTTATGTAGTAATACATTCTGCATTTAACATTTTATGTACACTGTTTGTGGAAAGGACAATTCTTGAAGGCAACTTACCTATTCAAAATAGTTTATATCCAAAATACACTTAGCTGAAGACAAAACATCTTGATCACAACTAATTCATAATATATTATGTTTTTACATGATTAGTGAAATTTCCCAAATATTTCGATTTAAAGCTTTCGTGACTGCAGGGATTCATATTCTTGGTTCTTTCGGTAAAGTCACGTAGAAGGGAAGTAATAAAATAATAAAAATAAAACATAATAAAATAATTCTCACGACGTTTCGGCCACAACGCAAGCAGCCGTCCTCAGATGAAGACCAGGTCTGTCGGGGAGACAGACCTGTAAATAATATTGAAACATTACTTCCCAAACATTCTTTCCCCCGCTGGTCGTCATCTTCACCATCCGTCACCAATCCACTGCTGGATGATGCCTCCCCCCAAGCTGTTGCTGTCCCTCGCCCCTCTGCGATGTAACAAAGACAAATATGTACATTGAACTTCTTTCGCACCGTACATAGCCGACCGTGCTAATCGGAGGTGTAGTCCTAACAGAATGTCGGGGCCTGCACGGCACACGAGCGGGGTGGAAGGCCAGCACCATGCCCGTCCGCCTTTGTCTCCCGAGTGACGATATTTACACACTGCACCAGGTGCTCACTTGAGGCTGAGTCTTCCTAGGGGAGGCCCAGAGGACCAGTTCAGATAATTATCACAGGGGTTCGCCATGAGCGGGAATCTAACTCGGGTTGCCGGGTTCAGCAGCATAGTGAGCTAACCACTGCACCACTGCGCCACTGCTCCCCGCAACAATCCACCTATCACCTGCACACATGCTGATTCCATGAAGCTCATTCACCCCCCTCCCATCCCCCCTCAATACTTTAATTAAAATGAACTTATTATCTTACCTCTGAAATTTCCGTGGCGTAGAGATGATCAGAGAGACCCAACCTTTAAATTCTGCCCTAGGCATATTGTAGACTTGTGCGACGGTTACCTATTTCAATGTTTACATTACAGTATGAATGTAGGCCATCCATATACGTCCCTTTAAGGCATATGTTTACATCTATTTCAGTATATGTAAGTTAGCGCCATTAAAATAAAAATACAAATTTGGTTTTATAAAGAATAACGATATCAAATATTAAACTATTATATTCCCAAGGATTTCGGAAGGACGAAGGAAATACTTCCTTAAGGATTGGTTCAACATAGGTGTCTCGTGGAAGTCTATGCATTGTGTTTGAAAATTAACTTTTGGACTGCTATGTTTACCATGCCCACATATCAAATAAAGTTTTTACACATTCCATCACAGCTTTGGTTCAACACAAGCAAACTCTGGACCAGTTCCGACGTACCAGTGGCTCACTCGGCTTGCTTGAACCGACCTGACGTTTATTTTCAAGGACCCTCTCTTTGAGATAGTTTGATGCAAAACTATTTGATATAATACATAATGCAACGTAATAATTTGCCCGCTTCCCTATATCACCCCTGAAATCGAAGTATTGTTTAAACATCTCATCAGCCACACGGCCTTCTGGCAGTGAATAATTCAGCAGCACTGGTTCAAATATTTGCATGAACTCTGCATAACAGAAAATGGTGCAAAGCAAAAAAAAATGAGTGGAACGAAAAAATACAAACAAATGCCTACATACAGTATGCAAAAAACTCTGTATATATATACAATACCAGTAGCAGAAGTCGTTTTCATGATAACAAGTGAAATGTGAATTGTAACGCTAAATCAAAGTTGAAACGAACACAACTATTTTAAATCTGGAGCATAACTAGCAGTCATACACACAATTAGTACGATGGCTTTAATTACCAAATAACCTTTCGAAAGTTTGACAGTGCTACAGTACTGAATTTCCACCATTCTAAAGCCCTCTTTATTCTTGGGGGCTCCTTAAAATCCGAGGTGCCGGGCTGCAGCCCTTGAAGCCCATGGCCCTGGGTGGACCACATCAAATGATATCTGCATGGCCACCGCCAACTCCTTTGGCATTCTGAATCACTTCCACTGCTGCTCCTGTGTGACATCCTGCATGCTCCTTGTTGCTTCTTGTGCAATCTGGAATGTGCATGTTTTCGGATGGATATGACATCTGGATTTAAGGTTGTGGCCTTCAAGATATGTGTATGTGTGTAGTGATTGCATTTTTTTTATCACGTAGGCTTTCGCCACCAATATTATTCATAATCAACGTCTTTGGGTTAGATCCCGTTATTTAATGATGACGTCACCTTGCTGTTGCTCTATTTAAGACCGGGAGCAAGAGTAGAGCCCCTCACCATTCTGGCGAATTGCCCGATGATGCTGGATGCAATTTCCAACGAAACGTCGGACTCAAAAATTGTAAATGTTGTGGTTTCAAGCTTCAACACACTGGTGGGCTAAAGTAGTGAACTATTGTCTTTTGTCAACGTGACACTTTTTTTGCTGATTGGCCGTGTCGGGTGGTGGAGGGTTACGACACATTTATAAATAACGCGATCTAACCCAAAAACGTTGATTATGATTTTTTTTTATATTCGACATCGGCCATTGTCTATCCACTGCTGGATACAGACTTCCTCACGCCATCACCACCCCTCACTGTCCAATTCTGCTACCTGTCTAGTTGCAGATTAACCAATATCATCACCAATGCGGATTGACTAGTGTGGTGAAGTATGATCAGGAAACTCTCATCACTGATGCTTTTTCTATTGAGGTTATTTTAGTTACATATTGCATTGCTTAATTATATCTCATTTATATAATCTTTGTTTTTAATCATTGTTGTTATATATCAGTTAATTTGGTTATGAATAATTACTCCATATATTGTTTGTGTTTAGTATTATTATTTTCCTTTGCAATCATGAATTATTATTTTATCCCTTCTGCGTGCTTCCAATTTAAATGCAAATATGTAAACAATGCATTCCGTTACAAAGATGAAACCATATGGTCCCTAAGCTCTGTTGCAGTAAGATTTAATGTCAAACCCATTTAATATTCTCTCTTCCAATGAATTAAGTAAAACGAATTATTTAAAGGCATTCAGATGTCATCATAAAATGAACCATAAGTTACAGTCCACTGCTGGACGAGACCTCCCCAATGACTTGTCCGTCACGGGGTATTTTTTTAACCATACTTCACCATTGTGGTCAATGCGGGTTGGTGCAGGGTGTGCCCATAACCGGTTCAGACATCACTTGCCACTGGCGTTAGTCATAGTCAGAAAATCAGACTCTTTGTTGGCAGATTCCACACCAGATGCCATAATAGTAGGCAACAATAAAACCTCAAATAATTAATCAATGGCAATGCCTTCAAAGCAAAACGTCTATACAAGGGGGGCATTTGAAGTAACGGCCTTTGATGTGAAGGGACCCTTGCCCAGTCGTCTGTTATATAGTTTTCTGACAATATATTTTCATCTGGTGTTGCGTGGTTTTGGCTGAGTCGCCATTCAGATAAAACTGACTGATCCAATCTTGAGGAACAATAGATCAAAATGTTGATGTCTTTCAACTAGACACTGCTACTTTAAAGGCAGAGTTCAGAGCCATCTCCAAAACACATCTCTTTCATCCTGGATTCTGACAAAAATGAGTGGTTTTAAACTATTTCATCTCGCTCTATGCAAAGCATGTGTAGGAAACGTAATACTCGGGTAAGTAAGACTCTTCTCAGTTGGTTGGCGGTCTCTACCACAATTAGCATCGATCTTCCGGTGACGATTTAAAGCAATCAGGGATATTTAAAGCATATAGTATTTTAAGAAAATAGAGTTGACAACTACAGTAACACGGCATGACCGTCCATTGTAATACATACATCGGCCATTTCGATTTAAAGCTTTCGTGACTGCAGGGATTCATCTTCTTGGTTCTTTCGGTAAAGTCACGTAGAAGGGAAGTAATAAAATAATAAAAATAAAACATAAAATAATTCTCAAGACGTTTCGGCCACAACGCAAGGACGGCTGCTTACGTTGTGGCCGAAACGTCGTGAGAATTATTTTATTGTTTTATTTTTATTATTTGATTACCTCCCTTCTACGTGACTTTACCGAAAGAACAAGAAGATACATCGGCCATTCTTTTTCTTTGCAGTTGCACACCGCAGGAAGCGGAGTAGAGTCAAGTATATAAAGATAAAGGAATGGGAAAGAGAATAGAGAAGAGAAAGAATAGGAAATGAGAAGAAAGGGATGACAAGGCAACAGGAAAGATCATAGGGAGGAAGAGGCTATCCATATCAGGGCCTAAACGCAGCATGGAACAGCCGTGTTTTCACAGGACTTCATACATCTAATTGTCCACTCCTTGAGGAAGTCAGTCATACGGACGCCCAGATGGTGAACCAATAACGTTCAAGCGACAGCGTTAGGGGGCGAGCACCGGGCGTGAGTGCCGCGGTGCGGGGAGAGGAATAGAGACGGGAGGTTTTGTGTCGGGGTGAAATCGAGAAATAAAAAATGCATGTGCCCGTCATGAACGAAATACGACTCAGCATCCTTTAGGACAGAAATGCTGGAGAATTAGTTGAACAAAGAGAGGAGGGGATGATCATTTCAGACCCAGGAACGCAACCCTATTTTTCCCATAAGGTCTATTATCTGCCGAACGCGGTTTTACCCAACACGGCACTTTCTAGGAACGTAAACCTCCGCGTTTGGTGGGGTCTGCCTGTATAATGAATGTGTAATGCATAAACTGTTATAATCCCGGGGACGCCGCCGATGTGGTGTTTTGCAGATTTCGGCCTCTCGATTTTTTTCACGGATTTCAGGACCAACGGTTCCGAGGATTTACGGGAAGGTGCCGCAATCAACCGCGGGTTATCCGCGACTTTGTTCTAAACAAGTACAATCAATGGGTTTCCTGTTCCATGCCGATCTTTTCACCTTTATTGTACTTTGCACGACTCTCATGTTTTTGTGTTTGTTGTTGTTCCGTTCTTACGTGCCCCTACTGGATATCTGCGACTAAGAGCTTCATAGTTCATCGGATTCCTCCAGTATAAACATTCTGATTCTTACTCTTTGGGTCTTTCAGTAAAGTCACGTAGATAGAAAAATAATAAAATAATAAAAAAAATCACGACGTTTCAATCGCAACACAAGCAATCGTCTTCAGGTGAAAAAAATATAGCAGGCGGACTGCTGAGGCAGGAAGAAATGTAGCGAGAGAACTACTGCAGCCAAAGGTTATATACGTTTGAGATGGGTACAACCCCAGGGTAAGTGGGCGGGGCTAGAGATGGAATTTGCAAGTAAATGTAAGATCGCAGAACTAGCTATACTTCGGCCATTGTATTGCTAGAGATTAAGATCGCAGAGCTAGGAATACCGAGGCCATTGTATTGCTCTATATTTGCATGCCAATATGTTAATGTAACCCCGCGGTTACGGTGCTGAAGACGCTATTTTATTACTCGAGATCAGAGATTAGCATGTCAATGTGAGACGGCTCCCGCAGCAGCGGCAGTGTTAATGAGAGACATTCAGCTTATTAAACAACGAGCGGTTCTTGCGTGATTTCCACTCGCTCCATAGGGACGCCTCGTGGCAGATCTTGGTCACTACACGTGCCTCCGAATCTTCGGAAGTAGTGCACGTTCAACATTTGTAACTTCCCCCCTTTTAATGTGATGTTTGAAGTTGGCAGTAATTAATATGCACAGTGCCAGACTGCACTGAGTAAACAGGCACGGTTTCTCGGGGAAGCTAGTTGCTAAAAGAAAATTAAAACGGTCTCGTTACGCTGGGAAATGTCAGAGCGAGCAGTTAGAAGAAGTAGTTCGTGCATCGGCAACGACGGAGCAGTAAAACAAACATTTAATGAGATAAAACTGTCATTACCTTCGATACTAGGTTCATTTAGTCGTGTGTCAGGGAATGTATCACTACTGTCGAGTTATGGACTTGTATAAACTTTGGGGTGGGCATTTAGTGTACTTTAATTTGAAATGATGGAGGTGAGACATGTTAATTTGCTAACTTCACGTTGATATGGGCTTCACTGCATGTGAGAGTGCGTATAACTTAAGTTATATATTGTTATTGGCAACATTTATTTACAATGGCTCAGACCACACACAAAGCAGATGAGTAATGTGAGAAAAAGTTAATTATTTAATATTATATGGTTCTTTCGGTAAAGTCACGTAGATATAAAAAATTTATAACAATAAAATAATAAAAATGAAAAAAAAGAGAATAAAAAATTATAAAAATATCACGTTTCGTGACGACCACTTGTGTTGCGATCGAAACGTCGTGATATTTTTATTATTATTTTATTCACTTTATTTGTATTATTTTATTGTTATAATTTTTTCTTATACCTACGTGACTTTACCGAAAGAACCATAGAATACGAATTCCTGCAGTCACGAAAGTTTTAAGCCAAAAGTTAATGATTTAATGTACGACTGCGTAGGTTTTCGTGGTTGTGCTTCTTCAGAAGTGGAATTCAGCAACTGAATTTCCCGAAGAAGCTCCCAATACTTGGGGTGAAATATACAGGATAGGCAGAGACCGAGGTTTATTCCTCTGTCGAGCGAAGCTATTTACGAGCGAAGTGCAGCATACAATTTAGCCAGAAAAAAAACCGACACCACGAGTTCAAAATTTCAGGACATTGAGAAAAGTACGAATAGAACATATTCGTGCTGCTCAGTCAAATTATTTCAAGGTAACAATGGATGATTCCAAAAGATGACCCAGAAGAGTTAATGTTCGCTATAAAATCACTCAAAATAAAATCACTCAAAGTTCACTCTGGGTTTAACTGCAAGTGGTACAAATCTTGTGTGAGAAAATAATATTGTCATTTCTCAGCAGCAGTAAATGCTTTTTCAAAGAGTACAATTTATCTTCCATTGCTCCTCTTTAAAGTCAAGCAGCTTTGAATTCCTCACAAGGTATTTATTTGAAATTAATTATCCGTAAAGATGAAGGAAATTTCTTTGCGTCCTTAAGATCTAAGACAATTCAGCTGGCACCCTGATGATGTCTCCTCATTCAAATATATATTCAGAATTCATTGTTCAACCATTAAGGAATGAATCAAATGTTTCAATGTTTTCAAACGCGTAACTAATTAACTGGAAATTAGATTGCATTAATCCCTTACTTGAAGGGGTAAGATATATATTTATGTTTGCCAATCTATCATATGATGCCTCCGACGCGTGGAATAATATGGTGCTATGATTAACATCCGTTTCATGTCAGGTTTCTAATTACTGTTAGAGTAAATGCCGTATTTGAAAAAGTTTGGAAATGTTTTAAGAAGTGCTGTTGCAAAAATTGCAGACACGTGTGTGTTTTAATTACCTTGTAAGATGTGAGAGTGGTTTCTGTTTTGCTTTAACATTGATATGAGCCATGTTACTATTCTTATTCAAACATTAATACACTATTTGCTCTTACATTGTATGATGTCAATGGAATTCTTAATTGTGTTCTTTCAAATTGTAGGGCTTTTAATGCATTATAACATTCGTGCTATTTGCTGCCTTTATTAAAGCATTGATAAGGAAAACTCAATGGGGTTCGACCTGATAATTGGTTCTTTACCCTTCTATCTGGCAACAAAACTGACACCTTTTTGCAAGGAGTCATGTTTGCATAGACCGCAATACCTGCAGTCATAATACAAACAAAAGAACATAACTCTGATAATGTGCACTGTCCCTGAAGTTGATTGGTCCACACCCGAGACAGCTTTCCTTCGAGCCTAGTCGCCAAAAGGCAGGGACAGTGCACATTATCAGAGTTATGTTCTTTTGTTTGTATTATGACTGCAGGTATTGCGGTCTATGCAAACATGACTCCTTGCAAAAAGGTGTCAGTTTTGTTGCCAGATAGAAGGGTAAAGAACCAATTATCATATTTTTACTGGCAAATGAGGTCCCCATAGTGGAGTTCGACCTGGTTTTAAAGGTCATCTACTATACTGTACATATCTAATTAATGCAATGTTTGATATGAAACAAAAACAGCTATATGAGAAGAGTAAGCCATTTTGCTTTCCATATTTTAAATATAGGAACAGGAGTGATATATATGGACAATCGGAGGAGCTTCCAGCAGCAAAGTGAAAATAATCCCCTGTCACTTTAGGCAAACGACCGGAGGTTGATAGAAGAAAATTCGCAAGCAGTACAGTGGGTGACCACCGTGAAATTTCACCATCGTCAACAAACTGAGCTGGACGTATAACAGTGTCAATATACAATGTGGTCGCGCTCATGTTTTGCTCGAGTGTTGCGAAATTGTTCACTGCAAAAAAGCTATCATTTTATGCTACCATGGTCGTCTTGTATATCACCACGGTTTTCATAAATATGGATATGTTTTAATGACCAACAGCTGAAAATGACTCCAGGTGAAGTATGTGCTTCTTTATTGCGCCACAAACTTATTGCAGTGGAATTCATTTAACGGTTTGGTATTATTCATGATGTTCTGAAAGTATATTTTAAATAATCTGTATTCACAACATATTGACAATATGGTAGACGCATGCCTGAGAAAGCATCATTAAGGCACTGACATTATCACTCCTCCGCGTAATCACCAGCACAATCGATGGATTTCTGCCATTGTGATGAACATGAAAATCCACTCGTGTTATAATTCTAGCCCAGCTGTAACCTCTGCGGACATATCAGCTCCTGGGCAGCTGCTCACGTCTCCGGCATTGAGCATCAGACATCCGTTACACGCTTTTTATTCCAACTCATTTCCTGCAATGTTCCCTAACTTTAAATCGTTTAGTGTGCATTTGTTGGGGTCACTGCCACCCTAGCCAGCCGTTCCTAGGCTCTTCAGCAACGCCTGTTTCACCACCCTCGAACCATATCAACCTACTTGTATGTACTGTACTGCATGTTGAACTTCTTTCGCACCGTACATGGCCAACCGTGATAATCAGTGGTGCGGGGGCAAGGATCACAAACTAAACAGCACAAAGCAATGGTGTTCCCACGCAGGTACACGTACGGCCGTTTGTCAATTCCACTAAGGGATGAGCTCCTCTTCCCCATGCCGTGTTTCCCCCCATACTTCTCCACGTTGGCCGGTGCAGGTTGGTGAAGGTGTGGAACTGCATGTGAGAGGATGGAAGGCCAGTGCAACAATGATTTTGCTGCACCGCCGTCTACCAAACCACAGCATAGCCCTGCAGCAGCCTATAACACATGTGCAATGGGTTCCGGAGACACTTGTAACTTCTTTATTACAATACAACACTCCAACAGTCCTGATACTCTGTTACAGCCTAGGTACACAGCCTAGATACACTACTCTGGCTACGCTCTGGGGTCCTCCGGCTACAACTACCCTAGGGGAGGCTATCTGACCCGACCGAGCCAAGGTGTGGGTCTGGACTCTGGCTTCCTCGGAACTCGCCCTTACAAGGAGTAGAGCCGGGAGTCCCAGAGTCCCACCACCGGCCCTCACAGCGTCCCGGCCCTTACAAGGACAAGCGGGACGAGGGGGTCCAGGGTCCTAAGATGGCTGGTCTTGGGTCTTGGGTCTTGAGCTACAACTGGCCTCGATCGGCCAGGGAGCTGCCCTTTTATGCTTCGTCCCCAACGAGGGGTGGGGTTGTGTGCGCCCCCAGATATCTCACAAAGCACACACAGCCCCCCCCCCCCCCCCCCCCCCGTTGGTGGCGCCAAGGGGCTTAACTGGATGGGGTGCTTGGGATCCTAGCGCCTGGCGCCAAGGCGTATCTGCCTAGGATCCCAGAGCCCCCAGCAGCCCCTCCCCTCTTATGGCACTACACATGTTATGCATGGCAGTCTCCCATCTAAGCACTATCGCAGCTCAATCCCGGCTTAACTTCTGAGATCTGGCAGGATCGAGCACATTCTGCATCATTTAATGAAAGCTGGCTCCCATACACGACACGCAATTTGTCTTAAATCGCGGTTGCGTTGCTACCTTTGCTTTCACGAGAAATGGCATCACAGCTTTCTGCCAAAACAACTAAAAAAAACGCTCATGTTGAGCGGTTTTTTTTCCGCAGCACTTTTTGTGCAGCCACGGGGGACGCTGCGTGGCTCTGCGGGATGACAACTGACTGAGTCGCATGCTACACGAAAGCAGCTGTACCCACCCCATAGGTGTGTTTGTCGGCGTGATGGATTTTGACGAAGGCTCACTGTGTACGTCGAAGCAATCGTATTTGCCTTTTTTTCACGCGTAATTTTCAGCTTTGGGTTCGTACTTAACATACGGTTAATTATACGCAGGTTATACAGTCCCTCCAGAAAAACGCGGAGTTTTTTGATGATTGTTGCGGGCAAAAATCGTTGATTATGCGGCACGTTTTCTTAAAAAATGCGATGGAATATGCGGGATATTTATGCAATTTTATGCGATTAAATTGCGGGAACTTGAAAAAACTGCGGTTTGATGAAAAAGAGAAAAAAAAGTGATTCCCCCAACACCCTATTCACTAGGCTACTACTTTAATGTAAAGAGTCATTTCTTATTACTTCCTATGATAAGCAAGCATACTACATCACAGAAAGTGCTGGGAATATTTAAGTTCTCATCTTGTTTTATTTCAGACCTTAACAAACAGATGGCTCAAACTTACAAAACATTGAGTCGAACAAGTTCTGTAGCTTTACTAAATGAATATGCTACAACTTCTGTAAAAATGAATAAATAAAATATTTAAAAATAAAATGTGTGCTTCCTGTTTTACAGAGGTAGCTATACAAAACAGACATCTTCTGTTAAAATAAGTGTTTTCAGTGCACAGTAACGTAAGCAATACAGTAACAGTACAGTCTTACAGTAATGTAAATTTACATACTACTAACAAAAAAGTGCAATCTTACAACTGTAAAGTTGCATAAACTCCTGAATAAAACTAACTACGTAGCCTCTAACACTTCATAACGTTCCCATGGCAACAGGGGAAATGGCTGCGCTTGTGTGAAGTAAACGCAACATTTTTCAACTTTCTGCTAAGATATATGTGACTTTTTGCAACGAATATGCGGGGATTATGAAATCATGCAAGCCCGCATATTTTGCGCGCGGAAATCTGCAATTTATGCGGCGAAAGTGCGGCGTATTTGAAAAAACGCGCCCCCCGCATAAATATGCGGACTTTGGCTGATTTTGCGTGGAATCTTGCGATCGCATAATCGCGTTTTTCTGGAGGGACTGGTTATAAGCAAAAGATACGTTAAAAGTGTTGCGTTGTCAAATGTAGCCAAAATCTACATTTCTTTTCATATACATCATACTTTAATGCTTTATTGTAACATATGATGTAAACACCAACTTATATTTAGATAAAACACTTGGTGGTGAAGCTTTGCATTTATTTCTATCCTTTTTACACAAATACAGGGCACACTTTAAAAATATGCCATATTCGAATATTACTCGCAAATCATTCAATTGGGATTGTGCATAGCAATCATAACCCTGCATTGGCAGACTATGGCCACAGGTCACTCTTGACCCGCCCATACTGGACATCTGTGAAAAAGAGCTTCATAGCTCATCGGATTGTCTAGTCTAAAGATTATGATTCTGAAGGTGTCCTGGTCTCTTTAGTTCTCATCTGGTTAAATAAAATAAACTTGATATTTCACACCAATTCACAGTTCCGAAGACAAAATGACACAACTACTGTACATATTTGTGAGTGTTATTTTGTTCTGATACGACGTGGTACGTTACTTACAGCAAAAAAATGAAAAATGCCAAGAACTTTGAAGCAATTGAAGAAACGTGGTGTATTAAACAAACAAAAAACACCAATATATGTATTTTAAAAATATTTATTCATTTGCCAACACCAAAAATCTATTTCCAAAAAGTTAATTTCGTTGCAAATGTATTTCCATCATTTTGTTTTAAGTCAGAAGGCAAGGAAATACAATATAGCAATAGGTGAAAGGTTTAATGTTTTATGCAACCTTCACATAGCATCTATCACCACCCTCTAATTTCACCAGATGTCACGTGTAGAGTAAATCATCATAATGTGCTTAAAAATAACATAGGTGGTCATAACCTGTCTAAATGCGTAAAGCCAATCAAATTGATGAATGAGGGCCAAAAAAAAAACTTTCACACCATCTGACTTTGGTTAAGTATACACTTGGGTTATAGCTATGCTCTTAGTATCATTTGCTACTGTGAAGAATTTTATTTCCAACATTGACTCTTGATTTACCGAGGAAAGCCTGGTCCCTGGCGATAGTTTTTCGTGCTTTTTTCATTCGTAGTTTTTACACATTGCACATGCACAGTGCAATATTGCACTGATGTTAATGTATGCAGGTGCATTCTTGATGTGGCTTGAGGCAGTGGTGTGCACGGAATTACAATTCAGACAGCACTAAAACCAGAACCACAGGTAACCTTTCTCCATGCTGTAAATTCTATTTAAAAAAATTATATTTTATAGACTAAACGAAAGGTGAAAGGTCATTGTTTATAATGATAGTTTTATATCTTTACCCAGAACATTCCTAAAATGCCTCAAACAATCGTTCTCGTGATATGTTCCTCTGTGTGTATGTTACAACTCATTTCCGAGTATTTTGTGATAATGAACAACCAGACACATCAATATTGGCATGTTACAGTTGTACACCTTTTTAGAAACATTTTATATATTGTTCACTGTTACAAGGTTTATCAACTGTTGCTGATAAACACCTTTGCTAAACTCACGTAAAAGAGATGAACCACGCATTACGATGCTGCTGCATATCTCCTCCCGCTACGCACTAACATTCCACCTGAAGGTTCAAGTAAAAAAAAAGTTTCAATATTTAAGTTTTACCCATTCTGGCAATAAAACAGTTGTGTTAAGATGTTAAAACACCAAACGGAATCATTTTGCAAAGAATTATGTCTGCATGAACCACATATACTTGTGGCTAACATTCAAACCAAAAAAAATGCTCTGATAGTATGTGCATTGTCTTTGAAACTGATTGGTGCACACCAGAGCCAGCCTTCTTTAGAGCCTCGTCTCTAACGGTGTTAGACCAGAGGACACCAAAAGGCGAACAGCGCAAAGACAATGCACTATCAGGACATCGGGAGCTCAGGGTAAGCAACTATATCATGGGACCTCCCTTGCCAGTATCAAATTATAATAATTGGTTATACCATTTCTGGCAATGTTGGTAGAATATTTCACGCCGCTGGCAATTAAGTGACGGTCTTTCCTCATACACACACATTAGGATGACAACCCATTGACACTGTTCGTTATAATTTTTTCACAAGGAGACCCAAGGATTTGAAATAATTTTTGGAATCTGAATATGTAGAATGCATTTGTAAGTCATCCAGTACACGTCAAAGCAATTGATTAACGTATTTTCTACGCTGTCATTTTCTGTAATCAAATACGTTTTACGTATCCTGCGCGGTGCTGTAGACTAGCGCCGGTGACTTCATCATCTGGAAGGTACCTGATCTCGTAAGATTATAAAAGCTAAGCAGGGTTAACCATGAATATTGCTTGGACGAGATATAGCCGTGCTTAAGAGGCTTTATACATTGTGAGGCTAATATGTGGGCAGCAGAGGGCAGAGCATGGAATCAATCGTCGTACCACACTTCTGTTCTCTAAAGTCTCTTCTCCCCACCTTCACCAACCAGCACTGACCAGTGTCGTGAACTTTCTTAAAATTCACCCATCTTGCCCCACAGCGTGTGGGTTGGCCTTGATCCAGCAGTGCATTCGCCGTACTACCACTGCTACGTATCGAAGTATGTTGCTAGATATTCTTCATCCTTGCCATTGGCACACCCAATGCCATTCACCGGAATCGGTGTGTCACTCTCTGCGGCAATAGTGATAAGAGCAAATATACATTTATCACTGTTGTGGCATCACTTTGTTTATTAAGTCCATATCGCTGCTCAAAATCAATGGAGAAAGCTTATCAGAATTTCACGCGCAGAAAGAATACTACAGGAACAGTATTGTGACATTAAATGTGGCCATTGTGATAGTATAGCTGGAGTGGCGCCGTATGTTATGTCCACAAAAATGCAAAGCTTCTGAATTTACAGTTAACGAGTGCAGTGGTTATTGCGTGTTGCTCACAATTAGAAGGCTGTGTGTTCATATCATGGTCAGAGATTGACCCAAACAATGAAACGGTGAAATGGTGATCACTATTTTGAATTGTAGCAACGTTTTAAAATAGGTGGAACAGCTGCATTGAGATGTAGATTACATTGTCTTTAATTAGAAATCTAGCCAATCAGGCAGGGCAAATGTGAATCATACTTGCTGCATACTCTTTGGTTCTTTTGGTAAAGTCACGTAGGTATAAAATAAAATTTCAAAGAACCAAAGAGTATGCAGCAAGTATGATTCACATTTGCCCTGCCTGAGTGGCTAGATTTCTAAGTAAAGACAATGTTCTTTCGGTAAAGTCACGTAGGTATAAAATAAAATAAATTACATTTCATTTTATACCTACGTGACTTGCTGCATCGTCTTCTGATAACATGTTGCCACCGACAGCAAATATACTTGTCAGAAAATGCAACTGTTTATGGATTCTGGAATGAACCGTTCCCATGCTTTATCCCTAGGGCCACTGAAATGAGCTTAAATCCCAAATCAACCTCTCAACCTGAGCAACATTGGCTGGAGTTGATGCATAACACGACATTGGCCTACCAATTCATGCCGTTGTCATCAAAGTGTGGTCACGTTCTGATTGCAGCCTCTGCACCGTCCATAAATGTCACCACAATTTTTATACGGTCAGCAAACCCACTGACAGCAGTGTGGAATAATGCTCGTAGCAAAAGTAGCTGCATATGCTACGGGCCCCGCACTTTCAAGGGCCCCGCGCGAAATGTTTTCAAGCTATCAATTCCGTTTCAGTGATTCTGCACTTGCTCTATTACTATAGTACTATACTGCCTTCAACTTTCATGAACGACTGGGTGTTTAAGATTAGCGATTTTTCGTATTATCTGGCCGTATAGCACATAAAGAAACACTATTACTTTACTATGAAAATTAGTGTTTTAATGTGTTTATTATTTATAGCCCCTTTATAACATATGCTACAGGCGCCGTACAAGCTTAATCCGGCACTGACTGACAGCACTCGTTTTCACTACATCCAAATGCTCTTTGCACCCTCTGAGGACAACAACAATGACTTGTCTTTAATTTACAGCGCGACTCACAACCACGGACCAGGACCGCCACTCCTCGGTGTCGTTTATCCATGGCAGCCCCTGCCTGCTCAAAATGCCATCCGGCTGCACAATCGCAGCAGCAGCAGTAGCGGCAGTAGCCGTTCAATCTACACTGACTTTTAAGAGACACTTAAAGGACCCCCCCCCCACCCCACCTCTTTCGCCCGGCTTTCGAGCGATGCTGAGCGTGGCTCCACACCTCAGACTCATGGCCATTTATGTCCGTGAAATATTGTGCCCGTAAAAAAAAACATTATAATGCATACACCATCTACTGTACTGGCAAAAATCTGGACACAAATATTGAAAATGAGAATCATAACCAAGCATTCAGAAGAAATGTTTACTGAAAACTTACGTACAGGCTACATGATCAGACTATGTAACATAATTTTTGTTCCTAGGTAGTAAGTGTTATTTCCTAATTGATTATGCCTAAAAAGTCTAGAAAATGGCTATTATTCCCCACAAACTTTGCTTTTGTGACCGGCACAATGATATTTTGAAATTGACCTATTTTCAATGAGAAAACGGGCGAATTTGTATCTTATCGTTCACATGAAGTCAGAAAGAAACAACACATTAATCTAAATTAATATGTATATTTATATTAAAGTAATACAAAAATGACTACACAAGATATAGAAGTGAGTAGTTTTTCGAGATTTACGATTACACTGTAAATCACTTTCACAAATCAGCCCCCAAATGTAGCCTCCTATCATGTTCTCGTTATACTCTCCATGTTAGCGGCGTTCAAAGTCCAGTATATCCTGGTGGAAGCGCTCGCCTTGCTCCTCCGAGTACGCTCCTATGTTCTCCTTGAATTTATCAAGATGAGCATCAAGGATATGGACTTTGAGGGGCATCCGACAGCCCATTGTGCCGTAGTTCTTCACCAGAGTCTCAACCAGCTCCACATAGTTTTCGGCCTTGTGATTGCTGAGGAAGCCACGAACCACTGCGACAAAGCTGTTCCAAGCCGTTTTCTCCATACTCGTGAACTTCTTGGGGAATTCATCGCACTCCAGGATCTTCTTTATCTGTGATGGGTGAAGAAGCTGCAAAAAGGTTGGTGACGCTTCCTCTGATCTAAGACTTGAACACTTTCATCCAACAAGTTCCACTGCTTGAGCCGAGACGTCAAAAGCCCGGCATTGGACTTGGTGAGACCAAGATTTCTGATCAAGTCGTTGAGGTCTTTTTGGTTGGGGTAGTATTGGTTTCTGTCCTCAGCTCCACCTCTGAAATTGCTGCTCTCTTCTAAAGACGGCTGCTCTCTCTCTCCGGAGGAGTGGGTACGGGGGGAGTTCATGGCAGTGGGGCGATGGATGAAGGAAGGTCCGGATACGTCATAGCAGGTGCATTCTTGCCAGTCCGACGTTTGGAAGGATCCACCATGCAGAAGTAGCAGTTGCTTGAGTGGTCAGTGGGTTCCCACCAAATTCTTGGGATCGCGAACTTCATGGCTCTCTTTTCCCCTCTGTACCATCCTACAAAAATGCATTTATTTCACCCATGACTAATGTGTAAGAGATTCTCGCAACATTTTTCATATATATTTTTTCAATAACATTGAAAATTGTAAAACATTTTAAAATGTAAAACTTTTACAATTTAATTTTTTTAAACAAATTTTACAACAGAAAATTCCGAGCAACAATTGTCCATCTTACCTTCCAGAGTTTTTTTGCATTGCTCGCAGATGAAATGAGGTGCCCAGGGTTTATCTTGATCCCCGACAGGCATGCCGAAATATGCCATGTCGGCCTCACACATCTTAGCAGATGCTTCCACAGAGTACTTTTCGCTCGTCTTGATAAATTGGCCGCAGACATAGCAAAATGCGTCTTCTGGATGCTTGCATCCTCTTGGTGCCATCTCAGATAATGCAGATATTTATCCACTTAGGCAGCTGGAACTAAACTGAACTGGTGGGCTTAAGGCCCCTGCATTTATAGTACTATTTATATTCCTAGAAAGTTCTAGAATGTTCTAGAAGTTACTCCAAGTTTACTCAGCACTGAATCTATCTGGAATGTTCTGGAAAATAGATAAATATCAAAATATCACTGTCCTGGTCACAAAAGCAAAGTTTGTGGGGAATACTAGCCATTTTCTGTAATTTTGAGGCATAAACAATTAGGAAATAACACTTACTCTCCAGAAATAAAAATTAATAAATAAAAAATATTACACAGTTTTATCAAATGCATATTTACTTATTGATAGATACTTGTGTATCCTTCACAGGGTTTCTGGCAGAGCAGGCCCAGCCACTAAGCGACCCTTGCAATTGCAAAGGGCCCCGTGGCCAGCAGAGGGCCCCCTAGAGTCACTGCTAGCTAGTGGGTGAAAAAAATCATACATCAAAGGGGCCTCCAACCAAATTTTGCTTAGGGCCCCCAAAGGTCTAGGGCCGGTTCTGGTTTCTGGTTCCAATGTGCTTTCACTTGTAAGTTGAGCTGCACATCTTCTGGCAGTGCTTATCTGGAATTGCTGTCACTCTTTTGGAATCTTTAACTTTGATCTGTTGAAGTGTCTACCTGGACCCCTCACTTGTTTATCTCCAAAATTCATTCTTACGAAGAAAAATTACACTAGATTATGATCTCAGCCTACTCTTTAGAACAGATGTGCTGTGCTCTTTTCCGTTCAAATGTAATGAGATGTCTTCAAAACTCAAGCAGCCTAATTGAATTACAATAATCTTGCCCTATCTCTTACTGGCATAGCACATGCCAGCATACAAGGAGTTTTCAGATTCGTACGTGTCAGATTTGTCAGATTTGTATTTGTTTTTAAGGACAATTTCAGATGGGGTTTTTTTCAGATAATTTACACTCCGTGCTCTTTTAAAATATACTCGTCCTAACAAGAGTGACGCCACTCAATGCCACGCGGGGGGGAAAAAAACATGGAAGTCACTGCATGAAAATGACATCACTTCCGGTGGTGTCGTGTTTTTTGGAAGAATCCAAAACAAAACAAATTGTGTATCTTCCGAAATGTTGTAAATGGACGATGTTCAGATTTTTTAGGATTAATTTCAAAATCGAGGACACATCCCTGATTTGTAACAACATACGCATTCAAGTCACTTAAATGCAACATTCGTGATTGGTTAGCATTGTCGTTATTTACTTCCATGACAATTTTCTTTATATGTACACAGTAAAGTCACGTATTTTAAAGAAGCATTAAATCGAATTCATTTATTTTTACTTTCAAAAGCATGGGGATTGATGAATTGTATTTTTCTCCATCTAAAAAGATCGCTAAAATATGTTAACGGGCTGCTGCATGTGCTGGCGAAAAATACTTGGAAATGAAAATGTTCAACAGAAAAGGTTAACTTTGCAGAAAATTGTAGCTATTTAGCCGTTTCTCAACAAATATCGGTGAAAACTGTCATCTGCCAACTCGTGAATCAGACCCATAATAATGTCTGTTGTCACCGAACCCCTTCTAAGGCTGGCAGGATTATCACATCCGACTTTTTCACTTTTCATTTAAGAATAGAGCATCTCCATATTTTGCATGAGTAGAACGTGGCATGGATAAAAAACAGATTTCTCCCATGAATAGTAAAAAATGTTCATTGACTACAGTGTAAAATTACTTGTGTTTTGTGTGAAATTAAATATTATTTTTTTTCATACGGCAAGATGGATAAATCGAAGGCATAAACCACTGTGGATATATATGGCAAAAAAACAGAGTGTAGAGCTCCACTTATCCACCGCCCTATCACACGTCACTATAGCGACGCAAAAGTTCCATCTTACCCATATTATCCGCAATGTATCAGCGAATAAAATAATTGAGAGGCAAATTCATCCTATCCAAGGATCTTGACTGGCCACTTTTTTTCTGGAATTCACTGCCAGATAATATGTAATTAGGAGTCAAGTGACAAATTCATCCTCTAAGTACAAACCGTAGATAATCCGTGGAAAATAGAAGCTGCAAGTCCATCTACCACATTGCCACAGAAAACACTAATACTATCTTGGCTTGAAGCTTTCGTGACTGCAGGAATTCATACTCTTTGGGTCTTTCGGTAAAGTCACATAGATAAAATAATAATAAAATAATAAAATCACGACGTTTCGATCGCAACACAAGCAATCATCCTCAGGTGCAGACATAATGAGCCGAGGTATGCCTAGCTCTGCGATCTTACATTTACTTGCAAATTCCATCTCCAGCCCCGCCCACTTACCCTTGGGTTGTGCCCATCTCAAACCTTTCTAACCTTTGGCTGCAGTAGCTCTCTCGCTACATTTCTTCCTGCCTCAGCAGTCTGCCTGCTGTGTTTTTTCACCTGAGGACGATTGCTTGTGTTGCGCTCGAAACGTCGTGATTTTTTTAAAATCATTTAATTATTTTTCTACCTACGTAAATTTACCAAAAGACCCAACGAGTAAGACTAATACCGCTCTACTTTATGTACTGTATAATACTGTTTTTTTTTATTCTGTGCATAAATATGTTAGCTTTAATTCCAATGATGCGATGATAGTATGAACATTTCTCTGCAGCTATATAATCAATGTTAATTCAGCTCTGCACAATATTTCGCATAAAAAAAATTCTATCTACGTGACATTACTCTTTGGTTCTTTCGGTAAAGTCACGTAGGTGAAAAAAACTAATAAATAAATACAAATAAAATCACGACGTTTCGGGCGCAACACAAGCGTCCGTCTTTACGTGACTTGACCGAAAGAGTGTTTAGCATATCACCCCGTGTTTTGTAATTTTAAAGGAAAATTATTATGCTTTGTATTCACATCTCATTGTCTGGTTCAACTTGACATTGGTATTGAGGCCTCTACTTTGTCTTGGAGAGTTAGCCGAGGAAAAATAAGAATCTAAATCATTGGGCCTTGGATTTAATGGTGGATAATGTTGCATCGAAAATGTGTGAAAGTTAACACCATAATACTCAATCTACGCATGTGATTTCATAAGCTCCCACTGGTAACAAAATTGAAGTGTCTTCGAGTCAAAGTGTTGTGTGCATGAATATTCCTTTTTTGTTATTTTCAATATCGTCTAGCTGATGTCACAAGGGAATCTTCTACTCAGAATTCCAATTCTCACAACTTTTTCCTTTGACCTAAAACACAGCGTAAGCGTAAAAATAGCCATGTCATTTTCCTTGGTTTGGCCTATTGCTATGGCATTAGTGAAAACTCTGTTTATAGCATTTTACGACCAGAATAAAATAAATTAAATATCAAATGGTGGCTAAATAGCTTACTGGATAGGATGCCTTCGACGGGTCAATTGGCATGGAATGGCCCATATAATTCACAAAGCTGCCTGGCAATTCCTTTTGGGAGTTACCAAAGCATATCATATGGATGTTAATGTTTCTATAACACGATAGATTGTAAGAGTGAGACATTGCATCACGGTCCACATCCCAGCTCTGAGAGGTAATCACAACTAATGGTCTAAAATAGATTAGTGTCCAGGGTAAATATAGTCATCCAAATCTCTTGAAATATAGATGTCAAAGTGTGGGTCTAGCTGAATGAAGGGTATTAATAATGAATCAATAGTGTATACTGTCCATAGAAAATGATGTAAATAAGCTATTGATAAAACTGAAAATTTAAATTAAACCATTGGCATCATGTTTAGTGCCATTTAGCTGCACAATTGATAAAATTCGTAATATTCTTTAAATTGCTCGAATATACACCGCAAGCAATGCTAATCATGAAGGACACCATTCTGCAGGTATCACTGGTCATATACTGTGACGTGAACTTAGCTCGTGAGTTTGTTTGTCATTAAACACGTGGCACATTATTTCATGAAATTATTATGCATTTTGAAGGTTTACATCAATTATGGAAATGTGCACACGTAAGGAAACATGTTTAATATGTGACTGGTGTACTTTGTAAATAAAGGTGAAGGTGCAGCCGTGAGATTGCTTTCTCACATCACTGCTGGCAGAAGGCCAACTACTAGAGGGGTCTCTAGAGAGCCCCTTTGCAGGGTATTTAGCCTACTTTTACACGCTGGTCACTCATCCGGGAAGAGGTGGGAATACCCACACTTTGCCTCACCACACACGACCTGCAAGGCCTGTGCCTATTTAAAGAATACTGCTGGGTAGAACGAGTCGGTAGAAGGATTTTTTAGAGCATTATTTCAACTGAGAATATGTTTTCCACTTTTTTCTGGCAACAAAACAGGTGTTAAGATGTTAAAACACCAAACTGAAACCTTTTACAAGGACACATGTCTGCATTAACCACAATACTTGTGGTCAGAATGCAAACAAAAACGTACTCTGATAATATATGCAGTCTTTGGAACTGATTGGTCAACACCAGAGACAGCTTTCTTTTGAGCCTAGTCTCAAAACGGTGTTAAAGACTAGGCTCAAAATAAAGCTGTCTCTGGTGTGGACCAATCAGTTCCAAAGACAATGCATATAATAATAATACAATTTGTAACGCGCGCAAATTTGCAGACGTAGTGGCCGCAACTCAGAGGCGCGGAGCCAAGCTCAGAGTCGCTCAAAAGCATGATTGTAGAGGTGAGTTTTTAAGTGTCTCTTGAAGGAGGCGATTGAGGTGATGCTGCGAATGTGCAGAGGGATATCGTTCCAGACTGTTGGGGCTGCCACCGAGAAGCGGCGCGTAGACATGACCATCCTGGATCTTGGTATTGAGAGGAGGTCGTGAGTCGCGCTGCGCAGGCATCTGCCGTGTGCTGAGCTGCAAGTTGTCAGTAATGAAGAAAGATACGGCGGGCAGGCGGATATGAAGGCATTGTGGCAGAGGCAGGCGGTCTTGTATGTGACCCTACTGGCAATGGGGAGCCAGTTGAGAGCGCGGAGACGAGCTAGTGAGTCGAGGCGGGGATGAGTGTGGGCAATGACGATGCGTGCTAGGTTATTTTGTAGTCTTTGAAGCTTCCTTAGGTTGCCAGCGGAGGTCCGGACAAGGACGGAGTTACAATAGTCAAGGCGAGACCCAACTATGCAACATGCCAAAGTGTTGGCAATTTCAGTAGAGATGAGAGGACGTATGTGTCTAAGAGCCTTCAGGTGAAAGTTACATGAGCTGATGATATGGTTGGTTTGACGGTCGAAGGAAAAAGTTGAATCTAGGATGACACCGAGGTAGCTGAAGTGGTTGGTGAACTTGATGCTATGACCGAAGATGTGTATGTGTGTGGGGAGTGCTGCTGAATTGAGACGTTGCTTGGTACCTAACATGATGGCCACTGACTTTTCGGATTAAGGGCTAGGTTGTGTGCAGTGAACCATTGTTGCACGGCAGTGGTACATTCCGAGAGCCTCTCGAATCCAGATGCATTGCTAGAATCGATGGCGGTGAATAGAATCGTGTCATCCGCGTATGAGTGATGCTTAACACCGAAGCTTGCATGAGTCGGCCGATCGGGGAAGTGTAGGCTGTGAAGAGCAGGGGACCTAGAACAGAGCCCTGGGGAACCCCGCATAATGCTCTTGTTTCAGGCGATGTGGACATGCCCACCCTGACTGAGGATTGCCGGTCAGAAAGGTACGAAGCTATCCACTTGAGTGCTGAGCCGCATATACCGAAGTCGGATTTCAGGAGGGAAGTAAGGAGCGAATGGTTGATGGTGTCGAAGGCTGACGAAATGTCCAGACTTACAAGTGCAACAGTTGAGCCGGAATCAACGATCGTTAAAATGTCATCGAGCACCCTAGTGAGTGCTGTTTCTGTGGAATAGTTTTGACGGTAAGCTGACTGGAAGTTGCAGTAGTTTGCGGAGGAGGTGACGTGTGGTTGTAGCTGGGTGAGGGCTAGTCGTTCAAGGAGTTTAGAGAGGTTCGAGAGGTTAGTGATGGGACGATAACTAGATGGGTCATCCGGATCTAGATTTGGTTTCTTTAACAAGGGAGAAACCAGGCCAGATTTGAGGTTGGACGGAAAACACCCCGAAGAGAAGGAGGCATTTGCGATGTTCCTGATCATGATGGCGAGTTCCGGAGCACATTGCTTGAACAAGGAACCTGGGAGCACGTCGAGTGGAGATGACTTCAAAGGAAGTGATTCAATTAAAGCGAAAACGTCTTTTGTAGACCCAGGCTTTAGCATAGTTAGAAGAGTGTCTGGGTTAGTGCTTACAATTTTAGGTACCATGAGCGGGGTACAATGGTGCAATGTGTCAGTAGACGTGCGCGAGTTTGCGACGGCGATTAGCTTGTTGTTGAAGTAAGTATTAAAAGAGGTGGCAAGTTTCAGTGAGGCAAGGGGATCGCTAAGGTGAGGGACCATGGTGCTACCAGGATGGAGAAGATCTTTGAGAGTTTTCCATAGAATGCGCGGGTTTCCGGTTGCTTTTTTGATGCGTTCCTCAATGTGGGAGGAACGTGAGACAAGGATCAGTTTGTTAGTTTTCCTGCAGGCGACTCTGTAAGCAAGTCGATCAGCAGGTAGACCACTGCGGGATGCGATACGTTCAAGACGCCTCCTGGTTCGCTTAGCAATGATGGCATCTCTTGAGAGCCAGTGAGTGTCGTGAGAAGACTGCCTAGCGGTTCGTGATTTTAATGGAGCTAGTTTGTCCAGCGCCGCCCTCATGTCAGCTTCTTGTTGGAGAGCGCAGACGGTTGGATCCGATGATAGGGATAACATTGAAAGCGAGTTTGCAAGGAGGTGACGAAAAGCAGAAAATTCGATACCCTTAAAATTACGCAAGTTGCGGGTGAATTTGATGGTGATTGGCTTCGGAAAATGGAGGGAAGAAAGTATAAGGCGGTGGTCGGAGTAACCAGTTTGGAAAACTCCCAGTGCAGTGATGCGTCGGTGCTGGTTAGGTTCCAGAACCAGGTCGAGCATGCTCTCAACGTTTGTTGACGAAGCTCTGGTGGGGCCTGAGTTTGTGATGACCAGGTTATGGCAGGCCAAAGTTGACTCAAGGTGACTATCGATGGAGGCTGGGGTATTGCCGGGGCAATTGAAGTCGCCTGTAAGCACGAGCCTGTGAGATGGGTTAGGAATCAGATATAGGAATTCCGAAAGCTCATTTACGAAGGTGTTGATGCTGCCATCTGGAGGGCGATAGATGGAAATAATGTAAAAGCACTCGTTGTTAGTAGTAAGGGATACGGACTGGACCTCGAATGTGGCCTGAGCCATTGGTAGATAGAGCTCTTTAATTTTCAAGTGAGCATTGTAAACGACCGCTAAGCCACCACCCCGCTGGTTAGTTGCGCGAGGTTTATGTAGAACCTTGTATCCTGGGGGCGCAACTTCCAGAGAGATAGCTGGCGGGGAGTCTTGCCTGCACCAGGTCTCAGTGATGAGCAAAAGGTCGATGTGGTGGTCCGAGATGGTATCGTGAATCAGGGCTGATTTATTGGTGATGGAGCGTGCGTTGAGCAGACCGAGGCGGATATGTGAAGGTAGATGTGAAGATCCGTGCAGGTGAGGCGTCGAGGGAACAGAGGAGTTGGCTGGTTCGAGGTCGACCTGTGAACGGCGGCCCCTGCCACCTCTGCAACCACGGTGCCGATGCGGTCTCCGACGTTGGCCTCGGAGAAGCCCAAGGACAGAGAGCGTCCTCAGGAGTGCGGGTTGCAGGTGCAGATGATGAAGAGATGGTGCATGTCGTAGCCCTATTATATCAGCCCGTGCTGCAACGATGGTGCGGATGAAGGGGCCCGGATTCGGATGGACTCCAATCAGCGGCTCAGCTGCCCTGAGCAGCAAGTCGAGGTGTCGTTGTCCAAGCTCCACGCTATCAGCAAGCACTTCCCCGTACGTAGCGGATGCAAACACGCCCGTGTAAACACTCGCTGAGCGCGTACACGGGCGTGCAGAACCACGCAGGCGGGGCGTACAATGGAGCAGCCAGAAGTACACGAAGTCCAGTGGATTAGCTGACCACGCTCTGTGCTCCAGCTCGCAGGTGGTGCAGCAGGATGGACGTACCTCGCAGAGCTCCCGTTCACTGGTGGTGCTGGGCAGCAGGCAAGCCAACTCTCTCGTGTTGAGGAGATGACAGTCTGCTTCGCGTTCCCACTCGCTGATGGTGGAGAACGTTGGACGGAGCACGTAGATCTCCCACTTGCTGGTGATGCTGGGGCACGCCAAGCTCACAGTCGCTGATGGTACCGGAAGAGGTGCCTTGTGAGGACGTTGCTGGTAGAAACCGTGCCCGGGGCGGATGTTATCAGAGTATGTTTTTGTTTGCATTCTGACCACATGTATTCTGGTAAATGCAGACATGATTCCTTGTAAAAGGTTACAGTTTGGTGTTTTAACATCTTAACACCTATTTTGTTGCCACAAAAAAAGTAGAAAACCTATTCTCATATTTTGGTACTGGCAAAGGAGGTCCCATGATTATTTCAACTGTCACGCCGGGAGATCAAACCGGTGACTTCTTGGATTTGTAAGTCCAGCATGCCAACCATTACACCATGGCAGTATCCCTACTGCATACATCTATATATATAAAATCGTGCATGTCTGTCTGTCTGTGTATGTGTGTGTGGATTTCGGACCATACGCACTTTCATTGGACGGCGGTTGCCCCTGGCAACAGCTAACGACGCCTTCGCCGCTTTCATTGGACGGCGGTTGCCCCTGGCAACGAGTAGCAACTTTTCGCCGCGGGGTGGACGCCATTAGTAATAGCGCGGGGGGGGGGGGACCGGCACCCGTACCCAGCGTTCGCCGGGTGGGAAAATCAGGCAAGGCGGGAGGCTCTGCACGGTGCTAGGCCTCGACACCCAACACGCCACTCTGAGGTAAATTCATACAAATTTCACGTCCTCTACAGAGTGGCGAGGGAGGCAGAGTGGCGAGGGAGGGAGAGTGGCGAGGGAGGGACTCAGCCTCAAAACGAGTAACTGGTGTGGCGTATTAACATCGCCACTGGGGAGACAAAGGCGGCCGGCCGTGGTGGATACAAGTCCCGGGCGAAGCCGGGTAGTACAGCTAGTGTCCATTTATAATTAATAAAAAATACTGTATATATATGACACAAATATATAGAAAAAGGTTTCATTTTGACAAAACATTTCCTTAGAATAAAACAAACTTCCGATTTTCATGACAGATGAGAATATCTGGTGATGCATTTCAGTATTTGGACCACATTTTAAGTACAGTTACAATTAAACCTACCTTCCTAGATAGTGCTACGAACATGTGTATTCGGCATGGTGGCTCAGCGGTAGAGCAAGCGGTATGCAAGTCAAGGTTGCGAGTTTCAATCCCGGTTGGGAGTTAACTCAGCCCATCATTGCTCCAGCCAGGCCCGGTCTGGCCATAGGGCAGCAGTCCATGGGGCAAATGCCCGACGGGCCAGTCCATTCCTCGGGCAGGCAGGGGCCAGTCTGTGTGGGAAAAATTGCAAATAATGATGTCGCATGTGTACGCTATGTTGTTTATTTACGCTCTCGGTTGGCACTGAGTCCCCGAATATTGGGGCAGCCCCAAAGATTCGTCCTCAACGGCCTATTTTGTTTTATGGACCCAGCCCCAAATGGGCCAATGAGATCGCAAGGCAAAATCAGTCTCATACGTCACATCGCAAATCGAGCTACAAGTACACCGTTTTGCCGCACAACCCATTAAATAAACACACGTAATTACCCACAGCACGAATTTGGGCCGGTGTGTTTACAAATGCCTTGGCCATTTTTTGCCCCAGTCAGTCACTTCCTCCGGGGTCGATACAACGAATACGACTTACGGGGAGGGATTCCACATAACTTTGAGATCCTTCAACAAGCTCCGTGATAAGAAGGCTCAGCTAATCGAGTCTCTCACCTTTCTGAAGAGATGCCGCGACTCTAAGACGCTGTCGCCTCGACAGACCTGGTTTTCACCTGAGGACGGCTGCTTGCGTTGTGGCCGAAACGTCGTGAGAATAATTTTATTATGTTTTATTTTTATTATTTTATTATTTCCCTTCTACGTGACTTTACCGAAAGAACCAAGAAGATGAATCCCTGCAGTCACGAAAGCTTTAAATCGAAATTTGAATACGACTTTGTGAGGAAGTCAATGGTTGTCTTTTCAGAGACTCTCACCTGCCATAGGAATCAGGAATGTCCACCCCTGGCTTCAGAGCTGTCAACAGGAGATGAGCACAACCGTAATGCTCATTCGAGTAGAAAATCACTTTCATTTTGTATTATGCATATGCTAATAGTGCACGAGATTCGGTGACCTTACATCTATTAAAATCATCGTGCTAATCCTAGCATTGTCTGCTGTAAATGAACAAAGGAGAACATTGTACACATACGTATGGTGCGAGGCTGTAATTAACGCGTCGTTCAAATATACGGTGGTTGGCTTTAAAGGTTTAATTATCCTTTGTTCACTATTCTTCACTCACATTCTGAGGGGCTCCAATACCGCGTCGCGCATTCACGCCTGCAAAGTTACTCTACGTCCAGACCAAACGCCACCGCAGTGTTCGCAGGGTAAGGGCTCCATCTGTTGTTTGTTGCATAAAAAAATAGACGGACGTGCTTCTTCATTCTCAATGTCTCTTTTAACTTGAGAATTCAGATTGGAAGCATTGCTATTCACATTATTTATGATGCTGTTCAATGAAATTTGCACTCAAATTAAATAGCAATTTAACCTAATAGTGTGTGAATAGAGTGGTGGTACACTGAGTGGTGGTGGTGGTGGAGCAGTTACCCAGTGGTTAGCGGCACTACACCAGAAACACGGCAGTCCGAGTACGATTCCCGCTCACCACCAATGTGAGTGGCGAATATCTGCACCGTCCCTGTGCCTGCCCCTAGGTCGACTCAACCTTAGACATGAGTAACCTGGTGCAGTGTGTAGCACGGAGGAGACAAAGACGGCCTGGCGTGGTGCTGGCCAACCACCCCCTTGTGTGCCACAGTGCCTGCCTTAATAGGTGCTCGCTAACAGCACGTGGCTCCAACAGTCTGGTAAAGGCTATACGAGGGGAGGGGGGAAGGGGGGAGGGGGTGTGTCTTCGACTTTATTTTGGTGGAGTGGTGAGGGCAGTGGCCACGGTTAACGATATCAGTTGCAAGTGATATTTCAACTTATCCTACCCCTACTCCCCCCCCCCACTTCATCAACCCGTACTGACGAGCACGGTAAGGTATAGTAAAAAAAACATCGCGACCGACAAGGCACGGTTAACACCTTCATCCAGCGGTAGATTGACAATGGGCCGTCAATGATGTGTGCAATTGTTATTGCTCCATTGGTTATGCCTATCGGTTCAAGCTGACCTGGTGAGATAAAGAGCATTGAAGTTAATGTATCTTGCCAGAAATGTGTGACTCAAATCAAATTAATTTATAGCATACGGCAGGGCTTCGTTTTTCTGCCATAGCTTGTCTAGGGCTGAACTATGGGAAATATTTTATCGGAAATTAAGCCCAGAATACAGATGTACAGGAATGACATTATCATAGAGAAAATCCACTTTTTTTTCATCCCACACTGCACCAATAAAAAAATGTATACATATTAACCGTGTCCATTATTTTCCCAGCTAGTGTTAATTTAACATTTTAGGATTATTTTCAGAGGTTCCAATGAGGTCCAGCAGCAACAATTTGACAAGCGCAGTATTTCTTACACGAATGTAAATGACGTTCACAAAGCAAAACGAGTAATATGAAAAGCGAAAAGAACGTCTGTTCATTAGCATTTAATCATCTATGACTGCCAAATGGAATTTTTCAAAGCTCGTTTATGTGGCTGCTCTTTTGCAATAACATGGTTCCATCACACACATATTCGATTCATACTTTCCACAGATGGCTAATTACTTGAATAAGTAGCTTCGTAATACATAAATGTCTCACCTTACTTTTAAATACATCTTTTAATTGTTTTTCAATGCATGTGAACGTCAGCCAAGGCTTAAATTTGTGGCAACGAATAACCCAAATTGTATGAAACATTTGGTGCTGTATAACAAAATAGATTACAAGATGTGCGATTGTGTAACACAAAAGTTACGGAAAAATATGTCGCGCATAATCATACAAAATGATGTATGATGTAAAATCGGGAAATCCATTAATAGATACCCCAATTTTATCTGTTGACCCTCTTACTTCCTTCTTAACAGGTGACTGACTCCTGCTGTCAAAGTGATGTCTCTGTATTGTCACAGAGGATAATGTTAAAATAATTCATGTATATTTGAGGTTTGGTGTTTTTCAGGCTTTAACAAATTTATTTTCTAATTCCTCCCCATTATGTTACTGGGGTGTCTATGAATGGAACGTCCTCTGTGTTACTGCAGTTACCGTCATTAACCGACAACTAAAAATCCGGCTGGGTGTCATAATGGTTTGGAGCATGTAAGTTCAATCCCAGTCGTGGGTCGACTCACCCCTTCATCTTTCATACGTTTGTTGAGCGATTGTTATTTGGATTTTTGTCCCCCTGTCATTGTAATGTGGAATTTCCGACACTGGCTCAGCGCTCTGTAGAGTAAAGGTAAGGCTGACTGCTCTTTTTCTTGGTGAGAAGCTGCTGAGACAATTTTTGAATGAAAGTGCCATCTCTCACTTCCCTGGACCAGCTTCAGCATTACTTTGTAATGCATCCCATTAATAAATTAGCCGAGTATAACATTTTAATTGGGACTTGCACGAAGACGATTACCAATGTATTTTGTTCAAGCAATTAGAAGGTTAATCACTAAATAGTGCATAATGAATCATACTGCTGATAATTAATTTGTGTTGTTACTACATTATTCAATACATTACACTACCAGCTGCGAGAATATACACACAATGGTGAAATGCGTGAATGCAACGATTTTAATATTACATAATGTGTCCAACAATGGTTTCTGCAAGTGTAGTGCCACACTACCTAAGGAATACAACTATAACAGTCAATAAAATGTGGGTGTTAAAATCATGACTTGAACAAGGGATCTTCAGGTAAGGCTTCGATTATGAAAACCCTTTGGATACAATTAATAAGTGAAATTGATTCAATAATGAAGTATATTACTGTTTATTACAGTCGAGTATAAATTAATATCCGAAATTTTCGTGCGAATACAATATACAGTACTGATGTATACATTTGGAGCTGAGCTCAAAAACAGCTAAGCACGAATCTGCTTATGAGACACCATAAAGTATATGTCAAAACCGGTCTTGAGTTTGCTTGTCTTGAATCAAAGCCGCTGAAATTATACACTCCCAGAAAGTCGTGCGACTGATGGGTTATGTAACATAAATATTGTATTTAATTATACAGGTAGGAACAACAGTTCCACACTACTCAGCAGGGATTATTTGTCTGTCGTGCATAGCCCCTCCCAAACATGTAGTACGCTCCCGGATTGGTTGAAGTGCGTCACGTGACCTCGAGCTTTCTTGTGTGCACGAATGCGCTGTCCAAACAAGTTCCTACCTGCCCACTCCGAAGGAACGTGTTTTGGAGAGACGGATACACACTAAATGATTAAACTAAACAATTCATATTTTACCAGGTCAGGCCTACTGAGCTGCACCGCTGTTTTTCAGAAGCGACCTGGCCACAAATGGTAGCTCAACAAAGTGGCGTATCGTGTAGAAATTTATAGCAGCCAAATACTCTAAACGCATGTTGATTCTAAATGTGCAGGAAGAATCCGGAGGACCCGGAGAAAAAATCCATGTGACCACGGGGAGAAATACATGCAAACTCCAAATATACAGCAAGCGTCAAGGTTGGGGTTGAACCCACGGCCTTCTGCATACCATTATTTTGTTTAGCTGGCCACAATCAGAAACCTAACTGACAACCAACACCCATAAACGTCGCTGATTGTTCTCACTCTCGCGGCTGTCACGCGAACAGCCCCAGCGTGCTTGACGGCTCACGTGTAGGCCCTCTCTATTTCTCATTCACCAAAGCTCTCTTGTTTGAACTTAAATAATTCAAATTGTTTAACGTGTCAATAGGGCTCACCGCACGAGCACATACAATAACATTCCGGAATCACAGTTCTATTGAAAAGGAAACTCATTCACTTTATTTGCACTTTAAGAGTACACCAGAAAAATAATTCAGCTATTTCAACGATTCATTAATTGCTTAAGCCGACATGACACCAAGGTAATTTGAGAATTTCCTATACAATTGGTAACCAATTCTGAAATAGTTCAGCAGATCCTATGGGCCATTAGGTCTTAAAAGTAATTCCTAAATCATGACACCAACTTGATTTTCCTGCAGTGGTCCTCCATTAAAAAACTGCAGCATGCTATTAAAATTACAGTGAATTAATTTTGAACAACAAAATGGGTAAAATTGCATTGAATGGGATCCCATGTTTTATATGGAAGCTTGCATCAATAACATCTGGTATCAGCAGCAATTCTTTAACAAGCCTGACTCTGCTAATGAAACCCAGAAGGTCAAACCGGTCGAGAGTTTGCTTGCTTAAACGAATGCTGCTTGATAGTGTTGACATGGAAAGCCAAGAGGTTGACCAAAACACATTTTATTGCATATCAATTTATAAGGTCTCATGACCATTCTCGACGGAGTGTGCCTGCAGTCAATGAAGCCCAAGTGGATTAATTTCCTCCGCTTTCCCAGGGAGGCTCAAGGAGACACTTGCTCAAATGTTGGACCTAACACGGTGCTGAGGAAGGCAGCATGGGAGATGACCCACATACTTCCCTGCCAAACAAAATGTTTAAGAAGGGCCTGGGCTACTCGTTCACCACAAATTGGTATTCAGCATTGCACGCGGTCATGAAATAATAATTGCACTGCGATTTTGAAAAGCTTACACACACACTCGCATGTGCATGAATAATAATCTAATTTTCTTCCATCATTAATGGCAATGTTGGCCTGTCAAAGGCTTAGACATTTCAGAAGGTTCAATATAAATGATGTATTGACCACATACACTTATAAATAGGAGCTCATCTAAATGTATTTTTCAACTTAAAATAAAACAAGGAGAGCTCCTATCTATCTATAACATGTATTATGGTATGTTATGGTGCGTCAATTAATTGATTAATACGCATACTCATGCCCATAATACATGCTTACAATTGCGTGTATATGAATCGATTTAGGATTTATGTAAAAAATATGCAAGTTAATGCACAATGCTTGCAATGAAGAAACAATACAAATAAAAAAGTTACATAAAGAAAATATATTCCTATATGACAGTTCATTTAATCATTGGAGGGATTAGATTCCAAAGAACACAGGATGAGATGTTACTATCCTTTGTGCAAGCACTTCCAAGAGTTCATGAACAGTGAGCCTGGTGAAATTTGGGGAGCGCATCGTCAGTAGTGACCCTTTGGTTCCTAGGGTGTTTCGGCCTTTCATACTATACACCCTCCCCAAAGGCGGCCAGCGACAGGGTGATCAATCCTACGCTTGCGTCCTATTCCCAATTAGTCATAGGAGTTGCCTTGTTGTTGGTAGCCAACATCCCATGGGACTATGCATGGCAGGGGCGTCCTCCTCCCTGAGTCAAGCATTGTTGACTGCATACCTCCTGGCCCTCTCACTTTGGGGCCCAGCTGGGGTCTTACAATGTAGTTATTTCATGACATATGTATCCGAAACATGGATATTGACAAAGAAAATGGAACACAGTCTAAAAATACATAAAATGCATAGAGAGGTACAATGCTGGGAATTATACTGAGAGACAGGAACAGGGGTGCACATGTGTAGTGACGTTATTCGGATCACTACAGTGCTTTGTGCTGTGTGTGTATTTTGGAGATAACTAGCAGGGCACAGTACCATGCACGTGACGGGCCGGGGTGAGGACAAGTCACTCCCGGTTCGGAGTACGCGCCTCGCCGATCTATTGTCCGCCGTGGCGTCAGAGATGGCGATGGACGAGCCGGAGGGGGAGATGGCGCCACGGGGAGAGTGGGAGGCCAACCCACCAGCGACCGCCAAATTCCGAGTGCGGGAAACCATGGGGCCGCTGGCCACGTGGGCGGCTGCCATTTCACAAGCGTGGGAAATGGCCGCCATTTTGTCGGCGAAGCGGAAACCGCTCCAGCCAAATCTGATGGGCCGCCACCTCCGCGCTCCGAGGTGCCCTTCCTAGGGAAGTGTCTACCCTTCGTTCGGAATTCTCAGCTGCTGGGGGTGATTGGACAGCCTTTCGCAGAAAATTTGCTGCTACGTGTGAGCTGGCGGGCTGCACTGACGCTGAAGCGCTACGTGCACTACCGACGGCACTGGATAACGACGCCCTGGGTGATTTTTATGCGATTCCCCTGTCGTCAAGGACCACGCTGGCATCTGCTTACGCACAGATGGCAGCTATATACGACCCACTGTCCAGCATGCGACATAAATTCGCGACGCGGAGGCGGGAGGAGGCCGAGATGCCTCTCGCCTTCCACAGTGCACTTATGTCGCTGGGTCAAGCCGCATTTCCCAACATGGATCATGCGGGATTGGACTCTCTGGTCCTGTAACGGCTATTGGTGTTGGCCAGGTGACATGGACGTTTTCTTGCCCGCCTCTGAAGATGATGAATTGACTTCTTTAAAAGTGGCACGCTGTCTACAAGCACACGGCAACTTGCGGCGTCGAGTTGGAGTGGTCACGTGCACCGGGCAGCCGGGGGAGATCGAGGCTAAGCAGGGGGAGGAGCTCCCAGCAGTCTGCATAGCGCTGGCGGAGAGTCAGCGGACAGGGACCAGCACAGGATGGCGGCAGGAATAGCGACGGCGAGGAACGGCTCCTGCTTCCTCATGGAGGAAGCCCATCTCATGCTTCAACTGCGGCTTGCCCGGCCACATCGCGGCAGAATGCCACGCCAAGCCAGGACAGCTCGTCGCGCCCTCATCATCATCCACCCCGCCAACCTCCGCTCCTCTCAGCCTGAAGGCGAGTCACGGCGCACCAAACACCCGCTCTTCACTGTCACCTCAGGCATCCTCATCACAGATCGGTTCGAGTTCATGCGCCGGTGCATATGGGAGCAGGGGGTATAGGATGGCCGCGGCGTCCGGGTCAGTGGACAGCCCTGGCACATAGGATTGTAGCGGCAGCGGGTGCATCAGCGGTCGTAGGGACGGTACAGGGAGTAGAGGTCCGGGTGATGATAGACACCGGTGCATCGGCATCCCTCATTTCGGTAATTATTTTTTGGTCGTTGCTGCAACATTCTATTCAACTGGGACCAGTGGATGGTCCTTGTGTAGCCGTGAATGGTGGGAGCTTGGGAATAGTGGGCCAAATCATCGCTACAGTCAGGATTAGAGACATTACAATGGCAGGACCGGTGCTTGCGTTAAGGTCACTAGCGGTGCCTTGCTTATTGGGGACTGACTTTTTTAAGCAGATGCCCCTTAAGATATTGGTAGACCAGGGCTGTGT
Organism: Lethenteron reissneri; assembly: GCF_015708825.2. Lineage (NCBI taxonomy): Eukaryota > Metazoa > Chordata > Hyperoartia > Petromyzontiformes > Petromyzontidae > Lethenteron > Lethenteron reissneri. The sequence continues at coordinate 5,614,924 of NC_083805.1, forward strand.
GGAACTGCCGTCGGGCAGTCGGTTGGTTTTTTGTCGGCCCCGACATGTGTGGGTGCGGCAATCATGACAGTTCAGGCCCTGGTGAGGGAGACTGTGTGGGTCCCCCCTGGTGCACAGATGTTGATACCGCTGCGGTTGCGGAAGCAGCTCGACCAGGTGGCCACCTCTTGCGGGATTCTCCTGAGCCCCTCTAACAGGGCAGTTGAGGGTCACTCGCTGGTGGGAGCCCAGATGCTGGTGAGGGGGGATCAGGAGCCGTTCCTCCACGTTTTGAATGCGGGGACGCGCACCGCGGTTGTGTAAGGGGGTATGGTGTTGGCCCACGTAATGGCAGCATGTTGTCAGGAGACCAATGAGGTGGTCACTCACGTTTGGTTGCAAGCGGAGCGGGGAGCGGTATAGGATGATACGTGGATAGATGGATTGTGTGCAGAGAACACAGACTTGACTAGCGAGCAGAAGGGGACGAGCTGCGAGCTCTGCTCCGGGAGTTCTCTGACATGTTCAGTAAAAGGAAATTTTACATGGGACGCACATCGTTGATGCACCATCACATTCACATGGGTGCTGCCGCACCTATCCACCAAAATTCGTTTCATTTAAGTCCAAAAGAAAACGAACATGTGCGCCAGGCGGTCGACGAAATGTTGGCCGCCTATATAATCTCTCCGTTCACCAGTCCGTGGGGGGCGCCAATCATTCTGGTTAAAAAGGATGGTACTTTGCGATTTTACGTCGATTTCAGAAAACTAAATAAAGCCTCCGTGGCGGGTGTTTATCCGCTTCCACGGATGGACGATTCGCTAGATGCCTTGTCGGGTGCGTAGTTCTTTTCCACATTGGACTTGCTCTCGGGGTTTTGGCAATTGCCCCTCGATGATGACTCAAAACCTAAAACTGTGTTTCACACCCCTCAGGGGCTTTTTCAATTCAACTGTTTACCGATGGGTCTTCATTTGGCCCCGGCTGCATTTCAGCGACTAATGGAATTGATTTTGTCAGGACTCCAGTGGGACTCTTTCTTGATTTACTTGGATGACATCATCGTCTTTGGACGCACATTCCGTGAACACCTGCAGCGACTGCGCTCGGTGTTTGTGAAAATGCGTGCAGCAAATTTGAAATTTAAACCACAAAAGTGCCATTTGTTGCAGAAGTCAGTCCGCTACTTGGGGCACATTGTGAGTGAGGCGGGGAATGCACCGAACCCCGAAAAAACTGCTTGTGTGTGCTCGTGGCCTACCCCCAAGTCAGTGGGAGAAGTCCGCAGTTTTGTGGGTTTCTCTTCCTATTTCCACCGTTTAGTGACCAAGTGTGTGACAGTCACGAAGCCACTCCACGCTCTCACTGCCAAAGGCCAGAGATTTCGATGGGATGTGGAGGAGGAGGAGGCGGCTTTTGTCACGTTGCACGATGCTCTTGTTGATGCGCATTCCCTTCGATGCTGCCCGGCTGTGCGCGGGCGAGGGGTCAGCCTGGACGGCTGCGTTTTACAAAGGGGGGGGGGGGTGTAGTGACGTTATTCGAATCACTAAGGCGCTTTGCGGTGTGTGTGTGTTGTGGAGATAACTAGCAGGGTACAGTACCATGCACGTGACGGGCCGGGGTGAGGTATAGGGGCACGTGAGGCCAAGTCACCCCGGCTCGGGTTAAGCACGTGACAGGATGGGCAAACAGGTGCTAGGGAACTGGAATTGGCCTGATGGGCCGAGGGGAGGGGCGGCGGAGGGAGGAGCGGGAGCAGCGGGGGATAGAGGATATAAGGCAAGCCTCGAGCGAGGTTCGAGGCTGTTCGGTGGATGGAAGAATCCTGCTCGTCGCCTGGGTTCGTGCTGTCCGACATCGTGGGTCAACAGCATGAGGGCTGCTCTGACCAGAGATAGTTATCCCGTACGAAGTGGGTCAACAGTAAGTGGCTGCTCTGACCAGATATATCGTTATCCCGTGCGGAGAGGATAGGTGTACGTAACCATCCGAGTGAGTTAGGTGATTTAGTCCCGTGTGTAACGGTGGAGCGTTGTGTGAATAAAAGTTGTTGCCTCCAACTAGTGTGTCTGCAAATGGTAACACTACACATGGATAAGAGCACAAATTCAAATGTGAGGCACGTTAAGCAAGGTAAGAGGGCTTCCGTGGACAGAAAAGATCACCAGAAGAGATGATGGCAAATGAATGAGACAGGCGATGGAATCGTAACCAAATGAGAGAATATGCCCACGAGGTCATTGAAATTTTAAAGCGAGATTAAAAACTAATTTCTTTAGAACTGCTTTTTGTGTATAGTGTGTTGTTCTTCCCCCTCGCACCTCCGATTAGCGTGGTTGGCTACGTAGGGTGCGAAAGAAATTCAACATACATACATTCATATTCAATGGTACTGTTTGTTGCTGGCTGCGTGGAATGTTGTGCCTTTGGGCCTGTGCCTGGCAATTGTGATTTTTTTTTTGTTAACAACCGCAGAGATTATGCAGTGAGACTCATTTACGAGCAAAGGTGAAATGGATTGTGATATCGCAAGACTGTGAGGGAAGGACGACACCTTGGGGAGGCCTTCATCCAGCAGTGGATAGAAAATTCCTGCTGCTGATTATGGTGATGCTGATGAACAATGAGTTCACAATTTCTATATCGGCGACTTTTCATATTCAGATTGTTTGAGGTTTTGAATATACAATCCTGTCTATGCACGCAAAAATGTGTATCAAAATGTAGATGCAAATCAAGCAATATGCCAATAGAATTATGAAAATACCAAGCTCTATATAAGAAGTGACATAACTTCCCGATAATAATAAAAGCCTCACAGTGTATCTCGTTGGAGTGTATGAGTTTTACGTTTTGATCAAATGTTCCAGTCACGGAATTAGTGTTTTGCTTCAACGTCGTGACAACTTTAGGGGTACGGGTTCATAAACTGGATTTTACAATGGAGTGCAATTAGTTTAGAATTAAGTTTATGCCAATGTAAATGGAAGGAGTAATGGACCAATTATTTTAAAATGCAACGTACACAGCCGTATATATTACAAGGACAGTACCAGAATGAGTGCATTGCTTCCAGTCCACATAATAATGTCTGGGAACCCACGGCCCTGTTGCAAAAATCCACATACTTAATAATCTAGGTTTGGAAAATGTTCATGGTCGACTACGTCAAAAGCTTTTGTAAAGTCAAAAGCTTTTGTAAAGTCAAAAGCTTTTGTAAAGCCAAAAGCCTTTCACTATGAGATCTCTTTTACCAGTGGCAAAATATAGTACAGTAGTAGGTTTTTACCCTTTTAAACTGGTACAAAACTGACATCTTTATTCAAGGCATCATGTTTGCAATAACCACAACACAAGTAGTCAAAAAGCAAACAAAAAGAAGCAACTCTGATCATTCTAGATTTGAAGCTTTCGTGACTGCAAAGATTCATATTCTTAGGTTTTTTCGGTTAAGTCACGTAAGTAAAACATCAAAATAAAAATAAAATGAAAATAAAAATCACGACGTTTCGGAGGCAACACAAGTCTCCGTCATCTGGTGGGACCGTCACAGCCGAATTAGCTGCATCAAGTGAAGCAATGATTCAAGATGTAATCCCTTATAACAACACCCCCTCTCCACCTCCCTTCAACTTGCTTATAAGGGATTACATCTTGAATCATTGCTTCACTTGATGCAGCTAATTCGGCTGTGACGGTCCCACCTGATGACGGAGACTTGTGTTGCCTCCGAAACGTCGTGATTTTTTATTTTCATTTTATTTTTATTTTGATGTTTTACTTACGTGACTTAACCGAAAAAACCTAAGAATATGAACTCTGATAATGATGATAATATGCAATGTCCTTGAAGTTGATTGGTCCACACCCGAGACGGCTTTCTTTAGAGCCTAGTCCCCATTGGTGTTGGACCAGACGAGCTTCTGGTGTCGTCTGGTCCAACACCAATGGGGACTAGGCTCTAAAGAAAGCCGTCTCGGGTGAGAGACAAATGTGTCGTTAAACCCGCCACCACCAATGGGGACTAGGCTCTAAAGAAAGCCGTCTCGGGTGTGGACCAATCAACTTCAAGGACAGTGCATATTATTATCATTATCAGAGTTGCTTCTTTTTGGTTGCTTTTTGACTACTTGTGTTGTGGTTATTGCAAACATGATGCCTTGAATAAAGGTGTCAGTTTTGTACCAGTTTAAAAGGGTAAAAACCTACTACTATCAAAAGCTTTTGTAAAGTCAGTTCGTCATGTTGCAACATGAACCCCATTGTTCGTCATGTTGCAACATGAACAATGGGTTGGTGTGGTCGGCACCAGGCCTGGCCGCCTTTGTCTCTTCGGTGTTATTTTTTTTCGTCTTCAAAACTTGAGTTTCATTCGTGCACATGACGTGATCATCCATACGAGAGATCAGACTTGGCTGGCTCTGACACTGAGTATCAGATCGCCGTGGGAATGACTTGTCTCTTTTTTTCTTAAATAAGTAATATTTAAAAATACTTGTTTTAAACACGCTTTAATTAAATGTACCGTACGAGAAATGGCAGAACTCCACGACTCCAGGAAGTGGCCCCGAGGCTTGCCATAACGTCAGGGGCCGTGGTGATTTACAGCCAACGTCAGTTGAGCGTGGACAATTAGACCCAAGCCGAAACATAACATATGAAAATGAATGTTTAAAAATACTTAGTTTTTATGTTTTATGATAGAATATGGTATTGTCATCAGTATGACATAAGTTTACCAAGTTTGCAGTCCATACCACATTGGGAAGTGGGTTAAAATTGAGTTACAAGATTTGAGGATACGACAACGACAACAGCAGACAGAGTGAGTTAAATAAAAGCGTGTAAAATACAAAGTATCAAGAGGAAGGCGGTGCGGGATGGAGGTGGGAGAAGTTATGTTTTACCTACATATAAAGGTGTTCACAATTCGCAGTGCCTCACGGTAGCGCAATGGATTCTCACGTAGCTTTGTTGTTGTTGTTCAGAACCGGCCCTAGACCTTTGGGGGCCCTAAGCAAAATTTGGTTAGAGGCACCTTTGATGTATGATTTTTTTCACCCACTAGCTAGCAGTGACTCTAGGGGGCCCTCTGCTGGCCACGGGGCCCTTTGCAATTGCAAGGGTCGCTTAGTGGCTGGGCCGGCTCTGTTGTTGTTGATCTCAAAGTTATTCGCTCAGCCCCTATTGTTTGCAGTGCACTGGTCAGCTGCTGCTGCCCATGGTTCAGGTATCATGTCAGGGTCAATTCTCAATCTTGTGTCTTTACTCACAGTTAACTCCCCCCCCCCCCATCACTGATTTTTCCTTACACTCGGAGACTCGCCATTGCTTGTGTAACAGTTAAATGTTGCTTATTATGGTTTCCCTCTCGGTTTCTTGTATTTCTGCCTCCGTTTATTGGGCGGCGGGGGAAAGTTTCCCAAAGTCTCACTGGATTTGAACCCTTTGGGATTGACATGCATGGTGTTAGGGGAAGAAAATATAAAAAAATATTCCTGCGTCTCCAAGTCCTGCTGTTCCCTAATTTACTTTATGTTTTCTTTCTATGGACGAAAGGGGGGTCATGGGCTCTTTCATTATGCCCTGGGGAGACAAATACGGGGGCTTTTCCCTTCGCATTCTAACTATCTTCGTGTTTTGTAAGTTTAACACGTAGGCTTTCGCGACCAATATTATCAATAATAGAGGTTTTTGGGTTAGATCGCATACATATGTGTCGTACTCAAATTGTAAATGTTGTAGTGCGTTTACTCTCCAACACACCGGTGTGCGGTACTCGTAATTAATTGACATGTTTTGTTTACGTGACAAACCTTACTAATTTACTGCGTCGGGTGGTGGCGGGTTTAACGACGCATTTATAATTACGCGATCTAACCCAAACACCTCTAGAATGTTCTTAGGTGTTTTCGGTATAGTCACGTAGGTAAAACATGCAGGAAATCTGGCTGTGACGGTCCCACCTGATGACGGAGACTTGTGTTGCCTCCGAAACGTCGTGATTTTTATTTTATTTTACTTTTATTAATTGTAATGTTTTACCTACGTGACTTTACCGAAAACACCTAAGAATATGAATCCTTGCAGTCACGAAAGCTTCAAATCTACCTCTAGTATGGTGTTCTGTAAACATTATTTGTTCCAACAAAGCTTATTCAAACGTGTGTAACAATTTCGGTAACGGGTATAGGTTTCACCCAAGATGTGTTTTTATTTGGATTGCATTCCCCACAACATATAGCACAATATATGAACCTTATGGCGTTACCCCCGGGGTACCATAGTGTGCCCCGGCTCTCGCATAATGTCCGTGATGCAGTCATCTTTAGTCTGTTGATGGTCGGCGATGCGGCAATCGACTCAGTCTCGACGAGCTGTGCACGATGCACTCTTCAAAGTTGAACTTTTCGATCACGGATTTTTTTTATGCTGATGTTTGGCGTTTCGACATCGCGAAGTAGCACTGATTTCGGATTGATTGGTGCCCCAGTCGCGGAGTTGAGTACACCCCTGGACAAAATAGTGTCCCAGAAATAACATATTTAATTGCCTGGGCCAGTTTGTATTATTTGGCACCCCTGGGTACCGCCATAAGGATCATATAATACACCATTATTATTACTATATTTATACAAGCTGGAACCACGAGGGGGCAGAGTAATATTACATTTTGGAATGTACTGCAGCTCTGTATCGGGGATAAGAGGAGTTAATTTTCATGATGTATTTGTGTGCGTACTGATATTGGTTTTTCACGAATTCAGAAATTGATAAAAGAAGATGATAAAGGGTTATTAGAATTAATTTACTCAATTACCTTCACAATTATAATGGTTTTACAGAAAATATGTACCCTAAAAACGGTTATAATATACATTATGATTTTTTATTGTCATATGTTGCGAAATGAAGGTTTAATAGACAGGAGCGAACGCAGTTCTTGTATTGAGCAGGCGTACAAGAACTTGCGAAAAGGGACCATGGGAGAGAATTCCAAAGTCGAACAGTGCGAATAAAGAAGCAACATGCGTCTAAACCAGGGGTCGGGAACCTACGGCTCCGGAGCCGCATGCGGCTCTTTACGGGCTGCTTCTTGACGATATGTACGTGTGTACAGTATGTACTCAGATGCATTGCGGCTCTTGAAATACTGAATTTTGTACCGAATTGGAAAGAAATGGCTCTTCTTGTTATTTTGGTTGCCGACCCCTGGTCTTAACGAATCCACTGCTGGATTAGGACCTATGGGGCCGTCCATAAATGACGTCACGCACCTAGGGGGGGGGGGGTTGGGTCAGACATTTGTGACGATGTGTGTAAATGTTTTATCCTACAACATCTGAGTGCAGCGCCACATTAAATACGCACTACAATGACAATAGTTTAAAGTGATTTGAAGAATGTTTTTTTGGGGGGGGAGGCAGAGCTTTGTGACGTCATATTTAAGGGGGGGGGGGTCTGACTTTTTGTGACGCTGTGTGACGATGGGGGGGGGGGGGGTCAAAAATCGTCCAAAATCGCGTGACGTCATTTATTGACGGCCCCTATCCACATCGTCGAGGGGGTTACTTGATCATAATTCATCACACTAGCCAGTATGGTTTTGTGAAGACCAGCAGTGGTAGCACAGAAGTATTGTACAACATTACATATTATGCTGCACTGCCCTCTGCTGCCTTCAACAGTAGTTCTGTCACAGCCTCTAACACCGTAGTCTCAAGCCGCACCTTACCATAATAATAATAAAAAGGGGGCCTGTCCTGGCCCATCCCCCCCCCCCCTCAACCAGTATATATATACGGGGTAGTATCTCTTGGAATCTCTCATGTACTTGATACAGCAAGCGTGCTGTGACGGTTCCACCTGAAGACGGAAGCTTGTGTTGCCTCCGAAACGTCGTGATTTTTATTCAATTTATTTTATTTTACTTTTATTAATTTTAATTTTATTTTTTTTACCTACGTGACTTTACCGAAAAAAACCTAAGAATATGAATCCTTGCAGTCACGAAAGCTTCAAAACTAGAATCCTCTAACACCTGTTTTATGCATGGTGGTCACCCATCAAAGTATTATTAAGGCTCAATGCTGATTGGCTTCATATACTTTCATAGCCACAAAGTATATGAATTGGAAATAATGCATTCTTAACACTCAAGGATGCAGAACATGTTACCATGAGCCCGAGAATCTATTTTAATCAACGATTCAATGAATTGCCGCATCCCAAGGGTAAAGAATGTGGCGCTTTATTGCTTGTGAAAATGTCACGCAAAGAAGCAAAGAATCGTTACATCCCTAACAAAGGACCGGGACGAGCCCAACATGGTCCTTAAAAAATGTTTATCAGCGAATGGCGACAGACTACTCCATGCTTATGTAAGCCTGACTGCCACAACACAACATTTGCGGTGCTGGGAATGCTGCACAATTTTCAAAAGAGGTATTTCTCACAGAGCTGGCACTGCTAAAGACGTGGGTTTCGAATCCAGGCAGCTGCCCATGATGAAACCGGGTCCTCGGGTACAGAAATGGGTTTGATGGCCTCATTCCAGTCTCCAACGAGCGCACAACAAAATCCACCGTGATGAATTTGTTTCTGCGGGTAATTTGGCAAAATGTTAGGTCTGAGGCAGAAAATGTTGTTTTGACTGTTGTGGAGATGAAGCTCACATTTGGATGCACGGCGTGTGTGAAGTGTTGCCCAATACATTGTGCGTGGACGAGGTCACTTGAAGGGATCTGAGTAATATCTGTAGCTCTGTAATGTCCACTTCCACATGCTGTTCTCTCGCATGAAAGGGCTGCATAGCTCTACGAGACATTTGAAAGGATACTTCGTCCTGTCGCATGACGTCGGTGGCACAATCTGAATGAAATTTGTAGAAAAATGACAAAACATACGAACATATATACTGCAAATACTGATACATTTAAAAAAAAAAACTATCTATTTTACGAACACTATTTTATAAACTTTTAAGATGGGTTTCATTGTAATAATCTAGCGTCTTGCTGCAATTGTGAAGGTGTAAAAATGTAAGTGTGTATGTAGCTGTTGATGCAGAATGGTTAACCTCACGACTTCAATCATATACAATGTTGACACTCTTCAGTACAAACGACTGTAACCGTTTTTTGAGCAAAAGTGTAACAAAAGATTGCTCTCGCGAAGTATAACAATAAAATGTACACGCCGTTTAAGTCATAGAGCGGACAGTAAAATGCTCCACAGTTCACCTTTAGTGTCAGACAAGAACACGAGCAAATACATCTCCATTAGAGCAAGTCTTGGTATAATGCTTCATGCATAATAGTACAACTATCAGCGGCATAACTTGGTTTTCGACTAATTCTGCAGGATATAATACCAATATTTATGAGCGTAAATGTGATTTTGTATTCTCAAATTTCACAGAATCAGAGCAAACAATTGGAGTGATTTATTTGACTATAGATATACACAATACGTTGAAAAGAGTAAACAACTACCCTTTTTATATTATGCTCAATTTATATCATGCATTTTGACGCTTGTCAGATTCATTATATATAATTCAGAATATATTTTTTAAACGGTGGTTATACTTTCATTTTGCACGTCTATCGAATGAAATTTTTTTTTACGCTAAATAAGAATTCACGATTATTCTCTTTATTCATTGGGTCTTTCGGTAAAGTCTCCGACTTTGCTGCTCTGCGATCTGCCATTAACGTGCTAATCTCTCACATTAACATAGCCACCCGCGCAACTCGTTGCGGACACGGCTCTACGATCTGACATTAACATGCTAATTTATCACATTAACATAACTAGCCCCGCCCATGATAATTGTTTTTTTTACCCTTCTATCTGGCAACAAAACTGACACCTTTTTACAAGGAGTCATGTTTGCATAGACCACAATACCTGCAGTCATAATGCAAACAAAAAACATAACTCTGATAATGTGCACTGTCCTTGAAGTTGATTGGTCCACACCCGAGACAGCTTTCCTTAGAGCCAAGTCTCACATGGGTTGGACCAGATGACGCCAAAAGGCGCACTTGTTGCCAGATAGAAGGGTAAAAAAACAATTATCATATTTTTACTGGCAAATGAGGTTCCCATGGTAGCCCCGCCCACTTCGTTTATGACCCTCGGACGACATCCTATTCAGCAGCTTTCCTCCTCTTTCCTCCTGATGACGATCGCTTGTGTTGTGATCGAAACGTCGTAGTTTTTGTTGTTGTTGTTATTTTTGTTATTTTCTTTGCACATATCTCCGTGACTTTACCGAAAGACCCAACAAATGTGAATTTGTGCAGTCACAATAGCTTGAAGTCAATATTGTTCTCTCTATACTGTACTTGAAAATGTAAATGCCAAAAAGCATTTGTTTCTAAACAAGGTGATTTAAAAAAAACACACACACACACAAATGCTTCGAAGTCCAAATGGGAAAAAACTTCGGAATTATTTGTTATGTTCAGCAGAATTCATATTATATGGCTCTTTCGGTAAAGTCACGTAGATAGAAAAAATAACAAGAAAATAACAATTAAAAAGTTATTTTTTTCAATCTACGTGACTTTACCGAAAGAACCATAGAATATTAATTCCTGCAGTCACGAAAGTTTTAAGTAAAAATTCAGCAGAATTTTTGTCTTATTTTTTTGTTGTGAAATTCTAGCTTGATGTTGAAAGTGTAGTGCGTCAGCCACCTAATTTAGCGGCCAGCTTTAGTACTGATTTGAGCCAGCCATTATACCTTGCTTGTTCTTTGTTCATAACAGCTGTGCTGTTTCAACGGTGTTTTGAATATTTCTTTGAAGACAAAAAAAATGAATGAAATACAGAATGTTCAATAGCTTTGCCCTGTGGTCCAATATGGTGTTCAACGACAAACGCACGCACGTTATGTAATTGGGAGTAATGCTGCACTGCTCTGTAAATTCCCATGGAAACTTGTTAATGCAATTAAAAATTGCCCAAGAAGTTATTTCACAGGTACATTTTCAATGCTGCTTGTACAATGTTCTATCGCGTTCAATACACTAAAGCAATTTATATTTTTGAAAAGTTACTCCAAATTATAGACATTATTTGGTGATACGTACTGCGTTGCCAGTGGTGCACAAGCATAACTAATAAATAAAAACGTCACATTCATCAATAACGCCGTAGCCTTAAAAAAAAGATCAATATAATAGGTGCTGATTGGGCAATGGTTCTTATTCACAGAACATAAATAGAGTAGGCGACAAAGCGGCATCACAAAAATACCAAATAATTTGGCTGATACTCAATAGCTACTAATTCGTATCTACATAGCATTTTAGAAACCCTTCATCTGAAAACATTTTTAAAATCTAATCCCTTATTAGGTCCCACGGTGTAAAAGTGACAGCCACCAACTCTAATCCACTGCGTCTCTCTGGGTTCTCTATGTATGTGCTATGGAGAAGGGCCATTGAACACAATGTCACGTATTCTATTCTTATTTTGCCTTTTAAGGCCACAGTGTCATCGACAAATGCGTTGAATTTCTATAAAGGGTTCTTCAATCATCTATGTAATTCATTGCCGTTGCTTTTCATAAGCGAATCTGAAATGTTTAATATTTCATGGGACCTCCTTTGCCAGTACCAAAATATACTAATAGGGTTTTTCCCCTTTTTTCTGGCAACAAAAACTGACACCTTTTGCAAGGAATCATGCTTACATTAACCACAATACTTGCAGTCAAATGCAAACACAATACTAGGCTCTAAAGAAATCTATCTCTGGTGTGAACCAATCAGTTTCAAAGACAATGCATAAATTATCAGAGTATTGTGTTTCCATTTGACTGCAAGTATTGTGGTTAATGTAAGCATGATTCCTTGCAAAAGGTGTCAGTTTTTGTTGCCAGCAAAAAGGGGAAAAACCCTATTAGTATGTTTAATATTTTCAACATTTATGCTTACATCTTGACTTCTCCAATCCAGGTTTTTTTTTATATATATAACTTTGGCGACAACGTATGTCTTTGCCCGAGTCCACTTCCAGTATGTGTTTCGTTCTGTATCACATCTCTCTCCGCTTCTTCGTCGTGCATTTTAAGACAAAAAGTGAAGCGCAATTTAAGTACAAATAGTTCGGCTGAACAAAATAAATAGTCCGAGGGACACAACGGGAAAACGCATCACGAGTTTGTTTTCATACCTAGGACAATTATTGAAGGTGGACTGAGATCAATACGAGGAAATAAAGAAGTAAGCGAGAAAAGCTTTCACGTGGTGTTCGAATACTTGATATAGACACGCGGTAAACCCATGTGCATACATAATACATATTTCAATCGTAGTCCTGCATATCACCTGCTATGACAGTGTCAATGAAAATGGAACAAACGCTAAAATTGCGTGCAAAGTATCGTGGAGAGGTGCATTCTTGGAATTACACTGATAGCCAGAAAAAAAAGAAGCAAATGGATCAGAGAACAAATGCAAATTCGAGACATCATGTTAGGTGTTAATAACAGTAAGTGGGCTTGGGTAGGACTCGGCATTGAAAAGGATGACGTCTGATGAACAAGACTGATGATGGAGTGGCAGTCGAAGTAGAGAATACACTCGAGAGCAGGACATTTCGGATCAGCGTGTGTATAGGAGCCAGATTGATTGTTAAATCACAAGACCTTGAGAGATGGTAGATGACTCAGGGGAAGTTTTATTCGAGCAGTGAATACAGCAAGCTGGCCGCTGATTTTCTCGCTGATGATGAAAGTCAAATTTGAAATGCATCGAAAATAAAGTTGCATTGCGAGTCTTTCAAATGAATTTAGACCATTTAAATTTGTGCGGAAATTCGTAGATGAAGTGATTGCATTCAAAATGAGACATGTCACCAAACGCGTTCTGGTATTAGAAAATGGTTTGTGTGAATTTTTTTCGCGTTTTCTATTCCGCGTGTGCCTAATCACAAATTGCCATTTGTGCGATGTGGTCATTCATTAAATAGAAGCGTATGGACTAATTGAAGTATGCTGCATTCAAACTCATTTGTAATTCAGAGTCCACCTGCACATGTTTAAAGAATGTTAACATTAACATTTCAAAATCCACATACTGTATGTGAAAACCCGACGCATCTCTTTTTTATGGGGAATGAAAAATAAATGCCAAATGTTTTTTGAGTCAGGGTTTATCAATTTTATGGGAACAACCAAGGGCACTGGAATTCGCTGGAGTATATTGAACCGTGAGGTTAGGCTCAATACCTGTATTTGCCATGTGTGGTTGGGTAAACCATTTGAAGTTTTACCAGGCATTTTCTGATTTCTACATATCTAATTAAGCGTGACTTCTAAATAAGTGCATGCAAACTTTAACTTTCCACATAGGCTTTCGCAGCCACAATTATGATTCAGAATATTCTTTGGGTCTTTCGGTAAAGTCTGATGACGATGGCTTGTGTTGTGATCGAAACATCATCGTTTTTTGTTATTTTCTTTGAACCTATCTACGTGACTTTAACGAAAGACCCAAAGAATATGAATTCCTGCAGTCACGAAAGCTTTAAGTCAAGATTCAGAATATTTTTTTCGGATGAGGCTACCTATTGATCTGGATAAATTTGTGTCATTGAGATCCTCCACCACCCAACACAGCCACAACGAATTAAATCGTCACGTGCGTAAGAGTTTAACATGAAACATTGGCCTTGTTTCAGGTCACTGAGTTGCTGCATTTTGATTCTGACTTTCTGTATCTTGGCCTGATGACGCTGGCCCTTATTTCAAGGGGAAACGTCGTGCTATCTAATTGTCAAATTTGGTTTTGAGAATTGTATTTCAAGTTAGCAGTGAGCTGAAAAAGATATGAATTTCCACGTTAAATTATTGTTCACGTGACAATTAAATTTGTCTGAGTGTGTCGGATGGAGGAGATTCTTAACTACGCAAATTTTTGCCAAATCCATTAGGAAGTGAAAACTCATGATCTCGCCCTACACAATCAGATCAGGTCAAACTAATCCTAAAACACCATCACATGGCAACGTGTGTAACATTTCTTCATCTGGAGCATGAAATAAAGTGATTGTACACGCGTATTTCAGAGTTCGCGTTTATATGGCAATGTTCCATCACTCTTAATATGTGGAAACTGCAAAACGAAGCGCACGCGTTATTTTATCTGACAACGGAAATTTACCGAGTCTGCCGTCTTGCAGTGTGCCAAGAGGCAATTTAGCAGCGAGGATTACGAACAATTAAAGAACAGCACAATGCACCGAGGAGAAGAGAAGCGCTGAAGTAATTCGCACTTTCGTTCATGGGGGGGGGGGGGGGGCTACAAAAAAACCCACAAAAGGATGCACTTTTCGGGGCATCTAAAGTGGTCGTCACGTAGACAGGGAGGTCAATAACTGCCGACAACGGCGGTGATGTGTGTGGAGGGAACGGAGCTGGTAGACTGAAGGTTGATTCCGTTTGTGAACAATACGAAACTTGGAGTCCAATTCTAAGGGAGAAAGGTGTGGAAAAAAAAGCTTGGTGAGTGTGTTTTTTTAGTATTATTATGTTGCTTCACACAATGCACGTTGATTATTTTGTTTTTTTTGTTGGAAAGCTTTTTTTCTTTGGTCATAACTTGAGCAGGGGAAAAAGAAACAGGTGTGCCAGTGAGAGCGTGAATGTGCAGCAATTGGGATAAGGGTTCCTTGTATGAAATCAAAATAAACGTTATTTTGATTACATTAAAGCCAAGACAGCCGTAAGTTGTTTCATTTGCTTATACCAACATTGTTTTTCTTCGCATGTGTACAGTATTCACAAACAATTAAACAAAATACGCGGTGCCTCGAAGTAATAACGACATATTTTAAAATATATATAAAACAATATAAAGTTACAAACAAGATGTGTTTGTAAAAATAAAGCTCTGCCTCAGCATGTTTGAGCCCACAACAAAAAAAAACACGCTGGGAAGAATTGATTAGTGTTCGGAGTCACGCGTTACACCATCTAGTATGGGATACAATAAATGAATTGCGGAGATGGTGAGAGGTGACAATCACAGCTTCTGTGCAGGAGCTGGAAGGATTGTGACATCTCGCCACCGTGAGGGGATGGCAACAACCTCATCCAGCGGCGCATCGAGCACGGGGGACAATAACAGTGCATGATTTGATTTATCGTACGAAATTATACATTCTCAATTGCCTTTTCGGATGTCGCGAATGGGGACGGAATGAACGTCAAAATTCCCTTCAACATCGTTTTTGCTAATTGTTAAAAATATATATATATACACGCGTAAGTCATCGCATCCCCATTCACACAGGTAATAACACAGTAATTGGGACATGATGAAGGCCAATCACTGTTAAGGACACATTTCCAGCAAGCCCAGCGTGCCTATTCAGATACCGCAATGCAGTTCGTCGGGTTGCTGTATGACTCAATATTCAACACGAAGCAATCGGCTGGTTTGCACGTCATTAGTGTCGCACGCTCAAACTTACGAATGAACAATGATCTCGGGTTATTTGCTACAAATCCAAGACAGGTACACACGTCATAATACCGACAACAATGGCCAAGTCGCCACGCACAAAGCATTGCGATGCAGATATTTTGACCCAAATTAATGTTCTACTTCCCGACATTCGAAAACTTCCATCCCATGGGGTGATACTTGGTAATTAATGTCTCCGGCGTAGAGCGGTTGCACAGTGGTCAGCACGCGCTGCACTATGAACCCAGCGACCTTAGTTCGATTCCTGACCACAGCTAACATCACCAGTGGCTGCACATTATATCTAATGCAGTCCCTGCCTGCCCACCCCCCCCAACTCCCCCCTTCTGTTACGTTTCACCAAAAAAATCCTGACCAACGTGGTGAAGTATGTTTAACACGGAGACTTTCGCGACCAATATCATCCATAATACATGGGTTTATGTCGTTAAACCCGCCACCACCCGACACATCCAATTAGTAAGGGTTGTCACGTAAACAGAACATGCCAATTCGTTACTAGTACAGCACACCGGTTGAGGTCTTTTTGGTTGGGGTAGTATGGGTTTCTCTCCTCAGCTCCACCTGTGAAATTGTCATCCGTAGGCCACGAGTAATCGGAGATCGGTTATGTATAATTTTGGGAGCCTTAACAAATTGTAGAAAAGTATTGATTTGTTCCTTCCATTGTCAAATCTGCAAAATGGTGGTGTGTGCATTGAAAGCTGTCTTTCTTGTTGCACTCTGGTAAAAGGGACCGTTTACAATTGATTCCACGCATCATAAATGGCGATGTTTATGTAGGTTTACCATTAAAGAAAGACAGAGACTCTAAAAGTAAAAGACACGGTCAGTGGAGCACCACAACCACCACTGCCAACAACGACACAATAACAACCGCCATTCACTACGAAGTGGCGGTTATGTCACAACGCCACCTGTGCCAGGCCAGGTGCACTTTGAGGCCACGTGAAGTGTAGGGCCGAAGGCTCGCTGATAGGTGGGCACGACAGACCTAGCAGGTGCCATGGGTTGACTGACTTGAGATGACTGGCCGATGCACCACCTGTGCCCCCTACTGTGCCAACTTGCTGTGTTTTAGCCACCCGGCGCTCCGCTCGTTGTTGTGAGCGTCGCTCCTCTGCCCTCCGTTGTTGCTGGAGGGCGACTGCCTCCAACTACCCAGTAGCATCCTTCACGAGCCCCCTCCATGTAGGCCGATCTTGACAGCGTTGGTATAATTCGTCAGCAAGTCCACTCAGCTCCACATCCTCCTGTACTGTATCAGTCAATATCTTAAATCTTGACTTAAAGCTTTCGTGTCTGCAGGAATTAATATTCTTGGGTCTTTCGGTAAAGTCACGTAGATAGGTTAAAAGAAAATAACAAAAAATAACGAAAAAAACTGCGACGTTTCGATCGCAACACGAGCGTTCGTCATCAGGAACGCTTGTGTTGCGATCGAAACGTCGTAGTTTATTGTTATTTTCTTTGAACCTATCTACGTGACTTTACCGAAAAAGACCCAATAATATGTAGTCCATCTCTTTTCCAGTCCGTGTCGTGCCCGTTTCGCCCCGGCCACAACAAAAGCTGCTTGGACATGCAGTGCCTGGGCATGCAGGCTATACACGAGGCAGCCGACACAGTCACCACGACCACAAACTCCAACATGAACATCACAACAATCATCACCAACACCTCCACAGACACCAATAACTAACACCAATAGAGGTGATGGAGAAGGCTAGGGCTTCATGGTGAGTTGTACCACTGTGTTCCTCTTCAAATATGTACACATTCTCACGCAACATAAGTTTGACCAATTAGATGTCCATAGCATAGCCTTTCCCGTTTTAATAATCGAAAGCCTAGTCGTCACCCACTGCTGGATTAAAGCTTCCCCTATCAGTTGCCACCTCTCACAATCTTGCGACGCAAGAATCCGCCTGGCTCCTGCAACACGTGTCGCTTCACGTCCTCTCACACTCATTCCCCTCTCTGCGGTCGCCAGTGCCATTGCGAGTCTCCACCGACCAATCGTGACGGCAAGATGCCCTGCCCAAGTCCATGTTGCTGTTCTCAACGGTCAATATGATGTCTCTCACCTGGGTATGTGTTTTTATTGATTTAATCAATATGTAGGGTAGGGGGGTGGGGTTACCAGGTAAGGCCCACTGAGCTGTACAGCTCTTTTTAAATCCTTTATATTAAGTTCGCTTGCTTGCTTGCGTGCTTGCGTGCTTGCTTGCTTGCTTACGACCGTGCAAATATTTCGGTCGTTTTTTAACCCACTTCCCGTGATCCAATCGAGCTGACATTTTCCACACAGACTCGTTGTGCGTGACAATTAATTTTAGTGAAAATCTTTTTCCAAAATTTTACACTGTTTAGGGAAAAAAATTTCAATATTTAATTACCAATTGCTTAATGCTGGCAGACAATCATCTGATCCATAGGTGGCAGCCATCTCAAGCCAGAGGACGAGAGGACTCTAGCCGCCACGCATATAAAGGATTTAGAGTGAAAAACTTTGTTTTTACGGGTTAATTTTTCAGAATCAACGTGGCCACAATTGATAGCTCAACGAAGTGGCTTATCACGTGGAAATTTATAGCAGCCAAACACTCTAAATGCGTGATGTTGATTCTAAATTTGGAGGGGAAAAACCCCGGATGACCCGGAGAAAAATCCACGCGACCACGGGGAGAGAGAGAAAGAGAGACACTCAAACTCCAAATATATATAGCTGGCGTCAGGGTCTGGATCGAACCCACGACCTCCTGCGTACCATGCGATTTAACAAGAGCCCAGCACAGAGCACGAACGACAAGGGGAGGTGGGGGAAGGAGTACAAATATTTCCGCGAACGAAGAGCCATAGGTCAGCTGCTCACGGGGCAGCAGGAGAAAGGGCAGGAGGTGTATTCTCTGAACCTGTTGTATCGCTTCTAATCCACGTGTTCCTCGTTCTGTCCCTCGCTTGCAATTCCAAGCATGTGCCTCTCCACGATTAAGAGCACCCTTGTCAGATCGTTTTTCTTTTTTCCATTGTAAATTGTCCATATTTCTGATCAATGTGTCGTAGCAGGTCGTACACAGTACACTTATACGAAGAAAAAAAACAAGTTCTCTTTTAGCAAATATTTCACAGACGACATCCATTAACAACAAAAGAGAGATGCGTTCGTGTATGCAATCCGTCACATTGAAGGTGGACTTGGTGGATCACGTTGAATACATTACGTGCTTCAGATTCCATACCTGTAGCAATACGAGGTGGCCAGTACATGGCCATACATCGAGCAGCTCTATCTTTACAAGATTGTGTTGCTTTATTTTTCACCTCGTGCGAATTGGCTTTCTCTGGTTACTCCGCTATCTCGTCACACGCAAATTACTCATCGAGTCAAACATCTCAGATGCGGGAACTTGATTTAAAAAAACAACTATATTTGGTCTCAAAACATAGCGAGGCTCTCTTAAACAAAGAACGATACAACATTAACCAATTGATTGAACATATTTAAGTATATGCCATGCCTTTGTATGTAACGTGAGAATTGACAAACCTCCAAGTGAAAGGTGTTCGTTTGCACCCACGTGCCGCTGATTTATTTCTGCAACAGTTTACCTCTTTAATAAAGGACATGAATAGTTTTTTTTAAAGGACCAGCTGCCTTCCCGCTATTTGGCAAAAACATCAAGAGGTGGGAAGCGCCTGTAATGAGCAGGCCACCTGTTCGGGGTTTATCCATCAACTTGTCTGTTTACAGATGATAATCATGACTCAGGCACGTCATGCTTACCGCTGGGCTAGATCGCTCGCTAATATTTAATCACGTTTTTTTTGCGGGGGGGCGGGGGAGAAAGCTATATTCAAGGGGGGCTCAAGCCGAGTGGCTCAGCCACGCAGCGGTTTGTGGCAATGATTTTGAAGCTGGGACGACAGACACGGGGGAACTGTGTCGCGTCGGCAAAGGGATGCCCTCCCCCCCCATTAAAGCTGTTGATGGCATTTCATAGAAAGGTGCCCCGTGGCTCCTGCCGGCCCCCCCCCCCCCCACTTCTCGCCTGTTAGTGGTGGATTTGGGGGTGTTTTCTGTTGTGGTGATTGTGGGTGCGGAGGTGAAATTATGAGTGTGGCTGTCGTTATGGTTATGGTGATTGTGGCAGTTTTGGTGGTGGTATGATTGCGACGGTGATTGTGGATATAGGGTCGATGGTAGTGGTGGAAGTTGATGTGGTTGTGGTGGTTTTGTGAATATTGTTGTAATGGGGTGCCTTGGGAATTCAGTTGAAGTTGAGATGACGAATAGCCAAGGGGGCCCGGAGGACTTTAGAGGACACGTGATGATGTGTGCTTGCCCCCTAATTGTGTTGGGTGGTGGCGTGGCTCAGTGGCAGCACGTCCACCATTAATTGCAAACGTTCACGGTTGGAATCCAGCGCCGGCTTGGTTATTACTGCGGGTGTTCCAACAATAAACATACACGTGTCGAGTCCAAAAGTGTATTTGAAAGATTCTGCAATGTCTTTTTGGTTCTTTCGGTAAAGTCACGTAGAAGAAAAGTAATAAAATAATAAAAATAAAACATAATAAAATAATTCTCACGACGTTTCGGCCACAACGCAAGCAGCCGTCCTCAGGTGAAGACCAGGTCTGTCGGGGAGAAAAATTCTGCAATGTCTTTCGTGCAATGTTATGTTATTTTTGCAACTGGCGTTGTGGTCCAAATTTGTCTAATTTGAAAAATTGTCCATAAATTACTCATTTGGATTTATACGTAGCGACTATCGTCCCCGTGTGGGAAAAGAAAGCAATAATTTGGCAGGAGCCTCTTGAGAAGGAGTCATGAGACTCGTTGAGGCTTTCCTGGGTAAACAAGCAAAATAATAATAAACGGTTGCCCTGGGTCAGCTTTCCTTTCTGTCCCTATTTCCATTACCCTGAAGCCAGATGTCATCCTCACTTGCTTGTACAATCATCTGTTTACAAGGGCCACGTACTTTAATTGCACACCTTGGGCATGCATTTCACTAATGGTATTGTTAACCCATTATGTATAATGAGCAAGCCATTAGTCTGACGTGACCCGAACAAACAAAATACAACCCATAAAAATACAGCACGGAAATTACGAAGAAAAATGGGACACACACCAGTTATATATGAACTGAAAAAGTGTCAGTCAGTAAAATGCGAACACATGGTTAAATAAAAGTAACGAAAACATCAACAGAGAAATTCTAAATATATAGCTATCGGAGAAATGGTGGTGAAATTGAACAGAAATACAAAGTATCAGCATCTCCTGACATCCTCTTTTCCCCTGTGTTCAAAGCGCTGACCGACTCCCAATTGTGTAAGCCCTCTCCATGTGTGAGACTCCCAGAGGCGTATGTCAGCAGCGAACATTGATTACTGTGCCGTGCCGATGAGTCTTAATGAAGACGAATCCAGTCTCGAGTTGTGTCTTCGTTTCACTTTGATGCCTGTTTATGGATGGTCACATTTTCCCAACTGCCTTGCGTGTGGTGGTCTGGAGAACAAAATGGCCACACATTCAGTTATTTTGAGCTGGTCGTCTGCATAAGGCTGAGAACATGTATATATGCAATTCACACTTTCTTTGTATGTTGTTAAACCTAACTGGTGCCCATAGTCGCATTGTGAGCTATCCAATTAGTTGTTTACTATTTTATTTGAATAAAGTTTAACATTGCCAGGCTAATTTTGTAACGTTTAAACTTCGACAGTAAATGTTTGATTTATATTATGGTAAATAATTTCCCTCACGCCCGAGGGACTTTTTGATAATCATATGGGCCATGGTAAGTACACATACTTACAGAGTCCATTGACAAATTGATGTTTAAATGTACATCCCCTGTTACTATTTGAGGTTTTGTGACATAAGGAGCTGTTATGTTATGCATGAGGCACCTAGCTGGCTATTCTAACACCAGTAAATGTTTATAGACATGCCAGAAAATGGCATGTGGCTATAAAAGGATGATAAAACAGCATTCCCATCTGGCATATTTTTTCAACCCCCCCCCCCCCCCCCGTGACTGCTTTGCAACCGGAAAGCGTTTGTTTACAATCACGTCTGTACATGTCAAAGTTGTTGTATGTCATCGTGAAACCTCGGAGAATTTTTTTGTTGTTGTCGTGCTAAATTGCGGGTCACACTGTGTGGACTTCAACTCAAGAGTTTGTCTCAAACTGTGTATTGGGGCAATGCAACCGTGCCAATGTACCTTTTCACAAGTTATCAATGATTTCAATGTCGAGACGAAACGCAATCCTAATGGACAGTGCTGGCATGCCTAAGAACCCTTAAAACTTTTTTTTAGACATGCCGTCTCGTTTTTCAGAATCAGAATAATGCAGGGAAATGAAATTCTCGAGTGAATATTATTAAATATATTATTTCGTCTCAAGAATACCGCCACTAGCATTGTGGTTGGCAAGGAATGAAGAGGGAAAGTGGGAGAAGACGTGTGGTAAAAAAAGATTCCCCCATTATTGTTTTCAACGTGCAGCAAAGTGGATCTGCGTGAGTAGAATGTACGCCAATGTCACACGTTCAGGTTCAAGTTCATTTATTAGGTATAGCCCTGTGAGCCATTCGGCTCTTGAATCGGGTGCAACCGCAACAAACAAAAAACAAAAACATGAACAAAAAACATCTTAAAGTGAATATGTGACTAAGTGCAAACAGAAAATCCAAGAAAAGACAGCAAAATATTGCAGAAAAAGCACCGTACACCAACGCTGTGTGCAAAAATCCCAGTAGGATGCAAGTCAAACAACAACAACAACCATAAGACAACTTAGATTAATGCCATCAGTCTACTTCTGTACTACAACAAACAAACATGGCTAAACCAATACACTTTTCGAAATCACCAAAATAAAGCCATGAAAGCAATGAAAAAGCAATCATAGGACTGAAACATACGCGACGAAGCATGGAGAGATGCGTGCTTGCAAATACTTTGAGAAAAAGAAAGAGGAACACGTAGATTACAGAACATATCCAGGTTACTAACGTCATTCAAACTGTAAAAAAATAAATAAGTGGGCTTAGACAGGCCACGTCTTGGCTAGAAGGGATGATAGCCAATGGCCATGAAACACATTCCTGCGGAGGTAGCTGGTAGGAACGTTGGGTTGCTCGGTCAATGGCCTGCAGGGTCCACGGCGGCGTGGTGTATTCCGCAAATATGCCCGACTGTGAGGGCGGGCACAAGTCGGCGTGAGTAGGTTAAACGTTGAGTTTCATAAGGGCACCACGGGATGACCAGCCCCTCCCCACCCAGCCCCGCCCCACCCTCCCCTCCCCACCCAGCCCCTCCCTCCTCACCCAGCCCTTCCCTGCACGACGGACGGACGGACACAATAATCCCCTGTGGGCTGGTGGAACCAGTGGGTTCCTACCAGTATAATGATGAAGTTGCACCCACGGAACGTGACATGTACGAAAGCTCGTGCACTGAGGAGATGGAGCGATGAAATCGGGTGCTAGGGGGAGTATTACATCTCTTAGGTAAGCCTTTATTTATCAGTGGTTTGACCATGGCTGCTGCTGCTGCTGCTGATTATGAATGTGAGTAGTAGTTTACCAATGTGTGCACTTCCGAAAGGATACCCTATTGCTAGTACGGTATTGTACTTGTTAGCATCAACGATGCATCTCTGAAGAGCGCTCGTTTTTTTCTCAATCTAGTTACACCTCCAGAATCCGATTTTTCATTATCAGGACAGAGGCGGCCCCCATCCGGAGCTATAGCCGTGCCACTTTATCTCCGAGAATTTGGGAGCGGCCTTGTTAATGTCAGTGGTGGGCTCAGCCGCAGCCGGACCAAAGCTCCGTGCGGCAAGACAGCCACAGCGAGGTTCACGTGGCAGACCCTGGAAACTGTCACGACATCAAAGGTCACCGTCCTGGGATGCTGGCGGTTTTTGCGAGAGCACCGCTTGCCTTGGTGACTACACTGTTGTGCGTTATATTTTGTTTTGTTTGTTGTGCGCTCATGTCATAATAAGTCCAGATGATCCCATGTGCGTATGGACAGCGTTCTAATGTATTACTCATGGCACAGCTGGCCCATTACAGCATTCTTTTTTTTTCGAGAAAGTTTCAATACAAATTTAATATGTACGCGAAATGTGTGTTTGTTTGTTGTGACTCTCGCCTCTTGTTAATTTGAAGAGGTTGTTGCGTGTGTGACTTTGAAATTGCACAACTTAATATCGGTTTTGTGTGCAGGCGCCAGATGGAACATTATTACGTGACCATAATCAGAAGAGGTGGCTTAGCTTGTGGAAGCTTTCATCCATCAGTGGACTGACCATGGCTGATGATGATGATGATCTTGCATAACAATTAATTACGTATGACTAATTTTTCTTAAATGTTATATTTGGTCAATTTGAAATTCTATCTCATAATAAAGAAATATATAACACAAATTTGCGCAGGCAGCATTTTGCTTTCCTTGGTTAAAGAGAGTACCCTTAAAATCAATGTCAACAGTTTAATTCCATCGATTACTTCCAAAGCGACATTTGTGCCAGTGAGCGGCTTGAGGGGGTTTGCTATTAACCTACAGTTTCATATATCAGCAAAAAAAGTTCAAGAAGCGTGTAATGAGTTATTATCCTTAAACAGCTCTAAATGTCAACCATGTTGTTGCATTGTTAGCTTTTAGTTTCGACTATTTTTAATGTCAACTTAATTGAGAATTTAATGTCCATGTGATTACTTCAGGTTCAGCATGGTTGTATATTTCTTCTGTTTACAGCAAAATTGTCCAAGAAAATTCTTGTCATATTGTTGTGAAAATGTCTCCTTGTGATTATGACTTAAACTGTTCCTTAAAACAAATATGCCGGATATTTCTTTATCGAATAACCTTTACCCCCGCACCACACATTAGCACGGTAGGCTATGTAGGGTGTGAAAGAAGTTAAACGTACATGCAACATAGTTCTCACCAAAATGAGCTGGGGAACACAGTTGGCTCAGCGACAGCCTTTTCATCTCTCACCGCTGCAGTCTGCAGCTAAAAACTAAATCATATGCAATTGATGATGGTGGTGGTTTGTGGTGGGAAAAGGTGCAGCCCTGCAGTTGCTTATTCATGCCAGTGCTGGAGGAAGGGCCTCCACTACAGGTAGCTCTAGAGAGCCCCTCTCAAGGGCACGTTTGGCCTACTCTTCCACACTAGCCAGGAGGAAGTGGAAGTACCTACACTTTACCCCACCGATCGACGTAAATGTATGGAAACCCATTTATGCTGCCTGGAAAGAATGGAGGCGAGGTGGATTTAATAAACGTGCCCAATGTTTCCAAAGTTTTCAAGATTTAAAATTCACCTGATGCAGCATATGTTGTTCTCTGCCACTGTGACCCACTTCCCTATGTGCCGATCATTTTTATTTGAAGAATGATTTTTTTTACTATTTGTTCATCACGCAACTTGGACGTGCAGTTTCTATATACTGGCAGTTCCCATTTGTTGAATATGTAAATTATTTGGAAGATCATCATCATCATCATTAATTCTCTTACTCTTGATTTGAGGCTTTCGTGACTGCAGGAATCCATACTCTTTGGTTCTTTCGGTAAAGTCACGTAGGAAGAAAATAAAATAAATCACGAATCACGACGTTTTGGGCGCAACACAAGCGTCCATCATCAGGTGGGAAAGCATTGTCTGCTGCTGAGGCAGACTTTTAAAAGGTTTGAAATAAGTGTAGCTCAAGGGTCATAAAGAAGTGGCGGGGGCTAGTGATGTTAACGGGAGAAATTAGCATGTGACTGTAAGATAGGAGAGCGGCCTCCTCGACGAGAGCACGGAAGTGGCTATGTTAATGTGAGAGATTAGCGTGATGTTAATGTGAAATAATTAGAGGGCACGAAAGTGGCTATGTTAATGTGAGAGATTAGCATGGTGTTAATGTGAGAAATTAGAGGGCACGGAAGTGGCTATGTTAATGTGAGGGATTAGCATGATGTCAATGTGAAATAATTAGAGGGCACGAAAGTGGCTATGTTAATGTGAGAGATTAGCATGGTGTTAATGTGAGAAATTAGAGGGCACGGAAGTGGCTATGTTAATGTGAGGGATTATCATGATGTTAACGTGAGAAATTAGAGGGCACGGAAGTGGCTATGTTAATGTGAGAGATTAGCATGATGTTAACGTGAGAAATTAGAGGGCACGGAAGTGGCTATGTTAATGTGAGAGATTAGCATGGTGTTAATGTGAGAGATTAGCATGATGTTAATGTGAGGGATCAGCATGATGTTAATGTGAGAAATTAGAGGGCACGGAAGTGGCTATGTTAATGTGAGAGATTAGCATGATGTTAATGTGAGAAATTAGAGGGCACGGAAGTGGCTATATTAATGTGAGAGATTAGCATGATGTTAACGTGAGAAATTAGAGGGCACGGAAGTGGCTATGTTAATGTGAGAGATTAGCATGATGTTAATGTGAGAGATTAGCATGTAACTGTAGAAAAGAAGGGGAAGAAGAGCGGCCTCCTCGACGAGGGAGTGCAACCCAACGTGTGTAATCCCAAGGGCCTGTGAGTATGAGAG
This sequence comes from Lethenteron reissneri, assembly GCF_015708825.2. Taxonomy (NCBI): domain Eukaryota; kingdom Metazoa; phylum Chordata; class Hyperoartia; order Petromyzontiformes; family Petromyzontidae; genus Lethenteron; species Lethenteron reissneri. The sequence continues at coordinate 5,641,012 of NC_083805.1, forward strand.
TGCAATCCAAAAGACACGTGAGCATGGGAGATCTAAGAGAGAGCCATAGAGAGAGAGACACAGAGAGTCGAAATAAAAGCTGACATCGGCAGGTTGGATGGAAACATCACAGTTAAGATTTTACCTGGTTAATAACGTCCTTCCAATGAGTGCTCAGTTTGTACCCAACCTGGATGGGTTTGTACTCATCCTGGATGGGTTTGTACCTGGGTTTGTACCCATTCTGGATGGGTTTGTACCCATCCAGGATTGGTTTGTACCCATCCTGAATGGGTTTGTACCCATCGGCAGGTTGGATGGGTACAAACTGAGCACTCATTGGAAGGACGTTATTAACCAGGTAAAGTCTTAACTGAGATGTTTCCATCCAACTGCCGATGTCAGCTGTTATTTCGACTCTCTGTGTGTCTCTCTCTTTATGCCTCTCTTAGATCTCCCATGCTCACATGTCCGTTGCATTGCCCTCTCATGCCTTTGGATTGCACTCTCATGGATTGCACCCGTTGGGTTGCACTCCCTCGTCGAGGAGGCTGCTCTTCTTCCCCTTCTTTTCTACAGTTACATGCTAATTTCTCACGTTAACACCATGCTAATCTCTCACATTAACATAGCCACTTCCGTGCCCTCTAATTTCTCACATTAACACCATGCTAATCTCTCACATTAACATAGCCACTTCCGTGCCCTCTAATTTCTCACATTAACACCATGCTAATCCCTCACATTAACATAGCCACTTCCGTGCCCTCTAATTTCTCACATTAACATAATGCTAATCCCTCACATTAACATAGCCACTTCCGTGCCCTTTAATTTATCACATTAACATAATGCTAATCCCTCACATTAACATAGCCACTTCCGTGCCCTCTAATTTCTCACATTAACATCCTGCTAATCTCTCACATTAACATGGCCAATTCCGTGCCCTCTAATTTCTCACATTAACATCATGCTAATCCCTCACATTAACATAGCCACTTCCGTGCCCTCTAATTTCTCACATTAACATCATCCTAATCTCTCACATTAACATAGCCACTTCCGTGTTCTCGTCGAGGAGGCCGCTCTCCTCCTATCTTACAGTGACCTGCTAATTTCTCACATTAACATCACTAGCCCCGGCCACTTCTTTATGACCCTTGGGCTACACCCATTCCAAACCTTTTAAAACAGTCTTCCTCAGCAGCAGACCATGCTTTCCCACATGACGATGGACGCTTGTGTTGCGCCCGAAACGTCGTGATTTATTTTATTTTATACCTAGGTGACTTTACCGAAAGAACCAAAGAGTATGAATTATCTTTCCACAGTTGGATGTAGGTTTCCCCAACACGGTCAAGAAGAGTCCAAGTCCTTAGTAGACTCTACAATCCATCTCACTCCTGCACATGAACTGCTCTCATCACTTCATCTCCACTGTGGTCATCCTCTCGTGTTATGTAACCTGCCCACTAACGAAACAATCCTGTGCATCTCATTTGTGTTTATTTCCTAGTCTGTGTTTGCCCACCCCCACCCCACCCGTTTTTTAGTTTCTTTATGTCCCGCGGCGTAATTCCTGGGGTGCGTCTCTCCGAGCTTCTGTTGTGCCCTTTCGAGCTTTTGTTCTCTCTGTTTTGTTTTGTCAGCGTCCGTGTTTGTGACCACACCTGGCATTGTTGCACAGATTGAAAACAGCCTTTATCGGAGGCACATTGGTATGCCGCTGCTTTTCATTATAAAGTTCAACTTTTGAGAAGCGCTTCCATCCTGCTGTTCTACTTTGACCTGTTAATTTAATCACTTTGGTGCTTATTCGCTTTTAATGAAATTTCCTTCGGAATACGTACTCGACTATGTTTTCAAGTTGGGTCTCTCTAATTTTTAATTAATTGTATACTTATTTTCTATGTAACTTGAGTTTTGCTGAGTTTATCTATCAAATCTTCTACTTTGCAGGCTTCTTTGTTGCACACATATTCAAATGTATGCTTTAGTTACTTTTAATTTGTTGTCTGTTAATGTGAAATTGCCTTCGGATTACTTACTCGACTATGTTTTCAAGTTGGGTCTCTCCCAGTTTTAATTCATTGTATACTTATTTTCTATGCAACTTGAATTTTACTTAGTTTATATATCAAGTCCTTAACTTTTCAGGCTTCTTTGCACACATATTCAAACATATGCTTTAGTTACTTTTAATTTATATTATTGGTTCTTTCGGTAAAGTCCCGTAGAAGGGAAACAATATGAATCACTGCAGTCACGAAAGCTTTAAATCTATACTTTTAATGCGTTGTCTATTCATGTGATCATCATATTTCCATCATATCTGAGATGGATAAAATAAAATCTTCATAAATACTCATGTCTTTAATTGTGAAATATAAACTCCAGAATTGTTTTTATCAATGTTGCTATGAATAATATTGTTGGCGGTGTATCACCTTGTACAGCTTATCTTCAGATGTTTTTATTTTACTGCAGTCTAGGTAATTTTTGGGGATAATTTACATTATTTTATATATGATTGAAAATATGACAGTAGAATTAAGCCTGTGGGTGTAGCCGTTAACAATACAGCTTGGTGGACAGAGGCCGAGAGATGGACAACGCTTGCACCATTGTTTCAACTGCTGCGCCAGGATTGCAAACGCCAGTGAACTCTGGACTGCAAAGTTTAGCACGCTAACAGTTCATACCATGGCAGCATCTAACGTAGTAAAAAGTATCGAAAAGTAAAAAAAAAGACAAGAATTTTCCAGCGATAATACTACCAAGACTGGAAACAGCAGACGGTTATTGAGTGGATGAAATCGGAACTGAAGAAGATATGTGGGGTTTTTTTTAATTAAAGCCTTGGTGTGATAATTGGTGAAGCCAGGCAGAATGGAATTTTAAACTGATAGTGCTTCCTTGGGGTCTGGTTGATACTTTGTGCGTGGTCAGGGGTGGGAAAACCCTTTCCTATATCAAGTTTACGTACATGATCGATTGGCCTCTACGATGCCTGTGTTTCAATTTACGATGATTTTTGTGTCTGGAATGTATTTTTATTATTATTGACGAAAATACTTTATTGAATACTCATTATACAGTTGTGCGGCTGGCATGTCTTTCTGCCTCAACATCTCGTATATAAGTCGGCTAATTTTGCTTCACTCGAGCATTTTTTTCTTCTGTTATCGATAAGTTATTACATGTAGACCGAGAGCTTCCCCCCGTGGAAAGGTCATCTGTTTCGATTTTAAAATATGACCTGTATTTATCGCTTCCCGCAATATACACAATAGCTTGAAGTCATTCGTTAAATATTCACGTTAAAATAAATAACGTGCATGCGTTAATGCGTATATAATGTAACATGATAAGCGTAATTAATAATAAGAAGAAACATAATACGTAACCTTGTAAATTAATATATACTGGTTGATGAAGCCCACATCGATCTTGGGTTTTTTTTTTTACCATACTTGACCATGCTGGCCAATGCAGGTTGGTGAAGAGGGCGAGATCCAGGACCTCTCCCAGTTATGAGGCACAACTGTTGGCTTGGCTGGGAATGCAACTCAGACACGCCATGTTCAAAAGTACTATGCACTTACTACCGTGCCAGCACTCCATTATTATTAATATTTTTACCGTAGCGGGATAAACATGATGACGATGATAACGATAGCAATACCAAGGTATACAAATACCCTCTGGTTGCCCATGTCCTTGTTGGTTCTGTAACAGAGTAGACACTGGGGGCATTGCTATGCAAGGCACGTACAATGTAGCCTAAAGGCTGCCTACAGGGCTTTCAGATGCTCGTGAGCTGCAAAGGCCAGAAAAGCTGACAGCTGGTACTTGCAAGGCACAGGTCTTGTGCAGATTTCCATGTGACACCACTCCTACGATCCTCTTATCTATTTGCAAGCGGGGATAGCCCGCATCTCAACGCAAACTCATTTGCATTCAGGAGAGTTGCTCATCGTTACTCTCTACTTATAATTGCAAGTACGAACATATGCTAATACATATATTTAGAAATGCGGTACATGTATTGGCTATCCCTTTGGTCGTGTAAAAATCTATATAATCAACAGTTTCTGCAGGGAGTACAGATGTAATGTATTGCATTGACATTTTATTACTGTGGGGGGTTATAGGCAAAATAGCAAGGGAGGGATTGTGTAAGAGATGTGCTTTGTATGGCAGTACTTAGCAAATTGTATATACCATACACTATTCATGAATCCAGTACACAAGGTAATATACATTCGTATATAAACATTCCAAACATATATGTCATTCATTGGAAGGGCATCAGGAGCTCTTTAAGGGTACACATTGAATTGGTAAGAATCGTGATATGCAATTTGGGAGCGTAGATGCGCAATCCTGCACAGTATGGGTTCTTCGGTAAATTAAATCGCTCGCTGCGTTTAGTGTACATGAGCTAAAACTTAACCTGATAGAATAAAAAGATCACCGTTGTTGTTTTACATGACCAAATATGCACGTTAGTGTTAAAATATATTTAATCAAAAATTTGTTTTAATTTCCGTGCAGCAAATATGTGATGAATACAACATGAGATCGATCTTTGATAGACTATTGTACTGCCGAGTATGTTTTTGATGGACTGCATTTAAAACACACCTAAATCTGTATCACACAATGGCTGTGTTTAAATTGCATTGTGATAATTAGATTTCTCTTCATTTCATGATCACCAGGCAGGCATATTAAAAGCAACTGCTGTGATTTTATGACAACACTATTTTAGATTTACCTCCAGGCTCGACTTTCCGCAGACTTGAGTATTAGCCATCCAATTACTGCAATTTACGTTCTTTTCTATGTTTTATACTTTGTCATAATAATATAGCACCTTACTGAAGGGTGTATATTCGCATTAAACGTGCAATTATGCATCTATTTCTTAAAATTTCATGTCAGCCATTGCTATCTTTGCAAAATCACGGTTATTGTATCTGTATATCTACCAAACGCGCTGTTTAATTACATGCAACTCACCGGTGTAAAGAATAAACTCACAATGAGTGAATTTCAAAGTTGTGCAGAGTTCACAGTCCTGGTGGTCAATTGGCGTGGAGCCATGGGTTGCCACAATTATGGCACTGCACGAAGAAACCAGTGACCTGAGTTCGACGCTTGGCCGAGGCGTGCATCAGTGGCAAGTTATTTATAAGCTGGACTCCAAGCACACCTTCTTCCTGAGCCCACACTGAAAAGCAGCCATAAAGTACGGTGACGCAGCTCCCCCCCCCAATTATTAACAACGTGTCGTGGAAAAGGCCTACCTTCATGGCTTAGCAATGTTCTGCAAATTATGAATTGTATAATGATAATGATTATAATTGTCATCATCATCATCATCATCGTCGTCGTTGGAATGCAACGGCATTGTTTCAGGCATGACACTGTTACCTGCCATACGTGTTCCTTGTTACCGCTGCCATGCACTGCTGAAGGGAATTGAGTGCACATTTGCCATACAGTGTTGTAAATCAATTTGTGTAACTCAATTGACTGCAACTAAATTTAGAAATTGCATTTTTTTTGCGAGCGGCAAACAATTCATGATCTCAGAGCATGCCAATGCTCAACACATACTCTCTCGATACATGCATGCGTATACAGTATGTATATACAATAAGCATACAGAATGCATAATATGTCGTCCTTACTCCGCACCTACGGTTAGTATGGTTGGCTACGTGCGGTGCAAAAGAAGTTCAACATACATATATGCTTATATATATACACACACGTGATTAAAATGAAAAGGAAGGAATTAAAAATTGCTACAATCAAAACAGATATCTTCTTGGTTCTTTCGGTAAAGTCACGTAGAAGGGAAATAATAAAATAATAAAAATAAAACATAATAAAATAATTCTCACGACGTTTCGGCCACAACGCAAGCAGCCGTCCTCAGGTGAAGAAACAGGTCTGTCGTTGGAATGCAGACCTGTTTCTTCACCTGAGGGCGGCTGCTTGCGTTGTGGCCGAAACGTCGTGAGAATTGTATTTTATTATGTTTTATTTTTATTATTTTATTATTTCCCTTCTACGTGACTTTACCGAAAGAACCAACAAGATGAATCCCTGCAGTCACGAAAGCTTTAAATCGAAAAAAACAGATATATTTGGTATTTTGATCAATGTCAAAAGCAAATTCCAGGTCGTGTAACCCTATAACACTCAACGAGCACAAATGATGTGGAGAGATAGGAATATATATTCAGAGAGGTGAAGATACCTCTCCACTGTGTCCATAAACTCGTGACCAGATATTGAGACACTGAAGCTGTTTTCTGGTTGAAGAGCTCAAGCAATGCATAAGTGAATATAATATTTCTGAACGATAAACTGTTATTTTTACATATACATACCACATATAAAAGATACTTATATTTATGATCAGATTATTCAATGTAATCACTGCCTTCACAAATTAGGACACGTGCAAGTAAGTTACAGCGGTTAAGAGCACTGCACTGTGACCTTTGCAACCAGAGTTTGATTATATTACCAGCTACAGCTGTCATCAGTGGTGAGTGGAATCTGAATTGGGTGCTGACTGCTCTCCTTCATCAACCCACATTCACCAAGCATGCTTCAATCATTTGTTTGTTTGGGTATAATTAGAAAAAAAATAGTAAATAATTAATAATTTATATAATTATAATCAAACAAACAACCACGACTGACAGGTACGGTGGAAATTGACAAAGAGGCTGTGGATTTCCATAATGAATACCGTATTATTATTATTATTATTGTGATGAACTCAGTTGTAATGATACGGAGGTGATGGGGGAAAACAAATTTTTTGAAACAAAAGGATGATGAGAAAACACGAGAGAGACGGAGAAAATTAGCTGCAGAGTAGATATCGAGAGGGGTGGGGGGGGGGGAAAGAAGCAAAGGACGACGGCGAGATGACATCTCTGAACGTGCAGAGGTCACTACTGGACAGGAACATCTGAGAAGAAAAAAGGAATGGACGAAAGTGTGACGGGCATTCAATCCAGCCGTGGGAAGCTACACGCTTAATGCAACGGCAATAGTCTACGATTTGTGCAGTACGTGTCGGTATCCAAGCTGCCTTTCGAAATATGAACTTGCGCTAGTAGCACGTATCGGCTGGATGATCCCCCAAGCATGTTTCTGCTAATTCTAGATTTGAAGCTTTCGTGACTGCAAGGATTCATACTCTAAGTTTTTTCGGTAAAGTCACGTAGGTAAAAAATGAAATTAAAATTAATCAAAGTAATAATAGAAATAAAATAATAATAATATTCTTCTTGGTTCTTTCGGTAAAGTCACAACGCAAGCTTGTGTTGTGGCCGAAACGTCGTGAGAATTATTTTATTATGTTTTATTTTTATTATTTTATTATTTACTTTCTACGTGACTTTACCGAAAGAACCAAGAAGATGAATCCCTGCAGTCACGAAAGCTTTCAATCGAAAAATAATAATATTATTTTATTTCTATTATTACTTTGAAATAAAATAATAATATTTTATTTGTATTATTACTTTGATTAATATTTTAATTTTATTTTTTACCTACGCGACTTTACCGAAAAAACTAAGAGTATGAATCCTTGCAAGTCGACGAAAGCTTCAAATCTCGAATTAGAAGAAACAGAGTATGTTTCTGCTTCGACGAGAGACATGGCCTTCCACTTGCAGAAGCCTTGCCCACCCTTCTCCCCCCTCAGCACCGTATCAACCTGCCTGCAACCTCCAAATCTAGCTCCTCTCACATTCACACATCCACTGCTTACCCACCACTTCTTTGCTCTCCATGGGTTAGGTGATCCTAGTAGCAATGTGCTCCGGTATCCGTTCTGGGATGTAACATATGATTCTCACCTTCTGATTAATGCGTTGAAAGTGCTCTTAAGCAAATTCTCACGAGTGATGTTATTGACGGTTTATTAACGTGAAGCTCCGTCCAATCAAATATGCCATTTGAGAAATATTTTTACACTCATATGAGATTCCCATGCGTGATCATATTCATCAGTGTCAAGTGTCTGAATAATTAGTGGCAAATGAGCTTATTTTAATAATGAATATCTTTAATATATGGTATATTGCATGTCCTGATGTAAATCAGTACCGTATGCTATGGGGATTAGGAATAGAGTGTTTGTGTTTATTTGTATGAAAATCCATGTGATTATTATCTAGACCCATGTTAGAATACAATAAAACACTACTGTTTTTGTTATAATAGAATTATGATTTAATTTGCTCATGCTTAATAATGTTATATTTCTTTTAAATATGTATGCACATGTTTTATCCACTCTAAAAGACGAGCTATTACCAAAAATATGATCCCACTTTATATATTTTTAAAATTGTATAAGGCAGTGTTAATTATATTGGTGGTAATGTATATGTGTGAAAATGTGTTACATCTTCTACTGATGTAATTGTTTAAGGAGATATGATTAGGCATGTTTTGTTAATTTCACTGTTTTCAACTTTTCTAATGCTCAAATTATTAATAAGTATATTATTCCTCTAAAATTCTAATTAAATACAAATACTAGACTGCCATTTCATGAGTATATATGGGGGTGTTTTAATATGTAATGAGACTGTTGATATGTCAGCGCGTTGAGCTTCATGATGGTAATACAGTAATCATAATTCAAATGTGTAATGTGCATTCCATCCTAGGATTCCAATGCGCAATACTTGCATGCAATATTTTGTTGGCCGACAGATGTGGCAAGTGGTATCTTCGGACAACTGCAACATGATAAGTACAAGCAAGGCACACATATTTTTTTTTGTCCTCTGAAATGTCCTCAAACCTATCACTACAATCACCGATGTGGTCTTAATTCCTACGCAACTGTCACGCGCAGTTATTTTGTTGAACCATGCAGTTGCAACATATTTATCTAAATCAGCTCATACCTCCGAATTCCCTCCCCGTTTTCCCGCCCCCTGTGAAAACAGATGCTGCTCCGCGCATCTCACCTCTGCCCGCTTGGATCCTTCTCTCTCCCTCTCTCTCTCGTTTCTCCCCGCTCATCACACTTCCATTCCCAACATCTTGGCCCGGTCATTCATTCTCCGCCTCCTTCCACTCCCCTTCCTGCTCAATGCTCCTCCTTTCTTCCCCGCTGCTCATCTTGGGCTGTGCCCCCTATGTGTCCTTCTTGACTCCACTTCCTGTGGTGTGCCACGGCTATGAGGTTTTAACGGCGTCGACTGTATGAATTGATGGCAACCACAACAACAACAAAAAACCGTGAGCATGTTTTAGATGATGACAGAAGGGGAGGGGGTAAGCCTCAACCCCTGCCAATGTCGCTCGATCTAGATTTGAAGTTTTCGTGACTGCAGGGATCCATACTCTTTGGTTCTTTCGGTAAAGTCACGTAGGCGAGAAAAAATAATTAAATCACGACGTTTCTGGCGCAACACAAGCGTCCGTCATCAGGTAGGACAACCACAGCACGAAACAACTTAGCCTGCCTCAGCAGTTGATTCGTGCTGTGGTTGTCCCACCTGATGACGGACGCTTGTGTTGCGCCCGAAGAAAATGTCGCTCGAGTCGAGCGTTTGATTTTGGGTGACTAGTTTTCAATGATGAATGCCAATGCTGGATGAAGTCCTACCCCAAGACATGTCACGTGGGTTGTTTGACCATACAAGACATGTCACGTGGGTTGTTTGACCATGCTGGTCAATGAGAGTTGGTGGAGTGAAGAGAGACAGCGGAGTGGGGGTTGACAGAGCGATCTCAGGTGTCACGAGTCACTGATGTTAACCCGTGGCCGCAAAAGTTTAACTCATATCGCTGAGTTCATAACACTGCATTCGCCACTGCACCACCCTTTAAATGACAGTTAAGTCAGGAATTAATAACATGTCAGTGGTTGTAGGGATAAGTGCGAGGACATTTCATATAATAATCCAAAAATGTTAACCCACGACCATGAAACAAACAGGAAACGCGTGTTTCTTGCCTGATTGGCAATACACACAAGTGTAAATAATTAATCACTGCGTCAGTGCAGCCACGTCAAATGTCTGTGTGTGTTGACACATGTTTACACATCGTCACCATTGCAGCTTCATTTTCCACTTGCCTTTACACAACTCAGTGGACGAAAATGCAAATGACAGCTCCCTGATCGTCTAAAATGCAGCTGTACAGGGGCATCACTATCTATGATAAAGTGGTAAAAAAACAAAGATATCCAGCAACAAAATCTGGGGAAATAATACGTCAGTGAAAGGGGTCAAGGATCATTAACTATTCACATTGAAATCGGTTACAGAATGACTGTATTCTTAAAGTTTTTTTTTTGCTTTGTATTCTTATTAAGCAATCGTTTGGGGGTGCTTTTATCACATGGTAGGTTGTGTATGCGATCATTATTTTTGTATTAATCATTGAACCCTGCCGCAAGTTTTGGGTGCGTCTTAATTTTGCACAAGCGTCTCGTGATCCCCAGTTGCACTGCATTAGAAAAACAAAAAAATCTCTTAGAAAACGGAGTCAGGCGTGAATATTTTTGCATGACTCTCACGCTTTCAATAAGAGTGGGTCAAACATCCCTCAAAAAAATGGTGGGGGCGGGGAGTGAGGTCTTATTTTTGGTACAAAGGGCAGTAACGCTCTTTGCATCTTTGCATAGCAGACCTTTTCAACTCTGCCTGAAGAACAGCATTCCCTACCCCCCCCTAAATTATAACCTGTGATGGTCAAGAAGCACACGATGTGTCGCTGATGTCATGCATTCGTTACAGCTATTTATAGGTCGGCATGAGAAGCTGGACTGGGAGAAACTCTGAGACCTGCACAGGAAGACCACTGCCGTAGATGAATAGCAATGAGATAGCGCTAAAGACAAAATGACGCGTTCATTTAGGATGGTGTGCACGTTGAACATACGTGCTGTACATTTTTTGCACGGACAGTGATGGATGTTAAAATTCATTTCAATTGACACATCTTTGGTGACATGTACTAACTGCACCGGTTTGACCTTCCAGATAACCTTTCAGTGATGTCATTGTTCAACGCCAATGCTTTGAATTAACACGAAATGTACAGCATGCTTCTATTTCTAAATGTGAACTACTATATAGACTAAATATGGTATTTATGGTTTTCAATATACGCTCCATCTCAAGCTATCTCTTATTTTTACCGCTGTAAATCAACACGTGATGCCCATGAAGCCCATCTCACCTCATGCTTTCTAATAGCTGTGCTACGGACCGATAGCATGTATCGCAATCTACGTAACATTACTCTTTGGGTCTTTCGGTGTCACCAAGATGTGTACCGTACAACACCGGTACCATCGCCGGACACTCACGAAATAGAACCGAGCAGGGCTATTAGGCCCTTCCTGCTGAGATAATGGAAAAAAACATCTATCTATAATTTTGTGTTGATAGCATTGTATTTGTGGGAATTATTTTTTTATCACAAAATGGCTATTGTCTGTGCTATTTTTTGTCCATACAATGTGTTACAGCAATGAGCGTGTGCAAAGTGCTTAAGATATTCACAAATACATCAACACTGTGAAGGCACAACTAAACTCATTGTAGAAAAAAAAGTTAATAGAATCACATTTTCAGAAAAAACTCAGTTGATTGTGCACAGCAAAAGGCTCACATTGAATGACCGTTCATCACACTGCATTGAAAAATGCAGAGAATCACAGTTAAATTTCAAGATTTCACTCAACTATAAATCAAGAGTATAGAACTAGGAAGGACTGTCATCCACATGACTTATGTAGTCACAATCAGTAATTCAATATAGTATTAAAAGCATGGATCAATGCATTTGAGCATAAAATATATTATTTTTTAACCACAATTTTAAGAGGGTGCTAAATTCGAATGAAAGAGTGATCAGTTTAGCAGGGTGGCATGAGGGTTTATTCTTTATCTCACCGAGCTAGCTTGCCCAGTGTGTCGAGTGTGTCCTTCCATCATACAACCAATTGTATATTTTTTCAAGAATTGTCTGTGTTTTATGGGAACTTTTAATGCGAATAAAAAAAAATTCTTTTTTAATTACATTTAAAAAGCTTCAGAACACATCAGTGCCTCAATATACTGAATAAGTTGTGGGTGATAGAAGACGGGTTTTTTTGCGAGTCCGTGTCATGTATTAATGCTTAATCCTATACATACTGCAAATATTGTAAATGTCCTGAAATGTATATTTATAGAGGGGGGGGGGGAGTGGTTCTGAAATGATTGTTCATTAGCTCACTGCATGAAATGATGATGAAGAAGGCATCGTGGTAAGTGTTTTACGTTGAACTTCTTTTGCACCAAACGGAAGCCAATCTTCCCAATAGTTCTCAAGGCAGGATCATTTCTGCAGTCTGCAGCAAAGTGTAACATTTACGAGGCCCATCGTGAACTGCCTCTTTGTGGCTGCCCTGATCAACTGGGTGCAAAAACGCCGAATAAATAGATTGTACGCCTCAAGTTACTGTATAGTAACACATGTCATATGACCTACAATGGCCAAAATTGCAGGTGAATGCGCACCTGCAGCTCGGTGCTCTGTCAACACGTGTCCAGCAAAGATACTGCTGTCTTCAGGAACATCTCCCTGGGCTGAAATGTTTTTAGAAAAATAAAGAAAACAACAGCTGGACATTGGAATGATTGAGATGAAATGTGGTGGTAAGTTTCTTTGAAATGCTGGAGAATTGGAGTGTCCCAATAAATATGTTCACTTATAATATGTTCACAAACGTAAATGTGAATGTTAACGCCTCCAAAAATCACTCAATAAAACATGCACTCAAACTGTGCCTTAGATGTTGGTTTCATTCACACGACTCAAATTACATCATATTTTAATTCATTTTGTATTAAAGGAAACACCTTCACGCTTTCAAATGTGCCTGTCTCACAAAACAAAACATATTTGAAGATTAAAGTTAACATCTGCTAATGCGAGGCATTTTCATTTCCTTTTCAGAACTCCCTGCGTCGTGCATGTTTCTGCCTACTTACACAACGTCTTCCACTACCTCGACACTCTCATATCCTGCCGATACCCTTGATAAAGATGCAGGGGACCAAACCACTGCTGGCAACTTCATTTCGCAGGTAACTTCCACGCTACTGCATGAGACGGAGAGTTGGAATTTAAAAAAAAACTTGGCAAGAAAGTATTGTAGATGCAATCAAGAAGGGGTGGGGGGGGGGGTGTGATAGTTGGGCATTGAGCTTACATGTCATCAAGTAGAAGAAAGGATAAAAATGATGGCAAGGTTTGGTGTCAGCAGTGGTAGTAGCAACGGTGATCTCTTGACATTGACTTCAGTATATTTTCACTTCAAAGTATACCAACCTAATTCTAGATTTGAAGTTTTCGTGACTTCAATGATCCATACGCTTTGGTTCTTTCGGTAAAGTCACGTAGGTGAAAATAATAAAATAAAAAATGAAAACAACTAAATTAAATTAAATCACGACGTTTCGGGATTATATAGCTATATAATCCCTTGTTACAGCCATTTCTCTCCGGCATACTTCAGCGATTGTTTTCGCTGTGGTGGTCCCCACCTGATGAAGGACGCTTGTGTTGCGCCCGAAACGTCGTGATTTAATTTAGTTTTTCATTTTTTCTTTTTTTATTTTCACCTACGTGACTTTACCGAAAGAACCAAAGAGTAGTATACCAACCAATAACCATGTTATGCTCATACTTCCATTTCTGTTCACGAGGAACGTTTATGTTATTTGCATTGCAGATACATTTCCCAGCAAAGTTTAATGATATACCACACTATTTCACGATCGGATAACTGGTTTAAAAAAAAAATGAGCCACTATTATTAACGACCTCATCATTGGCATTATTCCAAAATATGTCAACAAAACGGCCGTTGTAACCTCTTTTCATGAAAATTATCCACGAAACTCTCTCTAACCACAATCTTAAATATCTGTCCTTCCCACTGTCAAAAATTACAGAATACATAAACAAAATTCTGATGAATCCGCTCATTGAATTTTAACAGAGCTGCTGTATCCCCCATCCATGCCTCCACTCGGTCTCAAAGGCACCACACAACATAAATCACAATTTGATATATTTTTTTTACATTGTGTGGATATCTGCAAAGACTACAGGATGGTGTTGCGAATTATATCTTGAAAGATTTTCTCTCTGTCACACATACAGCCCCACTAAAAAGCGACAAAATATATTTTGCATTACCACAATTTTTCTCGACTGTCATCAATAATACTGCTACATAACAGAAATATTTCTCGTGGGTTCGAATTTTGGACAATGGCTCTTCTTCGGTGTGGATAGGTGTCTAAAATACGCTTTCGACTGACATACTTAGCATCTTAGGTGCATTTAAATGACTGGAACATTCGGTGGCACTTGCTGTTTAACATGATCAGATATTGGGTAGCAAAAAAAAGATAGATTGATAACTAAATATGTCTATCAATGAACACAATAGTCGGCTAAAGAAACATATTCTGATGTAGATAAAAAAAACAATCAAATTCAAAACCCACAAATATACGACGGAGTGCGGCATGAGAATGATCCATATGTTTATCTGTTTGGATACTTTATCATGTTCGTTTCCTAAAAAGGAATCAAATAAAGCAATTTATTTAGAAACGCATTTGGAAACATACTTTGATCATTATGACCTACAGCATTAAATGCTGATGCTCATCAAATAAATGTTGTCTACCAATATTTGTGCAGACCTTTTAAATGCGATCCATACCTGGTTTCACTTTTTTTTTGCTGCCCGAATCTTAGCATTTTATTGCATCATACAATACAGTGTACTAATTTGCAGTGTTCTCTTTGCATGAAATAAGCTGCCTTGTCAAAGTCCCATTTACGTGAAAAGTGTCGACATGATCCCATTTGCCGCTTGCCAGTGAATTAGAATGTTGATATTTTATATTCGTTAACTTGAGTTTTTTTTTTTACGTGAAATGTGATAGTTTTAATGCACTCTGGTTGTATCATCCTTGCAGTCCATTGGCCCGTGTTCTTCATATCTTGTTAAAACTGACATTGTTAAAACTTAGGCTGCTATATATATTCTCTATAATTCCCCTGTAGATTTTACGATGAGGGATTGAATGCAGAATATTTGTCAGTGAGTTAGACTTCATTTTTGTAAAAAAAAAAAAATTGGATGAAAATATATTTACAACTTTTTATTTTATTTCACATATTTGAAGGCATACAAATGTAAATGGAGAAACACAAATGATTGTTCCTCAAATGAAAATACTTATTTCAAAGGCCATGATGATTTGGTATTCTTATTAACTTGGCCTTCAATACTTTTGATTTCCTTCAACATATAAAATGTGAAGTCTGTTTGAATATACTTTAATCATACTTGCCTGAAGGAGTTTTGACTCAAACCCAACTTATAAGGTCACACTCATTACAAACAATGTGCTTGCCACAAATGCACCACAATACATTTCTGATCTCCTTGGTTCTTTCGGTAGAAGTAAAATAATAAAATAATAAAAATAAAACAGAATAAAATAATTCTCACGACGTTTCCGCCACAAAGCAAGCAGCCGTCTTCAGGTGGAGAACAGGTCTGTCGAGAAGACAGAGTCTGAATGCTTGCGTTGTGGCCGAAACGTCGTGAGAATTATTTTATTTAGTTTTATTTTTTTTATTTCATTATTTTCCTTCTACGTGACTTTACGCAAAGAACCAAGAAGATGAATCCCTGCAGTCACGAAAGCTTTAAATCGAAATTTCTGATCTCCTCAAAGAGTATAAACAATCACACGGTGTTCGGCTAGCCATCGAACAAAGACGGTCACTGAATTGCGTGCGTTCAGATGCGCTTCTGTAGCCGTCTGGAACGCTCTTCCTTACGATATTAGAAATCCACTGCAGCCATGCATCTTTAAATCTCGTTTGAAAACTAATTTATTTAGAACTTTGTGATCCTTCCCCCGCACCTTCGATTAGCACGGTTGGCTACATACGGTGCGAAAGAAGTTCAACATACATACAAACATTCAATGTTATCTTAATCACACTCGATTTGAAAATAAGGGATTCGTGCCTGTATTAACATAATCTCGAAGATTGAAAGCAACGAAGGCAAATAAATAGTGGGTGATTTCCTCTGAATTATGACCAAATGTTTTTTAAAGGTAGGTTACTAGTTTCAGTTTAGCTTTATTTTAGTTTATGTTAATGTATTGCGTGGATGGTCCCGTTTAGCCAGTTGCACGGCCATTTCACAACGGAGGTCTGTGATGCATGAACAGCGCAACAACACAAAACAATAACCACAATGTCAATATTGCAGAGAACGAGTCCAGGTTCCGTAAGGAATACCGCACTAGTCACAAAAGAAACATTTGAAGGTCGTAAGCGAAATACGCGCTAATAAAAAAAAAACTAGTGATATTCAAAAGTTAGGTACAGGTGCATGTAAGTTCTATATTTTATAATTTGTATACATAAGAGGAAGGGGGGCATTCACCGCATCTTCTTGTCTCATCTATGGGGCGAGGAAATTCACCAGACTCAGAAACCCCCATTGACAGGCAATCAGCAATGATTTATATAAAACTGTTTTAGGGGAGAGACATTATATTATTAACAATCAATATTGACCATCCAGTTTATGAGTGCATGTGAAATGCTGTGTTATAATTAGATTACAAAAAAATTTATTTACTTTAATTTCGCATGCAATCTGATAATATTCCATTATGTTTGATGTCTGCGGTGCAACTACTGTGGTTATTTAGCAGAAATAAACCACAACGGTTCTGACCTTGTATTGCTTTTTGGAAAATCTAGTCAATATTTGGGCCCACGTTAATGGCATTAAATGTCATTACACTACAGTCCATGACACGTGAATTCCCTGCAGATTTATGATGATTTAATTTTTCGTACGTTGCAGTGGGTCAAAAGATCACATGATAATGTATCACATTACATTTGTGCATATTATACGCATAATTTATCTCCTACAAAGTTCAAATTTGTCTCGGCAGTGAAATTTCTATTCACACCCACACGTGCGCCTATACGCGTAATAGGGCCAAAACGTGCATACGCACAATTGGACGTAACGTTATAATTCCCCTTGTCAAGAAATGCACCCGTTGGGTCATATCGGGGACTGCCTTCAGGCTGGGTCACTGGGTATTGTTTGTCATGGGAAAATGTGTCATTTCTGAGAAAGTAAGCTGTCATAACACATTACTGCATATTGATAATTCCTAATAAAACATATAGCTTTGACACGGGAGTGCTCGGTGGTTTACAACGTGGTGCGAATTCAAATAAGGTCGTTTTAAAATAATCACTCAAGCAGTTAATGATAAAATAATTTACCTCTGTCTAAAAGGATGGCAAGTTATTAGGCGCAATATGCACGTGTGTAACTCTGAGAGTACATTTTAATTGCATGAAGGTAAAAAAAAGAGTTCTTAATCACATAAAAGGTAATGCCGGTGCGTAGCTGCTTTATAGCAACTGCGAAACCAGCATCAACAAGCCGATAATCTTGTGAATAAATCAGTGCCAGCAGATTAAATGCCTTAGGTAATACGCGGACTTCTGCTGGAACAGGGGCACTGCATGTTCCACCTGCGAATTGCATTAAAGAATTTTGTACCGTACACACATTTTGAATACAAAAATCTACGTCTCTCGCATTTGAAGAAGCGAACCACAGCACACCTTAACTCCATCTCCTGGCGTGATGGAGACGGCGATGAGCTCACAGTGCGCTAAAGGGAGGGGGGGTGCATACATCTTGTAGACGTATCCCACTTTGCATATTTCACAGATTCCGTGATGCTCTTTACAAGACAAGGGGGGACGCGGGCCATTGTGCACCGGTGTCACGAGCGCATTCCGACCGGCCACGCGGCGTCGTACATCACTGCCACCAGAAATGCTTCGTCTTAAAAATGAGCGCCGTTTAATGCTGCCGAGCATTTTCTTCACGTTTTGGCGGATTAGAACGGATCGATATTATTTTCAGGTATCGTTTTTTTCTCTCTCTCTCTCTCTCTCTCTCATTTTTGTCTGTGATAAAAAAAAAAATATTCGTTATTTATTTACACGTTTGTTTATTTCTCTGTACACGTGTAATTTGTCACTACTTCCGCCATTTTGGACTACACGTGCCAACAAGGGGCAGTTGCAGTAAAATGAATCGTTGTACTGTAATCTAGATTGAAAACGCATTTCTTTAGAACTGCTTTTTGTGTTTATTTTGTTGTCCTTCCCCCACACCTCGGATTAGCACGGTTGGCTATGTACGGTGCAAAAGAAGTTCAACATACTTATGTACTTTGATTACACTGGTCTACAATTCTTTAGACATCTGCTTTATAGATTAAATGTGCTGTTTATTATGGATTTTGATGTGCTGAATTCAACTATGACAATGAAAAAAACTGATTGGCTACTGTTCCCAAGATATTTAAGTTTTTACATTTTATGTCTATTTATGAGTTTTACTCATAAATTGTAAACCTAGGTCTTTTCATGTGGTTATGGTTGCGTTACACGATAACATGTCACCTGTCCTGTTCATGTAATACTTAAAAAATCAGTAAAAGGGTTATATACATAAAATGTATTATGGAACAAAAGGCAAAAACTATTATATATATATAAGTACATATTTTAGTCCTTATTCATTCTGCTCGGCACTTCTTGACTTGTCTCTTGTATTCATTAAATGGACCATCTCTTGCCACTGTCCAGCAATAGTCTGCAAGCATTGATGGGCTCCATTTGCCCTGATAGCGTTTCTCCATTGTCGCAATGTCCTGGTGAAATCACTCGCCATGCTCGTCGTTCACTGCTCCGCAGTTCGTTGGGGAAAAATCTAGATGAGTGCAAAAATGTATCTTTAGTGACATGTTGCAACCAAGGCTTTTTTATGCCTTGAGGAGGTTTTCCACCAACTCCCTGTAGTTGTCTGCCTGGTCATGCAGTGCATTGTCAAATGCATCATCTCGAAGAAGTTCACGAATCTAAGTACCAATAAAGACACCTTCCTTTACCTTAGCTTCACCTAACCTCGAAAATTTTCAACGGAGATACTTGAAAGCTGCTTGTGTTTTGTCCATGGCTTTGACAAAGTTCTTCATCAGACCCAGCTTGATGTGTAAGGGTGGTAACAAAATATTTCTTGATTCAACAACTGGTGGATGCTGAACACTTTTCCACCCAGGCTCCAATGACTGTCGAAGTGGCCAATATACCTTCATGTAGTGGGAGTCTCTCGCACGACTATCCCTTTCACAGAGAAAACAGCAGTACTTTGTGTATCCAGTCTGCAGACCAAGCAAGAGAGCAACAACCTTCAAATCACCACAAAGCTGCCACTGATGTTGGTCATAGTTTATGCACCTCAAAAGTTGTTTTATGTTGTCATAGCTTTCCTTTATATGGACTGCATGGCCAACTGGATTTTAAGGAAAACATTTCCATTATGCAGCAAAACAACTTTAAGACTCATCTTCGATTAATAAATGAACAGTCTCCACTCATCTGGATCATGAACGATGTTGAGGGCTGCCATCACACCATCGATGTTGTTGCAGGCTACAAGATCACCTTCCATGAAGAGGAATGGGACAAGATCCTTTTGACGGTCACGGAACATGGAAACCCCAACATCACCTGCCAGGAGATTCCACTTCTGCAGTCTGGAGCTGATGGAATGTTTGGATAATGTGCAGTCCACTTTTTCTTCTTTTGACGTAACTTTCCCAACGGGAGGCGCCATGCAGAAGTAACAAATGCTGATATGATCTGTTGGCTCTCTCCAAATTATTGGCACTGCAAAAGGCATAGATTTCCTTTTCCTGTTCAACCACTGGAGAAGATTTGGTGTACAAGTGTTGCAGCAAATGTGTGGGCCCCACATCTTGTCCTGATCTCCAATTTTGCAGCCAGAATAAAGGTGACAGGCTTTCTTAACCATAGTGGTTATATTGCGCTTGTGATGCAAAATTCACTTCACCACAAACCTAGCAGAAGTTATCTGCTTTGTTCACACAAGTACGAGGCATCTCTGCTCACTTTGGCTGAAAATAAATGTGTCCCTTTGCAAAATCAAACACTGAAAAATAAGAGAGCACGACACGGTATTATTTCTAGAGCTGATATAGTGCAATTTGTTCAGCAGAGGGATGTTAGCCTAGTTATGATTGCATCATCCATGACTTCTAGGAATAACATGATGCAATGCATATCATGTATGATGCAATACCAGGTTCAGATTGCATCATTCATTGTTTTGCTCAAAAAACAAATGCTGTCCAAACCCAGTCATAGATTTATTCATAGATCCAGTCAAAGATGTATTTTAGTCATTGCTGGTTTAAATTGAGTTACTGCCATTCCCAAGTCAAGGGTCGTATATACTGACCCAGTAGCATATCTTGAAAACTAGAGCCAATCAACAATTTTAAGCATCATTTTCATTCTCAGTGACCAAGAATTAGCAAGATTGGATTACATTTATTACGGGAAGCATTTTGGCTGTAGACCGGTGTTTTCCAAATTATATTTTGACCACTTTCACTGACCGACTGACGACCAGCTTGGTGAACTGTAGGCAACTAATTGCCAATGACCCATGCTGAAGGCACGGGCAGAACCTGGTCCAGCAGTGAGTTGAAGAGATGACTGTAGATATAATTTATTTATTCAAGAAAGCCTCGATGGGCCTCAAAAAGCCTTTTTCTCAGGACGATTCTACCTTGAGGTGTTCGGCCAATTCCTATAAAACTGGGTTTTGCGTGTGGGAGAAAACTGTTGCACTTGAACAAAAAGATACATGATGGTAATGTTCAACAGTCCAAACTTTTGAATATACCTTTACCATTTTTTCCACTGGTACATCCGAGGCGGGCCAGAATGGGGTCTTCAACGGGACAGGTAGTTTTTTCACTAAATATTTTTTCCGAGACGAGCAAAAACCAACCCATGATAAGCTGGCCTCACGCGACATCTGAAACAACATCATCATCATCATCTACATGCGTCTCGAGTCGTGCATTGCGTGTGACGTCTGCAGGATGGCTCGGCTTCTGCGGTGGACAAAAAAAAAATCTAGCGCCTTCATGAGTTGTGCCAGGCTGGCTTTGGCATGGCCCCAGCCTGGCTCAGTTGGCACATTGGAAAAAAAGGCACTTTGTGGCCCAGCAGGTTTTGGAGTGTCGCAATTTGTTATAAATATATATCCCATCCATAAACCCGGGCCTCCGAAGTGCGAAAATACTCCTGTGAAAAAGAATACGAAACATAATGACCACAATATAAGTGAAGTATGAAGCCCCATTGTATACATGAATGGGTATGATGGGATCAAAGTATATATGGGATTAAGGTACCGTACAGGTGAATGGCCATATAACAAGAATATATTTACATTTTTACTGCTCGCGTTGGCATGATCAAATATATTATGCTTTTACTGGTGAAACTCCATTTAATAGAACGTAAAATTTCTGCATTTTCTTCTGTAATATACTGCAGATTCTAAAACAACACTTGGTAAATAGGCCTTATAGTCGAGCCATGTTCGCTTCACAGGCATAGACTATCTTTGACCCGTTCGCTTTACAAAAGATAAAACGCAATGAATCATGGATACAAGAAATTATGCTTCATGGCCATCAGTTATTCCATAGTCACTTGCTTTTGGACTTAAAGGAGAAAGAGGCTGAAATTCGAGCCAACCTTGGGAGCTTCTATTATCTTTTTTTTTTTCAATAGCTATTTCGGTGGAGGGAGATGGGGGCCGATGGATTGTGGGGGGGAAGGGGGGCAGTTAGTGCCTAGCGCTGAGAACCCGGTGACTTGGGATTGATTCAGAGTCATATAGCACAGTACAGCAGTGGCGGGTTGCTATCTGAAGCAGCTCAGACCTCACTCAACAATCACCCACCAACCACCACCACCCACTTCGCCCCTCCCTCCACCACATCTCTGAGTTGCAATTGACTAACGTCATTAAGCATGATGGAACAACCTCCATGACTGAAAGCTATGGAGCAGGCATTTATCCAAGGAGTGGATTGACAAGGTGGATGACATGATTAAATTATTTATCCCGTTTCCAAGCGGGTTCCCTCACATGTTCAAGATTGCATTACTGGACACCGTTTTTGTTGTCGGCTTTACTGTGATGACAGTGAGGAGTAATGTATACACATATGTTTGAGAGAAAATATGCAGAATTCTTCCTGCTTCTTTATTGATATCTGTATTTTACATGCTTAGGGGACGGGCGCTTGAACGTGTACCAGCTCACGGTGATCTGACCAGTTAACTGGTTGAGATGGGGCTGGCGTGTCTGCTCAATATGTGTGTAGGACAGGTATTTGTTTATCTCGTCTTCGAAAGACTCAAGAGTAGGCAACACGAGGGATCTCATGCTTGGCAAACAGATGGTGCTCACTGTACAATTTGCACATCTGTGAATTAATGAATTCGTCGAGACTTCAACTGAAATTGAACAATGCATATTATTTTCGATTTAAAGCTTTCGTGACTGCAGGGATTCATATTCTTGGTTCTTTCGGTAAAATCACGTAGAAGGGAAATAATAAAATAATACAAATAAAACAATTAAATTCTCACGACGTTTCGATTGCAACACAAGCAATCATCTAAAGGTGTGAAACCCACAGCAAAAAAAAATTAAAAAAGTGGCGGTTTTTTCTTAACGTCAGCACCACGGACAGCAACTGGCGGTTGTTCAGACGGACGAGTTCATCTGTGATCAGAGCATGTTTTTGTTTGCATGCTCACCACAAGTATATGTCGCTAGTGCAGACATGATTCCTTGCAAAAGGTTTCAGTTTGGTGTTTTAACATTTTAACACCTGTTTTATTGTCAAGGGAGGTCCCATGATGAATTTAACTGTACTCTTGGGAAATACATCTATTGTCACACATGATTAATTGTACTTATGCTTGTATTTTTTTGTGTACAGTTGGTGAAATATGTTTATATGTGAAGCAATGATAGATTTTTTTTCGAAAAAAAAGAAAGGACCTTTAATTTTAAAAGATGCAGAGTTTTAATTTGGAGGCAATTTCATGGGTAAAGTGAAATAAATGAAAAGTATTAAAAATAAATGTTATCACTACATTACGAGGAGAAATGCATTCATTGATATCAATCTCTTCGTCGTTATCATCAATGTTTCATGTTGGAATAATGCAAAGGTACCAAAACAACTTCATGATCTGCTTTTATTTAAGTTCCAAAAATGTTTTTGCCATGTACCAAAATATTCAGGAACAAAAAAAGCAGCACGCTATAACCATCAGTAAAACAATTATGTAAATTAAAATAAATCTGCCTTTGACTAGATTAAATTTGTGAAAGTGTACATATATAACTTGGTATAGTTTACAAATGGAATGAAAAGAAAAACAACTGTAATTGTGAAACTAATTTTCAATTTGTGGCATTAATTACAGGCAATCAAATATAACAAAAACATCTTCTTTTTGTATTTAATAGTGATGAGAAATATGAATCAATATAAAAGTATAAAGATAAAGTTTTACTACCTTTTCTCAATCCACCGCCGAACAAAGACTTTCTGAGACCAATGTTAGTCATGGAAGTTGTTTTACTATAATTCATGTCAGTGTATAGTTGGTGACGTTGAACTGGGGAGGGTAGTAAAAACTCTAATATTACTCATGACCAAAATTAACTGTGGTCTGAAAACGAGCTTCTGTAGCTAGTTTCAGATAGGCACCATATATGAAACCATATGAATCCATATACGGTGCATTATATAAACAATGTAAATAGATTCATAAAAGAGATGTATTGAGTGAGAAATATATAACAAAAAACGATTTGCAATGTGATATCGAGTACACATGGAGAAGAGAGTACGGCATAAGGTTCAAAATTTCTCCAGGAGACGTATGCTAAAATCAGTGAACTCAACAAAGCAAACAGCAATCATAATGAAAAACTGGAGACAAAATACAACGAGAGAATACGAAAACTAGTTTACGATATCCCAGTCTGTAAGGAGATGTATCCCGGGCCAGTTGCCTCAGTGTGAGAGCAATCAGCTTGCAATTGGAAGGTTTGAGTTAAAATCCTTGTTGGTGGGAGGTGAGTTGACCCAGCCCATCATCCCTCTGTGATTGATAACAAAATCACTTTTTGGGAAAGTTAACGACGATTGTCCAATGGCGACCCTTACCCCCCTTGCCATAATAATGAGGAATTTCCACCACTGAGCACTGCCCTCAGGGCTATGAAAATTCCATGACCACTGCCTCAATGCCTGTTTGAGCAACCACGGAGGCGTTTGTTTATGAAGATTTTTGCAGCAACTTGGGAAGGCTTTCATCCAGCAGAGGATTGATCATGGCTGATGATTATGTCAAAATGTTACGGACATGTGGATACGAGGTGTTTCGAACGGTAGACATTGTAGTTAATGGATGCACACATGTGTTCGGCAAGGCCAATATAGGAATGCATGGATTCTTTACAGGATCTTTGTTTATGAAGATTTTTGCAGCAACTTGGGAAGGCTTTCATCCAGCAGAGGATTGATCATGGCTGATGATTATGTCAAAATGTTACGGACATGTGGATACGAGGTGTTTCGAACGGTAGACAATGTAGTTAATGTATGCATACATGTGTTCGGCAAGGCCAATATAGGAATGCAGGGATTGTTTACAGGATCCATGATCGATGGAGGCAGCAATACTTCAAAGTAGCAAAATTGGCAAGTGTTACGAAGCCAAAATGCATTCATTTTCAGGGCATATATTAACAGCAACAAAAATAAATAAATCACCACATTGAAAACATTGCGAGATTAATTTATTTAAAAACCATGCAGTCATACTGCCGGGTATCTTTTATCATTAGCATTATTGTTGAGACATTTTTATAGCCAGTGGCCATGGCTGTAGTTTCACATGTGGTTGCTGTAATCCAATAAATCAATTTTGTTCTTCAAAACTTGGTTTGATATTAACATATAGACGTCCTTTTAACAGACTGTACATTCTAGCCAGCCATTTTGCACCAGTTGTATTGTTTGCAGGAGCATATCAGATTTACTCACAGACGTGTGCCAGCAACTCGACAGATAGTGGCATCGTGGGACCGAGGAATGTTGACGGCTTTGGGAGGCGTTCATCCAGCAGTGAATAGATAATGGCTGAAGATTAATGCTGACGATGATGTCCAGCAGAGTTTCTTGGACTATTATTTAACGCGTACGAGTTCACAAAATAGAATTTTTAAAATGCGGGTCCTAGTTTAATAAACGGGGCTATCCAAAACATGTATAGATCTTTGGAAAATATATTGAAAACTGCAATAGACAAGAAATTGATAAATGGGAAATAACCTTCTGCTGGTGGCTTTGTCGGCAGGCTTAGGCACTGAAAATACGCGTTGAATGTGTGTTTATTGACCTGGAATTGTGTTTATTGCACGCTGGCTCTATTTGAATAGATACTGCTGATTTGTTATTCACACACACATATACAGTTCCACCAAGGCAATACATGTGTGCATAAACAAAATTAAATACATTGTTTCAAAGTCATAAATATTAAATTTCAGGGTTTTTTTCTTCAAAAATAAATATCGTGAATATTTAAACCAGGTTGTTGTGAGGACATATATATATATAAATGTGTAAGCTAAGATGGAGTGATGACATGAGCTTTGTGTGCAGACACGAGATGGATTGTTGCATCGCAGGCCCATGAGGGATGGCGATGATTTTGGGCAGACCTTCCGTCCAGCAGTGGATAAAGCATGCTTGGTTTTGTGCGCTGACTTTTCATTCAGTCATTTTTATCTTTGTATTTCATGAGAAGAAAAAAAAATACAACATGCAGCGCATGGTAAAATATCGCTGTCCTCGTGTATAATAATTGCGTTTATTATTATACATGAGGATAAAGAATATCTGTAACATTAGGTTTCAATTGTCGAACATAAAATATATAGGGAGGTAGCAGTTGTTTTTGGAAATCATTCAGTTTAAATTATGGATACTCTATAAAGCATAATGCAGAATGTGGAAATGTTAACAGCACGTATTATTCCCACGAAATTAGAATCCGTCTAAATTCAGATTCTTCGTTGGTTATCATTGTGACATGTAATTTAATAATGAGGAAAAAGTAATGTTAGTTAAAATTATAACAAATTACATCATAAGGTAAAACGGTTATTTTTCACCTTTTAAATTAATTTAGTATCTGTAATCAAATAAGCCTATACTCATGTGATTATATTCATTAAAGAAGCATTTTAATTGAATTGCTGCAAAATAAAACTCGTGAGATTCAGTAATATGAAGCACAGCATGTGGCTGTGAAAGAAAATCAATATAACGCTAAAACTGATAAGAACACAAATACACAGTTAGATTACATCACGTGTTTCTAATTACTCCCTCCATATATTCATTAAGTCGTGCAAGTGTGTATGGAACACATGGTGATTAAACATATTAATGATGTGTTCTTTTGTACTGTATTCAAGTACAACTAGGCACTATGTGCAAAGGAGTGAGTCTCAAGCGGAAGAGAATACGCCTGCGTTGTGCGTCGATGTCTTTAACAGTTACGAATCATGTGGTTTAGTATCAGTGGTGGCATAGCCAAGCAAAAAAAATCTTCATGGTGAAGGTAATTTTTTTCGGGGTTAGATCGCGTAAATATAAATACGTCGTTAAACTCGCCACCACGGGAAACAGCCAATTCGTAAGGGTTGTCACGGAAACTAAACGTGCCAATTAGTTATGACATCAGCACACCGGTGTTGTTTCGAAACAGGAAGACTTCTTCACAGTTACGGCTAATCGGCTGATGAAGCTAGTTGTAATCAGCAGCGAAACGTCGCAATCGAATTGTAAATGTTGTGGATCTAGTCTCCAACACACCGGTGTGCTGAAGTAGTAACGAATTGGCACGTTTTGTTTACGTGACAAACCTTACTCATTGTCTGTGTCGGGTGGTGGAGGGTTTTACGACACATTTATATTTACGCGATCCAAACCCTCCCCCCCCCGCCCGAAAAAAAGTTAATATTGATAATATTGGTCCTGAAAGCCTCCTACGCGTTCAACTGGCTTCCAGGAATAACAATGTTATTGTTCACCAGAAACATCAACTGATCACCTGCTGCACCGCAATGAAACAGACATGAGCCGCAACAAGGGCAACAAGGCCGTAGCCATGAAGTCATCATTGGGGGGAACCAAATCTTCCAGGGGTTCTGGGGTCCCCCCCCCCCCCCCCCAGAAAGAAAATATAAATTTGAAAACGAATTTCCTGCCATTTCCTGCCTACAATATTACAAAATTCACTAACACATAGGATGGACTTTTACAATAATGTCTAATAGTGTATTGTATTACATTGTACTGTTTTTTTCTTTTTTACCTTTTCTTGTTTCATTGTATGTAATGTCAGAGATTGGGGATTAATAAAGCCCAACCATAACCACAATCATATAAACAGAAATCTATTTTATAGCAATATATTGGAAGGAATTTTTTTTAGCATATTTAAATATTGAATATTGGGGGGGGGGGGGGGGGATGTGTCCTCCCCAATATATATTATAATTACGGCCTTGAGCCACAATATCATCCACCTAAGGAAGGGTGTGCCTTCGTTGGTTTTCTTAAGGTGTGTTTTAAACGGCGATGCGTGTAATCGCCGCATGTAACCACCAGATGTCGCTATAAAGAGGCACCCCGACGTGTCGCGCGATTTTTCTATTCATATTATAAGTTCTCACCACCCTAAACCTTGAGTGCTATTGTGCTGTATGCTATGGATTTAAACGTCGTTTTTTTTCATTTTATCATTGTGAAATGTCTGGAATTGGTGCTTAAAAATGCACGGATGTCATTTGTTTTTTTTTGTTCGAGATAATTTTAATGAATTGTGTTTTTCTGCTTAGGAATTTCAGCCCAAGGACTCGTTTCCAGCAGATTAATAGAAGAAGAAAAAAGCCAACAGGTATACATACCTTAGTCCCTTGTGAGATATGTACATTCCCTTGTGCTCATGCCTTTCCCTTCCATTAAATACATTTCAAGACGTATATAAAACGACAAAATAGAATTTTCCTGCTCTCGTATTGCACAAATATAGGTTTTCAGCACATGCACGTTGACGACTAGGCTTTGGAAACGCATCATAACCCCTCTGCCTGACCATCCTCCAAATTGCTATCATCAAATCTCTTCGCGAAGGAGTTACTGTATTTTTCAGCAGAGACAAAGTGCTAATGTGTAAAATTACTGGAACCAAGTTCTTTGTTTTACCATTCCTCGTGTCACAACAAGGCAGCGCTCAAATAATCACGGCCCCGTGGTGTTAAAGTACAGTCTCCAACTGTTAACACACTATATGTCTCGCATCTATGTATGCGCTATGAATAAGAGCCATTGCTTGAGACGTGACCTATTACATACAGTGAGGGAAAAAAGTATTTGATCCCCTGCTGATTTTGTACGTTTGCCCACTGACAAAGACATTATCAGTCTATAATTTTTATGGTAGGTTTATTTGAACAGTGAGAGACAGAATAACAACAACAAAATCCAGAAAAACGCATGTCAAAAATGTTATAAATTGATTTGCATTTTAATGAGGGAAATAAGTATTTAACCCCCTTTCAATCAGAAAAGATTTCTGGCTCCCAGGTGTCTTTTATACAGGTAACGAGCTGAGATTAGGAGCACATTCTTAAAGGGAGTGCTCCTAATCTCGGCTTGTTACCTGTATAAAAGACACCCGTTCACAGAAGCAGTCAATCAATCAGATTCCAAACTCTCCACTATGGCCAAGACCAAAAAGCTCTCCAAGAACTAGGAGGATCTTGTCAATGATCTCAAGGCAGCTGGGACCATAGTCACCAAGAAAACAGTTGGTCACACACTACGCCGTGAAGGACTGAAATCCTGCAGCGCCCGCAAGGTCCCCCTGCTCAAGAAAGCACATATACATGCCTGTCTGAAGTTTGCCAATGAACATCTGAATGATTCAGAGGACAATTGGGTGAAAGTGTTGTGGTCAGATGAGACCAAAATGGAGCTATTTGGCATCGACTCAACTCGCCGTGTTTGGAGGAGGAGGAATGCTGCCTATGACCCCAAGAACACCATCCCCACCGTCAAACATGGAGATGAAAACATTATGCTTTGGGGGTGTTTTTCTGCTAAGGGGACAGGACAACTTCACCGCATCAAAGGGACGATGGACAGGGCCATGTACCGTCAAATCTTGGGTGAGAACCTCCTTCCCTCAGCCAGGGCATTGAAAATGGGTCGTGGATGGGTATTCCAGCATGACAATGACTCAAAACACACGGCCAAGGCAACAAAGGAGTGGCTCAAGAAGAAGCACATTAAGGTCCTGGAGTGACCTAGCCTCCAGACCTTAATCCCATAGAAAATCTGTGGAGGGAGCTGAAGATTCGATTAGCCAAACGTCAGCCTCGAAACCTTAATGACTTGGAGAAGATCTGCAAAGAGGAGTGGGACAAAATCCCTCCTAAGAAGTGTGCAAACCTGGTGGCTAACTACAAGAAACGTCTGACCTCTGTGATTGCCAACAAGGGTTTTGCCACCAAGTACTAAGTCATGTTTAGCAGAGGGGTCAAATACCTATTTCCCCCATTAAAATGCAAATCAATTTATAACATTTTTGACATGCGTTTTTCTGGATTTTGTTGTTGTTATTCTGTCTCTCACTGTTCAAATAAACCTACCATTAAAATTATAGACTGATAATGTCTTTGTCAGTGGGCAAACGTACAAAATCAGCAGGGGATCAATTACTTTTTTTCCCTCACTGTATATTGTTTCTCTCGTTTAAGGCCGCAGTATTATTGACAAATGTGTTGAGTTTTGTGCTACGAGTGCTCACGTAAGACTAATCTCAAAAGCATATTGAGGTGGAGGGGGGGGGGAGTGGAATTAAAAGCCGTTATCTGAATTAAATACTTTCTCCATCATAGTAATGTGGAATTCCCATGGTAGAGATGAGCACGGCCCAAAATTAACTCCATGTTGTTTCAAAGCGGAGTGTGCGAATGAAATACATTTTTTTCCTTTTGCTAATATTGTGTCACTACAAACCCCATATTTGTGAACCATTATGAACAATGGATAGATATGTGTGGTGTAGCCTGCATTAGGTGGGGAGCAGCAGTTCAGCAGTTAGCACGCTGCGCTATGAAACCGGCGACCCAAGTTCGATTCGCAGACACGACTAACACTGGTGATGATTATCTGAACAAGTCTTGGGCCTAGATTTGAAGCTTTCGTGACTCACGTAGGTAAAAAATGAAATTAAAATTAATTTCAATTTCATTTTTTACCTACGTGACTTTACCGAAAGAACTAAGAGTATGAAGTCTTGGGCCACCCCTAGGTCGAGTCAGCCTTAAATCAATACGTGGTGTGCGATGTGTAAATATCACCAAAAGCCGCTGACCGTGGTGCTGGACACCCACACCCTCGTGTGCTGCATCGGCCTTCATAGGTGCTCGCTAACAGCACTTGCCCCAACAGTCTGTTGAGACTATACTGGAGCATATTTATCTTTGTAGCCTGCATTCGCAGCAGCTGCGAACCTGTATTAGCTACAAAAATCATTGGTCCCTGTCCATACACTGCTTATAGTTCTTGAGCCATTGGTCCAAAAGGGGCTCATCACCTCCAGCCATGGTCACAAATGTTCGTAGCAACTGTTAGTTAAGTAAAAAATAAAATACAT
Source organism: Lethenteron reissneri (assembly GCF_015708825.2). Taxonomy (NCBI): domain Eukaryota; kingdom Metazoa; phylum Chordata; class Hyperoartia; order Petromyzontiformes; family Petromyzontidae; genus Lethenteron; species Lethenteron reissneri. The sequence continues at coordinate 5,671,864 of NC_083805.1, forward strand.
AGATCACAAATATGTACGATCTCCATACATGTGATCTAAGTGGTAGATGTTGTTTTGTTTTTGGACAAAATATGTTGCGATAATAATTTACGCTTCTAAAGCACCTTTGACCCAGAGATAATAAGGCGCCGTACAAAACACAGCCGCACGTGCAGGCCTACACCAAATAAAATCAAAACCCGAAGCAAAGGATTCAAGAAATATAAAAGGCCATTAGAAATAAGTGCATCTTTTGGCACGATTCATATAAAACGAGGGAGTCAGCAGAGCAAACGTCCATCGGAAGTGAATTCCATGTTTGATCGATAATAAATTGCTTTAGAAGGAAAAAAAGAAACCCGAATATGCAATTAAACATACCGCAGAGTACGAATCTAAAACGGTAGCATGTCTATAATGCAGGCGGTGAATACGCTAAGATTACTACTATTGCTGTTGTATATGCAATTCTGTATGTTGAACTTCTTTCGCACCGTACAAAGCCAACCGTGCGAATCGGAAGTTCCGGCCTTTGATGTGTGTCGTGCGAAGCAGCTGCAATCAATGCACGTGCGATCAAATGACAGCGTTGCACGTGCAGCTGTGAGCACTCGATTCAAGTGGACGGCGTGGGGGGGGGTGGAATGCTGCCTCAGATCCAAATTCTCTCTCCCCTCTTCTTCACCCATCCCTCCCGAGAATGTCCGAGCCGATCCTGTGAACGCGCGGCGGTCAGGGTGCTCTATGCATATGCATTCGCGAAACACGGCGTGAATGAATGCCCGGAGTCGATGAGCACGCACTCCTCTCGATCTGTCAACGTCGTTTTTATTTTTTTGATTCAATGATACGCGAATTGTTCATGATGGAGACAATGGTAGTGATTTTGGAACACGCGCACGTTTGTGCACCCCGGTGCCTTTGGCTTAATTTGTTAACTCGAAATTTTCCAGAATTCTGCCAGCAAAGGTTGGCTTTCAGTGGGAGTAAGGATTATATCGGCATAAGGCACTAGCACTTAGAGTAACAAGGTAAGCCCGCAATCCTGGATAATTGTACCCTGTATTCCAATACTACTGCAATCCACTGTTTGATGAAGAGAAGATAATACATCTTGACTTAAAGCTTTCGTGAATGCAGGAATTCATACTCTAAAATATAGCCAAAAAATCACCTGAGGACGATTGGTTGCGATCGAAACGTCGCGATTTTTTGTATTCTTTTTCTTCTATCTACGTGACTTTACCGAAACACCCAAAGAGTAAGATAATACATGGCCAGATGAATATGTCGTGCCACAACATTATTCTTGGAAACAGCGTTTCGGAATATCCCGGCGTGAAATGAAAGCATTGTGATAGTAACGGGGGGTGGTGGTGGGGGGGGAACCACCAACAGCAACCGCAGGGCCGCTTTTATTACATCTCGTCGACTTTAGCGGAGATGCATTGATTGAGAGTTGGAATTCACGGTCAGGTTCAAAATACTAAGTCTGACTGTGGGCTCCGTGTGGCCGGGGCGGGACTAGCGGCGCGCCCGAGGTCAATGCCGGCACCGCTGAGACCGCTATCTCATTGCGCTCTCACGTGCTAGGGAAGAGCAGAGATGGTGTAGCAACACACACACACACACAACACACGCGCTGGTATAGCAACACACACACACACACAACACACGCGCTGGTATAGCAACACACACACACAACACACGCACTAGGCAAGAGCAGAGATGGTGTAGCAACACACACACACACAACACAGGCGCTGGTATAGCAACACACACACACAACACACGCGCTAGGCAAGAGCAGAGATGGTGTAGCAACACACACACACAACACACGCGCTGGTATAGCAACACACACACACACAACACACGCGCTAGGCAAGAGCAGAGATGGTGTAGCAACACACACACACACAACACAGGCGCTGGTATAGCAACACACACACACAACACACGCGCTAGGCAAGAGCAGAGATGGTGTAGCAACACACACACACAACACACGCGCTGGTATAGCAACACACACACACACAACACACGCGCTAGGCAAGAGCAGAGATGGTGTAGCAACACACACACACAACACAGGCGCTGGTATAGCAACACACACACAACACACGCGCTAGGCAAGAGCAGAGATGGTGTAGCAACACACACACACACAACACAGGCGCTGGTATAGCAACACACACACACACACAACACACGCGCTCGGCAAGAGCAGAGATGGTGTAGCCACACACACACACAACACACGCGCTGGTATAGCAACACACACACACAACACAGGCGCTGGTATAGCAACACACACACACAGCACACGCGCTAGGCAAGAGCAGAGATGGTGTAGCAACACACACACACAACACACGCGCTGGTATAGCAACACACACACACAACACACGCGCTCGGCAAGAGCAGAGATGGTGTAGCCACACACACACACACAACACACGCGCTGGTATAGCAACACACACACACACAACACACGCGCTAGGCAAGAGCAGAGATGGTGTAGCAACACACACACACAACACACGCGCTAGGCAAGAGCAGAGATGGTGTAGCAACACACACACACAACACACGCGCTAGGCAAGAGCAGAGATGGTGTAGCGAGACACACAACACACGTGCTAGGGAAGAGCGACACACACCACACGCACAATCTCTGGAACAGCTAAGCCGAGTAGCGCGCACCGACACGCATAACGCACACAACTCGGTCACACACGCGCACACACGCGCAAACTCCTCCGAGTATCAAGTAGCTCATCGCCACTTGTGCCAGCCTAATATCGAGATTTTCGGATTCTTCCATTCCCTCGCATTGCAGCAGGGAAGGGAGGGGAGTGAAGGGAGGGGAGGTGGCAATCGCTCGCCCTGTGCCCACCACGCGAGCGTGGACCCCCACCACCCCCCCCAATGTGGGCGTCTGCAGGGACGAACTCGCGCCTCTCTCGCCGCAGCTGCGCTCATCCCGCCGCTAAGCGGACAACGAGAAGTGGCGGGTAGCCGGAGTTGCGCTGCACGAGTGCTGGAACCCCGTGCATGCGACTCCCCCTTTCTCCGAAGACGTTCGCTGCGCAAGCCCTTCACGTCCGCAGCTCGCGCGGGCTGGATTAGCGGTGGTAGCTGGAGTGGTGGCGGTGGTGGGTGGTGGGTGGTGGTGGTGGTGGTGATGATGATTCTCGGTACGGTTGTCGGCGGAGGTGGCGGTGGAACGATGCCGCCACGCAGGGAGCTGCGCTGCTGCCGCCGCCGCTGCTGCTGCTGCAGTCGCTCTTGTGTCCCAACGACTGCCACGCTGCACGTGCTGCTGCTGATCTTGGCTCGAGGTAAGATTGAAACTTGCGCAGCCAGACAGCCAGCCAGGCAGGCATTCACTGCTGTGCCCGGTGTGGGTGTGTGGGTGTTCATCTGTCGGCTGTTGCCGTTGCGATTGTGACGGGCGCGCTCTGTTTTTCTTGTCAAAATGGGGCACTTTTGAGTGCCGCGCGTGAAGGTGCCAGAGCAGTCGAGACGCGTTGCGCATCGTTGAGAAATTTGCATCACAATAAAAGGGCAACTTTGCTACCGCATTCTTTCCCGTAAGCCGTGGAAGGCTTGCATATGAACGAGCACACACCTCTCGGTGGGAGGCAGGATGTGCGTGCGTGCTTATTTCCGATGTGTGCTCGTATCAGAAGTTGCCATCCGGGCCACCAGTGTGGTGTCAAGCGTGCGTGTTGCTTATAACAGAAGTGTGCTTGTTTTCGGCTGGAGGTGGTCCAGATTACGTGCGAATATTTGACGAGACTTTTCGTTTGTCGAAATTCGCGACCGACGTCAAAGTGTCCTCTCCGCGGCCAATCGCACGTCGCGATCGTGATCGTCACCAAACAAAAGTGCCACCGCCGGTGGCGTTGAGAACGATGTGACGCGCGTCTTTAATTACGTGCACACGGCATGTTTACATCCCTCTTTCCGCGACCGTGTGTGATGCGTTTGGAACAAAAAGTTGTTGGGGTGGGGAGGGTGGGCTTTTGTGAATGAGAAGGAGGGGGATGAGAAGAGCTTGGCGCGCACGCGAGAACCACCAATTTGCATCGGCATTCACAGAGGGCATCCGTTAAAGAAGCCCCCCCCCCCCGCTTCATTTCGCACCGCACTTTATAAATTATCTCCGCACCAGTCCGAGCGCTTGACCCGAGCGCTTTGACGGGGAACAGAAAAATTGTTGCGACAGCCTTTGAATACAAAGTGGTTCTTCACTATTTGATGCGCTAACGTTGTGCGCGTGCGAGCGCCGTACGTTTGCCATTGCTGGCAATAGGTGGGGTCCGAGGGGGAGGGTGGGCAAGGGGCACAACAGAAATCAGAAGCAACGCGGCAGATATTTACTGTTATGAGTCTTAAGCCGTTGCTGAGTTGGTACACTCGCTTGCGTGTAATGGGATTCTTTAGAATGTGGTTTATAGATGTTTAATGGTCCGACCTTGCTTCGCGGCTGTAACTTTGGTGCAACGAGGGAATTCGCGAGAACAATGTGTGGCCCAGGATGAAATGGTGTTGCGAAGCAACGACAAATTCAAATTGCACGAAATATTATTAGAGTGTGAATCTAATGAAATGACCGATTGGACAACGTTAGTGCGGATGTGGCCGTTAGCTATAGCGACCAATACACACTCATTAAATCTTGCTGCATGTCTTGGCCTGCATTGTTGTTTCTTGTATGGGGTTTTAATATCATTTTATAAACCAACGGGATAATGCAAATGAAGTTCTTGCTAAGACTAACATAATCCCATGACCTTCTGTAAGCTCTAGTTGTGCTCTCTGAAATGCATTTACAAATGCTCTGGGCAATTGCATTCTAGTAGGGTAGAGTTGTAACTATTAGTGCAGTTAATGAAATACGCGATTTTATCTACAGTGTGTCATTCTATTACACAGACAATAACCCTTGCAATAAATTTCACTTCACTGGAATGGCAAACCATGTCTGGGTCGTATGCAAAATGTAAACCTTAGGCTTAACGTTGAGCTTCTTTTATTTTTCAGATTAAACCGTGTCCATGTTAATGCCCTATGGAAAACAAATACAATTCAGACTCGTGCAGTCTTTAGGTTAACCTTCAAACAAACACCGGCTTAGATGTACATTCCAATTGTTTGCACAGTTTATTGCAACTGATATGTGCCATATGCTTTTTGAAGTGTACAAAGCTCGAACAGCAGCTGGTGTCTTCTACTTCTTGAGGGACGTCAACGCCGACTCCACACATTGTAAACAACCTGTTCCATGGATTAACAAACACCTGTAGTGTCCGCCCTGAATTTGGTGAGGTTTTCATTTTTTGTTTCTCTCTCATTTCATATCAAGGCTGCGCTGCGTGGCTTTGAAACGCCGCGACGTTTAATGGGGCCTCTACCGCTGCTAACGTCAAGCAAATTGACCAGCAGACAAATCGCCACGTGGACTTCTCTTGAAACCACATTTCAGTGAACCGTGTGTCCCAGTTCGAAGCTGTTTACTATAAACAAAAAAACCACCCCGCTAGGCATTAGAGTATCGCACTGCGGGTGAATTGCCTTGCCGTGAAATTTTATTTTTAAGGAATGGTGATGCTGGTGGAATTTGTTTACAAAGGATACTTCATCATCATGTGCTACGATGGCACTTCCATGTGTGGCTTAAATAGGGGCTTATAAATGTATATGCGGTCTACAATTGTCTCGATATGCAATGAGACGAGTGTGAAATTGGAGGACCGATTAACTCATCGTTCCATCTCACCGGATGAACGTCCTCCTGTCAGACGCGTTCCATTCCTTGGCTCCCACTCCATCGTCATTCTTAACGATCGTCCACTGCTCCCTTTCAGGACGTCACTTGTCACGCCCAAGCCCCACTCACTTTTCTCAACAGTTTGAATGATGCCACTAGCCACGTGTGTGTTCGATTCCATGCACAGTATTCATTCCTCGTGCCGTCTCCTCTAAGCAATTCCAAGCATAGGTCTGTGTGTGTCGTCTACCATTGCCCAACACATCTTGTATCGACGATGGCGTTAACGCTGCAGAATGGGTGTCTGGTTGTGCACGTGGCACCATCGCTAAATATCCTAGTAGAAATGAGGCTGCCACCACCTCGCTTTTTTTACACGCAGAGAGTGCATTAAAATAAAGGTAGAGCAGCAATAATATGAAGGAAAAAAACACTAAAAATTAAACAACATTCCGCGTGTCACAAACATACGATTAACCCATAATTGTACCTGCGCAGCACACGCAGGTTTAATACCTAACGGAGTACGTAATTCCCATACAGGATGGGAGTTGAACTAAGACATTGAAATAGGAACGGATGGATGAAACCCAAACTAGAAGCATCATATTGACTGCGAAGATAAGTCGGTGGAGTTTGGCGGGGCACCGCTGAAATGATGGCCAGAATGGACAGAATGGCAGACAAAGGAGAGTGTGGGGCCTAAAAAGATGACCACCATGAAGATGAGGTCAGCGCATATCGGAATCAGAATATGTAATTATACCTGGACGAATCCGATGAGCTAGAAAGGTCTTTTTCACAAATATCCAGTAAGGGCGGGACAGATAGTTACAACGAACAATACGAAACACGATAAGAGTGCATCATATATGAAAGGTAAGCAAATCGCTAAAAATGAAAGTAATAACAAGACTAAACTCTTTTTATGTTACCAAGCAAAGCCCACTGAGCTTTGAACTTTTTCAGAAACGACCTGGCCGCAAATGATAGCTCAACGAAGTGGCTTATCATGTGCATATTTATATTAGCAACCAGATATTCTAAACGCAGGTTTCTAAATGTGGAGGGAAAACCCGGAGGTACCCGTAGAAAAATTATCCACGCGACCACGGCGAGATACATGCAAGGGGCCAAATATGCAGACGCCAGGGTAGGGGATCTAACCCCCGACCTTCTGCATACCAGGAAAAACCAATGTGCACTGCGAGACTGGGTTGGATGACAATGTAGGCGACGGGGGAATGGCTTTAGTCCAGCAGTAGATCGATTATGGATGATGATCATTGTGTCGAAATAGTCAGTGTGTTTTATTATCATTATCGCAGAGTGGAGCCTTGCTTTTAAACGACTAACAGCTTTTGTGTGGGGACATTGCAGTACAATGCTGCTCGTGTGCGATTACTTTAGACCTCTAACTGTAAATAAACCGGTGGGATTGTATTATCACGTCTTACAGACTATTCAGCAAACACAATCAAACACTCCTTAGTGGATTACCTATGTACAGCAAGGTTATTTTTTATAGTATATCTGAATTACATTGGTTTAATATTAACATTTTTTGAATTTGGAAGTTCTTTAATTCCACTGGTTTAAAATTCTCCGCGCATTGCTTGTATAAATACGAAATTTTACGAGAATAATTGCATAACTGAGATGTCATATTATTCATTTGTTTGCGTGTGTGTTCTTTGCCGATTGTGTCGAATCGAGTTCAGGCCCATCGTACATCTTTGGTTCAGCAGCGGAAATAACCATTATGAGCATCATGCTGCTCGGCCTCAGTTGGTAGCATTACTCTCTCTATTTATATATCACGATGTTAGAGTGCCTCTGGAGAAATGTTTTAACGCTTTAACTACCATTTCCCAGTCATTTGTATTTACATATTCCTTGGGTTTTTCGGTAAAGCCACGTAGATAGAAAAAAAAATCCAAATAATAACAATTTCACGACGTTTCGATGGCAACACAAGCAATCGTCTTCAGGTGAAAAATAGACGATTGCATGTGTTGCGATCGAAATGTCGTGATATTGTTATTATTTAGATTTTTTTTCTATCTACGTGGCTTTACCGAAAGACCCAAAGAATATGAATTCCTGCAGTCACCAAAGCTTTAAGTCAGGATTTGTATTTAATTAAAGCAATCAATAGCCTAAAGTCCATTCATCGCTGTAGCCCCACTTCTCTTGCAAAACATCCACTTTTCTCTCTCGCCGCGTGCCCCCATGAAAGTTAAATTGTTATTTTTTTTTCATTTTACTTGTACAAGATTAATAATTTTAGCAGGACGTTGAGGGCAACTGACGTAAGAGCAATATTTAATCATATTAAATGACAGCATTGTTTCATGACAAGGCCAAAAGTCAGAGTCCATTGACAGGCCAATACATTGTACTGTATTGAGCTTCCCATGCACAGAAAGTGATTAGACTTTAACTGATTATATTGAACGATGTCTGGATGTTGCGGTGGAATCGTGCTTAATTTTTTCCGCAATTAATATGCATTAACAATATTGAACATATGCTGCGTTAAATTATGACTGCGGGTATTTGCTATAATTACAATGATCCACTCTATGGCAGAAGAGTGGTCGCATTTTTGTATTGTATTCACCTTGAATGTTGACGTTCATCGACTCCTTGCACGATTCAGAGCGTCTTTGTTTTGCATCTAAAAAGCAAGTAGGTTTGAGCATATATGTATTCATTTTGAACATATGTCGCACTCTATGTAGGCAATAGTACGAATCAGAGGTGCGCGTAGATAGACGGCAAACTAAACAACAAAAAGCAGTTCTAAAAAAATAAGTTTTCAATCTAGATTTAAAAGTGCATTGCTCCAGTAGTTTCCTCATATCGTCAGAAGGGATGATGGCTATTGGTTGAGGGTGGCCGTGAGATGGAGCGATGAAATAAGCTTGAGTGTGGGACCTGTGGCGAGATAGTACCTACCTCACCTGGTATACAGGAGGTCGTGGGTTCGATGCCGACCCTGACAACTGTATGTTTAGACTGTTGCATGTTCTCCCCGTGATCGCGTGCATTTTTTTCCAGGTCCTTCGGTTTTTCCCTTCACATTTAGAAATATGCGTTTAGATTTTTCGGCTGCTATATATTTCCACATGATAAGCCACTTCGTTGAGCTATAATTTGTGGCCAGGTTGCTTCTGAAAAAAAGTTATATAGCTCAATGGGCCTTACTTGGTAAAATATAATATTTTATTTTAATCGTTTTTGTTTAGATGGATTGGTGCATTGCTTGACCATGAGGGAATTAATGGTGATTGCTTGGGGAGGCATTCATCCAGCTGTGGATACATCATGACATTCAAAATCTCACATCCATCCTCCATAGTAGCATTACAATGGTTCTGTCAAAGAAGAAAGTGATGCACAAATGCCATATATCATACATCATTTATTTAATAGACGCAAAATTATTGTGCGGGGAAAACACTTCGCTACATGGGCTGCAAATAAGTGGAATCATTTTTTTTCTCCCAAATGTCAGTGAGCATTGACAATCAGGTGTTAGGAGACAGTAATTCAATCAATCGGGCCCCAATAACCTTAAGATTCTCTGGATGTATGGAGATGAAGTGTGTGTACCACAAGTAAATATATCACGATTAAACCCAACCTTTAGGCTCAGCGTTTTCTCAATTTCAACAGCGCAGGAAAATCCAGTGGATGCCCTATTTTAAGCAACCAATTACAATCTATAATGCACTGTATATACCACTGGTAAATAATCTACAGTTCAGGATAATGCTTTTTCGTAAACCCCTGTAATTAACGTCGGGAGAGAACGGCGGCAGCGGAGTAGTTCACCAACAGCGCGATTCAGCCCGGCCACGTCTGACATCAGTGGCAAGTAACATCGGAACCACTTCCGGCCCTCCCCCCTGACAACATGGCATGTGGGGATTCTGTCATCCAGCAGTGGATTGAGAAAGTGGGATGTACATTTCGATTTAAAGCTTTCGTGACTGCAGGTGAAGAACATGTCTGTCGAAAAGACAGGTCTGTCGGAAAGACAGACCTGTTCTTCACCTGAGGACGGCTGCTTGCGTTGTGGCCGAAACGTCGTGAGAATTATTTTATTATGTTTTATTTTTATTATTTTATTATTTCCCTTCTACATGACTTTACCGAAAGAACCAAGGGGATGTACATTATTCATATATATAATATAGAATGCAGACACATCGCAATATTTCATTCTAGATTTGAAGCTTTCGTGACTGCAAGGATTCATACTCTTTGGTTTTTTCGGTAAAGTCACGTAGGTAAAAAAAAATGAAAACAACTAAATTAAATCACGACGTTCAGAGGCAACACAAGCTTCCGTCTTCAGATGGAACCGTTACAGCCAAAATCACTGAGTTGGTGATTGCCTCCGAAACGTCGTGATTTAATTTAGTTGTTTTCATTTATTTTATTTTTTACCTACGTGACTTTACCGAAAAAAACAAAGAGTACATTACAATATATATAAAAAAACATGTACATCCGCTTTGTCGATCGATATTATAAACTAATAATATTCGTGTCCGTACATATAAATAAGGAGGAATCATTTTGAAGATTCATTTCAGGGGAGGGGAGATGGAGGAGAAAAGGAAAAGAGGGAGGAGATGGGTTTCACTTAGTGGGAAATTGCAAGCAGCTGCATGGCAACTTTCCATGAGAGACAGAAAGATTTGATATGGTGGGCAACATCAACCTCAATCCACTGCTGGATGAAGGCCGTGTCTGTCAGTCATGGGTGTTGTTTGATCACACGAGTTGGTGAAGAAGCAGGAAGGGGGGGGGGTCAACTATCTGTTCACATCCTATTCTACGGTTCTTTTGGTAAAGTCACGTAGATAGAAAAAAATCATTACAATAAAATAATAAAAATGAAGATAAAGTGAAAAAAAATAATTATAAAAAATATCACGACGTTTCGATCGCAATACAAGCGGTCGTCATGAGGAACATCCTACTCACGACTGTGCGAAGCCGTAGATTGAAATCGAAATTAGGTCACCGAGGTTCGTATTGCAGTGCCTGAACCACTCTGCCACCACTCTGCTCATGTGCGTTTATTAAGTTATTAAGTATAGTCTAGATTTTGTATTAAGTATAGTCAAATGGTTTTAATTGCTCTGCGTAAGTAAATGCAGGTATCAATCACGCTGTGTTTGTATAAAGGTGTTCACGTCCGAATAATGCAAGCTCTAGATTGCATTTACTGTACTTCCTAGATCTCCATATATTCCATCATGTGTATTCATTTGTTCTACTTGTGATGTGTCAGCATTCTAAAAACGTCATGTTTCAGTTTTCATTTATTAGGTGTAGCCCTGTGAGCTATTCGGCTCTTGCATCGGGTGCAACCGCAACAAACAAAAACATGAACAAGAAACATCTTAAAGTGACTATGCGCAAACAGAAAAATCCAGGAAAAAACAGCAAAGTCTTCCAGAGAAAGCATCGTATATGTGTCAGCACACGCCTGACCTGTACAGTATCTTGTCTTCATTTCAAGGGACATTTTTCATATCTGACAAAATAAACGTCCATCAGTTGAACACGTAGGCTGTTTACGTGACAAACCTTACTAATTGGCTGTGTCAGGTGGTGGCGGGTTTAACGACACATTTATACTTACGCGATCTAACCCCCCAAAAAACTATATTATAAACGTCCATCAGTTTTTGAGAATATGTAGCGAAGGATACAATGTTTCGGCGCTGAGTCCCACTTTTTTTTGTCCACTCAACCTTTTTGCAAATAAATATTGATCAATCTACTAAAACACTGCAATTCATTCAAAAATATATTTTTTTAATAAAAACACATTGTTACATATTATGTTTTCCCCATACCGACTGGATGGGTATTATCGAAATGTTCCAAGCTCCAAAGTATAGTTAGAGATGCTATCATCATTCTAAATATGTTTTACTCTCCAATGTGTTTGTGGGCATCAAGAGAAGCTGGTACAGAAAATTGTAGACTTCACCCATTCTTTGCCGCAAATGAATCACAACACCGTGCTGATCTCCTCGAGGAGGATAAACAATCACGCGGACTCCGGCTAACCGTCGAACAAAGGCAGAGTCACTGCGTCGCACGCTTTCAGGTGCACCTCTGATGAGCACGGTTGGCTACGTACGGTGTGAAAGAAGTTCAACAAACATCCGTATGGGATTGGAGTGTTCCTTACACGCGTGGGTTTCATTCCACGTGTAAACACTCACTCATTGTCTGATAACACCTTAACATATAGAGGACTACAGAGCTTTGTTGTTTGGGGGGGAGGGGGGGTGCCAGCTCACCACGTGGCTGCCTTTCCCGCTCGTCTGTAGTTCCTGACACCTCTGAGTTGTCTTCTTGGTTCTTTCGGTAAAGTCACGTAGAAGGGAAATAATAAAATAATAAAAATAAAACATAATAAAATAATTCTCACGACGTTTCGGACGGCTGCTTGCGTTGTGGCCGAAACGTCGTGAGAATTATTTTATTATGTTTTATTTTTATTATTTTATTATTTCCCTTCTACGTGACTTTACCGAAAGAACCAAGAAGATGAATCCCTGCAGTCACGAAAGCTTTAAATCGAAACCTCTGAGTTGGTTTCTGTCTTCTCTAGTGAGCGAATACTGTGCACATTACAAGTTCAGAATCTGACTCTAAGTTCAGATTCAGAATATTTATTTATGCCGGAGGAATCCGATTCACTGTGAAGCTTTTTTTTTCACAATGTCAGGTTTAAATTATTGTCATGACTCGAAGGCTCTAGAAGTTGTACTCTATTCTACAACAGTATCAGTTATCTTAAACTTACTTTTTATCTATAGATATAAATCATGCATAATACTGACTCGCGTGGAGCAGACGTGCGGTGGTTAGTGCACTGCACTACGAACCCGACTATCTGAGTTTGATTCCCAGTCATGGCAAGGTATAGTGGTAACATCCCTTTACCAATCCTTGCTAGCCAGCATGGTGAAGTATGGTAAAACAACTGCCATGGATGTCACAGCACAGAAAAGCCTTTATTCAGAAGTGGATTACTAAAGGGCTCTCAAATTTTATTTTCTTAAATCCCTCCACCTCAATCCACCGAGCACCATAAATGGATACACCACATTCTAGATTTGAAGCTTTCGTGACTGCAAGTATTCATATTCTTAGGTTTTTTCGGTAAAGTCACGTAAGTAAAAAATCAAAATTTATAAAAGTAAAATAAAAATAAAATAAAAATCACGACGTTTCGGAGGCAACACAAGCTTCCGTCTTCAGGTGGAACCGTCACAGCACGCTTGCTGTATCAAGTAAAAAAAAAACCTGAAGACGGAAGCTTGTGTTGCCTCCGAAACGTCGTGATTTTTATTTTATTTTTCTTTAACTATTATTTAAATGTTTTACCTACGTGACTTTACCGAAAAAACCTAAGAATATGGATACACCACAGTTAAATCAGCAGTGACGTTTTGCTAGAGTGGAAGAGTAGGCAAAAAACGCCCTCTATACATTCCTCTGGTGGAGGCTCTTCTCCAGGAGCTGTATGAGCAACACAATTCAGGGTTGCATCTTTACCTTTTATAATGATAGGAAGATGAACTTTAACACCAGGTTTAATTAGGGTGGATCATTAAAAAAAATTACATTAGAGGCACTTGAATTAGGCATTACAGCAGTGCATTCCTTAAGAGCGATGCTGCAATCAATATGGCGAGCTGTGGGAAACCTCAAAAGCTTAGCTTATTGATTACGGGTTTAATAAGTCAGATATTACTCAAAGACAAAAAAAAGCGTAACTTGCAATCTTCATTGCGACTAGTTTAAATGTGAAACATACAAATTAGATTTCACATTATTGTACGTCTTTATATTCACGGAGAGGCTGTAATGGTGTTAATAAGTTGGATTGCATGAGAAACACGAAAAGATTAATAGAGCCACCCTGTAATCATTGTTGTGCACAGTTGAAACTGACAAATCCAAGTAACATTCACATTAGCATGTAGGTTTATCAGAGGAAGACTATAAACACCTTAATTTAATAAAAAAATACATATTAAGTCGATACATTATCATGTGTGTTGCAAAACTATCATGGATCACCATTTCTGTTAATCAAGTGGAATGTAATGCTAACCAATATTGTTTCTTCACACAGTACAGTAATGTTTTTGGACAGAACAGCAATATTACTTATGTATTGTTCACATTATAAATAAACATTAGGATGAATTAATAACGGCTTTGAAAATTCTACATTTGCGTTAAAACATTGCAGACGTATCATATATTTCGTCTTAACGAGTTAGCATCTCGGATTACTGTGGATTTAATGGTAAAAAAATGGGGAGTCATAAAATAAGACGATTATTTTCTCAGACAATTTAGTCTTTGTGCAATGAAACTCAATACAAATTGAGTAAAAGAAACAAACTTTTTATTCTCTTAAAATACTCGGATTGAGCAATTATTTAGCATGCTTCAGTAAACAATTGGCTACACACACAATGCATGCTGTACATACGTATTTATGCATACCAGACTAAATTAAAGCTTAGTTTGATTGTGATTTCCAACCTTTCTGGACCTGCTGGAGACCAGAATATTTTTTCTGGAGCATCGTTTTTCAAATCAATCTAAAATAGCGGTAAAATGTACATTTGAATACCAAATGTATGCACTTACTTCTTTGTGAACAATCGAAATGGTTAGCACAACGAGGAGTAAAAAAATGTTTACAAATTATATATGCTGATGCTGCATTGGCAGCGGTGTACATGCACAATTAATAAAAAAAAAATTCACATTCATCAAGAACACCGTAACCTTAAAATAATGAAATATATAATAGGCGACGTATTGGACAATGGCCCTTCTTCATAGCACATACAACGTCACCTATTATATACAGTATATATTTGTTTAAGACAGTGTTCTTGACGAATGTGTTGATTTTTTTTACTTTTTGGGGGTGGGTGGGTAAGGGATGGGGAATACGATCCGTCGTGAATTAAAACAAATTGGAGCATCTGCAGCAGTTCTGCGGACCACCCCGTGGCCGGTCGACCACTTACTTCCTTTAAGTCTGTAACGATTTGCCCCATTGCAATTTAATGAATTGTCAAGATTCAGCAATTGTCATTCAATTCAGGAATCCTTATATTTGCTTTTAATACATGTGGCAGTGAATGCAGCGGCTTCTCGTGGCAGCAGAGGTCACGTGAAACCATTACAAGCAATGCATACGAATAGAAAAAGATAAATTGGTACGCACATAATTCGACGCATGCAGAACTCCATAATGTTTGGGGGCCTATACGTAACTTACCCTCCAATTTTGACAGAGTAAAATGTCTTTTCTCGATCCAAAATGCTAAGTTACCTGACGTCAGAGAATTTTATATAAACACGGTACTATCTTTAATGTTAACCGATGGGGGTTGCATTAACTAGTGCCTTTCATTTTGACTCATATATTCCTTTGAAAAATAGTACTCCCAGAAGGCCA
Source organism: Lethenteron reissneri (assembly GCF_015708825.2). NCBI lineage: Eukaryota > Metazoa > Chordata > Hyperoartia > Petromyzontiformes > Petromyzontidae > Lethenteron > Lethenteron reissneri. The sequence goes on from NC_083805.1 coordinate 5,687,154, forward strand.
TGCGGCTGATGGGTTGCATAATAAATACTTCTATTTCATGTGGCGAGACATATATACGAAGGAGACGTATCGTCCGCTTATTTTTTTTTATCACTTCGAAGCACCGCACTCAAAATTGGACTTTTAGGAGAGAAAAATAACCGCAGATAAAAAAAATTGGAAAATCATTTGTAAAACCAGAGAAAGTTATTCAATGGGAATCTTTCAAAGACGTTTTTTATCTGAAAGAAATACGAACTAGTGTAATTTAGGCAGCACACATTACCGAAAGCCCACTTTGAGGGCCACGTGACTCCTTCACTGCACACGTGTCAGCTCTTGTTCTGTTACCAGAACTCAAGTTGTGCATTAAAAAAATACACATACGACAAACACATTGCTCCCAAAAGTTATGCGTAATTCACATATATGTTGTGGTGATTTGCCTGGCACACAGCTTATTTTTTAGCATAGCATGTGTGTATCCTACCCATCGGATGTTTCATTCAAGACTGGAGAATTAAGTTGTAGGTGAAATCTGCTTCAAATAATTTGTTTGCAGGAGACCGGGCCGGATTAACGCGTGCAGAAAGTCCTTCGGTAAAGTCTGGCATAACTGAAGGGAATGTTCAACGCTTTAAAACGCATACTGAGCCTTTGTAAATGTTGCATTAGTTCAGGTCAATTTGTTATTCAAGACAAGTTCACCATATAGTAGATGAATGAGTGTGCCTGAAGAGACAAGCCCATACATTATCCGCCCTCCCTCCTATTTCTCTCCCTAATACACAAGAGGAATTTCATTGCAAGAATACACCCAGAGACGCTCCCATTCTGCACAGCATTGTTTAAATACCGCTATTCTATCATTTGTTTTGTCTAAAAGTCGTAATTACAACACGAGTGGGTTTACATTGCTTGCATTTGCAACTCGATTGTTTCTTTTTTTCCCCACTGTGATTATACTCAAGTATGGATGGTTTCACTATTCTGGAAAAACGCCCGATGATGCTGGATGTAATTAGCAGCGAAACGTCGTACTCCTCAAATTGTAAATGTTGTTGATTTACTCTCCAACACACCTGTGGGCTGAAGTAGTAACTATTTGGCGTTTTGTTTACGTGACAAATCCCTTACGAGTTGGCTGCGTCGGGTGGTGGAGGGTTACGACACATTTATACTTATGCGATCTAACCCAAAAAACCTTAATTATGAATATTATTGGTCGCAAAAGCCTGCTACGTGTTAAACTAAATACATACATAGTTGTACACGTTCACTACCATTGCGTTCGTGACCCACGTCCACGATATAAAATATAACTGTGCCCTCTTTTAGAATTTTTGGAAGTCGTAAATACAATGAGTGATTTAAATTAATTGCATTTATAATTCCATTGTTTATTCCTGTGATTATAGTCGAGAAAGAATTGTAATACTTACTCACGTTCTTATGAGCACATTAATGAGTTGTGTCTCCGATATAAAATACAATCACCGTTCTTAAATTAATGGATTCTGGTATGATAAGTGGCTCGGCAAAACTAAAATCCATTATTATATGAAGTGGGTTGCTGCACCTTAAAGGTTTTGAGTCTTGAAGGTAGAAGAGGGAAATAATTAACACTACCACAATTTATGCTTTGATAGATTTATAGATCTTGCGTACTGCATATTTTTTTACAAAAAGCCATAACCCATTTGCTCACAACACAGAGCCCTTCTTTTATTTACATTTGTGGTGAGGAATTCTGCAGATCCTTAAATCAATGGTCAAGAGGTGGTTGGCTGGGCCCGGGGGTCAAGAGAGCCAGTTCCACCGAGATCCTGGGTTCGAATCTTGGCAATACAGCCATCATTGCAATAAGCCTCTCAAGTGTCGTGAGAGGATGGTCCTCAGCCCAGCCACCGATGGCTGCATACAAATTCTTCCGCGTTGTTTTATTCCACACTTAATTCCAGCTCCGAGATGTACGCGTCTTCGTTTGATTGACATGTGTGATTACCTCTCTTTGGAGGGCATTTAAACAAAAACTGTTTTGAGAGATATTTAAAAGCCCCAACACATTTTGCCTGGCTTTCGAACGACTCGGAGCTTGGCTCTGCGTCTCAGTCACCGGCCATTTGCGTCCATGAAATATTGTGCGTGTTATAACGTGCATCATTATTATTATCATCAGATACAAAAAGTGTGACCCGAGTGTGGATAAAAGAGGCCTATTGCAGGAACTTCAGAAGTCGTTCTGTGACATCTTCTTAGACCCCCCCCCCCGACACAGGATGATGCATTGCCAGCTGCAGGGTCCTGAATGGGAGGATTACTACATATCGTGCCGTGACGCTGATCGCACAATTGTTACGCAATTGGGGTGAAGTGGAACACATCCTTGTTCATACCATCAGCTGGGACTCTTCGCAAAAAAATTCTTGAATTTTGTATCAACGTAAATAATAAGATACATTTGGTGCACGACTTCTGGTAAATGTGAAAGATTTACAGATAATAGCATTAATGTATCCCTTTTTGGAGGTTACTTCCTTACGGCTGTAGATAAATACAGATAATAAAGATGCATTTTACACAGGATTTATCTGGTCGATGAACATTGTGGATAATGATTAATTTAGTGATTCTGGTCAGACCACATTCGGGTGACTTATCCGCAGACAAAACACGGATATCAGCATGAATTTGCTTCACAATTTCCCTTTTCCATAACAAAAAATTCACCTGGAGGGCATTGGTATTGCTGTGCCATTGCACATTTGCCAGTTATTACCCATTGGTTAACACTACGGGTATATTAACCCAAAATATATATATATATGCTCCATCTGCTTCACAGTGGATGTACAAGATCCTGCGAAATCATTCAAAAACAAGAGCGGGTCGTTTGTGCTTACATCGTAATCGAAATGTTGACAAAAAAAAGACTCGAATTAGCTAATGGGCACAGCCACACGGCAACATCAGCCCCCGACTGTGAAAACTGCTTGCAGATGATGCTCGTCTTGACAACATAGTGCCTTAGCGATAGGCACGCGCAATACCAAATGTGCCTCGTAATTTTGATTTGATAATTATAATCAGAGCATTTAGGGGATGCAGATACTAACGTTGCGGATACATAAGCACAGTCCTAGAAAGCGTAAAGTGCTTTGAAGTGATAGTATATACGTTGTTGTTGCTTTGCGATTGGAGGTCAATAGAAATAGGTCTTTAGTAAATTTTGATTTAAAGCTTTCGTGACTGCAGGGATTCATATTCTTGGTTCTTTCGGTAAAGTCACATAGAAGGGAAATAATACAATAATAAAAATATGAAATAATACAATTCTCACGACGTTTCGACTGCAACACAAGCAATCATCATCAGGTGCAGTCAAAACGTCGTGAGAATTTTATTGTTTTATATTTTTATTATTTTATTATTTCCCTTCTACGTGACTTTACCGAAAGAACCAATAATAGGTATTCACTACTATACTCTTTGGTTCTTTTGGGGTTTTTCACATTCTTCCTCGATCACCAATCGCACTGAACCACAGAGGCTCTCTATCCAACGGGCGAAGGGATGATAACCATTATTTAGGAGGGAATAAGTACACGACACGCTGAGCTGAATTTCACGCAAGGGGATTGCAGCAAAGCGAGGGGTGGCTCGCGCAGAAAGCGTCCCCCCCTGTTATAGCGTTTTATACCGCGGGACAGAAAATAATCTGAGTCGCTTCATTACCCACCTGTGCAATGGGGAGAATGGGTTAAAGCGTGCGTTTAGACTCTCCTCACGTCCCATCTTTTTGCTACTTTAAGTGTCCACCGTGAATGTCAATGCATAAACCTAATGCCCTATTTGTGATACGGGACGCGAGCGAATCGGTACGCGGTATAATGTATAAAATAAAAAGTTGTCCGCCGTGTGTTGTCAGTCCGTATTCCGCTGTTGTTTGTTGTTTTGTTTATTTTGCGCCTCCTAAAATAAGGTCACGTGGATTACGACGGTTGTCATGTTGTCAATGGCAACGTCCGAGCGCTTTATTTATTCATCATTCACAACTGTACTGGAAACGTGGTGCAACTCGCCCGCTCCGCCCAGCAGGCAGTCGACACATCGTTACCGACTTCGCTTGCTCGCCGTGTGTTTATGCAGCGCGACCCGAATTTGATGTCAGGTCGCAGCCGAAGCCAGCGACGAGTCGTATTTTTAACCGGTCTCGTGGGTTTCTCCCACCCAACCTGCCACCAGCGTGGTGAAGTATGGCCCAACAGCGCCCATGACTGACCGTTATCCAGATGTGTATCTGATAAAGGGCTGTGAATGAACATTTAAAAAACATATATTTGTAATTAATGAGGGCCATTTCCAAAAACAACACTTTTCTTTTCCACCTTTCAAGGCCACTGTTATCAACGAATGTGTTGAATTTGTAAAGTGTGTTTGTGCCTGGATACCAACTCGGCAGCAGTAGCAGCACAACATGACTTACTTGTATTGTGATCAGTGGCGGCTCGTCAATAGAGGGCGCAGGGGCGCCGCCCCCATCAATATTCAAGAAATATACATATGCAAAATTTATATAAAAATACATAAATAAAATATTTTTTTCATACGATGTGCCGGCTGGTAGTAAGAAAAGCATCAGCATTTAATAAAAACTGGCTTTAATCGGTCAACTATTTTCTATGTTTTTCAATGTGTTTCATGCGGGGCGCCGGACAAATGGATGTCTATGTGAGACTTTACATTTTCGGACAGCATGTGACCTGAAGCTGGTCTCTAATTGGTTTCTTAAAGATTCTCCTCGGGGCGCAAGTCGTTGCGTCCCTGGCCAATCAGAATTGGATACATGTTATTTTATCCAATCTGATTGGTTCTCGTCACCTGTCATTCAAATTTACGCTGTAGGCCACTACTGCGAGTGCGAAGGCGACACCACTTTGACACTTGCTAGGCTGATCAAATTTTTTGTGTAAACAATGGCAGCAGTTCATCCAAATTCTGTAATTTATTTACAAAAAACCCTTTCACAAGGCTTTCGCTGGAAGAAATAAAAAAGATAAAGGATCTCGGACCGGACCAACCCGATTTACAAATCCAGCAGCAGGCCAGTGACAGAGGACGAAGCTACACACGAAGCTTCACCCGCGCTTGTTATGAGAAACGGAGGTGGCTGGCTGGATGTGATGTTAGCAATTCTCTTTTTTGTTTTCCCTGTCTTTTATTTCAAAGTGTCGGCACTGAAGTTTTGTGGACAACGACGGGGGTAAGAGACCTCAAACATCTCTCTGACAAATGCAAACGTCATGAAAGTAGCCGCAGCCATATTGATAATAGCATGAAACTAACGTTTTTATGTTCAAGTAGGAAACATGCTTTTTGGTACTTTGGTCTGAAATGTATATAAAAGAGAAACATTTATGTTCAAGTAGGAAACATGCTTTTTGGTACTTTGGTCTGAAATGTATATAAAAGAGAAACATTTATGTTCAAGTAGGAAACATGCTTTTTGGTACTTCTTTTGGTCTGAAATGTAAATAAAGATCATCAAAATTTATATTCAAGTAGTCAAAATGGTTTTTGGTACTGCTTTATATTTATTTGCCCCCCTCAATAAAATAAAAAAAATGCGCCCCCCCAAAAATAAATATCACCAGCCGCCACTGATTGTGATCATATATTGGGAGCGGGGTAATAAATAGTCGACGGCATAACGATTCCGTGTACTCAACACCCAACACACACAACGCTCAGTTTGACTTCGGCTTCATCGTAAATAGAACGTTCCACCTCGCAGAAGTCTTAATTGATCAATTGCTTGTTTGAACAAGATAGATTTGTCCCTTACACCCTTCTCCCAGCGCTAAAACCCCCCCAATTTCACTCCACAGCCTGCTAGCATCTCATAAACCAATTTAACTAAATAATTTAGCAAGCAGTGCAATGTTCAGCCAATTCTTTTGCGCGTTAAATGCCTCCAAAATTGTTTCCATGGCTCGCTGTAATCAACAAATGCACTCCTCGGATTAAGCAGGCAGAAAATGCTGCACAGAGATTCATATGAAAGTGCGATGAGGTCATCAAGGTCACCTATTGCTGTATAATGCGGTATTTGCTTATGAGAGTTTACTATTGTGGGGGGCGGGGGGGGGGCATGGGAAAGTGATGAGCCCAGTTTTGTGAATTGCAGGAAATTCAGTATTTCACATTGGAGACCAGCTGAGATGAACAATATCCACTATTATTTGGGGCGAATTGAAGCAGTAGGGGGAATGCTCGACTCTGGGGAGAGCATACATATTAGCCTGTGAATGGTGAGGGGGGTGCCCTACAGAACGGTAATAAGGTAGGGGCCATTTCAGCAGGTTTATCACATTGTACCAATTGTTTCTGTTACCTCGACAAAAATACACCGCTATCTCGAGTCAAAACACCCCCAAAACATCGAGATGAAGAGTAAAATTCCTTCAAATATTTTTTGACTGACGTGAACAGTTAAATACAACAATTTACTGAATATTGTTATATAACTTCGGAAAAGGTATTTGTGTATTTTTGTGAGGGTTGCATATCCTGATTTAATAATAATTTATAAAATGTGGTATTCGCATCATTTTAATCGTACAACGCTTTCACGAAGACGCTCTTTCATAGACGTATTCTGCAGCAGTTTCACGGTCGGGGGTGATGCTGCTGTTTTTTAATTCCAAACGTTAAATTTGAAGGTGATTTTTTAATTGTTGGATCAAGACACGGGCAGACAATGGCCTATTTGGGACCTTCAAAACATCTACTGTTAAATGGACGGCTTATTTTTTTACGGTCATTTTACTGCAGTAATAACCAGGGCAGGCTGCCTGGTTTGAACCACGAACCGCTGCAAACAGTGTAAAAAAAATCACTTCTGCTGGGTCATGTCAACCTCCCCAAATTTTGAGCGTGTTTCACCACACAGTGTTTAGTAAACTAGACATCCTTGAGGTTTTTATTTTATTTATTAAAACCTTTTCCCTGGACAATACTCTTGGCATGGAACATCTCATTTGCAAGTGTGTCCAGGGTGCCAAGGGATAACATACAATTCAAGCACGTAATGACGCAAATACAGAGCAACCTTTTTCATCTGCTACTTATACAGCACATAGACATTCATAAAACGAACATCAGACCGCAGTCAAACGCATACGTGGGAAAATAATTAAGTGTGCACAGAACCGGTCCATACAGATTGCTCGTGTGGAGTCAAGAGTTAGACCCTGGCAGCATTCGTGGGGAAGCGCCATCGACGTTGGGAAAAAACATTTGGGGAAAAAAATTTAGCCACTCGAGTTTTTTTTAATCGGTGACGTGAACGCATCAGAATCCTTCGGCGATTGGGTAAAAAAAAAAACAGGCAATTTCGCATTATCGATATGAAGGAAGACGGAGATGTTACTGCAAGTGGCTCTTCTGCAATGCATCTCGAAGCAATCAGCAGCGAAACTCTTGAGATGGTGGTGCTCGACAAGGGTAACTGTAGCAACCCTGCTGCTTGTATGCATAATGGCAGTGGATTACGCTGAGATGATGTGACGCGCATTGTAAGCTGACAGTGACAAAGGCGCATGCTATTCAATTCATTAAGGCAGTGCACAAATCGATCCATGCTGTTCTGCTCTGCTGCCGTGAGCTTGTCATTTCATCTGTGCTGTGCGCACGTGCCTCGGCGCAGAATGCGCGCAGGGCTTTGCATGCTCAGCGAATATGACGCGGGGAATGAACGGCATAGCTTGGCGTTAAGTAATTTGTAACAAAAAAAAAGTTACCGCAATATTTGGAACTTTTATAACGAATATAAGACCTACAAGAGCAACCCGCTCTCCAGCAGGATACATACGAGGGCTGAACGTCAATACATTTCACGAATGCAATATCCCGTGAAGGGGTAAATTGGGATGCCGCAGTGGTGTTAGTGGTTGTGCACCGGACTTGTAATGCAGAGTTGGCCGGTTTGTTCTTCCAGCACGGCATTTGAAACGATACGTTTGCTAAATCCCCACTCCCCACCCCCCGTCCTCATGGCAGTAAAAATCCAGAGCTACGCCAAAATATCAGCTCCAACCCAGGTCCCTATTAACAATAAATTTCAGCCGACGTAATAACACTCTTAAATATAAACTGTAAGCACTTGGTCTGTTCGCATAATGATTTCAACACAACTGTGACACAATTGAGTTATGTCGCTTATCCAGCATGTCATGTGACGCACCTCAAAATAATTTCTGCTAAGGGCTCCCAGTCGGCTGGTGCTGCCACCATTGTCTACTGGTTGCCTTGTGTATGTCTGTGGCTAGGTGGTAATTCCATGAGCATTGTTCTATGTGCGGTCCACCGATTCCACACCGAAGCACTGCATTTTTACATGCGACACCCTGCCTGGCACCGTAGTTTTCATAAAACATCAACGTCTGCAATTAGCATATGTCATACGAGATCGATACATAATTGTTAACCTTTACTTTTTTTATTACGTCAATTTGAGTACTCTTCTGTATTCAATGAGAATATTGAGCTCCACCTTACATGTTAAAATGCTTTTATCTCGAGCAAAATAAGCCATCGAGGATAGTTGCGTTTACATTTGCCGTGAACAAATTATCAGCCATAAACGATCGCCGATGGATTAAGGCCTTTCCAAGGCAGTCATAATCTCGCATCTATCTTGCACGTGCGAAGGAGCTACTTTCATTGCTCCATCTCCACAGAGGATAACCTCTCGGATCCGTTCCCTCTCTCAACGTGTCTTGGCAATGCGCCCTGTCCAAGCCCACTTGAAATTTTCTCAGTCGATACGGATGTCTCTAACCTGCACCTGCCCTCTAATCCATACGTTACTAATTCTGTCTCGAGGTGCCATTCCAAGCAAGCGCCTCTCCACGCTTTTTAAACACTATTTAGCTTTGCTTTCACTTTTTTTGCCAATTTTACATATTTTTGATCCAGACGCCCATAACAGGCAATAAAAACAAAATTTTCTTTAAGCACATTGGGATGTTGCACGATTAAATTTGGCTTACTCCAAAAGTACTCCAACGACCAGCTGTTGTCTGTCTCTTTAGTTCTTAACTTTGATCCTGATCAACCTTCAAACTATGCACCTTGTCAAATCATGTCCTTCAAACAAATATCTGCAATTGTTTGGCAAACATGTAACATAGTGCAGACTTTGTTTGGTTTTGCTCATTTATCTTGAGCCACACTTTGTATTCCTCTTGAAATAAGTCATCCTATAATTTCCTGCAGTTTTTTTCGTCTTGGTTGGTATAATTATGAGGCATCAACAAATCTAGAATGGTTATTTTTCTCATTCTCCATTTACATTCGGGATTTTATTTTTCCCCAAATCCATTTCTTTTTTACTTCTTCCAATGTCTCCGTGAATAACTTGGTTGAAAGCAAAGTCATCTGTCTCCATGTCTAATACTTTATTCCTTTGTGGTTCATTCTTCATGCAACCTTAGTCTGAAGGCATTCCACTTCTGAAAATTTATTTTCTGTTATTCCTACATTTATTTTATTTAGGCCTCGCTCTGCAAAAAAACTTGGGTGACTGCATCAGTGTCTGCATTTCGTAGTCCACAAAGGCTTGGCATAATGGCGTTTGATATTCATTTGTCTTTTCTCAGAATCTGATTGATAGCATGTACGCAGTATTAATAATTCAGTGTTGTAACTTAGAATTCCGGGGAATAAAACACAATTGAGACCTCTGAAGTGAGCAACATTTTGTTAAAATATCTGAAATTATACAAAACACAACAAGGGGAAACACATGTGTGCTCTATTTACTCCCTTTTGCATGTCAAGGCACTGCTCGATGAAGGCCTGATGGGGTTCTTTCACCATACTTCACCAGCATAGTCAATAAAGGTTAGTGATGGTGGGGGTCATATGTGTGGGAGCATTAAAGTATGGTGCAATGAATTATTATTTTTTTCTGTACAGCCCCCTTAACTGCCCACAAGATAATCTACATTGCTACACTGTGGGCAGTTACCCCTTTAAAAACTGTGGAAGGTGCAGCCTTACAATTTATGCTTCATGCCACTGCAGGTAAAATATGGCCTTCGCTCAAGTACTCCAAGAGTCCCTCTGGGGGGCATGGTTTTTATGCCAACTCTTTCAGGCTGACCAAACGTCTCTGAAGAAGTGGGAGGAACACCGCACATGTTATGCAGGAGGTTGGGGTTTCAATCCTGACCCTGACGCCTGCATATTTGGAGTTTGCATGTTCTCCCCGTGGTCGTGTGGAATTTTTCTTCTCCGGGTCCTCCGGTTTTTCGCTCCACATTTAGAAATATGCATTGAGATTATTTCGATAATTTTGGTGCTATACATGTCCAAATGATGGCCCACTTTGTTGAGCTATCATTTGCAGCCAGGAGACTTCTGACAAATAAGTTAATACCTCAGTGGGCTTTGCCTGGTACGATGGAGATGGTTTAGGTTTATTTGTATCCGTTTGGGTGATTTGTACGCCTCTCTCTCTTGTAATTTGCACTACTGTCATGTGTTTGTACTGTTTGTTGTTGTAACGTGCTTACCCGCCCCTACGGCACATCTGTGAGAAAGAGCTTTATAGTTCATCGGATCCCTCCAGTATGAATAAATATCCTGATTCTGATTCGCATTGCCGATGGACAAACTGTGGTCTACTCATTTTGTCGTGAACCTGGGAGGGGGGGGGGGGGGTCTTGCTACTTTCCGGTGTTCCTCAGCTTTTTCTCAGTTTTTTGTCGAGTACCACCACTAACCGTAATATCAGTGCATACATTAGGACCCCCGCTTGTCTATATGGACTTTAGAAAGGATACTCCTGTCGTCTCTTACACGTAAAATGCTCCACAAGAAGTTGGTCAAACACAGCAATTTCTCCGAGGTTGTTTGCAGCACAGCCCAACACGTAAAGCCGCAGTTTAACACGTAGGCTTTCGCGACCAATGTTATTCATAATCAACGTTTTGGGTCTATATATAAGAACGGGAGACAGCAGAGCCTCACCATTCTGGCGAATCGCCCGATGATGCTGGATGCAATTACCAGCGAAACGTCGTACTCAAATTGTAATTGTTGTGGCTTCAACACACCGGTGGGCTAAAGCAGTGAACTATTTGTCTTTGTCAACGTGACACATTTTTACTGATTGGCCGTGTCGGGTGGTGGAGGGTTACGACACATTTATAAATAAACGCGATCTAAACCCAAAAACGTTGATTATTTACATAAAGCCGCACTTGGATAAGAAGCATTATATTTGTTTTCTCAGATTATTCTAGATGAAAAGAAACAGTTTTGTAAGAATGAAATTGCCTCTCCGCGGCCATATTTTTGTAATAATGTAGTCTTTTTAACCACAATTAAAACAGACGTGACACCACCTCCTAACCTATGCTCTGTAGTCATCTGCTTGAATAAGCTCAGCGGCAATAATCAGCTGTGCTACATCTTATTTTTGACACTAAAAAAAAAGTGCAACTGTCATAGCTTATTCGAGAAGAGTGTGTGTGAAAAATGCATATGGATTACATTTCATACAACGCGTCAGTTTCCAGTAGTGCATCAATGATTCACATCGTGTGTGCAGAAGCAATAAAATGTTGACTTAATATTAATAGCAGGGCGTGGAGTTATTTTCTAGAATATTCTTAGCCGTCTTGAAAAATCTATGGTGTGTAAAGCAAGGGCAGGAGCTGTCCAAATCCGACTGTGCCAGGACTATCTTGGGCTTGATTCACACGCTGATAGTGGGGCCATTGTCAGTATGCTGGATGAAAGGTCACATCCAACAGCAAGTTTTCGCACAAGTTTTGAATCTAGTCGGGCTGGAGTCATGATAAGAGTACTGACAGTTGCAACAACAACAAAAATTCGGAACTTCACCTTGGTGACAAGAAAGACTAGAAATATATTTTTCGTTTGCTTATACAATTTAGTTAACTCTCGAAAAGTTGCTGATGAAATACATAGGCCGTGACTGAATAATTGTTTCTTACGCAGGTCTGGTAAAAATAATACCGTTGTTTACACTGTTTAATCAGCCAAAGAGTAAACGTGACAGCATATTAAGTGCCGCATAATCTATTTTTTTTAAAAAGGCCCTTGCGATTATTTATTTCACACGCACACAGTTGCGTGCCTGTGAAATATTAAATGAATACTAACCTGTGCGGCGTGTGGCCTTGGTCGTTGCACAAAGCGCCGTCAAATGAAAGCTAAAGCGGCAGACGTGGCGCGGTGTTGGTGGTTACATAAGGCACTCCCTGGAGTAGAGGGCACGGGATAAGGGCTAATAGACTTGAAGATTCTGCACTGCAAACAGCCAATATACATATTTCTGGTGAGTATTCATAAGCTGCTTTTTTTTTTGCTCCATTGTTTTCTCAAAAAATATCTCTCTCATATCAAATCTAGCACAGACACACATGGAAAGATGTTAGCCCTGCCAATGTTCACATTGATATGCCCACTTCAGTTACTATCCCCCCCCCACCCTCTTATGGATACTGCCTCCGCTTATTACTCAACTAGCTCTACTACCCGGCTTCGCCCGAGACTTGGATTCTTGTCTTGGATTAACACGCGGCCTACGCGGAGGGTGGGGGGGGGGGGTGCGTGACGTCAGCAGGCACACTGTGTGACACTGCCGCATGCGGGTGACATCACAGATGTGACGTCACCGCTCACTTGTCGTGCAAAATATATACATTAATGCGCCCCCCCCCCCTCCCCCCAAGTTCAAAAGTAATTTTGTATACGTTTTGCATTGTGTACAGTCTGGAAGCTACCCACATGCCAAATTTCAAGTTTGTTGCATGTTGGGAAGTACGCTAAACATTTGGAACAGACACACATATTCACAAATTTCCCTTTTATATAGATAGGCGCCCACCTACTCATCCGGCAACCCTATCCGCTACCCAGGTAGGTCCCGCCCTTTCCCCCTCCTCATCATGAATTTATCATGAAACGGGAACATCTTAACAGAAACAAAATCCCAATTTTCTCAATTGCTCTGGGTATTCGTCACAGCCTCTGAAACCAGGGCTGCACCTGCCAAACCCAGGACATTCGGTAGCTTTACTCTTACATATCATCCGATTACACTTCCCATCACCTATCATAGCTCCTTTGGATCCCTTTGTCTCTTGTGCTCTCCATCTTGTCCGGATACATTTCCTGTCATACGAGTAGACAGCTGGGCAGCTGGGAATATGACTACAAGCAAGGAGATTGCAGCCATCAGTCTGAAGCTTCCCACCATCGCGATGGGCTTACAACGCCCAACCCATCTAGGACGCTAGCGGCTAAAGGGTAACTGGGGTGGACGAATGTATACAGAGCTCAATGTCTAATCCCATCTAGAAACGACCACATCCAGACACCTCCGCACATACGCATGCAATTCAGCATGTTTTTGTTTTCCCCAAATGGCGGGTGGGTGACATGTGTGTAATGAGTGGATGACTGTATACCAACCTCAAAAATCCCACGCACATACGCAGACATGAGCTTGCAAATACAAATGTAACTCTTAACACACACACAAACCCATGTCACGTTTTCCCGACCCTGAGCTTTGAAAATGCGAATTCACAAGCCTGTATTCTGGCAGGTGTGAGGAATGCTGTGGTGGTTCTCGGATCGGGTTTGAAATTGAACTGTATAAATTCCTGTCCACCACATTCCCAGCAACTTCACACTCTCCTCCCCGCTATAGTTCTGCGTCTGCTTTAGCTCATTGTGATGGCGGGAAATTTCAGCACAACCGGCACTATCCTCTTTGCTCAAATTGAAAACGTCTCACTGGTTAAGCAAGAGGCCAACCCGTTCACCAAATTGTCACGAGCTTCTCCCATCATGTCATTCTTCCATCTCGTCTGAACACATTCTTCTCCGTTTTATGACTGCATCTATATTCACCTTACAACCCCGGCCCTTCTACTTCTTGTAACTATACCTCCCGCACACCACGATCTCACTTGTCCATCTCATCTCACTGCATCCCCTACGTCTTAGGTCGCGCTACACCTCTTCGCCTTGCCTCCATCCTTCATCCTCTCCTCTTACAACATCTTTGAACTCCCATCTACATTGCTCTCCTCTCCCCTCCCACCACACGCTACTCTGGCCGACATTCCCTTCGAGCTCTTAATGCGTTTCACACTTAGCTTCTTGCCACTGCATCTTCGTAGTCTGCCATTTAACGCTCGCGACTCAATTTTTCTCTCGTATCCCTCGTCTTTGCCGAATTCACGTCTTCCCTTGTTCTTACGAATCTCGCCGTCCTCTGCTCAGTGTACACACACAATCCATTGCCCGGATGAGGGCCTTCTCACACTCTGCAGGTCGTTTGGGGTTACGTGATCATACCTCACCACACTGGTCATTGTGCGTTTTGTTATGGCGGGAGCATAGAGAGTACAGTACTCTGTAACAATGGATTTCGCTGCACCGCCCTCTGCTGCCCTCCCCATATCCCAACAGCCTATGACGATCGGCCATGCACGACGGTCACCGATCTAAGCACTATACCCAGGCTCAAACTTGCTTAGCTGCCAGAGATTTGACAAGATCGTGTGCATTCTGCGTGGTTTGGTTAAAGGCTTTTTAATTGCACAATTTCAACAACGGTGATCATTTTCAGCCCTCTGGTCAATTCACTGCTGGGTGAAGGCTTCCCAAAGGGGTGTTGGTCAGACGGAGTTTATTTAAATGCTGGTTTGGTTAATTGGGGCGCACAGGATAACTTTTGATTTCACCCCGCCACTGATTTTAGCCATGGCCGGGAATCATATTAGGGTTTCTGGGTTTATAGCCGACTATGTGAATCACTGTGCAACTATTCCACCCGCAATTGTGCTGGAGACATTTGTTTTTAAATTAAATTCTGGTTGGATACCAAATGTGGGTGAGATCCAACGGTTACGGCACAACCATTTGATGAATGATCACAATTCGAATAAATTATCCATTGCATTTGTATTAAATTTCCATTTGTCCTGTATTTTTCTTGTACAGCTTCATTTGCTGAAGTATACAAAATGTAACATTTTAGCGTAGAATTTGCATCCATCCATATTTAGTCAATTCTTACATCTACAATTCAATCCATGTATCACGCAGATCTTTATAATAGTGCAGTACTACATACCGTTTTTCATTACGTATTTGGTAATCAGCTAGATAGCAAATAAATATTATTCCGTGCAACCAGTACTTATGTGCAACCCGAAATCTCAGCCAAAGGTGGAAATGCAAATATAAAAATGAAATGGGTAGAAAGACGTAGGTGGATAATGAATCCCTGAGTCTCGCGGAGTTTGGAGTGTGATTGATGAGGCCAAACGCTCTGTGTGGCGGCTTGGCAAATAAACACAATTCGCGTGGCGAGATGAGGAGAGGTGACGAACACAAGAGGAGGTCGAGAGGTGGAATAAATGTGAGGTTTCAAAAGAGCACCGACCGAAAACCAGGAGTAGATGCAAAAAAGAGCAAATTACAGCTTTCAGTGTGCCTTACATCATAAAACGTGAAGGCGCTATATATTAACGACAAGGGGGGCGGGAGGGTTGGGTAAGAAGTGGCCAGGTTCAAAGAGAAAACGCTTTCTCCGAAGTAGACGAATCATTTTCGACGGTGCAGGTGCTAAGGAGAGCAGAAGCCCAGGGATTGCCCCCCACCCCCTCTCCCCCCCCCCCACCATGGGACTGGAGCTTCATTCTGGGCCTGCAGAGGAGATCCAAGTGTGCCGACCTCGGAGCTCTTGTTGGAACGTTGGGGGCATCGGCAGCAGCACCCAAATGTAAACAAATGGGAGGCACGAGATCATTCGGGGGCCTTAAAAATGTGGTGAGGACCTTGCATTCAAAATATGGGATTTGGCAAAAAACGCGTTTTGGCGTTGAGAGTTGCGGTGCAGTGGCATACGCCTGCAATCCAATGCTTTCCAAAGAATGAGTTGGCAGATCGTGCAGATTTGTAAAAGTCAAGTTGTGAGGTGGCCAGGAGATGGAAGTACAGTTAAATGGGTTATTGAATCTGTCTGTATGGATATTTGAGTTTCATCCTCTCGTATGCATGGGTTTTGTCCAGGCACTGTACTCCAGTTTCCGCTCACGTGCCGAACACTCACGATTACAATGCAGGTGCCTCCTGAAAAGGAGTTTTGAGACTCGTTAAGGTTATACTGGGTAAGAAAAAAGGACTGATTATCGTAAACAGAGATTTTGTTCAAAACAGGTATGTGGATTCCAAAATAAGTCAATAGGATACAAAGCATTTGGACCCTGCACAAAAAACAATATCACGTGCGCATCATGTTAATATTTAAAGAGTATATATAGTAATATATACACAGTAAACAGCATGTAGAGTAGTATCTATCTATTCTAGATACTGCTGCGATGCAATGGTTTTCGCAGACTGGATTTACAATCCTGAGCTTGGTGGTAGGATTTCCGTCGCTGCACTTGGAACTAACCTCCCCAGCCTCAGTCCACCTGGTAGTACAATGGGTAAACCACAGATAGCACTGGTCAACAAAAAACATTTCTGGCCTGGACTTTTGCAGCTGTTTTAGACTAATTTCAGGGTGCTGATTCCAAATCTGATCTCAGATTTGCTCTATCACATCATTTTTGTGCTATCGCCATACCCCATTTTCATTGATTTTACCCGAAATTAACTCTGTCACTTATTATTGCAAGTTGTTGCGAGTCAGTGACTGCTCTAGTGTTAAAATATGGTGCTGTATTTTTAGGATAGTGTGTTTATAATATAATTTTATGTAGATATCCACATTTATTTAATATTTTTCTTCTGCAGTTTTTATTGAAAATGCAATATTTGATATCTCAAAAACCTGATGTGATAGACAAAAACTGATGCCAGATTTGGAATCAGCACCCCAAAATTACCTTAAAAACGTTGGAATACCTTATGCCAGAAAAAGTGTGTTGACCAGTGTAGTTGATTGGCCACACACGTGTGATGGGAATAAAGTGTGGGTACTGCCACCTGTTCCACATGTTGCACACTCGAAATGAAGGACGTGGGCAGGTGCTCCAAATCGAGGGTAAACACATTTATTGTGGTCAATAGTAATCTTCTGAAGAACAGCACCGTGGTAAATTGGTTGTGGTAAATCTGTAAGATGCAACAGCACGTGTGTCACACACAGCAATCCTCAACCGAGTCACCATTAACCACGTGACTGGTGTACAAGTACGGTTAATCAATAATAGTTTTTCTTCAATCCAATTCTACTACTGATACACCATCGTTGTCTTTGACAATAACCCTTGCACTTCACTATTTGAATATTACTTTAATCCTAAAGCTGAATGTCTATCTACACCATCCACTTATATCGGTATCTATAACCCATTATCTGTACTGTATGTGTACAGTATACGTTCTGTACTTGTCACCATTGTACGATTTACTCCTATACATGTGTTATATTCTCAATAGCATTGCAAGTAGTCATACTCTGGGTGCATGGACATGGTTATAGAATAAACAGGATTAGGGTTAGAGAATTACAAGTACAGTACATCAACCTTTACAGCGCACAGTGCTAATATTGAATATATCACAAACTAACAATTCAAAGCCAAGCTTTAAGTCTATAACAAGTCTAGAACATTTCTAAAACGATCAAACACAACCTTTGGGTCCTTTACCTGTAAAATGCAACAGCACGTGTGTCACATGTGGGGGCTGACGTCCACCCCACCACCCTCGCCGGGCAGGTGGGGCGCAACGTTTGCCCCCTCCACTCCCTCCTCCACCGCGTCGATCGGCTCCCGCCGGGCAGAGGTCGCAAACGGGGTTTGATTCCTTACCCGTACCCGTACCCGGCCGCACCAGGGTCGCAAATGGGTACCCGTACCCGTACCCGGCCGGGTACCCGTTCCCTACCCGTACCCTACCCGAAATGAGTGACAAACGGTTACTCACCAGTGACTCACGGCCTACCCGTACCCGTACCCGGCCGCACCAGGATCGCAAATGGCTACCCGTACCCGGCTGGGTACGGGTAGCCAGGTATCAGGTAGGGTACGGGTATCGGGTACCCAGTTGCGACCTCTGCCGCCGGGTCCCCGCCAACCGGGTGATCGCCCCCCCCCCCCCCCACCCCCGTGCTGGCGCTCTCTCTGAGGAGCATGGCTGCAGCACTGACTCACAGCCGCACGGGGTTACTCCGCACACGCCCACGTACACCACCACAAAGGCTCGCGCTAAAGCGGCTGTATGAATATGCGCGCCAGCGGGTGGTCGTTCGCTACCCCGCCACCCACCCTAATACTCGCGTGGCAGGCTGCTCGGACGCGCCCGCGTCGGCGGCCGCTTAGGTTTTAATACAAGCGCGACTCACACACACACACTCAAATTACCAACATCACACCGACGCTGCAGCCCTGCGCTCGCTCTCCCGCGCACACCGTCACTCAGCCTAATGCGGCACAACACGGCACAACCGCAGTCACGCCTGCAGCGATCTGCTCTCAGCACGCGCGCACACGCTGCACCTCTGTGCTCACTCTCTCGCGCACACCGTCTCCCCGCGCAGTCGCACCACACACAAATCGCAGACACCACGCCGATGTTCTACCCACACACACAGAAATCACACTGCACCGATACTCTGTACTAAAGTTTATTAACGGCGCACATGCACACTACCTGGGGGGAATATTTTACGAGAAGAGCTTAGCCTAACTCTGCCTACAAACCCAGTCACTAAAACATCCTACCATGTACCTAGAAGCTGTACTCATGGCGTCGCATGGATGCTGTGAGAGTCGGAGGGAGAAGGACGAGAGAAAACTTTACCTATCACTCCCTCGTAGCAGCACTTGCTGGCATCACGCGGATGCTGCGAGCGGCTCGAGGAGGCAGGACGGCAGGGAGTGGGTCTTGACGGCCCGAAGGTTGAAGACAAGAGCCCAAAATCGTCCTGGGCTACTCTTTTTATTCCCTTAACTTCAAAGGCCCGGGGTGCCATTGTCCCGCGCAGCCAATCGTGCGCGGTTACCGCCCCCCCCCCCCCCCCCCCTGTTGCCGTGTCCTTGCAGTAGTCCGCGGCGGCGGTCGCCACCAATTGTCCTTCGTTGCCCATTGTCTGGAAGGGCTCTTGCACTTTTTCTTGCTTAATATTCTGCCCTCCGTCCTCCCCGCAATATTGTTAGTAACTCATTGCGGTTGGCCCAGGGAACCTTTTCTTTCTGCGCCCATACAATCTTAAATACATTTTCGGGGCATCGCAATGTAACCTGTCCTGCGAGGGTCGGCCATTCTCCTGGCACCGGGAAGCCGTGGTACTTTCCCTCTAGGGGCCCTTCGGATTAAAACCTGATGTGCCAGGCAATCCCCCGCCAGGACCCTACGTAGGTGCAAGTGCTGCGTGTGTGCGTGTGCTCAGAGTGGGGGGGGTAGTGGACAATCGCAGCGCTTACGGAGTTGCTTCGCATTTATTGTGGTTAATCTGTAAGATGCAACAGCATGTGTATCACACACAGCAATCCTCAACTGAGTCGCCATTAACCACGTGACTGGTGTACAGGTCCAGTTAATCACTAACCCTGCCAGCCACCCACAGGCCCAACTCAGTCATCACATGCTGGTGTACACACTTGCATTGATGTCCTGCATAGCACATAAGGACGTATTAAAAGAGTGGTCCATTCCTAATGTGCCACACACAAGAGGTCAGGCCGGTGTGAAAGAGCAGGCCCAAAGCACTGTGTGCATCGAGTTAAGGCTCATCCTTCCCAGCGGTGGCACGTTTGTCTATCCATAGTCACGCAAGTGAATTAGAGGCCAATGATGGTGTGATTATATAAAGAGGAAGCGATTGAAAAGAGATTGAAGGTCTGTTTGTTTTACCACTGGCTGAGCAGAGACTGAAAGTTAAGTCTGTAAAGTATTGACAGCAAAAATAGGTTTTGTAGTCCCACTGGAGAATCAGATAAAGGTCAGAAATTAACAAACGTATAGGAATGTGTTCTGGTCTGGCTGTAGCTTGTTGGAGCTTCCAGTTTTCATTTTAAATCAATAAATACAATATTGCATTAAATAAATATAAACTAAAACGAAACTATTTTTATTTTATCAGGTAAGACTATATAGCTCTTATTCAGATGTGACCAGGTCACAAAAGATAGCTCAACGAATTGACTTATCACGTGGGAATTTATGGCATCCAAATACTTTTAAAGCACGATGTTGATTCTAAATGCCGAGGGGAAATCCAGAAGACCCGGAGAAAAATCCACGCGACCACGGGGTGAACATGCAAACTCCAAATATATAGGCATTAGGGTCGGGATCTATCCCACGACCTACTGCATACCAGGCGAGGTAGTTAACATCTCGCCGCCGTGGTGCCGATACAATATGGGGAGCAGCCGTAAGAGTGTTTAGTGCACTGCACTGTGACCCAAGCAACGGGACGAACATGATTGGCGAGTAATATCGGAACTGCTTCTGGGCCCCCAAACCCTTCACTGACCAAAACGGTGAGGTATGGTCAAGTGACCCTCGTAATGAGATAGGTATGGGAACTGGCGCTGCCTTTATCTAGCAGTACATTCATGGCAGATGTGATTTATTTAATAATACACAACATTGAAGATCATCTGCAGAACAGCAAATAGAGTAACATGGTTCGGGTTTTGCGTTCTCAGGGAAAAATTCTGAAAATTTTTAGATTTGGAATTATTTTGTATGCCAAATTATAATAATGCTCATAATATACCCGTAAAATGCCTCACCGATTCTATAGACGTTCAGGAGGACCTTGCATTGGGATATTCGAGTCTGTGAAATGTAACATTGAACATTTTATCATTGGGGAAATGTTGGGAAATAATTAAGCATTGACAAACATTTTTTTTAAATGCTTTGTTATTGCACATATGCATGAACACTGTGTGAATATTGGCTGCACATTACCCCGTATTTAATCATAACTTAAAATGATGGCATGTGAGAAAGCACACCATTAACTAATTAAACAAAGCATTATTCATCACATGCAAGCAGTCTGCCATCTCCAAATAACTGATGCTGTTGGTCCCAAATTGTACATATGTCCACTTGCCTATAATGTCCAGTTGCCTAAAATGGGCAGGTGATAACATGGAGGGCTAGAGGTCATCTGACCAATTCTTTGGGGTCAACCCCTCTTTCTGTACTGGACTGTAGCCTCCCTATAGCCTGGACTAGAATAATCTAAATTTGAATCTGATTTTAGAACATAACCTCACTCATTGAGGCAGAATTCGAGATCACAGCATCCTGACAGAAAAAGCCACATAAATCGTAGGTATCTATTGCAATAACGCATTCACGTGCCTGAGTCATACCCACACACACTCGTATAAACACTTAATCTGTATGTATGTAATGTAATACAATTGTTCGCTTAAGTATGCTGTACAATATTTACTTAGCATTTGTTTTAGGCCGGTGCTATGTAGCTAAGCGTTTCAAGATTGTGTTGTGTTTTAGTATACAGTAGTGATTTTATTCACTGGATAATGTGGATACAGTCCTGGCTCATAATGGCCTCAGTCTGCAAAGAATAATGTGACAGATGGAATGCTTTTTAAACAATTATTCATCAAAAGAGATTGACTGCTGCCATCAGCGATGGAATTGGTGAACTCTGTATGTCTTTGGTAGGAGGCATGTGCACTAGACCTTTGGACCAGAGTGTGACTGAAAATCCTCGCATTTTGAACGCATGAATGGCTACTTACATGCCGGAATTAATCCAATAGCAAGGCAAACAGTGCGAGAACGGTAAATGCATTCGAGGATAAATTAAATGCTGTGCGGAAAACAATCACTGTGACACGTACAATGGTGGGCTGTGGTGCAGTATTTATCCGTCTGCGCGAGTGGCCATTTGGATACAGCGCCAAAGCATTCAGGGCTGATACGAAATCAAACGGGAACACGAAATGTATGATGAATGGACAAGCAAGATGGAGGCATTTCATCGGTGGGTTTATTATTCCAAGTTCAATAAAGAATTAAACGTTGCCTAATCTTCCCAACCGTTTCAATAATGTTTACGCCGATTGAAAAAATGTAATGGTGTGCAACAATGAGGAAAGTGACATTCATAATATTTATTTTTAGGACAAATTCTAACTATGACACGGGAAGCAAAAGACACCGAAAGCAGCAAATGGAACGTGAATAAACTCACTAATGTAATGCCAAACCAAAAAAGCAAAACACACAATCTTGTAACGGAACAACTGTCCTTGTTTCTAAACTTGAGTCCGTTTACAAATGCATGTAAATGCAGTATACAGCACTTGGTAGTCAAGAGATTTTTTAAAGTCCATTTGGCAGATGTTTAAAGCATTTAAAACACTCTAGGTATATCTTTGCTATTCACGTGATTACATTTTATGGGATGCAATGGGACTTAAATTGTAGCCACAGTTCTCTGGGGCTGAGCTCTGGAAAATATCCCCCACCTCCCCCCCCCCCTCCATTGGGGGGGAAAGGGGGATTATTCCATGTGAAATTAAACCCTGGTATTTAATCTGCAACAACAAAGGTTACACACGTGCAAGCGTCCAAGTAATAAATGCCATGTAACAAAATATGAATTGCTTCCCTGCTCAAACAAGTACTAGACATGTACTTCTCTCCATTGGCAGCTCTATGACAATGGTGGCAAGTCTATACTCCTGTGGCAACAGCTGGTCTTTCCACAGAACAATACTCAGTTAAGACGCTTCACTTCGTTGAAGCCGTGAAGTCTCCTGCAACATCGACATTTGGCCAAATTGTAGCCAAAGCAACAAGGTGTGGTTGTTTAAAGTCACACGTGTGTTGAAATGCCTGGTTGCACGATTGTTCTAGGAGCAATGATAAGCGACCAATAATTATTAAGCATTAAAAACAGTCATTACTAGAAGTCCACACATCAGAGCCATGCTATGGGGAATTATATGATGGGACCAACTTGAGATTGCTAATTTAGTTTCAGTTAGGATTGCTGCCACGGTGCAATGATTCTCAGTACAATGAAATTTGCAATCTGGATGTCGCTGGTACATTATCCCAGTGCGGTAGTTGAAACAACGGGCAAAGTTTTCTTAAATCCCACCACTTGTGTCGACCCAGCAGTATTAATGGTCACACCACGGTTAACCAATGATTGGCAAGGTCACGTGTGGGTGGGGTGAAAGCATAGGTCAGAGGTCGCAAACGGGTTTTGATTCCTTACCCCTACCCGTACCCGGCCGTACCCGTACCCTACCCGTACCCGATCGGGTAGGGTACGGGTATCGGGTACCTGATTGCGACCTCTGGGATGAAGCCATGTTGCAGGCGCGGGTGGGTTGATTCTAGGAACTTGAATTGTGAGAAGAGACAAGACGTTGGGAAATGAGTGACAAACGGTTACTCACCAGTGACTCACGGCCTACCCGTACCCGTACCCGGCCGCACCAGGGTCGCAAACGGGTACCCGTACCCGTACCCGACCGGGTACGGGTAGCCGGGTATCGGGTAGGGTACGGGTATCGGGTACCCGGTTGCGACCTCTGGCATAGGTGTTCACCTCTTTCGAAATGTTTGGCCAGTATGGGAGAGTAGTCCATTGAACCCTCTACAGGGGCTCTCTAAACTTTCTCGAGGAGAGGCCCTTTCCGCAAGCAATGGTGTGAGCAAGGACATTTCGGGCTTTTTTTTTGTTTCAATTAACTGTAGTCGTCCCATTCGATTGTCCATCCTCGTAGAAATGTGCAATCTCTGAACCCAGACGGAGATAAACTCTGATTTTGCTATCGAGTTAAGTTTAAATACTGGACATCTGTTTCAAATAAAATAGACATTTTGTTAACGAGGCCCATTCTGCTCAATAGAAGTGTTCTAAGCACAGCACCAGCCAGCCTCAGTTGTGAAAAACACAACTGAGCTCAGAGTGAAAACCGTCATCAGCTTAAAATATTCAACCCCTCGAACTGGCCTGCTGTGCCCAAAAGCACTTTTTTTATTATCCCGGAGAGCCATATGGACTTTGCACGCATACAAGCACAAATCTCCCACTCGTGTCCAAAAATACACGACGTGTGTTCGCACAGACACACATAGGGTCAATCATGCGGACATAAACTACCAAGCCAGCACGGCCCTGAGCATTGTACAGCATATCATGCACAACAAATGCAGGCGCATGTTATCACTGCCGTCATCAATCGGCCAGTTTTGAATCCACTACTGCCTTAAAGGTCTCCTTAAGTAACAATCCGAAACGGCATCTTAATTCGACCATCATTTCGTCGCTCCATCTCCCCAGATTTTTACGTCCTCTCGGACGCGTTCCATTCTTGACCCACCGTGCATGTTACGTCAGGATACAAATGTCTGATGCGTGCATATAAACGAATAATAATCATTTCAACTTGTAACGCACCGCACTTTCGTGAAGAGTAAACAACTCTGAGGAGCCAGGGGCCACAGACAAGCAAGGGAAGAGAGCCACGTGATTGCGAGCCGACACCAAACTTCCTCAGAGGCTCTCTGGTCCTCTATATACAGTGAGGGAAAAAAGTATTTGATCCCCTGCTGATTTTGTACGTTTGCCCACTGACAAAGAAATGATCAGTCTATAATTTTAATGGTAGGTTTATTTGAACAGTGAGAGACAGAATAACAACAAAAACATACAGAAAAACGCATGTCAAAAATGTTATAAATTGATTTGCATTTTAATGAGGGAAATAAGTATTTGACCCCCTCTCAAATCAGAAAGATTTCTGGCTCCCAGGTGTCTTTAATACATGTAACGAGCTGAGATTGTGAGCACACTCTAAAAGGGAGTGCTCCTAATCTCAGCTTGTGACCTGTATAAAAGACACCTGTTCACAGAAACAATCAATCAATCAGATTCCAAACTCTCCACCATGGCCAAAACCAAATAGCTCTCCAAGGATGTCAGGGACAAGTTTGTAGACCTCCACAAGGCTGAAATGGGCTACAAGACCATCGCCAAGCAGCTTGGTGAGAAGGTGATAAGAGTTGGTGCGATTATTCGCAAATGGAAGAAACACAAAAGAACTGTCAATCTCCCTCGGCCTGGGGCTCCATGCAAAATCTCACCTCGTGGAGTTGCAATGATCATGAAAACGGTGAGGAATCAGCCCAGAACTACACGGGAGGATCTTGTCAATGATCTCAAGGCAGCTGGGACCATAGTCACCAAGAAAGCAGTTGGTAACACACTACGCCGTAAAGGACTGAAATCCTGCAGCGCCCGCAAGGTCCCCCTGCTCAAGAAAACACATATACATGCCCGTCTGAAGATTGCCAATGAACATCTGAATGATTCAGAGGACAACTGGGTGAAAGTGTTGTGGTCAGATGAGACCAAAATGGAGCTCTTTGGCATAAACTCAACTCGCCGTGTTTGGAGGAGGAGGAATGCTGCCTATGACCCCAAGAACACCATCCCCACCGTCAAACATGGAGGTGAAAACATTATGCTTTGGGGGTGTTTTTTCTGCTAAGGGGATAGGACAACTTCACCGCATCAAAGGGACGATGGACGGGGCCATGTACCGTCAAATCTTGGGTGAGAACCTCCTTCCCTCAGCCAGGGCATTGAAAATGGGTCGTGGATGGACATTCCAGCCTGAGAATGACCCAAAACACACGGCCAAGGCAACAAAGGAGTGGCTCAAGAAGAAGAACATTAAGGTCCTGGAGTGGCCTAGCCAGTCTCCAGACCTTAATCCCATAGAAAATCTGTGGAGCTGAAGGTTCGAGTTGCCAAACGTCAGCCTCGAAATCTTAATGACTTGCAGAAGATCTGCAAAGAGGAGTGGGACAAAATCCCTCCTGAGATGTGTGCAAACCTGGTGACCAACTACAAGAAACGTCTGACCTCTGTGATTGCCAACAAGGGTTTTGCCACCAAGTACTAAGTCATGTTTTGCAGAGGGGTCAAATACTTATTTCCCTCGTTAAAATGCAAATCAATTTATAACATTTTTGACATGCGTTTTTCTTGATTTTGTTGTTGTTATTCTGTCTCTCACTGTTCAAATAAACCTACCATTAAAATTATAGACTGATCATTTCTTTGTCAGTGGGCAAACGTACAAAATCAGCAGGGGATCAAATACTTTTTTCCCTCACTGTATATTAAAGGTGTTATCAGAAAGTGGTCCTCTATATATATTAAAGGTGTTATCGGAGAGTTAATGAGTTTTTACATGTGGGAGCAAAACGCGGCGCCTGGAGAAAACCAAAGCGTACGAGATGGGACAACACGCTCTCCTATTCGGATGAAAGCAGGTGGAGTCCACAGTTTTTGCTTGCAGTGCATTCTCCCGACCGAGCCAGGGTATGGCTTCCTCCTCGATGCCCACCAAGCATGGAGTTTCACAACATTTGTGCAGTGATCCACCGCCCCCCCTCTCGCTCCCTCCACAGCAGTGCTGGATTACATACCACGTGCACAGCCAGCACTGCCCGGTGGATTATCTTCACAGTTCTGACCTTATCATTTGACTGGCTGGGCAGGCAACGTCATATTGTATAGCCATTAAAAGCAAATAAAACGCGGAATTCGAATTAGTATGCAACGACTTGTTGCCTGGAGTGACAGGAACACCACCAATGGTACTAAATTATGCACACGTGTATCAGCATGTCAAGTCAATGCAAGTTTCAGCAAATGCAGAGATATTGCTACACAGGGTGCATGTAGTACATGCTGTACTTTGGTACGTTTACATCCGTTTAGACTCGCAATTTTTTTGAAAAATAATTAAATAGATGCGATATAATTGTTACCACGTACGCTGGAGCATACCATTCACCATCCCAATTTCTACCCAACACTTCATACAATTTTTGGAAAGTTTATGTCATCCATTTTGGTGAAATAATGGGCAATTTTATGCCACATTATATCAAATTACTCAACTTTGAGCCATTTGTAGAATGCATATTCACTGTGCCTTATTCTGCACGGCAGAATGGAATCAAAGTGGGCAGAGTGGTGGTGGGGCACAGAATGAGAGAGCATCTCTGCAATTCGTGGGCCGCTATTCCAGCAGCTGAACCGTAGGTATCTCACATTTGGGAGGTGTACCCACGATGGAACACAAAGGGGGCATGGGTGTAAATAGCATTTGGTGCTTTTAGCAAAGTGTTACAATCGGGTCAATTCCAGCACAAAGAGTGAAAAAACCGCACCTCGAAATGCCGCCTGTGTCCATCCTAATTCGTCTGCTTCCAATGTACACGTGTCAATGAGAATGAATACCAGTAGTTTCCCAGGTTTACATCTTGACCACTATCATGTCAACTACGGAGAGGGGGGCAGGGAGGAGTCGGGCAAGACGGTGGCTCGTAAACTCGATTCCGCCGTTTATGGAGCCTGCCGCAGAGGATTTTATTTTTAGTTGAACCGCGTCTTGCGGTGCTACCAAAAGCTCACCCGAGAGCGATTTACTAAGAGAGCCATTTTCAACAACTGCCGTAACTACTTGTTCGCCCGAGCGGGTGCGCAGTTACTCGAGTGCTCGCATCACAGTCGCGAGGCTGTGGGCATTCAAATCCCGCACCTCAGGGGTCGACAGAACCCATCATCGTCATCCCTTGTGGAGGTGAGAAATTCAGCAGCGCCACTTGGGAAAAAATATATTTGTCCTGCGAAAGCAGAGGTGGTGATGGAATGGAAATGTGTGAAACGGGAGGGGGGGGTCATAGGTCACCAAGGGCAGGCGTTGGAATGGGCAGCCAGAGGTGAGCAACCAAGGAGAACATCGAACTCCAGATGGTGGCGATGACTAAGGGCAGACCTTGGCAGGAGGCAGTTTAGCTGTGTAACAAGGGGCAGAGGCTATAGACACACATGGTGCCAATGGAGGAGCAGACTATGGGGTCTGTGTGTGGATGGGTGTATGTGTGTGTGTCAGATGGGGGGGGGGGGCGGTAGCACGCTGGGCTACGAACCCGGTGATCCGAGTTCAATTCCTGCACACGGCCAATACTAGTGACGATTATTGGAACCGGTCTTGGGCCTTCCTTAGGTCGACTCAGCCTCAAATGAGTACCTCGTCTGGAATGTAAACATCACTGCTGGGGAGACAAAGGCGGCCGGGCGTGGTGCTGGCCACCCACCCCCTCGTGTGTGTGCCGGCCTTTACAGGTGCTCGCTAACAGCACTTGCTCCCAACAGTCTGTTAAAGCTATACGGGGGATCTTTGTATTTGATGGATCACAGCCTGATTAGCTGACTGTGTCCTTGGGCAAAGATGACCATGGCACCATGTTGCTGTGGCAGAGGTCTCCCTTGCCATGTCTCTAACCTATGATTGGCCTGTGCAGTGAAGGCGGTGTGGATGTTACACCTACAACACACACAAAAACAGTTGGCAATTTCTTTGAGAATTAATTTTGAGTGATAAACTTAGCAACCCACTTTTGTAACCCTTCAATAAACAATCCTTCCTTTTGGTATTTTTACCACCACATGTGTTTTAATATATATTTTAAAAAAGGACATTCTTTTTTAATCTGTCTCTGCAATAAATGATTAAACATTCCTGCTGATAAACATATTAATGGTCAAAAACAGTGTATTAGTATGGTAACGAATCTGCTCATAGTCGATATTTAAGCATGCAAAACGGTTCAGTAAAAAATTGTATTGACATCGTTGCATCGTGGGAAGGCAGGTGCATTTTGAAGTCATATTGTCCTTGCTATTGTGGTGGCAGAATGCAATGAGCAGACGAGGGTGGAATGGCGGGAGGGCCTTTTAATTTTTTCATACGGAACATATGGACTATATAAAAGCATCGCCAAGGACACGGGGATGTATGCAGTCACGGGACCTCTGCTAGAATGGGCTTCGGTAAGGATCCCTATCAGTCATATCACAACAGGGACCTAGATGGGGGGATTGGCTTTGGGAACTTGGCGCCAAACGTGTTGACACAACATCAATAGCGAGCACAACGACGGGAAAAAATGATCGCCGGGGTTATTCTTGAAGGCGTCTTCCCGACACTCGGCAAAGAAGGCAGCTGCTTTGATCACCAACAGATTTAAACATACGCTTTCGCTCTAATCCAATGACTGCCCTCATGTTGCAAAACGGCACACTACTCAAAAGTAATTGCTTAAATGCGTATTTGTACACCTTTGGAAATGTTTACTTGAAAAAACAGCAGAAATTTTCTTATTGAACATGCGTAAAGTCACTGGAGAAACAGCGGCATATTTTAAAACACAAACGATGGACCCTTCTTGAATGTAGATGCTGTATGTGGGTGGAGGGGTGCACTTTGGCTGGCGCAACAGTGCTACAACCCCCGAGTTAAATTCCTGGGCCATGGCTAAAACCAGTTCCCGGTGATATCTCCGTTGATCCAGGGCACTGCCCCCTTTTACCAACCCGCACAGACCCAGCGTGGTGAAGTATGGTCAAGCATCTTCTTTCAGAATGTGAAAAAAATAGGAAAGAACATATTTTGATATGCAGTACAGGCTTTGTTTTTACAAGCCAAACTATTGTAACAAAAAAAAACATCACAAGGTTATAGGTGGAATTATTGTCATCGCGAATTTACATTGGCACAAAAATGTACACACATGCTAATAGCAACATAGGTATAAGGAGGCCAGGGAGAAATCACCAATGACTGACGTGGAATGGGAAGGTCTTCACCCAGCAGTAGATTTTAAAAAAATCTGTAAATTATTAATGTTGTTTTCGTATATGTTGAAGCTCAACCTGATGGCCCAGAAGCAGAAGGAGTGGCTCACATTCGGAAGGTTGCCAGTTCAAATCCTGGCCGGGGATTGAACTCAGAACATCATCCTCATGGGTCGATAAAATATCTACTACTTTGTGGGGGTGTCAACAGTAATTGCCCTATGGATATACCCGTCCCCACTAAAGGAATTTGGAATTCACACCGCATCAGTCCTCATTTGAGCAGGAAATCATTTGACTTTTTCTGACCTGTCTAACAAGCAGCAACATTTCCCAAGTTGTTTGTTTGTGGTTTCTTCAAAAGTTGCCTCGGCATAGGGATACATTCGATTCGAGCGGATGTATCACACAGCCTGGCTGCTGTGTCCCGAGTGATTATAGTTCAAGGTGTAGGATAGGGTAATGTATTTTCAATGTCGTAAGCATGTCAAAAAATGATGACATTTTTGTAAATGTGTCTCTTCGCACCGATTCTGCGGAGCGTGTAATCGGCGAGTGCTTTCTGCACCCCCCCCCCCTCCTCAATGCCTGGTGGCGCGTGACGTGTATGCATGGTCCCAGGATACTTGGCCTCGAGTTGCTCCTTGGCAGGGAGGGAGCCTAGGCCTTTGGTATAATCAAGTGCATGAGCGCTCAGGTGCGCCGATGAAGTGTGCCTCGCTGGGGGGACAGTCCCGTACCTTCGGGGGGTTGTTGGGGTGGAGGGAGGGCTGCGTACACCCCCCCCCCACCCCCTACTGTGGAAGACTCAAAGCCCCCCCCCCCTCCTTCTAATTTCTAATAGTCCAGGAAAAATATGTTGGTACTCCCTTTTCCTCATATACACAGTGGATGGGAGTTAAAAGTAAAATTCAATCAATAATCATCATCATCATCATCCATGATTGATCTACCGCTGGATGAAGGTCTCCCAAAGATGCCACCATCTCTTACGGTCACGCATTGGTCTGTTCCACCCAGCGCGTGCACACACGCGGGCTAATTTCATCACTCCATCTGCTCGCTGGACATACAATGAATCGATGCATGTAAGCATTTAATGTAATTATAAATCATATATGTTTACACCGCGGGAGATTCTACCACCAAGGTGGTGAGATGGTGGGAAACGTTATCCGTCAATTTAATCATGACTATTCACCAAGTCGGGGACAAGTCATTACATGGGTACGCAATGCAGCAGTGCATCGCTTTTCGTAATTCACGCATCACGTGAAGAAAATGACCGTGAATTTGAATGTAGATTTTCAGCGTCTGATTAATGTAATCATACCTGTTCCATTTGTCTGCAGTTTACGGTCAACATGAACCTCGCTTCTGTGATATTCATAATTCGTTTCTCTTGAGTATAAGTATAATGTCAACGTTTAACTATAACCCCACCACAACTGGACAGAGCCAAATCAAATCAAGTTGTCATGTCATGTGCAAGCAGGCCAATTCATTTGCTTCTTAGCAAAACCAGAACACTGAAGAGCAAGACAACTTTGCAAAAGAAACAATTTTGTAAAATGCACATTATTATACAAAGTCAACCCAACCCAGACATAAACTAAACAGAATGCATAATATTGGTTGTGAAAGCCTACGTATACGCTCTGTATTTGTTGTTCTAATTGCACACTGACACCAGATATGCTGTGGGATTATACAAGGTATTGCAATCTCTTTGCGGACGTTTATCTTGAATGTCGAGTAGAATCTCACCGCCAGTGCATCGGTAATGCAGGCCAAACACACGAGACCAGTATGGTTTCTGCTTTGACGGAGTTATCCCTTGATTTTTAATAGCTTCGGTAAAGTCACGTAGGTAGAAAGATAAAATAAAACAAAAAATAATATATTACGATGCTTCGATCGCATCGCAAAAGGTCATCTTCAGAAGGAAAAAATAATCCAGCAGTGGAACTGCTAAACCAGCTTGTTGTATATGTGTAAGCTGGTCTTACATATATAACAAGCTTTTGTTAGTTTTTAATGAAATTGCCGAGAGTACATTGTGTTGTTATTATAAACCAAATGCTTTGTGTTTTGTGTATGCTCAGTGTTCAGCTTTCATATAAATGTTATTTTATGTCAAGCGCTCTGAGACACTGATGGATGTGTAAATGTGCTGTATATAAAAAGACCGATTGATTGGTAAGTGGTAATTTGGCTTCATAACAGAATAATTAATGTTTTATATTCATATAAAGATAACCGTATATCAACCGATGAATATGATCTACAGAAAGTCACCCTTTCTGCTCTAATCACTTTCCGGAGGGAATATTTTACAATGTGATAGAATTGCGTGCATCTGCTATATTTTAGCCAAATTTACTATTTATCTGGAGCCCATAACACCGGTGCTAAACACAAGTACAGTTTAAATATCACAAGCTGAAAAAACTTTTTTTTTTAATTGAACGATTTTGGTAGTTTGCTTCAGCAGATTATGATGTCGCTTTAAACTTATTCAAAAGCAAGGGTGGGGTATGCTTAAATTGCATTCAATATATCTTTTTAATCACTTTTTTATAGAAACGTATAAAAGGAATACATTTTAAAAAGTCTTTGAAAATTAAGATTTTAATAATTTAAGAGGCCTAAATAATTAGTTATGTGATGCTTATTTTTCATCTAAGGGTTTTTTTTACTGGGGCTATAAACGGTATCCATAGAGAGATATGGTCTCTGGAGTAGCCATAATTATGAAAGGCAACAGATGGTCATTGGAATGTTGCAATGCTTAAATTTTCATGCAAATGAGGATTTTGAAAATGTTTTATGCCACAAAAGTTCGTATGGCAGGATCAATTGATGCCTACTAAATATGTTATTCTAGCCTTTTTCTAGTAAAATTAATGCAACACCCTTTAACAAACAAGCGAAGTTTGTTCATGTAAATTGCGAGAAGTCATGTCAATAATATTTAAACGTATATTATCAAGAATGTTTGGAATCGGCAGCAGTACAATAGGAAATAAACTCTGGAAAAAATATATTCAGATCCATTTTTTAAAAGTCTCCGTAATTTGAATCCCTGCTGGGATTCCCACATCGATATTACCTGCCATTCCTGTTACTCTAGACGTACGTTTCAGAAAATTCATCATCCTCTTGTCATCATTTATAATGAACAAGTCGCCCATAAGTTGTCTTGCAGGACATAGAAATTCGGTGAATAAGAAGGCGTCAAACGGCAATGTCATACAAGTATCTGCATTTATCTGTGATACCACGGTTGAGTGGAATCTTTTGTGTGGCTTGGCACAGGTCAAAGGATCCACCAAGTCAACGAGGAAAATAACAAAAATCAGGTGATCGACGAGTCATGTGATAAGAGGTTGTTTTAAAACAATTTACAATAAATAACGATCCGCAAGCAACAATAATCGATGAAAACGCCCTGATCATCGTCGACGATGGGCGTACTCATTCTACACTTCATATACGAATTATCTCAAACACTGCAGGGTTATTTTCGCATTCAGCCAAATTGGAGCATTAACAGAATGTGAAGCAGAAATATTAGTTTTTATCACCACGGGCAGCCGGTTACCACGTGATCGCGACGGCCTGCGGTGGGAGCAGGGCAATAACAACTCTCGCCACGAGCACAAGTGGAGGGAGAAACACGGGCACAAAGAAAGGGTGTGGAGCTGAGATGGAAAATGAAGACGGACAGAAATAGAGAGAGAGAAATACGCACACAGAGACAGAGGCAAACACGGTGAAACAGAGGTCGACTGAGACACACACGCACACAAGCCAGAGAGACGAAGGGAGATAGATGGATGGCGTTCATTTGAGTGAATGACGATTGCAGGATAGGACAGGAAAGTTGGTTGCGGGATAGTTTTGGGTATTTTTGCACAATGTGTGTTAGGGAGCGGCGAATATGGGCTAAGAATATAATGTAATTGTGGATACATTTTTAATAAATAAATAAACGTTGTCGCGTAGTTATGGTTGAGAGAAACACAAATGGGTGTTGATGGGGAATTATTTGGGGCTCTTTGCCAGATTGGTTAGAAAGATCTGGCGCCACGAGGAGAAGGAGGGAGCTGCATTACATGACCTTGAAAGACATTTCAGATTTGTTCAGTAATGGGTCGCATAATTTTTGAACATACAACCTTAAAGCGGTATCCCATGAATATAGAGATGCTGTTTAAAATGCTTGCCAGATGAGTCAATTTAAAGCATCACAAATGCATAAACGAGATGTCACATGAAAAGATATTAATACAATTCAACAGAGGAGGAGCTCCTGCAATGCTTGCGTAGATTATTATTGTCATCTGAATAGCGTCGTGATTGGGCATATGTATCCATTGTTGAACATAGAGGAACGCATTGATAGTCTGGTGGGTATGCAAAACTGCTCTAAATTAGACATCGATAGTGTATATTGTCAGACAACCGTGGAGGAAACGTGTAGATGGGTTTTTTTTATGCAGCTGGATTGAAGCCATTTAATCGGGTGCCATCTCGCTTGAAGAGTACTGGGTACCAATCCCAACGTTAATGGGCATAACCTTGGCGGCTTTAAGTGGCAGTTTGGCTGGATACACGATGATGCAAGTATGTTTAATCCCATGCTCAATAGTCATTCGGATAGACTGAGAGAAATGCACTTGCAGTTATTAGCTGCAAATATAAACCAGAAGTCGCCAAAGTGCCCCACACATTACAGCAAGTGGTGCAATTCCTGGCCTTCCACGAATGGTGCATTTAATGAGCGATAACCAAAGCAAAGCAGTCCACAGAGAATGCCTCGCATTGGCAATTTGCGTGCGTTCCTTTGCGTTGGCTCGCAAAGAATTAAGTCGTGGTCTTCACGCGAGGCAGAGCAGACCAGGGAAGTTTTGACCAACTGAAATGATTTTTAAAAAACGCACCCGTGCTACCATTTCCTAAACGTTCGCGCTGGATACAGATTCTACCCATTTCACCGTGGCAGTATCCATCACCTGGTATCCATCTCTCTAAAAAATATGGTGATCATACCCAACTAACTCGAGAAAGAAAGCTATGCTCAGCGAGTTGCGTACTCGTTGTTATCCGTCAAGAGCCTTGAAGTCACATCCACCTTTGTAGAATCCTCGCAGGGTATAGGATTAGCCCGGAGGTGTTGGAAGGGTTTCAGTATATGATTTACTGTATTTTTTACTACGCTTCAGTTGCTTGACTTTGCAACAATGCATAAGGAATGCCCCTTTATTCTAAGTTAGCAAGCGTTTTTTGGGCAGACATTTGGATGCATTTTTAAGGCTTCACGATGGCACTTCTGAGATGCGTAAAGACAGCATCTATTTCTTTTCTCAATATTCGCCAAGGTATGTGGTGTATTATGATGTCAAATACTACAGATGTGGTATTTTATCGTGACTTTAACCATTATGCGTTTAAAAAAGAAAAACATTATTTATCTGACGTAGCCCTTTTATTCCATGGTTCTTGTCGTAGACTTCACTGCAGTCATTTGTGGATGCCGATGACCCCAATGGAGTAGAAAATGGATGATTGGTCACCAACCATACGCATGACCTCATTCATACCCTGTTTGCGAATAATACAAAACGCAATAAAGCCATTAAAACTACATTTTCTCAATTAACATTTTCTGAAATGCTTCATTAAGGGTGCCCAGTATCAATAAATGACTTCCATTAAGGTTGTCTTTAAGTATATTTATTGATGGTCCACAAAAAACGTTCATACACATCATTGAAACCACATTTACTTATTGCTTTTTTCATTACAATGATGTCAAAGGTCACCTCTGTGTGTATTGCAACGTAGGTACAAATTTAAAATTTCTCTTTAGCCAAAGGTCCAATGGTGAATCGAGAGTAACGTTGTGTACAGATTGTTATGCTCATTTTGGTGAGAAAGGCAAATGTTATAGCCAGTTGAAATTTAATGCAATGACAAATGTATATCATGCCATGATTTCGAAACCACACATGCCAAATTGTAATATACTGCAATATAATGGTAGTACAGTACATCCATATAGTGCCATGGAAGTGAATACCAAAACCATAAATGGGAAAAAATTACTAATCTTCTGTTTATGCTGCAGGGCCATTGGTAATAGTTCATTGAGCATACCCTATGGGTAAAAGCTGTGATTTGCAATTCTGCAGTCGTGGTGAGAAAAAAAAAACTAAAAAGATCACATCTGAAATAATTCATAAGCATGGTTATTCCTTAGATCATGACCTGTGGGCATCTGCATACTTCTGTTTGAGAAAACCAAGCCGGAACCATTGAGCTGTGAAGAGGTAATTTGCAAAAAAGAAACGCATGCTAAAAACAACGTTTTGTGACTAAAATGTACACAATGTTCAGCTTTGAAATCATGCAGAATGGCTCATAAAACAGGCACTGCCTATATTAACAACGACGATGGCATAATCTGCCATTTCAGGAGCAGTTTATAAAGGGACTGACGCATAATCGCGGAAGTTAACATAAGGGAATGGATTTAGCCTGCCATAAACTGACAACAAAGCTATGGCAAAAAGGTCAATGTGTGTTTAGTAGTTAGTAATGGTCAAGAGGCAATTAGCTTATGTGTAGTGCAATCTGGACCTCGTCTATTATGATTATGGAAGGGGTGACGCAAATTTCGCTTTCAAAAGCATCAGTGGCATTCCTGATACTGTAGACGAGGGTTTTTTATATACACTCGGGCAAGGCTGAGATTTTTGTTTTGTTTTCCACTTGATTCTTGCCAATGCTGCTGAACTGCCAGATGTTTGTAGGGAAAAAGGATCCTCTCTGTTAAGATGTGGGTTCTAGTTCATTGCAAAAACATGATGTATTGGTTCAAGCAAGCCTCACTGGTCGTGTTTCATATTCTTGGTTCTTTTGGTAAAGTCACGTAAAAGGGAAATAATAAAATAATAAAAAAATAAATTTAATTTCTCACGAAGTTTCGACTGCATTATGTCCCTTCTACGTGACTTTACCGAAAGAACCAAGAATATGAATCCCTGCAGTCATGAAAGCTTTAAATACAAATTTGATCGTGTTTCCTTATGTTCTAACCGATTCTGCTGGAATGATGCACTCCCACGAGGTCGTATGGGCTGTCAGAAGGCGTAAAAATCTGCGTTTTTTTATAAAGGGATCGTTGAGTCGAGGTGCATTGTCAACTTATTTTGTGGCTGCAACCTCTTTTCGAAATAGACCATTGCATTTATAAATGACGAGGCAAAGAGAAATGTTTTTGTTACGACTGTAGAGTAGGCAGTGCTCTGTAGCTCAGAATCTTTATTTATCTTGGAGAAATCCGATGAGCTATGAAGCTCTTTTTCACAGGTGTCCAGCAGGGGTGGGTCCGAACGTTACGATAAACAATACAACAAAAACCTATTGGGTTGCAAAGTATAGGAAAAGGAACCCCAATCACTCCAAATAAATACGTAACTTAGATGAAACGTATACAAGTTCATCTTCTTGGTTCTTTCGGTAAAGTCACGTAGAAGGGAAATAATAAAATAATAAAAATAAAACATAATAAAATAATAAAAATAAAACATTATAAAATAATTCTCACGACGTTTCGGCCACAATGCAAGCAGCCGTTCGCAGGTGAAGACCAGGTCTGTCGGGGAGACAGCGTCTGAATGAAACGTCGTGA
This sequence comes from Lethenteron reissneri, assembly GCF_015708825.2. Taxonomy (NCBI): domain Eukaryota; kingdom Metazoa; phylum Chordata; class Hyperoartia; order Petromyzontiformes; family Petromyzontidae; genus Lethenteron; species Lethenteron reissneri. Next base: position 5,724,575 of record NC_083805.1, read on the forward strand.
GAATTATTTTATTATGTTTTATTTTTATTATTTTATTACTTCCCTTCTACGTGACTTTACCGAAAGAACCAAGAAGATGAATCTCTGCAGTCACGAAAGCTTTAAATCGAAATATACAAGTTCAAATTACATAAGTATTCCAAGCTTAGGCAAGGCAGCAAAACAACGGCAGTCCTGGACCACACCAAGACAACACACAGTCCCGCAAGTAAAATAGCACATTAAAATGTAACAATCGATGCATGGTATAAGGATGAAAGTTACACCTCACATTGGCAAACTTTGCTCCTTCATAGTTATCCAACTACTGCATAGGCCATTGCAATTGAAATGTAAAGCACGTTTGCAAAATCTTAAAAAGAAAAAGCTTACGTGAACACTGCATGGGCAGGCGCGTGGGCAGAAGAGTGTTGTTCATCGTGTGTTGTATTCCTGCACCGTGCTGGAAAAGAGCCCACGCAGCTCTACAGATTACTTTATTGACGTTATTGCACACAGATATCTTCTATAAAATATATATATATAACGTACACATATGGTCCGTACAAGTTGTGTGCATTAAACTGGAACGGTGACGAATGCATTGAAGATAACAACACCGACAACAGAAGTGGTAGACTTTACGAGGAGGTCAAAATATAAATGTCGAGGGGAGCAGACAATGTTCAAAGAAAATAAGTCACATCACGAGAGAACCAGTTAAAGACGGTAGGGTAAATTCAGAAGTTACGCTTGTAGCTTTTCAATGCGTTTTCAGTGCAAGTTCAGAGGGAACTTGTACATTTACACATTTTTGTAAGCGTAATAGGAGAGGCTGGTGTGTGTTTTTTTTTCCCTCTCTCTCTCTCTCGGTGCCAATCCTGCCCTCTCTCGTCGTCCTATGCAGTAAGTTCGGCATCGTGAACCCATTTTACGGGCTGTCAAATAATAATTGTCAACAATTTCATCGGCGGTGGCCCGATGGCAGGCAAACTCTCACACCACTTCCCTTCTCTTCGTCGCCTTCGTTCCACCTCCTCTGCAGATGAAAGAGCATCGACCTGTTCTGTTAAACGTGATACAATTGTTAAGCTGTTTGTTTCTAAGTTTAATGGTCGTATTTACACATTTTGTTTGGCGGGTATGGGGCACCAATGCCGCAAATTGCGTTCTCTATGTAATCTGTATCGCGGTTGTGATGAATTACTTTCAATTTCGTTTCACAACCACTGTTTTACATTGAATTAGTAATTTGTTACCCACCTTACCGATTCTAGATACAAAAAGCAATGGTATTGGATAATAATATAAAATAAAATAAACACTTTCCTAAATAGCTTCCCTTGACGGCACTTTTGTACGTACAGTATATGCAACCAGCAATGCTGTGAAAGTTTGGCAGGTCGGGCTTGTGCAGAGCACATCATGATAAATTGATAAATGATGGACAGATGGTTTTGCGCAAGGATTTGAAGCTTACAAGTGAATCCAAAGAGCACTTTTTTAATTAAACGTTCCTGATTACCATCTGCATTTAAACTGCAATATATGCACCCACGGAATGCAGGCATTTAAAATTTAATCTGTAGATGTCCAGCAGGAACGGTTTGCTCCTCGATATGCTATTGTGCGATATGCTTGGAAGTCTAAATGAATGCGAGTTTCATCTTCTTGGTTCTTTCGGTAAAGTCACGTCGAAGGGAAATAATAAAAGAATAAAAATAAAACATAATAAAATAATACAAATAAAACATAATAAAATAATTCTCACGACGTTTCGGCCACAACTCAAGCAGCCGTCCTCAGGTGAAGAACATACAGCGTCTGAATGTCTTTCCGACGGACCTGTTCTTCACCTGAGGACGGCTACTTGCGTTGTGGCCGAAACGTCGTGAGAATTATTATGTTTTATTTTTATTATTTTATTATTTTCCTTCTACGTGACTTTACCCAAAGAACCAAGAAGATGAATCCCTGCAGTCGGGAAAGCTTTAAATCGAAATTGAATGCGAGTTTCTTTGAGAAAACAGCACTGCGGTCTACCTGCCCATGTGTGGAGCCCCGAGTTCAATTTCTGGCCATGGCAAACATGCGTGGCTGCGCGTGATATCTGAACCGGTCCTGGGCATCCCCCGAGGTCGACAGCCTGAGCCTTGAAAGGGCTTACTTGGTGTATAGCACATCAGCGCTGCGGAGACAAAGGCAGCTGAGTTGGTTGTGGTTCTGGACACAGCAATCCTTAGGCGCCATGCCGGTATTAATGAATGCTCACGACAAAAATGGCACTTTCCACAACAATCTGTGGGCTACACAGGGGATCATTTTCTTCGTGTGCGTGCGCGGCTTAAAAGGGAGTAAGATTCCCGTGTCTCGTGTTTGTCACATTGTAGAATGATTTAAAAGACCTCATGCGGGATATGTAGTAAACAGGATTCCATCACTCTATGCTGGTTCGATCTGTGCGATTTCGCACATATGCGGCTAACCTATTTCTATCCAAAATTCACTGTGGTTGGAATTCACCCAGACGTGGCTATGCGGTTGGACGTGGGACAGCATTGCGTGTATGTCCTACTTGGCAGGCAGCTGCTTGTACCCTTTTCTTGGAACTTAGCTACCGCATAAAGCGAGGGAAACCGGGAGCAATATGTAATGTAATATGTTAGTGTTTGTTACGTCATGATATATAACGTAGTGTGTAATAAATACGTCACGTAAATTTTACATTAGCGTGTGGATGCATAGTTTAGTTTGTGCATTCCATGCTGTCTGAAAAGCATGTGGGGCATCATTACAATATTGAGGGAATAGACGCTTCAAATGTATCACGAGTGGTCTGTTGACGTCACCGTATCGATGTGTTCTCGCGTGTGCAAGACACGTTTGATGTCACTAGAGTGTTAAATGGGTGCTCGATTGTGGCATTTTGAAGTATTTTTTTTTACCAAAGCGTTGTGCTCACATTAGACTCCCTAGGGCAGGGCCTGTGGAAGCATAAACAAGATCCAGTACAGTAATTGCTATTAGCGACTTGGGTAGCATATTCCTTTGAAGAGCTAATAAAGTGCACTGCAAGATAGAAATGAATAACTTTGTTCCATAGTTGAGCTTCAGTAGGTCTGATTTGTAAAAAATTAAATAAACTGTGGTAATCTACTAAAACAGAGCCTTTCTTAGAGTAATGCGTTTTAAGATCAGCACGTTTGACTTTACTTGCCATAGAATAGCAGCAAGTGTTAACTCAGCCTTTGCACGTTTGCTCGAAATCGCCCCAACTGGACATCAGGAGAGTGGTCGCGTGCAGATTGACGACAGTGGACATCTTGCTGGATGGCCACACTGTGGCTCCAGGTCACCTGAAATCACGGAAGCTTCCTAGCCACAACAGAACCACCTACAAAAAAACACACAAACACACCGCCACACTGGAAATGTGGTGAATACGGCTCGACTGCGATAGCAAAGGACGTTACAGCACACAACGGTCGACGTGCAGAAGTGAAGATACTCCAGCAACCCACTTACCCACCCACTCAAAGAACAAAGATCCCCTGCCCCCCAACCACCCCCCCCCCCCGTGTAGCCTGAACAGACTGTTGGGGCAAGTGCTGTTAGCGAGCACCTATGAAGTCCGACAACGGCACACTAGGAGGTGGGTGGCCAACACCACGCCCGGCCGGCCTTGTCTCCCCTGTTGGTGATATTTTGCACACCACACCAGGTACTCGTTTGAGGCCAAGTCGACCTAGGGGAGGCCCATGACCGGTTCAGATAATCGTCACGTGGCAATTTACGAACACAAACTCGGGTCGCCGTGTTCGTAGTGCAGCGCGCTGAACCCGCTACACTACCGCTCCCCACAAGCACCCACTCAACCACTTTACTCACCCACCAACTCATTCGAACAGAGGTGTCGGCAGCTCAAAAACATGTGAACTTGACACGAAAACAGGCGACTGTGTGGCGACACGCAGGAGCATCTTTTGGTCCGTCAGCTCCCGGAGGATCCGTGCTCCTTGGGAGGGCTGCACCATGGCTACAAACTGCGGGATATCATCCACCACTTGCCCAATACTGGACAAACGTATGACTCTTGGTGGTAGGGCACGAGAAGATTGACTTTCATGAGTACCGAATGTTGTTTCGATTGGCCCAATCATTAAACATCATGCAATGAGGGACAAGAAGTATTGCTAGTTTCTCCGCACTCGACACACTCGTGGCCTAAATTGTCAACTGGTAATAACGATAGGCTTATCATGTATATATTGAAAATGGCATGCATCACTAATTTATTTAAAACAAGTATCATTTACTAACAACAAGCAACTTGTTAATTTAAATTGGCTTGAACCATCATATGTACTGTTACACTATTATTAGTAAAACTACTAAATGTCAATAAGTGTCAACATTTTGAACATAGTTTGATGAAAATGCATCCGTGTAGAATTATAGTCATTATGTTGATTCCTTTAAGGAATATGTTTTGAACAATTTTACAAAAAACAAACACATTACAATAATTGAACCTCACAATTAATTTCACATCCCATATATTTATTTAACTGGTCACATGCAAACAACTAAATTTGCATGCAAATTTGAAATTAAATGTGTTGGCATTTAGCAGTCCTTGTGTTAGCTCGGAAGCATCGCACGGCTGGACAGATCTGTATCGTGACTGTTTAACACCAACGAAGCACAAATCCATTTTCCAATTTGAAACCTCATTTTAGAGGACAAGGTTTCGAGCCATAACGTGGGCGCACAAGAACACACGAGGAGATTTGATGTAGCATTTAAGCCAATTTGATATTAATAGTTCATTTTGATTGAATAAATCTTGGCAAGTGTTGCGATTTATTTAAGCAGGGTCTTTCATGTGATGTTTCGCCAGTTGCTTTTATCATATTATTAGTATGTGGAAGGCAACTGGAGCGCCAAGAGAAAAGCCATGAATATAAATACAGGAATAATAATTTTAAAAAATGTCAAACTACAAACTTGGAAAAATCATTCTGTCATGATCAACCACTTATCCAGCAGCTGGCCCACACTCCCTGGCTGAAACGCAGCTGTGTACCACAGGTTTTCTTAGTGGTCTTAAAAACTTACATTTCACATTTCTGAACATTTGCAGTTTTTTTTTTAAGTTTGCAAATATGGTAAGTGGAAAAAAGTGTGTGTCTAAAGCCTTGCTCAAAAGAAATGATAATGTTAATGAATTAGACCCAGGGTTTTCAATGATGTCAATAAATATTTGTTTTTTCAAATGAGCCAAAAAATCCGGGGATCACCAAAACAAATTAAGCTTATTGGAATGTACTGCGTGTGATAAATTTTATAATTAATCACTTCTTTTTTAAGTGGACTACATGATCGAAATGGTTAATGCCAAAAATGAATTAACACAGACCTGTGTTAATCTGCTCCTGGATAACGACCTCCCCTTGCCCATGTTCATCGTGGGTTTTTTTTTATTACCTCTCTTTACCAAACCGCTTCAGATTATCAATTCGCCACTGACATTCACTACGATTGGCATTCGAACTCAGGAAAGTGGCTTCGTCGCATTGGGTGCAAACTTTTCCCCTACTTCCCCCCTAATCCCTCGCCCACTTCAAAGCAATGTTGATTGTTCATGTCTTGCATACATATGTTAAACCATTTGATTAGGCACTTTGAAGCCAGCAACGTGATAATCTACTCCAGCGTACAGAAAAAGATGTGGACACCATCATTCAATTATTCAAGATGATTGGCTCTTTGTAAAATACAGCATGGCATGACAAGCAGGCAGCCTTCGGGGTACTCAGGAACAGCATTTACACTGACATTCGAGAAAAATTTCTTGTTTTGATGTTGTGTTAATTTACTACTATAATGAGCCAAGAATGTCTATGCGTCCCGCACATGGCGTCACTCCACGTCGGCCAGCCCCCCTCATTAATAATCATGAACAGTCTTGATTTTAAGCTTTCGTGACTGCAGGAATTTATACAGACTGTTTCAAACAGTCTGCCTCAGCAGCAGACTATGCTTTCCCACCGGATGACGAACGCTTGTGTTGCGCCCAAAACGTCGTGATTTATTTTATTTTATACCGACGTGACTTTACCTAAAGAACCAAAGAATCATGAACAGGTGAAGTCCTCCAGATGGATCCCCGCCCCTCATTAATAATCATGAGTGGATGATGTTACTCCACATGTAACACCCCACCCCCGCCATTAATATTAATTAGCGGGTGACGTCACTCCACATGGGAAAGCGAGGCGCCTCCTCCCCCCTCCTCGGCGTCAACTTACGACCCTCACGTCATCACGCGATGTCCATGACGCTGTTGAGACATCGAAGTAAAAAGGACGTCATGATGAACAAGGGATTATAACCTTTAAATGAAATAGGTCTGTGTCACTGCGGCCTTACAAATTGCACCCGAATTGATGCAATGAATATCACGTGGTGTTCTGCTTTTCGCTTGCAAGTTTCAGATTTACTGAAATACACCCGTCCTTGGACGGGCAAAAGAATAGTTGTATTATATTCATACACTCTTCCCATGTGAAAATTTGCTTTAATTTTTTCGTGCTCCTTGATTATTTTAGCTTGTTTGTCATAATTGTCAAACTGGAAGACTGACAATCAGAAGGTTAAATGTACTGGACAATTCGGCGTCCTTTTTTGCATTTTTAAATATTGCTTTTTCAAAAGTAGCGACTGACAAACAGCCTAACTTCCACCATTCTGCAGAGCACATTACTTGTCGATGGCCGAAGATAATACCAAAAATATAAATGTCATGTCAAACTACAATGATGAAAAAAAATCTTTAGACGATGCATTCAAGCAATATTTGGAAACAAACCCTCAGTTGATATATCAATTCACAAGAAATGTATTATGCGTCTACATTGGTATACTTGAATGGTTTCCATTATCCAGTCAAGTATTGTTGCACATGGTACAATAATTAAAGAGCACTTATAATATTTCTTAGATCCTTAATTTGGTGCAGATTTCTCATAGGATATTAAATTCCCAACTTGAGTTAAGTCCTGAAGGCATTAATGCATTTTAATACATATACATGTTTTAATATGCTTAGCCATGCGTATTCACATTATTTTACGATACTGGCAATTTCCTCAACGACTCTATTGTTATTTTAATGTATGACACTATTAACAAATTATATACAAATAAAAAAAACAGAAAATTAGTGATTCGTAATAGTTGCAACATTGCCTCCCTACAAACACAGCTGCGCTTTGCGATGCCTTGAAATGAATTCAGACATTCGAATTATTTGATACCAGCGGTTCCTCTTTATTTAAAAACCTCACCCCCACCAGTATCTTTTAGAGCGCAAGGGGGGAGCAGCGCTCTCCTTCACAGGCCCACCGTTTCATCGTCACCATTATCAGCTTGGGCAAGCTTTCCCAAAGCACAATATTAATACATTGTCATTGCTGAAAACCCATGAGCAAGACACCGTACGTCCCACACATTGTTAAAAACACATGTTGGTGATTCGGTAAAGTCACGTAGATGAAAAAAAAATGAAAATAACTAAATTCAATCACGACGTTCCGGAGGCAACACAAGCTTCCGTCATCAAGTGTAGTGAATAATTATTATGAATAATTATAATTATTCACTACAGCAAAATTATTCACTACAGTAATTCTGCTGTGGCTGTTCCACCTGATGACAGAAGCTTGTGTTGCCTCCGGGACGTCGTGATTTAATTTAGTAATTTTAAATTTATTTTTTTTCATCTACGTGACTTTACCGAAAGAACCAAACAGTATGGATCCTTGGCGTCACAAAAACTTCAAAATCTAGAACATGTTGGTTGAATGAGAAAGTTTGTTTGTAACATTTTTATTGGGAGGGATGGATGACGAAATAAGGTCGTGCTCATTTTAGTCCACTCAATTCACTTGAACATTCTATTAGGACACAACGGCTACGGGATGCTGCCACGTTGTGGTGGTTAGCACGCTGGACTTAGTTCAGAGATTGCCCGTCGGATGTAGCTTGGCGATAGTTGGAACAATGGGGGGGGTGGGAGGGCAGTTTCTCAAATCCCACAGTCTCTCTGCACCCAGCAGTATGAATTAGGTACAGCACAAGTTCAACGCATACGGTTTACGCCGTATTCTTGTACAGGGATTGCGTTTTCAGGTCCATATAGCGTACAGACGTTTCTATACGGGCAAAAAAATTAACTATTTGTGTTTCTCCCTTGTGATGGGACTTTATCGGGTGAACGTTGAGATTCATAAGGGGCACGGGGTGACCAATAAAGTCTGAATTAGTCTGTAATAAGGTAGGCACTGCTAAGGGGTTGACCGGTATGCAAGTTTGTTGATCGGCAGGTCACGTACATACATGTACTTTGAACTTCTTTCGCATCATACGTAGACAACCGTGCTAATCGGAAGGTGGGGGATGTGTAATCCCACTTCTTCAAAGATGTCTGGTCAGCGTGGAAGAGTAGGCCCACAAAAACGATACTCTCAATAAGTTCACTGGAGCTCTCTAAAGTAGATGCTCTTCCGCCAGCAATGGAATGAGCAATCTATTTGCAGGGGTGCACCTTTGCCTCTAACATATCTACGTGAACGAATACCGCGTAACATTCGCCGTCAAGCCAAGGCCTAACTCAACCTGTTTGCTCCTCTCCTTCCAAGCCAGACAACGAGGCCCCTCTTGCGCCCTTTGGTAAATAACCACCCCCACGATCACATCCTAATTACTTTAACATATCGCTTTTTGCTCCCTCACCTTTCGCTAATGATTACCACCTGCACAATCAGACATTCATGGTTGTGACAATTTCGTCCCATTAATGTAACCAAGTGTGGCTTAGGTTTTCCAGCACCCCCTAATAATTAGGTCCACATGGCGATTACGGCCACCCACCCACACAATCAGACATTCATGATTCATGACAATTCAGCTCATCTATATATATAAAATCGTGAATCTGTCTGTCTGTCTGTGTGTCTCCGGAACATACGCACTTTCATTGGACGGTGGTTGCCCCTGGCAACGGCTAGCGACGCCTTCGCCGCTTTCATTGGACCTGGCAACGGCTAGCGACGCCTTCGCCAAGGGCTGCAGTTTCATTGGACGGCGGTTGCCCCTGCCAACCGCTAGCCACGCCTTCGCCACTTTCATAAGCTCCGTAATTAATTAAATAATAGCCATTACACAGTATTGTTGGAGCGCTGGGGGGGGGGGGGAAGGAACGCCACCCGTACCCTGCCTCTTCCAAGCCGACAATTTTAGGCGAGGCCGCAGGCTTTGCACGCTACTAGGCCCCGACACCCACCACGCCACTCTGAGGTAAATTCATCAAAGTTTTTCCTACTCTTCACTACACCCCCACCACAATGTGTGCTATTAATATTACTTTTAAACCCAACGCGCCAACAATCGATTACTTTAATGTTCACTGTACAAATACTCATTAAGCTGGGTGAGCGTACTGACAGTCTATTATGTAGACTGTAGCCTGCTTATTAAGCTCTGTCAGCGTACTGCCACTCTATCATGTAGACTCTAGCCTGCTTATGAAGCTGAGTGGGTGTACTGGCAGTCTATAATGTAGACTGTAGCCTGGTTATTATAATCGATTCTTTAAATGTTCTTTGTACAAATAGTCATTAAGCTGCTTTAGCGTACTGTCCGTCTATTATGTAGACTGCTGCCTGCTTATTCAGCTGGCTGGGTGTACTGCCAGTCTATCATGTACACATTAGCCTGGTTAGGAAGTAAAGTTAGTCAATTTGTAACACGTACGCTTTCGCAAACATTATTCATAAACAACGTTATTGCGTTTAGATCGCCTTATTTATTAAGGTGTTGTCACCATTATCCACCACCCGACACGCCCAATCTGCACAAAATTGTCACGTTCATAAAAGACTAAGACTTGACTGCTTTAGCCCACCGGTGTGTTCAAGCGGAAGACCACAACAATTACCATTTCTCATGAAAAAACTACTGTATAATTATGTTTAAACCACACGCGCCAATAATGGATTTGTTTAAATGTTCACTCAACAAATACTCATTAAGCTGGCTGAGCGTACTGCCACTCTAGAATGTACAGTGTAGCCTGCTTATATTTCTGGGTGGCTGTACTGACAGTCTATCATGTACACATTAGCCTGCTTCTTAAGTAAAGTGAGTCTTTTTGTAACACGTACGCTTTCGCAACCATTCTTCACAAATAACTTTATTGCCTTTCGCTCGCCTTAATTATTAATGTGTTGTAACCCTCCACCACCCCACACGGCCAATCAGTCAAAAAGTGTCCCGTTGATAAAACACTCATAAGTCTCTGCTTTGGCCCACCGGTGTGTACAAGCGTAAAACCACAACAATTCCCATTTCAGAGTACGTCCTTTCGCTGATGCTGGATGCAATTACCAGCCAAACGTCGTACTGTTCAGTTGTCTGTCCATCTGTGTACGATCGCTTGCGAGGGATTTGCCGGGAGGCACGTCCCGTGCCCCGCGATGGGAATACGCATGTCACTGTGTATGTGTTTGTGTGTATGTATGTGTCTGCGTGTATGTATGTGTGTGTCTGCGTGTATGTATGTGTGTGTATGTGTGTGTCTGCAGCAAGCGCGTGTATGTGTACCTATGGACGCGCGCGCGTGTGTTGTGTAGGGGGAACGGTAGTGTAGTGGTTAGCGTGCTGTCTGTGTCTGTGTGTGTGTGTCTGTGTGTGTGTGTCTGTGTGTGTGTGTCTGTGTGCGTGTGTGGTGTGTGGGGAGCGGTAGTGTAGTGGTTAGCGTGCTGTCTGTGTGTGTGCGTGTGTGGTGTGTGGGGAGCGGTAGTGTAGCGGTTAGCGCGCTGCGCTATGAACCTGGCGACCCGGGTTCGATTCCCGCTCACGGCTAACACCGGTGACGATTATCTGAACCGGTCCTGGGCCTCCCCTAGGTCGACTCAGCCTCAAATGAGTACCTGGTGCGGTGTGTAAACATCGCCACTAGGGAGACAAAGGCGGTCGGGCGTGGTGCTGGCCACCCACCCCCTCGTGTACCGTTCCGGCCTTCATAGGTGCTCGCTAACAGCACTTGCCCCTACAGTCTGTTCAGGCTATACGGGGGATCTTTGTCTTTGTCTGTGTGTGTGCGTGTGTGGTGTGTGGGGAGCGGTAGTGTAGTGGTTAGCGTGCTGTCTGTGTGTCTGTGTGTGTGTCTGCGTGTGTGTCTGTGCGTGTGTGGTGTGTGAGGAGCGGTGGGTGTAGTGCTTAACGCTACGCTGCGCTACCAACCCGGCGAACCCAGTTCCATTCCCGCTCACGGACACCACCGGTGACGATTATTTGAACCTCCCCTAGGATCGACTCTGCCTCAAACGAGTAACTGCTGTGGCGTATTAACATCGCCACTGGGGAGACAAAGGCGGCCGGCCGTGGTGGATACAAGTCCCGGGCGAAGCCGGGTAGTACAGCTAGTTCCTGTATAATTACACGGACTGAAGCCCTATGTGGGGCGGCGAATTGGTCTTTGTGCGCTGTGCTATGAATCCGGTTAGCCGAGTTCAATTTCCAGCCACGGATAACGATGAGCAAGCAGCGAGGAATCTCTGAAACGATTTCTATACCTTCCCACCCACCCACCCCCTCCGTCCGTCAGGTTTGACGGTGTAGAAAAACAACTGTCGGTTGGAATTGAAGTGGTTGAGTCAGATAAGTGTGTCTGGTTTTAAGGGAAAGTGTATCGTGTCTGCATTCGTGGTTTTATTTTTATTCACTTTATTTTATTATTATTATTATATTTCTGTCTACGTGACTTTACCGAAAGAACCAAAGAATATGAATTCCTGTCTAAATTGAAAGTGCATCAATTGTTGATGCCTCCTTCGTATCTGCACTGACCAGCATGGTTGAAGCGAAGTCAAATATCCCCCCGACGACTGCGAGGCAATGGGAAAGCCTGAATCGAGCAATGCATTTGCCAAAGGGCTGTAAATTATCATTATACTAATATACAAATATGTGCGGTATATCCTTTTTAATTATGCACTTTAAATTGTATTTCTGGAGTGAGATGGCACGAATTTTACTACGTTGATTAATGTGCAATTCCCCCTGCTGTTAAAAAAATGCTACCCAGATTTATTGACCAATGTGCGACGAACACTTTGATCTTTATCAACATAATTAGCTTGCCTTATTTGCTATATTTCATATTCTTTTGATATTTTCGCTTCTTTTGAACAAATGTCATTTCAATTAACTTCTACAGCTTGAGTGGGTCTTGAGTAAGCCACTCACATTTGTCTGTTTTTAATTTTAAAAAATAGGAGCATAATTAACGGGAAAAATAGATTGAATTAGTGATCAAGGTTATTGCTACACAAGGTTTTTTCATTGTGACATTTCGTGAGCAATTTTACTTTATTGTTAAATAAATATACTGCCACAGTGCAATAGTTAGCCTGGACTTGCATTCTACAAGTCCCCGGTTCCATCTCCTATGGCGGCAGTTGAAGACAGCGGCGCAAGTTTCACTGTGGAGGCATCACTTTGGTGATATGTTGACTACTTTGCCAGGTACACAGAGGTTGTGGGTTCGATCCCTACCCTGACTCCAGATCCTCCGGTTTATCCGTGGAAAATTTTCAAACATGTGTAGTGTCGACAGGGTGGGAGACAGGATTCTTGAGGAGGCACCTTCTTTATTGACACTTAGGTTCACAGGTTCGCCCCCGTTCCTTCCAAGTCGTATAGCCCAGCCTCGACACAACCCTGACCGCGTTACACTGACGGCGTCGACCGAGACAGCCAAAAACTATTCGGCTGCGCAATGATCTAGTGAAGATGGCAGCGACGAACGCGGCGAAGACGACAGCGACGATGAGACGAGTCCACTTCCAAGAACCAGCAGCCCAGAGCTCTCACTCTCTGCCACTTTTATCCTACTCGGCGCAGCCTGGCTCCACAACTCCCTTCTCGAACCCACTAGCAGGTTCCAGTGGCTTCCAGATGAGGTCTGCAATAACCCTTGCCCCAGTTCCTCTGCCCTGCCGGCACACACACCGTGTATATTCTCAACAGCGTGTGCGCTAACTGTCCATCGCAGTTGCCGCTGTTGGACAGCAGTTGGCGCTATGTCACTACACATGCATTGAGTATTTGGCTGCTATAGATTTCCACATGATAAACCACTTAATTGAGCATTGTGGCCAGGTCTCTTCTGAAAAAGAGCTATAAAGCTCAGTGGGCCTTAGCTGGTAAAATAACAATCTTGTATACTCTCTGGGTCTTTCGGTAAAGTCTTGTAGATAAAAAAAAAATGACGTTTCGATCGCAACACAAGCAATCGTCTTCAGGTGAAAAAATACAGCAGGCAGACTGCTGAGGCAGGAATAAATGTAGCGAGAGAGCTACTGCAGCCAAAGGTTACATACGTTTGAGGTGGCTCCACCCCAACGGTAAGTGGGCGGGGCTAAAGATGGAAATTGCAAGTAAATGTAAGATTGCAGAGCTAGGAATACTTCGGCCATTGTATTGCTAGAGATTAGCATGTCAATGTGAGACGGTTCCCGCAGCAGCGGCTGTGTTAATGAGAGACATTCAGCCAATTATACAATGAGCGCCACCGCCGCATCGAGGAAAAGGGAGCAGCAGCTATGTTAGTGAGACATTTAGCCTGTTAATGTGAAGACATTTAATATGGTAATGTAACTCAGAGAGTCGGAAATAACTGCTAACATAGGCAGGTAGGATGGAATCATCAAAGCCAGTTATGACTTTACCTGGTTAATAACGTCCTTTCAATGTTTGCTCAGTTTGTACCCATCTTCTCGGTTGAAATTGTGTCTGTGTTTATATATCTGGATGGCTTCATGAACATATATTTGTTGATAGCCAGTGGGTTTGCAAAATACCTTTGTCTTGGAGAAATCAATTTCATGTGTGCCCACAGTCTTAAAACAATGATCAGCCATGGCAGAGATGTTGGTCCTAACGTATTTCAGATCCGCGTTGTGTTTGCGAACCCAGACCGAGACATGTCGCTTAGTTTCCCCAATGTAACTACCGCCGCAGGCACAGCTTAGTTTGTAGACGCCGAGGTATTGCATGTCAGGGATCGCATCCTTCACAGATGGGATCAGATCACGAATTGTATGTGCTGTGTTGAATCAGACCTGGATCTTGTGTTTGCTCATGATTTTGGAAATATTTTTGGTGACCCCTGCTATGTATGGCAAGGTGATGGTTTTGATTGGGTCCTCAGGTGGTTCTCTCCCAACGGTTGGGGTGACAGCTTTACGGATTGTGCAATCCGAATATCCATTCATCTTGAGGGCTTGGTGCACGTGCTCCAGTTCACTGGCTAGGTGGTGATGGTCGGAAATGCAACGAGCCCTATAGTGTAGTGTTTTGATGAAGGAATTTTTCTGGGCTGGATGGTGGTGCAATTCAGGTTTTAGATAGGCATCCGTATGGGTGGCTTTCCTGTAGACAGAGTGTCCCAATGAGCCATCTGGTCTCTTTCGATTAAAACATCCAAGAAAGGTAACTTGCCATCCTTTTCCACCTCCATGGTGAATTTGATGGCTAGGTGTATTGAAATTGACGTGTTTGCAGAATTGGTTTCGAGCTAGCAGGCCATGTGGCCAGATGACGAACGTGTCATCTACATATCTCTTCCACAAGGAACGGCGTTTTGTTTTATAAATTCTCGAGTCTCTCTCCATCCAGCAGTAGAAACGTGTGAACGACAGTTAATTCATCAATAGGTCGTGCATGGAGGGGTAAAGTGTGAGTACTCCTACATCTTCCGAGTCTTCTTGCCAGTGGGGAAAAGTAGACCTACATACCCTCTCAAGAAGCTCTCTATATCTTCCTCCAGTGGACACTTCCACCAGCAGTGACATGAGCAACAATCGCAGGGCTGCAGCTTTAAGTTAACTTTGTACGTCAAGTTACGTGTCTAAAATCCAGTTGCTATTTTAATACCATGTTTATTCAATTGTCACATTAAATTTTAAAAACTTCCGAATAATTTTCCTGTAATTTCTCCACTGCCCCATGTGTTGATTTGAATTGCACTCTCGTACCTTGTTTTTTGTGTAAATGTTAAATGGTACTAACAAATATGCCACTTATTACCTACAGTTTGGCTTGCCAAATATATCCTACGTATCAAAATAAGTTCTTACCTGTTGATTTACATGAATAAAAATTATCATGATTTACAGCGCATGTAAATCCGCTGCTGGATGAAGACCCTCCCCAAAGCCTTGTCAGGCATGGAGGTTGTTTTCACCAAGCTGGGCAGTGTGGGTTGAAGTAGGGGGGATTAGGACCGGTTCAGACATCACTCGCCCAGGTCACTGGGGTCATTGGGCAGTGCTCTAACCACTGTGCCACAGATCTCAGTTTCAAAAAATGCAATGGAAGGGTTTATTACCATCGTGTAAATATGTAACACACACACACGATTATGCTGAACGCTGCAAATTGCTGAAAGTAGTAAAAGCAAAATAAAAGTAATTTCAAATAAGGCCCATTGCCCTAAACATAACCCCCATTTATAGATATCCCCCACTGGTTTCTAATGAACCTCTTGCTTTTTTTCTCAATACGTGACGAAATATGGTGAAAGCCACAGCTATGCTGGACAAAGTTTATCGGGAGGGTGTTAAAAGATAAAACATTTTATGAGGTTCTTCTGCTACAGGGCATGATTAATGAAAAATGTGGTTACATGTTTTGCTCATACATTAAAACAAATTGTGCCCTCAAAATAAGATTCCTGCAGGAATCTTCCAGCGCTACATTTGTAAGAATCCAACAAAATGTATTGGCATTTTGAATGTCTATGTACCAGGTTGGAATAATTCAGTGAGCTTCCATTTGCCTCTGCAAATCTGGTCAGTAAACTTCTCCAGGTAAACATTTTATTCTTTTTTAGCAAGGTCCGGGCTGCAAACAAAGCTCACAAGCCAGAATTTTTTTTACATTATTGTATTTGTACAGCGAAAATAAAATTAAGAAAACAAACGTGGAACCCCCCCCCCCCCCCCCCCACGGCCCATCCTGGCTTCTTCCCCCCCCCCCTTCTTAACCTATATATAATCTCGTGTCTCTTAGAGCTCTCTTCACTTGATACAGTAATTTTGCTGTGACGGTTCCATCTGAAGGCGGAAGCTTGTGTTGCCTCCAAAACGTCGTGATTTAATTTATTTTAATTTTTTACCTACGTGACTTTACCGAAAAAAACAAAGAGTATGGAACGAGTCCTGTCCACACTTATTTTCCACGTGGTCTGGTTCATGTCTCTTTGAGACAAGCAGTGGTATATCACTGGAATAAAGTAAAAAATAAACAATAGCATTATGCAACAAATATAGATGGTAATGTCTTGAAGTATCATTAAGTTCAAGATAGGAATAGCACCGAATTACATATGTGCACCACCAATACCACCAGGCACCATGTACACGAGCCTAATTAATTAATTTGTTGAACGTATAACTCGAAGTGAAATATCTGGATCTTGGAATGATGCCTCAATCGCGCGTCTGTTTCAAGGAGAGACAAAACTGATTTGAAAAATTATTCACCTATTATCCTCTTATCACACGCATTTATTACATTTTCACAAAAACCACAGAGAATCGAATAATGGTCAATTTAGTGTCTAACGAACCAAGAGAATAATCTGGTTTTAGAAAACTTTTTCCTCGATTAACTGCATGCTATAAATCAGATTCTATAAGAGAAAAATGAATATTGAAGACATTATGTCCAGCCTTTCCAGATTATAAGTGGAAAAGGAAGCATTCATCTAGGCCAGCGGTCGGGAACCTATGGCTCGCGAGCCATATATGTCTCTTCCGGTGACGGCATATGGCTCCCAGACAATTTTGAGTTGAAAAAAATAATAATAAAAAAATAAAAATAAAATCAGTTTGGAACTGATTTTAAAATACTTGTGATATTGCTTAATAATACTGTGTCATTTTAAAGTAAACAGAAATTAGTTTTAAAGATACAATTTCTCGGGTCACGGGTCCTGTAACCAGAAGTCGCATTAAAAGTAAGACATTTAATTTATTATACGTTAAAAATACTATACGGCTCTCATTGAAATATATTTAGAAATATTTGGCTTTTATGGCTCTCCCAGTCAAAAAGGTTCCCGACCCCTGATCTAGGCTCTCACAAGTCAAGGCCTTCAGAAAATATATACAAAATTATTGCGACCGTTTCGAAAGATTAAACATCCACACTGAGATTTCATGGGGTAACAGAAGCAATTCTTACCAGGAGCTACGCAAGAAGACATGCGCTCACGGCGACGCCAGAAGATATTTTTTCCAAAAAGTAACGTGGAGAAGTGAACGCATAACAATCAATGGTGATAAGCTTTACCGCGTCACATTTGCTGATAAAAGTCATGATGAGAACCAATGGAAATGAACTTGAGGAAGATGTAAGACCTCAGCAAAAAGAAGCATTCAAAGTGGGACTGAAGGTAGACAAAGAACCAATTGTTTTTGTGGGGACACAACTGGAAAACTTGTGTGTAACCAGGGCAATTACTTAATGTAAATCAGGATTAAAATGATCACGTAAAGAGGCATATGAGCAGGATGGAGTGTTTTTGAAAAGAAAAAAAATTTACGAATGAAACTAAACATACCACGTGTCCGTGAAGAGGAATGTGTTCACACATTTCATACGGCATGCGATGAAAAACATGGACACTGACAAGGGAACATAGAACCAAAGCTGAAACGTTGCCAAACATGCGTCGAAATGTACATTCTGGCAACGACACTGAGGGACAGGAAGAGGAAACATTTTGATCAGAGAACAAACGCAAATTAGAGAAAGGTGTATTGACGGTTAAGATGAATAAGTGAATTTGTGAAAGAAGCATTGTGTGTGGGGATGGTGGCCGACAAATAATACTGGTCAACAACAAATAAACATTTTTTTTCTGGCCTGGACTTTTGCAGCTGTTTTAGACTAATTTCAGGGTGCTGATTCCAAATCTGATCTCAGATTTGCTCTATCACATCTCATTTTTATGCTATCGGCATACCCCATTTTCATTGATTTTACCCGAAATTAACTCTGACACTTATGATTGCAAGTTGTTGCGAGTCAGTGACTGCTTTAGTGTTAAAATATGGTGCTGTATTTTTAGGATAGTGTGTTTATAATATCATTTTATGTAGATATCCACATTTATTTAATATTTTTCTTCTGCAGTTTTTATTGAAAATGCAATATTTGGTATCTCAAAAACCTGATGTGATAGACAAAAACTGATGCCAGATTTGGAATCAGCACCCCAAAATTACATTAAAACCGTTGGAATACCTTACGCCAGAAAAAGTGTGTTGACCAGTGTCATAATTTAAACTTCTCACGTGCCGCACAGAAGGAATGAGAGTCGCGAGGGACCACAGAGTGGGAAAGGCAGCCACGTGGTTTTGTGAGCTGGCACCAAACGTCCTAAGAGGATCTGCAGTCCTCTAATCTAGTAAAGGCGTTATTAGCCAGTTAATGAGTGTTGACTAGTGGGAGGAAACTGGAGCGCCCGTAAAAAAAAACGCACACATTGATGCAAGGAGGAAACACTCTATACCGCACCTCCAATTCACATTCTCCTGGCAAGTCAGGATTATAGCACCACGGCGCTCACGGGAAGGGAGTTAGACAACATTTGTGTGACCCACCAACCATCACCTCCACAAGACTGGCGATGGAATGTCATAAAAAATGTAATCTGAATTTTTGTTTAGATATATATACTGGAGCAACCCGATGAGCTATGAACCTCTTTATCACAGATTTCTAGTCGGGACGGGTTAGCAAGTTACAACAACAAACAATAGAAAAACATGATAGGAGTGCAAAATAGAGAAAAGGTAAGCAAGTCACGAAAAATAACTATAAATAACGAATTTAAGTACAAATAAGGAAGGGACATTCACAAAAAAATGACCAACACAAGGATAAAAACACGATGGATTGTGGCATTGTAGGAGCATGAAGGATACCATAACGTGGGGAGGAGCAGTTAAATATGATGATGGTGAATCCTACTTTATTATCTGCCAATGATGTACTATTAGCCAACGGTGAGTATGTTTTTCCCCATAATAGCTTTATAGCCGAGGTACAGTTTCAAAATACTTGCGCCACGGGCTACGCGGCAATTTTGACATCACAGAAACATTTTCTTCACACGGTATACGATCTTGACAGTATTTTGGCATTCATTGTGATTTTTTTATTATTTTCTGAGTAGCGGCTGGAAACTACTCCACATCCAAACGGGCTACAAATACAACGTTCACAGCGTTCATTGAAGCCGCCAGCAAGCAGCGAGCCATCATTTGTTGACGTACGAATCCGAGCAAAGTGTTTAGAGAGGTGCTACTCTAAACAAGTCAGCACAAAGCGCTGTTTGCCCATCTAAGTGTGGTGCAGGAACAGTCGGGGGGGGGGGGGGGGTTAGCACGTGCACCTACAGACACTGCCAGAATGAGGGCTGTCCTGATGCTGTTTGGGTCGTTACATCATACCTCGCCAGGCCGGTCAGTGTGGGTAGGTGAAGGCGGAAGAGCTGAGTTGTTGTGAGCACGGTGCAGTACAATGGTTGTCGCTGCTCTGCTCTGTGCTGCACACAATGTAGCAGCGATGCTATAACGGCGTGTTTCTGTTGCCGCTCTTTGTAATATACAGCAATTTTTGTTGCTGCAGTGCTCTGTGCTGCACACAATGTAGCAGCGATGCTATAACGGCGTGTTTCTGTTGCCGGTCGTCATCCATCGAGGCACTATCCAGGCTCAGCTCTGCTTAGCTGAGGTGCCCCAGGTGATTCCTGCAAGGTTCTGTCAGGGAGATTCTCGATTTTGGTTATGAGCTGACAGATAAATCCTATCCGTTTGGCAAGCTTACCTTTTTGACACAACAGGCTGCAAGAGATCATGGGGGGTAAATTCTAACTTTGTTGGGCAATGCACCACAATTTTTATATAATGTGCACGTTAAACATTTTGTAAAAAAAGCATTAGGCACAAATGAAGACTCATCGACTGAAAAGTGTGACTATTTTGTATTAGAATACATCAAGGTAAAGGTGCAGCCCCTGCAAGTTGTATGCTCACGCCACTGCTCGTGGAGCGGTCTCCCAACAGAGGGACAAAGAGAGAGGTTTATTAAAATAAGCTCAAATTATTATACTCAATACAGGATACTTCGTTGCATGCTTGCAGGATATTTTAATGAATAGATTTTAAAATAATACATTTCAGCTTTGTAATTACCCCATCTAAATGTTATAACAGGATCGGCTATTGGGGAAATATATCATCTACAATATAGCAACAACGGAATTCGCATTTCTCTGCCATGATATTGCAATTATGATGCAGCGTTGCACTCAACCGAATTATTTTTAACGGGAAATTTCAGATGGTTTAGTTCGGGCCTCTTGTCACGGAGTAATGAAAATGCATGCTGATCAGTGACTCACTGCTCCCAATCCTAACCCCTTAGTTGGACCTATTGGCAAATAATCAGGTTGAAGATTGAAAATACAGCACGAGCATGCAGCCAAGCCATTATCCGTATGATTCTGTGAGCACAGTCACTTTTATTCCTTTGTTATTGCATTATAATGTCTCTGCGTCAAATAAGGATCATCACTTTGTCTTTCTTGCCTGATTTTAGATTACCTTTTATCCATCGTTGGGGTGAATGGCTGTAAAGTGGTTGGCACACACTGCTGCGTTATGAACTCGGCGACGAGTTTCATTTCCGCTCACGGCTAACATCGGTGGGGAGTTATATCCGAACTAGTCTTGAGGCCCCACCTCACCAACCAGAACTGACCAGCGTGATAAAGTACTGTAGGGGTGTCAGGGGAAGGATTCCCACCAATAGATGGGTTAGTGGGAGGGGTGATCAAGGAGATATAAGGAGAGAACGGGCGGGAAGAAGGGGCCTTTGGCGGGAACGAGATTGGGACGGCTGGGGGACAGGTGTGGATGGAAGGAAAGGAATAAAGGACGAGACCCCTGCAATCTGGTGTCGGCTCCTACTTTACAGTACCGTACGGTCAACCATGCCCATGACTCAGACTACCATGGAAAGGCTTCATCCAGCA
The DNA here is from genome assembly GCF_015708825.2 of Lethenteron reissneri. Classification (NCBI taxonomy): domain Eukaryota; kingdom Metazoa; phylum Chordata; class Hyperoartia; order Petromyzontiformes; family Petromyzontidae; genus Lethenteron; species Lethenteron reissneri. The sequence continues at coordinate 5,745,732 of NC_083805.1, forward strand.
GTGGATTGAAAAGGGGCCCGTCATTTATTGTTATTATAACACATTGTGATATCTTGGTTTGAAGCTTTCGTGACTGCAGGAATCCATACTCTTTGGTTCTTTCGGTAAAGCCACCTGATGACGGACACTTGTGTTGCGCCCGAAACGTCGTGATTTTTTTATACCTACGTGACTTTACTGAAATAACCAAAGAGTACACATTGTGAAATGTTGTTCCTGAGCATTGTCCTAAGAAAAATAATTTTGTTGAATAAAAAATAGCTATGTGCTTTTTTTGTTATCAATCATCTGAAAATTGAGTCATTATTTACGTAAGTTGGGTCATTTAAGATGACAATTGACAAAAAAAATTGCCTCGCTCACTAGATAGTATCTATATGTGGTGCCAGCATGTCGTTTTATTTCAGTATTCATCCATTAAAAGTTTTTTTTAAAATTGACTTAAGTTTATATTGACATGCTGTCTTTTTAAACAGTTAGTTAATTTTCTTTCAATGAAAATTTTATATTCATAGTTGTTGGTATATTTGTTGCTATTTTTGGTATATGACTAAATGTATAATTACAATCTTCTTGTAATTGTGTTCATCATAAACAACCGTGTAAAATTTTACATGCAGCACAATAAATGTAAGAAATGACATTTTTACATCTATTCATATTTACGAAGTCGCCTGGGGTTAATGTAACATACGGCTCGCCAAGTTAATTCTGTATTAGACTGCGTGATCGGCATGTGCGTGCAGATTAATAGGGGGAACTTAGGCACGTAATAAAAATGACTGTCAATTCATATAAAAACGAAATATGAAAAAATGCATATGAATTTATATGATTATGATGAAATGAAATTCCCTTTATGCACTCGTGTTTACTTTTTGTATTATTTTGACACAGAATGCCATTTCTTTTGATGTCAATTAGCTTATGAATGGGTTGCTGTGGCGATAGCCATGACTTGCTGAGATTTCAGCCTCTGCTTTACATTCTTACACATATAACAATAGCAATAATGTGCAAAAATGTGTAGCATTTAATGTCACGTATCAATATTTAATGAGAAATTGAACACAATCATTACTATTTTTGGTTCTTTCGGTAAAGTCACGTAAAAGGGAAATAATAAAATAATATTTATATAATATTTTTGCACATTAGTGGTATAATATTAATATCATATTATTTTATTATGTCCCTTCTACGTGACTTTACCGAAAGAACCAAGAATATGAATCCCTGCAGTCACGAAAGCTTTAAGTCAAAATTTACAATCATTACTGTTTAAAACATGTCTCTTTTCAAAATGTATGTCAAGATTGCTATCTGCCATTCAATTTTCATAACATATTACAATAAATGCGATATTATTTGCACATGATAGAATAATAGCAGCTATAATTATTAGTATTAACCTGACTTGCAATGACGATGATACTAAATTGTGCAATCTGAACAATAATATGTCCTGCTTTAATGGAATATCGTTTTGTTTGGTGGATTTTGCATCGATACAACTGCTGTTTTAATACATAACTTGTGTTGTTTTTTATTATGTCAACAGTGGCCATGAGTTTGGACAATGAACACCTCTACTCACCACTGCTCTATCTACCTGCAAGATACGAGCTTCTTCACACGGAGACATCCTACCTCCTCAAGAGGGTGAACCAGGAAATTGCAACAAATGCAAACCTCACATCCCACTCCCAACCTTTTGTTATTCTTAAAGCCAATGGACCGCCAATCATGAACGTCAGTTTTGGACCTTTTTCAGCCTCAAAGCCAGTCACGATTGATCTCCTACGAACCAGAAACTCTTTTCAGCCTGATTCAATTGGCCCGAGGTCCAGCTGGCAACTGCAACCACTTTTAACGGAGGAAATTATGTTTTCTGATAGGCCCAAAGCTCAAGTGATGTTTTACATTACTGGAAGAGACTGGCTGGACCCTGACTCGATGCGGGACCTGCCTTGCATAAGGCTGCACGTTTTCCAAGATGCGCAAGAAGTGAGGAGTTCGTGCCAGTTGTCCGGAACCTTGGCAATGTGCCTAGCGGAGGTTGTGCTTCCATCGCGGTGGTTTTGGCCTCCCAGCCCTCTGCTGACATACGCAGAGGTGGAGCTTTACTGTGCCATGCAGTGGGGTGGCGAGTGCGCAAAAGAGGACAATACGGAGGTGCATGCCTGGAAGGCACAAGAGCTGTCAATCCTGCTACAGAACCTTCGTTGGGTGGGAAAACTGGTGCTGTATCGGGCACCTGACCTGCCCCCTACTCGCGAGGTAAAGCTGGATAATGACGTGGCGATCCTGCTTCCCATGAGGCCCTTGAGACCTGAAAACGTCATCAGCATTCCCATCTGCCTCCTGCCGAATTCCACGGTGGATCGATTCACAATTTGGTAAGACTTTTATATCATTAAGAGGACTCCGAGTTAGGTGAAAACATAATCAAGCTCAGGCATTGGAAATATATTCGTCGCCACGTGTGGCTGGTGTAGTTAAAAGGGAATTGTATAGGGTATATCCATGCCTCACTGTTTCTGCTTAACTTAACGCAACTTTAATATAGTGTTCATAATCTCCAGGATAAGCCGATTGCTTTAGGTTTATGTGAGCAAGCTGTGAAATTGATTCATAATATCGGTGGGATTTTTATTTTCAGAAATAGATATTAAGCTTGTGTGTGTGCGGGTGTGTAAATTGCCAGTGGCGATTATCTGAACCGCTCCTGGGCCTCCCCCGAGTTCTACTCAGCCTTAAATGGGAGTACCTGGTGCTCTGTATAAACATCAGCAATGGAGAGACAAAGGCGCCCGGGTATGGTGCCATCCACCCCCTTGTGTGCCATGCCAGCCGTCATATGTGCTCACTCACAGCAGTTGCACCAAAAGTCTGTTAAGGCTATATGGGGGGGGATCTTTGTCTTGTGTAAATTTCCTAAAATATATTCTTACTTTGAAAAAAAAAAGGTATGCATTAACTTGCTGGAGAATACTCTGTAATGCATGGCAGTTAAAAATAGATAACTCTTTATTTATGATTTCACTTTGGTTGGAGAGCTTGCACAAAGGGAGCTGCGCACTGCACTATGGACCTGGCAACCCGAGTTTGATTCCAGACCATTCGTGGCGAGTGACAGCCTCAGAGGCGTAGCTAGGATATTTTGCGCCCGGGGACGAACTATAAAATTGGCGCCCCCCCCCCCCCCCCCCCCGTTTAATCACATTTTCCTATTACATCGAATAAGGAATAATTTAAATTTTAATGAAACATTGTATTTAAAAAAGCAAATTTATAGAAATTATATTACATGGCTCACTCAGTCACTGTCGTAGACTGGTTGACATAGTCTACAAAAGATACATTTTTCTTGATTTCACTGTCGCAAGCTGGTCAATCACGTCATCAAAATTAGTTTTTTTCCAATGTTTCTCTTTCAATGCTAAGAAGAGCAAGATCGCTGAGACGATCTTGTCCCATTGAAGCACGCAAATACGACAAAATACGTTTCAATTTGCTGACCGACCGCTCACAGCTTGCAATTGAAACTGCTATTGTTAATAAAATTTGCATTGAAATTCGCAAATTCGGAAATATGTCGTCTCCATAAAACACAATCAAACCAAGAAGATCCAAAGGAGTTTCTGGTAGAACTTCATTCCGGTTACTGAGCAGCATTTTGCAATCTCCAATTTCTGTGAAAAGTTCGTGGCCATTCATGTAGGTGTCATAGAAATTTCCAAAATCTGTGCAATTTTGACGAATTGCATCGACATCGGATAGAAGAGTTTTGACGTCCAGCAGAAATACAAATTTTGTGTTCAGGTCTTTTAGTCGTAAAAACCGTGTTGACATCTCCTGTTGAAGTCGATAAAATACGCTCTTCATAACGTGCACAATTTCTTCTTCTGCTGAAAGTCCTGTATCTCTTGCCAGTTCTCCTGGCATCTTCCGACGTCGCCTAATTCTTCTGTCCACATCGATCTCCCAGGCTGTGCATCTTGTTTTGGCGTTTTCTACAGCAAATTGGCTCAAATCATCACGAAGCTTGACAAATTCATGCCCCAAAGATTCAAGATTCAGTTGCTGCTTCCTTGAAATTCATAGTAGGATCCTGTAAGCGCTTCTGAATACGATCAATTTTTCCAAGAATGACATTCCAGAAATGTAATAAAACTATGAAGTTAAAATTTAATACGCATGCCTGTAACTGTTCTGCATCACTTCTGGTTTCAGGCGTCATAGTTACGTCCTCCGATAATTTGTCTAGCAGCCCTACTAGTTCATCGAGTCCTTCATAGATAGCTTTAACAGCTTCTGATAGTGCACTCCAGTGTGTTTCAGGCCGTCGTAGTTTCCGCCACCAAAAACAGGCCAGTGACTAAGGCTGAAAGACTGCGCCTGTCTGTTGTTTGGGACGTTCTTTCATGTAAGTTCTTAATAGGCGCGCGTACCAAATGTGATTACATGACATGTAGGCTGTGTGTGGCGGGATACATAAACTTTTAGGTTGAGGTGTAGATTTGTGCAGTAGTTTCAGGCTACCGCACCCGCCGCAATAAGTTATAATGTAATGTTGTAAGCCTCATTTTGGCGCCCCTTTACCTTGGCGCCCGGGGACATATGTACCCCCTGCCCCCCCCTAGCTACGCCTCTGGACAGCCGAACCAATCCTTGGTTTCCTCCTCCACCAAATCGCACTGACAAATGTGGTGAAGTATGGTCAAACAACTCCCATGACTGACACGACGTGGGAAGGCCTTCATCCAGCAGTGGATTCACAAAGGGATGCGAGTTATTATCTTTCAGTTGATGGCGTAGGCTGTGTTGGTGCATTTTGTGTTCACATTGTAGATATAAAAAAATATGAAGACATTTTAATTTCATAATAATCTTCCCACTTAAAATGGCCGAAGTAAGTTCGTATAAATACGTAGGGAACATTTATCTTTTTTGCAACGACATTGATCAGTGCTTCATTGGTTGCTTACACAATGTTTGCCGTGCGACATTTTCAAATTACAACAATAGTTTGCAATGCTTAGCAGCACACTCTAATTGGCAATCCAGAGGTCTCTGGTTCAGTTCCTTCTCCTGGCACGGCAGTTGAAAAATTGGGAACGTTTCTAAATTCCCCACCTTTCCCTATGGCTACCCAGGCAATTATAAATGGTTACGGCACAGTTAGTTAATCAGCAGATCGTGTGCGGTGGGATAAAGTGTGGGTGCTTTTTCCAAGACATCCGGCCAAGCGGGGAAGAGGAAACCTACCAATTTCTTAGGAGTGCTTTCTAGAACTCTCCCTCTAGCATAGGTATTCCCCACAAGCAGTGGGATGAGCGAGGCAATTGCAGGGCTGCACCTTTATCTTCTTAGCTACATTTAACTAAATTTCGATTTAAAGCTTTTGTGACTGCATGGATTCATATTATTGGTTCTTTCGGTAAAGTCACGTAGAAGGGAAATAATAAAATAATAAAAATAAAACAATTACATTCTCACGACGTTTCGATTGCAACACAAGCAGTCATCATCCGGTGTGAAAACCACAGCGTTATTATTGTTCTGTAGTGTATGTTAAATAGCGATATAAACCTTAGTTGGTCTAGTAGGCTGTACATACATGCATCACTCTTTAAAAATTGTTGAAAACAATACGTTCACGATAAAATATAAATTTGAGACGCGCCTTATGTTGGGAAAGAAAATGTCTCGTAACCTTCAGACCTTGTTCACGTGAATTTCGAGGTTGCATTTTGAATTTGGATTTTAAAATATTCCCTTTTTTAATAATTCATGTAATTGTGGAAACAATGTTACATTATTGAAGACAGGAAATAAATAATGAATTTCCTTATTTGCATCGCAAGCTGAAATACCAAAATAGACATGGTAATGGTTGGCATTATGTGGCTTAGTCGAGCATGATGTGGAAGGAGCAACACTTAATGTTTACCTATCTCTAAAGACATACGATATTTTTTCAGTTTAATATTTTGAAAGTGGCAATTGGGCTTTAAAATTCCCATTACTCAGCAAATAAAGGGTGACAACTTTCTTTTTTCAGGATATTTTTTTAAAGAAACACTGAGAAAAAAAATAAATTGTTTGCATATATTATGCAAACTACCACATCTTGCATTCAAAACCTTTAAGTGTAGAAAACCAATGCGATATCATATTGTTGAATTCAACGTTACCGTTCATTAACAATATTGCACTTTGAAAGACAAGATTATTAAAGATCACCACAGAGGCTATTATAGCTGTGATAGCAATAATGATGTATGCACCTTTGTCAATCCACTGCTGCATTCAGGCCTCCCCACGCCCTGTTGGTCATGGAGATTGTTTGACCATACTTCAACACGTTTCAGGTATCACTCAACACTGATGTCAGTTAGCCATGGCCAGGTATCAAACTCGGGTCTCCAAATGTATAGCTTGCTACTCTAAGCACCGCACCACCAATACATCCCGTTTGCAATATGGATTTACCTATTTTTAAATCTACAGTTTACTTCCTCGGTCCACATAGGTGTCCATGATGGATAAGGTAACAAAGATACTGTGATTCTTAATGTGGGGTAGTGGCAGATGTTGATAAATGTGTGGTGGCCAGTGAAATTGGATGTTGAATGTACAAAATTGAGTAAATTGGCAATATCGCACTCAATTGACTCATTCTGCCCATTCCACACGTGATTTGTGGTGTAAGCTGCCACTGCTGAAAGAACCACGGAGATACAATGTAATAAATAAGCACCCTGGATCAAATAGGATTCTCCACATATTCCCATAAAATATGTGAGTTAAAGTATTGATTCACAGATATCTGGGATTGGTTTAAAAAGCACGTAAAACAGCGTTTGCAGTGAAACTCCTCTTGCTTATAGATTCCGCATTTTTGTGAATTCAGTTAACAGTGAGGTCGGGCTGATCACACATCTGCATAATTAACAGAGCAGAAATAATGTGGACGGGCACGCTCTTACGTGCAGGAAAGGTGCCAATTCCCCGGAACCTCTTAGGTGCCTAACCTTAGCAAAAAACTGTGAAAAATACATACCGGGGCAAAAAAATGGGGAACAAAGTTGATAAGAAAAAACGCATAAAGAGATGTAAAAAAAATATCGTCAAGGACAACATATACACAAGGGCAGTGGTATAGCATGGTTGGCATGGGGCCTGTTGCAATGAATAACATATGCCTCACCCCTTCCACACTTCCCTGTACAATTTTCTCCACTCTTTGTATCTTGATGCCGTGGCCGCTGTGGCTCGTGAAACACAATGCAGTTGCATTGCTTGCACACACAATAGCTATGCCACTTGCATGGCAGCAAAACAAGAACTCGCACATGTTCAACGGACCAGGGTTATTCTGGCGACACGATGGGGCTGAGAGGCTGGCCCAGGCCACGATCCTAACACTCGACCCGATCAGCTGCACCCCATCCCAACAAAAGGGAGGCCTTGCAGTTGGGGCTTTTTTTTATCTGTCATTTTCTGCAGATCAGATTGTTTTTTTTTTAAAGGTGCAGGTCTGAAATATCTTGCTCACAACTCTACCATGCTGAGGCCCTCTAGAAAGTATTGGCCTGCGCTTCCACACTGCCCATATGTCTTACAAGGGGTGGGAGAATCCACACTTTACCCCGCCACATGCAACGTGCTGATCGACGAATTGTGGTTTACCCATATGGTACTGCTGGATGGACAGAGGCAGTGGGAATTTAAGAAACTTTCCCCATTATGTTCAACTGCTGTGCAGAGAGTTCAAACCTGCAACCTCTAAAATGCAAAGTCCAGTGAGATAACGAGTCAGGGTTGAATCAGCTCAGGAAGTAAGTGTTTGCTATAGAAAGGAATTTCACTGTCCTTAGTAACCCTGCTTTTGTGAATTATTCCACCCTTAAATTTATGTTGGTGGCATTTTGAAATTATGCTTGGAAAGCAAGCGTGTACGTCATATTTATATTGCAAATGCTGTCACCGTTGCAGAATTTAAAATTATGCAAAGCCTCTTTCTTGAATGACTTTGATAGCTTCCTATCTAATATTCAAGTCCCCGTGTATGCACTCTACTGCACAGATATAGGCACATTGTAAATGTGTGTTTGCAAGCGTGATATTTTCACCAACTGTTGCAAAGGCTCAACGTTAAAATGCTCTTAACTCCTCTTCACATGTTGGACAAGGATTGCATTTTTATAAATGCCTCTAAGTGTGCATGTCCCTGCTGCTTATTCTTCCAAAAGCATTCCATCCTAATCTCGTCCACATATTCATTCCATACATTTCATTCCAGTACATTTTCAATAAATGCCCTGTACATACTCTACATGCTCGGTTGTGTTTTCCGGTTGTATTGCACTTGTTGTACATGACGTTCGTCTAGCTCATGTTTATCTTGAGCCCAACTTTGCAGCCTTCTTTATTAAGTTATTCCATTGTTTCCTGTATTTCATATTCAGTTATAATTGTTAATAATGAAACACAACATACCCTTCTTCCCAAAGAAACAACTTATATTGCCTATGACAAGTGAATAAGAAACATGAGGCATAAAAAAACAGAAGTATGAAAAGTATGCAAAGAAGAAAGGAATTACACCAAGAGACAGTCAGACAGAGGGAAGAACATGTGGATTGGAGAATATATACAAGTTAGGGATATCATATCGACTATTCATAAAAAAAAATAAGCGGGCTTGTACAGGACATTGTGAGAAGGGATGATGGATGATGGACCAAACTGGGGATATGTACCTCAGAAGTGAGGTCGATTATGACATGGCAAGGGTCCAAGGGATGATGACGATATGGGAAGGCCTTCATCCAGCAGTGGATAAATCATGGCTATCCAGTGATAATGATGATGCGCTCTAAGTGTGTGATTCCCGTGAACAGGGCTCTCATGCACCAAAGTAGTTTTAAATATTTAATTTTGGATTTAGATACACGGGGATATTTTAGCTATAATTCTGCCACTTTTTGGTGGAATGACCGTTTTTGCATAAAATCGCCCCCTTTTCACACTTTGAAATTCATGTGGAGTCGGTTTTCGCGAATAAATCTCAGCTCTGCACTACAATTCCGGTGACCTGAGTTCAATTCTCGGCCACGGGGAACATCCGTGACACCTGTTCAGAGCCTTCCCGAGGGCATTAGATTGGCTGCCTGGTGTGCCCTGCGCAAATGATTGGTGCACATCTAGAATTCTGAGCTTTGGAGGCAAGTATTTGTGGATCACCATGGGATAGAGGTTGGTGTGGGTTAGTGGATTGGGTGTTTGTGGATTATCATCAGCTGCAGCGGCAATGTTATCATTGTCATCATCATCCATCATCTATATATAATCACTACCATGGTAATCATGCCCATCATCACCACCACTCTATCACATCGTTGTAATTTGTTTAATCTTACCATAAAATTCATCGTCGCTGTAATCTTCGACATCGTTATCATAAAAAAAATAATCATACCCAATCTACATTGTTGTGATCACTATCGTTTTCAGAATCCATCATTATAATCACCACCGTCGTCATTTCTTTTCATAAACACTGAGCAGTCTTTTGGTGGGAGCTCAATCCCTGCGCCTTGGTTCAGAGTGGCGTTAACTCGCACAAATCAGCCGTGTGGAAAAGCGTTGCTTAGCACCTGCCAGTCAACCCAAAACACCTAAGGTCTGTCTCGTGACCTGCTGCTCGCAAGTCTTTTTTCGGCAAACTTTAAGTGGCCTCAGGGGGGCATCTCGCCCGGCAGAAGTGCCGTGGGTGAAGTCCGCCCGCCACTACAGCGGTGAACCGCGGGTGTTGTTGTGCTTGGTTAAACGCCACTGCGATGCGATTCGAGTGGCGACCCAAGTTCAATTCCCACTCGCAGCCAACACAGTGACTCGTTTCAGACTCGGGAGGTATATGCTATCCTGAGCGCAAGATCTCTTCCGTACTACGGATGTGTTCCAGATTTTTTTGAATTCATCCCAAAATTCCTAAATTGGTGCCTAGATATTTTTTCTTTTAGTCAATGATCCGAACTTATGACATCACGGGAAGTGATGTCACTTACATTGCATTACATCCGTTCTTTTCCCACCGATAGTGGGGTTATCTTGCCATTGGCTGACGCTATATTTGTTAGGCATGCTAAATTATAATTTATGCTAAATAAATTGCCATTTATGCTAAATAAATGTATGCTGATAATTATTATCGGTGTAAATTTATCTAAAAAAATCTGACGGAAAAAAGCGTACAAAATTGTCCATTAAATATGAAATCTAACTATTTAAAATTAAATCTTACCCCAATTAGATACATTATATGAATTATTATCCACTGTTATGAAATAATCTCAGGCTCTTATTATGAGCTTAACATTGGCACGGATATCGTCGAAGAAGTTTTCCACAAAGAGTGCGAACGTTTCCCACATCTGTAACAGTATATGGCAGAACCTCCATGTGTACTGCAGATGTTTTGTGATGGGAAGAAAGCAAATTGTCTGAATATTGTGTTATTTCGTAGGAAAAAAATACAATTGGCGATTGCCTTAAAGATATATATTTCCTTTCGCTTCACATTGTATATGTAGATGTTTGGCCCGCAGTGGTATAATGAAATGGAGAGAAAAAAGATAATTATTGTAATCACATCACGTAATTTTCACCGCAGAAATGAACCGGATTTCACCAGTCAAAAACTCAAAATGGTTTCATGCTTAAATGAGCGTAATGATTCTTGATTCTTTACTTCTGTTTATAGCCCTGAGCCAAGCGATGCAAAGTCCATGTTCCTATGATGGGAGTGAGCGTATCCATATTACATTAAGACAACTGTTGATTTCCCAAAAGATAATGTTATCTCCCTTGCCTGGTATGCAGGAGGTCGTGGGTTCAATCGAGACCCTAACGCCTGTATATTTGTAGTTTGCATGTTCTCCCCGTGGTCGCGTGAATTTTTCTCTGGGTTCTACAATTATTCCCTCCACATTTAGAAACATGCATTTAGAGTATTTGGCTATTCTTTGGGTCTTTCGGTAAAGTCAAGTAGATAGGTTAAAAAAAATAACAAAAAAAATCTACGACGTATTTGTCTGCTTTAAATATCACTTCGTTGAACTATATCACATGTTGACCTGGTCGCTTCTGAAAAAAGAGCTATATAGCTCAGTGGACCTTACCTGATGAAATAAAAAGTTTAGTTTCGAAGAAAATAAGTTTTTGGCCTCTGGATAATTGGTTCGTGCTAGTTGCTGCAGGAGAACAGGTGGGGCGGAGGGGGCCAACTCGTCCAGTCTAGTCGGATGTCACTCACCACTGGGGTTAGCTGTGGCCTGGAATAGAACTCAGGTTACCAGGTTCATTGTGCAATATGTGAACTGCTACACCCCAATTCATAACGCTAGATCTAATATAAAAACAATAAAACTACAAATGAATATGGCATTGCCATGTTAATTCTTGCTACGAGAGTACATTCTTATCACGCGCTTAATTAGCCAGCATTGCATAACAATGACAGATAGTCATTCAGTCCACGTCCATTTGATGATTATCAATGCGTTGCATTTGTTTACTTTATTGCATTTTAGGACTGTTTAGTTGTCCATTCAAGTAAATATAATTACATCTGGTGATGCTTAAATACACTCAGTGCTAACTCTAAAGCACACAGCTGATAACAGTGTATGTGCTTTGGCGCGTGTTTTATACAGGGAGCTACTTTTAAGATCAATTATCTTAGAATATAGAAGCAATCACTCACATTATACGGTAGTAACTTGTTTTCCTGTCTGTGTCCGAACAGTGGTATTAATGCTGCGTATATTAAACTTGTGATTATCTGAATGTGATTGGGTGTTATTATACTCAAACCTACTTAAGTCAAATCGTTAATGATGTTTCCATTTTAAAAGCCAGAAAGCTGACGAAAGGAAAACAAGTCAAAATGCAGCTTGGTGAATGACATAATATCTGCCGTTTTATTAAATCTACAAAACAGACAGGCTGATCAATTGGGATAATGCAATGTTGTGAATTAACCTTTACGTTTCCAGAATGTTCTATTTGGAAATCGTTAGACTAACTTTTGGAACCTTTCAAAACTGCAGTTGTTTAAGAATGATAACCTAAGGGAAACCAGAGAGCTGCTGAAATAGTGCAGCAAAATTTGATGCATATTATTACAGTTACCTATTGAAGTTACGTAACATTTTGCACACTCTCACCAGACATGCTCTATGCACTACTGGATGAAGACCTCCCCGAGTCATAGCCATCCCTCAAGCCCAGTGGCGGCTCCTGCAAAATCTCTCAGGGGGGGCGATTGTCTGGATGATTGATAAGGATAAGGTCCACCCATGCAATGGATAAATTAACAGCTTAAGCATGTAAAGGCAACTTCACTTCTTTAATATTAATGAAAAATAAAGTGACTCTTACAATACATCTTGTTTGTTTCTATACTCACTATTAATACAATCCACTCAAGTTTCTTTTATTAAAGATTCCACTAGGTGACGACAAATTATATTGTTGGATGAAACGTGCTTACGTATGATGACGTAAGCACGTTAGGGCGAGCCCTCCCGGAAGCCATAGAGAATGCATTGGAGTGCCCCCCGTTCGAAAAAAAACATCATTGAATGTAAGTCTATGGGGCCACTCGGGGCGATTCTCAGCCGGAGTGAAATCGCCCAAAAAGAGGCGGTACTCCACAGAACGTGACATGACTATATCCAGAGGCACAGTGACGGCTAGCGTGACTCTGTGGTTCAATGACATTGGTGGTGCGTCGCCCAATCGCCCTAATGAAGAAACCGCCCCTGCTCAAGCCGTGTGTTGCAACATTCCATCTAGCTCGTGCACATGAGCTGATCTCATTAGTAAAAACTGATCATCCTTTTAGGCAGGTTCTCTCCGTTGGCGGCCACCCTGTCTTCAATCTCGACCGTTGGCTGTCATTACCTTCTGGAGTTGTGTCTTGCCCATGTCCACTCGCTTAACAGCTGATATGCCTCTCAAGTAGGCAAAGAAGCGTGGACGGGTGCACCCTTGGAGTTACACTGAGACAAATAACATATGCGTCCCACAACAGCAATACACATTTCACACGCACACTTGAACTATAATTAAACATACAGTCACAAGCATGTGCAGTGTACGTAAACAAAATCTAAAACTGAAACGCAATCGAACTTAGTGCAATGCTGAGGAATTTCAAGAAAAACTGTTTTGCTTTTTGACGACGTAACCCTGAATGCACCCGAACTCATCGGATCTCAGAGAGCGGACCTGGAGTGAGCGTGGCAATGCTTCTCTGGACGACCACCGCCCCGGGGCTAGCCAGGTGTGGGCCGCAAGGTGGTAGTCAGAAGACGGTAGTCATTGGGTGTTACTTTATATGCATGGTGGGCTTTCTCAAGGTACTCTGGTCGCCCCCCCCCCCCCCCCCCCGCCATATGCCACTTATTAATGGTATTGGCCAGAAATCCCAATGGAGGGCCCTCCTGAAAAGGAGTCTTACAACTCAGTGAGCATTGCCTGGGTAAATAATTGGCGTCATCGTTATTGTTATTAACATCGGGGCCGAAAACCTAATGGAGCTATTGTATATCAATAGCCATGATGAGCATGAGTATCTTTTTTCCCACCGAATGTTTAAAATAGCACCCAATCAGAAATTGGCCAGCATCGCGGCTAAGCATATTATATCGTGAAATGCCAGAAGGTATTGTAAATTCAAATAATACAGTCGCAGCCTTCAGTAAGTCATAAATAGTAGGAAATGGCTTTAAGTTCCCTTCTTTCTGTTTTTCTTCCAAATCTGCATCGCCAAATGTCGACCGCTTTCCCCGTTGAATGCAGACAGCGTCTCGGGCAAATGCAACTGCCACATTGATCTGTGCCGCCATCCCTGCGGCGCTCAATCCCTAAACAATACGGCACATGCCATCGGGATGCTGGAGAACACAATTTAAATGTTAACTACAGCTGCATGGTAATTGAATCGCCAGGCAATGTCTGTACGAAGGCTCATTACAGCCGGCAGATCATTGCAGTGTAACAGGGCAGTGAATTATGATCTGTACAGCAGCCTGAGTGGGGGGGGGAAATCCATGAATATTTTAACAATCCCCCTGCTATGGTTCGTAAAGACTCTCATTCCCCCAGGTTCCGTCCACAAATGGTGCTTTTTTGCATACCTTTTTTTCGGCATTTAATTTTTTTTTCCATATTTTATTGCGTTATGTTGAATATGCCATTTGATTTGGGTTTTTTTTTTCCCGTAAATTGTGTCTCTCCGGAATTCATTTGAACTCATAAGCCTCTTTATCACCATTAGACATTTTTTTAATTATATTCGTTTTTTTACAATTATCACATTTATGCAATTACGATCATATAAATGTCCTACCAGCACACTTATTATCAAAAGGGAACAAATATATGAAAATGGTGCGATAGACTCCGTTCCAGTACCTTTTCATTATATTCCTGATGCTCACCCTGAGACTGTTTTTCCTTTATGTTATCCAGGGAGTGGTTTTGCTGTAGGCATGTATAACAGTGTTTAAATTATTCGATTAAAATTGATTGCTACACTCACAACGCAAGTATCCAATGGTGCGTGTAAGATTATTTTCTATTCATGTATGTAGTGTGTACTACGAGGACTTCTGTGTACCATTGTAGGGATACTACTCACCACAATGTAAAACAAAACTATGTTTTTTATATTTTATTAAATAGCGACTTCAATCACGCTTAATTGTCTGTCACCTTCACAGGCCTAGTGCGTTGTCCGTTATCTCCTCACGTGTGTGGGTTTTCTCTCAGGATCCTTGGGATTTATGCCATGTCAAAAAAACGTATGTGCCGACGTATATCGGGAATATTAGCGACAAATGAATTATCATTATTGTTCAATTACATTATTATTATTCATCATATATTGGGTTTTATGCAATTATCAACAAGCTAAGACCACAAACTCATTACACCTGAACTACAATACCTTGTTGATCTCGTCAAGGAGGATAATCCATCACCCGGTCATCCTTACAGCAGCTTTTGGCGAACCATCGAACAAATACAGTAGCTGCATAGCGTGCTTTCAGATGCGCTTCTGCGGCTGTCTGGAATGATCTTTCCTTCTGATATTAGCAAGCCACTGGAGCTATCCACTTCTAAATCGAGACAGAAAACTAATTTCTTTAGAACTGCCTTTTTTTGTTTAGTTTGTTGTCCTTCCCCGCACCTCCAATTTGCACGGTTGACTGTGTACGGCGTGGCAGAAGTTAAACGTACACGCATACATACCGCTTTTTCCCCGAGTATTATACCACGATCATTAGCCACATGAGCACACTCGCCATCAGACTCATGGAATGGAAGATGCCCATTGAAAACTACCACAAGCCACTTTGTGTTCATGACATTTTAAGAGTATAAACTTAGGTGCTGTGCATATAATTAGGGAATTATATGCAGAGGGGGATAGCTGATGAAGCCATTAAATATGTAAATGGACAAATGTTCATATAGATGTTAATATTAGGCTCTGCTTTTGCAAAATAAATCAAGAGCATAACCCTTCATCACAGATAAAAATGTCAGATTACTCTTTTGGCAGACGAGAGCGAATTGTAAATTCCACATGTTGAACGAATGAGACACAGGCACGGATGATAATTCTCCCTCAACCTTTTGGGGGAGTAACTTTCACAGTAATGTCATCATGAGTCACTCATAATTATATGGAAATGGCCATTACACATCAGAAACATTCCGGGTTCCACCCGCTTCGGTACGGTGTCCAGGTTAGCGATGAGCTCATTTTTACCGCACGATGATAATATTTATGGCAGTTAAGTCCTAGTTATGCCTGAAAATGTCCACGTGGACAGCAGGTGACTCTTGCTGGACATCATTACATCTGGCACCCCATACTCAACGATGCCAAACACAGAATCAGTCTTAACTGTCCATATGAAGACATATGCCTGACTCACGTGGTCAAAGCATCAACTAAATATATAAATATTATTAGTACCCTTGCACTAGAAATTTAATGCAAAATGTAGATATCGAATTCGTGTTAAAGGGCCACCCAGTAGTACCCATGGTACCCTCCGCTGGACAAAATAGGAGTTTCTACCCCGCATCCTGGACAAATGAATTACCTTTTTTTTAACCGACACATGCATCAAATGCAGTTGAGCTACACGTTTTGTGAGTTCGATCTAATTGCACCTCCAATGAGCAAGTTTGACTCCCGCACCCCACAATTAGCACTATTGGCTACGTACGGTGCGAAAGAAGTTCAACATACAGTGCATGCATTAACTTCAAAACCCTAACGTATTCAAAGTGGCAGTGGACTTGCGAATGCATTGTAAATGAAGAGAACTGACATATAGTGAAGAGACCGGCTTTGTGCTTATGGTCATGTCAATGATGTACAGCAAAAAACTTCACACTTGAAAAAGTGAACATGGGACCTAATTACCAATGTGAATCGCTGATAAGGATGGGCCACGTTTGACAAGTTTTCTCAAACTCACCGCTTTTAACCAGAAACCAACACTTTCTTGACAATAGTCTGTGTAGGTGATCACCTGTGGAATATAGCGCGACAATATTAATTTGGTGTATTTCTTTCATCTCTTCTTCTTACCATTGTATTCCTGTCCATCTGATTAGGCTTGTGTCGTCATTTTAACTCCCGGCTCATCACAGCCATATGTGCAGGCTTCACAGGAAGCTGTGCTTTTGTGCAGTATAATATAGTGTGGATAGGGATTTTTTTTTATCCCTTAGGACACAAAAAAAGGAAAGCTGCAAGTCTAATTTCCATAAACGTGGCTTGCTTCCTCCACTCTTCAACACAGCATATCGATAAGAAACTTGTTCCGCATAACTGGTCGTTAAAGGCTAATAACATGCTTTCAAGACGACTCCTCGGTATCAGAAAAATGTGAGTCTTGCGGGAGCAATGTTTATCTTGTATTTTGCAATGCTCAAACCAACGTTTGAGCATTAACACTACACTTTGCTCCACGTTTAACTGCAGACCTACTCACGAAGATAGAACTTTTTTTTTATTTTTTTTGTTCCTGGGTATAAAGTGTTATTTCCTAATTGCTTATGCCTCAAAAGTACAGGAAATTGTTATTATTTACCACAAACGTTGCTTTTGTGACTAGGACAGTGATATTTTGAAATTTACATATTTTCCAGAACATTCCAAATAGATTCAGTGCTGCGTAAAATTGGAGTAACTTCTAGAACATTCTAAACATTCCAGTAATACGAATAGGAGTATAAATACAGGGGCTATAAGCAGACCAGTTCAGCTGAGTTCCAGCTGCCTAAGTGGATACATATCTGCATTTTCGGAGATGGCATCAAGAGGCTGCAAGCATCCGGCAGACGCATTTTGCTATGTCTGCGGCCAATTTATCAAGACAAGAGCGAAAAAGTACTCTGTGGAAGCATCTGCTAAGATGTGTGAGGCCTACAAGGCATATTTCGGCATGACTGTTGGGGATCAAGACAAACCTTGGGCACATAATTTCACCTGCGAGCAATGCAAAACAACTCTGGAAGGTAAGATGGACAATTGTTGCTCGGAATTTAACGTTATAAAATTTGATAACATTTTTAAAATTGTAAAAGTTTTTCAATTTTAAATGTTTTACTATTTTCAATGTTATTGAAAAGATATATTATACATGAAAAATGTTGCGAGAATCTCTTACACGTTAGTCAAGGGTGAAATAAAAAAAAAATTGTAGGATGGTAAAGAAAGGAAAAGATAGCCATGAAGTTCGCTATCCCAAGAATTTAGTGGGAACCCACTCAAGCAACTGCTACGTCTGCATGGTGGACCCTTCCAAACGTCGGACTGACAAGAATGCACCTGCAATCACGTATCCGGACCTTCCTTCATCCATCGCCCCGGTGCCACACTGCCATGAGCTTCCCATACCCACTCCTCCGGAGAGGCAGCAGCCGTCTTTAGAAGAGAGCAGCAAGTCAGAGAGCGAGGAAGACTTTGTAGATCCAGATGACAATTTCAGAGGTGGAGCTGAGGAGAGAAATCCATACTACCTCAACCAAAAAGACCTCAACGACTTCATCAAAGATCTTGGTCTCAGCAAGTCCAATGCCAAGTTTTTGACGTCTAGCCTCAAGCAGTGGAACTTGTTAGATGAAATTGTGCAAGTCGCAGATCAGAGGAAGCGTCACCAATTTTTTGCAGCTTCTTCACCCGTCAAGATGGGCTCTGCTTCTGCCACAATGTGACCAGTCTGTTCGAGGCAATCGGAATCGCCTGTAACCAGAATGAGTGGTGCCTCTTCATTGACAGCTCATCCAGGAGCCTCAAAGCCGTGCTGCTCCATAATGGTAACAAGTACCCGTCTCTTCCCCTGGGTCACTCGGTGCACCTCAAAGAGGATTACAACAGCATCAAGACCTTGCTGGATGCCTTGCGGTATGATGAGTATGACTGGGAGGTCATCGGAGACTTCAAAATGGTGGCATTCCTGATGGGTCTCCAAGGCGGTTTTACCAAGTTCCCCTGCTATCTTTGCCTTTGGGACAGCAGGGACACCAAGGCACACTACCTCAGGCGGGACTGGCCACAGCGGACCGAGTTCTCTGTGGGGAGGAATAGCGTCAAGTGGGAGCCACTGGTGGACCCCCGGAAGGTGCTGATGCCACCACTGCACATCAAATTGGGCCTTATGAAACAATTTGTCACAGTGGTTCGTTGCTTCCTGGGCAATCACAAGGTCAAAACTACGGGGAACTGATTGAGACTGGTGAAGAACTACGGCACAATGGTCTGCAGGATGTCCCTCAAAGTCCATATATTTGATGCTCATCTTGATAAATTCAAGGAGAACATGGGAGCGTTCTCGAAGGAGCAAGGCGAGCGCTTACACCAGGATATACTGGACTTGGAACGCCGCTACCAAGGAGAGTACAACGATAACATGATGGGGGCTGATTCGTGAAAGTGATTTACAGTATTATCGTAAATCTCGAAAAATTACTCCTGAATCATTTGTAGTAATTTTTGTATTACTTTAGTATAAATACATGTAAATTTGTATTCATATGTTGGTTTTTCTGACTTTATTTGAACGAAAAGACACACATTTGCACATTTTCTCATTGAAAATAGGTACATTTCAAATTAGCACTGTTCTGGTCACAAAAGCAAGGTTTGTGGGGAATAATAGCGATTTACATACTTTTTAGGCATAGGCAATTAGGAAATAACACTTACTACCCAGGAACAAAAATTGTGTTACATAGTGTATAATCAATGCTTTTAGCCATTTATTTTACACTAGCCTTTCGCCCTTCTAAAGACGGGTGAATTGCAGTAAATATGAAACTTGCGAAGCAGACCGCGATGTTATATTCATTGCATTAATGCGTGTGCAATTTTAAAGGGCGCGGTGACACAGACCTATTTCATGTTAAGGTTATAATATCTTGTTCATCATGACGTCCTTTTTACTTCGATGTCTCAACAGCGTTACGGAGATCGCGTGGCGTGAGGGTTCTGCCTTTGTAGTGAGGGTTGTAAGTTGACGTCGAGGGGGGGGGGGGAGGAGGCGCCTCGCCCCCACCATGTGGAGTGACGTCACCCGCTAATTATTATGAATGGGGGGGGGGTCCATTTGGAGGACGTCACCTTATCATGATTATTATTGAGGGGGGCTGTTCGATTTGGAGTGACGTCACCTGCTCATGATTATTATTGAGGGGGAGGGTGCTCCATCTCTGGGCAACCCGAGTTCGATTCCCGACCATGGTTAACATCAGCAGACAATGATATCAGAACGGACCCGACCCTGCCCCCAATCCACCCTCCCTTCCCCACCAAGCACTACCTTTGCCAACCCACACTGATCAATGTGGTGAGATATTGTCAAAAAACATCCCATGACAGACAAGGCTCAGGGAGGCCTTCATCCGTTGGGATTTCTAATCTTGTCCCATCATTTAAGTACAACTAAAAAATTAACCCGTAAAAACAAAGTTTTTCACTATAAATCCTTTATATGCGTGGCGGCTAGAGTCCTCTCGTCCTCTGGCTTGAGATGGCTGCCACCTATGGGTCAGATGATTGTCTGCCACAATTAAGCAATTGGTAATTAAATATTTTTAAAAAATTCCCTAAACAGTGTAAAAATTTTGAAAAAACGTTCATGAAAATTAATTGTCAAGCACAACGAGTCTGTGTGCAAAATGTCAGCTCGATTGGATCACGGGAAGTGGTTTAAAAAACGACCGAAAGATTTGCACGGTCCTAAGCAAGCAAGCAAGCACGCAAGCAAGCAAGTGAACTTAAAATAAAGGATTAAAAAATGTGAAACAACTGACTTACTGATATTTACACTGATGCTTTTTTTCCTTCAACCAGGCAAAATTCTGTTGAGATACAATGGTGTCTTTCAAACAGAACTATCATTCATATGAAGGGGGGGAAATATCCCTTTGTCGATCCACTCCTGGATGAATGCCTCCCCGTGCCATGTTAATCATGGGGCCTTTTGGGCCAAATTTCACCACACTGCTCAGTGAGGGTTTGTGAAGAGGGTGCCTCGCAGAGGTTCAGATATGTATCACTCAATCACTCATGTTGGCCGTGGTTGAGAATGCAACTCGCGTTGCGAGATTCAGTGTTGCACTGCTCCTCACACATAGAAAATAAGCATTGTTTCTGAAAATAATATATGTTAAATATGTGATATTTCATCCAAGATCAAAATATACATTTGCATGTGATGACCAACTATTTAAAATTACCTGAATTTAAATACGTGATTTAAAATTGACGTAATTGCCTTTCGACATTCTTGAAATATACTCAAATTGTCTTCCTGCTCAAAGAAGTGTTGAACAGCTATCTCTGTTGGTGGCCCGGAGTTAGTGCTAGACTTTTCAGATCCTCATAGCAGGGGTTATTATCTGTAAGAAGCAACAATGCTTTTTCTGTGGATAAACTGTTGCCTATTGCTTTTGCAATGTGAAATAGCTCAAGGCCACCAACGGGGATGAACACCTCCCCGTGGCTCATGTGAACAGGGAAACTCTTTGACTGGACTTTTTTAAAATTTGAGAAACATCGATGTCGCAATGCTTTTTTTTTGCTATGGATTTTTTCGCTCGATTTGCTTTTCATGCATATGTCTTAATTTTCAGCTCTGTATTTTCAATTTACAGTGAGTGAGTAAAAAAAAAAATTACATGCATTCTTTAAAATCAAAGTATAACAGCGCTAAACGAATTATCTCTGTTGGCGGCCCAAAGTTATAGGTAAACATTCTAAATTCCCATAGCAGGAATCGTTCTCTATGCAAGGCAACCGCTGTTGACTTCCAATGAAGCAGGTACTTATTTTATTGATGTTTAAAACGTACAGCTTGTATTAACACCACCTGCATGAGCATTGCGGCTCGCATTCTTACCATGAACAAAAAAAACATGTGTATTTGCATGCTTTAAACAATCTATTCCATAACTGATACAAAACTTGAATTCATGTTATTTTACATTATGCTTTTCTAAGCCACGATAAATTGCATTTTAAGTGTCGGTTTCGTTTCAACGTTGTACCGCTGAACACGCTTGCAAATAAGGTGTTCCATCTCAGGTGGCTTTGCCCCGGTCTCAGAGACTTGGCCAATACCTTGGGTGAGTGAGAAACTGCAGAGAGCCTCGGTTCTTTTGGCCCCGCCCCCCTCCCCCTCCCGATGCGTTCTACTTGGCACTCCGTGCCGTCGTTGAGCCCCGCCGCCCTCCCTCCCGATACGTTCCATTCATTGGCTACCACATTCTGATGAGCTTCCCCCCCCCCCTCTCCTCCCCCCTCAACTCGCTTTTAAGGGATTACATCTTGAATCATTGCCTCACTTGATGCAGCTAATCCGGCTGTGACGGTCCCACCTGATGACGGAGACTTGTGTTGCCTCCGAAACGTCGTGATTTTTATCTTTATTTTATTTTCATTAATTTTGATGTTTTACTTACGTGACTTTACCGAAAAAAAAACCTAAGAATACCGAAAAAACCTAAGAATAAGAGATGGAGGCCTTCCCTTTTTTTGATATTAGCAGGGCGGTGGCGGCGCCTAAATATTAACAAACTAAGCAAAAGTTTAGGGCCACAAGCATTGTCTGTATAATTCTTCTCTCATTTCACTACATCTGTATATTTTGTGTAAAATGTCTCTTCTCTCAGTAGAGCTATATCTCTTGTCTATATCTTTTCCGTCATCTAACTCGCACTTTATAAATGTAAAAGTCCCCCCCCCCCCAATAATAATTTCTGCTTAGGCCCCCCATTTGGTTAGTCTAGTATCACAATTGGAGCAGGTTAACTTGATGTAACTCTTTATATGAAAACATTTTGGAATTTTTGATGTTTCTTTTTCAAATGTTACTTTTTTAAGTGGCCTTAATTAAGAAAATCTGAATTTTATTGCTTCAACACCTGACTATTGACTCAAATCGTTCAACGTGACGGGGATATGTAAATCCACAAAATTACTCTGCTGTTGATTGCGTTTCAAGTTAATGAACATTTACAAACGCAGACACGGCTACAGTAATTGGGTTTTGCCAGCGGTATCTCTGTTCCCATAATGTCCTCGAATAAACGGAACATATTTCTTTGGTCCTGCGACATATATATGGTACTCGATGCAAAGGTCAAAAAGGGCATTCGCTTGTGTGTGTGTGTGCAACAGGGATTAGATAGGCATTCATGCATCTGCGTCACATGCCGGTCGATGCTCCATCTCTCTGTGTATAATCCACAGCAAATCTTCCATATCCACATTGAATCTCAGATCCAATGAAAAAAATGCCTTGATAACAGTCAAGCATATGGACCACAGCTGCATGCCTGGGTTTGGTATAATTTATTCCTATTTATAAAATACAGTGGGACTTTGATGTTAGCGATTCCATGGCTGTATTATTGTATTTTAGCCCCTTCTGAAATATTACGACTTCACCACACTAATTGCTAAGAATGTCGTGGGACTGGACGAGTTGATTGAGGAAAGAAAAATGGAAATGGAAATTGACCCGTCTGTAAATATATTAAAGAAGAGGCGGCCGCGTGACTCAGAGGTCCGAGCACTGAGCTGGCACTGCTGTTTAGAGCCTGGGTTTGAATCCAAATAGTCGCTTGTCATTAAATCGGATTCCCAAGTGCAGTGAGCCGATGACTGTATGTGCAATGTGTAAACATACAACACGGCACAATACAAATTTACTTGAAACCAGATAACTCTGCCTCTTCTTTCAAAATGTACTTGGATTTGGTTTTGAAGTACAGTTTTTGCATTGTATGTGTATGTATGTTGAACTGCTTTTGCACCGTACGTAGCCGACCATGCTATTCGAAGGTGCGGGGGAAAGACAACAAACTGAAAAAAAAATGTGTGTTTTGTGGGTTTTTTGGCATTTGGATCAATTCCAGCTATGAGCACTAAACATCGGTTGGACTGCCATGTGAGATCTGAATGGATGCTTCTTCATCTCATGCCCTGACACCCATAGCACAATTGGGATAACGTGTGGGGGAAATCACTTTTTTTAGAGAAAAGAAAGAAATCTGATCGTAAAGAAGATCCTAAAGGAGAAATTTGCATCGGAAATCTAAAAAATTGTGGACCCAAGTTCAATATTCTTTGGATCCTTTATCACAACACAAAGGTGGATGCATACAAGACGTGGTCAAATCGATTTCAACAATAGCCCTGCTTTGTAAAGATGACTTAAGAATGCCCAAGATCAGAACGGTGAAATGTCTCATTCCCAAAATGGCTGTGTTACGTAGCCAAATCAATGAGACCAT
This sequence comes from Lethenteron reissneri, assembly GCF_015708825.2. NCBI lineage: Eukaryota > Metazoa > Chordata > Hyperoartia > Petromyzontiformes > Petromyzontidae > Lethenteron > Lethenteron reissneri. Next base: position 5,769,636 of record NC_083805.1, read on the forward strand.
ACGAAGACTGGGGCTTTTCAAATGTGGTTTTTGGAGAAGCATTTTATGCATTTCGTGGCTGGAAATAAAAATGAATGATTACCCAGGACAAGTGGGTGAAAGAAAGAAATTGTTGCCAGATGTTGAAAACTGAAGCACTTTTGGGTCATGTGCGTAATTTCGACAGCAATCGAGAAATTGATGATGGAAGGCAGAACGTAAAGGAGTAGGATGACAAAAACTGAACATGAATTGAAATGGCTGGAGATAATTGTCAGTTTATCAGGAAGGCATCGTATTTCTACGAGCATAGAGAGTGCATTAATGTGCTTATTAATGCAAGTTAATCGTGATTTGCAAGAGCAATTGAACATTGGATGTGTGCCTTTCCTTTTATCCTTTGGTGTCTTTAAAGGGTTAAGCTATTGACTGCACTGCACTGAAATGGAAAACAGCAAATTATACGTGTAAATGCGCATTGCATTCTTTTAAAGAGAAAATACATCACAATGTTTTCACACTTCAAATAAGCCGTTAAAATACATTTTAAAAAGTAGGCAGATCTCGAGTGCCTGAAAAGTTTAGTTTTTTTGTCAAATCGAGACCAATTAGAGGGCAACTTACATGTTTGTGCTGTAACTTATTACATCTGGCAGGGCTTAAAAAGACAAAGTTCCATGCATAGCTTAAAATATTAAACTTACGGTCAAACTCCATTTAAATATCCGGGGATTCGCTCATTTATCCGGGGGGGTGTGACCATAGATAACCCTAGTAATTGAAAGAATTTGTCGAATAACCCTGCTTATCCGTGGTCCTGACCTCGGATATGCGGCTATGTGGTCGGACGTGGGACAACATTGTCCGGAGCGAAAGAAGTTCAACATACATACATTGTGTGTGTGTACTGTGTGTGCTACTCGGCAGGCAGCCGCCTCCTCGGGTGGTTTCGCATCATGTGCCCCTTTAATTTTTTTGGAACGCATCTACTACCGCAAACGTTCCGGCAAAAGTCCGGTCCTACAATTGCTTGCTCACACGCCTATTCCTCCATGTTGACAAGACACGTTGGAAGAGATGGGAGTCCCTACACTTTACCCCACCACACGTGACTTGCCGATCGACCAACGGCGATTTAAAGCTTTCGTGACTGCAGGGATTCATCTTCTTGGTTCTTTCGGTAAAGTCACGTAGAAGGGAAGTAATAAAATAATAAAAATAAAACATAATAAAATCAAATAATTCTCACGACGTTTCGGCTACAATGCAAGCAGCCATCTTCTCTCTTCACGGCTGCTTGCGTTGTGGCCGAAACGTCGTGAGAATTATTTGATTTTATTATGTTTTATTTTTATTATTTTATTACTTCCCTTCTACGTGACTTTACCGAAAGAACCAAGAAGACGACCAACGGCGGTGTGCCCATTTCTACTGCTGAGTGGGCAGAGGCCGGGGGATGAGGTGGGGAGGGCGGGATGCATTTCACAAACTCAAACCATTCTCGCAAACTTGCCTATCTGCGAGTCGGAAATCCAAATGGCGACCGCTGTGCTCGACCATATTGGATACTTAGCTATTTGTGTGATGATGGGAAAACCTGGAGTAGCTGTCCTTGCTCTACAATGCCGATGCTAAAAGGAGCAGTTGAAGAACAAGAAAGGCCGCGTAGTTTTGTAAATTTCACCGGGAGGAGTGGATTCATGTCCTGTAATTGCCTCCATTGCTGATGGTCTTGAGCTGGTCGTATTTGTAAATTGTTTAGCTCAATGGTGCAATACTATCTGAGATAAAGTCTAAGTTCTGAGGATTAGAAACTCGCGTTTAGAGTATTTGGTTGCTGCACATTTCCATGTGATAAGCCATTTCATCGACCTATCATTTATGGCCAGGTCGCTTCTGAAAAAGAGCTACATAGCTCAGTGGGCCTTACCTAGTAAAATAAACATAGTTAATAGTTAACAAGAACTGATTTCATCACTCTACCTGCTGGGTGGATGTCCTCTCAGACGCGTTCCATTCCTTGGCTCCCACTGTGATTATCCGTGAACATCGGCCATCATCTCTTCTAATCTTTGCCGTGTCCAGCCCAAGCTTTTGACGACACGGCAATGAGTGGAATAGCAAATACATTCACATGTTTTGGAACCGACAAATATGTAAACGGTATCTTTTTCTGAGCTGTCAACTGCACTTTTACACTTCGGATACATTTGTATTTTTTACTGACACATAAATTGCTCAGGATGTTATATTATCAAATTCGATTTCATACTTGTTTTGGCTATTGATTCCTGTTGATGGACCATGTTAAAATAATGTAAACAGCTTGTGTTGCATCATGTCTTAGAATATCGTTACGCATGCATTTTTTCAAAAATGTTTGTATGTGTACATTGTGCGTGTCCGTGCTTATGTAACGTCTTTAAATGGAAAGGCCAATAAAAAAAGTATTTGGCAATGTCTGCAAATCAAAAAATTATTTTCAAAAGATATTTTAAAATATATTTTGTTGTTGCTGGCAATAAACAGAACACAATTTTGAATGTTTTAAGCTACAAGAAAAAGCAATTTCTCTTTTTTTATTTTAAGTGCATCAATTTTACTCATTTTATCCAGTTTTATGATTTGTCTCACTGTTTTGTTACCATATTGCACGTTGGTACTTAAGAAAATGTGTTTCCCATATAAAACTGGACAACATTTTGTAACTTCTTTCCACTTTTTTTTTCAAGGTTATGTAACAATTTTTCTTGCATTTTGTCTCACTGCTTGGAAAATGTAGATACTTCTGAAATTGTGACAAGAATTATATATTTTCTTTGGTGGGGGTTTGGAAATAATGTGAATAATTATTTAACATATTATTGGTATTCGCGATGTTGCACATGAAAGTATTTTAGTCTGCCAGTAGGAGACGATTTTGCAATGTTTAAGTCACCTGTGATTAAATTAGCAAATCTGGATTGCGACACCGGCACATGTGGCCGACTCTTTTGTAATAACGCAACAAGAGCTTTAACATCCATCGCGAAGTAGACGACGCGTATTCATGTTGAATAGGCCTACAGTATTAACCAGGGTGGCTACCAGCATGAACACCACGACCCTCTGCAACAAGCGATATAGTGTGTATGTACGTACGTTTCACTTATTTCGCACCGTACGTAGCCAATCGTGCCAACCGGAGGTGTGGGGGAAGGACAAAAACAACAACACAGCAGTTCCAAAGAAATTATTTTTTTATCTGCATTTTAAAGTGCATGGCTCCAGTGACTTCCTAATATCAGAAGGAAGAGCGTTCCAGACGGCCACAGAAGCGCATCTGAAAGCACGTGATACAGTGACCATCTCTGTTCGATGATCAGTGGCTATGTTTGTAGCATTTATACTCCAGTACTGCATACGATGGGCAATGTGCACTGCATTTGCTAACTCCTATTCCACCTCCTTTCTGCAACGTGTGCAGGGCAAAAGGGAAGAATGGCCTTGGTCTGCTGTCTGTATTGCCCAGCAACCCAAGCCAGTGGGAGATCAACTCTGAGATCATCAATAGTGGCAAGCTCTCTGTGGCCACCATGCATATTCTAAGAAAGGAGAGCAGCATTCCTGACAAGTAAGGATTGAACAGAGGGCTGTGTATTGAGACAAATTGAATGGGACAATAATTTTCATAAATCATTGTTCTTAAGAACATGTGTTGCTGTTTGCTGGATGTGGAGTAAGTGGTGGTGCTAGCACAATGGGGGCACTCATCAAAAAAAACATTTGGGGGCCCCCCTTTAAACTTATACAATCCTAGTGAGATAACAGCAGAGATATAGACAAGAGATAATAGATGCAGTGAGATGAGAGAAATGTCGGCTAAAAAAGATTCATAATATAGAGTCAAACAGAGATGTAGTCAGATGAGAGAAGAGAGATGCAGACAGGATAGAAATATGATAGCTGATTTGTATATTACTTATTTAATGAGCTCGTCATGTTTATTTGTATTTGAATTATAGCTGATATTTGATGCATCCTTATTTCATTCATGAATCTGGTGCACCCTTGAGCTCTTTGCGGCACAAAGCCCTGCACTTGTTTTTGTTATGCCTCACGTCACCACTGTCTTGACTACCGGATTGTTGCCTTGGTTTTGTTTAATCTTAAGAGTAACGATAAAGGTCAGATGAATTACTTGGTAGGATAACTCAGGGATCGGGGCACTGAACCAGCACCGCTGAGATGCCGGGTTCAAACCTGGGCAGCCACCTTTGATTTAATCCGCGCAGCCACTGATGCGGTCACTAATGACTGCACTAAAAAAAATTCACGTCTTTTTCCCCTCCCACTTAAATTGGTTTATTACACCGCTGAGATTTCAATTCTCTTTGATTGGCATGCAATCATAACACTGTTTGGAGGGAATACACTGTTTGGAGGGACAATGTGTGCCCTTGATATGAGTAAAGAGGCTCTTTTTTAAGTCACCCCAGAAGCAGTTCTGCGACATGATTTTCAGGGCCGTCTTCCGAAAAGAATGGTACACTTCTTGCTCTGGGAGATCTGAATGGATATGTGTTTATTTGCTTCCTGACACGATGCCGCACATGTTGATGTTCATGATGATGACGATGCTCAAAGAAAATTTGCAACATAATTGACATCCCTAACAAACATATATCATCGGATGCCAGCAATGGACTACCTGGTGTCCGACCTTACCGGAAACAAGTAAACCCGTAAAAACAAAGTTTTTCACTATAAATCCTTTATATGCGTGGCATCGGGGCGGCTAGAGTCCTCTCGTCCTCTGGCAGCATTAAACAATTGGTAATTAAATATTTTTAAAATATTCCCTAAACAGTGTAACATTTTGGAAAAAAAAATTCACGAAAATGCATTGTCATGCACAACGAGTCTGTGTGCAAAATATCAGCTCGATTGGATCACGGGAAGTGGGTTAAAAAACGACCTAAAGATTTGCACGGTCCTAAGCAAGCAAGCGAACTTAATATAAAGGATTTAAAATAAGTATAACCCGTAAAAACAAAGTTTTTCACTATAAATCCTTTATATGCGTGGCGGCTAGAGTCCTCTCGTCCTCTGGCTTGAGATGGCTGCCACCTATGGGTCAGATGATTGTCTGCCAGTATTAAGCAATTGGTAATTAAATATTTAATTTGTTTTCCCTAAACAGTGTAAAATTTTGGAAAAAAATTTTCACGAACATTAATTGTCTCGCACAACGAGTCTGTGTGCAAAATGTCAGCTCGATTGGATCACGGGAAGTGGGTTAAAAAACGACCGAAAGGTTTGCACGGTCGTAAGCAAGCAAGCACGCAAGCAAGCAAGCGAACTTAATATAAAGGATTTAATAAAGGATTTAAAAACGATGCAGCACGCGACTCAATCGAGTCCGCACGACCCACGCCAGATCCGGTCACCATGTTCATAAGGGGCCGTTCATAAATGAAGTCACGCACCTAGGGGGGGGGGGGGGTCAGGCATTTGTGACGATATGTGGCGAGGGGGGGGGGGTGAGAAATGTGACGTCACATCAAAATGCGCTACTTTAAATAAATATAGACAACACGTTCTAGTTAATTAAATAGACGTTTTAATACATGTTTCCTCCTACAACATCAGTGCAGCGCCACATTAAATACGCACTACAATGACAATAGTTTAAAGCGATTTGAAGTATGTTTTATTTTCAAAATGGAAATATGGTTTGGGGGGGGGGGCAGAGCTTTGTGACGTCATATTTGAGGGGGGGTCTGACTTTTTGTGACGCCGTGTGATGAGAGGGGGGGATCAAAAATCGTCCAAAATCGCGTGACGTCATTTATGGACGGCCCCTAAGTGGAAAATGTGACTGCGGAGCCCCGCTTACCAAACCGTAGAGTGCATTGTGCGAAACCACTGCCAACTTTGCAAATTCGACGGAAGCGTAGCAGCAGCAGCAGCAATTCATTAGCCCCACGTGACCCAAATCTGGATAGAGATCTTTCAGTTGCTATTCACGAAGCCATACGTGGAGAACAAGATTGCAGTGAAGAATGCGATAGAAGGAAAACAATGTCAGGCAAACGTTACGTTTGTGAAATGTGAATCATTATAATAGCTTCGAGTTGTTTGTGATAAGAACGGTGTAGAGTCATTGTTAATGCACATTCCTCTATACTGTCCGCTCTCTGCAGGTTTGTGTGGAGGTGTTTTACGCGTGCGTGCGCCTTTGTACTTCAGCATGATTAAAATTACTTGTGCATGCAATTACATGCATAAATACACGTGACGTATACTGCTCCTCTTTAGCACGAGCGTTGATTCACAACGCAAACTCAGTATGCGTGCGTAGCCAGAGAGCATTATGGGTAAAATCAATATAAGCAAAACTCTATTTTGTTTCCATGATGGGCTAAAAATGTTGACTTTAGTCTACCATATTGGCAAATAAGATCATGCAGCATTTGTCTAAACAAGCAAAACTCTGGAATGCTCTTGCAAACAACATCTGGTAATCCAGAGGCATTTGTTTAACAAGCCTGACTGCTGATGAGACCGAGAAGATTTAAACTGGTCCAGGGGTTGCTTACATAAACAATTGTTGCTTTATAATCTTGTTTGGAAAGCCAATAGGCTGATATGTGGAGATACAATGTAGTTCTGCTTATATATTGTCTAGTCACAAGCTTTTTTTATATTTTGGTCGATTTTAATTAAAATGCTCAAGATTCAATATGATCGCATTACTAAAATGACATAATCTTGGAATTAAAACGTTGTGTGTATTGTAATCAATTATTATGTGTTCACCATTAATCCATTTCCATTCAATGTAATTTTGTGAGTCTGTTGACCGAAAGCTGCTTTTTAGTTTATCTAACAGACCAACATTTGGTCTATGGTAAATCCATTTCTTTAGTGATGTGTTTAGATTACTATAGATCTGAAACACGAGAATTATATTTGTAAAACTTGAAATAATTAAAGTTCGAGTTTGGTTTACTGAGAAAAGTTGAGAAATTGCCAGTCAAAAATTCGCATGCAGATGATTGGTCTTTAACTTGCACCACTCTCTTTTCCTTTCGGCAAAGGCTGGCACAAATTTCCGAATTTTCAACAGCACCACGGCCTTTTCACAGTCACCCAGCTACTGGACATATGTGAAAAAGAGCTGTGTACCTCATCGGATTCCTCCAGTAGATATAAACATTCTGATCCAGAGCCTGAGTTCATGCTTTCAGCTATGATCACTGATGCTGTATAAACGTCAGGCAGAGACTCGGGCAGAGACTCGGGTGCCATTACATATGTTTATATCCCCATCTACCTCTCCTGGTTGACAGCACACTATAGCTGGCATGTCATGCCTTTCTGGACCACAAATCTGAAAACAAAATGAGTCCAAGACCCACAATTAAATGCCATATAAAACCGTAGAGTTACCGTATTACTTTCCTACCCCAGTTTAACCTAATTTTTATCATACTAAACAGGTTAATATTGCCTGGTGGACATTTTTTATCTATGTGTAGTGAGTCCAACTGAGTCGCAGACGTTATTCTTCCGAGGCAACACATTTATTGTAACACGTATATACAAGGGGTAACTGTCCCCGTACCAGATACAGCCTGGGGTGGTGACCACCCAGCTAACTACACTACACACAGGAGTTACAGCTACTAAGAGTCGGACCCTCACTCGGGTGCCCGGCCACGTGTTGATGCCTCGTAGGACGTAGAGCTTCCAGCTTGTAGGACGTGGAGCTTCCAGCTTGTAGGACGTGGAGCTTCCAGCTTGTAGAACGAAGCGACCCCGGTCCCTCTCAGGGACCCACCTTTTATCCTCCCGGGTCGGGGCCCGCTCCGCCCTCGGCCCCGCCCGCCTTCTCGAGCCTTCTAGCTCCCTCCCGATCCCTCTCGAGAGCTCTCTCCGGACACGTGATCACCCCCTAGCCCCCCCCACCTGGGGCCTTCTCTGACGACACTCTGGATCACGTGTCTATGGGGTCAACCAGAGTGCCATGGCCCGGAGCAACCCTGCCCCTGGGCTGACACTCTCCCGCTCCCCCTTGTGGGAGCCCCCACCACACGCTATGCGTGGTGCCCGCACTATCCCAGTGCTCGTCAAGCCCTGCTAGGGCTGGTACTACACCCATCTACGTGGTGTATGCGATGACGGTGCATCGCACGCCGTGCTGTGCTAAAGCCGGCATCACACAGTAACCCACCCGGTGCTGTCCGCGACGTAAGAACATCGCACGCCACGACCCTCCTGGGCCGGCACCATACAGTGACATCCCCGATGTCACTACATAGGCATTTTCCTTTAACTCCACCGAGACAGAGTGCTTTGCCCTGTGGAGAAGACTCATCTGCCACCATGCGAATCAGACGCATTAAATTTACCCTTAGATATTTCAGAGGTGTATAATGTTTGCGTTGCAACTATAGTCTCGCTGTGATCTATGTAACTTATTTCCACATGGCATCGAAGCGAATTTAAATAGACAACATTTCCTGGACGCGAATTCGAAATATTCAAGTATAACCGTAGATGATCGATATTCTTTATCTTATATATATATTCCGGTGCCAGTGAACTTGGTAAAAAAAAAAATCTTGTTGAAGATGTTATGCCCATTCACAAAGATAATACACAGTAATTGGTTTGTGTGAAACCTCCACATTTAAGAGTATTTTTAGCAGTGTAAAATGCTCGAGAAACAACTGCACGTAGATTAAAGCGGTGTTTCTCAAATGGTGGGTCGCGACCCCAGAGGCAATCTGTGGGGTTATAGGAGGTCTCTCTCTCTTGCCGCGTTTCTTTCTCTCCCCACGTGTGTCTCTCTCTACCCATGTGTGTCTATCTCCCCACGTGTGTTTATCTCCCAGTGTGTATCTCTATCCTCACGTCTATCTTCTCTATCTCTCTATGCACATTTGTTCGTATCTCTCGCCCCCCTCCCCTTCGTCTTTCTTTGTCTGTCTCCTTACGTATCTTTCTCCTTGGTTTCTATCATATTCTTGTCTACTCGTGTCCAACTTTTCTCGTGCCTTTAGCTTTACCCATGTCTTTCTCTCCCCATGTCTCTTTTCTCTCCCCCTGTCTGTCTCTCTCTGTGTCCTGTTGTCCCTTTACATCCTTCTCTGGCTCTGTCCTCGTGTCTGCTTACGTATCCCCTCTTGTGTCTTTCTTTGTACGTATGATTTATGCTTGTGCATATGTATGCGTGTTTGACTATGTACGTACACGTGTTTGAGCGTGCACGTAAGTGCTCATATGTATGCGTTTGCATGTCTGCTTGTGTGTGCGGGTGTGTGTGTATTAGTGTCCCTCGGTATATGGCCGCGTATGTGTGCATTCATTGATTGATTTTGGTTCTTTATTTATTTAAGTAGGGATGAGAGGTCATGAGCAATTTTTACTTCTAAAAAGGGGTCGTCAACCTGAAAAGTGAGAAATGCACCATATTAAAACATTTCAAGCCCTCCTTATTAGAAGCAAAACAAACATGCTCCTCAAAGAAAACAAAGTCATGATTTTATAGCGACCACTGTCATCACCTCTGGAAATTTATCATAGAGATGTTTTCAGTTTAGTCCCCATTGGAGGTTACCCAAGTTTCCGAGTGTCTTTAACCTTTCGTGGATGGACTTGGAAGTTATTAAACATTGTTGGTGTGCAACAAAAATGGAAGGAAAAATGTTGAGTGCTGTTGTCTGACCTTGGGGAAGTAAACAAACCTACTGGGATTCAGGCATCCACGTGCTTTTCTCGGCTTCCAATTTTGTACATTGGGACGGCAAACATCGCAGAGCACGTGGAGGTCAGTTTAGCAATACCGATATTCTGTCAGAATAAATTCTATTTGGATAACAACATGAGTTTATTATTTTTTAGATTATATGGCTTATTTAATCATTGCAGTCTTGTAAGTGGAAAACAAACACACGTAACATAGAGCAAGCTCTGAAACATTTACCATTTGTGATAGATATAATGACCAGATTTATGCATCTCATTTGGTCAGGGTCGTATGTTCACGTTGAATGGCATGGATCCAGATGGACAGATGGCACCAAAACACACTGTGTACTCTGGACATTAAAACGGTTCTCGAGGGAAAGGAGTTGATTTTCTTGTTTTAAACTAGAATTAACTTCCGATGACTTGTGATCATTTGCGTGGATAAACAGTGTGGTGCAAGATAGGTCAATTAATGCTCAGCTCTCAACATTTGCTCGCAAACATACTCGTCGGTGTGTTTAAGACGCAGGCTTTCGGGTGACCAATATATAAACCCCCCAAAAAAAACGTTATTATGAATAATTATTCATAAAGGATTATAATCCTTTGTGCGTGTGTGTTTGCACTCTGATGGGAATCACAGGCTCAGTGACCACAGAACCCTGGGATGGGCAAATGTATATATTATTTCAGTATTTTAATGCTTATTACCAAATTCGTCCATTAATTTAATCATTGATTAAAAGGCAAATAGGTTGCGGCACTACAATTGTTTTGCTCACACTACTGCTCACAGAAGGGCCTCCGACAGAGGGAAATTGAGATAGCCTCCCTAGAGGTATTTGGCCTACTATGCCTCGCTGCCCAGACATCTTGGTAGATTTGAAAATACCATCACTTGACCCCACCACACTCGCGACTTTACAGATCGACTATCTGTGGTCGTGTACTGCTTTGTACCGCTGGATGGACAGAGAGGCTACGTGGGGGGGGGGGGGTATGTTTAAAAATTGCACCGTTGTTTCAACTGCCATGCCAGGAGATCGAATCACACCTATAACTTCTTGTGTTTCGTTTGTTGGCCTTCCGCGGCACCTCCAATTAGAACTGTTAGCGAAGTACGGTGTGAAAGAAGTTGAACATGTATCTCCAGTTACTAATGGTTGAGTATTTTCTGATGTAGCCATTTTATAACGTACGCCTGCTAGGAGAAACGATAGAGGCATTATTAATTTAGTTTCCTTTTCTATTGTGGACGTTTGGGGCCTAACTTTAGGCGTTGTTCAGTTTGAATTGTTAATTTCCTGAAATTGTGGTGGCCACTGCGAGCTTTCTGTTGTGAAGTGCTATTGCTCAGCCAGCAATAAAAAAAAATGCAGGTCTTAATGATTTCAACTTGCACTAATATATACCGTGTCACACTATAATTTTGATACAATTAGATGTGGCAATTACTTTCAATGATGGGCTCAGTTCAATTCTCAAGGAAATTGATCACTGTTCGGTAATCAGCCCCGCACATGATGAGAAACCATTAATCTCGAGACATTTGAGCAAACGTAAGATTAATAGTTAGTATTCCAATTAATGCCTCACTGCCATCAACAAATTTTTTTATGAAAAGTAATGTTTGTCAAAGGGTAATGATTGATTAACTCAATAACAATTTAACAGTGTGTAAACTGTTTCACAATGCTTTGTTACTGATTTTATAATCATTCCTAAGTGCATCATACCTGTCCTTCGAGCATCTATGAATATTTTCCTTAGATACTTTCTAAATCCAGTGTGTACCTGCAAAAGTAAATCTTCACAATATGGTTCGTTCACCGTCAGCAGCCACGTCGGCCTCCCCAATCTCCCGCCATGTATTACGAAGCCACTGGAGCTATGCACTTTTAAATCTAGATGAAAAACGGATTTCTTTAGAACTGCTTTTTGTGTTTAGTTTGTTGTCCTTCCCCGGCACCTCCGATTTGCACGGTCGGCTACGTATGATGTGAAAGAAGTTCAACATGCATACGTACAAGTCTGTAATATGGATCACTGACAATGCCACAAAACAGATTCCTGCAAAGGGAGCTGGTAGGAACGTTGGGTTGCTCGGTCAATTGCCAGGGTCAACGGCGGCGTGGTGTATTCCGCAAATATGCCCGACTGTGAGGACGGGCACAAGCCAGCGTGAGTAGGTTAAACGTTGAGTTTTATAAGGGCACCACGGGGTGACCAGCCCCTCCCCACCCAGCCCCACCTCTCCCACCCCCCACCCAGCCCCACCCTCCCCACCCAGCCCCTTCCTACCCTCCCCACCCAGCCCCTCCCCACCCTCCCCTCCCCACCTAGCCACTCCCCACCCTCCCCTCCCCACCCAGCCCCTCCCTCCCCACCCAGCCCCTCCCTGCACGACGGACACAATAATCCCATGTGGGCTGGTGTAACCAGGAGGTTCCTACCAGTATTATGGTTATTGTGTCTAAGAGGCGTCTCCATTAAAAGTTCTGCTGCTGTGTGCCAAGTTGATGAATATGACTCAGATATTCCTATGTTAACAAAGAAAGCTTCAATGACTCCTAGGATTTCTTATAGGTAGGCTCTCCTTGGGACATTTAACAAGTATGTATTTTCTGTTTTTTTGTGCATCGATGTACGAGGGAAACGTGTGTACATATCAGGAGATAAGATTAAACAAAACATGGACAAATAGGTATGAAAACTTGTTCTGCAAATTCTAACGTTGTGATGAAGATAATATCATCTATATGAGTAAATACATCGTTAGTCGAGAGCAGCATTGTAAAATTGTTGTACGCCGATGCCTATGCTCCCCGCATTCACCAACGCGCAGTGACCAGCGTGTAGTACGATCAAATGACATCGATGACCTGCATCCATGACCAACTATCAGTGGATTGACAAAAGAACTGCAACATGTCCGTGCTTTAAAAACTACCATTTTTGCAGTTTGCAACTTGGAAGTGACACATACCTACAGCCCTTTGCAGGGCGAGCAATGTTTTGCCCCCCCCCCTCCCCCGCCAATAGTAATCAAGACTGGCCAATTGATTGACTGCTCGTCATTAACGCGGATACGGTCGTGGTAATCGCGCATATTGGGCACATTTTGGGAACAGTGTCCCTGAAAATGTGCAAGGCCATGGAAATATGGAGCTTCATTGCAGTATTAAGTGGGCTTACATTTTTTAAGAAAATGTATTCTGGTCCGCTTTTATGGATTAAATTATAGTCTTCTTTTGGGAGGTCAGTATCCCAGAGCATCAGCCATAGTAATTTTAATAGTTAATCATATCTCTATTCGGTCTGGCCGAGTGAAAATAGGATTTTTATTTCCCTATTATGAAACCAACACGTGTAAAAGTGTGACACTTTAAAAGGGCATTTTTAAAATTATGAGAGCTGTTTGTAACATCACTCACTGTGATGTGTGGGGATGTATATGAAATATGGTACTTGGGATTAACTAAAGTGGCGGACAATTCGCTTCTCATTGCCTTAAGTATGTATGCATGTTGAACTTCTTTCGCACCGTACGTAGCCAACCGTGCGAATCGGAAGTACCACAATCACTTAGCTATTCACGATCAAACAAATTTGCTGATGTTTTTCCCAACACCCACAAGATGCTCCCCTTACAGAAAATGTTTTTCTCCCGAGACCCATGAACAAGCAAAACAAACGAGTCACAGACTTAGCTGGGGGGGGGTGGTGGCTGTACACACCTGTAATCCAGCACTGTAGAGACAGCAAGGATTGGTGGATCGCACAAATGTTGTGAAACTCCCTTCCCATGGGCGTCGAGGTGCCATACATTGGCTTGCCAGGGTAATGTGGTACAGACAAAACCTAATCCGTCTATATGGGATGGAGTGTTCCCCCATCTCGCGCGTGGGTTTTTTCCTCAGGCGCACCGGGTTCCTCCCACAGATAAGCACCCATTCATTGGCCGATGGCATCTTAATATAGAAAGGACCGCAGAGCTTTGGCAATTGTTGGTGCCGGATCACCGTGCGGCTGCCTTCCTGCTTGCCTGTGGCTCCTCGCGCCTCTGAGTCATTCTCTCTCTGTGATAGTGAGCGAATTACTGTGCGGCACCGTGTTACAAGTAGAAATTATTATAATGCTGGGGGCGCTTTTGTGAATAGTTGAGATTCATCACGTAGCGGCAGGTGGATCGACGGCGTACGGTGTGAGACGGAGATTGGCAGCACAAGGCAGTCGGGGCAAGTGAGACGTGGGGCTGAGTGAGGTGCAGGGTGAGTGGGGTGCGGGGTGAGTGAGGCATCGGGCGAGTGAGTTACGGGGGTGAGTGAGGAGTGTGGTTAGTGTGAAGTGAGGTGTGAGGTTTGGGTGAGTGAGGAGTGTGGTGAGTGTGGAGTGAGTTACGGGGGTGAGTGAGGAGTGCGGTGAGTGTGGAGTGTGGTGTGGGGTGAGTGAGGAGTGTGGTGAGGCTCGGGGTGAGTGAGACGTTGGGGTGAGTGGAGTGTGAGGTGAGTGGGACGCGGAGTGAGTGTGGAGTGGGATGATTTGGGTGTGGGGTGAGTGAGCAGTGTGGTGAGTGAGGCTCGGGGTGAGTGAGATGTGGGGTGAGTGAAGAGTGGGATCAGTGAGGAGTGGGGTGAGTGACACGTGGGGTGAGTGAGGCTAGGGGTGAGTGAGATGTGGGGTGAGTGAAGAGTGGGATCAGTGAGGAGTGGGGTGAGTGAGGAGTGGGATGAGTGACACGTGGGGTGAGTGAGGCTCTGGGTGAGTGAGGCGATAGGCCATCAGGATGCCTGGGTGCAAGTGGAGCGTGCACAGTGAAGACCACAAATTGAGACGGGGATGCAGATGAGTGGTCTGGCAAGTCGGGGGGGCGAGGTGACTGGGGATTAGTGGAGGGCTATTAAATAGTCACAGCCATTCGTGAGGTTTAATATACGTATATACATATATGTGGTTTGTTACAAAGGGAACAGAACATATGCTACTGCACAATTAAAACAAAAAGGTGACAAGTCGCATTTCCTATTAAATAAGTTGTGGCAATATAAGTTACAAATGTACGATTGAATGTGTATTGATTTTAATTGAATAATTAAATGTGCCATTCAGCAGTATAAGTGATTGCGCAATATAACGAAGGATGTTAAAACGGCGCCTTTCTAACGAGTGGGACAGCAACGACAATCCTACCCCAAGATACTTTACACGAAATGTGTCGAAAGTTATTCAGTGGCCAAAAAATAAAAGCAACGACAATGTCAGCGGACATACTGCATCGTCCAAGTGCAGTCCTATCCCAAGAAACTTGACACAGATGACAAGAACAGACTACATTAGGGCAGAAAAGGGGGGCGGGGACAGGGGCCTGGGAAGGGGAGCAAAGGGTGTGAAGGTGAGGTGGAGGTGGGAAGAGGGAAGACAAACACAGACGGGAGCAGGGTGAGAGCAACGCCGCACCCCACGCAGCACCGGCGAGAAACGAGGCCTACAGACATCAGGGGCAGCCAGAACAGCACCGACGAGTCCCTAAGGTCAGCCCTTCGCGAGGGGATTGCCACCTATTCCACCGCAGACAAAACCCAAACGTCCAGGTAGAACCCCTCTTAACGGTGGTAATTGGTTCCACGGAACCGGTCGTTAAGTGTTTCGGTCATTTAGCGAGCATAAGAAATACATGTACACCGAAAATTCAAAAAGAGATGTTTACACTTCAAAGCGTAACAGACACTGAATGTAAACAATTCCCCAACTCTCATGAATGGACGTCGCTGATTGGCCGAGGCCCGGTCAGACCACTTTGGAGCTCGCCAATTGGTCGAAATTGGCGGTCGCGTGCTGTTGTAAGCCCGTCGTTAACAGGGGAATGGTCGGTAAGCGAACATATGGGGCCCGTCGTTAAGTGATTAGTTATTTTCAGGAGTGGTCTTTAAGAGGGGTTCTACTGTACATATCTCAAGTCAGCGTTGAGGCTTTCAAAGCTGTGCACAAATACCGTGATAAACTTCCAACAAAACAACACCTCCGCCAAGATCTCTCTACAAATCTATTGCTGCCACAGGAACACGGGTGCCAGTGTCCGGCACCGAGTGGTTCAAACCAAAGGCAGGTGGCAGAACCATACCCGTCATCATTGAATCAAAGAACACCCACATGGGGAGATGGGGCCCTTTATTGAGGGCCAAGGCATCCTCAGACGACAATGGCTCATTCCAGGGTATTTAAGTGACGAGGGGGGCGGGTGGGGTGGTGCCGTGACCCTTCAACGAGTTTGAGGGCCATCCCTGCAATAGATGAGGTCCGGGATTAAGGCAGGAGGAGGTGGCAGTGATGAGGAGCGAGGAGAGGTCAGGCATGGGATTTAGGCCAAGGGATGGGGGTAGAGTATAAACGAATGAGGTCAGGGGGGGAAATAACATTCCCCCGGTGCATTGCTCCTCATGATAGAAGTGCACTGCAGTATGCATTATACCAGACTGGGACTCGACTGCAGTGAAAGCAGCAACGCAATAGGCAACATTTTCTCGTTTCAACTCAACTCCATTAAAAATTATTAAAATACAATAAAAATAAATATATGAGGAAAATGAAGAAAGTTGAACATGTAGGCTTTCGCGACCGAAACAGGAGGATTTATCCACAACTCTGGCTGTCGCCTGATTATGCTGGTTGTAATTACCGGCGAAACGTCGTACTCGAAGGGTAAATGTTGTGGGTTTACTCTCCAACACAACCGGTGTGCTCAACCAGTAACGAATTAACACGTTTTGTTTACATGACAAACCTTACTAATTGGCTGTGTCGGGTGGTGGCGGGTTTAACGGCACATTCATATTTAATCTAGATTTTAAGTTTTCGTGACTGCAGCGATCCATACTCTTTGGTTCTTTCGGTAAAGTCACGTAGGTATAAATGTATTTTATTTTATACCTACGTGACTTTACCGGGAGAACCAAAGAGTACATTCATATTGACTCGATCGAACTAAAAAAAAACCTCTATTATGGAGAATTAACAAAGGTTACGTGTGATTTAGGGATGCTTTTTCTCGCCATGTATTTTTTGCATTGTGCTATTTTGGAGAACAAGTGGGAGCAGTAAAAACCAAGGGACACAGCGGAAGTTTTTATGTTCGGTTACAATAATTATACGGCAAGTAACACTGGTCTCCTCCGCCATAAATGTGCCAGCGCTCATTCTACTAATGGCATGCCGTAATTTCATTAGCATTAATTAAGTGTGTTATGTCTGCAGGGGTGAATGCTAATTTAGACATGACGAGCAGACCAGCTGTGGAGAGACAGAAGCTAGATTCATAGAGCATAGTGAATTCATTCTCAGAGGTCACTGAATTTCACATAGAACCTCTCATTTCAGCGTTATTCAAAAATTACAACCTTGAGGATATTTAATTTTATGATATTATATCAAATGTATTCACGTTGATAATAATATAGCACTCAATAGTGGGACGTTTACAATATTTTTTTGGATATGAACGTACAACATTTTTCTTTGGAACTGCTTTTCATGCTTAGTTTGTCGTCCTTCCGCCACGCCTCCGATTGGCGCGGTTGGCTACGTACGGTGCGAAAGAAGTTCAACGTACATCACATGATTGATCAATGTTCCTTTTATACGTTGTGTCTATGCCCTTTTGGCGCGTGAATTCACCCACTGACCTATTCCTGTCCCTCCTTTTTCTCCCATTTCCTTCTCCAAATATCTGCCCGTCCGCCGCTGCATCACTTCTGCTCCGTATCTCTCTCTCTCTATCCTCCTCCTCCTCCTTGCGTTCCGTCTGTCTCATCCATTCGCTCTCTTACCCTCTTCACCACCTTTCCATTTTCATCTTCGCGACCATGTTTACCCTTTCCTTCCTTGACTTTCCTGCATGATATTTACCTTCTTCTTCCGTCCGTCTTGTCACCATTTATTTATTTACTTATTTATTTCCGGACCCACCCCCACCCCTCCCCCACTTATCGCACGTTCTTTTCTCAATATACTCTCCTCATTACCTCCCGCAGCACCATGGGTCGCCGGGAGGTGGCCCTGCTGGAGGTAGAGCTGGAGAATGGCACAGCTCCACTGCGGCATTTGCTGTGGCACGTCAGTTACAATGGACAAGACTCCCATCCCGAGAGCGAACGCCTGTCGACCGAGATTGCCGTCAGCCAGCGGGATATCCGAGCCCTAGTGCCACTGCCCATGGTAGGTGAATGTTTTCAGTATTGCACACCGCTTTATTAGTAAATATAGAACGGTTGTCTTTTTGCGTTTTCTTTTTTATTCTGGTCGACTGCACATCACTGACCAATCATTGAATGGGAAAAGTGAATTGTCATTCGTTAGTGCCTCCATTTATGCCTGAATGAGTAAACATATTGATACAACATGCAGATTATTGCGGTAAAGCAATCCCCATGACTGGCACGGTATGAAATGGCTTTAATTCAGCATTGAGGCCTTAATTCACAAAGGGCTGTAAACTGAAGATTAATAGCGTGAACATCAAAATCGCGACGCTACTTTATTATTCCAAACCAAAGAGTGCAGGACTCCAATTTGTGAGCCGCGAGTTGTCTCCAAGCGAAAGTTGCCTCCTATCCAGGGGGGGGGGGAGGTCAATCAAATAAGTACCCCACTTTGAAGACAATTGTTGGGAAATCAGTTGTAGGTTGTCTCATGGCAAGGCCGTGAATATAATATATATTGGGGGGGACACATCCATATTTTAATATTGGGGACACATCCCCCCCATTTTGAGCATATTCAAATATGTTCAAAATGCCCCCCCCAATATATTGTTATAAAAAATGTTGCTATGCTATGTAAATGAAAACAACAATTTGCTGAACCTTGGCCACAATATATGGACTTGTCTTCATGTAAATCAATGCATAAATTTCTGTTTATATGATTGTGGTTATGTTAGTACTTTATTAATCCCTAATCTCTGCCATTACATACAATGAAACAAGAAATGGTAAAAAAGTAAAAACAGTGCAATGCAATACAATACACTATTAGACTTTGTAAAAAAAAAAAGTCCATACCATGTGTTCGTGAATTTTGTAATATTTTAGGCAGGAAATTAGTTTTCAAATTTAGATATTTTTCTGGGTTGGGACCCCCAGACACCCTGGAAGATTTGGTCCCCGCCAATGTTGACTCCATGGCTACGGCCTTATCTTATGGGGATATTAATGTTAGCAACTACAATGGGGAATTTTCAAAACTGTCTCTGGACCTACACAAAACGAGAGGTGGTTCCGGGTGGCTCTGTGGCCAGAGCACTAAACCAGGCACAGCTCATATTCTGGATTTGAATCCTAGCAGCTGCCCGCAATTATGCCACGTCCTTAAGTATCGCGATTTGATTTTCTCAGGCTGGTAACCAATGACTGCACACACAAAGATGTGTACTTAATCTGATAAACTATGAGATGAAATAAACCGGCTGAGACACGTGAAACATCGCCTCTTTTGCAAGGGCGTCCCGTGTTCCGAAAGTTACATAATTGCTGTGCATTGTTACGTTGTCCTAATCCTTTTGTCGTTTTCGAATTAATTGCCCACATTAATTGCATGCCTTGAAACCCATCTATTGTAATAACTCATTTGCAAATACTTGCAAGGATGTATTTTTATCGCATATCTTGCATCCCCTCATTTTGGGGAATTGTAAATTATTCCACAAACCGTCCAATTTAAATGGCGGCTTCTTTTTTTTAATATAAATTCATCCATAACCAGACAATAAAATTAGGTCTTCATGGGTCAGGTGGCAAGTAAAATGCTTTATAAATGAGACAATGTGTTTACATGGCGGCCTGATAGCGGACTGTCGTGAACTATCTTAATGACATCAATACCTCCTAATGAATTTCAATTAAAAAACCCTTTCAGTGACAGTAAGATAGAACTGATCTCATCAACCACAATGAAATGGGTGGACATGGTCTTTTTTTCAATAGTCTAACCATTTTATTAATGACGTCGTACGAAACATTAGTTACAACAAATATTGGCAAATATTTTTCATTGAACAAAGGCGTGTAATTTCTATTTACTCATTTATATACTTTAAGACAACTATTTTTTTTAGATTTACTTTAGGACCAACAAATACCTGACTTTCTTTTATTTATCCTATTAACCAACTACGGCGAAGGGTGTTATTGTTTATTGATGACCAACGTGCACATCATTGCTCACACAATCCAAATGCAAACACGCATTGATGGAGCACAGTATGGCGGAGTTGTCAATTTTCCGCAGAGAGAGGGGGAGCTTTGACTCCATAAATATTTCCTTGAGAAGAAACAAAATAGAGACTGTGTTACTACCTGCATAGGTTTCAATGGATACTGAACATATGTGCAAAGAGCTTCAGAGCTCATCGGATTCCTCCGGTATAAAAATTCAAAGTCGGATATATCGTTGGACTTCTTTCGCACCATACGTAGCCAAAACCGTGCTAATCGGAGGTGTTGTACGTGCTTCCCTGATGCGCGCTCTGTGTTCTACCGCGTGTTGCTCCTGAATAAGCTTCCCAACAACGTGAAACGGAACGTCGGAACATTGTGGCGAAACGACGTAGGGTGCGAGCCGGGAAACACGATCGGGACCCATCCGTTGCTGATACGAACAGCTCTGCCCTTGTAAAGACGACGAACACACACTACATTTCGTTTTTAATCTCCTGACTAAATAGGTGATTAAGTTAATCCCTCTAGAGGTGTGAGATTGTAAAACAGTGCAGTGTATTCACGTACAGTAGTTTGCGTGTCGGCTCGGATGGTAAATTGGCTAACCCTCTAATTTGTCAATCATCCATTCAATTGGTAGCCGATGTATCCCTGGTGTAGCAACCTGCTTACCCCCATTTCCCCGGTTTATTTGGTAGGATGTGTTGAGGCGTGCAAGAGGAGATGCGTGCACGCACATATTAATCTGGCTTCGTCGCAAATATGAGCGTCGTTGCATCGACCCCCAAAGCAAACCTCAGCCTGAGTGGCGGCTGCCTTTCAGCTCGGTGACTTCCCGTGCTAAATTATGCTCCGTGTGCTTGCAGCCTGTTCTTTCTCGTGCAGGGAGAGAGGAGAGCCATTACTTTGCATTTCTCAATGTGCGTAAGAACCATTCGCTCACATTGCCATTCAGGCCATATAGGCATGCGTAGCTCGAACGTGGAATCCATCTTAAAATAGGATCATCTTTGACATCGCCAAAGGATGTTTAGGGGTCTTGTTTATTGAGCAATCCAATTAGGTAGCTTACGTAGCTGAGTTGATAACAGTCTGTGCAGTTACATGGTCCTTTGAGCCAAAAGATCATTTTTGAGCAGATTTTTGTAATTTTGGTCCAACAATGTTGTGTTCTCTCGTGTGGCTCAGATACCGCTGCCGTTTGGCAGAGACCGCGTGAGCAGGCTTTTGTGTAACATTTCTAAACACGTGACCTGGGCTTAGCGACAGCATATTGGTGAAACTAGTAGTTATTGCAATCTAGCAACATCTGCAGTATTGCAGCAGCGATATTCGCAGTGACTCAATAAAGTCGAAATATCACGAGTTCAGATCCTGGTCCGGAATATTACTTATTCCATTATAATTATCCTCGTAATCATATCATCCCGCTGTGCAGCAGGATGTAAAAAGTCAACATTAAATTTTCTAAGGATGCAAATACTGACTCCTCTACAACACGACTAAGACATTTTTTTAAAATATTTTCACCACTTATTTAAGGTCACCAATAAATGCAATCACTATGCAACATCAAATTTGATCTGCCAGGCTGATTTATTTCGAATATTTAACGAGACGTGATTTAAAATTGGAATGCTTTTCTATCAATGCAATTACAGTCGCATCAATAATCACACTGGTGGTTTGGTAAACGTTGTCCATTGTAATCTGTCAAACCATAAAATTAATACTTTTTTTAAAGATAATTTGCACACAAATCAGTGGCACGTGGTGAGGGTTTGTATCGGCATTAATGCTACGCTATCAGGTTAGCTGTATAGATCACACACTCCACGAAATAGCAGGACCTGTTATACCATCCTTTGCACGTTTGCTTTAAGCTGATTAGTGTTAATGTGTTTCTGAAATGGGATAATTTATTTATATTATAGGTTTATTATACAATAATAATTCTTCCACGCGCATGCTTTATCCATTGAAAATTTGAATCTTATTGAAGTTAATTAACTGATGTAAGGCTCTCTTAATTATGTCCCTGACCATTTGTAAAGTTTGAGATGAATCGCTTTTCATTTTTACGATGTTTCTTCCTTTAAATTATTAAAATTATTATATACATTGTTTTTGGGCCAGAATTTACATGTATCGTTGAAACAAAGAATACAATTGTACTTTCAGAGCCTTTTTTTCTCTCGAAACATTCATTAGCATTCAGTGCTGATCACTTGTAGAGGCTGTACTACTCATTAAAAATGGACAATTTTAATTCTACCTGAACACTGACCTGAAAGACGTCATTAGCGGCATTAGACCTGCCATTTCCTCAAATCACTTTTAATGTGCTCGTCGTTATGGTCAATTGTTATCTAACTTTGTAAGAACCGCTTAATTACCGTTAATCAACACATACAAGCCAGCGTCATTTGGAAACCCACTTTGCCAATGCAATGCTATTCTACCGTTACGATCAATGCCAGCATGATGTATTTACTTGAAATTGATCCATCACTCGTGCCGATGTATAATTTGTAATGTTTTTGTATTTTTTATGATTAAGACTATATGGGATATTTATCATGTCAGCCAAATATATCATTTTATTTCAAAAATGTTTTCAAACATGTTATAGCTATTACTACTCATCATCTCTCAGGATTAGAATACTACATTTTGTTTAATACTGGTACAAAGAAAGGCATGTATGGTAAATGCTATAACCTCGTACATGAGTAGAGCAATACCATAGATTGCTAACACATTCTCAGAAGCAGATAGTTGTGTACTGTAGATCTACGAGCAATAATGCTAGGCACATCATTTTATTATCATGAAAAATCAAATGGAAACACTTTTGTTAATAGACATTTTAATGATTGCACATTGTATTTCTCTCAGCGACTAAATTATCTGAAGTGCGTTGTTGTGTTCACTTTTGCCTGACGGTCAAGCGAACAAGTGAAACGCCCTCACAAATTAAATGCATCTGTACTCGTTCTCTTCCCGTAAATGTCCCACGTCCCACAAAGGAATTGCCATAATTTGACTTGGCCTAATTTTATTTGCTGCATATTAAATTACTGTAATGTGTTGTAACAGTTTGCCTCTCGGGATTTAGTTTTTTTTTATAATTATTGACCGTTGCGAACAATTCCAGTAAAGATTAGCCGTGGGAGTATTATACGGTTTTGTTTATCATAAGATGTGAACTCTGCTTGTGACAAGAAACCATTGAAAAAATTTTAAATGCATCGCATAGTCTTTTCGGCAAATGCATAATAGCACTCAGAAATTGTCCATAATCCCCAGGCAATAACAAATGCATGTTGGTTTTGTCGAAAACGTAATCAGGGAAAAGAACATTTTCAGACAGGAACATGATAACTTTGCAGATTGCCACTGCAGACTTCAAACATTAAGCGCGTAATGAAATCACCGCATTTCTATTGTTCTCAGGTGTCCGTTATTGGTATCTGCAGTGGGTGATTTCATCGATTTCCATCCCACGGCTATTACACGCCGGTTGTTCCCCTCGCAGTGGTCGCGTCGCAGAATATGCAATCACTTGCGAGAACGCCTTTGCTTGCTGCAAGATAAATAAAATAAAACAAAGAGGAAAAAAAGTTATGCGTACCGGAGACTTACGTCATGCTTTCAAGCATATATTTGTCTTCAGAAATATTTACCGAGCAGTCAGGAAGCCCAGTTGAAAAGGCATTTGCAAATTTCATAGTGTTTTGTTTTTTTGCATGGTTATGTCTCCAAATAATTCTGGGTGACCCTTTGATCAATTTGTATGGTTTTCCAACGGGATGAGTTCCTAATAGCAACATAACTTTATACAAAAAAATATGCGTTCAAATTGCATAATAGTTACGAGTGTTATCATGACCCCACATTACAGACTGACAGGCAGGCACGGCTAATGCGTTAAACCTTAGTTGGAATGCATCATTAACACACTGCTGGTGTTCCGTCGTGATGTTTTGTTGATATGGCGTCGTTACGAGAGTTATCGTGACCCCATGCTACAGACGAAAAGACTTGACGGGCAGAGCCCATGCATTAACACTTTAAACATTCGTTGAAAATCGTTAGTCTGTCGGAAAGTTTGGTTCATATTTGATCATCATCATCACTCCCACATCCCTATTAAACCAAAATAGAGAGCTTATTTGCACATGCACCTAATTTATTCTGCCACCTCTTGTTCTCACGTTCTGCATTTGGTTTTTTTGTATTCGCATGTGCTTATATCCATAATAGAGTTTTTTTTGGGTTAGATCGCGTAAATATATAAATGTGTTGTTAAAACCCGCCACCACCCGACACAGCCAACTAGTAAGGGTTGTCACGTAAACAGAACGTGGCCAATTCGTTACTAGTATGCGATTGGTCGCGAAAGCCTACGTGTTAAACTCCTTATATCCAGGTAAGACTAAATTACAGGGTGCTTCAAAATGTGTTAACACTTACATGGGACTATCGTTTTGAATGGAAAAAACAGCGGATAATACACTTTAACATGATAACAAATGTAATGTTAATGGCTTACAAAAATCAAAGAGTCTCCACTTGTTCGCCATCATTGTCAACACGTGCCTGGAATCTTTTCCAGGTGGTCTCAAGAGCCTGGAGGCACATTTCCTCGTGGTATTGTTCATGCACATGCGCAATATTCCTTAAGGACCCTGTACTCGTTCTCTGCAATGTTTACATTCCCCCTTGCAAAATAGGCGGGCAACTGGCTGTGTAACAAATTAAATAAACTCAAATGAGAGTTATCGTGACCCCATTTCCCAGGCAGCCATACGGATAAACAGACAGACAGGCAGATAGGCATACAGATGGATAAACAGACAGATGGATAATCAGACAGATGGACAGACAGATGGATAGCTGGACAATCAGACAAATGGACAAACAGGCAGACAGAGGGATAATCAGACATATGGACAGACAGATGGACAGACAGGCAGACGGACGGATAAAGAGACAGATGGGCAGACAGGCAGATAGACAGACGGAGCTCGTGCATGGACAAGCTTCGTTGTAGAGCGTCGGTGGTGACGACGGCGGCGGCGGTGTGCGTGTGACGCGTGAACGACCCGGGCTCCCCGCAGGCGGAGGAGCTGCTCAACACGGCGGTGCTGACGGGCCGCACCGTGGCGCTGCCGCTGCGAGTGCTCGTCGTGGAGGAGAGCGGCCTCGTGACCGACGTCTCCGAGGAGGCGCAGTGCTACTCGCTCGACGAGGACGTGCTCAAGGTGCGGACGGTGATAGTGGTGCTAGCCGCTCGTTGCGAGGGACCGCTGTTCGATGAACTAAACTATGGTTTATTGTACCAGGTGACTTGGCCACAAATGATAGCTCAACAAAGTGGCTTATCTTCTTGGTTCTTTCGGTAAAGTCACGTAGAAGGGGAGTAATAAAATAATAAAAATAAAACATAATAAAATAATTATCACGACGTTTCGGCCACAACGCAAGCAGCCGTCCTCAGGTGAAGAACAGGTCTGCCGAAACGTCGTGATAATTATTTTATTATGTTTTATTTTTATTATTTGATTACTTCCCTTCTACGTGACTTTACCGAAAGAACCAAGAAGATGAATCCCTGCAGTCACGAAAGCTTTAAATCGAAAAGTGGCTTATCGTGTGTGAACATTTCTAGCGGACAAATACTCTAAACCCGTGTTGTTTCTAAATGTGGAGGGGAAAACCCGAGGAGCCATAGAAAAATCCACGAACACGGGGATAACGTGCAAACTCCAAATATACAGGCATCAGGGTCAGGATTGAACTGACGATCTCCTGTATATCAGGCGAGGTAGTCAACATCTCCACACCGCGGTGCCCCAATACAGCGGGCACGCTGTGTATTGACCGCAAAACGCACGCCGCTGTTTGCTCACCGCAGATGTTAAAGATTTCGTGACGTAAATAAAAAATGAGTAGGCCATGTGTGTGTCCAACTCCACGGTCTGAATTAGCAATATTTGAAAACTACTCGTGAATTATTTAATTGGGTAAAGCCAGATATTGTGAAACTACTGGAGACGTTATCCATCTCCATAGCATGTGAAACATAGCACTTTTATTATAGCTCTGCGCTATAATAAAGGCATGACTACCAAATATACCAATGATTTCTTTGAAGCCAGAGGGTCAGGTTTTTTTGCAACAAATGTAATAACTTGTCACCGGCTTGGCCAATTTCATGTACTCACTGCGTTTTTCTTTGGTCCTGCAACTAGAAATAAAACTTTTCAATGCAAGCATAATAGTGTATTCACATCATTAGCCACATTGACTCCTGCCAACAGGTATTAAAATTCACATTCTTCTGGCTTGAGTTTCGTGCAATGCTGCAACACTAATCATCGGGCTTATACACGTATATATGTGAGCAGCCATCTCAAGCAGTTTCAGAGTGGAGTCTCACCTGTTCTAATCTGATAGTCCTTAGGAAGATAAAACCCTGTGACCCAACACACATCTGACAAAAGGTAGGTTAGTCTTGTGCATGACAAGACATATCTGACCTGTAAGAGCTTATAAAGATGCTAGGCAACCCAGGTCTGTAAGGCCTGCCTACGCCGTTTTCACTCTCGAAGACTGAGACAGTTTCCACAAATATTGTTAAGATAAAGCGAAATATTCGAAAGATTATTAAAGGCACGTGTGCTTAAGACCCTGGATAGGTTAGAATTGAAAGCTGAGAAGATAAGTAGCGGACAAAAAAGACTGGATGCTGACAGCTGTGGAAGAGACAATTCCACCCATCTCATTATCTTCACCAAGAAGAGAATTGAGGATTAAGGCCAAGCAGCAATCATTGATTGTGAGTAATCCTGATGTTCGCTAATGCATAACTTAGCACTTATACCTGACATCCATTTACGAAATGTTGATGCCTGAAAACATAATAAAACAATTTGTATTTCTTCCTACGGCCATCATTCTTTATTCAATGTTCATAAGAAATATGCATGATTTATTTTGCAGTATATGAGGCGAGCTAAAGCTTCAAAACACGTATTTGTTTAATTTCTGTGTTTGTTTAAACACGTAAATAGAATGTCACAGGGAGCTAAATAAATAACAGTGTTATAAATAAACAAACGCTTTCAATTGTGTGATCTATTATAGTCTACATAACCTTTACCTCGGCCCTAACTAACACGCAAAACATATTATCGATATACACAACTGGTCACTCAAACGTTATATCTTTATATGTATCTGTGCGTATGTGTGTGTTAGAGGGTGTATGTGTGTGTTAGAGTGGGTATGTGTGTGTTAGAGTGGGTATGTGTGTGTTAGAGTGGGTATGTGTGTGTTAGAGTGGGTATGTGTGTTAGAGTGGGTATGTGTGTGTTAGAGTGTGTATGTGTGTGTTAGAGTGGGTGTGTGTGTTAGAGTGGGTATGTGTGTGTTAGAGTGGGTATGTGTGTGTTAGAGTGGGTATGTGTGTGTTAGAGTGGGTGTGTGTGTGTTAGAGTGGGTGTGTGTGTGTGTTAGAGTGTGTATGTGTGTGTGTTAGAGTGGGTATGTGTGTGTTAGAGTGTGTATGTGTGTGTTAGAGTGTGTATGTGTGTGTGTTAGAGTGTGTATGTGTGTGTGTTAGAGTGTGTATGTGTGTGTTAGAGTGGGTATGTGTGTGTTAGAGTGTGTATGTGTGTGTGTTAGAGTGGGTATGTGTGTGTTAGAGTGGGTATGTGTGTGTTAGAGTGTGTATGTGTGTGTTAGAGTGGGTATGTGTGTTAGAGTGGGTATGTGTGTGTTAGAGTGTGTATGTGTGTGTTAGAGTGGGTGTGTGTGTTAGAGTGGGTATGTGTGTGTTAGAGTGGGTATGTGTGTGTTAGAGTGGGTATGTGTGTGTTAGAGTGGGTGTGTGTGTGTTAGAGTGGGTGTGTGTGTGTGTTAGAGTGTGTATGTGTGTGTGTTAGAGTGGGTATGTGTGTGTTAGAGTGTGTATGTGTGTGTTAGAGTGTGTATGTGTGTGTGTTAGAGTGTGTATGTGTGTGTGTTAGAGTGTGTATGTGTGTGTTAGAGTGGGTATGTGTGTGTGTTAGAGTATGTGTGTGTTAGAGTGTGTATGTGTGTGTTAGAGTGGGTATGTGTGTTAGAGTGGGTATTTGTGTGTTAGAGTGGGTATGTGTGTGTGTTAGAGTATGTGTGTGTTAGAGTGTGTATGTGTGTGTTAGAGTGGGTATGTGTGTTAGAGTGGGTATTTGTGTGTTAGAGTGGGTATGTGTGTGTGTTAGAGTATGTATGTGTGTGTTAGAGTGTGTATGTGTGTGTGTTAGAGTGGGTATGTGTGTGTGTTAGAGTATGTATGTGTGTGTTAGAGTGGGTATGTGTGTTAGAGTGGGTATTTGTGTGTTAGAGTGGGTATGTGTGTGTGTTAGAGTGGGTATGTGTGTGTTAGAGTGTGTATGTGTGTGTGTTAGAGTGGGTATGTGTGTGTGTTAGAGTATGTATGTGTGTGTTAGAGTGGGTATGTGTGTGTGTTAGAGTGGGTATTTGTGTGTGTTAAAAAACGGGTACATTAAAATTGACAAATGACTCATTTGTATAATTAACACGAGCAGCAAAGAAATGTGTCATTTTATCTTTCACTCTTATTTATATTCAAATGTATATCACTGCTATGTATATATACTGCAGATATGAATGCTTTCTTTTATTTTATTGTTATTTTTCTGGGGTCGCTTCGGTTTGTTGCAAATTTGATTCTTTTCATAACCTAAACATGTCGCTTCGAGGAATTAATGTATTGGAATGTAATGCTTGTCATACCATGTATACATTACCTCGTACGCATTGCTTGCAGAAGTACACGGCGCCCTATATTTCATATACTGCTGTTTGATCTATCTACGCTGTTGGGTAAAGTCGGCTTTATGTCGGCAGTTTAGACGTCTGCTGGCAATATGTAATGTTTCATGCTGCATATAAACAATATACACTGTGAAAATGCAGTGGCACACTGGGTGGCAACAGGTTTGAATTTCATTTTATCTGCGACAAAATGTCCGCTCGTATATCAATATCGCACTTACTGGGCGAGTGTGATCTTGGAGCCTACTCGAGTAATTCCAATCTGCTTTGAGCTGATAAAATCTGAACGCTACAAGCGCGGGGTGACATTTCTCCTTAATCAGTGGCTGGAATCCTTGTTGCATGTGTCAGCGTGTCACACACAACGATGTGAGAGAGAGCGGTGGGGGGGGTCCCACACGCGTGATGGACACCCTAACGTGTTGCCACGAACGATTCATTTTAAAGATCGTGTGGTTTGTTTGTAATAATGAACGTGAAATAAAGCAACAACTAACTGCGAGTCACGAAAGGAGGTCGGCTTTGTTGCCGTTTTTTTTTAGTTCTCAAACATTTTTACGATGTGAAAACGCATTCTGAGGATTTTTTTGTTTGTTTATAATGTGATTTGTGTTTCATACGTGTGGAAAGTGTTCGATTTCAGCCGTGGGTTAACGGCGCCATATGTATGTATCATCCCCTTAGAATTGTATTTTCCAAGGTTTAAACAAAAATCTTTTTTTATCATCTGCTAAATGCAACAAAGTCTGATCTAAACAGGGGACAGTGAAACACGGCATGTGGACAATAATCCCCTAGTGAACTAGCCCATTATGCAAGAGCCACACACACTGGTCTCCACACAACTTGTATTTTGTATGAGTTGCATCTGGTGCTACCTTAATATTGAGCCTCCCTGGACGGGGGTGGGGGGGGGGGTCTCAAAATAATGTTTTGTGACTTTTAGCCAATTCTTTATTGGACATATGGGCCCCTCTTACAATAAACTGGAACGTAAACAGGACTTTTCATACCGAGTTCAAAAATGCCCGTACCCCCACTCCCCTTGGGCCCATTTCCTTAAAACGTTTGCCATCCTTTCATCTACTATATTGAAACCATTCAACAAGGTAACGTATTATCAGCCCCACTCCACACCAGTGCTTCTCCAATGTAGTGGGATCCTCCCTCTGAAAGAGCTGAAGCCAGTGCGTTTAACGAGTGCCAATTGTTTCTGCGATGCAGCTGCTACTTCGCATCCCGTAAGCCACAAGCCAGATTTTCGGAAATGTCAGTAATTAAGGCACTGCACACGTGCAGAGCTCAACTAGAAATAGCATGTCGTGATGAAAATAGCAATAATGAACCTCTTTAGCAGCGTCGAATGGGACATTTCGCTCGCGTGCGTGTATGAGAAAATGAGTGTGTGTGTGAACGCATGGATGTGTTTTCCGAAGCGTTGGTAATTAATGGCCGAATCAAGTTGTTTCCTTTACCACACAGCTATAATCTTAGCCTGACGTAACCTCGCCCGTCTGACCAGCCGGGGTCGTCGATCAAGGTGTCAATGAAAAATTGGAAAACAGCTCCATTCCATTTCTCGTGGCGGTGGGCGTGGAGGAGGCTTGCTGCCCCCACACGCCACCCCCGTCCCGTTACAAATGAGGGCTGCGTTGCAAGCTGACCGGAAAACAGTCGCACGTGCCCAAGCCCTTATTAACCAGCCCCGGCCACAGTCATAAAATAATAACGCGAAAGTTATCATTCTTTTCGCGCCGAGCCATTTCCAAGAGTAACGGGTCCACGGAATACAATCATTGGGGGTTCTTTTTTTTTTACTCATGCTGGCTGCTACGTACAACAACGCACGTTTTTTTCGAAGCCCCACGCACCAGAATTTGTTCATGCAACCGGTCTCTCTCGGGTCTACGAAACTGTATTTGGCTAGTATGCCACTGTATTATAATCTCAATAAATCTCCTCTTTTACCACCCGCTAATTCTTTTATATCCCTTTAAATCTCGACCGTGCGCTGAAGTTAGCAGTATCGCCGTGAAAATGTAAATATTGCTTGAAACAAAGGTTACCGGTACCTTAACACGGAGGAGAAAATGCCATCGAGAGCAATATTCTTTTACGGTCACCGTCTATTGAATTGGTGACATTTCCTCTTGTGGCCCATTCATGACTCTGAAGAATAAGGTGCGGCAGAGACCATAATTTAATCCCTGAACAAATTTCATGCCCAGGAAGGACATTTCACATGGAAGCAATATGAAAAAAAATCACAACTTTAAAAAAGTACGTTTAAGAAACATATGAATAAATGAATGATGTAATGTAAGCAAAACAATGCGCTCCACGGAAATTAGTACTTCCAGAGAAGAGCACACGGTGAGTTGTTCTGCACGTGCAGCACAACTTTGAGCCGCTCGAGATGACCTAAAAGCAGCGCATCGTTCGAATTAGCATCGTGTGCTTCTTTGCCTTGTCTTGAAAAAACACACACCGATGAGTAAGATGTGTAAAATGGTGCGATTGTTTCATTCTGCAACAGATGTCAACTCGATGTGCATATTTAAAGCACGTTTGACCACCACGCTCTTTTGGCATGTCTGGCCATCTGCTCCAATCCATCGCGATGCGTTTGCAGGCTGTGCCACGTATTGTTCGGCATGATGTCCGATGTTTCACTCAACAAGCTGGCAACTTTTTCTTAGGTGTTTTCGGTAAAGTCACGTAGGTAAAACATCAAAATTAATCAAAATAATAAAATAAAATAAAGATCACGACGTTTCGGAGGCAACACAAGTCTCCGTCATCAGGTGGGACAGTCACAGCCAGATCAGCTGCATCAAGTGAGGCAATGATTCAAGATGTAATCCCTTAAAAGCGAGTTGAGGGGGGAGGAGAGGGGGGGCTCATCAGAATGTGGTAGCCAATGAATGGAAAGTATCGGGAGAGAGGGGCCAAAAAAGGGTGGGCGACGACGTGGAAGCTATTGTGCGCAAGCGACACACTGCTGCCCACGCCAACGCATTGGACAGAGAGGGGGGAGGGGGGAGGTCTGATACACATGACAGAAAAGAAAAGAAAATGCGTATGTTTATACCAATGCTGGCTGAACAATGAAGAGATTACTGTTAAACACTGGGGATGTTAACACTCGGTAAAGTAAAGTTAGCTAGTGCCTGTCAGATAAGATGGTCAAAAAAGTGTGGTTAATAACATCTTAATCTTAATAACATCTTTCCAATGATTACTAAGTTTGTACCCATCATCACGGTTGAAATTATGTCTGTGTTTGTATATTTGTATGGCTTCGTGTACAAACCTTTGATGGTAGCCAGGAGGTTTGCAGAGAACCTTGGTCTCGGAAAAGACAATTTCATGAGAGCCCACTGAGTTGTAGCAATGATCGGCAACGGCCGAAGAATCAGTTCTGCCGTGTTTCAGATCTGACTTGTGCTCGCGGACACGATCAGCAACATGACGTTTCGTTTCTTTCGTTTCTGACGAAACGTCATGTTGCTGATCGTGTCCGCGAGCACAAGTCAGATCTGAAACACGGCAGAACTGATTCTTCGGCCGTTGCCGATCATTGCTACAACTCAGTGGGCTCTCATGAAATTGTCTTTTCCGAGACCAAGGTTCTCTGCAAACCTCCTGGCTACCATCAAAGGTTTGTACACGAAGCCATACAAATATACAAACACAGACATAATTTCAACCGTGATGATGGGTACAAACTTAGTAATCATTGGAAAGATGTTATTAACCACGCAAAAAAGACTTAATTACACTTTGTTGACCATCTTATCTGACAGGCACTAGTTTACTTTACTTTACCGAGTGTTAACATCCCCAGTGTTTAACAGTAATCTCTTCATTGTTCAGCCAGCATTGGTATAAACATACGCATTTTCTTTCTTTTCTCATGTGTATCAGACCTCCCCCCTCCCCCCTCTCTGTCCAATGCGTTGGCGTGGGCAGCAGTGTGTCGCTTGCGCACAATAGCTTCCACGCCGTCGCCCAACCCCTTTTTTTGGCCCTTCTCTCCCGATACTTTCCATTCATTGGCTACCACATTCTGATGAGCCCCCCCCCTCTCCTCCCCCCTCAACTCGCTTTTAAGGGATTACATCTTGAATCATTGCCTCACTTGATGCAGCTGATCTGGCTGTGACTGTCCCACCTGATGACGGAGACTTGTGTTGCCTCCGAAACGTCGTGATCTTTATTTTATTTTATTATTTTTATTAATTTTGATGTTTTACCTACGTGACTTTACCGAAAACACCTAAGAATATGATTCCTTGCAGTCACGAAAGCTTCAAGTCTAGAAATAAGCTGGCAACTTCTTCAGGAATTTAAACGTCGGACATTGTGCCAAATAACACGTGGTACAACCTTGATTTGAAGCTGTCGTGACTGCAGGAATCCATGCTCTTTGGTTCTTTCGGTAAAGTCACGTGGGTAGAAATACATTAAAATGAAACAAATCACGGCGTTTAGATTGCAACACAAGCAATCGTCATCAGGTGGGAAATCCACAGAAATAAAAAAAATGTTGCTCCCACTTCAGCAAAAAAAAATCTTGCTGTGGTTTTCTCACCTGATGATGATTGCTTGGGCTGCAATTGAAACGTCATTTGTTTTATTTTAATTTATTTCTAATATATCAGAATAAACACTTTGGAGAGCTGCATATCCCGGCTGCGAAAACCTACATCATCATATTACTGTGCTTCAATTCTTCTTTTAAAATATGTTTCTTTATTTATGTTATAATGGGATGAAATCCATGCCCATCGTGGGTTAATTTCAGCATTGCTACACAAACGTCCAGAAAAAAGACTGCTTTATCAGAGTCACAGCCAGAATGGTCGGTATTTCTGTGCAGGTGTCAGCAGGCTGCGAGTACGCGTACGTCAATGGCAAGGAGAGACAGGGCTCCACGCGGGCTCGCGTTCACGTCAGCTACGAGCACATGCGCGCCTCCCTGGATCTGACCGTCTGGATGCCCAAGCTGCCCCTGCAAATACAGATCTCTGACACCATACTCAACCCCATCAAGAACTGGCGGGTGCCCAACATTGGCAAGAGAGGGTAACGCATTTCATTATTGCTTCATTTTTGTGCGTTCGTCTGTCCTAGTGGCATCGTGATGGACATTGTGACCATGGGTTCCAACACCACATTGAATCATTTTTTTATCTTTCATGATAATTATTAACATTAATAATAACTCACAACCATTTTTCAATACACTGCTGGATGAAGCTCTCTCCACACCTTTCAGCTATGTTCTTTTTTTTTTTTACCAGGCTGATCAGCGTGGGACCTTTGTTGTCAGTATCAAAGTATGAAAAATAAGAATATGTTTTACCTATTTTGGCAATTAGGCAGGTGTTACGATGTTAAAACACCAAATATATACCTTTTACAAGGAATCAAGTGTGCATTAATCGCACGTGCTTGTGGTGAACATGCAAACAAACATGCTCTGATAATTATATATGCATTGTCTTTGAAACTGATTGTTCTACACCAGAGACAGCCTTCGTTAGGGCCTCGTCTCACCAGTGTCAGACCAGATAACTGTTCGACTTTTGGCTTTGTCCATAAAGAAAGCTGTCGCTGATCAGCGTGAGTTGATGGAAGGGGACGGGGGGTCCCGGACAAGTTCAGATGTCGCCCCCGCAACTGATGTTAGCCGTGGCCTGGAATTGAGTTGAGGCGAGCGCATTCAAAGTGCAGCGTGCAAAACCACTGTCCCAGCACGCTCCGGTCATCCTCGCAGCAGCCAACGGAGTTTGGCTTAGCCATCAGACAAAGACGGTCATAGCATCGCGCGCTTTCAGATGCGTTTCTGCGGCCATCTGGAACGCTCTTCCTTGCGATATTTGGAAGCCATTGGAGCTACGTACTTTTAAATCGATATTGAAAGCTCAGTTTCTTTAGAAGTACTTTTTGTGTTATTTTGCTGTCCTTTCTCTGCACCTTAGTACAGTTGGTTGCGTATGGTGCTAAATAAGTTCAACGTACATACACGAGTTCATTCAATGTGAAAATAGCTTACGCAGTGGTTTTGTTTTTAGGTCAATTAAACCATTTTACGAGGGGAAATCCCAACGGCGTGCGTGAGCACAGCAAGAAACGAAACCAGGACAAAAATGTCCGTGCAGTAGAACCCCTCTTAACGACCACCCCGATGAACGACTAATCACTTAACGACGGGCCTCCATAGAGTCCAATGTGTAATGTATAGTAGTGTAGTGTATAGTGTAGTGTATAGTAGTGTATTGTATAGTAGTGTAGTGTATAGTAGTGTCGTGTGTAGTAGTGTATAGTGTAGTGTATAGTAGTGTAGTGTATAGTAGTGTAGTGTATAGTGTAGTGTATAGTAGTATAGTGTAGTGTATAGTAGTGTATTGTATAGTAGTGTAGTGTATAGTAGTGTTGTGTGTAGTAGTGTACAGTGTAGTGTATAGTAGTGTAGAGTAGAACCCCTCTTCACAACCACGCCTGTTAACGACTAATCGCTTAACGGCGTGCCACCATAGAGCCCAATGTGTAGTGTATAGTAGTGTAGTGTATAGTAGTGTAGTGTATAGTTGTGTATAGTGTAGTGTATAGTAGTGTAGTGTATAGTGTAGTGTATAGTAGTGTAGAGTAGAACCCCTCTTAACAGCCACGCCTGTTAACGACTAATCACTTAACGGCGTGCCACCATAGAGCCCAATGTGTAGTGTATAGTAGTGTAGTGTATAGTTGTGTATAGTGTAGTGTATAGTAATGTAGTGTATAGTGTAGTGTATAGTAGTGTAGAGTAGAACCCCTCTTCACAACCACGCCTGTTAACGACTAATCGCTTAACGGCGTGCCACCATAGAGCCCAATGTGTAGTGTATAGTGGTAGTGTATAGTAGTGTAGTGTATAGTTGTGTAGTGCCTCCATGAAGCTCAATGTGTTCGCTTAACGACCATTCCTCTGTTAACGACGGGCTTACGACGAGCACGCGATTGCCAATTTCGGCCAATCGGCGAGCTCCCACGTGGTCTGACCGGGCCTCGGCCAATCAGCAACGTCCATTCATGAGAGTTGGGGCATTGTTTACATTCAGTGTCTGTTGCGCTTTGAAGTGTAAACATCTCTTTTCGTATTCTTGGTGTATTTTGGCTTGAAACGTTAATTTAATCAACAATTAAGGCTCCCAAAGTGCTCGCGAATAAAGGCGACAAAGTGAGGAAAGACAATTAGTGTATTAACTAAGAAATAATTAATTGATAAACGTGAGAAATGTGTAAAAATAGATGCGTCATCGAGCAGTGAATATGGCCTGCCCTCGCTTATCGACCACATCACTTCACGGCCGGTTTCGTGGAACCAATTACCGTCGTGAAGAGGGGTTCTCATTGCAGAGGACTTAGCTTCAGATCCTTGGTGAATATTGCACGGCTAGCAAACGAGGTATTTAACGGTCGAGTAAACGAAACACACGGGGAGTCACTCAAGGACAGTGCAAATGGAATGTGAAAAAGGTGAGGTGCACTTAATCGCTATCCTTGCATTAGTCATCTACGTGAAATGCACGCCGTTTATTCGAATCCAGATATGATCGGTCAACGCCAATGAGGGGTGGGGGGGGTGGGGCATGGGTGCATTTTGGCTTGGCAAGAATGAACCACCAAGTGGCTTTCCTGTGCCAGCCGTAATTTCTACTTGAAACACTTTCCAAATGTGTGAAAATGACGAAAGGAGAGGTCTGCCGTTTGTATGGGGGAATGATACGGCTTTTTAAAAAGGTAGATAATGTGTGTTTTCACTCGAGTTTTAAAAGGAAATAAGATACGGAATGGGGAGGGAGAGGTGGGATTGTTTTTTTGAGAATGTGTTTCGTGATTGTTTTCTTCACTTGGCACGAAACCTATCCAAGGAAACATTACACTTGCAGGTCGTCCAATTACGTGGTGTTACCTCTGAAGGAAAAAGAAAATACGATTGCTATGTTACCCATTAGTACGTTGGAGAAATAATGTATGTGAATCCCCATTTCATCCGTAGATGTTGAGTAACTTATTGTACGAAAACAAAATTATTGTTGCTTTTTTTTTGTCATGGCAACGGCTGGCATAGACGTGTGTGCTGTGAAATGTGATAATATGTGTTTGGTAACTGCACCAGGACATGAAGGGTATGCCAGAGTTCGTCAATTGTTAGATCACACGTGGTGGGTTAAAGTGTGAGTACTCCAAGACGTGTGGCCAGAGTAGAAAAATAAGCCAAATTGTCTTAGAAGGGTTTTTATATTAGCAATCTTTGGTGGGAAAGACTTGCACATTTGTATCCATCATATAAATGTTAGAATATTTTTTATTCGAATGGACGGCACTTATTCAAAGAAAAAAAATGTTAGCTTACCAATATATGGCTAGATGCTAAAGATCGATGTTATTGCACAGTACAGAAATGTAGGTGATAATGCAGCAAAAACTCTATCGTTTAATGTGAGGGTCAGAAAGCTAAGTGGGGCTCAGCCAATGAAGCTTAATCGATCATTTGCAGTACAACCACTCGAGATGACCTAAAATTACCTTTTTTTTCCTGTGACAAGACTGTTTTATCTTAAGGCGTACTTACTGCCAACAAGAATAATTATATGAATTGTAGCTGAAAGATCGGTCTTTCCGATTATTGCACTGGATACTGGAAAATGAGAATACAGACGAGGCAAAAATATCTCGCGAAAATCCGCAAAGGAAAAATGTCGCATTCGTGGCAATGTTAATGATGATCATGATTTCGCACGTTTAACAATCGTATTGACAATGCATCGATTTTCTTATTAAGCTACAGCCAGTGCAGAAATGTAACATATGTGGAGTCTCTTCATTCAATATTGTCCTTGCCAAATAAATGTGTTTTAAATGATTGTCAGTAAAAAGAGCTGTTAAAGCAAATCCTCAGGCAATCACAGTTTAAACAAAAAATGTGGTATTTGTTTTCCATTTACTGGAAAGAAAGTGCATCAATGGTGATTTGTTTTTTTGGAGACTTAAAAGGTCATCTGGGTCTAATGCAATATTCTTTCCCTTGATAGAGAAAAAAAAAGATCTTCTTGTTTTCATAATTTCGACTTAACCTTTGCATAATCTTATTATATGCACAATGTTAATTAGCGATTAATTATATTACTTATAATTCCCGATTGTCACATTAGATTCGTCTAAAATATTTATTATGATGCATTTCTGGCTTTTTATCCCATGTTTCATAAGATCAACTATGTTCCATAATAGAGGTTCTTTTTAGGGTTAGATCACGTAAATATAAACGTGTCGTTAAACCCGCCACCACCAGACACAGCCAATTAGGAAGGTTTGTCACGCAAAACAAAACAGGTAAATGTGTTACGAGTACAGCACACTGGTGTGTTGGAGAGTAAACCCACAACATTTACAATTCGAGTACGACGTTTCGCCAGCAATTACAATTAGCATCGTCATTAGGCGACAGCCAGATTCGTGGAAAGCCTACGTATTACACATTCCTGCGGAGGGAGCTGGTAGGAACGTTGGGTTGCTCGGTCAATGGCCTGCAGGGTCAACGGCGGCGTGGTGTATTCCGCAAATATGCCCGACTGTGAGGGCGGGCACAAGCCGGCGTGAGTAGGTTAAACGTTGAGTTTTATAAGGGCACCACGGGGTGACCAGCCCCTCCCCACCCAGCCCCACCCCTCCCACCCAGCCCCTCCCCACCCTCCCCTCCCCACCCAGCCCCTCCTCCCCACCCAGCCCCTCCCTGCACGACGGACGGACGGACACAATAATCCCCTGTGTGTTGGTATAACCAGGAGGTTCCTACCAGTACTAAACCAATAGAAGAGTATTCAACTAGACTAATCTATTTTCCGTTTACCAATTCAATGTACAGTATATCCTTGCGGACGATTTTGAAACTGCTTAAGTCTAATAACGTTGCTTCCGATTAGTTACATCAACTTGTATCACCTTTGTCAAATGGTGAAGTGCATTCTAAGTCATTACAAAAAAACAAGTGATGTAACGAACGATGTAGGTATCATAGTCCAGGCAAAGTTAATCGCTGCTCAAAATGGGCATGCAGGCGATGCTCATCGCCTGTTTACAATGTTGAACCAGTGGTGGGAATTCCACATTCTTATGGCAGGAGCGAGTATATCTCGAGGAAAAGCACTGTTGACTTGGTATCCATTTTATCAACCCCGAAGGAATGATGAGCTGAGTCAACCTCCAATCAGCATTTTAACTTCGCAACCTTCCGATCGCAAGCCACTCGCTCAAGCAGTGATGACACACCTGGGCCCCCAGAGGTGTTTTGCTTGTGGTTTAACGCTGTAACAAGTCCACCTGAGCATCCAACTGCCTCGCTGTGTACACACGCAACGCACAGCTTTAATCAACATTGTATGACAGTTACACTAAGGTGAAATGAAAAAGGTTAATTTTTGAGCGGTATTCATTTACCCCTGGAATGTTAGTTGAGTGAAGCGATATGAAAACACCCATTTCATTACTCTTTGGTCCTTTCGGTAAAGTCACGTAGAAAGAAGATACATTAAATAATAGAACACACAACATAGACACACTGTCTCTCTCTGTGTGTCTCTGTGTTGTCTCTCTCTCTGCTTGTGTGTCTGTCTGTCTGTGTGTCTCCGTGTCTGTGTTAAGTCTCTCTCTCAAATTTAGTTCTTCCTGATGACGACTGCTTGTGTTGCAATCGAAACGTCGTATTCTATTATTGAATTTATTTTCTTTCTACGTTGCTTTACCGAAATAACCAAAGAGTAATCCCTGCAGTCACGAAAGCTTCAAATCAAGTCCGAACCCATTTCATTCTGAGAAGGCCTCTCTTTGTTTCGTCATGATTTTAGCTCTGCAAAATATCGGTACCTACTGGTAAGGAACTTTCAGGCATAGCTTCATTTTGGTGCTTTAGTCAAAGTTGTAAACCTACTCAAATTAGCGTGCGTTCGTCTCCTGCTTATAGCCCCAAGCTAGTGGTGGAAATTCCTCATTTCTATGGTGGGGCCTGTGTTTATCTGTGGGGCAAGCACTGCTCCTTGCTCACAA
Organism: Lethenteron reissneri; assembly: GCF_015708825.2. NCBI lineage: Eukaryota > Metazoa > Chordata > Hyperoartia > Petromyzontiformes > Petromyzontidae > Lethenteron > Lethenteron reissneri. The sequence continues at coordinate 5,809,505 of NC_083805.1, forward strand.
AGTGGTACGTTATTTTATCAACCGAGAGGCATGATGGACCGCGTCAACCCCCCCCCCCCCCCAATGGTATTTTGTCTGAATGACAATGTCATCTGTACGTATGTACGTATGATGCATTATGTGATTACATTCATCCGTTTCATTCCAGTCTTTGAAGCCAGGCAGGGTCAAGTAAAAAAAAACCTTGAATGACGTAAATTTTACAATGAACAAATGTAAACAGACGTACCTCGATTTAATTGTGTTCACAAGAGTCACTCAAACTGCAATATAACGGCACAGCGTTGGTACCTTTCTTCATAATTGAAACCACGTGCACATTAAGTTACATACATATAACAACAAAGTGGAAAGGATAATACCAAAAACATATTTTCTTAACGTGATTATAGCACCAAGAATCAATAGGATATGTGTTCACTGCACGATTTAACTAAATCACTGTTGTACTGAGAGTATACCAGAGGAAGAGTCCGTTAAGGAAAGTCGGATGTCCAACTTCATTAAATATAATCTGCAAACAAAATAGTTTTTCCCATTAACCCGAAGTTGCATGATAGGGAAGGAGACTATTATCGTGATTGTATTGGGCAGACCGTTGTAATATGTATCTTGGAGTCTTTAAAATGCATCTTCGCTTCTTGTTGAATGCATATTGACGTCTAGCGCACAGCACGGCTACGTATCTGTAATGTGATCGTCAAGACATGCAGACGTTAATTTTTTTCTTCAGACTGCGGAATTATCCTGATATACTCACATTTTCACTGCTGCTGCTACACTGAGCCTAGACTTAATATTGCATTCAAACAAATAAGACACATCGATCTCTTGTAGCAATTTATGAGCGTGATGATAAGCCACTGCCAATGGTGAAGTAGGATATGTAATTCCTATCACTTCTTGCTTCCTTCAAACACATTTTCTTTCATATTTTCATTGAAAATGTACTTTGAAAATACTATCTCGCCGCTTTATTGTTTCCGCGACTGAAATATTATTTTGTTGGCTATCTTTATTTTTCTCTTTTTGTTGTCTGCCATCAGCATGTTCACACTACACACAAAAATCATCAGCTTACTTGTTAAATCCCCCCGGGAAGGAAAAAAACACAACCACGACTTTTGTAAGCTGTACCATTCTAAAGCACAGATAAAATTATACTCTCAGGTTCTTTCGGTAAAGTCACGTGGATAGAAAAAAATAACGAAAAAAAAACAACGACGTTTCGGTCGCAACACAAGCGTCCGTCTTCAGGTGACAGATAAAGACACAGATAAAATTATGAATCAATGAAGGATTATTATTTTTTTAAAGACCCTCTGTGGAAAAAAATGGCTGCTCTTGTTTGAAAATGTAATTTTGATTGTGATGTAATTTCTTCGTTTCATAATCATCATCGGCCATGATCAACCCACTGCTGGATGAAAGCCTCCCCAAGCCATCACCATCTCTCACGAGCCCGCGATGTAACAATTTCCGCTCCCACCTACACAAGAGCAGGTTTCATCGTTCCATCTCCTCGGTGAACGTCCTCTCAGACGCGTTCCTTTCCTTGGCTACCACTCAATCTTTATTCAGGACAATCAGCCATCGGTCCTTTTTGCACTGCCAAGCCAATATCCTTTTTTTACAGTTTGAATGTCATTCGCCTGCTTATGTTCTAAAATAAATATGTTCCTCATTCCGTCTCTGAATGTGAATTCTAAGCATGCATTATTTTTTGTTCATTTCTAAACAGTTATTTTGAGTCACTGCAGAACACATCACTACACATTGTCAATCTTATAACCTGATCTTAACGAAAAAAACAAATACATGTTATATTATTTATTACTCCGATTGTAGACTTGCTGAGATGTATGTAATATAAACAATGCATTTTTCAACGGTGCTACAAAATGTATGTACGTGACATTTTCATTTTGCAGGCCAATTCCGGAGACTGTCGAAGATGACAACGAGCCAAAAGGACGCGGCTGCTTCTTGCAATCCCAGCATGCCCAGTTGCGAGTGTGGGCTCAATTCTGCGCTGCCAACCCCGATAAGTTGGGTCAGCTGACCACGATGTTGGGTCCCGATTGGACAGCAGACGTCACACCCCTGGTGCTTGATCACATGGCCGTCGAGGACACGAGCATTGCCCAGCTCCATGAAGGGAAAGTGCTGATCGGCAGGGAACCTGGTACTACTGCCATTCAGGTGATTCCTCTAGCACGCGACGCATGTCACACCTCCTGTATTTAGCGCATTAGCAGAGCCAATGATGACGTCACCCTGCTGCTGCTCTATATAAGAACGGGAGACACAGCAGAGTCTCACCATTCTGGCGAATTGCCCGATGATGCTGGATGCAATTACCAGCGAAACGTCGTACTCAAATTGTAAATGTTGTGGTTTCACGCTTCAACACACCGGTGGGCTGAAGCAGTAAACTATTTGTCTTTTGTCAACGTGACACTTTTTTACTGATTGGCCGTGTCGGGTGGTGGAGGGTTACGACACATTTATAAATAACGCGATCTAAACCCAAAAACGTTGATTATGAATAATATTGGTCGCGAAAGCCTACGTGTTAAACAGAGCTGTTGTTGTTGTCTGCATGTAACTTCTCATTGCTGGGTGAAAGCCTCCCACATTTTCTTCGATTATTTTCCCTCCTTCATTGTTCTTGTCGAATAATGACCTCCAAACTCTTTGATTCCGTCTTGCCGTCTCTTCCGCTGTTTTCGCCCTACTTCGCTTCTCCCGGCCTCCATTCCGTAGTTACATTTGTTTTTTGTCGATCATTCTCATGACATTTCCCATACGTTCCACTTTATTTATTTTGCTTTAACAGTTGCATCAGTAACCCCTGTTCTTTTCCTTATTTATTCTCCGTCACTTATAAAATACTTCTTCCCATTGATCTTTGGCAAACTTGTAGCTCTATTTATTTGTATGCAATTGGCAGAGAGTATATTTAGAATTGTTATGTTATACCAACAATACTCTTTGGTTCTTTCGGTAAAGTCACGTGGGTATAAAATAAAATAATTAAAGAGTATGGATTCCTGCAGTCACGAAAGCTTCAAATCAAGATTATACCAACAATGTTTTAGTTTTTCTTCCAAAAAATGAGCAGATACGTAATACAGTGGGTGTTTTGTTTTTCTTTCACCAATATCAAGTGATAATTGTTTTTTTACCCTTTTATCTGGCAACAAAATTGACACCTTTTTTACAAGAAGTCATGTTTGCATTGACCACAATACCTGCGGTCGGAATGCAAACAAAAAACATAACTCTGATAATGTATGCACTGTCCTTGAAATTGATTGGTCCACACCCGAGACAGCTTTCCTTAGAGTCTAGTCTCACATGGTGTTGGACCAGATGACGCCAAAAGGCGCACAACTCACAGACAATGCACCATCAGAGTATGAGAGCTCGGGGTAAGCATTTACACCATTGGAACCTCCTTTGCCAGTAGCAAAATATGAGAATTGGTTTTTACCCTTTTATCTAAAACCAATTATCATATTTTGCTACTGGCAAAGGAGGTTCCAATGGTGCAATATCAAGCGATGAAGACATTTCCAATCCGACCTCTTGCGGCAAAGTCGAACACCACCTTGGTAAAGAGAACAAAACCTGAAATCCGATTTTTACAAAACTACCTCTGAAGTTAATTCCGTAGGTCTCTTTGTTTCTCCATGTCTTTTACGTGCCATGCGAGGAACGTTCACGGCGCTTCAATCAAACAGGACATTTTTGTAATTACCAGAGCCGAATAAGACGGATTTAGTGCCAAGCCAAATGTACCGATGGTTGTTTTGCGCAGTCATTGGTGACTGGACCGAAGCCATCAACTGCCTCCACTTGACAACCCACTTTAATCACGTTTGGCCGAAAGCCAGATTCGAACTCGAGGTTCCATCAGTGCCAGCTCAGTGTCTCTGACACAGTTTTAACTCTCTGAGCCACCCAGCCATCGCCAAAAGGTGACCGGGCACCAGAAACTTGAGCGATTCGTTCATTATATTTTCTTAATTGAATTTTTCAATGTCACATTCGAATTTTTTTCTCTAAAACATATTTTTGAAAATCCCTGAGACTTAATTGCATTCTTATTATTATTTAGAGAAAAAAATAATAACACTGTATTTTTGTTGAGTAGTGGAAGGAGGCTGGATACTTTTAGGTTAGAAATGTTTACAATTGTGTTTCTCGAGCATTGAACTTCATGGATTAGAATTCATTCTAGATTTGGAGCTTTCGTGACTGCAAGGATTCATACTCTTAGGTTTTTTCGGTAAAGTCACGTAGGTAAAAATAAAAATAAAATATAAAATAATAATAATAATAAATGAAAAGAAATCAATCAAATCACAGTGATTTATATAAAATATAAAATTATAATAATAATAAATGAAAATAACTCAATTAAATTACAGTCATTTAATTGATTTTTTTCATTTATTATTATTTTTTTTACCTACGTGACTTTACCGAAAAAACCTAAGAGTATGGATCAGAATTCACTTAATATATCATCTTCGTCGTCAGCCATGGCCAATTCATTGCTGAATGCAGGCCTTCCCAAGCCACCGCCGTAAACCTTTGATGAACCTGCGATTTAAGTAATCCACCTCGTGCCTGCACACAACATTATTTTGCCTCATCTTCTCCCTGTAGGACATTTTCTCTAATGTGTTCCCTTCCTAGGCTACCGCTCCATCATTATTCTTGGCCATCACCCCATCACCCCTTCTCGTGACATGCCCTGACCAAGTCCATTTACTTTTCTTATCAGTTTAAATGTCTTTGGCCTACGTAGGCTATGTGTCCCTCAATCTGTCTCTCAATGCAATTCCAAGTGTGCATCTCTCCATGCCGATATTACACCAATATTAAATGCGCTGCATAGTATGCGATGTATCATCCGCACACAGTATACCCTTTTTGGCAAAAAAATTACAAAAATAAATTCTACATATTTTAATAAAGTAGCTCCTAGTGCCAGATAACCTTATTCTCCCTGCCCAAACATTTGAAATTACTTTTCTATGAGCATCTTTAAGCCAGTGGTGGAAACTCCTTACTGCAATGGCACTGGGCAGTCTCCTAATAGGACAACTTCTGTTGGCGTTAGGTCATTAGTTTAAAGTGAATAAAAGAAAGCATTCTAGATTTTAAGCTTTCGTGACTGCAAGGATTCATACTCTTAGGTTTTTTCGGTAAAGTCACGTAGGTAAAAAATAAAAATAAATAATAATAAAAAATAACAGAAATAATCATAGAAATAAAATAATTATTTTATTTTTAAATTAAATTTAGCACTGTGATACATTTTATATTATATCTCTGAGCAGTGCGGGATGGTGAAGTCTTGGTGAGACCTTCATCCAGCAGTGGATTGATCACGGCTGATCATAATGATTATAAATACGGTATATTCTGATTAGAACCAGTGAGACGTTTGATCAAATTTCTTGAGTGTTCATCCTCCACCGGGCAAGTGTTTGTTCATATTACATTGCTTTTATAATTCACAGTAATGTACAGTCGAGCACTTTGTCAATCCGTGCTTGTCAGTCATTGGGGATGTTTGAACATACTTCACCATGCTGATTCAGTGTGGGTTGATGAAGGGGGGCCGGGACCAACTTGGGCATCACTCACTACTGATGTTAGCAGTGGCCCGCAATGGAATTTGGGGTCGCTGGGTTCACAGCGCAGTACGCACAGTAATAATTGGGACCCGCTATAACCCATCGTGCCAGTAACTACTCTTAAATACATTTTTTTATCAGAGTGTGTCTTACATGCTGTGAAATTAAAGGTGTTTTTCAAGTACCATTTTTAAAGCCCGGAATATGTGAATCGTGCAACTTACATCTTTGGATGTCTAAAGAAATGTATGAAGCATCGCAATCGACTGTCAACGCACTAACTTCCCTCCAGTCATCTTGAAGCATGCTTGTAAATCGACCTTTCATTGGCGTTTTCACTGAGCCAAATGTGAGGTTAATAGGTATTGGAATATTCAATGCATTTGCATTAATTGTAAACGTGGGGCATGGCGACCCAAATAAAAGTATTGAAACCATGACAGCGCAACCACGTGGAAGATATAACAACTGAAAATCATCTTCTTGGTTCTTTCGGTAAAGTCACGTAGAAGGGAAGTAATAAAATAATAAAAATTAAACATAATAAAATAATTCTCACGACGTTTCGGCCACAACGCAAAACAGCCGTCCTCAGATGAAGACCAGGTCTGTCGGGGAGACAGCGTCTGACGGGGAGACAGGTCTGTCTCCACAACAGACTTGGTTTTCACCTGAGGACGGCTGCTTGCGTTGTGGCCGAAACGTCGTGAGAAATATTTTATTATGTTTAATTTTTATTATTTCATTACTTCCCTTCTACGTGACTTTACCGAAAGAACCAAGAAGATCAATCAATGCGGTCACGAAAGCTTTAAATCGAAATTTAACTGAAAATCACCTTCACCAATTACACGGTCGCCTTGTCTCATGTGGTTTGTCAAGTGGCACATCACAAAGTGCAGCTGAAAAAGTAGCGGTTTTAATTTGCTGCTGAACATAGCGATATCCTCAGCACATTTCATGAAATAACGGAGTACCGTTCCAAAGTTTTAGAACTGTAGCAGAGAATAATCTTTCCGAGTTTTATATAATTGGCACGAACTTCATGTAAAGCACATTTTCGCAAAGAGTGCAGGCGTTTTCACGGGCAGTGATAATTAAGTATGTCTTGCAAGTATCCAGGCACTCAACCACCTCACGATATATAGCTTGGCAGAATAATTTATACTCACATCTTAAATCAGTAGACAACCAGAAAAAAATGGTTAAAGGCGCTAAAGGTGCAGCCCTGCAACCGCTTGCTGAGGCCTCTGCTGGCAAAAGGGCATCGGCACCAGAGGCAGTTTCAGAGAGCTCCTCTTGAGAGAATGTGGTCTGCTCTTCCATGCTTAGCAGATGTCTTAACCCAACCTTATGTGACCTGTTGTGACGTGCCGATTTGGTGTAGATAATTTTGTGGGGTAATTATTGGGAACATATAAACAGTGGGTTTGAAATGCATTGATGCAATGTTTAGGTGGAAAGCAGTTGGGCTGCATTTTGATTTCAGTTTGCAATTTTGACGTGCAATTTATTGCTATGGGTTTCTTATACATATATATCTTAGCCGCTACCGTGTAATTGTTTGTTTCAGAACATTATAACCAGTATACCAAAGAGATGGCGACAGTCATTTACTGCAAAAACACGTTTGGCTAGTTATTTACCAAAAAAATCCAAAATATTTTGCAACACAATTGCTTAAATGATTGCATAATGACTCTCACTTCTCCGAAATGTTCAGGTGAGTAATTTCCATAGGAACCGTCTTCATGTGTAGCCACGTATACAATGTGATGCGAGTTGGAGTGCCTGTTTACCAAGCAACTGAATTTAAAAGAAAGCAGTACTTTGTTACGCTTGTGTATTTATATTTGTGCAAAAAACGCACAAATAAACACAGTAAATCGTTACGTATATATTTTTTATACGGTACTTAATTATTTAAACTTTTTTTTAAAGGCCATGTGGCTCAGCAGTCGAGTGATCGGCTTGCAGTCGGAAGGTTGCGAGTTCAAATCTTGGTTGGAGATCGACAGCCCATCACACCTACGGGGTCGATAAAATTGCTACGACTCTGTGGGGATTGAACATTGGTTGTCCTATGTAAACAGACTTGTCCCCTCCATTAGAATGTGGAATGTCCCCCTCCTGGCTCAGGGCTTTAAACAGTAAATCATCGCTTACTTTATGCTCCATCTTAGGAAGACATTTCTGCGACTGTTTGCAAAAGCAAAATTATGAAAGGAAAAAAAAGTCCACAGCATTGAAGTGTGTATTGTTAGAAATCATATATTGTGTCCCTCCTGCCCTTTCATTCCATGAGTTATCAATCCAATAGCACATTTGATTGAAGAGGTGTCAAATCGTTTTGTGCCCGTTAATTGCGTGGATGCATCTACGTTGCGTCTTGATGCTCTCACAAAGAAACTTATCCTCCTCATGGCGACACTCATTCTGCCGCGAGCCCCAATTGTCTACCAGTGCAGCCATCCATTTTCAATGACTTCTTGTCACCCGCTCGCCTATGAGGTATTGTTGATGTAGAGCATGAGTCGTTAACTGGAATGACCCAGGAATCACGTGACCACGTGCTGGGCGGGTCGTCATGGCCCATCCAAATTCTTCATCATGCTAAGAACGAAATGTATATTCAAGATTTCACAGTGGGGGTTTAAGCTTAATCGTGGGGGGGGGGAGGTTTGTTAAAATTTACATTTCACCTCCATAAGTGAAGATGCCTTGCAATGTACAGCAGTTCTAATGCATGTACAACCCATTTGTCAATCCACTGCTGGATGAGGGCCTCCCCACGCCGTGCAGAAATTGGAGTGGTAGCTCCTGCAATCTCTCATTTTTTTGATACAGCTGTCGTGGCTGTGACGGTTCCACCTGGTTCCACCTGAAGACGGAAGCTTGTGTTGCCTCCGAAACGTCGTGATATTTATTTTATTTTACTTTTATTAATTTTAATGTTTTACCTACGTGACTTTACCGAAAAAACCTAAGAACAGAAATTGGGAGTTATTTGACCATACTTCACCACACTGGTCAATGCGGGTAAGTGTAGGCGGGGAGCATAGACGGTGGGGGCGTAGTGCAGTGGTTTGTCTGCATTGCTCACAACGTGCCTCGGTTTATAGAGCCTCAACGTAAGTTATTCGAGAACAATATCTTCCTTCCGTGAGAACAATCTCTCCCTTCTGTGCACACTGAGTCTGTGGTCTTCACCTGAAGAAAACAATCGGGGGGGGGGGAAAAAGCCCCACCAGCATCAACACCGGCAACGCCACAACACAATCCCCTGCAGCAGACGAGAAACCCTTGCCCACCAGTGGCGGCCGATGCTTCCGCTGTTCTGCGCTGTCATCATCGTGTGCGATGGACAGCCGAAGAAGGTCTTCACGTGTTAAACATCGTGCCCAATGTTTGGAGTCTTTACCCTTTTCTCCCACAAAATTGTAGCATCGGGTTATGCGACATGCATTGTAAAATTGAACGAGAAGCTAAAATGAAAAACTACCCAAATGTATGATGTGATATATTTGTGATCTCATTTTAAAAAGTCAACACCCTCAATACCTGTCACCAACACTGCCTTCTCTGAGGACGATGTTCTTAACGAGTGTTCAATGTGTTGCATCTTTTGTTATAGTGTGCGTGTGTACCACTGCCAACACATCATCACCAAATAATGTGTTTCATAATACAGTATATATTACCTTCTTTAAATATGTTTTTAGTCAAAGGCTGATCCCAATTGCACATGTTAGGAGCAACTCTTGACAATTGAGCAGCGACCTGCAGCTCAGTGATTGGTTGACACAAGGTCACGTGGCATGCTGCCTAAGACAGCACCTATGTCACTTAGGAATGTTGAAGTGGCTGGCAATCACTGAGTTGCCTTCTCAGTTGTCTAGGTTCAACTCCAGGCTATGGGAATTCGGGTTGATTCAACGTGAAATATGTATCTTGAAATAAGTTTTCCAGAGCAAGAAACAAGTCCACTTCAGCAGTAGTGCCTCCATTCTGCCTACAAACGTTGCTTGTCACTGCAGAATGTTGCATGTATTTATGTTTAACTTCTTTCGCAACGTACGTAGCCAACCATGCTACTTTTTGACAACAAAAAGGTCAGCACGCGGTATCAATTTACCGTCGCTGTATGAATTAGACTTTTATTTTCAAAGGTTCATTGATTTTGCCAAAATTGGCAAGTCTACTAAGGTGATACGCAGGAGCAGGTTTGGGCACACCTCAAAAGTTATCCGTGTTATATAACCAAGAGCTTTTGTTGTTTTTTGCAAAACATTTTTTTACCGACGGGTTACTTCTCGGAGCAATACGTGCATTTTTTCTTCTAGAGTTAACATTTTAATATTTAAGAGACTTAAGAGCCAATGCAAAAATATATAAACTATTTTTTTCTTCAAATATCCTTTTTTTTTACAACGCAAAATGCTACACATATATAATGTATAGAGCACTGTTATTTATGCATACCACAAATGCCAAACCTTGAGGCTAAGCAACACCACTAATCGCACTGCATTGGCAAGCGCCCCCCCCCCCCCCCCCCCCCCCCCCCCATTGAGTACCTTTGTATTCAACCCTCATGATACGACGACGACAGCAGCAGCAGCCACGGCGGTCATCAGGACGCTAGTCACGTCGCTCTCTCATGCAGCAGCAGTGCTATATGACTTTTGAAGATTTCCTGATAGCACAGGGGGGGGTGGGGTGTGTGTGGGGGGGGTCAGCCTGATAGCTGGGAGATGCATCACCGGCTCTTATCTCTCCTGCAAACCCAGAGACGTAAAAAGGCCTGAGCAATATCAAAAATTAAATATATATACACGCACGCCGTTGTTTTTTGTAATCAAGTCGTTATTCTTTTTTGAGCTGTAAATTTATGCAAAGATTCATGCACTGATTCATCGCTTCTGGAGCAAATTATGTTGGCACGTGCTCGCTTTGTGTAAACAGCGGGGAGAAGGGGCGACGTTGCGTTTTGAATGGAGACCAGCGGTGGTTGGCTCGGCGTTCTTTTTGTTTTCCTTGCGTGCGGACGGAGAACAACATCGCTGGCTTCAGATTTTTGAAAAAATATTTACATTTCAAAGACATTTTTACCTCTTAGCTAACAAAAAGACGAATTGCGAACCAATATATATTCAGCGAGGTCTATGATAGTTCAACCTCAAACCGCATTTGCAGATGGTGCCCGTGTTTATGGTAGCCGTACTTTTACAGCCGTGCTAAATATCATCCATTGACTATTTTTAAAGGTAAAAAAAAAGCATCAGGGTTATTTTTTCTTTCTTTTTTATACAATGAAACTCCTAAAGGTCAGCTTTGATAGTTATGCTGCATCATCCGATTGGCCTTACACTGGTTAGACACTGCCACAAGCAAGCCATCAATAAATGAACTAAATCGGATATTCGTTTGTTGTTGAATACATGGAGAAATGTGAGACAGGAAGGAAAATGTACACATTCTTGACCAAAGATAGAACTGGAAATCTCAACATTTGAATTGTTTTTGTATTATTTATACATGTATATATTTAAGTGGATAGTGTATGGGGCATCTGCAATGTTTTGTGAACTTTAGCACAAACCTGTAGTATTATAATTTATACAATTTAAAATGCAATTATAGTTTATTATTGGCTATGAACTAAAATCCATTGTGATTACCAGAACAATTGCAAAATGCTACTTAAATAAATCTGTGTTGGCAAAACAATTGCAGCGAATCGCCAACGTTGCAAAATTGAGTTTCTAACATTATACTGTCCAATTTATTGTGATCCCACATATTTGCCTTTCGACCATTAAACCAAATAAATAGCCTTCATAAGAATTTTCCATACGGCAATGTATTAACCCAACACATTTGCTTTCTCAACATCCCAGAGATGTGACACAGGAGACACGTGGTAATACCACTGCGGTTGTGTTAAATAGCGCTTCGATGTGTTTGTGCCACGCATCGTTCTGCGCAATGTCAAACGTTTCACTCCCAATTACCGGAAGCTCCGTTAGACAACTGGATCCACTTCCTAAAGGAAGCTCCCAGCATCTGGAGCCAAACACGAGATATCATGAAAAACACCTTGAAAAACACGTCGGAGCACCTAGATATGTGCTACTTCATCTATATTCTGTAAGGTAAAGTGTAAAATATAATGCGATGCACAGTGTTCCTGAGAACTGGTGTGCAAGACGTTCCGGTGTCAAGGAATTAGACCGAACGCTTCTTGCAGTGAGCCCACCGCACATCGAGCACAGAGTGACAGCCCAATGACGTGTAACAGAATTAAAGAGGCTAATGTCAATTTGCCCCCAGGTGCTGTCCCCGCTGTCAGACTCGATCCTGGGGGAGCGCGCGGTGACGGTGAGCGAGGAGAAGGTCTCCGTGAGCGGGCTGCACGTGACGCTGCTCTCGGGCCTCTCCCTGTCGCTGCGGCCCAGCAGCAGCGAGCCGAGCGTCATCTTCGCCCGCACCACGGGGCTCAGCATCTTCACGGCCAGCAAGCAGGTAGGAACCGCAGTGGCGCGCATCGCACTTAACGTTATTTCACTCCAGCGCGAATTGTAAAAATGTGCAGCCCTTCAATTGCTTCCTAATACCACTGCGGGTGAAAGGTCCTCCAACTGGGGGGAGCTCTGGAGAGCCACTTTGGGGGTTCTTTGGCCTGACTCTTCTATGCTAAGCATATGGCCTGGAAGAGGTACAAGTACCCACACTTGACCCCACCACACAAAACACTAATTGTGGTGGACAGAGGCGGGCGGGCGGGCGGGCGGGCGGGCGGTGGGAGGGGATGGAGTTAAGAGACATGCACCATTGTTTCAGCTGCCGTGCCGGGAGATCGAATCGAACCGACGACCTCCTGAATGGCGAGTCGCAAGCGTTGTGTTACTCTAACGCCGTGCAGCGTTCCGCCTTGGCGTATTGAGTCGTGACTCTTTATCACCTTTCCTATTCGGTCTTAATATATACACATATATATGAACTCAACATATCTCGAAAATGTATTTTCAGTTGGGTAATAAAGAACTGTTGCAAATACCGTTGCTAATATGTGCACAGGAGAGGCATCTAAAAACATTAAGATTGTATTTACGCAAAAGTTACACACCAACCTAGTATGAAAATCATAACTTTTTTTTACGTGAGCTTCAAATGTTTATATTGGCCGTACATAATTACTAGTGCATTGTTAGCGATATGCATTTGGTTATAATTATTTAATTCTCTACTCTTGGAAACTTTTGGTCTCTTTTTTTATAACGAGCACAACGCAGCACTACCTCCCTCTTCTTCGCTGTGCATTGTGCGCTCTCAACGCCTCAGTTGCAATATGCAGCCACTTAAAAGTCAATATTCCCACAGGGACTGGTTAGCTAACAAAAATGTTTTAGTGACAAATCAATTTTTATGTGCCCATGAAGCAGGCAGCAGCATTAGCGACTTTACTCTTTCTTCCATTCCGTCTTTCTACCTTCCCCCAGACAACCGCCCTTCCCTCTTAGTAGTCCATGGGCCGGAGCAGAATTGGTGGTGGCAAATATTCATTAATGCCGACTTCTGTGTCCCGTGCTGTATTGCCACTCTTCTTCTTTGTATGGCTGACGTTGGTATACAGCAACAATTTCGATTTAAAGCCTTCGTGACTGCAGGGATTCATCTTCTTGGTTCTTTCGGTAAAGTCACGTAGAATTGAAATAATAAAATAATGAAAATAAAACATAATAAAATAATTCTCACGACGTTTCGGCCACAAAGCAAGTAGCCGTCCTGTTCTCCACCTGAGGACGGCTACTTGCTTTGTGACCGAAACGTCGTGAGAATTATTTTATTATGTTTTATTTTCATTATTTTATTATTTCAATTCTAAGTGACTTTACCGAAAGAACCAAGAAGATACAGCAACAACTTTGATTTCACATTCAGGTACTCGTGCCAGATAATTTGCATCAGGGGCAGTGGAGTGGTGCATTGCTGTGACGATGCCTCCTCCGTATTTGTGAATCGCGCGACGATTCGTGATGTTCCCCATGGTGTCTTCTGGGTGACCAGAGTCGCACACTGTTGGGGAGTTTTAATTTTCCACTCTTTGCATGAAGTATCCGCATTCTTGCCAGCATTGTGAATCTGCCGGTCATCTCAGTCAGTCAACCAATGGCTACCTGGGTCTGTTCCGAGACCTCCTGCCAGCGAGCGTTCGACACTTCACAAAGTGCACACAGCCTGGCACAAGTGTCGTGGTGACGTCACCGCCTCTTAGTGGCGAATGGCGGTTGTTGTATGTGGATGAGGTTTAGGGTTATGGCCCATAAGCTTTGCATATCGAAGCTGTGGATCTTCTGCATCGGGACTTGCATGAGGTGTTTGTGACTTCTTGTGAACTCGATTCGGCTTTCCAAACCATCATCATGGTTGATAACTACTGTTAAAAGTGGTTTTACATGATGCTTATCAAATAAGGCTTTACATTATTTTGTGATGCTGCTGCGTTGCCCGCGTTGCGCAAGCACAATGAACAGAATAGAAACTCAACACATTCATCAATAATACCATGGCCTTAAAATAAATAAATAAATATATATTACAGGGTGGTCCACATGTCAGGGCACAGGGTTATTTTATTTATGTTAACAAATGATGATAACAATAATAATTATTGTCATCGGCAATCCTACTACGTATTAAAAACACCTGGTTGAATGCAACAACATTTTCACGCGTTTTGTAAATCCACCGCTTTACTTGCACACGAAGCGCCGCAATTAGAATGCCATCATATTTGACGCCACTCGCGCCCGCGCTCCGTTGCAGGTGATTCTGCGGCGTGTTGCACCAGTTCATCGGTTACAATGGGAAGGAATACAGCGCGGAGGCCACACCATCAACCTCTACAGATTGCATTTCCGGCTCCCCACACAACGTGAAAAACAAAAACACTCTTCAAATGTAATTTTTTTAATAGAAGTCTCAACACCACACATTAATTTCTATTGATTTATCTGACCTCGCTGTTTAATCCATTTAGTATTATTATTATTATCATACGTCCCTATTTCTCGCTTTCCAGATGTTCTGAGCCATGCTAAGTTTCCTCTGATTGTATTGTAAGTGCTTGGAGTTTTTTAATGATAGACATTTCGGGCTTTAACCTTTATTGTACAATTATTAAGCTTATGATAAGCACTTACGATGTGTTGCTTTATTTAAAGTGTATTTAAAATTGAATGTGCAAACTGTGTGCTTTTCTTGTACTCCCAATGCTCTGGTTTCTTGAACACAGGCTTTTCTTACAGCTCATGTTTACATCTGCTCTTATTTTATTCCAGCCACAGTAATATAAAAGCATGACAAGATTTCATTATTATTTCCATTTGAATATCTCATCAGTCAACCCTTGCCTCTCATGACCTTAGTGTGATCCGAAAGGATTTTTTTACAACCTATTATCTTTATTCCAGCCATGTGAACATGCTTTGTTTTTTTATACATAATGGAAGGGACCCTTTGAACGGGAAAAATGTCTTTGTAAAAAAATCAAGAACTGTCAATTCAGGAGCAATCTATTCCCACTGGAAGCTGCTTGTTTTGACGCTTCATTGACCTAATTCAATGCCATCGCAAATTGAGGTCTGGAAAACAAAATCCACATTTGCTGCACCGCATTCACTTGGTGAGCCAGGCTACGGCACCTCCTCGACACCCATGGGAAGGGAATTTCAAGACGTTTGCGTGATCCGCCAACCCTGGCTGCTGCCTCCACAGTGCTGGATTACAGGCATGCGCTACAGGCATGCACTACAGGCGTGTGCTACAGGCATGTGCTACAGGCGTGCGCTACAGGCGTGCGCTACAGGCATGCGCTACAGGCATGTGCTACAGGCGTGCGCTACAGGCGTGCGCTACAGGCGTGCGCTACAGGCGTGTGCTACAGGCGTGCGCTACAGGCGTGTGCTACAGGCGTGCGCTACAGGCATGTGCTACAGGCGTGCGCTACAGGCATGTGCTACAGGCATGCGCTACAGGCGTGTGCTACAGGCGTGTGCTACAGGCATGTGCTACAGGCGTGCGCTACAGGCATGTGCTACAGGCATGCGCTACAGGCGTGCGCTACAGGCGTGCACTACTATTGCCTGGCTAAAAAAATCCATGAGGTTTTTTTGGGGGGCGGGTTTGATCGCATAAATATATACGTGTGGTTAAACCCGCCAATACGACGCATTTATAGTTACGCAATCTAACCGAAAAACATCTCTTATGGATAATATTGGTCGCGAAAGCACACGTATTAAATAAAATACAAATCCAGCTTGTTTTCATTTTCATTACATACCTTACCATTATATTTTAGATAATCACATACCATCTTGTAAGTGCTTCATTCAGATTCACAGTATAGTTATACATCTCTATCTGGAACAAGTGTATGACATTTGAAGTGCGCGATTTGACCATTGAAAGTGTGATGTGAATGCAAAATCACCTATGTGTCAACTCTTTTGTTCAATTTGTTTTATTTTACATTCACAAAATAACTGGCCGAGAGCTCCTGGCTTTGAGTCTTCATAGTCAATTTGCCGAAATGTTTACAAGCTTTGAAAATGGAAATACTGAACATAATGAATTCATGAATATAATTGGAACTTGTAAAAAATGACACAGGGTAAAACAAAACGAGAAAAACCTTAAAAACAAATCTACAAGTAGATTAATAGTGAGGAGACATCGACCTAAGCCTCACTTCATGAACAGATTGTTTTCACCCGTGCAATATTCACACAATGTCAGCCTTTATTTCCACAAGTAGCAGTTGTATATTTTGATGTTCATAATTGCATAACTTAATTCGCGTTCATGTTAATCATTTTATATAAATGATTAATCATTATTTGTAATTCCAAGTGCCTTTTGCGTTTCCCATTTTGTCCCGGTTCCCACGGTGAAATGGGTCTAAGTGGGAGTCGTTCGTGCGGGAACCAGAGCGGGGAGATGCTAAATCGAAGAATACATTTCACGATCCGTGATGGGAGTTTCAATTTGCGGAATCGCGGCACTCGGAAATCAGGGGCGTGGCCGCTCTCGGTTGGGCATGGCGATCCATTTCACGCTACAAAACGAGGCATTTCTGGCACATATATTCATCATGGAAAGGGTGCCGTAAGAATTCACCACAAAACACTGCCTTATTGACCCTCCCAGAGAAAGGGGTCTGGCACGGTGGATGGCTTCTATTCTGTCACTGTTAGAAGCATTCCAAAGCGAGTCGTACTCTCTATACGGTGAAATCGTCAGTGTTCGCGATGGAGTGGGTGATTTCACGTGTAATCGTAATGATGTCGCAGGCAATATATCTACCCCGATCCCCAGAACTCCTACACTTCGTAGTACGGTGCGGTACAACGTCGGGCACAGAGGTTTCGGCGGATATGTGAAAAAGTCGGATAAGTGAGCATCTATGGAAGATTACGATTACGCCATACACACATAGGCTACTGGACAAAAATAAGACACATAGTGCTTTATGCGCGAAGACACACACTTCTGTGTTTTAAGAAGCAAGCAAATGTACACGACATTCAGAATACATTATTGGTTGTGAAAAGGGTCGAATTTGTAAAGATCTTTTTAAAAATGTACAAAGACTGCACTGGATCTGGGTGGATAATTGGTCAGGGGAGATATGTGATGGTTGGATATTGCTCATTAAGCACGCACATGTTTTACTATTTGCGATGCAGTGTTGTCCCTTAGACATAAACAGACGCGTTTGAATTGCATTGCTTAAACCAAGAACATCACCGAGTTTAAAGTCCCCATTTTGTTTTTATCCAAGGCCACGTTTACCTTCAGTTTTCCGTCTGTCTCCAGAGTATTTTTTTGAGGCACAGAGACACGTGTTGTTTGCCTACGACTGAGCAATATAGTACAACTTCTCGAAGCCAGACTCGAATACACCTGAAATTGGGCAAAGCGTAGAGGTTTCCTAAAAATACATGAATAGGTTTAAAAAAAAATCGACAACTCGAACTCGCTATATTGGTCACACACCGAGAATGGCAGGATATGGCATCCTGCAGTCAATCCGCATGCATTAGCCTTGCAAGGTGGTAAAGCTCTATGCTAATCTTGTATAGGAAAGACAAGATCTGGTTTCAACACAGATAAGTGTTAGACCATATCCCCAACCATTGAAATAAATACAATCGGTGTGCATTGTGCCACTAGAAATCTTTAAAGCCATATATCTGTCTGCTGTAATGAAATCGGTGAATTCCTCAGATGCCTTGATCATTGACATGCTCTGCTCGTGGCTTCTCACGTCTTAGGCGATGCCACCAAAAGCTAAGAATGCTCAATAAATTAATGGAACATTCCTTATTTGGCGTTTCATTAAAAGTTACGATAAAGCACAAATTCGTCTTGAAATCTTACTCAGCATGTGGGTGGTGGTGGCTTGAACGTGACGTGACTGCCTCGTGGCACGAGCAGACACACGCACATATTAATCAGCCAGCTGGGTTGAGTTTGATACTTACTGTTTGACACACGGCACTCCCTTGCACCAAAGACAAAATATCCCCCGTATAGCCTTCACAGACTGTTGGGGCAGGTGCTGTCAGCGAGCACCTAGGAAGGCCGACACAGCACGCGAGGGGGTGGGTGGCCAGCACAACGCCCCAGTGGCGATGTTTACACACCACACCAGATACTCATTTGAGGCCGAGTCGACCTAGAGGAGGTCAAAGACAGGTTCAGGTAATCGTCACCGTTGTTGGTGTCTGTGAGCGGGAATCAAGCTCGGGCCGCCGGATTCATGGCGCAGCGCGCTAACCGCCGCACTACCGTTCCCCGCACTCTACTTCTCCAGCTTCTGTAGCAACAGCAGCAAATTACGTATTTAAATACTGGACCACAACTCTCCCCCTCCATTGCCGCAAAACGGCAGAAGGCCCATTGAGCGCCAATCGTTCATTCAGGATGAAGACTGCGGCAGGAGGCCTATTTGGTGGCAGAGCTTATCTCTGGAGAGGGCAGTGCACGCACTTTTTACATGAAATTGCAGCTGCATGCAGTTGTCGTTCCTGTGGGTAAAACTAACAAGGCCGCCAAGTCGGTTTGGCACGTACCATTTCTCCTACTGACTTTACACGTGGCAATAGCCCCTCCAAACTAAAATGTAAGGGCAGTGAATTCCCCTAAATCCACGTCAATGACCATTCGTAGATCGTCCCATATCAGAGGTACAGCGCCTCTCCCGTGATTTTCAGCAAATCGTTTTGAAGGAAGGGGAGTTTTTTTTTTTGTCGTACGAATTTCCAGGGGGCTCTGGTGGACCGT
This sequence comes from Lethenteron reissneri, assembly GCF_015708825.2. Taxonomy (NCBI): domain Eukaryota; kingdom Metazoa; phylum Chordata; class Hyperoartia; order Petromyzontiformes; family Petromyzontidae; genus Lethenteron; species Lethenteron reissneri. The sequence goes on from NC_083805.1 coordinate 5,828,512, forward strand.
GGGATGGCACGACAAAATTTGTTAGATTTGCGGGCGAGAGGGACGCGCCACATTAAAGGAGTTTTTACTGTAGTCTGATTTCATTTAAGTTGCGCTTCTATACGCCAGAGAAAATAATATGTTTGTTTGATTACATTTACAAGTTATATAAAGACAAGTTTATTTTTAATAAAACACTAATGCTGCGTTAATAAAATCATTGTATTGTGCAGCCAGTCAATCGAATAAGTCGACTGCAGTTCGTCTTTACAATGAGTTTCATGAACTGTCCGTGAAGTTATATTTACAATAAACTATTAAGTATGCATCAAAGTAATTTCATTATTCCCCCATGCTGACGTTGACCATACAGCTGGCATGCTTGGCTTTAAACTTTTATACGCGGTATTAAAAAGTAATTGAGGTGTGTTAAACTTTTTTTTTCAAGAAAGTGTTAACCTTTATGTGACAACAATGATTTTAACAGCCAGTGTTATTGCCTTTTCCACAGTGGCACTAAGTAAGACAATGATGTATCGATGTGTAACTGCATCCAGTGCAATGCACACAACAGTATTTTAAATAATAACTAGCTGTACTACCCGGCTTCGCCCGGGACTTGTATCCACCACGGCCGGCCGCCTTTGTCTCCCCAGTGGCGATGTTAATACGCCACACCAGTTACTCGTTTGAGGCTGAGTCGACCTATGGGAGGTTCAAATAATCTTGACCGGTGGTGGCCATGAGCGGGAATCGAACTCGGTTCGCCGGGTTGGTAGCGCAGCGTAGCGTTAACCACTACACCCACCGCTCCTCACACACACAGACGCACAGACACACACACAGACACACGCAGACACACACAGACAGATACAGACAGACACACAGACACACAGACAGCACGCTAACCACTACACTACCGCTCCCCACACACCACACACGCACACACACAGACACACACACAGACACACACACACAGACAGACACACACACACAGACACACAGACAGCACGCTAACCACTACACTACCGCTCCCCACACACCACACACACACACAGACACACACAGACACACACACAGACACACACACACAGACACACACACACAGACACACACACAGGCAGCACGCTAAGCACTACACTACCGTTCCCCCTACACACCACACACGCACACACACAGACACACACACAGACACACACACACAGACACACACACACAGACACAGGCAGCACGCTAAGCACTACACTACCGTTCCCCCTACACAACACACGCGCACACACACAGACACACACACAGACACACACACACAGACACACAGACAGACACACACACACAGACACACACACAGACACACACACAGACACACACACAGACACACACACACAGACAGCACGCTAACCACTACACTACCGCTCCCCACACACCACACACACACACACAGACACACACACAGACACACACACACAGACACATACACACAGACACACACACAGGCAGCACGCTAAGCACTACACTACCGTTCCCCCTACACAACACACGCGCACACACACAGACACACAGACAGACACACACACACAGACACACACACACAGACACTCACACACAGACACACACACACAGACACACACACACAGACACACAGACAGCACGCTAACCACTACACTACCGCTCCCCCTACACACCACACACGCACACACACAGACACACACACAGACACACAGACACAGACACACACACACAGACACAGACAGCACGCTAACCACTACACTACCGTTCCCCCTACACAACACACGCGCGCGCGTCCATAGGTACACATACACGCGCTTGCTGCAGACACACACGACTGTGAGGGTGCTAACGGCAGTAAACGACTGAAATAATAAAGTGGCAATGCTGCGCGAGGAACGCCTTAGACCTGCAACACATTTGTGTAATGCGAGCGTAAACACACAAACACATACAAAGACATACACACACATACATACACACACATACAAACACATACACACACATACATACACAGAGACATACACATACACACAAACACACACATACACACAAACACATACACAATACACACACACATACATGCATACACACAGACAGACACATAACACACATACATACACACACATACATACACAGAAACACATACACACATACATACAAACACACATACATACACACAAACACATACACACACGTACATACACACATACATAGAGACACACAGACATACACATAAACACATACACACATAGACATGACCCGGCTTCGCCCGGGACTTGGATCCACCACGCCCGGCCGCCTTTGTCTCCCCAGTGCCGATGTGAAAACGGCACAGACACACACACACACAGACGTGAAACTTTTATGAATTTACCTTAGATTCACGTGGTGGGTGTCGAGGCCTAGCACCGTGCAGAGCCTCCTGCCTCGCCTGATTTTCCCACCCGGCTGACGCTGGGTACGGGTGCCGGTCCCCCCCCCCCCCCCACCTAGCGCTCGAACAATACTGAGTAATGGCTATTATTTAATTAAATACGGAGCTTATGAAAGTGGCGAAGGCGTGGCTAGCCGTTGGCAGGGGCAACCGCCGTCCAATGAAACTGCAGCCCTTGGCGACGGCGTCGCTAGCCGTTGCCAGGTCCAATGAAAGCGGCGAAGGCGTGGCTAGCCGTTGCCAGGGGCAACCGCCGTCCAATGAAAGTGCGTATGGGCCGAAATACACACACACACAGACAGACAGACATGAACGATTTTATATATATAGATAATGTACTTGCACGAGAGGTGATTTCGTATAGACTCACTTGCACCGACAACATTAATTATTCCTTTTTTATGTATATATTTTTTTATATCCTACGGTAAAATGTACACATTTTTAACTTGGATGACATTTTATGCACTATTGTGAAATTCGTAAAGGATTTGAATAAAAACATGGTTTTGCTATTATCTGCATAAAAAGCAGCACCAAAATAAATACAATCCCCAGTGGAAAAATAACACTTTTCTTGTGACACGTTTCCTTAGCTGTGGATTTACGTAATCCGAAAAAGGTACCGAGTTTATTTCGTTCATTTGAATTTCACACATAATGCATGCAATAAACCAAAGCTGTCAACAGTGATGGGAAATGGTAGGTCAGACTTTGAGATTGCTTCTAAAGGAAATAACTTATTTGAATAGTATATTGCAGCACATTGGAAACACCACAGCAGCACAAAGTTCTATTGTATTTTTGAAAAACCAGATTACACCTTTTTTAGTACTAAATCATTTGCTGAGGTGTAGGGTATGTGACATGTGAACTATTTTTAATTGGATGTATTGAACACAATCTTTGAAAAAAAGGAATAGCGTGTGATGTTAATTTCACCAATCCTAGCCCAGCTGTACTACAATAATATTACATTAAGTTCAGATTGAATAATTTACTCGTTTAGGATTTCGCTACAATAACAACTAAGAACAACCGAGAAGCAATATCATAGGTCAGGGATGTCCAAACCGCGGCTCGTGAGCTGCGTGTGGCTCCCGGCCAAGTTCTCAATGGAGAGGCGAATAATCTTGAACTTTCAAACGTAACAAGTTTTTTTGAAATACGAAAAATCTGTGGAAACATAAGTCGTCCAAGACACTCGCTCCAATAATGAGAGCCAGGCATGAGTAATCTTGAGGCGCTCCCATAGTTATCTAATTTCAACCCTCCACAGCCAACAGCGTGAGTGAACCGACCGCGTGAACACCCACTCCCTTGTGACAACCACACATCACCACCCCCTTGTGACCACCCCCACGTGACCACCACACATGACCATCTCCTTGTGAACATTCCGTGCATGACCACCACACGTGACCACCCATTTGTGACCACCACACGTGATCACCCTGTGACCACCCCCCACGTCACCATCCCAGACGTGACCACCCCCTTGTGACCATCCCACACGTGACCAACCTCAAGTGACCACCCCACGAAATCAGCTCAGCATCATGTGGCTCTCGGCCATAACTAGATTTTGGTAGTCGCCTCGTTAGGGTCGGGAGGTTTGATCACCCGCTGCCATTGATCCTCTACGTGGATGTGCAAATGAGTACATCACCTGGATCCAGAGTCACTGATTTACTCCAAGGGATCGGCTACATTAGTGGCGCAACAGGCTATTGGCAAATAGCCTGGGAGCTGTACCGTAGCGCTTTGATATTCTACATGCGTGTGCAAATGAGTGGTGCACTCTGGTTATATCTGCAAATTAGCCCTAACGGCCAGGAAAGAATACTTTCCAATGAAAAAAAAATCCTCTCCTATCAGCAGGAGCACCCATGTAGCCTTCTGAATTAACCAGACGTAACAGTGCAGAGGTTCCCACACTGCTATGGAGAATAAAGGTACCAGCAATCCCTGTGAAGGGAAACCCGTTTTTATTGTAACTAATATTCTGGTGGTGCAGACTTAGAATACAGAAATCTACAGTCATGACTAGGATGCACTTTAATGTGAAAAAAAGATGTTCGATTGTTTTTGAAACCAGGAAGAAATTGTGATATAGCACAGCACCCGAGTTCAATTCATGACTAACATTTGTGTTGAGTTATACCTGAACCAGTCCTGGGCTCACACCTTCACTCCAGACTGCATTATCCAGTGGGGTGAAATATGGTTAAAAAAAGATACTCTCATGAGTGGCATGGCATGGGAAGGCCTTCATCTCGTAGTGGATTGACAAAAGTCTGCAAATATTTACTCTTACTCAAAAAAATGTTTCTCTTCCGAACTTTTCTTTCTCTCATTTGCACACACACAATCCTTTTTATCCTTGATATTATTGATCACTTTCATTATTTCTCTGTCTCCACATATTCCTCACCCCTCACTGTGTCTTCAGGAGGCCATCCTGATGATTTGGCTGCAGTACAGCGATGACACCGTGGTGCCCCTCGACGTGTTCAGCCCACGTGAGTATCTCCTCACCGTCTCCTCGCTCGACCAAAAAGTGGTGTCCGTCACCGTGCCAGAGGGTGACGCTTGGCCCCAAATCGTGGCCGAGGGTCAGGGAGAGGGTGGCCTCATCCGCCTGGAGCTCATGATCTGCGAAGCCTGCCAGAAGACTCGGCGGAGGACGACGGTGGTGGCGGCCGTGGCCGATGTGCACGTTCGCTTCTCTAGGCCGGAGGAGAGTGGCTACAGCGGCAACGAGCAGAGCACCGAAAGCACCAAGGAAGGCGGCGACATCATTGACGAGGGCTCCCTGACCTTGAAAGACATTATTCCCAATGGGCTCGGCACGACCACTGAAGCAGGGGTCGGCGTGAAGTCTACCGCTGGAACAAATAAGAATCAAATAATGATTGTGCCAATAGGCATGGATATAAGCCGACCATCCGCTGACACGGACATCCCCACAGCCACCGATTCTGATCGGGTGGATGAGGAGCTACAGGCCCAAAATACACCTGGCCTGTCAGATCTTCAGATTGGCATGTATGTCCTTCTCAGCGTCTTCTGCCTTGCCATTCTGGTGTTTCTAATAAACTGCATTGTTTTCACCGTAAGGTACAAAAGGAAGCAATCTCCCCAAAGCCAGGACGAGATCCTGACACATTCGCACGAATGGATAGAGCTGACCAACCCAAACGCTGACACCGCCGTCCAACCACAGGACAGCAGTGCCGCCGTCCCCAAGCAGGGCAGCTGCTTAGTGAGGGAGGGCAGACGAGGCCGCGGCGTTCTCAAGGACAAGGTCAGCACGGCCAGCACGAGCGGCGGTGGCGGCGGCGGCGGCGGTGGCGGCGGCGGCGGCACGGGCAGAGGCAGGCTGCAGGGGCGGATGCGGAGGCAGGAGAGGCAGTCGGACAAGATGCTCGTTAAGGGCGAGCCGGCGGTGAGCTCTCCCACGACGCAGCGCAAGCGCGTGACTTTCACCACCTTCATGACGGTGCACAGTCCAGTCCACGGAGCCGAGGCGTACAGCTCCCTGCCGCCCTCGAAGGAGCGTGAAATAGAATGGATCTGTTTGGACACAGGCTATCGGGAACCAGAAAATCTAAGAAATTACATTCAAAGTTTAACCGACACACTGTAGAGAATAAATTGCTTATTGCGTTGTGCGCCCTTGTAATACATTTGTAATTCAAAGGCTATGTGTTCATCTTGTTGCAACATGTAATTTTATTTTTACAACTTGCTGGCTTGATATTGTAAAGAATAATGGTACGTATAAAAGTCTACAGACAATTTATTGAATAACAACAATTTCACGACATTATGTACGTTCAAAATATCTGTGTTTTAGGTTTTTTTCTAAACAGGAATCGTTGAAAATTTAAAAAATTCCAGACTTTTATGCAGTCATGGAAGGGAAAAATGGAAGTCCTTACCTCTTCTATCAAAGATTTTGTCACAAAGATAAAATTTGTTAATTTTTAAGGATTTTTTAACGCAATGTATTGCTGCTGAAAAAAAAGTAACAAATGCGGTATGCAGCAACATTTTTAAGTGCGTAACAAGATTGGTCGTGGAAAAGTTATGCATTAGCAAGTGTCTCAGTGCGATAGTTCTGTGCCTGTGTCATTGTAGCACGCAGAATAACATCCAGCGACAAATTGTGCGCGAAACTTCCTGAAAAATGGATGGCAATGTCATTAATATTATTATCGCACGTTACAGGAAATGACACGCGTACAAAAGTAAACGTTGAACAGAGACTAAAAGCACTTTAAACAAAAACCACTGATGTCAACTGCATGCATTTGATAAAGAAAAAAACTTTTGTTGTAAATATGTAAATACAGAACTCTAGAGCAATTAGAAACCATTAATCTTGCTTTTAGCTACTGCTCTTTTTATTCTATTTTATTCTGCCACGATTGTCATTTTGAAGCCAAATACAGTTTGTTATCAATGTGATGTAAATCTGTGAACGCCACGGATGGTAGTTGATATTCTCTGTACAGGCTTTTGTTTAATGAATAAACATTGTCCAGTTACAAAGCCGTCTCCCGCTCAGTCTTTCCTTCGCTGTCTTGAAAGAGCAACGCAAGGCTCGGGTTGTCACATTCGCAACTTGAACGGAGTGGCTCGGCGATTTGGTCACCCATTGCTTATGGAGACGTCGGCACGGTTTTTGTTCAACGGTTTTACTCAACTTGACTCCTGTTAACATTAACATAGCCACTTCCGTGCCCTCGTCGAGGAGGCCGCTCTCCAATCTTACATTTACATGCTAATTTCTAACATCATATTCTTAGTTCTTTCGGTAAAGTCACGTAGGTAAAAAATGAAATTAAAATTAATAAAAAATAAAAAAATAAAATCACGACGTTTCGGAGGCAACACAAGTCTCCGTCATCAGGTGGGACCGTCACAGCCAGATTTGCTGCATCAAGTGAGGCAGGGATTCGAGATGCAAGCTCTTAATACAAGTTTTCCATTCATTGGCTACCACATTCTGATAAGCTCCCCCCCCTGTCCTCCCCGTTAACTTGTATTTAATAATAACCCCCTAATAAAAAAAAATCATGTTGATGTAGACAGTGTGCCTAAAACAAAGTAATTCACCATTTTTAATATACATTACTGTTTTGATGTTTTCTGTTTGACGTGTTTTCTATGTATTGTATTCAATCACAGAACCAAGGCAGCGTGTTCATGGGGAGTTCTCCCCATGAACTCGAGAAACGTTTTCATGTTGAAATGTTCATACGTTAATAAAAGATGCGTCGGTGTTCAAAAGAAAAATATGTCGAAGTATTTTTTTTATTTTCTGATCACATCAAATTTTGCTGGTATCATCAAAGGGGTGACACGAATATTAAATGGATCATTATTTCTTTTTTTTTACTATGAACATACTCATCTTTTTTACGTTAACAATAGGGTGAGTTAAACACTGATGTAAGATTGTATTTTCCCAAGGCACTGAATAATGCGCTTCTTGGAGATGAAACAATAAACTGCATGGCTTCCTTTTCAAGCATATGCAAGACTGTATTGTATCCTTTAATGCGGATAAAACCGACCTGACTAGCTACGCAGTTGTCTGGTTTTATGAGGATATTGAAAAGCTGCACGGAAGATTCGTCTTCTGACGTATCCTGTGAAGGATTTTGCACTCTGATGCTATATATGGCAAGAGAGCCTGGGCAGAAATAGCAGTGAAGTTATTGTCCTGACGCACACTACTCGCAACTCAGAGGGTAGAATGACATTCGTGTCAGAATACACTAGCAGGCTAAAGGTAGGAAACTATCACGTGCATTGTCCTAACAGAACGGACTCTTTTTTTTACCAAGCTTACTAGACAAGTGCCTTTAACCAAGTCACTCAGAATGCGCCCAATCTCATCAGATGTGTGCATGTTGAACTTATTTTCATACTCAAAAATTGTAAATGTTGTGGATTCACTCTTCAACACACCGGTGGGCTAAAGTAGTGAACTATTTGTCTTTTGTCAACGTGACACTTTTTTAACTGATTGGCCGTGTCGGGTGGTGGAGGGTTACGACACATTTATAATGAACGCGATCTAACCCAAAAACGTGTATTATGAATATAATACTGGTCGCGAAAGCCTACGTGTTAAACTGAGGATGTTATAGGTTGTGCAACTACGTGGGTAGGCACCAATGGAGGGCGTGCAGCAAAATGCATCGCTGGACTGTATTTCTATGCTTCCACGCCCAAGCTCCCAGTCTGCACTAACCCACACTGACCGGCGTGGGGAACTACGTTGAGATAGCCTCCTCATCCAGCAGTAGGTTTAACAAAATGGCCGCTGCCCATGTGCAAGTGTAGGGGTGTTAAAGAGAGGGCCCGTTATGCATGGCAGCCTATGGAAAACAAACACAGTGGGCGGGGCTACGTAAGTGCACGAGCAAGTGCCCTCTACGACGTCCGAGCCAGACACCCTGGGGGGGGCTGGTTCGAACGTTATGATCCCCCGGGGCCCCACCCCTCAGGGAGGGGTTGGGTATAAAAGGGGATGTTGAAAGGGCTCAAGGCAGTTATGTTTAAGCTAAGGGAAGAAGATTGAAGACGTCTTAGATAGAGCCCTGGACTCCCCTGGTTCGATGTCCTTTTCAGGGCCGGACAGGACTGAGCCAGCGGCGTGGTCCCGAAAGCCAGAGCCGGTGCTCTTGTAAGAGCTGGTCTGGAACTCCGGGTACCGGGCCCGACTTACCAGTGTCGGGCCAGTTAGCCTCCCCTAGCCCATTAGTGGAGGATTGGGGCTAGGACAGAGTTAGCTAGGGGTGTATCCCGAGTTATACGGGTGAGGGGGCCGATACCCCCTCGAGAGTGTATATGCCCACTGTCATATTGTGAATAAACATACGTGTGCCTCAACCTCGGCGTCAAGCGTCCTCACCGGTACTTCACATGTACCGCAAAACTAAAGCAATGTTCAGACTCAATTTTACAAAATGTTTGGGGGGGGGGGAAGCACAGTTGTATCCGTGTCAACATAGACTGGATGCCCAAAACTTAAATTATACATAACATCCTTTGAGCAACGCGGATTAAGGTAATGTTCGTAATTAACATTTGAGAAATTGAATTATGAAATAACTTATTAATTTGAAGAATGAAATCTCCACAACTTGAGTGTGGATTTTTATCACCACGTAATTATTAATGTTAGCTTTTAGAACAAAAGTTTTATATCCGGATTGTGTTATGCAATTCTATCTGTGTCGTGCATGGCGAGCATCATCGTTAATCATAATAAAAGCAGCGTCGCTTTTATGGTGTCTGGAAAGCAGGTGCATCAACGGATGGATCCAAAGTAAATCTGGCATCCAATAAGAAAGCACATCTTAAAAGTCGCTCAGACCTGTCCATTTGAATTTACTAATACTAATGATGTGCATTAACAGCAAATGTAACGGATAATATTACATGCATACCGTTACTTTCTAATATTTTTGATTTCGAACTGTAAGATTCACCAGATTTCCCACATCTTGGTTGTATTTCACCCAAGAACCAATTTCTCATATGAGCGATGTTTAAATCCCCTTAGAAAACTCAATCACAAGCAAATAATCCTCCCTAATGCAGACGTCTTTCCTTCTTGGCATCATTATAAGAACAAATATATACTGACCTGTGGCGAACATTTTCAATTGGACACAACTCGATTTTAATCACAGCAGTTGTGTGCATAAGTGCAACTAATACCCACATTAAATGTCTTCACAGCAATTCCGGACACTTGATTTTAATTACACAAAAATAGACAATGGCCAAAATTGGTCCCTCTGTTCAGCTTATTTGGGTGTCTTTTTTAAGTTTGTCCTCTCCTGTGGAAACATCTTCACACCAAAACATTTGACCAAATTATCATCAGCCATGATACATACATTGCCATGTCATCGCCATTCCTTATCGCGGTCTTATGAAGACACACTCCATCTCGCTTCTATGTCTTCCCCACGCCCACTTTTCCTCAAGAGTCAATATGATGTCTCGAATCTCATTTTGCCAAATTATGGAAATATTTCATTTCTGCACCTCCAGTTAGCACCGTTGGCTAGGTACGGCGCGAAACAAGTGCAACATACATTCGGTACATTTTGATTCAGGAGCTGGTCCCCCACCTGATGTCGACGTATTCCATCTGGTCTGAGAGTCTCCCTTGTTGCATCCTAAGGGTGATGGTTTCCTCTTCCAAGAAGAACAGTTGAAACCCCCTTCTATTCGACAAAGACGATTTGTTTCATGAGGTTTGTCACGATGTGTAATCCCAAATGATTTATTTGCAAGGTAATTTTTGTTCAGCGTTGGAATGTTTGGTCAAAACCAGTTACACTGCTTTTTTTAACCAGATAATCTGCGGGAAGCCCTGCGGAACAGGGGAGAGAACACAACTCCACACAGAAAGGTTCCCGAATCAGGATTCGAACCCAGGCGCTTCTTGCTGTGAGGCACAAGTGTTAGCATTGCGTAAATATGAATGTGTCGTTAAACCCGCCACCACCCGACACAGCCAATTAGTAAGGTTTGTCACGTAAACAAAACGTGCCAATTCGTTACTAGTTGAGCACACCGGTTGTGTTGTGAGAGTAAACCCACAACATTTACAATCCGAGTACGACGTTTCGCCAGTAATTACTGGAACGCCAGTAATTACCCAACCCCCCCCCCCCCCCCCCAGTACCGGATTATCCTAGTAGCAAAAGTAACATAATTATGCTAAGGGCCTCGCACTTTCAAGGGCCCCGCGCTAAATGCTTTCAAGCTATCAATTCCGGTTTCAGTGATTCAGCACTTGCTCTATTATTATAGTACTATACTGCCTTCAACTTTTATGAACGACTAGGTGTTTAAGGTTAGCGAGTTGTCGTATTATCTGGCTGTGTAGCAAATGAAAAAATACAATTACTCCACTATGCAAGTTAAACATTTTATGTTTTAATATTTACGTGTTTTTGTTATATTTAGGGCCCCTTTATAACATGTGCTACAGGCCCCGCGATAGCTTAATCCGGCACCCCCCCCCCCCGCGTCACTCCGGGACACGTGGTGGTCGCTCTCGCTGTGTTCCTGCCTGTCAACTCCCCCTCTCCCCTTGGGTGCAACTTTGACGGCCAGCTGGAGGAGCTGGAACGATTGTAGTTCGAGTCAGGAGTCTGCAGGCCACGCAAACTTTGGTGGCGAAATTCGCCAGCAGCATCGGCTGGTAATTAACTATCCAGATGTGAATTAGTTAGATTTTTGATTGGGAACTTTTTGGGGGGGTAGCCTTTAAACCAGCCGTTCCTGGAGAGAGATAAATGTGTCTGTGAACGCACCTACCCCCTGTTACTCGTGGAGAATTGACTCATGCCCATAAAATAATTTAAATGTAGCTTAAAGCCCCAATCTACTGCTGGATGACAGCCTCTCGCACGCATTTCGTCCTCAATGCTGGTTTGTTTGAACGCTCATCAACCTCACCGATCAGTGTGAGTCTTGATGTGAGAGTTGGTGCCGAAGACCGGTGCTGATATCACCCACCCCCACCACCATTCTTGTGTTTAATATGGCTAAACCATTTTGTGTTTTTATTCAAATGCATATTTCAGGATAAAAAATATTTTATTCAAGAAATAAAAAAACATGAAATACAACACAAGCCTTAAAAAATAATATTAAAAATTGAAACAGCAGTGATAATACATAATCAAAATGTTACAATGTTTGCATATTAGTTTGGCATTTAACAGCGACTCAATGTTACACTGAAGAGATGTGAGTTTTTCCATCAAAAGTCCCACCTTTAGGTTTGCAAAACAACACACCGTTTAACACGTAGGCTTTCGCGACCAAAATTATTAATGATGCTGGATGTAATTACCAACGAAACGTCGTATTCAAAAATTGTAAATATTGTGGATTCACTCTTCAGCACACCAGTGGGCTAAAGTAGTGAACTATTTGTCTTTGTTCAACGTGACACTTTTTTACTGATTGGCCGTGTCGGGTGGTGGAGGGTTACGACACATTTATAAATAACGCGATCTAACCCAAAAACGTTTATTATGAACACACCGTTGTAAGCGTGTTGACCTTGCCACTTGGTTCAAACCTCACATTTTAGTTGAAATTAAACTTGCTGATCAGATTTGAAGTCAGGTCAACGGGTTAGCAGAGCAGTGCGTAAAGCAACATGCCACTGCTTCCCCCACCACCACAGCTTCACTTTGGTACATATAATTCCAACTCCTAATTCTTGTGTTTTTTTTTACTTCACGTACTTAACCAGGACAGCCAGGCTGAGACCTCAGGCTTTTCTTTTCAGGAGGGTCCCGCATTGGATTTTTATTTTATTTTAAGATGTTTTCAGCAAATTAATGAGTTGTTAAGGATGTGGGAGGAAGCCATAGCACACCCGGAAAAACACACACACACATGCAAGGGGGCAACGCTATATCCCCGTACACATGGAACGATATGGTGATTATTCCACTTGCTGTATTGCCTTCTCCTGTCGAGCCAGACCATGGTGCTGCATTCATCACGGGAGTGTATAGCCGCTACCGCCCTGCTATAAAAACGCGTTTTACATTAACAATGGCCCTTGTACACAGGCACTATTATAAAATTGTCCTATAACACACATAATAGTATTAAACGTTGGTAATATAAACGATGCCGTTGCATATGTGTGATTAAAATGATACAATTTTCAGGAATCTGTTCATATTTGTGTAGTAATATAAATTAGAAACGCCCCGTCGTACAATGATTAACGATAGCTATACGCCTCAATGAAATTACACAATTTACCTCCAACTAGTTAATACAATTACTGATAGTCTAGTTCTGCTCTTAAATTATTGATCAAAGGGTTAATTGCCAAGCTAATCTGTATGAAAAGAAAAGTTAGTGAAACCGGGTCTCAATACAATTAATTGGATTATTTAATGTCGTACATGGGTTGTTCATCTATGCCAAAAAAAATCCGCAAAAAACAAATACCTATAATGCTGCACACAAGTTATCCCGAACAATGAAAATGCGCAATACTGCGTTATTTCATTGACTTTTTACACATGTTTTGGCTCGTATACTTTTAATAACACAAAAACAGCATTTATAAGGAATTTAAATTGCAAACAGATCCGAACATGATTAGCTGAGACCAGCAGGATCAAGTGGTGTGATTGATGTTTGTGTCCATGATTCCTCATTGGCTGACATCCGCAACTCAGGGATTCCCAGGGCTTGTGTGCCAGGACTTCATGCAGACGAAGATGACCAGCGTCACACTTTGGATGCCAGCCAGTAAGAAAAAGTAGAAGTCCAAGTGGCAGTGATTTATGCTACCTGTGTGTCGTGATAAATTGCACAGTATCACAAATGAATTAATAACAATACAATAAACAATAAGTTACAGGCCTATATAGATCTACTGCTAGATTAAGGATCTCTCCCACACCGTGTCAGTTATGGGTGTTGTTTGGTCAGACTTCAGCATGCCGACTTGGTTAAGCGGAGGGGGCTCAGAACCAGCTCAGATTATATTTCGTCACTGATGTTATACACGTGGTCGGGAATTGAACTCAGGCCAGCCTGCTGATAGAGCAGGGTGCTAACGACCTTGCAACCGATGCCCAATTATCACGAAGCAAGATGATAAACAACACTAGCAGCTGCAGAATTTTAATCAGAACTACAAAAAAATGTCCAAATGCAAATTAGGTTTGTTTTATTTCTGATTGCTTAATTGTTTGGCTCAGTACAGTTTTATCAAAACTTAAATTGGCCCGCTACGGAGGTTTGCATTCATCGAAACGCTTTTTCATTTTAACCATGCAGGTTAATAACAATGCCCATTATTTGTATTATTTTGTTTCTCTTGGAAAACGTGAAACACGTTCCACGCTTCAACTTGTGAGATTTATTTTGCGAAAGATAAATTTATGCTATGACCAATCGATAGCCATCGCCTTGGTGATTTGTCCTTATTGTTGGTATGAAGAGGTGATGGCATATTTCCACGAATATTTCAATGAAAATGAATTACATTTGGCACTAGAGCCCTGTGTGTATTCATTTCCCCAATTAGACCAAATCTTAGCCTGAGGTGCACGTGGCGTAGCTTGGGATGTTATATCCACCCTGATAAAAATGTAGGCCATTCGCTACTGCAGTTCAGGGAGAATTCACACAAATTACAAAGACAGGCTATCACAATTCCACCCATAAACAGACCCTCGCCGGCTACACTATTTCCATATACAGTACGTGAAAGCATTGAGCTCTATTAAAGTTGGTTAGCACACTGCGCCGTTAACCGGGCGACCTGAGTTCAAATCACTCACCTCCGATTTGCACCCACGATTGGCACGGTTGGCTATGTACGGTGCGAAAGAAATTCAACGCGCAAATGTACTCCGCTTGACAGTCATGTCCCCCCCCACCAACCTGTTTCACTAACTCGCACTGACCAGCGAGCGAGGTCAAGGACGATATAACAGCACCCACGATTGACGCGGCATTCTGATGCTGTCATCCAGCAGTGGGCTGACAAAGGGCTCCACGTCATTTGCAATGTGCTCCATCAGCAAGCAGCCGGTCACAAAAAAAGCATCGCTGCACAGAATCTAGCGCCTGGCAGCAAGTCAACGTTCAGCAACCTGCGATTGCTTGCTCACGCCAACGCCGATGGAATGACCTCCACTAGAGGGAGCTCTGGACAGCCCCTCAGAATAGGTAGCTGGCCCGCTCTGCCATCTTGGAAAAGATGGGAAGTAAAGACACTTTTGCCTCAGCGCACGCTACAAAGGCGTAGCTAAGATATTTTGCGCCCGGGGACGAACTATAAAATTGGCGCCCCCCGTTTAATCACATACCAAAATGTAATTACATGACATGTAGGCTGTGTGTGGCGGGATATATAAACTTTTAGGTTGAGGTGTAGATTTGTGCAGTAGTTTCAGGCTGCCGCGCCCGCCGCAATAAGTTATGTAACGTTGTAAGCCTCATTTTGGTGCCCCTTTACCTCGGCGCCCGGGGACATATGTACCCCCCTACCCCCCCCCCCCCCCTAGCTACGCCTCTGGCACGCTACCTGTCGACCGACTGCCGGGCACCCGTTTGCACTGCTCGGTGGACAGAGAGGTGTTGCCAATTTTTTCCACTGCCACTCTGGGAGATCGAACCGGCCACCTCCGATCGCAAGCGCAGTGTTGCAAAACCATTTACAGCACAACAGCATCGCATACAGTTCGTCACAATGCTGATTAATTCATAATGTGTCTGGGTGGACTTGGGCCCGGGGTTATAATGGCGGTGCAGAGATCGCAACAGCCTCCGCATGTTCTCGCAGACATCCAAGGGGCCGTCCATAAATGACGTCACGCGATTTTGGACGATTTTGACCCCCCCCCCCCTTTGTCACACGGCGTCACAAAAAGTCAGACCCCTCCCTCAAATTTGACGGCACAAAGCTCTGCCCCTCCCTAAAAAAAATGCTTCAAATCGCTTTAAACTATTGTCATTGTAGTGCCTATTTAATGTGGCGCTGCACTCTGATGTTGTAGGAGAAAACATTTATTTAAAAGTATATTTAATTAAGTAGAACGTGTTGTCTATATCTATTTAAAGTTGCGCATTTTTACGTGACGTCACATTTCTCAAACCCCCCCCCTCTCGTCACACATCGGCACAAATGTCTGACCACCCCCCCCCCCCCTAGGTGCGTGACGTCATTTACGGACGGCCCCTAAGCTAATCTATCTGAATAAAACTACCCTCCCTCGTGCCGTATAACAGCTGGTGCCCAGATTCGACCACGAGTGCCGCATATGAAGATTCATACTAAAACAAGTCGATGCATGTTTATGGAGGACCCATTTGCAGACTTTTCAGACAACCTATGGGTATGATTACATGACGTTATTATTACTGTTATCATTGAGAAATGCAACTGTTCCCCGCAGGAATGTGAAACAAGTTAGGACTTAATATCCCATATCTCCCAAAAGTAGGTCACGTTGCCCTGTAGTCAAATGAAAATTGCAGTGTTACACCGGTGTAGGGAATTACACTACCACTAAGCTGCTGTCTCACATGGAAAAGAATGCTTTCAGTGCCATTAGTGTAACATCACGAATGAATAAATGTAAGAACTCGGCGACCGTAAGTGCCATCGTCTTTGTAGTACCAAACATCTGAAGCGTTGAGCTCCTTAACAACTTTTGCTGTCTTGCATGACAACTTAAATGTGCGATGATGCCTAAGTAGTGAGGCCAAGGTGGAAAAATAATAGACATTTCTGAGAATCAGAATTGCCACACTGAGCTTTTCGAGAACACAAACAGGACGTATAATCATGTCTTACAGGTATAATTGAACAACAGTTGTTAATGTCATTTCCATTAGCTCACTTGTGGTAATGCAGGTCATGTGTGCTGTTGCATTAATTCAATTCATTTGTCAGCCAAGCCTGATTAAAGCAACATTGCAAACACCAGTTTAGACCATGTTATAGGGAGGAACGGTAATTAATTTATACATTTAGAGAGCCGTTGATCAATATACATTGTGCTTATTCCCAGAGAGAGAGAGTTAGGTGATATAAATTAAGCATTAACTCATGTTTTAAAAGAATTCCTCACACTAAATAATCGGCACGTGCATTAGCACTGTCCCAATACTAATAATGATTTCCTAAGTGGACACATCAGTGGATGTCATGTGTTTTAACTCTACCTTTATACAATGTGGAACAAACTGAAAATGCATTGCACTTTAGCTGATTATTTAAAAATAACGGTTAATGCTAGATTGCAAGGTAAGAGCACGCCAATGCCAATTGTTGTTTAATATTCATGACTGGGTAAGTGAAAAGAGTATTGGTCCGGCTTGACTAGTTTGTACGACGCTATTGTCAGACATATTCTGAAAAGAGAGCACTTCGAAAATGACTGATTGCAAGCTGGAATTTTGGCAAATTAAGTGAAAGACCAAATCTAATACGACGCTTGTCGGGAGTCTTCGGTGGCCGAGCTGGGATCCTGCCTTAATCTCGGGTGGCTGTAGGGTTTTCTGTAGCTGCATTTGTTGTGAACTCAGTGGTGCTGACTCTGTACTCTGAGCAATAAGCCACCAGGCCACCAATCTCAGCGCCAGCATACAACATTAATAACCTCGCCGTTTTCAGTACGCTGAATTTAATCTGGATGCATTTAAAAGAAACCAAAAAAAAGGGTACATTGGCATTGGACAGTATGTTATACAAAGATAAATTCAACATCTTAAGATTTGAACATGAAAAGCAGAGGTTCACCCTGACTTGTACAACAAATCAAGTGGAGTAATACAAGGAGGACATCTCGACTCATCGTTTTGTAACTGCCCTTGTGCTATCATACTCCATCATGTCACGCTGTGACAATTACTTTTAAACTAAACTAGTACTGCCCTCGCATTTGCACGGGAACCCGGCTCAACACTATGGGATGCGGGTGACGTCATCATGTAGATGTGCATGATGATGTCACCACCACGGACTTGCCCGCCGATGTGCCAGCCAGACAGCAAAACTTTTTAAAATAATATGTCACGATGGTATACAATTATTATTTTTATTATTTTCTTAACATATTGTATACCCATTCTATATTCTCCTGGCCAAAGGTCCGCATGAACTAATTATCGAATTGCTACATTCACAAAAAAAGTATAATCATACATCCATCTATTCCAGTGTTTTAATTCTGAGTGATTGCTACCACTAAATCACTTTGTTCCTACCAAGCCCTTCGTACAATATTTTCTGAACGACTGTCATAGGGAAAAGGCGAGTGTGTCCAAACAGCATGTGGTGACCTTAGAACAATACAGCCACTCTCCATTGTTATGGACTTTCATATCAGTAACATAATTACTCTCGAGCAAGTTTCTCAGAAAAGCTATTTCATTTTACACACCTTAATGACCTTCCACCCATCAACCTTTCTTTGCTTAAACCCACACAGCTCGAAGTCTGCCTTAAAAAAAAAGACGAAACTGTGCCCGTGCTTGTCAAATCACAAAAGTCATCGCAACTTACCAGAGTCCCTGTGGCTGTCCATCCAGCCAATGGACGGCAGCGACACCAAGCTGAGAAGGCCAGAGCCCATGAACGAGCCGATCCCAGAGAAGAAGAAGAACAGCCCCATCACGGCACTCTGCATGTGCTTCGGAGCCGCGGAATACGCAAATTCCAAACCTAGAGCCGTCCACCGATGCCACCGTGAAACAAAGAGAGTGCAATCAGGGGGCGTAGACGTGCAGGCACAAAGCCCCTTCGTCACTCCACTGCTGGACGAGGTCTCCCACACGCCGTGCGCGCCTTGGGGGTTATTTGACCACATACTTCACCACGCCGGTCAATGCAGGTCGGTGGAGGCGGGGCGAGCATAGATGTGGCAAGCGTAGTAAGAGTGCCAGGCGATGGTGGCACATGCTTTGTAATCCAAGCACTGTGGATGTGAGGATTGGGTGGGATCAAACAGATGTTGTGAAACTCCCTTGCCGTGAACGTCGAAGTGCCATAGCCTGAGTTGCCAGGGGAGTACGGTATACCAAATGTGGACTCCACTTGTTCCATCTGTATGGGATAGCGTGTAACCCCCTCGCGTTGTGTGGGTTTTCTCCGGGTGCTCCAGTTTCCTCCCACATGTTTACACTTCATTAATTGACTGAAAACATCTTAATATATATAGAGGACTCCAAAGCTTGGGAAATTGTTGGCGCAGGCTCACCAGCCTGGCTGCTTTCTTGCCTTTGATTGCTCACACCTCTGAGTTGTTCTCTCTCTTCGAGAGTGAGCAAATACCGTTACAAGTTTAAATTATGATCACAACAATGCATTTTTTGCTGCGCTGCCCACTGCTGTACACAACGTAGCTCTGCAGTAGCCTATAGCCCCTGTTCGATGCATGGCAGTCACCCATGAAAGCAATATCCAGGCTCAATCGTGCTTAGATTCTGATATCTGACAAGATGGGGTGCATTCCGGGTGATTTGGTAGGACTAAGATCGTAATTATAGATTAGAGTAGAAACGAAAACAATTCCCTAAATTGCCGCGTAGAAAACAAAAACACATCACCAGCCCACTGCATGTAAGTAAGTTATTGCTGTCATCACTTTCATGTTTTGAGTCTAAGTGCGAAAGTGATTCTTCAGTCAAATTTATGCAGAGACCACGTGACAAGTACGAGGCTTGAGAAAGGTTCTGAATGTTACGGTGACATGCGTAAAGATGACGAGTGGTAATGTGATGGTAATTAAAGCGACTAAAGCCATGCACCTCTTGATGGTGACATCTTTAGTCATGGTAGAAAGAGTTCACGTTACCGAGTAATGCGATGTTAATTGGTGACGTTTCAATGAATTGCAAAGTTTCCACGGTATCTTATTCATGAAACTGTAAAAACGAGATTCGAAGCTTTCGTGACTGCAGGAATTACTCTTTGGTTCTTTTGGTAAAAGTCACGTATAAAATAAAATAATAATAGAATACGACCTTTCGATTGCAAC
Organism: Lethenteron reissneri; assembly: GCF_015708825.2. NCBI lineage: Eukaryota > Metazoa > Chordata > Hyperoartia > Petromyzontiformes > Petromyzontidae > Lethenteron > Lethenteron reissneri. Next base: position 5,848,513 of record NC_083805.1, read on the forward strand.
ACAAGCAACCGTCATCAGGTCAGAATGAATGAGAAAAAAACATAGTAAACTTAGAAACACAATGCAACACAACACAGAGAGCCGGACAACACAACAGCCAACACCCCACATGGCTGACCACGCTCCTCCAAAGAATGACATTCCTTGTAATCATATTTACAGCGCCCTTTGCCAATTCACTGCTGGATCAATGGGGTTGCTTGACCATACTTCACCATGCTAGTCAATGCAGGTTTGTTGAATGGGAGGGGGGGACGGGGGGGGGATATCATTTGCCACTGACCTTAGCCCATTGCCAGTAAACAAACTCGTAGCAGAGTGCACTCACCACTGTGCTCCACCCTTGGACGCTACATAAATCCAAATTGCTTTGTAAATCGTTCCAAGGGCATATCACACAAAAAACACAGGACACGTTGACCATATACTGTCGGAAGAGCAGATTGTAAACAAATTAACGACGTCCGACCTGGTCGTTTAGAGGTCGAGCAAGCGGCCTGCAATTGGAAGGTGTCAAATTATTGTCCTGATTGGAGTGTTGACTCCGCCCATCATCAGTGCCACTCTGTGGAGAAGGGGGGGGGTGGAAGTCAACAGCGGTCGTCCTGTGGACCCGCCATAGGAATGTGGAATATCCACCACCAGCTCGGGGACTGTAAACTGGGTATGAGCAGCGCAGAGACCGGCGATTCTTAACCTTCACTGCAGCCTTGCACCCCTTTGCTTCCCATTTGTTACAAAGATGTATAACGCTAATGCATAGGTTTTGATGACACACCCTCGGCGGGGGTTTGCGCGTGCACCCCAGGTTAAGGACCACTGACCTAAACGCTCACTTGAGCGGAACATCACGGTGTTGACTTCACTTAACGCCGCCGATGGACCTTCCACCAGATGCCGCACGTACCCCCAATACTGGTGAGCAGCTCGCTGAGTCCCACCAACAGGAACTGGGGCAGCTGCCACCAGACGGTCAGACTGGCCGCCTCGTACTCGGAGTGACCGATACACTGCGTCACCACTTCTCTGCGATACACACGGTTTAGCCTCTCCGACTCCAACAGACCTGTGTGCGTGCACAGCAAAAGCACGCCGTTGGATGGTTACATGAAAGTGAAGGTGCAGCCCTGCAACATGCCTTTGCTCATGCTACTGCTGGCAGAAGGGCATTCTCTGGAGCAGTGGTTCTTAACCTGGGGTTTACGCATTGCCTGGGTGGGTGCGAGATGCCCTTTCTGGGGGTGGGAGACATGGCCAGATCTTTTTTAGAAGGTAAATAATCGAAACACAAATTAAGCACGGGCACGTAAGCACAGCTTAATTGGTTTCATCAAACCTATGTACTTATTACCATTATACTTTTTTTTTTACAATTGAGAACCAAAGGGGTGCAAGACTGCAGCAACGGTTAAGAACCACTTCTTTCGAGGAAGCTATAAGAACGCCCCTCTCTAGGAGGGCATTTTTAGCCTACTCTTCCACGCCGGCCAAGACACATCTGGTCGAACACCATGTGAGACTAGGCTCTAAGAAAAGCTGTCTTGGGTGTGGACCAATCGATTTCAAGGACAGTGCATACATTTTCAGAGTTGTATTTCGATTTAAAGCTTTCGTGACTGCAGGGATTCATCTTCTTGGTTCTTTCGGAAAAGTCACGTAGTAGGGAAGTAATAAAATAATAAAAATAAAACATAACAAAACAATTCTCACGACGTTTCGGCCACAACGCAAGCAGCCGTCCTCAGGTGAAGAACATGTCTGTCGATATGACTCTGTCTGAGGACGGCTGCTTGCGTTGTGGCCGAAACGTCGTGAGAATTGTTTTATTATGTTTTATTTTTATTATTTTACTTCCCTACTACGTGACTTTACCGAAAGAACCAAGAAGATTTCAGAGTTGTGTTTCTTGTTTGCATTCCGACCGCAAGGTATTGTGATCAATGCTAACATGACTCCTTGTTAAAAAAAGGTGGGAGAACCCACGTTTTACCCCACTGCACGCGACCTGCCAATCAACGAACTTTGGTGCTATCCATTAATCCTGCCTGGCGGCGGGAAGGCAAGGACGTTCAACGGACTCGCCGCTTGTTTCGGCCGGCACGCCGCGAGATTGAACCGGCAACTTCCGCATTGCATCTCGAGTTTGCTCGGCAATGCACTCGAGCAGCATGCGGTGTAAAGTCACACGAGAAGAACACTGCTCGAAAACCGCATTCGAATCCAATACCGGTCACCGTTACATATCATATTATTAGGTTGTTTCGGTAAAGTCACGTAGGTAAAAAAATTTAAATTAATAAAAGTAAAATTTTAAAAAAATCACGACGTTTCGGAGGCAACACAAGCCTCCGTCTTCAGGTGGAACCGTCACAGCCACGACAGCTGTATCAAGTAAATGAGAGATCACAAGAAATACCACCCCGTATATATAATGGTTGAGGGGGGAAGGGCCAGGAACGGCACAATTTTTATTAATATGGTAAGGTGAGGCTTAAGACTAAGAATAGACTGCATAACAAAGGACTGAGCCTTTGTTATGGAGAGGTGCGGTTTGTAACTAACATCTAGCATACATAACAAAAGTGTGAAAAAAGAAAGCAAGTTACATATCAGTCGACGTGAATCGTTCAAACTTCTGCACTTAAATGCCAGCGTAGTGATTGGTGTTTAAAAACGTTAGTCTTCCTATTCCACGATGATGCATCATATCTCATATCTCACAATTATGCTCAAAAGATCATATGTTGTCGTTATATCTTGATTATGTCTTTTGCATGTGTTTTGGCAAAGACTGTCCTTGAAACATGCATTATGGCAGGTGAGGGTTTCAAACAAAGAGATTGGATCTATAATAGGTCTGAATATAGCATTCGCAATCAATTCGATGGTTTAAAGTTCAACTATAATCACACATTGTGTATATGCAGCACACATCTTCTGACTAGCAATGCGGATCTGACACCACTCTGCAAAGGAACGCAATTGAGAGGTGCTGTTAATATCCAAAATTAGCCACCCTCAGCATGTAACATGGACCCTCAATTACCTGCAAAAGATGTTCTTTAAATTAGCACTATACGGTACTCTTGAGCATTCCGGCACAATCGCAAGTAAACTGGTAAGTCAATAAGTAAACAAATATAAATCAATTTTACCAGCGGTCCCTGCGCTACACTAATGAATCTGCCTCCCCGCTTTTGTTGTTGTTGCAGCGCGGCACGAGTGTACCATTGTGCACGGTTTTTCGGGAGGGTGTAAGGGGCTTCAGCACAGACCTGCAGCCACAGCAGAACTGAGGCTAAAGATCATGCCAACAGCCATACGGAGGACAGGAGCGGGGCGAAATCCCCGGCGTGCGAGCCACACAAACACCACGCGGTCCGCCACTGGGATGAGCACCAGCAGCAGCAGCGCGTCAAACAGCGTGAACCACGCGGTGGGGAACTGTGAAAGAAAAAAACGCACCAACTTATTGTAAGTATTTTGCACGGATATTGAACTTTTTTGCGAGTGGAAGGACAACACAGCTGAATACAAAAATTAGGTCGAGAGAAATGGGTTTTTGATCCAGATTTGAAAGCGCGTATCTCAAAGTGGCTTTCTAATATCGGAAGAGCGTTTCAGACGGCCGCAGAAGTGCACCTGGAAGCGCACCCGAAAGCGTGCGATGCAGTGACTCTCTTGTTGATACCTGTGTGCATTGAGTGGGCCTACTATACCTTACTTTGCACAATGTGGAGTGATACGTATTCCTCGAGGGTGGGTGATAAGCCCCTCTACTATAAATATTTTATTTTACTAGGTAAGGCCCACTGAGCGATATAGCTCTTTTTCAGAAGCGACCTGGCCACAAATGATAGCTCAACGAAATGGCTTATCATGACGTGGACATTTATAGCAGCCGAATACTCTAAACACGTTTCTAAATGTGGAGGGGGAAAGACCAGAGGACTCGGAGAAAAATCCACTCGACCACGGGGAGAACACGCAAACTCCAAATAAACAGCAGGTGTCAGGGCCAGGATCGAACCCATGCCCTCCTGTATACCAGGCGAGGTAGTTAACATCTCGCCACCATGGCACATCTGGGTGCAAGTTGATCTTTTAAACACGAGGGTATAGGGACTTCACAGCCACTCTTATAGTCAGGTCAGGTGAGGACTGGATCGTGACCAGGATGTTTTGTGACGGCCATCGGGCAACGTGGAGTTGTGTGTATAACCCCTCATTCTGGAAGCAGTGTCTGTCGGGACACCGTTGATCGCTTTTGTGAACGCAAAAACAAAACGTAAACGCAGTGAAAAGACGAAATAATGTGTTGCAGAAATGCACAGCCGCAATGGTACAATATGAGAATAGCAGAGAAACTAATTTATAGTATAATTATGTTACATACTGTAATGGACATCTTTTGACCAAGAAGGTCATGTTAATTAGTACAGAATACGTGCTTGACGAAGATGTCAGACACGCAGTGAATAACAAATAGAATGGAACACAAACTAAAGAGTGTGCAAAGAAGCATGGAGAGAGATGCACGCTTGGATTTACATCTACAAATTAGAACACGTGGGTTAGAGAACACACACAGGTTAAAGATATTAAAACCGTGAAGAAAAAGTTTTTGGGTTTTGGCAGGACACGTCAGTAGAAGGGATGATGGCCGGTGGGCACGAACACAAAACAATCATCTTCACTGACCTGCATCCGTTCCTCCCTGAAGACAACCCATCTCTTCTCCCTTGTCTGTCCTACTGCTACTCCCTGCCCCGGCCCCCCAGCTACGGTCAGGCCTACCCCAACAATTATCACTACCCCCAACCCCTGTCACTACCCCTATCACTACCCATATCACTACCCCAACCCCTGTCACTACCCCTATCACTACCCCAACCACTATCACTATCACTACCCCACCGATTATCACTACCCCTATCAGGATCACTACCCCTATCACTACCGCAACCCCTCGTTAACCACTCCCACCTGTCCTGTCACCGTAGCTACGCCACGACTTTTAATAACCCCACTCTTTATTTTTAACCACCATCGTCTGATGTACATTTTTATAATTATCGTAAAGTGCCTTGGACTAAGGCGATGTGTAAAGCTATACAAGACGAGATGGAGCAGCAACTAAGGTACAGAATGCATCCGAGAGTTCGTCCGCTGATGAGATGGAGCAATTGAATCAGCTCGTGTGCATGTGCTAGGTGAATTCTTACATCACACGGTCGTAAGAGATGATGGCAGTTTGGGGAGGCCTTCATTCGGCAGTGTATTGACCATGACTAATGATATTGTCAAGGTATGCTCAAGCAAAGTTTATATGCATATCTTTAATTGTACACAAACCCTTGATATGTACATTGAACTTCTTTCGCACCGTACGCAGCCAACCATGATCGTGGTGTATGCCAACAGTTACAGACTTATGATGTACCGTCCGCTTTGTGCTGCTAACATCCCATGTTTGTGAATAGTATGCAGCCGTCAGTTATATTCCGGAAAAATAATTCACTAGATTCTGTTCAGTCTGCATGCCAAAACTTGCATTTGGATTCAAACACAGTAAAGTCTGACTCTCACATTTATTGAGGCAAATTAAACACTTGGATTTCTGGAATATCAAAGCCACTTCGAATGACACACATAGAATGCACAGATGTGCGTCGCCTGTCAAAAGGCAAATGTAATTATCGTGACATTCATATGGGTACGTAGACCCAACACTTATTTTGTCGTGGTACCTAGCTGCCTTGCATTGAGCTGACATTTCTTAAATAATTACTCTTTGGTTCTTTCGGTAAAGTCACGTAGAAAGAAAATAAAATAAATAATAGAATACGACGTTTCAATTGCAACACAAGCAACCGTCATCAGGTGTGAATGAATGCAAGCTCGGAGAGAGACACATATACAGAGAGAGACAACACAGACACGGAGAGAGACGCATACACAGAGAGAGAGACACAGAGAGAGACAAACACACAGAGAGAGACACACAGAAAGACACACAGAGAAACAACGCCTCTGTGACGAGGCATTTATATAGAGAGAGAGGGGGAGTTGGAGCAGAGAAATTAGCATGTCAACGAGAGCGGCAGGGGGACAGAAATTGGAGGTTTTGACAAACATAGTAAAATTATTTAGAGAATGGCAGGGGGAGAGAACTTGGAAGTTTGAGAAAACAAAGCTAGTAAACTTAGAAATATAATGCAATGCAACACAGAGAGTCGGCTAATACAACAGTTAACACTTTACCTGGTTGATTACGTTCTTGCAAAGAGTGCTAAATTTGAAGTTGAGTGTGAGTCGTGTGGAAATCCTAAATCTTAAATAATTGTTAGTGCTCTTATGTTTCTCCACTCCTGCCAACTTAGCAGCGAGCAACCTACCAGCGCATACTTTTAATCCTCGACCACACTTACTAAGAATAATTCCATATTAGAGCTGGAATTCTTAGTTAATTCATTACATCCATTAATTCGATTAATGCATTCCATTAATTAACTCTATTAATTAACTACAAATATTATTGACATTTTTTGTAGATTATTGGCACCCCTTTAAAACTGGTGGCCGCCCCCAACATCCTGCCCCCGATGTCACCAAGCCCTGCCTATCACCTCCCGTTCAGCGGCACATTGCAGAAAGGGATGTGAGACTTTTTCGGGTCAATCCGATTATAGCTGTGCAATTGAACCGGTAATTGGTAAGGGTAATTTATCACTTAAAACAGAAATAGTGGGCCAACGTGACTCGCAAACGTACGCGTAGGGTTGCGGCGAGGAGTTATACGTGCACAAAATCTTCAAGGTGGGCACTCCAAATGCCTTGCGTGGATACTGCTAATGAGGCCAATGTGCTCATTTGGCCCGACCGCGTGCCTGTATAAAATGACAAACAGGGCGAACCATTTATAGATATCCCACTGCTGTCGAATGACGCTCTTTTTTTAATACTGAAAAAGCAATGGCTTCAATTACTCACGGCAAAGGATGACGGTGGCGTGGATGGATATTCACGGATCGGTTTTCTCTGTAATTTATTTGTATTATTTAAGTGGGGTATCTACATATGGATCACGTCCTAATTGTTATATACAAAAACACGTGTATCTGAATAGCTCTCTTCATACGCTACAGCAATTTTACTGGAGCAGTTACACCTGATGAAGGAGGCTTGTGTTGCTTCCGAAACGTCGTGATTTAATTTATGTTAAGTTTTTTACCTACGTGACTTTACCGAAAAAACCAAAGAGTACGTTATGTAACACCATATTTTTCGTGAAGGTATTAAAGTACTGAAAATACTGCAGGGGAATAAACACGTTAATGCTTAGAAAAGTCCAAGCCGTATCTCAGATTTGCTAAAATTATTAGAGCCAAGTAATTTATTTGTGACAATCTCGACGAAAATTAAAATTCCATCGTGCCGAGCTGCATAAAATGAACTTTTTTAACTATCAATACAAAAGGCCACACTATGCAACCTCAGACGTCCATCACCTGACGGTGTTTAATTGAATGTCACATTGCTTAAATGTAACGTTAAAGAATCCTCTCAGTTATCAGGAATAATGAATTGAGGCCCTTTAAGGGAGTGACAGGAGATCTCAGCAGACGGGAACAAAGTCGCCCATCCACAGGTTCAAATTAAAAACACGATCTCCGGCTTCATCCCGTTTAATCACATTGGTGTTACGTGTCCTTGGGTTTATACGCGACTTGTTACCAATTAACTCATCACCAATACACACTCCTCGTCTCGCAGGGCCTATAGATGCACACTGGCTTGAGTTATGCACGCACACCTGTTCCATTAGTCTGTACTGTCCAATAAGTCACGTTAACTCAATCCCTGACCGAGGCACTTGTCAACGTCTTGGCATGTCAGTGTTTCCTCCGCAGAGAGAATGTGAAGCAGACAGCCAATTTGGCAGCTGCGTCGTGCCGTACTGCCACAGTCAGGGCGAGATCTATAATTAGGAAGCCAGAGGACATTGCTCCACACGAAGGTTTTTACAACAACAATTGCAAAGATTCCAACTTTGTACGGCACATATTTACATTTTTTACAAAAAATGTATCTTTAAGTCTAACACGAAATATACATTTGAATATCTGCCGATGGAGATGCACGCAAATTCCTGGTATTATGAGACGGGTAAATATTCCATCATTAACATATATCATAATATTATTCACTTTCATATGTTTTTCTGTTAATCTGTGCACTTTGGCACTTTATGACACAAAGGAAGAAATTGAAGGCAAACGTGTTTTCAGAACTTCATCGTGTTGGGTTAATTTTAAATAATTCGTTTACATTTAGCTCATACACGTACTCAAAACATATTTTCTGGGATTTTTTCAGGCGTCTGTAGTGTAAATGAATTTAATTCATGATAATACATTCACAGACTTGATATAATGCATTACATATTTAGCTTCATCTGTTATTCATATGCCTGGGGAGTGTTTTTTTACCTTCATCTGAAGCTCTGTAATGACCCCAATGTGGTTTCACCCCCCCCCCCCCCCAACATTTTCTTTAACCATCAATATAAATTTCAGCTTGGTCTCAATTCATATTCTGTTGAGCATTTTTTTATGCTATCCTTTTTGTGTTTTTCTTTTCCCAATCTATTCCAATTGTGCTAACGGTTTCGTGTCATGAAATGAAGGATCCAAATCTGCCATAATAGTGGGACCCCCCCCCCCCACCCCACCCCCCATGCGATTGAGAATGACTGCAGAAGAGATGTTTCACAGGGCTTCTGAAGAAAATGATTTGTGTTGTTTTTTCCCCCTTTACACCAGGTGGAGAACCTACGACTCCTGTGGGCCTAGCGTGGCCCACGACTTGCTTTCACATGGTTTCCGGCCCACATAAGGTCGACCACGGTGGCCAAATGTTAACTTCCTCCCCTGGTATACAGGAGGTCGTTCGTTCGATGCCGACCCTGACGCCTGCTGTATATTTGGGGTTTGAGTGTTCTCCCCGTGGTGGCGTGGAATTTTTCTTCAGGTCCTCCGGTTTTTCCCTCCACATTTAGAATCAACATGTATTTAGAGTATTTGGCTGCTATAAATTTCCACACAATAAGCTACTTCGTTAAGATATCATTTTTGGCCATGTCGCTTCTGAAAAAGAGCTATACAGTATAGTTCAGTGGGCTTTACTTGGTAAAAGAGAAAATATTAAAAGTGAAATAGTTAAAAACGGCTCGCAAATTATCTTTTGTCCATTACTGCAAACAACTCAACTGGCTGTGTGTCTACTTGGGAACTGCAGCCCCGTTCATCAGCATGTTCATGAGAAGCAGGCACAGGAATCGCATGAGTGCGGTAAAGGTGAACCAAAATAATTTTGATAATTTTTATTGAATAAAAATAAAGTGTGTTTGTTCATGTTTGGTTGACCGCCAAAGGTACAATAATTAAAAGTCCTAGTCGGCCCTCAGCAAGGGAAATGTGCCCCAGCCCTGCAATACACAGTAAGCGTTTCACTTACAATACCCGACTATGAGATTGGCATATTACGGTCAAACAGTTTTTTTTTTCTCAGGAGGTAACATTTTGCCAAATTAAGTGTAAAGCCAGATTTATAATGAATGTTTTTTTTAACAGTCACTGATCAAAGAGCTGAGACCATCAACTTGCCTCATTTGAGAACCCGGTCTAATCATGGGGCGCAATTAATTCATGTGTGGTTATTCAGTTTTAGTGGTTATTCAGTTTTAGTGGTTATTCAGTTTTAGTGGTTATTCAGTTTTAGTGGTTATTCAGTTTTAGTAGTTATTCAGTTTTAGTGGAGGCAACATTCCTTCATAACAACACAGTAGTTTAATTGTGACCTGCAAATTATATTATATTATTTATTAATAGATAAAACTGTAAGCCATGCAAACAATTCAAATCTACTGTATGTTATAATCAATGTGTATTGTTCCCCTGAAAAAAGGAAACATTTTTGTTGGTTAAAATATTCAGACAGTTTAAAATATTACACACATGTGACCACTTCCCTATATATTTAACGAGATGGGAAATGTTGTCACATCTGTGCCAGTTTATACAAATATTCGTGCGGGACAAGACAATCGTGAAATATACATGTTCCAGTTCCTTTATGTGATTTTAAAAAGTGCTGTCATGATGTCTCAAGAATTGAGTGCCAAATCTTTATAAGTCGTAAAAAAAACGTCATATAAATCTGGTTACTTGTCTGCAGATGCCCTATGAATATTTGAAACCAAGCCAAATACTGTTGCATTACACACAATTCAGGAATATTTGCCGGCAGTATAGTTACCAGAATGTAACTTCTCCATATGCTAGAGTGAGGCCTTAGCGCATAAAGTATTATATAAATCACGATGCGCTTCCTGTTACTGAGAATACGCATTAGATAAAACGCGTCATGCGATTAAACCGCCCATGCCCCCTGCCGGCCCTCCTTCTTCCCCAATAATCCATTATTATTTAGAATTTTCAGTCGGATTATTTAACGATTTGAACATAGCCAACCGTGCTAATCGGAGGTGCCGATCGAACCACAACCACTCGATCGAACCAACGACCTGAGAGATTGGCAAACCCAGTGTGCTAACTATTAGACGAGAGCAGAATCTAACGAGGAGTGGTAGAGGGGATGTAAATCTGCCCAGCAGTAAAACTCTTCTTGTTGGCACCACCAAAGCCACACCCAATTTAGTGGCAGCGCCATGAACAACATCGGCTTGTAAATAGCCAGCCGTCTAATAAATTATTAGACGGATTGTATTTTTTAGTTGGGAACTTTTGGCAAAACCTTCTCGTTCGCCGATCATTTTCCCCTGAAGCAGCTGTCGACACCGCGATTGGCGAAATGTGACCCAAGCCTCACACCGTATTTCTCAGTCATGGAGTAAAATAATCACGTACCGCTGTTATGAATGAAATACAGTGCATAATTCTAAATGTATGCGCTGTTAAGAAATAAATAAAATATCTTACCATACGTCGTAATTACTTATTTGATCAAATACATGTTTGTCTGTGCCTGCCATTCTATGCCACATCGGTCTGTACTGGTGTATTCATTGTAATCTTTACCTCCGGCATGCCAAGTCGTGCTGCTAATATTGTAAAAGAATATACTGTTCTCATGTTATACGTTTATTTTCCCCATACTATACTTTAAAATTACTGATATTATATGTACAACATACACCTGCTTTAATAAAAATTGTCATTTATCCTGTGCATTTTGGAGATTGTATCCACATGAGTACAAGTTGTTATTTTGGCATTGGTGTTTCAAACACCCTATCTAATGCACACAGCAAACACCCGTTAAAATCCAACCGATAAGAGAACACAAGAACACTTGGATAGAGCTTGTCATGGCTTCTTCACAATTGTCTGTGGCATTGATTACTTTTTTTTGTTAGCCTATGCCACTCAAAAAAGTAAAAAAAAAATCTATACTCTAATCAACTGAAAACAGTTTTATTACTACAGCCACACTTAGAGAGCTTTTCAGAAAGTGATTTGCCCGACACCCCGCTGATGTTTCTGAGTTAGACGTGAGTGTGAGCCGTTTCAGTTGATTGTCGGCTATATGTGCTTGATTAAGCTTCCCCCTATCTGGCAAGGCAATTTCCTCTCAAATTGCACCGTTGCAAGATGCTGTTAAAACGTATCCAGTGCACTTCTTGATGCACTGCCGTTGCTCTGAGCAAAGCGAGAGAAATTACTGCAAACATTTTCTGTTCACCTTCAGAAATTGAAGATCCTCCCCCACCCCCCCCCCCCCCCCCGATTTAAACTTGAATTACTTCGCTAGAGCATCGTACATATGCACCCGCACCTACCACGTATGATGGTGAACTAGAGCAGTTGCCAGAAGAGGTGGTATTGAAGATTTTTGGGATCTGCAAATGAAGGCTCTGGAGCTGGTATGTTGTCTGCATCTGAGTAAAAGAACATGGGAGGTTACGGAGACAATATACGTGAAAAAAAACTGCTTTGGAAATATTACAATATAAAGCCACAACCTTGATAATTGTTTTTTTTTTACCCTTTAATCTGGCAACAAAACTGACACCTTTTTTACAAGGAGTCATGTTTGCATAGACCACAATACCTGCAGTCGGAATGCAAACAAAAAACATAACTCGCATGGGTTGGACCAGATGACGCGTCATCTGGTCCAACCCATGTGAGACTAGGCTCTAAGGAAAGCTGTCTCGGGTGTGGACCAATCAACTTCAAGGACAGTGCATACATTATCAGAGTAATATTTTTTGTTTGCATTATGACTGCAAGTATTGTGGTCTATGCAAACATGACTCCTCGTAAAAAAAAGGTGTCAGTTTTGTTGCCAGATAAAAGGGTAAAAAAAACAATTATCATATTTTTTACTGGCAAATGAGGTACCAATGGAGCCACAACCTTCTTCAATAAATCGTTATTACTAAACAGTTACAACGTTGGCGGTTCAGTGAACCTGCACTGATGCCACTGCTAGTGGAAGGGCCTCCACAAAAGAGACATCCGGAGAGCCCCCTAGAGAAGGTATTTGGCCTACTCTTCCACAATGGTCAGACATCTCGGAAGGCGTGGGAATAGTCAACACTTTATATCGAACTACTGGGCGGACAGAGGTGAGGTCATTTGAGACACTTGCTCATTGCCTACACTTTTGCGGGGGGAGATCGAACCGGTGACCATTGGTTTGTAAGTCCAGTATGCTAACGATCACACCAATGCAACATCCTGATTAATATCGTATGGTAAATCAATCATATTTGCATTGATCAGTGATTTAACAATGACACTAACAATCAAAAATAAAGACTGAGATGAACAGTTTACTCATGCCCAACTGAATGTTTATGTCATTATAAAACGTTAATTCTACGTTGAATTTCCATCATTTGTTCAGATAACGTAAATACACATTCTCCTGTGTATTGCCTAATTGTGATTATAAAAAGATCCCTTTCGCATTGGTAAGCATGTTGGAACGTATTTTTTCGGTTATCTTCGAGGAAATGTTTTTGCCTCTGTAGCGTGAAATAACAAAATCAAATGTTGAATGATGACATTCGCAATGACAACTCTGTTGTGCGTGGGCCATGCAGTGTGCGACATTGTGAGACGCACCTGAAAGTACACCATCCAATAGGGTATCATGGCTGTGAACACCAGAATTATACGACCCAGGCTCTTGACATCGTTCTCAGACACATCGGGTACATCTTCAATTGAATTATTCCTCTGATCCCTTGCATGATAAGACATGGAAAGTAAGACAAAATACACGCATACATACATACATAATATATACTTACATATGCAATTCAGTCTTGATTTACAATTGAAAAGCATACAATTCTCAAACCTGAACTGCAGTACTGTATTGCCGTATAACACATTCCTGCGGAGGGAGCTGGTAGGAACGTTGGGTTGCTCGGTCAATGGCCAGGGTCAACGGCGGCGTGGTGTATTCCGCAAATATGCCCGACTGTGAGGGCGGGCACAAGCCGGCGTGAGTAGGTTAAACGTTGAGTTTTATAAGGGCACCACGGGGTGACCAGCCCCTCCCCAACCAGCCCCACCCTCCCCACCCAGCCCCTCCCCACCCTCCCCACCTAGCCCCTCCCCACCCTCCCCTCCCCACCCAGCCCCACCCTCCCCGCCCAGCCCCTCCCTGCACGATGGATGGACCGACACAATAATCCCCTGTGGGTTGGTGTAACCAGGAGGTTCCTACCAGTATAATCAATGACTCGGTATGTTTCCTGATTCCTACACGAGGTAATTACTCGTGGGATTTAATTACAAACCCTTATTTCGCTAAACGAACTGATATAATGAGCATTATCTAAAACTCCAACCCACGTTGCACTATGGCTATTGGGCAGATTGTACCGGGCGTTCTGGAAGAATCTTTGTCCATAGAAAAATCTATCCAATTTCAACAAAAGTTCAACCATGACCTATTTAGCTCTGCCGACACCATTCGCCACTTGTATCATACACGTCTTACATTGTACAGACCACTCTCGTTAAGATACTCTTTCTGGCACTTTCCAAAAGCATGCACCCTTTATACAGAGGAAGTAACAAAAAAGCATTCGCGTTGATATACAGTACCAAGTAATTCTGTTCAATTGCTTGATAAAACTAATATTTTTATTTTCTTAACAAAACTTATAACTTTGTTACCAGCACATCATTTAACTAATTTATTTTCGCATAGTATGGTCCGAGACAAAAACCAACCCGAAGAATAGTGTTAATAAGTCAATGATCTCTTCTCAAAAATAAGCATCGAGGCGGTGCTGGGCCCTTCCGTTAACAGCACTGAGCCAGTGGTGCGAACTCAACGTGTCTATGGCAAGGGCGAGTACATCCAAAGGCCTTCCCCACAAAAGTCGAAATTATTTCAGTCACCCCGGTGGGATGATGAGCGAAGTCAACTGCCAAACCACGCTTTTTTTTTAACCAACAACCTTCCTATCGTGAGCCACTCGCTCCCACGCTGAGACACCGTTGGATCAGCTGTCTCGAAGTAAATGCCGAGGCACTCACGGATTCAAATCAGACCGATTTGAATGTTCATTTACAGTGATGTATGTAAAAGTCGGCATTTAACCTTGTGATGGTAATGCAGCTGTAAACACAATTTATTGACCAGGCTCTCTTATCCTTAATTCAAAACTGGATTAACTGGTCTGGAATAAATGTTTTACAAATTCGCCACTACTCAAATTTTCCTGGCAGTGATGATCATCTTCATCATCACCAGCCATTATCAATCCACTGCTGGATCAAGGTCTTCCCAGGCCAACAAAAGAACACTGTTTAAATTGCAACAAATAACCTTTAACGAGAATTTGTTTATATTTTTTTATTGAGGCTAGGTCGTGCGAACTTGATGAAACAGACGACGGGAGCTGGATTCCAATACTGAGCATTGGCATGAGACGAAGCAGACATAGAAGTGTTGTGACCTGCCCCGTGGTGATCGAACAGAGTGTGGACGAGGCTTAAAGTCAGTCTGGTAAGACCGAGTCCTCAACATGCGTGGGTGGAGGAATCAAAGAGTGAAGTTTACTGGATTAGGGCTGAATGATTTGGGGGAAATATCTAATTGCGCTTTTTCTGACAGATATTGTGATTGAGATTTGAGTTGCGATAAAACAAAATTAAGTCAAGCTTCACTTCAATATTCACTGTGTAATAGATTTAAAACATGTGATGGAGCATTACCACATGATACCATCAAAATATGAACTGCTCTATATATTCTAATGCAAGGATGAGAACTTAAAATATATGAATGGCTTCCAACGTGTATTATTAAAATGTTTTCATTGAAATAGAACAATCAAACATAGAACAATTGTTAAGTTAAATAAATAAAGTTATAATAATATAAATAATAAAACAATTCCAATAAGAAGTAATAGGACTTTTAAAATCGCAAAAAATCACAGCCTTTGCGATTTGCTAATCGCATTGGTTCAAATTGCGATTTGAAATCGATTAATCGTTCAGCCCTACACTGGATCATCAGTAGCTAAGGCGGTAAGCGTTAGAAGAGTGATAAGGAGGTGAGTGAGTAACCGCCAGTTAAGGGGTGGCTGAAGTGAATCGGTGAGTGCTGGATCATCAATCAAATTGTAAAACGGCTGTCAGGTGTACGCGTGTTGAACTTCGTGCGCACCGTACGAAGCCAACCGTGCTCATCGGAGATGCAGCAGGCGGGCGGGAGGGGGGAGAGGACTTAAGAACTAAACACAAAAAGCAATTCTAGAGAAATGAGTTTTACCTGTGAACATCAGAAGAGCGTCGTCGCCTTCTGCTAAAGCAGGAGAGGCACATCAGCTTGCAGATGTAAGGTACGGCGCTGGGATGGGGCTGTGTGGTGATGTACTTTGGGCTGCAGGCAACAAATATGAGCAAGGAGAGGCAGAGCGCTCCAATGGCCATGTTGTAGCCAATCAAAAAACTAACGTTCTGTTGGATGTAACCGATAAGACCCAGAGACACGATCGCCCCCACGTTGATGCACCAGTAGAACAAGTTGAAGTAACGCTGCAAGGTCTCGGCGCCTCTGTCTCTGATCTACACGCAGCAGCACACAAACACAACAACAACAACACCGAGTGTCTTACAACTCCGGAAAATACGGTACGACTCAAGGTTGTCTGATCAGGCACTCTTCTTATCCGCCAACGCACACGAAGCATCGACCCCACCCCGAGACTCAACTAAACCTTTTCGAGATGCGCGCTACGCCGAGACGCGTTTTTTTTTTGTTATTTTACAAACACAAATACGCGACACATTCCGTCATCCGTCGATATAAAAAAAACACTTTCCCCTTCTCCACGAAAAAAACAAACAACCCGACCAAACCAACCAAACAAACAACAACAGACGCACGCAAAAAAAAAATTCCCATCGATATAACAACACCACCACCACCGGCAACACCAACCACACCTGATCTGCCCCGAACGACGTTATGTTGGCTTTGACGGATGCCACCCCCAGGGCCATGATCACCACGCCCGCGTAGATCACCGCGCTGCAGTAGGGCGCCGGCAACTCGGGACATCCCGGCCGCCACCCGCCGTCGGCACACGACGCGTTCACGATGGGGGCCCCGTCGCGCGCGCCGCAGATGGCCCTCCTGGACCCGTGCGCGCTCAGCAGGGGGAACGAGATGGCACCGATGAGATAGACCACGAGGCTGACCACCACGGTTCTCAGGCGGCCCAGGTATGCGTCCGCCAGCCAGCCGCCCAGCGGGGAGGCCAGGTAGGTGATGCCCATGAGGATGAAGAGGTTCTGAGCGGCTTGCACTCCGTCCCAGTCCATGGAGTCGTTGAGGAAGAGCACCAGGTTGCCCGTGATGGCGAAGAAAGCGATGCGTTCCAGGGTCTCGGCGCAGAGGAGAGCGGCGCACGCGATCCTCCTGCCCTCGAAGCCGCTCTCCAGCGGATGCTGCCTGCGGGTCAACAGCGGTGTCTGCTCGTTCGATCTCATGGCCATGACGGTGCCCTACGACGCTGACTCGAGGGCCTCGGGCTGAACGTGGAACCGGCAGCGATGGGTTAAAAGTGGATCGACTCGTAGCTGTCCCTGCTTCGTGGATACGTGATGGACAGATGGATGTATGATGACCTTAAATCAGTTCACGGTGGTGTGATCCTCCTGCATGTTGTGGCGACGCGTAGACACGAGCTAGTGAGTGTGTGCGAACTTTCGTGACAAACGCGACGATTTTAAAAAATATATAATTAAAACTTCCCTCGACCACGCATTGTGTGTCCCACTTTTGGTTCTGCTTTTGTGAAGCTGTCGTGGGTTGCTTTGGTAGGCGGCGGAAAATCCCCCGGCTATGGAAACAGCAGCCTGTTGCTGTATAAATAAAATACCGGATCGACGAGAATAAACGTACGGTCGATGGAACGGGTGTCTTGTCGTATGCCACTTCAAGTTCGTGTCTCAGATTGGAGTCGGTGGGGCATTTGTGCGGCGTTAACTCGTCCCAAACAACAGCGCACACAACACGAACACTCGGTACGGTAACAGCTTGGATGTTTTTGTCTTGCCACAACTTCCTCCGCTGATGCACTTTGGAGTCGTTAAACTGGTTCGACTGTAAAAACCAAACCATGCCCCACCCCCTTTTTGCGCAGAGCAGTAGTCGCCGCTTGACATCTTGCTTTCGCAATTATTGAGTGGCGTCTCCTTCCTTCTTGGCTTTGTTTTCTTACTATTCTTGGTTCTTTCGGCAAAATCACGTAGAAGGGAAATAATAAAATAATAAAATACAACATAATAAAATAATTGTCACGACGTTTCGGCCACAACGCAAGCAGCCGTCCTGCGTTGTGGCCGAAACGTCGTGAGAATAATTTTATTATGTTTCATTTTTATTATTTTATTATTTCCCTTCTACGTGATTTTACCGAAAGAACCAAGAAGATGAATCCCTGCAGTCACGAAAGCTTTAAATCGAAACATAGAAATGTATTATTTTTATTATTTCCCTTCTACGTGACTTTACCGAAAGAACCAAGAAGATGAATCCCTGCAGTCACGAAAACTTTAAATCGAAATTTTATGTTTTCTTTTTATTATTTTATTATTTCCCTTCTACGTGACTTTACCGAAAGAACCAAGAAGATGAATCCCTGCAGTCACGAAAACTTTAAATCGAAATTTTATGTTTTCTTGTTATTATTTTATTATTTCCCTTCTACGTGACTTTACCGAAAAATAATAAAATAATATTTCAATATTTTTTATTATGTTTTATTTTTATTATTTTATTATTTCCCTTCTACGTGACTTTACCGAAAGAACCAAGAAGATGAATCCCTGCAGTCACGAAAGAAGCTTTAAATCGAAATGTTTTCTTATTTTTGAGAAAGTCGCGAGACGTCTCGCATCGCGGCCGCAACGTGTAGCAAAAGACAAAAAAAACACCCACGCGTTCAATCAGTTGATCTCCATGCGAATGAGTCATCCTTTGGCCAAGCGTAGTTCTATTCTACTACTGTATGGTCAAAAGGCATGACTCTTCCCGTGATGAACAACAACTCAGAACGTCGTATTCACGTCCACATCTACGGCTTCTGTGTACGTGTTACGGTGTTATTGACATGTTTGTTGAGTTTTTTTTAAGTCGTCTACAGCGTGGACCAGATGTCTTGTGATCCCCAATAAATTGACGTCATCACATGGTTTTCACTTCGCATATTAATTTCCGTTTTGAAAAAAAAGTTACGTTTTGCAGAATTAAATGGGGGTGGGGGGGGGGGTCACGAGACATCTGGACCACCCCTGTCCATGGCCAGCTTCCGTGATAACGGAATTACCCTTGACCGTGGCAAGCAGCCTCAAAAAGACTCATCTATGTATATTAAATCTTTCATCGCCTCCATGTGCTAGGGGGAATAACTTTTCGCTCGGTAAACTTTTTAAAGGTGCAATAGCATTGGCCTTTAGCCGTCGTGCGCGTGCCCGCGTGTCGCGGTTTCCACTCGGGTTTTTACGACTGCCCACGTGGCGTATTTAATCACATCGCTGGATGTCAAAGATCGTTTGCATGGGGGGGGAGAGGCCACGATGTGCCGGAATTACGGTTAGAATTTGCGGAGGTTTGAAGTTTTACCCGAAAATTACTCAATTGGCGTAGTACTCTCTATCGAGTAATCATCGCAACCGCCCCCCCCCCATCACACCCTGCTCCAAAAAACTTGGCAAGACCCTCCTTGAACAAAAAAGAGTCAGTGACGCTTTGATGGGTCACTTTCACGGAAGAGGAATTGTGCGGCAGTGGGCACATGACGTGTGGTTTTACGGTGACACACAACCAGATACCGTGCCTGGAATCAAAACATGTTCAGGTAAGCAATGTGTATAAACAGTTGGGTTATAAATGAACACCATTTCATTGATGTGCATATGGGCGCATTGTTATTGGGATTATGTTACCGTGGAATAGGATTGTTTATCACGACTAACTTGCTTGCAGCCATATACACATTGTTACAGCATGTTTCCCACTGACAATCCTTTTTGTACAATGCCTTTGTTACAGAATACAGGAGGGTCAAATATATTGGAGGACAAAGGTTACTAATGCACTATTATGAGTTATCGGCCGCCCTGTTCTCTTGTTTAGGGCAGGTGATGACCGGGTCGAGAGCTGAAGACTTTTCCTTTGACTGTTCAGATCATGTGGAGTGGTTAATCACTCCAGACACTCTCGTTCACTATTATGATTGCAAAAACGAAATGTGAACTCGAAAGAAAAAAAGTTAACTGAATGGACTGAAACACACAGCCACAATCGTGCAAATATAAAAAAAACAACGGGTAAACTATCGTGTAAATATGAAGGTTTAATTGTAAGTACACTACATGCAAATCTCGGTTTCCTGTTCCATCTCCATTCGCGGCACAAGACGTCTTTTGACGTCCTCTGGTCTAACACCGTTTGAGACGAGGCTCAAAATAAAGGTGTCTCTGGTGTGGACCAATCAGTTTCAAGGACAATGCCTTTATTATCAGAGTACGTTTTTTGTTTGCATTCTAACCACAAGCATTGTGGTTAATGCAGACGTGATTCCTTGCTAACATCTTAACACCTGTTTTGTTGGCAGAAAAAAGTGGCAAAACATATTATCAAGCAACGGAAACTGTCTTAAATCACCGTGTCCAGCAACACCCAGCAATTATAATTTGGTGGTGACGCAATTGGAGTGGCGACTCCCACCTCTTCCAAGTCGCCTGGCCGACGTGGAAGAGGAGGCCAAATACATTCGAGAGGGGTTCCATAGAGTCCACAGTTCTTTTACGTGGAGGGGTTCCCACCAGCAGTGGCATGGATTGTTCATGGATGGTGATATTAATTTCTTACAGTAGGGGCCGTCCATAAATGACGTCATGCGATTTTGGACGCTTTTTGACCCCCCCCCCTCGTCACACGGCGTCACAAAAAGTCAGTCACCCCCCCTCAAATATGACGTCACAAAGCTCTGCCCCACCCCCCAAATAAAACATGCTTCAAATCGCTTTAAACTATTGTCATTGTAGTGCGTATTTAATGTGGTGCTGCACTCTGATGTTGAAGGAGAATTTTTTTTTATTAAAAAGTCGATTTAATTAAGTAGAACGTGTTGTCTATATTCATTTAAAGTTGCGCATTTTGATGTGACGTCACATTTCTCAACCCCCCCCCCCCCCATCGTCACACATCGTCACAAATGTCTGACCCCCCCCCCCCCCCAGGTGCGTGACGTCATTTATGGACGGCCCCGTAGCTAATAACATATATATTTTTGTTCTTCTAAATCTTGTAGTTTCGAACGGATTTGGGAGGGCGGTCACCCAGCAGTGGATCGATCATGACTCGTGATCAGGACTCATTCCTGTACGGAATTGTAAAGTAAAAGTTGGACATGCGTCTCATGATCTGTTGTGTGTGTGTGCGAGGTCATAACACATTCCTGCGGAGGGAGCTGGTAGGAACGTTGGGTTGCTCGGTCAATGGCCAGGCTCAACGGAGCGTGGTGTATTCCGCAAATATGGCTGACTGTGATGGCGGGCACAAGCCGGCGTGAGTAGGTTAAACGTTGAGTTTTATAAGGGCACCACGGGGTGACCAGCCCCTCCCCACCCAGCCCCACCCCTCCCACCCAGCCCCTCCCCACACGACGGACGGACACAGTAATCCCCGGTGGGCTGGTGTAACCAGGAGGTTCCTACAAGTATAACTTACATCCTCATAAACATTTACTAACTTGCGTCTTACTTTCCGCCGCGCCTTATAATCCGGTTTTTTTTTATAATCAAGTGTTAAGTTTCTCATGATTTAATCTATTTCGGATGACAAAAACCCAGCAAACAGCAGCAGCCACTTGCTGATGATACGAACCCACCCACCCACATACACACTCCCCTTCGCATTGGGCAAAATGATGATGGCTCACAGCAACGAGAAGCAGCAAAAAAAAACCCCAACTCTCTCCCCTCCCTCTTCTTACCTTTGCCCCCTGGTCCATGGAAACACGTCACGGGCAAGCCACAAGCGCATGTGCGCCACTGTACGAGAAGCGCAGGATGAGGAAGAGAGGGGAGAAAGAGAGAACGAGAGAGACACTGATGGGCTACCGGTTCTCGTCGTTTGTGCCCGAGGGTGTTTTGTGACACGCGTTGTATATTCCGCGTCTACCCTAGGCGTCGTCACGTTCTAGCCGCACACATTTGCGGCAGATGCTCGCATGCTTCGTGCGTAGGAACAGGGGTCGTGTGCGTGTGCCTCTTCTTCCCCCCTCTCTCATTCGTATCGACAATGAAAGTGCTTTTACTGGCACCCACCGCCGTGGCGTCGGGAAACGCGACGACTGCGGAGCGAATACGGTTCGTGTGCAAGCCTTGTTCGCCCCGATCGCACAGAGAGTTACGCGTAGCGTGGGGTCCGGGGGAAGAGTTGTGGTGGGATTTGTTTTCTCTGCAAAGGGTTGAAACGCCCCTGAGATGAGCGAGTTGGTGGGGGGGGGGGGGTTTGCACGGGAGGGTGATTATCCAGGATGGCCCAAAAGTCAGGACACTGGGTTTTATTTTATTTCATTGTATTTCCTTTAATGTGTTCAAACGGACTTCAATTAACATTAATGGACGCATTCTCTTTAGCATTTTTGACTATTTTTTGTTAAAAGATTATAGGTGTAATCGTTGAGCATTAATCAATTATGTTTTTGTCTCAATTCATTCGGGGGGTTCTTGGCCGAGTTTTGTAAAACGACGGATTTGAGGTGACCCCCACAGGAAGGATGAAAGTAACTAACGATAATTGGTTAAATATTAACTTTTTTTAAAAATTCAGTCTTAAACAAGTAAATGAAGTAACCCTGCGTGTCCTGACTTTTGGTTCCGCCATGTATCATGTCCAATCACCTCTCTCAACTCCACACCCCCATATCCTAAAGTCCCCGCAGTTTTGAGTACGTTTAAAAAAAACAGTGGCGAGTTTCATTTACATCTCGTGACAGAAATGCTTAATAACAGAAATTCGATCTCCTGTATTGGCAGTTGAACCCAATCGGCACGTTGCTTAGATCACCCCGCGTCTGTCCACCAGCAGCGCGGTTAATCAATTGGTGGCATCTCAAGTGTGTTTCTTCTCCCCTTCGTCAAAGTTGCCTGGTCAGCTTGGAAGAGTAGACCAAAATATCCGATAGGGGACCGTCCATAAATGACGTCACGCACTTAGGGGGGGGAGGGGGGTCAGAGATTTGTGACGATGTGTGACGAGGGAGGGGGGGGTTTGAGAAATGTGACGTCACATCAAAATGCGCAACTTTAAATAAATATTTAAATGTATTTGTTATAACAACACTAATTTGTATTCATTATCATTATTAACTATTTGATTATTTTAATCTACTAAGGTCATCTTTCATTTATTCCATGAAGGAGCATTTTGCTTCTCCATGGGAGAATGGAGAAGCA
Organism: Lethenteron reissneri; assembly: GCF_015708825.2. Lineage (NCBI taxonomy): Eukaryota > Metazoa > Chordata > Hyperoartia > Petromyzontiformes > Petromyzontidae > Lethenteron > Lethenteron reissneri. Next base: position 5,871,549 of record NC_083805.1, read on the forward strand.
TACATTTTGTAAAATTTTGTGAATGATTGTTATTAAACACTTAGATTCGAATCATTCTACCAGGGCTTTTCATTCTGTGAAATGAATATGTGATTGTTATAATTGTACTCTCCATTTTGCTTCGTTTTACTACAAAGTTTAAAGTATTTTTTTATTGTTATAATTACTTTAAATATTTTATAATTATAAGAGAATTTCAATATAATAACATCTGCAGTTTTAGTTAGACGTTGAATATTTTCAAGTGCATTTTACGTGAAATTTTTACTTTCTAACGCCTCCCTTTTAATACGTGTTTTCTCCTACAACATCAGAGTGCAGCGCCACATTAAATACGCACTACAATGACAGCAGTTTAAAGTGATTTGAAGCATGTTTTATTTTCAAAATGGAAATATGGTTTGGGGGGGGGGGCAGAGCTTTGTGACGTCATATTTGAGGGGGGTCTGACTTTTTGTGACGAGGCGGGGAGGGGGGGTCAAAAATCGGCCAAAATCGCGTGACGTCATTCATGGACGGCCCCTAAGCGAGCCATAGAGCGAGGTACTTCCACCGGAAGTTGTTTACAACTGGTTGCCAAGTGGTCAGTCTTATGGGTCCCCGCCAGAGGAATGTGGATTTTCCACTATCGGCACAGGGCCATTAAACAAATATGAGTATCGCCACGTTTGAAATTTTCGTTGATGGTACGTACAGTCACGCGTTTATAAACATACGACGTTAACATACAAACTGATCAAGTCATAGCAATTAAGCAGCATATGAATAAATATAAAGAGGTTTTACCCTTTCTGGCAAGATGTTCAAACACCAAATAGAAGCCTTTTGCAAGGAATCCGGTTCAACAGTATTCTTTCGTCTGGGTGTGATTTTTAAAAACAAACAAGCCAACCCTTTTTAGAAACATCGACAGTATTAACCTTTAAAAAAAAATTCATATCTTGAGGTCGGAAACATTAACCATTACGGAGATGCAACGCATTAAATCGTACAAATTGGCCATGTGTGTTATCTGTTTTGCTTATTGATGCAGTAATGTCATTAAACGTCTTATCAATTATGCATCAAACTACTGGACATCTGTGAAACAGCGTTAGAGCTCATCGGATTCCTCCAGTATAAATAAATATTCAGATTCTGAGAGCAAGAGGCCATCTCATGTCCACTGCTGTTAATGCCACCAAAATCCTCCCCGTATCACTTGCGCAACTGTTTCATAATCCGCACCCAACCTCTAAAATCTGGCGCTTAAGACCCACTATCTTGTTTTCGGTCTTATCTTTGGTCAATGACATCTGGGTACCACTGCACTGCATGTCACGGTAACCTGACATCCTCTGTACTGAACACGTGTCCCAACCATCGCAAACTGCTTTTTGCGATTACATCTAACAATGCTTTATCAGTTTTCGTCTTCTGAACTTGCAAGCTGCTATCTGTGACTCCACAGGTGAGGAGTCTTAAATCACTATAACCCATTGCCTCCACGTTTACTCACTACCTAAACACACATTATCCTTTCCTGCCTCCATATTCAGATGTTCTATTGATCCCTGTGTTGAGATACAACAATCACTTTCGACACCACTGATCCTGACTTGGTATCAGGAACGCCTAATCATACATTGGACATCCACATTACCTACCTCTGCTAACACTGCAATGTTCCATCCAAGATCATGGCTATCAAACATAGGTTATCCACGTTACATGCATGCCTCCGAATGTGCAAATGACCTTCACTTTTGGATATTTTGATAGTACACCATCCTTGCTTTTAGTCAGAACCTATTGGGCGTGCAAGTGAACAATTGTAGCGTCAAGCTACACATGGATGTAAAGCAATATTACAAACACGTGCCACCATCCCTAAATGACTGCATTGCAAAAGAGAAACAAACCAACTTTTTAGATGGCTTGCTTTGGCGGAAATTGGCCAGCTTACTGGACACGAAAAATATTCTTGGACAGTTTGACGCTCTAGAAACTCGAGGCATTAAATGTTATTTTTTTACGAAATATATATATATTTGGAAAAATCTTACCTATCGTATATTATTTATTTTTCACCGCTGCAGCAGCAGAAGCCATATGCGTTTGACGAATGAAAGCCTCCCAACAAGTCATCACCACTCCTCACAGCCTCATCGTGCAACAACCCATTTAGTCCCAGGACATAAGCCGACACCCATTGCTCCATCTCCACGTGTTGAAGCCTCACGTGTTATCTCCTTTGGCTGCCACTCTGTCGTCAGTCTCGCCATGTGCCCTGCCAAAGCTCACTTTGACGAACAGTAAATGTCTCTAATTTGTGTTTGTCCTTCTGATCTGTTTCTTCTTCAGTCTCTCAATGTAATTCCAAGCATGCACCGTTGCACGCTGTATGCACTTTTCAGATTGTGTTTCATTTTACGTATGTCCTATCCATCATGGCAGGTAATACGCACTCATTAAACGTGTTCTCCTTTCGGAACACTGGTATGTTGCTTTTCATTATCGAGTTACATTTTTTCGAAAGGCACTACACCCCGCTCTCGCACACCTTCATTTTGATCCTGGTTCACCTTTGGTAATTGTTCTATGTATACAGTGCATACGATACAGTAACAGAACAGCTACAGGATCCCAGGTCACCTGGTGCGTTGTGACCCCCATTTGCTCATTGGAGCATCTCCTATAGCTTGCGTATCTTAAAGCAAAAGTTGAGATGCGCCCTATAATTTAGTTGGTGTGTGTGACACCTGGCGCACACTTGCAAGTGCATCCTATGTACCAGAGCATGTTACTATAATCTGTCGAAAATTATAAAATGTGTTCAAACTTCACGCGACGCTTAAAATTGTTTTTCGCCGGACAAATATTTGTAAGTCGTGTTTTTTTTCCTTCTTATAACAACCAGACATTACCTCGTGACAAGTGGACACAAGTGCCTGTTGGAAAACAGCAGATGTTTCTCCGAGCCGAAAGACGTTTGTCAATTCATCAGCGTACATGGCATCTCAGCGGTAATTGCGCTCCACCTGTACAAGGCTGGCCGGCTCCTTGTGGGTAAGGTCCTCGTTTTAATCTCTCAACATGAGGCTACGTTTACGCCGGACTAATTAGGCAAATGCATCGTCATCTCCATCGCCGGCCCATTGCCTATCAACAGCTTGGATGAAGGCCCTTCCCGCAATGTCGTCACCTCTCATGGTCCTGCGCTGCGACTATCTTCCTGCTGCACATGAGCCAATCCCCATCTCTCCGTGTTCGGGGACGTCGTCCTCTTTCCCACGTTCCCACCTTTGGCTAGCCATGCTATCTCCTGTGTTAACCATCGGCGGTTGTACCCCCGAAATGATGAAACCCTGTCCAAGCCGACATTAAAGCAAACTCTGAAAAATAACTTATAATATTCTGAAGCGTTAAAAGCACTTGGGACCTTAACCAAACGTTAGTTGATTATGGAACGTATCATTTTACTGAAACTACAATTTACAGTCCTTTACAGTAATCATTTGTGGGTCCGTTATTTATATTAAAATAAATTGATCAAATTTCCCCCCCCCCATCCCTAACAGTACGGTAGAGTATAAGTACAGGTTAAGTGCCATTATTATAATTTGTGCGGGATAAATGTATGAATTTGCCGAAAATGAATCGCACTCACACGCTCAGCGCTGGAGCTTTCAATATTGAAGGGATTTCACCGTGCTGAAACGATTGATGCTCCATGACACGGGGCAATGTGTGCAGATTGGCACACATTGCCATACATGAAATGCCCCTTGATAATAAACACAGTGGAATCCCGCCCCCTCGTCTGAAACTATCCGAGGCTCCTCATCACACAGGAAAGCAAATTTGTGGATGAGACGAGTTTTTTTGCTTTACAAATTAACGCCACTTATCCGCGACCTGTCCGCTGTATTCACAGATACCAGGATAATTTTACCGCACAACTGTAAACGAAATGTTTTTTGTGCAATCACACATTGTAGTATATTCCCAGTGAAAACGTTTAGCAAACCACTCGATTTGTTCTTGCACCACTGTAACAAGGAGTCAATTATTGCACGAGGCAATTGTTTGCGATGCAGTTGCGCATGATTATGTCGGGTTTCTGATTTTGCAATTTAGCACGATCCCAAGACTATCTTATCCAATTATTGAGCTCGTCATGTGACCACATAGTATTTACGTGTGATTGTGTGTATAGGTTTGTGTGTGATTTGTGGAGTGGTGACAGCGATTAATGGCATACGGGCAACATCAACAACAGTGTTGCATGAAACAGTTTTAGGCCTCCCTTAGGTCGACTTGGCTTTAAATGAACACCTTATGTCGTGTGTAAACATCAGGACTGGGAAGACAAAGGCGGCCGGGCATAGTGTTAGCCACCCACCTTTTAGTGTGCTATCCCGGCCTTCTTCAAAGGTGCTCCCTAACAACGCTCGCCTCAACAGTCTTACTGAAGGCTATACGGGGGGCCTTTGTCTTTCTGTGTGTATACATAGTATGTGCGGGTTTTATTTCCCCGACTTGCATTATTCTTTGCAGAAGCGTTGCACTCGGTTGCATCCTGCCGTAACATGGCATTCACTTCTAATGATTACTTGTGATTTGATGGGGCACAATCTGCTACAATCCGATTACACCCCACATCATTTGTACTGAAATTGCATCGTGTATCTAGACCTTTTGATTTTCATTTCGTTGCCAGCCTACGTGTGTCCATGTCAACGTCTGTCACCTGCCCTCCGCAAATCCTGCATGCACGCATCTCACCTGTTGCAATGTTATCTTCCAAAGTACATCTGCAATGTTCTATTCAGAAATGTCACTTTGCTTACCATAAGCTCCTCCTCGTCATGCACCTGTACGCAAAGGCCAGAAACCTGCTTCTTAAAATACACATCTTGGACTTATACCAGAACACAATCCCCACTCCTGTCTCTAATACCCAGCACCGTTACAGATTTCCTACCTCTTTAAATGTGGATTATGTAGATTTTCGGAAAACCTGCTCCGCTCAAGCAGTGGATCCATATTTCTTGACCAAACTCCCCGTACCCTGTACATTAATACAAACATTAAAAAATGCTCCGATCCTCGTTTGAGTTACTTATTCACTTGAGCAACACGAGATATTACGCATCGTTGCTGTAACAGATGCCTTTAATGCCTATTTGTACTCAATGGGTAAACTATTGGTGTGAATTGAGATGATCAATATCATTTGTGTAATTACACATTTTGCAGTGTTTTTTTATGCCTTAAAATAGCATTTAAAAGAAATATGGTTTGCTAGAAATGCAGATACGAATTTATTGGAATGAGCACACACCGATTCCCAAACTCAGCACTGTCGGTGAAGAAAGTGAAACATATTTATTACGGTGATGTGTATTCTGTGACAGGATGCGGTGTGCCTTACGGCGTGGTCTTTGGTGGAACGGACGCGAATGAGGACGTGAAAAATGAGCACAAGCTTTCCGTGATGACAGCAGTGGCCCAGAACGCCAGGTATGGTAACGTTCTCCCAAACCCTTGGGGCCAAAGGTGGTGATGGCTCTTTGTTGTGGTGGTGGTTTTTAAATTTAGACCTCGTGGACAAAAAAAAAAATGTCCCAGCATTTCCCGTCACCCTACGTGTAGTGCAGCGCTAACAGGTTTTGGGTTTTTGCTATGATTCCGTTGTTTGCCCAGGGAAAGCCTCGCCGAGTCTCAAGATTATTTTTGAGGAGGGTTCCTGACAATTTTTTTTGCTGTGGGGGTGATGATCACTACGTGCATTCAAATTGAGAAATTTGCAAGAAATCTTTAAAATGTGTCAAATTCCGGCCCATGACGCTGTCACACAATGACCAACCCTTGCGAATGACGTCACGGGATCTTTAACGTCCACGTCGAAGCCATGTCACCGCCCTTTAACCTCGTTACTATTTAGTGTCACACTGCACGAGAGGCAAATTACTTGACTTGAAGTAATTAAAAACCACACGCTGACCCTGCTCTATTAGCGAAAGCATTTTCCAGGGTGTAATATTTGGTTGCCCAAATTTAAATTTTTTTACAAGCATTGGTTTGTAAAATTCCAACTCTATAGGCCTTCTTAGCCATTAGAGTTTACATCAGTCCCTCCTCTCTATATTATTTGGTGCTGTCTTCCTGCTTGTCTGTGGTTCCTCGCGCCTCCGATTCATTCATTCAAGGTCTTGTAGAGCGAGCGAACGCTGTGCATGTCACAAGTTGAAATTATCATACATGCAGTGTAATTGAATTCAAGAGTCAAGAGTCTACCAATGTTCACCAAATGCTTGTGTAAATGGAGATGATTGGGTGGCTTGGGATCCCCAATACATGATGATTCACAAAATACTGACTTAAAAGATGTTTTACGTCATACCATTTCCCCACGCGAAGTCAATTGATTTTGAAATGTTCCCTTTATAGGTACCATTATAATTTCTTTTGTATTTGAGTTCGAAAGTGGGTTTGGCAAATTAACAATGAGGGTTTATTTATTGTGAGGTTGTAAGCCCCTTTCATGGGATGACCTTTTAGATGCAATGATAATAGCCTTGAAGATTTTCTTTTTCTTAAAAAATATAGTGTTATTCAATGAAAAAATATTTCTCACTTTGTTACCTTTATATGTAAGCAGGGATCCTCAATACATGATGGTTCAAAAGATTGACTTTTAAGACATGTTCTACGTCATACCATTTCCCACAAGCAGTTCCATATAGCAAGGGCGGATATGTAGCTGAATGGTTTAAAATTAAGCAAGCAATGTACTATGTTGAACTTCTTTCGCGCCATACGTAGGCAACCGTGATAACTGGCGGCTTGTGGCCCAAATCTTTGGTGGTGGTGGTGGATGGGAGGCAGCCATAGAGGGGGTTGGGGGTGCCAGCGCCGTAGAAATGTGTGGGGCGGGGAGGAAGAGGCATGAAATGTCAGCTGTGACTCTGTAACCAACAATGACGAAGTGTCATCGACGGGAACACATTTTGGTACACCCCCTTGTGGGGTCGATCTCCTTCAGCCCACACCTCCTAGGTTGGAGTGCTTTTTTTAAAGGGGGAAAATATGAAGTTAATCATGAAAAGATAAATACCAGTGTGCTTAAACTTTAATGCATTTAATCAGTGCGTATTACCCGCGATGAAATATGTATCAGAAGCGTGTAATTTGACGAAGAAAATGGAACGCAAGCTGAGAAGCACACAGAACATGGAGATGTCCTTGCTTATTGCATTCTATCCATTGCACCATAAGTGGCACATTGCATCTCATCTGATCCATACAAGGGTTACTTTGACACAGATGCTTCCGAGTGCCAGGTTGTTGTTGCCAGCTGTTGGCAGTATTCTCATCAATAAGTTGATTTATTTTTCGCGTGCTTTTTTAATTCGAGCAAGTGCTTCGGATTCGGTTGAGAATTTGGAAAGTCAGTCAAAATTCAAATTCAATTAGATTCGGCTCCAATAAATAGCATCCGGTTCGAAATATTCACAGTGTCCTATTTTTCGTTGCACACTATAACGACCGCACAAGAGTCGATTCGAACAGATGCACAGACCGGCATTCACATATTAATACGGCTATCTGGAGGCATATTTAATGTTCAGATTATACAGTCACTTCAATCTGAAAAAAAAAACTTTTGTTCATGTAATGTTTTCCCTTTTACTGTATGTGCCTGTAGTGTGTGTTCAATAGTAAATTTCTTGGCAGTGACGTTTGCATCACGAAAGATGCTATTAAGTCCCCTTAACTTTAATCTGTACCAGGTACTATTTAACCCTTTCCCATTAAGATGACGTACGTGTTAAGATGACGTACGTGTTTTTTTTTTTTATTCAAGCAAGTGCTTCAGTTTTCCTTCCGGTTCCGTTTCGATGATGCACACCAGAACGGAATCGGAAGAAATTGTAAAATAAAATAACTTTATCGGTAATGAGGCTCCCAAAAAGCCATGCGGCAGGGCGTGTGCCAGAGTTTGGCGCCAGCTATCACAGAGTGCGGTCGTGTTGCTACAGTTCTTTGCGGTGAGTACGATGTCTTTAAAAACAGCGGCGCTACGCCTCTCTAAATTAATTTCACGCCGAACCGCTTTCACGTTCCGAGATTCAGTAGTGAACGGGACACCCACCCTGCAACTTGCAGTCATTGCGTAATGGGGAAGGGTTAAAGTTATTGTGATACACGTGCAGCCCTATGCTCGCTTGCTCGCTCACACTTCCGCTGGTGGAAGGACCGTGGTAAGAGGGAACTAACTCCTGAAGCCCTCTCGGCATGGCATTGAGCTGCTGAACATATATTCTAGATTTGAAGCTTTCGTGACTGCAAGGATTCATACTTTTTGGTTTTTCCGGTAAAGTCACGTAGGTAAAATTTTTTAATAAAATAAATGAAAACAACTAAATTATATCACGACGTTTCGAGCGCAACACAAGCGTCCTTCTTCAGGTGGTGACAACGTAGCGAAAGCACAACCGCTTAAGTGTGTCATACACAACCGCTTAAGTGTGTCATACACAACCGCTTAAGTGTGTCGTACACACTTTAAGCGGTTGTGCTTTCGCTACGTTGTCCCCACCTGAAGAATGATGCTTGTGTTGCGCCCGAAACGTCGTGATTTAATTTAGTTGTTTTCATTTCTTTAATAAAAAATTTTACCTCCTGAACATATTGTCGTACACGAGAATAGAGACACATTTGAGGGGGGCACTAGAGGGTGATTTGGCCTAATCTTCCACGGTAATTGTTTTGTATCTGCAGTTCTAATGATGTCTTCTGTTTTGTATGATTGAACCGAAATTATTGTTTTACAATAAATTATTGCAATTTTTGTCATACACTTCAAATTTGGACTTGATGTCTTGTACATTTCTTGTTTGATGTGATTTATGATGCTGCAGGTTCCTGGTGGCTTTTACAGAGGAACTAAAATGCATCGCAGAACATTTATGGGTAAGTCTCTCCAGCCGCAGCTTTAATATCACTTGACATTTTTGTTACATGCAGTATTGAATTGCAGGTAAGTTTTGTATGGGCAACACAAAGTACAAGGTGTTTCTCCAGAAATAGATTGCAGCAGTGACGCTGTTCAAAATGTAAGTGGTATATGAACTTGCTAAATTGCAGATTGTGATAGCCAAAGACCCGTGTCACCCACGTTATTATATATTTAACATTTGAATGCACCTTACGCCATACAATGAGCATGCACCATCACGCAAACTCCACTCATCCTCGCTGTGGCTTTTGGCAAGCCGTCAAACAAAAACGGCCACACTGCATCGCTTGCTTTCAGATGTGCGTTTGTAGCCATTTGGAATTCTCTTCTGATATGAGGAAAGCACTCGAGTTGTGCAATTTTAAATGTATGTATGTTAAACTTCTTTTCCACCGTACGTAGCCAAACCATGCTTTTTGGAGTTGCGATTGAAAATCTAAATTGAAAACCCATTTCTTTCGAACTGCTTTTCGTGTTTAGTTTGTTGTCCTTCCCCCTGCGTCTCTGATTAGTACGGTTGGCTAAGTACGATGCGACAGAAGTTCAACATACATACATATAAATGCTTGATTTAGTCATGTGAATCTTCACCTCCCTCTGCCCTGAATTTATTTTTTTGTTTATGAGTCACAATGCAACTGAAGAAGCTCTCCATTTTTTATTATGCCGGATGGCTGGTTCATCTCTTCTCTGATGTATTTTCTGCCTGGCTCGTATTGTCTTGCTCTGTTTCTCACCTGCTCCGTATGTCTGTTTTGTACTGTCTTGTTTTTTTTACTGCCAGTCCAGTCTGGCCCATTCTCTTCTGCCATCTCATTTGAAATATCTCGTTTATTGTTCCATTTCATTTGGTGCAATTATATCCATCAGTGTAATTCCAAACATGCAACCTCCTCGTTTCTTTCAGACGTTTTCAGCTTTTGTGCCATATTCTTTGCCACTATCCATATTTTTAACCATACTTCGGCACATTGGTACGTTGCATTTATTCTAGATTTAAAACTTTCGTGACTGCAAGGATTCATACTCTTAGTTCTTTCGGTAAAGTCACGTAGGTAAAAAATGAAATTAAAATTAATAAAAAATAAAATAATAAAATCACGACGTTTCGGAGGCAACACAAGTCCCACCTGATGACGGAGACTTGTGTTGCCTCCGAAGCGTCGTGATTTTATTATTTTATTTTTATTAATTTTAATTTCATTTTTTACCTACGTGACTTTACCAAAAGAACTAAGAGTACGTTGCATTTACTTTAAGTTCATTTTTCCAAATCATTCCAACCAGTTCTATTTAAAAATGTTGATCCTGATCTATGCTCAGTAACTGCCCTAGATACACACATGCTAATCTGTATTCCAGTTGTGCATCTCCGACATATCTTCATTCATTTAGTGAACTGGTTGTTTTGATGATGTCCACAGTGATACAATTTGGTATAATGGAGCTATGCCATTCCAATCTAGCAAGAATCCATCATAACTCCTGCAAATGGGCTGTTACATGGCAATGTTATTGAAATGGTGGAAAGCTGTTCTCCATCTGTACATGTTTATTCATATTGTATGAATTATTTATTTTGTTTTTAATTAGTCTTGTCTTGCAAACGGGTGTATTTTATTGCATTCGCATAAGCTTAAATTACACGTGATTATTTCTAAAGTGGCGGCACAGATAACCCGGTGGCCTGGGTGCCCTAACTCATACATTCAATCCATCGGTCATCCCATTTAAGGAATAATTAAATGCGGCTGCTTAAAGCAAGTGTGTGTGTGTGTGCGTTTTGGTGGATCCCACCTATATGTGGTAGTACAGCGGTTAGCGCACTGCGTTACGAATCCGGCGACCCGAGTTTGATTCCCGCGCACGGCCAACACCAGTGACGAGTATCTAAATGGGACCTGAGCCTCCCCTAGGTCCACTCAGCCTCAAATGAGTACCTGGTGCGGTGCGTAACCATCACTAATAGGGAGACAAGGTGGCCAGATGTGATGCTGGACACTCATCCTCCTCGTGTGCCGTGCCGGCTTTCACAGGTGCTGCTACTCGCTGACAGCACTTGCCACAAAAGTCTGTTAAGGCTACAGGGGGGATCTTTACTTTGGATCCCACTGTAAATGTTGCTCAACTGCGAGGTTGTCCTTGTAATGATCACATAACTTGAGCATTTGTGGGAATGCAGTCACGCACGTCAATAGTGTTGTGCAACATGCATTAGGAAGACATTGGGACCTTTCGATTAGCAGTAAACTTATATGGGTGCCCAAAAAATTGTCATTAATGACTAACGGAATCACCCTGGAATCACCAATTGACACACCATTTGCATTTGTATAATGAAGGATATTTGTTTTAAAGAAATGTATAAACTAAGGACAATTTTACTGCGATGCATCTGGCCATTTTAACCTAGTTCCTTGATGCTTCCTGGAAAGACATTTCTTCAACTCTCACATAGTATTACTGTTAGTGGCATAAAATACATATCTATTGTATTATCTTTTCTTGATCAACGAGTTTACAGACATAGAATAATAAAAAGAAAACATAATAAATTGAGAATTGTTTTATTATGTTTTATTTTTATTATTTTATTACTTCCCTTCTACGTGACTTTACCGAAAGAACCAAGAAGGTGAATCCCTGCAGTCACGAAAGCTTTAAATCGAGATTTTACAGACATACTTTAGCCATACACATGATTGCTAAAACAAATGTATAGCAACTGCTTAAATTAAGTATTTATGGGTGACATTTTCATCAAAACAGGTTTTAAATGTACGTGGGTAATTTATACTTTTTGCTGTTGTGTCTGTTATTGTTTTGCAGCCGTGCACCAGCGGAAGAGTTTACATCCAACCGCAAGGTTAGTGGGTAGAAAAATGTGCCAGTTCGTGTGCCAACCTGGGTTTTAAGAAACTCGAATGTCATCAAATATTGTCCAGGATTAGCTAATGAGGTTTTTATTATATTAGGGCAGTCATTAAATGTTTAACTTGTCACTTTCATTGAGATTTAAGTGAACATTACTTGAGCCTCGTATTCAATTTTGACAGTTTAAAACTTGCAACAACAACAAATTTCACGGCTGCAGCGCCGATTTGCAATTTATTTATTAATTTCTATTGTTAACAGGATATGGGGCTCATACAAAATGAAAACTCATCCTTCGGCAAAATAAATTCCCACACAATGTACAATTAATGTCTCGTTGCGATGAACTGGTGGCTCGGTGTATTATATTGCCACGGCAGTGTTCCGAGCCCCACCGTTGAGATACAGGGTTCGAGTATGGACAGTCATTTGTGATTAAATATCACCCTGTAGTGATTCTAGATTTTAAGCTTTCGTGACTGCAAGGATTCATATTCTTAGGTTTTTTCGGTAAAGTCACGTAGGTAAAACATTAACATTAATAAAAGTAAAATAAAATAAAAAATCACGACGTTTCGGAGGCAACACAAGCTTCCGTCTTCAGGTGGAACCGTCACAGCCACGACAGCTGTACGTGACTTTACCGAAAAAACCTAAGAATATGAACCCTGTAGTGGATTCATTATAATACATAACGATTTTTTTTTGCTCCTGGGTAGTAGTTGTTATTTCTAATTTCTTATGCCTCAAAAGTACAGAAAATGGCTATTATTCCCCACAAAAATGGCTATTATTTTCCACATCTCATATATAGTCTATACCAATGACTGCACACAAAAACGCCATTATTTTTTAATTCGGTTTTTTTTGTCATTCAGCATAGCCTAGCTCGGAGGACTGAACACTTCAGGTTTAATTTCTCTGCCAAGGAAAACTATTTGCAGGAAAATTAAAGATTGTGTCCTTGGTATAAATAGAGGCCTTTTGAAGGGAAGTTGCAGGCATACTTCTCTGATGTCATCTTTCAGGGCTGTTCTCTTAACCCTGCCTTGCAGTAAACGTTTTGAAGGGGCTTTTGTTGTTGTCCTCTTGTGGATGTGACACAAATGAATATATTTAGCAGGGTGAGGGGGGGGACCCTTTGGTATGAGAATCACATTTCTGTGTTTGACATAAGCACCACGTGGCCGTGCTTAGGAAGTAAAACAGTGAATTTAAGAATGTGTTGTTAACACGAGGAAGCACTCGCACAAATCAGAACTTATTTGGCACGCCCAGATAACAAACTCGGTTTCATTTGTAACGATGTACAGTTTTTCATCCGTGTACTTTCAGGAAAGAAATAACGCTTCATGTTTTCATACGTTTGATGTGTCAAACATATGGAATTGTAGTTGTTGTTGTTGTTGTTGGCAAGTACCACGCAATTTAATGTTTTCTGTTGCAACTAGTTTTTAAGTAAAATTCGTAAATCATGTTTGCGTATATTTTCTAGTTATATTAACAATTTTCTTTAATGCATTTCATGCAAAATATTAGGCAATCTGTGATCACATACCTCTACATTTAAACATTATTTGGTGACGCTGCGTTGGCAGTGGTGCACAAGCACAATTTACAACAACAAAAACCGCATTCATCAACAGCACTGCGTCGCTTTAAGGGGCCGTCCATAAATGACGTCACGCACCTGGGGGGGGGGGGGGGTCAGACATTTGTGACGATGTGTGACGAGGGAGGGGGTGATAAATGGAACGTCACATCAAAATGCGCAACTTTAAATAAATATAGACAACACGTTCTACTTAATTAAATAGACTTTTTGATAAATGTTTTCTCCTACAACATCAGAGTGCAGAGGCACATTAAATACGCACTACAATGACAATAGTGTAAAGCGATTTGAAGCATGTTTTATTTTTTTGGGAGGGGGGGCAGAGCTATGTGACGTCTTATTTTAGGGGGGGTCTGACTTTTTGTGACGCCATGTGACGAGGGGGGGGGGGTCCAAAATCGTCCAAAATCACGTGACGTCATTTATGGACGACCCCTAAACTGTAATAGGCATTTAACCAAACATGCTGCATATGATTTGCACTCGACTAGGTTGTGAACCAATTTTTCTTCAATGTACAAACCATAACGGTTCGTCACAAATGCACAAACACCTGTACAGGCTTCGGAACAAAAACATTTATTAAACGTGCTTTTGCTTTTCTTTTGCACAGCATTTACGACGCATTTCTAACTGAGAAGGCAAATGCATTTTTCAAGCTGAGGTATTCTGAGGTTGCATTGTCAATGCAACAAAAACAAGAAATGGTTTTGCCTAATATCCAATGGTCCATCTGTTCGTATTTGTAAAGTGAAAGCAATTTTTGTTAAAATCTTGTTGGGTAAAAAAATATTCGGTTTAATAACGAGGTTGCATTTTGTTTTCGTCAAATGCTTCATTCCCACTCAGGACCAGCATCGCACCACTTATCGGGGGGTTATCGGCCACATCACTGAGACTTGAGCCCGCTGGTTTTAGACGTGCCCCCAAGACGATGTGACTGGAGGTATTCAACAAAGTTGTCTTCAAGGAATCTACCAGTTTCCACACAATGTTATAGCATTTACAGCTTCGGCTGCCATCTGTCCTGGTTCTCCAAGGATGTCAGCTTTTTTTTTAAGAAAACCATCTTGGGAAATCTGCAAGTCTTCCCAGGATATTGAAATTCCGGGGTTTTTTTGTAATTTTCATAATACAAATGCACTACTTAAGACAATGTATTTCAGAATTAGTATATTTATTAACACTGGAGTAATCCGATGAGCTATAAACCTCTTTTTCACAGATTCCAGCAGGTCAGAACGTTACAACAAACAATACCAAGCACGATAAGAGTGCAAAGTATAGTAAAAGGTAAACAAATTTCTTAATCAACTAAGCTCCATATTTGTGTTCATCTTACCAGGAAAAAACCCACTGAGATATTTAGCTTTTTTCAGAAGCCACCTGGCCACATATGTTAGCTCGGCGAAGTTGCTGATCACGTGCAAATGTATACCAGTATTATTCCTCTTCTTCTTACCATGATGTGGCTGGGTTTCTTTGTAACTCAGAGGTGGCAACCCCTTTATACAGATCAGTGGTGGTATAGGGTAGGCAGTTGCTAAAGGCCAAAAACTGGGGCCACTCAAAAAAATGCTTTCACAATTCCATCCCCCCCACCATCATGTTATTTTCAGATATGCTTTCCCCCACCTCACTTTATGCCCAGGGCATGAGTAAACCCAGCACTGAGCCTCTCGGTGAAGCAGTACATCTGATGAATTTTGATATACGTGTGAGCTTGTGAAGTATCACATATATATATTACGCTTTGGGCATCGAGATGTTAACTACCTCGCCTGGTATGCAGGAGGTCGTGGGTTCGAGCCCGACCCTGACACCCGTATATATTTGGAGTTTGCATGTTATCCCTATGGCCGGGTGGATTTTTCTCCGGGTCCTCTGGTTTTTCCCCTCCACATTTAGAAACACGTGTTTAGAATATTTGACTGCTATAAATATCGACATAAGCCACTTCGTTCAGCTATCATATGTGGCCATGTCGCTTCTGAAAAAAAGCTATATAGCTCAGTGGGCCTTACACCGGATGAAAAAAAAACTTAGGATGCCAGATCACCAAAAGTGCGATGTAATTCTTCAGTAGCATTTGACATGTATTTGAAATTTAAATGTATTTATGCATGTTTTACTTTTGAACAAGTTGTTTCAGTCTTGGTGTCGCTTTAAGATGTTCTGTGTTCATATTTTGTTTGTTGCGGTTGCACCGACTTAAGAGCCTCACAGGGCGATACCTAATAAATGAAACTTGAAAACCTGAAACTTATGGGAAAACAAAAATGTTGGAATTGTTAAATCAAAGTTGTTCATCTAGCGACGTTCGTCCACGTATCTTTTTTAGGGCTCCACCAAATTGTAGAGTGTAATCAACGACAGTGTCAGCGAAACTCTCCTTCTTCTCTGTACTCTGTGAAAGGGCCATTTACATAAAACGTGAACCGAATATATAGACACATTTTCTGTTTTAAGGCAGTGTTAATGATGTGTTTTTTTAAAATATATTGTCTTAGTTTAATAAAAAAAAAATGTATGCTATTAATTACCAACAGCAAAACAATCACCAGTATTTTTTATTGACAGATAAATGTTGAGAGTATCTAGCACATTATTATTGATGGTAATTTAATTCTCGTCACTGTGTTTTGTCTCGTTGTTGTTGTGACTCGTGCGAGCATTTTCATAATATTATGTAAATGGAATGGGCCGAACATTCCGATGTAGGACCGTCCTGAATAGAACATTTGCATAGAAGAAAAAATGGCATTGATAATATTTCAGCATTTCTACTCTACGTCCTCTCACTTCTAACATTGAACGAGCTAAAGGTTCTGAACCCATTTAGACCTCAACATTTCAGCGACGTTCACAATGTATAGCGGCCATTTGTTGGCTCACGACAATTAATTTTGGATAAACTATGAAACGATGCTTTGCGAATATTATCACAACAAAACCTTCTTAAATGTTTTTCTTTTCGCATGGAGGGCTCCTAAAACATAATTAGTGTCAACAATACATATTTAACTCAGCTTGACCTCTGTTGTTTGCTTGCACATTTACTCATTTAAAAAAATAGTTGTCCCAAACAGTGGTGACGTTGAATTACTGCTTTCTTTAGTCTGTGTAAGGCGATCCAGAGAAAGTCATTACAAGAACCTTCCACAGTCATTGGTAGGCCTTTTACTGGAACTAATAGCACAATTACGCCAAAATCTATTTCCAATTTGGGCAGCAGCATGACCTTTAATGCTTAATTGCCTCTCCTCCTGTGTTGGTTAATGCTGGGTTCAAGTGGCCCGTTCTGCGCAGTAATACATATAAAAATGTAGCAGACCGGTCATGCCTTTCCTTTCAAATTTGTTGCCCAAACTTATTGCGGCCAAAAACCTAGTGGCCTGCCATCAATTGTGCATGAAAGTCAAACTTTTTTGAGAGCACCGTTACACTGCGGTGGACACTTTATCACTTTATGAAGCTTCATCATTGGCACGCAAAGTGTTTTTCTTCTTTTAGCCAGCGAACTAGATCGCACTACGCGGTGTGCGTATCGTGTGCATCGCCAGTGGAAATCACCGCAAAAAAATCTTGTGGAGTGAAAAGAGGTAGCGTGATGACGCGTACGTAATGAGCGGATTGCACGAAGAATGCCACGTAAATACGGAAGGCCCCCCCCCCATGAACGTGGTTGACTCCATCCAAATATCAAGCCCACATTTTGCAACAATCGCGTTTCAGTGAAGCCAACGCAGAGTACATTTTTCCGTAATTACACTCCACTCTGGATTAACTTCCCTTCGGCCAACCATACACACGCGATCGGACAGAAACACACGCTGGCTAATTCCTTCTTAGCCGGGAGAGCGCACTGATATTTCTGTGATTAAAGCACTCGCACACCCCGTGCGTCTTGCCTCACTTCCTCTGGCACCCTACAACCCCGTCCTCTCCTTCGCTCCCTCCCTCTCGAGTCTACCCCGCAGCCAATATGAATTGTTTTTAAAAATGATAAATTGGCTGCAAATGTTGCTTATCCACACGAGGGTCATCCCTATTAGCGTAGATAATGGAGGGGCCCCCCCTTTGTAGTGGGATCACGTAGGAGCCGTGTGCATCTTGTTGGTACTGGATGGTTGATTAAGTATGCCGGCTCACGTGGTTTTTGACTGCAGGGTTTTTTGGAACGATATCATATAAGGTGGGGACGATGGGCTACGTTTAAAGGAATTTGGCGGAAATGTTTGCAATTTCTAGCTCCAGCCGATGCATAATTTATCACGCTACTTTTGGATGCATTTAAAATGAATAATAGTAAACATAAATGCGTAACTCTTTTTGTCATGCTTTCACAGTGCAGGCTGTAAGAGTTTAACTTTGTGACTTTCTGAGAGTACTGCACTGTGGCCGTTGCGATTCGCAACAACACAGTTGGGTAAAGTGATTCTGTCACAAACTCTCGACTGGCTTTGACATCCACTTTCTCATCGGTAGAGTCAGCTTTGCTCGAAACAATGCCGGGGAACTGTCAGATGGTTATGGACAAGGACACTGTCCGTTAGATATTGGGTCATAGTTCAATGCAATACTTTACAACGACACAGAATATAAGTAACGATGTAATTGCTAAATGCATTTATTATTATATTTACTATTTCTGTACATTGCTATAAAAAGCGGTTTCACGCATCAAGGTCCTCTGGCCCTTTCTCCATCTTAACCCATTGCCATTTGACTTCACCAGTGATCCCTCTCATTGAAAAACGGAACCTCCCGTTATCATTGTTCACGTCATTTTTAAGAACGTGTACTTTTTTTGCTATCATACACACATTTTGACACGCTTGTTGACATCAACATTTTTACCGTCTTGCGCTACTTTAATGCACGCAAGGAATGCAGTTTTATTGCAAGTCTCTCTTGCATGTCACAATAGTGTCACTTAGCATTCCAATTCTATGAAGGTCTACCATCCTATAATGATATTTCACAGCCTTTTGTCAATCCACTGCTTTATACATGTCTCCCAATGCTCTTGTCACAGGCATAGGGATTGTTTGCCCATACTTTACTTTACTCTGCTGGTTGAGTTGAAATGATGTTCGACTTACCCAGGAGTCGAACTCGGGTCGCCGGATTCATGGTATCGCGAGCTAACCACTTCTGCCACCGCTCCACCCGAATCTTTTTCTGCAAGTTTTTCGTGAATAATATTCTCTGGGTCTTTCGGTAAAGTCACGTAGATAGGTTGAAAGAAAATAAGAAAAAACTACGACGTTTCGATCACAACACAGGCGATGTGTTGCGATCGAAACGTCGTAGTTTCGATCACAACACATCACTTGTGTTGTGATCCAAAGAATATTAATTCCTGCAGTCACGAAAGCGTTAAGTTTTAATAAATAAGTTTTGACGGAAAAAACGACTTTTACAGGGCCCTGAATTAAAAACAAATAAAGGTCCCATCCATGTTATTTGTCACGGTTGAGTATACAGTCGTTGATATACCACTTCCCATCACGGACGAGTTAATGACACAAAAATCATTGCTTTTTTATAAATACACAGCTGAGGGCAGATGGTTGCTCCCTCTGAGGGAATAACAGAACTGCTGTCTGACGACGAAAATTAAACATTTTTTTACTATACTCTGCACTCTGCAAGGATAAAACAGCGTGGCATTGTAATAGCAAAACATTTCCAAGAGCCACGAATGCATTAGGCCACAAAAGAGGAAGCATTGTCTTCTCCTTATAAAAGATTTTTAGAAATTGCATTAAAGGACACATTTGTATTCACCTTGCTATTGCATCTGTTATATGGGTCCTTTAACTTTGGACTTGCGTAACATTTCAACTGCCTTACTCAGCACGATTATCATCTGCCATGAGTCTTCCACGACTAGATAAATACCTCCCAGTGCTATTGCCATGTCTTGACACGGTCCTGCGATGCTGCGCCTTGCACAAAGAACTCTTCTTGTCACGCCATCTCCACGATGGCCGTCCGCTCGGTTCGCAGTCTGCCCTCTGGCCGCCCATTCCGTCTGGTGACGTGACCTGCCCGGGCCCCCACTTCGCAGTTCGATACATGAACCTCACGGCGGGGCCCTGGGGTCCCGAATAAACGGAAGTCCAAAATCGTAATTCATTTATTTTTGGCGACTCCGTCCCACCGCGCACATAAACGCCGCGACCCGGCTGGCGCCGATCATTCTGTTGTCGTGTCGTCCAAGCGCAGCAGCGAGGACGAATGCGCAGAAGAAACAAAAGTTTGAAACTTTGATTAGCGCATCGTGTAGAGCTCGTCGAGAGGAATAGTCGTATCGTTCGCCTTCAACAGACGTATAATGACGTCGCAACGCAGTTTATGCGAGAGCCGGGGGCTTATGGGACCCCGGGGTCCCGCCATAAGGTCCATATTCTGTTTGGGAAACGTGTTGTGCACGACCTTTATTGTTTCGCTCATGGCTTGGCGTGGAACTTGTGGACTTGTTTGAAACATAACGTAAACCTTGCAATTAAGTTAAGCTTGTGCAAGATACACTCGCGCTTAAGTTCCTGATTGGAACGAGAAAAACACCTTTAATTTCCCGCCGTGCGTGCGTGCGTGCTAGAGACACCATAACAAGATAATATAATGTATCTCACAGCAGCTAATGACTAGCTGGGTGGTGGTGGTGGTGGTGGTGGAGCACACCTGTAATCCAGCACTGTGGAGGCAGCGAGCGTTGGTGGATCACAGAAATGTAATGAGACCTCCTTCCTGCGGGTGTCGAGGTGCCAACTGCACCTGGATTGCCAGGAGAATGCAAAATGTGGATCCCACCTTGTTCCACCTGTACGGGAGCGTGTACTGCCCCCTTGCTCAATAATCGCCGATAACACCTTCATATGTAGAGGACTGCAGAACTCGGGGAGGGGGTAAATTTGGCACCGGCTCGCCTCACGTTGCTGCCTTTCCTCCTCGTCTGTGGTTCCACGCGCCTCCGAGTCTGTACCCTGCCTTCGAGAGCGAATGAATGCTATGCGCGTTACAAGTGGAAATTGCCGATGTGGCATGGAGCGGTGGCACGGTCATTAACGTCCTTTGCAGTTTTAATCCGAAAATGGAAAACATTCCCGGTGTGCAGACTGTGCTTTGTGATGACAACTTCGCGAGCTGTATTCATTACATTGCAGTTCAAGGAGTAATTTGCATGCATAAATGTGTGCAAAGTAGTTATCGTAGTAAAGTCACAGTTTGAATGGCAGTGGAGGATGCCTCTCTGTTGACGGCACCAGATCACATTCAAATGCTCATAAATTTCATTCAGGATTTGAAGCTTTCGTGACTGCAAGGATTCATATTCTTCGGTTTTTTCAGTAAAGTCACGTAGGTGATACAGCTGTCGGGCTGTGACGGTTCCACCTGAAGACGGAAGCTTGTGTTGCCTCCGAAACGTCGTGATTTTTTATTTATTTTTTTATTTTACTTTTATTAATTTTTATTTTTTACCTACATGACTTTACCGAAAGAACCTAAGAATATGAATACTCATAAATGTGCACAATAACAACCGACGCGTGTTTTCCTGCTCCAATGAGCATTTTTAGACAAGGGCAAATTTGTTTTGAGAGGCCTAAGCCGGTGGTTGTAATTCCACATTCCTATGACTGGGGCAAGACTTTTGATAGGGCAACTATTGTAAACTTCCCCACAAATGTTAAACTACATTTTTTTATGATCCCAGAATGATGATGGGCTGAGTCAGCCCCGAACCAGGGTTTGAACTGGGAACCTGCCAATTGTGAGGAGCTCTTTTACAAATGAGGCATGTGCCAGTTTGCATGCGTACAATACACGTGTGCAAAGTGGTTTACTTAGCCAAATGGTAGTTTGAATGATTAATTACAATTGCTGAGATTGTGAAAGATGACAATGGAGGTTTGTAAATGATGTATGCCATCCCATTATAACACCACTAATGGTTACATTAAGTGATGTTATAATTATTTTACATCGCAGCTTTAAAGAAATTAGAAGAAAAAAAAATCTCATTTGTTCTGCTAAAAAAACGATAACAACTGCTCGTCCGACAGCAGGAAAGGGAATTGAAGCCTCAATGAAGTGAATCTGCTGATCCTTGGTAGTTGCTGAGAGGTTGATGGATTACGGGAAGAAGGGACCATTTTATCCATACAGATATGTCTCTTATCTGTATTAACGAATGTCAGCAAACATTGTGCAGTGAAATGAACATGTTAAACCTTGATAACACATTTGTGGTCATCAATCCAGGTGACTAAAGGCTAATCTACACTGTAAATGTTATTTATCTTTTTTTTATATAATTCTTATTATTATTATTACTCTAGGACAAGGGTTCAACGTGTCGAGGACGCTTTTCGTACACAGCATTGCTCCGGTTTGTAATCGCACGAATTCCGCCGTGTGACTGTGCAGGAAATGCACCATGAAACACTGGAGGTGTTGCACTTGCAGTGCTGTCACGCGCGTGTGTATATCGAGCAGTGGTGTACAGCATTCCCTCGATGTTCGCAAGGGATACGTTCCAGAGAGGCAAATTTCGCGGGTAATGATATTGGTTTTCATTTTAAAAAAATGCTTTTACATGTTCATGAATTACCTTGAAGACATACATTAATAAGCTTTTAAATACATTAAATTTATCATAACACGAAAACATACAAAATTGGTTATAATGGACATAAACTTAATGGGAAAAAAGATTCAAAGGATGAAATGATATCTTGATTTGAAGCTTAAATAATACGTTATAAATTAGGATGATGCGCATCCTCAAATTAAAATCACTCTATCTCATTACTTTCTCGCATTACATGATCGCCAAAAATCGCAGATAGTATGTTTGTGAATAACAAGGGAATACTCGGCACAACGAATTGGCCCATCAAATAATATCGACGCTTTAGCTCGCGAGACATGGGTTGAATCGTGTGCATATTAACGAGTTCAGCTTACCCATGCGTCGCAGACACTAGGGGCCGCTACATTCTCTGTAACGTTAAACCGATAATGGTTTTAATCGATTTTCTAAACTCGAATCGTGACAAATTAATTGAGCGTCTGAACACTTAGTCATCGGTTGAGCCTGTGGGTAGTAAAATCCTACGTTGTGGATAAAATCGGTGAACTTAAGGCGTACTGTGTGTGCTTAAACACACAAACACATGTGCATTCTATAAATACTGAATGTTCAGTGTTTTAAGTTTTTATTCACGTGCAGTATGTACCGTCCATTAAATATATAAACGGTCATAACTCAGTGACTCAAGACTAATGTTAGCCTGGAAATCTGAAATTTGCCACAGATATATTCCAGTCTATGGCTATAAGTAGAGAAATCCAAACACCAAATATTTTCTATTTTTGGCCATAGAAAATTACAACCCATGAGGTTGATTGGTTTTACTCATAGGGCAGGGTCAGTTTCGAGTCCTAATTTGCTTTAAGTGTCATGCTATAAACACTTTAAAATATATGATCCCTATCGGCAAATCGAGTAAAATTTCCTCTCGTGGTGTGTTGATTCTAGAGATGATAGAAAGTGGCAAAAAACTGCTACCGGCTACTATTGTGTGCATAATTACCTTCACGTCAGCCTGTGAGCGAGCAAGAGAGTGCACACACTCCTTTGCATTGCAAGCCACTACTCTGTGCGTCTCGGCATCGCTCAGTGGCACCCTCAGAATTTCATGACAAAAAACTTACCTCCCCTCCATAGGGCACACGAATAGGTCGGCATACCAAATGGTATCATCGCGCATGTACCTTGCGTCTTCCTTTTTTTAGCTGATATTTTACATCGTCCCAAAATTGAATTTCAACGTATATATGTGCAAATTTTTGCACAGCCATATGCAAAATTCCACGATTGAAGTGTATGCAAACGTGGTTACGTTTAATAACCTCATGTCAGCATCTGTAAGCTAATTGTTATATTAGAGGGGGGGTTTTTTCTCAAGCAGGAACTTTGCCCAGCCGATTTGCAGGGGCCTTTGGGCCCAGCACGCAAACATTAGGCAAGCTTATTATGTTATCATAATTTAGTAATTGTATGTAACTTTTAAATTTAGCAGGCATGTACCGTGACACTGGCACCATAGAGCATGCCCTTTCAAATGTTAATGTATTTTATGGCAGGTGGTATAATGAGAGGGGAGTTTTATTAAGACTGTGCAGCTCCAAAAGGGTGATCAGAGCACTGAGCCGACACTGCTAAAATCCTGGGTTTGAATCTGGGTAGCTGCTGCTGAGTCCACTGGGTTCTTACACGTGATGAGTTCAGTGTTCTCAGTTCTTTCGGTAAAGTCACGTAGGTAAAAAAATGAACACAAGTCTCCGTCATCAGGTGGGACCGTCACAGCCAGATTTGCTGCATCAAGTGAGCATCAAGCAGCAAATCTGGCTGTGACGGTCCCACCTGATGACGGAGACTTGTGTTGCCTCCGAAACGTCGTGATTTTATTATTTTATTTAATTTTAATTTCAATTTTTTACCTACGTGACTTTACCGAAAGAACTGAGAGTATGAATCTTTGCAGTCACGAAAGCTTCAAATCTAGAATGAGTTCAGTGGTTGGAGAATAGCCATCAACGACTGCACACAGAAACGATCATGTAAAAAATTTAAAAAAGTGGTTCTTTGCTTTAATTAGGCAAAATTTCAGGTCTGAGATTGTTTCATATCGCCTCGACTCTCATGCTACTATCTCACTGCAGTGTGTGTGGAAAAGTGTGACCCTCCCCCCGCCGCCAGAGTGTAAAATAATGAAAGGGCCACTCGATGGATTTTACACGGCAGAGAAACCGTGAAAAATCTCTGCCGGAGCCATTCTTCTGTACAAACGGAGCTGGGGGGGGGGGGGGGCACATCAATCTTGCAGTGCCCCCCCCCCCCCCAAAATCGCCTGCTGCTGGATGTAATTACCAGCGAAACGTCACGGTGTTCAAATTGTTAATGTTGTGGATTTACTCTCCAACACACCGGCGGGCTGAAGTCGTCACTAATTGGCGCGTTGTTTACGTGACGAACCTTACCGGCTGTGTCGGGTGGTGGAGGGTTACGACACATTTATACTCGCGCGATCTAACCCAAACACCTTAATTGTGAATAATATTGGTCGCGAAAGCCTACGTGTTGAACTGCTGTTTAGTGTTTTGCAACAACAAAAAATCAAGTTACATTCGTATAATGAACGTTTCAACTATTTGCCCTCGCTTGTCAACAGGTGTGTGGACCAATCCCGACACTGGATTTGCCTGGAGGAGCCATTTACGTAGTTCGGGTGAGCCAAAGCTCTGTATGCACACAACGCATGCAGGCGACGCAAGAACAGCCAAACTCCCGCTATGGCCACTATCATTCTCAGGAGCACTTCAACAATGCTGCACGATGATGAATTATTCATCGTGGTTGTACATGTATTTTTACGGAATGTAGGGTGTTTTTTTATTTTTCTGTCCGTATAGCTTGATGTTTAACCCTTGCGTTCGTGTACAGGTATGCAGCGAACTGTGAAATACTGTTTTTTTATGTGACCACAACTTCCAATTATAGAATTTGGACAATGTGTTGTAGCTTTCTTTTGTTAAACAGTGCAAGCTGTAACAGAATTTGCGTGCACTTCATAGATTGGCGTCGCAGTCTTGGGTGAAATCTTTAGACAGCCCTGCAGTGATCTGTCAGAGGCTTGACATTTGGAAAGTTTAAATGTACTGTGGAATTAAATTTGTAACTGCAGTTATATTTTTTATTATTATAGGGTGCTTAAAATTTTTTTTTTTTATACTTTTGAGAATTTGCAACAACACCACAAGAAATGTACCTCTGGGCTCTGGAGACCACCTGGAGAAGATTCCAGGCACGTGTTGACAATGATGGCGAGCAGGTGGAGACTCTTTGACTTTTGAAGCTATAAACATACATTTATTATCATGTTAGTGTATTATCCGTTATTTTTCCATTAATAAACGATAGTCCCAGATAAGTGTTAACATTTTTCTGAAGCACCCTGTATTTTTGTATTTTTCCCAGGCAAATTATTCCAATTGTACAATTGGTATCATACCACGAGATGAAAAGTCCGTTCAGATATTTTTGTTATAAAACAGCTCACAGAATGAGATACCACAGATCTACTCCCAGACTCCCTGTAAAGTCACATCTTACGTATGCTCGGGGACATGTACTTTATATTGCACCCCTTCTTTAGAAGATGTTTGTTTGTCGCTTGGGAGAGCTTGAGTTTGCTCCCAAATTAGGTCAAACTCGTTTAATATTACGGATTTTAATATGCACAGTGTGATTGGTGATCAGTCTGAGACCATCCACTCACTACTTTTGACAACTCGGTTTTAATCACGAGTGGCTGCTCAGATTTGAACTCGAGATGTCAACAGTGCAGGGTCAGTGCTCTCACTAGGAACCCCCCCCCCCCCCCCGTGACCTCTCTTTGAAATAATTTGCAGACACACAGGTGGCAGAGCAATATCCCTGTTTATATATATAAAATATTTATAGCTTTAAATGCAATTTCATTTTCGAAATTACTTTCGTCAGACAGCACTTAATCCAGCACTTGTGACACAAGTTTGTGGATCAGATTGTATTTGTTAAACTCTCAAAGCTGCTGGGCTGCAAGATGGTGACCAGGAGATGAAAGTACATCATATGGGTTACAAACCCATCCAAGCATACATTTGTCTTATTTATTCCTGTGTGTGTGTTCCTTTCTTCTTCACACAAAACACTCATTGATGGAATTAACCAAACATTACTATGCAGGACCAGCCTCAAATAGTGTTGGAGACTGGGTGAGCCTTTCCAGGGGAAATAAATGATGTTATTATTGTTCACAGATATGTATACTTGTACGTATGGGCTGGTTGAAAGGGTATCATAATGAGCAACTGCGTGCTTAAAATGTGATCATAATCAGATGCAAAAACAAAATTCATTTCTAAAAAGTCTGACATCGTCTTCACATAGAGTACGCAGGAAAAATGTAGGGGAGGGGTGCGGCGGGGGGTACTAATAATGCATTCTTTGCATAAGAAAAAGTCTGATTTGAAGAAAAAAGCTGACACGGCAATTGGAGTGTGCAATAAATTTCATTAATTGCAGTTTGTGCCTTCATTTCATTTCAATACTTTCTCAAGGTGCTTCATCTGCATGACAATTTAACATGCTCTCCCTCAAGTTCAGCGTTCCCAACCCTCCTCTATTCTGATCCCCAGTGTAATGCCACATTTGCTCGTTGATGTGGCGAGTACATTATTGGAAGTGTTTTCATTTTGGAAGCCAGAGTCCCAAGTTAAATATATGTCAGTACAATCAAGCACGCACGGCAAATATTGAACGGTGTTTTCCCCATATGTGCTTTACGTCTGCCACGGTCTTGTGTTTTTTTATGGCTTTTGTTGATCTTTTTTGAGAAAGTATGGGCAGGAAGGGAAGGAGGCGGCGTTTGGGAGGGGTTATCGTTCCAAACGCTGCTCTGGGAAAACCCAGACTGAGAGTTAAGAGAGGAAAGCAATAATCCCCCCACTACTCGCTCCCTAGCCACAACCCCATATAGGATAGGCTGTTCTGCCATTCAAAGTCATTTACTGTTTTATTGAAGAACATGACCACGCAGCACTTGACCTATTCCGACAGCCACCTGGCCAATTGGGATTATTATGACGGGCAGCTAAAAAAACTGCTCTTACGTCTTGTTTTTCCCCACAAAGTAGATACGTCGCTAGAAAATGACTTAATCACAAGCGAGAGATTTATGTTAAAGAAAAAATATCATCAGCCTACATAATGGGCAAACATTTGTTTCCAAGCATATGTGAAAGATGCAACAACAACAAAAATGACCGTAAATTGCATTAATGTCCCTATCGTGCCAGAATTTACTGCAGCGAAGATTTAGTGGCATGCTAACGAACTCCTACAATAATACCAGTTAATCTGTGCACCCCCCCCCCCTTCTCGTTGCATGTAAAAGGTTACAGGTCAGCGGGTCACAGATTTACGCCCCATACTGTCAAAATGCAACCCGATATTTTGCGCAGTAAAATACAGTAATGGCGTCACATAAAGGACACCGGGCGACACTTTATGCATACATTTGGCAAGTTTGCACCCCCACCCACCACCCTGAATGTAACCTTGGCTCCCTCTTTCTTCCTTCCTCCCCCACCAAATTGATTAGGCGTCCCCGCTGATACGAGCAGCCTCCTCTTCCTCCTCGTGTGCGGGATTCGTCAAGTTAAGGACCCTCTGTACCTGACGGACACTTTCTCCGGTAAGCACAAAACGAATAAAATTGTATCTCATCTGAAAAATGCTTGCGACGGCAATACGTGCACATGTAGGCGTTTTTGTACCATTAGCTTTTATATCAGATTTAATTATTAATTTTGTTTAGAATGTTTTACAACTCCCGTTTTATGGTGGGGGGTGCGGGGGGGGACGGAGCGTTGGCACGGTCGTTGGTACGCAATGCTATGAACCTGTCGTCCTGAGTTTGAATCCAGGCCAGGTCTGACATCATTGGTGAGTGGTATTGGGCTGGTTCAGATACCAAAACCGCCACTGGCCAGCTTAACCACTCAACCAAACAAGCTTGTGTGCTGCAGTACGCTTAACACATTTCTTATAATACAGCGTGCTTTGAAAGGCCTTCAGAAGTGAATTAACAAAGGTCTGTAAATTTGTATTTACGTAGAATTACGTACATTTATAATGTATTTACATTGATAGAATGTTAGACGAAACAATACGTGACTTTACCGAAAGAACCAAAGTGTAATACTGTACAGGCTATTTATATCAGTCTTATGCAACCGTGCCTGAGCAAAGAGTGTGTGTGATCTTTGAGATTATTTTATAGAAATTATGTTTTTTGTTCATTTTGGTTAACTCATTAATCCAAATAAAGTCCATAAATGTAAAGTGTAAAACTTATGTGTTTGAATTTGGCCTTTGTAAGTGACCCTTCATTAGATATTCTTTTTGACCTTTTCATAAAGGGGAATTTTTATATCCGTCATTTAATTTACATAATTTACATGAAAACATAGCCCTGCATGGTGAAAGAGATACGGTACTTTTTTACATTAAGTGTGTGAAAGTATATTTTTTGCCAATGAGAATTATTCATAACGATGATATCATCGGGTGCATTGACTGAAAGTAACGTTGATATTTAAAAAATCCCATGTAACATGTCATTTACAGGCCTTAATGTATAATCACGTACATAAGCATATTATACGGAGCTTTGCCTTGGATTTCTTTCTTTACCTTCAAGAAAAAAGTAATGAATCCGATAAATAGACCACCTCATTAATTTCCAGTCGCTGATGTACAATCATTTAGTTGTGCTATATGCATGGGTCACCGTTCATCATGATGAACTTGGATAAATTGGACATTATCCAAGCCTGCCTTCTGCTGAAGACAAATCCAATAGCAGATATATGATTTGGACTCAATATTATTGAACATTTGGGAGCCATACACTGTAGAGAAAAATAAAAAGTCAACTTATACCACAAAATTATTCTGGGGTTGCACGTAACATCACATTTGTTTATTATGCATTGTAACTTATCATGCAGGGAACCACAGTGAAATAAGCTATTATTTAAGCCTGGAGATTTGAGGCCAAAAATATTCATAGGTGTATAAAAGAATGTGATCCAAATGAACGTTTTTTGTGCCATATATCTGCAAGAGGGTGGAGCAATGGTGCAACGATTAGCAACTTTGTTCTATATACCCAACCACCTGAGTTTGATTCCTGCACAAGGCTAACATCAGTGTTGAGTCATGTTTGAACTGGTCCTGAGACCCCCCCCCTCACCCCTTCACCATACTTCACCACATACTGACCTGTGCGGTGAAGTATGGCCAACAAACCCCCACATTGACATGGCTTTGGGGAGCCCTTAGTCCATCATTGGATTGTTTGTTATTATTATGACATGCTAAATATGTTGTTTTAACACAGAATGGATGGGCATGCTTGCGAATATATGAATCACATCTAGGTCGCTACATTTTAAAATGTCTATGCTAAATGTTTCAGCTTGGTTATCTACTGATGCTGCCATCTTTATACATTACTCATCATTCATATTATAGATTACGTGTTAGATTATATTTTTCGCAGATCTTGTTTTAAAGCAAAGGTGATGTGCTAATGGCTACTGTAACACTTGATGAATTGAGCCAGTTTTCCACAATCCATCTTTCAGTTGCGGTGGTGTTACTGACATCTCTCAGCTGCAAATAGGATTTATACATAACAAAACCAATCACAATATGCAGTGTTGTACCTGCTTAGTCCCTTACCAGAATACACCACCATTGATTGGCTAATGACAATACATATCTATTGCCTTGTGCTCTTACGGCTTGTTACGAGCAGATAATAATAACAACAGTTTAACACGTAGGCTGATTAATTATCTATTATATAATTACAATAAACCCTCCCTCCTCCCCCTCTGATCTCTACACCTGATGGATTCACAGGGATGACGTCATCTTGCTCTATTTAAGACCGGAAGCAGATGGATTGATTCACTATTCTGGCAAATCGCCCGATGATGCTGGATGTAATTACTAGCGGAACGTCGTACTCCTCAAATTGTAAACGTTGTGGATTTACTCTCCATCACAGCGGTGGGCTGAAGTAGTAACTAATTGGCGCGTTGTTTACGTGACAAACCTTATTGGCTGTGTCGGGTGGTGGAGGGTTACAACACATTTATACTGACACGATCTAACCCAAAAACCTTTATTATTAATAATAACAACAATAATAATGTATATTTATATGGCACCTTAATATTAGGAGCATCTCAAGATGCTGAACGTGCGCTCTTTGCATCGAGTCATTTGGACGAACCGCAAAATAACAGAGACACTCGCCACAGTGGCCAAGTGCACGATACAATTAAAACACAACTTGAAAATATTGTAAAAATGTCATTAAATATTAAAAGCAAAGCGCACCATCTGGCCGTAAGATACAGTAATTAGGAAACAATTTTCCATGATGCCACGATCACACACAACCATCCCAAACAATACAATCCACCGTTGTGAGCGCGGCATTGCGTTCCATAATACAGGGGGGGGGGGGGGGTTAGGGTTTCTTTGCACTACTTTGCAGGTTTTCAGTAGCGACAGTGACAAGGTTAAGGACACCACCACAACTGCAGGACTTGAGAACCGCTCCTGTGGTTGATTAGGAACCACGTTTTGCACGTTTGTCTCAGTAAAAAAATCAAAATCCAGTATTTCAGAGCTGCAGACAAACCTTGATAGTTACTTGAGCCATGCAAAGTTGCAGTACAGTAAAACCTTGGATGCGAGTAACTTGGTCTGCGAGTGTTTTGCACGACGAGCTAAATTTTTAATTAAATATTAATTTGATAAACGAGCGAGGTCTTGCAATACGAGTCGTACGTGTATACGCTTTGTCTGCCGAGCGTCACGTGATCACAACTGATATACGAGTGCTTTGATATACGAGTGCTTTGGATTACAAACACGTTTCCGGAACAAATTATGCTCGCAATCCAAGGTTTTACTGTAGTTGTTTTTCGTGAACAGTACAATTTTGAGCGTGCGTAAACATAACGGAAAACTATCCACGTATAGTTTAAATACTCTATCGTTATCCGACTACAATTCTGCTCCATTTGTTAAGCCACAGACACTTTTGTGAAAGGAGGAAAACTCCGGTGTCGTTGTTTCATCCTTGTGGGAAAAACAAACCTGACGCAGGGTCTTATTTTGCCATACTTCACCACGCTGGTCAGTGGTTGGTTAAGAAGGGGCAGGGGACAAGGACCAGTTGAGATATCACTGGCTGCTTGATGTTAGCTTTCCCCGCGAAGCAAACTCACGTCGGCGCGGTTCAGTGCCCATTGTAAAAATATAAAAATTAAAGTGGCCGTGTGGCTCAGGGAACAGACTGAGCTCACACCATTGAAATCCTTGGTTTGAATTTGGGCATTTCAGAATCATAGACTAGAAGAATCTGATGAACTATGAAGCTCTTTATCACAGGTGCCAAGTAGAGGCTCCTCAAAAAGTTACATGAACAAAACATACAAGGATACAAGAGTAAGATCGAGAAAAGTGCAGTCAATTAAACATAAATTAATATTTCTATAACAAGGAAGTAGAAATTGCACGACTCTATACATTTGCCAAGATGAAATGTACGCTTGAGCAAAGCAACAAAACAACCATAATGAACCAAGTCTGCACCAAGGCAGTATAATCTTTTGATTATGTTGCACTTTATAATTGAATTGCTGATACCATGAGTAAGGTTTATTGTTTCAAATCGCAGTTGCAAATCAGTTCCACAATTCTACCCTGTATTTGTTCGCAATGGGTTTTCTTCAAGAGCTTTGCATGAACTCTATAAATAGTTAATCGACGCTTGTTGATAAATGACAAAACACAAAGCTAGCACACACACACACATTTATAGAACTTTTTTTTGTACACTTATACACTTCTGCGAGTGTATTTGTTGTTTATGATGTGCATTTCCCAGTGTTCACAAAACAGTCTCCTTTTTCTTCTTTGGTTTTTTCGGTTAAGTCACGTCTAAAGATAAAATAATAAATTTAATAAAAGCATATTACGACGTTTCGATTGCAACACAAGCAATCATCATCAGGCATAAAAGAAATAGCAACAAAAATCTAACTAGAAAACTATAGACAGACATACAAGCAGACAGACATCACAAGGACACACATTTATTATTTTATCTTTAGACGTGACTTAACCGAAAGAACCAAAGAATAATTCCTGCAGTCACGAAAGCTCCAAAATTAAGATAGTCTCCTTCTTGTCCGAGTTGTTCCACGCCTGGGGAATAAGCCAATGCGGCTTTGACAAAGAAGTGTTATGCCCAGTCAGCGATCCTGTTGTAATTAAATTAAAACCTTTTAGTGAATTTATACGAAAATATTTCCAAATATATTGTCCTCGGGACTGCCAATCTCTTTTAAAACAATTTAATAATGCGATTGTTCCATCATTCCATTATGCATCCCTTGAAACCGCTTCAATAATAATTGATATTTGACGTAATTTTTTTATTTTATTTTACCGTTGCTTTTTTCATAATTACATTCCATTTTTGCAATTGGAGGCCCGTAATGAGATGAAGAAATTCTCATTCGGGACTCTCGCAAGCGAGTAGTGAATCGCCCCCAGAAGATGATATGATGTAACTACTTCAGAAGTAACTTCGATAAACCTATTTAACCACACCAAGGTCATGTCTCACGCCTGTACATGACCGGGAAAGAGTTGTTCATCGCATGACAATCAAGCAAAAAATGTTTTTAAATCGCAGACCGTGGAATTAATCCAAATTAACATCAGAAACAAAGGTTCAAGTTCAAGTACATGTATTAGGTATAGCCCTGTGAGCCATTCGGCTCTTGAATCGGGTGCAACCGCAACAAACAAAAACATGAACAAAAAACATCTTAAAGTGAATATGTGACTAAGTGCAAACATAAAATCCAAGAAAAGACAGCAAAATATTGCAGAAAAAAACACCGTACACCAACTCTGTGTGCAAAAATCCCAGTGGGATGCAAGTCAAACAACAACAACAACAACCATAAGACAACTTAGATTAAGGCCATCAGTCTAACTCTGTACTACAACAAACAAACATGGCTAAACCAATACACTTTTCGAAATCACCAAAATAAAGCCATGAAAGCAATGAAAAAGCAATCATAGGAACTGTGACGGAATTTTCACAATAAATTGCATAAACATGTACTACCAAAACCTTGCAGCCATAGCTGGCTGCATGAGCCACTCCACAACAGCAGGAGCATCAATAGGAGTATTATAATTTTTCAATGCACCTTTAAGATCAGCACACTAAATCAAAACACAGGTCATACTTTGTATTTAATGTGACGATTTATTGTGCATTTGTTGGTGACGATGCTGAGCTCTTCAGCTCGCTACGATTGAGAAGCAAGTTTCATCGCGGGCGATAGGAGACAAAGTTTTGCCGCTGCAGCACCACCAGTGTTTTGGAACAACCTCGTTTCTTCACTTGACCTTGTAAATTTTCCCTAAAAAATATCCTTAAACAGAAGATTAATGACAGATACAGCCACATTTGCAATTGCAATTTAAAACTATGAACCTTACTCATGGTATTAAATTATATAGTGAAACGTGAGCAACGTGGAACTGTCTTGGTGCGGTCTTGAATTATCATTATTGTTGTTGTGTTTCTGCTTTTCCCAAGCTTACATTTCACCTTGGCAAATGTATAGAGTCGTGAAATTTGTACTTCCATGTTATAGCAATATTCATTTATTTTTGATTGACTTGACTTTTCTCTATCTTTCTCTAGTATCCTTGTATGTTTTGTTGATGTAACTTTTTGAGGAGCCTCTACTGGGCATCTGTGATAAAGAGCTTCATAGCTCATCAGATTCTTCGAGTCTATGATTCTGATTCAGAAATGCCCAAATTCAAACCAAGAATTTCAAGGTGTGAGCTCAGTCTGTCCCCTGAATCGTACGACCACTTAAATTTTTTTTTGCTTTTAAAGGAGAATTATTCTTGTGTGCATATATTTTTGTCATTCATATTTGCTCAGAAATTGCTGCTCGTGACAAAAAATATGTATCTTGGAATGCTTCCAAACATCGTATTAAGACGCATCATACGAATTAGGACATTGAGTCCAAATATATATTTTAGAATACAATATTGAAATATATTCTCTGGAATGCTGCCCACGTGGGTAGTTATACATTTGAACGTTGGATGTAATACTGCAGAATAGCAGCAAGCACATGCCAAATACATGCTGACGGAGAGAAACTGCATTTAAAAAAAGCAATATGAATATCCGATACTGCCATTCCGTTCATTGTATTGTCCTGTCCTTCGTACCGAGAACATGCAGTCCTCCTTCAGGATAAACACCCCTTCATGTTGCAGACCTATAATTGTGATGCTTGAAGTGATATAAATTTTGTTAAGAGAAAGTGTGGTCGTATTCACTTTGGTCTGGATGATAGTCCTAACATTGGTTACAATTTGATCCTCATTTTGCTATTAGCATCACGCCATGAGACAGGTTCCATTCGGAACGGTCACCGAGCAGTGCCAACCCTGTGTTAGATAATGGGCCACAGAAGCATATTTGACAGAACTACTCATGAGATCCCTTCAAGGGAGCTATTATCCACATGAGTGGGCAGGAATTTTCCACTTGCCCTTCCGCAGCATAATGCCCATCGCATCACAGTCAACTTAATATTTTTTGGAAGTCTCAGAGGTGGAATTTAGTCAAATTAGATACAATACCAAATGTATCTTTTTTTTTTACGTGCAGCCATGGGTGACCGGTCTGAAACATCGACTCACGAAACTTAAGAACTTAGTTTAATCACAGAGAGCTGCGCAGATTCGAACCCATTATCTCAGTGATACCAGCTGAGCACTCTGACCTCTGAGCCATTTGGCTTCATGAGGTTTGGCTGCATGTTAATCGATGCAGTGCTCTGGAGTTGCCCTGTCTTTAACTGCCTTGAGAGAGACTGAGTATTAATCAGGGCAGGCCAAGATCAGTATGTTCCACTCCTACTTGCTGCTAAAGACGTAATCTGAGAGGGATTGAAGTCTGTAAAAAGGACAAATTGCTTTTGGGGGCAATTCTGACCAAATGTATCGTAAAATTACAAGGTTTCTTCCTAATGTATAGATTTTCAATAATAGCACGGTGTGGATTAGATATACGGTTCAACTGGAAAGTGTTTCAGTAGTCAGTGTTTAATTTACAATCATTATTAAGCTAAATTGAATTACTGTTGTTAATTCGATACTTAAAAAAAAACCTTTACCAATGTATAGTTGTTGAGGTGATTCTTTGAATATTAGTTGAATGTATGATGGGGGGGGGGGGGGGGGGGGGGGAGATGCTACCATGGTGGTGTAATGGGCAGCATACTGGACTTGCTTTCAATCTTCCAGTGTGGCAGTTCAAACGATGGAGTAAGTTTCCTAAATCCCCACACCCTGCCACCTCTATCCACCCAGCGGAATAGAATGGGTTCAACATTTTATTCGACCGACAGGTCGTGCGTGTGCGTTGTGGGGGAACTGTATAGGTTACTTCAGCCTCTTGCGAGACGACTGGCCTGCGTGGAGAAATAGGCCAAATACTCAAAAGAGAACATTGCTAGAGCTGCCTTTAGAACGAGGTGGGTTTTTTTTTTGTGTTGCCATCAAGTTTTGTGCACCAGTAATTGCAGGGCTGTGCCGTTTATCTTTAATAGTTGTTTCAAGAATCGTGTGGCTTTTCAACTTTTAGGCAGGTTTTATTTCATACCATCACAGTGTTTGCAGTCTCAAGATACACAAAAGTGTTTTTCATTTGCAACTCACCCACGTTTAAAATCGCAAACGCCCCATCAGCGTGTTTGTGTAACATTTTCCGAGCCGATTTCGTTTTTGACCTATTTATGCGACCAACATTTTGCAACAATGCCACAGCAAAGTGTCACATTGCTGCATCTTGACGGTATGTTTTTGTGTTAGAGTGGCACAATGAAGACTCCAGAGTGCATCTAATCATCATTGGTCCAGAGGTTAGTGCTGGCATGATAATCATAATGATCTATAAGAATGTCTATCCACCACTCATTGCGACAAATCGGTATATTTTTTTAAAAAGAAGACACATGTTTGTCAGTGTTCTTGGCAATGTACCAATATTATGCATTGAAATGCAATGCACCTACACTGGCAGGCTGCATTTTCAATCACAGCATCTAAAATAAAACACGATTAAAGTGCATGAATTTTCACATTTGTTACACACTTGTTTGCATGCAGCGTTTACCTGAAACCAAGATGTATAATGTACTACAAAATTACTTTAATGTCGTGAAACTCCTATCTCCTGCGGCCTAATGTCCGCATGGTCTAGCCGATCCACGATACTTCCCCGTCATCAGCAGATCGCCACTATTGTCTGCAACTTTCGCCGATGAGGAAGAGTTCAAGGTCTGCCGCTGTACAGCAGAACTCCAAAAATCCACGTTGATATGGGGGAAACCGCATCATGGACCCTGTAATCTGCCGCGACCCGCGGAGGTTCGTGTTATAGACCATTAACTATAGGAAAGTGCTATAGACCACGAACTATAGGTTAGTGCTGTAGGCCATGATCTTTCACCCAACGTTGGGGGATGTACCTTCTCATGCTCAGTCCCAAAAAACTCCAACATCCTCTGCTACCGGACATCTAAAATGCGCCGAGTGTCTCTCAATTCCGTGGTGTGTGCAAGGCACATCGCTTCATACTTGCCTTCCCATAAAAAATGTTTTAATACAATGTTTCTTTACTTATTATTTATTTTAATTCACTACTTACCATTCTTGTGCTATTCGTTGCGCACGGTTGCACTTTATTTTGCGCGCGACTGCAATTTACTTTGCTCAGTCAGTGTTAGCCGCGGGGATCCTGACAGGTGCCTTTTAGCTTTCCTGTTGTTCTGTGGCCCTCTGTACCGTTCCCGTTCTGCTGTCATGTGCACCGATGCCCACCTTTATTGAGGGCGAAATTGGCGCGTAAAATAAAGGTTGATTGACGATTGATTGCCCTGCAGAAAAAAATTATTCTTCTGACACGGTGTGCCATGGGGTGCCATGGGTTACGAGAGGAAGGAGCTTGCGCAGTTCCACTTATCCATGAAAACAACACGGATTACAGGGCAGGCGTGGCACGTGACTAGCCAGTCCGCAAATAAAATGCAGATTATAAGAGACCATATTTCTAACACCCAAATGGTGAAAATCTGCCGTATTGGTTGAAGTTAAAGGTTTTGTGGAATTTTTCTTGACTTGATATTAATTTTAAAATAAAAAAAATATTTTTCCACTAACCAATATTATCAGCATGGCTAGTCTGTGCAAAGTCCTTCTGCTAGCAGTGGCGTGAGAAAGAAATTACAAGCCTGCGCGTTTACCACCTTTTTTCCACGGATAATAGACACGTCGATGATGCTCATGACGCAGTCGATGATGGGTGAATATAATCGATGATTAGAAAGGCAGTGACAAAGATGGTTTTCCGCAAATATGATAGATGATGAAGGTCACGATGATGATGGATTATAATGATTAAGATCATTCAGCAATGCTCGAAGACAACGAGGATTAAAACTAATGTAAACTATTTTATTTTACAGATAAGGCCCACTGAGCTAAATCGCTCTTTTTCATTGCTGACATGGCCACAAATTTGAGCTCAGCAGAGTGGCTGTTTACCACGTGGATATTTACAGCAGCCAAATGCTCTCAAGGATTGTCACGTGTTAAATTAATCTTGTTATCCACAAAAATCATATGTAAGATTGAGTATCAATCTTGATTTGAAGCTTTCGTGACTGCAGGAATCCATACTCTTTGGTTCTTTCGGTAAAGTCACGTAGGTATAAAAATAAAATAAATCACGACGTTTCGGGCGCAACACAAGCGCCCGTCATCAGATGTTGCGCCCGAAACGTCGTGATTTATTTTATTTTAAGATTGAGTATATTGACAGATAACAAGAAAACCGCTCTTATCCACGATTTCATTTATTCACTATTGTCCCACCCTGGCCATTCACATATAATAGAAGTTCCACTATACGCATGGAACGTCATTATTGCACCTGGCGTTATGTAAGATGAACAAGTGCAGCAGGACTGGCATTTTCTGTAAGGTGATGACAAAAGAAAATCGATGGTAAATTAGCAAACCAGAGGCAGGGAGGTGGCCCATTTTCAGGTTTTAATTTATTCATGGCAATATATTTTGCCTCGTATAAATCAGATTACATATTCATAAGACGAATTGCCTCTTTGATTTACATCCAACTAGAGTGATATGTTCTTTTCTAGTTTTCTTTGGCATTGATGGCAGAACGGGGGGGGGGGGGGTGGAGGGTTGTTGTGCGCTCACAGCGCAGCCAGGTTCAAATTAAAAAGTGTCGCTCGTACACGTTCACACACGACTGTTTCTCATTTTTACAGATGGACTCCGTGCTCTCAGCAGCTGTGAAAGAGAGGATCAAGATGTGAGCATTATTTTTTTTTTTATCACCATAAAGTTCATTTTGGAAAATTGTGACATTTTAATCGCTAGTGAAATATATTCTGGATTGGGAACCCAAACTGCAGCTCGTATTTGTGAACCTAAATTGTTTGAATTGTCACGGTACGTCTACCACAACAGCAATCTCGTCTTGCATTCATTTTCAATGCATTGTTTCTATCTATTTAATATTTGTTACTTTGCAAAAGATGTGTGCTTGTGACTTTCGCATGATAAAAAGTCAGCGATGCTGCTGCCGCAGTGGCAACGGTTAGAACACTGGACTTGCAAGCCCAGAGATGTCGCCAGCTCTATCTCCCAGCGTGGCAGTTGAAACATCGGGCAAGTTTCTTAAATACCGCCCACCACCACCACCTATGTTGAGCCAGAGGCGTACGTAGGTGACAGCACGGTTCGCCGATCGGCAATTTGTGCGTGGCGAGGTAAAGTGTGGCTTCTCACATCTCTTCCGAGAAACCCGGCCAGCGTGGGAGACTCGTACAAAAGTACCCTGGAGAGGTTCTTCCTCTCTCTCTCTCTGCAGCTCCTTCTAGTGGAGACTCCTCTGCCAGCAGCAGTGGTACGAGCAAATCATCGGAGGGGCTGGACATTTGCTTTTACCTTCACAAAATTGTCGCAGTGGTTCCATTCCCAAAGGTGCATCGGACAATGCTCGTCGTCTTCCGTTTGAAGCTCTCAACCAGTTGTGGAAATTCCACGTTTCTCTGGTGGAACCAATGCTTCATATGGGACAGCCACTGTTGACTATACCCACATTGTATTTTTAGGGGTTTTTTCGTTAAAGTCACGTAGGTAAAAACAAATTTACCTGAAGACGGAAGCTTGTGTTGCCTCCGAAACGTCGTGGTTTTTATTTTACTTTTATTAATTTTAATTTTTTACCTACGTGACTTTACCTAAAAAAAACCCTAAGATTATGAATCCTTGCAGTCACGAAAGCTTCAAATCTAGAATTAATACCCACATTGTGTCGGCCCTGGAAGAGATGAAGGACTGAGTCGATCCCAAACGACCTTTCCCATTCGTGAGCCGAGCACTATGGCTACTTCGCCACTGCTAGACTACTACAATACAGTACAACATGCTGGAAGTTTCAAGCCATGTACAATTTTGCCGCCTGAATTATAGCGTGCGGATTACCCAGCAAGAACATTGTGCGTAATAGCTTTGCATATTGTGGGTCATAAATCGCGACGTAAAATGACACGAGATCTGTTCAAAGCGACTTCCCAATACCCATTTAATCAGCATTGCAAGTGCTCATTTTGAACATTTTTAGAAAGCGAATTTAAAACGGCGCGTGCAAAATTATTATAATCGTGTTCACCATTTGCGTCACACTGATATACCGATAAAAGTAATGGATGCATCATACCTAATAACCACAGCAACCGCTTCTCCATGATGCGAGTGTAGCAGCATTTGCTGCTCAATAATTAAATGCAAACACACAGCCACAACTCAGCTGATGGCACTGAAGGAATACTAATTAATGACCACAGGAAGCATAACTTTTGCGCGCTGAGCAAAGCGCAGAAATAATTCCCTATTCTCATCACCTGCATTTTTTTGCTAATGTATTTATGAAACCTTTTGTCATTCCGGAGATGATTGTGTTTACACGTACAATTTGTACATATAACAAAGGTAAAGATCGCCTATGAAGGCCTGCACTGCACATGATAGGGTGGTGGTGGTGGTGGCCTGGACCGCGCCAGCCACCTTTGCCTCCCAAGTACTGATGTTCAATGTTCACATACCGCAGCACGTGCTCATTAATGACTAATGTACATCTAGGGGAGGCCCAGAACAGGTTCAGATATTCATGAGTGTTGTTGGCCAAGAGCAGCAATTGGAATCAGGTTGCCGGGTGCACAGCGCATGGCGCTGACCAACCCGCGACATTACCGTTCCCCAACATAACGTACGTGAATATGCACATAGACATACAGAGCCTTAACAGACTGTTGGGGACAAACGCCATTCGCAAACACAACACAACCTTAAATTTTGACTTTAATCTTTCGTGACTGCAGGAATTCATATTCTCTGGTTCTTTCGGTAAAGTCACGTAGATAGAAAAAATAACAATAAAATTATAATAAAATGTATTCACTTTATTTATATAATTTAATTGTTATATCTACGTGACTTTACCGAAAGAACCATAGAATATTAACAACACAACATTATTTTCCATTCCCCGGCAACGGTTGTAACGTCAGTGGCGAGCGAACGATAGCCGAACGGGTTTCTGCTCCAAAACTAGATCGACTTGGCCATGAACGAGGACGTTTAGGTCACCAGGTCATGGTGCTGAAAAGGCACAAAGCTCCTCGTGTTGCAGTGCCGGCCTTCACAGGTGCTTGCGAACAGCACTTGCCTCATTAGTCTGTGTGGCTATGGAGGTGGGCGGGATAGGGGTCTTTGTCTTTGTTTTATAGTAGTGTTCATCTTGCTACTTTAGTGGCTACATAGCTAAATTGATTTGTTGAATCAGATGAATTGTTGAATCAATAACAAGGGGGGGGTGGAGGGGGGGGGACTTCAATACCGCAGGCCCTGGATTTTTGTCAAGAAATCCTTATGAAAATCTTACCGGGACAAAATCTTGATGGGCTTTTCACTCTCTCCTGCGAGGAGTAGCTTACATCTTAAAGTAGCTTATATCGTGTTTACTTGCACACGCACACTGCAAGCGTGTGTATATTGTGTACGAACAATCCTTTTTGGTCGTGACATGGAAGCTTTCAGGGTTAGCATACAGACAGCGTATTACTTTTTCAATGTTATTACTGGATATAACACTTTTTTATATATATATTGAAAATATATCCATTGGCGATGTTGACATACGGTAGACAATGGATATTCGGCAACACATCTTTACATCTCCTAAACAAAATGTGATTTTGTATTGGCAGGGGTGCATAAGTAACAAAAAGCTCACCACTTTCATCAGTAACACTGCCTTCAATAGGAGGAATTATATACCAGGTGATGTTTTGGCAAATTAGCACGTTACGTGCGATACTGCATCGGCAGTTGTGCATAATGCGCACTTAACAGAAACCGAACACGTTATTCAACAACACCGCCATAAAAGTAAGATACGTTACTACGTAGAAATATGCAATAGATTAACTATTACAGGATATAGATGAGCTATGAAGGACATATTAAACGGATTCTTCAGAGCAGCAGTTCTCCTGCCGCTGTGCTAAAATAAATACATTTCCTCTTTAGCCCCTGCGTTATTGACGAATGCTTTGAGTTTTTTTCCGCGTGTTATTTGATCCTACGTTACATGGTGAGGGGGAAGACGAAATGCTTGAGCACACCTTTCCTTTTGTAACATGTCCCCCCCCCCCCCCCCCTTGCTTATAGATTGAAAAATCATTTCTTTAGAACTGCTTTTTGTGTTTAATTTGGTGTCCTTCCCCCGCACCTCCAATTCAGACAGCTGGCTACCTACAGTGCTAAAGAAGTTCAACATCCATACAAAGACAAAGACCCCCCCCGTATAACCTTAACAGACTATTGGGGCAAATGCTGTTATAGCGAGCACTTATTATGGGATTATACACGAGGGGGTGGGTGGCCAGCACCATGCCCGACCGCCTTTGTCTCCCCAGTGGCGATGATTTTACACGCCGCACCAGGTTCTCGTTTGAGGACGAGTGGAACCTAGGGAAGGCCTAGGACCGGTTCAGATAATTATGGTCACCGGTGTTGACCGCGAGCGTGAACCGAACCCCCCAGGGTCACTGGTTTCGTGGCGCAGTGCGCCAACCTCTGCACTGCCGCTCCCCGCCAATGCACAGGCATGACGGTTCAGAGCGAGCAAACTCATTAAGCGCTTGCAACGTCAACTGGAAATAATAAGTAATTAAAAATAAACTTTTTTTTTAAACACGCTTTAATGAAATGTGCCGTACGAGTAATGGCAGAACTCCACGACTCCAGGAGGTGGCCCCAAAGCTTGCCATAACGTCAGGGGCCGTGGCCAATTACAGCCAACGTCAGTTTACCGTGGACAATTAGACCCAAGCCGAAACATAACATATAAAAAATAATCTTTTTAAATATGTTTTTTTTATTTTTTATGATAGAATATGGTATTGTCATCATTATGACATAAATATACCAAGTTTGCAGTCGATACGACATTGGGAAGTGGGTAAAAATTTTGTTACAAGATTTGAGGATACAACAAAAGACAGAGTGAGTTAATAAAAAGCGTGTAAAATGAAAAATAATAAAAAGGGTTCATATTCTTGGTTTTTTCGGTAAAGTCACATAGAAGGGAAACAATATAATAAAAAAAATATAAAACAATAACATTTTATTTTTTATATTTTTTAAAATAAAATTTTTTATTTAATATTTTTATTATTTTATTGTTTCCCTTCTACGTGATTTTACCAAAAGAACCAAGAATACGAATCCCTGCAGTCACGAAAGCTTAAAATCAAAATAAAAAGGGTGTTGCGAAAACCGTGTTCTCTTAAATGAGCGCGGGTGTTGGTTCCGCAGGGCGCGCGGCGCGTGGCTCCTGCCGGAGTTGCCCCAGAGCCAGCTGCACGCCGCCATGAGCGACTCCTTCTGCCTCGTCAACAGCTCCCTCAGCGAGGGCATGTCGGGAGCCATTCTGGAGGCGAGCGGCTCATCCCGTCGGTTCTCGTGCGGCTAAGCCACATCTCATGGAAGCACGCCCCCCCCCCCCCCCCCCCCT
The DNA here is from genome assembly GCF_015708825.2 of Lethenteron reissneri. Taxonomy (NCBI): domain Eukaryota; kingdom Metazoa; phylum Chordata; class Hyperoartia; order Petromyzontiformes; family Petromyzontidae; genus Lethenteron; species Lethenteron reissneri. Next base: position 5,914,984 of record NC_083805.1, read on the forward strand.
TTTCATCGTTCACAAGCAAGCTCTAAACGTGTTTAATGTTTCACGTAATTAATGTTTAATGTTCGCGCGCCATGCTGTTATTGCGACGCTTCCCCCATTTCACCGTCACAGCACCAACTCACTCGACCAACCCATACGGGGCGGCGTATTTTATTTTTTTCCCCTCCCTGAAAAAATTAACAAAACAAATATTCTCCTAATGAATGTGACTTTGTTACAAGACCCTTTAGGTTTCCTCGGGGTTTTTTTTTCTTGACCCATTCCATCCGTAGATCTCACCAAAGGCCACTCCAGGGATGCTCTGCTGTCTTATGTGCAGTTAATGACCTACTTCTTCTGATCGTGACACTCTCTCCATCCTTGTTTTTATTGATCTCTCGCCTGCTTTTGACGCCATCGATAACACCGTCCCTCCTTGAACGCTTGCATGCTTGTGTTCGTGTATATATCTGGCACACTCCTCTCCTCCTTCCATCCTTACCTGTCATCGCACGCCCCTCCTATGACTCCATTCAGAGATTATCCTCTTTTCTGACGCCGCTACCTTGTGGCTTTCGCCCTTTAAGGGTGCGTACGGAAGAACCCCTTACTCCGTCCATCTCCTTACACTTGGCAAACATCACAGCCGGGCACGGTGGCACTCGCTCGTAATCTTCTCGTAATCTGTCGCTTCGGAGGCGACGGTGGTAGAGCACGCCGATTTGTGAGACTCTCAAACCCGCTGAGCTGTGGAGATGGTTCTGCAGATAGCAGGGGGACAAATTTGTTCGTGAAGCCGTCCATGCCTAGGGTAGAGTTTTATCTACCCTCGAGCCACTCCGGTATCCTCTCACCCACAGAACACTCACTGAGAACCGTGCAAAGGGGCAGGAACCCTTCCGAGAGAGATTCTTTATTATCGGTGAGGCTATCCCGGATCGAGGAGGAAACGTTGCTGAGCGGTAACCGCGGCGGCTCGCCGCTCGAGACGGAGGTTCGCGGTTCGATGGCAAGCTGCCGCCCTGGTTAATACTCTGCCGGTGTATTCACGATGCGCGTCCCCTGCTTCACAGTGAACGTTCAGGATCCCGTGACGTTACCTCGAACAAGAGTAAGCCACGTGCGTGCCAGCGTCATGGTCCAAATTTGGACGAGAAAAAAATACTCGCAATTTACTTAATTGCGAAAGCGATGACATGATGTAAACTGCTTTTAATTTCTCGGACATTTAAGTGCCCTATAAATGCACATTATTAGCCTTGGAAATGACACTATCATGGCATTATTATGACATAAAGACACTGTGTAACAAAAACAAAATTGTTCCTGGGTAGTAAGTGTTATTTCCTAATTGCTTATGCCTCAAAAGTACAGAAAATGGCTATTAGTCACCGCAAACTTTGCTTTTGTGACCAGGACAGTGATATTTTTACATTTACCTATTTTCAATGAGAAAACGGGTCAATTTGTGTCTTTTCGTTCACATAAAGTCGGGGAAAAAAACATTAATCACAATTAGCATGTATTTATACCAAAGTAATAAAAAATTAATACAAAAGATTTAGACACCAAGGCGCACTACCACAGACGAGACTGTTCACAGCAGACCGAGTTCTCTGTGGGGAGGAACAACGTCAAGTGGGAGCCACTGGTGGACCCCCGGAAGGTGCTGATGCCACCACTGCACATCAAATTGGGCCTTATGAAACAATTTGTCAGAGCTGTAGATAAGGAGTTGGCAGCCTTCAAGTACCTTTAAGACTTCTTCCCTAAGCTGTCTGAGGCAAAGGTCAAAGCCAGTCTTCATCGGACCACAGATAAAGAAGATCCTGGAGTGCAATGAATTCCCCAAGAAGCTCACTAGTAAGGAGAAAGTGGCTTGGAACAGCTTTGTCGCAGTGGTTCGTGGCTTCCTGGGCAATCACAAGGTCGAAAACTGTGTGGAACTGATTGAGACTCTGGTGAAGAACTACGGCACAATGGGCTGTAGGATGTCCCTCAAAGCCAATATCTTTGATGCTCATCTTGATAAATTCAAGGAGAACATGGGAGCGTACTCGGAGGAGCAAGGTGAGCGCTTCCACCAGGATATACTAGACTTTGAACGCCACTACCCAGGGACAGTATAACGAGAACATGATGGGAGACTACATTTGGGGGCTGATTCATGAAAGTGTTACAGTATCATCGTAAATCTCGAAAAAATACCCCTAAATCTTTTGTAGTAATTGTTGTATTGCTTTAGTATAAATACATGTTAATTTTGATTCATATGTTGTTTTTTTCTGACTTTATGTGAACGAAAAGACACACATTCGCCCATTTTGTCATTGAAATTAGGTACATTTCAAAATATCACTGTACTGGTCACAAAAGCAAAGTTTGTGGGAAATAATAGCCATTTTCTATTCGTTTTAGGCATAAGCAATTACGAAATAACACTACCCAGGAACAAAAATTGTGTTACATAGTGTTTTTATACAAATTTGAAGTTGCCTCTACCACTCTTATGTACATGACACCAAACTGCACATACCCTACCATTTCCCCTGACCCCGATTTACTGTTCAGGCCATGTGCCCATCTTGATTTTGTTTTTGACTGCAGTTCCTTTGACTGCTCCATCAACTGAATTTCCACTCCAATGGAGAAAAAAACGTATTCTCTGTAATAATCCACTTTGTTAAGTAAGGCATCGATTTTTGTTAAGTTTCTCCATTTCTGGGCCCTCTTCTACACATCTCTGCGATATCTCCTACACCTAACACTTCCAGACTTCATCTGCTGCTGATACTCCTATCCATGCCTCTGTTGCATATCACCTTTAACTCTTGTAACTCTCCCTCTCATCGATGAGTTCCCAAATCCCACCTTAGATGATCCAGAGCGCGGCTGCGAGACTATATGAGATCCCTCCAGTTCACTACAATAGCCATTCGGAGGATCATCCTCGGTGTTTAAAATCCCACGTGGTCGAGCTCCTGCCCACCTCTCTCCTCCCGTGTCTCCTTACTCTCCTCCCGCTGCCGTCCCTTCCAGTAACTAAGGCCTCTTGTTGACACTAGCAATTAACCTTCGCTCCGTGGAAAGTTGCCGTTTTTCCTCCCAGATTTCTGAAACCCGTTTATGTATTTTTCACTCTCGACACTTCCACTGTTTAAGGCCAAACTCAGGACTTATATTTTCTCCTTCGCGTATGATTGATTGCCACCCAATTGCGTTCTTACAGCACTGTAGCCCTCTCTTCATCTTTGTCACACATCCCCCTGATCTATATTTTCATTCACCTTGTTCCACAGCCCGCGTATCCTTATCCTGTACAGTATCTTGAGACGTTGCATTTTAGATGCTCTCTAAATTAAGATCACATTGTGTTGTCCATGTACATTATACAGAACAGTAAACTGAAAGCAATTCAGTTATTTATGGTACAATATTTCCCCTTTTCTTTTTGATAAAAAATATATATATACTTTGGCACTATTTTTCTACATATAGAAAATCATGCAAAAATGTTGTGTTTGTTTATCTTACACAATATATAAAGTAGCATTATTTGAAGGGGAAAAAGTGATTCCCAGTGCTTTCAATGAATATACAATTTTTGTTGACTGGTGCAGAGACAAAAAAATTTGCAGCAACCTTAAATCTTCAGTGTTTGTGTGTTTTTATGGTTTATTGTGCTGTCCCACTATATTTGTATTGCATTATTTACACCAACATTGAAATATATCTTGCATTTGCAGACAACACCAGGGTTCCAAATTTTCACAACAACCTACTGATTTGAAATTACTCAAAATTCATCTTTCTCCTCCCCCCCCCTCCAAAAAAATAAAACGCATTGATAGCTGCTGATTTTGTTTTTTATTTTCCAAAATTTGAATTTGTCCACCTAACGATAGCTGTTGCGTATACAAACACGATTGCATTGCATTGAAATGTACAGGTGTCAGAACAATCACCGTCTAGTTTTCTCTGTAAGTTAATTTGGGGCATTTCCTCGCCTCTCAGCAGTTCTCTCGTTTTTTATATCCTCCTGTGCCAAAAACCGAGGGTTATATTTCATTGAAAGCCACCCAGCCTCCGCGAGCCGACGAGTCATGCCATCAGTACCCCTGTGGAATTTTTTGGCTTCAGCCTCTGGGCTTTTGCTGAATTGTTTCCTGGGGGCTCACGCCATGGGGATTAGCCCCAGGAAACCGCATTCCGGATCATCTGAAACAAGTGACCCAGCTCTATCCGATCCAACATTATATACAAGCAGAGATAGGGCATAGACTGGGTAATGTTGAAAAAGCGTTGCTCTCAATCACAGGGTCAAGCCTGAGACTATTATGTAAAATATAATTGTATGGGAGAGCTGTGCCATATTATGATAATGTCTAGCGGGATTTTTATTTTTATTATTATTATAAATGCAATTTAAGGCACTGATGGTTTTATGGATTTTAAAAAAACCTCCGTCGTGACGATTCATGTTTTTATTTCTGAAATAACGGCTCAACAATATTCTGACATGCAATGAAACTCTTATCTGCCGTTGATGTGAGACAGTGTTATGGCTGGATTCTGTAATATGCACGTTTATCCACGCAAGTAACTTCCATTAACTATGTGTTCATGCGCAGATAAATGTGGATAATAGAGTGAATTTGCCCTAGCTTTCTGGGTATCTGCAAATACGTGCACCTCCAGTGACCATTTCCCGTCACGGAATACGCAGATTAAAAGGATGAATTTGCCAAACGACTCCTCTCATCCGTGAAAAAATTGTGCATAGTATAAATAATCAACGTCCGTGACTCTCACCCCTAGGTGCACCTCTTATCCACAGTTAAATGCGGATAAAAGGATCAATTTGCCACGCCATTGCTTCAATCCTTGAAAAAATTGTAGATAGTCTGTTCTCCTATAACTCGGTAGTTGCATTCCTGAAGAACACCGCGTTATGGAAAAATCGCGTTATAATAAATAATATAGGGCAAAGCACAGTCCACAATAAGACGTGAGATGCGTCTGCAGGCTGAACAAAGATTGAGGCACATGGGTAGCATCCAGAAGCATCCAGCAGCATCCCGCTGTGTGTGATGCTACGCCGAGGCAGCCGTTGCAACCGCTCATTCCTACTCGCGCAATGTAGTTATGTTCACTCAATTGCATTATATCTAATTTGCGTGATGAAAACAACACGCATTGGAATCTGTGCATGATAGGAGTGATACTTAATGTGAGTACAGATAGGAGAATGTGTCCCTATGAAGTCCGTGCATGCATACACAAAAGCCACACACGTTCAACTCGACTTCGAAAATGGAAAATGTAGAATTCATCATAAAATACACGTTTATATTTTAATGTCAACATTTTTACTTTGAGCGGTATTTGTGTATGGTGATAGGAACATGAATGTGATCTCATGCATTGTAAACTTTACGACGTTCTCATCTCCACACGTTTGCACACTTGCGCACAGGCTATGCAGCTAGGCCTGCCGGTCATCGCAAGAGACATTCCCGGAAATGCCGCCCTCATCACGCATGAGGAGACCGGACTGCTTTACACCACAGCACAGGTAAAAAGCAGAGACGGTGCCACTGAGCGTAAACATTTTTACAGCACTCATTGCATACAAAGTGCTTGCCACAAATGAACCACGAAACCATCACGCGAACTCCGGTCATCCTCGCAGCAACGTCTTTTGGCTAGCCATCGAAAAAAAGAAGGTCACTGCATCGTGCGCTTTCAGTTGCGCTTTTGCGACCATCTGGAACGCTCTTCCGACGTTAGGAAGCCACTGAAGCTATGCACTTTTAAATCTAGATTTTAAAAAATCGAACTGCTTTTTGTCTTTAGTTTGTTGTCCTTCCCCAGCATCTCTGATTAGCGCAGTTGGCTACATACGGCGCGAATGAAGTTCTACATTGGTGTCACTCTTGGTTAGTTCAATTCACATTTTATGCATTTATTAGACCCCCGATGAAGGTTTGGGGTAGGCGAGGGCGTAGTGACCGCGTTACACTATTTTACATCCTTGCCGGACTAGCAAGAGTTCAGTGTAAGCAAAGGATTTTGCATTGATGGGCAGGAGCCCTTGTCACTGTAAGACAAGATGGCCGCCGGTGGCAGAGGGTAACGATGCAAATGGCAAACCAAACGAGGGGGGGGCGTGTCCGCTGCAGAGATAGAGCAATGAAATCCGCTGCCGCGCAGGCACTAGACCAGTGGTTATTAACCTTTACTGCAGCCTTGCACCCCTTTGATTCTCAATGGTTAAAATGTATAATGTTAATAAACACGTAGGTTTGATGAAACAGAGGAGTTGTACTTACGTGCTTAATTTGTATTTCGATGATTTACCTTCTAAAAAAACTCTGGCCACATCTCGCACCCCCAAAAAGGGTATCGAGTACCCCCAGGGGATGCGTGCACCCCAGGTCAAGAACCACTGGGCTAGACGGATTGTTAAAGCGTTAAAAACATGAGACACGGCGACGGCTTGGGAATGCTTTCGTCCAGCAGCGGATTGATAATGACCGGCGATGATTATGACGATGGAACATACAATACAGATGATGTAGGCACACACTCCGACTACACCTGATGTTATTTTATATTGTCTCTGGGAGGCAGTCTGTGGGTGTTACACCAAGGTTCAATTGCGTACTTACAATTCTTAAGTGTATTTCCCATTTTTGTTTTTAAATAATGAAGTGCCCTAGTTCCTGGCTATATTGTCACTATAGTATTCGCCAAAAAGATGGACCTCCTATTGCTGTGCTGCGACGTTTTAGCTGAAGGGAATTGGTTGAGGTTATTGAGATTGTCTGGTTGATTCTCATGCAAACACCACCAAGTGCCCTCGGCTCCAATCATCGCAACTTCTCCCCTATGGCCACATCGCTGGTTCTCACGCGTCATATCGATCTGTATCGCATTATTTAAAAAACAAAGAAGCCTGCATACGTCATGCTTTGCCGGTTCTTTGTTTTGCCGTCTTCAAGCCTCGTATTGTCTCAGTCTTGTATTTTATTTCTAATCGTGCCTTTCTCAAGAAATGGACTTGTGTCGTGCAAACCTTAATGTGGCTTTGAGTTTAGTGTGTTCTAATAAGGTCCTTGAAATTGATATTCAAAGAGCAATCCTGGAAAAGAAATCAGAGTATGTATACCTTGGACAGTTATTGCAGGGGGAATGGGACCAAAATGATTAATTAATGAGGCAAGTGAGAGCAGGTTCCTGTGCTTTTGTAAAAGAAACATGCCAATACAACGTACCAATTTGCCTTAACATACGAACATGCCTCAAAAAGGAGGTTTTTATTTCAGTGCCTTTCACCAGCTGTGACATGGGTTCACTATTTTTTTTTAAACCGACAAAAATGATCAACAGATGAAACGTACTCAAAAGAAACGTGGACAGGTACATTCTTGAAATAACACTGACACAAAAAAGAGGAACAGATGGATCAGGGAACAAATACAATTTAAAGACATAATATTGGCTGTTAAGAAAGTAAGCAGGCCTGTGCGGGGATACATCGCTAGAATGGGGGGAAGGCCAACGGTCGAGGCTGGTGAATGAATGGCAGTCAAAGGAGAGATCGCACCCAAGAGGAAGGCTACCGAGAGGATGGAGGGATTATGGGACAAGCTGATGCGTGTGAGCGAAATGTATTAGAGGTGTCATGGGACATTGGGGAATGCCGATGACTTGAAAAGGCCTTGACACAGCAGCGGATAGAGCCTGGCTGCTGATGAACGCATTACCATTACGCATTCATCGCACATGACGTAAAATATTTCATCTGGGTCGCTTCACTCCATTAGCTTTATTGTGTTCTTTTCATTTGTGCGGAATTGTTCAGTCTTTCGAGCAAAATGCTTACATTGCATATTTTTTTTTCTTTTGCGAGGAGATAAAACAATTCAGCACTAGTCAATTTTGTCTGTGGGTTCTCATATATGGGATGAGACAGACCACTACGAGGCATGTTTGAGATTAGATTGAGTTGAGAAAGCTGAATATTGGAAAGTTAAAACTCTTCCCACGGTCCTAAAGCAACAGATGCTGCAAAATGGCTCCCTGCCACATGCCCCCCCCCCCTCCCCCCGCCGCCATGGTAGGCAAAGTCAAAGGATTCGTCCTTTGAAAAGAAGATTAGCTGTGGGTTAGCGTTAGTTTTCAGCAGCGCTTGGTCTTAATCTAGTGCAATCGAGAGCTTTAGTCACAGATACGAGGCCAGGTGGCGTTCCAGTCATGCGCTCCGCCAATTCACTCCGTTTCGAACAGTGCAGTAAATTCAGCTGTACAGGGCGAGGGAAAAAAAGATTACTTTAATCTGCACCTGGGTCAATGTTCATTTGTTAAGGTGCCTGACCAGCAGTTTGTGTGTGTGTCTACATAACAAAAGATTTGACAGGCGGTGGCTGACAGACGCCAATTTCAAATGGACATTGCATCGTACTCGTCCCTGTCACTTAACAAAAGTATGAAGTATGCAGGTGCCCGCCGCTATGTGTGTGATCATGCTGTCTAATGCTTGTGAATTGTGCCGTCTGTATTTTAATGAAAAAAATCTATGGCACTGCCTCTCAAAATAATTGTTTGTCTTTACATTAGCACCCGCATCATTAATTATCATACTTAGCATAGTGAGATACAGATTTTTAGAGACGTGCAGTAGTAATTTTAGATGTTTCAATTAAATTCGAATTATTATGCATCTGATTTATGTTTTATTATTTCATTACCGTTTATATAATTTTCACATTTGACGAAGGAAAAAAAACACCGTGATGAATCCGTAATGCAGTAGTTAAATGTGTAAAATGTTTACGAGAAAAAAAAACAATACATTTAGATTGCCTCATTTTTGTAAGTGCCATAGTCAGTCCTCTTTTATTGTTTGTTAAAATTCTAACGATTTCCTTTCAAAAGGCATATTTAATGTTGTCCATTGCACTGACTTACAGGATTACCCATGGTCTAGAATCAGAGATGGACCGTGTAGAGAGATTCCTCTTTCAGGCATTACGTTATTGATTGTCGTGTTGGAGTACCATTGTTGTGACCTTGCAGGAACGACGGTTTCAGAAGATTTCTTTTTAATCTGTAATCTTTTTTCCTCCGCAACACGTCTTCTCGATCGTCGCTCACACATTGCAATTCCGTGTAATTATAAGCTCAGCTTTGCTAGTTTGAAAGAGCAATAGCAGTATTCGTGAGATATATGTGTGTAAATCCCCAATCAACTCTAATTTGGAATTTCTACATGGAAAGTGTTGCTGTTATTATTCGCTGATGTATAGTATCTGTGTGAGGTTTTAAAATACAATGCACCTGCATGTCGTCGAATCCATTCCTAACAGTGTTTAGTTCTTCCTGCACACTGCAGTAAAAACGTTTTAAAGCCACATAAACAACTTGTGAACAAGAATCTAGACTTTTCCAGGAGGGATTTTTTATTACGCTGCCTTGCTTTCTTGCTTGTAGTCACAAGAAAACGAGTGTCGGCACGAACACTTCTCACCCCCGTCTCGGTATCATCACTGTTTTTATTACAATAATCCTCTTTGCCTGGGGAGCGGTGATGTAGGGGTAAGCGCACTTTGCGATGAACCCTATGACCTGAACCCAGAAACCTGATGCTAAGCTTGGTTATCATTATTATTTACGTCAGTGATGAGTAATATCTGAACCAGATCCTCCGCCACCAACCCACGTCACCAACGCACGTCAACCACTTTGGTGAAGTACGTTCAAACAAACCCCACAATCAACACAGGAGGGAGGGAGGGCTTTTCCCAGATGTGGATTCGCAAAAGGCCGTTATATAATAGAATAGAATTAACCATAATTTATCTTCTTGGTTCTTTCGGTAAAGTCACGTAGAAGGGAAGTAATAAAATAATAAAAATAAAACATAATAATCATTCAGACTCTGTCTACGTGACAGACCTGTTCTCCACCTGAAGACGGCTGCTTGCGTTGTGGCCAAAACGTCGTGAGAATTATTTTATTATGTTTTATTTTTATTATTTTATTACTTCCCTTTTACGTGACTTTACCGAAATCACCAAGAAGATGAATCCCTGCAGTCACGAAAGCTTTAAATCGAAATTTAACCATAATTTCTTACGAAAATATTCACCGTCGTAATACTAATTTCACAATTTTGATTTTGTAATGCGCCAATATTCGCTTGCACTCAGGAGAGAGAGAGAGAGAGAGCGTACGACTCAGGAGGTGCGAGGAACCACAGAGGGGCAGCCACGCTGTGAGCCGACACCAACAACTGCTCATGCTTTGTGGTCCTCCACATACTCGGATCATATCGGCCAATTCATGAGCGGTTTTTCTAGATGTCAGAGGAATGCTGGAGTAGCCGGAGAGAAGCCGCACGCGAGAGGGGGGCGGTGGCAGCATCATCCAATCGGTGACCCCAGGGGGCCTTTTCCCGTGTGGCCCCCAAGCTGTGGAATTCTCTCTCCGTCTGATATTAGATCTGCTGAGTCCCTCGGTTTATTTAAATCCCGCCTTAAGACTTTTTTTTTTCCTTAAAAGATTTTTATCCTTGTTAATTTTGTTACGTGTTTTTTGGGGAGGGTGGAGGTGCTATTTGTATCCGTGGTTAAATCGTGAGCCTGCGTGCTTATGTTAGGTTTTAGAATTGTGTTGTTATTTACTTACTTCCTTTTAGCTCTGTGCAGCTACTTTTGACCTCTGGGTGAAATAAGCTTCGTAAATGTAAATTATTATTCAGAAAAGATGGAAGCAGATGGAGATGAAGCACTCGCTGTGCTGCCATCTCCCTGGAAAGCTAGGGTATGGCCACCTCGACACCCAATTGAAGGGAGTCTTGCAACATTTGTGCGGTGAACCACCAATCCCCGCTCCCTCCACAGTGCTGAATTACAGGCACGCGACACAACCTTGCGTGGTAGGAGTCGCGGTTTCATCAGTTCACACCGCTGGATGAAGGACTCCGCAAGCCATTGCCATCTCTCACAACACTGCGACGTAATAATCCGCAGCACACTTGCACTCAAGCTGTCGCGTGTCCACGTGATTGTAATTTGTGCCGAGCATTAGCCCATGGGCACTGCAGCACAACGTGAAACGTTTTGGCCACTCGGACACTTTGCAAGAAGTCGGCAGTTATCTGTTAATTGGTGAGAGTAATTTAGCAAGTGGGCATTTTAATAATCTGTCACGTCTTCATTTGCAAAATTGTAAATTGCGTGCCATTGTTCAGGAGCAAAAATTAGACGCAACTGAATTTGAAAAAGCACTCTGGGGCCTTCTCTGTAATCTATATACCGAAGTGTATTTTGACAAGGTGAAGTGGCTCTACTCGTCTGTGAAACAGCGCATTTTGTGAGATGGACTTGTCACGAATACCAAATGTACTAAATTATTGTTCAATTAAGGAAAGCGATTAATTGAATGAGGGGGCAGATATCTTTACGGCGGAGGAGAAGGCTCTATTCCTGTCGCGAAGGGATTGATGGGAGGTTGTAATGGAAGGCAGAGCAGGAGAGACGGAACAGGATGGTGTAAAGAATGGTTATGGAAAACAGTGGTAAAATTAATCAAGCAAACCCATTACAAAGCTGAATGTACAAGCACGACAGGTAAATAAACATGCTTGATATGACGATAATGATTTCATCACGGCGATGTCGTCATCGTCGTCGTTATCGTTAAAACGTCCTCACGTCGGCTTGTGTGCTCCATTATATTCGAAACCGTATTTCTGAGGCCGAGCTGAGATAAGGAAAATTGTAAAGAAGCCAGCTCAGTCATTCATGAGCTTTAGTGCATTGAATTCAGTGATGGATGATGATGATGAAGACGTCAGCTGGGGGGATGAAGGTGCTGAATATAGTGGCATGACCCTTTCTCTACCCCCCTTGGATGGATTTTCGCAAGGGGACGTTGTGAGAAATTGTTCGGGGCGCACTTTGCTTGCTGTCATTCCTGCTCCCAGCGCCCCCCCCCCCCCCCCCCCCACGTACATTCCATCCCTAATGCTCAATAACATGCTATGTGAATCACTTGATGAATTGTGTCACTGTTTATTCATCTATAAAGCAGGCAAGGCAACTGGCTGGCTGGTTGGCAATGTCAACAGGATGCGAGGTTGGCACAAAACTCAAGATTGTTTTCCGAGGCCAAACAGCTGGTCTCCCTCTCCCTTCATTAGGCGGCATTCTGGGAGGCATTTGAGTGACCGTGTAATGGCGTGGTAAATGATCATAGCACTTTGCCCGGGTCAGGGTGGACATGTTTGTAATGTGGGTGACTGACTCGGTCCTTAGATGGTGCACGCCTGCAAGCGCGTTCAGAAAGTAAGAGGGCCAGATAGAGTTGTGGCATTTGCTCGGTGACGGATCAATAGAAGGCGATTGTTCAGCGCTCATTCTGTCGTGCGGCTTCTCAGCTGTAAAATGCTTAAAAAGTTTCCCGCTGACCTTCGACCCTGCCGCCATGCTCGGCGGCTTCTGCCAACATGATTGATCACCTTTGACGGCTTTCGGGGGCCATGCTCGAATGCATCGGCGCCATTCTGAACAAAAAACATGGCACGCACCGAACGTTTTGTGTTTTACCGATTTCAGCTATGCCGGTCCCCCCCCCCCCCCCCCTCTCTCTTCATGAAACCTTTTTTTTGAGCAATGGTAAATTATTGTTGATGGCGTAACTAATTAACACGCACGAAAATAAAAACACAACGCTTCGTGATAAATATGTTATGGTTGCTGTGTCCTTGAACGGTGGTTAATTGTTTTTGTTGTTAGAATGTTTCAAACTATTTGACATTCTGTGGAACATTTTGTCTAAAAATAATACATCGCATTAAGGAAGCACTCTTGTATATACTGGGTACTGAAGGCACTGCAGATCACAAAACAAGTATGAAGCAGTCTCACAACATAAAAAAGACCTGGTCTAAAGGTTCAACAGTTATTTAACAAACCCACCCCCTCCATAAAATGATCATACCAAATGGTTGCCACCAACCGGTATCATCTTGGTGTGTATGGGTTGTGTTGCGTATACATTTTGGAATAACCCCCTAAATGAGATACATATTCATCTTTACATTGTTTTTGGGGGGGGAGGGGAGAGGGGGTGGGGCTTCAATTATTACACGTACGCCATCGAACAAAGTCGGTTGCCGCATCGCTCACCTTCAGATGCGCTTCTGTGGCCGTCTGGAACGCTCTTCCTTCCGATATGAGGAAGCCACTGAAGCTATGTACTTTTAAATCTAAATTGAAAACGCATTTCTCTTGAACTGCGTTTTGGCGTTTGGTTTGTTGTCCTTCCACACCTCCAATAAGCACGGTTGGCTACGTATGGTGTGAAAGAAGTTCAACATACATGAATACAACAAATAGATGCTCATGTTATGTTGATACGCATAGTATGCGTGGCTATTTGCTTGTTTGTGCGACATGCTCTGCAGGAGTAAATTAAATTGCACGCCTTTTCACCTTCGAGGATGGAAAAATAAGGTATGGAATGTTTGAATGGTAGACTTAATAGCCTTGGCTATCTGACAATATAATCACGTGTGGACCAGTGATTGAACATAACAAAACAGGACAAGACTGACAAATAAAAAATGGAACTGAAATACAAAGAGTGCGGGAATAATACTGTGACAGGAGAAATGCATTCGGCTGGAAGCTCTGACCAGCTTCTAATGTGGGTTCCCGCTGCATAATTTCTTGAGGAGTGATTGAATCAACCAAGGTTAACCCCTTTGCTGAGAGTTGTCTGTAGACAGAGACTCAATGGAGGCATGCCACTGCTACGTTTTTTCCTGGGTACTGTGCGGTACGTGCAGCTTAGTGCTGTAAAACCACCTGGTGTCTTTGAGTGAATCTTTTAAAATTCAAGTAAATATAGCCACGCTCGGTTTTGTTACGTCTCAATTTCGACCGTGCTATGTTCGGGAAAATTGGCACCCTGGATAAATTAGTGTTGCTTTCATCAAATGGTTAATTAAATAGCCGTGCTTTTCCCCATAGTTTTCGAACAGTCTTGGCATACGGTTGAATTGCTTATAGAGCTGTCCTTAATTTTATTCTTTTTAAAAACGCACTTTGAAATTATCTCATTATCGCCCTTGCCTATCTACCATTGTCCTAAAATACTGTTTTGTCCAATTTCGCTTGGCATTTGTCAAATTTCTGCCTTTGCTTTCACACCCCATGTGCATCAAAAATATATTATCCGCGGCCCTCTTCTTCTTGATGGCAGCACATCGTGTGCGGATTGCCGCATTTCCAATTGTCCACGATTATGCACGCATAAGAGGAGGAAGAGGGCAGAAAGAGTAACACGGGACAGCAGATAGGACATTCCAATATTTGTCACATCCATAAACATTTCTGCAGGGGATTCTGCCGCCGTGGTGCAACAGTTGGCACACTAAACTTCCAATCCAGAGGTGGCGATCCAATTTCATTTCCCAGCGCGGCAGTTCAAACTGAACTAAGCTACTTTACCAGGTAAAGCCCACTGAGCTGTGTAGCTCTTTTTCAGAAGCGACCTGGCCACAAATGATAGCTCAACGAGGAGGCTTATCACGTGGAAATTTATTGCAGCCAAATACTCTAAACGCATGTTGATTCCAAATGTGGAGGGGAAAACCAGAGGACTCGGAGAAAAATCCACACGACCACGGGGAGAACATGCAAACTCCAAATATACAACAGGCGTCAAGGTCGGGGTCGAACCCACGTCCTCCTGTATACCAGGTGAGGTAGTTAACATGATCTCGCCACCACAGTGGTTGAAACGATGGTGCAAGTTTCTCGAAAGCCTCTGTTCGCCCGGCAGTGTAAATCTGTTCGGCACAGGACAGTTGATCGCTTGTGGTGGGATAGAGTGTGGGTGCTCCCACCTGTTCTAAGACAATTGGGCAGCGTGCAAGAGTAAGGACATGGTTGACGATGATGAAGATGATTAACAATGATGATGACGATGATTTAGGATGTCACGTTTTTGTCATCGCCTCCATTATTCCCCACGCTACTGCAGCTGTAAAGTAACAATGTCGAGTATTCCCACCATTGTCAAGGAAGCATGTGAACACGCCTGTCCCAAGTGTTACGTTCGTTAATCCTGGCACAGCCAACAGATTGGAACACGAATGAATAATAGACACCGCTGTTATCTTTCTTAATTGCATATCAAATGAATTGAGCGACCAATTAATCCTATTTGCAATTATTGTGTCAGTTGCAGATAAGAGGTGTGCTTTTGTGGATAGTAGCAAGAAAACTTCCCTTATCCGCAAATGTGCTGCTTATCCACAACAGCATCTCTCAAATTTGTTTGGCAGATGAGAGGACTGCTTCTGCATATACAATTGTAGATGCATACATTTACACACAGGCGCGCTTTGCCAAGCAGAGGAGCCAAAGTGAATAAATCGGCACGCACATAAAAACTGCGCCGTTGAAAATTCGTTAAGAAATTCACTTGGAAAATTACAGTGTAAATTGCACCCAATTAATCATTAGTTCTTTGCATAAACCGACTGACACTTTATAATTAATAGGAGGTAATTAAGGAATGTGACACATTATTAACTCTTATTAAGTGGTTGTTGTTTTTTCCTCCTTGTAACGCTAAGCAGAGGTCCAGTTTTTAATATATATTACATCTAAATAAGTGGTACTTTAAAATGTGTTTTTGTTTTATCAAGTGTGAATTTCTTCTTTAGACAAATGATATGCTCTTCTTGGTTCTTTCGGTAAAGTCACGTAGAAGGGAAATAATAAAATAATAAAAATAAAACTTAATAAAATACAATTCTCACGACGTTTCGGCCACAACGCAAGCAGCCGTCCTCAGGTGAAGAACAGGTCTGTCGGAAAGACAGCGTCTGAATGTGACACCACCAAGCTTGGCATCGTATATTTAAGCTGGGTTAGGGGAGGAAGGGCGCCTTGACAAAGGAATTTGCATATCAACAGAGGAATGTAGCATATTTTTGGAAAATGCAGATATCGGATTAGTCACTACTTGTGGAATGCGTAGGAGGTAGGGTGGGGGGGTCTCAAAGTCATATTATGCCCGTGCATTATGTACATTAATTAATTTATCCACCCTTCCACCTTCAATGCCCCCTCCACATTACACACACATCGTTCTCCTTTCTACCATGGCCAGCTCCCCATCAGCCATTCAGGGTGCTTGTAGACTAGGGTTGGTTTTCAATAAGACGGTTTTTTTTTTGGGTTAGATCGCGTAAATATAAATGTGCCGTTAAACCCGCCACCACCTGACACAGCCAATTAGTAAGGTTTGTCACGTAAACTAAACATGCCAATTCGTGTTGGAGAGCCAAGCCACAACATTTACAATCTGAGTACAACATTTCACCAGTAATTACAGCTAGCTTCATCAGGCAACAGCCAGATTTGTGGATAAATCCTCCTGTTTCGTTCCTTAAACAGAGGGGTAGATGTGATGACAACAGGAGGATTTCTCCACAAATCTGGCTGTCGCCTGATGAAGTTGTAATTACTGACAAAACGTCGTTCTCAGATTGTAAATGCTGTGGATTTGTTCTACAACACACCGGTGTGCTTTCTAGTAACGAATTGGCATGTTCTGTTTACGTGACAAACCTTACCGATTGGCTGTGTCGGGTGGTGGCGGGTTTAACAACACATATTTACGCGATCTAACTAAAAAAAAGCCTGTATTATGGGTCGTGCCGTCAACTAGATCAGGGCCTCGGAACACTGAAACTGCTGATTGTATTAACACACAGCCCATGTATCCCATCCCGCAGGAGTTCAAAGTGCAGGCACGGAGACTAATGACGGACATGGCTCTGAGGGAGAGGCTGGTGCGGTGCGCCCGGCGTCTCGTGGAAGGGAACCACTCGCAGCAGGCAGAGCGCCGCACGTACTCGCGTCTGCTGCACGAACTGTCGGGACCGGAGCCGGTCGCCACCGCCTCCGGGTGAAGAACCCGTGGGGTAGCGAGCGCAGAACCGGCCCTAAACCTTTGGGGGCCCTAAGCAAAATTTGGTTGGAACCCCTTTGATGTATTATTTTTTTCACCCACTAGCTAGCAGTGACTCTAGGGGGCCCTCTGCTGGCCACGGGGCCCTTTGCAATTGCAAGGGTCGCTTAAGTGGCTGGGCCGGCTCTGAGCGAGCGCCTTAGGGCGCAACCACTGCATGCCCCCCACCCCGTCCCCGACATCTCCGACACTTAGAGATGTGGCTAAGAGAGGCCATGGCGACAATTTTTTTGAACAAGAAATAAGAATAAGTTGTGGGATTGTTGAGTCTGGGGTTTGTTTGTTCCCCCCCCCCCCCCCATCTTCCTTCATCACAACTAAGGTGACATAATGCTGATTGTTAAAAAATTGCTTGATATTTCTGCGTCGGAAGTAGCGATGCACAAGAACAATTTGACGACAAGAAGAAAAAATCAACACATTCTGCCTTAAAATAAAAATGTAAAATCGGCAACGTTTCGAGCACTGCCCCCCCACCCTTCTTGTGCTATGAAAAAGGGCCATTGCCCGAAATGTTCCAGAATATTTATATTTTTCTTACAAGGTCACATGGTGTTATTGATTAATATGTTGGGTTTCTTTTATTTCGGTACACAGTAGCGCAATGAACGGTGGGTTGCGGCGCCGAGCATGCAGCCAGTGCGAAGATGTGATGCAGTTAAAGCGGAGTAGAACTTGCGCCTGTCATGAAGTGAGGACGACAACGATGTGGATCCAATTTGTAATCTTAACAGATAATCACTGGCAACCATTCGCCAATAGGAAGAAGCCCCACACATTGCAAGGTGTGGCCGACGCCATTGGCAGTGGCACGCAAAGCATTAGCGATGCAGCAGATCAACTCTCACCGTGCCGCCTCTATTTGCCAGGCGAGTAATGTAGTATTGATTCGGCGATTAAAATTGATTATATAGCTCACAATACGTGCATTTGAGTTGTGCAATGTATGCAAATGATACGCTCGCGTCGCGTTCGGGGGGGGGGCGGGGGGTAACGAAGGAACAACAAAATATTGGAGACGGAAAAATGTGAAACGTGATCAAAAAGATGGTTAAGAGCGAAACGAACAAAAATAATAGACACTTGAATGTAATCGCTGAGGTGAGCGAGGAATCGTGGCATGCCTACTATTTACTCCTTAAATTAGCAGACTTCACGAAGCTCGTTCTACACAGTCACACTTAATCCTGGCGTGTGCGTTAAAGTTGCTGAAACGGGTGTGTGCCCCTGCCATGAATGTCAACGTGTGTGGCTCTTCACAGCTTACATATCTGCCCACCCCAAGCTGTTATCCTGTTGTGATCTTTGTTCCCCAAGCAGAATACAGATGGGGGGGGGGGTGGGGGTTATAATGGTGGCTGCCGCTCAGCCTGACAATGTTGGGTGTTTGTCTTGGGGGAGCGCACAAAAAAAAAAACGCGAGTCACATTTTGTAAGTAATCCCACCCCCTTTAGTAAAGCATATTGAGTAACAGCCCTGTCGACATATGGAAAAAGTGGCTCTTGGTTAGCATGCCAGATTGCGCGTCATTGGCAAGTCTCGGAGCTGCTTCTTGCTTGCAAATCAATGCACGTTTTAAGCGTAGGATAAGCGAGAAGACTGGATGAGCCATGGATCTCTAGGATGTCGTTATTGCATGTACAGTAGCTGTCTGTGAACTTGAAAACGCGTATAGTCCGTGGTATAATTTATTATCATTTTACTACTGTAATCCGTTTTATCAAACAATTTGTACTTTAGATTAAGGTAAGGCTTGGAAAAGCATGGCCTTGGTCAAGCATCCTAGATCATGAGTCATCGCAAGACTCAGCTGCTTCTTGCCTGCAAATGTATGCGGTGTGTCAGACTAGCGGCTCCAGTGTGTTGTCACAAGTTTTTATTCCATATTTCAGTTGGGAAACCGTGTAGAAAGTAATTTCATAACCTTGAGATTCTGGCAAATTCCATCTTTTAAAGGAGAGCCCAAATATATATTTATGGATAGGCAGTGTTTACAGTGAGACTGAGTCGGATTCAGATTTTCATAAATTCACACATCATGCCATTTCAATACTGCGATATAGCTGTGCATTTAAATAAAAGTTGTCTGCATTAATTATCGTTATGTATGGATCGCATTGGATGACTGGCGATACATTTCAAATTTATATGGCAGCTTGTAGGGTTGTCTTGTGAGTGAGTCAATACAAACTAATGTCCTTTTAAATTAGATTGTGAAATAAATATCGTGTGGTTAGCTGACGGCATTTATCTTTGTGTTTAATATGATGAAGGAAGACTTAATTGAGTACTTTGAAAAAAAAACTAAAGCAATATCAATTTGCTAGTAATTCAAAAGAGTCAAGCAAGATCTATACAGTATTTGGTGATTTAATCTTAAGGTTTTTGAGTTACTCTGTCCACCCTTGTGCAGCAAACTTCAAACGCTCCAATTAGAAGGTTTTCATGACAACTGGCATATAAATATCGGCGACCTTGCTGAAGCAAGCCGGTCATGGCACTAACGTGTGTGTGTAATTAGGCTCTTAGGGGACTGGCATCAGAAAATGGCGGACGGCTTGCCCTAGGCGTGAACATCTCTTTTGAAAGTAATGTGTTCAATGTTCTCACGCTGACATAACCGTGTTATCATACTGAAAGGAGCTCATTAATTGTTCGTACTTGTGAATGCCCTCTGCTGTTCTCTATATTTTTAAGAACCTGAAGAAGGTTGTACGATCTAAAATGATGTTATAACGGCTCAGACATGGTCAGTCAAATGTTAAGGCCAACTGGAGCATCTATTGTCCATTGAGGTTTTCGCACCTTACCCATCAGACAAATGCATGGAATGATACATCTTATCAAGTGGTTGTGAGCATATTTAACGTTCAAATAATTATTTGGAAAGAGGTGTCCTGGTCAATATTTTTCAGGTTGTATTTAAAGGAATTTTTAAAATCGAAGCTATGGTTCAGCTGTAACAAAAAGTGTCAACCTCAAAGCTAAATTTCGATATAAAGCTTTCGTGACTGCAGGGATTCATCTTCTTGGTTCTTTCGGTAAAGTCACGTAGAAGGGAAATAATAAAATAATAAAACAATAAAATAATTCTCACGACGTTTCGGCCACAACGCAAGCAGCCGTCCTCAGGTGAAGAACAGGTCTGTCGGAAAGACAGCGTCTGAATGAAACACCACCAGGCTTGGAGCGTATATTTAAGCCTGGTTGGAGGTGGACGCTGGGTTGGAGGGGGACGCTCTTCTCCCTCTAAAGCAGCTGAAATATACGCTCCAAGCCTGGTGGTGTTTCATTCAGACGCTGTCTTTCCGACAGACATGTTCTTCACCTGAGGACGGCTGCTTGTGTTGTGGCCGAAACGTCGTGAGAATTATTTTATTATGTTTTATTTTTTTGTTATTTTTTTATTTCCCTTCTACGTGACTTTACCGAAAGAACCAAGAAGACTCAAAGCTAAACTCTAATATAATGGATGAGACATGGAGCTTCGCTATGGTTGTTTTACATGTTCATGAACTGAAAAAGTGGAAGTTGCGTGTAGTAATTTAGTGTTCTATTGTTACTCGTATATTTTTTGCACGTGATTGTATTTTAGAAATTGTACAATTGTTTTGCCAATTGAGATAACTGCTGTGATCAACTTTGACATATATGAGATTACAACTTGATTTGTAAAAACAATGCCGTATATGAATCCATGTTTAAGCTAATGGGAATTTCGAGACGCGAGGGAAGCTTTACATCTGTGAATGAGATTTGCCGAACTTTGAAGTGATATGGATATTTTCATCACGGAACCCATTCACACTCAGACTTCGCATTGCCAGCAATGCCCCCGTGCATAATTTCGACGGAAACATTTGTGGCCTGAACTAATGTAATTGGATGTGGGCGGCATACACATTTTAAGTGGCCGACGGACTTGAAGCATCCACCTGGATACCTCCCGCTCGTACCCTTGCATGTTTACCGTGTGTGCTGAAATCGTTCGTAATTTCAGTCTTACCATCGGACGATAAAACTTTGCGTGGTTATATTTTCTGCCGGAGCTGGTTGTCACCGATAACTCTCCGATTACCACTGCAAACCTCCAGCAACCGTATTCCATTGTCATTCGTAGCTTGTCATTTCCATACTGACTAGCAGATGGCCTCACTGTTCATACTGTTTGTAAATGCTTTTCCTTACGATATTAGGAAGCCACTGGAGCTATCCACTTTTGAATTATCCAGATTGAAAACTAATTTATTTTAGAACTGCTTTTTTCTGTTTTGTTTGTTGGCTACGTACGGTGCGAAATAAGTTCAGTATACATACATACTTGGTGCACACTTGCGCACCCAAGTCTCTAAAAAGGAAGTCAAAATTAATGCTCAGGATGGCTACTAAAGAAAAGGAGAGAGTTGTGAGGTAATTTGAAAGAGATCAAAACACGTGTGTTTGGGAGGGGTGGATTTTTGTCTCCCGCCATGCCCAACATGCTCGACTACATGTTCACTAAACCCATGGACAGAGTAGAAGCCGCATAACACCTCGGAATACCAGAGGGTCATTTGTGCTCGAGAGACTGGGAGTCTGTGGATGGTGCCGGATTGTCAGCTCGGACAATAACGCTTCGCATATATTAGCAGCTTCAACGAGCAAGGCTTGCATTGTCAGAGCGCCTTCTTCCACTGACCCTAGACATCCCTTTGGGAGCTCTCGCCTCCCTTATTTTGCCAATGTACAAGTTCACCGTTGGCTAGGAACACCGCACACAGCGCACCGGATAAGCCACGCTCTCCGAGCTTAAATTACATAAAGGGTGGTGGGAGAGATCACGGACGAACCGCTCTTGACAAGAGGTGAAGGAACGGAAGCTGCGACCGTTTCAGCATGCGACACAGAAAGGGGGGAGCCATCCGGCATCATCTTACAGGGCACGGTAGAAGGATTAAAGAAGGAAAGGCTGACCCTGGATCAGCCAGATGACAAATGTGATAACTTGGACTGATTCGCCGGCACAACACCCGACGGAGGCTGCCGAAGGACAGACGAACGGAGAGAGAGTTGTCGGCCAAGGCATCACATTTGGCGATGTTTGCATTGCACCAGTACGTGATCGGTTCCTGTCTATCCTTGTCACCAGTATCAAAAGGAATGTAAATGTCTGTGTATTTATGTAGAAATTCTCATAACACGGGAGGTTTTGAGAGCAGTGTCAAGAGAGGTTGCATTTATAAGGGTCATTTTTTGCATAAAATGCATTTGAAGAGCAGAGGCCACCTGCATTGCTTAAAAGACGTTGGTTATGAGACCGGAGCAATGATCGTGTCTGCTGTGAGAGCCAGATAGCGATATTTTCCGCAAAGCAACTCGAAAATAAATGTATGCCCTTTGAATGCAGGTGCTTGTGGTAGACGCTGGGCACATTATGATTGGAATAGCGTAAGTAAACGTGGACGTGTGAAATATAACATGGCAAGGATGTGTTGTAGATGTGATCGGGAAAACGGTATCGTGAAAGATGATCAGACACGAGCGCAGGATCAGTTTTTGTTTTATTTTTTTACTTCGTCACAGTCGCTGAGCACAAACTCAAAGCCCCCAAACAGCCTGCAGCCAGCAACACTATTAGAGGTGTAATTGATAAGGGAACTTGGGGAAAGACACCATGCGAGGGATATCCTCGGGGCAGTAAGAGAGTGGCGTTGTAAGCCGCAGTTACGGCGGTAGACGGAGCCGTCGATGTGGTGGGCGCAGGAGTCGGTGAGTGATGGAGTCACCGAGATGGGCATGGAAGCGGCCGACGAGGGGAGGTTCTGAAGCCATGCGGTTTGGCCATCGTTGGGAAGCGTACTCTGGGAGGATGGGTGTCAACTTTGGTACGGCTGCATTTTCTAGCCGGAAGGAAGGAAACTGTGGTGAGGTGAGATTGTTATTATTTTTATTATTTGATCTATCTCCGTGGCGAGGTGTTGTAGCATTAGCTGCATTGGCTATGTAAGCCCCTTGACTTGATACTGGGGGGAGGGGGTACATACTTGAGTTTAATAAGTTTACTTCTAAATTATACTGCGATTGAAAATTATGTTTCACTGATTTTATTAGGCATTCCTCAAATGATTTGGTGTAGTATTTTCATGTAAATTGCATTTTTAAGGATAACATTTTTTTAATGCAGTGTACAGAATGATATTAAATAACAAAACTAGAGGCAGCGTGGTGGCACAGTGTGTAAATTTCTTGCCATGATTAATATCAGCGGCAAGTGATATTTCATCTAGCCACGTGGGTCCCTCCTTCACCAAGCCGCACACGACCCAGAACGGGGAAGTTTGGTCAAACAATTGACGTGGTGCGAGGAGGCCTTCATTTGCGGTGGATTGGAAAAAAAGTGATGAAAATGACGCTTTATTTTAGTACCATTATTAAACTACAATGAAAGGCAGTTATTAAAAAATACAGTTTGCTAACGTACGACGTAATGCACCGCTCTCTCTCTCTCTTGCTGTGACATAAATACTGCAGCGGAATTTAGGCTGCCTTCACGACGTGCCTGATTATTATTGAGTAAAACATAATTCATTTTTCTGTGATGAATCACACCGCAATAATTAATAATTTATCTATATTAGGAATGTAGCAGTAATAGCATAAATTATTTCCTTTTTAGGTACAACATTGATTTAAGACTTTTATAAATTATTTTTTTCGGGGGGCAAAGTAGTAAATAGCTTGGTAGCCCACGCACTCGGCTCGTGAATCCGGTTGCTGGGCTTTGATGGTTTTACTTCCCACTGACTACGTGGTTATTTTTGTGTGAAATGACAGAAGCGCACCCATAACAGGTTATTTTTTTGGGCTATATCGCATAAATATGAGAGTCATTGAACCCGCCACCACCCAACACAATAAGTAAGGGTTGTCACGTAAACAGAACGTGGCCAATTCGTCACTAGTACGGCACGCCGGTTGTGTTGGAGAGTAGATTCACAACATTAACAATCTGAGTACGATATTTCGCCGGTAATTACAACTAGCTTCATCAGGCAACAGCCATATTTGTGGAAAAATCCTCCCGTTTTGTTCCTTAAATCGAGGGATAGATGTGGTGGCGTCACTTGTGAGCCCTTCTTGTGCGAAGGCAAAGACGGGGGGGGGGGCGGTAATGAATGCATAGAAATTACAATGAAGCTCTATGGGAACCTCATTTGCCAGTAAAAATATGATAATTGTTTTTTTACCCTTCTATCTGGCAACAAAACTGACACTTTTTTACAAGGAGTCATATTTGGATAGACCGCAATACCTGCAGTCATAATACAAACAAAAGACATAACTCTAATAATGTATGCACTGTCCTTGAAGTTGATTGGTCCACACCCGAGACAGCTTTCCTTAGAGCCTAGTCTCACATGGGTTGGACCAGATGACGCCAAAAGGCGCAGATAGAAGGGTAAAAAACCAATTATACAATGAAGCTGTAGAGCGAACTTGAAAGCGCGTGGATGTATAATTAGTAGGGGTGAGGCGTCACGTGCTGGTGTGACACAGCTGATTCTGCACTTGAGAAACACCTGCTCAGTTGTGCATGGGTTGACGCTCATCTTCCGTTTACAGCTCTCGGCCAGTGGTGAAAATTACGCATTACTGTGGCAGGGACAAGGTGGATCGATATCACAACCATGAATCCTCACAAAGTGGTACGAATTGTTATCGCCCCATGAGAGAGACGAAATAATTGCAAGCCGTGCACTCGACTGTTGCACCACTCAGCCAGATGCAACTCTGTTTGTCTCTTACCAGTTTACATGTCCCTACATTGCATTGTATACTGGAACGGACAAAATGACCCCCTGACTCTTCGTATAAATGATGTTATTTATATGTCCATGTCAACGTGTCTACATGTAATGTAATAATCGAATACCCTATTTTTTTATATAATCTAATGCATTGTACAGTATTTTATCAGCAACAGCTTACTACGTTACCTGAACAAAGCAGGTAATTTGCATGCATAGTGTGACGTAGAATCATTAAATAAAACAGAGATTACAATTTACATTAAATATAGTTATTTTGTTAATAACTTTAACTAGCACTATTAGCGCGTTAAATCGAATCATCGTTGAGCTTCTGTGTTGGCTGTCGCAAATAAAAGGCAGGGCTCTTATTTCCACTGTTGTTTTTAGTTTGATCTGTCATCCCATTACACATCCTGACAGCTCCAGACTATCATTTATTTTTAGGTTTATCGAGTTTCAATAAAATCACTCGGACTTGAATAAGATAGCACAAATTTACGGTTCACTTGCGGACGTTGCGCAATATACATTTGTGTCTTGTTTGCGGGTTTTTTTTTCATCCACCGATGTTCACCGTTGTCCAATAGGAGCCACGTAAACCGAGACATAAATTCACAGTTCCGTCTCATATCCCCTGAATACATTACCGTTGCCAACTTTGTACACACTCGGTTGATGCAGCCTCGCTCTCTCTCTCTCTCTCCCAAGAGGCAACCCAGTAATAGCACACCTGAATACATCGCGACGAACAGCATGTGCGTTCGCATCACGATTACCAGCCAACAGCCAAAGAGAGGGGGGAGTGCTCGTGCAAAAAATATTTTCACGGTGGCATAGCATTCTTGGGATGTGATTTCACGCAGCTGATCTTGCATCCCTAATTCGCTGTGCATTTGTGTAAACCCCAAGTGACGGTTACTCGAGATGCCTTGGAGATGTTTTGCCGACATTAAAGGTCACCACTTATTTTTGTGTTAATTTTCTCAAGCCCTGGGCACATGGGTGGAATGCAGTCGTGTGTGTTTTAAGTGTCACTTTGGTGCATTTAATGTTTAAATTATTAAGCGCATGTGTGTGCGTGTGTGTTTACCATTTACCCAGATTCACTACAAAGTAATGTAGTGGTCAAAATAATGCTCATGTAAACTTACCTGTGTTGTAAAAGTTTACATATGGCATCTTGATTGTGTAAAATCATGTTTTAAATTGGAAACAAAATTCCTGTTTCAAAGCGCTTGTATATGTTAATGATCCAAGTCGTCAATTATACATGATGCTGCAGAAATGTACTGCTCAGCAAGTAATGTTTTATGTACATGTTTACTTTATAATTGTGTTAATAAAATTATATGAAACATTTTATTACTTTTGTTTGAATTTGAAAAAATATTATTGTTGCGCATTGATCCCAATAAATAGATTCCTAAATTGTTTCCCAGAGCCATTCCATTAAAATACAGTTGGATAGACTGTACCGCCTAAAATAAATTTATAGTCTTAATTTTATTGCAATGTGGCTCAGCATATATTTATTTTTGCCAACATAAAGAGGCAAAGTATAACGATGCAGACTTCCTTGCTGACGCCACTGTTGGCGGAAGGGCCTACACACTAGAGGGAGCTCTGGAGAGCCCCTCTAAGAGGGTAATTTGGCCTACTCCTCCACGCTGGCTGACCAGTACATCCTGAACAAAAGTGGGAGTAACTCTCCACTTTCTCCCACGAAACACGACCTTTTCGACTGTGGTTTGTACCCAGAATCGGAATCTTTATACTGGAGGAATCCAGCTGCCCTGCTGAGAGATTAATTCGCATGGGCGACCTGCATTTCAAGTCCAGTGTGCTGACTTGAGACACAGTCCGCTGTGTAAATTATGTAACTGCTGAGAAATATTTCAACTAACTTGAGTTTTCACGTTTTGACAACATCTTTCCGCTCTGGCACGTTTGACCTCGCCTTATTTCAAATGCATTATCAGTCCTCTGCAGTTTTCCGTTGTTATTACAGTCTTTTATATTTTTTAAAAAAGCATCCCATTTCTTTGTATGGATAAGCTTTACACTCTGCACGAGTACGTTATTATCCAAAAATCATTGCGAATTGAGCTCAAAAAAATATGACCAAGTAGGACAGAGTGGAGAAGAGATTACGTGTTATGAATAAATCCCGTGATTTATCCTGCTTGGTGTTGGAAGATGAGAGTGGCAAGCGCATCGGGGAGAGCGAAACTTTGAGTAAAAAACTACATAAAAACTTGAGTCTGTTTTGGAGAGAATGCAAGACTTCATCGTCATCGGCCATGGTCAATCCGCTGTTGAATTAAGGACTCCCCGATCCTGGCATACAATCCATCGTTCGCGTGTATACACGGACGTCCGCCCCTTATATGTTCTTGTTCCTTGGCTGCATCTCTAGTCATTTATCCTTGACCATCTGCCATCGTTCTTTGAGCGACATGTTCCGTCCAAGCCCACTTACTTTTCTGAACATTTGAAAAAAAAATCAATAATCGCCATACGTTCTCAAATCCATGTGTTCCTCTGAACGTCTCTGAATGTCAATCCATCCTAAATCTCTCCCAGATTCATTGTTCACTTTACATACACTTCAAGGAAGTTCACTTAACGTACACTTCAAGAAAGTTCACTTAACGTACACTTCAAGAAAGTGTACGTAAAGTGCACAATGAATCGTGCTAGGAAGCACAAAGAACCGCAGGACCAGCAGGACACCAGCAGTCAGGGAGTAAGCCAGTGCCACATTTCAGCCCCCACCCCCCCCCCCACAAGCTCTGAAATCCTTTCTGTTAAGATGTTATCGGCTAATTAATGAGCGTTTATATGTTGGCGTGGGGGGGGGGGGGAAACTGGAGCACCGGAGAAAATCCACACGTCCAAGGGGAAATTACTATCCCATACAGATGGAATAGGTGGAGTCCACATTTTGTTGTACGGACTTCTCCCCGCCAAGCCAGGGAATGGCAACTGGACTCCCCACAGCAAGGGAGTTTCACAACATCTGCGTGATCGACCAGCCCTTACTGCTTCGACAATGTTTGCATTACAGGCTACGTGCATAGCCACCTCTGGCACAGACTCCAGTTGTGACGACGCGAGTATCGGCAAATGACAATTTCACTGCGCGGTTCGCCGATCGCAACTGTTACATATGTAGAGGTATTACGTACCGGGGTGTAGCAAGCCGTTACGTTGGGGTGTCTACATCAACGTCCGTACGTGGGGTGTCTACATCAACGTCCGCATACAGCCCCGCCCCTCGGGGGGGGGGCAGTTGGGTATATAAGGTGGTGCGCGAGAGAGCTCGAGGCAGTCGTTGGAGCAGAAGAGCCAGTGAAGAGCCAGTGAAGATTCTAGATTTGAAGCTTTCGTGACTGCAAGGAATCATATTCTTAGGTGTTTTCGGTAAAGTCACGTAGGTAAAACATCAAAATTAATAAAATAATAAAATAAAATAAAGATCACGACGTTTCGGAGGCTGTGACTGTCCCACCTGATGACGGAGACTTGTGTTGCCTCCGAAACGTCGTGATCTTTATTTTATTTTATTATTTTATTAATTTTGATGTTTTACCTACGTGACTTTACCGAAAACACCTAAGAATATGAGCCAGTGAAGACTGAAGACCAGCTAGCTAGCCCTGGGACTACCTTGACTCGCTGCTCTTGTAAGAGCCGAGCAGGGCAAGCCAGGGGCGACCTCAGAGCAGCGAGGCCTGTGTCCTTGTGAGGGCCAGGCTCGTGTGGCTGAGGGTCGGACCTGAGCCGAAGCTGGGCCAGGTCAGTTAGCTTCTACTAGGATGGGTCTGGGTTAGAGAGGTGTAGGAGCTAACGGGGAAACGTTAGCTGAGGGACACTGCCTCAGATAGAACCGGGTGAAGGGGCCGTTACCCCTTCAAGTGTTAGGGTGCGCTACGTGCTGTATAGTAGCAATTGTCAATAAACACGTGTTGCCTCCATCGACGTCTCCTGCGCTACTTACGCAGTTACACATAAATGATTGTGGGCCCTGGGGTACGTGTGTCCTGAATGGATACAAAAAATGTGTCCATAAAGACCGAATGCACTTCACAGCATACGCCTCTGCAGGATACTCTGCCATCGGAACATATCTTCTCACGAAAAAATGACCTTCCTGTTAAAGGCTATATTATGGTGCATAAACATTGAGAAAAGCATTTAATCTGCAATGTGTGCTTTTATATATACGCACACTGCCCATTGTGTAATGGTTAGCGCACTTCATTTAACTCGTGGTAGGCTTTTGCGACCAATATTATGACTCACGATAGGATTTCTTGTTGGGTCAAATCTCGTGAGAAAATCGTCGTGTGTCTTAAAGCCTCCTCCACCCGACACATCCAATTATTAAAGTTGTCACGTGAAACAAACGTGCCAATTGAACAATCTGACAACATTTCACGTTCGGGGCAACCGTTTGTTAAATATTGTTTCTCTCCCACACATCTGCAATGCTAAAGCAGTGATACATTCGGCACTGTACTGTTTATTCACGTGACAACTTTATTCATTGGCTGTGCCGGTTGGTGGTGGAGGGTTTACAACACACATTTTGCTTAAAGAAAAAAAACCTCTATTGTGAATCGCAGCACAACTGACTTAAAATCCAGAGGACGCCGATTCGATTGTCTCTGGTGGCATGCCAGTTGAAACCATGGGTCAAGTTCCTCACCCCCATCCTCTGCCCACCCAACAATACAAATGGGTAAAGCGTGGGAACTCATCAGCAGGGTCTCGTGCAGTGGGATAAAGCATGGGCCACTCACCTCTTCCATGACGATGTGCATATGTATGTACTTAGAATTTCTTTCGCACCATACGTAGAGCCAACCGTGCTGATCGGAGGTGCGGTGTCGGAGAGGAGGCCATTTGCCCTCTAGACGGGTTATCTGCAGCGCCCGTTCGTGGAGGCCCTTCCGCCAGTAGCAACACATTGCAGGGCTGCACCTCTACCTTTACTAACTGAGGTGGAGGTGGGGGGGGCAATGACCCCTGCCTCACTGATCAGATGAATTGTTACAATGTAGGGTCGTGATTTGTGTTACGCTGTGGCGAATGTGGTGCTCACTGAAGGCTACAGGGGTCATGCGAGCACACTCGATACAACTTATTTCAAGAGTGAAATATATATATATTAGCCGCGCAATTAAACGTACGCGTCGTGCGTTTGAGCGTACACATTAATGACGTCGTTATGCACTGGCAATATGTAAATAATTTAGAGAAAGCGTTCTGCAATAAGCAGTTTTTAAAAATCAAATTTTGCACTAAAAAACGCACGTCTAAATTATATTTTTTAAAAAATTTGTTCAATGCCTAATCGCCCGCAATGCTTTATCTTCCAAACTATTTGAACATTTTTAAACAAAACAATGAAAAAAAACAATCTGGTACATTCGCCGAGTACATCGTGGACGTGTGCTCGATGTTATGCACCTTTTTCAACGTTACGTAAAAACATTTTCGGAAGGATCAAGGAAATGTATAAATTTCATTTTTCCCTCTCGTCGTGAAATGCATTTTTTTACTTTTTACTGCTAGAATATTACCTGCAATGTGACTAGAAAGGGTCAGGAATAACGCATTGAGGTCACATTCAATAATATATCAAATAACAACATTCCTGCGGAGGGAGCTGGTAGGAACGTTGGGTTGCTCGGTCAATGGCCAGGGTCAACGGCGGCGTGGTGTATTCCGCAAATATGCCTGACTGTGAGGGCGGGCACAAGCCGGCATGAGTAGGTTAAACGTTGAGTTTTATAAGGGCACCACGGGGTGACCAGCCCCTCCCCACCCAGCCCCACCCCTACCACCCCCCACCCAGCCCCACCCTCCCCACCCAGCCCCTCCACACCCTCCCCTCCCCACCCAACCCCTCCCCACCCTCCCCTCCCAGCCCCTCCCCATCCTCCCCTCTCCACCCAGCCCCACCCCTCCCATTTTTGGATGCACGACGGACGGACGGACACAATAATCCCCTGTAGACTGGTGGAACCAGGTGTTTCCTACCAGTATAATTATCATTAAATATCAATCCATCGTTGCTCCGATATACAGTTGTTCATCGTCATTTTTACCGGCTTCCCGTCTCCAAAAGTCCCCAACTGAATGCCGTACTTCTCGCAATGCCGTTGTTGAAAATCCCAGGAACTGTGGCTCATCACTTTGCAAAAAACACACGACACGCGCACGTTTAAACACTACTTGTCACAAAGAAGACGACGTTCTCGCGTGCGCCGTCACTGTTCATTTTTAAGTGTTGGGCATCGGCAGGTGCATTTTTTTTTTAAATAATGATGCTTATGTGATTGGGTTTAGTTAATTTTAACAGGCAGGGGAAGCTGCCATCTGGTCATTGTATATTTAGTGTATACCCCCCCTCCCCCCCATTGCAATTGGTACAGTGCTGCCAACCTCATCCAGCGAGCTTGTTTTGAGAAATATCCCAACATGCTACAATTTGCAGTCGCATGCATTGATTTAAGCTGGCAGTCAAAATGTATACTTTTAAACTGCAGGCAAGTATATATATTTAAACATAAGTTATCTTAAATTTCGATTTAAAGCGTTCGTGACTGCAGGGATTCATTTTCTTGGTTCTTTCGGTAAAGTCACGTAGAAGGGAAATAATAAAATAATAAAAATAAGACATAATCAAATAATTCTCACGACGTTTCGGCCACAACGCAAGCAGCCGTCCTCAGGTGAAGAACAGGTCTGTCGGGAAGACAGCGTCTGAATGAAACACCCCAAGGACGGCTGCTTGCGTTGTGGCCGAAACGTCGTGAGAATTATTTTATTATATTTTATTTTTATTATTTTATTATTTCCCTTCTACGTGACTTTACCGAAAGAACCAAGAAGATAAGTTATCTTGCTAATAGCACACAAAGAGAATACAATGTTGACTTTTGTTAAAACGCTCCGTTGGGGATTTGATTTTTCTTACATGCTTTCTGACCGAGATTTAAAGAGTTAATGCATTAGCTCCTGTCCGTTAACTCTCATGCTGATAATTATTCAATACGAATGAAGCTTTCGCATGAAGTTGTGTTGCTATTAACGATAACCGTGCGACTTCACATTCGCCGACATCGCATCGTTGTACATCTTGAAATGTGACATCATCCCCATGGCACAACTGACTTAAAATCCAGGAATATGCCACTGAGTAATAAATAAAAACAAAATACAGTTGACTTCTTGACAAAAGCACGTTGCCGTACGTTTTATTTTATCTGATTCGTATGTATGTTGAAGTTATTTCGTGCGTAGGCAACGGTGCTAATCGGTGGTGCGGAGAAAGGACAGCAAACTAAATACAAAAAGCATTTCTAAAGAAATTGAGTTGTCAATTTAGAAAAATATGAGTTTTCAATGTACATTATGCATTATAATCTGTGTGGATAATCTCTACATCAAACTAGATTCGAAGCTTTCGTGACTGCAGGAATTACTCTTTGGTTATTTCGGCAAAGTTACGTAGAAATAAATTAAATTCAATAATAATAGAATACGACGTTTCGATTGCAACTTAACTTCTAATTTAGCAATCTTTGTAAGAACGTAATCAACCAGGCTATGCGTTAACTGTGTGCTAACCGACTTTCTGTGTTGCATTGCATTACACTTCCTAATTTGACTAACTTTGCGTTCTACCGTGCTCGTTTATAAGTCCATTCTCGCCTCTGGTCACTATGGGTAGGAATTCAACACAACTTCCCTCTGCCCCCTCTCTCTACATATTTAAGGCCTCGACACAGAGACGTTGTCTTTCTGTGCGCCTATGTGTGTGTCTCTCTCTGTATGTCTCTGTGTGAGTCTCTCTCTCTGCTTGTGTGTCTGCCTGTGTGTCTCCGTGTCTATGTTTTGTCTCTCTCTCAAATTTAGCAATCTTTGGAAGAACGTAATCAACCAGGTGGGGTGTTGACTGTTTTGTTGGCCGACTCTCGGTGTTGTATTGCATTATATTTCCAAGTTTACTATGTTTGTTTTCTCGCTCATTTGTACCTGATGATGGTTGCTTGTGTTGCAATCAAAACGTCGTATTCTAATATTATTTAATTTAATTTATTTATACGTGACTTTACCGAAAGAATCAAAGAGTAATCTCTACATGTTTGTAGTTATGTTTCTTTGTCTGGGGAACTCATAAACTTCTACACCAATTTCGACGACAGAGGCATACTTTGAAAGCTCATGATATACAGGTGATGGGACCAGGGTAAACATTTCAGAATTAAATTAACTTTGCTCCATTCGTTTTCCTTATCAGCCCCAGTGCTACTTGTGCGTTGTGCCATATACAACACGAGCCTTTCAGCCCAGTTTAAAAATTATATAACATATAGACATGGGACGTTAGGCCAAGGTTGGTCTAACGGTTCCAACCACGTAACAATGTTGGCCCAATATTGGCGTGTTTACTGGGCTTTCAATTCATTTTTTTTTCTACAAAACGTATACAGTATTTGAAAAAAAATCAGCTACGACAGCTGATGGAAGTGAAGAGAAGGGCAGTGGGATGCTGTCATCACATGGAGGTTCATTGAGTGTTGGCCTAATAAATGCCTATTCCATACAAACGGTTGGCAGGAAATGGTGTCTGTTGTTGGTACACAATCAAGACAATTATTTATACCTCCTACATCTTACTTCATTGGAAGGTTTCTCCCTAGCCCAGTGACAATTTAAATGAAGCACAGGGTGGAATTTTATTCGTGGAAAAACTCAAGCAAGGCACGAACAAAACATAGGGACGCCTTTAGCTGCAGTCAAGGCCATCAAACATGGCTTAAAATGTGGAGCGTTCCAGTTTCAGGTTGCGAGAGCCTCCGCTGCGACAGATTTACAACTCCGCCAGAAGAACGCAGGTGGGCAAATAAGCTTACGTGTACAACAAGATTCAACTGTTACTTTCAATCGCACTGTTTGGTCACCGAGGCATTTTACCTTGGAAAATATATTTGAGTTTATTTCAATGGCTCTGCGTCTTCCATCAGAGTTGTAAATATTCTCCGGCAAGGAGTCATTCACGACCTCAAACGGGATCACTCCACATTGTGGGTTGCCTAGAGTAGCTTGAGCGGAATTTCAGAAATGTCCGATGACTTTGACCACAGTGAGGGGGCTTAAGGGGCTGCAGCTTGGGGCCTCAAATTTTTGAGAGGTGCCCTAAATACATATATCTATTTTTTTATACGATGGTACTATAATAAATCCTATTTATAATGTGAAATAAAGCTAAAGCATGGATCTGCGTATTACTGACAGTCAAGTGCCAAAATGAAAATGGTTTTGTTCGGGTTATTACTTGACTTATGCTTTACAATTCGTACATGTCACGTTAAAAAAAAAAACTAGGCCAAAATAATCACCCAAGTTAAATGACAACGGCATGCTCGGCATCAGGTATGGGTGGTAACAAAACAGTCAAGGGGTGGAGTTGAATATATAATCAGAATATATATTTATAGTAGAAGAATCCGATAAGCTATAAAGCTCTTTTTCAAATATGTGAAGTAGAGGTGGGCCAGAATGTTACAACAACAAACAAACAAAAAACAATCGGAATGCAAAGTATAGAAAAGGTAAACAAATAACTGAAAAATATATACAAATAAAACGAAACTTTTAGTCTTACTAGATAAAGCCCACTGAGCTATTAGATTTTTTTTCAGAAGCGACCTGGCCACAAATGATAGCTCAACAAAGATAGCTTATCAGATAGAAATTTACAGCAGCAAAATCATCGTCATAATCTAAATGCATGTTTCTACAAACGGGTGTTACCCAAAACAATAACAGCTCCAGGCCTCTCATCAAACTAATGCAGCCTTGCCGACACACTGGCCAAACTTACTTGTCCTGGGGGGTGCATTAGTGGGGTGTGGAGAGGCTGGTCAGCTTGCCATCCCTTCCATTGATGCTGAGCATCGATAGTTTGCAGACATTTGTCTTGCAGCCTCGAATGCAGAAGAGCCGACTCTGCTGGCTACCCTGGACTGCCCAAGCAGATCATTGAAACAATTTATCATTTGACCACGTGTAAGGCTCGTAAACCAGCACATTCCCAGCCATACCAATGGCAGATAAATGGAAAGTAAAGGTACAGTGTTGCTTACACCACTGCAGTGCTAGAGACCGTCTCTGAAGGAGTATTTTGGCCTCCTCTTTCACGCTAGCCAGAAGTCTTGGAAGAGGTAGGAGTATCCCCATTTTACCCCACCACACGTGACCTGCCGATTGACTATGGTTGTATTAATTTATGCCGCTGGGTGGACAGAGGTGGGATTGATTTGATACAACTTCTCCATTGCTTCCACTGCCTTGCCACGAGATCAAATGGAACTGGCAGCTTCTGGATTTCCAGGTCAAGTTTGCCAACCATTTCACTGTTGCAGCATTAGTGCAGAGCTGTCAATTGATCACCACCTGGTGGTAAGTTGGATCCAACACTTGGGGCACTGACCAGATAGACGTGGAAGGCTCAAACGAATAGTGCGGGTTTTCTGGGAACGAACATCTGGCGGAATACTCGGTGCAGACAGACTTCAACTGCCACCTCCGGGAAAACTTCTCCTACACTCCAGGGGAGGTCATGGACATTGAGTCTGAGTGGACAATGTTCAGGACCTCGATTGTGGATGCAGCTGCAAAAAGCTGCGGCCTGAAGGCAGTTGGTGCCTGTCATGGCGGCAACCCTAGGACCCGCTGGTGGACACCATTGGTGAGGGAAGCTGTTCAGTTGAAGGAGGCTTTCCGAGCTATGCTCAGAATAGATATCCTGACTCGATTGAGGGTGGGAGCTGCAGCTGTCACTGAAGTTAAAGCCAGGTCGTGGGAGGAGTTTGGAGAGGCCATAGAGAGGGACTACCAGGCAGCCTCAAAGATGTTCTGGCAAACCATCCGACACCTTAGCAGGGCTTGACAGGATTTGGCCCAGGCTGTTCTCAGTAAGGGTGGCGTAACATTGAACTCAACTAGGGAGAGAGTCGAGAGGTGGAAGGAACACTTTGAGGAGCTTCTCAAACCCGTGTACATGCCCTCCTCTCAGGAGGCAGCCCTGTAAACAGCTGGGGGGTCGGATCCATCACGGCTGCTGAAGTCGCTGCGGCGGTCAAGGGCCTTCGTAGCAGCATAGCTGCTGGGGTGGACAATGTAGGAGTGTCATGGTTAACACGCCTCTTTAATGTTGCATGGAAGATGGGTACAGTGCCTCTGGATTGGCAAACTGGGATCGTGGTCCCCATTTTTGAGAAAGGGGACCAGAGGGTGTGCTCCACCTACAGAGGGATCACACTCCTCAGCGTCCCAGGTAAAGCCGATGCCAGAGTGCTGTAGAGGAGGCTCTACCGGGTGGTCAAGCCTCAGATTCAGGAGGAACAATGCGGAAACCCGTCAGGGTAATGGAACAATGGCCCAGCTATTTTGCCTCTCACAGATATTTGAGGGGTCATATGAGTATGCTTCTCCAGTCTACCTCTGCTTTGTAGACTTGGAGAAGGCATATGACCGTGTTCCCCAAAATGTGTTCTGGTAGGTGCTGCGGGAGTATGATGTACCGGTGCCCCTTTTGATTGCTATCTGGTTCCTCTATTCCCAGAGTGAGAGCTTTGTCCGCATTGTTGGTGTTAAATCAAAATCTTTCACTGTGGGTGTTGGATTCTGCCAAGAGTGCATCTTGCCTCCACTCCTGTTTGTGTTTTTCATGGACAGGATATCAAGGAGCAGCCGAGGTATGAGAAGAGTATCCAGTAATGGGGCACGGAGGTAGCGTTGCTGCTCTTTGCAGATGACGTTGTCCTCTTTGCATCGTCAGTCTGTGAACTTCAGCGTGCACTTGAATGGTGTGATGCCGAGTGTGAAGTGGTTGGGATGAGGTTTAGCACTTCCAAATCTGAGGTCATGGTTCACTCCCGGGAGATTGTGCTCTCCGGGTGAGGGAGGAATAGCTGCCCTTAGTGGAGGAGTTTCAATACCTCGGGGTCTCTTTCGCGAGTGATGGTAAGTGGGAGCGGGAGAACGGCCGGCGGATCGGTGCGGTGTCCGCAGTGTTGTGGGCGCTCTACCTTTCTGTGGTAGTTTAGTAGGAGCTGAGTTCTCCAACAAAGCTCTCGGTTTACAAGTCGATATACTTTCCCACCCTCACCTTTGGGTAATGACCAAAAGGATGAGATCGCGAGTGCAACGAGCCGAAATGAGGTTTCTCCACAGGGTTGCCGGGCTCACTCTCTGTGATCAAGCGAGGAGCTCGGTAATCTGGGAGAGCTTCAGAGTCGAGCCGCTGCTGCTCTGGATTGAAAGGAGCTAGTTGAGGTGGTTTGGGCACCTGGTAAGGATGCCCCCCGGTAGACTCCCCCTGGAACTCTACTGGGCAGCACGTCCCACTGGGCGAAGGCCCCGGGGCCGGCCCAGGACACGCTGGTGGGGCAATGCTGCTCGGCTGGCCTGGGAACGCCTGGGGATTCCCCAGGAAGAGCTAGAGTCTGTCACCAGGGAAAGGAGGTTTAGACCGCCCGACTCAACATGCTGCCACCGTGACACTCACCAGGACAAGCAGATTGAGAAACGAACGAACGAGCATCCAGTTATTTCTTGCGTCTTGAAATTTCAGAATAATTTTTCGGTGTTTTGACATTGCTCCAGCGTAAGCTCTGCGCTTGATGTAGTCGATGCACATGTCCACGTACATTCACCTGTCCTGTGGACTCGCTGCTTCAGTGCGTGAGCGCAAATCATTTTTTCTGTGCACTGACATTCAGATAACAAGTGTTGCAGTGAATTACCATGCAGCTTTGTGCAAAAGTGACCACGATCGTGTGCATAAACGACACATCAATTCAGACAAAAACGACTGACGTGTGCCGTTTCTATTCTAAGCATGTCCGAAATTTCGCGGATTCATCCTGAAATAATGTATTACGGCAGGGACGACTGCTTTGCGATCAAGGGTACAGAAGAGATTAAATCACTTAAATGACAAGTGGCTGACAGGGGAACCGAAAGAATCCCGATGGAGACCATCGAAATCTAATACCTACAGCTGAGAATTATGCAGCAACCAGTGGCCTTGACCTCAAAAAAAAATGTCCCCCACCATCGATGCCTTAGATCTATCCACTGCTGGACGAAGGCCTTCTCCCGTCATCGCCATGCTTCGCGTATTGCGACGCCGCATTCAATCTGGCTCCCCGCACGTGAGATTTATCTCCTTCTCGCCATCTCTCCGATGGTCACCCTCGGGCCTGTTCTCTTCTTTGGCTGCCATTCTATCACCAAGCTCATCCTTTAGTAATCGTCCCTTCTATTCACGTGTTTTTTTTTATCGCCCAAGCCCCACTTTGTCTTCGTCGTGCATGTGTTGTTCTTTTCTAATTTGGAGTTGATTCCCCAATCCCTTTCTGTCCATCAGTGTAATTCCCACCATCCATCTCTCCTTGCTCCTCAGAAACGCTCGGCAGATTTTGTTATATCTTCTTTGACGCAAAGTGCATATTTACAATTCATGCGCCATAGCAGTAATGTCCACAGATTAAACATTTATTTTTGGACATCCGTGTGTTGCTTTTCATTACCTACTCGACCATGCTTGGATCGGCATCTTGGAATAGATAGAGAGTACGTACACTTCACCTCACCAAGCTCTTGCTGCCCATCGACCAAATTGTAGTGCACCAATACTGCTGGGCAGACAGCGGGGGATTTAAGACATTTGCCCATTGGAAAAAAAAAGGAAAAAAACTTGCCCAATAATCTGCTTCTGGCCAACTTGCGCTACGGGCAATTTATTATTTAACATTGATTTACATTTGTGCAACATTTTCGATTTTTCATCTTACACGGTTTCAGTTTGCTCTGCTTTCCGTTTCCTTCATTGCTGTACTTTGTATTTTAGTCGTTTTGGTGACCCAGGTTACTCTTGAAAATGAGACTATCCTTGTGTCTCGTGCGTTCTCACCTCCTGGGTCAACAAATGAACTTGAACTGCCACGCCAAGAGATTGAACTGGCAACCTCAGGAGTGCAACTCCGGTGCCATAACCATTACACCCACCAGGACAGCTGTGCAGTGACTACAACCATAATTACTCTTGTTGCCATTGCAAGCGTTAAAGTCATCGCCCACAACTCAAAAAATTATCAATTCCCCTGCAAAAGCAAACTCAAGAGGGCCATGCATAACAAAATTATATTCGGCCAATTTAAACTTTACGATGCATCAGCATCGATGTTGCGTAAAATACACAGCCGTATTACGCAAACGTACATTTGAAAACAAAACCGTATTCTCCACAGTTGTGTTGTTTGAAAGAATGATTTAATCTCCTAAAGCATTGATTGCATTGCTGATTAAATACCACTCAATAGCACTTCTCGGGCTGATTTATTTTTGCCAACTATTGATTGCTCGGGCATAAATCTCTCGCGTGCTCAGTTTCTGTTCTGCACATAATCCAAGCGATGGACAACCAATCAGGGATTTCTAGCACATGCAGTGCCCCATATCATTCTTTGATTAGCTTGCTGTATTGCTTAAACTCGCATTAATAACAATTAGCCTTTCAGAAAACCAAGCAGGACCTGACCGCTAGAGGAACAGGGCAATGTCAAGTGCGTAAATAAAAATCAATGAATCATTTCCCTTACCTGTGACATGTCCACAGAGATGTGAATAGTATGTACACTCCACCACAACGGTGGAATCGAATAATAAACCAAACGGACGATTTCTAACTGTTTCCAGACACAAAGTAACATCGGCTTACTTTTGTATTATTGTTTTTTTTAAGTGCGACCAACTGTTCCATTCGCTGCCCTGTTTGTTCTGTTGGGATCTAACTTTGTATCATACCGATTAGGTAATTTGGTATATTATAATGGGTGGAAAGTGGTTTTTTTTTACAGAATTAGGATATAAGTGCATATTAGCCACAGCATGGGTGTCCGATGGCAGTGTGCCTTAGGCATAATCAATGCCTAAGGAATTACTTATACGTTACCATAGCTGGCTACGTACAGTGTGAAATAAGTCAGTTGAACAGACATACGCACATAATGTTTGAACAACACAGTGGAGCATCGGTTGGTGCTTTTGAAGGACAACAACGTCTAGTCTAAAGTTTTCTTTGACTGCATGGTGCCCGCTCCCTCGAATCCCATCATGAGGTCTAAGATCTCAATGCAAAAATGCCCAAAAACACACAGCCAACCGCCCCTTAATGCTGATAATTGCTTCCGAATGTATTGAATTCACAGCTGAAATTAGAAATTGTGTGCCGGTAAATGCAAAGTGGGGGAGGGGGGGGCAATTTTCTCCGATTCATTATTCAAAAGGTGACACTGGCTGGCGATCCGGCATCAACGACGCTTTGTGCGTCGCACCTGGCTGAGAACGAGTCGGCGCTTAAGAGCTCGAATGAGGAATTTGTGTTGCGCAGATGCAAAATAGATTGCAGCTTTGTGACACTTTGATAACAAAATATAAAAAGAGGGGGTTGGGCGGGCGGGGGGGGGTGTCGACACGGGTCAAGCGTCAGGCAGGGGGGCAGCAGGAGGCAAAGCCCTTCAAAGGAACATGCTGCATGAGGACAGCAAAATGTGCGCACTCGGAACAGAAATAAAACGCGACCCACAGCATCCACTGCATTATTTGTCTGTAGGGTTGCAAACTCAGGCAGGATTTACACTTTTGTAAACGCCGAACATATTCATAACGATTTAAAGCTTTCGTGACTGCAGGGATTCATCTTCTTGGTTCTTTCGGTAAAGTCACGTAGAAGGGAAGTAATAAAATAATAAAAATAAAACATAATAAAATAATTCTCACGACGTTTCGGCCACAACGCAAGCAACCGGCCACAACGCAAGCAGCCGTCTTCACCTGAAGACGGCTGCTTGCGATGTGGCCGAAACGTCGTGAGAATTATTTTATTATGTTTTATTTTTATTATTTTATTACTTCCCTTCTACGTGACTTTACCGAAAGAACCAAGAAGATATTCGTGACGGCTTGTTATAACGAAACATTCTCCAGGAATTTATATTGATAATCAATCATTAATTTTTAATGTAATTAATATTTATAATTTACGTGAATAGTTTTGTTTCGATTTGCTTTACTTGATTTGTGGCTCTTAAATATTTTAAACCACCAGAAAAATTGAAGATTTTTGGGCATTTGACTGCCAATGGATGAAATGAATAATGCATTCGGGAAAGTAATTATATAAACAAATTGCATGAAGGATTTATGAATACGTTTTGAAACAATTAATCCATTCTGTTTTTGTCGTCTACAATTTTTGGTTCTCTTTTTCCCTTACAACTGCAAGTCCCACTCAAGGGAGACATCTCTTGAAGTGCACCTTATATGCAATTGCCACGTGAAGAGTTTCTTGGAATAAAAAAAATATGGTCCCTACAATTCATTCAAATGGTGGTCATCACCATCATGTCATTAGACAAAGAATCCATTCCTGTAAAAGTTCGGACCCACGTAAGTGATTCTCACAGGACTTCTAAACAATCCTCCAGGTGGCCTCTTCATGCTTCATACAGCGGGGGGGGGGGGGGTTACTTTTACACAGCCTCTGCTATCCATGTCCCCAACGTTTACCGCAAAAATATCCAGTGCACATGGCCTCTTACTGTTTTTAGAATGACATCACGGGGTCTTTAATGTCGACGGTGAAGAAGATGCTGTGTAATATTCACAATCAATACACCCGCAGCATTAACTAGGGCGGCCGTCGGGCACAAGTCACGAACCCTCTGCAACAAGCGTAAACACGCTGCTGCTGCTGCTGCTCGGCCACGTCATCATCCGTAGTAGGACCAACTCACCTTTCACTGCTCCTATAAAACTCAAAAGCCAAAGCTCAGCCCCGCGGTTAGAAGAAATACATGCTACGGACTACGGATGGGGTTTGAATCTTTTTTTTTTTAAGAATTTTTTTCACGGAAATTTTCTGATCTTTTCCAAGTCTTTGGATGATTTACAATGTTATACATATATATGCGTGTCTTTGGGTCACTCAACACCACGTGAAAACATTTTTTTGCGGGGGGAAACTACAGGGCGACATTAAAAGATTATTCCAAGAAATCTTGAGCACATCCCTAAAGTGCAGACCTTTTCTTGAGCTATTCGTTCACCTTGCCATGGCATATTTTTGCAGCGGGTAACCCTGATATTGCAGGCCTTTGGTTCAAAGAGTTTTAAGGCAGAACGGCTGACAGGTGAATCACCTCCCAGGCATCAAAGCAGAGTCTCTGCCTGCATTTTCAAGAGGTAAATTGGCTGTGTCGTTTTCCCATCTTGAGTGATTGAGTGCTCCTGCTACGATTGAGGTATTGCATCTGCGGTATAAGAATATAGTAAATAGGTTAATTAATTTGCTTTTCATTGCAGATCCCGTCTATTTGACGATGTCCGCTTTTATTCCTTTTGGCTCAAAAAGATTTCTCCCATTTTTATACATAATTTTATACATTTTACCCATTGAACGTGATATCTAGAAACTTATCCTCATCTGAGAAATTATATTTTTCCTTTGATGGAGAGCCGTGTAAATGTAATCCACTTAGTCCCTTCTTGCGCTCTGCGAGCTATCATTTATGATGAAGCAATCTCTTTTGGATTCATCTCGCCTTGGTCACTGGTATGTTCAATCATTTTGGTAAAATGTTTTCTGATTTCTATTCTAATTTTCTCTTTCTCTCGGTCAGACGTCATGCCGGGCAACACGCGCATCTCATTAGAGAGCTAAGTGCGCTTTGCACAAATTATTCGGCGATTGTAGTGGTGTAAAAATAACAAATGACAAAAACTGAAAAACATTTGTCAATAAAACTTTGGCCTTAAAATCTATATAAATGTATGTTGAACTTATATCGCACCGTACGTAGCCAACCGTGTGGAAATAAACATGAAAACAGGTTTGAAGCTTTCGTGACTGCAGGAATCCATACTCTTTGGTTCTTTCAGTAAAGTCACGTGGGTAGAAATTAAAATAAAACCAAGAGTAATAAATCACGACGTTTCGATCGCAGTTCCACTGCTGGATTGTTTTTTTCTTTCCCGCCTGAGGACGACCGCTTGTGTTGCGATCGAAACGTCGTGATTTTTTATTCTTGGTTTTATTTTAATTTCTACCCACGTGAATTTACTGAAAGAACTAAAGAGTATTATAACAGGTGATTTGTTTGTGGGCAATTTGACCCTTTGTCATTCGGGCCATTGACCAAAATCTTGACGATTATATATTGTTTCCTTTCCCGGCCAGTGTTATTGACAAATGCGTTGAGTTTTAGTTTGGTGTACTTTACAGGTTGAAAAAACTTGTATTTTGTGCTTGTACGTGTCGCGGTCTTGCAACGCACTGTTCATTACGCTGATCGTTATTTCATTATTTGCAGTCCTGACCTCCTGTCCGTGAGTTTGTTTCTCTCGAGGGCCCAAATCTGTTGCTTACCACCAGTCTAAATTTACTCACCTCGTGAACTAGATCTATATTTTTACGTTTTCTATTTTGGTTTTGCTTATCTTCTGGCAATGTCAAAGTGTCAAGAGCATCACACCAACCTGTAATCACTTCCCGTGTTATATTTTTTAAGACACACTGCTGACATTCCGGGGTTTATCCGTGAGCGTGAAGTCATCTTTTTGGGCACCTCAGTGGCCACGTTGTGAAGTCTATTGAAATGTTTTTTTTCTCGTTTCTCTCTCCCATGCCACATATAATACAGAGACGGATCCTTCCGACCTTTACAGTGAGGGCTCCTTTAGGATGTCACGATGTCACTTAAAAGCTTGTTAATCGCTGCACGTATTCGGTCCACTCTTCTATTCCTTCATGGTTTATTGATGGTGTATATATATTGATCTACCTTTAACTCGCGGAAGATTCGAGAGCCTTAGATTTAGTCGAGAAACTTTCTCTCAAGTAGTTTTAAATCCCCAAAATGCAATGCTTCATTCCGGGAGATACTAAAAATCCCATTCTCCCATAGCTACTGTCATCTTTTCCTCTAAGGTAGGAAATATTTATACTCTTTAAATTTACGGAGTTCGATTTTTATTTTCATCTCGCCGGATCCAATTACCTG
The DNA here is from genome assembly GCF_015708825.2 of Lethenteron reissneri. Taxonomy (NCBI): domain Eukaryota; kingdom Metazoa; phylum Chordata; class Hyperoartia; order Petromyzontiformes; family Petromyzontidae; genus Lethenteron; species Lethenteron reissneri. Next base: position 5,958,960 of record NC_083805.1, read on the forward strand.
TACAGTATATTCCAATGTATTCTTGCCAATGCTGGCTGCACTTTGACAAGGCTCCATTTGCCCGAGTCGGCGTGTTGAACGTGGCAACGTTCAACACCTGAAGGCGTCCTCCAAGCGCCCTGCTCCTTTGGACCATCCTCGCGAATGCCACAGTCGGTGGGATCTATAGCCACTGGGAAACTGGGGATTGTGGTTATAGGCGTTCCTGACCGTATACTTTTTTACTGTGGCTAGTGCAGGTCCTTGATAAGAGAAAAACAAATCATCACCACATGTTACAGCAAGTTCACATCGTGGTTGCATTTTTAACAGTGCGTAAAACAAACCAAAACGTGTTTTGAGTGTTATGTAACGTGAACTGTTTGCTTAGGCACGGCCCAGGCAATGTGGCCGTTTTTTAAATTGTGAAACGGGGCTTCGAGCACATTTTAGACCCCTCTGTAACGCTTACACAGACAGCACTTAGTGCACGGCCTTATGTTATACCGTACAACTCCTTTTATCCACACCCCTATTATCCGTGACTCATGCTATCCGCCTGGGTATTCTTTGTATTATCTGTAATAATGCACGATTTTTCCCATCCTGCACTGCGGAACAGCTTCCACAAATCTGGCTGTCGCCTGATGAAGCTAGTTGTAATTATTGGCGAAACGTCGTACTCAGATTGTAAATGTTGTGGCTTGGCTCTCCAACACACCGGTGTGCTGTACTAGTGACGAATTGGCCACGTTCTGTTTACGTGACAACCCTTACTAGTTGGCTGTGTCGGGTGGTGGCGGGTTTTAACAACACATTTATTTATTTACGCGATCTAACCCAAAAAAAACCTCTATTATAAATGGAGTGAATTCACAGGTAACATTTCCAATAATAGGGTCGACAAAGTTCGACTGAATGTGTATTTAACCCCCTACATGCGTAAATAAAATATTCCTTCGTACGATTTTATGATTTACATTAAGTAAAAGTTTAAATTCAAACGTGGCCTTTTCCAATTAGATAATAATGCTATTTTTTCTGAACATACTTTAAACATTTCATAATATATTTTGTTATAAGCTTAACGTTATACATTGGTTAGATTACATGCCTACTGTCCATTACAAAAAAAAACATCTCTTAATGTTCAGTGTTGAATTGGATTCATCACCATTGTCAGCCATGGCCAAATCTAATTGTGGATGAAGGCCTCCCTCCTCAAGTCGCTGCTATCTCTCACAATTACTGCGGGGTCCATGAATTACCCAACCCAGCACCTGCGAACGCACCGATATTTAATTGAATTACCAAGAGCGAAACATTCCAATCCGTCCTTCATTGTCGTGTCGTGACGAGAAGCCGGAGCGAGACACGCCCCCCCCCCCAAACCCCCCCCCGCCCCCCCCCCAAACCCCCCCGCCCCCCCTCAAACCCCCCCGCCCCCCCCCAAACCCCCCGCCGACCACCCTACGCCGACCCCCCTCGCCGACCCACCCCACGCTGACCCCCCTCCGACCCCCCGCGGACTCCCCCCCGTCAATTCCTTTCCTGAAAAAGCTCCCAGGAACGTGGAGCGAAACTTCGGACATTGCTGCCGAACAACACGCGGCGGCTACAGCCGGAAAACGTTTCGGCGGAGCCACGTTGCACAACCGTAGAACAAACAAACAAACAAAAAACCCTCCACCCTACAGCGGTAACAAAGATAGATTTACGATGCTAACAATGAACTTTCCACATAACCGTCCGTAGGAAATTTTTCCAGAAAAATCTACCATTGTTTTGCGAGCGAGATTGAAATGGGGGGGGCACATCAATATTTTACGGGAACATTGGGTACAGAGCCGGGTGCTCTGAAGGTTACCTTGGACAAGGGAGAGTGCAATCTGCTGGCGGTGGCCGTGGGTAGGAGGTTAATGCATGAAATTGATCAGCTGCTTGTGCAAGGCCCATGTATCTCCGCTTATAGGACCAGACTCCTGCTGGGCATAGGGTTTTAGTAATTGATCGGCAGTCAGCCCTGGAACGTTGCTGAGAGAAGAGGGGAGGAGGGGGGGAAGAAACCACGCTGAGTTACCACGGCAGCCGCGTTCCAGCATTTGAAACATTTAAAATGTTCCTGCCACTTTCAAAAACTCCCACCCCTCATTTCCAACAGCCCCAACCTCCACACCACCTACCTCCCCCGATCTATTTACCGCATCTTCGATTTGCACGGTTGGCTACACACGGTGCGAAAGAAGTTTGACATACATCTGCAGTAAACACATTTGCCGCATACTCTCAAACCTTCCACCTACCGGACGAAAAACGAACACCTCCGTAACCGGAGGGCAATCGATTCAAAGACCGCTTCGGCTTTGGGCTCCAAAATGCCATGCAGAATTCATGAACTTTTCTACACGGAATATAAAAATAAAAGACAAAAGATCCCCCGTATAGCCTTGAATAGACTGCTGAGAAAAGTGCTGTTAGCGAGCATCTACGAGGGAGTGGGTGGCCAACACCACACCCGGCCGCCTTTGTCTCCCTAATGGCAATGTTTACACACCGCACTAGGTACTCATTTGAGGCTTAGTTGACCTAGGGGGAGGCACAGGACCGGTTCATATAAATGTCACTGGTGTTGGCCATGAGCGGGAATCAGAACACAGGTCCACCGGGTTTGTAGCGCAGTGCGCTAACCGCTATACTACAACTTCCCACTACGCGGTATAGATGCACAAACACACACACTCCCACACGTTGCTGATTATCAATACATATTGGGATATATTGCTGCTGCTGTATTGAAATAGTTGTTTAAATATGATATTGTGGGATGTGTTTCACACAGACATTATTCTTGTAAAATAACAGGTTTTAGCCATTTCAAACTGTTAAGAAAAATACTGTTAGAGAATATCTATCTATTCGGGTCAACATGGCGCGCAATGGCTTGTGGGTGTGGCAGTCACAACGGTCTGGTCGCGTTTGTATCCCCCAGTGCTGATGTTTAAAGAAAGAAATAAAAAAGGTCACCATTTGAAATTGTTGCAGAAAAAAAGCAATAAAGCCACGTGTTTATAAATTGCAATTGACAGGTCCTTTATTAGATTTGTAATTTTCGCCAAATGTTGTGCAATGTTCATCGACGGCACGAGAAATAAGTTTTTGGTCGGTGTCATTGATCAGATGTCCTCGTCCGTTATTCGCCACTCCAACTGATTGATAGAAATGATCAAATAACAGGTGGAAATGAAAGTTATAACTGGCAGCGAAATGATATAGGTTTATCATTAATGGGCGAACAAATAGTTGTTACATTGAATAAGTGGCTGACTGATGTGCATTCGTTCTGACGTGGCATCAATTTTAAACCCGTTGGCCGAATACGGCTCCGCTATCGACACGTAGCATCACTGCCCTTCACAGAAGCCAGAGGTCTGTCCCGTGGCACGTCACGATGATGTATGGAACTACGAGGTTTGTACTCGAGAGCCACGCTGACCACCTCGGTGCACAGCGGCCTGTGGTGAGGTTGCCATAGCAGCAAGCTGTTATGGCCATAAAACACGAAAGACGTCTGCCAGGGCTTAGTGCGGTGCGGTAAGCAATGGTAAAAATGTCACTTAAAATCCACGATTTACCTACGTGCAAAACAGCCCCTTGAGACGTCTCTGTCTCTGTTGAAAAGCAAGACTCGTGTGTGGTAACATAAGAATGAGGAGTAGGAAAAGGATAACAACATCAACAGGTTAATTGGAAATAAAAATGCTTTAAATAGTCAAGGGGATTTTTTTTGGACCGTCATGGATGGAGACCGAAAATTGTTTGTGACAGTTTAACAACACCCTGCGATTATTTGCAATTAAACACAGTCGTCATTGTGTAAGTTCACCGAAGCAGATAATTGATACCTAAGATTGCGAATAAGACAAGTGCTATGGGTTGAGTCACCGTGCATTTTGTATTCTGTAGCGGGTGACTAAACGGCTGATGCCTCACACACATCCTTGAATCGGTTGATGTATGTCTTATTGTGCAACCTTTTGACCGCCTTTGGCCACATTTTGTAGAGATTCGCCTTCTAAATTTGAACGGTATCAATCTCGTTTGTATACTATGTATAACTTCATAGTGACCAGAGCTTCATGGTTAAGCATGATCAAACAATCCCCATGACTGCATAATGTTGAACTTCTTTCACACCGGATGGAGCTAATCGGAGGGATCACATGGGGAAGTTCTCATCCAACTGTGGATTGAAAAATGGGCTACATTGGCTTTTTTTTGTTCCATTGTACACGATTCACTGTTATTGGGTGGTCAGGATGTGGGCTATCGTTGTTGGTTCCTTCCTTGATATCTGAATTAATAAAGCTCCGGACACACCGCTGTGTGCAGACACATGACCTTGCATTCACATCTCAAATTGTTGGATATTACGGGGCTCAGATTAGCAATTTCCAACCGTGCGAGATGACCGTGAACTCTACGTGGAGGGGGAATGTGTATACTTTGTGCAACGCGTGGAATATTTAACTGTCTGCAGTCCCGTGTATTTTTGGGCAGGCACAGAAATGGTTTTAACTCAACAGCAATGTCCAGTCCAGTTGATCTTTGGGTTTTCCTCCTCCCATGCCCATAGTAAAGCAATCATCCGTTATTTAACCAGGAGATGAGATGTAGACCCGTTGAGATACAGCACATGAAACCGCATTTGCCGGCTTTGCATGGGTGATCTGGGTAATTAGCGAACCACAAACGAGGCCTTCATTTTATCCGGAGCTGTCCAGGGCTGAGCTCCGGAAAATATGCCCCCCCACCCATCCCGTCACCTATCGGTTGTGGTGGGAGAAGGGGGCGGGGGGCCCTCCTTAAAATATTCCGTGAGAAACCATGAAACCGTCAATTTGTTCATGCTACCGCAGTTGGTGCATTTACAACACATCATCGGCCTGCGTCTTGCACGTCAGTCCTATTAAATCTGGATTTTAAAGGAATTAGAGAGGGCTGAATACAGCAAGCAGGTCGAACATGCAGGCTATATTCTTGTATTTCCATGACAACGGCTCTCTTGGCTCGCCTTTGTAGCTGTCGCCCAGCGCACTTGCTACTCGGACTGTTTGACAATTTTTTGTTTGGTTTGGAGGATTATATTTCCTCCTTTCCATTAACAAGCACGTTAGGTGTGCTTGTAAGGACCCTTTTAGAACGCCGTTATCCTGAAGCTGTAATGAGCAGCCGTGGGTGCTCAAGGCTTTGGAGCCAGAGATAGACATCGTTTTGTTCAATTAATTTTAGAAAGTGGACGACACAATGTTTTTTTTTTGCTTTCACACTGCGATACCGTAAATGGCAGCATGCTTTACACCAGGGGCCAGCATGCTCTGCAAGTACAAGCAGCACCTTCTAAGAGAGCCTTCTATGTGTTTATTTATTTACTTATTTATTTTCAGAGCCATTTTCCACTACCGCAACGAAATAATTAGTTGATGCGTACGGATGTGGAAAATATATTGGAGAAGTTTTTTTTGTTGTACAATCTAACCAAACGGGGGAGATATTCGTTAATAAAATACACTTACGGATTGCTTCCGTGTGCAATCTGTTACCTTACTGTCATAGTCACGCAAGATTTAAAATGTAAAATATAAACCACGAGCACTGCTTGGCGTGTTATCTGTGTGCAATGTGAAACAGTCGCTGGTTATTCTTTTACGATTATAAAAATCGGCTTACGAGCATTTAGTTATGTCTCCTCGATACGATGAGTGAAAGCTAACTTGCTAAAATTACTTCAATTTCATTTCCGTAAGATGGAGGGGCAAAGCACGCGAGCAGGATTAGCCCCCAGATATTGACAAAAAGATTCACATCAGCAGACATACTGTACAAAGAAATAATTGCACTCACTAAAGGTGTTTTGGGTTAGATCGCGTAAATATGAATGTGTCGTTAACCCACCACCCTACAGCCAATTAATAAGGATTGTCACGTAAACCAAACGTGCCAATTATTTCCCACTTCGGCACACCGGAATGTTGGAGAGTACACTCACAACATTTACAAGCACGTGTTGAAGTAGTAACCAATTGACACGTTTTGTTTACGTGACAAACCTTACTAATTGGCTGCGTCGGGTGGTGCCAGTTTATCGACACATTTATTTATATGCAATCCAACCCAAAAACCTTTATTATAAATAAAATTGGTCGTGTTAAAATGAATAATTTCACTATTACAGGTGCACTTTAAGCTTTAACTGGGGTTGTTTTTTACATATATATATACCTCTGGAAACTTTAGGCATTTTCCTTTTGTATGAAGTAAAAGTTGAGTGTCACTCTGTGGACAATGTGTTCTTTCTTCTCGACTCTAGGCAAATTGTATGGGTGAATTGATGAACAGAATATATAATTTGAGGCAAGTATGCTCGGGTGAGGTTTCATTCATTGTAGAATATTTTATCAGACGGGCAATTTAAATCAAAACTCGCAATCCATGCGTGAGCTACAGCTTATTTGTTAAGGAGCATAATCCATCACGAAAACTGCGGTCATCCTTGCAGTGGCTTTTGGTGAACCATCGCACACAGACGGTCACTGCATCGCGCTCTTACAGATGCGATTCTGTGGCCGTCTTGAACGCTCTTCCTTCTGATATTGGGAAGCCACTGGAGCTATTCACTTTTAAGTCTAAACTGAAAACTCATTTCGTTAGAACTGCTTTTTGTGTTAAATTTGTTGTCCTTCCCCCACATCTCTGAATTAGCAGTTGGCTACATACGCTGCCAATAAAGTTCAACATATATACACACAAATAGCCATTAAATAACATTGAATTGGATAACATAAAACATCGTTTGGCACCAGATATTATTCAGAACAAAGCATCCAAAGTCTCCCACTATAGCATTTTTTTTTCATTTTCAAGTAAATCCATGTAAAAACAATACTTTTTCAGCTTTGTATTCATATATTTTTAAGAGTATGCCAGCTTTACCATTCACATACTTATGAATGGTAACTGTAGTGTTTTATTGCAGATAATATTTAAATCCTCGGTGAAAAGTCACAATTTACTGCGATCGGATGAGCCCCAGGTGCTCGTGTTCTGCTCTCAAGCAGAATACGAGATTTCTTTCCTACTCAGTGCAGCGGTGGTTCGTGTCTGCACACTCATTGTACGAGCCGTCGAGCACTGGAAAACAGCTTCCTCAGCCTGGTCGGAGCCGATGGAAGTTGACAAGTCTTTTAAATCTCAAGATTTAAAGTATGATACGTAATAATATGGCCACAGCGAGCTTTGTTTCATAGCGTATCATTTTAATTCGTTTTTCCTATAAATCGTTTGCTTGGAAATGTTACGTCTGGCTGTACCCCCACAAACGCATCTGCAAAGAATTATGAAGTGTTTTGTTTAAATGAATTAACAGGTTTAAAGGCCTAATGGTAGAGAACTTTAATCATTTCCCAGTATTGTTAGCTCATCGACCAAGCAGTCTTTAATTTATTGCTTCAAGACAATTCACAATGAACGCGTGCGCTGTCGAGCATTATGCTATCATTCGCGAGTGTCCACGTGCACACATGCATATATCAGTGTCCACTTACATTTCCAAGCTATCTGGCTGAAAGCCATTAATCACGCTATGCGTATTCGTGAATGCAAATGCGGTGTTTCGCACGTGTGTTGTACATCCGCAGGTGAGTGTTGTTATGACATACAATCAAGATGTTCTGTCTATTCAACCAGAGTCGAGGTTGCCGAGGTGTGCACCTATGGAGATGAACAGCACCACGCCAACCTTTCTCTGCTGAACGCGTCACCCTCTCAGGAGGAACTTGACCCCTGTACAAATTGGTTCTCTGTCGGTGTAGCTATCCTGGACGCTGCGCTGTAAAATTCCCTCTTCGCAGCTCGTAGAAGTGGCACATGCCAAATAATGGGGGCATTGCCGTCACCGCAATGCCAAAAGATCACGTGCCTCGTGTGTGTTTTTTTACTTTGTACGGTTTGTGAAGTCGGAAAATACACCTGACAGCTGCCGTCAACATTGGTTCCTGTCTCTTCATGCCAAAGCCAAGAATGAATTAGCCATTGTTAATTGACCTCGCAAAACAAATATGAAACGCTATGTTCGTGATACAGTTACCGCATTGGCAGCTGGTGCACAAGCACAAATAGCACACAGCTCACGTTTGTCAATAGCACTGCCCTAAAAAGGAAAACTATACAATAGGCGATATTGTGGGTAAATTGGCCTTCTTCATAGCTATGGCCTTTCTCGGCAATGTTGACTATGATGTGTGTGTATACATATATCCTTAAAGGGCAGTGTAATTGACGAATGTGCTTGAGTTAACTTGTAAGTACAACATTTTAGCATTTTATATGCTACTAGTTTTACTACCCGGCTTCGCCCGAGACTTGGATTCTTGTCTTGGATTAACACGCGGCCTACGCGGAGGGTGGGGGTTGCGTGACGTCAGCAGGCACACTGCGTGACGCTGCCGCATGCGTGTGACATTACAGATGTGACGTCACCGCTCACTTGCCTTGCAAAATATATCCATTAATGCGCCCCCCCCCCCCCCCCCCAAAATACAAAAGTCTATTTTTAAACTTTTTGCATTATGTACAGTCTGGAAACTACCCACATGCCAATTTTCAAGTTTGTTGCATGTCGGGAAATACGCTAAACATTTCGAGCAGACACACATATTCACAAATTTCCCTTTTATATATATAGATGAACGTTTGATCATGACACTAACCTATGGTTGCAATTTTTTATTTTATTTCCACTTTAGAAATAGAAAACTAACTTATACAATGTTTTTTTGCTCATAAATAACAGGCTAAGTTTCACCGATATTAAAACATATTTCTGCGATGGCCGATTGATCTTCAGGAAATAGTGGTTTACGTGCAAATAATGTTATATACTGAGAGGTGCCAGGTACAATGAATGCTCTTAGTACAGCGCTGATTATGGTGTAAGAGGGGGGGGGGATTATGTCTTATTTTAGTTTAATACGTAGGCTTTCGCGACTAATATTATCCATAATACCGGTTTTTTGGTTTTATCGAGTATAAATGTGTCATTAAACCCACCACCACCCGACACAGAAAATTAGTGAGATTTGCTACGTAAACAAAACGTGCCAATTCGTTACTAGTACAGCACACCGGTTGTGTTTGAGTGTAAACCCACAACATGTACCATTCGAGTGCGACGTTTCGCCGGTAATTATAACGAGCATCATCAGGTGGCAGCCAGAGTTGCGGAGAAATGCTCCTGTTCGGTCTTAAATAGATGGGGGGGGGGGGGGTAAATGTGATGTCATCAACCCAGGTGCGAAGGTCAGAGGGGGGGGGGGTTAATGAATGCATATAAATTAAAATGGTGTTATGTTCATGGCACGTAAGGGCCAGATTGGGCAGTGGATGCTATCAGTTTTGAAGCAAGTTGAATGGGTGTAAAACATATTCTTGGATCTTCAGGTAAAGTCACGTAGATAGAAAATAATATATTTAAAAAATAAAAGTAAATAAAATACAAAATAAAAATTACGATGTTTCGATCACAACAGAAGTTATCATCTTTTTAACTTTTTTTTTTTAGATTTTTTTTTTATATCTACGTGACTTTACCGAAAGAACCAAGAATATCAATTCCTGCAGTCACGAACGCTTTAAGTCAAAATATAGGTGTAAATGAACATTCGGAGTACAAAGCATTGCGGCTGTGCTGGGAGGTTAAACCCGGGGCGTCCACACATGCCCGTTTCTGCAGTAGCTCGCCCGGAGCTCTGCTCCAGATCTGTCCATCCCCGACTTTGCCCACTCTTTGACAGAATCCTTTACAATTACAGTGCAGCATCGCACCTCCGACTTGCCGCAGGACTGCGAATATCTGTAAGGTGACAGTTAAGCGCAAATAGGGTACTGGACACATAATAAACACGGACTGCTTTCAACGTGGGGCAAAGAGCTGGACTGTGATCGAATGTACACGAGATTTAGAATATATCGCTGTACATGGTCCATAACAACGGTGACAACATTCAAAAAGTACTGCACCGGGTGCGCACAGTTCATTCGTCAGGGTGGATATTTGACCGTCGGATATGCGACGTTGTACAGCAGTTCACCAGAGTGAGCCAGAGAGCACGCCTCTCTCTGGGAAGAGAACTACTCTCTTAAAAGCCGCGCTGACCCCCAGAACCAGTGCGTACACTCTGTAGAACTTCTTTCGCACCGTACGTAGGCAACCGTGCTAATTGGTGGTGTGGACATCACGCACGGGGTCAGCGCAGAATAATTGAGATGCGCATCGTGTGGACGTCGCTCACCTCACTTGGCTGCCCGGCTGCGTTGAAAACTGCACGCTGGATTCGTTTCTATGGCACATCATCGTCGTCGGCCTGTGACCCTCGAATGCTGGCCAAAGGTGTCGGTCTTTTTTAAATCCTTTATATTAAGTTCACTTGCGTGCTTGCTTGCTTGCTTACGACCGTGCAAATCTTTCGGTCGTTTTTTAACCCACTCCCCGTGATCCAATCGAGCTGACATTTTCCACACAGGCTCGTTGTGCGTGACAATTAATGTTCGTGAAAAAAATTCCCAAAATTTTACACTTTTTAGGACAAAAATATTATATTTAATTACCAATTGCTTAATGGTGCCATGCAATCATCTGACCCATAGGTGGCAGCCATCTCAAGCCAGAGGACGAGAGGACTCTAGCCGCCACGGTTATAAAGGATTTATAGTGAAAAACTTTGTTTTTACGGGTTATACTTGTCCTTCTCTTCCTTCTCATGTTGTTCCTGTTCGGCAGTGGCCTGCAAACTCGTCGCAACGCTCGCGTACATGTGAACGAACCATAGGTCAGCTCGCGTGCAGGTGGATCGTTGAATGGCAAAGGATGAAAAGGAGGTGACGACGGCTATGTAAGGCCTTCATCCAGAAGTGGATTCATAAATGGCCGACGAGACGTGGCCATGGTTGTAACACTTGTGCCGCGCAGGAAGAAAGCGCATGGATTCGACTCCAGCCACGGGCGACCATTCAGTGTGGAGTTTGTATCTTCTCCACCTGTTCTGCGTGTTCTTTGGGTTCTTTCGGTAAAGTCACGTAGGTATGAAATAAAATAAATCACGACGTTTCGGGCGCAACACAAGCATCCGTCATCATGGTGGGAAAGCTTCAAATCAAGATTGTTCTGCATGTGTTCTGCTATGTTCTCCAAGTTTGCTCCCGTGATTAAAACAATGTAATTGGTCCATAATACAGGTTCTTTTTTGTGTTGGCGTAAATATATAAATGTGTCGTTAAACCCGGCACCACCTAACAGCGAATTAGTGCGGTTGGTCACGTAAACAGAACATGCCAATTCGTTTCTAGTACTGGCGAAACGTCGTACTCAGATTGTAAATGTTGTGGCTTGGCTCTCTAACACACCGGTGTGCTGTTTGTTCTGTTTACGTGACAAACCTTACTCATTGGCTGTGTCGGGTGGTGGCGGGTTTAACGTCACGTATATATTTACGCGATCTAACCCAAAAAAAAAACTATTATGGATGATATTGGTTGCGAAATCCTACGTGTTACAATGTAATTGGTGTTAGCCAAACATCCCAAAAGCATGACCCTCTTGAAAAAAGTCTTCTGATTCAGTGTGGCTTCCCTGGATAAATCAGTAATTGGTGTAGTTGTTGGTGAGGAGGCCAACCCTACCTACAACCACTCTAAACTTTGCAAAAAATATATTTTTTGCATTTTCTGACCGCAGCAGCGGGGAGTGACTGCAGAGAGCGAGGGGGCGGAGATCAGGGACGAATGTTTTTGTGGAGAAGTGCGTGAAGATTAGTTGTGATAGTGAAGTGGATGATTGCCAACATCGCCGGGTTTCTACAATCTATCAAAAGGGAGGACTTTATGGTGTTGTTAGGTTTGCTTGAAACGGTCTCATAAAAATATAAAGGGATAACTTCAAATATATATGCCCTATAACTTTTCAACAATTACTGAACAGCCCAGCTGTGGTATGATCCTCACATAAGTCCAATGTGGACCGAATCAAAACTTGGCCGCGTTCCACAACACAAGGACCATTAAGCCTGTCATTCTGCCCAAAACAGTGTTCTATACCATGCCTTGCAATGCTTAGCGATTCCTTATTGGAGGAGTCCATACATGGAGGATATTTGACCTACTTACTGGATTGCCATCTACCTGGCGATCATGTGGTTGTCCCACACACTCGTGTGGTCCACCGACCATGGCTAAAATCCTTGCCCACAGCGGAATGCACCATCAACACCCAGACACCGTCGACGGTGTTTGCACATATTCTTAGGTTTTTTCGGTAAAGTCACGTAGGTAAAACATTAAAATTAATAAAAGTAAAATAAAATAAAAATCACGACGTTTCGGAGGCAACACAATCTTCCGTCTTCAGGTGGAACCGTCACAGCCACGCTTGAACTGCCCTTCCACGGCACTCTCCCACCCCCTCTTCATCGCACTCTGCTCCTCTCCGCGGACTCTCTGCTCCAGCAGCCCACACACTTTCATTCTAAAGCGTCCAGTTAACCTTCGCTAAAGTTGGAGTTCGCTCATCCACTTCTCTGCTATCGATAGTCTGAAAATGGTTTCGCCCCCCACCCCAGCCATCTACACGGTCGACTTCCTTCCTCAGATCATGTTCGGAATCAAGACTGGCCCTTACCCCCCACTCCTCTGTCTATAGCCACTTTATATTTTTTAAAAATGCCGATCGTTTCTGTACTGCACGAAGAGAATGTAGTTGCATTTAAACGCTGCTATAGGAATTCAAATACCGTTGTAAAATCGTGGTGTGCGAGCGGGGTTTACAGGAAGTTTCCCAAATCTGCGTTGGAGTGTTTTTAAATTGCAATCAGTAAAAATATTACATTCGAAATAATTAATTGGCAGGTTTTGCAGCGATGTTTTTTTTTAAGTAATGAAGCGGAAACAACTATTTTGATTGAAATCTAAATGGCTGGTTTTATTGCAACCTGATCATTTGTCAAAGAAAATTCATGCCATTTAAATTCATCGGGACATGTGCTTGTTTACAAGTCCATATTAAAGCGGTTATGGTTGCTGGCAGTATGCACGAAAAACAATGGTTGATATTTGCCCCTAATAACATCAAGCAATAATATAGTACCGTGAAGTTTGTAAAAAATAGTGTCCGGTTGATATGTGAAATGGTTGGAGCATGTGCCGCACATCGAGTTATCGCCGTGTATTCCTCAATGCAACCGCCATTTGACTGCACAAAAGGCAATGGAAATTGCAGCCAACCCATAACACGATGTTCTTTCTTAACAAAATGTTTTGTTCCGTTTCTCTGAAAAGCTATAAATTCCTACCTCCACGTATTTTTAGTTGAACGCTGAATTTCAACAATTTTTAATGATAGCAGTGAAAAAGGACGAAAGTTTTTTTCGAGAGTCATAATGATTTTGATTAAGTTGCATATCTCTGCCCACAATGACACGCGTGTATTGTGTAAACAAACAATTAAAATGTGGAGGTGGTACACCCTTGAACATTCTCAAGTCACTGTTGAATGTGCGTGCATTTTTTTCTTTACTGTTTTTTTCACATGTATGTTTTAAAAAAATTTACCATGTATGTTTTGGCATCCAGTATTACGATTCATATTTGATTTTTGAGTTAGGCAGCATAATTATCGGACAATGTGTCATAAGAACCCTCCACCACCCAACACAGCCAAATAAATTCAATTGGGCCACATGTACAAGCGTTTAAAGCACAAATTATTGTTTCACCTCACCGGTAAGTGGAAGAATAATTCTCACAACCACATCGCTATCAACCCATACGGTTTACCCGTATTCTTGTACAGGGAAATTGAGTTCAAGTAGTAGAGCCGTTTCAATGCGGGCAAAAAATGTGTGTCTATTTGTTTGTGTTTCTTCCTTGTGATGGGACTTTGTAGGATGAACGTTGAGATTTATAAGGGCACGGGGTGACCAATAAGGTCCGAATTGGTCTGTAATAAGGTAGGGAGGGCACTTATCAGGGGTTGACGGGTATGCAACCAAACATAGCCATTAGACACGTTTAATTTGAAACCACTTTAAAAAGGTCATCTGGAAAATGTCCGAGTTCTCAAAAGAAAAAATCAAGTTGGTCAAAAAACGTGGCTCTATCAGTGGGTGGTCTTCGTGACACAAACGTGGTCATGCATACATCGTGGACCATCATTGTCGAGTATACAAGTAACAAAACAAAGCATAGGTTTTCCCCTTTTTTCTGGCAACTAAACAGGTGTCGAGATGTTAAAACACCAAACTGAAACCTTTAACAAGGAATCATGTCTGCGTTAACCACAATACTTGTGGTCAGAGTGCAAACAAAACCATACTCTGATCATATAGGCAATGTCTCTCTTTTTTTTGCATTCTGACCACAAGTATTGTGGTTAATGCGGACATGATTCCTTGTTAAAGGTTTCAGTTTGGTTTTTCAACATCTTAACACTTGTTTTGTTGCCAGAGAAAAGGGGAAAACCTATTCTCATATTTTGGTACTAGGCAAAGAAGGTCCCATGATGTAACAAAATAAAGTATTAATCTTCCTACATATTTTTCTACTTTAAAAAATGAAATAAAAATGTTACACTTCCCATTAAGCATAAGGCGTTCTGGGAGGGCATAATTTCAGCAACGTACAAGGAAACTGGAACGGGTTCTAACGCTGCTTGAACTTCCAGGTGTTATCGGCCATGACCGTCTTGTTAAGAGATGGGTCCCTGGCAGTTCATCAGCATTGGTTCAAGCCAAGCCCGACTCTGCTGATCAGACGACTGTATAAGTCGACACTGGCCTGGGTTGAACAAATGCTCCTGAAATGATGCACTCCCAGAAGGCCTTGGAGTTGACATGTAGTGTAGAAAATACTTTTCTTATTTTTTTATGTGAAGGGACAGATACAGGAAGGCGACATTGACTGCAAATTTTGGTCAGATCGTTCTGTGATCTAACCAAATTATCAATTTGCGAATCACGTTTTTGAATACATCATCATTTCATCATGGTTACGGCACTGCTCTTGGACAATTTCATCCGCATGAATTATCTTTGCAACTGGAATGTTGAGTCATGAAACCTCCTTCAGTATTTGCCATTACAAAAGAAGTACAATTTCACAGCAAAATAACACGAACAACAAGACAGTGGTTCCTACGTGAATATTAAAATATCCAAATGACAATTTTTGACACTCAATCACATTCCGAGCAGCTTGCCATTGTTAAACTTCAGGTAATTTGTGTTCTGCCAGGAACTCGCTGTACGGATTATCTGTCACGAAATCCCAGCGTTCACTTGCATCGTTTATTCACTGCACTACTGCGCTGGACTGATAAGGAGGGATTGCCACCTCATGGCATGTATGTGGAGGGGCATACCAGTATATTTTAAATTTGCAACAAATGATAACACCCTACCATTAGCTGTGTTGCAGAAAAACAATACATCCTTACATCCTATAATACTATAGTTGCCTTCATCAAAGGACATTCATGACATAACTCCCATAACAGCTTTGTAATGGGGGTCGGCAGGGGGGGGGGTATAAGTTCAGGTTCATTGATTAGGTGTAGCCCTGTGAGCCATTCGACTCTTGAATCAGGTGCAACCGCAACAAACAAAAAACAAAAACATGAACAAAAAACATCTTGAAGTGAATATGTGACTAAGTGCAAACAGAAAATCCAAGAAAAGACAGCAAAATATTGCAGAAAAAAAATCACCGTACACCAACGCTGTGTGCAAAAATCCCAGTGGTGCACAAACTGTGCTTCGATGAACCTGGTGACTCAAGTTTGAATTCTTGACCACGGCTAACATCATTGTGGCGAGTGATCTCCGCATCTGTTATGGCCTCTCCCCCTTACATCTGCACTGACCAGCATGGCGAAGAATGGGTGAAGTTCAACACACACAAAGGGCTGTCAATTATTATCGCCAAACATGTTTGCAGTGTGGCGGAGGTGGGGGGGGAATGGTAATTATGATCATGTTTAAAAACATAAATTGTATTTGGGATGAGGGGAGGAAACTAGAGTGCATCGTGGAAGAGTGGGAGATATAAAGCACGAGATTGTGGGGGTGATGCAGGGTGACGGGGGCCCAGTTAGGCAGGGTGGTTTTTTACACGTGGAGATGGCGTTAACTTTAAGAGGTCATGAAGGTGTTATACGTTAGCGTTGGGCCAAGCATGTGCTTGGAGAATTGGGCATGTGCTCTATGTATTCCTTATTTCACCAGGCGGTAAAACATTGCCTCTTTTGCAATGACAACTTGGGTTTCGCAAAAGGGCGACCGGCAAGGAAGACCTGAGCAAAAAGGTGGGTAAAATAATCAGTGGTCATTAAAAATGTATACTTGAGCTCGATCAATGACCGATGTTGTCCAGGAATATTGGTTCGTACGGTCGATTTCAGAGCTTGCCGGTGAATAGGAATACCAGTGAACTGATCGGCAAGTCGCGTGTGGTGTGGGGTAGAGTGTAGGTATGCGCACATCTTCTACCATAAGTCTCGCCAGCGTGATCAAGGAAGACAAGACACCCTCCTTTGCCAGTACCAAAATATACTAATAAGGGTTTTCCCCTTCTTTCTGGCAACAAAACTGACACATTTTGCAAGGAATCATGCTTACATTAACCACAATACTTGCAGTCAAATGCAAACAAAAAACAATACTCTGATAATTTATGCATTGTCTTTGAAACTGATTGGTCCACACCAGAGACAGCTTTCTTTGGAGCCTAGTCTCATATGGTGTTCGACCAGATGACAACAAAAGGCGCCTTTTGGCGTCATCACCATATGAGACTAGGCTCCAAAGAAAGCTGTCTCTGGTGTGGACCAATCAGTTTCAAAGACAATACATAAATATTTAGAGTATTGTTTTTTTTTGCATTTGACTGCAAGTATTGTGGTTAATGTAAGCATGATTCCTTGCAAAAGGTGTCAGTTTTGTTCCCAGAAAAGAGGGGAAAACCCCTATTAGTACAAGACACCCTCTCGCAGTGGGCTCAGTCGAGCTTCCCTCTCGCCGAGTCCGTTCGCCCAACAACGGCATGCGCAAAGAAATTGCAGCGTTGGACCTCGTCCACCTACAACTATCAACGAGAAAGTGTTATTTCCCTTGGATTTCACGCCCAAATTGTTCCTTTTCGGTGACGTTGAACACTTCTGGTCATCTCTTTCACTCGCAGTGGACAGGGCATTGTGTCCTGCAGAACTATGGTGGGGTGTGTGTGCCATGATTGAGGCATTGAAACGGATGTCATCACAAGGATGTGAAGAGATTGGTACCATGGGGAGGGGGGGGGGGGAGAAAAAGAGACCGGAGAGGTTTGATTTGTTGTAGAATTATACAACAAATCGATTCTCGAGTTCATTTTTGTAAGATGGGAACGGTTTTCAATATATATTTTTGTACGTCTGGGAATTCCCCAGAGGGTGGTGAGCAAAGTCTCACCTTTTACCTGGAAGGCCACCTGGCACAGTTACTGGAGGATTTATTGGTGGAGTGGGATTTTTTAAGGCTGTGGAACAAGGGAAATGCCATGGAGGAATTTTGAATGAGGCGCTTGCGGAGCGGAAGCCGGTGCTTTGAATGCTCGTCAAGACTCAGGCTTCAAAATATTGTGCGTTTCCATTCCTGCTTTGGCCACGGACAGAATTTGGCTTGTAAATGCCAGAAGTTGTTCCCATGTGTCCCTCACACCGTTTCCTTCACCAAGAGGCAGTAAATGAGGGGGGGAGATGTTGTTCAATGCGAGAGAGAAAAACCCGTACATTTGGTGAGCTCATCGAGAGCGAGGAGAGGATACGAGTGGGTTTTGACTTTGGGAGGATGGTGTGGTACACATTTGGCGATGTCAGAAACGTTGGTTGGAGATATTGGATTGGTTTATTCAGGGCTTCGCTGGTCGAATGCGACCGCTGTGCGTGACCCTATAGAATATATGCAGCGATTCAATGCGGTGCTATTCTATTTCAATCTATAGGTGTACATCTAGAATACTGTGGCTCTATACAAAGTGGTGACTAGAATCTACACAGTTGTCAATGTGTGTAACTTCTAGTCCTGTGGACTTATAGCCACAGTAATCTATAGAATTGTGGTTCTCAACCTTTCACTAATGTACCCCCCCCCCCTCTCCTTGTTGAATTTTGTTTCAACCAGGTACCCCCCCCCCCTTTCCCGACCCAATATGTTTCTGAGAAATAAATGTACGAATGTAAATCTATATTTTAACCCATTGCCCATGTGTAGTATACCAACTAGTGGCTAACTTCAAGCGAACAAAATAAATAAAAATCAGACGCTCGGCGTGCGCAAATTTGTCCACGCACGCCGGTTACTCTTGCAAACCACATGGTTTACGATCAGCGAG
The DNA here is from genome assembly GCF_015708825.2 of Lethenteron reissneri. Classification (NCBI taxonomy): domain Eukaryota; kingdom Metazoa; phylum Chordata; class Hyperoartia; order Petromyzontiformes; family Petromyzontidae; genus Lethenteron; species Lethenteron reissneri. The sequence goes on from NC_083805.1 coordinate 5,977,407, forward strand.
ATTCGAAAGGTATATTTTATATCGTTCTAGATTACAATATGGATTAAAATTTATCCTGGTTATTTTATATTGGCAGATTCATACGTGACTATTTCCCAATGACTCGCGTATGATATCATTTCACACATTTATAAATCACAGCACGTACCCCCCTGGGACATGGCAGCGTGCCCACAAGGGGTTCACGTACCCCCAGTTGAGAATAACTTGCACAGAATTTACAGAATCTCTAAAATTAGTCGTGGTATATATTCGTATAATTTCTAGTGTTGTGAATCGATAGAACCTGGTGGTAAGAGGCTGTTTTATAAGGGTGCCATGGTGGCGAGATGTTAACTCCCTCACTAGGTATACAGGAGGTCGTGGGTTTGATCCCAACCCTGACGCCTGCTGCTGTATATTTGGAGTCTGCATGTTCTCCCCGTGGATTTTTTTCTCCGGGTCCTCCGGTTTTTCACCTTCCGCATTTATAAACGTGCACTTAAAGTATTTGGCAGCGTATACATTTCCACGCGATAAGCCACTTAGTTGAGCTATCATTTGTGGCCAGGTCGCTTCTGATAAAGAGCTGTACAGCTCAGTGGGCCCTTTCCTGGTAAAATAAAATAAAATAGTTTAGTTTACTACGTGATGAATTGATACATTTAAGCCATTCCATTTGCACCTTTAATATATTTGTGGTAAATCTATAACATATCTAGTGGTGAGAATCTATAGAATCAGAAGATGGAAATATAGTTATACGACTTCCGAAATCAGCGACACGAATCTATACCATTTATAGTGATGTCAATCTATAAAATCTCAAATGATTTTAACCTACAGCGATATAAATCTATCGAATTTATTGCTGCAATTAGCCGTTATAATTGCACCCTCACCAATTACTCACTAAAGCACATTCTCTGAATGTGATTGATTAAATTTCAAACATCATAATGCTCTCTTTGCTCTTCTTGGTTCTTTCGGTAAAGTCACGTAGAAGGGAAATAATAAAATAATACAAATTAAAATAATAAAATAAAATGTTTTATTTTTATTATTTCCCTTTTACGTGACTTTACCGAAAACATAAAATAAAATGTTTTATTTTATTATTTCCCTTTTACGTGACTTTACCTGAAAACATAATAAAATAAAATGTTTTATTTTTATTTTTTTATTATTTCCCTTCTACGTGACTTTACCGAAAGAGCCAAGAAGATGAATCCCTTCAGTCACGAAAGCTTTAAATCGAAGCTCTCTTTGCTCTCTGCAAAAGTAGCACAATTTGCACAGATTTTCTTTCCTGAAAGAAAGCGCTGCATTAAGTAAGCATGTCAAGGAGTGTCGAATAGAAATGTTATTTTACTTACTTTCTTGTCAAAAACACACGGCAAATGTCACACTTGTTATAATTTGACAAACTTTTTCAACCGACAACATATTTTTTAAATTTTATTTCCCGATGGAACATTACAGAACGTTGCCTTTCTGTTCATTTCTATTCGCGAAAATGTTTAAAGGACCATCGTGGAACATTATTGACTTTGAAATGAAACATGATTGGAAAAACAATTACTGGAACAGAACACTTAAGAGGTGAATAGACAAATGTTTGCACTGTGAACCGAACGAAACTGTACATTTTTTTATATTATAGACAGCATTTCTATACTCTTTGGTTCTTTCGGTAAAGTCACGTAGTCAGACCGTGTAGCAGCACCCCCATTTCCAATTCACACGGCAGCGAAAGGTGTCGCAGTCGTAACACTTGAGTCTCACAGAAACAAGCTCCTGGGTTCCATTCCTGATCAGAATCAGAAAAGGTTTTATTCGCCATGAAAGTTCGCACAGACAAGGAATTTACTTTGGCAGGAAGGTGCATACATTCAACATATAGGAATCTCAAATCTTAAATAAGTGGTTTACAAGTCTAACTATACTAAAGGTACAACGTCTAACTAATACTAAGGAGCTAAAGTATGTAAAAATGTAATAAAATAAAATCTTAAATATACAATGGCTATAATATACAATATAAAATTACAAAAATGCAAATAGGATAACATAGTGCAAATATGGCAGGTTGTCATTGTGCAGATATTGTGTTAAAGTCAGTTTGAGCATTAAAGTCAGTTTGAGCCCCTGGCCTTGTTGAAGAGGCCAGCAGCGGATGAAAAAAAACTGTTTTTGTGGCGTGATGTTTTGGTCCTGATGTAGCTAAATACACGATGCAACTGGGCAAACGTACCAATGTTGACAAAAAATATTCTGCCTTTTTTTGTTGTTAACTCAATGGAGGTTTTTCTGGGTAAGCAAGTATATTAATAGCAATGATATTCTCACAAACATCGGCGTAACTGTTCACGGATTGCACTTTCAGCATGGCCACAATTCCGTGCCAGATATCAAGTGTGTTTTATGGCAAGGTGTTGCTTCACGGAGAATGGGATTTAGTTGAGACTTACCTAAGATGTCGTCAGGGTCTCAGGGGTGACAGGATTTTTTTTCACCCCTCTTCTATACAGATTAGGAGATGGATTTGTCCAAAGCCCCTCTGTAGCATGCATTGGATTGCTGCAATAGCCGAATAATCAACCAGAAGCTGGGGATGTGCAGGATGGGGTGGCTGGGGTTGAAGTGATATTTGCTAATGAAGGGAATTCATGCATTTACATTTAGATTTTTGTATGGAGGAGGAGATCATGGGAGAACAGGCATATGATTTGAGGTAGAGTAGTTCTTTTCATTCAATTCACTGGACAGAATATAAAGGTTTCTGCGCCTCTTTCCCTTTCACTTTGTTGATTAATGGGATGTAGTTGACAGAGCAGTGTGGATGGTGAATGTGTTTTTTGTTTTTTTATCACCTCCTCGCCCAGAGTTTGTGATACCACCCGTGGACTTTCTACAAATGCTTTTAAGTGGGGCCAGTGCTGAAAATACAAAATTAGCTTTACATAAACCCCCATCAGCCTGTTTGCCTTCATTTTTAAATGGATAGCACAGATGCTGATGACCATCTGAAAGCTGTGCGAGGGGTACGATTTATGCCTATAAAAAGGTTGAAACAAGTTAATCTTAGAAACCTAGATCACGTGCATGCTGACTGTTCGATAAGGTCAAACTCCGAAACGTCTCGGAATAATGTATTTTCGGTCGGAGTGCCTTTTCTCATTAAGGTTCATTTATAAATGTGATGCCTCGGCATTTTCCGCTGTGGTGGTTGCCAAGAGAAAAGACAAATAGAGCTTTCTAGGTGGTAAGAGCATGGACGTGGGGGTGGTGGGTGGGGGGATAATTTATTTTTTTAATTGTTGTTCTTATAGCCCAAGATCACAGTTACCACGTTCCCATGACCACAGGAAACAGCCTCGCGCGCAGTGTTCTCACGGCAAGTCTTACAGACCAAAGCAAACTTCACCACGAGCCCGCCACCCTGTGCCCCGGACATTTCTATGAACCCCATAACTCCGCGCGTTTACCCGCGGCAACCCAAGAGTCAGTTGGCTTGGTGGTGGAGTGAGTAGCTTGCAGTCGGAAGCTGGGGGAACGGGGGGGGGGCAGGGACGGTCGACTCAGCTCATCATCCCTCCAGGGTCAATCGTGGTTGGCTGTCCTGTGGATAAATCGCTCCTCCCGTAGGAATATGGATTATCCACCGTTGGCTTGGGTCTGACTCTAAAGGAGCTGCCTCAAATGCTCATACAATTTACACTTTGGCGATGATCTTAATTTTAGAGCTTTCGTGACTGCATGAATTACTCTTTGGTTATTTCGGTAAAGTCACGTATAAAGATAAAATAATAAATTAAATAATAGCATACGACGTTTCGATTGCAACACAAGCAATCATCAGATATAAATGAAATAGCAACAAAAAATCTAACCAGAAAACTATAGACAGACATATAAGCAGACAGATATCACCAAGATACATAGAGAGAGAGTAACACAGGCACAGAGAGGTAGATCGTCTCTGTGGCGAGGCCTTAAATAGACAGGGGGGGCGGGGTCTGCTTATATGTCTGTCTATAGTTTTCTGGTTAGATTTTTTGTTGCTATTTCATTTGGCGATGATGTTAGTCGAAAGGCAAACTGAAAAGCAAAACATGCCACACCACAATGCCATTCACCCAATTCAACTTCCCCGGCCACGTTTGTATTGTAAAGACATGGCAAAACAACGTTCGCATTATTTTAAACGTATACTGCAAGCTTTCGTGACTGCAGGAATCCATACTCTTTGGTTCTTTCGGTAAAGTCACGTAGGTATAAAATAAAATAAATCACGAATCACGACGTTTTGGGCGCAACACAAGCGTCCGTCATCAGGTGGGAAAGCATGGCCTGCTGCTGAGGCAGACTGTTTTAAAAGGTTTGAAATTAGTGTAACCCAAGGGTCATCAAGAAGTGGCCGGGGCTAGTGATGTGATAAATTAGCATGTAACTGTAAGATAGGAGAGCGGCCTGCTCGACGAGGGCACGGAAGTGGATGTGTTAATGTGAGAAATTAGCATGATGTTAATGTGAGAAATTTGCATTATGTTAATGTGAGAAGTTAGCATGTAACTGTAGAAAAGGAGGAGAGCGGCCTCCTCGACGAGGGAGTGCAACCCAACGGGTGCAATCCAAAGGGCCTGTGAGCATTGGAGATCTAAGAGAGAGGCATGGAGAGAGAGATACACAGAGAGTCGGATATAGCAGCTGACATAGACTGTGATGTTTCCATCCAACCTGCCTATTTTAGCCGACTCTCTGTCTCTCTCTCTATGCCTCTCTTAGATCTCCCATGCTCACATGTCCGTTGCATTGCCCTCTCATGCCTTTGGATTGCACTCTCATGCTCACATGTCCTTTGGATTGCACCCGTTAGGTTGCACTCCCTCGTCGAGGAGGCCGCTCTCCTCCTTTTCCACAGTTACATGCTAATTTCTCACATTAACATCATGCTAATCCCTCACATTAACATAGCCACTTCCGTGCCCTCTAATCTCTCACATTAACATCATGCTAATCTCTCACATTAACATAGCTACTTCCGTACCCTCAAATCTCTCACATTAACATCATGCTAATCTCTGACATTTACATAGCCACTTCCGTGCCCTCTAATCTCTCACATTAACATCATGCTAATCTCTCACATTAACATAGCCACTTCCGTGCCCTATAATCTCTCACATTAACATCATGCTAATCTCTCACATTAACATAGCCACTTCCGTTCCCTCTAATTTCTCACATTAACATAGCCACTTCCGTGCCCTCTAATTTCTCACGTTAACATCACGCTAATATCTCACATTAACATAGCCACTTCCGTGCCCTCTAATCTCTCACATTAACATCATGCTAATCTCTCAGATTAACATAGCCACTTCCGTGCCCTATAATCTCTCACATTAACATCATGCTAATCTCTCACATTAACATAGCCACTTCCGTTCCCTCTAATTTCTCACATTAACATAGCCACTTCCGTGCCCTCTAATTTCTCACGTTAACATCACGCTAATATCTCACATTAACATAGCCACTTCCATGCCCTCTAATTTCTCACATTAACATCATGCTAATCTCTCAGATTAACATTGCCACTTCCGTGCCCTCTAATCTCTCACATTAACATCATGCTAATCTCTCAGATTAACATTGCCACTTCCGTGCCCTCTAATTTCTCACATTAACATAGCCACTTCCGTGCCCTCTAATTTCTCACATTAACATAGCCACTTCCGTGCCCTCTAATTTCTCACGTTAACATCACGCTAATATCTCACATTAACATAGCCACTTCCATGCCCTCTAATTTCTCACATTAACATCATGCTAATCTCTCAGATTAACATTGCCACTTCCGTGCAAATATTAAAACAGTGGACAGAATAAGTGACGGCAATCGTGCGCATTGCTCACCGCCCCCCTTGTGCACTCAAGAAATGCTGAAGAAACAAAATGTGCCCCCGGTGTTTAATATCTTTAAATTGACTTTTAAGAGTTTAAGACCGTGGGTGGCCGAGCAGCCATCAGCAACGTGGGGAGGCGTGGGGGGGGAGGATGACCTCAGCCCCCCCCCCCATCCCCCTAGACGCTAGGGGGCTGCTGTTACCTGGTACCCAACTACAGATGGAAGCTCGCGTTGGGGTGAGAGTACGTGTGACTAATACTTCAAGGGAGATTACTCGGCTTGCGTTAATTAGCCAGCCACGTCTGTTTCTAGCGTCACGAAGAAAAACGGGGGGGGGGGGGTGCGTTCATTTTACTCGGAAGCGTTTTTACATTTGGGGCAGGGGCGGTTTCTTCATTAGGGCGATTGGGCGACGCACCACCAATGTCATTCAACCACAGAGTCACGCTAGCCGTCACTGTGCCTCTGGATATAGTCCAATCAGCGTCATGTCACGTTCTGTGGAGTACCGCCTCTTTTTGGGCGTTTTCACTCTGACTGAGAATCGCCCCGTGTGGTCACATAGACTTACATTCAAAGATGTTTTTTTTCGAACGGGGGCGCTCCAATGCATTCTCTATGGCTTCCGGGAGGGCTCGCCCTAACGTGCTTACGTCATCATACGTGCTTACGTCATCATAGGTAAGCACGTTTCATCCAACAATATAATTTATCGCCACCTAGTGGAATCTTTAATAAAATAAACTTGAGTGGTTTCTTTTAATAGTGAGTATAGAAACAAACAAGATGTATTGTAAGAGTCACTTTATTTTTCATTAATATTAAAGAAGTGAAGTTGCCTTTACATGCTTAAGCTATTAATTTATCCATTGCATGGGTGGACCTTATCCTTATCAATCATCCAGACATTTGCCCCCCCTGAGAGATTTTGCAGGAGCCGCCACTGGTTTGGGGTCAAGGGGGGCAACGACTACACTTCTAAGTGTTCACACTCGTTTGCTTCGAAGGCGGCCGCGGTGGTAGAAAGTATTTTAATATCAGCGATGCCTCTTGCCGAGCCTGCCAGGGCGGCGTAGACGAGTGAGTGCAAGTTCGAGTTGTGACTGGATGGCTTTTGCAAATTGTGAACGCAGTCAACACCCGGGCAAGCGTCCGCGTGTGGCCGAAACGGGCGCACGGTGACCCCGTGTTAGCAGCAGACACCTAACTAATTTGCAAGCAACACTAAAACGAAAGAAAGCAACAACAAAAAACAACCCGTATTACACTCCATCACAGGTTTTTTTTTTGGGGGGGGAGGTTAGATCGCTTAAATTTAACTGTGTCGTTAAACCCACCACCACCCGACACAGCCAATTAGTAAGGTTTGCCACGTAAACAGAACGTGCAAATTCGTTACTCGTACGGCACACCGGCGTGTTGAAGAGCCAAGCCACAACACCCGTTGTGGCTTGCCTCTCCGACGTAGCACAAGCTGTATTATGGATGATATTGGTCGCGAAAGCTTACGTGTTAAACTGAAAGCAACACTACTAACGCGAGGCATTTGTAACACGCGAGGTATGTGTGGGTCACAAACGGAAGGCACGCGAATTTAAACTGCATGTATAGATGACGGCAAGAGGTGCCAACACACCGGTAGGTTACATGTGCAAGTAGGCTCTATGTCATTGGTACCTCATTTGCCAGTAAAAATATAATTGTTTTTTTACCCTTTTATCTGGCAACAAAACTGACACCTTTTTTACGAGGAGTCATGTTTGCATAGACAGCAATACCTGCAGTCATAATGCAAACAAAAAAGCATACATTATCAGAGTTGTGTTTTTTGTTTGCATTATGACTGCAGGTATTGTTGTCTACGCAAACATGACTCCTCGTAAAAAAGGTGTCAGTTTTGTTGCCAGATAAAAGGGTACAAAAAACAATTATCATAGGCTCTACGTTTTAGTCTTAGCAGTGACGGACACGTGCAGAATGTATAAGTCAGGGCAGACATGTGGGAGCAAGAGACGCCAGAAAAACTAAATTGAGTCCAGGTACTTCAGACTAAAAAATACTCTCGGCTCGTGTATCCCCCCCCCCGTCCGGTTCTGAACCTGCCCTTTCATCTTCTCTTGGGCTCGATTGTTAAAGGGAGCAATTCCCTCCAGCCACAACCATCTGAGACCAGTCTTAATAACCTGCACATTGACCTTTCAACCAAGTCACGTAGGTAGAAAAATAAAACAACATAAAAACAATACTATGATTTAATTATTATTTTATTTTTTATAAAATAAAACAAAAAGTTTTTTTTATAATTTAATTATTATTCCTTTGTTATATTTTTCTACCTACGTGACTTTACCGAAAGAACCAAAGAGTATGGATTATTGCAAGTACCGAAAGCTTCAAATCAAGAATGAAGGTACTATCAATTAAAATACGCGTGCAAGATGCTGTCTCGCACCCGATCAGATCAAAGCAGCGCTACTCATCGACAATATGCTGGGAGACTCTGATTGACGAGTTCCCTGTGGGGGGGAGGGTGGGTGCTTAACTGGGCGCTGGTTGTCTCAGAGCAGGTTCTCAATCCTGGAGGGAAATACCTCTGTGACCTGGCACCTTGTGCCTTCGCCCCTACACCTGGCAGCCCGGCTCAGCACCTGACCTGTGCTCTATATAATGTGGGGCACCTCCGTTGGAATTACACTACTTGAGCATGATAAGCACGAATACCTTTATGGATGGTGAAGTTCTCAAGGTGGCCCTGCAGAATGTTAGCGGAGTGCAGTGCCTGAAGTGTGACCGATAGTACGTGTTGATGGTCTCTGCTCCCCCGGTTGGCCTGCTTGCTGGGGTTGTCGACAGCATTGTGAAGGGCCTGGAGCTCACAGATTCTCCATCATTGGGGGGTTTAATTTTTATTCAGGAGCAGGTTCTTGGGTTTTCACAGATCGTTGTGAGTTCACACTTCGCGTGAGATGTTGTCAAATAGGTGCCAAAATGACAGGATGTTAGCTACCTCGCCTTATTTACAGGAGTTCATGAGTTCGATCCCGACCCTGACGGCTGTATATTTGGAGTTTGCGTGCCCTCCAACGTGGTCGTGTGGATTTTTCACCGGGTCCTCCGGATTTTCCCTCCACATTTAGAATATGTGGCTCCTATGAATGTACACGTGATAAGCCACCTCGTTGAGCTATCATTTGTATCCAGGTCGCGACTGAAAAAGAGTTACGTACCTCATTGGGCCTTACCGAGTAAAATAAAAAAAATATTTAAATAGAGGCAATCTAGTTGGAAAGATTACAGCCTTTCAAAATTATTCGTGTCATCTCGTAGCACAAATATTAAATCATTATAGGGTTTTGTGGCGACTAACGAGATGATAGACAATATAGGCCAACGTGGCTCAGCGTTTAAAGCGAGCTACTCGCAATTGAACGGTGGCGAATTAAAATCCCGGTTGGGGGTTGACGCAATCAATTCAGTGCCACTTTGCGGGAAAGTCATCAGTGGTTGTTCCTGTGGATAGACTCACCACCTGTTGAATTTTCACCACTGACTCAGGGCTGTAAAGAGGAGGCGAGCGCTTCCTAAATGCTCATTTGAGCAGAAAATCGCGCTGACCTGACTCGTTTTCGTTCGAGGATATAATCCTCTCTGTCTTTACTTTCTGAGCCCTTGCCTTCAAGTTTTCCGCGGGCCGCTCGCCGCGAAGCAAGTTGGTGACCACCGGAGCGGGCCGCTCGCCGTGTGCGGGAAGGCCAATGACAAGAGCGAATAAGACGGGCGGCACATGATTGTGGTGGACAATTTACAGACACCGAGGCAGCGGGTTTAAAATAGAGGTAAAAATAAATTGGATGGACTGTTAACCTTTTGGAGTGGACGGATTGCAGTGACAAAGGTGACATCCCACGAAGACAAGTGGCCTCGAGCAGCACGATGTTAGTGGAAAGTCACTGAGACTATTTTCTCTGAGACCGAAAGGTTGAAATGAGACTGCGGTTGTTTTCCTGTTGATCCCACCGTGAAAGATCCTGGAAATTGTCCTTTAAATACCAGAATTGACTGTTAAATTGCTCCGCGTGTTTGGCTCGACCTGATAAGCAAATGGAATTTCTGGTTCTAATCTATCCTCGGGCAGATTGAGTAGTCACCAACTCCAGTTGTGAACCAATTATCCTGTCATTTCTGCACATATACCTATGTTCAGGTCAGAATAAATGCTGCTGCTATTTTTTTTGTACATAGTGAGGTCATTCCTTAAATATTATTTTATTACTGTGTATTTATATTTTTAGACATACACATTTTTTTGTATGTTTCTCTTTATTTTTTTGTACGAGGGTGGAGTGTTGAAATGGTGGTTCGTGCACAGCATCTATGATGAACCAGACAAACCTGAGTTCTATTCCTAGCCACAGCCAACATCAGTCACGAGTGATATACTGAATAAACTATTACTGGCCCCTCTCCACCTTCACTGAGCAGCGTGGTGAAATATGGTTAAACATTTCCAATGACTGACACGGCATGGGAAGGGCTTCATCTCGAAATTTGTTGACAAAAGATTATAAATCCTTAGATACATTTTTATTTTCGAGCTCGTAAAGTTTCATTGCACAGGACATATTTTGTGTAACAGCACTTGTGTGCGGCTTGCCTAATACAACATCACGTGGTCACACACACGCAGAGTCCAAGTCTCCACAAGGGAGGTGCCAAACGAAACATTTCATTTACGGATTGTTGGCACACTGGTGTATTTCAGTGCAATGTGAGAACCAGTTGAGAAACGAATGCTTTACAAGCTGAGTTGGCTTTAAACAGGCACTTAATGTTGCCGTTACTGTAATATAAAACAGACGAGCAAATTGTGCATATGGAACAATATCATTAACGGTAAGATTTACATACCGAGGGCAACCACTGTCATATACAAAATGTGAATACTTCACAGACCTGAGGCAGCTGTGATACCATCGTGTAAAAAAAATAATACTTGAAAACACAAGGTAGTAGTGAAGGTGTAGTGACGTTTATTGAGTCACTACGGTGTTTAGCGCCAACTACTCATACAAGAGTGGAAGTGTGCATGTTAGAGCCTCACTCTGGCAGCAGAGTATGTATGGCATAGAAGGGGGCCCTAGGGGGCATGGTTCTGGTGACTGTCAGAGAGAGGGCAGTTAAGGACGTGACAGTCTGGGTGAACCCGAGAGGGCACGTGAACAGGACAGGACAATGAGGGGGGCCAAAAGGTGGCGAGAGGGACACGTGATGTATAGAACCTTCTAGTCGGATCTAGAAGGGGGCGTGGCCGAGGGCGGAGCCAGGCCACGCTCAGGGGCATAAAAGGGAGGTCCCGAGAGCCGATCGAGGCTGTCTGTTGGAATGGAACCCGTCGGTGCTACGTCTCTTCGATCCTCGGTCTTCGGTCTTTACGCTCGGCATCGTGGGTCAGGCAGTGTGTTACTGACTGACCCAGTTATGTAGTTACCCCGTTGTGATCTAGTTAACCAGTGTACGTTAATGTAGTTATCCTGTTGGGGTGTGAGATTAAACGTGTTTCCTCCAAGTTCAAGTGTGTGCCTCCGTGGAACCCACGACAAAGGGTACCAAATGCATGCGTCTACAGGACATTGCCATGGACCATCGAGTAAACAACTGCAATCTGCGCTCCTTCAACAGGGGTGGAATTTCAAATGTACATCAACTCTCTTCTGAAGCCCTCTTGTGGCTAACAGACCTCGACATTGGCATTTAGATCCTGAACATATCGCCATACACAAGAATAGAATGGAAATGCCGTGATTTAATGGCTGGTGCGCTGCAGTTGCAATCCAGAGGTCACCACTTCGATTTGATCTCCTGGCGTGGCAGTTGCAACAATGGTACCAGTTTATAAAATCTTCCCCACCCCATCCTCAGGTATGTGTGTGTCTACCAGAGGTCGCGAACGGGAACCCAATACCCGTACCCTACCCGATACCCGGCTACCCGTACCCAGCCGGGTACGGGTACCCGTTTGCGACCCTGGTGCGACCGGGTACGGGTACGGGTAGGCCGTGAGTCACTGGTGAGTAACCGTTTGTCACTCATTTCGGGTAGGGTACGGGTAGGATACGGCTACCTGTACCCGGCCGGGTACGGGTACGGGTATCCATTTGCGACCCTGGTGCGGCCGGGTACGGGTACGGGTAAGGAATCAAAACCCGTTTGCGACCTCTGGTGTCTACCCAGCAGCATAAATGGGTCCACCAGCGTTAGTGGATTGGAAGGTCACGTGTAGTGGGCAGAGTGTTGGAACTGCATACCTCTTCCGAGACATTTGGCCGTTGTGGGTGAGTCGGCCTAATAGTCTTTAATAGGGGCATTCGAGTGCTCGCTCCAGTGGAGGCCTTTCTGCCAGGAGTAACAAAAGCAAAATTGTAAATTTTTGTTTGTCACGAAATATCCCACAATTAATCCACGTGCTACTAAACTTAACGTTTTATTTTACAAGGTAAGGCCCACTGAGTTGTGTAGCTCCTTTTCAGAAGCGACCTGGCCACAAGTGATAGCTCAACAAAGTGGCTAATCATCATGTGGAAATGTTTAGCAGCCAAATACATGTTGATTGTAAATGTGGAGGGAAAAGCCGGAGGACCCGGAGAAAAATCCATGCAACCACGGGGGGAAACATGCAAACTCTAAACACTCTAAACATACAGGCGTCAGGGTTGGAATCGAATCATTAAAGAGGTATCGTAATCCAGTGTAAAATACTCTTACAGCAATTCAACAAAATGCACAAATATACAGCAGTACCGGAGCTGCTTCGTAGACCCTTTAAATCACTCCTGTCGTCGCATGCGGACGTTTAATTAACATGATCATCGTGTAGCAATCACAGCCACTCTGCCTCCATCGCCATCACAGGATTCAGTCTACTCGCCCTCATTTATTATTCCATCAAGCCATGTGACCGTACATAAATGTTTGTTTTTAATGGTGTCCAGAGTTTGTAACATGCACAGTTTTCATTCAATCTCAGTAGGGGAAAAATGGAGAGAAGAGACTGATTCAGAGGCACGGGGAAACAGACGGATGGGAAGCTTGCCATGACTGGTTCTGCCAACAATTGTCCATTGCTCCGTGGATATTTGGTCAACCTACATTTATGAGTGTCTATTCGTGTCGGAGGACAGTGGAGTACCAAAAGAAAAAGGCACAAATTGGCAGTGGTTTCAGCAAACAGAGGAATCTGTGATCTGTCCAGCGGCTGGACGAAGTAACGACATGAAACAAGCAGAGTGACAGTGGCGGTAATGCAATGGTCAGCAGCAGCAGCAGTACCATTATTTTTTTCTTATTTTTTATTCTATTTTTCTACCTACGTGACTTTACCGAAAGAACCAAAGAGTAGGAATTGAGCAATAGCGATTGCTTGGCCTGTCCAAAAACTATTCAGCAATTGTCATGGCTTTAAGTATCCAGAGTTTGTAAACATGCATACTTTTCATTTAATCTAAAAAAAACAGCGAGATAATTATTCAAAAGCACGGGAAAACAGAGATGAGTGGGAAGCCAGCCACGACTGATGATACCAGTAATTGCCCATTGCTCCGTGGATGTTTGACCAACCTACATTCACGAGTGTTTATTTGTGTAGGAGGAAACTGGAGTACCGAAGGATAAATGGCATGAATTGGTTGTTGTTGTTGTTGTTTTAGAAAACGGGAATGAAGCAACAGGGATTCCTTGGCCTGTCTATGAACGACTGATGATACCAGTAATTGCCCATTGCTCCGTGGATGTTTGACCAACCTACATTCATGAGTGTTTATTTGTGTAGGAGGAAACTGGAGTACCGAAGGATAAATGGCATGAATTGGTTGTTGTTGTTGTTGTGCTAGGAAACGGGAATGAAGCAACAGGGATTCCTTGGCCTGTCTATGAACTATTCAGCAATAGTCGTGCTTTAAGTAACATTTTTTTTAAATAAATAAACGTACACTTACAGTGCGCTGGACATGCCACGTCAGGGCCGTATTATCCGATAGGCACAGGAGACACTTTGTTAGGAGCTACGAAAACTGAAGGGCCTACGAAAACAACCTTTTTCCATGTTTTTTTGTTGTTGAATATGTTATCAATGAAAATGAACGGCATCCTTTTAAAGCTGCGTAATTCAATATGATTATCGAGGTAAAAAAAATTGTTGAAGTAATTTTCGCTTTTAATATTTTTAGGCCTACCTTGTTTTTTTTCTTCTCTCAATAATCTCAAATTCAATCTGCTTATCTGCGGCGCACAGTGCGCTGCCATCGAATTAGGGCAACAGACTAAACAATTAACGGTATCAGCAGTAACGACATCTGCCCAGCGGCTGGACGAAGTAACGACGTGACACAAGCGGAGTGACAGCGGCGGTAGTGACACCGGGGGCAGTAGCAGCAGCAGCACCAACTGCAGAAAGTGATCACTGAAGGCCTCCGAAAGAGAAGTGCCTAAGGCCTACACGAACCTTAATCCGGCCTTGTGCCACGTGACATGTATTTGCACTCGATGAAGCTTGCCTCTCTTTTTTATGTAGTGCGCTTGAAACATTCGGCTTGTATTTCACAAGGGGCGTGTTAAAGCTGGGGAGATCTCCTTGAATCTAATTCATCTCCGAAGGAAAAAAAATTCACAATTTTATTGCAGGTGCTCGTTAAAGTCATGCAAAATGAGCTTTTAATGCACTTTGATTTACGGTGAGGACTTTACCACCTGGCTAAAAGTGTAAATCTTTGCATTACTGAAATAAAGTCCCATTTATTTTCTGTCCGACAAGCCTATATCCTCACATGATTTCTGGATTTAATAAATACTCAAACTGTAATTGAGTTCCAAGTCCACTCTGTTTTAAATTACAAATGTGCGCTTCGCTGGTAAAACATTGAAGGCATTGACTTAATCATATGCCATACATGTTTACTAGGTATGCTATGTGCGTTATTCTCAGTGATGGTTTAATCATATTGATTACTATAACAATAAACACTTCAATTGTGTTCAACTGTGTTTATGTGTGTGCTGCACTGGATAGTAATACTTGTTATGGCTTCAATAGCAACACCGGTTTAGATTCCTACATCGGTTGCCAAGTGCCCTATTGCACGCTGTGGTATAACATACGCGTGGATGTTCCTTTGCAGAGCGAGTGTTTGTCTAAGTTTTTCTCTGTCGACGCACCCCGTGTTGGTTTTTCGGAATTAAGCAAATTTAGCCCGTCTCCCTTGGCACGAGAAGGCCAACCCGGTAGAGAAAATCGAGCCTAAAAAAATGCAATTTCAGCACGTGGCACCGCCTACCACAATCTTTACGCAAATTGGGCTGGCGTTGGTGACAGCCTTGAGAGGGAGAACGGGGCCGCGTACACCTATACTACCTCCGCGACCGATTGACCAGCCACTTCCGAGGTGTGCCACGCCGGTTTGAACGAAGTGTCTGAAGCGTCGCGTATCAGCAGGACTTGGACGTCACAGCGGACAGTTCAATGGTAATTCACAATGTCTTCGACATACCTGCGGACGAGCTTGGCTCATTAAAGACGGGTCCGTTTGGCAACAGGGGCACACTCATACTCGCGTGGAGTGCGGTCAACCCAAGTCAGCGTTCTGTTTTCAGGTGTTGTTCAAGGTGTCCTCTTGACAAGGTTCTCTTCCTAGCTCTGCACTGGCCGAGTTGAGCTTGGTTTTCAGAGGTTTGGGAACTCATTGGCAGCACCTGCATGGAGGTTACCATGCAGGAATGGCCTCTGCACTCAGGGTCAACTCAAATTTCCCGAACGCAGCTTCTTTACAAGTGACACTCGAAATTTCTGTGGCTGAGCCAGTTCAGAACCTACGCCTCCTGTCATGTATTGATTTGACATCGTGGGTGTATGGATGTCATTGTGATGCATTATGTAACTGCGGCGGTAAGGAAAATGTGGAGACTCATTCGAGCGGGGTGCCAGAAGTGGATAAACATCATCAGGATGAGTTAGTGTCCGGTTGAACTGGGGCATTGATTAGATATACAGTGCATATATCAGCAATCTTGACGTTTCATGACATGCAAAAATAACTTCTCTTATCCGCAATGATGTGGGGGAGCAATATCGTGGACAATGTCAGATGCACAAAATAACACGACTTCTGATTATAACAATAGTTTACGCAGACAACAGGCGCTGCGGTTAATAGGGTTACGGATTTTTTATTGTTTTATATTTTTATTATGTTATTATTTCCCTTCTACGTGACTTTACCGAAAGAACCAAAAATATAGGGTTACGGATTTTTAAATAATGAGTTGCCCCGCCAGCAGACGACCTCTACACAACCGAGGCCAACGTGACCACAAACCCACGACGTGGATACGGTCGGCGACGGACCGAGGCGTCGCACATTTTTTGACGGCTTGGCCACTTATTCTTAGGTTTTTTTTATTCCGGTAAAGTCACGTAGCAAGCGTGCTGTGACGGTTCCACCTGAAAACGGAAGCTTGTGTTGCCTCCGAAACGTCGTGATTTTTTTATTAATTAAAACATTTTACCTACGTGACTTTACCGAAAAAAAAACCTAAGAATATGAATCCTTGCAGTCACGAAAGCTTAAAATCTGGGGTTGGCCACTCACCGGCCTCGACTGTGCTGGACTGAGGGCCCCCCGTACCTCCACAATGCTGCTGATGAAGCAGCAGCAGCAGCTGTCGCCTGGCTCGACAAGACGAGCGTTCGATAATGAAACATGTTTGTTTGTTTTTAAGTAGACAGTGCATCGTGTCCCATTACTTGGAGATGTGCAAAGGCCATGGAAACGAACGTAGCGCTGACAGCTGGGGATGCTCGCAAAGAACACGCGCCTCTCACAAACGCAAGCCGCTCACCACTCCACAACTCTCATCGCTCGTGCTCCCGACGCCGAGATTACACATCCTCGTTGTGAAGCAGCGAGGATGACAAGACCCCTCTTGGCCAACGTGAGACTTGGGCTTGGAGTCCAGTTTCAAGCTGTGTTTTGTTTTAGAGGGTGAGCACGCAGGAGACCGCGATAGTCTCATTTTCGAGAGCGACCTTGGGACATTATACTGCCAGTAGGGGGCAATGATTGCTGCTGCTGCTGCGTATACGGTAATCCCAATTGAGTGATTTGCCGGCGAATTTTTTTTTATTTGGACCCCACCATCCCCTCCCCACCAACACCGGCACAAAATTGGCCCACGTCAGGGAATCGTTGACGTTCAAAGCGAAGCAAACGGGCGCGTTCGTGTTAATTACGATTCACACATCCGCAGTAATAATCAGGGCGATTCTGTGCTGGATTCTCCAAGTAGCAAAAGTAGCTACATATGCTACGGGCCCCGCACTTTCAAGGGCCCCCCGCTAAATGCTTTCAAGCTATCAATTCCGGTTCACTGTTTCTGCACTTGCTCTATTACTATAGTACTATACCGCCTTCCACTTTTACGAACGACTGGGTGTTTACGGTTAGCGATTTCTCGTATTATCTGGGTGTATAGCAAATGAAAAAATATAATTACTTTACTACGCAAGTAACAATTTTTGTGTTTTAATGGTTTTTTAAATATATTTAGGGCCCCTTTATAACATTCGCTACAGGCCCCGCACTGAGCTTCATCCGGCACTGGGGCGACTGCTGCATTAGAACCGCAACCCACCCACCCACCCAGCCCCATCAATGAAGGTCGCGGCAAACGCGATATCGCTGGGCCATTCTCGACGTTCCCTCGGGCTGCTTAAAAGGTTCGGGATGAGTCGTGTGTGCGTCCGTGCAGCTTCGGGGGCGCTCTGAACCGATTGTCCATCAAAGTGCCGTGTAATTCGGTGTAATGCACTGAATCACTGCCCGCCAATGGAGTGCGTTGTTTTCACCATGCCCATTGGTGTACAGGCAGGATGACTGAAAAAATAAAACGTCCATAACAAATGTAAAATAACTTCTCTCCGAAAATTGTCAGCAATGTTTTTCTTTCTTGGTGAGGTAGAGCGAGCGAGTCGATCGGCAGGTCGCATCTGGTGGGGTGCAGTGTGGATAAGCCCACCTCTTGCTAGATGTCTGGGTCAGGGAAGAAGGAGTAGGCCAAAACACCCCCTTAAAGGGGTGCTCGACAACTCAGTCTAGTGGTAGTGCCCTTCGAGCCGCAGTGGTCCGAGCGAGTAATCTCAAGGCTGCACTTTTACATTTGAGAGCAAATATCTATGAATAAAATAAAATAACTTAACCTTAAACGACACCTTACAGGGAGCATGAAGGACACAGCAAACAGCGCACATCCATCTGCGAAATGCAATCCATTGGCTTTATTACAGGTTATTTTTCATCGTAAAATATGTGGTTCCTTTGATTTAGTATTTGTTTCATATTTCTGTCACTAAAACACTGATTTGCTATTACAATGTAATGCTAAATAAGGAAACCTGTAGGTGTAGTTATGGTGAGGATAATTTCCTCTACATTATTTCAACACTTGTTCATTAGTAAGTGGTGGGGATGGGTTTTGGATTAAACATTTTTGATTTTGGATGTTGTCAGATCGTCAATAACAGTTTCGAATCTCTTTTTCTGAGGTTTTAATCATTCACATTTTTTTTACTAATTTAAATGCCTCAAAGATCACAATCGTGATGTCACCCAGTGCCACATGTTTGGCTAAGCGTGGCAGTGATGTTATTTAAGGCTTTCTGATTGATTCTGAAAACAATATCGGGTCGTTCAAACTTTAGTATTCTAGGCCAGACTTTTGGAATATTCATCCTAAAATCTGAAACGCATCCCAAAAATGGGTTCGTGGCACAGTGGTGCTCCTGAAATTATAATCTGTCTGGCACTTATGCACAGACAAGCAGACAGGTTTGGCACAAGGTAGAGCACGTTTTCTACCCACAGTTCCCCCTCCATTATTGAATATCCAGTGCCTGGCTCCCCCCCCCCCCCCCCCCCCACTGCCTTTAAAATAACAGTAAGAGGCACTTTTCCCAGGAGCGGCTGTGTGCGATCTACCCACCAGCCATGCACTCCCGCTCTACAAGTGTAAAAATTCACCCCACAATTCCCACAGAAATGCAATGTTGCGTTGTTGTTTTTTTTACCATGCGGTCAATTGAAAATTGTAACGTCCTCCAGGAGCTTCCAGAGGTCACAATCACCCTTGGCGTACAATGCACACGAATCGAAAAACATCCATTCCCCCGCGCCCGCAATTTGATGCATCATTTATACCCTCCCAATTCCAACCCCCCCCTCCCCCACACAGAATCCCACGTACTGAATTAACACTTACAATTAATGCTTTCATTTACACATTCCGTTGTTTCACGTAGTGATGTGCAGGCCGAGTCACCGCTACAATGCTGCCATCGCAGCCCCGCTGATATATCTCGGCAACCGTGCGGCCGAAAACCTCTTGGCAAGAAAGTATGGATCCACCCATGAAGTCCGCAACACTCTGTCGTCGATTCACTTGTGCCGCATCCGAAGCTGCTTGTATATGAAAAATCCTGCAATGGCCAGCACCAGAACAGCGAAGACACATCCCAACACGATCGCCAGCGTATTGTCTGTGGAACAACAAGAAATCAATCTTTGAAAATGTTACGTCGTGGTCATCAGCAGCTGCAGCGACATATAAGTAATTAATAAATCTACGTGCAGTTCAATGAGCACTGAAATAACAGCAAATTATTAACAACTCCCATCTAGTGATGCAACATGGGCACATTCTGGAGAAAAAAAAAATGGCGACGATAAAACAACTCGCTTCTTCGTGTTGATCTCTCCGCCCTGAAGAAGGGCCCTTGCCAGAAACGTTGCGTCTACACGTACCATTTTCCTTTTAGAGGCAATGTTATTTCCAGATGGATATTGAGATGTTGCTATTTTGTGCACCGCTGCCGACGTGGAATCAGCACGTCGTTTCGCGCTGATCAAAGCAAAGCCGATTCACGAAGCACATCCCCTCCTGATTGTCCGTACCGGTCACGCAGGAGACGTCCTGACCAGACCACCGCCCGTGGGGCTGGCACTCGCGCGCGCTGGACCCGCTGAGCACGTAGCCGGAATCGCACGCAAACGTGAGGCGCCCACCCTCCAAGTACACCGTGCCCTCCTTGCTGCCGTGCTTCGGAGCCAGAAGAACGCCGCAGCTTACCACTGCGCAACGCACGGACGCACCGCACACGCGTTAGTTCGCCACGGTTAACCGGACAATCACGTTCGGGCCTCGCAACCTCATCCGTGCCCCAATTGAGAAGTGCCTTCAGTGCCCTTAAGACTCGTAACAGGGGAAGACCCGTGAACTAATCACACTATTCTAGCACTGGTTGATTCCCATGCACAATGTATCTAAAGCCACTCTGGAGAACACCTTGGGGCTCTGTCGCAGTGATCGCTGATCAGAACAACAGAACGGTGAGAGGACGAGAGGGGGACAGTGTTGCCCCATCTGGCTCGGTCGGGCAGGAAATCACAGACGAGCTAGAAGGCTGCCAGAAACCGGCGCCAACAATTGCAGTTAGGAGCACACTTGCTGTGCGTAATCCTAAGCGAGTAATTTGCGGGGCAATTTTCGAATTTGGCAAAAATTCGACGACACGGGCACTCAATGGCATACTCTTGCAAATGGCGACACGGGATCTTTAACGTGCCACTGTGAAGCAGACGGTGTGTGTTCGTTTGGTTAATAGACCTGCAATATTAATTAGGGTGGCTGCTGCATTCCTACCCCGAACGTCTGCAAACAAGCTGTCGAACGCACGACCTGCTCGGCCATGTCACTGGGGACGTGACGGCGTGTCCGAGACGCCTGCTCCTCGATTGACGACCCGCACGAATGGCTTGGCCCTCTTGCGCCAAGACTTTACTTTCCACCTGCCGCTCTTTCAATTTACTTCTCTCTTCTCCAATTCTCCAATTCTTCCCCTCGCTCTTCAAATTTATTTCCAGATTGCCAACTAGTGACACCCACCTTTACACGTGTCTATGCCGGTCGTTCGGAAATTTGTGCAACCCGTTTCTCTGCTTTGCTCCCTTTGCTGTTGTTGAAAATACAAATAAAATTTAAAAGAGCTACCGTGCTTTTTTCATTTACATAGAATGTGTTTCCTATGCTCAAGGCTCACTCGTTGAGTGGAAATTCGAAAATGTCACAGGAGTACGTGAATTTAGCGGGGAGATGTTAACTGCGTTTGTATTTTAGTGAGGCTGGACCTGGCTGAGAAGACTGGAATGCGAATTGATGATTACACCACAATTAATGATGACAGCGCAATGCTTAATGAGAGGCAAAGGCTTCTGGCTAATCAGTAATAGGTTGAGAAATAGTTGGAAAGAGCAAAGCCAATATCGTGTGAGCAATGGCAAGGCTCAGTAAAATGGCAATGCTAGGCACTGCCTACTAAATAAGCTGAAATGCCATTATAGCCGACGAGCCAAGCAAACGTCGTCTCTGTCAAGTAAAAGTTCAGCCCTGCAATTGCCTGCTTGAGCCGCTGCTGGTGGGAGGGCCTCCAGTAGGAAGGAACAATCGAGAACCCCTCTTCCAGCCCGGCCAGACGTCTCAGAAGAGACAGGAGGACCCACACTTTACCCCACCACACGCAACATGCCAACTGACTATCCCATGCGTACTCTAAACATGGCAAGCCACGACAAGGGGTGCTCTACGCACGGCACCAACATTGCACGTCCGTCATGCGCCCCGGTTGCAACGAAAAACAGATGCAGCGTCGCTCGTGGCAGATTGACGAGGCCGGCAGTTCGGAGAGCGTTTTTCGAACGACGCCAGGGACTCGGCAGATCGGGCGTTGCAGTGTCAACGCCTGCCCCGGGCTCGTGGGCCCAAGCGACGGGGGCCCTTTTGGAAGGCATCGCCGTTATCGGGGCAGCACTGACCCGGAGTGAGGTCTCGCACCACGCCCTGGTGCCACCGATGAGCGAGCAGCGTGGCGTTGGCGGCGCTCAGGCTCGAGGTGGCGGCCGCGTCGAATTTGCACAGTTCGTCGGGGCCGCAGAGCTGCGCCACTACGGGAGGCGACGGGCCGCCGCCGCCTCCTGCCACCGGCCGGAACTCGGGACGGAACGCCGGGTCGTGTCGCGGCTGGTGGTAGTAGCGATCCAAGAGATCTTGCGAGTCGTAGGTGAAGAGCGTGCTGGAGTTGTCTATTGCCCCTGTGATACAAACACGCGCGCGCGTGGACATCCAGAGGTCACGGGAAACATCCGAGTAAATGCACGCTTAACCTCAGTTCACTGTTACCTTGCAACGATAGAATAGGTAAATGTGCAGCCATGCAATTCTTTGCTCACACCAGTGCGAGTGGAATTGCCTCCACTCAAGGGAGCTCTAGAGAGAGCCTTCTAGAGGATATCTTAAGCCTACTGTTCCACACTGGTCTAGGAACGTGGATAAGTACCCATAGCTTATCCAACCACAAACAACCTGCTAATTAACTGACTGTACTGTACAGAGGCAGGTGAATTTAATCAAACGTGAACCATTGTTGCAATTGCCGTGCTGGCAGATCTAATTGAACCGGTAACCCTCTGGATTTTGAGTCCAGTGTGCTAACCATTACACCATACGGTTACAGTATTCCTGTGACCGTATACAATTAAAACAAATTTGACCTGTCCATACTACATTCCAAAGACCATTTGGCAACAGGACGGTTGGCCCATGGATGGTCCTGGCCCATTCCAGCACGGCATGGATCTTGTCCCAATTGTTCATGATTTGCTTGGCTCCATGAGCTCAGCCCCTCCTGTATGTTCCCCTTCAACCACCCCCCCCCACCTTCCTCCTCTCCATAGCCTGAGGGAAGCGATCTACGCTGCACTGTTGTCTATAGCCCTTGTGACAAATGGACACAAGTGGAATCCATAATCACAGTGAACCCAGTGGCACCCGTACCCACAGCTCCCTATTATCATGCGCAATGAAAACATAAGAGAAAAATTGGACTAGCCCAGGATGCTTGGCCCCAATCATCCATCAGACATGATCAATCCACTGCTGGATGGAGGTCTCCCCAAGCCATCGCCGTTTTTCACCGCCTTGCGATGAAATAATCCAAATGGCACTTGTACGCAAGAAGCTGACTCCATCACTCCATCTCCTCGGTAGGCGTGCTCTCAGACACGTTCCATTCCTAGGATATTCCTTATATTTGAAACGGTTGGAATTTAGTCTTTAACCCGTGTAAGTTCTCTAATCCACGCGTTTCTCTTTCTGTCTCTCAGTGTACTGGTAGCAGATGGATGAGAGTGAGTTGAAGCGCTCTTGGAAAGCTGAACTTGACAATGAAACGCATGAGACATTTGTGCCTGAACAAGAAGGTGCATAAGCAATGCATACTCCCTCGATCAGGCGCATTGACATTCATGAAGAAAATGGAACAATAACTGAAAAATGTTCAACGATCATAGTCATATAATTTTTGTGCAAAAATGTCGGGGCTGTGTATTTATTAGAACGTCGTGAGTAAAAGACGATTCATAATTGATACTTGGGTTAGATCGCAAAAATAAAAATGTGTTGTAAACCCTCCTCCACCCAACACACTGGTGTGTTGGAGAGCAATTTCACGACATTTAACAACCTCTACTCCATTCATACAAACCCGGCATCTACTCCACCACAGGCCATGCCACACACTCTCCTTCTCATGCAGGCTTCGCCCGCACCGATAGAACTTCTTCTATGCATGCTGATTGCACTCACAGACAACCTTATCATTGATAATCGTCATTCATCATCATTGATAGAATGGCCCTGGTCATGTGAATGTGGAATTTCCACCACAGTTGCATTGCTTGAATGGACAAGGAGAAGCTTTTACTTGTATGTATGTTGAACTTCTTTCGCACCGTACGTAGCCGGCCGTGCTAATCTTTTTTACTTGTGAAGTACAAGATGCACGGATATATTTAAATGTACACGTGTGTGTGTGTAAGTGCAGAGGAGAGCGGTAGTGTAGCAGTTAGCGTGCTGCGCTATGAACCCGACGTTACAACCAGCATCACCAGGCAGTTGCCAGAGAAATCTGAAAATGTCCTCCAGTCTCGGGCCTTGCATGAGTAAATATAAGTGAAGGTTTGCCATTTGAGCGCGCGTATAATTTCGATGCTGACCCTGTGAAAACATCACGACAGTTTCCAAGGGTTGCCTGAGAGTGTGGTGAAAGGAGGCCCTGAAACCCAAGTCTGATTGGCCCAGCAAACCCGCTGCGGGGTTTGCGAGCCGAGTTGGCCGTTTGCCCGATTTGTACAAATTTAGCTGGCTCGCTTCCCGGCTGTGGCTGTGGGTAACAAAGCGGTTGTCTTCCTTGAGACATTTGCTCCTGTCTGTCCTATCAATGGAAGAAAATAAATAAGAGTTCAGTTTGCTTACTCTCATCAGTTCCCTTGTTTCTTCAGCAAAATTATCTCGCTTTATTAGGAATTCCCATGATTGCCTTTGTCTCGCATTTTTGAAAGTGTTTCCTAGTGCTTTGTAATTATCTAATTTAACTAATTTACAGCTAATCACTTCCCAATTCATTTAAATTTGTTGTTGAACTGCAATAGCGAATGTTGGCATGTTTCGACCAGCCTTTGGCTTTTCTCACTTGCAATTGGTATCAAGCAGTGGAGCAATGATCCATTGGTTCCTGCACTATGAATCCCGCAGCCTGTGTTCCAGGTCTTGACCACGGCTAACATCAGGAGTGAGTGGCGAGCTTTCCATGAACTGGTCCTGGCAACCCCGTTCCTTCATCACCCCACACTTGCTGATCTCATCAAGGACCATAAACCATCACGAAAACTCTGGATATCCTCGCTACGGCGGCTTTTAGCCAGCCACAAAGACGGTCACTGCATCACGCACTTTCAGGTGCGCTGCTGTGGCCGTCTGGAACGCTCTTCCTTCCTATATTCGGAAGCCACTGAAGCTATGCAATTTTAATTCAAGATTTTCATTTTGTTTGGAACTGCTTATTGTCTTATTTGTTGTCCTTCCTCCGCACCTCCGATTCGCACGGTTGGCTACCTACAGTGCGAAAGAAGTGCAGCATACGTGCATACTTGCCCAGCGTGGAGAAATAAGGTCAAACAACCCCCATGACGACAAGGCCGCCTGGGAAGGCCTTCATCCAGCAGTTGATTAGTAAAGGACTGTAAACAGCAATTACAAAAGTAACAATGTAGATCGCTCACAGGCTGTTCACCTTGTGTCAAACTTGTGTGCTCCTGATTGCCACGCAAATGACTGCGCGTTTAATTCATTCATTGGCACACCGTAAATGGCATCAGCATGAGCACTTCCCCTTACTGTTTTACTCAAATGTGCCCAGAGCATCCTGCTGTGGGGCTGTGCAGAGTCCCTGCAGAGTAAAGAGGCTCTCTTGTATTCTCTGTCCTAATCTTTTTTAAATTCGCCCCCCCACCCCCACCCCACCCCACCCCGCCATCTGCATTAATTGAAAGAGAAACAAAAAGAGAGCAAATGTTGATCGTTTGACTCACAGGAGGCGCCGAAGCTGTACATTTGTTCGGGTGAGGCATCCTCTGGCAGGGTCGTGCCGTCGGGGAAGGAGAGGCCACCATCCAGTACCCCCAGCAGGCCTCGCGTTTGTCCCGAGAAGTTTCGGGGCAGCAGCAGACTGACGGCGAGCGAGCCGGGCATCAGGCGCACCTCCACGGCCGCGCCCGAGGGGAACATCACCGTCACGTTGCTCATCACGACCGAGTTGACGAACACACCTGGGCAGTCGGAGGAAATGCACGCAACTCGAACCAAACGAGGCAGGGATTTGGTCATGCATTCAACAGTGATTTCTCGGTAGAAAAAAAACTACTTTTCCAGATAAGCAAAAGGCTGTTTCTCTCTTGTGCTCAGACGCATTTTCGGGTTGGCCTACAGCGCGTTGTTAGGCAAGACGTCGAGATTTTCCGCTCCGCACAACGTGGGAGCTTCTATATTCAGCACGTGGAGCGAAACGTTGGACACAGTCCCGAACAACGAGCGGTAGTACGACCCGAAAATTCATCTGAGCACAAGAGAGAAACAGCCGTTTTCTTCTCTGGATAATGGGAGAGCCGCGATAGAGCACAAGCACGAACGCCTACACAGCACTGTCGCTTTATTGCGTGCGAAAAACACGTCAAGAATGTGCAAAAACAGACGAGTTAGAAAAGGGTCAGCTTATTGTGAAAATCATATCTCCAAAACAATCCGCGTTTTATTATGAAACCGAAATCTCTGCAAAGGTGTAATATAGCCGTTGCCAAATGTAAACAAGACACAATTATGAAAGACTTGGCCTCGGCTTTTTCACGTACACAGAGTCGAGTAGACCAGAGGGGCCAAGTTTTCCCCAGCCACAGTCGTGTGAAAGGTCACTGGAGGTTAATTGCAGTCTAACTCATCACACATCAGTGTTGTGATCAGTCCAACTTGCACAGGGTCACATCTGTGACTAAATTACACTTGTTTGGGAACAAGAGCGGTGGCGCTAGGCCCCAAGCAAACCAAGTAGAAGCTTCGAGACTGCATGCAGCTCAAGGGGCCCCAGATTCGCAGGAAAAAAATATGGATTCACACAACATCAGCCCAGATTCAGATCCTAATAAATGTAAATGGCAATTAACATTTTCATTGAAATGTATCTTTCATCTCTGACTTGTCCGCAGCTATATCTTGTCATCAAACTACGTCTCTCTGTCTCTTTCCATCATCTCCTAAATTTCACCGCATTCCCGTCTCCGTCCGCATCTCTCGTCTCATCACACGTTGCTTTACCTTCTGTCCACATTTCTCTCATCTCGCTGCATCCCCGTCTCTTCGTCTACACCGCTTCCGTCATCCCACCAGGAGCTCGTTCATCGAAAGACGAGGGCCCCCGACACAATTTCTTACTTAGGGGGCCTCCCAATAGGCCAGGGCACCGCCCGCTGCCGCCTGCAGCATCGCTCGAAACCAACAGCCATCGCCCCGGGCGGGCGCCGTACCGTGCAGGTCCATCCAGTCCTGCTCATCGAAGGTGACAGCGCCCCCGTTCAGCAGCACCTGCAGCGCCACGGACTCGCGCTGCACCCGCACCTCCACCAGATCGGAGCCGTTCTCCCGCATGGCCGCCGACGTGATGACGGTGGCATTGACAGCGTTGCCTGCGGGGCACAGAGAGTTCCACGGACATATGCGAGCGTGATGTGCCTTAGGCATATTGCCCCAAGGCCTCCGTGGCCTCCGACCCGTGGAAGAGTGGCGGGGGGGGGGGTTGCCCACAAGTGTGCATCTGCCAGTCTGTCTGTCGTCTGATTGCTGAGAGATGAGCGACGTACCGTCCGGGTCGTGGGCCACGTCGGTGCGGATCTGGACCACGAGGGAATGCGAGGCGGCTTCCAGCAGCGTGTACTCCCCACGCCCGTTAAACGTGATGCTGAGGTTGCCGAACGTCAGGAAGTGAGGGTCCCCCAGAGCCGAGCCTTCGCTCGTGACGGGGAGGGCAGGAAGAACACAGTGGACGGATGTCCTCATTGTGATGCGCGTGGAGCACAATCTTCCCAAGCGGCGTGGTCTCCCCCACCTGACATTCAGCACGCTGGCATCATCGCCAGCTCTTTTCATAACCCTGCTCGATTGAACGAACAGACTCACTCTGACCTGTTGCAACTCTGATCGTGCTGTTTGTTGCTGGACGCTTGGCATTTTGAGCCATTTGGGCACATGCTCAGCAACTGTGATTTTACAGCATATATATAAATGATAACTGCCACTGGCTGAATCTTGACTTAAAGCTTTCGTGACTGCAGGAATTCATATTCTTTGGGTCTTTCGGTAAAGTCACGTAGATAGGGTCAAAGAAAATAACAAAAAAATAACAAAAAAACTACGACGTTTCAATCGCAACACAAGCGGCCATCATCAGTTGCGATCGAAACGTAGTTTTTTGTTATTTTGATATTTTCTTTGAACATATATGCCACTGGCTGCGCACTTAAATTCAACTTTAATTTTACCAGGTAAGGCCCGCTGAGCTATATAGCTCTTTTTCAGAAGCGACCTGGCCACAAATGATAGCTCAATGAAGTGGCTTACCATCATGTGGAAATTTATAGCAGCCACATACTCTCAAGGCTTGTTTCTAAACGTGGAGGGAAAAGCCGGAGGACTCCGAGAGAAATCCACGCGACTACGAGGAGAACATGCAAACTCCAAATATACAGGCGTCAGGGTCGGCATCGAACCGACGACCTCCTGCATACAAGGAGAGGTAATTAACATCTCGCCATCATCCCGCGGGATCCACACCTGGAGTAAAGGGTGGAGGAGCGTGATGTCAGCACGCTGGACGAACCCGGCTCTGCTCTGCGGTGGCACCGCCTGCGCCCGCGCGCACTTTCCCGCTCACGCGCCAGCGAGCCAGCCAGCCAGCCAGGCAGGCGAGACAGCCACGGAATCCAGCCAGCGAAACTTTCTTCCTTAGCATCGTACAGCCATCAGGGCACCACTTCGAAGACGCCCAGGGCGCATACCGATTTTTGGAGGCACGTAGGCTCTGCAGTCGCTGGAGGGCCGATGGTGCAGGTAGTAATCGCAGTTGTCCGACCACAGGCAGCAGTAGTAGAAGGTGACGACGTCGTAGAGCCAGTGCGAGGCGGCGGGCACTCGCGGCGGGCGCCGGTAGGGCGGCGAGCCCCAGTCGTGGCCGCGGTCCGGCGTACCGCCCCCCACGGAGTCCACGGTGAGCAGCTGCACGCCGCGAGCGTCGTAGCAGCACTGCTGCCCCGCCGCGTAGCGGGGGCTGCCGCCCGAGGGTCACACAACACACGCCGGTCGACCGCATCGCGCTCCTCCTCCGATGCCGACGACGAGGAGGAGGTCCTCCTAAAACGTCGGCCGGCTTCGCATTTCCTGCGGCGCGCGACTTTAACGGCGATACGAAAAGTGTCGCCCGGTTCGAAAAGGTGGCCAGGCCCAATCGTTTATCGTTCTTTGATTTTTTTTTTTATCGGGCAAGCTAACGGGAATGGCGCTGCTGTTTCAACAGTTAGCACACTGGACTTGCGTTCCGGAGGTCGCCGGGTCGAATTTCACGCCGTGGCAATTGAAACGATGGGAACGTTTTTTGTTTAAATCCCCTCCGCCTCCGCCGCCTATGTCCACCTGGCAGTCTAAATGGGCGCACCACAGTTAGTCGATAGGCATGGCGCGTGTGGTGGAGGTGGTGGTGGTGTAAAGTGTGGGTGCTCCCACCCAGTGTGGGAGAGTGGCGTGAGCAGAGAAGCGCAGCTCTGCCTTGCACAAAGACGATATTTGTCTTGGCTCAGTAGCAAGGGGTGTTCGCTTATTTAAGTTGGCAGTGCCAACTGTTACTATTTTACTCAGCCATGCCATTGCCACTTATTTGGCTTGCTCTTTTCAACTGCCTCTCTCTCAATGAAGTCTTTTCGTATCTATGCACTTCCATCATCGTGCGTAAACAATCATCTCTATCGCCTATTCCCTGCTCTGAAAACAAACTTCAAAACTCTCGAAGTGCATTGTTGTTATGAACACGCTTGTCATTTGCCCATGGAAGGCTCTTTATCGGAATGATCCCGCCAAGATTTTCGCAGCAGGGAGCAATGTTGCTACGCGTGATCACAATATAAATAATACGCAGTCAATATTTCAACGTCGGGTTATTTGGCCAATACAAATTACGTTTTACTATCTATTTTTTTTTTTATCTATGGTTATAAACCTGAAGAAACTGGAGTAAAACCTCTGCACAACAGGGGGAGAATATACAAACTCCACACAGAAAGGCAATCTAGTTTGGTATCGAACCCGGGTCCTTTTTTCTGCCAGGCACGAGTGTTACCACTGTGCCACCCGGCTGCCAAAATAAGGGATTAATGTGATTTTTAAAAAAAACGCTGTGCCGATAAGCGGACATGACTGAGAGCGCCCATGTAGCGAGTACTTTCGTGTACGTGACACGCATGTGTCACATTCCCACCTTGCTTGGATGGCCCTCACACAGTGGACAGCCCCTGGATGGTACGTGCACTTGCTGCCCTTCTCAATGTCACATCCGTAGTCCGCCTGCGACACACAGGGCCACACTTTCCATTAGCGGAGTTCACCGCGTTGGGGGCCAAAGGGCGGACCCGTGACACGGTGGGAAAAACAAAAAAACACATCAGAGTAATTATTCAACACGGGGGCAAAGGTGGGTAATTAAAGAGCAGTGCACAGCACACAGCTTAATTACGAGATTTATCTGAGATTGGCAAGTAGTATTGCCGTACATTTAAATCAGTGCGCCGAAACAAGCCGTTAATGGGATTTGCCCACCACGAGGGCAGCGTCATCGAGTATCTGTCTTTGGTGCCCAGGAACGCGGAAAAAAAATGTGCAGTTGACGTGATGCGGACACGGGCAGGTTGGCACGCATTCGTGGTAGAAGATAAGCAAATACGTCAAACGAGTTGGCAGTTACGTATATAGGTCATGAAGCAGATAGCGATAAAATACGCCTTTCTGAAAATGTTGTTTGGTGGGTGGGTATCCGCCGTGAGCGTTTACATGGTCAGGTGGACAGGTCGTTAAAAGGTGCACGTGTAACCATGCAATGATTCAGCAATCAAAGTCCATTTTCATGCTCATGATACACGCATTGAATCGCGTGCGTGCGAATCGATTATTTACCGTTCATGCAAATTAAATTAGTATCGTGTTTTAAAGTTATATTTAGGTTTAACGCAGCAAACAATTCAAAGATGGTAACAATGACCAAAGGAACGGATTCTTGAATAAAAATGCGACCAAAAATTGTGACCTCATCAAGTCAATGAGGGGACGAGATTAATCGATATACTCTCTATTAACTCGGTACGAACTTTACCATGACTGTTGTCATGATGATGATGATTATCATTTGTGTTTGACATAATTGAAAGTCAATTGAGATGATGGAGATTCGTTTTCTATGGATATTACTTTTCTTAAACGTAAACAGGAGTGAAATGCATTGAAATGAATTTCGTTAAAACTATCGCTACACACGCAGAAACAAACGTCGCGAATGAACGTGAGAGACGGTGTTTAATACTGGGTGCTTGTGATATTGCACCTTGTACGAGCACCAATAATCTTAATCATCCGTTTTATAAAGTATCGTTACGTCATCTTTACCATCGCAGTTTTTTTATTACCCTTCAAAATTTTATTTCCCAACAAACTTTTAAATAGTCATCCCCCTGAGCTGTAAAATAAGTGATTTGCAAAAAAATTCTAAATTTCGGAGTGATTGGTGGCACCGCAATAACATCACGTGATCATTTGTGTACCTCATAGAATGTACACATTAATTTTGTAACTCGCAGCATGTGCCGTTTAGATTGCCATGCTTAGAAATACTCGTGACAGGCTTATGATAAGTGATCTGCAGTTGAAGAATAATTAGTTAATCTTTATGTGTACGAGACAAAGACACAGATCCCCCCCGTATAGACTTAGCAGACTGTTGGGGCACGTGCTGTTAGCGAGCACCTATGAAGGCTGGCACGGCACACGAGGCGGCGGATGGCTAGAACCACGCTCGGCCACATTTGTCTCCCGAGTGGCGATGTTTACACACCGCACCAGGTACTCATTTGAGCTGAGTCGACCTACGGGAGGCCCAGGACCGGTTCAGATAATCGTCACTGGTGTTGGCCGTTAGCGGGAATCGAACCCGTGTCGCCGGGTTCATAGCGCAGCGCGCTAACCGCTACACTACCGCTCCCCACAAAAAAAAAATTCGGAGTAATTGATGGCACCGCAATTACATCACGTGATCATTTGTGTAGCTCATAGAATGTACACATTAATTTTGTAACTCGCAGCATGTGCCGTTTAGATT
The DNA here is from genome assembly GCF_015708825.2 of Lethenteron reissneri. Taxonomy (NCBI): domain Eukaryota; kingdom Metazoa; phylum Chordata; class Hyperoartia; order Petromyzontiformes; family Petromyzontidae; genus Lethenteron; species Lethenteron reissneri. The sequence goes on from NC_083805.1 coordinate 6,009,191, forward strand.
TTCATGCTTAGAAATACTCGTGACAGGCTTATGTACTAGACGTACAGCAAAGCACACACAACGAAAATGTGAAATACAATAACAGAGTTATGAAAAACTGATATCGCGACAGTCCTCATTTCGTGAAATCGCACATCATATCGCATCGTGAAAAATTCCATCATTGCGGCAACTAGTTTGATCACAGACCTGTTGCCGGGACTATGGGAGGAAGAAAAAAAACCTGCCTGGAATCGGCCAGTGTCCGCCCGCGCCTGGGCCAAAGTGCAAGGACAGTCGGCGATCTCGGGGAGGAAAGGGGGAAGTATGGACGTCTCATTCTCATTCCAAGCCAGGCACTTCTGCAGCGCCCAGGCAGCTGGATCTGCACGGAACTTCTCCTCCAAGTGCCACGCCATCGCGTGATCGTCACTCCACGCCGCCAGCACATTCCTGTTACGCACATTGGGGTGGGAAGTTTTATTCTTGCGTGCGTATGCCACGGTAGTAATTGGCCAAAAGCTAGTGAAACTAAAAGCTCGCATTTCGCTAATTTGTATTCTTGGGTCTTTCGGGAAAGTCACGTGGATAGGTTCAAAGAAAATAACAAAAAATAAGAAAAAAACTTCGACGTTTCAATCGCAACACAAGCAATCGTCATCAGGAGGGAAAGAAAAGGAGGGAGGGAGCTGCTGAGCCAGGCTGTAACAGCTGTAACAGCCTGGCTCAGCAGATTTCCTCTTCCTTCTGTAACAGCCTGCCTCAGCAGCTTTCCAGCCTTTCACCCTCCTTTTTTTCCGCCTGATGGCGATTGCTTGTTTTGCGATCAAAACGTCGTAGTTTTTTGTAATTTTTTGTTATTTTCTTTGAACCTATCTACGCGACTTTACCGAAAGACCCAAGAATATGAATTCCTGCAGTCACGAAAGCTTTAAGTCAAGATTTAGTCAATCTGTCTTGTTATATGCACCGTGGGGATGCTGCCCGTGGTCTAATGGTTATCACGCTGGAATTGAAATCCAAAGGTCGCCGGTTTGATTTGATTTTACCAACGCGGCAGTTCAAAGGTGAAACTTTCTTAAATTGCCCCCCCCCCCTCCCCCCTCAGCGGTATGTGTGTTGGGGTAAAGTTTGGGTCCTCCGACCACTTTCAAGACATCTAGCTAGCGTGGAAGGGCAGGCCAGAATGTCAGAACGTTGCAATAACAAACAATACAAAAACAAGATAGAAGTGCTTAGGATAGAACAGGTGAGTAAATAGCGCAAAAAAAAAATATTTTTATTATACCAGGTAACGCCCGCTGAACTATTAGCTTATTTTTTTAGAGGTAACCGCGCCACAAATGATAGCTCAACGAAGTGGATTATGATGTGGAAATTGACAGCAGCTAAATACTCTAAATAATCCCAATGTGCTTCTAGAGGGGCACTCTAAAACTCCCTCTAGCGGAGGCCCCCTTTGACAGCACCGGCATGAGAAGGCTGCCCCCTTCGTGTGCACTAGTGGCACCTCCGAGTTGACTTCTTGTGCTTGTGACCTTGTAGAGAAATTCGAAGGAAGTGAATAACCCTATGAAGTCACCTGTCTGAATTATTTACACTAAGTAGTGCCTGTCAAAGTCTATTATAGGTCCTGTCACACGACTCTTAGAATCCTCTGGCATCGGGACATTTGAAAGACATTAGCCATTGTTACAACTACTTCACATAATATCCAGGTCTTTACCTCATATCTACCTATTGACAAAAGTAATTAAACTTGCTCCTCTCAGTATAATTAATGTTGCCCGTCAAATAAATGCGCGTTGACAAGTGTGACTGATATTACATCGCATCTTCGCGGCGAGCTAATTTTTTTTTTATTCCATAACACTCAAGTGTCTCAAGAGCAAGGTTGAATTAAGAGCACACATTTGGCTGTCAAAGGAGAGCGTACAATTAATTGCTAAGCCCAGGCCCACCCCGACTGAACCTCTTAAACGGTGCAGCAGAGATACGCGATCAGCCGAATTGTATGAACTTTTCGGCAAACACACCGATCGTTTACCCATGCAGTGGCATGTCAGGGCAAGCCAGCCACTTAACAGGCACTTTCATGAGATGTGCTCACCGTTGAACTCTCTGATGCGAGTGCACAGCACCACCAGTGCCATTTCGACATTAAGTAAATAAGAGTGAACCCTAGTTCACCCAGCTAAGCCTCGTTACGTCTCAAGACTCTGTTCTCGGGAGCAGGTTATTTCGTTTGAAGGGTTTGGCCGTTTCCATCGCTGAGTGTTTTTCATGAGTAGATAAAAAACGGCAGTACCCTGGAGGAAAAAAGGGCCATGAAACCAGAGGGTTGCAACTCTTCAAGCTCCGCACAGATTGATTGCAGGGTTGTCACAATCTGGTGATAACTACGATGCAGTCATACAATACCAGGTGCAGCATACACCTATGGAGTATTTCGCAGAAAGTATTGTTTTCATGATTATCGTGGCTTTTCTGATTTGTTTTTCATGGTTTATTCCCCAAAAAAGTATGCCATAACAAAAGCACAAAAGTTCAGGTTCATTGGCGCTTGGCAAAATATATTTCCAGCATGGTGATTTTATGGCCTCGTCAGTTTCATGGTTCACCTTAATTACGTGATAAATTATTGCTTAACTGCCAGCGTGAGCGTCATGAACGTTTCGATTGTGAAGTTTCAATGATTTAAATACTCAGGGCAGGCGTTGTGTTGAGTGAACCCCGCTGTTGAAGAACTTTAGCGTAGTACACCGGCGAGGAATTGACAACACAAGAAAGCTGAGAAATACGATTACGTACACACACTCGTGGGTAACTGACATCACAATAATCGTCATGTCATAAACACCTCAATTGTACTAGGCCATGAAGGATGAGACTGTTGTAGGACCCCAAATAGATGTAAATATACTTTACGAGTGAAACAGGATGATTTCTCCGCAACTCTGGCTGTCGCCTGATGAAGCTAGTTGTAATTACTGGTGAAACGTCGTACTCTAATTGTAAATGTTGTGGCTTGGCTCTCCAACACACCTGTGTGCTGTACTAGTAACGAATTGGCACGTTTTGTTTACGTGACAAACCTTATTATTTGGCTGTGTCGGATAGTGGCGGGTTTAACGACGCATTTATATGTACGCGATCTAACCCAAACAACTTCTATGATGGATATATACTGTATTGTGCATAAACGCACCGACATCTCCTGCCCACCTGACAGCTGCAGCCAGCTACGTCTGGTTATGCTCAGTCTCGCATGCAACTATTAACCGCATCAGAACATCACCAGGCCGATGCGCAAACGTCCCCTTCATACACGGAACATTAAAGACAGGCCACAGTAGTGTGACTGCAGCCATGAAATACCAAACGATGGGCCGTAGAATAAACAGAGGTCGCAACCGGGTACCCGATACACGTACCCTACCCGATACCCGGCTACCCGTACCCAGCCGGGTACGGGTACGGGTTCCCATTTGCGACCCTGGTGCGGCCGGGTACGGGTAGGCCGTGAGTCACTGGTGAGTAACTGTTTGTCACTCATTTCCCAACGTCTTGTCTCTTCTCACAATTCAAGTTCCTAGAATCAACCCACCCACGCCTGCAACATGGCTTCATCCCAGAGGTCGCAATCAGGTATCTGATACCCTTACCCTACCCGTACCCGGCCAGGTACGGGTAGGGTACGGGTACGGCCGGGTACGGGTACGGGTACCCGTTTGCGACCCTGGTGCGGCCGGGTACGGGTACGGGTAAGGAATCAAAACCCGTTTGCGACCTCTGATTCAGGGCGATTCGGCCACGGGGCAGCGTTTGCAACGAACGGTGTTTGCCCGAGACGCCGCTTACGGTTGCCCGTCGCTGTAATTGCTGGACGCGATCCGGAGCATGCCGAACTCGTAGACGGAGAACTCGGGCAGCGCTGGTTTCGGCAGGAAGGTGAACGAGCCGCTGTTGGCGACGTCCCGAGCCAACGTGTACAGGTAGAGCCACTGGGCAACCCACGCCGCGCCGTACGCCTCGCCTGAGGAGGAGACAGACGCTCGCGTGGAGCCCACGAAAGAGTTACTTGCATTCGCGCGGAGCGTCACGCAACGTAATTTAATTATTGCGGCGATTATTGCGGCGATAGAAAATGCGCACGTGATATGTCACTTTTTATATTTTTTTAGTCTGACGAGATTCAACTTGATGCCCACAGACTTATACCTTCACACACACACACACAGACATTAAAGGAAAACGGCAAATATCCCACGTATAGCCTATAACGGCATGTTGGAGCGACCGCTCTTGGCGAGCAATTGTTGAGACCGTGATGGTGCAGGAGGGGGGTGACGCGGCTGGTCCCACCCTGACCACCTTTGCCTCCTCAGTGCTAAGCTTATCTTATCTAGATTTACATAGCGCCCTATTCCAAGGCACTTTACAGCAATTATTAAATTAGATATAAGGTGATAGTGGTTGAGATAAAGATTGGAAAGGTTGGCTACGTAGGGTACAATTATTAAAAGTGGTGTAGTTATGGTGACAGGAAAACAGTTGGGAGTGGTGACGGAGGGGTTTGGGTCGTGATAGGGGTTGGTGTAGGGGTCGTGATAGGGGTAGTGATAGGGGTAGGGGTAGTGATAGGGGTTGGTGTAGGGGTAGTGATAGGGGTTGGGGTAGAGGTAGTGATAGAGGTTGGTGTAGGGGTAGTGATAGGGGTTGGGGTAGAAGTAGTGATAGAGGTTGGTGTAGGGTTAGTGATAAAGGTTGGGGTTGGGGTCGTGATAGGGGTTGGGGTCGTGATAGGGGTAGGGGTAGTGATAGGGGTTGGGGTAGGGGTAGTGATAGGGGTAGTAATAGGGGTAGTGATAGGGGTAGGTGTCGTGATAGGGGTTGGGGTAGGGGTCGTGATAGAGGTTGGGGTAGGGGTCGTGATAGGGGTTGGTGTAGGGGTCATGTCTTAAATAATCCACCCCCGTGTACTTACATCGACAAGACAAAAAAAAGACTCCTGTATATCCTGAACAGACTATTGGGGCAAGTGCTGTTAGCGAGCACCTATGAAGGCCGGCACGGCACACGAAGGGGTGGGTGGCCACCACCACACCCGGCCGCTTTTGTCTGCCTAGCGACGATGTTTACACACCGCACTAGGTACTCATTTGAGGCTGAGTCGACCTAGAGGAGGCCCAGAATCGATTCATCAGTGGGGTTGGCCGTGAGCAGGAATCGAACTCGGGTCACCGGGTTTGGAGTGCAGCGCACGAACCGCTACACTACCGCTCCCCATCGACGTACTCACATTCACCTGCACATACTTCTATGACCGCATATACTTGTACATACACAAATTTACTCAAACACAGACACATATTCATACATGCACGCATACACGTGTATGTGTGTGTAACATATAAACACATTTACTCAATCTGGAATTGCAATAACAACTATTTGGCATAGTTTTCACGAGTTAGATTTTTATGAATATAAGGATTCAAAGGTCAACTGAGTATGCACAACCATATAGGAGGACAAAAATATCTCAATGTAAAAACACCGTTTTAACACATGGGCTGGATATATTTGGGAAAATAGCAGAAAAATATTGTTTGACCTCATAAATAGATTTAGACTGCAGTGGTTAGGACACTTACGTGAATGAGCCCAGCCAATGAACCCTTACTTTGTGACACACACACACACACAAGAGCGTAAGGCAGCAGGAGTAGGCAAAAGACAGTGAACCAGGTGTCCCGACAGAGCAGCGAGGGATCAGGAAGAGAATGGATTGAGGCTGAGCGAAGCTGTGAAACTCGCTAAAAGGAAAGAAACCCGTGGCTGAAATTAGTTCGGGCCCCATCGTTTGCTCACGAGCCAACAGATGGGACGGATAATGACGCGCTTAGCTTTCTTTTCCGCGTGAAGCGCACATCCGATAGTCACGCAGGACCGTGATAATCCATCACACACCCACACACGGGTTAAATGAGGCGTCATTTGTATAAACTGCATGCGCGCGGGGCCACGGACTCGGTCTGTCGGGTGGCGATGCGTGCGTACCCGTCTCCCTGTAGCCCCACACCTCCACGTTGACTGCCGGCGAACGCAACTTGCTCGCGTTCCAGTTCAGAGTCAGCTTGCCCCCGACGCCCGGCGTGCCGTAGTACTGCCAGTGCGTGGAGTTGTGCATCTGCGCGGCAGCACCTCCTTTCACCTTGCCGGGATGCACTGCGGCACGTGGGAAAAGGAGAGCGACGAGCAGAGTGCGAGTGAAGATGTTTTGGCGAACGAGCGGTGGCCGAATTTTGACGATGTGATCAAAAGTTCGTTCTGAGCGTCACTTTGAGTCATTAAATCCATTATATTAAGTTCACTTTCTTGCTTGCTTGCATGCTTGCGTGCTTGCTTGCTTGCTTACGACCGTGCAAATCTCTCGGTCGTTTTTTAACCCACTTCCCGTGATCAATCGAGCTGACATTTTGCACACATACTCGTTGTGCGTGACAATACATTTTCGTGAAAAATGTTTTCCCAAATTTTACACTGTTTAGGGAAATTTTTTTTATTTAATTACCAATTGCTTAATGGTGGCAGACAATCATCTGACCCATAGGTGGCAGCCATCTCAAGCCAGAGGACGAGAGGACTCTAGCCGCCACGCATATAAAGGATTTATAGTGAAAAACTTTGTTTTTACGGGTCAATTTTTTTTTCGCTCCTTTACCTTCACGCTCAACTTCACTCCGAGTGTGATATCGGCGTCGCGAGACGGAGAATCTATTCAAAACTCTCGCAGAGCCGTGCTAGAGGATAGTCCGTGGAAACAGAACACAGAACTACTGTTGAGATTCCTTAAAGTGACCTACCTCTTAACCACGTAATAAACTAAACTAAAACTATTTTGTATTTTACCAGGCAAGGCCCACTGGGCTACATAGCTCTTTGTCCGAAGCGACCTGGCCACAAATGATAGCGCAACAAAGTAGCGTGGAAATGTATAACAGCCAAACACTCTTAAATGCACGTTGATTCTCGATGTGGAGGGAGAAACCGGAAGACCCGGAGAAAAATCTACGCGACCACAGGGCGAGAGAAAGAGAGACACGCAAACTCCGAATATACAGACGTCCTGCGTACCAGGCGCGAGGCAGTTAACATCTCGTCACCGTGGCACCCTCTGCCACCCAGGTGGCCTGGCAGGTTTCTCACCTGCCACCCAGGTGCCCTCGTGAGGGAAACTGAGTCCCCCGTCCACGGACAGCTGGAAGGTGATGCGTCTCGTCTCGTAGACGAGCGGGGAGACGCAGTGCGCGTGTCCATCTCCGTCCAAGTGGCCGCCCACGTCCACTTTGTCCTCGCCAAACCTTCGAGTGAGTGCGACGTGGACGTCAAGCCAGAGTTGCAAGTGAAATTACCGTCGTCGGTTTGGGGGAGCGCTGTCACAAAAAAATGGGCAATGTGAGACTGCCCTTGATTCACTCGAACGCTTAAGCCGGTGCGGGTACGAGGAAAATGTGGCGTTGCGTGCGTAACAGTTTTCAATTTAAAACCGTGATGGATCAAAACAAATCTTCGACCAACAATGAAATGGCAAAAAGAATACAGTTGCTACGCTCATTCTACAGTTTGTCCGATGGCAAAAGTCTAAATTTAATGAAAGGAATGTTCATCAACGAAGCTGCGTTGACAAAAGAAACGTGTTGATAGAGTAGTAATACTTTCAATTTAACACGTATCGCTTTCCTATTCGTTGGGTCTTTCGGTAAAGCCACGTAGAGAGGTGATCATGCCTGTGCCCTACAGCTCTGCTGTGTTTTCGAGTTGTTGGGCACGATGTTCGACGTTTCGCTCCACGTGCCTAGAACTTCTTCACGAACTGAACTCAAGATACTTCAGAAACTGACTTGGAGAAGCACCCACCACACGATAGTAAAACATCGGGCATCGTGCCGAACACGCAAACTCATCGGAGGGCCATGTTTCACTTGATTTTTGTTTCTGCAAACGAATTAAAATGTTCTGACTGCAGGTGCTTGAAATACCACAGTTTTTTCTTTAATATGCAACGCTTGTGACTGACACTACACGTGCTGGACTGTTGTTGTTATTATTGTTGTTGATCATTTACACACCGGCAGATGACGCCTTGGGTCCTATTGAAGCGAATGTTGATGATTTTTAAGTCGTCTCCGCCCACGTGACATCCTGATTTTGGGGAAATTTCCAAACAACGATGAGCAAAATCAGGGCAGCAGCTGTCCAGGGCTTGGCAGGATGAGGTGCAGGAGCAGTCTCCGAGGGTAACTTGCACACAACGACCCGCGCAGTTTCCCTCTGAAAGACAACAGACGCACACCGGAACACACGGGGGGGCGAGCAAAATCAAACTTGAAACTGAATTATGCCTAATCCAATATGCCGTTGCAAATGTCAATGTCAACAGAATGACGTGTTTATAAAATTATGCTATTAATAAAAAAAAATATTGTTATAGTCAATATGATCCGAGGTTGTGTTTGGGTTTGGCCACGTGGTTGTCTTGTGGCGAAATTTATTTCAGTAACCCGCCACCACATTTACAAATATGTCATTTTTCGATTTAAAGCTTTCGTGACTGCAGGGATTCATCTTCTTGGTTCTTTCGGTAAAGTCACGTAGAAGGGAAATAATAAAATAAATAATAATACAACATAATAAAATAATTCTCACGACGTTTCGGCCACAACGCAAGCAGCCATCCTCAGGTGAAGAACAGGTCTGTCGGGAAGACAGCGTCTGTCGGGAAGACAGCGTCTGACAGACCTGTTCTTCACCTGAGGACGGCTGCTTGCGTTGTGGCCGAAACGTCGTGAGAATTATTTTATTATGTTTAATTTTTATTATTTTATTATTTCCCTTCTATGTGACTTTACCGAAAGAACCAAGAAGAGGAAAGATGTCATTTATACGTGACCAGAATTCATAAAATTTCGAACAATAAAGCTCCAGCTCACCAGTGGCATAAGCCTTCTCATGACTGAATTCAACATCAACACACGACATCTCATTCAAACTGCTCTGAGCTTCACCGGGCAGTGAACTCATAAACCAAGTGCCCTGCTTCATCTGACTGTGCTGACATATCCGTTGCAACATCATCAACTTTCTGCGTAATTTAGTTTTATTGCACTATTGTGTTTACATATATACGATGACAAATTCTACACCTATTTCACTGCTATTGCCTAGTAGCAAGCAGGAAAATAACTCCACTCGAGTCCACCGGAGCAAAAAATCCCATAGCATGTGTCCAGAAAATTAAATTTCTAAATTGAATATAGCACAACGTACTGACCCGATCACAATCAATGGCTTGTGGGGGTAATGAAAAGTCCGTGCCGTGATATATTAGCACAATAGTGGCCAGCAGTTTACGCATGACAGACGCAAACACTCACTGTTGTAACAATGACAAACGCAAATGAATGAATTTCATTATGAAAATAAGCACCTTTATTTCTATTCAGTTATTCACTGGAGCGGTCATCACGCTGGTATGGCCACATTTTAATGAAATGAAATGAAAAATATTTGCCAAATTGGCAACAGGCGATCGGCCATAATTCTCATAAAAGGCCGTTGTTGGCATATTCGCGAAGCCTTATGCAAAGCCTTGAATCTACAATTACTACTTTAAAATATAATTGAATTTTATGATAATTGATGTATAATCTCTTTGTCTCTTCTGGCATGGAACAGGGCCTTCTGAGCTGAGCTGGACAGCTGCCTGTGGTATAAATTGTCGGGAGCAAAGACGTTATTTGCAAGTTAATGATCTCAAATTGAATCTGAAATTTAAGTGTACTTTTTAGCGAACTTAGAAGGTCTATTCATTTTTACCACCCCAATTTTATCCCAATTGTGTCATGCCATGAGATGAAGCATCCGCGAGGATGTATTGCAGCGCAGCGGAAGAGGATACCACAGAGACACATCTGATATCCCTTTAAGTCACCTTTGCCCCGTACAGTAAGGGGGCAGTGCTTTCCCACACACCCCGTGCCGCAGAGAGCAACGTTCATCGCATGACAGCTAAACCGTTGTTTTTCATCCTCATCACTGAACTTCAGACGAATTGAGTGCAGAAGCAAATGTATCCGTGACGCTTTGTGCAGACGTTGGTGACCAGGTCGACGCCATCAACTTGCCACACCTTAAAATCTGGTTTAAAAAAAAAATCACAGGCAGCTGTCCAGATTTAAACCCAGAATCTTCGGGGTGCCAATTCAGCACTTTCACATCTCGAGTCACCAGGTCACTTCATTTATTTTTAATATTTGACAAAAGGCGTGCTTCAGTCGACTTTTAAACAATGCGATTTGTATTTATTAGTTTTACACGAGTAATTTAGACGACTGAGTGTGATTGGATTTTGAACCTGCAATCATGTAAAGGACCCTGCAAATAAATAACAAAATAAATTAACAATCAGGCCAACAAGCATCTCGCGAGATTACACGAACGCGCTCACAGATAATGCAACAATCTGGTAATAGATTTCCAAACTCGTTCAGCAACAAACACAGCGGTTCATCGTTCGAGCATCACATAATTCCTGTTCCACGAGATTCACCGCAAAGCATTGGTCTCGCTCAGCAGGAGACTCGCAAAAGCACAGCTTCTGATCTTCTGTGATGAACCCACTGTGATGAACCCTATGCGAAACCAAAGAGAGCTCCATGTGGCTTAACCCAACAGAATGAATACTGAATAGACAGATGCGGCGGTTAGAAGAGGCAGTTGCGAGTTATATGGAAAACAGGGAGCCTCAAAATATGACCCAGGCTTCTTGGGGCATAGACGCTCACATCTAACCACGATTGCCAAACTCTTCAGGAACCCTGATATGGGATCGATGCAATGTTACACAATTTCGTAATTTTGCAAGCAATGTCACACAGTCTTCACTCTTACTGTCCAGTTTACAACAAGTAATGTCGGTTGATAATTGCCTGAGGAAATTACCGGATGGCTACTATAATTCAACGACTGGATCAATTTCAGTGGTGATCGTGTGGATATCTTCACATTGTTATTATCCTGTCACTCAAAATGAACACCTAAAGGTGCTCCGAGGTAAATTAAATGAACTTTGTTGGGATGCGGGTCGCCTTAGTTTAAAGGTGATCAGAATTTGGAAGATTTCAAACTTAGTTTTATTTTTTTACATGGTACATGTTAAGGCTTCATAAGAGAGATGAGTGTTAGAGCGAATGCGAAAGATGCCTTAAAACGCACCGGACAGATTTAATTAAAAGTAACCATTTCCAAAATTATCACACTTAAACAGGCGTAACCGAATGTACTTGAAAAAAAAACGTAGATTATTTCGAGTTCAACTAAATTCAACAGATACCAACAATGAATGAGATCATGCTTGCATATTAAAAACACATTAATTTCACCCTTTCAGCATCATTCTCGGGTAAACGCTTATCGATTTTTGTCAAACCCTTGCACCCTCTGATGTAATGGGTTTTAGCTCTCTCCCTGATATATAGGTATTATGTTGACTACCCAGTCACCCTGACTTGTCAGCCTCCCTTGTCAGTAAGAATCGAAAATAGCAGCGTGCGTGTGTGTGTGTGAGGGGGTGCAGTGTTTGCGTACAACAAGGGTTGTTTACTAATGTGCTTTCGTAGAGCCTGGAAATCAACAGAAAAACAATAGACGTCTTAATTCTGCCATTGCAACCTGGTCAGACCTGCAATAATGACTGAATCAATATGGTACAAAACACAAGTCATGTATTGTTACGTTGATATAATTGATGTCGCCCATTACAAAGTCGCAACTCTCACTCGACATGCATTAATTACTTCATTGTAGGTTATTTAGTTGTTTGGTGGCCATGATGATGTTTGCATTTGGGATAAAGCTTTGCAAGTGCCTGTGTGTTTTTAGAGCTGCAATGTGCCACTTGTGCAAAGGCAATGTCTAAAATGTGCACTGGTCGTTCTTAAACCGTACAGGACAACTCCTCTTATCTGGAACCCTATTACCCGTGACTCCTATTATCTGCGGTGGCTGTAGGGTCGACGAAAACTCCCATTTTCTGTGGCCATTTTCTTCGTTTTATTTGCAGTTATCCGCGATTTTACCCTTAACGCGCAGCAAAGTGGCTTCCGAATACTCACTACTTTTAATACCCCGTCGGTTATCCACAGGTTAACGAATGTTACGCCATCACTCCTATAATCCGCGATTTTTGTGTGTGTGTGTGGATAAGAGGAGTCCGCGTTGCAATTCCATCCTGTTATCTGCGGGGTTTGTCCAAGAATTGTGACCCGCGGATAGAGCCTTGCGAATAATGGAATCCCCAAGATTCAACGTGGATGAGCGGTGTTCTCATGGGTTTGCATTTGATCGCTGTGATGGGCAGTGTTGGACAGAAATCTGTGCCAAATTTATCTGACAGAGCCAACTCTCTCCAACATCGCCAGTCTTCCTCCCAAAATACACGAATAAGTAGAGACCTCGAATGGCCACAGATGTGCGAGTTTGTTTTGTGTGACATTTTTTGTCAGTATCAAAGTGTGAAAAATAAGAATCGTTTTTACCCTTTCTGGCAATAAAACGGGTGTTACGATGTTCAAGCACCTCACATTACTTGTGGTGAACATGCAAACAAACATGCTCTGATAATATATGCCTTCTAATGAAGGTTGTCTGGTGGAGGCCGATCAGTTTTAAAGACAATGCATCATCAGAGCATGTTTGTTTGCATTTGATTCCTTGAGAAGTGTTTGCATGTGATTCCTTCGAAAATGGTTAAAATTTGGTGTTTGAACATCTTAACACATCTGTTTTATTGCCAGAGAGGGTTAAAACGTCTTCTTATTTTGCACGTTTTGTGTGTTCACAAGCAGCATGACGCACGCTCACACACAAAGAGAATGAAATACACGCTACTTAATCACTCACCCACATCAGTGGTGGTAACCCACTCTCCCAACAACACTCGCGTATACATTCTCTCCGGAGCACAAGTGATATTTCGTGTCTTGATTTGTGTGTTCACGGGAGACTTTGATACACTCACAACCGCATACGGAACAGTAGTAGCTACTTTATTTACAAGCAACTTCACACAGCCCTGCTGCACATAAGCTATGCTCAGACAGACCAAACACTTTCAACACATTCCTGCGGAGGGAGCTGGTAGGAACGTTGGGTTGCTCAGTCAATGGCCAGGGTCAACGGCGGCGTGGTGTATTCCGCAAATATGCCCGACTGTGAGGGCGGGCACAAGCCGGCGTGAGTAGGTTAAACGTTGAGTTTTATAAGGGCACCACGGGGTGACCAGCCCCTCCCCACCCAGCCCCAGGCCTTCCTCACCCTCCCCACCCAGCCTCCCCACCCAGCCCCTCCCCACCCTCCCCACCCAGCCCCTCCCCACCCTCCCCACCCAGCCCCTCCCCACCCAGCCCCACCCCTCCCACCCCCCACCCAGCCCCACCCTCCCCAGCCCCACCCTCCCCACCCAGCCCCTCCCCACCCAGCCCCTCCTACCCTACCCTCCCCACCCAGCCCCACCCTCCCCACCCAGCCCCTCCGTCCCCCCCCACCCAGCCCCTCCCTCCCCACCCAGCCCCTCCCTGCACGACGGACGGACACAATAATCCCCTGTGGGCTGATGTAACCAGGATGTTCCTACCAGTATAATCTGTTTGTACACAAGAAGAGCTATGAGGTATTTATTGCCTTCACATGCCACACTTTACACACTTTACACACCACCTACAGAATATTTACAAACACATAAAGACACACACACATAGGACACATCGGTTATGGTCAGACACTAATGCCAACCCTTCCCCCAACACCTACTGCTATCATATAATTAACTGTGTAACAAAAAGTAAGTGTTATTTTCAAAAGTACAGAAGATGGTTATTATTCCCCACAAACTTTGCTTTTGTGACATGGACAGTGACATTTTTAAATATGCTTATTTTCAATGAGAAAACGTGTGCTTTTGTGTCATTCCTTCACATAATGGTCTGGTCACAAAAGCAAAGTTTGTGGGGAATAATGGCAATTTTCTGCACTTTTGAGGCATACGCAATTAGAAAAAAACACTCACTCCCCAGGAACAAAATCGTGTTACACAGCGAATTATCTGTGTCACTTTACCATACTCACAACACAAGGAAGGATATCAGAACAACAAAGACAAAGATGCCCACCCCACGTATTGTCTGCAACAGACTATTGGGGCAAGTGCTGTTAGCGAGCAGTTCCAATGAAGGCTACCGGCACTGTGGCACACGAGAGGGTGGGTGGCCGAGCGCCACGCCCGGCCGCTACACCGGGAACTCATTTGAGGCCGAGTCGACCTAGGTGGAGGATGCCCAGGGCCGGTTCAGATAATAATCATCACGGATTGTTGGTGGCCGTGAGCGGGGATCGAACTGGCCGGGGTGAGGTAGCCGGGTTTGTAGCTACACCAACACACACACACCAACACACACACACCAACACATACACACCATCACACACACACCAACACACACACACCAACACACACACACAACACACACACACAACACCAACACACACACACCAACACACACACACCACACACACACACCAACACATACACCATACACACCACCAACCAAACACACACACAACACACACCAACACACACACACCAACACACACACACCAACACACACACACCAACACACACACCACACACCAACACCACACACACACACACACCACCACACACACCAACACACACACACCACACACACACACCACCAACCACACACACCAACACATGCACCAACTACACACACACACCAACACACACCCACACCAACACACACACAACAGCAACACACACCACCAACACACCACCAACACACACACACACCAACACACACACAGCCAACAACACACACACCAACACAACACACCCACACACACACACCAACACACACACACCAACACACACACCAAGCACACATCACCAACCACACACACAGCACAACACACACCAACACACACACACCACACACAACACACCAACACACATACACACCCAACACAACCACCACACACAACCAACACACAACACACACCACACACACACCAACACACACCAACACACACACACCAACACACACACACCAACACAACACACACCACACCAACACAACACCAACACACACACTAACACACACCAACACACATACACACCAACACACACACACCAACACACACACACCAACACACACACACACACCAACACACACACACACACACACACACCAACACACACACACCACACATTCACACCAACACACACACCACACACATACACACCAACACCACACACACCAACACACACACCAACACACACACACCAACACACACACACACCAACACACACCAACACACATACACACCAACACACACACACCAACACACACACACCAACACATACACACCATCACACACACACCAACACACACACACCAACAAACACACACCATCACACACACCAACACACACACCATCACACACACACCAGTACAAATACACCATCACACACACACCATCACACACACACACCAACAAACACACACCAACACACACACCACACACATACACACCATCACACACACCACCACCACACACACACCACACACACCAACACCACACACACACCAACACACACCAACACACACACACACCAACACACACACACACCAACACACACACCAACACACACACACACACTAACACACACCAACACACATACACACCAACACACACACACACACAACACACACCACACACATCACACCAACACACACACACCAACACACACCAACACACAACACCAACACCACACCAACACACAACACACACACACCAACACACACACACCAACACACACACACCAACACATTCACACCAACACACACACACCAACACACACCAACACACATACACACCAACACACACACACACCAACACACACACCAACACACACACACCAACACACACACACACACCAACACACACCAACACACACACACCAACACACACACACCAACACATACACACCATCACACACACACCAACACATACACACCATCACACACACCAACACACCCCAAAACACACACACCAAAACACACACCAACACATACACACACCAACACACACACCATCACACACACCAACACACACACACCAACAAACACACACCATCACACACACCAACACACACACCATCACACACACACCAGCACAAACACACCATCACACACACACCATCACACATACCAACACACACACCAACACACACACCATCACACACACACCATCACACACACACCATCACGCACACCAACACACACCAGCACACACACACCAGCACACACACACCATCACACACACACCATCACACACACACCATCACACACACACCAACACACACCAACACACACCCCAAAAACACAACACAATCACACACACACCAAAACACACACACCAACACACACACACTAACACACACACCAGCACACACCAGCACCAGGACACACTCTATCACACACACACACCAACACACACACAAACACACACTAACACACACCAGCACCAGGACACACACTATCACACACACACCAACACACACACACAAACACCAACACACACCAACACACACACACAAACGTCGGTGTTTAACTGTACCTGCTTTGACAGGACCCATGGCCGCAAATTGCACGACTATGAAAGCGAGCCCCAACCGAACAGCAGCTGATGTCATCGCCATTCGAATGACCAATGTGCAGCAGCAGCAGCATGCAGGGCAGGGCAGGCAACAGGGCAGGCGAGTAAGCTTGCGTTGTCGTTGGATCGACGTGGGGAGAAGACGAGTCTGGGTTGGTGTTTGGCTGTGGTGGTGGTCGTGGTGTGAGCAAGGGACTGGCTGGGTTGATGCAAGAGGTGGGGGGGTTGGGTGTTTGGTTGAGAACGAGGGGTTAAAGGGGGGGATGCCATGCACACAGAAGGGGTGTATCTTGTTCCGAAGGTCAAACTGAGAACGTGTGTGATGATGATGATGATGCTGCTATTGCTGTTAAAGTGGGTGTTTGTTTGTTTTGCAATGAGTGTAAGGAGGTGATTGGGTTTATTTATTGGACAATATTTTAATGCGAGCTCTGAAGCAGAGTTCAAACAGCGGCGTCGTGGTATGGATTTGTTACCAAATAAACTTGAAGAAATGCTATTCAGGCCAATTTTAGTTTTTTATATATATAAAACTTTAAGTTTCAGTAAAACTGAGCCAAAGCAACAAGGGAGAAATTGGCTTTTATTGCAGAGATAGCAAATGTTTTTCCTCATTGTATAGAATGTTCTATTTTTTTCTAAGTATGAATGTGATGATGAAGGCACTTTGAGTGGCAGATTTGTAAAATCCTAGAAAAGCACCAGGCGTTTGAGTAGAAATAAAATTGATTTGACTTGAAAGAATCATACGCTTTGGTTCTTTCGGTAAATTCTAGATTTGAAGCTTTCGTGACTGCAATGATTCATATTCTTAGGTTTTTTTCGGTAAAGTCACGTAGGTAAAAACATTAAAAAGTAAAATAAAATAAAAATCACGACGTTTCGGAGGCAACACAAGCTTCCCTCTTCAGGTGGTACCGTCACAGCCACGACAGCTGTATCAAGTAAATGAGAGATTGCAGGAGCTACCACTCCGTTTATATAATGGTCGGAGAAGGTGGTGGGGCAAGGGCCGCATACTTATTATTAATATGGTAAGGTGAGGCTTGAGACTAAGAATAGACTGTATAACAAAGGCTGAGCCTTTGTTATGGAGAGGTGCGGTTTGTGACTCAACCTGCGACAGGGAGACCACCACTAAACATGGTAAAACAGTAATGGTTGTCTGTCAAATAAGATTGGCAAATAAGTGTAGTTAAATCTTTTTTGCATGGTTAATCACATCTTTCCAATGATTACTCAGTTTGTAACCGTCATCACGGTTGAAATTATGTCTGTGTTTGTATATTTGTATGGTTTCGTGTACAAACCTTTGATGGTAGCCAGGAGGTTTGCAGAGAACCTTGGTCACGTAGGTGCCAAAGAGTATGATGGATTCCTGCAGTCACGAAAGCTTCAAATAAAGATTGAAAGAATCAAGCAAGAAAATGTTGGCTATTTATTGGACCAAAGTACCGATATGCTTGAGCGTGTTGATTTTTTTCTGGTGAAATTTTTGATTCGAAAAAGTTCCAGTTTTTGTTTTAATAGAGGACATAGACATCCTGAACGCAATGAAGGATCGACGGCTTTTTTTGATAACTAACAAAAATCACGTAGAATTTTCCGGGTGAAAAAAAATTATTGTGAAAAATCTCCACGTTTACGTTCATATAGAGCTCAACTAAGTTTGAACACAGTGGAAACATTAACCTTTGGACAAAAGTAAAACTGTAGCATTTCAATTATTTAACGTGAAAAACTGAAAATTCCCACTTCCCTATGTTCTATATAACATGCTAAGCCCGAACACATCGAACCTGCTTCCGTTAGTATAAAATTAACTTTTCATGAAAGATAAAATATTTTCCCCCCCATAATTTCGTAGTTCTATTTACGTGCACTTTTTAAATACCGGTTCTCTACATTAGACATCCGAGGGGTGTAGGATAGGTCGACTTCGATTCATTGGGTGCATCACATCCACCCAAGCCTGCGATGACGGCACCCGTTAGGTGCTTCTGGACGACTCACTTAGGGGCCGGCCATAAATGACGTCATGCGATTTTTACCCCCCCAGCATCACAAAAGTCAACCCCCCCCCCCCTCAAATATGACGTCAAAAAGCTCTGCCCCCCCCCCCCAAATAAAACATGCTTTAAATCGCTTTAAACTATTGTCATTGTAGTGCGTATTTAATGTGCCGCTGCACTCTGATTTTGTAGGAGAAAACATTTATTAAAAAGTCTATTTAATTAAGTAGAACGTGTTGTCTATATTTATTTAAATTTGCGCATTTTGATGTGATGTCACATTTCTCAACCCCCCCCCCCCTCGTCACACATCGTCACAAATGTCTGACCCCCCCCCGCTCCCTAGGTGCGTGACGTCATTTATAGACGACTCGCTTAGCCACATTTGGGGATCGGTGATTCTCATTTACGGTTTCGTCCAGCGAGCCTCACACGTCGGTCGGGTTCTCATGCCCAACCTGCACTCCGCAACGCGCGTTGTCCATTCGGTGTACAACAGCAAATAAGTATAACCCGTAAAAACAAAGTTTTTCACTATAAATCCTTTATATGCGTGGCGGCTAGAGTCCTCTCGTCCTCTGGCTTGAGATGGCTGCCACCTATGGGTCAGATGATTGTCTGCCAGTATTAAGCAATTGGTAATTAAATATTTAATTTGTTTTCCCTAAACAGCGTAAAATTTTGGAAAAAAAATTCACGACAATTAATTGTCTCGCAGAACGATTCTGTGTGCAAAATGTCAGCTCGATTGGATCGCGAGAGGTGGGTTAAAAAACGACCGAAAGATTTGCACGGTCGTAAGCAAGCAAGCAGCACGCAAGCAAGCACGCAAGCAAGCAAGCGAACTTAATATAAAGGATTTAAAAAGCAAAAACACGTTCCTGCGGAGGGAGCTGGTAGGAACGTTGGGTTGCTCGGTTAATGGCCAGGGTCAACGGCGGCGTGGTGTATTCCGCAAATATGGCCGACTGTGAGGGCGGGCACAAGCCGGCGTGAGTAGGTTAAACGTTGAGTTTTATAAGGGCACCACGGGGTGACCAGCCCCTCCCCACCCTCCCCTCTCCACCCAGCCCCAACCCTCCCATTTTTAGATGCACGACGGACGGACGGACACAATAATCCCCTGTGGGCTGGTGTAACCAGGAGGTTCCTACCAGTAAAAACAGCCAAGTCTTGGCATTGCTGCAGGAAAAAGTGCAGTTTACGCTCTAATCTCCATAAGTGGGGGTGGGGGCGATAATTTCAAATGCTATGACAGCCAAACCTTCCCGTACATTTTGTAGCAAGAGTTACTTTATTTGATGAGCGGATAGAGTCCGTGTGTTTTTTTTTATGTTTTCTGACAAGACTCGCGGTCGAGTTCTCTCAAACATCGGGTTCACGGCAAGCGCTGGTCCACATCAACATCCCGCTGTTTAAGAAATATCAAGGGTATTACGTCTAATGTTCTGGACATAACGTGTTCATTATTGCTGCTTAGAAGAGGTATTAACACTTTAAACGAGGCTTTCGACTGGTGTGTGGAAATCAACATGCATACATCATTGCAAACCATTCCATCACCTGTGCCCCTTTCGTTACCTAACTACACACACACACAAAGCAACCGTGTGCATTTTGTATTGCACGCCTTTATTTCACGTTGTTGCACTTAAACATACAAAATGTCCCGACATGAACAGCGATTACACATGCCATTATATCGTGTCCGTTAGCGCTGTGTATGAAGTTATATAATGCATAACCCCGTGTTCGAAGCAGGCCCGACATGAAGACAGTTGTAAGCATCCTAAACCTCACGTGTCATCCCTCATAATAACTCACGATTCAACAATGTAATTCTCCATTACATTTTTGTTACAATTTGTAGGCATAGTGCAGCGTGTTTTTTATGTTGATGATGAGAGTAGTAACTGACCTCTATACTGCAAAGTAGACAAACTAAAGTTGCCCACCTTGTTACATCAGCTATGCCAAACCCCATGTTAACAAAGATAAAATGCAGTACTCTTTGTTTTGTTCGGCAAAGTCGCGTAGGTTAAAAAATATATAAATGAAAACTAAATTAAATCACGTTTCGGAGGCAACACAAGCTTCCGTCAATAATTTAGTTTTTTCATTTATTTATTTTTTACCTCCGTGACTTTACCAAAAAAAAACAAAGAGTATGAATCCTTGCAGTCACGAACACTTCAAATCTAGAATAAAATGCAGTATATGAGATGTTGGTTATTAGCGAAATTCGTACGACTTTTGAGTGCTGTCATATGAGACACATTCATTTGTTTATTGCTCATTTCGTACAAAAACTTGCAAACAATAAATATGTATTTACAGCCCTCCGTCAATCCACTGCTGGAAGAAGGCCCGTCCACACCTTTGTGTGCATCCGTGATGGACTGGACTCGTTTGAGCGTGCGAGACAACAAGTGTTGGGACTTTCTTTGGTCATGGAAGTTCTCTGACCATACTTTACCACTTTGATCAGTGCAGTTTTCGTTATCAATGACCCCAGATGTTAGCCATGGCAGAGAATGGTGCAAAAACCACCGCTCCCACAAATGCAAAAGTATATCAATTACCCCCAAATACAAACTGGCAGACACTATCTTAAATTCACAGCATACAGTAATCCGACACATGAAAAGAATCCACGCTTCCATGTACAACAGTCTAAATCTGCCTCGTGTATCTGTCCAGTGAAACGCACCTGACGTAAGGTCTCCGCTGCGGTATCACAGCCATTCATGCGAGGAACAAGTGAGGTTTCTGACTCGGCAAATCCAAAAAGATACTTTGACCTTTGACCTTTGATTAAGGGGTCATGGCTTGAAAACATCCTTACACTTGACTGACAAGTCCAGTCCGTTTTTCTGCTTCATCTGGTGTTTGACGCATTGTAGTGCTTTTTAAATCCTTTATATTAAGTTCGCTTGCTTGCTTGCGTGCTTGCTTGCTTACGACCGTACAAATCTTTCGGTCGTTTTTTAACCCACTTCCCGTGATCCAATCGAGCTGACATTTTGCACACAGACTCGTTGTGCGTGACAATTTATGTTCGTGAAAAAAAATCCAAAATTTTACACTGTTTAGGGAAAACAAATTAAATATGTAATTACCAATTGCTTAATACTGGCAGACAATCATCTGACCCATAGGTGGCAGCCATCTCAAGCCAGAGGACGAGAGGACTCTAGCCGCCACGCATATAAAGGATTTATAGTGAAAAACTTTGTTTTTACGGGTTATATTGCTAGTGAATCCATGTTGACAAAAACGCAGCTTGCTTGTAGCTGCCATCCTGATGATTGGCTGGCACAGGGAAGGTTCGTGAATGACTGCGTCCCTGATGACTTTGCTACGGGCAGTCTCATCAGCCACAGACACTAATCATCAAATTTAATATGCAGTGAAATACAGCACAAGCATCGAAGTATGTATGATGGTTTAACCGTATTATGCGAATGCAATTATTGAACTATATATTGCACTTAAGTTATACCTCAATAAATAATGCAAACTGCATGGAATGTTCTCTGTACTAAAGTAAACAAGCGATAGTAATAAGGGCAATACAGTATATATGACTTCACACCATCACTACAGAAAAGGCCAGCAATGGATGTAAGAAAAAAAATACGTTTCAAACATAACACAAAAAATTAAGGGTAAAAAACACTCATGTGAAATTATCTCAACAGACTTCCAACTTACCACTTGTCCACTTATATTCACTATCATTCCCAATCAGGAATATGCTCAGCAGTGCTTTAGGACAGTGAGTAAACATTAATTAGGATTGTCTTGCCAATGGACAGGCATAAAGTATAATCCCTTCTTTCCTCTGGCAAGGGGCATAAACAATAGTTGAGTACAGCATCAAAGGATACTCTTTGATGAAAAGAAAGGCAGTGCACGAATCAAACGTTCAACTTTCAACAAAAAACCACATTGCAACCCTCTCACCGTAGACTTAAAAAACAGGGCACTGCCTTGCGCACACACAAACAAACCAAGCCTTACAGAGAATGCGAGGCGGGTGCTCTTTCCCCGTTTCCCATAGGAATTGATGTGACAACCTCCACGGAAGTGCCATGCCGTGTGCGAGACGTTCCATTCAAACTCTTGTTCTGAACGTGAGTGAAGATTGGGGTGCCTGGGAAAAGGTTTGGTCTTGTGCTCCACTTGCTGGCCATTTGTGATCCAGCACCCACATCCAAGTGTGCGCTCTTTACCTGGTTAAGTCAAGTACACATCAATGACAACAGTGGATTAGTTTTTACAATCCGTAAAGTGATGTACAATTATTTATTTCGCATTGCACATTTTAAAAGTTGCATATGGAGAGGTGCATGCTGGTCAACAACAGTGGTGGAGTGGCAGCCGAGGAACGGAACACATCCAAGAGTGAAGAATCGGCAAGATGGATAACTGCATCGCAGGATCATCAGAGATGGTGACGGTTTTGGGAAACCTTCATTCAGCAGGGCGCTGATCATGCCTGTTTGATGATTGTGATAATGAAAAAAAAATTGACGTACAGAAATTGTGCAAAGCCTACCTCATCTGCGCCAACAACTTCCTTCTCGCTGGGGTCAATGGCGGAGGCCAGCCCCAGCATCTGGCGATGCACGAGGCGTGCGTACAAACCGCCCTGCTGCATCAGCTGAGCGTGAGGTCCCTGCTCCACCAGGCGGCCGTGATCCAGCACCACAATATGATCAGCACGCTCCACAGAGCTCAACCGGTGGGCGATCACCAACACGGTGCGGCCCCGCAACTCGCCATTGTACAGAGCTTGCTGCACCTATGTACATGAAGACAGAGATCGCCTTTTAAGGCCCGGTTATACTGGCAGAGAAGTATACAAGTGCAGCAAATTCCCGTTGTTGGATTTTCCTTTGACGGCCCCCGTGTCTTTGCTCCCTGCCTGTATTATTCTTACGCAGTTTGTGACGGAATAATTGTACGGTGAATTGCACTGTAATATGAATCCGGCAACCTTAGTTCAATTTCTGACTACGGCTAACATCAACGGCACGTGATATCTGAACTGGTTCTGGGCCCCCCTTCGTGATCTTTACTGAACAGAAAACAACCCCTATGACCCACCCAGTATTGGGAGGCCCTCATCTAGCAGTGCATTGAAAAAAGGGCTGATGTAGATATGCACACGATTGTGGCATGTGCAGTTCATGAACATGGCATGCATGCAGCGAGTGCGGCTGGTACAATATGCAGCATACAAGCACATCATCACAACAGTGGATCTTAGTGCACTGCTCTTCGCTGCCTGCCAAGTGACAAATAATATAAACGTGATTGTAAACACTTTGGTTTGGAAGTGAATGGTCCTGAAGTTCATAAAGCCATTTGACTTTGATCTACAGTGAGTTGATGTGACAATGCGGAATGTGGTGTGAAGACTGGCCATGTGCTCGCTCTCTGCGTCCAGAGCACTGGTGGCCTCATCCAGGATGAGGACGCGTGGGTCCCGCACCAGCGCACGCGCTATCGCCACGCGCTGCTTCTGCCCGCCCGACAGCTGGGCTCCTTTTTCCCCAGCCTCTGTTACACAAAGCGGCAATGCCGGAAAAAAATTAGTACCCCTGGCAAGTTGAACAAGGTCTATAAAAACACAATGAACAATTCGGCTTCGCCCGGGCACAGTTTTAATTAAGTCTTGAAAGGTCCATGCAAGGTAGCCACTGCATGAATGCAGACTTTCCACATTTTCTCATTTGTTTTGCTATTTCCCCCAAATTACGAATTCAATTGTGATATTGACTTCATAGCATGAAAAATCGTTGATCTGTAAATCTTGCAGAGTGCATCACCCAAGGATAGGGACTGACCTCTCACCAAATATTAGCTGGTGCACTTTCTCACTGGCCCTACTATAGAGGTGTTCACCACATGGCAATCAATCAACATTTGTATCATTTTTAATCTTGTTTAGTCCTGAGAGGGTAAAACAAATATTAAATGAAAATTACAACTTAATATGTTCTGTTTAACACGTAAGCTTTCGCAACCAATATCATCCATAAGAGGTTTTTGGGTTAGATCGCGTAAATATATCAATGTGTCGGTAAAACCCGCCACCACCCGACACAGCCAACTAGTAAGGGTTGTCACGTAAACAGAACGTGGCCAATTCGTCACTAGTACAGCACACCGGTGTTGGAGAGCCAAGCCACAACATTTACAATCTGAGTACGACGTTTCACCAGTAATTACGACTAGCTTCATCAGGCGACAGCCAGATTTGTGGAGAAGTCTAACTGTTTCGTTCCTTATATAGAGGCGTCGATGTGTTGACCACGTGCTCTTGCACAATGTGGGAGGGGGATTACTGAGGCAACGTACATTATGCATTATGCGAGCCCTCTGATCTTGTCCTTCCTGTCTATTGTTGTTTATTAAAATAGCCCTAACAACGGTAATCCCTATTGAAGTACGCTGCCCTTTGTAGGAATGCATTTAAATAATGTATTCTTTGATGATTCGCTTCCACGCAACACTAAGGCGGTAGCTATCCGAACGGTTAAAGTTATTTTGATTTCTTTCAATTTCGATAGATTCTCTAATTAGTCTTGGCCAGTAGTAGCTAGTTTTGCACAAAACTTCAACATTATCAAAATCAATTGAGTGTCCTTGTTGCCACGCGTGTTCTGCTACTGCTGACAGCTGTATTTGGGAGAATTTAATATTTCTCTGATGCTCTTTTAGTCTCGTGCTTATCATTCGTCCTGTTTGCCCAACATAACATTTACCACACGTGCAGTTAATCCTGTACGCACCTTCTGTTGATAGCTTCGGTAATACATCTTTTGTACCAGATATTCATTTCTGTATTTTATGTACCATGCCAAATCTGACTCGGATGTTTTGTTTTTCCAAACATCTGGCTAGTTTATCAGTTACTCCCGCAATGTACAGTATTTTGATCGATTTAATTACTTGGGCAGTTTCAATGCTCTTGTTATTTTATTTGATTTTGTATTCAGTGCCCTGTTGATTTGTGCATCATTGTAACCGTTCACTTGCAGCGCTTCTTTTAACATGTTTAATTTCCCTTCTCAAACTGTCACCATCTAACACTTTGTTAGCTCGATGAATGAGCGTCTTGATAAGAGCAGATTTCTGTGCGGTAAAAGGGTTTGCATAATGCACATGCATAATGGATGTTACCTCAGTAATCTCCCCCCCCCCCCCCCCATATTGTGCAAGAGCGCAGCTGCGTGGTTAACACATCGACGCCTCTATATAAGGAACGAAACAGTTAGACTTCTCCACTAATCTGGCTGTCGCCTGATGAAGCTAGTTGTAATTACTGGCGAAACGTCGTACTCAGATTGCAAATGTTGTGGCTTGGCTCTCCAACACACCGGTTAGTGCTGTACTAGTGACGAATTGGCCACGTTCTGTTTACGTGACAACCCTTACTAGTTGGCTGTGTCGGGTGGTGGCGGGTTTTAACGACACATTTATATATTTACACGATCGAACCCAAAAACCTCTATTATGGTTAATATGTTCTGTGCACCATTGGAACCTCATTTGGCAGTAAAAAATATGATAATTGGTTTTTTACCCTTCTATCTGGCAACAAAACTGACACCTTTTTACAAGGAGTCATGTTTACATAGACCACAATACCTGCAGTCATAATGCAAACAAAAACATAACTCTGATGATGTGCACTGCCCTTGAAGTTGATTGGTCCACACCCGAGACAGCTTTCCTTAGAGCCTAGTCTCACATGGGTTGGACCAGATGACGCCAAAAGGCGCATCTGGTCCAACCCATGTGAGACTAAAAGGCGCATCTGGTCCAACCCATGTGAGACTAGGCTCTAAGGAAAGCTGTCTCGTGTGTGGACCAATCAACTTCAAGGGCAGTGCACATCATCAGAGTTATGTTTTTTGTTTGCATTATGACTGCAGGTATTGTGGTATATGTAAACATGACTCCTTGTTAAAAGGTGTCAGTTTTGTTGCCAGATAGAAGGGTAAAAAACCAATTATCATGTTCTGTGCAGTCGTTGGTGACTGGGCAGAGACCATTAACTCACGAAAATTGTGAACCTGGTTTAATCAAAGGTGACTGTCTGGACTCAAGCCCAGGATCTCATTAGTGCGCTTCCTAAGTCCTGACAGTATTAGCTCACTGAGTAACCCTACCACCTTTCTTCCAAGTGCTGCGCCGTGTAAAGTTGTTCACAAGAGCTATTCAAAAACTTTGGCTGATCCGCTATGATTTTAAACTTCATTGCACAAAGTTACTTAATAGCTGAGGTGACGCTGAAGGTTCTCTGCTTGTCGGCAGCCAGTCCACGGCCACCCTCCACCCCCGTGTGTCCCTGCCGAGTCTGTTGGATTGTCTCTGGTGCGTCTATCTGTCTATCTTTGGCAAGTCTATCTTATCCAATGACGGTTCTGCTTCTGGAAAATCTAGCTGCCTCTCACTTGTCTGTCTTTATGTCTATCCATCTTTGGTGAGTCTGCCTCTCTGTCCCTGGCGAGACTCTCTCCCGCTGCGAGTTAGAGCCCCATCTCTATGCAGTGCTTCTCTGATGTCGTCCATCTATCTTCTGCTTTGCCATTACCAGGCAAGAGGATGCTTGGAAACCCTTTCACTGCTCACCCAGACCACATGTGCAAAGTATGATGCACATCGATGCATAAAGTGGGAGGGCTCATAAAAATAAAGGTGCCAGGCATGAGTAACCATAGTACTTGCCTGTTTGGTAAGCAAGAGGCAGGTCAGAGATAAATTCGTGAGCATTCGCTTGCTGTGAAGCAGATATTACTGCATCCTCTGGGCAGTCTTCCATGCCATAAGCAATGTTGTCCCGAAGAGAACGTGCGAAGAGCACGGGTTCCTGTCCTACCAGCGCCACCTGCCAACAGCCACAAGCAATGCAGCCCCGCCGCACAGCCAAATGTTAACGCAAAGAAGAACCCAATTCTCCCCAGCCTTCTCCGAGTGATAACGCCAGCGTGAGGTCGTTAAATGCCAGTCAGGTGACTGTGATGCGTCCGTACCTTAGTGTGCAGGTAGTGGTGCTGGTACTTGTGCACTGACTGGCCATCGAGCAGCACGCGGCCGCCCAGAGGTTCATAGAGACGTTGAAGCAGATGCACGCAGGATGATTTGCCGCTCCCAGACGGCCCCACCAGTGCCGTTACCAGCCCAGGCCGCAGCTCAAATGACACGCCCTGTGGCTCGGATAACCACGCAACAATTTGGATTGTCAGTTAGTCTCCCATTGAGAAAATTGTTTTTGTACCTGAAATTTTGCTCCAATGTTACAAGTGCTGTCGGTGCCACGATACGAAGACTCCATTTGTAGCTCTCACACAGCAGTGCAACTCTGAATGTTAGAAAATGGCCCAAGAAAGCGGATATCACAGAGCCACGTCTGAGATCCGTTCAAATCGCCTGCAGAACACAGTAAACCGCAGCACTTTCCCACCCTGCCTGCCATATGAGAGTAATGTTTGTTGCATGGCAGTCAAACTTTGAGCTGGAAATTTTGCTAGATTGAGCGCAGAAAAATTTGAATGCACTGGTTTTTTTTTTAATTGGTGACCGGGCTGAGACCATCAACTCACGCCACTCGAGAAACTCACTTGAATCAAAGGTGGCTCCCTGGATTCGAACCCAGAATCTCAACGGTGCCCAGCTCAGCGCTCTCACCTCTAAGTGACCTAGCCAAGGAACTGTGAAGTGGGAATGTGAGCAAGTAGGCACCATGTAGCCGCCGTGGAGGCAGAGGGGTTGGGCAGCTGGATGAGGGGAAGAGTTTTTAGTGCTGACCGTGAGAATGGAAAACAATGTTTTGCACTCCCATGACTGAAATGTTAAATTCAGTTTTTTTCCCTCGTGTAAAAAATTTACTTTAAAAGCCATACGATACAAGATACATCGTAAATGGATTTATTTATATACACATACTGTGATCCACTTACGCTTCGTGGAAGACGTTGTTTCACCCTGATCTGGAGGAAATGGACAATGGATTGGTCCACAATGACCTAACCTTGCAAGAGTTATGTGCAAGCCAAACCTAATGAACCGTGCATGCCAATATTTTAACTGCTCTGTGAACGATACTCGGCATCCAAAAGTAAAATTAAATTATTTTTAGATGGGCACTGCTTTACACGGATAATTTGCACTGATTGTCTCATCGGATTTCTATCAAACTGAAGCTCCGTCTCCACTGCAGCAAAATTTCAATAACAGCAAAAGGCATTAGTCCCAATGTCCTGGTTGAAATACTGCTAAGTGTCAATTAAATTCCATTGAAATTCCTAACAAAAATGATGCGTTCCTCTTTCACAACTAGGTGTCCTTTGTGAACGTCACGTAACTATCCCGTCGACATACCTTGTACATTCTGAATGAGTAAGATTGAATCTGCACCTCAACAAAGAGACACAATTTACCATTCACCGAGGCCTCACTCCCGTACCTTCAGCACAGGTGCGTCAGGCCTTGATGGGTACGCGAAGGTGACATCCTTGAAAGAAACTTGCCCCTCCAACTGCACAGGTGCCAAGGTTCCATCGGTGCGCATGCGCGGCTCCCGTTCGATGTACTCGAACACCTTTCCGGCAGCACCAACTGCCTGCATCAGCCCTGTGTACACCGAACCCATGTTCTGGGTACAAATAAGCGGCGTTGAGGACCAAGTAAATCCCTAGAAACTCCCGAGACTTAACAATCAGCATTTATAATCCATTAATTTTACATTTGTCCCTACTTTTTTTTTCATCTATTAGAAATAATAACTCTCAAGTGAAATGAACTAATTAGCCAATTTTTACTTTTCAGTGGCACAAGTTGCATTAGCGAGTTTAACTTCTGCCTTCTGCAATCGCAGTGAATAATGAGTTTGCAGTTCCCATAGACTTATTAACAAACGCTCCGAGTAATGCCAATGGCCAAAGATAGATAAGGAATATTAATTTGGGGGAATAACCTTTACTCTCCATAAAAACAGATACACGTTTTTTTCTATTTATACCTTTCATGCTTTCTTCCAGTTATAAATGCTGCATTCCCACGAGCATTTACAATCCGTGTCATGCATTTCAGGAACAATCCAGTAGCGCGGTTGGCTACGTACGGTTCGAAACAAGTCTAGCATACATACAATCAGTACGGCTCAAGCGTTGTCCCAACACACGGCCCCATGGGTGCAGTCCCTCCACTCCAACCTACCAACGTCCTCCCATCTCTTCCCTTTTGTCAAATGGGGAGCCATGGTGGCAACATGTTAACTACCTCGCCTGGTATAAAGGAGGGTGTGGGTTCGATCCCAACCCTGAAGCCTGTATATTTGGAATTCGCATTCTGTCCCCGTGGATTTTTCTCCAGGTCCTCCGGTTTTTCCCTCCACATTTATAAACATACGTTTAAGAGTATTTGCCTGCTATAAATGTCCATGTGATAAGCCACTTCATTGGGCTATCATTTGTGGCCAGGTCGGTTCTGATAAATAGTTACATAGCTCAGTGAGCCTTACCTGGTAAAATAAAAATAGTTTTTAATAGTTTAATATGTGTTTATTAGCATACACTATCCCAAGAAATAATTGGCTTTAAAATTTCACGCTTTGTGTTTTTTTTATAAATACAAACACAGCCCTCAAGTTGACATACGTGATAGACATTGCAAAGCGCTTTCGTGTTTTTCGATCTGATGTTCTGACGAGACAACTTTTTCCAAGCTCTGCCCGGCTGAACGCGGATAGCCCCACTTGACACAAAACAAACTGAGCCACGTGGCTCGGTTATGGCTCGTAGGCTGCCGTGGGAATCCGCGACTATTAACTGGGCGTGGGAATGCAACGTCAAAGAGCCCTGTGTCCCATGGGTCTCATGCAGAAGGCTTCCTCCGTTTGTACCTCCAGACAGGCGCCTAGCTCCATCTGGTACAGGATGAAGGAGATAAGGTGTGCGCCTGATATGCGGTCAGTCACCACCAAGTGTCCTCCATAGTATAGGATGCCCACCTGCAGGGCCAGCTGTGTCAACTGTCATGCACGGAAACACAAAACAACATTTTTATATGACCGCTGGACACAAGCTTTGATGGCATGCATGCTCAAGGGATGGAGCTATGGTGCAGTGATTTACACGCTGCCCTCTAAAACCGACAACACAAGTTCAATTCCTAACAATGGCGAATATCAGTGGTGATATCTGGACCAGTACTGGATACACCCCCCTTAACACCCAAACTTCATTAATCTGCATAGCGCAGCACGGTAAAGTATGGAGAAACAACCCCCAATATCAACATGGCATGTGGAGGCCTTCATCCAGCAGTTGACTGACAAAGTGTGGTAATCTATTATTTTATCTGAACAGAGCACACTGGCCAATCAAGGTGTTGGTTGGGGAGGGGGGGGAGGGGTAGGTAGTTATTTTTCGATCAACAATCCGACGCGTCGTTACACGCCTACTGAGCGCAAGCCCAATGCCCCGAGAGGACCATAACGCAAATCAATCGGTGCATAACGAGCGTCCCTCTCCTACGGGCCACTCACGCTGTTGCTGCACGAGAAGCCGGCGTAGGCGAGGGCCTGCCGGCGGTTGTGGTGGTACGTGTGCTGCAGCGCGTCACGGTAGCGATGGCACTCGGCCTCCTCGCCAGCCAGGCTCCGCACCGTCCGGACGGCCGCCAGCGCCTCCTCGGCAGCGCCGCTTGCCACCGCCAAGGAGTCCTGCACCGCCTTGGACAGTTTCTGCGACGCCACGAGGCGACTCGAGTGAGCGTCACGCCAAGAATCACCAAAGGTGTATTGCTTTTATGTTAATACAGTAGGATAATTTTTACCTGGACAGAGTTTTGTATCTCTGCATATACATTTAAAAAGAAATGTATTCCATCAGCGTATCACCTGGCCATGCTTGTATAACTGAAATCTGTACTGGATAACATTTGCACCATCGCGGGGTCCCAATGAATCATGGCCTAGCAGCTCATTAGGTCCTTCGTGCTGAAATAAATACAATCTATCTATATAATCCAGCAGCATTTGGACCTTATGGCGGTACCCCGGGGTACCATAGTACCCCGGCTCTCGCATAATGTCTGTGATGCAGTAATTTTTAGTCTGTTGATGGTCGGTGATGTGGCAATCGACTCATCTCGACGAGCTGTACACGATGCACTATGATGTATACGAGCGTTCAGGGTTTCAGCGCAATCGTCCTCGCTGCGTAGCACTGATTTA
Organism: Lethenteron reissneri; assembly: GCF_015708825.2. Taxonomy (NCBI): domain Eukaryota; kingdom Metazoa; phylum Chordata; class Hyperoartia; order Petromyzontiformes; family Petromyzontidae; genus Lethenteron; species Lethenteron reissneri. The sequence continues at coordinate 6,041,234 of NC_083805.1, forward strand.
GGATTGATTGGTACCCCAGTCGTGGAGTTAAGTACACCCCTGGAAAAAAGTGTCAATTTTGTATTATTTGGTACCCCGGGGTACCACCATAAGGATCATTTGTTTAAGCAAGCAAACTCTCTTCCGGTTTTGATCTTCTGTGTCTCATCAGCAGTCAGGCTTGTTAAACAAACAAATGTAGCTGGACTGCCAGATGCTATTAACAAGGACACTCCAAACTGAATGATGGTGCCCTGTTCGTCAAAAAGAAATATTTTACATTATTTATTTTTCATTCGTATACAATCAGCCACAAAATAACAATGTCGACATTTTTTTACGTTAAAATACACCTTCACACAAAGTATCCGAAGGGCTTCAAAATAACGTGCTCAGCTTTTTATACAATAGACCGTTTCACCGACCAACGTGCTCCCTTCTAGAGGTGACATTAAAATTTTTGATTTTGAGATTATGGAAAATTTACATTGTGATAATTTAACATGTCTTCATGCAAAAAAAATGACATCACCCAATTCCACACGAGAACCACCGTCGGTGTGAAACATCTCTGAAGTGATGCCATTTCTTATGACATCATAGACTTGGATCAATCTGAAACAACTTTTTTATTTGGGATCCTAAAATTTGTACCCGTGCCCGATTTTTTCATCTTTATGATTTAATCGGAAAACCAGGAACACATTCCTATCATCCTACTGCCGACTGTCTGTGAATAATGACCTCATATTTTTGAAAGAAAATTACTTTACACAAACAACCTTGCGTGTGTACTGCGAAAGATGATACCTCATAGAAGTCTCCGTAGAACTTGGAGACAAGTGTGACGATGGGCAGACCCAGCAGAGTGAGCAGACTGAGCCGCCAGGAGAGACCGAACATGAAGACGCACACTCCGCCCGCCTTGACCAGGCTCCGCAGGAAAATGTTGGCGTTTTGAGACACGACGTCGCTCACCACAGTTGTATCCGAGTTCAGTCGTGACGTTATGTCCCCTTGCGCAGAAAACAGCAGGAAATGCGTCAGCCGTCAAGAGGCACAGATGCGCCGGGCTCTTTCAAAAGAAGCAAACAAAGCGCACAAAGACCAACACATTGTACGAAACTCATCGAGCGGCGAGCAACGCTGACACACCTGTGCGGGTGGTGTCAAAAAATGCCACCTCCTGGTGGATGAGCGAACGGAAGAGCAAATTGCGAATGCGGATGTTGAGACGAGAGATCGTCAGCGTGAATAGGCCGCCTCGAAGTCCAGCTGCTATGGAGCTGGAGTTAAGGGTTAAGATTACATCCATGGAAGGTCAAAGAAGCACTGCGAAAATCACTTGCATTGTATTGCACTGAAAACAGAGTATATACTTTGTAAACAGAATAAAACATTCATTCATTAAAGCAAACGACTTTGATCATGCAATACTACATGGAAACAATGCCAGTTAAGGCACATTGTGCTGCTCCTAAATACATAATTTACACCTCCTTCCAATGTTTTGTCTCTCCACGTAAAAAAATGAAAATATTTTTACACACCTCATCAACCAAACAGCCTTCTGGGAGTGCATCTTATCAGCAGCATTGGTTCAATACAGGCTAACTCTGAACCGGTTTCGACATTCAATGTCTTATTCAATAAAATCCAACTCTGGAGCAGTTTAAACAAGCAGTCTCTCAAGATTTTTCTTTTTAAGAGGAAAGAAAAAAATGGGATGTAAGGATTAGTTATTGTGTTTTTTTACAATCTTCACAATGATAATATTGTGTTGTGGTATGGCATGTTACTTTATAGAAAAAAAACATATCCAACACTATGGGGACCTCATTTGCCAGTAAAAATATGATAATTGGTTCTTTACCCTTCTATCTGGCAACAAAACTGACACCTTTTTACAAGGAGTCATGTTTGCATAGACCGCAATACCTGCAGTCATAAATACAAACAAAAGACATAACTCTGATAATGTGCACTGTCCTTGAAGTTGATTGGTCCACACCCGAGACAGCTTTCCTTCGAGCCTAGTCTCACATGGGTTGGACCAGAAGACGCCAAAAGGCGCACAACTCAAAGACAATGCACCATCAGCTCTCATACTCTGATGGTGCATTGTCTTTGAGTTGTGCGCCTTTTGGCGTCTTCTGGTCCAACCCATGTGAGACTAGGCTCGAAGGAAAGCTGTCTCGGGTGTGGACCAATCAACTTCAAGGACAGTGCACATTATCAGAGTTATGTCTTTTGTTTGTATTTCTGACTGCAGGTATTGCGGTCTATGCAAACATGACTCCTTGTAAAAAGGTGTCAGTTTTGTTGCCAGATAGAAGGGTAAAGAACCAATTATCAAACATATCCAAGTTAAAATGTACGATATTGTTTTTGCATTCTACACAGTTAACACAATTCCAAACTATATTTGTAAGTGCACATACATGGTGTCAGGTATTTGTTTCAACCAAATACTGAGGAATTTCTTAAATCATTGTTCCCATCAGTGTAAATCTTGACTGTATATAATGAGTGGACTTCCAAGCTTACCTGGCTATGGCAATGAGAGACATATAGAGGATAGCTTTGCTGAATGCAGCCTGGCTTTTCTTTATGACAATTCCATCGATCACCTGGCCCGTGTAGTAAGGAATAAATATTTCTCCTAATTAAATACAACATGCACAGTGTGAACAACAATAATATGACAGGTAAGATTTCTTCATTCTAAAAACATACCAATGTTCTTTGAACGATGGTAATAAAAAATGTATTAGGCTGCGAAAAGATGTGAAATACAAAACACAAATGTATTTACAAAAAGGCTTGTCTTTTTCTCCAATTTTATCTGACGTGCTATCAGCATTATGTCACCAGACCAATGATCCATTCAGAGCTCTCGCAGAACAGCGAATCGCCCTGTATTAAAGAACAGTCTGCTGGCATCCCTTCAATTGACCTCTTCTTCACACTAGGGAGCAGTACTTTCCCACCTCTGATGCGCACGGTTGGCCACGTACGGTGCGAAAGAAGTTCAAGATACAGACATCTGCCATGCTACAGAGTAACGTTGGTCACATGGGAGTCAAGTTAATAAAAATGTAAATCTCAGATCTGGAATTTAGCCAAATTAAGTGTGAAACCAAATGTAACATGACACTTTTTTGTGCAGTCATGGATGACCAGGCTACTAAGATAATCTACTAAATACACTTGAGAATCCAGTTTCATCACAGATGGCTGCCTGGATGCAAACCGAATATCTAACTTGTGCTAGCTCAGCATTCTGACCTCTGAGCCACCTTGCCGCCTACTGTTTTTCCATTCATTAAAATATTTGACAAAAGCCGCACCCAAGATGACTTTTAAACGTTGTAAATTGTATTTATCAGTTTTACAAGTGTACTTTAGACTGCTGACTGTGAGTGGATTTTGAAACAGCAATCATCTAAAGGATCCTGGAAATAAATAAATAAATAAGCACATTGTGAGTGCCTTCCAGAAAAGCGTACATCACAAAAACACAATTACAGATAATGCAACATTTTTGGGAAATAGAATTCCGGGCTCTTTTGAGAAAACAGTTTAATCGCGGTCACCTGACAGGATGCAAATCAGGATCACAGCAGCGCCAGCTCAACATATTGAGCTCTGAGTTAGCCAACCATCTCTAATAGAATATGAACTAAACCTAAAAGTACCACTCTGTATGCTCTATCATACGCTTGTCCATTATTATTAGTCAAATCGTTATTGAGAGCATGTGACGTACAGTACCAGCCTTGTTTTCATAGGGGTTTTTTTTGTTTAAGCAGTTCATGTTAAATTCATTTCTGTATCATGTGTTGGCAATCTACTGTGAACTCACCTATAGAGCATATGACCAGGAATATAAATGCAGCAGCCAGATAGACAGCATCCGGTTTGCACTGGGAAAACAATCGCTGAATGTTGGTTCGAGAGGCCTTCTTGTTTCCACGATCCACATCCTGCCCTTCCAGTCCACTGCCATCCACCCCCTTCCCATGCTGGTCCAGCAGCCTCTGCCGCTCTCTCTCACTTCCCTCCTGCCTGTCGCCGCCTTGCCGTTGGATTCTGCTGGACGACGACCTCAAGCCGACGCCATGGACCTTGGCCAGCTGCAGCATGCCATAAAGCAGGAGCGAAGAAACCAGCGTCCACACATACAGTGCCCAGAACCACGGGTCGAGGTCCCTGTGGAAATATAGTGGCAGCACCGATGTTACTGAGAGTGAACGAAATGCAGGAGAGTGATGAATGTCGCTTTATTCTGTGTGAGACTTTAAAATATGTATTGCGGTGTTTTTATTGGGCCATATGTGAGCAGCTGTTAGAGGAGTAAAATGAAAGGAATGCACAATAAAATGACTTAGTCAAACAATAAGCCTGCCAGACACTTATTTGGTGAATTAAGTAGAAGTCGAGTACTCTGCTCTAATTGCAAGCGATTTACGCTCACATAAATTATCTGCAAATTTATATCAAATTTATTTGAAGTGAGATCACTTTTACTGCACCTCCTAAGAACTAATTTAAAAGAGCTGCAAGGATTTTAGTATCCAATAAAACTTTTAAGCAAGATAGACACTAATGGAATGAGCATGAAATGAAGAAAAAAGGATCCAAAGACACAGTATACTTTACGTGATATCAATAAAGCTTTGAATTAATTAGGAAACTTTTCACGAATATATTATGCAATTATACATCAATACAAATTATGAAATTGTCTTGTCGCTACTAAAATTTCACACTGCACATTTTACCAATTTGCATATTATTATTCTATTTAGATATCGATGTTGCCATACTCTTTAGGCGTACCAAGAAAATAAACATTTCAAAAGCAATATCAGAACACTCTGACAATGCTATTTATGGCTAAGTTATTAATCACCCGTCTCTCTCAATATTTGTTATAATTGAATGACTGCTCGAAAGGATGATTAACAACGGGGAAACATTAAGACATGCCACTGAAAATATGTTTGCAGTACTTACAAACATAAACTTTTTTTGGCCTATTGTAAGGCTCTCTTGGCCTCCCTTTAGTTGATACCCTTTCGCCAGCAACAAAGCAAGTAGGCACTTGTGGGGCTGTGCCTCTACATTTCTAGGGACCACTCTTACCACGGGCAGCTCAAACTCACCGCGTCCCTTCAGAGCAAATGAGCAACTTGACAGTGGCGTAGATCGGCATGGCACAACACAGCACGGTGTAGAGTGTCACAAGTCTGCGCAGGACGTGTGTGGTCCGGTTGGGGCCACACGCTAGCCCCAGGCACACCACCAGCGAGGTGAATACCCGCAACACGCACAACGTCCACAGGTCAAGCAGCGCCCGCGCAGGGCTGGGGTCCGCCACATCTCTCCGGAACTGGTTGACGGAGAATCCGCAGGAATATGCCGCCGTGCTGACCAAGCCATCTGTGGCCAACAGGGCCAGACAGCTGGCCAGAACCCACTCCAACCGTGCCATGTGAGCATGTACACTGAGCAAACCTGCGTCGCAGACACAAAGTGGATTGTTAATTTAGTTCAATGTCACGAATGCTGAACCCTTGCTTCGTTAACGGTTTGACTAATTAGTTCAACTGTTTAAATGTGTCAGCGTCTGTTGGGCTGACAGTATTGCGGGCTGTGGTGCAATTATGGCACAGCTGTTTTCTGTGCAAATGACAGGACACGCCTGGGAGGACGTGTATAGGCCACGTGCGGCTGGCTGCTGTGACAGGCAGCGCACGTTTTACTGCATCACGGAATTGCCACTGTTGTGCCTTGTCCCGTGTCTCCTAGCGCATCGCCAGCTGTGTCTGCGCATTAATTCCATCCCACTGTGGTGCACGCTGTGGCTACTGAGCCCCATTTAATTCGGGTGACAGCCTCTGAATAACTATATCTGATTACGCAGAACCCTCTGCCAGGCGTGTTGGCTAATGCCTCTAATCCTGAGGCATGCGGTTGATGTGTCAGGTAAATACTGCAATTGTGGCCATAAGATGATGGCAAGTACACCAAGTGGGTTCGTCAACCTGTCCGTGCAGTCATTTCAAGTGTTGTCTCCCCTCATTTGCGAGGTGGGTTTATTTACGCCGCTCCGGTTTCCTCTAACCGAAGTAAAACAGTCCCTGTATTTTAGACAGAACTGGCCAACACCGTATCCCATCGCAAGGACCATTGCAAGAAAATGAATCGTGCGAACTCATTGTTTCCTGGATAAACACATTCCTGCGGAGGGAGCTGGTAGGAATGTAAAGTAGTAACTCGGCAGGAGACGACTTCACGGGTAGCACACTCTTTATTTTCACCAACTTGTAGTTACACGGGTGACTAACACCCCACTTAGCTACTCGGGTGACTAACACCCACTCAGCTACACGGGTGACTAACACCCACTCAGCTACACGGGTGACCAACACCCACTCAGCTACACGGGTGACCAACACCCACTCAGCTACACGGGTGACCAACACCCACTCAGCTACACGGGTGACCAACACCCTCCTTAGCTATTCGGGTGACTAACACCCACTCAGCTATACTGACACGGGCTCTTACGCCCCGTAGCCTTCCGGGACCCACCCAGCCGGGGTGCCCGTCTCGGCTCTGGGTACCACCGTCCCGACCCACACGGGCGTCGGACTACGGTCCCCCAGTCTCGGCTCCGAGCCGCACAGGGCCCCGGTCCTCACAAGGACGGCGGGACTAGGGGTCTCGGGCCACTACCTCCTCCACCCCGTCTTCGGTCTTCAACTGGTTAACACTGACCCTGAGTGCTCTCGCGCGTCTCCCTTTATACCCCTCCTGTGGACGTCGCTGAGAGCACCCACTTATCTGACCAATCACTGCGCACTCGCTACGATCCTCTTTTCCCAGCTTGTGTCAGCGCGCCTTACCACCGGCGCGCGCGTCCATACCACGCCCACATCGCGTGCCCAACCCCGCGCCCCGTGATCCATCACTGTCGGCGCACGTCAATACCACCACTACAGGAACGTTGGGTTGCTCGGTCAATGGCCAGGGTCAACGGCGGCGTGGTGTATTCCGCAAATATGCCCGACTGTGAGGGCGGGCACAAGCCGGCGTGAGTAAGTTAAACGTTGAGTTTTATAAGGGCACCACGGGGTGACCAGCCCCGCCCCACCCAACCCCACCCCTCCCACCCCCCACCCAGCCCCCCCACCCTCCCCACCCAGCCCCTCCCCACCCTCCCCTCTCCACCCAGCCCCACCCGTCCCATTTTTGATGCACGACGGACGGACACAATAATCCCCTGTGGGCTGGGTGAACCAGGTGGTTCCTACCAGTATAAAACAAATGACTGGACAACACTGCAGTGCCAACACCATGACCAATCCTTATCCCGCTGCGGCAATTCTACATGGCCGTGGCCTTGACGTCGACCTCTCCAAATATCGATCAGCCACGTTGTGACCAACTTGCTGACCCTTTAAACGCCGGGAGGGCCCCGTGGGGGCAACGAACGAGGGCATCCGAGACGTCATCTTCACAACCCGGTGGGCCTTTAACGATGCAATCAAATATATATATATATATACACAAGACACAAAAAGTATCGTGAAGATGTGTGAATATATTGGAGTATTGGAAAACTGTCCAGTCACTTTAAAAGCGCAGAATTGTTATTATTACACGCTTTTATTTAACTCACTTCGTCTGTTGTATCCTCAAAAAAGAAATCTTGTAACTCAATTTTTACACACTTCCCAAATGTGCTATCGACTGCAAACTTGAAATAGCTATGTCATACTGATGACAACACGATATTCAATCATAAAAAATCTAAAACATATTTTTTTACTTTTTACACGCTTTTATTTAACTTACTGTGTGTTGTTGTATCCAAACATATTGTAACTCAATTTCAACCGTATTCCCAATGTCGTATCGACTGCAAACTTCGTATAGCTATGTCATACTGATGACAATACTATATTCTATCATTAAAAATAAAATATTTTCTTTTTCTTTTATTAATTGTCCACGCTCAACTCACGTTGCCTGTAAATCACCATGGCCCCTTACGTCACGGCAAGCCTCGGGGAGGCACGCCCAGGGGCGGGGCATGTGGAAGGAGGGGAGGGGCGATGGGGGAAGGGGGCAGGGGGATGGGCAGCTCGGACAGTACATTTCATTAAAGCGTGTTTTTTTTTTAAGTACTTTTTATATTTTATTTTTCCCTCGCTTACGAAGAGAACATCTACCAGGCATTCAGCGCGGAACACACAATCAAGGCACGTACTGTTGTATATCCACAAATGAGAGAGACGCTTTGATGTTCATGAGACGGGATTGTGTCTTCCTGAAAGCAACAACAATAACAACTAAGGTCAGAAACGCAAAGCGTGTCACCCCCCTCTCCCATCATCTTCCTCCTTCTCCACACTCTTCCCCTCCCTGTCCCCTCGCCTGACCTCTGCTATCTCTTCCTCCCTTCCCCCCCCCCCCTGTCCCTATCTCATCATCATCATCTCCCATTCACTCTTCCTCTCGTCTTCTCCTGTCCTCCGCTAACTCACCTTACCTATCCCTCTCTTCTCTCTTCCCTCCTGTCGCCCCCCCCCCCCCTCACTCTCTCCTATTGTTAGCTCAACTATTCTTCTTCTTGGTTCTTTCGGTAAAGTCACGTAGAAGGGAAGTAATAAAATAATAAAAATAAAACATAATAAAATATTATATTATTTTATTATATTATTTTATTATTTTATTATAATATTTAATTATGTTTTATTTTTATTATTTTATTACTTCCCTTCTACGTGATTTTACCGAAAGAACCAAGAAGATGAATCCCTGCAGTCACGAAAGCTTTAAATCGAAGCTCAACTATTGTTAGCTCACCTCTCACCCACCCCCCTCCTCTATTTATTGTCTCTTATCTTCCCTCGTTCTTCGCCCTCCCTCTGCTCACCTGCCATTGCCGCGTCTCTCCCCTGCCTCTCTCGCCTTCTCACTCTCCTTCCCAGCCTCTCTCCCCACTCCACGAACCTCTCTTCTACCTCTCCCCTCTCCACTCCCCATCTCCCCTCACCTGTCATCTCCCCTCTCCACCCCCCTAATTCAACCTCTACCCTTCCCCTATCTCCCTGATCCCTCTCCCCTCACCTGTCATCGTCCCTCCTTCTCTCCATTCTCCCTCGACCTCCCTCTCCGTTCCATTCCCCCATCTCCCCCCTCCATTCCCACCATCTCCCCTCTCTCCTCCCCCACCTACCTCTCACCACCCCCCACCCCACCTACCCCTCACCACCCCTCCCCCCACCTACCCCTCACCACCTCCACCTATCCCTCATCACCTCTCACACCTCCACCGACCCCTCACCTACCCCCCCACCTATCCTTCACCACCTCCGACCACCCCTCACCACCTCCACCTACTCCTCACCTACCCCCCCCCACCTACCCCTCACCTCCCCCCCTACCCCTCACCTCCACCCCCTACCCCTCACCTCCCCCCCCTACCCCTCACCACCTCTACCTACCCCTCACCTACCCCCCCCTACCCCTCACCCCCCCTACCCCTCACCACCTCCACCCACCCCTCACACCTACCCCTCACCTCCCCCCCAACCCCTCACCACCTCCCCAACCCCTCACCACCTCCACCCACCCCTCACACCTCCACCTACCCCTCACCTACCCCCCCTACCCCTCACCCCCCCTACCCCTCACCCCCCCCCTACCCCTCACCCCCCCCCCTACCCCTCACCCCCCCTACCCTTCACCCCCCCACCCCCCCCTACCCCTCACCCCCCACCCCCCCCTACCCCTCACCCCCCCACCCCCCCTACCCCCTCACCCCCCTCACCCCCCCTACCCCTCACCCCCCCCTACCCCTCACCCCCCCTACCCCTCACCCCCCCTACCCCTCACCCCCCCTACCCCTCACCCCCCCTCACCCCCCCCTACCCCTCACCTACCCCTCACCCCCCCACCCCCCCTACCCCTCACCCCCCCACCCCCCCTACCCCTCACCCCCCCTCACCCCCCTACCCCTCACCTACCCCTCACCCCCCCCTAACCCCTCACCTACCCCTCACCCCCCCTACCCCTCACCTACCCCTCACCCCCCCTACCCCTCACCCCCCCTACCCCTCACCCCCCTACCCCTCACCCCCCTACCCCTCACCCCCCTACCCCTCACCCCCCCTACCCCTCACCCCCCCTACCCCTCACCTACCCCTCACCTACCCTACCCTCACCCCCCTACCCCCCTACCCCTCACCTACCCCTCACCTACCCCTCACCCCCCCCTACCCCTCACCTACCCCTCACCTACCCCTCACCCCCCCTCACCCCCCTACCCTCCCCTACCCCTCACCCTCCCCTCACCTACCCCTCACCCCCCCTACCCCTCACCTACCCCTACCCATCACCCCCCCTACCCCTCACCTACCCCTCACCCCCCCTACCCCTCACCTACCCCTCACCCCCCCCTACCCCTCACCTACCCCTACCCCTCACCCCCCTACCCCTCACCTACCCCTCACCCCCCTACCCCTCACCTACCCCTCACCCCCCCTACCCCTCACCTACCCCTCACCCCCCCTACCCCTCACCCCCCCCATACCCCTCACCCCTCCCATACCCCTCACCCCCCCTACCCCTCACCCCCCCTACCCCTCACCCCCCCCCATACCCCTCACCCCCCCCATACCCCTCACCCCCCCCCCATACCCCTCACCCCCCCTACCCCTCACCTACCCCTCACCTACCCCTCACCCCCCCTACCCCTTACCCCCCCTACCCCTCACCTACCCCTCACCCCTCACCTACCCCTCACCCCCCCTACCCCTCACCTACCCCTCACCTCACCTACCCCTCACCCCCCCTACCCCTCACCTACCCCTCACCTCACCTACCCCTCACCCCACCTACCCCTCACCTACCCCTACCCCTCACCTACCCCTCACCTCACCTACCCCTCACCCCCCCTACCCCTCACCTACCCCTCACCTCACCTACCCCTCACCCCACCTACCCCTCACCTACCCCTACCCCTCACCTACCCCTCACCTCACCTACCCCTCACCCCACCTACCCCTCACCCCCCCTACCCCTCACCTACCCCTCACCTCACCTACCCCTCACCTCACCTCTCCGAGTCTCCCCCGCGTCTGTTCGCCGGTTCCGCTGCGCGCCGCACGTGGGGGAGGGGGGCGTGGCCTCGCGATCGCCGCGTCCGATTGGACGAGCCCGCGGCATCGCCGCGCGTCACGTGGGTCCAGCGATTCCAAACGATTCCGATTCTCTAAGATCGTCGCGATTCGATTCCTCGTTTTTATTTATTTGTTTGTTTGTCAACGGCTTGTCTGTGGTTGCGCTACGACCTCGCCGCGTCTCCTTTCCGCTCTCGTCTGCACTAGCTCGTCTCGCATCGCCCAAGGCGACAACCTTGTCGGTTCGCGTTTCACTTCGCGATGTAATCGATTCTTGCGAAAGGTGTTCGTAAATGTAAAAATCGATCCGCGCCGAACTAACCAGTCACCTTGGCCCGTTGCGAGCTGGGAAAACGTCGTCGCCCCCCCCCCCCTCCCCCCGTAAGGCCGTCCCCTAGCAACGCGGGGCACGTGACCGAGCTGTTGTTTTTTATGTAAGAAGGGGCGGGGCAGGGTTGCTATTGGTTGCTATAGAAGAGAGGGAGGGCTCCTATTGGTTGCTATGGAAAAGGGGGCGTGTTGCTATTGGTTGTTATGGAAGAGGGGGAGCGTTGCTATTGGTTGCGATGGAAGAGGGGAGGGTTGCTATTGGTTGCTATGGAAGAGGGGCGTTGATATGAAAGAGGGGGAGGGTTGCTATTGGTTGCGATGGAAGAGGGGGAGCGTTGCTATTGGTTGCGATGGAAGACGAGGGTTGCAATTGGTTGCTATGGAAGAGGGGGAGGGTTGCTATTGGTTACTATGGGTAACGTCATGCGCAAGCCACTTCCCTAAACATTGCCTGAAGGAGCTGTGCATAACCCTGCAATGAAACCTGGCGTGCAATCTCTCTTCACGTTTAATTCACAGTTCTAATAATTATTTTTCATTGTTTGGCTGCGAAATTATAAATCACTTCGTTGAGCTATCATTTGTGGCTAGGTTCGCTTCTGATAAAGAAGCTTATAGCTCAGTGGGCTTTACCTGATAAATAAAAAGTATTTTAGTTTTATTTGTAAAAACGTGTCTTTATTTTTCGATTTAAAGCTTTCGTGACTGCAGGGATTCATATTCTTGGTTCTTTCGATGAAGTCACGTAGAAGGGAAATAATAAAATAAAAAAAATTCAACAATCAAATTTGAAAAAAGTGGCGTATTTTTTAGTTAAGAAAAAAACGCCACTTTTTTTAAAATTTCTTGCTGTGGTTTTCACATCTGATGATGATTGCTTGTGTTGCAATCGTAATGTCGTGAGAAATTTTTTTTTTTTTCCCTTCTACGTGACCTTACCGAAAGAACCAAGAATGTCTTTATTTGTTTACCTTTCTATTGTTTTTGCATTGTTTCTTGTAACGTTCTGACCCGCCCCGACTGAACATGGGGCAAAGAGCTTTATAGGTCATCGGATTCCCCCTCCAGGAGTAATACATCTTCTGATTAAATTCGCAGTTGTGAGAATTGTACTTCAAACTTACCCGTAGCGAGATGAAACAATCATAATTTGTCGCGTTAAATGAATTGACGATTTTATTTTGCTCGCTTGCGTCGGGTGGTGGAGGGAATTTCACGACATCAAATTTGGCCAGTTCATTCCGTGGCCGAGCCCAAAATAATCTATTACGAAGCATATTGGATGAGAACCCCAATATGTTAAGTTGCATCCTGTCTAGTTGGACAAGTAATTTGAATCTATTGCTTGAGCTGGCATAACATCAGATTACTTTTAATCTAGAATGGATGTTAACCTTGGTTTCGACTGCATTTTAACCGAGCAATTTTAACCAAGCAATGGAACATGTCCGAGAGGACCCACACCGCGGAGATTGAGCGATGAAATCACTTCACGTGCAGGGTCGAGTTTTCCCATCGCAGGATCGTACGTGGTGGGGGTGGATTGGGGAGACCTTCATCCAGCAGTGGAGCGACCACAGCTAATTAGATGACACGCCATGGTGATCATGACCATGACCGATAATTAATTCAAACGCCAGATTGATTCCAACTCACGCATTCGTCAATATTCGCGTTCTATAGGCGGCAATACAGATCAAGATGTCAAGTATATTTTCTTAATTTCTCCTGTAATGCGGTTGTTTCTGCTCAGTTTTAGTTTTTATTTCCCTTGCCTTATTCATTATTGTGATTTTAGTTAAACAAATTACACTATCCTGGTCTCTTTTCTCAACATTTCCATGGGCTGAAAATCCACAAATATAATGCGGCTATTTCGCCACGTTTCTACCCAGGTCTCTCACTCCACCACCTGGCAACCTCACGCCACCCGCTGGTCAAACTCGTGCATTGCCGCCTTCAAAATTAAGGTGGAAATATGCAAAACAATACAGCACTTTACTCGCCGATTCCTCTGCACACGAATCAGAGGAGTTAACGTTTGAGTTAATTGAATCTAAAAAGTGGTCGGTTTTTACTGCGTACAATTTTTTACTCACGATATAACTGCAAACATGTATATTCTTTGGGTCTTTCGGTAAAGTCACGTAAATAGGTTCAAAGAAAATAACAAAAACAAAAAACGTCATCAGCCTGATGACGACCGCTTGTGTTGCGATCGAAACGTCCTAGTTTTTGTGATTTTTGTTATTTTCTTTGAACCTATCTACGTGACTTTACCGACAGACCCAAAGAATATGAATTCCTGCAGTCACGAAAGCTTTAAGTCAAGATTTTCATACATGTATACAAGATGCCAGTTACTCCAATTAGTAAATGCCAGCTTCAATTTGGAGTTAGGAAATATGAATATGGATACAATGAGACATGTTATCTTTTGTTACTTTGTATACAATTACATCACAAGACAACCCATTAAAGTGCATTTTATTTTTAATACCGTAAATCAAAATGACATGACATACATGTTTACAACAATTACACAAGTCGAGCACTATTATTTTAGGAGATTGTTATTTTAAAGCACATTCTGACGAATTAACGAAATTAAAATGTACACATTTTGGAACATGTGATGTTCTCACAAACGTTCACTCAACACACCAGTGGGTTTATCCAAAGAATATACATAACTTAAAGGATTAGCTGTGTTGTTCTCAAGTGTTTTTCAGTTATATGTTTCGTTCAATGTGTTGGGTCCTACACTTAATTAATGCGCTCCCAGCATGTGGATTGAAACGTCGGACATGTTTCTGAAAACACGTCGTACAATGCAAAGCATATCGCAGACCGATACAACACAACTGGAAAAACCGAAGTAGTATAAATACAACTGTCTTGATTACGTCCAAGTAATATTTTATAGTGGTCCAATAATACAAACCCAATTCTGCCCAAAAAAATCATGAATCATTGCTTTTATTTCACTAATTTCCATGGACAAGGGCATGCAAACAGGGCTCAGTGTGGCATCTGCGTCCAGTAGTTTGAGAAGACAGAAACCTGGAGGAATAAACGTTCTTTAATAACAATGTTTGCAGGAATATTAATTTTAAAAAACACCTAATCCAAAGTTTTGAGTGCAGAGAAAAACATTTCCACCCTTACCTTATCTTTAAGTTGCTGACACAGCTGCAGGGCAAGAGTGAGAAACAGGAGTCCATCTCCCAGCCATGGCACAACACTCTCTACCTTGTGGGTCTGGATAACCTCATACTTCTGCCCCATGAATTCGCTGAGCATCACACAAGCAAATAATTGCAATCGGGTTTCAGAAGGTGCAATCTAATAGCAGTAGACATCAAAGTTTTATCAATAACAATAACTTTGATTGCAAACATCAGATATTACGTGCAAGTTATGAATTTTGAAAAAAATGTTTGCTTCGAAATAACACTCCAGTTAAGAGCATGTAAAATGAGTAGACGCCACATGTGAAAATCTGATGAACCTTTAACTTGTCATATTATCCAGGTCACTCACAACATGGAGCCAGGAGCATGACAGACCGAGCCTCCTGATGGCTTGAAATTCTGTAAAATAACACAAGGTCACATTTTTTTTTTATATTTGACAGAACAGTTAACAACTCTAAATTAAAAACCTGCCTGCTAAAAACAAGTCAATATTAGTTACTAAGGAAACAGCAATGAGTAAAAATACATATTCAAGAGCTACATCAAACAGGTTGGTAGTTCACCAAAAGCAGCATACTACATCATATTTATCTTATGTCAACAAAACATTTAACTGTGAGGTTCACATTTTTCAAAATATTAAATGGTACAATTTTTCTGGAGCGTGTGTTCCCAAACCTTGTTTGCATTTGGCTGCAGAGTGTGCACTTGGTAGAGCACCAGGCAGAGCTTGTTGTGATGAATGTAGAAATTAACCAGCAGATCCTGCGGCAGTGCAGGGTTGAACATACACTAGAAAAGTGACAAACGCAAACACGAAACACACGTGCCGGGCACTTGGTGGCTTTGCACGTAACCGATCTGTTCCATCTGTATGGGTTAGAGTTTGTCCCACACACTCATGGGTTTTCTTCGGGCACACATGTGAACACTTTATTTAATGGCCAATATTACCTTAATAGGACAATTTCGTGTCAGCTCACTGCCTTGCTGCCTTTCCCATTTGCCTGTGGTCTCTCGCTCCTATGAGTCATTCTCTATATTCAAGTGAGCGAATACTGTGCACGTTACATGCTGAAATTACGTATCATATACAAACATAACACAAGTGTTCCATAAAACACAAGTGTCAACAAAATCATGCTCAGCATGGCTTGTGAATAATTATCACTGACCTCTACACTACTGCTCATAACATATATAGAACAAGTTGACGTGAGGACTTACGGCAGCACTGCCATTTGCGAGGTCTGGCAGGGTCATAGCGGCTGGTGTTGCTAGGCGGTTGCGGGCACGGTTCAGCTGCAGCATCACCGCATCCATCAGCTGTAGTCATTGCATAAGAGGACATGAAACGTTACACAATACATAAATCAAGCAAGAATATCGATACAGTCCGCAGTGTTAGCTGCGTCAATGATTAGTATGCGGTTATTTCACCTTGTTTACTTCAGTGCCCGTCTTGAACTGGTAGCTTTGGTCCTTGCTGTTGACGAGCCGGTATGCCTGATGAAGGTGATTTCCAGCATCCTGCACCTGTGTAAAAAAGGAAAATCATCTCCTAGCACTTCTCATTCATGGTTCATACTTTATAGCAGAGAACGCAAGGGCTAGAGAGGTGTTGGTCACAGATGATGTGAGAGTCCTCGGCAAAACAAGTGGGTTTTTTTACTCTGCGTACATGTAAATCATGCGCATAACATTGCAGTTTGAGTTGTAAATAGCTTAGCTGTGCTGTATTTAAAGTACTGAAATATGTCAAACATGATAGCATGGAAGGGATGTTTTATAAACATCGAAAAAAAACGTATATTGTGTACAATATGCATTCATGTAAATGTATGTGTTGTGCGTGTATATGAACGTGCATATTTCAATATTAGTGCTTTATAAGTCCATGTGGAGTGGCATCGAATTGTTCACTAAGTAGCATAGCGCTGGCTGCTGGCAGGGAAGGGGATCTGCAGCTTGTAGCAGCCCTGACTGACAGCAGGTCACGTGATAGACCCGAGGGGGATCTAGGGTAAAGGTTACGGAAGGGACACGTCGAGAGCCCGCTAGTAGGTTCCGGAAGGGGGGCGTGGCCGGGGCGGAGCGAGGCCACGCTGACAGGATAAAAGGGGACCCCGAGCTCCCACTCAGCGCTGTTGTTTGGTGTGGGATCCCTGTCGTTGTCGTCGTTGCTGTTGAAGATCGTCGCCGTCGCCGCTGTCGTCTCGCGCCTTCGTCGCTGTCATCGTCCGCTTGATAATTGCGCTGCTAGACGTAGTTGGCTGTCTCGGTTCAGCGGCGTCAGTGTCAGATGGCTAGCGCTGTGTGTAGGCTAGCAACCAGTGTAGAGTTGCGTATAAGCGAGGGACAGAGAGTGTGTGACAGTGTAGGGTGTGTATTGTATAAAGTGTACAAAGTGTGCTCGGTGTCTAATTAAATAATTGCCTCCGAGAATGATTTGAAGCTTTCGTGACTGCAGGAATCCATACTCTTTGGTTCTTTCGGTCGTCATGATCACGTCGTGATTTGTTTCATTTTATTTCTAACTACGTGACTTTACCGAAAGAACCAAAGAGTATGCCTCCAAGAAGTTAAGTCTCCAAGTCAGTCACTACGCATGTAAACTGTTGAAATAGCAAATGTCTCACAAACCTGTTGCATTTTCCACTGCTTATCTTCTCTGAATACTGTGTGTAGTATCTGGTTTGCCTTCAAAAGCTTTATGTGTAGATCCTGCACCACCATTCACAGGGAAGGGAAAACATTTATTTGCCATTAATTCTGGCTTGACATTCTCTTTGTGTACACGGTGATCCGTTTACACAGACACACCCCACGAAAATAAGAGGGAGAAACTACAGAGAAAATACCATTTAATTTCAAAGTCTCTACATGTCCATCACCAATCCCAAAACGTGTATTATTTAAATATAGTAACACTCTTCAGAAAGATATTGAGGCATTGCTATCACAATTATTCAAGCATCTATGAAGAGGGTGATTAGAAATGAGTGGGACATCAAGAAATGTATCACCAAGTATATATCAAATATCTGTCCAAGGGATACTGTCAGCAGTGTAAACCTAACATTCATTAAACAAGTGCATACTGACTATATTCCCTCAAGATTGGCTTGCTCATTTAATCAATTTTACCAGCAAACATTAACTATTCAGATGACTGCTGGGGGGGTCCCTTGGTGAATAGGACAAACGTGTCAATATTTTGCTGCCAACAATAGTACATTGTAGAGATGGTGGGCTGATCAGACATGGGCTTGTCGATAAGAAACGCGAAATCCTATTGGTCAAGAGGTATGACGTCACCTACCAGACGCTTCCGTAAACACTGTTTAAAGGAGCTACGTATACTTTGAGGTGTACGTTCATCTGGAGATTTGCCATGTATCACTGCTGCCAGACCTCTCCTAGTTTTATCAATCGACATGAATTTCATTGGCATGTACAGTAAGCATAAAACACAACACAGCCATTCATCCTTGCCTTCCCCTCCCTCCTACACTGCACAGGGTGTGCTGATGGGGCCCAGAGTAGGCTGATGAGCTCAGAAAGCGTGGGGAAGGTGGACAAAGTGAAGGAGGGAGATGTGAATAACAGGAACAAGGGAGCGCAGTGGTGGAGACAAGCAGACAATGCCAAGGACAGAGCGGGTATGGTCGACAGGAAAAGCAGCAGCAATCACCACAAATAAACTATTCTGGTGGCACAGAAGGGGTATAACATAGAGGTCAGGAAAGGTCATGTGTCAGTAGAAATAATGGTTATAACAGCAGATGTATCTTCTTGGTTCTTTCGGTAAAGTCACGTAGAAGGGAATTATTTTATTTTATTATGTTTTATTTTTATTATTTTATTACTTCCCTTCTACGTGACTTTACAGAAAGAACCAAGAAGATGAATCCCTGCAGTCACGAAAGCTTTAAATCGAAACAGCAGATGTAGTTGAGGGAGATAAACAAGCAATAAGAGACTTGTAAACAAAGGGTACATATTAGTGGTCACATGTACAAACGTTATGTCAGGACACCATGTGACGTGACAGCGTTCCACGTGGGAGATAACATCATATGGCCCACCGGCACAAGCTTATTTTATTACATGGCCCACCAGTAAATATCGTTGAAGAACATTCTTATTTATTTACTGTATATAGAAGCTTAATCTGCGTGTCAGTCCCTCCATGTTCATCAACAGACTTACCGCCTGACATAGAGTATCTCCATTAAGAGTCAGCACACCCTTTACTGCATCAGATCTGTGTGGAGAAAAAAACGTAAAAGGTAAACTATAAAAAAACAACATCACTCGCTGTTTGATTTTCGTTCTTGCTATTGCAATAGAAATGTATTAATTAACGTAAAAACAATAATATATTTACGTGGAGCTGCCGAGGATAAAGTTTTCTTGTTTCACATGGCAGTCTTCCTCCCTACCTGGCAACACAAACCGCTTACATCCCTCCTGCAATACACAGATAAACACATGGGACATTCCACGTTGAGAACTTTTTTATAATTCATGCATCAATGCTGTCCTCACAGCAGTTGGAAAGTAAAAATGTCAAAGTGTCTCTATGCTCAAACTACTGTGGGAAAGTGCTCATAGCTTCAGAATACTAAACGTGCTATGGCAGTGTATTATTAAATCAACGTGGGATTCCATATTTCAAATGCCACCTTCCCATGTTACATAACCACAAGTCAGTGACCTTGATTCTCATTGACACATTTAAAAATGAAGACTTATTTTACCGAACTATATTGTGCGCGTATAGCCCTTTGTCAATCCACTGAACGAGGACCTCTTATCACCATGAAAATTGTGGAGGTTATTTCACCATACTTCACCATGCTGGTCAGCGCAGGTTGGTGAAAGTGGATATGAGACCATATAGGTAGAGTACTTTAGATTTTGCTGCGATATCCTCTGCTGCACACAATGTAATCCTGCGGCAGGCTACAACAAACAGTTTTGCATGCTGGCCACCAATCCAAGCCCTATCCAGGCTCAACCTCTGCTTCGCTTGACATCGAACAGGATTTGGTACATTGCGGGTGATTTGGTTATAGGTGAAAAAATACTGTATATTTTATTTCAGTTCATTTGTTTCCACTGACAAACCTCTGGTATAATTCAATGCTGCAGTTACACCGCCAGTGTTGTATAAACAACAAAGCAGGCATCACTGAACAACTTGTGTCCTGGTTGACATGACAAAAAGCGCTTTACTGGCAAACAGGCTTGATTGCATCAACACAGTATGATCACCTTCAAAATGTCCTGCAGGTGACTGAGCACGGAATGGACCTCCTCTCTCAACAGCCACTGGAACTCTTCGTGCTGTAACAACAACAAAAAACACCAACACACAATCATTTACACTTACAGCTTTGCAGTGGGGTTTGTGTCCGTGAATGTCTTACGGTATAGCACTGTAAATGTAACGTTCTTTTTGTTTTAAATTAATGATTCAATCCTCAATTGGTTGCGAGCTTTGTGTCCACCAAAATAATGCCGTTGTTTTAAAATGTTATGAAGTTAAGAGAATGTTTGCTTCATATAATTTTGACACTGGACTTGCAGTAAACTGGGGTTGTCAATTCAATTAAATCTCTTGGAATGCCAGCTGAAACACTGGTCAAGTTGTTTAAATCCATCTGCCTTTGTCCACACAACAGAATGATTATGGGTATACCACAGCTAGGCAATCGGCAGTTCACTTGTGGTAAGGTAAAATGTGGGTACTCCCACGATCGAGACATCTGGCCAACATGAAAGTGTAGGCCAAATTCCCTCTACAGGTACTCTGTAGTGGAGACCCGTCCGCCAGCAAGTCACACGAACGAGTAACTAATGGACCCCTCTAGACTCGAAGAGGGTATTTGGCCTACTCTTCCACATTGGCCAGACGTCTTGAAAGAGGTGGGAGAACTCACACTTTACCTCACCACACGCCGATCAGCTGCGGTGTGCTCATGTCTACTGCAGGGTGGGCAGAGGTGTTTAGAAGGGGTATGGTGGGACAATTGAAGAAACTTGCCCATTCACCATTGGAACCTCCTTTGCCAGTAGCAAGATATGATAATTGTTTTTTTTACCCTTTTATCTGGCAACAAAACTGACACCTTTTGGCGTCATCTGGTCCAACACCATGTGAGACTAGGCTCTAAGAACAGCTGTCTCGGGTGCAGACCAATCAATTTCAAGGACAGTGCACACATGTTTTTTGTTTGCATTCCGACCGCAGGTATTGTGGTCAATGCAAACATGACTCCTTGTATAAAAAGTGTCAGTTTTGTTGCCAGATAAAAAGGTAAAAAAAACTATTATCATATTTTACTACTGGCAAAGGAGGTTCCAATGGTGTAAATGCTTACCCTGAGCTCTCATACTCTGATGGTGCATTGTCTTTGAGTTGTGCGCCTTTTAGTGTCATCTGGTCCAACACCATGTGAGACTAGGCTCTAAGAAAAGCCGTCTCGGGTGTGGACCAATCAATTTCAAGAACAGTGCATACATTATCAGAGTTGTGTTTTTGTTTGCATTCCGACCGCAGGTATTGTGGTCAATGCAAACATGACTCTTTGTAAAAAAAAGTGTCAGTTTTGTTGCCAGATAAAATGGTAAAAAAAACAATTATCATAACTTGCCCATTGTTTCAACTGCCAGGCCGGGCGATATAATCGATCCGGCGACCTCTGTAAACAATTCCAGCGTGCTAACCATCCACACCGCGGGGCTGCATCCACAAACAACTGTGCAACGGGGTCAATGAAATCTACCGCGTCCTCTTCTCCCGCACCTCCGATTAGCACTGTTGGCTACGTAGGGAGCGAAAAAAGTTCAACACATAACGTAGATATCGACGTTTCAGATTCAATTTTCGATTTAAAGCTTTCGTGACTGTAGGGATTCATCTTCTTGGTTCTTTCGGTAAAGTCACGTAGAAGGGAAATAATAAAATAATAATAAATATTTTTTATTTGTATTTTTTTTATTATTTCCCTTCTACGTGACTTTACCGAAAGAACCAAGAAGGTTTCAGATTCAGTTTCATTCATTAGGTATAACCCCCGTGAGCCATGCGGCTCTTGACGTCCATGCTTCCATTCATTCACGGCCAAACAGAAATGTTTAACAGATTGAACCAACGCATTCTTTACAGTCGTCCAACGTTGGCGCTCGGAAGTCGGCAACGTTAACAACTCACAACACGCCGGCAGATGCGGATACATCGTCTCTGAACAAAGTGGAAATGTCAAGACCCAGGCCACTCCGAGCAGAACCGTGGGGGACATGCGACCCCCCCCCCCCCCCCAGTGCCTGCCCGATTCACAAACTCGGAGGAGGCATCCATCATCGACAAGAGCGATAAACTCCGCCGACTCCCTGCCGCAAGCGTCTGGATAACCACCTCGATGTCAAATCGTAGTCGACACATGGCGGTCCGGATGTCTTGTGACACCCCCCCCCCCCACTCACAATGAACTGCCCAACACTCCCTAACTCTTACCGACTGATTTCTGTTTTCACACCCGCAGGTTTAGAGAGTTAAATGGTGGTGGGGGGGTGACAAGACATCTGGACCACCCTGTACAATGATTTAAACGAGCAAGCCACCACACGAAGACGACTTGTCCGGCCTTCACGCACAACGCCGCATTGGACGCTCTACCGACGTAATACAATCCAGCATCATCATCATCCAGTCAAGAACATGGAAGTCGTCGTCGTTAATCATAATAATCGCCATCACCGCCACCAATCATCATCGTCACGATCATCGTCGCTGTCGTTACCAGCACCGCACGCTCCGCCTCGGACGCGGTCGCCATTGTCCCCCCGCAGCTGATCGCTGACCCCGCTGACCCCGCCCCCGTAAGCCCCGCCCACATCTAGCCCCGCCCCATTAGCCCCGCAAGCCCCGCCCACATCTAGCCCCGCCCCCATTGGCCCCGCAAGCACCACCCCCCGCAAGCCCCGCCCCCGCAAGCCCCGCCCCCCCGCTGGCCCCGCCCCCTGTAAACCCCAGCCCCCACCTCCCCCGCCCCCAAACCCTCCCGTTTCAAATTCCCCACTGCGCATCGACGCGCTCCGTCTCCGATTGGTCGAGCGCTGCGACCGAGGCAGCCAATCGCACGAGTGCGCCGAGGCCAATGGCGGCGCGCGTACGGCGAGGGTGGCGCCTATGCGCTGTGCGATTTCCATTCGCGTTGACAAACCCGGAAGAATCCGATAAGCTGCAAAGCTCTTTGTCCCGGACGTTCGCAGTAGGAGCTGGGTCCTAACGTTACAGCAACAATCAACGATACACAAACACCGTAAGGGTGCAAAGTATATTTCGATTTAAAGCTTTCGTGACTGCAGGGATTCATCTTCTTGGTTCTTACGGTAAAGTCACGTAGAAGGGAAATAATAAAAATAAAACATCATAAAATAATTCTCACGACGTTTCGGCCACAACGCAAGCAGCCGTCCTCAGGTGAAGAACAGGTCTTGCGGGGAGACAGCGTCTGAATGAAACAGCACCATGCTTGGAGCGTATATTTAAACTGGGTTGGAAGGGGGGGAAGGGCGCCTTGACAAAATAATTTGCATATCAAGAGGAATTTAGCATATTTATGGGAAATGCAGGTATGTGATTAGTACTACTTGTGAAATGCGTAGGTTTGGCGGGGGGTTTCAAAGTCATATTATGCCCGTGCATTATGCAGGATTAGCAGCATCAAAGGGAGGGGATAGGGGTAGCATTAATAAAGGGAAGGAATGTTAATAGTATGTAGCTGCAGTAACTAAACAACCACGTAAAAAACTGAAGTATAAACTACATAGTATCAGTATACTAAATATACTCTCCAATAAGCTGAGCTACTAACAGTAAGTAATACATTACAATTCTATATCGCAAAAAATAGAATATGCTTCCAGCTAAGCTTTTTTCCCTTACATAACACGGGTCTACCCCGTACTATATGCTGCCATAGACAAACCCAACATTTAATTATATACTGTATAACTATACACCACCCTATACCTTACAATAATACATAGTGTAATATTACACTGTATTATTCTATCCACCCTACTGTATATCACACTGCTGTATATTCACTATACAATTACGATACTATATATTGCCTTATACATTGTATAAACATTACAATTTTATACTATTTATCATTATACAATCTGCTATACACTATACCATTGACCGTCGAGTGAAAGTAGTACTAATCACATACCTGCATTTCCCATAAAATGCTAAATTCCTCTTGATATGCAAATTATTTTGTCAAGGCGCCCTTCCTCCCTTCCAACCCAGCTTAAATATATGCTCAAAGCGTGGTGGTGTTTCATTTTGCTTCCTCTTAGTATATTGCACTTTACCGAAAGAACCAGGGTCCCTTTCGTCATGGCAAGCTTCGGGGCCACTTCCTGGAGTCGTGGAGTTCTGCCATTACTAGTAGGGTACATTTCATAAAAGCGTGTTTTTTTAAGTCTATTTAAATACTGTACTGTATTACTTATTTTTTCTTGAGCTCTTGTGGGTAAGTGCCTCGGAATGGTGACCACGATGAGGGTGGGGATGATAAGACGTCAGTGAGCAGCAGATGGCAGTGCAGGAAAACCCCATCGTGTCGTTTTAGAAACCTTTTATTTAATTTTGAAACAGTACTGTACTCGCAACACGGGTTACTGTGGCCGACAGTCGACCCTAATGAGAGAATGGTAACCCAATTTTTTTTAGGAACGATACCGCTCCCAAGAGGACGCCTGTTGCGGAGATGGAGCGATTAAATCAGCTGTTGTGCGGAACGGCTTCCGATGAATGTTTTCGTCGCAGGATCGTGAAACGCGGCGGCTTGCGGAGGGCGTTGATCCAGCAGTGGAATGACCATGGCTACTGATGAACAGTCGTATTACAAGCACACGAAATGAGCAGACGATATCTACGCCTCCTCCACATATCTGGCTTGCCACGTGTCTATTTTTTACTGGGAGGAACCTCCTGGTTACACCAGCCCAAGGGGATTCTTGTGTCCGTCGTGCAGGGAAGGGCTGGGTGGGGACAGAGGGGCTGGGTGGGGAGGGAGGGGCTGGTTGGGGAGGGTGGGGCTGGGTGGGGAGGGGCTGGGTGGGGAGGGTGAGGAGTGGCTGGGTGGGGAGGGGCTGGGTGGGAGGGGTGAGGCTGGGTGGGGAGGGGCTGGTCACCCCGTCGTGCCCTTCTAAAACTCAACATTTAACCTACTCACGCCGTTGACCCTGGCAATTGACTGAGCAACCCAACGTTCCTACCAGCTCCCTCCGCAGGAATGTGTTTTAAAAGAAGTGTTGTTTACACATCCCATCAGCCGCCACACACTTCTGGGAATGCATCGTTTCAGCAGCATCAACACAAGTTCAAGTTCATTTATTAGGTATAGCCCTGTGAGCCATTCAGCTCTTGAATCGGGTGCAACCGCAACAAACAAAAAACAAAAACATGAACAAAAAAACATCTTAAAGTGAATATGTGACTAAGTGCAAACAGAAAATCCAAGAAAAGACAGCAAAAATATTGCAGAAAAAACACCGTACACCAACGCTGTGTGCAAAAATCCCAGTGGGATGCAAGTCAAACAACAACAACAACCACAAGACAACTTAGATTAAGGCCATCAGTCTAACTCTGTACTACAACAACACAAACATGGCTAAACCAATACACTTTTCGAAATCACCAAAATAAAGCCATGAAGGCAATGAAAAAGCAATCATAGGAACTGACGGAATTTTCACAATAAATGGCATAAACAACATGTACTACCAAAACCCTGCAGCCATAGCTGGCTGCATGAGTCACTCCACAACAGCAGGAGCATCACGAGCAACAATAACAACAAAAAACTGGACCGGTTTCGAAATTCAGTATCTCATCATCAGTAGTCGAGGCTCGCTTGGCCCAGTTGCTGGTGATGAACTGCCAGATGTTTTTTAGGCAAGGGCACTCTGATATGGGTCATAGTTCGACACAGAACTGTATATATATATAAAATACAACAATCCATGCAGTAGAATTATTTTAGCCACATTAACAGTGCAGTAAATGTGAACTCAATAGACGGAGGGGTTGGGGGGGGGCTTTCCAAACCGTGGCCTCATGGGGCGCTGATTTCGCGATAGCTTTCACTGGACCGACAACGTCACATTGGGGACTTCTCGTTGGCACTAAAGGGGGGGGGCGGTCGTGACTCCCACCGATTGTGTGTCCTTCCTGGCAACCATGGGCCACTGGCTCAACGGGTTCACGTCCCGAGCCAGGATCCATCCGCGTGTAGCCGACCCTCCCATTGCACCCGGGGTCACCGTGACCGTCGCTCAACTCGGTGGATGTGGTCAGCGAGTGGCCAGTGAACGATCGTCGTACATTATCGACGGGTTTCACCACCCCCCGACCCACCCACCTAACCTGACTCAACGAGAATCAGAATATTTATGTATACTTGTTGAGGAATAAATAAGCGTAATAAGAGAATAGGTTTTCCCCCCTTTTTTCTGGCAACAAAACAGTTAAGATATCCATATTCTTGGTTATTTCGGTAAAGTCACGTAGAATGGAAATAATAAAATAATGAAAATAAAAAAACTATAACATTCTCACGACGTTTCGACTGCAACACAAGCAATCATCATCAGGTGTGAAATCCACAGCAAGAAAATTTGAAAAAAGTGGCGGTTTTTCAAATTTTCGTGAGAATTTAATTTTTTATATTTTTATTATTTCCCTTCTACGTGACTTTACCGATAGAACCAAGAATATGAATCCCTGCAGTCACGAAAGCTTTAAATCAGGTGTTAAGATGTTAAAACACCAAACTGAAACCTTTTACAAGGAATCATGTCTGCATTAACCACAATACTTGTGGTCAGAATTGCAAACAAAAAGTACTGTGATAATAAAGGCATTGTCTTTTAAACTAATTGGTCCACACCAGAGACAGCTTTCTTTTGAGCTTAGTCTCAAAACGGTGTTAGGTCACAAAAAAATGGGAAAACCTATTCTCATATTTTGGTACTGGCAAAGGTGGTCCCATGAAATAATCGTGAATAACGGTGCACTCGAAGCGCTGCCTCCAAACGACCGATGAAACGGCGTTGTCGCCTGGCTTTGGCAGGTTCGAGCATAAGATAAATGCCACCAATATAATTGCATTCGAAGCACGCCGCGTGTTTTTTAATTGATAGCAGATCATCATTAGTTGCACGCCCCTCGCAAACAGCAAATGCCAACACGGCATTGTGAAATTATGTAACCAGTCACGGACCAATGCCTTGTAAGGTCAAATTGTGTGGGGGTGCGTGGAGACGGGTGGGTGTAAATTCATACCACGCGACTGCATATAAACCAGTCTGGAAGAATAGGAAAATCATAACTGAGGAAGGCAGCATGACCGACCAGTGCAAAGGAATTTCTCCCACTTTGGAAGATGTTGGCTCCTCAAGCTTGGTCGACCACCACTAAAGTGTAAGAGTTTAGGAATAATTGAATCTTCCCAAATGTGGAAGTTAAGATGCATTCATAAGTTAATCCAATTATAGAATTATGAATGTTGATGAAAACCTGATTGTAACGCAGCTTTTCACTTTCCCTCTACTCAATGGAGTTGCCGCCTGTTCAAGTTTGACCCAAATCTGAAAATGGAATCAGCTCAGGTGACACAAGTTGATGTACTGAGATCTGGTAGTTATATGTTGAACTTTTATCAGTTTTCTGCAAAGTCTTGGCAAACCGAGGCAAAAAAAATGTCCGCCTTTGGTTTGCTGAAAAGGTTGCAACTTTACTCATAAATGAGCTCATTGAAGGGATTTGACATTTAATGTTGCGAACCTGCACAACAGCCCCCTCCTCTCTGCGTCTGCAAGTGAATAGCAGTGACATTACACGCCACTCCATTACTCTAATTTTAGCTCCCCGATATATGATACTAAACCAGGCCAGGGCAACCCTATAAAAGCAGTTGCAGAGTGTTGGAGAATCGTATGAAAGCGGGTTGGGTTATATGCGTCGAAACGATTATACGCAGGTCAGCCAAGGGAGCCCTATCAGCTCCCCCTCCCCCCACCTGATTGATGCAGCTATGGTCACCAATAATAGCGCAACGAAGTGGCGGCTCATCGTGTGGACATGTCTCACAGCCAAATACTTTAAACGCATGTTGATTCTAAACGTGGAGGGGAAAACCGGAGGACCGGGAGAAAAATCCACGCGACCACGGGAAGAACATGCAAATTCCAATTTTCAGGCGTCAGGGTATTGACCGAGTTATTACTGTGCTGCCAGACCTTATACAAATTATAGATTCAGATCTTTAAAAATTGATTTTTACCTCGGTAGCACCAAGAGATTCCACCCTCCCTTTCATGACAGCACAGGAAGTATCTGCACAGCGATAGTAAGGGGCATTCGGTAGGGAAAGGAACCTTGAACTCGATTGGCATGAAAAGTTTCAGCGTACAGGCAGAGGTATCTCTGAAAGGATTCGAATGGTTAATCTGATCCAAGTGGTGGTTAATCGAGCCCCACACTATTAGGGGCAGAGTGGTCCAGTAAATAGTTTCTGCATGACCTGGAGTTATATAATACCTAATAGTTCGTGCTGTAGGTGCTGTCAGCCTACACTAATTAATTAGAAGCACTAACACCTTGTGATCTTGGGCCACCATTTCAATCAGCACTGACCAAACATCACTCAAAACTGACACCGCACAGAGAGGGCTTTGATTCAGGAGGGGATTGATAGTGTAGTCTTCATTTTCTTTTGGATGCCATGTGAAATGCAACGGATGAGTTTGTCGAGTTTCAAACAGCATATTAACGGGGTCTGTCACGGCCCCCCACCCCCCATAGATTATTTGTACATCCTACAAATGTACAAACTATTGGTGACGAGTGCTGGATTGCATTTCACCAGTCACATTTAGGCAACTCTTAAATACCTCGATTCCGGTGGTGGCAGCCCCTCCTATATATTGCTCGAACAGGGTTACGTATCGTTCAGTGTTTGATAAGCCAGGGATAGTTCCTTCGTTGGATCTTCAAAAAAATATTTGTTTGGGACATTGCGGGCTGAACATTCTCTCTGTTAGTTAACGATGTCTTTGCCGGTTAACAAAACGATTAAAGCATGTCCAGGAAAATAAAGTAAAAAGTGTAGTGTGGCAGTTGTAACAAAGGGGTGTAAAATCATGAAGAGCCATTTCTTCTAACCATGACTAACCATTACACTGAAATGAGAGAATGCACAATTGTAATTACAGTATACCTTTTCTAAAATTGGTATAGTGTTTAATAGTTTTTCATCAGCACATGTAAATAGTAAAAACTACACTACAGCACAACCCATATGCAAAGTGATGTTTTATTCCTTTTTTATTTAGTAGTACAAAACCTTCAATTCCAATTGTTAGCCTTTTTTTCCTGTTTGTGTTTATTTTTACATAGCAGCCACTTCCAAAGCATCAAAACAAGAGCACCGACTCTGTTTCAAACTGAAATCACAAATTACAAAACAAAATTCATATTTCACATTCTCTTACACACCAGCCTGGGGCATGGCTAAGGATCAAAATATACAGGCTTTATTTCATATCGTGTAATTTTTTTCGTCTTTTTAAAACAAAGAAGACACATTTCTCCATACTGAAGACAGGAAACTATTTACCATTAACAGAGTATGTGTCCAAAGCACTGGGACAAAAAAAAACACAAGAGAACATTCAGAAAGTGTAAATGCATGTAAAGTATATTTTACCAAGGCATTTAAGATTCGCTGCTGCATTTTATTACTTTATTTGTATGCTTAAATTTGTTTTTAAAAATTGTTTATGGATACAGAATGTATCATGTACCTACATTTTCGGCAGCAAATCATCAACCCATGTACTTTATGAATTGTGGAGAAATGTTGTATACAGCAGAATCCAACTGATTACAAACGAAAATGCAAATAGGACAAACTAAACTGTTGTTTGCCAGCAGACCTAATTTACCATTAGCTAGAGTTAAAGTATTTAAACTTGTACAGCACATTCAATTGCAATTAACATTCTTTTAATACTAAAGTTCTAGAATTTCCAGTGTAAATATTTACTTTTATCATTCAGTTACTTATTTTAATTTAGCAAGGAAAAAAACTATTTTCAATTGTGAGCGACAGTAAATTTAATTTAAAATAATAGAATGTGGGTGCAGAGCCAACCTTGCGGTCTTGACATTACATGCACTGGAAATGCAATACGCAGTATGTGATACTGGCTAGACTAGGTTATAACCAAATCATCTCCGAGTATAGCAAAAAATTTTGTTATCGAATAACACATTTACTGATTAAGCGAATATTAAAAATGAATAAATAGGAACTTGCTACACAAATCATAACTGAAATTGTACTCGACTGGAATCTAAGAGCGCTCATGAGTAATACGAGGATAGTAATTTACATAGAAGTTAAACAGGTGCACATACTTCATTCAACCAGTCTGGCAATGAGTTGCATATTACAACCAAAGATACCGTTTTATTAAAATGGGTTGAATACTGCCATTAGTGGCACAGAAATTGGTTCAGATTAAAGGAGAGAAAACAAAGAGAAAATCTATCTACGTTAGTTAATAATGCTATTACCATAATCTGAATTACTGTTAAAGAATCGGAACATGTGCCAGTAGCTTGCACTTATTCCAGTGGTCAGCAAGGGTCGTTCACACCACATTGCTTAAAATTCATCAACACAGGTGCTCATTTCAGGTTGGGCCAACCTCTGGGAGTGTTTCATTTGATACAGAACCCAATTTTAAACTGGAATGTTGCCTGGGTAAATATATTTTGGTGCAGCAACACTGCATTCTGCCACATATGGGAAGACTGTCAATAAAAACGATGAAATATGAGACTAAGTACACCTTAACAAATGCAACCATAGGTACGCGTTTTATTGTAAAAGATAAAAAGCTTTAAGCGAGCATTTACAAAAAATTGTAAATCCAAATATACGTATTAACTTTATACCCAACATAGGCCAATATGAATTGTAACATTAAATATATTTTCGGATAGAATCGTTTTACCAATTGTTTATAATAAATTCCATTAACGCAGTATGTACCTCAATTGCAGAATGCAACTACATAACTTATATGTAAATGGGAAAAAAAAGTTCCTTACGAAATATGATTTATTTTAAGGTTAACTCTAATTAGATCCCCTGGATAGCCTATGTATCTATTGGGTGGTTTCAGGATTGTTCTAACGTGCAGCAATAATAAACAGTCAATAAAAATGAATACAGCAAATGTTTGCATTGTTCAGAAACCACATACAACTATTAATTTCACTACAGTTTTTATAATGAAGCATTGCAATATCACTAAATTGTAAACAAAAGGTCAAATAAATTATAAGCATTTTAAGCCAATGAAAATAAGGCCTTACGTATGTGCAAACTACGATGTTCAATGCATTGTCAACTACAAATTTGAATTTTTGTTCCAATTCTTGGTGCGCTTGCCAATTCCACAACATGCAGTTCTGTACAATTTATCACAATCGGCACTGACCACTTCCCCCGCCCACCCCTTCTTTCTCCTCATAGGTGCCACATATACAGCATTTACATTTCTTTCGTTCAAGTCAAAATCTATTTGGTGCACAGTATTACCCAGGACTAGGAATAAGCAAATGTGACACAATATGCTGCCATCATATCCACACTGTACAACTGAGGTTTTTAGCGTTTACTCAAACATTTTCACCATTTACAAAAAAACATTCTGCGCTTGTGTTTCTAAGGCTGGATGCACAAGTTTTTGTTTAATGACACCTTACAAACAAAGAGTGTGAGGCTGTACAGAGGCCTTCTCTCTCAGCATGAGTGCTGGAGGTACGAAGCAAGAGTACGCAAACTCTGTTATTCCTAATCCTCAGGCCGGAAACAAATGTCACATACTCTGCACAAACAATACACCCCAACCTTGCTCTTTTCAGGTCACGGACCACTTGCTCAGACACTCTTGCCATTCTCCCATCATTTACCGATGGCATTTTAAAGTATATTCCCATGACAATAGACGTACCCTTATTACAGTAGCTTTTAATCTTTAACCCACACCAATTTCTTCATCCCTAAAAGTTACATTTATTTTTAGATAGAATATGGGAATTGTTGTAGCTCTGGAGAGGCCAAACTCGAAGTTTACATGTAAAGTTTTATGTGCGCATTTGCAAGGCAGCTGCAATGTGGACACTTAGTAGGACAATCATAATAGAGATAGTTCTTTCCAAAACTGCTAAGCTCACCAGAGCCTGAGGAATAACACCCTGCTTCTGTTACAAAAAAGCACAGTCGGCTATTTCTTTGCAAGTGCCATTAGGCGCCACTTTAAAGTTAAATAAGCAGAACAGCAAACGTGTTTAGCTGGAGCAAATATGCATTTATTATAAACAACGTTTATCATTAGTCCTACAGATATTACAAGTTTAAATGCAATTACTTTATTGGCAATATTAAAATGTGCAAGGTGTGCACTCAAAAGAGTTTACACGTGTTCAGCTGGAGGAGGCGGCGGTCTGAGGCGTCTCAAACTCGTTGACGCGAGCTCCGTCTTTCCGCACGCCATCGCGGCACGTCCCGCACACGTCCAGGGGCTTCTTGCTCGGCGGGGACATTCGACCGTCGCAACAGCTCGCACAAAAAACCTTACCACAGCTCCTAGACAAGTAACAAACCAAAAAAAATATATAAACACATTTGGAGAAATGAGGAGTCGAGGATTAAATACACCTACATATTTCATTCACAATTAAGGCTGCCAAAACATTGACCAGCTTTGTGAATTTTGATCCAGCTTGAGCTAAAAAATGGTGCGAGAGGCAGATTTTGCCCTTCTCAAAAAATAATAAATTGCAAATAATGAAACACGAACCTTGTCGTCCCTTTTTTGTTTTCAATATATGCTAAAGAAGCTCATGCACACACTGCCTGACCGAAATACATTTGTAATAACACTACTTCGATGGATGTATAGATGCTGTAAAATAAAACAAATATTGAGTAGACAATACAAACACAACTACGTTAAAACATACAAATGTATTAAAACTGTCAATTGATTGGTTTAAAAAATATATTTAACATAGCATGAAATATCTCCTTGGGTCAATAAAACACGCCCTAAGAATACAGTAAACAGACCAATGTGCCCTTTCATACAACTCACCAGCATAAAACTGGCTTTGGTCTGGTTGTGCTGGATTAAAAAAAATTTGCAACACCACATCAACTGTACACACATTCTAAAGCATAAACATACAAGGCTGAGCTTTGGAGAGAAAGAAAAAACCAAGCAATACAAAAGGAGCACATGCATGAGAGGAAGAAATGGAAGGAATAACAGCTCACCAGGACTGGGCAGACAGGTCCTCATCCCTGCAAGTGGGGGGAATTGACAGCTCAGGAGGATTGTCGAGGAAGTTTTGGTATCATTGCGATATGAATCACTGCATAGTGTTTGAAGCCTAGGCCCACCGACCAATTAAAATTAAGCGGAGTGCTAAGATTTGCAACATGGAAACATAAGAGCAGACACAAAAACTGTTCGTAGCTATGTGATGTCATTTCGTGGATTGCATTTTGGACTTGAAACCAAATGAGCGAATGTTGCGTTTTGTGCAAACGTTGATGTCACTGCCTTATCAGTTTCAATCAGGGCACATTGACAAGGCAGACAGGACAGAGTTAGGAGACAAGGACATGGATATATAAACACACACACACAAACAGCCCTACTGAAACCTTGGTGAGCAAGCAATTTCAGTTATCAAAAAAACATTGGTGAACACTAAATGGTGTTGCAGAAACTCCTAATCCAGACAGCCATTGGACACAACGGTTAACTAAATTTCCGTTTACTGTTGGGCATAATTAAGTATATTCATGCACGTAATAAACAGTAAGTGAAGGTTAGATTATTTGTCAATTGAAATTTAAATGAACCAAAACTAACCAAAGTAGTAGCTTAAGCGGTAAGCTTAACAAATGTACATATTCATAGTTACATAATTTGGAAATGAGAGGTTAGTTTGCTTTTCAACCCAAGCAAGCCATGCAAGACTGTCGCAAACAGACAGAAGCTGGATCAATGGACCGAGAAAATGCCTTATTAATTTTACCCTTGGGATGCCAAAGCACAAATATGTAAGCTTTGCATGAGTTCACAAATAATAGATACTATTGCATCTCATTTTCACTTAAATATGGCCTATAATTAGAAAATTCAACTGTTCAATTAAGCAGAAAACTCCATAACTGCTAAATATTTAAAATGAGAAGATTTACAAGCACATATTGGACACTGCTTATTGATCAGCCGTTGCCTTTGTACCCTATTTGCCCGGGCAATTCAACAAGTCCAGGACACTGGGTTCAATTATTTTCCACAGACTGTTCAAATCTGGCACACATAAATGTCTGTGGGGTTAACTCATGTCAGCCACATGACTTACAGCACGTGACAAAGCAATGACCAATGCAATGCAAAGGCAATGCACACCTGCAGTAGTGTTCCGTGCTTTGAAGCCAGACGGGCCCCTCGCAGCTGTAACATTGGGATGGCACCAGCTTTGCCATCTACGTTGCCATTGCACACAAACAGAGCAACGTGCAAATATTATTGCCGCTATATACAAGATTGCAGTTGGCTGTAATTCAAATCGCGTAAAACGTCGCGACATTCTCGCTGGAAATAATGGAACAAAACTGCCACGTCAAATACACGATATAATGAGCAGTACATCTTAATTTCGTTCAAGAGCAGATATATTTTTAAAGATGATCACAAAAAAATGCGAATTTTGCAAAGGTGGCACCTGATGTCCATCCTGCGTGTCGATGTGCTCCCAACTGGTCTCCGACACCATCCCAGTACTGCACTGAGACAGCGGACCTGACTCCACCTCACTGTCCAGGTCCGAAATCGTAGACTGATACACACAGCACGCACACCAGATGCACAAATATTTTACAGGACATTTCACGTGACATTTTTAATATTGCTTCCATTATAACTATGGGTGGCCGGGGGGGGGGGGGAGCAATCTGGATGAGCTACATTCTTGTACGTTGCAAGTGAACATTTTCTGGGGGGTGGAGGGAGAGTTATTCATTGCGATTTGAAAATAACAAGGCTAGCACCGTAAATTTCTAACAATACAAAAGTACCACTGAGCATTCTATAGCTCTTCGGATTGTGTACCGTGTGTTGTTTGGGTACGATGTCTGACGTGTCACTCCACGTGACAGGAGTTTCTTCAGGAACTTAATAGTTCGGTTTAAATCCCTGAAGAGACTCCCAGCGAATGAAGCAAAGCATTAGATATGCCAAACAGCACAAAACACAACCCGAAACACAATGTTGAGCTACGCAGCACAAGTGTGGAAAACCGACACAATAATTGCACCGAGCATTCGTGGCAATGTACTCACCAACTCCTCAGGGCACTCGGGTTGCCTCCTGTTCGGCCCACCAGACATGTCCAGCTTTGGCCGCTCCGCCTGCAGATGCTGCTGCCGCTGCCTTCCGCTGAGCTGAGCCCGAAGCTCTTGCAGAGCACGGCGAAGTAGCAGCGTTTCTCTGCGGTGCTGAGCGTCCATCTGGAGCAATCGGCGCTGCACGGGGTCTGGTGCGCAGGGCAAGCCATCTGGATCTCCTTCGCCTTCCTCGTCTCCTTCAGCCTCCTGCTTCTCTTCTCCAGGCCAAGATTCAGTGGCCGTGGCCGATGCAACCACCGTCGTCATTGCTGCCATTGTTGAAGATGCTCTGGACCAGCGCGTGACATTATCACAATACTGGACTGGGTGCGCAGCATTTTTTTCTAACGCTCCACCTTGCCGAGCGGAGCAACCGCAGTGCACGAAATTTTCAGAGGCAGAGTTAATGGAGCTGCAAGCTGAAGGGTGGCACACGCCATTGGAGTGTCTTCTGTCTGTGCCCATGTGAGGCACATAGTCCGCAAGTTGTATCCAGTCATTCCCAATGCTACTGTTGACAGAAACACACCTGCTACCAATTTTATGATGCGTGCACTGATGATGTCCACTGTTAATAGGAATGGTCGATTCGCAATTTGTATTTTTCATGTCAATGGATGCAGTACACTTTTCCTGCTCTGCATCACCATTTGTTAGAGGCCAACCCGAGTCCGCATATCCTTGGTTCTGTCTATTGCTACATTGAGTCAGCCCTGATCCTACAGAGCTGCTAGCCTGAGGATACATTCCTGAACAATCGTTGGGCTTGGAACGTACATGATTCCTTTTAAGATCTGCCAAATGCCTTCCACAGGATAACGGCACCATGTCAACAGCAACTGTCGTACCAATGTCTTTCTCAATGCCTTGTTTACTTTGCTCTAGACCTTGAGTTTCTGTCAAACTGCAATTAGTACACTGCTTTCCAGCCCTGCATCTTCTGGGCTGCTCAGTTGCTCTGTGTGCCCGGTCAAGAGCAAACTTTCCTTTGCAAGCTCCACAGTTATTTCGCCTCCGCCCTCGCTTTTGCTTATGCTCCCCATTAATACAAGACTTGCTCATGCTGCCAGCTGTACCCAAAGCTAGGCAGGCTTTTCGTCTTTCTACACTTCTCAACCCATTGGACTTAACGCCTTTGCAGGACCTTACATTCTCCTTTGCATCCAGATCGACAGACTTTAACTTGTGCATCAGACAGCAGACCTGTGCACTGCGAATATCTCGGGTTATGACCACTCCCTGGCGGTTCTGACCGCAGATGTTATCACTGCTCAGTTCTTGTTCTGTCTGTACTTCATCTGTGATGGTCTCAGTTGAGCTCTCCATGACGGACTTCCTTTCTTGCACCATGCCTTGTTCCACAGCCTGAGAGGCAGAGGGCTGAACTGGAGAATTTTCAGCGGACACAGAATCTGAATTACCATTGACATTCTCACAGTGCCCATTACTCATTCCAGAAAGATTCTTCTCTTTGCGGTAGTTGACAGTGCTATTTACCATGTCAGCGTCGACCCAAGCGAGGTCATCATCACCATTTTTGTCTGGTGGGTGGCTTGTTCCTGCATCACAGGTCTCAGAGCTCCACGTGATCACAGCAGGAGATGAAGCACTGTGTATAACAGTCTGTGCGGAGTCGAGCTTTTCAGAAGCTTGCTCTGCAGAAAACTCTCCAAGCAACTCATGTGGGACATTGATCCTGTTAAGAGACTGAACACATTGTGAAGCTTGCTTTCTCACTTTACCGTGCATATTGTGTCCCATTGCCGGTTGCAAAGAAACACCAGAATCACACCAACACGTGTTTCCCAAAGAGCTATCAGCCTTTGCCACTACATCCAGTTCAAATCCAACCTTGTTCACCAAGGGCTTGTGGTCGTGCATATCTGAGGCGGCCATGCGCTCTCTCCTATGGTGGTCCACCTCGTGACCGCTGCATATTGGCGCGCAGTCAGGGTCCGAGGCCTCGAGGCCCGAGTCGCGCGAGGGGGCGCATGTGAACGTTTCACTTTGCGCCAGGAGGCCATCTTCGGTTGGGGTGTCCGACACGCAGCTGATGATTTCCATGGAGCCGCGCCGGTCGATGCGCAGGCCCAGGCCCTGCAGGCTCGGGTCGCTGAGGCGTCGCCCCCCACCTGGGCCACCCGCCTGAGCCACCCCCTCGGTCGCTGATGGCAGGTCCTCAAACGAGCGCGTCTTGGACAACCTGCAAGCGGCCGATAAATGCGAGGCCGGGCTCAGCTGCATACAAACTACCAGCGTATATGACGCTGACCAGTGTGAAGCATGGTCTGGGTTTGTCGTGATACGAGTACCAATTATATTTGAAGGGAAAGGGGC
Organism: Lethenteron reissneri; assembly: GCF_015708825.2. NCBI lineage: Eukaryota > Metazoa > Chordata > Hyperoartia > Petromyzontiformes > Petromyzontidae > Lethenteron > Lethenteron reissneri. Next base: position 6,078,851 of record NC_083805.1, read on the forward strand.
CATAGGCAAACAAAAATGTCAGAACATACAAACCTTGTTGTAATTAGAGTAGTACAATCTGATACTCCTTTACAGAGTGGAAAGATTCGGAAATATAGTACAGGCTTTACAATAAAAACAGCAATCTGAGATAACGGTGCGAGGTAGAAATCTACACACCTCGGGTGCGGCCCCTCTTCAGCTTTGGGGTTCGGTAGTGGGAAGGTGGGAGGGGGCGCCGGTGGAAGGTCTCGTGGAGGAGGCCCGGCAGAAAAGGGCTCTGGGAGGTACACTCCTGACCACAGCAGCAGACTCCGCACATGGTAGACAGGCCGCAGCACCTGTACATCGCAGAGGGCATGACGGTGGTGGAGCAATCATAAATGTTGAAGTGGCAGAGGAAGCAGATGGCACTGTATACACACAATGGACTTTTATTTAGTACTTGTCATAACCCATTATCTGGATCTGATGTCCACACTCCTTGACTCATTGCTCGAAAAGTGCATTCTTCCCAATTGCTGGCCAGTGCTGCATTTCACCTTAATCAAGCTGAATACAGTCACAATGGATCCCCTGCTACAGGGTGCCTCGAGATTTACTGTATGCGGAGGCGTGGTAAAAATATTAAGTGACAATGATAAATACCGTGTCAGAGCCCGGGGTGTACAGCAAGTTCGTGAATGCCTTGTTAGCAGGCCGCAGGAGCAACCACACGGAGCAGCAGCGGTTGGCTATGCTGCGCTCTGCTCGCTCGCGTGTGCTGTTACACAGAAACGTGCCATAGAGGCACGAATACGTGTGCTGCACCAGCTTCACCTGTAGGCCGGCACAGGGACATGGGATGCGTGTCAGACGTGTGTACATACATCATTGTTCATGCGAGAATTCTGGCCAATGCAAAGCAATATTTTTGTAGACGGAAAATGAAGACACTTTCATATTTCCCTTAAGTGTCAACTATATTTAGTTTAATTTAGTAGTACAGTATAAATATATATAGAAATTCACCAGGCAATAAACACATAAAAAATGTATATATTTCGATATATTAAAAAAACAGCTAAATTTACTGTTACTTTATATATTAATGCAACAGAACATTTGGTAAAAATGTAATGATCTTTAGCTTGGTAATGACAGTTGTATGTACGTATAAGTTGAACTTCTTTCGCACCATACGTAGCCAACAATGCTAATCGGAGGTGCGGGGTAAGGATAACACCACTTTAAAAAAGCAGTTCTAAATGAATTCGTTTTCAATTTAGATTTAAAAGTGCATAGCTCCAGCGGCTTCCTAATATCGGAAGAGCATTCCGGATGGCCATAGAAGCAGTGCATCTGAAAGCGCACAATGCAGTGGGGCCGTCTTTGTTCGACGGCTAAGCCAAAATGTTTGATGGCAAGTCAGTTGCGTGCAGGGGTGTGTTCTATAGCAGTGCTTGTGGTTGGTAGCTTATTAAACGAGTTTAGGCAAGTCGCTTGCTGGTGCTACATATAGGCAGAGAACATTATCGTTAAATTTACCCACTTGGATAGAGTTACTTGACAACATCGCAGCAATAAACATTCTATAAATTACCCTTCACGTGTAAAATCACCGTGCGTTCATTTCCACCGACAAGAATTCTTAAGGATGTGTGGGGGGTTTAAAAAGGGAAGCCAAGGTGGAATGATGTTGTGTGGCTTGGCAAAAACTCACAAGGAAAGCCTCGTTAAACTCAAAGGAGCATGGGAACTGGCGCTGCAGCTGGTGAACGCAGTCGAGCCACTGCAAAAAGACGGGGCAGCGCTCGCTGGCATCCTCGGAGCCATCTCCGTGCCCACATCGGTCCGCAAACTTGTGCCCGAAGTCCAACCACTCCATCTCCACCAGCACTTGAAACCCCTGCACAGCGTACAAGTGGCACAATGTTAATCACCAGAGATCCCTATGCAAGGTTAATTGCCACCATCTTCTTCTCGGCCTTCCTGCCTACTAAGTCTTCCCTCCTTCTCCAACAGATGTTAAAGGCCTCACACCCCAGATCATTATTAACCTACTCCACAATTCCCACACTTTTCCTCTACTTTCCTGACTCCACTGTCGACTATTGCTGTCTGTTTAAATGTTTCTCTCCAGTCTATAAATCTCTCTATGGTCTTTCCCCACCTTATCTTGTTTCTGTCATATCTTACTATTTCCCATCCCAACCTCTACGCTCCCAATCTCTACCGTCCCTCCCTGTGCCCCCCCCCCCCCCCGCCTTACACCCAGTCACGCTCTTTCGTTTTCCCTTCTTGCTCCCTTTCACTTGAACAAACTGCCACGGGCATTTAAAACAATCATTTTCGCAGAGCAGCTTCCGTTCCTCCCTTAAAACAACCCATCTCTACTCCCTGCCCCCACCCCCCAGCTACTGATAGGCCTACCCCAACCCCTCCTTAACCACTTCCACCACCTGTCTCCATAACTACACCTCCACTTTTAATAACCCCACTCTTTATTTTAACCACTATAATCTTATGTACAACTGTATCATTATTTTAAAGCACCTTGGACTAAAGCACTGGATAAATATACATGTAAGTTTAGCTAAGAATTGCTCAGTCATCTGAAAACCAGCAATACGAAAATGACTTATACTTAACTAGTTGCTCTTCGGTAAGTTTCACGTCAACGTAGTCAAAGAATCTCAAGTATGCGAGGGTAAAAGGGACCGACTCGATCAATGTTAAAAAAGACCACATGGTCCCCAACTCAAGCGGCTGGATTTTCATGCCCAGGATTTATCTACGCTCACGCAAACACGAGAAGACAAGTCTGAATGCAATGGGCCTGGAGCGTTTTGCATTGTACGTGCCTGGATAGTACGGTAGTAGGGATCAAGAAGTAACTTGGCCAGTGCCACAATCTGCGGAGTACGGTCCCAGCCATCGGAGCAGTGAACAAGCACGGGACGTCCCTCCCCGGCCACCGCGCCAGCTACAGCACAGCCAGCCTTGAGCAGCAGGGACAGGTGCTGAAGCCAGCGTGTGTTCTCCAGGGCCGACAGCCAGCTGAATACATCATACATGTATATTATTTTTAAAAAATAAACTTGACACACACAGGACAACGATGCACCTATGCAAGAAAATATATTTCAAATGTGCCCGTGTATGAATACATAGCCTTATTGGCATAGTAATATTTACAGAAACATACAAATGAGTGTCTGTACATAAAAAAAGCTATTATTCAATGTCATACACAAGTTCCTGGTGCAGGAGGAAATAGGTCTTTCTCACCTGTTGGGATCTGGCGGTTGGGAACAGAGGGTGCGTAGGCTCTGAAAGCTCTTGCGAATGTAGTGGATGTTCGCCATGGACATGAAAGTAATTTCGCAGTTTGGGTAGTACTCTGCAGGATATGCAAGAATGCCAAATTAATGTCACATTCGCAGCTGCAGATTGTTTTCTCAAATTTGAACACAAGAACGTAAAAAAAACAACCGCACGACACTCATCCACAATTGAACATGCTCAAAACACACAAAGTAGCCAGCACCATAATAAGCATAAAGTTATAGACAGCACAGATAATGTTTCCATTCCACAAACGTTGTGCATCCTACAAATGTGTCCGCACCTGGGCACTCGCAGCCACCCCCCTTGGCTCTGTTGGCCACGGCCGCTGGGTAGGAGCGGGCATCCATGATGAGCAGCGACTGGGCGGCTGGCACCTGGGATGTTTCTGTTTTGGGCAATGAGAAAAGCATACCATCTAGGAGCAGGAGCCAAGGAATGAAAAGTACACATCTAACTATTTAAAAGCCTCGGCTTATGCCATTCTCCAAGGATTAACCTATGCCTTTCCCAGTTCGCAATAGCACAAAGCACCCCGTGCTGAAGGAATGTACAAATATCCACGTGAACTAGGCCCAGAAAATGTCATAACATAAATCCATAAGTATCCAAAGTTGTCCTCGAAACTGAATGCCATCTTTGTCAACTGGATGCTCTCAACCACAAATGCCATTTGAGGACATCGATCATCATTCAGTAAAATTTGCAGCTGCAATGTAACTCTGAATGAGTTATCCTCATATGCCCTGAACATTGACGCCAGGATAATAATTGACAATAGATCCTCTGGTTCCCATAGCACATGGTAGTGGATATCCTGAAAAAAAGCTCCCAATTGGTAATTTAAGATTTAAATACCATGTACAAGTAAAATTAACATCGATTCAAATAACACAATTCTGCAACATAACATTCACAGTACTATTGCAAAGCTTTTCACAGCCACAAACAGGAACTTAATTATAGTTGCATTAAAGGACAAGGCTGCTCAATAGATGACTTATTGAAACGAGTGATGTCAAAATAGCTCACAAAAATAAAAACAGACAATCTAGATGAATTAAAAGTTTTACAATGGATGTAATTTGTTAAAATGACAGGACGCTTTATCTGAAACATCATACTATATGCCAAACGGCTCCTGTTCGGACTACAACACTCACCATATTCACTCTGAAGAGAGCTGAATTCAGCGCCATAGCCATTGCTGCCAGTGCCACCGCCCCCTGGCTCCCATTTATTAAGGGCGCATGCGCGTGCCATTGACTGGATGAGGTGCTCATCCTCTGGGCTCCGCCAGCCCCACCAGCTCACCTCTGGCTGGCTACTGCGTGCTATCACAGCCCCATTGTGCTGATGCCTGCACACACGCGAGCACGTGCAAAGAAAATAAAATGAGCACATTATACCGTGTCAAGTCAGTAAATTTAATGGAACCAAACACTTCATTTTATCATACACAGTAGTGTAACCGCTACAGATAAATTCACCAGCAGAGTAAAAGTATCAATCATTGAAATTACAACTCCGGACATTTAAATTGCAGTAATCAAATTTCTTTTCTGAAAAATGACCGACCCAAAAATAGTGACCTTACTCTAACCAATGCAACTATTCGTATCAGTATACAATTTGACAAAAAAATACAATTTCACACTGTAGTAAGACATTTCATTACCAACATGATAATAAATATATTCAGACACTTCTCGCTCTCAATAGGGCAACAAAAGTCATCTTGCAACATCCAAGGCTCTTACCGGTAGACGACTACAGGGATTCGCTTGCCCGAGCGGAAGGAGGCCACTCTCTCCAGCTCCTTGTCAGTGATCCAGGCGGGCACAAGAAGCTGCTGGGGGTAGCTAGCGCACAGACGGTAGCTGGTGTTCACCTCGCTTGTCCTCCAAGCATTTTCAAGGTCGTAGCCCATTCGCTCCACCTCATTCTGAAACCTTTCCACAATGTGTTCGCCTGTAAAAAGCCCAAGTGTAACACACAAAGGCGATCCATCATTTCATATGAAAGCAGTTTATAGCTACCAGAACTAACGTCAGATCTGCTCATTCAAGATGCAACAGGTATCCAACACAAGGACAGCAGTAGTGTAGAAATATTGCAATTGTTCTCCATCAACAAACAGAAAAATTAGCCTTTGCTCAAACATTTGGTAAATTAATGACTCACTTCCTCAGCCAATGCCCGAATATAAATGGCGCATGTGTGATTTTAAGGCTGAAGTTAGATTTACTGTGTCAAGTCAAACATGCACTGCTGTTCTTCTTCTTATGTAACGTAAAATGAGGTGCGAGGGCGAGGAAGTCGGGAGGTGGGGGGATGGGTGTATGGGGGGGGGGGATCGTGCCCCTCGGGCGAGAACGGGTGGAAGCGGAGAACTGCTATGTGGGACGTTAGTACTCATGTTTATATGTCGTGTGTATATTATTTTATTTGCAAGTGTTTTTTTTTTACATGCTTCCCCCTTCCCCTCCCACCGGTTCCCCAGTCCACCCGTCCCTTTCCTTTCCCCAGTATTTTAGTTACCTTCCCCCTTACCCCTCCCCATATAAAACTTCATATCCATGGGAACTTTTTTTGCCAGTATCAAGCATGTTTGTTTGCATGTTTTGCCAAAAGTATGTGTGGACTTGATGCCTTGCAAAAAAGGTGTCCATTTGGTGGTTCAACATATTAACACCTGTTTTAGTGCCAGAAAGGGTTACATCTATTCTTATTTTTCGTATCTATTTGGTGCTTGTAAACTGTAATGCACCCGCACGTGATCCCCACCTGGGTGGGGCAATGAGCCCAATGTTCCCCCTTCATTCAGGCCGTCCCACCTAAATCGGGTCACTGTTCGCCGAGTGTCTGTTCCCCCCCCCCACCCTCCGTTTTGTAATATAAACTTATTTTTGTTAAACGCAACACACTTCTGTAATGGGAGGCAACAGTGGCCCTCTTACCGGGCTGACACAGCGTGGCCTGCCCATCACCTGAACCCCCGTCCTGACACGTGGCGTGGTGAGCAAATGCAAAGAGGCCATCTAAGCCAGGTGGCAGCAGTGCCATATTGGACAGCCGCTTGCACAAACTCTGACACTCCTCAAATGTCTGCAAGCTGCACCTGCAACACAGCAGTCCAACCCAACCACAGATATGCAATTTGTTAAAAGATCAGTCAATTGATTGTTTTTTAGATACTTTACCTTATTGAATGCAGCAGACCTGAAAGCTCGTTTTTTTACTTTGCAGTCTTGTTTTCTAAAAGCTGTTCACTTGCTCCAATGATTTCAAGAATAAATGAATGCAATTTTACGTTAGCAGGCGTCAATCATGTTTTTGACAAGGTTATGCAATTATGTAAATAACAAAAGAAAGAAACCTTTGAAACATTATCTATCAGTCGAAGATACAAGAATGTCACATTGTATGGAAGAAAATATGTACTCCTCTAAAACTACATCAAAACATTGCAATGGCTTAACAATATTTTACTCAGCTTAGAAAAAGCTTAATTTTAAATGTAGTTACTTTGGTAGGAATACGTACATGTAAACACGGCCATCCTTGCAGGTGATCTGCAACTGAAACATGTCTCGGCTCTCCACACTGTCAATTAATCGCAATGGAATCTGCAAGGAACAATGGGGCATTTTTGGTTAGAAGCACATCAAACTATGTTTTATATATATTTATACTAGCTTTACTACCCAGCTTCGCCCGGGACTTGGGATTCTTTTCTTGGATTAACACACTACGCGAAGGGTGGGGGGGGGGTGACGTCAGCAGGCACACTGCGTGACGCTGCCGCATGCGGGTGACATCACAGATGTGACGTCACAGCTCACTTGCCATGCAAAATATATGCATTATTGCACCATCCCCAAAAAAATACAAAAGTGTATTTTTATAATTTTTGCATGGTGTACAGTCTGGAAAGTACCCACATGGCAGTTTGTTGCATGTCGGGAAGCACGCTAAACATTTTGAACAGACACACGTGTGAACAAATTTCCCTTTTATATACATGGAGATAAACGCATGTTTGCTTCTCCCCCTAATTCTATTTCAGTATCATGCCATGAGACAAAGACTCACGTTCAATCTCATAACCAGTCGTGTAAGTCTGTGCGAGGGAATTACTCTGGAAGATTCCGTAAAAGAACTACTTCTGACGTCAAGAGGAAGCACGCATTGCTTTCATGTGTAAAGAAGTTCAATCAAACCGATTTAACTATTAACAACTGGAATATGCCAAATTGCATGCAACCTATACTCTGTTTTTTTCGGTAAAGCCACGTAGGTAAAAGATAAAATAAAATAAAAATCACGACGTTTCAAAGCCAACACAAGCCTCCGTCATCAGGTGTGACTGCTCCAGCAAAATTACTGGATCCTTGCAGTCACGAAAACTTCAAATCTAGAATGCATGCAAACTGTAAGATATTTTTTTGGTGTGCAGTTATTGTGGTGAGACAATTCATCTCAGTGCGGCACAAGAAGCCTGCTTGATGACAGGTGTGGATCCAAGCTTGGGATGAAAGCAGTGCTGGTTCAGTGCTCTGACATGTATTAGCCTCCTAAGCTATCCAGCCTCCCCCCCACACTGTGTTTATCTTTGAACTGTGTACATTCCACCAGTTGGTCAAGAACAATAACCTTAGCAGTGCCTTTTCCCCTCTTATTTGTTTAGAATTGTATTTGCAGTATTTTTATGTATAAACAGCCTTCAAATAGAAGACAAAAAACACAAGTTGTGGTGGACGAATTAAGATAGTTTGTTTTTTATGTCTCACCCACATTTTGTCATGTATTCATAAACCTTGGTTCACGCAACATTCCACAGCACTGCAGCACGCATGTCTTAAATATTCGGCACCGTGTAATGCCGATGGCACACCTATATTCCCAAGGGATGCATATTTCTACACCATTTCAGACAAGCATTCTTTTTTTTTAGATAAAACTACTCTGCCTTGTGTATATTGCACATTTAAAATGATAACTGCAACATGTGTGCATACAGTCCGTTTTGTCAATCCACTGCTGGACAAGGTCCTCTCCACATCGTGTTGGGAGTGAGCACTCTTTGACCATACTCTACCAAGCTGGTCAGTGCTAGATGGCGAAGGTGAGGAGAGCACAGAACAACAGATTGTGCCGCACTGCCCTTTAACTACAACTGGAAACAAATGACAAATATACCCATTATACAATTGCTTGTGATGGTTCTAGATTTGAAGCTTTTGTGACTGCAAGGATTCATATTCTTATGTTTTTTCGATAAAGTCACGTAGGTAAAAAAACTATTTTTAAATAATAATAAATGAAAATAACTAAATTAAATCACGACGTTTCGGAGGCAACACAAGTCTCCGTCTTCAGGTGGGACCGTCACAGCCAAATTTTACTGTATCAAATGAAGGGAAATCCAAGAGACAAGATCTTATATACACTGGTTAAGGGGAGGGGGGGACAGTAAAATTTGGATGTGACAGTCCCATCTGAAGACGGAGACTTGTGTTGCCTCCGAAACGTCGTGATTTAATTTAGTTATTTTCATTTAATATTATTTTATTTTATAATTATTTTACCTACGTGACTTTACCGAAAAAAACTAAGAGTATGCTTGTGATGGTATATGCATAACCCTAGAGTAAACTCAATGTTATCTTTGTTAACATCCATCATTGATCAGTACATGTGCCATTTCAGATACTCCGCATATGCTCTTGATGAGGCACATTCGTTTAACGCACACAACAACCAATCCACATTTCGTTTTAAGATCCAAGTGAAAAGCTTCAATGTTGAGGTTTGCATGTAAAAGCAGATACTTTGTCCACACGTATCTCTGCACCCCCTAAAGGTAGTCTCCACTGTGACGGTTCTCTATTAGATGGACAAGTGCGCACGTGACGGGCATGCACTCACGTTGGTGGAGTGACGGCCACGGACGATGTGGAGGCGGTAATTTGTGAGTGTCAGCACCGAATCGGCCGCCCGCTGCACATGCTGCACATGTTCTCCACTCAGCACCGCAAAGCGGACCTGTGGGCAGACACATACACACATCAGCGGCATCACACAAATACCTGTTACACACACCGTGGCTTGTAGCTGGTGGGGTGGCAGTTTGGTGTAATTCCATAGGGACCATCCATTTAGTACGTACGCATGAAGGGGAGGTTAACCCAAATGTGTACGCTTGCATATGGGGGGGTATACTGACAATGTACGTATGCATAGGATACGGGGGGGGGGGGGTGTGGATCTCGATAATAATTTGTCTACTTGTTGCCTTCAAATGAGCCACAGTTCAGTTTCTTCAGCTATCAGACAAGTACTACCGGGAAAAGTAGAACTGGGGGCGAGGTGTCACTTGTGTGTACACCGTACCCTGATGGCTGGCTATGCAAAATAAGTAGCCAAGGTACGCAACTTAATTCTTTAATGCAGCCGGCGGTAGACTGTTTGCTTAAACACGTTCATATTATTAATCGTTTCTGCGTGGATTAAATATCGGCTGTTCTATAGGATTCGAGGGGGTGCGTCAAGCGTACGTACGCAGGTTGGGGGGGGGTAAAAAGTACGCGTGCGTACAAGGAGGGGGGGGGGGGTCAAGTTGACAGATTTTTTTTGCGTACGTACTAAATGGATGGCCCCATATCGGAGGCAACCCCCCACTATCGATTGACATTTTGCTTTAAAAACAAACAAAAAACCCCTCAACTATTCCAGCTGAGTTGACTTTTAGAAAAATCGACACAAATTATAGTTTCTCCTCACCAATAATATCTAAATATCTTTCCCACAAATGGATTTGTTGGAAAACACAATAACAGTGTTTGATCCTATGGATAGCCCAACAACCACCATAAGAATTAAATTTATGCTACTGGCTCCGGACCATTAAGAGGTTATGGGTAATCTTGAGCTGAAGCTTTCGTGACTGCAGGAATCCATACTCTTTGGTTCTTTCGGTAAAGTCACGTCTGATGACGGACACTTATTTATTTTTATACCTACGTGACTTTACCGAAAGAACCAAAGAGTAAGGGTTATGGGTAGCGCCTCAATACTATTGAGGAAGAAATCACTTTTGTATTGACGGTCTTATCAGCTGGTTACCTTCAAGCACTCCTCCTCCCCACCAGCACTTTGCTCAACCGGACTCTCCTTGGGAGCAGCAGTGTTGTTGTCCACGCCATCCATCTTGTTCTCTTCTTGCGACTGTAGGAATACACAGTAAGCAACCGTGGGAAATGCAATATAGTTTGACGGAGGTCAGCTACGTAGCTGTTGGCAATACCAATTACATTCTAAAGGCTCTTTAGTTATCAGTACATTAATCAAACTTCTCTGTTTATGTCCAAGTTAGTCATTTGCAAGGGGAAATGAAATTGTGAAGAGGAAAGTCAACATGTGAATCACATCTCATCTACTTTTAGAGATCAGTGCTGGTTGATGATTATTTATATGAAAATGGGTGGAGCAGTGGCACAGTCGACTGGAAACCGCTCTGTGAACCCTGCAACCTTAGCTTAAACTTTGAAAGGGCATCAGCGGCGTGTGATGTCAGAAACAGTCCAGAGCCCCCCTGCATCGACTCACAGGCCCAACGTGGTCAAACAACTCCCATAACCTACACGGCCATAGGGGAGTTCCTTCATTTGGACTAGATTGACAGAGGTGTCTTACTTTATTATTAGATTATACAAACAGCAATACTTCATGTTCCAGAAGTTCTAAATGTGCCGATGACATTCAAGGCATTTTATTAAATGGCTATAGCGTGAGCACACTTTGACGTGGCATAAGTATTACAGTGTATTTCTCTCTTGTCATGCTGCGAAAGATCTTTAAAGAAAAGTCATAAACATCGTTTAAGATAAAAGAAAATTCAAACGATTTAATATATTAATTCGTTTCAGGCTTGCACTCATTTCCACATTCTAAAGTGTACACATCATCATTCATATAGGGAGCTGCAGAGCTGGGGGGAGAGGGGGGGAAATTTGGTGCCCTGCACCTCTGTGTCAGCCTCTCTTCGACAGTGTGCGAGCGTTGCAAGTTGAAATTCACACTTTGAATGTTAGGAATGTTGTAAAAACCGTTTAAGGAATTCAACAAATGTTGTTTGCAAAATTCCACGCATGAATCAGGATGTAATGTTGAACAATGCGGCAATAAATAATGAACCCAAACTCGATGAATGCAAATGTGTATATAACCGATTAGCAAAAGGCCTGGAAAAATCTTTACCTGCTGAGACAATACAACGTATGAATGCATTAAAATCGGAATATATAAAGGCCATAACACCACCAGTGCTTACGTCACCGGCAGAAGGCAAAGCCAAATGAAGGCACGAGCCAAAACTGGTGCAGTGGAGTGGCTCCAGTCCAAATTGGCAACAACGTATTGTCGACGAGGGCAAACCACCAACCCGAAGTAACATTCTTCAGCACTGCTCATCTGGTCATGCTCATTATCACTACCAGCTGGTGGGTCAGGCGACTTAGGACAGTACTAGGCTAATACTCTTCCCAACAATATTGGAGTTACATGACTTTCAGTTGAACGAAATAATACATAGGCAAGTACTGAGCGTTTTGTAATAAACTCGCAAAGAGCGATGACGCACTGAGTTCATGAACCACGCCCTGAACCCAGTGATCTCGGTTCAATTCCCAGCTGTGGCTCGCATCATTGGTTCGTGATATCCGAACCGGCCTAGGCCTTCTTTACCAACCCAAACTAACCGGTGTATTGAAGTATGGTAAAACAATATCAATGAGCACCGCAGCATGGAGAGGCCTTAATCCAGCAGTGGATTTCCAAAGGTTTGTAAATTATTATCTTTTTTTATTGCTGATTATCTCACCACACACAGGTCTCAAGACCATGGGTATTAAACACAGACGCATTATTAGATTGCTATACTCTAGCCAGAATGTATGTACTTTCATGTTATGTATCAATTAAACTGTTACAATTATATTGGCAACTTCAAGATGAGCTCTTACCATACCTTAAACGAAATGAAGTAAAATTACTTTTACCTCCAGGCAATGTATACAAATTGGTTTATTTTAGATTTGTTGCGGTTAAGAATATTTTTTTTCTTTAAATTCTCCAAGTTTATATTTTGTATGCACAGATAACTATGCTTCATTATAACAGGAAAAATGTAAATAAAATTCTGCCTCCAAACATCACAATCAGCTAGTCTTCCAGGATACATAACAACCACATCGTAACCATTAAACCCAGTCTACAAGTGTCAAATTGTCGCATCAGAAAAAGAGCATTTCAACATTCACAATTAAGATACTGGACTGAACAAGTTACACGGGCGATGTGTACTCAGTTGAGGAATCTTCCCACAGGACGATTACCTCACTGTTTGCCGTCTCTTTTTATGCCATCCTAAAAACCCTGAGTCTGGGCCAGTAACCTTGAGTGGGAGCAATAATAATTATCAGACATCTTTTTGTGAAACCTGAGCTACTGCAAATATCACTGGATGTCTATAGAGTTTGGCAAAGACAAAGCTCTATAAACCCCTGCTTGAATTGTATAATTAGAGTGCTTAACATGGGGCAAACAATGAATAGCAAGTCTACCAATTAATTGCATAATGCAAATATGCATGCAATGTGCCTTTGTTTTCAGAAAACGAACCAGAGCTCTTAATCCTGAGAAGCTAAATGAAAACTATGCCAAGACAAATGAGTTGACTCAGAAGACCGCGTCTGTATACTTAAGTTTTTCAATATATTTTCTTATAACCCAATCACCTCGAATGCATCTGAACTCCATTACATCTCCGAAACTAAGCAGAGCTGAGCGTGGACAGGCCGAGGGGGCTGTGCATGAAAATCCATTACACTATTCTGTACTTCTATTCAACCACATTCTCCCCACCTTCACCAATTTGCACTGACCAGCATGGTGAAGTACGGTCGAATAACCCCCACAAAGGGTGGGGAGGGCTCTCATACAGCAGTAGACTGGCAAATAATGTACATGCACATGTATAACCCTAGTCAACTCAATGTTATCTTTGTTAACATCCATCATTAATCATTAAATGTGCCATTTCAGATACTCCACATATGCTCTTGATGAGGTACATTCGTTTAACACACAGCAACCAATTCATATTTAGTTTTTAGATCCAAGAGAAAAGCTTCAATGTTGAGGCTTGCATGTGAAAGCAGTTTCTAGTTTGTGTATTACATTTGCATCTTAAAGACTGGTCTGCGGTTTGTTAGGGTGTTAAAATGAGTTGGAGTGACTTAACAGTGTTTTCTAATGGAATGGTATTACATTTTGTTCAATAAACCCAACAGCTGATTAAAGCTCATGGCAATTCACCTGGAGAGTCCTTGAGGTAACGAATGGGAATTGAGGAGATGGCTCTAGGAGTTTGGCTGATGGGCATTAACAAGTAATTAAATTAAATGATTGAAATCGAACGCAAAATTCGAAATGGACAAATCTACCTAAACTAGATCTACAATGGGATGCGATAAAACTTCCTTGAACATAACCGTGCCGTTTGCCATGGTTCACGAAAACACAAACCGATGATCCAGTTTTTCTGCTGTGAACAGTACACATTCTGACTTCAGTGACCATAAACGCACTTGGAATCTACTGTAGATGTGTTCCTTATCACACACACACACACACCACGTGATGGGCATGGGAACAGTGAGAAGGCTGCATTTTTCTTTCCAAAATGCCACAAAAAAACACTATGCACTCATTTCAGGTCGAGTCGACCCATGGGAGGAGGGCCCTCGGTGTATACAGAGGCCAATTCAAAGATGGAAACTTCAGCCTGGAAAATTGTGGGCAGGCAACATTCACTGCACTGCTCATGAATTAAATAAACTGGAAGGACACCATTTAATTTACCAACATCATATGCCGGTTATCGTGAATTAATAAATCACGTTCAGAGTTTGACAAAATTACTGCTGAAAAGAGGCCTGTTGTTCAAAGACGTTTTTTTCAGCATACTTCACCACAACTAGTTCAGATATCGCACGCCACTGATGTTAGCATTGGACAGGAATCGAACTAAGGTTGCCAGGTTAATATTACCATGTTAGACTTGCGCCACCACTCCATCTATAATTACTCCATCCATAATTACTCCATCCATAATTACGTAAGAAAATACTGTTAATAATCCAGAGAGATATATAGTTACAGAATTTTCACTGTAAGCGATACATGCCACTTCATGTATATACTTACATCAAGTTAGCCGTCTACTTTATTAAGTTAATTAAAACCCCAGAAAGGTCATATTGTGTTCATTTTTCGATTTAAAGCTTTCGTGACTGCAGGGATTCATCTTCTTGGTTCTTTCGGTAAAGTCACGTAGAAGGGAAGTAATAAAATAATAAAAATAAAACATAATAAAATAAAATAATTCTCACGACGTTTCGGCTACAACGCAAGCAGCCGTCTTCAGGTGAAGAATGAGACACTACCAAACTAGGAGCTTATATATAAGCTGCGTTGGAGATGGAAGAGCGCCTTAACAAAAAGAATGTGCATATGAAGAGGAATTTAGCATATTCATGGAAAATGCGTAGGCGTTGGACGGGGGGGTTTCAAAGTCATATTATGCCCATGCATTATGCAGGATCAGCAGCACCAAGGGGGGGTGCAGGGATTAGCAGTAACAAAGGAAAGGAATGTTAATGATATGTAGCTGCAGTTACTCAACAACCACGTAGAAAACTAAAGTATAAACTACATAAAAAACTAAAGTATAAACTGCATAGCACCATCAGTATACTTACTATACTCTACAATAAGCTGAGTTACTAACAGAAAGTAATACATTACAATTCTACGTCGTAAAAATTCTATAATATGCTTCCATCTAAACTTTATTCTCTTACATCACACGCGCATATACCGTACTATATACTGCCATAGATACACCCAACATTAAATTATATACTGTATTGCTGTAAACCAACCTATACCTTATACATTTTAATATAATACTATGTATTATTCTACACACCCTAATGTGTATCGAAATGGTTTATTACGTCCTTCCAATGATTGCTAAGCCAGAATCCATCTTCTCGGTTAAAATTGTCTCTGTGTTTGTATATGTGGATCGCCTCATGAACGAATCTCTCATGATAGCCAGATGGCTTGCAGAGAACCTCTGTCTTGGAGAAGTCAATATCATGTGAGCCCACTGAGTTGTAACAGTGATCTGCCACGGCTGAGGTGTTTGTCCTACCGTGTTTCAGGTCAGCTTTATGTTTACGGATGCGGTCCGAGACATGTCGTTTGGTTTCCCCAATGTAACTGCTACCACAGAGGAAACTTAGTTTGTAGACGCCAGGGTACTGTATGTCTGGAACCACATCTTTTACAGACGGTACCAGATCACGGATTTTATGTACTGTGTTGAATCGGACCTGGATCTTGTGTTTAATCAGGATTTTGGAGATCTTTTTTGTGACCCCAGCAATGTAGGGTAAGGTGATGGTCTTGAAAGGCTCCTCAACAGGATCCTTTTTGATGGTTGGAGTGATGGCTTTGCGAATTGTGTAGTCGGAGTAACCATTAGCCTTAAGAGCTTGGCGTACGTGTTTGAGTTCACTGGCAATGTGTTCATGGTCGGAGATGCATTGGGCTCTATGATATAGAGCCTTGATGAGGGAATTCTTCTGGGATGGATGGTGGTGGGAATCCGGTTTTAGATAAGCATCCGTATGGGTGGCTTTCCTGTAGACAGAGTGGCTCATTGAACCATCAGGTCTCCTTTTGATTAGGACATCCAAAAAGGGTAGCTTGCCATCTTTTTCGACTTCCATGGTGAATCTGATGGCTGGGTGTATGGAGTTGATGTGGTCGAGAAATTGGTCTAGAGCAGCACGGCCATGTGGCCAGATGACAAAAGTGTCGTCTACGTACCTCTTCCATAAGGTCGGGCGTAGAGTGGCAGTCTGGATGGCGTCCGTCTCAAACTTCTCCATGAAGATGTTGGCTACAACCGGAGATAGGGGGGGAGCCCATTGGGGTGCCCTCAGTTTGCTTGTAGAAAGTTTCATTCCAGGTGAAGTATGTATTGGTTAAGCAGTGTCTCACCAGGGGGGGTACCCCAGCATTCAGTCCATGATGAACCAAGTCTTCAATGATTGCGATGGTGTCAGGTACAGGAACCTTGGTGAATAAGGAAACCACATCAAAACTGACAAGCAGGTCGTCTGGGGACAGGGCAATCCCCTTGATTGTCGATACCAGGTCAGTAGAGTTTAGTACCGCAGAGGTGGTTTTTCCAGTGAAAGGCCGTAGGATTTCAGACAAAAAACGAGCCAATTTATAGGTGGGGGAGTTGATAGTAGAGACAATGGGACGAAGAGGTGTATCTTCTTTATGTATCTTTGGCAAGCCGTATAATCTTGGTGGCCTGGCTGCAGAAGGTTTCAACGAGAACTGTTTGGTCTGATCAAATAATAAGGTGCGTATTCTTGTGAGTGGAGTGGTTATTACTGATGCGGAGTAGAAAAAGCATCTGATACATTCACACAATGCATCACTACTCAATAGTTTTTTTATTAAATATTTGGGAGCAAGATAAATAACCTATTACCAAATAAAATATTACCAAACACTATATTGATTGGTCAGCGCAAACACACAATTGTTGAAGTTTAACATGGATGCTTTCGCGACCAATATTATGCATAAAGGTTTTTTTGGGTTAGACCGCAGAAATATAAATGTGTCGTTAACCCACCACCACCCAACATAGCCAATTAGCAAGGTTTGTCAAGTAAACAAATAGTGGCAATTAGTTACTACTTCAGCACACCAGTGCGTTGGAGAGTAAGCCCACAACATTTATACTGGTAGTAACCTCCTGGTTACACCAGCACACAGGAGATTATTGTGCCCGTCGTGCAGGGAAGGGCTGGGTGGGGAGGGGCTGGGTGGGGAGGGGCTGGGTGGGGGTGGGAGGGGTGAGGCTGGGTGGGGAGGGGCTGGTCACCCCGTGGTGCCCTTATAAAACTCAACGTTTAACCTACTCACGCCAGCTTGTGCCCGCCCTCAGTCGGGCATATTTGCGGAATACACCACGCCGCCATTGACCGAGCAACCCAACGTTCCTACCAGCTCCCTCCGCAGGAATGTGTTAATTTGAATACGACGATTTGCTGGTGATTACAACCGGCTTCATCAGGCGATTTGGCAGAATTGAGAAGAAGTCTTCCTGCTTCGGTCTTAAATTAGAGTAAAGGTGACGTCATCGCTGTGATCCTATCAGGTGCGAAGACCAGAGGGGGGTTAATGCAGTGATATAAATAAAACAATGGATTATGTTAATCTGAGAATAACTTTTTTATTTAAAGCTTTCGTGACTGCAGGGATTCATATTCTTGGTTCTTTCTGTAAAGTCACATATAAGGGAAATAATAAAATAATAATTAAGCATTCCCTTATACGGACTTTACCGAAAGAACCAAGAATCTGAGAAGAACTGTTGAAGATTTCACCTTAAGTGCATCGACCCAAGGAGTTTTAGGAGCATGTTCCCTATGTAAACACGCCACTGGCATTTGTGGAAGGAAATTCCTCAGTGTGCACGAGGCTCATTAACGAAAACATCCGTAACCATTGCATTCACCGTGGTTCATCACAAACCATGATAAATGCCGTTCATCACAGAGTAGATGTACATGTGAAGCTTTCGTGACTGCAGGAATCCACACTCTTTAGTTCTTTCGGTAAAGTCATGTCGGTGATTTCTTTTATTTTATACCTAC
Organism: Lethenteron reissneri; assembly: GCF_015708825.2. NCBI lineage: Eukaryota > Metazoa > Chordata > Hyperoartia > Petromyzontiformes > Petromyzontidae > Lethenteron > Lethenteron reissneri. Next base: position 6,096,973 of record NC_083805.1, read on the forward strand.
GTGACTTTACCGAAAGAACCAAAGAGTATGGATGTACATTCTCAATTTTCAGAGGCAGACCAGTTCTTCAGTGATAACTACCATTTTAAGCAAGGCCATTTTTAAATTGACCCAAGCTTTGCAGATGCAGAAGATTCAACAGATCCAATGTGGGGTTTTTCATTACTACAAAATTTGAGCCGTCGGTGGCTTAAGTAAGAAGTCCTCATGAAGTGTGGAGTGAAAGGAAGTCTTAAGGCGTTTCATACCATTGTCTGCATAAATGTTGTCTGTTCAAGATGGGTCGTCACTGGGCTCGTCTTGAGATCTTGGGTGTATCTCCAGATTTCCAAATTTTAAGTACACCTGCAGGCACAATGGTGACAATTAGTCAAGAAACCTCCACTTACAGCTAACATTCATTTAAATAAAGTCTACATTACCCTTGGAAAACAAGAGTTTTATCATATTTTTTAGAGTTCGTGATTTTCAAATTTCATCTTAGAGAAATACATAAAACAAACAAAAATCATCAATGCAGAGCACATACATTAAAGTTAACCAAGACAAATCAAAACATAACTTGTTTTTTGTGAATTCCACGTAAAAACATAAGAACCATTACGTTCTAGCAAAGTGAGATTCTTTAAAACAGCAGTCTCCCAAAATTCACAATAGTCGCCTGCCCTGCTTACATTTTATATTCACGAGCCAGGCACATCTCTTTGTAAACAACGTATAAATCATCGTTCCAAAAGGCTACTCCAACAAAAGCACCAGATGCACACATTATAACAATCCATATAAAAAAAGAGCATAGAACGTTTTAAAAAAACATTTTAAATACAGTACTCCAAAACAAAAGTAGACGCGAGGTTTGCTCGGCTAACAATAAAGAGGCTAAAAATAACGAAACATGATTCATCACGAAACCATTGCGAAACGGTACAGTGCGTTGAGCAATTCACCAACTAAGCGGGCAAGGCCTAGCGGAGTGCCCCAAGCGAGGGCATCCTTAATGACAAACGTCAATGCAAACGGGGGGGAGGGGGGGGCAAATGTACGAACTATAGTTTCCTCACGTCGTACAAGAAGAGCAGAGGTGCCAATTCATGCTAGGGAGGCCTCCCCTGCCCCCCACCCCCTGACACAAACACATTTCCACATTCACAATAACTCGCAACCTAATGGGGAGGGGGGGGCTGCAAGCGGCCTCCCGACTGCAATCTGCACAACAACAACGGAAGTGGCCAAATGCCTAGAATGCGGAAGACTTTTGCGGGGCTTTCAGACGAAACTGTATTAATCACGGGAACGCCACTGCAATATAAATGAGGAAGATGCCATCACCATCCCCCCCCGCCGCCGCCAACCTCCCCCCCCCCCGGTATCTTAAACACAGGGCTCGAATGCCATCAATTGTTTGGTTCTTGAACATTTCCGCACTCTGTCAACTTAACCTGCATTAAAACAACAGAGTTTGTTTGTCAATGTCTTGGTTCTTTCGGTAAAGTCACGTAGAAGGGAAGTAATACAATAATAAAAATAAAACATAATAAAATAATGCTCACGACGTTTCGGCCACAACGCAAGCAGCCGTCCTCAGGTGAAGAACATGTCTGTCGGAAAGACGGCGCCTTTCCCTTCTACGTGACTTTACCGAAAGAACCAAGCAGATGAATCCCTGCAGTCACGAGAGCTTTAAATCGAAATTTAAACTTTGTTTGGTTCGCAACAACGACGTGTACGCATCTCAAGTGTAACATCTCGGTGGTGTTTGGAATGGTTGAAACCCCTGTAAAAACATTTTGAAGTGCGCAAAACGTAACCAAAGAAGAATGTCAGTACTGCGTAATGTGCCTTACGTAGCGTACAGTAGAGTGCAGAGGTGGGACAAAGTCATTGTTATGCAAGTCCAAGTCGAGTCTGAAGTCATCAAATTCATGACTCGAGTCTGACTCGAGTCCAAGTCACATGACTCGAGTCCACACCTCTGGTAGAGTGCCTCAAGCCTAAGCTTTGTCTGCATCAATAAGTGGCTTCTAAAAACAAAACAAACGCAGCCAACACTGCATTTGCGAAATGAGACGAGGCTATTGAATCTATACTCATTATGAAGGCACAGAGAGGAAAACAAACTGATTTAATAAATAGTTATTATTCAGACAACTAAGAAATGGCATGTCGTGTAAATTGGAAGACCGCTAGAAATGTATTGTTTTACCGCTAACATCACGGCGGGTAAATCTAAGCTCTCCATGGGTTGTCTCAGAGGTAAACCAAGACAGAATAATAGAGTCTGGAGTTTGCAAGGCTGAAGTAATGTGAAAATTAGCAGCACACAAAAAAACCTAGATGAAGATATCCTTTGAGATAAGAACACTCATCTTTAACATGTAAACTCTTAACTTATTTTAACAGCACATCAGAATGTTAATCAACATATATTTTGTTTGATCCAAAACTGCAGGTATTTCTCAAACATAAAACACATTTACCACAGTATACTGTAATGTTTTCTACTACAGTGCAGTGTTTTTTTCAATTTTTTTTTATTCAAACCACATAAATACGTCCACTATTATTCAAAGTCTCGTAAAACTAATATTCAAAAACGAGTTAAATAATCCAGTGTTAAATAAATTGTAATGGACCTCGATTGAGTCGTCAGCTTAAGAACATGTGGCAAATAAGGAAAGGAATGTTAAACTCTGCACAGATGCCATTCTTGAATCATTTGCATGGACCAATGCCACTACACGTAACTTACATTATAAGACGACTAACAAATTATCCTTATGGCGGTACCCCAATGTACCAAATAATAAAAAATGGCCCAGGCAATTAAATATTTTATATCTGGGACACTTTTTTTTCCAGGGGTGTAACTGAACTCCACCACTGGGGCACCAATCGATCCGAAATCAGTGCCACACTCCGTGATGTCGAAACGCCGAACATTAGCATAAAAAATCCGTTATCGAAAAATTTAAAACTTTAAAGAGTGCATCGTGCACAGCTCGTGAAGAGGAGTCGATTGCCGCATCGCCGACCATCAACAGACTAAAGATGACTGCATCACGGACATTACGCGAGAGCCGGGGCACACTATGGTACCCCGGGGGTAACGCCATAAGGTTCACATGCGGTATACAGCACAGGTAGAACAACCACCACTGTTCGAGGTGGGATACTACCGTACATTCACCTTCGATATCCTACAGACATTACACAACTGTAGTTAAATGTTGTTACTGGTTATAGCCGTGACAAATAAAAAAATGTTTATGAAACAGAGAATTGATCCTCGCCCATTAAAACCAATACTTCACCTCGCAACTGTCATTCATCTCCGTATTTAATCTGCATTTGAGCAGTCCCTGTACCAACTAAAAAACGGCTGCAGTTGCAATTGGCTGTTCGGGTATGCAGTGCAAATCAACTTCAGAACTTTTCTTTTCGCTCGGTCATAATTTTTTGAATGTCTCCTTCTACAGGGATACGTTCAAAAGACACCGTTTTAATATACTACACGACACACGAGCATGCGGAAGTAGACACGCAAATGTCCTGCATCCGTATTTAATAAATTCAGGTGCACGGACTGAGGCCATGTGCTGTCACACAAGATGCATCTTATGTTAAGTCTTTAAAATTTTCACGGTAACCTTGAGGAGGAGCCTACAAATAATCGAGGAATTTTCTTTTATTGTACTGCAGCGGCTACCAGAAAACTACATCTAGAAACATGTTCAACATTCAGCATGTTATTTTACAGTATTCTGTCAAAGCTGGAAATCAGTTATTTTTGTTTAGTTTGTTGTCCGTCACTCCACGCACCTCCGATGCGTACGGTGCGAAAGAAGTTCAACAAGCATATACAACCAGATGATGTCAACAAGTAAAAAAACCAAACTTGCTGACAAAAAATAATATTAACCCGATAATAAATGTTGTTTATATTGACCAGTCAATATTGCCCCCATTCCTTCTGGGCACTGCGCCAATACTAGTTACGCAATCCATCACAAGCTATGATCAATCCAATGCTGGATGAAGGCCTCATCAAGCGAACCACTTCCCTTACATTTCTGTAATGCAACAGTCCACCTCGCACAGGGATCGGCAACCCTTCAAAGAGCCATCTTTTATTTTTGTCTTTGACCAAAATAGTTCCCAGAGCGCATCACATGCAGATCGGCTTGTACACAAACACAGCAGCAGGTATACAGCAAATGACAAATAAATTCTGACTTAAATAAACAAAATAAATGGTGGAATAAACGGTGTCTATTTGGTTTATTTACAACTTAGTTATTCTTTCACAACACAGTTTTGCTGTACATTTTATACAGTAAAAAACCCAACCGGTAATGGATACCCATTATAATTTCTATGCATTCATTAACCTCCCAACCCCGCTGGGCCTTTGCAACGTGAAGGGTTCACAAGTGACGACATCACATCTATCCCTCTATTTAAGAACGAAACTGGAGGATTTCTCCACAAATCTGGCTGTCGCCTGATGATGCTAGTTGTAATTACTGGCGAAACGTCGTAATCTCCAACACACCGGTTGTGCTGTAATAGTAACGAAGTGGCATGTTCTGTTTACGTGACAAACCTTACTAGTGAGCTGTCCGGTGGTGGCGGGTTTAACGACACATTTATATTTACGCAATCTCACCCAAAAAAACTCTATTATGTTAATGTTGTAGTCACCAAGACATTCCATAAGTGACCCACTGCTTGCCATATTCAATCAATTATCTTTACGTAAAAATACTTTTATTTTTTTAACGACTGCTCGCAAGGTGGACGCCAAAGAGCCACACGTGGTTCCGGAGCCGCAGGTTGCCGAGCCCTGATCTAGCAACCGGGTTCGATTATAATCGCTCCATCTCAGCAGACGCCCTCTTAGATCTTGTTCTGTTCTTTGGCTGTCACTCCTGTTAGTCTCAACACTGGCCATCATCTCCTCTAGCTACGTGACTTGCCTAAGGCGACTTCTTTTCTTAACACTTAAATGCTGTTCTTTTTACTTGCGTATTTCCTCAATTCCAAGTTCTCCCATTTCTGTCTCAATGGAATGCCTAATATGCATCTCGCGCTCCTGCGCTGTATACTTTTCGCACATGCACATTTATACACAGGTATAAATACATTTTAATAACAAATGTAGAAATCCTGGGAAATGTGTCAGTTTTCCTGGAAATTTAATTTATGACAGTGGAAGAAAACATTTTGTAAAATCAACTTACGTATTACTAAATTCACTTAACACACAAAATGCAATACTCTATTGACCACTACATGATGGTAATGTTACCCACTGTCTGCTAGGAAGGTTCCTCTTTTGAACGACTCAAAAAATGTATTATGCAACATAGCTGCAGACAAACTAGAGGTCAATCACTATACATAGCTTTCTTGAGCAGCTGTTGACATGCTCTCTTTCCGATCTTAATCTATGAACTCGTATCTTGCAGATGCATTCCGCCAAAAAAAAACAGCAACTGAAAAATAGTTAAGGCCAAGGCACATTTTCTGCCCTGAAAATGTATACTGGAAACAATGCAATACTTTCCAGGTTATGGCAAAATTAACACAACTGTTGCCCCAGCATGTTGCATTGAAACGCCACACCATGGGCAACTGCAAAGCCTAAACACTTCATTCAACACATCAACCAGAGGTCGCAACCGGGTACCCGATATCCGTACCCTACCCGTACCCGGTCAGGTAAGGGTACGGGTACCCGTTTGCGACCCTGGTGCGGCCGGGTACAGGTAAGGCCGTGAGTCACTGGTGAGTAGCCGTTTGTCACTCATTTCGGGTAGGGTACGGGTACGGGTACCTGTACCCGGCTGGGTACGGGTACCCATTTGCGACCCTGGTGCGGCCGGTTACGGGTAAGGAATCAAAACCCGTTTGCGACCTCTGACATCAACCTACGTACTTTGCAGCACACACTTCCCGACCTCCAATGCAGTGGTGGGGATGGAGGTAAGGCAGGGAAGTATGTCAACGGCTGCTCAAGAAACAAGAGCTGATTTTCTTTCGAAAAGCTCCGCCACCTTTTAATCTTGATCCATGGCCTCGTATCACAGCCTCAACCATTCTTGTTGAGGCAAAATCACGAAACTGAGATTGTACTCCAAAAATATCTGCCCATTCCTCCTGGTCAAGCAACTGCCAAATCAGCCAATCCTCTGCCTCAATAATAATAATAGTTCAATTTGTAACGCGCGCAAATTTGCAGACGTAGTGGCCGCAACTCAGAGGCGCGGAGCCAAGCTCAGAGTCACTCAAAAGCATGATTGTAGAGGTGAGTTTTTAAGTCTCTCATTGCCCTGCCAAGCAATGAGGAATTCTAGGATGATCATCTGCTCTGCCTATGACTGACTGCAGGCAAAACGCCTTCTGCATCAAGGTTCCTGTGTTGGTGAACCACGTTAATTCACCATGGCCACTGCCATCCCATTGTTACAACAAATCTGACACTCACAAGGCCCTCTTGGAAGCACTTAGAGAACCCTTTGGATCTGTAACTTTACTACTGGACATCTGTACCTTACGGCGTATCCCGAGGTACCATAGTACCCCGGCTCTCGCATAATGTCCACGATGCAGTAATTTTAGTTTTTTTGATGGTCGGTCATGTGGCAATCGACTCATCTCGAGGAGCTGTACACGATGCACTATTCAAAGTTTAATTTTCCGACGTATTTTTTTTATGCTGATGTTTGGCATTTATTTCGACATCACGGAGTAGCACTGATTTCGGATTGATTAGTACCCCAGTCGCAGAGGTAAGTACACCTCTGAAAAAAAGTGTCCCAGAAATTAAATATTTAATTGCCTCGGCCATTTTGTCTCATTTGGTACGCCGGGGTACCGCCATAAGAATCATCTGAGAAAAAGAGCATCGGTCACCAGATTCCTCCAGTTTAAACAAATATTCTGACATTGCAGACCAAATGCCCTGCACTGCTGTTCAATATGCTGCATTTGTGGCACCAATTCCACTACTAGATGGATCAAACACAGGAGCCTCCTCCGATACGAGTATTATTTTTCTGTCCTGATCAATTAGCGCAGGTCCACATTGGAGATTGTGGATAACTCAATCTTGTCCCAGGGGGACCCAATCAACTTATCTCATTGGCCTGCCCAGCTGCAAAAATGAAACTTGGCAGTAGGCTTAAAACATACAAACAGACAACCATTTGTCCACTAACCGATTACAAATACAACTTGATATCCAAATATTTGGTTTCTTGGTTATAAAAAATAAATGTCTAAGCAATGGAACATGGCTGGCAGGCCCGAACAGCTCAACTTTGAGCAAACAAACGACTGTTCTCCAATCCACTTGAAGCTCCAAAGGTAAATTTATAGGTGTCAGAGGCAAACAAGACATTACATAAATGTGCATACAGGACACCAAACATACGAGATATTAAACCCATACTTTTTAGTATGTATGCAATCACACAACACAGGAAGATCTTCTTGGTTCTTTCAGTAAAGTCACGTAGAAGGGAAATAATAAAATAATAAAAATAAAACTATAAAATACAATTCTCACGACGTTTCGGCCACAACGCAAACAGCCGTCCTCAGGTGAAGAACAGGTCTGTCGGAAGGACAGCGTCTGAATGTGGCCGAAACGTCGTGAGAATTGTATTTTATTATGTTTTATTTTTATTATTTTATTATTTCCCTTCTGCGTGACTTTACCAAAAGAACCAAGAAGATGAATTCCTGCAGTCACAAGAGCTTTAAATCGAAACACAGGAAGATATAAAAGTTTAACAAAATGGAGCAAAAAAATTATGAATATAACCCTTTGATACTAATATGTGAGGGGCTTCTACAAGCATGATATGCCCACAAAACAAGCCTATACACAGGCTGGCCACACTTGTGAAGAAGCAAGTGTTCCCCATCCTGGGAGCAAGCAAATCTGCATTCTTCACCCAGAATGGTCCAGTCCCCAAGCAATGTATTTGGATCGTAAACCTGTAACCACAACCATGGGTGCAAAACATCCTAGCGTTTGGTAAAAAAAAGTATGTTTATAACACTATGGGACCAACATCAAAAATGATTTAAAAAAGAATGGGTGTCACCCTTTCTGAAAATTAAGGTGTTAAGATGTTCAAACACCAAATAGAAACCTTCTGCAAGGCATCAAGTCTGCATTAACCACACGTACTTGTGGTGAACATGAAAACAAAGTTGCTCTAACGATATATGCATTGTAAAACCTATTCTCATTCTTTTTTCCATCAAAAAGTATGTGTATAACTACGTATTGAACCCACCCACAAAAAAGTACATTTGGGTTTATTATAGGATACAAGCACACTATTGCAACGATGGTTGGTTTCAAATGCCAAATTGCTGTAATTGGCTTTTCAAATAAACATGTTGAGTGGAATAGAGTAATAAGTATAAATGCAACATTTACATTGGACAAAGGACATGGGGGGTTATACAGTCAAGTCTTGGAATTGTGGTATTGTAGGTCATTTGACATTATTTGAGTACTGTATTCTTGAAACTTGAGCAGTTCCGCTAAATTCGAGCTTGTTTTTTAAAAAGTTATTTTAAAGTGGCTTGCATCATCAGTTTCAGGTCCCTGTTCACTTAACAAAAAAGGCAAACGATTGGATTTTAGAAATTCTGACAAAAAATTTCTCTTGACAGCAATTATACTACCACCAACTCATCTGTTAACATTCCATTGTATAGTGTTAAAAATGCTACACGTTTGTGGATTGTAGTTAATCATTTGCCGCCTATACTAAAATGAGGTGATCAGGAACTTTACAGATAACAAGCAAGTGCTTATATTAGTGGCATTACTATATATGGTGTCATTTAAAAACGTGCATATTACACATCAGGGTCCACAAAAACTCCTATCATTCAAGGCCCGAAGAGCTCAACTTTGAGCAAACAAACGACTGTTCTCCGACCCACTTGAAGCTGCAAAGGTAAATTTCTAGGTGTCAGAGGCAAACAAGACATTACATAAATGTGCATACAGGACACCAAACATACGAGATATTAAACCCATACTTTTTAGTATGTATGCAATCACACAACACAGGAAGATATTAAAGTTCAAAATGAATGGAGCAAAAAAATTATGAAAATTATGAATATAACCCTTTGATACTAATATGTGAGGGGCTTCTACAAGCATGATATGCCCACACAACAAGCCTATACACAGGCAGGCCACACTTATGAAGACGCAAGTGTTCCCCATCCTGGGGGCAAGCAAATCTGCATTCTTCACCCAGAATGGTCCAGTCCCCAAGCAATGCATTTTGGATCATAAACCTGTAACCACAGCCATGGGTGCAAAACATCCTAGCGGTTGGTAAAAAAAAAAGTATGTTTATAACACTATGGGACAAACATCAAAAATGATTTAAAAAATAACAATGGGTGTCACCCTTTCTGAAAATTAAGGTGTTAAAGATGTTCACACACCAAATAGAAACCTTCTGCAAGGCATCAAGTGTGCATTAACCACACGTACTTGTGGTGAACATGAAAAACAAACTTGCTCTCACGATATATGCATTTTAAAACCTATTCTCATTCTTTTTTCCATCAAAAAGTATGTGTATAACTACGGATTGAACCCACCCACAAAAAAGTACATTTGGGATTACTATAGGATACAAGCATACAGTTGTACCGATGGTTTGTTTCAAATGCCAAATTGCTGTAATTGGCTTTTCAAAATAAACATGTTTAGTGGAATACAGTAAGAAGTATAAACGCAACATTTCCATTGGACAAAAGACATGGGTTATACAGTCAACTCTTGGAATTGTGGTGTTGTAGGTCATGACATTATTTGAGTACTGTATTCTTGAAACTTGAGCAATTCCGCTAAATTAGAGCTTGTTTAAAAAAAAGTTATTTTAAAGTGGCTTGCGTCATCAGTTTCAGGTCCCTGTTCACTTAACAAAAAGGGCAAGAAACGATTGTATTTTTCTAAGATCATTTTAGAAATTCTGACAAAAAATTTCTCTTGACAGCAATTATACTACCACCAACTCATCTGTTAACATTCTAGTGTATTTTGTTAAGAATGCGACACGTTTGTGGACTGTAGTTAATCATTTGCCGCCTATACTAAAATGAGGTCATCAGGAACTTTGCAGATAACAAGCAAGTGCTTTTATTAGTGGCATTACTATATATGGTGTCATTTAAAAACGTGCATATTACATAGTAGGGTCCACTAAAACTCCTATCATTCAAGGCCCTATGTCCTCCTATTATTCGTGATTGTACCCATAACGCATAGCAAACCTGCTTCCTCATACTTGTGATTTTTATTTGCGGATAATAGCGAGTGGCAAATTACGCCAAAAAACATCCGGCTGATTATCCGTATTTTTTTACATTAAAAAATGCACCATGATCAAAGGAAATGCAAGGGCGGCACTTGCTTTCATCATGAGACAGACACGCAAGACAAATACACCCAGATACGGATACACAAAATGAGACGCGCATATACATGGAGAGAAGACACGGAGACAAACAGCAACCATCTGCCATTAAGTGTAGGTGATGTCACCACAGCGCTTGTGGCAAGCTAGATGCACGTTGAGTGCCACTTGTAGTGTTGAAGGCTTGCTGGCAGATCAAAGGTCAAACCCAGGTCTTATGAGTTCAGTGAGATGACTGACAGATGAACCACCTGTGCTCCCCACAATGCCAAATTGCTGTGTTTGGCCACCTTATGCTGCGCTCGTTGTTCTGAGGATTGCTCCTTCGCATCCTTAACAAGCCTCCTCCACCGAGGTCGATTTTGACACCATAGGTACCAGTCATCCACGGGTCCAACCAGCTTCAACATCCTCGTGTACCTTATCAGCCCATCTCTTCTCACACTCGCCCACGCCTGTTTAGCCCTCTCTATCCAGTCAAACAGAAGCTGCTTGACCATGCGGAAACTGGGCATGCAGGCTACAGGACTCACCCAGTCCCATCAGTGAGGAGCTCACTGATGGGACTGGGTGAGTCCTGTAGCCTGAGGAGCTCACTGATGGGACTGTTCAGTCCTTTCAAAGATCGGCGAGTTCCTCACAATCCAGCCTGGAAAACCCAGGATTGATCATAGTTAGGCCAACAAACCAGCAGATGTTTGTTTAAAGGGGTCCACGTTTTACTAGCATAAAGGGCATAACTGTGGCCGATATGACACAAAGCTTTGTATGGAACAATATGCCATGTAGTTTCCACACAGCGTTATGCCACCAATGAAAATATAACGCCGCTAGACTAATTCCGATTGAGCCCTCTGCTGCCAAATCGGAACTTGTCACAAGCACACTGCTCAGGTACGGGAAATTCATCCACCCTATCCACAACTGCCCCATAACTTGAGGAGTTGAGGGTGTAGAGCATTTAATGACACTAAATACCCAGGCAGGTGCTTTGTTTTGGTGGGGCTGATGGTTAGGCTGCCTTTTAGTTGCACGCTCCAGGTTCAACAGTGGAGTCTCCAACTCCTCAGAGTAAGGAGTAATTACCAAATCAACACACATAACATGGTTAAAGAATTGCCAGCCATTCCTCAACTGTACAAGGGCATCGATAAGCCTGCCATTGTATGTGTACCAAATGGCAATTCCTCCGGTAGAGCCATGGAAAGCTGGAATGACAGTCAAAAATATGTTAATTAGGATAGAGGCCATAGGACATCGCTGTCGCACCAATGTGAAGAGGTAATGCCCCAAGACTCCTGGCCATACAGCTATACCTCAGCCTAAAAAACATCAAGATATACACAAAGACAAGGAGACACGCAGACATGGAGACACAGAAACGAAGATTGACACAGAGATGGGGAAACACCCTTTTCTATAAGTGGGATTTGGCAGGACATGTTGTTAACCACCAATATATCTCCAGCACACGAGTTAGAGACGTGTGTACTGTGCGCATCTCCGTGTCTTTGTGCGTCTCTGTTTCTCACACGGAGATACCTACTACTGGGCATCGGTGAAAGAGTGCTTCATAAGCTCATCGGATTGTTCCAGTCTAAATTAATAAAGATAATTATTCTGCTACAGGGACAGACATATTACCCGTTTGCACTTTCATGCTAAGACGTTGTGCTTCATAGACCTATGCCGCGCAACGACTATTTTACCGACAATTTATTCACAGAAAGCGTGGCAAAGTCACGCGATTACCCGCAGGTTATCTGCAGGTAATGGCCATTATGGCACGACTACCAAAGTATTCACGAGTAAGAGTCACGTGGCAAATTCAGTCTATTATCTGCAGGTGATTAATAATTGTAGTTTTTACGACGCTGATACAAGTAAAATCACAGAACCCCATGAATAGGATCTGTCATATTAGTCCCTCATCACCACGGACAAGAGGAGTTCACCTTCACAATATTTCACTACAATGTACGAGTTTAATGCTACGTGAAAAAAAAAACTCCTGCTGGCTCGACGCATCTATAAAGAGACATGCAATGTTATACATTTTTATCTTAAAGATAGCAGATGGAAGGAAACATACAGAAACCGATTACAGCTACAATACCTTGCCCGCAATATAATTATAAAAATCTGAGGCAGCACACACAATCTACAAATGCTGCATTGCTTTTAAGATGAAGGCATTGATTGACAAGTTCATAGAACCACGATAATATGAGTGAATGCTTACCTTTGCTATATTTGGGACTAGCCAAACGTCAAAGTTAGAAACCCAGTTTTACTATTAGTTAAGTAGCAACCAAAAAAAACTTTAAAACGTGCTAAAAACCCACCCCGCAAAAAAGGCTTCTCTCACGGCTCGGTTATAAAAACAAAGTGCACACAGGCGGTCCCACGATGACGACGATGTGGGTACCTTGCGGAAGTCTGCCCTGACCTGGGCAGGTAACAAACAGCACAAATATCCAAATACGGGGGGGAGGGGGGGATAAGTTTCACATAACGTGTTTTTTTTATATATATTTGTCAAGATCTGGCTGAGAGTGCGTCTAAACAGATCGTTTTACTTTTGGTTTGGCGACGGGAGCGGTACTGTAATATGGCAGACGTGATCAATCTTGATTTCAAGCTTTCGTGACTGCAGGAATCCAGACTCTTTGGTTCTTTCGGTAAAGTCACGTGGGTAGAAAAATAAAAGAAATCACGACGTTTCGGGCGCAACACAAGCGTCCGTCCCTGCTTTCCCACCTGATGACAGACGCTTGTGTTGTCCCCGAAACGTCGCGATTTATTTTATTTTATACCTACGTGACTTTACCGAAAGAACCAAAGAGTTTGTAGATATCACTTGTTAACAACAGCGTAGAAAGGGACGTTAACTAAGTTCAACATTCAGACTGTCTTCTCGACATACCTGTTCTCCACCTGAGGGCGGCTGCTTGCGTTGTGGCCGAAACGTCGTGAGAATTATTTTATTATGTTTTATTTTTTTATTTTTTTATTTCCATTCTACGTGACTTTACCGAAAGAACCAAGAATATAAGTTCAACTGACCGGGTCGAACCTCCCCCCACCCGCCGTCCCATCTTGGGTCCATTGACAATTTGTTACAGGAACTTGATCAAATAAGGACATCATTCTTCCTGAGGGACATAATGCCCACCAACTTGTGAACATTAAGACTTGTGACATAATTCTCAAGAGTTAAGCCATGCTGTCCGAACAAAAACTCTTGTGTTAATTTGACAACTTCTTTAGTTTAAAACTCAAGAAAACATTTTTTTAAACAAGTCACCACATTGGCTCTTTTATAAAGGTATCCTTTGTCATATGGCAAGGTTATATTCTCCAGTGTGACAATATCAATTTAGTTTGGTATTTATCCATACAACGATGAGTTACTTTGCAAACAGTCGCACTCTTCATGTCTGCAAATGGAATTTACAGTGTAAGAAGCGGCACAAAAACACCCCTGCAACGAATTCACTTCCAGTGACCTTCATGGTTTGTAGTTGAAACATAACTGGTTCCTTGACTCAGCAGTAATGGGTAATGTTAACCTCTGTACTCGGCACCAAACTCCAGTTAAAATATATATATGTTAAATATATAATTTTATAAGTACCATATTTGTGAACATGTTAAAGCACAATGCATGTGGATACAATTACAGATGTGTCCTCGACAACCTTTGCAACTACACAGCTCTCCACATCCCAGCGACGACTCGGGAAATACAGCAAAACAAACACAAAAAAACCCCTCATTTTATTTCCTGAAAGCCGGCACGGCACACGAGCGAGTTGGTGGTCAACACCACGCCCGACCACCTTTGTATCCCTAATTAGCACTGTTTACACACCGCGACAAGGAACTAATTTTAGGCTGAGTGGACCTAGTGGAGGGCCCAGGACCGGTTCTGATAATCGTCACTGGTGTTGGCCGTGAACGGGAATCGAACTCGGGTCGCCGGGTTTGTAGCACAACGCGCTAACCGCTAAACCACCGCTCCCAACTAGTAACAACAACAACGCAACAATCATAGTAACAGTCACACAACCACCGAAGAAAGTAGTACATTAGTAAATGCCAAAGTGATGGCATTTACTAATGTAAGCATCAAGTGGACATTAACTATATGCATGTGTTTTTTCTAGCCTTCGTTAAAACACACACACACAACAACGACGACTGGGTGTTTTTTTATATTCATCAAACAGATGCGATAGAGAAACGTCAGGGCAGTAAGAGGGTTGGGGGTACGGGCTCAGTTACGGCAAATGGGGGGGGGGAGAGGTAGGGGCTCAAAAGGCAATGGTTGGGATACATCATGTACTGTACAGTATTTATAGTTGGTTCAGTGCCAACTTTACTCGTTAGAATGGGTTATTAGGTTCGCTGCACGCAGCCTTTTGGACGTGTTTACAATACAGTATTTAAAACTGGCGTCTGGCAAAAGAAAAAAAAAACAGCGAAACTGAACATCGAAAATTCCCTGCAATGTAGCTCTCGTTACAAACTTCGAACAATGATTCAAACGATAGAACCCTATCGCACAGTGAAAATAACGAGACCGTATAGAGACCGCTCTGTTTAGTACTCCAGACAGAATTCTGACAGATGCGCTGGTCAACAAGCATATGAATATTCACACACCTACCCTGGCACGTACGATGTACAATGGATGTCAAGTCTCTTCTTGTAGGCGAGTGGTTGGGTTTGGAGTGCGAGTGGGGTTCACATACGGATGCTTTGGACACTGGGGAGGGACCCTTACAATAACTTTTCAAATATGACGTTGATGATAGCAGTGATATGCGATGGGCTTAGCACACGGTTAAAACGGAAGTTGTTAGCAAGACGTCAGAATGTGTGTGAAGTGGAGGACTTTCTTAAGCTAGGTAGTAATTAATGTGTATAGTACAGGGTGCTGCTGCTGCTGTGAAGTAAAAACGATGCATTAGCAGAGTAGGGTTTTCTTACGGTGGAGAAAACCCACCGAGTACCGAGGTTAACATGGATGTTGTAAGGCGAGTGCATGAAGCGGGATTTATCCAGGCACACTAAATAGGTGCAATATCTGGCCTTCAATGTAGAAGCGTCTAAAGATACTTCTGACTGCAGGTGCATATTGGTTTGACCACATACATTTCACAGGACGGGCTTAAAAGCTAATAAATAAAAATTGAGCATATGAGAGGTTTAAATTAATTTGGAGAGAACAAGTTGATTTGGAGCTTTCGTGACTGCAAAGAGAGAACAAGTTGTAATCGATGGGACGTGGATGATGTGCCATTGGGTTGGTGATCGATGGGAAAACCAAAATGTAGACATGGGGGACACGAAACCTCAGGAAGTCGAGCACAGACTTCACAATGACTTTGAGATATAGCAAAATAAATGGAACGATGGTGAGGTGTGTGTTGGCAAGAATAAAGCCATTAACCTTCACATAACCTTCGAGTGTTCAGATATATTTTGAACCTTTGTACGTGATTCACATTCTTTTAGAGGGTGGCTGGCAATACTATTGATAAGCAACAATTAAAGTTGCTATCAGTCAGGACTTGAGTCCCAATATCAATTAAATAGGGACTCTAAACCGTAAAACTGACAGAGGCACGCCCACCCCACAAGACCACCCCATGCCTCAACATAAACACCGCCTAATACAAGATAATAACGTGAAAGATCGCTCTCCGCGTAAGCGCTCTCACGACTAAAATAAACATTCCAGACAGGACAATGATGAGTCCCCCATCACAATCAACACTACTGGCTGAAAATGATGCTGAATTAGCTTCCTTTCCAAGTGCTACGAATGACAATTGTGTTGAGGCTTTTCAAATTGGAATGCTATTATGTAAACCCATTACCTCATCTTGATGTGAACACTGCTGTATAAAATACCAATATGTAACATGATACTAAAGCGAATGTAACGAGAAGCCACAGAAGCAGTCTCTGTTGCACACACACAAATTAAAACGCATGTAACAAATTACACAAGCAACTTCAGTTTTATCTGGAATGCTCCTAATATCTAATAAAATGTACACATTCTGAATCCAAATGCAATTTTAAAAAATTCCCGTGATAACCACAAAGCACAATACTCTACAACTCGTTGGAGCATTTCATAAATACATCTTAAAAGGGCGAGGCAGAAAATTACCTATCTCCCCCTTTTCAGGACTTCAAATAAATACAGGGTATCCAAAAATAAATATTACAAAAAGATGAAAGTTTTATTGTTATTCGAGATACTACATATATTTGATACGAATGGTTTGCATTAAACGGATACATTTTAATTTGTTGTGAATATAGATTGGTACTTTATTTCTGTGTTTCAGCAAAAACCCCATTTTCTCATGTAGTGACAAGTCGACTGAACACCATAAGATGTTTGTTCCATCTCTGGAGTATTTTAAAAAAAGAAAAATCTACACTTAGCAAACCATGGGGATCTTGAACAACTTAAACCTCTTACTGTTGTTGATGCTGTGTCATCATTCATCCCTGCATTTGAATGCCGAATTAGATTGACGATCGTGAATGATGGAGGACATTTGGATGATTAGTCATAACACGAGAATGCCCTGAAAATTTTACTTATAAGTCTATTACATTCATATTCATGTTAAATGTCTGTCAGTATCTCCAATAACAATCAGTATCTCGAATATCAATAAAACTATTGAACGTAATTTTTGGTATATTCATTTTCGGACACCCTGTATATGCAATGTGTACTGCTGCATGTTTCTGGAATGGTTTGTCCTAATTCTATTTCCTTCTTATCAAAATGGTCATGGCTACTATATACGGTACAGTACATGTACCTGTACATCGTAATGACAAAGCAAAAACGGAAATGGGCACGTTCGGATTTGTAACGCTGTACATTTGTAACGAATAAAAATGTATGTCATTTTTAAGCAACAGCTGTTGGCTAGAAAGGGAATTCATGTGCACAGAACTGTAGAATGAAAACACATTTAAGCAATGACGTTTATTGGTAACGATACCCAAGCCAATTTTATATTCCTGAGTTTGTTTATGAATCTTATGCATCGTTAGTAAAGTATAGCCTGTACTTTCGTGCAGAACATTTTTTTTCAATAGGAAAAGGATAACGTGCTATAATTGAGCATTCAAATAATAGATATAAACTTACTCTGGAACTTACCAAAGCTGACACATACGCGGTGATGTTTATAGCAATCGACCCACGCGATTTGAAGTTTTTGATACCAAACGAGACATGCAGTCGTTTCAAGCACAGTATAATTGTCTTTTTTACACCCTAAACCTTGTGAGAAATCAATGAGTGTACAATGACCCCAAAACAAACCACCAGAGGACAGGGCCTTGATGGGGTTTGTGTTGCAGTGCCACTCACTGCAAGCGACTAAAAGCTGACCAACCCTCTGTGGCATGCACGGGGTGGGAGGGGTTCAGCAGTGGTGGCACGTCACCACCCAACATCAACAACAAAATACAAAGATCCACCCTCACCACCCGTATAGCCTTAACAGACTGTTGGCGGCAAGTGCTGTTAGCGAGCACCTATCAAGGCCGAAACGGCACACGAGGGGGTGGATGGCCAGCACCACGCCCGGCCGTCTTTGTCTCCCCAATGGCGATGCTTACACAAGGCCCAGGATCGGTTCAAATAATCGTCACCTGGTATTGGCCGCGAGCGGGAATTGAACTCGGGTTCCCCGGGTTCGTAGTACAGCGCGCTAACCAACTACGCTAACATCAACTACGCACGCAACACACAGCAGAACCACAACGCGATGTTGTTCGTGGTGGTGGCGGTGGGTGGGAGGGGGAAGCCTACGCCAGTCACATGGCGACCACCGATTGGCGAAGCGGCCTTTTTTTATTATTGCCCATCGAGGTTTGTGATTGGTAGAGAAAGGTCGGTCGGTGAAAGGGCTGGCTAGCCTCCCAACCGGAGCTATTGAATGTTATTGAGAAAAAGGAGGTCATCATCACAATGTATAGTGTACACACACATATAGGCCGTATTTATATCTACACTTGAAATGCACAACACTGTGTGGAGGAAACTCTACAGCCCGTTATCTTTAAAAGCGCCAAAATGGTTCTGCACTCTGTTACTGCACATTTTCAAGTTCCTTTTTCATACTTTCATGTTAAGTCCATAAACACAAATTGCCCAAAGAATCGGCCATATACCTTTTCTTTACAGATGTAGGCACATTACAATAAGCATTTTAATAAAACATTAATGTAGCATTTTCATAACTACATAAGTCTGTTTGGAAGTTGAAATGTATCATATCTTAATGTTAAGCTGGGAAAACTTTACTTTGGAGAAATAGTAAAAAAAAAGATCCTAAAACTCATTCATGCACCAAAATTATGATTTGTATAACTCTCTTAAAGGGAAGTAATAAAATAATAAAAATAAAACATAATAAAATAATAATTATTTTATTATGTTTTCTTTTTATTATTTTATTACTTCCCTTCTACGTGACTTTACCGAAATAACCAAGAAGATGAATCCCTGCAGTCACGAAAGCTTTAAATCGAAATCTCTTAAAGAGGTAAAGTATTAAACCATAGCATTCCCCGTGGCAAGCAAAACGAAACAACTTGAGAGCAACCAGTTTTACTGGAATGGGTTCAAATGGGCCACATGGCCAATGGTTTCAGAAAAAGGTGTAAATTCAACTCTAGAACAGATGGTGCTTAAATAACAGTGCTGGCCAATACCCTCTCAATATCTGTGTGTGTACATCTCAGTTGTACATTATATTTTGGAATACGTTTATTCTACACCGATAGAGTTGACATTTAAAGGGAAGCTGTTCTGTATTAAACATCACAAGCTGTCACTATAAATTACCTTACTAGACATGCTGAAACACACAATCACCAACGGTGGGTGAGAACACCCCTTCGTCATTGCTTATTGTACGAAAACAACAAATCTCACTCGGACACTGGCAACACACACGATGTGCCAATATTCAGTATCGTCAGCAATGTGCCACAAGGACTCCGAACATGTCCGCACAGACATGAGCCATCAGCTGACTTTAGAGTTACAAAAAGGGAAAAAACGACGCATCTATTAAAATGGATTCATGGAAAATCATTTATGTTTAATTGTTCAAATGACACGCATTTTATGCCGTTTTGATGTTATACTATTTCCCAGACTCACACAGCACACGTGGATGGGTAATGCTATGCAGACTGAATCAGGCAAACAGAACTAAACACACAACGCAGATGAGATCGCAAAAAAGATAGCACTGTACAGAGTTGACGGCAACAGGCAGTACAAAACAGATGCACACAAAAAACAATAAAAAAGATTAAACGGTGCAGACGGGACAGAAGACAGGACACGTATAAGATGAACACAAACCGTGAGCACACATCACCACTGGACTTAAATCAATTCAGAGAAGATAGCGGAAGAAGGCAGCAGCACTGCAGGAAATGTTACAGTGACAGAAATTTATAAATTGTTCAATTAAAACACTTGAAATCAACTTAACGAAGAATTACTTTATTTCGCATTAATTGGTCATGCAAAATAGTAACATTCATTAAAAACGTCAACAGCAACACAATCTCCGTTGTGTTAGGAATAAATTATTGATGCACGAATCAAAGAACCACCTCAGATTTGATGCTTTAAACCTCCAGGAGGTACAATTGCATCGACTCCACGGTACCAGTGCCAAGAACAAAACTTGGGGGGTGGTGGGGGGAGGTTAAAACAGGTAAGATTTGCACTCGTATACAACCTTGTCCTACAATAATAAAGAAAAAGTGAATATGCCCAGGCAACTTACATTTATATGTCTGCAACATTTCACTTCAGTGCGCAATATGTAAGTTTGCGTTAAAGTCTCACGAATATATTTAATTGGCAATCCACAAGATGTATCCGACTACACAAAAAAAGGTACGGCATCGTGTAAGATGTCTAAAATATATATTTACATTTTACAGAACTTGCTCCATAAAGGTCACCCGACTGAACAAAAATCCCAGGTGAACAAACACTTTGGCACAAGATTACCAAATCTACCACCATGACAAAATACGTGCAGACAGAGGCAGTAATCAACAATGACTTTTACCATCACTGTATATTCTTTAAAAACAAGCGCCAAGAGGCAGCTTATACAGTACTGTAATGTTATACGCCGAGTTGGTGTTGAAAGGGGTCACAGCCTGAAATTAAATATATGCAGACATTCTTCCTTATAGACGAGGGGGGGGGGGGGGCACGGTTACCAATCATAACCCTCAACAACAAAATGTGCCTTGGATTCACTAACCTGTGCACACAAAATATCTGCTAACCATGTTTACACAGCACTGTCTTTTCAAAGAAGCAATTTAAACAGGCATGTATGCACTTTGCACACAAGAGTGCCAAACTGTTGGTCCAGTAAATGCAAAGCGCAAAAAACCCCGATAACACGCACAAATAACACAGATGAGTAGCAGATTTTAAAAGCAACAATTTTAAATTGTTTTCACGATGATGACTTCTCGTCGTTAAGCATAACGCGATGCACCCCCAAGGTTGTTTTATATTTGTGAAGTGAAGTGTCCCAATCCAGGGCCGCCACAGGCGCTGGCTGCCATCACCGTGGGCTTAGTGCGCTGCGTCAGGTCACATACATTATGTCTCCAACAGAGTGCGACAACTTCCACCACACACACACACCCACCCACCCCAGACACACCCCACACATGCCCTACACATACCCACCCAGACACACACCTCCCAACCCTCCCCCCCCCAGACAGGAGACACTCTGGAAAAATGCCGACTCAACTTTTCTATAACTAGCCAAAATGTATTGGTCCAATTTATGGTGACATGGTAGGACAGGACAGAACAGCAGCACATGCATATCCCATTCAAAGTTCATTTATTAAGTTTGCAGGCATTAATGATCGTGTGGCACTTCAGAAAAGCAGGTCATTGTATTCTATGGCACCATGGTTAACCCCTCAATAACCAATTAAAAAGACAAGGCAGTAACTTCCTACTCGAACCAAAGGAACACTGATAAATTATCATATGCCAGATGTATCTCTACTTGCAAATGCAAAATGTGTAACGCTTATTTTAAAAAATTATGCGTGCCGCACTGCATTTGCAATCTCCATATTCATTACGGGTTTAAGTCTGTAAAGGTGCCCTCAAAGGCAAGAAGATTCTTCTAGAAACGGCATTTTACAATTATTCCATTGCTACATTTACGAAAATAAGTTTTGCTAGAAAATGTTATCCAATTCGTATCACACTTGGGTATTTCAGTGGGTCCTGGTTTTGGTGAATAAAGCCGATGGGGCCTCATGCATCATCCACACGTCACTTTTAACTCGTGACCAAGTCGTCTGCTCCGTTTTTTTAAAAGGAAAATATAAACAAGTTGAGCAAACAATGCTGTATTCAACTTTCATACTCGTGCTCTTTCCACTTGCCAACTTATTTGGACTAAACGACTTGTGATCAGAAAAATGTTAATTCACAAAGATGCGTACCGAATACACTAAACACACCGAGGAGAAAACAAAAACTCACATTCGTCAATAACAATTTCATTATAAACGTGTTCAATAATTTGTGAAATTTTAGTGCATTTCTAGGACGTGGCCAATCGGGAATGTTCATTCAATGTTCTAACACATTCCACCGTAAACACATTTGCTAGTCACCATTTAAATAAAACAAACTCTCTAAATAGGTCATTTGTAAGATGCAGCAGTCAAAAGTCACTATACTATGCAAGGCACTATACTTCCAAGATTGTCTTTTGGAGACGTGGCTGGGTGCACAGTAATTAAATATTCACAACGCACCCAACATGGGCAAACAGGTTCCAGTCTCGGTCATAAACTGCACGGACGCTGAATAATGAAAACCACGCCCTTGCCACGATCATCTAAAGCTTTTCCTCCTTTGTTAAAACACCTCTCCACACTGCACTATGTAGTCCCGTCCTTCCACGTTACCCCATCGCAATTACAAATGAACAACACTGTACGACCAACATTTCATCAAACACAGTGCAGAAGACATTTTTTTTGTACAACGCCCCTGCAAATGCCTTCTCCACACCTCAAACCACCATCAACATTTCACGTGCCCCACCCTGCCGAGGGAACTCAAAGCAGCCTTAACCGGTCAAGGGTTTTTACTGTTTAATTGCTTTCAGCAAACCAAACTCCAGTAGGTGCGAATGCACGTTAAAGTGTACGCCTCGAGTGTGCAAACTCCTGGAATGTGCGTTATATTCACTGCGGGCTTCCATAATTTTCTTGCAGCAAGACGACAATTTGACTCCAAGCGGACCGGATTACCCGAGTGTAAGAGTCGCGGCCACGGCTAAGATCCGTTTCAGAGTGATATCAGAACCGTTCTGGCGCTCCCCCTTCACCAACCCGAACTAAACAGCGCGTAGTACGAAAAAAACAACCCACAAACCCAGCGGTGAGTCGACAAAGTTGTCAATTGCTTCATTGAAATATTAAAAAGGAGATCCAGCGAACCTGCACGGCACGGGGTCCGTCGCTTGGACTTCGACGGTGTAAAATTCTGCGAATGGATGACTCCTCTACGTAAAAGGCCCCGTCTCCAATGCCAATGCTCCCCGACACCCACAATTAATTACAAACAAAAACCCACTTGTCAAAAGGCGAAAGGAATAGACCTCGCCGACAGTCCGTGTGACTCAATGATCACTCGGCCGTCTCATTTACTACCACCACAGCGAACAACCCACCCAACCGAACGCCGTACTGTAATCTCAACATGATGTCACCGCATTAAAAGGCCAGCGGGAATCCTCACAACACAACATGCAGTTATAACAAGGGCGTCCACCCTGGGTGTGACCACGTGCTTTTATGAATGAATTAACCTCGCGGTGGGGGGCGTGGTGGACTTCACCCCCCCCCTCTCTCCCCACGCGCCCATAACGCGCTGTCACTTTCTATTGGCCGACCGCTGTTGCAACCGCCTAAAAGGCGTGCTCCGATTGGCTGCGCCGAGGGATGCGTTACGCGCACCGCGGTTGGCTCGCATTAAGTATACTAAGCACGCTGTTTGCAATACGCAACGGGGGCGGGGGCGGAGGGAGCGTGAGGGTGTGGGGGAATTGAGGGGCGGGGGGAGAAGAGGCGGTGTGGGTTGAGGGGTGGGGCGGGGTGGGTTGAGGGGTGGGGCGGGGTGGGTTGAGGGGTGGGGCGGGGTGGGTTGAGGGGTGGGGCGGGGTGGGTTGAGGGGTGGGGCGGGGTGGGTTGATGGGTGGGGCGGGGTGGGTTGAGGGGTGGGTTGAGGGGTGGGGCGGGGTGGGTTGAGGGGTGGGGCGGGGCGGAGTGGGGAGGGGCGGAGTGGGGAGGGGCGGAGTGGGGAGGGGCGGAGTGGGGAGGGGTGGGGCGGAGTGGGGAGGGGTGGGGAGGGATGGGGAGGGATGGGGAGGGATGGGGAGGGATGGAGAGGGATGGGGAGGGATGGGGCGGGGTGGGGCGGGGTGGGGCGGGGTGGGGCGGGGAGGGGCGGGGTGGGGCGGGGAGGGGCGGGGTGGGGCGGGGAGGGGCGGGGTGGGGCGGGGAGGGGCGGGGTGGGGCGGGGAGGGGCGGGGTGGGGCGGGGAGGGGCGGGGTGGGGCGGGGAGGGGCGGGGCGGGGCGGGGCGGGGAGGGGCGGGGCGGGGCGGGGCGGGGAGGGGCAGGGTGGGGCGGGGAGGGGCGGGGTGGGCGGGGAGGGGCGGGGTGGGGCGGGGCAGGGTGGGGCGGGGTGGGGCGGGGCAGGGTGGGGCGGGGAGGGGCGGGGCGGGGAGGGGCGGGGAGGGGTGGGGCGAGGAGGGGCGGGGAGGGGAGGGGAGGGGCGGGGCGGGGTGGGGCGGGGGAGGGGCGGGGTGGGGCGGGGAGGGGCGGGGAGGGGCGGGGAGGGGCGGGGCGGGGAGGGGCGGGGCGGCGAGGGGAAGGGCGGGGAGGGGCGGGGCGGGGAGGGGAGGGGTGGGGTGGGGCGGGGAGGGGAGGGGTGGGGCGGGGCGGGGAGGGGAGGGGCGGGGCGGCGAGGGGAAGGGTGGGGAGGGGCGGGGTGGGGAGGGGCGGGGTGGGGCGGGGCAGGGTGGGGCGGGGAGGGGCGGGGCGGGGCGGGGAGGGGCGGGGCGGCGAGGGGAAGGGCGGGGAGGGGCGGGGAGGGGCGGGGAGGGGCGGGGAGGGGCGGGGAGGGGCGGGGAGGGGCGGGGAGGGGCGGGGAGGGGCGGGGAGGGGCGGGGAGGGGCGGGGAGGGGCGGGGAGGGGCGGGGAGGGGGGAGGGGCGGGGAGGGGCGGGGAGGGGCGGGGAGGGGTGGGGCGGGAGGGGTGGGGCGGCGAGGGGAAGGGTGGGGAGGGGCGGGGTGGGGAGGGGCGGGGTGGGGCGGGGCAGGGTGGGGCGGGGAGGGCGGGGCGGGGCGGGGAGGGCGGGGAGGGGCGGGGCGGCGAGGGGAAGGGTGGGGAGGGGCGGGGAGGGGCGGGGAGGGGCGGGGAGGGGCGGGGAGGGGCGGGGAGGGGCGGGGAGGGGCGGGGAGGGGCGGGGAGGGGTGGGGCGGGGAGGGGTGGGGCGGCGAGGGGAAGGGTGGGGAGGGGCGGGGAGGGGAGGGGCGGGGAGGGGCGGGGTGGGGCAGGGTGGGGCGGGGAGGGGCGGGGAGGGGCAGGGTGGGGCGGGGAGGGGCGGGGAGGGGCGGGGCGGGGAGGGGCGGGGCGGGGCGGGGAGGGGAGGGGAGGGGTGGGGCGGGGTGGGGCGGGGCGGGGAGGGGCGGGGCGGGGAGGGGAGGGGCGGGGCGGGGAGGGGCGGGGCGGGGAGGGGCGGGGCGGGGAGGGGCGGGGCGGGGAGGGGTGGGGCGGGGTGGGGCGGGGAGGGGTGGGGCGTGGAGGGGCGAGGCGGGGGGAGGGGCGAGGCGGGGAGGGGAGGGGCGGGGCGGGGTGGGGAGGGGCGGGGAGGGGTGGGGAGGGGCGGGGAGGGGTGGGGAGGGGCGGGGAGGGGTGGGGAGGGGCGGGGCAGGGTGGGGTGGGGCGGGGAGGGGCGGGGCTGGGAGGGGCGGGGGAGGGGCGGGGCGGGGCGGGGCGGGGCGGGGAGGGGCGGGGAGGGGCGGGGAGGGGCGGGGCGGGGCGGGGCGGGGCGGGGCGGGCGGGGCGGGGAGGGGCGGTGAGGGGGGGGGGAGGGGCGGAGAGGGGGGGGGAGGGGCGGAGAGGGGGGGGGGAGGGGCGGAGAGGGGGGGGGAGGGGCGGAGAGGGGGGGGGGAGGGGCGGAGAGGGGCGGGGCGGAGAGGGGCGGGGCGGGGAGGGGCGGGGCGGGGCGGGGAGGGGCGGGCGGGGAGGGGCGGGGAGGGGCGGGGCGGGGAGGGGCGGGGAGGGGAGGGGCGGGGCGGAGAGGGGCGGAGAGGGGCGGGGCGGAGAGGGGCGGGGCGGGGCGGGGAGGGGCGGGGCGGGGCGGGGAGGGGCGGGGCGGGGCGGGGAGGGGCGGGGAGGGGCGGGGCGGGGAGGGGCGGGGAGGGGCGGGGAGGGGCGGGGCGGGGAGGGGCGGGGAGGGGCGGGGAGGGGCGGGGAGGGGCGGGGCGGGGAGGGGGGCGGGGCGGGGAGGGGCGGGGAGGGGCGGGGCGGGGAGGGGAGGGGCGGGGAGGGGCGGGGAGGTGGGGCGGGAAGGAGGGGTGGGGCAAGGAGGAGGGGCGGGGCGAGGAGGGGTGGGGAGGGGCGGGGAGGGGCGGGGCGGGGGGGGGTTGAGGGGCGGGCTGGGGGGGGGGGGGTTGAGGGGGGTTGAGGGGCGGGCTGGGGGGGGGTTGAGGGGAGTTGAGGGGCGGGCTGGGGGGGGGGGTTGAGGGGAGTTGAGGGGCGGGCTGGGGGGGGGTTGAGGGGCGGGCTGGGGGGGGAGTTGAGGGGCGGGCTGGGGGGGGGTTGAGGGGCGGGCTGGGGGGGGGGGTTGAGGGGGGTTGAGGGGCGGGCTGGGGGGGGGTTGAGGGGGGTTGAGGGGCGGGCTGGGGGGGGGTTGAGGGGCGGGCTGGGGGGTGAGTTGAGGGGTGCGCTAAGGGGGGGGGGGGGAGTTGGGTGGGGGGAGGTGGGGGGAAGGTGAGGGGGGGGAGTTGAGGGGTGGGGGGAGTTGAGGGGTGGGGGGGGAGTTGAGGGGTGGGGGGGGAGAGTTGAGGGGTGGGGGGAGTTGAGGGGTGGGGGGGGTTGAGGGTTGGGGGAGTTGAGGTGTGGGGGGGGAGTTGAAGTGTGGGGGAGGGAGAGTTGAGGTGTGGGGGGGGGAGTTGAGGGGTGGGGGGAGTTGAGGGGTGGGGGGAGTTGAGGGATGGGGGGAGTTGAGGGATGGGGGGAGTTGAGGAATGGGGGAGTTGAGGGGTGGGGGGGGAGTTGAGGGGTGGGGGAGAGTTGAAGGGTGGGGGGGAGTTGAGGGGTGGGGGGGTTGGGGGGGGTTGAGAGGCGGGGGTGGGGGGTAATTGAAGGGTGAGGGGGGGAATTGAGGGGTGGGGGGGAGTTGAGGGGTGGGGGGAGAGTTGAGGGCTGGGGGGAGAGTTGAGGGGTGGGGGGAGAGTTGAGGGGTGGGGGGAGAGTTGAGGGGTGGGGGGAGAGTTGAGGGGTGGGGGGGAGTTGAGGGGTGGGGGGAGAGTTGAGGGGTGGGGGGAGAGTTGAGGGGTGGGGGGAGAGTTGAGGGGTGGGGGGAGAGTTGAGGGTTGGGGGGGGTTGAGGGGTGGGGGGGAGTTGAGGGATGGGGGAGTTGAGGGGTGGGGGGGGGGAGTTGAAGGGTGGGGGGGGGAGTTGAGGGGTGGGGGGGGGGAGTTGAGGTGTGGGGGGAGTTGAGGGGTGGGGGGAGAGTTGAGGGGTGGGGGGGGGAGAATTGAGGGGTGGGGGGGAGTTGAGGGGTGGGGGGAGAGTTGAGGGGTGGGGGGGGAGTTGAGGGGTGGGGGGGAGAGTTGAGGGATGGGGAGTTGAGGGGTGGGGGGGGAGTTGAAGGGTGGGGGGGGTTGAGGGGTGGGGGGGGGGTTGAGGGGTGGGGGGGGTTGAGGGGTGGGGGGAGTTGAGGGTGGGGGGGAGTTGAGGGTGGGGGGGAGTTGAGGGGTGGGGGAGTTGAGGGGTGGGGGGGGGAGTTGAGGGGTGGGGGGGGGAGTTGAGGGGTGGAGGGGGAGTTGATGGGTGGGGGGGGTTGAGGGGTGGGGGGGGGAGTTGAGGGGTGGGGGGGGTTGAGGGTTGGGGGGGTTGTGGGGGGAGGGAGTTGAGGGGTGGGGGGGGTTTAGGGTTGGGGGGGGGTTGAGGGGGGGGGGTTGAGGGGTGGGGGGGTTGAAGTTTGGGGGGGGGAGTTGAGGGGTGGGGGGGAGTTGAGGGATGGGGGAGTTGAGGGGTGGGGGGGGGGGAGTTGAGGGGTGGGGGGGAGTTGAGGGATGGGGGAGTTGAGGGGTGGGGGGGGGGGAGTTGAAGGGCGGGGGGGGGAGTTGAGGGGTGGGGGGGAGTTGAGGTGTGGGGGGAGTTGAGGGGTGGGGGGAGAGTTGAGGGGTGGGGGGGGAATTGAGGGGTGGGGGGGAGTTGAGGGGTGGGGGGAGAGTTGAGGGGTGGGGGGGAGTTGAGGGATGGGGGAGTTGAGGGATGGGGGAGTTGAGGGGTGGGGGGGAGTTGAAGGGTGGGGGGGGAGTTGAGGGGTGGGGGGGAGAGTTGAGGGGTGGGGGGGAGAGTTGAGGGATGGGGGGGGTTGAGGGGTGAGGGGGAGTTGAGGGATGGGGGGGGGAGTTGAGGGGTGGGGGGGGGGAGTTGAGGGGTGGGGGGGGAGTTGATGGGTGGGGGGGGTTGAGGGGTGGGGGGAGTTGAGGGGTGGGGGGGGGGGGAGTTGAGGGGTGGGGGGGGTTGAGGGTTGGGGGGGGGTGTGGGGGGGAGTTGAGGGGTGGGGGGGGTTGAGGGTTGGGGGGGGTTGAGGGGTGGGGGGGTTGAGGGGTGGGGGGGTTGAGGTTTGGGGGGGTTGAGGTTTGGGGGGGGGAGTTGAAGGGTGGGGGGGGGAGTTGAGGGGTGGGGGGGAGTTGAGGTGTGGGGAGAGTTGAGGGGTGGGGGGAGAGTTGAGGGGTGGGGGGGGGAATTGAGGGGTGGGGGGGAGTTGAGGGATGGGAGAGTTGAGGGGTGGGGGGGAGTTGAAGGGTGGGGGGGGGGAGTTGAGGGGTGGGGGGGAGAGTTGAGGGGTGGGGGGAGAGTTGAGGGATGGGGGGGGTTGAGGGGTGAGGGGGAGTTGAGGGATGGGGGGGGGGGAGTTGAGGGGTGGGGGGGGGGAGTTGAGGGGTGGGGGGGGAGTTGATGGGTGGGGGGGGTTGAGGGGTGGGGGGAGTTGAGGGGTGGGTGGGGGGAGTTGAGGGGTGGGGGGGGGGAGTTGAGGGGTGGGGGGGGTTGAGGGTTGGGGGGGGTTGAGGGTTGGGGGGGGGTTGAGGGGTGGGGGGGTTGAGGGGTGGGGGGGTTGAGGTTTGGGGGGGGGAGTTGAGGTGGGGGGAGGGAGTTGAGGGGTGGGGGCGGGACGCGACCGAGTTTCAATAAACACGTAGATAGATACGCGCTGCCGAAAAGAAAAAAAAACCCCGCGACTGACAATCTCCACAAATAACGCGGCCGAACGTCCCTCGCCGCCTTTTGCAAACACCCTCACAGCCCCGCGACGAGACGCTTCGCGAACGCCACCGTCAACGCGACAATAAGCGAGGTGCGCGGCCTCACCTGAAGGCGAACCCGTGTGAGGAGATGATGAGGCGATGGTGTGGGGTGGGGGTGTGGCAGGGACGACTTCTTTCCCCTCAGCAGATCAAAAAAAATATATTAAAACAGACGACGCCGGCGGTTTGACGCAGCTGGCAAGCCAGCGGACAAGCTCAGTCGAGCAGCCACGGGCGCATTTGCTTTGTTGAAGCAGGAGAAGAAGACGGAAAACAATGGGGATGAATTTTGAGTGCGTTGCGGATGTGTAAAGTGGAGCCCGACTGCGAAGGCGAGCGGGCCAGGCTGAGGGGGTTTCAACCCTCCAACCCTGCCACCAACACAATGGCGTCACAGCGCATCCGAGAGGTTTGGTCGTGACGTCACCACCACCAACGCCGTCGCCCCGCCCCCCACCCGTCACCACCGCGTGACGCCCCTTATAAGCTCCTCCCGCGCGTCATCACGTAAAGCGCGCTGACGTCACGACGTAGCGGCGCGGTGACGTCGCCACCCGCGTTCGTGACGTTGCAGCCCCCACCGTACACTTCCCCCCCCCCAGCTCCGAGGCGCTGCACGTGCAGCAAGCCACGTGGCCGACTTGACGGTGAGCTCCGCCCACTACCACAGCCAATCAAAAACCAAAGTCGTCTTTAGTTTTTGATTGGCATTGATCGATTCGAAGATTACAATCGCCCCACAGCCATGGGCAATCCACCGCTGGATGAAAGCCATTCCACCGTCCGTCTTCGTCACGTTACACACAAAGAACTATACACCTACAGTATACACAGGGGGCTTCAAAAAAATGTTAACACTTTGGAGAATTTGCAACAATACCGCAAGAAATGTGCCTCTCCATGCTCGAGACCACCTGGAGAAGATTCTAGGCATGCGTTGACAGTGGAGACTCTTGACTTTTTGAAGCTATACATTTCTTATGTTACAGTGTAGTATTATCCGTTCTTTTTTTCATTAAAAACGATAGTCCCATATAAGTGTTTTTTTTAAGTAGCCTGTATATAGCGATGTGAAGTGTGTTGCACAATTAAGAAAGACAGCCGCAGTGGGGAAGTGATGGTTGGAGGATATCACACAATGTTGTATGGTATGCGATAGAATGATTGATAACACCATCATGTAAGGAAGATCACAGAGCTTGTAGATGGGGGGAGAATTTGGCACTGGCTTATTGTCTGGCTATCTTCTCACTTGTAACACAAATTGTTTTATTTTACCAAACAAGGCCCACTTAGCGTCGTCGCTCTTTTTCAGAAGTGACCTAGCCATCACAAATGATAGCCCAACGAAGTTGCTTATCGTGTGGACATTTATAGCAGCCAAAATAATCTATAAACGCGTGATGTTGATTATAAATGTGGAGGGGAAACCCGGAGGACCCGGAGAAAAATCCACGCGGTCACGGGGAGAACACGCAAACTCCAAATATACAGCAGGCGTCAGGATCGGGATCGAACCCACGCACTCCCACAGAGGCAGGCGAGGTAGTTAACATCTCACCAACGTGGTTGGTGCCTTTGTGGTTCCTCACGCACATCTAAGAGCAAGCGAATGCCGCGCGCGTTCCAAATTAAAATGAATACTGTCGTACAGACATGACAAACGAGGCGGTATAGATGAAACCATGCAGAATGAGAAGGGGTACGAACGAGATATATTCCAGACAAGACGAACCAAACAAGACAGTATCGGCTAGACGAGACGAAATGATGAAGGCAAACAGGCGAGAACAGACAAGATCGTACAGAACAGACGATGACTACAGATCTGACGTTCCAGACTGAGACACACAGACACAGTACAGGAGAAAGGGGTTTTTTTCGGCCGTCCGGAACAACTTTTAAATAAAAAACTCTTCACGAGAAGTGCTGCGAGGGGCACGACTAGTGTCTTGGCAAGATTGAGAGGCAATGAAGTTCACCTATTCTCTATTCTTAGATGCGTCTATTCGTGTCCGTCATCTACCGGAACAAGTAGTGATAGGATTGCTTTCCTTGCCAACACTCGGGAGGGTTTCGTGGACTTTTCTATTTGGCAAAAACAAAACAAACACGCTACATACAGTACATTCGCCCGTTGCCACAAGTATTAACAGAAGCAACCTGGCACGGGCCTAATAGCAATCGTACCGGCCAAATTTCCAGCCTCGTGCCGTATCAAGTTTAAATGGCAAAATCATTTATAATGCTCGCAATTTGGCCTCATGCTTATTCTTGAGGGCAGAGAGAAGTTGTGGCTGGGTATCACGTTTTACACACGGCCTGCTTTGGGAATATTGGGGGAGTTGAATACGTAGTTTTGAATCGACGTACGAATGTTATTCATTCGTAGATAACTGGGTATCAAAACAAACTCATTAACAGTCGAAAAACATTCAATGTAAACTTCTCACATTTTATTGCAAAACTGCATCACAGTGGGCGCCGCATTGATGCAGATCCAATAATTACGGGAAATAAGCTATTTACTGGATATGATACTGTGTTTTTACGATTGGACTCTGAACAATGAACTCTGCCATCTGAATGCAATTGCCTTCCACTGTTAACTTCAGTGGTGCGTGATAGATAACGGATGCGGTTATGGCCCCCTTCAAACCCACACTGACTAACATGGTGCAGTTTGGAGTCCTTCATCCAGGAGTGGACTGAAAAAAGGTGCATCAGGTGAAAAAAAAGGAATGATGCTCAAGTGCATTGTCATTACTATACTTGATGTAATTTGCACAGTGATGTGTTGGTGCAGTCTATTTTCATTACCACTTTTTAAATGGACACTCAAGATGTCATCACGACCAAAGCCATGCTGGCACCACACTTCGCCAACGCTTTCCATTCTTTGCCAGATCCTGCAGCTGCTGTACATCAGCCACGTACGCAGCAAACCTCCAAGATCTGCCCTAACATTATTTATTTTCCCACCATATGATCTTCGGTTCTTCCCTTTGCTCCCCGGAATTGATACTCACGGGGGCCAGAAACTTCATGCGCACACTGACACTGCTGTTTTGGCTGGGCTTTTTTTTAATTTGCTGCACATGGAAAAGGTAACGCAGGCTAAAACAGGCGGCGCTTTCAATCCTAAAACTGGACTCAAGCCATCCTCTGGTGTTGTGTCTGTGTCTCAATCCTGATGCGGTGCAGGAGGGGCTCTGGAGCTGAGTGGAACTTTGTCGAAGACCGCTGACCAGTGGAGGGAGTTAAGATGAACCTTTCCGTGTGGATGAAAGCTAATGAAGGATCCTACCGGGGCAATTGGAGGCGGCTGCCATCCAGCGACGACATGCAATCTTCAGTGACCGAGGAATGCCGAATAGTAACTGAAGATCGACTCATTAGTGACTGAAGAGTATATTCTTTGGGTCTTTTTGTAGAGTCACGTAGATAGGTTTAAAGAAAATAACAAAAAATAACACAAAACTACGACGTTTCGATTGCAACACAAGCGTTCGTCATCAGGAAGAGGGGGTTAACTTCTAAAGGTAAACTGTTTATAAAGGTTTGAAATGGGCGTAGCCCAAATGTCAGCAGCCAATGTTAATGTAAGTGGTGGGAAGCGACCACGATGGTGGTGGGTTTTCCCACCAATCAAAGGGCTGCCCAGTAAAAATTTGCATGATAATGTAAGATCGTTGAGAGGCCTCCACCGCGGGCGCCCTGAGGTGGCTATGTTAATACTGGTAGGAACCTCCTGGTTCCACCAGCCCACAGGAGATTATTGTGTCCGTCCGTCGTGCATCCAAAAATGGGAGGGGTGGGGCTGGGTGGAGAGGGGAGGGTGGGGAGGGGCTGGGTGGGGAGGGTCTGGGTGGGGAGGGGAGGGGCTGGGTGGGGAGGGTGGGGCTGGGTGGGAGGGGTGGGGCTGGGTGGGGAGGGGCTGGTCACCCCGTGGTGCCCTTATAAAACTCAACGTTTAACCTACTCACGCCGGCTTGTGGCCCGCCCTCACAGTCGGCCATATTTGCGGAATACACCACGCCGCCGTTGACCCTGGCCATTGACCGAGCAACCCAACGTTCCTACCAGCTCCCTCCGCAGGAATGTGTTTTGAGAGATTAGCATGTTAATGGCAGATCGCAAAGCAAAAACCTTGAGCTCGGTGAGCGAGGTTGGCTGTGTTAGGGTGAGAAATTTAACCTGTTAATGTAAAATCAGAGAGCCGAAAATAACAACTAACATCGGAAGGTGGTAGGATGGGAACATCACAGCTAGTTATGACTTAGACTGGTTGATAACGTCCTTCCAATGATTGAAAAGATCTAATGGTTGTGTGGAAACCTTCCCCTGAAGAGTAACCAATAATTACCCTGGGCGTCCCGTTCACTCGAGATAAGCGTGCCAGTGGTCTTCTAATCGTTGCAACCTTGCAATCTACAGTACAACGTTTATAGCGCACATAGCGTCAGTTATGCAAGAAATCATTACATGAGCAGGCTGATAAAACAGCTCGTTGTTACACTTTAGTGGAGTGCGCAGGAGTTGGCATCGACCATTCAGTTAACCCATAACAACACCCGGTGTCTGTCGCAGCAGAGAACCTTCCACGCTCCACGTGGTCTCACTGTGCACCTAGCCTGGCGCACACTCAGTGATAAACGGCGGTTGTTGCTGTTATTTCAAAGATTTGCAGCGATTGCAAACGTTTTAGTTAATATTGTAGTTAAAATATATATGATTGCAATATGTGACCATGTCTCTTTATGTAAGGCAACGCATTAAGAAACACCTCCCTTTATTTTTTGTTTAAATAACCACAGCAATCTAATTATTAAGATATAAAATGGTTAAACTGCATCAACACATTATAGTAAATTTGAATTTTAAAAAAACTCCATTAGCTTCCAATAATTAACACACCACACTTAATGGCACATCAGATAATACCAACGAGATTCAAAAGAGGTACACTGTACGTTGCACACAAGCAACTTCACACATTGTTTATAAAATGCCAACACAAACCATGTATTAAAAAAAACACATTTAAATGGAGAGCACACTGCAAGACCAAAGGCAATACAAGTGAATGCTTAGCAGAGACCACTGGTGATTAGGCCTTACTGGTGACTCATCGGCCCTTTTCCAGACAAACAGGGTTCCTGTTTCCGACATGGATTTCCCTCCAACTTTGGCAAACCGCGCCTTGGGTTTTGGGCCCATTCCGGCGTTATCAGTTTCCTTTACAGCTTCAAGCGCAATTGCTTATTATTTAAACGTGGAATGTTCAATGCTAACAGTCGGTGTTATATATTGTTTTTTTGCCAAATTTCAGAGGGAAAGGACGGTCAGTCACTTTGCTAATGCACACACGAACGCCGACAACACAAAAGGCACACAAACTCGCAAATCAGCAGCAAAGCACCCTCTGCTGGACAGAGGACCCGGTTTTTTTGATTCATGGAACAAAATATATTTTTAACCCGGTTCCCTCAATCCAAAAAAAACAAGCCTTCTATTCTCGATAGACTGCCAATTCATTCTTTCTGACAAGTTGTTCATAGCCATAAACTGCCCTGCAGCCCGCAGACCCTACCTCCGCTTGGGAAAATAGAAAAAAACATACATAATCTTGCTGCCCTAATCAAAGACGGGGTAGGTGGGGGCGTGCGGTATAAGAGGTTTTTTTGTTTAAGAAACAAGCAATTAAAGTCTGGCTGTGAGCAATGTGAGCCGTGCTATGTTTGTGGTTTTTTCTTTCACCTGAAATGCATAAAGACCTCCCTTTTCAATGCGGCTTGCGAGGCGGGGGAGCAAACATTGACAGCCCTACTCCCGATTACAGCAACACTTCTGATTTTAGCTGCTGCTGTTGCTGTTGCTGCCAGCATGTTTCACAGGGGAGCTCGTGTCGTCAGGAGAGCGTGTAGGGCCCGTGTCGGGCACGCACGGGCACCCTCTGTGCGCCCGCAGAAGTGTCCGCAGCCTCTGCTGTGCGCCGTGCCGGAGGGCTGCCGTAGAGCGGCTGCAGGACGTGCCATGGAAATAACACCACGCGCGCACGCACACACGCACGCACAACACCACCAGTTAATATTATAGATGGTGAAGGTGCAGCCCTGCAATTGCTTTGCCTACGCTACTGCCGGCGGAAGAGAGTCTCACTAGAGGGCAGCTCCCGAGAGCTAATAACTTGGAAATCAAAAGTTAGTACAGGGATGAGCAATGCACTCACACAAAAAAAAAAAATCAGTAATTGGTTGGCTGTGGTTGCTCACTAGAGGCACCTATTGATGGCTGGAAGAATTCCAATATTTCTCTAATTATCATAATTAAAATCTTGATTTATTGAAGCATGTTTGTTTTCATAATAGTCCTCGGGTTACTATTAATGTATTGAATTATGTTAGCCCGTCAATTAACTTTTAATTCAGAAACTCATAGTAGCGCAAGGCATGAGCTTCCGTGTACGCTGTGGCTGTGATAAGACTACATCAAGGCTACCCTAACAGCGAGTTTCATTATTAAGTAAGTTGCCCATTCATTCCTCCCTTTGTAAAGCAATCTACATATGGCTGGTACTCTTTACATAACTAATGCCTATATATCTCACATATTCGCCAATATTAAAATGGCATTAGACCAGTCATTGTTTATTACCTCGTCAAAAGCCACACCAATAATGCATCACTGCTATATTTGCGTATGGGATTCTCTTGCGCTAAATTAGGTATCATACACAGGGATTGTGACCAAGTGTGTGGCTGATGTCAATTAACATTATGCACCATTAGGGATTACAAGGCTTACATTTTGGACATTAGTCGCGTCTATACTTAAAACTAGTAAACTAAGAATATATTTTTTCATATTTGCAGCAACCAAAGCTTACAGCCCGGAGGTTGACTGGTTCACTCACAGGCTAGAATTCTACATTGATTGTAACACCAGTTACCGGCTTTGAATATGTTCTAAACACTGCATAATAACGGCAGTGACTAGTGTCGAGGGGATATGAGAAACTGCGCGGTGTTGATTGCTTTAGAGGCTCATGACTGCCCATGTGTTTGGGCTTGAGTGGCACCTGCCTGACAGCAGTTGCCACGTCGTCACGAGAAAGCCCTCTTACCTTTGTGAGCTCCTCAAGGCTCGAGGTTCGCGCGGAAAACCTTCTGGATCCTGGTTCCCCGAAGTGCGCGGAAGCTCTATCATTGAGGGCTCCGCCGTAAGGCCCCCCGCCGCCAGTCGGTGCGGTCACCTTGAGTTGACGGATTTTGCCGTGGAGGTGGTGGAGGAGGCGCAGGGTTCCAGCGCTGTGCCCCATGCCCGCGTCGCTGCCCCCTACGTCGCCGCTGCCCATGTCGGGCGCCGCCAACCCCATGGCGTCGCCCGGGTCGGCAAGGGCAACTCGAGTCGGCACAGAGGAGGAGCGGTGTCGTCGCGGCAATGCGCTGCATTCCTGCCACAATGCAGAGCCTTAGCGACGAGAGACTACCAATGCTTTGGATTCAATATATGAAAAAAAAATGTCGTGTATATACTGATACAAAAAAATCGCTAGGCACAGGCCCGAGATGGCCAAGCAGACAAACCACAAATGGCAATGTGAGGTAAAGTTGTTTATGTGCTGAATGAGTTGCGCAATACTGTACAATGTTTGCTGTCCGGGAGCTGTCCATTGTGTAATGTTCCTGATGATTGCTTCGCCTGCGTACACAAAACATGGCGTCAATAACAACATGACAATGAAGAAATTGAGGACATGCAAAAACAAAAGCCTCCACTCACAAATACAGAAAGTAGTGTCAATGCTATTATTAAATCTGACTCAGCGAAGATTTTCGCTTTTGCACTATACTGCCCTCTGATGCATTTTCAGGGTCCGTACCACGTGTCGTCTGGTACGACGTTTCTCTTTACGTGCTGAAAACCGAAAAAGCTCAGAAACACAAAAACCTACCAGCATGTGGAGCGCAAACGTCGGACACGAATGCCGCACAACAGGCAATACAGAACCCTTGAATTCTAGATTTGAAGCTTTCGTGACTGCAAGGATTCATACTCTTAGTTCTTTCGGTAAAGTCACGTAGGTAAAAAATGAAATTAAAATTAAAATAAAACAATAAAAATCACGACGTTTCGGAGGCAACACAAGTCTCCGTCATCAGGTGGGACTGTCACAGCCAGATTAGCTGCATCAGGTGGGACCGTCACAGCCAGATTAGCTGCATCAAGCAGCTAATCTGGCTGTGACGGTCCCACCTGATGACGGAGACTTGTGTTGCCTCCGAAACGTCGTGATTTTTATTGTTTTATTTTAATTTATTACCTACGTGACTTTACCGAAAGAACTAAGAGTAAGAACCTTTGAAATTACACCGAGCGTCATTCAGCCCGAAACGTCGCGCGCCACTGCTGTGCTCGGGCGTGTACCGCAGCAACTCCACGTGCAGCTCCTCCTGGAACTTGCGCGCCAGCTTGCCAGCCGTGCTTTCTTTCCACTGACGCATCCCGCGCTGGACAGCGCGCAGCTCGCCGTCTTTCTCGCGCATCTGCTCTCGCAGCTGGCGCACCTCGTTCTGGAGCTCACGTGAGCCGCCCTGGCCCGCCGTGTGGCCGTTTTCACCATCGCGCTCGAGGCCCTCCCTGGAAAAAGCCTCAAGGTCGAAGTCGAAGCCGTCACGTCGTTGGCTGCATGGGTGCCCGGCGCTGCCGCTGTTCTGCCGAGCCGCGTACTTTGGTGGAGCGCCTCGCCAGCTCAGCTCGCGCTGTTGATGTGAGCCCTGGATGCTGGAAATCTTGAGAATGTGCAGCTCTTCGTTGTGATCCTAATGAACAATAGCAGCAGTTATGAACAATGCTGCGTTGAGAAAATAACACGAAAACACAGCACAATACGTGAAACAATATGTTTTCAGTTCAAAATCCCTTATATGATATGGTCGTATAGATATGTTTTAAGGTACATTGAATTTAAAAATGCAGTATTGGGCAAAACCGGTTTAGACAAATAATGGACCTTATGGGAAAAATTGGGTTGTGTTCCTGGGTCCAAAATGACCACCCCCCTCACTCTTTATTGAAGGTCTGTTCAGCTGAAACACGTGTTGGATAAGTCTCGCTGGGCAAGGTTTTCCCGTAATATGAAGCCATAATTCGTCATAAAGGTTTTATTTCTTGCTCAAATGAGCATTGAGGCAGTGCTCATCTCCTGTTTACAGTTCACAGCCCTGAACCAGTGGTGCAAATTCCACATTCCTATGGCAGGGCTAATCTATCCAAAGGACAATCGCTGTTGGGTTGAATCAACCCCCTAGCAGGATTTGGCCTCGCAAAACTTCTGCCGCTGAGACACCCAGCCCGGTGATTTCTTGAGGACGGCACCTGAATCAACCTCTCCTTGACCTCCTCCACGGCGGCTGCTTTTTCCCGCTCCAGTCGCTCCCTCAACTCATTCAGCTCCTTCTCCTGATGGAGGGATGGGGCCGCGGGGTTCACATTTACTTGAAGGGCATCTCAAGATCCAACACAAACACACTGAATCCAAACCCCCCCCCCTGCCTCCATCTCACCACCCTAAAGCCAGCGTGAGACTTTGTTTACTCTGCTTGATGCCATAGAACAAACCGTGTGTTCAATACATGCTGCAACCACTGAAATACCCACGGAAGAAGAATCGTCCAGCACTGCACACTGCGGGGTCCTTGTAAATAAATTTTTTTTTTTTTACAGTGCGGTGTTCATAATGCGGTTTCAGCTTAAATAACCTGGAGTTTAGCAGACTTTAAGGAATCGCTTTCAGGATTGGATTCGGCCTTGAAATAAATTACATTCACCGAATTCTGAGAATTCAACCTGACCTTGGCTTCACATTAATAGGTAGAGGTGCAGCCCTGCGATCTGCTTTGCTCACGCCACTGCTGGCAGAAGGGCCCCCACGAGAGGTGGTGGGTGTGAAGGGCACCCCCAGACGGTATCTTTCCACGCTGGCCAATCTTGGAAAAAGTGGCAGGAACCACACTTCACCCCATGATATCATTGTTTCGTGCAGAGAGATCTATTTACCATTCTTCACTTGAAATGAACAAAGAAAGATGAATTACCGGTAATAAATAATAATCTGATTGAAAATGCCGAAGAAGGTACAATGCTGGAGTCCACCCATATTAAACATCACTCTTCCCTGTCACCAATATTAATATAACAGCGTATTCTATGTGTGCATGACTTCATTATATGAACATTAGTTTAATCCTCTCTTTCTCAAGGGAAATGTAAAAAGTTAATACCGCACCACAAATGCAAACGGCACCCCCCCCCCCCCAACCGTGTGCTCCCCTCCCACCCCGTTCATGCATGAACGGTTAGTGCGGTACGGGTAGCTACGTACGGTGCGAAAGAAGTTCAACATGCACGTGCGTGCACGAGCTCTCACGAGCGTGCCCGGCGATGGTGGAGGCGCGGAAGAGTGTTGCGGCACGGCGGCTCCCGTGAGGCCGTCTCACCTTGGCGACTTGCAGCTGCTGCGCCTGCCGCGTGCGGTCGCTCAGCTGCTGCTGCAGGTGCAGCACGTGGTGCCGCAGGTCGTCCCCCACCTCGCGCAGGCCCTGCAGCGCCCGGCTCGCGGGCAGCCGCGCCCCGCTGGCCCCCAGCAAACACACATGGCAAAGGCCCCGACGTAATTCAAGCTGAAGGGGACCGCTCGGGGCAAGTGCTGTTCGCGATTAGCGGCACATGTGCAGGCCGGCACGGCCCACGATGGGGGTGGGTGGGCAGCGCCACGCCCCCGGCCGCCTTTGTACCCCCCCAGTGGCGATGTTTAACACACCATATTTAAGGCTGAGTCGACCTAGGGAGTGGGGGGCCCAGGACCGATTCAGATAATCGTCACTGGACAAGCACACACGCTCGGCGGATAGTGCATTCTTGAGCATGGCAATATGCATGTTCACAATCTAAATGCCAATGTCGAGGTCTGCTGACCAATGATAAAAGAGTTTCAGAAGAGAGTGTGTGTAGTTTTGCTATTCCTCCTCCGTTGAAGGAGTGCAGACTAAGCATTGCCCGGGTGTCGATGATAAAAGTAAAAAAGAAAATGTGGGTATTTCCACATCAACGTATGCGGGTCATAATTGGTTTTTTACCCTTTTATCTGGCAACAAAACTGACACCTTTTTAACGAGGAGTCATGTTTGCATAGACCACAATACCTGCAGTCATAATGCAAAAAAAACATAACTCTGATAATGTATGCACTGTCCTTGAAGTTGATTGGTCCACACCCGAGACAGCTTTCCTTAGAGCTTAGAGCCTAGTCTCACATGGGTTGGACCAGATGATGCCAAAAGGCGCCTTTTGGCGTCATCTGGTCCAACCCATGTGAGACTAGGCTCTGAGGAAAGCTGTCTCGGGTGTGGACCAATCAACTTCAAGGACAGTGCACATTATCAGAGTTATGTTTTTTGTTTGCATTATGACTGCAGGTAATGTGGTCTATGCAAACATGACTCCTTGTAAAATAGGTATCAGTTTTGTTGTCAGATAAAAGGGTTAAAAACCAATTATCATATTTTTTACTGCCAAATGAGGAACCAATGGTGTATACGGGTTATTTTCACTTTTCCGCTATCTTAATCTGTTCTAGCCTTACCAATCCCAGCAGTTGTATACCTGTGCGTGGCTCTGGCAGGGCTCCTGGGAATGCTCTTGCTGCCTGTGCTCTCTATCAGCTCTTGAATCTTCTCGATCTCAGAAGCGAGCTCGGTCGCCAGACTTTGATCCTGCCGCTCAGCCTGCTCGCTCATCTCGCTCTGCCTCTCCGCAAGCTCGGAGCTCAGTGCACGCAGCTCTGCTCCCAGCCTCTGGCTCTCCGTCTCTCCCTCGCGAAGCTCCATCTGCAAACGCAGCCTCTCACTCTCTCCGTTTTGGAGCTCCTGTCTCATCCTCTGTACCTCGTGGTGACCCGAGTGCAGGCTTTCCTCCAACGTCTGTTTTTCAATCTCCCTCTGGCGAAGCTCTTTCTCTTGCCTCAGCAAGGCGATCTCCTTTTGGTGAAGCTCCATCTCGAGCCTCTGCCTCTCCGTGTCTCGCTCGCGCAGATCCTTCTGCATCCTCTGCATCTCCAGGCCGCATGCCTGCAGGTCCGCCATCGTCTTCTGACACTCTCTGTCTCTCTCGTTGAGTTCCTCCTCCATTTTCTGCGCGCCAAGCACCTTGTCGTTGAGCCTCTTCTCCAGCCTCTGGTTTTTCGCCTGCGCTTCCTGCAGCTCCGCCACGAGCCTCTGCCGCTCCTCGTCCCCCGCCTTCTCCTTCGCCGACGCCTCCGCGTTCAGCGCGCGCAGCTCCTTCTCCGCTCTGTGCAGCTCCGAGTCTCTCGCGTGGATCCTCTTCTCCAGCTGGAGCTTCTCGCCGTCCCATTCCCTCTCCGCCTGCCGCTTGCTCTGCTCCGCAGCCTGCAGCTCGTCTTGCGCCCACTGCTGCTTCGTGATCGTCTCCTGGAGGTCTCTCAGGAGGCGATGCTTCTCGGCCTGGACTTCCTTCTGCAGCCTCTTCCTCGCTGCCTGCGCGGCGAGCAGCTCCTGCTCCAACGCCGCCCCCTTGGCGGTGAGCTTTTCGACTTCTCGCTCCTTCTCCTGTGCGCGAGTTCACAACGACGACGACGACAACAACAATGACAAAAACAATCCACAATGTTTGCCTTTCATAGACTGTTGGCGCAAGTGTTGATAGTGAGCACCTACTGAGGGGCTGTCGTGGCCTCACCACCACCGGCCCACCTTATACTGGTAGGAACCTCCTGGTTACACCAGCCCACAGGGGATTATTGTGTCCGTCCGTCCGTCGTGCAGGGAGGGGCTGGGTGGGGAGGGAGGGGCTGGGTGGGGAAGGGGAGGATGGAGAGGGGCTGGGTGGGGAGGGGCTGGGAGGGGAGAGTGGGGATGGGCTGGGTGGGGAGGGTGGGGCTGGGTGGGGGGGGGGAGAGGTGGGGCTGGGTGGGGAGGGGCTGGTCACCCCGTGGTGCCCTTATAAAACTCAATGTTTAACCTACTCACGCCGGTTTGTGCCCACCCTCACAGTCTGGCATATTTGCGGAATACACCACGCCGCCGTTGACCCTGGCTATTGAGCGAGCAACCCAACGTTCCTACCGTCTCCCTCCGCAGGAATGTGTTTCTCCCAACTGCAGATGTTCACGCACGACATCACCAGTGCTCACTTGACGTTAAGATTACCTAGGGAAGGCCCACGACCCATTCAGACGCCACTCGTCACTGATATTAGGCTTGAGGCTCGGTGAGGCTTTCTTGGTTAAATAAAAAAAAAAAATTCAAGAGACAGTGTAGGAAGCTGAAGTCGAGTGTGGAGTAGAGCGGTAAAGTGTGGTGTTGAGCCCTGTGGCTTTAACGCAATGCACAGTGAACCCTGTGACCTGAGTTCCATTCTTGGCCACGGCTAACATCAGTTTCGCCCCCCCCACCCCTACTTTACCAACCCGCACTGACCAGCGTGGTGAAGTATGGTCAAACAACCCACACGGCGCGGGGAGGAGGCTGTACATGCAGTGAAGTGTACACATTGCGTCCACTGTTTGACGCATGCCACCGGGCGACGGAGACGCGCGTGCGTGCGGGACATCTCACGGCTTGCAGGTGGGCGCGCAGGGCCTGCAGGGCCTCTTGCTGCTCGTGCCGGAACGACTGCTCCACGGCGCACACAGCCGCCAGCCGCTCGGCCTGCAACTGCCGCGCCTGGGTCCGCAGCTCCTCCACCTCCTGTCGGAACACACCACCGTGAGCGCCCACGCCACGGTACGTGTGACGGGTCTTACCAAGGGCGGCGCCTTGTACGTGTGTTGAACCTCTTTTTGCACCGTACGTAGCCAACCGTGCTAATCGGAGGTGTGGGGGAAGGGCAACAAACTGAACACAAAAAGCAGTTCGGAAAGAAATTCGTTTTACGATCTACATTCAAAAGTGCAACGCTCCGGTGGAGGAGCATCTCGGGAAGATGTTCGTGCACTTCACGGGCTCACTGTTTGTTAGCCAGGCCGGGCCAGGCCCGTGACTGGCAAGGATGGGCAGTATCTAAGTGACACGTGATGAAAATATGTAGCATCGTTACATTTGTAATCTATAGAATAAAAGGGAAATTTGTAAATGTGTGTGTCTGTTCGAAATATTTAGCATACTTCCCAACATGCAACAAACTTGAAATTTGGAATGTGGGTAGCTTCCAGACTGCACACAATGCAAACGCATAAAAAAATTACTTTTGTATTTGAGGCGGGGAGGGGCGCAATAATGGATATATTTTGCACGGCAAGTGAGCGGTGACGTCACATTTGGGAAACATGTTGGCCCTATTTTCCGTTTACCGTTTTTTTTAAAGCGGATTTCTTTAAGCAGAGGCATGCTTAGTCGTTTTTTACGCCCATCTGTCTGTCTAACCAATGTTTGTGAGATCAGATAAAATAGAGACGCAACATTTTCTGAATGGATTTGTACGCGCCAGCTAGACAATATTTTAGACCGACTTACGGTGTTTATTTCTGCAGTAAATAAAACATTTGACATTAATACATTCTCAGAAATGTTGAGAAATGAAATCAAGTTCATATTCCCTCTGTACGCGCACGGGAATTGAAATAATAATAACATCTTCGTTATTTTATTTCTATTTTTTTTATTTGTTTTCCTCTCATTTGGCGCCCCACTTAACTTGGCGCCCTAGGCGACCGCCTAGCTCGCCTATATCGACGGGCTGCCCCTGTAGCCAGCACTTGTGGATTCGAGATCATGAGTTTTTAATCAGACTTTCATTACATTATTTATAAATACAATAGAATCTGTATTTAAAAACCACCAAATTGTGACCAGCCAATAATGTAAAAAAAATTAACCCGTAAAAACAAAGTTTTTCACTATAAATCCTTTATATGCGTGGCGGCTAGAATCCTCTCGTCATCTGGCTTGAGATGGCTGCCACCTATGGGTC
Source organism: Lethenteron reissneri (assembly GCF_015708825.2). Classification (NCBI taxonomy): domain Eukaryota; kingdom Metazoa; phylum Chordata; class Hyperoartia; order Petromyzontiformes; family Petromyzontidae; genus Lethenteron; species Lethenteron reissneri. Next base: position 6,141,123 of record NC_083805.1, read on the forward strand.
AGATGATTGCCTGCCACCATTAAGCAATTGGTAATTAAATATAATTTTCTTTTTTCCTAAAAGGTGTAAAAATTTGGAAACATTTTTTCACGAAAATTAATTGTCACGCACAACGAGTCTGTGTGCAAAATGTCAGCTCGATTGGATCACGGCAAGTGGGTTAAAAAACGACCGAAAAATTTGCACGGTCGTAAGCGCGCAAGCAAGCAAGCAAGTGAACTTAATATAAAGGATTTAAAAAAGCAAAAACACATTCCTGCGGAGGGAGCTGGTAGGAACGTTGGGTTGCTCGGTCAATGGCCTGCAGGGTCAACGGCGGCGTGGTGTATTGAGTTGCAGCTGTACACATCTCAGCGCCCGAAGGGAAGAAAGCTAACGGATGCCCAACCTGCGTCAGCTGCGAAGTCACCTCCCGCAATCCACGCGTCGCCTGTCGCTCAGACTCCAGGTCCAGTGCGAGGGCTCGGACGGCCATCGCCCCCTCCTCCTGCCGCGCCACCCGCTCCCGTTGCCGCTCCATCTCCCAAGCGGCACGCTCCGTGCCAACCGCTCGCTGCGCCTGCACGGCATGGTGGTGCCCGTGGGTGCACGTTGACCTGGCCGTCCACTCACGAGCGGGAGCCTCTCTGCCCACGATTCTCTAGACCAGTAATTCTCGAGTCCCACAATACCCTAGTCCCACCATTCTCTAGGCCCACAATTCTCTAGTCCCACAATCCCCTAGTCCCACAATTATCTAGTCCCACAATCCCCTAGTCCCACAGATTGCTAACCCCACAATTCTCTTGTCCCACAATCCCCTTGTCCCACAGTTTGCTAACCCCACAATTCTCTAGTCCCACAATTATCTAGTCCCACAATTATCTAGTCCCACAATTGTCTAGTCCCACAATACCCTAGTCCCACAATCCCCTAGTCCCACAGATTGATAACCCCACAATTATCTCGTCCCACAATACCCTCGTCCCATAATTCTCTATTCTAACAACGTTTTTACACCAACAACGCAACTGTAAAACTAACCTTGGGTCTCACTTGCAAAAGAGATGTTAATGTTTTAGCTCAAAAGTTAGTGAACTCTACCCACAATCCCTTAACAAGTGTAATCCATCCTGGGATGGTGAATTCATTTTCATGTACGTGTCAAACCACGGACTTATTCCACAAATTAAGCCACATTTTCAAAATAAACTGTAGATAGTACCTTCGAAACGACACCCTGTACACCATATAGATATCAGTAGGATGATGCTGACATTTTGATGGTGAGGTTGCCAAATTTGTGAAAATGCGTTCATTACTCAAGGCCTCACCATCTCAGTGGCTTCCTCTCTGAGCCGGGCACTCAGTTTGAGGGCAGCAGCCTCCTGCTCCCTGAGGGCAGCCCGCAGCTGGCACACCTCCTCCTCCCTCGCCTGAAACCAAAGAAAAAGTCAACGCGTGGGCTCAGATTACTCGCAAACACCATCAGAGAAAAATAAACTCTGCTGACACATCTGGGGCAGCGATGGTTCAGCGCACGGCACCGTTGAACCCAGTGACTCCAAGTTTGATTCACAGTCATTGGGGAGTGGTGCTAACCCGAAACGGATGCTGGGAGTATGGATGCTTAATTTGCAACCCCATTTGTCGAGGCACCGTACGTATGAACTTCTTTCGCGCCGTACGTCACCAACCGTGCTTATCGGAGGTGCGGGGGAAGGACAAGAAACTGAACACAACGGGCAGTCCTCAAGAAATGAGTTTTCAATCTATATTTAAAAATGCATTGTTCCAGTGACTTCTTAATATCGTAAGAGCGTTCCAGACGGCCGCAGAAGCGCATCTGAAAGCGCGCAATGCAGCAATCGTCGTTGTTCGATGGCCAGCCAAAAGCCTCTGCTGCGAGGATGACTGCATTTCGCGTGATGGTTTATGCTCCTGAACGAGCTCAGCCGGGCAATGTGGTTGTATGTGCGTATGTAGAACTTCTTTTGCACCATACGTAGCCAATCGTGCTTATCGGAGGTGTGGTTCATTTGTGGCAAGCACTTTGAGTGTAACGAGCTGCATTGGTCAGATTCTGCAGCGCCTGTCACGTGCACCACGGCACGGCTGTTGCTCGACACCTCACAGGTGCATTGCAACCGCGGCGGCTCGCGGCACGCGGCGGCTACGCGCGGGGGCCACGTCCGTGTGCCCACCTTCACGGTTTGCGCGTAGTGCGCGAGCTCTGCCGTGTGGCGATCGGCGAGATCCGCCAGCGCTCGGCTCCTCTCCTCCTCCAGCCGCTCTGACAGCTGACGGGGGCGGGGAGGGAGGGATGGGGGGGGCATTGGGGCAGAGGTGACGATCATCGTGCGACCGCCACTCGGGCAACCTCGCAAGCTTTGCTCAAAAGACGCAACGGTCAGGACAACGGCCCATTAGGGAACGAGGCAGCTAACAGGGACGAGCCTTGGATGCTTCTGCTGCCACTCTTTGGATCTGCGATAGGTTGGTTGAGTCTGGGCGGTGGGGCCTTTGGCAAATGCAGTGATTTACTTTGGAAAGGGTAAAAAATTTCATTCAATTTAGTGCATAAACGCTTGAGAGGTGATGCAATGAATTTAAATCCAAAAAAGCGAAATAAAATCCGAAAGTGTCTGCCTGAAAATCTGACATCATCCCTGTAATGATAAAAATATGACTGTATAGATGAATAACTCCATGTGCAGAAAACTCAAAACAAACCACGGCAAATAAAAGGCTCAGAGTTAGAGCCACTGGATGGGCACAGGTAAGGCACCAATGTGGTCCTGCAAAGTAGCCATGCGGCTGTAAATCACAGAGCAGGGCTTTCGAAGCTGAATTGTAATGTATTTGCTGGTGGAGACGAGAGCTATTAAGAGCCTCATACGCAGGATATCCCACACGCCTGGATGCGATTCAGCCATCTGAAATAGAATCGCCGCGCTGAGCTGTTGTACGATTGGACGCAAGCTGATTCCACATGAAAGGAAGCCAAGAGTGCCAATTACTGACGGATCATGAATGCGTCTGTGTGAGAAATAACCACCTGCTCCAGCTCCTCGGTTTTCAGCCTCACGAGTTCATCTCTGTGCTTCTTCAGAGCTCCCTCCTGAAACGGGAAAAAATAAAAGACAACTTTAATAACCTCGATGCAGACGATGCATTTTTTTCATGGCTTGCTCACATTTTTACTTGTCGACTGTGTTCATTTGCACGACAAAAAATAACCACCCACACCAAATGTCACCCCGTTCAACACGTAGGATTTTGCGACCAATATTATCCGTAGCAGAGCTTTTGTTCGTTAGATCGCGTAAAAACGTGTCGTTAAACCCACCACCACCCGACACGGCCAATTAGTAAGGCTTGTCACGTAAACAAAACGTGCCAATTCATTCGAGTACAGTACTCGCATTGTAAATGTTGTGGGTTTTTACTTGTTACGATGTGAAATTACGCAGCGAAAATAATCCCCGACGAAACGTTTGCGTTACACCTCCACCTGACCGAACAGAAACGGTCCGCCTGCTGTATTGTTTCCACCTTGTGTGGCTATCGAAACGTCGCGATCGATGACTTATTTTGTCTCTCTACGTGACTTCACCGACAGAACCAAAGAGGATAGAGACGTCAATCTCCCGCAGAATAACGCGCCCTCACCTTCTCCAGGGCGAGGCTCTCCACGGTGCCAGCGAGGCGCCTCACCTCGTCCTCCCTCAGCCGCTCCATCTCCCTCGCGTGCGCCGCTCGCGCCCTGCCCAGCTCCCTCTCCTTCTCCTCCAGCTCCCTCTCCTGCTGGACGCGCATCATGGTCAGCTCAGCCTGCAGGCGAGCCAGGACAGCGTCCTTGTCCCTCGACTCCTCCGACACCCTCTTCACCTCCGCTTCCGCCCACCTCCGCGCCGCGGCGGTCTCCCTCCCCTGCTGCAGCTGCGAGCGCCCGAGCTCCTCCGCCTTCGCCTGCAGCTCCGTCCTCTTGTCCTGCAGCTCCGCCTCCTTCTCCTGGAGCACCGCTCCCCTGTCTTGTAGCTCCACGCCCAACACCTTGTTCTCGTCTCTCAGCGCGCCGAGCTCTGCTCTCAACCTGCTCTGCTCCTCTTTGGCCCTCGCCAGCTCCACCTCGAGCCGGGCGTGATCTTCCCTCTGTGCCCTGAGGTTCTCTCCCTTCGCTCTAATCTCCACCTCCAGCCTTGTTTGCTCCTCTCTCTGGGCCCTCAGCTCTTTGCCTTTGGAATCGAGCTCTGCCTCCAAGCGCAGCGCGCGCTCCTTGCTCTGCGTGGAGGCCAGCAGCCGCTCCGCGAGCACGCTCTCCAGCGCCGTCTCCCTCCGGCTCCTCCCCAGCTGCTCCACGTCTCGCTCCTGGCCAGGGGACCTGTCCTGCTCAGTGAACATCACCAAACACCACCGCTGTAACATCATCGTCGTCGTCGTTGTCATCTTTGTCGTCACGACGGTGACCGTCGTTAGATTTTTGCTACCAATCAAGAGCATCATTAGCATCATCATGTTCAAATCACCATGGACACCAACAACCACATCTCCATGCTGGAGAATATGCATGTCGGGATAACGTGTGCACACCATGCGGAAAAACCAGCGAACACGCCAACGTTGGGCCAACGTTGGCGTGCACCTGGAACCGCTGGTTCACATTGGCCCAGCGGTTCCACGTTTACTGGGAACACACAACGTGCACCCGAGAGGAGGGTGTTTGCGTCCGTGCCACCGGAGCGTGCGCCTCCATTACCCTGGCGGCGACGGTGCCGGGGGCAGCCGCTGGTAGCGCATGCGGGAGGCGCGGTGGGGCGCGCGTCTGTGCGCTTCTGTTTGCTGGAGTCGTCCGAGCTGGGTCTGCACGCGTCGGCACTGCTGCTTCTGCTGCTTCTTGCCGGCCGACCAGACCTGACCTGCTGGACACACACAGAAGCTCCGTTTGTAACGACAGTACGCGGTGCTTATATTCATCATGATTCATATTCTTGGTACTTTCGGTAAAGTCACGTAGAAGCTGTCCTCAGGTGAAGAAACAGGTCCGTTCTTCACCTGAGGACGGCTGCTTGCGTTGTGGCCGAAACGTCGTGAGAATTATTTTATTATGTTTTATTTTTATTATTTTATTACTTCCCTTCTACGTGACTTTACTGAAAGAACCAAGAAGATGAATCCCTGTAGTCACGAAAGCTTTAAATCGAAATTCATCATGATTGCCGAGTACATGCACCGAAGCCTCAAAACCGCCAGTGGTATCCTGGGTATACATCAATGTAATCGTTAAAAAAAGTCGACAGCCATTTGTCAATGCACTGCTGGATGACGAACTCCCCGTGGGGTTTGTTTGACCATACTTCACCACACTTGTTAATATGGGTTGGTGAAGTTGGGGGGGGGGGGGGGCACCCAAGACAGGTTCGCATTTTACTCGACGCTAATGTCAGCCGTGGGCTGGGAGTCGAATTCATGTCGCCAGGTTCACAGTGCAGTGGCATGTGCGGCACCGCGCATAACGATGGCAGTAGTAAAGTTGTTTCTCTGTAAATCTGGGGCAAACGTTAAACTTGAAGCCATTTGAGAAATATGACACAAGGCAAAATATATCTACCAACTTTACAATGCCCCCCTTGCCCCAGGCTGTACTCTGTTCTACCTGAGTTTAGTGCATGCCACCTGTGCTTTGGGCGATGCCACACGTGGCACACACACTGTTCACGTGTGTTCATTAAGGAGCGTGCAAGACATATCTCCCCATACGACTGCAGTCACCGCAATCCAAGGAACAAATTGTGGCCTAAGTCAAAATGTGTTTTTTTCGATAATAAGTTGAAAATAATTAACGAGAACCTTGCAACAATTTAGCAGTAAATCATTCGTCTTTACAAAAGAGGTCCACGAACCACCTCTCATTCGTTGCAGTTCCGCGCAAATCGCTGCAGGCAAGTTCCTCCTCGCTTGTAAGCACTGCAACAATACTATTATACTGGTAGGAACCCACTGGTTCCACCAGCCCACAGGGGATTATTGTGTCCGTCCGTCGTGCAGGGAGGGGCTGGGTGGGGAGGGAGGGGCTGGGTGGGGAGGGGCTGGGTGGGAAGGGTGGGGCTGGGTGGGGGTTTGTGCCCGCCCTCACAGTCGGGCATATTTGCGGAATACACCACGCCGCCGTGGGCCCTGGCCATTGACCGAGCAACCCAACGTTCCTACCAGCTCCCTCCACAGGAATGTGTTTCCAATGGTAACACAAATCGGCAACGTAGCTAGATGTTAGATATGCCCCACCGGCTTGTTTATGCGTTATTTGCGTTAATTTTCCATTGCATTTGCAATAGAGACTCGCCAACGCACACAGTGCTCAACCAACAGAGCTACAGCATCAACACCAGAGCCTAACGAACGACATTTCACCCCATTGTCCTTCGCTGGGAAACTTTGACGCATGTTGGTGTTTTACAACAACAGTAACACAACAACAACAACAACCCCCTTTCGCAACCAAGTGGCAGTGACTTCATCACGGCGCCTGTGCCAGGACAGGTGCACCGTGAGGCCACGTGTCGAAGGCTGGCTGCTCACTGGAGGTCACGGGACAGACCAAGGTGCCACATGGGTTGGCCGAACGACTGAGATGACTGGCAAGATGCACCAGCGGCGCCCCCTGCTGTGCCAACTTGCAACTCCGGCTGACCGCCTGATGAAGCTGGTTGTAATTACCGGCGAAACGTCGTACTCGAATCGTAAATGCTGTGTGGTTTACTCTCCCACACACCGGTGTTGCTGAACTGGTAACGAATTGGCATGTTCTGTTTACGTGACAAACCTTACTAATTGGCTGTGTCGGGTGGTGTCGGGGTTTAACGACACATTTATATTCACGCGATCCAACCCCCAAAAAAACTTTTTCATGGATAATATTTACTCTTTGGTTCTTTCGGTAAAGTCCCGTAGAAAATAAAATCAAATAACAATAGAATACGACGTTTCGATTGCAACACAATGCCACACAGAGAGTCGGTTAACACACAATTAACGCATAGCCTGGTTGATTACATTCTTCCAAATGATTGCTAAATTAGAAGTTAAGTGTGAAACAGACAAAACATTTTAGAGAGAGAAATAGGAAGTTTGACACAGTGGTGCTGTCTTTTCTTTTTGTCATTCTTTGGAGGAGGGTGGTCAGCCACGTGGGGTGTGTTGCCTGTTGTGTTGTCCGGCTCTCTGTGTTGTGTTGCATTGTGTTTCTAAGTTGACGATGTTTGTTTTAATCATTCATTCTTACCTGATGATGGTTGCTTGTGTTGCAATCGAAACGTCGTATTCGATTATTATTTGATTTGATTTTCTACGCGACTTTACCGAAAGAACCAAAGAGTAATTCTTGCAGTCACGAAAGCTTCGAATCTAGTTTGGATAATATTTGGTCGCGAAAACCTACTACTACTACGTGTTAAACTTGCTGCATTTTAGCCGCCCGGCGCTCCACTCGGTGTTTTACACACAACAACAAACGACAAACCAAAAAACACATCCTTTTCCCGACATGTGTCATTGCATACATTGGTTCTAACAGTTCCGTGGTGCTCAAGTTTTTAAGTGATCTCTGATCAAAACACAGAAGGCATGAAAAATACGAATAGGTTTTTACCAGTTTCTGGCAATAACACTGGAGGTGTTAAGATGTTCAAACACCAAATAGAAACATTTTGCAAGGACTCAAGTACTGCCTTAACCGCACACGGTACTTGTTGGTGAGCATGCAAACAAACATTGCTCTGTTAATATAGTACGTGTACGTTAATGCAGTACTTGATTGTTTGAACATCTGAACAAAACTCCTGTTGTATTGCCTGTTCTTATTTTTCATACTTTGCTACTGGAAAGAATGTTAATGCAGTCATTGATTCCTTGCCAAATGTATCTATTTGAAGTTTGAACATTTTAACACAACTCCTGTTTTATTGCCAGAAAGTATCAAACCTATTCTTATTTTCTTACGTTGATACTGGCAACAACAACAAAGGCCCCACGATACAACAGAGGACGAGAACGACAAAAAAAACACCGAACCATCTGCGATTATCTGACCGGTGGCAATAACCCGCATCCCGGACGAACACCGCGCACTTGAACCTCACCACGGCCCGGTGACTGCGGACATCACCACGACCACCACCACCACCACCAACTCCCCCACCAAAGGCCGACAGCCGACACGACCGTCAGAATCTGGATCAAAGAATATGCGTCTGCGCTGGAGGAATCCGATGAGCTTGCGAAGCCGCCCAAATGATCGTCCGTACGTTGTGCCGACTTCTTCGGAGGCCCAGCCGTGGGTGAATCGGGAGGTTTGACGAGGACTGGACAAGTGGCAGTCCGTTAAGGACTCTTCCCCCCACCCCCCTTCCTCTCTCCGTCTCCAGCCCTCGACGTGCGTGCAAAGGGATCGATGAGTTTGAAGTGTTTAGCGCGACGCGGTGGTTACCGTGGGAGCCAGCTGAGTCGGAATATAAATAACCGGCGACAAGAATTCGCCGCCAACAGAAATGGTATTCGATGCAACAGCTATGTTATGGGGCTCTTTTTTTGGCCGGTATCAAAGTATGAAAACACAAATGATAGGTCAACGAAGTGGCTTATCATGACGTGGACATTTATAGCAGCCAAATACTCTCTAAACGCATGTCGATTCTAAATCTGGAGGGAAAAACCGGACGACCCTGAGAATAATCCACACGACCACGGGAGAGAGACACGCAAACTCCAAATATACAGCAGGCGTCAGGGTTGGGATCCAACCCACGACCTCCTGTATACCAGGCGAAGTAATTAACATCTCACCACATCATCAGTGTGAGGGCCGCCACCCATTTGAAACCATTGGGGTTTGAGGGTACCACGATGATGGGGGGTATTTTCACATTTGTGTATTTTCGGGGCCGCACGTCCAGGGGGTCGCACTAAAAGCCACCCCGGGGGCCGCCAGTGGCCCTGCAGGCCTTGCAATGAAGAACGCTGGCGCTGGAGGTGTCGTCACCGGGACAGAGGCATTCTAAGAATAAATGTTACCTTGTTCAACGAACTCACTAGGCTCTAGCGGTGGTGCAATGTTGATGATGAAAAAAGAAGAACGTAATCAACCAGGCAGGGTGTTGACTGTTATGTTATCCGACTCTCTGTTGTATTACATTACATTTCTAAGTATACTAGATTTGTGTTTCTATTTAATTTATACTTGATGATGAATGCTTGTGTTGCAATCGAAACGTCGTATGCTAGTATTTAATTTAATTGATCATTTTATCTTTATACGTGACTTTACCGAAAGAACCAAAGAATGATGGTGATGATGGTTTACGCTCCTTGACAAGACTGGGGGGGGGGGGGGGGGGGGGCCCGGTGCGCCTCCGGTTGCCTCGTTACCTCTCGGCGAGGCCGCTCCAAGGGACCGCTCCGCTCGGACGACGTCTCGGGCCCGGCGTTTCCCTCCGCCCCGTCCCCGGCGGCCCCCCGCGCCTCTCCAGGAAGCTGCCGTCCAGCAGGGAGGGCCCCCCGCTGTCGTCCGAGGACAGCTCGTCGTTCGTCGAGACCTCCCCGCGCTCGTCACCTGGAACATTGCGGAGTTTTAGGGCGCAGATCCAGCCCGCCTTCTTCAAACCGAGCCCAGTGTGCGCGCGAAGTTAAAACCCCGTACTTTGGTTGTTGCTGTTGTTGTTTGGTTGTTGTTGTCGTGTCTGCCGGGCGGCGCATTGTAAAGAGGTCAGCGGGGGCAGTACACCTCACCATCAAACTAAGACTAAATAATGTTTTATTTCACCAGGTAAGGCCCAATGAGCAATCTAGCTCCTTTTCAGAAGCGACCTGGCCACAATGATAGCTCAACAAAGTGGCTTATCGCGTGGAAATGTATAGCAGCGAAATACTCTAAACGCATGTTGATTCTAAATGTGGAGGGGAAAACCGGAGGTGCTGGAGGAAATCCACAAGACCACGAGACGTCAGGGTCGAGATCAAACCCAAGACGTCCTGTATACCCGGCGAGGTAGTTAACATCTCGCCACCATCAGGGTTGCCACCTGCCTTGGTTTTATCAGAACGTCGCCTTTTTGAGGTGGCCATCCTCAGAAATCTGCAAGTCTTCGTGGGACATAACAAGTCCCGGCTTGTGTCCGCAGCCTAATAATGAATCATTCAAAACAACGCTTTTAACCTGAAGCCATGCCCTCTTTCTTGGCATTTCGAGTAATATCTATTTCCGGAGGTGGCAACCGAACGCACCGTCCCTGTGCAGGCCGTGGCTGAAGAGGGAGCGCACGTGCTCCGTGCGGACAGACTCCAGGTCGCTCTCCACCGTCACTTCGTCGAAGCTGCGCAAGGGTACGCCTGGATGCGAAGACAAATGACTCCTGTCAAGACACGCAGACACTTGGGCCAAGTGCTGTGAGGTGAGCACCTGGGCATGCAGAGAAATGGGAAAAAATAGGCTCATGTCGCCGTACAGAGTCTGTGAGGGCAAGTGCTGCGAGCGAACGCCTATTAAGGCCTGAGAGGTGTGTGAGAGAATGGTGGGCCAGCACCCCATCTTTGTTTCCCCAATGCTCACCGAAGGCTGAATTGACTCTGGTCAGGAATCAAACTCAGGTCGCTGTGTTCGTCGAGCAGTGCAGTAACCAATGCGCCACAGCTCCACGTACACATGCATACACTATAAACGCAATTTTTATTTTTATTTTACCAGGTACAGCCCACTGAGCTGTATAGCCTTTTTTTCAGAAGCGACCTGGCCACATATGATAGCTCAACGAAGTGGCTTATCACGTGGAAACTTATCGCAGTCAAATACAAACAAGGGGTTTGAAATATATATTGAATAACTGCGTAGGTGCGTGAACTTATCGCACGTGTAAGTTTCTCCAATGTGGAGCAGCCTTTACCAGCGAGCATGCGGGGCAGGCTACCGGCCATCTCCTTGTTGCTCCCACGAGACATCTGGGCCTCCCAGCTCTCCCAGGAAGCCCCCGGCACCGACGTTTTCTCGGCAACCATCGCCGCCGTCCGACGCTCGCCAAATCCGGGCCGGCCTCCCTGAGCGCCATCCTCCCACAGGGCAGACGCCCGGCTCGGTGGGCCCCTGCCACAGCCGGCGACGCCAGAAAGGATGCGCGAGAAATCTGGCTCCTTTTGGGATGGCGAAGAAGAGGCCGTGACCTCAAGTCGAGTGCCGGTGAGCTGGCCCAATTTTGTTCTGGCAGTCGGGGAGGGAAGGTTCGGCGTGGGAGTGCCACTCAAGCCGCCGCCACCGCCGCCCCTGCCAGCAGGGCCGTGTCGGCCTTGCTGGTCCACGGAGAAGCTGTGGCCGGTCGGCTTCGTGCCACTCACCGCATCGTGCGTGGCGGATGGAATCGTGGGCGCGGCGTGTGGATTTGTAGATGCTAACATACTGCTGTCTTTGTTCCTGTTTCGATTCGGGGAAGACACCGGCACATTTACCATCAGAGGCGTGCATCGGCTACCAGCCGTCAACCCTTCTGGTGATTTTGAAAATTGCTGCTTATCTTCACTGCCCTCCTTGCTGTGCATCTCCACCATGGAGAGGTTGCTCACAGCAGTCTGTAAACTCCACCGCCCGTCACTGCTCGATTCAACGGGAGGACCAGGAGCCTCCGACGAGGAGAGGTTGCTGCGGCTTTTGGCCCGAATCTGGCTTCCCAGCGAGTTCCTTCTCTCCGGGTGAAAATCCTCGGGCAGTTTTACTTCCTGCCGCTTGGGACGAGCCCTTTTCTTTCACATTAGCGGGGGAGCTCTGCTTCGTCAAACCTTCCCTCTCACGAACGATCACCTCCTCGAGGTCGTTCGCGAGGTCGTGCCTGAATTTCTGAACGAACGTCATGCCCATGCCCCTACGAGCGTCGGCTCGTGACGCGCTCGTCTCTCCGTCTCTACTCCGACGTGAGATGTCGCGGGGAAGGACGTCGCCCGAGTCAGCGGCCGCCCCCAAATCCGGCGGTGGCTCGGCGAGCTCGTCTCCGACGGGCACGGCCGAGGATCGAGCGGCTCCACGGGGCCGGATCAGCTCCTCCGTGCAAACCGAGGAGGCGTAGGCACCGTCGCTGTGAGCACCGTCTTGCAGGGACGGCGAGGGCGAGCGCGAGGCAGCGCCGGCGCCACCGTCCGCCTGCGCACAAACAAAAAACACTTCAGCGGACGCGTCGCGCGAAGTTTCACCGACGCACAGTTTAGCGCTTCTGCGCTTTGAGATGCCAAGGCTTTGTATGCCCGATGAATGACGGTTCTCACGCTTGCCTTGATGACAGCACTCCCCTCTGCAACCCTCACCTGTCTGTTGGGAATTCCCAGCAGCTGCTGGACCCTCCACGTGTACTCCTCGGCCCGGGCAGCCTGCACTGGGTCCTGAATTCCTGCCACCGCCTCCCGTGTTGGGGCCCGCATTTGGGAAAAGGCTGGCAGGGGGAAATCAAACAAAAGCGGCAATAATACGTGAAACGTTGCCACCTTCCACTTTAGAGAGAAGTGTCGTCAAGAAAGGGCTTTGAAGTCAAAATGACGGCACGCCGCGGTGGCGAGATGTTAACTACCTCGCCTGGTATTCAGGAGATTGGGGTATCGATCCCGACCCTGATGCCCGTATATTTGGAGTTTGCGTGTTTTTTTTTTCTCCGGGTCCTCCGGTTGTTCCCTCCACATTAATTATTTGCCTGATATACATTTCCACATGATCAGCCACTTCATTGAGCTATCATTTGTGGCCAGACCACTTCTGAAAAATAAGCTAATAGCTCAGTGGGCTTTACCTGGTAAAATAAAAAATAGCATTTCGTTTTATTTTTATTGTTTTGTCACAAGCTTACTTTTCCTATACTTTGCACTCCTATCGTGTTTTTGTAGAGTTATAACTTTCTGACATGCCCCGACTGCATATCTGTGACAAAAAGAGCTTTATCGCTCATTGGATCTCTCCAGCATAGAGACATATTCTGATTCTATTTGGCCGTTCACGTGGGTTTTGAGCGTTTCGAGTAACGCAAGCATCCCAGTGGGAATGGCTACCAGGGTTATGGTGTGTACTGGATGCACGCCAATCCTTCACGCGTGTCACGTTTGAAAATTGGCTTTGCAAAAAAAAGCACATTCGTTATGACGAGGGCTGCTGAATGCGAGCTACGAGAAAGCGGGACATTTTATAGGAAGAAGCAGAAGAGGAATATCTCACAATACCGGAAGAGGGGAGAGCCGCATGTAAATGTATTGTCTTGAGCGGTGTGCTACTAGGCAAATGACGAAAACCGGGACTTTTAATATCTCGGAAAAACTCAGAGGTCCTGGGAAAACCAGGACAGGTGGAAACTCTAGTTATGTTTATCTCACCTGGATATTAAATTAATATGATGACACTGACTGTGTGATGCACACGACAAGTCGTGGACTTTCCGTAAGCTACGAACGGCAGAGGGTTCACCACTGGCACACTGATTTCAATTCATTGTAAGAATATTGTTACGAAAAATAATATAGCACCGCGAGCCTTTCGGCACGATGTCCGACGTTTCGCTCTGCGTACTTGGAGCCACTTCAGAAGCAGTAGATCTTTAACACTACAACTATCATCATGATTATCATCACAACCGTGTTATCGCCACCGTGAAAGGCTTACCCGCAGAATCACGAGCCTGCTTGCAGCCTGCATTCCGCTCTTCACCCACTTCCACAATCTCTATTTGTCCTTTGCTCTGGGGGGCAGCTCTGTCGGGGTCAGAGGTCAGTGTGTCGTCTGGGGTGCTGCCCCCACCACCCAGGCCCGTGTCGCGGCTCCCCGTGTCGCTCTGGCCGGCGCTGCCTGCTCGCACGCAGGGAAGGATGGATGGGTGCACAGTCAGAATCATCAGAATGATCAGAATATTTATTTATGACTGCAAGAGGAATCCGATGGGCTGTGAAGCTCTTTTTCCCACAGATGGTCCAGTAAGGGGGCACGGGGTCAGAACGTCACAACGACAAACGATACAAACAACACGACGGGAGTGCGAAGTATAAGAAAGGTAAACCAATCACTAAAAAGATATATACAAATGAAACTCAAATGTGTATTTATCTTATCAGGTAAAGCCCACTGAGCTATTTGCTTCTTTTTCAGAAGCAGACCTGGCCACAAATGATTGCCGAAGAGCATCCAGATACGTGTCCTCCCCGAGACCACTAAATCTTTCTTAACAGTTTGAATGGTGTAATTATCCTACAAACATTCTCCTAATCCACATGTTACAAATATAGCATGTTCAGTTATAGACAATTAATGTTAGAAATGTTATTTTATTACCTTGCTCTAGTTATTTGGTATTATACTACAAATAATTTCCACTGAAAAAGTTCTTTCCAAAGGCATGCATTTTTGTGTTCATATTTTAACAAATTACATGGCGATGCTGTGTTGTTGGCAATGGTGCAATAGCACAGATAACAAAAACCTCGACATGTTCGACAAAAAACACTGCCGTCAAAGGACAAAACATATTTAGGTGACTTTTCGGGCAATGGTTCTTCTTCATAGCATGGCGTAAGAAAGGCCAAGGCCTGATACGTGAACGATTGTACATTTTCCTATTCATATTAATTTCGTTTCAATCCAAGGGTGAACCTCGCAGTTAAATATTTTAGGTGAATCCATCTATGTAGAGGATACAAAACGATGGTCCAAATCTGCTTCATGTCTGTATCAGTCAGGGACATGTGGGGGCGGGGGGGAGGTTGGGGGGGGGCACACACAGGCCGCGACCGGGAGATGAACGAACGTGGAAACGTCTCGGTGATTGAATGCACAAAATCTCGAGCAACTCAAATAAACAACCAACCATAGTGAGAGGGCGGACTGTACGTTCACAGCTCAATGATTTTGAAAGGTTGAACAGATTTGCTTTCACTCAGGACACAATGAAATGCCGTTGTGACATTGTGAAAATAATAATAGTTTTTTCAAATATTATTTATTTCTTAAAACCAGCCCTCCCGCAAAACTCGCTGGACACGTGGGCGTGCTTTGGCTGACCTGCCGTCTCTGCCGAGTCGAAGCCAGTCTTCGCTGTCGTCTCCTCCTCCTTCTTGGTTGAGCTTCCACTCTTAAAAACAAAGGCCAAAGTGTGGGTTTACAACACAAAATCCCATTCTGTAACAAAATGCACAGTTCTTTGAGAGAACTTCAAAAAGGCACGAAGCTCGCTGTAGCAGTCAATGTCTGCCAATGACTGTTAATAACATTATTATTATTGTAGCAATTAAGATGAGCGTAGGATGATAATATGTAATGATATATATGCTCCAAAGAATAACAACGTAATTCATGATGATTGAAAAGATCAAAGACAACGGTGATGATGATGAGGATAATGATGAGGATGATGATGACAATGCTGATGTAGAGGATGATGATGATGAGAACAATGACGATGATTGCAATGTTGATGTAGAGGACAATGATGAGGATGGTGGTGATGAGGAGAATGATGATGATGGCAATGTTGTTGTCCTTCCCCCGCACCTCCGATTAGCACGGTTAGGCTAAGTACGGTGCGATAGAAGTTCAACGTACATACACTGTTGATGTCGAGGACAATGGTGAGGATTGTGATGATGATAATGATGACAATGATGATGGCAATGGAGATGTAGAGGACAATCATGAGGAGGGTGATGATGAGTACAATGGCGGTGATGGTAATGCCGATGTAGAAGACAATGGTGAGGATTGCGATGGTGACGACGACGACGACGATCGCGACGAGCCACCTTCAGGCCCCGCAGCACAGCGTCGATGGAGTCCAGCAGGAGGTCGCACTGATCCTTCATGACCCCCCGGGGTGTCCCCACGTCCAGCTCTGTGGTCGAGTCGTGGAGACGCAAGCACAGCGTGGCACACAACGATCTCCCGAGCCAAGTGGCTCCCCGTCCCGCGTGGCCACAGGCCCCGAAGCCTGCCGCAGAGCTACGTCCGAGATGCCCTCAAGCGACATCTCGTCCACAAGCCGAGAGCAGAGGCATATTGAACGATACGGACTTTTTTTTGCGTAATCGTTGCAAGTCCTCTGAACCTGGCCGTATGTTTTTTCTTCTTCTTATTCAAAATGTGTGTTCGCTTTCTACGTGATTTGAAGCTTTCGTGACTGCAGGAATCCATACTGTTTAACACGTAGGCTTTCGCGACCAATATTATTCATAATCAACGTTTTTGGGTTTAGACCGGGAGCCAGAGCAGAGCCTCACCATTCTAGGCGAATTGCCCGATGATGCTGGATGCAATTACCAGCGAAACGTCGTACTCAAAAATTGTAAATGTTGTGGTTTCACGCTTCAACACACCGGTGGGCTAAAGCAGTGAACTATTTGTCCTTTGTCAACGTGACACTTTTTTTGCTGATTGGCTGTGTCGGGTGGTGGAGGGTTACGACACATTTATAAATAACGCGATCTAAACCCAAAAACGTTGATTATGAAGGAATCCATACTCTTTGGTTCTTTCGATAAAGTCACGTAGGTAGAAAATAAAATAGTCACGACGTTTCGGGCGTAACAAGCGTCCCAACTGATGACGGATGCTTGTGTTGCGCCCGAAACGTCGTGATTTATTTTATTTTTAAAGGTTTGCCCCGTAAAACCTTGCGAGGGGGGAGATGGGGTGAGAGTGAACTTAGTGGACCCTGTCCTTCTGTCTGTAACCTACCCAATGATCACCAGGGAACAACTATTCACGAGATGTCCCCCACCCCCCAGATTCCACCTCGTGGCTGAGCCCCCTGGCGTCGTGGGGGGGGGGGGGACCCCCTCACCTGCATCCAGGAGTTCGTCCGTGTCGTTCATTCCCAGGTCACTCCCGTCCGTCGCCCCCGCGTCATCCATTGCACCCGCTGCGACGGTGCCTGTGAAGAACTTACGAAAACAACAACAACAACAAACTAGAATGCAAAGCCCTTTGTCAAACTCTTTGGGACCTTTATATTTTGTGTAGCCAGTATCAAGATGATGAAAGAACACCAACAAAAAGAACAGGCTTTTACTCTTCCCGGCAAGAATACAGGGCGTTGCGATATTCACTTGATATCTTGTAAGCGGTGCCTTGGTGGTGTTTAAACATCTTAACGGTATTCTTTTCGGAGTGGGCTAATGCCTATTCGTTTTTTCCCCCTCATTGGTCGTAACTTCACCGCGCTGTACTCAGGTAGCCGGGGGTTCATAGTGCAGCTTTGTGAACCTCTGCCCCATCGCCGCTCGCTCAGAAACCCACCATGGTTAACGCTTCGTTATCATGGCTAAATGCTAATGACGTTGGCTACTGAGATAGTCTTGAGCATGGGATGTCACACTACGCTGGCAGGTACCATCGCGAGACGCGCACATCACCGGGAGATCGCTCGTTCCAGGATACGATCCGCAGATTATCGCTAACAGCGATCCTACTCCAGATCGACATGCGCTGTGCAGAAATACGGGTGATCGATGGCGCAGGTACAGGTAATCAATTGTTACTCGGCCAAATGAGGCAATCCATGAGTGATGTGAAGAGGGTTAGCATTGAGCTCAGCTTCCAGCTCAGAACGACGCTGTTTGATGGACACTGTGCCAAGATGATAGGCAAAAGCAGTCATTAAAATCAAACAAGACAGGGCGTCAATGAAAGTATATTCAGTAATTAAAGCATTATAATTGGAATGTGATCGGAGATAGATCCATAAACCTACACACACACACTTGGTAGCATGAAGAGTCTATCGTATTAGATTCACTCCCATGAACCTCCACGTAGCCCCTCCCCCCATACACACACGGCATGAAGAGACCTTCATCCAGCAGTGGATTGACAAACGGGCTGTACACGTGTACACACAAACCTGCACACATCCCATCATCATCATCGTCGTCGCTGGTGTGCGATCGTTTCAAACGCTGATACTTATTTTCGGCTGTTGTGTTTCATTCAATACGGAATGTATCGCAAACATTTCGACCACCTGCACGTCTAATTATAAATTATAATTAAAACTGCTGTCGATTTACGCATTCAATAATACCATATTAAATCAGCCCGTGTATGTACGTAACTGGATGATGAACTTCGTTCGCACCGTACGTAACCAACCGTGCGAATTGGCGGTGCGGGCTCTTGGTGGATTATTACATGACAGGATTGTGATGAGATGGCGATGGGTTGGGGGGAAGAGGCCTCCATCCATCCAGCAGTGGATTGATCATGGCTGACGACAACGACGACGTTGATGATGATGATGACATTTATACCGTGCCAGATTTTGCAGACAGGTCAACAACTCAGAGGCGCAGAGCCAAGCTCCGGGCTGCTCGAAAGCCCTTTAGATGTTTCTTAAAAGTCAGAGTGCATCTGATGTTGCGGATTTGCAAATGGATAGAGGAACGAATGATAATTTGATGGACCCGCTGTGTATCTTCTCTGCATGTGTGCAAATATCAGTGAACATAATCGCGTCTGCAAAACTCCCTGTAACGTGGCCATAACAAATATGAAAGGAACACGCAATAAAAACGTAGGGTGCACAGCAAGCGTGCATTATCATCGCCTCTATAACGTCTGTCCAAACTCTGTAAAAAAAAAATAAAACATCCACTACTGTTCCATTAAAACTTAGACTGGAGCTTACCCTTACATTTGTCTGACACATTCCCAATGATCAACATATTCGTGCCATTGTTTCGTCTCTCCTTTTCAACAACGCACACGCAACTTTTGTCTCCAAACGAGCGAAAGAAAGAAAATACATCGTGGAAATTAAACCCTCGTAAAATACTGCGCCCGGTTCCCCGGTGGCTTTTGTGTAACTCTCTTCCCTCTTGTCCCGAGATGTCTCCCAGGCGACGCGGAGGCTCTCGCGGACTCGGTGCCCTGAGCTTGAAGGCAAACTAACCTCACCGACGGTGGCAGGGGGACCTGCGGTCAGCTTGTCGCGGCTGTGCGGCAGTCGCGATTGGCTCTTCTGTCTCATTATAGGGGCCCGTGCATTTAGTATTTTAGTAGGTACGCCAAATAAAATCTGTCAAAACTTGACCCCCCCTCCCTGTTACTTTTTACACCACACCCACCACCTCCGAATCCTATAGAACGGCCAATTTTTAATCCAAGCAGAAACGACCAATGATTAATAATATTAACGTGTTTAAGCAAACAGAAAGTCCACCGCCGGCTGCATTAAATAATGAAGTTTCGTACCTTGGCCACTTATTTTGCTGAGCTGCGTGATAGCTGCAGTCAGGGGCACGGTGGCACACGAGTGACACCTCTCCCACAGTCCCACTTCTCCCGCTAGTACTTATAGTCTCACAGCTGAAGACACTGAACTATCGCTCATTTGAAGGCCAATGTCGACAAATCATTATCGAGGCTTCACCCCCCTCCCTGTCCCCCCTCCGTGCGTACGTGCTAAATGGACGGCCCCCTAATAGCACGGTTAGTTACGTACGGCGCGAAGGAAGTTCAACATGCAACAAAGACAAATATACCCCGTATAGCCTTAACAGACTGTTGGGGCAAGTGCAAGTTGGTGAGCCACCTGTGAAGGCCGGCACGGCACACGAGGGGATGGTGGGTGACCAGCACCACGCCCGGCCGCTTTTGTCTCCCCAGTGGCGATGTTTCCTGCACGCCACTGCACCAGATACACATTTGAGGCTGAGTTCGACCTAGGGGAGGGCCCAGCACCGGTTCGCACTTTGAACTTCTTTCGCACACCGCACGTAGCCGGGCGGACAACGAACTAAACACAACAAGCAACTTGGAAAGAAATTAGTTTTTTAAAAGCGTTAAAGAAAACTCCGGCCCACGGTTTGTGCATCGCTCGGTTGTTGTTTTTTTTATCGAGGGGGATTTTTTAATATTTTAATTGGTGCACAGCGTCAACAAGCCGATCGCTCAGCACACATGGGGGGGGGGGGGTGGTGGTGGCTTGTTTAATGAGTGTAAGGGCTGCCCCGGGGTTTGTGGCGGTTAAAAAGGTGGGAATAGCTTGCCAACACCACCTTTTGACCAATAGCGTACTACGTCCTGACCTCGTCCTTCAAACCTTAACCATCTTTGCCCTTCCTAACATAACCCCTCCATTTCCCTATCGCCAACCCTTCCTTACCATTCCATCCACTACCCAACACTCAAATCCCATCAATTTCCCCCATCAGCCAATAACTAGTGTAGCATTTTTTTTATTGTTGACAAACGCTGATGATAAGATAAGACGTGTTTGCTGGCTTATGCCTCAATCAACACCGTCAAAGAAATGCACCTGGTGTGTGACGAAGCCCATTCCGGAAGATATTTGGGGTTTAACGCACCACTTTCTCCGGTTCAGAAAACAGCGGCATGAATTTCCTTTGGTATGGGAAAAAATAAACCATTGCGAAATATTACAATGCAGCACTGTCACACGGCACGTGGTGACGTGAAGGAATGCAATCCGTTCGTAATTACAATTCAACAATGTGCAACGCTTTTGTCATTCCACCGCTTGATGAAAAGCCACCCCACGCTGTATCCGTCATCATGGCGGTTGTTTGACCATACTTCACCACGCTGGCAAAGGGGGTTGCATGCCTGTCAAACCCGTATCAGTGCCGACCTTATTACAGACCAATTCAGACCTTATTGGTCACCCCGTGCTCTTAATAGATCTCAACGTTCATCCTACAAAGTCCCATCACAAGGGAGAAACACAAACAATTCTTGACTTAAAGCTTTCGTGACTGCGGGAATTCATATTCTTTGGGTCTATCGGTACAGTCAAGTTGATAGGCTCAAAGAAAATAACAACAAACTACGTTTCGATCGCAACACAGGCGGTCGTCTTCAGGAAGAAAAAAATCAACAACGAATTTTTTTTTATACTCTTAGAAATTGTACGCCGTATGGACCTGAAAACTCAATGTCCTTGAACAAGAATACGGGGTAAACCGTATGGGTTGACAGCTTTGGGGTTGAGCTGATGTTACGTCGTGGGGCCGGGTTTGTAGTTCAGAGCACGAACCACTGCGCCACCCTTCCACCCTGGGCTGAGTATCATCGCATCTCCGATAAGCACGGTTGGCTACGTACGGTGCGAAAGAAGTCCAACATACATGCAGACTATACACAGTGCGTACAGGTGAACTTAGTGTCTGAGAAAGTGGTCATTGCGAGTTATGGGAAGCGCTAGTGTAGTGGTTACTCCGTTGCACTATGAACCTAGATACTGGGCCCTCCCCTAGGTCGACTCAGCCTCGAATGAGTACCTGGCGCAGTGTGCAAACATCGCCACTAGGGAGACAAAGGCGGCTTGGCATGGTGCTAGCCACTAACCCACTTCGTGTGCCGTGCCGGCTTTCATAGGTGGCTCGCTAACAGCACTTGCCCCAATAGTTTGTTAAGGCTGTACGGGGAATCTTTGCCTTTTATTAAGGGTGTTTCATGACCGTTTACGTTGGCAATAGAGCTCGGTTTTACGTCGTGGAATATGGGAACTTAGTGGCAGCGTTGACCACTACTCGGCGATATATTACGACCCTTTAAACTGGACGAGTGTGCGTGTGTGTGTTTTTAACAGCTAAATATCTCGATAAGATACAAACTGCGGTCAACACAGTGGGGAGCGGTGGTGTAGCGGTTAGCGCGCTGCGCTATGAACCCGGCGACCCGGGTTCGATTCCCGCTCACGGCCAACACCAGTGACGATTATCTGAACCGGTCCTGGGCCTCCCCTAGGTCGACTCAGCCTGAAACGAGTACCTGGTGCGGTGTGTAAACATCGCCACTGGGGAGACAAAGGCGGTCGGGCGTGGTGCTGGCCC
Organism: Lethenteron reissneri; assembly: GCF_015708825.2. Classification (NCBI taxonomy): domain Eukaryota; kingdom Metazoa; phylum Chordata; class Hyperoartia; order Petromyzontiformes; family Petromyzontidae; genus Lethenteron; species Lethenteron reissneri. Next base: position 6,162,948 of record NC_083805.1, read on the forward strand.
ACCCACCCCCTCGTGTACCGTTCTGGCCTTCATAGGTGCTCGCTAACAGCACTTGCCCCTACAGTCTGTTAAGGCTATACGGGGGATATTTGTCTTTTGTCTTTAACAACTGAATATCTCGATAAGCTCTGCGTACATTTGTAAATGTCACAAAAGTTCAGATGTAAAACGAGCTGATGCTGCTGCATTGGCAGCGGTGAACTCAACAACATCATATGTCGATGACGCATTGGCTTTAATAGGAAAACACAACAGGCAACGCTATATGGGAAATGGCCCTTCTCTCGGGGTTAGGATCGGCACCATGAAGAAGGCCCCTTGCCCAGAACGTCGCCAATTGCGTGCCTTCCTTTTTAAGGCGGCGGGTGTTATTGATGAACGCAGCGAGTGGTGTTTATGCGCATATTTAATAAGCAATTAGAACAACCAAGCGTGGAGTTTGGTGTTCAAAGTCAAAATGGTAAATGCCCCATTTCCAGTTGGCAAGTGTACAACATCCGTGCATTGGTTTCGTGCTCTTGGCGATCATCAGTAATCCGTGGTACATTGTCGCTGCCATGACTGCGGTACTGATACAAGGCGTGTGTGCGTGTGTGTGTAATACATTTGACCAGACGAGACGGGTTACCAACGCAGGCCTATTTTCCACTCACAATCAATAATCGACTGCTATTTTATCCACCCCACTGTTCAATAACACGAAATCCCTCCGCGTCTCGGATTAGCACGGTTGGCTACGTACGGCGCGAAAGAAGTTCAACGTACATACATACTCCCCCTACTTTCGCTCGTAGGAATTGCCTCACCATACTTCACCACGCCGGTTCAGATACATTCCTGGGCAGTGCGCTCACCACTGCGCCACCGCTCCACCACGGCACACACACACATATTTAGCATAGACTACATTTGCTTTAAACAAATATCTCTCGCGTGCTGTAAGACTCCCGTAGACTTTGTAACTTACACAGCGACCAACTTCATAGCTGTCAACCCCTTATTACCATGTCCTCCCTTATTACAGACCAATTCAAACTTTTATTGCTCACCCCGTGCCCTTATAAATCTCAACGTTCATCCTATAAAGTCCCATCACAAGGGAGAAACACAAACAAATAGACAACAACAAAAAATGTTGCCCGCATTTAAACGGCTCAATTTCCCTGTAAAAGAATACGGGGTAAACCTCGTGGGTTGACAGGTACACAACTTGCACGAGAAGACATACATCTGTTGCAGGGGCTGTAGTCTTGTAAACGCATCACGACTCGAACAACACAAAAAACTGTTCCCGTGGTGGTCACACCAAATACAAACTTCCCTTTAAAGAGTTCCCTCTCGGTCCGAGGTGTTTCTTATTTCCACCCATCGTCGTCGTAGTGCATTAGGCACGGCCTCATTATATAAAACGTGAGAGATGCATCGGTTAAATTTCGATTTAAAGCTTTCGTGACTGCAGGGATTAATCTTCTTGGTTCTTTCGGTAAAGTCACGTAGAAGGGAAGTAATAAAATAATAAAAATAAAACATAATATTTTAATTATTTTTCGTGACTGCTTCTCACTGGTTGCTTTCGGAATCAGTAAAGGAAGAAGTTAACATAACTCGTTTTATTGTTCCCTCACGAACCGCAGAGAACGGAAGAAGTGTCGGTTTTGGTTCCCGAGCGAGCGAGTTGCCTGACCCGCAGAAGAGAGGAGAGAGAGAGGAGAGATGAGAGGAGAGAGAGAGACACACACACACACGAGATTTGACAAGTGACTCAACGAAGTTTTGGTGGTGGTTCGTGAAAACTCACCGCGCACTCAGAGACGAGTCAAGAGAGGCTGACGGGAGAGTGGCACTGGCGTCAGATCCGCCTAATCGATGATTTTTTTAAAAACAATGGCACACGACAAAAAAAACACACACACACACGCACAGCCACGAGCGATGAGGCTGTTGAACTCAGTTGCGGCTTCGTCCGAGTCCACCAGTTGCTCGTGGCTGTCATCGAGGACTGCTTTTCGTTGCTCTCTAGGGGGTGGTTGGTTGGGTGGGTGGTGGTTGTGCGCAAAGTTCGCGAGACGCGACAACCTCAGGAGGGAAAAAAACGCCGCTTGCCACAGTTGCCCCTAGTTACTCATTCTTCCGGGCCAAACGAGAAAGCACACACACACCCCGCCTCTCCTCCCTGCACCTCGCATCATCGCCAACCCCCTCTCTCCATCATCACCATCACCTCCTCTTTCCACCATCATCATTACCGTCTCTTTCCACCATCATCATAATCACCACCATCTCCTCTTTCCACCATCATTATCATCACCACCATCATCATCTCCTCATTTCCACCATCATTATCATCATCACCACCATCTCCTCTTTCCACCATCATTATCATCACCATCATCACCACCATCTCCTCTTTCCACCATCATTATCATCACTGTCTCTTTCCACCATCATTATCATCACCACCATCATTACCGTCTCTTTCCACCATCATTATCATCACCATCATCATCACCGTCTCTTTCCACCATCATTATCATCACCACCATCATTACCGTCTCTTTCCACCATCATTATCATCACCAACATCACCACCAGTGCTTTCACCACCATCACCTACTTTTTCCACCATCACACTTAGCACCATCACCGCCATCACCTCCTCTTTCCGCCATCGCATCACCTCTTCTCTCCACTACCACCACGAGCATGATCTGTCAACCATCACCACCATCAATCACCTCCTCCTCTTATTACCACCGCCACCACCACCATCCCCGCCTCCAAGTCACAATCCTCCAGACGAGTGACCCCCAGCAGCAAGCGGCCTGAGCACGCGGAGATGCGTGCAAGACGCAGAGAGGATGCAGAGGGGGCGAGAGGGAATGAGAGGGGGGTGAGGAGTTGGTTGCGTAGGGGGTGGGGGAATCGGAGAAGCGTCGCTCGGGGGTGGGTGGGGTGGACACTGGGACCCCTGTCTGGATAGGGGGGGGGGGGACCCCTGTCTGGATAGTGGGGGGGGGGGACCCCGCAAAAGCTTCGCGCCGACACGGCTCATTTGCCGCTAAAAGGCCGCTCCCCCCCCCCACCAGTGACGAATGCCGCTGTGTCCACAGCCGCCTTCAGCAGCAGTAGCAGCAACAACAATAACGGGCGGCCAACATCGTAGCCACCGTAGCAGCAGCAGCAGCGGCGGCGGCGGCTACGATGTGCGACAACCGCGGCGTGCCCGCTCCTGCCGTGACGCCGGGATGATTCAACCCCCCCCCCCCCCCCCCCCCCGGGCGAACGGGCAGGCTCAGAGTTTGCCTGCCTGAGAAAAAAAGAAATAAATTAACCCGTAAAAACAAAGTTTTTCACTCTAAATCCTTTATATGCGTGGCGGCTAGAGTCCTCTCGTCCTCTGGCTTGAGATGGCTGCCACCTATGGGTCAGATGATTGTCTGCCAGCATTAAGCAATTGGTAATTAAATATTTTAAAAAATTCCCTAAAGAGTGTAAAATTTTGGAAAAAATTTTCACGAAAATTTATTGTCACGCACAACGAGTCTGTGTGGAAAATGTCAGCTCGATTGGATCACGGGAAGTGGGTTAAAAAACGACCGAAAGATTTGCACGGTCGTAAGCAAGCAAGCACGCAAGCAAGTGAACTCAATATAAAGGATTTAAAAAGAGAACGAGAGAGAATTCCAGAATCTTGATTTGAAGCTTTCGTGAATGCAGGAATCCGTACTCTTTGGTTATTTCGGTAAAGTCACGTAGGTATAAAATACAAATATAACAGGTAAAGTCTACGTGACTTTACCGAAAAAACCTAAGAATATGAATTCTTGCGGTCACGAAAGCTTCAAATCTAAAATAAAAATATATTATTTCTATTTTAAATAATATAATTATTTTCTTTTATAATAATTTTTATTTTATAATACTTTTTATTTTATACCTCCGTGACTTTACCGAAAGAACCAAAGAGTATAGAATTCCAGAAACTTGTGGCCATTGGGCCGATGGGATGTGATGTGCTTATGTTCTACAAAATGACGGTACTGATGAATTATTTTGTTTCATTTGTGAAATTGCTTCGCGCAGAAACCGGAGCAGCGCTCTTGCCTATCCACATCTGGCAGATCACCGACTTTAATTAAAGCAAGTCTTGACTCTTCTGATGAGAGTTAATGATGTATTCATGCACGTGTGTCGATCATTAACATGCAAGCAGTTGGAAACATACTCACACGTCTAGCCAGAGACTACATTTTAGCCCGGTCTGTGCCAGTGGTCGATCCGGGAAATATTCTCATAAGGGTTTCGCTCATAAGGGTTCGATGAGGCTTATGAGCGAAAACATCTGCGCTATGCCGATCTAGCTGCTGAAGCACGGCATCATGGCTGGAACACAGAAGTCCGACCAGTGGAGGTGGGCTGCAGAGGTTTTGTGGCAACATCTACAACCAGACTGCTTAGAGACCTGGGAATTAAGGGCCAGAGCCAGCGTTCGGCAATCAGAGCTGTATCGGAGGCGGCAGCTGGGCCCCAAAGTGAGAGGGCCAGGAGGTATGCAGTCAACAATGCTTGACTCAGGGATGAGGACGCCCCTGCCATGCATAGTCCCATGGGATGTTGGCTATCAACAACAAGGCAACTCTTATGACTAATTGGGAATGGGAGGCAAGCGTAGGATTGATCACCCTGTCGCTGGCCGCCTTTGGGGAGGGTGTATAGTATGAAAGGCCGAAACACCCTAGGACCCAAAGGTTCACTACTGACGATGCGCTCCCCAAATTTCACCAGGCTCACTGTTCATGAACTCTTGGAAGTGCTTGCACAAAGGATAATAACATCTCATCCTGTGTTCTTTGGAATCTGCACCCGGCACACCACTTCCAATAGGCGCATTAATAGCCACAACCAATCGCCACAGCTTGTGGCTACTCGGGATGGGAAAGGACACATCGATAAATCGGTAACATTCTAAGATTTGTTTCCGATGCGTCGATATTTTGACATCGATGATGATCCCTTCGATAATATCGGGAACAACGATGGTTTGTGTTGTTCACGACAGACGTAAAGGTGAAAAGAAAACAGGTTTGAAACTAAAATTTTGATTGAAACCTTTCGTGACTGCAGGGATGCATATTCTTGGTTCTTTCGGTAAAGTCACGTAGAAGGGAAATAATAAAATAATAAAAATATAAAACAATAAATTTCTCACGAAGTTTCGACTGCAACACAAGCAATCATCATCAGGTGTGAAATCTACAGCAAGAAAATTTGAAAAAAGTGGATTTCACACCTGATGATGCTTGCTTGTGTTGCAGTCGAAACTTCGTGAAAATGTTATTGTTTTATATATTTATTATTTTATTATTTCCCTTCTACGTGACTTTACCGAAAGAACCAAGAATAGGTTTGAAACTATAATAATATAGTTGTTCCCCTTTTTTCTGGCAACAAAACTGAACCCTTTTTACAAGGAATCATGTCTGCATTAACCACAATACTCGCAGTCAAAATGCAAAAAAAAACCCCACTGATAATATATGCATTGTCCTTTAAACTGATTGGTCTACACCAGAGACAGCTTTCTTTAGAGCCTCGTCTCAATTGGTTGCTAGACCAGATGATGGCAGAATAAAGGAGCAACCCCCTATTATTATACTTTGGTACTGGCAAAGGAGGTCTAATGATGTCGAGGTTTTAAACTATTTGATGGTCAACACACTTTTTCTGGCATAAGGTATTCCAACGGTTTCAATGTATGATAATTGGTTCTTTACCCTTCTATCTGGCAACAAAACTGACACCTTTTTGCAAGGAGTCATGTTTGCATAGACCGCAATACCTGCAGTCATAAATACAAACAAAAGACATAACTCTGATAATGTGCACTGTCCTTGAAGTTGATTGGTCCACACCCGAGACAGCTTTCCTTCGAGCCTAGTCTCATATGGGTTGGACCAAATGAGGTCCCCATAGTGGTTTCAATGTAATTTTGGGGTGCTGATTCCAAATCTGGCATCAGTTTTTGTCTATCACATCAGGTTTTTGAGATATCAAATATTGCATTTTCAATAAAAACTGCAGAAAAAAAATGTTAAATAAATGTGGATATCTACATAAAATTATATTATAAACACACTATCCTAAAAATACAGCACCATATTTTAACACTAAAGCAGTCACTGACTCGCAACAACTTGCAATCATAAGTGACAGAGTTAATTTCGGGTAAAATCAATGAAAATGGGGTATGCCGATAGCATAAAAATGAGATGTGATAGAGCAAATCTGAGATCACATTTGGAATCAGCACCCTGAAATTAGTCTAAAACACCTGCAAAAGTCCAGGCCAGAAAAAAGTTTTTTTTGTTGACCAGTGTTATCGATGACACGTGGAAATGCTGCAGAAAGGTTTAAGAGTCAAACTCTGCAAAGTCGACGTACATTTGCTGTTGGTCGAGTGTTCGTCTTGTAACAAGAGCAGCATTGTGGCTTTTGATTAACATTTTTTTTGCTTATTATTTTCCTTAATAATAATACAAAAACACATGCTTCTGAATAATTACCAAGCTCTTTCCTTTAATTAGTTGAAGAGAGAAAAACAATCATCAAACGCATCAAACATCGAAGCACATCGATGTATTGATGTGTTTTATCTCAAATCAATCGCATCCGTAGCCCTCTTCAATTGAAGAGCGCGCTGTCTCCGGCACATATTGACAAAGCTCCCCCCGTATAGCCTTTGACAGGCTGGTGGGGCAAGTGCTGTTAGCGAGCACCGATGAAAGCCGGCGAGCCAGCAACCACGCCCGGCTAGCTTTGTTCACACATCGCACCAGGTTCGCATGCAAGGCCGAGTTTACCGATGGGAGTCCTAGGAGCTGTTGTTCATTTGACTAGTCACCGATGTTGGCCTTGAGCGGGAATCGAACTCGGTTCACCGGCTTCAAAGCTCAGCACGCTCACCCAGTGCCGGATGAAGCTAATGCGGGGCCTGTAGCATTATGTTATAAAGGGGCTCTGAATAAAAAAAAAACTGAAATATTAAAACTCACTAATTTTTTACTTGCATAGTAAAGTAATTGTATTTTTTATTTGCTATGCAGCCAGATAATACGACAAATCGCTAACCTTAAACACCCAGTCGTTTGTAAAAGTCGAAGGCAGTATTTACTACTATGAGCCAAGAATGTCTGTGTGTCCCGCGCGTGACGTCACTCCACGTCGACCAGCCCCCCTCATTAATAATCATGAACAGGTGGGCTCCTCCTCATGGACCCCCCCCCCCGTCATTAATAATCATGAACGGGTGACGTCACTCCGCATGAAGAAGTTGGAGCGGAAACGAAAATTTGTTTACGCAAATCAGCTTTCATTTTTACCTTTCTTTATGGAAAGTAAAGCTAATAAAGAACATCAAAGCCTCAACGAATATAACGAGACAAAAAGCTGTGTGTGTGTGTGTCCCGCACGTGACGTCACTCCACATGCGCCCCCCCCCCTCATTATTATTAATGTGTTGCCTGGATTTTTAGACTAACGCAGAAGGTCGAGCGAGCGGAAATTAAAATTTATTTACGCAAATTTCCTTTCGATTTTGCGTCTCTTTATAGAAAGTGAATGCGTTTGGTCGCATTATTTAAGTTCTTCGGCGCGTCAAACAAAAGGTAAGTCACACTCGTTAGTTCTTTCGGTAAAATCACGTAGAAATAAAATAAAATGATAATTGAAATAAAATCATTATTTTCTTTCTACGTGACTTTACCGAAAGAATCAAAGGAAAATAGTTGTACACGAGAATAGGATTTGCCCTTTTTTCTGGCAACAAAACAGTTGTGTTAAGTTGTTAAAACACCAAACTGAAACCTTTTACAAGTATTCATGTCTGCATTAACCACAATACTTGTGGTCAGAATGCAAACAAAAACGTACTCTGATAATATAATATATGCATTGACTTTGAAACTGATTGGTCCACACCCTTTCTTTCGGTAAAATCACGCAGAAAGAAAATAAATATTTAGAATTATTAAAAAAAAAAGATTTAAAAAAATAAAATCATTATTTACAATTATAAATAATTCTTTTATTTCTACGCGACTTTACCGAAAGAACCAAAGAGTAATTCCTGCAGTCACGAAAGCTTCCAATCAAGCTAAGTTTACTTGACGCTTCCGTCCCAGGACGGGCTAACAAGCGAGTATAGTACTATAGTAATGGAGCAAGTGCAGAATCACTGAACCGGAATTGATACCTTGAAAGCGTTTACTCGCGGGGCCCTTGAAAGTGCGGGTCACGGAGCATTTCCTACCTTTGCTACGAGGATAATCCGGCACTGCGCTCACCGCTACGGCTCAGGAGAAGTCACCAAGGAGGTGCTTCTCAAGACCCTGTGACTGCAGGGATCCATACTCTTTGTTTTTTTCGGTAAAGTCACGTAGGTATAAAATAAATTAAATTAATACACGACATTTCGATTGCAACACAAGCAATCATCATCAGGTGGGAAAGCCACAGCAAGATTTTTTTTGTGGTTTTCCCACTTGATGATTGCTTGTGTTGCAATCGAAACGTCGTGATTTAATTTATTTTATACCTACGTGACTTCACCGAAAGAACCGAGGAGTATGAAACCCTCTTAAGCCAAGCCCATTGGAGCGATGTACTTTTAAACTCTCGATTGAAAACGAATTTCTTTAGAACTGCTCTTGTTGTTGTTGTTAACTTTGTAGTCCTTACACCCCCCCCGCACCTCCGATTAATTAGCGCGGTTGGCAACGTACGGTGCGAAAGAATCTCAATGTACAACACAGATCCCCCGTGTAAGGGACTGTTGGGGCAAGTGCTGTTAACGAGCATCTACGAAGGCCGGCACTGTGGCACACGAGGGGGTGGGTGGCCAGGCTGCAGGCAATCGCAGAATATGCCACTTTAATTACCCTCCAACGTTACACGAGATAACAAGTGCTCCTAAATCAAGCCCTCGCCGACTTCGGCATTTTCTTTTTATCATCGCCGATTGTTATTCAACGAAGACGTCAACATTTGCACGTACAATTGCTCGGGTGCGAGAACAGGCGTGTCCAAGGTTAGCCCAAGGACCAGCACACGGTCAGCCGAACATCAGAGGCCACACACACAAGAGTTCGATGTTGCTCAACCCAAGTTTGGCGTCTGTTTTACTCGTCACACGAATGCGTCTAACAAGAAGCAATCTTTTGCCTTCTCTCAGCCGGATCTTTTGACACCAAAGACAAAGATCCCCCCCCCCGTATAGCCTCAACAGACTGTTGTGGCAAGTGCTGTTAGCGAGTACCTATTAAGGCCGGCACGTCATGCGAGGGGTGTGTGGCCAACACCACGCCCGGCCGCCTTTGTCTCCCTAGTGGCGATGTTTACACATCGCAACAGGTACTCATTTCAGGCTGAGTCGACCTAGGGGAGGTCCAGGACCGGTTCAGATAATAGCCACCGGTGTTGGCCGTGAACGAGCATCAAACCCGCTTTCTGTAACGGATATCGTGCGTGCAGGGAGTCCCAGCAGTGCCAGATTCAAGGGTGGCACAGTCGGGTTTTTTACAATCGGGTTTGTCTTTTTATATTAAACCCGATCATCTGAGATTGGGAGAAATCCGGTTAAATTGGTTCTAATTGCAGAACCGCACTTCGCCAACTTCTCAACGATGGGCTTCGTCCATTCCAAGCTAAGGAACTCACTGGCGCCCACGATTGTGGAGAAGCTCGTGTTCATCAAGACCAACCTGCCCGCCGCATTCTACGACTACCCCGTGCCCGACGGCCCCGAATACGATAGCAGCACCGACGAGGAAGCAGCCTAAGCCTATCAAAGTTTCGCATTCATTAAACCAGGTTTTAATTCCCCGAAATCAGGTTTAATTGTATTTTTTTTTTAAACCTGATGCCTGCCGCTGGAAAAATCGGGGTTTTTCCACCCATGGCCAGATTAAGCTAGTGCGGGGCCTGTAGCATTTGTTATAAAGGGGCCCTAAATTAAAAAAAAAACACGTAAATATTAAAACACACATGTTTAATTTGCATAGTAAAGTAATTGTATTTTTTAATTTGCTATACAGCCGGATAAAACGACGAATCGATAACCTTAAACACCCAGTCGCTCATAATAAAAGTTGAAGGCGGTATAGTACTATAGTAATAGAGCAAGTGCAGAATCACTGAACCGGAATTGACAGCTTGAAAGCGTTTAGCGAGGGCCCTTGAAAGTGCGGGGCCCGTAGCTGCTACATATGTTGCTACTTTTGCTACTAAGATCATCCGGCACTGTGTCTCAAGAGTAGTTGGAGCCCCCTCATAGCGGCAGTCGTCTTGGTCTTCAGTCATCCTCGATCCTAGGGGTTGGCCGCACCATGGGGGGCGATCTTTCGCCACCGATTTCCGTCGTCTGCTATCCTCATCGTCTGTTCTAGCGCGAGCCTGCCTCGTCCGTGCTCTGATGTTATCCATCCGTGTCATGCTCGGTCTTCCTCGCGTGTGCCACGTGAAATGGCGATCCGCAGGCCACGAGGTTTCCAACGCCTGCTGCTGCTGCAGAGTGCGTCTCAACAAATCACGACGCAACACGCGGGAGAGGAGTCTCTTGCGGTGTTGTTCCTTGCGAATTTATTTCACGAGCGCCGCCTTTTTGTTCGCCTCTCCCGAGAGACCCTACGCGTGTCCAACGAAATCTTATCCAAAAATAATAATTATAATAATCGGCACACGATTCCATTCCGCCCCACCTGTTTTGCTACGGCGCGCACGCACGCCTTGTTGTGGTGTCCCGCGTCTGATAAACACAACCTTATTTCCCACCGAAGCAACAACAACAACAAAAATCACACCCGCGCGCGCCGAATAATCGCCATGATAACCACAATCGCCAACACCCGCGCACATCGCTATTGCATTGTACCCCACGGTTCATCCGAATCACGGGAAGTTTCGTTAAATTGTAAAATTGCCATCGACGCGAAGACTACAATTGCGTCCTGGATGCCTCATCGTCACAGTGAGCTGTTGCGTAGAGTCAATCGCCATCATCTTGGAATTTTTCGTGAACGTTTTGCTCCTCTTGTTCCGAGATGTATTATAATAGTTACACTGAAGGGTTGCATTGGGGAAACACCTTTTGCGGGTGACTATGGTAATGGAGAAGCCAACGATGAGCCTACGTGGTTATGATAAACACAGTATTTAGCAAATGAGTGAGGTTATGAGCAGGAACCGGTAAACTATATTAAATGGTACATTGCATAGGGGGGGGGGGGTAGGTGGGGAGGTGGATGATGCATGTCAAAGAACCAGGAACATAAAACAACGAGAAAACCTCTTCCCTCTCGGTGACAGTATAAAATATCGTTATCATTTTTAATCAACCTATTTATTCACGCACAAGTTCACTGAAGCAGCAACGGCAACTTGATTAATCTATTCCCCTTGGATACACGCCATGAACAAAAAAAACCACGTGCTCTGCTTCAACATTAATCATTTGCATACAGCCAGTTTTCCCCTAGATATCGGAAAAGCCCTTCACGTCGTATTGACCAAACCCTTTGCACAGGTATTAGTGTATAGTGCACAGCACTCGAAGACTCAATTACTGACACACCATCTCGCGCGCAGAAAAGTCAATGCACACACCGCAATGTCTTGTATAGCACAGCGCTAACTGGTGTATTTTTGGCAGGTGTTGACCAAGGGAGGGCGTTTTAAAGAATGTATTTAACTCCCGAAGAATGTCCTCCGGAGGGTCATTCTGAAACGGCGATCTCTTTGGAACTGACAGGATAAGACCGAACAACTTTTGAGAACAACAATCGGTGTGGAAAGTCAAGTGGATGACGGACCAAAACAATATGTTCATTCATATAAATTTTGTATCAGAGACACGGAATGGAGTTCACTTACAATTGGATTTCATATTTCATCCAATGTGTCACCACGCCTACTGGGGGGGGGTTCCGAATAGAAACTTGCGTCGTTTTTTTTTTTGAAACGCTGACCATACACACGCAGCGAGACGAAAAAAGGCGGATCGTCAAGTCGTGTTGAAGATTTAAAGGTCACACAACGGTACGAAATTTTGGGCGGATCAGTCACCGCGCACGCTGGTCGGGTCATGAATATCTTCGACAGCGCCACGACCCGTCGTTGTTTAAGCGACCGTTGTTCATTCACAACGCTCTCCGTGGATATTTAAGCTTGATTTTCTTTTTTTTACGTCTCACTTCACAGCCATTTCTCCTATGCATTTGTCCTGCGGTTGTGCAATTTTAGTAAAAACAAAACACATTTAAAAAGAAATAAAACACAAGCAAACATCGGAGTACGCACATTTCGCCAAACCCCCAAAACGCAGAGGCAAGTGCAGCGAGCCGGGGCCGTGCAAGAGCCACACCCCGAAAGAGTCGCATCAACGGGATTAGAATTCGTGGCCAAGGTTTCGGGCGGAACAAGCGGCCGCTTGTTGTAAAGGTTCACAATAAGGCATAATAATCATATATTCTGTTGCCACAGAGCCTACACCACCACCTGCACGTCCACTGACAAGAGGGGAACGTTGTTAATCTTCAAATGACGAAGACTCGTCACCAACGAAACATTAGAAGTCTCGTGGTGGGGGTGCAGAGCGTGCCCGTCGAGTGATGTACGCACGATTGACGCGAATCATTTCACAACAAAACCGAATTGTAAACGGCCACCGCGGTTGCACTTTTTTTTACGTTATCCCGTTGATAAAACGTAGTCGTGTATTACCTAAAGTTTTCTATTAAGGCTTGAATCGTGGGCAAGTCCTCCCGACACACAGCATAGCTATTAGCTTGTTCTGTGTATTAGAAATAATAAGAAACATATATGCAAGTCATAGTTTCTATGGGTTATTGGAAATAACTTATATCCTAGACTAGTGGACACCGAAATGGTTCATCATTAACGTTCCTTTATCGAATACGGTGAATATGCATATGGGTGGCATGTGGCACCACAAGATATCCTTTCTTGGTTTAGGATAAAGTGGCAACACGCTCAGAAATGGGAATTTTAAACATCTGGCCACCAGTGGGCAATTGATGTCACAACAACAGCCAAGGCCGATCGTCCAATTGCCCATTTGTGACTCAATGTTTAAACGACCGATTGGATTAAAACCTACGAATTAACGATCACATGACCAATTTACTCATAATGCGCCTGGTCGTCAGGTCCCTGAAGCTATGCGGAGATGAGCCTCGATGGTGGTGATGGATGATGGGCGACCACTCTGAACGGAGAGGCGCGCAAGGCTACAACAGACTGCAGGGCGACACGGTGAGCATCAAATCCGCTGTTGTACTTCACTCCCCTGTTCCTGCACCTGTGCTCCCGGACCTTCACAAGCCCTCTCTGACCTAGCGAAGTATGTTAAAAAATAACCCCCAACGACCAGCACGTCGTGGGGACGCCTTGATCCAGCAGTGGAATAACAAAGGGCGCCGCTGTACCACGTACACTGTTTGAACTGAACAAGTACCATAATGAAAGGTGACCTGTAACTGAACTAAGGGTACACAATGGTTACGCCTGCCAAATGTGAATGCAGGTGAAGATCCCAACACGTGACACCTCCGCAATGAACAACAACAACAACCCCCATTGGGTCGGGATCATTTATGCCGATACACCCCCACGTTGTGTCCAGTCACCGGAAGCGGTGGTTCCATCTGCTGCTCGCAGCCACCAAAGGGAAGGGGAATTCGCTTCCCCCAATCGAATGAGGCATCACCAGCTCCCCGGTTGCGAACTTTGCCAAGTGCACCGCGCACGTGGCGGTGTGGGCAAGAACACCCAGGGCCCTGATTCTCACGTCCGGCGATTCACTCGGGGGAACTTTTGCAGTTTCACCTTTCAACCGCGGACGAAACAAGTCGCCGGCGTATGTCCGTCTAAGCGCTGTTCGTGAACAGCGTTTGGCAAAAAAAACACCCTCCCCCCTCCCCCAGATTTAAGAGAAAGGGATAGAAAAGATGTAGTAAAAATCGAATGAGAAATTAAAACAAATCAAAGCACCTTTTATAGTGAGCAGGTCATTTTCGCAGGCACCTGCTGGCTTACGATTTACAGCCCCAAGTCCACAGTGCCGTGGGCGTGATTTTACTCCCGGATCATGCTGACCATCGCGCTCCTCAATATCTTGTGCTCCCGTAGGCTCTCTTGAGACACCCTTAAGATGTCCAGCTATGTACGTTTGGGGTGGTGATTTTATTATTTTTGTACCGGTACAAGGACGGTGACGGTGATGGTTGGGGGCCGGGCGAATTGTGGGGGAGGTAGCTGTAGCTGCTTGGCGGCAGGGAGTGTCAGGATGACAAAGCCTCCGTACACTGGGGGCTTCACAGAGCAAAGCGCCTCCCCAGATGCCCATCCGCTTGCAAGCTATTGTACACAAGTCAACACCACTCCGGAAGTTTACAATGTCCCCCTGCGATTTACACCATTCTCATTCATCCTTTTTGTAAAATAGTAATTTAAAAAAAATTGTCCCCAGGTACAGAAACACTTCCTTTGCCACGTGTGTGTGTGTGTGTGCGCTAATTATATTTGTCAACTTACGGTGCATTACGGTTAATGCTAATTAAACATGGAATTACACGGCTATATTACAGGGCAACCACCTTTGGTTGCTGCATCTCATCCCTCAGTAAACTCGTGAGAGAATCCTTGATGCTTCAAAATGACAAGATGTTGCTCTAATTTCTCTCACGCTACGCATTTTTTTCTTTCATGATTGTGATAAAACAGTCTCTATATTTGATTAATTCTATTGTTTTCTTCCGCGCACAAATTACATGGATATTTAAAGGGTATATATATTTATATTGTATTATTTGTTATTCTCCAAAGTGGATTTTAGTTTTCCTGAACATTGCCAAAACAGATTTCTTTAAGATGTAGAGCATTTAAATTAAGTGTTTTTTTTGTTGCTGTTAAAGCTTTCAATGCAAACACATTTGATTTTTTTTTTTAAACGAATGCGATACACTTTTGCCAACATTAAAGAAACAAAAGAAAAGAAATTAAGGAAAAAAAAGCAAACGGAAGATCCGGAGAAGCGTGTTTTGACGCACACTGTGGCCAGCACGACAACACGTGCTTTGCGCGAGTGTAAAATACCGCACGGCCCGCCTCGCCACGCGAAACTGGATAACGACCGATGGCGTCTGTCCCTGTTGCAGGGCGTTAAGTGTTGCGTGCCGCGGACGTTGCCTTTGTGTTGCCACTGCCGCCCTCTGCACCCCACAGTCCCGAGCGAGGGGGGAGGGGGAGGTCTCAGAAAATGTCCTGGTTAATCTTCCACTCCTGCTTCTCCTTGGTCTCCCAGTAGCCTCCGCGGTAAATGCAGCTCACTTCCCGCGTAAAGGGGTCCTCCTTGCGCTCAAACCACATGGGCCGGTAGGACTCGTGCTTGCGGCCTGCTTCCCGTTGGGCGTAGAACAAGGAAAGGGGGGGGGGGGGGGGCGGCAGCAGATGCACAACGCACGCGAGAGATTTTAACGACCGCTGCTCACAGCGCTAGCTACATTTATTATAACACGGCGGCAACACAGCAGTAACACAGGGGTAACACTGGGGTAACACAGCAGTAAGACAGAGATAACACAGTGGTAATGCAGGGGTAACACAGCAGTAACGCAGCGGCAATACAGCGGCAAGACACCATTAACACAGCATTATGTCAGCAGCAACAAAGCGAAAACACAGCAGCAACACAGTGGTAATACAGCAGTGAAAACAGCAGCAACACAGCGGTAACACAGTGATAACACAGCAGAAACACAGCAGTGCACTTAGCAGTAACACAGTGGTAAGAGCGGCAACACAGCAGTAAACACAGCGGTAAAACACAGCAGTAAACACAGCAGCAACACAGCAGTAAACACAGCGGTAAAACACAGCGGCAACACAGCGGCAAAACAGCGGTAAAACACAGCGGCAACACAGCCGTAAAACACAGCCTGTAAAACACAGCTGTAAAACACAGCTGTAAAACACAGCGGCAACACAGCGGCAACACAGCAGTACACACAGCAACATCACAGCAAAAACACAGCAGCAACACAGCGGCAACACACAGCGGTAAAACACAGCTGTAAAACACAGCGGCAACACAGCAGTACACACAGCAGTACACACAGCAAAAACACAGCAGCAACACAGCGGCAACACACAGCGGTAAAACACAGCAGCAACACGTAGCGGCAACACAGCAGTACACACAGCAGTACACACAGCAGCAACACAGCAGTACACACAGCAGTACACACAGTGGTAAAACACAGCGGCAACACGTAGCGGCAACACAACAGCAACAACACGTACCCTCCTCGGCGGCGCTGGCGAGCTCGGCCTCGCGCCGGCGCCGCACCAGACGCTGCTTCTCCTCCAGACGCTGCTTCTCGGCGTTGGCCTCGTCCCACTTGCCGTTCTCCATTAGCCGCTGGTCGGGGCGCAGGCGGCTGTCCGTGGGCGCCACTCCCTCCTCCGTCTCG
This sequence comes from Lethenteron reissneri, assembly GCF_015708825.2. NCBI lineage: Eukaryota > Metazoa > Chordata > Hyperoartia > Petromyzontiformes > Petromyzontidae > Lethenteron > Lethenteron reissneri. The sequence goes on from NC_083805.1 coordinate 6,179,492, forward strand.
TTGAGCGTGAGCGCAAGGTCCGTGAAGTAGTACATGTTATCGGAGTTCTCCCTGCGCAAAGCCATCGGCACAGGGGGCGAGACGAAGCGTGTCACCGTCGGTCTGCCGACAGCGGCGATAATTATTCATCCGGTTATCTCGCACAGCTATTACTTAAAACTATACTCTTTGGTTTTTTCGGTAAAGTCACGTAGGTGGAAAAATGAAATAAATAATGATATATCACGACATTTTGATCGCAACACAAGCGGTCCGTCCGCAGGCGGAAAACAATTATCCAGCTGGATTTTTTTTTATTTTACCGAAAGAACCAAAGAGTATGGATTCCTGCAGTCACGAAAGCTTCAAATCAAGATTAAATACTTAAAACTGCATTTTTTATTTTGCCAGGCAAGGCGCACTGAGCTACGGAGCTCTTTTTCAAAAGTCCTCAACAGTGGTTTATCATCGCAGGGAAATGTATGGCAGCCAAAATACTCTGAACACACGTAGAGAAAAAACATCCACGCTCACTCGGCACAAGCTCCGTGAATTGGTACGTGCTTTCTGTGTGCTCCCTGCCGAGAGCCATCAGCGACAACGGTGCGATGAAATGCTTCACCGTTGGTTTGCACGTATTGATTAACACCGACGCCATCCGGGAATGCCCTTGCTAAGCCTCAGGGCTCTTGTTCAGGAGGGTCCTGGTGAATTAGGATGTTTGGTCAATTTGATTTGACGGAGTGTTCTATGAACGGGAGGATATGGGAGCACCGTAAGAAAACAAAGACAAAGATCCCCCCGCATAGCCTTAACAGACTGTTGGGGCAAGTGTGTGTGTGTGTGTAAGAAATACAGACACACACACACACGCACGCACGAGGTGATTGTTTTTTTTAAAAGGGTCCACACGGACCGCTTTATAAACCCACTTGCCCCACCGCCACCTCCAGGGCACCTTGCAGCCCCCGGCAGGCTTGTCAGTTGCGCAAATCTGAGCGATCAGTCAATGCTCGCCTCCCAACAGCTGGATTACAAGCGCGCGGCACCGCTAGCGCGGAAAAGCCAGTTAAGCACGAGCCCCGGCCAACGGTGCAAAAGCAGGCGGACTGGTACGCGGACGTACGGCAGTGGGTATCTCTTCCAGAGGTGCTTGGCGGGCTGTGTCTGGTAGACAGTCTTCTGCCGCCCCTCACTGCCACTGCTTCCTTTGCTGCTCTGCACAATTTTGGCGTACTCCATCTTCTCGTCCCACGTCCCGGACAAGATGTAGTGCGCATTTCCCTCCGCGTCCATTACCACGCCGGACACCTGCACGGCACAGGAAAGAGGGGGGAGGGGGGGGGAACGGTACGGGGCAGTGTGGAGGCGACGTGTGGGGCAGCTGGGGGCGTAGAATTATAATCCTCCTCTCTCGACACCCGTCTCGGGTAACCCGCTCCATTGGGCTCACGCTCGGCAGCGAGCGCGGGGGGGGGGGTGCTGTGTTCTGCGCCCGGGCGATGAACACTCTGGCATGTTCCTGCCGAATTATTTAGCGTGTTGGCAAGTGACCGTATAAAAAAAGAACACGCGACACTCCGATGGGACGCGCGCACTGAAACGGGGAGGTTGCTGCCGCGGCTCACTCCCGCTCAGGGTGCAAGGTCCGGGTAGTGCGTCGCAATGCGGCTGGTGCGGTTCGCCCCCGCTCCGTTTTGGCCTCTGAGTCGACACGATCTTGGGATGCTGCCGAATCTTTGCTCGCCAAAACCGCGGCACTTAAAGCGAGTCGGTGAATTTCAGGGCAGCCTGAAATACTTGGCGCCCAGTATAACCAAATACCACCGCAAGGGGGCGCTGCAGCACAGACTTGGAAATTCAGCTCTGGGCAGGTCACTGCCACCCACTAAGAGACTAGTTGATGAGGGAATTGCACCAAGCGGAAAGAACAGGTCTGCAAGGATATTTGACTCCCTTATAATATTAGGGGTCGCATTAAGAGAACGGTTGCAAAGAGATATCAGATTTGGATGATCGGTTCTATTACCCGCTGAGATCTTGCTTCAATTCATTGCTTCCACTTAGTAGTGCAATCTCCCAAAATGTTTTCTCAATTACCTTAACGAGCACTCGTGTGAAATGTTGTTTCATCGGGGGAGGAGGGGGGGTGTGGTGAAAGGGAGGTTTAACCTAACCCTGTGGCCATCTCACCTTGCGGGGAATGTCACGTGAGAAGTAGCTGTAAGCGATGAACTTGAGCTGGCATTTGTCTCCTGTGTGGTGATTAACGATGTCAATATCTCCGGACTGCAAACAGCACATGGCAGACGGTGCACACGTTCCGTCCAGAGGAGCAAACCAAAATGCGAATCTTCACAAACGTTGATGGACATGGCTTCGTCAAAAACAAGCAAATGCAGTAGATCCCCAAGGGCCAACACTGTGCTGATGTCCAGCTGCTTTACTTTTTTCTTTCTCCAGTCACGAAATTAAATTGAGGATTCGATGCCAGAGGTCGCAACCGGGTACCCGATACCCGTACCCTACCCGATACCCGGCTACCCGTACCCAGCCGGGTACGGGTACCCGTTTGCGACCCTGGTGCGGCCGGGTACGGGTAAGGAATCAAAACCCGTTTGCGACCTCTGTTTGATGCTCAATTTAAACAAATATTAAGCCCTCAGATGTGTTGTCGGGTTTAACCGCTCGTTGACCTGCACAATGTCCGTCGTTTCTCTCTCGGAGTCGGCAGACTCCAGCAACTGAATTCGGTTCTTCAAGAAGTTCCAGAAAATCCACGGGAGATCGATACGGCACAACTGGGAATATCTAAGTGAGGATATGAAGCCATTATACTATGGAGTCTGACTAAAACTCGTGTCAATGTATTGCAAAGCAGTGACGAATATTGTCTATCAAGGGATTTGAGGCCGGTATGCCAATACCAAGGCAAAACTAAAAAGGGGAAAAATATATAAATATGAATGGCTCATGTGATAATATATTGTGAATGTAAAACTAAAAATGTAAGCGCTTTTACAAAACCATAAAATGTTAAGGTCACCGACTTAAATTGTAAAAAAAAAGAGTGTGATTTTCCCATTGGAGGTATTTAATGAGATTCATGAAGTGTGCGTCAATAGCAAGGGAGAGTGTGCTTCTGTATCGCTCAGCCTCGTTTTCCTAGTCCGTGACGTAAGAAGAGTGACTTTTGAAAGAAAATTATGTAAATGTCTTGAGTTGTTTCACCACATTTCATTCTATCTTTCAGACCACCCCAAGTGAATGTGACCAGCCCTCATCAATCGTAAAGGGAAATTCCATCGTGTAGTCCGATATGTATTTCTATAAAAAAAGAATAAACTACATGAATGTTCAGTGTAATTATTGACCAAGCAATCAACACTGTCCCCTTCCTACAACCGAAAGCAAACTCTTCAGTAAAGGCAAACAAAACCGATCAAACCACTCTCTCTCTCGCTTGTCAACACTGTTAGCTAAGCGAGTGTGACGAGACTCGTGGGACAGCCAAAGGGTCACCTGGTCGATCCAGAGCCGCCCCACAATGATGTTGTGAACGGTGGTCGTGACCTTCTTCCACGTGTAGTGGTTCCCCGATGAGGGGAACTCGCAGTGAATGGTTCCTACGTCACGTGCAGTGGGAGCAATCAAAAGAACGCACGAGTGAATACAGCAGCGGCGCTATTCTCTTTAACGTTTGCACGAACGTGCGTGATGGTTTCAAATCGGGTTTCATCGGTGCTTTTGACTTTTCAACCACAACACTCAAACTCAACGCACTCATCGATAACATTGCCCTAAAAAATAACAAATCTCGATAACGGGTGACACTTTGGCCAATGGCCATTCTTAACAACAGAGAAATGGTCTCTAATCGTAGATATAAGATTTATCTGCTATCATCTGCTATGAGAGACAACCTATCCACTGTGAATCAGGGTCATGAGGCCAAAAACATGTCCCAGGTGTTCACCAACAAACACTCCATGCTTCTCAGTTTTTTTTGGCGCACACTTAAAACATTAATTGCTACTGTATCGGAGCTCTAAGGCAGAATGTGACAATTCATAAGTGTTATTCGGTAAGCATATACCATGGCAATGAAGATATTTGCAGGCATTCACAATTTGTTACAACAATCAATGCCATGAAACCAAAGGTATTATTTAACCCACGATCAGTGCACACGTTCGCACTCATAATTTGGGTTTAGGGTTTTGGTTAAACGAAATTAGGCTTAAGGTCATACAGGAAAAATCTTTAACGGATCACTGCATGAACTAACCCAAATAAGTGCACCTTAACTTCAGTCAATGCATGGTAACTGTTGGTCGTGCGAAGGTCCTCTTAAGATGTTTAACTATGCCAGTCCTACAGGAGGCTCCAGCTACTTTTTGTCCCCCTTATCGCTTATTTTCCTCCTCGCTATATAATAATAATCGCCGCTCCCGCTCGCAATCCGCACGTGTGTGGGGGCAGTGAGCCCCGGTTCTCTTCCCCGTCTGTGGACCCAGGAGTACTGAGGCCGGGCCTCGGGTCCGCAGAGTTTTCTTGCATTACCCCCACCCCCTCGTTGCGGGTCTGTGCCTTGCACTGGACCCTTGTTATGCTGAAGGAAAGAAAAAAGCAAAGCACGGGAACGCGCTACGGCGGCGACGTACCGAGCGGGATGATGGACAGGTATTTTCCACGAAATTTACTGGAGACCGTGATCTCTTGCCACAGGCGCCAGCCACGTCGCGAATCCACATGATGTGCCGCTGCTGGTGGGTGATGGCTCACCTATACACAACAAGCACGTGGTGCATGTAATACATTTAACAAGAATGTCTTAACATAATCCGTGTCTTAATACGGAGACATTTCTGAACTACACAGCCGTTTAAACAAGAACTCTGCTAAATTAGAGTAATCTTAAAACGTAGGTTTTCTCAGTCAATACAATGACCTGTGTTTGGGTTAGGCCACGCAAGAATTCACAGCCATGATTCGATGTACGCACCTCTTGCAAAACCACTACGTGGCCTAACCCAAAAACAAATATCGACCAAAACTGCAATACAATGAAACTTATGTTTTGGCCATGGCTTATAACCTTAAGTAGGTGTGAAATGAAGAATCGATTCCTCTATTAAAATCTATTGTTATTACTCATGATACGGGCATGCGAGAATCGACTATTCATTATACGTGTCAATTACATGCAAGGCACAAGGAAGTTTCTAATTTAGGCTAACATAGTTAAAAAGTACAAATGTGACAGAAAATGATAAACAACACAGACGAGATGATAAAGACGAGAGACGGCACAGTGAAAATTACACGAAATAAGTATAACCCGTAAAAACAAAGTTTTTCACTATAAATCCTTTATATGCGTGGCGGCTAGAGTCCTCTCGTCCTCTGGCTTGAGATGGCTGCCACCTATGGGTCAGATGATTGTCTGCCAGTATTAAGCAATTGGTAATTTAATATTTAATTTGTTTTCCCTAAACAGTGTAAAATTTTGGAAAAAAAATTTCACGAACATTAATTGTCTCGCACAACGAGTCTGTGTGCAAAATGTCAGCTCGATTGGATCACGGGAAGTGGGTTAAAAAACGACCGAAAGATTTGCACGGTCATAAGCAAGCAAGCACGCAAGCAAGTGAACTTAATATAAAGGATTTAAAAATAGATTCTCTCAAGTCAATTGCAACCCCAAATCATGACAATTCATGGCATTGCTGGGAGAGAGTTAATCATTGCAATTTTAATCAAAAGGCCTGGCAACCAGAATTCCAGGCGGCCGGAGTGAGGCAGAGACCGAGTGAGCAGGTGCTCCCACGTTATCTCAAGACTCGGTGGATTTCATTAATATATATGGGATTACAAAACTGCATCATTGTGCTGAATGGAGCCTGTGAGGAATGACCCCCCAGTGAGGAGCTCGCATCTGGCTCCAATTCCAAATGGCTTACACGGCGGAGCCTAAACAGACTTAAGAGTGGGGGTTTCGGCAGATGCAACTCTCTTATGAAAATCACGGGGGGGGGGGCTTCTGCACAATCGACCAATGTGCTTGTCAGGAGAAGCAAACCACGTGGATCATCTCCTGAGGTGCTCTGCAGCAGCACCACAGTGCGCTCCCCTCAAGAGTTGGCAATGCCAACATCAGAAGCGGTGGCCTGTGCAGAATATTTGGGGAGAAGACCCATGTAGGTTGGACAGGAGACACACGACGAAGAAGATCCTTTGCACATCTCTCAGTGGCCAGCTGTGTCCTGGCACAAGGCACCACGGTGACTTCAAACCGCGACGTCTGCCGAGTGGTGGCGGGCACAGCGCGAATACCGATGTGGCGTTTTACTAAAAAACGCCGCATGCCAACGTCGTTTGTTTGTGATAGATGGCCACGCGACTAAAAGACCAAATTTTGGCACAAACAGAAAAAAAACTGACAAAGTTGCGCGTGATGAAAGCGCAAATGATAGCAGCAGCTACAACGTGCAGTGAACAAAGGGAATGTCAACACTATCAGAAACTAGACAGGAAGGTATGAAGCTTGGCTTGAATTCAAACATTAACGGCCACTCAACGCTGTACACTAGAGTTCAGATAAAAGCATGCCCCTTGGGCGCAATACAAGGTGTGCTTATATCCAAAGTGTGCTTTGTATCAGTATTTGCCTTCCATCACCAGCCACCGGTGCAATGCAGGGATGCGTTGCTTACACCATAACCGAACTGTGCTTATACGAGGCACGCTTAAGTCCAGTATTGACTGCATTTTCATTCCTTGGAGATATAATTTGAGCAGCATAATTTCAAAAGCTAAGGGTCACTTAAATCTAAATTGCTAGCACCATAAAGCAAGAACTGCTAATGACACTGGCAATACTATGGGTGTGCACAGCCAAGAACTAAAACTCAACTATTTTTTATTTTATCAGGTGAGGTCCACTGAGCTGTAAAGCTCTTTTTCAGAAGCGACCTGGCCACAAATGACCACTCAACAGAGTGGCTCATCATATGGAAATTTATAGCAGCCACATATTCTAAATGTGGAGGCAAAAAAAAACCAGAGGAACCGGAGAAAATTCCACGCGATCACGGGGAGAGAAACATGCAAATTCCAAATCTATAGGCGTTATTAGTCGGGATCGACCCCAAAACCTCCTATATACCAGGCGAGGGAGTTAACATCGTGCCACCGTGGCACTGCGGTGGCGAGGTGGATGGCTCCTGGCGTGACCGAGTCCTGGCCGTGACGACGACGACAATGAAGACGGTGGGACTCGGCTCCCCGGCAAGGCGGCACACAAACACACACACCTGCTCGCAGATGGAGCGGTAACCGCACTCCTCCAGGCGGTCCAACTCAAACGTCTCGCCCAGGAGCGGGTTGAAGGGCTTGCCGGTACGGTACACGGTGGTGGAGTACGACGACACGGAGAAGGCCGCAACGTAGCACAGCTGCTCCAGCGAGCTCTCGCACTTGGCCGCCTTGTCCAGGAGGTCGAAGTACTCCAGGTCCTCCGTCAAGCGCTGCAGCATTGACAGCGGCTCGTTGAAGTTCACCTGTGAACGGACGCGATTTTACGTGGGGATTCGTCGATTGCATGTGGTTGAATATTGCTCACGACGAGGAGCGTTGCCCCTTTACTCCATTGTACAATTAACTTTGTTGGTGGCATGGGGCAAACCGGTATACAGAAGTAACTCGTGTCTTCAAGTAGACAAGAAAAAGATCCCCCCGTATAGCCTTAACAGACTTTGGGGGAAAGAACAGTTCGCAAGCATCGCATAAGGGGGCGAGTGGCCAGCACCACACCCGGCCGCCTTTGTCTCCCGAGTGGCAATTTTTACACATCGCAGCAAGTACTCATTTGAGGCCGAGTCGACCTAGGGGAGGCCCAAGATTGCTTCGGAGGCCCCAAGATTGCTTCGGATAATCGTCACCTACCACACCCTCTGTCTATGGGGCAAGTGGAATAAAGTGTGGGTATTTCCACCTCTTTCAAAACATCGGGGCCAGTGTTAAAGCACAAGTCAAAATCCTCTACAGACGGACGGTGTTGTCGAGAGCTCCCTTCTACCAACAGTAGCCCTGAGCGACAAATGGCAGGCAATGCACCTTCACCCTTTTTATCACCCTAAAAATACACATCTGCACACAGAAGCTCGCACGCGTACGCACGCATGTATCCATACGCGTTAAGGGCGAGCGCACACTGCGACATTGAAGCCGCTTCCGTACACTGCTTTAAGTACCGGCATGGGGATCTTGGAGAGGTCCTTGCCGATGCAGTTTTTCATGATGCTCCAGAGGTTGAGGCTGTAGTTAGGCTTGTCGGGGATGCGGGCCCGCCGCTGTTTTTTGACGACCATCTCTTGACCCAGTGAGCTCGAGCTACTGGCATGCTTCTAGAGCGCAGAACACAAGCGTCACCAAAACACAAAGATTCCCCGTATAGCCTTTAACAGACTGTCAGCGAGCACTTATGAAGGCCGGCACGGCACACGAGGGGGTGGGTGGCCAACACCATGCCCGGACACCTTCGCCGCCCCAGTGGCGATGTTTACACACGAAACTAGGTAATAATTTGAGGCCGAGTCGACCTAGGGGAGACCCAGGACCCCTTCAGATAATCGCCACTGGCGTTGGCTGTGAGCGGGAATCGAACTCGGGTCTCTGGGTTGATAGCGCAGCGTGCTAACCGCTACGCTACTGCTCCCCACACAAACACACATACACGCACGTGCCTGCATTATGGGGCGCCATGCCTGCCTAGGAATCAGAATCGTTATTTATCCTGGAAAAATCCAATGTGCTATGAAGCTCTTTTTTTTTTAAATGTCCAGTAGGGCTGGGTCAGAATGTGTCACTTGCAATTTATAACTCTTTTTGCGAAAAGTGACAATGATGGGAATTTGGAAATACTGTGTGTGACAGATCCTCACTACTACTACTATTATCACACGTACGACATACAACACATGTTGCAGAGCATCTAACTGTTGGAATAAAGTTCAATGTAAAGGTTTGGTTTCCATCGTGCAGAGAGGAAAATTAAAGCCGGTCAGGTTTGCTAAAATACTGCCATGTAACGAGTGCAGTTGAATATGATCCACAAATACATTTATTTTCATTGGGGACCGAATGGGCATGTATTTCTCGCTATTATTAGGATTTAGGTCCGTCTTGTTAGGAAAGCTGTGATTGTCATTATCGCCAACCAAAAAGTGTTAATTGCAAGCAAACAGCTGATAATGATGTGCTAGTTTTTTGGAACACTTAACCGGAGCGAAAAAAAAAAAAACGCACATCCACGTTATCTAACGTTCAACCCGCGAAACCAGAACTCAACAGTAACGGAGAGAATCTACTACGATTATAACTACTTTATAAAAAAAAAATACACGTCGCCCTATGTTTATACAATAGACGTATTGATCATTTATGAATGTCAATCAAAGAAGTTGACTGACATTACTCTTTGTTTATTTCGGTAAAGTCACGTAGGTAAAACATTTTAATAAATTAAATCACGACGTTTCGGGCGCAACACAAGCGGTTGTGCTTTCGCTAAGTTGTCCCCACCTGAAGAAGGACGCTGGTGTTGCGCCCGAAACGTCGTGATTTAATTTATTTAAATGTTTTTACCTACGTGACTTTACCAAAAAAACCAAAGAGTATGAATCCTTGCAGTCACGAAAACTTCAAATCTAGGATTGACTGACATTCATTCTGGAGTGCAGCGTCATGCGCTCGTACTCACCAAGTCCTCCGAGTTCCAGTCCTCCAGGTGACCGCTGGCACTCGCTCCGCTGACGTTGCTACCCGAACGTCTGTGCCAAACAACACAAAACACAAACGGCGCACGGGAACCTCACTGGATTACATTCTTCCCACCCCCCACCCCCCACTCACACTACCCGGAGTTTTGGGTGAAGTGCACCTCGGTAAAACGGGTGAACGTGCAGCAGAGAGAGCATGCGTGTGTGTGTATGTCTGTATGTGGGTGGGTGGGGGAGTGTGTATATGCAATGCATGTAAAATAGCACAGGCGGTTAATCCACAAGACCTGGGCCTGTTCCATAAACGCGTACGCCACCGAGCCTTCAAGTGGTCTCAAAATGTACCTCGCCTGGCTGCGGTGAGGTCACTGTCACTTAAGTGGCGAGGAGGCGGCTGTTGCTCTTGTATATGTGGGGAGTGGTGGCGCAGTGGTTGGTCACACTGCACCAACCTGATTCTCAGCCATGGGTAACATCAGTGGTGAATTATATTAGAACTGGTTCCAGGACCTAGGTTGACTCATCTTCTTGGTTCTTTCGGTAAAGTCACGTAGAAGGGAAATAATAAAATAATAAAACATAATAAAATAATTCTCACGACGTTTCGGCCACAACGCAAGCAGCCGTCCTCAGGTGAAGAACAGGTCTGTCGGAAAGACAGCGTCTGAATGAAACACCACCAGGCTTGTTATATTTTATTATTTCCCTTCTACGTGACTTTACCGAAAGAACCAAAAAGATGAATCCCTGCAGTCACGAAAGCTTTAAATCGAAATTTAGGTTGACTCAGTTGTGTTCTACGAGTACTTGGCCTGGTGTGCTATCCACACCACCCCATCGCGAGCAATTCCAGCCGTAATAGGTAACCTCTCTGATGTAGAACCTGTCTCAATAACTCGTCAAAAGACCGCGCGTGCAGGGTTGCATTTTTGTTTGTATCACTATTATCAAACCACAGGACCAAAGACCAAAAAACGCCATGCAGTCAACAGCAAGCATCACTATTAAATGTAAAATAGATACGAACTCGTCATTTTTTATTGAGCAAAGTTATTTTAAAACTTGGGTGTAGACGATACAAGGTAAATGAAAAGTCGAATATGTGCGCTCGAGTGTGTATGCATGTATGTATAACTTATTTCAGCTTCATTTATCGCACCATACGTAGCCAACTGTGCAAATCGGAGGTGCGTGCATATGCCGGGTGTGAATCTGCACTCAAGATGTGTGTTGTGCGCAGACCGAGTGAGTGGACGTCTGTGAAAAAGAGCTGTATAGCTCAACAGATTCCTCCAGTGCAAACAAATATTCTGGAGAAAAAAATAAAGTAGATTTCTCACTTGTGTTTGGACTCGGCTGGTACAGTGATGAACTCCGGCGCGTCTTCCATCGCGTCGAAAAACTCGAATTCATCATCTTCGTCGCTCGCGTCCGCCTTGCCGCCGCCCCCCCCTCGCCCACCCACTGATGGGAAACACGCGCGCGGTGGGTGAAAAACAAAGAAAGAGTTCCCCCCCCCACCGGATAACCTCACCAGACTGATGAGGCAAGTGCTGTTAAGCGAGCCCCTATCAAGGCCGGCGCGGCACACGAGGGGGCGGGTGGCCAACGCCAAGCCCGATCGCCTTCGTCTCCCGAGTGGCGATGTTTTTACACACCGCACCAGGTACTCATAGGAGAGGCCCGGGACGGATTTGCATAATCGTCACTGGTGTTAGCTGCGAGCGGGAATTAAAATCGGGTCACCGAGTTCGTAGCGCTGCGTGCTAACCGCGACACTACCGCTGCGCGGCGGCTCGCACATACAGGCACACACGTGTAGCACGCACACGCAGAGCCGCAACGACACGCGAGCGCATTGACGTGCGCAAAAAAGCCACCGACAAGGGGAGCCGCCAGCTTGCGGTCTCTGCACTGGCTGCTGCGGACCCCCTCATTCTGTGGCCTTCACTGTCAACAGGCTGTAATAAATCTCTCAGAAAAGTGGAAATTGACGGTTCATGCGTCGCTAATGCATACAACGGGATGCGCCCTAAACTGTACGGCAAAGCAGAGCCATAAAAACGAAGCCTTGGTTATAGTTAAGATAAAAATAAAGTTGTTCACTCTTTAATTGCTTGCCTTGTGGGGTAGAGAGCTGTTGTCACCCACGAGAATGAAATTAATCGCCCGTTTATCCAGAAGCCAAAATGCACCCAAGACACCAAGGTCGTCTTGTCTGTACCACAGGGAGTTGGGTGGCAGCACCATGTGAACGACCTTGGAAGGGGCACTCACACTCGTTGCCAAATTTTCTGACAACGTTGCCCATCGAAGATCGGGGCATCTTAGCATGTGCACTATTTAACGAGATGAATTTGTTCGACGTGCACTTTGATGTGGCATGTATGTATGCATGTATGTATGCATGTATGTATGCATGTATGTATGCATGTATGTATGCATGTGTAGTAAGTTGATGAGGAGACGATGAGGAAGTTGAGACACACTGTTTATTAACTCCGGGACAGATACAATAGTTGAAGGGGTATCGGCCCCTTCACCCGTACTATGGGAAACCCACCCTAGTACTAAGCCCTCTGTCCTGTCCCCCAGTCCTCCTCTACTGGGCTACGGGAGGCTGACTGATCTGGCCCTGGCAAGCACAGATCTCGGCACCAGCTAACCAGCCTTGCCCTGATAAGGGCAGCGGTCTGGAAGCTCTTGGGCCGCGCCACTGGCTTACCCGGCTCGGCCCTTATAAGGACGGCGAGACCGGGGAGTCCCAGGGCCTAATCTCCGAGTCTTGGATCTTCACTGGTCAGCTTCGTGTCGAACTGCCTCGAGCTCTTTGGGTTCCACCTTTTATAGGGATCGCCTCCGAGGGCTGGGGGCGTGGGCAATAACTGATGCGGACGTCGGTGTGACCCCCCGTGTATGTGAGTGCCGACAGCCCTGTGTTTGTTGTCCGCCGTTTCTCCCGTAATAACCCCTACACATGTATGTATGCATGTATGTATGGAAAACTTTTTTCGCACCGTACGTTGCCAGCCGTGCTAAATGTGAGCACTGTGAAGTCATTTGTGTACAATATGCTATCGATTTCACATACACACAACAAAGGTTTGCATTCATTTACAAAGGCACTGGATTCCACTAGTTTATGAAAATAGAAGCATTAACAACAGTAGCAAAATTTCTATTTAATCAGCTTTCATTTACTTGTCATGCTTTCAAAGCGCAAGACGAAGGCATGAAATGTAATAAATTGTCTACGACAGCGCCAGCAGGTACAATGTTATTTAAAAGTGACATCATTGTTCAGGTGGGAAATAAAACGATGCTGATTGCACAATGATACACTCCTCTTAAATAAACAAGCAATGAGTGCCACTTCTGGTTTCCTGGCTGAAATTCGCAATCCAAATTGCCAAATGCTACTGCTGACATCGCTAAGTTTCACTGACATGGATCATTACTTTAAAACAACTTCTCAAAATGGTGTGAACGCCCACAAAATGTAATACAAGTCAAAATAATTGCCTCGTCTAGATAAGCATTTACTGCACAAAACAGCAGTGGCAGAGGAGGCCACGCACCCTCTAGGGCAGTGATAAGACATTATCAGTGTGAGGGCCGCCACACATGTGAAACCATTGGGGTTTGACAGCACGATAATGATGGGGGGGGGTGTTTTCACATGTTGTGTATTGTCGGGGAAGGCCGCACTAAAAGGCCACCAGGGGCCGCCAGTGGCCCCGCGGGATTTAAGATGAAGAACACTGAACTAAACCATGCGGAGGAGCATTTTAACCGATTTCAGCAGCTAAGCCGGCCGGTTTAAGCCTGGACAGCACTCGGACTGGTTGTCCACCACGCACAGAGAGGCTGCTGTAGGCTGCTGCAGTGGAATGTGGTGGACAGCAGAGGGCAAGTGCAGTGATATCCATTGTTGGACTCTACTTCTGACACATAAAAAATTAACCCGTTAAAACAAAGTTTTTCACTATAAATCCTTTATATGCGTGGCATCGGTTTAATTTTATTATTCATTTCTGTTTTTCTTGAGTAAGAGTTTCATTTTTATCACATTGGTATTTTAAATTAAATATAAGGAAAGTCGTATATAAGGATTATAAGGTTTTCAGTTTTTGTATGATTGTTTATATTGTACATTTTTGTTGTTTTCTTGAATAATTTTCTGTGTTTAGGAAAAATATATGATTGTGTTAGTGAAATTTTTTTTTCTCCAAAAAAGTGGAACATTTTGGAATTTTTTTTTTCACGAAAATAAATTGTCACGCACAACGAGTCTGTGTGCAAAATGTCAGCTCGATTGGATCACGGCAAGTGGGTTAAAAAACGACCGAAAGATTTGCACGGTCGTAAGCGCGCAAGTAAGCAAGTGAACTTAATATAAAGGATTTAAAAAAGTATATAGATCTGTGCCAGCAGGATCGCGGCCTGTTTAGCCATGACCGCGACTGCATAAAAAAATTGAGACCGTACGTTTTTAAAATGTAGTGATTAACCCAAGGATAACATGAACTTAACTCCAATATTCTGAGATAGTAGTAATAGTATTTTACTTCTACGCTCCCTGCCTTCACCAACCCGCACCGACTAGCGTGGTGAAAAGTATGTTCAAATTAGTCCCAAAACCCACACGGCTTAGAGAGGCCCTCTTCCAGCGGCGGATCGATAAATGGGCTCTGACATGGGCTGACAGGACTCTGCACGTGCAATTGCAGCGCAAGGCCTTCATCCAGCAGTGGCCATGCGATGAAGAACGCTGCGGTGGTAGAGGGGCTCTCCGGAGCTCCCTCCTGCTCGCAGTGGCGCGAGAAAAAGTTATTGCGGGGGGCAGCAGAGATGAAGTGGCAGAGGTGAAACGTGACCGAGTTTTAAAAACTGCGTCCAGATGGACGCGGTTGAAAATGTGGATGTTGTAAAAAAAAAACTCTTTGTTAAATCCGACAGCTTCGTCAGTACTTCTGAGCTACTTCCGAGACAAATGTGAGAACAGCGCCAGCATAAATACCGCGTATTTATATAACATTCTCACATTTATTTCCCGTGGCAATACACAATTACCAGACCGCGTGCAGGCTCCCACACAAAGTACAACCTTACAACCAATGTCATCCATTTCTAATGCCTGCGTTTCTTCAGCTCGCAACTTGCTAAGAAAACGACCAGGTATGCACTTCAACTCGCTGACTGGCAGAATGAGCACCGTTCATCCTTGCTGCACCCAACTTTATAAGCCATTTGTGATGATGAATTACATCAGTGCTAGCCACTAATTACCAGTTGTTCCATCATTACGCGTGTCATTAATAGGGTAATGACACATTGAATAGAGAGGAGACAACACTACTACTGATATGTCCTGACCGTGAGTTTTAACGTGCGGCAGAACAATGTGAATATTGTAAATTGACAAACAAGGCCATGTCGGCCTGCTACACCCACAACCATGACAACAACTACCCCCTACTCGTCAACAACTTGCGGCGGGCGCCACCAGCGAACTCCGTCGGGTAAAACGCTTTGGTCGATTCAATGTTTCTCCGTTGCTTACAAACTTGGAAATATTATGAAACTTGGAAATGCTTGCACACCACGCCAAAAAGCAGCAAGACTAATTATGCAATGAGCAAAGAAGGAAGTTCCAATACGTGGCG
Source organism: Lethenteron reissneri (assembly GCF_015708825.2). Taxonomy (NCBI): domain Eukaryota; kingdom Metazoa; phylum Chordata; class Hyperoartia; order Petromyzontiformes; family Petromyzontidae; genus Lethenteron; species Lethenteron reissneri. The sequence goes on from NC_083805.1 coordinate 6,194,919, forward strand.
CCAGCTCACCGCCCCACTTGGTTCCTCATGCCTCTAAATCATTCTACGTTTTCGAGAGTGAGCATATAGTGTGCGCGTAAAAATTATTATTATAATACTGAATAATGTAAGGGCATCCCCTGGAAAAGTCAAAACCTGGATACACAGATGCAGGTTATTCATGGCCCTATAACATAACTTATGAGCCAAGTCTTAATCAAGCGCTGGCAATTAACCCAAATAAGTGCAGAACCAATGCAATGTGATGTTATTTGTGTGCTTTGGGAGCCCAGTTTAAATATTGGGAGCCCAGTTTAAATCACCGGCAGCTGCTTCCGATTAGCCGGCTCAGCATTCTGACCTCTGATCCAGCCCACAATCTCACAGGAGTGTTTTTTTTTACTGAACGACAGGTGGCAGCTCAACACAGTTAATCTGTGTTCTGGATGAGCCACAGCCGGATAAACGGGGTTCGACTGTGTAGCTGAACTGCAATGTAACCTCGACAAAGACAGCTCCCTCCCCCCGGATAGCCTTCAATAGACTGTGGAGGGAGAGTGTTGTTAGTGAACGCCTATGAAGGCCGTTCACGGCACACGATGGGGGTGGTGTGGTCAACACCACGCCTGGCCGCCTTTGTCTCCCCTGTGCTGACGCTTTTTCTTTTACAACATTGCACCCGTCACTCGGTTAAAACTGATTCAACCTCCAATTAGCACGGCTGGCTACGTACGGTGCGAAAGAAGTTCAACACACATACACACAGGACAGGGGAGGACCCAGGACCAATTCAGATGTTTGTCACCGATCTTGGCCGTGAGCAGAAATTGAAATCGGGCCGCTGGGTTCACAAGGCAGTGCACTGTCCACTGTACTACCGCTCCACCGATGTAACCTCAAGAAAAAAACAAAGGCAAATATACCCCGTGTAGCCTTAACAGAATGTTGGGGCAAGTGCTGTTAGCGAGCACCTATGAAGGCTGGCACGGCACACGAGGGGGTGGGTGGCCATAACCAAGCCCGGCCGCCTTCGTCTCCCCAGTGGCGATGTTTACACACCAGGTACTCTTTTGAAGCCGAGTCGACCTGGGGCACGCCAAGGAGCGATTCAGATAACCATCACACTGGTGTTGTGGCCGTGAGCGGCAATCGAACGCGGGTCGCCGGATTCGTAGCGCAGCGCGCCAACCACTTCACTTCTGCTCCCCACTGAAGACACACGCGCGTGCGCACCCGCAGACGCACAAAACGTTTACGTGACGGCCCCCACCTTTCCCAGCAGGGTTCTCGCTGCCGGCGCTGGTGCGCACCGAGGCCCCGCGACACGCGCGCTCTAGGCTGTTGTGCTGCTTGGCCAGCTGCTCCAAGGTCTCCTCGAGGCGCAGGCGCTGCTCGCGCTCATACTGCACCGTCTTCTGCCACTTTTTGCCCTGTGACTGCGCTTGCTCCAGGAAGTCGTGGCAGGCCTGGGGGGGGGGGGGAGGGGGCAGGAGGGAGGGAGGGGGCAGTGTGCACGTCAGTCTCTGGGCTGGCACTTTTGCACGCAAGTCAAGTAACTGCCAGCCAGGTTGACCCAACGGAAGAGCGAATCCTGGTTCGTGGTTGACCCAGAAATGTCACATCCCCCTTGGGGGGGGGGGGGGGGGTCGATAAAAGAAACTCCCGCCTTGCGGCGGTGGCGGCAGCGGCGACGTCACCCGTGGTTTTCCCGATGTGGGCAACTCGGCCCACCCGCCCCCCTGTCAAGTTTCTACAACTTTGCTCAGGGATGGAAACGGTGGGGGGGGGGGGGGGGGAGATGAGCACCGCCCTCCTCAAGGCTCAGCGGAGCAAGAAATCACTCTGACGAGGGGGGAAAAGAGAAACATAGAGATCGGTGGGTAGTGCAATCGATCGGAATTCACACTTATTTTCGTTATGTTGCTGTTGGAAAATCAACGCACTCAACGAGAGTACACCTCGAGTTGACCTGTGTCGTGAATACGTTCGCAATCGTGATTGTCATCAGCCATGATCGATCCGCTGCTACATGAATCTCTCCGCAAGTCGTCGCACCATCTTTCACAATCCTGGACGCGAGCCAATTTCATCACTCCACCTCCTACCGTGGACGTCCTCTCCGACACGTTCCATCCCTGGGTCGCCGCTCGGTTATTACTCGTGATTATCACTCGGCAATATTTTGCTCGGTGTAATTTCTTGTAGCTATTAAGTAACTAGATTTCTTTTCATCACTTATTCAAACACGACACTAATCACGTGAACGGACACAAGCGCAACGAGAGCAGAAATCTGTCCACATGCGATCTCAGATTACATGCCTCAGCTTAAACAAGGCTTGTACACAGTCAGCATTTTCAGAAAGACTGCGCTACATCGCAGATGCGTCAAACCCTCAAAGGGCCCCATTGTGCGGACTTCGCATGTCCACACATTGACTCGTGCACAGCACGCAGAGGCTGCAAACGCGCTGTGACGCCTGCCAAATCACAGCATCAAACACACGAAAGTGTCACGGCTTCCGGCCCCATAGTGTTAGATCAAGTTTGTAAAATTAGTACGGGTGGAACGATTCACAACCACCCCTGGCCATTCCATGAACAGTTATGATTCTGGGCCACAAATCGATTCTAAAACTGTTTTCTTCATTCGTAGAATTTTTTGCAGTCTCGTTTGTAATGTTTCTAGGTATTTTTATCTGCCCCCCCCCCCCATGTTCAGTACTGTTTGCTCCGGCAGCCGAAAGGTAAAGCAAGTATATAATTTTAATTTACATTAAAACATCGATTCTTGACAAATGTGACCCGATGCATGTATAAAAAACTTTAACACTCAATATATCGATGAATTGGTGCACCCTTATGCACGAGTGTGAAAGTGTGGTTGACCTACATGGCAATACCTTGCGCTCGGGTTTATTGCAATCTGTGCTTATTCGCAACAGTTTCCTTTGCTAGGTGCATGTCTGCAATATAAGGATCCAGAAAGGGCCTGAGTAATTACATCGATGAGAATCCATTCTTCACCTAATAGATACATTCTTCGAATCTCTAGCCCAAGATTGTGAAAAAATATACATGCAAATTGTATAGTTAAGATACGCTAATTATACATTAATGCCTGGAGACCGACAGGGTAGAGGAAGATGGAAAATGTGATGGAACCTAAACAAGTTAACCAAATAGGCCAGAGAATAATAATAGATTAATGAAGTGGACGAATGTGGACGAATGAAAGAGTGTGGGACGATTGAAAAGAAACAAATAAATTATGGTATTCTTGGTTCTACCGGGAAAGTCCCGTAGATAGAAAACAAAAAAAATAATAAAAAAAAATATTTATTAAAATAAAAAAAATTACAAAAAATAAATAAATGTAAAATAAAAAAAGTATGGGTTGAGAATATGGAAAAATACAACATAAAGCAGAAACTATACAGCAGTGGTCACCAACCTTTTTGGCACCAGGGACTGGTTTCAATTTTTTTTCACCGACGGACAGGGGGGGGGGTGTTCATCATTGGGTCTTTCCCCCTTTTCAAAGAAGCTCTCCAGCGACGTTTGCTTTTTACTCATGTTGACTACTAGGGGTTAGCAGCTTGTGGGCTTACCAACACTGTGACTGAGACAAGTGCGCAGTGCGGGAAAGAGGCGCGGACGGAAGTGGTCAATAATAAAGTCATGGGGGCGGGTTCCACGCGCGGACTCACCGCTCTCACCTCATGCTGCCGTGCGGCCCGGTTCCTAACAGGCCACGGACCGGTACCGGTCCGCGGCCCGGGGTTGGGGACCCCTGATCTATACAGAAAGGCAAGTCCGGGAGCTACGGCATTGCACAAAACGGTACGAAATGAACAACAAACAAATATAAAAAAAAAGGAAATAAATACATAAATAAACAACAAATAAACAAACAACAAATACAGTATGGATAAGATACAAAACAAATTTAACGCAGATGAAAGAAAGCCAAAAAAAAGTATTTTGTCAGCGCTGTTTTTTTTTGCATATGTTGTTCCACCCACGCTGTATTCGTTTTGAGAGCAGGGAGTAGAGACACGGAAGTGCACAAGATGCACCGTTGCAATAAACTAAAAACATAGAGGAGACAAAAAAATACTGTGCGTTAAACACAAACGACACCTGACTGACAATGGCTTCAGTTACTCGTGGCCCAATCCAGATTAAAACCACAAAATCAGCGGCTTTTGGCTGGCCATCCAACAAAGACGGTCACCACATTGCGCGCTTTCAGATGCGCTTCTGCAGCCGTCTGGAACGCTCTTCCTTCCGATGTTAGGAAGGAATTGTAGCTATGCACTTTTGAATCACCCAGATTGAAATCTAATTTATTTAGAACTGATTTTCGTTTTTAGTTTGTTGTCCTTCCCCAACATCTCCGTCTAGCACGGTTGACTATGTACAGTGCAAAGGAAACTCAACGTACATACATAACACATTCCTGCGGAGGGAGCTGGTAGGAACGTTGGGTTGCTCGGTCAATGGCCAGGGTCAACGGCGGCGTGGTGTATTCCGCAAATATGGCCGACTGTGAGGGCGGGCACAAGCCGACGTGAGTAGGTTACACGTTGAGTTTTATAAGGGCACCACGGGGTGACCAGCCCCTCCCCACCCAGCCCCACCCTTCCCACCCCCACCCAGCCCCTCCCCACCCTCCCAAAGGATGTAACCAGAGGTTCCTACCAGTATAAGGTGACACTAGGGGAATACGATAGGTCGATATGCAGCGAGCATTATTTAGTTGATCCTTAATTTTTCCCCTCGAAGCAAACTCCAGGAGAATGAATATTCGCATTATTATTTGCCACAATTAATAATATCGAACGAAAAATATGCATCCAAAAATTAGATTCCATTGACTATATGAAGGGAGGGGGGGGGGGGACACATTATTCAAGAGTTGAATCGCAACCCTTTATAGATGTAAGTGCTCTAGCTGCAGCATATTCTACACCCACTGGGCATTCCTTAGGCCGCTCAACCAACTGCAAAGTAGGTTCAACCTTGCTTAGCTTTTGGGATCTGGTGAGATCAGGCGCACATCCTGGATGATTTGGGTCAAAAGGAAAAAAAATACATGAATTAAAGGGGCAGGCAAGAATGATGAAACGCACAATGCAAATAAAACGCTGTGGTAATGATGTAGTTGAATTGGCAATCGGATGTTTTCCAGAACAACTGGCTCATGAAACAAGTCAAACAACGCTCCATGCTCAACATATGATTTCAAACACGTACCACCTGGTATTATTCAACAGTGCCACTGGATCTTCCCCCGAGACATATTACCACCCCATTAGACAGTGTGCTCTCTGTGTTGTTCTTAGTGTTGATGTTCAATGGTATGTGGAATGTTCTAAGAGCTTTTTGGTATATACAATAGCAGAATGGGAGCATGGGCAAGCATTTTTGCTTTCTTATCATCATCTTCATCATCATCACAGTCGGCATCCACGATTCATCCCCTGCCTCCTCAAGTCATCGCCATCTCTCACAGTCCTGCGATGCAATGGGCCATCTAGCATCTGCACACGAACTGCCCTCATAACTGTTTAAAATTACTCAAAGCAATCTGCTGTTTTTGGTGGGAGGCACTCTACAACACAATATTAAAAGGAATAAATCTTGACTGCAGGAATTCATATTCTTTGGGTCTTTCGGTAAAGCCATTGGGGTACCTTCAAACAAGTTGAAGGTACCCCAATGGGTTCTCCCTCATCTCCAGTTGTCGCCAATGTTTTCATGGAGAAATTTGAGACAGATGCCATCCAGGCATCCACCCTACGTCCTTCCTTGTGGAAGAGGTACGTAGATGACACGTTCGTCATCTGGCCACATGGACGACCAGCTCTGAACCAATTCCTCAACCACATCAATTCCATACACCCAGCCATCAAATTCACCATGGAGGTGGAAAAGGATGGCAAGTTACCATTCTTGGATGTTTTAATCCAAAAGAGACCTGATGGCTCAAATGGGACACTGTCTACAGGAAAGCCACCCATACGGATGCCTACGTAAAACCTGATTCCCACCACCATCCATCCCAGAAGAATTCCCTCATCAAAACTCTACACCATAGAGCTCGTTGTATAACCGACCATCACCACCTCGCCAGTGAACTACAGCACGTACACCAAGCCCTCAAGAAGAATGGATATTCAGACTACACAATCCGTAAAGCTATCACCCCAACCATTGGTAAAGCACCATCTGAGGTCACAATCAAACCATCACCTTGCCATACATCGCAGGGGTCACCAAAAATATTTCCAAAATCATGAGCAAACACAAGATCCAGGTACGATTCAACACAGTACATAAAATTTGTGATTTGATCCCATCTGTGAAGGATGTGATCCCTGACATGCAATACCCCGGTGCCTACAAACTAAGCTGTGTCTGCGGCAGCAGTTACATTGGGGAAACTAAGCGACATGTCTCAGACCGTGTTCGTGAACATAAGGCAGATCTGAAACACGGTAAGACCAATACCTCGGCCGTGGCTGATCATTGTTTTAATGCGGTGGGCACACACAAAATTGATTTTGCCAAGACGAAGGTACTCTGCAAACCCACTGGCTATCAGCAAAGATTCGTTCATGAAGCCATCCAGATATTAAAACACAGACACAATTTCAACCGAGAAGATGGGTACAAACTGAGCAATCATTGTAAGGACGTTACTAACGGAGACCTCTCCCACATTAACATTAGCTGCCCTGCCCATCTCTAAACCTTTATAAACAGCCTGCCTCAGCAGCTTTCCCCCTCTTTTTCACCTGATGACGATTGCTTGTGTTGCGATCGAAACGTCGTGATATTGTTATTATTATTTTTTCTATCTATGTGGCTTTACCGAAAGACCCAAATAATATTAAAAGGTATAATAAGCATACTATCAGCTGATGCAGCGCTGATGCCACGATTAGTAATTAGTACATTTACACCCCAACTACATTAAACAAACAAAAATACACGTCATAATAAAGTCTGGCTAGTGTGGAAGAGTAGGCCAAATATTCAGCGAGGCCTCTCTTAGAGCTCCCTCTAGTGGAGGCCCTTCCGTGAGCAATGGCATGAACAAGCAATTTCAGGGTTGCACCTTTAACTTGACGTCGTGAATTTTGGAATCGTCAAGCAGTGAATTTTATGAAACTGTAACAAAATAATCTGCTTTAAATACAATGGCAATTTATCACAAGGTGTACACTTGTCAAATTTAACAACCACAAGAATGTCAACTCATGGTTTATCAATTTATTAGATCCGCGTGCTAATGTCACAAAATGTCACTGTGGGTGTGTAATTAAAACTAATAGACGTGATTAATTTTTAAAATTGCCGAGCAAATCCTGTAACACTCACAACATGTCTTTATTCTTTTCTTCTTTAGTTGACCCAAAATTTTGTTGCTAAAGGATTGAAATCATGCCACATTAAAACTAATGTTCAACATAAATGTTTTCCTCCAAAACATGATTTGGTGCAAATTTCGATGTAAAGCTTTCGTGACTGCAGGGATTCATCTTCTTGGTTCTTTCGGTAAAGTCACGTAGAAGGGAAGTAATAAAATAATAAAAATAAAATAAGACGGCTGCTTGCGTTGTAGCCAAAACGTCGTGAGAATTATTTAATTTTATTATGTTTTATTTTTATTGTTTTATTACTTCCCTTCTACGTGACTTTACCGAAAGAACCAAGAAGATGATTTGGTGCAATTACAAGCCAAAGAACTACAGTTCACCGAGAAACATTTGCGATTTGCCATCATGGTGTCCGCTGCACTAACAGAATCTTTAATTTTACTGGAGGAATCTGACGAGCTGAGTTAGACAAAACACAGCCACCAGAGACACACTTCGAGTAAAAGGCAGCTGTGCAGCGCTGCTTTACTTGTTTAGACGGGCCCCTCCGGACAGTATTTTGGCCTACTCTTCCCAAATCTGGTCACATAAACGAACGAACAAGAGCAGGATAGAGTGCATTTGGAAAGCTCAAGCGGCATTCCAACGTGCCCGCAGAAAGCACGTTTTTAATTGTGAACCTTTTTGCCAGCTATTAAGTGTGCATCAAAATGAATGGAAGCTGACAAAGAAAATCGGAACGAAAGCCAAAAAGTGTTACAAAGAGATGCAATCTCACTGTCCTCTCTACAAACGGCCCACTGTCCAAAGCGGGCAGTGTTAACGGATGCACTTGGGTTGGTGGGTGCGTTGAATGTGCCTGGGGAAGCTCGTTTTGTCAGGCCGTTCAACTGAGAAGCAGAACAACAACACCACTCGCCAGTTTGATAATGTCAGTAAAGTATACAAAATCATAAAATGTTTTCATAAAACCGAGGCCCCCCCCCCCCCTATTGTTTAGTTGGTCTTGCCAATTACATCTGGTGACACGCCAGCTTTTGTTTTACTAGCCCGACTTGCTGCCGATGCAATCCTGAAGGTCGAAACTTCGGTCCAGAGATTGCTTGCTTAAAGGACTGCTGCTGGATAATACTGTCCTGGAAAAGCCAATAGGCTGACGGACTGAAACATATTTTTATAATTACTATAAGAGTTCTGCTTATAGATGAATAAAAATAGCTTGACCGATGACAGGCAATGAATGGTTTTGGGTCATGATTATACAAGTTTTACTGTTAATAGGGCATACATGAATCTGTATAACACTTTGTGATGCATAAGTTAATTCAAATTTAAATGTAAACAAGTGTAATATTCACGTAGAGCGCTTGCCCATCCACTGCTGGACCAAGGCCCTCCCACCACCACTGTCGGTCACGGTGGTTGCCAGATCACAATTCACCAACGCTGGTGAGTCGGCGTAAGTTGGCAAAGACGATGAACACACACCCGTAATTTAGACTTGATGTTGAAAACTGTCAGACAACTAAGAATAAATATATCATTACGACAGTTGTCGTGCAGCCACACAAGTCATTCGTTTGTGTTTATGTAACATTCCAACCAGTATATATAAAAATACGGGTTGCTTGGAATTTCTCTCACTTGATACAGCTATCGTGCTGTGACTGTTCCACCTTGAAGACAGAAGCTTGTGTTGCCTCCGAAACGTCGTGATTTTTATTTTATTTTTATTTTACTTTTATTAATTTACATTTTTTACCTACGTGACATTACCGAAAAAAACTAAGAATATGAGTTGTCACACATTTGTACGCTCCTTCGCAATACTGGTATTAAATTCCGGCCACTTTCAAAGACAAGTTGGGCAAATGTACGCGGGTCTCCGATGCATTTTTGGGTTGTTCCCACGTGTTCTTCGGCACTACGTGTGACGTTTCGCTGCACGCGCTGGGAGTTTCTTGAGGAACTGAGGAAGAAGAACTAAAGAAGCCCTCAGCAACCTGTGGAGCCAAACGTTGGGCGTCGTGCCGAACAGCACGCGGTACGAACCGAAAACACGTCCAGAGCGCTGTACGGCACAGTAAACCCTCTATATGCGCGAGTTCTGGATTTGGCGAGTTTCGCATATTCGCGAGTTACTAAATGCATACTAATTGCCTATTAGCGAGCCGCCGGACTGCAGCATTCGCGAGCGTACGTAGTAGTAGTAGTGCCAAATCTCCGATACCGGGGAGATGCGTTGTTGTCAAACACCTGCATCTCCTGAGTCGCTCTCCTAAATTGCTCACCACCACCTCCATCCTCGTCAATTCATCAAAGGCAAAAAAAAAGCTACAATTCTTCTTTATAATTTGTTGTTTACTTATTGTAGTAATTTTTTTTCAACATTTATCATTCCCCCTTCCCCCCAACCAACTATGTTCACTCATACCAGGAAAACAACCCCATTCTTCCCCGTTGAACAAGGTTTTTCCGCATTCTCGAATTCTGCATTCGCGAGCGCTTTCAAAAACGTAACCCCTCGCGGACAAGAAGATTATTTTTTTGCTGCACAAAACAGCGGAAAGGCCACGCAAGAGTTGCACAAAATGTGCTCCCTCAGCCCGCTATACCACACTCACATTGATCATAGCATTGGAGGTGATGCGGAAGAGGGTGGCACGCTCATTGACGGCCTTGAGCTTCTCGCTGCCCTCGGGCGGCAGCTTGAGGGTTTCCAGGTCGTTGAGCGAGCGCTGGAGGGCGGCTCCGTGCTTGCCGATCAGGTCGTTGCACGTGCTCAGATCCTCGAGTTTGGAGGACAGCGAGCGGAGCGTGGTCTGCAGTTCTGTCTTGTCAGCCTGTGCGCCTGACTTCTCATCGTCCGAGTCATCTGTGAAAAACAGAAATCACTTTTTATCTATTTATAGTAGGTCCCATTTGTTCTCAAAAAATGCTGTTTCGCTCCGAGTTTCTTGGAATTCATATTTACAGCAGATCAGTTTTAAAGCAGCTCTGATGGTAATAATAAACCCGATTCAGTGCACACACATTTCACAAATCAGACACATTGTTTGATCGGGGACTCGGTAGGCGTGGAGCCAAATCTCAAAGTGGCTTGATGCTGGCCTGGACAGAGGAGCCCTTGAGCTGCTGCTCAACCCGAACCGTTAATGCTAAAAGTGGCATGTACACGAGGATATATATGCACAATTCCATCCATGTGAAGTATGGGAATTGACGGCAGGAACTTCTTGACGGGAACACACTTTTTATTAAATCTTTACGTGTCAAAATACAACGTGTAGTCTCCTTTCTTCCGACTTCACACTCCACTACTCTCGTGTAAACTCTAGGCCTCTGGCTACACACGATACCCTTCACTCGTGTAGACCCTATGCCTCTGGCTACACAATACACTCGACTCGTGTAGACCCTATGTCCCTGGCTACACACACTGCATTCGGCTCGTGTAGACCTTATGCCTCTGGCTACACACACTACACTCGCCTCTGGGTTACACAGAGTCCCGGTCCCGTTAGGACAGCGGGACTAGGTACCGCAGGGCCCTAGGTCTTCATCCCCGTCTTCATTCTTCGCTGGTTACACACTGCCCTCACGCCTGTGTGCATCCCCTTTTATAGCCCCTGCTCACGAGAGACGGAGCTGATGCGTACGTCAACGTGAGCATCGCTCCTTAATGAACCAATCACGACGCACTCTCTCTACGATCCGTTTTCCCCAGCGCGTGTTAACACTCCTCCACCAATCACACCGCGCTGCCACCCGATCACTCCCTCTAAGCACGTCACCGGCCCACAGCCAATCAGTACCCCGTAACCCACGACCCCGCGCTGACCCCTGATCCTCCACCGTCAGCGCGCGTCACCACCTACACAGCCAATCATTACGCGCTGGCATACGATCTCTAATCCCAGCGCGTATCACCTCTACACATGTAATACTCATACGGCGTGTGGGTGGGTGTTTTTGTTGGCAAAAGCAAGGAAAACCACAGTTAAAGCTGAAATACATTTACTTACACTGCACTATGCTAAAATTCCATTTCACCAAAGAAAAATTCCTACCTTACAGAGACAACGGTGCACATTTTCAATTGGGATGTTCAGAATAAATGCGGTGATACCGATGGTCGCCTGACTGCACGAGCCAACAACGGACCCTTTAGCGGCGAGTTGTCCACTGCTAAGTCCGGGAACTTAAAAACCGTCTTGTTTTTTTCTTTGGTCGAGACACGTGACGGTTTACATTAATCAAAACGCAGCAGTCAAGCGTGAGCTACCCTCTCTTTCTTCGCTTAAATCAGAATGAGTCGGTAATTTGAAAACTTTGGCAAAGCGTCTCATCGAAAATGACATGCATCGCCCTGCCATCGCAAAAGGCACGTTCTTCTCACTCGTAGCATTCGTTTTCGAGCGGGTTACCGAACATCACCGAGCCAAGGGAAGTTCTTCGTTTGAAGCCAGGTCAGACCCCATGGAGGATATCGCGCGCATCATTTCACAAAACTTTGGAAATAACATGCGATTGCCAGTCGCCATCAAATTAAACACCGCCGCTAATTAAGACAGTGATTAAGCGGCAGCCAATGTCACCCCTGACTTGAAAGGCACCCACAAAACAAGGGAGGAAAAAAAGTGCTCCAAATGAGAGAGAAAAAAAATAGTTCATCGCCACAAGGGCAAGTGGACACTTACAATGTGTCAGGAGGTCACAACAGCGTGGACGTCCGTGCATAATCAATCTGGCCAAAGGGCCAAAGAGAAATCGAATGTATTCTTTGTTATTAGCTTGCAATATATCGCTTCATATAACAAAATAATTCCTTAAGTTCACAAATCGTCAATTGAATCGTGCTTGTAAAGTTACTTACAGCATTTGCAAATTATATTTACAGTTACACGCACTGCAATCCTATGACTTTGATTAGCACGGCTGGCTACGTACGATGCGAAAGAAGTTCAACATACATCTATAAATATGTTTTTGTACAACAGCCTTGTGTCTGCTGGAAGTGGTCCTCCCCGTGCTGTGTGGGTTCGGCGTGGGGGGCGGTTATTTGACCGTAGCTAACCACGCTGGTCAGTGCGGGTTGGTGAAGGTAGGCAGCGTAGGTATGGGAGCATCGAAGTCTAAGCACAAGGATGGATATTGCTGCACCGCTCTCCTCCGCTGCCCACCACAGGTCTGGCGACACAACCTGTATGTGCGTGGCGGTCACCCATCCAAACACCATCGAGGCTCAACATTGCTTGGGCTCACGAGATCTCATGAGATCAGGCGCATTGCGGGAGCTTTAATCATGGGCATGAAAATGGAGCAGACAAACTGCAGTAAAAGATGAAAACTGGAAATACCGTAATACATTCGAGATGGTGAAACATTTCCAGAAAAATATGATTAACGTAAAACTCGACACATTCGTCATTAAAAACAGTGGCTTGAAAGGGACGTTGTATAATACGTGACATTTCATGCAACGGCTCATAGGACATACATTCTTGAATCAGATTGTTGAACTTGGATGAATTGTTATCCAAAACTTCCAAAAGTCACAATGTTCCACTGCAGCAGATCTCACACTAAATTGTTCATCATTAATATCATGAGCCATGGTCAATCCACTGCTGGATGAATCGATGAAGGCCTCCACCAAATCGCTGCCACCTATCACGATCCTGCGATGGAATGATCTGACCGGCATCAACACAAGAACCCACCTCACCAATCCGCATGCTCAGTGGACATCCTTTCGGCTGCGTTTCATCTGGACATGTGAAAAAGAGCTTCATAGCCCATCGGATTTCTCCAGTCTAAATGAAGATTCTGAATTACTCGGTTAGATGTCAAATTTTCCGTGACGTTTAAATAAAACAGCAATGTGTCAGACCCAGTGGTGTACTGTAATTCATGTGTCCTGGGTATAGTTAAAGCACGGGGGTGGGCGAGGAAACACAAACACTGATAATGTAGTAATAGCCCAATTATGTGGCGTATCGTACACATTATCTCCTTGATAAAAAGGAAACCCTTTGTAGGAATTAAACGGTTCAACGCAGCTCGTCATTGTATACTTGCTGACCGCAAGCGCGGTGCTTTTAAACTATCGTCCTTTTATCGCATGGCAAGAGGGACGATTCTTGCTCAATGCGTCCGGCTGAAATATGTCCCCTTGTTGGCAGGATACCAAATAAAAAAAAGCCCAGCAAAGTCGGAACCATTGACGTAAGCGTCCTGGGAATTGGCCCGGAGGAGCATACTAAGTGCTTGGAGGAGAAGGATGGGGGGTTCATACAGTTGGGTCATGCCAACTGAAATCAGTGAAGATGACAAAATATACACGCAGTGTGTGTATACACACGCACAGTCTGATCATTCTGAAACCACCAAACTTTAACGTTTAACAAGAGTCTGATGGCTACGTGTGTAAGTTGCGAAGACAATTACAAGCGTGACGTATCGTTCACTGAAAAAAATGTGCAGTGATATTTCCAGTGACATCGGTATAATATGACTGCAATGAGTTCGAAGTACTGTTTAAAAATACATTTCAAATTACTATTTGTTTTTTCCCTCTCAGGTCACCCTTTACAGGTAGCTTTCCCCCTTTCGCATTTCTAAAAGAGAAATACAATTAAGTGGTTACAGTCGTAATAATCCTTGTTTTATTCATAACGCAAGGCAACAATGCACCGCAGTCATCTCGACGTGCATCATGCTTTCAACGTACACACCCAAATAAACGACAAACTAAACATTTGTCTTCATTTTATCAGGTAAGGCGCACTTCAGAAGCGACCTGTGCCACAAATGAGAGCTCAACGAAGCGGCTTATCGCATGGAAATTTGGAGCAGACCAAATACTCGAAACGCACGTCGATTCTAAATGTGGAGGGAAAAACCGGAGGGCACGGAGAAAAATCCACACGACCACGGGGAGACCATGCAAACTCCAAATATACAGCAAGCATCAGGTTCGGGAACAAACCCACCACTTCTTGTACACCAGGCGAGGTAGTCAACATCTCGCCACCATGGCGCCCTAAATAACGGGAACATAAAGCCCTTTGTCAATCCACTGCTTGGTAAGGGCCTCTGCCACGTCACAGAAGCTGTGGCTGTTGTTTAAACCACACTTCACCACACTTGTCAGCACAGGTTGGTGAAGAGGAAAGGACAAGGGCCGGTTCAGACATCACTCGCTACCGTTGCGAGATGTGGCCGGGAATTGAACGCAGGTCACCGGATTTATAGTGCAGGGCACGAACTACTGTAGAAAACTAAGGCCTTGACCCTCTACGCGACGCACAGCTGTTGTCTTAAAGGAAGACAAGCCCCAAAATTCCAAGCGGCAATGAACTTCTCTCCAATGGGCTTCCCAGTTGGACTGGGTGTTGTTCACTGCATGATGCCCGACGTCCCACTCCACGTGCCTGGAGACTCTTCTTCAGCAACTGAAGAAGCTCCCGGCACGTGGTGTGAAACGTCGGACATCGCGCTGAACAACACACAGCACAACCGTGAAAACCTTCGCGGCAGCGATTACCCTGCAGGCGTACGCTGGGACGATGCGTTCCAAACTGTCAGACAAAAATATGAAGGTTTGTTAAAATAAGACTTTAAATTTGAGGTCAGGTTCAGTGTCATCACTTCATTCACACTAAAGAGACATGGTAATGCAACGTACGGAGGGATTCAAAATCTCACCAAGTTAGTCGCGAGTGTTTTGTTAATTGTGCTTGTACACTAGGAAAGGGCCAAGGGCTGGTTCAGATAATCACTCACCACACACAGAATGTGACTTGACAAGTCTGGTTTCTCATGAATAAAGCTTCAAATTCGTGTTTAAACAAGGACACACGGCCTAGATAAATATCTACAAGAGTTGCTGTATTGTCCGGGTTATAAGATACTCCGTTAAGTAAGAAGCACCCCAAACGTATGCCAGGTGCCAAATAAAATTGTACCGATTTGGTGACGCACACACCTAGCAGATGACGATGTATTTATGGGCTGCATCTTCCTTTAATGAAAACATAAAAATCAACCATCCTTGACACTCGTCATACATACAATCTGTATTGCCAGGACTTTAAAAAGGTGTCTAAGATTTGAATCATGTGATTTCATAAACGTTCATAGTTAATTGGAAACGTGAGTATTTATTTTTGTATTTCCTGAATGGCTAATAAAACGTAAACAGGCCATTGCATCATATCTTATTTAAGTGCCCATTAAAAAAATTGCCTCCAAGCACAGTACACACACTTAATGATGCATAACGATTACGATTGTCCAAACACATTCTAAAGATGAATGTAAAGGTTAGCACTTAATATAAGTAGGATAAAAGGATATTCATCTTTTAGCATCTTTATTTATCCTGGAGAAATCCAACAAGCTATGAAGCTCTTTATCGCAGATGCCCAGTTAATCTCGCAGATGTCCAGATAACCACTGCTCGCATATTGTGTTTCTTTTCCCTACAGAAGAGTTAATTTATCATATCAGTGTCATCAATATCAGCCGGCCATGACCAATCCACTGCTGGATCAAGGCCTTTTCAAGGGTATCATGTGTTTAGATTATTTTTCTGCGATACATTTCCAAATGATAAGCCACTTTTGTTGAGCTATCATTTGTCACCAGGCCGCTTCTGAAAATAAGCTAAATAGCTCAGTCGGCTTGACCTCGTAAGATAAGAAATACTTTCAAAAATACTTTTTTTTCAGTGATTTTCTTACCTTTCCTATACTTTGCACTTCTATCGTGTTTTTATGTTGTTTATTTTTGTAACATTCTGACCTGCTTCTCCTGGACATCTGTGAGAGAGAACTATATAGCTAATCGGATCCCTCCAGTATAAATATTCTGATCAACTCGGCTCAGTTACCGCACATCAAAATGCGCTGCAATTGCATGTGCAAAGTCCTTAAAGAACATGGTAGAGCCCATTTATCAATTTGCTGCTGGATGCGGGCCTCCCTAAGCCGTGTGGGTTTTGGGGCTAAGTTTAGCATACTTAACTACGCTAGTCAGTGTGGATTGGTGAAGGCAGGGAGCATAGATATGTGAGATCACCATCTCAAAATCTTGGAGTTAGGTTGATGTTGTCCTTTGGTGAATTATGATATTATAAAAACGTATCGTATCTTTTTTTATGCAGTAGCAGCTAAACAGGCTGCGATCCGGCTGACACAGATCTACGTATCTTGTGTCAGAAGTACAGTACAACAATGGATATCACTGTGCTTGCCCTTTGCTGTCCACCACATACAACCGCAGCAGCCTACAGCAGCCCCTCTGTGCGTGGTGTACAACCAGTCGAAGCGCTGTCCAGGCACAAACTGGCTTAGCTGCTGAAATCAGATTGAATCAGGTGCTTTCCGCATGCTTTAGTTCAGTGTTCTTGATTGCGAGGCCTCCGTGCCACTGGTGGGCCCTGATGGCCTTTATGTGCGGCCCCCGACAAAACACAAAAAGCGAAAACGCCCATCATCATCGCGCTGCTGTCAAACCCCAATGGTTTCAAATGTGTGGCGGCCCTCACACGGATTGTTGTCTTTTCAGCGAAAATTAGCAAAGAAGACTGGCTTAGTTAGTCATTAAAAATATATGCTCATGTTACATTTCTGCCAATGAGGTAAACAAACTGCCTAAACGAGGAGACAGGGAAATAATACGATAAAATATCACGAAATAATTGTATTAAAATATTTTTATGCAAGCGAGACGGTGAAA
The DNA here is from genome assembly GCF_015708825.2 of Lethenteron reissneri. Lineage (NCBI taxonomy): Eukaryota > Metazoa > Chordata > Hyperoartia > Petromyzontiformes > Petromyzontidae > Lethenteron > Lethenteron reissneri. Next base: position 6,212,029 of record NC_083805.1, read on the forward strand.
ACGAGTCAAAATTCATACAATTTGTAATTGGATAGCAATTTCTACAGACGGATACCACGCGCATACAAGGAGGAGCCTCCTTATATTTGAAATGAAAATTACGAGACTGTTCTAAATTATTTTCCATCGCATCTTAACATCTTGCAAGTACAACGGTCAAAACACATCAACACACTTGAAAACGAGCCGATGTCACGACGGGCGAACCGTGAAGAGATTGCGTGTCACTCTGCTGCTGCTGCCGCCGCTTTGCTAAACACCACAGTAATGAACAGTAAACCCATCAGTTTAGAGTTAATGAAATATGATTACACGTCCGCAGGAAGGGCTGATTATATTTTTCCAAGCCAATTCCTCTTACCCAACAAAAAACGCCTTCACCTCGTGACGTAGCATGAACGGACTGTTATATCTGCCAGAAAATTTGCCCTGGGGCTATGTGACAGTCGTTCATCGCATATCTCAAATTCCTCCCGGCGAAAGTCATTTTTGTAGGAGATCCCGGCTAACAACAAATGGGACGAGAAAAAACCGTGTTTCCTGGTGTACGAGCGAGAAGGAGGATGGAGACAGATTCTAAATGGAAACAGGGCAGACGTTGCACCCTGGTTAACTGTGAGCAGGGCTTAATTCCGCACGCGATATTTTCTGGAACGATGCTAGGCCGCCTTGGGAGTTGCCATTATCAGTGGAAGGCACTACCACGAGTGTACCAGGTATATTTATCCATAAAAATCCGATATTATTGAACTCTATATTCCTATAATCCTATTGAACAGGTTTTTTTAATATGTATATATAAAATTAAGGGCAAGACGAGACAAAATGGATTTAAATAAATACAGAAACAGCGTTCCAAACTTTTTCCGACATAAATTAAGCACCGACTGATAATTACATGTGATGGAACTACTCTTTTCAGCCACTATTCACTGTGAATATCATAGATAATAGAATGGAATGATTGGATGATACAGCGTACCATGCATGTCATCATCTACGATAGTTGGGAATAACAGCATGCATGTATTACCAGGTAGTGTGGCATGCATGGTATCTACAATCGTTGGGAAAGAGCAGGAAGCTTGTATCACCATGTCGTGCGGGATGCTGTACCTCTTGGGCTACAGCAATAGCAGCAATAACTGGAGAAGGCAGGTAAGGCAATGCCATCCTCAGCATTGTCAAACATCATCCGCCATCATCTTCGTCTTTAAATCTTCATGGTTTCCATCTTCATCCATTCTCATCATCACCCGTCGGCTTTCATGCGTAATCTTGATCAACCATCTTCATCCATCGTCAACACCGTCAATCGTCCCTTCATCTTCGTACATAATGGTCTTCATCAACGTCACCGTCGTCTTCATCATATTCGTGAATCATCTTCACCATAGTCTTAATCATCCTGAAAATGTTGAAATACCGTATTGGTACTACTTCACCTGAAAGATCTTCTCGTACTGCACACCTTCGAGTCAGTATAGGACACCGTGCATCTCCTGCACCATTCCCAATCTCCTCGGCTAGGAGTCTTCGTGGTAGAGACCGTGAACGATCATTGTAATCCTTATCATCATCGTCAACATCATCATCATCGACCACCGACGATGGCAACAATGGTGATGGCAACGATGACGGATGAAGGCGGTAACGATGACCCTCGTTATATTCATCCATCATCGTTCCATCACAGTCATCAGCGCCTCCAATTATACCATGGTTGGCTACGTACGGTGCGAAAGAAGTTCAAACATACATGTATGATATCAAATAAATATTTACTGATAAAGCACAATTCCTGCATAAATGCGATTCAAAGTGCTTCACAAGACAAATGAAAAGCGACCGACACAATTGAAACGACAATAAGATTAATACATAAAAAGACGTAAAATTATAATTATCTAAAAATATAATTTTAAAAAAGCATAATAGGCATACAATCAGGGAATCCTAATTAAAAGCCAATCTAAAAGGTAAGTTTTAAGTTGTCGCTTAAAAACATTCACCGATTCTAATGCCCTGAGATCCTCCGGCGGGCCATTCCAAAGGCGAGGGCCGTAGAAACGAAAGACTGCCTCCCCGTAAGTTTTCGTCCTGGCCCTGGGCACAACTAAGAGACCAGTGCCGGAGGACCTGAGGGATCTACTGGGTTCATTTCTTAAAAGGATGTCAGACATAAATGTACTTCAGCGTTTAACAGGTCCCCGCGGGGTGGGCTGGTAGGAACGAACAAATGAATGGCTATAATAAAATGAAATGGCGGGGGTACGATACGAAGGGAGAGTTTGAGGCCTAGTTCTAGGCTTTAGGCCTAGCTGTAGGCTTTAGGCCGCTGTGAGTTAATTTTTATTTAAATGTTTTAATTAAAAATTATCTCAGGGAATTATAAGGGAATGTTACACTTGTTTAGCCAGGAAAGCCTCACTGAGTCTAAAGGTTTTTGTAGGGTCCTGCCAAGTGTTTGCAGTAGGGGGCGATGTTGCTACACCTAATCGGACATCGGACGGACGGACGGACGGACAGATGATATAATCTATTGTAGGCTGGTTCACTTCGTTCCTACCAGTATAAATGCCACTGTCTCACATGCATGAGCTCAGAAAATGTTATGCCCAGCCACTGTTCAGTGGGAATCATGCAGATGCTCTCATAGACTGACCATGGTGATTAAGATTCTAGCAACCAGAAGCTGCTTGGATAAATATGAATGGAATGAGAAAATATAAAACGTCGGATATACGGGAAAAACAGTTGTCGACAATATCTGGTAAGTAATTAAAAGCATGATGCGGTTTCAACTCACATGCTTGCAGTTGCTGTCCAAACGTAAGTTTTTTTTCACGCGAAGTCACCAAAACGCGTGTGTAGTGTCTCGCAATATGTGGTTACGTAATTATTTTCCGAGTGGATATATATTCAATCTTTGTGAGATGAAAATGTTATTGTGACCCCAACGTAGCGATTCAAAATAACCATGCAAAACCAAAACATGAAAATAATCTAGATTACGATGATGCACGTGATACAACTCCACAAAGTGTCGTGTTCCTGTACTGTAACCAATTACAAACTACGGATGCAAAACCGACACACGGAGCGAAACATCATGAAAGTCGCACGGCTTCACCACAATGGCCAAACGAGACTTTTACCCATTCGAGCTTGCACGTTGTACCCAGATTATCGTCGACAAAAAGAGCTTGCAGGATTAACAACAGGAATTAAAAGCGCTCGGTGGTTTTGCGACCTGAATTCGGTTTTCGATGTATTCGCGCACACACACACGTACGGCAACAGTCAAAGCCAACGTACAGTACCGTATTGGCAAGTGACAATTCTGACACTCATTTAGCAAATGCCACAATTCCACGCAGAGGGTTTTGACTGCCGAATAATTCACCGAGACACGCCAATACTGTACGTAATAATTTGCATGTCGGACACAGATCACATTAATTATTAACAAGGTTAACGCAACATTACATGGAACAACTAAGAATAGACGATTATTTCTAACGGCTCCATAAATAAGTGCTCAAACAATACACGCACACATTTTTTTTTTACCTAAATGAAACCGCGCATCAAATAACTAATGAATACCCTCGCGAAACTGCCACTTACTACTCCGGCCGCTTACGCATCTCACAAAGACAGGCATGCAAACGAAAGTAATTGAGAGAACTGGGAGCGCAAATCCCAGCCCAAGCCATAAAATTACCGCAGCCTTCGAGGGGGGGGGGGGCGGCGGATACTCACTCGGTCACAGTCCGCGCAGAGAGACTAAGACGCCGATATTTGAAATCCAGCTACGGGGAGATCGAGCGGCGATCCGGCGACACGCACTGTGGGGGTAGCATCGCTCCGGCAGTGAGAACACAGCAGCAGCGGCGGTGATGGTTGGTGGTGGTGGAGGGCGTGGGCTGGCGGGCGGGCGAGCGAGCATTGTCAGCAATTCCTCCCCACCGCCGTCCGCTTAAAAAGCACCGCTGCCTTAGCCCCCCTTCTCCCGTGACGTTGCGAGCTCGAAGCGCCGACGACCATTAGCGCTTTTGAACCGGGGTGGATAGGAAGGAGGAGGAGGGGGATCGAACGTTCGGAGGGAGAGCCTTAATCGATACCCTATTGCTCCGCGTCAGGGCAAAGGTCGTATTGTACACGCAGGGCGACCGAACCGCCACCGTACCATCAGCGGAGACCGCATTTTTTGAGAATAATTTAGATAATTATTTAGAGGGCTGCTCAAGGACATCCGTTGTAAATGCCCTACTTGCCCACAAACAGGGAAAAAAAGACATGGTTATTGTATGCTCCTGTATAAGCAGCATCCATCCAAAAACAACCTATAAATATTGTAAAAATAAATAAGAACACGATGGGGTGGGGGGAATATTTTTCAGCACTTTGACATAACCAAATGGCTGAGCGCCAGAAGATTTTGTGGGGGGGGGGGGGATGCGTTGCTGAATGACTGTCATTTTGACTTTTCAGCATCAGTACCCACCCCCCTCCCCCCTCTCCGAGCACCAATTGAAGCTTTCATACATCATCTGCGTACACCACAGTATTTCTCCAACTGACAGATGTGAGAAAAGAGCAATGTACAGCACTGCCGACCAGGTCGGGATTGGCCATTGAATCAAAGTGCCCTTCAAGGACTTAAGACACACAACCATCCCTCATCTCTGTGCTTGCCAGCGGGGGCTTCAGGCATAAATTCGGTCGGACAACTTCATAATGTAGCCATTGCATCGATGAAAGAAATAATTCGTCCAGAACGCGTTACATGTAAAAACTATTCCCAGATCTCAAGAAAATAAAATCCATTTCCTTGCTAGCATTAAACCCTGTGGTCTAAAACGCCAATGAATGAGTGTGTCGACCTTCTTTCGCACCGTACGTGGCCGACCGTGACAATCGGAGGTGCGGGGGAAGGACAACAAACTAAACACAAAACAACTGTTCTAAAGAAATTAGTTTTCAATCTAGAAGCGCACGAGGGCCTAATAGCATCATCAGCTTTAGGTGTGTGATGTACCGTTAACCAATTTAACCTATTTTGCAGGCAGTCCTGTTTTTCAATGGCCGATTGTTAACAAGTGCTACTTTGCATTCATTAGCTGAATTGTTCGTGTGGTGTGGGCCTGCTAAATTAAACTGGTGAGAGGCCACTAGAACATTATGGGTTAAAATATAATTGAAGTCTCTCAATATCAACCAGTAAAGCACATGAAATTGAAAATATCATGAAGATCGTCACACAGTGCGACTTTGAATTGCAATGCAAACCCCGTACTTATCCGCACACTGTCACACACCCAAACACATTAATAAGAATCACATTAATACAAAGTTTACGCAATAAATGGGTAGGTTACAGTGGCACGACAAAGACCCTTTTATAAAAATGAATGACGTCCGTGTGAATGGAGTCTAGCGTATTAATCCCAGATCTTCACGAGTGCTGCCAGCATGGTTCTAGCAATGGGAAGGAAAACAAAAACCCAATTATACTGCAGCACTTGCCTACTCAGCATCACGATGGGGTTTTTTTTTTGCGTTTTATCCGACTTGGAGAATTCCAGTATTTCCACATTTGTTTTCACGCAAAAAGAAAACGGTCGGTTATTAACAAATAAAATGCTAAGTTCAAGCACGCAACGGAAGGGCAATCCAAACTGCATATGAATACCGACTCTGTACCCCCCACATCCTACATAGCTGTGAATGTTTAGAAACATCAAAATACGGCAATGGGAAAATAATACCAGCTGAAAATGTGTCCTCTTCAAAGCACGTTTTTTTTTTCTCTATCAAACAAGTTCCTGGCCTCAGACTAATACCAACGCTTGCCATTACACCGAGTAACAGAAAGAGCAAACACGTGGATTAGGGAACACACACAGATTAATAACATCATTCAAACTGTTCACGTAAGTAACTGGGTTTGGGCAGGACACGTAGCTAGAAGAGACGATGGTTGATAGTCAACAATAAGGACGGAGTGACAGCCAAGGAATGATACGCGTCTGAAAGGCCTTTCCCCAAGGAGATGGAGCAACGAAATCGGCTCGCGTGTAGGTGCTATTAACAGCTCTACACCCAGTCATTCGTTTTTCATTTACGCATCCTCATCCTAATGGCTTCGCCATTATATTTAAAGGATAATAAAACTATATACAATCCGTGACAAATCTAGTACGGCAAAAACACATTACTCACTTGACGATAATCGGTGATTGACTGAACGTGACGCAAAACAAAGGTCTTAAATTAGAGACGAGGCGAACGCGAGGCTTCTAGTATTTCTGATTCGCGGGCAATTTCCACCGCACGGAGCAAACCTTTCATCCGGACATCTATTTTTGGATCGCAACCCCCTCCATCGCTGCATCTGCTAACCTACATGCGGGGAAAAATTACAAGTTTCTCAACGTATTTTGTCTCTTCGCGCATTTCCAGTTACCTCAGTGAGGAAACGGATATTCAATTGACTTGAACACATAGGCAGCATTACGTATAAATACACCAAAAAACATGAATAAAAATGGGTGATGTAAAATTCTTGATGTAAAATTCTTGGCATAAGACCTTGGGGCTGGATTGAAACACATCTTGGCTCCATCTGTTCCCCTGGTGACAGCGCTGTTAATTAGACAGCACCGTAGCACTGTACCGATCCATGCTCACCTTTGCGCCATATTCCCAAATTGCTGCTTGTAAAATAAACCGCGCTGTAGAAATTTGAGTCTCGAACATTTTTCCGCGACGGTTCACAAGCCTATTATTTACACCGTGTGCCTTGTTACGCTTTTTTGTACATTGCTGTGTTTCAGCGCCCATGGCTTACAAGGCAGTGTTGTTGCTGTGCCTAACGTATGGGCAGGATTAATAATTATTCATGTGTAGTGACTAACTCGAAGACGATAAGACTTGGAGGCACTTGATTTGAAGCTTCCGTGACTGCAGGAATCCATACTCTTTGGTTCTTTTGGTAAATAAAATAAAACAAATCACGACGTTTCGGACGCAACACAAGCGTCCGTCATCAGGGAAACCGACCTACGTGACTTTACCGAAAGAACTAAAGAGTTTGGAGGTACTTCTTTAATAACAAGCACCATCGGGGTTAACACTCTTACAATTAGTCCGACTTATGTCGGCGAAGTTACTCATCAGTCAGGACAGGTGGTAGGCTGCCTGACTGGTGACGCCCCGAGCTGGTGAGGATGGAGACGACAACAAGAAGGATGGTGAAGACGACGAGAAGAACGGTGACGAAGATTTCACCAGCACGGCGGGGATCCCACTCCACACAACAGCCCCAAGGTCTCCTACAGAGGCCCTTCTTATACCGTCAGCGTGGCCTGGCTCCGCCCCCGGCAACGCCCCCTTTCTGGAACCTATTAGCGGGTTCTTGGTGTGCCCCTTCTGTGACCTTTCCCCCCGAGATCCCCCTCTGGTGTATCACGTGGCCTGCTGACAAACGAGTTAGGTTCTTGAGGTCTGTTCGTAAGTGGATTTGGTCGTAAGTCCAACTTGACTCCTGTCTCTACCAAACATGTTGTATGACACGTACACTAAACATGGGGAATGGCCTTAAAAATTGTATAATCTCCTGTAGATGTAGTTGCCACTGGTTCTTCATGTTCTGCTGATGTAGATGCCACCACCGCCATCTATTGTGCTGCGGTTGACTTGACTTCTCGGTCTGAACAGGCAACTGGACATACGGACAGGTTTGTTCGTATCTCTGAAAGTTCGTAAGTAGAATGTTCATAAGTAGAGGAGTCCCTGTATTGATACCCCGCGGATTTCAAATGACCCTCTCATTACTTTCGTCCCAACAGGTGATTGAATATGTCGCGAAAGGGATGGCTCTCTATCTTACAGAGAAGAGTGCCAAAGAATGTACTAAGCATTCTGTATGGAGATTGGTGTAGACCGGTAGAAGACTTGAATTTAAATGGGTACATATTGAGTATTGAATCGTGCAGGACACATTCTTTCCAAAACTTAGCTTTCAATGACGCTCAGAACGAATGGCAGGAAAAAAACGTGCGGAATGTAAAAATAATTGAATACTGTGCCAAGACTAATGTGGTTTTTATTGGTATGTATTTTTGGGAGGGAATCTTCAATTCGCACTGGGCTCTGCTCCAGCTGATAGCTTTCCATTTCAAAAGACATTTTAAAACAAGTAAATTTCCGTTCCAGTATTCTCTGGATAATAAGACTTACCAAAAACGTGTGCCTGGTGTAAAAAAATCCAAACTAAATATGGTGGCACGAATCCGCATAAAGACAAAGATCCACAGTGTAGCTTTAACAGACTGTTGGAGCAAGTGCTGTTAGCAAGCACCTATGAAGGCCGGCATGGCCCACAAGGGGGTAGGTGGCCAGCATCACGCCTGGCCGCCTTTGTCTCCCTTGTGGCGATGATTACACACCACACCAGGAACTCATTTGAGGCCGAGTCGACTTAGGCGTTATTTTAATTTAGAGAGGCATAGCGCCGTTGTTTTTAAAGAGATTGTACTCACCGCAGAGAACTGTAGCGACACGACTGCACTCTATGATAGCTGCCACCAAACTGTGCCACACAGCCCCCCCCCCCCACCCACGTGGCCTTGTGGGCGCCTTGGAACCGACAAAGTTATTTTATTTTAGTTTTTCTGACTGCCCACATCAGGGTTAATGACCCAGTGCAACATGGTCCAAGTGGTTAAAGATAAGAATCAGAAAATGTATTTAATCTGGAGGAATCTTACAAGCTATAATGTTCTTTTTCAGATGTTCAAGTTCTTTTTCACAGAAGTCCAAGTAGAGGCAGGTCAGAACGTTACAACGACAAATGCATAAACATAAGCGTGCAAAGGAAAGGTAAGCAAATCACAAAATATATACATTTTTTATTTGTCCAGGTAAGGCCCACTGAGCTATTTACTGTAGCTCTTTTTCAGAAGCAATCTGGCTACAAATGATAGCTCAATGAAGTGGTTAATCGCGTGGAAATTTATAGCAGAGATCAGCACCAGCATTTGTGCCACATGATCCATGCCAGCCAATCTTCCACCACACATGACATAATGAACATGCCATGTAGTTCACGTTTATTGTTTTTAACCAGGTGAAAACTCAAGAGACCAGGATAGTCTCCTTTGCAAGCGTTTACCTGGGACATTAGTCTGCCAGAAGGGGATGATGATTGTGATGTATGATCCCAATTGAGAAATTCGCGATGTAATTCACGAATTTGGCAAATTCGGACCTTGACGCTGGCACACAATGGTCTTTTCTTGCTAATTATTTTGGGAATCTTTTACGTCCACTGCTAAGCAGATGGTGCGTAAAATAACGGTTATCACACAACACAGTAATAATTATATAATCAGTGCGGCCACCGGGATTATACAACGAGCGGCCAATTTACTACCGGCTCGGCCATGTCACCACCCTCGTAACAAAGTATGGAAGTTTGTAAAATTATGGAAGTTTATAAAGCAAACATATTTACGCAGTCCAACATACCGGTACAGGTACTGTCTATGTCAACTCCAACCCAAGCCACAACGACTACCCAAACACAGTTTCCAAATCAAGCGTAAGGCTGATGCCTTCCTGAACTGAGAGGTGATTAAGAACGGCAGAATAAATATCACAAGCTAGCCAAAAGAGTACTTTCTGAATGGTTTCATTTTAAGAGATTAATTGATTCATTATGGGGATCTTGGAACAATTTGGAGCTTTTGATGCATGGGTAATGAGTCGTGTTTTATTGCCACTAATAATTACAAACATTGCTTTAGTGGGAATGTTATACTCGCAGTTTCTAAAGTGTAAACATGTTTTATTCTATGTATTTATTTAAACAGGCAGGGCCCAATGAGCTGCTAGGCTCAATTTAATGGGCGTCCAGTTGTACATTCTTTGTTGACTTCTAAAACACACTTCCTTGCAATACGGATATATTTTAGAAGCTGGTTTTGTTGATGCAGTGCCGAAAAGCGTCACACAAATGGTGTCCTTTATGAACTGCCAAAGCATCACACCCTGGGTTTCCAACGATTTACTCTTAAATTATTACAACGCTAATGTGATTTAAACATTGGACTGAGCAGTACCGAGCATCAGGGTGGCTGTCGAATCCAATTCTGACGCTGCTGGTGAAAATCCACGTGAAGGAAAGTCTACGACTAAGTAAAAATAAACCACTCAGTCTTAATGAAATGAAACCAGTGCGTAATTCTTGAGATATTCAGAGTCCATGTCACTGTAATCTGTAAGTGACATGGCAGAGTCAATCTAAGTATAAATTGCATTGGCAGATGCTCAGAGGGTCCCGATAATATAATCAATATCACCTGACTAGAAAATAGACGGTTCCTTAAATAACGTTGTCGGCCGACTTAATGGGGAATCACATTACAGTTAGCAAGGTGAGCCATTCTAAACACATTCCTGCGGAGGGAGCTAGTAGGAACGTTGGGTTGCTCGGTCAATGGCCAGGGTCAATGGCGGCGTGGTGTATTCCGCAAATATGGCCGACTGTGAGGACGGACACAAGCCGGCGTGAGTAGGTTAAACGTTGAGTTTTAAAAGGGCACCACGAGGTGACCAGCCCCTCCCCACCCAGCCCCACCCCTCCCCACCCAGCCCCTCCCCACCCTCCCCACCCAGCCCCTCCCCACCCTCCCCACCCAGCCCCTCCCCACCCAGCCCCACCTTCCCCACCCAGCCCTTCCTCACCCCACCCAGCCCCTCCCCTCCCCACCCAGCCCCTCCCCACCCAGCCCCTCCCTCCCTCCCCACCCAGCCCCTCCCTGCACGACGGACGGACACAATAATCCCCTGTGGGCTGGTGTAACCAGGAGGTTCCTACCAGTAACACTGCAGTTAACCCACCCACGTTGCCAGCATGCCTCTTGAATATTTCACAACACCGTTGCATTTTTACTCGTCGCCACTCCAAGGGACATTAAATCCGATTTGTTTTCTCAAGATGGCATTCCCCCCCCCACCCCCATAACCGTGCCCATCTCTGATGCCACCGGGGCGATATGCAATTTGGGATAAAATGCTCGGCGGTTAAATGAATAAATGGCTCGCAGAAGAAACGCGTAGTAATGCGCTTCAGACCTAGCAACCCACCACCGTGCCCAAACAATGGGTAGCCAGGTTACAGGAATATGATGACACCAGACGGCCCGTTTTCATTTGACCACATCTCACCATTTCATTGCTGCGCCTATGTTGCAGACAGCAGTGTGTAGCCACCGCCTGAAACACTTTACAATATAAGCCAAGGACATTCAGTCACTGTATATTTGCTAAGTAATTTGATGAAATAATTTATTACGATAAAACATCCGTCTACTGTACTGTAAAACTGAAAGGAAAAACATTAACATGTTTAAAGAAATAAAGCATTTGAAACATTCAATGTTATAAACTAAGATGTTTTGACGGCACAAGACATTCCACTATTAAAGACATGCAACATGATGTTCACGGTCAATTTTGAGATTTAAACAGCCAAACATGGAATGTCAGAATGAGAATATTTATTTATACTGGAGGAATCTGATGGGCTCTAAAGCTCTTTTTCACAGATGTCCAGTAAAAGCGGGTAAACAACGTTACAATAACAGACAATACAAACACACGATATATAGGAATTTTCATAAATAACTTAAAAATATACACAAATAAAACTAAAAATGTTCATCTTTTCTAGATTTGAAGCTTTCGTGACTGCAAGGATTCATATTCTTAGGTTTTTTCGGTAAAGTCACGTAGGTGAAAAATTAAAATTAATAAAAGTAAAATTAAATAAAAAGAAAAAAAATTATTTTTATATTACTTTTATTAATTTTAATTTTTTACCTACGTGAATTTACCGAAAAAACCTAAGAAAATGTTTATCTTACCAGATAAAGCCCAGTGAACTATTAGCTTATTTTTCAGCTGCGACCTGTCCACAAATGACAGCTCAACAAAGTAGCTCGTCGCGTGGAATCTTACAGCAGCGAAATAATCAAAATAATATAAACGCGCGTCACACTCCACTTCACGTGAAGAGATCCACGGTTCACCGCTGTAAAGACAGAACATCCCACTGGAGTAGTGTGTAATCCGCATAGTCAAACAAGTATTTGTGCCCATGTCTGCATTAACGATATATACTTGTGGTAAAAAATGATGTTTTACACCTTGTAAAAGGTGTCATTTGAACATGTTAACGCCTCCATTATACACCTGTACCTATGCCGGGTAGAATAAAACCTTTCACTGTCATTCAATATTTTGATGCTGGCCAAAGGGTGCCCATAGATATTCAATTGATTTCAGACTTGCATTTTTGCACGTCAGCTGCGGAGCTGATCCACACTGACTCGCGAGCTTGACAAGTTAACCTCTCTCTTAGTCACACGCAGGCTCGGCATGAATTGACGAACTTAAACAATTTGTACCTTTACACTTTATTTTTTATTTAGCGACTTGCTCACCTTTCCTATACTTTGCGCTCCTATTGTGTTTTTGGTATTGTTTTCTGCTGTAACTTTCTGACCCACCACTAACTGGACATCTGTGAAAAGGAGCTTCATCGCACATCGGATTTCTTCCAGTCTAAATAAAGATTCCCATTGTGATTCTGACACGTGCAGACAGCCATTTCTCATGCACCCAGGCAATATATCCTTGCTTGCTGCTGTGGGTGCTGGATTCGTGAGCCTTCAAACGTAACCTGCAACCCAGGACACTCACACAGCTCCACTTCAACCCAAACGCTCTCTTCGCCTTCCCCCTGCAATCGACGGCAACCTCAATAATTACTCTCAACCGATGTCACCCAAACCACCCCCCCCCTCCCCAACCTAACCACAAACCTGTCTTGGGGAACACACCTCAAACAGAACTAAGTATCCTTAAAAATCCTCACAGTACAAGGCAGATTGGATTTTTTTCTCCCCATCAGATATAACAGTATGTACAAACATAATCGAACAGACTCTACGGGGGGGGGGGGAGGGGGGGTTAAATTGGATTTTAAAATGACAGTGAAGCACTGAAGACATCTCTCAAAATCAATCATCAACGAGCTGCTCGTGTGCCACCTTGTTACCGCTCCGTTTTTCCCATCCAGAGTAGTGCAATTGGTAGAACCGTTGCATCAGGACTTTATTAAGGCATAATACATACCCACATACGTATGCTGTGCTAATCGTCGAACATCCAATGGCACGTATATGTCCAATCTCAAAAAATGCAGGAACACAACCTCGTGAAATTGTGGTTTAAAAAAGGATTTCCAGCCATTGTAGACCTTTGAATTGACACCAGAAGTGGCAGATCTAAAAAACGAAGAGTTGTAATGGAATAAAAACGCAAGTGAGGATGTCATCTCAAAAGTACGCTTTCCTCGGCATGAAACCCCAATGGAAGAATATTGAAAATTATACACGCGATTACAACATACACACAACACCACGAACACTCTTCATTGGCAAATGAATAAATGCATCATTTCAGTGAATGCATACTTTAGATATTTAATGATACTTGTAAAGCTCATGGATTTTTTGTTATCATTTTATAATAGTTTATTTTTACTAGAAATCATGTTTAGGCCCAACTATTAAATAGTTACATCCAAGTCAGTGTTCTTCATTGCGAGGCCTGCAGGGCATTGGCGGTCTTTAGTGCAGCCCCTGACAATACCCAAATATGAAAACACCCCATCATGCTGTCAAACCCAATGGTTTCAAATGCGTGGCAGCCCTCACACTGATGTCTAATCAGCAGAAGTGAACCCCCGCCTGAAAATTAGTTAAGAACACTGATCTAAGTGATAAAATACAGAAATGTAATGTAGACTTTGTATACAATTCTCTTTCGACGTTATATGTGCATCCAAATTGGTGTAGCTAACTGTGATTGCATTTTATTTCAAATGAAGGATGAAGATGTCTTGTTTTCAAAGGATGACACATTAATTCAGATGTTTAAAACGCATTTATTAAAATGTTTCAGTGTTTCTGTGGTCGCGCACTGGGCTATCATCCTGGTGCCCCAGGCGATGGCTGATACCAGTGGAGGGATATCAGAAGCAGTTGTGGGCCAGCTCACTGACCACCCAGCACTGATCAGCGTGGCGAAATATGGTCAAACAACCCCTGTGACGGACATGCTCGTGAGGACACATGGATCCAGCAAGCCGGTTATGAAAGGCCGCACATTATTGATTTATTTTACCTAGATTTGATTTATTTCATTTCATTATAAATGCAAATTGTATTGGGATTGTATTGTATCTCAAATGAAAGAATGAAGATGTCTTGTTTTCAGAGGATGATACATCAATTCAGATGTCTAAAACGTATTTATATATATATTTTTTTCGGTTTCTGTTCCATGGATATTCACGTAGGTCGTCAGTTTGAAAAAGATAATAGACACAGACCCATCGAGTTAGAAATGTTGTGGATACTACTACAAAATTCATATTCTCATGTTTTCTAGGGAGGAAATGAAAATGATAATGGTACATGTTTGGAAGTTATTTTCAGATACGAAACATCTACAGATGGTTTTGTTTCAGAGAATACTTAGAGCGGTGTGCTGCCAAGAATCATCAGGTGTGTAGCAGACAGGGGTGGCTCGTATTACATGTCCGAGTTGTCACCCACCCGAAAGTACAGTTTATCATTTGTGAATTAAAATAAATAAATTAGACGATCCGATTTAAGACAAACGCAACATTAGGCCTCGAAAGTAAACATCGTGGTGCAGCTGTGCTTGTTTAGAATTCCATCGTTCTATTCCGTAGAGCAGTCACCAGTCCACACAATAAGTGGGCGAAGCAGGCGCACTCAAATATACGGCAGTGAAGCTCAAAGAGGCCACCTGCTGGCATCGTGGCAAGCCACACTCCAAAATGATGACTGTATCAGTGCTGTGATGTGCCAACTTTTAATAGATAGCCCTCACCAATCATAATCAACAGTCAATTTACCAAAGTGCCTCACTTTTAATAATAAATGATATGCACACGCTATATGACATGTGTGTTACGCCTGAAATAGTGCAAGATGATAAGAGATATCAGCTTTCTCCTTTGCTCTGCTTTTAACACGTGACCTACGACAGAAAGAGTCCGAGCCACTGACTCAAACATGCCAAATCGTACCACCCAGGGTGTCAAAAATGCTAACAATTATTATCTGAAAGCGTTTTATCGCTCTATCACAAATATGTGTGTATGATAACAAGGTCACAGCGGTAACTGTTTGAGAAAAAAACGGTTGCTAAAGACAGAAAAGCACTTTGGGGGAAAATGTCAAGTGAATATAAAAAGTTAAAAATTAAGTGTGTGTAAATGAAACATAGTATGTGGGTCGATGTCTGTGTGTGTCTTTTTCGCCCAGGCAACACCAGGTACTTCCCGCTAGTAGTATATAAGCAAAGCGTTCTGCCCATGGTGGATACCGGAAGTATTTGCCATCCCAGATGGTACAAATGGACCCCCCCGCCCATCCCTGATGTCATCAATGGACCCCCCCCACCCCCCTTGTCTCAAGGGCCAGAAGCCCCTGAATGACCTTACAGGTCAGGTCCACCTGTTTCATCCGTCAAGGATGGATTTTCTCCGGCAGCTTTGGTTTCCTCCCACATGTAAACACCGATTAAATGGCCGAAAACACCTTCATATAGAGGATCGCAGAGCTTGGGGGAGGAAGGGGGGGGGGATTTTGGAATGGCTCATCCGCTTGCCTGTGGTTCCACATGCCTCAGAGTCATTCTCTCTCTTCGAGCATGAGCAAACACTACGTGTGTTTAAAGTTGAAACTATTAATGTTAATAAAAAATGACCGCGGTTTACATTTATTATAGTATTCACTTACAGCCCCTTGGATGACCTCTTCTCCATGCTGTATCGTTTGTGGACAATGCTTGACCATACTTCACCAAAGCTGGTCAGTGTGGAGTGGGGCGAAGGGGGAAGGCCCAGAACGAGTTCAAATTATCATCCAACCACCGATGTCAGCCATGGCCAGGAATTAAACTCAAGTCGCCAGTTTCATCGAGTGCTCTAAACACTAAACCGCCACTCCTATTCACATTTCAGTGATAAACAAAATGACTAATTTTTTTTCAATTACTGTGTTTATTGTGTTTGAAGATGACTAACCGCTCGTCATAAATCACAGTTGTGTAATTGTGAAACTAACTGCAGTTAAAAAATGAATACATTATTAAGCTGGCACACTTGATAAATGTTGAACTATTTTAGTTATGGAAGTAAAAAACATATAATTGTTTTTGTGTGGAGTCGGTATTAAGTGACACTACAAACGGCTACCAATTAAGTGTCCTATCAAGTGCTGTACTTTGTCCTACTTTGAAGCTCATCGCAGTTCTACGTATCCGTGGCTAATGTTGCACGTGGAAAACACTGGCAACAAAAACGCACTCCACTTTGATGGTGGCATTCTTATGTAAATCCGGAAGGGATTTAATTTCATCTGCTGGAATTTAGCACGTATGCACATTTCTCGGCAGAATCACTGCTTGTCATGTCACTTTATGCATTCATGTGACAGGGCAGAGTGAGACGACTCAACGAGTTGTGACCGATTGAGAATAAAAATGTACGCGCACGAACACGACCTTTTGTAAATCCACTGCTGGATGAGGGGCCTCCCCGTGGCGTATGTTTTTTTTTTATCGTCCTTCGCCACGTTGAGCAGGGGCGGGTTGGTGAACGCGCTGGAGCATCGATGCGGCAGCACACGGGATCGGTACTGTTCACAAATTGCATTGTGTTGCGCTGCCCTCTGCTGCTCAACACATAGCCCCGGCAACCTATGGCAACCTGTCATGAAGGGGTGGTCAATCATCCGTGCAGCATCTGACGAGATCGGGTGGCATTATGAAACGATTTGGTCACGGGCACTGACCAGCAATAGGTTCCCACCTATGCTGCCTAACAGACTGTTAATAATCTCCAGACAGTGTTTAAATGGCAAGAATGAATCACAAGCGATGACGGAACGGCAAACATCTATGATCCTAGTAACTGGTAGGGGGGGGGGGTTCAAGCCTTATCGCAGACTGAAGTTGCATCACCAAAAGGGCATGCATTCGCGTTTTTTCAGCCAGGACTGCAGGTAACAGGGCATTGCACACGCATACTGCAAAAGTTTGGCAACCTGGAGCAGGGAAATACAATCCTTGCTATTAAATAAGTAAATAGGCACACATATAAATATTCAACCATTGGTATGCAGTATTAAGTACTGGGCTTGCAGTTTTAGCACAATACCGCAATTGGCAATGCAATGCAATGCGCCACGCCGTCTCAGTACCAAGGTCCCCATTTGAGAAAGATAAAACTTTGTTATCTTAAAAAAAAACCCTGTCCAAATTTTGCATTCTACCAAAATGATGCAGCTTGGTCTAGAAAAAGCAACGACAACCACAAAAAAATGTTTTCCCGTAAAAACAAAGTTTTTCACTATAAATCCTTTATATGCGTAGCGGCTAGAGTCCTCTCGTCCTCTGGCTTGAGATGGCTGCCACCTATGGGTCAGATGATTGCCTGCCACCATTAAGCAATTGGTAATTAAATATAATAAATTTTTTCCTAAAAAGTGTAAAATTTGGGAAAAAATTTTTCTTGAAAATAAATTGGCACGCACAACGAGTCTGTGTGCAAAATGTCAGCTCGATTGGATCACGGGAAGTGGGTTAAAAAACGACCGAAAGATTTGCACGGTCGTAAGCGCGCAAGCAAACAAGCAAGTGATCTTAATATAAAGGATTTAAAAAGCAATGACAACCACAAAAACAATGCTCTCCTGCGAGGTTAGCCCTTCGTGCTGTTCAATTTAAGGCTCGTAACATAATGATTGACAAAATGTATATGCAGTTCATGATATAGGTATTTTTGGGGGGTTAAATCGAGTACGTATAAATGTGTCGTTAAACCCGCCACCACCCGACGCAGCCAATTAGTAAGGGTGGTCACGTAAACAGAACATGCCACTTCGTTACTAGTACAGCACACCGGTGTGTTGGAGCAAATCCACAACATTTACAATCTGAGTACAACGATGTTTCGCCAGTAATTATAACGAGCATCATCAGGCGGCAGCCAGATTTGTATTATGGATGATATTGGTCGCGAAAGCCTCCGTGTTAAACTGTATATGCAGTTGTTGGTTGAAACATTTTTTTTAGCGGGCCATGTTTATTTGTATTGTGGTCAATTACTGAGATCGTGCTTAAAACTGGTTCGATCCTGTTGAACTGAAACCAGGTCATTTTAAACAGTTTGGTCACCATTTACCACGCAACGTATCTAAATGTTTGATCTTACGCACAGAACTGCGGTGTGCCCTACGACCATTTAGAAAAAAACACGCAATCCTATTCTGCAAAACTCAATTCGTTTCTAATTGTGTTAACATACACAGGAGGACTATTCTCTTTACTCGAAATGACTGGTGCGTAAACCAAGGAACAATACGCACACCTCAAATCTATGCCAGGTAGCAAGCTGTAAGCTATCATTAGCAACAGCCTCTGCTTGATTTTTTAATTGCCCTGAATATATTACATCCTTGAAACATATAATTCATATCCTTTGTCTCTAACAAATAACTCAGTTTATCTGCGCTTATTTTAACTAAGTGCTCAAAATGAAATAATTACAGCGTCGTTTAAAAAACTGCATTGTTTTTCATATGATAGTATTAGCCCATACGGTAGTTAGATTGAATAAAATAATCTACTACCTGCATTTCGAAACACACAAACTGCCTGTAAATTTAAATGCATGCCCTATCTCGGCCACCGTAAACCTCTTTCCGAAATAAGCACTTCCCACATTGACGCTTCAATAAATGTCCTCCGCTCATAACTACTGTGAACGACGCAAACGCTCAGCAGAATAGGGTGAAAAGGTGGAAACAAAGAGAGGGGACCATTCACACATTCTGATGGCTAAAAAAATGAGCACATCCCCACACCTCCGATTACCCCCCCCCCACCACCTGCACCTCCGATTGGCACGGTTGGCTACGTACGGTGCGCGAAAGAAGTTCAATGTACAGACATACACACACACACACGGTACCTCCCACAGAATCTTACCCGCTGTCATTGTTTTTACTTCACCGGCCCGCAATGACTAGCGAGGTTATCAAAACTACTCCATGAAAATCAACATGCCGGTTGGGAAGGAGGCATTCATACAGCAACGCATAACCGAACGGCAACTATATTATATTGTTATTGTTACCGTATTATCGGGATTATAGGACGCCCCTGAAAGAAAGACCTCCCCAAAACCTGTGGCCATCTGGTGGCAATAAATTAAATATGGTTACAAAAACAAAGATCCCCCGTATCGCCTGAGCAGACTTGGAGAAAGTGCTGTTAGCGAGCAGCATCTATGAAGGCCGGCATGGCACACGAGGGGGCGGGTGGCCAGCACGACGCCCGGCCGCCTTTGTCTCCCTAGTGGCAATATTAATACACACCGTACCAGGTACTCGTTTGAGGCAGAGTCGATCTAGGGGAGGCCCAGGACTGGTTCAGATAATCGTCACTGGTGTTCGCCGTGAAGCAGGAATTGAACGGACACAAACACACATCTACGGGACTATAAAATGTGCGTATTATAACCTGGGGAAAACGGTATAATTAATTTATTCGGTGCATTGCCCTGCTGACTCAACTGGCAAATAAAAATAAACGCCATGACTTTGCAAAACGTGTTTCTTGTGTAGCGGGCACAGCAAGAACCGTCGGCTGTATTGATCACTGCACCTCCCACGTTCGCGGGACAGACATTGATCAAACTGTGCAGGACGCTCGTGTTTACTCATACATTGTTTACATTCCTTCACAATCTACTCATATGGTCTCATTTTCTCCATCCTTACTCATGTCCAATACTAACAAGTTACTCCTAATAAGCAGCGTGGTAACTGCTGCTTAATGGTGGGCTAATTCGTAGTACCGGATCACATTTTCTATCTGTTAAATAGTCTCGATGTAGTGTTGAAGTGCAGTCTGTAATTTATGTACAGCACGCTGAAATTAAATGTAGATATAAATACCCGAGTGCGGCCGATGGCAGTACGGTGCTACGAAGCCAGCGACCCGAGTTCGATTCCTGGCCACGGCTAACATCAGTGGCGGGTGGCATCTGAAACCGTTTGACCCGCACTGATCAGCGTGAGGAATTATGGATCAAACGACGCCCCCAAGACTAACACCGTCATTGCCATCCCTCAAGGTCCTGCAATAACATAACGTGTCCTCGCTCCTGCACGTGAACCGACCTCACCTCATCGCTCCACCACCACCGCGGCGGTCATCCTCTCGGGAGTGCTCTCTTCGTTAGAAGCCATTTCGTCACCAACGCGCTCGCTCCGTGGTGCCGGCTCGCAAGGGCTGGTAGATGGCCGCGGGTTTTACCGACACCGCCAAACCCAGAGGCCAGGTTGATGAAGATAAAACTGAAGTGTTAAACAATTTCTTTAATTTTACCAGGTAAGGCCCACTGAGCTGTAAAGCTCTTTTCCAGAAGCGACCTGGCCACAAATGATAGCTCGACCAAGTAGCTGATCATGTGGAAATGAATAGCAGCCAAATATTATGAACGCACGTTGATTCTAAATGTGGAAGGAAAAATCGGAGAATCCGCAGAAAAATCCATGCGACCACAGGGAGAACATGGAACCTCCAAATATACACGTTTTAGGGTCGGGATCGCACCCACAACCTCCTGTATACCAGGCGGGGTAGTTAACATCACGCTACCGTGGTGCCCAGACAAGAGGTGACGTAAACCCATCTGTGCGGACCTTGGGGCGGTATTTCGCCATATAAATGGATTTCCTCCTACATGGAATATAATCATTAAAACATCCGTCTCAACCACATGGCATCCTACAAACTTTATAATGTAATCGACAATGAAACTAAACGGTCACGAATGCCACTGACCAAACATTCCAATAGAGTACCCTCCTGGAATAGTCTTGATACACGGATAAACTATCCTAGATATAATATATCATCATCATCAGCAGCAGCAGCAGGATACTAAACCACATCATCATTTGAAGCAGTAGTGGTAGTGGGAGAAGCAGCAGTGGTAGCGGCAATTATCGGCAACAAAAGTAACAGTCGGAAGATCATAATCCTCCTCTTATCTGTGACAATCTGCATGGAACAGGAAGAATCTACATGAGATTTTACAAGTCAATCTGGGATTTGTGGACATAGGGGTTATGGGCACACGTAGTTTCATTGCATCTCCGATTAGCACGGTTGGCTACGTACGGTGCGAAAGAAGTTCAACATACGTATACATTAAAACTAGCTGTACTACCCAGCTTCGCTCGGGACTTGGATCCACCACGCCCGGCCGCCTTTGTCTCCCCAGTGCCAATGTTCACACACCTCAGCAGTTATTTGTTTGAGGCTGAGTCGCCCTAGGGGAGGCCCAGGACCGGTTCAAATAATCGTCAGCGGTGGTGTCCGTGAGCGGGAATCGAACTCGGGTCGCCGGGTTCATAGCGAAGCGCGCTAACCACTCCACTACAATGCGTTACGCTTCCACGCACGCGGGTCACGTGACAGATTTGACGTCACAGCTCACTTACCGTGCAAAAAAAATATGCATTATTGAGCTCCCCCCCCACAAAAAAGTGTATTTTTATAAATTTTGCATGGTGTACAGTCTGGAAAGTACCCACATGGCAAATTTCATGTTTGTTGCATGTCGGGAAGTACGCTAAACATTTTGAACAGACATTCACAACTTTGCCTTTTATAGATATGGAGATAACAATTAGTTTGGCAGAGCATTGTCAGGCTAGTTAGTGTGTTGGCCTCAAGTAGAATTGTATCCAATGAAAGCATAACAAAAATACAGACAGCAAACATGCTTATGTAAACACAACTCCGCAATGTATTAAAGGACACTGAGAAGCATAAAACCTGCAGCAGTGTTTCCGTTTTTTTTTAAAACAGAGGGATACATTTCAAATTCACTGGGCTGGTTTTCGTGCAGCCACCTCAAGACTCTCCCAGTAACCTTTGTGCACTGTGTGCTGAGCACGTTTTGCACATATCCTTGTTTAACTTAACTCGC
This sequence comes from Lethenteron reissneri, assembly GCF_015708825.2. NCBI lineage: Eukaryota > Metazoa > Chordata > Hyperoartia > Petromyzontiformes > Petromyzontidae > Lethenteron > Lethenteron reissneri. Next base: position 6,234,209 of record NC_083805.1, read on the forward strand.
CCAAAGTACACAACGGGAGCTCAATGAACTCTGAGAGTTGTGTGCTCGTCCACTAATCTGTAATGCTGAAATGCACACTTTGGAAACAAAGCGAGAGAGTTGGTGTTGGACACCAACTCTTTGAGGGAATGTATTTCACTCTAGAAAAGAGATGTCCGAAAAATACTGCCACGCACAAAAATGCTAATTGCTCCACATTCACCGAGTTTTGTTACGAACTTTTTCAACTCATGACTTGGCCACTATGCGGTTGTACATTCCTTGGCTCAAACCAGTTTGTAAACTCATGCATTGTGAAATATGAATGTTGAATTAAATAAATAATCCCGCGTTGATGGGTTTTTTAGACGCTTTTATCTAACTCTGTCTGTTGTTGTTGTCGTTGTATCCTCAAATCGTGTAACTCAATTTTAACCCACTTCCCAATGTGGTATTGACTGCAAACTTAGCATACTTATGTCATACTGATGACAATACTATATTCTATCATAAAAAAATTAATATATTTAAAAAATATATATTTTTTATATGTTATGTTTCGGCTTGGGTCTAATTGTCCACACTCAACTGACATTGGCTGTAAATGACCACGGTCCCTTACGTTAGGCAAACTTCGGGGCCACTTCCTGGAGTCATGGAGTTCTTCCATTACTAGTAGGGTACATTTCATTAAAGCTTGTTTAAAAAAAACTTTTTTAAAATATTACTTATTTCTTTTTCTGCACCGTATCATGTTGCATCTCTTCAAGCCATTGTCGCATATCCAGAAAGTGACAAAGATTTCTCTCATGTGGCTATTTGTGCAGGTGCTGTCAGTGAGCATCTATTAAGGCTGGCCACAGCGCATGAGGGAGTGGTGATTGGTTAGCAACCATGCCCAGCCGCCTTCATCGCAATTGTACTCAAGCTTACATACCCGAACCAGTTAATTAATTTATGCCCGTGTCAACCTTGAGGAGGTCCTAAACTATTTCATCGACCACTTGCCGCTGAAGTTATACGTGGCTGGAAACAAAATAAAAACCACAGGGATGTTAGCCAATGTGCCACCACTCCCCCACAAAAAAAATGCTTACACCCGCTGCTCGTGGTAGCAAAGTATTTCAGTAGGTGGCTGGGTTAACAGTAGGCATGTGCACAATTCACACGCACGTGGAGATTGATGAATTGCCACAAATTAGCATTGGCTTCGATAACAATTTTTTTCATACATTCTCATCTTGTTTCATACCATTTTGTCGTGTATTATTTCTTGGTGTGTTATGTCATTCTACTTATTTGTACACTCCATTCGTCTAAATGTAATACTGCATGGAATTGGCATATCATTTCCACACATCCCATATGGTTCTATGCATGTACCATGTTAGCGTCGATTTTAATCGGTAAAATGGATTAGATCCAAAACCAATTCCGTATAAATGACAAGACACTGAATAGGAGATGGTAAACAGAGCCAAAAAATAATGAGACTTTTTAAACCACACCTTGACACCAAATTGTGAAAACATACCAAATCGTTGAGAGGATAAAATGGTTCGATGCCCAATGCCTATTATGGAGCAGAATGAAAATAAACAAAATATTTCAGGCCATATCAGTCCACTGCTGGATGAAGGGCTCTCTATGCTGCAGCTATAAAAAACTAATTTTTTTTTACTACCAGGTAAGGCCTACTGAGCTGTACAGCTCTTTTACAGAAGCGACCTGGCCACAAATGATTGGCCAACAAAATGGCTTATCACGTGGAAATTAATCGCAGCCAAATACTCTAAACAAGTGTTAAATGTGGAGTTTTTACAACATTGCACAATTCAAAAAAACACGTTTGCATTAATCTAAAACACCTTCATTAGCACTTTCGCGTTGTGGGCTTTTTGAGCCTACGCTCAGCAACCGCCGTAACAAAAAAAGATTTCCATCTGCACGGCATTGCCGCGCACATGACTCGATCACACATGCCCTCTCCCACACACCTGACTCGGCCTGCATCATGCGAATGGCCTTGGCTTTGGCGAGCTCCAGGGCGGTGACCCAGCGCTGGCGTTCCACCTCGGAGCTCGCCTTCAGGTGGTATGTCTGCGTGCCGCCATTGGACACCACGATGTTGCACGAATCCTCCGTGTCGATGTACGCGCCCGCCAAGTTGATGGTTCCTCGACATGTGTGAGCCATCTCCGCCTGGGTCCTGAAAACACACACACGCACACATAGCCTTGAACAGACTGTTGGAGCTGGTGCTGTGGAGCGTGACCTATTAAGGCCACCCACAGAACACGAGGGGCGGGGGGGTCCATGTGGCCAACGCCATGCCCGTCCGCCTTTGTCTCCCCATTGCTGATGTTTACACACCCCCTACCCCCCCACCGGCAAGGTACTCATTTAGGGCTGAGCAATCCTAGGAGATGTCCACAACTGGTATAAATACAGTATGTTGGCCATGGCCGGAAATTCATATCCACATAATAATGAATTACAACACCCAATGATAGAATAGAAAATATACACTTCATAACGAATAACTCCCCATGTATCACTGGCCGATAAGAAATGGCAGAGAGACAAGGTACAATGGATTGCTTGTTTCAGTGAAGTGATACAAAAGGCCTTGGATGACCAACCTCAGGAGGAACAATGCAGTCTCTGTTGTAGTCCCTCAAACACCCTACACCCCTATATTGCCACATCATACCCACTATCAAGCACACTTGCATTACCCAGCTGCATCCCAGGCACACAGAGCCGAAGCATTCATGAGCACCGTCACTGAAAGTAACACAAACCGAACTGGATCCTAAACTACATTATTCAACGTTATTATGCACTCCACTGCAGCACCTACTGGTTAGGTTTTTTTTCTTCCAATAAGTCTTCTCTACGAAGCACATTCATTTGTCAAAGCACTTATAGCAAAAGTGCACTTCGTGAATATTTAATAAGTTCCCTTTCATGCGGGGTACGCCGTCGACAGAAGACCCGGGCATAACACACCATGGCTGACCATCGACCAAGCCCACCACCAACAAGTCATTCCCACGAAGCCACAATGGAAGCAGAGATGCACTCAAACTCTAAACAATTTTGTTTACTTTCGCGGGTAAGAATGGAGCAAGGTGGGACACTTAACCAGGGGTTTTACGGCACGGGGGGCCCTTCCCCGATAGCCATTTGAAGTGGCAAAAATCCTACAACACTTTAAGAGGATATTATGTCCTTCCACACGTCTCCCTTTGCCTGTTAGTATGACTGAATGTTGTTGCGAGTTACTCAATTGATTTTATGTTCGGTTTTTTTTTACCTTTTGGAGGTTGTGTTTTTTTTATTAACCGAATAAATATCAGCTATAATAGAGTTGTTTTTTTTATCAGCTCTTGGCTCGGTTTGTATTTTGCCAGAAGAATTAGCAAATGTGACGATTATAAATGAGTACAACGCTTAGGAAGACTAAAATATTCAAATGGAATTGTACAGGTGTAATTTCAAATATAGCTCAAGTATGTATGTTGAACTTTTTTCGCACCATACCTAGCCCACCATGCTAATCGGAGGTGCGGGTGAAAGACAACAAACTAAACACAACAAGCAATTGTAAATAAATTAGTTTCCAATCTAGATTTTAAAGTGCACAGCTCCAGCGGCTTCCTAGGTAGCGAATTGTGCTTTGTTGTAATAAATCTAATGTTGATCCAGAAAGAAAAGGTCACTTAATTAAAGATGTCACAATTGAATAAGTAACAAATGCCCTCCTTTGCAGTAGGATTTTAAGGGCTGCCTTTTTGAACCAGACTGAATAACTTGAGAGGCATCACCAAACAAGCGTGACGACCAGGTGTTGGATGAAAAACGACTAAATATTTAAACACTACTTAAATACGTGAGCCATTGAATGATGCCTCAATCATTCCTAAAAAAAAAAGGGAAGCTAAATAGTTCTTGAAGAATTGAAGACTCATTACCATTTCATTATATGTGCGTAGAGTGTTCACAATAATCACGGAGAACTGTATATTGAACAATTTAGAGGCTAACCATTCACACGAGCAGCAAACTGGATTTAGAAATATTTCTCTACCATTAATTAAGCACAATAATATTCGAGAAAAAATAATTATCTGGTACCAACATGCCTGGCTTGAGTACAAAAATCATAGGATTTGGTGAAAACCGATGCAGTCATTCATAGTGCACACAAACGAAGGCCTTAAAAAGGAAACAGAAATCATCAAAAGCTTGTAGATGTGCTTTGGATGAGAGGCATGATATTTACTGCTTAGCTACGCTTGGGCAGGACACGTCGCTCGATGGCCGATGGACAAGTTGGACGAGGCTAGCGAAGGGATGGCAGCCAAGCGAGGGATGCCACCTGAGAGAAGACTACTGCGGAGATGGAGGGACGGAAGCGATTTATGTGCCAGTGCAAGTTTAATTATGGCATCCAAGACGTTGAGGAATGAGACAATGGCCTGGGGAGGTCTTCACTCAGCAGTAGATAGATTATAGATCATGATGATGAGGACTTCAAACTGTACTTCCATCAGATGTAATATTATGCGAAAAGAGTTGCAATTGACCACTTGTTATGGTATCGAGTTGGCCAAACTGATATCGCTGGTAACACATTCTCAATAAGCAGCACAAAAACAATATAACTAAACGATAAAAGTTATCACAGCCGGGAGATAAAATTAGGGACAAAGTATTCTTTATTGCGCTGTATGATTTCACTAAAGAAGAAAACATTTACTTTAACTGTATGCAATACATGTGTGCTTGTGACATGGCAATTAGCACACTTCATCACGATCCTGGTGTATTCAGAACATGCACAACCATTGCCAATTGGCCCGAGCACCCTCGAGATCCACTTCGCCTAAAATCAGCAACTGGTGGGCATGTAATGAAGCATAGCTTAAAATACAATCTTAAAATCACAGTTCACGCATCAAGTCATACAAGTCGATTGCAGTGGTGGATGGCGAGCCCAGAGGTCAAGAGCACTGAGCTACCGCCACTGAGATGCTGCGTTAGAATCCAAGAAGCCAGCTGTGATTAAACCGAGTTTCTCAAGTGGCGTGAGTTGACGATCTCGGGCTTGTCACCAATGACTTCGCAAAACCAAAAAAAAACCCCCCATCAAACGTGCTCAATATCGGTCGACGGAAATGTGATAAATATTACTCGTAGTGGCAGAATGAAAGTGAAAGTGCTGCTTTTGTGGGCCGTTCTCCGACACAAAGGGTTGCGCTGCTCTGCGAGAGATCCAAACGGATACTTCATCCCATGACATAACACTCAGAGCAAAATTGGGTTAAATTTAGAATTCGTTTTTATTACCAAAGAACCGATTGTAGAATGCACAATTGATATCTATTACACGTATGACAATGTAATGCATGTAACGAACTTAGCAAAAGAAACGCTGTACACACGGTACAAGAAAATGGGAAACAAAAACAGGAGTGTGCCCCTAACTGCTGCAGTGCTTGTCAACACCAGCCCTGGAAACAAATATGGTTGGACATGCCGCTGTCAACACCAACTCCTCTTGTACCACGTTGGCCTTTACTAAGCAATGCACCAAATAACGTCACTTGGCCTAAAGGTTTACATGTGGTTCAATGGAGGACCTGAATACGGTACATTTTATAAAGCATTGCAGTACATTCATCACACAGCCACAAGTATATTTAATAATGTTACTGCACTTGGAAAAATGAAGGCCACTTCATTTTTCAGTTGTTTAAAAACATCAAATGTCACCTATGGCGAGTCACGCTAATTGTTCACATTTGATTTTATATACTGTCAATTACTCAAGCGTGCGTTTGTGAACTGGTTTGAATGACAATGGCTGTGTATACTTGTGGTCACATGTCACTCACGGTTCAAAGACCAGGTAGCTCTGGATTTATCCCAAACCCACCAGTGGCATCGACATACCAGACTGATGCGGCCTAATTATTTTAAGCGCACATGCCACGTGTTATTAAGGTAATCTGAAACGCAGCAATTTTTGCAACGTAAACAATGGAAGGAAGTTGAACATTTTCAATTTTGGATGTAACATCGATGGATTGTTACATTGGAAGACCATGACAGACAGTGACATCAGGCTTGGGAGGCCTTCATCCAGTAGTGGATAGATAATGGCTGATAAAGAGGATGATATGCTAATATTACATTTCGGCTAATAGTGAACAAAAATGTGCAAAGGTGTCAAAACGACTATTTATTTACTATTTACGATAGTTCTTTTGCAGGATAAGGCCCACTGAGTTATGTAGCTCTTTTCCGGAACCGACCTGGCCACAAATGATAGCTCAACAATGTGGCTTATCATGTGGAAATGTATAGCAGCTAAATACTCTAAACACATATCGATTCTAAATGTGGATGTAAAAACCAGAGGACCTGAATAAAAATACACTCGACCACAGGGAGAGAGACATACAAGCTTCAAATATACAGGCATCAGGGTCGGGATCGAACCCACGACCTCCTGCATACCTAGAAAAGTAGCTAACATCTCGCCAACGTGGTCAAAAACTATCTGAAAATGTATATGATTTTAAATCAAGAGTGCAATGACAAATTCTGACGAACCATCAAACCATAGGAGTGGTGAACCACTACATTTTGTAATGAAAAAAACCTGAGCAAAGGAAAAAATTTAAAGTAAAATCTGAGGTAACAAACATTACATGTGACATCAAATCGAGCAGCCTGGCAGTGACTCCTCTAGTGTCTATCAGCACTGACACATGAATTGGGTACAATATTACCATTCTAGATTTGAAGTTTACTTAACAGTAACTTAGCTTCACCTTTGTTCAGCTTAAATTCCGGCCCGTTTTAACTCACTGGTCATCTCCTGCAGCATAAAAATTATGTCACCAGCTTATCACCCCAACCCCCGCGGTCCATCCTGGCTCCTCCCCCCCCCCCCCCCTTCTTCACCGAACACGTTCCTTCGGAGTGGGCAGGTAGGAACTTGGTTGGACAGCGCATTCGTGCACGACAGAAAGCTCGCGGTCACGTGACGCACTTCAACCAATCCGGGAGCGTACTACGTGTTTGGGAGGGGCTATGCACGACAGACAAATAATCCCTGGTGGGCAGTGTGGAACTGTTGTTCCTACCTGTATATATAATCTCGTGTCTCTTAGAGCTCTCTTCACTTGATACAGTAATTTTGCTGTGACGGTTCCACCTGAAGACGGAAGCTTGAGTTGCCTCCGAAACGTCGTGATTTAATTTATTTTATTTTTTTACCGACGTGACTTTACCGAAAAAACCAAAGAGTACAATATTACCAGTCCATATTCTAAGAATACAATACTTAATACAACTATTTCCATGCCATGATCCACATTCAAGCTAATTGTATTCCAAAATAAGTTCATTTCACAAAACCTATTGACCAGACAGAATAGAATCACGTCTGCTCTTCACGCCTAACCATACTGATTTACTGTACAGGAGGCCTTTTTTACCGTCCAATATTTTACATTAAGTATTTTAAAATGCACTACTTTAATAGCAGATACAATAGTTTAAATTGTAAATAGTGTCTTTAAAAGTGCAACCTTGTATTTGTACATAGTACTCACTCAGAACCATTAGCTATTTCTCAAAAAAAGTTTTAAGGCAAAGTTAAACGAGTTAAACTGGGGAAACACTACCTATCGGACTTCCGCAGGGGAGAGAGCAATGCAAGCACATTGTGTGCAAAAGAGAGAAGGATGATTGCATCGCGAGACCATCATAGCGAGGGGAGGCCCTTCATCCAGCAATGGAAAAATCACGAAAATGAATTACATAAGTGGAAACTACTTTTAGTTAAATGACTGCACGTTTCTTGAGCCATGCATAGTCGTGGTAGTCGTGGACTGTTGGTGCACTGATGGTGCTTTCCAACTAAGGTAGAAAGCAGGAATGCATTAGCTCTGTCAGTCTGACCATTTGTCTGTAGCAGTGGTCCACGATAACTCTCGTGAAGGTAGAGATGATCCAAGGTAAATACATTTTTATATAAAGTTTTGTTGTGTTGCTATTGGGGACTTTCCCTACACAAAACTATCCAAGTTGACCCGAGGGTTGCCTACAACTTGGCAAAAACAACCACAGATAAATAGAGAAGATTTTTCGGCCACCCGGATGACATTACAAGCAATGCACGTGCCTTGCCATTATGCACGCCATCGTCTCACATCATATGATGTGCTGTGTGACGTCATATCGTTAGACGGCATGCAATGTGACATTTATCATCACCGTCAACCACAATCAATCCACTTCTGGATCATGGCTTCCACACGCCGCCGCCACCATCTCTCACGGTCGTGCGATGGGAGGAATCCACCTCGCCACCGGTTCACAGGTTGATTTAATCGACAACTGACTTTCAATTCAGTCTCTGTTCCTGAAGAAACTCCTCCGGGTACAGTGGAGCAACGCGTTTGACATCATGCCAAACAAAACACGGTACAACCTGAAAACACATATCCAGCATAATTGCAAAAACTCACGCAGCAGTAGCTTAAGTCTGACAGCTACACTGTAAATGTTTTTCTTCGTCAGACACTGTACATAGTTCACACAAATAGCATTACGCTCTCCCTGGGGGGTTGAGACCAATACAAAAGGTCACAACTATGACAGTGGGCAAACCAGTTCATTTACATCATAATTGACTTAAATGCCTTTGAGGCAGTAGGACAAATTCTGAACTGTCTACCAGAAACCAAACCCAGGCCTTTGTTGTGTTGTTCTACACTCTTGTCATGAGCACAGCGCATAAAGGGTTTTTGAGGAAGTGGCAGACAGCTAAAAGGTTGCCTTCCTTGCAAAATGCCATACTTATGAAAATAAGGTGCCATACCATTCTGTAAAACAATTCTAGTGGGTGAAGACCGCCAACTTAAGTGCTTCGATAACTTGCCGCGATCCGGGTAGCAGTTCGATTCGAGAATCGATTATTTATTTTGTTTATACAGTATTCTGGTGAATAAAGTGGCCTCTAGTAACAAAGAGCTAATGTACACCAATCTATATGATATATACAAATCAGAGGATTCGTACACACTTTGACGCATGTATCGCAGCATAAACATCGATATTAATTGATGGATCCATGCATCTTTATGAAAGTAATCAGCAACAATTGAATCAATCGCAAGTCGTAAATAAGGCTAACGTTACCTTCTTATTTACTTCTTAGTTGATTTCCTTATTCGGACAAGCACCACTAACCAAGTGGCACATACAGGAGTGGGTTCACCTGTACAGGAGATAGTGTACTATGTTGCACACCAATGCATACCTGTCAACCCATATGGTTTACCCCGTATTATTGTACAATCCAGGGAATTTGAGTTTTCAGGTCCATACGGCGTACAGTCGTTTCAATACGGGCAATAAAATGTTTTTGTCTGTTTGTGTCTCCCTTGTGATGGGACTTTGTAGGATAAACGTTGAGATTTACAAGGGCACGGAGTGACCAATAAGGTCTGAATTGGTCTGTAATAAGGTAGGCACTGATCAGGGGTTGACAGATATTTTAATGTGACATTGTAATGAAGCACCAGCCATAAAGTAAATCTTCACGTTTTACTAGCTCCCCCAGTGAATGACGGCTCAGATGTGCTGTTAAATATAATATTTAGGAATTATCACACCCTCGTTGTGGTTTACAAATGATCTAAATACAAGTCAACATCTTTTTGCTCACAGTTTTTTTTATCTTGTGTTTAGAAAAGAGATGCACCGTCAGTAATTCTCATGCAAAGGACAGACAGACGTATACATAAGGGAGTACAGTATTTAAAGAAACTTGGTCATATATACAACTGATGAGTTGTTTATAAGAAATTCCAGAACTTTGAGTGTGTTCAGGATAACATGAAGGTTGTTAGTGTAACCACAAACAAGGCTTAGCTGTTTGCACGTCTGGAATGGGGTTAGGTTGGCACTCTAAAGGAGTCACCAACTTTACCATGAGCTAAAATTTCTGCCACTTACTATAAATAGATGACATGATGCCTTTAGACTGTTGACTTTCATCAGCCCCATCAACATTGTTTTACTACTTTACTACATATTCTGTCGTACCATCCTGCTATATTTTGTTGTAACTTGCATTGGAAGCCACTGACCTAGAGTACCACTTTTCAATAATTTGCTGTTTACTCAATAACACTTGATGACACGCGGATATTTAGAGAAACTGTTAAATTGTTAACACACGTCTAATACGAAATGTAAAAAGGATGACTCTGTTTCGCAAGAAGCAAAATCGATTTACAAAACAATAAATGCAATGAAAAACGCATCGGCGACTGCCTGTTGCTGTATTATTTTTAAACAAGTACCAATATTCATCTATGCTCTACGATCCCCATCTTCACCGATTCACACTGACCAGCATGGTGAAGCATGGTCAAATAAAACCACATTACCCATATGGTGTGGGGAGGGGCCCTCATTCATCAGCGAATTGACAAAATGGGCTGTACACGTGAACACATATAATGCACAGTACAGTAGTGTTATTTTTGTTTAATTATGGAAGACACTCTATTGCTCTTATAAGCAATTCTTGCAGCAAATTGTATTAAGTGTTGCAAAAAAAACTATGCCACCGTGGCTTATTCTAGAAGGCATGGCAGCTGGCACTGTGGATAGGGGTGGCATATGCAGCACAATACTGGATATGCATCATGGTAAATACTCTTTTGCTTTTCGAGACACTGTATCAGTAGACCTCATAATTCGTCCCAAGATGCGTATTTACTTGTTAGTGCAAAAGGTACGTGCTTGTGTTTGCGCATGACAAGACTGGTGACGATGGTGGTTGGCACCTGGACTCATGTTTGGGCAATGGACAATAAAAACGAGGATGATGAGTGTGTGCTGGCCAAAGTGCGTGGGTGTAAAGGTTGAGCATGTGGCCAAGCGTACACGTGTTTCCCCAACAGGAACCTTGCATACTACATGGTGGCGTTTGTGCGTTTTAAGAATCCAGTGAGACTCCCTCGTTTTGCTGAACACATCCATCATAAATCCACGGCTCTCCCTCCCTTGCTGTCTCTTCAGTAGAAGTCCTTGGTTCGATTTCCTGGCTGTTACTCCATCACCATTCTTGAGGATTTGCCATCAACCCTTCGAAGCGATGTGTACTGCCGAAGCCAACGACTCTTCAACAGTTTGAATGATGCCATTAACCTGTACACGTGTTCTCCGATGCACGGTGTTTCCTCTTCATGATTTCTCAGTGCACTAATTCCAAGCATGCGTCTTCACCATGCTTCGTTGACCACCCATTTTTTTGGTGTTCGCTAAAACAGTATCAATAATCAATCCGTGCACAATTCTTCCTGGAGGTCACAAAAACAACACTTTGGCTTTATGATCGATCAATTATTGGGGTGCGGAACAACTAAGTGTGCTTGGCGAGTTACGAAACTAAAAGTAAACTATTTATTATCCCAGGTAAGGCCCACTGGAGCTCTGTTTTGCTTCTTTTTCAGAAGCGACCTGGCCACAAATGATGATCTCAACTTAGTGGCTTACCGTTTGGAAATTTATAAGCGGCAAAACACTTGATTCTAAAATGTGGCGTGTAAAAAAAAACCCACAGAGGACCCGGAGAAAATATTCACGCGACCACGGGTAGCGAGGGAAAGAAAGAGACACACCACAAACTCCAAATGTACAGCAGGGCATCATCAAGGGGGTCGAGATCGACCCCACGACCTCCTGTATACCCGGCGAGGCAGTCAACATCTCCTAGCCACCGTGTGGGTATCAGACAGGTCAGGCCAAGCATGCAGTATCACGGACTGGCAGGGCGTTAAACCCAACATACCGTAATGTATACAATGTTAGAAAAGGAAGAGGGGGGGGGGTGCTGGTGTGGGAAGTGAAAACATTAAAAACACCACGACAGCGCTTCCACGTCACCCGCACGGCGCTGACCGCTCGCCCCGTCTCCAAAGCGAGCAGGGGGCTGCTTATCCCAGACCACCACCACCATCATCGTCAAGCCACCATACTGACGTCGAACGAATACACACAAACAACCATCACTTACAAATGTGTGGGACCCCCCCAACCCCCAAGACACACACAGACACACACACAGAGGGGGGATTGGTGCTAGGCAGTGACAGAGAGGGGGGCTGCCTATCCCAGACCACCACCACCACCACCATCATCGTCAAGCCACCATACGACGTCGAACGAATACACACAAACAACCATCACTTACAAATGTGGGATCCCAACCCCCAAGACACACACAGACACAGACTGGTGCTAGGCAGTGACAGCTCAAACAGCGAGCGGGTAGGTCAAAGCAGCACTCGATGTACCTGTAGTAGGAGAGCAGGCCATTGCTGAGCACGAACCATCGCTTCTGGTAGCCCTTGATGTAGTTGGTCCACTTGAAGAGCCAGCCCTTGTACGTGTCCGGCCCGCTCTTGAGGTCGCTCATGTTTGCCTGCTGCTGCTGGTAGTGGTGGTGGGGTCACTCGCCGCCGCGCCCCGTGTCACTTGTGTGTGTGTGGTTGTGTCTCTGTGTGTGTTTCTCGGCCTCCCTCTGTGTAATGAGAAGGAGGACTGGGGAGGAGGAGGAAGGGGGGGTGGGTGAGGGAGCCGCGGCGAGCCCGGCAGTCGGTGCGGGCAGAGAAGGAGGCCGCCGCTTCAGGCCTCGCTGCTGCTGCGTCACCACGGGGGGCGTGGCCAGGCGACTCGGGGGGGGCGTGGCCAGGCGACTCGGGGGGGCGTGGTCAGGCGACTCGGGGGGCGTGGCCAGGCGACTCGGGGGCGTGGCCTGGCGACTCGGGGGGCGTGGCCAGGCGACTCGGGGGGCGTGACCAGGCGACTCGGGGGGCGTGGCCAGGCGACTCGGGGGGCGTGGCCAGGCGACTCGGGGGGCGTGGCCAGGCGACACGGGGGGCGTGGCCTGGCGACTCGGGGGGCGTGGCCAGGCGACTCGGGGGGCGTGGCCAGGCGACTCGGGAGGCGTGGCCAGGCGACTCTGGGGGGGGCGTGGCCTGGCGACTCGGGGGGCGTGGCCTGGCGACTCGGGGGGCGTGGCCTGGCGACTCGGGGGGCGTGGCCTGGCGACTCGGGGGGCGTGGCCTGGCGACTCGGGGGCGTGGCCTGGCGACTCGGGGGGCGTGGCCTGGCGACTCGGGGGGCGTGGCCTGGCGACTCGGGAAGCGGGGCCAGGCGCCTCGGGGGGCGTGGCCTGGCGACTCGGGGGGCGTGGCCTGGCGACTCGGGGAGCGTGGCCAGGCGCCTCGGGGGGCGTGGCCAGGCGCCGCGCGTCATCAACATGCGGCGCGCACTCTCCACCAAGCGCGCGCCGCACCGCGTGACACGCGCAGCGCTGTTACACGTGCCACTAATACCACTACTACACGTGCCATTACTACACCACCACTACTACTACACGTGCCATTACTACTACACCACCACTACTACTACACGTGCCATTACTACTACACCACCACTACTACTACTACACGTGCCACTAATACTACTACTACACGTGCCATTACTACTACCACCACTACTACTACCACACCACTACTAACACTACTACACCACTACTACAACACCACCACTACTACTACTACACCACCACTACTATCACTACTACACCACCACTACTACACGTGCCATTACTACCACTACTACCACCACTACTACATCACCACTACTACCACTACTACTACTACCACTACTACACCACCACCACTACTACACGAACCACTAATACTACTACTACACGTGCCATTACTACAACTACTACACGTGCCATTACTCCACGTGCCATTACTACTACACGTGCCATACTACTACACCACCACTACTACTACACGTGCCACTAATACCACCAGCCCACAGGGGATTATTGTGTCCGTCCGTCTGTCGTGCATTCAAAAATGGGAGGGGTGGAGCTGGGAGGGGAGGGGCTGGGTGGGGGTGGGAGGAGTGGGGGGCAGGAGGGGTAGGGCTGGGTGGGGAGGGGTTGGTCACCCCGTGGTGCCCTTATACAACTCAACGTTTAACCTACTCACGCCGGCTTGTGCCCGCCCTCACAGTCGGGCATATTTGCGGAATACACCACGCCGCCGTTGACCCTGCAGGCCATTGACCGAGCAACCCAACGTTCCTACCAGCTCCCTCCGCAGGAATGTGTTTATGTATGCAAGAACATCGAGCAATACTGTAATCGCATCCCTGTATTGCACTGGGATTTTTCTCGCTTGGCAGGAGACATGTAACCGGTCGCGCTGGTTTTGATAAAAATAATTAAAATCCCCAACCGCGACGTGGAACCCAAAATAATGGCGTGCGTGTTGGTATCTGTTACATTATCACGCGTAAAAAAAGTGGTAAATAAATCGTTCTCAGTCGATCCATTCACACCTCCCAAAGGATGCAACACTCTTCTCACAACACTGCTTTTCGACGCGGCGATGAGAAGTTTAGCAGCGTCAAACCGCGTATAACCGAAACATCGCTCGTGTTCCAAAAAAAGACATTAGGTAAACCGCGTACGGCAAGTCCTCGCTTAACGAGTGTTCACACAACGCGTTACTTTTCGCACGTGGAACGCGCCCGTTATGACGCAGTTTATGAGCAGTCGACGACGAACTACTTTCTTGAGCTGCGCAGCCAATCAGTATGGTAGTTGTATGCGGAATGATACAGAACGCAGCGTACCTTCATCTCAAGTCTTTGTCCCACCGTGGGATGACTGTGGAATAATTTTATAATGCACGTTATCCGTACAGTGTATAGCCAAAACACGCGTTGGGCAACGTTTTCCTGTAAACGCAATGCGGGTCACATGGCATGTACGTGAGTCATGATGGGAGTCGTGCCTTCCTGCTGTTTGGGAGCAGCATGCCGTGTGTGTTATTTCTAAATGCAATAACTGTCACAAGTTGCTTAGCTTGGCTTAAAAGTAAATGTATTTATTCAACAAAGTAGAAAAGGCGGATAGATTTTTTTCTCTCGATCGTTTGCGAGTAGGACACGTTTTTTTGTATGGACACATTTGCAGGGGGTTTAATGTTCAATGAGATATTAGCACGTATTAAAACAAGTGGAAATGCAATTTATCGAGCAGAATTTCACGCAATTAATTAAGGATTTTGTGGTGAGGTTTCCACATTGCATGCTATATCATTTCAGCTAATTGTATGGTTAATGACTAAAATCCTCTTAGCAATCCTTGGCTTGAGATGCAATCACGTTTAGAACGCTACATACATCAAAATTGTTAAGTAATAAACAAATGTATCTGGATTCAAACGAATACATTGTTTTGTCATTAATTAAGTACATTTAAGATTGCATGTTATTCTGATTGAATGGAAGAATTTTCAAGCGTTGGGATGATTGCACACTTTATTAAACGTTAAGACACACCATATTTAGAATTGAATTGCATTACTGGTGTAGGTAATCAATGCAACCAAATGTTTAAGATCACAGATTAAAACAGTAAAGTGTTGTTAAATTGGTACTGGTCAATGAATTCTGGCACACACACGAGGAATAACACTGGACAGAAAATTATTTAGCAAACTTAAGAGCAATAGCAATACAACTACTGTCCCTGTACAGCTGTGCCTCACACTGACAAACCTTCAAACAACGTCCAAAACATCACCCAACAATAAATGGCATCAAATAGAAAAACATATATATAACACGCATCACAACCTCAATGTGATCAGAGTTCCATGTCTTCTTCTGTCAAGAGAGTTCTGTGTCTGGCGGCCGCATTCAAATCAGTCTCAACGAGCACATTCTCGCAAGAGGGCTCCACTTCTCCCTCGTCCACGCTGGGAAGAAGCTTGGCGGAGGAGGAGGAGGTGGTGGCACGGGAGGACGGTGTCGCTGGCCCAGGGACTGGGGTCGGGGACCGGGAGTCGGACTCGATGGCACGCAGCGTCTCACGAAGCATCTTGTCCGGCGGGCGCCAGACGACCAGCTCCATGCACGGCCGCCTGCTGGTCAAAGATCACCATGCAAGCAAGCAAACTATGAAACTTTCATTGAAGTGTCCACCCTCTAACCGTAACAATGCTCCTTTTTAATTCTCAGGCATTATCAGCACAGCCGAAGTATCAGGGGGTAACTTTAGGAGATTGAGCATCCACCCCCCTCCCTGCTGCTCAAGGTTTAGTGCCCCTTCTATATTAAAGTCAAGTCAATGTTGGTTCTATATTTATCACCAGTGGTGGGGGTTTGTTAAGTTCTGAAGATGTGTGATAGACAAATCCTTACTCATTCTTCGTTTACCTTATCGTTCCATCCCCCACCGCTACCCACCTTTAAAAAAAGTCGCGCTATGGGGATTTGTTATCAGATACCCTGTACTGAGTGGTGGTTTTTCACAGGTGGTCCTCACATGGAATCAATGGTGAGTTGAGTGATGGCATCGGTCATGGTGTTCCGTAGCTGCTCCTTGAGCGTGCAGGACAGGGTGATGATGGGGTTGTCCGACATGTCGTACACGCCTTCCTCAAACACCCCGGTCTTCTCTCCATCTTCCTCCTCCTCCTCCTCCAGCCTGAGGACACAACGCCAAGGGTGACGCCAACTGCAAACCCTCGCTACAGCAAAATCCCTGCCACGTTATTTAAAATAATCATTTGCAATAAATGTATTACAGTGATTAACATCAACATTGACTTCATTTCGGTATTGAAATGAAAACACTTGCGCAAGTCAGTTAAACCATTGTCATTGCTATATGGGGAATATTTGTATACTGCCAAGTTTACCGTATACACAGACAAGGTAGTGTAGTGGTTACCGTGCAGAGCTACGAACACGGCGACCCGAGTTCAATTCCCGCTCACGGCCAACACCATTGACAATTATCTGAACAGGTCCTGGGCCTCCCCTAGGTCGACTCGGCCTCATACGAGTACCTGGTGCAGTGTATCAACATCGCCACTAGGGAGACAAAGGCGGTGCTGGCCACCCACTCCCTCTTGTGCCGTGCCAGCCTTCATAGGTGCCTGCTAACAGCACTTGCCCCAACAGTCTGTTAAGGCTATCTGAGGGATCTTTGTATTTGTATACTCAAAAGTTCGCCAATTGTAGTCACAGTCTTAAAAGGGATTTACCACATCCAACTCAACAAATTACTTTGCAAGGCTATACCAGAACGTGGTCACAAAGGAATAGTAATCAAGAGCAGTTGTGTGGAAAAGGAGTCATTAAACGTTGCGATACTGTTGGCAAAAATCGATCCATTCGCATATTACCACCTCTAATGACTTCCCCCTGTGAATACTTTCCGCAAGACAGCTCGGAGCTGGTGGGCACTAATGAACAGATGTTTGAAGGACAGCCAATGTGGCACAAAACCTGCACTTTATGTGCCATGTTTTTCAGTCTGCAAATCTACAACAATAACCCACGTTAATTTTCAAGCACAATAACCAACTTTTATTGGCCACTTTCCATGTTTTTAAAATCTTTATTCGTGCTGCAGCATGCAGGTGGCACGTGCCATACTTAAAGCGGATCCTTGCATTAACTCTCAACGATGTAAAGTATGTGCGCTCGCAACATGCAATGAAAGCACAGTGGTGCTATGCAAACGATGGCGACCGGCGAATTGCACGCACACAGACTTCTCAAAGAAACCGCTCCAAATAATTGGATGCACACTAAACCCGGTGCTTGTATCAGTTCAAATTCTTGTACTGGCAGCTGGTCTTGTACTGCAGCTTGATGAGAGGCTATATGGCATGTTGTGGGAGATTATTAATAGTGACAAGCATCGGTCTTCAAGCAGGTGCAATGACGCACGCCGTGGATGAAATTACAGTCGGCTAGGAGACCAGTGATGTGTGGTCATGGCTTACTGCCAACAGACAAGGATGGCGAAGGACTACCTGCAAGACATCTGCCATGAAATTGACACGCTTGACACAGCATAATATTAAATATGAATCTTACATGTATTAAACATTTGATTAGTATTTGATTAGCATAAATGCAAAAATGCAAATTTTGTCTGAACTGGTTGCTGTACGAAAGTGATGAAAAACAGTACATGTACGAATACACCTATTCAAGATATGCCCATTGCTTTAATTGCGCAAACATCCCACGTAAACAGTGGAAGATGAATCAGGAAATTCAGCAATTCCAACATTGACCATTAAGTGATTTATTTACGTGTCTTTTGCTTAAAATGAGTGATACCTTGAAATTAAAAAGTGGCTGTATCTTCAGGTTATACCCAGGATAACTTTCTTTTTTTTTATTACACCTGTGAAATAAAACATTTGATTGTAATTAAATAGCCCTTTATTCGTCTATCAGTTGTAAAAAAAATGCACATAAATACTACTAAATATGTGAAAACAAAGCCACATTTCAATACACCTGTTGTTCTTGCACAAGGACAAATGCCCAATTACATTCCTATCACACTTGTGGAAAGGTGGTGGCGGTATTGCCATGGCGATGAAGAAAATGTTGATTCGCTGACAAACGGGGCACCCACCTGCCCTCGAGCTCGCAGAAGCGGCGGTACGCCTCCTCCCACTGGCGGTACTTGCTGTCGCGTTCCTGCGTGTCGCGCCGCGCTGGAAACCCATTCGAGCCGTATACGTGGTCATTGTTGAGGCTCAGGCTGCTCAGCTTGGCTGCCATCATTTCTTCCGTGAGCGCTTGCTTGCACCGAGTCGCCCTGCAGTGGCACAGACAACCGACGTCATCAGTTTTTGCATGTCCAACGAGGAGCCCCTAAAAATGATTAACTGACAGTCACACCAGTTAATCGGCAAGGTCAGAGCCGTGTTACCAGAATGGGCGCCAGTTACTATAAAACTAAAATATGTTTGTTTTACCGGGTAAAACCCACTGGGCTGTATAGCTCTTTTTCAGAAGTGACCTGGGCACAAATGATAGCTCAAGCAAGTGGCTCATCATGTGGCAATTTATCGTTTTTTTTTTATATGGAAGGAAAAAACGGAGGAGCCGGAGAAAAACCCATGCAACCACGGGGAGAACATGCAAACTCCAAATATGCAGGCGTCAGGATCAGGATCGAACTCGCGACCTCCTGCCTACCAGGCAAGGGAGTTGACATTTTGCCACCGCGATGCCCCGTTCGGAATATATTCTTACGACATAGCATAAACTCCCCAAAAAGTTAACTAAATCTAGACAACCTCCTGACATAATTCAATTGTATTACACTTGAAATACTATTTATTTTATGAATGAGAAATCTTTTGCCCAAGTGAAACAAAGATATGTCTAAAGAGTCAGAATAATCCAGTGGCAGATCAAAGGGTAGAGCTGAAACAAAGGGAGTGGATCATCCACCCTTGTTACCCCAAAAAATCGATTTGATTGATATATTTTTTTAATGAACGTCGGGTCCAGCTAAAATTCGAGGAATGCACCCCCCAACCTTGCCCCACCCAAGTAAGTTTCTACATGCAGCTCTGGATAAATGCTAGGTATGTTTTGTTTAATTGCAGGGTATATCTATACGCACTCTTCTTCCACAGCCTTCCTCCTCTTGAGCCGCAGAACTCCACCACTCTTGAGCCCAGACCTAAAGTCACCACGTACAGTGTACATGCAGCAAACACACCGATTCAAACCATTCTCTTAGATCACAACGTTACGTGGTTACTTGGTATAAAAATAACTTACTTAATGCTATATATAACGACGTACAATGAAATTAATGTTTAACCAAGGCGCAATGATCCCGACACACCGCCAATTCCTTGTTTAAGATTCAGGAAAGGTTTGTACATGCAAAGATCCACTGTGTCATGTAAAATCCATTACAGATGTATCAAACTATTCAATGACTTGACAAGATATTTGTTAAAAACAAACAGCAATAAACTACTGCTTACCCACAACCTAGCAGGCCTAATGGCAATTCTCGTTTTGGGACTCATGGATGGGAAGACAGCTGTTCAAGCAAACAATCTCACCCGACAACAACACAAGCCCCGAATAATATGCCATGGGCAAATACAAGCAGAAAAACAAGTACTAAAAATTAAGTATTCGCATGAATTAGGTAATGCTCTCCAATTGTTGTTTTCTTGGCAGCATGTTAGCTGTATGAAAACTGAAAGGGAGCCACCTGGGGAAAGGGCATTTGCATTGTTTTTTTGTGTCTGCAAATGTTGAGCAACCCATAGGTCAATTAGGCCAGTTTTTACCAGGCAATTCTTTAATAGCAACAACTTAAAACGGAATCTTCTTCATTTTGGATTATCACAATTAAATTATCGTGACCCATCATTACAGATGGGTAGAGCCAATTAATTTATACTTTCACCCTTAGTTGAAAAATGCATTTTAATTCCTCGCTGGCTTTCCCCACACGGTGTACTTACAACCCGTTTATTCCTCCCTTTTCTCTCTCTCGTCTTTCTTCCCACCCTTCATTTTCTCTTCCTTTCTTGCCTCTTGCTTTCTAATTTCCTTTTTTTATATATATACAAGATGACAGCTCGGTGGGGTGGGGCACTTACGATTTTACATTTATCCCCAATGACCTTGCTATCATGTAATCCTGGTTGTGTTCTTGTTGCTGCTGAAAGTACAAACACAATTAAAACATAAACCCTCACTGGCAGTGTGTCTCTCGCGGATGGCTTGCGGTGAAGGAGACGGGTGCAGCAGTCTGGGTGACCCAGGGCATGGCATCAGGAATGGGCCACTGCCACTGTAGGGAGACGTGCTCCGCTGACCCTTCCCAGCCGGCGGGGAGGCTAGCCTGCGGCTCTGCACACATTGACCCACGGGGTTGAAGTTCATGGAAATCAATAGGACGATGTGCTGCAATACATTGTAGGTACGTAACATACTACAGCACCCCACCAACCCCCGCCCCCTTAGAATGTGCGCTCTACTTACTGCTCCGTAGGTGGAGTGGAACATTGGGACAGCATGCCAAACAATACGTGGTACAGCACGAAAAACACATCAGAGAGCTCCAGTTTAACACGTAGGCTTTCGCACGTTTACTCTCCAACACACCGGTGTGCTGAACTAGCAACGAATTGGCATGTTTTGTACGTGACAAACCTTACTAATTGGCTGTCGGTCGAGTGGTGGCAGGTTTGATGACATTCATATTTACATGATGTAACCCAAAATCCTCTTTTATGGAGAGCTCCACTCAACTACCTGTTCACGGTATTTGCATAAAAAAAATGCTCCACAAGGGCAATTGCATCAGGATATTTAATTAACTTGCACAATAAGCAAACTACAAAATTTACAATCAATAGGTGTTATACATATATATTACAACCATGCTCAATGTGTGGCGATTACTATATAGGCTGACAAGAAGTAACGACGAGCATGTCAAAACCAATCACCTGCAACCTCGTACTGACCGGGTCCATCAGAACTCTGGGCTTGCTGGGGTCGGACATGTTCCGGGACGCCAAATGCACTGCGACGCGTCTTTGTTGGAGACTGGGTGCTCGGTAAGAACTGTGTTGGGAGAAACTCCATGGCGGATGTTGGGGGGGCAAGAAGAGGCTGTCGTGGCATCACGAGCAGCCCGTCTGTGGGAGGCTCCGCGAGGGCTCTTGGTGATACCTGCCAGCAGAGGGACACAGAGGCACGCACGTCACACACGGAACGCCACCACAATGTGGCACCGGGAAAATGTCATCGCCATTCCGCGGTGCTTCACAACTGTTACTGCGGGAAAACTTTGGCCATTTTCTCGCCGCGCGACGCAGAAACCGTTGTTGAATGATGTACTGTGCGTGTCAGCGTAAACTCTTGGCGAAACCTGTTTATAGGGTTTAACAATACTTTAAACTTAAAAAGCGCCCTTAAACAATAATTCTCGAGGCGCTAACAAACTTTCTCAGGTCTGTGATTTAACCGGGTTCTAAGTTATAGTTAGTTGATGGTCTCAGGCTGGTCGCCGATAACTGTAGCACTTACGCGCACACATGAATGTAAGAATGTTTTCAAGTGCTGCGTGAGAGCGCTCACAGCCACTTAAGCAGCTGGACTTGGCATCACACGCCTGTGATCCGGTGCTTTGGAAGCAAGGATTGGTGTTTCGCAGGGAGAATTGTGTAACTCCCAAACCTGCTGGGTTGTGAAGAGGTGACCAGGAGTAAATCGAGTGAGTTCAAGATCCTATATGTCTAGCGGCGTTTGTATTCGTGTCGTAAAACAGGTGGGTTTTTTCCAGATACTTCAAAAGCTACCTCCCACAAAGAAAACATAATTTGTAGAGAAAAATACAAAAACATTCTAAGCAAAAGACTTTTCAAAAGGAGTCTTCAGACTTTGATACTTTCCTGGATTAAAGGAATGTATTTATTTTTTTTAAATTATTTTCTGTGCAGTTATTGGTGATACGACTGTGACCATCAACTTGTTACAATCGGGAACCCTGATTTACTGAGTCCGCTGCCTGGATTCTTGGAAGCCTCCTCAGATGACCCCCCTTGTAAGTAATTTGACCAAGCCAACGCGTGTTATTTTAACATTTAATTGATTTAAAATTAACGTGAATTTTTTTTATTAAACATGGTTTTTATGCTCCCATTTATTTTCGTTGGCTGCTTTTGCCATTTTGGTTAAAAGCGGCCACCCTTGCAAATGAGGGTATCCTGATCTCTGGAGTTCTCACCTGGTTAAACGAAATGGCATACGCCTGTTGGGTGAAGTGTTGTTATTAAGGCCCCCACCAAGCTCAGACACCTTTAATAATACTTATATAGTGCTTTTCCTCAAGGATCTCGAAGCACTGTACATGACACAGCAGCAGCAGACATTCAGCGTAGAAATTCATTACAAATACACTTAAATAGATTAACTAAAAGTTTGATCAGCGGAAGCATATAAATAGGTTAAGACATTTAAAATAGGTCTAGACTCAGAGATCCTTGATATCTCGTGGAAGAGCGTTCCATAACCTGGGGGCTACACGGGTGGTACCAGCTCCATCGAATGCAGAGAAGATCTGCTTTCCCGGTGCTGATGTTGTACATACCACAACAGTCACTCATTTTGGCATAGAGTCAAGTCGGATTCATGGCGCAGTTTCCAGAAGCACTGCTCCAGTCACCGATGATCAAATGTGGCCTTCATGAACGACACATGCATGTATTTGTAAACAGTAGCGGATATCGTGAAGCCGTTTGGGGGAAAGGTGGAACTGCAACTCGGAATAACGAAATATTGTCGAGGCCAACCGCATGACATTAATTCGATTATTGGAAGACGAATGACTTTCAAATATCTATGCGCCTGGCCTTTGTCGACTATAAAAAGTAGTCTCGAAGTTGATTCAGTCATCGAAGCTCACAAACCAATGCCTAAATATCAAAAAACAAGTTATTTGAAAGAAAACCATTTGCAAAAATGAAACAGTTACAACCGAGATGACATGGCAAAGGTAAGAAGATACGTGAACATGGTTAGTGAAACATAGTAAGATTCGCCAAATTTAGAAACGGCGTCATTAAACATTTTCCAAAAGGTGGACTGGAGAAACAAGATGAGTGAAGAAAACGTGAAGAATCTTCAACGGAGACATTCTTATTACTCCCTTGGGAATGAAATGCAGAAATTGTATTTAAAAAAAACGTGATTAAGTACGGTACACGTACGTACTTGTACAAGTTCGCTCAACAACGGCGGATCAATATTCGGGCTACAGAAGGGTTTGGAGTGCCTTAGTATAACCTTAACCTGCTAATGACATGTAAAACTATGTCTAAAAGAGGAGCAATGTTTGGTCAATGACTGCTGCCAAAGAGGCGTGAACGCTCAGGAAAAAGTTAGCAAAAGTTCACCCGACTGGAGGGGCATTGGAGAGTGACAAATAAACCTAACAATGTCTAAAAGAGGAGCAATGTTTGGTCAATGACTGCTGCCAAAGGAGAGGCATTGGAGAGAGATGATTGGAGAGCGACGATTCACGCTCGCGGCGGAAAGGGAAACGCGTGGCCTGGAGAACACACACACGCAGTAAGTCAAACACAGGATCTATAGTGGCGATTGGGATAGGCCAACTTGCTGGTGAGGACGATTGCCCCGTGGTCGAGACTAACAACGGAGGAGCAGGCAAAGGAGAGAGGGGTGAGGAGGAGGAGAGATAATCACGAAGAGGAGCGTCCATCGCGAAAGATGAAGCCATGGAATTGGCTCGGCGTGCACGTGCTGAGCTCGGAGGATCACGACGCATTAGGGAACCGCAAAATAGCTTCGGGGAGGGAGGTCCTCGTTCAGCAGTGGATCGATCATGGCTAACGACAGCGATTATAACCATTAAGGTGCCGTTGTGCTGTTTACAGAAAAAAAAAATTTAAACCACACAACACAACACAGTTTACAATGCGTAAACCTCGCGTCTACGTCGCAGTATTTCTAACAGATTTTTTTTTAAAATAAAAACTACCACAACCGACGGCTGCAACAACAACAACAACGCAGCAGCTGCCACTGCTGCTGCCGCCACTGCAATGGCCTCTCTCTGTCTGCAGCTACCGCCGCTTCGGCAAACCACGCGCACCTCCGTCTCCATCACCACGGCCTGCAGGCCTCACGCGGCAGCGGCCGGGCGGGCATCCGAGTCAATCGGCGAGCTCGACGGCTCCGTCCGCGCCTTCCCCGCAGTTGCGTGCGGGCCAGAGGAGGGAGCCGGGAGGAGAGCGTAGGCCCACCACCGGAGGCCATTCACTGCCGCCGAACAATAAAACAGCCTCCGTGCGTGGTGACGTCGCTCTGACGTCACCGCGCAGGGACGCGTTGACGTCATCGCGTTGTTGTGGGATGACGTCGAAGCGTAGAACGACCCCCTGAACCCTCCCGAAACATCCCCCCCACCCTCACAATCCCTCCCCCCTCCCCCGCTCTCCCTAAACCCCGCCCTTTTCCGGATCCCCCCCGCCCTCCTGACCCCCCCCCCCCTCGAACCCCCCCCCCCACCGAAATCCCCCGCCCGTAGTTCGGGGGTGACGTCATCGCGCCGCGGTCAGTGGCGCGCGACGCGCTTTTGGGCGTTGACGTCGTCGAGTGCGTTGCGTCGTGACGTCATCGCGCTACTGAAAAATTAGTTAATAGCGAAGTGGGGATTTATCCTGTAAGATACAATACATTTTCTTGGTTCTTTCGGTGAAGTCACGTAGAAGAGAAATAATGATATAAGATATTTGTTTTTTTTTTTAAGTGGCGGTGCTAACGTTAAGAAACAACCGCCACTTTTTTCGAATTTTCTTGCTGTGGTTTTCACACCTGATGATGATTGCTTGTGTTGCAATCGAAACGTCGTAAGAATTTTATTGTTTTATTTTTATTATTTTAGTATTTCCCTTCTACGCGACTTTACCGAAAGATCCAAGAATATGAATCCCTGCAATCACGACAGCTTCAAATCGAAATACAATACATAGTTTTAGTTGTTTCTATATGTTTTAAGTGATTTGCTTACATTTCCTATACTTTGCACACTTATGGTGTTTTTGTCTCGTTTGTTCTTGCAACTTTCTGGCCCGCCCCGACTGTACATCTGGGGCTTCATGGTTAATCGGATTCCTCCAGTATAAATAAACATTCTGATTCTGAACGATAGACAACGCAGCAAATCATCCCCCTCCCAAGCTCTGCGGTCCTCTATATATATGAAGGTGTTAGCAGTCAATGAATGAGTGTTTACATGTGGGAGGAAACCGGAGCGCCTGGAGAAAACCCACGTGTGCGAGGGGGAAACGCTCTATCCCATACAGATGGAACAGGTGGGGGGGTCCACATTTGCTGTATCACCTGTCCCCTGGCAAGCCAGGGAATGGCACCTCCCTCAACCCTTCCGAGAAGGGAGTTACACGACATCTCTATGTGATCCATCAACCCTCGCTGCCTTCCACAGTGCAGAATTACAGGCGTGGGCTGCAACAGGATAAAAAAATAAATCCGCGGCAAGATGAATGATAAATTATGTTCATACAGAAGGAAGCCAATCAGCGTCAAGGGGCAGCCGATTATGGGCTTTTTCGATCCACAAATCGTCTCTTGAGATCCAGAAATAATTGGAAAATTTATATTCAAAATATCACATCTTGATCCACGCTCCAACGATTCTCGTTTCATCGAGTCGTTAGAAATACGTCGATTCCCGTTCCAGTATTCTTCATGTGATCAAACCCACGCCCAATTAACTCCATGTATGGGCTCAAAATGTGAACATAATTTATCATTCAATCCGTCGCAGATTCATGTTTATCTTGTTACCGTCCCGGCATGATGCAAGGCTCAATCATTCCAGAACCATGGAGGTAAATTCCCTCGAGATGTGATCACAATTTTCAGGTTAATACGAAAAATCCTACGTAGTAGATTTCGGACGATCTAAAATAATATGACATTATTTTAAGAGTTGTTCTAAAAAGTCCCACATATTTCTTCCTCCCAAAATAGTGTCAAGTGGGGAATCGATTGGCGTCACTTTTGTGAGCTTTAATACATGAACATTTCACGGCGTAAGTAAACCGAACAGTTCCAAAAGTTTGATTAAAACTTGGAAAATTTGAAATACGAAAATGTTTCATCCTAAATCATATATCATTTCGTCTGAGCCATTGAGCCGAGGCAGCATGGGGTACTCTCAGTTTGGGTGTTTTCCACTGGCTATTTTCCAAGTCGAGCCAGATCCAAACCGTGCTATCCTGGTCTCTCAAGATACCAGGCTCTGGTACATCCACTTTTCTGTGACATAAGTAGCAAAATGCATGAAAACTGCGACCATTCCCACTTTCATAAATAAAATACATTTTCGCTAAAGTCCCAATTTCCTCCCTGCACGTCAAATCATACGCGCACAAGGGATGCACATGCGAGAGGATGTTTTATTTGTGCTGTGCTAGTGATGAACATACCTTTCTTTTAACGCATGCGACAACCATGATACAAGTCATAAAAAAACACGTGAACGATATGACTAAGTAATGCATAATAATATGCATGACTTACATTTTCGAGTACATTAACTGTGCAGTAAATATAATAATTGAATATTTTCACTAACTTAAAAAAACAACTGGACAGTTTTTTTAATGTTTTTCTAATTTGAGGGTATATGCTTAAATAATACGAAAGCACTACTATATGATGTTAAAGAGATTATTATTTTACCAAGATGTGAAATAAAAAGTACAAGTTGACGGAGGATGATAATGAAATTACAAAAACGTGCATGACTATGCAATGCTTCACAGAATACTACACACGTTGAAAACTTTCAAAGAAAGTAGGTAAAGTTTGTGTTTTTAAAACATCAAGTTGTATAAAATGTGTACGAAGCATGTAAATATATCATTGTATAAATAATTCAAGATGCGCCAATATTGTATATTTTAACTCCGTGCACGCTGAGTGTAATCGCTGCTAGGATGACTTAATTTTCCTAAAAGCCGTGTTAGACAATATCAGTGTTAAACTACCGCGAAACAATACCGTACAATCTACAACAACGTAAGTATTATTTAAATCCAGTTTTCATACGTTTTATATCCCCCAAAAATGTATTCCCCTTAACATTGGCTGCCACACGATGGTTGTCGGGATGTGATGAGTTTACACAAATCTTCGTAAGTGCCTTTTACTCTGACCACACCACACAGCATCGTCATAAATATCCACGCCGCACAAAGATAAATGGAACATCTCTTTAGTTGCCGAAGACATTGTTAACCACTTTAAATCATATCAGTCCGTTTCAGACAGATACAATTGTGACCACCAAACATCGCAAGTTACTTTTCTCCTCTTGAACTTGATCAGCTCGAACCAGACGTGCGCAGGGTAACTTGTGAGTCAATGCCACCAGCTTCCTGAAAACGGCACGAGAGTTCCATTCGTGCCTACACTCCGTTGCTTTGTGGATTGAGAAACTGTAGACGATCCGAGCCACGGGACGCACACAGCATGAAGCTGGATCCCATGAGAAGCAGCGCTGCCGCACCAAAACCCAGGTACAGCGAGAGGCCGATTTCACGACGCATGTCCGGAGAAATCAGTGGGTTGTTGTGGTCACTGATGATGTGATGGGCCATACACGAGACGGCCACCAGCTCCAGGAGGCCCACCACAGCGAAGCAGACGGCTGCAGACGTGGCAAGGCGCGTCTTGGTGGCACTCTCGTCCAGCCAGGTGGTGCACTTGGCTCCGGCGAGCGCCACGAAGAAGGCGACCACCCCCAGAATAGTGGCGCACACGACCAGCGCCCTGGTGATCTGCATGCTGGTGCCCAGGCTCATCATGGAGCCGTGGGTCCTGCACTGCATGTCGCCGGTGCCCTGCAGCACGCAGTGCACCCACAGGCCCTCGAAGACACCCTGCGCCAGGAAGGCGCTGCTGGAAGACATTCCGGACACCTTCCACATGGGCAGCATGCAGGACACGAGCATACACAGCCAGCCCAGCAGGGCCAGGGCCATGGCAAGCAGTTGCAGGCGAGTGTTCGCCATCACCTCGAAGCACGACTGCTTTCTGCAATGGGACTAGATCACCACCACTCGTGTCCTCAAGAGCTGTGATCAGACAGGATGCAGCTCACTGAAAAACACCGCTTATGTATCCAGGGCGTACCAAGAGTACATTTCAGACACCACCCTATGGAACTAGACCCCACAGTGGCCGCTCAGCATGTGTGCATGCAGCTTGGAGTGTGACAAAGGAAAAGTCTCATGCAACAAGGGGATTATGTTGTAAAGTGTTTTTCTTAGCCCTGAAACAAAACACATTCCTTATCAATATACCACTGTGCATTCAATTGTGCAAAATAGGAAGCCGCTGCTTTCTTCTTATGCCCTAAGTGACAGGAAGCACATGGTGTTTATTCTCGACTCGTTTCCTGTAAATCAGGAAAGCATGCTGGGCAGCCCTGTACAGAAAGTCGTGTCCGTGGGAATACGTTTTGAATGTGGCCTTCAAAGTAAGGGTGCACAAAAGCATCATAAAGGAAAAGGGCACATTAGTCAGTGATTAATCTTGTTTAAATTTCCTGTGAACCCAACATCTTTAAGCATGTAAATAATCCAGCACAAATGTCCCAAGCTCCTGGAGTTTAATGAGGCAAATAGCCTCAGCGGTTAAGTTTAGATTTTGAACAAACATGCGTTTAAAAGTAATTTGTAATTTGAGTGTGACAATATGCTTCACCTATCGTACTGCAGTAATTCACAACCAACACAAGCCAATTATCTTGTAAGTTACTGGCAATCATCCATCATTGTGTAAAAATAAAATGGCACTCCACTGGTAAGCTATTGTTAACACAGATTTATAGTATGAAAACACATCTATCACAACAGCCAATATGGGATGTTTAGCCTTGCAGCATGCTGGCAGAAACAATAAGCCCTACAGTGTTGATCTATCTAACCCTATCAGAAAACGGAATGTAGCTAGAACACCAGAATAAACGTAAACTTATGAACGTTTGATACAGTGGTTTGTAAAAAATAAAACCCACAAATAAGCAGTTTATTTTAAATTGTTTTTTATTTTTCATGAATCGTCGTGTCCTAGTTGACATTTGACATTAAGCAGAGCACAACAGCCGCCAACAGCCGCATGGCTGCAGGTGAGATCCATGAGCAGCCAAGAGGCCCCCCCTCTGAGCAGGACTCCTAGTCAAAGAGACCGAAGCCCATGTCGTCATCTTCCTCCTCCTCTTCAGACTCATGCTTCTTCTCCTCCTTGGCAGCAGCAGCTGGCGCAGCCGCGGCTGCCACAGGTGCGGCTGCCACGAAGGCGGATGGGTCAGCCAGGAACGCCTTAACCTGCACACAAAACACACACACACACAAGGCACGTGAATGTCATGCAGCTAAAGAAGGGCCCGTGCTTAATCGGTCCATCTGTTGATTAAACATGGCTTTACGCCATCTTGAAATTTAGAATATCCTCAGCCATGACCTATCCACTGCTAGACGGAAGCCTCCACCGCACCAACGCTATCCCCCACAGGGCTGCACATAGATGGATCTTTTCGCTCCATCTCTAAAGCGGCCATTCCCTCACTCTAGGTGTGTTCTCTTCTTTGGCTGCCTTTCCATCACTGGTCTCATCGATTGGCAATCATCCCTTCTCGCTACGGTGTTCTGCCCAAGCCCGCTCATCTTTCCTTAAGTCAGTGATGCATTTGATTTGTGTTTGTTCCCTCGGTGCGATTCTCAAAATGCAACTCTTGTTTCTTTGCACACATTTTATTCATCAGTGTCCATGCTTCTGATCCATGCATGGGACGTAACTAATTGCATGTATGCAGCTCACATTTCAGGAAAGGATGCATCTAAGCTACAACTGGGCTTGCATACCTTGTCGGCAAGTGGGAAAGAGTATTCGGTCTCCACGGCAATGGCGAGCACACGCTTGTAGCCGTTAACGATGGAATGTGGGATTGAGGCAACGGTCGGGTAGCCAATCTGAAGGCACACGCTGGCGACGTTGCGCACACCCTGCACGCGACAGAAAAAAACAGGTAAAATACAAAGTGGATGAAAAATGACAAATACAAAGTGGAATATAAACCATGTGAAAACAAAGTGGCTTTTGGCTGGCCATCGAACAAAGACGGTCACTGCATCACGTGCTTCCAGATACACTTCTGCGGCCGTCTGGAACGCTCATCCTTCCGTTATTAGAAAGCCACTGGAACTGTGCACATTTAAATTTAGATTGAAAACTAATTTCTTTAGAACTGCTTCGTGTTTAGTTTGTCCTTCCCCCACACCTCCGATTAGCACAGATAAATAAGTACAGTACGAAAGAAGTTCAACATACATATTATACCTTTGCTGCAATTTCTATTCAAGGCTGTTTCCTTGAACACAAATGCTTGGAGCAGTTTAATGTTATTGGCCGTCACGTGACATACAATATATAAAGTCAGTTCAAAATACATTTTAAAATAATTCACTGCTGGAAGAAGGCCTCGCCATGCTGTTTCAATTATGGGGTTTGTTTGACCATACTTCACCACAGTGCGGGTTGGTGAAGGCTGATCACCTTTTTTGCACGCAATTATCAATAACGCTATGAAACCCAGTGGTGGATATAGCACAGTTGATGGGAAGGTTGCCAGGTGGTGAGGTAAAGTGTGGGTACTCTCACCACAAGTCTTTCTAGAACTCCGTCTAGTGGAGGCCCTTCCGCCAGCAGTGGCATGCATACGAAATTTTTAGGGTTGTGCCTTTAACTTTTACCATTCTAAACAAAAATGCATCGATTTCACTGTCCGAAAAGGAAAAAACATAATGGGCAACATTTTGGGCAATGGCTCTTTTTCAAAGCAGATGTATTTTTTTCCATTGAGAGAGCAGTGTTTTTGACCAACGTATCTAGTATTTTTTTTATTCTACTTTTGTACCACTACTAAAGCGGAATAACAATAAAAAGTTAAATTGTACGTTTTATAGCTGCCTTCAAACTAAACTGACTTCAATTCTCGGTCGCGTCACAAACGCGTGTGCAGCGGGCGTAGTGCACGCACCTCGAGGAAGCGCTTGCGCAGGTCCTCCTCGGTGATGTCCAGCACATCGGGGCTGTAAATGCTGCCATTGTCGTACACCTGCAGGATGTGGAGGCCGAAGGTGAAGGGCGAGATGTTGAGCATGTTGAGAAGCGTCGCCTCGCTGGCCCCCACCTTGTCACCCGCCTTGATCAGCTGCACGTCGCTCTGCAGGGGACAGGAAATAAAAAAGCAAACAATAAAACAGTGTAACGCTGAGTTCAAGGGGTTGACCAGGAGACAAGTGGAAGAATTGTTTTTTTTATGAATCAAAAACGAGAAATAAAGTATACAACAAAATCCTAAACACATCAAAACCACAACCAAATTAATAATTTGCAAATCTAACTCAATTATGATAGTTGAGTTCCTGATTATTTTTTTAAAGCTAAATTAAAGTTAATAAGGCATTATTTACACAGCAGATGACTTAAATTTTTTTTATTAAACTCAACTATTAAGTTTCACAAATCTATATCCAAAATACAATGGGGGAGAGGGGGGGGTCCATCGCTGCCGGCTCACCTGACAGGTACTCACTACCCTGTGGGTTCTGTGGGCCGGATGGCACTTCAATCGCTACTCCTTCCTCATTCAAGGCCCTATTCCTATAACTGGGACCGAGCCGAGTGTGGAACCAAGTGAAGGGCTCGGCGGAAGAACCAGCGCCCTAGTACTACTACCCTCTCCATCCACCACTCAGCCCTGCGCCTCCCTACTGCCTGTTTGACTCTGCCACCATAACTGTTATATGAAAGTGGTATTTGTAACTTTTAACACGCAACATCTAAAGCATTTTCCCCTTGTTAAAAGCACAACACATTTGCACTGAATCCATGTTAAACAAAATCTGAAACTAATATATACTTAATTTTCGATTTAAAGCTTTCGTGACTGCAGAAATTCATCTTCTTGGTTCTTTCGGTAAAGCGTCATTCAGACGCTGTCTTTCGGACAGACCTGTTCTTCAACCGAGGACGGCTGTTTGCGTTGTGGCCGAAACGTCTATTATTTCCCTTCTAAGTGACTTTACCGAAAGAACCAAGAAGATAATATATACTTTTAAAATGTATTCCGTTATGCCTTCATCTTGTG
Source organism: Lethenteron reissneri (assembly GCF_015708825.2). Classification (NCBI taxonomy): domain Eukaryota; kingdom Metazoa; phylum Chordata; class Hyperoartia; order Petromyzontiformes; family Petromyzontidae; genus Lethenteron; species Lethenteron reissneri. The sequence continues at coordinate 6,266,883 of NC_083805.1, forward strand.
GAAAAGTCTTTACCAGAATTTCAATGGTGCCTCTTGAGATCTTGGTGGTGATGCCAAGAGCCTGGAAGAAGGAGGTCTTCTCAGGACCGAGGCCAGTGTTCTGTGCCGGCACCATCACGTCGCATGGAGCCAGACCTCCGGCACGTGCCGAGGCCGGGACCTGACGAGGTAACAAAACACAGGACCACTTACAATTCCTGTACTCTCATTTTTAAGTAGCGTTAGGAAATATACAGAATTAAACTACAATTTTCAAGCAAACAAAAAAAATACATCTTAGCAATCTACTTATGCTAAAGGAAACTTAAATGACGGTGCAATGATATCAGACCATAACACCTCTGCAAAGGGACATTATTTCCATATATTGCATGCTGCATATACACAGTACTTTGTCAATCAACTGCTGGATGCATGTTGAACTCCTTTTGTACCGTACGTAACCAACCGTGCGAAACGGAGGCGAGGGCCTCAGAATGCTGTGCGAGTCAGGGAGTTATAGGAGCATACTTCACTGCGTTTTTTATCGTGGGATGAAGGTGGGACACTGATATGGGAATATAGAAAGTCGAGTACAACAGTGGAATTTTGTTTGTCCCCTGTTGGCCACTACGGAGGCCTGCAGTCACCTATGACAACCTGGCGCATCTTTTGATCATCCATTTCAACCCTATCCAAGTTCAACCACTGTTAACTAACAAAATCAGGAACATTCCAGGTTTTTCCATCACACTCATAGAATGTACACTAAACAAACTACTATTCATTTAAGTGAACTTGGACAAGCTGTAAAACATTGATAACGTGCTTGACGAGACAAAGGTTGTGCTTTGCTGCGAGATCTTGGTTGACAAGTCAGGACCACACACCAGAAGCAAAGCTAGATCACACACAAACCTTGTTGGCAAGAAGCATGTCACGGATCTCAGCCAGGTCCTCCTTGGTGAAGACAAACCCAACATTCCCGCGAATGTATGGCAACACTCTGCAAAACAAGTGACAACACAATCGTTCAATAAAGTACGTTATAATTCTCAAAAAATGAAAGGTGGTAAGTAAAGTTCTCATGTCACTCTTTCATAATTAAAAAACTTTATTTTGGAAGATTCATTTCTTAAAATAAATCTATACAAGAAAATGAAATTGTTAAGGTGACTGCAGTTTGATTGCTCGTCAGAGCTAACATCAGTGACAAGTGATATCAGAACCAGTCTTGGCTCTCGGTTAACCGAAATTGCACTGGAGAGCATGGAAGTATGGTCAAACAGCCACCATGACTGAAACGATTTAGATATTTTATGCAACACTGGATAGACAAAAGGACTGTCACGATTTTACATTTAACAATAAAAAGGGCAGAAAAAAATACATGCTAACCTTAGCCTTAGCAAAGTGCTTCTGGTAATTCAACTTTATAAAATGTAGACAGCTTTCCTTAGAGCCTAGTCTCACATGGGTTGGACCAGATGACGCCTTTCGGCGTGGGTTGGACCAGATGACGCCTTTTGGAAACATGACTCCTTGTAAAAAAGGTGTCAGTTTTGTTGCCAGATAGAAGGGTAAAAAAAATGTATCATATTTTTTACTGGCAAATGAGGTTCTAATGGTGTAAAAACTTACTCTGTGTACTACAATAACTGCAAACTCAGATGCTCTACAATTTGAGGCGATAACAAACAAAATCTTCCCACCTCTCAAGTGCTGGGTTTTTCTCAAGGTGACCACGGATGGCTTTGCGCATCATGGTGTTCTTGCCCATGAGCACCACAGCTTTTCCGCGCAATGACATGCGGATCTGCTGCATCTGCTTGGAGCCGACATTGTCTGCACCAACGATGAAGCATTTTGGAAAATCTTCCAGAAGTTGCTAAAAGCACAAAAAACAGGGTACACACTCAGTCAACTGTAAATCAACAAAGTGTCAACTTATTGTATGAAGTTGTCATGAATTATACTGTGTACCTTCTCAACTGTGCTGTACAGCGCTCCGATGTGTTTTTGGACTGTACCGGGTGTTGTTCAGCATGATGTCCAACGTTTAGTTCCACGCAATGGGTACAACAACATTGGACATGATGCCAAACACGTGGTATAACTCGAAAACACATCGCAGAGGTATCATGTGGGTTGTGGTGGTACGTCTATAAATAATGTGGACACTCACGATGATCTTCAGGAAGTAATTTGACTTCCAAGTTGACTTGTCTTCCCTGGGCATCTTGTTGTGCTACCAAGGAGTTCCAGAAACTGGTTTAAAGACGATGTCACTGTTGAATGGAAAAGTTAAGGTGAATTAGACATGAAATTAATCCATTTGTTACAAATATTAACGCAACATTGTAGGCAATTTTCACACTCATAAAGACAATATATTTAGATTACGTATTGTAGTTACAGTTTGTATCGATGTCAGCATTCAACAGTGTAACAGTGATGTAAATATTTGTGCTCTCCTATTTTCCAAGGATGCTAATAGCAGGTTCTCCTAGACTTAGAAGTTTATTTACGAACACTACGTTTCAGTTTTTTTACGAATCTTCAAGATATCAACGCATCAGTGTGGGCACTCGTACTTATTACATAAAACGATTCTTTCTTGGCTTAAAGCTTTCGTGACTGCAGGAATTCATATTCTTTGGGTCTTTCGGTAAAGTCACGTAGATACACTAACATACGTTAGGGTACTTTATGTAAGTGGCCATGACATAGATAATTTCAAACACTTTAAGGCGTTCCATTTATTGGAGTGACACCCGTCACATTTCACTAGCACGCGTTGACCAGCGAGGGCCGAAATGGACCGTACACACGACTGCGATAGATCCCAAGTCAAAGGGGGGGGGGCTCATTTCTTTACATCCCTAAACCAGTGGTGAAATTCCACATTCATATGGTGGGGGCAAGAATTCATGTCAGACCATTGCTAACTTTCACAGTGCTACTCATTCAACCGGTAGAGGAGCAAGTCCCGACTTCGTCAGCATCTGCCAATTATCAATCCACTGCTGGATAACAGCCAATCAGCCACTTCTCACGATACAATCATCCACCTATCATATGCATTGATTTCATCGCTCCATCACCTGCAATGGAGGTCCACTTTGCGATGTTACATGGAGCATTACGTAACACCACGTTCTGGGCAATTCGAGACCATTGTGCTTGCAACTTTGAACACAATCAAAAGGGACCAATACACAACCTATAATTCGGCCACCCTATTAACCTAAGTGCTAAACCATTACTTATTAAACGACAGCAGGCCCATCCAACGCCGCTGTGTCCCCCTCCACTCCCATCCATCCACGTTGGACCAAAGGGTTTGCCTGAGCGTAGGCCTCAAATCCAACGTGGGTCACCCCGCGAGCTCTCGCCCACGCTAAGATTCCCTCCGCTCGCTTGCCGGGCACGCGACTGCTACAGCCGACGGACCGAGCCGCGTACACGCCGGCCGGAGGCGAGAGGGGCAAGGAGGTGTGTACGGTGGTGGGACGCGCGCGGAGTTGCCCGAGCGAGCGAAGAGCGACACGGAGCACCAACCTCGCGCCGCCGACTCGGAAGGAAAGGGGGAGGGGCGCGCCGGGGACTCCCACAAGGCAGCGCGCGCCGGGCTGCTCGTCCACCAATCGGATACGAGCTTGACCCCCCCCCCCCACATACAGCCCCTACGACATTGCCCAGCCCCCCCCCCACCACCAGCAGCCTCCTATCACCAGCCCCCACCACCAGCCCCCACCCCACTCTACAGCCCCCCCACCCACAGCCCCCACCCCACTCCCCAGCCCCCCACCACCAGCCCCCACCTACAGCCCCACCCCACTCCCCAGCCCCCCACCACCACCACCAGCCCCCACCCCACTCTCCAGCCCCCCACCACCACCACCAGCCCCCACCCACAGCCCCCACCCCACTCCCCAGCCCCCCACCACCACCACCAGCCCCCACCCCACTCTCCAGCCCCCCACCACCACCACCAGCCCCCCACCACCACCACCAGCCCCCCACCACCACCACCAGCCCCCACCCACAGCCCCCACCCCACTCCCCAGCCCCCCACCACCACCACCAGCCCCCACCACCACCACCAGCCCCCACCACCACCACCAGCCCCCACCCACAGCCCCCACCCCACTCCCCAGCCCCCCACCACCACCACCAGCCCCCACCCACAGCCCCCACTCCCCAGCCCCCAACCACCAGCCCCCACCAACAGCCCCTACCCCACTCTCCAGCCCCCCACCACCACCACCAGCCTCCACCCCACTCTCCAGCCCCCCACCACCACCACCAGCCCCCACCCACAGCCCCCACCACACTCCCCAGCCCCCCACCACCACCACCAGCCCCCACCCCACTCTTCAGCCCCCCACCACCACCACCAGCCCCCACCCACAGCCCCCACCCCACTCCCCAGCCCCCCACCACCACCACCAGCCCCCACCCACAGCCCCCACTCCCCAGCCCCCAACCACCAGCCCCCACCAACAGCCCCCACCCCACTCCCCAGCCCCCCACCACCACCACCAGCCCCCACCCCACTCTCCAGCCCCCCACCACCACCACCAGCCCCCACCCACAGCCCCCACCACACTCCCCAGCCCCCCACCACCACCACCAGCCCCCACCACCACCACCAGCCCCCCACCACCACCACCAGCCCCCACCCACAGCCCCCACCCCACTCCCCAGCCCCCCACCACCACCACCAGCCCCCACCCACAGCCCCCACTCCCCAGCCCCCAACCACCAGCCCCCACCAACAGCCCCTACCCCACTCTCCAGCCCCCCACCACCACCACCAGCCCCCACCACCCCCCCCCCCCCCAAAATCGCGACGAACCAATAGGAAACGAGTTGAGACCTAAGAAACGTACGCTATGACCGTATAAGGTGAGGGCAGAAATCCAAAATCTTTATAGAAGCGTCGACGTCATCGCGTCGTTACGTACCGACGGCAAGTTGTACGTAATGACGTCATCGCGTAGCCACGGCGCTGTGGCGCCATTACGCGTGACGACGTCACAGAGCGATGTTACACGTTACCTGATTTATTTAAGAATCTGAATTTTTATTTGTATTTAATCAAATCGAGGATTCGTAATAGTTTCAGCTGCTAAACGCGCACGGTTATTCGCTAGAAAGGGAGAGAGAGAACGACTCAGTGGGGCGAGAAGTAGAAGTTTTGGACGATTTTTGACCCCCTCGTCACACGGCGTCACAAAAAGTCAGACCCCCCCCCCTCAAATATGACGTCACAAAGCACTGCCCCCCCCCCCCCCCAAAATAAAACCTGCTTCAAATCGCTTTAAACTATTGTCATTGTAGTGCGCATTTAATGTGGCGCTGCACTCTGATGTTGTAGGAGAAAACATTTATTAAAAAGTCTATTTAATTAAGTAGAACGTGTTGTCTATATTTATTTAAAGTTGCGCATTTTTATGTGACGTCACATTTCTCTAACCCCCCTCCCTCCCGCGTCACACATCGTCACAAATGTCTGACCCCCCCCCCCCCCCTAGGTGCGTGACGTCATTTATGGACGACCCCTAAGTGGCTTCTTACGTTGAAATGTTTATCAGCCAAATACTCTAAAGGCGTGATTTTGATTCTAAATGTGGAGGGAGAAACCGGAGGACACGGAGATAAATCCACGCGACCACGGGGAGAACACGCAAACTCCAAATATACAGCAGGTGTCAGGGTCGGTATCGAACCCACGATCTCCTGTATACCAGGCGAGGTAGTTAACATCTCGGCACCGCGTCGCCCCATTAGTGGAACACGTGGAAGGAAACCATCCCCCTGGGGTGATAGTAACGCCGGTGTGGTACAGGAGGATGTGGAGCTCAGTTGACTTGGCGATGACTGGTAACCAAGCGGTGTCAAGATCGGCCTCTATGGAGGCAAGAGGGTCGTGAAGGATGCTCTTGGGCAGCTAGGGGCAGTCACCCTCCAACAACAACAACAGAGGGCGCTGGAGCGACGCTCACAACAACGCGCGGTGCGCCGGGCGGATACAACGCAGCATGATCACAATCTTTAGTCATATACAGGCAGTGGGGGGGGCACGGGCGGTGCATCTGTCAGTCCAAGGCCGTAGCCATGGAGTCAACATTGGGGGGACTAAATTTTCCAGGGGGTCTGGGGTCCCCTCCCCCCCCCCCCCAAAAAAAAATCTAAATTTGAAAACTCATTCCCTGCCTAAAATAAAATAAAATTCACTAACACATAGGACGGACTTTACTTATTTATCTTTTTACAATAATGTCTAATAGTGTATTGCATTACATTGCTCTGTTTTTTCTTTTCTTTTTACCTTTTCTTGTTTCATTGTATGTAATGGCAGAGATTAGGGATTAATAAAGTCCAACCATAACCACAATCATATAAACAGAAATTTATTTTATAGCAATATATTGGGGGGGGACATTTTGAGCATATTTGAATATTGGGGGGGGGATGTGTGTCCCCCCCCCCCAATATATATTATAATTACGGCCTTGTGTCAGTCATCTCAGTCAGTCAACTCATGGCACTTGGGTCTGTGGCGTGACCTCTTGTGCCAGCGAGCCTAGCTATGCAACCCTTCCTGTTAGACAATGGCCCAGAGAAGGGAATATCTGAGAAAAACGTCAACGTGCTTTCTCACTCGACTCTGCATATGAGAGGAACGTTTGTTGTTTGACAGTGAACCAAATATTTAAATTCCCAGAGCTAGAATCTTGCCAAATCTAAGTGCAGAATCGAATGTATTGTGATAGCGTTTGTTTGTGTGCGTGCAGTCGCTGGTGACCAGGCTGAAACCATCAACGCCGCGGTGGAAAGATGTTAACTACCTCGCTTGTTACGCAGGAGGTCTTGTTACGAAGGAGGTTCGATCCCGACCCTGACGCCTATATATTAGAAGTTTGCATGTTCTCCTCGTGGTCGCGTGGATTTTTCGCCGAGTCCTCTGGTTTTTCCCTCCACATTTAGAAACGTGCATTTCGGATGCATTTGGCTGCTCTAAATTTCCACGTGATAAGCCACTTCATTGGGCTATCATTTGTGGCTGGGTCGGTTCTGAAAAAGAACTATATAGCTCAGTGGGCCTTACCTGGTAAAATAAAAAATAGTTTAGTTTAACTCACGACACTTGAGAACTTGGTTTTATCACAGGCGCCTGCCTGGAATTGAACCCAAAAGTTCAGCGGTGCCAGTTCAGCACTCTGACCTTTGAGCTCGGAGCCACTCAGCAGCTAACTCAACGTCAGAACGCCTCTTTAACTGGGATGATGTGTGGTACAAACATCGCGGATCCCAATCTGTGATGTATGTGCTATGAATAAGGGCAATTGCGTTGTGTTTTTTTCTCCTGTTATCTGCAGGGAAATCCGCAAATTGCCTCCACTTATCTGCAAGGAAATAAAATGGTAATAATCGTTGATAACAAGAATCATGGATTGCAGGGTCACAGATAAGAGGAGGTCTGTTTATTGGCACAACATTTTTGTTATTCTATTACGTATCTGAGTACGTATATAATGGTGACTAATAGTACTCCGACTGTGTATACTGCATTACACGTACTGTAAGAAATGTTTAAGCAGAATAAATTGGGCTAGTATGGCTTATGTAGCTAACCTTGTGATAACATTTTCCATCAATGTTTTATATAAAACGTCACAACACTCACTCATCGTGCGGATGTGAGCCAATCCTTCCTATTTACAAGATACTTCCCTTTTCATAAAAATACTAAAATGAGAAGAAAGTGGCTTGTGATTAACATTACAACCGGTTGCTATACTTCAATGACCTGGCAATATAATTCATTATTATATTACCCTTGTTTACCCAGAAAAGCCTCAGTGGATGCCATTGTCCGCTCTTTTTTTTTGAGCGACACTTTTGGGGAAATCTCGAGGACATCTGTGAAATCAGAGCTTCATAGCTCATCGGATTCCTCCAGTGTCAATAAATATTCTGAAGGTGGTGAATCTGGAGCGCAACACAAGCTGACGCGCGTGCCTCGACTCGACTTTTCCCAGCGACCCTAAAAGCCACGTGCTTTGTGTCCACTTCTCTTTCTTTCGTTGCGCACCACAACAGATGACGTCGAGTCTGGCGGGTTGGTGCGCCGAACAAATGTTGGTACAGTACTACATCCTAGTGTGGTCATCGTTCGACTACTGCACTCGCATTTGTGTTTTCACATTTGGGTATTGTCGGGGGCCACACTTCAGTGGCTGCACTAAAGGCCACCCAGGGGCCGTTAGTGGCCTCGCGGACCTTGAAATGAGGAACAAATTTTACATATTCTTAGGTGTTTTCGGTAAAGTCACGTAGGTAAAACATCAAAATTAATAAAATAATAAAATAAAAATATACATGTAGTTCCTGCACTGTACCCATTGTTAAACATCAAACAAATTATACGGGATCCTTAATACATTCCTGGAATCGTCCCTGAATTTCCACGCAGCGTCCTCATCCCAGAAAGGCAATTTGACAAAATGGAGATTCAAATGCTGCCTGATTCAATGTTGAAACACCGCTTTTTGCCATCTCAGTTCTCAGCATTTCTATCTCACGGCTACGCTCAGATGACGTTAAACAGCCTTCCTCTGGATCTTGTGATAAAGTGACCTCAAAAAAAGTGAAATGGTAAGCTTCAGTGAAAAGGGGACGAGTGTGGTGTTGCGGTCTTAGGAACCAGAGAACCCACTAACTGTGCCCTCGGGTTTCATTATGCTGCCTATTCAACAACTATACAAAAGGTAACCTTGATGATAGAAGTTACTTGCTTTAATCCAGTTCGAGAGGACGTCAACCGCGGAGATGGGAGTTGAAGAACTTGCTTGGCTCGTGTTGGGTGAATTGTTACGATATGGGACCACGGGCGATGGTGACAACTTTGGGAGGCCTTATTCAAACGGTGGATTCGATCATGGCTGATGATGAAAAAAATCAGGCTCAGGGCTCATGCTTTCAGAGGTTTCCAAGGTATCAGGTTTTGTTAAAAGATAGAGTTGTCTCGTGTAGTACAGTAATACCAGCGAAGTACAGCAGGTAGTGTGACACAAATGTGTCTGCCCTTGATGATGGTGGCATTTACGATGTTGAATAAAAGGGTAAGTCATGTTTGCTCGCCTACGGCCAAATTGCCTGGAATGCCCCTCCTAACAAGCTCAGCAGGTATTAGCCTCCCAGTAAATACTGCATGCAAAGTTAGACGGACGTTGGCACGTGGTTGGAACCGTTGGAACAATGCTGGCCGAACGTTCCATGTTTACTGGCCTGGGCAGTGATTGGATCGGCGACCACCAAAGCTAAAAAAAAACGTGTATTGGATGTTGTTAGCAGTGGAAGACAGCTCTGTCATGGGACCTGTTTGCCAGTATCAAAGTGTGAAAAATAATAAGAGATATTACCTTTTCTGGAAATAAAACAGGTGTTAAGATTTTCAAGAATTGTCTTTGCAACTGATTGGCCTACACCAGAGACAGCCTTCTTGATGGCCTAGTCTGACCAGTGTCAGACCAGAGAACGCCAATAGGCGAACAGTACAAGGACAATGCACTATCAGAGCAATTATAGCTCGGGGTGAGCAGGTTAATTAGAACTTGATTCCTGGCCAAAAGTTCGCTGCTTGAACCTCTTAACACGTGTTTCATTGCCAGAAAGGGTAAAAACCTATTGCTATTTTTTTCATAATGTCATCCGATGTTTGTCTGTGACGTGCTCTGCTTTAGCAATCGCCACCCTGTGTACACGAGAAAAGGCTGCGACGTCCCTTGCATCAATGTACAGGGTGGTTCAGATGTATTGTGACCCCCAATGTACAAGGTGGTCCAGATGTAATGTGACCCCCAATTAATGGACCCCACCGGGAAAAAATACGGTCACTGCATCGCGCGCTTTCAGATGCGCTTCTGCGGCCGTCTGGAATGCTCTTCCCCACGACATGAGGAAGCTACTGGAGCTATGCACCTTTAAATCATCCGAATTGAAATCTCATTTCTTTGCATCTGCTTTTCGTGTTTAGTTCGTTGTCCTTCCCCCCGCATCTCCGATTTGCACGGTTGGCTACGTACGGTTCAACAAGAAGCTCAACAGCAAGAAATTCAACATTCCTCACAGAGCATTGCTCGTGCGCAGGAGCTCGATGCATTTCTGGGGAGCGGTCGTTTAGCGGTCAGCGCGCTGCACCCCGAGGTCGACTCAGCCTCAAATGAGTGCCTGGTGCGGTGTGTATGCAAACATCGCCACTGGGGAGACAAAGGCGGCCGGGCGTGGCGCTGGCCACCCACCCCCTTCTCGTTTGTCACAGTGCCGGTCTTCGTAGGTGCTGCTCGCTAACAATACTTGCCCCAACAGTCTGGCAAAGGCAATGGGGGGGGGGGGGGGGATCTTTGTCTTTGATGTATTTATAACAGCTCAAACTTTGTCTTCTTTTGTACGACGTTTGAGAGAGAGAAAAAAACACACCGACTGCAATTGTACGTTTTACTTTGTAAGCCGTTCCACGGCAACCGAGGTAACCCGAGTGGGACTCTGCTTCTTCCACCAGAATGCGAGTGTTGTGTTGTGGGCAGTCATCGGTGATGTGCCTGATGGTTTGCACCACCTCGTGCAAGACTACATGAGAAATGGAGATGGTTGCGAGGCTTTTGAGGAGCCTTCAACCTGCAGAGTACAGACAGGGGGAGGCACTGCTGATGAGGGTGCCTGGTGCCTGTGTTGTGTCAACTTTAAATGGGACTCAAACCGCATGTAACATTTAGAAATGCTGTGATTAAGCATATTTAAGAGCTGCCCGAGCCAGTTTTGTACAGTCAATAATATAATAAATACTGAGAAACACGAGCTCAGAGTATCGGGTTGCTATGAATGTCCACGTGATGAGCCACTTTGTTGAGCTGTCATTTGTGGCCAGCTCGCTTCTGAATAATAACATTACAAGCTCAGTGGGCCTTACCTGGTAAAAATGAAAATTGTTCAGTTTTATTTTACTTATATTAACTACGCGTTAGTGAAACCAATGCGTACTAAACATAGAATACACGATGAAGTATTCCAAATGACTGGCTTAGTAAGCACCGTGCGGTATGGAAATGTGGTGTGCAAGTCTGGAAATTGTGGTTACACGTCAACTCAAAACCGCGTGTGTGTGTGTCGCAAACGGAAGAAAAGCAAAGGGAACAAAGGTAATTTATTGTGTGGGACACGTAAACACAATACTGTCAAGTGTTGACGCATACTTGTTGTATACATCGGCTGTTCCACATACGGCCATTTCTAACAGTAATACAAACCAGAGCACTGCAAACGTGTCAACCCCATCCTACTCACTACAGTAATTGTGCTGTGGCTGTTCCACCTGACGACGGAAGCTTGTGTTGCCTCCGAAACGTCGTGATTTAATTTAGTTATTTTCATTTTATTATTTTTCTTATTATTTATATTTTTCATCTACGTGACTTTACCGAAAGAACCAAAGAGTATGGATCCTTGCAGTCACGAAAACTTCAAATCTAGAACCCCATACGGTTTACCCCGTATTCTTTCTTTGGTTCTTTCGGTAAAGTCACGTAGCAGCAACGTCGTGATTTAATTTATTTTATTTTATACCTACGTGACTTTACCGAAAGAGCCAAAGAGTATGGGTCCCTGCAGTCACGAAAACTTCAAATCTAGATTCTACAGGGGAATTCAAGTTTCAGTTCCATACGGCGTACAACCGTTTCAATACGGGCAATCAAATGTTTTTGTCTATTCGTTTGTGATGGAACTTTGTAGGATGAACGCTGAGATTTATAAGGGTCTGAATTGGTGTGTAATAAGGAATGCACTGATAAGGGTTCGACAGGTATGGTACTATACACGTACAAAGGTAACATAATTATAATTCTTTATTAAACAGCATAGCATTTACAGCGTGTCTCAAAAGCGCAATATACCGTACTTATCAACGTTTGTCGTGCAAAGTACAGTAATTATTAATACAATACTACTAATTTTGTGATGAAGCATGTTGAGTACATACAGTGTTAATACATATAAAAACACACGATTACTTTAAAATAATTTTAACACAGTTTAGGATTCGCTTTATTTACACAACAGAGATTTGTCACGTGTACACAGCGAAGTGGATTCCGCTCAACTCGACCGCCCACTGCACGTTTGGCAAAACGCAACCTGAACCCCTATCATCCGCAAACCCTCTTATCTAGTGCCGGATTCTCCTCGTAGCAAAAGTAGCGACATATTTAGTAGCTGCATGTGTAGTAGCTACTACATATGTAGTAGCAGTATGTGTAGTAGCTACTACATATGTAGTAGCTACGGGCCCCGCACTTTCAAGGGCCCCGCGCTAAATGCTTTCAAGCTATCAATTCCCGTTCAGTGATTCTGCACTTGCTCTATTACTATAGTACTATAATGGCCTTCGAATTTTACGAACGACCGGGTATTTAAGGTTAGCGATTTGTCGTATTATCTGGCTGTATAGCAAATTAAAAAGTACAATTACTTTTCTATGCAAGTTAAAAATGTGTGTGTTTTCATATTAACTTTTTTTTGTGGACCCTTTACAACATATGCTACAGGCCCCGCACTAGCTTAATCCGGCACTGCTCTTATCCGCGACTCCTCCTATTACCTTAAAGAACCAGCGTGCGGCTGGTTCTTTAAGGAACTGCTGCTTCGTAGCATTGCGGCTCATGAACATCTTCTTTCGCGTGGATTCGTAGCAGCAAATTAAAGATGGAAATTAATTTAAAAAAATTTACTTGTTATCCAGAGTGGATCTCGTCCCCTTGCCCCTCATTTAAAGGAGGGCAGGACAGCGGCTGGACTACAACGTGGGGGCCGATCGTTTGGGATTGGTGGCCGCACCGGCCATGCCAGGTCCCGATTCGGTCGATGGTCGACGACCGCCGGCGGCGTGGAAGGTTTAAAACTGCGAGGGACTGCGACCGACATAAAAATAATAATAATTAAATATTTGAGGGGTTTTGTTTGTGTTTGACGTACCGAATGTGAAAAAAAATTGGACTCTTCTTGTTATTTTGGTCGCCGACCAGATAATTATCCGCGCTCCCGTTCCTCTCGTCCGTGATTATCCTCTGTTTTTCCTTCGGCTAGGATAAGTGGTGTAAATTCAGAGGTAACCCCCGCTGCGTCTTGCACATTACCGCGAATAAGCGGGGGAATCTCCTGCACTCACTATATTTGGGAGATTAAAATACATTATAATTTGCTGGTGTTCCATTGGCAGTGGTGCACAAGCACAAATAACAAACTCATCACATTCGTCAATAACACTGTAGCGTGAAAAGGGAAAAAAAATATTAGAGGTGACATTTAAGACGATGCCCCTTCTTCACGTGTTATTTCCGAAATGTCACCTGGTTTTGGAGATGACGACTACCGTATCTTATAGCGTAGAGAAATTTTATAAAGGTGGTTGATTTGTCGTAGAAAAGAAGTGCGTTTATCCTCGCATGATGTGAAATAAGATGGTTTAAGCATTTTCAGATTGATACATTTGTCGTAAATTAGACGATTGTAAATAAAATTGCATTGTCAAAGTAACATAAAAAAACACGAAGCAATGTGTAAAAATAAGCTGTTTAAATTGTCTGCCCCAAACTTTAAGGCCAATAAAACACGTTCATAATAAATGCGTTAAGCCCAAACAACATTTTATTGAACTGCACTTTCAGAGCTCGAATTATTAGCCCTATTTGTGCAACTGGCCAGCTCTTTTGACAATAAACTGCTGCACGAGGGCCTTATACCACGCCCTCTAGGTTATGGGGATTCTTTTTATCATGATTCACCACACTGGCTAGTGTGGGTTGCCGATTGTGGGGCGCATATACGTGGCAGCATAGAAGTAGAGTGCAACAATGGTTCTAGATTTGAAGCTTTCGTGACTGCAAGGATTCATATTCTTAGGTTTTTTCGGTAAAGTCACGTAGGTAAAACATTAAAATTAATAAAAGTGAAATAAAATAAAAAATAAAAATCACGACGTTTCGGAGGCAACACAAGCTTCCGTCTTCAGGTGGAACCGTCACAGCCACGACAGCTGTATCAAGTAAATGAGAGATTGCAGGAGCTACCACTCTGTTTATATAATGGTTGGAGAGGGGGGGGCAAGTAAAGCACACTTTTTATTCATATGGTAAGGTGAGGCTTAAGAGGGTGAGCCTTTGTTATTTTTTATTTTATTTTACTTTGATTAATTTTAATGTTTTACCTACGTGACTTTACCGAAAAAACCTAAGAATATGCAACAATGGTATTTTATGATCTCTGCTACCCACAATGCAGCTCTATATCGCACTATCTTCTCAATTTTTGACACAAGCAACCTGCAGGAAATATCTTGATCTCGTTTAGTAAGCACGTGTACTACTGGGAAAAAAAACCTTTGCAAACGTGAAGAGATATTAAACCTGGAGAGAACAGAATCAGATCAAGAAATCAATAACGTTCAAGCAGCTTACCATCACAGAGAGCTGACACGAAACACATAAAGAACACCGATACTCCATTGGAACCTCATTTTCCAGTAAAAAAAATATGATAATTGGTTTTTTACCCTTCTATCTGGCAACAAAACTGACACCTTTTTCACCGAGACTACATATATAATCTCACATCTGATATCATATTACCAGTTCTGAAATAACAAGCGTATTAAAATATCTACTTGTCATCAGTGACATCAGTTATTCTTGGTAATGCACGGTGCAACTTATTTGGTAAGTGAAATAGAAATCTGGAGGGGCCCTCCATTTCAAAATGTGGAAAATACAAATAACAGCAAGAACATAATTCTAGATTTGAAGTTTTTGTGACTGCAAGGGTCCATACTCTTTGGTTTTTTCGGTAAAGTCACGTAGGTAAAAATTCAATTTAAAATAAATTAAATCACGACGTTTCGGAGGCAACACAAGCTTGTGTCGTGATTTCATTAATTTATTAATTATTTTTGACCTACGTGACTTTAGCGAAAAAAAACAAAAAGTATAACAAGAACATACTTAACCCCCCACCTTTCCCCTCCTCCACACCATTTGAAAGCTAAGCATCGGGGTCAGGGCTAGATTCGAGCGGACGGTTGTCTGACTGCAGAATAGCCCGGAGGCTGGCCCAGAACATTGACCTCTTGCCCTCCTCGGCCGGCCACTCCAGGTAAGTCTTCCTGTTGAGCAGCTTCCGAAGCCGGCAGAACTTGCTGGGCACGGAATTCCTGGGCAACGGCTCGAGCAGCAGCAGCACCAGCGAGTCCTGGCGCTGCTCCAGGACCCGGTGCTGCGCAAAGTACAACTCGTAGTGGCACCACTCGCTGTTGACAAAGTTCCGCGAGAGGATGAACAGGGTCTTGTTGGAATGCTCGATGCACTGGATGATATTGTCCACGATCCACTCTCCGGGCGTGAAGTCTCGCTCGTGGATGCACAGCTTGAGGTCGGGGTTGGAGCTCTCTAAGGTGGGCACCAGGGTGTTCTCCACCCAATCCGAGTCAAGCTGGCTGTAGGAGATGAACGCGTGGTACTGGAACGTTGAGGTCTCACCGTCGTTCAGCCTATTATAACGCCGTCTCTTTGCTGAAACCCATATCCAGCCCATGCGTATGTACCATACGGCGTCAAGGTGGTAGCTGAGCCCTGCAGTGATGCCAATCACACATGCCGTGATGACGACGCTAAGAATGATGATGATGTACCTGTCACATGCGACGTAGCTTGGGCTGAAATCCTCCAGTGGGCTGTCTGCAAGGTAATCGGGGTAACTGCACGTGTAACCGTTGGGCCAGTCCATCAGCAGCGACTTGTTGAATGTTTTTCGAAACCAGTAGAGATCGCAAAAGCAGTAGAAGGGATTATTTTTCAAATTGAGAGACCTTGCGGCCTGGAGATTTTCAAACGTACCTTTTCTAATGATGCCCAAGGCATTGTCGTCCATGTACAAAACTTGTAGAGATGCGGAGCCTATCTGTGGATTGATGTGTCGGATGTTGTTCCCACTGAGGTAAAGTTCTTTCAACGACGTTGCTTCTGCGAGGATATTGTAAGGGAATGTTTCAAGCCTGGTGTAGGAGAGATCGAGTACTTGCAAATACTTTGAAGTGCAGATTTTTGAATTTCTGGTGATGTCATTATTACGTAGATTAAGTTTTTGAAGAGTATTAGGCCATGCACACTCATAGATGTCGTTGATATAATTATAACTAAGGTCTAAAGACTTGATTTTGGGCATTAGGGAAACCATGCTGGATATTATCTTTAGGTGCCTGAAGTGATTGTGACTTATATCCATATGTTCAGCATTGGGTAGGACAACAGTGTAATTACACGATTCCCACCACAGGCCTGTTTCATCCAAAAGATTTCGGGAAAAGTCGAGCCATGTAATTGCTCGAATTTTCAAAAATAAACAGGCTACTTTATTCATGCCTGTGTTGGAGATTTTGAACTCAGTAAGATTGGGAAACAGGGTGAAATTAATTAAAAATAAAGGGTAAGTCATATTCAGGTGAAATACCCCATCGATCACCAGCCTTTTTAATGGAGCAGTTCTGTTGACTCCCTTAATCCCAATGAACACAACAGGCCCTTTGTCATTATAGGAAGAATTTGTGAACACAACCATTTTCAGGTTTGACAGGTACATGTTTTTGATGAAGTCTGTGGCTTCACTGTCTGAGAAATTAGCATTGACAATGATGATCTTTGTCAGTGACTGACAGTAACTAAGACCCTGAAACAAATCAAAACTGTGGTTTTTTAAGGGCTCGATCAATATTTGATATGTTTCCAATTGTGTAATTTGAGATGTATTCAGATCTATAAGGACGTTGGAAAAAATGGACGGATTTCCGTCCACAGAAAAATTCATAAAGAACGTTTTCAGTGATCGGAAATGGACGAGGGATCCAGGTTCGTAACGTAATAACGGAGAACCAGTGTTCAGGTCCAAATACTTCAATGAAATATTTGAGAGGGCTTGCAAGTCAGCAGCTTTCAGCTCTGAGGTGTGGAATGTGCCGATGGTAAGTGACTGCAGCTGACTCATTCTGGAGAAGCCTCCGCCGAGGGCAAAGGAAGTGTAGTTGTTCATGGAGATGTTGAGGATCCGCAGGTTATGAAGATCAATCAGAGCCCACTCAGGTACTGCAGGCAGCTCGTTCTGGTACAGGTCTAGGTAGCGGAGCAGGGGGACATCTTTCAGCGCACCGGCTTCAATCGTGCGAATTCGGTTGAAAGCCAGGATGAGAACCTCGAGCTTGGGAGTGCTGGAGAAATCTCCGAGTCGAATCGCACCGATCCGATTGTGAGACAAGTCTAGGACGGTGACGGTGGCCGGCAATCCCTGAGGCACGGCCATGAAGTCACGGTCTGAGCAGTCAGCAGTTTGTTGATGGTCGTCGTACGAACAGTATGGATTGTTCAAGTTTTGCGTAGAAGCTTGCGGCAGCCGCACCACGCAGAGAAGCGTCGTGGCAAACGCGAGCATATTCCTGTTTGTACATAAAAAAATAAAAATGGCATGAGACACAAGCAACTGCTGTTCATGCCGTGGCTATAAAGGTGTGGAAAATTCAGTGCAGTAATTCTATATGCCAGTCAACAAGAACGCCACACCCAATGCCAAAGCGAAGAACAAACACAGCTAACTTTTACCCAAAGGGTCAAGAAGTGACAACGTCGAAGCCGATAACAATGTTACTTGCGTGACCCTGTTCGGAAAACAGAAAACACCTGCTACGGCTGATAATGATCACGTTAACGAGAATGAGTCCGGACCCAAGATCCCGTACCCGTGCGAGGCATACAAAAGTTGTAGGGAAAAGGAGAATGGAAGAGAGAAACGCCGATAACGAATCGAGACTGAGCGTATGTTGAACTTCTTTCGCACCGTACGTAGTTAACAGTGCTAATCGGAGGTGCGGGGGAAAGAGACAATAGACTGAATACAAAAAGCAGTTCTAAGAGAAATGAGTTTTCAATCTCGATGATTTAAAAGTGCACAACTCCAGTGGCTTCCAGAGCGTTCCCGACGACCGCAGAAGCGGATCTGAAAGCGGGCGATGCAGTTACCGTCTTCGTTCAATGGCCAACCATCACACCTACACACAGAAATGTACATCCACATTCACACTTATACGTACTTATTATACACGCGTATACACGCTCAAACACACACACAACGTTCACTATGACACCCACAAACACACCCCCCCCCCCCCCACGTATCATTTAACACGGCTGCGTGGCGAGCGCCGAAATGAACGGGGCGATGTGGCAAGCGGCATTGTCGGGCCGCCTTTGTCTCCCCGACGGCTTGATGTGTACACACTGCACCCAGGCCGAGTCAATCTCGGGGGAGGCCACACGGCGGGTTTCAGATATTTTCAACAGCAACGTTGGCCGAGAGCGGCGACCCCCGGGGGGTTTGAATTTTCCATGACGCCCCAACCAGTGCGTTCGCGTAGCAGCACCGACGGAACTCGCCAAATAAAGAGAGAAAATAAAGAGAGGAGATAAAGAGAGGGAATAAAGAGAGAAAATGAAGAGAGGGAATAAAGAGAGGGAATAAAGAGAGAAAATGAAGAGAGAAAATAAAGAGAGAAAATGAAGAGAGAAAATGAAGAGAGAAAATAAAGAGAGAAAATAAAGAAAGAAAATAAAGAGAGAAAATGAAGAGAGAAAATAAAGAGAGAAAATAAAGAGAGAAAATAAAGAGAGAAAATAAAGAGAGAAAATGAAGAGAGAAAATGAAGAGAGAAAATAAAGAGAGAAAATGAAGAGAGAAAATAAAGAGAGAAAATAAAGAAAGAAAATAAAGAGAAAAAATAAAGAGAGAAAAATAAAGTTCATTAAACGGGAAATTTGATCATGTAAAAGGGGAATGAAATCATTAAACGGGTTATGATACCGCCGCCGCTGTTGATGATGATGATGATGATTTAAACGTCGCACGTGCATTAGGAACGCATTAGGAACGCAATCCTACCACCGAGTAGAGTGGTGGGCGGTGGGGGGGGGGGGTCCCCAGCCACATGTCAAAGTGGGGTTCCTGCTCAAATCAGGATACACAGCAAGCGGTGTGGGGGGGGGGCTTCTCTGGTGTTAAAAGTCTCGGATTATCTGCGGGAATGGCAAAGAAAATATTGTTTCGGCAGGGAGAGAAACCTCGGATGTAAAATAAATGCTTATAAAACAAATAAGTATAACCCGTAAAAACAAAGTTTTTCACTATAAATCCTTTATATGCGTGGCAGCGAACTTAATATAAAGGATTTAAAAATATATTCGCCTGTGGAGGACGCGGGGATCGATCACGCGACCTTTGGCATGGGAAGCGAGGGCGCTACCAACTGCACTACTCCGCCATGGCCTGTGGAGGGGTTACGCTCTGGGCTCTTGCACTCTGACGTTCAGCCAAAGCCATGAATTAGTTCTGTTTGAATATATGTAAAATAATTTTTTTTTGCCTAAAAAGTGTAAAATTTTGGGAAATTTTTTCACGAACAATAATTGTCTGGCACAACGAGTCTGTGTGGAAAATGTCAGCTCGATTGGATCACGGGAAGTGGGTTAAAAAACGACCGAAAGATTTGCACGGTCCTAAGCAAGCAAGCAAGCACGCGAACTTAATATAAAGGATTTAAAAATGAGCAAATATACGGACAAAATATCACTGTAATGCAAGGGCTGTTTAAAAAAAAAAGTTATTAATACATGCGACGCGTCAATTAAATTGAAAGATCACGTCTCGTTTGTTTGCAACTGCTTTTTTGCGTTTCCCCCGCACCGCCCACTGGCAGGGTCGGCTACGTACGGTGTGAAAGAAGTTCACCACGCATAAAAACTAATTATGACAAAGGCAAGAGAGGAGTGTGCAGCACTGTGCATGGCGCTTGTCACTCGAAATTCCAAGCCTAGAAAGTGGCGATTTTAACTCTTCCCACGTGTGTTTGAGTACGGTACACTGCGACATATAATACACGCACACACACAAACATTCAGCACACACATTGAGCACAAACAGGAGAACATACGCATGCAGACGCACAGACATTCATGTGGTGTTAAAAAAAAGAGAGAGAGAGAAAGAAAAGTGTGATTAGCTCGATTAACTACGTACGGTGCGATAGAAGTTCAACATACATATCTAACTGTGGCCGCATTCTAAAACGTTTGCTTGAGAGTAACTTGAAGGAGAGGGAGGGGGGGTGTTTATTGGTTTTTTTTGGGAGGGGGGGGGGGTGAGAAGGGAATATAACAGCATCGATTGCTACAATGCCACAAGGCAGGTAGGAAAAGGATGCGTGTTTGCAAAGCAGCAGTGATTCCGTATCGCTGACTGATACCACGTTGCAAAGGTCTGCGTTAGTGACAGAGAGACGTCTAAATTTTGATTGAAATCTTTCGTGACTGCAGAGATTCATATTCTTGGTTCTTTCGGTAAAGTCACGGTAGAAGGGAAATAATAAAATAATACCACGAACACAGACACACGCACGCGCGCTAGATCATGCATTATCAGCACGTTACAGAGAGTATGATTTAAGCAATGATACAACAACAACAACGGCAAGAAAAACCACCCACACTTACATTTTTGTGCCCATGTTTAGGCACGCATCAGATGACAGGGTCCCCCGTTTGCTTCGTTTGTGCGCTGAGCGAGCGTACGAGGAAGTGTGGAGGGTTTTGTTCGGATGCCAAGGGCGGTGTTTACCATCCCACTATGACTCAATCAACGACGCTGCTCAGTCTTTGCCCAATGGCACCGTTGACCCCTTGAATATGCAGCGGCAACTAATATGTTTTCACTTGCTCACATATTTCACGCTTGGAGAAAAGTGATGAAAAGTAAGAATAGGAGGGGGGGGTTCTTTACCCTTTGCTGGCAATAAAGCATGTTCATAATCAATGTTTTTGGGTTAGATCGACAATACCTTAGTATCTGTGTATATATATGTGTAAAGTTTTTAAGAAATATATTTTTCACCCGGGCAAAGCCGGGTACTTCCGCTAGTTATTTATAAATGTGTCGTAACCCTCCACCACCCGACACGGCCAATCAGCAAAAAAGTGTCACGTTGACAAAAGACAAATAGTTCATTGCTTTAGCCCACCGGTGTGTTGAAGCGTGAAACCACAACATTTACACTTTTTTTAAGAAAGCATGTGCTGAGATGTTCAAAGACAAGAATGGATGGACACCTTTAGCAAGGAATAAAGTCCGCATTAACCACACATACGTGTGGCAAAAAGCATGCAAACAGACGTGCTTTGATAAATGATGCCTTTGCATTGGCCAAGACATGCCGACTCTGTTCTTTCACACAAATTCCTGAAAATAAGCGTAATTCTTTATCCTTTTGGAAGTAGACATTTTCACAGCCCACATGCATTACTAGTTATGCTTCTATAACTTTACAGAGTGTATAGTAACTGCGATGATACCTTTTCATTATTATCAATCTTTGGTTTTTTCGGTTAAGTCACGTGGGTAAAAATATATAAAATAATTTTAAAATGGAAACAAATAAAATTAAATCACGACATTTCGGAAGCAACTCAAGCAACCGTCATCAGGTGTTAACTGCTCCAGCAAAAATTACTGAGGGGTCTGAAGAGTATGGATCCTTGCAGTCACGAAAACTTCAAATCTAGAATTTTCATTATTCTTTACCCACGCATGGCGAATACTAATGAAAATAGTCACCGCAGACTCAGTGCGTGGCAACGTCAGCCGGTTCTCACGATCATTATATTGTCCGACTGACTTGGGAAGAACGCAGGGCAAGTTCAACCTGACTGGTGGTGTGTTTATTAATGTTCGTGATGAGTTGAGCGTATGGTCGCGCCCTCTAGTGAAGCCCGTGTGCTATGAATGAGGGCGATTGCTCGAGACTTCGTCGAATATATTTTCTTGGTTCTTTCGGTAAAGTCACGTAGAAGGGAAACAATAAAATAATAAAAATACAAAACAAAAAAATTATCACGACGTTTCGACTGCAACACAAGCAATCATCATCAGGTGTGAAAACACAGCAAGAAAATTTTCTTGCTGTGTTAATATATTTTTATTATTTTATTGTTTCCCTTCTACGTGACTTTACCGAAAGAACCAAGAATATGAATCCCTGCAGTCACGAAAGCTTTAAATCAAAATTTAGTCGAGTATATTTTCTTTTAAGGGGCCGTTCATAAATGACGTTACGCGATTTTGGACGATTTTTGCCCCCCCCCCCCATCGTCACACGGCGTCACAAAAAGTCAGACCCCCCTTAAATATGACGTCACAAAGCTCTGCCCCCCCCCAAAGAAATACATGCTTCAAATCGCTTTAAACTATTGTCATTGTAGTGCGTATTTAATGTGGCGCTACACTCTGATGTTGTAGGAGAAAACATTCATTAAAAAGTCTAATTAATGAAGTCGTGTTGTCTATATTTATTTAAAGTTACGCATTTTACGTGACGTCACATTTCTCCAACCCCCCCACCCCCTCGTCACACATCGTCACAAATGTCTGACCCCACCCACCCCCTAGGTGCGTGACGTCATTTATGGACGGCCCCTAAGTTTGCATTGTTGTTGACGAGTGCGTTGATTTTTTTTGTTTCTTTCTTGTTCGTTGCACAGTGGCGACATGGGAAGGAACTGGGATGGCAGAGGGCGGTGGTTCTCAAAGTGTGGTCCCAGAGTTCCATAAGTGGACCGCGACCGTCTTCCAGATTTGTGGTGCAAATGCAGGTTGATCCGGACAATACTAACAAGCGTGACTTGAAGCTTTCGTGACTGCAGGGATTCATATTTTTGGTTCTTTCGGTAAAGTCACGTAGAAGGGAAATAATAAATAATAACAATATGAAATAATAAAAATTCTCACGACGCTTCGACTGCAACACAAGCAATCATCATCAGGTGTGAAATCCACGGCAAGAACATTAGAGAAAAAAAAGTGGCGGTGCTGATGTTAGGAAACAACCACCACTTTTTTCAAATTTTCTTGCTGTGGATTTCACACCTGACGATGATTGCTTGTGTTGCAGTCGAAACGTCGTGAGAATTGTTATTGTTTAATATTTTTATTATTTTATTATTTCCCTTCTACGTGACTTTACCAAAAGAACCAAGAATATCTTACCACCTGCTTTATTGCCAGAAAGGTTAAAAACCTGTTGTTATATTTTGATACGGGCAAAGGAGGTACCATGATACCCCGATGAAACTTCCCTAATCCTAAGATCTGAATTCCACCCCTACAAAAAGCATGATAGCTGCGGAGCTGGGTGGTGTGCGGAAATGTTTGCATTGATTGGCTGGGCGGTCCGTTGACCCAAGAAGTTTGAGAAACGCCGCAATAGAGGCAGCGTGGTCAGGAGTTGGTCAAGACTGGTTACAATGAGGCATTTCCCCTTTCAGATGGATGGATTGAGTTAAACGGGCTCGTTACTTTCAGCTCAAGAGAGCCACGTGGGGCGATAAGTGTTTTTTCTAGGTCATGCGGAGCACCGATATTCGAATCTAAAAAGTAATCCGAAGTTGTAATGCAAAATGTATTGGCTTGTATTACGGATATTTGAAATCATTAAAGGTAAATCAGTGGCTATTTATAATAACTAATGATATTTGATGGTGTGCAAACCACCGATGTGAAAGTCACAGCATGTGGCGTGGAAGTCAAGTAAGTAAAACTCAGTTTTATATAGCACTATTCACACAAGGCCTCACGGCGCTTTGCAACAGATTCGCAGTAAAAAAAAAACCCTTAACGTTAAAACTAAGAGGGAAAGAACCCCAACGCAGACGGATACGCACGAGAAAATAAATGTGTGTTTGAGACGAGCCCTGGCTGTCGGAGCGTCCCCAATGGATCTGGGGGGAAATGCGTTCCACAAACGAGGCGCCTGACTGCTTCAACGTTCCATCCAGTGGTGGATTATCCTAGAAGCAAAAGTAGCTACATGTGTAGTAGCTACATATGTAGTAGCTACATGTGTAGTAGCTACATGTGTAGTAGCTACATATGTAGTAGCTACGGGCCCCGCACTTTCAAGGGCCCCGCGCTAAATGCTTTCAAGCTATCAATTCCGGTTCAGTGATTCAGCACTTGCTCTATTACTATAGTACTATACTGCCTTCAACTTTTATGAACGACTGGGTGTTTAAGGTTAGCGATTTGTCGTATAGCAAGTGAAAAAACAATTATATTCTTAGGTTTTTTCGGTAAAGTCACGTAGGTAAAACATCAAAATTAATAAAAATAAAATAAAATAAAAAATCACGACGTTTCGGAGGCAACACAAGTCTCCGTCATCAGGTGGGGCCGTCACAGCCGGATTAGCTGCATCAAGTGAGGCAATGATTCAAGATGTAATCCCTTAAAAGCGAGTTGAGGGGGGAGGAGAGGGGGGGGGAGCTCATCAGAATGTGGTAGCCAATGAATGGAACGTATCGGGAGGGAGGGGGGCGGGGCTCAAAGACGGCACGGAGTGCCACGTACAACGCATCGGGAGGGGGACGTGACTTTACCGAAAAAACCTAAGAATATGAATCCTTGCAGTCACGAAAGCTTCAAATCTAGAAAAAAAACAATTACTTTACTATGCAAGTGAAAATTGTTTTTTCATATTTATGTTTTTTTTTAGGGCCCCTTCATAACATGTGCTACAGGTCCCGCACTAACTTAATCTTGGCACTGGTTCCATCACCCATTGGACGCACATTTATTTTTCCTTGGTGCACTCAGGTGCCCGACTTCGGGAGCGAGGGCGAGTCTCCGCCCCCGCCCCCCTCTGTCTATTTAAGGCCTCGCCACAGAGACGATCTCCCTCTCTGTGCCTATGTGTTACTCTCTCTCTCTCTATGTATCTTGGTGATATCTGTCTGCTTATATGTCTGTCTATAGTTTTCTGGTTAGATTTTTGTTGCTATTTCATTTATACCTGATGATGATTGCTTGTGTTGCAATCGAAACGTCGTATTCTATTATTTAATTTATTATTTTATCTTTATACGTGACTTTACCGAAAGAACCAAAGAGTAATTCCTGCAGTCACGAAAGCTCCAAATTAAGAAATAACACCGTTATAAACACATAATATTAAAATAAACGTGGTTAATCAATGCATTAATATTTACTGCACCGACAACAGGGGAATGGTTGGTAAGCGAACACATTGGGCTCTATGGAGGCACTACAACTTCACACTACACTATACACTACACTATACACTACACTACTATACATTACACTATACACTCCTATACACTACACTATACACTACACATTGGGCTCTTTGGAGGCACTACAACTTTACAATACACTATACACTACACTACTATACACTATACTATACACAACACTACTATACACTACACTACTATACACTACACTACTATACACTACACTACTATACACTACTACACACTACACTACTATACACTACACTACTATACACTACACTACTATACACTACTATACACTACACTATACACTACACTATACACAACACATTGGGCTCTATGGAGACCCATTGTTAAGCAATTAGTCGTTGACAGGGGTGGTCGTTAAGAGGGGGTTCTACTCTATACTACTATACACTACACTATACACTATGCTACTATACACTGCACTATACACTACACTAATATGCACTACACTACTATACACTACACTATACACTACTATACACTACACTACTATGCACTACACTACTATGCACTACATTATACACTACACTACTATACACTACACTACTATACACTACAATATACACTACATTATACACTACACTACTATACACTACATTATACACTACACTACTATACACTACACTACTATACACTACTATACACTACACTACTATGCACTACACTACTATACACTACATTATACACTACACTACTATACACTCCTATACACTACACTACTATACACTACATTATACACTAGACTACTATACACTACACTACTATACACTACTATACACTACACTACTATGCACTACACTACTATACACTACATTATACACTACACTACTATACACTACATTATACACTACACTACATTATACACTACACTACTATACACTACACTATACACTACACTACTATACACTACACTACTATACACTACATTATACACTACACTACTATACACTACACTATACACTACACTACTATACACTACACTACTATACACTACACTACTATACACTTCACATTGGGCTCTATGGAGTCCCGTCGCTAAGCGATTAGTCTTTAACAGGGGTGGTCGTTAAGAGAGATTCTATTGTACAGATCACGGCTAGTACGCCTTTCTCAAACCCCTCTTATGTACACACAAATGCTCTTTTCGCAAGAGTTGTTTATGCGGACTATCAAAAAAGCCTAGCCTACGATAGCAATGAAATACGTCACTGACCACAGCTAAGCTGCAAAAACTCATGTCGGTAAATTGTGCAGCGCATTCAAAAGTGGTCACCAAGGATTAGCTCTCAAAATGCAATGTCTGTAAAAGCCTGCGTGCATTGTGCTTGCAGTAACACGCGTCCATTTTCTTTTTCAGTTTCAACAAACGCACGCATTGCGGGGGGGGGGGGGGGGTGACGCCTATGCTGGCAAAACACTGCTCGGGCATCTCGTGGAATATGCCTGCTAAACGTGGTGCCACAGAGCTGGAGGAGGTGATGTGAGGTACAGAGATGGCTGTAGGAGGGAAGAGGTTATAGGTTACTCGGGACAAGTGCGGCTAAAGTAACCAATCAGAGATTTACATTTATTACGATGGATTTCATCAACGGCCATCGTTATTCAGTGACAGTAATAGATTTAAATTCAAATTCCCAAATTAACCGGGTTAATAGGGTAGGGATAACTTGGATATTAAAAAACAACGGATGATGTAACCATATTGGGTGCCACGGTGGCGAGACGTTAACTACTTCGCCTTGTAGACAGGATCATGGGTTCGATCCTGACTCTGACGCCAGTATATTTGGAGTTTGCGTGTTCTTCCCGTGATTGTGCAGATTTTCTCCGAAACCTCCGGTTTTTCCCTCCACGTGTAGAATCGACACGCGTTTAGAGCATTTGGCTGCTGTCCAATTTCCACGTGATAAGCCACTTCGTTGAGCTATCATTTGCAGTCATATAGGTCAGTGGGCCTTACCTGGTTAAAAAAAAGAACTGCTCTAAAACATACTCTTTGGTTCTCTCGGTAAAGTCACGTAGGTAGAAAAAATAAAAGATCACGACGTTTCGATCGCAACACAAGCAACCGTCATCAGGTGTCAAACAAACACAGCGGAGGGCCTTCAAACGTCGTGATCTTTTCTCTTTTCTACCCACGTGACTTTACTGAACGAACCAAAGAGTATGGATTCCTGCAGTCACGAAAGCTTCAAATCAAGATTGCTCTAAAACAATGCCTACCTACATAGAATCGGGGTGCAGACGTCGAATGTGTGATCGGTAGTTATTGTTTCTTAAAGTAATCGGATTACTTGTGTATGTTTTTGAAGTTGTGTGAACACTTTAGTCATGGACTCCCTCCACAAGTTAGGAGCAGATAAAGGTGGAAGCAAGCGTAGGCACAGAAGTCGTTTTTACGTTTGTTCGCAACACGCGGTTGGTTCGTAATTCGGACAATCCACCCACGAACATATGAGAGTTCACTGTACTTTAATATAGCAGCCGTTAAAACTTGGCACGTAGTAGGATTTTACAGCTAATTATTCATATTTACACGGAGTCGGTTTTCAATACGGTAACAGTCCAGAAATAATGACTTCCCAGAAATAACACAAGCAGAAAATGTTTTCCCAAAAATAAAAGGAGAACATTTTTACAAAAGCCCTTCGTAAGCCACACTGTTGCTGACAACTGTAAGATAAGTAGCAATCGGCGAGTGTCACATTGCTTGACTCCACATGGGGAACTGAAAGTACTGGATTGCTAATTTTGTCTCCCATGGATAATTCGATTTAAAAATAAATATTGAACAGACGACCTTCATTTTATTGGTAATGTATTCGAGATAACCCTGATCATGAAATAAAAACTCAACACATTTTAACCAACTTTGTTTTAACTAAATAATATACTCAACACCAGATGTGTATTTTATTTACCACAAAAGATAATGTATTGGTGATTAAAAAGCACATCAGCAGAACTATCACTCACTGGATGACGGAGCATTGATATGGCTGGAAGGAGCCCTTTCTAATTTCTTATAATTACGTAAACAAGAGTTGGAACAGCATTGAATACCGGTGGCCATTGAGCAATGGGTGTAGCAATCTTTCGTATACAATACACGGAGTGAGAGCAAGAGTAGAACACATGAAAGACGAACGCAGATCGTTTTATTAATCATTCTCTTTAGCATTCAAACATGCGTTTAAATTGCATTACACACTGATTTTTTGGTGGTCCCATATTTATATTTAAGTAATGTATGTTGAACTTCTCTCGCACCGTATGTAGCCAACCACAATAATCGGAGGTGCGGGGGAAGGACAACAATTTTAACACAAAAAGCAGATCTCAAGAATTAAGATTGGAATCTGGGTGATTTAAAAGTCCATAGCTCCCAGTGGGGTTCTGATGAAGGTGTTGGGGCCGACTGCAAGCGTGTCCCCAACGCAACTTGCCGGGATTCTTACGCGAACCTCATCCCGTGAGCAGATTACCACCTCCTATAATAATAATAAAAAACGCTACATTTTGAAATTACATTTCGGCTACAATTTAGAGTATCACTGCCAACACACAAGGGTCTTAAAGGGCTTTTCACCATTTCCCATTCAACAACTGATACACCGGCACGCACCGGCACGACCTCTCCGATCCGCTGATGTTACATCTGCTCCACGCGCCGAGAACGAGACTCTGCACCTGGGGTGACCGAGCGAGCCTGTGCATGCGCTGCGCTAAATCGACCGAATGCGCTTCCACCAGTGGTTAGAAAGGCGAACTCACTCTTCTCGAAAGACTCGTCTGTTTTGCCTGGCCTACACTTCCCACCGTATGACCCAGTGGACTCTCTGGGCTTTGTAGTATGGGGCCGTCCATAAATGACGTCACGCGATTTTGGACGATTTTTGACCCCCGCCCCCTTCGTCACACGGCGTCACAAAAAGTCAGACCCCTCCTCAAAGATGACGTCACAAAGCTCTGCTCCCCCCCCCCCCCCCCAAAAATAAAACATGCTTCAAATCGCTTTAAACTATTGTCATTGTAGTGCGTATTTAATGTGGCGATGCACTTTGATGTTGTAGGAGAAAACATTTATTAAAAAGTCTATTTAATTAAGTAGAACGTGTTGTTTATATTTATTAATATTTCTTAAATTCGTGCGTGGCGCACTGAGAACCCTGGATGAATCGTTCCTTACAGATGTAAATTATTATTATTATTCAACAATGCCACGGGGCTGCATTGCACGAGCACTTTCTATCGGCGTTCGCGTCTTGGTCTTCAAAGAGTACGCAATACATTGAGTTATCATGAACTAGATTTTAAAATTAGATTCAACGCCCACCAAAACCTCCAGAGATGTACATTGTTTTTCCTGTTAAATTGTATGGGGTCATTTTTTGCAGGGAGACGGAAAATGTTAAATATTTTGGTTTCCATATTTCCCCAGTTATAATCATAGACTTGCTTATATTTGTGCCAAATTCCATATTTTCCACAATTGTTTTGCTTTATTCATCCTGTATTTACATTCCGCACTCAGTCGCGATAATTGACACAAGGAATATCATATTAGATGTATTTACAAAATGGGTACTTCTTGCCAGTATCAATGTATAAAAAAATAACAATAGGTCCCATTTGTGTAGTAGCTCATCCTGAGCTGTAAATGCCCTGATAGTGACATTGTCCTTGTCCTGTTCGCCTTCTTACGTCCTCTGCTCTGATACTGGTGAGACTTGCCCATCAAGAAGGCAGTCTGTAGTGTAGGTCAATCAGTCTCAAAGACAATGCAAATATTATCAGACGATGTTTGTTTGATCTTGATTTGAAGTTTTCGTGACTGCAGGGATCCATACTCTTTGGTTCTTTCGGTAAAGCCACGTAGGTATAAAATAAAATAAATTAAATCACGACGTTTCGGGCGCAACACAGCAATAAACAATTTCTGAAGTAGGCAACTGTGGTTGTCCCACCTGATGACGGACGCTTGTGTTGCGCCCGAAACGTCGTGATTTAATTCATTTTATTTTATACCTATGTGACTTTACCGAAAAAACCAAAGAGGACGATGTTTGTTTGCATGTTCACCACAAGTACGTGTGGTTAATGCGAACTTGATTCCTCGCAAAAGGTTTCTACTTGCGGTCTGCACATATCAATGCCTGTTTTATCTCCAGAAAGGGTAAAATATGTACTTGCCATAATCCTTAAATTCATTTTACAGCGTCATTTGGGACGTCAAGTGGACATTCACGATACAAACGTGTGATTGGCTTTCCAATGGTGATACCTGGCAACTAACCAGCACGATGTGGTTTACAACGGTCTCTATCAAACTATTTACGAACTTCTCTTAAAGCAAGGCTACTTCTATATTTACAAAGTGTTCTTCTATATTAGCGCACCAACTGCGGCATTAACTTGAGTTTGTCATTTTTATTTTCCACTGTAACAGCAAAGAGCACTGTTGGCAAGTAAAAACACAAAGGCAACAGAATTACCGTACTACCAAACACAAAAAACGTACGGTTGTATTAGTACAATGAATCATACAGAAAATTCAAACATTTATGTTTAACAACTTGATTACACAATGCATACGTAACAAAAAAATGCGCAAAAACACCCACGGTTTCACAACTGTAAAATGCCTCGTTTTAATGGTTCTACATCAAGGCCTAACTTCACTCGGAGTGCTGGGCAGATGTACAAACACGTACAGCCCTTTTGGCATTCTACTTCTGGATGAGAACCTCACACCACATGGGTCATGGGGGGCTTATTTGCACTTCTTCACGAGGCCGGTCAGTGCAGGTTGGTCATTACAGACAGCATCGACACTGGAGCATAGAAGTAGAGTACAATAATTCATTTTGTTTCATTTTTGTCCTCTGCCACTCGCCATATAGCCATACAGATTCTAGATTTGAAGCTTTCGTGACTGCAATGATTCATATTCTTAGGTTTTTTCGGTAAAGTCACGTAGGTAGCCACACAGAATAATTATAACAACCCGTTTGTGCGTGACGGTCACCCATCTAAGCAATCTACAACAAAAACGCAATACATGATTGAACAACACTCGCTTCAAAAAAAGAAGAAATGTTTATATTTTTCCCTTGATAAAGTTTTTTTTGGGTTAGATCGCGAAAATATAAATGTGTCGTTAAACCCTCCACCATCCGACACAGCCAATCAGTAAAGTTTGTCACGTGAACTAAACGTACTAAATCGTTACTTCAGCACACCGGTGTGTACATCCACAGCATTACAATTTGAGTGTGGTGACGTTTCGCTGGTAATTACAACCAGCTTCAAGTTGTATATTTGTATAGCAATGGGATGGGGACATTTCCCAAGCCATCGTCTTTAAATTTGTTGTATTTTATTTGAAGGCAGGGCTGTCGACGAGGGAGTTTAATGTGCTAGTTGCACACCTATACCAACGCAGAATCAGCAGCAGCAGCAGCAGCAGCACCATCAAACAAGTATGTAGGCACGATACTAGACATCCCGAGCACTTCCTCGGTGATTTGATCAAATCGGCTGTTTCTACACAAGACCGTTTACCGTACGGAATTGTATTTGCCAGATAGCGTGCAAATCGTTCCATGTCAATGATGGAATAGTGTGGAGTAACACTTCTATCGTATTTATAGTTTAAATAACAAAATATCATATGAACGCATGTCATAAATATAACCAAACATATTTTTCTCCTTTAATTAAATGAAGAATTTGGATCGTACGGTTAAAGTTTGACGTAACATATTTAAAGGTAAAGATTTCAAGGCTTGCTCTGTTCTGCCTATGACTGCCTGCCCCAATGTACACATTTTGCTCACTCTTTCTGTACAGCATCGTGAAATGTGGTTGCGTTTAGATGCCATCCATAAATCCTAACGTCTTTAGTATAAAAGGACATGGACACATACTGTATTTTATATACATTGTTAAAGCTCAAATTGTAACAAATAAATCCACATTGGAGGTGATATCATTTTTTAAACATAAGGGTTATGGATTGTGTTAGAGTTACTGTTTGAGATAGACTTATGGTTGGAGTCCGGATTGCTGGGTTCATGGTCCGACTGCAGAACAGCCCGGAGGCTGGCCCAGAACATTGACCTCTTGCCCTCCTCGGCCGGCCACTCCAGGTAAGTCTTCCTGTTGAGCAGCTTCCGAAGCCGGCAGAACTTGCTGGGCACGGAATTCCTGGGCAACGGCTCGAGCAGCAGCAGCACCAGCGAGTCCTGGCGCTGCTCCAGGACCCGGTGCTGCGCAAAGTACAACTCGTAGTGGCACCACTCGCTGTTGACAAAGTTCCGCGAGAGGATGAACAGGGTCTTGTTGGAATGCTCGATGCACTGGATGATATTGTCCACGATCCACTCTCCGGGCGTGAAGTCTCGCTCGTGGATGCACAGCTTGAGGTCGGGGTTGGAGCTCTCTAAGGTGGGCACCAGGGTGTTCTCCACCCAATCCGAGTCCAGCTGGCTGTAGGAGATGAACGCGTGGTACTGGAACGGTCCCCCCACGCCCTGTCGCATTTTGCGCCTCTTGGCCGAAATCCACACCGTGCCCATGCGTATGTACCAAATGGCATCAAAGTAATACCCGAGACCCAGTGCGAGGATTATGATGAAGGCTGTGATTCCAACGCTCATGGAGATGATGATCCTCTTGTCACAGGTTATGATGCTCAGCTTTAAGTCGGACAGAGTTCTGTTTGACAGCTCGTTGGGGTAGCTGCACACGTACTCGTTCGGCCAGTTCTTCAGAAGTTGTTTTTCAAATGTCTGCTGGAACCAGTAGAGATCACAGAAGCAGTAATAAGGATTGTTTCTCAGGTCGAGGGTTTTGATGTTTCCAAAGCCACTGAAGGTGTTTTCACTGATGATTCCCACGCCATTGTTGTCAATATACAGAACCTGCAGCGACAGGGAATACAACTCGGGTGCAATGTACTTGATGTTATTGCCACTGAGGTAGAGCTCCCTCAGGGATTTTCCGTCGTTGAGGATGTTCTGAGAGAACGTTTCGAGTCTGGTGTAGGAGAGATCCAGCACTTGTAAATATTCTGAAATGCAGATTTTGGAATCCCTGCTGATGTCGTTGTTGCGGAGGATCAGTGTCTCGAGTGTTGCTGGCCAGACGGAGCACCCCTGGATGTAATTGATGCTGTTGTAACTGAGGTCTAAGGACTTGATATTGGGCATGTCCACGACCTTTTGAGCTATTGTGTTGAGGTCAGAGAATCGGTTGTGGCTGATGATTAAATGAGTCGTATTTATTAAATTCTCTTTCTGGGGGCATTGAGGCAGCCACATTCCATCTTCCACAAGAAGATTGTTAGAGAAGTCTAAAATTTTACCGGGGAACGTCATTAACAAGCAATCGACTTTGTTTAAACCTGTGTTGGATACCTTAAATTTAGAAAAGTTGGGGAAAAGCGAAAACGGTATGTAAAATAGGGGATACGTCATGGGTACGTGGAAAATCCCATCGATGATGACGGTTTCCAGAGCCGCTTTCCTTTCAATGGGCAACTGCGGCAAAACCACATTGTCAAAGTCGGTGTACGATGAATTTGTCAGCGTAACTGATGTCACTTCAGACAAGTAGATATTTAGTAATAAGCTTACTATATCTAAATTGGTAAAATTCGCACTGATCAGCGTGACATTCTTCAACAATGGACAATACACGAGGCCACTGAATAAATCGATGCTCTGGTTATGTACTTGGTTGATCAATATGTTCATTATTGTAATTTCCGAAATTCGGGTCCTCCCTAGGTCGAGCAACATTTTCGATAAAATGGACGGATCGGCGTCAATTGAAACGTTCGTCAAAAGCTTCTCGAGCAGCGTCAGGTTGGCGAGAGCTCCCTGCTCGTAGGAGGTCAGCGGGGACCCGGTGTTCAGCCACAAACGCTTCAGGGGAATACTTGACAGCGCTTGTAAATCTGAAGCGTGCAACGCTGACGTGTGGGGTGTGCCCACGGTAAGTGACTGCAGCCGACTCATTCTGGAGAAGACTTCGCCGAGGGCAAAGGAGGTGTAGTTGTTCATGGAGATGTTGAGGGTCTGTAGGTTAGGAAGATCAATCAGAGCCCACTCAGGTACTGCAGGCAGCTCGTTCTGGTACAGGTCTAGGTAGCGGAGCAGGGGGACATCTCTCAGCGCACCGGCTTCAATCGTGCGAATTCGGTTGAAAGCCAGGATGAGAACCTCGAGCTTGGGAGTGCTGGAGAAATCTCCGAGTCGAATCGCACCGATCCGATTGTGCGACAAGTCTAGGACGGTGACGGTTGCTGGCAATCCCCGAGGCAAGGCCACAAGGTCACATTGTGAGTAGTATCCATTGTCTCCGCAGCAACAATTTTTAGCTTTGGCCCCACTGATGCCGACACCGGCCCACGGTCCTGTCGTGCAGAATACGACAACGGCATACTTCAGCAACTGTTCCATGATCCTTGGTGTTTAAGCCCCTGATGAAGAGAGGGAAGAAAAAGAGGCACGGATACGAGTCGATTGAACCGTGCAAATGCTCGGAGTGCAAAAAAAGTGGAGAGATGTGCTCAGTTGAAATGACACGGAGATCAGAGAGAGGATCACATGGATCAGAGGACCTACACATCAGTTTAACACGTAGGAGGCTTTCGCGACCAATATGATTCGTAAAAAAGTTCAATCTTGATTTAAAGCTTTCGTGACTGCAGGGATTCATATTCTTGGTTCTTTCGGTAAAGTCACGTAGAAGGGAAATAACAAAATAATATAAATATAAAACAATAAAAATTCTCACGACGTTTCGACTGCAACACAAGCAATCCACAGATTTTTGTATTGTTTTATATTAATATTATTTTATTATTTCCCTTCTACGTGACTTTACCGAAAGAACCAAGAATACATAATAAAGGTGTTTGGGTTAGATCGCGTAAATATAAATGTGTCGTAACCCTCGAAGCCAGTCAGTGCAGGTTGGTCATTACAGACAGCATCGACACTGGAGCATAGAAGTAGAGTACAATAATTCATTTTGTTTCACTTTTTGTCTTCTGCCACTCGCCATATAGCCACACAGAATCAACGTAACCCGTTTGTGCGTGACGGTCACCCATCTAAGCACTCTAAAACAACAACATCAAGACATGATTGAACAACACTCGCTTTAAAAAAAAGAATTGTGTTTATTTTTCCCATGATAAAGTTTTTGTCTTGGGTTAGATCGCGTAAATATAAATGTATCGTTAAACCCTCCACCACCCGACATAGGCAGTAAGATTTGCAAGGAAAACAACGCGCCAATTAGTTTACTACTTCAGCCCCACCGGTGTGTTGAAGAGTAAATCCACAACATTTACACATGTTAGACATATCACGTTGACCGTTAGGAAAAGGGGAGATGGATGGTTGTCAAGACTGAAGATGGAGTGCGACCGTGAGGGAGAGTGACGGCTTGAGGGAAGCCTTAATCAAGCAGTGGATTGATCATGATTGATCATGATGATGATGATAAATGCAGAACAAACGTGTCCCAACATAAACTCGTGGCCAACATTAAATAGACATGCAATACATCCTGCACGAACCACATGGATACAAATGGTATCGGCGTATATTTTTAACAGCACACGGTGACAAAACGAAATTATTTGAGGTGGGTTTTGTGTACCTCAAATTCCCGTATAGGCTTTGGCAATGCCCATTAACTAACATGCAACAACACATACATATAAATTTAACACGTGAGATTGTTTTATATATATAAACTGCATATTGTCAATATGCCTGCTGAATAAAAAGGCCTCGCCATGCTATTTCAGTCCTGGAGGACTATACATTAGTCGTCACGGGTTATCGTTCTACACTGATATTAGCCGTGATCGGGAATCAAACTCGGGGTCGCCGCGTTCATTGCACAATGCACGAACCAATGCGGTACTGCCTGCGCTGGTTCAAGTTAATACAAGTCAAAGTCATATTCTTCTCAAATGAACATTGAAGCAGTGCTCATTATCGCATACAGCCCTGAACCCAATGGTGGAAATTCCACATTGCTATGGCAGGGGTGGAGTATTTCCATAAGGCAACCACTCTTTGCATTTCCCTAACAAAGCGGTATACACGTTGTTTTTATCGACCCAGGGAGAAATGATGGGCTGAATTCAACCCCAAACGGGGATTTGAACTCGCAAACCTTCGGATTGCGAGCGCATCGCTCTACCGCTGAACAACGAGGCTGGATTCCCCCGTACACATTCATACATGGAAACACATGTATACATTTCCCTTATTAAACAACAACTTGGCTTGATCAATGTCAGCCTACCTTTGTTGGCGGTTGCAGTTTAGTTCACTTGCCGTTGTTCTCTCCTGCAGTTCAGAATTAGGCATTCACAAATGTCCACATTAAAAAAATATATATTAGAGAAGCAACCATTACCCCCTTGCATAACTCAACAGATCAAATAAATCCAGCAACACCTACCGAGAAAAAAAAAGAGGTCTCGCCTTGCAAGCCTTGAAGCATTCAGAGTCGAGGAGCGTTTCGAAGTGACCGCGATGGAACGTACATCAAAGTACATCTCTTAAAGCTCACTTGCTTTGCTCGCCCGCGGTTACAAATTGTGGCCGTCCCTGTGTTCTAAGACATTCCCAGCGCTGCTTTATACACCCTGCGTGCTCAATTGTATATTCACGAAAAGGAGGAGCGTCTGTGCATGAGATATTTCCGCATACCTTGGCTTCTGTTCCCGACCCATGTGACGCCTCTCGTTCGAACACAACAACCTTTCAAGGTAAAACATAACGATTTACGTAACAGGTATTATTGTCCCCCTTTCAGGCCATTGTAGATGTACGAAAGGCGAGAAGCCGGATTTTCTGAAGCACCCAATGAACGTTACCTACGCAGCTATATTCACTGCTGGATGAATGCTTCCCCGCGCTACTGCCACCTCTCACGGTCTCGAGATTTGGCGATACACGTTGCCTCCTGCATCACATTTACCGGTGGTTGTCCTCTCAGGCGGGGTTCCCTCCTTGGGTTTCAAGTCCACGGGCTATCTCGACCGTCAGCCGTCATCCCTTCGAGATAAGTTTCCAGTGCCCAAGCCCACCTCTCTCGTTTAATTTCGCCTTTCCAAAAACAGCAGGGTGCAGAGACGCGCGGAACCAGGGTATGTGCACGGCATCCCAGATGCTACCATCACAAACAGGCACAGCAACAATGAAGAGCCCCTGAGTTATGACCGAGGAAACGACGGGAAGACGATTAAAATGAGGAAATGGGAAGAACAGAAAAGAGAAAGATAAGGTTGAAGGAATAGGCCCTCTTTTTTCTTAACAGCAAATGGGATCTTGATTTAAAGCTTTTGTGACTGCAGGGATTCATATGATTGGTTCTTTCGGTAAAGTCACGTAGAAGGGAAATAATAAAATAATATAAAACAATTAAAATTATCACGACGTTTCGACTGCAACACCAGCAATCATCATCAGGTGTGAAATCCACAGAAAGCATACTGTCGATTTCACACATGATGATGATTGCTTGTGTTGCAGTCGAAACGCCGTGAGAATTTTTATTGTTTTATATTATTTTAAACTTTCCCTTCTACGTGACTTTACCGAAAGAACCAAGAATATAGCGAATGGGATGTCTCAAATGCGCACGGTCTTTGATCCGTGTGCTTCCTTATCGTGTCTCGGTAGAACTCCAATCCTGTGCCTCTCCACGCTTTATTCAGAAGCGTGTCATGCGCATCTTCGAAATTGAAATGTGTTTCAGAGTTTCTGTATTTTAACTTCTGGATTCTATATCGATTGCACCATCAGTGTCGTGCCATGGGATTAACAATATACTCGCTACCCTTAGGTTTTTTTCTGTAAAGTCACGTAGGTAAAAAATTAAATAATAACAAATGAAAATACATCATTGCAGTCACGAAAGCTTCAAATCTAGAAATACTCGCTCCTCTCACAGAGCAATGTATGCATTGTTAACTTCTTTCGCACCGTACGTAGCCAACTGTGCTAATCGAAGATGCGTGGGAAGGACAGCAAACTGAACACAAAAATGCAATTCTAAATAAATTCGGTTTCAATCGAGATGATTTTAAAGTGCATAGCTCCCGTGGCTTCCGAATATCGGAAGAACGTTCCAGACGGCCGCAGAAACGCGGATTGCAGTGGCCGTCTTTGTTCGATGGCCAGCCAAACGCCGCTGCGAGGATGACCTGGAGTTCATGTGATGCTTTGTGCTCCTTGACGAGATCAGCAAGGTATGGTGGGTTCACCTGTGGCAAGCACTTTGCGTGTAATGAGTGTGACCTTGGAATCAGCTCGTTCGGCAATCGAAAGTCAAATGCAGCTCGCCGTGAAATGCCACCCCCCCCCCCAACTCGCACGGAGCCGCGTAAGTGGACGTCAGGGGATGACTTTGAGTGACCTCTGATGCACAACACATTATAATAAAAATATTGTTTTATATTTTTATTATTTTATTGTTTCGCTTCTACGTGACTTTACCGAAAGAACCAAGAATATGAATCCCTGCAGTCACGAAAGCTTTAAAACAATATAACATGATACACGGCAGCACTCGACCAACCACATTGATAAATAGCGCAGCTCACCACTGATGATTTTTGTCTGTCAATCAAAACTCAGTGCACTTGAGAATCCGGTTTAATCACAGTCGGCTTACCAGGCATTGCGCGATGCCAGCGCCCTGGGCGATCTCGCAAATCTTCTAACTTAAGTCAGTTTGTGTATCAACATAGGGCTTTTATGGGATTGTTTTGTGACTCATTGCTAAAAATACAGGGTGCTTCAAAAGAACGTTAACACTTACATGGGACTATCCTTTTTAATGGAAAAATACTACACTGTAACATGATAATAAATGTATGTTAATCGCTTCAAAAAGTCTCCATTTGTTCGCCATCATTGTCAACAAACGCCGAGAGTCTTCTCCAGGTGATATCCAGAGGCCGGAGGCACATTTCTTGTGGTGTTGTTGCAAATTCTCAGACGTCTTTAAAACAATTTGAAGCACCCTGTACATCCTTCCATGTCAATTTCCTTCGCATTGTTCATTGCTTTTCAGGGCACCAGTGGTGAGTGGCTTCAAGTGATCCAATGCAGCCGTCGTGACAATTCATCGAATCGCCGGGGCAAGGCAGTCGATTCTAGGATAATTCGTTGTTTTTTCAGCATGGTGGTTTCATCTTGATTTGAAGCTTTCGTGACTGCAGGAATCCATACTCTTTGGTTCTTTCGGTAAAGTCACGTAGTTAGAAATAAAATCAAATAAAACAAATCACAACGTTTCGATCGCTTGTGTTGCGATTGAAACGTCGTGATTCGTTTTATTTGATTTGATTTCTAACTACGTGACTTTACCGAAAGAACCAAAGAGCATGGTGGTTTAATTTAACACGTTGGCTTTCGCGACCAATATTCGAGTTGCAGATTTATTTTAATGTGGTGAGGTGTGGTATAATCAAACAACCCTCAAATACGGTGCTAATTCTCCAACACACCGGTGTGCTGTACTAGTAACGAATTGGCATGTTTAGTTTACGTGACAAACCTTACTAATTGGCTGTGTCGGGTGGTGCGGGTTTATCGACACATTTATATTTAAGCGATCTAACCAACAACCCCCCCCCCTATATTTTGGTGGTTTAAACCACGATGTTCAACACAAAGCTAGGTTTGTAATCTGAGCAAGTGACCGCTTCATGGGAAAAAAACCCCACATATTTACAGTAATTAGAAAACCTCGTACAAACAAAAGCGCCGTGGGTCTTTATGCATTATGTATGCCATGACTGTATTTGTCACATTCCACTTCTGCAGGCGATGATCGAAATGTCTGTATGTCATTGATGCATGGTTGAACACAAGCGACGCCCAAGGATTGCCCTTTCAGTCGTCTTGCCATGTGTCACACGAGTGCGTAACTACGGAGAAAGAAATGTCTCTCAGCTTCTTTGGTTCTTGTCAGGAAGAAGCACTCCCTTCGTGAGTCTGAACAAGCAGTAATTGACCCATTACGGTATTTACAAAGCAATACACGTACAACCCCAACTAACAGCAGATATTTAAAAAAAATGTCTCTCTCATAAATGTTTCTTGACTTTTAAAAACGGTCATCTTTACACAATACATCTTTACACAATACATCTTACACAATACATCTTTACACAATACATCTTTACACAATACATTGCTCCCACAGCTTTTCCCGGGAGTGATTAATTTCACTGTGAATGAAGAGAATAATCAGCGTCGTTATATATAAACAACAGAATATATAAACAAAGTGTTCATTATGACACTTCATTAATCCCATTGCTTTTGGTAGGGATCATTTCAGCAGCATTAATGCAGTACAAGCAAAGTATGGAGCAGTTATAACAGTGTCTCATCAGCAAGTGGGCAGACGCAGCACATTCGAATCTGAATATTTACACTGGAGGAATCCGATGAGCTATGAAGCTCTTGTTTGAAGATGTCCAGTAGGGGCGGGTCAGAACGTTACAACTTGGGGCAGGTCAGAACTTTACAGCATCATATTAAATAGCCCTCTGTATGTAGTGTAATTTCAGAAACGAACGTCAAAGGTATGAAAACAGTTTTTTTGATAAGTGAACTGAATGGGTGGATACAATGTACTTGAACAAAGGTGTGACTATGATTTACAAATACCTGATCTTGTGTTGGAATCATCCAAACGTGCCATACGATATTGGAACCAGCAGGTACCGTCTAATTTTTCACTATTTTAATTGAATACAGTTCTTTAATTGCTCGATATTTGTAACAATACAATTTTTTTATATATATATAAAGGGCGGATGGATTTTGTAATGATTAAATGCATGGCTATGACAGAGAAACTAAACTTTTTATTTTACCAGGTAAGGCCCAGTGAGCGATATCGCTCGTTTTCGACCTGGCTATCACAAATGATAGCTCAACGAAGTTGGGCTTATCACGTGGCAATTCATAGCAGCCATATACTCTAAACGCGTGATGTTGATTCTAAATGTGGAGGAAGAAAACCGGAGGACCTTGAGAAAAACCTACACGGCCACGGGGGGAGAGAGGAACGCAAACTCCAAATACACAGGCATCAGGGTCGGGATCGAACCCACAACCTTATGCATACCAAGCAACGGAGTTACCATCTCGACAAAGTGAACTTGACTCGAGACATCAGAATTGTATAGATCCAGTTTGTATCCATATGGTCTCATATCTAAAGATTGGAGAACAGTTTTATCAGAGCGTAACAGAGTGTGTACGGCAGGCATCTCATCATGCTTCAAACACCAGGTCCGTAGACGTATCAACATGATAGCACTATGGGGACCTCATTTGCCAGTAAAAATATGATAATTGGTTCTTTACCCTTCTATCTGGCAACAAAACTGACACCTTTTTGCAAGGAGTCATGTTTGCATAGACCGCAATACCTGCAGTCATAATACAAACAAAAGAACATAACTCTGATAATGTGCACTGTCCCTGCCTTTTGGCGACTAGGCTCGAAGGAAAGCTGTCTCGGGTGTGGACCAATCAACTTCAAGGACAGTGCACATTATCAGAGTTATGTCTTTTGTTTGTATTTATGACTGCAGGTATTGCGGTCTATGCAAACATGACTCCTTGCAAAAAGGTGTCAGTTTTGTTGCCAGATAGAAGGGTAAAGAACCAATTAACAACATGATAGCAATCACTAAGTGAGTGTTGTAAAGCTCAAGGTCGTTAATCAATTTGGAATGATATGCAAATATTTACACGATCATCATGCGAATTGATCATAGTGTAAATTAAATATTGCACAGCCTTGTTCTAATTTCAGAGCTGGACAAAGCCCTGCCTCGTGGCTCGTGACAATCCGGTGATGGGGGATTGTCA
The DNA here is from genome assembly GCF_015708825.2 of Lethenteron reissneri. NCBI lineage: Eukaryota > Metazoa > Chordata > Hyperoartia > Petromyzontiformes > Petromyzontidae > Lethenteron > Lethenteron reissneri. Next base: position 6,309,058 of record NC_083805.1, read on the forward strand.
ACACTGGTTGGTGGAGCAGGAACCAGGAGCGATTGAGGTCACTCGCTCACAACATTACGAACCTCGGGTGATCGGCTTTACAGCAGCGCACTAACGACTACGCCTACTGCCAGTTGCATCGTAAAGAATTGGAACAGAAACGTTAGCAACAAAACAAAGTTCACGTGTGTTAAAACTTGAAAGGGTTCTTGTCTGAACCGTGGAGCTGTTTTGAATTTGCCAGCAATACACCGCGCACGCTTTATTTTTTTTACATTTAAGTTCTCAGCATGTGGAAATCCTCGTGAAGCTCAAAGAATAAAAACAATCCGTGTGAATGCATGAGCCGAAGGCAAACCGTGCTGCAAGAACAAAAACTGGATTCTATTCACACACTGCAAATATAAAAAAAACAAATGTCTGCAGTGCTGTATTACATTTCGGTCTTTTTTTGTATTCTGCATATCTCCTTGCACGTGTAGAGGTTACGCCGTTACACACGTATCCACAATCACGTAAAAAATATTCAAATGAGTGGGGAAATACAGATGGAAACGTTTGCTGAATGCGAGCATGTAGAGACACGAGTGTTTGTACAGCTTTTGTGCAACACATTCCAGTTTTACAAGTTGGGCTAGTTTGAGGCAGGATTCAGAACAAAAAAGAAAAAAAATTAACGATTGTCAACAATCTTAACCTTGGCGAATGCAAATTCGCCTGAAATGGAAATCCCCAACGGGAAATAGCTAATGGCTTTATTAATTATTTATCGCAACTGTCAGTTTGATGATCTGACAAACGTGTCCCATGGGGACAAAAATGGGAAAGAATGAAGCAGAGCACACACCAAGCATTCCGTTTTTACACTTTAATATCACATTTCATTGAACAGAAACACGTGCACACCATGCAAAACCAATTCATGTACGAAGAAACATACATTGTATGACTTTCACAATAAAAGGGTTTGCGAAGGTAAAGCGGACTTAATGTGCGCTCCTATACTTTATTGCGTTGTTGTTCGGCATGGTATCCGAAAGTCATACGTTTACCATCACGTGGGAACTGCAGATCCTGGAGAAGCTCCCAAACACGAGGTGCAAAACATCGGTCACTCTGGCGAACACGGATTGTGTTGCCTGAAAGCACATCGGTGAGCTACACAGCAGAACTGCGAACATTCGATGCATCTTTAAAACGAAAACCCTGGCACATTTTAATAAAATACAAACTTTTTATTTTATTTTGTTTTACCCTGGAGACCTCTTGCAATTTAGGATGTTCTATTTCAAGGGGTTATAAAGAGTCAATATTTTGATAAAAAATAAAGTAGCCAAATTAGTTTTCTCCAATTTTTTACTTAAGTGCCAACAAGGCAACACATTGGCTACTAAGCTCCTAAAAAGACACAATATAACATATTCTTGGTTCTTTCGGTAGTCACGTAGAAGCGAAACAATAAAATAATAAAAATATAAAACAATATTTTTATTATTATTTTATTGTTTCCCTTCTACGTGACTTTACCGAAAGAACCAAGAATATGAATCCCTGCAGCCACGAAAGCTTTAAAACAATATAACATGTTAATAATGTCAAGGTGTTCTTGTTGAAATAATTACATCTGACAAAGAATATAAGCATTTCATGAATCTTACTTCCAGGTGAATATTACAGTCAATAAAAACTGCGGCAGGAACACAAGCTTGGTGTTTATTAAACATTCCTTTCAGGCAGCGGTCCTGTCCAGCGAGAAGATAGAATAACACTGGTCAACAAAAAAAACATTTTTTTCTGGTCTGGACTTTTGCAGCTGTTTTAGACTAATTTCAGGGTGCTGATTCTAAATCTGAATTCAGATTTGCTCTATCACATCATTTTTATGCTATCGGCATACCCCATTTTCATTGATTTTCCCCGAAATTAACTCTGTCACTTATGATTGCAAGTTGTTGCGAGTTAAAATATGGTGCTGTATTTTTAGGATAGTGTGTTTATAATATAATTTTATGTAGATATCCACATTTATTTAATATTTTTCTTCTGTAGTTTTTATTGAAAATGCAATATTAGAGATCTCAAAAACCTGATGTGATAGACAAAAAACTGATGCCAGATTTAGAATCAGCACCCCAAAATTACCTTAAAACCATTGGAATACCTTTTGCCAGAAAAAGTGTGTTGACCAGCGTAATCGAGGGAGAAACATAAGCTGCTGCTGCTCCCCATTCCACTCCTGCAGACACTGCCAGCATGCGGAGCGAAACGTCGGGCAACACGGTACAACCCGAAAACACATCGGAGCTACGCTAACATGTCACCAGAGTAATTTGCTGCAAACCACAACAGTTCAATGTCAACACTGTCGCCTACCATCTCTGCACAATTTAAATCACGTGAAGAGAATCGAAATATTTTTCCCAGGAATTGAAGCTCTCCGTTGAGAGAGATATTGAATCATGAAAAGAGTATCCGCCGATATCAGTGGACTGAGGAAACAGTGTTCCTCTGCTTAAAGAAATATTCGACTTTTGAAGTTTAGATGCAGGCCCGATTGAAGCAGAAAGCCCACGTTCTGGACTGGATAACCCTAGCTCCTCAAGAACGTCTTCAATTAGATTTTCTTCGTACTGCTGGGAAGGTATTTTAGTAAAGCCAGTGGCATCGGAGTTGCATTTAAATGATTCAGAAAATAAATGGTCAGGTGATGTTTCTGAGGATGATTCATCGAGTAATACCTCAAAAAGCACCTTGGGGTCTTTAAGCAAAACTTTAGGAATCAGCTCTGTGTCTTGGGAGCCACAATCGGAACTCCAAGTTGGTTTGTCATCATAGTCAGGGCTATTTGGAGAAAATGTGTGCAGCATGGTCTGCATGTTGACATTTTGCTTGGCCAAAGCAAGGTCATAGTCATCATGAATGAACATTTGAGAACTATTTACTTGGATGAAGCAATTTTGTCTTGTTAGACTCGACGTATTTTTCTCTTTGGCCACAAAACAGCCACAGAAACTGTCCATTAAATGGGAATGCAGTTCTTGGTCTCCAAGTTGGAAAGAATTTGACCCTTGTAATTGTTTTAAAGATCCCTCATAGTTCACACAATGCTTGGCCTCAGAGCCCACAAGTGCATGCGGGCTTGAGTATTGGTCTTGGAGATTTGACACGCCTTCAAGATATTGAATGAAACCATCAACTTGCAGATTGTTCAATGTCATATCATTATCGGTGTCCAGCTCAACTGATGTGCTCCCCATATCTGGAGATGAGGTGGTCGGTATGGAATCTTCTTCTTCTGTTTTACCAGATGAACCTCTTGCGTTATCTTCAGTGTCTTGGCCCAAAGACGTATCAACATCTCCAAACAGATCCATATCCAGCTCATCCAGGAGACCAAACAGATCACCGCACTGGAAAGGAGATTAAGCACGGTTTAGGGTGTTCCAAAGAATAAACTTGCATGACAATTCTAGATTTGAAGCTTTCGTGACTGCAAGGATTCATACTCTTAGGTTTTTTCGGTAAAGTCACATAGGTAAAAAAGAAAATTAAAATGAATAAAAGTAATAGAAATAAAAAAGTAAATCATTATTATTTTTTATTATTTTATTTCTATTATTACTTTTATTAATTTTAATTTGATTTTTTAACTACGTGACTTTGCATGACAATATAAAATCTACACGAAATGTAAAAATAATGTGTACATAACTGTAGCAAATTTAAAAGCAACAATTTATGAAAAAAGTGTTTCTTTCAATACATTAAATTATACAGTAGAACCTCGGAGATCGAACGCACCAGAACTCGAACAAATCGGTGTTCGAATGACATTTCCAAACATTTGTTGCCCCGGAAACCGAACGAAATTCGGAGGTCGAACGGGCAATCGCGACTTGAAAGAACCTGTACGGCTGAGACGCGTATGGCCAGCATGCATGACGCTTGCCCAGACAAAGGTTTTGCCATGTGAGAGGCTCAGTTAACACGTAGCTGTCACCCAGTGCAGACCCGCAAAACATCATTCCTTAACTTTTTCGTTAATTTCCTTTATTTTAGTGTTTTTTGGTGTTCATCCATACACAATGTCTCCTAAGAAGGTTAGTGGTAGTGATAAGCCAATGATAATGCAATGTGTCATTTTCGAAATAGCCTAAAACAGAGGCAAAAACAAACCTCTTTAGATACGTTTTTAGTCAGAAAGAGCTCAAGTGACTCACAGTTAGTGGCAGAAGAGAGGCACAAAAGAGAAAGAACCCCAGAAGGGCAGTTACCGGACGTTATGGAAGGGGACTCCCCTTCCAAACAATAACACCACCACCACATCCTCCTCCTCACCACCGTCCACTCAAGCCATCAACTCTCCTTACTACAGGTAAAGTGAAGTTCACGGTTCATTTATTTCATATATTTATTCATTGATTCCATTTATTTATTGTTTCTTGTTTTTTTGTATGCTTTTATGCATGTAATTACTGTAAACTTCGTGTAAAAATGCTTTATGAGAGATTTCTTGTGTCTGGAACCAATTAATATAATTTACATCAATTCTTATTGGGAAAATTTATTCGGTGTTCGAACAAATCGGTGTTCGAATGGCCTTCTGGAACGAATTAAGTTCGATCTCCTGGGTACCACTGTATTTACGAAAAATATTTGAACTCCTTTTAAAGGCATTGGGCTGTTAAATAAGGATGTCTGCCGAGACAAATTTATACGGATAAAGATGGAGAGCTACTTGGTAGGCAGCACATGTATGCTCCACACCTTCATCAACGGACATGGACCATACCCACGTGGTGCAGTGTGATGCATGTACGTATGTGTATGTATGATGGTCACCCGGGTGGCTAAAGCACAGCAAGTTGGCACAGTAGGGGGCAGAGGTGGTGCATCAGCCAGTCATCTCGGTCATCTCAGTCAGTCGACCCGTGGCACCTGGGTCTGCCCCGTGACCTCCTGCCAGCGGGCGTTCGACACTTCACGTGACCTCAAGGTGCACATGGCCTGGCACAAGCGTCATGGTGACGTCACCGCCACTTAGTGGCGAATGGTGGTTGTTGTTGTATGATGGTCAAATAGCCTGCACTGCACGGGGAGGTCCTCATGCAACAGTAGACTGACACTGTCAAAGGTACACAACCGCTTGAGGACATTTATGCGAACCTCCACATAAATCAACGAGCTTTACCTTGGGGTGCGCAGAGCTGTCGACAGCACCGCAAAAGTGAGGACGACGAGTTGTGATGGTGGCCGGGTCAGCACCCACTGCTGAGGTACAGCTCCCCTGAGCACTGCTGACTCGGAGGACCCGGCCACCACACTGTGGTCGTCCAAACACTTGTCTTGCGCTGCCTGATGCAACAAACAAAAATGCAGGGAAATGTATGTTTTTTAAATAATCCTTTAAAGTGTCAAATACACTGCCGTGTGGAGCGTGAACAAATTCACACCTCCTGTTCCTGGAAGACGTCCTTGGAGAGTCTACGCCGGAGTTCCAGGTTCTGATGGGCAAGGTTCAGAGATTGCGCTTTCAGAGCCCGGTTTTTCTCCACCAATAACCGATTCTGAAAAAAAAAGATATTTCATCGTTAAGGATACGGTCTCATTTTCCAAAGGCAGAAAATAATAAAATTATCTACATAGAAGGATGGACAGTCAAGAATTGCAACAGTGGCAGCCAAACAGAATGAAGTGCAATCAAGTGGGCGTTCACCGAGGACATGGAACAGGCGTGTCGGTGCAAGTGCTTGGAGAGGCCTTCTTCATCCAGCAGTGGATTGGCTGTGGCTGATGATATATACTTGAAAGTCTGGTTTCGTGTTTAAAACCTTGGCAATAACCTTGATATGGCACTTAAAATGCCTCGGCAACTCAAAGAGTGCTTTACGTCTAGGGCACCCCACCTCGTGGAAGCTATCACTTGTGCGGTACAAGGCGGGAGCACTTAGCCTGCAAGTGGTACATTATTCTGCCAGGCAAGTTCGATTTGTTAACCTAAGGCGAGAACATGAAGAAATATACTCTTTGGTTCTTTCGGTTAAGTCACAGGTAGAAAAAAGAATAGATCACGACGTTTCGATCGCAACGCAAACAATCGTCATCAGGCGGAAGAAAAATGACGATTGCTTGCGTTGCGATCGAAACGTCGTGATCTATTATTTTTTCGACCTACGTGACTTTACCCAAAGAACCAAAGAGTATGGATTTCTGCAGTCACGAAAGCTTCAAATCAAGATTGAACATGAAGAAAGTCTGATTCGCAAGTGTGGCCCTCCTGGGTCACCAAAACGACAAAGGAAAAACAAATGAATTAAAGTAAATGATGCGAATATAAAACAAAGGAAAAACAACGGTCACATGACAAATCGAAAATAACGCACAAAAATAAGTCAACATAAAAAATGCATTTCACGTAACGAAAGTCGGCTCGGGCAGATTATTTTTAAACTGATCAGAGTACAGTACAGTTACTAAAAAAATATTAAACTGATATGGGGTGACTCAGTTACCAAAATGTAAGCAGACAAGGTTACATGTCCAAAGCCAGTATGGGGCGATGATTTCAATAGGAATTCTAACAAGTCTTCACGAGCCGATTTAACGCTACACAATAACATGTTTCAAGCCCCAAAGGTTGCATCAAAGCAACAACACACTTAGCGTGATAGTTTGTGCATAATAAATTATTGTTATGGTTTATAAAACTATTATCTTGAGCTTGCAACATTTACAAATGCGGAAATGTGCAGTGGGCATCTGCCCACGAATAGTGATAATTGTAACGTAAATTTACGCGATCTAACTCTAAAATCTCTATTATGGATGATATTGGTCGCGAAAGCCTAACGTGTTAAAATGATTGTAAAATTTGTACCTTTGCGCGCAACTCCTCGGCTTTCTTCTCGAGGTCGCACATGAGTGCCATCTTGCGATCCCGGGCAGACTGTGCTGCCACACGATTCTTCAGCTTCCTATCAAGCACAAAAAGAAAGACAAAGATCCCCCCCCGTATAGCTTGACCAGACTGTTGGGGCAAGTGCTGTTAGCGAGTAACCACCTATGAAGGCCGGCACGGCACACGAGGGGGGTGGGGTGACCAGTATCACGCCCGGCCGCCTTTGTCTCCCCAGTGGTGATGTTTACACACCGCACCAGGTACTCAATTGGAGGCTGAGGCGATCTAGGGGAGGAGGAGACCCAGAACAGGTTCAGATAATCGTCACTGGTGTTGGTCGTGAGCTGGAATCAAACTCGGGTTACCATACCAGGTTCGTAGCGCAGCGCGCTTACCGCTACACTACCGCTCACCAACACGGAGGCAGTCACACACACACCAAAGCACATCAGCACATTTGCTACCAATCCCACTACAGGATCCTGTTCGGAAGCGGTTTTTTTCTCTCTCTCAACATTATTTACAGATTCCATCTTAACAATTCAGCGTTATACATTCAAGACAAGTTAGTTTCCATTGATTGAAGCTGAAGTTAATGGGGCTCTGGGAAAGAGGCTGAGTCGTGACATTAGTAAACGGTTGCACTAAATATTTGTGACCAAAATGGTTACAAACATTGTTGAATTGTCAGGTGGCCCAATAAGCTACTTCCCAGGGATCATCATTACATCTCTATCACGAGCCGAAAGTATAGAAATCCCAGATTTCCGCCACCTGAAAACCTGTTTCGCCTGTGAAGCTTAGTCTGACGATTTCACAGCCCATTTCATCAATCGTGTATGTTGAACTTCTTTCGCACAACACGTCACTGAAGGCACAGAAACGCAGTTTAATTGAACGTCGAACCTTACGCAATCCCAGTCTTGCTTCTATAGAACTCGCCTTTTGCCCGTTCAAGGACGGGTTGTATTGCAGTAAATCTGAAACTTGCAAGCGCCAAGCAGACCACCACGTGATATATTCATTGCATCAATTCGTGTGCAATTTGTAAGGGCGCGGTGACATAGACCTATTTCATTTTAAGGTTATAATCACTTGTTCATCATGACGTCCTTTTTACTTCGATGTCTCAACAGCGTGACGGAGATCACGTGACGTGAGGGTTCTGCCTTTGTAGTGAGGGTTGTGAGTTGACGCCGAGGAGGGGGGAGGAGGCGCCTCACCCCCCATGTGGAGTGACGTCACCCGCTAATTATTATGAATTGAAGGACGTCACGTGCTCATGAATATTAATGAGGGGGCTGGTCGCCGTGGAGTGACGCCACGAGCGTTAAGGACATTCCTGGGTGATTCTAGGAGGTACAAGACAAAATTAAAGGCGCCTTCTATGACATATATTAAAATACCAATGCAGCCACTGCCAGACGCGAAACAAAAAAGCGAACCAACTATAACATTTCGATTTAAAGCTTTCGTGACTGCAGGGATTCATATTCTTGGTTCTTTCGGTAGTCACGTAGAAGGGAAATAATAAAATACAAATATAAAACAATAAAATTATCACGACGTGTCGATGGCAACACAAGCAATCATCATCAGGTGTGAAAACCACAGCAAGAACATTTTCTTGCTGTTTTTTGCTGTGGTTTTCACACCTGGTGATGATTGCTTGTGTTGCAATCGACACGTCGTGAGAATTTTATCGTTTTATTTTTATCATTTTATTATTTCCCTTCTACGTGACTTTACCGAAAGAACCAACGAGAACATCTTAAATGCCCTCTACCCCCCGTCCACCACACAACACCACCTCCTGCCCACACCGTGGCACGCACAAGCTGCGTGGAAGAGGTGCCAGGGGACCCCCCTCTCTCCATACCTTCTCGACACTTTCTCCCCGCAAAAAGGTGCCAGGGGACCCCCCTCTCTCCATACCTTCTCGACACTTTCTCCTCCGTGGAAGAGGTGCCAGGGGACCCCCCACTCGCCATACCTTCTCGACACTTTCTCCTCGGTAGAAAGGTGCACGAGGCGTTGCCGCTTCCTCGGCGGAGACGTCCGTGGCCCTCCAGCAGCCAGAGACGACGACGACGGCGGTGGCGGCGGCGTTGTCGTGTGGCAAGGAAGATTCTGCCACGGTGGCACCCGGGATACGTCGGCGTGGGAAGACGCGGACACCTGCGATGGTGGAAGGGCCCGTGATGGGACGACCTGCGACGGGGTGGCGGCCTCGGGAGGGAGGAGGAGGCGGCCCTGGGACGTTGACCCCGGGGCCCCGCACCGAGACCCCCGTCCGCCCTCGGGGTCCGCGGGTATTGAGGCCATCGCGCGCGGCGGGGCCCGAGGAGAAGCGAGAGACACCAACGCAGCCGATTAGAACTTCATCGACCGCAGCGTTCTAAACGGCAAAGGCCGCACGCACACGCACGCGCGGGCTCGCAAACATCTCGAGCACGACGACATCGAGACCGAGGTTCGGGCCCCCTTCAGACCCAGCGAGCCGAGCCCAACCGGAGATGCATCGGCCGTGGGAGAGGGCAGTGGTGGTGGTGGGAGGTCACACTTTTTGTTTTGTTATCAATTTAAATTCTGCCCCGGGGGCGCAACGTGAGTGCTGGCGCGAGGCGCTCAGCTGCGCGAGCTGCGTTGTTTGGTGCCCCCAGGGCGACTTTCGCTTTGAGAACCGCGGGGGTGTTTGACGATCGATGGCGGATCGCCAACTCGACACTCTCCTATTGGTGGATCGCCAACTCGGCCCTCTCCTCCTATTGGTGGATCGCCAACTCGGCCCTCTCCTCCTATTGGTGGACGCGGCGGTGATTGACAGCGAAGGTGGGGGGGGGGGGTGACCAAAGTGGGGCGTTGACAAACTCCACCCCGCCCCCTTTCCCCCCCATCATCACCCCCACCCACCCCCACGCTGGCGATTCTCTCGATTCGCACGATTCCCTGTTGCTTCTGGATTCAGTAATCGATTCTCTACTTTGCAGGACCCAGATTCGGAATATTTTTTTTATTTTCTAGAGGAATCCGATGGGCTGTAAAGCTCTTTGTCACAGACGTGCAGTCGTTTCACAGATGTCTAGTCGGCCCAACGTGGGGTTGTCCGTAGGAATCCGATCTCCCCACCACTGCCAAAATAAATAAGCAGATGATTTTCCCCCTTAAATGTCCCTAATTATTCAGCAGCACTGGTTCAGGTCAAGCAAACCCGAGGCCGGTTTGCACATTCAAAGTCTTGCTTGGATCAAGGCGGACGAACCACCCGAAGACGTTAATAGCAAGGACCCTCCGTGAAAAAAAGAGCTTTACAGCTCCTCGGATTTTTCCAGTGTAAAAAACTATTCTGATATTCTTTGGGCTTTACCGCTGGCCACACTGAATAGGCGAAGTGCCGTGGTCTTGCCTCGCCTCACTTCTCTCTGTCCCACACCGCCCTCTTACGCTCCCAATCTCGACGGTCTCTCTCCCTGTGTCCCCCTCGCCCTGCGCCCAGTCTCGCTGTCGTTCCCTTTTCCCATTCTTGCTCCCCTTCAACTTGAACAAACTCCCACCGCATATAAAACAATCATCTCCACAGGACCTGTTTCAGTTCCTCCCTTAGAACGCCTCCCGTCGATTTGGAGTTTGTGTGTCTTTCTCTCTCTCTTTCTCCCCCGTGCATTTCTTCTCAGGCTTCTCCGGGGGTTTTCCCACTCCACATTTAGAATCAACATCACGCGTTTAGAGTATCTGGCTGCTATACATGTCCACGTGATAAGCCACTTCGTTGAGCCATCATTTGTGGCCAGGTCACTTCTGAAAAACACTTTCCTTCGGAGTGGGCAGGTAGGAACTTGGTTGGACAGCGCATTCGTGCACGACAGACAGACAAATAATCCCTGGTGGGCAGTGTGGAACCTGTTGTTCCTATACCTGTAAAAGAGTCCTACAGCTCAGTGGGGCTTGCCTGGTAAAATAATAGTTGGCTGTGTCTGGTGGTGTCGGGTTTAAACGACACATTTAGATATTTACAAGATTTAACCCAAAAACCTCTATTATGGATGATATTGGTCGCGAAAGCCTACGTGTTAAACCAATTAAAAAATTGTTATGTTAAAAAATCATCTTTTCTCCCATGCCCTCCCGAGCTTCGACCGGGCTTACCCCAACCCCCCCATCACCACAACTATACACCACCACTCCTAATAACCTCACTCCGTATTTTAACCACCGTCATCTTACGTACAATTGTATCATTATATGGAGCCATGTGCCCCGTGCAGTGGCGGCTCCTGCAAAATCTCTCAGGGGGGGCAAATGTCTGGATGATTGATAAGGATAAGGTCCACCCATGCAATGGATAAATTAACAGCTTAAGCATGTAAAGGCAACTTCACTTATTTAATATTAATGAAAAATAAAGTGACTCTTACAATACATCTTGTTTGTTTCTATACTCACTATTAAAACAAACCACTCAAGTTTATTTTATTAAAGATTCCACTAGGTCGCGATAAATTATATTGTTGGATGAAACGTGCTTACGTATGATGACGTTAGCACGTATGATGACGTAAGCACGTTAGTGCGAGCCCTCCCGGAAGCCATAGAGAATGCATTGGAGCGCCCGCCGTTCGAAAAAAAACATCTTTGAATGTTAGTCTATGGGGCCACTCGGGGCGATTCTCAGCCGGAGTGAAATCGCCCAAAAAGAGGCGGTACTCCACAGAACGTGATATGACGCTGATTGGACTATATCCAGAGGCTGCAGTGACGGCTAGCGTGACTCTGTGGTTGAATGACATTGGTGGTGCGTCGCCCAATCGCCCTAATGAAGAAACCGCCCCTGGCCCCGTGGCTATCATGGCAATAAATTGTAACACAATAAACAAGCGGGCGATACGCCTCCTATCTTATATCTGTCACGCCACATACATTTCTTTTTTTGCACATCCCATTAGTCAAACGGCCTTCTGGGAGTGACATTTTCAGCAGCATTAATTCAAATACAATTCAAACTCCAGACCTTTTTGAAGTTCAAAGTCTCGTCAGGCTTGCTAAAACCAATGATGGCAAATTTCCAGTGTTCATAGGCAAAGACCTTCTGCATTGGATATGGGCCCAAAGTCAATGAATAATTAGCATATTTTTTTACCACAATGACGCTCATCATTACTTTGTGCAATAATTGCAGTCCACCACAATGGACATGATCCATGAGGATATGGTGATAAAATTCCCTGAATGGAGCTCTCCTGCTATAACTAGCTTGCCAGGGTCATCATCCATCGACTGATAAACCATAAAAAGTTGCAAAGATTAGCACACTGCAATTGTGCAATCCAGAGGTAGCCGGTTCGATCTCCTGGCGCGGCAACTGAAATAACGGGGATAGTTTCTTAAATCCCTGGACCTCTCGTCTACCCAGTAGTAACACATTGTCCTGCGGAGGGAGCTGGTAGGAACGTCCGGGTTGCTCGGTCAATGGCCTGCAGGGTCAACGGCGGCGTGGTGTATTCCGCAAATATGCCCGACTGTGAGGGCGGGCACAAGCCGGCGTGAGTAGGTTAAACGTTGAGTTTTATAAGGGCACTACGGGGTGACCAGCCCCTTCCCAACCTGCCCCACCCCTCCCACCCCCTACCCAGCCCCATCTTCCCCACCTAGCCCCTCCCCACCCTCCCCTCCCTGCACGATGGACGGACACAATAATCCCCTGTGGGCTGGTGTAACCAGGAGGTTCCGACCAGTAATAGATACACCAACAGCCAAGTTGGTAGGGTGTATCTTGGTAGGGTAAAGTGTGGGTACTCCTACCTCTTACAAGATGCGTGGCCAGAGTTGAAGTGTCGGCTCCAGATGGATTCTAAGAGCTCCCTCTAAGCAGAGAGGCGCTTCCACCAACACTGGTGCAAAACATAACATCGCAAATGATGTTTGAAGCTTTTGAAAACTGTGCGGGAAATATTTGTAACTTTATTTATGTACACGTGTTATAACAAGCATGTCAAAGTCATCCCAACATTAAACATCTACAAAGACGGCCCGAGTGCTATTACAAAGAGTAGTTCGCCAAGAAATGACATTTAATATTTGCATTCCAGTTAAGCAATTGAACCACCTAATTTCCACGTCGGCATTTGCCTTATGCTTGTTATTTTCCTTGCATGTCAATACTGAACTGCATTGCACTTTGATGCCGGATTTTATAGAAGCGGTAGAATGGTTATGAACTCAATGAAAGCATCTTCACACATTCTGCAATCACGGTTTTTTGGCGTTACTGTAGTAGCAGCATCTAACATTACGGTCCTTATCAAACGATGATTTAAAATCTGCTTTCTATGGGTAGACAGGACGGTGGGAGGTGTGCTGTCGGACACAAACTCCTGGGACAGCTCAGCACTTGCAAAGGCGAGAACTTCCATAGCAGAGGTAATTGTCATTTGTAGCACAAACGACGACCACTACTGTAACGTTTTCTGCTCAGACGAGTAGCGATTTTAGTAACCAGAATGGAGCTGTGTTAAGAGACACACAAGTTAACAAAAGCCAAGTACTATTTATTGCTCATAACGGACGTGTTATTTTTGTGTCAATAGCTTGACAGCAGGGTAAAAGAGAGTTCCCATGGAGGGAGAAACCCAGTTCATGTGCAGTGCTCGAGTTTAACACTTTTGTTTCATCAAACACACAAGTATACGTTTTATATTATACTGCACATTTATATCACTTTCATTTAACAATAAACTAAAAGTAGACCTTTAATTCTTTACAAAACAGCTTTCTTGTACCATTTCTTAAACTATCAAATGGTTATCAGGATTACTTTCAAATCCAAAACCGACTTGAACATTCCTGCCCCCAGTTTACATTTGGTCACTCGATTTTTCCAGGCACGATACTCATTTTAGACGCAACCCACACCATGATATGACTACAGCATTGAGCGCGAATGATTTTGTGTACGTCCAGAGGTTACGGTTTCAGGACAGGTTTTGTGAATCTTTGGCACGGGTATTGAACCATTACCGGCAGTACACTGCAGTGAGTTTTCTGTATTAAGATCCAAAATCACATGTTATTTTTTCTCTGAAAGACTAATTATGCAACATCTTAATGGCGGATATCGCAAAAATTGAAAATAAACGTAAATAAATATAACATTTGCATTGTATGCACAATCACACCAAATGAAAAAGGGGTTTTTTCTCCAGTGACAGGGTAAGTCTAAGATTTGGAATTGCTCATCTGTGAAGCCACACTCGGCCAGTTGGTAGCAGGTGGCCTGAAAAACCATTCATCACGTTGAATAATCTCCACCACCAAGGTCCTAATGCACAGATTCATAGCATCACATCTCTGCAACCTCAGGCACGCACACACAACTCGGGAATGGAAAAAACTAAGCTTGTCATACTTATCACACAGTACCAACCACACAGGTCATAAACAATCTTGATTTGAAGCTTTCGTGACTGCAGCAATCCATACTATTTGGTTCTTTCGGTAAAGTCACGTAGGTAGAAAAATAATAGATCACGACGTTTCGATCGCAACACACCTGATGACGGTTGCTTGTGTTGCGATCGAAACGTCGATCTATTATTTTTCTACCTACGTGACTTTACAGAAAGAACCAAGGAGTATAGGTCATACACATTACAATTTTTGCCAAATTATTGCTCAGCAGCCAGAGATCTTTACATCAAATGTGATCTTTTAAAAAATGCACCGTGTGTTATTTTCATCTTGTTTTATTTGACCAAAAACCTTTCCTTAAATGAATAGGTCACTTGTTTCAATTGATCTAGGATCCACGGGGTTAGCCGTTCAGTATTGAACTCCAATGTACACAAACAAATGCACAATGCCACATACTCATTGTATATACATATTATAAACATGACCTTGAAACCTGCAGTGTAAGTAACATAAATATTATATCATCTAAACATGTAATATTGCAAGCACAGAATAATGTCAGGTGTAGCACAAGACAAATAAATATTGTTGAGCATATCAAAGGTAGGGATTTCGTATTGTTGTTTTTGTTAACAAAATGATCAAATTGTATAGCTTATAACATTGGTTAGCAAAATATTATTATTCATGTACACAGTGTTCCACTTTTAAGTGCATACTTCGAAAATAACTCCATAGACAGCGCCATATTCCATGCTTCCAAGGTGTATGTATGTTGAACTTCTTTCGCACCGTACCTTAGATGAAAGGCTAAGCATTTGCGAACTGGACATCTTCTGGACACCTGTGAAAAAGAGCTTCATAGCTCATCGGATTCTTCCAGTCTAAATTAAAGAGGGATTCTGATTCTGGAAACCAGCACATGCAGGATTTTCAGAGACCTGCATCAGCCACTGCACCCATCTTTTTTTATTTTGTTGTTTATGAAATGCGTTTTGAGTCCTGGAATAGTAAAAAAATATACATTTCCCATAGTGTGACTTTTTTCGATGCAACGGCATCGTTAGAAGAAAAAAAAACACATTGACGAAGACAAACGGTCGTGTTCCAGCAATTGCACTTGAAGCCCTACGCATCACACAGCAGCCCAAAAAGTCTGGGCTCAAATGTTCTTCAGGAAGGAGAGGAAGAAGCCCTTGGTGTCCTGAGGAACACTTCTCGTTCGGAGAGATCCAGCAGACACTTGACGAGACTTGTCTTTGCGGTGTTGCTCCTTGAGCTGCTCACCGATGACCATCTGCATGTCATCCTGCAGAGGGCGCAACAACACAGAACAAATCGCGATTATCCCAGTACGGCTACTTCGCCAGCAGATGGCAGTGCAGCAGCAGCATCAGATGGCAGCACCCGTGGCTGTTGCATTGGCACTTACGCTCCCCGTGTGCCTTCGCAAAACGTCGCAATGATTAAATTTCGATTTAAAGCTTTTGTGACTGCAGGGATTCATCTTCTTTGTTCTTTCGGTAAAGTCACGTAAAAGGAAAAAATACAAATAAAACATAATAAAATACTATTCTCACGACGTTTCGGCCACAACGCAAGCAGCCGTCCTCAGGTGAAGAACAGGGCTGTCGGAAAGAAACGTCGTGAGAATTGTGTTTTATTATGTTTTATTTGTATTACTTTATTATTTCCCTTCTACGTGACTTTACCGAAAGAACCAAGAAGACCGCAATGATTGTCAAATAACTCCAGCAGCATATTGACAGAAGGGCTGTACACATCTAGACGTACAATGTTACGGCTGCAAATGCAATATTAACTTGTCAATAAGACACACCGGTGTCATCTGCCCTTCGAGGACCATTACCACACCTATGGACACGCAGACCAGTATGGAACACTGCACGTGAATGACGTCACCTGACTCACGATGTTTGTGACATGAACATGACATGAGCGCGTGGCCACGCACGTGGCTGCCATGGGCCCTGCCCAGTGCAAACCTGCACGACGGCTGCACATTTGAATAGAGTACTGTATTACAGATTTACATTACATGTTGCAACATTCCACCAAAGCGGATAATAAACATTAGAATCTGAAACTGTCTTTATACCGGAGGAATCCGATGAGCTAGAAAGCTCTTTCCCACAGATGTCCTTCAACGGCCAACCAAACCAGGCGTGGTATGGCAACTGCACTATTGGTTGGTCATCTCCAACAGGGCAAGGCTTGTTTTTTTTTAAATCGTCTTTGGCCCATGACTTGGAATGTGGCTGATGGTGACGTGACAGGGTGTTACAATGGGGTAAAGGTAACAGCTGGTACGGAGTCACAAACGATGCCAAACACTGAGCAACGTGTGCGGTGACGCCAAGAGCAGACCCAGGGAGTGCAATGAAAAGAGCTACGGAAGTTTGGTGTAGCAGTTGGAAATATTTATTTTTTGTTAACCAATTTAATATGATTCACAATTATTTAGATCCATTGTCGAGTATAACAGTTCAGTTAAGAGGATGACCCCGAATACAATGGATAGATGCCATCATAGATTGGATGATAATGTTATTTCCCTTTACCAATGTCGTCAAGTAACCAAAATAAGTCGAGTAAACGTTGTCTCCATGCGTCTGCGGTGATGACGCCCCCATGCGATAGAGGAGGTTACGGGTTGACTCAACCGACCTATTATAAATACTGTGCCCACGATTGCAAGAAAAATACCATGGAAATGCACGTGGGGAATTTCACAAGTACGGTGAGACACCTTGGCGGTTATTAATGAACGTATTTGAGCATGGGATGTGGAACATCTACCCACTAAAACACCACAACCGATATAATACCTGTGCCCACTCAAGGTGATGGATTATAGGCGGGCGTTAAGAGGCAAAGTGACAAGCAGGAACCTCAAGCTTGTCTAGATTGTCAGCCAGAGAAGCCAGGCTGTGAGTACCCCAAGAGAAGGGAGCTATCTCCACCACCGCCACCAGAGGGAGGGTGACAGCAGATCATTGGGAAGGGTGAGAGGAAACCAGTAATTGTGGGTAAAAAAAACACAACCAAAACACCAGATGGAAATGCTGCCTGTAAATTGAGTCTGTATAACTAATTTATTATCCCTCCCTACAATTTGAGGTATGGTTCACTTAATTAGGCAAGGGAAATTACATCGCCTAAGCAAAACAACAACAGCAACATAATTCACCGACTGTGGGTGTTAGCCCAAATTAATTTTCGATAATGGAATGCCTGACAAAAAAAAGTGGTTTCCCATTCAATTTCAGGGTGCTGCCAATCTGTTGTTTACAGCTGTGGGCCAGCGATAAAAATTCCACATTCCTATGTGAAGCCTTGCCATTATGGTGGCCACCGTGGGCTTGCCCACAACATGGCACTCATTCTATTGACTTAAGGGATGCAGGGTTGAGTCCACCCCTGAGGCAGGATTTTAACTCGCAACCTTTCCAATGCAAGCCCATACACCCCCTACTCGAATTAGATTGCTTAATCATTGCTGGAATATTATAGGAGCATACACGAAATATTATTTCATGCCGACAATTTGCGACGCAAATCAAATTACAAAATGAACAAACTTGCTCCCGCATTTAAAACAAATTAAGCATGCCTGTCGCATGAAATAAACTTCAGGGATCGTGTTCTTGACATTAAAATAAAAAGCAAGTACTGCAATAACGAGCACGTGTGGTGCAGGTACGTAAATGTACAGGAAGCCCCGTATCCTGTACGTTATGTGTGCTGTGAAATGTAATAACGGCATACACACCTGCCAAGCCTCGAGCTGCTGTGACAGGTCAACCTTCTGCTGAATGGCCTCCAGAAGCTGGTTACTCAATGTCACCATGTCCTCTCGACATCTCTCCAGCTCCACCTCGACCCCCTGTTTCCTGTCATCACACCGAGACAACAGAGACAACCTCATCAGTGACGCAACTTTTTTTCACAAGCATGCCCCAACCATGCCAACTGTGATCATCCCTCGCAGCGGTTTTGGATGGCCATTGAACAAAGACGGTCACTGCTTCGCAGCGCTTTCAGATGCGCTTCTGTGGCCATCTGGAATGCTCTTCCTTCCGATATTAGAAAGCCACTGGAGATATGCAATTTTAAATCGAGATTGAAAACCAACTTCTTTATAACTGCTTTGTGTGTTTTGTTTGTGGTCCTTCCCCGCACCTCTGATGATTAGTACAGTGTGCCACAGTTTGGTGCGAGCTATCAGAGTGCGGTCGTGTCGCTACAGTTCCTTGCGGTGAGTACAATGTCTTTAAAAACAACGGTGCCATGCCTCTAAACAGAATCAATGCCGAACCGCTTGCGCGTTCCGAGATTCAGCGGTGAAAGGAACCCCACCCTGCAACTTGCAGTCGTCTCCGAAGGGGAAAGGGTCAAGCGTAGGAAGGGAAAGAGGGAAGACTCACTTTGCAATGGCCTCGTCACGCTCTCTTAAGGCCTTCCTCAAGCCGTCGTCCCAGGGAAGCCCCGCCAGCACGGTATGCAGCCCCTTGCACTCCTCCCGAACCTCTCGTAGCTCTTCTGCTTGGGCCTCCAGCTGAAGGGAGATACGAGAGCGTATGGGGGTCACGCAAGGGGTACGCATTGGGATGCCAGCGTAACATTGCGAGTCAACGTTAATGACTTACCCACGCCAATTTGCGGTTAAGTTCATCTGTGTCGGCTGTAAAGCGCCACGGGGGTCTCACGAATCTCTAAGCCGTTGAATAATCGCGGTGGACTTCAGGTTAATCCCCCGCATGGCGAACGCGGTGTACAAAATGCAAGCTACTACTGGATGCCGCGCACACGGAAGGTCGAACTTTGTACATTTTTAGCAGAATGTGTGGATACAAGAAGTAGGAATTTTGATGAATTGTAGTTCAGAGACGCCGGTGAGCAAGTAGGAACACTTACAGTGAAAGTTAATATTTACGATCATTGCAGGCAAAGCAACAGTAACATAAATATATCTGCTTACCCGCCACGTGACCTACTCAGCCACGTACCCGTGGGTTATTTCAGTAGCAACACATGAACGGCACAATTGCCATATTTGCAGCTATTGTTTGAAATTATTCTCATTTGGTTGGTTTTGTAAGGATACAAAGTTGTGAAAGTTATCACCGTTGTGCAATTGATGTATGGGATAATATTATTTTGTGGAGCGTGAAGTGTAAAACCAACCATACATTTAACGAGTTACACAATTTCGCTTCCACATTTTTGTTTGGGGTCTTCAGTATCTCACTTTTAAGTTCCACATTAGCTACAATTAGTGGTATTTATGGTATCATCATTCGTGTTGTTTATCTGCTTCTTCAAATATTTTGTCCTCTGCCTCAGACCGACAGCCTGTACATACCAAATAAATGTGGCCAATGGTTTACAGTGCAGCATCTTGAGATGCAGTTTCATTGAGACGCCGTACGAATACAAATTTTAATGTATCGTACAATTCACTGGACACTTTCTACCTCTGACCACATAACTTGTTTCATCTAAAGCAGAGGCTATCTGGGCCTGGCCAAATTATGCCTGTTGTTCATGGACTATGCTGTACTCTGATACTTTGTTCATTATGGGCACAATATAAACGCAAGTGTTATAGTAGTATAATTATTCTAATAAGCAATTGGTGGAAACCTCGCTCTGCAGGTGCTCTGCTTTTTCTTTGTAGACGCGCAGCTCCTCGCCGTCATGCTCCCTTTCTTGACGGAGAGTGTCCAGCTCTGAGAAGGCACTCCGCAGCTGAACTTGAAGGTTCTGCTCCCGTACCTGCGCAAAGCCACAACGGATCACAAGACACCCTCGGTTAATCAACACGGCCAAAAAAACACAACCAGCCTTGCCACGGGCTTGGTGACGATGAAGCAGGGGTTACGTCAAAGCTCAAGAGCATCCTCTCTTGAGGCTCGCTATATAATAATAGTGGGTAAGTGGTTGATGGGAAGACCTAAGCATGCCTCAAGGGAAGACCTTTGGACCAAATGGTGGGATCTGTATTGCAGATCTTGGAGGTTATAGGCCTCTTTATTTTTTGTTATTTCACCAGGTAATGCCTACTGAGCTATGTAGCTCTTTTTCAGAAGCGATCTGGCCACAAATGACACAGCTCAACAAAGTGGCTTATCATGTGGACATTTAAAGCAGCCAAATACTCTAAATCGCATGTTTCTAAACGTGGACAGAAAAACCGGAGGACCTGAAGAAAAATCCACACAGCCAAGCGAACTCCAAATATACAGGCATCAGGGTCGGGATCGAACCCACGACCTCCTGTATCCCAGGCGAGGCAGTTAACATCTCGCCACCGTGGCGCCCCCACTGTGCAGCAGCTGGAGGATTCCGGCAGAGGGTCAGAAAGCGTCGGGCGACGAGGGAGGGGTGGCATCCACGGTTTAGACCGCGACGCCATGCGGGCGGATTAGGTCGGAGGAAGCGTTCAACGCGCGCTGCCGCCGGTCCCCCCTCTCCCGTACCAGCTGCAGGTCGCTGTCGCACAGGTTGCGGATGAGCGCCTTGAGTTCGTCGAGCGCGGCGTGCAGCCCCTCGGGGGTGGCCTCGCTGCCGGTGCTCTCGGCCACCGAGACGTCCGTCTCCACGCCCGAGTCGACCGCGTCGCTCGCCGGCCATCGCTCGCTCTCCGCCCACGCCGCCACGTCGCTGCCCGTCCAGCGCTCGGGCGCCGCTTGCCCCGCGGCCGCCACCTCGCCGCTCGTTTTACTCTCCAGCTTGAGCCTCGGGTCGCCCCCCTTGAGCTGCTCGCACAGGAACTGCAGCTGGCCGTAGACGCTCTGGATGTCCTGCTGGAACTGAACGTTGGGGGGGGCGGGGGGGGTGGCGGGGGGGAGGAAAAACAATGTCTGGTTTGAGTTGTGTTTCTAAACTCCACTTCCGATTGCAGCTCGTGAGGTTTCTAGCAACGTTGGTTGGGGCGTGGAGTGAAACGTCAAACATCGTGCCAGATAGCAGAGTGGCAACAGGCAGAAAAACGCATCGGATAGCTAAGCGGCATGGCCGTAAATAAAGTAAGTGCTTGTATTATCGGTTTTTGTTGTTCCTCTTTACAAATCACAATGCAAACAGTTTTCAATTAAAAAGTAGGTGATTTGTGAACACTTTAAGTTACAAGCTTGCACAAAGATAACTGTTATTATAACTGTTTTTGTTAAAAGGACTAGTTTGGATATCACTCGTGCCACTGATGCTAGCTGTGGCTCTGAACTGAACCCTGGACGCCGGATTCAAAGTTCATTTAGAAATGTATTTTTACATTGATTACACTCTAATAATATTTTACATCATCTGAATATGGAACTGGTAAATGTATGTTTTGTATCGTGGATGTGTGTCAACCTTTTGAGTTATTTCCAGCACCTCAAAATACAGGGGATACATTTGAACGATTAAGATATATTTTGAAAAGCATGCAATTCACTGCAATTACAATCGCATCAACATGCAGCAAAAACAACATTTTGCCTCCAAAACAACACGGCAAACTATCGCGCTAGAAACATTGGTAAAACAACAAACTCGGGCTTCGTAAAAAAAAATTGAAACACGCCACACACAGTTTACGTTGGTGTGTGCTGGTGAAAGGGATATATAGTGCGATTCGTTTGAACGAACCGGAGAGCACATGCACACGGCACAAACCAGCGGCACAAGCCGTGCGCGACGGCGTGCGGGCCTACCCCCAGCAGCAGACAGAGCTCGGAGAGTTCGTGCCTCGAGCACAGCCAACGCACGGGCTGCACAACAACCGCGGCCCGCGGTGAAACGCAATCACACGCACAGCGCACGCAACGACAAGCTGAATGCCAAACGCACCGTCCCTCGCCGACAAAAAGGTCTACACGGTGGAGTAGAAGCTCGATATAAGGGTACGTGACTTTACCGAAAGAACCAAAGAGTATGGATCCTTGCAGTCACGAAAACTTCAAAGCTAGAATCAGCACACCACTTCTTAGATTTCCAACAGTAATGGCGTGACTGATGAATCACAGGGCTGCGCTTTTACCTTTGTTTTTATGCTTGAGTGCAGTTTAGCAACACATCCTTGATGTAAGCAACACATCCTTGTATTTGACTTGAGCGAGGGAATCAAAGGGCAACTTCTGATACAAGCACACTGCTGTGGTAGAAGCAAGCTGGCCTTGCTCCTAGGTGGTGTCCTTATATCCAGATCCTACCATCTTTCTGAAAGACGTATTGGATTGCAAGATTCTGTTGGGGCTAACACAAAGAACTGGACATTCTCTCACAACGTTTGTCCACCCCCCCCCCTGGGCTAAACAGGGAGTCGGAACAATTATGGAACATATCTATGTCACCAAACGGCTGGTGCCGGTCGAACTACTTTGTGTTTTTGCGCAGAACTATTACGAAACTCAATTCTCCCAAAATACCACAGCCATGAAAGTTAATAATAGCCCGCGACTGTGGGTGCTTTCACTGGGTTGTTTCCGAACCTGCAGCAATGAATGAATTGCTGACCGGCTTTCACCAGAGAATTTATGTGGAGCCGATTGACATGACCAACTCCCTCTCACATTCCACGCTCCCACTCCCTGATGAATGCTTTTAAACAACGCAGTAAAAATCGTTTCCCAAAAAATACATTTGTTTTTATTTTAATGTATTAGGACACATGAAGAAGAAGGTCGGTACCAATAATGGTCTGCATTATAAAAACAACAGCCTTATATTTGAACGTAAAAAAAAAATATTTCTTGCTCAAATGAGCATTGAGACGGTGCTCATTTCATGACTTACCACCCTGAGCCAGTGGTGGAAATTCCACATTACTATGACGGGAAGAGTCTCTTCATAGGCCAACCGACTGGTTGACTTTCTGACAAAAATTGTACTCATTTTACCGACACCAAAAGGCTTTGAACTCGCAAGCTTCCGATTATGAGCTGCTTGCTCTACCGCTGAGCCAGTGTGGAGTTGTTAAATCCCACTTTCCCCAGCATGTGTTCGAATAAAACTGTCGGTCAATCTAATGCTCACCCCATTTCCATCCATCGTGCAATGGCCTGTTTGTTAGTTACGCAAGATAAAATTGTGAAAATAATTTGATTAAGTTAATTGTATTTAATTAACGTATTCGGACTAGATTAGTAGTAAACAAATAATGGATCATTTGGAATATATCACTTTAAAAGTATTAATGGGATTGTGCAAAAGTAAAACATATTTAGCAACAAGAAAAAAAATCATTGTTGATTTAAATTAGTCGTTTTGAAGAGTTGAAAGTACTGTACCCTCAATGAAAAATATTTTACCTGGAAAAATTGAGACCTCGCAAATTTTCCCGAAAACTAAGGTAACACTTTAAAAAAAATAGAACGATGAATCATTTTCCATGCCATTTACCTCCCCTTTACAATGAGTCACACAAGGAGTCGTCGCCATGGTGTCAATATTGGCCTCTGCGGAGGATGTTTGTGAACGACGATGTTACTGGGTTTTTGGAGACAGCCGCCCCCTCCCACCTGCCCCCCCTCAATCTCCATCAGCAACAGAAGGCGGAGCAGAGACGCTCACAACAACGTTGCAGCTTCTTCAGTAACTGGATCGAGAGGTTCACTTCTTCCCTCAACTACATCGCGCTTCAAGCCGCCGCCAACAATTTCGTTTCTGAAGAAGCTCCCACAGCAAGCGGAGTGCTAACGCCGGACATTGCCGTGCCCAACAACCGCGGAAACCTACACAGTGTTGGTGTTGACCTGACCCATCCATAGCCCAGCCAGCCAAGCCGCTTGACGCGCTCCCCCATCCAGTACCTGTTCCCTCTCTATGCTGTGCTCGATCTCCGAGAGTAGGGACATGTTGTTGACGTCCCCACCCTGGTCCCTCTCGGACACGCTCCCTCTCCTGCGTGCAGGACACCGGGGCGAGTCGCTGGTTTCCCGGCGCTCCGCCTGCAGCTGGGACAGCTGGGAGGGGAAGGGAGGACCACGGGGTCAAGGGTGAGCACGCCAGCCGCCACCGCGCGCGAAACACGCGCGAGTGCGCGCCGCGCACACGCGAAAAACGACTATCGGCACGCGACCCTATAAGAAGGGCACCGAAAGGATTGCACGGGGAACACCGGCCGAGGCGGCGGTGAGCCACGGGAGTGGGCGCGTGACAATTCGTCGATTAAAAACGACGATTACGCCGATGGCGCGTTTACAGAATCGTGCGATCAGGTCACTTGCAAATGTATGTACAGTAAAACCTTGGATTGCGAGCATAATTCGGTTCCGGAAACGTGTTGGTAATCCAAAGCACTCGTATATCAGCTGCGATCACGTGACGCTCGGCAGACAAAGCATATACTCGTACTACTCGTATTGCAAGACCTCGCTCGTTTATCAAATTAATATTAATTTTAAATTTGCTCGTTTGCAAAACACTCGCAGACCAAGTTACTCGCAATCCAAGGTTTTACTGTATGTAGAACTTCTTTCGCAACCTACATAGCCAACTGCGGTAATCAGAGGGGAGGGGAATGACACGTCTCCTGGTCTCTTCGAGTTCTTAGCCGGTTAAACAAGTAAACCCGACTTTCACCTAATCTGCGTAAGAATCGGTTATTTATGATTTAACCACTAATCTGCCGTACAGATTAGCACAAAAGCTAACAGAACAAACGAGACACAACATAGACGCGAGAAGGCAATACAAACTAGGTGACAAAATTGATTCTGACATCAAATCAAGACCCCCCCGAGATTCATGACAATACATCAAATGGCGATAGGGGAATGGTTACATGCCAACTATGAGGTGTCACACAGAGAGTGGAGACGTTGTGTTTATGCAAAGTAGAGTCTGGGGTGCACTGTGGCACGGGCACAGCAACTTTCTCGAAGTTTCTGCTAATCTTCAATTAAGCGGAATATAGTGCAGGGAGATAGTATTATTATCAGGTGTTTATTCATTTGTCAATTGTCGATGTCGTTGTTTAATACAATTATTTGTTTGAGCATTTACCTGTTATATGCAGGGCAAAAAGTAAATAACATTAATAATCGGTGAGGTGAATGGGTGTTCGTATCACTCGGATTAAAGGCAATAGTGTTTATATGGGAATTGCGCCATTCATACGCTTTACAGACGGGTATAGTCTGCAGTCGTTTGGCAGTAGGGGGTGATGTTGCTACGTGGCCTTGCCTAATTAGGTAAATTGCGAACAATCTTCAAATGTGGAAGTGTTGAACCGTGGCACCAGCACGCTTGGCATGCTCACCACGTCACAGGGCCTTCAACGTGCATCGTGAAGCAGACGACGCATAGCACTCTATGACTATGTCACCCGCGGTAATAACCAGGGCGGCCACAGGCCTTCGGCCTACGAACCTCCGTAACAGGTGGCAGACGGGCGTCACGGTGGCGAGATGTTGACTACCTGGCCTGGCATTCAGGAGTATCATGGGTTCGATCCCGACCCTGATGCCTGTATATTTGGAGTTTGCGTGTCTCTCTCCCCATGGTCACGTGGATTTTTCTCCACATTTAGAATCAACATAACACGTTTAGAGTATTTCGCTGAGATAAATCTCCACGTGATAAGCCACTTCGTTGAGCTATCATTTGTGGCCAGGTCGCTTCTAAACAAGAGCTACGTAGCTCAGTGGGCCTTACCTGGTGAAATAAAACAAAACCGTTGAGTTTCGATTAAAGCTTTCGTGACTGCAGGGATTCATCTTCTTGGTTCTTTCGGTAAAGTCACGTAGAATGGAAATAATAAAATAATAAAATAAAACATAATAAAATAATTCTCACGACGTTTTGGCCACAACGCAAGCAGCCGTCCTCAGGTGAAGACCAGGTCTGTCGGGGAGACAGCGTCTGAATGGGCTGTGAAGACCAGGTCTGTCGGGGAGACAGCGTCTGAATGGGCTGTCTCCCCGACAGACCTGGTCTTCACCTGAGGACGGCTGCTTGCGTTGTGGCCGAAACGTCGTGAGAATTATTTTATTATTAATATTTTATTATTTTATTACTTCCATTCTACGTGACTTTACCGAAAGAACCAAGAAGAAAAAAAACCGTTGAGTTTTAGTTTGGACACGCTAACCGCTCGGTGGGGGGGGGGGGGGAAGGGGCGCTGGCGGCCGCCTCACCTGCACCTGCGCGCCGTGAGCCTGGCGCTCGAGCATGGCCGAGCGGGCGAGCGCCTCGTCCAGCTCTCCCTGCGTGGCGGCGTTCTCCTCCTGCAGGGCAGACACCCTGCACTCCAGCTCACGCCGCCGCTCCAGAAGCACTCGCAGCTGGACACGGAGTTGGGGTCGGGGGGGGGGGGGCGGTGGCGGAGGGGCAGGTGAAGCGACGGGGTGGGGGGGGGGGGGAATGGTGGACATGGGCCATGCGGAAGGAGAGGTGCGGTGGGGGTGGGGGGGGTGGACGGTGAGTGAACGAGGAGGGGGTTATTGTGTGGAGGGAGCGATAGAGCAACGGGTGCGACGTCAAGCGGAACTATTCCCGTTCGAGGGTCAATGATTCGCACGGTTGTAGAGTTGTGCCAGCACCGGGCAATGTGGCTCACTCAAAGCCATTGTTGATATTCTCAAAGATTCTTTGACAGAGGGAGGGGGGGGGGCTGTCATCAATAATGGAAGGCTTACGATCGAATGTCCAAATACCAACCGGGTTTGCAAGATTCTTATTCGAGAGCACAGTGACATGACGATTTGTTCTCCCATTTGACTACTATTCAAGTATTAAATATCTTATTTAATGGCGTATCCTCTTTCTCAGTCGAGCAGACATAATCGAGAACAATTGCGGACCAATTAATGAATCGTGACAGTTTATGAATGCACAGCGCATTGGGATCTATTGGTGAAATACACCTTACAAATGTCAATTATTATTATTAAATACAAAACAACAAAGGTCGATAGCTTTTCTTGCGACTAATTCTGGAAAAGGGCTGTTGTGCACCGATACATTGAATTGGCCATTTGTTGCAAGAAACGTGTACTCTTACAGACTATCTACGTCAACGCGGATAAGTAGGTAACAATGCAGACGAGGTATTGACCAACAGAAAACTTGGGTCACAGTCTGGGGACAGCGAATTATTTTTGCAAGGTAGGAATCTTGGGCCAAACCCAAAAGTGGGTCACAGCAGCTTTGTCGGCAGCTATTCATCCACGGTTTTGGCTTCAACTTGAAAAACACTGGCACAAGGATGAGCTCCGAGCCAAGGCGGAGAATACAGGTTATGATGGAAATTACATGCAATTGATAACAGATGCCACGGTACTTGTGTTTGCGTGTGAAATCACAGCTAAAGCATTGTAGCACATGCAATTTCAACATATAGAATATTAATGGTATTACGTGGGCTAAAGTTGTAGACCACATATTTGAAAAACGTGCCTTCGTTGAGGCGTAAGTGCGCATGCTTATAACACGGGTTTGAGCGGTGCCTGCGATGGGTTTTCAGTCTCGTGATACGCAAGGCTCATCTTGAGCTGTGAGGACAGCACGAGGTAGCAGGTGTGTGCATCGCAGTGTGTTGGCACGTCGGCACAGCAGGCAGCACAGGCGTTGCATCTTGGCAGTGATCTTAGTCGTTTAACCCGTAACATCTGACCCGCTATACTGGACATCTGTGAAAAAGAGCTTCATAGCTCATCGGATTCCTCTACTCTAAATAAAGATTTTGATTCTGCCCCGTGACCCCCTGCCAACGGCGAGCCTTCCACATTTCACGCGATATTCTGCAAGTGCACATGGCCTGGCACAAGTGCTGTGGTGACATCACCTTCAGTTAGTGGGGAATGGCGGCTGCTGCTGTTGTGTGTGCGCGCACGTCTGTGTGCGTGCTTTGGGGCATGGTGGTGTAGCGGTTAGCGCACTGCGCTACGAACCCGGCGACCAGAGTTCGATTCCCGCTCACGGCCAACACCAGCGACGATTATCTGAACTGGTCCTGGTCCTCCCCCTAGGGCGACTCCGCCTCAAATGAGTACCTGGTGTGGTGTGTAAACATCGCCACTAGGGAGACAAAGGCGGCCGGGCGTGGTGCTGGCCACCCACCCCCTCGTATGCCGTGCCGGGCTTCATAGGCGTTACTCGCGAACAGCACTTGCCCCAGCAGTCTGTTCAAGTGATACGGCAGGGGGGGGGGGGGTCTTCGTCTTTGTGTCTGTGCCTGTTCTCACCTCTGAATGAAGGGACGTCTCTTTGAGCGCGTGCACCCCGGCGGCGCGGGTCCTCTCGCGGAATTCCTCCCGCAGTTTGGTCAGCTCGGCCGACAGCCGCGTTTCTGTTTCTCCCGCCTGGCGAACACACACGCGGGCACACTTCGATCAACCGCCACCGCACTACGAGGCCAAAAACACAACCCTTTTTTTAATTGATTATTCGCCAGGTAAGGCCCACTGAGCTCCACAGCTCTTTTTCAGGAGCCACCTGGTCAACGAAGGGGCCTTATTGCGTGAAAGTTTATAGCAGCCAAATATTCGAAATGCACGTTTCTAAAAGTGGAGGGGAAAACCGGAGGACCCGGAGAAAAATCCCCGCAACCACTTGGAGAACATGCAAACTCAAAATATACAGGCATCAGGGTCGGGATCGAATCCACGACCTCCTGTATACCAGGCGAGGTAGTTAACATCTCGCCACTGAGGCACCACGTTTTTACGATTCCTTCCTCGCACTGCTCAATTTTGGAATTCCCTCTCATCGTCTATTCCCCCACAAAACCCCCCCCCCCCTCCCACCATGGGTTATTATAACATTTCTAAATTCACACGAAACGTGTTCATTCTAATCTACTTATGTTGTATACCGCACAGTTAAAAACCGTGCCTTTTTAGGCACCTCCGATTAACACGGTTGGCTACGTACGGTGCAAAAGAAGTTCAACATACATAAACAGTTACTACAACTTTCAGGTCTCTTTGTCGCTCAGCCACCTGGTGTTTTGGGCCTTTAAAAGCCTGTCCTCGGCAAACTGTGTTTAAACAATAGATCCCTTATTGCAAAAAAAATAGCTCTAACTTTGCTTTAAGGCGCAAAGGCTACAGTGACCCTGGCCTCCAGAAACGAGCATCGCGTTATCAGTTACACCTCCAGCGGTGCCGTTGGGCCCACTGTACTCGTGGACTGCAGCTGGTTCCGGTGGTCGTGTTGCAATAGCTCTCCGATTGCAGTTCGCGCAAAAGTGTCTAAGCACGCGGAGCGGAACGTCGGACAACATGCCGAACAACTCGCGGCACAACCCAAACACACACGTTGGATCGTGCCGTCTGTTGCTGGATGCTTCGCGTTCTGGGCCTGTGCTCACCAAGCATTCTAAATAAAATATACATGTGTAAAATGTAAAAAAATTATTAGAATGTCTTTTTTTGCCCCCTTTTTGGAAGGTCATTTTACATTCAGTTATGAAGTACCGTACTCTGTACCCTTTACATTTTGTTACGCATTAAAATATTCTGATAGAGGCACAAAAAACCGAAGCTGAAGGAGGCAAATGACGACAATTAACGGCGATGATAATCTGCCATGCATGGAATCTGCAACGTTCAGCAATCCCCACGAGATCGGTGCAAAGATTGACCACATCACAACAGTGCGATGCTTAGCAACTACCCTTACAGAACACTCTTGGGATGTTCTTAAATACAGTGAATTTCCCTGCCTCGTGCATTAAATTTTTTATACCAAACAATAACACACACAATACCACAAGCACATTCTTAGGTTTTTTCGGGAAAGTCACGTAGGTAAAACATCAAAATTAATGAAAATAAAATATAACAAAAAATCACGACGTTTCGGAGGCAACACAAGTCTCCGTCATCAGGTGGGACCGTCACAGCCGAATTAGCTGCATCAAGTGAGGCAATGATTCAAGATGTAATCCCTTATAAGCAAGTTGAAGGGGGGAGGAGAGGGGGGGGGGAGCTCATCAGAACATTCTGATGAGCACTTGATGCAGCTAATTCGGCTGTGACGGTCCCACCTGATGACGGAGACTTGTGTTGCCTCCGAAACGTCGTGATTTTTTGTTTTATTTTATTTTATTTTCATTAATTTTGATGTTTTACCTACGTGACTTTACCGAAAAAACCTAAGAATATGATTCCTTGCAGTCACGAAAGCTTCAAATCTAGAACCACAAGCACAGCCAACGCATAAAAGTACGATGGATACGTGGTTTTCATGATCAAAAAGCAGACACCAAGGATGCGAAAAAGCTTCGTCGTGCAATTTTAATGGTCAGTTGCTCACGAGTGCACCAATCGTGAAGAGCGACGTTGGTTTTCAGTATATTGGTACAAATGAAGTGGCCAGGACGCATCAAGCTGACACGACGGACACAATGAGAAAAAAGATTATTGCTCTGGTTTTCCCACCTGATGATGATTGCGTGTGTTGCAATCAAAACGTCGTGATTTAATTTATTTTATTTTATACCTACGTGACTTTACCGAAAGAACCAAAGAGTATGGATCCCTGCAGTCACGAAAACTTTAAATCTAGGATGAGAATGTCGCTATGGGTTTGTGTCTCTCTTACTCCACGGCCGACAGAAACAACTAATAGGAGTCAAACACGTACTTTTAGCTCTCCGACGTGCTCTCGGGTTTGTGCCGTGGCTTGTTTGTGTTGACCTGAAAGGAGTTCTACAGCACAACCACAAAAAACAAACCCCTATGCGAGCACATTGCTTTTGCTCGAAATCAACGGTATTTCGTTACGGGTAAAGTTGGCATTAATTATATTTCAACATGTGCTAAGTTGGAACGTATCGATGAATGGGCAGCGGTAAGTTCGTGGTCACTCGACAGGCCTTCATCGATAGTCTCTCTACACCCAATACAAATTAACTTCCAATAAATATATTTCGTTTAAACGGTGGTAGGGTTGTGTATATTGTTCAAACCGTACAAACACCCCAACCCATTCCCTGGGAGTTTTCGCAGCGAGCGTTTCACCGACAGACTCGAGACGAAATGAATTCACCCGCAAATGACAGGAAAATAATAATACAAAACCACACGAACCTGCCCGCAATGCCCCTGTCAGTGGAAATTTGTCATTCCACAAGAGCCACCCCTCTTCAGAGCGCCGATCGCCTCCTCCGGTTTCCCCTTCTTGCGCAGCGCTCGCGTTAATTAACCACTCGGCATGGAGTTTCGACCGGGCCACGCTTCATTTGCCTGCCGGCGAAATAATTAAGCGCCGCAGTCTGCTGAGCGGCCAACGGTGGGCAGGGCAGGGCACGGGCAGGCGGCAATCAGAGGCGGCACGGGCAAGGGTTCCCACGTGAATTTGCTCACTTAGCGGACGGACTGTGCCATTCTAGATCATCGCACTAAATCACGGGGCAGTTTAACGCCGCGCCCAACGCACTTGGCTGGGTTTTTTTCTCTCTCACGTAATAATAGCAGGGGGTTTGTGGTTTTGTGGCTAGCAAAGTTGTTTTTTTGCTGGAAATTAAAGTTGTTGTTGTTGCTGCTGCTACTGCTGTTGTTTTCTGCTGGGTTAGTAAGCCATGCGTGTGGCCCAAGAGGGGAAGCGTTGATAGGAATTTTCCGGTCAGTGACCCATGCGAACTCATATCCCTCACGCCATCATGAAAATGTTGCCTTGGAAATGTGATTAAATTATTACACATTCCTCAAGTTGTCTCTCTTGGCCTAATAAGTGTGCAAGAAAATAATTGGTGCCCAGAATATTTTTTATGTCATTGTCGTGATAAAAAAATTCTTTAAAAGTACAACTTTTGAGAACAGTTGGCATCAGCCTTGCTTGCCAAAGAGTTGAAAACTACAACTTCAAAGATTCTACATCCACCCCAGAATGGTTAAACAATTATTACGATCTACGCCTGAATTTAATCGTGACATTCGAATCAAGGGTGTGTTTCGGTACACGCCTACTCTTGGCGAACACCTACAGTGCAGTACATCTATTTTTAAATCCTTTATATTAAGTTCGCTTGCTTGCTTGCGCGCTTACGACCGTGCAAATCTTTACGTCGTTTTTTAACCCACTTCCCGTAATCCAATCGAGCTGACATTTTCCACACAGACTCGTTGTGCGTGACAAAGAATTTTCGTGAAAAAAAATTTGCAAAATATTACACTTTTTAGGATTTTTTTTTATATTTAATTACCAATTGCTTAATGGTGGCAGGCAATCATCTGACCCATAGGTGGCAGCCATCTCAAGCCAGAGGACGAGATGACTCTAGCCGCCACGCATATAAAGGATTTATAGTGAAAAACTTAGTTTTTACGGGTTAATTTTTAGAGTCTCAAACTGGAAGAAAATGCAAATCACTCGTGCTACCTTTTCCTCTTAAGCATTACTCTGTGTAATAGGTCTCGGTCGTGGTTTAAGCTTTAGGAGACCACACTTCTGAACGCTGCATCACAACACTGGGCAAGACAATAAAACCTAAATAAGGTGACAGTATTGTACTTGTGTGGTTATTGGCCCAATGAAAGTCACACCCATCGACGTTACGTCAATGGGCAGGTTCAATGGGCAGGTACAATGGTTAGCTAACTGATGGTAGATAATACGTAATTCCATTTTACAAGCAAAGAGCTGTAAACTATACTAATAGCGAACAATATTCCCACTGATATATAGTGTTTGGTATATGTTATGTATATGGCTCGATTCTTCACTACGTACCCAGACCTCACACGTCTCCTGCAATTGGAGTGGCATCTCAGACATTAGAATCTGTCATTTTTATCAAGCGACATGGATGATCCTTCCGCTCCCCTCCAAATCCCTCACTGGCCTCTCACTCCACCACTGGCCAATCTCACGCGTTACCCACTATCAGGCTTGAGAAGTGTGCCTACCAGAGATGCCTGGTAACGGGAAATTCCTCTCATCCGTAATGATACGGGCGAAGAGTGTGGACACTATGGGCGGGCATTATCCGCTTGTATCAGGAAGAAGCGTGGGCAAATGCGGATAATAGGATACATTTTCTGACACACTGCCATGTTATTCCTCTTATCCGTGCAAAGTGCAGATTATACGGTGAGAGACATTTATGCGCGGATAGTAAAAAGGTTAGTGCATCGATCCGGTGATGTGGTTGATAGGAACTGCAGGTAATAGAAGCGCTGATAGAAGCAGTTTTCAACGAAATGTTACTTGCAAGGCCTCGCATATAATTAATTAAACAAGTCCAGCCCTTTGTCAATCCACTGCTGGATGAAGGTCTCCCTCACAACGTCTCCTGTGGGGTAGGTATGATCTCCAGACCCTCGGCAGATATCACTCGCCACCAATGTTGGCCAGGAATGAAAGCTTCAGGTCACCGGGTTTGACACCCACTGCTCCATTACCCCATCTGCTAATTAAAAAGGCGTAAAATACATTGTGAATCACTGTGGCTTAAAGAGCACTTGCACAATTACAAAAAAAATGGCCGCAATGGTCAATAACGCTGCCCTAAAGAAGGAAAAAATACACAACAGGCAACGTTTCGGTCAGTGGGCCTTCTTCATCGCACATGTGCTGAAGAAAGGCCATGAAGAAAGGGCCATTAACCGAAACGTAAAAGATTGTGTAATATATATTTTTACGACCATGTTATTGACGAATGTGTTGATTTTTTTAAATTTGTGCACCACTGCCAACGCAGCCTAGGCCAAATCAAGTACTTACATAATTAGCTGAGCAGTAAAATAGTTGTTGGGAAATCATGCAATACGTTTAAACAAACCTTGGGCATGCATGCGTGCATGTTTGGACAAGTGTGTCTGAGTGCTAACAAGTACACACTTGCCTAGGCACATAAACGCCCGCAGCCTCACCCACTACAGCCCAAACACAAAAATTTTGAAATTTGCTCAATGCCAGTCATCTAGTGATGTGTCGACAACAAAATTCGGCTATTTTCCTTTTGGTAAGAAAAAAAAGGTTAATACTCTCTCCAAAGTAATAAAAAAAATACTACCAAGTCTTACCGCTTATATTTCCACAGCCCATTATTACGACGCACAATAGATTTTTTTGGGTTGGGTCACGTGATAATGTCCTTCTGTTAACCCATTGTTGGATTTGTTTGTTTGTTTCAATACCATTATTCATCGCCGTGGTCAATGTCAGCTGGTGAGGGGAAGAAAGAGGGGGCCGGCGCAGGACCGGCTCAGATATCGCCTCACCACTGACGTTAGCCGTAGCACAATAATTAAACTCAGGTTGACAGGTTCATGTTAGAAACTTGCATTTAAGAGCATTTGGCCGCTATACATTTCCACGTGGTAAGCCACTACACTGAGCTATCACTTGTGGCCAGGTTGCTTCTGAGAAAACAGCTAATAGCTCAGGTGGGTCTTACCTGGTAAAATGGTTTAAAAAATTGGTTAGTTTACTTGACTTTGTAATGCACTAACCACTGCGTCGCCACTTCTCCACCCCATTTTATGCCACCTCCGATCAGCACGGTCAGCTACGTATGGTGCAAAAGAAGTTCAACATGCATACATACAACACCACCAGTACAGTATGTTAATTTCACTTGAACTCCCACTGGCCAAGCCCCGTTCTCGTGCATCACTCCAACATCTATTAAATGTTCTGAAGCGTGAATTTGCAATAATGAAATGACTTCCATCAATGACGACGACGTACATAATCACAGGGAACGTCAACTAGTGCTATGTGGTATGCGAGGGGGTGGGTGGGGGGATTGTGGGATTGTGGGAGTTGTATTTTTTCTTGTCATCGAGACCGTTTTTAAAGGGGGTAAAACATTCCCTTATCTCAAAATCAAATTCTGCAGCCTTTCATGCTATTTAAAAGGCGTGGAATGGAGGCGGTTAACTCCTTACCGCTTGACCAAATACGTGCAAATTCATCACGCAATCGAAAGCAAAGGTAAACAATGCAGCAGCATGTCAGGAAAACAGCTCTGCTTTCAACTCCTATCGCTGTAAAATAATGTTATTAGAATGCAAAGAAGGCAGAGGGCAGAACGGGGTGATAATTTTTACTGCCAATTCCCTCACCCTGTATCAAACCTCCTTGTGTTTCTCTGCCCCCAGTCTCTTCTTTATGAAATGACAGAGACGTGGAGAAGAAATCAACTCGTGTGCAGGCGCTAGATCTATCATTTCGGCGCAGGATCGTGAGGGACAGCGATGGCTTTGGGAAGGGGCCTTCATTTAGCAGCGGATTAGTCATGGCCGACGTTGATGATGAAAATTCTCAAGATTCATCTCGTTCCTGTAGGGACTCAGGTTCGGCTGCAGTAACATTGCATCGATGCTATTCACTGCTGTGGCTGGATAGTGGCTTTGCTGTGGGATAAGCAGCAATGGGCACCACAATGTTTGAGATGTTTAATACCTCGTCCGGTATACAGGAGGTTGTGGGTTCGATCCCGACCTTGATGCCTGTATATTTGGAGTTTGAATGTTCTCTCTCCCCGTGGTTGCATGGATTTCTCTCCGCGTCCTCTGGTTTTTCCCTCCACATTTAGAAACATTTGTTTAGAGTATTTGGCTGCTATAAATGTCCACATGATAAGCCACTTCGTTGAACTATCATTTGTGACCAGGTCGCTTCTTAAAAATAAAAAAATTGTTTACTTTAGTGCAATATCATCTGATGCTAGATCTGATACAATGAAAAAGGTCAAGTTTGTTACAGTGTACTTGTTTAACTTGGCCATTAACACCGCACATCTTTTCAGGATTTGGCATTGCGCATAGCTTGCCTTTTTTAGATAGCACATCATTCAGAGGTTGATGCCCAGTATAAGCCGACTGTTTTTGTAAACCTTTCATTCATCTGTGTCAAAAATACAAATTTCGGAATGTGACCTCTTCTTCAACCATCAGCTTCACCCATTTGGATACAGTCCGTGTGAAATGCTGATGGGGGAATTGGGCTTGAGTCACAGGCAGAGAATGTTGAATGTTTCTCTTATCAGTTGCGCGTGGAACATCCTCCACAGCTCACCATTGTATATTACTGCATCTCAACGATAAATACAACAATAACCGTATTAATGCTTGAAAAAAAAAAAAAAAAATTTCAATGATGGGAAAAAAATAACAATTAAGCCTTAGGTTGGCACAGTCAGCTTGTAATGTCACGCAGTTGCGCTCTTGTCAGCTGAGAGATACGAGACCGCATTACAATTCTGTAAAGTTGAAACTTTAAAAATGCAATAGTCATGGATAATAGCTACAAAAAGATCCATTATCATAATACTTGTCAACTGTACAGCTTTAAGGAAGCAAGCTGCCGGTTTTGAAACTATTTTTTTTTACCACGTACCGACTTTCAAAGCTAATTGTGCCACTATAATGTAGTAAATAAAAATTGCCGATGTGATTCTGTGAAAAATCTAATTGCGGTAAACAGTATTTAAAACAAGATAGTCAGCAGACTACCGCTGCAATAGGTATGGGTTGGCAATTATGCGTTGTGAAGAAGTTTAAGTACAGTACGGTAAAAAAGTGAAGGGCAAGATTTATGGAGCACGCCGATTGATGGGGCAGGGTGGTGGTGTTCCAAGAACCACACAAACGCGAGCCTTGTACATGTAAAAAAAAAGTGAAAATATAAAAGAAAACAGATTTTTTTTTAAATGTCTTAGATTAGATGACATTTTTTCATGGCAAATCGATGGAATCGTGCGCGTTCAGCGAAAGGGCACGCAAGTACAGCGTGGTTCTAGAAGTGCCTTATCCGTGCATGCCCGAAACGATACAGTCAAGGTGCAATTTTTTTTTGCTTGCGTGTGCGTTAAAACTGCTTTACAGGAGAAACGTGAAGGCAATCGCCCTGCCCGTGTGCTCTCTCCGTCTCTCTGTTGAGCACAGCACAAAAGGACCGGGGGTGGCGGTGGGGGGGGAGACACACGCAAACGAGAACCGCACAATACCCGACCAGCATCAAGCTCCTTAGCAAGACACTGAGACCTTGTGCAAGGTCACATCAGGTCAGGATGTGTCTCACATCCTCACTGCCACGATTTGACGAATGCAATACAGGTTTGGATTTTACATGGCATCTAAATGCGGCCGCATCTCACGACGTCGTGCAGAAGCGGCGAGCCCATGTCTATTTAATACTGCAGAGAGGCGCTCAGTCATAGGCAAAGGGGAGGAGAAGGGGAAAGTCTTGAACAGGGGCAGGAGAGTCGACAGCACAGACGGCGATGGGAAGGGAATTCCAGACAATGGGCGACCTCCCACTGAGTGAAGATTGTCTGGGGGTCGGGAGAGTACAATGAAGGGAAGTTGAATGGCGCCGTGGTGGCGAGATGTTAACTACCTCGCCTGGTTTCCAGGAGGTCGTGGGTTTTATCCCGACCCTGACACCTGTATATTTGGAGTTTGCGTGTTCTCCCCGTGATCGCAAAGATTTCTCTCCGGTTCCTCCAGGTTTTTCTCTTCACATTTATAAAAAAAACATGAGTTTGAAATATTCGACTGGTGACTTCGTTGAGCATTCATTTGTGGGCAGGTCACTTCTGAAAAAGAGCTATACACGTCAGTGGGCCTTATCTGTTAAAATGGAAAAAAAAATTCATTTTTAAATCGTTTATATTAAGTTCACTTGCGCGCTTGCTTGCTTATCCCACTTCCCGTGATCTAATTGAGCTGACATTTTCCACACAGACTCGTTGTGCGTGACAATTAATGTTCGTGAAATTTTTATTCCAAAATTTTACAATTTTTAGGACAAAAATATTATATTTAATTACCAATTGCTTAATGGTGCCATGCAATCATCTGACCCATAGGTGGCAGCCATCTCAAGCCAGAGGACGAGAGGACTCTAGCCGCCACGCATATAAAGGATTTATAGTGAAACACTTTGTTTTTACGGGTTATACTTGTTAGTTCATAGATGAGAATGGAGAGGTAGGAGTGTGAAAAGGAGTATGTATGTATGTACGCTGCACTTCTTTAACACGGTACGTAGCCAACCGTGCTAATCGGAGGTGTGAAAAGTGGGGTGAGATGAGAGGGCAGATGTAGTAGGCATGGCGAGTCCACTGACGACACTGATGGTGAATACCTTGACAGTGTTTACTGGACACGACATTTACACTGTATAGAAGAGCTAAGTGGCCACGGCTGCCTAAAGTTTGAATATTACACTGTCATAGCTCTTGAATAACCTTCATGCTACAATAAATAATCCTTTTTACACGCTTTTATCTAACTCACTCTGTTCTAATTGTTGTCGTCGTATCCTCAAATCTTGTAACTCAATTTTTACCCACTTCCCAATGTGGTATCGACTGCAAACTTGGTATACTTATGTCATACTGATGACAATACTATATTCTATCAAGAAAGTTTTTTTTAAACATTATTTTTTAAATGTTACCTTTCGCCTTGGGTATAATTGTCCACGCTCAACTGACGTTGGCTGTAAATCACCATGGCCCCCTTACGTGATGGCAAGCTTCGGGGCCACTTCATCGAGTCGTGGAGTTCTGCCATTACGAGTAGGGTACATTTCATTAAAGCGTGTTTAAAAAATAAAAGTTTGTTTAAATATTACTTTTAATATCATCTTCTGCCCTTCTGCAAGTCCTGCGTATGAACCAAAACACACCTAAGTATGGAGGCCGTGTTGTTCAAGACGACAGGTGTTTTTACTGGCAGCGTTTGTTTTGATACATCATGCAAAACCAATGTTACAGTGAGTCAGGTGTCATACCATCACCTGTCATCAAATCTTGACACACCCATTGTCTCGATCAGACGCCACATTGTACGGGCGTCACTGACACCACTGAACTAAATATAAACACAATAGGTACGTTACTTCGTCATAAATCCTGCATACAGATACAATGCCAGCAGGTGTGTAGGGGGGGATATGCTCGTGCAGTATAAAGATCCTCAATTCAATCCGGACCAGTCCATTAAAAAAAGCGAGGCGAGTTAATGCCAATCAGCCAGCCCATCCACCACTCTGATCGCAGACATCAGCGTGGATCAAAGGTCAAGGCGAGCGTGCCAGCGTTTATTAATCAAGTCTCAAGCAGCACCTTTTGCTTGTTGCGACTTTGCGCGTTTTGTATTTGCTTAATATTTAATATAAAACGCCCCGGCAGACATGTT
Source organism: Lethenteron reissneri (assembly GCF_015708825.2). Classification (NCBI taxonomy): domain Eukaryota; kingdom Metazoa; phylum Chordata; class Hyperoartia; order Petromyzontiformes; family Petromyzontidae; genus Lethenteron; species Lethenteron reissneri. Next base: position 6,348,454 of record NC_083805.1, read on the forward strand.
TGGGAGGAAGCGTTTGACCTTCGCAGAAGTCGCCAAACCGGAACTCGGATGGACAAAACCTGCCTGGCAGGTACGGGGGCCCTGCACGTCATGGCGATGCAAATAATGATCCTCCAGTCGCGGGGCGGTGTCACGATATCGATCACTCCACTGCTGGATGAAATGGATTAACTCGTGCCCACAAGTATCAGTCGTGATTGGTGCTCGCTTGACCGTACATTCACTGCGCTGATCAGTGACAGGTTGGTGAAGTTGGTTGGTAATGGTGGGGGGGGGACCTGGGGGGTGGGGGGGCGGGGTTCCTGGGTGGGGGGCCTGAGTGGAGGTCTTGGGTGGGGACCCCCCCCTGGTTCACAAACACTTGTCACTTGATGATAGCCACGACCGGGAATCGAACTCAGGTCACCGGGTTTCATAGCGCAGTGTGCTCACCCCTGCGCCACCGCCATAGCGATGTCCACGCTGCCTCCTTTATTAAAAACGGCTTTGTCCTCTCTCAACAGGAATGCTCACTTGAGAGAGAGAGGGAGGGAGACCACGGTCTTCTCGGGGGGCCTGGTGACAAGGTTAGCACAAAACAAAGGGGCCCTCGCTCACTCTCATATCTGGGCACTCTGCCACAACTGCAATGTGCCAACACGTAGAGCAAAAATTCCAATCTCTCTGCCTTGTTACAGATTTGTGTCATGGGACGTTTCGTGCCAGAGACGCGACTGCCCGTGCTGAGGCCGAGCGAACGCCGTTGGCGATAACGAACGGCCCTCTCGTGTGGACGTGGACTTTGCAGTTCGGGCCACACGACAAGGCCGCTGGGGAGTGGCACAGAGGTGTGACATCATACGTGGCGTCAACATCTCCTGAAGGGGTTGTTACCATAACGAGGTCTCACCATGATCGCAAGGACGTTGTCTTCATTAACCCGGTGCACAGTTCCCCTGAGATAAAGCACTCGCGTAACCTGCAGCCATTGCGTCGACTGTGCCACCTTGCACGGATAATTTCCACAAACGCCGCCATCTCATCTTGCACATATTGTGGTCACTTTTGCTTCTAACCGTTAGAAAGGGGAATAATATAATAAAGTGCGCATATATATGGTGACACGTTCCACAGCTGAGAATTAGTACGTCGGTCTTAAGCTGCTCATCTAGACTGTGAACGTAATGTCCAATTTATGAGAGAGAGCGGAACTGTGGAGACGGCTTGTGCAGAAAGAGGAGCGCATCGATTGGCGAATGTAGGCAGGTTATCCATAAGAGGTTTTTGGGGTTAGATCATGTAAATATAAATGCGTCGTTAAACCCGCCACCACCCGACACAGCCAATTAGTAAGGTTTGTCGTGTAAACAAAACATGCCAATTCGTTACTAGTACAGCACGCAGGTGTGTTGTAGAATAAACCCACAACATTTACAATTAGAGTACGACGTTTCGCCAGTAATTACAACTTGCATCATCAGGCGATAGCCACAGATGCGGAGAAATCCTCCTGTTTCGGTCTTCGAGGGATAAATGTGACGTCGGCACTTGCGAGCCAATCAGGTACGAAGGCCAGATGATAATACAATGGATAATATTGGTCACGAAAGCCTACGTGTCGAATAGGCAGGTTAATGCCTTCATTCAAACCGTTAAGAAAAACGAGTGGGACTTGGGCAGGATACGTCGCTCGAAAAAAAGGTTAATGGCTGACGGTCAAGACTAATGATGGAGTGGCAGCCGAAGAATGAGGCGCATCTGAGAAGATGTCCATCGCGGAGATGCAGCAATTAAATCTCAGAATTGTAATGTTTGGTGCCTCCGGTGGCTTGGGAAGGCCTTCATCCAGCAGTGGGCTGACCTTGGCCAATAATGACGATAAACTATGTGCATTCCTGAAAAACAACGAGGACCTACAGTGCTCAATATGCACGTGGTTTTGTTTCCAATACTAAGCATAGACACATGTTTGGAACGTATTTTGCCTTTTAAGCGCGTTTCAATTGTTCTGAAGCCAAGTGGTGTTTGAAAAATCTTAACACCTGTTTCATGGCCAGGAAGGGTAGCCTGTTTTTATTTTTTTTATCAGTTTTTATACCGGCAAAAAAGTACCATAGATATGGAACTTCCCATGTCACCCTGCATCCATGCAAACAATAACAACACGAAAAACGACAATAACCAGAAAAACGGTGGCTATGTCATCAACTTTAAAGAAAGCAACGTGCATTAGGTTACTGCGATAAACAGCCCTAACAGCGTATACAGACGCGTGCAAAGGATAACACTAATTCTGCTACCGTCAGTGAATCTACTGAGAAGCTCATTCCCCTTGATGCGTAAGAGGATTGCAGATGACGCTAATCTAGCACGAGCGAGGATCTTAGCACACCGCTCCTACTCTTCGTGCTCCTCACATCGTCTCGTAACTGTACTGTTCCATCTGCCAAGAGAACCCTGTGTCATTGTTGAGAAAACTAGCTGCTGGACGGGGGCCTTTCTTAAGCGTGTGCAGGTCACGAGTGTTATTTGTCCATACTTTACCACGCTGGTCAATGCGAGGAGCACAGACGTGGAAGCATAGCAACACATTACAACGATAGTTCTGGAAAAAGTGGTATACCCTACCGATAATGAATAAATGTGCGAGGCGCAGAACCACAATGCACGGGCAGCAAGACACGTTGTGCCCATGCAATGGATTGTAACGATGTGGAAATTATCATATTAAGCTCACAAACAACAAAACATTGAATCGTACCCACGATAATCTCTCCGCTTAGGGTCGTATAAGTTGTATGCTGCTATATATTGTTAAATATAGTGGGATCGGCAAGCAAATTTAATCGTGACCCTCCATTGCCACAAGGATGACAATCATAACATTTGAATGTGCGTACATTTCTGCAGACGCCAAGAAAATTATAATTACATAGGGGACAATATTGGTGCATTGTCACACATTGTATGCATGTATGTTGAACTTTTTTCTCACCGGACATAGCCAACAGCGCTAATCGGAGGTGGGGGAAATCGTCACACATATATTGTTGTCGAACATCCACTGGCGTGCATGCAAAATCAAAACGTATCTCTCAGTCAGCGCCAACGGTACACGCTCGAAAGGTGGAATGTGCGTAAAAGCCTTCGCATAAAAGTGCCATCGAGCTGAAGCAACTCGGCCGTAACCAACACCAGAAGGGAGCGACCGGCGGCCATCCGTTGACGAGCGAACGATTGCCAAGAGGCGAAAAAATAAGTGGAGGGAGATTAATAGGAGACGGCCCTGAAAGTAAAAATAATAATACAACGCGCTTTTATCGCCTCAAGACAGGTGTTGCGATCACCAACACTGCTGAACAACAGATAGTCAACCTTAGTTTCAAGCACATGCTGGGGGGGCAAGCCATACTTTTTAGCAAACAATAAAGCGTGCTGTGCTTTTTGCCCAGTTTCAAATAACATTAAATTAATCCCCCCTCCACCACCACGCATCGTTATTTGCGTGAATGTTCCCATTAACTAGCTGTATTTGACCTTCGTGCCTCATAAGGACGAGTTATGGACGAAGACGTTCCCGCACACCCCTTGCTGGTTATGGGGGGGGGGGGGGGGTGTATTGGTTGTCCATACTCCACCGCACGGGTCTACGCAGGTTGGCTACATGGGGTGGTGGAATCGGGAGCGGATCGAACATCGCTCGCCGATCGATGTTGGAGCACGCGGATCGCCAGGTTCACAGCGCAGTGTGCGAACACTCATGCCACTCACACTACCCAACCACCCTACCCCAAGCAGGGAGCGGCACTATGCCGTACTCCAAGGTGCAACGACGCAGCAATTAATCAATTGACCTGATTGTTTAAGCTCACGGAAAACATAAATCAAATCGCGCGTGTGAGAATCGATGTGTCTGTGTATACGTACTTTGGATTGAATGGGTTGACATAACCCCTGTAAGCCATGAGGTAAAAAAAATGTGTGTATATAGTTCAATCGCAACCACTCAGATTTTCAAGCGGGCCCGACGCATCACACGTTTAATATAAATGACTCGTATACAAACCCTGAATATGTTTGCACATGAGCAGTAAGTAAAAAGCCATTACCTAGCCTGCAAAGTGTTGTAATGCCGTAATTACGTCCGCAAGAATGCGTTACGTGACAGTTCGCACAGCGGGTGCATAATGCATAGGCGCGCACGTATAGCGTTGCAGGGGGCACGTCTGCGGCACTCAGAGGAAATCATTACGTGACGGGACCCGATTCAATACAAGCGCATCAATAGTAGTTTTACATATTGTCCTCAATTGAGCAGCGAGTAGGCTTGCCAGCTCATTGGGGGCGGCCATCGGGAGGTGGCAGTGCCCTTGCAATTTCTAAAATCCTAGATGAAAGGAGAGGTAGATGGAGTGACACAAGAGGAACGCAAACAAGAAACAATGGTGCGGGGAGAGAGATGCAGACAGAGGGGAGTTTGTGCCCTTCACGTTCACGAGGGCTTTATTTTGAGATTATATTTCGTGCACCTTTCTTTTCATCAATCCGCACGCCCCCCCCATGCCCCCCGCCCACCTTGAGGTGCTTAGAGCCCCCCTAGTTTTTTTCGTGGTTCGCTGACCGTTCTCCCTTCGAAACTACACAAGGCAGCCGTCACATGCCGGTTTGAGTGGTTGGATCGCTGCCAAGCCAGGCAGGAAACGTGAGTGGCTTCGGTTGCGTGGCGACTGCACGGGGGGTGGGGGGGGACGAACCACAGAGATGGTGGTGGCACAGTGGATCCAAGGTGGGGCTGAACGATTAATCGATTTCAAATCGAAATGGCAATTTCAAAACAATGCGGTGAGCAAATCGCAAAGGCCGCGATTTTTTACGATTTGAAAAGTCCTGTTACTTTCTTGTTGGGACTTTTTTATTTTCTATTATTATAACTTTATTTATTTAACTTAACAATTGTTCTATGTTTGATTGTTCTATTTCAATTAAAATATTTTAATAAATACATGTTGGAAGCAATTAATATATTTTAAGCTTTTATCCTTGCATTAGCATATATAGAGCAGTTCATATTTTGATTGTATCACAGTGAATCTTGAACTAAAGCTTGACTTTAAAAAATTTAATCGCAAATCAAATTGCGATCGCAATATCTGTAAGAAAAATCGCAATTAGATATTTTCCCCAAATCGTTCAGCCCTCGTCCAAGGTGGGCTGCTGCATTCGCCAAATTTTTTCCGCACCCAGTGTGCCTTGGAGAAGAGTCCAGGTGCGAGGCGCAAAAGGGCACGGTGTTATTATGGTTGGTCTGTCGTCGTCGATGATGACGATGGCCAGCGGAATTTGGGTCGAGTCTTTGCCATGAAGATGAAAAAAAAACATTCCCGCAAAAATTTGAGCGCCCAGTGTCAACTCAGCATTTAAATTAGTCATTAAAATTTAAAAATGTTGACGAAATGAAATCCACAGACTTGGAGTCAAATTCCGCAGGTTGCCATCGACGAGGCGAAGATTAAAGACTTCAACTGCCGATTAAATTAGCCCCGGCAACTAATGAAGGCAAGTTGTACGAGACGTTAATTCATGTACTTGTATACGCACAGCATCTTTGTCAATCCGCTGCTGGATGAGGGCCTCCCCACTATGTGCAGGTCGTGCAGTTGTTGAGCATATTTCGATTTAAAGCTTTCGTGACTGCAGGGATTCATCTTCTTGGTTCTTTCGGTAAAGTTGAGCATACTTTACCACCCTCCTTGGTGCGGGTTAGTGGATGCCAGAGGGGCATAGAGATGGGAGCACGGAGGTTACAATACATTGGACATTGATGCACTGTCTTTTTGCCGTCATCTATGTAAAGAAGAGCCGACGCAAGGTTGCAGGGGGTTCGTCTTTTAATCCTTTTCTCCCATCCACACCTGTCCCCAGCCGTCCCAATCTCGTTCCCGCCAACCAACCCCTTCTTCCCGCCCGTTCTCTCCCTTATATCTCCTCACCTGCTCCTCCCCCTTCTCCTGTCACCGTCCCACCAACCCTTCTATTGGTGGGAATCCTTCCTCTGACACCCCTACATCTACACAGCACCGGAGTGCTCTACTTCTTTATTTTCATGGGTATTTGTGGATAACAGAATGTGTCAATTGCACCCTTACATCATGGCGAATAAGACGAGTTCTACTGCATAGTTGATTTGGTTCTATGGGGAGCATGGTTACATAAACCTTGCACCCGTTCTCTTTGACACAAACACTGGAGGCACGTCAATTCTGGCCCCCTCTGGAGGAAAGCACCGCCGCAACTACGAAAGGAGCAAAGGAATGACAGCCAGAAGAAGTGGCAGCAAGGGAGAGAAAGACGGCAGGATGATCTCACGCACTGGTGTGGCGAGCTTGTATGTATGAACTTATTTCGCACCATACGTAACCAACCGTGCTATTCGGAGGTGCGGGGGAAGAACAACAAACTAAACACAAAAAGCAGTTATAAAGAAATGAGTTTTGAATCTAGATTTAAAAGTGCATAGCTCCAGTGGCTTCCTAATATCGGAAAGGAAGGGCATTCCAGACGGCCGTAGAAGCACACCTGAGAGCACGTGATGCAGTGACCATCTTTGTTCGATGGTCAGCCAAAACAAGCTTGGCATGGGCCCCTGGTGCTTGGAATAATATTAGGCCTTCTCCACGCCTATTCCAAAATTATTGAGCAGCCGGAGGGGACCGCGCGAGCTCCCCAAGTGCAGCCAGAGTGGCCGCGGGCCCGATAGCCGTGCCAAGGTCCTCACCGCCACGATCTGCTGCAGGAGCCGTTGGTTCTGCTCGCTGAGCTCGCGAAGTGCCCGCGACTTCTCACGGTCAGTCTCCAGGCTGCCCTGCTGCTTCCTGTCCAGCTCCTGGCGCACGTGGGTCAGCTCCACCTCCAGCTCGGCGACGCGGCCCTCCCACTCGCTCTCGCGCACCTCCAGCCGCCTCACTGCTCCATGACGCTCTTGCTCCAGGCGCTGGGAAAGTCGACGGGATACAGGGGGAGGGCGTTTGCAAAAATTACTCACAGGAGTCGCGTGGCAATCTCAGAACTCCCCGCAGGAGTTTTCGCGGTTTGCGTTGTGAAGCTTTCCGTTGTATTTCGAGGTTGTCGTTCGGCGTGGCCTCTGACGTTTGGCTCCACACGCTGGTTAGTTTCTTCGTCGGAAGCGGAATTTAGTTCTCGAAGAAATGTGGGGGTGGGGGGTTTATGATGATCAATGAGCAGTGCTCGTCAAAGCATCAGCAAGGCAGGGAGAGAACCAACAGCAACACCCACGTTGCATGCATTCTTCTCGCAAGGAGCTGACTTCAGTTCCTCAAGAAAGCACCCATTACGTGGAGCGAAGCGTCAGACATCGTGCTGAACAACACGTGGTACAAAACCGAAAATCCATCTGAAGGCTACAATTACAGAACGTTTCCCCGGTTTACCATCCAATTTTAAATATCAGAAAAACTAGATAATTTATTCAAATAGAAGTTTTTTTTAGGAATTTGAATAAACAGATGAAAAAAGTCCTTCCAAGAACATATCCTCCTGATAAGACGAACAAAAGTACGTCCGCTATATATTGTACTTCAAAAAATATTAATTATCGATGCAGTGAATACATTTTAATTTGAATAGGTTACACGTGATGGATTTATATTCAATTGCAGACGTTACAATCGTGAACAAACTGTAAAACTATCTTGTCATCTTCGGCTAGATTCCCTCGCACAAAGTGCTGTACATGCTAAACCACAATTTTATGACGAACACGGAGGGCTGCAATATAGGAGACCGAGGATGTTAATTTGTGTGACAAGTCTCAGTCATATTTACAGTGACGATGTCATGTTTACACGGCAATGTTGCCTCGATTCGAAACCAGTTGTTAACCTCTTCTTTCAGCGTTTCTGACTATCCCTCAGGAGGTGCATTTGTTAACACGGTAAACACCCACACACAGGAGGAAGTACACAGCTTTGATCCAAAGACGCCCAAGCTCATTAGTCAAAGGAAGGATTGAATGCACCAAGCAAAATTGTGTCATCCAGTGCCCATCTGACACACACACGTCACACACACTAGCAACAAAACACGAAATGTAAGCACATTGTGCATGCACATCGACGGATGCCAAACATTTGATGAGATCATTTACGTTGGTTCATAGACGGGGTGATGTGGGTTTTAGCTTTCGTTTCATCTGAAATTCAATCAGAGATTCAAAAAGTGTCGTGTTGATTTTAGTTTTTTTCAAGAGTTGTCAAGTTATGTTACCTGGGACCTCCCCCACTCATGCCCCCAACTTAGCTAACCGTCACTGACCAGTGTGGTAAAGTATGGTCAAACAACTTCCACAAGAAGCCCTGCATGACGATGTCATAATCCAGTATTGTAGTCGATTGACAAAGGGCTCAACATTATTCCAGTTCAGTGGTATTTTTAAGAGTTATCTATGATGTAAGTTAACGTTTCTGCCCTGGAATTAAGTGCTTACTAACCCAGTTGCAATTTGTGTTAAAAAGTAGGAATTAACATTTTTTAAAAGTATTTTCAATTGGCAAACGCTGTTATTTAATTACAAACTAAGAGAAGCTGCCCATTGGTTCGTAAATTTCAGTTAATCATATTAACATAATGCATTCCCTAAACTGTCATAACGGAAGATTCAGATAAAGAAAAACAATCTGGATGACGAAGGCAACTTGTAAAACATTACCCCAACTTTAGGAAGTAGATCAACTTATTTCAGGCAATGCCCATTGAACTTAAGCAATGCTTTTATAATGGCATCTGAGAAGATCCGGGGGAATACCTTGCAACACAAAGCCTTTACACAATGATGGACTGTAAAAAATGTTAATTCACTGTACTGGCAAAGATTCATGAAATATAATGCATCTTAATGACAGATTGTGTCAGCAAAGCAAATCATTCCATCTCACACTAAATCTATCCAAAGTGAGTCAGCCAGTTTCTAGTGGGGGTACAGCTGTGGGTATGGAACATTATTCATGAGTCTGTTAACATTTTTCATAATAGGTTATTTAGTGATATGTATTACTGTACTCTTTGGTTCTTTCGGTAAAGTCACGTAGGTATAGTGCGTTAACCACGTTGCCACCGCTCCACTCGGCTTAATAATAACCAGACATTCACACGTATCTACTTGTCAAGGTTGTCAGTCGCCCTTGTGCAACATGAAACTTCACAGGCACTCCTTGTGTGAACCGCAGGTGCATATCTCAGTGTTATTAGGAATTTTGAAGACCGTATTTCCCTGCAAAGCCAACAGCCTATCAGAGGCAACGTATGACTGACACAACTGGGATGTTAACCACAACACTCAACGACACTCGTACCCTGGCACGCACGACGTGCCCACAATGTAACACTTTTAATGTGGACAGCGCATTGCATAAGACCACATTTCTACCCTCCCCTTACTGAATTTGAAAGCAAAACGTTGGGGGTGTACTTTACAAATCTGGTGTGCGAGACCAAATTAGTACACTTTATAGAAACCGGGGAACATGCGTGCAGGTTCATCTTTCTTTTAGGAGAATACGTCACACTGTGTTAATGTACATCCGCGAATGTACGTGGACGACATTACTTGTGTACAATGTAATGCATCCAGAATACACGATACGGCCACCTTCATTGGCCACGAATTATCCACTGCAGGATGACGGCCACCCCAAGCCGTTGCAATTACTCAGTCGCACAACATTACCAACCCCAGATTTGAAGCTTTCGTGACTGCAATGATTCATATTCTTAGGTTTTTTCGGTAAAGTCACGTAGGTAAAAAATGTAAATTAGGGTTGTGCTGTGACGGTTCCACCTGAAGACGGAAGCTTGCGTTGCCTCCGAAACGTCGTGATTTTTATTTTATTTTTATTTTACTTTATTCATTTAAATTTTAAATTTTTACCTACGTGACTTTACCGAAAAAACCTAAGAATATTACCAACCCCCACATCTAGCTGCGGCACACGAGCAGAAGTCATTGCTTCATCTCGTGGGTAAAAACAACGTCTGGGGCCTGTGCCCTGCTGTGGCTGCCACTCTGTCCTTAGTCTTGACCGTCGCCCATCATCCATTCGAGCGACGCGTCTTTCTTTGTCGAAACCCAACCTTATACTTTCTTTACAGTCAACGTCACGTCTCTCTAACTTGTAATTGCTCTCTAAACCTTCTCTCAGTTGAATTTCCAAGCAGTCGCCAGAGTACACAGTAGAGAATATAGGTGCAATATATAAAAATGTGTACATCCCATCTAAATTTTTTAAAATGTCCGTGAAATGTATTTACAGTAAAGCGTTACCATCATCTAAAACGAGTGGTCCCTGTTCTACACAGCTGTGTACACTATTGACAGAGGCACGTTGTGCTGCGTAGCCCGTCTAAAATTACAGGCACTGTATACAAAATACACAAGGCAGAAAGGTAGCAACGTAACGACGAAGCATGTTCAGAACCGTGCGTTTGAGAGTATTTGGCTGCAATACATCTCCACACGTGATAAGCCATTTCGTTGAGCTCTCATTTCTGATAGCCAGGTCGCTTCTAGACAATACGTTACAGCTCAGTGGGCCTTACCTGGTAAAATAAAATAAAAACTATTCTAATAGTTTAGCGTGCTCAAAACACCAATAGATTTAAGGTTGGTCACTATTAAGTCACTTTCACCACGAACAAAATTCTGTCTTTTTTTACTTTCGGTAAAGTGTTGCGATCGAAACGTCGTGGATTTTTTGCTTTTATTATTATCAATTTATTATTTTTATTTCATTTAATGTTATTATCTTTAATTTTATTTTCTATCTACGTGACTTTACCGAAAGAACCAAGCATAAAAATTCTGTATATTAAAAAAGCACATATAAACACATGTAGAAGTACCGTATTCAATCTAGAAGTATTATGAATGTTTGGAACTCCTGTATTGATGTTGCTGGAATCAGCCAAACGAGAGCACGCATCCAAAGGGACGACCAACGTGGGCATGGAGCGATGAATGAGATCAGTTCATGTGCAAGGAGTGAGACTGGTGGCAGCAGCACTTGACTGTGATGGATGGCCATTACAGGCCTTCATCCAGCAGTGGATAGTCAGTGGCTCACGGTGATGATCAGAATCTTCATTTAAAGTGGAAGAATCCGATGAGCTATAACGCATATTTTTCACAGGATGTCAAGTCGGGGCGGGTCACAAAGTTACAACGAACAAGACGATACAACAACACGACAGGAGTGAACAGATGAATTTGGTTGGTATCACTCGGTAATTTTAAGTGCATACCTGTTCATCCATACGGTTTACGCCGTATTCTTGTACACAGGGAAATTGAGTTTTCAGGTACATACGTCGTACAGCCGTTTCAATACGGGCAAAAGCTTTTCTTTGCCTATTTGTTCGCGTTTCTCCCTTATGATATGACTTTGTAGGATTGACGTTGAGATCCATAAGGGCACCGGGGTGACCAATAAGGTCTGAATTGGTCTGTAATAAAGGTAGGCACTGACAAGGGGTTTACAGGTATGTAAGTGGGTAATGTCATGGCCAGTAGGAACACAAGTGGGGGGACGACGGGGGGAGGGGTCAGCTTCCCCCCCCCCCGTGACCTTTGACAGAGAGGTCAGCTATCTGCTGCTCTCCCATGGCTGGCCACTCATGAGCTCCCATGGCTACTTGTCCCCCCCCATCTCCCCCCGACTCTAATAAACAACAAACCAGGTTTCACCAATGATTGGAAAATACTGCGTTGGCAGCAGTGCGCACAAGCAACATTGACAAAGCAACAAACAAGCTCACAATTCGTCAATAAAACCATCTTCAGGTTCTATACAGTATAACAGGCGACGTTTCAGGCAATGGCCCGATTTGTGTGTCAGGAAGAAATGTTACCAGGTAAAGCCCACTGAGCCATACTGTATGGCTCTTGTTCAGAAACGACCTACCCCGAAATGATAGCTCAACGGAGTAGCGTATCATGCGGAACTGTATAGCAGCCAAATATTCGAAACGCATGTTAATTCTAAACGTGGAGGGGGAAAAAAACCGGAGAACATGGAGAACAAGCCACGCGACCATGGGTGAAGAGACATGCAAACTCTCAACATACAGGCGTCAGGGTCGGGATCGAACCCATGACCTCCTGCAAACCAGGCGAGGTAGTTACCATCTCGCCACCATGGCGCCCAAATATGGCCAGCATATGTCAGCGCACGAAGTGGGTTATTGAACCCGGACTGTGTGGAGCTTCGAATCTTCACCCTAGCATGCGCGACGGGTGTTCTCCAATGCAGCTACAGTACACATACCCAAGTATCCTCAGAGAGCAAGACAATGATGAACGAACACCGAGCTTGTGAGCGCAGGTGAATGGACCGTAATTGTCTACCCTGCATCAAACACCAGCGGCGAGGGAGAATGCGCGCTTACCCCATTTGGCACCCGAATGAGCTCCCAGTACCGTGGCGTGAAACGTCGGACATTTGTGGCGAGCAACAACCCGCGAAACACACGTCGGAGATCGAGCACAGTTAAAAAGAAGTAATACTACAAAGATCCAATTGCAGGAACTATTTTGACGTTTAAGAGCTTGTGTTGGTCTTGGTCAGTTCTTAATTTCAGCATGAACTGGGGTTATTTTGGCACGGCACAATCTGTGTTGCCTTATCTTGTCCTCATTCTACCCTATATCCCTGTAAACATAAGCATAGGGCCATCGAAGTATAAAGTGCTATAATACAGGGTTCCCTGTGTTATGGACAGTAGCGCCTCACTCAAGATAGCCAAGCCCTACTTGTCACCGACCGATATATTAAACCGTTAATATAAAAATACACAAATATCCCAACACACATCGGAAGCTGCATTGTGAAGTGCGATCAATACCTTGACCGTGCGGTCTCGCTCAGCTGTGAGTCTGTTGCGTGGACACACACACACACAACATACGGTGCGCTGTGTCGCACACACACACACACAATTACCTCCATCCTCTCGATCAGCTCGGTCTGCTGGATCTCCTTTGTCCTGCGAAGTTCTTGGTTGTTCTCCAGCAAAGCCTTTCCCAGCTCGGCTAGCCATCACCAGCTCCGACTCTTTCTGGCGGAGCAGCTCAAGGAGTTCCTGCTCGCTGCAGTCGCCCTTCTGATCCTCCTGCTGCTGCTGTTGATGGTGGTGTTGGTGGTTGTGTTTCGCATCTCCCACTTCGTCTCGCCGCGGAGGAGCCGTGGTCTCTGCCATCTCGGCTTCAGCGGTGGAGTTTATTTAGCACAAGACGGATGAGTATACACCTACCCAGCTACTATATAGAGCGGCGGTGACTACGTGTACGCGCACCGGCTACACCTACCCACCTATCACTACCTGCCTTTGCGTCGTTCCCGGCACACCTGCCTTCCGAACCTCTTAACGCTTTCAATGCGCTTCCAATAACGCGAGAACACGTGCACGTGTGCGCAGGCTATCGTTGAAAGGCAAAAAAAAATATTTTAAAAAATTCTTGAAACCTCCAAACTCTACGAACCACCACCAAAATCTGCGCTGTGTCCACGCAGCGAGTCCTGTGTTCGATTTAAAAGCTGCGAAAGAACCAGAAAAGCCGGACGCGTCTCCTGCTGCTGCTGCTACTCACTCCTTCCTCCTCCTCCTACCCAGTTGTCGAATAACAAATGAATGAATGATACGCGGACCAAGATACAGAGAGAAAGAGAGAGGCTGGAGGAGGAGGACCCGGACACCACCCGGGGGAGGAGTAGGAGGATGAGTTTGTTGCTGCTGCTGTTGGAAGACCGCGGATCATTTGGCGGTGACAAGTTCAGCCCTCACCGTACGCAGTCGCTGGGCAATGATTGCGCAGAGCCGAGCGCGTCACGATCCCACCAGCCCCGGCTGATAAGGTGGTGGTGGGGGGGGGGGGTGCAGGGTGGAGAGGGAAACTTGTTCTGCGTGAATAATTACTGCTGCTGCTGCTCCGACTACGAGTATTGCTCCCACTAATAACCACGACAGCAACACGAGTGTGCCTGCCTACAAATGAGCGGCGCTCATCCCCTTTGAACGGCTTTTGGAGGACGAAATCAAAGGAACAGACCGTACGGGACAGAGCTACGAAAAGGCAGCATTTGGGGGGTTACGTCTCGAGCCGCGCTCGTTACAATTCTGTGTTTGTGTTCTTCGTGGTTTGTCTTGTTTATTAAAACAAAAGTAATCGATTCTAGATTTGAAGTTTTCGTGACTGCAAGGATTCATATTCTTAGGTTTTTTCGGTAAAGTCACGTAGGTAAAAAATAAAATTAATAAAAGTAACGACGTCACGTGATTTTTATTTTATTTTTATTTTACTTTTATTAATTTAAATTTTTTTACCTACGTGACTTTACCGAAAAAACCTAAGAAAAAGTAATCGAATGATGACGCGATGGTCATCTCGCCTCTGGGAGAGGTGAACGCTGTCGGAAACGTCAAAACGCACGCCACGTGCCGTCCACAACCCCGAACTCGGCCCTTGGAGCCACTGCCAACGCCATCTCTTCCACGCACACAAAGACCCCCCCCCCCCCCGCCGCACTCATCCCCGTATAGCTTGAAGCGAGAGACTGTTGGGGCAAGTGCTGTTAACGAGGTGCACATATGAAAGCCGGCTCGATACGCGAGAGAGAGGGGGGGAGGCCAGCACCACGCCCGGCCTCCTCTTGTCTCCCCGCTCCTGATGTGTACCGCACCAGCAGGTACTCATTTGTGGCTGAGTCGACCTAGGGGGCAGGGGAGGCACAGGGACCGCGGCTGCAGCTTGTTCGTCGCCGGCGTCGGCCGTGAGCGGGAATCGAACTGTGCAGGTCAGGGGTTCGTGGCGCAGCGCGCTAACCACTGCGCCACCGCTCCCCATACACCAACCCCCCCCCCCCCCCCCTGTCACCCGTGAGTGACACAGGGCACCACAACACACCGTGTCTGTCCCTCGGCTACTGGCGTCACAATCCGGACCCCCCCCCCCCCCCCCATAAACGACGTTACGCGATTTTTTTACCCCCCCCCCCCTCGTCACACGGCGTCACAAAAAGTCAGACCCCCGTCAAATATGACGTCACAAAGCTCTGCCCCCCCCCCTCCCCCCGCAAAACCATATTTCCATTTTTTAAAGAAAACCTGCTTCAATCGCTTTAAACTATTGTCATTGTAGTACGTATTTAATGTGGCGCTGCACTCTGATGTTGTAGGAGAAAACATGTATTAAAAAGTCGATTTAATTAAGTAGAACGCGTTGTCTATATTTATTTAAAGTTGCGCATTTTAACGTGACGTCACACTCCCCCTCCCCCCTCGTCATACATCGTCACAAATGTCTGCACCCCCCTCTTCTCCCCTAGGTGCGTGACGTCATTTATGAACGGCCCCTGTGATTGGCCCGTGGCAAAGCACCCGAGCCCAGGTGCGTGGGATCAACAACTCCCCCACCTCCTGGGGTGCTTCGCGTGCAATGTTCAGTCGTTTTGTTATGGCAACGACTTCGCCCCGCGTTGTCTGTGGACGTGGTACGAGCGGTGGCGCGGTGGTCCGCACTCTGCGCCAACAAACAAGAAAAACCGGAGACCCCCACTTTCGCTCACGCCCAATGTTAGCGGTCTTGGGCCTCCCCTAGGTCGACTCAGCCTCAAATGGGTACCTCGTGCGGTGTATAAACATCGCCACTGGGGAGGCAAAGGCGGTCGGGCACGGTGTTGGTGGCCACCAAACCCCCTAGTGTACCGTTACGGCTTTCATAGGTGTTCGCTAACAGCACTTGCCCAACAGTATGTTAAGGTTATACGGGGATATCTGTGTTTGTGTTGTGGGGAGCGGTGGCGCAGTGGTTTGCACACTGCGCTAATAACCCGAGTTCAATTTCTGCTCACGACAAATTTTAGCAGCGAATATTTGAACCGGTCCTGGGCCTCCCCTAGGTCGACTCAGCCTCTAAGTAGATAAGTACCTGGTGTTGTTTAAATATCAGCAGTAGGGAGACAAAGACGGCCGGGCGTGGTGTTGCCCACCAAATCTATCATGTGTCGTGCTGGCCTTCATACGTGCTCGCTAACAGCTGTTCATACCTGTCAACCCCTTATCAGTGCCTATCTTATTACAGACCAATTCAGACCTTATTGGTCACCCCGTGTCCTTATAAATCTCAACGTTCATCCTACGAAATCCCATCACAAGGGAGAAACACAAAGAAATAGACAAAAAAACATGTTTTGCCCGTATTGAAACGCTGTACGCCGTATGGACCTGAAAACTCAATTTCCGTGCACAAGAACACGGGGTAAACCGTATGGGTTGACAGGTGTATGGCTGTTTCCTCCAACAACCTGTTCGGGTCATACAGGGGCTCTTTATCGTGTGTGTGTGTGTGTCTGTGGGCGTGTCTGCAGGTAGGTAAGGTCTAAAGGTTTTGAGAACAAGGCACTAAAAATAGTTGCTCAAGACCCAACTTGAAATGGCGAAGGTGACCTATGTTGAAATCACACCTTCCTTGTGAACTTACCCGAAATAAAACGGCGTGCCAACTCACGCTACAGGTGATATTGCGCGCGGTGCGTCTAAAAAAAGAAACTTCTAAAAATAAAATAAGAATGTGCGCACTTGCGTTTGTTGACTGATTTTAAAGTTTGCCGGTTCTCCTAGTATCGAAACAAGTTAATAACCAGCTTAAACCGGGCGCGTATCAACCAACGCAGTACTATGAACTCCGATTACCTGTTAAAAACAAAAACCTCGATTTAAAGCTTTCGTGACTGCAGGGATTCATCTTCTTGGTTTTTTTCGGTAAAGTCACGTAGAAGGGAAATAATAAAATAATAATAGATAATAAAAATTAAACATTATATTTAATTGTTTAATTATTATTATTTTATTATTTCCCTTCCACGTGACTTTACCGAAAAAACCAAGAAGAAAAACAAAACCCTCACTGAGTTTCAAAGCTCTTCTTTGGAAGGGATCCTGGCTACGTTGGGAAGTTTGGCCAACACCATTAAATCAGCGATCGGGCTGCCCGTGAGAGGAAGCAAGTGAAGTCCCACCATGCACTCATTCGAAGGTGGTGGGAAATGGGGGGGGGGATAACCCTCATCACTTCCCTCTCGTGTCCTCGTCACCTCGCAGCTTTGCCCCATCTATTTGTTCTTCTTCTCTTGCTCTATGTTATTTTCCTAATCGCCTTGTTTGCACGTAGGGTTGTGGGTGTATAATGTGCATAATGAAGTTCGCACACGTCCCTTGCCGAGTGTAGAGATTCGAGGAAGGACTTTTGTACCCAGTTTATAATGATGGTGTTGACGTCTGTGCACCCTGTTGAAGCTCGTTATTGTTTCCACAGATCCGGGTCACCGTGCATCGTCACTCATTTCATGTACAATCGCTGTTAAGAGTGTGATCCTAATCTCAGCTCGTTACCTGGGAGCCAGAAATCTTTCTGATTGAGAGGGGGTCAAATACGTATTTCCCTCATTAAAATGCAAATCAATTTATAACATTATTGACATGCGTTTTTCTGGATTTTGTTGTTGTTATTCTGTCTCTCACTATTCAAATAAACCTACCATTAAAATTATACACTGATCATTTCTTTGTCAGTGGGCAAACGTACAAAATCAGCAGGGGATCAAATACTTTTTTCCCTCACTGTACCAGTGCACTAAGATTGTGCTTAAAAAGCTCATTTACTCAGTTTAACATGTTGGCTTTCGCGACCAATATTATTCATAATACAGTTTTTGGGGGGGTTAGATCGCGTAAATATATAAATGTGTCATTAAACCCGCCACTACCCGACACAGCCAATTAGTAATGTTTGTCATGTAAACAGAACATGCCATTCCGTTTGGAGAGCAAAGCCACAACATTTCCAATCTGAGTACGACGTTTCGCCAGTAATTAGAACTAGCTTCATTTGTGAAAAAGTCCTCCTGTTTCGTTCCTTAAATAGAGGAGTATAAGTGAGGTGTAGCTCTTTACTGCATGGTGGATGAGAAATCCCGATACTCCATTTTCTCGTTGAGTCCATTGGATATTTTCTTTAACAGGGGGTATATATGCGTGCTTCATTTTTCTCTCCATGTAATTTCCAAGCATTAACCTTTCCATGCATCTACGCTACTTCTCTGGCCTCTATGTGCTGCGAAGGTTCATTGCCTGAAACGTCGCATGTTATATATTTGTTTTCAATTTAAGGCAGGGGTATTGACGAATGTGTTGAGTTTTATTTGGGCACTTATCAGTTTTCCTTCCACCTACTTTGTCGACGTCCGTGATAACGTGGGTAGGAGAACACACGCAAGCTAAAGACATCATGTAGACTGCTAAGAAAAACAAGTGGCATTGGTTGGGCAGGACACCTCGTTCGAATGGATAACGACCGATGGTCAAGACGGGCGTCGGAGAGTGGCTGCCAAAGGAGAAAAGGCAACCGAGAGGGACCGTCCACTGCAGAGAATGATGCCGCAATTGATTCAGATGGTGTGCAGGTGCTAGATGAATTGCCACATTGCAAGACTGTGGTGTACGGTGAGGGTTTGAGGTCTTCATCCACGAGTGGATTGATCATGGCCGCTGCGGCTGCTGTCACGCACTTCCCGACGACCTCTAAACACAAGATAATTGTGACCACACTAAAATAAGTAATATTTAAAAATACTTTTTTAAAAACACGCTTTTATGAAATGTACCCTACTAGTAATGGCAGAACTCCACGACTCCAGGAAGTGGCCCCGAAGCTTTCCATAACGTAAGGGACCGTGGCCAATTACAGCCAACGCCAGTTTACCGTGGACAATTAGACCCAAGCCGAAACATAATATATAAAAAAGAATGTTTAAAAATACAAACTTTCTTTTTTATGATAGAATATACTATTGTCATCAATATGACAAAAGTATAGCAAGTTTGCAGTCGATACCACATTGGAAAGTGGGTTCAAATTGAGTTACAAGATTTGAGGATACAACAACGACAACAACAGACAGAGTGAGTTAAAAAAGAACGCGTGTAATAATATGGGACGTGCAACCAAGTATTTTGCAAGACGATAGCGGCATCTCATTGCCCTATATCTTTACGAGTTTCAACAACTTGTTTAAAAATGACATTTGTATTTAATATATAGCACGATTATGTCCATCGCAACCCGCTTTTTTAAGTCTTTGCTGCAGGCGTTCGTCATTATTAGAAAATGACGTCGCAATTTCTGACAGTTATTTGGGGAACCGGTGGAAATGTCATCGCATAATCCGGAATGACCAGCCGAACCGCATTTGGAGGACCTCACATGTAGTGAACAAAATAGGTAAAAGCAGACAATATGTCTCCTTCATATCTATGTCTCTCCACGTGAAAAATAAAAGTTTTTTTTTTTACACAGCCCAACAGCAGCAAGACCTTGTGGGAGTGCATTATTCCAGGAGGACTGTTATATATATAAAATAAATACCTCTTTAATATATGGATAACACGAAATAAGCATGATAATGTACATAAAGTAACTACCGTGCATAGATAAGCAAACTCCTTTAGACGAAGTCAAGCTGAATCCCAGTAAATGTGTCCATTACTTAAAGGCAAGCGGATTATCACATGGGAAACTGTATATAAATTATTGATATAGGCAGTATAGGCATGCGCAAGGCGTTGCGAAGGGTTTCAGGACGTGATCATAAGCCCAAGATGGCTTCAGTTCAATACGTTATGGGGTGAAGAGGTGGCACAGTTGTTGGCGTGTTGCACGATTAAATCGGCAACCTGAGTTCGATTCCCGGGCATGGCTAAAATCAGTGGAGTGTGACATCATTCAGAAACTCGACACTTAACTTGGTGGTAAAGTATGGTTAAACAAGCCCCACACGATCGTCGTTCCGTCTTTTTAAATCCTTTATATTAAGTTCACTTGCTTGTTTGCTTGCTTGCGCGCTTACGACCGTGCAAATCTTTCGGTCGTTTTTTAACCCACTTCCCGTGATCCAATCGAGCTGACATTTTGCACACAGACTCGTTGTGCGTGACAATTTATTTTCGTGAAAATTTTTTTCCAAAATTTTCCACTTTTTAGGGAAAAATAAAATTCTAATTTAATTTAAAATACCAATGTGATAAAAATGAAACTCTTACTCAAGAAAAACAGAAATTTATAATAAAATAAAATCGATGCCACGCATATAAAGGATTTATAGTGAAAAACTTTGTTTTTACGGGTTAATTATTCGTCAATGCCCATGGGCACGTGCTGTACATTGGAGAGCATACGGAAATTAGAGATATGTTGAATGTTTAAAAAAATAAAGTTCGTGGGCTTGTGTAGGATATGTCGCTTTCAAGTGACGGTGGCCAGTGGTCGAGACTAATCGGATCCGTCTTGCATAAAAAAATTAAGTTAAAATGTCCCCATAATCTAGGTGTTTTGGGTTAGATCGCGTAAATATATAAATGTGTCGTTAAACCCGCCACCACCCGACACAGCCAATTAGTAAGGGTTATCACGTAAACAGAACATGGTAATTCGTTTAAAGTACAGCACACCGGTGTGTTGGAGAGCCAAGCCACATTGATATATTTACACGATTTAACCCAAAAAAACCCTGTATTATGGATATTGGTCACGAACGCCTACATGTTAAACTTAACATGTCCCCACAGTTTCCAATCTAATTAATTGTTAATTTAAGGGCCATTTTCACTTAAGGCAGTTTATGCAATCAGCCACATACCTATAAAATTAATAATAATGATATCACGCGCAAGATTATGCCGACAGGTCAATAACTCAGAGGCGCAGAGGCAAGCTCCGGGCTGCTCGAAAGCCCTGACCCAACACAGCCTTTAGATGTTTCTTAAAGGTCAGAGTGCATCTGATGTTGCGGATGTGCACAGAGACAGAACTCCACACCGAGGGGGCGACAGCAGAAAACCCGACGTGAGGCTGTAACAGTCCCGAGATCTTTGGTGTCAGAAGCAGATTTTTAGTGACGCTGCTGCTACTGCGTAGGGTTCTACCGTGAGCCTTCAGTGCAAGGCGAGGTATGGTGGTGGGGATCCGGTGGTGAAGGTGCGATTTTATAATTTGATCCCTCGTGTAGACTGTAAGAGACTCTTGGGGCAAGTACTGTTAGCGAGCACCTATGAAGGCCGGCAAGGCACACGAGTTCCGTACCTGGTGCGGTGTGTAAACATCAGTGCTGATGTTTACACACCGCACCAGGTATTCACTTGAGGCTGAGTCAACCTAGGGGATGCCCAGGACCGGTTCAGATAATCGTCACTGGTGTTCAGTGGCCGTCAGCGGGAATCGAACTCGGGTCGCTGGGTTCGTAGCGCAGCGCGCTAACCGCTCTACGCCACCGCTCCCCCCATAGCACTTACACACAACTGCAGAGTGATATGAACAGCACCGGTGCGATTGATAAGCAGCCGCGCAGCACCGACATTTGGCCGCATAGAAAGAGAGGGGTTTATTTATAAATAACGGACCCCTTGGCCTGTAAATTATCGTCAGCCATGGTGAATATATTCTTGTATCAAGCTGTATCAAAGTCGTCAATTTCTCACGAACGTGTGCTGTAATAATCCACGGAATACCTTGCAGAACGAGCTGATCTCATCATTTCAGCTTCTCAATTGACGTCCAAACGGAGGTGTTCCGTCTCTTGGTTGCTGCTACTCCCTGGATTATTCTCGACCGTGGGACATCGCCCTTCTTCGCAACATGTCCCGCTCAAGCCCACTTACTCTTCTTAACAGCTTGAATGGTGCATCATACCATGCATAGACTATTTTATTGTGGTGATCCGTTTATAAATACCCCTCTAAAGTAATCGACAGAACGTCGATAGAGCAATGGTTCTTAAACTGCAGCCTGCACCCCTTTGGTTCTTAATCGTAAACATTCATAATGTTCATAAATACATAGGTTTCATTTTTGTTTCGATGATTTAAATTCTAAAATAAAATCTGGCACGTCTCTCACCTCCAGGGGGTGCGTTGCACCCCAGGTTAAGAACCACTGCTATAGAGCAAAGCGGTTGATTTCAAAGCTTCTGCATGTCTCCCATGAATCTCAATGCACGTATTTAAGATTTTAGCACTCTCCTATGCAAGACACGAAGCTATTGCTTGCACAATATTCAGTCATCTGTAGATATAAGTGAGCTAAATTTTAATCTAATAGTGTTGGTCGTGGTTCATTAAAAAAATACATTCGTAAATAACACTCCCTTCAATCTTAATTTGAAGTTTTCGTGACTGCAGGAATCCATACTCTTTGGTTCTTTCGGTAAAGTCACGTGGGTAGAAATACAATTAAACAACTCACGACGTTTCGATCGCAACCCAAGCAATCCTCACCAAGCAATCCCCTGGTGATGATTGCTTGGTTTGCGATCGAAACGTCGTGATTTATTTTATTTTATTTCTACCTACGTGACTTTACCGAAAGAACCAAAGAGTAACAATCGCTTCATTAGTAAATGTGTGTTACACGGAAAGTCCAAAGAAACATGATATATAACAAACATATAATATCTGACGTTTGAGCGATGGCCCTTCTCATAGCGCATTAGCACATATACATTGATCATCTAAATGCGCGCGTTAGAACCACGAGTTTCTGCGGCAATAACGCAGCCACGGCGTTGCGTGGTGGCGTGGCTTGGCGTGGCGTTTCCAGATGTCCACCAGATGGCAGGGCGTCTCATCCGTCCGGCTCGTCCGACTCAATTGTTCAGGGTGCTTCAATTGCCTTACAGGAGTGTGGACTGATTGCTTCTCAACTCACAAGAGTACAGCCGATCGCTGGGGTTTTACCGCATGGAAATTCTGACGGGGTCGCTTTGGGCAACGGGCGCAAAAACCTATTAAATAATTATTATGAGAGAGATTTAAACAATCAATACAGCTCGGCGTGCTAGACTATGGGCCGGCTTAAGGCAACCTGTCACCGTTTTATGGGTTGAATACATTTGGGGAGTTGGATTTGGTGATGTCAAGTAAGCTCTAAATTAATTTGTACAATTGGAAAGGTTTACTGTCGAAAATGTAATGTATGTATGTTTAACTTATTTCGCACTGTATGTAGCCAACCTTGCTAATCGGAAGTAACGAGACGGGTTATAATATATTTATATAACTCCATGACTGATATGGGAAGGACTTTTGCAAATACACAGTATTATTTGGGCAGCAATTACATTTTATACGCGAAACACAAATGTTTATGGACTAAACAAAAATTTACGTTTGTGTTGGGAGAAGCGGAAAACGAGTCTGTGATCAGAACAGTATGCATAGTACCGTACTTTGGATGTATTTCTGTGGTATAAACTCAAATGTGGCACAATATTGTCGTATTGGGGTTTTTAGACCACTTCACGCTGGTGAGTACGAATTAGTGAAGGCATATCATGGTATTACTTTTTTTTAAATCAAAGTTAAAGCTTTTCTTGTTTTTTATATAGCCGAATGCCTCCATATAAAATGTATATATTTGAACATTTAAATTGTGAAATAGGATCTCCCGGAGTGCAAGCCGTATCTTCTGTGTTCACGAAGCACGCCATCTCCATTGTATCTCTGTAAGTAGGTTGATGGGCTCGGGTGGGGGAGAGCTTGGGGTCACGTTACGATTGGTGAGGGCGGGTGGGGTCCGGGCGTGCCTGCGTCCCCAAGCCAGCATTTCTGTGTGGCTCCCACGAGTCCCACCAGATGGACTGCTCTTCTTTCAACGTGTTAACATGCACATGTGTAGCCCATTGTCGTGCCACTGCTGGATGAGTGTCACCCCCACGCCGCGCCGCTTGAGGCGCATTATTTGTTGACAGTTCGTGCTGGTCAGTGGGGGCTGTGAAAGTGGGGTGCATAGGGGGGGGTACGAGCATAGCACTGTATTGCACAACGGTGTACAATTTCATCTTCTTGGTTCTTTCGGTAAAGTCATGTAGAAGGAAATAATTAAATATTAATAATAAAACATTATAAAATAATTCTCACGACGTTTCGGCCACAACGCAAGCAGCCGTCCTCAGGTGAAGAACAGGTCTGTCGGAAAGACTACGCATTCCACAAGTAGTGACTAATCCTATATCTGCATTTCCCATAAATATGCTAAATTCCTCTTGATATGCAAATTATTTTGTCAAGGCGCTCTTCCCCCTCCAACCCAGCTTAAATATACGCTGCCAAGCCTGGTGGTGTTCATTCAGACGCTGTCTTTTCGACAGACCTGTTCTTCACCTGAGGACGGCTGCTTGCGTTGTGGCCGAAACGTCGTGAGAATTATTTTATTATGTTTTATTATTATTTTATTATTTCCCTTCTACGTGACTTTACCGAAAGAACCAAGAAGATGAATCCCTGCAGTCACCAAAGCTTTAAATCGAAAAAGGTGTACAATTTATCTGAACAGACAATATTACCAATTGTTATGCATAATGGTCGCCCATTGTTCCGAGATCTGACGAAATGAGGCGCATTTTGGATGATTTGATCACAAGGCAGTTTCGTTCCTTTGTTTAACTGGGTTTAGAATCAATCGACAAGGA
The DNA here is from genome assembly GCF_015708825.2 of Lethenteron reissneri. Classification (NCBI taxonomy): domain Eukaryota; kingdom Metazoa; phylum Chordata; class Hyperoartia; order Petromyzontiformes; family Petromyzontidae; genus Lethenteron; species Lethenteron reissneri. The sequence goes on from NC_083805.1 coordinate 6,373,017, forward strand.
TAGTCTTATTTGCAAGTGACCTTATAAATTTAGTCCACCGATTGCCAGGAGGAAAGATGAGACAAAATACATACACTTACATTGTACTTACACCTATGGTTTGCAATACGATACCGTACACAACTTCAATGCGATGGCTTGGCAAGGCATTGATTCACAGCTCCTTATTCTTCCATGCCAAATATATGGTGCTGCGTTGGCAGTTGTGCACAAGCACAAATAGCATAGACAATTCAACACATTCGTAAATACACACTGCCTTAAAATGAAAATATAAGCTAATGTGCTATAAAGAAGAACCACTGCTCGAAACATCGTAAATCATTTATATCTTTACATATATGCTGGATCCCACAGGGCATGATCTAGGAAGGTCCATTGCCCAAAACGTCGCCTATTATCTATGCAATTGCACTTTCTTTATAGCACAGGAGCTATAAAGACAGGTCCTTTGCTCGACACGTCACCTATCATATTTGTAAAAAAAAGTGTTTAATCTATGCGGGCAATCATTTGGGCGCCACGGTGGCGAGATGTTAACTACCTCGCCTGGTATACAGGAGGTCGTGGGTTCGACCTCGACCCTGACGCCTATATTATTGGAGTTTGCGTGTTCTCTCTCCCCTGGTCGTGTGTATTTTTCTCCGGATCCTCAGGTTTTTACCTTTCACATTTATAATCAACATGCTTTTACACTGTTTAGCTGCTATAAATGTCCACGTCTTAAGCCACTTCGTTGAGCTATCGGTTGTGGCTAGGTCGCTCAGTGGCCCTCATCTGCTAGAATAACAAAAGAGTTTACTGGACATCTGTGAAAAAGAGCTTAATAGCTCATCGGATTCATCCAGTACAGGGACTCCTCTAGTTACGAACGAGTTAGGTTCCAGATGCCTGTTCGAATGTCGATTTGTTCGTAAGTTCAACTTTCCTCCTGTCGATTCCAAACATGTTGTCCGGTATGTACACTAAACGCGGGGAATGGTTTTAAAAGTTGTATAATCTCGTGTAGATGCCAATAGTTCTTCACGTTCTGCAGATGTAGCTGCCACCACCGCCATCTATTACGCGGCGTTTGAACTTACGGCTCTCGGTCCGAAAAGCTGCAACTGGACATAGGGACAGGTTTGTTGGTATCTCTGAAAGTCCTTAAGTCGAATGATCGTAAGTAGAGGAGTTCATGTGCCACGTGGCGCCGCTGCTGCTTGTTGCTGGGAGGAGTTCCGCATCGAAGCTCCGCCTGAACACGCCCCCCCTCCCCTCTTCGGGTCGACCGCAGGGGGCCAATCAGCGCTCGGTGATTGGCTCAGGGCACTCCCACCCACACTGAGAGTCGCGCGCAAGGGCCAATCAGCGTTCGGTGATTGGCTCAGGGCACCCCCACCCACCCTGAGAGTCAACCGCAGGGGGGCAATCAGCGCTCGGCGATTGGCTTAGGGCACCCCCCCCCCAAGAGTCGACAGCAAGGGCCAATCAGCGCTCGGCGATTGGCTTAAGGCACCCCCCCCCACCGAGAATCGACAGCAAGGGCCAATCAGCGCTCGGCAATTGGCTTAGGGCACCGCCCCCCCCACCGAGAGTTGACAGCAAGGACCAATCGGCGCTCGGCGATTGGCTCAGGCCCCCCCACCGCTCCCAACAACCGACACTGACACCGGCGTCCAATCGGCTGCGTCCGTAGGCGTGGCCCGGCTAATGCGATACCGGAAATGACGCGCGGGAAGCGGCTGGCGCGTCGGTTTGAAAACAAATTCGAAAATGAGTGGAAGAGTCAACACTTGAAGGGCGAACGCCGCGCGTATTTATGTTTTTAATCGTTATATTAAACTCCCCTTACTTATTTTAATCGGCTCGTGTAATTCGCCGAGCGTGTCCGAACAGGTAAAAACGAGTTTATGTTTGCTTTAATTGTGTTGTTGTTGTTTTTTGCCCGCGTTTTCGGTGACGATGTGACGATGCGATTTGGGGTAGCGGTTGTACAAATGTGGCCGAATGTCGATGCGTTTCATGTCACGCGACGGTGGGTCATGAAAATAATGTTACATTTTAGGTAAAGCGCGTAAGATTCGGTGTTAACGCGATGCTATATCTATGATTGCGTGCGGAATTGTGTTCAGGGGGCTGTACGTTATGGGGTGGAGCGGTGGCGCAGTGGTTAGCGCACTATTATTGGTGAAATCCGATGAGCTATGAAGCTCACGGCTTAACATCAGTAACGAGTGATATCTAAAGTAGTCCTGGACCAGTGTGGTGAAGTATGGTTAAACACGCACAAAGAAATCCCCCGTGACCAACACAGCGGTTGATTGACACAAGTTGTCATTTGTATTACGATAGAAAATATTGATTACACAGCGTGCGCATTGCAATCGGTTAAGGACGAGTTTTAGCAATAATCGGAATGATCTCGGTATCATCTCGGGATGTTTAATAGTTTGCCGACTGCCCACTGTTCAGTTGACGACCATTAGCAATGTTCGCGAGTTCCATGTTAATTGGAAAACCCACTGCCTTAAAAGATGAATATGTAAATATAATCGGCGACGTTTCGTGCAATGGCCCTTCATAGCATGTACAGTACATGGAGAGGGCAAAGAGATAGAGGTAAATAAGGGGTGGAGACTGCACTTAAAACCATGGTGCTTCATGACAAATAAAAAGTTATATTTTGTGATAATATTGTAAGTGAGCATATATTCACATGTTATTCGAAAACTCCAACCCTTGCTATCTGCCTTGGCCTCTATGTGCTATGCAGAAGGGGCAATACCCAAAACGTCGCCGATTACATTTTATTTTGCCGCAGTGTTGTGACAAATGTTTTTATTTATCTAATAGAGTTTGTGCACCTCTGCCAATGCAGCATCACCAGATAATTTGAATAATAAATGGGATGTTACAGAGGGACGCAAACACCCAACTGAAATACGTGCACGGAATGGCAGAGGTTGTGCCCTTCACCTGTCTGTTGAAGATGTCGGCTACACTGGGGTCCCTCATCCAGCAATGGATTAATACATATAAGAGCTGCAAATTTACAGACTGATACGGGTCACACTGTGGGTTGAGGGCCCGTTTGTCTCGTCTGGAGCCAATTGGCAATACAGTACAATGGATATACTGTCGGTAACTCTGTGCACTCTAATTCACTGATGAATCAATTGTAGTACTGGCAGAAAAATCCTTACCACGGCCAAGAAAGAACAGAGGCTAATAACTGCAAAGATATATTTACCCCTATGTTAAAGGGTTTACAGCCAAGCTCAGATCGCCAGAGAATAACGGGCACAATACTCTTGCTGTCCGCCTGATGTTGCTAGTTGTAATTACTGGCGAAATGTCGTACTCAGATTGTAAATGTTGTGGATTTGCTCTCCAACACACCGGTGTGCTGTACGAATAACAAATTGGCATGTTCTGTTTACGTGACAAACATTATTTATTGGCTGTGTCGGGTGGTGGTGGGTTTCACGACACATTTATATTTACGCAATTTAACCCAAAAAACCGATATTATGGACAATACTCTTGGCTCACAGTTTGCGTGCTAGGTATATGCAATACATAGCTATAATAAATAAGTAATTTACATCCCTGTGTCATTCCAATACTGGATGAAGGCTTCCCCCCAACATATTGGTCATGGATGTTATTTATCCTAACTTCACCAGCCTCGACTCCGATTTGGTGAAGTGGCCAACCAGGACAGGCTCAGCCGCTGATGATAGATGTGACCAAACATTCAACTCAGCTTGGTAGTTTCATAAACGCATTGGGCTCACCACTGTGCCACGTGAACCTACTTTAGGTAAATGTAAAGGTCCAGCCCTGCAATTGCTTTCTCTTGCTTCTGCTGGCTGAAGGGCATCTGCCAGAGGCACCTCTAGAAATCCCCTCTAGAGGGTATTTTGGTCTATACTTTCATGCTGATCAGACACCTTGCAAGAGGGAGGGTTATCCTCACATTACGTTACACATACACGACGTTGCTTGCTGATGGACTAGATGCGGTTCTCCAATTTATACTACTGGGTAGACAAGAGGTGGGGAGATTTAAGGTACCTTTCCCGTTGTACTTATTTCTGCCACAAGCAGCTTGCTTATTGTGTTGTTTTATTTTCATTTCCCCAAGCACCCCCAGGCTTATTATAAGTTGTGGAAGGGAAAGCTGAAACGGCGAGATGATGAAATTTAAGCGAGGCTGGAAGGGAAGTGCGGATTCTCCTGGCACAGAACCCATCTTCAGCCGCTTTCTTCGCCTGAATCAGTTGTTTCAGGTAATTGCTCCAGTTCTTCAAATGCATGAGAGAGCAGCACTTGCTGAACCAAATGTTGCGTTGGTGTTTTTGTAAAGTTACACATTTAAGCATTTTAACAGTGCACTAATTACATAAAAATGAAACGGCATGCAATGCAGTATTTCTCAATATATGGACACCGGTTTTTCACGATACATTGACACCAGCTTTTCCTGCTCGAGTCGCTTGGTTTCTGTAGGATTCCTGGAAAAATCCTGATAACCCAGAAAACCCATTGTCCAGAAAGTGTGCTTTTGTTGAGAGTAGCGTGATTTAATTAATTTAAAAAAGTGCATTATGAAATCCACCGTGCGGCCATCTGTCGGGGAGACTGCAATAAAGTGTTTCATTGGTCAGCTCATTGTGTGGTGAATCAACTCTTTTCCAGTAAAACCCTTAATTGTTAGAACATGGCTTGTGATTGTTTTTTTTTGAGAGATAAAATGTGTCAAGTTGTTTAGGTTTACATGTGCAAAGCTATACATGGTGCTTAGTGATGGGGAAAAAACTAAAACTATAACCCATTACAATAGAATAAGAATAGATTTTACCCTTTCTGGCAATAAAACAGGTTGTTAAGATCTTAAAACACCAAACGGAAACCTTTTGCAAGGAATCCTGTCTGCATTAACCACACTTACTTGTGGTGAACATGCAGACAAAACATGCTCTGAAAATATATGCATTAACGTTGAAACTGATTGGTCCACACCAGAGACAGCTTTCTTTAGAGCCTAGTCTCAAAGTGTTTGACCAGAGAACGCCAAAAGGTGAATAGCACAAAGACAATGCAATAGTATGTACAACTGCAAGGTTTCCATGGTTGTATTGTGCAGCTGTCCGATGCATTTTTTGGGTTGTACCGTGATGTCCCCACGTCTCTCGCTCCACGTGCTCGGGCAGCTTCTTCAGGAACAGGATCGACTTGGTTCCTGATGCAAACGCAATTGGGGAGCATTTCAGTTTGTTTTTTGTGAATCTCTTGTGCTGCCCTGCCCCCTACAGGGCAAGATTGCTCAGCCAGGGCAGCATCGGTACCTGGCCACCCGCGATGGCCTTCTCGACTCACTCCTGGTCCTCTTTGAGGAGTGCAGTGACCCAGGGCTCATGAAGCACAACCACATTGCCAACTTTGTCAGTAAACGTGAGTGAAAGGCTGTCTTGCCATATACGTATGTGAATGACTGCATAACTCTATTTGAAAAGTGAATCTGAAATAGCTTGTTATTAACAAAAATAGCTAGCTATTTATAGTGCAGTTGTAGATTTATCTGCTCTTTCAGTTTGAATTAAATAAATGTGTACTTAATTGCCTGACATGATGAATCGCCTTGGTGTGTGAACGGGAAATAATAAATGCCACTTCCAACTGCAATTGACAGGCTATTTAAAAGCACTGCTTTATATATTCTGGCCTCTGAAGAATATGATTACAAATGTAGTGAATATTATTACATTGACTCGTAAAGCCTGCTTGTAGTGATTAAAAAAATTGAAGGTTTTGATGTAGGTAAATTGGCTTTCTGTTATTGAAGGAAGTGTGCGCTGCATGAATTCAGTTATTTTGTAGCAGGTGAATATCTGAAATTCCCAGGGAGCAACAGCAATTGTGGCACATTTAATTTCAAAGCCCTCTTAATATGAACGTTTACTATAAAATATCACAAATGTGTGCCTCTAGCCCTATATTCATCTTTCTGCGTATCTGTAACTATGGTATGTGTTTGTCTCTGTCTTAGTGTAACCTTTCACCTTATATGTATTGGACGTTTTACCCTGTGATCGAGGGACCACGCTAAATGTGCCCTGTAGCGACATTGGCTAAGGCATTGCAACCTTTTCAACGTTTTACCATCCAAGCTGCAAAGCGTGACATTTATTTATATATCTTTAACCAGTATTTTAAACAGATAAGTGCATCCTCGTTTGCCAGTTTTCATTCCGTGACATGCAACAAAAACGTGGGTTTGATTTTGGCTCCGGAAGAATAACGTTTAATAACAGTTCCTCGCTCCGGTTCGATTTTTTCTCTGTTTCCCGGCGCGTGTTTTAATGCAGATGCCGAGACTGTGTCGGAGCTGCAGGAGCTGCGTGTGACCTCATCGGACTTCGAGGTGAGAGGCGTGGTGAGCCGCGGCCACCATTCCGAGGTGCAGGTGGTGCGCGAGAGAGCCACCGGTGACGTGTACGCCATGAAGGTGCTACAGAAGAGCCGGCTTCTACACCGAGACAATGTACGTACTGGGTTTTCTGTTACATTTTTCGGTTATTTGTATGTGTCTGTTGACGACGAAGCTTGTGATTTTTTTTTTTCCCGTTTTCCATAAGTCCGATGAGGTCGCAGCGGCTTTTGGCTAACCGTAGAACAAAGATGGCCACTGCCTCGTGCGCTTTCAGATGCGCTTCTGCGGCTGTCTGAAATATTCTTCCTTCCGATATAAGGAATCCACTGGGGCAATGCACTTTAATATATAGAGATTGAAAACGAATATCTTTATAACTGCTTTTTGTGTTTAGTTTAGTCTTTTCCCTGCACCTCCGATTAGCATGGTTGGCTATGTATGGTGATTTTATTGTCTTATAAAGAATGACTAACATAGGAGCTCTATGTTGGTGGATGCTATTGTTTCCACCTTTTGGTGAAAATTACTCCCGATATCCACCCAATTATCTGTGAGTGGTATACTTAATTTGCTGCCACTTTTGAGTGGCTCCTATTTTCCTTGGATTATAGGAAGACTGCATCTGCGAAAAATAGGACATTTCAGATATCGTTTTAAGCTCGGGATACTAAATATGTCACGTCATAAGGTTGTGGATAATGTAGTGTAATTTTACACCCGTGGTATTTAATTGTTATGAAAAACATAACTTTTGCTTTTTTGGAAAAAAAATGGGAAATCTTTCAAAGTGTCATGCAAATGTGAATTAGGTGTGCACTTTATAATACAGTGAATTTAATGAACTTAATACATTTCAGAAATAGATGTGTACAGTTAACTACATTGCCTTGCCCATGATTATAAAACAACTTTGATAGCCCTCAGAAGTATCACATAATCTGTATTTGGGTTATATAATGATCGTGTTCTTGTGAATCGCATTCACGTAGAAAATTCAGCCAGGCATATTTCATAAATATTTGCCCAATTAAATAATGTTAAAGGAAAAGATTCATGTTTGAATAAAGCAGTCCCAAAAGGACAAAATGTCAGTTTTAAACATAATTATTTAAAATTGAGTTAATTTTTTATTGTTAGTAAGCTTCATGACATTTAAAATTTTCATTAAAAAAAATCTGCTGAACATGCGAGCTGTAAATGTTTCACTGCATCGTAAAATAATTTCCCTTCTGTGATGCTGTCAGCTACATTATAATGTGCTTGAACGTGTTTTCACAATTGCTGTACCCTGCGGTATTATGACAGATTTGTGGGCAGTCACAAAGCATTGCATTTTGTAAGAGGTGCGATTTCCTCCATCTGCGGAGATCGTTCAGTGTAACGTGTGCTAATGCCAACGTCTTGCTTTTAAAAAGGTGGCCTTGTTTGAGGAGGAGAGGGACGTCCTGGCCAGAGCCAGCAGCCCCTGGCTCACGCACCTGCAGTACGCCTTCCAGGATGAAGACAACCTTTACCTGGTGCGGCCTGTGCCCCTTGCTCACGCCTGTCATTGAACAAGAAAACTTGCTCCGAACACAAACACGAGACATTAAACGTTAACCTGAAAATACGGTACAACGGCACATGTCCGATTCGCTGGAGGGGACTGAGTTATTGGAGCATATGCGAAATAGTCAGGGTTTGTGAATAGCTCTGTAGATAATGACAGTCACACCAGACACAAATATTGCACTGGATGTGGGAGTGGTTAATTAGGAGGTCCTTCTAAGGATCTCTTCCTTCCAACTCCTTGGCTGCAGGTGATGGAGTATCACCCAGGTGGGGACCTCCTCGGTTTGCTGGGCCGCTACGAGGACCAACTGGATGAGAGCATGGTCCGCTTCTACCTGGCCGAACTGGTTCTTGCCACGCAGAGCCTGCATCAGATGGGATACGTACACAGGTGTCTGACGAGCGATGCACCCGTGCGTTCGTCGGTACACTCGCGTGACCAGTAAAGTTGTGCGTGTGTGTTTTATTTAGCCAAAAAGCGATTGTTGTAAGTTGTTATTTTTAATATCCTTGTTAGTGTCCACCTTTGTCTTTTGAAATGAACCTCAGGTGAAACCTGCTGTATTTTATGTGGATCCTGCAATCTTTAATCTTGAAATAAAATCGTACAGCCACTCGAGCTGAATGCACTGTAAGCGTCTATATAATTTATATCATGCTAAAAAGGAATTGTTCCTCTTTAGTAACATTCCTAAATGTTATGTCATTGATTGTCACTTAATTAGTTCGATGTATGATTTAACAAAGTGGTATTTAAAATATTTGCTCATTCCCAGTTGTTTACTTAGCTTGGAATGCAATGTTTTTTTTTAATGCAATTCGTGGTGCTGCACTCTTGCAATTTATTTGTGGTAATGGAATTATTGTTTTGCGCTTACACACATTTAACGAAGGACTAAGGATCAGTACGCAGTTTTATGTGAGCGAATTGAATTTGTGCGTCTGTCTACAGAGATTTGAAGCCTGAAAACGTTCTGGTGGACCGTACTGGACACATCAAGTTGGCTGACTTTGGCTCAGCTGCCAAGCTCAATGCAAACAAAATGGTACGTATACCCAGTCCGTTAAGTACTGAGAACATTAAAACGATCGTAAAGAGTCTGAAGAAAGTGTTAGCAACATTCGGTCAATAGCAAAACTCGAGTAATAGGGATGTCTTTAGAATTGTAAACAAATATTTTTTCCTTCATAACATTTTTAATGTTTTATATTGTAGCTTTAATGCTTGCATATTGTTTTTTTAATTATACAGTGACTGTTCCGTTAATTTACAATTAGAAACGTTTCGTTAAATAAACAAAGAGATTACATTTCGACGTGAAAAATTTATAGTAGCCTGCAGGTCACACCAATGATGCACTCACCATTGTGCTCCTGCTTATTTCAACAGGTGAGCTCAAAGTTACCGGAAGGCTCACCGGACTACGTAGCACCAGAGGTCCTGAGCAGTGTCAGTGGGAAGGGTTCCTACGGGCCTGAGTGCGACTGGTGGTCAGTGGGAGTCATCGCTTATGAAATGGTGTATGGAAAGACCCCCTTTGCTGAGGGCATTTCCACCAAGACCATCAGCAACATCAAAAACTTTCAGGTGAGAAAAACATTTTATATTGTGTTTACTCTCCTTCAGTTTCATGGTTTTAGAAGTATAACACACGTGTTATCGAAGCAATATTCTTGGTCGAACATCTAACGTACAGAATGCAGAAGTGACTTGGTTTGCTCAGGGCTAATCCCCCGTCTCAGAAGACAGTCGGCAACATTGAGTTTAAAAAACAACTTCTTAAGTGTAGCAAGCTGATATCCTCAGCCTATTAACACACGACCGCTCACAAAAACCATCATGTTGAGTTTGGTTTTCAGTGCTCACTTATTTGACCAATTATTCGGCATTTTTTATTACAGCATTTTCGGTTTCATCTCTACAGCAGTATCGATAAGAGGCAGTTGAGATCTGAGATGTAGTTCAGATATAACCTTTTAGAGGTTGTTCTCTACCGTAAAATATGCGGTGGTGCACTTCTGCAAGAGTTGCAAACAGAAGTTACCTTGTCACATGACATAACTGCTCAGCAATAAGATAATGCACTGTGGTTGTAAGCATTGTTGGCGAAATTGAGCCATACTCATCCAGGGCTGCGGTGTTTGACATGTACAGAAGTTCGTCCGTTTTCCATCCGAGCCGGCGGTGAGCGTGGAGTTTGTGGACCTGGTGAAGGGCTTGCTGTGTGGCCGTGTGGACCGCCTTACACCTGACAAGCTGCTGTGCCATCCGTTCTTCGCTGGCATCGATTTGAATAACATCCAGCACAGTAAGTAGGCTATGAATGTTCTTAGTATGGTGAGATACTGCATTCGTAATATGTACGTATGTTTTATTTGGTTCCTGCTAATCATGTTTTTTTTCCCAGTTTGAATTCTGATAATATACTGTGCAGTAAAACCCCCGCTAGCCGGATTTTGCGTTCACCGCATCACGCTGTATAAATATGTAAAGTGTATTGAGCATTACACGGGTAAGATGTTGATGTTAACTATGGGTTCGATCCCGACCCTGACGCCTGTATATTTGGAGTTTGCATGGTCTCCACGTGGTCCGGGTTCTCCCCTCCACATTTAGAAACGTACATTCAGAGGATTGGCTGCTAGGTGGGGAGGGTGGGGAGGGGCTGGGTGGGGAGGAGTGGGGCTGGCTGGAGAGGGGAGGGTGTGGAGGGGCTGGGTGGGGAGGGTGGGGAGGGGCTGGGTGGGGGTGGGAGGGGTGGGGCTGGTCACCCCGTGGTGACCTTATAAAACTCAACGTTTAACCTATTCACGCCGGCTTGTGCCCGCCCTCATAGTCGGCCATATTTGCGAAATACACCACGCCGCTGTTGACCCTGGCCATTGACCGAGCAACCCAACGTTCCTACCAGCTCCCTCCGCAGGAATGTGTTTATTTTTTTGGTCTGTATATAAAATACTACACATTATAATACATCACAGTAATACATGTACAGTAACAAGAGGGTTGTTTATTTACATTGATATCATTGAGTTTTGCAGCTAGTCAGACCTCACAGCCGACTGACCAGGGATCTCCTCTTTGCTTCCAGCTCGCTGGGGTGTTTTACTGTTTGTAGTAAATCCTAGCGGTGTAATTATGTATCGATTCGTCAATTGAAACCAATTATTGTACTCATGATACTCCCATGTATTCAATAATATGCGTGTGAGAACCCATTATTTTAATTTCCTACCAGCTTAAATGTGCATATTATCTCAATTCAACTGCTTATTGAGACAATTTACATCAGTCCGGGACAACATTTTTCGAAAAAGGTGAAATGAGAAATGGGTAGGAGCTAGGGACGTTAGAGATGGGAGAGAAACACCAGCAGCATGGCATATCCCAAGGACAAAGTTACCCCGTCTAGAGTTTGAATAGACTTGAGACAAGTGCTGTTGGTGAGCACCTATGAAGGCCAGCATGTTACATGAGGGGGTGGGTGGCCAGCACCACGTCCTGTCGCCTTTGTCTTCCGAGTGGTGATGTTTACACACCTCACCAGGTATTCATTTGAATCGACCTAGGGGAGGCCCAGAAATGGTTAAGATAATCGTCACTGGTGTTGGTGGCCATGAGCGGGATTTTAACTTTTTCTTGGTTCTTTCGGTAAAATCACGTAGAAGGGACTTTTAGGGACGTCTACGTGACTTTACCGAAAGAACCAAGAAGAATCCCTGCAGTCACGAAAGCTTTAAATCGAAATTTTGACTTTAGCTTAATTGGGTTTGTAGTGCAGCGTGCTAACCGCTGCACTGTCGCAGCAGTTAGCTCCCATACACAGACACCCATTGTTCAGAACTGGGGAGGTAGTGTATACCCACCCGCTTTGTCTCTTTTAAGAGCTTCTTAATGTCATGAACCAACATTCTTAATTTTAAAGTGCAGTCGCCCTCATTCTGTGAGCTATTTTCATTACTTTTGTCAGATTGAGATATTATGTAATGCTATTTTTTTATAATGTATCTGTATTTTTATAATGTAAAGTACTAAAGTTGAAAAAATAAATACTGGCAACACTGCTTTGCAACAGAGTTGAACACCGTTCATAGTTAAAATAATAGCTCGCCAGCAAATTTCCATTCAGCCCAGACAGTTCAGAATGTTAATTTTTAACATTGCAATAATAAATCGGCTGTCCAAGCATAAAAATCCCTAAATGGATGAATAACTTTATGATGCATGATTAATGTGTGTACTGCGTGTGACATTTAAGATGCATGGTAATTTAATTATATACCTTTTTAATGCAATGATATGTTGAGCCGAATGTATGTGTGGGTTACACACTGTGCTATAAAACTTGTTGACCTGGGTTTGATTGCTCGTCATGGATAGCAGTGGCAAGTGGTATCTGAATCTGTTCTGTGCCTCCCCGAGGTTGACTGAACCTTAAATGAGCACCTGCTCACATGCATGTGCTAAACCCTATATGGTTATCAACGGAGGATTGCGGATAATACTATTAAATAAGCATGCAGCACCTTTTAAACATTTTTCACCAGGTTCATTCTCAGTCTCGAATTTTATATGCAAATATACAAAATGATAAAGAAACACTGATGTTCAGTTAACACAGTGAATTGCAAAGCACCAGGTCCACACACAGACTCCAGTTACAGGTAAGATAGTAACAGAAAAAATCATCTTAAATTAGATGGATGTAATCTTTCATCATCTGGATTCTGCACAAACTGGAGTTGCAGATAAAAAAAAGGTTTCAAAAGAAAATATTTTAAAATATATATTTTGTTGAATTGAAACATTCAAATTAAACACTACTTCATCTCAATATGTCAAAACATCACATCGATATACACACGCAGTTATTCAGTATTTGCCTGGGTTGATAAATATTTTTGAGAAAAAAAGAAACGTAGGGTTTTGTTAATTGCCATTGAGTAGGTTTCTCGTGTTTGACCGCGGTGCTTGCGTTTGGTCACGGGAGCCACCAAATGTAATGATGGGTCCTGGCAGAAGCAGCGGGGCACAGCGTTGTAGTTGTGTTTCCGGGCGGCAGTCACAGACTGTGCCCTCCCCCATCCACCGAGTTTCCGCTATTACCTCCCTCTGCTTTCCGACCTGCACGACATCCTAAATGATTTTGACTTAAAACTTTCCAGACTGCAGGGATTCATATTCTGTGGTTCTTTCGGTCGGAGCCCTTTTCTCCTAACCTCCCTGTTCCTGATGACGACCGCTTGTGTTGCGATCGAAACGCCGTGATATTTTAATTATTTTTTAATTCGCTTTATTTGTATTATTTTATTGTTATAATTTTTTTCTTCGATCTACGCGACTTTACCGAAAGAACCATAGAATATCTTAAATGATATATAGCAGACAGTCAATCATCTAGGCATGTCTCTCAAATGTCACGCTCCTTAAAGTTTCATTTGTCTTTCCAAATTGTATCGATGTGCCATTTTATGACTTGGCCGACGTATTATAGGTTGTTTACCCATTTAATGGCTTTTGTAATCATGTTATGCAACGTTTGTCGTCAGCCCATGAAGGAGTTAAAATGTAATGTTATTACGTTTACATATGACTTGAGCAGTGGTGCAGTGGTTGGGGCACTATGCAATGAATCCGGAGACCTGAGTTTGATTCTCAACCATGGATAGACGTTGGTGGTGAGTGACATCTCAACTGATCCTTGGTATCCCCATCAAAAACCCACACTGATCTGTTTGGTATGATCCCCCCCCCCACACCCCATGACTGACGTCATGGGGAAGGTTTTATCCAGCAGTGGATTAACAAAGAGCTGTACTTTTTTTTACATATTATGGTTATCAGCACCCACCCCCATAAACGAGAAAACAAATGCCTAGATATCACTTGCTGTTAGCAAGTGATATCTATGAGGTCATTATAATTCCTTATTTCATATTAAATTAGTACTTTGAGATGACAGGATAGAATAAAAAAAAATATTCTTGCAATCATTGTTTTTGGACATATCTTTTAAATAATTCATGCCAATTTGCAGCCGTTCTGACAAGTATAACTTATAAAACTATGTAACACAATTTTTGTTCCTGGGTAGTAAGTGTTCGTAATTGCTTATGCCTAAAAAGTAGAAAATGGCTATTATTCCCCACAAACTTTTCTTTTGTGACCAGGACAGTGATATTTTGAAAGTTATCTATTTTCAATGAGAAAACGGGCGAATTTGTGTCTTTTCGTTCACATGTCAGAAAAAAACTACATATGAATCAAAATGAACATGTATATTTATACTAAAGTAATACAAAATTACTACAAAAGATTTAGAAGTGAGTAGTTCTTTTAGATTTACGATTACACTGAAAATCACTTTCACGAATCAGCCCCCAAATGTCGTCTCCCATCATGTTCTCGTTATACTGTCCTTGGTAGCGGCGTTCAAAGTCCAGTATATCCTGGTAGAAGCGCTCGCCTTGCTCCTCCGAGTATGCTCCCATGTTCTTCTTGAATTTATCAAGGGACATCCTACAGCCCGTTGTGCCGTAGGTCTTCACCAGTCTCAACCAGCTCCACGTAGTTTTCGACCTTGTGATTGCCCAAGAAGCCACGAACCACTGCGGAAAAGCTGTTCCAAGCCACTTTCTCCTTACTAGTGAGCTTCTTGGGGAATTCATTGCACTCCAGGATCTTCTTTATCTGTGGTCCAACGAAGACACCGGCTTTGACCTTTACTTCAGACAGCTTAGGGAAGAAGTCTTGAAGGTACTTGAAGGCTGCCGACTCCTTATCTACAGCTCTGACAAATTGTTTCATAAGGACCAATTTGATGTGCAGTGGTGGCATCAGCACCTTCCGGGGGTCCACCAGTGGCTCCCACTTGACGTTGTTCCTCCCCACAGAGAACTCGTGCGCTGTGGCCAGTCCCGCCTGTGGTAGTGTGCGTTGGGTGTCTACATCTTTTGTAGTCATTTTTTGTATTTCTTTAGTATAAAACATGTGTATTTTGATTCATGTGTTGTTTTTTTCTGACTTTATGTGAACGAAAAGACACATTCGCCTGTTTTCTCATTGAAAATAGGTCGAATTCAAAATATCACTGTCCTGGTCACAAAAGCAAAGTTTGTGGGAATAGCCATTTTCTGTACTTTTGAGGCATAAGCAATTAGGAAATAACACTTACTACCCAGGAACAAAAAAAATGTGTTGCACAGTGTAATCATTATATTATTCAATCACAATATCTAAACATTGTTGGGCCAGTACTGTATAGGTTGAAAACTAATTTATTTTGAACAGCTTTTTGTGTTTTAGTTTAGTTTTTTTCCCCCCACCTATGTTTAGTATGGTTGGTTACATCCGGTGCAAAATAAGCTCAACATACATACACTTGTGATTCAATAACAGTGATGCCAGGGGAAAATAACCCATTTGAGATGATAATTTAACGTGGAGCAGCAAGAACCTTAACATGTAAAACAAAATTAAATCCACAAGATCAACCTGGTAAATTAATACAACATATATGCATTGCAACTTGGTTCCAAGTCACGTGTGAAGTGTGGGTATTGTCATCTCTTCAATGGCATCTGGACAACATGGAAGAGTAGGCCAAATACCATGTAGAGGGGGCTCTCTTGGACTTCCTCTAGTGGACACGCTTCTGTCAGGAGGAGCATGAGCAAGTTATTGCAGGGCCGCACCTTAACCTTTTTACAATTCTATATTTATCTTTTTTATATATATTGTGAATGTGTTCTTGGACAGGCCGTTAATTGTTTCACCAATTTGCGCATCATTAAGGGAGGTGCAATTCCCAGAGTGAAGCAGGCATTGTGAAGGGGGAGGCACTGTGAGTTGGGTGAGTTGATGTGCGAAGAGAAATCGTGCAAGCCGGGCGATGCAATTCTATGCACAGTGGTGGCACATTTGTCTTTCGGTAGGGACAAGTGTGGGTACTCACAACTCCACCAAGAAATTTGGCACGGAAGAGTAGGCCAAATACCCTCGAGAGAGGGCATCTAGAGCTCCCTCTAGTGGAGGCAGTTGAGTGAGCAAATAATATAATTAGAAGTGCTGTACTGTTTATTACAAAGCAGGTAGAGAAAATCAATATTTTTGTACATCACCAATTCCTCCCCCTCCCAGCCCCATGCATCGATATGGGATTTTTTTTTAAATGTACAACCGGATGTATACTGTACCGTACAGTATCTCCTATACATAGTAAATGTATGCAATGTAGTAGCTACGTATAGGCACGTAAATACACGTGCACTGATGTAATATACGCACGTGCATATATGGGAGGGCTTTAAAAAAAAAAAGATTTATACTGACAGAGAATCGTGTTTGTTGTGTACGTCCCCCTAGAGGCAGCGGCGAGCCGGCATGCGTTGAATGCTTTATGTGGCAGAGGGGCGCAGGCCGGCGAACACCATCACAGCTGACGGTTGTCAACTCAGTCGCCAAGGTTACCAAAGATTAGGTCTGTAGGCAAGTAATTAAAGGTAACGGAGCTCTTTGGGCTGGTCGTCGTCGCTGCTGACGATTTGGAATTTCCTTTGGTGGCTGGAGCGTGTGCTTTTTTAAAAATAATGGGAACCTTGATAGTCCCTTAGCATGCTATGCTTTTGCAGGCCTGTTGAGAGGCTAGAGGAAAGTAGGCCAGCAGCAGCAGCGATTTCGTGAAGGCAGAATTTGAGTGAGAGAATGCGTTGAGCGGATCATGCCTTGGCTGCCCCGGAGCTCTGCACACACACGCCGGCCTCTAACCAGGTTTGACAGTGCAACGAATTGCTGTTGTGGCAACTAAGCCATTAATAACCGATTACAAGGCTTCAACATCCTTATGAAAACAGCTGATTTTAGTACATTGCAGCAATGCATGGATAATGGTAATTTTGCAGTAATTTGATGGGTTCTAGGTCAGCACTACAGTGTGCTTATTTTCAAATGTCTGGCAGCATAATTTACCCATGTTGAAATTATATGCATCCGGTCTACTCGAGAATAATTGATGTGATTAGCACTTACCCAGCTCGTTAGAAAGTGGGGAATGTTATTTGTAACTTGCTTTGTTGCAATTTTATGGTTGTGCATTGGCCTGTTCAATTAACCTAGTTAAATTTTTTAAAAGGTCATCAGGATACTGTTTTGTCTTGGCATATTTAACCGTAGTATTTGCCGCGGTAAAAAAGAAATTATAATTGCAAAAGATCCTCACTCGGACATGTCCGTAAGTGTCACTTGACGCTAAGCCCATGTATGCCGCTTAAGTGGGTCAAGAAGGGACGTGGCACTTTACCAAATGAGTCTTATCAAACGGCTTAATGGACAGATTGTGTTATGTCAAAGCACGAGGAGTCCGAGAGAAGCGCATGGTGAAGTAGCCCAGACAGCAGCAGCGACGTTCTCCCATCGTCGCCAACGCAGGCATATCCCAGTCCACTTCACCGCGATGGGAAGAATGCTGTTTGACTGATGGCGTGGCTAAGCCTGGCTCGGCTCTCTGCGTGCGCCCACAGAGTGGCCGCGTTCGTGATGGGGAAATAGGCTTTGGCTCCCATGCCGCGTGCGCTCGGTCTGAGCCCCGTGCTGGAGCTACAGTGCTCTATTCGGCTGCTCTATCTAGGCCAAGTGAGTGCGGCGCTCATGCACAGGTACCGGAGCGTGCGCCACTTTGTGCCAGTGTCATTCTTGGGATGCGGTGTACTTTTTGCTGCGTGTGAGTAGAGGACAAAAAATTAGGCAATTTTTTTTGAACCTCTTGCCTAAACAAGTCTGCGTTACTTTGTAATTTGCACAAGGCTGCATTCAGGACATCATTCCAGCTGGTATTTGCACCGGGCTAGTGGTAATGTATGAACTGTTGGTTGAGTGTGCTTGGTGACAGCGATATCAGCTGTTCTTTGTGTCCGATTTTGCCTGCTTGCTAGCCTGTGTGACTAGGCACTGTGCTGGGTTATGAACATGCTAACGTATTGCTATACAGTGCACTTTGCTGTAGGCATCAAATCTGCAGTATGTCCATATTGCATATTACGGCTGTGCTTACAATATGGCTATTTTAGTGTGTTGATTTGTGATGTTTTTTTTTTAATCATGACATTGTGTTTTTTTAAATCCTTGATTTAAATGCACCGTAATTCCCTTCTACTGTGAAAGAATGGATTAAATACATTATATCTTTTTATGTACAGTGCCATTACAAAGGCGAATCATTTTTCATTTACTGCCGACGTGTATAGACATTCTGGAAGGGTAAGATTACATTCCATGTTGCAGATACACGTTTTGTGTCAATCTACTTTTCCATTTTATTTATCATGTTGTATATTGTGTACAGTGGCTCCTTACAGTGCATACGTTGTTTTACTTGTGATATGAATGCAATGTGAATAGGCTTTAAATGGGCTCTTTATTGTATGCTGCACACCTTTAACATACAGGGTATTGACATTACAGTTGTATTTGATGTTCATACCGTACTGTATTATTGGGTGCCACATGCATAGAATTAAAGAAAAGGATGATGATGATGTATGCCTTTGGTTATACCATCGCAGTCATGCTTAGCACAATGGGGAAAAAAGTAGTTTCATTCCCTAGCAATGAACTACTATTATTGTGGAATCGTTTTGTTAATAATGTTAACAAAAGAATTAGCGTGCCGTAAAATTGGTTGTCATTTTTTTCCGTGGTCACCATAGTTTCTGTGACCTGGATGAAATTGTAAAAAGTCTTTTGGAGCACGAACTTTGTCCTTTTTAAAACGTTTGTTGATGGAAATCGCATATTAATATTGTAACAAAAATAACCACGAACCTAACATGCCAATTTAATTTGTCGTAATGCCAGTCTCTTGTCGAATACAAGCCCGATATTCGGATGGTTTTCCTTGATGTGTTAACGAATGTAACGCTTGTCAATTTTGCACCATTGTGTTGCCGGCGTAAGATAAAACCAACATTTACAATGTCTCGCATCTGCATTGCCACAGAAGCCAATTGTTAACATGTAAGCTTGCAGTACAGATGGTACTTAACATGCTTTACAGTGGTTGAAATGTGGTAATGATACCTCTGATGTGTTTGAAGATAGTACTGTATGTTGTGCGTCATCTTGTCCGACGTTTCGCTCCAAGTGCTGGTGGCTTCTTAAAAAGTTGCTGATTAAGCTCCCAAAACTGAATTCGGTTCCCGAAAAAGCTCGGACTCCGTGCAAGCCACACGCGGCGCGACCCGAAAACACAACGGGGAACTGTTACAACTCTTTGGTTTTTTCGGTAAAGTCACGTAGGTAAAAAATTAAAATAAATTAAATCACGATGTTTCGGAGGCAACACAAGCTTCCGTCTTTAGGTGGAACCGTCATAGCAAATTAAAATCTAGAATTAACTATTACAACGCAACCGTGAAAATGCACGCAGCGATTGAACAGTGTGGTGCTTTTCTCCATTTTCTCTCTTCCCTTCCCCATCTGGCAGTGCCTCCTCCCTTCGTGCCACCTCTGCAAGGTGATGACGACACTTCGAACTTTGAGGAGGTGGAGAGGGAGCGCCCAGCTGCCCCACCGACGCCTCGCCAGCTGAGGCAGCCTGGCTTCTCCGGGAACAACCTGCCCTTCATCGGCTTCTCCTACAGCAAGGCCCTGGTTGGCCTTTCACGCACCGAGTAAGCAGGCTTTTGCCGAATCGCTTACGATTCGTTATCGTCTTTTGGGCCTCCGCCAGTTGTGCAGGTTGTGATTCTTTTTTTTATATTCATGGTTGCTTAGGACATGCTCAAAGGCCTAAAAACACAAAGAATCAGCAACACACTGTAAAAGCCGTTGTACTCTGCTTCAGTAATCTCACGTTTATGCTCCTTGCTTTCACCAAGCGATGTGACGTACGGTCAATTAGCCTCGACGAAACCCACTGTGTGGAGAGGTCCTCATCCAGGAGTGGATTGACTATGGGCGGCACATGTACCCTACATTTAAATGTCATTTTGATCATTAGGTATGTGACTGTTTCCTTTGCAATCCAATAAATTGTCACGATTCCGGGTCATGATTCGATTCAAGAATTGCATTTTTAAAATCGTGGTATTTTTTAGCACAGAGTTCACATAAAATAACTACTTATAACATTCGCTTAGAAAATTATGAAACACACCATTCAATGTAAACGATAACATGAATTGCAAATCATTGAGATGTGCCATAGAATATTGAATACTCATAAAAGGAATAATCTAATTATTTTAACATCTCTTTATACAGGTTATAAATGTATGCCCCTTTTTTCCCATATGTACATTTTTATTGATTATTTCACTGGGCACAGGCATGGTGTCATTGACAGGTGATCATTTACGTTCACACTTGTGTACTTTGACTCCCGCAGGTCTGTTATGTCGGTTTTGGATTCCCCAGCCAAAAACAGTTCCATTGAGAAAAAACTACAAACCAAGGCCAAGGAACTCCAGGATGCACAGGATAAATGTCACAAGGTAGACCTACACAATGCATCTGTGATACACATTACAACTTGTGGGCAATATAATAGAAATCGATATTGTAAAACATTAATAAAGTGTGCTCACCTGTGAGAGTAGGAAATGTGGATGGCTGTCTGCAATAATATATATTTCCTGAGAGCTATGAGGTGGTTTTGGAAGGCCTTCATTCTGCAGTGGATTGTGAGCATGGCCGATGATACGCAGTATTTAGCAAGTGGGTTGAGTTGCATTGCTTCAAATTCATCTGTTTCACAATGTAGTCTCGGGGATTAATGTCAACAGATAAAAAAGCAAAACAATGCTTGTTATGTGCATAAAAATGGACATGGAAAAACCCAAATGGAGAAATTGGAAGTGAAATTGAAATGATTCTCATAGAATGTCAGAGATATACTGTATTTGTTCTCAGAAAATTCAACACAGGAAGTGACCAACATACTGGTGCAATGCAACTTCAAACTGCAACTGTGTCCACTGCTAAATGGGGGCCTCCCTAAGCCGTTTGAGGCGTCGTGGCTATTTGGCAACACTTCACGACGCTGGTCAGTGTGGGTGTTTGAAGTTTGGAATCCTAGCCGAGAATTCCAGTATAACAATGGATGTTCTCCACTGCCCTCTGCTGACCATCACATAGCCCCACAGCTACCTTTGACAAATTGGTCTGCATGGTGGTAACCCATTCCAGCACTGTCCAGGCTCAACTTTGCTTAGCTTCTGAGATCTGATGAGATTGGATGCATTCCGGGCGATGTCGTCATAGTAAACAGTATGATACCAACTAAATATTTGTTTCATTTTGAGCTGAATAAATCATAATCAGCATTCTGTTAGTGATGTGACGGTGCTTATATTGTTGGGCAAATAATGATGCTTCAAAGAGACTGACATTTCTTCTTCCACGGCACATCTTTCATTATTCGTTAACCTCTTTGAAAGAATCAGTGGCCAGTTTTTGGTGGCTTTGGAGGATATATACATATACAGGTAGTCCCCGACTTACGATGGAGATGCGTTACGACGACCCCATCGTAAGTTTAAAATATCGTAAGTCGAAAATGGCCGAGCCTATCCAGGAGTCTTAAAGAATGGTGATGATTTAGCAAAACAGAGCAATTTACAGTACCGTACTGTATAAACTATATACTGTATGTATTTATTAATTACAATACATGCTTTTTTCACAAAAATTGGGCTTTGAAACACAAAAAACAAAAAAATACACGCGCTAACACCGTGACAACTTAACTCCGTCGACCGCTGGTGAGAGTGAAGCATCACACAAGGCGGGAGATGCGTACAGTACATCCCGGCAGCGTCCAAACGTACAGTATCGTACCTCGTACGCTGCTTCGTTTGCCTGCCGCGCGAAATGTAAAATATTTTACAATTTTGTCATCGATATCGCCATCGTAAGATCGAAATATCGTAAGTCGGGCCATCGTAAGTCGGGGACTACCTGTACACACTGTACATCACTGAAATCTGTCGTGTGTTTCCGCTTTCTGCTATAGTGCCTTCTGTTGTCTTGTTGCCGCTGTGTTCTTGCGTTTAGATGGAGAGGGAGTTGGAGGGCCAGCAGAGGAGAGTCCTTGAACTGCAGTCTGATCTACGTCACAGGGACAAGGAGCTAAAGGCTATTGAGGTCCACAGGGGAACACTCGAAAGAGACCTTGCCATGTACATCACCGAGTGCAGCGTAGGTCCCACTTTGTTCATTCTTTCGCACGGAACCCGTCGTGGTTTTAATTCTAAACCAAGCAGAAATGTTTTTTATATATCACTCGTATGTATCTATGTTGAACTTCTTTCGCACTGTACGTAGCCAACCATGCTAATCAGAGGTGTGGGGGAAGGACAAACTAAACACAAAAAGCAGTTCTAAAGAAATTTGGTTTTCAATCTAGATTTAAAAGTGCATAGCTCTAGTGGCTTGCTAATATCGGAAAGAAGAGCTTTCCAGACGGCTGCAGAAGCGCATCTAAAAGCGTGCGATGCAGTGACCCTCTTTATTCGATGGTCAGCCCAAAAAGCCGCTGCGAAAATTGCGTTCAAACAAATGTAACGCCAAAGATGAGCGCTGTTAGTTCGAATTGAGCGTGCATGGTCATCGTCACGCTACAACATAGAGATCTCAGAATGAATGTTTAGGTCCTAGCGGCGAATTTGACACCGTGGTATCGTCGTTGCAGAGCCTAAAGCGTGGGCTGGAGCAAGCACAGCTGCAGGTGTCACAAGAGGATGATAAAGCTTTGCAGCTGCTGCAGGAGATCCGCGAGCAGAACATCCAGCTTCAGGAAATCCGCGAGCAGGTGAGTGTTGTGAAAGTCCTCTTTTAAATCCCGTACACCTGAGCGGTGGATGACATTAAGCTGTGCAGGAAAATAACTTGAATAAAGGGTGAGTAAACGAGTCTTGTGTGGTATGCTAAAAGGTAAATCTTCTGATCTTAATTGTGAATGTCAAGTTGGTGATGTATGTACAGTATGTCCAAATTATAAGCCACTTTTGTTGAGCTGTCATTTGTGGCCAGGTCGCTTTTGAGAAATAAATTCATACCTCAGTGGGCTTTGTCTGGAAGGATGAGGGTCGTTTACTTTCATTTGTATGTGTTTTGGTAATTTGTTTTCCTTTCTTGTACTCTGCACTCCTTGTCGTGTTTTGTATTGTTTGTTGGAACGTTCTTACCCCGTGCCCCGACTGGACATCTGTGAAGAAGAGCTTTATAGCTCATCGGATCCTCCAGTATAAATAAATGTTTTTATTCTGTATGTTCAGACCTTTTGTCATTCCACTACCGGATGAGGGCATCCCCTTATCGTGTGGGTCATAGGAGTTATTGGAGTTATTTGACCATACTTCACCATGCTGGAGAGTGCAGGTTGGTTAAGGCATGGGATATAGGGGAGGGGGAGCATATTACAGAACAGCATATTTTGCTGCACTTTCCTCTAACAACGTAGCCTCAACAGACCATGTCTGATGCATGGCAGTCACCTATCCGTGCACTGTCCAGCCTCAAACATGCTTGGTTTTTGAGATCGGACGCGCAATCCGGACGAGTTGGGTCATAGACCAGGAAGTGATGCGCGGTGCCTTCACCTGAGGGCTGCTCTGCGCGTTGTGGCCGGCGGAGCAGGAGTTCAACTCCCAGCTGGAGGAGCTGCGTCTCGTGGTGAAGCAGCTTCAGGAGGAGCTGTGCGTGGCGCACCGGCACGCCGGCCTCGGCGACACGGAGCTGAGAAAGGCCCGGACGGCCGCTGACGATTACCGCCGCAAACTCGTCGACTATCAAGACAGACTCAGCAAGGTCGGTGCTCGAAGACAAAAGCGAAATGCGAGCGCGTGCGCACGCCTGAGTGCGGTGGAGGCGGCTTGAAGACAAAAATTACTTTAAATTAGTTTGAAGTGTTGGCCAAATGTCACCGTAAAGAAGTTTTGCAAGTTGCTTCAAATTCCTTGTCGACGTATACAGTGTATAGTTAAATAATTAGTTTATTTCTCTCTCTCTCTCGAGCTAAAATTATTTCCACGGGCACTAATTGTTACATTGTTGTTGCCGTCGTTATAGAATAGCAATACGGCGCTGGCAAATTGTGTCGGTGCGTGTAAGAATGTGCTCACGCATTGTGCAAAACTATGTTTGTAAGAGTAATGTGTTTCCATGAATACAGTGCAACGTATTCTACCAATGTTGATATTTTGAAAAGCGGTAATTCTATTTGTTTTGTTTGACAGACCAGAGAGCAGAATAAGACCGAGGTTGCTGCTCTTCAAAGTGAAATGGGAAAGGTGTGGCTGGTTTCCCATGGTTCTATCATTTGCTGTCATTATAATTATAATAATTTTTTTATTGTGAATTAATTTCAGTTTATGCATATAATGTTATTAACGTGCCTGTTTTTCTTCTTAATTTTTAGATAAACTCTGAGAGCCATAGGAAAATAAATGAACTTCAAGATAAGCTCACTAAGGTTGGTTCCAATTATGATGCTGTTCTTTCCCCTTGCCTTTATTTAAAAAAACTAAATCATCTCCTGCTTTTTTTCAAATTGGCAAGAAAATCGGAGAATTGAGATCGTTTTTCCCAGAGATTCCAATTTTAGTAAGCACTTCCAAAATGCCGTGAAACGCGTTGAGAACTGGGTCGGCTGTGGCCACGGCTCTGTGATGATGCCAATGGACCAGCAACGAGCGGGACTTGTGAAGGTGTACTCGACGAGAGTTCACACGTTTCTTGAATTGAGCAAGGTTGTAAAAACTTTTGAAAAGAGACGATCAGAATCTTAATGCCAGTCAAGCTGCACGAGGGAAGAAGCAGAACGGGATGTGTTTTGACCTCCATTATGTCGATTGCACACCTTGTGGGCGAAACGGAACAGCGAGTGACGTTAATGAGAACAATAGCCATGATAGTAGCGATAAAGAAGGTGACTAACCACAGGTGAGCGAGTGACTACGGTTGAAGAAGCGAGTGCTGAATTATCAATAAACTTGATCGCTTTAAGATGAATTCTGTACACTATGCAATTGGAAGAGAAGCAATCCACCCCAGACATGACAGCGGTGGCTGGATATTTTCTGCTTTGGTTAGCAGCAGTAGTAGTGGGCGTTTTATAATACAATCTTGCTGTTGCTCTCCAACACAGCGGTGTGCTGTACTAGTAACGAATTGGCATGTTCTGTTAACGTGACAAACCTTACTAATTGGCTGTGTCGGGTGGTGGCGGGTTTAACGACACATTTATATATTCACGCAATCTAACCCCCCAAAAAACCTGTATTATGGACGATATTGATCGCGAAAGCCTACTACGTGTTAAACTGGTTTTGTAATTGACGGCTGTGTCTGGTGGCGCGCCGCAGGCGGTGCTAGCCAGCGCCGAGGCGACGGAGCTCCTGCAGAACGTGCGGCGCGCCAAGGACCAGCTGGAGAGGGACGTGGAGCTGGCGCGCGAGAAGCACGGCAACAGAGAAAACATGCGGCGACGGCTCGAGGAGAGCGAGGTACGGTGTCGTTTCGCGTCCTCCTCGTCAGTCTGTCGTTCAGAGTCTCGTGACCTCACGCGCTGCGTAATGTCCGTGATTACCAATGATAGGGGGAACGTGGCCTGTCGGTGAAGTATGTCGCGTTAGGTTGAGCGCAGGTGATGGAAAGAGCTGCTTCTCGGTGTCGAAATTAGATACTGTGAATCATCGCTTTATAAGTCCAGAGTAAGTTGATGTTGTTTCTGCTTTCATGGCTGTCGAGCTCGGTATGAAACACAGTTTTATTTTGAAACAAAGTTTCCTTTCATAAATTTTGGTTAAAGCAAATATTGTATTTCTAGCCACGAAGCGTTGTTGGTTGTCATCCTTTGCCACATTGCATTTCAAGGAACGGTGCAGAACTCTGGAAGGTCAGCTGAAGAGGCTGGCAGTGATCGAGAGAAGAGAGAGCAAGCTGAAAGAAGATCTACATACCAAGTCCCAACAGACACAACAAATGGCAGAGAAGATTAAGGTCGAGACATTATTAAGTGCTTTAATATGCGTCTCAATATATTGTTCCAGCAGTGCCGTAGGATTAAGCGCAGTCGGCAAATGTGCTCTTTTGAGTGCCCCCCACGTATGATAAAGACGCACATGGCATCTTCGCTGGATTAATAATTCCACCGTGGTACAACGCTTGCGATGTTGGTCTGGCATACCATCTGAGACTGCTGTACTTTCCAGGAATTGGAGGAGCAGTGTCGAGAGTCAGAAATCAGCTGTCGGCGGCTGGAGGTCCACGTCAAACAAAAGGTGCAGATGTACGAAGAAAAGATTCGGGTGAGGATCCTTATTGTGTCTTGTTCTTTAGCATTAAGATGTCCCCAATCGTTTAATGACTGCATAGATTGTTGGGCAGAGTCTGAAAAATCGATGCTACCTTAGAGTAATGGTTCGCCGCACACTGGATTTACAATCCAAAGGTTGCCGGTTTGATGTCCCGGCGTGGCAGTTTAAAGCATCGGCAAGTGTTCACATCCTCCGGCCTCTGTCCACCCGGCAGGATAAATGGGGACACCACAGTCGGCCAGCAGGTTGCTTGTGGTGGGGTAAAGTCTGGGTACTCCTCTTCCAAGACACCTATGTGTGTACATGTGTTTAACTTATTTTCCACCGTACATTGCCAATTGTGCTAATCGGAAGTGCAAGAATATGCCACAATACCCTCTAGAGGGGCTTCTCGTCACTTTCGCCAACAGTAGCGTGAGAAAGTTATTGCAAGGCTGCTCCGTCTATTTTATTTCTGAAAAATCTACTTAAAACTGTTGTTGGTTGTTCAATGTGTACACCTTGATTACAAATACAGTCCAGGTTGAAGGTGCAGCTGTCCAGTATCTGCAAACCGAACTATCAATTTAGTGGAAACCTTCAAGAGAAGATGCTGTGCTTGGTTGCTGACTACATAAGCCCATTGAGGACTGGGGCAATAAACAACTTCAAACAATATTCTTGGTTCTTTCGGTAAGGTCGCGTAGAAGGGAAATAATAAAAATAAAACTATTAAATTATCACGACGTTTCGATTGCAACACAAGCAATCATCATCAGGTGTGAAAACCACAGCAAGAAAAATTTATTATTTCCCTTCTATGTGACTTTACCGAAAGAACCAAGAATATGAATCCCTGCAGTCACAAAAGCTTTGAATCGAAATTTAACTTAAACATAGTTCAATGGCCATGAAACAAGTTACATTGTACGTGCATTCTGACATCGTGCTTGCATATTTTGGTGGCAGGTTATGGATACACAAATTAAATTAGACTTTGCAGACAAAGAAGTCTTGGAGCAGAGTCGAACAAAACACGAAGAGGACGCAGTGGAGAAGACCAAAGTCTTGGAGGACCAGAAAGCGGTTGGTGCACTGTGAACATCACAACTCAACTCTCTTGTCTTGTGTATCATTCACGTGATTAATTGTATTTCACGTGTGTGTATATTTGTTGCCATTAGTTTTATCTTTCATAGTGTGCAACAGTGTAAGCCAATGCTGAATTTGTCTTTTTTTCCCATTAAATCAATACCAAACTGTTTGTTCTTCTGCCAAGTGCAAACATTTTCTAAAAGCATGGCTATGTTACATAGTTTTGAGAAGATTTCGATCTAGAGTTTGCAATGTGATCCTCATCCTCCCTTAACATCTGCTGCAGGACCGATCGATAGAAGTAATTTCCTACTGTAGTTTGCGTAAATGTCACCTGTAAGGAAAAGTGGCACTGTTAATAGTGTGGTGATCAAATTCCGCTGTAGTCGTAATATTACCTGTGTGCCCATTCCTGAATGTTTTTTGGTTGCTGGATGATGGGAGCTGCTCGCTGAACAGAAATACTACCGCGTTTCAGTTTTTGCCAAGTGGTCGGTGGTTTCCGTGATGGCGACGATGTTTTTTTACTCGTGCGTAGGTTTTTTGCGGTTGTCCTGTGCAGCTATCAAATGTGTTTTTGGGTTGTTCCGCATGTTGTTTGGCTTGAGGTCTGAAACTTTCCTCAAAAGGCTGAGAGCTTCCTCTTCACGTGTGGTCTACTTTGCTTTTCTTTCCAATCAGACGATCAAAGCCATGGAGTCAAGGATCCGCGCACTGGAGCAGCACATCACAGAGCTGAGCGAGGCCAACAAGATGGTGGCTAACAGCAGCATGTACACGCAGAGGAGCATGTACGTGCCAGCTGATGTGTCTTAGATGCACACGTGTACGTGCATTGCCCCTTTTGTCAGTCCACTGTTGGATGAGTACCTCCGCACACTGTGCGGGTCATGAGGCTTATATTGAACAAACGTCACGCTGGTTGGCGCGTATTGCTGCACTTCTGGGCAAATAAAGTTGCACGTAGCTCTGCAACTCTTGATAAATTTGTTTAATTCCAGTTTAAAAATTGTTGTTGCACGAGCAACAAATGCTCTTAATGGATGGAATCGCTTGGTCGTGGCAACGTAATGCTCTCCTCACAGCGCAAACATTTCTGACTTCTATTGTATGTGTGCCAATCTTTTTAAAAATGAAACTGAATTAAAATATCTTACAATTTAACATCACTCAATTTAAGGAATTTGCCTTTCGTTAATTTAACACATTTTCACACCTCAAATGTGTCGATTTATTTTTCATGAATGGGCCGAACAGGTGCCTTTTCTTGCTTAGATGTCTGGCTGGGCTCTGTTGGCTGGGTGGCCCAGGTGAGACAGGAGTGTGGGGGCCGGGCCTCCTAACCTGTATTAACGATTAAAGGCAGGCCATCATTGACTGCAATGGCTCAGTAATATGCACTATTTAATTTCTTCGGAAGAAAAGTTGCATCTTTTTAACATGGGATGTTGCGTAACATTTGCGGAATGATATATAGTTATGTGAAGTGCAATTAGCACTTGGTAACTTTATACGTAAAGTTGGGACATTCTAATAGTGAGTGGTAGGGTGTTATGTGCCAAGACACCAGTCACAACACTTTTCCAGCTTAGTGTTATTTTCAGCCTTTCAATCCAGCTATGGTAATATCCAGCAATGAGTTGGGTTATTTCTGAAAGTGCATTGTCACACATACACTGGTGAGACTTGGCCATAAAGAACGCTGTCTCTGGTGTAGGCCAATCAGTTTCAAAGACAATGCATATATTGTCAGAGCATGTTTGTTTGCATGTTCACCGCAAGTACGTGTGGTAAATGCAGACTTGGTTCCTTGCAAAAGGTTTCTATTTGGTGTTTGAACATTTTAACACCTGTTTCATTGCCAGAAAAGCGTAAAACCTATTCTTATTTTTTCGCACGTTATTTCTTTTGCCGACAGCTTAACTGCTCTTGAAAACCAATGATGAATATTTGAAAATGCTACCCTGCAAATGTTTTTATTTGTTTGTAATTGCACTTTTTTGTGTGAGAATGCAGAAAAGCGCAGGAGGAGATGATCGGTGAGCTGCGGCAACAGAAGTTTTACCTGGAGACACAGCTGGGCAAGGCTGAAGCACAGGTTTGTTGAAACTAAGGTGTCATTTTATAAAATGAAATGGCAAGTTTAATTTGTTTTACTCTGCTACAATAATTTCCTGGACCTCCAATTAGCATGGTTGGCTACGTACGGTGCAGAAGAACTTCAACATACATGCATTGGTAAATTTTAGACCACCCAATTGAGCAATATTCTATTAATCAGAAACAATATGTCCTTATGCAGCTAACTTTGTTTGGCTTTTAAAGTAAAGATCATTTCTAAAATTGTCACCGGTAATCTAGTTGAGTTGATGAGCTTTCAGGCTTCCAGCCATACTATTTATTTGTCCATAATAAAGGTTTTTTGGTTAGATCGCATTGTTTATAAAATTTGTCGCAACCATCCACCACCTCACACGGTCAATCAGTAAAAAATGTGTCACTTTGACTAAAGACAAAAAGTTGACTACTTTAGCCCACCGGTGTGTTGAAGAGTGGATCCACAACATTTAGAATTTGAGTACGACGTTTCGCTGGAAATTCCATCCTACATTTTGGGGCGATTTGCCAGAATAGTGAAACCATCCACCTGCTTCCGGTCTTAAATAGTGCAGGATGACGTCATCATTGTTGAACCCCATCAGGATTCGAGATCAGAGGTGGGGGTGTATGGAATTATGTAATAGATCAATAATCAGCCACTTTGCATGCGACTCACCTGTAAGGAATTGCAATGTGTTGTGTATTACTTAATAATACGCTTCCAGGTTGCGCTGAGTCTATAGTTATGACAGCGATTACAATTATTTGAATTCTTCTCAATTTCAATTGATTTTCTAACTAATCTTGGCCAGTGATAATTAGTTCTGCATAACACTTCAACGGTATTAAAAGCAATTGAATGTCTTTGTTGGCAAGCATGCTCTGCCACCCCTGACAGCTGTGTTTGTGAGAATTTAATGTTCCTTTGGTGTTCTTTTATTCTTATTTGTGTTGGGGTTAAATGATAATAATTTTTTTAGTGCCACAGGATTCGTTCATTTGAAGCAGCTCATTATGTCATTTGGAAACCCTGTGCACAGCACAGACGTGGAGCTGTGTAAGCCCCTCCCTATAGAAATGTGAAATGTGCAGCACTGGCTCAGGCCAGCAGACAATTGCACTGTCTCACTGTTGTTTGAACCAAATAGCGAAGGCATTAAATAAATAAAATAGAATGAAAACAACTAAAATGAAATTTAATCAAATTAAATCAAATCAGTGATTTTATTTAATTTAATTTGAGTTGTTTTCATTCTATTTTATTTATTAAATTTTTACCTACGTGACTTTACCGAAAAAACCAAAGAGTATGAATCCTTGCAGTCACGAAAACTTCAAATCTAGAATTAGCGAAGGCATATTAAGTGCATTTAGTTTGGTATGCTGTGGATAGATTTTTTTTTTTTTACCATTCGATCTTGTTTGCACCCCCCCCCCCCCCCATTCTATTAATTATTGTACACAATCCGTGCTTTGTGGTGCAGGCGCGTGCGGCAGAAGAGAGACTCCAGCAAAGCCAGGAGGCCAGTAGCGTCGCTCGCACAAGGGTGGCGGAACTCGAGGGCAGGCTCCGTGAGGTAACAGCTGGCTATATGCTACGACTACGTAGCTCCCGACAGTTCCCTATCGTGCTTTCCCGCGCGTTTCAGAGGTTTGACAAATCTCGCTGTACGTGCTGGAAACTTGTTCAGACGCTGAGAGAAGGAACTAAAAGCAGCTCGGCACGTGGAGCGAAAAAGGTAGGGGTCGGCACGGTTTGAACCGACTCAAACTGGTTTCAAATTGAGCAAACCAAACCAGCGACGACTGAACCAAACCAAACCAAACTAAGCTAAACCAAACCTCTTGAGTTGGCTTGAACCGAAAAGATGCGCGGCAAACAATATTCGCATTCAATACAAATATCAAGTGTATTAATCGCTAATTTCTACGCAGGCTTTCTTCATATTGAGATTCACTAGCAAGTACTGGACGACGATGTCGTCCACAGCCATCTCCTCAAGCTTGGCACGCCCAATGTCCTTGAACGCTGTGTGGTAGTTCAATGGCAGTGAAACCCCAACACTAGGCAACATCCGCGCCCACGAGCGCACACACATCTCGGCCTTGAACGTGCACTTGTGCAGGTTTGGTCGGTCGAGAAAGGAGCGCTTGGCGGCCGAGTTTGCTCTCTCAGAGGGCACGGACGACGCCGGGATAGGCAAATAGTCGAGGGCCACGCGTCGTAGGCGCGGGTACTTGCCGCCGTACAGCTTCCACCACTCGACGACGTCCATGCTCAGGTCCTGAGTCGGCTCAAGCAGGAAGCGGTCGACCTCGGAGGCGGCGCCGTCGTGAGCGTTGGGCGCGTAGACCATGTCAAAGAGGATGTTAATGCCGCCACGCGGCGCCGCCTTCGGCGCCGCGTCCGTCGTCAACGCTGGGTAGCGCTGGTTGAGAATGTCCGTCATCATGTCCTTGATATTGCTGTACTCGGTGCTCGAGGCCGCGGGCTTGGGGTGGCGCAGGTCGAGAAAGCGGGCGACGCGGCTTGGTTCGGACGAGAGAAGGTCGCTGTACTTGACCATGTAGTCGGAGATGGTCACGGCGGCCGAGCTCACGACCACATGAGGACTCGGGCGGTGGGTCATGCAGTGGCTCGAGAGCCTCCTGCGCCGTGATGGCGTTCGAGATGGTGCAGTACTCCTCGGCGCCCATGGCATCGGAGATGGCCGCCGGCTTCTCCAAGAACTGGCAGAGCAGCGCCGCCTGCTCCCACTGCTCGTCCGACAAGCCGGCCTGGCTCCGCGACCAGCCGGGCTCAAGGCAGATGGCGTCGATCACTTGGCGCTGCCTTAGCGACGCCGTGAGCATCACGTACGTGCTACCCCAACGTGTGACCACGTCGAGGCAAGGCGGCTGCAGCGGGCACTTGAGGTAGTGTCGCGCGAGCGACGTGTAGGCCGCCCTCTTCGTCTTGCTCTTGCGGATAGCGCCGAGCGTCGCGCGGAGGCTGCGCAGCAGTGTCTCGAACGCGCCGAATGAGGCCTTGACGCCGAGGTTGACGCAGTGCGCGATGCACCGCAAGCAGCACGTCGAGCGCAGGTTGCTCCCCTCGAGGAGCGTGAGGGACTTGGCGGATGCGACGGCGTCAGAACCGCTGTCGGTGACGACGGCGAGCAGGCGCGGCCACACGCCAAAGTCGTCGAGCAGCTCGTGCAGGCGCTGCGCCATGCGCTTGCCCACGCCTTCGCCCGGGGCCACCCAAAAGAAGTGAATGATGCAGTTGCACATGGAGAACGACGCCGGGTCCATCCAGTGGAGGGTGACCGAGAAGAAGCCGGTCATGGCGTCGTTTGTCCAACCGTCGTAGGTCAAGGAGACGCAAGAGCCAAAAGTAGTAAAGTACTGTAGCACGAGTAGCTTGAGGACGACATACATCTCGAGCATGCGGCGCTTGACCGTGCGCTCAGACTTGGGCTCGTAACCTGGGGCAGCTCGTTGAAGAAGAGTCGTAAAGGGATCCGATGTTACGTGTTTATGGCCTAGACCACTCGTCGCGATGTACTCGGCGACAAAGCTGTCCATGGCCTTGCTCGCGTGCGCTGACATGGGCGTGGCCATCTTGGACTGCACGAGCAAACCCTTCCCCGTCGGCGGCGACGTGACGACCGTGGGCGACTCGGGGTCGACGATCCCATGGGTCTTGAGATGCTTGATACGGGTGCCCGAGGAGGTGGAGCCCGCGTACTGGAGGGTGCAGATCTTGCAGGTCCGGCTCTGCACGTCGCCCGCGGCCTGGCTCGTCTCAAAGTACTCGTCGTGCCACAGCGCTCGGGACACACGGGCCTTCTTGGGCTTGGGCTGCGTCGCGGTCTGCAGCGCTGCGGCGCCGAGGGTGCGCATGAGGCTCTGCCGCGTGTCGCCGCGCGTGGCGTCCGGGCTCTCACGTTCGCTCGCCATCGGCTCCTCGTCGCTACCGGCGTGTTTGGTCTCTTCCACGTCGTGGATGAGATACCTTGTGATGCTGGAGCCGCCGGGGATGGCGCCGTCTTGAGCCGCTCGAGCCATGGAGATGCAATTGCAAAGTGAATTCGCAGGCAAAGGCAACTACAGCATGTCCTTTCGTGTCGCCTTTACAACCAACCAAACTAGTTTGAGCCGGTTCCACCCTGTCCGAGCCAAACCGAGTCGGTTTTCGTAGCACCAAACCAAACCGAACCAGTTCAAAAAGAGCCAAACCAAACCGATTTGGTTCGGTTCAAACCGCGGTTTGGTGGTTTGAGCCAAGCCGTGCCGACCCCTAGAAAAAGGTCATAAGTCGTGCGGAACTTCGCGTGCTGCACAAGCCGCAGACACATCGGAGGGCTCACTTGCCACACTCGTAATCCTGCCTAAGAGGTCTTTGAATGGTATTGAATGGATACATTTTCACAGCGCTTCCAGACAAGATTTTGCTTTGGTTTTACCCTCCAATGTTTGAGACCGTTTGTGTAAACATTTCCTTTTTGTGGGTAAAGAGAACAGTACCACGAAGTCCTGAGCAATCACAATACATATTGCACAATACTAATGCACTGAAACCAATTATGACGAATTCATGGCATATTCAATCACTCAATTCTTACATTTAACTGCAATGATACGTTGTACCAAAACTTACAAACCCAAGAAAGGGTTTTCGGTAAAAAAAAACTTAAACGTATTTAAGAATCTGTATTTTTAGAAACAAACTATACACCAAAGGTTAGCATCGTACATTCATGAATGCAAAGTACAACATTTTACCTTGTTGCACTGCCTACTTCTGACCACCACACTGCCCCACAACCACTTATGACAACTGAGCATGCGTGGCGATCACAAATTCAAGCACTATTCACACTCAAATCTTGCTTAGCCTCCGAGATCTAGCGAGATGGGGTGCCTCCCAATTGCGAGATGATAACTACCTCGCCTGGTGTACAGGAGGTCGTGGGTTCGATCCCGACCATGACGCCTTTATATTTGGAGTTGGCATGTTCTTTCCGTGGTCGTGTGGATTTTTCTCCGGGCCCTCCGTTGTATCCCTCCACATTTATAAACATGCGTTTAGTGTGTTTGGCTGCTATACATTTCCACGTGATCAGCCACTTTGAGCTATAATTTGTGGCCAGGTTGCCTCTGAAAAAGAGCTATACAGCTCAATGGGTCTTACCTGGTAAAAAAACAAAGATTTGGTCATAGGCTATTTCTACGCACAGTACAGCATATGCATTTGTCAGAAAGTGTCTGGTGGTGGTGATTGGTACGATGGCAAAGTTGCATGTATGCATGTTGAACAACTTTCACACGGTACGTAGCCAACCATACTAATCGGTCGCATGCTGGCGGACCGATGACTCGCGCCGCGGTTCAGGCTGCATTTGCGGCAGAGCAGCGGAAGCTGGACGGGCAGCGGGAGGTGGGCGAGGTGGCTCTGCAGCTGCAGGAGCGGGAGGCCGAGCTGCAAGCTGCGCGCGCCAGCTGCTTCGCTCTCGAGGTCAAGCTGCGCCGCGTGCAGACCGAGCTGGACGAGACGACGGCCGAAGCAGAGGAGGAGATCGCCTCGCTCAAGGTGTGTCCCATCGCCGCTAGGGGCAGTGGGCGGCCAGTCTCGACAGAATGCGCTTGGGATGTGCTCCCGGTTTCCAGCTTACAAAAAAAAATCAGGACTGTTTATGACATGTTGGGCAATCCGAAAAAATGAATTATCATTGTTTTGGATTATTTTGAAAAAGGAACAGGCGTCATTGTTACGACATCGTTTTCACTGTTTGTCTGTCAAATAGGGTGTCGCGTAGCTTCGAGAGATGTCACTTTGGTGGGCTCGAAGACACAATTATCTAACAATGTAAAGAATCCAAAAGAGTTCTGATATTTACTTAAAATCTGAATTTTTTTTATCCTAAAAATTATCTCGATTAAGCACAATTTACGGTCATTTTCCATGTTGACGTGACGGTTGATGTGATGAGCTGTTTATGAACCACCAATTAAATACATTGCCTGTTCCTGTTTCTGTGTGGGATGCCCACTATTTGTGTTTGCATTATGGAATAATAACTCGAAGGATATGAGGTTGTATTGAATTCTGTTAAAATTAAGTTTTGTTACAACCTCTGGCACGGTAATTCAATAATGAAACTTTCATCTGCATTAGATGAGCTAAGTGTGAGATATGTCTATTCAATATTTTTGAAACCTGTGTAATATTGTATCCTCTAGACACCCCGTGTAAGCTTCAACTTTGCTTTACCATTTACAGGCAAGCAGAGATGACATCCAGAAGAAGTTTGAAACCCTGCGAGAAAGCTGCTCGGTGAGTGACTTTGTTGTGAGGTTTTAATAAAACTCATACTTCATGGCCAGTAAAGGCTTCAGTTTGTTGAGCCAAAACCAAGTCGGATGTCTCCAATTACGAATGATCAAACACCGAAATAACGCGGCTTTACTGTACATACAACTACAGAAAAGCGCACGTGGAAGCTTAACTTTGAAGCCTCTTGTATTCCGTTGACGTGGCCGAGCGTATTGTGCGCTCGCAGGTGATCACGGAGATGGAGGAACAACTGGGAGAGCTGAGCCAGGAGAACTTGGAGCTGAACAAGCAGAACTTCTACCTGGGCAAGCAGCTGGAGGAGCTGTCTGGCGCCGCGCTGGAGCGGGGTCGTGCGCAGAGCGAGGTGGAGGGCTTGCGTCGCGAGCTGACCGCGCGTGACGCACGTCTCTCGAACCAGGACGCGGTAGGGGACCTCAGTCCATAAACACTCTATTTGCTGCCGCCTGCACTCGTCAAATGCGTGGTTACATGCTTCATTGTTGTGTCGTGGCCAGCAACTGGTGCTTGGGGGCTTTGCTTCCGTCAATTACTTGGCTCACTGATGATGGGGGATGAAGTGTTTTGAATGAGAAAGAAATCTCTTTGCCGACCTCATCCCTACGAGTGAAAGTAATAAGCCTCCAGGCTGTAATCTTTGAGGATCCCTGTTTGAAACGATTGGTTTTGCATTATTGTTGTGGGAAGCATAGTCTTGACGACATTTGCGCCACATTTTTTCTTTTTAACACGTATGTATGTACGTTATGTTTAAATAATTTCGCACCGTATGTAGTGAACCCGTGCTAATCGGAAACTAATTACAATTCGCATCAGTCGCTCCGACTAGTCACAATAAATGTATGAGATGTAAAGCATGTTTGGTGGTCTCCTCTCGATTAAATGAGCCTTGGTAAGGCAGGGGTGAAGCGGGTGCACCACCGCTTCACGCCCTCCGTTATCTGTGCTCATTAAAACGATTAGTGTCGGTGCCACGAACCTTGGCTTAGAAATTCCCGCTGCTCTAAAGAGGTAGGTAATGTAAATGTATTTTTTTTTTGCCGGCTGCATTCTATCTGCGATTTCACTTTCGTAGACTCTCAACATGCTGAAGACGACGTGCACAGAGCTGGAGCAGCAGATCACCGACTTGGAGGGCTTGAACGACGATCTGCTCGCCAAAGAGCGCGCGTGCGAGAGCTCCCGCTCCGCTCTGGAGACGGAGTGTGAGCGGCGCGAGCAGCGCGTGCGGGAGCTGCTGAGGCAGCAGGATAACGACCGGCAGAACAGGTGATTCACCGCCACCGCCGCCACCACCCGGCCAACAAAGCTATCGGCTTTGTCGATTCTTCCTGGGTAACGTATAGAACGCACGACTTTCTTTCGTGCACGTCGGTACGAATGGGCTCATGGTTATAATGGTAAAATCTCCAACGGCTCTTTGATGTGTTTCTTAATACGGCGGTCGTGGACACGCTCCGGCTTTGTCGCGTGTCGACGATGCTGGAGCGTAATATTAGATAATAATTTTCAGTTCTGTTTTGGTCGACTGCTAGATGAAGGCCGTCGCATACCGTGTTGTTCCAGGCGCTTGTTTGACCATTCGCCACATTGCGGTTTGGTTCAGTTATCATTTATTTCAGTTTCATTTATTTGGTCTAGCCCTGTGAGCCATTTGGCTCTTGAATCGGGTGCAACCGCAACACCTGGTAAAGGAGGCACCCAGGATATCACTCGCTAATAATAATAGCCATGGCTGGAATCGAACTCTTATCATATGGTTTATTATTCATTGCTACTAACACTTGGTGTGGCAGTTGATATGCATCAATTTTGGGAGGGCTTGATATTAATTTTATCTTTGTATGAGCATACGGAGCCTTCGGTCTAAGAGAAACCTTGTTTGTGGTTGTAAAAAATACAATACTGCATAGATATTGATATGTATTGATTTCTACTTCTAAAATGTATTGTTCTATCATGTGCCCGTCTTCTCCTTGTGTTTAAGGATGCGTGTTGAACAGAAGAGTGTGGAGTTGCGGCAGGCCATTGAGTTGGCGGTCCGGGAGCACAAGGCTGAGTCCCTCGCTCTGCAGAACATAGCCAAGGAACAGCGACTGAAGGCCGACAATCTGGGAGAGATGGTAATAATTTTATAAATTGCCATTATTTTCTTAATGTAGTGTAATGTACAGCCCTTTGTCAATCCACTACTGGATGAAGGCCTCCCCACCCCTTCGATCATCGGGGGCCGTTTGACCATACTTCACCACGCTGGTCAGTGCCAGTTGGTGAATGGGCAGAACAGAACCAGGACAGTTCCCGCTCGCCCGGAATGCATCAATTTTGGAGGGCTTGTAGCTGCTCTCTCGCTGGTTCAGCAGTTCCACTGCTGGTTTAGATGTTTTCCGCCTGAGGACGACCGCTTGTGTTGCGATCGAAACGTCGTGATTTATTTTATTTTATACCTACGTGACTTTACCGAAAGAACCAAAGAGTATAGATCTCAGGTTGCTTGATTCATAGCATGGTGCGCTAACTACTGCGCCACCACTCTACCCAAATATTCCTTTAGTCTGAATTGAAATAAATGTCAAATAACAGTATGGTACAAATTTAAATTGTATATTATGCAAATGCAACTTCATCTCAAGATACCATACAAAAAGTTGAAGATGTACATCATGAGGTTTAAAGGGAGGCATTTATAGCTTTAAAGTAAGGTGCGATCGAAATCAGTTCATAGATGGATGACAGCGAATCGAAATCAGCGGAGAAGAGGCAAATCTGGAGCCTGGATTCGAGATTGTATTTTATTCAAGAAAATGAACGTTATTCTGGTGTCGTGTTTAATGCAGTTGTGTGACATGCTTTTAAACAGGATACTTAATGATGGGCTGTTGGGTTGGATGGTTAAAACTGTACTCTTGTCTCACAGCTCAGTAACCTGGAGAAGAAGCATGCCATGCTGGAACTCAGCTCCAAGGGCCTGCAGCAGAAGCTGGAGACGGAGCGGGAACTGAAGCTGAGGCTCATGGAAGAGGTTTGCGTTGCTGCCGCACAACAGTCCTGCCACTTTGCTTGACCGACAGGGTTCCAGGACCACCCTCGTTGACAATCTCACTGCTGTGACGCGTGAAGTTGAAAACGATCTGAAAAAGCATTATCACAGTATAGCTAACTACAGATTGTATATTGCGGAAACACTATCCACAATTAAGTGACCTTCACGTGTCTGCTGCTGGCCTCTACGTTACAGCAAGTGAAACTGCAGCAACAGCTGGATACGCACAAGACACGCATCCACCGGCTGACTCAGGGTCTACAGGAATCCCTGGACCAGATCGATCTTCTCAAAACGGAGAAAATCGATTGGGAGAATCAGACCGAGAACTTGCAGGTGAGTGGTTGCTCAATAGCGCCGTAGCTTTGCATTCGTTCTCTGTGCTGAGGCACCGCGTCGACTGAACGGTGCTTTTGTCGTTCTGTGTCACAGGTGATGTTCTCACAAGAGCGGGTGAAGATGGAAGGAACGATCGGTCAGCAGACAAAGCTTATTGACTTCCTGCAAGCTAAACTGGACCAGCCCACCAAGAAGAAAAAGGTAACTAGGCTTTTCAAATTACAGTTATATGCAGAGGGCGGTTGAGAAGGATGCTATTTGAATCTTGTAAGGATTTTTTCTCACAGCAGCGACCGGGTCCGCTTATGGACCCAGCCGCTGCAGTGATGACTTGTACGCACACCTGTGAAGACTTGTACACACGCCTGTGCAGGGGCTGTTTGGGTGGAAGAAAGACGATGGGCCCACGCCGCAGCAGCTGCCTTTGCCGTACACGGAGCTGAAGGCCGCTCTGGACAAAGAGAAGAATCGCTCGAGTGAGCTGGAGGAGATGCTGCAGAAGATTCGCGTGGAGCTCAAAGCTGCACGGGAGGAAGGTGAGACCCGGAGCCACATCGTGTTTTTCGGAGAGCTGAGTGTTTATTTTAGGCAATCATTTTGCAAAATTCTCAGTATTCTGTCTTTTTGCACCTCCGCTTAGCACGGTTGGCTACGTACGTTGCGAAATAAGTTCGGCACACGTACATCCCTGTTCTGTAATGGCCCCACAGCTGCGCATCTCAAAACCGTGGACCACCAGACAAGCAACGGCTCGGCAAACACCCAGCAGCAGATCATCATGTCGGCACTCGTGTGCTCACCGGGACATCAGCCCAGCCCCATGAGTCTCCTGGCTCCACCAAGCCACAGGAAGCAATCGGCCACTCCAGATGGTACCTCACGCTTCCATCGAGATGAATGTAAATGTCAGTCTCGAAATGTCTTTTAAAAAATTTCAGTGGGTTGAGCAGCGGTGCATATAATTCGTAAACTGCTTATGAACCTGACGAACTGAGTTCGATTCCTGGCCATGGCCAACGTGAACCATTTCTGGGTTCCCCCTTCACCAACCCACACTGACAAACATGGTGAAGTATGGTTAAACGACTGCCGTGACAAACATGGCTTGGAGGAGGCCTTCATCCAGCAGTGGATTGACAAAATGCTCTTAAAGAAGCAAATGACGAGTGTATTTTAGAAGCTTGTTTTTTGAGTCAACACTTGTATACACTGATTTTGTAGTGTAATGCTGGCGGATGATTGTTAAAATATTGCTCGACATGTTATTGTACATTTGACTGCAAGGACATTAGCGGGTTAGTAAAGGATCACCTGTCCAGTGTGGATAGGAGCTGAACTTTTAAGTGTACCTCACGAATAATGTTCTCGGTGTTGGCGTCATTCCTCCGTCACGCAAAGAAGCACTGCTCACAGCTTCGTTTTTTTCTGTTTCTCCAGAGTTGGGGCGCCACATCAAACAGAGAATGCATCACAACATCCCACATCGCTTCAGCGTCGGCCTCAACATGAGAGCCACCAAGTGCTCCGTGTGCCTGGACACCGTTCACTTTGGCCGCCAGGCCTCCAAGTGCCTCGGTTTGTTTTAAAGCGTCTTCGCAAACGCCATTGCCCCCCCCACCCCCCTATTGACATTCGTGTGTTCACATGTACAGTGACGGCGGTGTGTATACAGCGTAGGCGTGTATATAGCAGATCACAAGTTGAATACGAAATGTAGCAGTCTTTTGAAATACGTGGTCAACCAGGTTGGTGTCTGACTGTGTTGTTGGCCGACTGGTTTTGCATCACATTATGTTTCTAAGGTTTGTTGAGTTCTCGTATCCCATCTTGTTGTTGTTGTTGTTTGCCTCCATGCAGTTTACCGTTCGCTGTGTGCTTGGTGTCCCCCTGTGTGTTCCCTTGCTGTGTTTTGCCCCATTTCCACCTGATGGTGATCGCTTGTGTTGCGTTCGAAACGTCGGGATTTATTTTTATTTGT
Organism: Lethenteron reissneri; assembly: GCF_015708825.2. NCBI lineage: Eukaryota > Metazoa > Chordata > Hyperoartia > Petromyzontiformes > Petromyzontidae > Lethenteron > Lethenteron reissneri. The sequence goes on from NC_083805.1 coordinate 6,414,172, forward strand.
TTAGTTAAATTTGTATTTATTTCTACATACGTGACTTTACCGAAAAAAAAAACCCATGAGTACAGTAATTTCTGCAGTCACGAAAGCTTCAATCCTATAACAGTGGTTTTCAACCATTCTGGGCCCACGAACCAATGTCAACTCTCAATAAAACATTTTCACTGACCACTGTGCTCCGATAATATATGGAACAAATGTAAAACAATGCTTGAAATCGTAGTATCTGCAACAGTACCATGGATCACTTCCAGCGGCCCTATGGGCACCACCAGTGGTCCAAGGCCCACAGGCTGGGAATTTATGAAGAAGTTCCCATCCAGCACATGCATTTGAAAAGTCGGATATCCATCCGAACGAAAGCTATGAACTAAACAATTTTAATTTTACCAGGTAAGGCCCACTGAGCTCCATAGCTCTTTTTCAGAAGCGACCTGGCCACAAATGATATCTCAACAAAGTGGCTTATCATGTGGACATTTATAGTGGCCAAATACTCTAAACGGATGTTTTTAGATGTGGAGGGAAACACCAGAAGAGCTGGAGAAAAATCTACACGACCATGGGGAGAGAGACATGCAAACTCCAAATATACAGACGTCAGGGTCGGGATTGAACCAGAGGTCGCAATCGGGTACCCGATACCCGTACCCTACCCGATACCCGGCTACCCGTACCCGGGCGGGTACGGGTACCCGTTTGCGACCCTGGTGCGGCCGGGTACGGGTAAGGAATCTAAACCCGTTTGCGACCTCTGGATTGAACCCATGAACTCCTGTAAATAAATGTGAGGTAGTTAACATCTAGCTACTGTGGTGCCAATACGCGGTGTGACCCGAAACTACATTGGAGGGTTAAAACTACTTTCAAATAAAAACATGGAAATGCAATTCCAATCTCGTCTGCCGTCTGCCTTGCACGCGTGCTTAGAGTGCCAGGTGATGTGCCACCCCAAGTGCTCCGTGTGCCTGCCTGCCACGTGCGGCCTGCCTGTCGAGTACGCCACGCACTTCAGCGAGGCCATGGTGCGCGACAAACTCAATTCGCCCGGCCTCAAGCTGCCTGAGCCACCCCACAGCCTGCGCTTGCAAGGGTGGATGAAGGTGCCGCGGTGAGTTTGTGTTTAAAAAGAGGTTTCCAATACTGTACATGTTTTTTGTGCGAGTAAGTGACGTTCACTATGCTAATTGTTTTTTTTACCCTTCTATCTGGCAACAAAACTGACATCTTTTTTACAAGGAGTCATGTTTACATAGACCACAATATCTGCAGTCATACATTTTTTTTGCATTATGACTGCAGGTATTGTGGTCTATGTAAACATGACTCCTTGGAAACAAGGTGTCAGTTTTGTTGCCAGATAGAAGGGTAAAAAAAAACAATTATCATATATTTACTGGCAAATGAGGTTCTAATGGTGTTCACTATGCTGTTAGGAAAATGTGTAAAATGCATATGAAGTATTTTCCCCCCCCCATATAATTTGTCAAATGAACGCATTTACAATGCGGTTGAATAGGTGTTGCAGTCCATTGTCGATCCACTGCTGTTAACTCCGCATGCCGTGGCAGTTTTGAAGATTTTTCTTTACCATACTTAATTTTTAGTAAAACGGAAAATGACGTAGAACCAATTTAGATATTGTCCACGACTTGATGTTAGCCGTGGCCGGGCATCGGAAGCGGGTCATCGGGCTAGGAGCAACGCAGTGTGCTAACTACTGCACTACAACATGCAGTCCATTTTACTTAACAGTCAGTGATGTCTTTAACTTGTGTATGTTCTCTGATACATGCATTCTACTCTCTGCTTTATTGTAATTCCAAGTATATATGCATGCTTCTTTACATACTGTGAACTTTTGTTATATTTTCTTTGTCGCCATTCAAGTTTCCGATCCAATATGTCATTGCGTATAATATGCACCTATTTCAATAGTTTCTCTTCCGGCACATTGGTATCTAAATTTTCATATTAAAATTCAGTTTTCTAAAAGCACTTCACCCTGATTTGACTCGCCTTTTTATTGATAATTTTCATCAGTAAATGCATCGATGCAATCTCGGTGTAAGTTGTTCACTGTAAATGGCTTTAATTCTTTAATATGTTTTTTTCATTTAGGTATTTGTTTGCGAGAACTTGTACGACTGCATCAGTTTCCACTGAATCGAATGTTTTCTTGTAGTCTATGAGAAATAACAGCAGCGTTTCCACTCTACCTGCTCTGTCACAGAAATGGACGACAGGGGTTGCTTGGTTGGGACCGCAAGTACTTGGTGCTTGAAGGCTCCATGGTCAAGATATTTGACAATGACAACATTGACTGTAAGTTTACATGTTTCTGCATTTTTTTACATTTTTTTTTACATCTCATTTTCAATTCGTAAATGAAAAAAATTATTCCAATTCTGCACAGCAGATGTTGGCCGGTGGTCCAAGTGGTAAGCCCAGTGTTCCTCTCGTAGTTCCGGGCGGTAGTCCTGCCGGTCTGGATGGTAGTTCTGGTGGTCCTCGTCAATGTGCAAGTGATCGCAGTGGGCCGAATGGTAAACTCAGTTGTTCCTAGTGGTCGTCTGAGTCCCGGTAACCTAAGTTGTCGTCCGGGAGATTGCGGTTGTAGTTCCGGTGGCCTTGCCGGTCGACCCCAATACAAGTATTGTTCAGAATCGCCATTATAACGTGTGCCATAGGCATAGGCCATATATCTAACATAGGCATAGGCCATAGATACAACTGCTCAACCCGAGCTATAAATGTTCTGATACTTGCATTGTCTTTGTACTTTTCACCTTTTGACACTCTCTGGTCTGACACTGGTGACACAAGGCTGGAAAGAAGGCTGTCTCTGGTGTAGGTCAATCAGTTTCAAAGACAATGCAGAAATTATCAGAGCATGTTAGTTTGCATGTTTTACCACAAGTACTGTGTGGTTAATGTAGACTTGATTCATTGCAAAATGTATCTATTTGTTGTTTGAACATCTTAAAACCTATTTTTTATTGCCAGAAAGGGTTAAACCTATTCTTATTTTTCATACGTTGATTCTGGCAAAAAAGGTCCCGTAGATATTATTAAGCAAATTGTGTGTGTCCGTCCACAACTGCTAGAAATTGGCACATAGATGATAACGCATCGTGTTGCCCTTGGGCAAAAAATGTACCTTTTTACAAGAACTTGTTCCAGTCTTTCATAATTGTTTTATTAGCTGGAACAGCGAGTACTGGTAGGCGGCTTGCTTTGTAGGAACCGTTGTGATGTTTAAATTATTTGAGAGTTTCGCGACACGAGACGGGTCTCACGACGAACCCTCTGTGTGTGTGTGTGTGTGCTGCGTGCGTGCGTGCCTGGCTTCAGCTGGGGCGCCGGCTGTGGATGAGTTTGATCTCGTGCTCGCCGATGGAGATGTCACCGTTCACGGAGCAGTCAGCCCGTCGGAGCTGTCGAACACCGTGAAAACAGGCAAGATGGAAGTCGTCTGTTTTCATAGCTACATGTGCGACTCTCAAAATTATACGTAATGAATACATAAATTCCAGCGTTCTCAACCAACCGATGTATGTGGAGGGCCTCCCCAATCCACGTCCGTCCTGGTTTTGTTTTTACCATACTTCTCTATGGTTAATGTATGGGACCAGGACATGTTCTGATATCACCCGCCACTGATTTTAGTTGTGACTGTGAATCGAACTTGGGGCACTGAGTTTGTAGTGCAGCACGATAATCACCGTACCCATGCTCAATCCTGTAGTGAAGGGGGGGAGAGGGGGAGGCCTTTGACTTGATGCATTGTAAATGAAAATGATCCTTTGCGTTAGGCAGAAAGTAACAGATTTTGAACTCTAGTTAAAAACATTATTTGTCCATTTAACAAACCTCATCATCCATAACTATAAACCAGCCTAATTCTTGAAATTAAAAATTCATAAGCTGAAGCACATTTCCCTACCCCATTTGCGATGGTTAATATTCCATCGTCGCGAGGCATGCCCTCTGATCCCCTCGGGATGCACCTGAACGCAATCCGTCTATGCAGACATAGCGTACGTGCTCAAGCTGGAGTCGCACCCCCACACCACGTGCTGGCCGGGTCGCATGCTCTACATGCTGGCGCCCAGCTTCCCCGACAAGCAGCGCTGGGTGACAGCGCTCGAGTCGGTTGTGGCGGGCGGGCGTGTGGCACAGGAGCGCGCCGACGCCGACACGGTGCGTAAGTCTGCCGATGCCCTGTGTGTGTGTGTGTGCACCTGTGTGTTAGTGGTGCATTGGTCAGTCATCTCAGTCAATCATCCCCATGGCACCTGGGTCTGTCCCGAAACCACCTGCCAGCAGGCGTTCGACACTTCACGTGGCCTTAAAGCGTACTTGGCTAAGGCACAAGCGCCGTGGTGATGTCACCACCACCTAGTGTCGAATGGCAGTTGTTGTGTGTGCCGTACTGGCCTTAATAGGTGCTCGCTAACAGCACTTGCCCCAACAGTCTGTTAAGGCTATGCCAGAGGATCTTTGTTTGTGTCTGAAACTCACGGGGGAGCGGTATTGTAGCGTTTAGCGCACTACACTACGAACCCTGCGACACGAGTTCGATTCCCACTCATGGGCAACGCCAGTGACAATTATTCAAACCGGTTTTGGGCCTCCCCTAGGTCGACTCGGCCTCAAATGAGTACTGCGGTGTGTAAACATCACCACTGGGGAGACAAAGGCTTCCGGGTGTGGTACTGGCCAGCCATGCCCCTGTGTGCCATGTGGCACAGGTGGGGGGGGCGCACAGGTGGTTCATCTGCAAGTCATCTCAGTTTATCCGGAACACCCTGAGTTCTGTCCTTTGATTTGCCCACGAGCTTTCGATTTTCGTTGTAAATCTGTCATTCTTCTGGGGCAATTGTAATAAAAAAAGTATATTCTTGTGAGTGCCCTTCGATTTGTACGATACATGTCCATTTGTGTGTTTGTTTGTGTGAGCTTCCATATAACTGCATTTCTTTGTCCAAATTTTGGACTTTGCAGGGCTGTGCGTGATGCTAAAAAAATGCTGCATGGGAAACCAGGTGTGACGAGTCCGATTTCTGTGCAACAGTTGTGATGACGTTAGAATCATGGATAATGATGATGTTGGAATCCAGTGCAATGGTTGAAGAAAGGGGAGACATTGTGAACTATAATAAGATGTCCGAAAGATAAATTGGAATGCAAACGTACAAATGTTCATTTGTGTTTAATTGTGGGAATAACTTCTTGTTACAGAAACTATTGGGCAATTCTTTACTGAAGCTTGAAGGAGATGACCGATTGGACATCAATTGTTCTCTGCCCCTTACCGATCAGGTAACCAATGAGTACAGTGGCTGCTCGACACAAATCGACGTCTCACAGACAGATCTCATTAAAGAACCTGTGTTAGCCGAAGCCTAAAGACTCGATTGGTACGTTCTTTTCTGATTAGTATTTAACATTGATTGAATTAATGTCGCGTCACTTATGTTTAGTCCATCCTGTTTACTGGAACACACATTGTATGAACTTGTCTGAACTCTGAATCATGTAACATGAAAGACTTTTGATGTATGTTCGGGCGCAGCAGCGGGCGCAGTGGTTCATGCACTGCACTAAGACACCAGCAACCTGAGTCTGATTCCCAGCCACACTTAACGTTGGTGGAAAATGGTAACTGAACCAGTGCCCCTTCACCAACACGCACTGACCAGCATGGTGAAGTCTGGTCAATTAATTCCCATCACTGACACGGCATGGGGTGGCCTTCATTTAACAAGTGATTGACCAAGGGCTGTCAGTCATATTTATTAACAAGGTATGTGTGCCTTAAAAGAATAATGTGACGAGTAATGCCGAGGGCAGTCACAGAATATTTGTAGTATGATCCATTTCAAAACTATGTAACGGATGAAGGTGTTAATTTAGTGGCTGGAATCACTGAGTTTCGCTAATACTTATTCTTGGTTCTTTCGGTAATGTCACGTAGAAGGGAAGTAATAAAATAATAAAAATAAAACATAATAAAATAATTCTCACGACGTTTAGGCTACAACGCAAGCAGTCGTCTTCAGGTGAAGAATGAGACAATGCCAAGCTTGGAGCTTATATATAAGCTGCGTTGGAGGTGGAAGAAAGAGCGCCTTAACAAAAGAATGTGCATATCAAGAGTAATTTAGCATATTCATGGGAAATGCGCAGGAGGTGGGCGGGTGGGGGTTTTCAAAGTCATATTATGCCCATGCATTATGCAGGATTAGCAGCATGAAAGGGAGGGGGTAGGGGGTAGCATTACGAGACATGTTTCATTGCTTCTACATACTATTAACATTCCCTCCCTTTGTTAATGCTACCCCCTACCCCCTCCCTTGGATGCTGCTAATCCTGCATAATGCATGGGCATATGACTTTGAACTCCCCCCCCCGCCCACCTCCAACGCATTTCCTATGAATATGCTAAATTCCTCTTGATATGCACATTATTTTGTTAAGGCGCTCTTCTTCCACCTCCAACCCAGCTTATATATAAGCTCCAAGCTTGGCAGTGTCTCATTCTTCACCTAAAGACGGCTGCTTGCGTTGTAGCCGAAACATCGTGAGAATTATTTTATTATGTTTTATTTTTATTATTTTATTACTTCCCTTCTACGTGACTTTACCGAAAGAACCAAGAAGATGAATCCCTGCAGTCACGAAAGCTTTAAATCGAAATTCGCTAATACTTGTCGGCGTCTTCAACATTGCCGTCCTGCAGATTGTGCTCGTTGGAGCTGAGGAGGGCTTGTACGCATTGAACGTGGCCAAGAGCGCGCTCACGCACGTTCCCGGCGTGGGAAGTGTGTTTCAAATTCACGTTGTCAAAGAGCTGGATCAACTCGTGATGATTGCCGGTATGAATTAGGTCTCTCTGCTCACACATTTTTCTTCAACATATATTTCTTCCCTTACGACGAACGCACAATACATCCCACTCAAAGTAGAGCATAATTAAAAAATTGTAAGGGTTGAATACGTTTTTTTTCTTTTCCCCAGCGATACAAAATTGGAGATTGTCCGTTATTTGCAAGGATTGTGGTGGTAGAGTAGTCGAAGGCCTTGTGCTTGACGTGTGGCTGTCGTAGCAGCGACGTTCGAACACAACTGCCACCTTGGTTAATACTGTGGGCACGTCAACCGATGAAATGCACGCCGCCGTCTGCCTAACAGTGGACGTTAAAAAATCCCGTGATGTAAAAAAAATGTAGGCCCACGTGTGTTGGCGTCACGGACCAAATTTGAAAAAATGACCCCAAAAAATCACACAACAGTGCCCCCCCCCCCCTTACTGGCAAAGTTCATCTTTGCAACATGGTGCCTTCAGAGTAGCTAGAATACCATATGTACGGAATAATCATTGTGAATTATTATCGTGAGCAGGCGAGGATCGTACCCTGTGCGTGCTGGACATTAAGAAGGTGAAGCAATCACTGGCACAGTCCCACCTGCCCGCTCAGCCTGAGGTGCGGCCCAGCATGTTTGACAGCGTCAACGGCTGCCATCTTTTTGCCGTGGGCACGGTGAGTGTTAGTAATAACAATAGTGCTCCATGTTTTTACGTCGCATCATTCATGCAAAGTGCATCTCGCAACGCTGCTCAAACCACAAACACAGAGGTGCAGATTATCTTTATATTGAGATGTATTCTGCCATTGTGTGTTTGTAACATGTGTTCAAGAAATTAGACCTTGCTGTTTGCCAAAGTGTTTCTATTTGTCGTGGGATTATTTTATCTGTCCAGCGATTCAATAAATTGTCATCATTTGGGGTCATGATTTCATGCAAGATTCGATGACGTTTATTCTTACCCCCATTCAGTGATTGACTGTATTACGTACAATGTAAGACAGTGAAAAAAACATTGATTCTTACACCAGCAATTCAGTGCATGTATCTTGAGCTTAATCATTGATATTAATTGATTCGATTCAACTTTCCGCTCCGGTGTGAAATTAAGAATTGTAGTAATCAATGCCGGTAATTAATTCAATTGTAAAATCTGTACGAGTGCACGATGCTCTTAATGTGCGTTATTTTTTTGCCTTGTAGCATTATGTAGCATCTTGGGCCTGAAGTAATTTCCACATCCCGCGAATGTAACTCGTTCTGTTCTCCGTCCACCAGGTGGAGGGTTCCTCCTGCATTTGCGCGGCGATGCCCACGCACGTAGCAGTGCTGCGCTACAACAGCGGCCTCGGTCGATTCTGTCTGCGCAAGGTCAGTTCAGTCGCCCGCTGGTTCACGCTGTGGTGCGACGTACCACGCGTTGACCAATTTTCTTTTAAACACATCTGTCGGTGACGCTGCCCAAAAAAAATAGAGAATAGTTTAATTGGCAATGGTCCGGGCCAGTGGTCCCTTTTCATAGCGTAGCTCAAGCTCTCTCTGCTCTGCTCTGAAGAAGGGCCATTGCCTAAAACATCTCAAAACGAGTTCTCTGCCATTTTTTAAATAAAGTTTGGGCATTAGCCTGATATGTTTCCTATGTAGGACTGTGTTATTGTTGAATGTATTGCATTTTTGTTAAGTTTTGCTCTTTAACCACGCCGACGCCGTGTTACAAAAAGGTAGTTTTCTTTTTTATGCTATTTTTGCTTGCAGTTTTTTTTTACGATTGCAAAATAATATGTGGGTTCGAATATAATTCATATATCAGCACTGCTGCTGCTGCTTGGTATTGACAAGTCCCTTATATCACCTTTGAAACAACCATTCAAACAATGTAGTCTCAGGAAGAGTGCATCGTTTGTAACCAAAAAAAACAATACTTTACGCGAGTCGGCTTAGAGAGAGCATCCTTTTGTAACCATGCATGAATGTGAATGAGCGCGTGCTTGGCAGTGTTCATGTTACGCTGCCGCAGTAGTAATGTTTGCTTTTTGCGAACGATTTTGTTGGTTGCTTTGGTTGGGCAGGAGGTGGAGACCAGTGAGCCATGTAGCTGCATTCACTACACCAACTACAGCATCATCTTTGGCACCAACAAGTTCTATGAGCTCGAGCTGAAACAGTACACGCTCGAAGGTGAGGCCCGTTGCACATGCAGGAGAGATCATGTGATTAAACACCGGTACATCTCTGCACTCTGATAGGTCTCTGACTGGAGACTTGCCGTTCTGCTTAAAAACCGTATATGCACGAGGATTGGTTCAGGGCAATTGTTGCTGCCATACAAGGGGTTTCTGCGCCATTTTCTGTGTAAAGTTTACAAACGTGCACAAATCTGATTGTTGCTACCAGAGTGGGTAACAGGCAAGGTAACTGACGTAGACCAACGATTGTTCATCAACACAACTTTCACCAAAGTTTTGAGAATAAGTCTTGAGGAATAAAAAAAATAGTCGTTGAAAGTAGTGGCTGAAACTTCTCCTTCACCACCAAATATTTCTTGCGTACTGCTGTTGTCCTACAACTTTCATTGCTTTCCGCAGAGTTCCTGGACAAGAACGACCCATCGCTGTCTTCGGCCGTGTACGCCTCCTCGTACCTCAGTTTCCCTGTTGCTATCACACCTGTGTCAGGTGCTGCCAACAGGGATGAGTACCTGCTTTGCTTCCACGGTAAAATCGACACACCTGGCCACAGTGGGCATTCCGATTCGATTGCCGTTTGAACGAGTGACTCGCGTACGGGATTTTATTTAACGCTTGAATCGTTTTGACTACAGCAGCGCACAGGTCACATAGAATCACCATTGTTGAACTTCCTCATGATATTCTTTGGTTCTTTCGGTAAAGTCACGTAGGTAGAAAAATAATAAAATGATGAAAAAATCACGACGTTTCGATCGCAACACAAGCAATCGTCCTCAGGTGAACAAATACAGCAGGCGGACTGCTGAGGCAGGAAGAAATAGAGCGAGAGAGCTACTGCAGCCAAAGGTTTTATATGCTTGGAGTGGTCGGGGCTTTAGATGGAATTTGCAAGTAAATGCAAGATCGCAGAGCCAGGAATACATCATGATGCTGATGGGCTTAAGTAGGCACAGAACTCATGGAGGGAAGGAGTGGGTAACGTGGAAGGCACTTTTTTTATATTTATACACACGGCTCAATTTAAAATCTGACCTACTCACCCGCTGCCCTTGGGACTCTCGTCTTATGATGAGAATTAGCATGTCCGCCTGTACAAGACTGTCCACTATCACATCCTGCCACTAACCTTGACTATTTATATGCCCATTTAAGCCTATTGTGACAGCGTGTACATTTCAAAAAGATGATGACAACGGTCACCTTGCTGTCATAAGAACATTTCACTAGTGGAATAAAAGGGGAGTGTACCCCCGACTTGTTTTCAGAGCTGCCCTGTGTGTATTCGTTTGACTGTTTTTTTTTCTTATGCCGGACAGAATTTGGGGTGTTTGTTGACACGTACGGGCGACGCAGCAGGACAGAGGACCTCAAGTGGAGCCGCCTGCCTTTGGCCTTTGGTAAGACTCCTCTTGTTATGCTGGCATTGATGAATGTGCCCATTTATCCACGTTGTCAACTGTTTTACTACCCAATACCGTATTCTCTGGAATATAGGACACGCTCGAAACTTAAGAAGCACACCCCAAGCGTGTGCTCGGTATCAAGCTAAAACTATAAACTTAACTATTTTTATTTTACCAGGTAAGGCCCACTGAGCTATATAGCTTGTTTTCAGAAGCGACCTGGCCACAAATGATAGCTCAACGAAGCGGCTTATCACATGAAAAGTTATAGCACCCAACTACTCTAAACGCACGTTGATTTTAAATGTGGAGGGAAAAAAACGGAGAAAAATCCACGCGATCACGGAGAGAACATGCAAACTCCAAATATACAACCGGCGTCACGGTCGGGATTGAACGCATGACCTCCTACATATTGGGCGAGGGAGTTAATATCTCACCACTGTGGTGCCCAATGAAGTTATGCAAATCTTGTCTCGCGCACACCTACACACGGCTACCAGATTAGCGTTTGCTTTGAAATACAGACATGCATCTTATAATCCGGAGATTATGGTAAATATGCTCGTCCTTTCCTGTTAGGGGATCAAAAATAATTTAACTTTTAGATTTTTAACTGTTGCCTGCCGAGTATAATTTTCAATGTTTTTTTTCCTCCTTACCAACCCTAGCATACAGAGAGCCTTACTTGTTTGTGACCCACTTCAACTCCCTGGAGGTGATTGAGATTGTCCACAACAATGGGAAGAACTCAGCCAGGTAAGGATTTGCTGTCGCGTATGTCTCCTTAGCTCTTCCGGGAATAATACCAATGGGATGCATTGCGGGTACAGATCGGTATGAAAGTCCAGCCCTCAATCTGTTGCTCACGCGACTGCTGTCAGAAAGGACTCCACTAGATGGAGCAGTAGAGAGCCTCTATTAGACGGTATTTTGGTCTACTCATTCACCTTGGCCAGACGTTTAAGAAGACGTGGAAGTGCTTTGCCCCATTGGTGGTAGCAATGAACAAAAGTACGCGAGCATTGTGTTTTATATAAAGAAATGTTCGATTTATTTAAATGCAGACATTTAAAAAAAATTGATATATTATTTTTTTGTGAACTGTTAAAGTGGCTGTGGATGTCGATAGAACACTTCTTGCGAGGCATAAATAATGGCCAGGACACAGCATGGGCCTGTCAAGTGAAAGACATGGCCATTGTACCCTTGAAAACGAATAACTGCAGTGCCTTTTGTGTACTTATATATATCCACTCCAGGTTGCTTTAAAAAATAGACAAAGCAATTCTTCTGCCGATTTGTTCAATAAAATCCTGTGCCGATAGGCACCTACAATTAGCAAAGTTGGCTTCCATACAGTGCAAAAGTTCAACATGTATATGTATGCAAGTACATGCCAAGAACATGTAGTGTCGTCATATTCTGTATGATTATGGTTTGGTCGCCTGATCAAGATCTTGTTTCAAGAATGCATTCTTAATAAAATATATGTTTTGCCAAATGACAGTTTTTCTCTCGGTGTCGTGCCATTAAAACAAAGAATCCATTCGAAAATCTCACAGAGCCCTGCATCCCGTGTGTCAGAGAATTGCCCAAGCAAGTGATTTTTTTTATCACAGGAAAAAATCTATCATGTGGCCGTATCATCCTTTCCACAAGCTCTGATATAGTTTGACAAACCGTATCGGCATGATTTGCAAACATGAAATGTAGGCAAATTAAGTGTGAAACTAAATTAACACTTGAAAATCCAGTTTTAATTGTGGGGAACTTGCCAGGATCTAAGCCGTGCCACACTGGCAGCCACTTGGCCACCTCAGAATATCATTTTTTTTTTATTACATTGTGGCGAATATAGGCACCCCTCGTGGCTACAGTCGTCACCTAAGCCAATTATAATATATATGAAACTAAAATAATGGCTTCTCGATGACACAATTCGACACTTTTATTATGAGCATTCGAATCAATTTTAAATGCGGCGTGTCTCTTCTCGGAGTCATGTCTAAGGAGTACAGTCCTTAGTTCATCCACTGCTAATATGAAGGCCCCACATGTCATTGATAATGAGAGTTGGACCACACTTCACATTGCTGGTCTGCGTGGGTTCGTGTAGGCGGGGAGGGGGGGCTGCACATGACCGGTTGAGAGCTCACTCGCTCGCTCTTTTCTCATCTTAGCCCTGGCTGGGAAATCAAATTCAGGCGGCTGGGTTCATAACGCAGTGCATTAACCACTCTGCCACTGCTCACGCTAGAAGTTTTTTTTGTTTAGCTGTCCTTTCCCGCACCTCCATTTAGCGTGGTTGGCTACGTATGCTGTGAAAGAACTTCATCATACATATATACATACATACGGAGACTAGAACATAAGATGCTTCTTCTGTCAATGCCACGTGCAGTTGAGAAGAATCACTGTTGACCAATGTGCGATTAACACCTTGGGTGTATTGCCCACAGCCAGCCCATGCGCGCTTTCCTAAACATCCCAAGCCCACGGTACCTGGGGCCAGCAATCTCGGGGGGTGCAGTCTACCTGGCTTCTTCCTACCAGAACAAGCTACGCATCATCTGCTGCAAGGGCAACCTTGTACGCGAAGAGCCGGACAGAGGCGCTCCGTATCCCTCCGCTGCTCGCAACGCCAGGTACTGCTCCTGCACTGTGCCTGCACTGCGCCAACCCTTCCCTAAATGCGATGATACAGCAGGAAAATTGTATGGCAGTCGTCGCCGGCATTCGCTACTTTTTGCACTGCATTTACTCTGATTTTGTGTTTGCGACCTGTCTTGCAATGGAACAGAATCATGCAGTTCTGTCCATAAAACATTAGAAAACACAGCCACAACTATTTCCGGTGAAGACTGTTAGGAACGATTGCCATCAAATTGCCCGAGAGTATTATGGTCTTAAGAGTTCTGTGAGGATTTGGGATTTAATCTCACCATGTTTTTAAAATGCGTACGCTATCATGTATATTTTCCGGAAAAAAAAAAAAATTTGCGTTGCAATGTTTTTTGACACGCGGGCCACAGCCGTGCGAACGCGAGTCGATTCGTTTTCAGCAGCCCTTCTGCAGTTTTCCCCATCGCGGCGGTGATCGCCGCGTTGCGTTTCTGCGTTGAGAAGCAGTCCAAACAAGCGGGGTCCCCCGTCCTACACGGAGTACATGGCCAAGCGGCGCGCCGCATCGCCCGCCCGCTCGCTGGTGGACAGCAGCTCGTCGGATCGATCAGGCCCTGCGCAGAGAGAATTCCGCAGAGAGGTGAGCCATTTCTGCATAGCCGCTCGTGCGCGCACGTGATGTGCAAGTGCACCCATGCAAACGTGCAAATGCACCAATGCGTACACGGACAACACCGCTCATGCAGATTGCGCGGAATTTTTTTCATTTTTTACATTTTGCTGCCAATGGGTTGCACAAGCACTGATAACAAAAGATCACGTTATTCAACAAAACTGCCGTAATTGAAGGGGACATTTTTTAAACAATAGATGGCGTGTCAGGTAGTGTAATTGAAGAATGTATCGTTTTGTTACTTATGCAATATACAGAATGGCCCATTATAAGATAAACCCAGTTTCATTGTAATGACCCCTCTTATTTTCTTCTCCACACCTTGTCCAACATATAACAGCAATGCTGAACAAAGTGTCTCAGGAGAGTGTTAAAAGAGAGATTGGTGGGAGACAGAGGCAGTGAATTAGAGTGTTTTCTCCATTATTTATCTCAATTATAGCGATGTGCTCGTTGATTTTTGGATTAAGATGATACCAAAATCGGGCAAATCTTGTTTTTTTCTGTCTCGGGTTGATTCTCAATCCGTAAGGTCACTAATATGATGTCACAAGTACACTTTTCCCCCCCAAAAAGTTTCAATCGGGTATTAGGTGCCGTCACTTTTATTCACATGTAGACACGTAGATGCCTTACAATATAACTCATTCGAAAATCTCTCAAAAAGTTGAAAAATTGTCGCAAAAAATCTAGAATAAATATTATTTTTGAAAATCCAATTAGCACTGCCCCGCGCATTTGCGCGGGATCCACGGTCGGGGTGGAGGGTGGGTGTGGAGGGAGGTGTGTGACATCAGAGCGACGCACGAACCCCGCTCAACCGCTCTGGGATGCGCATGACACCATCGTGCAGATGTGCGCGCTGACGTCACCACCACTGTGCAAGCCGGGCAGCCAGCCAGAAAAACTTTATTCTGATATTGTATAAAACTAACGTATGTTGAACTTCTTTCGGACCATACTTAGCCAACCGTGCTAATCGGAGGTGCGGAAAAAAAATAGTATATTTGGTATCGTCCAGATACCATATTGCCTTAGCGGGGGTTGTCTATTAACGTGTACCGCCTCGTACGCGTACCGAGACGAGTGGTATGAAAGAGAGAGGACCGCACGTTGTCGTGTGTACGTCATTGCGCAGAGGGATGAAGGAGAGAGCGGCCAGTGGAGCAGGGACGGCCACAGGGAGCGCTCCCCGGGCCGGGCGCTGGAGGGGCCGTCGGAGCGGCCTTCGAGAGCCCGGCAGGTGGAGCAGCGGCGGGAGCAGTCCCCCCCCGGGCGCTGCCTCGACACGGCTACGAGGCGCGACAAGTCCGGGGGACGCGGCCCAGCCGGCGATGGCCCCGGCAGCAGGGTCCTCCCCGGAGCTGTCAAAACTCCGCTTTTGCAAGCCAGGGTAAGTTCCCACCCCCTCATTGCATTAATCTCCCCACCCCTACATATGGGTGTTTCACGGTACGACGTCGTATATCCGACCGTCGCATATCCGTTCCGACCAATAAACCGCCCGTGCCCAATTGTGGTATTTGTGCGTGGTATAACTGTCATTTTCTCTAGCTGTTCACAAATCCGACATTTTCACATCCACCTAAACTTCAGTACTCATCGAGTCGGATATGCCACGTTGGACTGTACGCCTGTTGATGGAAAACTCGGCGATGAATGCATTTGCAAGCATGAGTTGAAAACTTGTGTTATGGTGGCAAAACCCGGCCAGCATTTTTTTATGCTGAAATCCCATGGCATGTTTAAAGAGCCCTGTTGTTAATTTTGCAAAACTAAATAAACACATTCAACTTGTAAATCTGTTGTGTAAAAAATGTATTTGAAAACGTGCACATTAATGCATTACGTTTGTCATTGAAACGAACTTTGTTTTCACCCCAAGGTGGTTGCCAACTACTGCCCCACGTCTGCGTACGACGACTAGTGGTCACCGCGCCACTGGGTCATGTGTCGAGCATCTTGCACAGAGCACCTGGGAGGGGCAGTGGCCCTCTGTGTGAGTAGAGAGCACAGCCTTTCTTGCTCCCTGTCAGACGACTCGGACGTTGTACGGCGGCGATGTGCATTTGGCCTAATGTCTGTGGACTGTGAAGGGTACATTGGCCATGCAGCCCGATGTGTGCGCTGTCAATTTGGCACCTGCCTGCTTTCACAGACAGAACTCTCCTGGCAGTGCCGAATGCTTACTGCTTTTAACGGTGGATCTATCTGAACTAGAACTTCAGCCTCCACAATGTCCAATGGTTACATGACACTTATTCCTGCCCTTCTGCTCGAAGAACCGCTTTAAAGCATGACAGGAGGCAATGCTGCAGGGCATTGTGGAAAGCATTGCCACCTTTTCATCTGAACTTCCAGGGTCGCCACTGTGGATGGTGTCAATCGTTGGCTCGGGTCACTCTTTGCTGTGACTCCCTTTTTCTGCCGTCAAGCTCGTTTTATAAATGGTCCCGATCATTATGCATATATTTTCCAAACTAATGACGTAACGGCCAACCTCGGATGTTTCTTCTACGCAAAATACGACAGCGCCGGTTGCTGATTGGTCGTGACAAAGGGATTTGGGTCACATGTTACAAATGTATTCTTGATGCATTGGCAGACAATTCCTCTGTCTTGTCAGCCTGGCCAGGTTCGGTTTGGTTGCAGAGTTGCCTGGAGACTGTTTATTTTGGTACTGATGATAATAGCTTTATTTCATTGCTTCTCCTGTAAGGGTACACAGCAGTACGCTTACGTCACACACCACTTCAACGTGCTCTTTATTTACGGGAGAGTACAATACAGTGGCAGCGCACCACTTGTAAATGGATAAACGAGTGCATTGCAGACATCTCGCGTGTAGCAGTCAGGCTACAAGTGACGAACATTTATTCTGGCATGAAAATAACAGTTTCATACAAATGTGTTTATTCATGGGTTACTGGCACGATGATTTGTGTACCATCCTACCTGTACTGCACATTTTATTTATTTCAAATGTATAATTAGGTTGATAAATGCATACAGTTATCAGGCATATAGGGCATATTGTTATTATGAAAATGCAGAACAAATGAGAAACCTTTAAAATATTGTATGGACTGTTGCAGGGTAAACATACATCCAGTATTATTATGCAAAATGACTTGTATTGAAATGCCGCAGATCTAGCTTGAGAAAATCCATCGTTTTAACCCGCATTTATCTCTTTTTATGCTGTTACCTTAATGTTGCACATTTCTGAGAGCGTTAAAGCATCGCCGCCTCACACTTGGTGCACTATGATGGCTGCGAATTAGTTACGCTTCTAAATATTTGGTGGTCCGCCAACTGAAATGAGAATTGAAATCTGTATTTTGGTGCTTTAACCGTGCCAGCCATTTGACACAATTTGAAGCGTGGATGGACACAATTTTTGCACTTGTTGTTTTATCGACATCGAGTCCACAAACGAACAAGAGTCGATCGCCACACTCGGTGTACCGTGTCACCTCGGAATTTCAGCTTTGCGTTTGTTACCTTTGCCCATTTCCTCCACTCTTCTTTGACCTTGGATTAGGATATATTAACGGAGTGCTCCATAGCAAAAGTAAAAAAAGCCCGAACGTAAAATTTTGCACTTGGTATAAATGAGTGTCGTGATATTTTCTGAGAAAAGTGTAATACGAGTGGAATGGTTTATACCCAAGAGGTCGAGCGAGTCAAGGCCTTATCAGGTGGCCAAATGTGTCATGTTCCCTCTTATCGTTTCGTTTATGAAAATTTCAAAGCACAACTTTAAACATGGTAAAGGCCGTCAAAAAGGGAATGCTAGTTGCATCAATTTTCTTACACGATATCTCGTAATGTTGGATTACTGTTTAGAGGAATAAAGCATCGTTTGAAAGTGATTTCTTTTTTTTACAAAAATTGTTTACCATTTAACTTGGAT
Organism: Lethenteron reissneri; assembly: GCF_015708825.2. NCBI lineage: Eukaryota > Metazoa > Chordata > Hyperoartia > Petromyzontiformes > Petromyzontidae > Lethenteron > Lethenteron reissneri. The sequence goes on from NC_083805.1 coordinate 6,431,848, forward strand.
GTAATTCGTTATATTTTTAAAAAAATATTTACAAATAGCAACGACATTCGTTTTTCCGTCTCAGTCTTGTCGTACTCAATGCTACCATTTCTATTTAACACACGATATAGTCTGGACCAGTTTTATTTGCAGGTGTAAGTCTGTCGCTTGTTTTTTTTATGTACTGGTTTCTACTTTACTTTATGTTCCCTTTGTCTCACTGCCTTCTGTTTGTGTAACGTGGTGGTTTTGTGCATCACAAAGTAAAACGGTAAAAACCACCTTGTCCAGTGTTGATTAATATGTGATTGTCGTCCTATTTGAGTTTCTGGTAGCGGTTATACCATATCTTCAAGTTTGCTGTTAGCCTACCAAAAGTATTGGCAAACATTTTCCATATGCTAGGAATTGCTCGTTACATTACCAGACAATTTTGGCCGCGCTCGAATCTGTGTTTTTCCCAGATCTTGTCCTGTTTTTTTCTCCTGTGGACGATGTATGCGTCATACCACTAATTACCTTGCCACATAAATTGCAGATAGAATAAAACACCATGCAGGGCAAATACGTGGTGTGGATGGGGGGGGTGGGACATTTCTCCCAATATGTAGATAGTTTGGTTGATTAATGGGTAATACAAAAATAATATTTTTAAATGTGCTCCGTGTGTGCTTTGGCAACTTGCAGCGACCCACCAGAGTTTGATTCCTGCTCCCGGCTTATGCCAATTTCAAGTGATATATGGAAGAGCATGAAGTGCCATAAAACTACCGCAACCTCCGATTAGCACGGTGCGAAAGAAGTTAAACATACATACAGAAACATACAATCAACTCCCATTACCAACACAGGGCCATCGAGAGGACTTCATCCAGCCAAGCCTTTCTCTTCCCTTAGTCTCGCGATGCACTAAATCAGTGGTTCTTAACCTAGGGTGCACGCACCCCCCGGGGGGTGCGAGATGCCCTGCCTGGGGGGTGCGAGACGTGGCCAGATTTTTGTTAGAAGATAAATAATCGAAAACAAATTGAGCACGGGCACGTAAGTATAACTACTTTATATTCTTGGTTCTTTTGGTAAAGTCACGTAGAAGGGAAACAATAAAAATAAAAAATAATAACATTCTCACGACGTTTCGACTGCAACACAAGCAATCATCATCAGGTGTGAAAAACAGCAAGAAAATTGTATTTTATTTTTTCTCTTCCACGTGACTTTACCGAAAGAACCAAGAATATGAATCCCTGCAGTCACGAAAGCTTTAAATCAAAATATAACTACTTTGTTTCATCAAATCTATGTATGTATTAACATTTTAAAAAATACCGATTGAGAACCAAAGGGGGGTGCAAGGCTGCAGTAAAGGTTAAGAACCACGGCAATAATCCATCCGGCACCTTCACACAAACTGATTCCATTGCTCCATCTCTGCAGTGGACACCCTCAGTCATGTTCCTTCATTTGGCTGTCACTCCTTTGTTAGTCTCGACCACAGTCCATTCAATCTAGTGATGTGCTCTTGCCCAAGTCTGCTTATAATTATTAATAATAATAATAAATGTTATCTCGAATGAACAAATGTTCTCTAATCCATGTGCTATTCTTTCCGTCTCATCATTGAGAACTTGCTTTGTGTACTATTACACTTTTGTCCATTTTCTTAATCAATGTCCATGTTTATAATGCGTTATACAAAGATGCATTCGTTTTTTATTTTTATGGAAGAATTAAAAGCATGAGCATTAATGAAGACCATATTGGCCATCTCAGATTTTCCAAGAGTCCTAACAATCAAACGTAAATGATTGAAGAACTCAAAGCTATGGACACGTTTTAGAAATGTTTAATGTACAATTGCAAAAAATTGAAAGATAAAAATGCTCCGTAATTTTCGAGGACAACCTACTTTAGTTCTAGATTTGAAGCTTTCGTGACTGCAAGGATTCATATTCTTAGGTTTTTTCGGTAAAGTCACGTAGGTAAAAATTTAAAATTAATAAAAGTAAAATAAAAATCACGACATTTCGGAGGCAACACAAGCTTACGTCTTCACGGTTCCACCTGAAAGACGGAAGCTTGTGCCTCCGAAACGTCGTGATTTTTATTTTATTTTACTTTTATTCATTTTAATTTTTTACCTACGTGACTTTACCGAAAAAACCTAAGAATATGAACCTACTTTAGATTTCATACACTATTGGTGATGAGGCTTGTGGTTGAGGAGGTAGGGACGCGGATATGTGTACATGTATAACTGCATACTTCAAATTTGCTTATTCATATGAGAGATACTAAGAAGAACATTGCAAAAAATCCTGTAGCAAAGAATGTATACAAACTTCCAAAAATATTAAATTGTAATAAAGCCCCTATTAAAGTGCAAATTATACTATCGCATGTGTGTGAATAATGCGCTCTAAACATTGGAGCTGATAGGTCACTTATTGCCAGCCCTGAGAATGATGTCCATCTGCTCGAGATAAATGCTTCATATGCTTTAAAAAAAACTACGTAAATTTCTGCAAACCAAATCACCCGAAACTTGCCACACAATCGGCCGATGTCTGGATCTTTCTAAATAATTTCAGGCAAGATTGACGGTGAAATGCTTTCCACATAGCGTGCCTGCACAAATCCCTCGTGCAGTGAGATGTCTCCACGGGTGTCAGCTCACATTCCCTCCTCGTGTGTGTGCCCCCCCCCCCGTACACATTTATTTTTGTAGTCAAATTACCCAACAAATTTCAGCCTTCCCCTAAATGGACTGACTGTAGGTTGTTACACAAATTCTATAATTTGCTGTGACCTTCACCTGAAATCGAAGACTACGATATATATATACACAGGGCTTCATTTCTCAAGGAATATTTTTGGAGTACAGCTCCGGCTAAAATTAATCCCTGCGTGTGCATCCACAGTATTTCTATATTGCAAATTGTGCAATCCATAACGGGGCAGCGTGACTTGATATGGAGTGTATTTTTTCCCTTCTGCATCGGCGCTCAATGTGACCCGCATAAATTGACACTTAATGCACACAATTCCCATATATGTCAACAGCAAATCAGTGGACTCTGGACTGTGAATGTTAGCTGCCAAGTAGGGTGTGACACACGCATCACTTGGCACGAGTCAGCGAGGGGATATACGTCACGGGTACATGTTGTCAGCATACTTACTGCATATATCTTGTATCCACTTGGGGAAGATTGTCTCGGTGAGAAGGGGCTGTCATTTTCCTTGTTAGACGGTCGCTGGACACGGGTGCATACGTACTGACCGCTACTCGGTTGCGCTTAACTCCCATCACTCCACATACTGTGTGCATATTGAGTGGATGTATTTGCATTCATCGTAAGTTCAGGGTTTTTTAAATAATTAATTTGCTCGCTATGTAAGGAATAGTTTAATTTAAATGTAAACTACACCCCTATAATGTCATCTTGATCTATCCATTGCCGGATGAAGGCCGTCGTAAACTCCTCGTAGTTTTGCGACGCAAAAAAAATCCATGTAGCTCCTGCACACGAATCGTTTTTTTTATCGCAACATCTCTGCTGTGGATTATACTTATTTTATTCCACGATATATATAGAATAACTTTGTAAGAAACAATCATTGATGAGTCTTGTATTCATTTATACCTCGGTCTTGGTTGAGCACCTACTTTTCAGATGATGTTATGGTATATTTTGTTGAGTGTGTTGATGCTAAAAATGTAGCGGAATTCGGTAGCATTTAATGTTTCACGCGAATTCGATGGCATTCGCACCGCATCAGTGCCATTCATATGTCCCTGTGCCGATGAGGCAATTGCATCGGTCATTATTCCTGAACAATACAGGGTGCTTCAAAATGTTGTCTGCACTTATTTGGGACTCGGTTTTAATGGAAAAAGAACGGATAATACACTGTAACATGATAACAAATGTATGGTAATAGCTTTAAAAAAAGTCAAAGAGTCTCCAATTGTTCACCATCATTGTCAACGCACGGATATAATCTTTTCCAGGTGATCTCCAGAGCCCGGAATCACATTTCTTGTGGTATTGTTGCAAATTCTCGGAAGTGTTAACATATTTTTGAGGCACCCTGTACAATCACTGCAACTGACTCTACATTGATGTCATGATACCATGTTGTGTCAACGGTCTCCTGATGCAACAAAACCATCTGGATCCCACATCCGAGCTGATTTCATCACTCCACAGCCTCTCGAACGCATTCCGTGACTTGACCGCCGCCACTCTTGGTTTCATTGCTTCTGCTGCTGTACTAATGCACCACGGATCTCCCTTGCTGGGCAACTGGTTGAAGGGGACCACCCGTGTAACAAATATAAAAATTCACCCGTAAAAACAAAGTTTTTCACTATAAATCATTTATATGTAAGATCACCTCTTGACATGCCCCTATATTCCCGAGGGCACTAGCGTTGACCCGTTTTACCACTTTCAAGAACCTGGCGGCTTCAATTTAACTGCTCTATAAATAGTCTCCATTGTACAGCGCGGGGGGCAGGGATTTCATGCCATGTGGTTAGTCAACATTTGCGTCATCATGAAACGGGCGGCTAGAGTCCTCTCGTCCTCTGGCTTGAGATGGCTGCCACCTATGGGTCAGATGATTGTCTGCCACCATTAAGCAATTGGTAATTAAATATTTATTTATTTTTCCATAAACAGTGTAAAATTTTGGGAAAATTTTTTTTCACGAAAATTAATTGTCACGCACAACGAGTCTGTGTGCAAAATGTCAGCTCGATTGGATCACGGGAAGTGGGTTAAAAAACGACCGAAAGATTTGCACGGTCGTAAGCAAGCAAGCAAGTGAACTTAATATAAAGGGTTTGACAAGTAAACCCGTAAAAACAAAGTTTTTCACTATAAATCCTTTATATGCGTGGCAGCGAACTTAAAATAAAGGATTTAAAAATATATTCGCCTGTGGAGGACGCGGGGATCGATCCCGCGACCTTTGGCATGGGAAGCGAGGGGGCTACCAACTGCGCTACTCCGCCACGGCCTGTGGAGGGGTTACGCTCTGGGCTCTTATACTGTGACGTTCAGCCAAAGCGATGAATGAGTTATATTTGAATATATGTAAAAAAAAAAAATTTGCCTAAAAAGTGTAAAATTTTGGGAATTTTTTTTCACGAACATTAATTGTCTGGCACAACGAGTCTGTGTGGAAAATGTCAGCTCGATTGGATCACGGGAAGTGGGTTAAAAAACGACCGAAAGATTTGCACGGTCCTAAGCAAGCACGCAAGCAAGCACGCAAGCAAGCAAGCATGCGAACTTAATATAAAGGATTTAAAAATAAGCTCAATTAAACAAAGGGGATGTACAAAAAACATTCACCTATCCGTTGCACGATTTAATAAAAAAGGGTGGTGGCGGTGCGGAGTGTGAGTGTAGCGGTTAGCGCACTGCGGTACGAAACTGGCGACCGGAGTTCGATTCCCGCTCACTGCCAACATCGGTGACTATTACCTGAACAGGTCCTGCGCCTCCCCTAGTTCTGCTCGGCCTCAAATGAATACCCGGGTATGGTGTGTAAAGATCGCCACGCAGGAGACGAAGGCGGCCGGGCGTGGTGTTGGCCACCCACCCCCCTCGTGTGTGGTGCTGGCCTTTATAGATGCTCACTCACAGCACTTGCCCCAACAGTGTGGTACAGGCTACACGGGGGATCTTTGGTGCGGGGTCTGGTTCATACCACAGTGCACGAACCACCCCGTTACCCCTCCTCCCCCGCGAAGGATGAACGGCGCTGGAATTTCCAATGTTGAATGAATGCTGGAATCGTTTTAAAATTACGTTTAAAATTTACACCTATCTGTGTCTTGTGTCACTTTTCTTTGTCATCAACGCTGCCGCAGGAAACGTATCGATACGTCCACGGCACACAATTCACAGATGGTCCACAATTCCTCGAGGTAACAGTTCTCGGCAGATTAAACCCCGTCCCTTTGGGTGATTCATCGTGTTATGCACAACGGCTCTCATGCGCGCACTGCCCGAGGTGAATCACATCTCGGTCTGCCAATTGCATGCATGAAATATTGATGGTGTGCTTGCTTCTATAAAATAATCACCACCACCATCATCATCGCCGCCGCCGCATCGCACAAGGCCATCTAAAGCAAATAAGGCATTTAAATGAGCTCGCTCCTGCAATCATAAAATTGAAGATGTTCATCTTTTTAAGGAGGGTACACGCCATAACAGGATTTTCTCAGTGGTTAATTTGTAGACGTGGGGCCATTGTGCCCACCAATTAACATGTGCGGAATGTGCATTGTCCCATTTTACAAGTCGCCGTTGTTGCACGCCTCCAACTATTGTGACAGTCGATCTGTCTGGCCTCTCGTTGTGTTATGAAGAGGGGCCATTGCTCATAATGTCGCTAATTTAATACACACACACACGTGTACACGTTGTCTTTTAAAGTTATGAACGAATACGTTGAGTTTTTGTGATATGCCCGTGTTTAAGGTTTGACCCACATCCCTAAACTTGTAAAAAAAAAATTGAAGACAAGTATCATTTTATAGTGTCTGTGTAATAAAATATAAATACAAAAAATCTTCAGCCCTCTTTAGATCCACTGCTGGATGAAGGACTCTCCCGCTGATGACCCTGGGGATTGTTTGACCATACTTCGTAATTTTGGTCTTCCACTGTCGGCGAGGTCTTTGGGTCGCTATTTTAAGTACCATATACAGTATGCCATCATTTGAAAACATACTCAATGCAATTACACCGATCTACTCAATATGCATCACCTGTCGGCATGCTTTCGCACCGTGAACCTGATGCTGTCAAACTGCTGGCATTGCTTGCGGTCGAGCTTAACATATTTGCAAATCCTCACAACAGTGCAGTGTCAATCATTACACTCACGGGATGGGCACTCATTACATGTGAATTTGGTGTGGCGGGTAAACCTGCAGAGCTGCAACTTGGCGTGGTGCGAGTAGAGTTAGTAAAAATAAGCATCATCATTAGACTTGGTCAATTCACTGCTTGATGAAGGGCTCCCCAATACAGCCATCTCTCACGATAAGGATTTGAATTTTGACTTAAAACTTTCGCGACCGCAGGAATTCATATTCGGTGGATCTTTAACCTGGGGGTGCGAGACATGGCCAGATGTTTTTAGAAGGTAAATAATCGAACCACAAATTAAGCACGGGCACATAAGTACAACGACTTAGTTTCATCAGACCTATGTATTTATGAACATACTCTTTGGTTATTTCGGTAAAGTCACGTAGATGAAAAAAGAAATGAAAATAACTAAATTAAATCACGACGTTTTGGAGGCAACACAAGCTTCCGTCTTCAGGTGGAACAGCCACATCAAATTTACTACTGCTCGCACACGTCACCCGCGCGACGTGCAAACGAGAACCCACGATCCGTTCGTTATTCCACCTTGCTCGCACACGAGCTGATTTACGTCGCTCCCCGCGAGCGCGTATGATCATTGAAAAGTGAGTTCGACTGCACTGATGTCACGCCTTTGATGCCGGAGTTTCTCCCGTCACCCCGCAGACGACATCTGACAGACGATTCCGCGTTATGTTCAGTTTAAGTGTCTCGCCACGTCCCATCCGAGGGGTGTGAGATTGTCAAGCGATCCATCACTCCCGCTCGTAAGCGTAGATCGGCGCTCACGCGGGACAAACTTTACGCATTTCGCCTAAAAATAGAGACGCGACGTTGTTTAAGTCAACAACTTTGCTGTGAGCGTCCATCTGCGTCAAGGTGCAACGGAGGTTGTGGGATGTTCGAATTGCTTCTCTTGTCTCCATTTCGAGGGATTAGATCATCCCTGGGCGGCTGAGTGCGTTCGAAAAAACTGATAACACTTCGCGCTCGTTGCGATGTCGCCAACATTGTTTTTTATCTCTCTCTCTCCCGTCAATGAGCATCAACCACCATCATCGGGACGCGAACTCCGGTCTCATCCTCGCCGCAGCAGCAGAGGCGGCTTTTGGGCGAAGCCATCGAACAAAGACGGTGGCCACCGCATCGCTGCGCATTCAGAAGCGATTCCACGGCCGTCTGCCAACGCTCTTGCTTCTGATAGTAGGAAGCCGCTGGAGCTATGCACTTTGAAATCACCTCGGTTGAAAACTCATTTATTGTCCTTCCCCCCGGAACTCCGACTGGCACGGTTGGTGAGTAGCACGCAGTAAGCTTTCGCGACCAATATCATCCATAATACAGGTTTTCTTTTGGGTTAGATAAAAATATAAATGTGTTGTTAAACCCACCATCCACCCGACAGCCAATTAGTAAGGTGTGTCACGTGAACAGAACATGCCAATTCGTTACTGGTGTTGTGCAGTAGAACCACGCGGAGATGAGGAATACGACAAGAACTGTTGCCGTTTATTAAACCACTGTTGCACACCGCACTCTAACTCGCACCAGGGGTAGGTGCTCTCTATCTGGGTCCTTTACTCCGGACACTGAACAATATCTGGCCCTGCCTTCGGCTGTCCTTGAGGGCTCTCCCACTCGTCTGCCCGGAGCGGGGGTTCATCCAACACCGTCCGGCGCTGAGAGAGAGAGAAACCCTCTCTCTCTCAGCCCATCCTTACTGAATGCTCGGGACCTTCCTCTCGGCTATTCCCTTAGCTCTCCCACTCGTCTGCCCGGAGCGGGGGTTCATCCAACACCGTCCGGCGATGAGGAGGGAGAGACACCTTCCAGCCGATGCTTGCCCTGGCTCCCCACAACGACCCCGCTTTCGTCACGGGGTCCCCCTTAAGTACCCCTTCGGCGGCTCTCCCCCCCCCCTCTAGCTCGGACCCACCTTTGTTTCCGAAGGTGCCTCTTCCACCACCCGTGACGTGATGTCATCTTCGACTAACAACCCGCTTCGCCTCCTTATGGTTGCTCGCAATACTCCTCTACACGAGTACAGCACTAACCGGTGTGTTGGAGAGCAACGCCACAACATTTACAATCTGAGTACGACGTTTCGCCAGCAATTACAACTAGCTTCATCGGGCGGCATGTTCAATTTACGTGACAAACCTTACTAAATTGGCTGTGTCCGGTGATGGCGGGTTTAACGACACATTTACGCGATCTAACACACACACACAAAAACTGTATATGGGTTGGTTACGTACAACATACATACAATTACATTGCAGGATCATGACGGTGGGGAGGGCGGGGGGGGGGGGTTGGCGAGGCCTTCATCCAGCAGTGAAGAGAGACGATTTATAATTAAGATTTATAATTAAGACTGAGCTCTCAGCACGCGCACGCGTTTCAGCGTGACGCAGACAGCGCGAATTGCTAATCGCGTCACAGGGGGACGTGTTTAACAATCATCGGGCGCGTGCGGCGTGGAGCGAGTTCATTTGTACGTGAATGGGAGGAGCAAATGTTGGCAAGCGTGACCTGGTGGTAGTTTGAGAAACCCTGCCACAACGGGGAGCCATCCGCGCGATCCGGTTGGACGTCAAACATCAAACACTGGAACGAGGGAAGAAAGCTGTCTCAATTGAAAGCAACAGAGAGAGAGAGACACGTGTAGTGAGAGATTTCTCAGTGAGCTTAAGATATCAGTGATGGAGGCGTTCATGGCTCACCGGTCCTGGGGGCTCGACAAAGACGCGTCAAGCACTCGTTACGCGTGTTTAACGTGTGCTCCATATTCACGCGGAGCTAAGCGTCAGCGTCTTTGCGTAAGGCGCGTCGCCGCCCGGAGTCGTGGGGGTTTATTTATGGGCTCGGCCAGAGGGAGGATAGCGAATTACCGCATTGCCTCTCTCCCCGGTTTGTATTTTGTTACGCGTTAAGTCCCGCGCAGCAAATTACCGATTTATTTTCCCCTCTTTCCCCCCTCCCCCTCCCCTTTTTCTCGCCTCTTTGCGACGGCTCTCGTGGCCCTCTTATCGACGCCACGCAGCCGCTCGGCTGGGGCCATCTGCCACGCGCGACGCGTTTCGCAATCGCGTGGCGAACAGCGCCGCCGTCGATAAAATATCACAAACACAAAGGCGGGTCACCCCCCCGCCCCGCCTTGGTCCACGAGGACACGCGCAACAAGAGGGAGATCCCTTTGCCACGCGCGTATATACCAACAACAACAACACAATCGACACACAAGCGTGATTAACGCTGCGTGGGAAGGGAAAATAGTGAAATATAGGCGACGTTTCGGGCTAGGGCCCTTCTACGTGGCGCGCAGAGCTGTGCGTGCCGGTTGTTGTTTTTTCCGCGCTGCGTTTTCTCTAGATGTGTGCACAGTTGTGCTATGAAAAAGGGCCATTGTGTCCGACGTGTAGATTAATACGTTGACGTCTCAATTTTAAGGGCGATTTTTTGTTAGTTTTGTGTGTGTATCCACCACCACAAATGTGTTTAACATACAGTACACACTTCCACTCAGCCAAGGACTGCGTGTCGTTTAAGAACACGTGCCCATTCCACCCCACCCCCCAAAGTGAATTACGCACGGGCGCGTAGATTAATGAATGCACGCATGTCCCTAGCGATCGTTTTAATTCGCATGACTATTCATCCAGATTCATAACGTCGTTTGGGATTCTTGCAGTTGTCCGTGTTTATCGTAGCGCGTCGTAGTAAGAATGCTCGCTCACAGAACCTTTGCCAATCCACCTCTGGATAAATGGGTCGAGCCGTCCATAAGGGTCGTTTTGACCATACTTCACCACGCTGGTGGGGTGGATGGAGGAGCCATGCAGGACCGGTTCAGATCATTATCATTCGCCGTCGACCTTTGTTATCCGTGGCCGGAAATCGAGTGCGCTAACCATTGTACCACCGCTCTACGGACGAGATTCGACAATTAAAACATTGTACAGGAATGTGTGTTGCGTGAACATTGTTTTACGCCACCACATTAGCAACAAAAACAATACACATTTCACTCGTGAATCATTGCAGTTTAAACAGCTACAAGCGTAGCTTTTAGTATGTACTAACAATGTAAACTTCTCAACGACTCACGCAGACTATCTTAGCAGGACGGAAAACTGGATAAAGTGAGCGCATGTGACGACATTGAACTTCTGTATATGTTTTTCGTGGGTTGATGTAAAAAAAAAACCAAGTGTCTTTGTTTCATTCTAAAACATGATGCCTTCTGCCGTGATCACACATCATAATTATTCAGCAGCGCGGAGTTGCATTGTTAGAGAGGGACGCGTGAATGCCGTCCCCACTCCACGCGTGCGTGCTTTATTTCCATCTCATAACATTCTCAAAATGTACACTAAACATTCTCACTACAAAGACAAAGATCCCCCGAATAGCCTTTGACGGACTTAGCGAGCACCTCTGAAGGCCGACACGGCGCGCGTGGGAGTGGGTGGCCAACACCACGCCCGGCCGCCTTTGTCTCCCGAGTGGCGATGTTTTGACACCGCACTCGGTACGCATTTGAGGCCGAGTCGACCTTAGGGGGAGGCCCAAGACTGGTTCAGATATTCGTCGCTGGTGTTGGCCGTGAGCGGGAATCGAACTCGGGTCGCCGGGTTCGTAGCGCAGCCCACATTCTCACCACACACACGGGTGTAAAGAGTTCACCATAATCATCATAACATACAATATACAACTATTATATATTCGTTATCAGAACTACTAGTAACAATGATGATTATCACCATCATTAACATTATCCAGCTACCTTATTAAATCAACAATTATTACCATCAATCAGCACAATCATCTATCATATATATGTACCAAATACATACTCATCATCTATAATATCCGTCCTCTACAATATCCATCATCGTTATCATCGTGAACTCGCATCACCTTATTGGCAATTCATGTATCACCTTGTTGGCAAGTCGAATCGATGCAGTGAATTCTGTCTGGTTAATTATGTATTTTCACAGCCCATGTCTAAGCTGGGAAAGTCAGCTAAGTCGTGTATTGTATGCCAAGCTTTTGTTCATGCGAGCCCTTATTAGCATATTAATACCCGTTTCATAGTACGTGTCATCCCGAGCCAAAGTAGCCTCACCCCTTCCTCGCCTGCTCTCATCACGCTCGGTTTATTCTGGAATAAACTTTCCCCGATGGAATCGCTTCGCGCCAACTCGCCCCAGCTCCCCACAGCCATCTCTCCTTTGTCTCTCTGGTACTAATTTTAATCTCTACCCCCCCCCCCACTCATCCTCCTCCTCCACCACTTGCCCAACTCTCTCATCCTAATTAAATATCAGCACTTGTTTATTTATCGCGTCTTCAGCTCATTATGCATAATCTCATCACACATTCATGGGGCCCGAGTCGCAAACTGGATTTGTGAGCATGGCTGTATTGCTTTGGTCAATTGGGGACAGGGGGTGAACATCACGACGTTAGTGTTTTTTTGAGCAACTGAGAATATATGTGCTATGCAGAAGCACCATTGCCCGAAACGTTGCCCTATTATTAACAGTTTTTTTTTACAGCGGTGTTATTGACGAATGTGCTAAGGGGTTTTGTTTTTGGTAACGTGTGCTTGTGTACCACCGTGATTGCTAACGCAGAATAGCAAAATACTACTTTAATGTAACATTTACACGTGATGCAGGACAGTGATATATATGTAATTGTGAGATGAAATATATTGGCAATCATTTACAAATACACCTACTAAGTGACAACGCATGGAATTAATGTAGACATATCAGCACACACACACACAGCAGTTATTGAATCTATTTGTGTGGAACTTTGAGCGTTACCTCCCTGCACGAAGGAAAACAATAATTCATGAAATTGGGCACAACATCAACCCGCCCCTGGAGATACGTCTGGAGACGCAGCGATGGCCTGGTGGGGTAAAATAACGGCCGTGATTACCGGTGACCTATTCTCGGCTTTGATGTATTCCACCTCCCTCCTGCCCTGTATTAAAATACAGGGGATGCTACGGGCAATGCCTTGTAATCAGTACGCGCGCGCGCGCGTGCGTGTGTGTGGAGTGGTGGTAAAACGGTTAGCGCGCTGCGCCACGAACTCGGCGATCCGAGTTCGATTCTCGCTCGCGACCAACACCAGTGACTATTATTTTGACCGGTCGTGGGCCTCCCCTAGGTCGACACGGCCTCAAATGAGTACCTGGTGCGGTGTGTAAACATCGCCACTAGGGAGACAAAGGTGGCCGGGCGTGGTGCTGGCCACCCAACCCATCGTGTGCCGTGCCGGCCTTCATAGGTGCTACTCGCTAACACCACTTGCCCCAACAGTCTATTAAGGCTAGACGGGGGATCTTTGTCTTTGTGACCAGATTTGTCTATGCTTTTGACACCAGGCACAAGTTTGGGCGGAACGCGTCTTACAATTTCGATCACACGGTTCTAATTACTTTTTTTCTGCAGGTGCGTTGACGATTACTACTATTTATTTTTTCTACGCGAGGTGCATTTCCTGTTGTCTTCCCCAAAAGTATTTCATTAACATAACGATGGTAGGTGCACAACACAGACGACATGAAAGGGTGTTGACACCGCTTCAAACACATTACGGATTATAGTACAACAGAAACCTGCCTAAACCTCATGTTTCAATAAACCGTTTCAAAAACCTACACAACCTCTCCACTCCCCGCTGGTGTCTTCCTAAGCTCTGATACCCCTGTAGGAGATGAAAAAAATGTAGAGGGAGGTGCATTTTTGTTTTAAATATGCGTTATATACACAGGGTGCTTTAAAAAATGCGAACACTTACACGGGACTATCGTTTTCAAGGAAAAAGAACGGATAATACGACACTAACATGATAACAAATGTAATGTGAATAGCTTCAAAAAGTCGAAGAGTCTCCACTTTGTCGCCATCATTGTCAACACGTGCCTGGAATTTTCTCCAGGTGATCTGCAGACGCCCGGAGCCACATTTCTTGTGGTATTGTTGCAAAATGAAATGTAAAAAAAACTTTTTTTTGAAGCGCCCTGTATATTGGATTGCGAAATATTCCATCAACGGAACGTATCGGGTCCGTGTGGCCTATGACCGCAACACGACCCTCTTGGCCGTGCACGACATCCACCCGCAGGTGAAGATAGATCACGCGGCAGTGGCTTGAGACTTTGCCAGAATCCCGAGGGATTTGGTTTTCTGTTTGTTCGTGGTCCTCGTTTTAGCCACTTACAGGACCCGCTCCCCCCAGCGTCGGATTATCCACAGCGATGGGCAACGTCGTCGTTCAGAACGTAGTGTAGGGCTCGGCTCTCATCATCGTCTGCCGTTTGGTTCCTGCGTGCAGATATAATAGAGGTAGGTTTTTATTTATTTGCTTATTGCAGGTCTGCGCTATGGCCAATTCAAACAGAAATTAATCAAGGTTGCAAAAAAAAAATAAACGCTCAAATCGCCATGTAATGTTAACGTTCGACTGGTTACAGAGTGGCACTCGTTTAAAAAAAACGCGGTACACACGTAAGATAATATAGCATTGTAAAATAATTACACGTAAGGAAAGTACTTCGAGTGTGTGTATATAACCTTCAATAACGAGCCACTTATCGTCGCCGTCTTGTATGAGACGGTGCTTAATGAACAAAGCCGTGACACGCGCAACAGACAGCCGTCCTCACAGAAAGACGTGAACTCCCCGGGGGATTCGCCGCACGAAGTGCATCACGATTCGCCGAAACAATGTCGCGCGCCTCTGATCCGGGCGCGCAAATCGGGGGAAAAGTTTAAAACTTGAGCGAGCTGATCGGGAGGACGCCACGGGTCGAGAGCCCCACGCCGCCGCCGCGCGCGTTTTGTGCGTCCGCGTGTCGTGGGATGAATCCACGGAGGCACTTTCTTCGAGAGTACGCACATCGGGCGCGTCGTGTCGTTCATGATGCGATCCATGCGGTGTTTACGTTGACAAGCCAACAGCACGAAACGTGTTGGGTCAACTCCCAACATTTGTTGAGTGTGTTCCCCCCCCCACCTCCTCGTGTTCCTCTCTCGTCTCTCTCCCCTCCCGCCCTCCCCCACGCCGTGCCCGTTTGACGCATCCAGGAGCTCCGGCTATGGGCAGCTGGGGGAGCCGTCACGGCTATAAATACGCAGAACTCCTTCGCAGCCCAAGACAGACACGTCGCCCGCGAACCTTTGCTCCGCTTCCTCGTGAACAAAACAATCGCCACCACCTTCCATCGCGACCTTGTTTCGCTCGCATTATCAGCAGTAGACAAGGCTGCTGCGGCTGCTGCTGCTGCTGATGATGATGATGACGACTCAGCAACAGCTTGTGCTGCTGCTGATGGTTGTTAGCAGTGCCGGCGTCATCACGCGCACTTCTGCAACATTTTTGCTTGAAAATGCGTTCGGCAAAAGTGCCGCTGCCGATGACAAATTGGACTCACCCGTCCGACCTCACGCTCAAAACGGGAGCGCCAATTATTCCAATTTTTTCACGGCCCCATCGTGGAGATTCCTTGAGGCGTCGGGTTCAGCCGGAGTTCTGATCAGCGGCGGCGGCGGCGGCTCTGATGGGGAACCCGGAGCGGACGCGACCCTACGTAGGGTCAGGAGGGGGTTCATCTTCCCCGGCACCATGTGGTGCGGTGCGGGCAACAACGCCAACAGTTACGATGACCTAGGTGAGTGAGCGTTCGCTTTGCCTTGCGACAACAACAACAAACAAACATCCTCTTCATTATCATCATCATCATCTACATAATAAATCTACAGAGCAAGCCATATGTCCATAGGACAATGGATGTACATCCACGATGAGTCCGTAAATAAAATCATCTCTCTTCTATAAACAACTTCATCCATCATCGATCCATTCATAAACTAATCAGTTTATGTAAAGCAATATATAAATCTGTCATTGGTTTATAAAGCCTGTAATCGATTAGTATATCTACACATGAGTCTCATCGCCATCTATTACACTGGTCAAAAAAAAAAACATTTTTTTCTGGCCTGGACTTTTGCAGCTGTTTTAGACTAATTTCAGGGTGCTGATTCCAAATATGATCTCAGATTTGCTCTATTACATCTCATTTTATGCTATCGGCATACCCCATTTTCATTGATTTTACCCGAAATTAACTCTGTCACTTATGATTGCAAGTTGTTGCGAGTCAGTGACTACTTTAGTGTTAAAATATGGTGCTGTATTTTTAGGATAGTGTGTTTATAATATTATTTTATGTAGATATCCACATTTATTGAATATTTTTCTTCTGCAGTTTTTATTGAAAATGCAATATTTGATATCTCAAAAACCTGATGTGATAGACAAAAACTGATGCCAGATTTGGAATCAGCACCCCAAAATTACATTAACACCGTTGAAATACCTTATGCCAGAAAAAGTGTGTTGACCAGTGTTATCAATGTTCAGTTGTCAAGCTATCATTGTGATCGTCATAATTGTGAAACATCGTTAATCGGTCACCCATCGCTATTAATAACGCCACCAGTCAACATCATTGGACGTGTAACATCATCTCCACCCGTAAATATATCAATGTAAAATTCGATCACTTCTAACGTTAATTTACAGTGGCATATAATTGGATTAAGGTCATTGCAGGATTAAGATATGCCACTCTCTCCTGATTCCATTCAGTTGCACATGTGCGTGGCAGTAAAACCACAATAATAAAATGTTCGTGTACAACCCTTTGCCAATCCACTGCTGGATGAAGGCTTCCCCACGGCGTGTCAGTCACGCGGGTTATTTAGAGCATACTTCACCATACGGATCCGTGTGATGTCAGCCATGGCCGAAAATCTAAATTTAGCAGTAATCACATTCTTTATTAAATTATATTTTTTGTACTCAGCCGTAGCCCTTTTTTGTCTACCTATTATCCAGATGAAAACCCTCTCTCTTCAACTTGAAACTAAATATTTGACTATGCAATATCATCATCAGCCATGATCTATCCATCGCTGGATGAAACTCTCGCTCGGTCCCGTCGCCTTTCCTCGCGGCCTTGTTGGCTACGTACGGTGCGAAAGAAATTCAACATACGTACAGGGCAAGCCGTTTAGCGCCAACGCACGAAATTATTTTTGCATCGTTCTATCTCCGCGTCGCACGTACAACTCGGGCATGTTTCATTATTTGGACCCCACTTGCTTGTAAGTCTCGACTGCCGGGTCATCGACCCTACCAGCGGCGAGTCCTGGCCCAAGTTCACTCGTTACCGTTTTCTAACAAAGGTCGAAAGCGGGGAGTGCATTCGCTTTGTCTGCCTGGCCGTCCTTTGTCGCTATCGCTAATGAAATGCATCAGGTGATCAATTAATGTTGAAGAAGAGTGGTCAGGATTTCCCATCCACGTGTTCCTCTTGTGTGTCTGCCTAATCCCGAAAAGGCACTTCTCCACGCGCACTTGTAAGTCTTTGTCTGTCCATCTTTTAAAATGTTTCCCTTTTTAATTCCAGTGCTTAGTGTCAGCTATCTTGTTGTTACTCGTGTGGACTCGGGTCCGTTTGGGATGCGGGGTGGTGCTGGTGGCATGACAGCTGATATGTTGACCCCGTCATAACAGTGACACACCTCCCAAAAGCAGAGTGAACTTGGGTTGGTCAACGGGACATGTGCTGATGCACAGCCCACTCTACCATCCTCACGGCACCGCCCATGGCATCGAAACCTCCACGCATGTTTTGCTACGGCCGACAGTAACCCGATGCTGCTAAGTTTTGATAAGATCGGAGGACAAAGGTGGTCACCCCACAATACATTCGCCCCCGTGCCGTTTGAAGGTGCGTGCTTTAACTTTACCAGGCGCTTGCGAACGACCATATCGCCAGCAATCGAAGTAGGCAAAAGTTTAACGGTATCTTTATGAGCTGGCAAACTGTGAGCTTTGTTGACACGTGGAAAGTAGTGCACAAGGCAAGAGGAAGTTCAGCAACAAAAACATAAACTTAGAATTAGTGATGGCACAGTGATTAGTGTACTGTGCTGTGAGCCAAGGAGGCCTAAGTTGTAATGCCCCTGTCGAGGCTAACATCATTATAGAGACCTGAACTAATTCCTGCCTTTTCCAACCCAGTGTGGTGAAGTATGGTCAAATTACGCCCACAAGGTGGTAGGGGGGGGGCTGCAGTTTATTATTGTATTAACAGGCAGAAGATTGTCAACCATAAAATCGAATTATTACTGTTATTATTATTAGGATTAATTTCCTACATCATTATTTCTGCAAGTGTGTAGTCACCCCTCGTATGGCAAACGTAGTTTCGCTGTAACGTAACATAAAAATGAAGCATCGAATTCAATTTACGTTATATTCCATTTGTGTTTACGGCATTTTTTATCGAAGATTATAAAAAAAAAAACATACTGGGCGGGGATGGGGGGGGGGGGGTCCCGGGGGGGGGGGGTGTCAAGAAATAAAAATCTGGTCTCACGCCTGCACCCACCTACCGGATTATAAGACGCACTCACGACTTGAGCTTTAATATACACCCAGTATAAAACTGAGATGTGCCAATTTAACTAAATCTGGTGAATATCCAAAAAGTGGACTTGTGTGTTAGCTTGCCTCCAGGTCGTGCAACGGTCAGCGCGCTACGCTACGACCAACACCAGCGATGATGATCTGAATCGGTCCTGGGCCTCCCCTAGGTCGACTCAGCCTCAAATGAGTACCTGGTGCGGTGTGTAAACATCATCACTAGGGAGACAAAGGCGGCCGGGCGTGGTGGTGGCCACCCACCTCCCTCTCGTGTGCCAAAGTGCCCGACCTTCATGGGTGCTCCTCGCTAACAGCACTTGCCCCAACAGTCTGTTACAGGCTACACGGGGGCAGCGGGGAGGTAAATCTTTATCTTTGCCTTGCCTCCAGGTGAACTTGCCGAGACCGACCGCTGCTGCCGTGATCATGACCACTGCCCGCAGCTGATCGGCGCCTTTGAGTACAAGTACAGCTATCGCAACTACCGCTGGCACACCATCCTGCACTGCGACTGCGACGCCAGGTAACCCAAGACCCGTGGTGCTGCTACTGCAGAAATTATTTTTTGCATGCCCCCCACCCCACCCTGCCCTGCCGCGACCCCTCCACCCTGTCCGGCCGTGCCCCCCTTTTAAATAAAAAAATCCTACTGGGCTGACAGAAGGTGATATAGACAAAGGAGATTATATAAACGAGCTTTTTTGCACGTCCAAGGACGGGCGTATATTTTTCAGTTAATCTGAAATGTTCAATAGAAAAATTGTTCAGCTCATGATTATTAATGAGGGGGGGGGGGGGTTTGCCCCATGTGGAGTGACGTCACCCGCTAATGGTTATTGGGGAGGGGTGCGGCACGTGGAGTACGCAAACTTCTTGTGCGTTCGTGTAAATTTCCACGCGGGCATGAATATTAATGAAGGGAGGGGGGGGGCTCTTTGAAGTGACGTCACGTACGGATGTAGCACTGTGCTGTGTAGATTTATTTTTTAACGTCACTTTCTGTAAAGAAACGTCACATTTGAAGCGACTTTGCGTAATAAATTACTTAATTCAGCTCGACCTTCCTCTGCGTTAGTGTAAAAATCCACTCACTCATGAATATTAATTAGGGGGGTGGGCCTCATGTGGAGTGACGTCACGCGCGGGACGGACAGACATTTCTGGGTGATTATAGTCGGTAATTGTAGTGAGGATAAGAGAAATGTAGAGATGTCGTAAGACGAAATTCGAGAGACGCAGACCAGCTAGATATGAGAGATATCCATTGGCTTGTGTGTTTATTCGCCTTATCTTGTTCAGGATTTGCGTTCTGAGCTCATATTTGATGCACCCATAATATTTCATAACTCCGTGCCCCTTGACCCACCCGGGGCCCCTAATCTTTTGCTTGGTTTACTTTGGCCTCATGCTGCTATCGTAAACAAACAACACCATCACCATATGTAGGATGTTTTTTGTTTACCAGCATTGCAAGAGATCAACGAAAGGCACACGTTGAACACACAGTTGTTTTTTTAACTACCCATATTTTTTAAATTGTTGTAACAAACGATGCTTACGCATCCGAACAATTGTAAACACAGAGTAATTACGTGACTGCAAATCGATGTTGCAAATTCAACCATTTGTGTAACGATGTGGTGATGAAGGTGAAAGGAAAAGTCATCGCACGGACAATTATGACCATCCAACAGAGAAACGCTTAATGGTCAATGATGGGATTTCTCTGCTTTTCACTGCTCCGAATGTAATTGAGCACGTGTAAGAGGACTTGCAAATTACTTACAAATGGGGAGAAATCATAACAACATCCCCCTCCCCCACTGGCATTATAATGCCCACCTGCAGGGGGTTGCTGTGTGTACACCTTGCGTGCAGCATAGGGACAGCTGCCACTTGGGGTTCCCTCGGCTAGACTACAGCAGGAATGGCTGAGAGGTGGTGTGATGCACGGTGCTTTGAGCTGCCGAGGAATTTAAGCAGCGCCATGTAAATGCAAATTCGTTATCCCTAACCGGTAAATGCGTCTCTTCTTTTGAAATGTCTTACCTAATTGTGCGTCCGTAGTAAATGTAAACCTTTCGCCAACGTGCACTGATCGGAAGTGGTGAAGGATATGTCGGCAACCCCCATGACCGACATGGCATGTGAGGGGCCTTCATCCAGCAGTGGGATGACAACGGTTGTAAATAAATAAACGATAGTACTTACATTTTACAATCGTGCAACTGAATTTCTGTACGGACTACAACTGTAATCCCGGCCACACATTCATTTTCAGCGCGCACACATCAACGTACTGTGGATAAGATTTTGCTCATACGTTTCTTCCGTGTAATGAAATTTACGCAACTTGAAAGTTGCCTGATGCGAGATGTCAAGCTGAGTTGTAGAGAGCCGTGAAGTGCTCTCTAAATAAGGCGAATGCACTTTTGTTCCATTTTAATGTATTCCTTTTCGTGTGATGGCAGTTTTAAACAATGTCTTCGCGACTGCAACAACACAGCATCCAGGAACGTGGGGCAGGCTTACTTCAACATCATAGGCATGCCGTGTTTCACCTTTCACTACGAGCAGCGGTGCACAGAGAGGATGTGGTGGGGGAAGTAAGTGTTTTGCCGCTACCCGAACACTTTGATGCGAGATATTAAAACTGCATGTTTTGGATACGTTGATTCTCCTGTTGGTAGAAATGAACATCTCAATGGAAACATTTGGTGTCCATCATAGCCAGTGAAATTTTTGTTTATTTACAGTATTCACTCTTGGTGTTTTTTTTTACATAATGGCACTAAATATAATTATGGTCATTTGCAGCCCTTTGTCAATGCACTTTTTATGAAGGCTTCTGCATGCGGTGCCAGTCATGGGGATTGTTTAACCATACTTCACCATGCTGGTCAGTGCGGGTTGGTGGAAGGGCGCCCACGTGACCGGTTCAGAATATCACTGGCCACGATGTTCGTCGCGGCTGACAATTGACCCTCGATTGCTTGGTTCATAGTACACTTGTGCCAAACACATAACCCACTATTGTTAAATAATGATGTGTTACTACCCAGATGTAAACAAATTGATAATCTTATATGTATTACAGTGATTAAGAAATACAATTGATATTTCAACGACCCATTTTATTCGAATGTACAAAATACGCTACTTTACACGACACACGAACAAGACCATGGCCATCAGGTGTGAAATCACCGATTACTGAGTAGTGAAACACTTCAGACAGAGCATTGCTGATGTAACTGATTTCTTTTTTCTCTAGGTGCTTGAAGTATGAGGAGCTACCTGTGGCATCCGTGCAAAATCAGAAACCTTTTGACTATGAAGGAATTGAGGTCAGCGGTGAGGTTGAGAACAACGTTGACCCCACGGATGGAGACACAGCGCCAATGAGTGCCCAGCCACTGGACGTTACAACCACGACCGAACATAACCACCGGTTGCCCGCTACGACCGGCACGACTTCACCTCCCAAAACCACGGAGCCAGAGATCCCTCAGCCCAGTGTCACGATTAAAGGCGGCGCATGCAAGAACAAGCAAAGGCACGGGAAAAATAACCGAAAGCATGGCAGAAAATCCATGAGAGGTTTTGGCAACCGTGATGACAACTTTGTTCATCATTTGGAAACAAATGAGGTGCGGGTGAATTCTACCCTTCGGCAGTACACCGGGTCTAAGCGGCGAGGAGGCGGCGGCGGCAAACGCAGAGGCCAGCAGAGGAAGCATCTTGGCAGGAAGAAGGGCATCGGGAAACATCTAAAGTTCGAGCCGTCGATTATTAAGGGGTTGAGCGTAAGAGGCCAATACGGTGCTGTTAATGCCGGAGCAGTGTCTTTGCATGCAGATGTATTTGAAGAAATGTCAAACAGTATTTCTTTACCGACGGTTCAACCGAAACGCTTAAATAGGTTGCGTACAAGGGGCAGAAGGAATGGCAGAAGGAAGGCGGCTCGAAAAACTGGATCGCTGCTAAAACTTATTGCTTGGGTTAGCTCTGCGTTTTCGGGTTGTGCTGCGTGTTGTTCGCCATGAGGTCCGGCGTTTGCTTCACGTGCTGGGAGTGGAACTGAATAGATTCCCGTAGGACAAATCAAAAACAGTTGGACAACACGCGGTCAACAACCTGCACTTGCGGCAGTAGTTTTATTGCTTGGGTTACCTGTTGCGATATAAACCAATCACGACGCTAAAATACATTGAGCTTAACGTATCGTTATTGCTGCCAGTTTCAAACCGAGTCGATGTGATTTCTATATTTACTTTGTGGTGCCTTCCTGGCAAAGATCTGTGCTATCCAAGGCGCCGTTCCATTGAACGCAGCAGCAACAACAACAAAAACCGGCAAAAAAAATATTTTTTAATATAAGTATAAAAATCCTGAAGGGGGGGGGGGGGGAATGTGAGCATGTTAAAGATTATTAAGTCACTTAAAATAATCACCCACAAATCACCACCGTTCCCACACAAGAAACGTGGTTCGAAGTTAAACACGTCCCATTGTGACGCGATCAGCCATCGACGCTGTCCATGTCACGTGGAGCACGTGTACAACACGCACGTGCTGAGATCTCTAGATCTTCATTGGAATTCGTTCTTAACGTAGACGACTTGAAATGCTTCGAGCCTCAACCGAGGACATTTTTAACAATCGTCGGGCGTGCAAGCGTGAAACAGCATAGATTTGTGCTTTGAATTGGGGCGAGGGGGGGGGGGAGTACATTGTTAAACGCGGAAAAGCGTCGCGTGCTGGGTCGCGAGAAATTGAGTTTGGGAACTCCTGGTCGAGTGGAATGCGAAGGCTTTTTTTGGTTGTATCGACAAGAGTCGTGCTAAAGTAGAGGCGTTTACCTTGCCCCTTCTCTTGTTTGGTGGTTGTTTGTGATGAGTTAAAGTTTTTGCCGCACGCTTTTAGTTTTACAAAATTAATTGCAAGCCATGTTTTGGTAGTATTTAGAGCCGATATTATTGTATGACTAATCCGTGGATCCTGGTGTGATAGGGAGGTTTGTCGTCTGCATAGAGGTGATTGTTGCAATCCAAGGGCAGTTATTTGAGTTTTATCAAAAAGTTAATCGACAGTGGTCATGTGGTAGAGCCCCTGAAGATCTCTAGAGGAAATGTTCAAAATGGGGTGATGTGTGGTTGTTAAATGTGAGTGTAGCGGTGTGAAGTTTTTTTTACGTAATTTGTCAACCCTCTGAGAACTTTGTGATGTAAAAGTCCTTGAGTACGGTGCCAATCTGCCGTTATGTGGTGACGGAGGATGATAGCAGTGGGTGTGGCATTATCCATATTTCTAAGTGCTTCGTTTCACGCATCATGGCTGTTCTCTGTGCAAAAGTTCGTGCGAAACAATCGTGGTTTCAATGTAGAAGGTTTGTTCCTATTGATGTGATGGGGAAAGATGTGAGAAAACAATTTCTCCAGTATTTTTTAAATGGAGGGTAAATTAGATTACAAGTTTGTAGCTATTTGGGTCATTGATGTCAAGTGCAGTTTTTTTATCGCAGTGGTATGCTTTAAACGTGCTTGGAATCTTAGTAGGTGGGTAATGAAATATTCACCAAGTGTGCGTTTGCTGGGGTGAGTGTCGTGTAAGGAAGGTTGAGTAGGTGTTGGGATCTGTGGGTTTATCCTGATTGATGTTGTTTACTGTGCTTCGTATGATATTGGAGCAAAATGCTGAAGTGTCGCTCAGCCAGTTTAGCAGCGGATTGGTAAGTTTTTCCTCGGGTTATAGGAGTTGTGATTTGAATTTCTGATATTGTCTGTTTTGTTTTCAAGAAGGATAAGAATTCTATCTTGATTGGAAGCTTTCATAGAATAAGAATTCTGTGATTTGTTATGATACTGTTTTGAGTAATTGATGGGTTTTGGCTGAAAATAATGTAAAAAAGTATTTTTGTAAAGTGTGTTTTGTCGTTGTTTGCGTCTGATTTAATTGTCCATCTCGAATTCCAGTTTGGTTTGGCATTAGTGTTTTTGTTGTAGAATGAGAGTGCTGAATGACGGTTTACTTTGTCACTTGGCAATTAGGGGATATCCTCCAACAACACTCCAATTTGCAACATTGTTGTTTGAATTTGAGTTCCGGGTTTACCATCTATTTGTGTATTTTGTTTGTGCATGTATGTTGAACTTCCTTTGCACCGTACGTAACCAATCGTGCTAATTGGAGGTGCGGGGGAAGGACAACCAACTAAACACAAAAATAAGTTATGAAGAAATTAGCTTTCAATATAGTTAAACGTGCATAGCTCCAGTTGCTTCCTAATATCGGAAGGAAGAGCGTTCCAGACGGCCGCAGAAGCGGACCTCAAAGCGCGCGATGCTTGTGTATGATTGTAGCAATTTGTATCTTTTTTCGATGTGCGAGAGGTATGAGTTTATTGTTGTGCTTTAGGTGAGATCAATTGGTCGGTTGTGCATTAGGTTGCGTGCGTTCGCTTCGCAGTGATGTGGTGGCATATTTTCGTGCAAAGACTTGGCTCAGCGGTCTCGATGCGAGCCCCATCGGCGTTCTCCGTGAGTCCACGGGAAGCGCTTGACGTTGGAGCGCCATCGGGCGCCCTCCTGCTTGCTGACACGGCGGACGTCGCGACGGATCAGTGGCCAAAACACGGCAGGCTGTGGGCTGGGGACTGGGGAACGGCGCCCACAGCGCCATGGGCGACTGGCAGCAATGGAGACGCGCACGTGGCGCACGGCAGTGCCCCCATCGGGACCACGTGAATGGAAGTCCATGCGGGAGCGGCAGTGCGGAATGTCGCCCGCGGTGCTGTTTGCTGCCCTTCTCCAACCATATAAACTGTTGTCGGCTCCGTCTACTTGTGTTCTTGTTTCTGTGGGGGGTTTTCCCCCCACCCCATCCGCACAAGTGATGGTGTCTCCCTTTTGCAACGATTTTCTTCTCGCTGGCCCCTTTTACCACCCAGCACAGTAGTGGTCACTCGCCATTGTCATATCGCACGGGTTGTACTTTATTTGTGATTTAAATGCGTCCAATGCAAAGGCAAATTAACTTGGATTGCAGCTGCCAAGCATGGGAAAACTGCTTGCTTCGGATGAATTAGCGCTTCATTAAAGCTCCTGTGGTCCTTTTAAAAATGATGATGCTCTTGTGGTAAAGTTGCTCGGTTCATTTCATATTTATATACGGTAGTCTTGTAAATTAGCAGATTTTTGTGTATGTAATTGTTTTTCATGTGTTCATTTTCCCAAGTGGATTGTCAAGTGGTGTATTAAAGTGTTTATTTATTTTGAGTCCTTGAATAAATGACTCGAATACAAAAACATCGGTAAATTTCCAATGCTGCATTTACATGTTTAAAATCGAATGTCTCGCATGTAGATTTGTAATGTTTTTTAAGGCATAAAATACTGCAATGTTTATACCTATTTTAATGAACGGTTTTCTGAAAGTGCATTGTAATGTTAAGATGGCGAAAATTGCTACTGCGGCTCTTCTTGTTGTACAGTATTTAGAATCAAAATAAAATGTAAACATGCAAGATCTCAAACAACGTGGCTGTCGAGTGTTTGGCTAGAACCAATGGCACCTAAATGACCATTTGTTTCTAGACTTTAGTTGAATGCAAAAGTTTATACCTACAATTACATTTGACTAGGGGAATGCTGCTGTTGCGTCCTGGTTTGGCCAACAGATTTGCATTCAAAAGGTTCAAATCTATCATCACTAGTTGAAACAATGGGCTACTTGATTCAATCCTCAACTTCTGCCCATTCAGCAGTTAGTCAATCAGGTAGTCTGGTGTGGTTGGGTAAAGTGTAGCAATGTTCATCTCTTTCATGCTGTCGGGTTAGTGTGAAGAAGTAGGCCAAAATACCCTTTTGAGGGGATGGCTGGAGGGGGGGGGGGGTGCTCTCGAAATCCCTTTAGTGGAGGCACTTCTGCTAGCAGTGACGTTTAGCAAGATATTACAGGGCTGCACCTTAACGTTTTACCTTTAACTCTTGACCACACATACAACGCGTGTAAAGCAACATTGGGCTGGAACATCTTTTGGCTGATTATTTTTTTGCCGATGAGTCAACCCCTTGTCACTTTATTAATACCACTGCCCACATTTACGTCGCTGAAGGCATGATTCGTCCTTTCTTGTATCCGTCGCCTCGGCCTTCTCTGCTACCTACCCTGTAATTTGCTTTGAATTAGGTCGTTTAGATATTTGTCACACATTTCACGAATGCATCCCCGAAGTAAACCGGGGTAATTATTTGTAATGTTTGACCGATTTGGGGGAGGGTACCAAGAAGATCGGAGAACAATAGCAACCCTTTGTTATGTTTGAATGAATATCTCTCAAATTGGAAGATGGTTAAAAGTCAACGACATGTGGAGAGTGGTGATGGCACAAATCACAGCTTACAGGGTGTCCGAAAATAAAGATACTAAAAAGAACGTTGAATATGTTTTGGTTATTTGAGATACTGACAGAAATTTTATATGAATACATGTAATAGACTTATACGTCGTAGTTTTTGAAAGTATGTTTTAGATATTCTCTAATAATTAATGAACTTCTACATGTCGTTCATAATTCACTATGATCAATCTAATTCGGCGTTCAAACTCTGAGAAAACATTTTCCAACTCAGCTGGTTTGTTCATTTCACGCTGGAAACTCATTTGGGCTTGAATGATTGAACCACGTTAATGTACAAAACTCACAATTTTTGCTTTCTCTTGAGGACTTGTTATTATATCATAAAATCTGGCATCTCCTGGAACAGAAAGTAACAATCAATATTCATTCACAACAAACTGCAACTTCTACGTCTAGTGCATATAGTAATATCAAATTTATCTCAGTATCTCAAATAACAACACATCTGATTTAAAGCTTTCGTGACTGCAGGGATTCATACTCTTTGGGTCTTTCGGTAAAATCACGTAGATAGAAAAATAATTTAAAAAATCACGACGTTTCGATCGCAACACAAGCAATCGTCCTCAGGTGAAAAATATAGCAAGAGAGCTGCTGAAGCAGCAGGGTGTTATATAGGCCTGAGATGGGTGCAGCCCAAGGGTAAGTGGGCGGGGTTAGAGACGGAAGATGGAGGGCACCCCAAAGCTGTTAGGCTGGCCCTTGTATTGTGAGAGATTAGCTTATCAATATAGCCACTGCCACATCGAGGAATGCAACTCAGAGAGTCGGAAATAACTGCTAACATCGGAAGGTAGGATGGAAACATCACAGCCAGTTATGACTTAAACTGGTTAATAACGTCCTTCCAATGATTGCTCAGTTTGTACCCATCTTCTCGGTTGAAATTGTGTCTGTGTTTATACATCTGGATGGCTTCATGAACGAATCTTTGTTGATAGCCAGTAGGTTTGCAGAGTATCTTCGTCTTGGAGAAATCAATTTCGTGTGTGCCCACAGCAGTAAAACAATGATCAGCCACGGCCGAGGTCTTGGTCCTACCGTGTTTCAGATCTGCCTTATGTTCACGAACACGGTCCGAGACATGTCGCTCAGTTTCCTCAATGTAACTACTACCGCAGCCACAGCTCAGTTTGTAGACACCGGGGTATTGCATGTCAGGGATCACATCCTTCACAGATAGGATCAGATCACGAATTTTAGGTACTGTGTTGAATCGGACCTGGATCTTGTGTTTGCTCATGATTTTGGTAACCAAAAAAGATTTCCAAAATCATGAGCAACTCATTGTGTCCAGAAAGTAGGGGTTTGCAGACAGGAGAACGTGTCAGAATCCCCCCTCCCCCCGATCTGATTATTTTGGCGTGGAAACCCCTTTGGGTGTGCCAGAGTCATCAACAGTGGCGAGCGAGAGGATGCCTCCAAACCTTGAGGGACAGCTCATTACCCACAGGCGCAATACCTGAAGGTAAGGCAGGTCACCATGACTCTCTTCGTTATACTACAACCAGAGGTCGCAACCGGGTACCCGATACCCGTACCCTACCCGATACCCGGCTACCCGTACCCGGCCGGGAAGGGGTACGGGTAGCCGTTTGCGACCCTGGTGCGGCCGGGTACGGGTAGGCCGTGAGTCACTGGTGAGTAGCCGTTTGTCACTCATTTCGGGTCGGGTACGGGTAGGGAACGGCTACCCACACCCGGGCGGGTACGGGTACCCATTTGCGACCCTGGTGCGGCCGGGTACGGGTACGGGTAAGGAATCAAAACCCGTTTGCGACCTCTGCTCTAAACCTTGAGGGACAGCTCATTACCCACAGGCTCAATACCTGAAGGCAAGGCAGGTCACCATGATTCTCTTCGCTATACTACAACCTGTAGTTGAAGAAGAAATGATTGGAGTGAGGTGGTTCGTATGAAATCGTTTTTGTTGTGTGAATTATGATTTTGTATTAGGTTGCAACTATTTTTGTGTGAATTGTTATTATTGTTTAGTTTTTTTTAAATCAGAAATTTGGTATGTTTATAGTTTTTTTTATTTTAATACTTTATTGTAATTTTTTTCCAATGTATTTTTTCATGAAGGTATCCTAAAGTATTTGATTAACCTTCTTGGTTCTTTCGGTAAAGTCACGTAGAATGGAAATAAAAAATTAATAAAAATAAAACATAATAAAATAATTCTCACGACGTTTCGGCCACAACGCAAGCAGCCGTCCTCAGGTGAAGAACAGGTCTGTCGGGAAGACAGAGTCTGAATGAAACACCCCAGGCTTGGAGCGTATATTTAAGCTGGGTTGGAGGGGGAAGAGCGCCTTGACAAAATAATTTGCATATCAATAGGAATTTAGCATATTTATATGAAATGCAGATATGGGATTAGTACTACTTGTGAAATGCGTAGGAGGTGGTTTTATTATTTTCATTCTACGTGACCTTACCGAAAGAACAAAGAAGATGAATCCCTGCAGTTACGAAAGCTTTAAATCGATATTTGACTAGCATTCAGGTAACCACAACATATTCAGAACCTTCAGTCAATGTTTATCATATTGATTGTACATAGTTCGTTATTATCACCACTTAATTCTTGAATTGTCCATGCCATATTGATCGAGCAATAATAATAATAATAATATATCCTACAACAAAATAGATGGTCTGGAAGAATGTATTTTTCCGGGAATTTGGGATTCATATTCTTGGATTGCCATAAGGAATCGAAATCACAATCGATTCTTCGATCACGACTCCAAACGCATTGGAATCGCCCACCCCGAGTGCTGTTCTCAACGAGCCACGTCACGTGGGGGACGGGGGGGGGGAGTGTTGGTGCCGTCCAATTAAATTCAAACGTTCGCTGCCCCCCCGCACCCCCCAAGTATCGCGATAACTTGGGAGCCGCAGTGCAACGTATGGGGGTGCTCGGGCGCAGTTCTCGCGAGATTTCGCGTTCAACGGAGGAGTGGCCCACGAAGGCTGCGTGACGAATTGGCGCCATTTGTGTGAACTTTTGAATTTGTAAAGCGTCGAGCGCGGTCGTCTCCCTCGTCCGGCGGCTTCGTCGTGGACCTGCGAGGGCGAATTCTTTGACCGGCAATGTCGACGAGCGACTCCAGGTACACGTTAGCTTTTGTTTGGTCGCGGTCCGGCGACGTTTTGGCGCGAAATAAGAAACGTGGCGAGGAGGATGAGGATGAGGTCGTGGGGGTGACTTCGTTACATCGCCACCGTCGTCGCCGCCACGACCACAGGGGGAAGGAAGGATGGATGTGAGGGAGATGGAGCGTGCAGTTGCTGAGGTGGATCCTGCGTCCAGCAGTGGAGTGAACGCGGCCCCGTCGTGGCTGGCCTCGGAGCAAAGTTGGTTCGCTTTCAGATGGCGCTCGAAGGGTCTCTTCCGATACGAGGAAGCCGCTGTGGCAACTTTAATAAACAATCCCGATTGAGAGAGTTCAACGTACATACTCAAAGGGGGGCGGCGGATGGGGTGGTGTGTTGCCACTTTATAATGAGGCCAGAGCGATTCACCGTCTGCGAGCGCGCACGACTCTTTCATACAAATATAGGCCGTAAGAATCGGCTCATCATCACCTTCGGTGGTCGATAAATCGGGATGCCTCTGCGCTGCGTGTGAGCATTTGACGGTAAATGGGACCCCCCCTCTCCCATTGTAAAAGGGGGGCATTTGTATCGCTAAGCCTCCGGTGGTTTTAGCGCTTCGAAATGCACGGGGGGGGGGGGGGAGTTGTGGTGTAAATAATCCATCGTGATAATATCGATTGGGAATATCACCACCACCACTGTTTGCTCCTTATCACATGGACTTGTACGCTGTGCCTCCTAACCTTGTGATCGGCTCACAACGGCAGAACTTTGTGGGCTCTTCTAGACGGTACGCACGTGTTTTGTTGTTGGGATGTTTTGTGTCCTTTGTCATTCCTGACCCTTTCCTCTCTGTGTGCGTGTGCTGTGTGTACGTGAAGCAATGGAAGGGAAAGGGACACGGGTCAGATGTCTGGCCGTGAGATGGAAGAAGAAGAGGACAACCCTGACGCTGTGAAATACCGAAAGGTGGGGTGAAACTGTTTTTGCCCACAGTGGTCAACATGGAGATGACAAATCCACACGCGCGCACACGCAGCCATTCAATGCATTAAAAGGTTAGGGGTCTTGTTTTCAACGTTTGTGTGTGTGTTTTTTTTACAGTATGTCATGCGGTCCAAGGATGCCCTGCGAAGTGAAAACTTGACTGCCGCCGTGCATTGCTTGAAGAAGGCGTACAAGATCTATGCAAGCAAAAAGCTAGAGCTCAAGATAAAGACGTTGGAGGTTGTGGCCGCATTTACATGCATCTTTAACATCAGAAATGCAATCCAGCAGGCCACGTTTTGATGATATAATGTAATTTGCAGCCGTGTTAATCCATTGTAATTATTTTGGTATTGCCTATAATATAACCATTTACGAGGTATTTATATGATAACTTTTGTGCCGTTGCCTAAATATACAAAATAATGTTGTCGACTCAAACTATTTTCGGGCTAACATTAAAACTATTTAGATTGAATCAATAATTTGAATGTTACACATGCTTTTTCATTGTGTTTAATTTTTAAGGAATGCATGCCAGTATTTGTGACAGGATATTACTTTCCTGCACATTGATGGATAGGGTTGTTTGGTTATTTCCATGAATGCAGTGTTTGATGAAAGTTTAC
Organism: Lethenteron reissneri; assembly: GCF_015708825.2. Lineage (NCBI taxonomy): Eukaryota > Metazoa > Chordata > Hyperoartia > Petromyzontiformes > Petromyzontidae > Lethenteron > Lethenteron reissneri. Next base: position 6,463,395 of record NC_083805.1, read on the forward strand.
AAAATCTGTGAAATGGCTTTACATTCCAGGAAGTTTTGAAAGCTGCTATCAGCAGTGATGATGAAGAAGATGAGTATATCAACGTCCTTGGCTCAGGATTTCATTTATACCATGAACTTCATGACCAGCTGTATTCTCATCAGCTTGTGGGTGTTGCCTGGCTTTACAACTTATTCAAGAATAAGCGTAAAGGTGGTATACTTGCCGATGACATGGGGTAAGTGTACATCCAGTACTCCTGCAAATAAAAAAGTGACCATTTTTATATATAAAGTACCAAAGAATATTAATTCCTGCAGTCACGAAAGTTTTAAGTCAAAAGTGACCATTTCGTATAACTACAAGCAAGGTGTAGTGTAGGGGATTTTCGTCGTTGAAGGTTAAGTTTTTGTATGCATTGATCAAATTTGGTTGTTTTTAACGTTTGATTAATGCAAAAACATTAATTTCACTTCGTACGACATGAATACAATGTGGTGGATGGTATTGACTTGCTGGTGTTTTTTGTTTTTTCTTAGACTTGGCAAGACTATTCAAGTCATTTCTTTTCTTTCGGGCATGTTTGATGCTTCACTTTTTGGCCATGTTCTCCTGGTCATGCCCACCACTCTAATGAGCATTTGGATTTCTGAATTTGATAAGTGGTGAGTTATATATTTTTAAGAATAGGCTTTTTTTTATAACCGGCACTCTTTGTTACTGCTCTTAACAGTAATTGCATAATTTCAACAATTTTGTTTCTTGGTTATTCAGTTAAAATAGTAATGAAGAAAACATACTCTCTACTTCATACTTTCTGCCTCGCAGGGCACCAGGAATCACGGTCCGAGAGTTCTATGGCAGCAAAAATGAGCGAACGAGAAACTTGCAAAAAGTTCAACGGACGCAGGGAGTTGTTATCACCTCATACCAGCTCCTTGTGAATAACTGGCATGAGCTGTCCACATACCAAGGACACGAGTTCATCTGGGTGAGCAGTTGTTGTTAGCTTGCATTGTAATTTTGGCTCTGTTGTTTTTGGGTAATGTTTGGTTTTATATTACGTCATTCATGAAAATTGCATCTTACATTTGCTGAGGAACTGCAGACCGATACAACATCCCCCTGGCAACGAGGCACTGCCATCAATTAACCAAGCGATTCAGTCCTCTTGTTATATTAACATTTATTTGGCCAATTGATGAGTGTGTAGACATGTGTGATCAAACTGGAGCACCTGAAGAAACCCCACATGTGGGAGGTGGCAACACTTTTATCCCACACAGAAGGAACGGACGATATTAGGCCGCACTATGCCGTACCACATTCTACTGGCAACATTTGTTTGATTTGCCAACCCTTTCCTCCACGGTTCTGGATTACAGGCATGCTCCACCACTGCCTGCCTACTTAAAAATCCATTGACAATGCAAATCGAGATGTATTACCTCGTTTAAAGTGACCTCTGTGGCTAGCATATGGCTACTAGCTATTATTGATGGGATACGTGGCAGAAATGCAAGATGCATAATCGTGACATGCTGGTAAATTTACTGTGCCTGAGTAAATGACATTCACAGGTGCAGTGTATTTCAGCTTGTCACAGTAATATTATGTCAGTCACATTCATGTTATCTGAAGGGTTTTTTTTTCCCAAAGCATGGCCAGGACAATTTATACTGTTCACTTTGAAAATGTACTTGAGTAATGCACATTACATTTAACATGATGATATATATGGTTCTATCTGTTTATTTTTATATATGGTTTGAATGCGTTGGTGCATTATAATTCACAAAATATTACCTTGCCCTTTGTTCAGTATTGTAAATATTCACATATTTTATTTTTTTTGCTCACGATGTCATCGTCTAGGATGCAATGTTTCTGGACGAAGGGCATAAAATAAAGACGTCATCAACCAAGACGGCCAAGAGTGCTCATGCCATTCCAGCACATTTCCGTATGGTTTTGACAGGGACACCAGTGCAGAACAACTTAAAGGTTGGTGTGAAAGTGAAAAATAACTCGCTGTGTTTCATCATTACTGCTGCCTTATATATATATATAATCCAGGCCGACGTTTTGAACAATTGTTTTTCAGAAAAATATTACGAGGCAGTATTTATGACGAATGCGGTTTGTTTTGTTTCTCAGTTTAATACCACTGCAAACACAATACACAGTATCTGTATTGTTTTATTTTAATCTGAATGTTTGTTGTTTAAGGTATTCACTGCATGCAAGTTTATTAGATATTAAACACGCCAGTCTTAACAAAACTGTTTTATATAAGCAGCTGCATCTAATTATAATTCTACATTTGCAATAAAAATGCTTCAATCAAATGTTCAATAATTTGATCATGTTTTTGTAAATCCTCCAATTTTTAAACCAACATTTGACATTCGGCATGCAATTTATCGCTTGGCATTTGTTTTCTAACTTAATCTCCGTTTTAACCTTTACTTCTGTAGGAAATTTGGGCATTGTTTGACTTTGTGTGTGAGGGGTCACTGCTGGGCACATCCAAAACCTTTAAGATGGAATATGAAAACCCAATCACAAAGGTTTGTTTGTTTGTTTGCTGTGCAATGCTTCAATTACATGTTGTGTACAAATTGCTAAATTAAATTAACTGAACATTTTAATCTGGAACATGTGTGCTCAAACTGTATAGTTATTAACGATATGAAATAGCCACTTGATGACTTTCCTTGCGGGATTGAGTTGTCATTTTGGGTTGCAATTACGTTTATTTTTAGAACTGGGGTGAATGCAGCAGCCTGTAAATGGCTGGAAGGATCATTTGGACCCATTGAATAAAACATATAAATTAATAAATAAAGTACATGTATTTGCACATTCTTTGGTGAATGCAATGTGACCTTAAGAATTGATGTTCATGGATTAATGCACTGTTATGTAAAATGGTATATGAAAGACGGTCCTGGCTTGGTAATTTTTTATTTCTGGACCGAATTGCCTAACCGCATTACAGATGAGCACATGGACAATGTTGGCTGTGGTGTGTGGATTCAGGCACGCCAAAAGGATGCCACTGTTGGTGAGAAAGCACTGGGTACGAGAATGGCGGAAAACCTGCAAGAGCTCATTGGGCCGTATTTTCTTCGCCGAACAAAAGCTGAAGTACAGTCGAAGGAACTTCATGCGAAGCAGCTCCGGGATAACAAAGAAAATGATCCTACAGTAGGCAACGTGGATCAGAGGTATTAATGCTTTCCTGTAGAAGTGTATTGTTCATGTAAAAATGTCATTGACATTTATGATCTTGAGATTTGTATAATTTAGTGCTATTAGTATTAATAAATAATTATTCTTGGTTCTTTCGGTACAGTCACGTAGAAGGGAAATATTATTTTATTATTTCCCTTCTACGTGACTTTACCGAAATCACCAAGAATATGAATCCCTGCAGTCACGAAAGCTTTAAATCGAAATTGCAAAAAGTATTGCTTTGAAAAATGGATCTTGTTAACGGAACTATGAAAGCTGTATTCAATCGATTTTCCTTTTATATACATTTTTCGATGCCAGAGTTCAAATAGAGATGCCTACCCTGACAAGAAAAAACGACCTGATTGTATGGGTTCACCTAAGCCCAGTGCAAGAACAAATCTATCGAGACTTCCAAAATCTGGACGACATCAAAGAGGTATGTAAGACCTGCCTGCCCTTTAGAACTAAAGACCTTTAGAAATCCTTCAAGCAATGCACCAAGCAATTGTACAACAGACCTTTTTTGTACTTTCATTTCTTGGAATTTCCCTTTGGACAAATAAAGCATTTACTTCAAGAAACACTGGTGGAGATCAGTTGCACAAAGTATGAAATCGATTTTGTATAAAATAAAAAACATGCACATGGTTTTGAAGGAATGATACGTTTTTGTTTTGAGAAATGTCAAACTGATGCTTACATGGATGGAATTATAATGCACGCACTAAAATATAAGATGCATCTTTGCAATCGTGTAGCATAGTAACAGTTAATTTCCATGCATTTGGCAATAGAGTAAAATCAACATTACAATACGAAAATTCCCTCTGGTTCACTGACAGTCGAAAGTAAAGTAATTGTTGCAGACCAGCGTTACAGTTTGTTGTGGTGCTTGTCATTTAGCTGCTGGACTCCACACGCTCCCCACTTGTTGCACTTGGCATCCTCAAGAAGATTTGTGTTCACCCGCGTCTGCTGCCAGAAAGGGCCTGTGCTCAGCTGGGGCTCAATCAGCAGTTTGGCAGGTCAGTGTTTAATATTTAACTGTTACGAGTAATAAAATATAAATGTTGTGCCACTTAGAGTAAAGAAACATGATCAGTCCTTACATAGTGAAGAAAGCTGGACGCAAGCAAAGTAACACATCGCATCACTATGCATACCATAAAAACAAAAAATTAACGGTGCCAATTTTGATCTGAAATCGTTCAAACGGTCATAGTTTTTGTTTTATTGGCAGTTGGGGTGGCCTGTCCGTCAGTGTGCGAGCCATTGGCACAATTTGCACGAGGTCGGCGATGCAGTTTCGAAGCTATCCAGTAATCTCAAAGGAATTCCATGAAACGTCTTGGTTGTTTGACCCTATGACATGCCACATTCTAGTATAGCAAAAGAAAATATCTGAAAGATATCATTAACCAAACTAGCATTTTTACTTAATGCAATTGTTTTACTAATGTGTCTAAATGTTCATAATTTGTAAAGCTTATTTTAAAAGTACCACGTGAACTTTTTTTCAGAATTGCACCGGAGGGTCTTGAAAGTAACTGGTTTTTATCCAGCATCAAGAATGTTCCTCCCAAGACCTTGATAGAGGTAAAGGCTGGGAGCTACATACAATACTTGACATTCATAATAAAGGTTTTTGGGTTAGATCGCGTTATTTATTAATGTGTTGCAACCCTCCGCCACCCGACACGGTCAATCAGTAAAAAATGTGTCACGTTGACAAAAGACTATTTCACTAGTTTAGCGCACCGGTGTGTTGAAGAGTGGATCCACAACATTTAGAATTTGAGTAGTACGACGTTTCACTGGAAATTACATCCAGCATCTTCAGGCGATTTGCCAGAATAGTGAAGCCATCCACCTGCTTCCGGTCTTAAATAGTGCAGGATGACGTCATCATTGTTGAACCCCATCAGGATTCGAGATCAGAGGCGGAGATGAGGGTGTATGGAATTATGTAATTGATCAATAATCAGCCACTTAGCATGTGACTCACCTGTAAGGAATTGCAATGTGTTGTGTATTACTTAGCTATACTCAGCGCAGCCTGGAAGCGTATTATTATCACAGCGATTACAATTATTTTGAATTCTTCTCATTTTCAATTGATTCTCGGACTAATCTTGCCCAGTAATAATTAGTTCTGCACAACACTTAAACGTGATAATAATCAATTGAATGTCCTTGTTGGCAAGCAAGCTCTGCCACCGCTGACAGCTGTGTTTGGGAGAATTTAATGTTCCTTTGGTGTTCTTTTAATCTTACGCTAATGTTACCTCTCGTCTGTCCAATATAACACTTACCGCATAAGCAATTGATCTGTTGCCAACTTCGGTAATTCATCTTTAGTACAAGACACTAGTTTTTGAATTTTGTGTACCGTACCAAATCTCACTTTAATGTTTTGCTTTTGCAAAACACGGGCTAGTTTGTCAGTAACTCCCGAGATACATGGTATTTTAATTGTTTTGATAATCACTTTCAGCAGTATTGTTGTTCGATCTTGATTTGGCATTGAATGCTCTGTTAATTTGAGCATTATTGTAGCCATCCAGCCTTGGTGCTTTAACATGTTTGATCTCTTTCCCTAAACTTTCACCATCTGACACTGTCTTTTCCCGATGTATGAGTGTCTTGAGAGAGGATTTCTGTGCTGGGTGGTGATGTGGTGGATGGCTTCACTAATCTGGCAAATCGCCCGAAGATGCTGGATGTAATTTTCAGCTAAACGTCGTACTCAAATTGTAAATGTTGTGGATCCACTCTTCAACACACCGATGCGCTAAAGTAGTGAAATATTTGTCTTGTCAACGTGACACATTTTTTACCTTTTTATTATGAATAATACTGGTCGCGAAAGCCTACGTGTTAAATACTTGACATGTTAAACACAATTTTGTGATAACATCTAGGAACATTAGTTACATTGGAAGGCCTTTGGTAGTTTTGTACAAATGTGAATTGTGTACGTGTGACGTTCTTGTGAGTTGCAGGAGTCTGGCAAGTTGACGTTTCTGATTGGACTACTTGAGCGTTTGCGCCAAGAGGGTCACCGAACGCTGGTGTTTTCTCAGTCACTCAAGATGCTGGATATCATCGATCACATCCTAAAACATCAGGTGAGATTGGGTTGTGGTGTAATAAACCACTGCGACGACGATCTGTGTCTACTTTATTATTTATTCATTCCTTGACAGCTGGACAGCTCCGCGCTCTTCACCCTGACACGGCTGCACTCCCGTTCCGCGCGGTTAGATGTTGTTGCTCGCGCCGGCTCGCTCACACCTTTCCCTGCTCCTGCGCCGCCGCTGGCAGGCGGCTCGCAAGGAGGAAGCCTCCGGCCCGCCACGTGGCCGCTGGCGTTCTGGAGGCGCGAGACGTGGTCTCGCTCCCTGGCTCCACACACTGACCCCGAGCCCCTTCCGGCTTTCCCCTATATCCCCTGACCTACGTCACCAAGCCCCGCCTACAGCCACGCCCTCTCACGACCCTTCTAGATGGTTACTCCCCGGAGCCTTTGAGCCAGAGGTCGCAAACGGGTCTTGATTCCTTACCCGGACCCGGCCGCACCAGGGTCGCAAACGTGTACCCGTACCCGGCTGTACGCGTACCCTACCCGTACCCGGCCGGGTACGGGTATCGGGTACCTGATTGCGACCTCTGGGATGAAGCCATGTTGCAGGCGTGGGTGGGTTGATTCTAGGAACTTGAATTGTGAGAAGAGACAAGACGTTGGGAAATGAGTGACAAACAGTTACTCACCAGTGACTCACGGTCTACCCGTACCCAGCCGCACCAGGGTCGCAAACGGGTACCCGTACCTGGCCAGGTACGGGTAGCCGGGTATCGGGTAGGGTATCGGGTAACCGGTTGCGACCTCTGCTTTGAGCTCCGTCCTTGAACTTCGGCTCGTCCCTCTGATTAGTTGATGGCCCAGGCGGTGGATCCTATCCCAGCGATCGTCGGTGAACTCTCGTATTAAAGTGGTATGACTATTAAAGCCTAATTATTTGATGGTACTGCTTTGGCAGTGGTGCAAGAACCACAACTGGGCAAACCTTAACACATTGGAAAAATATGAAACAGGTGGTGTTTTCTGCCAATGCCCCTTAAATCGTGGATACCAGAGCACGTAGGAGGCCAACGTGCGAGGTATCTCTGGCCTGTGTTATGGAGAAGGGCCATTACCCAAAATATTGCTGATTGTCTGTTTTCCTTTTTTAAGGTAGTTTTATTGATGAATGTGAGTTTTAGTTGAAGCCAAATGTAATTTTGTGCATGCAGGATTCCCAGTGATACTTGTTCACAATAACTTTGTCACCGACATTTTATTGCAACCACCAATCTTTGCAACAGATTTGTTCTCCAGGACTAGTTTAATTAATTCTATGTTTTAAATATTCGGATTAATAGTCGTCGGTCTTTTTGTAAGTTGCAGCACTCGTGAGGGAGGTTTCCATTTGAAGCGAATTTTGAGGTTGTAGATTAATTTCTATTGCCCAGTGGACAAGTAATTTTAGGGGTTTTTTTTTCATGGCTGGATCATAAAATCTAGTTTTCCCAGATGTGGCTAATATAAGTACTCAAATTGTAAATGTTGTTGCTTCAACACACCGGTGGGCTAAAGCAGTGAACTATTTGTCTTTGTCAACGTGACACATTTTTACTGATTGGCCGTGTCGGGTGGTGGAGGGTTACGACACATTTATAAATAAACGCGATCTAAACCCAAAAATCGTTGATTATGAATATAATTTGTCCTATACTCAGAAGTTTTCTATGTAATAAATGTGCTTACAAGTAAATGTATTTTCTTCACTGGTGGTAATATTTATCAAACCTATTTTTTTAGAGAAGCTTTTTTTGTTAATGTATTACTTGTATCCCTTGGAGAGAAAAAAAACTGAAGTAAAATTACATTTTGTTAACATGATTCATGTTTTGTTTACTGCCAAGACTCAAAAAGCAATAACACGAATTAACATAATGTTGAATATTATATCACATTACCTTTCATCACTTTGAAGTGAATGCTTTTTAAAAATGTTTTGTTATGTTTTGAAGGGCTTTAAGGTGATGAGAATTGATGGAACAATAACGCATATCAGTGAAAGAGAGAAACGTGTCCAAACGTTTCAGAAGGACTCTGCATTCAATGTGTTTCTGCTCACTACGCAGGTAAGTGGAGTGTTACGTGCATTTTTTTCGAATATACCCATAGTTGGCTTCACCTGTTTTCAAGGGCAATACCAATTCACAATTGGTGGTGGGTGGTGGTGAACATCGGCCAAAGCAAATTAACATTTCTTTGTTATTTGGTTGTGTTAGTGATTTGGCACTTATACTATTTAAAATCACCTTAACTTTTCGATATTATTATGACTGATTTTGTAATATCTTTGCTCGCCAGGTGGGTGGAGTTGGGCTGACACTTACTGCTGCAAATCGTGTCGTGATTCTTGATCCGAGTTGGAACCCAGCAACCGATGCCCAAGCAGTGGATCGTGCATATCGCATTGGACAAACTGACAATGTCATCATCTACCGGTAGAGTTTGAGGTCTTGTGCGAGAAAACTTAACATATGTAACCTAGGGATGTTTATTTCATATGGCTTGTGGAAAATAAATGTTTTTAAGCTATAAAAATTTTGAATTTTGATTTTTTCTTAAGGGTAAGAGATATTCTTGACACGTTGATAATTACATTTTTTTTTTATTGTGTAACATTTTAGAGGGTAATGTCCAAGCCAAATTCATACATTTCCAGTATACTATACTCTTTGGTTCTTTCGGTAAATCACGTAGGTAGAAAAATAATAGATCACGACGTTTCGATCACAACACAAGCAATCGTCATCAGGTGGGACAACCACAGCAAGGAAAAACTGCTGAAGTAGGCGAGAGATTTGCCGTGGTATGAGGTTTACATAGGCCTCGGCAGTAGGGGGGAGAGAGAAGGGGGGGGGAGGCAGGGCAGAAAGTGGACTCTGCAGTAGCACCCGGGCCACTGGAGTGAAGTGGGCCACCGCAGCAGCACTGGAGAGGTCGGCTTCAGGGGGGGGGGGGGAGGAGGCGGGGCAGAAAGTATACTATTAATACATTATTAAGATAATCTTAATGGTACTTCATGTCGATCCTTGATTCTCTTGATCTCCCCAGCTTATCCCTCAGTCTACGCAACCTGGCTCTGTATATTACTATCTTCGCCAATGCCTCCATCTCATCCGGTACCATTGTCTTAGCTCTGAAGACTGCTGTCACTAATCCTGAAAAAAAAGACATTTAACCCGAACATCTCTTTAATACTCTGTTTGATCTCAAATCCCACCTTTACTTGGTGAGGTCCTCGATCGGGTTATTGTCTGCCCTTGTAACCGAACGCCTCTTCTAACATGATGAATTTTCCCAGTTCAGTCTAGTTTCTGCCAGGGGTATTTTAATGAAATTGCTCTCCTATGAGTGGTCGGTTATATTTTTTGGATTGGATCATAGTCTTAATTATCCTCAGCCTTTCTGCTGCTTTTGACACCACAAACCAACTCCCATTCTCCTTGATTGACTGAACTCATCTCTCTCTGCCTACCTCCCCCCTCTGATCTCATTCCACTCCAATCTATACACAGTCTACTCCAGGAACCAGACTTCCAAATCCCCCAGTCAACCTCAGAGGGAGGACACTCATTTTTGTCTGCTGTTCACATAGTCTTCTGTATAACTCTAGCTTTCCCCAGCCATTTGTGATGTTGACTCCATTGATCAACTTCTTGAGTCTTTTGGTAAAGTCACGTAGAAGGGAAATAATAAAATAATAAAAATAAACATAATCAAATAAAAATTATCACGACGTTTCGGCCACAACACAAGCAGCCGTTCTCGGGTGGCTTTACCGAAAGAACCAAGAAGATGAATCCCTGCAGTCACGAAAGCTTTAAATCGAAATAAAAATCCATTGATCAAGTTAAGGCTCATGCCCTTAATTTTCCTTTTGCTTATTGATGACTGTCTTTTCATAAATTAAATGTACCCATCAATGTAACGTACCCAGTGTTTTGAAACGCAGTCACATTTGGTTGCTATATAAATCCAAATTGTATTGTACCCAGCATTTTCTTGTGCAATAATGTTGTTTATTCATTGTCCCTAGGCTGATTACCTGTGGGACCATGGAAGAAAAGATCTACCGCCGCCAAATATTCAAGGAGTCTCTGATCAGGCAAACAACTGGCGATAAAAAAAATCCCTTCAGGTAATAGCTGTATTCCGTCACTCGCAGTACACCTATATTTTGACCCAGAGTGTTTTTGTCACCTTGGTTGCCAAAGAATCTCCCATTTCATTCTAGATTTGAGGTTTTCGTGACTGCAGGGATCCATACTCTTTGGTTCTTTCGGTAAAGTCACGTAGGTATAAAATAAATTAAATCACGACGTTTCGATTGCAACACAAGCAATCCTCATCAGGTGTGAAAACTACAGCAAGGAAATGTCTGTCTTGCCATTCAAATGAATCGAATTATTTGACTGCTTAAAGATTGTCCAGTATACCCCTTAAATTTTGAATGGAATGCAATAAAATCACCATTTTAAATAAATGTGAACTTTGGCACAATAGGGCATCGGCTATAGAATACCTATGCAATTCCTGCATCTCCATTAAAATTATGTAACGATTGCCACTAGATGGCATGCTAACCCTTTTAGAATAGTGTACCATTTTTTTGAATGGATAATATTTTAATATTGCTTATAGGAGAATCAAGGTTCCTGTAAAAAATCTCCCACAGTAGAACGTGGTAGAGGAGTAGGATTTCCGCAGGAATAGCTCAGCATAAGCTATTTCAAAGCATTTTTAATCGAAGTTCTTAAAATTACAACTTTTTTGTAACCGGTGAAAGGGCTGAAAGCCTATAAGTAATGAGTACAGGGACTCCGTCTACTTACGAAATGAGTCGGGTTCCAAAGGTTGGTCGTAAGTCCAACTTTACTCCTGTCGATTCCTCTTCATAAATCAGCTTGTAACAGGCAATAGCATTGTTAACAGATGTCAGCACCTGACTAAACCTTTCAGTGTTTGGCTCCTGAGACTCGAAACAAACCGGTGTTTGACACCGAACAATCGCTGCCATTTATTGTGCGGCGGTCGAACTTGCGACTCTCAGTCCGAGCAGGCAACTGGACATACAGACCAGGTTTGTTCATATCTCCTGAAAGTTCGTAAATCGAATGTTTGTAAGTAGTGGAACCCCCCCTGTGTCCTTGTTTTTGGCTGCTTTAGGTATTTCTCCCAGCAGGAGCTCCGGGAGCTCTTCATTCTTGAAGATACAAAATCGTCCAGAACGCAGATTCATCTTCAGGGCATGCATTCGGCACAGCGCAAGACTGACACTACTCTGGACGAGCACATTGCCTACCTCCATACACTGGGTAAAACTACCTTTTGTTTACCTCTTCATGAAGTGACTTAATTCCACTTCAGATTTATTTTGCCATTTTCCTTGCAACAAATATTCATCAAATTGTTAAAATGAGCAGATTTTGAGATGTTTAACTCTATAGGTAATTTAACCAATTCTGATATTTGTGTAAGCTAAAGATGTATAAGCAAACGTGCTAATTCTTTATAGAAATATTTTTGTTACATGTGACCTTGAAAATTCTCGCTTTGATATTGTAATGTGCATGAAAACGAATGGAGCAGTGCACAGTTAGAATGCACTTGGTTTGGCCCATCTTAGCAATGCTCGTTAGCGGCATGGTGTAAATTGTGGGAAAAATGGATGATCAAACGAATCCTTGACATTCACGACAGTTTATTCGGCACAAATATAACTCGGAATAATGCGATACATTTACACTTATTTCTAACAAAGGTTGCGATCCACAAGTGTTTTGTGAATATGCTATTTATTTCCCTTACCTTCAACTCGCATTGACAATATAAAAAAAAAGTAAATGCTAAATCGTTTTTTCTCTAGAACTAAGCACTGCTTTCTTCTCAGGACTCGCTTGTTGAAGCTACCATCCCACCTCTGCTTGACTGCGATTGTAGCCCACAGATCCGCTTCAAACACCCCTTAATACGTTAATGGGGTTTTTTTCCATTCAGCTCTAAGAGTCCCCGTATATAACTCATCACGGAGCTATTTTCTTCAGCTGATGAAACTCGGTATTGCATAGATATCGACACTGGTTGATCTTCATCTACAATGTTCTTAAATCCAGATCGGCTCATTGTGTAACTGACATTCTTCATCCATTCAAAACAAATCCTCGAAACATTAGATGCACTTGAATTCCTTTTGACCATTCCCAGGTCGAGAACTCAGACTGGCTCTCAGGGCCTTGCACAGCACCCACATATTGGAATGTCCTCAATCTTAATATTATGCATTTATCTTGAGCATATGTTAAGGCCCTGTTATAGGTTTACCTCTGCCACATTTTCTAATGCTGTAACCAAGCCCTGTCTGAGGCTGCATATTTGCATATGTCTGGGACAAGATTTTTGACACTTAAATTTGTTTTAAACGCTTGTTTGCATTCGATTTTGGCATTTCATGTACATATTTTTAGTTTCTGCGCATGTTGTTTGCACTTTGGATTATGGTCGTCTTTGTAAAAATACTTGCTCAGTGGGGCTCAGCAGTGGAAATAAATTCATATTTTATGTATTACATGTAGCAAACTTACAAATTTATGAAATTAACTCTTTTTTACAAGCGTTAAATGCTAAATTTGGGAGGGGAAAATGAACAATATTGAATTATTATTTTGGACTCTATGAAAGGAAGATTTTATAAACTGGCTCTTGCAGCTTTGCTGCTTAATGTTGATTGAATAAGTAGGGTTTTTTTACAATCATTAACTTTTCAAAATTAATACCATAAATCCAAAATATGCTATTGGTTTTTGATGGTGTATTTTTGTAATCACATGCTTTTTTCTTTTCTTTGTTTTAAAGACATGTTTGGGATCTCCGATCATGATCTTATGTACTCCTGTGAAGAAACGAATGCTGAGAATGTTGAAGAAGCAGGTGCGGACTACATTGAGAAACGGGTAAGGCACTTGAAGTGAGGGAGGCCTTGTTGCTGTTTTGTGATGAAATAAAAAATAATTTCTTTAAGTATCAGGTGAGAATATAATTTTCCTAAAATGGTAAATACAATGACTGTACATTTACCTATTCAAGGCAAACTACGAAATAATTTTTACAGGATATGCAATTCTTCTGTCAGATGTAAATAGCAACATTTACTCAGGCGGGATCAAGTTTTGATAGAAAGTCAGGAACATCGTCGTATACAAAGTTAACTTTGGTTATCATGCAGGGAAATATGATGCAAGGGGCAACTGTGAACGATATGTTCCATTGTTCGAGATTTGACAAAAGTAGTGTGCTGATTGTCTTTTAATCGCCACGTTTGCATCACATGTTTACATCATCCATGGGAAGTCCTAATGCGATTTTAATGATCACCGACTGCCGCTGGGATAGTGTGAAGCCAGGAGGTTCAACCGAAGGATATTCAGTTTGGTTCTGATGCCAGCAAGGGCCTCTGCTGTTGTCCGTTGGTTGGCATGATTTTATCCTCGCTGGTGGCAGGCGGGCAAGGTCTTTGTGGATGGGTAGTGTTGTGTTTGTAATGGCCTTTTTGTTTTCTTGCAACGTGGCATTCTCGCATCTGTTCAGCTGGGTATCGATCAGGTTCATGTGCAAGCTGCTTCCCCAAACTGCTGCGCAGTGCTTAGCTGGAGAGTATTTAAACTAAAGTATTATATTTGCAGGTAAGGCTCACTGAGCTATATAGCTCTTTTTCAGAAGCGACCTGGCCACAAATGATAGCTCAACAAAGTGGCTTATCACGTGGGTGATCCTCCTCCCATAGAAATGCACGTTTAGTGTGCTCTTTGGACATGGAACATGCAGTTGGACAGCATTGCCCTCGCATTTTCCGCTGCCAGTGCAGTAGCTGAGAGCTTCAGCAGGAGGCCCTTTTGCCAGACGGTGTCATAGTTGGCAGACAGGTCTGCACAGGCCACAGCCGTGTTTAATTTCTTCTCGTAGCCTATTTCAACACGCAATGCGAAATGTAAACACTTTGTCACAGCATCTTTTATTTCGTTTGAACCCAGCCTTCTTGGTGGTGTAACTCTCTCGTAAAGAGGGAGACACTCTTAAGAGCATGCATTGATTGCCATGTGGAATACACATTGGATATTTTTTTCAAAGGAGCCAATGAATTTGGCCACTTTATAAAATGAAGTCTAAAAAATAACGCCATCAGAAGGGCATGACCTTATCAAATCCACTATTGTGTGACTGTGTCGTTTGTTCATCTTGGTCACGGAACAGGTGCGCAAGGCACAGGAGATAATGGCAGCAGAATCCGAAGTGAACCAGCAGTTCCGCAAGCAAATTCTGGCCGGTACTGAACCGCCACGAGGCCTGGACACACATCAAGGAACAAGCAAGGATCGTACCAGAAAAAACAAAACAAAACCTGAACCAGGTAAGTCCTTGGTTCTTCTTGTCCAGTTGTACTATTGTCCAACACATTATACTGGTAGGAACCTCCTGGTTACACCAGCCCACAGGGGATTATTGTGTCCATCTGTCATGCATCCAAAAATGGGTGGGGAGGGGAGGGTGGGGAGGGGCTGGTGGGGAGGGTTTGGGGGTGGGAGGGGTGGGGCTGGGTGGGGAGGGGCTGGTCACCCCGTGGTGCCCTTATAAAACTCAACGTTTAACCTACTCACGCCGGCTTGTGCCCGCCTTCACAGTCGGGCATATTTGCGGTATACACCACGCCGCCGTTGACCCTGGCCATTGACCAAGCAACCCAACGTTCCTACCAGCTCCCTCCGCAGGAATGTGTTTTTATTGAGGCTAAATGCAACGATCTTAGTCCCATGGATGCACGACTGACAAACAGCTTTTATTTGAAAAGTTATTAATGACACCGTATTTTATCTTAACAGAGTTTGAGGATGAAATGGGATCTTATGAATCTCTGAAGGAGCCAAGCCACAAGCAGGAAGAAAATGACGTTATTGTAATCAGCCAGGATATGGTGGACTTGACTTTGGAGGATGAGGTTAGTAAACCAACAATGAAATCATGGATCCAGAAGTGTGCTATAAGGGATAGTAACTAATATAAGAATATTGCAGATGCATTTTATGAAAATGTAATTAGTTGGATAAAATGTTGGAAACTGAGAGACCTTTATGCCTCATCAACTTTGTAAAGTAGCTGACAATGATATATATTTCTTCAAGTAATTTTTTGCGTGTCAAACTTAGTTCGCATTGAATGTAGCCAACCATGCTAATGGGACGTTATTTCAATGCACATTTTTATTTGTTTCAATGCAGAGCCAGTAAATAAAATACAATAAAAATCTTTTTTTGCAATTGTTTGGAATAATGTAGGGGTTTAAATAGATATTTTTTGTATATCAGTTGAAAAGGGACATCATTGAGACTTTGAGCCTGTGTGTTGTCTGGCAGGTTGATCTGGCGAATCCGAACATCTCAAATATCGGAGCGCTTTCTAAAAAGTCCACCATAGAAGTTGAAGGTTTGTTGTGTGCTTCAAGTTGAACCTCATTTGTTGTCTGATGTATTTATTATCTTGTATTGGGAGTACTTACGGTCTCTCTTAACTATGGGTGTAATGGTGATGGTCTCAGAAAAAATCGTTAAATACTTGTATTGGTTATGATAAATGCTCATTGAAACCAATGCATTTCGATTATTTTTCAACCTGGGAACACGCTAAACTTTAACCAGGGTACTAATGTGAAAGTGCCAAAAGAAACACGCAGCCCTAAACTTGTTTCTGCTTTTGTTGGAGGATGAGAATGAGTCCCCTTCTCAGTTAATGGACCTGCACGTGAATCGGCTTGTTTGGGGACTTGATAGGAAAACCCCTAACAAAAGCTCTTTTGTTTCCCCAGCAAGTGCATTTAACCTCATCCTTGATAAAAGTGAGGAGGAGGAGGAAGAGGAAGAGAAGGAGGAGGAAAATGCTGTGGATGTTTCTCCAGGTACAAATTATTACATGCTTTGTGTAGGAATATGTTATCTCTTCAGGAAGCTTATATCACGTAAAAATGATTTTCACAATGAATATTAATATAAAATAAACTTTTACTTGACATCTTATTACGAATATTTGGAACAGAATGTAATTCGCTTGCGTGTTTTTTTTTAGCACATACCACTGGAGATGTTCATTGTGATACTGAAATCAACTCTATCTCCATGATAGAGGAGGAGTCCCAATCAGTCAAAAGCCATGCCAACTCGCTGTCCCATGTGGAGAGTGACATCCAAAGTGTCGCTTCGGAGCTGCGTTTGGCTGGACACAGCAAAGCGTCATTTAGTTCTGAATCCAGACATGAAGATGAAGATGACGATAATATAGTTTGTGTAAAAAAGACACGAATAAGGTTGGAATTGTCTTTTTTTTCCCCTTTGCATTTAAAAATTATGTTTGTCACCCTTAATATTTTTACATGTCCATTTAACATTGCTTTTCTTTCACAGGATTCTGGAAAGTAGCGATGAGGATGATGACGTACAAGAGGTTATGTCTGCATGCTTGACGAATCGTGAAAAAAGGTGCTCTTTTTAGATTACCTTGGGTCAAACCATGTACAGCACTAGGTAGTTGCTGACAGGTTGGATTTTTTATTTTTGAAAAAGTAAAATTGTGAGTTATTAAAATGGACCTTTTTTAAAGAATTCATGCGACCAGGAAACATTAATATTGTACTGTTGTAGGGAAATCCTGCATTTTCTCACTATCTCCTTGATTTTCAAATCCGGAAATAACAACCCCATGTCGTGTCATGTGGGTTATGGCTCATACTTCATTCACCATGGCGGTCAGTAAAGGGTTACCAAAGGGGTTTGGCAGGGACAAGATTGGTTCAGGTATTACACCTTACTAATAGTAGCCATGGCCGGTGATTGAGCTTGAGTTTCTGGGTTATAAATGGAGTGTGCTAACCACAGTGCCACCATGTTCTCCCACAGTTAAATACATAACAGTACCAAAAAATAAAACGTCTTTTTTTTAGTAAGTGTCGAAATGATATATGCATTTGAAATCATTGAGACACTTGGTGTGCTTAATGTGAATGTCACTTTTATTCTTGCTCTAATATCGCTGGGCTTTTTTACATCAAAAATTTGAGACGTATTTTTTGCGTGTTTTAAATTAAACTAAACATTGTTTTGACTGCAGCTTGACCCGATGTTAAGGTACTTTTTTCCATTTACAGACGAAGCCACACTTCGACTCCCACACGAGCAAATGTTCATGGGAACTCTTTACCTGCGTGCGAGGTTTGTTCAAACCAATAAGCCATTTCTTTGTAAACACATGGAATATCCAAAATCTCTGTGTATATTCATTCGTGGTGTAACAATGCCCTTAACACAATGACAACTATTGTATTATTTGCGTAATATTTTTCATGTTTTCATTCAGGTTTTGGCAGCTGAGCTTTCCTTCAAATTAAATCGACGGCGCTCAGTGTCATCTAATCTGTCCGTCTGCAAGATCTTAGATTCTGACCAGGTACAATCTTTGACAGTGCCTATTTAGAAGAAGTGTAGAGATGCGTCAACTGAGATTAGCTTCCCAACTATGTAAATTAACAGCCCACCATATTAAATGTGTATTAACTTGAGTAACATTTAGACAACTTAAATTTCGATTTAAAGCTTTCGTGACTGCAGGGATTCATCTTCTTGGTTCTTTCGGTAAAGTCACGTAGAAGGGAAGTAATAAAATAATAAATATAAAACATAATAAAATAATTCTCACGACGTTTCGGCCACAACGCAAGCAGCCGTCCTCAGGTGAAGACCAGGTCTGTCGAGGAGACAGCGAGACAGCGTCTCCCCCGACAGACCTGGTCTTCACCTGAGGACGGCTGCTTGCGTTGTGGCCGAAACGTCGTGAGAATTATTTTATTATGTTTTATTTTTATTATTTTATTACTTCCCTTCTTCGTGACTTTACCGAAAGAACCAAGAAGATTTAGACAACTTAATGCTGATAAAATGTTTGCAATGGTGCAAATGCACAAGTAATACAATTCAACATTTTTGTTAATAACATTTTCTAAAAGGAAAATGTACTCTATTTAAATGTATAATCACTTGTCTGGGGAACACATGCGAGTTAATTAGCAATTTTAGTTGTCGGATTATAATTTGGAAGTGCATTTAGAAAGGTGCATAGGTAATGCTTTTGTGTTAAATTGTGTGTTTAGTTTGGCAAAGCTTTGGAAGTCTCTTCTGAAGATGAAGATTCTCCAATAATGAAGATGCAGTTGTCAAACGATGTATGCAAAGGTGACTATTTCTATTTTAATTTCTATCGGTCATGTCAACCAATGATTTTAAAGTAGTTGAAAGCATTAGTTTTATTAATTTATTTCACTAGGTCTATAAAATCCATGTTTGTGAATTCCCTTTCCAGATGAAAATAATCTCCACCCATGCCACCGAGGAAATGTGGCGGAATCACCAGCTATTGACACGAATGATGACGTCGTGAGCTATCAAAGCAAAGACTTAGAATCTTCTGTCAGCGATTGCGAGTCTCGGAAAAATGGTTCCGCTACTCCTGTTGATGATGAGCCGTGCTCATTAAAACCAATGCAATTAGATGATACATTTTCAATGGAGAAAACGCCAAACTTTAACCAGGGTTTCAACGTGAAAGTGCCAAAAGACATTCACAGCCTTGGACTTGTTTCTTCTTTGTTGGAGGATGAGAATGAGTCCCCTTCTCAGCAGCTCATGGGCCTGCAAGTGAACAGGCTTATGTCTGAGACTCTGGAAAACACACCTCGCAGCTCATTTTCTTCCTCGGCAAGTGCATTTAATCTTGTCCTTGATGAGAGTGAGGAGGAAGAAGGAGAGGAGGAAAGTGCTGTGGATGTTTCTCCAGGTACCGATAAAAACATGCTTTGTGTAAGGTACATTTTCTGAGAATATTCTCGGAGTCCTAAATTGATAACAGTTTATTTTGCTCGCACTCTTCGAATGGTGTGTGTAAGAATCTGTTTCAATTTGTGTTGTATGTAATGGGTTGCTGTGCTTCCTACAGCTACTAGAGGTGCTACCATTAACCACGTTAACCACGTTAATGGTAGCACCTAGAATTTGCGAGGAGGAAAATTTTAATATATTGCTTGGTGCAGCATACTATTTCGGCCAATTTCATGTGCATACCCATTTTCATGCGTATTTGTTTACACCACACAACAAAATAATGTTTTAAAGTTAAAATCCTCCCTAATCAACTGCTCGCTGAGGTCTCCTGTAAAATCGAGTAATAATTCGAACGTACTGCTATTGATAATAAAAAAAAAGTGAAACAAAGTTATTCGTTTAATATTCTAAGTACAACTAATCTATTGATCAAGAATATCTCATTTTTTCAGGGAGACTAATTCTCTTAATTTTTTATAAAATAATTACATCAATGTAAAAAAAATTGTACTTGAGGTCTTGTTACTAATATTTGGAATGAAATGTTATTCTCACGTGTGTTTTCTTTTTTAGAGCGTACCACTGGCGACGTCAATCACGATACTGAAATTAACTCCATGATGGAAAATTCCCAATCATTTTTGACAAGCTATACAAGTTCGCTGTCCCATGTGGAGAATGACATTCAGAGTGCGGATGCAGCTTCGGAGCTGCCTTTTTCTGGACAGAGCCAAGGACCATTTAGTTCTGAATCCAAACATTATGACGACGATAGCATCGTTATTGTCAAAAGGACTAAAACAAGGTTGGAATTTCGATTTAAAGCTTTCGTGACTGCAGGGATTCATCTTCTTGGTTCTTTCGGTAAAGTCACGTAGAAGGGAAGTAATAAAATAATAAATATAAAACATAATAAAATAATTCTCACGACATTTCGGCCACAACGCAAGCAGCCGTCTTCAGGTGAAAACCAGGTCTGTCGAGGTGACTTTACCGAAAGAACCAAGAAGGTTGGAATTGTTTTTTTCTTTTGCATATCAACAGTATTTGACATTCTGAGTATTTTCGGTGTGCGTTAACTTTGCTTTTACTTTACAGAAGGATTCTGGAAAGTGATGGCGATGACGATGATGATTACAACGATGACGTAGAAGAGGCTACGTCTGCAATTTTGAAAAGTCCAATAAAAAGGTGCTCTATTTAAGATTACCATTAGGTCAGGGGTCGGCAACTAAAATAACGAGCCGTTTTTGTTATAATTTGGAACAAAAACCCCCTCTATCTAGAGCCGGTGGTCCTTAATAATGTCGTGAAGCAGTCCTTAAAGAGCTGCATGTGGCTCCGGAGCAGAATGTTCCTGACCCCCTACCCTAGGTCAAACCATGTACTGCATTATCCATATTCTTGGGTCTTTCGGTAAAGTCACGTAGATAAGTTGAAAGAAAATGACAAAATAACAAAAAACGACAACGTTTCAATCGCAACACAAGCAATCGTCATGGTCAATAAACCACATGGCATGGAGTTATGCTACAATATACATGTGTCAGGGTAATACATTAATTACATAACGATTGCCTGTGTTGCGATCGAAACGTCGTAGTTTTTTGTTATTTTCATTTAACCTATCTACGTGCCTTTACCAAAAGACCCAAGAATATTAATTCCTGCAGTCACGAAAGCTTTAAGGCAATGCATTATCCAAAATATAGGTTTTTGGGGATATATTGGTCGCGAAAGCCTACGTGTTAAATATACTGCATTAGTAATGCTGACAGGTTGAATTCGTTTTTTTAAACGTTAAATTATAAGTTATTAATGTTGATCATGTAAATATTTTTTTACCCTGACACATGTATATTGTAGCATAACTCCATGTCATGTGCCAGTCGGCGCAAGGTTCTTGAAAAGGGGTTGGGGGAGGACCAGGATAGGTTCATGCTGTTAACCCCACGGTGCTTACCGCTTTTTCCCCAGTGTTAAATATTTAACGCTGATTCACGTGTAGAGCACCAAAAGCATGCTTAATTTATTAAAGTGTCACTAATATAATATGGAGATGAAATGAATTGGATACTTTTGGTATGCTAAAAAGGTGAATGTCATGATTGTATTATTGCTGGAATGACTGGACTTTTATTTTTTAATTTTTCACATCCATTGCATGTTTTAAATGAAATGCAACAATGTTTTGACTGCACCTTGATTTTATATTAAGGTACTTTTTTTCATTTACAGACAAAGTAAGTGCTTCGATTCCCATACAAGCAATAGTTCATGAGAACTCTTGGTCTACAAACGAGGTTTGTTCAAGCCATAAGGCACTTGTTTGTAAACACATGGAATATCCAAAAGCTGTATATGCATCAGTGATGAAACAATGCCCCATATTCTCTATTTGCACCTTCCTTCAGTGCTAATAGACATGTGGAGCAAATACCCTTTTGAAAACAGGTCCTAGGATGAGTTTCCTTAGTTATGTTACGAAAAATATTTTGTCTCTTCCGTCAGCACTGCTTGCTGCGTGTTCTCACTTGTAAGCGCTGTTTATATTTTTGGATATTCTTGTTTTTTTAGTGAACACTTTCTCCAGGACAGAGCGCTATAACGAATTGGCGTTATACATGGCCTATGCTTGGCAAGGCTTGCCTGTATACAATAGTAAAAAAAAAAAATCATTTATTAAGTTCAGTTTTCCAAAGAACTCAACCTTCTGTCATGGGCCTCTTCATTTATTTATCTTTCTCTACATTTAGGTGTTTACAAATTTTTTTGGTGTTTTTCCAGTGGTCCTTCTGACAGAAATCTCCAATTTATTGGCAAACTTTTATTTTGCTCCTTTATCTTGAGCCCAACTTGGCAAACTTTGTTAAGGTCTTACATGTTTTCCTGTTACATTCGAACTGGTCATGACATCTTTTTCAGAAAATTTTAGATGGTTAATATTTTCCTAATTTATATGTATGCCTTCTACAATTTAATTTCCATAAAATATATTTTGTTCCTGACTTAACTTTCCTGACTGCAGGAATTCATATTCTTGGTTCTTTCGGTAAAGTCACGTAGATAGAAAATTAAAATAAAATAAAATTTCATTAAAAAATAATGAATTGAAATTAATAAAAGCAAAAAAAACACGACGTTGCGAACGCAACACAAGCGGTCTTCATCAGGCGGAGAGAAGAGAAAAAATATTTTTAAAACCCATTATTTTTTATTTTTTGTTTCAATTTTATTTTATTCTTTTAATTTAGTTTTCTATCTACGTGACTTTACCGAAAGAACCAAGAATATATTTTGTTCCTGTAAATAACTTCAGCTAGTGTCTTCTTGTCTAACTCTCCGATAATATAATAGTTTAGTAAGCATAAAGGTGTTGAATTGTCATTTTTATGCTGGTAGTTATTGTGCATATATGCCATATTTAAAGGTTATATGCAGACTAATTTATAATTAAATATTCCTCTGTAATAGTATTATATTCCAGTAAACAAGTCAGCAGTTCTCCTGCTGTGTTGGTGTCACCTGATGACGATTGCTTGTGTTGCGATCGAAACGTCGTGATCTATTATTTTTCTACCTACGTGACTTTACCGAAATAACCAAAGAGTATGGATTCCTGCAGTCACGAAGGCTTCAAATCAAGTTAATCTCAGTAAATATGTTCAGCATGAGTACCTAATTTAATATGTAATTACATTTATTAAAGTAGGTAAGTGGGGAATATTGTCAATTTTAATTTATTAAATTAAAGTGAGATTTTGTGGCCGAGTGGGCTACAACGTCCAAATTTTGAGCTGACATTGAGATCCTGGATTCGTATGTTGAAAGCTGCTCATTATTACAACGGTATTCAGCTGTAGACCGTTAGTTGTCTCAGCCCAGTTGGCAGTGACCTTTGTCGTCTTCCTCTGCTAAAGTGACCTGATCCTTTTGAGATTTAAAACAAAACTCACTGACTTACTACATTGCACAGGAAGACCCATCACTGTTCAAATGTGTTTGGAGTCATACCAGAATATGCATTTGTAAATTAAGTTTTTGTGTCCTAAATCCATGCATAAAGGCATTGTATAAATGTAAATGTGTGTCGTGAACTGCAGACCACCTGTATTTTTTTTCTAAATTTGAAAAAACTTTTTTTCTGACAAAAAAATACATAAAATCAACATTTTATTGAATAAAAATGTTTAACATTTTTGCGCTTCAAAAAATATGCTTAAAAAAATCCGGACAGAATAACAGACAAACTCACACTTGCTCCATTATCGTACGATTTAAAAATGGGTTCTATTCGAAGGGTAAATGAATCCAGAAGTAATTCAATTGCTCAGGTTTGATTGCTCTCTTGAAGAACATGTTCTTAATGAAAGCACTGTGATAGGTTCTCAATTTAATATCAACCTAATGTGAACATTTTTTACTTAAATCATTCGGGTACAGCATCCAAGGTGCATCCATTCCATGTAATCTCCCTGAATACAAGTACTTGGAAACAAAGACTGTTGGGTGTCGTGCTGGCCACACCACCCTCTCTTGCACTGTACCAATATTAATAGGTGCGAGTCAAGGGCATTTTTGTCCCAGCAGTCTATCATGCTATGCAGGGGATCATTCCCTGTTGCTTATGGTATGGTGTGGGTCTGTATATAATGCTTTTTTAAAATGTACCAGACCAAACAGCCTCGTACAGAACTGTCTGAATCTAAGACTTTTTTTGAGAAATAAATACCATCATTAGAGTTATGGTATTATCCTAAGCACCGTTTTATAACTTTATACACATTTGATAAATCGACTGATACAATCATATATTTTTTACAGGAGACGGAAGATAGTAATCTTGAAGAAGATAGTGCGAGTAAAGAGGAATTTTCAATTGAAGAATATACAAAGATTGAGCCTGAAAAGAATCGGACTGCAGAGTCTAAAGATGCCGAGGCATATGCGACTTTAAGAGACAGTGATTCGAACTTAGATTTGTCAGACTTTTCTAGCGAAGGTAAGCCCATTTTCTTTTGATGTTCAAACTGTGTCATGGCTTTAGTATGACCACTTGTGTTATTGCACCTGATTGGCAGTTTGCATTTCCCTTTGCTGGAGGGGTATGCATTTTTGCAGATTCATGTCTTGTATAGTGGACATTTTAATTGCTTTACAGGGGTGTCATAAAGTCCCTATTTTATTGAAATCAAAGCCGTTTAGGGTAAATTATGCAATAATATGATCAGAGGTATATTTATTAATAACACTTAAGCATTGGATTCTACACGAGCACCATCAATATCTCTGCACGGATAATTTGTCAGCTGCATTGCGGAATACAATTTGCAGCATCTGTCACGTTATTATTTTTGTAACTGTGCCACTCTCATCAGATCTTGCCGATCTGTTTGATACACCTCCGACTGGATAAAGTTCCATGCAACGAAAATCCGAAGGGGTTGAATCCGGAGATGGAGCTGTCCCAGGGCCAGTTGCCGCTGCATCCAATCCAGAAATTTGGAATACGTTCATTAAGCTACTCCGGAAATGTTTTACCCCTATTACGCGTTCGTGTACATTTCATATTAATAGGGTCCTGAAATGAAAGATATACCATTTAAAATAGATAGGGACTTCATGGACAACCCTGTATTCGTGTTTAAAAGTTGTCAGTACAGTAGTAATTTACAGTGAATAATAAACAATTATAATTTCTAGTAGCTGATTAGCAGGGAAAAGTATTTGCTTTTTGAAAGTTGTGGAGCTGTGTTGTCATTGTAAAGAACACCACTTTAGCTTCACAAACTGCACAAGGTAACGCATGACTTGCTGGATTTCTTCTACTTTTAATGAGTGCTTATTTCCACTTTGTGGAATAAACCCGGCAAGTAATGAGTCTCAAAATGTTTTACCTTCATTTAACGTTTTGCCATTAAAAGTGTGTGAATTGATATTTCACTGTTATTAGTGGAATGTTGTACCTGTGTGTCGGTGATGGTGCCTGGTGTAATACAAATAGAATGTTAGAATTATTCCTTGTAGGATTAGCTGCTGTTTGCAGAGAATTAAACACAAAATCACACGTGCCCCTTCTGGCAGAGGTTGCCTCGTCTTGTTATAAGATGTAGCCATCACAACATAACATAGCTGTAATGAATTTGGATTTAAAACTTTCCCTTCTACGTGACTTTACCGAAAGAAGCAAGAATATAAAGCTGTAATGGTTAACCAACTGTTTGTTTATTATCTGTGTTTCAGGCTAGCGAGAGGAACAGGTGGAGGTTGCAGAAAAAGACGACGATAGCTCTGCTGATTATTCAACCGATGTCAGCATGTTACACATTTCATTTCTTAACTTATGCGTGGAATAATTCCCCCCTGCACTAAACGATTAAGTATACTTGCTGTTTAGAGGTCACGATTTGGGGTAATTAAAAGCGACGTTGCATCCAATTACTCTTCTTGATGATGTTCAGTTTACTACATTACTTAGTTATTTTGTAGTGAAAGGTCTGACGACTTTGTCGAGTTTCGTTTGGCAACTTTCCACTGTAAGAAGTTGGCCACAATGGTGTGCATTTATTGAAACTCGGCACTGGCATGTTTGTCTTTTATTTTGAAGATTGTATTCTCCTTTATTGCAAAACTTACATAAATAAACGCATGACGGTGAGTAAAAAAAGAGCAGGACCAAGGCAGCACATACTTGGCATTGTGAAGCAATGAAGAGAAAATACTGATGTACCAACACGTTTAGTGCAGCAAACCAAACACTGGCAAAACTTAATCAAAATTCCTTCGCTCAAAGTAGAATATACCGTTTTCTATTCATTACTGCTTAATCCTCTGGCAAGGTTACAAAGAGGCAGAGGCGTGTGCAGAAAAGGGGTGTTACATCCGACTGAAGGTAGCATAATATAACCCTGTGGTTTTAGTACAAAACGATTTGTGCAATTGACAAAATTGTGTAAGCTAACACTTGGCCTAACTGATTTACCGAGGGGAGCAATAAAACAAACTGCCTAAGTTAGGAGAAAACTTTGGTGGGGTGGGGGGTGTGTGATTGGGACCAGCCTTAAGTCTGTCATTACTCAGGGCCCACACTTCTCACGCGCACGGACACGTGCACTATCGCAAGGACAGACGCATGCACAATTGCATTCAAATATCCCCCCCCCGCTAGCACGCGTTCATCGATACAAGCACACAAAACATGTTCTCATTCCCGTAAAGATATTCCCAATGCAAGTAACGCACGATTACGTCCAATTGCACAAATAAATGTACGTGAAATCATGCATTTTAAGGCAGTCATTTGTAGAATTAATACTGGAGAACTGACCGTTTCCATATGGGTCCCAGGTTTTTGGGTTAGATCGTGGGGTAGTGGGTTAAAAAACGTATATTTACGCGTTCTAACAAAAAAAAACATGGATAATATGCACGACTCACTATTATTTTGAGTTGCGGATGTAAGCACCATGCTTATTGCCTTGTCCTCAAGAGGTGTGTAACACATTGCCCTTGATTGTGGTTTTGCGAAGAAATTTTGGATTGAGATAGTGATTGAACCGCGAAGCTGTTATATTGAGGGTGTCCCGTTAATAAATGTTGGAGTACCCCGACCTTACCCCCCACGCTCCCAGGATTTATGTTTTGTAAGTTATTTACACCCCCCTCCCGCCCATGTACAAATACATACTTCCTTGGTGGGGTGGCGAACCCACTTTCGTCTCCTGCTTTAAACCCAGATGCATAAAGTTCGGGAATGGAGTCCGCGGATTTCCTGCATCCCCCTCCCCCCTGCGGCACGTTTTGTATGGGATCTGGCAGCATCCACCTTTCTGTAGAACACCCCCTTTTGGAGACTGGCTGATTTCATCCCAAGGATGTGTGAGAGCTTTGAATGGCCCAACAAGTTATTTGCACTATAGGTAAGGGCAGTGGGGGGTGGAGTGTTTTGAATAATTTCACCTTCAGTCAGGAGGCTGTAAAATTACCAACTTTGTGTAAATACCGAAACGCAAAACATCTAAATTGTTCAATTAATGTTACGCCTGTATGAACTGTCGCTCGAGCACCCACCACGGACTGTGGCATCACAGTTTAGATAAAAAAAACATTTTAATTACATTGCCTGAATTAATATTTATCCTACACTTTTTAAACAATTGCATGAATCGATCGTAACCTTCAATCGTGGTAATTGCTATTGAACAATAAAATCAAACGTTTAAAACCCTTGAGCAAACCAAGCTCCGTGGTTTTCTAGAACAATTTTTCAGTTGCAGGTACAACATTCTGGTTGAAGCGAGTCTACGGTGTTAAGTTCAAATGATCAAATCCTCCATCGCGCATGTCCAACGGTTGCTCACGGAACAACACTCGTGTAATTGATTAAACGCATTTGGCTTGCGTGCAGACTAAAGCTTCTGCTGTGAGGAATTGCGTTAAGAGAATCTAATCAACAACACGGGCGCTGACACCAGAGAATAAAATACACACTTATTTTCCAGAAAGTAATTTTAGAAAACAAATTGAATACGTCCAATGATGAACAAAGCGATGCATTTTCAAAACGGGTTCTGCTAGAATTTGTTTCGGCACTTGGAGGCGTGCTTTGTTATAAATTTGTCCATACGAGTGGTAGTTACATAAAAAAAAGTCCATTTATGGTTGTCTACCAAATTTAGAAAAAAAGATTTTGCTGGCTGGTCATACTCCGCCCAGCGTGCGTAGTTAAAAATGTTTGCAACATATTCGAACTAATAAATTCAAATGCAAATACATAGTAACAGAATATAACGTAAAAAAATCAGGAAGCAACGTATAAGTAAATGTAAAGCTTTCTTTTTGACATTTCTATATTTAAAATGGGATTTGTATAGCAATTGCCTTTGATAATGTCAAATTAAGTGAACTTTTGCCTTGTGGAATGACAATAGAAATTGGGATTTTATTTTGAGGATCACTCGGGATCAAAGGATGCCGCTGTTTATAGGTTTTTTTTCTGGCAACAAAACGTTAAAACACCAAACTGAAACATTTTACAAGGAATCTTGTCTGCATTAACCACAATGCTTGTGGTCAGAATTCAATCAAAAATCGTACTTTGATAATATGTGCATTGTCCTTGAAACTGATTGGTCCACACCAGAGACGAACGGTGTTAGACCAGAGGACGCCAAAAAGGCGTCCTCTGGTATAACACCGTTTGAGACGAGGCTCAAAAGAAAGCTATCTGTGGTGTGGACCAATTAGTTTCAAGGACAATGCATATTATCAGTGTGTTTTTTGTTTGCATTCTGACCACAAGCAAAAGGGGAAAAACCTATTATCATATTTTGGTACTGGCAAAGAAGGTCCCCATGATGATGCCGCCGTTGTCTTATAGTTATCACGCTGCACTTGGAATCCAGAGGTCACTGGTTCAATCTACTGGCGTAGCAGTTGAAACTGGGAAGGTTTCTTAATGCATGTCCACCCAGCAGTGTAAATGTGTGCAGCAGAGTCGATCGGCCGCTCCTGTGTGATGGGGTAAGGTATGGGACATGCTTCTTCCAAGCGGGCTGTATCGCGTGGAATCGTCGGCCAAAAAACCTTCAGGGCTGCACATTTCCTTTTTGTCATTGAGGATGAGACTGTCAGTCATCTTAGATATACATGGTTTATCTTTGAACGTTATGGACATGCAGTTCAAGTCTTGATTTGAAGCTTTCGTGACTGCAGGAATCCATCAAAATAATCTATCTACGTGACTTTACCGAAATAACCAGAGTATGCAGTTTAAGATTTAAAATAGCAAAGATTAATAAGCCGTTCATATTCCGAAATGTTTTTGCATGCATTTTTAAAATCTTATAATAAAGTTGGGTTCCATTTTTAGTCGTGCATATTTAAAAAGGAGTGTTGCAATGTGCAAATTAAAGTCGGTTTAAATATCCATAGTAGAGGTTTTTGGGTTGGATCGCGTAAATATATAAATGTGTTAAAACCCGCCACCACCCGATACAGCCAACTATAAGGGTTGTCACGTAAACAACATGCCAATTCGTCACTAGTACAGCACCGGTGTGTTGGAGAGCCAAGCCACAACATTTAGAATCTGAGTACGACGTTTCGCCAGTAATTACCACTAGCTTCATCAGGCGACAGCCAGATTTGTGAAGAAGTCTTACTGTTTCGTTCCTTAGAGGCGTAGATGTGACCACGCGAAAAACACATTTAAGCGATCTAACCCAAAAACCTCATGGATGACATTGGTCGCGAAAGCCTACGTGTTAAACGGTTTAAATGTCTTAATAGTTCTAGATTTGAAGCTTTCGTGACTGCAAGGATTCATATTCTTAGGTTTTTTCGGTAAAGTCACGTAGGTAAAAAAATAAAATTAATAAAAGTAAAAATAATTAATTTTAATTTTTTACCTACGTGACTTTACCGAAAAAACCTAAGAATATGTCTTAATAGTATACATCATTAGCCATGATATATCCACTGCTGGATAAAGGCCTCCCCAAGCCACCACTACAGTCCTGTGATGTAATGATCCACTTGGCATCTGCACATTAACTGGTTTTATTGCTCTATATCTGCAGTATACGGCCTCTTGGATGTGTTTCACTCCTCGGCTGCCACTCCTTTATTATTATTTGCCATTGGTCATCACATCTTGCGACATTTGATGCCCAAACCCAATTTTCTGAACCGATTAAATTGTGCCATTAACCTGCATATATTTTCTACCATGTATTCCTCATGTCTGTGTATATATACAATTCTATAACGCGGTGGTAGAATCACAAAGGTAAAATGCACTCCAGTTCCCACAGATTCTGGGTTTCGATTTAAAGCTTTCGTGACTGCAGGGATTCATCTTCTTGGTTCTTTCGGTAAAGTCACGTAGAAGGGAAGTAATAAAATAATAAAAATAAAACATAATAAAATAATTCTCACGACGTTTCGGCTACAACGCAAGCAAAATAACCAAGAAGAAGATTCTGGGTTCATTTGATGGACTAAGAACCAACAACAACGTACGTCCTGATAGCCAAATGGCGTATTGATTGCTTCTTGTGTCTGGTCCTGCAAGCATCCCCTTTTGTCGCGTTGATAAAACCCAGCAAATGTTGACTGTTTAGCCAATAGTGCACATTCTGGGTGGATTGTTCGGTGCCGCCGTCCCACTGAAGCTGGAAGAGGTGCTCTGGCATTGTTAGCGGTGCTGAAAGTGGCTTGGTGTTCGTCGATGCACGACTGCTGCCTTGTAAAGCTGAAAATGTCTCAGTGGCACTCTGCCACTCTTCTTTCTTGACAAGGCAAGGCTTTGGATTTAGCTTCCAGAGCGATGCGTTCTTTCATGTGGTGCATGGGAAAATGCGGATCAATAATAGCCACGCACTTATATTTACTTAAATCTTTTGATGGTCATTGAATCAAGTATCGTAAAAGGTTCATTCCAAACGTGTTTGAAATGTAACATTTCGATGCTCTATACAGTATTATGTACAAAACATTTGTTTAATGAATGCAATTATTATTTGGTGAGCAAGCTACAGTAGTTGAATCGTTCATTGTTGTCTTCTTCGGGTGGAGCGGTGGCACAGTGGTTAGCACAATGCGATGTGAACCCCGGCCAGATACCCAAGTTCAATTACCAGCCACGGCTAACATCAGTGGAGAGTTACATCTGAACCGGTACTGCTTGCTTCGCAACCCCTCTTCATCAACTCACGTTGACTCGCATGGTGAAAAGTATGGTGGGAAAAAAACACGTGGTGTTGGAAGGCATACATCATCAAGCAGTGGATTGCAAATGACTACGCGATATATTGTTTCTTGCCTAATTGCATCATTGAGCTGTGATTGATTGTGAATGTGGCGGCGTGTATGGCGTCCATTTACATATAGAGCAAAAACGGGGAAATGTTGGGAATTAGATCCCACTGCGGTTTCTAGAAAGATTAGATATTGCATGCAAACATTATCTTTCATATGGCCATTCTGCTATCACTGTTGTACTTCAATGAATATAAATTAATTTGCACTTCGAATGTACATAAGGGATGTGACCAATGATAAAAGTGTACACACAAGTTTTTAATAGTCCACTCCCTCATAGTGTGCACAACCACATTAATTGAATGCAGTAGGCAGATAAATGCAATGTACACATGAAAATTGCATGAACCCAGTTTTTTTTATATTAATTACAGTACTGTACAGCATTCCATCGTTTTTCACAAATCACATCAGGAACTCTACACGACTGTATCGAGAGAGAAAGTGATTAGATGTTTATTATAATGTATTTATGAAGGCAATTCAAAAGGCCAATATCACCTGCGAAATGTGCTAATTACGAACATCTCGGGAACGTGTCCATCGCGAATAATGGGTGCAATCCAAAGGGCTTAGTATGAGAGTGCAATCCAAAGGACATGTGAGCAT
Source organism: Lethenteron reissneri (assembly GCF_015708825.2). NCBI lineage: Eukaryota > Metazoa > Chordata > Hyperoartia > Petromyzontiformes > Petromyzontidae > Lethenteron > Lethenteron reissneri. The sequence continues at coordinate 6,495,075 of NC_083805.1, forward strand.
GAGAGTGCAATCAAAGGCATGAGAGTGCAATGCAAAGGACATGTGAGCATGAGAGATCTAAGAGAGAGGCATAGAGAGAGAGACAGAGTCGGAAATAACAGCTGACATCGGCAGGTAGGATGAAAACATCACAGTCAGTTAAGACTTTACCTGGTTAATAACGTCCTTCCAATGATTGCTCAGTTTGTCCCCTTCCTCGGTTGAAGTTGTGTCTGTGTTTATATATCTGCATGGCTTTATGAACAAATCTCTGAAGGTAGCCGGTAGGTTTACAGAGTACCTCCGTCTTGGAAAAATCTATTTCGTGTGAGCCCACAGCGTTAAAACAATGATCGACAATGGTAGAGGGATTGGTCCTACCGTGTCTCAGATCTGCGGATTGGTCAGAGTATCTGTTCATCCTGAGGGCTTGATGTACGTGCTCCAACTCACTGGCTAGGTGGTGCTGGTCGGAGATGCAACGGGCCCTATGGTGTAGTGTTTTGATGAGGGAATTCTGGGCTGGATGGTGGTGGGAATCAGGCTTTAGATAGGCATCCGTGTGGGTGGCTTTCCTGTAGACAATGTCCCAACGAGCCATCAGGTCTCTTCTCGATCAAAACATCCAGGAATGGTAGCTTGCCGTCCTTTTCCACTTCCATTGTGAATTTGATAGACGGGTGTATGGAATTGATGTGGTTGAAACATTGGTTCAGTGCTGGCAGGCCATGTGGCCAGATGACGAACGTGTCATCCACGTATCTCTTCCACAAGGAAGGACGTAGGGTGGATGTCTGGATGGCATCTGTCTCAAATTTATCCATGAAAATATTCGCTATCACTGGCGATAATGGAGAACCCATTGGGGTACCCTCATTTTGTTTGTAGAATGTACCATTCCAGGTGAAGTATGTGTTGGTAAGGCAGTGCCTTACCAAAGTTGGTACATCTGAATTCAGTCCTTGTTGGATCAAGTCTTCAATGATTGCAATGGTGCCAGATACAGGTACATTGGTGAACATAGAGACTACATCGAAACTGACAAGCAAATCATCTGGAGACAGTGAGATGTCCTTGATTAGAGAAGCCAAGTGAGCTGAGTTAAGTACAGCTGAGGTGGACTTGCCCGTGAAAGGGAGCAGGGTCTCGGAAAGAAATCGGGCCAGTTTGTAGGTGGGTGAGTTAATGGTGGAGACGATAGGACGGAGCGGGGTACCTACTTTGTGTATTACGTTTGTTTCATAGCAAGTGCCACGTAATAATATATATGAAATGTACTCTTTAAATGTCTGAATTAGTACTTCGCGATCTTTAAAGTGAAAGCATTCCCATACTCCAAGGAGTCTTAGCTTTAGTCTAATCTTGGTGACAATATTTTTGCAGAAATGTTTAATACTTGTTGCAGAGGCCAGTTGGCCGGTTTCATAAAATGCCTCCAGTGAAATTTCCCGTGAGTTCACACTGGTATACATTGCAAACTCCGGGGTATATAATCACGAAATATATTGAAGAAAAATGACATGTGTTTGTGGAATCGGCATGGATTCCTCAGAGGTATTGATTCGTTGCAGATGAAGGGAGAAACAAAAATGCTTTAATCTGTTTTAAGCAATGCCACAGAAAACACGCTTTCAGTTTTCACCAAATAATATAAAAATGACAAAAAAATGTTGACCATTCATATTGGTATTTAATATTTATTAAAATCAGCATGTAATGTACAACATTCAATGCAAAAAATTGGCAATATTAATTTTTTCCCACAAACCTCACGAGCAAAAAATATATACTGTATGTAGGAGAATGTTTGCACATATGGTGTTGCGATAATTTATTTTGCTTCAACTGATAACCTCATTTGCTCTGTCTGGCACTGTGAACCATTGCATCAGTTGATGTGTATGGAAATTACAGATCTTAAGATATTTTAAAATATCACACAAGTCACCACGTTTATAATTAATGCTGCCTTGCAACATAAAAACATATCAATTTGAAAATATCAAGTACTAGCCCTTAAGACATCACACGTTATAGTATTGTATCTTAACCCAGGTGAAGAAAGTTGACATGGACATTTAAAAAAAGATCTAAGGTAAAAACGTAAAGATGCAGTCCTGGCATTACTGCTCATGCCACTGCTGGCAGGCGGGCCTCCACTAGAGGGAGCTCTAGAGTGCTGCTCTGAGATAACTGGTCGACACCTCCATCATAAAACAAACATGTTGGAAGAGCTTTAAACAGATGAGGACCAAACATCCACAGTCCAAGATGAAACAAGCTGGTGTAAATTGAAATTATGGACCAATTTGCATAATTATATCATATTGCCAGAGTGGCAGAGGTATATATTGCCTTTGAGTCCATTGTGAAGCCACTTTGTAGATAAAACCACGAGCTAAAATAGGCAAGGCCCACAGATGGCGCTTTTTCAGAAGCGACCTGGCCACAAATGATAGCTCAACGAAGTGGCTTATCATGTGGAAATGTATAGCAGCCAAATACTCTAAACGCACGTGTCTAAATGTGGAGAGAAAAACCGGAGGACCTGGAGAAAAGTTCACACGACCACATGCAGACGTCGGGGTTGGGATCGAACCCACGCCCTCCTGGACACCAAGACTCATTGCAAATACATTTTTCTACAAAATCTATATTGGTAAAGCTTCACAGGTTAAAACCAGCGTATCTTTAAAACCATACACATGCATTATACCTATACAGGCCAGGAAGAAAAAAACATTTCAATTCAGTTTACCCAAGTCATCTTAATTGAAGATAGGCTCCTAAATTTCTCCTGGAAGTTCACGCCGACCTGCAGAGAATTAAACAAAAAACACAACACTCCCAAGCTCGTCACATTAGACACCAACTGAGACCGTTTCTAAAGCCATCGCGTTACTTCTCTGTCGCTTAATTTTAGTTTGAGCCGTTTTAAAATCTTTTTCTAAATTAATTCTCAAGTAATGAACCTGGATAATCTTCATAGCAGCCAATGTATTCATGTAACTTTTTCAGATGTTTTCCAACAGAGAGTGGGGGGGGGGGACGTGATGCTTCTCACGAGTCTCCCGCAGCCAAATGTATGTACAGGCACCTCGCAGTCCCCCCTGATCATCACCGAGTCTGTACATGCGAACGTCCGGTGATATAACTGGTCAAGGAGCAGATGCTGTCCCCGTAGGTGCAGTATGCTGGGCCCACCGGCGTGTGGACATGTCCTGACACTCAGCAACAGCTCCCTCTGCTCTGATGTTAAAGGAGCAGCTGGGTAGTTGGCTCAAGAGAACCCAACATGAAGTCTCCCAGCTAACTACCCTGGCCTCCTGGCAAGAGACCAGGGGAATATAGCTGCCAAGAATTCCCCATGAGTGACACTACCAAGTACGTATTCATACCGCATCGCTCGTCGCGTGGGTTAATAAGGAGCACGCAGCCTGGTTTTTTCACCGGCCAGCTGTGACAAGTGTGCTACGGTGGACATGACCGAAAACCTCAAACTACGCAAACTATCTCGCATCGGCACCTGGAAGATCACAACCCTCTGCCAACCAGGTGCAATACACACACACACGTCAAAGAACTTGAGAGGGTGAAAATCCGTATCATGGACCTCCAGGAGGTACGTTGGTGTGGCGCTGGTGAAACCACTGGAGGAAACCACCATCCTGTGGTCGGGGCCTTCTGATGGTTCCCCCTCTACTTGCTGGGGTGGCTATTGCCCTTGAACCGACAGCCAAGTCAGCCCTATTAGAATGGCACCCTGTCGATGGCTAGAATCAGGCACAACCCTAGGCGATTTATCCATTGCCGTGGCATACGCACCAATGAACGAAGCACCCGACAACATCAAATTCCACTCCTACCAGCCTTTGGAACAGTCTGGAAACTTAACAAAACGACCGGACCTCATTATGTACCTCAGAGATTTCAATGCAGTCTCTGGCACTTTAGAGATTAACTCCAGATGGCAAGCTATGATAAATTGCAGAGTTTACTCGAGCTTGGAGTTCGACACAGATCATTGCCCAGTTATCGCAACCATCAGAATCAGACTAAAACGATTGCCGAGCAAGAAATTGCGAGTCTCCCCGATACTTAAAAAAAAACTGTCAGACCTGGCATTTGAACAGCAATTCAAGTGATTTCCCTCAATTTTTCTAGCAAGTCAAAAATACACTTTCAGAAGTGTGCTGCATGGAACAGGGTGGCTTGACACCCAGATGTTCCACCGTAGACTGCATCATCACATTGACCTCTCATACAAATAAGTGGAGTTTCGGTGTCCGTTCTGGGTAGCCTATGTATATCTCAAAGCTGCTTTTGACTCTGTCGACCGCAAAGCTCTTTGGATGTTCCTCACAAACATTGGATTAACGCAGATTGTGAATCTGAAGGAGCTCTACACAAACACAATCAGTTGTGTTCGTGTAGACGGAAAGTTGTCCATGTGGTTCAGCATCCAAAGTGGCGAAAGGCAAGGCTGCACCTGTTCCTTGCCCCACCAGATTGGATGCTGCAGTGCATGGTCCACAAGAGCTCAAGTTATTTATATTGTCAATCTCAGGGGGGAGGTGTGCGATGAAGAATGCCTGTATCTTTTTGACGTACAATTATCTGCACGTTGGCACAGGCCAGGAGGAAGGAAAGCGCTATCCTGTGTTCATTTTAGAAGGTTGTGTGGGAACTGACAATTCTTGGGGAAATACCATATTTATGTAAATACGAAATACTCAGTTCACCTAGCCCACCATAACATCTGCACAAGAAAACTTTTCAATACAATATAAAAAGGGTCTGGTCAAACTTTTGTGGAAAGTCTTACATCCATAGGAATTTGGCTGAGTTTCTAAAATGGGTCTCCCAAGAAATGGTTTCCTTCTAGACCAGCAATCGTATAGGTTCTGAAGGCCGTCCTGGAAGTTAAAATGTCTTTTATTTGCCCCATCACATTGGCTTTAATGTCCTCGTCTTCAACATGAGTTCCTTCCACGGCGAGTTTTGTGAAGCACGTTCACTGCGTAAGCTGTGAATTAACTTGGTTTAGGGGTTTGGATGACAACTACCCCATTTAACACACATTTCATGTTGCATCATTGTTCCTTGTACATTCTAACTGACAAGGCGCTTAATGCACAGACAGATCCTGCTTGTGCGATTGCCTTGCTTGAATTACTTGAATCTGTGTACACACAAAATTGCAGAGAGAGGAGCATGCATTACCGTAGGTCAGTGACAACACGAAGCTCATTATGTCTTTAATTGTAATAAAGCAATTACGTAAACTCTTTGACTAGAGCTCGTACTTGTACATACAGTAAGTATAATGATGTGTATATGCTATACAAAACATTCAAATGTGTAAGGAGGTGGGCAAGTGTATCCTGCATGTTGATGTATTTACGAGTTCCACAACAACAACACAACTAAACGGTTTGCTTTATGCTCAGCAGTCTAAGTAATTTAACTAAATGCAAGACACATATTCAACCCTGTGGGATGAAGACTACGCAGCTTTTCCGAGGCTCGTTTCTACCTTAAATCAGAGTTGACACCTGACATGTGATATGTCCGCGAGGCAAGCTGACCAGAGGTGTTGGGCAGAATGTGGCGAAATGTATTGTTTGATCCGTGCTTGAACACCCGTGCCACCAATGCAGCAGCTCAAATTTTCTGTGATATTTTTGACAGCCATTTTGCATGGGCAACCATTGCTTTAAGGCAATGTCCAAGACAATGTATACGAACCGTACATATAGATAAGTGAACATCCCATTCTGAGTGCGTTTAGTCATATTTTTGTATCACTATTACTATCACCTCCGACTTCATTGTCACCACTATATCACAATCATCGCTAAGTTCATCACCATTATCATAAACATGATTTGCTTGCACTATAATCACCACACTTATGGTAATGGTCACCACAAAAGCAACAACCAACATGAGTATCAATGCCAAAAATATCACCACTATTATTAGAACACTGTCACAATCATCACCACCACTATCAGTCATAATCAGGACCACTGCCATCATCACTATCAGTACTTTCACCATTAGAATGACTCTTACTTTCACAACTGCCATTGCCACTATAAACATTCCATTACCATGACAGCCACCACTGTGATTACCAACACCACCATATTCACCTTTACCATTATATTCTTGGTTCTTTTGGTAGTCACGTAGATTAGAAAATAAAGACTGCTTGTGTTGCGATCAAACGTCTTGGGTTTTTTGCTTTAATTATTTAAAATTTTATAATTTTTATTATTTTATTCTATTTTCTATCTACGTGACTTTATCGAAAGAACCAAGAATATTAATTCCTGCAGTCACGAAAGTTTTAAGTAAAAACTATCATTATCACAACCACCATAACTTATGTATGTTGAATGTATTTTACACTGCACGTAGCCAACTGTGCTAATCGGAGGTGCAGTGGAAGGACAAACTGAACACAAAAATCAGTTCTTAACAAATGAGTTTTCTATCTAGATTTAAAAATGCATCACTCCAGTGGCTTCCTAATATCGGATGCTACCATCACTGCAACCATCACCACCATCATTTCTATTTAGGATGGAAATGTGCATTGATTCATGGACGAATATCAATGTTGAAGCTCACGATACACGTATTGCATCAAGTGTGTAAGAATTGATGTTCCATTTGTGAATGTTGCATGTTTTGTCATGAGTTAATGTAATTAGAGGAACCTTGGAAGTCATAGATTGTGATGTCACCGGTATAATCTCAAGTTATGAACACTTACTTAAGAGTCTCCTTCAGGCTTGCAGTACGTGGATGAGTTTGACACAGTGATGCGATACTGCGAGAGCACTGCTTTGGTCAGCGACAAAGCCACTAGCCGGTGCCCTGGTAATGGGCCGCATGCTGCCCATGGATGCAGAAAGTTTGTCTTGAGCTTTTATGTTCACCAGCACCTACAGTAAATGCACGTGCAGTTACATTTGGTATCAAAACACACAAACATTTGGCGATTCATATTTAAGTATGGCCCATATTAAAGTGACTTGCCATTTTACTCATCACAAATCTGTAAACACTAGATTTATCAATCCAGGATTTGTGTAAAGTAGAGTTCTTACCTGTTCTATGGGATATGTTTGATGTATTTTCAGGTTATTGAATATACTATTCCTAATAATAATTGAGAGCCCACTGATAGATGAAGGCCTCCCGATGCTGTGTTAGCCATCGGAGTTGTCTGACTATACTTCACCACAATGGTCAGCAAGAGTTGGTAAAGAGATACAATTTATGTAAAGAGATCAATTTCAGACTCTAAACAAAGAAAAAAAACCTACACTACTTTACCACCCTCATCAATGATGAAAACTGAAACACAGAGGTTACATGCCTGTAATTTCTGTACACGCAATATTATTCAAGGCTTTACTGCCCAGATACGTTTTCTCAATTGGACCCTCTTCTATATTTAAACATAAGTCAGTAATTGTCATTGGAAACGGCAAAGAAGAATAAAGGAAAATTTCCACAATCTGATAACGGTTCTTGAAAACAGACCTCTCGGAGCTTCTGGCTTCTGCTCATGCTGCGCAACGCGACGAGAGCAGCCTCCCGCACAGATAGGTGGACGTCATCACAGGCCAGCGACACCAACTGCTGGGGCGCCCGGCAGGACACCAGCTGTTCGCGTAGTCCCTCCACGGCTCCCAGATTCCCCAGCGCGGCTGCAGCATTGCAACGTATTCTCACCAGGGGGTCCTCGCACCGTCACACAGTGGACATGGACGTTAGCTTTTGCTTTCGTTTACAGATGTTAAAAGATGCAGTGTTAGAGAGGCCTTAGCTATATTATGTCCCGATGATTTATAATGTCTGTCCATCCATCTATCCATCGATTTCCCATGAACAGAATAACGACAAGGTTGTTGGGACACTGTATGAGCAACTGTGGTGCTGATCTCTCTCCATCTTGCCTTCAACCTCCGTCGTGGTGTAAATGCCCATCCATTCTCCTGTATGCTGAATCCAAGTCAGGCTCGGGTGTGATATTTTTTATAGTCCCCTCAATAATGCCTTAGAGGATGGGTTTTGAATAGTTTTGCTGACTCTATTCACATGCCTAAAAGCCCTTCAGTTTTCTTTGTTTAATGGCAGCAAGCTAAATCGTTCTGTCTGTCGTGATTCGGTGGTAATTATGCCAAATACACATTGTTAGTTATGTGTGCTGTCTACGGGATTTATAGTAACATGACATATAATGGGCTATCACAAGGCTCAAAGATGTGATATTTTTAAGTCTTGCCGAACCACCTGCAGCAGTCTGGTGATGTGGGGCACAGTTGGAGCCAGAGCTGACGCATCCAGCCCTGCTCCGTGGTAAGCAGCATTCCCCAATGCCAGGCTGGCCGAGCGCCGCACTCCATCCTCGCCGTCCGCCAGACAAGCCGTGAGCTGTGACAGAACATCACTGCCGCCCACCGCCAGGCTCCCACACGGCGCCGCAGAGTGGCGCAGCAGGTTACCAACGAGGCCGCATGCTTGTGCACGCACCGTGCTCCTCTCGTGGCTCAGCACGCGGAGCAGCAAGCTGAAACCAGACTAAACAGCCATACGGTGACAACCTCTTACAGTCCCCGCATGATGATGTATGCACAGAGTGAAAGGTACATTGCTTGCTCAGGCCCCTGCCTTGTAATTGCTTGTTTACATCCCTGGTGGTGGAAATGCCTCCGGGAGCTTCCCCATCAGAGAGTACTTTGGCCTATGCTTCACCGCTGGCCAAACGTCTTGGATGATGTTGGGAGTAAACATGCACTACTCCACCATACGTGACCTGCAGATTGAGGATCTGTGGTGTACCCATTTATACTGCTGGGTGGGCAGAGATGGGAGGCTTTAAGACATTTCTCATTGTGCCATTGTGATGCACAGAAGAGTGAACATAATTCACACCTGGGAATTTAGATTTACACAAAGCCAAGGCATATTTGACAATAGCCTTCTCAAAAAGATAAACTTATATATGGTACAAATCTGTGATTCAGGACATGCAGTTGGTGGATTACACGGAGTATGGTTGTGTAAGACACCAGCGGGCATAAGTGGTGGGTTGCCTGTAAGAGACGGTATACAAAGACCCATCTGTGTATAGGCAGAGCCAAATATCACAGGCTGCACCCTTCTGAAAAATAATCCTCAAGACTGTGTAAAAATGCAATTACACCAAATGCCATGTTCATCAAATATCAAGAACTGCAATGAACCAACAATTACCTAAACACCACATGCATATGAGTGTCATTGATATGTTTTTACCTCAAAGTGATATATTATCATCTGCACATAATTGTTAAATACGTTATTTGTTTTAACAATCACAGATATATATTACGACAGTGCTGGAATAATTTTATTTCCTGTAAAGTTACTGCATTAAGTTTATATTGAGTTTGTTAAGCTTTATGTTTTCTTACCATTTGTGACAAAGAACCAGTAGACAATTCATTTCCAGAAAACAATTTAAGGAGCCGGTCAACACACTCCGGTGTTGTTCTGTTAAAAGACATTGCAGACAAGGATTACAGAACCCTTCTAAATACCCACGTAAAAATCATCACTGATATGCAACTATTTAAACCAATGTTTGCTCTACTTTTTTTATGCAATCATAATAAATGCTGTAACTCAAAAGTGGTAACTTTACCTCCCTATAAACAGATAAAATATGTATAAGATTTACATGTAGGCTAAAATATACTACACATTTCCCAAACCATTTATGAAAATATAAAAGCATTACCTCAGGTCAGAAAATGTAATTTTTTTAGTAACGTCAACAGTTAGTCTCAAATCGACTACCTCATATTCGTTCACTCAAAAATAAAATAATGCAAACTAAACCCATCAATAAAACATTTGCAAAAATTGTGATAAAAATACTCCAGGAGATTTCCGTTTGGTATTTGTCATGATTTTAAATAGTAATAAAAGAGAAAGCATGCTTGCTCTGTGCCAGTGTATACTGTCAAAAAAAAAGTTATTCTTACTGCAAAGGGATATGTTTTTTGCCCAATTTAAAACAAGTCGTTTAGTGGTGTACAAAAATGTACACGTTTTCAAGCCGGCACTTTTGTGGGTTTCTAATGAGTGCGCCCTTACCGTGCAACATGACTGAATATTGAGAGGACGTCAACAAGCGTAGCAGGAGGGCAAGAAGGCGATGCCAGAAGGCGAGACAAATATTTTGCAGTCTCCTGTTCACTCATTAACCTCACAAACTCTGTCAAAAATCCAGCATTACTGAGCACAAGTCGAGATACTAGTCCTAGAGGAACCTCCAATTGCTTCTCCGACAGCTGGTGCACGCACACCTGCAATGGTTACAAGATTTGATTACATGAAATGCCTTATGGTGATTATAGTAAAAAAATTAAGTTGAAGAAACTCTTCCAAATATGCAATAAACAAGCATCGGCTGCTGTTTGTAAATGCTGTGCTTTAAAAATAAATGCAACTTACAAATGAATTATATTCCCACGATTTTGGCTAAGATTATTTTGTAACTACATTCGCAATTGTAAGGTAAGAAAATACATACACAAAATAATATTTTTCTCAAAAAACAATGGCAACAATGGAAGCTTAAAAAAAGTCACCGAAAAATATGCAAGACCTAACGTGATGTGAATGATGTACCTGCATCAGGCGAGTTAGAATTTGTGTGTCACGCAGCATGGTCAGAACATCCGTGAGCATTGCGTCTTCCACGTCCATTGCAAAAGGGAAACAGAGGATTTGGCAGGTGAGCAGCACCACTGATCCAACAAGTGAGCTCAAACTCAGATCGTATTGGTCCTTTACTTCTGGGCTGAAGGGACAAATATGGAGAAACAGCTGTTTCGTTCGGTCATTAATTTCACATATTAAGCCAGAGGATTGCATGGTCTGTTGTGTGAGAGTATACTAATGCACCTTAAACATGTTTTTTTAAATCTGCAAAGTACCTTCTGCTGTGCCAAGCCTACATCTGCAGTTAAATTTGAAATGCAATTTGCAGGTGAGGTCTGACATGACTGTTAGGCATGGAGCAGTGATTGATTAATTGATTGAAATGTGTTAAAATGAATACATGCGTGGAACCACAAAAATAATGTTAACATTTCGCATTTAGGCTGATGGGGAAAACAAACTATACAAAGGTGATATAAAACACCAATAAATTAACATGACATTTTTGTTTTTATAATTGCATCGAATTGTGACCTCAAACGGTGGCAAGTCACGTGGTTATATACCTAATGGATATCGAGGCACGTGGCTCAATTAAACACGTGAGCACATATGAATCGATGATGTGCAATTAAATGTAAATTATATATGCTACTTAATGAAATTATAATAAATCCTGTTTACTCATCATAGCCTTAATATGATGTAATACATAATCTGTATCCTAAAACAACTTGGGGATGAGGCAGAGGTGATATAATTTGCATTGGCAAGCTAAGTGGTATAACACGTACCTGCTGAGATGAATAAGGAAATCCTGAGTAAGAAGCTTGAGCAGTACGGCCGCCACCACAGAATTGGACCGAGAGAGCAGGATAATGCAGTGCTGTGGCTCTTGAGCAAAAACAAACTGTGCCAAATTCAACAAGGCCAATGTCCCTGAATGGCAGAAGTTAACACTGGTAAATGCAAGATTATTGAGAAACCCGAGCATGTCTGCATATTCACCGAGATGAAAATAAAATGAAAAATATGCATATTTCCATGAAAGAACAAAGACTAAACAAAATAACATTTATTTCAGAATTTTGACACAATGGGTAAATACTTTTTTTTTTTTTATAATTTTCCTAACTGATATAAAACAAACCTTGCAAGATTAAAATATTAAACATAGATTTTTTTTTTTTAGATGGCAGAATTTTTTTAGAAAGTGTCCATTTATACAAATATTAATTTAATATATGGAGAAGAGCATGGCAAAGAATGCCTACCAAATTAGTTATTCATATTTAAAAAGTACTTTAATCTGAGCACTAAACATATACATTATGGTATATAACAACCAGGTTGTGGTATGTGTACTTTAACATCTCTGAAATTCATATTTTTCTCAATGACAGAATACAAATAGTAGCTCTGCATATTAGGCATGTAAAATTTCCTCCCTCAAGACACGATAAGGTAAACAAAAACAGCCAGGATTGTGGAGAATATTCAACCACACTACAACATGCTGATGAGTGCAGGTTGAAGTCGGGGAATACAGATGTGGAAGGACAAGAGTACAGAATAAAGGCCTTTGCTGCACTGCCCTATGCTGACCACTACATAGCCACGCAGTAGCCTATGACAACGTCTCTGTGTGTGTGTGGTGGTCCCACCATCCAAGCACTATCAAGGTTTAACTGCGCTTAGCTTCCGAAATCTGAAGAGAATGGATGCAATTCCAGGTGATATGGTCATTGGCATAAATATAATACAATGCATTAAGGTTAGTGCCATTGTATACCGATAGGAGAGATGAGGGTCCAGTCAGGAACCAAGCCTGGGGCATCTGATCGTGGCGTGTCACCTTCCATCACAGGGCCACACACTGAGAGATGCAGACCGACTGCCAATTGGTGCCACATCAGATTCCACACTTCAGTTTCCGCAAAGCCCTGCACCAACTCCCTCTCACCCTGGAACAAAATGCGTAAAAAAAAACACTGAATTGCTAAACAATTTTCAGAATCAGATATCACACATGTATAAACCATTACAGATTACTTTCTCTCTTTCAAAAAAAAGAGAAGAAAAATATGACTGGATAATAGAACTCTCCCAATGATATATTATACATTCAATATTTGGCAAACACTTTCAAGGGAAACCTAACAACACATATATAGCCAGACTAATTGCGCGAAAAATATGTGGTAGTTTGCCAAGCGAAGCAAAGGCATGCACTCTTTTTGTAACGCCCTCGGTCATTTTTTACCTCACAAAGGAACTGCAAGAGGAGCTGGAGGAGGCCGTCGCAGATTCCAAATCCGTACGGGAACCGTATAAAAAGCTGAAAGAAATTAACTTTTAGTTTATACATCTGTCCGACTTTAAGTAGTGTAAGCAATATTGTTTCCTCGCCAAAAAACTTTCTTTTTAAAAGCATTCATTTTTAATGTAGAGTGGATTATTAACTTCTAAAAGTAATAAATTCCAACCTCATAAACGTTAGTTTTATCCAATGTTAAGCTTGTGCATTATAATACATTATAATATTCACAATCAAAAAGCAACATATCTACTAACTCCACCATGCGCTCCTTCAGAATTACCAGGATACCAAAAGTATAATAAATGACTTGTGAGCTGCACATAAATATGTAGGAGATTGATCTCAAATCCCACCGTGTACCTCAATGTGGCTGGTTAGAGCAGCCTTGGAAGAGTTGAGTAAATCCTCAAAGTTGACTTCTGCAGCTGAGCCCAGGCTTGTCATCTGGGAAATTAGAATTCCTGTGGCACACTGTCAAATGTAGCATACCATGGTGTTGTGGTTTTAAAATACATCCACGTAATGTATTCCTACGTACGCAAGAAACAAACCAGTAACAGAGAATGTATGACTCTAAAAGTTATTTTAAAAAGAAAACCAATGTATTTTGTAAGAAAAAATGTTAGGCACTTTCAAAATTGTTCCACATTCCTACACATTTAAGACGAAACCAAAATACGTGGGAAAAAGTTCCAATGTAAAATAAATTATAGTTTTAAAGAATAATCCAAAAATGTTACAATATTTCATTTACTTTAATGTTGTATTATCATTGCATTGTTAAAAGAATTAGAAATTAAATGTTTCTTACAATGTGGGTGATCAATTGTGAATCAACAAATATTGAGCCAATATATTTCGCCATTTCTTCCAGCCTAAAAATCAACCAACAGTGATTTAAAAACAACAATTGGTTTATTTCACATCAATGGTTATGCAGTGAGGTATAAATTGCCCCCAATTTTATTCACTGTTGCCAGCATACAAAACCACTTACACCAGTTTGCATTGATCTTAATGCACACGATAACTGCAAGCATTTAAAAAATTACCAAATACTATGCAATTTCAACATTTAATAGAGAAAGGTAGCTTTAATTGTTCATGACATCGCAAACAATAAGCTTATGATTGAGCACCAACATGCTTAACATTTGTGTAGCTTTGGTCCCAATGCAATAATGCAGACATTACTGCCTCAATGCTTAACTAGCATGACTAAATTGTATTTTTTTTATTTTAATCACATTATAGTGAATTTTCAGCACACTAAAATTATAATACTAATAATAATGTGCAATGATACAAATACCAATGAATAACAATTGAATGATTACCAATCTATATCATTAAAATACCCTCCCGCTCCCCGCCTCAAATCACTGCACCTTATTGAATTAAATGATGACGTCACCCTGCTGCTGCTGCTCTATTTAAGACTGGGAGCAAGAGACCCTCACCATTCTGGCAAATTGCCCGATGAAGCTGGATGTAATTACCAGCGAAACGGCGTACTCAAATTTTAAATGATGTTGATTGGCTCTTCAACACACCGGTGGGCTAAAGAAGTGAATTATTTTGTCCTTTGCAAACGTGACACATTTTTTACTGTTTGGCCGTGTCGGGTGGTGGAGGGTTACGACACATTAATAAAGAACGCGATCTAACCCAAAAGCCTTTATTATGAATACAAATTATACTACAAGGCATTCCAATGATTTTCCTGCCATCTTGTCAGCTCTTATTCTGGCAGTCACTTGTGCTCTGTTGCAGAATATTTTTTTGCCACGCTCAACCACTGTGCTTGCAATGCACCAAGTAATTGGCTTGCCACACACAGAGTTTGGGAACCTCTACACAGCGGTACTTACTCTGGGGGAACTTGGCCCAGCTGTACGAGCAGCACAGTGAACAGATGCAGCACCAGCTCAAACGCCTGGCTGCTAACAATGTCGGTCAGTTCCATCTGTGCACAGCAATTATTCATATTTGTACAAGGGCAAAATGAAGACAAACCCAATACAATTGTAAAATAAATCTGTCGGCCAAATATTTAAAGTCAAAAGCAATAAAAGGAAATTCAAAAGAGCTATTATCTCCCGCTCAGCCCTCATCTGTTAACATGTAGAGGTAATTTTATATTGATATCACAATATGAGATTATTACGCGCACAAAATTTACTCATTCTCGAAGCGAGAAGACGACTCAAGAGGCAAGAGGAACCACAGGCAAACAGGAAGGCAGTCACGCGGTGAGCAAGCATCAACAACTGCACAAGCATTGCGGTTCTTTATAGAATGTGCTATTGGCCAATTAACGAGTGTTTACAAATGCAGTTTGTTATACAAATTATATTTAAAAATTACCGACCGCCATGACAGATCTAAAAAAGAACAAAGTGTACGTTTTTAACTGTACATAGAAGTCAGATACATTGGGGATGCGTTCCTGACAGGTATGACGAATATCGAAATTACATAAATCAGAGCAATTTACAAGGTAGGTGGAGGCGAAGGCTGAGGCGACAGATACGAGGAAGGACGATGCTGTCAGCGACGTAAGTGTGGGTTGAAGCGACACGAGTAGGGTAGTGGTATTAATAAAGTGACGAAGTATTTGTGAAATGATGTAAAAGTGAGGGATGTAAATCAGGGTACTACTGTATTACATAAAAACATTTCCAAGTTATTAATAATCGAGTATTTTTAAACAAAGAGAGTCTAAAATTATCCAAGGAACTCAGCTGTTTAAGGGTACCTTTCCTTGCAGAATATGCAATGTGGAAATGAAGAATTTGGGTGTATCAGCCAGCGCTTTACACATGGATCCACTCATTTGACAGCAAGAGTACAGCACCTAAGGAAGAGAGATCATAAAATATAAATGTAACAAATTCTCCTACAAACTGTATTATGATCTAATAATTCACTGCGTAACAATAAAAAAAAAAATGTTCCTGGGTAGTAATTGTTATTTCCTAATTGCTTATGCCTCAAAAGAACAGAAAATGGCTATTATACCCCACAAACTTTGCTTTTGTGACCAGGAAAGTGTTATTTTGAAATTTACCTATTTTCCAGAACATTCCAGATAAATTCAGTGCTGAGTAAACTTGGAGTAACTTAGAGAACATTCTAGAACTTTCCAGTAATATAAATAGTAGTATAAATACAGGGGCCTTAAGCCCACCAACTCAGTTTAGTTCCAGCTGCCTAAGTAGATACATATCTGCATTTTTCTGAGATGGCATCAAGAGGCTGCAAGCATCCGACAAACGCATTTTGCTATGTCTGCGGCCAATTTATTAGGACAAGAGCAAAAAAGTACTCTGTGGAAGCAGCTGCTAAGATGTGTGAGGCCGACAAGGCATATTTCGGCATGCCTGTCAGGGATCAAGACAAACCCTGGGCACAATTTCACCTGCGAGCAATGCAAAAAAACTCTGGAAAGGTAAAATTGTTACTCGGAATTTAATGTTTTAAAATTTGTAAAAACTTTTAAATTGTAAAAGTTTTAAATATTAAAATGTTTTAGAGTTTTCAATGTTATTGAAAAAATATATCATATATGAAAAATATTGTGGGAATCTCTTACACATTAGTCATGGGTGAAATAAATGTATTTTTGTAGGATGGTACAGAGGGGAAAAGAGAGCCATGAAGTTCGCTATCCTAAGAATTTGGCGGGAACCCACTGATCACTCAAGCAACTGCTACTTCTGCATGGTGGACCCTTACAAACGTCGAACCGGCGAGAATGCACCTGCTATCACGTATCCGGACCTTCCTTCATCCATGGCCCCAGTGCCACACTGCCATGAGCTCCCTGTACCCACTCCTCCGAAGAGAGGGCAGCCGTCTTTAGAAGAGAGCAGCAAGTCAGAGAGCGAGGAAGACGTAGATCCAGATGACAATTTCAGAAGTGGAGCTGAGGAGACAAACCTATACTACCCCAACCAAAAATACCTCAATGACTTGATCAGAGAGCTTGGTCTCACCAAGTCCAATGCCGAGCTTTTGACGTATAGGCTCAAGCAGCGGAACTTGTTGTATAAAAGTGTGCAAGTCGCAGATCAGAGGAAGCGTCACCAACCTTTTTGCAGCTTCTTCACCCGTCAAGATGGGCTCTGCTTCTGCCACAATGTGACCAGTCTGTTAGAGGTAATTGGAATCGCCTGTAACCAGAACGATTGGCGCCTCTTCATTGACAGCTCACCCAGGAGTCTCAAAGCCGTGCTGCTCCATAATGGTAACAAGTGCCCGTTTCTTCCCCTGGCTCACTCAGTGCACCTCAAAGAGGATTACAACAGCATCAAGACATTGCTGGACACCTTGAAGTATGATGAGTACGGCTGGGAGATCATTGGAGACTTAAAAATGGTGGCATTTCTGATGGGTCTCCAAGGTGGTTTAACCAAGTTTCCCTGCTATCTTTGCCTTTGGGACAGCAGGGACACCAAGGCACACTACCACAGGCGGGAACTGGCCACAGCGGACCGAGTTCTCTGTGGGGAGTAACAACGTCATGTGGGAGCCACTGGTGGACCCCTGGAAGGTGCTGATGCCACCACTGCACATCAAATTGAGCCTCATGAAACAATTTTTCAGAGCTGTAGATAAGCAGTCGGCAGCCTTCAAGTACCTCCAAGACTTCTTCCCTAAGCTGTCTGAGGCAAAGGTCAAAGCCAGTGTCTTCGTCGGACCACAGATAAAGAAGATCCTGGAGTGCAATGAATTCCCCAAGAAGCTCACTAGTAAGGAGAAAGCTGCTTGGAACAGCTTTGTCGTAGTGGTTCTTGGCTTCCTGGGCAATCACAAGGTCTAAAACTACGTGGAGCTGGTTGAGACTTTGGTGAAGAACATTGGGCTGTAGGATGTCCCTCAAAGTCCATATCCTTGATGCCCATCTTGATAAATTCAAGAAGATCATGGGGGCGTACTCAGAGGAGCAAGGCCAGCACTTCCACCAGGATATACTGGACTTTTAACGCCGCTACCAAGGACAGTATAATGAGAACATGATGGGAGACTACATTTGGGGGCTGATTCGTGAAAGTGATTTTCAGTGTAATCGTAAATCTCGAAAAACTACTCACTTCTAAATCTTTAGTAGTCATTTTTGTATTACTTTAGTATAAATATACATGTAAATTTAGATTCATGTTTTTTTTTCTGACTTTATGTGAATGAAAACACACATTCGCCCGTTTTCTCACTGAAAATAGGGAAATTTCAAAATATCACTGTCCTGGTCACGAAAGCAAAGTTTGTGGGGAATAATAGCCATTTTCTATACTTTTTTAGGCATAAGCAATTAGGAAATAACACTTACTACGGAGGAACAAAAATTGTGTTACATAGTGATATATATAATGGACACCGATAGAAAATGGAGAGAAAAACAAGTCTCTTTTTCACACAGAATGAACAGAAGGATATCCAGAAGTCATCTTAAGATAACCATATCCTACGTAAAAATAATTGTCTGTGAATGAAACAAATAATTATATATTAAATAATGTCCTAAATTCTACATTAGCATGTGATGAATCCAATTTCCATCTCATACAAATCATATGGAAATCAAACATCCTCTCTCTGGGTCTATCACCCTGGGTGGAATTGTACTTTAGAGGGTATTTATCAAAAGAGCAATTACAATGCTGGCAGTTTGGGATTGCACTAACCCGTAGAGCATTTGAGGCCTTCAGAGGATGGCTGAGGTCATTCACCAAGCCCTCTATCAGGTGATGCTGTGTTGGCTCCATCAGGCTCTCCACAATAAATTCTACCACCTGTTAAAGGAGATAGAAAAATACATGCATAAACATTGCTCAGGCAGCCTATATAAGTGACTGAAATACAATGACATGCAAATTCTAGAAGGGAAAAAAAGACTCTGACAGCATTGATTGATTATTACAGGGCTCATATAGGATGAATTATAAACGGAAACCATTATAAGACCACGTTGCCTCTACTGCCATCGACATATGCAATACAAATGTTTCATTTTGGACAGCATTTATTTAAAAGGTTGATTTAAAAAATAAGATGGTTAATAGGGTTTGATATATAATTTACTAAAATAATAGGTTTCGATTGTAACTAAATTCATAGCCATTAAACATATATTGCATTTGTATCCTTCACCAATTCTTTCCAAGTCACTGTTATCCATTTTTTAAGCCATTCAGAATAGTTGCGTAATAAAAACATTATTTGCCAAAAAACCACACATCTATATCCATTAAATACAACAAAGAATGTTGCAACCTATCAATCTAAAGCAGCACATTGTACAAGGGAATTTCGAAGGAATGCCCTACCTTGGTCTTGGCCACACAACATGGTTGGTTTTTAAGCGGAAAGTTCAGCAAAGCTGCCATAACAGCCATAAAGGCTCCAGAAACCTGGTCCAATCGAGCATGGGAAACTGCGGGTGCAGACAATTTATCACGTCACCACAACGTAGCCAAGACACGTATCAATACTACTATAATATGTTGCCCTGAAAGCAATTCATCCTACTTTTTTCCTTACATGACTTTTTATTGAACAGAAATAAAATGTTAGATATTCATTCATCGCAATGTCATGTCGTGAAACAAATGGCAAACACCCTCTTTTCAACATGACAATGTCAGACCACAACAATACCAGGTCATACGTGGGTGTGCTGCCCTCGCTCGCTACTACAGTTTAAATCTGGCAACCTCAGATTTTTAATCTGATTGACCCTTTGAAGGATAGCCGAGAAGAATAGCATTTACAAATTACACTGAATTTCGAATGTTGTTCACAAATGATTGCGATGCTCGTGAACCCTTCCACAGTGATGCAATTCTACCTGTGGTCACACTGTTGACACAAGTGCACAGAAAAGGATAGCGGCCTTGCTGAAAAAAGCCAGATAACCACATTCTAATGAATAACCAGTTAAGTAATTTTTTCATGTAATGAGAATACAAGGCATTTATGTTTGTGTATCCCTTATATTTTAATAATACCCCTCGCATTTAATAACAAATGCATTCTTACTGCCACTGTGTCAACTTGCGCTGTGAAACTAGGCAATATACAAATTTTAATTCAAATATTAATCCCACAACAATGGTATTTTTCAATATTTGGTTAAAAAAGTTTTTAATGAAGTGGTTGCATTGTAAAATACTAATAATATTTAGCATTCAAACTGCTGTTTATTGGAGAGTTGGTTTGCGATTCTTTGGAATGCGTATATGTTTGTGTATATATTATGTCCGTGTAAAATGGCAAACCTATTTTTTTCTGCACAGCTGGTTGAGTTTGAGTACTAAGCAGCAGAACCTGAATGAGAGCGGAGTTGTTGGAAAGCAAACTGGAGTAAAAATCTGCAGACACGGGTGATGAGTTTGCATCCATACCCTCGCACAGGTACACCAGGCACTATGTGTAGGGAGGAAAAAAAAATCAACAAAGGTTTCAGAATTAGACGGCCAATTTTACTTACTGAATTACCTGCATTGTATTAGCCTATACACTATGCCCTTGAGTTTTCAATTGAGTCAAGAGAATGATTATAGAGAAAGTCAATATAGATGCCTTTAAATCTATGTGACAGCAAAGAAAAGGCATATATCATATACAATTAGAGTAGAAATATTCGTACTAGCATGGCTTGTTCTGTGAGGCGAAGATCAGTGTCGATGGACTGATTCATCAGCTTCTGCAATATTTTAATGTACTCTTCAGCAGACTTTCCAAATCTCTCATAACTGCAACATAAGAGGATATCACGGAGGTTGAGGGAAAACAATACAAGTTAACGATTGCAAATGTAGCTTTAAATGTGCAAAATTAGCGAGAGAAAAAAAATCGTTTCTCCTTGACAAATCGAAAATAAAACATACAAAAATAGTATTCGTATTATCAACAAAACATTTACCATACTTTAAAGATACTTTAATAGTACTGTGGGTCTCCAACAAATACATGCCTGACAAGAAAACAATACTAAAGTAAAAATTACGTTTCGATTTTAAATAAAATTACGCCATAAACAGTTTACAATGAATGGAGTTCCTTCCAAATGACATGTGCAAAAAGGTTGAAGTGATATATTTTTTTAAACGGCTTACCTCTCTGAACATATATTTGGATTAGTGTTGAAATCACTGGCAAAGTAAGCAATGAGTAATGCGATTAGGTCTAATAGGACAGCTAGACACCAGGGTTGCTGGAAGATGATAGAAAACCATACATGAACAAATGCACAAATACAACACACGCATAATGCTCTTTTAATACTGCATGCATAAAACGGCAATTTATTTCTTGGATGTTGCAAGAGTTTAGATTGTTCACGTAAACACTGTATTTAAACAACGTAACTATTTAGGGATAGGATATGACATTATTGCAAGAGCAGCAGGCATCTAATGATGAAATTAGTTGATACAATCACAGGGTCAATGAAGGCATCAATTTATCTGGGATTTACGAAAATAGCATCATGCCGTCCATCACGACTGCTTAGCGAGTTACGTAAAAGCTGAAAGTGAAGATGCATTATGTACTTGTCGCACACTTGTACTGGCCAAGATCTGCTCCAGCAGCATGAGGGAGTGATGTGGAAGCTCGAGAGAACAACAGAATGTGTACAGCAGCTCTGAGTCACACTTAGTGGCTAACAGGTTTGTAATGACATGGAGCACAGGACGCAGTCTGGATGCTCCCTCCAGCATACCATCTAAAACCTGAACACAAGCCAGCACAAATAATAAAAAAATACAAATTAAATTTATGCACGTTTATATCTACTACCTAATACGCCGTTACCTCGTTATTGCATACTGAGATTCATGCTAATATTCTAATTGTAATGCATTGTTGATGCTAACATGATGTAATAAACAAAGGTAAGGGCATAGTGAAATTAGTACAGTAAATATATTGTTTATATGTTAGTAGTAAAATCACCATCTGTATGTATCCAATATTTCAAAATATTTTTCGAAGTAAAACGTGACAGATATGATCTGCATAGACGCTTGAAAACAAAAGCACATATATGGAACTAAATAATAATGTCATGTTACTATTATGAACAGAGCTAACACAAATAAATAACAGCTCAACAAACTAATACTCGTGTTTACAGGTAGGAACAACAGTTCCACACTGCCCACCAGGGATTATTTGTCTGTCTGTCGTGCATAGCCACGCCCTCGATTTGTATTTCATAGAGCGCTTCGAGCGGACTCAGCACCACGTGACGCGCCGCCCCACGCAGCTTGCGCCGCATGACACGAATCGCACGAATGCGCTGTCCAACCAAGTTCCTACCTGCCCACTCCGAAAGAACGTGTTAAATTACCTGAGTGGATGAGTCTCTCAGCCTGGCTCGAATGCGAGTCAAAAACTCAGCATCTGACAAAAGTGTCATGGGAGTGGTCAACTGTAGGTTGGTAGGATCCGTCGCTTCAATGAAATGCTGCCACTCGTCATCGCTGTCCATCTCCTGCGAAAACAGTCATTATTATAAGCACCTTTGTCCAAGACAATAAGATACAAGAGACTGTGTGAAGAAATAAAAAAAATGTAGTGGAATATCCACTTTGTAGGTCTTTGCTTATCAAGCTCATATCTGTATTGTGTAAAGCAAAAACGTGCAATCCAAATAAAAACATAGCTTTAACGTATGAATCACATAAAGTGTGATTCAATGTTATTTGAATATTACACCACTGACTTGTTCACATGGATGTAGGATGTTTCACTATTTAAAATGGTCATATTAAACTGTGATGCCTATGGCATTATTAACATACTCCAATGTCAACATAGCAGGGGTCATAATAGGTCCTTACAAATATTACCTCAATGGTGTCAATGTTATTTTGAGCCATCCAGCCGTCCAAAAACAATATATTAAAGGTGTTTCACACTGGGCTCAATCAAATTCAATTACCATCAACCAGGACTCAGCACACTGATTAATATGTATGTGAGAAAAAAACGAAAGTGGACTGAACATGATTTTTGCCAATTGTTATAGTACCACAACTACAAGTGTGTGCACACAAAGCAATGTCACAGCTTAATTTAAAACAAAGCTCTAAATGGTCCCAATTTTCGTGATTTTGCACAACATTGTGAAGGACAAGTGCTGTTTGTGGCCTATGGATTGGCACAAGACAACCTTATGTTTATTTGGAATCCATAAATTAATGTATTAATTGTATAACATATAAGTGTGTTGCGTCGTATAACCACGCGGAGACGGAACTTCTTGTAAGGGCTTTCGCCGTTTATTAACACGGTTTAAACACTCGGCTCACACCAGGGGTAGGTGTTCTCTATACTCGGTCCTTCCCATGGACCCCCAAGCTCAACTCGTCCTAACCTCGGCTATCCCTTTGGCTCTCTCACTCGGGCCGGGACGGGGGTTCATTCAACACCGCCCGGCCGAGGAGAGAAGAACCCCACTCACTCTCAGCCGATTCTCACAGACTTCTTCGAGCCCTACCCTCGGCTATCTCTTCGGCTCTCCCACTCGTCGACCCCGGACAGCGGTTCAGCCAACACCGTCCGGTCACGAGCGGGAGAGACCTCCTTCAGCCGACCCACACTCCGGGCTCCCACAACGATCACGCCTTCGTCACGGGGTCCCCCTTAAGTACCCCTTGGGCGGCTCCTCCCCTTCACTCGGACCCGCCCCTGTTCTCGAAGGTGTCTCCTTACAGCGCCCATGACATGACGTCATCACACTACTCTTCTACAAGTGCATTGGTGTAATATGTTAGGCCTACTACACAAACAAATATAACTTGTACGTGTTTAATAGGTTATGCTATGGAGATGCACATTATGTAAAATTCTCAATAAATGTTTGCATTACGAATAAGGAAAAAAAAAGCAAGTGTAACAAAGCTCTGCTTGTAACCGTGTACCTCATTGTCAAGGTCTACATTGTCGATGCTTCCGTTGGCACGTCCTGGCACGGCGCTGGGGTTCTGCCGTGTTAGAGTACGGCTTCCGACCTCCACCTCTGGAAATTCTTTTGCGTAATCAGCACCAATTCGATCTACCCTAGAAAAAAAAAGCGATTCATACTTTTTACATGACTATCTTTGAAAACAGATATTACACTTTTTTGCATGATCATCTTTCAAACAGAGATATCTTTGCAAATTTGCAAGTTAAAAATAATAAGATTTTACATTTGAAACTGCAAAGCATAATGACTGTTGAATATAAATGATTTTGTCTGGATTTCACTTTTGGCAAGCACACTAGAATTGTTTTTAAATCGTTTAAACACTGCTGATGATTCAAAATGTTAACCAAAAATAAATATTTATTCTGGAAACAAAACTTCTCAAAAGAATACCAATGTGTGCACTTACTTTGGTGTGGGTGGCCTATTTTCCATTTGCCAATCATCCTTTCTTGCATCACCAACCTGCTTCACAGCTAAAGTGGCAGCAGAACTTACAGCTTGTTTGGCCATTGATTTATGTTTAGAGGCTAATGCACTGTGTGAAGAAGCCTTTTTCTCCAAAACACCTCGTTGTCTTTGAGGTGCGTTTCCACATTGATTATCTTTTTCCTGTTATTAGCATTGAAAAGAAAAAATAAGTGTAACCATCAATTTCTTGAAATGATAACATTTTTCAAAAGTAACCATTTGGGGTGAGAAATGCATCCTAATTTAACCACCTTGTTCTTTGCTACTTCTGCCATCTTTTGCCGTGCCTTGCGTAGAATCTTTGACTGCCCACTGGTAGGTGCCAGTTCTGCTGCCTGTTTTTCTTTTTGTGCCTGAAGTTCAGGGCTGAGGTCCTCCGTCAGTGGATTTGTTTCCTCGGCAGAGATGTCATCCAACACTGCAATTTGATCAAACTTTAGTAAGAAAATATTTGTCACATTAAGCATATACTCAATTCCACACTCATAAGGGATACTTTATGGTGGTAGTGGAGAATAAAATAATATTGAATGGATAACCTTGAACTTAGGTGAGCAATTGCCACTGAAATTATTAAAAATTCTTTGTTAGACCATGCAGTACGATGAGGTACGAGCTGCATGCAAGATGCTGTGTGGTATGATAAGTGCATGCGACTTCTTTATAGAGCTGTATGCAGCCCACTGGATGTATAAGTTGCCTTAAAAGAAATATGTGGAGCAAGGATCCATGCAAAATCCTCGTGGATCACGGCTGCATTGAGTTGCCGTCGGGCCGCCGCATGGCTTTCTTGTCATCACCAACTTTGTTTGCACAGCAAACGTTTCGGTCCCTGCCATGGCAAACCAAACGTTTAAATTTCTCTCCGGGGCGCAGATGCTGATCCCCTTGCGGTTTAAAAAGCACCTAGATTGCAAAACGGCTTCGCACGGGTTGTTGATGGTTCCCTCCACCAGGGCGGTTTCACGCACAAAATTTGGTTTATGCGCAGACTTTGGTTGCAACCTTTTATTCAGGTCCTGAATGTCGGTCCGGACACGTCGGTGTTTCAAGAGGGCACTGTCTCAGCTCACGTGTCGGCTGCAGGTGACGTTTATAAAAACGGTGGGAATATAGGTGTTTCAGCGGCTACGGGGCAGGGTGAGGACGTTGACGAGGCATGGGTAAACACGCTCTGTTCCGAGAGCAAGGACATGTCTGAAACACAGAGGCTCGAGCTGCGTGCGCTCTTATCGGAATTTGGCGATGTATTTAGTAAATCCAAATTCGACATTGGCTGCACGCCTTTATTGCGCCATCACATTGACACGGGAAATTCGGGCCCTATTCGTCAAAAACCGTACCGCCTGAGTCCCGCGGAGAAGGACCATGTGCGCTGCGCGGTGGATGAAATACTGGCCGCAGACATTATCGCTCCCTCCAACAGTCCATGGGGTGCACCCATCGTTCTTGTAAAGAAACAGGACGGTAGTTTGAGGTTCTGCGTGGACTTCCGTAGACTCAACAAAGTCTCTGTGGCGGATGTGTACCCGCTCCCGCGGACGGATGACTCGTTAGACGCGTTGTCAGGGGCGCGGTTTTTCTTTACGCTGGATTTGATGTCGGGATTTTGGCAGTTGCCCATAGATGACAGCTCTTGGCCAAAGACTGCATTGCACACGCCCCAGGGCCTTTTTGAGTTCGACCGGCTCCCGATGGGATTGCACTCAGCCCCAGTCACATTCCAACGGCTGATGGAGCTATTGCTAGCGGGCCTACAATGGAATACGTGTTTGATTTATCTCGACGATGTCATTGTGTTTGGACGCACGTTCGAAGAGCACCTTCAGAAGTGGCAGGCTGTTTTCCCCAAATTCGGGCTGCTAACTTGAAGTTTAAGCCGCAGAAGTGCTGCAGAGATCGGTCAAATACCTGCTGAGATCGGTCAAATACCTAGGCCATATCGTCGTCAAATCCGGGATTTCGACGGACCCTGACAAAACTGCGTGCTTTCTCATGTGGCCAACCCCCAAGTCGGCGGGTGAGGTACGTAGTTTTGTCGGATTTGCCTCTTATTACCGATGCTTCATCCCCGGGTTCGCCACGATCGCAAAGCCGCTCCATGTCCTCACGGCCAAAGGCCAGAAATTTCGGTGGGGGGCGGAGGAGGCCGCGTTTGCCACGCTGGCAAAAGCCTGGTCAACGCGCCTCGCCTTTGGTACCCCAATTTTTCTTTGCCTTTCGTCCTTGAGACTGACGCTGGCAATACTGGTATTGGCGCCGTTTTGTCACAGGTGGTGGACGGAGTAGAGCGTGTGGTCGCATACGGCAGTAGGGTGTTTTCTACGGCCGAGCAACACTATTGCGTTACGCGCCATGAGTTACTGGCAATTGTTTATTCGTTCAGCAGTACCGGCCGTACCTCTATGGGTGAAAATTCCAGGTGCGATCAGACCACGCAGCCTTGCAGTACACACTGCGTGTTGAGCAGCCGTCCGGCCAGCTGTCCCGTTGGCTCGAGGTCTTTCAGGACTATGCATTTGAGGTCTCGTATAGAAAGGGCGTCCGCCACTCGAATGCTGACGCGTTGTCATGTCTGCCAACCGGTGAAGATTGCGCGTGTACATCGGGCGCGGGACGGTGCAAGCCCGCCAATTCAGCTCCACCCCGGGAAATCGTCGCTGCGGCCGATGTCACGCACACGGACACAGCTGACACATGTGACCACACGCTCGGTCTCTCCAACTCCGAGTGAGGACGCCTCATTGTTAGCCATCAGACTCCGGGTTCGTGACTCCGCAGAGGGTGACAGCTGACGACCGTTAGCCACAGTCATTCTGAGAGGGGGCCTCCTCATGCGCTGGGACGCATAATTACTAAAGTATAACGTCGTAGTTCCCACCATCCTGCGGGGGAGGTTGGCTTAGGCAACGCACGGACATCTTACGCATTTCAGGGGTCGCAAAAACCCTGTCCACCCACTGCCTGAACTTCTTCTGGCCCCGCATGGCGGCGGACGTCCAAAATGTGCTTAGAGGATGCACTGCATGTGCCCGCCGGAAACCTACACCGAAATTGGCATGACCCCCTCTCCAATCCATTTATGTATCGTGGATGAATGAACTCATCGCACTCGATATTCTGGGTCCGTTTCCCGCCAACCAGCGGGGTAACAAGTATCTGCTCGTGGGGGTAGTGTATCTTTCTTGGTGGGTGATGGCCTGGCCGGTGCCGGACCAGTCGGCAGCCATCATTACGGATCCCTTTCTCCACGGGTACGTTCTGAATAAGGGGGCTCCAGAACGACTCCTTACGGACCAGGGCAGAAATGTTTCGTCAAAACTACTTAAGGAGGTGTGTGACCTATTGGGCACTAAAAAGATCCGCACCTCGCCCTATAATCCGCAGACCGATGGCATGGTGGAGCGTCTACATAGGATGTTCACATCCATGCTATGTCATCAGGTTAACGAACAACAGACCGACTAGGACTTGCATGTTCCAGGGGTCCTGGCCGCATATAGATTGTCCCCCCATGCGTCCACAGGCTACTCGCCTTTTTTTCTTATGTATGGGAGGGAGAAAAATCCGCCCATTGACGCACAGCTAAATCCGGATCTGGCTCAAAAGAAACTTCCCGACTCCGTACGGGTTCCCCTACAGTGCCTATCGGAGGCTAGGGAGGCCTCCCGCGGGAACTCGGCCTTGAAGCAAGCTGCCAACGAGCGGCAGGTGGGTGCCTAGGAGACTGGGACCAAATGGGCAGTTGGGGATAGGGGTGTGGCTTCATTGGCCCCAGGTTCCCGTAGGGACGTCCCCTAAGCTCTACAAACCGTGGCGGGGGCCTGTGGAGATTGTCGAGGTAAAAAGCCCACAAAGCGTCCGCATACAATTCGGTCGAAGGTGCTAGTTTGTTCATGCGTCGCGCCTCAAACCGTTTTGTCCGCCGGACGAAGCTCATTCATCATCTCAAATCTCTGGGTGCTGTGTGTCCGGTGTGCCCGACGAGCCGGGGCGTGCGTCCACAGGAACGATGCCTCAGAGATGCTCCGCCTCTTCTCCCTCAGGGTCCCAGCTACTGAGGTCTGGGGAGCCGCCGAACTTGTTGCCGGTTTCGGCGCAAGTCAGGGGCGGACAACCATTGTCGGATCTTTTCTCTCCGGTTGAGCGGCCTCTTCCTTCGCCACTTGGAGAGGGGCCGCGGGCCTCGGGCCAGCCTTGTCACACGGGTTTGAAAACTGGCCGCTTCCTGGCTGCCGGGAGGGATTGATCACCCCTTGAGATTGCCGTCCCTTCTTCTTTATCTCACGGCTCTTGTTTTGTGTCGTTGGGGCGCGTTGGTCGGGGTTATTGTTACACTTACCGTTCACATTACATTGGGGGCCGCGCCTTGCTGTGAAATTGGCTGTGAGACTAGGAGGTTTTTTTTTGGGTTGTTGGAAAATTTTCTCCTCTACTCTTTCCATTTGGGGTTTCACAGCCGGGTCGGCTGAAATTTTGTAAAGGGGGGGGGGGGGTAATGTAGAGACACAGTCAGATGTCTCTGTGGGTCACGCCAGCCAGTGCTAGAGGAGCGCCGGGTGCCCCGATTGAACGAGCTAAGGGCACGTGGCCAGAAGCGGGCCTCGATTGGACTAGCTAGGGGCACGTGACCGGAAGCGGTGCCCGATTGGAGGAGTCAAGGGCACGTGACCTGAAGCGGTGTCCTCAATTGGAGGAGTTAAGGACACATGGCCGGAAGCGGGGGCGCCGTCCTTGATACAGCAAGGGAGGGGGATTCAGGGCTCGTTCAGGGATCAAGCTAGTTAACACATATAGTGAGCCAGCATAGGGAAGTTAGCCACACTTAGCAACAGAATCCGGTGTATAGTGAATTGTTTAATAAACGCGTTGCCTCCAACAACAGTGTGTGTGCGCCTCAGTTGACATACACTACACTTGCACCAAAGCTGGTGAACTGCCAGACCCGCTCTTTGAGGTATGGGTCCGAGTTTATAATCAATTCAAATTATATGTATTTGGAGAAAATTCCCCAAGTTATATGACAACACTAATAGCAATTACGTAAATAGAAAATTGAAATGCAGTTTAAAGTATATATATTTTAGTTAATTAAATACCTCTACAGTGTTTTCTATGCAGTATTTACAATTCTTAAACCAATGAGTTGACCAGTTTCCTACATCATATCGCATGTATTATGTATGATATTATGTATTACTTGTGGGCAGCCTCTCCTATGGACGGGGTGACGTGACACTCGCCTGAACCCTCGTCAGACTTACCAGTTCAAACTAATATAGTAGCAAGCTAGTTGATTTTCAATAGCTCCCCATAAGCACAATCATCTCTTCCCAATGGAACACACCTATCGGTTTGTATGATTTTGAAATGTGGTTGTGGGGATTACATCATGTGCCGCACTCTTAAAAATGGCAGACTGGATAAGTAGCATTGGGGCCAATAAGTCGACTTATGATGGAAAAGGTAATACCGTTTTATAATACAACTAACTTGCTGAATCTATAGATCACAAACCATCAAATGGCACCTCATTCAGTTAATATGGTGGAGTGATATAGGATATTTTTTCCAGACAAAGACCAACACTTGCATACAAACATACAGATTTGGCTCTTATTATACAGAATGTTTTCTAAAGCATGACTTGGCACTATGAGACCATCTCCACCACTTGTAATTGACCTTTATATTATGTTTTGCATGCAGTATATTGCATACAGCATTCATTCTGTACCGTATGGCATAGCAGGGTGAGTTACATGCAAATAGAAAAAGGGACATCACAAACATCACAATGCATGCAGTTACCGATTCCTGGTCCTGCAACATATAATAAGGCTTTGCGGTTATTTCTGACCAAAGTTTAATTATTGCTCATCTCAAACTGTTCAACTAAAGTATTAGGAAATGTTTAATTTACTTCACAATAAACAAGTCCCTCATCTTATTCACAAAAAATGTAAGCAGCAACCATACCAATAACTTTTCCAGCCACAAATGGGTGGTGAAGGAGTGCTGGCCAGGAAAGACGTAATTTCGGTTCCTTTGTCAGCAATCCCTGCAAGAAGTTCTGAAACAAACATTTAAGTGAATATTGTAAAACCAATGCTATTAAAGCACACCATTGTTTTTAGCATAATGTGCCCTCTATACCAGTGCCCAGATTCATTCAAAACATGATTTTAGAGTAAAAAATAACCTACCCTGAACTCTGCGCTCATGTTCTTAGGCCACTTGACAGGATCTTTGATGATGAGGCTGACCAGTTGAAAAATGCTGTTGGTGTAGAAGGGTGGCGTGCCAACAAACAGCTCGTAGAGGATACAGCCCATGGACCAAAGGTCAGCTGTATGGTCATATGGCTTCTCCTCCACCAACTCAGGAGACATGTACAATGGCGTTCCTTTAATGGAGGTCAGTACAAGGGTATTGATGCTCATGGCCCGGGCAAACCTGCCAAAACAGCAGAAACAGGTAAGATGAAATCTTTTTTCAATAACATGTCAGACCTCTCCAAAAAAATTGCTCAGATGCCATAAATGATCCATGAGCACTCTGGAGACTCCGAGTCTCTTAAGCCCTTCTGCAATAAATCAGGTAAGCACCAAGGAAACAGTGAGGCGGTGTGTGTGTATCATGCCTTTCATCCCGATTGATATTCTGACTGACATGGATCACTTTTTATAAAAGTATTCTAAAGTGTTATTTGCCTTTGTCATTACGAGTAATATATGCTGTCTGTAAAGACCTGTACGTTTAAAATGTCAAAAACTAAACTTTAAACAAAATGCTAGACTGTATACATAAATGTACAGTAATAGTCAAAAGTATATATTCTAGAAACACAGATGGCCACATAAATGTAGTGAAAGTTTTAATACTGACCCAAAATCACAGAGCTTGACAACCCCTCCTTTTCCGAGCAGTATGTTTTGAGGCTTCATGTCCCGATGAAGGATGCGATGAGAGTGTAGATAATATAATGCAGAAACCAGCTGACATGCAATCTCACGGACCTGCAAAATTAACTTGTATCATTAGGTCATCGAGACCATAACCAATGTGCAGTGCCAATACATAATTCCCGTGATATTAGCATTACGACACAGATATTACCTGCTCTTCAGGAAGGTTTCCATCATCTTCCAAGATCTGAAATAGCTCTCCTTCTGCATAATCTGTTACAACCACCACCTGCAGGAAACAAACCATGCCAATGTACAATCCCAACTTTTTCGGTCTCTGTCACACAACCATCACATACTTGTGTTGTGGCAGTTTTTTTGTAATACACATCTACTTCATAAAAAAATGCACTGCTATACATCGATCAGGTACTTTTCATGACAATTGTAAGAAGCCACTTTTACAGCAGCAACAAAAAGCGTTTATAAAAAGCCAAGGTGTCAATCACCACTTCCTCCAGTATGAACGAGAAAAACTAATTACAAAAATCTAACCTTAAAATAAAAACCACTGGTTGCTAATTTATTTGTAAAGCACAGATGTTGGTTGCATAATGCTGGCACAAAGAAGCAAATGCACACCCAGTGTGAAAATGCAATTATGCACTTGCTTCAAATTCTAATTTTGTATCCAAAGCAATGTTTGAGATATATCCAGATTATTATCTAGTCTCTGCACAACGGCGAAATAAACACTTTGACCAAAATTGCACTTTTGTTGTTGGGATTTGGTCAAAAACTAAATTTATTTGGTTTCAACTTTTCTGATTAGTTCTAAAGTAGTATAAACACAGCCATTTGTGCAAACAATTATCACATATCCCATTTAAAAACACTGTCTTGAACACTAGTAGTGAATCGTTTCTGTTATTGTCAAGACAAAAAGTGGGTCCCACTGCATTTACCTCCTTATCAGTCTCAAAGCTGTCCAGCATCTGGACAATGTTCGGATGTTGAAGGCCTCGCATGATATCAATTTCTCGACGCAGGTTTCTCAGCTCCTTGTCTGAGCGACCAACCTTTGGGATGAACTTGAGGGCTACAACCTGAAATATTAAGAGTGTTTGCCTTACTGATCAAATACTACACAGCTTGAAACGTTATAAATCAAATGTTTTGCATGACAAACTGGAATTCAAGGTCAGAGAAAAGCATAAACTTTGTTGTAAATTGTTAAAATGCAGTTCAGGTTTTTTTCTATCTGAAACAAACACCATGTTTGATTTATAATTATAACCCTGGGTCATTCAAAATTACTTACTTGGCCAGTATATCTTTTTCTTCCCTTGTATACCTTCCCAAATGATCCCTCTCCAATCATCTCCAGCACGTGGTACTTTTCCATGGTCCTTGGCCAGAAGTGCTCCCAGGTTTGTGAATTACTGCTGTTCTTGAAAAGGTGCCGCTGTGATGTACTTCACACGACTGCGCGAAGGAAGTTTGCTTTCTGAAGATGCGACATCACAGTACCCGTGCCTGCATGAACAGTGCCTGCAGGGATCAACAAAGCTCATTTATGATTTTAAAAGACAGCCACTGATGTGATTTTGAGTATCAATTAACTTGATAACTTTTCCAGTTATATTTAACTTGTATACGTTGTAATAAAGTTGAGAGATACATCGTAGTTGATTTAGTTAAGATCGCACAAGTGAACTTGAAAGGTGCATTGAAAAGTGTTGATGCTCCTGCCGATACTGCTGTTATGGAGTGACTCATGCTGCCAGCTATAGCAGCAAAGTTTGGTCGTGCACGTTATGTATATCGTTTATTGTTAAATTTGAATCACAGTTCCTATGATCACCGTTACATTGTTTTTATAGCTTTATTTTTGTGATTTCGAAAACGCATGGTTAAGCCATGTTTGTTGAAGTACGGAGTTAGCCTAACTTCATCTAAATTGTCTTATGGTTATTATTAGACTTGCGTCCCATTGGGATTTTTGCACACAGCGCTGATATACGGTGCTTTTTTCTGGAAGATTTTACTGTTTTTTCCTGGATGTTTCTGTTGCGCGTCGTCACTTTAAGGTGTTCTTTGTTCACGTTTTGTTTGTTGCGGTTGCACCCGAGTCAAGTGGGCCATGGCTCACAGGGCTATACCTAATCAATTAAACTGAAGTAAATGCAAATGGTGTGTCATACAACCCTCATCCGTCTGACATGGCCGAAAGCCTTAGTATTATATTTGACAAATGAAACTAAAACCGTTTTCTTGTGTGAAGTATGTGCAATATCTTTATTCGTTTACTAAATCTGCACCATGTATCCTTGCGAATGCTGTACATTTCTCATTCAAAGCGTGATTGTGGTGACACTCATAATGGTTGACAAAGGCGCAAGGAGAGATTGTGATGGGCGACATTTGTCAGCCGAACACTCGAACCACAGCACGATATCGTGCTGTGGTACACACAACAGTATTAGATCAATCCAGTACAGCTGATTAAATCGGGATCATATGCAGCAGTTTACATTTTTTCCCTTGATTTTTTTTGTACACATTTACCGGGCGACATTCTCCAAATCGCGTGGATTTGTGCACGTATCCTTAGGCTAATATGCATGCGATAATACAATAATGTTGTTGTCAGTAATCGCTTGATTTAACACGGCTTGCAAACGCCACACTGCACGTGGGCTCTGAGACTCAAACCACGGTCGTCTAGACAACGCTAAGAGGGCCAACAACGACAGCAGCAGAGTTCGTATGGGCGACAAGCTTGGGGCCTCAAAAAAATAATATAAAACAATAAAAATTGTCACGACGTTTCGACTGCAACACAAGTAATCATCATCAGGTGTGAAATCCACAGCAAGAAAATTTGATTCTTTCCCTTATACGTGACTTTACCGAAAGCTTGGGGCCTCGTTTATAATAAAACGTTCGTACATGGAAACTATACGTACACAACACACTCTCTCTATAGATGATACACTATATTCACACTCACACATCAGATATAATAACGCAGTCAAGACACCTTTAGAGAGCTCCGCTTCGTTGTGCGAGGCTCGCAGAAACAGACCAAAGCACCTTCGTAATTAGTACGTCCCCATTGCCTGATGACCACAGGCCACACACACATCGAGGCACCTTGATGACCCTCCTGTGAGAGTCCACGACACGTTCACAAGCCTCAGGGTGCAATGTCACATTTGCTACGACTCGGGGGCAAGAACTGGAAGCCGCGTCGTCCTCGCGGCTATCGCCTCACGAGTACAGAACCGAAGGCAACTTTTGCCGCCCCCCCCCTTCTCCCAAAGATATCGCTGTTAATGGCACGAGGCTCGATAATTATCGTAGCGATAGGCTGGGGGGGGGGGGGTGACCACTCGAGAACGACACCGGCGAGACGAACGCAGCGCGAACCACCCCACCACACACCTCTCGCGATCACAATCATCAGCGCGACTTCTCTTCTAACGGTGTTAATTAGCAGTGTAATGAACAAATGTGTGTGTGGCAGCACGGAGGGGTTTTGTTAGGGGTTAGCGGGCAGGAGATGTTCACCGATGCTCTCCGAAGCGGCGGCCGCGAGTTTCCTTCCCCTCCCCCCACGCGCCAATGGCGAAGAGTCGCCGCCAAAACCATAGGTGTCCGAGGAGCGCCTGTCAAGATTTTTTTTATTTTTAATAAAAAATATAAATTAATTGTAACTTGCATCTTGAACTATTGTTGTTATTGTAATAGGGGTTTACCCTTGTATCTGGTACAAAAACTGACACCTTTATACAAGGGATCATGTTTGGATTGACCACAACACAAGCAGTCAAAATGCAAACAAAAATAAACAACTCTGATAATATACACCATTGGAACCTCATTTGCCAGTAACAAAATATGCTAATTGTTTTTTTACCCTTTTATATGGCAACAAAACTGACACCTTTTTTTTACAAGGAGTCATGTTTGCATTGACCACAACACAAGCAGTCAAAATGCAAACAAAAAAAAACAATTCTGATAATTATATGCACTGTCCTTGAAATTGTTTGGTTCACACCCGAGACAGCTTTTCTTAGAGCCTAGTCTCCACTGGTGTTGGACCAGATGACGCCAAAAGGCGTACTACTCAAAAACAGCGCACTATCAGAGTATTAAGAGCTCGGGGTAAGCATTTACACTATGAGACCTCCTTTACCAGTATCAAAATATAGTAATAGGGTTTTATCCTTTTATCTGGTACAAAAACTGACACCTTTATACATTTCCCTTTATAGTACAGCAGTAGTATTCCAGCATTGTTATTACTGACAATGGTTTTGAGTTTTGACTTAACTGGATCATACTTTACACAAATTAAACAATGACTTAGCACCAGTTTGATTTGACCTCTCAACACTTTCCATGTCAAGCCAATGGTAAGATGTTTTTTTTTCCTGTATATATTTTCAACTACGGTGTCTCCACCTATGTCAACGTTTACTCCGAGGAGGAGTTAGCGCTTAAAATGCTCACTTATAGTATATTTATATATTTTTTATGACAGATGTCGTGAGCTTTAGTATTCATTCCGAGCTTGCACTCTGCAGTCCCCTGTCATCATCATTCATGAGCCATAATCAATTCACTTGCAGGATGAGGGCCAGGGGTTGGGTTGCATAAGACAACTTTAAGTGAAATCATCCATTCGGATGTTCCACTGCAAATCAGTGTAAAGTAAGAGCCATTTCAACTTAAGTACATAAAATGAAAACTTTTACAATAAAAACTTTTTTTATGATTGGACTTATTGTGAATAACATTTGTCGCGAAAGCCTACGTGTTAAATTCAGCTCAAGTTGTTTACGCAACCGGCAGCGGTCCCTTAAGCACTTTATAAAAACATAAATGTTTCCTTGAGTGAATCAGGCATCTCGGAAGGCACCTAAGCACCGTAGAGGGGAGGGGTTGTCGTGTGGGGGAGGGGAGGGGTTCGTTGGGGGAGGGGAGGGGCTGTAAGGGGTGCTCAATGCTGATTCGTTGGGGGTCAAGGGGAGGGGGCGGAAAAGGGAACTCAAGGACCCCCCCCCCCAAACCACGACCCCCACCCTTGGCCAGGACCCCTCGGTTGCCATCGCAACGGAGCGTAAACAACGCGGAGGCGAACAGACGCACGTGGACGTGACGCTGGGGGCAGAGCGGTCAATTTTTGTCGTTCTTGTCGTTCTTTTAATGGTATATTATTTTTTATATATATACAGATTTTAAAAGTATACGATCCCCGGCCACGGTTGGTAAATAAAATTTACAAAACGTCCATAAGTAGAGTGCAAAGTTTGGGCCGCGTGTGTGTGCGAGCTTCTAGCAATATGGCTTTATACACGAGGTCATCCGTTCAGATGCCACCGGACGTGGACCCGACCAAGGCCACCTTGGCCTTCGGGGACAGGGCGCTGCCCAGGTTGTGCAGGGAGTTGCAGGGGCCCGAGCTGCTGACCCGGCAGCGAGCCCTCATGGCCCTGTGCGACTTGGTGCACGAGCCAGAGATGGCTTACGAGGCGGTGCGTGTCGGTAAGAGCCTCCTACTCCTCGCGGGTGATGGACCTGCCAGTATTTTATAGGTTTGCGTCGAACTCAGACCCAACTTCGAATAGACATTGCCTTGACACATGGGGAATTTCATCAGCAGTGACTTTAAGTAAGTCTGATTTTGCTGACGAGACGATGATTGTCAATATCGATCCAGAGTTTGTATTATTAAATCAACGTTTGCTGCAAAAAGAT
Organism: Lethenteron reissneri; assembly: GCF_015708825.2. Classification (NCBI taxonomy): domain Eukaryota; kingdom Metazoa; phylum Chordata; class Hyperoartia; order Petromyzontiformes; family Petromyzontidae; genus Lethenteron; species Lethenteron reissneri. The sequence continues at coordinate 6,532,234 of NC_083805.1, forward strand.
ACACTTCCAGAAGGCGGTGTGGCTCATAGGATGTGTAATGCATACTTTTGTAGGGGTGTTAGGGGAAGGATTCCCACCAATAGGAGGGGGAGTGGGACGGTGACAGAGGAGGGGGAGGAGCAGGTGAGGAGATATCAGGGAGAGAACGGGCAAGAACGAGATTGGGACGGCTGGGGACAGGTGTGGATGGGAGGAAAGGAATAAAAGACAAACCCCCTGCAACCTTGTGCCGGCTCTCCTTGACACTTTTTATCTGGAGAGAGATGTGGGAAGGAGCTATGTCTGATGGTTTATTTTGTTTCCCATTAATGAGCCTGTAAGGGTTCGAGGTAGGGTTAGTGTTGTACTGACAGAGGTTAGGTGAAGATGGAGATGGAGTAACCTATGAAATCAGCTTGCGTGAAGGTGCTAGGTGGGTGTTGGTGACGGCTTGGGGGAGGAATTCATCCATGACTGGAATGACATGGCTGCTGAAGATCTAGAGGTCATAGGTCAACGCATAATATGGAATATCGCCAACGAGACACCGGCAACTATAGAGCTGCCACGTTTTGATGATGCACTTGCGGGAGACTCACCAAATGTTACTATTGCATTTAGTTATATGGAGTGAAGGCTGACTGAGGTTTGAAATTACACATGAAAGGGTGTAAACTGTAGAGGCATGGTTTCATCGTGCGTGGACACAGATTTTTATGTTCTGAAAGTTACATTTAAGCCACCACTGACAGCATGGACGAAATCTTTAACAAATTGGTAAATTATCACAGTTCTTGGTTCTTTCGGTAAAGTCACGTAGAAGGGAATTTTTTTATTATTATTTTATTATTTCCCTTCTACGTGACTTTACCAAAAGAACCAAGAATATTAATCCCTGCAGTCACGAAAGCTTTAAATCAAAATTTATCACGGTACCTGTATAAACTTCGCTATTGCTATTGACCAGCGTGGTCAAGTACATGTTGTATGTCATGCTTTATCCCAAACATAACTTTTAAGGGTCCACGTTTTTTTCTCTCAAAATATTGTATTCTTATTCTTTTTTACAAAAACACCAGCACTATCCATCACTGCTACCTGAACAATATGGTGCAGGAGAACATGCCCTTGCCTATATGTTCTCTTCTGTCTGTTTCAAAACAACCAAGTTTAAAACGTCTTTTACGAAAGAGTTTGTTGGACAGACGAGACATTAAAGTGCTCATATAATGAGCCAGGGAAGGTCAGCCTTAGAGGGGGTAAATAGGCTGAGCAGCAGGAAGACATTGTAGGCCAAGATAATGGCAACACTGAATAAAAAGCAACAGACACTTTCACGAGAAAGCCATCAGAGTGCAGCCTCATTTGCTCTCAGAACATCAACGTGAACAAAGCCTGCATCAAACACACTCTTAATGTTCCCCACACAGCGGTGCCGTATGTGGAAATAGAAAGCTAAACCATTAACCTGTGTTTTTGCTGTGGTGGGAATGAATATGTTACGTTTACAGGTTGTCTAGAGTGTCTGAGGTCACTGCTGGTTGACGAAGATGCCACAGTTCGTTGTAAGACGACAGAGGCCCTATCCATTATGGTCTCGCACAGCATTACCAGGTAAATTTGCATCATATACACAAAATATTTAGCTGGGTGGAATATTGGTTTGAGTGTGTGGCTCACAGTGTGAAGGCTGTGAATTAAAATCTCGGTAGGGGGCCAACTGATTAATTCAATTTGTAGAAAGACAACCATATTACTATGGTTAGACTCATTCTATAATTGGAACGTGTAAACAGATTATGAACACCATGTAATGTATGCTTTTTTGTCCTGCATAAAAACAATGGATGAAAATTATTAACCAATATTTACCAAGTTTGTAATGTTTAACATGTCTTTTTGTCCATTATTATGCTTCTAACAGGACAATGTTTTTGTCCATGGATTTGATTTTGCCGCTGTCTCATCTCTTTGACGATGATGTAGACATCTGTCGATTAAATACCCACAAGACCCTGGAAATGCTGTCTGAAATTCCTCACGGTACTGAAATGACTACACAATACAGCACTCTGTATGCACATACATGCATACACACTTGCGAACACTCTTAAGCTTAATTAAACCTTCCTTCTGTTTGTTGAGTCAATATTTTCCAAATGTATATTATTTTTAAATAATATATACATATTTATGTACATCTTAAACCTGACACGTGCTTTATTACATAATTTATTAAATATTCCAGTCCCTACAGAGCAATATTGAATGCTTGTATGTGTTCTTACAATACATAGCTTATTTATATAACGGCAATCCATGTACAGGGTTGTGAATTATCCACTTATCCAGTATGTGCCTGTTATCTAGAGACATTCAGCATTGCTGCTGATGAATATTTAGTGATGTAACACAATGGTGTGTGTGCTGCTCATATTCTGAAAGGGATTTCAAGTTCCTGGTAAATTGTATGTCACCACAGACCTGTGAAGTCAAGTTGACTATGAGGTTAATAATTTAAGTTGAAAGGGGCAACCTTGCTTGTGGACATCCGTGATAGGGTGTCGTCATCGCTGTTATGGACATACTTTGCATTATCTCTGCCATGCATTTCCAAGGGTTAGCACTGAATCTGTCAATACTGCAAAGTGAAGGGATTCACTGTGGTCCCACAGATGCCTATATTCCAAGTGTTATAATTAGAGTTGAGCTATTGGATGAGTAAAGTAATTTGCTATACTAATTTTTGCTTATATTACTTGCCTAATCTAATAATACGAAAATAGTTGGGGAAAAAAGTCTCACCCCAGTTCCCACGTGTGGCATTTAATTACAAGTAAATAGTTGCATAAGGTAACTGCAAATTAATGTCAGGGAGAGTGTATGATAGGAAAGTCAATTCTAAGTAAAACCTGGGCATGAGAGCAAGTACAAAGTAATCGGTGCAGTTATGACAGCAAAATAAAATTTTCCATGAAAGTAAATGAAAAATAATTTTGGAGCGTTTCATGACCGGAAAGTAAATCTCACATTAACAAAACAATGAATCTTAGGATTGATTTTTGCTAGGAAAGTAAATTCCAAGCAAACTTTGGAATAAAAGTAAATCCTCTATGAAGCAATGATAGTGTATTTTTGCAAGAGGAAATCAAATTCAGTCATGCACGTATTGTAATTCTTGTTGTGTCTGTAGTGACATATGTGGGGTCACTACGGCGCGTGGCGTCAGTTGCAGTTCCATGGAGAACCAGGGTGTAAATGGTTCTTTCTGTCAGCGGCGTGTGCTGGGGCACCAAGAAGAGTCCATGAGGGACATGGCTCTGGTGAATGCAGAGAGGGGGCATGGAAGGACGAAATAGTCTGGGTGAACCCGAGAGGGCATGTGGCCGGACAGAAGAGGTAATGGGACACGTAGTGTAGGGTCCTCGTTCTGAAATGTTATTGTGTTTTATATGAAATTTATTTAAATATATCACATGTTAAAAAATTCTAATCTCACAGATTATATCTTTTTAGAGGCATGAAATAGTTGTGGATTTTATGGTGGCAGGGAAGGCCACTGTAGAGGATTCGGAACAGAATGTGTGTGTGACAGTTTTACATTGTTATGGAGCTCCAGGCAGTGGGACTTCATCAGCTGGATGCTATAATCATGCTGCAGGCTGCCATTGGTCATGCTGAACATGATATAGCTCTGTTGGTCAGTCAATAATATTGCACTGAACATTTAGAAGATCAATAATTCACTCTGATTTTAGGCAGAGGCAGCGCATATGCTACATAAAAGCCTATGGGTCACCTACCTGGGCGTTACCACCTTTGTGAATGCTATTGGAAGAAAACCATCACGTTTCAAGGACTTTTGTCTCATGGTCATTTTAATGAAGGTTTTCTCCCAACATAAGTTCAAAGGTCTGGAAGTTAGGAGTCAGCATGGCAATAAAAGAGCGTGATTTAAAATAGGTGAGCAAGAGAAGTAGAATGTCAGCCAAGAGGGCAGTTTGGTTACTAGAGGGAATAGTCTCATGCTCACACACATTACACCTTTTCTCATTGCGCTAACAAGCGTGCATTGTATTGCCTTGTACAACATTTTCTCCAATTCTTCCACGATACATTTGCCTGCAGTGTTTATTTAAAAACTCACTTTTGCATTGTGGTTGAAACTCCACCAGTATCGTGATTATACCAACTATAGTAACAGATGCTCACAATGTGCTGAAATGCCATAAAAAAATTCGGTTGAATTAGAGCGTTCTGCAATAAAAGAGAATTGATATTTAGAAAGGAGATGGGGATGTTAATTTATTTAAGTAAATATTAACTGAACATTTTAATTTAACGGAGAATACAGATTGGATTATAGCAGACTGGGAAAAGAATGGATGAATACAACCATATCCGTATTGCTTATTTATTATTAAAACATTCCAACATTATCATTCGTGTCCTAACTACAACATGCTAATACGAAACTGTTTTAAATAACCCATGCGCCGGTAGTTTTTCATGAAGACAATTTACATGAGAGCTTTGCTGAAAAAACCCCAATCCTGATTGCAGAATTTACATTGCAATCTTATATTACACCAAGTCTATAAACTATTTGCTACACTTTTAATTAAATTCCCATACAATACTTGTACCTGTATCTGTAACAACCTACACATATGCATAGAAATTATCCTTGAGAAACAATATACGGTGAACAAGATGGAAAAAGTATGTGTTAGCTCGTCAATAAACGTTAACTTTGCTTATAACAGAAGCTGTTTATTGTCATATATGTGGTATACTATGTTAGAAAAAGGGATTGGGCAAGATACAACTTTAGAAGGGATGGTGATCGATCGTTGTGAATTGGTATGATGCATTTAAGTAAAAAAAAAAATCTCCAGCCTGCTCTCGGCCATGCCTTGATATTATTTTGATTCTCATCCGTTCTTAACAACTGCCCTCGGTATACATACTCCCGTGTGTTGTCCAGTTGCATTCCTCCAACAGATTTTTGGCTCTTTGCAGCTCATACTTACCTTGAGCCACACTTGGTAGCTTCGTTTATTAATGTCTTTTATAATTTCCTGTAGTTTATTTACATTGGTTTTATAATGACTGTATCAGAAAATTTTAGATCGTATTTATTTTCTTCGTGTATATTCATGCTTTTATTATAGCGCCAAAAATTGCATTACCCTTTGGGAAATTAAAGCTTTTCGCCCCCCCCCCCCCCCCATTTTTACTGATCAACAGCATACTAATTTACGTGATCCAGTACGCTTACGACTCCACCACAAGTCTCTTTTAACTCTGCTGTGTTTTAGAATAGGCTGAATGTCGCACCTGTTCATGGCTCCTTCCTCTTATTTGTGAATTGTGGATAAAAGGTCGATCTGCAAATATTTGCAATAATTTCAGATACATCAGACCGTATGGATATTTTGAATTTATAGTTTAGTTAGTTACAAGATCTATGGGGAGGCCCCCCCCCCTCCCCACATTGCCACGGATTAATGGAGTTTGACTGCATGTAAAATTTATGTTCTAGCATGGTTATGACATTTCACTTGGTGTATATATTTTGAACACTTGCAAACAAGCTCATATTTCTTTGTTTGTGAAGCACGTTGGGTTAGTATATTGGACAATAATATATGTCAGGGTGTTTGTTATCGTGATATTTCAGGCATACTTGATTACATAATTGCGTACCGTATATGCTTCTGATAGCTTTTCAACCAGTGCAGTCGCTATTACAATGGCAAAGAGTACACTTATGCTGTAATTGATATGCATTTACTTAGATGTTAAAGCAACAACAACAAAATCCTGCGTATTTTTTTTTACTCCGCGAGTTTATTTAATGATAAACATTTGCAAAATACCAGAGGCTGGACTGTGACATGTTATTTGCATGTTTTAATACAATTCACTCAAATATATCAAATATACTACAAGCGTTGCTTGCAATTTAAAAATGACTCCCCTGGAGCACTGGGTTAGAGTTATTCATCTTAAGAGAAAATAAACAAATCAACTTCAGATAGGAAAGAGTATCTGAAAAGGTGTTCGGCCAATACCAATCTTAATATATTTATAAATAGCTTTACTACCCGGCTTCGCCCGAGACTTGGATTCTTGTCTTGGATTAATACACAGCCTACACGGAGGGTGGGGGGGGATGCGTGACGTCAACAGGCACACTGTGTGACGCTGCCGCATGCGGGTGACATGTGACGTCACCGCTCACTTGTCGTGCAAAATAAATCCATTATTGCGCCCCCCCCCAAAATACAAAAGTAAATTTTTATACTTGTGTGCAGTCTGGAAACTACCCACATGCCAATTTTCAAGTTTGTTGCATGTCGGGAAGTGTGCTAAATATTTCTAACAGACACACATTCACAAATTTCCCTTTTTTATATATATAGATAGCAGGGGCGGTTTCTTCATTAGGGCGATTGGGCGACGCACCACCAATCTCATCCAACCACAGAGTCACGCTAGCCGTCACTGTCAGCCTCTGGATATAGTCCAATCAGCGTCATGTCACGTTCTGTGGAGTACCGCCTCTTTTGGGGCGATTTCACTCCAGCTGAGAATCGCCCCGAGTGGCCCCATAGACTTACATTGAAAGATGTTTTTTTTCGAACGGGGGCGCTGCAATGCATTCTCTATGGCTTCCGGGAGGGCTCGCCCTAACGTGCTAACGTCATCATACGTAAGCACGTTTCATCCAACAATATAATTTATCGCTACCTAGTGGAATCTTTAATAAAATAAACTTGAGTGGTTTGTTTTAATAGTGAGTATAGAAACAAACAAGATGTATTGTAAGAGTCACTTTATTTTTCATTAATATTAAAGAAGTGAAGTTGCCTTTACATGCTTAAGCTGTTAATTTATCCATTGCATGGGTGGACCTTATCCTTATCAATCATCCAGACATTTGCCCCCCCTGAGAGATTTTGCAGGAGCCGCCACTGATAGATAGAAGATAAACTGCAATCATCAACTACACCTACTAACAATATTTAAATGCATGTATGCATAATTACATAATCAATTGCACCGGGTAGTTATGTACACACACTGTGAATTGTCTTTTTAGGCATAATTATTTACATTGTATTGATATGCATATTTAATTAAACTGTTATTATTGGCCATTTATATAATTAAAATACAATATAGAATATTGAATAATATGAAATCAAGTTTGCACAGCCTGCCTGCACTGCAGGAAGCTACAACGTAAGTCGTTGAACAATTGTTCCGTTTCCATTACTATGACATGTTCATGAAGAAAAGGTGTCACCTCTTTGAGTGGCCTTTTATGCTCATGGGTTTTGAGAAATGTAGATTTAAACCAAGAAGCTCAATGCCTACTCTCATATACAATCCAGTCGACATTGATCTGCTCTTCATGCTTGGGCGCAGTAGACAAAAGACTGATAACAGTTGTTATCTTAGCCACCCTGAGTTTCTCACTTTTTTGCGCGCCCCATTTGAAGTACATTTTTCAATTGTCATAAGGTTAGCCATGGTTAAGGGTGTCTGTGTTGAGTAGTCGAGACCTTAATTCTCAGCTTACGCATGCTGATTATTAATTGATTAATTCTGCCTGTGCTTACCAAGCAAACATTCTGGGCTTCAAATGCTTTACATACGGCAGTGTGGAAATATATATCCTATTTTTTTTCATAATGCTTACATAACCGCCTCTGAGCTGCCCAAGAAGGTAATTCACGATTGACCTTTAAACACATTTTTTTTATGCTGTGAACATCAACTCTTTGAAAGTGAACATTGTTGTTCTCCACTATATCCGTGGTTATATGGGCTCAAGAATGTCAATGAACTTGAGGAATATAAGCTAATGCACCAATACAGTCAAAGGTCTTTGAGGTAGTCAGCTTTTGTCCAAATGATATTCACCGGAGCGCTGAAAGCTGTCCAGACTGCAAGGTCATTGCGCAGTCCTGTCATAATGGCCGGCAGACCAGGCAAGGTCTCCCCTTTGTTCTCTCTTCGCCTCCTATGAGCGCAATCTGCCACGTGTGATTCTAAGGTTGCTCAAAAATTCCACAGCGAGCCTTTGGCGTACATGATGTTTATAACCGAGTCTGTGCCATTGGAAACGATGACGGGCCTGTGGCGGCACAATTCTTGGCTATACTGTGGACAATCACCATCTTTCTCTTCCACCGTACCCCTTGCTTGAGCCGCTGGTATCCATGTGTGCGGCAAGCCTGAAATCTTGACGGTGCCTCTGGCTCTGAAGCGCAAAATAGAGACAAGTCAATTCGATAGGACCACTTGGCAAGCTCGAAAATGTTTCCTACTTTGCTTGCAGCATATACAATTTGATGACAGAAAATTGCGTGCAGAGATATTTCACTTCACGTTTCTAATCTAAAAACTACCATCTTAAAGATTCCCGCAATACAATTCTAGGATTACATATTGAGATCTAAAGAAAAGGAGTCTGTCAATTAATGTGTCAGCATTTGTAAGGCACTTGCCAAGCTATCATAGACACCTATTATATTTGTCATCCATTGTATATGAAGAACTATTCACACGTCACATTTCCTTAATTTATGATTGACTTTGCAAAGTGACATTTGCTGCATGTATGGGGATTTAAGCGTTGCATATTGTAAGCATCAACATTTACACGCGGATTCAGTTGAGTTTATTTACGTGGATTCCTGAAACGTTACAATTTCCAGCTTTGAATGTGTTTTTATTGCTCCTTACATTTTTTCAAAAAGTTCCTTTGCCACTGCAGTTACTGTATAGACGAGGACGCTACACTAGGTTACAGAATGTTTTACCACAAGAGTCCCCACGGCAAATTCCAGTCAGGAATAAGACTGCTTTCTTTTCCTCCCCCTCTATGAATTTGACCATGACACCAATGTACGATGGCCTACCTATTATTGCAAAACATAAATAAAATTAAAGGTAAAGAATGAAGCGTACACAGCAGGATGATCAACGTCCTTCTGTAGGATTGTGCACATAAGGCAATGTATCTTTAAGACATCAGCAGGACTGAGGTGAATGTGCTTATTTCAACAAGTTTTAGGCCTCAGAGGCTCGAGAAAACATGCTGTCGCCAAGCCCAACAGTAATGGAGAAACACAAAAAATATATATATTCTCAGCATTCTTTGTTTCATTGTTTCCCTTGAGGCTTTAAAAAAAAAAAACAACCCAGTAAAGTAAACCTCATGCGACGGTAGATATGAGACTTATTTTTCTGAAGTCTGTCACGAAAAAAACTTGAGAACCCTATTCATGCAGTGTAATGTTATGGAGCGGCTGCAATTGATTGTGCACGATTTTGAGATAATTAACAGTGGACGGGCCTCATTGGATTTTGCAGCGTCGGTCACGTATCGTGTTATAAAGCAAAACAATAAAATACTGTACCTTTAAACATTTACGAAAATTCAATTTTAGTTTTTCAATTGCTTAAATTAGTTTAGTTTTAAGGCACAGATTAATGTGAAACTGTGGCAGATATACACTGCCTATAATTAAGCTATCTTGTCATTCCTGGAGAATAATTGACATGCTGCACAATATAGAACTCAAGAACAAATGCTGCTCTTGTAGATGCACTATAAAATATTAATGAATTATTGTAATGGGTCTCTACTTCCCTCTCAGACAAGGTCCAGATGGAGGTAAGTGCAACCCCACATGTAGGTTAATGAAGACATCTTTTGTTGTTGTTAACAGGCGCGCTTGGCATAGTTGAAGCTGGGTTGGTGCCTTGTTTGGTTAAAAAATTGCGCTCGGAGTTGAATGAAATCTGCGAGCTAATTCTGGACACGCTGGACTTCTGCTTGGCCGTGGATACGAAGCAAGCGCTTGAAGTCGGGGCCGTAGATGTGCTCCTCACATTGCTTCTTCATGAGTCTGAGCGGATACGTGCCAAAGCAGCCCGTGCTACGATGAACATTACGTAAGTGCTGTGCAACAACGGTGTTATATATTGCATTGAGTGCATTTCAGACGCTGTCTCCCCGACAGACCTGGTCTTCACCTGAGGACGGCTGCTTGCGTTGTGGCCGAAACGTCGTGAGAATTATTTTATTATGTTTTATTTTTATTATTTTATTACTTCCCTTCTACGTGACTTTACCGAAAGAACCAAGAAGATGAATCCCTGCAGTCACGAAAGCTTTAAATCGAAAAATTGCATTTAAACCGTTTGCGTGCACGTGTGTCTGTGTGTATATATATTTTCTAACGGTGAGGGCACCGCGTCTGCGAACCCAGCGAGCCCAGTTCAATTCCTGCTCACGGCCAACACCAGGTGCCTCCCCTCGGTCGACTCAAATGAGTACCTGGTGTGGTGTGTGAACATAGTAAAATGTTTTTTTTTCTATAAAAATGATTGTAATGGGCACTAAATTGGTAAAGATAACAATAACGAATGAATTTACAATTGAGATGCTAACAACCACGTCCGGGAACTGTTGCAATATGCGTTCTGAAACTCAGTCTGGACAAGCACAACATAAACTTGAGTTCACCTCATCTAATAGATTTCATGTTTGTTGGTTACAGCCAAGTCATAGACGATTTTACAAAGAACTTGTCAGGAGTACAGGAGCAGTACAAAAATAGACTTTGCAAAGCAGAAATAGCTGCGAATCCAGCAACACATGGTTGGAAGATCAATGATGCATAGGCGGAAAGGTGCATGGATATATACACTATATCAGTACACAAAAGATAAATGATAATGCTGCATTTCAACCATAAATATTTCATACTTGTGTTATGATGTGTAAATGTGATTTAATAAAAATAGTGGTAATGCTTCGAGCACTGAACTGGCAATGAGGAGATCGCGGAATCCAATCTACAAAGCCACCTGTGATTTAACCGGGTTTTCAAGTGTAGCAAATTGATGGGCTCATCCAGTTACCAATGATTGCACGAAAACAAAAAAATTGTAATATAAAATTGGGATTTTCACGTAATTTTGCAAAATAAATTCTGGCGCAAGGAAATTTCTTTTTTTCATCAATTTCACGGCCATTGCAATGAATCTTTAGTGCAACTAATGGGGATATAAAGGCCTTTTTAAAGGATCTCAGAAGTAGTTCTCTGATGGCAGCTTCAACGGGTTGTTCTATAACACAGAATAATGCATTACTTTGCGAGAGATCTGAATGGATACCTTGCCTCATGACATAATACCAACAGCACAATTAGAATAAAATAAAACAGGGCAAAGTAGACAGAAGCAGCCGTAATGAACAATTGTATTAATATTATAAATGAAACACCTACTAATGAGAGTATATTGGAAACATACACATTGTTCACTCTATGCAGTGGCCGATGTCTGGTGTTGGCAGGGTAATTTGTTTTGGGGTACAAAATGGCAATATATATGTACACAAGTATAACCCTTTGGAAGAAGGCCTTTGGAAAAGGGCTACGGGGATAATTTACCATACTTCATCACACTGGGCAGTGAGGGTTCGTGAAGGCGGAGAGCACAGAAGTACAGTACAACAATGCATTTAGCTGCACTGTTCTCTCTCTGCTGTCCACCATGCAGATCCACATTTCATCACCTATAACACCAGTTATGCGTCGTTCAGACCTGCTTAGCTGCTGAAATCTGATGAGATTGGGTGAATTCTGGATTATTTGGTTGCAGTCTTTCAAATTACTATGTAGACATCATATGTAACGCATTTTACTGTCGTTATTACATATAAAATGCTCTCTATCATTAACAAAGCAATACCGATGAAATACTGTATCTGGATATGAAATAGCAATATTTAACTATTGCTGTCTGTATTTCGCAGAGTATCTCTAGAAGGCAAGAACCAAGCTTGTGATAAACAATTGGTGCCCATCCTCGTTGGACTTCTATCTGACTCTTCGACTGATGTGAGGGGAAATGCAGCTGGTGCTATCATGAGCATAGCTGTCACAACTCAAGGTGACATATTTCTCATTCCTTGTTTTGCCAGTGACACATCTCTCTTTAAAATTGTCATTGCACCGATGCAATTTGTGCTCTTAATTTCCTCATCCGATTTTTGGTTCAGCTATTCAGTGGCACTGCCTTGAAATCCCCAGTTCCTTATTATGATTGCAATTCCAAAATTGGCGTGGCTGCCATTGGTTCTAAACAAAAAATACATTTGTGTCATGTGTATACTTATGCAGTATATGCTGTACAGTACGACGTTGCATATCCAAATCACTGGGAACTGAGGTATAGGCAGACATAAAAGAACAGTTTACTTCGTGCACGTATTTGTTACTAGACAATAATGAAGCACAAATTGTGTGAAATAGTTGGATTTGGCAACGTCTATAGAGAGTGACAATCCTACCAGGCAGATACTGAATTAGTTGTGGGAGGTTAATTGGTGAGGGTGCATTTGTGACGGTTAAAATGTGACATTGTAAAGCATATACATTTCATAATAATAGGTTTTTTCCCCTTTTTTCTGGCAACAAAACTGAAACCTTTTTACAAGGAAAGGCAAAGGAGTACTGGAAAAGGAGGCCTCATGATGTAAATGCTTACCCCGAGCCCTCATTACTCTGATAGTGCGTTGTCTTTGAGTTGTACGCCTTTTGGTGTCATCTGGTCGAACACCGTATGAGACTAGGCTCTAAGGAAAGCTGTCTCTGGTGTGGACCAATCAATTTCAAGGACAATGCATACATTATCAGAGTGTGGGTTTTGTTTGCATTCTGACCGCAGGTATTGTGGTTAATGTAAACATGATTCATTGTAAAATAAGGTTTCAGTTTTGTTGCCAGAAAAAAGGGGAAAAAACCTATTATTATATTTTGGTACTGCAGGCGGTTGTGGGTTCAATCCCAACCCTGACGCCTGTATATTTGGAGTTTGCATGTTCTCACCGTGGTCGTGTGGATTTTTCTCTGGGTCCTCCGGTTTTTCCTTCCACATTTAGGAACATGCTTTGAGAGTGTTTAGAGTATTTGGCGACTATAAATTTCCATGCAATAATCCACCACGTTGACTAGTGATTTGTGGCCAGGTCGCTTCTGAAAAAGGGCTATATATAGCTCAGTGGGCCTTACCTGGTAAAATAAAATCAGTTTAGTTTTTGTTTGCATGTGAAACAGCTTGCGGTTTAGTGTATTGTTATTGAGGAAGCAGGTTTCAAAGACCTTATGCCACACACCACTTGCTGCTAATCAAGGCTCCATTTTTATTTCGAGCTTGTCACATAGATGTGGGTAAATCTGATAAATTTGGAAATATTGTGTAAGTACTAAATTATCTAATTAGTAAATTATGATACATGGTATTGGTATCAGTGGTCTCTGCCCTGCATGCTTGAATGTGTAATTGGCATACATATATGTTTCAATGTGATAACACTTATACAGTGTAACATATGGTTGTTTCAATAAAAACAATGCAGTACTATTAGATAGAAAAAAAATGGAACATGTCAACTGACACTACTTTAATACGGATAATATTCAACAGAAACTGGCAGCTACACAAAAGTGCAGATGTGGTACCATATGTGTATAATTGCCTCCCATCTTGCCAATTCCAAAATATACACACTGCATGTGTACAACTGTAATTTGCCTATTGTGAACATCCACAACAATAATACATCATCATTTACATTAATGGTTCATAAATGCCAGACCTCATATGCCACTTAATTTAGATTTTTTTATGCCATTTAATTTAAAATTGCCTACAAAATATTACACAACATATTTTTTTGTATTTGGATTGGTGGAATAGGGTAGGATTATAAAGTATAAAGATGATCAGTTGGGATTAAAACAAGAGCAAATATAGATACAGCAAGCGAGTGGTGCCACAGTTTGATAGACAACACCGTCTTTTTTTACTCACATTAAATTATTGCGATAATACACAACAGTACGACTCTTCTCTTTTGCGATTAAGATTCAAGAGAGATACTACTTCTACACTCACGTTTCTGATCCGGACGCTAGGTGACTGGCTTGACTGACACATTGTGTTGTTACAGGCAAGTATGCAGCCCTGGGGGCCGAAGCAGTGCATCCACTTGTGGAACTGGTGACAGATGGACGAAGTGAGGTGCGTCTCAACGCCATCAAAGCCATCACGGCCCTGGCAGAGGCCCCAGAGGGACGCGAGGCTTTGCTCCCCAGCGTGTCCTTGCTGGGAGGGTGCCGGAGCGATGCGAGTGCTGCCGTGGCGAACGCGGTCGACATTGCTCTTAGAGTCATCACCTGGAGGCCTTAGCTGGCCCAATGATGGCGCCACGGGTCCTTCGTTTTAATTTGTGATGTTATATTTAGCTTTGGTTTGTGAAGAAAAAAAATCTTGCGTTGAAATTCTTAAGGGTTCAGAACATTGCGTGAATTTTTTTCGGTGCAAGTCAGTTACAACTTTTTTTTTTCAAGTAAAAAAATGGGGTTCTGGTTTGTTTACTTAAATTTTTTGACAAGTGTTCCGTTTACCCTATGGTTACATTAAAATGTACAGGAATTACCCAGTCGTTTGCATTATTTATTGGATGCAACTGAAGATCAGAGTACAAAAATGCATATCATTTAATGTCACAATTTGAGGCATAAAGAGTCTGCTGGCCTTCAGCGATTCACGCTCAAGACAGCAGTCAATGCAGTCAGAAATGCTTTTATACTAATTGCCTCATCAGCAGTCTGCACGAGCTTTATTTTTTTCAATGACTCACCCAGCCATGACGACCAGAGGAAATTGCTTGGCTATAGTGCAGATTGTGGAGGACAGTAAAAATAATCATGTTTGGGCCAAGAAGGAACTGCAGATTTTCATTGGCTCTTTGGACTGCTCATTCCTATGCAAGGACTTTGCTCTCTCTGCATGAAATGATAGCCAGGATGAGCACTTCGGAAATCTTGCGAACTCTTACAGAAATGCTGTATGTGAGTTGCATATCGGATGCATGGGAGCACATCGCTTCAGCAAGCCATCTGCTGCATTGCTTGTGAAAAAGCAATGCTTTAATCGATTCAGCGAAATATCCACAAGCCATGTAGAGCTGTATTATAAATTACTGATATATGCAGTAGCTTTCAACGTTGCTGTTTTTTTAATACACCACCTGCAGCTTTACTATAACTTTATATTATTTATTGAAATTCTATTTGCTATTTTCTAGTGTTTTCAGAAAAAAGGGATAGGGCAGTTGGAGATTGAAAATACATTTTTTTGGCTTGCCTTAAGCCAGCCCAAGGCTATCAGTGTCCAAAGCATGGTGCTCCCTCTTGGGATAAAATTAAACAACACAGTACTTTGATGCGTTTTATTTTGATTCCTCCGAACCCACCATTCATGTGATAATATGCCTACAGTACTTCATTTATTTAATTGGCACGTGTGTTAATGTTTCGTGTTTAAACTCTATAGGCATATTTAACGAACTCTCAAACATTAAATTACTCATGGAAAACAGAATTAAATCTAAGTTGGCAATATGACTATAACTAATTGATTATTGTCTCACAGACATCTGTTAACAATCACTAATAACAGCCAAATTATATATTGCATATAAGGATTACAAAAACGACTCGTACAAACCATGCATTCAACTGTTGTAAAAGTATGGTCGACAAATCACAATATAAGTGTGACCTTAAGGTAAAATGACAATTTGCTGTTCTCACCTGTGTCAGCATGGCAGGTACAAAGTTGTTTTGGGAATTATTGTTCTGAGGTAAGGGTTTTTTTCCTTCCAGTTTTTTTTCCATAGCAAGTGACTATAAATCCATTCTAGAACTTCCGATAGCAACAGAATTGTGCCACACTCTAGGGAATTACCCCCCCCCCCCCCACCAAAAAAAAATGTGAGCACAATCTTCAAAAAGTCTACATCCACTATATATCAACTGTGAGGGTGAGTAGTTCCTCCTGAGTTATTGTGACGGTATTAGAGGAGTATTTTGGAGCAATCATCGTTAGATGGGCTCAAACCATTCAAGGCTTGCTTCCCATACATGTTAGGTCATAACTCTGACATTGACATTCGCCTTCCTGAGCCACCCAGCTACCTCATCTTTCGATGTTTAATATTGAGTCAATAGCTCAATGCTATTGATTGCTTGAATGAATGCTGTGACACGTTACATGACATACATTTTTTGGTATTTTGGGCGTAAAAAGTACATTATTCATTCGCGGTGTAGGTTTATTATTGTAATACTGTTTAAAATTGCGTCAGGCATGAAAAATGAATACCACGGTGACATTTTTTATTTAAAAAAAAGTCTTAGAAGAACCAAAATAGCATTTTTCGAATTCTCATTGAAGCCTCTAAAATACAGCGGCCATTGTACTGTGTATATATATATATATTTATGTTTACTCACTCGAATATATGTAGTAAGGGATTTCTCCTTTTGGCGTGTATATTTGATGGGGGAATTGTGTGCAAATTACAAGATGAACTGAATTGGAGGCATAGCTTAATCTAATAAGGCTGTCTTAACACTTTAATGACGTTTGTAATAAAATAACATTTTGCAGTGCGAGAAACATCTCTTCTAGACGCAGATGGTGGTCTTCTGGGGAGTGTAAGCTACACAAATGTTAACATAAATAAAGCTATAACAGCTACAGCAACGACAACAATTGTCATTAAGACTCCAAATGTAACTGAAACTCGAGACTGCACAAAGCAGAAGGGACACCAACTGTAGACAGAAACCATGGAACAAACGAGGGAAGCATGGGGGAAAAAAACAATGTGCTATCTGGCCAAGGGGATGCGGTGTGAGAATGGGGACGCACGGCAACACAGGGTACGATGCAGGGTCAAACAACCCACAAATGAGTCTCAGAGGAGGCCACAGGGGCATCTGGATTGCCGGGGCCGATAATCAACGAGTCCCAGGGGAAATTAGGGTCAGGGTGCAATACCAGTCCCAAATCCAGAATCAGCGAGGCCCTTTGAGTTCCAGGGAAGTCCAGGGGTGCCAGAGTCCAGCACCAACGAGACCAAATAGGAGTCCTTGGGTACCATGGGACTGTGTTAGTGAGCCCCAAGGGAAACTTTGGTTGCCAGCTCGGGTTGCCCCAAAAATACAGCACGTATCATGCGAAAGAGGAATATCACAAAAACGAGAGGGAGAGCCACATTTAAATGTAATTACATTGTCGTGAGTAATGTATTATTCGGCAACTAACAAAAAACTGGCACTTTTAATATCCCCGGGAAGACTTCCCAGCACAGCTACCTCAAAAACAGAATTATCCTGGGAAAACCAGGACAAGTGACAGTGATATTGTCATGGCCCAGGACCAAAACACCCCTGGGGAGCAAGAGTGACACAGGGGATTGCAAACACCGATGGAAGTTGGGAGGAAACAGGCACAGCCAGAATGTGGTAATCTTGCACCCCAATGTTTTTTGAAACTGCGTCTGTGTATGCTCTTTTGTGCGTGAGTTGGTGGTGTGAGTGTTTGCATGCATGCATGCGTGTGAGAGCGTGGTGGTGATGTGAGAGTGGTCCTTGGATTTCCACTTATTGACCCTGAACTAAAAAATAAATCATTATTCTTGTTACATGGCTGGGTGGTAGTGAGGTTGGAGGACCTAACTCTGAATTGGAAATCTGTGAGTACAAATCCCACTCAGGGGTTTCCTTAGCCTATCATCCCTCTTTGGGAAGTGAACAGTGATTTTCCAAATGGGGGACTGACCCCCACCATGGGAATGTGGAATTTCCAACAATGGCTCATGGTCATTCATCGAGATGGGTGCGTCTCCATCGTTTTTCGAATTGGATGCGATTCACATCGTTTGGTGGATGTTTGGAGGATCTGTAAAAAACGTGGCCTACTCATTCCTATTTACAGCTTCAACTTGGAGCAACCTTGACAGATCCACCTGAGATTCTCAAAAGGAGTTTCAGCCAATGGGGTCGTGGACATCGGTACATCCCAGTGCCAAAACGAGCGCATTAAGGTGGGGCATGGAACATCCAATGGGGCAGGGCTTGTGCTAACAAGGCTTTATATTGTCACATCCACCGTAGTCTCACGTGACACTAATAAAACACAATAGTGCCATATATTATAACCTGGAAAGCTTCAAAGAGTGTCAGGACTTTTTGGACACAAAATTTCAAGGGAGTGTTTTTCCTGCTCTCGTGCATTTTAATTGTGCCTTAGTCTGGCTTGATGAGATCTGAAAAGTAGTATGATTGCATTTGTCTCTCTGCTTCTACCTCATTGTCTTTATTTTCTCCCGCAGCCTTTCTTCCTCTCTGCTATCACCGTGTGCTCTATGCGTTTGTGCCTTTTTTACTCTATCACATAAACTCTAACTCTACCACTTTGCTATTGAATAGTGAGTTACACCTTGCCTGCTATTCAAGCTACAAATCCTCTAGCTAACGGCTGGAGGATTTCCAGGATGTAAATTGCGACTACATTAAAGTTGAATCATTCTGTCAGGTAAAGCGCCTTTTCGCGTAGTGACCTTTTATATATATTTTAAATCCAACAGCTTTAACTTGGGAGATGTAAATTAGGCACAGCTATTACATGCCCTTTGCCGTGCCCTTTCCACACCCACCTTGGCTGGTAGATCACAAACGAATTCAGCATCACCTTCTGCCGGCAGTTCTAGCCGATACATGAATTCGGCTTACATTCACCTGGTGGATATGATCCCAATTCACACCCTTGCACCTGTGTTTGGCTGATTCATGTCAGAAAGGAGCGAGCTGCCAGATCTCTAGGGCCCTCTATAAACGTGTGAATAGTGCCCTTTGTCTTTGATTTGATTTATTTACAAGTTGAGTAGCAACAATAAACACAACAATATGTACTACCGGCTATCCATGCCGTTCTCGTAGCACAAGGTTGTCATGTAGGCGCTATGTTTCACAGACGGGTGTAATCTGTGGGAGATTTTTGCCAAGGACTGTTAGCCCAGTGAAGTAATTTGTGGGTTATTTCAAATTTGGCATAATGTATACCCCATTCTCCCAGTATTGTAATCATAATAATACAATTTAGTATTTTAATTACTCAATCATGATATAAATAGAGATAGATCCTGTATCAAGGATAATTTGACATCACCGGAAGCACCCTTCCAATGTTCAGCAACTATTCTTACTATATATAAGTTTAATTCATTTGAACATTTTTATATAAATATATTATTCTAATCATGCTACTGAAGCCAGAAAACATTTCAAAAGTGGTGCTATTTTAAATCTGTCTTAAACAATAAAGCACAACATAACAAAAATATAAAGAGTGTCATAATTTGTTTGATCTTAAATAATAATAATAATTATATTCCATCTTAATTTAACCGAAAGTGGTATATTGGCACAGAGTGAAAAAAAATCTACCTTTTCCATCATCACTATCTTACAACTGGAAAAGAAAGAACAGCTCTCCAAAATAGTGTCCTATTACTGCGTGTTGAATATGTTTTTATTTAGACAGTGGTAATGACAAAGGTGTGGATATTTTTTATTTTCCATCTGTACATTTTGTACAGTCTAAAATATATCTCAGACTATCATTCAATACCAGATTGCCTTTGCGATGCAAGCCATTGTGTGCATGCGGAATACTCGTGATTTAAACAAACAAATATATAGACTTCTGATATAGTCCTTACCTATTACTGTTATCTGGAAACAAGACATCTTCATAACAGTTGGCCTCAATTGCATGCTAGTATAGCCTCAATGTATTCAAGTCATTTACTCGAGGATGCTTGTTTGGTTCATACGTCTACATTTTTTCCCACTAAGCTTGATGACACTGCAGTGTGCTGACAGGAGCAAGATGAGACTGGAACTGAAATCCTTTCTCTTTAATGTCACCTGCAAGGCATGCTCGTATCTCATTCTACCAGATAGTGTCGCTGTAATTAATGCTGCATATAAAATGAGCAATTTAACAAGTAGATCATAAAAACGGCTGTAAATAAAAATATATATACACGATGATTTTTAAATACTTCAATATCTGGATTTTTAAAGTAATAACTTGAAACCACCGAATTAATATTTTATGCATACCACATAACTGATCCCATGGCATTTCAGTAATAATGCACAATTTCGGACTAGGGAGGGGGCTGGGGGAGAAGTCGACTGTATCCACCATCCCTCCATGGAAGATAAATGTAGTACTACTAGATGTATATGTGAAGTCAACACATTGGTTGTTATGTGCAGTGAATGGCCACGTCATGGGAGTTTTGCATTTCTACTCCGAGCTCGAGGGTGCTGCCGTGGTGTTCATTGTCAACACACCGGACGTTGCAATCCAGAGGTCTCCGGTTCGATCCCTGGGTGCGGCAGTTGAAGCAATGGGTCCGTCTCTTAATATCACCCTGCCTCCGTGTACCCAGCAGCATCAACACGTGCGCCAGAGTAAGTTGATTGTCAAGTCGCGCGTGGTGCGGTCAAGTGTGGGTACTCACATTTCTTCCGAGACATCTGTGCGCATGTGTTCACATTGCATTGCGGCCCTTGAAATATTGATTTCTGTACCGAATTCGAAAAAAATGTCTCATCGTGTTACTTTGGTTGTTGAGCCCTTACTCTCGAAGGTCTCTTGAGAAGTGGTGTGAGCAGCAATTGTAGGGGCTGTACCTTTACCTGACCTTTAACCCGGGCTCAGGGCAGAGCGCTTAAGTTGTGAGATGGCAAACGGATGAAGAGAGAGAGGAGTGGCCGGTGGGAGCGACTGGTTGTCCATCGCTGCGTGAGAGTTGATTGAAAGGACGGCAGCGAGGGTACAGGGGAGGGTGTTTTGGTCTCATGGATCCGATCGGCCAGCTGTCAAGAGCAGATGGGTCGCTGTCATTCGCCTGCAGCTTGCACTTTCGGGTATCCCAGATGCAGGTGTGGACCAGTTTTCTCTTGTATTGGGATAAGCGTGTGCGAGTTTCGTGCGTTAGCACGAGAGCACAGGAAAAAGCCGCAAATGCGTGAAAGCTCACACCAGATGCATGAGACTCATTGGCGCCTTCAGGGCAGCACTGCCGCATACTCATTTGAGAAGTGCATGTAATATGCATAAGACATCCCAATGCATGACCTTCCTGGACACCATTTTTTGCCTAAGCCTCAATGAAGCTTTCCTGGATCAACAAGAACACTGCAGTGTTGTTAATGTTAAAGAAACCCAAATATAAACATATTATTTTACAGGGAAAATACCTCGGTTTGGCTCGTTATGTGACGTGTGAGTTTTAAAACCTCGTTAATGAGCAAAACTAAGTTGAAAGTCAACGTCGTGTGATTTTCTATTCATGTTGGTACTATATCCGTGTCACGATGGGTGGTGCGTGTTGGGAATTATCTTTATCCAATGCGGGTCTGCACATGACTGGGTCTTTAGAGTCTGAGATGGCTGCACTTGTTCTGGTACTGGATAAACATTGTTTCAGAGGTGAATCACACAATTGCTTTAAGGAACAGATTTAAACTGCCACACTGCTGCGGTGGCTGGGTGTCTTAGAAGTCAGAATGATGAGCTGGCAATCCTGAGATCTTTGATTCAAATCTAGGCTGTCCCTTGTAATTAAGCCAGGTTCTCAGGTGGTGTGAGTTGATGGTCTCGGTCCTGTTGCCAATAACTGCACACACCAAAAAAGTCATCACCACTTAAAATATTTAGGATCTATTCCGAATTTGGCCACATTCGGTTTGAATGTCAAACTATTGGTTTGTCTGTCATGTGACTAACATTACTCTGATATGCAGAGCAGGTGGGCAATTGCTTGCCTCTATTGTGTAGTCCAGAGGTCACTTGAAGGAATCTCAGATGTAGTGTCTCTTGCACTTGCATGGGCCATTCTCTGACACATCTGGGATGCATTGCCCTGGAAGAGCTCTGAATGGATTCTTTCATCTCGTGACGTGACACTGATAGCAAAATAGGGATACATTTGTGGGGGAAATGACAAAATATTAAATTGCCAGCAAAATACCGTGGATAGATGTTGTTTTGGTAAATCAATGCAATAGCATACACTTGTGTTATAAGTTTATGCCTCTGAGGTTAATTTACAAGTCCGGTTGAACTTTAAATGATAAGCTTTGTAAAATAACAGATAATGGGTAATTATGAACACATTCATTCACGTGCAATATTCATATCCCATTCTCAAAACCTTGTGTCTGCCTCTTGTAGATAGTTACAGCACACTGATTTAGTGTCCGTGATGTATGACGTAACAAGTTACATAGTCAGTGGAGCTGCATTTCTAAGTCACCCCAATTGTGTCTCAGTCAAAATGAACTATGTTAAAGCTAAATTAATACGTGTAAATTCGTTTCGAATTTTGTGTGAGATGACAATATGTTATATAAATAATACATTTTATACATTGTATGGAGTGTTATTAATTCACAGCCCTCTGTCAATCCACTTCCAATAGAAGGCCTCCCTGCATCACGTTTGTCATGAGGATCCTTCGACCACAGTTCATCACGCTGGCCAGTGCGAGTTGGTGGTTAAGAGGAGTGCTCAGAACCAGTTCAGATACAACTTGCCACTGATGTTAGCCGCTGCTGAGAATTTAACTGAGATCACCAGTTTAATAGTGCAGTATGGTAACCACTGTGCCACCCCATTATTTATCGAACGGTATACATAAAATACATGACAAAAAAATGTGTTTCAATCGAAATTCAATTCACTCAGATGACCACAAACACTTTGGGCTTGGATAATACAACATGCCGAAATGAAATCTCAGAGAAAAAATATATTCCAGTTTTCCTCCATCGCCATACTCTTTTGCCAACGAGTCGGGCATTACAATCGATATTTGCGATGTGTCTTAGGTGTGACAAAGGTGGCACGCACAGAGCGGTCGAGTTCCATGCCAAATAGGTATGCTGAAGGAAATGATTTCAACACATTTTCCAATCTCTGGCCTAACACTGCAAAGGCTGCCTAACTTGTATAGAAAAATATATTTTTTTACCTTGCCTGACATGATACTAAACTGGGAGTAGATTTCTTAAACCAAGCGGGTATAACATAACTGCGACAACGCAATGCATCAATATCTCCCTGACACTAAACACCTCATTTTGTTACCGGAGTGACTCTGTCGTGTGAATATTTTTTATTTACCATTATATGTGTAAAAGACCACTTTACATTTCCATCAATATTTAAGCAGTTATGTGTAAGTTTTCAATTGTAGAGGTTCATAGGTCTCTGCTAGAATTTCATGAGATTTAAAATGGTTTGGATAAGACTTCGCTGCCGAGCAAATCCTTTTTTGTTGTTGTAAATTTACTCAACTGCACAATTTTGTTTATTTTTCTTTGTAAATCTGGGATGACACAGTGGAGCCGAGGCCACGAAAGTGCCAATAAACTAATTCCACCACGATTTGAACCTCTGGACCGTGTCTAAATGTGGTCACACTTAGATTGTGTGGAAAGCCTTGTTGCAAAAAAAAAAAGCATGCTTCAATATACTGTCCATCAAAATAAATGGGTGCTACTGCTGCTCTTTTTTGGAAAGCATTTATTTTTTATTTTCCTTGCTTACGTATATCACATTTTGTTTCCTTAATCGTACAAAACAGGCCATATTTCTTTTTTCTCCATTTTCTTAAGCAAACATTTGTATTGCCATATGTATTATGGTGGTATGTACATTTGAGCAGACTTTTTCATTGTGAGCAAAATATCGAAGCTCATGCCCATTATTTACAACAGGTCAGTACCACCACATATCTGCGTGACCATTCGAATAACTATTAGTAGTACGATTTTCATATTAATTTTGGATATAGTAACACTATATGTAATTAGTTGTAAAAATCTTGGAAGATGCCCTTAATCATATTACACCCTCATGGTTGAGTAGATTCATACGTAACACTGTGTAACACAATTTTTGTTCCTGGGTAGTAAGTGTTATTTCGTAATTGCTTATGCCTAAAAAGTATAGAAAATGGGTATTATTCCCCACAAACTTTGCTTTTGTGACCAGGACAATGATATTGTGAAATTTACCTATGTTCAATGAGAAAACGGGCCAATTTTTGTTTTTTCGTTCACATAAAGTCAGAAAAAACAACATATGAATATAAAGTAACATTTATTTATACTAAAGTAATACAAAAATTATTACAAAAGATTTTGAAGTGAGTAGTTTTTCGAGATTTACGATTATACTGTAAATCACTTTCACGAATCATCCCCCAAATGTAGCGGTGTTCAAAGTCCAGTATATCCTGGTGGAAGCGCTCGCCTTGCTCCTCCGAGTATGCTCCCATGTTCTCCTTGAATTTATCAAGATGAGCATCAAGGATATGGACTTTGAGGGGTATCCTACAGCCCATTGTGCCGTAGTTCTTCACCAGAGTCTCAACCAGCTCCACATAGTTTTCGACCTTGTGATTGCCCAGGAAGCTATGAACCACTGCGACAAATCTGTTCCAAGCCGCTTTCTCCTTACTCGTGCGCTTCTTGGGGAATAACTTACACTCTAGGATCTTCTTTATCTGTGGCCCAACGAAGACACCGGCTTTGACCTTTGCTCAGATAGCTGTGGGAATACGTCTTGAAGGTACTTGAAGGCTCATTATCTACAGCTCTGACAAATTGTTTCATAAGGCCCAATTTGATGTGCAGTGGTGGCATCAGCACCTTCCGGGGGTCCACCAGTGGCTCCCACTTGACGTTGTTCCTCCCCACAGAGAACTCGGTCCGCTGTGGCCAGTCCCGCCTGTGGTAGTGCGCCTTGGTGTCTAAATCTTTTGCAGTATTTTTTCGTATTACTTTAGTATAAATACATGTAAATTTAGATTAATATGTTTTTTTCTGACTTTATGTGAACGAAAATAGACAAATTCGCCCGTTTTCTCATTGAAAATAGGTCAATTTCAAAATATCACTGTCCTGGTCACAAAGCAAAGTTTGTGGGGAATAATAGCCATTTTATGTACTTTTGAGGCATAAGCAATGAGGGCATAACACTGACTACCCAGGATAAAAAAATGTTTTGTTACACAGTGTAATTTATACACTCAACAGATTATTTTCATTCAATGGAAAAAAAGCCAAATAAACTGATTCCATTAAACTATAGTTAATGGGATTTTGAATAGATATTCAATAATTTATTTTCTTACATCATTACAAAAAACACATTCAGAGTAGTGATATCAGCAGCAGGCATATGCTAAATTACATCGTTGAGTAATTAAAGATTTGAATATATGTCCTTATGGTGTGAAATTGACTGCACAGTGCACAGAGATGATTCTTGTGACAGCTGTCAATTGGAGACATTTGTCACACTGCCACTCATGAATACAGGTGTAATGCACATCCAATCTTCGTAAGCACTTTGCATGACACGTATTTTTTTGCTCATATCCCTGGATACATGAGGGAAAAAAACATCCATGTATACTTTTACTCAATATTTACAACGAAGTGGCTTAGAAAGTAAGTTGCACTTGCAACTATCATGCATTTAAAATAATCAATGAATCATCATGGGACCTTCTTTGCCAGTACCAAAATATGTAAATAGGTTTTCCCCCAAACTGAAACCTTTTACAAGGAATCATGTCTGCATTAACCACAATACTTTTGGTCAGAATGCAAACAAAAAACATACTCTGATAATATATGCATTGTCTTTAAAACTGATTGGTCCACACCAGAGACAGCTTTCTTTTGAACCTCGTCTCAAAACGGTGTTAGACCAGAGGACGCCTAAAAGGCGTACACAGAAAGATATGTGTGTGTCTCTCTCTGTATGTCTCTCTGTGAGTCTCTCTCTGCTTGTGTGTCTGCCTGTGTGTCTCCGTGTCTATGTTTTGTCTCTCTCTCAAATTTAGCAATCTTTGGAAGAACGTAATCAACCAGGTGGGGTGTTGACTGTTTTGTTGGCCGACTCTCTGTGTTGTATTGCACTCTATTTCCAAGTTTACTGTGTTTGTTTTCTCATTCATTTGTACCTGATGATGGTTGCTTGTGCAATCGAAACGTCGTTTTCTAGTATTATTTAATTAGATTTATTTCTACGTGACTTTACCGAAAGAACCAGAGTATGTTTTTGTTTGCATTCTGACCACAAGTATTGTGGTTAATGTAGACATGATTCCTTGTACAAGGTTTCAGTTTGGTGTTTTAACATCTTAACATCTGTTTTGTTGCCAGAAAAAAGGGGAAACCCTATTCTCATAATCAATAAACCTATAATTGTTTCATTTAACCGAATGATTGAATAAAATGTGCACACTATTTCACGTGAAAACTTCTACATATGAGATTCAAACCACTATTAACGCTGTAATAACTGTAGCGCCAACAGCTAATTCTCTCACGCGAATGACGACTATGGGGCAGAGTGGTGGCGCAACGGTTCACACACTGTGCACGAAATCCGTGACCCGATTCATATCCCATGTATGCTTTCGGCGTCATATCATGAAACAAATAATTATTGCATCTCTCATAGAACAATCCAATACCCCGTGTTGGAGAATGACCCATTGAAAGTGGATGCAGCATAACTACTTCTGAGATACCTTCAAACGACCTCCGATCCGCACAGTCGGGGGAAGCAATTTTCTGCCTGCCCTGTTACAGAGCAATGATCTCTGCACGACAGCCAAACCAATATTTTTAATTCTCAGAGTTGGAATTTAACTAATTAAGGATATAACCAAATGGTTATGTGTTTATTTATTGTATAATCAAGTAACCCATTTAGTAGCTTGATCGTTGCAAGCTCAAGTATTTTACAAATAGCGTTCTTATCAAAATCATTTTGTTATTCGTATAGTTTATATCGGTCCTGTAGATTTGAAACATTTGTTCAACGATATATTTATGTTTTAGAATCTATACTGTTATATTTTGGCAAGCTATTGTCCATTGAAACAGATATTGGCAGGACTACTGAGGACATGATCAGTGTACATATGTTGCTCTGTATGTGCAAACACGTACTTAACTCTCTCCTGTACAATGATGTCATGTAACTGTCATCACTACATGCCTCATTGCAATATGCCGCTGTGTTAAAAGAAAGTTAAAGCATTGAGACGGAGAGGCATTTGTGTACATGAGTGGACCAATATTCACCAGTCAAGTGTCACCTTTTCATATTTAGTATTCTCGCCGTTAAGAACGAGTATATGTGAACTACAGTGAATTCCAATGGACATACGGAGCTATTTACACAAAAATAATATTCAGGGCCTACCTTGGCTCCTCCTACCCTCAACCAGTATATATATAAAAATACGGTTTTCTTGGAATTTCTCTCACTTGATACAGCTATCGTGCTGTGACTGTTCCACCTGCAGACGGAAGCTTGTGTTGCCTCCGAAACGTCGTGATTTTTATTTTATTTTACTTTGATTAATTTTATTTTTTTACCTACGTGACTTTACCGAAAAAAAACCTAAGAATATGAATCCTTGCAGTCACGAAAGCTTCAAATCTAGAACTATTTACACTTCGCTACCACTTCCAATTTTTGAACCAAAGGTAATTGCAAAACCATATGAACTGCGTGCAAAAAAAAACCGTTCGCTTGTGCTATAATCAACATTGCAAGACTCTAGTTATGTTTACAGAAAGCAATTATCAACTAATGTTTCGTCGGAGAGTGGCTCCATTTGCAAGAACGGTATGAATATGATAAGCTACAAGTTAATTGTATTGTCTCGGTACATTGATGATACAAAGCAGAGCACCGACAGCATTTCGAATTAAAATTAAGTAACGTGGAAGTGTTGGTCAATATAAGAAGCCCAAAGGCTTAATCTATCAGACGCTGCAACATCTTGAATAGTCAGCAGTAATGTCTCTTTTGCTTAATGGGACAGAGAGCTGAACTGTAACAACGTAATGAGAAAAGAAGCTCTTGGCCTTTAAATATTAATGTATTTAGATGTTCTTTTTTAATTTGCTTCCACACCCTCCCCTCTGCAGATATCAGTGTATCACCCTGTGTCAGAGAACAGCCCCAAAGAATATGACATTACAGAACTACCTTGCAAGTCAGGTCAGTTAAACAATAGGCCTCTTTGCCCACACCGCAGGTACATCTTTTAATTTTCTACACAGAGTTTCGGTCTCAAAGCTGGAATCTTTTTCCAAATCAAGTGAAAAAAACCCTACATTTTACGTGATGTTTGTGTGTGTGTAGCGGTTAGAGCGCTGCGCTACGAACCTGGTGACTCGGGCTCAATTCCAGCTCACGGCAACCACCAGTGACGATTATCTGAACCGGTCCTGGGCCTCTCCTAGGTCGACTCAGCCTCAAATGAGTACCTGGTGCAATGTGTAAACATCGTCACTGGGGAGACAAAGGCGGCCGGGCCTTGGTGTTGGCCACCCACCCCCTCGTGTGCCGTGCCGGCCTTTAAAGGTGCTCGCTAACAGCACTTGCCCCTACAGTCTAAGGCTATACGGGGGATATTTGTCTTTGTGTTAATTTACTGGTGATTAGGCTGATACCACCATCAACGCGCTGCACTTGAGGACCCCTGTTTTATTCAAGGACATCGACCCAAATTTGAACCAATAATCTCAGCGGTGCTGGCTCAATGCTCTGAGCCACTCGGCCACTTCTTTTCAATTTTCTTTCATTTCTTTATTTAGTATTTGTAATACGGTTATGTTAGAACTGTCATGGTAGGATAGGGTAAACAACCTAGATGTTCATATGTATGTATGTTGAACTTCTTTCGCACCGTACGTAGCCGACCGTGCTAATCGAATATAATGTAATGGGTTTGATTGATGTGCACACTCAACTTGAGAGTCAGTAGTATCTACTACACACCCTACACACACTAGAGTCAGTAGTATCTACTACACACCCTACACACAATAGAGTCAGTAGTATCTATTACACACCCTACATGCAATAGAGTCAGTAGTATCTACTACACACCCTACATACAATAGAGTCAGTAGTATCTACTACACAACCTACATACACTAGAGTCAGTAGTATCTACTACACACCCTACATACAATAGAGTCAGTAGTATCTACTACACACCCTACATACACTAGAGTCAGTAGTATCTACTACACACCCTACATACAATAGAGTCAGTAGTATCTACTACACACCCTACATACAATAGAGTCAGTAGTATCTACTACACACCCTACATACAATAGAGTCAGTAGTATCTACTACACACCCTACATACAATAGAGTCAGTAGTATCTACTACACACCCTATATGCAATAGAGTCAGTAGTATCTACTACACACCCTACATACACTAGAGTCAGTAGTATCTACTACACACCCTACATACAATAGAGTCAGTAGTATCTACTACACACCCTACATACAATAGAGTCAGTAGTATCTACTACACACCCTATATACAATAGAGTCAGTAGTATCTACTACACACCCTACATACAATAGAGTCAGTAGTATCTACTACACACCCTACATACAATAGAGTCAGTAGTATCTACTACACACCCTATATGCAATAGAGTCAGTAGTATCTACTACACACCCTACATACACTAGAGTCAGTAGTATCTACTACACACCCTACATACAATAGAGTCAGTAGTATCTACTACACACCCTACATACAATAGAGTCAGTAGTATCTACTACACACCCTATATACAACAGAGTCAGTAGTATCTACTACACACCCTACATACAATAGAGTCAGTAGTATCTACTACACACCCTACATACACTAGAGTCAGTAGTATCTACTACACACCCTACATGCAATAGAGTCAGTAGTATCTACTACACACCCTACATACAATAGAGTCAGTAGTACCTGCACACATTGGGGGGGGGGGGGGAAAGGAAATCAGTGGGGGCGATGGGCGAGGTACGACGCGCCGAGAAGCCCTCCACAGCAGCTAGAATAATGTGGCCACAGCCCGCCGTAATTCTCGAGCCGTTATACTTGCACACTCTTTTTTCGTGTTTTATCTTTTTATTCCTTACATTTATATTCCAATCGTGCTGCCTGCCTCGTCTCGTGAGATGAAGAAATTCAAATTCAGACATTTCCCAGCTATCAGTTTGCCACTTAATGTGAGACGGGTGCCCCAGCAGTTAACATCACGTGACGTATTTTCCAAGTCACTCGGACAGACCCCTTTTGCGTACACTTTTATTCACTCCATAAAGTGTATACAACCGAAATTCTTGATTCTCAGAGCTGGAATAAGACATTAAGATACATCGCAAAATGTACATGTGTGTTTGTGCAAGCATTGGTAAACAGGACCGGACCATAAACTCACTGCATTTGCAAACCCAGCTTAATCATAGGTGCTTGCTCATATTCGAACTCAGGATCTCACCAGTATCAGCTTGGTCTATTGACATGGTACGAGGCTCCTCTGCTACACAGCTACCTCCTTTGTTAAACAATTTGGAACTTGGAATATAACCTGGCAGGAAGGCCATGTAGACATAAAACCACAATCATATATTGATGAAATTAAAACATTTAGCAAATCTTGGCATAGTGACTATAACAACTGGAATAAACGACCGATGTTAGTTATGAAGATTGAGGCAGGTTTTGACAAATTGTTTTTACAAATAGGAACATTCATGAAGATGAGAGTCTGATGGGTGGGGTACATATGCATGAACGAGGGAGGGGAACAGGATTCTGAGACAAACAGTGCATTGGACACCCACTTGGGTCAGAGACCACCGATCAAATTCCAATTGTGCAGCAGTTGTAGAAATTGGCAAAAAGGAAGAGAGTGAAAGTAACATTTTGGTGGCGTCAACAGTACAGGTCACAATGCCCTCTCGTAGTTTATTACAAACTAAAATAAAAAAAAATGTTCTACAAGTATTCAATTAGCATATTATACGTAGCTTTAAAGAACCCATTTGTTATGTTTCCGTTGCCTGATTACAATTGAAAATATGTTTGTCAGACCCGGGTGATTTGATGTACCCAAGAGTCTGAGTGCTTAAGAAGCAGAGGGGCACAAGCAGTGACAGTGGGGAAAGGCATTGGTGGCACGGTCATGAGCAAAATCTTAGGGCCTCAAGCTTCTCGAAGGCTTCCAATTGATGACAAAAATATGAATGCACCAAACATCGGCTAATAAGCATTACATATTCAATGAGTATAAAACAGTTAATTAATTGATCTCATCTGTCTCTTGTCTGCAGCCCTCTTGTCTCATCTCACCACGTGGTCTCTTGTCGACATCTCTCACGTATCACGACTATATTTCTGTCTGATCTGCATATATCTTCTCTCATCTCTAGATTTGAAGTTTTCGTGACTGCAAGGATCCATACTCTTTGGTTCTTTTGGTAAAGTCACGTAGATGAAAAATAAAAAAAATTAAATGAAAATAACTAAATTAAATCACGACGTTTCGGAGGCAACACAAGCTTCCGTCATCAGGTGAAACAGCCACAGCAAACTTACTGTACTCTCACTACAAATTACTGTACTCTCACTACAGTAATTTTGCTGTGGCTGTTCCACCTGATGACGGAAGCTTGTGTTGCCTCCGAAACGACGTGATTTAATTTACTTATTTTCATTTAATCAATTTATTATTTTTATTTTTCATCTACGTGACTTTACCGAAAGAACCAAAGCGTATTTCTCTCATCTCATGACACTATCATCTGTCGTCCACATTTCTCATCTTGCTACATGTCTATCTCTTGTGAATATCTCTTCTGTCATCTCACTAGAATTTTACAAATGCATAGGAGATGGGGAGTTAGGGGGTGGAAAAAAATATCTGCTAATGACACCCAATGGGCCAGCACCACCATTGGGTAGAAGGGTTGGTGTGGAGATGGTGATAAACAGTGAGTGTGTGGTGGGGACCGAGGCCTCTATGTGAGAAGACATTTGGATACGTGCATTTTAAATGGAAAATGCATTTAAATGTCACATTACATCATTGCCAGCCTGCACACAATCACTTTCATCAATCTTTAGTTTTGATATATGATGTCCTTTGTTTCACTTAAAAGAGATTGTATTAATGGCATCTGCATGTTGTGCTGCTTCTGATGTAATTAAAAATTTGTAGGGTGCAAAAAAAAACCCACTATGCACCTGTCAATGTCTATGCTGAACCCAATAAACCACAAAATACATCGTGTGTTACGAGCCTGATGAATAATCCTTCACGTGTCGTTGGTACAAACATCCTGATGGACTCGAGTGTGATCACTTTGCTTCAACTCTGCCAGGAACATTGACTGAATGTAAATCACTTATCATTTATATTGATATAAAACCTACACTTGCAATGTGATATAAAAACAAAAGGAAGCCAAGCATCCAAACAATTAATCCTGTATATACAAGCAGCTATACCCAAGGATACTTTTAATATAAACAGCAGGACTTAACATGACACACTCCTCGTTTCCACATTTCGTCCTCATGTATAATCTCGGCCAATATATATGTATTAAAAAAAAATACGCTGATAGAAACTGTCACAGCGACATTGAGTGAATTCTCTTTGGGAGATGAATGTAAACATTGGTTAGCGTGCTATCCACGTGGCTTTGGTGACGTTCATAAGCACCACAAGCCTTCTTCATCAGAGTAGACAAGCTGTGGTTAATGTGGTTAATGTCCTCGCATAAAACCCTCACGTTGGTCAGCTTTGCCGTTTGTGTCAATGCAGTTCGATTCAGTGCACGATTCTTGAGCATTAACAACAAACAACCAATATTGATTAGTTGAAAAACATTGATTGATATATCGTCATACCGTTAGTCCTGATACTACTTCTAAAACACACACACACACTATGGTAATAATAAAACGTTTCATAAGCCAAAACAATGATGGCTATTAAGTTTTTGAGTTAGGCCACGCGGAGGCTTTATGCAAAAACACAACTCCCCCAAAATATGTATCGCTATAATGTAAGAACAAAACTTTATAGAGTATGACACTGGAGTGAGTTAAGTCATGCAAATGTTTCAACAGACGGCGCAAGGATATACAGTCCGTTTAACTTACGACGATCCGCATTGAATGCAACATTTGTGTCACCGTTACTTTTAGCTAACGTAGACTATGCCCGTTGTATAATAATAATAATGTCACCCGGGCCTCTGTACAATAAAACAAGTAAACCCGTAAAAACAAAGTTTTTCACTCTAAATCCTTTATATGCGTGGCGGCTATAGTTCTCTCGTCCTCTGGCTTGAGATGGCTGCAATCTATGGGTCAGATGATTGTCTGCCAGTATTAAGCAATTGGTAATTAAATATTTAATTAGTTTTCTTTAAACAGTGTAAAATTTTGGAAAAAAATTTTCACGAAAATTAATTGTCACACACAACGAGTCTGTGTGGAAAATGTCAGCTCGATTGGATCACGGGAAGTGGGTTAAAAAACGAGCGAAATATTTGCACGGTCCTAAGCAAGCAAGCGAACTTAATATAAAGGATTTAAAAATATGTTCGCCTGTGGAGGACGCGGGGATCGATCCCGCGACCTTTGGCATGGGAAGCGAGGGCGCTACTAACTGCGCTACTCCACCACGGCCTGTGGAGGGGTTACGCTCTGGGCTCTTGCACTGTGATGTTCAGCCAAAGCCATGAATGCGTTCTATTTGAATATATGTAAAATAATTTTTTTGCCTAAAAAGTGTAAAATGTTGGGAATTTTTTTTCACGAACAATAATTGTCTGGCACAACGAGTCTGTGTGGAAAATGTCAGCTCGATTGGATCACGGGAAGTGGGTTAAAAAACGACCGAAAGATTTGCACGGTCCTAAGCAAGCAAGCAAGCACACGAACTTAATATAAAGGATTTAAAAAAGCACAGAGGCATTTGAGAGCTCCGTTGCATTGTGATGCATGATAGCTATTTAGCACTACCCCCCCCCCCCAAACAATTAATATTTATCTGAGTCACTTTTGTTTTTGAGAATATACCAGCCAACAGTAAACATCCATCAAATTCAAACACACGGTCGCTCGCAACATTGTTATACAAGTGTGACTCTTGCATTCTCCGTGTATTTTGTAAAAAAGGCGCATCATGCATGCGGCACTTGCAATGCCAACAATTATTGGGGGAGATTTGGATCAAAATTACGGAAGACCATGATTATGGATGGATTTACATGTATACTGTATGAACAAAAATATAAGGTAATTCATTTACGTATTAACCTGACCTAGTGACGAGCAAGAACCTGTTTGCACTCAGAGCGTAACGATGCATCGGTTAATCGGCGAATATAAATTCGTAGGGCTAGCGATACACCCGTAGAATTGCGTGCACAAGAATACATGTTTTTTCATTTCATGCAAATTATTTGCAACACCCTCCTAGAGAGGTTCTCTGAAGCTCCCTCTTTCGCGAGCAGTGGCACAATTCCAAGGCTGCGCCTTTGTTACGTTAATGTCACGTCTATAGGTTAACGGAGCGAGAGATAAAGAGACAAAGTAAAAAAATGAGTTGGCAAATGCGAGGCAAAAAAAACCCACGGAAAATTCACTCAAATTTCAGCGCACGAATCGCAACAATGTATTCGACTCACCGACGGAGGGTGAATTACCACCTCCAAAAACACCACCTACGATTTGACACCGTGGGCAAGGCCAACGTGTGGCTTCGGCTTGAGGGATTTGCTTTCAAAAGCAGACGTACGCTGCCTGCGACCGGGTGTGACTGCTGCAGAGTCGATGAGAGGGAAAAGCTGCAGTTTCCCACTGTGCCCAAAGCCATCGTGAGATGGCCCCTGAAACGCAGCACAATGCCATTCAGCAATCGCCAACACTCTCGCCACAGACATTCGTGAACGTTTTAGACGACAAGGTTGCCAACTGTGCAATTGCACGCGAAAGCATGACAGCATGACAGGGTGCAGTCAATGTCGTAGTAATAATAATATTCTACAGCCCTTTGTCAAGGTCTCCCTGTGCCCTATCATTCATGGGGGGGGGGGGGGGGGTGGGTTATTGTCGTTACCATACTTTACAGTGGTCAGTGCAGGTGGTGAAGGGTCGGGGGGGGGGGTGAGGAGTGGACAGGACCGGGTTCAGATGTCACTCACCACCGATGTTGTCCACGGCCAGGAATCTAACGGAGGTGGCCGGGGTTGTGTATGTTGAACTTCTTTCGCGCCGTACGTAGCCAACGGTGCTAAACGGAGGCGCGGCAATTCGTTAGCGCAGTGCGCTACCCAGGACTGTGCCGCCGCTGCACCCCTGGGGTTGTCCGTAAACAATATTCCGTAGACATTCTTCTTCTCTCGTATGACATGGGGAGGGAGGGGGTGGGGGGAAGCAACCGTGTTGTATAGATGATGTCATAGTTGAATGTTAAGGTCCTTCAACCAATTCAAGGTGACAGCAGACGCTGTGCACATTGCAGCGATACTGCCAGGACGTGCGCGCGCGGATGGCACAATCATCGGTGGCGCGCTTGATACTTTGGGCTTCACCACGGCCGCAGTTTTGGCGATTATTTGATTTCCCATTTTACGGAACCACGTGTTACGACGACGCGCAACTCCCGTGCTGCGTTCGAGCGCGGTTCGGCGAGGTCCACGGCCATAGTGAGAAGAGAGAGTGGGCGATGGAGGAGGCCGTGTGCTCGGTGGCAGATGACGGGGAGCTCTGCATGCTGATATGAGCTACCCGTCGGAGGCCGTCGGACTGCGAGAAGGGCTGCGGGCAGAACGAGAGAGAGCGAGAGAGTGACCGAGAGAGTGACGGAGAGAGTGAGCGAGAGGTGGGGGTTTACATAAAGCAAAGTTTAAAAAAAAATTACGAAATGATGAACGAAGCAAAGTGCCGACTACACCGAGCATCTTTTTGTTTCCACTGATCGTAAAAAAGAGAGAGAGAGACTTTTGACTTTTAAACAACTTTTATGGCCGCCAGCAGCAACAGCATTGGAGGCGATTTCGATTCGAAATACAGTCACCAGCAAACAAATGAAATATAAACACTACAAAGCCACGCGCTGTGGCGCTAGAAGCACCGCGCACGAGAGAGGAATCCGGTGGCAACGATTTTTTTTCTGTTCGTCACGTTCGTAGCCAGCCACCATTCAGACCATCGGGTCTGCAGTGTTGAGCGTATTAGAACAATCGCAGCACTTGGCTCATTAATTGGTAAACTTTGAAACCCACACAATGTACATAAAAGGGTACCTAAAAATACTTAACATATTTTTTAAAATATCCGTGGTACTCCATTAATGAAGTTAAAATTATTTAACGTGACTTTTGTTCTTTGGTATATAGCGTTTGGTGTTTGCTTCGCCCACAGTACAAAGGATCCTTTTTCATATGAAAGGCCCTTAATGCAATAAATATTTTCTCTGTTCTCGAACAACAATGGAGTCATTATTTTTACGGCTTGAAATGAGAATTTTTCCCATTCTCATTCACCGCACTCGAGAACAAGTCAAACAACCACAGAGTTTCAGTAAAACTGATAATTATATTGCAGCTTGCTTTGGCAAGAGGGCAAGAAATGATGTGGTCTGTTGAATTGACGTTAATAGCGTCCGCCACTAATAGTACTGAGCGACTGCTCGGTTTGATTCCCACAACAATGGGAAGCTGAAAGAAATACACAATTTCTCCAGCATTTCAGTAAAAATGTACTCTTCGTACATACAATCATGTACTTTTTCCCCTTTGATACAATTAAAATAATGTTTATACTTTGACAAAATTACCTCGAAGGCACCCAATATCTTAAGGTTTTGGAAGATAAGCAGGATTGAGCATAGATAGTGCTTGGATGGATGAGCACCATTGCATAACAGATTTAAAAAAAACCTCAATAAAATTCGTCAACAAACACTGCCTCAGAAAATAATTTTAAAGGTGAAGGTTCGAGCAATGACCCTTCTTCATAGCACATACAATGACCACTGCCCAAAACGTCACCGATTATAAATATTTCCTTTTAAGGCAGCGCTATTGACCAATGTGTTGAGCATTGACGCAGCGTCACCGTACAATGTGCAGCAGATATAATGGATAGGCTGTGGTTCTGTGTAGTGGGTAGGAGAGCAGAGTGCTGGAAAACAACCCATAGTGCAATTGTAGCTCTATGCTTGCGCGTCTACGCACTCCGCCTTCACCAACCCGCACTGACCAGCGTGGTTGGTTTATGTTGAAATATCACCCCCATGACCCACGTGGCACAAGGGAAATCCCTCATCTGGCATTTCCCCTATTCTTTGGTTCTTTCGGTGAAGTCACGTAGATAGAAAAGTGATAATGATAAAGTGAATAAAAATAAAAATTATAAAAATGAACTAAAAATAAAAACCACGACGTTTCGATCGCAACACAACCGGTCGACCGCTTGTGTTTTAAAAAATATTTTGTCATTCACTTCATTATTATTTTTCTATCTACGTGACTTTACCGAAAGAACTAAAGAATATAAATTCCTGCAGTCACGAAAGTTTTAAGGCATTTCCCATGTCAGGAAGACGTGCTCCTACAAAATTGTGCAGGACATGGCCAGAGATGGGAGGTTGGGGATCTGAGTTATGTGGCAACCCATGACCCGCTATTGATGTCAACCCAAGAATAATAATGTAACAGCTCTTTGTCAGTCCACCACTAGATGTAGGCCTCTGCTCAGTGTGTTGGTTGTGGCAGTTGTGTTCGACCATACTTGACCATGCTGGTCAGTGTGAGTTGGTGAAGGGGAGGCAGGACTGTCCCAGATATCACCACGGATTGTCAAGCGTGGCTGAGAATTGGACTCAGATTTATGGGTTCATTGGAGTACATGTGGTATTCACTCCATTCCTATAGCACCAGGATATCACGAAATCACTGTTTCGCAGACGAGCATAGACTGCCATTCTAGATGTGAAGTTTTCGTGGCTGCAGGGATCCATACTATTTGGTTCTTTCGGTAAAGTCACGTAGGTATAAAACATAAAATAAAATCACGACGTTTCGATCGCAACACAAGCGACCGTCATCAGATGTTGCGATCGAAACGTCGTGATTTAATTTAATTTTATGTTTTATACCTACGTGACTTTACCGAAAGAACCAAAGAGTATAGACTGCCAGTAGGGGGTGATGTCCCTATATGGTTTTACCCAACGAAGTCATTTGTCGGTACATTTCAACTTTATCCAATTGATACCGTCACACCTGACCACGTGGTCTACTCTTTTTTGAACGTCAAGGGATAAACGTCGCATCTACACACTCGGCGGCATTAACGAGGGGTGCCCATCGCAACTGTGAACAGATAAACCCCACTGCCTACTACCGCAAGTCGCTGCCTATTGCAGAAAGTGATCGATACTACAAAATATAATAGGTACGTGAACATGGGCAAGCGTGCATCTATGCCACATTGCTGCTTCCCATCTGAACACCATCCGCAGATGGTTGTCCAGCACTTACATGGGCAGGCGTGCAGCTATGCCACATTGGTGCTCACCCTCTCAACGCGATCCGCCGAGGGTATCCCAGCACTGAGCAGAACAGCTCCCACGCATGACAAGAATGCACCCGATCCAGCGATGGAGCCATTGACACACGCGTGCACAGATGATGATGATGGTGCCTGTGCGTGAGCCGGATTCGGATGCCCGTGATTGTTGCCGTCGTCTTGTTTGTGGGCGCGGATTACGCCATGCATCACGACCGCTCGCAAGGTTGAATGGAACAACTTTTGTTCAAAGTGTCCACTCGCAGAACTTTCTTCTAAAGCCAGAAATCACTTCCCTTCCAATTCTGTAGACGCCCATCATTCTTTGTGTTTTTTGTATTCAGAATTAACTGGCGAAATGATACAAAAACAGACTTCTCCGTTTCGAGTGCTTGTGGGATTAGTGTTGCCTTGTTGTTCCCATGTTCATCGTTTCTTTCTTGCTTCAAACAAACCAACGTGGTGTATTTCTGTACAACAGTCCTGTGTATTTATGGAATTGTATTTGCCAGAGTTTTAATCGACAACACAGCACCACAAAAAAAACGTATGGTCACTGCCTCAGGGTTCTGCACACAAAACAAAATATGATGATGATGATATTGGGGAGCCGATGAACTGTGGCCAGGGCTGACATTCTCAGTTGATGCCGCGATGCCATTTCTAGGCAGCAAAACTCGCTCACCCCCGAGTGAGCAATTTCAGTGGCTGTGGATACAGCGATTGGAGTGTGTGTTATTTTTGCCATTTTGTCGGGTGAGCGCAATTGGTTGAAAACAAAGCAGACAAAAATAAACAGCAACATGATTTCAATTTCTTTGTACATTGTGGCGGAAAAATTGTGACGGATTCTAATCCTAAGTTTATTGTTTTCCATTACCCCTACACTAATGCTCTTGACATAATTATCTGGCTCAACAATTACAGAGTGGCATTATAGTTGTTGCTCTATACCAGGGGTGTCAAACACGCGGCTCGCGGACCAAACCCGGCCCCATAATGCCCTTCCTGTAGCTCGCCACGTGTTTAAAATGTAACGATATATTTATATGTATTTTAAAACTTTTACCTAAATTCAACCTGAATTTAAAGAGGACATTGAAAATGTGGGATTTGGCGTGCGCTGCTGCAAATATAAAAAATAAAATAATCAACTCTCTTTTCCCAGCGCTTTGGGATTTTTAATCGGTAAATTAATACCGTATTATTATTATGCTTTTCATTTTCATAGGCCCCAACCGTGTGGCCCGCGGGAGGTGTATTGGAATCCAAACCGGCACCGCTGCCTGATTTAGTTTGATGGCTCTGCCCTATACCAACGTCAATCGTACGAAGAAAAAGAAGAAGCAGTGTGAAGATATGAGGCTTTTTGTATAATCTTCAACTAGAGGGTGTAGTTACCCTATTCACAAGACACGTTGGATGGGTAATAATACCATGTCGTAAAGTAGAAGGCGAACTGCGCTACGAACTCCCGCTGACGGAGTTCGATGTCTGCAATGGATATTAACATCAGTAGGCACGGGATGACTGAACCGGTCCCCGGCTCCTCACCCATCATACGTCACCAACCCGAACTGACCAGTGTGGTGGTGAAGTATGGTCGATAGAATCCCAACGACTGACGTGGCTTGGGAGAGAGCTTCATCCGGCAATGAATGCAGAAAGGGCTGTACATATTAAAGAGTCTGTTGTAAATCAAATGGTCTTGATTGGATCAATTCGCTATTTGAAAATATGACACTTAAATGCGCCTTTGAAAAATTGTTCTGGAGAAAAAAAATCGCATTAATAAAATGAGATAACACATTTGCTCAACTTTTTTGTTGGCGTTCTCGATAATATCTCGCAATTTGATAATTAACACTTACAAGCTGGTCAAAATGTTTAGATGTTTTATTCACGAGCAAATCTCAGAAGCCTCAAGTGCCGGAGTAATTTTTTAAGCGGAGATTATTTACCATAGAAACAATATTAATGATAAACGTTGACGTCTCACTCAGAACTCCGAATATATCGCTCGAGGCATTCAAACAATTATGCACGTGCGTCCACTTTGATTGCCCCGCTGTCCCTGATGGCCGCTCCCTCGCCTGGCTGCCATGCCATTGGTCAGTTCCGCTCGCGGGCTGCCACCCGTGCCGTTGTGACGCTACGCGCCCAGGTCGTCAAATGTTGACAAAACTGTTTTGAGTAAGAGATGCAAAAAAGCAGTGTCGGATTATCCTAGTAGCAAAAGTAGCTACATATGCTACGGGACCCGCACTTTCAAGGGCCCCGAGCTAAATGCTTTCAAGCTGTTAATTCCGGTTCAGTGAATCTTGCGCTTGCTCTATTACTATAGTACTATACTGCTTTCAACGATTTGTCGTATTATCTGGCTGTATAGCAAATGAAAAAAGATACAATTACTTTACTATGCAAGTAAAAAATTAGTGTTTTAATATTTACGTGTTTTTTTTTATTTAGGGCCCCTTTATAATATATGCTACAGGCCCGCACTAGCTTAATCCGGCACTGATAAAAGGGGTTTAGGACATGACCACAACGGCTTGAGTGGTAGGCGCTTATAAATCAGCACAACTGAACCGAAGTGAATATCATAGCAGAAGCCCCAACTGTGTGTCGACATTATGCAAAAACTGTATTGATGTTTGATATTGCAATACCGTATATATGTTGTTTATATGGCATTTTCAAAGATTTGGGTTTACCCCTCCTTGCACGCTGTGTTACAGCTGAATAAAGCAATAAATAGAAAATATAAATAACAGAATACATATATTGTACTGTGTGGGTTAAAGGGGGAACTGTCGTGGTGCAATTGTTAGCAGACTGCACTTGTAATCCAGAGGTTTAATTCGCAGAAATTTCACGACGCAGAAATTTAAACATAGTGTTATATTAAAATGGATAAGGCAGCAACTGCAGCAGCAGCAACTGCAGCAGCAGCAGCAGAAACTGCAGCAGCAGCAGAAACTGCAGCAGCAGCAACTGCAGCAGCAGCAGCAACTGCAGCAGCAGCAACTACAGAAGCAGCAACTGCAGCAGCAGCAGCAACTGCAGCACCCTTTGATGCTGTTAATCCTGCATAATGCACATGCATATGTAGTACTAATCACATTCCTGCATTTCCCATAAATATGCTAAATTCCTCTTGATATGCAAATTCCTTTGTCAAGGCGTCCCAGCTTATATATATGCTCCAAGCTCGTGTGCTGTTTCATTCAGACTCTGTCGCCTCGACGGACCTGGTTTTCACCTGAGGAGGGCTGCTTGCGTTGTGGCCGAAACGTCGTGAGAATAATTTTTATTATGTTTTATTTTTATTATTTTATTACTTCCCTTCTACGTGACTTTACCGAAAGAACCAAGAAGAAAAAAATGGTGCAATTGTCTTAGACCACCCCCACCCAGCCTCTGTACCACCCAGTACAATAGCCTAGCCGCATGTGGTGGGGTAAAGAGTGGTTGCTCTCACCTCTTTCACGATATTTGACTACATGTGTATGAGGTAGTCTAGGACTATCTCAAGCGGAGGCCATTCTTCCATCAACAGTGTACGCTGAGGGAGTAATTGCAGGGCTGCATCTTTACTTTTTACGATCGTTAACATGTACTAAACAAACCTATATAGTGAGCCGACATGATATTTAACATACTGTCCTTCAATTCATATCCAACCGTTGTAAACCACTGTGGGGGCGTCACGGTAGCAAGATGTTAACCACCTCGCCTGGTATACAGGACGTCATGGGTTTGATACCGACCCTGACGCATGCTGCTGTATATTTCGAGTTTGCATGTCTCTCTCCCCTGGGTTTTTCTACAGGTCCTCCGGTTTTCCCCTCCATATTTAGAATCAACATGCGTTTCGAGCGTTGAGAGTCTTTGGCTGCTCTCAATGTCCACGTGACAAGCCACTCCGTTGAGCTATCATTTGTGGCCAGGTCGCTTCTGAAAGAAGAGCTATATAGCTCAGTGGGCCTTACCTGGAAAAAAAGTAAAAATAGTAGTTAAATAGTTAAATATCTTAAAAATGTATAATCCTTAAACAATTAAGAATTGTATCTTAATTTGGAGCTTTCGTGACTGCAGGAATTATTCTTTGGTTCTTTCGGTAAATTTAATGTATTATTTTATCTTTATACGTGACTTTACCGAAAGAACCAAAGAATAATTAAGAATTGCACAAATGCCAGTAGCATGTCCTGAATGCACAATCCCTAATTGTCCACACAAATTGTGCAGCAAGGTAAACCTGAACACTTGGAGCTCTCCAAGCACAGAAACCAAACACACAGCCAACACACATAAGGGATTCTGCTAAACATGTGAGTGCTTGGAATTGATAAAAAATAAATTGTCAACAATTTTTGAAGAAATTGACTCAAATCCAATGCAATCTCAATTCAATTTTCCGCAGTGATTTGTTTGCGATTGCACACGCTGAATGAAGTAACAAAAAACCTAAACTCTCTCGGCACTATGCCTTTTACCACAGCACAACAAAGGCCATAAAAGCTGATTTTGGCGGATGACGTGCGTAACCTTTGCACCCATAAAACCTACCCACGGGGCGGCATATATCCTTAAAGAAGAATGTTTTGATCACAAACAATGTATTTGTTACACAGGGGGAGTAGAGTACATCTTACGGCAATGCGGTGTCAAACCTGTCGTTTTACACCTTACGCTCACTTATGTTTTGTTCCCGTAAGTGGAGGCGTTTATCGGCGAATCATCCACATTTTTAAAGTCGCTTTGGCATCACTACATGTTTTCTTTCTTTAGCCTCTTGGGAATGAGAGGCAGAAAAAAACCTGCCCACCTAAGAGTTGAACCGCACATGGGGACAGATGGGGGCCTAACTTGTTATGCAACTAAACTTTGACTCGCAATTGCATTTGACATATATCCTTGTTTGTTTATCCTATACTTGTTTAACGTTGCATTTTTTTAAAGCTACATTTTGTAACGGTACTTATGATCAGTCTAAATATTTTCTGCCTGAGCCGATGTTCGCTGCAGGGAATTTAATATTTATCTTTGATTTAACGTTTGTTCAATATTTTCAATTTCGTAACATGATACGGTTGTACTTTGATTCTGTGTTTGTGCTTTTCATTGCTGCATTTTCCCTTTGTTTTCCTTTTATTATTTCGGTGCCCCAAGCCGCCCTTGAAAATTAGATCATCGCATGGTCTCTGTGTTCTCACCACCTGGCTTTACAAAATAAGCTGAAACTGAACTTTTATAAAGGGACTTAAAAAGTAGTTTTTGTTACAACTTAACACGAATGTGTCAGCACAGCAAACACTTAATACTAATCGGGAACACGTTCCTGGAGAACGGTGCGAATATTAAAACTTAGAAGGAAAATATGGTTCGGGGGAATACTCTTTGGTTTTTTCGGTAAAGTCACGTCGGTAAAAATTAGAATAAAATAAATGAAAACAACTAAAACTAAAACACAGGCGGACCGAGAGGCCTGTTTTAATTTTTTTTACGTAACTTTACCGAAAAAAACCAAAGAGTAGGAATCCTTGCAGTCACGAAAACTTCAAATCTGGGGTTAGGGAGCATTAGCATATATTTTGTTTAAATATAAACATATATACTGTTTGTACATATTAATTAATATATTGTATCGAATTTTTGCGTTATTTAACTTACCTTGAATAACCATGACCGTAAACACATTTAAAATACAAACATCAATGATTGAATGATTAAATAAGTAAATTGTCAAATTACACGGTACGTAATTCCAAAACATTGCAAAGCGAAGCACGCGTGTGTTTATGCGAGCGGCAAGACACAGTCGGACCGAGAGACCTGGGGCAGCTTTCGCGGCCTCACGATCCACGCAGCTCCAATGCCTCACGACGAGTGGTCGGGTAACAGCGAGTTCACGGGTCATCCTCACGGCAGAAGCGGCTCTTAACTCACCATCAAACACACGCGGTCGC
This sequence comes from Lethenteron reissneri, assembly GCF_015708825.2. Classification (NCBI taxonomy): domain Eukaryota; kingdom Metazoa; phylum Chordata; class Hyperoartia; order Petromyzontiformes; family Petromyzontidae; genus Lethenteron; species Lethenteron reissneri. The sequence goes on from NC_083805.1 coordinate 6,576,652, forward strand.
CGACTGCATCGCGCGCTTTCAGATGCGCTTCTGCGGGGCCGTCTGGAACGCTCTTCCTTCCAATATTAGGAAGCCACTGGTGGTGTGCATTTTTAAATAATAATCATCATCACCATCTTGATTGAAAAACTCATCTCGTGAGAGCTGCTTTTGGTGTTTAAGTTTGTTGTTCTTCACCAGCACCTCTGATTAGCGCGGCTGGCTACGTACGGTGCAAAAGAAGTTCAACATACATACATAGCTATGGTCACGAATATTTAAATACAACCCCGCGAAAGTGAAAATATTACTACAATAAATGTCGCCAATATGCAAAGCCGCGAGTATAAAACCCGCGAACGTTAAGGATTGTACTATGCATCATGACCATGAGCCATGATTTATCCACTGCTGAACAAAGGCCTCTCCAAGTCATTGCCATCTCTTACGCTCCTGCGATGCAACGCATGACATCTTGCACCTGCACATTATTAGCTTGTGTAATACAATATTGTACTAAAACAGACGGATTATGTTTAAACAAATGCTACTGGAAACAAAAAAACCCATGTGGAAGACGATGAAGCTGATGGATTAACTGTTTTAATATAGGTAATTGATTTATGCAGTCCTCGAGCTGTTTTGAAACATATATTTGTATTTATTGCTTCGATCTTCCAGCATGGCTGGTGAAAAAATGGGGCATGTTTGAACAACAACAACACATTCCTGCGGAGGGAGCTGGTAGGAACGTTGGGTTGCTCGGTCAATGGCCAGGGTCAATGGCGGCGTGGTGTATTCCGCAAATATGCCCGACTGTGAGGGCGGGCACAAGCCGGCGTGAGTAGGTTAAACGTTCAGTTTTATAAGGGCACCACGGGGTGACCAGCCCCTCCCCACCCAGCCCCACCCCTCCCACCCCCACACAGCCCCACCCTCCTCACCCAGCCCCTCCCCACCCTCCCCACCCAGCCCCTCCCCACCCTCCCCACCCAGCCCCTCCCCACCCAGACCCTCCTCACCCTCCCCTCTCCACCCAGCCCCACCCCTCACATTTTGGATGAACGACGGACGGACGGACACAATAATCCCCTGTGGGCTGGTGTAACCAGGAGGTTCCTACCAGTAACAACAGATCCTCTTCTCTGCCAGCAACCAGCGCTACACGCCATTGTGACCCATTCCATGTCACTACACATACATTACCATGCTTTGACTATTTTAATTATGAGTTCATATTAGTGATATATATGGTATTATTGTCAATTTAAATATTTCACATATTTGCATTATAAAGACTGTTCAGTCTGCTGTTGATGAAGGGCATAATATGCAGTTTCCGTTTTCGAGGAAATTCTGATGAAAGTGTCTATATTTAACGTTATGATTAAACCATCGTCATATAACAAAAGTATACAAAACTAAATAAAATATGAATGCCATCGATGATTGAAGTTTAATTTCACATTCCCCACATATATTGTGGCTGTAGATAATTATATTATTAGCGATTTAAAGCTTTCGTGACTGCAGGGATTCATCTTCTTGGTTCTTTCGGTAAAGTCACGTAGAAGGGAAGTAATAAAATAATAAAAAAATAAAACATAATAAAATTATTCTCACGACGTTTCGGCCACAACGCAAGCAGCCGTCCTCAGGTGAAAACCAGGTCCGTCGAGGCGACAGAGTCTGAATGAAACAGCACACGAGCTTGGAGCATATATATAAGCTGGGCGCCTTGACAAAGGAATTTGCATATCAAGAGGAATTTAGCATATTTATGGGAAATGCAGGAATGTGATTAGTACTACATATGCATGTGCATTATGCAGGATTAACAGCATCAAAGGGAGCTGAAGTTGCTGCTGCTGCAGTTGCTGCTGCTGCAGTTGCTGCTGCAGTTGCTGCTGCAGTTGCTGCTGCTGCTGCAGTTGCTGCTGCTGCTGCTGCAGTTTCTGATGCTGCAGCAGTTTCTGCTGCTGCTGCAGTTGCTGCTGCAGTTGCTGCTACTGTTGCAGTTGCTGCCTTATCCATTTTAATATAACACTATGTATTATTCTACCCACCCTAATGTGTATCACACTGCTATATATTTACTATACAATTACGACACCATACATTACTCTGCACACTGCACCATGCCAGTGAGTGGAACGCGGTCTGAAAGTCACCGTAAACGTGAACACAATCAGTTAAGATCCGAAATGGTTTATTACGTCCTTCCAATGATTGCTAAGCCAGAATCCATCTTCTCGGTTGAAATTATCTCTGTGTTTGTATATGTGGATCGCCTCATGAACGAATCTCTCATGATAGCCAGATGGCTTGCAGAGAACCTCTGTCTTGGAGAAGTCAATGTCGTGTGAGCCCACTGAATTGTAACAGTGATCTGCCACGGCTGAGGTGTTTGTCCTACCGTGTTTCAGGTCTGCTTTATGTTCAGACCTGAAACACGGTAGGACAAACACCTCAGCCGTGGCAGATCACTGTTACAATTCAGTGGGCTCACATGACATTGACTTCTCCAAGACAGAGGTTCACATATGAACATAAAGCAGACCTGAAACACGGTAGGACAAACACCTCAGCCGTGGCAGATCACTGTTACAATTCAGTGGGCTCACATGACATTGACTTCTCCAAGACAGAGGTTCTCTGCAAGCCATCTGGCTATCATGAGAGATTCGTTCATGAGGCGATCCACATATACAAACACAGAGATAATTTCAATCGAGAAGATGGATTCTGGCTTAGCAATCATTGGAAGGACGTAATAAACCATTTCGGATCTTAACTGATTGTGTTCACGTTTACGGTGACTTTCAGACCGCGTTCCACTCACTGGCATGGTGCAGTGTGCAGAGTAATGTATAGTGTCGTAATTGTATAGAAAATATATAGCAGTGTGATACACATTAGGGTGGGTAGAATAATACATAGTGTTATATTAAAATGGATAAGGCAGCAACTGCAACAGTAGCAGCAACTGCAGCAGCAGCAGCAGCAGAAACTGCTGCAGCAGCAGAAACTGCAGCAGCAGCAGCAACTGCAGCAGCAACTGCAGCAGCAGCAACTGCAGCAGCAGCAACTGCAGCAGCAGCAACTGCAGCTCCCTTTGATGCTGTTAATCCTGCATAATGCACATGCATATGTAGTACTAATCACATTCCTGCATTTCCCATAAATATGCTAAATTCATCTTGATATGCAAATTCCTTTGTCAAGGCGCCCAGCTTATATATATGCTCCAAGCTCGTGTGCTGTTTCATTCAGACTCTGTCGCCTCGACGGACCTGGTTTTCACCTGAGGACGGCTGCTTGCGTTGTGGCCGAAACGTCGTGAGAATAATTTTATTATGTTTTATTTTTTTTATTATTTTATTACTTCCCTTCTACGTGACTTTACCGAAAGAACCAAGAAGATATATTATTAGCGATTATAATCATACATTTAAAGTTAGATTCATTTCATTTATATGTAATTCGGACAACTATTTCCTCCCAGGCATTCATTAATTGGTAACTTTAAAACAAAATATTAAATTATTTCAATTAAACACGTTGCAGTAATGCGATTCGACGAGGTCATAATAGTTTATTTTGACAAGTGGCAGCAGAAAGCCCATGAGCAGATCAGTGCACGGTGGCTTTACACCAGTTGGGAATATATCTGTAGGTGATATGGCGCGGTTGACGTGAAGATAATGGATAGGAATTGCAATGAGCTGGTTTGAGGTATGAACACTCTACAATGCTGTTGAAAACAATAAAAGCAGACGTGTGCAAGCAGTAGCAATACGCACAGGTCACCCTCCTTTAGGCTGTGCTCTGCGATGGGCAATGATGACACTTCAGCATGCTATCCAAAAGAGGTGCCTTAGGTTTTCTTTCCCTGATTTGACATCTTAAGATGAATGTCAAGTAAAAATGTGCGATCGTGCTGCAGTATAATGGGCACATAAAACTGATGATTTGTAGACACATACAATATTCATTATATAAATGTGAGGAGAACTGATGTGGTAGTGAAGTGGTGACACCAGGGCAAGTGTAGGAAGTGACATAAATTGGAGATGCAAAAGATTGCAAACAATTGTACCCGTGTTGGAATTCTTTCAGTGGCAGGTTGAGAAAAGCTTCTAATGGTCAGTCGCTATGTTCATGGATTCCGATTATTATATATATGGGAAGGTAACTTTAATTATTGCCTATTTATCAATCTCATTCAACCATTTCATACCAGGCATTTACAGAAAGTTTTTTTTAAACATGATTTTCTAACATGGTGAATGTTTTTATTTTTTTCCAGAAAAACGTTTCACTTAGAGAGAAATACAAAAGCATTTTAATAATTTGTTCCATAAAAGCTAAAGGTAACAGCCGATAGAAGGGGTTTCAAGAGGGGGCACTAAAGAGATACCGTCTAGAGGGTATTCCGTCTACTCTTCTATGCTGGCCAAATGTCATGAAAGAGGTGGGAATATCCGTTACTTCACCTCACTGCACGTGACCTGCCAATCCACCGACCTGTTACACACCAAGGCACGTCTCTCTTGTTTAATCTTATTGCATATAAAAAAACACATCTTGTTTTACATCACATACTATTGACACAGTGTCACTCGTGAGAAGAGTGAGCAAAGCGTGGAGTAGTTTGGCCAGCACCGCACAGAGCTGCTTTTATTTTCCCAGTACAGCTGTTGACATGCCACACCGGGGTCGCTTTATACCCTGAAAAGACATAGGGGAGGCCCAGACCAGGAATCATATATTTTTACGGGCATGCATAAGCCAGGAATTATACCTAGGTCACAGGGAATGTATCGTACATGTACTCGAAAAGCTTGCCAAAGGCAAATATCCCCTGTACAGCCTTAATAGGCTGTTGGGGAAAGTGCTGTTATCGAGCACCCACCAAGGGCGGATTGGCACACGAAGGAGTGGGTGGCCAGCACCACTATCGGCCGCCTTTATCTCCCTAGTGGCGATGTTTACACAATGCACCAGGTGTTCATTTGATGCTGAGTGGGCCTCGGGGAGGCCTAGGACCGGTTCAGATAATCATCATTGGTGTTGACCGTGAGCAGAAATTTTATTCGGGTTGTCGGGTCGTAGCCACCACTCTTTCCAAAGTCACATTGTTGCCATAACACCGCTTCACACACACTCAGCATCGTTAACAAGTACCGACGGAAAAGCAATTACATTGTTTTGATCTGGCCGTGCAATTTTTTTCAAACGAAATAATATTATATTACATCATAATTAAGTAAAGCACCATCTTCCAATGAGAGCATGAAACCGGAATGCTAATCGCAAACGTAATATTTTAAACGTCACACAAGGGCTATGTAGTTTGTGAGTAATGCAAATATGGAATACAATGCTTTAATGCATTTCCTATGGTAACAATGGTCGTAAGAGTAATGGCAATCGTGTAATTTGATGAAGTAGATACTGAACGTTGTTGGAATTGGATGGTTATATACAGTTGAAACTTTATGACGTCGCGCACATGGAAAATGTTTGACTTTTGTGTCAACATTGTTCAGGAGTTACATTTGAATTTCAAAAAGATCGCACGTTACTCGGAGCAAATATAAGAAAACAAATCAAGGAAGGTAATATCCATTGCAAACAGTGAGATGCATACCCACGTGTCAAATAATCTTCATAGAAAGATGTTGATATGTCAGACTAAGAATGATTTACAATTTGTAACGTGCACATTTTTTTTTATTTACCGTACATCTGCTCCACGTGCCAAGAACTCGACTCTACACCTGGGGTGATCAAGCCTTTGCATGCCCTGCGCCGAGACGATGGAATGCGCTCCCACGAGTGGTTAGACGGGTAAACTCACTTGCTCTATTTAGGTCTTTTCTAAAGACTCACCTGTTTCGCCTGGCCTGCATTTCCCATATATGATCCAGTGGACTCTCGAATTTGTAGTATTTATATTCTCGCACTGCGATCCCTGTATGAATTGCGCCTTATACATGTAAATTATTCGTTATTATTACGATCCATTATGAGGCAGTCGATACAAGTATTTGTTTTCGTTTTGAGAACCAGACTTCCTGTAAGAATATTCGATTCTCATGTATGGCAGTAATATGTTCAGAAGCTAAATGTCAATATCGAGATCTGCTAGCCACGACGAGAGGGCTTCAGAAGAGAGTTCGTGTCGCTTTGCTATTCCTCTTATATTGAAGGAGCGCAGACGACATTATCTTACTGTACGGACCAGAGTTTGTGTCGCATGACCACAATCGCACTGCCATGGCCTTGTCTTTAAATTTCGATTCACGAAGAACATGTGCGCATCGGCCTATTAATGTTCTGATGCGGTTGATGTTTACAGCAGTGTTTCGATGAATATCAAAGCCAGGAGGTGTTTGGGGTCTCGAGTGAGGTGCTTATTCTGCCAAATACAAAAGTGAGAATTCGCATATTGAAGGAGGAATGCATAGTTTCTCATTCTACAAGAAATAGAAGAATACAAGAAAAAATATATATACAAACAAACAAACATCAAACAAAGGTATATATTTTTTTATGAACTGTATATCTTCTGAAAAAAAGCCAGGCATACAATAAAAAAAAATTCAGCTAAATGTTATTGTCATTATGATATGAAAACGCACGACTGAATGTACATCAAAGTGGTGGGTTTTACGCTTTGTTATAGTTAACGTAATTCCAAAATGGTACGTAGGTTACAGTATATGAAATATGATATATATATATAAAACCATTGTCATCTCCAACTATCAACATTATTAGTGTTTTTATTCAAAGTGATCAGTTTCCCATCGCTTAAGAGTCATGTTTTGACAAACATTGACATGAATGAGTGACAATAAACAGAATAAATGACAATAAGGTAGACTGTAGATATATGACATTCGTAAAATCTGCATTAGGATTCCAGCTGTAGCTTGACACGTGGGAATCAATTTACATCAGTTACCTTGTAACTTTTCTGAACAGTTGGAAAGCTTTATACACCTCCTCAAGGTTGCCTGTCACCAGTAATGCATATAAATATAAACGATGAAAACTAGAACTGAAAAAGATGATGCAGCTTTCTCTTTTTGAACTGTTGTTGGCAGACGTTTGGAATGGCTTTTTGAGTCAAAGCACTTTACCCCATGCAATATGTTAAAAACATAGGTTAAAATCTAATAATACATGATCATATTCTTTAGACAAAGTGTCTAATCAGCTGTGTACTTTGTGCCTAGTTATGCATGCAATTAATTACATGCATGGGGAAGCTTCCATGGCTGATGATGCCGATAAAGATGGCTACATCTTTTTGCAAATCTAGTGCAACATCCTACAGCATGCCATTTAATAACTTTATATTTTTTGCAATAAAAAAACATATAAAAGTGAATACACCGTGCACAATTATGTATACACAATGTCAAGGTATTTTCACAATTTAAGTCACACTTTAACGACGCACCAATAAAGCCAAGCGTTAACTTTGTTGCGTGACACAAAACGAAGCGTCTGTTTAAGCAACGGTGCACAGCCGACATGAGCGTGAACCACGCATCAGTGAGCTCACATTTCCAGTTGAATACGTTCACAACACATCCACATTGTTATTCAGAGGAAACTCTCACTATCCAGTCCTGGGTTTAGTTCACTACAGTGTACGTATAAACTACACGCTAAAAAATAAGGCATTGTTAGGCACAATGGTTGCTTTCTTTCTACAATATTTTCGAGTGGAATGACTTTGGATTTTTTTCTGCCTGCTGCAAATTTAGTAAAAATTACTTTCCAGGTTCAAACAGAAATAGCACACAGCCCGCTGCATAATAAAGAAGAGAGCCATAATCTAATCACGTTGATACAGAGCACATGCCTTTTGACTTCATGGGAGTGACATCGAGATGTCTAAAGGAATGTACAGCAAAAACAAATCATTACATTTCCATCAAATGAATCGCCCTCTGGTCGTAAAGTAAAAGTAAACTTCGGTGCAGAGAACACTGCACCGAAGTGGATGAGCAATTTCAATTACAAATTGCGAGACAGTGTATACATGTTGACCCATGATGGAAACATTTAACTGAAATACAAACGGGCAAACACACCTGATAATAGACGTACCACAATCAGTTACTTACAATTATTATTAACAATTCTACCCATGAAAAAATAGCGCTGAGAAATCAATCACCAAACATTCATTCATAACATCCACGCAATTATCCGATTGAAAATAGTACCAAAATGTTGGTAAGTTAAGTGAACTCCCAAGAAAGTAATGCAAAAAAAAACATAAAAAAAAAAATTACATGACACCAAAATGTCATTTATATGAATGTGTGTGTGGTATAAATATTACGTGATAAAAAATGAAATTCATGACAAATGGTACTTTGAAATTGTTTTATGAAATAGTTGCAGATATTCGAGCAGTCAAGCTTAATAATCACAGTGCCTAATGAGGCTTGTGAATGTTGTTGGAGGAAAAAAAACAAAATAGAGTATAAAAAATCTCACGCTAACGAATACATTTGCTTGTGTTATAATAGAATTTTGTGCATTGGTGTTGCATCGCTGCATGAGTAAGCACACACATTCGGGGATTAAACAAAAAAAATGATAATCTCTTGCATGCCGCTCAACCACAATTCCCTGAAAAAACAAAGCGGAGATTAAATTATTACAAAAGTGGATCTTGTGTTCAGTTACCCTGAAGTGGTGCTCTAAGCTGCATCTATGAAATGGAACCCAAGCACTGTGACTCTGAAGCAATATCAAATGTTTAGCTTTATTACCAGTGGTTTTATTTTGTCTAATCTACATTTTTTAAAGTTATTATTTGAAAAAAAAACATGGCTTTTTAAAACACTGTAGTCGTTCCACACATAACGCAGCATTAAATAAAAATAAACGATATTCATTAATTACTTGAGAATTAACTTTTAGGTAAAACATCTATAGGAGCAATTGCAAATTTTTCTTGCATATTTTCCGTCTCGGAACCAATTAATATAATTCTAAGAATGCATATACACTCTGCACATTCTTGACAAGGCAAGGTAAAGTACTATTTATGATGGATAAATAATATATCAATTGCCAAGCTATAAAAGAGACCACAAGGCTATTCCAAATTGATGGAATATTATAAGAATGTTATATCACATTCTATCGTGGATTTTTTTGTGTGGAAGTGATTGCCAAACATTATTTAAATATTTAGTGAAAACAGAGATAGCCTAATGCATAGCACAGTTTCTGATAAAATGAAATATGTATATGACTTATTTAATTTTTGATGGTGTAATATATTACCAATTTACCAGTAACTAATATTTAAACGTGGAAATATTTTACTTTCGTGGCAGTTTACAGAACTGGATCAAATGTTCAGAAAATGTTGCAAGTACAAAACTGTCCACATTTGAAAAAGTCACCCAGCTAGGTTTGACAACATTTTATTTAAATAAACAGTAGTTAATGTTTTAAGTGGCAACTACACATTGTCAAACACACTACATTCGAGATACACTATGTAAATACCTCATGCTAGTTTATGTACGATGAAGAAGGTGCCTGAAACGTTACCTATAATGTTTATTTCCATTTAAGGCCACAGTGCTATTGATGAATGTGATGTGTTTGTCATAGTATCAATGGTCGATGTAGATCCCACGTACATATCCTTTGCTGGTAAGGGATGCACAATTGGTTTATGTCCTAATTTCCACGGACAAAATATTTGTTACGGCTTTTGCCGACAAATATTTCTCACTCTCTTTGTTTACGAGCGGATGTTTCTTGGAAAACAAATGAAAAGTCGCCAGTGCCTCGGCGTTAATCCAACACGCTTGCATTTATTAATGCACCTGTGCAGACACCATGGCCACATGGTGTTGTAGATACAGTTCCTATACTGCGTTGCCCACGTAGAATTCAGTCATGAGTCAAGCTGCAGGTGTTTATAGTTTTGTTGTGTAATGTAAGGCATGTTATTGATTACGCCTGCATGCATCTTCAAACTTCTGTACACACCTAGAACTCGGCGCAATACACAGTAAATACTCGCGAACAGTGGTCAAGGAACAATCTATATGCCCACGAGTCCCCTTTATTAGGCTGCGGGATAAGAATAATACTTGCCCATGTATTATATATAATTACATGCTATGCAGAATTTACCATTTAATTTTACTTAAGTATGATTTGCGGCCCCATCAACCGGAATAAATTATCACCTCTGAAAGAGTCAGACACTGTGCATTTCACACATGGCGCATTTGTCCAACGAGTGATGAAATAAAATAAGATATTTTCATATTCTATTTTGAAATAAAAATCTGAAAACACGTTTTAGTTTTATTACAAAAGTAGCATAGGTTTTACAGCTATGATACATTTCTCCACATTATTTAAAATATTATTATTTTGAGACATTTGTTATAAATTATAATTAAACTGGCTCTTTTTCCCCCTTCGGGGGCAATTTATTGTCAGATAGCAAGCGCATAACAGGCACTGGGGTGAATGCCAGGGATTATAATGATCACAGCTGATGCCTACATACCACGAGGAATAAAATACATGCTGATCACGAGAGCTGATTGCACCAGTGGGTGATTGCTTAAAAGCCTGGGTGACCAGCACAGAGGGCAATTTATATTCATGAACTCATACTATCACCGTACGTTTTTTTTCCTCTCTAAGAGGATAATATATATTTTTTTTATTTTATCTTGCCCGTCGCTTGACAACTTTGAAAAGCTAGAAAACAATAAAAAATGAATTGCCCAAGCATATAATTAAAACTTCACTTTTTCCCATGGACTGCAATTCCGTCTGAAGAAAGAATAAAGACTTCTTAGTGTTGATATTCCATAGTAGCAGGCGACTGTGCAGTACTTGACAGATATGGCAATTCATTTCATGTACCACAACACGCGCTGTATTCGGTCTACCTTAGCAAAAGAATTACCTGCCATGAATACAGATGAGTGTATCTGTATTTAAACTTCTGGCAGTTTCCTGTGAAGCGATGATAAGGTTACATTGGTACTTGTTCTCCTTATATTATTAAAGGACAGGCGCAAAAGCCATGGCATTAAAATGAAAGGGCAAAAATCAAGCAGTTGAAGACTAGTGGAGGATAATAGAAGGGTTGATTGCGAGAAACAATTTGTAGAAATGTATATGTTGGCTGTCAAACGGGTGTCATTCGCAAAAAAAAACGAAATCCTCTCAGCAGACTCAGAATATCAGGCAATTAAACATGTTTACGGTACAAATATTTTGATGCTAAATAATTTTGCTTCAAATAAATGGCAGATTTTTTAAATAATCCAAGAATGCTTTAATAAACCATTAAATCTTGATTTGAAGCTTCCGTGACTGCAGGCATCCATACTCTTTGGTTCTTTAGGTAAAGTCACGTAGGTAGAAAATAAAAATAAAATAATAATGTTTTACAAGCTTCTCCTAAACTCGTCTGATTTCCCAATGAAGCTGATGGTAATTGGGAGAAACAATTATATACCCAATTTGATACAATATAAAAAAAAAATCCAGCTAGTTATAATGTATTTCATAAAAGTACTGGTAATGGTTCGGGGAGGCATTCGTTCAGCAGTGGACAAATCATGGCTGATAATGATGATGAGCATCTCGAGGTCAAGAGGTCATCATTGCTGTTGCCGTTGATGTCACAACATCTCACCACCACTTCCATCCTTCCACAGCCCTTCTAGCCCCGCCCACCTCCCCCCGCCCCACCCTCCCAGTGCCTGACTGCCACATTTAGATAAGCTCCTCCCCCCCTCCCCTTAACCAGTATTTAAGAACTAGTTTCTTGGATTTCTCTTCACTTGATACAGTAAATTTAGCTATGACGGTCCCACCTGAAGACGGATACTTGTTTTGCCTCCGAAACGTCGTGATTTAATTGAGTTATTTTCATTTATTATAATTTTATAATTTTATAATTATTTTTCCTACGTGACTTTACCCGAAAAAAACCCTAAGAGTATGAGACCTTGCAGAGTCAACACTAAACCGTACAAGCTGTGCTCTCACAGTATCCCACTATCTGCCTTCAGGCACATTGCCCATTTTGGGAAGCTTTACTCCTCCACATCTTGACAACACTTCCCCCACCCCATTGCAACTTCCCTATTCCTGATTACACCCACAATCCTTTCACACCATTTCCCCTAACCTCCAAGTTGCATATTCTATCCTGCCACTTCATTCCAAGCATCTTCTCATTGAATGTGTTATTCAATGGCATTCCCTATCAAAAGCAAATATCATAAAGCTTTAAAGCTTGCCTCACACTTTACAAATGAATCTCGTCCCGAAGGTGCGTTGCCAACCATCCTGTATATACAGTATATATGTATATACAGTATATATGTAGTGACGTATATTGGGTCACTACGACACTCAGCACCAGATACTGATAAAGAGGGTCCTTGAGGGGAATAGCTCTGGTGGATGGCAGGGTGAGGGCAGGTGCGGACGTAGCAACCCGATTGGCTGGCGCGGACATGTGACCAGACAGAGGAAGGATGTGGACTAAGGGTGAGGTAATGGGACAGGCGGCATAGAGCCCGGGACTTCTGGTAAGTGCCAGAAGGGAGGCGTGGCCAAGGCAGAGCGCGGCCACGCTGGGGGGCATATAAGCCGGGTCCCGGGTCCGATCGGGGCTGTTGTGGGAAATGGAACCTGCCGGGCTACGTCTCTTCGGACTTCGCGCTCTGCATCGTAGGTCAGGCAGTGTGTTAACTGGCCTGGCCCGTATTCTTAGTTCTTTCGGCAAAGTCACGTAGAAGGGAAACAATAAAATAATAAAAATATAAAACAATAAAATCTCACGACGTTACGATTGCAACACAAGCAATCATCATCAGGTGTGAAAACCACGGAAAGAAAATTTGAAAAAAGTGGCGGTTTTTTCTTAACGTTTAGCACCACGGACAGCGATTTGGCAGTTGTTCAGATGGACGAGTCCATCTATGTTCGGAAAAGAGGAGGGGGGAGAGGAAGAGAATGGAAAGCGGTCTGAAAGTCACCGTTAGCATGAGCACCATCAATTAAGACCCGAAATGGTTTTTCAAATCCTTCCTGGCCCGGTTAAATAGTTACCCTGTGGTGGTTACCACTATATAATATCCCGTTGTGTGGTTATGTAGTGACCCCGTGGTGGTTACCACCTATATAGTTAGCCCGTGAACTTTTATGTAGTTACCCTGTTGTGGTCAGGAAATCAACGTGTTGCCTCCGAAGTCAAGTGTGTCTCTCAAGTGAACCCACTACATATATATAAACGATCTTGCCTATGGTGGTCCTGCCTTTAGAATGTGGAATTTCCACAACTTCTTCAGCACCGCCAATGGAAATGAGTATCAAGCAATGCCAACACGATACACTATTCTGTTGTTGCACACCTATTGTTTGGGTCTTCTTCCTCCCCCTGCGCCCCCTTCAGTTTATTTAAACTGTGCTCTTAGCGTCATTCTTTGTGACAAATGATCCATTCATAAATCTCACAGTGCAGTGTGACCAGGGTGTCAGACCATCCTACGGAATAAAGTTTTCATCACAAGCCTTCTCCTTAGAAACATACTCCGAGTGGCCTTTTTAATCTTTACACGGGAGGGGTCGCACGCTCTTATACGCTCTGCGAATTGATTGTCGCATGACAAAAGTACATTTGTCATTGGCAGGGCTGCAAGGCCAAAATGAATATGATGTGTTCATGTGCAGTCTGACGATCAGCTTGTGACACTTGAGAACCCAGTTTTATCACAAGGCGCTGCCCAGATTTAAACCCAGGATGTCAAAAAGTATTGGCTCAGTGCTATGACCTCTTCGTCACCTGGCCAGCTTTACATATATATGTTTTACGAGTACCAGTAAAACCTTGGATTGCGAGCATAATTTGTTCCGGAAACGTGTTTGTAATCCAAAGCCACTCGTATATCAGTTGTGATCACGTGACGCTCGGCAGACAAAGCATATACACGTACTACTCGTATTGCATGACCTCGCTCGTTTATCAAATTAATATTATTTAAAAAGTTTGCTCGTCTTGCAAAACACTCGCAGACCAAGTTACTCGCAATCCAAAGTTTTACTGTATTTAAGAACATTGTAATCCGAAGTTGTTTTTGGTATTGGTATGCTATTTGACTTTTATTGCATCATACATCTTTTAACAAAGCGATCTCGTTGATTTCTCGCCAGGTTATGCACTAAGGAACCCTGTCCATTAATGAATATTCACGTTTTAAAAAATTGCTGTTTTTCTTTTTTGCTACGCTATCCGTACAGGATTGCATGAAAAAACACTTCTAGGTAAAGCTCAAGCTCTGGAATGGCTTGCTCGTGACACACTTATTGCAGCAGGATATCCACTAGAGGGTGCTGTAAAGAGCTCTTGCAACTGAACATTTTGGCCTCCACCCCCCATTACACGTGACCTGCCAATTAACAAACTGTGGCGTATCTACTTATACTCCTGTGTAGACAGAGTTGGGGGAATTTGAGTAACTTGCACCATTGTTTCAACTTTTAACACCGGGCGGTTGAACCGGCAAACTTCGGATTGCATGTCCAATACACTTCCCATCACACCTTGGTAGTATCCTCCAAAGCTTACAGATGAAAGGTTAATGGGAAAAGAAATACTTATGCCGTGATTTAGAAAGTTTTTTCATTTGTTTTTGTATTTCTTTATCGTAGTGGAAATAATGTACAATTAAAATAAAACAAATGTATTCGGGTAATTGTAATTACATTTTTTGTCAAACTTTTGATTAATTTCATACAACTCTATGCATTTGGTTGTGTGAATGTAATTGTTGCAACCAAGTTGGTAGATATTTGGTTGAAATCACATTCGGATTAAACAAATATGTTAATCACGAGAAGGTGTTTGTCTCATTACTAAAACGATCCACCTCACGTGACATTTAAAATCTAAAGCCCATCAACAGCCACAAAGCCACTGCTGTAAAAATAATAATAAAGAAAACAAATATTACTGCAAGTGAATGGTTTAGTGCACCAGACAAACACCATGAAACGTGGTTTAACAGAACTTAAGCTATGGAAAATTACAGCCTCCATAAGTTCCTGCACCATTGTAGATATTCATTTGAAAAGAAGATTAATATTTAGCAAAAGGTTACGCTGAAAAAAAGAAAACGTTGATAATTTGACTGGTCCTTCCACAAAATGCAATGCATCGTATTAATAAAACCCCCTATTAATGCTGCTTGTGTTGTGGCCCAAACGTCGTGATAATTTTTTTATTAAATTGTGTTTTATTATTTTATTATTTCCCTTCTACGTGACTTTACCGAAAGAACCAAGAAGAAAAAAACGTATATTTGGTAATAAAATTATATACTTTTTTAAAGCACTGCGGTTTTTCGAATTATTATTGTATCCATCTTATTGGTATATACTCACCGCGTATACTGTAGAGACAAAGGGCAGCATGTGTCAGATATCCTCGGCAGCTAGACAGACCTTATTAACAGGTGGCCATCTACTCCCAATAGTAACTCCTTGGTATTGAGCAATACTTTCTTACATGCCCTGAGAAAATAAAATATCTTCTCCCAAATCCTATTAAAAATTCATGTGAAGGCTGTGAGTAGTGAATCATTTAAAAAGGTGGTGTAACGTGCCAGTATAATAGAACATATTTCAACGTTAAAACAATTGCTTGAAAGGTTTCCA
The DNA here is from genome assembly GCF_015708825.2 of Lethenteron reissneri. Taxonomy (NCBI): domain Eukaryota; kingdom Metazoa; phylum Chordata; class Hyperoartia; order Petromyzontiformes; family Petromyzontidae; genus Lethenteron; species Lethenteron reissneri. The sequence goes on from NC_083805.1 coordinate 6,592,384, forward strand.
TATATTTCTCACATCATATGCTTTCCGAAACATTACATTTAAATAGAAAAAATGAAATTAAGTGAATTGTTGTTTACATCACCATCATCGCATTGAAATAAATGTATTTATTTATATTTCAGGATGCTGGGCTTAGTATACTGGACATGCAATCCACAAGTCGCTAGATTAATCTCCCCACGCGGTATTTAAGTTCCGAATCAGAATATTTATACTGGAGGAATCCGATAAGCTATAAAACACTTTTTTTGTGCAAATGTCCAGTATGTTTCACAGATGTCCAGTTACTTACATTCAAGTTCCACACATTGTCCCGCTGCTGTCCACTCGGCAGGAGTAATAGGCACAACGCAGTTGGTTGAACAAGAGGTTCATGTGGCGGGATAAGTGTGGCTACTCTCACCTCTTCGAAGATGTCTGGCCAGCATGGGAGAGTCGTACAAATTACCTTCTAGAGTGGAGTTCTCCCTCTAGTACAGGCCATTCCACCAGCAGCGGTGTGAGTATGTAATTGCAGTGCTGCTCCTTTGCCATTTTATCTTTAGCCAAATGATGCCGGCTTATTAGAGCCTATTCCAAAACTGGCATTTACATTTGTAATCATGCTGGAGTGTCTCACTCTGTGAGAATGTCAGCACAAATGAACAAAAAAGACAAGGGGTAGAAAAAAGGGCAGGAAGACCATAAACCACACTGGGGAAATTAATGCAGAACAAAATTCGGTACGAAACAAAATATAACGGGTATATTTAAACGAGTTACAATATTACTACTCACAAACTAGGAATCGTTTGTTCGGTGTAAACAATGACATACGTTTTTTTCTTTGGGTCTTTCGGTAAAGTCACGTAGAACGGTTCAAATAAAATAACAAAAATAACAAAAAACTACGACGTTTTGATTGCAACACAAGCGTTCCTGATGACGAACGTTTGTGTTGCGATCGAAACGTCGTAGTTTTTGTTTATTTTTTTGTTACTTTCTTTGAACCTATCTACGTGACTTTACCGAAAGGCCGAAAGAATATGAATTCCTGCAGTCACGAAAGCTTTAAGTCCATGACATGCGTTGTTGTCGGACGCAACAACAATGACAGCCGCTGTTACCGCCTAGTGACTGAATTATCTCCACATTGCCAGGTGCATTTTAATGCTACTGTGGTATAATGCGAAGACTTGCTGGCCGATCACAAGACAGAGACCCAGACGTTATGGATTAACTGGTTAGGGTGACTGGCAGATTCCGCACCCAGCATTTCTACTCTGCAGACAACGGAGCCGCTTTAGCCGTGCGACATTCCGCTCATTGTTCTTGAAGGGTGAATATGATGATCATAAGGAATGGCAGACCGATGATGAGCATGATGGAAGATGACCAGGATGTTATTATAGCAACTGCTGGTACCGATCCTCAGTCCCTACTGTTGCCGCTGAACACACAAGGTAGAGACGTACTAGACTGCTATAGTAATCAGCCATGCTTTATCCACTGCTGGATAAAGGCCCATCAACATCTGTGAAAAAGAGTTGCATAGCTCATCGGGTTCCTCCAGTCTAAAGAAACATTCTGATTCTGAAGACGTTTCCATCCCTCCCAGTCTTACTTACGGTGCATCCAATCCATCAAACACCTGCACACGCAAGCCGATTTAATGGCTCCATATCCGCGGCGGTAAAATACACTCATATGGTTGGGCGTAATCCCATCCTTTGGCTTCGCTCCATCGTTAGTCTCGAGCATCGCACTACGCTGCACATATCCTCGCGGATTAGAGGAAAATCTTCTCCGATTCAAAGCATTCTCATCGACCGGGGGGTCCCCCCGGGACGGCTTTGTCACAAATAAGATAATTTTTTAAACTTCCATAACAGGTTTTTTTTGGGTTAGATCGTGTAAATATAAATGCGTCGTTAAACCCGCCACCACCCGACACAACCAGTTAGTAAGGTTTTTCACGTAAACAGAACATGCCAATTCGTTCCTAGTGTAATGACAGGGTGACACCTGTTGGCCTGGAAGGGGAATCACGGGTACGGGCACGGTTAAGTAACAACTAATCAGAGAAGGAGGTGTATCTGGGGCAAAGGTATAAGGTGGGGCTAGCCGAGATACTCCGAGAACCTGCTCGAAGGTTCCACGAGAGGGCGTGCCTGGAGGCGGGGCCTAGCCACGCCTGGGGGACAATATAAGGGGGAGCGGACCCAGGGCTCGAGGCTCGTGTGTGGGGTCCTGGGTCCTGGCTGCGTCGCTGCTCGCCGACATCTCTCTCCGTCGTCCTGCCACGTGGAAGATCTCCTGCGTGACTTCCATCACCGTCATCGTCACGCCGCCAGCCAGCAGCGTAGCCGAGTGAGGGCGATGGGACCACGCCGAGTGATCGGCTGTGTGTAGCCAGTATAGACGTTAATTTATAGTGTTGTACTTAGTGTGAGGAAGAATAAGTGTTGGCCTGTGCTGTGCCCAGTGTGAGTAATAAAGAAGTACCCTCTATACGACGTGTCGCGGAAGTCCTCATTACACGAGTACAGCACACCGGTGTGTTGGAGAGCAAAACCACAACATTTACTGTACACATTAATCTGCAGTTAACCTATAAACCCACAAACGACCCTAAAGTGACTGATGGTGTAAAAATGTCAGTGTGTGTACTTCCTCCCCACTCGCTTTACCAACCTTCAGATGTCTCTCTCTCTCGCTTGTCTTTCATCAGATGGAGGATCCAAGCATCCGAAGGCAGTGTGCCAAAGCATGTGTTGTATTTATTTTCTAAACGCTATCCTTTCACTACTACATTATTCATAATAATAAACCAAAGGTGTTTCCATCCACCGAAACAATTGATTCCAGGAAATGACTGCCGGTTTAGTCTTTTTGTCGTTGCACATTTTTGCACGGTAATTTTGTCTTACGTCGTATTACAATTGTTATTTAAAATTTGGAACGACAAGCAAACGTTAACAATAATAATGCAATAAAAACACTGTGAAAGGAAGCAATATTTTCCCCAATATCACCACGAAAGATTTATTTGACTTTAAACCATTCATGAACCCCCCCCTCCTTTTTAAACGCAATTTCCTGAAGTAGTAATACAATGTTGCTATCACATATATGATACTTGCAAATGACATTTCACAGGTACAGTTTCGTACTACCCAAGTACAGCAATTTGCCTAGTTTGGCTGATAATCACCAGCATCTGATGAGATTCGGTCGGTCAAATTATAATTTACAATTTTAGTCTGTAAGCCAACTGATATTTGGGTCAGATTGTGTAAGCAAACTGTGTGCCGTAAACCGTCCTCCACTCGACACAGCCTGTAAATAAAGTTGTCACGTGATGAAAAAACATCACAATTCACACTCCAGATTGTTTAGAATGCAGCTGCTGGAGTGCTTACGGGCACACCGTTTCGCAAGCACATCACATTTGCTCTCTTATCTTTACACTGTCAAGTACAGAGTGAACTATAAGATCCTGCTGCTGCTGCTGACCTACAAGGCTCTTAATGGGTCAGCCCCACAATATTTGCAGGAACTGATCCATCTTTATACTCCAAAGAGGTCCATGATATATTTGGATCGCCTTCTTCTAAGTACTCCGAGGTCAAGGCTCATTTCCTTGGGGTGATCTGGATTTTGCCAGTGCAGCTGCCAGGCTTTGAGAAGCTTTGCCTTTGGTAATAAGACAGAGTTGTTAGCTATGTTCAAGTCTCTCTTGAAAACTCAACTCTTTCAATTGGCTTTTACTCCCTAGTTTTGGCTGTTAATCCCAGATTCTCTTTACTTTCTGCTTTCCACACATGTTACGCTTTGGGGTCTATAGATGAAAAGCGCCTTACAAATATGAAAAAAGACGTTGTTATTATATTTTTGCTTTGTTTCATAATTAACAAGTAAACGACGTATCATGTAATGCGATTAAATTGGTAGCTTATTAAGCTGCTTATTCGGTCAAACATATAAGCAAAATACAATAGGGTAATAATACAATAACAAATCGTTTTCGTCGCATTAAAAGGAAAGGGAAATATTTAACATTTTAACTAGCGAAGTCGCATTTTGTTCCTTTGTTCTGAATGAATGATTTGTTCACGTGTGAGGGTATATTGCAACTTGCAAAATAACAATTATGGCAAAGTAAACACCGTTTTGCATTTTCACAATTCACGACTCATATTTATTTCAGTAATGATATTTTAATTGTCGAGATGGCTAGAGCCATATGTTGCATATGCTGCAATAGAAAATAGGGATGTCTGCAACTGCATTTGGTTTCTTTCCATTATGTAAGATAAGACTCAAGTAACTATGTTAATGCACTGCATGCAAACATCTATTACACATACACACAGTATTGCATGCATTGTCTGTAGCTTAAACAACTACATTTTGAGAAATTGCATCACTCATAGCCGTATGCCTAGATTAATGAATATATGTGAACTCTTACAATTTGAAATTGCTTCCACAATGGTGTTAGAAACACATTTTAGTCATGGTTTCAAAGGTTAGTTCACAGTGGGAAAAAAAGTGCTCATTGCTATAGCAACTACAATATTTGTGAGTTGAGGTGACGTCAGTGTGGGTTGAGGTGACGTAAGTGTGGGTTGAGGTGACGTCAGTGTGGGTTGAGGTGACGTCAGTGAGAGTTGAGGTGACGTCAGTGTGGTTTGAGGTGACGTCAGTGTGGGTTGAGGTGACGTAAGTGTGGGTTGAGGTGACGTAAGTGTGGGTTGAGGTGACGTCAGTGTGGGTTGAGGTGACGTCAGTGTGGGTTGAGGTGACGTCAGTGTGGGTTGAGGTGACGTCAGTGTGGGTTGAGGTGACGTCAGTGTGGGTTGAGGTGACGTCAGTGTGGGTTGAGGTGACGTCAGTGTGGGTTGAGGTGACGTCAGTGTGGGTTGAGGCGACGTATATGAGGTGGTGGGGTAGACATTAATCGGGGTATTACTACTGCACTAGATATTCAAGCGTTGCCACTCGAATTCGCCCTCATTAATTTATAGTTGTTGTCCAAACTTCTGTTCAGAATGGCGAAAACATTAGCGATAATTTTCATGATCGAATGGTAAAACTCGGTTTCGCAAAGATTGATGAAAACAACGATGTCGTTTGGTGAAGAGCAACGCAGAAGTGTTGACCGTATGGTTTACAAGGGCAAGCTTGGGGGAACAATAATGTTCAATGGTGGGTCATTACAGTACTGTAAAGATGTTATATAAGCATGGCGCAGTAAAAAAACAAAACATTGAGGTGAAATATGACCAAAGCATGAATAGACCTTATCGTAAATCAGGCATCACTGACACCTCAAAGTTCAACATAATCTGAAATCTATTGCGATTGTACAATTTGTGGTGGCGTCAAATGGCATTGTGAGGTGGGTGCGCTCGCAAATGTAATGTTGGTTTGGCATCAATCTTGCTGAAACCAAATAAATAATTTTACGTGACTCCTTCATGTGGCGTCAGGAATTGTGCGACCACGGAAACGACAACATCTTCCGTTTATAATTAATATTTAAGATGCCCATGGGTATAGCGTGAAGACCCTTTTAAGCTGTAAAGTATGGCAATTTCTGTTTGCCTGTTGACCAATTAACTTCGTAGCCATGCATCTGAGCGAGGAGGCAGCTCGCAAATGGAAGCCTGACCCACCTTCCACGTGGCACGATATCACTTCGATTATTTTGCTGATAGAAAATTCCACGTGATAATCCATTTCGTCGAGTTATCGTTTGTGGCCAGGTCGCTTTCGAAAAAAAAAGAGGTTCATAGCTCAATGGGCTCTACCTGGTAGGATCAACATTGTCCAGTTTTATTTGTACATGTATATTATTCTTTACACCACGATTGTGTTTGTATATATTACACTGGTCAACACACTTTTTCTGGCATAAGGTATTCCAACGGGTTTAAGGTAATTTTGGGGTGCTGATTCCAAATCTGGCATCAGTTTTTGTCCATCACATCAGGTTTTTGAGATATCAAATATTGCATTTTCAATAAAAACTGCAGAATAAAAAGATTAAATAAATGTGGATATCTACATAAAAATATATTATAAACACACTATCCTAAAAATACAGCGCCATATTTTAACACTAAAGCAGTCACTGACTCGCAACAACTTGCAATCGTAAATGGCAGAGTTAATTTCGGGTAAAATCAATGAAAATGGGGTATGCCGATAGCATAAAAATGAGATGTGATAGAGCAAATCTGAGATCAGATTTGGAATCAGCACCCTGAAATTAGTCTAAAACAGCTGCAAAAGTCCAGGCCAGAAAAAAATGTTTTTTTTTTTGTTGACCAGTGTTATTGCTTTAACGTTCTGACCCGCCCCTACTGGACATCCGTGGACAAAAGAAAGAGCTTCATAGCTCATCGGATTCCTCCAGCTTAAATACATCTTCTGAACTGCCGTCCACCTCCCACGGCAGTTTGCCTAATCGCTATTCACTGCTCCTCTTGCTCCCCTCCCATTCCGCACACCCCTTGCCCCCCTCTCACCTCGCACTACTTTCACTCTGCGCAGGACACTCCACTCCCATTCCGCACACCCCTTTCCACCTCTCACCTCGCACTACTTTCACTGTGCGCAGGACACTCCACTCCTGTTCCGCACACCCCTTGCCCACCTCTCACCTCGCACTACTTTCACTGTGCGCAGGACACTCCACTCCCGTTCCGCACACCCCTTGCCACCTCTCACTACTTTCACTGTGCGCAGGACACTCCACTCCCGTTCCGCACACCCCTTGCCCACCTCTCACCTCGCACTACTTTCACTGTGCGCAGGACACTCCCGTTCCGCACACCCCTTGCCCACCTCTCACCTCGCACTACTTTCACTGTGCGCAGGACACTCCCGTTCCGCACACCCCTTGCCCACCTCTCACCTCGCACTACTTTCACTGTGCGCAGGACACTCCACTCCCGTTGCGCGACAAGCCTTGACTTCGAATCATCTCACCACCAGCTTTCCCTTCACTCACCGCCTATCCCCCCCCCCCCCCTGCACGTCACTGCACGTTGCCACGTGCACTATTTATATATATAAAAATATCTTTGTGATATAGTCCCTTTTGCTATGATTACTGTTGTTACATTGTATTTTATAGCTTTACTAGCGGTGAGTACCCGGCGTTGCCCGGGCGAAAAAGACAGACACATGTAGTTACACACGCAAATCCATTGATACACACACATAGAGTTATACGCACAAATGGACTCTCACATACATACATAGACTGAACAACAACCGCCATTCGCCACTAAGTGGCGGTGACGTCACAACAACGCTTGTGCCAGGCTATGTGCACATTGAGGCCATGTGAAGTGTCGAACGCCCGCTGGCAAGAGGTCACGGGGCAAACCCAGATGGCACAGGTCGACTGACTGAGACGACTGGCTGATGCAGCACCTGTGGCCCCTACTGTGGCAACTTTCTGTGCTTTAGCCACCCGGCGCTCCGCTCGTTGTTGTGAGCGTGGCTCCTCCGCCCTCCGTTGTTGTTGGAGGGTGACTGCCTCCAACTGGCCAGTAGCGTCTTTCAGGAGCCTCCTCCACAGTGGCCGATCTTGACATGGCTGGTACCAGTCATCCGCAAGTGGACTCAGCTCCAAGTCTTCCTGTAGCACATAACTCCCATGTCTTCTCCAGCCCGTGCCGCACCCGTTTAGCCCCCTCGATCCGGCGGAACAAAAGCTGTTTAGGCATGCGGTGGCTGGCCATGCGGGCTACATGACTCAGGCAACGCAGCCTTGCCTGCCGGAGGTCACCGATGGGACTTTGTCCACATCTTTCAAGGATTTGTGAGCTCCTCACACAATGCAGCCTGGTTAAAGCCAGGATGGATCGTAAGCAGGCCAGCCTAAATGTTTCTAACTGGCGAAGATGTTCCATTAGGGGGGTCCAAGTTTCGCAAGCGTAGAGAAGGGAGGGAATGACCGTGGCCGAGAACACCTGAAGCTTCGTACGGAGTGATAGACCAGGTAGCTTCCACACAGCGTTACGCAGCCAATGAAAAGATACTGCAGCTCGACTGATTCGGAGTGAGACCTCTGCTGTTAAACCGGAGCCGGTCATTAGCACACTGCCCAGGGAAACTCTCCACTGTCTCCACAACTGGCCCATCACCAATTGGGAGTTGTGGGGGTGGAGTGTCCGATGGTACAAAATAGCCAGGCAGGTGCTTAGCTTTGGTTGGGCTGATGGTAAGGCCCCACCTGTTGGTGGCAAGCTCCAGGTTCAGCAGCAGCACCTGGAACTCCTCCTCTGAGTGAGCAGCCATTAGCAGATCATCGGCATACATAACGTGGTTGAGCAATAGGGGGCCATCCGTTGACCTCACCCGGGCATCGATCAGCCTCCCATTGTATCTGTAGCAGATGGGAATTCTTCTGGTACAGTCATTGAAGGCTCGACGAACTACGTGGTCCAATGTGGGAGCCAGAGGACATCCCTGTTGCACCCCAAGGTGTAAAGGGAATTGCTCTGACTCATGGCCACGTAGTTAAGACGCGGGGCCGCTCACCATCATGAAGATCCTTAAGGATGGTGATGAGTGGGTTCGGGACTCGGAAAGCACGAAGAGCAACCCAGAGGCCAGGCCTACTGATGGTATCATAGGCCTTGAGCAGGTCAATAAAGCACACGCATGGACTAAGATGCACACATGGACCTACAGACACGCAAATAAATGAAGTTACACTGACTAACATGGAGGCATGCACACACAGCGACTAACACACACGCACATGGACTGAGACACACAAACACATCGACTTACAGACACACACACATATGGACTCACACATACATAGACATGTACTTGAGATACGCACACATGGAGTTACACACACATATCGACGTACACACATACAGCGACACACACACATACACCAACTCGCACACAGCAATACGTGGACCAAAATACACATTGACGTAAACACACATATGTACTCACACACACACATATGGACTAAGACACACACACATGAACTTACACATACATAGACTGACACACACATAGCCCTACACACACATACACATATGGACTGTGACACACAGATATATACTTTAGATACACAGACATGGATTAACACACATATGGACTAACACACAGACGCATTTACTTACACACACACATCGAGTGACACACACATGTATAGACTTACACACACATGTGGACTAACACACATATATGGACTGACATACACATCGACGTACACGCACACAGATCGACTGACAAACACACATGGACTAACACACACACATAAACACTTTTGACGTTGTCCGTTCCAAAAAGACACCCACATGGAGTGAAAGACACGCATGGCTCTACACGCACACACATATGGACTCAAAGACACACACATGGACTCACACACACACACATCGACGGGAACAGCAATCCCCGATGATGGCACAGCTATCAGTATCGCAGTACTACGTATGAGTAAATAGCGTGACGTGAGCGATGGAAACAATAGAAATGCATTGAAGAAATAAGCAGAAATGACAGACTGGCAGTAGACCGTGGCAGCGTTATAAAAGCGCATCAAAAAAAGGGGAAATTGAGCAACCCAAAAATCCAAAAAGAGTTTTGTGTACACAAACATAATTATTGTAACATGTCAACTCGTTTCATAATGGTAAACAATGAACCTGAGTAGTTATCTTCACAAAAACTGAATTATTGTAACATCTGTGAAGTTGTTTCATAATGGTAAACAATGAAGCTGAGTTTTTATCTGCACACAAACATTATTATTGTAATGTTTGTCAACTAAAGTGTTTAACAATAATAAACAATGGACTTGAGTTGTTAGCGTAAGAAGCAAGTAAATTTGTACTTAGCATAGGCGTGTTGAGGCCTTGTGCGATGCGTAGCCCCCGCACGTTGCCAGGCTAGGGGCTGGGCCGCTACCCCCTCTCCAACACCCGCCGCCCGTGCAAGAATAATGCTATGTAAGCAGTAAAATATTATTATCTACGGAGTCTGTAGTATAAACTGAACGCATCGTGTTGGGGGGGGGGGGGGGGCGAAGAGGGCATGACACTGTGAAGAAATATCCGCAGCGTCATGTGTGTATGTGTTGACTGTAAAACGCGTAAAAGAAAATGTGTCCCGTGAGCTGGAGCGAACGCGCAGCACTTGGCAGAGTCTGCCCCCCCACACAATTGGCGTCACTTGGTACAGTCGATGTCGTGCAATAAGTAAATAATGAATAATAGAAACGGCACAAATGTGTTAATTAAACTACTTTAAAATTTACGGACGGGAAAACGGAATAGCCTATACCCACCACGGGGCTTAGGGCGTGCCGCCTGGCAAATTATTTCAGTGTTAAACACCACCGTCCGAGAGCCAAATCCCCCACAAGCGCGAGCACACGGAGACTTTTATATATAAGATTTTGGTGATTTCGAAAACATGGTTAAGCCATGTTTCTTGCGGAAGTGCGGAGTTGGCCTGATGACTTTAGTCTAAATTGTCTTATGGTTGTTATTGTTAGAGTTGCATCACACTGGGATTTTTGCACACTGCGTTGTAATACGGTGGGTTTTTTTCTGGAAGATTTGCTGGTTTATCCAGGATGTTTCTCTTGCACGTCGTCGCTTTAAGATGTTCTTTGTTCATATTTTGTTTGTTGCGGTTGCACCCGACTCAAGAGCCGCATGGCTCACAGGGCTATACCTAATAAATGAAACTTGAAACTTGTATCACTGAGACGTAGCTGCTTTTAGACGTTCCATATTGTACATTTGTATAGATGTATGTTACCGTACTATATCGTAAGGGGGGGTACACTGGGGAATTGCAGAAATGGGTCAAAGACACAAATCGATGTTAATTTCTACCAATTCTCAAGGTACAGTTTGGCCATGGCAGAGAGGAACGTTCTGTCGCAATGCTGCAATGTTATTTATATATAAATAAATAAAGCGCCTCCCCGTAGCACTTTATCAAAGAGGGTGAGGGAAATCCACAAAGCAGTGTTCAGACGAATGAAGCAATTCAAATCTAACACTTGTTAAGAACACACGGTATATTGCATTTGGTTCTGAGCAATATAAGTTGATCATGATATAGAAGAAAATGTGAATTTGAGTGACAATTAAATAAAAAAACAAGATGAGTAAAGTTATTCAGCACTCCGGGTCAAATTTATATGATGTTTGTATAGATCAATTGTAATATTAGACAGATAGCTTCATGTTTGTGCACTCACTTTATAAATATTGGAAGAGATGAGTGTATGAATATGACCCATATGAAATTAAATACGGGTCATATTACTTTTACATAAAAAAGAACTTGGCAGATTTTATTTCCCCTTGACGCTCTACGAAGCACCAAGAATCTATTATATTAACATCGATGTATGGTGTTTTCCATAACATTGGCTTTGATTTTGTGGCAAGAGTTTAAGGCAACTAATTATTTTAATTGCGTAGGGAAAAACCCACACTGTTGACAAATAAAGCGGATAGCTATAATGTCTTAATTTTTTATTATCGCAGCGTAGGTCTTTGCAGTGTTTTGCTTTACAGCTTTCCGATGTGTTTTCGGATCGTACCGTGCGTGTGTTGTTGGGCACGGTGTCCGGGCTTCTTTGCACAGTCTCTTTCCGCAGTAGAACCGCCGATGCAGTAGTATGACATAGCACTGTTTAAAAGCTAAAAAATATATATAAATTTGAAATTCAAGCAAATATTAACGTGTAATTTTCTGCAAAGAAATAACAACAAACCCACCACCCCCACCATCCACGCACCCCAGAACGGCTGTCCTATTGTATGGAGATGCGCAATGTACGGGTTTTGTTTCGCTCAAGGTTTACAAAAAATATACTTCCAGCAGACACGTCCTTTTAAAAAAAAAATAATTTAAAAATATAATTGGCAAAATAAAACATACATTATTTCATGTAATGCAATACATCACAACAACAATACAATAACGAAGACGAGATCAAAATATAAAAACCCTATTCATGTTCCACCGGCATATGAAATATCTGTATCCATTAAAGCGGTACATTTATGCAATATGGAGAAAAATATAACTCATGCTATACTTTGATAATAAAAAGTAACATGCGAAAAATAAACTTGGATCAAAGGATAACTAAATTGCTTTTAAAATGAAAAGCTACATGTACTTCAAACATATGCACCTCTTTTAGAAAACTAATTAAAAACGAAACCTTTGATTTTGTATAACCAACAGAATCCCACCACCATCGTCAAGCAACAACGTCGTACATTTTAAGGCTGTAAATATCTTCATAGAAGAAACATCATTTAAATAAAAACATCTATATTAAGGTATTGTACACATAAACGAATTAATTGAAATTTACCTAATATTTGCTAAATTGATTAAAAAAATCTACTTAAAATGTACGAAGCCACCTGCTGGCAACAGTTTAAAGGTCCCTTGTGTGATAAGCCTCAATTCAAACAATACTTAACATCTCGAGCAAATCCTAAATCAACCCTTCTACCTGCCAATCAAACTCAACATCCATATCACTCTGTATGGGGCATCTCATTGTCCTGGCAATCAGTGCTGTTCGAGAGACATTATTGCCAGAATGTAATATGAATGCATTGGGTGATTTTAGCATTTACTCTACATTCTATAATTTATGTGGACCTCCCAATGCTGTGAAGGTTGTCGGGGATAATGAACCATACTTCATCTGCTTGTGAGTGCGGGCTGGTGAGGGGCAGGAGCGTAGATGTTGGCGTATAGTACAGTACAACAATTATTGTTGCCGACACTGAAGCCCAGCATCAGCCGATAACAACCAGTTTAGTGTTCGGATGGGTCGTCCCCCAGCCAAACAATATCTGGCGATAACTATGCTTAGCTTCTGAGATCTGGTAAGATTTTGGGCCAATTCTGTGTGATTTGGCCATCGGATGACACAACTCTACTTTATGGAAATGCAAACAAATTGTCATTTTGCATTCTAAGAAAAAAACCCTATGTCAATCATGACCTTTATAATGCTTTAGAAATATATCAAAAAGATGGATTTACGCTTGTAAAGCGTTTTTCGTTAAGACAATTCTTTTTAAGGAGACATGGTGTTTATAAATACCGCCCAAATGTATTAGTAGCAGCTAGGATTTGATCCATCACGCAATTAACTCAGACACAATGGCTCAATCAATTTCAGGATCTTTCTCAAACATCACCCCAAATTGCAAAAGCACGCACACACGGAGTCTCATTACTCTTTAAGCTCTGATAGCTGTGACATCAAAGCGTGCTCTGATAGCTGTGACATCACAGCGTGCTCTGATAGCTGTGACATCACAGTGTGCTATGTGCACTGTGACATCACAGCGTGCCCTGATAGTTGTGACGTCATAGTGTGATCTGATAGCTGTGACATCACAGGGTGCTCTGATAGCTGTGACGTCACAGGGTGCTCTTGATAGCTGTGACAACACAGGGTGCTCTGATAGCTGTGACGTCATAGCGTGATCTGATAGCTGTGACATCACAGCGTGCTCTGATAGCTGTGACATCACAGTGTGCTCTGATAGCTGTGACGTCACAGCGTGCTCTGATAGCTGTGACGTCACAGCGTGCTCTGATAGCTGTGACGTCACAGCATGCTCTGATAGCTGTGATGTCACAGGGTGTTCTTGATAGCGGTGAAATCACAGCATGCTCTGTGCACTGTGACATCACAGCGAGCTCTGATAGCTGTGACGTCACAGCGTGCTCTGATAGCTGTGACATCACAGTGAGCTCTGATAGCTGTGACGTCACAGCGTGCTCTGATAGCTGTGACATCACAGCGTGCTCTGATAGCCTGGACGTCACAGCGTGCTCTGATAGCTGTGACATCACAGGGTGCTCTGTGCACTATGACATCACAGCGTGCTCTGATAGCTGTGACGTCACAGCGTGCTCTGATAGCTGTGACGTCACAGCGTGCTCTGATAGCTGTGACATCACAGGGTGCTCTGATCGCTGTGACATCACAGCGTGCTCTGATAGTTGTGACGTCAGAGGGTGCTTTGATAGCTGTGACGTCACAGCGTGCTCTGATAGCTGTGACATCACAGGGTGCTCTGATCGCTGTGACATCACAGCGTGCTCTGATAGTTGTGACGTCAGAGGGTGCTTTGATAGCTGTGACGTCACAGCGTGCTCTGATAGCTGTGACAACCCAGGGTGCTCTGATCGCTGTGACATCACAGCGTGCTCTGATAGTTGTGACGTCAGAGGGTGCTTTGATAGCTGTGACGTCACAGCATGCTCTGATAGCTGTGACATCACAGCGTGCTCTGTGCTTCTGCTCGTGAACTGAGCTGATTGCGCCATATTTATAGTGGCCGTCCAATCTTGTAGATTATCTCCGTTGGCTGCCATTCCACCGAAATTGTTGTTGATTGCCAATCATCCCTTCTAACGACGTGTTCTGCCCACGATTGTTTTACTTTTCCTAACCATCAATGGAGCCTCTGATTTGCATGCATTCTCAAATCCGCATTATTCAGTTTTTGGTCGCAGTGTAATTCTGAGCATGCATCTTTATATTGCCTGGATCGTGTGTTTGTTGCCATTTGTTCCATGATTTCAATGTCTAGGTTTTTGATGAATAGGTCGTAGCAAGCGCTATGCTATTTTTATTTTAAGAAATGCAAGTATGCTTATTTTTATTCTTAAGTTCACACTTCAAAAAGCACTCAATTCTGATGCATGCTTGCTTCATTTATATTTCAGTCTGGGCCAGGTCCACTTTCAATAATTGTCCTAGGTAGATATCATACTAGCAGTTGTGCCCGTTCTTCGCACGGAAATTAATAGTTTAGACCTAGCTTTAAGTGTATTCAATGAACGAATATAGATAATAATGTTGCATGGTTCTTTGGCAACTCGGGAAGGGAATGACGTGACGAGCTGAACATAGTCACGTTCACTTAGAAATTGCAGAGAACATACGCTGTGAAAATGTCATGACGTTAGAGCTCAGCGTTGGAGAGTTTTTGCTGCGGGTTGACGCCACACACTTCGTAGTCATTGCCCCCCCCACCCCCCAAAATACAAAAGTCTAGTCTTATACTTTTTACATTGTGTACAGTATGGGAGCTACCCACATGCAAAAATTACATTGTAGACGCAAATACCGACCACAAGCGGCTTGAAGTGTTTGGCTTCTGTATTGAGGAATAAATAATGCAGCCGTTCCGTTAGTACTTGCTGATCGTTTCCACCTCAGGATTCGTATCTCATCACGGCGATTCCTAACAAGGTGTGTCACTGTTTTTTTTCTTAAATCTTCTCTTCGGTGTTGTTTTGAAATCTCGAGTTGGAATTTCGTTAAATGTCTACATACTATTAACATTCCCTCCCTTTGTTAATGCTACCCCCTGCCCCCTCCCTTTGGTGCTGCTGATCCTGCATAATGCATGGGCATAATATGACTTTGAAACCCCCTCGCCCACCTCCTACGCATTTCCCATGATAATGCTAAATTCATCTTGATATGCACATTCTTTTGTTAAGGCGCTCTTCTTCCACCTCCAACCCAGCTTATATATAAGCTCCTAGCTTGGCAGTGTCTCATTCTTCACCTGAAGACGGCTGCTTGCGTTGTAGCCGAAACGTCGTAAGAATTATTTTATTATGTTTTATTTTTATTCTTTTATTACTTCCCTTCTACGTGATTTTACCGAAAAAACCAAGAAGAAGATGTCTAAATAAAACTAAAATAATGTAATGCTGTTTTCTGTTTCATTGTTAGGTTCAATCTTGTCCTTCTTGAACATTGCAATTTGATTTAATTTGCCACGCTTTCAACGCCTGCATTTTAAAGCAAATGTTGCGGGTTCTTCGTATAATCCAATAGGGGTGTCATCTGTGTATTGGACCAGGTTTCTATAACTTTAAGGACACTGCGCACACGTTTTTAATGCAATTTACTTTCCGGAGCATCTTATATTTTGAATAATATGGTAAACGTTATTTCTGTACTTTTTTTCTTTTACGGAGGGCTCTCTTCCAATGGGCTGTTGCCTTTTTTAAAAATTACAATGACGTAATTATTTATAGGGCTGATATACGGTTCATCAATTTGTTTATTTTGAGACGTCCAAACATATATTCGCACAAAATAATAGATTTTTTACCTGAAATTTCATGATTCAAGAGGCTTAAAGTACCCTTGAACACTAAAACTAAGTAAATTATGACCAGAGAGAAACAGAGAGAATCTAACTCCACCATAATCACTGTAGTATCCACGCATGGAAGGAAAGGATGCACAGTTTTAATGATGGAGTCCTCTACTTATTTCCCCTTACATAACGGAGCCCAATTATATAGGCAATAGATTTCTCCGAAATCACTCATCGGGGTCAGCAATGTATGAGTCGCCCGGCATAGCCTGCATGTTGTACGCAGCAACAGTACAATCAAGAATGCATACCCAGCGATCCCGACTTCCTGCTGCTCTTTCGCCATTCAAGCCAATGTCATAGTTGATGGATCCAGAGCTGTTTGGGGACTGGCAACTGTGGCTTATGCATAATGGTCATGGGGTTCACTTAACTATACTCCAACTATGCTAATCAGTGCAGGCTGCTGTTACAAGGAGCACATGTTTCGCGTTGAGCTTGGTAACCTAACTGGTGCGGGTTCACTTATCTAATATAGTTCATGTGGTTGTCAAGGCCCTTAACGTGTTTTTTTCCGCCACGTGCAACCATTGCCAATTTCTACTCAGTGCATGCAATCACGTCATTACTTTTGCTCCGTTGTAGAACCCCTGTGCCTCACGGCAATCAGCGAATTCTACATCTTGTGAGCATGCTAATTAGTGATGTTTTCCCCTCTCACTTGTTTCACAGTACGGCTTAGTGGCAGCAAGTTCGCTTTTTGTTACAGGGGTTTCACGGTTCGATTCCAGTGGCCGTCCTGATTAATACTCAGGGTGCATTAACCATAAAATACAGTGCACGCCATCTGTTTCTAAGTGGAAGTAAAAAATCCCATTACGTCATTCGCAAGGGTACGCCATTGTGTGCCAGCATCGTGATCCAAATTTGCCAAAACATGTTTTTACCCACAAATTACTCCATTTGAATATATGAAGCAAATAATCACCCACTTATTGCAAACATTTGGCAGGGCCCTCTTGAAAAAGATTAATGAGACTCAGTGAGGCTTTCCTTGGATGAGCAAGCATACAAATGTACTACTATAATGAGCCAAGAATGTCTGTGTGTCCCGCGCATGACGTCACTCCACGTCGGCCAGCCCCCCTCATTAATACTCATGAAATGGTGACGTCCTCCACATGGACCTCCCCTCATTAATAATCGTGAGTGGGTGACGTCACTCCCCATGTAGGACCCCCCCCCCCCACATTAATAATCATGAAGAGGTGACCTATTCCAAATAGATACCTCCACCATTAATATTAATTAGCGGGTGACGTCACTCCACATGGGGGGGCGACGCACCTCCTCCCCCCTCCTCAGCGTCAACTCACAACCCCCACTACAAAGGCAGAACCCTCACGTCATGCGATCTCCGTAACGCTATTGAGACATAGAAGTAAAAAGGACGTCATGATGAACAAGGGATTATAACCTTTAAATGAAATAAGTCAGCGTCACTGTGGTCTTACAAATTGCACACGAATTGATGCAATTAATATCACGTCGCGGTCTAGTGTGTTGGAAAAAGTATGCCATTTTTTTGAAGGCATGAAATTGGGCAAAGAGTGAGTATAGGGTCTTTCTGGGATGGTCAATGCAAGTTGAGAGCAGAGATGGAAATGTGGTGGGCATGGTATACAATGATGGCATGCTTTCAACGATCAAAGATGGACAGGGCACATGGGACAATAGTGTGCCTGGTTTTTTTTCTAGCCAATGTTAATAATGATTTTTCTCTAGAAAAATTCCAGCCAGAGGGGTGTGGAGTCTCCACTGCTTGCTTAGGGCTGTAGACAGGAGATGTGTGGTGGAATGTGCTCAATGTATTGGGAAACTACCTTGTCTGTCGGAAGTCAGCGTTTTATGAATGTGTTGAATTTATGAATCTGATTAATACAGAATGATTATGTTACGTACTCTATTTTATAAGATTCATTAATATAATATGATAATGTTAATGAGTATTCAACAGGTGAAGTGACTGTTGTATGAATGCCATAAGTCAATTACTGGCACCAAATACAGGTTATCAAAGTGTATAGGTTAAAATTAAGCAGCTCAATGAGCATTTTTTAAATTAATTGTGTAATGGGTTCTACTGAGTTGCAGACGTAGACTTTGAGGCAACACATTTATTCAACTCCAACACACGGAGTAACTTCCCCTTAACAGAATAACAACCTATGGTGGTGTCCACCAGGCTAACTACACTAGTTACAACGTAACTGCTACTATGGATTGGGACCAACAGCTTGGGTCCGGGTCCACGTGTTGGAGACTCGTTGAACGGAGAATGTAGACGTAGGTTTCTTCAAGGATGAACAACAACCCTGGTCCCTCTTGTGACCCGACTTACATTCTCTGCTGTGTGGCTGGCTCCGCCCTTGGCCACGACCACCTTCCAGAATCCTCGGGAAGGATCTGGGTCCCAGTCACGTGACCACCCCTAGCCCCATATAGGGGCCCCTTTGTAGACTTAACTGGCCACGTGTCCTCCCGGGTCAACCAGAGTGCCATGGCCTCGAGTAACCTCATTCCTACGGCTGGCACTCCCATACACTGTCCTGTAGGGTTGGCACTGCACGCCAAGCGTGGTGCCATCTAGCGCTGTCAATCAGCGCTCACCGGGCCCCTCTAGGGCCGGTATTACACCCACACCCTAGTGGTATCCGGGATGTTGTGACACCGCACGGCGTGCATCTCTAGGGTCGGTACTGCACGTTGACATCCCGCAATGTCCCTACACATGGTCACAGTGAACACAATGCCTTGGGATAAAAAAGCAACGAGTTATTTAATGAGAGGCTCATAATCGTGAAGTGTCTTTTGTTTAGCATCAGTTAATTCATTGTTTCCATTGTAAATACATTCAAAGTGCCACAAGAACAACAAATATACATCAGTTTGTTATGCAACCGCATAGCGTGACCTTGTTTAAATGGTGGGGAGGGCATCGAATTCAAAGGAAGGGGCCACGAAAGTGATTGTTAGAAAAAAACTTTAAACAAATGCTAAACACTAAACAGAATGAGTAATGTTACGATCTTCTTGTGTATATCACGCATTCTCGTCTAAAATTCACGCCCCCGCCCCGCCCTTCCCCATGTCTATGGTGCACACGGGGACATTTTTCAATGGATATGGGTACTTGCCAAACTGGGTCCACACACAGCTTCGGGTCTTCTCGGCCACAGTCATGCCCTCCCTTCTCTATGTTCATGAAACGTGGACCCCTCTAATGGAACATCTGTGCTGGTGAGAAGCATTCAGGCTTGTATACCTACGATCAATCCTGGGTTTAACCAGGCTGGATTGTGTGAGGAGCTCACAAATCCTTGAAAGATCTGGACACATTCCCATTAGTGAGCTCCACCGGCAGGCACGGCTGCATTGGCTGGGTCATGTAGCCCGCATGCCCAGCCACCGCATGCCCAAGCAGCTTCTGTTTGGCCGCATAACAGGCATGACATGGGCTGGAGAAGAGATGGAGTGATGCGGTACGCGAGTATGTGGAGCTGAGTGGACTTTCCGACGACTGTAACCAGCAGTGTCAGGGTTGGCCTCTATGGAGGAGGTTCGTGAGGGACGCTGCTACTGTGCAATTGGAGGCAGTGGCCCTCCAGAAACAACGGAGGGTAGAAGAGTGACGCTCACAACGAGCGGAGCGCCGGGCGGATTAAATGCAGCAAGTTCGCACAGTAGGGGGTACAGCTGGTGCATCTACCAGTCATCGCAGTCAGCTAACCCATGGCACCTGGGTCTGTCCCGAGACCTGTCAGCGAGCTCTCGGCACTTCATGTGGCCTAAACGTGCACCTGGACTGGCACAGGCGCCGTGGTGACGTCATCATCACTTTGTGGTAAATGGCCGGGTGTTGGTATTGGTTTAGTCCATGGCTCCGCTGGCATTGTGATAACGTGGGTTTTGTGTGGAATATCAATAGGGGATATAACTCGTACAACATTACAGACAGCGATAGAGTAATATATTTACTTTTTCATGCATTAAAAAAAAATACAATTTACGAGTTATTTATCATGTATTAGATATCTACTCGGGGTCGGCTGCTAAAGTGTGACATTAGGTTCCCTTGTGGGATGGAGACATGCAACTGCGGTGCTAGAAAATAGCAATCCAAAACATATATTTCACTTATCTTGACTTAGGCTGCAAGAAACATGGACAATGAGTTGTCAAGTAGAAAATAATAATAATAATCTGGAGTAGCAATGATTGGGTTTTAATAAGTACTAGCAGAAGTACCCGGCGTTGCCCGGGTGAAAAATATATTTCTTAATAACCTTACATATATACACAGATGGGCTGCTACCCCTGCCCCCCCCCCCCCCAGCCATGATCTCCTCGGCCGCTGTGCAGTAATATGTACGGCCTATAGTGTGGTGGGGTGTCGAGGCCTAGTACCGTGCAGAGCCTCCGGCCTCGCCTAAATTGCCCACCCGGCTGAGGCTGGGTACGGGTGCCGTTCCCCCCACCCCCCGCGCTAAAATAATACTGTCTAATCGCTATAATTTTATAATCTACCGACCCTATAATAGTAATTGCACACATTGTGGTGGGGGGGGGGGAGTGAAGAGGACGTGAAACTTGGATGAATTAACCTCAGAGTCGCGTGTTAATGCGTGCGCATATTTTAAAGGGGAATTAAAAATGGTGTCCACCCCGCGGCGAATGCGTCGCTACCCGTTGCCAGGGGCAACCGCCGTGGAAAACCAAACGGACCAATCGTGTCTCGCAAATCCCTCACATTCGTCCAATGAAACTGCGTATGGTCCGGCGACACACAGACACACACACAGACAGACAGATTTGCGATTTTATATATATAGATTCTGGGGAATACAAAGAGAGAGAAACATCCTAATGCATTTCTAAAGAGATGGCAGGGGTGGAAATATTGGGAACAGCGGTAGATGATGACACATGTAGCATGAATAGAGTGAATCGAAACAAACAAAAACGTGATATTATTAAATGACTAGCTTCTTTGTCCGTCCTAGGACGGAAGCACAAATTAGACTTATCTTTTGTCTCAAGTGCTGAATAAATAAATAAAGACCCCATATCCACTTTGTTGTTGCGTAGAAATATTGATTTGATTACATTTAATAAAGAACCGTTAAATATAAAGCGAATTTGCTGAAAACATTTTATTTCCACTCGACCTTCTTAATGACGGGGGGTGCGGCATGTGGAGTGACGTCACGCGCGTTACACACATTTATGGGCTATTATAGTAGTAATTCTCACAAAAATATTGAAATGGCTACACACACAAACAATCTCACCACATTTAGTCATTAACACTGCCTTATAACATACATAATTATACAAGACTAGCGGTGAGTACCCGGCGTTGCCCGGGCGAAAAAGACAGACACATGTAGTTACACACGCAAATCCATTGATACACACACATAGAGTTATACGCACAAATGGACTCTCACATACATACATAGACTGAACAACAACCGCCATTCGCCACTAAGTGGCGGTGACGTCACAACAACGCTTGTGCCAGGCTATGTGCACATTGAGGCCATGTGAAGTGTCGAACGCCCGCTGGCAAGAGGTCACGGGGCAAACCCAGATGACACAGGTCGACTGACTGAGACGACTGGCTGATGCAGCACCTGTGGCCCCTACTGTGGCAACTTTCTGTGCTTTAGCCACCCGGCGCTCCGCTCGTTGTTGTGAGCGTGGCTCCTCCGCCCTCCGTTGTTGTTGGAGGGTGACTGCCTCCAACTGGCCAGTAGCGTCTTTCAGGAGCCTCCTCCACAGTGGCCGATCTTGACATGGCTGGTACCAGTCATCCGCAAGTGGACTCAGCTCCAAGTCTTCCTGTAGCACATAACTCCTATGTCTTCTCCAGCCCGTGCCGCACCCGTTTAGCCCCCTCGATCCGGCGGAACAAAAGCTGTTTAGGCATGTGGTGGCTGGCCATGCGGGCTACATGACTCAGGCAACGCAGCCTTGCCTGCCGGAGGTCACCGATGGGACTTTGTCCACATCTTTCAAGGATTTGTGAGCTCCTCACACAATGCAGCCTGGTTAAAGCCAGGATGGATCGTAGGCAGGCCAGCCTAAATGTTTCTAACTGGCGAAGATGTTCCATTAGGGGGGTCCAAGTTTCGCAAGCGTAGAGAAGGGAGGGAATGACCGTGGCCGAGAACACCTGAAGCTTCGTACGGAGTGATAGACCAGGTAGCTTCCACACAGCGTTACGCAGCCAATGAAAAGATACTGCAGCTCGACTGATTCGGAGTGAGACCTCTGCTGTTAAACCGGAGCCGGTCATTAGCACACTGCCCAGGGAAACTCTCCACTGTCTCCACAACTGGCCCATCACCAATTGGGAGTTGTGGGGGTGGAGTGTCCGATGGTACAAAATAGCCAGGCAGGTGCTTAGCTTTGGTTGGGCTGATGGTAAGGCCCCACCTGTTGGTGGCAAGCTCCAGGTTCAGCAGCAGCACCTGGAACTCCTCCTCTGAGTGAGCAGCCATTAGCAGATCATCGGCATACATAACGTGGTTGAGCAATAGGGGGCCATCCGTTGACCTCACCCGGGCATCGATCAGCCTCCCATTGTATCTGTAGCAGATGGGAATTCTTCTGGTACAGTCATTGAAGGCTCGACGAACTACGTGGTCCAATGTGGGAGCCAGAGG
The DNA here is from genome assembly GCF_015708825.2 of Lethenteron reissneri. Classification (NCBI taxonomy): domain Eukaryota; kingdom Metazoa; phylum Chordata; class Hyperoartia; order Petromyzontiformes; family Petromyzontidae; genus Lethenteron; species Lethenteron reissneri. The sequence goes on from NC_083805.1 coordinate 6,615,272, forward strand.
ACATCCCTGTTGCACCCCAAGGTGTAAAGGGAATTGCTCTGACTCACGGCCACGTAGTTAAGACGCGGGGCCGCTCACCATCATGAAGATCCTTAAGGATGGTGATGAGTGGGTTCGGGACTCGGAAAGCACGAAGAGCAACCCAGAGGCCAGGCCTACTGATGGTATCATAGGCCTTGAGCAGGTCAATAAAGCACACGCATGGACTAAGATGCACACATGGACCTACAGACACGCAAATAGAAGAAGTTACACTGACTAACATGGAGGCATGCACACACAGCGACTAACACACACGCACATGGACTGAGACACACAAACACATCGACTTACAGACACACACACATATGGACTCACACATACATAGACATGTACTTGAGATACGCACACATGGAGTTACACACACATATCGACGTACACACATACAGCGACACACACACATACACCGACTCGCACACAGCAATACGTGGACCAAAATACACATTGACGTAAACACACATATGTACTCACACACACACATATGGACTAAGACACACACACATGAACTTACACATACATAGACTGACACACACATAGCCCTACACACACATACACATATGGACTGTGACACACAGATATATACTTTAGATACACAGACATGGATTAACACACATATGGACTAACACACAGACGCATTTACTTACACACACACATCGAGTGACACACACATGTATAGACTTACACACACATGTGGACTAACACACATATATGGACTGACATACACATCGACGTACACGCACACAGATCGACTGACAAACACACATGGACTAACACACACACATAAACACTTTTGACGTTGTCCGTTCGAAAAAGACACCCACATGGAGTGAAAGACACGCATGGCTCTACACGCACACACATATGGACTCAAAGACACACACATGGACTCACACACACACACATCGACGGGAACAGCAATCCCCGATGATGGCACAGCTATCAGTATCGCAGTACTACGTATGAGTAAATAGCGTGACGTGAGCGATGGAAACAATAGAAATGCATTGAAGAAATAAGCAGAAATGACAGACTGGCAGTAGACCGTGGCAGCGTTATAAAGGCGCATCAAAAAAAGGGGAAATTGAGCAACCCAAAAATCCAAAAAGAGTTTTGTGTACACAAACATAATTATTGTAACATGTCAACTCGTTTCATAATGGTAAACAATGAACCTGAGTAGTTATCTTCACAAAAACTGAATTATTGTAACATCTGTGAAGTTGTTTCATAATGGTAAACAATGAAGCTGAGTTTTTATCTGCACACAAACATTATTATTGTAATGTTTGTCAACTAAAGTGTTTAACAATAATAAACAATGGACTTGAGTTGTTAGCGTAAGAAGCAAGTAAATTTGTACTTAGCATAGGCGTGTTGAGGCCTTGTGCGATGCGTAGCCCCCGTCCTGGCCTACATTGGCGAGGCACGGAGTTGGCACGTTGCCAGGCTAGGGGCTGGGCCGCTACCCCCTCTCCAACACCCGCCGCCCGTGCAAGAATAATGCTATGTAAGCAGTAAAATATTATTATCTACGGAGTCTGTAGTATAAACTGAACGCATCGTGTTGGGGGGGGGGGGGGCGAAGAGGGCATGACACTGTGAAGAAATATCCGCAGTGTCATGTGTGTATGTGTTGACTGTAAAACGCATAAAAGAAAATGTGTCCCGTGAGCTGGAGCGAACGCGCAGCACTTGGCAGAGTCCGCCCCCCCACACAATTGGCGTCACTTGGTACAGTCGATGTCGTGCAATAAGTAAATAATGAATAATAGAAACGGCAAAAATGTGTAAATTAAACTACTTTAAAATTTACGGACGGGAAAACGGAATAGCCTATACCCACCACGGGGCTTAGGGCGTGCCGCCTGGCAAATTATTTCAGTGTTAAACACCACCGTCCGAGAGCCAAATCCCCCGCAAGCGCGAGCACACGGAGACTTTTATATATAAGAAGAGAAGAAAGATAGGCTGTATATGTATCTGTTCATATATTATGGGCTGTACATGTTTGTTATAAACAGTATTGATGATGCATATGGTTATGCTGTTTGATGTGTTTATAGATTGCGATGGGTGGACACGTGTGCGCGATGGAGGAGGCCAGGTTAGTATAATTTTGACGACCCAGCGATGAGATCAGCAACCTAATACCAGGCAGTATGGTGGCATACTGTGAGAGGAAGCCTTGAAGGTCACGTGTGGACTTTACAACACCGATGGGATTCTAGCGGAAGAAAGGAAGCGACGATTAAACACATTCCTGCGGAGGGAGCTGGTAGGAACGTTGGGTTGCTCGGTCAATGGCCAGGGTCAACGGCGGCGTGGTGTATTCCGCAAATATGCCCGACTGTGAGGGCGGGCACAAGCTGGCGTGAGTAGGTTAAACGTTGATAAGGGCATGCCGGGGTGACCAGCCCCTCCCCACCCAGCCCCTCCCCACCCAGCCCCTCCCCACCCTCCCATCCCCACCCAGCCCCTTCTCGCCCAGCCCCTCCCCTCCCCACTCCACCCAGCCCCACCCCTCCCATTTTTGGATGCAGGAAGGACGGACGGACACAATAATCCCCTGTGGGCTGGTGGAACCAGGAGGTTTCTACCAGTATTATGGTGGCATCAATGGCACTGGCCAGAGTACATTACATGATCTTGAGTTGTTGAACTAATGCCAGAAGGGCAGACACATAGGGGTTCACCAAGAAAGACAGGGCTATAAATAGCGAGGGCATTCTTCAGAGTGAGCAATAGCAACGCATTATAAATCTAAGACATTAAAAACAATGATAGTAGATGGGAAAGCAGATATTGTTAATTAAAAAGTCTAAATTACTTATTGCCGATCTCCTGTTTGCAGCCCTGAGTCAGTGGTCAAAAGTCCTAATTCTTATGATAGGGGGTGAGTATATCCAAAGGAAAACCATTGTTGACTTACCCACAAAGTGGTACTGTACACATGTATTGACCCTGGAGGTTTGATGGACTGAGTTAACTTCCGACCACGATTTCAGCTCACAACCTTCCGATGATTATGCGCTCTCTCCCCCGCTGAGCCACCTGGCTGGAGGCTAATGATTACATTTAGAGCTTGGCATGGACATTTTCCACACGATGTATTTGTGAATAGAAGGTGGCTTTGTAGAGCTGTGGTCGTGTCACGTGGGGGAACTGTGGGTTGGCGTGCCAGAAGAAAACTTGACTCTGCAATCAATTGCAGCAAAACTGGCATTTAATGAATAACACACACGTTCTCGAAAATTACATGTAATATCAATAGCTTATTTGAGGTAGCTGAAAATGGTGGACAAGAACAAAATTATTGCTGTAACCATATACAATAAAAGCAAGTTTCTGATATTAATCAAGAGAGAACGCATGGTTTAAAGTTTGGGAGTAATGCAGCTCATTATTGTCATGTGAATTCCCATTTGTGAATTCTTAAGTATACTTTGTAATGCGCCAAAAACTACATTAACCACACAAATCAGAATTTTCAAAATTAACCGAGACACACGACGTGTTCCGGAGAAAATAGTTCATCATGAAAATAAAATGAATATGCGGGTTGTGCAATGAAAAACACGGACACTCTCCAGACTGGATTTTCCATCCTTGGTTTGATGTTTTTTTTTTAAAGCCATTCAAAGTGTAGTCATATATGACTTGTGACTTTCATAACACGAGCAATGTTTGATTCTATCCCAGGCACTTTATTTCAGCGTTTGAAGAAACACGATTTACCGCCCACGACAGCAAAGTACCCAGTCCAACCGGGTTTTGTGTCTCGGCCGGTTGACATACGGAAGAATCATCAATGCCTATGTGAAATTGAAACTACTTGGGGCGAATTTGCATCGAAAGTGTTCTCGATGAAGTCGCACAAATCATAGCATGAAAACAATGAAACTGCGAGGAGTGGACAGGGCTGTCCTAAAATGCGTTGGGAGATGCAACAACTGATCTAGGTTGACAGGAATTAGCATTCAGAGAGCACGACAAGACAGTGAATCCTTTGAACAAGGGGAACTACTACCGGAGGCTCACAAGAGGTAATTGCTCGCCGTGATGAATTGCTTGCCACTCACATTCAGCCTATCTGCCATATTTACTGCTACATCAGAAAACAATGCGTAAAGATTTGCTTTCTTGCATTACATCCTTGCTTGAGGGATATACAAAAATCAAGACGTGAATAGTGCTCCTTTTATGGCATGACAGATACATGAAACAACTTACATTACCTTCATTCCCCCAGCTTTGTATAATTGTGCCATACGTGAACACATAAGAAATGCAGCAAGAGTAAGTTCTTGATTCGTTTATGTGGCCAACGGATGAGAAGTTCAGTCTGTTTTCAACGTTGTCAGCGCAGCTGCGGCAGAGTTTTATTTCGAGGAGAAACCGGTCGTACGTACCTGTGACGGAGCGACTGTGAAGGAATCGGAATTCAATGGACCACAAGCCAAAGTAAGACAAGTGGCTCCCACTGCTACATTTTATACGCCGCTCCGTGCGGTATCTCAACCTCGTTTTTGAAGTCAAGATGTAAATGCATAGCACATTCTTTTTGGCGGGGGGCGGGGGGTATTTTATTGCCAACGCAAAATCCAGCAAAATAGTAGCTTTGTTTGAAGCTTTCGTGACTGCAGGAATCCATACTTTTTGGCTCTTTCGGTAAAGTCACGTGGGGTAGAAATTAAATAAAATAAATCACGACGTTTCGATCGCAACACAAGCGACCGTCATCAGGCGGAACCGATACAGCAGGACAACTGCTGCTTTCGGATTTATTTTATTTCTACTCACGTGACTTTACCGAAAGAATCAAAGAGTAATAGTAGTTTTGTTGGAGGAAACAAGTTGTCACTCGAGTGCCAAAGAAAAACTTGCCCATGCTTGTGGCGCAATCACCGAGATTCCTTTCACACGTCCCTTACGCTCTGTCGCCTCAGTGAGCAGGGACGAAGACACCACCGGAGATGCCTTGTGGGTTCATTCGCACTCTCAAAGATTTCCAACTTCACGTCGCCGCTTTACACATTCAACCATTTTTCCCCCCAGTACAGATGGCAGTGTTTGATATTGTTCAGCAAAGAAAACAACAACAGTATGATTGTGTACCACTGTTGTTGGCTTTTTTTGCAAGTGATGTTGTATAGCTCTCTGATGTGCTTTCGGTTTGTACCGCGTGTTGTTTAAACGAAAAAATGACATCAGATGTTTCGCTCCATGTGCTGGGAGCTTCTTCAGCTCTTCATTTCCCGAAGAGGCTCCCAGCATGTGGAGTGAAATGTCAGATATTGTGTCGGGGATGCGTTCCTGAAATGTGTGATGACGAATATTGAAACGACGTAAACCAAAGCGATTCATAGGGCGGGTGGAGGTAAAGGCTGAGAGGAGACGGATATGCGAAAGGACTGATGGATGCTGTCGTCGACGTAAGCATGGGTTGAGGCAACGCACATCACGTCGCGGTGTTAATAATAGAGTGACGACGTAAAAAGGGGGAGACGTAAATCGGGGTATCACTACCGCACAATGCGACAACGAATACGTGGAGCCGATGCATTTTGTGTGTTCTGCAAAAGACAAACTTGGGAGAATACGCGCTTCGATTTTCCAGAAGCTTTTAAAAAAAAATAAAGTCTGTGAATAAAGCAGCCAACTTGACGAAAGACCCAGCTGACAACACACATGGACATGGGTAAGGGTGAGTGACAGGAGGCTGCGCACTGAGATGGACAGCAGCAGCAACACCACAGACAGCAGCAATACCACGGACAGCAACACCACAGACAGCAGCAGCAATACCACGGACAGCAACACCACAGACAGCAGCAATACCACGGACAGCAACACCACAGACAGCAGCAGCAATACCACGGACAGCAACACCACAGACAGCAGCAGCAATACCACGGACAGCAACACCACCGACAGCAGCAATACCACGGACAGCAACACAACAGACAGCAGCAGCAACACCACGGACAGCAACACAACAGACAGCAGCAGCAGGACCACGCGGTGCATTTCAGTTCTATTTTGAACAATGTATCGCTTCAGATTACTCATCGATTTGTAAAGCCCGGAGGAGACGGGTTTCCTAGAGCCGTTGAATCCCAAGACATTTGCAATCACGAGGAGCACGTTTCTCAGATGCAGCGTTAAGTTGCCCTCACAAGTGTAGAGGAGAATTGTGAGCAACCATGAGGGGGCGAACAGAACGAGGTGCGAGCGAGTTGACAGTCAAGGATGACATAATGTCACGGGTGGTGTCAGAGGAACCTTCAGGAACAAAGGCGGGTCCGAGCTGGGGGGAGGAGCCGCCCGAGGGGTTCTTAAAAGGGGGACCGCGTGACGGAGGAGTGGTCGTTGTGGGGAGCCAGGGTTAGGATCGGCTGCAAGGTGTCTCTCTCTCTCCCCGTCGCGGAGCGGTGTTGGCTGAACCCCCGCTCTGGCAGACGAGTGAGAGAGCCCCAAAGGACAGCCGAGGGCAGGACCCAAATGGTATTCAGTGTCTGGGGTAAAGGACCGAGATAGAGAGCACCTACCACCGGTGTGAGGGTAGAGTGTCGAGTGTGACAGTGGTTTAATAAACGACAACAGCCCTTGTGGTATTCCTCGTCTCCGCGTGGTTCTACTGCACAACACAAGTAAATAAAAAGAAAGAAATTGAGTATTTACACACGGAGCATACGAAAGCAAAGGTGCAAGTTTTCTCTTGGGACAGCGAGTTGGCAACGGCGACAGTTGGCAGCGTTTCAGGTTGGGCCACAGTTACTTCGAGTGAGTGCAGGAAGACTTGGCAGAGTTGCGCAGCAGCTGGGATACGCGCGCGTTCAGTGACAACGATCGGAGCGGTGACGTGGTGTGCGTGAGCAGACGCTTCTTCTTCCATCTCAAAGAAGGCTAAAGAGCTTTTTCCAGGAACACGATGCAAAAAAGTTGCCCATTGTACCTATCTTGGAAGAGAATCGTGGAGGGCCTGAGTAAAAAAACTCCAGCTGCTACCATCGTGCGATTTCCCATTTCGCTATACGGCGAGAGAGAGGAAGAGAGATAAGGGAGCAAGCAGCCTTTATCTACGAGTAAGATGAAAACACTTTTTAAATCAACAGCTGCAATATATTTGCTTTAAACTGTTCTTTTCCTGTTGAGTTCTGTATGTATGTTGAACTTCTTTCGCACCGTACATAGTCAACGGTACTAATTGGAATTGCGGGGGAAGAACAACAAACTAAACACAAAAAGCAGCTGTAAAGAAACCAGTTTGTGGTAAGTGTTGTCTATTTAGCATTCCGTCGTAAATAAATGTTTAATACTGCGGGAAATTTGGATTCGATTTCCCATCCAGGGCCAATATCAGTGGTGACCTATTGCACCAGTCTTGGGCTCCACCCTTCACTGTCTGACACTGATCAGCGTGGTGAATTATTGTCACACAACACCCACGACCCACATGGTATAGGGAGACCCTTCATCCGGCAGTGGACTAAGTATGCCGTTTCCATATGCTCAATTCCCTGCTTTTGATGGTAAACTGTGATCCGTTCTTAAAGTTAATGGCAAAATGAAGATTAATATCACGTCAGTTTAACACGTAGGCTTTTGCGACCAATATTCATAATTAAGGTTTTTGAGTTAGATTGCGTGAGTATAAATGTGTCGTAATCCTCCACCACCCAGTAAGGTTTGTCACGTAAACAATTTTTAGTGACTACTTCAGCCCACCGGTGTGTTGGAGAGTAACTCCACAACATTTACAATTTGACTACCGTGAAGTTCCGCCAGAATAGTGAAGCATTCCAACTGCGTCCGGTCTTCAATTGAGCAAGGCGATTAATACACTGCTTATAACTTGGATATTTTGTTCATATTGTTATAATTGGATATACTTTTTTTGGTCTTTGCTTATATGTGGGAATTGTTGTACTATTGTCATATAATATGTGATACTTTGAAAATAACGTTATTGATACCAGAGTAGTTTGAGTGTATTTAATTACTCAACATTGTTGCTTTACAAAATTGTCTTTAAAAAAAAGTAGTATCAATCGGAAAATAGCATTCCTTTTTGTCTGTCGTGAGATGGCTTTTTGCAATTACGATTCTCTCACTGTGTTTTAAAGGTCAAAGCAACTTATGTTTTTCCATGTTTACAATATCTGTGCTGGGTTAAGGAATGCTTGTGAAGAAATCTTCAAATACAACCTTTAATAACAAGCCACCGTGCAAGGAAAATTGTTACAATTTTGCACAATCAAAATTACTCGCTATACAGAATTTCCCAGCTGCATGTTCCTCTCGCCCCCCCCACTCTCATTCAGAATGCACGCAACGTCAATGCACGCTTGCAGTCTTCCTCCTCTCTCTGTGTGTCAAGCCACCAGCCACCACTTACAATCTTACAATCTTACACCGCTTGCAATCTTCCTCCTCTCTCTGTGTGTCAAGCGACCCAGCCACCACTAGCAGGGGCAGGGACACCCACAGGTGTAGAAGCAATGGCAGGAATTGGGTCAAGAGATTCAAGGAGAGTGAAGGAGATGTTGCCGATAGGTGCAGCGGGCCAAGAATTGCAGCGATAACTACATTGTGCAAAGATTGAAGGAAATGATTTGGGGCAAAGTTATAGTTGGGGACTCACATTGCAGACTGGCCATTATTTTGTGAGGCAAATTACTTAAGTGTAGAGGTATTAATGATGCATCGATTCATCAATTTAATATGTTCATAATGCATGCATTAAATATTTTGTGTTTAATAATGGGTTACTTTGTTTTATAGATTTGTTTGTTTTGATATAATGGGTTCACATGACCCCAACAGCCAAGAGTGGCCACTACATTCACCACAATGTTTATATATTAATATATAAGGCATTCCTGAATTTAATTGTGACCTTGAATCGTGACATTTCATAAAATGGCACTGGCAGGACAAGTGCTGAGAGGTTGCAGTGGGGAAGATATCCTGAATAGAATCAAATAAATAATGTGCTGCAAAAGCAAGAGGTAGACTATACAAAAGAAAGTGGATGGATGACATAAAGGAATGGTCAACATCAAAGCATTAAGACATGAAGAGAAAAGCAGAAACAACAAATAGGGAATTCTTGGAAAATCACGAGTGCTAACCTTTGAATTGAAGATCACATCTGATGTTGATGGAGTCTTCTCGAATGCTCAACGTTTAACCCTGGTGGGCTTCAGTCCATAAAAGAACTGTCAGTAATTGTGGTTATAATATAATTGTTATTATTATGTAATGCAGTAGGGAATCCTTGGATCGCTGTGTATAATCCCTAATAGAGGTTTTTTTTGGATTAGATCACGTAAATAAAAATGTGTCGTTAAACCCGCCACCCCTTGACACAGCCAATTAGTAAGGTTTGTCACGTAAACAGAACATGCCAATTCGTTACTAGTACAGTGCACCGGCGTGTTGTGAAGAGTAAACCCACAGCATTTAGAATCCGAGTACGACGTTTCGCCAGTAATTACAACCAGCATCATCAGGCGACAGCAAGAGTTGTATTGCATCAAGTGTGTAATAATACAGGTAAGAACAACAGTTCCACACTGCCCACCAGGGATTATTTGTCTGTCTGTCGTGCATAGCCATGCCCTCGATTTGTATTTCATAGAGCGCTTCGGGCGGGCTCAGCACCACGTGATGCGCCGCCCCACGCAGCTTACGCCGCGTTACACGGATCTCACGAATGCGCTGTCCAACCAAGTTCCTACCTGCCCACTCCGAAGGAACGTGTTTGTGTAATAATCGATGACGTTCCATTTGAAAATGTTGCATGTATTGTCATGGGTTAGGGTCATCAGTGGCACCTTGGAAGTTATAGATTGTGATGTCACTGGTATGATATCAAGTTATGATGTTAACAAACTTTAAACAAATGCTAAACAAAGTAAGTAATTATATCATATGGCTTTGTCTAGCGTGCATTCTATTCCGGCTATCACCCCCTGTGTATAGGAAAGGCTGCGACATCCATCCATTAATGTTAACGTTGATCAATGCAAAATTAAAGACAGGCCACAGTGGTGTTGTTGTGGCCATGCATTCCAAGCTGTGGATTGTTTAGTAAACCACTCGATAGTCTGCATCCCTTCTTCAACGGAGGAGTCCCAAAACGACACGAACGAACTCTCTCCTGAAGGCCTCTCCCGAGCTAGCAGACGTCGACATTGGCACTTAGCCCTGAACGTATTTCCCTACTAGCGAATAGAATGATGGTTGTATGAACATTTTGCAACTAGGATATACGAATTCAGAGACAGAAGTGGGCTGCTGAGGATGCACATCTGTGACGCAACTGAGAGTGTGACGTTGGTTACGATGTGCAAATCTGCAGCTGCACTATGACACTCGCTGTAAAGTTGTAGTTGCAAACAGAGAAGTGCATCGATCATGCTGGAGACTACCGGAGAAGTGACAGCATCATCGCCTAATGATGTGTTGTCAGGTGTGTATCCACTGTCAATAAATTATTAATTACTTTAGTCCATATTAAATACCATGTAAACATGGCAGGATGGGTGGGACCTTGATAGCGAGCACAGCACCACCACCGAATGCACGGAATAAATGAATGCCCTCTTAAAAAAGAGCATCATTGCAACAGACCTGTTGATTGGATACATAACACTGTGTAACACATTTTTATTTATTTTTTGTTCCTGGGTAGGAATTGTTATTTCCTAATTGAATTTTTGAGAATTTGCAACAATACCACAAGAAATGTGACTCAGGGCTCTGGAGACCACCTGGAGAAGATTCCAGGCATGTGTCGACAATGATGGCGAACAGGTGGAGACTCTTTCAATTTTTGAAGCTATTGACATACATTTTGTTATCATGTTACAGTGTATTATCCGTTCTTTTTCCATTAAAAACGATAGTTCCATGTAAGTGTTAACAGTATATACAGGGTGTTTGAAAAATTTGGACCCATTTTCAAAGCAGTATATTTCACGATGGCAGCATGTTACAATTACACAAAAAGGTACACACGGTTTAATGAGTCATCGAGTTTTACTATTCATTTTATAAATGCTCTATGTGCCTTCCACCTGCTGTACAGACAACATCGAGACGATAGTTGAATTCGTCCCAAACGCCTCTCTTCTCACGTTTTCCTCGGGAGGTGCGTGGTCGCCCTGTGCTCTTTCGCTTACATAAACAGCCTGTTTCCTCAAATTGTCGGTACCAATGACGAATGCTCTTTGACATCGCCGGATCAATGCCAAAACGCCGTTGAAATGCACGCTGCACCGCAATTACGGATTCAGTTTTGCTGAACTGCAGAACGCAAAACGCCCCTTGTGTGTTGCGGGGTCACCGTCTTGCGAATGACTGAGGCTAGGGGCTGTTTGTACGCTGGGACAGGCATCTAGCGGTAATCAATTGAAACTCTATGCCCCGCCCTCTCTATGCCCCGAACTTTCAAGTGGTAAGAGTTTCATTAATGGGCGATTCGTGGTTGCAGAGATATAGCGATTTTAAATCGGGTCTATCTTTTTCAAACACTCTGTATAATAACTTTTTTTTCATCAATCAGAAGCAAGGTACATAGTAATGACTGGCATAACAGGAAACTCGAGCAGAGAAGTAATACTATTCTGAACACATTTTTGTACTGTAGATTCCATGCACATGTTTTTTTGCTATTACAATATGGTCAAAATGCTCCAGACTCAACAAGCTGAACTAAAGCACCTGAACAAGACAAAATGACAGCTCCGTCGTATAACTTATTAGATAGCACACATGCCCGGGTCAGGCTATGCAAGCGTGTATGCACTTATTTTTTGCCAGATATTTCTCAGTTTTTTTCATGGAATATATTACTGGTTCCTTTTACACAAAACTGCACGGACATTTTGCCAGAGAGTTTCATGCGTGACTTTTTTCTCTAACCAAACTTTCAATTTGATTTTCCAGTTGGTTCGTGATGCCCATGCATGTGTTCGCACCACTCGCTCTTGTGTCGAAGTTCTTAATCAATGGAGTTCTGTTTTCATGAAAGCGCATTCACCAGTGCATATCAATGTTTTATGCTCATGATTCCATTCGACCAGGGGTCAGTAACCTGCTGCTCCAGAGCAGCATGCGGCTCTTTATGGAATGCATTGCGACTTTTCTTGTTATTTTGGTTGCCAACCCTTGACCATGGGAGTTCAGTTTACCATGGAAGTCCAGTTTACCATGGAAGTTTAGTTTACCATGGGAGTCCAGTTTACCATGGGCAGGGGTTGGCAACCTGCGGCTCCTGAGACGCATGCAACTCTTTAAGGACGGGCTGGTGACGTTATTCATTAAGGACAATCCCATATTCATACGCGTTGCGGCTCTTGAAATATTGAGTTGTTTTTACCAAATTCGAAAAAAATGTCTCCTTGTTATTTTGGTTGCCGACCCTTGTGTTAGAATGTTAGCAGGAAATAATAATCAAGGAATTCCGAGAGAAAAACTAAAATAAATCAATATTCTGCCTGTAAGCATTTGCAAGAAGTGACATACTTTGCCCTAGGATAGAGACACAATTGAGCAGTCTCCGATTTGAGATCACAGTGAAAGAAACTCGGTCTTCACAGCATGGCAAGTAAAATGCAAATACAAATTTATATTTTTGCCAACACCAGACCCCCCCCACCTACCACGAGACAGTAGGGGGGGGGGGGGATGCGGGAAATATTTTTTTCGTTCGCCCCTTGGACATCTCTGGCTGAAATTAAACCCTTGGGTGTAGCGAATAATCGGCTGATAATAAAAAATATCACCATTCCAAAATTAATCTCTGATTTGCCGGTTTGGGAGGTCGGCTCGACATTGCTACAATTCGAAATCGATTGTAAATGAAAATCGGATTGTAAAGCAAAACATTGCGGCGCATTTCGTCGGATTTCTTTTTGTTACAGATAATACATTAATTTATTTTAAATCCTTGCGAAAAACAGTACGGGTACCCGTTCCCTACCCGTACCCTACCCGAAATGAGTGACAAACGGTTACTCACCAGTGACTCACGGCCTACCCGTACCCGGCCGTACCAGGGTCGCAAACGGGTACCCGTACCCGGCCGGGTACGGGTAGCCGGGTATCGGGTAGGGTACGTGTATCGGGTACCCGGTTGCGACCTCTGTGCCAGACCCACAGCTTGAAGAGGGCGAAGATCACAACGACGACGGCACGACGCGTGAGTCGGAGCTCGCCTTTAATCCTGCCCAGCGTGGCCACGCTCCGCCCTCGGCCCCGCACCCCTCTGGATCCCTCAGAGGGCTCCATGCCTTGCCCACATGTTCAACTCGTAGAACGGGCTGTTACCCCTAATTATATTGTCTAGTTCAAGTTCATTTATTAGGTATAGCCCTGTGAGCCAATCGGCTCTTGAATCGGGTGCAACCGCAACAAACAAAAACATGAACAAGAAAACATCTTAAAGTGACTATGTGCAAATAGAAAATCCAAGAAAAGACAGCAAAATATTGCAGAAAAAGCACCGTACACCAACACTGTGTGCAAAAATCCCAGTGGGATGCAAGTCAAACAACAACAACCACAAGACAACTTAGATTAATGCCATCAGTCTAACTCTGTACTACAACAAACAAACATGGCCAAACCAAAAAACTTTTCGAAAATCACCAAAATAAAGCCATAAAGGCAATAAAACAGTGATCATAGGAACTGTGACCGAATTTTTACAATAAACGACGTAAACAACATGTACTACCAAACTCTGCAGCCATAGCTGGCTGCATGAGTCACTCACCCAGCGGCACGCGCTCCCGTGACTCATTCCACGTCACTACAATGTATAAGAAAAAACAACTACAGTACCCTCATATTTATTGACAACGTATCTTATTACCTATAAATGTTATTTTTTTGTCTGTCTCTGTGTGTGTGTGCACGCTTGTGAAGTACCGGTGAGGACGCTTGACGCCGAGGTTGAGGCACACATATGTTTATTCACAATATGACAGTGGGCATATACACACTCGAGGGGGTATCGGCCCCCTCACCCGTATAACTCGGGATACACCCCTAGCTAACTCTGTCCTAGCCCCGAATCCTCCACTAATGGGCTAGGGGAGGCTAACTGGCCCGACACTGGTAAGTCGGGCCCGGTACCCGGAGTTCCAGATCAGCTCTTACAAGAGCACCGGCTCTGGCTTTCGGGACCACGCCGCTGGCTCAATCCTGTCCGGCCCTGAAAAGGACATCGAACCAGGGGAGTCCAGGGCTCTATCTAAGACGTCTTCAATCTTCTTCCCTTAGCTTAAACATAACTGCCTTGAGCCCTTTGAACATCCCCTTTTATACCCAACCCCTCCCTGAGGGGTGGGGCCCCGGGGGATCATAACGTTCGAACCAGCCCCCCCCAGGGTGTCTGGCTCGGACGTCGTAGAGGGCACTTGCTCGTGCACTTACGTAGCCCCGCCCACTGTGTTTGTTTTCCATAGGCTGCCATGCATAACGGGCCCTCTCTTTAACACCCCTACATCACCCCCCCCCCCCCCCCCCGCATAGCTTGCAGCCGTCCCGGCTGCCAACATACAAAAATGACAATAAAAGTGCATTTACACCTTGACCGCGCGTGTGCCTCACTATTTTTCAACAATAACAAGAACAGCAACAAGAACACAACAAAATGCAACAGCAAGAAGAGAAAACAACCCGACGCACCCCCCCTTGAATAAATACGAATTCCGTAAAAAAACCAACCTATATACAATTTGCAGGGAACCCACCATACACACAACACCAGGTGAACCCAACGTATGTACATTTCAATGGGCAGGGAACACACCACCCACACAACACACAATGAACACAACGTATGTACATTTCAATGGGCAGGGAACACACCACCCACACAACACACAATGAACCCAACATATGTACATATCTTCCGGCCTCATAACAGTCTGCGCATTTTTGCGCGCGTCCTTGCAGCGGGCCCCTCACACGGGGTAACCCCGGGTGGCGGACCGTCAGGTGGCAATTGTCCGTCCCGGAGTGAGACCTCATCCGATGCCGCGCGACCGTCGGTATCCCCAGGAGGGGTGGTCGGGCGTGAGCCCGTCAGTCCTGAGACCTCATCCGATGCCGCGCGACCGTCGGTATCCCCAGGAGGGGTGGTCGGGCGTGAGCCCGTCAGTCCTGATGCACCTGGAGGTGGCACGGCCGGCAAGGCATTAGGTGAGAACGACGGAGACGGACCCAATGAGACGGTCGACCCCCCCTACGTTTGGCCACGCATGTGTGAAGTGGGTTTGTGTACCGCAACGAAGGGTTTTAACCTAGAGGGGTGCACGAACCATCGCCGCTTCCCCCATTTAATGCGCACGCACTGTGGTCGCAAAACTTCGACCACCTCCACAGGGCCCCGCCACGGCCGCGCCAGCTTAGGGGAGGTAGCCAGGGGCACTTGGGGACAGTGCAACCATGCCTTGTCCCCCGGCTTCCACTGTATCACGTGCGCCCGACCCAGCCTGAGGCGCTCATTCGCCTTTTGACGGAGGTCCGAGTTTAGCATAGCAGCATCCCGCGCCTCTGTTAATTTGGCCAGATTAAATTTGACGTGGTCAGCCAATTTAGTTTTCCCTTGCGGGTCGGGGATCTGCAGCTGGGCGCGAACAGGCGGGTCGGGTTCGCGACCGTACATGAGGTAAAAGGGGGAAAATCCCGTAGCTGCATGGGGTGCCATCCGGTATGCCGCCAAGACCCCTTGAATATGCAGGTCCCAGTCAGTCTGTGAGTCCGAGACCTGCTGTGACATCATTGACGTAATGGTGCGATGCAGGCGCTCGACCATTCCGTCAGTTTGCGGGTGATACGGGGAGGTACGAATTTTCTTCGTGCCTAAGAGGTCACAGACTTGTTTGAGTAATTTACCGGAAAAATGTCTGCCCTGGTCGGTCAGCAGCCGCTCCGGAGCACCTTTGTCCAGGAAGTATCCCTGAACAAAGGTCTCCACGATGGCTGCTGCCGACTGGTTGGCAAGGGGCCAGGCCATAGGCCAGCGCGTAAAATACTCGACACCTGTCAACAAATACCTATTGCCCCTGGGGGTGGCGGGAAATGGGCCCAAAATGTCCAGCGCGACAAGCTAATTTATTCTGGACACTTTGATCGATTGCAAGGGCGGGTTAGACTCCCGCGCCGGCGGTTTCCGTTGCGCACACCGAGGGCATGATCCCAATAGATCCCCAACATCCCTCGTCATACCAGGCCAAAAAAAATCAAGTTGTAGCAGTGCAAGAGTCTTTTGGGTCCCCAGGTGTAATAGGCGCTCATGCGCGGCCCACACCACCTTGCCTCGCAACTCAGAAGGGACCACCAGCCGATGTCGCTGGGATTTGCCGTCCCAATGCATCAGCAGACCTTGCACCATTTCCCATGCATCCGAATCACCCTTCACCCGCCCAGCACCCCCGACGCGACGACGCCACCCGAGGAGGGAGGTATCCTCCATTTGGAGGCGCCCCCATTCAGCGACGGGCAACCCCAACAGGGAATCTCTTCCCTGTTGTTCGATCGAATTAGTAACTAATGTTTCGTCGTCGTCGGTGGCTGCCAAGACCGGAACCGATGCGTCCCCTGAAGGCCTGCAACGTCCCGACCCCAGGAGGCATGCACATTCGGAGGTGGTTGGCATGCGCGACAGAGCGTCCGCATTCGTATGGCGAACACCCTTACGGTAGGTGGTTTCAAAATCAAAGTCCTGGAGAACCTCCAACCATCGAGACAACTGTCCCGATGGTTGTTGAACTCGCAGGGCATACTGTAGTGCCGCATGATCTGTGCGGACGGTGAAATGCCGACCGTACAGATATGGGCGATACTGTTGGATGAAATAGACAATTGCCAACAGTTCCCTACGGGTGACACAATATCTTTGCTCCGCAGGAGACAACACCCGACTACCGTACGCGACCACCCGTTCCACGCCATCAACCACCTGGGAAAGCACACCCCCAATACCCGTGTTGCTCGCATCGGTGTCGAGCAAAAAGGGCTTAGAAAAATCTGGGTAAACCAAAGGAGGGGCTTTTACCAGGGCGTCCCGAAGGGAGCAGAAAGCAGCCTCCTCCTCTTGACCCCAGTGGAACCGAACCCCTTTAGATGTTAAAGCGTGCAGGGGTTTTGCAATTGTCGCAAAATCAGCGACGAACCGTCGGTAATACGACGCGAACCCAATGAAACTCCTGACCTCTCCCACCGAGGTGGGAGTCGGCCAGGAGCTGACACACTGCGTTTTGGCGGGATCGGTAGCAATACCTGAGCGTCCCACGATGTGCCCCAAATAACGCACCGAATCGCGCAACAAATGGCATTTTTGGGGTTTGAATTTCAAATTAGCAGCCCGCATCTTTAGGAAAACCGCCCGCAACCTCTGGAGATGTTCATCAAAAGTTTTACCAAAGACGATAACGTCATCCAAATAAATGAGGCACGACTCCCATTGCAATCCAGCCAAAACCAATTCCATCAAACGCTGGAAAGTTGCCGGTGCTGAGTGTAAGCCCATCGGCAACCGGTTGAATTGGAACAGGCCGTGCGGTGTACGGAAAGCAGTTTTAGGCTTTGAATCATCGTCCAGAGGAAGCTGCCAGAATCCCGAAAGTAAATCGAGTGTGGAAAAGAATCGCGCTCCCGCCAAGGCGTCCAGCGATTCATCCATCCGAGGGAGCGGGTATGCGTCGGCAACCGAAATTTTGTTAAGGCGCCGAAAATTAACGCAAAACCGCAACGATCTGTCCTGCTTTTTAACCAGGACAATCGGCGCTCCCCAAGGGCTGGTGGATGGAGAAATTATGTCGGCGGCCAACATGTCATCAATAGCCGATTTGACATGGTCCTTTTCGGCGGGACTCAACCGAAACGGATTTTGGCGAATTGGCGCGCTGTCACCCGTGTCAATATGGTGACGCAGCAGGTGAGTACAACCCAAATCGTATTTATTCCGACTAAAAACGTCGGAAAATTCCCGCAGTAGTGTTTTAAGTTGTTGACGCTCTGAATCTGACAGGTCCGTCGATCCCGCACAAAGCGCCTCGAGCCACCCTTCATCGCTGTCCGAATGCGGTCGCGACGCAGGGACAACGCTGACGTGATTTGCGACGGGTTCCTCACATGGCACCGGCGTTGCGTGAGCAAGCACGGTCCCTTGTGGGACCACCACCGTCTGCGAGCCCACATTGAGGACCGCGATGAAGGGTTCACCGTCCCCTCTTACTATGGTCTGGGCCGGAAGTAAATGAGGTCCACTAACCCCGGCCCTAGACGGCCCCAACAGAACCCCTTGGGCCCCAATACCCTTAGCGAAGGGCCGCCGAAGTTTCAAAGGAATCAACATTTGCGCCCCCGGAGGGACGCGCACCGTTCTCTCTACGAATGCCGGCACCGTCGCGAACGCCGTCCGAGTCGTAACTGGCGATGGCAGAAACGCCATGCGTCTGCCCGACGGGAGCTCAATACATCCCTGGTCGATTAATATCCTAATCGGCATTTTGGCCAGGAAGTCCATCCCCAGCAGGCACGGAACCGCCAGCGAGGAGGAAACAAAAATCGGCCCGGACAATTTAATTTCCCCAATACAAATTTGGGCACGAATTTGTCCGATGATGCCCAGTGAGCCCCCGTTAGCCGCATAGAATGGTACGTTAACAGGCATCAAAGGACGGCTCCGGACAGGGAGAATATTGTAAATTAACTCCGAAATAATGGTCGCCGATGCTCCCGTATCGACCAGGATGCGCACTTCAACCCCGTCGATGTGCCCCACAACGGCCGACGATCCCGACGATGTGGCTATCACACGATCGGCCAGCACGGACCACTGGCCGGGTTCGATATGAGTACCCGGAGTGGTGCGTGATGGTGCGATGGTGCGCGATATCGGCCCCCCTCTCGTTGCGGTGTTTGAGTGCGTGACGGGCGTGTGTGTGGGCCAAACGTGTGGGGTGCCGCGACTTGCCGGGTTATGATGGTGGAGCTTGTGATGAGGCCCGTCGTCCCGTTGAGGTGTCGTCCCGCGCTGACGAGGAGAGCGGCACCCCGAGGCGACGTGGCCCCAGACGCCGCAGTTAAAACACTGCGGGAGCGCCGTCGGAGGTGACGGATGGTCGGAACGGCCCGACCCGTCCCGGCCCGACCGTGCTCCCGTCGCCTGTTGCCGTCGGTGGTCGACGGCGTAGAGTTCCTCCGTCGGAAGGGTGGCTGCAGCCACCGCACGCCCCGCCGATGCCCTGCTGGCTTTCCGCCGGAGCGACAGGAGGTTGGCGTGGAGGAGCCTTGCCGCCTGGAGCGATGTCATCTCCGCGTCCTCCTGCGCGACCACAGCGATGTTAAGGTCGTCTGCCAGGAGGAGGATTTTCTCCGTGACCATAGCGTCGATGCCGTCGTCGTCCATACGAGGGAAGGCCGACTTAGCCATCGCCAGGAGGCTCGTCCGATATGCTAGGGGCGACTCCTTCTCACCCCGCTTCTGGTCGTAAAATTGCTG
Source organism: Lethenteron reissneri (assembly GCF_015708825.2). Classification (NCBI taxonomy): domain Eukaryota; kingdom Metazoa; phylum Chordata; class Hyperoartia; order Petromyzontiformes; family Petromyzontidae; genus Lethenteron; species Lethenteron reissneri. The sequence continues at coordinate 6,634,839 of NC_083805.1, forward strand.
TCGGCATTCAGCCGATGGTCCATAGACCCCGCCCAGCAGCTGTAGTGCCATCGGTAACGTAGACCGCTTCTCTCTCGGCGCCGATGTGAGGGCGGCGAGCGCGTCGCCGTCAAGGAGCGCCGGCAGCGCGCAGAGAGCCTCCTCATCGGACCATTTCGCCATCTCCTGATGGGCGAGGAAACATCGGCGAAAACCGGCCCAGTCCCCCTCCGCGCCGATGAACTCCTTCAGCGGGGGCAGTCTCTGATGAAGCGCAGCGGTCGTTGTAGACTCCCGCAGGCTGATGTCACCACCACTCGGCTGTGCGTCGGTGCGAGCGGCCGATGGGATCGCCTGTCGCGGTTGTGATGACGTTGCAGCTTCAGCGACGGCGATGTCGGAGCGGATGTCTAGGCTGGCCACGCCCCGAACAGCTGTAGCGTCGATGGCGGGAATTTCAAATTCGGACTGCTCCGAAATGGCGGGAAGGCGCCCTGGTCGTTGGCTCGCCTCGCCCCGTGTTGGATCACCGGCCCCTAGTCGCGTGATGGTCTCCAGCGTGGCGGCAGCGGCATACAGCAGCTCCGCCAGCCTCCCGTGAGCCAGCCGTAACGCGTCTGGCTGCGGCCCCTCTTCATTTCGATGCCCCGGTAAGGAGGCGTCAGGCCCCGGCTGCACCTTGTCTTGTGGAGCCGTCTCGGGCTCGACGATCTCGGCAGTGTCTTCCTCCTGCGGTACTTTGGCCCGCGCTGTTTTCCGCGTGTCCATGTTCGAATTACTTCTGACACCATTTGAAGTACCGGTGAGGACGCTTGACGCCGAGGTTGAGGCACACGTATGTTTATTCACAATATGACAGTGGGCATATACACACTCGAGGGGGTATCGGCCCCCTCACCCGTATAACTCGGGATACACCCCTAGCTAACTCTGTCCTAGCCCCGAATCCTCCACTAATGGGCTAGGGGAGGCTAACTGGCCCGACACTGGTAAGTCGGGCCCGGTACCCGGAGTTCCAGACCAGCTCTTACAAGAGCACCGGCTCTGGCTTTCGGGACCACGCCGCTGGCTCAATCCTGTCCGGCCCTGAAAAGGACATCGAACCAGGGGAGTCCAGGGCTCTATCTAAGACGTCTTCAATCTTCTTCCCTTAGCTTAAACATAACTGCCTTGAGCCCTTTGAACATCCCCTTTTATACCCAACCCCTCCCTGAGGGGTGGGGCCCCGGGGGATCATAACGTTCGAACCAGCCCCCCCCAGGGTGTCTGGCTCGGACGTCGTAGAGGGCACTTGCTCGTGCACTTACGTAGCCCCGCCCACTGTGTTTGTTTTCCATAGGCTGCCATGCATAACGGGCCCTCTCTTTAACACTCCTACACTTGCGAGGGATTTGGCTCTCAAACGGTGGGATTTATGTAAAAACAGCCAGGTACCACGCCGTAAGCCCTGCGGTGAGCAAGCGCTAATCCTTTTTCACATCCGTCAACTTTTAATTAGTAAAATTAGCGATTGAGTGCGATATATATTTATTTATTACGCCACTCAGCTGACCGGGGGTTGCCCCTGGCAACGCAAACGCGTCATCGGTGGAGGGGGGGGGGGATTTCTCTTTCGCCTTCATAATGCAAATATACTGAACTACATTCTTCAAAGTTTCATATCCCCCCACCCCAATGTGTGCACTTGCTACTATAGAGTCCGTAGATAGTAATATTATATTATGTGTGTGCGTGGTGTGTGTTTGTACACACCTAATATTTAACAAATAGGTTACTATATATTTTTTATAATAATGTGTGTCTAAGTCCATGTGTGCATGTGAGACCATTCGTGTGTGTGTGAGTCGATATGTGTGTCAGTCGATATGTGTGTGTTAGTCAATGTGTGTGCGTGGTCTCTGTGTGTAGACAACTAATATTTTCAAATGTATTTAGTACATTTTTTTCTATTTATGTGTGTGTGTGTCTAAGTCCATGTGTGCATGTGAGTCGATGTGCGTGTCTGCGTCGATGTGTGTGTGTGTGAGTCGATGTGTGTGTGAGTCGATGTGTGTGTGTGTAAGTGAAAATAAATAACAAATTGTGTGTGCGTCTAAATCGATGTGTGTGAGTCGATGTATGTTTGTGTGAAGTCCATGTGTGTGTGTTAGCCATGTGTGTGTGTAAGTCCATATGTGTGTGTGAGATTCGATGTGTGTGTGTGTAAGTCTATGTGTGTGTGCGCGAGTCCATGTGTGTGTGTAACTCCATGTGTGTGTATCTAAAGTCGATGTCTGTGTGTGTGAGTCCATATGTGTGTGTAGGGCGTTGTGTGTGTGAGTCGATGTGTGTGTGTGAGTCGATGTACGTGTGTGTAAGTCGATGTGTGTGTGTGTACATCCATGTGTGTGTGGAGCTGAGTGGACTTGCCAATGATTGGTACCAGCGGTGTCAAGATCGGCCTCTGTGGAAGAGGCTCGTGAAGGACGCTACTGGGCAGTTGGAGGCAGTCGCCCTCCAACAGCAACGGAGGCCGGAGGAGCGACGCTCACAACAATGAACGGAGCGCCGGGTGGCTAAAGCACAGCAAGTTGGTACAGTAGGGGGCACAGGTGGTGCATCAGCCAGTCATCTCGGTCATCTCGGTCAGTCGACCCATGGCACCTGCTGGGTCTGCCCCGTGACCTCCTGCCAGCGGGCGTTCGACAGTTCACGTGGCCTCAAGGTGCACTTGGCCTGGCACAAGCGTCGTGGTGACGTCACCGCCACTTAGTGGCGAATGGCGGTTGTTGTGTGTGTGTGTGCAAGTCCATGTGTGTGTGTGGGGGGGGTCTATGTGTGTGCAAGTCTATGTGTGCGTGGGTCGATGTATGTGTGTGTGTCAGTCCATATGTGTGCGTGTGTAGGGCGTTGTTTATGTATGTGTGTGTGAGTCGATGTGTGTGTAAGTCTATATGTGTGTATAACTCCATGTGTGTGTATCTAAAGTCGATGCCTGTGTGTGTGAGTCCATATGTGTGTGTAAGTCGATGTGTATGTATGTGTGTGGGTCAATGTCTGTGTGTGTGTAAGTCGATGTGTGTGCCTGTCTTTTTCGCCCGGGCAACACCGGGTACTTCCCGCTAGAGGTTATATAGAATTTATTGTTGTTTTCACAATACTTTTTTCCACATTGTGTAGTTAATGAACAGAGAATCGAACTCGGGTCGCCGGGTTCGTAGCGCAGCGTAGCGCTAACCACGACACGACAATGTGTTACGTTTCCACATGCGCGGGTCACGTGACAGATTTAACGTCACAGTTCACTTGCCGTGAAAAAAATATATGCATTATTGAGCTCCCCCACCAAAAAAAACCAAAAGTGTATTTTCATAATTTTTGCATGGTGTACAGTCTGGAAAGTACCCACATGGCAAATTTCAAGTTTGTTGCATGGCGGGAAGTACGCTAAACATTTTGAACACACACATATTCACAACTTTGCCTTTTATATATATGGAGATAAGCCACGACGTAATTACACTATGTAACAGTAACACGGTTTTTGTCCCCGGGTAGTAAGTGTTATTTTCTAATTGCTTATGTCTAAAAAGTATAGAAAATGGCCATTATTCCCCACAAAATTTGCTTTTGTGACCAGGACTTTATGTGAAGGAATGACACAAATGCACACGTTTTCTCATTCAAAATAGGTAAATTAAAAAATATCACTGTCCTGGTCACAAAAGCAAAATTTGTCAGGAATAGTAGCCATGTTCTGTACTTTTGAGGCATAAGCAATTAGGAAATAACACTTACTACCCAGGGAAAATTTTATTTTTGTTACACAGTGTTATAAACGTCCAGAATGTGATTGCTCATTTGCAGTTCTTATCAAATGAAACTAATTATTTGGCGATACAGCTGCTGATGCTGTCTTGGCGGTGGTGCATAAGCAGAGTTAACACTAAAAACAAATCTCAACACAATCGTCAACAATACATTATATATTCATAATAAGCCTACATGTTAAACACACATTACACACATTTCTATTAAAGCCGTGTTTTTAAAAAAAGTCTTGCATTTGTGTGTATTTATTATCAAACTGGTATGTCTTCATCGATGTTTATGAATATAGCCGCGGCTTATAAAAAACTCCCCAACACTACAAACTTAAACATTGTTTGTAAATTGAAAATGGTTATATAACGACTATCAAAGGTAAAACAAATGTCACATTATCATCATTAAAACGATCATAAAGAAACAATAATGCGCGTACAAATGACGTGATGATATGATGTTTGGCTATTTAAATATCAATCACATGCTCTTATTGACTAATAGAACACTTTCTGCGTATGTTTAGCCATAGCCAAGTCTCATTAACGACGTGTGCCTGCTTCTCAACATGCAAACTAATTTAACTAAAGAGGCAGGCAAATGCCATTTTTTAACACCTTAGCTCATCGTAATTTACAGATCAATTCTCAAAATCTCCGCACGCTGCTTCATGACATTTTACATATACAAATATATTTTAGGGACGTTTACAAAAGACCATTTTCCTCGTTTTATTATACCATCATTATATTTTAAATGTGGGCTGTTACCTTCTGATTAATAGCAGCCAGTAACCACTGTGGAAATTAAGCCAACAGGCGACATTTTTTCACTGTTATCAAAGCACACAAATACACCCATTGCAGTCATTCACGGACTGTTGGGGTAATTGCTGTTAACAAGCACATATTAAGGCCAGAGCGGCACACGCGGAGGTGGGTGGCCAGTAGCACGACCGTCTTTGTCTCCCAATGCTGACGTTTACACACCGCAGCAGGTGCTCATTTCAAGGCTGAGTTGACCTAGGTACTGGCTCATATATTCGTCATTGTTGTTTGTTCGTGAGTGGGAATTGAACTCGGGTTGCCGGATTTGTAATGTAGTGCGCTAACCACGATGCTAGAACTACCATTATATATATGTTCACAATACACACATACACACATATATCTAACATTGTGGTACACATCGTTTTAGCCACGCTCACTGATTTAGTAATACACATCAAAAACAATGTTACGCATTTAAACACCGAACAAAAATAAGTGTGGCATTAGGTTGATCTCTTCACAATGCGCAGAAAATAAAATGACTACTTTCTGTTCAATTTAATATATAAAATTTTATGTAAGCCTGATAACAACATCTACTTTTAAAGGAGAAAATGCAGAATCGACATAAATATTCAGGTACCAATAATCTAGATTGTCACAGTTCTTCAAACAATGACAGTACGCACAGAACAGTTTGTTTTTCTGATAAAATTTGCGTATCTGTTCAATGTATTTGCCTCCAATGGAGAATGACGTAACATTATTTTATTTTAAATAAAAATTGCTGAGCAGTAACAAACATAAGTTATGGCCGTGTAATAAATCACAGCCACGGTCATGGTTGAAGTTTGGGGGTGGGGGGGGGGCAAGGGGGGGCATTGCTTCCCCCCCCCCAAACTGGACACCTTTATTAATTTATTGTCAGTAGTTTAGAATTAAGATTACAAATAAAAAAATTATATCCACCCGCGATTCCTAATGTGAGGGACAAAGCGAACCCCTCCTCCCCCGCCCCTCCCCCAATATAGAAGTCAAAAACTCCGCCTATGGCCAATATGTTTCTTGAAATGAGCAAGGTTATGAAAACTTTGTTTCAGAGGCAATGTCAGGGAATTGCAAAAAGTCTAGCAAGGTGAGGAAACGAGTAGAAGGGGAAGTGTTCGTACCTGCAGCGGGCGGATCGCACAAACCAGTCTGGCAGTCCTTATTTCGAACACAGCAAATGAGCTGCAATCTCCACCTCATTTTTACCCAGCGTTTAAAAAAAACACCGTGATGTCGACAGAACACTTCCCTTTATGTATTTTTCATGTAAAAGTGTCGCTGACTTTTTGTTGCTTAATATTGATTTATTTATTTTGCGTCAACTTGCTGGACACTTACATGTGTTATGTATTTAAATACGTAGCTCGGTGTTATGCTAATGTTCAGGTTTGCTTTGTGGAGCACTCTGATGTGTTTTGCTCTTGTACTGCATGCTGTTCAGCGTGATGTTTGATATTTTACTCCACACGCCAGAAGCGTCTTGAGTTGCAGGGAGCTAAAACGTCGGATATCACGCCATACAGCACACGGTACAACCCGAAAACACGCGAGGAAAATAAGAATTTGCATAATTATATAGTCTTCATTCATCTGTAATTTGTGAAGGGTGTTATTTTACCAATTTGTCTGGGAGGTTACCTTGTAACCAATCATTTGTTTTGTTAATCCCCCCCCTGTGTGTTGCCTTCATTTACAATTACAGCTGCTGATCTGGCATTCCCTGGGTGAATTGTCATAAGTGGTACAAATGTAAACTTTTCGGTAGAAAATTAAGATGGCATCAATATTTCATAGTAAAGTTACCACAACAAATAGAGAATCATCCAAATAGAGAAAACACTGCAAATGCGTCGTCTAACCACTGCATATGTTTGCAAAAATAATAATTAATCCATTAATTTAACAAATAAATGTCTCAAATTGTATTCCCCGATGATCTCATATAATGCAGATGAATGTATTAATCATCATTTGTTTAAGCACACATTTGAATAGTGTAATCTTTCTATGAATTCAACCTGTTTTGACTTCATTCTTTGGCCACCATTATAGAAATTAATAGCATTGCAAATATTGTAACTGGGGCAAACAGTGGGACATTGGTGAACTCACTGTGCTACGACCCTAAGCGGGCCACCAGAGTTGGCTTCCTCGCCATGGCTAACATCAGTGGCGAGTGATATTTGAACCAATTCTGGGCCCTTTCTTCATCACCATCACCACCACCACCGCCACACTGACCAACAGAGTGAAGTACTGGCAAAGCAACCCCCATGACTGACACTGCATGGTGAGGCCTCTTCATACAGCAGTGGATTGATAAAAGGGGACATTAATTAATTGAATTAACAAATGTCATTACACAACTAATTCCACAAATAGCACATTTAAAATGTACCTTCATCCTTATCATCACCATCACATAATCTTTAACGGCGATTAGTGTCTGGAGAATAATCACTGTGAAACGTAACTCATTCTTAATTATAATTCTGCCACGGAAATGTTATCACGCACCACTCTTGCATTTTCCATACGCACACGTGTATATATTTAAGTCTGTGGCTGTTCTGCAGTCGCTCTGCTTTCCTCTCCTTCCATAATAACCTGTCTGTAGAGTCTTTTCTCACACGTGATTGCATGTGTCGACACACCAATTCGTATTAACTATTACGATGCCATGGCAATATTAAGGCGACATCGCGGTGAGTCAAATTGCTTAGTAGTGTGGAAGGTTCAAACCTCTAGGTCAAAGCCTTTTTGGAAGCACCCGATTTCTGCCCCCTCCCACTACCCCCCACCAAACCCCTCCCCCCACCTCCCTATCGCCAATGGGTTTTGGAGCCATTGCCCCAAACTCAATGAATCACTGTAACAATCACAAATTCATGGAGCTGTAACAATTTTTATTATTCAACTTCAATGTCACCACCGTGTGACCTTAACCATGTGCCTGACTTACAAACGTATGAGCCTGCCATCGGAGTCTTACGTGAAATGCTAATTAAAAACAATCTCACACCAATATAATCTTGGTGTCTTATTTTCAAAATGGTATCTTATTTTGAAAAAACCCGCGATATATTCTGAATGCAGGCTTGAACATTTATAGAACAGATTTGTATATGGAGGCACGTTAACCATTGTTTCCCCTTCATTGATCATATGCAGGCTGATTACATGCTGTATTTTATACAAATGTTAACAAATAATTCTAAGTATCACATTTCTGTAACTTTATTTTCAGTTTCCATTTTTTTTCAGTATGCTATAATTATTCACAATAAATGTTTTTGGGTTAGATCGCGTTATTTATAAATGTGTCGCAACCGTCCACCACCCGACACGGCCAATCAGTAAAAAATGTGTCACGTTGACAATAGACAAATAGTTCACTACTTTAGCGCACCAGTGTGTTGAAGAGTGGATCCACAACATGTACAATTTTTGAGTACGACATTTCGCTGGTAATTACATCCAGCATCATCGGGCAATTTACCAGAATAGTGAAGCTTCCCACCTGCTATAATTCGTTTTGAAGACAAGCATGCTGATGTGTTTAAATCTCCATTGGTTATGCTCACTCTTCATGTTTAATTTTGCCTCATTGTAGTTTGCCAGATATAATATCAATCTTAAAAACATTTATCAGACCACTGCTGGATCAATATCTTCACATGCCTTTTGGTTATGGGGGTTGTTGACCATGCTTCACCATGCTAGCTCATTTGGTGGATGCTGGAGTTGGGTAGTGGTGGAGTTGCCCAGGTATCATTTGCTACTGATATTAGACATTTCTGGAAATTTTACTTAAACTTCAGGCTGCCAAATACAGTATCATACACAATTCCCAAATATGAAAATTGCGCAAAATTGTTTAATAATAATCACCAGTCGTTATCTATCCACAGCCAGGTGAAAGCCTCTCCAAGCCATCCCTATCAATCACCGCCACAGTGTACGACAATCCGCTTAGCTTCATCTGCACACAAGCTGATCACATCCCTCCATCTCCTTGGTAGACATCCTGTTGGTCATGTTGTATGTATGCATGTATGTATGTTGAGCATCTTTCGTATCGCACTTAGCCAACCGTGCTAATCGCCTCTGCGTTGTTTTCCTCGATGGTGGTCATGATCCCTTTGAGAGACGTGTCCTGCCCAAGCCCGCTTACTTTCTTAACGGTCAATACGTTTCAGTCGCTTGCATATGTTCTCTGATCCACGAGTTCGTTTTTCTGTCTCGTAGCGTAATACCAAGCATGTACCGCTCCATATATTTTTTTATCCATGTGTTCACCGTAAATATATTATAAGATGAATTCGCCCCCCATCCCTCCACTCTCATACCGTATTCTGAACAGAAACAAACTTTTGGGTGCATCTTCTTGGTTCTTTCGGTAAAGTCACGTAGAAGGAAACTAATAAAATAATAAAAATAAAACATAATAAAATAATTCTCACGACGTTTCGGCCACAACGCAAGCAGCTGTCTTCAGGTGGAGAACAGGTCTCTCCACCTGAAGACGGCTGCTTGCGTTGTGCCGAAACGTCGTGAGAATTATTTTATTATGTTTTATTTTTATTATTTTATTATTTTCCTTCTACGTGACTTTACCGAAAGAACCAAGAAGATGAATCCCTGCAGTCACGAAAGCTTTAAATCGAAATTTTGGGTGCATCTTAACTTCCGATTGGCACGGTTGGCTATGTATGGTGCGAAATAAGTTCAGCGTACATGTATGATCTCGTAGCTGTGTGTGTGCATACGAGCATATCCGTGTAACTTTATTGACACCAAAGGCACAAGTCGTGGGCTCTTCATTACTCTCCAACGGCATCGTATAAATCCTGGAGGATGCGCTAACGTGAGATCAATTGCCGCTCTGGTCACGCAATTATAACGCGTCAAAGTTTGCAGGTGAAGTGTTGCTCAGGCCGCGCACATCAAAGGTGCCGTGCAGAGCGCTCTCTCTTTGGGGTCGCAGAGTTTTGTTTGGTATTGCAAATACTTATAGCAGCGTGACACGCACTCTCCGTGCATTTGTGGTGTTCGGCTCAGGCGATGTCTCCTGCTGTGGAACAAGCATTGCACCATTGAGTGATGTTCACTATTACTTACGAGAATATCCAGAATGACTCTTTTATTGAAACGACTTTGAGTGCCAATGTCTCGCCGGCTCCCTCTCCCCCTCCCTCTCCCTCTCCTTCCCTCACTCCCTCCTTCCCTTACCACCTCCTTCCATCTCCCCCTCATTCCCTCTTCCCTTCCCTCCCCACACAATAAAATGCAACATTTAACATATTTTTGGACATTTTTTTACCAGCATTTCATTTATGTTGTGGCTTGGCTCTCCAACACACCGGTGTGCTGTACTAGTGACGAATTGGCATGTTCTGTTTACGTGACAACTCTTACTAATTGACTGTGTTGGGTGGTGGCGGGTTCTAACGACACATTTATATATTGATGCGATCTAACCCCCCCAAAAAAACCTCTATTATGGATTTCATTTATCATTTAGGCAACCAAACTTTTTATTTAATGACAATGCGGTGAAGTTCATTTTCTCTCTCTGTCTACATCAATGCAAAAATAGTCCTTACATTTTTTATTTTAACATGATTAAAAAGTTTTTAGAAAATGTTATGCAACAAAGAACCTTAGAGTCACACTTTATTGTTGACGATAGCATACGTAAGCCAGAGTTTATATTTTAGCAGCTTGAATTTTTTTTGTAAAAAAACAAAAGGCTCAAGCTGCCATATTAACTTAATAGGACCACAGCAATGGGAAGGGAACAAATTCAACTGGCACAATTTGCAATAACGTACCAATGCGCAGGACACCATTGAACTTTTAATATACAAATATTACTGCTACACGTTATACATAAGTAGACGACGTTCAAAACCTTCCTTTCGTATTATATACGTTAAATATTTTAAAAGTACGCAGCAAATTACACATTGGTTAGAGGAAAAGATGTGTTTTCAAATGGGACCAAATGTGTGGAAAATTATAATATAATCGCATTGGCAGAGAAGATTAATCTGGATTTCACACGAGAACAAATGACCTGAGCATTTTTTGGCCAAAATACTATGGAATTAAATATAAATTGATGTTGACTGATGAAGCTAGAAAGCAATGAAAGCATAATATGGGAACTATGAGCTGAACGTTTCAGGCTCCACTTCTATTTGGGCAGAAGACAACTTAAAATGAAATGCAACCTAAACCAATGTTCAGAAAGAAGAGAGCTTTTAACTATGACACGTGAATCAGAAACAAGGACATTGACTTAGAGAATACAACGTAAAAAAAAAATTGCATAGAAGCGCGGAGAGATGCATGCTCGGAATCACATTGAGAGACAGAAAGAGGATCACGTGGGTATCATATAGAAGTATGAAGTATGTATGTTGAACTTCTTTCGCACCTTACATAGCCAACCGCGCTAATTGGATGTGCGGGGGGAAGGGCAACACACTAAACACAAAAAACAGTTCTGAAGAAATATTTTCAACGTAAACCCATCTAGGGTAAGAATACCCTGTTTACCCTAGACGGGTAAATACACTTACTATCCTAGACGGGTGATAATAGTAAACGCAATGGGGGTGGCTGGATGTGTCACTGGAAGGGATGATGGCAGATAAAGGGGACGCGACCAAAGAGGGCATCTGCCACAGAGGTAAGCGGATAGCATCAGCTCATGTGCAGGTGGCTCCATGGATAGTAACAGGGACTGCTCTCCTTACGAACATTCGACTTATGAACTTTCAGAGTTATGATAAAAAGCTCTCCGCATGTCCAGTTGTAGCTATTTACGATGCTATTGCCTGTTACAAGTTGATTCATGAAGAGAAGAAGCGATCACTGTGCAGATATCTATTGGTGAGTTTTTCAAGAGAGTAGAGAGGAAACACGAGCACCAAAGGAAATGAGTATCTACAGAACGTGAAGAACCAGTGGCATCTACATCTACAGAACGTGAAGAACCAGTGGCATCTACATCTGCAGAACGTGAAGAACCAGTGGCATCTACATCTGCAGAACACAAAGAACCAGTGGCATCTACATCTGCAGAACATGAAGAACCAGTGGCATCTACATTTGCAGAACATGAAGAACCAGTGTAATCTACATCTGCAGAACACAGAGAACCAGTAGCATCTACATCTGCAGAACGTGAGGAACCAGTAGCATCTCCATCTGCAGAACGTGAAAAACCAGTGACATCTACATTTGCAGAACGTGAAAAACCAGTGGGATCTACATCTGCAAAACAAGAAAACCCAGTGGCATATACATCTGCAGAACATGAAGAACCAGTGGCATCTACATCTGCAGAACACGAAGAACCAGTGGCATCTACATCTGCAAGACATGAAGAACCAGTGGCATCTACATCTGTAGAACATGAAGAACCAGTGGCATCTACATCTGCAGAACATGAAGAACGAGTGGTATCTTCATCTGCAGAACATGAAGAACCAGTGGCATCTACATCTGCAGAACGCGAAGAACCAGTGTCAGCTACATCTGCAGAACATGAATAACCAGTGTCATCTACATCTGCAGAACGTGAAGAACCAGTAGCATCTACATCTGCAGAACGTGAAGAACCAGTGGCATCTACATCTGCAGAACGTGAAAAACCAGTGGCATCTACATTTGCAGAACATGAAGAGCCAGTGGCATCTACATCTGCAGAACGTGAAGAACCAGTGTCAGCTACATCTGCAGAACATGAATAACCAGTGTCATCTACATCTGCAGAATGTGAAGAACCAGTGGCATCTACATCTGCAGAACGTGAAGAACCAGTGGCATCTACATCTGCAGAACGTGAAGAACCAGTGGCATCTACATTTGCAGAACATGAAGAGCCAGTGGCATCTATATCTATAGGAGATGATACAACTTTAAAACTCATTTCCCGTGTATAATGTACAACATGTTTGGAATCGACAGGAGGAGGAAAGTTGGACAAATCGACTCATGAACAGACCTCTGGAACCTAACTCGTTCGTAAGCAGAGGAGTCCCTGTACTCATCACAGTTGCAGGTGAAAGGTTTGTGATGGTTTAGGAGAGGCCCTTACGTCCAGCAGTGGATTGATCATTGCTGTCCTTGGCGAGTTGTGTTGGCGATTCTAGTTGGTAAAACCAATTAATGCTGCGCTGCCCCTTGATGCAAACACATTTTATATGCAGGCGTTTAATTGCACACGTTTACACTCACCTTATTTTTGCTTAATTATCTTTGATAGAAGAACACATTTACCCAAGGACATCTGTTCTCTGGAAATGAAGTCAATCTTTTGGAAACTAAAGACAGATGTGTGAGAGAAAACAAAAATATTGCACTTGCTTAAGTTGGATTTTAATGCACACCATATATTAAACATGGTCTTGGGAGTAAACTGTGTTCTGAATACATTTTAAAAGCAGTTTCCCGAATTACCATGCAATTTTGATGTTCTTCTAAAGGTGCCATGTTGTACATCATGTACATCATGTACAACAAGTTTGAAACTTGAAAACAGTAGAGTGTGGGTGTATAACTCGGGCAAACAATTAATGCAGGTGAGAATCAAGTTCTTAAAAAAGAGGTGAATATGTGAGGATGGAGATCTTGATAAAAGCTGAACCCGAAAATGAAATGCCACATACCAAGAAGATTTTAAATTAGCACATTGCCAGCGATTACAAACGTATCAGAAGCACGGAACACCGCAAAATAACATTAAACAAATCCTCAAGAAGTGACATAAAGAAGCATCGAGAGATCCATTCTGGGAATTACACCGAGAAAGAGAAAGAGGGACACATCGATCAGTGAACAAAATCAAATTCAGAGACAACATAATGACTGCAGTGGACAGTTATTCGAGATTAAGGAGCAAGACGCGTGACAAGAAGGGACGATGAGGGCCGATGGATGACGCTGGTGACAGAAAGACAGCCAAATAGCGAGGGAATGCACCCAGGGGAGAGAACCACCATGGAGATGGGAGCGAGATGGATTGTGGGCATCGTAGAACCGCGAGGGGATAGCAATAGTATGAGGCGGGCGGGGGGGGGGGGGGCCTTCCTCCAGCAGTGGATAGAACATGGCTGCTTATGATGGTGATTTACGAATGCGTTGCTGACTGGATGTCGGTACCCTTAAATTGCCTTGCTCTCCTGGTTCCTGCCGAAATTGCAACGGCTACATCACGTTTGAGGAACACTGTAATCTTCGTTATTACCTGCTCACAGCACTCGCTCCTGTTCTCTGGTGGCCCTGCCCAAGCCTCCTTAGAAACATTTATAGTTAAACACCCTATTTAAGTTTTCAATCTCATCTATTCTCTCGACAACGTGGTAGAAAATAAAATTGTATACTCAGTCTACGAGGGAATTAATTAACACCCCCCCAACCCCTTTGATAGACAAATACCAATTAAAGAGAGAGCCATAAATCATTCCATTAAGCGAACTGGCCGCACTGAATGCGAATGCTCTGGGAGACGTGAAGGAAGGTTGATTTAGATTATTAAAGTTACGTTAATGTGTTGTTTAAAAACATCACCTTAAACAATCTCGGATGGTATGTCCACACCTATTAATGGCAACGACGCGTTGGTGTAAAGGAATGTAACAGGCAAACATTTATTTCAGTATGCTAAACTAAAATCAACATCAATGAAAACAGCATTTACTTCAAAAAAACGGATCATTAAAGCTTAAATTCGTGCAAATAGCGATGTACATTACACACCTTTACGGATAAATGTGCATGTTTAACTGTGTGCCGAGATTTGTACGTAGTAATCCTTGATATCATTTGTAGAGTTTAGAGAAGCTTATCACAGATGACAATGTTACTTTTGCAAATTGTAATTTTATACACATACTACAACAGCTGGTTAATGTTGCCCATTATCTTACTATTTTACAAGCTGATTATGATACATCACCAAAAAATCCAAAAGTTCTCTCATGCCACGTCACGTATTTTTGTTCGGTTGTATCCTACAGATATATTTGTTACTATCAACAAACGTCACGGGAATATGATAACGCGCTCTCATCTCTGGCAGAACGAGAAGGGCTAGCAGTCGCCTGTGCCTTACTGCTGTTGCTCGTCACCCAGATTGTTGTAAATATGGAATTCTTCCGAAGAGGAGAAGTACGAGGTATGCCGCTCCTGCATTCCCCCTGCATCACGTACGCCTCGGTCGACACTTTCTCGCTGGCCTGGAGGTACACCTGTGGACCCCCCACGTATTTATGCTTCTGCTTGGCAAGCTGTGAGTCGGTGTCCTTGTTTAGAGTACTGACGGCCGATTCCTGGCTGTCCCTGAGGCAGATCCATTCGTGGCTGTGAGCGACCTCTTGACTCCCCAGGTGGACACGCTTGCGCCTGTACTTCACCGCGTATATTAAGCAGTTGATCAGAAACATCAGGATGGCGATGCAGAATACTGTCAGTAAGGTGTACATTCCAATCTGGATATCGGAGAGGCCTCTCGGCTTTTTCTCAGATGAGCCATTGCTGCCGTGTTGTGCCGGGCCGATAGCACCTCCGTCGCTGACGCTCTCCTTCCCTCCATGTCCCCTGGGACCTGCCGTGTGCCGCGAGCCGTCCCTGGCCGCTTTCACAATCTCCGTTTGAGTCTTCGCTCCAATCGCCGTGGAGGACGCGCTGATTTGGCTGACGTTCTTAACGTATTGATTTTTGCCGGCGTCTGGAGTTTTGCTCGCACCTCCTTCCTCCCCCTCTTCTCTCTTTTGACCAAATTTCACGAGGACTTCGACAGACGTCGAGAACATAGCGGATTCAGCATCGTCATCCCAACAGGGCTGTGGATTTTGCAGCACCACTTGAATCGGTTTTTCATTTCCATCCCATTTGGCTTGGAAAATTGGTTCCCAAGACAGATTTTCTGCATTGATAGATGCTGCTCGTCTGTCTACGTTGTTGATGGTAAGATTATAGTCCTTTGTGCTGAAGAGGCTCAGTGGCACCATCGTGTTGTCTTCAAATTCTACCCAGATGAGCAGAGATGCTTTCTGCAAGAAAACGGAATATTTTTGTGTTTTTACGAGTGAGGAAAGCACCAATTTTTCATGAAATCCAAAGCACATATTATACTTGTATAAGGCAATTATATATATGTTAAAAACTCAATTACCAGTTTCATAACATAATAAATAACTTTGCACATCATTCGTGAATAATGGCCCTGCATGCCTGCCCTTTCTTTTGTTATAGTCCATAACTAAAATTAATGAGTTATGTGTATGCATATTATACGGTATACAATAGTAAATAACACAATTATTTATAGGCTTTTGTCAGTCCACTGCTGAATAAAGGCCTTCCCACACTGTATCAGTCATGGAGGCTGTATGATCATACTTCACCGTGCTGGTCAGTGCACGTTGGTGAATAGGGTGGAGGGAAAGCCAGGATTGGTTCTGATGTGGAATGGCGCTGATCTCAGCAGCGAATTGCACCGATTGTGGTAACTACTGTGCTGCCGCTCTCCTAGATGACAAACATGAAGCTCAAATTGCCACCACCTTTGGCTCGTGCACCAGAATTTGCGCACTCGTTACGTTGAACTTGTCCATCAATTGTCGGCGAGCCATGCCTATTGTGGCAGCCCTCTTGGGTGCTGGCTGTGCTGAACCATCAATGTGCCAATGTTCACACAGTGCATCAATGGTCATTAATACTACGCGACTAGAAAAAATACAGGGTCCACACGAGCATCACCACGAACACTAATGGCAACGCTACGTTGGTTATATCTGTAGAGATATATCTTCAACAGTAAACATAACAACCATGCTTTGCCTGTCTCGAAGACATCGCCATCATTGCACATGTTCTGCAGACTCGCTTTAAAAGAGCCAAGATTGTGGTATTATAATTCAAAAACAGCAGGACAACTTTATAGCTACGTATGTCAGTTTACACATAACGTGTACATACATCCCCTGTAGTAAAGTTAGAACAAAAATCGTGGTGCACGATTATTGTTTGTTTTTGGAAGAATTAAATTTGCGGTATGGAGGCAGATGGGGAAGCTTTCAGGGTGAAACGAATTTGCCAAGAGAGCAAATTGACCTTTTCGTTTGCGTGTTGTCTCCATGTTTTGGGCAACCCCTTGATCAACGTGGTCAATTTCCTCGACGTTAAGTCCCTAATAGCGACGCAGGCTGTACATGACGGGTTCGTTCAGGTTAGATAACCTTTTACGAGAGTTGTCGTGACCCCGTGTTGTAGATGGATAGACGGACATACAGACAGACAGAGACAGACGGAGAAATCCAATTAATTCCCGCACCTCTGATTAGCATGGTTGGCTCTGTACGTTGCGAAAGAAGTTCAACCTACATACATAGAATACCTTCCCACCTTCGTTGGAAAGCATTCAAAAGGGGAAGTAATGTGGCTTGCATGCACGGCCCGTGGTACCTGGGGGTAGCCTTTACCTTCGCACGGTTGGTTACGTACGGTGCAAAAGAAGTTCAACATACACACATACATACAATGCTGTGAGCACAGGGCAGCAGCTGTGATAACTACTGTGCTGCAGTGACTAATCTGCATTTCCAATAAATATGCTAAATTCCTCTTGATATGCAAATTCCTTTGTCAAGGCGCTCTTCCCCCTCCAACCCAGCTTAAATATACGCTGCCAAGCCTGGTGGTGTTCATTCAGACGCTGTCTTTCCGACAGACCTGTTCTTCACCTGAGGACGGCTGCTTGCGTTGTGGCCGAAACGTCGTGAGAATTATTTTATGATGTTTTATTTGTATTATTTTATTATTTCCCTTCTACGTGACTTTACCGAAAGAACCAAGAAGAGGGCAGCAGCTTTTGCCCCCTCGCTTCCTTTGGCCCGGACACCCAAAGCCTCTCACCTGCTTGAGCGAGTGCAGGCCGTGTTGCGCGGTGGTGCTGGCGACGACGACGCCCGGCTCGCTGCTGCTGGGCCGCAGAGACAGGGAGAGGCCCGAGAGCAGCGTCACGTGCAGCCCGCTCACGGAGACCTTCTCCTCGCTCACCGTCACCGCGTGCTCCCCCAGCACGCCGCCAGACACAGGTGACAGAACCTGGCACAACAGAAGACAGGAATTGGAAGGTGGTGGTGGGGGGGGGGGGGATCAATAGATAATATTAATTCTGCTGAATGCGATTTTCCGCGGTTGTAATGCAGTGTTTGTATGTGTTTTCGGGTTGTACAGCGTGTTGTTGTTGTTGTTTGGCATTCTGCCTGATTGTTTTTTCTCCACGTGCCAGGAGCTTTAGTTTCTGAATAATCAGTCAAGCAGAACGTGGAAACGGACATCATGCCGAACAACACCGCCAACCCACCCTGGCCCCCTTTCTTCACCAGCTTTGTCAATGCCTCCATCTCATCTGGCATCATTAATTTAGCTCTCCACACAGCTGCCCTCCCTCACATCCTGAACAAACCCTCGCAAAACACCCCCCCCCAACACCCAAGCAACCATCCGTCCCATCGCAAAAACCTCCCTTTCCTCGGTAGCATCCTCGAGAGGGTTACGGTCTCCCATCCCTCCAAACTCAGCCGAGCAAAGAAGGATTCCCTTGTCACAATTCAAGTCCACACTCGAGACCTTTCTAATTTCCTCTGCCGATGACCGTTTCTTTCTATTAAATAAAAATACGTTCGCTATTATGTACAGCTCTCTTCAGATGCAGGGTAATTTAGACAGCACATTAGCAAATGCACGTTCTATTGCATGATCACGTTAAGCCGGTGGTAACGTCATCTAATTGAACAGATTTTGCAAAGAAAACGTGGTTATTGCATAAGCTTAGGTCATTACAGCAACTAATGAATCACTCCCTGCAAAGCAAATGTAAAAAAAATCAATTTGCAATCTATACATTTTCTCCAGGCAAAACAACCTGCATCTATTCATGTTCGCAAAGCTTGCAGAGCCATTGTCGTGTAAACACGTTGGTATATGCAGTAAGATTGATGTTTTTAATTTCCTTTTAAACTTTACATTGCACGCAAAATATATACATGATGCAAACCTGCATCACACTGCCTGCCTCAAAAGTCAAGGTTCCCTCTTGTTCTATGGATTTTCTCAGAACTCAGATGAAACTCTTTGCTGTCGTGGTTTAAAAGGTCAGCGCACCGCACTTGCGATTCATAGGTCGCCCTGGTTGATCTCCCGGCACAGCAGTTGAAGCAGTGGCCTTTTTTCCTCTCTTAACTCCCATGGAACAAAGGGGTTGCTGCCCTCTGGTTTAAGTGTAGGAACAGTTTTCTGACTAAATGTCAAGGTACATGTCAGACTAAGGAAATTGATGGTGATGCAAAAGGCACCTCGGGGGTTAATTCGGAAGTATGGGCCTCCATGAACACTTTCACTCTCATCTAAACAGGCTCTGAGAGGATCATCTACTGTCTGGCATTTAGTTTAATATTTCCACACGTTGCTTGGCATGGTGCTTGATTGGAGAATAAAGAGAGCTGCCAGATACATATAAGTGCACCGTGTTGTCATCGCACAGGCATCAGGTTGTTTATAGCCATTGCAGTTGGCCTCAAACTCTCGACTGTTGTGGGAATGGAGCCATTTGTGTAAAAAAGACATTATCCATCCAATATAATCTATTCCACATAGGACGGTGATAAAACAAAAATTAAATGTGATTTACTTTTCAATACCAGGTTTTTTTGCTTCTTTTACGGAGAAAGGATGATCTTAGTTTGCAATGTTCACCTGCATCTGCTGTTAATGTGATTGGTTATGAAGCTTGAACGTGAACATACATAATCGTATTTGCTAGTTTTATATATATAGACAATGACATTTAGATGATCAAAAACCAAAATTACAGTATCATTTAGGTGAGTAATGATTTACCTCCCAGCAATTCAATTAGTAGTCACAATCCAAGAAATTGATGAATTTTTGGTTGGCTCTTTTGCATTTCATTTGTGATTTACTTGCTTCATGCCAATGCTGGTGGAGGGGCCTCCAAGAGAGGAAGCTCTGGAGGGCCTCTCGAGAGGGTATTTGTCCTACTCTTCCACGCTGGCTGAACATTTAGGAAGAGTCGGGAGTACTCACATTTGACCCCACCACCAACCGCGACCTCCTGATGGACTGACTTTGGTGTGCCCATTTACACCTCCGGGTGGACAGGGACGGAGGAGATTTCAGAAACTTGCACGGATATTTCAACGGCCGCTCCGGCAAATAAAACAGGCGACCTCTGCATTGCAAGTCCAGTGTGCTAACCGTTACACCACGGCTTGCGTCCAGGTACAAATTAAAATACCCGCAACGTCAAATGCGCTCACCTGAATGATGGTTGAGCCGGGTTCGAGGCCCTTCAGCACCGTGCCTTCGCGCAGCTTGGCCACTCGTCCGTCGAGCACCCACAGGTTGTTGCGCACCAGGTGGGTTACGTCGGCCAGCCAATCGGCTCCAGGCAACGTGGACACATGATCCGTGTCATCGGCACTCTCCGTGTAGAACCGCGTCAACACCCGCACGGAGGCGTGCTGGCGCTGTGGGGTGCACGCCTGCCCTTGAGTGCCACCCTTTAAATGTCTGTTGAAAGAAAATATCACTGGCACCTCTTTTGCAGCGGGATGCTGGGACTCATTAAATCCCGCGGAGGAGTTCCGCGGTTCGGCTCGTAAGTGCGACTGAACGTTCGCAAGTCGGATGGTTTAAAAAATGAGAACATCCTGCGGAGGTTCCTTCGTAAGGGCTGGTGTTCGTAAGTCACAAACGTTCGTATCTCGGGTACTGGCTGTATGTGATGTGTCCAGATAAATATAACAGGACATAAATATCGTGATTTTTACATCTACGGAATGTGTGACAAGCGTTGCGTGTATGCAGATACGTGCTGAGAAAGCATTCTTCTTCGTTGTGATGACAATGTTTTTTAATCCTTTCCAAGATGTAAGAAGCATTAGTTGCACTGCATTCTATTTATATTGTAATATAATTACATTTAAAGATGCAACTTTTAATTGCATGTTTGGGGTGGTTTAATTATATTTTCTATGTTTACAATTATAGCCAATTGTTAACATAGGACATACGAATTATGCAGCAAATATTGAAATTTAATAACCAAATTAACTTTGACCAAAGGGTATTATCCAGAAGGGCTTATTCTGTGAGCCTAATTTCGTTTATCGTCCGTTCAGTCGTTTACCTTATTTGTAATCCATTTTATATAACTTAATGGTACTACTAATACTCTTTGGGTCTTTCGGTTAAGTCACGTAGATAGAAAAAAAATCACAACACAAGCAATCGTCTTCAGTTGAAAAAATACAGCAGGCGGTCTGCTGAGGCAGGAAGAAATTTAGCGAGAGAGCTACTGCAGCCAAAGGTTTCTAGGTTTTAGATGGGTACAACCCAAGGGTAAGTGAGCGGGGCTAGAGATGGAATTTGCAAGTGAATGTAAGATCGCATATTTCTTCCTGCCTCAGCAGTCCGCCTGCTGTATTTTTTCACACGTAAGCTTTCGCGACCAATATCCATAATAAAGGGTTTTGGGTTAGATCGCGTGGATATAAATGCGTCGTTAAAACCACCACCATTCGACACAGCCAATTAGTAAGGTTTGTCACGTCAACAAAACATTTAGCCAATTAGCTACTAGTTCAGCACACCGGTGTGTCGGAGAGTAAACCCACAACATGTACAATTCTAGTATGACGTTTCGCCGGCATATTACAAACAATCTCATCGGGCGATAGCCAGAATTGTGGAGAAATCCTCCTCCTGTTTCGGTCTTACGTAGAGGGGGTATGAAAGTGATGTCGTCACTTGTCAGCAAATCAGGTGCGAAGTCCAGAGGGGCGGGGTTAATGTCGTCATATAAATTGCAATGGACATATCTATTAAAATTATTTGGGTTATTCACAGTTGAATACAATTCAAAATTTGTATTCGAGGCAGGTTTGTTGCGAGATTAATTCGCAGAAGTGTACGTAGACGTGTACGCAGATACGTACGTATATGCGTACGCAGACATGTACGTAGACATGTAATCATGTTTGCCGATCCACTTCTGGACGAAGGCACTCTCCCCACGTGGTGCGGGTCACGCGTGTTATTTAACCGTAACATTACCACGCGGGTCAGTGTGGGTTGGTGAAAGTGGAGAGAATAGAAACGTGGGCGCATTAACGCGAAACATTTTATTTTTCCACGCACCGCGGTCTTCATACGCGCAACCTCCAGCCAAGAATGAACAGAAATAAATGACCCATCCTCGTTGTTCCTCGATTAAGACGTGCTTTTTCTTTTCTCTCCATCTAAAAATTCAGTGCGGATATATATTTTTTTATTCTAGATTTGAAGCTTTCGTGACTGCAAGGATTCATACTCTTAGTTCTTTCGGTAAAGTCACGTAGGTAAAAAATGAAATTAAAATTAATAAAAATAAACAATAAAAATCACGACGTTTCGGAGGCAACACAAGCTTCCGTCTTTATTAATTTTAATTTAATTTGTTACCTACGTGACTTTACCGAAAGAACTAAGAGTATATATTTTGTATACAACGTGCACGTTGTGGTGGGGGGGGGGGGGGGGGTGTGCAGTACCTGGACAGTGGTATATTCCAGCCCCTTACGAGGCTAAGCTCGGTGTCGGAGAGCTGTATTCGCAAAGGCAGCCTGGGAAGCCACACTGCAAGATCTATGGAGGAGCGCAGGTGCTCGTAACTGACTTGGATTCGAGCCCGCACTGAGCCTCTGCTCTCGTTTCCCTGCACGTACACGTACTGGCAGGCTGGGGAAACCTGGGAAAAAATGTAAAGGTGCGCGCAATAAATGCTTGCCATCACCCCCCCCCCCCAAAAGTGTGATTTGTTGTTGACGCATTCACCCCATTCTTTTGACAGATGCGATATCATTACTGTGTACACGAACTGATCAACCACAAGAACATTGCAGGCAATTGTATCAACCGATGGGTTTGAACATCTTTGTAAACATTTTGTTTTGCTGTGTTTCAAAATAAAACAGTTTTCAGTTTATAAGATGCACTTGAATCTGTGAAATATTGACGTGTACATCAGCAGCGCCTTTTTTTGTCTCCACTGCTGGATGAGGACCCCCCCCCCCCCATGCCGGGCAGGTTGTGAAGTCAGTGTGGACTGAATGTGGGGAGCATAGAGATAGGTGCATGGTACAGTACAACTAATAATTTTGCTGCACTGCCCTCTGTTGACAACGTAGCACAGTGGCAGCTTGCAACGCCTTTGATGCGCATGGTTGGTCACTCATTAAGGCACTCTCCGGCTTTCCAAGATTTTCAAAGATTGGACACATTTACGGCTGATTTGGTCGTAAATATTCACGGTGAATAGTAATTGATATTTGTGCACATTGTAGGTTATAGTGACAAGATGCATCGGCAGAGTACAATATCAAAGTACAACACACATCAAATGCACGTATACCAACGACAAAAAAAAATATTTGTAGAAAGTGAATGCAATGTTAATGAAAAAAGTTAATAAAAATCAGGCTCAAACATGACACGTGTAATTATGTTTTAATCATCTCATTAGCTGGTGGAAAGGCAAAAGACAACATTACATTTGTATTTTTAAAGTATGTTTGATTAGGATGTTAATAGAGTGCTGTGTTTTTATGATAACCATGGATAAACATGTATGTTGTATGTATGTTTAAATTATTTCGCACCGTACGTAGCCAACCGTGCTAATCGGAGGTTCAATCTACGTTTAAAAGTACAATATGCATCTTATCGACCTAACAAAATGGCAATACGAAATTTCACCAACACCTGTGTGTGTGTGTGTGCGCGCGTAGTGCGCATCAAAGGTCTATGTGTATCAATAAATCACAAACTTCTGGGGAATCCTTTACTCTGAAATATGCATACCTTTTATTTTGACGTTTGTTTCATCTTTTGCAGGAGAGTGATTGCGTGTACCGTGTGTGAGATATGATTCTCATTGCTTCTCAAGTGTAAGTGCAAGCGAGCGGGGAAAAAATGGGTTTCCAGATGCACAGTTAATAATAGACACTTTGCGTGGTATGTTATCGTTTAGAGTTAGATCGCGTAAATATAAATGTGTCGTTAAACCCGCCACCACCACCACCCAACATAGCCAATTAGTAAAGGTTTATCACGTAAACAAAACGTCCCAATGTCTTCTTCTTGGTTCTTTCGGTAAAGTCACGTAGAATGGAAATAATAAAATAATACAAATAAAGACAGAGTCTGTCTTCTCGACAGACCTGTTCTCCACATGAGGACGGCTGCTTGCGTTGTGGCTGAAACGTCGTGAGAATTGTTTTATTATGTTTTATTTTTATTATTTTATTATTTCCATTCTACGTGACTTTACCGAAAGAACCAAGAAAATGAATCCTTGCAGTCACGAAAGTTTTAAATCGAAACGTCCCAATGTGTTACTCGTTCAGCACACTGGTTGTGTATTGGAGAGTAAACCCACAACATCGACAATTCGAGTACGACGTTTCACCGTTAATTACAACCCTCATCATCGGGCGACAGCCAGAGTTGTGGAGAAGAAATCCTCATCCTGTTTTGGTCTTAAATAGAGCGTATACATCCGCTTTATTCGCTTGATTCAGAGTTTCTCCAATTTTCATGTGTGAAGAAAAGTATCTTCCCCATAGAGGTTAATCAGTTTAACACGTAGGCTGTCGCGACGAATATTATGATATATGTTTTGTCTGTTTAATTTAAACAACGGTAAAAAAAACCAAGTTTACCAATCTTCTTTAACCTTTGTAGTTCCCTTCACATTTAGATTGCATATTTTCCAAAAAAACATCTTGACAATATGTGCTATAATTGGGCCTACGCTTCCCATTCATTACTGGAATCCCTGAGCAACTATAGATAGCTATGTGTAAAGAGTGAAGAGTGGAATGGAAAAAAAAACATGCTTTTTTTTAGTGCAGTTCTTAAGTTTAATTAACAAAGAGATAAAATGTGACTGGAGGTGATGGATTCTGCAAGTGATAAAGCGCGAAGTCTTCTCGACAAATTATGCACGAGTCTTTATTGATGAGTGCCTGCACCAATTTGTGGCTACTTCACCCACGTACAATCCAAACGCTCATTATAA
Organism: Lethenteron reissneri; assembly: GCF_015708825.2. Lineage (NCBI taxonomy): Eukaryota > Metazoa > Chordata > Hyperoartia > Petromyzontiformes > Petromyzontidae > Lethenteron > Lethenteron reissneri. The sequence goes on from NC_083805.1 coordinate 6,659,601, forward strand.
TTTCGCGAAGAAGATGTACACTGTCTACTACCTGCGTGCCACTTTTTGCGGTTCTGATGCTGCACAACGCTCCGACGTGTTTTCGGGTTGTACCGCGTGCTGTTCGGAACAACGTCCGACGGTTCGCTCCATCTGCTGGCAGCTTCTTGAGGAAGTGCTCCAACGTGTTTTCGGGTTGTACCGTGTGTTGTTTCGTCGGCGTGCACCCGGCAGCGTTTTTTGAAATGTCGGACATTGCTCAACCTTCTGGGATCAATTCGGAAATTCAGTTATTTTATTTTATTTTACTTTTATTAATTTTAATGTTTTACCTACGTGACTTTACCGAAAAAACCTAAGAATATCAGTTTACCGAGTTGCTCGCAGCACATTGAGCAAGACGTAAGGGACATCGTGCGAACAATATTCGGTTACACTCGAAAACACATCGTATTTAAACTGTAAACACATTTTTGTACAGCGTATTTGTTGTACATGTGTTTGCTTGAATGTCTTTTTTTGTGCATTTATTTGCTTGTTATGCACACACTATATCTTGGCTAAGCATTGTATACGAGTTAATGGACTGTGATGTCTTGTTTATTATTGGGTAGGAAAGGTTATTACTGGACTAAAATCTATTATTGCTCAACTAAATATTGTCAGAGTAACGGAAAGTATATTCGGTAAACTGCAATTTTGGAAGTCGAAAGCTGTAATTTTGACTCGAAAAAATCCAATATGGCAATCTGTAACATTGGCAACTCCACTCACATCACTTGGCTTTTAAAAACGATTGGGTGTATTTCTAGAGAATTTGGTGGAAATGCCTATGACATGCATTACCACAATCAAACCTTTATTTAAAAAATTCATTAATTGTGTTGTTTTGAGATGTTATACAAGGTCAATTGTCTACACACACCACGAAAATAATCGGCCGAACATTATACAGAAAACGTAATTTTCTCCCAAAGCGTCTACGTGTCTCCGACCAATCTCGAAACATTGGTTAAGTCTTTTTCAACTCTCTCCTGGCACAATTTGTACGAGAGAGCCGGCCTGATATACTTACAATATGGAATGACGCATACGCTGAGGGTTATTTATAAATCAGTGTGGTATCTGTAAATGGATCACCCTGTACATTGAGATACTCCGACTGTTAGGGACAATTCACCTCTTAGACGCACCGTAATGTAAGTACCATAGACACGCATGATGCATTTGCTCTTTGTTAAAGACTAGAGCCTTCATGCTCAAAATGACGAGTTCCTAACAGCTTTTGTTAAACACTGACACATTTATGTAACATTTATCTAACCGAAGCCATCCATAATTACACTTTGGCAGAGTTCAAAACCTTGAATTGAGAATACTGTCAAATTAATCACAGGAATGTTTTAAGACTCAAAACTTTTAAGGAAATGAAAGTGAAATAAGCATGCCAGTCAAATAGATTAGCACATCATTGTACACGCACATGTGCAACTATTTGAAATATCCTTGAGTATTTAATAATAGCATAGTGTATTACGTCACGTTGCATATTCCTATGCATTATATGCATTGGCTATATATATATAAAAGGCATTGTCATCAATCATGTTCTATCCACTGCTGGATGAAGGTCCCACATATCCATCACGACTTCCCATGGGCCCGCTGGGTCTCTTCCATTCACCATCAACATTCCAAGCGGTCTGACTTTTCTTCACGGTCATTCTGATGGATTTTAACGTTTGATTTGCATTTTTGGATACACATTTTGAGGACCCAACATGATGCTGCCAGGCTCCTCACCTCCACTTCTAAACGTGACCACACCACTGCAGTGGTCCAATCCCTCGATTTGCCCACCCAAACTAATCCCAGATCAATGTCAAGATCTCATTCACCATCGTTGAGACTCCCCATAAACTCACCCCTGCCTACCTCTCTTCTCTTGGACTCTCTGCTCCCGGCAATCTTCGTGACTTGTTGTCACAAAACCCCCAGCACTACTCTTCTGCTGCCCTTATAGTCTGGAACTTCCTTCCCCTAGCCATCGATGCTATCAACTCCCTGCACCTTGTATAAGTCTGGGCTCAAGACCTTCTTGTTTTCTTCTACCGATGACTGAATGCCTCTTTTTGTCTATAAAAAATAAATGTTTCCAATTTCTGTGCAGCATCTGGATATGCATTTTATGTGGATGAAATTCTATCACTTCCATTTATGGAGCAGTCTACGTTGGTGGGAAATGTATCATTAGATAAATATATAAAAAAATCATACATGTCTGGCTGTGAGTTTAATCTGTTTTTTTTGTAATATTTAATCAGATTTAACAATCGATTGATAGCATGGCTATACAGTGCCTCCAGTGACGGAGGAGGAATAAAACATATCAGTGCATACCAGTCACTGGATACAGTTATTTCTAAACAATTGAGGTGTTATTTAATTTAAAATGTTGACGTAACAACATGTGTGGCATATTTCTAAATATTAGCATCGGTTTCCTTCATATATGGAGTGATAGAAAAATTCTAAAACAAGCACAGGATCATATCTTTGTTTTATTGACGCTCTTGAAAATGAAATATAAGAATATATATGGCAACGAGCCTTTGACCAAATCTCCCTCAATGCACATGATCGTCAGATCTTACCATTGGATATCAAAATCTAAGCAGGTTTTTGAGCCTGCTTCTATGAGTGACTACCGTGAACACACACATATCTCCTATAATTAATTCATAATCGAGGAAAGCCACACCGAGTCGTATGATTTTTTTTCAGGAGGGCTCTGCATTTTATTTTATGTGGGAGGAAACCACAGTACCCGAGTATAAAACCTATACATGCGAAAGGACAACACTCTGTCCCCCACTTAGATGGAAACAAATGGTGATTCGTCCACTTGCTGTGCTGCCCCTTCCTGGCGAGTCAGGATATGGCACCTTGGCACCCAAGGGAATGGAGTTTCACAGCATTTGTGCGATCCACCAACAATCCCTGCTGCCTCCACAGGGCCGGATTACCACTACCTGTCATTAGGCAATGGGGGCTACATTCAGAACATGCAGTGGTCAGTGAAGCAAAACCCATTGTTGTTCTGTACTTCTAAGCTCCCATGTTTTTGCTTTCCACCGTCACCAGCCTGCACTGCCCAGCATGGTGAAGTATGGTCAGATAACCCCTTTATACAACATGGACCATTATCTAGCAGTGGATTGCCAAGATGGCAGTAAATACATGTATGATGAAAGGCAAAATCTAAAATTATATTAGGTTTGCTTTCGCTCTTCTTACGAGCTCAGAACGCTACCGGCTCTGAGACAATGGTGAAAATTACACAAATCTAAGGTTTTGGCCAGTCTTTTCAGTAAGGCAAAACATTGCGTTGATAAAAATTAGTTCCATTATCATATTTGCACAAACCTTGGACTGCAACTGTGGCATACAATGCAAGCAATCAACACTTTTAAATGACAGTAATTTTTTTAATGACGCCATAATAAGACCAATGTAATAAAAAAAGTGAATTTTTTTGAGGAGGCCGGGTTGCTCACACATCAAGGGCACTGAGGTGGCACCACTGAGAAAACCTGGCTTTGAATCAAAGTCCACCCATAGGTGTCAGATCTGCGTTTGTATGCTGATGGTCACTTACTCTAAGCGCCAGCTCTCATCCAGATAGCCACCCACAATCCGATTAATTTCTCAAGTCCAGTGAGTCGGTGGTCTCAGCCTGCCAAGTAAATTATTACACCAATTTGCACTGCATTTTATTTGTCGCTCAAATTGGCAAATATGTCAACGTTGAGAATTATAATTGTTAGTTTGAATGCTGTGCGAACATTTGTCTGTAAATCGGGTGTGTGTGTATGTGCAGCACCCACAATGTGGGTAAATTGGATCGGTTTGCATGGATTTCATAAGCATTTACATGATAATACCTTCTGCAGGCCGTTCTATAACGCAGTGTGATATACTACCGACTTGTGAGAAACCTGAATGTATATTTCATCTCATGGTCTGATGGCGTTTGTTTAATTGGAATAAAATAGTTGGAAAAACTTTAAATTTTTTTACCATTGTAACAAAAAAAATACAATCGCTTAAAACAATAAAAAGTTGATTTCATTGTCAAAGCATTTCCTCATAAGAGTTGGGTTAAAATGCACCATGGAGTCAAGCCCCCACAGTTTCAGCATTTCATTTTATTAGATTAAAGGCAGTGCTGTGGTAGATTTCAATAAATGCTGAAAAATATATATCTCTGTTGACTTTCTGGTGCTGTATTCAACTGCAAGGCGGTAAGAAGAGCCTTCTCATGAATTCCTATTGCTCCAAGCGCTATTTCAAGCGTGACACAAAATTATTTGCATTTCTTGGGATGTGCTTTGAATGCCCAATTCTTGTATCCACTTTCACGATACACACGTGCCCGTGGTATGAGAAAATTGCCATCAGGTAGAATAGATGAATTAACAATAATAGCATTACAAAAAAACATTCGAGAACTGAGAGATGTGTTTTTGAAACAGATGCAAATTGAATGAAAATAGATTAAGCTATTATATCTCAATTATGAAAAATAGATAGAGTGCATTGGAGTAAAAATGGGGGCGTTGAGTGATGGTGCAGTGGGTAAAGCATGGCGCTGTAAACCTGGTGACCCGAGTTTAATTTCCAGCCGTGGTTAACATTGGTTGCGAGTGATTATCTGAACCATTTTGTGGGAAACTCTTCACCAACCCGTGTTGACCAGCTAAAATAAAGTGACCAAAACGCATTTTGAAGCTTTATTCTCGCATTGGAGTGAGGTTTCTCCAGCAGCATTACTATAAGCATAGTGGCTCTTCGTGGGTTTGAAACAACACACTTAGCATTCTTCTTTGTTGTAGCCCATGCACTGGATGGTTTATTTTTCTGAATGTAGGTCATGAACTGGGGTCATTGCATTAAGTCAGAACTAGAATACCGAGTCCTGACTGAAAAACACTTATGAAGAAAACATGTCTCTTTTTGACATTTTTAAAAGTTTTTATGTGAGCAGGCAGTATTTGGCAGTGATGTAATATAAACACATTGTTTGTGCTTTAGTGCCACCAGTCGTGGTATTTTGCGAATGTATAATGTACATGTACCGTAATTAATAATATATCTTTGTATGTACTTATCCCTCACTACTTGTCCATAATAGAGGTTTGTTTTGGTTAGATTGCGTAAATATAGATGTTGATAATTGTTTTTTTACCCTTATATCTGGCAAACAAAACTGACACCTTTTTTTTTTACAAGGAGTCATGTTTGCATATACCACAATACCTGCAGCCATAATGCAAACAAAAAACATAACTCTGATAATATATGCACTGTCCTTGAAGTTGATTGGTCCACACCCGAGACAGCTTTCCTTGAGCCTAGTCTCACATGGGTTGGACCAGAAAAAAAACAATAAAAAAACAATTATCATATTTTTGACTGGCAAATGAGATTCCAATGGTATAAATGTTGACTTAAAGCTTTCGCGACTGCAGGAATTCATATTCTTTGGGTCTTTCAGTAAAGTCACGTAGATAGGTACAAATTCATACAAATAATAAATATAAAATAAACAAAAAACTACGAGGTTTCGATCACAACACAAGCGATCGTCATCAGGAGGAAAGAGGAGGAAAGCCGCTGAATGCAGACTGTTTTATTGGGTGTAGTTCGAGGGTCATATTCGAAGTGGGCGGGGCTAGTCATGTTAATGTGAGAGATTAGCATGTTAATGTGCGAGATTAGCATGTTAATGGGAGAGATTAGCATGTTAATGGGAGAGATTTGCGTGTTAATGGGAGATCGCAGAGCCACCGTGACGTAGAGGTCGGCGTCTGGAGGTGGTCACGTTGGCACGAGAAATTCAACCTGTTAATGTGAAATCGGAGAGCCGAAGCCACGGGGAAAAAACTAACATTGGAAGGTGGCAGGATGGGAACATCACAGCCAGTTATGACTTAAACTGGTTGATGACTTCTTTCCAATGATTGCTGAGTTTGTACCCACCCTCTCGGTTGAAATTGTGTCTGTGTCTGTATATATGGATGGCTTCATGAACGAATCTTTGTTGATAGCCAGTGGGCTTACAAAGTACCTTCGTCTTGAAAAATGTATTTCGTGTGAGCCAACCGCATTAAAACAATGATCAGCCACATCCGACGTGTTGGTCCTACCGTGTTTAAAATCTGCCTTATGCTCACGAACACGGTCTGAGACATGTCGCTTAGTTTCCCCAATGAAACTACTGTCGCAGACACCGCTTAGTTTGTAGACGCCAGGGTATTGTATGTCAGGGATCATATCCTTCACAGATGGGATCGGATCACGAATTTTATGCACTATGTTAAATCGAGCCTGGAATATAAACATAAACGTGCCGTTAAACCCGCCACCACCTGACACAACCAATTAGTAAGGTTTGTAACGTAAACAAAACATGCCAATTTGTTACTTGTTCAGCACACCGGTGTGTTGGAGAGTAAACCCACAACATTTACAATTCAAGTACAACGTTCTGCCGGTAATAACACCCATATACATGGTGTACGCAGACGTCTAACAGTTATTAAATGGCTGCAATCAACCAACGGTTTGAACCGCGTGGTGGAACAGTTGGTTTTGCGAAAAGTGTAAGTATTCAGCAAAAAAAACAATTCCTACAACCTTGAGGGATCTTCAAAAGCAGATAACAGCAGCGTTCTGAACAACCACAGCTGAGGTGGTGACAAACATCTGGGGACACTGAAATGCGATGTGTTCCGCTAATACCATGGTGAAGGCTGAGATAAATGAAACTCATACAATCAACGCTACCAAGTATTTGTGTGTATTTAGTTTGATGGGCATAGCTCAAACTGGAAATTATAATTCTTTAATAGTGAGTGACATGTCTGTATTTGATTTGCATGCCTAATTATAGACTGCAACAGCCTCACAATGGATTTCCACTTTGGGCTTTTGGCACTCATTGGTACAGTCTTTGTAGCACGGATATTTACAGTGGAGGTCGGTTGGCTGAAAGGTTGTCATTTGTTTTATTCCTGGAAAAAAATGTTTTGTTAAAAACTACACACGCTCGGTGAACTTGTATGTCAGTCAGTCTAAACTTATAATTCATAACAGCCAGTGTCTAAAGGCAAGGCAGAATGTTCTGTACGGTAATGCCCCATTTAACATTATTATCCATGGAGACACGTTAAGTGTTTAACAATAATTCGAGTAATAGAAATCATGAGCTTACTTGGGTTTTTTAAAATGTAGTTGCAATTAACAAAAAATAACATTCTATATTCATTTCATGTATTCTTTGGAGCGTGTGAATGCATACTCCTGGAAAAAAGGCCTATCCATGCAATGTTAGTCATAGGGGTTGTTTGGCTATATGTCATCACGCTGGTCAGTGTGGGTTTGCTGATGAAGGTGGTGCTCAGAACTCGGTGCTAATATCACTTTGCACCCCACGTTAACCGTGGCCATGAATTTATCTCGGCTCGGATCACCAACTTTGTAGTGCAGTACGCTGACCACTGCGCCAATGCACTATACATGGCATTGATGTCATATGTAGGATAGATAGTGATGATCGTAACATTCTTTGATAAAAAATTACAATAGACTTAAACATATGGAGAAGGGTGGTAAAACTCCCTTGAAGTAGAGCAAAATAAAATTATTATGATACGAATCTAAAACAAATACTGACAATTAAAAAAATAGGAATGTTTTGTGCGCATATCACCAATACAAAATATGTTTTAAACTTATGCTAAACTGGGCAACAGAATGCTTGGCAGTGTACCTATATAGAGGTAGGCATTGCTTGTTTTAATCAGTCACCTTCACAGCTGCACTTTAATACTAAATTCATTACGTGTTGGGCTATATTACGGATTGCTCGTGCCTGCGTGAAAAATGATTGTTTATATTTCAACGGCGTTCTGAAAAATTACCAAAACAAGAAATGAACATAAAGAAAAGTTCCTGATGAAAAATCGTCCGTACAATGAGCACAAACACAGTACATTTAAGTTCCGAATATACACAGCTACCAGAGAAAAATACGTGTCACTAAACACAGCATATAATGTCAACTATTCTTGCACCATATTTTAATTTAGAAAATGTATTGATTAGCACGGTTGGCTACGTAACAGTGTAAAATAAGTTGAACATACTCTTTGGTTCTTTCGGTAAAGTCTCGTAGAAAGAAAATAAATTAAATAATAGAATACAACGTTTCGATTGCAACACAAGCAGTCATCATCAGGTAGAACTAAATTTGAGAGAGACACAAAACACAGACACGGAGACACACAGACAGACACACAAGCAGAGAGAGAGAGAGATAACACAAATTTAGTTCTACCTGACGACGACTGCTTGTGTTGCAATCGAAACGTCGTATTCTATTATTTAATTTATTTTCTTTCAACGTGACTTTACCGAAATAACTAAAGAGTAATTCCTTGTGACGAAAGCTTCAAATTAATTTGAGCATACATAATTAAAACTATTTCAGCTTTATTTCGAAGCTACTGTCACAGCTACAACGGCAAATTAAATGTTTGTGCTCGACACATTACGGTGTAAACAAACATTTACGGAATAACATCAACAAGGAGCGAACACAATGCTGAAGTATTTACAATCTTCATTCCACGGGAAACGTACTCTAACGCGGAAGCGCAGCCAACTTAGGAATCCACGACAGTTGCCACCAAATATGCTCAAAATGTCCCCCCCCCCCCCAATATATTGCTATCAACAATATACAAAAAAATTGCTATGTAAATAAAAACCAAAATTTGCTAAACCTTGGCCACAATATCTGGACTTGTCTTCATATAACAATGCATCGATTTCTGGTTATATGGTTGTGGTTATGGTTGTACTTTATGAATGCCTAATCTCTGCCATTACATACATCGAAACAAGAAAAGGTAAAAAAACAGCAATGTAATACAATACACTATTAGACATTATTGTAAAAAATTAATGAAAAGTCCATCGCATGTGTTAGTGATTTTTGTAAATATTTTAGGTAGGAAATTCGTTTTCAAAATTTTTTTTTCTGGGGGGGGGGGGGACCCCTAGACACCCTGGAAGATTTGGTCTCCCCAATGTTGACTCCATGGCTACGGCCTTGGCTTCCGCGTTTTATTTGTTTCCTTTGCAATCACAATGGGGGGGGGGGGGGGCACGTACCTTAATGACGTCAACGTCACCTGAATGGCAGCGAGCTCGCTGGGAAACGTCTGACACCTGTCCATTGGCTTCAACGGCAACAACTCTTAAAGGGATCGTCACCGGGCGACCTGTCAGGAGTGCAGTATTCACCAGCTCAGGGGACTGCGACGGATGGGAAAAATAGAAATAGAGCAAAGGGACATGTTTTAATGATAAAACCATGGCACCTGGCTGAAGGCATTGCAATGTCACTCAACCAATATTACTTTTTTTACATTTTCTTTTTAAGACGCTCGGTTTACAGCAATTTATTATCCCGCCCACATAACACACGTGACTTGCGCTGCTTTTTTATTGCCCACACTACCCTAAATGCTCGACATATGTGTAATAGATTCCAAATGTATTTGTTCATTAAACGCACAAAAGAAAACCGTTTCAACTGTTTTCAGCGTGCTTCAGTGTAATAAATAGCAGTGCATTATGAAAATAACTATGCAGTAACCTATTTTACTTTCGACATGGAAAAAAGCTAAACAATTATTCCATTTTATACCCGATGAACAAGTGCCAATTATGAAGAAAAATCTTGGCAAGTTTAATTTTTTTTGAGGAAGACTTAAAATTAATGTTAAAATTCCTGTTCAATTATCTTCTTTGTTTTCAATTCACTCGGTATGTACGGTGTGCCTTATAAAAGTGAAGCTATTGTAGCTTCCAATATAAATTACCTTTTTTAAAAAACACTTTCAAACAAAGGTTTAAAGTGCTAATAGATGATCTATTTCCGCGTGTCAGTCTGGAACGGAGGAGGTGGCGGGGGGGGGGGGACAATTTCCATTGTAAAGATGATTTATTGTTAATTGAACTTAATTTTGAGGTTGCTTCACTAATAAGGACTTATGCTGTAGAAACTGGCGAAATTAATCAAAGAGTTTCTCCAAACATGGAGATAAAAAGATAATTGCGATTTTTTTTGTAATTAGTGCTCAAAGGAAGCACATGCCTCTTCTCCCCCACGAATGATGCTGTTACATATTGACTTAAAACTTTTGTGACTGCAGGAATTCATATTATTTGGTTCTTTCGGTAAAGTCACGTCGATAGAAACCTTGGCCAGGTGCAAATTGTTGTTTTTATTTACATAGCATAGCAATTATATATATATATTTTTTAATATTTTGGCGTCATCTGGTCCAACCCATGTGAGACTAGGCTCTAAGGAAAGCTGTCTCGGGTGTGGACCAATCAACTTCAAGGACAGTGCATATATTATCAGAGTTTGCATTATGGCTGCAGGTATTGTGGTCTATGCTAACATGACTCCTTGTAAAAAAACGTGTCAGTTTTGTTGCCAGATAGAAGGGTAAAAAAACAATTATCATATTTTTTACTGGCAAATGAGGTTCCAATGGTGTCAAAGTGAAACAAATGAGTGTTTTTTGCTTTTTTATTATTTTCTTTTTTAGTCATTTTATTATTATTTTCTACTTGACTTTTCCGAAAGAACCAAGTAATATAGATGCTGTTCCATGTGACGTCATCTTGCGACGTCACCACGTGAAGGCACCTCCCCTCCCCCTCCCAATGACGTAATTACTTGTGACATCACCTCGTTTTGCAGGGCGAAACGTGACATTATCAAGAAGTACTCCTTCTCAGGACACACACATGTTGGCAAGCTTTGCGTAAACCATGCATATGCATGATTTTTATACCAAATGGGAATCGATTTAATAGTGGCATTGATGCAAATGATCATTCCACAGTGGTTATTTGGTTTTAATCGCAGTTGTTAGTAAACTAAGAAGCAGGGTGGTAGCAGTGGTTATAAAAAAAGACTAAACAAAACAACTTTTTTTTATTTTTTACCAGGTGAGACCTAGTGAGCTATATAGCTCTTTATCAGAAGCGACCTGGCCACAAATGATAGCTCAACGAAGTGGCTTATCATGTGGAAATGTATTGCAAATACTCTAAACGCAAGTTTCTAAATGTGGAGGGAAAAACCGGAGGACCTGCAACCACTGGGAGAAAATGCAAACTCCAAATATACAAGCGTCAGGGTTGGGATAGGGATCGAAACCCACGACCTCCTGCATACCAGGCGAGGGCGTTAACATCTCACCACCGTTACACCCCTTCCTTACACTTGTGCCGCACAGTAAGAAGTACCTGGGTTCAATTCCCAACCCAGATGCATTCCTGTGTGTAGTTTGCATGTTCTCTCCCTGTTCTGCATGGGTTTCTATAAGTTAAAATCATGCAACGTGGCTGGAATTGGCCAAACATCCCAATGCTAAAATATTACCTGCAATTTACGCAATTTGAATTGCACACAGCAACATGTCTTCCATTGGCAGCACCCTCCTGAAAACGCGTGTTGAGACTACCAGGTAAACGAGCATAAAACAATAATTATGTTTACCAAGCCAAGTGAACACTAAATCATATTCCATTTCAGGCACCCTTTATGGTTTGGATAATTTTTTCTTTACGCAGTATACCTCAGTCCAGGGATTAATTTCATCTGGTTTGTTTAACAAAGGCTGTAATAGCATTCATAATTGCAAATGGTAATTGTGAAAGAGCACCTTTTTGTCACTATACACTCCAGAAAAAAACTATTATCTGGCATTAGCCTTTTCCCTCTTAGCTAGTAAAAATCTGTATAGAAACCAAATTACACAAACAATGCAGGAGTATCGTTAAAGGCAAATGAGAGTATCAGTTATCTCATCCATGATTTTGAGGCTTCCCATTTTCAGTTGGTGGCTACTGACAATAACGAGAATTGTTCTTTGCAGCGTCATGAAATTGAGAAAATTTAGAGGGATGCCTGTTGCAGGTAGCTGTAAACAATGTTTCATGTATTAACACATACCGTCTATTGTTATGTGTCAATTATACAGTACTTCGCATTTCCATAGTACGACTTCATTTCCTTCTCACAACTGACTGTATTGTGCACATCACTGTCGAAGCACAGTACAACAACATCTCGTTGCGTCAGCGTTCTGCTCGGATATGTCAAGGATCATTGACCAATAACAATTTCAACCATGTTCATTTAATGTGTTTTCTATCTTCATTGTTGCGATCACCTCTGCGTTCACTAAAACCACGGATGGGGTGGGAACAGAAGTAAACCCAAAGAACAGGTCCAGAGTTGCTGAATAATAGTGGTCTCAAAAGCCAGTAAGTCCATGGATTAAACATTTATTTTATTTACATATGGAAATACGGAAAGGAGTTCCTGCTTACATATTTTTACCATTAACGACAATTAGTCAATTGCAACCGATGAACGTGGAGCATGTGGGTTAGCTCAGACCTTTATTGTGGGATTGTAGTTACGTTTTAAACAATGAGGCCTTAAGGTGAGCTTCGTTAAAACAAACACGAACAGTGATTAGGATTGAGATTCAAGATATCTTTTTTTGTGAATGGCACTTTCTACATGCTAATTTTTATTCTTAATGCCAAAGCCACTGCTTACATCACCACACCTTGCCAACACTTTATACCCTCTGCCAGATACCGCAGCTGCTGCGCAACAGACAAGCGACCCCTAAGATCTGCCCTAACAGTATCCCACCATCTGGTCTTACGTCTCCTCCTGTTGCAATGGGGTTGTGACATCTTTATTGCAGACTAGCTATGCCACGCATTTGTGCGGGATACACGGCCTACGTGGAGGGTTGGAGGGGGGGATGCGTGACGTCAGCAGGCACACTGCGTGACGTCAGCAGGCACACTGCGTAGCGCTGGTGACATCACATATGTGACGTCACCGCTCACTTGCCGTGCAAAATATATCCATTATTGCGCCCCCCCCCCCCAAAATACAAAAGTCTATTTTTATACTTTTTGCATTGTGTACAGTCTGGAAACTACCCACATGCCAAATTTCAAGTTTGTTGCATGTCGGGAAGTATGCTAAAAAATTAGAACAGACACACATTCACAAACTTCCCTTTTATAAATATATATATAGACTAGCTTTATTTACTACCTGGCTTTGCCCGGGACTGGGATTCACCATGCCTTTGTCCCCCCAATGGCGATGTTCACACACCACACGAGTTACTCGTTTGATGCTGAGTCGACCTAGGGGAGGCCCAGGACCGGTTCAAATAATTGTCACCAGTATTGGCCGTGAACGGGAATCAAACTCGGGTCACCGGGTTCCGTAGCGCAGCGCGCTAACCATTACACTACCGCTCCCCCCACACACACGTGCGTCCAATGGTACACATACACGCACTTGCAGCAGACACACACAACTTTCAGGGTGCGTACGGCAGTGAACGACTGAAATAATAAAGCGATGCTGCGCGAAGAACGCCTTAGACATGCAACACATTTGTATGGCACTTTACTCGCAGTGAGTTGGGGGGGGGGGGATGCGTGGCATCAGCAGGCACACTGCGTTACGCTTCCGCATGCGGGTGACATGACAGATGTGACGTCACAGCTCACTTGCCGTGCAAAATATATGCATTTTTTGCATGGTGTACAGTCTGGAAAGTACCCACATTCCAAATTTCAAGTTTGTTGCATGTCGGGAAGTATGCTAAACATTTTGAACAAACACAAATTCACAAATGTCCCTTTTAGATATATATGTAAATATAAATATGAAGAGGACATTGTGAATAGAGGTAGTAATGTTAATTTAATCACAACCATGTCTGAAATTGTCATCTTTGAATGTGCACAACATACAAGACGAGTGGAGAGGAAAAGTTTTAGGGAACATATTGGAGTGACACAATCGAGATATATTTTTGGCTGGAGGTGGTTGAGTGGCTTCAGGGAGATAATACCACGTCAAAACACAAAGCCTGTGAAGCTGAGATTCAGAGTTTGAATCCAGGCAATGGTCCGTGAATTAAACCGGATTCTCAGGTTGATCGTTTCAGCCCAGTCATCATTGACTGTACAAAAAACATCACAATCCATACCATACACAGTATTCCCATTCTGAAGATGACTACTCTTAGCTTGGGTTCCATCTGACAAACACTCTTTGCAGAGAAATGGAAAAGTGCACCAGCTGGTATGGATTACAGGCCAATTTAAAGGACTTCACAAATAGTTCTGTGACATTAATTTTCCAGGCTTGTTTTAAGACATAGCAAGACACACTGCTTGCAAATATACTGGTTGGGGGTCGACAATTGATTTGTTTTCATGGCATGACATGAAGTCTATAGCACAATTGCAATATAATTGGGTGCAATAGAAAGAAGGAACACACATTCTTGGTTTTATAGTTTTTTCACAACACCATTTTCAACTTTATAATTGGCACCTAAGATAACACTTCGTAAATACATACAGCAAATTTTAAAGCTCATTTCCATAAGACCAATGGAAAACATTTTTATATTGATGAGTGTACAAAAATTAATTGTCATTTTAGTTTGAAAACTGTTTTGTTCATATAACAACTTTAATAACTTCAAAAGAATAGTGCTAATGTCATTAATTCCATCCATGGTGCATGCGAAGAGTCCATAAAGTAATACATACGTGCCACCTTTTTGTTCCTGAGTAGTAAATGTAATTTTCTAATTGCTTATGCCTCAAAAGTATAGAAAATGGCTGTTATTCCCCATAAACTTTGTTTTTGTGACCAGGACTTTATGTGAAGGAATGACACAAATGCACACGTTTTCTCATTGAAAATAGGTAAATTTCAAAAGCAAAGTTTGTGGGGAATAATAGCCATTTTCTGTACTTTTGAGGCAAAACAAATGATAAAAGAACACTTACTCCCCATCATTTTTTTTTTGTTCCACGTATATATAATCATTGTTTGGAAGTTAAACCATGTATAGCAAATTGACTCTCAAAGAGCAAGTCTATATATATAATTCTAGATTCGAAGCTTTCGTGACTGCAAGGATTCATACTCTTAGGTAAAAAATAAAAATTTAATTAAAATTAATAAAAGTAAAATAAAAATCACGACGTTTCGGAGGCAACACAAGCTTCCGTCTTCAGGTGGAACCGTCACAGCACGCTTGCTGTATCAAGTAAATGAGAAATTCCAAGATACCCGACCTTGTATATATGCTGGTTGAGGGGGGAGGAGCCAGGGTAGGCCCCTGGATAGGAGTTTTTTAAATTATTATGATAAGGTTGGTGCGGCTGAAGCTACGGCTAGTCTACATAACAAAGGACTGAGCCTTTGTTATGTAGACTGGTTGAGAGGGGGAGGTGCCAGAGTTGTTAATGTGCGGCTGCTGCTAATGGGACTGAGCCTTTGTTATGTAGATGGTAGAAGCAAGAAACCAGGTCAGGAAGAAACAGCCTCTTGCTATGTTGCTTGGTGGGTAAAACTTAAAGCAGGAAACCAGCGTGTGAAAAAAGAAGCTAAACATGATAAAACAAAACTGGCTGTCTATCAGTAAACTGTACAGTAACTAAAGAATAGTTGTCTGTCAAATAAGATGGTCCAAATATGTGTAGTTAAATCTTTTTTTCATGGTTAATAACATCTTTCCAATGATTACTCAGTTTGTACCCATCATCACGGTTGAAATTATGTCCGTGTTTGTATATCTGGATGGCTTCGTGTACAAACCTTTGATGGTAGCCAGGAGGTTTGCAGAGTACCTTGGTCTCGGAAAAGACAATCTCATGAGAGCCCACAGCGTTGTAGCAATGATCGGCAATGGCAGAAGACTCAATTTTGCCGTGTTTCAAATCTGACTTGTGCTCGCGGACACGATCAGAGATCTGACGTTTCGTTTCTCCAATGTAACAATCACCACAGCTGCAACTCAGTTTGTAGACTCCAGGGTATTGTAAGTCAGGAATGACATCTTTCACAGCTGGAATTAGATCACGGAGTTTATGTACTGTACTGAATCGGACTTGGATCTTACGTTTGTTTAGAATTTTGGAGATCTTTTTGGTCACGCCTGCTATGTATGGCAACGTGATAGTTTTGATCGGAGTTTCAAGTGGCTGTTTCTGTATGGTGGAAGAAACAGCTTGGCGGATGGTGCAGTCAGAGTATCCGTTCATCCTGAGGGCTCGATGTACATGTCTTAATTCACTGGCCAGGTGGTGTTGGTCAAAAATGCCATGAGCTCTGTGGTATAGCGTTTTGATGAGATAATTCTTTTGAGATGGGTGGTGGTGGGAATCAGGTTTCAAGTGAGAATCTTCCTACTTGAAACCTGATTCCCACCACCATGGCTGCCCCGGTTGTCGCTGTGCACGACGGCCTCCTTATGCATTGGGATACGGAACTGGAGCGATATTGTGTGGTCGTGCCCACTGCCCTGCGAGAAAAATTGACCCGAGCGATTCACGAGAAACTCGTGCATCTTGGTTACCATAAGACTTTGCTGACCCTTAAACGGGATTACTACTGGCCAGGTGTGGAGAGTGACGTGGCACTGTTATTGAAGGGTTGCCACGATTGTGCGTGGCGGAAGGCCCGGGTTGGCCGTGATCGGGCGCCGCTGCAGTCTATCCGGGTTTTTCGTGTTAATGGCACTTGCCATTTTGGGGCCCTTCCCAACATCCCAACGGGGCCACAAGTACCTCTTTGTGGGTGTTGAGTACCTCACGCATTGGCCTATGGCGTGGCCTTTTGGTGGACCAATCGGCCTCGTCCATCACCGAGACATTTGTACAGGGGTATGTTCTTGACAAGGGTGCTCCGGAACAACTATTAACTGACCAGGGACGTAATTTATCTTCTCAACTGCTCAAGGAGGTCTGTGAAAATTCGCACCTCACCCTATCACCCTCAGTCCGATGGGATGGTTGAATGGTTGAACCGCACCCTCACATCTATGTTGTGCCACCATGTGAGCACGTCCCAGTCGGACTGGGACCTGTTCATCCCAGGGGTCCTGGCCGTGTACAGGCTGGCACCTCACGCCTCGACGGGGTTCTCGCCCCTTTATTTAATGTATGGCAGAGAACCGGAACCCCCGATTCAGGTCCAAATGGACCTGGGTTCCTCGAAAAAGGGATCCGCAGTGCTTTCCCCTATGAAAGTCGCGCTCGAAAGGCTGTGTGAGGCACGGCAAGCGGCCGTTGACAATTCTACCAGCCGAGAAGCAGCCAACGAGCGCTTTCCGAGGTACCAAGGTTCCGGGCTTCCATGGGAAAAGGGGCAAATAGCATGGCTTCATTGTCCCCAAGTGCCTGTCGGTACTTTCCCTAAATTGCATCGTCCTTGGCAGGGCCCTGTTGAGGTCGTGGAGGTCCGACGCTCGCAATGTGTTCGCATTCGCTTCTGTCGCCGGCACTGGATAGTACACCCGTCTAGGCTGAAAAGACATGTTCCACCTCGCTCTGTTGATTCATCCCCACTTCCGGAATGGCCGGTGATTGATGCGTCCGACGCGCTGGGCTGCCCGGGCCAGGATGATGCACAAGATAAACACTCTGTATGTGCGCCCACAGGTGCTTTGTAGAATAAATGTTATTATATTATTATTACTACTTATTTCACTCTATCTTCAACGCAGTCCCAATTTTTTGGACACAAATATCTGCGCACATGCTGCAAAAAGTGAGGCTTTGAATGAAAACACAACTCTTGCCATAACAATAGTTACACGTTAATTGAATAGTCTAAGGATAGAATGTTAATTTATCAAATTTAACCCAGTTAGGGAATTTGAAGAGACAATTGAACATGGTCTATTGAAAAGCGTCAGTTTGTGACCACCACTAAAATAGCACTTAAAGGAGGCAGGGGAGGGAGTAGGTCAAGACACTGGAGCAGTCGCCTATTAATCATCTTCTGGCACTTGCTTCAATCATGAGTTGCTGCCTGGCAAAAAGAACGTTTAAAATGGCTCTATTAAAGGTTACCATAGAATGTGAACCACATCATTTTTAATTAGTTACTGACATTATCCATCATTTTCATTTGATACACTCCTGAGAAGATCAATGTAGTCCCGCAAGCCATAATGATTATCCCTTTGGCAATTCACGAACGGAATTATGTACTGAAATTCTATTTCTGGACCTGCCTGTTTATCCAGCCGATTGTCCGTTAAATTATGCTAAATATTTCACAGCTGATATTGCAGAAATCTAACAAAGTACATTACCGCATACAGTGATAATTTAACGCTAATATTTTTGGCACGATAAATTAAGATAAATGTAATTTATTGAATACTTAACCAGAACAGCAATCATTTACAGGCCTTTGTCACTCCAATGCTGGATAAAGGCATCCCCATATCGTGTGAGTCATGGGATTTAATTGACCCACGCATGTCAGTGCTGGTTGGTGAAGGCAGCCCAGTACTGGTTTAGATATCACCCACCACGAATATTAGCCTTGGCTGACAATAACACTCATGTCACTGGGCTTAGAGATTTGTGGTAACCCCTGCTGCTTCTTTCGCCAATTAAAAATTTTAACTTAAAGAGTAACATTTGAATCTGCTGTTGTGTCTTCGCACTGGTGAAGCTCACCAATGTTTGGAATAGACCCAAACGCAACTTGTGTTTGGTGCTTTTTTTCTTCAGACTGTGAAGCCGTTAGTTCAGATATCCGTGTATGTATAGAGAGACCTAGTGGATATCGTGTGTATCTCTCGAGTGGTACTTTACAAGTAATCGATGGTGAGGGTTCTACCACAGATGAGATAAACTTGTAATACATTTTAACACGGAGGCTTTAGTGACCATTGACCCACCTCTGATCTTCGCACCCGATAGGATCACGATGATGACATCACCTTACTCTGTGTAACACGTAGGCTTTCGCGACCAATATTATTAATAATAAAGGGTTTTGGGTTAGATCACGTAAGTAAAAATTGCCGTAACCCTCCACCACCCGACGCAGCCAGTAAGGTTTGTCACGTAAACGAAACGTGCCAATTCGTCACTACTTCAGCCCACCGGTGTGTTGGAAAGTAAATGTATAATGCGGGCGCGGGCGACCTCCCGGATGTGACGTCACGGAGAGGTGGAGTTAGGTGACGTGGGAGCAAGGTTAAGGTTCTTAAGGGATGAGACCGGAAGAGGAGGGGGGAGAGTGAGAGACTGGACAAGAGTAAGGCCACGTTGGGCGAAGCCAGGAAGAGTGGCACGGGCGGCCAGCGGTGGCCAGCTAAGGGAGCAGCCAGCGGAGCTGCGAGAGAAGACAGCAGTGGGGCTGCTGGAGAGAAGGCGGTTGAGGAGCTGCAGTAAACACAGCCGGCGAGGCTGTGTGTGGGAGAGGCTACGAGAGCGACGAGAGGAGAGAGAGGCTACGAGAGCGACGAGAGGAGAAACTGCAGCGAGAGCAGCCAGTGGGGGGGCTGCGTGAGGGTAACAGCCAGCAAGGCTACGAGAACAACGGGAGACCAACAGAGGAGCTGTTGGCGTGACGGGGTTAACAGCAGTATCAGTATCGGTATGGAAGCCTTATAGAAGGACAGCCGTGTGGGTTACGAGGAAGAACCGAATAAAGGACACCAAGCCAGACTTCGTGGTCGAGTCCTTTATTACATTGGTGTTGGAAGTGCAACGGCATGTCGAAACAAGTGAGAAAGAAAAATGTTCCAGCACCAGCATCGGCTTCTTCATCCGAAGACGACGACTTCCCTCCAAACATGGATCCTGCCGGGGTGGTGGAGGAGAGCCCTGCTGAAACGAGTGCGGGGACGGGGGTTGAAGATGTAGCTGCAGTGTCAGGGCCGCCGACAACATCAGACGCTGATCCGCGATGGCTGCAGGTGGCGGAGCAACTGGAGACTCTCAAGGACGTCCTGGGCCAATTGTGTCATCTCGTCACCCCAAGGACGGCGACGGAGAGAGCGGAGAGTGCTCCACAGGCCGCCACAGTATCTTCGCTCCCGGCGCCATCGGCCACGCGGCAGGAGGCCGCCATCTTGCGCGTTCCGCGGCGGGAAACCGCCATCTTGACCACGCCGCGGTTCGATGCCATTTTGAATTTGCCACCAGAGGAGCCATCGGCGGAGGGCAGAGTAAAGCGAAGTCGGAGTCGCCATCTCACCACGGTCAAAGAATTCGCCATTGGGGGCGACTGGAGCGCTTTCGCCTGCAGATTTTTGGCGGCGGTCCGTTCTGCGAGATGGACCGATGCTGAGGCCTTAGAAGTGTTGCCGACTCTTCTGGACGACGAATCTGTTCGATTTTTTTGTTCCAATAAGGCCGAGAAGAAGAGGACATTATATGGAGTTTTTCAAGAAATGGCCGACGCCTACGAGCCACCTGACGACGCACATCGGCGATTCGCTCAACGACAACGAGCGCCCGAGGAGTCGCCCGTGGCATACAGGGGTGCGGTGCTCGATTTGGCTATGGCCGCGTATCCAGACACAAGACCTGACCTGCTCGAGCCTTTCATCTTGGGCAAGATGCTCGAGCTGTCGCGGGATCTTGGGATTCCCATGCCGGTGTGCGGGCATGAGAAGCTCACTTCCCGGGCGGCGGCAAAATGTCTGGATGCACAATTCAACCTCCGACGGTGGAAACAAGTCGCGGCGTGGACAGGGGGGCCCGTCGCAGAGGGTGGCGCTCTGGGTTGGGACCCTACGAAGTCGGTATACGTGCCGGATGGGGGGGGCCCTCAGGAGCTGACGGCCGCCTCGGGGCCATGGTCAGGCCGCGGTGGACCGGCCTCTCGCGCTGCACCACCGGTACGAGGCCGGCGGGATGCAAGGCCTGCGCTTCGGCGCAATGACGCCGATTGTTTCCGCTGCGGACGGAGGGGCCACTACGCGAAGGACTGCTGGGCCCGCATCCCGGGTCCGCCGCAACAGGAGGCCTCATCAACGACCAAGCGGACCAAGGAACCACCGAACCAGGCAAGTCGGCATTCACCAGACACCCGGCAAGGCTTTGCACCTCACCCATCACCTTCGTTGTGCGATCCGAATGTTATTGTTGATGAGAGGCCAGCGACGGGGCCTTGTCGCTCGGTGACGCAGTGGCGCAAGTTGGCATGGAGGGTTGTCGCGGCTGCTACGGGTTCGTCCACCGTACCGGGATCTATACAAGGGGTGGACGTGCGCATTCTAGTCGATTCCGGCGCGTCCGCCACTATCATTTCGGATGTCATTTTCCATCTGTTGGGCATCCCACCCGGGGCCGTGCGTCCGGTTTACGGGTCATGCGTCGCTGCGAACGGGGGTAGCATGGGCATCGTGGGCCAGGTGGACGCTAAAATAACTATTGGGGAGGTGTCGGCCTCGGGCATGGTGTTGATTTCAAGGTCCTTGGCGGTTCCATGTTTATTGGGCACTGATTTCCTGGCTAAGATGCCTATTTTGATCAAAATTAATGAGAATTGTATTGAACTGCCAGGTGGCCGTCAAATTTTCTTTCTGCCCTCGCCCTGGGGGCGACCTGCTTCAGCCGTACAAGTGCAGGCGCTGTCCGTGGCATCTGTTGACATCCCACCTGGCTCACAGATGCTTATTCCCTTGCGGTATCGGAAGCCCCTGCCTGATCGGCTAGGAGCGATTGGGGTTTTGTTGTCTTCGTCAGCCTCGATAACGACCGGATTGGCGCTGGTTGGGGCACAGACCATCGTCCGGCCGGACCAATTACCTTTTTTACAGGTGCTCAATGCGGGTGCGGAAACCGTCTGCGTTCTGGCTGGTACGGTCGTGGCACATGCCACGACGGCATTTACGGCTCAGGATTGTTTGCGTAGCCAGGGGGTGGTTGCTGGGGTTTCTGAGCCGGTGCCTTCAGATAATCGCTGGATTGCTAAATTGTGTGACGGAAACTCTTCCCTGTCCGTCGATCAACGTGGTGCGCTTCATAAATTGTTGTTGACGTTTTCGGATGTATTTAGCTCCGATGATTTGGATTTGGGGCGCACCTCGTTGTTTCACCATCATATTGATACAGGCAACGCTGCCCCTATTCGGTTGAATTCGCACCGAATGAGTCCCGCCGAGCGAGACCACGTTCGGGGGGCGGTGGAGGACATGTTGGCTGCGGACATTATATCGCCATCTAACAGCCCTTGGGGTGCGCCTGTGGTTTTGGTCAAGAAAAAGGATGGCACATTGCGATTGTGTTGATTTTCGCAAATTGAATAAGATTTCAGTGGCAGATGCGTATCCCCTGCCGCGTATGGACGACTCCCTCGATGCATTGTCGGGGGCCAAGTTTTTTTCCACACTGGACCTCTCTTCGGGATTTTGGCAGCTTCCCCTTGACGAGCCCTCGCGGGAGAAAACCGCATTCCGTACGCCACAGGGGTTGTTTCAATTCAACTGCCTTCCGAT
The DNA here is from genome assembly GCF_015708825.2 of Lethenteron reissneri. NCBI lineage: Eukaryota > Metazoa > Chordata > Hyperoartia > Petromyzontiformes > Petromyzontidae > Lethenteron > Lethenteron reissneri. Next base: position 6,682,052 of record NC_083805.1, read on the forward strand.
GGGGCTGAATGCGGCCCCTGCCACATTTCAAAGGCTTATGGAGCTCGTGTTGACGGGCTTGCAGTGGGAGACATGTCTCATATATTTGGATGATATTATTGTCTTCAGCCGCACATTTGACGAACATTTAAGGCGGCTGGAGACGGTGTTCACGAGGATGCGCTCCGCCAATTTGAAATTCAAACCAAAGAAATGTCACCTACTGCAACGGTCCGTCCGTTATTTGGGACACATCGTGAGTGCTGAGGGGGTGTCCACGGACCCGGAAAAAACGGCGTGCGTCCGGGATTGGCCTACTCCGGCCACCGTGGGGGATGTACGTCGATTTTTGGGATTTGCCTCATATTATCGGAGGTTTGTGCCGAATTTTGCGACGATCGCGAGGCCCTTGCACCTCCTTACGGGTAAGGGACGTAAGTTTGCGTGGGGACCGCCGGAGGAAGCGGCCTTTCAGAGTCTGCGCGATCTGTTGGCTACGGCCCCAACATTGGATTATCCCGATTTCGATCGCCCATTCATTCTTGATACGGACGCGAGTGACACAGGTATTGGCGCGGTATTATCCCAGTCTAGAGGGGGCGTAGAGCGTGTCGTGGCGTATGGTAGCCGGGTCTTGTCTCCCGCGGAAACCCGCTACTGTGTCACTCGCAGGGAACTCCTAGCCGTTGTTTTTTTCCTACGTCAGTTTCGACCGTACCTGTACGGCCGTTCCTTTATTGTACGTACGGATCATGCGGCCTTGCAATATGCCCTTAAAATGGATCAACCTTCCGGCCAGCTGGCGCGTTGGTTGGACACGCTACAGGAATTTTCATTTCAAATTCACCATCGTAAAGGGGTACGCCATGCGAACGCAGACGCACTTTCTAGATTACCGCAGCGCTCCCCTTGCAAATGTGCATCGGGGACGCAGAGATGTGTGCCCAGCCTACCCCCCCCTCAACCGGTGGTGTTGGCTGTTGAGGAGTCGGATGCTCCTGTGGAACCGGGGCCGACTGATGGGGTTTTGAATCTGCCACGGTCTGTTTGGATAAGGGAGCAGATGATGGATGAGTCGTTAGTGTCCTTGCGGAAGCGATCCAAAGTGGAGATTGGGGGTCCGGTTACGGAGGGTGCGCCGGAAACCGCGGTCCGAGATGGTCTGCTCATGTGGAGGGAAGGTCTCCAGGAACGCTGGCGTCTGGTAGTGCCTGCGTCCCTGCGATACGAGTTGATTAGAACTCTCCATTGTGACACGCTATTACATCTGGGTGTGCAGAAGACCTTGTTGACGTTGCAACGTCATTATTTTTGGCACGGCATGGCGACGGATGTCGTGGGGCACGTCCGCGCGTGCCCTGACTGCGCCCGACGTAAGCCACCTAAACATCCTTATGTGCCGCCTTTACAGTCAATTCAGGTGTCGCGGGTTAATGAATTGGTGGCACTGGATATTTTGGGACCTTTCCCACCATCGGCGAGGGGTAATAAATATTTGCTGGTTGGGGTTGAGTACCTCTCCCGTTGGCCGATGGCCTGGCCATTGCCCGACCAATCGGCCGCGGCCATTACCGATGCCTTTTTGTTCGGATACGTTATGGACAAGGGTGCACCGGAGAGACTCCTCACGGACCAGGGCCGAAATTTCTCGTCTAAATTATTGGCGGAAGTGTGTGCGGGCCTAGGGACTAGGAAGGTCCGGACATCCCCATACCATCCGCAAACGGATGGTATGGTTGAGCGGCTAAACCGGACATTGTCTGCCATGCTGTGCCATACGGTGAGTGAGCAACAATCGGATTGGGACCTGCACATCCCGGGGGTGCTTTCGGCGTACAGGATGACTCCTCATGCGGCTACGGGTTATTCGCCGTTTTACCTTATGTATGGTCGGGAAAACGTGCCGCCGATGGATGTGCAGATGGGAACCGGTGTAAGGGGACCTTGTAAACCACTCCCTGACTACATTCGGGACACTGTTCGCCGGGTCTCGGAGGCGCGGGAGAGTGCCCGCGTGGCTACGGCCAAAGCTCAAGCCCGGAATGAGAGGTATGCGCGGCATTCCAAGGGGGAATGCCCCTGGAAGGTTGGGGACCTGGCCTGGCTCCATTGCCCGCAGGTGCGGCCGGGTACCTCTCCCAAATTTCACAAACCTTGGCAAGGGCCCGTCCGCCTCATTGAGGTTCCTAACCCTCAGTCGGCGCGTGTTCAGTTTGGTTCTCGCCGTTGGGTTGTTCACACGTCGCGCTTGAAACCGTATGTTGCTCCCCTACATGATGCGTCATCTCCCAATGTTGCCTTGCCGGGGTCTGTTGCTGCCGACTCTCCCCCGCCTGCGTCTATTGATCTTGCTAGAGCGCCTGTCATACCTGTTCCAGGCAGGCCGGCCTTGACACCGCAGGGGACGAGGCGCCCTGCTCGGAGGGTGCCTGCCAGATCTGCGGAAACTTCGAGCCCTGCAGCCCTTCCGACCCCGCTGCAGACACATCCGCGGGACACGCCCGAGACTGATCCTTCAGGGACACGGGACGTTGGTGGACTTCCAACAGCGACAGGGGGATTTCACCCTGTCACTCCTCAAACTCCATCACGTTCCCGTTCCGCGGGTGGGCCGCCGACCGTCCGGGACGGGCCGGCGACCCGCACACGTTCTAAATCCCTTGTGTTTCGTTGATTGTTACGTTGCATTATTCCTCTTACTGTGTATTTATTGCCTGCTTCTGCTACGTTACTTTATTAGTATGTTGTGTTGATTGTTCTTACTGTTATATTGCATGCTTGGTGTCCCTTGGTGTGTCAGGGTCGGTTTCGCCCGCATTACTGTTGGTGTTGTTCAGCCGAGGTCGGCTGGGTTTTTCTCCACGGGGGAGGGTGGTGTAATGCGGGCGCGGGCGACCTCCCGGATGTGACGTCACGGAGAGGTGGAGTTAGGTGACGTGGGAGCAAGGTTAAGGTTCTTAAGGGATGAGACCGGAAGAGGAGGGGGGAGAGTGAGAGACTGGACAAGAGTAAGGCCACGTTGGGCGAAGCCAGGAAGAGTGGCACGGGCGGCCAGCGGTGGCCAGCTAAGGGAGCAGCCAGCGGAGCTGCGAGAGAAGACAGCAGTGGGGCTGCTGGAGAGAAGGCGGTTGAGGAGCTGCAGTTAACACAGCCGGCGAGGCTGTGTGTGGGAGAGGCTACGAGAGCGACGAGAGGAGAGAGAGGCTACGAGAGCGACGAGAGGAGAAACTGCAGCGAGAGCAGCCAGTGGGGGGGCTGCGTGAGGGTAACAGCCAGCAAGGCTACGAGAACAACGGGAGACCAACAGAGGAGCTGTTGGCGTGACGGGGTTAACAGCAGTATCAGTATCGGTATGGAAGCCTTATAGAAGGACAGCCGTGTGGGTTACGAGGAAGAACCGAATAAAGGACACCAAGCCAGACTTCGTGGTCGAGTCCTTTATTACAAATGCACAACATTTACAATTTGAGTACGACGTTTCGCTGGCAATTACATCCAGCATCATCCGGCAAATTACTCTCTTTATGAGGCTGATTCTAATCACCAGAGAAACGCCGCACTCAAATTGTAAATGTTGTGGGTTTACTCTCCAACACACGAAGTAGTAACTAATTTGCACATTTTGTTTAGTAACAAACCTTACTAACCGGCCGTGTTCGGTGGTAGTGGGTTAACGACACATTTATATTTACGCGATCTAACCCCATACAAAACATTTATTACGAGCTGTAATACATTACTGAATTCCAGAACCATTGTCCAAAAAAAGTCAATTACAGTACGTGAAGCAACGCAATAAGAAAAACTAACGCTCATGTTGTTGCATATCTTCTCTGTAAAACAAAAAACACTAGCCCTTAGTGTTGATAAAGATCCTCGTTGGTTATACGATAGCTCACTATTGAAGCAATTATTTAAAAGCAGATGACGAGATAATGGTTTTATATTTAAATGAAGGGACAGGCCTATACTGTATATATAACGAGCAGTAGATAAAGTCCCCAGGTTCTGATGCGCGCTGGTCTCATCGTAACAAATAACGGGAGCAGTGTTGCTAAACAGAGATAGAGGTCAGTGGTACAATATCTAGCTTTCATGAATGATACACCAGTGTAAAGGTGAATATCTCTCACTGATGCTGCGCAACCCCTTTTCTTGTTGATGTTACATGTCATCATGCTCACATTACAATGTCCCTCCATTCAGAGCACACATCTTTGTACTTCACTTAAAAGTTCAGCATTGAACAGAATACATAAGAAAAGATGTAGCACATGTGACACAATTAGGTAGGCATTAGATGTGTGGTAGATATTACTCTCGCACGTTTAATATGATCACAGACACATTTGGGACATTTTTACATTCCGATGGCTGTACATTGGGGCAACTTTAGGTGTTCTATGGACACGTGTAGATCATGCCAAGGCCTATACCATGTTGTTGCCCTTCGCGTAATACCGTTGATTTTGTACATATGCAAGAAACCAGGCCATACTTTACCTCTGCAATAGGCAAGATGGCAAAAATGTCTTTCTGAGTCACTGTGAGCTCAGTTGTGACATAGACTTGTCCCGTTGTCACGGACTTGTCAACGTAGTCCACCTGCCAGAGGATTCGGCGTGTGGCGGATAGGCTGCTCACACTACTGATCTCAAACATCAGCTGTGCAATCTCCTCTGCTCCCGTGCTGCACAAACATAGGAAATGAAGATAGGTCAAACATTACACAAATGCTCCCGAGTTGAAATTTACCCGGCATTCAAATATCACACCTGTACCATTTGTTTGCCGATTTGGCTTAACCCAACAGCGAGTGGCTTTGAGATTATGTAATTTCAGCTGACAATTAAGATTTGTAATGCGTAAAGAAATATTTTCACAAAAAATACTCGAATGCCCCTTCTCCCCCTCCCACAAATGTTTATGGCACAGTACACAGAGCAGCATGTATATTTTGCGGATTAAAACTTCCAGTAAATTCAAAGTAACACAGCAGTAATAATTTCATGGGAGTCATTGACAGTTGGATGTTTTCATGCCAGTGTGCTTTGAACCACTTTCGCCCCCCCCCCCACCGCATCCACAATGTCACTGTGCATTGCAAACAAATCGATATCAATCACACCCAAATGCTCAGTCTTTTTCTGAAACCCATCAAATCTCACGCGAAAAAAAAAAACGGTGGCGTGCAAATGTGAAACGTTGGAAATGTACCTGTTGGTTTCCGTCGGGCTCCCTCTCTTGTGGAGCTGAATCCTGATCGTCGTGTGTTTGTTTCCCCCATCGTCGTCCATAGCTGCATCCCAGACACCAGGGTTGCTCGATTCAACCGCTTGCAGGGTCATCCCTTTCTTCCCTTTCACTCTGCAAGGCATACAACAAGTAATCTTGATTTTTTTTTTATCTGCCACATTTGAAGCAATCAAAATCTGTCTCCCACATTTTAATCAACGTGTATCATGGCCAGTAACAAGTTTTTGGCATTGGCTTTGAGACATATGGTTTTGAAAATTCACTCTTTCTTTATTTCCTTCAGCGAAGCCATTCTACCGTACTCCATGAGTGTTTCTGCTTTGAACACGATAAAAGGGTGTCGTATTTTCTCCAATGTTTACCCCTTTAGCCATGTGTGTTGAACACTATTTTTACGTGGACTCAAGCATACAACGATTGATGTAACGTACACAATAACACAGGCCTTTAAAAGTGTGTATGATACGCAGATTGAAGTTTTAATCGCCATTAACCTGCAATCGGATGTAATGCTGAGCAGCTTGTGCCAATATTTTACAACTCATGTTTGCACATTGCAGAGCATAAATCCAGTAATGTGTTCCATGGACCACGTTTAACATTTTTCCTATTCCGAAGGAAATATTGTTTTTGCACAAATTCCATTTCATTTACTGCAGATTGATGTCACCGTTTCAGGGCTGACATGCCAGAATAAATGATACATTTCAAACATTTCTGCAATAACCGTGAAGGAGAATGGACTGATATTCACATTGGGAAATACACAGTATTCAGCGATTATTTATTCAATTGTGCATTGCCGCTTTGTTTTTCTATTTGAACGTTTTGTTTAAATGTAGAATTGTTGATTAGAGCTAACATATACTCGTACAATGCTCATTGTAACTTTCCTATTAAGACTGAAACACACAAAAACCACAACTCTTACTGCAAATTGTTTTTAAATAACACAGAATTATAAAAAAGATAAATACAGATCCTATTGACTTTTGGTGAAATGGAAATTGGCATGAAATGAGACCAGTTAATGTAATTTGACAGCACAAATGACATGACAGTGAAATGGCGAATGTAAACAACGGTGTCCAAATGTGTAGTATTGACATTTACTCGGTATGCCGAGCCCTGCAGAAAGGGCTGAATGAAAGCACCACAATGCATGACAAACTACTGTCAATTACCATTACCGTTTATCCCCCAGTGAAATATATACAATATTCTACATATACATCTTATAATTTCTTGATTTGAAGCTTTCGTGACTGCAAGGATTCATATTCTTAGGGTTTTTCGGTAAAGTCACGTAGGTAAAAAATTTAAATTAATAAAAGTAAAATTAAAATTAAATAAAAATCACGACGTTTCGGAGACAACACAAATTATAATATCTAGGGCCTACATTGGCTCCTCCCACCGTCAACCAGTATATATACAAGGACTATTTTCTTGGAATTTCTCTTACTTGATACAGCTACCGTGCTGTGACGGTTCCACCTGAAGACGGAAGCTTGTGTTGCCTCCGAAACGTCGTGATTTTCATTTTATTTTAATTTTACTTTTATTAATTTAAAATTTTAACCTACGTGACTTTACCGAAAAAACCTAAGAATATCTTACAATTCGTTTTACAATTGCTTGCAAATGTTAGTTATTTGTTTCTTAATAAGGAAAGAACCACCATATGTGCATACTTTTAAATGTATTGTGAATGTCCTGCACTCTGCTCACGACCTTCACCAACACTCGCTGTGCTTTGTCTGTGTGTGCAATACGAATGTATGTGACATAGAATGCACACACATGTCTGTGCCTGCTGCATGAGTAAACATTTGTAATGTCCAACGATGTTTTTTTTAAAATCATATACACTGAGAATATAAACTTTTCCATGATCATTCGTACAACTCAACCCTGTGGATCATTATAACAGCACGCATGTGTATAGCCCCTTTTTTCATGCTAGATGAAGACTTTCTCAAAAGTCATTGGGGGTTATATGACCATACTTCACCACACTGGACAGTGTGGGTTGGGAGCATAATACAATTGCAATTGTGAATTTTGCTGAGCTACTATCTGCTGACAACATAGTCCCACGGCAGCCTGTGGCACCTCTTGAGCATGGCGGTCACCAATTCGAGCTCATCGTTGCCAGGTTGTCAAACAAAAACACAACAATGCAGATTAGCAGCTGAAGAGCTGGCTTGACTGGCTCAACCACAGTATTGTCGAAAAACGCAGACAAAGTCTTGATTGATTCGTCTCAGCATAAAAAAAAACCCGTTAGAGATCGCAGATATATTTTGATGCTGTGAATTGCACTGCATGCCAATTTTACAACTCCTACTGTTAATACACACAGCATGAAAATAAACGCGATAAATACATGCACATGAAATAAATCTACTGGGCTACTTCGCGCACTCCAAAATATCACCATGTGCTTACGTAAAAAAAAACTATACTTGTTTTTTTTCGTTTCAATAAAATATCAAAACTTTTCCTGCCATTTATGATATTAGTTTATAAACAAGGCAGCAGGAGTTCTCATCAACTAAAAGAAGTCATCGATTTAAAACACACATGTCAGTCCAGCACAATATTGCATTTCAAATTGGGGAAATGCATATATCTGTACCTATACGTATTTTGTTCAACAATGACATTTGTGTACAATGCCTTGTGCAACTGTAGTGCCATCGGGGAAGTCACTGTATGGTGCCGGCCCAGAAGGGTCGTGCCGTTCGATGTTCCTACATCGTGGACAGCACCGTGTGGGTGGCTGTGTGTAATACCAGCCCCAGCGGGGCTTGGCAAGAACTGGGATAGTGCGGGCACCACGCACAGCGTGTGGTGGGGGCTCCCCCGAGGGGGAGGGGGTGAGTGTCAGCCCAGGGGCAGGGTTGCCCCGGGCCGTGGCACTCTGGTTGACCCCGTAGACACGTGATCTGGAATGTCCACACAAAGAAGGTCCCAGGTGGGGGGACTAGTGGGTGATCACGTGTCCGGGGAGAGCTCTTGAGAAGGATCGAGAGGGAACGAGAATGCTCGAGAAGGTGGGCGGGGCCGAGGGCGGAGCCACCCTGACCGGAGAGGGATATAAGGCGGGTCCCTGAGAGGGACCGGGGTCGCTGCATTCTACAAGCGGGAAGCTCAACATCTACAAGCGGGAAGCTCAACATCTACAAGCGGGAAGCTCAACATCTACAAGCGGGAAGCTCTACACCTACAAGCTGGAAGCTCCACGTCTACAAGCTGGAAGCTCAACATCTACAAGCGGGAAGCATACACCTACAAGCTGGAAGCTCTACATCTACAAGCTGGAAGCTCAACATCTACAAGCGGGAAGCTCTACATCTACAAGCGGGAAGCACTACATCTACAAGCTGAAGCTCTTCGTCCTACGAGGCAACCGGAGACCCGAGTGAGTGTCCGACCCTTCGTAGCAGTAACTCCTCTGTATAGGGTAGTTAGCTGGGTGGTCCCCACCCTAAGCTGTATCTGGTAAAGGGGCAGTTACCCCTTTGTGTCACGGTGTTACAATAAATGTGTTGCCTCTAAAAGGACCAACGTCTGCGACTCAGTTGGACTCATTACACATAAACAAAATCCTTATTGATGGCTTCACAAGAATAAGGCATATTTGTTAATATAGCAACCAACAAAATCCATTGTTGCTCTGAACTCCTCGCACTTTTATCAACCCAATTTGACGGGCATGGTGAAGTATGGTCAAATAACCCCTCTCTGCCTGCACGACATAGAGAAGCATAGGGAGGCCCACATCCAGGAGTGGATTAACACGTGGGCCGAACATGTTCAAGAATTAACATTAAAACCACCAGACTCTGGTAATCTAGTTTATCATTCGTGGACATTCATATCTGCCTTAAAAGTCCTCTATATTGGCACACAACCACAGTACACTGAAAGGCGGTAGCAGCCATGAAGGAACTATAATATGGCGGGATGAGTGTCTCAACAACCTACCCTTAGCAGCACTGGTTTGAAGACATGAACAGCCATACTTGGAAGTCAACTGCGCACAGAGGCTGTCCAATTATATTTTAAGAGTTATAAAACACACACACACATATATATATAAAAATAAGCTATGTACAGCACAGTGCATCACAAAGACGATGGGAGTTTAATTTATGCCATTTGAAACTGTTGATTGAAGACAAAAACATCCTTAGCGAAATATGCTTATGGAGGGAAATGCACTCAAGCGCACAAACCATCCTTGCTGGCACGGGCGATGGAAGGGAGTGTTTAATGGTGGCCCCATAGGAATAGACATGCGAATGTAGATGGTAATGCTGTGTAACAATGCTTTCAAATATATTCTCTCAGAAGTCCGTGTTGAGAATAAAAGTTCCATATAACAAGTCAAATATTCACGCTGTATACGGCATTGTTGCCGTTGCAATTTCTTAGTTATGTTTTAATGAATACCCTTTCAGAACACGCTTTGCAACTTTCTTGGGAAATACCATTTCGTTTCAGCAAAGCACAACTATGTATTTATAAATAGCTTACATCGAACATACATGACCAAGCAAATACTGTATTTAAAAAGGAAGCAGGGCAGTTCGAAAATACACATTGATTTTCATTTCTTCAAAGTAGGAATGCGCCCAAATTCACCTTTTGCGTTGTACACAGATTTATCTACATTTATAACCGTTATCTGCAGGTCAGGAGAGGCCAGCTGGACAGCACCTTTGTCATTTAGATAGAAAGCTCACTGCTCTGCATAATTTAAACAAAACACATTTTACATTCAGACGGTTTTGCATATATTATATATTAGCAGTCCACTCAAAGACAATTTATGTATATTTTATAATTGGGTAACAAGGTGCAGAAGGAATGTCCAACAATAAAATATGTATATCAGTCACGTTTTAGCCATGTCCTGTGGAACGAACTCACTGGACATAAAAGGGAAATGAAAAGGCAATCTAAATGTCTTGCTGTCGAGATTAAACACTTTTCGTAACAGAAATGCCAAACATGCTTTCTCAGGATAGTCAAATTATATTGCATTCCTGATATGAAAGTGGGCTGCAATGTCAACTGGAAATTATGGTTGCCTTTGGGCAAAAATAAAAACAGGCCACTGGCATAATATTGTGCTCTACCTCCAACTATGCTTGCTTTCACTGTGACATATGCGCATTCTTTTCATCGGGTGGGATTATATGGCTTTATCATCCCCAATTGCTACCATTCAACGAGACCTTGGCATAGGCATTAGCAACTTTTGATATTTTCCCTCTGCAGCAATGTACACTGTATGTCAATGTGGTTTGTTGGTTCATTGACACAAAGCATATTCTATTTTGCTTAATATGAAATTGGCATCAATTGGGAACCTAACGTGGCAATGGCAGAAAATGAAACCATAAAAGTAATGATTTATCAGATGCGTTGCGAGAGAGAAACGATGCTGCTGCTGCTGGCTGCTGCCCACAGTCCAGGATGTGTGCAACCCATCTCAGTCTCACATATGTCCCGATTCTATCAAACCCCCCTCACTTTGGTTCGCATTCCTTTACCTGCAATTATTTCTCTTGGTTTTTATTTTCACGGTGGCATTTGCTCCTCGTGACATAATTAGATTTTTTTTTCTTCCAAGAGCACTGCTTTTATTTATTTCATTAGTTTAGTCGTGATCTATCTTAAGCAGTTTTCCTCGGCAAATGCATGATGTTATTTGCTGGGGTTTTGCGCGTCCCACACAAACAAAACTAAAACAGCAGTAGTGGTTGGCGGTTACAACTCAAAACATGCGTTTGTATTTTTGCTTTGCATTCTGACTGATTTTGAGGGTCACTCGCTGTTATTTCCATGATGATTCTTTTTTTTCATGCAAACAAGTTTCTCAGAAAACAAGATGAACAAACAACGGCATTAAGTGATTACGGCAGTCCCTACCATCTGGAACCAATGTCTAACTTAGATTGTAGAAGTGTGCCACCGTGATTGCAGGGATTCATCTTCTTGGTTCTTTCGGTAAAGTCACGTAGAAGGGAAATAATAAAATAATAAAAATAAAACATAATAAAATAATTCTCACGACGTTTCGGCCACAAAGCAAGCAGCCGTCCTCAGGTGAAGACCAGGTCATTCAGACGCTGTCTCCCCGACAGACCTGGTCTTCACCTGAGGACGGCTGCTTGCGTTGTGGCCGAAACGTCGTGAGAATTATTTTATTGTTTTGTTTTTATTATTTTATTATTTCCCTTCTACGTGATTTTACCGAAAGAACCAAGAAGATGAATCCCTGCAATCACGAAAGCTTTAAATTGAAATTTAAAAGAATATTTTATTATGTTTTATTTTTATAATTTTATTATTTCCCTTCTACGTGACTTTACCGAAAGAACCAAGAAGAAGTGTGCCACCCTTGCAACTGCTCGCTCGCTCCACTGCCAGTGGAAGGGCTTCCACTCGAGGGAGCTCTGGAGAATCTCCTTCAGAGGGCATTTGGCCCACTCTTCCACGCTGGCAAGACATCTTGGAAGAAGAGTACCCGCACTTTACCCGGACCTGCCGATTGACTCACTGTGGTGTACCCATTGAAACTGCTGACTGGGCAGAGCTTGCAGGGGGGCGGGCGGGGGGGGTTAAGAAACAGAGAAGCCCATTTCTTCAATTGTCACGCCGGGAGATAGAATGAAGTAGTTTTATGCTAAATTCTGCTGTGTTTACTTTGTCCCAGGATAAAAGCATTGTTCCATTCTGCAAAGAATAACAATGGACCCCTGCAACCAATGTATCGGCCATATTAATTAAGAATGACACATGCAATGTTTATCATACACTCAAGTGGTTATTTTTAAAGTAGCAATAGCTGAACATTTTGGAGTGCATGATAAAGGCACTTACTTGTAAATTAATAAATTAGGTTATCCAATGTAAATGCAAATTGCTATGCTAAGCTTTACTTCTGGTGACCTTTCACGAATAAAAAAAACCCACAGGGTCAGTAGGTGAATGTGGGTTTTAACCCACATTCTCATGCTATAATGGGTTTAGCATGACCTTAATGTACATTTATCTGAGTGCACCACCTTTACAATAAGCTTAATTAACTTTAAGATATCTGATGTACATATTGTTAGGGCCATAATACAGGGATTTGTGGGTTAGATAGCCTAAATATAAATGTGTTGTTAAACCCGCCACCACTCGACACAGCCAATTAGTAAGGTTTGTCACGTAAACAGAACATGCCAATTCATGACTAGTACAGCACACCGGTGTGTTGGAGAGCAAAAGAGCAAATGTTGTGGATTTGCTCTCCAACACACCGGTGTGCTGTACTAGTAACGAATTGGCATGCACTGTCTACGTAAAACTTTACTAATTGGCTGTGTTGGGTGGTGGCGGGTATAACGACACATTTATATTTACGCGATCTAACCCAAAAAAATACCTGTATTACGGATGATATTGGTCGCGAAAGCCTACGTGTTAAACTTTATTGTTAGGTGATCGAATCATCCTTTAAAAGTAGCTTTATAGTACATTCATGACAACTTCAACAAGTTAATACATTTTCCATTGTTAATGAACTGAATTAGACACTGATCTGTGATCTGGGTTATAGCTATTAATTGCATTCATTTTGTAAAACCAAGCAATGCTAACGGAGCTTTAAGAGACAGAATGCTGCTTTAAAACATTATTTACTTTTTCCCAATGTATGAGCAAATAAGGTTGCAAATCACAATTACCATTTGTATGGCAAGCACAACAATGCTTTTCTAAAATGTGCTTTAAATTTCCACGTTATCAATGACTATCAATTTGATACAGCCATAAAATCGCAATGCATATATACCTGATTAATTACAAGTAGCCGTAATTAAAACAATTGGCATTGGGACTATCGATGCAACATGTCACTCAATGGTTGTTTGAATGTGGAAATACGCTTGGACCTTTTTGAACTACATCGTATTTGTACTTATTTGTTTGCAATTACACTTGTTCACCCAGGAAAGCTTGAGTCGACCCATATTTTTAATTCCCCTTACAGGGTAGCGTCACAAGGCAGATTGTCATCTCTAAATTGGTGAAATGGTTAATGAAGTCATCACGATGATGATGATAATCAGCATCACTATATATGGTCGATCCTATAAAGTAAACTATTTATATACATATATAAATATATTTTACCAGGTAAGGCCCACTGAGCTATATAGCTCTTTTTCAGAAGTGACCTGGCCACAAATGATAGCTCAACAAAGTGGCTTATCACGTGGAAAATATATAGCAGCCAAATACTCCCAAAGCACGTTTCTCAATGTGGAAGAAAAATCCATGCAACCACGGTGAGAACATGCAAATTCTAAATATACAGGCATTAGGGTCAGGATCAAACTCACGAACTCCTGCATACCAGGTGAGGGAGTTAACATCTTGTCACCGTGGCACCCACCGCTGAATGAAGGCCTCCCCAAGTCACTGTCATTTCCCATGAATCTGTGATGTCATAACCCACCCAGCACCTGCACACGAGCTGATTTCATTGCTCCATCTCCTTAGTGGGAAATATTTCACTTCCTTTGCTGTCACTTTCATTGTTGAACTCTTATTTGTAATTGCTCCTCCATGGTGGTGTCACAAGCCAGTTTGTCATCTCTAGAACTCGCTAAATGGTTGAATGAGCCTTACAAAGAGAAATATGTCTAATTGCGACATGGAAATTTGATGTGTAGATGTCACACTTTAAAAATATATATCACACATATATTACACATATGCGTTGTCACAAAACTATAATGTCAGAACACACGGTAATGTATTTTATTATAAATAGGAGGGAAACACATTCTGAATTCACATTTTCTTATTTAAGATATCTGTGTAAACAATTAAAATTCTACATAAATGATGTAGCCAGATCGTTGCCAGGTTATCTGTGCTGGAGGATAAACTGGGTTATTTAAATGCTGCTGGGCGCATTGCAAAATCAGTTATTTGTAGCTTGCATTTCAGAGAAAACGTATATGCAGCGGAGAGTGCTGCATTATAACAGTAGCTTTGGCCGTGACCTTTACGACAGCCAAAATTAATTGCCACTGCTATGCTAATTTAAAAAATGTTTACGTGTACAAAATCACGTAATTATTCTATTTATTTTCTGTTGAATCATTTTTATTTATTTAGCAATAATGAAGGTAAAGTAACTGTAGATGCCACGGTAATAACGCCATAAATGATTCACAAGAGCACAATCTGTCGTTTGCCCAAGCATTTCCCTAAAAATCCTCAGGAAGACAAAACACTTAGATCCCAATTATTTTTTTGGTAGAGGGGTGGTTTCCACTGTGAATTGTGCATAAAACAATGGCCAAGTTTGTGCAAATTCCCTGCTGATTTGGCCATTTTCACCTCATCAAAAATTAGCGAAAACTTTATCTTATTTTCTGGCAACATATAAATCAGCAGGCTTCTGGTGTGTTAGAAAATAAATTAGGCCCCTATTTTAATAATATTTTCATCAATTTATTCATCTTTTCTCCACAAGGTCTTAGTGTTTTCTCAGGCTCCTGTTTGCCACGGTGTGGCGGCCCCATCAAGTTTTGGGTCCGATATAATAAGAACAAGTTGGGATGGTGCTGGGAGAATTAAAAACAAGGGAGGGAAATCAGCAGACGTCACCGATTTGATATTTCAGTGCGACAGTTGAAACATTGAACACATTTCATAAATCGTCTTGCCTCTGTCCACCCAGCACTATAAATGGGTATAACACAGCCGATCACTACTGTCGTGTGTAATGGGGTATAATGAAGAGTCGGTGAAATTACCCTCTAGAGGGGCTCTCTAATAGAGGCACTTCTGCCAGCAGTGGCATTAGCAAGCAATTACAGGGCTGTACCTTAAACTTTCATAATAGGATACCTCCAACATGTGTCCGTAGATAATCCTGATAATGCATCCCTAAATGACGTGGAGCCCCTGTGTGTGCCCCTGATGTTAAGTAATCACTGATTAAGTCACAGAGCCATCGTTGCATGTTAAAGTATTAAATGTTTAAATTACTGTGCCAATTAACTTTCAGGGAGGCCCTTAAAAAGACCCATGCATCAAATGGCATCGCATAGGCGGCAGGTGTAACAAATTGCACAATTAGATTATGGTTCTGTTGCTTTAAAATCCTGGCCATGAAATGCAGTAATCCTTCAAGTTGTGAATTTTTAAAAAGCACATTATAATCTCTGGAACACACCAGGTTTGGTTTGATGATTGAATAAAATGCAAATTACAAAAAAGCCCCACCAAAGCTATGTGTAGCTGAAAGATATGGCTTACTTGAAAAATAATGATGCGCACAATTTAAAAAGTCCATGCATCATGCTGACACAGTGTGAATTTAGTAATGCATCATTGTAAGTGTTACATGGCAATACAATTTAAAATGTATTATATATTTTACATGCTATACTTTTTCTCAGGTTTCTATGAACGGCTTTACAATAAGTATTAAAAAATTAATATTAATAATCATATAACACTTTTGCATTACGTAAAATAAACACAATAGACACATACACAGTATGTCCTAAGTAATGTTTACCATTGTGCAATGTGCATATTTAACAAAGATGTTTACGAAAATTTTTTAAGCACTGACAGCTGACAAGTAAATAAAAGTCAATCAAAGATTATACACTGTATCAATGGTATTTGGTTTGGAGGGTGAATTTGTATTCTGTACATTAATTACTATGCATTATTAATCAGAAACAGAACCTGTATTTATACTGGAGGAATCTGATGAGCTATGAAGCTCTTTTCACAGATGTCCAGTTGAGGGACGGGGTAAGAACGTGACAACAAAAAACTATACAAAAACACAATAGGAGTGCAAAGTATAGGAAACGTAAACAAATCACTGAAAAAATATACAAATACACAAAACTATTTGTTTTATCTTACCAGATAAAGCCCACTGAGTTATTAGCTTCTTTTTCCGACACTACCTGGCCACAAATGATAGCCCAATGAAGTGGCTTAAATGTCGAGCAGCAAAAAATATCTAAATAATCTATTGTCATGCTCAGCAGCAATAATCTATCCACTGCTGGATGAAGGGCTCCCGAAGCCGACTGTAGCCCTCATGATCCTGGTTTGTGATAAATCACCCAGCACCGGCGCAACGAGCTGATTTCACGACTGCCACTCCACACAATAAAGGCTCATTCCTAACAGCGTGCTTCAGCCGCACCGAACCTCACAAAAATAATATTGAGGGCCTACCTTGGCTCCTCCCACCCTCAACCAGTATATATACAAATACTGTGTTCTTGGAATTTCTCTCACTTGATACAGCTATCGTGCTGTGACGGTTCCATCTGAAGACGGAAGCTTGTGTTGCCTCCGAAACGTCGTCATTTTTATTTTACTTTTATTAATTAAAATTTTTTACCTTCGTGACTTTAGTGAAAAAACCTAAGAATATGCCACTCCATCCTTATACTTGACCATCAGCCACCAAACCTCTGAGCGATGCGTCCTGTCCTGCTCTCACATATATTTTACAGTTTGACTTATGCCTTTAACCTGTATATGAAGCTTATGGCGGGAGCCCCCGGCCCCTCGCATAAACATATTATAATGTAAACAAAAACTTTACTCTTTTTAAATCCTTTATATTAAGTTCGCTTGCTTTCTTAGGACCGTGCAAATCTTTCGGTCGTTTTTTAACCCACTTCCCGTGATCCAATCGAGCTGACATTTTCCACACAGACTCGTTGTGCGTGACAATTAATGTTCGTGAAATTTTTTAAAAAAATTTTTACACTTTTTAGGGGATTTTTTTTTATATTTAATTACCAATTGCTTAATGGTGGCAGGCAATCATCTGACCCATAGGTGGCAGCCATCTCAAGCCAGAGGACGAGAGGACTCTAGCCGCCACGCATATAAAGGATTTATAGTGAAAAACTTTGTTTTTACGGGTTATTTTTTCAGAAGTGACCTGGCCACAACTGATAGCTCAACAAAGTGGTTTATCACATGGAAATGTACTGGAGTCAAATACTCTAAACGCATGTTTCTAAATCTGGAGGGAAAAACCAGAGGATAAAAATCCCCGCGACCACGGGGAGAACATGCAAAATCCAAATATACAGCAGGCTTAATGGTCGGGATCGAACCCACGACCTTCTGTATACCAGGCGAGGGAGTTAACATCTCTCCACCAAGGCACCCATCATCATCACAGCCTCCACTGCTGAAGTGAGGCTTGTGGAGTGGTCGTCTCCGTTGGCAGCCCTAAGCGGTAGTGAACGTTTCATCTTCATATTACAGACGATCGGTCTCCTCGCAGGAAAACTTCTCACACAGTGTTAATCATTGCATTGACCCCAGGGAGATGATGGGCCTGATATGATTGCATATCAGGCATTTTGCCACAGCACCAACCGTCTCGAATTAGCCATCGTGCATATTAATTAACTTACACATACAGTGTACGCACAAGTATGCATCGTCGGAAGTCCTGCATGGTGGGAAGTAGACACGTACATGACTATTTTATAAAAATTGAGCAGATACCAAAGTCCAACTTAAAAGCAGATTAATTCACAGTGAATTTCCAATCATTGCTATGAGTGGCCAAGAAAATGGCAGCACTGAAATTTCAAAACATATAGAGTTGAGGCAGTTGATTGGTCAGTCGAGTATTGGTGGGGTAAAATGTCAATACTTCCACCTCTTCTAAACCATCTCGCCAGTGTGGAAGAGTAAGTCAAACTATCCTCTAGAGGCACTCTAGATCTTCCTCTAACGGACGCCCTTCTGCCCAGCAAGAAATTGCAGGGCTGCACCTTTACCTATACAGTTAAGCATACACATGCACACAATGGCATATATATATTACAATAATTCTCTCAGGTAAATACTTATGGTGCTGTCATTCTCAACAATTAAGACAACATTGCAATCATGACTTCAAATGCCCTTTAAAATATTCATGAAGCTGCGTATTTTACATTTCATGGTAAATGTTCTAAATCCATTATTTGCTTTCAGAGTGTTTGAATGCACTTGAAAGGTACATCACTACGTGCAAATATTCTCCGTAATGTGATTCGTAATTGTTATTGTGAATGATGATGGCTAGGTCAGGCACCTGCTTCAACAAAAGTGTTTTTACCTGTAGCTTGCAGTGCCAAATATGTGCATTAAAAAACACGATTAACATTACAGATTACAGTTAATAAGTGTTAAAAAAATCGTACCTGAGAACAAAGTCCTTCACTGTGGAATTTCTCATGAGGAGCAGTGGAATGTTGATGTGTTGTCCGTGTGTGATGGCTTTGGTTGGCAAATAAATAAGCAGATTCGAATCGAGCCTCACTTCAAGCCTTGCTCTGTGCGACGACGAGGAATACAGCTTAATGGTGGTTATCCAATTACGATGACTATTTTTCCATTCACCATTTGCTGTTCTTGATCCTTCATCATAATTATTTTCAGTAGTGCAGGCGTATTGCTTTATGGCCGGATGAAGGGTGTAATACAAATTAACAAGAGAAGAGTCGAAAGGAAACATCGGAGACTTAACCAAGGGCCGCGTAATTAAATCTTCATCACCGGTATTGCTATTTGCTTGATCCGTCAGGTTAAACCAATTTGAAGGCAGCTCTGCCTCAGCCAAGCACATTCCTAGTTCACCCTGGAGATGACATGACGCCCTCACCTCTTGAGTGCCATAAACCGCGTAAAGTCTAACACAGGGAAGTTTGTTTGTCGCGTCTTTGTCATTCCAATCGATCCCAGTCACGTAAAACAAAACTTGGACATTTGGTGCGTCGGACATTTTGTCCTTTTCGGCTACGAAGGCTTCAACCCTCCACTTTGCATTCGGGATTTGTGACAGCAGCGGCGTGGGGCCGCCGGCTCCGATGTTGTCTTCGTGCAGACTTTGCCAGGACGAAAGTGCACCATGGCTGACACCTATTCCACAATTGGCATTTGTCGTGCCAAGAAGTAGAAACGGTTGGGTCAACGACTTTTGGCTGAAATTGAACGCTGTATCATGTCCCCTCAAGTCCTTGACTAAGAATGCAGACTCCAAACCTATCAGTTTGTAGTTTAGCGGGTATTCTGTAAATGAATGTTCATTGTTATTTCCAGCAGCACATTTTTCCAAAGGACCTGAAATGATACAAGGCATTTTTTATTAAAACGTTAAACGATCTTACACGCTTCAGATAATCGCGCAAATAGGCAATTTTATCAACTTGCATACAAAACGAACTCTTGTCATTCCTGTCAATCCAGGGATTGAGCAGCAGTTTTCCAAATATGAAGAAGAAAATGGCAACAGATGTGTTATGCACTCACTTCAGCTCACGGGTACGTTTGAAAAGTGTATCAAAACGCTGCACTATATTTCCGTACTATTATTACTTCTACTGTATTCCTATATTGTTTTACTTTCATAAAAAAAACTATTATGCGTAACAATGTCGAGGTAATTACATATGATAAGTGTGTCTTTATTATGTCACGGTTGTGTAAAATTATACGTCCACTCTGTCATATTAGTTGGCTATTCCAGATGCAGTAATGAGTATGAGTGAGAAATTAAGCATTTCACAAAATCAAAAAAGGAATGCCTTGAAATGTTAAAATAACACACGCGTGGCTCAAGGCACACTTTGCTCAATGACTTCTGTAATAACGCCAATGCGCAGCACAGATAAGTAATAACGCACATTGAAGATTAAGTGCACATAAAGCACACTAAACCCACTTATTTATGCATGGAAATTACATTGAGCACACGTTAATTCAGCTGCGTGAAATAGTCACAATGATTGATCATAATCACTGTTAATAAAGTGGGGGGGCTTAATGTGCGTTTGAAGACGCGAGCCGACTTGTAAATATCACCTAGATCGCTTTAATTAAAACTCTATTTCTTAAAGTTATCTCCTTTTAGAGAATCAATCACCTTTCTAGCTTGATTCATTTATAATCACAGCAATATTTAATTGTATAAAGCACTTGCCATAGGGGTATGGGGGCGAGAGTAGATAATGACTGCTCATGTGTGCACAGTGTTCCTTTGATAACCACTTTGCAGATCCAACTTAAAGGGAAGAACTGTATCTCTGGCACAATTTATATTGGACCCTGTTTGAACTGAGAGAGAGAGAGAAAAAAACCACGTGGCTTCATTTTGTTGAACAGAAACTGGACCTTTAGCTGGGGTGGTGTTCAATGTTTTTTTTATCTTTTTCATGCGACTTGGATAGAAGGCGCTCAACTGCCAGTGAAATGGAAGGCCGACTTCGGAAAGTTTCTCGCCACAATTACACGCATCACTAGACCATTTGATTTGAACTCAATTTATTTGTAATTAGGCATCTGTTTGGGAAAACACAACTGGGCTTCTCTCTTTTTCTAACAAGTGAAGCTGATGGCGGCAGCGAGCGTTTTATATATTTTTTTTCTCCAGAAAGCTATGTGTCAGGCCAATTAAACATATTTTGACCAAAAAATATACGTATAATAAAATATGATTTATCATTATCATCATCGCGCTCATCCTAAATATTGTCTTACACGATTATAACGCAGGTACGTAACAAAAGGCTCAATATAGATACATCAAGCCCCCAAAATGCATTTTGGAGAGATACTATTGTAAGTAATTTTAAACATATCGTCAAGATTTAAAAAGGTAAAGGTGCAACCCTGACATTACTTGCTCATTGCCACTGCTGGCAGAAGGCTCTCCACTGAAGGGAGCTCGAGAGAGCCATTCGAAGGGGGCATTTGGCGTCCTCTTACATGCTTACTCTCTGTCACGGTATCAACACATAATGGCCTAGTCTTATATACAAGTTAATGAGGCATAGACCATCTCTAAAAATGAGATAGCGTTACAACCGCTGCATTCGATGCGTGTCCCACATCACATTTGCAGCAGTGGAGAGTTTATTAACAATATGAACCAAGTAGAAAAAAAGGTAAAAGCAGCGTCTCATTCTAACAAACATCGGTTGGTGGTCACAGCTCAAACCAGATGTGGAAAATTTCACATGTCATATTTGGGGAGTGGGTGTGACTATACTATCAATGAAGTCGTCCTCATTACATTTGCCCCAGAGAGATTAAGCACTGACTTGGCTCCCAATTGAGATTTTCATTTACAACTTTCCTCCTGGGATCGACTCACTAGCTAATGTGCGACCTGGATAAATGCTAGTTTACATAAATGCAGTGTAAAATTCATACACATCCACTGTCATGCTAAATGACAAACAGTTTCATCGGCAGTTATCACAGAGAGAAAGTGCTGATAGCTAGCACTCATTAAAAGGGGTGTTGTGGACAGCACAATTCCTGGTCACATTGCCTATAGTCTTACATCATACCAGGTGCATATCCACAGAATCAAGCAGCCTCGAAGATAGTTCTGGGAGGATTCGGATACCAATTGCCAACGATGTGCATCTCCAGATATCGACCGTGGGTTATCAGAATTGTAGCACAGAGCACTAATCACTGCCACTGTTCCCAAGCATACGTGGACAAACAAATCCACGTACGTACAATATATGCCTGTGTATGTGACGCAATTAACAAATAAATATTAAGTTTTCGAACTATTAAAGGTTTTACATAATCATACAATACTAAGTAAATCATTTCCACACTTGCAAACTGGTATAATGTATGTGTAAAACATACGTAACAAAAATATGAAAATATAATTAAAACGAGAGGAGAAAGAGTTGCAGCTGCCCGAGTTTAATTCCCAGCCACGGCTAACATCAGTGGCTAGTGATATCCTCATACATACATACTGTACATATCTCAGCCGGTTCTGGGTCCCCCCGACCCCTTTTAAACCCACACTTGCGAGGGCATTGTGTAGTATATGCGTTGAACTTCTTTTGCACTATACGTAGCCAACCGTGTTACATCATAGGTGAGGGGGAAGGACAACACATGAAATACAAAACGCAGTGCTAAAGCAATGATGTTTCAATCGAGATTTAAAAGTGCATAACTCCAGCGGCTTCCTAATTTTTTGACGGAAGAGCGTTCCAGACGGTCACAGAAGCGCACCTGAGTGCGCGCGAAGTAGGATTAAACAATCTTCATAACCAACATGATATATGGGAGGCCTTCATCCAGCAGTGGATTGAACAGGGCTGCACATTACACACTCGTGGTTGGAATAAAAGTTGATGATTAAAACTCACATTTTGACAAGTCTCAACTTATGATGCATATCTCACAATTGCATTTTAATGAAATTCTTTTGCACGTGATATTCCGCTGCTGCAAGATTTAAGGACAGTGACGGGTAAAGGCGATTTAAAGCATTTTTTTTACGATTTTTCTTCAATTTGGCACCGGAAAAAAACATTTTTTCTGCTGTCAAAATAATGAAGTTTTAAATGTTCGTATAATTTACTTTTCAATGTGGAAAAGCGAAATGGCCTTAGCGTGACACTACTCTTTGCAGACACGTGAAAAGATCAAATCTCTTTGTTGACTACTAACTAGGTGGACCCCTTGATATTTCACGGTTACCGTTAATTAAACCACCACGATAACCTGTTTTGCACTAGCAAATTACAGTATGTCAATTAGGTGATCATCAAAAAGTTTCATGACATACTACCATATCCTATCGTTGTCCTGCATTAGTCATGTACGACAGGGCTTTACACTGTTTATAATGTGTCTGCCAATAGTGCTTTCATGATAATTGATTAAAGCCCTACTTTAACACACATTCAGCGCACACCGACAGTTTAATAATGCAAATTACATGCCATTATAATCCCATTTGAAGAGGTCTTATTAATACATCAGTCCCCTAAATGTATTTAACCATTGAGCTCTGAAACGTGAAATAATACATTAGTAAAAACAACCGCGTGAAACAATTATGTTCGCCGTGTGTCAAGTGACAAATAGTGTACGCTATAATAAAATCGATACACACTTTAAAAACAAGACCGATGATTTATACTCAACATGACGCAATACGCCCTTTGCTTTCTTTATGGGGCGAACGTTTGTTTCGCTAAAAATAGGTTCAATGGACGAATGGAGAAAAAAGAAATAGAACGTTTACCTTCGATTGCCTTTTACCCTTTGCTCTGGTCAGTCCTACTTGAGGATTGCTCTCGTTATGTCTCGTTATTGCATTGCAGTGGAAGGAACGCAATGAGCGAGCTAATTCCAGGCTTATTTATGGAACTATCATTGCTGGAGACAACCCACAAGCCTGATGTTCACGGTTAATATTGGTGTCAAAAATTGAACCCCCTGCTTCATGCGTCTCTCTTCATCTAATTGGGCATGCCGTGTCTGCTTTTGACATTGTAACATTTAATTAAATTTGTCATTGCAACATTAAATGAGATCGAACTTTAGGGAAAAAAGAAAAAAAAACCCCCGTATATAACAGACATGCTTGCCGTGACAATTAATCAAACCAAAAAACTGTAACGACGTATGTGAAATGCTAAACGGAGATCAAAGCTACTTACCATTGCAAAGGAGCACGCAGAGCAGTAGGTGACTGCAACAAAAAAGAGACGACCACACGCGTACACTTCTCATGTTTAAGGTAGCTGCGCTAATCTCCCCCAGCCCCCCCCCCCGTGTATAAATGTCCAAAGTTAATAAATAAAACCCACCCTTTTTGTTTTATTGCACCCGGTGAAGATGCAGCTTGGATAGCTTCCCCAGAAGAAAAAAGGATAATCCCCCCCCCTTCCAAAAAAAATCCACTACAGACTAACAGCCACGGGAAAAACAGCGAAAGCTCTTCTCGGAGGACGCACGCTCGTTCCTCTCTCTCTCTCTTGCGCGCAGAAAGGCAATGACCGCTCACCGGAGCGTGTCTTCAAAACTAGTCGCACGGGACGCAATCAAACCGGCACGTCGAGACGCAACGGCGAGACACGCACGGCCCGAGTAACGCTGCGTGTGACAACTCGGAGCGCGCAAAAAAAAAAATGCTTTGCCGTCTGGGTCCATTCGACGCTCTTGACGGGCAGCCCGAGAACAGGACGCGCGTGTCTGCCTGAATATGCACGACCTAAAAATGCTTAAGGAATAAAGGGGGGGGGGGGTGGCGCATGGGGGAAATCGTGCAGTGCATTTTTGTAGGCTGCTCTCTAGCGTTCGGTTAACAGTTTACGGTGCACCAGCAGCTTTCAATGGCAGGATAGTACGCTCGGCAGTCCTCAATGCTCGGTCGGGGGGAATGCTCTGCAGTGAATGGTCGCTTCCTCTGATAGCAGTACTTTTGACATTGCTTAGTCGTATATATCTATATATAAAAAATTCAAGCATGTAAATAATACAATTGTAGGCGACACACGAAGTGACGGAATCCAATTCGAATGTGATACAATCCTGGTATACGGATTATATTGGCTTTGTAGATGAAGGCACTGGCAAAAATAAATATGCCTATCATCCATAGTCGCAATGTAAAGGATGCACAATTACAAATACATTGCATGTACTGTGAGAATAGGTTTTCCCCTTTTTTCTGGCAACACAACAGGTGTTAAGATGTTAAAACACCAAACTGAAACCCTTTACAAGGAATCATGTCTGCATTAACCACAATACTGCAAACAAAAAACATACTCTGATAATAAAGGCATTGTCTTTGAAACTGATTGGTCCACGCCAGAGACAGCTTTCTTTTGAGCCTCGTCTCAAACGGTGTTAGAACAGAGGACGCCAAAAGGCGCAAAAAATCGTCCTCTGGTGAAATAGTCAAATAACCCCCATGAATGATCCAGTGTGAGGGAGCCTTCATCTAGCAGTAGATTTAAAGAGGGCTGCAATTTTATATTACTACATTACTTAGAATTACAAGCAAATCGTATATATTCCTCTAAGATGCTCCTTTTTGTCAATAACGGTTACTTTGTAACAATGCAAAATCTATTATCCTTGACATTGGAATACCAATTTGTAATTTGAAAATATGACGTGGAACGTGACTAACTGGTATTTAAATAAATTTATATTTCTAGGTAGATAACATATTATAAATTGCAAAATGAAACATAATGTGAGTACTGTTAGTTGAATTTGTAAGAATGTATTAAGTTTGTGTGTCTGTGGATTGGTAGTGTAGTCGCGGTTAGTGCACTGCACTACGAACCTGGCCATCTGAGTTCGATTGCAGCTCATAGCCAACATCAGTGACGATTATCTGAACCGGTCCTGGGCCTCCCTCGGTCGACTCAGCCTCAAATGAGTACCTGGTGCGATATTTAAACATTACCACTAGGGAGACAAAGGCGGCCGAGCGTGGTGCTGGCCACCCACCCCCTTGCGTGCTCGCTAACAGCACCTGCCCCAACAGTCTGTTTAGGCTATACGGGGGATCTTTTTTTGTATGGATGTATGTATGTATGTCCAAAACCATACACGAAGGTATTGAGTTAATGTGAATCATTTTCATGAATGTCCTTTTAATAGTCATGGAAAATTAACATTATGATCTACTATTGGAAAACAGCTAATTAGAAACATTCTTGAATTCATGACAAAACCAAGGATAGGCGTGCTGTATTGCACTTAAATGCGCTGTCTCCGCCTGTGTGTTTTTAAGGCTAAGTAATTTAGACACGTGATAGTGATCACCATTATTAAATGGTTTCATTTTTGAAAATTGCATAATTTCTATTCCGTTTTACATTACTGATGCCGCACATCCATGCATATTAATTTTACACTCATCGTAATCATCACAAATAGGAGCTGTTTCCACGGTAGAGGTTTTTTGGCGACGCTCTCATTGCCACAGTGAAATGTGTTATCGTGCTGCATCAACGTCGTACTGCAAACGAAGAATTCGACTCCTTCTAAGCTCTGTTTGGGACACAATCAGGACAACGTGATTAGGGCCAACTTATGCTTTCTTGTTTTTGAATGGCTTGGCTTTTGTTATTTCTGTATAGACCTCTCCAAATGTATATGTCCGTTTGAAATGTGTATTTGTTCGGTTAAAGGAAAACGCGCACTTTCTCCAAATCAAGTGCACTCAATGAAATAGAATAATGGTACATTTTTGGGAGTAATCAACTCCTTTATCTCCAAATTGCCTTCACACAGAGATGGCAGTGATGATAATACTTATGAGGACCTTTTCTCTGTGTGCAGGCTCCACGTACTTTCGTGTAATTGTCATGGCAACCATAATGCTGTACAATGAATGCTAGTCGTGACAAAAATGTAATATTTATTATGGGATGTCATTAAGGATCACGGTTAACAGGGATCTACAGCATAAAACATTAGAGAAGGCAAACTCTGGACCAGTTTTGAGTTTATTCAGCAGTCAGGCCTGTTTCGCAGATGCCGTTGGGTTGCCTGACATTCTTATCAAGAGCCCTCTCCACCTATGCTGTGGATCCCATCCACCCCAAAATAAAAAAAATTGCAGCAACAACAACAACATAATTTTGCACCTTTGTGCTCGGCCATTGTGACAAAAACACATCATCAAACAATAGGCCATCCTCTCCATGTCAAAATAAATGGTTAGTGCATCAGCCCCTGATCATTTAAGGCCAATGTTTTACAGCAGCATTTCTTTAAGCAGGCAAACTCTGCGTGTCGTGTCTGTTTGTTTATATATATTTTTCTAAAAAGCCAAACAATGCTGCTATCTTTGCCATGTTACTCCCATCCATGCACAGGAATAGCACACACACCATGCAAAGAGCAACCTTGAGTCAATGCTGTTGGCCAATATATTCTGTGCAGAATTAATTTTCTAGGCATGTACTGGGTATTAATCTTGCTAAATCCCAATTTTCAGCAAAAGCCCAAAGGATTACAAGAAGGAATATGTTTGAATGTGAAATTTCCTGATTTTAATTAGAATAATAAACAAACATAATTAGACTGGTATGACAAGTTCTTGAAGGCACAATAAAAATATGTATTTTATTATTTGTTGCCATTTGTGAATAGATGTTCTGGACATTGAATGGTTTTGGAGAGGAAATATTATAAGCATCAATCAAAATTCATACATAAAACATTGGTGCAGCTGTTTGGCTCAAAGGCAAAACCTGCAATATGAGCCCACGAGTTTCTAGCTTTGGAAAGCATATGCATTTATGTATCAATAAGTTTCGATAATGAGATATTGAAATACTACCCTGAGAATGTGATGAAGTACTTTTTTTTTACATGTGGAAACAGAATGGGATTATGTTCATATTTGTTTTTACCCATGACGCTCCACAGCAACACATAATGACTTTGTGTACTACATTACTCCTTGTATTGATCAGGGTTCTATGTTTTATACGGAGTGCTCTTGCCAATAACATATTTAGTCTGGCTCTGGTAACGAGATTCAGAAGGTCCAAAACGGTTCATAATATTTCTGCTAAAACATATGATGCTTGATCATATTTGATGGACTAATGCATGTTTACTTATATTCGGTGACACAGAATGGAGTTGTATTTATCATTGCTCTTTCCTGATGCTGTATTCATTTTCAAGTTCCTTGGTTATGTACTATATATATGTTGAACTTCTTTCGCACCGTACGTAACCAACCGTGCTGATCAGAGGTTATCATTGTCCATATGCAGTACCTTGTGGCAGATTGATTGAAGGCAAGATCTGACAGCTTATTCCTGTGACATTTAACTATGATAAGGACATAGTGCTTGGAATATTAATGTTCTCCGGCGCATTATGCCTTCGCAATTGCAGGAATATTTCAGGAATACTTGAATCAGGGATTCAGTGGACGATTCATTGGGAGAGAGTTGGATATGATGTGTCTGCCCGGAGCCCAGATCTGACAACAACACATGATCATAAAAAATTCCCCAGGGGAATATTTCACCCTTACCCTTACGATTGACAAATATTGAGGAACTCAAAACAGCTGTCCGGAATGATCCCATTGGTAAATTATGATTCCCTTGGGGAAATTATCAATGAGAATATTTCACTCTTACCCTTACGATTGACGATTATTGAGGAACTCAAAAAAGCTTCTCCGGAACTGTCTTTACGGTACTGTATACGGCCATCCACTCGGAAGAATCTGTCAAGGAGAACTTTGGCACGAATCCAGCTGTGTGCTGAGAATGGAAGGAAACACGCGGAGCTGTTCGAATAGAGAGGTACATTGTTGTTTTTTCATGCAATGGGATTGCGTGTCCACCCTGTACATACACATATTTGTTCGTTTCTTTGAATTCCATTGCCACAGTGTCAAGTGTTCTTATCATGTTTCCTCTAAAATGTATAAACTCTTGTAAATAGGCAGAAACATCTGAATACAAAAATGCAATGCAGAATCTTCCTAAAAACAAATAAATAAACAATGATTTATTTCCAGGTTCATCATGTAAACACACATTACATAAACGTACAATAACAGCAAAGAAAATAATGCATTCCGAGTTGATTACCTTTTTAAATCTATTTACCCCTCTTTGTCAATCTACTACTGGATGAAAACCTCTCCACGCCATTTCAGCTATGGGGTTTGTTTGATCATACTTCACCATGCTTGTCTGCGCAGGTTAAATATGGGGCTTGTTTGACAATACTTCACCATGCTAGTCTGCGCAGGTTAGCTATGGGGTTTGTTTGATCATACTTCACCATGCTAGTCTGCGCAGGTTAGCTATGGGGTTTGTTTGATCATACTTCACCATGCTAGTCTGCGCAGGTTAGCTATGGGGTTTGTTTGATCATACTTCACCATGCTAGTCTGCGCAGGTTAAATATGGGGTTTGTTTGATCATACTTCACCATGCTTGTCTGCGCAGGTTAGCTATGGGGTTTGTTTGATCATACTTCACCATGCTTGTCCGCGCAGGTTAAATATGGGGTTTGTTTGATCATACTTCACCATGCTAGTCTGCGCAGGTTAGCTATGGGGTTTGTTTGATCATACTTCACCATGCTTGTCCGCGCAGGTTAAATATGGGGTTTGTTTGACAATACTTCACCATGCTAGTCTGCGCAGGTTAGCTATGGGGTTTGTTTGATCATACTTCACCATGCTAGTCTGCGCAGGTTAGCTATGGGGTTTGTTTGATCATACTTCACCATGCTAGTCTGCGCAGGTTAGCTATGGGGTTTGTTTGATCATACTTCACCATGCTAGTCTGCGCAGGTTAGCTATGGGGTTTGTTTGATCATACTTCACCATGCTAGTCTGCGCAGGTTAGCTATGGGGTTTGTTTGATCATACTTCACCATGCTTGTCTGCGCAGGTTAGCTATGGGGTTTGTTTGACAATACTTCACCATGCTTGTCTGCGCAGGTTAGCTATAGGGTTTGTTTGATCATACTTCACCATGCTAGTCTGCGCAGGTTAGCTATGGGGTTTGTTTGATCATACTTCACCATGCTAGTCTGCGCAGGTTAGCTATGGGGTTTGTTTGATCATACTTCACCATGCTTGTCTGCGCAGGTTAGCTATGGGGTTTGTTTGATCATACTTCACCATGCTAGTCTGCGCAGGTTAGCTATGGGGTTTGTTTGATCATACTTCACCATGCTAGTCTGCGCAGGTTAGCTATGGTGTTTGTTTGATCATACTTCACCATGCTAGTCTGCGCAGGTTAAATATGGGGTTTGTTTGACAATACTTCACCATGCTAGTCTGTGCAGGTTAGCTATGGGGTTTGTTTGATCATACTTCACCATGCTAGTCTGCGCAGGTTAAATATGGGGTTTGTTTGACAATACTTCACCATGCTAGTCTGCGCAGGTTAGCTATGGGGTTTGTTTGATCATACTTCACCATGCTAGTCTGCGCAGGTTAGCTATGGGGTTTGTTTGACAATACTTCACCATGCTAGTCTGCGCAGGTTAGCTATGGGGTTTGTTTGACAATACTTCACCATGCTAGTCTGCGCAGGTTAGCTATGGGGTTTGTTTGATCATACTTCACCATGCTTGTCTGCGCAGGTTAGCTATAGGGTTTGTTTGATCATACTTCACCATGCTTGTCTGCGCAGGTTAGCTATGGGGTTTGTTTGATCATACTTCACCATGCTAGTCTGCGCAGGTTAGCTATGGGGTTTGTTTGATCATACGTCACCATGCTAGTCTGCGCAGGTTAGCTATGGGGTTTGTTTGATCATACTTCACCATGCTAGTCTGCGCAGGTTAGCTATGGGGTTTGTTTGATCATACGTCACCATGCTAGTCTGCGCAGGTTAGCTATGGGGTTTGTTTGATCATACTTCACCATGCTAGTCTGCGCAGGTTAAATATGGGGTTTGTTTGATCATACTTCACCATGCTTGTCTGCGCAGGTTAGCTATGGGGTTTGTTTGATCATACTTCACCATGCTTGTCCGCGCAGGTTAAATATGGGGTTTGTTTGATCATACTTCACCATGCTAGTCTGCGCAGGTTAGCTATGGGGTTTGTTTGATCATACTTCACCATGCTTGTCCGCGCAGGTTAAATATGGGGTTTGTTTGACAATATTTCACCATGCTAGTCTGCGCAGGTTAGCTATGGGGTTTGTTTGATCATACTTCACCATGCTAGTCTGCGCAGGTTAGCTATGGGGTTTGTTTGATCATACTTCACCATGCTAGTCTGCGCAGGTTAGCTATGGGGTTTGTTTGATCATACTTCACCATGCTAGTCTGCGCAGGTTAGCTATGGGGTTTGTTTGATCATACTTCACCATGCTAGTCTGCGCAGGTTAGCTATGGGGTTTGTTTGATCATATTTCACCATGCTTGTCTGCGCAGGTTAGCTATGGGGTTTGTTTGACAATACTTCACCATGCTTGTCTGCGCAGGTTAGCTATAGGGTTTGTTTGATCATACTTCACCATGCTAGTCTGCGCAGGTTAGCTATGGGGTTTGTTTGATCATACTTCACCATGCTAGTCTGCGCAGGTTAGCTATGGGGTTTGTTTGATCATACTTCACCATGCTTGTCTGCGCAGGTTAGCTATGGGGTTTGTTTGATCATACTTCACCATGCTAGTCTGCGCAGGTTAGCTATGGGGTTTGTTTGATCATACTTCACCATGCTAGTCTGCGCAGGTTAGCTATGGTGTTTGTTTGATCATACTTCACCATGCTAGTCTGCGCAGGTTAAATATGGGGTTTGTTTGACAATACTTCACCATGCTAGTCTGTGCAGGTTAGCTATGGGGTTTGTTTGATCATACTTCACCATGCTAGTCTGCGCAGGTTAAATATGGGGTTTGTTTGACAATACTTCACCATGCTAGTCTGCGCAGGTTAGCTATGGGGTTTGTTTGATCATACTTCACCATGCTAGTCTGCGCAGGTTAGCTATGGGGTTTGTTTGACAATACTTCACCATGCTAGTCTGCGCAGGTTAGCTATGGGGTTTGTTTGACAATACTTCACCATGCTAGTCTGCGCAGGTTAGCTATGGGGTTTGTTTGATCATACTTCACCATGCTTGTCTGCGCAGGTTAGCTATAGGGTTTGTTTGATCATACTTCACCATGCTTGTCTGCGCAGGTTAGCTATGGGGTTTGTTTGATCATACTTCACCATGCTAGTCTGCGCAGGTTAGCTATGGGGTTTGTTTGATCATACGTCACCATGCTAGTCTGCGCAGGTTAGCTATGGGGTTTGTTTGATCATACTTCACCATGCTAGTCTGCGCAGGTTAGCTATGGGGTTTGTTTGATCATACGTCACCATGCTAGTCTGCGCAGGTTAGCTATGGGGTTTGTTTGATCATACTTCACCATGCTAGTCTGCGCAGGTTAGCTATGGGGTTTGTTTGACAATACTTCACCATGCTTGTCTGCGCAGGTTAGCTATGGGGTTTGTTTGATCATACTTCACCATGCTAGTCTGCGCAGGTTAGGCAAAGTGGGGGTTCCCAGCACCAGTTTACATACCACTCATGACTGATGCCTAGCCGTAGCCAGGAATCAAACTCGGGTTGTGCTGTTTCATCGTGCAGTGTGACAACCATTGCAGCATTAGCACCACTATTGCCACCTCAGTAGTTTCAATTAAGTAGATATGGTGTTTAAAGAGCCATTGAGCCTGTGAAACATCAGCTGCTCAATTAAAGAAATACAATACTGTACGTATAAGCAGTTCTTATTTCTCGATATTGTATTTGTAAGGTGCTTTTGTCATTGGAAGTGTGAATGCATTCAGTTTATTTTTCACACGGTATAACTGTAATATACAAGTTCACTTTGCTTTTATGCAGTTTAAAATTTGCACAGTATCCTTCACCCAAAAAGGCGTCGTGGCACATACCTACAATGTAGCAGATACATCATCTCCATCATCATCATCTACATGAGATACCCTTCAAACAGGCAGTATTACACTCTTATATGCAATTGTTTTATTCATAGGCATTAGTTTCCTCCAACATGCAAGCATCCTCATGAAAAATTTGGTAATACATTTCAAATATAGCCGTATATATAATGTATAAAGGTGCAGCCCTGCAACCGCTTGCTTACGTCACGGCTGACGGAAGGGCATCCACCGGAGGGAGCTCTAGAGAACTTCTCTCGAGGGTATTTGGCCTACTCTTCCACGCTGACCGGACGTCTTGCTGGGTGAACAGAGGTTGCACATAGAGGCAGACCTGATGATGCAGGCAGTGATGGAAAGAAAACTGGCACAATTTTGACACACGTGTGGGATGCACAACAACAGGACAATTAGAAGTGTCGTTGTTCGGAAAAATTTAAAGTAACCGGAAAGAGAGCGAGACCTCGCCGAGTAGTGGCTTGACGACGACATCACGAGATTGGTGCCTGAAAGATGTGGCACTGCTTGAGCATATTGGCACAAGACAGAGGAAAGTGGAAACTAATAAAGAAATGTGCAGTGGACGCCTGCGGGCTATCTGCCCATGGATCGTGATGATGATGATGAACAGAGGTGGCGGGGTGGGAGGGGAAGGGGGGAAGGGGTTGGGGGGGAGATTCAGAAACGTGCCCCATCGTTTCGACTGCTGCGCCGAGTGATCGAATGTTTGTGGCGACTTCTCAATTGAATAAGCACATTTTTTTTTAAACACGCTTTAATGAAATGTACCGTACTAGCAATGGAAGAACCCCACGAATTCAGGACGTGGCCCCGAAGCTTGCCATAACGTAAGGAAGCGTGGTCAATGACAGCCAACGTCAGTTGACCGTGGACAATTAGAGCCAAGCCGAAACATAACTTATAAAAAATATATTTTTAAATATGTTTTTTATGATAGAATATAATATTGTCATCAGTATGACATACGTATACCAAGTTTGCAGTCGATACCACATTGGGAAGTGGGTAAAAATTGAGTTAGAAGATTTGAGGATACAACAACAGAGTGAGTTAATAAAAAGCATGTAAAAATAATCAGAATAAAAGGGCTTGCTATTACGCCTCCGCAGAATCACAATTATTACCATATTTAATGCACGTTATCGATAGATATATATAAGTCCGAAGCAGCTGATTTATGCAAAATGCTTTAAAAATGTTGGGGAGGATTTCTTACAGGTATTTGGTTTTATTCCTCCTTGAGGCTTGAATATGAATGTTATGTTCATGCACATTGGGGATTTAAATATTACATGGTATAGACCCTGGGCAAAAGTGTAACGTAAATTGATGGAAAAGTGGCTTTTAATGTTTTTATTTTATTTGAAGGTACTCTGAGAAGTACAGCTACCATTGTGCACCAAGAGAAAAAAACGGGGGGAATTTAAAACAAGAACTTACTGATGCGGTATAATTTCACGGTATGTGTTATGCTTATGCAAAGTTTAACGAAGTTTATGGACAACATTGGTAAAACCATTTAACGAAACACTTCTCTGCTCATAATATGTCTGTGAAGGCTTAGGCATTTTTGTTCAGATAATAGTAAATGTATTTGATGGTATTCCCCTTTGAACTGATGTGCCTGTGAATGCATGGCAGGTTTTTTTGGGGGGTATTTTAAATGAAAGCTATGTTTATAATGTAGATAGTTGAATGCAACGCATATCTAATGGATGCGCTCCACCTTACGTGGATGGCTACTTCTGTTTACTTTGTTGGATTAAATGGGGCCTTGATGAACATTCCACTGGCAACAGCTTTCCCCACAGCCAATGTTCTGGTAATCAAGGGTAGTCTTTATAATGACACCTTTGCTGAAAAAAAGGTGGCACAGACATCTGCTCCACAATCACCCACTAAGGCAAAGTTAGGTGTAAAGTGAGGGTAATTCTGCTGAAGCATCGTTGCCTCGTGACATAATCACCACCCACACAGACAGAGAAAGAGATGACCAATCAGCGACTCAATCAGTTTGGCACACAAAGACGCACGAACCTACTCGTGCAGGTGCGCGTCTCGTTTGCTTTGTATAAAAAAACGAATTGTTGATGCTGCTTCTCAGTTGGCAGTGGTGCACAAGCACAGCTAAAAACAATTCAACATATTTATCAACAACACTGTCTTAAAAATTGGGGTCTAACTTACTTCTCTGGCATCTGTATGTGCTGTGAAGAAGGGTCATTGTCCAGAACACCTCTTTATATGCATATTCTTTTCAAGACAGTATTGTTGGCGAAGGTGTTGAGTTTTTCTTGTTGTTACACAACAACAAAAGTTCCACAGAGTTTGAATGGTTCTGCAATCATCACAGAATCATTCTGCAAAAGGTAAAGAGTGCCGAATGCCCTCTGTAGAGTGACATGTTCAAAATCTTGAACGCGTGGAGAATTATTGCTAAGGGACCTTAATTTCACGTCATGGGAGGGTGTTGTTGTTGTGCTGCTCGCATTCATCAAATGTACATTTGTGCTTTGCGCATGTTCCTTATCAAGGTCGAAGTGGACAGCCACTACTGTTGATCGAGACGCATATCTGCCACGACTACTTGCCTTCTGCAAGGTACCACACACAATACAAGGTCCTCACCTGCCCTACAAGGTTTGCCTGTACAGTAACAAACTGTCTTCAAGCCTGCCACCCCCCCACCCCGTCAATGACCAGAGGCAAACCACCGCGATTCATTTCCCAGTAACTTGCCATTTGCCATCCGTCACACGTGATGCGCACATCACAACCTCCTCTTCCCTGCTTATATCAAACAATGCTTCCTTGTCAAACGCCACTCACAATGGCCCTAACTTTTCAAGCCTCACCTTTAAGTAGTTATATCCTAATAGCATGCAATCCTATGCACCCTGCATTGTTAAAGCACATCTCTCTGACCCATACGTAACAACAAGCTTCCATTCAGTCTCAGACGCCTGTTTAAGAACACCGAGGTTGACTGGTATTCCCTTCTTCTTGGTTCTTTCGGTAAAGTCACGTAGAAGGGAAGTAATAAAATAATAAAAATAAAACATAATAAAATTATTCTCACGACGTTTCGGCCACAACGCAAGCAGCCGTCCTCAGGTGAAAACCAGGTCCGTCGAGGCGACAGAGTCTGAATGAAACAGCACACGAGCTTGGAGCATATATATGTAAGCTGGGCGCCTTGACAAAAGAATTTGCATATCAAGAGGAATTTAGCATATTTATGGGAAATGCAGGAATGTGATTAGTACTACATATGCATGTGCATTATGCAGGATTAACAGCATCAAAGGGAGCTGCAGTTACCGAAAGAACCAAGAAGATGAATCCCTGCAGTCACGAAAGCTTTAAATGGTATTCCCTTATAAAGTAGTTTATGTTATGATTTATGCAAAACGACATTACACCTACCTGCAGATTCTCTCTTCTTGATGTTGTATGCGTGCAATTTCCATATATTAGCATTGTGATGGTTGTCTTTTTGATGATTATGGAACACAACTGTGAGTTCCATGCCCACATGACCTCATGCTGGTTAACTGTAGAAGTGAGTGACCATTAGGACTGGGCATCTTCGTTGTATAACTATATGCAACTCCAATGTCTTTGAGATCGCACCCATATAACCTCACGTTTGTTATTCCTTGTTGAAGGGGAGGGTGACCATCAGGTCTGGAGCATAGGCTGTTTCCAACTATATGTGGCCACTTCATGTTGTGCGGGTTCACCATCAGGTAACCTTCTAAATGTGTCTTCATTAAGGTAGGAAATTACCATAAATGCATGGTTTTGGAACCAGGGTAGATTTAAGGATAAATAAACAAGTTAAGATTCTGGGGAGCCAAGTCGAGAAACCCGATTTAAGTTTAAACACAGAACACAGAACAACTCGTCCTTTTCCCATCAGGCAGGCTCCGTGCATATATTGATCGTAAAAAGTGTAGTAATTGTTTTTTGCTCCTGCAAAGCTCTGGGCAAGACTGCTTCGGAAGCTAACTCGGCGAAAAATGCCGCCTTCGATGCAGACTTTTAGCTGAGATATACCCTTAGGTTGTTAGTTTACTACTAATTTTGCAAGGTACAAAAAACTTAATTGCAGAATGGTTTCGACAATGTTGCGATTCCGGCGTCCCACTCATTCCACCGTGTGGACTGAGGCTTACTCTGTGGTTCTTTCGGTTAAGTCACGTGGGTAGAAAAAGAAAAACATATACATCACGATGTTTCGATCGCAACACAAGCGGTCGTCCTCAGGCGGAAAAAAATTATCCAGCAGTGGAACTGCTGAACCAGGAAGAACACAGCGAGAGAGCTGTTACAACAAGACGTTATATACGTGGCGAAGGGCAAGCAGGCGGGGTCTGAGCTGGAAAGGAATTCCATCCCCGCATGCAAGCACGTCAGTTGTGTTAATGGCAGAGAGATTAAGGGAGAGAGATTAGCATGAAATGAGCTTCCGTCGCCGCATAAGAGTATCGCCCCCGCATATGCGCACAACAGCAGTGTTAATGGGAGATTAGAATTATGTTGATGGGAGAGATTAGGCAGAGACTGAGGCTTGGTAACGAGAGTTCCATGAGTAGTGTAAAAGCAGCTAATGAACAACCGTTTCAGAATAATTACCAGTTTGTCTTTTATTATAAACGGCCATAATTCTACCAAAATAGGGCTTAATTATAACAAATCCCCTACCCCCACTCTTTTATTAATTGGGTCTCAGAGTAAAAGCTCAAAAAGATGCTTAATAATGTATTTCTGATGCCAGGAAATTACATACATCTATTTCTTCAATCCAAACGTATATTTCTTTGTTATGTCAGCATGTTATGTAAGGAAATGAAAAGTAAATATTCTGATAAAACTGTAAGTGTTTGGGATGTAACGTTAGGACTGTACTTCTATGTTAATAACAATAATAATGTATTTTACTTACCCATGAAGACCTTAAATAAGTCAATGAGTATAATGAATGTTACATGGGGAGGGGTTTGAGAGAGCTTTGATGACTGCATAAAAGTTTTTACTGAATGAAATGTTTTTTATCTTACCTATAAAAGTCAAGCAGATGTATTTGATATCAATTCGTCATTTACATTTTTTATATGAATTAGTACTAATATAATCAATTCCAGAAAAACCTTTTCTAAAAACAGCATCCTCATGTTGATTGGCTGGCCTCTAAATCTTAATTTTAATTTTGGAGCTTTCGTGACTGCAGGAATTATTATTTGGTTCTTTCGGTAAAGTCACGTATAAAGATAAAATAATAAATTAAATAATAGCATACGACGTTTCGATTGCAACACAAGCAATCATCATCAGGTATAAATGAAATAGCAACAAAAAATCTAACCAGAAAACTATAGACAGACATATAAGCAGACAGATATCACCAAGATACACTTCTACAGGGAAGTTCCAAGTTTACCTTTTTCTCTCTCTCTGGGTTTTTTGTTCTCTCTCTCTGCCTGTATATTTAGTGTACTTTTTTCTGTCTACACTCGTTTTTTGTCATTCTTATGTTCTGCTCTGTCTGTGTGTCTCCGTTCCTCTTGTTTTTATGTTTTGTCTTTCTTTGGAATTTTTACACTTAAATTCTAACTTAGCAATCTTTGAAATACGTAATCGACCAGGCTATGCGTTAATTGTGTGTTGACCGACTCTGTGTTGTATTACATAACATTTCGATATTTTGCTAGGTTATTAAATTTAGTGTGTTCTTTCTCCCTCTCTCCTAATGTTCAAGCCTGCGTACTTTACTACGCGTTCTTCGTACTCATTGACATGTAAATGTTTTCTCTAACCCCTCCCTCTCTCTGCCTCCGCCTCCTCTGTCTATTTAAGGCCACCCCACAGAGACGATCTCCCTCTCTGTACCTGTGTTACTCTCTCTATGTTTCTTGGTGATATCTGTCTGCTTATATGTCTGTCTATAGTTTTCTGGTTAGATTTTTTGTTGCTATTTCATTTATACCTGATGATGATTGCTTGTGTTGCAATCGAAACGTCGTATGCTATTCTTTAATTTATTATTTTATCTTTATACGTGACTTTACCGAAAGAACCAAATAATAATGGCCTCTAAATCTTCTGTTATTCTGTTCTCAATCATCTATGTGAATACATCATATATATGTGCCAAGGGGAAAATTGGTGTATAATTCTTCAAGTCAGTTTTAATCACCCTATTCAGTACAAAAATGTTTGAGAGATCATTCCATTAATTATAGTATTTAATTTACGTTTAAACATTTAGGGAAAACCGCCTGATAGTTTTGTTCCAGTGATTGGTCCCACTGCTTTGATGACATCCATAGTTAGACTAGTCCAGCAGTTATCCATGTTTTAATGCTGCAAAGGGCATTGTTGACATCTGGAACTTCCTCTCTGTCATGTAAAAAAAGCATTTCTGGGAATTTGTACACTTTTGTTATAAAGAACTGCATACAATTCCTCCACACATTTTAAGATTCTGAATCTATCGAAAAATTTTTTATGATTCCTTATTTTGAATCTACTTTTATTATCATCAACTAAACATGTCAAATACGGTGTGCTGAGCATAATAAGATTTTGGGGGAATTACAACCTTCTTTCTTGTTTCATCTTGTTCTTGTAGAATCTCCAAAATGATGATTGAAGAAAAGTGCCTTGGTGATGCAAAAATTAAAATTAAGACGTGTACATTTTTATTAATATATTTGGAATGTTCCCAATTGCCACAATAACATGTCTTTGGAACGCTTTGAAATCAATTTCCAGTTTTCTCGTCTCTATTTTGTTACAACCTAATTTATTTTGCCTTTCCATGTCATATTCAATTACACGAATTTTAGACATTCCATAACATTCTTTTTTTGTCGTTCCGTGCTCTGTTTTGCCATCCCTGTTCATATATAGTATATGTAATATGTATATAGAACAGAAACACAACCACCAAGTCAGTAGATAAATCAATAGATTGTGCTGAGCACAGACCCAACGGTCCAAAACGTCCATTGGCCAGCAACAATCAGCACTAACAGCATCGCAAAAGGTAAGAGTGAAGCAACTAAACAGACATCAAGTTGTCCAGCAGGCTCTAAATCCCCCACAGTCTGGAACTCCCTTGCCCGGCTTTCAGTGTTGTGCAATCCAACTGTTCCCATTTAAGTTCGTCGTTTTTTCGTTTGCACATGCCCGACTGCCTCTCGCTCTCTCTAGACACATTATATAACCACCATTTCTCCACAGCATAATGAGATGTGGTCTTATTCAGACGCTATATATAAATCCGAACTGCAATTGCGGTTGACGTACTCTACACCGCAGTTCGTGGTGGTAAGTGGTAAAGGAGAGCAGGAAGGGTTAACTATTGGGGCAAAGGAGATTGCATGCAGACCCTTTCACTGCCTGCTATGGGAATTGAAGTGCTCAATATAAATTACCCAGACATGGAAGCTCCAATTAAGTATTACTAATTATTTGACTCCATGACTGGGAAATTAATAGTGGTTTGCTATATTTTAATAAGGAAGTGACAGGGTACATAACAAACTAGGCCATGCACCTTTCCTCATGAGCACTTATCC
This sequence comes from Lethenteron reissneri, assembly GCF_015708825.2. Classification (NCBI taxonomy): domain Eukaryota; kingdom Metazoa; phylum Chordata; class Hyperoartia; order Petromyzontiformes; family Petromyzontidae; genus Lethenteron; species Lethenteron reissneri. Next base: position 6,722,214 of record NC_083805.1, read on the forward strand.
TGAAATATTACTTTAAAAAAAACCCGCTGTATAACCACCATGTGCTTTTATAGGAGTGTTAATTTCAATATTTAATTACAATTTCTTAAATTTAAAACGAGAAGCATGCACGACACAACGTTAATTTGCATGCCATTGAAACCATGCATTATCTTCTTTAGTAGCGGTGCACGGCTCATATAGTGAGCTCATATATGAGCCGTGGGATTATTTTAAGACCATATTCTACGATTGTTAGAGTGTAATATGTACTGCTTTGCAATTTCAATTGTTCATAATAGTGTCCCTGTGGCATCCCAACAATAATCATATTATAACAGGATTAATTAACTACTTGCATTTGATTATGGTGTAATGCAACACAAATCCATATTCTCTCTGTTGATAATGTTGCCATTCAACTAACTAATGCTCTTAGCAACCATGACGTGAATTTATGACATGAGGCGTTAACTTTTTCCACACAGCGCATGAAGCTTTAGGGTATTTATTTCTCGGACTCTTTCTGAAAGCCCGTTTTCTTTCAACAAAATGTGTTATTAAACACAAATTTTAAGCTTGGGAGCTAATGCACAGCATTTTTTTTTATTGAATCACAATTCTCTTTAAAATTATTTTCTTATATGCAAATGCCAGGAGAGCTGTCATTCCTTGTGTTACCTGTTAACATTTTCTTGGGTCTTTCGGTAAAGTCACGTAGTTAGGTTCAAAGAAAATAACTACGACGTTTTGATCGCAACACAAGCGGTCATCTAAAGACGACCGCTTGTGTTGCTTTTATAAATATGAATTCCTGCAGTTACGAAAGCTTTAAGTCAAGATTTACCTGTTAACCTTTGAGGATGTAAATTTTTATTTAAAACTTTCTTGACTGCAGGAATTCATATTCTTTGGTTCTTCCAGTAAAGTCACGTAGATAGGAAAATAATAAGAAAATAAAGTGAATAAAAATTAAATAAAAACAAAAACCACGAACGTTTCGATTGCAACACCAGCAGTTGTCATCAGGTAAAGGGGGTTAGCCTCTAAAGGCAAAGTGTTTATAAAGGTTTAGAGATGGGCGTAGCTCAAGTGTGTCAGCAGCATGGGCGGGGCAGCTCATGTAGGCCGGCAGTGGGTCTCCACCAAAAGAGCCTCCAGTCAATCATTGCGCCTCGCTCCACACACCCACACTGCTGATGGTGGAGGTTGACAAGAAAACACAAATCAAGTGATGACCCAAAGTGGTTGATGACATCTTTCCAATGATTGCCGAGTTCATAACCATCCTCTCGGTTGAAATTGTGTCTATGAGGATGTATGGCCAAGTAAGATTACATATATCACACCTCTTCCTTAGGATGATTTTGTGAGGCTGTGATAGTGTGACTTTACTTTGTGTGGTTGCCTGCTGAACTGTCACATGTGAGACAGGATATGGAGAAACATATTTTCATATAAAAAATACAGAGACAAGAAATACAACTTTTTAGAAAGAGCATCTACTGAGCAGATGGAGCAATGAAATCAGCTCGTGCGCAAGGATTTATGAGGATTATAACATTGCAGGATCATAGAACTAAATTAAAACTAAACAATTTTTTTTTATCTTACCAGGTAAGGCCCACTGAGCTATACAGCTCTTTTTCAGAAGCGACCTGGCCACAAATGATAGCTCAACGAAGTGGCTTATCGCGTGGACATTTATAGCAGCCAAATACTCTAAACGCATGTTTCTAAATCGGAGAACCCGGAGAAAAATCTACGCGACCACAAGGAGAACACGCCAACTCCAAACATACAGGTGACAGGGTCGGGGTCGAACCCACAACCTCCTCCATGCCTGGCGAGATAGTTAACATATTGCCACCGTGGCACTGTTGGATCTATGCCCTGTTTTCCGTTATTAATATTAAGAATAATTAAGAAAAAAAAACTATTTCTCTTTTTATTATATCTATATATACCTTTTAATTAAAAATTGAAAACAACCCACTACAAACACACCAGGAATCTGTGAAACGGCCATTAAACTGGTAAGAAGTCGGTGACAGAGAGGTCATAGACATCCAGATGGACAAAAGATGTATGGACTAACCTCCCAAAGACATCTGGAGATGCACAGATAAGGTGCAGAGCAAACAACGGTTGAAACTCGCGTTTTCTTAACGTTTTCCTTACCGAAAAGTAGAAACTTAACATAGATAATTAACCAACAAACAATAATATTATTATTAGTAATTCCCTTATATTCACCGCATACATATTATTTAGAAGTATATGTTTCCTATCTACACGACCTTCCGAAAAACTAAAGAGTACGAATTCCAGAAAGCTTAAGTGTGTAGTGACATAAGAAGGGAGGGGCTGCTGTAGGCTCTGGGTTCCCAGGTGGGTCCAGACGCGTAATCCCCTGGGCGCCAGGCGCTGGGTTCCCAGGGGGTCCAGACGCTTAAGCCTCTGGGCGCCACCAACGGGGGGGGCTGTGTGTGCTCTGTGGGATGTCTGGTGGCGCACACGGCCCCACCCCTCGTTGGGGACTGGGCATATAACCGGAGCTCCCTGGACGATCGGGCCCAGTTGTAACCCAAGACCCAAGACCCACGACCAGCCATCTGAAGACCCTGGGATGCTGCGAGAGCCAGCGCTGGGACTCTGGAACTCCCGACGCTACGACCTTGTGAGGGCGAGTCCAGAGCGTAGCCAGAGTAGAGTATCTAGTGTATCTAGGCTGTGTAGCTAGGCTGTGTACCTAGGCTGTAACAGAGTATCAGGACTGTTGGAGTGTTGTATTGTAATAAAGAAGTTACATCTACAAGTGTCTCCGGAACCCGTTACATTTGGTGTTAGAAGTGGCTATGGAGACAAGAGTAAGCCACGTACCTTCAGTCCTGACGGCGATGAAGAGGAGCAGGCAGCGATGGGGCGGCCAACGCCGGCCGACAGCGACGCTGCACCGCCGGCCGACAACAACGCCGCACCGCCGGCTGAGCAGCTGTCTGCTCCGCCGACCGTCCCCTCTCCAGCGTCGGGAGCAGAGATGGAGGCGCTGCTTCGCCTCGCAGAGCTGCTCTGCGCCACCGCCTCCCTCCTGGGCGAGCTGCGGTGCTCGCGGCCGATGGCGGCGGGAGGGAGAGAGGCGGCGCGGCGCTCGCCCGAGCCCGCCGCCGCCATTCCCCCCACGGATGTGAGAGATACTTCCGGGTGTGTCGTCACTTCCACCAGAGGAGCAGTGACCGCTGGGAGCGACGTCACTTCCGGGCCCAGCGTGTGCCAACCCGACGACGCCGCGTCATCAGCGCTGCGTCCCTCACCGCCGGGTGACAGCTGTTGGCAACCTAGCATACCGCGTCATCAGCGCTGCGACCGGACAGTGAGGGCGCCATTCTTACTGTAACCAGCGCCGGGGCCGGCACATGGACCGACTCGCTGCTCGCCGCCTTTGCTGCTCTGGCCAAAGGTTGGAGGTCGGGAGACCAGGCCCCTGACACTTCGTACATTTTACGCGCTCCGGATTAATGATTTTTTTGTTGATATTTTCTTCGTTGTCGTCGGGGAGTCGTGACTGTTGTTGGGTAAACTGTGTGGAGCTTCGCCCGTGAGTGTTGTCAATGTGTGTGCGAAACTTTGCTTGTGATTGTTAACAATGTATGGTTTATATTGAGCTTTGTTCGTGATTGTTAATGTATAGCTTGTGCTGTCATTGTTAACGATGTATATACTGTATGGGGCATTTATCTTGAGATGGTGACATGCTGCCAAGGATTTGGAATTGTCATGCTGGCTCTCAAATATCTTGGGGTGCAGATCCTGACCAGGATGTCCCAGCGGGTGTTGCGTGTCTAACACGAGAGTTGTGGTCCCGTCATGCTATGGCTGACGGCTTGACCTGACAGCCCGGAGATAGACACTCCGTGGCATGTCTAGCCTAGTGGGCTGTGTGCTCACATGGCTCGGAGAGTGTGGTCCCGTCATGCTATAGCTGACGGCTTGACCTGACAGCCCGGAGATTGAAACACTCCGTGGCATGTCTAGCCTAGTGGGCTGTGCGCTCACATGGCTCGGAGAGTGTGGTCCCGTCATGGAATAGCTGACGGCTTGACCTGACGGCCCGGAGGTTGAGACCCTCCGTGGTACGTCTGGAGCAGTAGGCTCACCCTGACGGCCCGGAGATTGAAACACTCCGAGGCGCGTTGAAACAGTGGGCTGGAGATTCGTGGTGTTCAGGTGTAGTTGTCCCGTTACGTTGGGACTGTATCCCTCAGTTGTTAGGGTGCATGTTGTGCAGGGAGTGAACAATGGGTCGTCTCAGATCGGTCGGTACAGCTATATGCTGCGATGCGAGTCTTGGAGAGAGATTGGGTCTCAGATCGGTCGGTACAGCTATATGCTGCGATGCGAGTCTTGGAGAGAGGTTGGGTCTCAGATCGGTCGGTACAGCTATATGCTGCGATGCGAGTCTTGGAGAGAGGTTGGGTCTCAGATCGGTCGGTACAGCTATATGCTGCGATGCGAGTCTTGGAGAGAGGTTAGGTCTCAGATCGGTCGGTACAGCTATATGCTGCGATGCGAGTCTTGGAGAGAGGTTGGGTCTCAGATCGGTCGGTACAGCTATATGCTGCGATGCGAGTCTTGGAGAGAGACTGGGTTGAAGTCCCCCCCGATATGGCCGACGTGCGCGGTTTTAGGATGGAGACGCCACGTTGGAAAGGCGGGGGGTGCAAACGGTTGACATGTAATGTGGGTGGTGGTCCTCATTGAGGGCTGCTGGGACGCAAGCACGGGATGCCTTTTGGAGATGCGGTTCATGCGTGCGGCCACCATTTATGGACAGGAGCAGGCAGATTTATTTTGTTTGTGTCATGTAAATTTTATATATATATATTTTTAAAATGTAGATACTGGAGCAGCCCTGAAGTACGACTTCTTTGCCCAGTACATGGGTCGGCCCTGAAGTACGACTTCTCGACCCGGGACGTAGACAGACGTCCGGATAAGTGCGTGTAGAGGGATGCTCGACATGTTGGTCTTCGCCTTCTCTCCACCTGACGGATGGGAGGCTGGCAGGGTGGTGTGGATCCCTGCCATCCATGCGGTGATTGTGTGATTTCGGTTCGATTACCGGTGTTGGTTGGGCATCCAACGCGTCGGAATCTATATATTTGTTGTTGTTAATTCCCCGTTTTCTATGCGGATCCCGAGGAGGGCTAGGTGGGCCGCGGGTCGTTTGTTCACGTGTCATTGCTTCACCTTTTTGTTGATTGATGCTTGTATATAGTGTAGAGTTGTACAGGTTGGTTATGGTATTTATGGTTGCTTTGTTGTTCTCTTTTCTTTTCCTGTTGAAGCTCGCGTATTTTTTTTTCTTCTCTCTCTCCCTTTCGTTAATTTAAACTTTCTAATTATTGACAGCCGGGACGGCTGGAGGCTACATAGAGGGGGGTAATGTAGTGACATAAGAAGGGAGGGGCTGCTGTAGGCTCTGGGTTCCCAGGTGGGTCCAGACGCGTAATCCCCTGGGCGCCAGGCGCTGGGTTCCCAGGGGGTCCAGACGCTTAAGCCTCTGGGCGCCACCAACGGGGGGGGCTGTGTGTGCTCTGTGGGATGTCTGATGGCGCACACGGCCCCACCCCTCGTTGGGGACTGGGCATATAACCGGAGCTCCCTGGACGATCGGGCCCAGTTGTAACCCAAGACCCAAGACCCACGACCAGCCATCTGAAGACCCTGGGATGCTGCGAGAGCCAGCGCTGGGACTCTGGAACTCCCGACGCTACGACCTTGTGAGGGCGAGTCCAGAGCGTAGCCAGAGTAGAGTATCTAGTGTATCTAGGCTGTGTAGCTAGGCTGTGTACCTAGGCTGTAACAGAGTATCAGGACTGTTGGAGTGTTGTATTGTAATAAAGAAGTTACATCTACAAGTGTCTCCGGAACCCGTTACAAGTGCATGTGCACTTAACCTCAGGACATAAAAAAAATTAACTCAGAATAAAGCACCAATCTCTGGAGAACTAAACTTGGCGAAGCCCAAAATAATAATGTGACGAGGATCATGGCGAATATTCATTAAACATAGACGAATGATAACCCCGATACCAAGACCGAAGGAACTCATAAAATATAATTCAAGAATAAATGTAACACACAGGACCACATAAATGTATTGCAAACATCTCCTCAGCCACCTTTGTCTTCCAGCAGGGCCTGACAAGCAAAGAGGGAGTAAAAAGGTCACAAAGGGCGGAGGGGGGGGGGGTTTGTGCTGACATGGTTTGTTTTCTCTCGCAAGAGACGCGGAGAAACGAGAGGGTGCTCACGCTTGAGTTAAACACGGCCGCCTTTGTCTCCCCGCAGCACAAACAAATGGCCCATGAATACTTGGAGGGTTAGGAAGGTCGCGAGGAGGGGACGCGGTGATGTCTGCTTATTCTCGCTCTGTTTTAGTTTGTTTTTCTCTCGCAAAAGAGAGAGGAGGGTGATCACGTTTTGAGCACAAACAGCAAGATTTGCACACGCAAGCAAAATAACATTCCCCACCCCTCCTCCCAGAATGGTTACACCGCTGGGTCTTTACTAATAAACACGCACACGACACACGAAACACACGAACGCAGATGTGTTCAACCCACAGAAAGATATATGACGGCCTTCAAACAACTCGGGAAGATTGAGTGGATTTTCTGAATATAAGCCGGGGAAAAATCCATTCAACTCAGATCGCCAGGGCTCTGAGCCCCAACTCGTCGCCAGGGCTTCGACTCCACCACAGATCGTCAAGAAGTTTTCGTCATTCAGAATGACGAGGTTCGCGGAGTAGCGACGCGTAGCTACAAGCCGAGGTCTGCACCACCTGAGAAGAATCGCTACCCCGAGTCGCAGAGCTGCGAGTGAAGCCAACAAAGACGCCAACGTCCACCCTGTCACGAACGAAGCATCGCTCCTCGTCAGAGTGACGACCAGCGAACAACCCGCAGGAAAGGCGGAGATCGCTGAACGAGCGCCAACGTGCGCCACCGTGCGCCACCTTGCGCCACCGTGCGCGACCGTGCGCCACTGTGCGCCACCGTGCGCCACCGAGCGACACCGTGCGCCACCGGGCGCCACCGGGCGCCACCGTGCGCCACCGAGCGACACCGAGCGACACCGAGCGACACGAGCGACCGAGCATCTTCAAGGACAGCATCGTGCCAACTCGTCATCGAGCAGTGGAGAGAGAGAGAGAGAGCAAAAGCCGAGCGACACGCCGAGCGAGGGAGCAGCACGACTCGATGCGGCCACGCCCCACCCAGAGGAAGCTGGCCGCTGTTCGTATCCTCCCACACCACACAAGCTAACGACACAACTCCCGACTCTAAGACACAATTAATATTACAAGGGGACAACGCACACACAGCACGCACACGAATAAGACTTTAAAAGAAAACTGTCTTTGCGTTTCAAAAAGGGTTGCCATTTCGAGGTGGTGCGTTCAATATCAACTGATCGTGCAAAGCAGTTGCTGCCGTCGAGTTACATGAATAAGAAATGTTTTAGTCATTCATTTTCGTTAACTGCATAATTTCGCCAATGAAGAAGTATTTTTAGTCATTCAATTTCGTTAATTGCATAAGATTGCCCATGAATTTATTGACGTATACTCGCTTTCGCATACTAGAGTGTCATGTGCTTGTTTAGAATTAAAATTGCTTAACACCAACTGTTCGAGTGCTTCTTTCCAAGTCCATGCAGAACTATCTTATTCTTGATAACTGTATCCTGTGATGAGATCTGAACCTGGAGACCTAAAAATAACAAACACACTAAGATAATCGGTAAACGTTTAATCGATGATAATCGTGTTATCCTGATTGATATAACTCTGGATAAACGAAGCTGAGCCTAATTATCACAACTGCACACATTAACATAACCGCAAGCATCCGCATAAATTACTACGATTATCTCTACGATTATCATAATTTATGCATATAATTACATGCATTATCATAACTTATGCACGTTAATACACACACTATCATAATTAATGCGATTTGCGCATTTTTTGGAAAAGTATTAATTTTTATTATTTTTATCAAAATTTCATAACCCAACACATACAACAGCACCCCAAGCCATCACCATGAGAAATGGTGATGGATGGGGACGCCTTCATCAGCAGTGAATTGATTATGGCTGATGATGATTATGAACACCATTGCACAGAAAATGTTTGTGTTAAAATATAAACAAAACATATACTGCCCATATTAAATGCATAATTGTGATACTGCGTTGCTATGGCACACAAGCACAAAAAAACCCAATACGTTTGCCAATAACACTGTCGATATCAATGGTAACATTTATAATAGGCAACGTTTTGGTAAATGGCTCTTCTTCATAGCACATACACGCGTTATTATTAACTACGAACGTGTTGAGTTTTTTGTACACTCATACTGCCTAACTGCGGGGCAAGCTCATCTCAGCTGTCTGTGTATTTCTGCAGGAACAGTGGCATAAACAATTTAGACCGGCTTTCTGGTCTGCTCTGTGCGGTACAGCCCAATGCCTGTAGGGCAATGGTATTTCAGAAGTCTGCGGTAGAGCGGCGTAGCCATGGTTCACGCGCTATGCTATTAACCCAGCAAAACCGAGATATATTGCTGGCCACGGATAACACCAGTGGTGAGCAATTCACAAACTGTTTCTGGACCCGTTATTCACCATCCCACACTGACTAGTGTGGTCAAGTGTAGCCTACGACTGCCATTGATTGGGGAGGCTTTATTCCAGTAGTGGATTGGACAAAAGGCTGTAAATTATATACGATTTTGGATTACAACCCTGTACCAATTTTTTCTCCAAATTGTTCAGTACATTCTTCAAAACCCAGTTAATTAATATAAAAAGCTGCCTCACTATGTTATTATAATTGGTATGTACAGTTAGATAAGCAATATATGTTAAATGACAATTCTAAATTTGTGATTAATCAAAATCCACAAGAACATTGCAAAAGCATGACATATTTTTTATTTATAAATGGGCTATTTGTGTTCCTTTAATGGTAATAATAAAACATGGTAAAATATAATTATCCTTAAGTCTGTAAAGTGAGTGACTTCTTAAATATACTCAGATAAAAGCATGACTGCACTCTGAAATTTCATGAATACTAAATCCTGAATTGCTTTAGTGATGCTTGTAATTAAATATATATTAATGCTGCACTGAAAAAAATAACCCCTTTGGAAAATGTAATGAGAAAATACAAATATGTTTTTAAATAAATATTTTGAGGCAACACGACAAGAATACTAAATACGGTACTAATATATAACAAATACATGACATACCAAAATCAATATTCGCTGCTAATTTTGAGCAATATTGAAATGTTATTGACCCCAATTTGTTACATCTAACTAAAGCAAGAAAGAGAAAAAATATGCCATACTATGCCATTACATATATTTTTTTTTATCGTAATTTTACTAAACCTTTAAAAATGTAAAGTAATATTTCAGCAGGCATAGCAAAAATATTGATGTGTGTGGCTTGCCACTTGGAATTTGTTCTTTAAAAGAGAAACATGGATAAGTAGTTCAAATATATAGGTCTACTTGCCTTGCCACTGATGAAACTGCAGATATTTATTACTTTAATATTGGTTGCTCATTTTCAGATACATGTTACCAAACTAATATTTGACTAAACATGAGAAAACATGTTCAGATATCTGTTGTAACTTTCCCTCAGAACGGTACCTCTACTATGATATCTGGTCAGAGGCGAATGTTGTTGTATTAAAGTTTAAAATATAGACTATATCAATAACACTACGTGTCCTCGACCCAGTACAAATAAGCATCTCAACAGAATGAGGCAACAAATCAGCACTATAAATATTGTTTTATTACACATAACACGGAACAGGGAAAGAATACGGCAATGCATATCAAATGCGAATTAATAGCGTATAAGTCAGCCAAACGTATTTCACAATCTAATCACAATTGCCTCAACTATTCCAAATTTAAAGCAGATTAATTAAAACTTGGAAACAAATCAATGAGTACGACAATTCACGAGTGCTCAATTTGATTAAAACCTTTCAACACTGAAGCTTGTGAAAGCTTTCAAAACTCCAAACATCCACTCCATAGCTCAGATATACCACCCGGTAATTATATTTTGTTTCGTGTGATGGAGGAATGTTCATTGATTTGATTTGGGATGGAATGCCTGCGCGATGAACCTGCTACCCAAGTTTAATTTCCAGTCCTGGCCGAATATTCGTGGTGAGTGACATCTGGACCAGTATTGGCCGCCCCTTTACCAACCCACGCTCACTAGCATGATGGAGTATGATCAAACAATCTCCAATGACCGACTTGGCATTGGGAGGGCTTCATCTAGAAGTGGATTAACAAAGTGATGGGGACATATGTTTGGGACTGAGATGATTCCTTTTGTTGTACAAGAATCAAAGTCAAAATGTATCCCTTTCAATTGGCGATCATTGCCATTGGCAACCCTAAGTCAGTGACGGATTTTCCGCGTCCCCATGGTGGGTGCTGGATTCTAAAATCGACAATCACTGCTGACTTCTGATAAAGTAATGGTGAGATGTAAAATACCTAGCCTGGTATACAGAAGGTCGTGGGTTAGATCCAGACCCTGACGCCAGCTGTATATTTGGAGTTTGCACGTTCTGCCTCCACATTTATAATCATGTGTTTAGAGTATTTGGCTGCTATAAATGTCCACATGATAAGCCACTTGAGCTATCATTTGTGACCAGGTCGCTTCTGAAAAAAAACTATATAGCTGAGTGGGCCTTACCTGTTAAAATTTAAAAACAATTGTTGAAGTGAAACCTCGACTGGAATTATGAGTTACGTGCTTTAAACAAAGTGAAAAAGTGATGCTTGCTCAAAATAACAAAACTACACAAATAATATTGTTTTAATAATGAAGGCTGCTGACCTACATCTCCATCTTATATGTGCACCCATACACAAGCTGCAATCTGTGCAGGGCCTCTTATTTCTGCACACACACACACGTTATCCCCTTCTCTCATTCACAAAGCACATTTTCTATTCAGCTCAGCCAAACCAGTGCGGATTGTCTCCTCCTTCTCAACATGTGCCCCCTCTTCTACATTACAAATCAGCACGCTCTCTGATTAATCCTAATCCTACTGGTAATATTTTTAAACACTAACCTCTCTGGCTCCTGCTAACATTTTTCTTCGCTTTTGTTCCCCTCACTCCGTTAATCCTCCTCTTGCCTCTCCCGCATTCCTGCTGCCCACTGTGAACATATTGTTCCCTTCCCCCCCCCCCCCAAAATGAAATCCTCGTTAAATCCCTTCCATTAAAATGTCCTGACTGCCGGTACGCTTCTCTAACACGCTTATATGGACCGTGATGTATTTAAATTGGTCAGTCTTGCACAGTCCACGTACATGTTACATCGCTTTTGTCCATCAATCCCTTGCTGGACGAGGGTTTCTCTATAGCCGTGCGGGGGTCATGGAACCTATTTTGACTAATCCATCAACGTTGGCTCTGTGCGGGTTGATGAAGGTGGAGAGCATATATGTTTGAGCATAAAAGTTACAGGACAATAGTTTATTTTTGTCCACACTGCTCTCTGCTGACGATGTAGCCCTACAGCAGCCTGCAACACCTGTTTAATGCATGGTGGTCACCCATCCAAGCAGTGGCGGCTCCTGCAAAATCTCTCAGGGGGGGCAAATGTCTGGATGATTGATAAGGATAAGGTCCACCCATGCAATGGATAAATTAACAGCTTAAGCATGTAAAGGCAACTTCACTTCTTTAATATTAATGAAAAATAAAGTGATTCTTACAATACATCTTGTTTGTTTCTATTCTCACTATTATTACAATCCACTCAGTTTCTTTTATTAAAGATTCCACTAGGTGGCGACAAATAATATTGTTGACTGAAACGTGCTTACGTATGATGACGTAAGCACGTTAGTGCGAGCCCTCCCGGAAGCTATAGAGAATGCATTGGAGCGCCTGCCGTTCGAAAAAAACATCATTGAATGTAAGTCTATGGGAACACTCTGGGCGATTCTCAGCCAGAGTGAAATCGCCCAAAAAGAGGCGGTACTCCAAAGAACGTGACATGGCGCTGATTGGACTATATCCAGAGGCACAGTAACGGCTAGCGTAACTCTGTGGTTGAATGACATTGGTGGTGCGTCGCCCAATCGCCCTAATGAAGAAACCGCCCCTGCATCCCCCCCCACCCATGACTGACGCAGTGCTATCTGCAACACAGAAATAAACAGACCTGTTGCAGGATTCAATAACTTATAATCATTAGAATTACAAATATTTAATTTAAACAGCTCTTTCTTCACGTTGGAGTATACAAAAGGGCTGGATTTAATCACTAATATAATGAGCCAAGAATGTCTGTGTAGCGCGGACGTCACTCCACGTGGACCAACCCCCCTCATTAATAATCATGAGCGGGTGACGTCACTCCACATGGAGCACCCCCCCCCTCATTAATAATCATGAGCAGGTGACGTCACTCCAAATCTAACAGCCCCCCTCATAAATAATCATGAACAGGTGACGTCCTCCAAATGGACCCCCCCCTCATTAATCATCATGAGTTGTGACGTCACTCCACATGGGGGGGAGGGAGACGCCTCCTCCCCCCTCCTCAGCATCAACTTACAACCCACACTGCAAAGGCAGAACCGCGCGATCTCCGTAACGCTGTTGAGACATAGAAGTAAAGAGGACATCATGATGAACAAGGGATTATAACATTTAAATTAAATAGGTCTGTGTCACCGCGCCCTTACAAATTGCACAAGAATGGATGCAATGAATATGACGTCACGGTCTGCTTTTCGCTTGCAAGTTTCAGATTCACTGCAATGCACTCGTCCTTGGATGGGTTACAGGCTAGTAATTATAATTGTAAAGGAATGAACATCAGACTGTGACCCCAGTAAAATTTAAGCACAAGGCATCTTGCTAATAATTGCACAACTTATATACTGATTTAGTGAGAAAAACTCACATTAATCAATAACGCTGCTTTGAAGAAAAAAACATATACATATTATACTAGCTAGCAGTGACTCTAGGGGGCCCTCTGCTGGCCACGGGGCCCTTTGCAATTGCAAGGGTCGCTTAGTGGCTTGGCCGGCTCTGCTTTAACGTTTACGGATTTGAAAACGGAATAGCCTATTCCCACCGCGGGGCTTAGGGCGTGCCGCCCGGCAAATTTTTTTCTACGTTAAGGCCACCGTCCGAGAGCCAAATCCCCCGCAAGCGCGAGTGCGCGGAGACTTTTATATATAAGATGGGACGTTTCAGGCAATTTCTATTTGTCGTAGCACATAGAAGAAGGGCCATTTCCCAAAGCATCACCGATTATATTTATTTTAATTTTAAAGCGCTGCTATTGATTACCGTGTTGAGTTCATTATTTGTTCTTGTACACCACTGCCAATGCAGTACAGCATTACCAAATAATTACATAATCTAAGGTGTTCCTTTCTTGACCCAAATGCAGTGGCTTGACATTCAATCCAATGAATGAACAATTTTATTACATTTCACTTTCATAATATGGATTCCCCCCCCCCATCAAAACTTTTTTTCCGAGATCACCATGAATGCACACCATCTTTTCAGATCTCTAATGCTAAGAAAGACTAAGCTTGGTTAATCTTGGATGCGAAACTGCCGGCGAATACTCGGCATTGTCGGCTTGGGCTGCAAAGTGGCCAGTGAATTGTAGGCAGCACAGCAATGTATAGGGTGGTCCAGACACCCACATTTATTTCACAAAAACTTAATTTTTGTCTACCAATGGGTGTGAAAACATAAATGAATAAGCAAAGGGAAGAAAATGTAAGTGGTCAATTAATTGAATTTCGTCGTGCTGAGATTTGCAAGTTTCTCCATCAAATTCATAGGGGGGGGGGGGGGGTTCTCTGGATACTCCACGTTTCTTTTCCGGTTTCTCATCAATGAAATTGGCCCAACATTCAAACACAGGGACCTTTTGACAAAGAGTCAAAGGACTCCGTGTGAAAATTATGTATAACGCTGTATAAATAAAGAGATATACATATAATAACGCAGTAAGGTCTCAGATTACGCAGACCCGATCATACGCGACCGACCCCCCTCCCCGATTCAAATTCACACCTTGGTGCGACTCGGACTTTGGCTACATGCACGGGGCGGGAAGCGAGGAATCAAATTTCACCCCCTGCCCCCCCATCATCACGCGCACGTGGATGTGATGTCGTGTGACTCTATCGCCCGTGCAAGAAACGAGTCCAAAACAACCTCTAGTGTTCTCATGTAGTGTTAATAATATATAGTCATAATAATACAGTGTTAACAATATAGTGTGAATAATATATAGTGATAATAATTAAGTGTTCATAATAATCTAGTGTTCTATCTCACCCGAATGCTACCAATGATTCGTGAATAATTTACTGTAAAGTAATGTACTTTATTCGACATTTATGTACGTTTATATACATACGATTATAGTATTTATATTCATAAACAAATGGCAACTGCTGCAACACTCACATGCAATCATCAGTGGTGACGTAATAATGTTTTTCCCCCATAAATAATGGAAAAAGCCATTGATTCCATAATTATTGGTTCGAAATCATTGTAATTTTGACCCCTTCTGTCAATCCACTCCCCATGCTGTGTCAGTCAGAGAGCTGATTTTACCATATTTTACCACGCTGCTCAGTGCAGGGGGTGGGTTAAGGGGGCTCCAAGGACCGGTTCAGATATCATTCACCACCAATGTTAGCCATGGCCTGGAACAGGACTCAGGTTTACTGGGGTTTATATATCGCCGGTGCCCTAACCACTGCCCCACCACTCCACAACGACTGTTATCTATTGGATTGATCGTGCATCCTCTTCTTTTCTCCAGTTGCATTGCTGGGACCACCTTCAAGGCCACAGATTTTTATTTCATTGGCAGGACACTTCTGGGTATTTGAAACTCGTTCTTTGTCTGCACATTGTGGCGTCTGATCAATATCAACTCAGAATTTGATGCTACTTCACATATCCTGACCATAATTACAATAATCGTGGCCATTGTACCATGAATGCCCGCATCCTCTGCCCTTTAATCGCAAGGCTACATCTCCAACTGGAGTTACCAGTTTTGTTTGTAAACAAGGCACGGTATTGATCAAGGTTTTGTGACCAATTACACTCTGCGGCAATACCACTGCTTAAGTATACTTTATAAATGTCAGCAGAAAGTGGATCAACGTGTCCCCTTGTCTGTGATGACCTGTCGTGCATGTACGCCTTGAGTGAAGAAAGCCTGGATTCTCCTTGAAGACAATCAAAGCCTAATCCATTATGTCCTGCCATCGTGTGTCACTCTTGTGAGTGGATGCCTTGACCTTGTAAGCAATGCTGTTTTGTCATTGATTTTTTTGTACCTTTTATGGCAATAGCATGGGATATCATTGGTTTAAGGACAATTTATACAAAGAAAGGTAGTAATAATGGCACATTTTTAAAGTCAACATTATAGATTTCAAAGCTTTACATGTAAATGTGAGTGCTACATTGATATTTACAAATCTCTCAAAGCATATTAATCAAGACAAAAAAACTTTGATCTGTGTACGTTTGTATTAAAATGTGCCCTAATTGTCTGAGCGAAGTATATCTACGTTTGTAATTTGAAAAGAATGTACGTACATTTGAAAGGAATATACGTAAAAAATTTGCAGCTCTTACATGTCAAATAGCTTTTCATGTTTACGTATTGACTTATCTGTCTATTGAGTAGAATAGCATTTATTAAAAGTCTCTAATATACCTATATATTTACTGTGAACCCGATTTTAGGTAAAATTGGATATTTAAATGACAATCTTGATTTGAAGCTTTCGTGACTGCAGGAATCCATACGTCTTGGTTCTTTCGGTAAAATCACGTAGATAGAAAATTAATAGATCACGATGTTTCGATAGCAACACACGCAACCGTCATCGGGTAAAACAAACACAGCAGGAGAACTGCTGACGTAGGAGAAAGAGCTGCTGCAACAAGAGGTTATATAGGCTTTTGGTGGGCCCAACCCAAGGGTAAGTGGGTGGAGCTAGAGAAGGAATTTGTACGTAAATGTAAGGATGTCTACAGGAAAGCCACCCACACGGATGCCTATCTAAAGCCCGACTCCCACCACCATCCAGCCCAGAAGAATTCCCTCATCAAAACACTACACCATAGGGTCCATTGCATCTCCAACCAGCACTACCTAGCCAGCCAGCTGGAGCACATACACCAAGCCCTCAGGATGAATGGATATTCTGACCGTACAATCCGCAAAGCTGTCTCCCCAGCCATGGGGAGACAACCATCTGAGCACCTAATCAAAACCATCACCTTGCCATACATAGCAGGGGTTACCAAAATATTTCCAAAATCTTAAACAAACACAAGATCCAATTTAGTTTCAACACAGTACACAAAATCCGTGATTTGATCCCATCTGTAAAGGATGTGATTCCTGACATGAAATACCCGGGTGTTTACAAACTAAGTTGTGGATGTGGCAGCAGTTACATTGGGGAAACGAAACGACATGTCTCGGACCATGTTCGTGAACACAAGGCAGATCTGAAACACGGTAGGACCAATACCTCTGCCGTTGCTGATCATTGTTTTAACTTTGTGGGCTCACACGAAATAGATTTTTCCAACACGAAGGTACTCTGCAAACTCACCGGCTATCATCAAAGATTTGTTCATGAAGCCATCCAGATATATAAACACAGACACAACTTCAACCGAGAAGATGGGTACAAACTGAGCTAATCATTGGAAGGACGTTATTAACCAAGTAAAGTCTTAACTGACTGTGATGTTTCCATCCTACCTGCCCATGTCAGCTGTTATTTCCGACTCTTGAGTGCATCACCAGGTTAAATGTATTTACATTAACGGATTAAGTGTCTCACTAACACAGCTACCGTTGCCCCTTTCCCTCGATGTGGTGGGAGCTCTCGTTTTTTAAACAGACTTTTCACTGGCTGTGATGTTTCTGTGTATGTGTCTCTCTCTGTGTTTGTGTTTCTCTGTTTGTTTGTTTGTCTGTCTCTCTGTGTGTGTCTCTCTCTGTATTTGTCTCTCTATATGTGTGTGTCTCTCTCTGTGTGGGGTTGTCTCCCTATGTGTCTCTCTCTCTTCCGTGTGTGTCTCTCTGTGTGTGTCTCTCTCTATGTGTGTCTCTGGGGGTATGTTTCACTCTCTGTGTGTGTCTCTCTCAATGTGCTTGTGTCTCTCTATGTGTGTCTCTCTCTTTGTGGTTGTCTCTGTGTGTGTGTGTGTCTCTCTCTCTCTGTGATGGTTTTGTTTAGGTACTCAGATGGTTGTCTCCCTATGGCTGGGGAGACAGCTTTGCGGATTGTACGGTCAGAATATCCATTCATCCTGTGCTCCAGCTGGCTGGCTAGGTGGTGCTGGTTAGAGATGCAATGGACCCTATGGTGTAGTGTTTTGATGAGGGAATTCTTCTGGGCTGGATGGTGGTGGGAGTCGGGCTTTAGATAGGAATCCGTGTATGTGGCTTTCCTGTAGACAGAATATCCCAACGAGCCATCAGGTCTCTTCTCGATCAAAACATTGAAGAATGATAACTTGCCATCCTTACATTTACGTACAAATTCCTTCTCTAGCTCCGCCCACTTACCCTTGGGTTGGGCCCACAAAAAGCCTATATAACCTCTTGTTGCAGCAGCTCTTTCTCCTACGTCAGCAATTCTCCTGCTGTGTTTGTTTCACCCGATGACGGTTGCGTGTGTTGCGATCGAAACGTCGTGATCTATTAATTTTCTATCTACGTGACTTCACCAAAAGAACCAGAGAGTATTTCAATTTCAGTTATATTATTATTTTCATAATTTAATTCCCAAATTTCAGTGACAAGATAACTCCAATAATACTTCTAATAAATGGTACAATATAAAATCCCTATCTAAAACAGTTGTCAAAACCAAATGTCTCATTCCATATATAATTAAAGGTATGTTTTAGTCATTCAGCCTATGGCAATTCGAGACTGATATTATTCGGCAGTATTTGTCTAAATGTAGTGACAGAACGGTCACTACTGTGTTGGCCCGTACGAGGGCTGGGGGCCCCAAGGGGGTGCCTGGGGGGTCACGTGCTGGAGGGATCCGGACCTTCCCAGAGGTGGGGGAAGTGAGGCGTGTCCTGGGAAGGGAGGCGTGGCCTGGAGAGAGCCAGCCACGCCTGGGCGGAGCCGGCCACGCCAAAGCAGATATAAGCGTGGTGTGAACGCAGAGCAGGGCTGTTCCTGCGAAGAATGAAGACACCTCGTGAAGATGCCAAGAAGAGAAGGCCTACAGTGAGCGGACTGCCAGCAGCCACCTGGCTGGGTCACGCTGGAGTAGCTAAAATACAATTGTGTGTTAGCTAGTGTAGGTCGGTGGTCACCACCCTATGTGTAGAGTAAGAGTAACTGTTGAGTAAACGTTGTGTTAATTAATAAAATGAGTGTTGCCTCCCAAGAAGTGTGTACGCCTAAATTGAACCCATTACATTTGGTGTCAGAAGTTGTGGAAAAATAAATATTGCTAGGTGTTATCCTAGGGAAGTAAAATGGGCACACGAAAAACAAATACAAAACTCATCTGGACGTCTTCGTACGACGGGGATGGTGTGACGACCGTCCTTCGGACAGCCCCGGGGATGGCAGCCCCGGTGACAGAGAGAGAGAGAGATGGCGCTGCACGCGGAGCGGCGGGACTTGCATCACACTGCTGTTTCGCCGCCATCGGGAACGGAGCGACGGAGCCGCGGCGAGAGGACACCATCGTCGCTGCGGGGGCTGGCGGGGGAGGCCCGGGCATGCGGGCCACGCGGTGGGCCCGCCATTTCGGCGGCTGGTCGGGGCGCTGTTCCCGCCAAAACGCCGTTCCCGCCATTTCAGCGGCTGGTCGGTGCGCTGTTCCCGCCAAAACGCCGTTCCCGCCATTTCGGCGGCTGGTCGGTGCGCTGTTCCCGCCAAAACGCCGTTCCCGCCATTTCGGCGGCGGGTCGGTGTGCTGTTCCCGCCAAAACGCCGCTCCTGCTGCCGAAATGCCGCTCCCGCCGACATCAACGCCTGCAGAGGGGGAGTTCGTTCGCAAGAGCAGGCCGTGTTCACCATGAAAGATTCTTCGGGCCGTCCCAGTGCTCCACCTTACCGCCCTCCGCTATGCACAGTTTTCAAGGCGAGTCGTGACATGACAAGCACCCGGCCCCAAGAAAAATAATAATAATCTTCACCCATCTTGCGTGTGCCGGGTTGCGATCGCGTGTGTTTTTTTTTTAACTTGCTGGGTTGCGGAGCGTGTTCGTCTGGTTGTGTGCGTGAGAAATTGACGCGGCGACCAGTGTTTGTTGTTAATTACGGCGTCGAGATCGGTATCTTCTGGGTGTAGTTAATGATTAATTCGTTGTTGGTGTCCCGAGCTCCGTTGATATCCTGTATGTTGCCGTGTTAATAACTCGTGTTGTTACATCGTTGTGTTGCGAAATCGCCATTGTTATTGTGTATACTGTATGGAGTTTCGCTCGTGATTGTCACTTGTAACTGTCAGAAACTTTGATCGTCATTGTTGCCAATGTACAGACCGTATGGAGATTTGCTTGAAATTGTTAACAGTGTATGGACTGTTGGGTACTTGCTGGTGACTATTTACTATGTACGGATTGTCTGGAGTATTGATTGTGTGTGTTGCCATGTGGGGACTGGATGGAACATTGCGCCAAATGATTGACTGTACGAACTTCGTATACTGCATATACTGTATTAATCAATTCGGCGATTCTTGGGGTTTGTGTATAGTTCTTCTTTGGTTTTTTCGGTAAAGTCACGTATAAAAATAAAATAATAAATTAAATAATAGCATACGACGTTTCGATTGCAACACAAGCAATCATCATCAGGTATAATGAAATAGCGACATAGAATATAACCAGAAAACTATAGACAGACAACTAAGCAGACAGATATCACCAAGATACATAGAGAGAGCAACCCAGGTACAGAGAGAGGTGATCGTCTCTGTGGGGTGGCCTTAAATAGACAGAGGGGGGCGGAGGCAGAGAGAGGGAGGGGGTAGGGAAAACATTTACATGTCAATGAGTACGAAGGGAGGGGAGTAAGGTAAGCAGGCTTAGAGGGAGACAGAACACACTAAATTAAATAACCTTTCAAAGTATCGAAATGCTATGTAAAACGACACAGAGAGTCGGTCAACACACAATTAACGCATTGCCTGGTCGATTACGTATTTCAAAGATTGCTAAGTTAGAATTTAAGTGTGAAAATTCCAAAGAAAGACAAAACATTAAAAAAGAGGAACGGAGACACACAGACAGAACAGAACCTAAGAACGATACAAAACGAGTGTAGACAGAGAAAATTACACTAAATATACAGGCAGAGAGAGAGAGAACAAGAAACCCAGAGAGAGAGAAAAAGGTAAACTTGGAACTTCCCCGTAGAAGTGGTTCAATCTTAATTTTGGAGCTTTCGTGACTGCAGGAATTATTCTTTGGTTTTTTCGGTAAAGTCACGTATAAAAATAAAATAATAAATTAAATAATAGCATACGACGTTTCGATTGCAACACAAGCAATCATCATCAGGTATAATGAAATAGCGACATAGAATATAACCAGAAAACTATAGACAGACATATAAGCAGACAGATATCACCAAGATACATAGAGAGAGCAACCCAGGTACAGAGAGAGGTGATCGTCTCTGTGGGGTGGCCTTAAATAGACAGAGGGGGGCGGAGGCAGAGAGAGGGAGGGGGTAGGGAAAACATTTACATGTCAATGAGTACGAAGGGAGGGGAGTAAGGTAAGCAGGCTTAGAGGGAGACAGAACACACTAAATTAAATAACCTAGCAAAGTATCGAAATGTTATGTAAAACGACACAGAGAGTCGGTCAACACACAATTAACGCATTGCCTGGTCGATTACGTATTTCAGGTACGCTATTTCATTATACCTGATGATGATTGCTTGTGTTGCAATCGAAAAGTCGTATGCTATTATTTAATTTATGATTTTATTTTTATACGTGACTTTACCGAAAAAACCAAAGAATAATTCCTGCAGTCACGAAAGCTCCAAAATTAAGATTGAACCACTTCTACGGGGAAGTTCCAAGTTAACCTTTTTCTCTCTCTCTGGGTTTCTTGTTCTCTCTCTCTGCCTGTATATTTAGTGTAATTTTCTCTGTCTACACTCGTTTTGTATCGTTCTTAGGTTCTGCTCTGTCTGTGTGTCTCCGTTCCTCTTTTTTTATGTTTTGTCTTTCTTTGGAATTTTCACACTTAAATTCTAACTTAGCAATCTTTAAAATACGTAATCGACCAGGCAATGCGTTAATTGTGTGTTGACCGACGCTCTGTGTCGTTTTACATAACATTTCGATACTTTGCTAGGTTATTTAATTTAGTGTGTTCTGTCTCCCTCTAAGCCTGCTTACCTTACTCCCCTCCCTTCGTACTCATTGACATGTAAATGTTTTCCCTACCCCCTCCCTCTCTCTGCCTCCGCCCCCCTCTGTCTATTTAAGGCCACCCCACAGAGACGATCACCTCTCTCTGTACCTGGGTTGCTCTCTCTATGTATCTTGGTGATATCTGTCTGCTTAGTTGTCTGTCTATAGTTTTCTGGTTATATTCTATGTCGCTATTTCATTATACCTGATGATGATTGCTTGTGTTGCAATCGAAACGTCGTATGCTATTATTTAATTTATTATTTTATTTTTATACGTGACTTTACCGAAAAAACCAAAGAATAATTCCTGCAGTCACGAAAGCTCCAAAATTAAGATTTGTGTATAGTTTTTTTTTGCTCTCAAAATTCGAATGCCCTGAGTCCCATGGTTAATGTTGAAGGGGATTTTGAAATGACAGGTTCGGTTTGTTTCAAACTCACTGGTTGGTTCCTGTCCGTTGTTGCACAGATGATGTCTTTTGTGCGGGAATGCTCCTTGTGTTCTACATGGATCGGGGGTGCGTTTCCGTTAATTGCCGTCAAATTGCGTTGCTCTCTCCACTCGGTTGGTACAGCTGCATGCTGCAATGCGAGTCTCGGAGATGATGTGTACGGATACGGGATGTGAGGTGTATTGTTGTGACCATTGAATATTCGGGATCGTCACAAATTGTGCGTACCTGTTCAGCATTGGATCAGTTCTGTGGGGGATCATAATTCAAATTGTATGTGTTGTGATGGTGTTAAATTGCGATGGTGACATGCTGCCAGGGATTTGGAATTGTGGTGCTGGCTGTCACTTATCTTGGGGCGCAGATCCTGACCAGGATGGCCCAGTGAGTGTTGCGTGTCTAACATGAACGTTGTGGTCCCGTCATGCAATGGCTGACGGCTTGACCTGACAGCCCGGAGATTGAAACACTCCGTGGCATGTCTAGCCTAGTGGGCTGTGTGCTCACATGGCTCGGAGAGTGTGGTCCCGTCATGCAATGGCTGACGGCTTGACCTGACAGCCCGGAGATCGAGACACTCCGTGGCTTGTCTAGCCTAGTGGGCTGTGCGCTCACATGGCTCGGAGAGTGTGGTCCCGTCATGCTGTGTCTGACGGCTTGACCTGACAGCCCGGAGATTGAAACACTCCGTGGTATGTCTAGCCTAGTGGGCTGTGTGCTCACATGGCTCAGGGAGTGTGGTCCCGTCATGCTGTGTCTGACGGCTTGACCTGACAGCCCGGAGATCGAGACACTCTGTGGCTTGTCTAGCCTTGTGGGCTGTGCGCTCACATGGCTCAGGGAGGGTGGTCCCGTCATGCTATGGCTGACAGCTTGACCTGATGGCTCGGAGGTTGAGACCCTCTGAGGCACGTTGAAACAGTGGGCTGGAGATTCGTAAGGTTCAGGTGGAGTTGTCCTGTTACGTTGAGACGGTTTCCCTCAGTTGTTAGGGTGCATGTTGTGCAGTGAGTGAACGATGGGTCGTCTCAGCTCGGTCGGTACAGCTATATGCTGCGATGCGAGTCTTGGAGAGAGACTGGGTTAAAATCCCACCGATATGGCCGACGTGTGCTGCTGGTTGTGATGCCGCGTCGGAAAGGCGGTGGGGTGGTAACATGGAAATTCCCCCCCCGATATGGCCGACGTGTGCTACTGGTTGTGACGCCGCGTCGGAAAGGCGGTGGGGTGGTAACATGGAAATTCCCCCCCCGATATGGCCGACGTGTGCTACTGGTTGTGACGCCGCGTCGGAAAGGCGGTGGGGTGGTAACATGGAAATTCCCCCCCCGATATGGCCGACGTGTGCTACTGGTTGTGACGCCGCGTCGGAAAGGCGGTGGGGTGGTAACATGGAAATTCCCCCCCCCGATATGGCCGACGCGTGCTACTGGTTGTGACGCCACGTCGGAAAGGCGGGGGGGTGCTAACGGGTGACTGTCATTGCATGCGTGATTCTAACGGGGGGGGGGGGGGGCTGTGCTGGAGCATAAGTGGGTTAGCCAGTTTTCATGTATATTTGTTGTTAATTCCCCGTTTTCTATGCGGTTCCCTTTTACCCTCGTCGATTCTGTATATATTACGTGATTGTATTTCTTATCGGTCGCCGGTCATTTATTGATGTTGCTGGTTCGGAGGCACACCTTTTCGATGTTGCACAGTTGTGTTACAGCCGGGGACGGCTGTGTGTTTATACAGGGGGGGGTGATGTAGTGACAGAACGGTCACTACTGTGTTGGCCCGTACGAGGGCTGGGGGCCCCAAGGGGGTGCCTGGGGGGTCACGTGCTGGAGGGATCCGGACCTTCCCAGAGGTGGGGGAAGTGAGGCGTGTCCTGGGAAGGGAGGCGTGGCCTGGAGAGAGCCAGCCACGCCTGGGCGGAGCCGGCCACGCCAAAGCAGATATAAGCGTGGTGTGAACGCAGAGCAGGGCTGTTCCTGCGAAGAATGAAGACACCTCGTGAAGATGCCAAGAAGAGAAGGCCTACAGTGAGCGGACTGCCAGCAGCCACCTGGCTGGGTCACGCTGGAGTAGCTAAAATACAATTGTGTGTTAGCTAGTGTAGGTCGGTGGTCACCACCCTATGTGTAGAGTAAGAGTAACTGTTGAGTAAACGTTGTGTTAATTAATAAATGAGTGTTGCCTCCCAAGAAGTGTGTACGCCTAAATTGAACCCATTACATAAACAAGCACACTCTGGACCGATTTAAACCTTCTAAGTCTACTCAACAGTCAGACTGGTCACATAACTGTTTTGAGGTTACCCGATGTTATAAGCATGAGCACTCCAATATAAACTACGTGGTCCTGTCCAATTCAAAAAATAATCTTGCATGCAAACTAATGATATTTCTGCGGAGGATTATGGGTAAAAAAAGCATTTAGATACAAAACTCTACGTTACTCTTTTCTGTGTCTCCGTATGTAAATAGATTTTCGTTTGTCGGCCTAGTGAGTGGGTCAGTGTTAGTCGAGGAGTCACACAAGGGTGCATTCTTTATCCTGCAATGTTTGTTTTGCATGGGGAAGTGGCCACGACAGTAATCCAGTCTGAAGCAGGTGCAACTAGATTTGCCAACATTACTAATCTATGCCGCTCACATAATCCGAAGATAAATTGCATAGACTGTTGAATATCGTCAAGCAATAGAGTGAGAAGATAGGCTTGATACGTAAAAATATAAAAAAAAAACGATAGTTGTAAGCAGGGCAAAGCTTACCCAGAAATATATAATCAAATTGCACGGACAAAATGTGGTGTAAGTGACTGTGCTCATATATCCTGGAAGTATAGTGTTCAGCGATGCAAGATGTGATGGAGACATCTAGATCAGGATAGCTATTGAAAAATACAATGCTTGAAAATGAAGCATCTACTGACAAACAGGGAGATAATTATGGAGACCAGGGTGAGTGAGGATGGTTAAACGTAATGTGGTCTACATTGCTATGCGACTGTCCAATATTAACAATTTAAACACGTACGTTTTCGCGACCAATATTATTCATAATAAAGGTTTTTGGGTTAAATCGCGTAATGTTTAGATGTGTCGTAACCCTCCACCACCTGACGCAGGCATGACTGTTGACTTGACTTGTTCCGGCCCATTGTTGTTAGTGTTGCCGGTAAAAAATGAAATGCCCTTAAATGCGAAGGAGGCTGATTGATTGTGAATTAATCATTATCATGTGAAATGCCTTACTTAACCCTTTTAAGACTAAACTTTGAAATTACTTTGAACAACAAAGCATGAATGTTAGCACCATCACTCCCCCCTATAAACGTTAAACACGGACTGCTACATATTTTTGTCATCAACAATTTGCACAAATACTGGCTTCACTTTATTGGGAGTTAACATACATTTGAAGACGTATCCCATTTGTTATTTTAATCGATATGATAATTAATAGTTTATGATTATATTTATAACAAATATATACATTTCAATAGCTCTCCGATGCATTGTATGATTGTACTGCGTGTTACTCGGCATGATGTCCAATGTTTCACTCCACATACTGGGAACTTCTTTAGGAATTTTACTTCTTGAAGTGTTCCTGAATTAAGTACCTAGAAGAGGAAGCTGCCCACAGCACATAGAGCGAAACGTCAGACATTGTGTGCAACAGCATACAGTACAAGCTACATACTCATCGGGCCGATTGACAGCACAACCGCAAACATCTATGCGGTGTAGTATACATTTCCCATTCAGAAAATATTTTTACTTTCTACTTTGGGGGAGGTTTTTGACGTAAAAATATATTCAACGCAGTGATTATGGAAAGCATGTCTGTACTTTTTTTTACCTCGTTTTAATATATAAGTTATTCCCTGTCCTAGAAGTCACAAAGTGTTTCATAATGGATGGAGCAAAAACAAAATGCAGCTGTTATCTATATGGACAGAACAATTAATCATCCTCACTCCGACCCATAAATCAGTTCCAACAAAAGATACTGCGCTGCTCATGATTGCTTTGATTTATGTTGGCTTTCGCGTACAATATTGCACGAGGTTGTGCCAAAAATAAAACACGGAAGCACTTTACACCGAGCCGAACATGCAGCATGGTGTACAGCACAAGTTATTTACTAACGCCAAAAAATAAATTTTGTAGTTGTTGTTGTAAAAGTACAAAGTTAGTGGTACGTCCCTGCAAGAGCTTGCTCATGTTATTGCTGGGCCAGAGGTCGCAACCGGGTACTCGATACCCGTACCCTACCCGATACCCGGCTACCCGTACCCGGCTGGGTACGGGTACCCGTTTGCGACCCTGGTGCGGCCGGGTACGAGTACGGGTAGGCCGTGAGTCACTGGTGAGTAACTGTTTGTCACTCATTTCCCAACGTCTTGTCTCTTCTCACAATTCAAGTTCCTAGAATCAACCCACCCGCGCCTTCAACATTGCTTCATCCCAGAGGTCGCAATCGGGTACCCGTACCCTACCCGATACCCGGCCGGGTACGGGTAGCCGGTAGGGTACGGGTATCGGGTACCCGATTGCGACCCTGGTGCGGCCGGGTACGGGTAAGGAATCAAAACCCGTTTGTGACCTCTGTTGCTGGCGGAAAGGCCCCCCCACTCGAGGAAGCTCCGGAGATCCCCTCCAGCGGGATATTTTGTTCTTACTCTATCACTCTGTGCAGACGTTTAGGAAGAGTACCCACATTTGACCATACCACATGCGACGTGGTTATGAACTAACTGGTGATGGATGCAGGGGTATTTAATAAACTCGTCCATTGTTTAAATTGCCTCACTGGGAGTTCAATAACGTTGACACCTCTGGATTTCCAAGTCCAGAGTGACGATCATTTCACCTGTGCATAACTTTGAGGGTGAGGAAATGTTAATTCATGTTACTGTCATAAAACATTGCGTCTGATAAAATATCTCATAAGATAAACATACATTCATAAACATACATACGTAGATGTCTGATATGTTTCGTAATGTACTTAGTGAAAATGTTGCACTTTTCCTTGAGTTGTGAAAATGAAATTTCAGCTTTAGTAAATATGTAATAAAAGACTCGGACGCTTCTCTCTGTCCTGTGTCCTTTATTTGGGTTCGATCTCTTTTCCCTCACGGCTCTCCCCCTTACTCTTCGCTCTGCAGCCCCAGGCTGCTATTGCTCACGTAGCCCACTTCACAGCACTCCCCTATATACTCTTCGCTCTGCAGCCCCAGGCTGCTGTCGCTCACGTAGCCCACTTCCCTCCTTGCAGACCCGCTGCTGTCTCGTCGTGCAGACCCCCGCTGCCCAACTCCACCCTTGCAGACCCGCTGCTCTCTCTGCAGTCTCCTCGCTGCTCCTCCAGCCCCGGGGTCGGTCACCGTTGGCCGACGGTGCCGATCCTCGGGGTCTGTGTGTGTGGCGATCTCGCCACTCTCTCTCCTCCCCACTCCGCCCTGCGTGGCCTCACACTTTACCAGTCTCTGATCACTCCCCTACTGCTTCCGGTTTCTCCCCTTATAGACCTGAACCCTCTCCCCCACGTGACGTAACTCCTCCCCCCATGACGTCACCTCCGGAAGGTCGTCCACGCCCGCATTACACCACCCTCCCCTGTAGAGAAAATCCAGCCGACCTCGGCTGAACACAACTCCAACAACAATGCGAGCGAACACGACCGAATACGAAAAAGGACACAGAACACACAATATTATATCGAAGAACAAGAACACAACACAATAATTAACGAAATGTGAGGGATTTTGAGCGGGTGCGGGTCGCCGGACCGTCCCGGACGGTCGGCGGCCCTCCCGCTGAACGAGAACGTGGCAGGGTTTCAAGAGCGACAGGTTGAAGTTCGTCTGTCGCTATTGGAAGCCTGGCAACGTCCCGGTCCCCCAATCTTGCCGGCGCAGCATCAGGGGCGTCCCGCAATCGCGTCCGCGGCGGGGTTGGAAGGGCTGCGGGTCTCAAAGGTTCCGCAGCCGTGTTAGGCGCACCCCGAGCTGAGTCTTCTTTCCCCTGCCACGTTACGGCCGGCTCGTCTGTAAAAGGCACAACAGGCGCTCTTGCAAGGTCAGCAGGCACAGGCGAAGGCGCGTCGGCAGCAACAGACCCCGGCAAGGCAATCTCAGGAGATGACGCATCAGGTCGAGGGGCCACGTATGGTTTCAACTGAGATGTGTGGACGAACCAACGCCGAGATCCAAACCGAACACGCGCCGACTGTGGGTTGGGAACCTCAATGAGGCGAACCGGCCCCTGCCATGGTTTGTGTAACTTAGGAGAGGTACCTGGCCGCACCTGTGGACAATGAAGCCAGGCCAGGTCCCCCGGTTTCCAGGGGCATTCCCCTTTTGAACGTCGTGCACACCTCTCATTCCGAGCCGTAGCCATGCGGGCCCCTTCCCGCGCCACAGTGACTCGGCGAACGGTGTCCTGAATATAGTCAGGAAGAGGCTTAGCAGGTCCCCTCGCTCCGGTTCCCAACTGTTCATTAATCGGCGGTACGTTTTCACGACCGTACATAAGAAAAAACGGCGAATATCCTGTAGCCGCATGCGGCGTCATTCGGTACGCAGAAAGCACCCCAGGGATATGCAAATCCCAATCCGATTGTTTTTCACTAACCGTATGGCACAACATGGCGGACAGAGTCCGATTTAGCCGTTCCACCATACCATCCGTTTGCGGGTGGTAGGGAGATGTCCGAATTTTCTTTGTTCCAAGAGCCGCACACACCTCCCCCAACAATTTAGACGAAAAATTCCGGCCTTGGTCCGTAAGAAGCCTCTCCGGCGCCCCCTTGTCCATAACATACCCAAATAGAAAGGCGTCTGTGATAGACGCCGCTGACTGGTCAGGCAAGGGCCAGGCCATCGGCCAGCGGGAGAGGTACTCCACCCCTACCAGCAAATATTTATTTCCCCTAGCGGATGGCGGAAAGGGTCCCAAAATATCTAACGCCACCAACTCATTAACTCGAGACACTTGAATAGATTGTATAGGTGGCACATATGGATGTTTAGGTGGCTTACGGTGGGCACAATCGGGACACGCACGAACGTGTCCGACGACATCCGTCGTCATGCCGTGCCAATAGTAATCTCGCTGCAGCGTCAATAGGGTCTTTTGCACCCCCAGATGTAAAAGCGTGTCACAATGCAGAGTCCTAATCAATTCGTACCGCAATGACGCCGGTACAACAAGACGCCAGCGTAATGTCACCAAAGAATCATCCAACATTTGTTCTCGGATCCACACGGACCTCAGAAGATGTAAAATGCCATCAGTCGGTCCCCCATCAGCCGGCCCCGGCTCAAGCGGAGCTTCAGGCACCTCGACTGCCAACGCGACAGGCTGAGGGGGGTGCTGAATCGGGCCACACCTATGCGTCCCCGACGCACACGCGCAAGGGGATCGCTGCGGCAGCCTAGAAAGTGCGTCCGCATTAGCGTGACGCACTCCCTTCCGATGGTGAATTTGGGAGGAAAATTCTTGCAGCGTGTCCAACCACCGCCCCAGCTGGCCGGATGGTTGGTCCATTTTAAGAGCATACTGCAAGGCCGCATGATCCGTGCGAACAATAAACGAACGACCGTACAGGTACGGTCGAAATTGGCGGAGAAAAAAAACAATAGCCAAAAGTTCCCTGCGTGTGACGCAGTAGCGGGTCTCAGCGGGAGACAAAACCCGGCTACCATACGCCACCACGCATTCCACACCACCCTTGGACTGAGACAACACCGCCCCAATACCCGTGTCACTCGCGTCCGTATCCAGAATAAAGGGATGTTCAAAATCCGGATAATCCAACGTCGGCGCCGTAGCCAATAGATCACGTAGGCTTCGAAACGCTGCCTCCTCTGGCGGTCCCCAAGCAAATTTATGTCCTTTTCCCGTAAGGAGATGCAAAGTCCTCGCGATCGTAGCAAAATTTGGAACAAACCTCCGATAATATGAGGCGAACCCCAAAAACCGACGCACATCCCCCACCGTGGCAGGGGTTGGCCAGTCACGGACGCACGCAGTCTTGTCCGGATCCGTGGCCACCCCATCCGCACTGACGATGTGCCCCAGATAACGCACGGAGTGTTGCAGTAGGTGACATTTCTTAGGCTTAAATTTCAAATTAGCAGAACGCATCCTGGCGAACACAGCCTCCAACCGCGATAAATGCTCGTCAAATGTGCGGCTGAAGACGATAACATCGTCTAAATATACAAGACACGTCTCCCACTGCAACCCTGTTAATACCAACTCCATTAACCTCTGAAAAGTGGCAGGAGCCGCATTCAGCCCCATCGGAAGGCAGTTAAATTGGAATAACCCCTGCGGCGTACGGAAAGCAGTTTTTTCTCGCGAGGACTCGTCAAGGGGAAGCTGCCAGAAGCCCGAAGAGAGATCTAGCGTTGAGAAGAACTTCGCCCCCGACAAGGCATCGAGAGAGTCGTCCATACGCGGCAGGGGATACGCATCTGCCACCGACACTTTATTTAATTTACGAAAATCTACACAAAATCGCAATTTGCCATCTTTCTTTTTGACCAAAACAACAGGCGCGCCCCATGGGCTGTTAGACGGAGATATTATGTCCGCAGCCAACATGTCATCCACTGCCCCTCGAACATGCTCGCGCTCCGCCGGACTCATCCGGTGCGAGTTTAACCGAATAGGGGCAGCGTCCCCTGTGTCAATATGATGGTAAAGCAACGAGGTGCGCCCCAAGTCCAAATCGTCAGAGCTAAACACATCAGAATAGCTCAATAATAATTTACGAATCGCACAACGTTGTTCCCCGGAAAGAGCCGAATTCTCCGCACACAATTCAGCGATCCAGCGATCATCTGCAGCTCCGGCCCCCGAAACACCTCCGACAACCCCCCGGCTGGACAGATTATCATGAGCTGTAAACGCAGTAGTGGCATGTGCCACAACAGTAGCCGCCGGCACACACACGCTTTCGGTACCCGCGTTAAGCACTTGCAAAAACGGCTGTTGGTCTGGCCGGACAATAGTTTGTGCCCCAACCAGCGCCGATCCACCCGTAATAGCGGCGGACGGCGACAACAAAACACCAATCGCTCCTTGACGACCAGGTACAGGCTTCCGATAACGCAAGGGAATGAGTATCTGTGAGCCAGGTGGAATATCGACAGACACCTCGGACAACGCCTGCACCTGGGCGACAGGATCAGGTCGCCCCCAGGGCGACGGCAAAAACGCAATTTTTCGGCCTTCCGGTAGTTCAATGCAGTTCTCATTAATTCGAATCAGAATGGGCATTTTGGCCAGAAAATCGGTCCCTAACAAACAAGGAACCGCAAGAGACCTCGAAATTAACACAATTCCCGAGGCCGACACTCCCCCGATAACGATGTTAGCGTTCACCTGGCCCACAATGCCCATGCTACCCCCGTTCGCGGCGACGCAGGAAGCGTAAGCTGGACTCACGGCCTCTGGTGGGATGTTCAAGAGATGAAATATTACATCAGAAATAATGGTCGCGGACGCTCCAGAATCTACCAAAATCCGTACGTCCACCCCTTGTATCGACCCAGGTAGGGTGGACGAACCGGTAGCGGCCGCGACAACCCGCCGAGCCAGCTTACGCCACTGCGTCACCGAGCGACAAGGCGCAGTCAATGGCCTCCCGTTCTTAACAACACCCGGATCGCATGACAACGGTGATGAATGAGGTGTCAAGCCTTGCCGGGTGTCTGGTGCGCACCGACTTGCCTGTGCTGGCGAATCCGTTCTTGGAGCGGCCGCAGTCGAGGCCTCCTGCTGGGGCAGACCCGGAACGCGGGCCCAGCAGTCCCGAGCGTAATGGCCCTTACGCCCGCAGCGGAAACAGTCGATGTCGTTACGGCGCGCTGCGGACACCCCGTCCCGACGCGGCCGTGTCGGCGGCGCAGCCCGTGGCCCCGGCCCCCCTCGGCCCGTCCACAGAGCCGCGGCAGCCGACAGCTCCTGCGGGCCCCTGTCGTCTGGCACATAAACTGCCTTTTTGGGGTCCCAACCCAAGGCTCCCCCTTCGACGATATGCCCCCCCGTCCACGCCGTAACCTGCTTCCACCGGCGCAGGTTAAACTGGGCATCTAGACATTTGGCCGCAGCCTGGGAGGTGAGCTTCTCATGACCACACACCGGCATAGGAATGCCGAGATCCCGGGACAGCTCCAGCATCTTCCCCAGGATGAGAGGTTCCAGCAGGTCAGGCTCCGTCTCCGGGTATGCAGCCATAGCCAGTTCCAGCACCGCGCCCCTATACACCACCGGAGACTCCTCGGGTGCGCGCTGTCGTTGCACAAACCGGCGATGAGCATCGTCCGGTGGCTCGTAAGCGTCAGCCATTTCGTCGAATACACCTCGCAACGTTTTCTTCTTCGAGGCTTTTATTGAGCGAAAGAATCTAACAGACTCGTCATCGAGAAGAGTCGGAAGAACTTCTAATGCCTCGGCGTCAGTCCACCTCGCCGTGCGTACCGCTGCTAAAAATCTGCAGGCGAACGCACTCCAATCTCCCCCGATGGAGAATTCTTTTACAGGCGTCAAGTGACGACTGCGACCTCTTGGCGCGCTTCCTCCAGCCGCTGACTCATCGGGTGGCAGATTCAACATGGCGTCGCAACGTGGTGTCGACAAGATGGCGGCCTTACGCCGCGAAGAGCCCAAAATGGCGGCTTCCCGCCTTTCCTCGTGCGCCACGCCCAAGATGGCGTCCTCACGCCGCGTGGCTGATGGCGTCGACAGCGAAGACAACCCGGGCTCCTGCGGACCACCAACATCTCCTCCAGACGCCGTTCTCGGCGTGACGAGCTCACACAACTGTGCAAGTACGTTCTTGAGAGTTTCAAGTTGCTCCGCCATCTGACTCCATCTTAAATCCACGTCCTTTGGTGCAGACGGGTCCGCCGACGCGACGACCTCTTGGACCCCCGGACAGGCACTCGTCCCAGCACGGATCTCCTCCTCTGCCGGAGTCAGGTCCACCGTAGGAGGAAGGTCTTCGTCGTCGGAAGAAGAAGCCGATGCCGGAGATGGAATATTCTTTTTTCTCAGTTGTTTTGCCATGCCGTTACACTTCCAACACCAGTGTAATAAAAGACTCGGACGCTTCTCTCTGTCCTGTGTCCTTTATTTGGGTTCGATCTCTTTTCCCTCACGGCTCTCCCCCTTACTCTTCGCTCTGCAGCCCCAGGCTGCTATCGCTCACGTAGCCCACTTCACAGCACTCTCCTATATACTCTTCGCTCTGCAGCCCCAGGCTGCTGTCGCTCATGCAGCCCACTTCCCTCCTTGCAGACCCGCTGCTGTCTCGTCGTGCAGACCCCCGCTGCCCAACTCCACCCTTGCAGACCCGCTGCTCTCTCTGCAGTCTCCTCGCTGCTCCTCCAGCCCCGGGGTCGGTCACCGTTGGTCGACGGTGCCAATCCTCGGGGTCTGTGTGTGTGGCGATCTCGCCACTCTCTCCTCCCCACTCCGCCCTGCGTGGCCTCACACTTTCCCAGTCTCTGATCACTCCCCTACTGCTTCCGGTTTCTCCCCTTATAGACCTGAACCCTCTCCCCCACGTGACGTAACTCCTCCCCCCATGACGTCACCTCCGGAAGGTCGTCCACGCCCGCATTACAAATATAAAGATACTAGCTGTACTACCCGGCTTCGCCCGGGACTTGTATCCACCACGGCCGTCCGCCTTTGTCCTCCCAGTGGCGATGTTAATACGCCACACCAGTTACTCGTTTGAGGCTGAGTCGACCTATGGGAGGTTCAAATAATCTTGACCGGTGGTGGCCATGAGCAGGAATCGAACTCGGTTCGCCGGGTTGGTAGCGCAGCGTAGCGTTAACCACTACACCCACCGCTCCTCACACACACAGACGCACAGACACACACACAGACACACACACAGACACACGCAGACACACATAGACAGACAGACACACAGACACACAGACAGCACGCTAACCACTACACTACCGCTCCCCACACAACACACACGCACACACACAGACACACACACAGACACACACACACACAGACACACACACAGACACACACACACACACACAGACACACAGACAGACACACACACAGACACACACACACAGACACACAGACAGCACGCTAACCACTACACTACCGCTCCCCACACACCACACACACAGACACACACACACACACAGACACACACACACACACAGGCAGCACGCTAAGCACTACACTACCGTTCCCCCTACACACCACACGCACACACAGACACACACACAGACACACAGACACACACAGACACACACACACAGACACACAGACACACACACACACACAGGCAGCACGCTAAGCACTACACTACCGTTCCCCCTACACACCACACACGCACACACACAGACACACACACAGACACACACACACAGACACAGGCAGCACGCTAAGCACTACACTACCGTTCCCCCTACACAACACACGCGCACACACACAGACACACACACACAGACACACAGACAGACACACACACACAGACACACACACAGACACACAGACACACACACAGACACACACAGACAGCACGCTAACCACTACACTACCGCTCCCCACACACCACACACGCACACACACAGACACACACACAGACACACACACACAGACACAGACAGCACGCTAACCACTACACTACCGCTCCCCACACACCACACACACAGACACACACACAGGCAGCACGCTAAGCACTACACTACCGTTCCCCCTACACAACACACGCGCACACACACAGACACACACACAGACACACACACACACAGACACACAGACAGACACACACACACAGACACAGACAGCACGCTAACCACTACACTACCGCTCCCCACACACCACACAGACACACACACACAGGCAGCACGCTAAGCACTACACTACCGTTCCCCCTACACAACACACGCGCACACACACACAACAACAACAACAACAACCGCCATTCGCCACTAAGTGGCGGTGACGTCACCACGATGCTTGTGCCAGGCCAAGTGCACCTTGAGGCCACGTGAAGTGTCGAAAGCCCGCTGGCAGGAGGTCACGGGGCAGACCCAGCAGGTGCCACGGGTCGACTGACCGAGATGACCGAGATGACTGGCTGATGCACCACCTGTGCCCCCTACTGTGCCAACTTGCTGTGCTTTAGCCACCCGGCGCTCCGCTCGTTGTTGTGAGCGTCGCTCCTCCGCCCTCCGTTGTTGTTGGAGGGCGACTGCCTCCAACTGCCCAGTAGCGTCCTTCACGAGCCTCCTCCACTGAGGCCGATCTTGACACCGCTGGTACCAGTCATCGGCAAGTCCACTCAGCTCCACGTCCTCCTGTACCACATCACTCCATCTCTTCTCCAGCCCGTGCCGCGCCCGTCTAGCCCCCTCGATCCGGCCGAACAAAAGCTGTTTAGGCATGCGGTGGCTGGGCATGCGGGCTACATGACCCAGCCAACGCAGCCTTGCCTGCCGGAGGAGCTCACTGATGGGACTTTGCCCAGATCTTTCAAGGATTTGTGAGCTCCTCACACAATCCAGCCTGGTTAAACCCAGGATGGATCGTAGGCAGGCCAGCCTAAATGTTTCCAACCGGCGAAGATGCTCCACCAGGGGGGTCCACGTCTCGCAAGCGTAGAGAAGGGAGGGAATGACCGTGGCCGAGAAGACCTGAAGCTTCGTGCGGAGCGACAGACCAGGTAGCTTCCACACAGCGTTACGCAACCGATGAAAAGATATTGCCGCTCGACTGATTCGGAGTGAGACTTCTGCTGATAGACTGGAGCCGGTCATAAGCACACTGCCCAGGTATGGGAAACTCTCCACTCTCTCCACAACTGCCCCATCACCAATTGGGAGTTGTGGGGGTGGAGTGTCCGATGGTACAAAATACCCAGGCAGGTGCTTAGTTTTGGTGGGGCTGATGGTAAGGCCCCACCTCTTAGTGGCACGCTCCAGTCTCAGCAGCAGCGTCTCCAACTCCTCCTCTGAGTGAGCAGCTATTACCAAATCATCGGCATACATAACGTGGTTGACCAATAGGGAGCCATCCTTTGATCGCACCCGGGCGTCGATCAGCCTCCCATTATATCTGTACCAAATGGAAATTCCCCCGGTACAGCTATTGAAGGCTTCACGAACTACGCGGTCAAAATAGATGTTAAATAATGTGGGAGCCAGAGGACATCCCTGTCGCACCCCAAGGTGTACAGGGAAAGGCTCCGACTCCCGGCCACGTAGTTTTACCCGGGCCCGCTCACCATCATGAAGGTCCTTAATGATCGTGAGCAGAGGGTCAGGGACTCCGAAAGCACGAAGAACAACCCAGAGCCCAGGCCTACTGATGGTATCATAGGCCTTGACCAGGTCAATAAAGCAGAGATGTAGGTCTTTTTGGAATTCCCTACACCTCTGCTGTAGCAGACGGACAGAAAATATGGCATCTGTGCAGGACCGCCCTTTCCTGAAACCGCATTGGGGCTCCGCAAGCCTCTCCTCAGCGTGCCTAGCAAGGCGATGTTGAATAATCCTTGCCAGGACCTTACCCGGCACACTGAGGAGTGAGATGCCCCTGTAGTTGTTACAGTCGGTACGGTCCCCCTTCTTAAAGAGGGGAACCACCAGGGCATCCTTCCAGTCCTGCGGAACCCGTCCAGTGGTCCAGACTGTTGTTATGATGTCATATAGGGCAGTCTGTGCACAAACGCCACCCTCCCTCAGCATTTCGCTTGGGAGATCATCTCTGCCCGATGCCTTCCCTGGTCTCAGACTCCGGATCGCCCTCAGTACTTCCTCAACAGCTGGCACCTCAGCCAGCCACTCACAGGGGGTGACCTCTTCCAATATTTGAGGCACCGCAGCCTCAGCAGGGTTATCACCACTTTGTGCCATGATGTTTTCCTGGCTGAGAGAATTTCCCTCCCCCAGGACCTCACAGAAATGCTCAGCAAATCTGCAAACCTGTTCCTGGGGGTCGGAGATTGGATCACCGTTTTTTCCTCTAATGATGGTAATAGGTGTGGCGCTGCAGGTTACTTTTTTGATGGAGTTAAATAGTGATTTGTGATCACGGGCCACTGAGGCAGACTCCATCTCCTCAGCAACCCGCGACCACCACCCATCCTTACAGCGCCTTACGGCTCTCCGAACTTCTGAGCGAAGGCTGCGGTAAACCTCCTCATTCTCTGACGTGGGATGCTGTAGGCGATGAGAGTGGGCCTGACGCTTTTTCTCAATTAACCTGAACACCTCCTCTGTCAGCCAGGGTTTCTGGGGAGGTCTGGACCGCGTACCCAAAGCAGCCATTGCAGCTGCATGAGTCACAGTCTTAAACCTCGCCCATTTCCCCTTGACATCAGGTGGAGTGGGGGACGATGCCAACCCCAGCTGCAAGCGATGATGAAATTCTCGCTTGCAACTTTCATCAGCTAACTGAGACCAGGCCACTTTTGGTTGGAATGGGATCCTGGGTGTACACCCACCACCGGAGTGGAAGAAAGGCAGGCGCATCTTACAGATGACTAGTCGATGGTCAGAGGAGAGATCAGCTCCACGGTAGGTCCTGGTGTCAAGGACATGGGTTCGCATCCGCTGGTCCGTCACTATGTAGTCCAGCAGATGTTCTTGCTTGGACCCGGCATGTATCCATGATGTTGTGTGGATGCGCCGATGCCGGAAGAGCGTGTTGGTAATTACAAGCCCATGGGCTGCACAAAAATCTAGCAGCCTCCTACCGTTATTATTGAGCTGATCTGGCCCATGCCTTCCAATCACTCCAGACCAGGTATCAGCATCATGACCAACTCGGGCATTGAAGTCACCCAACAAGATGACTCTGTCCCGAGTGGCCACTTTAGCCAGCACCTGTGACAGGAGGTCATAGAAAGAGTCTGACTCATCGGTTTTGCCTGCATCCCTCCACGGATGTTCGTCTTCGGTGGGGGCATAAGTAACCACGACCACCACTCCTCGCCTCTGGTTGAAAGGAAGGCGAGCCCAAAGTATCCTGGGGCTTACAGCTTCCCACACCTCACCGCCACGCTCCCACGCCCCCTTCATTCTTTTGTTCAGAAGAAGAGCCACACCCTGTTGTTTGGCAGTCTCCTGCCCCGAGTAGAGGACTGTCCACCCCTCATGGTGGCAGGAGCCAGAACCGGTCCACCGGATCTCCTGAATGCCACAGAGATCCAGGCGGTACCGGTCCAGCTCCCGACAGAGGAGTGGCAGCCTCTCCTCCGCAGTGAGCGTTCGAACATTCCACGTGGCCATCCGCAATGGTTTTTTGTTGTTTCTGGAGGAGCCCCGAGGGTGAAAATTCAATCTCCTGGCTCCGCCAAATGGGGTTTGGCCAGGAGACGTCATAAAAGCCTGACCCCCCGGGGCCTCCGGCACAAGCTTATTTGTTACAGGTTTATGTTTAATTCGTGGTTTAGTGGTGGTTAATTGAAGGTGGAGGGGTTACCAGCCCCTCACACCCATCCAGAGCCCCCGTTTAGCCACTGTGGTGGTCACAGACGCCATGAGGGGAGAGGCCAATGGGCATTGGCCCTCCCCCCACAGCACTGCCCACGACAGTGTTGCCCGTCCGGCAACACTGTCCGGCAACACATACATACAAACACACACATACATACACACAAACACATACACAATACACACACACATACATAGAGACACACACATACATACACACAAACACATACAGACACATACATACACACATACATACAGACACACAGACATACACATAAACACATACACACATAGTCATGACCCGGCTTTGCCCGGGACTTGTATCCACCACGCCCGGCCGCCTTTGTCTCCCCAGTGGCGATGTTAATACGCCACACCAGTTACTCGTTTTGAGGCTGAGTCCCTCCCTCGCCACTCTGCCTCCCTCGCCACTCTGTAGAGGACGTGAAATTTGTATGAATTTACCTCAGAGTGGCGTGTTGGGTGTCGAGGCCTAGCACCGTGCAGAGCCTCCCGCCTTGCCTGATTTTTCCACCCGGTGAACGCTGGGTACGGGTGCCGGTCCCCCCCCCCCCCCCCCCCCGCGCTATTAAAAATGGCGTCCACCCCGCGGCGAAAAGTTGCTACTCGTTGCCAGGGGCAACCGCCGTCCAATGAAAGCGGCGAAGGCGTCGTTAGCTGTTGCCAGGGGCAACCGCCGTCCAATGAAAGTGCGTATGGTCCGAAATCCACACACACATACACAGACAGACAGACATGCACGATTTTATATATATAGATTTGGCATGCTGTGACTGACTACACTGTTGAAAAAACTCAACACATGACATTTGGTGTATTAGCTAATGGAGGCGATTCCAGCTCTGAGTATAAAAACATTTGTTTAATTTGTATGCGATGAGCACCCTTTGTAGGGTTAAGCTTATATCCATTTATGTGCATGCCAATATTACTCCTTTCAAATGTTTGCAAAATATCTTCTTAAGTCACTGACAAAGTCTTGTGGAGAGCATACCTCCCTTTCTGATTTACATTTTATTATTCTCTTCTTGAAATCTCAGCGTAGCTGTGTAGCTAACCTTTACAATGGTTTTGATAATTCTTATATATTTTAATTGAAGCCTCGGTTTGTCAGAGCTTGGATGACTGACAAAGTTTGTACTGAATCAAATGCCTTTTTTTAGTCGACAAAGCTATACATAGTAGTGTGTGATATTTATGTCATTTTCAAAATATGATTGATAGCATTTTGTCAATGGAAGAGCAATCTTTTCTAAATACAGCTTTGCCCGTGTATTTGATTGGGATATAAATTGTCAATTATTTAGTTTGCTATGATCTTTGCGACCAATTTATCATCACGTGATGAGGCGAATGGATCTGCCATTCTTCAAATCAGTTTCTTCATCCTTTTTTTACATAGAAAAATAGTTAGAACATAGTAGTATTTTCGAAATTTTTCATTTCTGTGTAAAAATGCAATATAAAACAGGTTCTGCTACTCTTAATGCAACAGCTTGTCCCACTGTATGAATCATCTCAGCTTTGCCAATGGCATGGCTATTATCACCACAAATGGAAATGAACCCCAGGAAATAAATGAAGAACTGAACACAAAAGGCTGCAAAGTTGAGTTGAACATGAATACAAGCAAAGTGAAAAAGTATCTGCAAGTTTTCTCAACAAAATAAATTTATTTTGCAGAGACCCAACTGGAAAACCAAACACAGTATGTGTTTCTAGGGCAATTATATGAGGTGGACAAAGATCAAAATTATGAAATAAAGAGGTGAACAAGAGCAGGTTGGAGTGCTTTTTGAGAAATTGAATTTGATAATGAAAAGGAGCGTACCGGCATTGCTTAAGAAAAACATTTTCAATTATCGTGTACTGCCGGCTATGACATTAATCATAAACTTGGACGCTGACAAAATGGAACAAAAGCTGAAAAATACACAAAGAAGCGTGGAGAGATGCATTCTGGGAATTGCATTGACAAAAAGAAAGGGGAACACAGTGGGCGTGGGCAGGACACATCACCAGAAGGATTGATGGCATCCAGTGGAGAGATTGAACCTGAGAGGACCTCCACTGTAGAGATGGAGCGATGAGATGTGGACATTGTAGGACCATGGGGAGTAGCAACAACTATCGGAAGACCATCGTCCAACAGTAGATGGAACAGGACTTGATGATGAATAGCCACCAATAGCTTTTGACACGATAGAGTATTACTTAAGTGTCTTATTATTTTTCGATTTTAAGCTTTCGTGATTGCAGGGATTCATCTTCTTGGTTCTTTCGGTAAGGTCACGTAGACAGGTTCAAAGAAAATAACAAAAAAATACGATTAATTATAGCACAGTCAAAACATCGCAAAAAAACAAACATCAATGTAACAAAATCATTCTGAAGAATGAAATGGAGCCAATAAAATATTCTTATCAGCTATACTTTCTCCAAGTCTCGAAGAGAATAATAATAATATTATTTTCCTTGTCCTCTTTGCTCGGCATAGTTAATATGTGGAACATAACAAACACTATCTCAGAGGCAATCCTTAAAAATACAAATAAAATATAAATAGCTGACAAATATAATTCTGCAAAGTACACCGTAATATATTGCCGTGGTATAGCAAGAATAAAAATTATGAAGGCACATTATTATGCATGATTTGCTAAATTAAACAGTGCTGTAGTAAAAGGTTAGCATAATTAAGGCTGCAGTTAATGAATGTCCGTTGAATGATGAATTATGTAAGATACATTTTTTCTAGGTAAACTCACATCTGCTCTATAATGTATGTTTACTTTAAAACACCAAGGAAGATGAGCATATTTGTCAATGTTATTTGCCTAAAGTGTAAAAGAAAGTTTAACACACCGTTGATGCAGTTACGTCAGCGTTATTTATATGCAAATTTAATCCAAAACTTATCAAAAGAGTGCGAAACTAAAACCGATGTCTACTTACATAGTGCTATAATATGATACGGATCCACAAACGTACAATTTATCTTGTTAAACGGTTGCTTTAAAAAAAAAGCAGCAGTTATTGTGTATCTTAGTAAAGCTGTGTACTTTCAATGTTATTATACTGTTATCATTATACACACTAATACAAATAACAAAGCGAGCAACATTGATGTTTTGGGTAATGGTAACCAACTGATTTGATTATTATTTACGAATACATACTTCTATAGAACACAACAAGAACAACCAGCTATGGCATAAATAACCGGGACTTTGTGTACTTTGGAGGTGTTTTTGAGGTCTATATCCTGAGAGGTGTTATACAAATATTGTTGTTGGTAATAATTAAGACCCATAGTTAGTACAATAAGCTCTGCCACGTACAAATTAGCACAATACGTAACGAAACAAATACAGCCCTACATCGGTAGGACCTTTTCGTTCATCAAAAACTCCTGGACATTTCGTAAACATAATTAAAGATATTGAGCTTAACCCTAATGATATTCTCGTAAGTTTTGATGTGACCTCTCTGTTCACGAGGGTTCCGGTCAACGAGTCAATTAAATTACTCGACACTCTGGTAACGAACAAAGGTTTAGCCAAAGATATCCCAAGACTAGCTGAACACTGTCTAAAGAACACCTACTTCTTGTGGCAAGATGACTTCTATGAACAAAAGGAAGGAGCAGCAATGGGCTTTCTTTTGTCTCCTGTGATAGCGAATTTGTACATGGAAGATTTTTAAACAAAAGCAATAGCTTCAAGCACACTAAAACCATCTGCTTGGTTTAGATATGTGGATGACACATTGGTGGTCTGGCCACACGGCAAAGATACACGGAACGCATTTCTAAATCATCTCAACTCGCGAAACCCATCCATCCAGTTCACGATGTAAGTGGAAGCTGACAGAACTCTACCATTTCTGGATATTCTGCTCGGACGGGGTACAAATGGTAAAATAGCACACAGTGTTTACTGAAAGAAAACGCATACTGACACCTATCTGAATGCAGAGTCACACCATCACCCGCACAGAAATCTGCTCTTATCAATACGCTCATTCATCGTGCTAAGAAAGTGTCAGATGGTGACTGTCTGAGCAGTGAAATTCAACACGTTAAAGAAGCGCTGCAAGTGAACGGTTACAATGATGCACAAATCAACGGGACATTGAATACCAAAACCAAATAAAATAACAAGAGAATTGAAGTGCCAAAGTAATTAAAACGATCAACATATTGTACATTGCGGGAGTAACTGATACACTAGCCAGATGTTTGGAAAAACATCCGAGTCAGATTTGGCACGGTACATAACGTACAGAAATTAATATCTGGTACAAAAGATGTATTACCGAAGCTATCAACAGAAGGTGTGTACAGGATTAACTGCACGTGTGGTAAATGTTATGTTGAGCAAACAGGACGAATGATCAGCACGAGACTAAAAGAACATCAGAGAAATAACACGTTCCTTCGGAGTGGGCAGGTAGGAACTTGGTTGGACAGCGCATTCGTGCACGACCGACAGACAAATAATCCCTGGTGGGCAGTGTGGAACCTGTTGTTCCTACCTGTATGTATACAAGATAACTTGACTTTAGGTAGCTAGGCAGACAGCCCCCTGAACTATCGCCCCCCCCCCCCCTCCCTTAGGCCCCTCCCCCCTTAGGCCCCTCCCCTGACCCCCTTTCCCTTAGGCCCCTCCCCTGACCACCCCCCCCCCTCATATCCTCAGGCCCCTCCCCTGACCCTCCTTCCCTTAGGCCCCTCCCCTAACCCCCCTTCTGTTAGGCCCCTCCCCTGAGCACCCCCCCCCCCCCATATCCTTAAGCCCCTCCCCTGACCCCCTCTCCCTCAGGCCCCTCCGCTGACCCCCACCTCAGGCCCCTCCCCTGACCCCCCCTCAGGCCCCTCTCCTGACTCCTCCCTTCCTTAGGCCCCTCCCCTGACCCTCCTCCCTTAGGCACCTCCCCTCTCCGTACCCGGCAGTAGGTCTCCACCAATCAAAGAGCTGTTTACCTGACTCCCCCCTTCCTTAGGCCCCTCCCCTGACCCTCCTCCCCTAGGCACCTCCCCTCTCCATACCCGGCAGTAGGTCTCCACCAATCAAAGAGCTGTTTGTAAGGTCTCCACCAATCAAAGAGCTGTGTGTATTATATATTATGTACGACAGACAAACAGACAGTCAGACAGACAGACAGCTAAATAATCCCTGGTGGGCAGTGTGGAACATTGTTCCTCCCTGTATTAAATTCCCCCAAATACAACTGTCAGCAGTAGCAGAACACGCGTGCCAACAAGGACACTCAATTGATTTTGATAATGTGGCCAAGACTGATTAGAGAAACATTGTGCAAGAGCGCAGCTGCGTGGTCAACACATCGACGCCTCTATATAAGGAACGAAACAGTAAGACTTCTCCACAAATCTGTCTGTCGCCTGATGAAGCTAGTTGTAATTACTGGCGAAACGTCGTACTCAGATTGTAAATGTTGTGGCTTGGCTCTCCAACACACCGGTGTGCTGTACTAGTGACGAATTGGTCACGTTCTGTTTACGTGACAACCCTTACTAGTTGGCTGTCTTGGGTGGTGGCGGGTTTTACCGACACATTGATATATTTACGTAATCTAACCCAAAAGCCTCTACAATGAAATACTGAACAAACACACCCACACTATTTATAGTGATAAAATAAACAATAATTATTGGAAACGGTTATTTAAAAAAAAGACGGAGTCATTAATTGTTTTGGAAAGCCCCCCCCCCCCCCCACATTTTAAACATGTATTATACTCAAATTAAAACAGACATCTATAGGGACGATAATAATGGATTACCATCAACTTCATTTGCATTCCAGGCTTAACTCACAGGGCACTGGCAATTCCACATTACACCGTTTTGCAGATCAATACATTATATATAAAAAAAACTATCTACACTAAAGCAATATCCAAAACAGTCCAACGAGAAAAGTGAATATTTGAATCGGCAATGTACTAGTGGAAACATGTCATACACGGGAGGTTTATATGTTTAAACAAACAAGTTTATATGTTAATATGAAAACAAATCACAATTCTATATCCAAATCGTAGTATCGGCATCACGAGATGAAGTATCACGAGACGGGCAAATCCACTTGAATCTCTCGTAGAGCAGCGCAACCCCTTGACGTTAGAGGAAGCGCCTCACCTTCTGATGAAATCCATTTGCACATGACCTCTGGGTCCTAAACAACTTTCCCAAACCACTCTGCATATGAGAGCAACGTTCATTATATGAACGTCGCACTCTGGAACTGCTCATAGCCAGCACAGCCACCT
The DNA here is from genome assembly GCF_015708825.2 of Lethenteron reissneri. Classification (NCBI taxonomy): domain Eukaryota; kingdom Metazoa; phylum Chordata; class Hyperoartia; order Petromyzontiformes; family Petromyzontidae; genus Lethenteron; species Lethenteron reissneri. The sequence continues at coordinate 6,767,044 of NC_083805.1, forward strand.
CACATCTTACATCACGTATGGGAGGTCATAAATGCAACAATAACCAACCTGGAAAAATATACTGCTCCAGGAGTCTTTCCAGCATTGCTCCAAAAGCCTCCCTTACCCACCATCATGCGCAATTCCTGCATAGGCTGTACAGAGTGGTTTGCCACATGGCTTGGCCAGAGTAATATAATTACTTTTGTGCAGTCATCGCTGACTGAGCTGAGATTGTCAACTCATTATTCTTGGGAATTTGGTTTAATGCCTCATGCCTGGCTTATTTAGAGCCCAGGATCTGAAAAGAGTCACTCAGTGATATAACGTGGACATTAGCTACTTAGCAACTTTGTAAAAGCAATATAATAGTTCAAAACTCTGTATTCTGTATATTAATTTGTCACAACCCATAAAATGCACCTTGGAAGAAATATGTGCATGCGGAACAAATTATTTGGCTGTTGCCTTGGTGCTAAGTGATGGTTGTGGTGATGATTGTGTTGTCGGTGGTAGTATTTGTTGTACGTAGTTGCTCACCACAGACCTACGCAAAGTGGCCACTAAGTGCAGATATCAGAGCTGATAACAACTAGCACATTTCGTGAACTTAGCGTGGATTTTTAGAATTCGAGGATAGAAGCAAAGTCCAGGTGCATAAAGACAGAGGAAGAAAGACAAATGCATTTCGCTGGTGGTGTCGGTTAACGTGGTGGATTATTGGTAATGGTGCTATTGGTAGAGTTGTAGGGCTGTTGTTGAGAATGTAGGTAGTTGTGCTGCTGATTATAGTGGTGTTTGTGGTGGTGGTGTTGGTATTGCTGATGATAATAATTATTTTGGTCCTAGGAGGCAATTATTTTATGGAGGCCTATGTTGACCGGCCTTGGAGGCCTACAGTTAGGTGGGCAGCTTTTGACTCTTGCTGCCTATGTCCTCACACCTTTGTCAGGGCTTTAGGCTAGGATATTGGTGGTGAGTGATTACTCTGCCATTATGGACCTCATACGACAGAAAAACCCAGCCCCAATGCCTGAACTTGGGTTATCAGTTGTTGAAATGGAGCTCTGACACAGCAATTATGAACGTTCCAAAGAGAGAGACACTCACCCTCAGGTCTTGAACCTAGGATATTAGTGCTGCTGAAATGATGCTCTGACAGGTCCATTATAAAGCCCCTATGGGGAACATACAGATCAAGGGCTTAAAGCTATGATCTCAGATGTTCTGACACACTGTCCGACACGGCACTGATAAGCTCCGTAAGCCACCCATTCATCCCCACGTGCGTGCACATTTTTTTTGCTGTGTTTTTGTTGTAAAATAAAGAATTTTGCTTGAATCACCATACATAAATTGTGTAATAAATTGTGCAATAACATAGGGCAATTGCACAACGCATAGGAAAATCACGTCTTACCATTGGGTGGACATTTTAATTGGAGGCACCATACCCTCTTAAATTCGCCACTGCATGGCTTTCAGGTCTCCTGAGGTATAGCTATGCTGTGTGCTTCTATCTTCCCCTCTCTTCTCCGCCCTCTACAATCTGCCTGCTTTGTATTTTGACGGTGTTATTTTCATTTTCTGTATTTCCTGCTCTTCTTGCTGGCGTAGCCTAATCTCACGGAAGCATGTGCTAAGTGTCATTTTGAAGAATAGCTTTCTTGCAATCGCTTCTTGCTGGCTGCAAATGGAAGGGAAAGGGAGGTGTGAGGGAGATGGAGGAGAGTCTGAGTTCATCGAGTTGTGTGTGGCTCACGAAGCACTGGGACAGGATTCACAATGTACCGGAGTGGCCCAGGACCATTCCATGGGTTGAAAAATCCACTTTTGCCACTTGGCCAGGCGGCATGCCCTGGTCACTGAGTTCATGAATCCATTTTAAATGGCTTACTAAGAGGGTTGCAGCGCAACTGGAATGTGTACAGTATATTGATGATTAACTCCGTATTTTTGTTTACGACCTTTAGTGCTTACAATAAAGCAAAAGGCAAAAAATAATTTAAATTCTAGACCAGCAAGCATAAGGGATAAATATATCTAAGCAGCATTTGTTTAAACAAGGCAAACCAGGATTAGTTTCCACTCCACTGTTTCTTAATTGGTTATGTCTTGTAGGATTTAAACAATGGTGTGAGTGACATTTAATTTTCTATTACTTCTACTCGAGAGATAAATGCGCTAAGCAAATGTACACAAGTCATCTCTACGTTATATATTGTGGCTCCTTTAAAAATGATTTAGCTTCCTTTGTACGATTTTAGGGAATTCTTCATTATGGCTGAACCATTAGACTGCTTCAAATCGTTTTTTTTTACAAATATAACAATTGTAGCTCACCATAGCCCATTGCTAAATAAGCACATGATATGACAGATGTGAATGAATCCCCAATCCTGCCAAGGTCAAAAGTCGGAAACTCCATGCCAGCAGCTGAGAGATATTCGCGATGCCCCACGGCAATTCTCACCATTAACTGACAAAAAAGACAGTCATGTCAGTAGCAAAGCCCACAGCAAAGTAATATATTATTCCATAACACGGAATCCTTTATTGAAGAAACATGCTCAACATTGAAACACGTTTTTAAATGTGAACTTCAACCATATGGAGCATGGTGAGGAACTTACCCACAGATTTATCAATTCTAAGAATCTTGAGTCAAGCACTATAAGAGTCCGTGCAGTGAGTGTCATTAGCATCGTAGAGACCTTTGGTTAGAAACAAAACTCTCAAAATGCACATAATGGCGAAACAATGCGACGTGCCGACACGATTGAGATGTCCATAAGGTTTTTTGGGTTACATTGCATAAATATAAATGTGTTATCGTTAAACCCGCCACCACCCGACACAGCCAATTAGTAAGGTTTGTCACGTAAACACAACATGCCAATTCGTTACTAGTGTAATAAAGGTCGTGGAAGCGACTTCTGGAATCCGGTCTTTATTTGTCTTTCGTTCACAACACTCCTATCTTACTCCTTCACGCTGCTAACAGACAGCGTGAAAGAGAGAGACACGCGCTGCCACGTGGCAGCCTGGACCCCGCTCCAGCGTGGCCTCACCCTCTGTTCGTTCCAGATCTGACCACGTGTTGTCCGTCTCCACCCCTTTTAATACCCGGGTCACGTGGTACCTTTCCACCAATCCTGGTTAACCTCCATGGAATCTTCTAGATTTCATCGTGCAATCCCAGGACCGCGCCCCTGGCTCGTCCCCCCATTGGCTGTGGCTAAAGCCAGCAGATCCAATCCTATAAATACAGATGCCACCTTTCCATTACGTCAGGGCCACGCCCCTAGGCTTCCCCCCATTGGCTATGGGCCAGGACCGGTAGAGCCAATCATCGTAAAGAGGTGTGATCCATCAACCACCAGGATATATTCTCACATTACACTAGTACAGCACACCGGTGTGTTGAAGAATAAACCCACAGCATTTACAATTCGAGTAATTGTAAATTGTAGTAACGAATTGGCATGTTCTGTTTACATGACAAACCTTACTAATTGACTGTGTCAGGTGGTTGAGGGTTTAACAACAAATTTATATTTACGCAATCTAACCCAAAAAAACCTATATTATGGAAAATATTGGTCGCGAAAGCCTGCGTGTTAAAAACTGACTATTGAGATGTGTAGGTGAGCACACACTCAGGCCTTTCTCAAACTACGCTGCCTGAGAAACCTGCACTGACATGTAAAATGTATTATCATGTAGGGATATTAATACAGTACACGAAGCATCTATTTGAATATTACACCATCATGTTACAATGTTATTTTTATGTAAATGTATTACTCATGTAAGATGATTTTTTTTATCACGTAAAGATGTGAACTTTTCAACAGTCATAACATTTATGTCATAAAATACTCATTAGCCTTCAAAATCTCTAACCTACTGTTGATGGTACTGACATTGCTCATTTAACTTGACAATATATTACTTTTCCTGCCTGTAAAGTCTTACCTAAAAACACTTGTTTTTTAGCTTCACATATAGTTAATGCAAAGTCCGTACCTAGCAGGTGCAATGAGTCGGCACTTCAAAATGTAACATTTACAGTGCTCCCCTATGATCAGTGCTTGTGCTGCGGCTGTATCATTTATTTCTCAAACAGCTACAGCAAGATGGCCTGGGGAGCAGTGATGTGCTAATTAGTGTTGCTGTGCTTTGAATCCCGCGATCTGAGTTTGAATCCCAGCCAGTCCTGCGCCTCTTCCCCCTTCACCAAGCTGCACTGGCCGTGTTGGTGAAGTAAGTTAAATAACCTCCATGACTGATACAGAATGGGGAGGTCCTATTCTGGTCATGTATTCGCATAGAGGCCGTAGGTAATAATTACAATCATATCTAATCACTTTGGAACAATGGTTGTGTGTTCACCAATGGTTTTCTAAATACTCCACACCAGTGTATATCACCAGGAATGCGATTTCTCTCCAGAAAACAATAGCTTCTGAGTGTTAGTGCTAAGATGGAGTGACGGGAATATGCACGCTCATAATCGTATCACTGGTCTTCCATTCAACGCCTTTGTACTTAGGATACTACAATGCTACACGCCCCTTTAGCCCTCGAACTGAATGACTCCGAAATAAGTTTATTCACATTTCCATTACTTCATCTGGGGAAGGCACTTCAAGGATTTGGTTCATGGTATTATATTTAATACTGTATTGTTCGTCTTTTTTTACATGGCACATATACAAGACATTTCCATTAGCAAGTAGACAATGCATATAAACCTCAGCAGGTGTACTCAGGAGCAGAGTGCCCTTGATTTAAATTTGCTGTACGAACGTTCATCTTTGCTTAGTTATATACAGCTCTACAATGTCATAATAGATAATGGTTGGTATACATTTTGTGTTAATACATGTGGGGCCTATTAAATGCTGTAAAAAAATCATAGTCACAAAAACAATAAGCACATCTGCATACTAAGTTGTAGATAGCAGTCATATGTAGCTTTTCATTATGGGGGATAAATCGATTTTCCCACGAATAATCGGATTTAAGGGCTTTATGGTCACGGATGAGTGTAATTCTACTATCTATGTTTGATACACAGGCATACATGTGAATTTTTTTTTATTAATTGTGTAACGTGCATTCAGGTGTATTAATGAAAAGTGTTTCCTTACCCATGAGAAATAGAAAATTTGAAGGATTATTAAAAAAGTACGTTTTAATGTGCACATTAATGATTAGATAAAACAAATGACAAGATCTCTACTGCTGAGTTAAGAGCACTTTCAATGTGGCAGAATTAAAACAAAATTAAGAAAATGTGCTTCATCCTACAAGATTCGATGATCTTGATAATTGCATTAAACCACAACAAAACAATTATATTGTGAAATAACTCATACAGTACTGTAATGGCTTTATTTGTTGCACAAAATGAATTTTGCTTAATCGTTTTTCTTTTCAATACGAGATATTTCAGTTTTTCTATCAAAAATTATTAAAAATTAGCCTCTTGTGCATTTAAACCAATGAAAATGTATCCTTTTTTAATCAAAAATATTAAATGGCAGAATTATTATTTTGGAACCTTCAGGAGCAGTATGCTCGGTCGCATGTGTAATGCGGGCGTAAATGGGCGGGGCGGATATGACGATCCGAGAGGGAGGAGTCAGGGTGACGTGGGGGAGAAGTTATAGCGGGGAGACAGGAAGCTATCTGGGTCAGTCGGGGGAGTGAAGGGTGGTGAACGCGTTGGGTGGTCGCCGTGCCTCAGCCTGGTGGCTGAGGGGCTCATGACGGCGCCAGCCAGCGGGGTGGAAGAGAGAGTGGAGGATTGAGGTAGGAAGTGGCGAGATAGCCACAGAGGCCACGAAGGGCTGAGGTAGGAAATGGCGAGATAGCCACAGAGGCCACGAAGGGCTGAGGTAGGAAATGGCGAGATAGCCATAGAGGCCACGAAGGGCTGACATTGGGAGGTGGCAAGATCGCCACACACGGAGGAACAGGGAGCAGAGATGGAGCTGCTGGGGGAGCAGCCAGAGGGCTGTACCAAGAGCCTGCAGCGGAGCTGCAGGAGCGTGGAAGGCTACGGGAGCGAAGGCAGATGTGGGGCTGCCAGGGAGAGAGTCTCAGGAGGAGTGCCGTGTGGGAAGGAGAACGCGAACCCCAAATAAAGGACACGGAGTCAGCAAGAAGTGTCTGAGTCCTTTTATTACACTGGAGTCAGAAGTGAAACGGCATCTCAAGTCCTTTTATTACACATGTACACACATTCACTGCTCTAAAGAGGAAAAATATGCATACAGTATTCCCTCGTTATTCATGAACTGGCTGACCACGATTTTGATGATCTGCGAATCGCATCTGGAACCCTACACGACTGCGCTGAGAGAGAGAAAAAAATAAAGTGAGAGAATGTGATGCAAGATAATGTGATGGGATACCATGATTATTAATTGAGATTTACTTTAGATTTATTATAACAACATTTTCCCTTGTATTATGATATTATTTAATGTATTTAATAGCTTGGTTACGTATTTAGTTCAGGTAATTCATTAAAACGATGAATATTTATTTAAGATATCTGTCAGCCAGTGTCTCTATCCGCAACATTTTATATTCACGAGCATTTCTGGAACGTATCCCTCACGAATAACGAGAGAATACTGTGCACATTAAAATAGATTACACTTTGGGAAATGGACCTTCTTAATAGCTGAAAAACTAACGCTGCCTTGCGGGTCCACAATCCAGTGGATATCTCAGCCAGTCCCAAGCCTGGATAGAGAGGAGGAGGGTCGGGAGAAAGGGTGCCGATACTTCGGCCGTGAAGAAAAAAGACGAAAGAAATCCAATGCGCATGATGACCACAGAAGAAAAAGGATACCGGCTCGGACATCGCTCGGGTCAACAAGGTCCGCGTCCCCAATCGAGTAACCGGGATTGGGTCAAAAAATTAGCTACCTGAAAACAACAGCAGCTACGACACCATTAGGAAACAAAGCAGCCAAATTCTTCAACAACGAAGAGGCTGAGCATGGCGAATGGGATTACAGCAGGGACATGGAAAGTGAGAACAATATGGGCAATGGGACAGTTAGAGCTGCTAAGAAAGGAAATGGAAAGATACAGGTACGACATCCTCGGACTGGCAGAAATGAGATGGTCAGGAAGCGAGAGATCAATGGGGGGGGGTGAAGTGATCTGCTCAGGGGAAGATAACGTGCACACCAGAAGAGTAGAATTTCTTGTTGAGCGCAGAAGCCAAAGCATCATTATCGGGATACATACCGCTTAGCCCAGCAGTAATTGGAGTGAGATTTAATAGGCAACCCATAAATATGTCTGCCATCGAAATTATATGCACCAACATCAGTGCAGAAGAGTGTATTGAATAATTTTATGGAATGTTAAAAAACACATTAATGTAAATGCTTAGGAAAGAAATCAAGATAATTGTGGTAGACTGGAATGAAAAATGTGGAAAGGATAACATCGGACGGGGAATGCATCATGCAAAGATATAGATATAGAGCAAGAAATGAACGAGCCAAGACACTGCTAGAATTTGCTTCAAAACAGAAAATGGACATGGCAGACACCAATATGATAGACCCGCTATTGATCAGCAGATGCTGGAAAACATCAGTTGGACTATGCTCAACATTCTGAGGAGCCGCTTTGTCCTTGGACCACAGCTTGATACTAAAACGAAAACATCTACCCAGAATTCTTAGGTGTTTTCGGTAAAGTCACGTAGGTAAAAAATTAAAATTAATAAAAGTAAAATAAAAATCACGACGTTTCGGAGGCAACACAAGCTCAGTCTTCAGGTGGAACCGTCACAGCACGATTGCTGTATCAAGCATTTTAATTTTTTACCTACGTGACTTTACCGAAAAAAACCTAAGAATATGAATCCTTGTAGTCACGAAAGCTTCAAATCTAGAATCTACCCAAACACAATATGAGAAGAATAATATAGAGGTACTCGAGAACGAGGAGGAAATATGAAAGGGAAATATCGAGTAGAATCAGGGGGGGGAGCAAAAATAGAACACCTTAGCATAGGCAGCAAGGCATTAGCATTGAAGAAGACAGTGGAGCAAGCAGTAGCACCAACAAAATCATTAGCAGTAAAACCCATAAGAAAATGGATAACTGAGAACACCGTGGAACTAGCACAGGAATAAAAAGAACATAAGGCTAAATATAAAGCAATCAAATGAGATGACGACTAAGTACAAAAAGCCATGCAATCAAGGAAGGATATCAGCAAGAAAGGATACACAGAAATAGCTGGAAAAGTAATGTAGCGATATTGAATACTACGCTGGAGAATATAAGACCAGGGAGGTGTATGAGCTAATCAAGTGCACAGATAGAAAGTGGCAACCAAGGCAAACAGCGATAAAAGGCAAGGAGGGTAAGATCTTGATGGACAAAGAAGAGACAACACAGAGATGGACTGAGTATTGCAGAGATTTGTATAGGGATATGGACCAAGAGCATAAAGAGCTGCTGGTTGAACTCTAAAAAGATATCCCCACCACCGACGGTGATGAAAATGATAACATCTTCTACGAAGAAGTAGAAAAGGCAATAAAACCTTCGAAAAAAATGATACAAGCTGGAAGGAGTTTGTAAAATAAATCCATGAACTATTCAAGCAATTATGGAGAGAAGGAAAAATACCAGAGTGGACAAATACATACTTGTGACGATACCCAAGAAAGGAGATCTCACCGATTGTATGAATTACAGAACCATCATACTAATGAGCCACAAGGGGAAGATACTAATGATAGTACTATTAAGTGTATTAAAGTTCAGACTGATGATTATTTGTCAAATGAACAGGCAGGGTTTAGGAAAGATAGGAAGACAGTCCAGCAAATCTTAATGTGAAGCCTTATTGCACAGAAAGCAAAGATAAATACATCGGCTGGTTTACAGCTGTTTCATAGATGCCAGACAGCATTTGATTCGACGAAGTAAGATATTACGTGGGGAACATTAAGATCATATGGAGAAAAGACTGAGAGATTCTGCAGGATCTAGGTGAAAGGTCAAAGTCAACAGTAAAGTTTGGACAGGATATTGGAGAATGATTCCAACAACAATAGGTATGAGAAAGGGAGATCCACTATCACCAAACAAAATCAATTTGATGGAAGAAAGCTGCATAGTACTGCAGGAAAGTGTTCATATACGCTGAACAAAGGAAAGGATGCAGGGCTGAGGATTAACGTGGAAAAGACAAAGACGATGGTTTTCGGAAGGGAGGACATTGAGAAATACGTAATAATAGAAAGCAGGCAAGATTGTGAATGTAAAGGGATTTGTATACTTGGGAAGTCGACTGACATGGGACAACGATTTCACGAAATAAATAAGAGCGAGGATCGCAAAGGCAAACGGAGTAACGGCATTATTAAATAACGTCTGGAGAAGTAAGACCAAACTGTACATTTTAAGAACATGCGTGTTGAGGACAGCTTTGTATGCCTGCGAGACTTGGACATTGGTGAAGACTGGCAGAGATAAGATATTGGCATTCAAAATGTATTCCTACAAGAGGATTATGCATCTAAACTGGACCTAAGGAGTGACCAATGTAAGACAAAGGTTGCAGATCTAAAAAGAAAACCTGATGACGCAGGCAGTGATGAAAAGGAAACTGGCACTATTTGGAGACATGTGTAGGATGAAGAACACCAAATTGAAGAGTGTGCTGTTCAAAAACATGTCGAAGGAGCCGGAAAGAGAGGAAGACCTCACAGAGAATGGCTTGACGACGACATGAGAGATTGGTGTCGAAAACATGTGCACGACTTTAGCACATGGGCACGAGACGGGGACAAGTGAAAACAAATGACGAAATCTGCCCATGGGTCGTGGATGAATAAAACGAAAAATACTCTTCTATGGAAGGGGCATTCTTCCCTTCTTCACATTTGCGATGGCGAAGGTCACTTTCCCAAAACGTCGCCTATTATTAAATCCTTTATATTAAGTTCACTTGCTTGCTTGCGCGCTTACGACCGTGCAAATCTTTCGGTCGTTTTTTAACCCACTTCCCGTGATCTAATCGAGCTGACATTTTCCCCACAGACTCGTTGTGCGTGACAATACATTTTCGTGAAATTTTTGTTCCAAAATTTTACACTTTTTAGGAAAAAAAAAAGATATTTAATTACCAATTGCTTAATGGTGGCAGGCAATCATCTGACCCATAGGTGGCAGCCATCTCAAGCCAGAGGACGAGAGGACTCTAGCCGCCACGCATATAAAGGATTTATAGTGAAAAACTTTGGATTTACGGGTTAATTTTTTCCTCTCTCTTCAGGACAGTGTTACTGACGAATGCGTTGAGTTTAACATCATTTGTGCTTGTGCACCTCAACAACGCACAGCGTTCAACAGCGTTCAGCGATGATTTTCCGTGAGCATTGTGCTTGATATGGCGATGAAATTAATGACGTACCACTTATATATTCAGTGCTAAATAATAACATGCCGAAGGGATTAACAAACTGATTACTGTGGCTAAAACTATTGCAGGGATGTACCACTTACAAATGCCTTTATTTCCACTTCAACACAGCATCTGTTTTCAAGAATGTGCGCAGCTGTTCAGTATTTTAAGAAAATGTGTGTTGAAATAAAATACTCTTATAAACAAACACATAATCACCACTTGGCCTGATTAAATGTTGCAGAAAGCGCATTCAAGACGGTACATATTTGTGCTGGTGTAACACTCGGGGAGGGGGGAGCATTTGTCGTGCCATGTTTGGGATGCTTTGTTACCTCAGCGCGGATGTAGGTACGGGGGAAAAGGCAAAGGTGCAAGACTGCAATGGCTCCTTCGCGCGCCACTGTGGAGAGAACGGCCTCAGCGCCTCCTCCACCAACTGGTGGGTGTGGTTTGTAGCTCTGCAAGGATTCTCTCTAGTCTGGGCGATATTGTTCGCCGACTTTTCCCACACTGGCTAAGTTTCTTGGAAGAGGTAGGAGTACCCACACTGTATCCCACACACCCCCCCTCCCCCCCGTCAATCATCTGTTTCCAACAAGGCAATTTGATAGATTGCCATGATTCAATTTAAAAATTGATTTTGAAAAAATATATTTAAGTCAATATAAGCAGCCTGCAGCAACTGCAGGGGTTACGTGATCCCATTCCATACAACATACACGGTTATATACACATTCAACATATATGTACGAACGTTTAAACATGAGCGAAGCTGTAAAGTTGGTACGAGGTAGGAAATTGTAGAAAGACTTAATTTTAGGACCCATTATCACCGTGAAGCTGACGGACAGGAATGTAGCTGTTCCATCTTGACAGGCTTTCCACGATATAGTGCATCATAAATAAATTTGGTGAGTTGACAGCTGACGAGCAGCGAGTGTCAGGTGTATGGTGAATTTGTGATTGAGGTTCCGGTGAGCGTGAGGTGAGTGTGGAATTATCCTGGTCCGTAGGGAGGGCTGCTCACTTTTTTTAATGTTGTTAGAATCTTTTGTCACCCTACGGGAAGGCCAGGCTAAGCTGAATAATGATGTACAAACATGCATGTACACCCGCACATGTAAATGCAGGGCATGCATTATTTTAATTGCAAGATATGAAATCTACGGTGTTTGATCCAATGCGACTGGATTGTGACATTTATGCAGTGTTATGGATTTCCACAATGACGCTGTACGTGTGCGAAAATGTAAAAGCGGCAAACAGATTCACTGTTCGACTGTTAAATTGGTCCCACAAAAGTGTGAAGTTATTAAAACATGGCCATGGTTTACCAACATGTATGGCAGTGACAGGTGTTGGGTCTCCGTTAGAGACGGGTACTTATCTTAGTCACAGAGTGCTTGATTTTTTTCTCGAAAAATCAAAAAGTTTAAATCTGGTAAATTATGAAAGTGACAAAGCCCAGTTCCATCAATTATCAAAACACGATTCCACACCTGCACGCACGATTAACAAATATGTGTTTGATTAAAATCCACATAATGAAAAATCCACATTTTTCAATTTGCATGAATATCCATGTTGTCACGAAGAAAAATACAATTAGTGTTTTTAAAGACGACTATAATACTTTAAACTCAAAACTATGAAACTAAAACTAAACAATAATTTTTTTTATTTTACCAGGTAAGGGCCACTAAGCTATATAGTATTTTTTCGGAAGCAGCCTGGCTACAACTAATAGCTTAACGAAGTGGCTTATAGCAGACAAACACTAAACGCATGTTTCTAATTGTGGAGGGAAAAACCGCAGGAACCAGAAAAAAACACACGACCACGGGAAGAACATGCAAACTCCAAATATACAGGCGTCAGGGTTCAAACCCACAACCTCCTGTATACTAGGCGAGGTAGTTAACATCTCGCCAGCCTAGTGCCCAACAAACTTGTCAATAACATTGCCTTAAAATGAAAGGTAAATATGTAGGCATTGTGTTTTTTGTCTTTGACCCTTCTTCATAGCACAAAGAGAGGCCAAAGAGGCAGAAATACTTTCACTCCCGCAGGAGTGTTTCATTTTTTTAATTGGCTGCCCAGAAGCAAGCCCTTTTGAAGATGCAAAATCTAAAACATTAAACAAAACTCAGTCTGTATTCTTAAATCACATCAGTACCAGCATAATATGTGGTTGCCCTATTAAACTAATTTCATCTTTTGCAAATGTTAAATATTTTTTTAAAGAAATAAGCCATTGGACCACAAATCACTGCTTTAAAAGCGCATCTTTAAAATGCATATTATTCCTGTTGCATGGGTTTTTGTGAGTGTAGTTTGTTTTGCTGTTATTACCCCTGCCACCACGCAAGATATAAAGTGAGCTCTTCATGCATTGCTTGCAAGTAGCATTGTACATTATCTTATGTGCATACTTGTTGGACTCATTGGCCTTATATATTTCAAATCCCGTCGGACTCTTGTACCGATATATGAACCTTATGGCGGGACCCCGGGGTCCCACAAGCCCTCGGCACTCGCATAAACTGTGTTGAGACGTCATTATACGTCTGTTGAAGGCGAACGACACGGCAATCTATTCCTCTTGACAAGCTCTACACGATGCGCTCATCAAAGTTTTGTTTATGACTACGGCATTCGTCCTCGCTGCGCTTGGACGACATGACAACATAATTTTCCGCGCCAGGTGGGTCGTGGCGTTTATGTGGGTGGTGAGACGGAGTCGCCAAAAATAAATGATTTAATTACGATTTTTATTTGGGACCCCGGGGTCCCGCCATAAGGTTCATATGAAGGATGCTGTAAATGTTTGTGTTTCATAAATGGAACGAGCACAACAATAGGTATTGCCCTTAGTCAATCCACTACTGGACAAAGGCCTCCCCATGCCAATATCGGTCATGGGGGTTGTTTCGTCCATACTTCACCATGCTGGTCAGTATGGGTTCGTGAAGCAGGAGCTGAGGACCAGTTGTGATGTCACTTGTGACTCATGGTAGCCATGTCCGAGAATTCAACTCAGTTCGCCAGATTCACGGCAGTGTGCAAACTTACTGTGCCACTGAATAACAGTTTAATTTTTTTTTTAAGTCTTGGCTAAGGATCAAAAGGCATTGGGAAGTGCAAAGACATGAGAGGTGATGAATTCTGCCACGGTTCTGTTTAGTTCTGTGCTGCAGTCAGCACATTCTGTCACAAGGCAAAACTTAGGACATAATTCATGTATGGGCATCACAAACCATGTACATCAACATTTGGTAATGAATGGGTTCAAGTCCCTGCTTCTTTCGTACTCAGTATTTTCCTTGCGGAATCAACTGAAAAGTGGCTTTACGTTCACGCCACATCGTCCACCTGACCGGAAGGAGGACACACATCATCATCATCACTCGAAGGAGATGGTGACCGATGGTCAAGAATAATTGACAGAAGGTGGCAGCCAAAGGTAACATGTCCGAGAGTGACGTCCACCGGGGAGAGAGAGGTAATCGGCTCGCGTGCAGGCGCTCGTAGGAGGATTGTTCCATCATCGATCGTGAGGGGTGGTGACGGCTTTGGGAGGCCTTCACCCAGGTGCATCTTCTTTGCCTCACCTCCCACGCAAAACGTACCATACCCCCAGTACATTCCCTTGCATACCTATTGCACGGCAGCGAAACTCACCGCAAACGTGATCATCACCAACCGTTCTAAATAAATACCTGGACCAACAGGGTGTATGCGTTACCTTCCATAACTTACAAAACATTTGAACCCCTACTTTTATCATCATCATCATCACCACTCTCACTCAACTGCCACGCTCGCATGAGCCCTCAATCATTTCCCCACCAGGATTGCCTTCTGCTCCATTCACAATGTACCCCCTTCTGGCGGGTTTATGGCTTTGTAACGCATTTTGTTGGGAATGATGTCTGACAATTCTCTCCAGGTGCTGGCACCTCCCCGAGCTTCAGTTCCTAAAGATGCTCCCAATCATATGGAGCGAAACGTCGGATATCCGAGAGCTCAACTGGAAAAACGTCCAAAATAGTGCGACCCACCCTGTTTCCAACATGCCACACCCCCGTGTTCAGTTTTATCCTTTGATATTTTTTCGTAATGTGTTATTGAATACATCTGATATATATGTAATATTTAAAGCACATCTTCCAATTTTACACCCGTATTTAAAAAAAAACATACAACAAAAAACCCGAATAGAATAAAGGTGAATATTCATGTAACAAAAAACAAGACCAGAGAGCAATTGAAACAGGTGTTTATGTATTTCAGACCATAAGTCTAAGCCGAGAGCGTATGCTTGCTTTTCTGTATTAGTAATTGTAATCATTATTGTCAACATCATCACTTGCCATACTATTTTACATCACATTCCCAAATTGCCACGTGCATTACCGTCACAAAACATGAAAGCAAGAGCAGGCTGTTAGCTGAGAAATAACATTTGCCCTTGGAAGTGTGTCAGACGTGCAATGGTGCCCTTTTTAAATCCTTTATATTAAGTTCGCTTGCGTGCTTGCGTGCTTGCTTGCTTGCTTACGACCGTGCAAACCTTTCGGTCGTTTTTTAACCCACTTCCCGTGATCCAATCAAGCTGACATTTTGCACACAGACTCGTTGTGCGAGACAATGTTCGTGAAAATTTATTCCAAAATTTTACACTTTTTAGGGAAAACTAATTAAATATTTAATTACCAATTGTTTAATACTGCAGACAATCATCTGACCCATAGGTGGCAGCCATCTCAAGCCAAAGGACGAGAGGACTCTAGCCGCCACGCATATAAAAGATTTAGAGTGAAAAACTTTGTTTTTATGGGTTATACTTATTCTTCTTGGACTAACAATCGATTTGACTATGCAAGCCAGCCTTTGCCAAAGCCATGGACTTCCAACACAAAAGGTCCATCCAAGTTACTGGTATTGGTTAAGCCACGGTAAATTATAATAGCGAGAGAAGGCAATAGATTGTTTGACGCCTAAATGGAAAAATCTCACAGACACACAATGGGTAGAAGACTCATGAGTACATACACGTACTGTACAATGCTGTAATAAAACGAATAAAACGTAGGCAACTTTGTTTCATTGGAACAAAGTGGTACATTTGAAAGAATATTGCTCGCTGAGTCTGCGACAGCATAAAGTTACGTAGCAGTTACATATCTCGATTTAAAACTTTCGTGACTGCAGGGATTCATCTTCTTGGTTCTTTCGGTAATGTCACGTAGAAGGGAAGTAATAAAATAATAAAAATAAAACATAATAAAATAATTCTCACGACGTTTCGGCCACAACGCAAGCAGCCGTCCTCAGGTGAAGAATGAAACACCACCAAGCTTGGAGCGTATATTTAAGCTGGTTTGGAGGGGGGGAGGTGGGAAGAAGAGAGCCTTGACAAAATAAATTGCATATCAAGAGGAATTTAGCATATGGAAAATGCGTAGGAGGTGGGCGGGGGGGGGTTTCAAATTAATATTATGCCTGTGCATTATGCAGGATTAGCAGCATCAAAGGGAGGGGGGGGGAAGGGGGGTAGCATTAACAAAGGAAAGGAATGTTAATAGTATGTAGCTGCAGTTACTAAACAACCACGTAGAAAACTAAAGTATAAACTAACATAAACAACTAAAGTATAAACTACATAGCATCATCAGTATACTTACTATACTCTACAATAAGCTGAGTTACTAACAGTAAGTAATACATTACAATTCTACGTCGTAAAAATTATATAATATGCTTCCATCTAAACTTTATTCTCTTACATCACACGAGTCTACACCGTACTATATACTGCCATAGACAAACCCAACATTAAATTATATACTGTATTGCTATAAACCACCCTATACCTTATACATTTTAATATAACACTATGTATTATTCTACCCACCCTAATGTGTATTACACTGCTATATGTTTACTATACAATTACGATACTATATATTACTTTGTACATTGATGCCATATCCCATCTCCCTCTTGCACGTGCTGATTTTATAACACTTTGTTGTGGTAGTCAACCTCTCATGTGTTAGTTTCCTTCGCACGCCATTATCGAGTTTCAAGTTTATGTTGTGCAACCAGGCGAGTGACCCGAGTCATCGAAACAACAAAAGGAATATTGTTACTGGTCTTGTCCATCAGCCATCATCCCTTTTAAGTGATGTACTCTTACCCAACCGACCATGAGATACATGCGTCTTTCCACATTTGTCAGCCATCTCTATTTGAAAATATATTTGACATTGCACATTGCACGGATCTGATGAATGGCCAAATGTACGAAAAACTGAACGTACGATGCATTGTGTACGTTGCGCTTTTTTCGCACCATGCGTATCCAACCGCGCTCATTGGAGGTGCGGGATCATGATTACACTGGGATCATGATGATCGTGGAGGCAGGAATTTTAAAAGGTCACAATAAATTCATGTTAGCTATTTTATTTTGATGAAAAAATGAAATAATTATTGGAAGGACACATTTTGAAGACATAAAAGAGTGTACATATCAAGGGAAGTTATTGAAGGTTGTTCAGAATCAAAGAATGTAATACAAATGTCAGTCAGAGCAGGAAGATGCCGTTTAGAAAATGATATGTGATAATGAGAAGCGGCATTCCAATGTGTTCAAGTTGAAGGTATCCAATCAATGCGCATTTGCCTGCTTTTGCATATGAATAGCAAACAAACATTCTGCAAAAAACACGGCAAAGGTGCTCTGAGAATTAGACTTGGAAGCAGAGGAAAACACCACATTGACTGTTTAGAAAAGTGAGTAAGCTCGGGCACGATACATTGATAACAGCGTCAATGGCCAATGGGCAAGACTGGTAATGGAATGGCAGCCAAAGTACAGAACACGCCCAAGAGGATGACCACCATGGAGTGTGGGGGATGATGACAACGTGGGAAAGGCTTCCATCCAGCAGTGAATATGCCATGACTGATGATGATAAATCATTTATGTTTCTTGCAGTATAACAAGCACATTGACACATATTTACATTTCGATTGCGAGTTGCAGAGTAATGCGAGTTGCAGAGTTCAAAAAGCCCTCGCCCAATAAAATTTGAGCTTTGGGCACAAAACGACACCGTGCACTATGAAGCTGGATTTCATCACCAATTCACGTGGGATTCGAACACATTGGCATCGACTTCCCAAAACATTTTCGCATCAACCACAATCATGATCGAAACACACTTCCTCACTCTTCCAAAAAATACATAATTCAGGGGGTCTTAATTTGATTGGATGCACAGAAAATGTTTGGAAATTAAAGTGAATTAATCCATTGACTGCCAATATGTGCATAGCATATGGTTCAAATGTATGATGTTTAAAGCATCGCCGAATGAAGGTCTCCCAAAGCCTGTCGTGATCTCTCACAGTCCTGAGATGCAAGAGATCCACATCGCACCTGCACACGAGCGGATTCCATCACCAGTCTGTCGTCAGTCTCATCCCGCCTGCCGCCCCTGCCTCGGATACCACTTGCTTGATGTCTCTAATTGAATGTTCTCTAATTCAAGTGTCCCTTTTTTCCGTCTGTCATTTAACTCTTTAGTGTGCGCGTCTCCGTGAAGCTTTTGTTTCATTTTTATTAACAATAAATGGCCGTCGGGTGTGGATTGGTCGTGTTCTGCAACTTGCTTCACGGCGTCATGAAGCGAACAGAATGAGAAGGGGAATCTACACGGCCGTTTGGAAGGTCAGCGTGGACTTTAATCATGCGATATCAAAGTTGTGCGTGTGTGTGTGTGCGCGCTGAACATTAATAGTCGATTGAACATTAATATAATGATGAGAGAGATCACACAAAAAAGTAAATGGAAGAATTGCGAATGCACACCTCAGCATGGAGAGGCTCCATATTCTAAATATAACACGAATTTAGAAAACCAGGCCCATGCGTTAAGAATTATTATTTTGTAACTTTCATCCATTTGCCATTTGGGCATTTGTACACTAAACGTTGCATACACCCGCAACTCGCATTCAGAATTGTAGATACTTTCGTGCTTTGATCATTGGACGATGATTGTACAATTGATAATTGGCAGCGCAGTACTTTGGCTGTGAGGGTTTGTGTGCCTTTTAAAAGGATAGTCACATAGCGGTGTCCGTGTCTAAATATGCGAACATAAATAATGTGCTTTGTTATAGACTTCAAAGCGCACGTCTTCACAATAAAAACAACAGTGAAACTCACTGCCAGTTCCCTAAGCACTTCACAAAGAACAATGGCAGTGTGTGTTCTCTTCCGTTAACATTTTCAGTATTGCCAGCAATTATTAAATGATCATTATTTAATCCATACGACAAGTATTTTTACCAAAATATAATAATGATATATGCTGCTATTTATATTTCGACTGGTGACGTTCAAATATTTACCTTGAACCGATTTCAATTCAAATAACAAACCTGTATAAAGTACACAGCGGGCTTTTGTAAAACGGCGTACAAAGTAATCGCGTACGTCAAAATATAAAGTCATCGGTTTGAAATTAATGCACTTGCATAATGTGTAAATAACCCGAATGTGATCTCGCACCTCCGATGAGCACGGTTGGCTACGTACGGTGCGAAAGAAGTTAAACATACATACGTTGATCTGATCCCATCTGTGAAGGACATGCAATACCCCGGCGTCTACAAACTAAGCTGTGTCTGTGGCAGTAGTTACGTTGGGAAACTAAGCGACATGTCTCGGACCGTGTTCGTGAACATAAGGCAGATCTGAAACACGGTAGGACCAATACTTCGGCCGTGACTGATCATTGTTTTAATGCGGTGGGCTCACACGAAATTGATTTCTCTTAGACGAAGGTACTTTGCAAACCCACTGGCCATCAAAGATTCGTTCATGAAGCCATCCACATATACAGACACATACAACTTCAATTGAGAAGATGGGTTTCAACTGAGCAATGATTGGAAGGACGTTATCAAACAGTTTAAGTCATAACTAGCTGTGATGTTCCCATCCTACCACCTTCCGATGTTAGTTGTTATTTTCGGCTCTTTCATTTTACATTAACAGGTAAAATTTCCCACACTAACATGGCCACCTCGCTCACCGTTGCTGCTCTGTGATCTTACATGAACATGCTAATTTCTCACATTAACATAGCCACCTCCGCACGCTCGTCTTGGAGGTCGTCCTCCAATCTCACATTAACATGCTAATTTCTCACATTAACATGCAAATTGCTCACATTAACATCACTAGCCCCACCCACTTCGTTTATGACCCTTGATCTACACCCATTTTAAACCTTGAAAACAGTCTGCCTCAGCAGCTTCCCCCCTCTTTCTTGCCTCCTGATGACGAACACTTGTGTTGTGATCGAAACGTCATAGTTTTTTCTTATTTTTTGGTCATTTTCTTTGAACCTATCTACGCGACTTTATCGAAAGACCCAAAGAATATACATACGTTACATACTGCACATGCAACATCAGGAACAAAAACCAAAATGTTAATTTCAGTGGGAGTATCTATCGATGGATCACTGTATATATTGGATGCTAATAAATGAGGATTTAACATAGGTACATCATTGTCTGATGTTGATTTAAGGAACAACTTCATTCAGTGTAAACATGTTCACCGTCACAACGAATGGGTCCTACAGTTAACATTCCATTTCAGCCACAGTTTAAATTGCCCTTTTGTGGGATTTAAGGTTCTCGTTCGTTACCACTGGTAAGGGCTCGGAAGGAATCCTCTCCCGAATTCCGCACTGCTCCATGCTCAAAAACAGCCATTCCCAAAGGAAAGTCTACTTCGATCGATACTTTCGCAATACATTGTGTGGAAAGCTGCCATTTTAGATCAATGTGTACATCAAAAAGGATTTTCTCCAATATTACCAATGGTTTACCAAGGACGAATGTAATAAGCATATTATATATCAGACTTCATTCTACTGTATACCAGAAACGCATCTGACATGAAACAAAAAAGCAGTGAAACAAAAACCATACACGCGCTAATCGGAGTGTGTTTATGCACTTGTCTGTTCATTTGTTTTTTTAGGGAATCCATTATTAAAAAGGTGATTCTGACCCAGTCAAAATATTATATTTCTTCCTTTCAATAAGAGCAATATTGTGTAATGGTTGTTCGATAATTATAAATAAAGGTTGCATTTTCCATATTCTCATTTGCCTCCATTGCATTTGCTAATCTCGTAAAACATTTGCATATACGTGATGCATCTGCACCTCCTATTAGCACGGTTGACTACGTACGGTGTGAAAGAGGTTCAAAACATAGTCTGTTTTTGATGTGTTTTCATAATTTGGCTGCTTCACGTTACTCTGTGTTGTTTCCACCTGTATTAATATACCTGGAAACCTAACTGAACATATGCTTATATTTGACTAAATATGTAAGTGTCGCTTATAGTATTTAAAGTATACCAGTGTATGTAGAATAAGAATGATAATAATGTAGTCTTTTGTCATTCAACTGCTAGATGACGGCCGCTCTACACTGCCAGTCAAGGTGGTTGTTTGATCGTACTTCACCATGCTAGTCAGTGAAGGCGTCAGGCAATATCAATTGCCAATGATGTGTGCTGTGGATGGGAATGAAACGCAGGTCACTGGGTTCATAGCGCGATGTGCTAAATACTGTACCACTGCTTCCTCAAGTGTTTGCGAATGAGAGCATACACAGCATATTAAGTGCCCCCTAATATCGTGTTTGTTTATCTGGGAAATCCTGATATTTCATTGAGCCATTATCACGGGGATACATTTTAATAGGATCCCATATAGGAACTTTTGATACTCATTTTTTTGGGTGTTTTTTTGCGTGCATTTTGTATGCACACCCACACGTATGATACGATGACATTCAAATCCTACAGACATGCAAGTAGCTTTAAACCTACTTGCTATGCCATCTCCTATCGATGCCTCGTTGCTGTGTGGAGATGTCTCACGCAAGCTCCATTTCAGCATCAACTCTTAAGTCTCCAGGTTTACCAGCGTGTGCCACGATAACCAGGAAGGTATCAATGTAAAATGTATATTCTTCTCACACCATGGTTGGCTACGTGCGGTGCAAAAGAAGTTCAACATACATATATATCCTGTATACATACATATAAAACTGAGAGACAGGAAGGAGAACACGTGGATCAAGGAACCAAACACAAATCAGAGACACCATATAGAAAGTTATCAAAAACAAAAACAGATAGGCTTGGGCAGGACACATTATTAGATAGGACGGTGGCCAATATATATGAGACTGGTATTAGAAATGGCATCCAAAAGAGAAAAAAATTCATCCAAGAGGATGACCGCTGTGGAGATAGATTCATGAGCAAGAGTGATAAAAATGGCAGCAGCACTGGCCCAACAGGTAAGGTGTGGTGAGGCCTGGATTCAGCTGATCTCTTTTATTCCGGCCTACACAGCCTTACGGTTGGCCTGGGGGCCTTCTCCACCATCTCGTTGTCTTTGGGGCTTTCCTCCTGCCGGCCCATGGATGTTTCCCCTTCCTCTGATGACATTTCCCCATCCTCCCTCTTGTCCTGCCGCGGTGTTCCCTGCCCGGCCATCCCTCCACTTCTGTCTTCTGTTGTCCGGCCGGTCGGTGCTTGTTCTGACTCGGTCTCGGTCACCTCCCTCTCTCTACCCTCAGTTGCCCGACTATTGTGTGCCCGGACCACATTCGCATAGGATTCCGGGCAATCCCTATATAAGTGTTCCCCACTCCCACAAAGATTACACTGTGCTGGGGCACAAGATTCTTCCACAACGTGGTCCTGCGCCTTACAGGGGTAGCACATCCGTGCCTCGCACGCTGCGGCCAGATGGCCCCTTCCTCCACATCTCCTGCAGAGTTTGGGCTGCCCTGCTTAGACAATATAGCCCCTACTGCCGCTAATATTCAGAGCGCTCGGGATGTGCTGTAGGGCCCCTTCCGCTGTTCTTAACCTCACTCGCCATTGCCTGGCGCCCGTCCAAATACCTAGAGAGTCTTGGACCCGCTTACAACCCGACAGCAGCAGGCAGTGCTGTCTCAGCCACACCTTCACATCGTGGTCTGGTAAGGCCTCATTATACAAGAACACTGTGACCATTTTCATATTCCAGTTCGGACAGAAGTTGGAGTTCGAGCGGCGACAGTGGCCTCTCGCCTGCCTTCTCCTCGAATAGAGTCATGAAACGTTGCAACAGGTTACTTGTCCTGAAGCTAACGTCGAAGGCCCTGCCGCCCGGCAAGGCTATCAAGCATAACAGGTCCGTAGGCTCAACCTGTAGCATTCCTACTACCACTGTCCACACAAAACTCGGGCGGTCGATGGTCACTTCCTCTGGCATGTCCTCTTTAAAGGCCACCCTGATGCAATTGTGTCTCCTGGCGTGGACCGGCATGAAATTCACTCCCGTTCCACCGCGCCACTGCCCTGCGTGTTACTGGGGCCGTCCTGCCTCTACAGGTCCAGCATTTACCTTAATAGTCTTGTTCTGAGCGCCTTGCGCCTGCTGGCCAGCGGAAGCCACCGTTTCCTCAGCCTCCTCGCTCAGGCTGGCAGAGACCACCTCCCTCCGTGCTGGTACCTTCATTCACCTTGCTCGTTGCCACCAGGCGTCCTCCGCAGCCTGCCTCCTCCCAGTCGGGGTCGCCGCCTGCCCCTCATCACTCTCCTCCACCGACCTCTGTCCTCCAGGTCGTCGTGTCGCAGACTTTTCCGCCTCGGCAGCAGTCGACCCGGCCCGGTCGCCTTGGCTCGCCCCGACAGTGCGGTCGGTCTCCATGCCCCCCGGAATTGGCGAGGCAGCCTCTGGGCCGATGGCCAGGGGCCCCCGCAGGGCAGGTACGCTGACAGGTATGCAGGCAGGCTCGGTTGGCAAGAAACAATCTCGACCACGATCACAGCAGCCCTAACTGTGAGTCGGAGCTCACCTTATATCCTGCCCAGCGTGGCCAGGCTCTGCCCTCGGCCCCTGCACCCCTCTGGATCCCCCAGATGGCTCCGGGCCTTGCCCACAGGTCCAACTGGTAGAACGGGCTGTTACCCCTAATTCTATTGTCTACCAATCTCCCAGTGGCATGTGCTACAGTGACTCATTCAATGTCACTACACATGATTACCACAGAAAGGCTCACTGAGTCAGGAGGGTCTTGCCAGGTTTTTGCTATCGTTTGGTAATGGCAGCTATGTATGTTGCAAATGAGTATAATGCAGGTAAATTTTTTAATTTGGCAAATATGGAACCATGTCGGCACACGTATGCATGTATGTTGAACTTCTTTCACACCGTACGTAGCCAACTGTGCTAATCGGAAACGCACAATCACATATGGGATCTTTAACATCTACTCTGAAGCAGACGGCATATATGTTTTGGGTTAATACACCCACAGTATAAATCAGGGCAGTTGCTAAATTAGAGCCGCGAACTTCTGGAACAAGAAGCGAAACGCACTACCCCTGGGCCACGTCACCAACTTTCAATACAGAGGTCACCCGTTCGATCTCCTGGCATGTCAGTTGAAACAATGGTGCACGTTTCTTACATATCCCCACATCTGTCCACCCAGGAGCATAAATGGGTACACCACAGTCGATTGGCAGGTCACGTGTGATGGGGTAAAATGTGGGGGCTACCATATATTTTTGGTGTTTAGTTTGTTGTCCTTCTGCCGCACCTCCGATAAGCACGGTTGGCTACGTACAGTGTGAAACAAGTTCAACACATATACGTCTTTCAAGATGTCTGGCAAGCGTGGAAGAGTAGACCAAAATACACTCGTACATGAGAACACGTAATCACAGTACTGCACCTTTGTCTTTACTTACTATTTGACAGTCATCAATGTGTTCACATGGTTTAAGAGCTACACAATGTGAGCTGCAAGAGTCAGTGTTGAAGTGAAGCCAAACCCAACTAACGCTGTATGTCAATGTACGTATGTCACTGTTTTGTTCCAATTCCAGGATTGATATAAATGACCAAATTTTGAATACAAATAATACTGATGCAGGCACTGCATACAACACCACTTTTAATTTTAGAATTTTTTTATGAGGAAATGCATACAATTTAAAAGTGTCATCCATGGCTACCAATACACATCATGGGATTCGGGCTGCAAAGTAAATTCAACGTCTTTAATCCTTGTAGATGATGATTAATCCATGTCAAAAAAAAAACCCCACTGCGGATATTCTGCACATTTTAACAAATCACTTTAATAAAAGGCGTGTTGTTGAGATAGATTAAACTTGATATTATCAGTATCACTTTCAATTCATAGTCCATTATAGTACTGTACATTACAGGGGAATTCAAAATTATTATTTTAATGAAGACTGTTAAAGAGTGGGCTCACATACTGCTTTAAGTCTAGCCAAATATAAATCATCGCATGCACACAATGGGATTTTAATGTTTTGTTTGGTTCTGTTCATCAAAA
The DNA here is from genome assembly GCF_015708825.2 of Lethenteron reissneri. Lineage (NCBI taxonomy): Eukaryota > Metazoa > Chordata > Hyperoartia > Petromyzontiformes > Petromyzontidae > Lethenteron > Lethenteron reissneri. The sequence goes on from NC_083805.1 coordinate 6,791,967, forward strand.
GCCTAATCATGTAAGCTGTACACAAATACCGGGTAATTTCTTCATTGCGATGGTTATTGGAATCTGTTCTGGCACATCTAGTGCATACAAAAGGCTTTAAGCATTTAGCGTTCATGAAGTATTAATATAGAAAGAGAAAATTTTCACACTTTATCATGTCTAGCGCAGTGAAATAAAGTGTCTAAGCCTATTATTATGTTACTTCCCCCACCAAAACTATTATTACACCTGACGGCAATAGTAGGACCCTGTATACATTCTGATGTATATTTCAAGTACATAATCATAATAATACACACACATTAATTGAAAATAAAAGCCATATCGTGTTTAGACTTACCTGACAAGTAATGTCGTTTAATATTTGATCGCCTAAAACATAAAATTGTTGCAGTGTGTTAATTGGTTTTCTGTAAATATTATGTGGCTACAACTTTGTATGAAATTTGGATGAGAGCAGAATTCCAGACGTGGCCAAAACAGACGACATTGCCCTGCCAGGCCAAACACTGTGTGCACCATATTTAGATAGTAGAGTGAAACATTTAAGAGAGCAATGTATGAATATTTGTTTCGTCCGAACATACAACAATGACAGTACACTCAGGTTTATACTTTAACTGCTCAATGTAATGTAAGTTAAGTGCTACCTTTAATCACGCACGTCAATTCACACTGACATACCACTGCCACAGTGGAGATATATTAACTATCTCGCCTGGTATACAGGAGAACGTGGGTTCGATCCTGACCCTGACACCTCTATATTTGGAGTTTCCATATTCTCCCCATGGTCGCGTGGTTTTTTTCTCTGGGTCCTCTGGTTTTTCCCTCCAAATTTAGAAACATGCGTTTAGAGTGTTTGCCTGCTGTACATTTCCACAATTATAAGCCACTTAATTGAGTTATCATTTGTGATAGCCAGGTCGCTTCTGAAAAAGAGCTCTGTAGTTCAGTTGTCCTTACCTGGTAAGATAAAAACTGGTTTCAGTTTAGTTTAATAAAAAATTCCGTACAGTATTTCATGTTCGGTACATCTGTAGTTACGAGTATGGTATGGAATATGAATTAAGGCACCTCGGGCACTGTTTGCTTATCGACAAAAAAAACAGGCCCAATAGATGTCCTGCTAAATTTTGACTTTAAACTCTCGTAACTGCAGGAATTCATATTGTTGGTTCTTTCGGTAAAGTCACGTAGATAGAAAAAATAAATAATAATAATAAAATACATTTAAAATTTAAAATCATAAATTGAAAATAATTAAAGCAAAAACCACACGACGTTTCGATCGCAACACAAGTGAAGTGGTCAGGTGGAGAGAAAAGAGGGGGCAAGCCTCCAAATGCAACTGCTTATAAGGGTTTCCAAAGTGAGTGGGCGGGGGACGAGAGCTGGGAGGAGGAGATATGCATGGTGCAAACAGCATGGGCGGGGCAGCCAGTCAGCCAGTGCTGATGTAGGAGTAGACAATGGGGGGAGGAAGGGGGTAGAGATAGGGGGAGAGAGAGGGGGCTTAGAGATAGCGGGAGAGAGGGGGGGGTAGAGATGGGGGGGGGGCATTGCACCTCGCGACACAGATCCACACTGACCCAAAGTGGTTGATGACATCTTTCCAATGATTGCTGAGTTTATAACCGTCGTCTCGGTTGAAATTGTGTCTGTGTCTGTATATATGGACTAGCTGTACTACCCGGCTTCGCCCGGGACTTGTATCCACCACGGCCGGCCGCCTTTGTCTCCCCAGTGGCGATGTTAATACGCCACACCAGTTACTCGTTTGAGGCTGAGTCGACCTATGGGAGGTTCAAATAATCTTGACCGGTGGTGGCCATGAGCGGGAATCGAACTCGGTTCGCCGGGTTGGTAGCGCAGCGTAGCGTTAACCACTACACCCACCGCTCCTCACACACACAGACGCACAGACACACACACAGACACACACACAGACACACGCAGACACACACAGACAGACACAGACAGACACACAGACACACAGACAGCACGCTAACCACTACACTACCGCTCCCCACACACCACACACGCACACACACAGACACACACACAGACACACACACACAGACAGACACACACACACAGACACACAGACAGCACGCTAACCACTACACTACCGCTCCCCACACACCACACACGCACACACACAGACACACACACAGACACACACACAGGCAGCACGCTAAGCACTACACTACCGTTCCCCCTACACAACACACGCGCACACACACAGACACACACACACAGACACACACACAGACACACACACACAGACACACACACACAGACACACACACACAGACACACACACACAGACACACACACAGGCAGCACGCTAAGCACTACACTACCGTTCCCCCTACACAACACACGCGCACACACACAGACACACACACACAGACACACAGACAGACACACACACACAGACACACACACACAGACACACACACACAGACACACACACAGGCAGCACGCTAAGCACTACACTACCGTTCCCCCTACACACCACACACGCACACACACAGACACACACACAGACACACACACACAGACACACACACACAGACACAGGCAGCACGCTAAGCACTACACTACCGTTCCCCCTACACAACACACGCGCACACACACAGACACACACACAGACACACACACAGACACACACACAGACAGACACACACAGACAGACACACACACAGACACACACACACAGACACAGACAGCACGCTAACCACTACACTACCGCTCCCCGCACACCACACACACACACAGACACACACACAGACACATACACACAGACACACACACAGGCAGCACGCTAAGCACTACACTACCGTTCCCCCTACACAACACACGCGCACACACACAGACACACACACAGACACACACACACAGACACACAGACAGACACACACACACAGACACACACACACACAGACACACACACACAGACACACAGACACAGGCAGCACGCTAAGCACTATACTACCGTTCCCCCTACACAACACACGCGCACACACACAGACACACACACAGACACACACACACAGACAGACACACACACACAGACACACACACAGACACACACACAGACACACAGACACAGGCAGCACGCTAAGCACTACACTACCGTTCCCCCTACACAACACACGCGCGAGCGTCCATAGGTACACATACACGCGCTTGCTGCAGACACACACATACACACACATACATACACGCACATACACACAAACACATACACACACATACACACACATGCATACACACAGACATACATACAAACACACACATACATACACACAAACACATACACAATACACACACACATACATACAGACACACAAACACATACAGACACATACATACACACATACATACAGACACACAGACATACACATAAACACATACACACATAGTCATGACCCGGCTTTGCCCGGGACTTGTATCCACCACGCCCGGCCGCCTTTGTCTCCCCAGTGGCGATGTTAATACGCCACACCAGTTACTCGTTTTGAGGCTGAGTCCCTCCCTCGCCACTCTCCCTCCCTCGCCACTCTGCCTCCCTCGCCACTCTGTAGAGGACGTGAAATTTGTATGAATTTACCTCAGAGTGGCGTGTTGGGTGTCGAGGCCTAGCACCGTGCAGAGCCTCCCGCCTTGCCTGATTTTCCCACCCGGCGAACGCTGGGTACGGGTGCCGGTCCCCCCCCCCCCCCCCACCGCGCTATTAAAAATGGCGTCCACCCCGCGGCGAAAAGTTGCTACTCGTTGCCAGGGGCAACCGCCGTCCAATGAAAGCGGCGAAGGCGTCGTTAGCTGTTGCCAGGGGCAACCGCCGCCCAATGAAAGTGCGTATGGTCCGAAATCCACACACACATACACAGACAGACAGACATGCACGATTTTATATATATAGATGGCTTCGTTAACGAATCTTTGTTGATAGCCAGTCGGCTTACAAAGGACCGTCGTCTTAGAGAAATCAATTTCACGTGAGCCAGCCACATTAAAGTAAAGATCATCCACGGCAGAAGTATTGGTCCTGCCATGTTTCAGATCTGCCTTATGTTCACGAACACAGTCCGAGACATGTCGTTTAGTTTCCCCAATGTAACTGCTGCCGCATATACAGCTTAGTTTGTAGATGCCGGGATATTGCATGTCAGGGATCTTGACCTTCACAGATCACGAATTTTATGCACTGTGTTAAATCGGACCTGGATCTTGTGTTTGTTCAAGATTTAGGAAATATTTTTGGTTATCCCTGCTATGTAAGGCAAGGTGATGGTTTTGATTGGATCTTCAGATGGCTCCTTCCTCACGGTGTGGGTGATGACTTTGCGGATTGTGTAGTCAGAATATCCATTCGCCTTGAGAGCCTGGTGTACGTGTTTGAGTTCACTAGACAGGTGTTCATGGTCTGAGATACATTGATGAGGGAATTCTTCTGGGATGAATGGTGGTGGGAATCAGGTTTTAAGTAGGCGTGAGTATGGGTTGTCATCAACCACTTTGGGTCATGACTTGATTTTGGTTTTCTTGTCAACCTCTATCATCAGCAGTGTGGATGTGTGTAACACCTGCTTGTCAACCTCTACCGTCAGGAGTGTGGATGTGTGTAGCGAGGTGCAATGCCCCCCCCATATCTACCACCCCTCTCTCCCCCTATCTCTAACCCCCCTCTCTCTCCCCCTATCTCTACTCCCATTATCCACCCATTGGCTACTCCTACATTGGCACTGGCTGACTGGCTGCCCCGCCCGTGCTGTTTGCGCCACGCAGCTCTCCTCCTCCCAGCTCTCGTCCTTTATTAAGTTCGCTTGCTTGCTTGCGTGCTTGCGTGCTTGCTTGCTTGCTTACGACCGTGCAAATCTTTCGGTCGTTTTTTAACCCACTTCCCGTGATCCAATCGAGCTGACATTTTCTACACAGACTCGTTGTGCGAGACAATTAATGTTCGTGAAAATTTGTTTCCTAAATTTTACACTGTTTAGGGATTTTTAAAAAAATATTTAATTACCAATTACTTAATGCTGGCAGACAATCATCTGACCCATAGGTGGCAGCCATCTCAAGCCAGAGGACGAGAGGACTCTAGCCGCCACGCATATAAAGGATTTATAGTGAAAAACTTTGTTTTTACGGGTTAATTTTTTAGTTACGCATTCAGTCAGATTTTTGTGATTTGTTGGTTTATTTTTGTATGTATTCATGCATGCCAGCAATATGTGTTCGATGGGGATGTCTGGGTGACTGATTGACTCTTCCAATCATCAGACCTGCCACCTGAGCCAGTTCTTATGAGTGTATCCACCACCAGACGAAAGTGATGAAAATTATCAGGTGTACCATCTGCTGTGTAGTTGTTTTTTTGTTGTTGTCTCATGTATAGTAGTTTATGGACGAAAATCTAATAATTATATGTTGTAAACGCAAGTCAAATTTATATTTGCTTCAACATGTAGCGCCTTTGTGGCGCAAATCTGCCACAAGACACCATCGTCGCATTACTACCCAAAACATACTATCTACAATGATCACAAATAGATGCTATCTATAGTTTATAATATAAAAATAAAAGTCAATTGGGGCTGTGAGTTAACTGTTGTAATGATCAATGTCACAGTCGAATATAAACCAAATCTACTGTTAGACACTTGAAAAAAATTGGGTGAAATATATTAACATTTTTGGTACACATGACTGAAAAACAAACCACATTTTAAGATACTAAAATGGTTAAATATATACCCGAATCTAACATATACTTTTTTCGGTAAAAACACTGTACGATTTGCCTTTGTTTATAAAGAGAGTCTTTCATATCAAGTGAAATTAGCCTATGCTGCCTTCCTGGCCCATTTGGGTTGCAGAAGGGAGTAGGTTACCCAAACTATTACGACATTTGCGTGCCATTGTGTAAAGACAGTACGAAACGATAGAGGGACAGTATGGTTCCCCGGGACCATGGTTACGAATGGACGTGCTAATGATGATTGATGGGACGAGCGTTGACAGGGTCACGTGAGAGGGAGCACGGGAACCAAATGGTGGGAAAGTGTAATAAGGGCGGAGATTGACAAAGCCAGGTGCGGTGGGAGAATTCGAGAAAATGGGCGTGGCCGGATCGGGCGAGGTATAAGAGCCGACGCGAAACGGACCTGGGGGCTGTTGGTGTGGGGAATCGCCATCGTCTTCTCCATCGTCTTCGAGTTGTCTTGAGACTAGAAGCTATATAGTCTCAGAATAGAGTCGTCTAACTACCCAAGTGTATATAGTCACTCGTTGTCAGTGGACTTTATTCATGATAAATATATAGAAAGACAAGACGGTGTCTCTGAGAGCTACATTACAATTGTATAATTATATTATCAGTCCAGTGTACAGTTGATACAGCCTCACAATTACTCCACGACAAAACAGGTTATTGCGTTTCTAATTAAACTACAGAACGCAGTGTTTTTCGATTTAAAACAATATTTACTTTCCTAAAGTTACAACTAAATCCAAAAGCTTAACTCTTTTTTTTTCCCGGTAAAGTCACGTAGGTATGAAATAAAATAACGCTGTGGGCTCGCATGATATTTTGTAGCGTCCACGCAGCGCTCCCCTCCCCCTATCCCTCTCTCTCTCCCCCCCCCAAGCCCCTCCCCCTTTTCTTACCTATATAACCTCTTACCACGGCATCTCTCTCCCACTTGAGAAAAAAAAATTATTGCTGTGGTTTTCCCACCTGATGATGATTGCTTGTGTTGCAATCGAAACGTCGTGATTTATTTCATTTAAATTTGTAATTTAAATTTATACCTACGTGACTTTACTGAAAGAGTATGGATTCCTGCAGTCACGAAAGCTTCAAATCTATAATGTGATAATGACCTATACGCATAGGTGAATTCATCGATAAAAGAGATACGTTTACTTTCAGATACATTGCAATAAATGACCTTCTGAAAATGTTGCTTTACCACGCATGCTCTTTATATATGACGTATTTAATAAGGGCAAAGTAGTGAAGATTTTACAAGAATGCGCAAGTGTAAAAACTTGGCAGTAAAGTTCACAGTTTAAAAGTCAAATTCCATGTCCACACATTACAAACAGTTCCGAGTGGGTCGGACAGTTGCCTGGGGATAGGCACAAGAAGTGAGAGAGTGGAAAGAGGGGAGACAGAAAGGGAGTGAGAGAGATGAAATTATCTATAAGCATTTTTACGTAAAACTGCCCAAGGGGCTGGCAGTATAGTAGCGTGAGCTTTGGGACGAGCATGTCACTAGTTCAGCCAGGCCACTGATCAAATAACAGCTGGCACTGCATCCCGGTGCTTAAAAAGTAATTGCACACCAACTGTTCTTTCGCTGGGGGCTTCAAGCAAAGATTGGCAGTTGTATTATTTCTTACTGGAAAGCTATAACCACTCGACAACAGCATAAACATAATAATGCGTTATAGGAAGTTCTACTGTGTTAAAATTGATTTCTTTATGCAACAAGTCCTTACGTTAGTATAAAAATTGCACGTTTGTCAGTTTGTCTTTCTGAATGCTCAGTTTGAAAAAAATAACATTAAATTGCTTCTTTGTTATTTGAGTAAGTGAATATTTATGACATCACCAGCACATTAAGACTTGAAATGAAAACTGCTTTCACCTCAAAGATTAAACATTTAATGGCGTTAAAATATGCAGAGTCCATTATTTCAGCGTACAGTAATAATTTACTTTCACTTGTGCTTTTGCTAATACCTTGATATCTCCTCTATAATTTTACTAAACCATCAGGGTTAATAAAGATTGGGGTAAGATTATTAACCCCCCCGCCACTTACAGCCCCCCTGTCACGTCTGTCAACCCAGTGGTAATAAATTAATATACGCCACAGCGAGCCAATCGGCAGGTCGCATATGGTGGAGTAAAGTGTGGGTATACTCCATACCCTTCCAAGATATCTGTCCAGCATGGAAGAGATAGGCTTAAAAGAGTAGACCGAATACCAACCAAGAGTGAGGTTCTCCAAGGCGTCCTCTAGAGGGGGGCCTTCTTGATAGTTTGCGGTGTGAGCAAGTACATTGACGGCTGGACCTAACCCTCTGCAAATATTCTCAGATATACAGGATACATTCATAGTATACCTACCCCTCTTAGTGACCACCCCTGTTAACGACTAATCGCTTTACGACGGGGGCTCCATAGAGCCCAGTGTGTACTATATAGTAGTATAGTGTATAGTGTAATGTATAGTAGTATAGTACCTCCAAAGAGTCCAGTGTCTATAGTAGTGTAGTATATAGTGTAGTGTATAGTAGTGTAGTATATAGTGTAGTGTATAGTAGTGTAGTATATAGTGTAGTGTATAGTAGTGTAGTGTATAGTGTAATGTATAGTAGTATAGTACCTCCAAAGAGCCCAGTGTGTATAGTAGTGTAGTATATAGTGTAGTGTATAGTAGTGTAGTATATAGTGTAGTGTATAGTAGTGTAGTATATAGTGTAGTGTATAGTAGTGTAGTATATAGTGTAGTGTATAGTAGTGTAGTGTATAGTGTAGTGTATAGTAGTATAGTACCTCCAAAGAGTCCAGTGTGTATAGTAGTGTAGTATATAGTGTAGTGTATAGTAGTGTAGTATATAGTGTAGTGTATAGTAGTGTAGTGTATAGTGTAGTGTATAGTAGTATAGTACCTCCAAAGAGTCCAGTGTGTATAGTAGTGTAGTATATAGTGTAGTGTATAGTAGTGTAGTATATAGTGTAGTGTATAGTAGTGTAGTGTATAGTGTAATGTATAGTAGTGTAGGGCTGTTATAAACGGGCTGTTTGTACATAGGAGCAAACGGCGAACAAACACAGTGGGCGGAGCTCCGGGAGTAAACGGGGGGGGGGGTGCCCGCAACAACGTCCGCATCGGGCTGCCCGGCGGTTGTGATCCGGGAGGGGGGTATAAAAGGGGATGTCAGAGAGAGCTCGGGGCTCAGTATTAGAGCGAAGAAGGGAAGACTGAAGACCCGGGTAGCTAGAGCCCTGGACTCCCCTGAGACGCCGCCCTTGTCAGGGCCGCGCAGGACCGAGCCAGCGGCGTGGTCCCGTGAACCAGAGTCAGCACTCTGGGACTCCGGGTACCGTAGCCCGACTCGCCAGTGTCGGGCCAGACAGCCTCCCCTAGCCCGTTAGTGGAGGACTCGGGGGTAGGTCAGGGATAGCTAGGGGTGTATCCCCAGTTATACGGGTGAGGGGGCCGATACCCCCTCGAGTGTTATATGCCCACTGTTGTACTGTAAAATAAATACACGTGTGCCTCAACCTTGGTGTCAAGCGTCCTCACCGGTACTTCAACTGGAGTCAGAAGTACTACGAACATGGAAACGCGCAATACAGCTCGGGCCAGAGTACCGCAGGAGGAAGACACTGCTGAGATCATCGAGCCCGAGACGGCTCCACAAGACATGGTGCAGCCGGGGCCTGACGCCTTCTTACCGGGGCATCGGAATGAAGAGGGGCCGCAGCCAGACGCGTTACGGCTGGCTCACGAAAGGCTGGCGGAGCTGCTGTATGCCGCTGCCGCCACGCTGGAGACCATCACGCGATTGGGGGCTGGTGGTCCACCACGGGGCGAGGGGAGCCAACGAACGGGGCGCCTTCCCGCCATTTCAGAAGAGTCGAAATTTGAATTTCCCGCCATCGACGCCGCGGCTGCTCAGGGCGTGGCCAGCTTGAACATCGACTCCGACATCGGCCTCGCTGGAGCTGCCGCGTCATCACCGGCGGAGGGTGCGTCATCGCAGCTGCGACAGGCGATTCCATCGGCCGTTCGCGCCGAGCCACAGCCGAGTCGTGGTGATAACAACCTGCGGGGTTCTACAACAACCGCTGCGCTACACCAGAGACTGCCCCCGCTTAAGGAGTTTGTCGGCGCGGAGGGAGACTGGGGCGGCTTTCGGCGACGCTTCCTCGCCCACCAAGAAATGGCAAACTGGTCGGACGAGGAGGCTCTCTGCGCGCTGCCGGCGCTCCTCGACGGCGACGCGCTCGCCGCCCTCACATCGGCGCCGAGGGAGAAGCGTTCTACGCTGCCGATGGCGCTACAGCTGCTGGGCGGGGTCTATGGACCTTCAGCTGAATGCCGACAGCAGTTTTACGATCGCAAGCGGGGTGAAAAGGAGTCGCCCCTGGCATACCGGACGAGCCTCCTGGCGATGGCGAAGACGGCCTTTCCTCGTATGGACGACGACGGCGTGGACGCGATGGTCACGGAGAAAATCCTCCTCCTGGCAGACGACCTCGACATCGCTGTCGTCGCACAGGAGGACGCGGAGATGACATCTCTCCAGGCTGCGCGGCTCCTCCACGCCAACCTTCTGTCACTGCGGCGGAAAGCCAGCAGGGCATCGGCCGGGCGTGCGGTGGCTGCAGCCACCCTTCCGACGGAAGAGCTCTACGCCGTCGACCACCGACGGCAACAGGCGACAGGAGCACGGTCGGGCCGGGACGGGTCGAGCCGCTTCGACCGTCCATCATCTCCGACGGCGCTCCCGCGTTGTTTCAACTGCGGCGTCCGGGGCCACGTCGCCTCGGGGTGCCGCTCTCCACGACAGCGCGGGACGACGCCTCGTCAGGACGCCGGCCCTCCTCCTCCCAAGTTCCAGCAACATGATCCGGCGAGTCGCGGCACCACACATGTTTGGCCAAAGCACTCACCTGTCGCACACTCTCGCACCACAACGAACGGGGGGCCGATGTTGCACTGCGACAGGCCAACACGGATCACTGCGGGGACTCAAATCGAGCCCGGGCAGTGGTCCGTGTTAGCCCATCGCGTGGTGGCCGCGTCGTCGGGGTCGTCGGCCGTGGTCGGACACATTGACGGGGTAGAAGTACGCATCCTAGTCGATACGGGGGCATCGGCGACAATCATTTCGGAGCTAATTTACAATATTCTACCTGTACAGAGCCGTCCTTTACTGCCGGTTAACGTCCCATTCTATGCCGCTAACGGGGGCTCTCTCGGCATCATGGGACAGATTCGAGCGCAAATTTCTATCGGGGACATCAAATTGTCGGGGCCGATTTTTGTTTCCTCCTCGCTGGCGGTTCCGTGCCTGCTGGGGACGGACTTCTTAGGCAAAATGCCGATTCGTATTTTGATCGACCAAGGATGCATTGAGCTTCCGTCGCCTGCTGCGGCTCGGACGGCGTTCGCAACAGTACCGGCGTTCGTCGTTAAAACAGTTCGTGTGCCGCCGGGAGCTCAAATGTTAGTGCCTCTGAAACTTCGTAGGCCCTTCGCTAAGGGCGTTGGGGATCAGGGTGTTGTGCTGGGACCGTCTAGGGCCGGGGTTAATGGGCCTCATTTAATTCCGGCCCAGACCGTCGTAAGAGGGGACGGGGACCCTTTCATCGCGGTCCTCAATGTGGGGTCGCAGACAGTAGTGGTTCCTCAAGGGACGGTGCTCGCTCACGCGACGCCGGTGCCCTGCGAGGAACCTGTCGCGAACCACGTTGACACTGCTTCCCGGACGCACCCGCATTCGGACGGCGATGAAGGGTGGCTCGACGCGCTTTGTGCGGGATCGACGGACCTGTCCAATTCAGAGCGCCAACATCTTAGATCGCTGCTGAAGGAATTTTCCGACGTTTTCAGTCGGAATAAATACGATTTGGGTTGTACTCACCTGCTGCATCACCATATTGACACGGGTGACAGCGCGCCAATTCGCCAAAATCCGTTTCGGTTGAGTCCTGCCGAAAAGGACCATGTCAAATCGGCTGTCGATGACATGTTAGCCGCCGACATCATTTCTCCCTCCACCAGCCCTTGGGGAGCGCCGATTGTCCTGGTTAAAAAGCAGGATGGCTCATTGCGGTTTTGCGTGGATTTTCGGCCCCTTAATAAAATTTCGGTTGCTGACGCATACCCGCTCCCACGAATGGACGAATCGCTGGATGCCTTGGCGGGAGCGCGATTCTTCTCCACACTAGATTTACTTTCGGGATTCTGGCAGCTTCCTCTGGACGATGATTCAAAGCCTAAAACTGCTTTCCGTACACCGCACGGCCTGTTCCAATTCAACCGGTTGCCGATGGGCTTACACTCAGCGCCGGCAACTTTCCAGCGATTGATGGAATTGGTTTTGGCTGGATTGCAATGGGAGTCGTGCCTGATTTATTTGGATGACGTTATTGTCTTTGGAAAAACTTTTGACGAACATCTCCAGAGGTTGCGGGCGGTTTTCCAAAAGATGCGGGCTGCTAATTTGAAATTTAAGCCCCAAAAATGCCATTTGTTTCGCGAGTCGGTGCGTTATTTGGGGCACATCGTGGGGCGCTCGGGTATCGCTACCGATCCCGCCAAAATGCAGTGTGTCAGCTCCTGGCCGACTCCCACCTCGGTGGGAGAGGTGAGGAGTTTTATTGGCTTCGCGTCGTATTACCGACGCTTCGTCGCTAATTTTGCGACGATTGCCAAGCCCCTAAACGCTTTAACATCTAAAGGGGTTCGGTTCCACTGGGGTCGGGATGAGGATGCTGCTTTCTGCTCCCTTCGGGACGCCCTGGTGAAAGCTCCTCCCTTGATTTACCCGGATTTTTCGAGGCCGTTTTTGCTCGACACCGACGCGAGCAACACGGGTATTGGAGGCGTGCTTTCCCAGGTGGTTGACGGCATGGAACGGGTGGTTGCGTACGGCAGTCGGGTGTTGTCTCCAGCGGAGCAAAGATATTGTGTCACCCGTAGGGAACTGTTGGCAATTGTCTATTTCATCCAACAGTATCGCCCATATCTGTACGGTCAGCATTTCACCGTCCGTACAGATCATGCGGCACTGCAGTACGCCCTGAAGGTTCAACAGCCATCGGGACAATTGTCCCGATGGTTGGAGGTCCTCCAGGATTTCGATTTCGAAACCACCTACCGTAAGGGCGTTCGCCACACCAACGCGGACGCTCTGTCACGCATGCAAACCGCCTCCGAATGTGCATGCCTCCTGGGGTCGGGGCGTTGCAGGCCAGCAGAGGACGTGCCGGTTCCAGTCCTGGCGGCCGCCGCCGATGATGAAACATCGCTCCCCGATGATACCGCGGAACAGGGAAGAGATTCCCTGCTTGGGTTGCCCGTTAATGAATGGGGGCGCCTCCAGATGGAGGATACCTCCCTCCTCACATTGCGTCGTCACGCCGGGGAGAGGGGGCGTGGGACGGGTGATGCCGACGCATGGGAAATGCACGCGGGGTTGCTTATGCATTGGGACGGAAAATCCCACCGTCACCGGCTGGTGGTCCCTTCTGGGTTACGGGGTAAGGTGGTGTGGGCTGCTCATGAGCGCCTCCTCCACCTGGGTACCCAAAAGACCCTCGCCTTGCTCCAGCTTGATTTTTTTTGGCCGGGCATGACACGGGATGTCACGGATCTGTTGGCAGCATGCCCTCGGTGTGCGCAGCGCAAACCACCAGCACGGGAGTCGAACCCGCCGTTGCAGTCCATCACAGTCTCCAGGGTGAACGAACTTGTAGCGCTGGATATCCTGGGCCCATTTCCCGCCACCCCTAGGGGCAATAGATATTTGTTAACAGGGGTTGAGTACTTTACGCGCTGGCCTATGGCCTGGCCCCTGGCCAATCAGTCGGCAGCAGCCATCGTGGACGCCTTTGTCCAAGGCTACGTCATGGACAAAGGTGCTCCGGAGCGGCTGCTGACCGACCAGGGTAAAAATTTTTCCGGGAAACTCCTCAAACAGGTCTGTGATCTCCTGGGTACGAAGAAAATTCGTACCTCTCCCTATCACCCGCAAACTGACGGGATGGTCGAGCGTCTGCATCGCACCATCACGTCTATGTTGTCGCACCAGGTTTCGGAGTCACAGACCAATTGGGACTTGCAAATTCAAGGGGTCCTGGCAGCATATAGATTGGCCCCCCATGCTGCGACGGGATTTTCACCCTTCTTTCTCATGTATGGCCGCGAACATGACCCACCTGTTCGGGCACAGCTGCAGATCCCCGCGCCGCTGGGTAAGACAAAATTGGACGAACACGTTAAATTTAACCTTGAAAAACTGACTGAGGCACGGGATGCTGCCATGCTAAATTCCGACAGGCGTCAAAAGGCGATTGAGCGCCTCAGACTGGCACGCGCGCACGTGCTGCAGTGGAAGCCAGGAGACAGGGCATGGCTGCACTGTCCCCAGGTACCACTCGCGACCTCCTCGAAACTGGTGCGGCCGTGGCGGGGCCCCATCGAGGTGGTCGAGGTTTTGCGACCTCAGTGCGTTCGTATCAAGTGGGGGAAGCGCCGGTGGTTCGTTCACCCCTCTAGGCTAAAACCCTTCGTTGCGGTGCGAGGCCCTACTCCACACACGCAGGGCCAAACATGTGGGGGGTCGACCGACTCGGAGGGTCCGTCTCTGTTGCTCTCGCCTGACGTCTTGCCGGCTGTTCCGCCCCCAGGTACTTCAGGAATGACGGGCTCGCGCCCAACAACCCACACGGGGGATGCCGAGGGTCTCGCCACTCCAATCGCGGACTCACCTCGAAAGGGACAGCTGCCGCCGGATGGTCCGCCATCTGGGGTTGGCCCATGTGACGGGCCTGCGGCAAGGACGCGCGCAAAAATGCGCAGACTCTTGTAATGCACAGAAAGAAGAAAAAAAAATAAAAACATTTTTTCACGTGTTATCGTTACTGTGCGCTGCGTTGGTGGGGTGCTCCTGCCACGTTGTTGTTGTGTGTGTGTGTTGTGTGTGTGTTGTGTGTGTGTTGTGTGTGTGTTGTGTGTGTGTTGTGTGTGCGCTGGGGGTTCCTGGCGAATGTATATACTTTGCTTTTACGGATTTCGTATTTATTCGCGCGTCGGTTTATTCTCCCTTCGGGGGTATGGTTATTGTTGTTGTTCAATTCGCGTTCTGTTGGAAAAAAAAATGAGGCACACACGAGGGTCAATGGGTAAAGGTACCTTTATTGAAATTGTTGCAGCCGGGACGGCTGCGAGCTGTGCAGGTGGGGGTGATGTAGGGCTGTTATAAACGGGCTGTTTGTACATAGGAGCAAACGGCGAACAAACACAGTGGGCGGAGCTCCGGGAGTAAACGGGGGGGGGGGGGGGTGCCCGCAACAACGTCCGCATCGGGCTGCCCGGCGGTTGTGATCCGGGAGGGGGGTATAAAAGGGGATGTCAGAGAGAGCTCGGGGCTCAGTATTAGAACGAAGAAGGGAAGACTGAAGACCCGGGTAGCTAGAGCCCTGGACTCCCCTGAGACGCCGCCCTTGTCAGGGCCGCGCAGGACCGAGCCAGCGGCGTGGTCCCGTGAACCAGAGTCAGCACTCTGGGACTCCGGGTACCGTAGCCCGACTCGCCAGTGTCGGGCCAGACAGCCTCCCCTAGCCCGTTAGTGGAGGACTCGGGGGTAGGTCAGGGATAGCTAGGGGTGTATCCCCAGTTATACGGGTGAGGGGGCCGATACCCCCTCGAGTGTTATATGCCCACTGTTGTACTGTAAAATAAATACACGTGTGCCTCAACCTCGGTGTCAAGCGTCCTCACTGGTACTTCAGTAGTATAGTACCTCCAAAGAGCCCAGTGTGTATAGTAGTGTAGTATATAGTGTAGTGTATAGTAGTGTAGTATATAGTGTAGTGTATAGTAGTGTAGTGTATAGTGTAATGTATAGTAGTATAGTACCTCCAAAGAGCCCAGTGTGTATAGTAGTGTAGTATATAGTGTAGTGTATAGTAGTGTAGTATATAGTGTAGTGTATAGTAGTGTAGTATATAGTGTAGTGTATAGTAGTTTAGTGTATAGTGTAGTGTATAGTAGTATAGTACCTCCAAAGAGCCCAATGTGTTCACTTACCCACTATTCCCCTGCTAACGACGGGCTGTTGTAGGTACAGTAAATATTAATGATTGCATTGTTTAACCATGTTTTTTTTTAATATGATGTGTTTATAATTCAAGCTCATTTATTAGGTATAGCCCTGTGAGCCATTCGGCTCTTGAATCGGGTGCAACAGCAACAAACAAAAAAACAAAAACATGAACAAGAAAACATTTAAAGTGAATATGTGACTAAGTGCAAACATAAAATCCAAGAAAAGACAGCAAAATATTGCAGAAAAAACACCGTACACCAACGCTGTGTGCAAAAATCCCAGTGGGATGCAAGTCAAACAACAACAACAACCACAAGACAACTTAGATTAAGGCCATCAGTCTTACTCCGTACTACAACAAACAAACATGGCCATAATGTTATTAGTATAATACTGCATGAATATCCATTGTTTCAATATTAGAAAGTACGTTTTTTGGGTGAAAAAGGGTAACTTCCAATGCTATCAGAATGGATTAAGCCTTTAACATGTATGTCCCCTACTCGCTTAACGACCATATCACTTAACGCCCAGTTTCGTGGAACCAAGTACCGTCGTTAAGAGGGGTTCTATGTATTTTATATGATTTCTGTGACCCCTTTGCTAGAACTGTGATGTTAATTTTCTGCGTTCTCCTAATGTATATATGATGATAGATTGACAGACTAGCATTTACCCGCATGCAGCAATGGTATCCCCAAAGTATTTGGAATGAAATACTGTTTTAATTATTGCAATGTTAATTGTAAAGTGTTAATAATTAATCATCAATAATTATTGAAATATGTTTGGTGCAAATTCTACATTAAAATAATACTTTGCAAATTGTGTATGTATTGTATTACTGTGCATGAAATAACAATGGGGTGATGACATAATTCAATGATGTCAATATGAATTATTTTCAAATTTTCACAGAGAATGTTCTATAAACAATAAAATATTGACTCTAATAAAAAGTGACATGTGCATTAGTATTCCGTAGTGACAGTAGAGGTTGCTTCTACGATTCACGTGTGTGTCCTAATTGAAAACAAACTACCAATATGACTTTTAGAAACATAACTGTAATACATGATTCTGTAAACGTTATTTTACATTTGCAAATAGTCAATAACACGGTGGTAGTGACATTGCTAATTATTCTGTAAATGTTGTTTTTAAGCATGAGAATATGAAAACGAACTTATAACAAATGTAGAATGATAACTAAGATTAAGATTGCTATTGTAGTCCAGAGCTTGTGTACACATTTACATTTTGATAAGACAATCAATATCTGCCAAAGGCTATTTCACTTGACTAAATATCATAGTCTTTTTGGTTCTTTCGGTAAAGTCACGTAGAAGGGAGATAATAAAATAATAAAAATAAAACATAATAAAATAATAATAGTGAGAATTGCATTATTGTATTGTTTTATTTTTATTATTTTATTATCTCCCTTCTACGTGACTTTACCGAAAAAACCAAGAAGATGAATCCCTGCAGTCACGAAATCTTTAAATCGAAATTTAAATATCAAAGGTGACAGCAATTTAAGGGCATTTAATGTTAATTAAAATTGGATGAGAAAATGACACTAACATTTTATTTACCCTGGGATGCTGTGAACTGCTCCCAGTTGTTGACATTAATCCCATGATTATATAAGCTATATCTAGACTCCCCAAACAAAACCATATTTAATGTGAACCAATAAAGAATATTTAATGCAAAATACAAGTTTATTGAGCAAATTAATACATACTCAATGGAATAAGCTCTGAAAAACTTTCATTACATGACTAAATATTTGGTCTTAAGCTTTTTTCATAAACACGATGGGATCAAATTAAACATTTGCCATAAAAATCCACAACTCAAAATTATATAAAAAGGGACCTGGTATGTATGAAGTATGAAACAAACGAAAGCTCCTGAATGAGACTGAATACTTTTGTATGTCATCGGGACCAGCCGACCTATTTACTTAATATGTACTAAATTACCTGAAAGATCACAGTAAAGGAATGATGCCTCCATCATTATTATTTCCAAAAAGGGAGATACAAATCATTTGAATAATTAAAGAACCATTATTAACGTATCTATATATATAAAATCGTGCATGTCTGTCTGTCTGTGTATGTGTGTGTGGATTTCGGACCATACGCACTTTCATTGGACGGCGGTTGCCCCTGGCAACGGCTAACGACGCCTTCGCCGCTTTCATTGGACGGCGGTTGCCCCTGGCAACGAGTAGCAACTTTTCGCCGCGGGGTGGACGCCATTTTTAATAGCGCGGGGGGGGACCGGCACCCGTACCCAGCGTTCACCGGGTGGAAAAATCAGGCAAGGCGGGAGGCTCTGCACGGTGCTAGGCCTCGACACCCAACACGCCACTCTGAGGTAAATTCATACAAATTTCACGTCCTCTACAGAGTGGCAAGGGAGGCAGAGTGGCGAGGGAGGGACTCAGCCTCAAAACGAGTAACTGGTGTGGCGTATTAACATCGCCACTGGGGAGACAAAGGCGGCCGGGCGTGGTGGATACAAGTCCCGGGCAAAGCCGGGTCATGACTATGTGTGTATGTGTTTATGTGTATGTCTGTGTGTCTGTATGTATGTGTGTATGTATGTGTCTGTATGTGTTTGTGTGTATGTATGTGTGTGTCTCTATGTATGTGTGTGTGTATTGTGTATGTGTTTGTGTGTATGTATGTGTGTGTTTGTATGTATGTGTATGTCTGTGTGTATGCATGTGTGTGTATGTGTTTGTGTGTATGTGCGTGTATGTATGTGTGTGTATGTGTGTGTCTGCAGCAAGCGTGTGTATGTGTACCTATGGACGCGCGCGCGTGTGTTGTGTAGGGGGAACGGTAGTGTAGTGCTTAGCGTGCTGCCTGTGTCTGTGTGTCTGTGTGTGTGTGTCTGTCTGTGTGTCTGTGTGTGTGTGTCTGTGTGTGTGTCTGTGTGTGTGCGCGTGTGTTGTGTAGGGGGAACGGTAGTGTAGTGCTTAGCGTGCTGCCTGTGTGTGTGTGTGTGTCTGTGTGTGTGTCTGTGTGTGTGTGTCTGTGTGTGTGTGCGCGTGTGTTGTGTAGGGGGAACGGTAGTGTAGTGCTTAGCGTGCTGCCTGTGTGTGTGTCTGTGTGGTGTGTGGGGAGCGGTAGTGTAGTGGTTAGCGTGCTGTCTGTGTGTCTGTGTGTGTGTCTGTCTGTGTGTCTGTGTGTGTGTGTCTGTGTGTGTGCCTGTGTGTGCGCGTGTGTTGTGTAGGGGGAACGGTAGTGTAGTGCTTAGCGTGCTGCCTGTGTGTGTGTCTGTGTGTGTGTGTCTGTGTGTGTGTGTCTGTGTGTGTGTCTGTGTGTGTGGTGTGTGGGGAGCGGTAGTGTAGTGGTTAGCGTGCTGTCTGTGTCTGTGTGTGTGTGTCTGTGTGTGTGTCTGTGTGTGTGCGTGTGTGGTGTGTGGGGAGCGGTAGTGTAGTGGTTAGCGTGCTGTCTGTGTGTCTGTGTGTGTGTCTGTGTGTGTCTGTGTGTGTGTCTGTGTGTGTGTCTGTGTGTGTGTGTCTGTCTGTGTGTCTGTGTGTGTGTGTCTGTGTGTGTGCGCGTGTGTTGTGTAGGGGGAACGGTAGTGTAGTGCTTAGCGTGCTGCCTGTGTCTGTGTGTGTGTGTCTGTGTGTGTGTGTTTGTGTGTGTGTCTGTGTGTGTGCGTGTGTGGTGTGTAGGGGGAACGGTAGTGTAGTGCTTAGCATGCTGCCTGTGTGTGTGTGTCTGTGTATCTGTGTGTGTGTGTCTGTGTGTGTGTGTCTGTGTGTGTGTGTCTGTGTGTCTGTGTGTGTGTGTCTGTGTGTGTGTCTGTGTGTGTGTGTCTGTGTGTGTCTGTGTGTGTGTCTGTGTGTGCGTGTGGTGTGTAGGGGGAACGGTAGTGTAGTGCTTAGCGTGCTGCCTGTGTGTGTGTCTGTGTGTGTGTGTCTGTGTGTGTGTGTCTGTGTGTGTGTGTCTGTGTGTGTGTCTGTGTGTGTGCGTGTGTGGTGTGTGGGGAGCGGTAGTGTAGTGGTTAGCGTGCTGTCTGTGTGTCTGTGTGTGTGTGTCTGTCTGTGTGTCTGTGTGTGTGTGTCTGTGTGTGTGTGTCTGTGTGTGTGTCTGTGTGTGTGCGTGTGTGGTGTGTGGGGAGCGGTAGTGTAGTGGTTAGCGTGCTGTCTGTGTGTCTGTGTGTCTGTCTGTGTCTGTCTGTGTGTGTCTGCGTGTGTCTGTGTGTGTGTCTGTGTGTGTGTCTGTGCGTCTGTGTGTGTGAGGAGCGGTGGGTGTAGTGGTTAACGCTACGCTGCGCTACCAACCCGGCGAACCGAGTTCGATTCCCGCTCATGGCCACCACCGGTCAAGATTATTTGAACCTCCCATAGGTCGACTCAGCCTCAAACGAGTAACTGGTGTGGCGTATTAACATCGCCACTGGGGAGACAAAGGCGGCCGGCCGTGGTGGATACAAGTCCCGGGCGAAGCCGGGTAGTACAGCTAGTAGACTATACAAATGCATTTGATCCGGTGGAAACTGATGCAATCATCCAGACTCAGACAAACCAAGGCCTAAATAAATAATAACCTATAGAAATTTCCAAACCCATTTTATCAAGGTAGAATGGCTATACTGTAATGAAATTGCATGTAAAAAGTAACAGAATAACATATCAGAAAGTGGGCAGGTTCAGAAAATACAATCATACTGAGGCTATGGAGAGTGACTTTCAGAAATATTTCGATATTTTCTGTTTTTTATTGTATTGGAGAAATAAAGCCATAACCATTAAAATAAAATAAAATCATATAATAAACAATCTCACATTTTCTGACAGTCATTATAACAGCCAATTATAATGATTTAATATTGCCAATGAACAGCAACTGTTAGAAATTCAGTTCGAAGTGTTGTAGCCATTCGATTGCTTTGTCTGAAAGTTGTTGAATATCAGATACACCATCTTCAAATCTATATTTTGGGCAGTGCAAAGTCATATGATTCATGGTTTGGTGTTCATAACCGCAGTCGCACTACATCTTCCGTGGTTTGTGCTGATCCAGTTAAGTACTGCCTATTGTTTACATGACAGTGTTGGTGGTGGGCAGCCAATTACAGGAATAACAACCAACTTAACTAACGCTTTTAAGTTGGGCTAACCATAAATACCGTAAATATCTCCTAAACAAAAGTAATGGACAACAAGTTGACTTTACAAAATAAAATAATTTTGGAGGTGCATGGGATTGAAAATAATGAAATGAAGATATACGTGAGAGTAGGAACGAGTGCTTTTCGAAAATTGTATTTGAAAATGAAAAGCAACATACCAGTGTGCCAAAGAAGAAAGTTTTCAGTCAGTGCATTTTACTTGTTTGACATTTGGATCAGAAATGAAGGAAATTGAACAAGATTTCAATACTGTAGTTATTCGAAGATATATGGAGAGTTGCAGACGTGCAATAATACTTAAAAGACAGAGAGCAACACATGGATCAGAGGAGCAATGCAAATTAGAGATGAGTGTGAGCTTGGGTAGGATACATCACCAGAAGCAACGATGGCCAATGGACGAGATTGGTGACAGGGTGTCCACTGAGAAGATGGTGTTATGAGATTAGCTCACGTGAAGGAGTGAGATGGATTGTGGCATTGGAAGACAATAATTGAGGGTGACGATGTGGGGCTGGCTTCATCCAGGAGAGGATTATTCCTGGCTAATGTGGATGACGATTATGACAGTATGTAGAGGTGTAACGGAGATATGCAACTCAACTTTGGGGTAAATAGCCGAGTAATTGACACGCATGCCGCTCATCCAGTTTGCATTGAATTATGTTGTGATTGTTTTTATCACCCAAGTATTTCCTGAGTGTCTGCAACGAGTGACATCATTCATATAAATGACCCATTTTGTGCTAGTGTAAAGATTGTTGTCACACTTTTTTTTTCACAATATATGTATCAAATTTCACAATATGACGATTACCATATCCATTTCCCATAATTATTGCATTTAACTATTTTATTGCATTATGTTTGTGCTTTGTTGTAATTCCAGTATGAATATAAACAAATACTTAACAGTTCTTCACTCAACATAAGCCTACCATAAGTATTTTAGTCATTTCAACTTTAAAATCCAGAAAGTAAAAAATTAAGTTTCTCAATTGGTCATTAAATCAACCATGAAAATGGTGATGTCAAGTAAGCACAGAGCCATAAATTATTACGAACATCATTTAGCAAAGCACCACTTTACTGGATAGCATCTACATAGATTGTTAACACCTTACATTTTTTTATTAGGAAATAAATGTGAAAGAAAAAAAATATGACCCATGAAAAATGACGTGATTTCTATATTTTTTCAAAATGAACAATCCAATGATCAAGAATCGTACTACAGCCGCATCGCGGAACTCCCTTGTAAAATAGCCGGCAAACTGGATAAAAACCGGATCGTCCTGTGTAACAAATCAAATAAAGCTCAAATATTGCAGATTTGTTTTCTAACGTGCGGTGTGCCCCCCCCCTCTCTTTTTCTTCAGGGGGCCTGGTATTAGTGGCGTCATACTGCCACCTGGCGGTGAAGCCGGATGTGTTCCCTGCTTAGAACAAGACAACAATTGCTGGGTGTTGGTTTCGAAATTGCCGCTCATCAAAAAGCAATTGGCGACAACAACACAAACTGGGCCGAATCTCTGCAAAATTGGCCACCAATCCACCCCAATGGGGTGTGACATTCAGCGAGTGGAGCCACTATCCTTTTGGTGTAAACACAATCGACTTGCAGGATTTGTCTCGGCCTCGCTGTGCGCTGCGTTGCACCACTTTTCGAGTAGTTAACCTCGCATTCAATAAACTTTCAGAGCCAGGGTGAACATCCGACTCCGACGTATTTAATGAATAAAACGAGATAAAACTGATGGAAAAACACCACAAAATACAGCATCTGGTAATACTTGCAATGAATGAACACTGCAGCATCATAACATTGTCTTAGATAACATGAATCTCAATAATATGTCATGGATGGACCAGGTACATACATTAGCACTGAATAGCTATACAACAAGAGAATACGCTACTGTGTTAAATAAGGTCACTTTGTGTAATCACCATACTGCAGCCCAAATGTACAGCGCTGAACATAACACTGAACTGTGGATGAGATACTACTTCATCCTTGCTCTCACGAACGCATTAAGTCTGGCTTGACTTATCCAACAAATAACATTCACAATAATGCAAGTGGCAGGCTTCGTTAACTCAGCCTCATATGTATCACAACAATTTAACAGCATTATAAAGGCATTTACAGCATTATAACGGCAATCCTAACATTATAACAGCATTCCCAGTATAATAAGAACATAAACAAACTTACAGACAATGCTTCTTAAAGTCCCACAATGAACAGATACATTTGTCTTCACTGAGACGCTAATTATGCCTCCATTTTGTACTCTTTGTAATGGCTGACACCCTGCCTTGCCTCGTGGCTTCGAGACCCTTAACTCATGACTTCCTGGTCATGTGACCAAACTCAACACCATCATATCAGGAAGTTCCTTTATAAACACACCCCCGTATCTGCCGTGGGGCAGAACACCACTCAGGTGGGGAACGGGTCTGTCGGAGAGACAGCGTCTGAATGAACACCACCAGGCTTGGCAGCGTGTATTTGAGCTGGGTTGGAGGAGGAAGGGCGCCTTGACAAAGGAATTTGCATGTCAACAGAGGAATTTGGCATATTTATGGAAAATGCAGATATGGGATTAGTCACTACTCTAACCCAGCTTAAATATACGCTGCCAAGCTTGGTGGTGTTCATTCAGACGCTGTCTTTCCGACAGACCTGTTCTTCACCTGGGGACGGCTGCTTGCGTTGTGGCCGAAACGTCGTGAGAATTATTTTATAATAGATTATTTATTATTATTATATTATTTCCCTTCTACGTGACTTTACCGAAAGAACCAAGAAGATGAATCCCTGCAGTCACGAAAGCTTTAAATCGAAATATAACAGAACACCACTGTTAAATGAAATAAGTATTGCAGCACTTACTGGCTGTCTCCAGCCGACCAATGTAGAAAACCTCTTTGCTCAAATCGTATCCCCAGACAGCAAGAGAATGGTGGCGAGCCGTGCAGACCAAGCATATGTTATATATGCTTCTCTAATTGTTCTATTCATTAGCTACGAGCTAAAATATTCCATATTAGAGTATACATGTTATCATCATCGTCAATGATAATTTTATCGAGTGCTCCCCACGTGGTCACGATCCATATTACTTATATAGATTGTACATATTAACTTTACTGATATGTATTAATGAAATTATTCACGCAATTTAATTATTCATATATTTCTAACAACTTTAGCTGTTGGGAATTTTGTTTAAAAAAAGTTATTCAGCATATATTACTTCTTAAAATGCGTTTTTTATAGCAAACTTCTAAAATATATAATTGGATTAATGTTAACAAAAGAATACACAACATGAAAAGTGTGTGCATGTAATTGCTAGGAAATGGAATCATAGACAATTATCTAAAGACATAACTGCAGTACTACATCAGCCAAAGCACAATTAATATTGGCATGACATTTAAATTTGAATTATTCAATTAAAATCAACTTTGAAGTGGAAAATATTGCCCTGATTTTAATTACATCTATACTTCATGTTCCCCAGCTGCCCAATAATAAATGTGCTCACGATTTTAAACTTCCATTTGCCAGGTGTGAATATTTACAATTTTATAGATTGTTGGTCTTTTAGAGATGTAAATAATAATAATAAAGCCATGCGCATACAGGAAGTGTTATTCAAAGGAAGACAAGCTGAAAAAGATGCCTTAAAATTAAATTTATTTTACGTATGTCGTGTTCTTTTCAGCTGAAAGTCTCATTATTGCATGTGATCAGCGGTTCGAACGTTCTTTCTCCATGTATTTTTGTGACTCTTCCTCTCATTACATTCCCTGTCCTCAGATGTGTTTCCACTGCACACCTTCCCTCTCACTGAGAGCATCTCCACGGTCATTCTAATTGTATGTTGTTTGTCGCTTCCCAACAACGTTGACAAGCCCATCGACGTCTTGCTTCCTTTAACGTCCCATTAATGAGTGGCTATTGCTCTTCTTCTTGGTTCTTTCGGTAAAGTCACGTAGAATGGAAATAATAAAATGATAAAAATAAAGCATAATAAAATAATTCTCACGACGTTTCGGCCACAACGCAAGCAGCCGTCCTCAGGTGGAGAGCAGGTCTGTCGAGTAGACAGAGTCTGAATGACACACTCCAGGCTTGGAGCTATTGCTGTTTCCAACTTCTTCATTCCTCCATTCACCGACGTATATTCCCAACAACCATCTCAGAATTTGCACCTCTGGCATTTAAAGCTCTAGGTCTGTTTTACTCATATGATTTGCATTGCTCATTAAAGCCCCGTTGCCCCAGCCCTCGTGGCACAGATTCGGTGTCTGCATACTTCTGCAGATTATTTTCATTCCTAAGTGTAGTCTACCATCTAGCGACCAATTATGTGATTGCACATTTGAAAACAGCTCAAGTGGCGTGTTTGACGTGGTTTGGTTGTTCTACTCCAAATCTTCACGCTTCTCGGTGACTAAATGACTTTCCACGTGGCTTTCTACGCAAGTTAAAAAATTAACCCGTAAAAACAAAGTTTTTCACTATAAATCCTTTATATGCGTAGCGGCTTGAGTCCTCTCGTCCTCTGGCTTGAGATGGCTGCCACCTATGGGTCAGATGATTGCCTGCCACCATTAAGCAATTGGTAATTAAATATAATTAATTTTTTCCTAAAAAGTGTAACATTTTGGAAAAAATTTTTCACGAAAATAAATTGTCACGCACAACGAGTCTGTGTGCAAAATGTCAGCTCGATTGGATCACGGGAAGAGGGTTAAAAAACGACCGAAAGATTTGCACGGTCGTAAGCGCGCAAGCAAGCAAGCAAGTGAACTTAATATAAAGGATTTAAAAAGCAATACTATTGCAAAGGTTGATAGAGTATTGAGCCCCACCATAGTGAGAATTTTAAACACATCACAACTTCCAGAGACAGGCATTGAATTATAAGGAGCATTCTTTTGAACTTGAACTTAAAACTATTACAGATATTTAATAGTTTATGAACTTTAAACCTTCATTTAATGACTTGCAAAACTAACTTCAATTTATTTACAGGGTAAGATAGCATTTACACCTGAATGTGTGTATGCACGTTGAACTTCATTCGCACCATACGTTGCTTCTCAGAGGCGCAGGTCATCGTCATCATCAACCACATTCTATTCATTGCGTCATTACCAATCCCTCATGGTCCTGCGATTAAATACTCCATCGAGCTCCTGCACACGAGCTAATATCGTAACTACATCTCCTCAGTAGTCGTCCTCTCGGGCATATTCTCTCCTGTGGGTGCAACCCCATTAAATATTCTGGACCACCCGCTATCCTTCCATATAGCAAAATGTCCTCCCCAAATCCACTTATTACTTTCCCCAAGAGTCAATATGCCGTCGCTAATTGGCATTTGTTCTCATATCCACATGTTTCTGTGTCTGTCTCTCATTGTAATTCCAGGGGCATGCATGTCGCCATGCTATTTTTGTGCATACGTTACGTTTAGCTCCATTTGCTTTGTCGTTGTCCATTTTTTCTTATCTATATGAAATTGCAAGTGATATCCAGATTGAACACGATTGGTATGTTACTTTTCAGGAAATTTTAAGATTTGAAATGTAACTAATTTATATTTCACTGTTGTAAATGAGTAAATTATGTCAAATACATAAATAATAAAAACTCATTTAAAAATAAATAATCTGGTCAACAAAAGCCTGAAATAGGAGAATTGGCCTTATTCGTAAACCTATTACCTGTGCCTTTTATTACCCGAATGGGCTTTTGGGTAAACCCTATCCTTCCAATTATCCAGGGTTTTTAAACCCACGGATGAGTGCAGTAACCCCGCAAATAGCAGGTTCTGGGATATCAGTCCCCCACATCACCATGGGTAAAGAGAGAGTTGCTCCTGCATAAGCAATGTCAGCAGTGAAGTCGTGTACGTGAAAATAATGTGAGCGTCTGGATTCGTCCAGCAGAGGGCAGTATTCTACATACAATTCATTGTCATTACGCTAAATCTCTCACACATCACATGGAACACGCTGTGTATACGTGGAACGAATCTATTCCTACACAAGGAATTTCACGCGTGTATCACGAGCTCAGAGAATCAATATTAATTGCTGAAACGACACTTGCACCTTCAAACGTTCACGTTACCATTGGTCCACAGACTTACACTGATGCAGAGATTTAAATTTGCTCTACAGATATAATAAAGGCGTTTGGGTTAGATCGCGTAAATGTGTCGTTAAACCACCACCACCACCACCCGACACGGCCAAATATTAAGGTTTGTTAAATGAACAAAACATGCCAATTAGCCATTACTTCAGCACAATTGCACATGTGGTGGATTAACTCACCATCACACCAATGTGCCGAAGTAATCGCGAATTGGCACGTTTTGTTCAAGCGACAAACCCTACTAATTGGTTGTGTCGGGTGGGTGGTGGGTAAATGGCATCATGAATTGTATTGGTCGCGACAGCCTCCGTGTTAAACTGCACTATAGACGTTACTGTACAATGGTCTAGCAATGCCCTTGACAGGCAACGCATGGATAGGCCTTCATCCAGCAGTGGGTTGACAATGGGCTGTAACTTATGACGACGGTATGAAATTATGATGTCATCTACCATACGACAAACAGTTCCTTGTAATGAATGAGTTAAATGATGACGTCACCCTGCTGCTCTATTTAAGACCGGGAGCAAGTGAGGGCTTCACCATTCTGGCAAATTGCCCGATGATGCTGGATGTAATTACCAGCGAAACGTCGTACTCAAAAATTGTAAATGTTGTGGATTCACTCTTTAACACACCGGTGGGCTAAAGTAGTGAACTATTTGTCTTTTGTGAACGTGAAACTTTTTTCACTGATTGTCCGGGTCGGGTGGTGGAGGGTTAAGGCACATTTATAAATTACGCGATCTAACCCAAAAACGTTTATTATTAATAATATTGGTCGCAAAAGCCGACGTGTTAAACAGTTCCTTGTAAAATTGCCAATTGAAAAAAAAACCCCTCTTACTCTTTGGTTCTTTCGGTAAAGTCACGTAGGTATAAAATAAAATAAATCACGACGTTTCGTGCGCAACACAAGCGTCCGTCATCAGGTGGGAAAGCATGCTGGACGCTTGTGTTGCGCCCAAAACGTGATTTATTGAATTTTATACCTACGTGACTTTACCGAAAAAACCAAAGAGTATATAACAATCAAACATAGAACAATTATTAAGTAAAAAAAATAAAGTTATAATAATAAAAAACAAAACAATTACAATAATAAAGTAAGAGGACTTTTCAAATCGCAACAAATCGCAGCCTTTGCGATTTGCTAATCGCATTGTTTCAAATTGCAATTTCGATTTTAAATCGATTAATTGTTCAGCCCTTCCCAGGACCGGCTCAGATATCACCCGTGCTGATGTTACGGTTGGGTATCGAACTTATATCGCTGGGTTCATAGGGCAGCGCACTAACCACTCCCTCTGCAACTGGTACGTATACCGAACCATATCGGTCGCATTGAAAGAATAAGAGACTTCAAAAATGATACCATGGCAAGGATGCCGACCACAACACTATCCAACCAAGGGTATATATGTGATACTCTTAACTCTGAATATATAATTTCGATTTAATGTAACATTTAAAAACAATCAATTTCTGACAAGGGATCAATCTTTACATCTAACTCACATTTAAGTGTGCCAATAGCTTAATCCCTTAGTGTACCTGCAATAATGTTTTAATGCATGGTTTGTAAGCGTGAACTATATAAACGTCACGTTTGATCAATTTGGCTGCGTATGTGAATAATGGCAGCTGTCACGTGTGTGTGTGATGTATGTTTTGTTGTTCAAAAACATGAAGTGAACACAAAACTTGTAGAAGAAAATTTAATAATTTGTTGCAAAGATTGATATATAAAAAAACGCACACATGTTCACATTTTTTATTAACCCATTCTCGCAGCCAAAATAAATAACACATCCAAGAGGGGTTTAGCGCAGTTCGTGTGCAGGAGATACATGGATTGCTGCATCAAGAGACTTAGATATGGGGACAGCTTGGGGAGACTTTCATTCATCAGTGGATAGTCCATGGCTGATTATGCTAATGACAATGATCCTAACATATTGATAATTCAGCAATAACACGGATTAATACACGCATTAAATCGTGAGACTTGGAAAAGATGGAGGAGATATTTGACTTTGCAAATTATGATCATAATAATTATTGTTTACCCATGAAAGCCCTACTGAGTCGCAATACTGCTTTTTATGAGTGTCCTGCATTGAGATATTTGGCCAGGACCATTAATGAGCGTTTGGCATAAACACATGAGGAGTACCTCTCAAATCTCTGCACAGATAAATTCAATCCATAGACATACCCAATAATCTATATATATAAAATCGTTCATGTCTGTCTGTGTGTGTGTGTGTGTGTATTTCGGCCCATACGCACTTTCATTGGACGGCGGTTGCCCCTGGCAACGGCTAGCCACGCCTTCGCCACTTTCATTGGACCTGGCAACGGCTAGCCACGCCTTCGCCAAGGGCTGCAGTTTCATTGGACGGCGGTTGCCCCTGCCAACGGCTAGCCACGCCTTCGCCACTTTCATAAGCTCCGTATTTAATTAAATAATAGCCATTACACAGTATTGTTGGAGCGCTAGGGGGTGGGGGAAGGAACGCCACCCGTACCCTGCCTCTTCCAAGCCGACAATTTTAGGCGAGGCCGCAGGCTTTGCACGCTACTAGGCCTCGACACCCACCACGCCACTCTGAGGTAAATTCATCAAAGTTTTTCCTACTCTTCACTACACCCCCACCACAATGTGTGCTATTAATATTACTTTTAAACCCAACGCGCCAACAATCGATTACTTTAATGTTCACTGTACAAATACTCATTAAGCTGGGTGAGCGTACTGCCAGTCTATCATGTACACTGTAGCCTGCTTATTAAGCTCGGTGAGCGTACTGCCACTCTATCATGTACACTCTAGCCTGCTTATGAAGCTGACTGCGTGTACTGGCAGTCTATAATGTGGACTGTAGCCTGGTTATTATAATCGATTCTTTATATGTTCTTTGTACAAACAGTCATTAAGCTGCTTGAGCGACCCCAGTTCGATTCCAACTCACGCCCACCACCGCTGACGATTATTTGAAACGGACCTGGCCCTCCCCTAGGTCCACTCAGCCTCAAAAGCGTAACTGCTGTCGTGTGTGAACATCGTCACTGGGGAGACAAAGGCGGCGGGGCATCGTGGATCCAAGTCCCGGGCGAAGCCGGGTCATGTGTATGTGTGTTTGTGTTTATGTGTATGTCTGTGTGTCTCTATGTATGTGTGTATGTATGTGTATGTATGTGTTTGTGTGTATGTGTGTGTGTATGTATGTGGGTTTTTTTTATGTCTTTATGTGTATGTCTGCGTGTCTCTATGTATGTGTGTATGTACGTGTGTGCATGTGTTTGTGTGTATGTATGTGTGTGTCTATGTATGTGTGTGTATGTGTTTTTGTGTATGTATGTGTGTGTATGTATGTGTGTTATGTGTCTGTCTGTGTCTGCATGTATGTGTGTGTGTATTGTGTATGTGTTTGTGTGCATGTATGTGTGTGTTTGTGTGTATGTGTATGTCTGTGTGTATGTATGTGTGTGTATGTGTGTGTATGTGTTTGTGTGTATGTGTGTGTATGTGTTTGTATGTGTTTGTGTGTTTACGCTCGCATTACACAAATGTGTTGCTGGTCTAAGGCGTTCCTCGCACAGCATTGCCGCTTTATTTTTTCAGTCGTTTACTGCCTTACGCACCCTGAAAGTCGTGTGTGTCTGCAGCAAGCGCGTGTATGTGTACCTATGGACGCGCGCGCGTGTGTTGTGTAGGGGGAACGGTAGTGTAGTGCTTAGCGTGCTGTCTGTGTCTGTGTGTGTGTGTCTGTCTGTGTGTGTCTGCGTGTGTCTGTGTGTGTGTCTGTGTGTGTGCGTGTGTGGTGTGTGGGGAGCGGTAGTGTAGTGCTTAGCGTGCTGTCTGTGTGTGTGTGTGTCTGTCTGTGTCTGTCTGTGTGTGTCTGCGTGTGTCTGTGTGTGTGTCTGTGTGTGTGCGTGTGTGGTGTGTGGGGAGCGGTAGTGTAGTGCTTAGCGTGCTGTCTGTGTGTCTGTGTGTGTGTGTGTCTGTCTGTGTCTGTCTGTGTGTGTCTGCGTGTGTCTGTGTGTGTGTCTGTGCGTGTGTGGTGTGTGAGGAGCGGTGGGTGTAGTGCTTAACGCTACGCTGCGCTACCAACCCGGCGAACCGAGTTCGATTCCCGCTCACGGCCACCACCGGTGACGATTATTTGAACCTCCCCTAGGTCGACTCAGCCTCAAACGAGTAACTGGTGTTGCGTATTAACATCGGCACTGGGGAGACAAAGGCGGCCGGGCGTGGTGGATCCAAGTCCCGGGCGAAGCCGGGTCATGTGTATGTGTGTATGTGTTTATGTGTATGTCTGTGTGTCTGTATGCATGTGTGTATGTATGTGTGTGCATGTGTTTGTGTGTATGTATGTGTGTGTGTATGTATGTGGGTTTTTTTGTATGTGTTTATGTGTATGTCTGCGTGCCTGTATGTATGTGTGTATGTACGTCTGTGGATGTGTATGTGTGTGTCTATGTATGTGTGTGTATGTGTTTCTGTGTTTGTATGTGTGTGTATGTATGTGTGTTATGTGTCTGTCTGTGTGTCTGCATGTATGTGTGTGTGTATTGTGTATGTGTTCGTGTGTGTTTGTGTGTTTACGCTCGCATTACACAAATGTGTAATGCGGGTCTAAGGCGTTCCTTACACAGCATTGCCGCTTTATTATTTCAGTCGTTTACTGCCGTACGCACCCTGAAAGTCGTGTGTGTCTGCAGCAAGCGCGTGTATGTGTACCTATGGACGCGCGCGCGTGTGTTGTGTAGGGGGAACGGTAGTGTAGTGCTTAGCGTGCTGCCTGTGTCTGTGTGTGTGTGTCTGTGTGTGTGTCTGTGTGTGTGTCTGTGTGTGTGCGTGTGTGGTGTGTGAGGAGCGGTGGGTGTAGTGCTTAACGCTACGCTGCGCTACCAACACGGCAAACCCAGTTCGATTCCCGCTCACGGCCACCACCGGTGACGATTATTTGAACCTCCCCTAGGTCGACTCTGCCTCAAACGAGTAACTGCTGTAGCGTATTAACATCGCCACTCGGGAGACAAAGGCGGCCGGCCGTGGTAGATACAAGTCCCGGGCGAAGCCGGGTAGTACAGCTAGTGCCAATATATACGTGGATCGAGCTCTCCTGCCATCACCTGGCCCACATTCTCAC
The DNA here is from genome assembly GCF_015708825.2 of Lethenteron reissneri. NCBI lineage: Eukaryota > Metazoa > Chordata > Hyperoartia > Petromyzontiformes > Petromyzontidae > Lethenteron > Lethenteron reissneri. The sequence continues at coordinate 6,824,346 of NC_083805.1, forward strand.
ACCTACAAAACCTGGTTTGCTCTGGCGGTCATCCGTCCAAGCACTATCCAGTCTCAGCCCTTCTTAGCTTTTGAGATGAAATGAGTTTGGGTGCATTCACGGTGATTTTGTCACAGGCCATCTATAAGCAGATTATTCGCTCATTTTAAAGTAGGTTAATGGAGCAAGGTAGGGGTGCTACGGTGGCGAGATGTTAACTGCCTCGTCTGGTATGGAGGAGATCGTGGGTTCGATCACAACCATGACGCCTGTATATTTGGAGTGTGCATGTTCTCCCTGTGGTCGCGTGGATTTTTCTCCGCGTCTTCCGATTTTTCCCTCCACATTTAGAAATATGCATTTAGAGTATTTGGCTGCTATAAATTTCCAAACGATAATCCACTTCGTTGAGCTATCATTTGTGGCCAGGTCGCTTCTGAAAAAGAACTAAGAATAAGAGCTATATGGCTCAGTGGGCATTATCTGGTAAAATACAAAGTTTAGTTTTTGCTTAGTAGTTAAACTAAATTATACAAAAATATTAACAATTTTGACACATGATGAATGCGAAAGTAACAATTGGACAAAGAAACAAAATGATCCTTCAATTTAATCGTGATCCCGAATTGTGAATTTCATGGAATTTATGGAGGTGGTGAATGTATGTATGTTGAACTTCTTTCGCACCGTGTGTAGCCACAGACACGGGAAGAACACAACCGTCGCCTTTAAAACCGTAACACACATCCTGGTTTCAGATATCGCCAGTTTGGCAATTGCCAACCACAACTGGCACAATTAACGAAAGAAAAAACATCTTTACCGCGAATACGGCTCCATATAGCATGTCAGCCCGGGAAGTGTTATCAACGTGGAGCAGAATATTCCCAAAACTTTAATCACAATAAAACATGACACTGTCACCAAATTCCAGCTAAATGCTGTGATCCAGTGAGAACGGTTTGGTCATTGAAGCGGCCAGAGGTAAAAATGTTCACGAACAATTTTTTCGAAACAACATGCGGTCTAAGGGAAATGTTGGTGGGAGGGGGATATTATTATATGTGCATAAATGACTAGCTATGATGTTCAATTCAATGCCAGACGCTATTTTAAAGAAAAACTATATAGCCACTGCATGCTAATCAGAAGGCTTGTAAAAAAAATTCAGATGCTCACTTCCATTGCAGCTCTAATGATGAGCTGACCCAAGACGACACCAAAAAGTGGCCTTTTGCTCATTCGTGTGTGCACTCTTCCTCCCACCGTAAGCGCGACAAATTGCACAAAATCACCCCACACATATAACCTGGTAAAATGTAACTGATGCACCTATATAAACCAACGAAAAAAATCCCCTGGGATTAAAAATAAATAAATTACCATGAACGTGCATTAGATGGCAGTGTGTGACAAATATTGGCCGCCCTTTAAGTTATTGCAACTTAGGGATTGTTCAACTTTAACAACGTTTTTAAAATCATATACAGATCGTGTATTTCACTGCTGATTCCCAGAGAGCATTATCAATGTTTTAGTGTTTAAAAAAAAGTGTATAGCCAACTGTCTCCCTCCTGGCATGAGGTTCGAATGTTTGCGATAAATATTGATTCCGTCAAGTAATTATTAATGGTTCAAAACAACATGTCAATGTATAATTGTAGTATTTAGTATTCCTGTATTGTATGTCATTTATCATAAAACATACAGATATGTCTTGTAAAGTGCACAGATAAAACAGATTTTTAAAAGCAAAACATTTCAGCGTATTGGGCATATCAACATATATGCGGGATTTTAACGACAGCAGTTTATAAGGATAAAATAAATGCATAATTTTTCTTACTTAGGTTATAAAAATGATTTAACATTATCCTTAATATGTCTCGCAGGTTTATTATGCTAACTGACCTGAGCTATAATTTGCTTATGCGTTGTTAACAACAAAAATTACAAGATCCTAATATGTTCTTGGCACAGATTGTAAGAATTGAATAGGCACGTGTAATTAATGGTGAATACAATAATTGTGTGAAGCTTCAAGCAATATAATTGTTAGTTCATGAACATCAAGAGTACATAAAACTATAACGTTGGCAAACATAACATAAAAAATATGTAAAAACAATGACATGATCATTTATCCTTTACATGTCACACCATCTCTCATTGTGGTTAGTTGTTATAAATCAAAGCTTCTGCCTTCTAAAGTATCTGGTACAGAAATCATCAGGAAACCTATTTATTTTGATTTAAGCGAGCTATATAACATTTTAACCTTTAACCTGATGCTCACAATAAAACGTGCTTTTATCACCGCACCATCCTTTAAAGATATACCGATTGGACGTATTGTAAAAAAGACTATTTTTGTTCGTTGTTGTTTTTGTTGTTGCAGAACGGTTAAGCTATATATTTATTGCAATTGAAGGTGTGTTTTCACGTGAACAAAAAAATGAGTAAAAATTACATTGTGCCTTTGAATTTTTTTCACATTTTAAAGCAACCCTGCACAAACACTTTCTTATTTTGTTTCAAAACAATGCTAAATTAATTATATTTAAAAATAGAAACTCCTGAGAGCCAAGTACATCTAATTGAACTAGGTGGGCGCTTTAATCGTCATGATGATTCCCATTCCTAAAGTAATCTATTCCTCTTTGATAATATTCATGAAGCATGTTCCCACATCCTAAAATAACCAACTAGTGTGGAGACAAGGTCAGTGGACTTTACCTAGTGGGATGGGGATGGTTTAGTTTTATTTGTATATGTTTGGATGATTTGTTTACCTTTCTTGTACTTTGCACGATTATCATGTTTTGTACTGCTTGTTGTTGTAACGTTCTAACTACTGGACATTTGTGAATAAAGAGCTTTATAGCTAATCGGATTCCTTTAGTATAAATGTGTTTTTTTTATTATGATAGTGCAATATTTAGTAAGTTGCTCGAAACAGGTATTTGTAGTTTGCTCGCATTCTCCTTCATGAGACTTTTTCACTTTGTTCTTAAGCAGCCGATTTGTTTGGCAACACACACCAGTATTTGAGGAATTCGTTTAATTCGGACTTATTATACTTATTTCTCTCCTTCATTGAATCTATCTAAATCGTGTACATTTGGGCGATGAAACAGTGGCTTTGTCAAGGTAATAAATGAAAACTGCACACCACACCCAATTCAACCAACTGTACCATTTCGACACAGTAAACACATTTGCATAATATGCCTGGGTGTCAATGGCGCAGTACAATACGGCACGACAAACTACGAGTATTTTTCTCCAAAGGCATACTACATTACCAAAAGAAACACATTAAAAAAGCAAGAATATTTAAATCAATTTTCTGGTTCTGTTTAAGAAAAGCCACAGTGGGAAGAGCCTGTGACCACGAAATACAAAATCAAATCAGTAACGCAGTTTTTTAAATACATTTGTCATAACGTAAATGATGTGTTAATTGAAATTACAAAAAAACATGCATTTACAAATGCGGTAATTGCACAATGCCGTAGGTTATAGTTTAAGGTAGCGTATAAATATTGTTCATATATAACATACTTTAGGCGCGTGAAATTTTGAGTCATGCATGCCATCACGCTTTGTTATTGCGTCCTTCAGCGAGATCCCACCACAGTCAAAGTATTTCAGCAAAAGTCTTCAGTTAATTCTTCATACAAATTACGCGTATGAAACACATTCCTGCGGAAGGAGCTGGTAGGAACGTTGGGTTGCTCGGTCAATGGCCAGGGTCAACGGCGGCGTGGTGTATTCCGTAAATATGCCCGACTGTAAGGGCGGGCACAAGCCGGCGTGAGTAGGTTAAACGTTGAGTTTTATAAGGGCACCACGGGGTGACCAGCCCCTCCCCACCCAGCCCAACCCAGCCCCTCCCCACCCTCCCCTCTCCACCCAGCCCCACCCCTCCCATTTTTGGATGCACGACGGACGGACACAATAATCCCCTGTAGGCTGGTGTAACCAGGAGGTTCCTACCAGTATTAACTAAGCCAGGTAGAACATTTCGATATTAACCATCAGGCACTTCCCAGTGAAGGAAGTTTTTAACGATTCATTCTTGTCATTATTGTTCCTCATCAACCCCCCATACCGCTGATTCAAACTCACACCGACAAATCTGTTTTAATGTCATTAATTTAGGAGCCTAACAGTCGCCACGTTGCTTAATGGAAGGCAAGTGCAACCAATCGTTTTTGTGGCATTTTTCATCATACAGGGATTTATAAATATCCTGCAATGCAACAGAGTATATAATATTATGCTTCATCAGTTTCCTTTTACAGCACACTTCATTTAACTAAGTCCTGTCATTGGCTGCACACCCACCCTTTATAGCCTCAGGGCACAGTGCAGTCTTGTTACACGGCCTATAGCACTCACTCAAGCACAGCATGGCAACAAGGCTATTCAGGAAATTTGCCTTTATCCGAGCTCTTAACTCAACCAGTATGGGATTTTCTACAGTTCACGAGCCAGGTAATATAAGGTCAGATTCTCGGAGTTGAAGGGCTTGTATAAATTTTGACTTAAAACTATATAAAGTTGCATAAAGTGCCCAGTGCCACATTAATGGCGCTGTGCTGTAGCGTCCTACTTTTCTGAACACGGTGACCGAAGTCGATTCCCGACCATAGCATTCATCGGTGGCGAGTGATATTTAAACCGATCCTGAGCGTTACCTCGCCTCGCCTTCAAGAACCTTCACTGACCATTGTGGTCACAACAACAACCGCCATTCGCCACTAAGTGGCGGTGACGTCACCACGACGCTTGTGCCAGGCCATGTGCACATTGAGGCTACGTGAAGTGTCGAACGCCCGCTGGCAGGAGGTCACGGGGTCACACAACCCTCATGACCTACACCGCGTGCCTTCATCCAACGGAGGGTTGAAAAAAGGTTGAAAGTTATACTGGTAGGAACGAAGTGGACCAGACCACCAATAGATTAATGTGTCCGTCCGTCCGTCCGACTGTCCGTCCGTCCGTCCCTCCGTGTATCAACATCGCCCCCTACTGCAAACACTTGGCATGACCCTACAAAAACCTTTAGACTCAGTGACGCTATCCTGGTAGCAACATCGCCCCCTACTGCAAACACTTGGCATGACATGTGTAACATTCCCTTATTCCCTGAGATAGCTTTTGATTAAAACCTTGAAATTAAATAAAGTGCGCGCGTTTCGTTAACATTAACGTGAGTAGCCGCGTGTAAGAGTTACATTTTAACGAGACGCGCGCAACTATAATGTTACTGAGGCCTAGTCCGTTAGCGCCTCGTATACAGCCTTAGGCTTTTGCGTGGCAAGGTATATTAAGCGTTTATTTTAATGTTTATAAAAAATTAATTGCACTTTTAACATTAACGCGAGTAGCCGCGTGTAAGAGTTACATTTTAACGACAGGCGCGCGCTATAATCAGTAGTTTATAAACTGTATTAGTCACTTTAAAGTTACTGAGGCCTAGTCATTCAGCGCCTCGTATACAGCCTTAGGCCTTTGCGTGGCAAGGTATATTAAGCGTTTATTTTAATATGTTTATAAAAAGTTAATTGCACTTTTAACATTAACGTGAGTAGCCGCGTGTAAGAGTTACATTTTAACGAGACGCGCGCACTATAATGAGTGGTTTATTAACTTTATTTGTCACTTTTAAGTTACTGAGGCCTAGTCCGTTAGCGCCTCGTATACAGCCTTAGGCCTTTGCGTGGCAAGGTATATTAAGCGTTTATTTTAATTTGTTTATAAAAAATAAATTGCACTTTTAACATTAACGCGAGTAGCCGCGTGTAAGAGTTACATTTTAACGACAGGCGCGCGCTATAATCAGTAGTTTATAAACTGTATTAGTCACTTTAAAGTTACTGAGGCCTAGTCCGTAAGCGCCTCGTATACAGCCTTAGGCTTTTGCGTGGCAAGGTATATTAAGCGTTTATTTTAATGTTTATAAAAAATAAATTGCACTTTTAACATTAACGCGAGTAGCCGCGTGTAAGAGTTACATTTTAACGACAGGCGCGCGCTATAATCAGTAGTTTATAAACTGTATTAGTCACTTTAAAGTTACTGAGGCCTAGTCCGTAAGCGCCTCGTATACAGCCTTAGGCTTTTGCGTGGCAAGGTATATTAAGCGTTTATTTTAATGTTTATAAAAAATTAATTGCACTTTTAACATTAACGCGAGTAGCCGCGTGTAAGAGTTACATTTTAACGACAGGCGCGCGCTATAATCAGTAGTTTATAAACTGTATTAGTCACTTTAAAGTTACTGAGGCCTAGTCATTCAGCGCCTCGTATACAGCCTTAGGCCTTTGCGTGGCAAGGTATATTAAGCGTTTATTTTAATATGTTTATAAAAAGTTAATTGCACTTTTAACATTAACGTGAGTAGCCGCGTGTAAGAGTTACATTTTAACGAGACGCGCGCACTATAATGAGTAGTTTATTAACTTTATTTGTCACTTTTAAGTTACTGAGGCCTAGTCCGTTAGCGCCTCGTATACAGCCTTAGGCCTTTGCGTGGCAAGGTATATTAAGCGTTTATTTTAATTTGTTTATAAAAAATAAATTGCACTTTTAACATTAACGCGAGTAGCCGCGTGTAAGAGTTACATTTTAACGACAGGCGCGCGCTATAATCAGTAGTTTATAAACTGTATTAGTCACTTTAAAGTTACTGAGGCCTAGTTAAAATAATAAAAATAAAACATTGTGAGAATTATTTTATTATGTTTTATTTTTATTATTTGATTACTTCCCTTCTCCGTGACTTTACCGAAAGAACCAAGAAGACGCATCATATTGTTGTGGATTCGCTCTCCAGCACACCGGTGTTGCTGTACGACTCACGAATTGGCCACGTTCTGGTCACGCTGTGTTGGGTGGTGGCGGGTTTAACGACACATTTACGCTATCTAACCCCCCCCCCCCCCAAATAAAAAAAACTACATTATGGATGATATTGGTCGCGAAAGCCTACTACGTGTTAAACTAATACTGGTAGGAACGAAGTGGACCAGACCACCAATAGATTAATGTGTCCGTCCGTCCGTCCGTGGGAGGGGTGGTGTTGAGGGTGGTGTTGGAAATGAAAGACTACGAGTCTTTAAATCTCACAGCGTTTCTTGTCAAAACAAACACTTTTAATTAACGTTACACTAGAATACAGTAATTTTTTCTTTAACTCCTCTATACCCGGTCGATATCTCTGTACCGGTACTAAGTATTATTCCTACCAGCCCACCCCGCAGGGTCCTGTTTCTATTATACTGGTAGGAACCTCCTGGTTACACCAGCCCACAGGGGATTATTGTGTCCGGCCGTCGTGCATCCAAAATGGGAGGGGTGGGTGGGAGGGGTGGGGCTGGGTGGAGAGGGGAGGGTGGGGACGGGCTGGGTGGGGAGGGTGGGGAGGGGCTGGGTGGGGAGGGTGGGGCTAGGTGGGGAGGGGAGGGTGGGTAGGGCCTGGGTGGGGAGGGGCTGGGTGAAGGGTGTGAGGGGTGGGGCTGGGTGGGGTGGGGCTGGTCACCCCGTGGTGCCCTTATAAAACTCAACGTTTCACCTACTCACGCCGGCTTGTGCCCGCCCTCACAGTCGGGAATATTTGCGGAATACACCACGCCGCCGTTGACCCTGGCCATTGACCGAGCAACCCAACGTTCCTACCAGCTCCCTCCGCAGGAATGTGTTATACTGTATACAGTACCACATTTTTCAGTTCATTGTTTTCAACCATATATTGGTCAATTTGGGCTGGTGAGGGGGGCCAAAAGCCAGTTCAGATGTACCTCACCACTGATGGTAGCTGGGGTCGGAATGTGAACTCAGGACAATAGGCTCACCGTACAGTGCACTAATAACTATCACTACGAAATTTTAGTTTTATTCACTACGGCATTTATTTTATTTCGTGCCACAAATTATTTTCAAGAAGGTATGAATTATATATCAATTATAAGTGCAGAACATTATACTAGCTTCAATTATTCACAACTAATGCGTTCTTGAAAACTCTAAGCCAGTGAACGTAAAAAAACGTAAAAACTAGGCTCGGCTACATTTTACAGTGAAATTCATTAATGTGTATTGTTCCTCTGTTCCAGTATCCCCGTTGATGACCTCTAAGCAGCTGCAAGTCCGAGTTTAGTAATACAGCTACAACCTGCCCATCTTCTGCATCGATCAGAGTTAATTGATCGGCACGTTGCGTGTGGTATCGCAAAAGTGTTGGTAGTGGCACATAAGACATCTTTCAGTTCAGTTTTTTTGAATTACCCTTTGAACCAAAAAGCCCTTAAATCGGGTCTCATTAACAAAAAAAAAACACCGCTTCTCCAACATACGCAACAAGTCACCGTAAAATAAAGCAGTAATAAACAATAACAGATAAGCGAAATAAAAAAAAATGTGCTGGAAAATCATAATTGCAATTTAAAGAAAAAAGGAAGTTAAATATAGATTATTATCAAATACCACGCTGTATCTCTCAAAACTACTAATTTAAAACTGCCATAGTAATTATAATTCAGATACAGCCTCGAACACGATAGCATTTTATTGAAGATTATAAAAACGCTGTCTCCCCGACAGACCTGGTCTTCACCTGAATGACGCTGTCTCCCCGACAGACCTGGTCTTCACCTGATGACGGCTGCTTGCGTTGTGGCCGAAACGTCGTGAGAATTATTTTATTATGTTTTATTTTATTATTTATATTGTTTCCATTCTACGTGACTTTACCGAAAGAACCAAGAAGATGAATCCCTGCAGTCACGAAAGCTTTAAATCGAAAAATAAACGGTACTGTTTTTTTGTTGTATGAAGCATTCGCCATTAGACATACGTCCACAGATGACAAAACTGACAGAGAGAAGAAGGCTTTGCCTTTGGCATCTAACAATGGTCATTAGCAGCATATAAAAAAATAGCTTTGCCATTTTAGTCACAAAGTTTATCGCAATGAAGAAAAATGAAAATTCACAGAAGTGCGAACACAAATTAGCAACATTGTTTTTCCTTTCATCATCGGCATGATGATAACACTGCTGCAATAGAATTGCCATTTATACTTTCCCTTATGATACCCAGCACCCCTTTCATTTGTTATAGTTAGTGGGTGTCATTGAAAAGGCCCTCAAGTGTGCCATTCCAGACGAGATCTCTTAACTCAATGAACCATTATTTGGCCATATATTCAGTGAAGGTGTTGCGCAAGGCTGGGAAAATGTGAGGAATAACTTTCACAATTAACAAATTTTCCTCAGAGCAAGATACATCAGAGCACGGGGTTTCATCACCAGGCCTCTTGCAGATACCATGTCACCATACACAGGGTTAGGTAACGGTCGCATAATGGACCATCATAACATCCGACCTCACCAATTAACAGCCCATACTTGGTGCAGCATTTCTGCATGGTGTAAACTGTAATTTTGTATATACGTTTCACAAATCCAGCCTTTTCGCATATCCGCCTAGACGTCGGTCCCCAGCAGTCGTATATGCGACGTCGTACAGGTTTTCCTCGCTTAATGCGGGGAGTAGATGCATCCAATAAAATTGCGCACAAAACGAAACCGCACGAGGAGACAGCTGCCGGCCGAGTAGCAAACAAAGTACAGTACACACACAGTACACACACAGTACACACAATATGTTGTCCCGTATAGGTGAATTTAAACCGCATACTATTGCGAATTTGGGTAGAAATAGGTTCGTTGCATCTACGCGAAATTGCACGAAGCGAACCTGCATGAAGCGAGGGAAACCTATGCTGCCCTTTTGCTGACAATCTAACCCCGCAGCAGCCTATAACACAGCTGTATGCGTGGTGGTCACCCATCCAAAGCACTGCTCAGTCTCAAATCCTTTTTAGCTTCCAAAACCTGATGAGATCCGAGTGCATTGTTGGTCATGGGCTCAAAAAAATTCTCATGAATGTACGAGTAGGAAGCTGATGTGTATTTTCGTAACATTATAGTTCAGGGTTCTATTCCAGTGCATGAAGATGAAAGGTGAAGTGACCAAATGCATTTAATCACCTGCTACAGCCAGAAGCGTACATGGATCACAACTTAAAAGTGATGAAAGCCAACCCATCACTTTTCATGGGGCGAATCCATTATACACGGTGCCCCCAGTTTATCAGTGGGACAGAGTCATAGGCGGATCGTGTCCATTACAACTTCATATTTCATTTTCTTTCCAATTCGTCTCCTTACGCAGAATCCCTTAAGAGGTACACTTGGGGGGAAAAAACTGCGGATATCCACTGTTAAAGTTCACAAATTATGTTTGAAATGCCATGGGTTTGAAATGTAAGTCATAGTGGGCCAAGCTGCTATTAACACGTATTATTTCATCATAAAAATGAAGCAGCAGCCTCAAGACTATAATTCATATATGTGTCCATCATTAATTGATGTCGATGTGTTGAATTATTCGTAAATGATGTCTGAACAGTCCATTATTGCTGTGTATCAGGTATTTTCAGTGAGCAAAGGCGATGTAAGGAAGGGCACACATCACTAAACAATCCGCAAAGTGGCTGAATTTCAGCTCCCATTGGATTGCCCGGGGATTGAATTTCTTGTTACTAACAACAAAGGTAATTCTAAGCACAAGCTTAAGAATGTAAAATGTGCGCAACGGGCATTACCTTGGGATGCCATCCGTGGCATTTAAGCAATCCGATAAATGCAAATCCTTATCCTAATTTGTCAACGCACATAATGGCAATGACGGACCTAATTATCTCTGATGTAATTACATTCTAGGAACTTAAATACTCAATTGTAATGCATGGGAAAAAAACATAATTACAGTGATAGCTCATTGTCAGCAACGTGGTAAAAGGAGCATTATCAGCGTCTATGGGTCACTTTATTTCCAATGCAAATGGAATTTTATTAAGTGTAATAGACATATATGCGTGTTGAACTTTTTTCGCACCATACGTTGCCAACCGTGCTAATAGGAGGTGGTTCACATCTAGAAAAATTAACTACGTATTTCACATTAGCATTGGATTATAATTGCGCAAAATTACAAGTGTCCTCGGATTATGATAAATGATATATTTTTAAAATACATATTTTTCGATAAGGTGCGATGACACTGATGTTAACCAATCGGATCTGGCGCTTGTGGCGAACACTTGCAAGTGTAGTGGGTCTTATGGAAGGTGGAGACGAATCTTTGGAGGCAACACATTATTCCAATAACGCTATAGTACAGCCACAGTCTTTCACAAGGGCAACGGCCCTTTCTGACTACCGCACTGGGGAGATACTGCCTCCGGTCATAAAGAATTGGCCGGGGCTATACTAATTTATCACATTAACATCACTAGCCCCGGCCACTTCTGTATGACCCTTGGGCTACACCCATTTCAAACCTTTTAAAACAGTCTGCCTCAGCAGCAGACCATGCTTTCCCACCTGATGACGGACGCTTGTGTTGCGCCCGAAACGTCGTGATTTATTTTTATTTTATAACTACGTGATTTTACCGAAAGAACCAAAGAGTATGGATTCCTGCAGTCACGAACGCTTCAAATGAAAACGGAAACCTTTTACAAGTTGTTGCTCACCCCGAGCTCTCATTACTCTGATAGTGCATTGTCTTTGCACTGTATGCCTTTTGGCGTCCTCTGGTCTAACACCGTTTGAGACGAGGCTCAAAAGAAAGCTGTCTCTGGTGTGGACTAATCAGTTTCAAAGACAATGCATATATTATCAGAGTATGTTTTTTGTTTGCATTCTGACCACAAGTATTGTGGTTAATGCCGAAATTATTCCTTGTAAAAGGTTTTAGTTTGGCGTTTTAACATCTTAACACCTGTTTTGTTGCCAGAAAAAAGGGGAAAACCTATTCTCATATTTTGGTCCTGGCAAAGGAGGTCCTATGAAGTAAGTAGGAGTTAGAGCATTTATAGCTTTAGAATATATAAGCATAATGTTAAAATCTACTTGGAAATGACACATCGGATAAAATATATCTGTCAATTATATTAGACTGCCCTAGGTACTCTACAACGCCTCTACAGACCAATGAGCAAGCTTTCTGGTTATGTCCGTACGTGCAAGAGCTTTACACAAACGTCAGGTATCACTTGAAAAACGCAATAAACTAAATCACACAGCTCTAGCCCAGCCATAGGCCTTATAGAAGGCACCTCATTGAACATACCATCATCGTGGTTTTGTTTCAGAAATATTATATCGCTCGAAAACTATTCAAAGATTGGAAAGCTCATAAAAAGCCTTCCTTTCGGACATGGCTTTGTAAGACGTTAAAGGCAACGGCTTTGGAGCATTTCGTAGTTAAACGTTAAGGAGGTATCACAGACGTTTGAGAGGATGCCGGAGTTCATCCGTGAACTATTCTAGAGATAACGTACATGGTTTGCAGCTGCTTGTGTTCCCGAGTGTGGTTTTCTGGGTTGAGTGGGGTGAGCACTTCTTCTCTACAAGCTTTGGCCATGACCTGCTGCGCGCATGTGAACTCCTGAAGATGCCCACAGCAGTGCGTGGAGAAAGCTTGTAGAGAAGATATGGCTAAACGCACATCCCAGCCTGGAAAACCGCACTTGGATTATCTGGGGATTGATTGGTAAACCAGACTAAGGGATATACTAGTGGCGGTTGATTAGCGGTGGATTCCAGTGCATCAGACAGTTGATAGGATTTTTTTAAATTTTAACTCCAGCGACGTTTAAGTTTTGCGTTTTACTTTCCCCTCCAACACCCGTTTTCGTGTGATGTAGTAGGAATGACACGAGGGGGTTGGGATGAGAGCATTTATACTTCCTTTATCATGCAAAATGGAGCAAGCATGTCCCCTGGTGTGACATGACAAACATTCTTAAAATTCCAAGCCCAAAATAAATGTGAAATGTGTAAAAATATATTTGAATCACACAGAATACATCCAATCTCACAATAGCTCAGAGACTAAGCAAGGAGAAGCCTGGATAGTGCTTGTGAAGTACCCGTCGAGGACGCTTGACAACGGAGTTGAGGCACACGTATATTTATTTAACAAGTTGCCAGTACAGGACAGCACTAGAGGGGGTAGCGGCCCCCTCACCCGTATAACTCAGGGAATACCCCTAGCTATCCATAGCCTATCCCCTGAGTCCTCCACTAAGAGCTAGGGGAGGCTGTCTGGCCCGACACTGGTAATCGGGCTACGGTACCCGGAGTCCCAGAGCACTGGCTCTGGTTCACGGGACCACGCCACTGGCTCGAGCCTGATCCCGTGGGGCCCTGATAAGGGCGGCGATCAGGGGGAGTCCAGGGCTCTAGCTACGACGTCTTCCGACTTCTTAGCTTAACTATAACATAACTGACTAAGCCCATATAACGACCCCTTTTTATACCCAACCCTCCTTGAGGGGTGGGGCCCCGGGGGATCGTAACGCCGAACCAGCCCCCCCCCAGGGTGTCTGGCTCGGACGTCGCAGAGGGCATCTCCCTGTGCACACACGTAGCCCCGCCCACTGTGTTTCTTTCCCATAGGCTGCCATGCATAACGGCCCTCTCTCCAACATCCCTACATCACTCCCCCCCGCATAGCTCGCAGCCGTCCCGGCTGCAACAATTTCAACAAATGAATCTTTACCCCTTGACTCCCCCCGTGTGTGCCCCATTTTTTCATTTAACAGAACGAGAATTGAACAACAACACTAACAATGCCCCTAAAGGGAGAACAAACCGACGCGCCCCCCCCCCCGAATAAATACGAAATCCGTAGAGGCAAGATATGTACATTTCCCGGAACCCTCAGCGCACACACAACACGCACACAAGACGCACACACACACACAGCCATAATACAACAACGCGCCAAGAGCGCCACACGAACGCAGCGTCCAGTAACAATAGCACACGAAAGTGTACCAGAAAACGCAAAAAAAAATAAAAAAAATTTTCTTCTTATTTTCGTTTCGTTTTCACTTCTTGTTCGCGTTCCAGTGTTTTCATAAGAGTCTGCGCATTTTAGCGCGCGTCCTTGCCGCAGGCCCGTCACAAGGGCCAACCTCAGATGGCGGACCATTCGGTGGCCGCTGTCCCATCCGAGGCGAGTCCGCAATTGGAGTGGCGGGACCCTCGGCATCCCCCGTGAGGGATGTGCGCGAGCCCGTCATTCCGGGAGAACCTGGGGGCGGGGCAACCGGCAAGACGTCAGGTGAGATCAACAGAGGCGGACCCTCCGGGTCGGTCGACCCCTCACATGCTTGGCCCTGCGCGTGTGGAGCAGAGCCCCGCACCGCAACGAAGGGTTTTAGTCTAGAGGGGTGAACGAACCACCGGCGCCTCCCCCACTTGATACGAACGCACTGCGGTCGCAAAACCTCGACCACCTCGACGGGGCCCCGCCATGGCCGTACCAGTTTCGAGGAGGTCGCAAGCGGTACCTGGGGACAGTGCAGCCATGCCCTGTCCCCTGGCTTCCACTGCAGCACGTGCGCGCGCGCGAGTCTGAGGCGCTCATTCGCCTTTTGGCGCATGCGGGAATTGAGCATGGCAGCATCCCGCGCCTCAGTTAGCTTTTGAAGGTTAAATTTAACGTGCTCGTCCAATTTTATTTTACCTAGAGGCGCGGGGATCTGCAGCTGTGCCCGAACAGGTGGGTCATGTTCGCGACCATACATGAGAAAGAAGGGTTAAAATCCCGTGGCAGCATGGGGGGCCAATCGATATGCTGCCAGGACCCCTTGAATTTGCAAGTCCCAATTGGTCTGTGACTCCGAAACCAGGTGCGACAACATAGACGTGATGGTACGATGCAGACGCTCGACCATCCCGTCAGTTTGTGGGTGATAGGGAGAGGTACGAATCTTCTTTGTACCTAGGAGATCACAGACTTGTTTGAGGAGGTTCCCGGAAAAATTTTTACCCTGGTCGGTCAGCAGCCGCTCCGGAGCACCTTTGTCCATGACGTAGCCTTGGACAAAGGCGTCCACGATGGCTGCTGCCGACTGATTTGCCAGGGGCCAGGCCATAGGCCAGCGTGTGAAGTATTCGACCCCTGTTAGCAAATATCTATTGCCCCTAGGGGTGGCGGGAAACGGCCCCAGGATATCCAACGCTACGAGTTCGTTCACCCTGGAGACTGTGATGGACTGCAACGGCGGGTTCGACTCCCGAGCTGGTGGTTTGCGTTGCGCACACCGGGGGCATGCTGCCAGCAGATCCGTGACATCCCGTGTCATGCCCGGCCAAAAAAAATCCAGCTGGAGCGAGGCGAGGGTCTTTTGGGTACCCAGGTGGAGGAGGCGCTCATGAGCAGCCCACACCACCTTACCCCATAACCCCGCAGGAACTACCAGCCGGTGACGGTGGGATTTACCGTCCCAATGCATGAGCAAGCCCGCGTGTATTTCCCAATTGTCGGCATCACCCGTCCCACACCCCCTCTCCCTGGCGCGACGACGCAGCGCGAGGAGGGAGGCGTCCTCCATCTGGAGGCGTCCCCACTCAATCACAGGCAACCCAAGCAGGGAATCCCTTCCCTGTTTCCCGATCTCATCGGGGAGCGATGTGTCAACATCGGCGGCGGCCGCCAGGACTGGAACCGTCATGTCCCCAGCTGGCTTGCAACGCCCCGACCCCAGGAGGCATGCGCATTCGGAGGTGGTTGGCATGCGCGACAGAGCGTCCGCATTTGTGTGGCGAATGCCCTTACGATAGGTGGTGTCAAAATCGAATTCCTGGAGGACCTCCAGCCATCGGGACAATTGTCCCGATGGCTGTTGAACCTTCAGGGCGTACTGCAGTGCCGCATGATCCGTACGGACAGTGAAATGCTGACCGTACAGATATGGGCGGTACTGTTGGATGAAGAAAACAATTGCCAACAGTTCTCTACGGGTGACACAATATTTTTGCTCCGCTGGAGACAACACCCGACTGCCGTACGCAACCACCCGTTCCACGCCATCAACCACCTGGGAAAGCACGCCTCCGATACCTGTGTTGCTCGCGTCGGTGTCGAGCAAAAACGGCCTCGAAAAATCGGGGTAAGTCAAAGGAGGAGCCTTCACCAATGCATCCCGAAGGGAGCAGAAAGCTACTTCCTCATCCCGACCCCAGTGGAACCGAACCCCTTTTGATGTCAAAGCATGTAGGGGTTTGGCAATTGTAGCAAAATTAGCGACGAACCGTCGGTAATATGAAGCGAAGCCAATAAAACTCCTCACCTCCCCCACCGAGGTCGGAATTGGCCAGGAGCTGACACACTGCGTTTTGGCGGGATCGGTAGCAATACCCGAGCGCCCCACGATGTGCCCCAAATAACGCACTGACTCGCGAAACAAATAGCATTTTTGGGGCTTAAATTTCAAATTAGCAGCCCGCATCCTTTGGAAAACCGCCCGCAGCCTCTGGAGATGTTCGTCAAAGGTTCTTCCAAAAACAATTACGTCATCCAAATAAATCAGGCACGATTCCCATTGCAATCCAGCCAAAACCAATTCCATCAACCGCTGGAAGGTTGCCGGCGCTGAGTGTAAGCCCATCGGTAACCGGTTGAATTGGAACAGACCGTGCGGTGTACGGAAAGCGGTTTTAGGCTTCGAGTCATCGTCCAGAGGAAGCTGCCAGAATCCCGAAAGTAAATCTAGTGTGGAGAAGAATCGCGCTCCCGCCAAGGCGTCCAGCGATTCGTCCATCCGTGGGAGCGGGTATGCGTCGGCAACCGAAACCTTATTAAGGCGACGGAAATCTACGCAAAACCGCAACGAGCCATCCTGTTTCTTAACCAGGACAATCGGTGCTCCCCAAGGGCTGGTAGAGGGAGAGATAATGTCGGCGGCTAACATGTCATCGACAGCCGATTTGACATGGTCCTTTTCGGCGGGACTCAACCGAAAAGGATTTTGGCGAATAGGCGCGCTGTCACCCGTGTCAATATGGTGACGCAGCAGGTGAGTACAACCCAAATCGTATTTATTCCGACTGAAAACGTCGGAAAATTCCTTTAGCAGCGATCTAAGCCGTTGGCGCTCTAAATTGGACAGGTTCGTCGATCCCGCACAAAGCGCGTCGAGCCACCCTTCATCGCCGTCCGAATGCGGGTGCGTCCGAGCAGCAGTGTCAATGTGGTTCACGGCAGGTTCCTCGCAGGGCACCGGCGTCGCGTGAGCGAGCACAGTCCCTTGGGGAACCACTACTGTCTGCGACCCGACATTGAGGACCGCGATGAAGGGATCCTCGTCCCCCCTTACGATGGTCTGGGCCGGAATTAAATGAGGCCCATTAACCCCGGCCCTAGACGGCCCCAGCACAACACCCTGATCCCCAACACCCTTAGCGAAGGGCCTACGAAGTTTAAGAGGTACCAGCATTTGTGCCCCCGGCGGCACACGCACTGTTTTTACGACGAACGCCGGTACCGTCCCGAACGCCGTCCGAGTCGCTACAGGGGAAGGCAGGAACGCCATACGTCGCCCCGACGGAAGCTCAATGCATCCTTGGTCGATCAAAATACGAATTGGCATCCTGCCCAAGAAGTCCGTCCCCAGCAGGCACGGAACTGCCAGTGAGGAGGAGACAAAAATCGGCCCCGACAATTTGATGTCCCCGATAGAAATTTGCGCTCGAATCTGTCCCACGATGCCGAGAGAGCCCCCGTTAGCGGCATAGAAAGGGACATTAACCGGTAGCAAAGGACGGCTCTGCACCGGTAGAATATTGTAAATTAGTTCCGAAATAATTGTCGCCGATGCCCCTGTATCGACTATGATGCGTACCTCCACCCCATCAATGTAACCGACCACGGCCGACGATCCCGACGCCGCGGCCACCACGCGATGGGCCAACACGGACCACCGCTCGGGCTCGATTTGAGTCCCCGCAGTGATCCGCGCCGGTCCATCGCAGCGCCCCACCGGCCCCCCGTTCGTTACGGTGCGAGAGTGTGCGACAGGTGGGTGCGTTGGCCAAACATGTGAGGTGCCGCGACTCGCCGGATCATGGTGCTGGAGCTTGGGAGGAGGAAGAGGAGGGCCGGCGTCCTGTCGAGGCGTCGTCCCCCGCTGTCGAGGAGAACGGCACCCCGAGGCGACATGGCCCCGGATGCCGCAGTTGAAGCACCGCGGGAGCGCCGATGGAGACGATGGACGGTCGAAACGCCTCGACCCGTCCCGACCCGGCCGCGCCCCCGTCGTCTGTTGCTGTCGATGGTCGACGGCATAAAGTTCTTCTGACGGAAGGGTGGCTGCAGCCACCGCACGCCCAGCCGATGCCCTGTTTGCCTTTCGCCGCTGCTGCAGAAGGTTGGCGTGGAGGAGTCGCGCAGCCTGGAGGGAGGTCATTTCTGCATCCCCTTGTGCGATGACGACGATGTCGAGGTCGTCCGCCAAGAGGAGGATCTTCTCCGCGACCATTGCGTCCACGCCGTCGTCGTCCATGCGGGGAAAGGCTGTTTTTGCCAGTGCCAGAAGACTTGTCCGGAAAGCCAGAGGCGACTCTTTTTCACCCCGCCTGCGATCGTAGAACTGCTGACGGCATTCGGCTGAAGGTCCATAGACCCCGGCCAGCAGCTGTAGCGCCATTGGTAGTGTAGCCCGCTTCTCTTTTGGCGCCGACGTGAGTGCGGCGAGCGCGTCCCCATCGAGGAGCGCCGGCAGCGCGCAAAGGGCCTCCTCGTCGGACCACCGCGCCATCTCCTGATGGGCGAGGAAGCGTCGCCGGAAGCCGCCCCAGTCACCCTCCGCACCGATGAATTCTTTCAGCGGGGGCAGTCTTTGGTGAAGCGCAGCGGTCGATGTGGACTCCCGCAGGTTGCTTTCACCTCCCTTTGGCGGTGCCTCGGCGCGACTGGCCGATGGCATCGCCTGTCGCGGCAGCGATGACGCATCCTTCGGCTGCGATGACGCTGCAGCCCCGGCGACGGCGATGTCGGAGCCGATGTCTAAGCTGGCCACGCCCCGAACAGCCGCGGCGTCCATGGCGGGAAATTCAAATTTTGAAGTCGCTGAAATGGCGGGAAAGTGCTCCGGCCGCCGGTTCTCCTCGCCCTGCGGTGGACCACCAGCCCCCAACCGCGTAATGCCTTCCAGTGTGGCGGCAGCGGCATAAAGTAGCTCCGCCAGCCGTTCGTGAGCCAGTCGTAGTGCATCTGGCTGCGGCCCCTCTCCATGCTGACGTCCCGGTGAGAAGGCGCCAGGCTCCGGCTGCACCCCATCTTGTTGCTCTGTCTCGGGCTCGGCGATTTCCGCGGCGTCCTCCTCTCGTGGTACCCTGGTCCGAGCTGTATGGCGCGTTTCCATTTTTACCACTTCTGACGCCAGATGAAGTACCCGTCGAGGACGCTTGACAACGGAGTTGAGGCACACGTATATTTATTTAACAAGTTGCCAGTACAGGACAGCACTAGAGGGGGTAGCGGCCCCCTCACCCGTATAACTCAGGGAATACCCCTAGCTATCCATAGCCTATCCCCTGAGTCCTCCACTAAGAGCTAGGGGAGGCTGTCTGGCCCGACACTGGTAATCGGGCTACGGTACCCGGAGTCCCAGAGCACTGGCTCTGGTTCACGGGACCACGCCACTGGCTCGAGCCTGATCCCGTGGGGCCCTGATAAGGGCGGCGATCAGGGGGAGTCCAGGGCTCTAGCTACGACGTCTTCCGACTTCTTAGCTTAACTATAACATAACTGACTAAGCCCATATAACGACCCCTTTTTATACCCAACCCTCCTTGAGGGGTGGGGCCCCGGGGGATCGTAACGCCGAACCAGCCCCCCCCCAGGGTGTCTGGCTCGGACGTCGCAGAGGGCATCTCCCTGTGCACACACGTAGCCCCGCCCACTGTGTTTCTTTCCCATAGGCTGCCATGCATAACGGCCCTCTCTCCAACATCCCTACACTTGGATGGGCTACCACCATTCACGAAACCGAGGGCAAATGCAGAAAAACCAATTGTAGTACTGCACTGCATTTCTTCTCACCTCCACAGCCCCACACTGACCAGCCTGGTGAAGTATGGCCTACACGATTTCAGGATAAATATTTTAAATTGACATACACTGATAAATGAGCGTATGCTTCTGAGACGTCATTATTCTAAAGTAATGCGTACATTGAAATATATGGCAGTACATATGCACTGCACTTTTGTACTATTATATTAAGTCTTTTAGGCTGAGGCCCTCTCTCATCTCAGTCTGTCAAAAGTAGCGATAAGCAACAAAGTGACAGCAATAAGCACAAAAAATCCACAACATTATATATATGTGCATGCTAAAGCCATGCCTGGCTGAATAGCATGCAATGAAAATGAATAATTGCAAAAGATATGACCTTAAATGCAAGCATGATATGATAAAACACTAAATTGCATTCATGAAATAAAAATTCCATGTTCAAATTGTTACAGACGATGAGCCTAAAAATAGTCACGAAAGTTGACCACCACTTTATGATGTACATTGCAATTTTTGCACCGCCGGCGCTCGATATTAAAAGATGTGGAGGTTTTGGAGCCTCAGTTCACTTGACAGGGGAGAACTCAAGACAGCCACTGCAAGTTACATTCCACATCATGCACAGCCTGTATCACCAAGGATGGGTCTCTGTGGGTCTTATACAGCAGCCACAGCTGTCAAATAGCAAATCAGCAGCACAATACATATGTAGTGAGTCACTCAGAGACACTTGTAGCGGAAGTCACTCTATTTATTATAGCCTTCACAGGTACAAGGAGTAACTACACTATGGTCCAGACAGCTAACAGGCTGCCTGACTAACAATGCCGAGGAGGTGAAGACGGTGACGAAGACTCCAGCAGCACGACGGGTTCCACTCCAACAACAGCCCCGAACCTTCGCTCGGGGGTCCCCTTTTATCCACCCAGCGTGGCCTTGCTTCGGCCACGCCCCCCTTCTAGAACCTACCTCACGTGCCCCCTCTATCATCTTTGCCCCATATCCCTCTCTCTGGCTTATCACGTGACCTGCTGGCAGACAGGGCTGCTACAACTGCAGATCCCCCTTCTCTGCCAGCAACCAGCACTATACGCCATAGTGACCCATTCGATGTCACTACACATGTTTAAGGGTGGCACTCTATTGTAGATTTTATACATTGAGAAAAACGTAAGGGAGATATGTGTAATAAAGGACTCTTCAGACGGTGTAGGTCTCTGTTGTCCTTTATTCGGGTTCTTGTCTCTCTCGCCCCTGCGGCGTCCTCGCTCAGACCGCACCTCCTCCACCGTGCACCCTGCAGCCACACCGCTGCTCCGTGTGCCCCGCACACTCTGCTAGCTCTTCACACCCGGCTAGCTTCCCACTCTCCACTAGCTCTCCTCCACTAGCTCGACTCCACTAACTCTATCCCACGAGCTCTGCTGTGCCCCACGTACACCGCTGGCCGACGGTGCCGTGGCCTCCTACCACGTGGCAAATGGCGCCACCCTCTCGCCACTGCCCAGCGTGGCCTCCCCCTGTTTCCACTCCTTCCCAACTCCCGGGATCGCTTCCGGTTCTCCATCTAAATCATCTCTCTCACGTGACCCTGACTCCTCCTTCTCCTCACGTGACCCAGACTCCGCCCCCTCTTTCCTTGCTCGCATTACATATGCAGTACGTCGACAGGAACGTGACGTTATCTTCGTAAAACAGTTTTAGGGTCTGGAGCGGTGGCGAGGTTGTTAGTGCACTCTCTTTGAAGCCGGCGACTCTGCATTTCGATTCCCAGCCACGGTAAACATCAGCTGTGACTTATATATCTGTGTCAGCGACATACGTTAACAGTGGCGTTCATGTAATTTGCACGAGACAAGACATCACGGCATGAAGGTGGAACATTTTGTGGGGTTTTTTTGTCCTTGTGCATGACATGCTGATCTGTTGAACAAGCTAAAACTCAATTATCATCTCCATTGACTAGAGGAAAGGTGTGTGCATGCACACAATGTTTCATATTGCGGGTTTTCCCATGATTCTGTTGGAGGGGGAGAGGGGGAATATTTTATAGTTTCACTCTGATACACATTACTATACATTGGTTTGACATGTAGGCTTTTGCGACCAATATTATTCAAAACAAAGGTTTTTTCTGAATTGTGGAGAAATCTCCCGATCATGCTGGATGTAATTACGAGCGAAACGTTGTACTCAGATTGTAAATCTTGACTTAAAGCTTTCATGACTGCAGGAATTCATATTCTTTGGGTGTTTCGGTAAAGCTACGTAGATAGAAAAAAGAACAAAAATCTAAATCACGAGGATTTCCACACAACTATTAGATCTTTCAAAAAACTTCGAGACAAGATGGCTCATCTGATCGAGTCGCTCACTTTTATGAAGAGATGCCGCGACACCATGGAAATACCGATCGCCTTTACACTTACATCTGCTGCTGTCACTTCTCAAATTTCCGGGCACTAGCCGAGCTTGGCACTTGCCGAGCAAATTTCTATCTCCTACTCGCTCTCTCCTACTCGGCAATATTAGCTTCCCCGCCCATCTCTAAACCTTTTTAAACAGCCTGCCTCAGCAGATTTCCCTCTTTTTCATCGGAAGACGATTGCTTGTGTTACGATCGAAATGTCGTGATTTCGATTTTTTTTCTATCTACTTGACTCTACCGAAAGACCCAAAGAATACAAATTGAAAATGTTGTGGATTTGCTCTCCAACACACCAGTGTGCTGTACCAGTAATGAATTGGCATGTTCTGTTTGTGACACACATTTACGAACTGGCCGTTTTGGGTGGTGGCGGGTTAACACACTTATACTTACGCAATCTAACCCAAAAAAACCTTTATTGTAAATTAATATATATCTTAAAAGAGCTTTGTGATTTAGTTTATTGAAATGTTATTTATATAAATAAACTACGTTAAGCTCAAGGACTATACGGTGATCATTGTTAAGATTTACTAAATATTTTCGAATACATTTGATATATTGCATAGCTATTTTTGAATTTATAATCTGATGTTCTTCAATGGATTTTCACGAAAATCAGCAGAGAACTGGACCATTTTTCCCAAGAAAGAACAAAATCGTTGAGTAACGTTTATTCGGGCACAATTTAGCTGTCTTACCTTTACTCATTGCACTAAAATGTTCATTTTAGGCAACAGTAAAACACATATCCAGTGCTTTCATTCAATGAGTTATAATAAAATCTGCAATCAAGTGAAGCATTACGTAAATGTGACGAAGTGCGAAAGATATCGGTATACAATAACAGCGTCGCGCGCTATTTATTTCACTTTGAAAAACCATGCTGGAAGTAATAATACCAACAATGGCAATTATTCGAGCTGCAACTGTTTGTGAAAGGATTACACATATTCTGACGAAAGACCACATGAGTTTGTGACCTTGTGGCATTATTTACCCACTCACATTGTCCTAAGCTCTGTCTCATTGCTTCTTTTTTTAAACACTGGACTCTGCAGCACGAGGCCATCAGCGTCTCAGTAGTTTTAGTGCACTTAGCCATTAGTCATTTTCCAACGGTGCGGTAAAACTGCTTTTTCACTACAGTGGGAACCCAACATCAACATTTGGTAAGAACATTTGCACTCTCATGGTTTTACAGACAAACTTAAAATTGTATGCGGAGAATTAGATTATCTAGCAAATACGTTCGGCGACGAATGATTTAATTTATATCTATCGGTTCACAGTATTTGAATATATGTGCGTACATATATGCTGATTATTTACATAGATAAGACAGGCCGATTTTTTTTACGAATATGAAAGGATCTAAAATGCTGTGAACCATTTTATTTCTTTTGTACCTGAATAATATCTGACTATGTACTTATTTATTTCCCTTCACCCCCCCCCCCCCCCCCAATTGTGCTATTGCCAATATTTTATGATAAAACATACGTCTATTCAGCAGAACTGTGCAGCGAGTAGTGCACCGCCCTGCAATTGGAAAACAGCCGCGGAATATGGCATCACGAGGTTTACTTCCCATACACACGACATGCACATTATTTCATAACCTGCAATGAGTCTCCATCGCATACATATAAAACTTACAGCTTTTTTTTACTCACTCTCAGAGCTTCAAAAAATAATGGAAGAAATAGTTGAGAAATGTAATGTAATGGAATGTTTTGTGTATGCAGTCTTGGATGACCGAACAGAGACCATGACAATCACTACAATGGAGACCTCAGGTTAACCACGGGTGGTTTCCCAGATTCAAATCTCGGATCTCTGTGGTGTCAGCTCAGTGCTCTGACCCACGAGCCACCCAATCGCTTTGTATTAGCCGGGTTTCATCATTTATCTTTCCGCTCTGATTTTGTTAAATTCATCAATCGATTTTTTGCTTTTGAGTGACATGAAATGTTACCAGGGAGACCTTCGTTTGTAGTAAAACTCACTGTGAACCATGCATTCCTTCAACATTGTGTTACGTCTATTATAGAGAAAGGGTGATTGGCCAAATTGTACACGTTTGTTCATAAAAAAAAATGTGTGTTGGAGGGAGGCAGTTTGCGCTCTTAATTAAATTTCCTCTGCAACCAATACTGCCCCTCTGTACAACTTGAGTCATGTGGAGTACTCAAGATGCCCCGTGGTGTGTGCCACTACATGTAAGGGTACAGCAACTGTCACGCAAAACAAGTTGTGTGTAGTTGCCGCTGTGCGCTTGTACATCACGCAAAAATTGTGTGTTATAAAAAACGTGATGAAATAGAACGGATGCGAATGCACGCGGAGTTCACAAACTATTGAGAACGCTTTACGTGTATGCCAGTTTCAATACACACCTTTGCTTTCGCCGCACGTGTACGTTGATCGCAATAGCATTCTGGAGCAAACGTGCTCCCGTGCATATTTAAATAAGCGCGTGTCGTGCCCGAACGACATTGAAGTCAACATCGCGTAGCAAAGCAAATGTGCGTTGGGCCTTACTGTGCTGCATGTGTTAAAGAAAATCCAATAGGGTTAATTGAATGAAAACGATTTTTTTTGTCCTCCTAGCAGTGCGCAACAGACATCACCATCTCATTATTCTTGATCGTCGGCCATCATCACTTCTCGTGACGGTGTGTGTCCTGCTTGAGCCCACTTATTTTTCTTCGCAGTCGATATGATGTCTCTAACTTTCATGTTCTCTAAAGCCATCTGTTCTTTTTTGTCCTTCAGTGTAATTCCAAGGATGCATCTATCCACGCTTCTTTGCACAATTACCATATGTGTTCCATCTATGTCATCGATGTTCCCGTTCAAGCTCTTTGAGCCGATTTTGGGGAAATTGTTCAGAGAAACCCTGGATCGATTGAATGAGTACACGCTATTGAAAAAGAAATACACGTCACAAATTACTTATTTATGTAATTATTGTTTGTTATATGCAGGGCATATGCCACCATTTTATTTTCCATACACGTATCTTCTTCTTTGCTCCATCACCTAACCTGCACCATTAAAATTATCTTTCACTCGAAAGATGGATAGCGCCATTTTAGCTGGCCGGGCTGTTGGTCATGCATCCATACACTTTAGTATAGCAACAGTAGACGTACCGTGCTGTTTAATTTGTGTGAACTCCATTTGTTATTAAGTCGATTGCTGGGATAAATAAAAAAACGGTCTTAAGATGCTAAAATAACAGTGCAAAATATTTTGTTTAATCTGAGATGCAAAAATGCTCACTAAGACGCTGCTCAAAAATGTTGCCTTCACAAAAACCAAACCTACAGTCTTGCCTTGATGCGGGCAATCATTGCATTCTGGTGCCAACACAATGATTTGTGAAGGGTATCAGCAACTTGGGGAGATCTTCACAACAGCCACGAATTGTCAAAGAGCATTTTGTCATCATTTTTCTTCTTAATCAAAACCCATGGTCAATTCACTGCAGGATGAAGAATCAGAATATGTATTTATACTGGAAGAATCCGATTAGCTATAAAGCTCTTTTTTTTACAGATGTCCAGTCGGGGCGGGTAAGAACGTTACAACAACAAACAATAAAAAAAAACATTATACGAGTGCAAATTACAAGAAAGGTAAACAAATCACCCCAAAACACATTCAAATATAACTAAACCGTCCCCATCCTACCAGACAAAGCCCACTGAGGTATTAACTTATTTTTCAAGAGCGACCTGGCCACAATCATAGCTCAACATAGTGGTTTATCATTTGGACATTTATAGCAACTAAATAAAATCTAAATAGTCTAAACATGTCGTGGTGGTCATGGAGGTTTGTTTGACCATACCTCACTACGTTTGTCATTGTGGATTGGTCAAGGAGGGCCCTGGACCAGTTCAGATATTGCTTTCTAATGATGTTAGCCATGGCCTGGAATCGAACCCAGGTTGTCAAGCTCATAGTACAATCTGTTACCCACTGTGGTACCGTTTCCCCATTTGAATTGATATTACTTACTCGTTGGTTCTTTCGGTAAAGTCACGTAGGTAGAAATAGAATAAAATAAAACAAATCATGACGTTTCGATCGCAACACAAGCAATCTTCATCAGGTGGAACAACCACAGCAAAAAAAATG
The DNA here is from genome assembly GCF_015708825.2 of Lethenteron reissneri. Taxonomy (NCBI): domain Eukaryota; kingdom Metazoa; phylum Chordata; class Hyperoartia; order Petromyzontiformes; family Petromyzontidae; genus Lethenteron; species Lethenteron reissneri. The sequence goes on from NC_083805.1 coordinate 6,850,855, forward strand.
CTGAAGTAGGCGAGAGTGCTGCCTTGGCAAGAGGTTATATAGGTAAGAAAGGGGGGAGGAGCAAGGGGGGCGAGAGAAGGGGGGGGGAATGGGAGCTGCGTGAGCGCTAGGGGGAAAAGAAGTGAGGCTGGGGGGAAGTAGTCGGGGCTAGAAGTGGGAAGCTGAGTGTGGGACACGGGGGGAAAGTAACTCGGAAAAATAGACTAGTACCCCGCAGGTAAGATGGAAACAACCACGACCAGTTAACGGGGCTAGAAGTGGAAAGCTGAGTGTGGGACACGGGGGGAAAGTAACTCGGAAAAATAGACTAGTACCCGGCGAGTATGATGGAAACAACCACAACCAGTTAATGCTTTACCTGGTTAATAACATCCTTCCAATGATTGCTCAATTTGTATCCATCTTCTCGGTTGAAGTTATGTCTATGTTTATATATCTGGATGGCTTCATGAACAAACCTTTGATAGTTTCCCAAAGGTTTGCAGAGTACCTTGGTCTCAGAAAAAAAACAATATCATTCGAGCCCACAGCGTTATAACAATGGTCAGCCACGGCAGAGGTATTGGTTCAAATATTATTCTTCAAAACATAAAAACATCACAAAGCATAATTGCACATATTTATCAAATATAAGCTGATCCATGGAAGACATTTATTTGAAGAATTGTTATTCTTTGAAGCATTTTTTTAAATTACCATTTGTGAAATTTCCACTTGCTTCATGGTTTGCCGGAATGACATTTAGCTTGTTATTTACTCAGTGTTGCTAAATAATGTTCTGTTTCCCAAAAATTGAACACCAAATTCCATAAAAATATTAAAAGGCAATTCATTATCAACTTAAAACATGAACTAGATAAATATTTTAAAGAACACACACCAAAGACTTAAACATGTGACGTATTAATCATTGCAAACAAAGCACGAGGCAGGAATTATTTGTGTTGCAAAGCCTGAGGGTATAAGTTAGGCTGTAACTGGAAAAGAACAATCATTGTTAAAGCTCCACTGAGTGCAGACAGCCTGCAAGTAAGATGAATTATTCAGTGTTTAGCCTAAGCTTTGACTGAGTAGTTGTCAGCATTTTATGGAAAGCTATGATTTTAACTCTTTGCTTTCTCTCGTTCCCCATGTTACAAAATTGATTTTTTTACCACCAAGATTTGGTTTGCATATTAAAGGTAAGGCTAAAATACCATCACTAGAGGGAGTTCTAGAGAACCCATCTAGTGAGAATTGTGTTGTTAAGTATTCATACTCCAGAAAGCTGTGCCAACTTTATAAAAACCCAAGTTATTTCTGCAGTGAACTGAACAGATATTGTGCATAGACAAACGGATACATTCCCATGTAAAGAGTCACGTTAATCATGGCTTTACAACAATACATCTAATGTAAAATTTGTCCTAGACAAACACAGAGGTTTAAAACTTATTGGATAACTGACAAGCAGTGAACTACTATTTACAGAGCGTGGTGGAGAACCATCCAGTAATTGTTTATTTGTGGACCATTATTTTTCAAGGACACTCACTCACAGACAAGATCTGCTGACTCAGGGGCGATCTGGAAAAAAAAACATTTATTCACGACATGACATTACACTAGTACTGTCATAATATCGATACCCGCTCAATAAAATATTCCTGCTAAAATATATATCATCATTATCATCAAGGGCAGTTGTCTGTCCACTGCTCGATGACGGCCTCCCCATGTCGTCACCATCGCAATCCATTCCTTGCATTTCTCTCGTGCACATGAATTGATCGAATTGTCGCTCAATTTACCAAAAACATTTACTGTTAAGAAAAAATGTGACGGAGTGGTTCTGTGCATAATTACGCTTAAGCGTAATCAACCCCATCACCATTAGTTATGGGGCCATGCAAATCGTACGAGGTTGGAACGATTCACTGCCAACTTGGTGTTTGGGCTTTGGTTCTCATTTCACCCCAGGGGTCCCCGATGCCTGCTGCCTATTTTCTACATGGTCACATGTCACGGCGCCTTATTGTATTATTTGGCAGAACAACAGGGGGTCCATTTTGTGCATATGAAACCTATGCGGTCTCGTGACCCCAGTTCAATTGCATGGACTATGAGTGGGGTCCATTTTGTGCATATGAAACCTATGCGGTTTCGTGACCCCAGTTCGATTGTGTGAACTTTGAGTGGGGTCCATTTTGTGCATATTAAACCTACGCGGTTTCGTGACCCCAGTTTGATTGCATAAACTATGAGTGGGGTCCATTTTGTGCATATGAAACCTATGCGGTTTTGTGACCCCAGTTCGATTGCATGAACTATGAGTGCATCATGAATAAAATGTCCTGGATGTCCTCACAGCCACTGGGGTAAATTCAGAGAGGGAAAAATAAAACAACAATAAGTAAGGCACTTGTTTGTGTATCCAAATGTAATATCTCAACACGTATTATACCAATCATATTATCATCAGCCAGAATCAGTCCACTGCTGGATGAAGGTCTCCCCAATCTGGTGTCATCTTTCATGTTCATGAGATGTAAAAATGCACTCATCATCTGCAAAATGAGCTGATTTCATTGCTCCATCTCAATGTTAGACAGACTCTAGAACATGTTCACTCTGGCTGTCATTATCCTCATTATTCCCGCCCACCAGCTATCATCTCTTCTTGCGACGCATCCTGCCCAAGCCCACTTTTCTTAGCAATCAAAATAATGTCTTTGACATGTGTACATTTGCCTAATCAATGCTTTATTATTTTGATCTTTCAGTGGAATTCAAAGAATGCTTCTTTCAAGTGATTTATTTGTGCACTTTTGAGCTTTTGCTAAATCTTTTTCAGAAGTGTCCATATTAACGATCGATGTCACATCAGATAATGTACGCATTGATCACAAACGTTTGTGTTTACGCACATTAGCAGGTTGCATCGCGTGATCAAGCACAGATCTCCAAGAGTGTCCCAATCCACTCTCATCTGCCTCTTTACTCAATTTTTCTAAGACGTTGCGTGCATTGAAAGGCATGGGGGAGGTATTTGTCTATACTTTTTCCATGCTGGTCAGTTCGGGTTGGTGCAGGGAGGATCCAGGACCAGCTGAGATGTGGCCGGGAATATCAACTCAAATGCAGGTCGCAAGGTACATTTTTCAGTGAGCCATAACCACTGGGCCGCCACTCAACAATGATCGCAGATATACGTGGATATATCAACATTACCGGCGACATCTATCCCTCGGATGCAATTGATGTGGGGGGGGGGGGGGGCGCCACCAATGTTGGGGATATCAACTCTGCCCACGTCTGCCTGCCCTTCGTGGTCTTTGTCAGGTGTTGCGGCGATGTCTCACTCCGTGTTATCACACTTGTCATCCGGTCGATCTCGGATCGTGCTCTACATCCTCGTCTTTATACCGTGCCCTGTAACAAGACGCCCATTTCCGTGGCGTGTCTCCAAACCATCGCGGTTTCCCTTTCTTCACGATTGTCAACCGTTTTTCGTGTTTTCTCCCTTAATTTCTGTGATTTCCCGCGAGAAACGAATAATTTGCTTGGTGAGCCAGGAGTGGTGTTTGTAGGACGCTTCTGAAATTCAAACATTTTATGTTCTTCTTTCGTTTAAGATAAGTGATGAGAAGATACACTGAGGTGGTAATTCTATGTTTTAAGTTTCACACACCATCTGTCAATGATGAAATCCTTGGGAGTATACCACTTTTTAGTAATAATTTTGGATATATAATTTGTTTTTATGCGTAAGTTGATTTCATGAAATGTTTGTTAAGATTGATTTATAGGCAATATATAACATTTAATGGGAAACGGGCCATGTTGGGCTGCTGCCTCTGCGCTCAAAACGATCAATTAATTTATTTTGACACTTATCCATACACGTCTTCCTCTAACCGGTTGTAGCTGCAAGCTGATGGAGTGTCAATAATGCAAAGCTGATAGGGTGTCAACAATCAAATGGCTGACTCAGGAGCCAAATGGGCTTGAGATGTCAGTCGTGCGTGAGCCTGAACCGTGCATCTGATTGGGTGATCAACAGAACGAACATTCAATCTGCGCAGGTTGACAAAGGCATCGGAATTTTTTGTTCCATGTGTGTCTGTGAGTGAATTTTTCATGAAGAATTATTGTCTGTGTTCAGTTTTTCAAACGGATTCCCTAAAAAAATACACGCACAAATGCAGCAGATACTTTGCGAAAACTTCCACGTAGTTTAGGCACTATTATTGTAGAGAGGAATGGTTTTAAAAGGCTTATTTTAAGACATTACAGACACGTGATGAGTTGTGACTATTGGAAAATGTGATATTTTAATGTTAAAGATGTGACCCACAAAATTATATTCAAGTATTGTTAATGTTGTGAATAGTATATAAGCTGTGGGGCTATGTGTATTGTACTATGCCCCCCCCTCCCATCTTCACCAACTCTACTGACCAGCGTGGTGAAGTATGGTTAAATAGACGTCACGACCAACATGCTGTGGGAAAGGTCCTCATCCAGCAGTGGAATTACCCAAAAAGGGCCGCACTTGAGATGGTATCCATGGTATTTCAAGGTTTGGTATGACATTTGAACAAGATGATTGTGATGGGCGGTGACATAAGTCATTCAAACTATAATAGAGCAATGTGAGTTTCTTACACTGTCCAGATTCGGTTGGCTACGTACGGTGCGAAAGAAGTTCTACATACATGTAAGTATTGATTTTATATACTTTTAAAGTCAGTAAAGATGTCGATTAAAATGTGGGGAAACTTTTACATCCGGTTTACGACGGTCCGATTTGAGACACATTTACGCAATGTATATGAGGCCAGCATTGATCGATTTAATTCACAGAAACTTATTTCACGACCCATCTTCCAACATGACTGAACACATTTGAACGGTGATGTTTTTACTGTGCAACGTAGTAGAAAGTCATTTCAGCAGAGGAAAGAGGAAGACAAGGTGAGAATTAATAATTGTAAACAATCATACCATTTGATTTGTGCATTGGACGCTTAACACTCTTGGCCTTTTGCATGAGGGGACTGTTTTCTCAAATTTTTCGCATTAAGAATGGTTAACACTTCATATATATTTAGAAATGCTTTTTGTGTTGTGTTTGTTGTCCTTCGCATTCACCTCGGATTAGCACAATTGGCTACGTATGGTGTGAAAGAAGTTAAACACACGTGCATAATAATGTAACGGGTTCCGGAGACACTTGTAGATGTAACTTCTTTATTACAACACAACACTCCAACAGTCCTGATACTCTGTTACAGCCTAGGTACACAGCCTAGATACTCTACTCTGGCTACGCTCTGGACTCGCCCTCACAAGGTCGTAGCGTCGGGAGTTCCAGAGTCCCAGCGCTGGCTCTCACAGCATCCCAGGGTCTTCAGATGGCTGGTCGTAGGTCTTGCGTCTTGAGTTACAACTGGGCCCCGATCGTCCAGGGAGCTCTCCTTTTATGCCTGGTCCGACGAGGGGTGGGGCCGTGTGCGCCACCAGACATCCCACAGAGCACACACAGCCCCCCCCCCCCCCCGTTGGCGGCGCCAAAAAGGCTTAAGCGCCTGGGAACCCAACGCCTGGCGCCCAAAGGCTTAAAAGCGTCTGGACCCCCTGGGAACCCAGTGCCTGGCGCCCAGAGGCTTACGCGTCTGGACCCACCTGGGAACCCAGAGCCTACAGCAGCCCCTCCCTTCTTATGTCACTACATTACCCCCCTCTACGTAGCCTCCAGCCGACCCGGCTGTCAAAAAAAATACAATTGTACAAGAAATTATTTGTTAACCATCAGAATGAGTGTGTGACAATCAATAAAAAAAAATGAGAAGAAAGCGCCTCTCCCCCTCCTGTGGTCACCGATGCAGAACAACACTGTATAAACACATATATGCAGGATGAACGCACGCCCCAATCGCCCACTATACATGATGGCAAGGTGAGTGGCGTCGCGTTGGGACAAGAGTTCGTGGGCGGGGGTCATGAAAATCGTTTGAGTTTTGAGCGAGTCCGAGTGGCAGGTCCATCGGTCGCGACGGAGGCGGGAGGGGACCGACGACCCGCTGTTGCGCTTGTGTCCTGGGTCGCTGATCCCGCGGGCAAGCTTGTTCCCGCTTGGTCGGCCGAGGCGGATTTCATTCCCAAGGCACCTGAGGGCGGGACAGCGGGACCTGCCCGAGAGTTAGAAGCAGCATCATCGCGGCGCGGCTCGTCAGACATGTCGCGCTCTCGGCCCCGGAGAAGTGAAGGAGGTGTGTAGGGTTGAATGTAAGGTTTTAGACGTGACGGGTGCACGAACCAACGTCGCTTGCCATGCTGGATCCTGACACACTGCGGGCGGAGAACGCGAATAATAACAACCGGGCCTCTCCAAGGCTTAAGCAGTTTTGAGGAAGTAGCCAATGGTACCTGCGGGCAGTGGAGCCAGGCGCGGTCCCCTTCCACCCAAACGTGGCAGGAATGTGCGGAGATTCCGCAACCGCTCGTTGGCAAGCTGACGGGCTTCTGAGTTATTTTGAGCAGCCTCCCGGGCATCCATGAGACGACTCACATTAGCACGGATGTGGTCGGCAATCTTAGCCTTAGGTGCGGGCTGTTTAATGTGCAATTGTACGTCGATTGGGGGGCAAACCTCCCTACCATACATAAGATAGAATGGCGAGTACCCCGTGGCAGCATGGGGCGCCATTCTATAGGCGGCCAAGACACCAGGTATATGGAGATCCCAATCAGTCTGTGACTCAGACACCTGGTGGCTTAGCATGGAGGTAAGTGTCCTATGTAATCGCTCGACCATACCGTCAGTCTGGGGGTGATATGGCGAGGTGCGAATTTTGTGTGTCCCTAGCAGGTTGCACACATCCCGCAACAGCGTGGAAGATACATTTTTCCCTTGGTCGGTCAGCAGGCGTTCGGGAGCACCGTTGTCCAGGACGTAGCCCTGGAAAAAGGCCTCCATAATGGCTGCTGCAGACTGGTTGGGGAGTGGCCAGGCCATGGCCCATCGGGTAAAATATTCGACCCCAACCAAAAGGTACTTACTACCCCGAGGAGTAGCGGGAAACGGACCCAAAATATCCAATGCGACGATCTCATTGACCCGGGAAACTTTAATGGATTGGAGCGGCGGGCAGGACGGCCTAGCAGGTGGTTTCCGCCGTGCACATTCTGTGCAACCTTGCACAAGGTCAGCCACATCGTTTGCCATGCCCGGCCAGAAAAATTCCAATTGGATTTTAGCTAGTGTTTTCTGAACACCCAAGTGCAAGAGGCGACTGTGGGTTTCCCACACAAGTCGCCCCCGCAGGGAGGTGGGCACCACCAATGTGTGGGATTGGGACCCCCCATCCCAATGCATGAGGACGCCTTCCCGGATGACATATGATACGGGGCCCCCCTGCCCCCCTGTGACCCTCGGCATCCCTAGCGCGGCATCTCAATTTGAGGAGGGAGACGTCTTCCATCTGAAGACGTCCCCAGTCGTCCAACCCGAGGCCCAGCAATGCGTCCTGCGGAACTTGCGTGGAGGGAGCCCCGTGGTCCCCGACCCCATCCCCGGCCGCGGCCGCAAGGGATGGGGGCGGTACCCCGTCAGGCTGCCTACAACGCCCCGCACCCAAAAAACAAGCACAGCGCCCATTGTTCGGCAGTCGCGACAACCCGTCGGCGTTCCCGTGTTGAATCCCCTTGCGGTAAATGACAGTGAACGCAAAGTCCTGGAGGATCTCGAGCCAACGCGAGAGCTGTCCAGATGGTTGGTCCACTCGCAAGGCGTATTGTAGCGCCGCGTGGTCGGAGCATACTGTGAAATGCCTGCCATACACGTATGGCCTGTACTGCTTTATGAAAAAAACGATAGCAAGCAATTCGCGGCGCGTCACGCAGTAACGTTGCTCCGCGGGCGACAGCACCCTGCTGCCATAGGCGACGACGCGCTCCACTCCATTGACAATTTGTGACAGCACCCCTCCAATTCCGGTGTTGCTGGCGTCTGTATCCAGAATGAACGGAGTGGTAAAATCTGGATAAGACAGGGTAGGAGCATCGACCAGTGCTTTTCGGACGGCATTGAACGATGCCTGTTCTAACTCTCCCCAGCGGAATTTGACCCCTTTGACCGTTAATGCGTGGAGGGGCTTCGCGATGGATGCGAATCCCGCAACAAATCGTCGATAATATGAGGCGAAGCCGATAAAACTCCGCACCTCCCCAACAGAGGTAGGAGTTGGCCATGAGCGCACGCAATTTGTCTTTTTGGGGTCCGTGGCAATTCCTGAGCGGCTGACAATATGGCCCAAATAACGAACCGAATCCCTCATGAGGTGGCACTTTTGCGGTTTGAATTTGAGGTTAGCCGCTCGCATTTTAAGGAAAACTGCCTTCAATCGCGTGAGGTGTTCATCAAAAGTTTTGCTGAACACGATTACATCGTCGAGGTAGATTAGGCAAGAATCCCACTGGAGCCCAGCGAGGACCAGCTCCATCAGGCGCTGGAACGTCGCCGGGGCCGAGTGAAGACCCATGGGAAGTCTGTTGAATTGGAACAGTCCCTGCGGCGTGCGAAAGGCCGTCTTTGGTTTGGATGCGTCATCAAGGGGTAGCTGCCAAAACCCCGAGAGGAGATCCAAGGTGGAGAAGTAATGCGCACCTGCTAAGGCATCGAGCGACTCGTCCATCCTGGGAAGCGGGTAGGCGTCGGCCACAGAAATCTTATTAAGTTTCCTGAAGTCAACACAAAAGCGGAGGCTCCCGTCGTGCTTCTTAACAAGAACGATCGGCGCCCCCCATGGGCTATTTGATGGCGCAATGACATCGGCCGCCAACATATCGTTGACGGCCACCCGTACATGTTCCTTTTCGGCCGGGCTCAACCGGAATGGGTTTTGACGAATTGGAGCGGCATCACCCGTGTCGATGTGGTGGCTTAGCAATTTAGTGCAGCCAATGTCAAATTTGCTTTGACTGAAAACGTCGGCGAAATCGCTCAGCAGCGTGCGTAATTTAGCATGCTGTAATGGTGACAAATCGGCAGAAGTGGAGCAAAGCGCGTCGAGCCATCCTGTGTCAGGACCTGGCTTGGCAACGGAAGAGAACTCGCCCCCTACGTGACCCACGATCACATCTTCTGGCGGGGCTGGCGTCGCGTGAGCAAGCACCATTCCCTGACAGATAACGGCCGTTTCCAATTCCGCGTTAAGGACCTGGATAAAGGGGTCATGGTCGCTTCGCACGAGCGTTTGTGCACACATGAGGTCCGGCACCCGCTCAGCTGAACGCGAAGGCCCGATCACAGCACCCCCCATGAACGCGTCGTAATCAAGGGGTTTACGAAACCGGAGGGGAACTAACATCTGAGAGCCAGGAGGAATGTGAATTGTGCACGCCGCCAACGCCTGCACCGTCGTAGATGCGGAGTGCAACCGAGTGGGTGTGGGTAGGAAGGCCATGCGTCGGCCGGAGGGGAGCTCAATACACCCTTTGTTAATGAGAATTTTAATGGGCATCTTCCCCAAGAAATCTGTTCCGAGGAGGCACGGAACGGCGAGGGTTGATGAGACCAAAATGGGCCCAACTAATTGGACGTCAGCAATGCGGATCTGAGCATTGATCTGTCCGGTGATGCCCAACGAACCCCCATTTGCGGCATAGCATGGCACATCAACTGGCTGCAAGGGACGGCATGTATCGGGCAAAATGTTATAAATTATGTCTGAAATGATGGTCGCCGACGCACCCGTATCGATCAACATACGAACATCAACGCCCTCGATGGAACCCACTACGGCAGAGGACCCTGCCGCAGCGGCAACGACCCTATGGGCCAACTCGGACCATTGACCCGGTCCGAGCGCCCGGTTGTTCAATGATGGGCTCGAATCCCCCTCCTCCGAAGCATGACCCCCCTGTGTGGTGTGAGGATGCGTGCTTGTTGTAAGTGGGGGCCGAGAGTGCGAGGTGTCGTGACTCGCCTGGGTATGCCGAGGATAAGGTGGTGGCCGAGGCGCCGGAGGTCCTGAAATCCGGCGTCGGGGGACCCGGCAGCCGGACGCTACATGGCCCTGAAGGCCACAGTTGTGGCAGACGATGGACGCTCCGTCCTGGCGCGAGGTTGGCCGGTCCCGCTGGTGGTGATCTCGCTGGGATCGCCAGTTGGATGATCCGCGATTTTCTGTAGCTGCGAAGGCCTGATGAGGCCCCGAATGCACGTCATAGGCTTGTGCATCAGGTGGGCCTGCGCAGGCGGCGATGGTCGTGTCCTCATCGCAATGTAGGTGTGCTTGGATGCACCTGGCAGCACGTAGCGACGTGAAGTCGTCGTCGTCGTCGGCTGTCGGCATGGCAACTCGAAGCTGGCGGGCCAAGCTCATGAGCTTCTGCAGCACGAGTGACTCCACAGCGTCTTCATCCATGCGAGGGTAGGCAACCTTCGCCATGGCCAGCAGCGCGCTGCGGTACCCCATCGCCGACTCGGAGGCCTTCTTCCTCCTCGCATCGAAGCGGTGACGTGCTTCGGATGGGGGTCCATAAATCAGCCGCATCTGATGAAGGGCATCCGTGAGCGTGGCACGTTTCACGCGTGGCACAGCAAGGAGTGCTGCGAGGGAGTCGTCGTCGAGCATGGCCGGGAGGCCCTGGAGCGCTTCATACTCCGACCAGCCGGACGTCTCTATAAGAGACGAACCGGCGTTCGAACGCTGCCCACTCACCCCCCTCTGAAGAGAATGCCTTGAGTGCCGGCAGGCGTTGCTGGACGTGAGCCAAGCTTCCGTTGCCTGGCAACCCGGCTGAAGCTGGCTTCGCGTTCGCAGCGCTCTCACTCGGCGGTTGCAAACAGCTGTCACCCGGCGGTGAGGGACGCAGCGCTGATGACGCGGCGTTGCTAGGTTGCCAACAGCTGTCACCCGGCGGTGAGGGACGCAGCGCTGATGATGCGGCGTCATCGGGTTGGCCCACGCTGGGCCCGGAAGTGACGTCGCTCCCAGCGGCCACTGCTCCCCCCGCAGAAGTGCCGACACACCCGGATGTCTTTGTGTTGGAGCCGGCGGAATGGCGCAGTCGCTGCGCCGCCTCTCTCCCTCCTGCCTCCGCCTGTGAGCGACGCACGTCGTCCAGGATGGAGACGGTGGCGTGGAGCAGCTCGGTGAGGCGAAGCAGCGTTTCCTCCATTGCTGCTCCCGACGCTGGAGGAGAATCGGCAGGTGTAGTGGACGACTGCTCAGCCGGCGGTGCGGCGTCGTTGTCGGCCCGAGTTGGCTGCCTCATCGCTGCTTGTTCCTCAACATCGCCGTCAGGACTGAAGGTACGTGGCTTACTTCTTGTCTCCATTGCCACCTCTGACGCCAAATGTAACGGGTTCCGGAGACACTTGTAGATGTAACTTCTTTATTACAACACAACACTCCAACAGTCCTGATACTCTGTTACAGCCTAGGTACACAGCCTAGATACTCTACTCTGGCTACGCTCTGGACTCGCCCTCACAAGGTCGTAGCGTCGGGAGTTCCAGAGTCCCAGCGCTGGCTCTCACAGCATCCCAGGATCTTCAGATGGCTGGTCGTGGGTCTTGCGTCTTGAGTTACAACTGGGCCCCGATCGTCCAGGGAGCTCTCCTTTTATGCCTGGTCCGACGAGGGGTGGGGCCGTGTGCGCCACCAGACATCCCACAGAGCACACACAGCCCCCCCCCCCCCCCCCGTTGGCGGCGCCAAAAAGGCTTAAGCGCCTGGGAACCCAACGCCTGGCGCCCAAAGGCTTAAAAGCGTCTGGACCCCCTGGGAACCCAGTGCCTGGCGCCCAGAGGCTTGCGCGTCTGGACCCACCTGGGAACCCAGAGCCTACAGCAGCCCCTCCCTTCTTATGTCACTACAATAACATTGCGTCTATGGCAACATAGGGTCTTAAAAATGTGCCATTGTATTTACGATGAGGTTTCCATGAAAGCATTGTGTCATAAACGTGGAGACTGCCTGTAGTACTTTTTGACAATACAATTAGCAAAAACTGGACATTCACGGCAATCTTGGAATTTTCCAGAAATCGTGGAATTTTACGGACTTTTTTGATGTTTATGACGATCATCGAATATATCATTCCTCGACTTCTAAGACTTAACATACGCAGACAAGTAAAAACGGGCAGCCTCTACACTTCAAAACCAGTGACATTTACAGTGGTTGTGATTTCAAGTTAAGTTGGCAGCTCAACACTCTCAACATTCAGTTCAGTTTTCATCTCTAAACTGCATTGGATACAATTGCAATCAGTGAAGCTGAACGGTGGTTTTAAAAATCCTTACGGCTTCAAATAGCCAAACACCAGAATACAAGCTCAGCCTTGGCACGACCGAATGATACTGAAGGAGAACGTGAAACAAGGCTGGATATAGCTTGGGCAAAACGGCATTGAAGAGACAATGATAGCCAATCTGAACGTCAACTCCATTTGGAACAAATACGTCGATGCATGGAACATCATCGAAGGGATGAAACGGAAGAGCAAAGGCAAATCAGCAGGCAAAGGCAGATAAAGTCAGCAATGCATCTGCTGAACGTCGATCAATTTGATTGCAACAAAAGCGCTGTTGCAGTGGAACACCTTCTAAAGAATGAAACAGAAATGCAGAGTTAAGCTCTGTTTCAAAAAGATCGTCAAGGCAAAGCAACTCACCATCGTAATGCCACGGAAGAGCAGAGTCATTGTCGGTGTGCCAATCCGTGGAACGATGTCGAAGGAATGAAACAGAAGAGCAGCATCAAGCCCAGTTGCAAAGAGATCGACATGGAATGCTGCAAGAGCCAATTATACTATTGCATATGAGTACCTTAACTTAGCCTTCGTAGGTTACAATTGAAGCACATAGGTAACCCCAAGCCCTCCACAGAACCTATAGGAGATGAAGGCACCTCAGGGCCCGAAATCCGACAAGTGCAAGTCAATGCTAGTCATGACATTTACAGATAATATTCTGGCACACAAGGATAATGGCCTCATGAAAAAAACCCATTATGCTGAGCTTTAACACAAATATGAATGATTACATGTTCGTATCGTGTAAGGCAGGATGCGATTGAAAAAATATATTTTATCCCCCATTACCTCACCAATTCTCGGGTGTCTTACCTAGAGTACCCAATAACAACTCGAGAATATTGATTTAAAAGTGTTTTTTGGCATGCGCAATTTGTCAACAGGCGCAAACGAGGCAATATTACCCTACAACACGTTTGATCTCGCCATATTAACACGTGTTTTCATTGTCATCGTATGTGGCTGTTTGTGTGTGTGGGAGAACATCTTCTTACATGCATCAGGATGTCTGCATGGATTATTCATCATGCATCTAAAAGTAACTCAATTGGACAAGAGGCTTCCTCAGCACTGAATGAAAATTATACTGGTTGATGCACACGCTGCATTACTCTTCAAATTTACAGGAAAGGATTGGATGGTATACATTATTTAACACAACGAGAATTTGATGATGAACAGTGGAATAGCAGGAGGAATAATACTACAATAATACAAGTATCACTCTAGAAGAAATTGATTTATTTATGAGTAGATCCCTATACTCTGCGACGTACAGGGGCGGAGTTTAACTGACAAGAGCTGTATCGATTACGGTAGTGGTGATGTATTTTCTTCAACGATGAAAGGACGACGCTTGAAGTATAACTACATTGGAAGGTGGTAGGATGGGAACATCACAGCCAGTTATGACTTAAACTGGTTGGGAAATAACCATCTGAGGACCCAATCAAAACCATCGCCTTGCCGTACGTAACAGGGGTAACCAAAAAGATTTCCAAAATCATGAGTAAACACAAGATCCAGGCTCGATTTAACACAGTACATAAAGTCGTGATCTGATCCTATCTATGAAGGATGTGATCCCTGGCATGCAATACCCCGGCGTCTACAAACTAAGCTGTGTCTGTGGCAGTAGTTACATTGGGGAAACTAAGTGACATGTCTCGGACCATGTTCGTGAACATAAGGCAGATCATTGTTTTAATGCGGTGGGCTCACATGAAATTGATTTCTCGAAGACGAAGGTACTTTACTAACCCACTGGCTATCAACAAATATATGTTCATGAAGCCATCCATCTATCCAGACACAGACACAATTTCAATCGATAAGATGGGTACAAACTTAGCAATCATTGGAAGGACGTTATCAACCAGTTCAAGTTGTAACTAGCTGTGATATTCCCATCCCACCACCTTCCGATGTTAGTTGTTATTTTCCGCTCTCCTATTTTACATTAACAGGTTAAATTTCTCACACTAACACAGCCACCGTCGCTCGTGTCTTCGAGGTGGCGGCGGCTCTGTGATCTAACCTTAACATGTGCTGTTTCATCTACATAACAAAGGCTCAGTCCCATTCACAGCAGCCGCACCTTTACATCAGCCGCACCTTTACATCAGCCGCACCTTAATAACTCTTGGAACCTCCCAGTTCAACCATTCTACACAACAAAGACTCATTCCTAGCAGCGGTTTCAGCCCCTCCACCTCTACATAACAAAGGCTCAGTCCCATTTACACCCACCTTTGCATCAGCCGCAGCTTAACAACTCTTGGAACCTCCCAGTTCAACCAGTCTACACAACAAAGGCTCTTTCCTAGCAGCGTGCTTCAGCCGCACCGAACCTCACAATAATATTATCCAGGTGCCTGCCTTGACTCCTCCCACCCTCAACCAGTATATATACAAGGACTGTTTTCTTGGAATTTCTCTTACTTGATACAGCTATTGTGCTGTGACGGTTCCACCTGAAGACGGAAGCTTGTGTTGCCTCCGAAACGTCGTGATTTTTATTTTTTTATTTTACTTTTATTAATTTTAATAAAAAAAAATTACCTACGTGACTTTACCGAAAAAAACTAAGATTATGCTAATCTCTCACATTAACATAGCCACCTCAGCGTGCTCGCCGTGGAGGCCGCTCACCGATCTTACATTAACATGCTAATTTTACCTGGCAGCCCTTTAATTGGTGGAAAACCCACCACCGTCGCGGTCGCTGCCCACCACTTACATTAACATTAGCTGCCCCGCCCACCACTCACATTAACATTAGCTGCCCCGCCCACCACTCACATTAACATCAGCTGCCCCGCCCACCACTCACATTAACATCAGCTGCCCCGCCCACCACTCACATTAACATCAGCTGCCCCGCCCACCACTCACATTAACATCAGCTGCCCCGCCCACCACTCACATTAACATCAGCTGCCCCGCCCACCACTCACATTAACATCAGCTGCCCGCCCACCACTCACATTAACATCAGCTGCCCCGCCCACCACTCACATTAACATCAGCTGCCCCGCCCACCACTCACATTAACATCAGCTGCCCCGCCCACCACTCACATTAACATCAGCTGCCCCGCCCACCACTCACATTAACATCAGCTGCCCCGCCCACCACTCACATTAACATCAGCTGCCCCGCCCACCACTCACATTAACATCAGCTGCCCCGCCCACCACTCACATTAACATCAGCTGCCCCGCCCACCACTCACATTAACATCAGCTGCCCCGCCCACCACTCACATTAACATCAGCTGCCCCGCCCACCACTCACATTAACATCAGCTGCCCCGCCCACCACTCACATTAACATCAGCTGCCCCGCCCACCACTCACATTAACATCAGCTGCCCCGCCCACCACTCACATTAACATCAGCTGCCCCGCCCACCACTCACATTAACATCAGCTGCCCCGCCCACCACTCACATTAACATCAGCTGCCCCGCCCACCACTCACATTAACATCAGCTGCCCCGCCCACCACTCACATTAACATCAGCTGCCCCGCCCACCACTCACATTAACATCAGCTGCCCCGCCCACCACTCACATTAACATCAGCTGCCCCGCCCACCACTCACATTAACATCAGCTGCCCCGCCCACCACTCACATTAACATCAGCTGCCCCGCCCACCACTCACATTAACATCAGCTGCCCCGCCCACCACTCACATTAACATCAGCTGCCCCGCCCACCACTCACATTAACATCAGCTGCCCCGCCCACCACTCACATTAACATCAGCTGCCCCGCCCACCACTCACATTAACATCAGCTGCCCCGCCCACCACTCACATTAACATCAGCTGCCCCGCCCACCACTCACATTAACATCAGCTGCCCCGCCCACCACTCACATTAACATCAGCTGCCCCGCCCACCACTCACATTAACATCAGCTGCCCCGCCCACCACTCACATTAACATCAGCTGCCCCGCCCACCACTCACATTAACATCAGCTGCCCCGCCCACCACTCACATTAACATCAGCTGCCCCGCCCACCACTCACATTAACATCAGCTGCCCCGCCCACCACTCACATTAACATCAGCTGCCCCGCCCACCACTCACATTAACATCAGCTGCCCCGCCCACCACTCACATTAACATCAGCTGCCCCGCCCACCACTCACATTAACATCAGCTGCCCCGCCCACCACTCACATTAACATCAGCTGCCCCGCCCACCACTCACATTAACATCAGCTGCCCCGCCCACCACTCACATTAACATCAGCTGCCCCGCCCACCACTCACATTAACATCAGCTGCCCCGCCCACCACTCACATTAACATCAGCTGCCCCGCCCACCACTCACATTAACATCAGCTGCCCCGCCCACCACTCACATTAACATCAGCTGCCCCGCCCACCACTCACATTAACATCAGCTGCCCCGCCCACCACTCACATTAACATCAGCTGCCCCGCCCACCACTCACATTAACATCAGCTGCCCCGCCCACCACTCACATTAACATCAGCTGCCCCGCCCACCACTCACATTAACATCAGCTGCTCCGCCCACCACTCACATTGACATCAGCTGCCCCGCCCACCACTCACATTGACATCAGCTGCCCCGCCCACCACTCACATTGACATCAGCTGCCCCGCCCACCACTCACATTGACATCAGCTGCCCCGCCCACCACTCACATTGACATCAGCTGCCCCGCCCACCACTCACATTGACATCAGCTGCCCCGCCCACCACTCACATTGACATCAGCTGCCCCGCCCACCACTCACATTGACATCAGCTGCCCCGCCCACCACTCACATTGACATCAGCTGCCCCGCCCACCACTCACATTGACATCAGCTGCCCCGCCCACCACTCACATTGACATCAGCTGCCCCGCCCACCACTCACATTGACATCAGCTGCCCCGCCCACCACTCACATTGACATCAGCTGCCCCGCCCACCACTCACATTGACATCAGCTGCCCCGCCCACCACTCACATTGACATCAGCTGCCCCGCCCACCACTCACATTGACATCAGCTGCCCCGCCCACCACTCACATTGACATCAGCTGCCCCGCCCACCACTCACATTGACATCAGCTGCCCCGCCCACCACTCACATTGACATCAGCTGCCCCGCCCACCACTCACATTGACATCAGCTGCCCCGCCCACCACTCACATTGACATCAGCTGCCCCGCCCACCACTCACATTGACATCAGCTGCCCCGCCCACCACTCACATTGACATCAGCTGCCCCGCCCACCACTCACATTGACATCAGCTGCCCCGCCCACCACTCACATTGACATCAGCTGCCCCGCCCACCACTCACATTGACATCAGCTGCCCCGCCCACCACTCACATTGACATCAGCTGCCCCGCCCACCACTCACATTGACATCAGCTGCCCCGCCCACCACTCACATTGACATCAGCTGCCCCGCCCACCACTCACATTGACATCAGCTGCCCCGCCCACCACTCACATTGACATCAGCTGCCCCGCCCACCACTCACATTGACATCAGCTGCCCCGCCCACCACTCACATTGACATCAGCTGCCCCGCCCACCACTCACATTGACATCAGCTGCCCCGCCCACCACTCACATTGACATCAGCTGCCCCGCCCACCACTCACATTGACATCAGCTGCCCCGCCCACCACTCACATTGACATCAGCTGCCCCGCCCACCACTCACATTGACATCAGCTGCCCCGCCCACCACTCACATTGACATCAGCTGCCCCGCCACCATACATAATCAGCTGCCCCGCCCACCACTCACATTGACATCAGCTGCCCCGCCCACCACTCACATTGACATCAGCTGCCCCGCCCACCACTCACATTGACATCAGCTGCCCCGCCCACCACTCACATTAACATCAGCTGCCCCGCCCACCACTCACATTAACATCAGCTGCCCCGCCCACCACTCACATTAACATCAGCTGCCCCGCCCACCACTCACATTAACATTAGCTGCCCCGCCCGCCACTCACATTAACATTAGCTGCCCCGCCCGCCACTCACATTAACATTAGCTGCCCCGCCCGCCACTCACATTAACATGAGCTGCCCCGCCCGCCACTCACATTAACATGAGCTGCCCCGCCCGCCACTCACATTAACATCAGCTGCCCCGCCCGCCACTCACATTAACATCAGCTGCCCCGCCCGCCACTCACATTAACATCAGCTGCCCCGCCCGCCACTCACATTAACATCAGCTGCCCCGCCCGCCACTCACATTAACATCAGCTGCCCCCGCCCGCCACTCACATTAACATCAGCTGCCCCGCCCGCCACTCACATTAACATCAGCTGCCCCGCCCGCCACTCACATTAACATCAGCTGCCCCGCCCGCCACTCACATTAACATCAGCTGCCCCGCCCGCCACTCACATTAACATCAGCTGCCCCGCCCGCCACTCACATTAACATCAGCTGCCCCGCCCGCCACTCACATTAACATCAGCTGCCCCGCCCGCCACTCACATTAACATCAGCTGCCCCGCCCGCCACTCACATTAACATCAGCTGCCCCGCCCACCACTCACATTAACATCAGCTGCCCCGCCCACCACTCACATTAACATCAGCTGCCCCGCCCACCACTCACATTAACATCAGCTGCCCCGCCCACCACTCACATTAACATCAGCTGCCCCGCCCACCACTCACATTAACATCAGCTGCCCCGCCCATGCTGCTGACATTTGGGCTACGCCCATTTCAAACCTTTATAAACAGTTTGCCTTGAGAAGCTAACCACCTTTTCCTGATGACGACCACTTGTGTTGCGATTGAAACGTCGTAGTTTTTTGTTATTTTATTTTAACCTATCTATGCAACTTTACCGAAAGACCCAAAGAATAGGTGACGTCCTCCACATGGACCCCCTCATTAATAATCATGAGCAGGTGACGTCCTCCACATGGACCCCCCCCCCCTCATTAATAATCATGAGCAGGTGACGTCCTCCACATGGACCCCCTCATTAATAATCATGAGCGGTTGACGTCACTCCACATGGGGGGGCGAGGCGCCTCCTCCCCCCTCCTCAGCATCAACTTATAACCCTCACTACAAAGGCAGAACCCTCACGTCACGCGATCTCCGTAACGCTATTGAGACATAGAAGTAAATAGGACGTCATTATGAACAAGGGATTATAATCTTTAACTGAAATAAGTCTGTGTCACCGCGGCCATACAAATTGCACATGAATGGATGCAATGAATATCACGTCGCGGTCTGCTTTTCGCTTGCAAGTTTCAGATTTACTGCACTACACCCGTCCTTGGACAGGCAAAAAGCTAGTTATAATATATTGATAAAGCTCCACGAAACACAAATTCTGCAGCATTAAAGGCATTTTTTTATGATCGATTACTTAAAAATGTTGGGTCATAAATATTTAAATTGACAAATCGGAAAGGATGAGCAGTCCCCAAAGAAATAATCCTTAGCTACTTAAGGAATTAATTATTTCACGTGGGCAGTGATAGGTGATGAAACATACCTTGTAATTGGTGAGCTGTGCGATGGACGTGGCTGATTAGGGCATGCGCGGTCCGTACTGGCTCCCCAGTGAAATCACCTGTGCAATTAGATTCAATCACCCGTGAACGGGCACATGCATGAAATTCGTGATGCTGGGGCACAGCTACACATGTCTGTGCACGCGTGTTAGCGGGCGTGAGTTCGAGTCCCGCCCACGGCAAACATCAGTGACGATTATCTGAAACGTTCATGAGCCTCCCCTAGGTCGACTCAGCCTCAAATGAGGAGCTGGTGCGGTGTGTAAACATCACCAGTGGGGAGACAAAGGCGGCCGGGCGTGGTGTTGGCCACCTACCCCTTCGTGTGCCGTGCCGGCCTTCATAGGTACTCGCTAACAGTACTTACCCCAACAGTCTGTTCAGGCTTTGTCTTTGTGCCAAAAATGAACAATGATGTATTTATAAACGAAACCTCTGTAATTATATGCGACTGTACTTTAACAAGTTAATTGGCCGTTGTCATGATTTGACAATTGCTGTGATTGATGTGTTTTAGAAAAATATATAATGGCAAACCCCAATTAACCTTAAATACTCAGACTCGATTTGTATTGAAGCTCTTATAAAATTATCCATAACCTCTACACGATACATATTGATTTTAACAATTCTGGTCCATAAATTGGTGGGTTTTTTTAGATGTGTTTAGCGCAAGTAAAATCCTTCCTGCTCCAACAATAGTGTTTTTTTTTGTTAGCAACAAGATAATGTGTATAAAATACACATGATTTCTCACACACTTAAATGGTATTGCGCTCCTGTCATCTGCCACTGCCGGATGAAGGCCTCCCCAGCTGCCATCTCTTGTGGTCATGCGATGGAACAATCTTTTAGCGAGCATCTGCACACAAGCTGATTTCATCGCTCGATATCTGAGAGACATCCTCTGGCGTGTTGCTTCCCTTGGCTGCCACTCTCGAATGCCAGCCATCCCTTTCAACGATGTGTACTGCTCAAGCCCACTTACTTTTTTTAGCACAGCTAAAATGATGTTGATTTAAAGCTTTCGTGACTGCAGGGATTCATATTCTTGGTTCTTTCGGTAAAGTCACGTAGAAGGGAAATAATACAATAATAAAAATGTAAAACAATACAATTCTCACGACGTTTCGACTGCAACATAAGCAATCATCATCAAGTGTGCAGTCGAAACGTCGTGAGAATTTTATTGTTTTATATTTTATTTTATTATTTCCCTTCTACGTGACTTTACCGAAACAACCAATAATATAAAATGATGTTGTTAACCTGTGTACAGTACGTTCTCTAATAAATGTATTCCTCTTTGTCTCTCATTTTAAATCCAAGCACACATTTCTATACCGCTTTGCGTACTTTTGAGATTTTTTACATTTTATAGCATTAATGTTTTTGCGTCTGATCCATATGTCACAGCAGGTAGATTGATTACAATATTAATTCTTTTAATGCATTTTAAGTTGCTTTCCAGTATTACGTTTGGCTTTCCAAAAGCACTCTAACCTGTTCGCACCCCCATCTAAGTGAAAATGTAGACACAATTTAACAATATTTTTAAAGGAATACTTTCAGAAAATATAAAATATAATTTACAATGTAATGACTTCTCGTTGTGGTATGTACACACACGGAGACAATGTTTTCAAACTACACGACTGAACTTTACTATGACTTTCCATTTCTTAATGTAATTTTAAATATGCTGTTGAAGCTGTATTCATATGAAGTATTGGAAATGACGGCAGGAACTCCTTGACGGGTAACACACTTTTTATTAAATCTTGACGTGTCACGATACAACGTGTGGTCTCTATTCTTCTGACTATACACTTCACTTAACTCGTGTAGACTCTATGCCTCTGGCTACACACACTTCACTTGACTCGTGTAGACCCTATGCCTCTGGCTACACACAATGCGTTCGACTCGTGTAGACCCTATGCCTCTGGCTACACACACTGCATTCGACTCGTGTAGACCCTATGCCTCTGGCTACACACACTGCATTCCGCCTCTGGGTTACACAGAGTCCCGGTCCCTTTAGGACAGCGGGACTAGGTACCGCAGGGCCCTATCTCTTCGTCCCCGTCTTCAGTCTTCGCTGGTTACACCCTGCCCTTACGCCTGTGTGCATCCCCTTATATAGCCCCTGCTCACGGGAGACGGAGCGGATGCGGACCTCGACGTGAGCATCGCTCCTTAGTTAACCAATGACGACGCGCTATCTCTACGATCCGTTTTCCCCAGCGCGTGTTACCACTACCCAACCAATCACACCGCGCTGCCACCCGATCACTCCCTCTCAAGCGCGTCACCGGCACACAGCCAATCAGCACCACATAACCCACGACCCCGCGCTGACCCCTGATCCTTCACGTCAGCGCGCATCACCACCCACACAGCCAATCACTACGCGCTGGCACACGATCCCTACCCCAGCGCGTATCACCACTACACATATTTGATCAGCACGGTCACTTGTGTCAGCTGAACAAGAGAAAAAGCACGTGTTATGACTAAAAATAAAACCCTCAACTTATCTTCCCACACTGTTGTAACGCAGATGCTTTTTTTGCACAATGCGCTTTGAGACGATGGTCGTCTCTTGTGTAAAACCTTGAGCCAGTGCTGACAATTCTACATTCTTATGGCAGGGGCGAATCTCCCAATAGCGAAACGCTGGGCTGAGTCAATCCCCTACCTGCATTTAGAGCTCCATAGCTTCCGATTGGAGGTCACTCGGTCCACCGCTGAGCCACTTGGCCGACTAATGGCATCGAGGCGTGTGTAAATATACAGGATACAGTAATGCTCGTTCGTTCGGTCGTTTCTCAGTCGGCTTGTCCTGGTGAGGGTCGCGGCAGCAGCAGCGTGTTGAGTAGGGCATTAAATAATCATTAACATTCACACACAGGCCTCACCCTGTCCCCACTCGCAGCGACGAATTATTTGAAATAACCCAAAATACATTTTACATAAACAGCTCTTCCAAAAATGCTTTTACCCAAATAGCTTCACAGTAATGCATGAGGAGTTTGTATGGACTCTTGCATTTTGGCATTGAACAGGTTCCCCGGAGTTAATATGGAATGCTCTTGCCAATATCACATGGCAACCCCAGCAGCATTTGGAAATCAAGTCTGATTCTGATGATGAGACCGTGAAGGGCACAACCGGTCTCGAGTTTCCGTGCTTAAACACATGCCGCTGGATAATATTGGTCCGTGAAGCCATTGAGGTGGGTGGACACATTTCAATTCCATTATTTGTTAATGTCTTTATTGTTTATAAGATGTTTTTGGGGGGTTAGATTGCATAAATATGAATGTGTCGGAAAACCCGTCACAACCCGACATAGCCAATTAGTAAGGTTTGGCACTATACTCTTTGGTTCTTTCGGTAAAGTCACGTAGGTATAACATAAAATACATCACGACGTTTCGGGCGCAACACAAGCGTCCGTCATCAGGTGTGAAAGCATGATCTGCTGCTGAGGCAGACTGTTGTAAAAGGTTTGGAATGGGTGTAGCCCAAGGGTCATAAAGAAGTGGCCGGGGCTAGTGATGTTAATGTGAGAAATTAGCATGTAACTGTAAGATAGGAGAGCGGCCTCCTCGACGAGGGCACGGAAGTGGCTATGTTAATGTGAGAGATTAGCATGTTAATGTAAGATCGAAGAATGGCCTCCACGAGGCAAGAGAGAGTGCACTCCAAAGGACATGTGAGCATGAGAGTGCAATCCAAAGGCATAACATTTACAATCTGAATACGACGTTTTGCCAGTAATTACAACTAGCATCATCAGGCAGACAGACAGATTTGAGGAGAAATCCTTTCTCCCCCCCCAACAAATATGGCTGTCGCCTGATGCAGCTAGTGCAATAAATATTGTTACTGAATTTTTTAAATCTTTTTTTCCAGAATAAAATAATGCAACGCACGTTCATTCTGTTTTGTTTCCAATTTTAATAATTCGCATCGATCATGTTAATGATGCTCATGATGCTGATGACAATAACCATGATGATGATGGTGGTGAGAATGATGTTGCTGCTGACATTGTTGTTCCTGTTGTATCTTCAGCTGCTACTATTAACAGTGATGATAAAGATGACGCATACAGTACGTGGTAGGGTACCCAAGAAAGACTCACTGATTCCTGAGACGTTAAACGAGTGTTTTAAATTGTAGTGACTGGGAATGTCATTGTGTGGTGCCGGACTTGTGAGGCCATGGCAGGATGTAGAATGTTGTGTGTACACTCTAGCCCCCCTATTGGGGCTAGGGTGAGCGCTGGTTAAGCACAATGGCCACGCACAGCGCGCAGTGCGGGCTCCCGTTGAGAGAGCGAGAGAGCGTCAGCCAGCTGGGGTTACGTTGGGGGCATGATACTCTTGCTGACCTGGGAACATGTGACCGGATGATACTGGAGGGCAGCCACCCGTGGAGGGGGCTAATGGGTGGTCACGTGGTCCGAGAAGAATTCTCGAGAGCCTTCGGGCAAGGGCGAAAGAGATCGAGAAGGTGGGCGGGGCGAGAGATGGAGCCAGCCCCAACCCAGCCCGATATAAGGGCGGCCCTGTGAGCGGCTCGGGGTTCTTACTGTAGGAGAGGCAGGAGATCCACGTCAAGCTTGAAGAATCCTCCAGCCACGCGGTCCGGGACCCAGCTTGTGGTCCAGACCGGGATAGTGGAACTGTGTCTAGTTCTGCCGTAGCGTGACTAGTTGGGTGGTCACCACCCGAGAGTGTGTTGTGTTAATATCCTGGAGTATGTTGTGCTCAGAGTTGAATAAAACATGTTGCTCCCAAGACAACGTCTGCGACTCAGTTGGACTCACTACACATGTGAGAATAAACTGTTGGAGCCAGAGAACCACTCATGCACTCAACACTCCATGCAGACAGATGAAAGAATCCACTTGCTGCACCTGTTTCTCCTGACCATTGCACAGTCCAGCATTTTCAGTAAGTTTCATTATTCTCTTGGTCGTCCGCAAACCCATGTCTTCAAAGTGATGATCTACAGGAGTCTTATACACTGCCAATTTGCACACTTTGCACAAAGTACCTATTTATAGCTGAGTTGGCCGACTCAAGGGCCAGTACAAGTTCAGATCCTACCTGAAACCGTGTAGGTTTAATCCAGCAGTTGTCACCCGAAGCAATAATTTACATCTTAGCACAGGAATGTTTCGTGTTAGCAGGCATACATAATGCATGAATTCCAAACAATATGAACATTTCATGATGTGAAAATATGACATGCACAATATTGGCAGGAACGTGAGCAAAACCTGAATTTTCAGGACAATGTGTTTGCGTGTAAATACATATAATTATTATAGACTGGTTTATTACATTTCTGCTGACACGTTTGTCCATTTTCAGCAACACTGTAAATTTGGGCCATCCATGCCACTCGGTGCTTTGAGATAATTATGCTCTTACATAATACCATGGAAGCTGCTTTAACATGCTCAATGTGTCATAACATCATTGTTAGGATTAAAAAAAGTCAAATAATGTATGTAATCTCTTTTGAAAACGCAACATTTATCCAAATTTTCTTAAAGGAAAAGAACAATAAGCCCTCTGATGAGACCCCTAAAGGTCAATATCCTTCCCCTGGCCTGTGTAACACAGACTTGCGACAGGGTGTCAGCGTTCGTGTGTTGGGAGCCCTTGCGATAGGTAACATTAAAGGAGTAGTCCTGGAGGACCTCCAACCAATGTGACAGTTGGCCAGACGGCTGTTCAACACGCAGCGTGTACTGTAGCGCTGTGTGGTCAGATCGCACCTCAAAGCGTCTACCATACAAATAGGGGCGATACTGTTGCACGAAAAACAATAGCTGACAGTTCCCGGCGTGTGACACAGTACCGTTGTTCGGCCGGAGATAGCACTCTACTTACATATGCGACAACACTCTCGACGCCATCGACAACTTGAGACAGAACAGCTACAATTCCGGTGTTACTAGTGTCTCTATCAAGGACGAACGGCAAGGAAAGTCGGGGGCGTTCACCAAGCCATCCCGGAGCGCAATAAATGCGCTCCGGGTTGGCTTGCTGTCAAGGCGAGGAAAGGTTTAGCGGTGGTAGCGAACCTGGCGACAAAACGGCGGTAATAGGACATGAATCCTATGAAACTGCGCACCTCCTCCACTGATGTGGGGGTCGGCCAAGTACGAACACACACGGTTTTGTCCGGGTCAGTCACAATACCCACTTTACTTACTATCTGGCCAAGATACCGAACCGATTTTTGGAGGTGACACTTCTGTGGATTAAATTTCAGGTTGGCCGCATGCATTTTAAGAAAGATAGCACATAGCCATTCGAGGTGTTCATCAAACATACGGCTGAAAATGATAACATCATCGAGATATATCAGGCACGAGTCCCACTGGAGACCAGCCAGAACCAGTTCCATCAATCGCTGGGATGTAGCCGGTGCTAAATGAAGACCCATCGGAAGCCGATTGAATTCGAACAAGCCTTGCGGTGTACGAAAGGCTGTTTTGGGCTTAGAGGCTTCGTCTAGTGGCAACTGCCAAAACCCAGATAGGAGATCAAGAGTGGAAAAGAACCGTGCTCCTGCTAGAGCATCCAGTGAGTCATCCATTTGAGGTAGAGGGTACGCATCAGCAACAGAGATCTTATTAAGCTTACGGAAGTCAACACAAAAGCACAAGCTACCATCCTGCTTTTTAACAAGTACAATTGGGGCTCCCCATGGGGTGGTGTACGGCGAAATAATATCCGCGGCTAACATTTCGTCAACCGCTAGCCGAACGTGTTCTTTTTCTGTAGAGATCAGCCGGTAGGGATTCTGCCGGATGGGAGTGGCGTCACCCGTATCGATGTGATGACTCAAAAGTGTAGTGCGGCCGATGTCAAATTTGCCTTTGCTAAAAACATCCGAGAATTCGTGCAAAAACGCTCTCAATTTCCCCCTCTGGACCTCAGATAATTCCGCATTTTTTTAACAAAGCATATCCATCCATCCCTTATCAAGACTCCGGTGCAGCTGCCTATTTGACGCGGCACTGACACTGCCAACGATGCTTCCCTCATGAAGCGCTGGTGACACATGAGCTAGCACGGTATCTTCTTGAATGACGTGTCTAACCCTATTAACGTCAATCAACGACTGGCTTTATTAGAGGGTCCCAAGTGGATTCCTCCCGCTGTTGCCTCCTGGTCTCGTGGCTTTTACAATCGCAAGGAGACCAACATTTGCACGCTAGGGGGAATCTTAACCGTCCTATGTGCAAGTGCTTGCATGGTAGCGTTAGCTGTGCACAAGCAAGTGGGAGAAGGCAAGAATGCCATTCGAGGCACCCCTGGTTGATAAAAAAAATTTCAGGGGCATCCTTCCCAGAAAATATATTCTAAATCAACTCTGAAATGATGGTCGCTGATGCACTGGTGTCAACAAGCATCCTGATTTCAACCCCTTCTATCAATCTGCTAACAACGGACGAACCTGCGGTCCCAGCAACCACTCGATAGGCCAGCTCCGACCACTGACCCACTGCACTTACACGGTAACGAGCTACAACGGACCGGACCACAGTTTGGGTCCAGGTCCATGTGTTGGAGACTCTGTAGGACGTTGAACGTAGAACACAGATTCTTCAGGATGAACAAGAGCAGCCGGACTCTCTCGGGGACCCGGCTTATATCCTCTGTGGCCTGGCTAGCTCCGCTCTTAGCCACGACCACCTTCGAGAACCCTCGAGCAGGATCTTGGCCCTGACACGTGACCACCCCTAGCCCCCACTTGGGGGCCCTGTGTAGACTTAACCGGTCACGTGTCCTCTGGGGTTAACCAGAGTGCCACGGCCTATAGTAACCCCATTCCCTGTGGCCGAAACTCTCACACCCTATCCTGTAGAGGTTGGCACTGCACGCAGAGCGTGGTGCCATCCAGCACTGTCAGTCAGCACTCACCGAGCCCCTCCAGGGCTGGTACTGCACCCATATGTGAGTGGTGCCCGCGATGTCAATACACCGCACGCCGTGCCTATCTAGGGCCGGCATTACACAGTGACATCCGCGATGTCACTACACATGCATTGACATGCATTGTGCATGGGTACTGTATGGACTTTATATAATTGTGCTTACAAGTTTCATATTTACTAATTTCTTCAGTTGCCAAAAGTCACATTTAATGTGAACAATGCATCTTTTAGATGAGAGCTGTATACACATCAATCGTGGCATGTCTAGAAAAATTATAGCAAACAAAATCGTATTTTTTTGGGGGGTGGAGGGAATTAGTAGTAACATTTCTATTTTCGAGTGACTGATTCGTTAATTCATGAGTAACACTTTCATTGTTATTCACCGTCATACTTTTATCCAAAATTGTATGCGTGTGAGTACACATTATTCATCACCACTCACACTTTGAATTATAAACTACATATCCTCTGAAATGTTTGCAGTTGTTAAGCAATAAAAATTGTCAAGCAATTGCAATTGTTGTCAAGCAATTGTCAAATATACCAAGATGCAAGGCTGCTATTTGTAAGTCTTCGCATCACGTGCTTATCCTAACTCATCTGCATTTCTAATTCTTACAATGTATGACGAAACTTTCAGCAGGAGTTACTTTGCTTATCATGCGATGCATGCATTTATTGGTCATGCTCCACTTGCAATTGTATTCCACACCCCATTTTTCGCTCTCTAAATTGTGTTTTTTATTTGTACCGTGCGATGGTCAGCATTACGTCCGATGTTTCGCTCCCCCGTGCCGGGAGCTTAATCATGCATTCCATTTTCACCACGAGGAGCAAAATGTGGTACAACACTAAAACACATTTGAGAGCTGTAAAACACAACTCCAAATGCCTACACAGCAGACTTAGGCTTTTTGTTTTTCTTTTTGAACAATAAACGAGCAAAGACATATCATGACTGTTGCCCTTGAAGCATACTGATCTAATTTCAATCATGATGTAGCTGTCTACATCCATCTGATAGACAACAGCCACTTATTTGAACCCGCGTAACTATATAAAGATTTGAGATTCGCCACGCATGAAGATCATACAACTTGGACAGGAAAGTTATATAAAGGTAGTAGAACATCATGAATACCAAGTGATTAGAAGAAACATGTGCAGATCAAATCATACGGTATACCAGTTCCACTTATTTCTGTAGCATTATGATACAGTCAAGTGATAATCTGGCAATTAACAGAGGCAGCCAAGGAATGGAATTCATCCCAGAGGATATGCGTTAGGGAGATGGAGCAATGAATGACCTCATGTGCAGGTACTATGTTACTATTCTAATGAAGGATCACGAGAGATGGAGGTAATTTGGAGAGGCCTTCCTCCAGCAGTTGATTGATCATGGCTCATGATGCTGACGCCAGCTGTGAATGGGATAAATTGTAGTGATAATGGGTTGATGTATGTCCTTTTACTGCTGTAACACTGATTTCAATAAGCTGTACTTCTAGCGTATGGGAAGTATGTAGAAATTATACGTCCAGGTTTAAGTTTGTGAGCAATGTGAAAGCTTTGAGAATAGTGCAACTCATACTGTTCAGAACATATGCATGTTTTGTATTATTATTTCGCACCGTACATACCCAAGCATGTTAATCAAAGTTAAATGCTCACTAGGTCGTCTATTGTTGGGTTCGGGTGGTCGCAGTCCCTGCACTGTGGAGGGGGGGAGGGTCATCGTTAATGTCCCACTGTTGCGAGAGGTGTGCACGGTGACTGGTCACCACGGTTTTCTGTGCAGAACAAAGCCAGTGGCTTGGGACCTCTACAGGGGCCCGAGCAGTCTCCAGTTGACCCCGCTCCATCCAATTGTCTCGCCTGATCCCATATTGGCGGTGCGAGACAGTTGAATGAAGCAGGGTCAACTGGAGATTGATAAGGTGGTGAATTAAATCAAGAAGTCCGTTTTTGTAGATCATATCAATTTATGTAAACGTAAGGTCTGTGTTGAAATGGGGGTGGCTGTGCATGTTAGTATGTGAAACGACATGCGGTGCATAGGGGAGTCAGTCTGCCCGATAGATATGTAGTGTGTGTGCGTGTGCACAGGTAGTTGACGACGAGGCTTGGCGTTGGGCTTTCATGGTGAGTTCAAGAGAAAACTGTTAATTGTCAGCTGTTTAAATTTTCGTTGGGTCTTTCGGTAAAGCCACGTAAATAGATACAATTATAAAAAATATCACGACGTTTCGATCGCAACACAAGCAATCGTCATCAGGTGAAACAATTGCGGGAAACTGAGGCAGGATGTTATAAAGTTTTGAGATGGGTGTAGCCCAAGGGTCATAAGTGAAGTGGGCGGGGCTAGTGATGAAATTTGCATGTAAATGTAAGATCGGGTAAATCGGAGAGCCACCTCCACGACGACGAAGCTGCGGAGGTGGCCATTGTATTGTGAGAGATTAGCATGTCAATGTAAGATCGTAGAGCCACCGCCACATCGAGGAAAACGAGCAATGATGGCTGTGTTAGTGAGACATTTAACCTGTTAATGTAACACCAGCGAGTCGAAAATAATTACTAACATCGGCAAGTAGGATGGAAATATCACAGCCAGTTATGACTTAAACTGGTTAATAACGTCGTTCCGATGTTTGCTCAGTTTGTACCCACCTTCTCGTTTGAAATTGTGTCTGTGTTTATATATCTGGATGGCTTCATGAACGAATCTTTGCTGATAGCCAGTGGGTTTGCAGAGTACCTTCGCTTTGGAAATGACGTGTGTGCCCACAGCATTAAAACAATGATCAGCCACGGCTGAGGTATTGGTCCTACCGTGTTTCAGATCTGCCTAATGTTTACGAACACGGTCCGATACATGTCGCTTAGTTTCCCCAATGTAACTACTGCCGCAGACACAGCTTAGTTTGTAGACGCCGGGGTATTGCATGTCAGGGATCACATCCTTCACAGATGGGATCAGATCACAAATTTTATGTACTGTGTTGAATCGAACCTGGATCTTGTGTTTGCTCATGATTTTAGAAATTGTTTTAGTGACCCCTGCTATGTATGGCAAGGTGATGGTTTTGATTGGGTCCTCAGATGGTTCTTTCCCAACGGTTGGGGTGATAGCTTTACGAATTGTGTAGTCTGAATATCCATTTATCTTTAGGGCTTGGCATTCGTGTTCCAGTTCACTGGCTAGGTGGTGATGGTCTTAAATACATAAAGCTCAATGGTGGCCCAATGACGAACGTGTCATCTACGTACCTCTTCCACAAGGACATAGGGTGGATGCCTGGATGGCATCTGTCTCAAAATTTTCCATGAAAACATTGGCTACAACTGGAGATAAGGGAGAACCCATTGGGGTACCTTCAACTTGTTTGTAGAATGTTCCATTCCAGGTGAAGTAAGTGTTGGTGAGGCAGTGTCTAACCAGGGCCGGTACATCAGCATTCAGTCCTTGTCAGACCAAATCTTCAATGATTGCAATGGTGTCAGGCACAGGAACTTTGGAAAACAAAGATACTAGATCAAAACTGACAAGCAAATCACCTGGAGATAGTGAGATGTCCTTAATTAACGATACCAAGTGAGCCGAGTTAAGTACAGCTGAGGTGGTCTTACCAGTGAATGGATGTAAGGTCTCAGACAGATATTGGGCATGTTTGTAGTTGGGTGAGTCAATGGTGGAGACAATAGGACGAAGTGGTGTACCTTCTTTATGGATTTTTTTGGGTGGTCTAGCAACGTTTCACAGACAGTGGCAGTATATTGGCAATGGTGGCTCATGGGAAAGAGTGAGTGGACATGCTGTGGTGCACTCTAAAATAAAGACACCTAAAACACTCCTATTATACTATTGTGCAAAAAAAGTGTATCTATATATATAAAATCGCAAATCTGTCTGTCTGCGTGTCGCCGGACCATACGCAGTTTCATTGGACGGTGGTTGCCCCTGGCAACGGGTAGCGACACATTCGCTGCGGGGTGGACGCCATTTTTAATTCCCGTTAAAAATATGCGCACGCATTAACACGCGACTCTGAGGTAAATTCATCAAAGTTTCACGTCCTCTTCACTCCCCCCCCACCCCAATGTGTGCAATTACTATTATAGCCTCGGTAGATAATACAATTATAGCAATTAGACAGTATTATTGTAGCGCGGGGGGGGGGGGGGGGAATGGCCCCGGTACCCAGCCTCAGCCGGGTGGGCAATTTAGGCGAGGCCGGAGGCTCTGCACGGTACTAGGCCTCGACACCCCACCACACTATAGGCCGTACATATTACTGCACAGCGGCCGAGGAGATCGTGGCTGGGGGGGGGGGGCAGGGGTAGCAGCCCATCTGTGTATATATGTAAGGTTATTAAGAAATATATTTTTCACCCGGGCAACGCCGGGTACTTATGCTAGTTTTAACATATTAATATACGAGCAATAAATAAAGTGGACATAATCCTTAGCCGTGAGACGTAACCATTTTTTTTCCCAAATGAGAAAGAGACAAGTCTATCTTCTTGGTTCTTTCGGTAAAGTCACGTAGAAGGGAAGTAATAAAATAATAAAAATAAAACATAATAAAATAAAACATAAAACATAATAAAATAACATAATAAAATAAAATCATTCTCACGATTAGCAGTAACTTTGTTACTGCTAATCCCTGCACCCCCCCTTGGTGCTGCTGATCCTGCATAATGCATGGGCATAATATGACTTTGAAACCCCCCCGCCCACCTCCTACGCATTTCCATGAATATGCTAAATTCCTCTTCATATGCACATTCTCTTTGTTAAGGCGCTCTTCTTCCACCTCCAACGCAGCTTATATATAAGCTCCTAGTTTGGTAGTGTCTCATTCTTCACCTGAAGACGGCTGCTTGCGTTGTAGCCGAAACGTCGTGAGAATTATTTTATTTTATTATGTTTTATTTTTATTATTTTATTACTTCCCTTCTACGTGACTTTACCGAAAGAACCAAGAAGATGAATCCCTGCAGTCACGAAAGCTTTAAATCGAAAGACAAGTCTATGTTTTGTAACCGAGAATGATCAATAGATACATTTTAAGATTCGATAGCTTACAGCAGGCAAGGCTTATACAAAGCTGTACCTTCCTTATAAAAAAATGCTGCTATGTAAAAACAAGTCATACAGTACATTATTACATATCGTCTTAACTTCATGTATGATCAAAGAGAAACATAATTAAATGGGTCATGGAACATAACAAATAATATTGATTTAATCAAACACAACGGTGAATTCTGCTTTGTGAGGCCTACTGGAGGTGGAGTGATGGTGCAGTGGTTAGCGCATCCTGACCTATAAACTCAACAATCTAAGTTTGATTTCCGACCACGACGAGTATCAGTGGCGAGTGATATTCGAACTGATCTTTTCTCCCCGCTCATCCCCCCAGCCCCCACCCCTCCCCCCAACCCCCTCACAAGCCCCAACCTGCGCTGTCTACTTCAGAGAGGCGTGGTCAAAGAACCCCAATGACTGACGTGGTGCAGAGAAGACCTTCATCCACCAGTGGATTAGATAAAAGGGCTGCAATCATTAATGAGTTATGTTTATACAAGTTTCATTCACTAACTGCAATTAAAAATAAAATAACACTAACATACATATAATTCCATCAGGGTTTGTCAGAACATTCAGGATTAATAGCTCAAAAGTCACATGGGCATTCTGTTGATTCTATTTGGATGCTCTATTTTATACACGTTTTGTTTAAGAGGGTGAATATTTATTTTAATATGCTAACATGTGTGCACTAGTGTTTGCCTTAAATCACAGTCTCTGGGCACAGACCCAGAAACCCAAACTGCCAAGGGGCCAGCAACAACATGTCACTTTTGAAGGTGTGCAATTGGTAACAGCACTGACGAATAAAATATGTATCTCCCACAGTAATGTGTAATTGCAAGAGTATCCCACTCATTGCAGAGCCAGTCACAATCAAACCTTGTGTAGATTCTCTGCACCCCTCCACTTCCCTTGTGCATTCAGCAGTCCCCCTCCTTATCCTTCCTCAGTTATTTTCTTAAAGCCTCACCTCGTCTCTTCACCCCTCCACTAGTTTCCCGTCCCTCCCCTACCCTTTCGTGATCCTCTCTATCGCTGTCACTCCTCAATCCTTGTATGCCTCTGCCATCTACGTCATTACATTCTATTAGCGTTTTGTAAGCTATGTCAAGTGCCTTGTGTGAAAATAAATATATATTAGATGAGATATAGGCTGGAGTGATGATTTTGACTTGTTTTTGTTGTTGTTGTTGTTAAGGTTTCCAAGGAGAACTTTCTAGGTTATTGAATTTTAGTTTGTCCTTCTCCTGATTTTCAGGCTTGCTTGCCGTGTCATCGCACTTGCAGCACCTTGTTTTGGTTGTCCACTCATTGATATGCAAATGTTTTCTCTAACCCCCTCCCTCTCTCTGCCTCCTCCCCCCTCTGTCTATTTAAGGCCACCCCACAGAGATGATCACTCCTCTTTGTTACCTGTGTTGCTCTCTCTATGTATCTTGGTGATATCGTTCTGCTAATATGTCTGTCTATAGTTTTCTGGTTAGATTTTATGTCGCTATTTCATTATACCTGATGATGATTGCTTGTGTTGCAATCGAAACGTCGTATGCTATTATTTAATTTAATTTATTATTTTATCTTTAGACGTGACTTAACCGAAAGAACCAAATAATAATTCCTGCAGTCACGAAAGTTCTAAAATTAAGATTGAACCACTTCTACGGAGAAGTTTTAAGCTTATCCTTTTTTCTCTCTCTCTTCTCTCTGCCTGTGTCCTCTCTTTGGAATGTTCACACTTAAATTCTAACTTAGCAATCTTTGAAATACGTAATCAACCAGGCTATGCGTTAATTGTGTGTTGACCGACCCTCTGTGTTGTTTTACATTACATTTCGATATTTTACTAGGTTATTGAATTTTAGTTTGTCCTTCTCCTGATTTTCAGGCTTGCTTGCCGTGTCATCGCACTTGCAGCACCTTGTTTTGGTTGTCCACTCATTGATATGCAAATGTTTTCTCTAACCCCCTCCCTCTCTCTGCCTCCTCCCCCCTCTGTCTATTTAAGGCCACCCCACAGAGATGATCACTCCTCTTTGTTACCTGTGTTGCTCTCTCTATGTATCTTGGTGATATCGTTCTGCTAATATGTCTGTCTATAGTTTTCTGGTTAGATTTTATGTCGCTATTTCATTATACCTGATGATGATTGCTTGTGTTGCAATCGAAACGTCGTATGCTATTATTTAATTTAATTTATTATTTTATCTTTAGACGTGACTTAACCGAAAGAACCAAATAATAATTCCTGCAGTCACGAAAGTTCTAAAATTAAGAGAGAACTTTCTACCAAAGTCTGCAACCTATAAACCTCTCTCCTTCATAACATCATCACAGAACAACATGTTATGAAATATTTGAATTCTGCAAAATCGTAGAAAAATCATCTTGCAAACAACAGCAGCAAACAATAGCATTCCCATTGCAAAAAATATATAAATAAGAAAAACACATTTTCAAGCTGAATGAAATTGGATTAAAACAAGGATAGCGAAAGCTCAGAATATTTTATGCATTGTTATGAAGTACAGATATGTTATGCTACAAGCCATGGGAAATAATTTGAATGCATTATACCAGATGTGCATATATTTCTGGAAATGCAATTATGTCAATACCAATATTGCACTTGTATCCATTACACTCTATTCAGATCTGTATTGTGTCACTTGGTGTTTCATCAGTGAAATGTCAGTTGTGGTTGGTGTGACAGCAAAAAAATTAAACTGTAAAAATCGGCTTTCACACATATTAGGAAACGAATTGCATGTAATTAATACATTTGCATATCTGTACGCAAGTGCGAACGCGTGTGCATATATCCCAGGTGTTGGCTAAAGTTATTTTATAAGGCAACTTTCATGCCCAAATGGGCCGTGAAATTGACATTTGGAGAGAAGTTGTTGGAATGCATGGGCCAAATCTGCTCAACACCGAATGGCAGGAGTCTGTGAGGTTTCTGTTTTAGGTTCATGGGCTTGTAATTTTATTATTATTTCACCAAAATATCCATACAACATCATTGGTGCTTGCCAGATCAAAGCTTGAATGTCCACGGCACCATGTAGTGACGAAGAATGAAATGCACCAGTACCATTGGGCTGATTTGTCTCCTAACCAATTACCATTCATCAATACAATGCACCTGCTGTCCTACTATAGGATTCGAATGCATTGGGCCAAATCTGCTCAACATTAATGGCAAGAGGCCATGATATTTCTATGTTGCCCATTCTGTGTAGCCCATGGCTTGCAATGATTGCAATGTTAGTTTACAGCTGATACGTTCATAGAACATCATGGGTGCATACATCATGGGATCATACAACATCATTGGCTTGAATGTCCCCAGTTACCATTTTGTGACTAAATAATACAAACAATCCTATGTCTTTGATACCAGGACTTATCATGGAGCTCATTGTGCCCTGACTAAATGCTGGTCATTAGTAAAATGCACAAAATTTTCATCCACAATAGAACTTCGTATTCACCTAGCCCCCCCCCCCCCCACTAAAACTTAAAATCGTCTGGTATCAGCGAACTGTTCAACATTGGATGAGAGAATATGATAATTGTACATAATAAACGAACAGTATTCTGCATTCATAAAAGAGGTTTTTTAAGTTAGATCGCGTAAATGTAAATGTGTCGTTAAACCCGCCACCACTTGACACAGCCAATTAGTAAGCTTTGTAATGTAAAAAAAACGTGCCAATTAGTTACTAGTTCAGCACACTGATGTGTTGGAGAGTAAACCCACAACATTTACAATTCGAGTATGATATTTCGTTGGTGATTACAACCAGCTTCATCAGGCGATAGCCAGAATTGTGAAAGCCTACATGTTAAAATTATAATTGTAGCTGGGTCTGGAATTATCCCCCATTCTGATATTGAAGGGCAATGAGTGAAAGTTAAGACTGCTGCTCATGTAGCTGCCATGACAGTCAGACCTCGACATGAGACCCTGAGATAAAGTGTATTCTTACTGATTACAGTACTCCATACAGACACATGAGAAAACTCATAGGAACCTACTTAGAGGTTTGCAGAGCCATTTGGCGCTGTGAGCAAGAGTGGTGGTCACGTTGCGGAGGATATGGAAACTGACCGAGTAGCCTGTGATCACAAAACACTCTTTAAAAGCAGTAGATAAAATACAATACTCACTTGCAGCACTAATACTGGTAAGAACCTCCTGGTTACACCAGCCCACAGGGGATTATTGTGTCCGTCCATCGTGCATCCAAAAATGGGAGGGGTGGGGCTGGGTGGGGAGGGGCTGGTCACCCCGTGGTGCCCTTATAAAACTCAACGTTTAACCTACTCACGCCAGCTTGTGCCCGCCCTCACAGTCGGCCATATTTGCGGAATACACCACGCCGCCGTTGACCCTGGCCATTGACCGAGCAACCCAACGTTCCAACCAGCTCCTCCACAGGAATGTGTTTATATTGACATAATTGAAGTGACGTTGATTCGATATCTATGGTCACCTTAACCATACTGTGTACAACTACCATAACATGCACTTATCTTTTTGCTTCTTTTCCTTATACTGCTCTCATTAGATTTTCACCCGCAATTGCTCAATACAAGAAATGTATTTACCAGCAACCATGATTTTATATATATATTTAATAAAAAGTCTGTACCTTTGTGAACATTTAAGTGCTGTATGTATGTTTAACTTCTTTTGCACCATACGTAGCCAACCATGCTAATCGAAGATGCGTGATGTCCTGAAAGTGAGGGAGTCCCTTAGCCCAAACAACATCCTGGGGTAAGGAGTGTGCGTGTGTATGTACGTTGAACTTCTTTCACATCGTAAATAGCCAAACGTGCTAAGCAGAGGCGCTCACTTTGTGGGGGGCTGTGGAGCCTCAGGGATTGAGAGCAGTCACATTTAGATTTACTGGTTTGTTTGCGAGACAGGATAAAGTGTCCAGCAAGGGTGACTTCCCCGGTGAACTGCTGAGGGGCGTGCTGAATGCAGCCCCTGGCTGCCTTGCATGACAAACTCTGCTTGGATGCCAACAGGATTTGGAAGCAGACCCTGGTGGCCTTACTTATGAAAGAACAATGGAGGAAACGCTTCTGGCTGAAATATTCAATGACATATCTCCAAGTGTTGTATGACAAGAAGAAGTCTTTGGAACTGCATCATGGGTTCAGATAGGGGCAGCCCTGCTTAGACGACATATCCATTGTCTGTCTGCCGCAACAGACATGTAAGCCCTTTGCTTCATTAACATAATGAAGGCCTACAATACTGTGAACAGGCGAAGGATTTGTGTTGATCTTCATGCCTACAGTGTACCTGACCACTTAAGGCACATGGTAATTAATTTCCATAACGACACTGTGCAGGCTTGGGTAACACGAGGTGATCAGTCATCAGGGCAATTCCCTGTGCATATAATTGTGCGGCAGGGATGTCCTCTGGCTCCGACACTGAAGTCTTTTTTTCAACCACAAAGTGTACACATTCTTGTAGTGCTGTAGCAATTGAATTTTCCTTCTGGTTTGGGCACAAAGTAGAGCTAATTGATGTGGTTAATTAAGGTACGGCTCTCCTGATTAGCCATTTTCTGTATGCTAATGACCTGGTGATTAGTGCCTATTATGAGAAGAAGTTAGAGATCCTGCTTCTGAGAACGCACCTTGTTACCAAGAGTTGTCAACATCTGCTCGGGTGTTTGGTATTAAACACTTGAATTTACCTCTTCCCAAGAGTAATGGCATGGTTGTCTAGAGAGCGGGGGTGTTCGTGTACCTGGGCGATATGCTCACAGCTGGCTCAGGTTTGGCAACATGTTTCTGAATTCAGAATCACCAGTGGAGTAACACTACGTGTGTAATGCTGACTGACCGGTCACTGCACACACATCTCTGAGTCTTTTCAGCCATGATAATGCCCTATCTTCTCTACACTCGTGAAATATTGACCCCTTTGTTGGACCCTCTACTAGCTTTACCTACCTGCCCACAATCAATCCTCGGTTTATCCAAGTTAGACTACGCGAAGGAATTACAGATACCTGAGAGACTTGGACAAACGTTGTTTCCTTCTCCAGTCGTGGGGGTCATGCCGAGGTGCTTAAGTTCAAAGAGGAAATGGATCGATGTAGTTACTGGTGACGCGGAGTTCAGTGTTTTCCTGCCAATGACTGGTAGTGCCAAGACCGGTGGTGTCTGTGGAGAGGGTTCGTGCATGGCGGCCACCCTCCAGTAAACAATAAACAGTTAGCGGCGGATCGACACATACAATGAATGACACGCGGCTAAAATACAGCGGTAGGAACTAGAGGGAGTACGGGTGGTTGAATGTGCCAGTTGTCACTCAATTAGCACGATCTGAGCGACCTCCTGCGAGCAACAAGCCTTGGTCACTTCACGTTTGCTGAAAGCACGATTGCTATTGCACCACCAGAGTGGTGAGTTCCAGCTGTCATTTTTGTATGCGTGCGTGCATTCATCTAGGTTTGCTTGCACGCACACAAGCGTGTGTTATATAAGACCAGACCCTGGATACGCATCCTTTCTATTTTTGCGAACAAATGTCTACAAATTTCAGAGGCTTACTGCAGCTACAGAATGTTGGCAGTGTGACGCACAACTCATGCATAGTATTCAAGGTGACGTTTCCATATTTGTGTTGGGCATTCAAATGGACAGGGGAAGGCAGTTGTGCTTTTAATAAATAAATATACGTACATAATTGCTGTCCTTTCATTCAAACGCACACATAAATATTGTTGTGTGTGTCTGTATATAACGCATACCAAGGTCAATGCTGTTTGATACCACCATACCTCATTACTTTTGTCTACCAAAACCCCCACACAATGTCACAGCAACACCCCAGGTCAGGCAATATCTCACAGCCTCAAATAGAAACTGACCGCCAGCGTCTGCTACAATTAGTCTCGTGTTCCATGACCACTGGCAATGTGCTTATAACCAGGCCAAGCCAGAGAGTCAATAATCCCCCATTGGTAGCCGACTCCAATCCCTCAATGGGATTTCTGGAATCCGGTCACCCTCGTTTTATTTCCCAAACAAACTCGCTCCTACCCGCAGAAAAACCTTGGAATAAGCTTGTGATGCCATGGGGTCAAATGCGCAAGCAAGGCGAGTGCAACTTGACATCCAACATCCCAGCCTGTATCCAGGAGGGTGGCTGGGGGGGGTGAAAACATTGACGAGGGCAGGGTGCGTTCTAGGGCCGCCAGCAGAGTAGAGCTTCCAATGGTCATCGGAGCAAGCGATTAGTTGCCCAGAGTGTAGCTACAAGGGAATTCTGCCGTGGTGTAATGGTTACAACACTGAACCTGCAAGCCAGCGGTCACTGATTAAATCTCCCCCCCCCCCCCCGAAGTACCAATTGAAACAATGGGCCAGTTTCTTAACAATCCTCCCCCCCCCCCCACTTCTGTCCACCCAGCAATATAGATGGGTGCAACACAGTTAGTCGATCTGCAGGTCACGTGTGGTGGGGTAAAGTGTGGGCACTGCCATCTCTTGTGTGGAAGAGAAGGCTAAAATACCCTTTCGAGGGGCACTCTTGAGCTCCCACCGGTGGTTGCTCTCCCACCAGCAGTGGTGTGAGCAGGATATTGAAGGGCTGCACCTTTACCGTTCAAGTCGCTGCAGTTATTCATTTGGGTCACGAGCCTCTGGATATCCAAGCCAATGCCTGTTTTGCCAACCAACCTCCACGTGCCTCACCTATTGTCTACCATAGGACAAAGCACTGTTGCCTTACCACAGGGTGCTGCTGCTCATTGTTTTAGCTGTGGAGGAATGATCACGACGATGGGCCACATTGATAGCTTGGAATTTGAACTCGCAACCCTCTTGATTTGAGAGTTGAGTGCTCCAACCACAACACAACCTGGTCAGAATGGTTCCACAGCATTGTCACAACAGAGGTTAACGAGGGTGACATTATGCGGCAGAATTTATGGAACTTGTTATTTGTGGGATGTGGTTGTCAGAATACGACAAGAAAGATGGGAATACATCACGACACCCACACCACACTTGATTAGCCAAGCTCCCAGGTGTAGAACGCTGTGATTTCGCATGAGAATAATAGCTCCGTGGCCCTGCTCTTAACTATGCTTTCGTCTGAACCAGTCAGTTCGCAGTGAGGGGCCTGGAGGGAGCTCACCCTCCCCCCGCTCCCCACTCCTTAATGATCAACCGCCCTTCTTTTAATTTGAAAGCTTCATTTGACATTAAATCTGTCTGCAATAATTGGAGGGGGCTGGACAAAATGCAAACATTTTACAATAAAGAAACGTAGCATCGCAGCCTTTCTTCATATGCAAAGAAGGGCGCCACGGTGGTGAGATGTTAATTACCTCGCCTGGTATACAGGAGGTCGTAGGTTCGACCCCAACCCCGACGCCTGTATATTTGGAGTTTGCATGTTCTCCCCGTTGTCGTGTGGATTTTTCTCCAGATCCTCTGGGTTTTCCCTCCACATTTAGAAACATGAGTTTAGAGTATTTGGCTGCGATAAATTGCCACGTGATAAGCTACTTCGTTGGGTTATCATTTGTATCCAGGTCGCTTCTGAAAAAGAGCTATATAGCGCAGTGGGCCTTATCTGGCAAAAAAAAACGTTAAATGTAGTTTTAGTTTAGCGGAATACATGACAGGCAAAATCAGACTTATCACTCATTCTGTTTGCAAAAAAAAAAATCAAGTTAGTTTCGCATTGTGTCTCCCTTAATTTAATATCCCTCCCGACCCCTTTAAAAACAAGGTCCACACTTCGGATAAGCACAGTTGGCTACGCACGGTGCAAAAGAGGTTCAACGTACACAAGGTTACGCTTCAGGGGCGGTTCTAAACCAATTCTGCCCATTTCACCCAGAGATTAGCGGTGATTGCATTCGAGTGAGTGTGTGAGTGCCCGCATTCATCGTTCACACATGGTGCCAATAAAATGTTATTGAAAATAAATTCTTACAAAAATGCGCAGGAGTGTGCTGCAGCCAGAGCGAACGCGAGGCATAAGGTGCAACTTATGAATTATATATATTCAAGGCTCCATTTTACTTTTTTTACCCTTAAAATGGATGGGGGGGGGGGGGGGAAATGGTGCCCTTCTCTTTGTGTATATAATGGCTCCCGCATGACGTGCAAATCATGGAACCATCCTAAGGTGCAGCGAACATGGCCACCATTCTCCCAACAAGGGGCAGAATAAGGGTCGGAAACCTTTCTTGAATTGTTCGCATGGCACGGGGGTTGGGGGGGGGGGTGTAGGAACTATTGAGAGGCAGTAAAAGGTGGTAATGTATTGAGAAAAATGGGTTTTAATTAATAATGCCTTGATCGTGATGAAATGAGGTGGCAGATACCGAACCCATTTAATCTGAAGCAAAAAACACGACGTGGATTAATTAGGCATGTAATGATACACTTATTCATCGATTGAAACTGATTCATATGCTCACGATACATGCATCAAATTGTAAACGTGGGATTTGATTATTTGTGATGTATACAATTTCTATGCTAATTTTATACTTAGGCTAATGGAGCAAACTGTAAAAACGAGGAGAAAAAAATTGGAATACAAATGGGCAAGGTAAAGACAAGACAAAAAAAACCCAAATTGATTCTTGAATGGAATCGTGACCCCGGATGATGACAATTCATCAAGTCGCTGCGGAGAGGTGAATCATTGCTTTACTATGATGAAAGTTCCTGTACTTTTAAATGTGAAGGCTGCGAGGTTAGATTATTTATATTATTTTGCTGCTATACATTTTCACGTGACAAACCACTTCGTAGAGCTTTCATTTGTGGACAGATCGGTTCTGAAAAATAAGCTAATAGCTCAGTAGGCTTTAC
The DNA here is from genome assembly GCF_015708825.2 of Lethenteron reissneri. Taxonomy (NCBI): domain Eukaryota; kingdom Metazoa; phylum Chordata; class Hyperoartia; order Petromyzontiformes; family Petromyzontidae; genus Lethenteron; species Lethenteron reissneri. The sequence goes on from NC_083805.1 coordinate 6,893,678, forward strand.
CTGTAAGATGAAAAAAAAGTAGTTTAGTTTTATGTCTACATTTTCCAGTGATGTGTTAACCTTTCCTATATTTTGCACTCTTATTATTTTTGTATTGTTTGATGTCGTACCGTTCTGACCTGCCCCTCCTGGACATGTGGAAAAACAGCTTTGTAGCTCATCGGATTTCTCCAGTATAAACATATATTCAGATTTTTATCTGATTCTGATGTACTTTCAAACATATCGACGGCCACTCCATTTAAAAGTGTACAAAATATGTCTCTTGCATGACCAATGAATTGAACTTCACGGGAAGATGAATTTGTTGCATTTAAAGTTTACCACAAACTGCCAATTTTTTTCAAACTTTGCTGATATTTACGTCATTTATATTCATTGCATATTAAAGGGAGATTTTCAATCCCAACACATGGAATGATTAATACATCCCATTGTGCCTTGTGAAGGTAATTGTCACATTATGACGCACACGGCGTAATCTGTACGAACTGTGTCGTGCACTCGAAAGGATTGACATTTATAGCAGTAAAAACCCTACAATGTGTCCACTGATAATATAATGGGGACATGAAACTGTAGATTCTATTTTAAAGCTTTAAGTGCACTATGAACCAAGTTTTAGGTATTATTTGTATCTTAATTTTTTAAGTGCAGCCATTAAATAAGCAGCACTGGGACAAGTAATATGATTTCCCCTCACCAGATGTCTGTATGCCATGGGACACAGTCTACATAAAATGCTGGTGTGCTCATGGCAAGTTCAAAACACAAATATGGCGGAATTGTTTTTCTTGCATTTGTCTTACAAATTTAGCCTCGAGCTTGGATGGTGACCTACCCACTGTTTGTGGACTGGACTGCACAATTGTAGCTTTGGTTAACAGACTGAACTAGACAGTGACTTTCATTTAACTGTTAAGGTAACTCATTTCAAGTAGAATGTTTCATAACTACATTGATTAATTTAAATACGAGGTTTTTCTTTGTGTAAACTAGCATTAAACATGTTTATAGGCATATTCTTTGGGTCTTTCGGTAAAGTCACATAGATAGGTTCAAATAAAATACCAAAAAATCGATGACGTTTCGATCGCAACACAAGTGGTCATCAGAAAAATAAAAAAGCCCCTCCCAAAGAATATGAATTCCTGCAGTCACGAAAGCTTTAAGTCAAGATCAGTACCATGCGGTGAGGTCAATGGCTGGGGAGGCACTGGCTAGTGTCAGAGCCAGATTCACACACTGAGGGGGGCGTGGCCTCACGGAGGGGGCGTGTCCTCACTGAGGGGGGCGTGTTAGACCCGTCCCCCTCAGTGAGGCAGATGTGATAGCTGCCTCCCCTGGTGCTTTTTCATTGCAGTTTCATGACAAGACCAGCGAGTCTAAATATTTGTTATACACATACGTGAAATAAGTTACCTGGTGTATGGAAGGCGAGGACATGAAATGAAGCGGTCTACAAACATTACATTGATGACATACTGAGATAGTAACAGGCACGCGCTTATTGCCCGCGCTCCATCCAGTTACTGAGGGGTTGCGCAATCAGAAGGGAGGCTGAGCTCATCGCTGCCTCACCTCTCGTCTCTTCTTGTATTTGCAACGGAGCTCCGCAAATTTTGAGATTTTGACTATAAAAATTATTGAAATCGTACAGAAATGACATTTATAACACAGATAAGTGGAAACATCCTAATATTTTTTTTTACTTTTTGTAACAGCTATTTTCATTGGAGTATGACAGGTGAGGCTCTGTCTGCCCTGCCTCCCCTGACCGCACGTCCCTGGTTAAGATGTTTGTAGGCCAGAAGCTGTATTTACCGCCTTGACATCGATTTAGAGTTGCTACTAAATGCATATCCATAGGAGGAATATGTTTGTAGAATTTTCACAGCACAATTGTTTACACATTTTGGCCTGAGAAATGGCAATGGCATTTGATAATCCTGCCTAAACCCGATATTTCGAGGACTACATGCATTTCCATGATGAGCAGGCAAGATTATGCATCCAGGATACAAATATAAATACACTTGGATGAATGCAAGAAATTGTAAGAACATTGTAGTGTTATTGTACATTCGCTGAGAAAACATTAATTGTTTGAGGTGGCTGATTGCTGGAGTGGCACCACTGATTACCTGCATTCAAAACTTGGGAGACACCGATGATTAATGAACGTTTTTAGGTTCATAGTTTTTGACAAATAGTTCACTACTTTAGCCCACTAGTGTGTTGAAGAGTGAAACCACAACATTAAATGTTGTGAACTATTTGTCTTTTGTCAACGTGACACTTTTTTGCTGATTGGCCGTGTCGGGTGGTGGAGGGTTACGACACATTTATAAATAACGCGATCTAACCCAAAAACGTTTATTATGAATAATATTGGTCGCGAAAGCCTACGTGTTAAACTGACCGATGATTAAACTGAATTCTCTAATGGAGAGAGTTGATAGTCGGAGCCCAGTCACCAACGACAGCATAAAAAACACAATATTAAATTTGGTTTTGCACTTAAATTGGCTGAATACTAACTCTGAGAATAAAATATCGGTCTGACTTTAATTCAATGAGGATTTCCCTCTCTGGCAGGGTGGCTGGGATAGTGCTTCTCCCTGTTGTGGTAAAGAGGTCACTCGAGATGTCAAAGAAAACTTTGTGACATCTCCAATGAATTGTTCTCTAATATCGAGCGATGCACTCGCTCTGCGAGAGATTCAACTGGAATTTTCATTTTAAGATAGAACACCAAGAACACAATTTGGGCGATGACATGGCTCAGCAGTAGGGTGTTTGCCGCTTGCTGCAGAGGTTCACGGTTTGAATCCAGTGACTGCCCTGATTAATTATTACTGTGAGTGTAATAGTGATAATAATACCACGTGTCGTCAGCTTCACAGTAGATGTTGAAGATGCTCTGCTGTCATTCGCTGGAATAGATGTTTGTGTGCCTCCGTCAGAGTCCAATTTTTGGATTATCAATAGCGATTATTGTCCCCTACTGGCAGACTCATGCCTCAGTTCACGAATGCAGATGTGAATACCCGTCTTTTGAGTTCTCAAATGGCTAAATAAAATAATCTTTCAACTTGAACAGTGGATACATTTGTTTAAAAAGTGAATTAAATGAAGTGTTTGCTTTAAGTGTGTGTTTTAGATACAATGAAGCGTCTCTATATGTTTGCAAGCGGCAGGTGGGCAGCAGCAGGAGCCAAGTGAGACTGATGGTTCTGTCAATATGGCAAAGCAAAAAGTTTATAGGGCCGTTGCTTAAGCATGCAGCAGACATTTATCAATGCCTAAAACAGCAGCCTGCCAGAAGCAAAGGCCCTTCTCAAAGTCGGCTTAAGATGTTCAAGAACAGGTGCATGTCAAAGAAGCATCAATACACTGAAATACAATTTACAACTCACAATAGTCTTCATTAATAGTTGCCACGTTATATAGCATATATCGAAACATAAGGAAATTAACTTGTGTATTGCATTACATGTTGTAATAAATATTAGTTATGTTAATTTTAGTAGTTACTTGTTTATATATATGTATAATTTAAACCAATATACCAGCAACATTAAGTGCACAAATTATTAACTAGCAAGCGCACATCTTGACCTCATCATTCTCGAATGCTCCTGACTGCCCTCCCCCCCCCATGTCCCCACCAGTCTCCACTCCAACCGTACCATTCAGTGATTTCTACCAAATTAGATTCAATCACTTGTTCTTCAAGGCTGCTCACACCACAGATGAAATTTATTTCTAACCCCCCCTGAAATATATTCTACCTTTCTTGCATCTCACGCACGCTTTTCGGCAATATTTCTTTTTTGTCAACTCCCTTCCCTTAAAGCAACTTCGTTCACCATTCTATTTCTGCTATTTTCACTGGGCCTAAATGACCTTGCTCCTCTTGAAACCAAGGTCTGCTTTCTGCTCTCTTGTTGATGTCACAAGAAACAAAAAACTCCTTCCACATACTTCAGAGAAAATGTAGAAAATATATAACTGGGATCCACGATCAATTCTGAAAAAATCGAATGTAGCAATCTAACAGAAATCCCACTTTTAAATTGTAGAGGATTAATACATTAATCTCACTTCATATGTGTGCATCTGTAATGGGGGACACTAGAAAAGGTATGTTGTTGCTATTAAGGATTTGTTCTCTTCAAACCTGGCCAATGATCAAATGGTTGACCACAAAAAAACGTGGAGGTACAAACCAAAACGAAATGTACTAATTTCAAATATACATGTTGCCTTGATGGGTACCCATCAAATGTCTAATTGCTAATGATATGCTTCTAAAGACAAACATTGTTCGGCGTTATATAATACACACATATAACTTATATTTCCTAACTTGTTTATGAAGGCCTTGGTTTGTGTAAGCCTGGATAACTGCATCAATTTACACTGAATCAATTTACTTTTTATAGTCTCCAAAAGCCGGGCATAATGGTATTTTATATTAATTTATCTCTTCTAGAATCTAATTGATTGTAGGTCCATGCAGCTTGCTCATGTGGTTGGTTGACCTCTAAATTGTCCATCATTCCATTCTCTATGATCTTTGTGAGCAATTTATATTCGTGTGATAAGAGGCTAATGGTCCTGTAATTCAAATCAGATTTGTCTCCCTGGAGGCATAATTTCACGATTGAGAAATTTCATTTTTGTGTAAACGTTGAATAAATAGGACCGCTAATTTTAATCAAATAGCTGGTCCTGCTTCTTTGATGATGTCCACAGCCATTTCATGTGTTCTGAGAGCTTTTTATTTCATCAGACTGCCAAGGGCAGTGGTTACAAGTGGCGGCGGATGTGGTTGAATAATCTTGACCTTTGCCATGATAGGTTATTTTGGTAATCCAGTCAAATTTACCAAGGTTGAGATATGGTCAGAATTGATTTCAAACCACAATATGAATAATTCAATTACAGAAAGATAGCCGTTATTGTTCATTCGACACTGCCAGATAATAAACTTGGTTGCTAAGAATTAAGTCTATACACAGAATATAATAATATAATCAAGAAACACATTCTATTATGAACTGTGAGATTATGTGTGTTTAAAGTAGCCTTTAATAGGTAATCTGATTGCTGGGCATGGTGAATGAAATTGAAAAGAGCATTACATGCCTCAAGAAAATATAATGCCTGGCCAAATAGGAATTGTCAGATATAAAATATGCTAAAGTTGCATCGTTGGCCCCAAGTGAATGGGTTGACATTACAGTTTTTTACGTAATTCTAAACACTAATATAACAAATCATACAGAAGGTTAAAGATTTGGATTGAAAAGAGCAAGATGTATATAATGGGATTTTTTTGTCTCACTCTTGATGTAGGTATTGCAAGCCAAATACATCTCGAAAATTACAAAACTGGATTAACGAGCTGAAAGTATTATGAACTGTCAACGATGCCACACTCTTTAAAACATGCTCAACAAATAAAACAACGTTTGCTACAAATGTGCATTAGAAAGACAAGTGTGTCGAAACCAGTTAAGGTTTAACATTCTAATCAGAGTAGACACATACCCAATTACTGTTCAAACAACATTTTTGGCCCGTTATGAACGCCTGATATGCATTCATATTAAATGTTCACTTTGCTTTGAGAAAGCTTCACAGCAGAATGTTACTTCTTGCTCATCAACACCTTAAACATTGCTTGTTAGGGATCCCTTGCTCTTTACATATGTCCACAAACCATGGAAGATGTACAAATGGAAAATTAAAAACTCTCCGGTGTCTGCGGCTGTGGTCACCCAGCAAAGACCGTGGAACACGCCCGATTCACAAATTCAAAGGAGGCATCATCACAGCGGTACACCATTCCGCTGCTGCTGCTGACACAATCATCTGGCTCAACCACTTCAATGTAAAGTCATGGTTGTTGCTCTACAGTAACATCAGACATAGCAAGAAGAAGATTTGATCGTGTATGGATGGACTCATGTCTAGAGGCAAATGTTCTGAGATAATAAAAAAAAATCTCGCAACATTGAACCAAACAGCCACCAGCATGACATCAGCTGCTATCTTATCTTATCCGAATGGGGCAGGCTTAAACTCAGGATTTCAGACATGATGTGCAATAGTTTTCAGTTGCTAAGTTTCTGTCGCACAATGTTTGACAAACTTAGAAAGACACTCTGGTTTGTCGATTAAAACACGTGTTACATAAGTATTGACAACAGAAGGAGAGCCATTTTACGCTTTCACGCATAGAATGCTTATATGAGCTCTGCATGGCGTTTTCAATTGTATCAGCCGTAGCAATACTCTTATTAAGCGCTTTTTGAAAAGGAAACATTGATTTGCACATCATTGCACCGATTCTGAATTTGCTTTCCAAATGTTATGTTTAATTTTTTTTCAAAGCAGTTTCAACAAATATTACTTATATCATATAATCATAATATAATTTGTACACAAAACATTGATTGTTATATTTATCTTTATTTTAAAAAAATCACTGGTGACTCGCTGGCACTCATTGGACTACTGTCAAAACGAACCTATGTAATTGAACTAATTAGGCTTCATTTTGGAATAGCAATAATATTGACAAAAATATTGATATATTTTTGGTACAAATGTGTTTAACTAAATCTGTATCATTTACATTATTCCAATACAGTAAATGCAATTGAATACAACAACAAAAAATTACCCTACCCAATATGAATAATTAAAACACCAAGCGAAATCCCACAACAATGTTCAAGTGATCTTACGTGTCAAAGTGCCGCACAATGTGAATGAGCGGGAAAAAAGGGATGACTTGGGCAAAGTGGAAAGCACAGTCAAATTGGTAAGTATGAAGTAGGGAATTGAAGGTGGGAAGAAGTGGGGTAGTAACTACATTATCAGCTCAGTCGGTCAGGTGGGGCCCTAATATTTGATTTGTCTCGCACGGCCGCACCAAGGCTTTTATACTGTTGAAAACACATCTAGTGGTGGTTGTACACCACTTCGCTACTGCTAACGCAATTATCTGGCTCAACCACGTTAATGTATAGCTGTTGTTCGACAGTAACATCAGATATAGCAAGAAGATGGTGGTTGTCAAGGGGGCCTCAAGTCTTAGCTTTGGCCTCCAGGATGGTGGTGGTGGGGGGTGCAAGGCAACTCCTGCCCCATCGCTGGATAGGCCAGCGGTGGGAAGCTAGCGGGGAGCCAAACATCAGTGGGGAGTGGGTTCCAGAGGGCTGGGGGTGGGGGGGCACCGTCACTAAAAGGGCGGCCAACGATTGCCACCCAAAACGAGTGTGGGGTGTGCAGGAGGGCCATAATCGGCCGAACGCAGAGGGCGAGCTTGGCTTGTATGCTTGGAATAGGGTATCTGATCACTCAGATCTCAGGTGGGGTTGGGGGGCTAGACCTTATACAGTAAAGCATTAGTTTAAATCATTTTTGTATTGCTTTTTCGGTTAAATAACTATTACATTCCATTTCTAGGAAAAAAGGAAGACACGTGAAAATATTTAAGCGTGAAATGTTCCCAGCAGTAATTAAAGAAAGAAATATATATCACAAATTTAAAGTAATATGGTTGGAATTGGAAGTGATACCAAGTCTACGCTAATTACAGGAGTGATGGATGTGACAGCGGATTGTACAGTGCGTGGAGTACTGAGCAAATAAAGCCAAGATACACCCCACAGAGGGATTCAATCAAGGCCGTAATCTATATATATAAAATCGTGCATGTCTGTCTGTCTGTGTATGTGTGTGTGGATTTCGGACCATACGCACTTTCATTGGACGGCGGTTGCCCCTGGCAACGGCTAGCAACGCCTTCGCCGCTTTCATTGGACGGCGGTTGCCCCTGGCAACGAGTAGCAACTTTTCGCCGCGGGGTGGACGCCATTTTTAATAGTGCGGGGGGGGGGGGGGGACCGGCACCCGTACCCAGCGTTCGCCGGGTGGGAAAATCAGGCAAGGCGGGAGGCTCTGCACGGTGCTTGGCCTCGACACCCAACACGCCACTCTGAGGTAAATTCATACAAATTTCACGTCCTCTACAGAGTGGCGAGGGAGGCAGAGTGGCGAGGGAGGGAGAGTGGCGAGGGAGGGACTCAGCCTCAAAACGAGTAACTGGTGTGGCGTATTAACATCGCCACTGGGGAGACAAAGGCGGCCGGCCGTGGTGGATACAAGTCCCGGGCGAAGCCGGGTAGTACAGCTAGTTATAATATATATTGGGGGGGACACACCAATATTCAAATATGCTCAAAATGCCCCCCACCCAATATATTGCTATAAACAATATCAAAAAATTGCTATGTAAATAAAAACAACAATTTGCCAAACTTTGGCCACAATATCTGGACTTGTCTTCATATAACAATGCATAGATATGATTGTGGTTATGGTTGTACTTTATTAATCCCTAATCTCTGCCATTACATCCAGCGAAACAAGAAAAGGTAAAAAAAAACAGAGAAATGTAATACAATACACTATTAGACATTATTGTAAAAAAAAATCTATCCCATGTGTTAGTGATTTTTTTTTTCTATTTTAAGCAGGAAATTAGTTTTCAAATTTAGATTTTTTTTTTTCTTGGGGGGGGGACCGCTAGACCCCCTGAAAGATTTGGTCCCCCCAATGTTGACTCCATGGCTATGGCCTTGGATTCAATAAGGGCTTGGCTGTAATATTTGGCGACTGGTCTGTGATAAAATAACAATAAGCGCACATTGCTTTTTGCAGCTTTAGAAGAATGTTCCCTCACCCACATTAGCTTTTTCTCAAAAAAACTGGAGCATACGTGACAGTTTGTCATGCAAGCACTGCATAGTTTCCCAAGACCAATTTTCCAGACTGCATGCACAAACCTGGTGCATAATTATCACTATAAAACGTATATATGTAAATCTGCAAATGTTTGTTCATTCCATTGCTGGTAGAAGAGCCTGCACTAGAGGGATCTCTAGACAATACCCTGCAGTCTATAGGTTTATTTTGGTCGTATCTTCCATACTGGCCAAACGTTTCGGAAGAGTAGCCATGCTTTACCCCACAATTCGCGACCTGCCGATCAACTAACTGTGGTGTATCCATTTATACTGCAGGCTGGAGATGTAGGGTTTTAAGAAATATAATTTAACTGACAACATTTTTATTGAAAGTCCAGTATGTTAACCATTGCACACGATAGTAAACTGCACTTGGTGGACTTCCTGTGGGATCGTGGTGTACTCCCTTATCAAGTAGGTAGGTATATTTACCAAGGCAGTAATTATAATATATATTGGAGGGGACACATCTCCCCCAATATTCAAATATGCTCAAAATGTCCCCCCCAATATATTGCTATAAAAAAAATTGCTATGCTATGTAAATTAAAACAACACTTTGCTAAACATTGGCCACAATATCTGGACTTGTCTTCATATAAATCAATGCATAGATTTGTGTTTATATGATTGGTTAGGGTTGTACTCTGTTCATCCCTAATCTCTGCCATTACATACAATGAAACAAGAAAAGGTAAAAAAGAAAAAAAAACAATGTAATACAATACACTATTAGACATTATTGTAATAAATAAATACATAAATAAAGCCCATCCCATGTGTTAGTGAAGTTTTTAATATTTTAGGCAGGAAATTAGTTTTCAAATTTAGATATTTTTCTGGGTTGGGACCCCCAGACCCCCTGGAAGATTTGGTCCCCCCCCAATGTTGACTCCATGGCTACGGCCTTGATCTTTACTAACTTGCAGTGACCAGCATGTTGAAGTATGATACCATAACCCTCATGGACGTTAAGCCTAAACCATAACCCCAATTCCCCAGCAGCTCTAGTTGCAACAGCCATGACAAGGTAGATTAATGAGCATGGAGTGCTAATAATCTCTGGGTACAAACAGTACACTGTCTGAATTTGATAATCGCAATACATGCAACACGTGGATTATGTCGAGCGAATCAAATCATGGCAAAATTAAGAAGACAAAAACAATTTTGGACATATATTTTTTTCAACTAAAATATTGGCAATATATTTTATCATAAAGAGAGAGGAGTAGTTGTAATTATGGAGTCGTGGGATTCTTGGTTTCTCTGGGATTCAAAAATAGCGTGTTAGTGTTCAAGAGAACTTCATATTGAGTTACGAAATTAACCTTAAGTCTCTGAAACCACTAAAACTGTAAAATATTTGAATTTAAATATATGCTTTGATAGCAAGTCAAGAAGGTATAGTCCGGGAGCTCCCGGAAAAAATCAAATAATTTTGGACATTATGAAAGAAGTGAGATCAACTCTTGGATCAAAATATGTAATGTTTATACAGAAATGAAATACCTCAATCCCTAAGTTAGCTGTAATGACTTACAACGCTCAAAACGGCCTTTGTCCTTAGAACATGTAGTCCTGTCCGGCCCCCAGACGTCTGGTAGATACACACCTTGCACTCCTCAGGCCAGTCCCTGCTAGCACAACCTGGAATTTTTTATTCTACACTGGGCGGTAGGGCCTTCTCGAGTGTTGCGCCTAATATCTGGAACTCTCTTCCACCAATTCTAGATTTGAAGCTTTCATGACTGCAAGGATTCATACTCTTAGTTCTTTCGGTAAAGTCACGTAGGTAAAAAATGAAATAAAAATTTATAAAAATAAAACAATAAAAATCACGACGTTTCGGAGGCAACACAAGCTTCCGTCTTCACCTGAAGACGGAAGCTTGTGTTCACCTGAAGACGGAAGCTTGTGTTGCCTCCAAAACGTCGTGAAGACGGAAGCTTGTGTTTCCTCCGAAACGTCGTGATTTTTATTGTTTTATTTTTATTTTTACATTTCGGAGGCAACACAAGCTTCCGTCTTCAGGTGAAGACGGAAGCTTGTGTTGCCTCCGAAACGTCGTGATTTTTATTGTTTTATTTTTATTAATTTTAATTTCATCTCTTCCACCAGCAATCAGATTGGCTCCGAGCTCCGAACAGTTCAGGAAACTCTGCAAGACTCGTTTTTTCCTTTAGCTTTTCCTTGAGTATGTCTTCTCATTTTCTATATTTCTATATATGTCTTATCTTATAGGTAGGACTACCTTCGATTAACTTATACTGTAAAGTATTGCGATGCCCTCTTTAGTGGGGGTGAATTTGTACTCAAACAATACATTGAATGAATGAATGTAATGATGGTTCTATTAATATTCCCATCAAAAAGGAGACAAAACTGATTTGAATAATGACAGGGTCCATTAGCCTCTTACCAAGTGTATATAAATGATTCACAAAGATCGCTTTAATAGAATGAACAACTTTGAGGCCAATCAACCACACGATAACATTAGAATGATCACTACAATCAATCATAATGTAGAAATGCAATTGAATAAATACATGAATACATACCTTTGTGCCTGGCTTTTATAGACAATGGAAATGTGTTTTATTCAATGGAAACTGATGCATCCATCGAAACCCTCAATATACCAAGGCCATCTTGAAAATATCTATTGACATTATCAAAACCAGAGGTGTGGACTCGAGTCATGTGACTTGGACTCGAGTCAGACTCGAGTCATGAATTTGATGACTTCAGACTCGACTTGGACTTGCATAACAATGACTTTGTCCCACCTCTGAGGTGTGGACTCGAGTCATGTGACTTGGACTCGAGTCAGACTCGAGTCATGAATTTGATGACTTCAGACTCGACTTGGACTTGCATAACAATGACTTTGTCCCACCTCTGATCAAAACTATCTAAACATATAGTACACCTGCACTGCATGAAGAAAGTAACTAAAGATATATCGAAAGTTAGTGAGCCAAGAAGATACTCTCTCACCAAGGCTATTCACATGGACCTGAGGACGGCTGCTTGTGTTGTGGCCGAAACGTCGTGAGAATTTTATATTTTTTATGTTTTAGTTTTATTATTTTATTATTTCCCTTCTACGTGACTTTACCGAAAGAACCAAGAAGATGAAACCATGCAGTGACGAAAGCTTTACATCGAAATTCGGAGATTGTTTTAGAAGTTTGAATTGGAAAAATAAATAGATGAATATCAATGAAGAAGTATTAACCATCTCAACTTTTCTGAAGACGTAGTATTTAATTATTATTTTATTTTATTTCCATTATTAACTTTTAATTTTATTTTTTACCTACGTGACTTTACCGAAAAAACCTAAGAGTATGAATCCTTGCAGTCACGAAAGCTTCAAATTTAGAATTATTTATGACAGCCCAGATAAATGAAATAAAGAAGATAATCAAAGAAATATGACAAAAAGAAGGCATAGCTGGGCACAAGAAGAACATGCCCAAAACAAAATTCGTGAAAAATGCGTTCGCTGTACAAGAGAAATAACTATTGGAGTGAAACGACTGGAAAACACTACAGTGCATTGCATAATTAGGGCAGCTTCCAATCATCAAAATGAGTTTCACAACCCGAAAATAATGTATCCTGATCTACTGACTGAGCCAGCGGGAAAGGTGCTGAGCAAGCCAGGGCGTCTCTCAAGCAATTCCATGCACACACACACGAGACACAGCCACCTTGCCTTGGCTTGGCTTAACCGGGAGAGTCGGGCAACTCGTCATCTGTGTTTTGGTGGCAGGAATAGATTTGCACCGGGGTCTGGTGGTATTTCTTGAACTTCTTGAACTTTATTTAAATAATTCTAGATTTGAAGCTTTCGTGACTGCAAGGATTCATACTCTTAGGTTTTTTCGGTAAAGTCACGTAAGTACAAAATAAATAATAATAATAAATAGAAAACATTATAGAAATAAAATAATAATTCACAACGTTTCGGAGGCAACACAAGCTTCCGTCTTCAGGTGGAACCGTCACAGCACAATTGCTGTATCAAGTAAAGAGAAGTCCCAAGAGACCCGACCTTATATATACTGGTTAAGGGGGGAGGAGCCAGGATGGGCCGCGGGAGAGGAGTTGTTGTAAGATGGTTAGTACGGCTGCTGCTGCTGGGACTGAGCCTTTGTCATGTAGATGGCAGAAGCCGATAAGCAAGTCAGTACCAAGCAGCCCCTTGCTATGCTGCTGGGTGGGTAAAACTCAAGGCGGGCCACCAGTGTGTGAAAAAAGAATCTAAACATGATAAAACAAAACTGGCTGTCTATCAGTAAACTGTACGGTAACTAAAGAATAGTACAGTACCTGTCAAATGGGATGGTCTTAATGTGTAGTTAAATCTTTTTATTTATTTATATAGACTGCACAGTTTTGATATACCTAGGCCGACTTCAACTTTTTTCTGACTTGGGTCTCTGAAAAATGTGCCAACCTTACATTATTAGTAAGTGCCACTTAGCTCTCTTGGGTGATTTTGAGCCAGTGATACAAATTCCACATTGCGATGACACGCGCCAGTATATTCGTAGAACAATCAATGTTATCTTTCTGATAGGCTGAGTTTAACTGGTATTTAAACAGTCGCACCCAGATGGATGAGTACCAAGCAAAAGTTGATTAAAAATTAAAAAAAGACGAGAGCGAATTGTTGATACATTTTGACTTTTAAACCCCTATTTGCAACATAGCACACTTGTGATACTAAATCTACAATTCAGAAACCCTCATACAGGAATACCTTGCACTTTTGTCTGGTTAGGGACCAGAGCATCGACGAATGTCAAAAATGGACGAATGTCAAAGCAGAGCCTTTATTTAGCTTGCAAAATTATTCTGGCCCATTATGAATATATTAAAGCACAAAAATAAGTATTTTACAGTAATCACAAATTTAAGTACAGTATGAATACTGTACACGTGTTTAATAACCACGAATATAACTATGAACACTGTAGTATTATACTGTCATCACAAAAATAACCATGAATTGTTCACAGTATAATCACAGAAATAAGTACAGTATTAATAATATATGAATAAACACAAATATAAGAGATGCTCACTGAACGACTTCTATTCAAAGATTGAACGAAAGAGATGGCGCGTGGCGCGAACGTCGTGGAAGGTTTGTGATGAAATCGGACGAAAGAGGAATGCACATGGACGAAATTTTAAACGTGGCTATGATTGAAAACGGCCGAAGAGGCGAAAGTCAAGTGGACGAAAGTCAAGACACCGCTGTATCATGCTTTGGTTGGCATGGCCACATGACAGTGCATTTAGGGTTCCTTTCCTGAAAGGGTGAACTGTGTGGTTAAATCTGTGATAAAGGCTTGATACGACTAATCCCTAGAGGCATACGATGTTGGATGCTAACAGCTTGTCTGCTTTGCTTCAGATTCTGAACAAAACACTAGAACTATTGCGATGTAACATAAAGACATGACCAGAGGCGACTGTTGCTGCACTATTCCACTGTCTGCTAAGAACAACAAACACAGGCAAGACAAATGTCACGCAATATTAGAAAGAGTATATGTGTAGCTTGTAGTTGAATCTGATTGGTACGTCAAATATAAGCCTTTTTATTAGTAGTATTATTGTTTATAAATAAAGGAGCAAATATTGTCAATACTAAATATGAAAGTACACTTAATTACGTATATTAATACAATAATAAAATGACGTATTTTATTTCAAATGGTATAGGTGGAAGAGTAGGACCAAAATTCCATTGAGAGGGACTCTCTAGAGCCGAGTGGAGGCCCTTATGCCAACAGTGGCATGAGCAAGAAATTGCAGGGCTGCACCCTTACCATTTACTGTGATTGATCAATTTTACTTATCCCCATTATTGTCATCAAAGTTAAAAGTATGTTAATTACCATATTTATATGTAGATTGCATTACAATGCGGAACCCGTGACAAATTCCAATACAATTTTAACAACTAAACAGATGGATAGACACACAGATGCTTTTCACTACTTTAATAAATTACCGTATTTTAAAAGCATACGACAATAACAAGCAAACCTTTGCCATGCATGTTATCAGAAACATTGTGGCTTAACTTTACATCATATAATTTAAGGACAATTAGATTGTCATGCTTTTGTTTTGTCGGTCAAAATATAAACATCACATCTTAAGACAAAGCAACCCAGACATTTCAAACATGCTTTAGCATAAATACAATTTACATTTTGTATTATATTATTGCAGGACTGCACCCTTACCCTTTAGCACGGTTGGCTACATATGGTGCGAAAGAAGTTCAACATACATATAAGCATCATGTATTTATTTTTACAATAGGTGCAATCCATGAACATCACAGAAATAGCACTTGTGATAGACCCAACGCACAAGATCCGTGGGTTTGATCTTCCACGAAGCTCATGTTCCACCCTAAATTGCGTCTGCATAAACCATGGCAGGTGCGGCTACCTGATGCACAAATAGAAAATTAAAAACTCTCCAGTGTGCGACTGCGGTCATTCAGAATAGACCACACAACATATAACGACGCAATACCCCGATCCACAAATACAAAGGAAACATCACAGCGATGCACTCTGCTGCTCCTGACGCAGTTATCTTGCTTGACCACCTGAATGTGAAATTGCGGTTGTTGCTCTGGCCATACGAAAGAAGAAGACAGAAATAAATCGTGACGGTTCAGTTGTACCCCACAGCCATTATGCCCAGGCCCATGGCCAGCCAAGATGTAGCAGGTGGTCACTAAGTGAAGCAGGTGGAATCATGATAGCACCCATAGGGAGGCAGGGCTCTGTTGAGCGGAGGGGCACCGCTTTCCAGCAGGCACGACCCCTTGGCTACAGCCTCAACCCTCTGCACCCAATGTATCCTCTGCCCAATGCCCATTCCGACTCACCGCCCACCGCACCCACACCACCTGGCACCGATGAAAGCATAGTATACACCAGACATCAAATCAAAGTATCGTGTCTTCCGATGTGTTGGGGTTCAGAGCACTGAGTTGCCATGGCTGAGACCTTGGGGTTTGAATGCGGGAAAACGCTGGTGATTAAACCGAATTGATGGTCTCAGTCCAGTCACAAACGACTGCACAATAAAACATTCGAATGTCAATGATTGTATTGAAAACAATATATGCTAAATCGGATTAAGTGCATCAGTCGGCTAAATGTTATCTCTGAGAATAAAGAATATGAGTTTAAGTGTCAGGCGTCCAACGTTACTCTCTGTTGTAGCAGGGCAGCTGGGAAAGTAGGAACTCAGAAGTAGTTCTATAAAATCAGCTTCCACAGACTTTTTACTAATATTATGCAGGTGTAAAAAAACGTATCTGTGGTTTTCTTGTGCGTTTTCTGTATGGAGTATTAATGTTATGACTTGACACTTATGAAAAAATAGGATGGAATTGGAAAAAAAGGCAAAGAATATAAAAAAAAGAGTATAGTGCCACCATGCCCAATTATTCAGCACCACCATCATCTTCAATACAGTGGTCCTGGGACAATGGTTTATGTCCCACTATTCTGTAAGAACCATAGCACAAGTAATGAAGACTGAGCAACTATATATACAAATACATTCGGATACCATATTTGAAAGATGTTGTTGCCAAAGCAACAATGTAAATTCAACTGAAAATAGGAACAAATAAATAAAGCCCACAGTAGACTGTCAAATGAAAAGAATGAACATTTATTCAACAGTACTTTCAAGGTTGTACCCAAAGCCCAAACTGTCTTCTTATTTTTAAACGTATTTAATAGTGCAATAATATGTATACATAGTCGCTGACTAGTGTAATCAGCAAATAGCATTTCACCACTTGCATAATGAAATCTTATTCACAATTTTCTTTACAAAAGGTTTTGAAATATATTTTTTTATTTACATAGCAAAGTCTAAAACAGTCATTTGTATGTTGAGTGGCAGTGAATGATCAGGTAAAGTTATTCTTGTACAATGGTAAGCAGGCAGATAAAAGCCAGGTGTACCAGGATTTTGCTAATTCAAACACAAAGCAATGAATAAATACGTACATAAAAGCACAAGCATAATGAGTTTTTTAAATATATATAATTACTTTTGATATAATTAAGGTATCACTGAGAATAGGTATTCAAAATGAAAGGCAAAAGGCAGAAGAAATGTGATTATATTATTGTATTGTATGGATACTCCCTTGATATGGAACGGTGATAAAGGAGATGTTTACAAATATTTTAATCTTCTCCTGTTCATATTCATTTGC
The DNA here is from genome assembly GCF_015708825.2 of Lethenteron reissneri. NCBI lineage: Eukaryota > Metazoa > Chordata > Hyperoartia > Petromyzontiformes > Petromyzontidae > Lethenteron > Lethenteron reissneri. Next base: position 6,910,796 of record NC_083805.1, read on the forward strand.
ATTACATATATTCCCGTGATTTATATATAAGTAAAGTATCAATTTGAAAATATATTTAATCAAATCTGGAACTTTAAAACAAATATTTTTTGGGGTGTTTTGATTCTTTCATAATGATAATAATACGATTGTCATACTAATTTACAGCCCTCTGTTAATCCATGAGGAAGGGTCAATTACGGAAATGAAGAGAGCAGAGAACAAAGAGGGAAAGAGAAGATGGCAGCCAAGGTCTTGCGGTGAAGGCAGAACATCAAAGAACAAGCCAATCCACTGCTGCACAAAGGCCCCTCTCCATGCCAGATTAGTCGTGAGGGTTGTTTGATGGCATTTAAACAAGCTGGTCAATGTTGATTGGTGGAGCGGGAAGCCAGGGCCGATTCAGATGATATGACTCACCAGTATTCTATGCTTACATATGGTAGTATGTTCAATGTCGAGGTCTATAAGCCACGTGGGCTTCAGGAGAGTTCATCCATGTAGATTTGCTATTCTGTTAAAGGGGTGCAGACCACAGTGCTTCACTACATCGTTTGGGTTGCATGGTACACAATTGCATTGTGGCTTGTCACTCACCACTTATATTCGCCATGGCTGCTGTCTCGGCCTCGCGGTGCGCTGCGTTGCACCACTATCCGAGTAGTTAACCTCTCATTTAATAAACCTTCAGAGCCAGGGTTGAACATCCGACTCCAACGTATTAAATGAATATAACGAGGTAAAACTGATGGAAAAACACAGCACACAATACAGCATCTGTTAATATTTGTGTAGTGACATCGTGGATGTCACTGTGTAATGCCGGGCCTATAGAGGCACGGCATGCGATGTATTGACATCGCGGGCACTACATATATGTGGGTGCAGTACCGGCTCTAGAGGGGCTCTGTGAGCACTGACTGGCAGTGCTGGATGGCACCATGCTCTGCGTACAGTACCGACCCCAACAGGATAGGGTGTGAGAGTGCCGGCCATGGGATAGGGGTTACTAAGGGCCATGGCACTCTGGTTGACCCCGAAGGACACGTGACCAGTAAAGTCTACACTGGGCCCCCAGGTGGGGGCTAGGGGTGGTGACGTGTCAGGGCCGAGATCCTGCTCGAGGGTTCTCAAAGGTGGTCGTAGCTAAGGGCAGAGCCAGCTACACCACGGAGGATATAAGCCGGGTCCCCAAGAGGGACTGGCTGCTGTGGTTATCCTGAACAATCTACGTTCTACATCCGAGAAGATTCACCAACACGTGGACCTGGGGTCCTGTCCGTTGTAGCTACTCCCAGTGTAATTAGTGTAATTAGCCTGGTGCTCCACCACCATAGGTTGTTATCTGGTGAAGGGGCAGTTACCCCTTTGTGTTGGCATCAATAAATGTGTTGCCTCCAAAGAGTACGTCTGAGACTCAGTTGAACTCACTACACTTGCAATATCAATACAATTCTAGTGTCCCGTTCAGAGACACTCGGAGACGGTGTGGAGGCAACACGTTTATTACACTCTCCATAATGCACACGGCAGGTCCTCTGCCGGCATGACGGTTTTCCGGCTTCTCCTTGTGGGCAGCCCCCCCTAACCTGTTCGGGGGTCCAGTTTATATTCCCGGCCCAGGGAGCTCCGTCTGCCCCTTTCCACGCCTCCCTTCGCACACAGGCCGGCTTAACGTATCCTGCAGTGTCATCCACCGATGCCACTACACAATGAATGAACACTGCAGCATCATAACATTGGCTTAGATAACATGAAACTCAACAATAGGTCCTAGATGGACCAGGCACCGACATTAGCATTGAATAGCTATACAACAAGAGAATAAGCTACTGTGTTAAATAAGGTCACTTTATGTAATCACCATACTGCAGCCTAAATGTACAGTGCTGCACATAACACTGAACTGTGGATGAGATACTTGTTCATCCCTGCTCTCAAGAATGCATTAAATGCATATGGGCACAAGTCTGGCTCGACTTATACAACCACAAATATCTTTCACAATAATGCAAGTGACAGGCTTCGTTGTTAACTAGGCCTCATATTAATCATAACAATTTAACAGCATTATAAAGGCATTTACAGCATTATAACGTCAATCCTAACATTATAACAGCATTCTCAGTATTATAAGAACATAAACGAACTTACAGACAATGCTTATTAAAGTCCCACAATGAACACATGCCCCAGTCTTCACTGAGACGCTATTTGTTCCTCCATTTTGTACTCTGTGTAATGGCTGACACCCTGCCTCATGGCTTAGAGAATCTTAAATCGTAACTTCCTGGTCACGTGACCAAACTCAACACTATATCAGGAAGTTCCTGTGTAATCAACACCCCCATATCTGCCGTGAGGCAGAACAGCTGCAATACCATCTGTGGTTGTGAAATTCGTAACACAGCGAGCCAACTGCCCCACCAGTTCTCGGCCCTTTGAATGTCAATATACTGCAGTTATTTTTTTGTAATCCTTTTTTGTTTATCATTCATTTATTATATTGTTTTACCAAGAGGTAAGGCCCACTGAGCTATTTATCTCTTTTCTAGAAGCGACCTGGCCACAAGTTAGAGCTTATGTGGAAATGTCTCGTAGCCAAATGCTCTAAATGCATGTTTCTAAATGTGGAGGAAAAAAGCAGGAGGATGCGGAGAAAAATCCACGTAACCAGGGGGAAAACATGCCAACTCCAAATATACAGGCGTCAGGGTTAGGATCGAACTTACGACCTCCTCATGATAACAGGTTCTCAGTCACAGAGAAAAATAAAAAAAATTGACTTGTCAATATGGAAGCACTGCACTCACGACAAGGAGCCTGTGTAAATATTTAGTTTATCTGCAGCAATAGCAGGATTATGTTCAATCATATAGGGCAGGTGAACCACTAATCAACTTCAGTGCGATGTGATCACCAACTGTCTTGAATTCACAAGCATATATGGTCTTCAGTTGGAATCGTGCCTTGGGCTATATACAAACGCCCTTTTTAAAATAAAGTGCTTTCAAAGATCAGAACTTTTTAGGTGATACCATTTTCAGCAAAATATGTTTCTGCATATCTCCGGGTTCACATTTCTGAAAGTGCTCACTTTAATGGATTATTATGCGATGCTACTCATATGTACTGACTGAATTCTGACGTGGTGACAATAATAATGGGAGCCTCAAGTCAATGGACTAGTTCCCATTCGTCTTAAAGAAATTTCAATAATATAATACTCCATGTCCCTTCTACCGCCGTATATGATAAAAGTGCAAACTCTTTTCCCCACAACGTGACCGTTGGTAATATTTCCATCAAAACGCACATTCCTATCGCAAACGCTTGATTAAAAAAATTGTGAAATGTTTGTTTTGATTTAAAGCTTTCGTGACTGCAGGGATTCATATTCTTGGTTCTTTCGGTAAAGTCACGTAGAAGGGAAATAATACAATAATATAACAAATACAAATTCTCACGACGTTTCACACCTGATGATGATTGCTTGTGTTGCAGTCGAAACGTCGTGAGAATTTTTATTGTTTTATATTATTTTATTATTTCCCTTCTACGTGACTTTACCGAAAGAACCAAGAATATGTTTGTTTTGTTTAATTTGTTTGGGTTCCAAGATAACCTCAGCTGATAACTCCAAACTGCAGTAGGATATTTCCATCCTGTGTTTAGAGAATGAAAATACAGGGTCATACATTTTCAGGCACACGAACACAACGAATTGAAGGGTTAACAATGGGTTAATACTCAAATATTCAGAAACACATGTCAAATCCATTCAATCAGCAGTAAAGTGAAATGTAGCAGCAATTGCAACAGAGGAACCATGCATTTGCTTGCTTTTTATATCATGCTTAATCAGTGCTGATCTTGCATTGCTGTGATCCTGGACTCGAATCCAGGCAAACACCTTGGATCTATCCAGGTGCTGAAATAGAGTGGCTCATGGTTGCAGCCCAGTTGCCAATATCTGCATGCAATAATCATCACAATCTATTTGGTTCTGCACTTAATTCTACTAAATTTCAGTTCTTAGAATTAAACATGTGGCAGTGATTAGTCTTTGCATCAGACTATATCAGAGGTCACTTGCAGGAGTAGTTCTGTAATATCTACTTCAGTCGGCTGTTTTCTAACACAAAGGGTTGCACTGCTTTGTGAGAAAGATAAAAATGTATTATTTGTCTCTTAACACCAATAGCAGAGTCATGACTATCGTGGGGAAAAATACTTTTTTTAAAGAAATGCAGAATACTGATGAGGCTGGTAGCAGTTACCGGCGAAACGTCGTACTCAAATTGCTAATGTTGTAGGTTTACTCTCCAGCACACCGGTGTGCTGAACGAGTAACTAATTGGCATGCTTTGTTTACGTGACAAACCTTACTAATTGGCTGTGTCGGGTGGTGGCGGGTATAATGACACATTTATATGTGTAATAAGCCAACGCCATCTCCTGCATTATTGTGGAGTTACGTTTACATACTGTCATGCAGTCCACGCACTATCAGTAGTATGGATTCTATCTGGGGGAAAGGTTATTCGGCGGATCTAGTATGGAAACCTCTGGAACATTCCCGAAGGTTCATAGAGGGGCGTGGCCAGAGGCGGGGCTTAACCTCGGAGAAGGGAATATAAGCAGGGCGTACAGCAACGTTAGGGGTCGGTGTTTGAAGATCGAATAGGAGCTCCCCGCCGCTGCTGCCCCGCCATCTCCACCTGTCACGTGGCGGCTCGACCTCCAGGGGCAGCGCAACTACGACAACGGGTCGGCATCCGCGGAACGAGAGGAGTGGCTGTACCAAAGTCTAAATAAAATTCCTGAAGTACTTACCATGTCGAGACACTTATTACATATGTATGCGATCTAACCCAAAAAACCTCTATTATGGATGCAGAATACTGTTTGTTTAAATTTAACGAAAGAAAAGGATGACAGGAAGCAATGCTCCAACCCCAGTATTGGGAGCACTAGATTATAGCTCATTGTGATGCACTTGCCAACTGATTTAATTTGTAAAGCAATATAAAAAATATTGGAGAAAGGTTTTTTGTGCACAAAACATCAACATAGTTATTGAGATTTGCAGAAATGCCAACCATTAAATAGCATCTAGTGCTGTTACCGTCGATTGGATTTTTTTCTAGGCATTGGCTTGTTGATGTCAATAGATCAAACAGTCCAAAAACACTCCACTGTGCTCTTACTTGCCATTTTATTTCCTGCACCTTCGATTAGCACAGTTGGCTACGTATGGTGCAAAATATAGATAATCAGCTGCATTTTGCAATTGTGCGAATCGGGTAATTGTTTATCTTTGTTCAGAAAACTTGTTGTACATGACTTTTTGTTTTGCTCATATTTATGTTATATCCCGAATTTGCAACCCTCTGGTATTCGATCACTGAATTAAATTCATTACCATTGGTTATTATTATGGCCTGCATTCAGAAGTGGATCGAACATGGATGATGATGATGATGATGATTATAGCAGTTACATGCTCCAATTATAATCTATGATGTCTTAAATTACAAAACCGCCAAGCATTTAAGTGAACGGGAATCTTAAGTAGTACCTATTAATGTTTCCAAATGCCTAACAATGAATAACTATAGAAGATGGTCCTGAATTTTATCGATCCTTTTTATGTCTTTTTACATGATCGACAATGTGTTTTAGCTAGATAATTGGACAGGCCTAATTCCCCCTGATATCAAGAAGGAGCACTGTTAAGCTTATTTTCCTAGTCCGCATTCATATATTAATCGCAGGGGAATAAATTACATTGATGTTCATCTACTAATGGCAGAATTGGCCAAAATATCTACACGAATCAGGCCCAGAAGTGTCCAATCACAAGTCTAGCAGGGCAGTGCATTTGTATTGTCCCACAGAAATACTTTTTTTTTTTTAAACTTAAAGTAACCAGTTCTTTTTTATCCAACACATCAGGAGGTGCACTTTCCCACATATCCTGCTAAAGAGAAATGTTCATCAAAGGGATAGTCTTTAAACAAATAATCCTCAGAACTGAAATGTTACTAAATTGATTGAAATGTTTTATTTAACATCAGAGAATTTTGCACAGCCATTGGTGACCAGGCTGAGGCCAGGCTGAGCCAGGTGCCTGTCCAGATTCAAACCCTGGATCTCAGCAGGGCTGGCTCGGTGTTCTTACTTCAGGGCCACCTAGCTACTAATTAAAACATGTTATTGTGTTTTTATTTAAAAATAACCTGGTACAAAGCACAAATCGTAATGGGTGGGAAGGCGGCACAGACATTCCGCGAACAAAAGCCCCAACTCAGTCACTACCTGGGTTTAGGGGAGGAAAGAGAATTGGGCTCACTGCCCCACCCAGGTAAGAAGTACGAGCAGGAGTGGAGGTTTTTATATGGAGAGGGGCGGGGAGGTGAGAAGATGAGGAAAAAAAGAATGGGGGGTAGAAGGAACAGGGAGGGGGGGGAGGTGCATGTATACAAAATTTACCAAACAAAATAACTTACACATGGACGAGTGAACTTATCGCCAGCAAAAGTCTCGCAGAGCAGTTATTAACTCTTGTCTATCCCCGGAACCAGCTACCAATTCTTAAAATGGAAACAGAAAAGGTGAGTCTGTGTGCATTATTTGCATGTGTAGTGAATTATTTCAGAGACACTATTAGGAGACAACAACATTTATTCTACACTTTACACGACACCGTTACACACAGGACTAATATGCCTGTCTATCACTCTTGTTACCCACGGGACTATAATACACCTATCTCTTTCCTATACGGGATAACTACAATCGGGTCAGAGCAGCCACGTGCTGTCTGACCCACGATGTCGAAGACGTAGACGTAGCACCTCGGTTCCACTTCACCCACGGACAGCCCCGATATGTGATCAGGGCTCCCCTTTTATCCCTCTTGGCACGACCTGGCACCACCCTCGGCCTCGCCCCCTTTCTCGAACGTTCGCAAAGGTTCCCGACAACCTGGCACATGCTACCTGCCCGGCACCGCCCTTAACCACGCCCCCCTCAGAAGCTTCTCAGATACACCACCCATGTCCCGTCGGTCACCTGTTCCTCTTACCCTTCACCCCGGCCCATCACGCGCTTCAACCGGAGCCGGGGTGACTCGTTTTCACACCCCCCCCTCTGCCAGCAGCCCTCACCACGTTCCGTCGTGACCAATTATGCGGAAATTACTCGCTGCGCTGGCGGAGTGGCTATTCCCTATTCTGTTGGTCGGGCTCCTTTGCCTCTTTCTGATAGCTACTACGCCCCCAGTGACCCACTATGGTACTGCACGGTGTGCTAACCTCTGTCCCCATATTTCCTTGTTATACTGCACTCAGCGCTACACGCCATAGTGATCAATTTTACATCACTACACATGTACAACTAAGCAGTATACTGTATATATGCAAATACATCTTAACAACGGTTACATTTTACCCATTTCAGTTTTGAGATGATTGTATTTTGCCAAAGAAGCGGTAATTGCTGGGATCCATTCTGTGTATTGAGCAAGTCATTACATATTCAAGGTCGACACTGACCTCCTGATGCTAGAAGAAACTACCACTTTATCACCATGCTGTTTCATTGAGCTTTAAAGTCTGCATACACAGTCGTGAACGCCTTCATAATCTGGCATGCACACAATGGGAAACAAATATGAACATTAACATTTGAGCAGTTATTGCCAGTTTCAGATATGAACGTTTTTATTATTAATGGTATTTTCCATTTGATGATTTGGCATGTTTATAGTCAACCCTGCTGATATACCATGCCATTTTGAAGTCAAATTACCCCACTGAAGTGTAATTATTTTGAAAGCGGTGATTATATCATACGGTTTGTTTATTAATACATTATGTCGATAATATGTAAATACATTTCACCTAGGAAGGGTAGTAAAAACTCTTTGTAGTTATTTCTATAAGGATTGTAGCCTACAGTATTCTGAGTAATGGATAACTCCTCTTTTCCGTTGGGTTGGCCACACTTTTATTCCACTTATCCACAGGGAGAAAATTGGGGATAACAAGGTGAATCACATGCCCGCCTCCTCTTATCCAGGAAAAAAAATCAGCATATAAGATGCCGGTCCAAAATTAACTATGGGAGAGAAAAATGCAGATAATCACAGATGATTGGCAGAATACGGCCACTCATAATTATCGGACTTTTTTTCAGATCCCATGGATAATAGGATAACAGAGGTCCGCAGGCTACATGGTAATGGAAAAGAATAGTTCTCCTGGACATAAAGTACTGAATGGGGATTAAAGCAGGCTGAACTTGAACGATTAAACTGGTTCAATATTGTTGGTCTCTTGTCTTTTCTACAAGACTCCACATGGTCATGTTTGAATAAATGTTGTCAGCAAAGAATGTATTCATATAATTGTATCAGCTATATCGAAATAACGCAATGTCTCTTATGTTGGTATGCATACAAACATAACTTTATGATGGCTATCTATATATATAAAATCGTGAATCTGTCTGTCTGTCTGTGTGTCTGTGTGTCTCCGGAACATACGCACTTTCATTGGACGGCAGTTGCCCCTGGCAACGGCTAGCGACGCCTTCGCCGCTTTCATTGGACCTGGCAACGGCTAGCGACGCCTTCGCCAAGGGCTGCAGTTTCATTGGACGGCGGTTGCCCCTGCCAACCGCTAGCCACGCCTTCGCCACTTTCATAAGCTCCGTAATTAATTAAATTATAGCCATTACACAGTATTGTTGGAGCGCTAGGGGGGGGGGGGAAGGAACGCCACCCGTACCCTGCCTCTTCCAAGTCGACAATTTTAGGCGAGGCCGCAGGCTTTGCACGCTACTAGGCCCCGACACCCACCACGCCACTCTGAGGAAAATTCATCAAAGTTTTTCCTACTCTTCACTACACCCCCACCACAATGTGTGCTATTAATATTACTTTTAAACCCAACACGCCAAACATCGATTACTTTAAAGTTCACTGTACAAATACTCATTAAGCTGGGTGAGCGTACTGACAGTATATTATGTACACTGTAGCCTGCTTATTAAGCTCTGTCAGCGTACTGCCACTCTATCATGTAGACTCTAGCCTGCTTATGAAGCTGAGTGGGTGTACTGGCAGTCTATAATGTAGACTGTAGCCTGGTTATTATAATCGATTCTTTAAATGTTCTTTGTACAAATAGTCATTAAGCTGCTTTAGCGTACTGCCCGTCTATTATGTAGACTGCTGCCTGCTTATTCAGCTGGCTGGGTGTACTGCCAGTCTATCATGTACACATTAGCCTGGTTAGGAAGTAAAGTTAGTCAATTTGTAACACGTACGCTTTCGCAAACATTATTCATAAACAACGTTATTGCGTTTAGATCGCCTTATTTATTAAGGTGTTGTCGCCCTTATCCACCACCCGACACGCCCAATCTGCACAAAATTGTCACGTTCATAAAAGACTAAGACTTGACTGCTTTAGCCCACCGGTGTGTTCAAGCGGAAAACCACAACAATTACCATTTCAGAGTACGTCCTTTCGCTGATGCTGGATGCAATTACCAGCCAAACGTCGTACTGTTCAGTTGTCTGTCCATCTGTGTACGATCGCTTGCGAGGGATTTGCCGGGAGGCACGTCCCGTGCCCCGCGATGGGAATACGCATGTCACTGTGTATGTGTTTGTGTGTATGTATGTGTGTTTGTGTGTATGTGTGTGTCTGCGTGTATGTATGTGTGTGTATGTGTGTGTCTGCAGCAAGCGCGTGTATGTGTACCTATGGACACGCGCGCGTGTGTTGTGTAGGGGGAACGGTAGTGTAGTGGTTAGCGTGCTGTCTGTGTCTGTGTGTGTGTGTCTGTGTGTGTGCGTGTGTGGTGTGTGGGGAGCGGTAGTGTAGTGGTTAGCGTGCTGTGTGATCTCCCAAGCGAAATGCTGAGGGAGGGTGGCGTTTGTGCACAGACTGCCCTATATGACATCATAACAACAGTCTGGACCACTGGACGGGTTCCGCAGGACTGGAAGGATGCCCTGGTGGTCCCCCTCTTTAAGAAGGGGGACCGCACAGACTGTAACAACTACAGGGGCATCTCACTCCTCAGTGTGCCGGGTAAGGTCCTGGCAAGGATTATTCAACATCGCCTTGCTAGGCACGCTGAGGAGGGGCTTGCGGAGCCCCAATGCGGTTTCAGGAAAGGGCGGTCCTGCACAGATGCCATATTTTCTGTCCGTCTGCTACAGCAGAGGTGTAGGGAATTCCAAAAAGACCTACATCTCTGCTTTATTGACCTGGTCAAGGCCTATGATACCATCAGTAGGACTGGACTCTGGGTTGTTCTTCGTGCTTTCGGAGTCCCTGACCCTCTGCTCACGATCATTAAGGACCTTCATGATGGTGAGCGGGCCCGGGTAAAACTACGTGGCCGGGAGTCGGAGCCTTTCCCTGTACACCTTGGGGTGCGACAGGGATGTCCTCTGGCTCCCACATTATTTAACATCTATTTTGACCGCGTAGTTCGTGAAGCCTTCAATAGCTGTACCGGGGGAATTTCCATTTGGTACAGATATAATGGGAGGCTGATCGACGCCCGGGTGCGATCAAGGGATGGCTCCCTATTGGTCAACCACGTTATGTATGCCGATGATTTGGTAATAGCTGCTCATTCAGAAGAGGAGTTGGAGGCGCTGCTGCTGAGACTGGAGCGTGCCACTAAGAGGTGGGGCCTTACCATCAGCCCCACCAAAACCAGGCACCTGCCTGGGTATTTTGTACCATCGGACACTCCACCCCCACAACTCCCAATTGGTGATGGGGCAGTTGTGGAGAGAGTGGAGAGTTTCCCATACCTGGGCAGTGTGCTTATGACCGGCTCCAGTCTATCAGCAGAGGTCTCACTCCGAATCAGTCGAGCGGCAATATCTTTTCATCGGTTGCGTAACGCTGTGTGGAAGCTACCTGGTCTGTCGCTCCGCACGAAGCTTCAGGTCTTCTCGGCCACGGTCATTCCCTCCCTTCTCTACGCTTGCGAGACGTGGACCCCCCTGGTGGAGCATCTTCGCCGGTTGGAAACATTTAGGCTGGCCTGCCTACGATCCATCCTGGGTTTAACCAGGCTGGATTGTGTGAGGAGCTCACAAATCCTTGAAAGATCTGGGCAAAGTCCCATCAGTGAGCTCCTCCGGCAGGCAAGGCTGCGTTGGCTGGGTCATGTAGCCCGCATGCCCAGCCACCGCATGCCTAAACAGCTTTTGTTCGGCCGGATCGAGGGGGCTAGACGGGCGCGGCACGGGCTGGAGAAGAGATGGAGTGATGTGGTACAGGAGGACGTGGAGCTGAGTGGACTTGCCGATGACTGGTACCAGCGGTGTCAAGATCGGCCTCAGTGGAGGAGGCTCGTGAAGGACGCTACTGGGCAGTTGGAGGCAGTCGCCCTCCAACAACAACGGAGGGCGGAGGAGCGACGCTCACAACAACGAGCGGAGCGCCGGGTGGCTAAAGCACAGCAAGTTGGCACAGTAGGGGGCACAGGTGGTGCATCAGCCAGTCATCTCGGTCATCTCGGTCAGTCGACCAGTGGCACCTGGGTCTGCCCCGTGACCTCCTGCCAGCGGGCTTTCGACACTTCACGTGGCCTCAAGGTGCACTTGGCCTGGCACAAGCATCGTGGTGACGTCACCGCCACTTAGTGGCGAATGGCGGTTGTTGTTGTTGTTGTGTGTGGTGTGTGGGGAGCGGTAGTGTAGTGGTTAGCGTGCTGTCTGTGTGTCTGTGTGTGTGTGTCTGTGTGTGTGTCTGTGCGTGTGTGGTGTGTGAGGAGCGGTGGGTGTAGTGCTTAACGCTACGCTGCGCTACCAACCCGGCGAACCCAGTTCGATTCCCGCTCACGGCCACCACCGGTGACGATTATTTGAACCTCCCCTAGGTCGACTCTGCCTCAAACGAGTAACTGCTGTGGCGTATTAACATCGCCACTGGGGAGACAAAGGCGGCCGGCCGTGGTGGATACAAGTCCCGGGCGAAGCCGGGTAGTACAGCTAGTACTAGTATAATACATGAATGATGTGGTTTTAATTAACAAAAAAATGTATCTACAGAAGGCTACTGCATCTTAACTGGACCCAAAGAGTGACCAACGTAGAAGTAAGAAAAACGTTGCACATATAAGGAGACCTGATGATGCAGGCAGTGATGAGAAGGAAACTGTTACTATGTGTACACATATCTAAGATGTACAACAACGAGCAAATTAAAAGTGTGTTCATCTTCTTGGTTCTTTCGGTAAAGTAACGTAGAAGGGAAATAATAAAATAATAAAAATAAAACATAATAAAATAATTCTCACGACGTCTCCCCGACAGACCTGGTCTTCACCTGAGGACGGCTGCTTGCGTTGTGGCCGAAACGTCGTGAGAATTATTTTATTATGTTTTATTTTAATTATTTTATTATTTCCCTTCTACGTGACTTTACCGAAAGAACCAAGAAGATGAATCCCTGCAGTCACGAAAGCTTTAAAACGAAATAAAAGTGTGTTGCTTGGAAAAATTGAAGGAACAGGAAAGAGAAATTGGTGCCAGAAAGATGTGTACTCATTTATCATATTGGCACAAGGCAAATTAAAGTGGAAACAAATGACGAAATGTGCAGTGGACACATACTACAGGCTCAATCTTAATTATGGAGCTTTCGTGACTGCAGGAATTATTCTTTGGTTCTTTCGGTTAAGTCACGTCTAAAGATAAAATAATAAATTAAAATAAAAGCATATTACGACGTTTCGATTGCAACACAAACAAGAAACGTCGTAATATGCTTTTATTTTAATGTATTATTTTATCTTTAGACGTGACTTAACCGAAAGAACCAAAGAATACTACAGGCTATCTGTCCACAGATCGTGGTGATGATGATGTCTACTAACTTAAAATACTGTATGTGCATTCGGGGGGTATATAATCCAAGTGTAATAAAAGACTCCGTCAGGCACTGCTGGTCTCCGTTGGTCTTTTATTTAGGTTCTTTCTCCGCACCCCGCTGGTCTCCTCCGCAGACCAGCATCGTCTCACGCGCGCCCCACACGCGCTCCCTCGTCAGCTCCTCCACTCTTCCTCACACCCCGCTGGTCCTGATAAGGGACCAGCGTCTCATCTCGCGTGCCGCGCACGCTCCTCCGTTAGCTCCTCCACTCCCGCACTCCGTACACCGCTGGCCGACGTTGTGCTGAGGTCCTTCGGCCACATGGCAGATGGCGTGGATCTCCTCTCGCCACCCAACGTGGCTCAGTCTCTTAATTTCCCCAACTGACCCCGATCTCTTCTGGGCTCCCACTTATATCCTCTCCCCCCACGTGACCCTGACTCCTCCCCTTCCGGATCATCATATCCTGCCTTCCCATACTGCCCTGCTGGCTCCGCCCCCATTCACCTCGCCTCCCATTGGAGCCGAGGTGAACGGTGGCCCCTCCCACGCGCCCCGCAGACCAGGCTCCGCCCCCCAATACCCTGGGCCGTGTGATTGGGCCAGAGCCCAGCAACAACCCCATTTACGCTCGCATTACACAAGCATACAACTTTTTTCAAAACAAGTGCATGAGCTTAAAGTGCTATTTTACCATGAGATGGCCAGGAACTCTTTACAATCAGTGGTCTCGTCCACAGTATAAATGAAGATAATTTACACCAGAAGAAAATGCTCTCCTTTTCCTTTTTGTTATAGAACATATATTGAGCTAACCACAACTTTGCTTTCCAAATGATGACTTAAATTTAAGTGTTCATTTACAAAAGTATTCCAGAATAGTTACACAGCTGCTAAGGGATTCAATATCTTTGTATTCAGACATGTTTGCCAGAAATAATGAAAAGCACTTTACCAAGAGCATGTCATACACAATTAGTGTCCAAAGCGCATTACATTTAAGTATAAAAATGCGAAGACTACATTTCTGTAAATCTTTTAAAATAATGTGCTCATACATTTTAATGTGAGTTACAAAATGCATACATCATTAATCTATGCCTATGCCTCTGTTTATGATTTGATGTTGTACAGGGAATTATCCTAAATCTTAAAGAATGTCGAGAATTCTTAAATAAAATAAAAAAAATTCCCACAATGAAATCAAACATTGTGAACACATTTTTACACGTAAAGCAAAACACATGTAAAATATGAAGGGAAATAACCTTAAAGAAGGCCGTTAGGACTTCAAAACAAGAAAAATATGAAATGGAATAATTATTGCTCTGGGATTAATGATGAAAAGTAAATGTATAAATTACTCACAGAGATGGATCAGCATCAGTGTCCTCACCTGGAATGGAGTTGTCGCACACCAATGAGCCAACTTAGAAAAAATGCACCCATGTCTGTCCATGCTGTGATCTGCCTTTTGCCCTTCTTGCAAATCTGTCAGCAGAAACATTGAACAATAATTGTCAGCAAATTGAATGCGCTCATTTTACTTTTAAAAAGGGTCGAAATAATGGTGCAGTCGTGTAATTTAATTACATGCCAATGCTCACGTTTGAGATATACATATGCTTACTTGATTACATATTACACTATGTAACACAAATTTTGTTCCTGGGTAGTAAGTGTTATTTGATAATTGCTTATGCCTAAAAAGTATATAAAATGGCTATTATTCCCCACAAACTTTGCTTTTGTGACCAGGAAAATTATATTTTGAAATGTACCTATTTTCAATGAAAAAACTGGCGAATTTGTGTCTTTTCGTTCTCATAAAGTCAGAAAAAAACAACATGTGAATAACATTTTGCATGTATTTATACTAAAGTAATACAAAAATTACTACAAAAGATTTAGAAGTTAGTAGTTTTTCGATATTTACGATTATACTGTAAATCACTTTCACGAATCAGCCACCAAATGTAGTATCCCATCATGTTCTCGTTATAAGTCCAGTATATCCTGGTGGAAGCGCTGGCCCTGCTCCTCCGAGTACGCTCCCATGTTCTCCTTGAATTTATCAAGATGAGCATCAAGGAAATGGACTTTGAGGGACATCCTACAGCCCATTGTGCCGTAGTTCTTAACCAGTCTAAACCAGCTCCACGTAGTTTCGACCTTGTGATTGCCCAGAAAGCCACGAACCACTGCGACAAAGCTGTTCCAAGCTGCTTTCTCCTTACTAGCGAGCTTCTTGGGGAATTCATTGCACTCCAGGACCTTCTTTACCGGCTTTGACCTTTGCCTCAGACAGTTTAGGGAAGAAGTCTTGAAGGTACTTGAAGGCTGCCGACTCCTTATCTATAGCTCTGACAAATTGTTTCATAAGGCCCAATTTGATGTGCAGTGGTGGCATCAGCATCTTCTGGGGGTCCACCAGTGGCTCCCACTTGACGTTGTTCCTCCCCACAGGGAACTTGGTCCGCTGTGGCCAGTCCCATCTGTGGTAGTGCGCCTTGGTGTCCCTGCTGTCCCAAAGGCAAAGATAGCAGGGAAACTTGGTAAAACTGCCTTGGAGACCCATCAGGAATGCCACCATTTTCAAGTCTCCGATCACCTCCCAGCTGTACTCATCATACTTCAAGGCGTCCAGCAAGGTATTGATGCTGTTGTAATCCTCTTTGAGGTGCACCAAGTGAGCCAGGGGAAGAGACCGGTACTTGTTACCATTATGGAGCAGCACGGCTTTGAGGCTCCTAGATGAGTTGTCAATGAAGAGGCACCACTCATTCTGGTTACAGGTGATTCCGATTGCCTCGAACAGACTGGTCACATTGTGGCAGAAGCAGAGCCCATCTTCACGGGTGAAGAAGCTGCAAAAAAGTTGGTGACGCTTCCTCTGATTTGCGACTTGCACACTTTCATCCAACAAGTTCCACTGCTTGAGTCTAGACGTCAAAAGCTTGGCATTGGACTTGGTGAGACCAAGATCTCTGATCACGTCATTGAGGTCTTTTTGGTTGGGGTAGTATGGGTTTCTCTCCTCAGCTCCATCTCTAAAATTGTCATCTGGATCTACAACGTCTTCTTCGCTCTCTGACTTGCTGCTTTCTTCTAAAGACGGCTGCTCTCACTCCGGAGGAGTGGGTATGGGGAGCTCATGGCAGTGTGGCACCGGGGCGATGGATGAAGGAAGGTCGGATACGTGACAGCAAGTGCATTCTTGCCAGTCCGGCGTTTGGAAGGGTCTACCATGCAGACGTAGCAGTTGCTTGAGTGGTCAGTGGGTTCCTGCCAATTCTTGGGATAGCGAACTTCATGGCTCTCTTTTCCCCTCTGTACCATCCTACAAAAATAAATGTATTTTACCCATGACTAATGTGTAAGAGATTCTCGCAACATTTTTTTTTAAATGATCTTTTTTCAATAACATTGAAAATTGTTAAACATTTTAAAATTAAAAACTCTTTACAATTTAAAATATTTTAACAAATTTTATCACATAAAATTTTGAGCAACAATTGTCCATCTTACCTACCAGAGTTTGTTTTGCATTGCTCGCAGGTGAAATGAGGTGCCGAGGGTTTGTCTTGATCCCCGACAGGCATGCCGAAATATGCCTTGTCGGCCTCATACATCTTAGCAGATGCTTCCACAGAGTACTTTTTCGTTCTTATCTTGATAAATTGGCCGCAGACATAGCAAAATGTGTCTGCCGGATGCTTGCAGCCTCTTGATGCTGTCTAAGAAAAATGCAGATATGTATCCACTTAGGCAGCTGAAAGTAAACTGAACTGGTGGGCTTAAGGTTCCTGTATTTATACTACTATTTATATTACTAAAAAGTTCTAGAATGTTCCAGAAGTTATTCCAAGTTTACTCAGCACTGAATCTATCTGGAATGTTCTGGAACATAGGTAAATTTCTAAATATCACTGTCCTGATCACAAAAGCAAAATGTGTGGGGAATAATAGCCATTTTCTGTACTTGTGAGGCATACGCAATTGGGAAATAACATTTACTACTCAGGAACAAAACAAAAACATGTTACAGTGTTATAATTGACTAATACAATATAAAAAGTTGTATTTAAACAAATGTTTGCTTTCTAAATTGAACCCTTACCTTAAAATATAATAATTTAAATACATAATAACGCCCATTTCTGTGTTCACCAAGAGATGAAGGCCTCCACCATACCATGTCAACCATGTTTTTTTTTACAATACTTCACCACGCTGGTCAGTGTGGGTTGATGATGAGGTGGGGTGGGGGTTAGACCGGTTCTGATATCACTCACCACTCATTTTAGCCATCGCTGGGAATCAAACTTGGGTTATCGGGCTCATAGTGCAATACACTATGTGCTTGTACCTATGCTCCAATCTTCAAATGGATTTTGATCGCAGTGCTTCACTCACACCTCTCGAACTGACCACGGGAGCTCAAGCGCCCCCCACAGTGAAGATGCTGGGTTCTAGGCTGCGCCTCCATTGAACCCTACTGTGTTATTGGCATTAGCTTTCTGAGGTTTTCAGGTTGTACCGAGTGTTGTTTGGCATGATGTCTGACATTTCGCTCCACGCACTGGGAGCTTTTCCAGGAACGAAATTATTCAAATTAGGAAGCCCCCCAGCACGTGTAGTGTGAAATATCAGACATTGTGCTGAACAACATGCGGTACAACCCAACAATGCATCGGAACGCTATACCGCACAAACTGCGATAACCTACAGAGTAGTAAAATTATCTCCTTAAGCCCCTCAAGCACTCCATTACGATGTGCACCGGGCATGTAACAATGCATCGATTCAGCTATTAAAAACGATGATTACGTTCACAATAAGTGAATGAATCAAATTGTGTGCGCAATTTTTTTCATGTTGTGTGCGAACAAGAATAAAAATGAGAAAACATCACGAATTAAATGTTAAGCATGAAACGTAAACAAAACAAATATTTCTGAATTGAATCATGGCCTCGAATTGTGCCAATTAATCAAATTGCTGCAGGGATAAAATTTCTACATGCCTCATGGGCCCCCTCCTCCCCTCGATGCAAGAAGCTAAGATTTTGCTTTTACACAAATCCAAAACGTCTCTGGATCAATGCACCAACTAACTTTCCATCTATCTCTTCAATGCAGACTATAAAATATTTTCTAATGCCTTCACCGTCAAGCTGGAAAAAAAAAACCGCCCACAATAATCCATAATGACCAGACCTGGTTCATTAAGGACAGACAGTCCACCAGCAACACTAGGACCCTCATTACCGTGGTATCGATAGCACGAAAGATAAATACTGAATCCTTTCCAATTGCCCCAGATGGCTAAAACGCCTTCAATGGGGTTGAATGACCCATTGCATTCACCTTGTTGCACACAGACAAGAACGACGACTTCCTACGGCCTCCATAACCACGAGCAGCACTGGTTGACCTCTAAAGACACGAGGGACGTGAGAAAGACTTTCCTCCCATCGTCACATTTCTTTTCAGACTCAATAGAGCTCCCTCGTCTTAGTCATCCGGAAAGAATTGTCGACAACTTGCTCTGCTTTAACTCATCAGCGCAAAACCTCTTGTCTATATTTAGACCATAACTTAGTCTCGATAGCCAAACTCCACCACTTTATCCCTAACCTCACGTAAGGATAAACTTTTGCATTTATTGAGCACTTAAATGCTGCAACAGCATTTCAAACCGTTCAACAATGCAAACGATAACTATAAAGCATCGAACGGGAAAAAAACAGGAAGAATTTGTAGAGGGATAGGCAAAGGAGGGCAACAAATTTAAACCAACATTAGGGAAAAGAAAACAACGATAAAACAACAAAACAGGGCACAAACAGCCATCAAAGTCTGGAGAACACATGAGAAAAAAACGCTCTCATAAAATACGCAGGCGACGAGCTACAAGCCGCAGCTAACAAATCAGAAATCATGCGCTTCTCGCAAAGTACGCATTGACTCCGGTATTGGCACCTTTGCCTGGAAACAGACACACATCAGATATCTCGGCACGTATATCAGCAACACGCTAACCAAACTATATGTCAAAAAATGTCACCGCCACACGGTGTGAAACAAAACATACCACTGGAACTCTCTCCCTGGCTCAGATGATAATTCAGCATGAAATATTCCAGCCAACCCCCATCCCAAAGCCTTACTTCAAGATCATCATCTTTACCATCTCATCTTTCATATGGAAGCAAAGATCCCCCCCCCCCCGTGTAGCCTTTAAAGACTGCTTGGGAAAGTGCTGTTTGCGAGCACCTATGGAAAACAGGCACGGCACACGTGGGATGGGGTGGCCAGCACCACGCCCAGCTGCCTTTGTATCCCAAAGGACGATGTTTAAACATCGCACTAGGTCATCATTTGAGGGTGGGTAGACCTAGAGGAGGCGCAGGACTGGTTCTGATCTCATTGTCACTGCAGTGCCGGATTATCCTAGTTTTAAAAGTAGTTACATATGCTACAGGCCCCGCACTAGCTTGTCGGCGAAAGCGGCCACCCTCTGCAAATTAGTGAAGAATACTGACCTATTGTGTTAATGCTCTGCCTACACGGGGCTTCACGAGCTCTCTTTCTTAAAGCTTTTGTGACTGCAGGAATTCATGTTCTTGGGTCTTTCGGTAAAGTCACGTAGATAAGTTAAAAGAAAATAATCAAAAAGTAACAGAAAACTACGACGTTTTGATCGAACACAAGTGGTCGTCTTCAGGAAAAAAAAGACGACCGCTTGCGTTGCGATCGAAACGTCGTAGTTTTCTGTTATTTTTGATTATTTTCTTTGAACCTATCTACGTGACTTTATCGAAACACCCAAGAATATGAGCTCTCTTTCCTCACGCACAACGTATGTGTAGTGACATCGCGGATGTCACTGTGCGGGCGTATAGGTGGGTGCAGTAGCGCTGATTAACAGTGCTAGATGGCACCACGCTCTGCGTGCAGTGCCGACCCCTACAGGATGGGATGTCAAGGTGCCGGCCACGGGAATGGGGTTACTATAGGCCATGGCACTCTGGTTGACCCTAGAGGACACGTGACTGGTAAAGTCTACACAGGGGCCCCAGGTGGGAGGCTAGGGGTGATCACGTGTCAGGGCCGAGATCCTGCTCGAGGGTTCTGGAAGGTGGGCGTGGCCAAGGGCGGAGCTAGCCAGGCCACAGAGGATAGAAGCCGGGTCCCCCCAGAGGGACCAGCTGCTGTTGTTCATCCTGAAGAATCTACGTTCTATGTCATACAAGAGTCACCAACACGTGGACCTGGACCCAAGCTGTGGTCCGGTCCGCCGTAGCTAGTCCCAGTGTAATTAGTGTAGTTAGCCTGGTGGTCCAACACCATAGGTTGTGATCTTGTTAAGGGGCAGTACCCCGTGTGTTGGCTTAAATAAATGTGTTGCCTCCAAGAAGTGCGTCTGCGACTCAGTTGAACTCACTACATATGCATCACATGGAAGTGGTGAACCCGAGTAAGCAGGAACTGATTCCACCGGTGTAGCCTCTGTACGGCTTGTGAACCCGTCTTTCAGCCCCATCAGGATCCGTTTTCAAGGGATATTCGGTAGAGCCCGTTTCATCTGGTTGATACCACACCCAATGTTCAGCTCTGCCAAAAATGTGCCCAACCACTTCCACCAAAACCACCAGCAATGCGGTGAAACAATCCCAGCACCAGAAACCATATCACCGTAGACACCACATGCACACAAACAAATCTCGAAGACTGTTCGTGAGTGCTGTTCGCGAGCTTAAGGCCATGCCCGGCTGCCGTTGTACCCCTCGTCCTGAGGTTTATATTCGACACCAGGCACTCATTTCAGGCCGAGTCAATCTAAGAGCGGACCAGGATGGAGATTCAGATGCCACTTCAATAATGTAAGCTGTGGCCAAGTGTTGAGCGCGGATTGCCGGATTTGTAGCGCATGCAGTACATGATCGACTGTGCTTCTGCTCCCCCTACACACACACATCCTGGCTCCTAAATAAAACATGTGCACAAACGTGTATGATTTAGAGCTAGCAAGCAGGCCACTGCTGGGGACAGTCGCCATGTGCACTGTTCATGGGCTGCAGCACAGGAGTCGAGTGATTTCCAGTCACCACCATCCCTGCCACAATCGGAGTGAGTGGACTACCAATCTATAATGTAGACTGTAGCCTGGTTATTAAGTTTGGTGAGTGTACTGGTAGCCTATAATGTAGACTTAGTATTGAAATAACCAATAAGTCTACATTATAGACTACCAATACACTCACTCAGTTTAATAATCATTGCTACAGTCTACATTACAGACTGCCAATACGCTCACCAGCTTAAAAACCAGGCTACAGTCTACATTATAGACTGCCAGTACACTCACCGAGGTTAAGAACCAGGCTACAGTCTACATTATAAAAGGTTAAATGCAGATAGCACAGGAAACACAAGACGCTTGATATAAACACACTCCATGAGTCAAGACCATGTGTGCGTACATCAGTAGGGTGCTTGTATCAGAAGGTGCCCATCGCCTTCCTTGCACCAGTGCTACGCAAGGGTGTGTTGCTTCTATCAGAAATGTTCGTATGTATATCAGGTGTGCTTATATCCAGCTTATTTATGTACGTTTCATGTGGATGCTAGGATTTTAGTTGACAATCTAAGCCCCACATCGCATATGAAATATAAAAAAAATAACACGATGGACAATGCCATGCTTAAATATTCACATTGCGTGTGAGCATTTCGTGTGCATCTCTGCGGTCGGGCAGCATAATAAATTCCCTGAGGGCACAAACGCATAAGAAGTCAAGAACAATGCAAATCGATGCTTTCTTGTGTTTGACAAAGCCTGCCGACTAGTGGATGCCCATGTACCTAAAAATTCCCTTTCAATCTAGTGATAGAATACAGATTGCATTTTCCCACCCAAAGTGAATTTGGCATCCCTTGCTGAGACATCGTACATTAGGAACATGTCTCATTGGAGGTGCTGATGATGTGAACAAGACTTTACACATTATATCTGTTAATTGTTTTTCTATGCTAATACCTGTAGTAACACTCTTGCAGGCACATACTAATTAAAGACGACGCTAATAGTGGGTTCAAGACCACTTGCCGAAATGCATTAAAGAAAATACCTTAACCCAAATTGATGATTATATGTAAAGAGGCCCTTTCAAAGCGCCGTTGATGCTTTCATTCACTTAGGACTTTATTTTGTTTAACCGGGCGAGAATATCGGGATAGAGTCTCATTTGCAAGAGCGACCTGGGTCACGAGAATGACAAAAACAACTAAAATAAATCGAATAAAGTACAGCATTGGGGAAATTAGAAATGAAATTAAAAAACAACCGTGTCACATTAGAAGTTCGCCTGCAGCTTAAGTCTATCATTGACAGTCCATCATAGAATATACTATTGTGTGAATACCCTGATAGTAACACGGTATTATGGGGGAATAATTAAATTGATGAAAAAAGTAATATCACTTTGGTCGACAAGTGTGAGCCGGCGGAAATATTCTATGCCACTTCTAGATGGCCGCAGATTAATGCGAGACTTGTTTTCATATATACACACAAACAATGAAAGCAATTCTACGTCTCGAATGCTTTCCCCACATTGTATGACAGCTATATAAAAAAAACATGATATCTGGTGTTGAACGATGTATTCCACTGTAAATTAACACATACATCCATGTACTTGATACAAAAGCAAAAAAATCTAATTCAGCAAGAAATGTTAAACATGATAAAATTGTATGTACACTTCGCATCATCAGCAGCCATGGTCAATCTACTGCTGGATGAAGGCCACACGCACAAATTGTGTATCATTAAATGGACCCTGTGGTGTAGTGGTTGGGCCATAGTGGTAATATGGAGACAGTTTGGAGACCGTCTCACTTTCGGCATTCCGCAAATTGTGCATGAGCATGATCAGTGGCAGAATGTGTGCATGTGTGTTTTTCGTATGCAATCAGCCATCCGTGAATTCCACATTGGTGGAATGACGCAGGTTTTATGTAAATAACGGCTGCTGTCCTGTCGCCAAAAAGGTAGTGTAACGATTGCCAAAAGAGCTACATGAAAACGAATTAAAGGAAGTTTTCATTGAGATATTTCCGCATACGAATGCCCACTATTCATCAATACATGCATTGTACACTATGTAACACGATTTTTTTTCCTGGATAGTAAGTGTTATTTTCTAATTGCTTATGCCTAAAAAGTAGAGAAAATGGCTATTATTCCCCACAAACTTTGCTTTTGTGACCAGGACTTTATGTGAAGGAATGACACAAATGCACACGTTTTCTCATTGAAAATAGGTACATTTCAAAATATCATTGTCCTGGTCACAAAAGCAAAGTTTGTGGGGAATAACAGACATTTTGTATACTTTTGAGGCATACGCAGTTAGAAAATAACGCTTACTACCCAGGAACAAAAAAATATATATATTTTTTGTTACACAGTGATTTATCATTCATGTAGATCCAACAGTGTGATGGGGTTTAGGTATTTCCACGTGGATCATTATGTCCCTGTAAAACAACCGTGACGCACGTGCCTAAAGAGCAACGTTCAACTTTGTTGTTCTGTAAGTATTTTTTTACCAGGTGGATTTTAATTACTTTGGGACTTCAATGACGAGGATAGTTTGAGCTTTTGTGGACTGGAAGGGCATAAGCAATCCCGAGGCTATTCCTGACATAAATTAATGTGTGCTTTGTGTGCAGTGAACAGATGTTCCGTCTCGAGTTTTTTTCGCCGAGGCTCTAAACGATAAACACGTATATATGCCATGCTTTGAAAAAGGCATCATTTGTCCAAAGAAAGGTACATACAACAACATGGCCATTGCATCGTGAATCAAATGCAAAATGTAACGTCTGTTATTGAAAATTGATTTTACAAGTAATTATCATTGCAAGGTGTTTTTGTGCTCTCCAAAACAACCCTGGTTAAAACAATATATTTAACGTAAACTGTAAATGTATTTATAGGAGTGCATTTGTGACAATAAAACACCACTAATTGGCATTTCCCCAAAAAACACAATTTTCTGTTGTGTAACAAATAGATTTTCTAGATATAGGTTAGGAAACAACTCTAATAAACACGTTTTGTGTATGTTTAATAGTAAATCGTGTACATATAACAAGAGTTGAGCTAAAATACGAGCATTAATTGCAAAAGCAAATTTGGGTTTACTTTAAACGTTTCCCAAGTCTGTAGCACAATGGTAAGAGTATTTGGAAAGTATCGCAATACCCTTTCATAAACGTTAATTTGACTAAATAAGCCACTGAACAGATATAATACCAAGAGCTTAAATATGTAAATAGAATACAACACATGCTGTAGAATCATTACACGGCAGATTTGCTCTTTATTGGCTGAATTGCTTAATGCATCAAATACATTCTTTATATTGATGTTGCTCATTAACATTGGTTGTGTATTTTCCCTGTTTATAAGTCCCGTACTTACATTTGTATCCATATGCATTTATTACAATCTGAAAGTATACAATGATTTGTACAGCTGTCATCCATTTATATATTATTGTCTGTTCAGTGGCAGTATCATATCCATCTAAAATAATAACTGAAACAGTGGTTTTAAGTTAGAGATAATCAAATAGGGTACTGAGGTTGCTCAATAAATTTGTAACAAAATGTCAACAGATCTCAGAGTCAAGTTTACAGCATTTTTTTTTTACAAAACAACAAAGAACTTAGTAAAAATGCTTTGTAATGAGAATTGCAAATGCTAGTGGCATTGAATAACAAGCATAATCACAAGCATCATCATCGTCCATGGTCAACCTACTACTACACGAATGCCTCCCCAAACTGCCAACGCCTCGCACGATTCTGAGATGTAATATTCGACCCGGCAGCTGTACACGAACTGATCCCTCTCCCGGGGGGAATTCCAACAAACACATGATGTGCATTATTTTAAGATAAATGTACATTTTAAACACAGTCTTTGTAAATACTGCGTATTTGTAAAGACTGTTTATAATAGTGCAAATTAAGGTACCGAAAGTAAAATCATGCCTGCTGCCCTTGCTGGGAAAAGTGTTCCACGGCTTTATTGCCTTTCATGGCTATTGATTGGTAAGCCTGAATTGATGAGAAATTGTCTCAATCTCTCTTCACTCACCTAAGGAATACGAAAAAAATTAACACGGACAATGGAGCGGTAAAAAAATAAACGGCAATGATCCATTTGAGGGAAATCATACGAAGAGCAGGTTATACAAAATAATATTTGCTACGAATGAGCCTTGTTACAGATAATGCAAATAAAAAAACATTATGTAGGGCTGCGTGAATTGTGTCTGTTGCAATCCAATCATATCGGATCGATGTTTCTCAGTTGATGTAAGATGTATTACCGATAAACTAATCGTATCCATGATAAAGTGGGAGGACCCCATCGCTGATAAGAAAGTTTGCACAATGCCATTGTAAAATATAGCCATTTTTACTGTGAAAAGCTATTTTTTAAATGTATAGCCATTCAACCTATCAGAAACAATCTGATCAGATGAGCAGGACATCACAACAATCTTGATTGTTCACATTCTGATTCGTGCATGGTAAGTGTCGCCATCTGACCTGATCGTATTTTTCAACTAAATTTTAATTTCCTCCATTTCAAAATTGAAATGGTCATATACTCCTCAACATTCTTTTTCTTTTTCATGAAACTAACTGAAATTGTGCCCATATCTTATTAGGTTTTCAGATGGACAACAACATTGATTTTGAAAGGATGGCAGCCAGCAAATAAACGTCCGCATTACGTTCCCTCCTGGTGTGTGATCTTCCAGCAGGCGCTTGCATGCCTTGGCCAACAATCTCATTTGGTGGTTGAAGGGGGGTGCATCACCTGCTTAAAGGCTTGGAATATATGACATCGATGCTGTGGACCCCCCCCCCCCCCCCACTTAATCTCTTCCAGAAATGTCTCCGTCTTGCGACTCACATGGTACAAGCTATGCAAAGGTTAGTCACCACGTGAAATCGTGTCACACCTAAGCTGGGTAATTCTATTTACTTTTGCAAAGGAAGCAGCAGTGCAGATAAAACAAAAATAAACAAAAGATGGTGGGGAAATGTGCACGTTCAATTGTAGGTTAAATCAATTTAAAACAAAACAAAGGGAAGCCAGTGTGTGGCCAAAATCATTACTGCAGTGCATCGTGTCCTGCCCATTAATCATTATACAGGGGTATTCAAGTGAAGCATCTTATAAGTTGAACTATTTCACCATTAAGCTGATTCGACTGATAATGATGAAGCTAAGTGTTGGAACCAAATCCCCTAATATGGTGTTAAATGGATTGAACGATGCTGTGTCAGCCATAGGGAATTCTTCACCATTCCTTCACCACGTTGCTTTTATGCGAATTGGTGAATGGGTGCAGGGGGGGGGGACAAGCTCAGATATCACCTCACCAGCGATGTTAACCGTGGCCAGAAATCGAACTCAATTATGCCAAGTTCATATCGCAGTGTGCTAACCACTGCGCCACGGCTTTATCGAATACATAAAAAACGCATTGTAATTTTACCGCAATTTATTTTTGCTGCAAGGGAATTGATATAGTCAATCTGGAATTTCAAAAAGCCATTGCGATACCATGAGTAATATAGACACTTGACATAATCCAGCTGCATTTGAACAAAACAATTTCTTTGTAGTCTTAATTTGAAGCTTTCGTGACTGCAGGAATCCATACTCGTTGGTTCTTTCGGTAAAGTCACGTAGGTAGAAAAATAAAATTAAAATAAATCACGACGTTTCGGGCGCAACACAAGCGTCATCAGGTGGGAAAACCTTTCCCACCTTTCCCACCTGATGACGGACGCTTGTGTTGCGCCCGAAAACGTCGTGTAGTTTAAGCTGTATGTTAACAAGCCAAACCCAATGGGAAAGCATTAGGATGGTAACAGACGTAGGGGCTACAGTCTTGCTAACAATAATCGTCCTCAACCTCACATTGTCTCACTAATCTGCCCGCAGACTCTGGGCTTCTCAAGATAAAACCATATTACACGTATCTAAAGGAATGCGGCCACGGTGTTAAAAGGTTAGCACGCTGGACTGGTAATCTGGAGGTCAATGGCTCGATCTCTCAGCACGGAAGTTGAAACAATAGGGAAACTTTCCGAAATCCCCCCCCCACTCCACTAAAACCTATGTTCACCCAACAGTATAAATAGGTCCACCACAGTTTTCCAATTGGCAGGGTAACTGTGCGGTGGGGTAAAGTGGGGGTACTTCCACTGATTCCAAGATGTTTGTCCAGCGTGGCAGAGGAGGCTGAATGCCCTCTAGGACCGCCACTCGCAAAGAGATTCTACGAGTGGCTGACCGTCCACCAGCAGTGGCATGAGCAAGGCATTTCAGGATGTGGCGTTACACATTTATAGGTTTCAAAATATATATTCAGAAAATATAAAAATAACTATACAGTACCCACTGGCTCACCAATTCGTACAACAGTGCCTATTTCATTTTCAGGTATTTATACACATTACACATGCACAATGAATGGAATCCAAATATAATATGTTATATGATATATGAGTGACATAGCTCCTTTTTTTTACATATTTCCATCAAGTTGATTAACAAATGACTATTATGACAAAGGTGACGAGGTTTCTTCAAATCCATGGATTGTAATTCCTTTTGTTTAAAGATAGATTATGTTCAAGAGCGAACATACTCTAATAAAAAATGTCTAGATTCATCCGTTGCCTAGATTTAATCTATTATGCGCAGTATTTGAATGTAAAATTTTTCCACAAGTACTATTGAGGCAGAATGTGCAAGGCTTACATTATATTTCTCATATATACCAATGAAGGTGTGCGGAGGAATGGGTAAAGTGTGGAGAAAAGATAAATTGCTAATGCATGAAAAACCAATAGATCACTGATGTACGTGCTATATATACTTAGCGTAAAATGCTGAACTGTTTCGATAAGAAAGCCTTCTAAATTATAATACAAATTTGAATGACCCAGACCATATATTTATTTTAAAAGCTCAATTTCTATCCAGTAAACTGTGATTCATTGTGTAATGTGCAATGGCATGTATTTTCCACGACAGTAAAAATACACTCTGCACCGCAATGATCATGGGAATAATAATATGCATTCTTTAACATAGTAATGACCACATTGCATAAAATAAAATAAAAATACAACGCTTTAAAATTAATGTCAGAAATCTGTGACGTGCATCAGACAGTTCGGCAGACATCAGATTGTTATGTGTCAGATATCATATCACCACATTTTGGGTATACAAGTTGATGCATATAAGGTCAGATGTCTGATGAACAGACGCTTTGAATGGATTCATTCAGCCGTCACCATTAACGTTGATGCTACTTAACCTGAAGCTGAGTGTGATGTGTTAATTTGTATGTTATTTCCGCTGCACATGTTCATGATTAACTATTGCAACATTCCCTTGCGGTTTTAAATACATATTCGTTGCAGCATTGATATTATGAATAAAGAATAATAATTTTAGTGGGCATATAATGTATCAGTCATTTTCAAGTTTGGCAAAGCCTAGATGAAAACTGCCATTAAAATGTTGGGGAATTTATTTATAAAACACCATCAGGTAACACAAATGTCTCTAATCTTTTGGTATGTTGACATTTTTCTTGCAAGTTTAAAATTACATTATGTACTACTAAAAATCTTAACTTGTATCAGTGAGTTTGTTTCTGCCCTAAATAATTGTTTTAAATTACCTATTTTTCATAGGTGACAACAGTACTGTACTTGGGCAAATTATACTGGAGTCAAACCAGAACTTGTTTCTTACAAAAAAAAATCAACATACTAGCAACTTAAGTGCCACATAAATTACCAAACGTGTACAAAGACATTCAAAGGTCATATGTGATTTATATTTTACTTGATGGCATATTATCTTGTTTGTCATTAGTGCTCCTTTATGGGTGACTACACCAGATAATGCAAACATTAATGAGATTACTCTAAGAAGGTGATGGCCATAAGTGAAATATATTTTGTGAAGCGTATGCTTTTCGAATATTGACTTACCCTTTATTTTACAATGCATCAAAATAAAAGATATTCAGTAGATTTTTTTTGTATTCCTACTTGCTATCTAAATGGGACAAATTGATGGAATATTAGTTAGCACACTGCTCCATGAACTCTATGAACCTGGCAACCTAAGTTTGATTTCTAGCCACAACTTACATCAATGTTGGGTGATATCTGAACCCGTCCAACCCTACACTGCTTCCCTCTTTCACAAACCCATGTGGAGAATATTAATTCTTAGTCTCTCCAGGAATCAAAAATAGATTGTTAGCCTTCACAGAGCACTTTAGATAGAGTTGCCCAGTAAACATTATATCTCTCAAACCACCATAAATTAAAGATAGTTCAATATATGATAAACAACAAGGTGACAAGATGTAGATGTAGACCAAATGTGTGGAGAAATTAAACAATATTCAAATAAGAGCAAACACATTATGATGGGTGACTAAAATTTTAAGAGATGAGAGGATTATTGGTTAATTTGGTATCGGAGTGAGGATTGAGACAGCATGCCTATTCAAGTTCGCAACCATCATGAAAGTTAAAATATATTTGTTAATTTTAAATACCCAAAGGGGCCTATAAAATGTATAGTGATGAATCCAAATGAGGAAGCTTGACTTGATTGTCATGGACAAACCCCAAATTGTGAAAGCTGCCTCTGTCCTCAGCTCATCCACACTATCGATAGGATCCTAACAGCAACATTCGAAGATAGTTTCAAAAACTTGGATAAAAAAATAAACGCATAACCATGAATGGAGCAACTTTAACCATGTTAAATGTGTTGATAACTTATAATAAAAAACAATGGAAATTAGTTGCTGGAGAGTATTGAAGAAGCTTCCCAAGGATGCAAATTTAGACTCAAGATAAATATAAGAAAAACTACAGTCGTACAACAATACAGCAAACCAAATTAACATTATTATTAAGGAATAAAATTTTAAAACACGGAGCATATGTATACCTACGGTGATTACTGAAGGTATATAAGAATAAAATTATTAAATAAAGAGGCAAGAAAGAGCAAGAAAGAGTGTTTTTAAAAAGATGAAATTGGTAAAAAAAATGCAGCATACCAATATTCATTTGTACGATGGGAGAAGCTCACAATGGGACGTCTGGTTTGGCAATCCACTCATTGGCCTCCTGAGATGCTAAGTGGAGAAATGAAGTGCCTCCTGTAACAAATGTCAGGGAGCAGGCTGATGTAAAATATTTAATGGTCTGGGACTCGTGGCCACAGCCGCACTTGGGGTCACATTCCCTCATCTTCCACTCGTGAAGCAGGCGGCCACATCACCGCCCCCCCCCCACCCCTGGCCTGTTGTGAGGATTCGGTTGAGTGCCTTCCACTGTCTTCGAGAGAGGTTAAAGCCAGGGACCTCTGCTGTTGGGTCAGTGATGTGGTTTTGGTCCTCGAGATGTTGCATGCGTCCCACGATTCCGTCCGTCTGGATTATGCTTTGGTGGCAGCTGCACGGGTATTGGTTGCTGATTCCCAAACTGGGCCGGCGTGATTTTAAGCACTTCCGCGGTGGGGTTGTTCAGGTGTTGGTGGGTCGGGAGGTCAGAGTTGATTTGAATTTTTTCCCATCTTGCGTAGCACGGTGGTGGCGTCGTGGCGGATGGCGGGCGGGGATAATGGCGGGACAGCCTCAGGAGCCTCTGAGCTGGAGTGGACTTGAGTGTCCCTCACATTCCATGAGGACGACCACGAGGCAGAGCAGTGTTCTGCAGCTGAGTAGACGATGTATGTGTGCATGTTGAAATTCTTTCGCACCGTACATAGCTAACCGTGCTAATCGGAGGTGCGGTGGCCACTGTTGCGCTGCGGAGTGTTCTCGCCGTGCTCCCCAATGATGTTCCAGCGAGTTTCTGGGTTAGGCTCACCCTGGTTTTTTCCTTTTTGACAAATGTTGGTGAGATGAGGGCCCTGTATATACATGCCGATGTGCCGAAAGAATGCAGCTTTCAATCAGTGCATATTGTCCACGAAGACATAAGCATCATAATTATGGAATCATGGGTATTGGATAAAAATGTAACGAAAGGTAAATAACACGTGTGAAGAAGCATGGGGAGATGCATAGTAGTAAGAAATACACTGACAAACAAAAACAGGAGTACATGGATCTGAGGAAAAAATAACAAATCAGTGACATAATATTGGGTGTTCAATACAAAAAACACATTTGACCAGGTAAGGCCTACTGAGCTATATCGTTTTTTATATAGAAGCGACCTGACCACAAATGATAGCTCAACGCAGTGTATTATCACGTAGAAATTTATAATAGCAGCCAAATACTCTAATTGCATGTTTCTAAATTTGGAGGGAAACCCGGACAAAAAATCCCACGTGACCACTGGGAGAACATGCAAAACTCCAAATATACAGGTGTCAGGGTCGGGATCGAACCCACGACCGCTTGTATACCAGGTGAGGTCGTTAACATCTTGCCACTGTGGCACTTAGGTGGGAAACATCACCAGAAATTATGATGGCCAATGGACAAGACTAGGTTGCAGAATTGCAGTCAAATGAGGGAAAATTTCTGTAATACAGTCCGTTCTCCTATACCTCCTGTTTTCATAATGCAAATTGGATAAAATGTGACGAATGTAGTAGGAAACGCATTTTTTATAACGCAGATGCGAATTGGATTTAACGCGATTTAGTGAACAGAACTACATCGCAGCACGAATAGTGATCAGCGGTTGTACGGCTGTCTCGGCGTAGCGTCACAAGGCGGGATGCTGCTGGATGCTTCTAGATGCGACCCACGTTCATCAGCCTTTGTTCAGCCTGCATACACATCTCACGTGTTATCACAGACTGTGCTCCACCCGGTTTAATATTTTATCGATTATAACGCAATTTTTCCATAACGTGGTGTTCTTCAGGAACGCAACTACCGTGTTATAGGAGAACATACTGTACCTCCATCTAAATGTGTTTATTTAATGTCTTTCTTGGACTGAAGTATCACTCCTTCTTGGTATCCATCAACCTACTCTATTTCTCCCTTTCCATTTCTATTGACATGTATTTCCCATTGCACTCATTTTTCATCTTTCCCCACCATCAATTTCATACGCTGTAACAATATTAATGAATTCATTTTGGTTTTTTTGACCAATGAATTATATTTGCATGATATGCATTCAAACCCGTCTGCATTCTTACCTCTCACATCGACTGTCTAAATATTATACTGTCTAGTTGGCCCATAGTGTCTAGTGACAGGAGCGGGGGGGGGGGGGGGGGGGTGGAGAGGGTTGAAGTCCTAGCCCTCTTGCAAAATTCTTGTCGTCAAGTCAATAAATGTTGGTACAAAAATTGGTCAAATAAAGCGATGGGCATCACAGCCTTTGCTCATATACACATATGAGGTCGCACTCATTAAACAAAAAGTACTTGCCACAAATTAACCACAATACCATGCTGATCTCGTCAAGGAGCATAAACCACCACGCGAACTCCGGTCATCCTCGCAGCTCGCCACTGAATACAGACGGTCACTGCCGCATGCTTTCAGATGCGCTTCTGCGGCCGTCTGGAACACTCTTGCTTCTGATAATAGGAAGCCACTGGAGCTATGCACCTTTAAATGTAGATTTAAAACTCATTAGCTAGAACTGCTTTTGTGTTTAGTTTGTTGTCCTTCTCCTGCACCTCTGATTATCACGGTTGGCTACATACAACGTAAAAGAAGGTCAATATACATAATACACAAATGGTAACAGCAAAAGCAAAATACATGACAGACGAAAGCAGATCATTTTTAAGATGATGTTTAACATTGACGAAGCCGTTTACCCTTAATGTTTTGCTTGTGTGCCCATAAAAACTAGGTCATGCTACAGGGTCATTTTACAGCCTTCCCATATTCCTCACTTGCAAGATCCAGGAAAGTCACAACTCTTGTACCTATAACTGCCAGCATGTGCCGTCAATAACAGGTCACGCTCTCTCTTCAGTGTGGCTGTCCATACTGCTGTGTCACCTCATTCTTCATGGGAAAACTAAGGCCATTACTTTCTCCATTGCTAATGATTAATTTTACAAATCATGTACCGTATAATCACGCTAATAATCCCTATGAATTAAATAATGCAATGAGCGAAACACTGAAACTGACACAAGTTCTCTGGCTCCCTGTTCTGGTGAACATTCAGCCACCAAATATGCACAGAGACTCATATTCTTGGTTCTTTCGGTAAAGTCACGTAGAAGGGAAATAATAAAATAATGAAAATAAAACGTAATAAGATAAAATTCTCACGACGTTTCGGCCACAACGCAAGCAGCCGTCCTCAGGTGAAGAAACAGAGCTGTCGGAAAGACAGCGTCCTCATGAACACTGCTAAGCTTGGCAGCATATTTTAAGTTGGGTGGGAGGAGGAGAGCGCCTTGACTATGAATCCCTGCAGTCACGAAAGCTTGAAATCGAAAAATCCACAGAGACATCGCGCAAACTGCAAGGGGGTTTATGCATTTTCTTGCCAACAACTACCTACCCATCAAGAAAAACCTGACCAGTGTTCCCCTGCCAAACCAAGTCCCAATCTCCCTTTTGAGATTGTGCCATCACCATCCTAAAATCTCACCAACCCCAAATCTGTAAGTAACACTGCTCACGAACAGAGTTGAACAACACGGGTGTCCAGGAAAAAAAAAACACCTCAATCGAGAGCCTATCATCACACCTCCTGGCTTTGACATTCTTCAAACATCCTGGTGTAACCATCAACCACCTCTGAACACCAACAGGCCGATATGCACATCTCCTTCATGAATGTAAAATGAATTGCCCAAGCTACAGTAAGTGTGACTGTGCCCATTCAACCCATAAACTATGGACCATGTAGTAAACAACGGTATTCAGGGCTCCTTGAACGACGGAGGATTAACAACATTTCATGAACTACCTCCTGTAGCCCTCTCGTCGTGGCTAGCAGTCCTCGACATTGGCATTCAACTCCCGTAACACATCGCCATATGCAAGAACAGAATAGGATCGCTATCATCAGCAATACATGACGATCTATACACTGCTGTAAGAGCAATCTGGAATCCCTTGATCAACTATCTCAAGTTGATCATCGATTATGCGGCGCATGATTATCCAGCTGCTTCCAACATTATCCGGCGGTCCCGGACCGATCCGGCGAAACCGGCAAACCCGCTCCAAAGGCTGTATGTAACGAGTCCGGCGATCGTACGTACCGTGACATCACCCCATGTGCAGAGGCTTCGAGATTGGAGTGATAAGTATATGGTACAGTAAATTGGGATGTTTATTTTTTGTCGATTTGAATTTTTATTCTTTGGGTCTTTCGGTAAAGTCACTAAGATAGGTTCAAATTAATAAAAATAAAATTAACAAAAAGCAAGACGTTTCGATCATAACACAAGCGATCATCATCAGGAGGAAAAAGAGGGGAAAAGCTGCTGAGGAAAATTGTTTTAAAGGTTTAAAATGGGTGTAGCCCAAGGGTCATAAGCGAAGTGGGCGGGGCTAGTTATGTTAATGTGATAAATTAGCATGTTAATGTAAGATCGCGTAGCCGATTTTTTTTTTTACCTGTTTATGTAAAATTGTAGAGCCGAAGCCATGGGGAAAATAAAAACTAACATCGGAAGGTGGCAGGATGGGAACATCAAAGCCAGTTATGACTTAAACTGGTTGATGACATCCTTCCAATGATTGCTGAGTTTGTACCCATCCTCTCGGTTGAAATTGTGTCTGTGTCTGTATATGTGGATGGCTTCATGAACGAATCTTTGTTGATAGCCAGTGGGCTTACAAAGTACCTTCGTCTTAGAGAAATCTCTTTCATGTGAGCAAACCGCGTTAAAACTATGATAAGCCATGGCTGACGTGTTGGTCCTACCATGTTTAAAATCTGCCTTATGCTCACAAACACGGTCCGAGACATGTCGCCTAGTTTCCCCAATGAAACTACTGTCACAGACACAGCTTAGTTTGTAGACGCCAGGGTATTGCATATCAGGGATCCTATCTTTCACAGATGGGATCAGATCACGAATTGTATGTACTGTGTTAAATCGAGCCTGGATCATATGTTTGTTTAAGATTTTGGAAATATTTTTGGTGAACCCTGCTATGTATGGCAAAGTAATGGTTTTGATTGGGTCCTCAGATGTTTTTTATCCCTAACGGTTGGGGTGATAGTTCTACGAATTGTGTGGTCCGAATATCCATTCATCTTCAGGGCTTGGTGCACGGGACTCGTGGCCACAGCCGCACTTGGGGTCACATTCCCTCATCTTCCACTCGTGAAGCAGGCGGCCACATCACCGCCCCCCCCCCCACCCCTGGCCTGTTGTGAGGATTCGGTTGAGTGCCTTCCACTGTCTTCGAGAGAGGTTAAAGCCAGGGACCTCTGCTGTTGGGTCAGTGATGTGGTTTTGGTCCTCGAGATGTTGCATGCGTCCCACGATTCCGTCCGTCTGGATTATGCTTTGGTGGCAGCTGCACGGGTATTGGTTGCTGATTCCCAAACTGGGCCGGCGTGATTTTAAGCACTTCCGCGGTGGGGTTGTTCAGGTGTTGGTGGGTCGGGAGGTCAGAGTTGATTTGAATTTTTTCCCATCTTGCGTAGCACGGTGGTGGCGTCGTGGCGGATGGCGGGCGGGGATAATGGCGGGACAGCCTCAGGAGCCTCTGAGCTGGAGTGGACTTGAGTGTCCCTCACATTCCATGAGGACGACCACGAGGCAGAGCAGTGTTCTGCAGCTGAGTAGACGATGTATGTGTGCATGTTGAAATTCTTTCGCACCGTACATAGCTAACCGTGCTAATCGGAGGTGCGGTGGCCACTGTTGCGCTGCGGAGTGTTCTCGCCGTGCTCCCCAATGATGTTCCAGCGAGTTTCTGGGTTAGGCTCACCCTGGTTTTTTCCTTTTTGACAAATGTTGGTGAGATGAGGGCCCTGTATATACATGCCGATGTGCCGAAAGAATGCAGCTTTCAATCAGTGCATATTGTCCACGAAGACATAAGCATCATAATTATGGAATCATGGGTATTGGATAAAAATGTAACGAAAGGTAAATAACACGTGTGAAGAAGCATGGGGAGATGCATAGTAGTAAGAAATACACTGACAAACAAAAACAGGAGTACATGGATCTGAGGAAAAAATAACAAATCAGTGACATAATATTGGGTGTTCAATACAAAAAACACATTTGACCAGGTAAGGCCTACTGAGCTATATCGTTTTTTATATAGAAGCGACCTGACCACAAATGATAGCTCAACGCAGTGTATTATCACGTAGAAATTTATAATAGCAGCCAAATACTCTAATTGCATGTTTCTAAATTTGGAGGGAAACCCGGACAAAACATCCCACGTGACCACTGGGAGAACATGCAAAACTCCAAATATACAGGTGTCAGGGTCGGGATCGAACCCACGACCGCTTGTATACCAGGTGAGGTCGTTAACATCTTGCCACTGTGGCACTTAGGTGGGAAACATCACCAGAAATTATGATGGCCAATGGACAAGACTAGGTTGCAGAATTGCAGTCAAATGAGGGAAAATTTCTGTAATACAGTCCGTTCTCCTATACCTCCTGTTTTCATAATGCAAATTGGATAAAATGTGACGAATGTAGTAGGAAACGCATTTTTTATAACGCAGATGCGAATTGGATTTAACGCGATTTAGTGAACAGAACTACATCGCAGCACGAATAGTGATCAGCGGTTGTACGGCTGTCTCGGCGTAGCGTCACAAGGCGGGATGCTGCTGGATGCTTCTAGATGCGACCCACGTTCATCAGCCTTTGTTCAGCCTGCATACACATCTCACGTGTTATCACAGACTGTGCTCCACCCGGTTTAATATTTTATCGATTATAACGCAATTTTTCCATAACGTGGTGTTCTTCAGGAACGCAACTACCGTGTTATAGGAGAACATACTGTACCTCCATCTAAATGTGTTTATTTAATGTCTTTCTTGGACTGAAGTATCACTCCTTCTTGGTATCCATCAACCTACTCTATTTCTCCCTTTCCATTTCTATTGACATGTATTTCCCATTGCACTCATTTTTCATCTTTCCCCACCATCAATTTCATACGCTGTAACAATATTAATGAATTCATTTTGGTTTTTTTGACCAATGAATTATATTTGCATGATATGCATTCAAACCCGTCTGCATTCTTACCTCTCACATCGACTGTCTAAATATTATACTGTCTAGTTGGCCCATAGTGTCTAGTGACAGGAGCGGGGGGGGGGGGGGTGGAGAGGGTTGAAGTCCTAGCCCTCTTGCAAAATTCTTGTCGTCAAGTCAATAAATGTTGGTACAAAAATTGGTCAAATAAAGCGATGGGCATCACAGCCTTTGCTCATATACACATATGAGGTCGCACTCATTAAACAAAAAGTACTTGCCACAAATTAACCACAATACCATGCTGATCTCGTCAAGGAGCATAAACCACCACGCGAACTCCGGTCATCCTCGCAGCTCGCCACTGAATACAGACGGTCACTGCCGCATGCTTTCAGATGCGCTTCTGCGGCCGTCTGGAACACTCTTGCTTCTGATAATAGGAAGCCACTGGAGCTATGCACCTTTAAATGTAGATTTAAAACTCATTAGCTAGAACTGCTTTTGTGTTTAGTTTGTTGTCCTTCTCCTGCACCTCTGATTATCACGGTTGGCTACATACAACGTAAAAGAAGGTCAATATACATAATACACAAATGGTAACAGCAAAAGCAAAATACATGACAGACGAAAGCAGATCATTTTTAAGATGATGTTTAACATTGACGAAGCCGTTTACCCTTAATGTTTTGCTTGTGTGCCCATAAAAACTAGGTCATGCTACAGGGTCATTTTACAGCCTTCCCATATTCCTCACTTGCAAGATCCAGGAAAGTCACAACTCTTGTACCTATAACTGCCAGCATGTGCCGTCAATAACAGGTCACGCTCTCTCTTCAGTGTGGCTGTCCATACTGCTGTGTCACCTCATTCTTCATGGGAAAACTAAGGCCATTACTTTCTCCATTGCTAATGATTAATTTTACAAATCATGTACCGTATAATCACGCTAATAATCCCTATGAATTAAATAATGCAATGAGCGAAACACTGAAACTGACACAAGTTCTCTGGCTCCCTGTTCTGGTGAACATTCAGCCACCAAATATGCACAGAGACTCATATTCTTGGTTCTTTCGGTAAAGTCACGTAGAAGGGAAATAATAAAATAATGAAAATAAAACGTAATAAGATAAAATTCTCACGACGTTTCGGCCACAACGCAAGCAGCCGTCCTCAGGTGAAGAAACAGAGCTGTCGGAAAGACAGCGTCCTCATGAACACTGCTAAGCTTGGCAGCATATTTTAAGTTGGGTGGGAGGAGGAGAGCGCCTTGACTATGAATCCCTGCAGTCACGAAAGCTTGAAA
The DNA here is from genome assembly GCF_015708825.2 of Lethenteron reissneri. NCBI lineage: Eukaryota > Metazoa > Chordata > Hyperoartia > Petromyzontiformes > Petromyzontidae > Lethenteron > Lethenteron reissneri. The sequence continues at coordinate 6,949,300 of NC_083805.1, forward strand.
TCGAAAAATCCACAGAGACATCGCGCAAACTGCAAGGGGGTTTATGCATTTTCTTGCCAACAACTACCTACCCATCAAGAAAAACCTGACCAGTGTTCCCCTGCCAAACCAAGTCCCAATCTCCCTTTTGAGATTGTGCCATCACCATCCTAAAATCTCACCAACCCCAAATCTGTAAGTAACACTGCTCACGAACAGAGTTGAACAACACGGGTGTCCAGGAAAAAAAAAACACCTCAATCGAGAGCCTATCATCACACCTCCTGGCTTTGACATTCTTCAAACATCCTGGTGTAACCATCAACCACCTCTGAACACCAACAGGCCGATATGCACATCTCCTTCATGAATGTAAAATGAATTGCCCAAGCTACAGTAAGTGTGACTGTGCCCATTCAACCCATAAACTATGGACCATGTAGTAAACAACGGTATTCAGGGCTCCTTGAACGACGGAGGATTAACAACATTTCATGAACTACCTCCTGTAGCCCTCTCGTCGTGGCTAGCAGTCCTCGACATTGGCATTCAACTCCCGTAACACATCGCCATATGCAAGAACAGAATAGGATCGCTATCATCAGCAATACATGACGATCTATACACTGCTGTAAGAGCAATCTGGAATCCCTTGATCAACTATCTCAAGTTGATCATCGATTATGCGGCGCATGATTATCCAGCTGCTTCCAACATTATCCGGCGGTCCCGGACCGATCCGGCGAAACCGGCAAACCCGCTCCAAAGGCTGTATGTAACGAGTCCGGCGATCGTACGTACCGTGACATCACCCCATGTGCAGAGGCTTCGAGATTGGAGTGATAAGTATATGGTACAGTAAATTGGGATGTTTATTTTTTGTCGATTTGAATTTTTATTCTTTGGGTCTTTCGGTAAAGTCACTAAGATAGGTTCAAATTAATAAAAATAAAATTAACAAAAAGCAAGACGTTTCGATCATAACACAAGCGATCATCATCAGGAGGAAAAAGAGGGGAAAAGCTGCTGAGGAAAATTGTTTTAAAGGTTTAAAATGGGTGTAGCCCAAGGGTCATAAGCGAAGTGGGCGGGGCTAGTTATGTTAATGTGATAAATTAGCATGTTAATGTAAGATCGCGTAGCCGATTTTTTTTTTTACCTGTTTATGTAAAATTGTAGAGCCGAAGCCATGGGGAAAATAAAAACTAACATCGGAAGGTGGCAGGATGGGAACATCAAAGCCAGTTATGACTTAAACTGGTTGATGACATCCTTCCAATGATTGCTGAGTTTGTACCCATCCTCTCGGTTGAAATTGTGTCTGTGTCTGTATATGTGGATGGCTTCATGAACGAATCTTTGTTGATAGCCAGTGGGCTTACAAAGTACCTTCGTCTTAGAGAAATCTCTTTCATGTGAGCAAACCGCGTTAAAACTATGATAAGCCATGGCTGACGTGTTGGTCCTACCATGTTTAAAATCTGCCTTATGCTCACAAACACGGTCCGAGACATGTCGCCTAGTTTCCCCAATGAAACTACTGTCACAGACACAGCTTAGTTTGTAGACGCCAGGGTATTGCATATCAGGGATCCTATCTTTCACAGATGGGATCAGATCACGAATTGTATGTACTGTGTTAAATCGAGCCTGGATCATATGTTTGTTTAAGATTTTGGAAATATTTTTGGTGAACCCTGCTATGTATGGCAAAGTAATGGTTTTGATTGGGTCCTCAGATGTTTTTTATCCCTAACGGTTGGGGTGATAGTTCTACGAATTGTGTGGTCCGAATATCCATTCATCTTCAGGGCTTGGTGCACGTGTTTCAGTTCACTGGCTAGATGATGATGGTCGGAGATACATCTAGCTCTATGGTGTACAGTTTTGATTAGGGAAATCTTCTGGGATGGATGGTGGTGGGAGTCAGGTTTTAGGTAGGGATCTGTATGAGTTGCTTTCCTGTAGACAGTGTCCCACTGAGCCATCTGGTCTCTTTTCGATTAGAACATCCAAATAATGGTAGCTTGCCATCCTTTTCCACCTCCATGGTGAATTTGATGGCTGGGTGTATGTAATTAATGTGAATTTTATTGATGCCAATTTAATATGGTAAACACGAAATCAAACACACGCACAACACCTATAACATAATGTTATGCAAGAATGTTACCTTCCCCCCTGAAGGTGCTGGATAATCGATGGTTTCCTGTATCTATGAAATAACTTTACATGATTCTATGTTTCAAATTGTTTGTACAATGTTTTCATACCCCACTTGAGTGGGAGTGAAATTACACTTCAAATAAACCTTGAAAACATTATTTTTTTAACCTTTAAGGTTTCCCCACGCTGTCGCCAATGTCTCGCAAAGCAACAATTTATCTAGCTCTGGCACAATAGCTGATTCCATTGCTTAAGGATGTTTCCTCCTTTGGCTCGACCACGGGTGATCATCCATTCTAGCGACGTGTCATGGCCATGCCCACATGCTTTCTTTTAACATTCATGGTGATGTCTATACGTTGTGTATATTCCCTAATACACGTGTTCTTCTGTTAATCTCTCCGTGTAATTACAAACATGCACCACTCCACGTTCCTTTTCGCCCTTTTCAGATTTAGTTCCATTTTCTTTGTCAATGTCAGTGTTTCTGATCCATATGTCATAGCAGGCGATATACACTGATGATGAATTTTTTTTCTTTCAAAGTTATTTTCACGATCAATCCAATTATATATGTTTATATTATTTCATCACGAACACCATGTACAGATGCCTCTGCATGTCTTAATTTTTCTGTCCAGATTTCCAGTGATCCTAAACCTACTGTTGTTATCGCCTGTATTTGTGTGTTTTATTTTTAATAATGTAATTCATAATTAACTACGTATTGTCATTCCCTTCTTTTCATTTAACACATTTTGGGATTGTCAAAAATTCTGCAGTGAAATTCAGAATGCTAATTATCTGCAAGTGATAGCGATCACAGAATCCGCCTAAGTAATGAAATTATAAAATGGCCACATGAGCACAATTTTTACGAACATTTGGGATTTGAGAAACAGGTGCAAGCCAATCTTTATGAGCCATGGTTTAATGACAGCTACTCAATTTGTGGCTGCTTCAGCATTATATGTATATAAAAAAAAAATAACATAACTTAAATACCTTTTGGAAGGTTATGTTTAAAAATGTCAGTCTTCCATCTTAAAATCCAAAAACAAAACCATTTTGCCAAATATAATTGTTGCCCCATTGTGTGATGTAAAACATCCATATTATTTACTGAATACGCATAAATGTGTTTTTGCCACAATTTAGGCTAACATAAAAAAATGTATTTGACTTAAATTATGTACCCAACCGCATCACTAATAAAGGGTGTGGCCCACTGCGTTTCTTCTTTAGATGTGTATGAAATGCAATGTAATGAATGTCTTTAAAAAAAGTGAGGAATTCAATAATATAAAAAAGCATTGCTTTAAACATTGCGGTAGAGAGCATGTGGTTACACGTGCAATATCCTCTTTATTGCATGCAGCATGGCGAGCCTGAGTGTGTGGCCGGAGAGGGCATTCTAGCAGGATGTTATGTCACATGTCGATAGCACCCCAGGGGTCCCTTCTGCCATCCCTCATTCTGGCCCAGCTGGCTCATACGAAGACTGTGTTCAGCTATCACTCCTTGATATTAGCTCCGCTGACACCGTGTTCAGCTTGCTTGCAGACGTTCTCCAAATACCCACGCTCGGCAAGCTACATTGTAAGAGCTGTTTAATGCTGCGGTGAACAAAAGGCAATGTCACTTTGCCCCCATCTCGAGGCTCAAATTTACGAGACTCCTCGCATTAAGCCACACGACCTCTGCCTATTTAAACCTATAACTTTACACATTGCACATATATGTTGCGTGCGTTTTGTGTCAATAGTTGTTCAATAAATGAACAACGAATCAGAATCAGTGCAAACAGGTGACTTCCATATGCTAATCAATAATCATAAACTAAAGTTTAGACCGGGCTGATGTATTTTTACCGTTTAGGAATGAATGACCAGGTGATCCATGTAAACACTTGACCTCTCTGGCCTGTCTACCTGTGCCGCGAAGAAAGGCCATCGCCTAAAACGTCACCTGTTATGTACTTTTTAAATGTTTTAAAGGCACTGTTAATGGCGAATGTGTTGAATTTTCATGTAGATTATATGTTTTCCAAGGGCAGCACTGTTTTACGACGCTTTGAGATCGTGCCTCTAATACTCGTCTTAGCTGTGAAAATGAAACGAAAATAGGAACAATTATAATTTTTGCATTTAAATGTGATAAGAGTTGTATCAATAAATGTTGTTAAATCCATTAGATTTGTAGCAGTTGCTATCAAGTGCAGCATTGCAAAATGCTAATGTATTAATCTTCTACTGGGGAAATGTAATAAGGGACTTTTAAAAAATGATTTAATGTCTCAGCTGGACTCTAAGAGTGAATATCTACTAACACAGTTGGAAGAAAAAAAGTCATTAAAAAGAGGGCTTATATGCTTATATTCACCCAATGCTTTCCTCGGTCTTTCCTCACTGATTAGATACCCAGGTTCTGGTCCTATCTGTAAGCCATATACACTGCAATGCCCGTACATTACAGGGACCATCTGTCCGTTTGCTTAAATAGATTAATCTGAATTGAGCCCAGAAGACTAGCCACCAGTTCAGCATCTCCAAATAAAATAAATCACCTGGAATATTTTATAATTATCACTAGCTTTACTACCCGGCTTCGCCCGGGACTAGGATTCACCACGCCCGGCCCGCCTTTGTCTCCCCAGTGGCGATGTTCACACACCACACCAGTTACTTGTTTGAGGTTAAGTCGACCTAGGGGAGGCCCAGGACCGGTTCAAATAATCGTCACTGGTGGTGGCCGTGAGCGGGAATCGAACTCGGGTCGTCAGGTTCGTAGCGCAGCGCGCTAACCACTACACCACCGCTACCCCCACGCACAAACGCGCGCGCGTCCATAGGTACACATACACGCGCTTGCTGCAGACACACACGACTTTCAGGGTGCGTACGGCAGTGAACGGCTCAAAAAAGAAACCAATGCTGCGCGAAGAACGCCTTAGACCTGCAACACATTTGTATGGCACTTTACTCGCGGAGGGTTGGGGAGGGATGCGTGACGTCAGCAGGCACACTCCGTTACGCTTCCGCATGCGGGTGACATGACAGAGATGTGGCATCACAGCTCACTTGCCGTGCAAAATATATCCATTATTGCGCTCCCCCCCCCAAAAAAAATAGAAGCAAAAGTCTATTTTTAAAAAAAAATTGCATGGTGTACAATCTGGAAAGTACCCACATGCCAAATTTCAAGTTTGTTGCATGTCGGGAAGTATGCTAAACATTTCGAACAGACACACATATTCACAAATTTTCCTTTTATATATATATAGATTATGTAAGATAAGTTAATTCCAGCGTTTGGTATTCTGATAGATATACCCAATATTTGGCATTCTGATCAAATATATTTATATTCAGGGATATAATTTGAAACAACAATTCAGAAAAGTAGATGCATGCTTTATCAAATCCACAGCAACTGGAATGCTACCAAAGGCAGTCCACATACCAGCTGGTGCCACAACCATGATATATGTATGTCATGTTGTCATACTTTATTCCCATGTTAGGACTAACATTTAAACATATAAGACCTGTTCATAACTTGAAAATGTGTGGATATATTATTATTATTGAAGACTTATATTGTGCAAGCTCCAGGGGGGAGCAGGCCATGACCAACACTTTTGGATTTCGGTTTTCATAACTTTGATGGCTTTGGAACAAAGACAAAGATCCCCCTGTATAGCCTTTAGCAGACTGTTGGGACAAATTCTGTCAGCGACCACTTATTAAGGTCAACATGGCGCATGAGGGAGCAGACGGTCAGCACCACGTCCCGGCTGCCTTCGCCTCCGCAATGTTGACGTTTACACACGCCATATCAGGTACTCATTTGAGGCTGTGTAGACCTAGGGGAGACCCAGGACCGGTTCAGATATTCGTCACCGATATTGTGACACACGAAAACACATTCACACACAGACAAAATCAATTCCTTTGAATGCCCCTTTTATTCTCTACAAAATATTCTCGGAAAATTTCTAAATGTAAGTATCCACCAGTGTACTTCTGAGAGCAAGTCCCTTCATACGTGAAAATATATTGAATAGCACAATGAGCGCACTGTAAATGTATAAGTAAAGCCTTGCTTAGGTCCAACTAAGCACTTCGTGCAAAGCTCTGTTTGGCTGAGGAATCTGTGAGTAAGTACAACGTCAAATAAAATGTAACATTGTTATTCTGTATGGAGTAGTAGCTCTGTTCATTGAGTGGATTTGGTTAGTTTTAAGTTTACATGTGTCATGATGGTGGCAGATTTGTGCTAGAAAGGCACCAGATGTTAACCAAACATACATTAACTTCACTATTCTATCACTCTATATACAAATCAATTACCGTGTCGAGTGTATCTGCATTTATAACCATATAATCCATATCACGAATATATACCATGACTGTTTCAACAACATTTAGCTTGTGTTTCAGTTTAAGGACCTCAAGACTCTTATGAAGGTGTACATACTGACTGCTCTTCATCTTGTCAACCGATAATAAATGCTGAGGCAGCAACTGGAAACGCAAACAGCTATTAATTATGCTAATAGATGTAAAATGCACGAGTGCAGGCATGGATGCATGCATGCATACCAAGTGAGAGCTTGGCCTTTGGAATTGCCATTGTCAAAACAGCCATGGGACATCATATGAGGTTTTTTTTAGCACATCAGCATCGCTCAAATGAAACATACATTTATGTTTCGGCACAACACGGAACTTTTGTGAACACATGCAAAATAGTCAAACGCACATTGCAGCATAATGAAGAAGCAAAGGTGCAGACCTGCAATTGCTTGGTCAAGCCCCTGCTGGGTGAATGGCCTCCATTATAGGGAGCGCAAGCGGGACTGTTAGACTCTGGAAGGTATTTAACATACTCTTCCATGCTGTACAGGCGACTTTGAATAGGTACATATTAATACAGCTTGTGAATGCAGTAATCAGTTCCTGAGGTTGTCGCTTAATTTCAACCTCTTACAAATGAACGTATTTCGCAAACAGTCAATGCTTCTTTTGAAAGTATTTCCTCACATGCGTACATACAAACATATACAACTATTATTTGTAACTTGTATAATGGGAGGCTAGCTACATATTGTAGCTGAATCTAAAAAAACATTAACTATATTGACGATTTCTTTTTTTCTAAATACGATTTGTTAAGCACTAGGTTTTTACACTTCAAAAGTAAAATACTGAAGTGTAATTATGGGTCTTTCGGAGGGCACACAAAAGGTGTGCTTTGGAATGAGATAAATTGAAATCCGAAGGGAAATTATATCGCCATGCAAAAAAATATTACGCCCGGTCATTTGGCTAGTATCATGCATAAAATCCAAAGACGTGTAAGTGGTTTCATTTTATCCAGATATATATGGAGATAGTAAATTAAATCCACGTTCATGTGAGTTCACATACAGGATATTGTACGCACAAACATGGACAAATGCATAGCCTTGTAGTTGGTATTATACATATATATTTTTTGTTATCGAACTGCAAAGCTCACAGAGGTAAAACGCACTCCTATGGAAACAAGATGAATGCCCATATCAAGATGGAATCAATTTGCACCTCCAGGCATTTCAATCAGCTACCTGCTGCTCTAAATGTTGCAATGTTTACTCCAATTATCTCCTCCCTTTATCTGTATCGAAGTTACATTTGTATCGCACCAGTCTGTGATCACTTCCTTAGTTTATTTTTTTCGGACAGAAGTGTCTCCGCCAACCCTGGGTTGTAAAGTGCGCATGAATAGTGATAAAAGAATAGTAATGAAGTGGCAGCCAAGTGAGGGCACGTGCCAAAAAAACATATGTCCATCGGGAAAAATGGAGCAATGAAATAATCTCGTGGGTAGGTGCAAAGTGGATTATCGCATCACAGGACTATGCGATGTGGTGGCCCCTCATTACTGTTGCTGCCCGAAGGCCCAACCTTGCAAAGTGCCCAAGATTAATCATGGCTGGAGATGAAAATTATGATTTTGACAATTATACAAGTGCATTTATACTTTTAGTACAAAATACTCAACTCTATTGGCCTCATTCATACGTTTCTAGAAGGTCAGTTTATGCTAATGTGAAAATGGGAAAATTGTCTAACGACGAACATTTCGCACAGATGACGTCATGAGGCTTTCCAGAGCTCCACGGATATTTCGTACAGAAGACGACATGACGTTTTACAGAGCTCCACGGACATTTCGTACAGAAGACGTCATGCATTTTTTTCCTTCACTTCTTCCCTAACATATTTCCCCACCACTCCCCACCACCTCGAACATCAGGTCTGACTTTCTTTACCTCACCTTGACCTCAGGTCAGTCTTACTCTCCGCTTACAATGACTGGTAATTTAAACATCCACGTTGAGCCATTTCATTTAATCCCCAAAAAACGCTCAAGTCATTCTCAAGGTCCCACTCACTAAGTCCATGGGCCAAGCAAAAAATGGTACCATCTAAGGCAGCAACATTTTAGTCATACAGATGTATGTATATGCCAAATAGAAGTTCATTGCAAATTGTTATTTCATAATTCACTGTTATTGGCCACATAAATAATTCGGAATGAGTAAAGTTATGCCAGCTCTGGTGGAACCGACAACTATCTGGTCTAGGCTCATGGACGAACTCCCATCGCCACACTCTCAACAACAAGTCAATTGCACTCACCAGTGGCACAGCCAGATACACATTTCGGAGGGGTTTAATTGTTTTTCTACCACCTGGGATCGTTGAATATGTGTGTGCATGTGTTTGCCTTTGTATGTTCTTGCATGTTAATCTCTCATTTTCAGTGATCACCAGCTCATAAACATCTTTACCCTCTTAGGCCACCTGCTTCCAGGCCCCAATTCTCATCTGCGCCCCAAGACATCGGTCTCGTTTCATTCACTCTACGCATCCCTGCCTCGTAGACTCCAAAAGTCTACTTTAGTGCTGTAAATGATCTCACCACTGAATGACTTGTAACTCGTATAGTTTCTATCGCATTACCAGAGTACACAAGCACAACCCTCCGTGAGGAAAACATATATAATCAGTCTTAGAAAGCTGTCCTTGCAATGCACTCATCATCATTATCATCAAGCATGAAGGTTTTTTCCCAAACCATCGGCGTTCTCACACGGATTGCCAACAAGCCATCTAGCCCCTGCACACAAGCTGATTTCATCACGACATTTCCACAATGAATGCATTCAAGTAATTCATGGCTGTACCAGAAAAATCTCCATCTGGTACAGATACTCGACTAAACTATGAACTAAACAAATTTTATATTACCAACTAATTCCCAAAGAGCTATATAGCTCTTTTTCAGAAGGGACCCGGCCACAAATGATAGCTCAACGAAGTGGCTTATCATGTGGCTTGCATTTTAAAGCACCCTGGAAATGGCGCTATATGAATCTGAAATAGATTAGAATAGAACGTGGAAATCATAACAGGCAAATAATCTTAACGCATGTTTCTAAAAATTGGGGGGAAAACCGGAGGACACGGAGAAAAACCCATGCCACCACCAGGAAAGCGAATGCAAATTTCAAATATACAAGTGTCAGAGTCGGGATCGAACCCATGACTCATGTATACCAAGCGAGGTATTTAACATCTCGCCACCGTGAGAGGCTTATTGATACATGGGTGTGGTCGAGGGATGGCTCCCTATTTGTCAAACCATGTTTTGTGTGCTGATGATCTGGTAATTGCTGCTCACTCAGAGGAGGAATTGGAGGCACTGCTGCTGAACCTGGACTGTGCCACTACGAGGTGGGTCTTACCATCAGCCCCACCACAACCAAGCACCTACCCAGGTTTCTTTTGCCATAAAACATTCCACCCCCCTCAACTCCCCATTTGTGATGGAGCAGTTGTGGAGAGAGTGGAGAGTTTCCCACACCTGAGCAGTGTGGTTATGACCAGCTCCAGTTTGACAGCAGAGGTCTCATCATTTCATCGGCTGCGTAATGCTGTGTGGAAGCTACCTGGTCACTCCACACGAAGCTTCAGGTCTTCTCAGCCACAGTCATGCCGGCCTATGTTCCATCATGGGTTTAACTAGGCTGGATTGTGTGAGCTCACAAATCTTTGAAAAATCTGGACACATGCCCATCAATGAGCTCCTGCGGCTGGCAAGGCTGCGTTTGGCTGGGTCATGTAGCCTGCATGCCCAGCTACTGCATGCCCAAGCAGCTTCTGATTGGCCAGATAGAAGGGGCTAAACAGGCATAGTATGGGAGGATGTGAAGCTGAGTGGACTTGTCAAAGACTGGTTACCAGCTGTGTCAAGATCGGCCTCTGTGGAGGAAGCTTGTGAAGGACGCTACTGCCTAGTTGGAAGTAGCCACCCACGAACAACAATGCACGATAGCGGAGCGACGATTATAACAATCAGCAGAGCGCTGGGTCGCTAAAATAAAGCACAAGGGGTACAGCTGGTGCAACTACCAGTCATCTCGGTTATTCATGACACCTGGGTCTGTGCCTTGACCTCCTACCAGCAAGCCTTCGATACTTCACGTGGCCTATCAGTGCACCTGGCCTGGCACAGGTGCCGTGGTGATGTCACCGTCACTTAGTGGCAAATGGCGGTTGTGTTGATGTATGTGTTTGTACGAATGGAAGTTTGTATGTGTTTGCGAGTATGCGGGTCCATGTATGCTATCGTTTGGCTAGTGTAGCAATTGCACACTGAAGCAGTATAAGTGCTGAAGACTGAAAAATGGAACGTCACGCAATCACAATGTTAAAGAATCATATAATCACAATATTATTATATATTAACATCACTAATGATCTACAACTGGTGGAACTACAATTGATAGTGCGTTGTCTTTGAACTGTGTGTTTTTTGGCGTCATCTGGCCGAACACCGTGTGAGACTAGGCTCTAAGGAAAGCTGTCTCTGGTGTGGGCCAATGAGTTTCAAGGACAATGCATAAATTATCAGTGTTGTTTTTTGTTTGCATTCTGACTGCAAGTATTGTGGTTAATGTAAACATGATTCCTTGCGAAAGGTTTCAGTTTTGTCGCCAAAAAAAAGGGGAAAAACCCTATTATGATCACTAATGATTCACGTAAGTGATGTTAATATTGAACAATTGATCGGTTATTGATGATTGTACATTCTTTGACCCTTGACATTGTATTTGTATGCATTTCAAAGAACAGTCACTCCGTGTGGTCTGAAATTATCTTTACTATGTGCACATTAGTATGATGTATTGTTGTTCCTACAAAGTGCATGTCTGCATATAAATCAATGTCATCTAATTAAGTATCATTCATCACGGACTGCATGGGCACATCGTCTCTTTCTCCTAATCGTCGAAGTGCGCTTGTCAAACATACTTTCGTCTGCTTTTAATTATAATTTCACAGATATAGCGTCAATTGTTACCGTACATTTCAAACAACGCGCAGACATGTGTGAAAGGTACACATGCAACAACCACCGGCATTTACTGAAGAGGTGTGCTGTGGCCCTCTTGTCTGAAGTCGCCGTATCTGTTTACATGCTATCAATGTGGCAACTAAATAACACACTCTTAGGTTTTTTCGGTAAAGTCACGTAGATAAAAAATAATAAAATAATAATAAATGAAAATAAATAAATTAAATCACGACGTTTCGGAGGCAACACAAGTCTCTGTCTTCAGGTGGGACCGTCACAGCTAAATTTACTGTCAATTTAATTGACAGTAAATTTAGCTGTGACAGCAAATTTAGCTGTGACGGTACCACCTGAAAACGGCGACTTGTGTTGCCTCCGAAACGTCGTCATTTAATTGATTTATTTTCATTTATTATTTTATTATTTTTTACCTACTTGACTTCACCGAAAAACCCTAAGAGTATGAATCCTTGCAGTCACGAAAGCTTCAATTCTAGAACTAAATAACACGTTTGCCAATTTCTTCAAATCGCTGTCAAATGTCTGCAAACAAACATTACGTGAGTACATAGATGACATTGGCTCGTAGACACACTATTACGAGAACACCTTTTTACGTCTTCACATGAAACGAAATACATCGATGGTTTGTGAATGTGTATGTAGCTGCACAGGAGACTATCAAGATGTTGGTATTAATCCATGAGACGGATGCTGCTGTGGTGCTGCGGTTAGCGCACTGCGCTTGCGATCATCTGGAAGTCGTGGCATCAATCTCCCTGCATGGAAGTTGACCCCCCATCTCTGTTCACCCAACAGTATTAATGGGGAGGACACGGCGGTCAGGGTTAATGTGTGTGCAGTGTGTAAACATCGCCACTATAGGGAGACAAAAGGCGGCCAGGCGTGTCTGGTCAGCATGGCAGAGTAGAACGAATACCCTCTAGAGAGACGCTGTAGAGCTCCCTCTAGTGGAAGGCCTTTATACTAGCAGTGGCGTGAGCAAGCAATTTCAGGGCTGCACCTTGACCTCTATGCAAAAGAGTGGCTTTAAAGTCTGTACAGATAGTGACGTATACTTCAGCGTCAATAATGTATTTTTTTTATAAACATTGTACTATATGGTAATAAGAAAATGTCAAACTAAAAAAATATATAGATTTAAAAAAAATTATGAAATATGTTTAATATCTGGATGCAATGTTTACTCATTTATCTTATATAAATAATATATTAAGAATATATACCCCAACTTTGGCAAACTTCTTTATTACGTTCTTTATTCATATATTGTTGTTCATTTCCATTGGTTGTTATGATAACTATGCAACTGGAAAATTTGGGGCATTTATTAAGTCAAGTACATAAGATTTGCTAAACAACTGAAGGAGGAACACTGCGAGAAACCACATCTTCTTACGTATGGCTCGGGCCATTCAAGGCGCACAGGAGATCAATATGGTGGGGGAAAAATGGACAAGACAAAAGGTTGGAGTGCATTTGGAAAACGGAACTTAATGAAAAGCATCATACCAATTTACTTACACAATGACATTTTAATCAATGACTATTACCAGCTTTGAAATCTGGACGAATATTGATAAAGAAAATGCAACAAAAATATGAGAAGTACAAAAAGCATGCACTCGTATGGTAAATAGGAAACCGTATGCATGCTTTCAAATCTTTTTTACGTTATCAAAAAAATGTATAAAGTAATTGATGCTTACCTAAAGTACTTTAAGACTGTAAAAAAGAAATCCATAAGCAGCAAATCAATCAGGTTTTACATTTGGTGTTCGCTTCGTATGCAATTGCATTTGAAAATGTGACAGTAAAACAGTGAGGGAAAAAAGTATTTGATCCCCTGCTGATTTTGTACGTTTACCCACTGACAAAGAAATGATCAGTCTATAATTTTAATGGTAGGTTTATTTGAACAGCGAGAGACAGAATAAAAACAAAAAAATCCAGAAAAACGCATGTCAAAAATGTTAGAAATTAATTTGCATTTTAATGAGGGAAATAAGTATTTGACCCTCTCTCAATCAGAACGATTTCTGGCTCCCAGGTGTCTTTTATACAGGTAACGAGCTGAGATTAGAAGCACACTCTTAAAGGGAGTGCTCCTAATCTCAGCTTTGTTACCTGTATAAAAGACACCTGTTCACAGAAGCAATCAATCAGATTCCAAACTCTCCACCATGGCCAAGACCAAAGAGCTCTCCAAGGATGTCAGGGACAAGATTGTAGATAGACACAAGGCTGGAATGGGCTACAAGACCATCGCCAAGCAGTTTGGTGAGAAGGTGACAACAGTTGGTGCGATTATTCGTAAATGGAAGAAACGCAAAAGAACTGTCAATCTCCCTTGGCCTGGGGCTCCATGCAAGATCTCACCTCGTGGAGTTGCAATGATCATGAGAACGGTGAGGAATCAGCCCAGAACTACACGGGAGGATCGTGTCAATGATCTCAAGGCAACTGGGACCATAGTCACCAAGAAAACAGTTGGTAACACAATACGCCGTGAAGGACTGAAATTCTGCAGCACCCGCAAGGTCCCTCTGCTCAAGAAAGCACATATACATGCCCGTCTGAAGTTTGCCAATGAACATCTGAATGATTCAGAGGACAACTGGGTGAAAGTGTTGTGGTCAAATGAGACCAAAATGGAGCTCTTTGGCATCAACTCAACTCGCCGTGTTTGGAGGAGGAGAAGGAATGCTGCCTATGACCCCAAGAACACCATCCCCACCGTCAAACATGGAGGTGGAAACATTATGCTTTGGGGGTGTTTTTCTGCTAAAGGGACAGGACAACTTCACCGCGTCAAAGGGACGATGGACGGGGCCATGTACCGTCAAATCTTGGGTGAGAACCTCCTTCCCTCAGCCAGGGCATTGAAAATGGGTCGTGGATGGGTATTCCAGCATGACAATGACCCAAAACACACGGCCAAGGCAACAAAGGAGTGGCTCAAGAAGAAGCAAATTAAGGTCCTGGAGTGGCCTAGCCAGTCTCCAGACCTTAATCCCATAGAAAATCTGTGGAGGGAGCTGAAGGTTCGAGTTAGCCAAACGTCAGCCTCGAAACCTTAATGACTTGGAGAAGATCTGCAAAGAGGAGTGGGACAAAATCCCTCCTGAGATGTGTGCAAACCTGGTGGCCAACTACAAGAAACGTCTGACCTCTGTGATTGCCAATAAGGGTTTTGCCACCAAGTACTAAGTCATGTTTTGCAGAGGGGCAAAATACTTATTTCCCTCATTAAAATGCAAATCAATTTCTAACATTTTTGACATGCGTTTTTCTGGATTTTGTTGTTATTCTGTCTCTCACTGTTCAAATAAACCTACCGTTACAATTATAGACTGATAATTTCTTTGTCAGTGGGCAAACGTACAAAATCAGCAGGGGATCAAATACTTTTTTCCCTCACTGTATGCCCCATGTTGTGGACTTATCTGATATCTAGCCCGTCCCCTTGTGGTGCTCAAAATGTCTCAGACTTTCCCACATCAACTCCGAGCTCTGTTTTTGCAGAAAGAGCCCACCTCGCCCACAGAGGAAATTGGCCTTCAACCACTGGACCAGTGTGCTGTCCGAGTTGACACCCAACGGGCAGCTTTACCTTGGCAATCTGAGATGTGCTCAAGGGAGATGCGGTATAAATATTGAATGATGATGAGTTTGTGCAAGTCCCCACCTTCGACCAAATAGTGTCTCTCCTATTCCACGGCACCTGAGTTTCGAGGAGGTCCCCCCCCCCTCGTCTAGGTCAACCGCGTAAAGGTCATGGGGTCATGGAACACGTGCCGCCGTCGCCCAACGTGGGAAGGGGATTGTACCGTCGTCACTTCACGGTGTCATTTTTATTTCCACGCCCTTTCCACAACGTTCGTCTGTGAAGCCGATTTGTCAAGACATCTACCGTGCATAACGGGTGTGAGCAGCAGCGAGCGGTGCAGCTACATTTATTTTTACAGTGTACTTCTATGCTCCCATGCCTTCGCTTCCTACCTTCACCAACCCACACCGACCTACATCGTGACGTATACCCAAACAACCCCAATGACTCACAAAGCATGGGGGGGGGGGGCTCTAATTCAGCAGTGGATTTATCAAACCTACGTACATGTGATCGGTGGCATCTGTGTGTTTGTACTGTATAAAAACACTATTCGTGGTAACACGCACCCAAGTAATTCTTCAAAAAGATAGACATATAACCAATCGATAACATTCAAATAAGAAGAGGGAAGAGGTCTCAGCAGAATTCCCCCTTCCAGGTTTAACCACATCAAGCGGTGGTCAATTCCTGATTCGTATTTTTAAGCAGCTGTGCACGTGTGTGTTTTTGCAGATGAAGGATTATCGCCAACAGCTATGACAAATGCAGATGAAGCCATGTGCGGGAAACTGTAACATAATTTATCAATGTTTGCCCCAGCGGTATGTGACTTAAATGTTCCACATGTGCAGTTTAAGAGTTATTTTATAAATATTATTGTATTCGTATACAATGCTATGTTTTTAACTACCAATAATTGACATCCATGCAGCATTTAATAAACATGTTGGCAATGTGCACTGGCTAATATGCACCATTATGCAATTACATATTAGTTATTTTTTTCGTATATGCTTCAATGGATGCTATACGTGCTTATTTCGGCGTATTCATAACCCAGTTGGCAGTTATTGACAATATGGAAAAAATATATCCTCACTGGATGTTTAGTCATTTCCCAGTCAGAGAAGAGAGGTGTGTGATTAGATTATAGACAATCGTTAATTTAATACAGACATGTTTTGTGATGATGGATAAAAATGCTAATCCATTTTTTGATCTGTACAGCCTGGATGAATATTTTTTTCAAACACTCAGGCAAAGTACCCAGCGTCGTCACACCTTTACGCCAGGAGATGCAAGTCAACGATAAAAAAATGCGGATGAGTGGTCGAGATGGTGGCAGCATTGCATGATATGCTCTTCCCAATTATTGCTGACAGGTGTTTCTGAAAATATATACCCTACAACTTGTTTTAATTAACAGTTGCATCGCAAAAGGCCGCAGTGAAAGAATCTGCCAACAATGTATAATGTTTTGCTGTGTGCCAAAAGTGCTTCTCCCCAACAGCTATTAATATTGAATAAAGTTCAAGTGTGTTTTCAGGATAGAATATTGTTTCCTTGCCCGGAAATTGATGTAATACCGGGCCTGGAAACAATATTCCAGCACGAGACTTATATTGCTTTGTTTACTGTTTCGTTCTTTCGGTAAAGTCACGTAGGTATAAAATAAAATAAATTAAATCACGACGTTTCGGGCGCAACACAAGCATCCGTCATCAGGTGGGACAACCACAGCAAGAAACAATTGCTGAAGTGGTCAAAAGGGCTACCGTGACAAGAGGTTATATAGGTAAGAGAGGGGGGGAGGAGCAAGGGAGGTGAGATAGAGAGGAGGGTGTGGGGTCGAGGGAGTGGAGCGCTGCTAGAGGGATAATGCGGTCCGAGTACCCATTCATCTTGAGGGCCTGGTGTACGTGTTACAGTTCACTGGCTAGGTGGTGTTGGTCAGAAATGCAGTGGGTCCTATGGTGTAGTGTTTTGATGAAGGAATTCTTCTGTGCCGGATGGTGGTGAATCAGGTTTCAGATAGGAATCTGTGTGGGTGGCTTTCCTGTAGACATTGTCCCAACGAGCCATCAGGTCTCTTCTCAAACAAAACATCCAGGAATGGTATCTTACCATCCTTCTCTACTTCCATGGTGAATTTGATAGATGGGTATATGGAATTAATGTGGTTGAGAAATTGGTTCAATGCTGGCAGGCCATGTGGCCAAATGACGAAAGTGTCACCTACATATCACTTCCACAAGGAAGGACATAGAGTGGATGTCTGGATGGCATGTTTCAAATTTCTCCATGAAAACATTCGCTATCTATGATGATAAGAGGGAACCCATGGGGGTACCTTCATTTTGTTTGTAGAAAGTATCATTCCAGGTGAAGTAAGTGTTGGTAAGGCAGTGCCTAACCAGAGTATAAAAATCAGGATTCAGTCCATGTTGGACTAAATCTTCAATTATTGCTAAGGTGCCAGGCACAGGAACCTTGGTGAACAGAGAAACTACATCAAAGCTGATGAGAAAATCATCTGGGGACAGTGAAATGCCCTTGATTAGAGAAACCAAGTGAGCTGAGGTACAGTATGTACTGCTGAGGTAGTCTTGCCAGTGAATGGAAGCAAGGTATCAGACAGAAAACGGGCCAGTTTGTAGGTAGGTGAGTTGATAGTGGAAACAATGGGCCGAAGTGGAGTCCCTTCTTTATGGATCTTGGGAAGACCATAGAATCTGGGTGGTCTAATAGCAGAAGGTTTAAGGGAGAGCCATTTGACTGGTTCGATTAGAGAAGTCGAACTGGTAATGATATTGTTGGTTTTTGTAGTCAGGCTGTTAGTAGGATCTTTGTTGACTTTACCGAAAGAACCAAGAAGATGAATCCCTGCAGTCACGAAAGCTTTAAATCGAAATTTAAGTCCTGGATTTTGTTGTTGTATGTGGTTTTATCCATGATGACAGTGTCATTGCCCTTGTCGGCCGAGACAATGAGTATGTCGTCTTTTTTTTTTCAATTTTGCGAGTTCAGAGCGCTCGTCTTTGCTGATATTACTAATGTGTTTCTTAGCATTTTTAAGGATGGTGACAATTTCAGATCTTGCCACGTCTGTCGGGACGTGTCCCAAGTCTTTGAGGGCTACGTCGACCTGGGAGATGATATCATCCACTGGGATATGTTTAGGGGTGACTGCGAAATTCAACCCTTTAGCTAGTACCGATTTTAGGCTGTCGGAAATTGGGATGTTACTCTGATTGATGACAATCTTGTTAACATCTAACTTTTTAACGTGTGGATCTGGCTTCTTTTTTGACAGGAGGTTGAATTTAGCAATAAAGTTAACTTTACATTTGGTTGACATTGCATTAGCAGATGAGTCTGTCATGTTATCTACATGGTCCCAATCAAAAGTGGACATTTTATCTGTTAATTTTAAGTGTGATTGTAAGAGAGTCTTGTCTAAATTAGCAAGTTCAAATCGAAGCAATCTTATTCTCTCTGAGATTAGTGATAGGCTGGCTTTAAACAAGATCCGTTTAGCGTTAGGAGAAGTGACAGCAGCAGATGTGAGTGAAAATGTGATCGGTATGACCTTGTTATCGCGGCATCTCTTGAGGAAGGTTAGCGACTCGATCAGTTGAGCCTTCTTGTCTCGTAGTCTGTTAAAAGCTCTAACAGATGTGTGAAAACCCTCCCCGTAGAGGCGGTTCAATCTAGATTAGAAGTTTTCGTGACTGCATATTTTATACCTATGTGACTTTACCGAAAGAACCAAAGCGTATGGATCCCTGCAGTCACGAAAACTTCAAATCAGGACTGCTTTGCTTAGTTTCAGTTTAAAGCCAAATGACTACACGGTCATGAGATACCAACTGCCTCACCACAGCCTGTGCACCAATGACAGTGTATTTCATTGCTATCCTGTATTTCCACTATTTCCATGGTCACAGCTCTTCAGAGCTAGCAAATTTCATTCCCCTAAGAGTAGCATGAACTCAATCAACCCACTGTGCTTTTATGTCTCATTCCTATTGCAAGGGCCTTCGTGCATGCAAAATTACTTGTTATGCTGATTTCTCTTTTTCTCTTACTTTTAACTTCTAAATGCAGTGGAGCACACATTTTCCCTAAAAACATGAAATCTGCAGATATAAAAAAAAATGCTAAACATTTTTAATGGCTTTACTTTAGTGTGTTACTGTGCAGCAATGCTTTGCGCAATTGCTAAGTATTTTATGCAAATTGGCTTCTTCTTGGGAATGTTCTGTTTCTAGAAATGCTCTTTGAAACGAGGTACATAACGTAACGATGCATTTACCATGAACCACGCGGGTAGCATTCTGGAAGGTAGTCATTAAATAGTGAAAATATTAATCAAGAGAGGAACGTGTCCTTTTTTTGTTTGGGGAATCCTTGTTTCAAGGTACAACTGAAAATTAGGTATTACAAAGACAAAGATTCCCCATATAGTCTTTAACACACTGTTTGGGCAAGTGCTGTTAGTGAGCACCTATGAAGGTCGGCACGGCACACGAGGGGGTGAGTGGCCAACCCCACGCCAAGCCGCCTTTGTCTCCCCAGTGGCGATGTTTACGCATCGCACCAGGTACTCATTTGAGGTTGAGTCGACCTAGGAGAGGCCCAGGACCGGTTCAGATAATCGTCACTGGTGTTGGCCGTGAGCGGGAATCGAATCCGGGTCGCCAGATTCGTAGCACAGCGTAGCGCTAACCGCGACACACAGACGACACGAACTAGCTAATAGAGTCTGCTTGGCAGAATTAGAATCTGCAGAAGCAGGGGCCAGTTTGGCATGAAGCTCAAATGCCTGGGTCTAAGCCCATTTAGTCCCACTTAAAAACCAATTCACATCCATCGCAAAGGACAGGCGTGACATTGCAAAATGTTTTACTTTCGTAGACGAATACAACATTTTATACTTGAAAATTTGAATTTAAAACGTCAGATACAGTGGGAATAAAAAATCAGTTAAATGTATACTTTTTATTTTAATATTTAGATGCGTATATCATAATTACACCTAATATTCAATTACGCTTTAATTCCACACAGAGTTTTTATCTGTACATTTCCAAGTTGGTAGATGTTAATCACTTAACGTGTTCATCATTTGACTGGTTAAATTACTTAAAATCACTTATGTAGAATTGCACATTCAACTATCATGCCTGAAGATTGAACTGACAAATCTGTGGATTGTAAGCACAGTGTGCGAAGCATGACACCATGGCAATATTACTTTCACCTTTTTATTACACCTAATATTAAATTTTACTTTAATGCCGCATAGTAGTTCTTACTGGTGTATCTCGAGTAGTTCAAGTGTCGAGACATGTTCATTATTTCACAGTTCAACGCAGTTAATATAATGCACGTTTCGTTAAGGTTCGCTTTTAAATTAGGGGAAAAAAATCACCGTATAACAAAAGTCAAATTACAGTTACAAAATTAACCTTCCTCCGTCACCAAGTTTCAAGACTTGTTTTAACCTGAAGGTTTGTGCCTACTGTGTTAGCAGCAGCTGCAGAATCTGACAGAAGGCATTGGCGAGATGCGGTGGCATCAATCGCTTTGGCCATGAAGACATCTTGATCTCGATCTCGTTTGATCAATTCCATCAAGTGTATTTTTGAATATATATGTGTCCCTCCACGCAAAAACAAAGATCCCCTGTATAGCCTTAACATACTTTTGGAACAAGTACTGTTAACGAGTATCACCTATGAAGACCAGCACGACACACGCGGTGGTGGGTGGCCAGCACCACTCTCGGCTGCCTTTGTCTCCCTCGTGGCAATATTTACACATTGCACCAATTACTAATTTCAGGCTGAGTTGGCCTAGGGGAGGCCCAGGACTGGTTTAAATAATCGTCACAGGTATTGACTGTCAGCGGGAATCGAACCCGTGTCGCTGGGTTCATAGGGCAGCGCACTAATCACTGCGCCACTGCTCCCCTCCACCAATATACACAGAGCTAACACTCACATCCACCACACGGGCATTATAACCTACTTGCTTCACTCCTTTGTAGAGGCCACCTTGTACCGTACAGGCAGACAGGTGTCTGTACATATCATAATCTCTCGTAATCCACGAACCCAGCCTCCAGTCTCGTGCTGGAATAGAATACTACACTGGGCATAGGCAGCACATAGTTCAAGGCTGTGCATTCATGCTTCAATGAGCAGTGAACATACTATGCTGACAGACTATAAAAACAGCAGCTTAGTGTTTGTATGCATAATGCATATTACTAGACATAGTTATGCAATAGGCAGTGCCAAAATACAACGTGTCCATGAAGGTAGCATCTATATTTAAATAATGCTAATTAAAAAGGAGTTGCAGCTATGTTGATATAACTACACAAATATGCAAATGTAATCTGGTTTTGTCTTTCACAACCTCCACACGATTAAGGTATTTCGTTTCTGTGTAAACATTAAATGAAGAACCAAAACACCACACCTAGCTTTGATATTCCTCGAAGATACAAGTGGAGCCATCAATCACATCAGAACATCAACAGGCCCATGCATACATCTCCTTCATGAATGGAAACTGAAAGATAAGTCACAGTGCAACTGTGTCCATGCAACCCATATAATGAACCACTGTAGTCTGTGCACCTTATACTGGTAGGAACCTCCTGGTTACACCAGCCCACAGGGGATTATTGTGTCCGTCGTGCAGGGAGGGGCTGGGTGGGGAGGGAGGGGCTGGGTGGGGAACGGAGGGTGGGGAGGGGCTGGGTGCGGAGGGTGGGGCTGGGTGGGGAGGTTGGGGAGGGGCTGGGTGGGGAGGGTGGGGTGGGGCTGGGTGGGGGGTGGGAGGGGTGAGGCTGGGTGGCGAGGGGCTGGTCACCCCGTGGTGCCCTTATAAAACTCAACGTTTAACCTACTCACGCCGGCTTGTGCCCGCCCTCACAGTCGGGCATATTTGCGGAATACACCACGCCGCCGTTGACCCTGGCCATTGACCGAGCAACCCAACGTTCCTACCAGCTCCCTCCGCAGGAATGTGTTAGGGAGGAGGAATAGCATGCTTTTCCAAACTATCTCCCCAAGCCCTCTCGTGGCTATCAGACCTCAACATTGGCATTTAGCTCCTTAACATATTGCCATGCACAAGAATACAATATCATATAATCAATATGTCCACTAATCTTGATCTAATATGGGTTCCCACTTCTTTCATCATGCCGACAATTGTGAAACAATGCCTGAATAATGATTTGATATAAAGCGGGGGAGAAAACTGATTTGATTTTTTTTTACTCATGAGGTGAAAGATTACCGAGTAATTGACAAGTTAGAGGCTAACTAATCATTTTAAAAAGCTGGATTAAGAAAAGGTGTTTCTACCATTGACCACTTAACATCAACCAGGCTATAGAAGAGGTAAATTAATACTAAACACCATTATTAAATACCAGTATGGCTGGCTTATATAAATATAAATAGAGAATATATTAACCATCTTGTATTTGCTGATGACACAATTTTTCAAAAAAGCTAACAAAGAGTGATGTTAAGTTCAGCTAAGATAGACCCAAAACAAAATTCAAGTGTTTCAGGTTCGATTAACAAAATAAAAAATACCCATAACATAGTGTTTTTTGGGTTAGATCGCGTAAACATAAATGTGTCGTTAAATCCACCACCATCCGACACAGCCAATTAATAAGGTTTGTCACGTTAACAGAGCATGCCAATTCGTTACTAGTACAGCACACTAGTGTGTTGGAGAGCAAATCCGCAACATTTCCAATCTGAGTACGACGTTTCGCCAGTAATTACAACTTGCTTCATCAGGCGACAGCCAGATTTATGGAGAAATCTTCCTGTTTCGATGATATTGGTCGCGAAAGCCTACGTGTTAAATAAAATAATAA
Organism: Lethenteron reissneri; assembly: GCF_015708825.2. Classification (NCBI taxonomy): domain Eukaryota; kingdom Metazoa; phylum Chordata; class Hyperoartia; order Petromyzontiformes; family Petromyzontidae; genus Lethenteron; species Lethenteron reissneri. The sequence continues at coordinate 6,972,405 of NC_083805.1, forward strand.
AATGTTGGAAGGATACAAAAGGGAAACACTTCATACTAGGTATTTTTTTTACTATAAAAGGAATTCGGCAATCTGCACATATTACTTGCTATGCCATAGACGTGAAATGGAAAATGACAAGGTATACAGAGGGAAAGGCTGAAAAGTATGAAAAATATCATTGAGAGACGGACGCTAGAATTACAGTTAGAGACAGAGAGGGTTACGTGGATGAGGGAACAAGCGCACATTTACAGAAAAAAAAAATATAGACTTTTAAGGAAGTAAAGTCAGCTGAGGCAAGACACATTGCTAATGGGGTGGTGGCTGATGGAAGAGGTTGCTGATGAGGATGGCAGCCAACGGAAGAATATTCTCGAGAATGCAATCAATCATGGAGATGAAGTGACAAAATAAGCTCATATGCAGGTGTGCGATCTTTGGTTGCATCCCAAAACTGCAAGGCTCGGTGGCGACATGAGGAGAAAGTCATCCAAAAGTGGATAGAACACGGATGGTGATGATAAAACCTCATGTTTGCCATGGTGCTGGCAAGTCACATTGTATCAATATGTGAGAGAGTTGCAGGCATTCGCCAACATCGCAGGTGTGATTTTATTGATTGATTCTGGCATGTGCTGCTGGGGTTTTTTGGTATACACTCATCTTACGAATACATGGACTATTTTTCCAACACTTTAACCAAAGTCCCTTGTAATTATAATTCTTTAATAATGGCTGACACCTTTATGGGCACACATTATGGCGGCATTCAGCCAAAAAATAAACATAGTTAAATGTGGCCTTTAAGGACATTTACACACACCTTACTTACTAAAACAAGGCATCAGATATTTGCTTTCTAACAGGATTCATAAACTAAATAACATACGTCTGCTAAACTATCAATTCCCTCTGCTGCTTCACTAATAACAATTAAAATAGCAAATTGAACATTTTCGAAGCATACCTGGTAACTCACGAGCATGCTGTGGGTTTCGTTTCCTAAATATCACTGTACTTTTACGTCAAATTAATTACAAGTTAAGTGTGAATATTGTAGGCCATTTCAACTGTCTGTTTCGCTAACAATCAGCGGACGAAAATATATCACTTAATGCATGTATGTACATTAAATAACGGCCCGTGCGTGCGATATTTTGTTGAACTACATCCCCACGAAACCACTGCTGCTAAATGCAAAGAGCACTTTGTCGGGGTTGTGTATCCAGCATAGGAGTGCTCTAACAAGACAATGCTTCTTTACACGTTTATTCACCACGTCCAAGCTGTTTACCCCAGCGGGTATGAGCATTTGCACGAACACAAGCAGTGAAATATTTTAGCAACAGCAACAGACATTTCCGCACCACACTTACATAATAGTAAATGGCAAATGTCATAATTGTTTAAGAGGTGTGGGGGCGTTTTTGGCATACAAAGTAACGCAGAAAGGCCCTCGAACATGCATCTATGTTCACGAAGTGAATCTTGAAACAGATTGCTTAAAGCACGTCACGTAATTGTCTCCATTACTTTTTTCGTAGCAACAGGCACGAAAATATTTCTGGGTGCATTATGGCGTTTAGAAGTTATGTGATGACGCAGGGTTCGCATGAATTATTTACCTTTTCTGCTTTGTGCGCTATGCTACATAATCTGGAACTAAATCTCACGAGCGTCGTTGCTTGTACTTAATACCTTGACGTAGGCATACGTTAACGAAATTGCTGCGGACAATCGATGGGCAAGAGCTGTAGCTTGGCGGCTTAATGCTGATATTTGTACTTGCCTGGTTGCACTGTGTAAGTCTAAGACTATGCTCAAGAGTATTGGCAGCAAAGAGCGCACTGCTAGATGTGTATAGATTTCCCCCCCCCCTCCACACCTTTTATATCGACTCCTCTAGCTCCTAGCCCTTGTCCAGAGTTTGTATGTGAAAACGGGAAAACGTGCACGGTACCCAAAATCAGTCCGGTTGATGATACAACACGTGGTAAGGAGACTGCTGTTCGGATGAACGTCACACCTCCGATTAGAAGGTTTGCTACGTACGCTGTGAAAGAAGTTCAACACATATACATGCTTGTTGGAATAAGCAAACAATACAACTACATCCTTTGTTTGAATACGTTATCTGCAGCAAGCCCGTGTGATGCTTAGGATGCGTGAATGAAGTCACTGTTAAAATACAAAGACTACCTTTTGGATAAATTAAATTGCTGTATTTGATATAAACTTTCCCAAATTGTCGGTCCTGTACATTTATAATAGTTTATTTGAAATAATAAAACAATCATCCCCTCAAATCTTGTGTTAAACTCACTATTTATAGCTGTTAAGTCGCAATCATATCCTCTACGAGAGTTCTCAATTACAGCATTATTAAACCTCCCACATGTTCAGTTTAAGAAATTTCGAAAGCGTGTTCGGGGTAAAAATCAACTGAATACCATCCTGGCGAAGGTTGAATTGTAAATCATCTAATGAAAGTAATTTCCATGAATAGCATTTAAAAAAATTGTCCTTTCCTCTAAGCATCATCCTCTCATTTCCCGTTGCTTAGTTCACCGTTATACCAGCTCCCGAAATGATTCGACACTTACGAACGCAGATTTTACTCGTAATGCTTATAGAAGACAAAAAATAAATTGTGCGAATGGCAGAACGCGTCATTTCGCGAAAAGCGCACGCTGAATCTTTAAACGAACGCGCCAGCGCATACGCGCTCCGTCATTCCAATGAGACAGGCGTTGCGCGTGTAAAAACCGCTCACCCTGCTGGCCCTACCCCGAACCCCCCCCGCCCTAGCCCTATTTTCTCTGGCACCCCCCACCTCCCCAGCCAACCCACCCCACCCCCCCCGGTCCCCCCGCACCCCGAGCGGCGAAGAAGCCCAACCCCTTGCGTAGTCAGCTAAGCAAAGAGCGCACGCAACGCTGCCCGCCTTCCTCCGTTCCCTGGCTCGCTCGCCCACGCACACACGGCACCCGCAACAGCAGCGAGCGGAGCTGTCCACTTCAGCACCGCGCACGTGCGCATAGCAACGGGCGCGCGCGCGGCTTGTGTGTGCAAGGCAAGGGGAGGGCGGGCGCGAGGGCGCGCGGTTCGTTATTGGGCTTCGGAGACGTTTATTTGTCGCTTGCGTTCGTGGAGATTGCGAGCGAACCGCGAAGGAATGGAGCAGAGCGCGGCGTAACTTTTTTTTTGGCCGTGCAGTTGTTGCGTCCTGCCTGCCGACTTGGGGGTGACGGGGTATTAAAAATAAATGTTATAAGAGGGACGAGGACCGCCCCGCTATTTTAAAAAAAAAAACACCCGTACGAAAATGGCAAACGAGATGAAATGCGAAAACTACCGCTTTGATAATGAGCACCTCCGCAGAAGAACCGCTGGACTCATTTTGATGATTTCCTTCACGCTGGGAGATGGTAAGCAGACCTACCCATACATTGACATGCCCACAACAACATAAGCAGATCACTTGGTTATAACACCCTGACGAGTAATGACTTGAGATGACTATTTTCACATTTTTCGAGTGTATGATTATGTAGCGTCATGTGTCATGCAATCATGCATTGCAATCGTACCATTGCAATGTAGTGATCCAGAAGATTACAACTATGTGAACACATGTTAAACAAAAACACATTTAACAGCCATATAAACTCACCATGCAGCCACCTCGCAAGCAGCAGCTTAATCACAGGGCGGTTTTGGGTTGACCCTGCCCAGGCGTCCCGACCATTTAAGGACTGTTAGCGTGGGATATTCTGCTTGTCAAGGGTAGGATTGTAAAAATAGCAGCTTTACAATTTGAAAAACGATCACACGGCTGGTTTTTTAACAAGTATTTAAATTAAGAGTGAGCTATGCATTAAGAATAATAGTTTAAAATATGCCTTCAAGCCATACATCGAAATGGATTGAACCAGAACAGTTACTGTCTAGCATGCTGCCATTATAATATCCACTGATAGATTACGAGACATGTGGTAAACGCAAACCTATTTTTTTACCTCGTATACTATCACGTTAATTATGAAAAAGCAAACACGCAATGGAGAGACAACTCGTGAGACTTATTTGGATTTGTGTAATTCTTTGACAGGGTGATTTAATAACTGTTTGCGAATACATCTGTTTGTGTTAGTTCATATAATTATCGCCATCTAAAGTATTGCTATTGAATCGTACTCTTTATTCAATGGCACAGGAGAATTGCATATCGCAACATAGTCTCTTGGAGAATCCTTACATGAATGCCAGTGTTTCATGAAGCTTGCCTAATGGCTTTCGTTGGTACATATGGGCCCACACATACACGCGTGTACGCATGGGTGTATTCATTGCAATTTGGTTTTACCGTAATGCCAGAAGAGGCGTTTTGTAAACACTGTGCACGTATGGCCACGAAGTACAAAGGGCCACGAAATTAAGAATGTTTTACAGACGTGACATACACATAGGCACATTTTTATAAGATGGGGGATTATAAATATACAAAGAGCAATTGTACAGCAGGTTACAATGGGAGCAGCGGAAGAAAGGGAAGCAGCCTCCCATTGTGTAAAGATTCATAGGAGAGGAAGTTAGAGAAAGAATACTGGCGAGGAGATAAAAGAGGAAAGTACAGCTGTGGCAATGTCAAGGAGGGTTTTGAAGATGACAGCAATATTACAGTTGAAGGAGAAGCTGGTTGAGGAACTTGAGAGGTAGGCATTCTAGATATAAGGCAAAGATCTCCCATAGAGGCTTAACAGACTGCTGGGGCATGTGCTGTTAGCGAGCATTTATGAAGGCTGGTACGGCACACGAGGGGGTGGGATGGTCAGCACCACACCCGGCCGCTCTTGTCTTCCCAGTAGCAATGTTTACACATGACACCAGGTACTAATTTGAGGTAAAGTCGACTTAAGGGAGGCCCAAGACTGGTTGAAATAATCGTCCCTGGTCTTGCCTGTGAGCAGGAATCGAATTCGAGTCATCGGGTTCACAGAGCAGCGCACTAATCACTGCGCCACTGCCCCATCCCCCCAACACACACAGGCATTAACCTATTTGCTTCACTCCTTTGTCGAGGCTACCTTGTACTGTGCAGGCAGGCATTTGTCTGTACATATCATAATCTTTTGTAATCCGCTAACCCAGCCCCCAGTGGGCTAGAATACTACACTGGCATGGTCAGCACACGGTTCAAGGCCATATTGTTGTTGGTCAACTGATGTTGGCCGTGAGTGGGATTCGAACTCGGGTCGCTGGGTTCATAGTGCAGCGTGCTAACCGCTACACGACCACTCCCCGCATATGCACACACAAACTGCTTCGTCAGCCTCAACTATCGTTACACAGCAATGATTTTTTATTCTCTGTTCAGTGATGGAACATAGAAACGGTTCCTTCAGAATGGCCTTTCATGTGACATCAACGGTATTGGGGAAAAAATATGCAACGCTCTTAAAATACTGGCCTCCAACCATATGCATCTGCAGAGAAATCATGGTGTTATACGTTTGGAATTAATAGTTGAAAAAACTTATTATAAATTAACAATGAATGCAAGCAGTTGTTTGCAACATGTTGGTGGTATGATTATGGTACATGCATCTTACTGCATTCCTGTAAAATACAACACTTTAAACTATTTTGAGTGTATTTTATTTTTTGGTTGGCAGTCACGCATATACGATCTACTTTGCAAACCACAGAGGAATATTTAGTGCTGAAGAAATTAAATAACAACTCCTGTATTACATTATGTTGCAAGTGATTAAAAAGGCAATGACATTGTACACATGTTGTGCAGGGTAGGGGTGCAGTGGGATTGAGGTAGGGTCATGAAGCATTGTTATTTTGCTGCTATGGCAATTTTAAGCATGACAAGCTGCCTCGCACAAGTGAAGTGCATTTCGGCTGCGTTCAATACACCACTCACCCAAGACAGCTGTGAGCCAAACCCCGCAGACAGTTGGTTGGGAAAATAGTGAGGGTCACAAAGCCCAGCTGTAAAACCGATAATTTACTCTATTTAGCCTTCTGTCACTGCTCTTGTGCCTTCATACAGCCGTCATAAGACAGCACAGTTAGCATGCTCTCAATAGTCCATAACATCTTTTTTTACTGCTCATACATGTTTTTAAGCACATTTATGAGTCAAAATATGATATCGGGTGACCATTATTTGTATCTGTTTTGGGTTTGGTTGTGCTTTGGAGCCAGAGTTTTTAGGTTTTGCCAATATATGTAAGTGACATGAGATGGTCGGTGGATAACATTACAGCAAGCATGTTGCTAACCTACAGCATACAGACGATTAATGAGTGCTAGCTTCTTTGCCTGTGTGGGTTTCCTGTGTGTACTCCTATTCCTGCCACATCGGAGTGCTCACTGAGGAATTGGTCAGGCGTCAAAAAGTAGGAACCTCTTTAAAAAGTCTTCAGATGTACCTGAGCTTTTTCTTGGAATAAGGGGCACAACATTGGATATACATGCTGTAAGAATACTGAAATATAGATTACAAGAAAATCATTCCACGTATTGCATAGCGATGCCGCTTACATGTAGATTACAAATGACACCTCATTCCTCAAGAAGAGTTTATGTAAGCAACTAATTATATTTATCAACATTACTGAATCCTTATTTCTTTTTAAAGAACATAGTATCCAGTTATGTTTATAAAAAATATTGTTTCTGAAATACAAGGGAACCTCATTAAACATGTCAATGCTTTTAGAATGTGATTGTGTAGCCTTTGAAGAGCAGCAGAAATCTATTTATATTCAGGGCAACACTGTTGAGTTTGAATTCACTGTTTTATCAGACAACCACTGCCTTATCTACATTGTTAATGCCAATCATTACAAGCTTATTTATAGGCCGAAATGGCAAGATTCATAAAGTGTAGCCATTTTGGAACCTTCATAAAATGGGCAATACTTAAAATATGTCAGACATATGGTAAAATAAAATTGAGGGTGGAGCTGGGATATGTGAACCCAGCCACCCAAGTTTGAATCCCAGCCAAGGCTAACATCAGAAGTGAGTAAGTCTTCTCCTCCCCCACTCCGCCAAACCACACGAACCAGGGTGGTGAAGTATGGTCAAATAAAATATGACCACCAGTAGTAGATTTAGAATGGCTGGATATTTTTTTTACATATATAATTTAAATGTTTAACTTGTAATTCTTGAGCCATGTCTTTCGGATTACAGCTATACTCCAATGCTTTGGAGGCAAGGGTTCTGAATCACATATTTGTAAAACTCCTCAACCTGATAGGCTACCAGGAGATGGCAGTACAGCAAGTGGGTTAATGTGCAGGACTGCCATTCCCTTGAATGCGCATGGTTGTCTCTGAATTCTCCAGTTTCTTCCCACATACAAAAACACTCTTTCAAAAGGAATTGCTGAACAATCAGCATCATTGAGTCTTTTCCTGGATTTTTACTCAATAAATTACATTGTTATATATCTGAAAAATATGTAAAGGTATTTAATTATGTTTTCTAAATGGAAAATGATGGTTAAAGTTACACAACAGAGTCGTGTGGCATACATACATACCTAAATACGTAGACCACCACTGGAAATACCGTCATATAAGATGGTATTATCGTTATATGATATACATACACATTAGTTTTAAATATTATATTGTCAAGGGCACATTGCTTTGTTATTTTAAACAAACTGTATGTTATTTTAAAGTATTGACTATCGGTCAATTTTACTTTATGTAAAGGACTCTAATACGCCTCTATTGATGCGTTGTGTGTTATATAAATAAATAGATGTGCATTGATTGACATGTTATCAGCAATAAAAGGTTGCATTGGATCCATGGATTTAGACCAAACATACATGTGAAAGGTATTATAAGTTATTTTCACAGGTCACCAAAATGTATTGTTTACATTTTACTTATGCCCCCTTGTTCCCCACGAAAGTACTTTGTTTAGATATCTGATATGTGTTTGGCAGAGTGCATCCAACAACGAATACGAGTTATATATGGAGAAATGTTTTAAACAAGATCAGGAGATGGGATTCAACCCCAGAGCTTGAGATATACTGTGACAACAACCAAGACACATGAACAGTGGAGAAGGCGGTTTAGAAATGATAACAACCCAGGGTTACATAATACTCGTCAATTCTATAAAGTAACAACATATCATGCAATTTTAACACAATTCTACAGGACATGGGCTTATACAGTGGTGTATAGATATAGAAAATCTATTCAGTATATGGAGGCATCCAAATACTAAGTGAAGTAAGTGCAGGCCACAATAATATATACTTTTGAAGCCCCAAAACTGTTCACAAAAAAAAGGCTTAGCCATTACATTCGATTCCACAAACTAAATGTAATCTGTATGCAAAATACGGTACAGAAAATTGAAAATTGCAATGGAATATAATTCAGATCTTTGCAAATATGCGCATTGTGGGTGTAAATTACATGCCAAAAACATAAATCATAACATCCAACTGACTACAATAGCAGTAAATGAATAATATATACATGAATTAAATCAAGCTAAATTATTTAGATGACAGTAGTGCAAATAATAAGTTAATAAATGAGACACCTATATAAGCCAGATTAGGGAAAGTTTTAAATAATTGAATACAATGTTAATACATGGGAAATAGGCAAATTTACATGAGCTGAACACAATGTAATGCAATGGGGTGGAAGATCAATGAGTGAAATCACATCACAAAGAACACGCAAGCTGTTTGTTTAACTTATTTTTCTCTGCACCAAATTCTCTTAGCTGTGGAAATTTTTACCTATGTATATTTTACTCCAAGTGTCCTTTGCAAAAGATGCATTTATCTAAAGGGGCTCTCAGCAGGCTCTAAATAAAAGCCATTGACGGATTCATTGATTGACATCATCCAAGACAGATGGAGATAAATGGAGGTTGCTTACCAGAACATTTCAGCCTTAAACTACCATGCTGATGGCGATGAGCAATATCATTATTAAAAACACCAGGATATACATTTTTGTGTGGTTGTAATTTCACGTAAAAAATGCATGCCACATTTTTTTGTATGTGCAGAGAATGTATAGAGCATGGTAGGCTGCTGTTGCAATTTTGTGACCAACTGTTATAATGAAATCGTGTCAGAGTATTTGGCTTGTGAATAACAAAGCAATGTTGCAATTATATTTTATATGTGTAGCTTTTGTAGCCATTAAATGTGCAGTAAATATTAAATTACACATTTCCAAAATGTATTTATATAGTTTAAATAATTCATTGGGGACAATGCAGCAGCTAAGGCAAATGCGGTTTTAATTGTATCATCATCATTAGTAGCAGCAGCAGCCATGCACCATCCACTGCTGAAAGTCTCCACAATTGGTCGCAATGCGACAATCCCTATAACTCCTACACATCACCAATCTTATCCCTCCACCTCCACGATGGACTTACTCTCAGGTGCGTTCCCTCCATTTGATTCCCTGAATGATTCATACGCCAATCATACTACTCCAGAGGATTACTAATTCACAGTGTTTTGCTTTTTTAAATAGCACTTTCCTCGTTTATGTGCTCCAATATACCGTGGCACAAACTCCTCTCCCTATCTCACTTTGCAACAACTCCCAGGGGTACTTGAGCCACATAACTAGGGTAAGATAGTTTGAGATGATTTCCTCTTGCCTTCCTCGCAGTATATTCAGGTGACTTTACTTAATGCAGATTAACATCATACTCAATACAAGGGTTTGACATTAAAGGCATACTGTGTATCACAACATAAAGCTCCCGTGTTGACTTGCAATGATCGGAATGTACTTTTAAACATTTATACATCACTCTCATCCGTACTCAGAAGCTAAGCAAAATTTAGCTTGATTTGGACTTGGATGGGTGACCACCAGGGCTGCAAAGTAGCCAGTAAATGCCAGTGTTGAGTGTTCACCCCCTGGTGTGAACACTGGGTTTTGCCTGGGGCTCCAGTGCCCTTCCCGATATGAAGCCTAAGTCTCATTAATGTCATTGACCAACCATCCCAATGCTCTCCTGGATAAACAATTGGAATAGTTGTTTCATCATCGTTGGTGCCCATTAATTGTTTGTAATTAGTACGCAACTCCATGATGTTTTGTTCATTCAGGAGGGCCGCGGGTTGCATTGGCGGGCATCGTTGAAGCTTTGTGTGCAACTGGAATGGTGGGCCACGATTTTCCCTTAACTGGGCCCCCCCCGTGGCAGGCGATCCAATCCAGGTGGCGGGGGGGGGGGGACGACGACGAGTGGCTGAAGATTCAGACTCCGCTCAGCCAAACGAGGCAAAGTTGAAGGATCGTGGTGGGAGGAGTGGGGCTATAAAAGGGTGAGCAACAGGGGAAAACGCTCAGGGTTGTCTGGGAGCCCAGCTCACTGGCGATGACAGGATGGGTATGATTGGCCTTAAGCGATGGTTAGGGTAGAGGACACTACCCTGAGAACAGGGATCAGTCTCGCCTCATTTTGTGAACTCCTAACGGTGTTGCTTTGTAATGCAAGTTATATTCATAAAAGGTCTGCCCAGTAGATACTTTTTGAAGGAGGCTGTAACCCGAAGACTACCTGAAGTGGCACAGATGGCATGGGTGGAGTTTGGGGGGGGCGTAAGGGGAGGAAATGCCCCCCCAAACTGGACACCTATATAAATACATTTTCAGTAGTTTACAATTAAGAAAAAACAAACATTTATTATATGCACCCGCGATTCCTAATGTGAGGGACAAAGCGAACCTCTGACCCCCGCCCCCCCAAATATAGAAGTCAAACTCCACCTATGACGGCAGGGACATGTCACAACTCAATGTGTTCTCTTGAGAATCATGCCTATCGGTTAACAACACGAAATCGTGCCCTACTCGGCATACCATGCTCCAGCCTTTGAACCTGGGGTGACAGGGATTTCGTTTGTACGGCACCCAGGCTCTGAAATTCCCTGCCCGTGGAGGTCAAAGGTTACTCACAGTCAATGGAGACCTTTACGTCCCGGGTGAAGACCTCCCCCCCCCCACCCACCAGCACCTGTTTAAAACGACCTCCTCTCTCGCTATCTCTCTCTCGTTTCGTTCATCGTTTCTTTTTTTTCGCTCACGTATTAACCTCCTTTACATGCATGGTGTTCTGAGATCCATTGTTTAAGGGTGCCTGCTTTATGAATTGAAATTGCTCCAGGTTTTCCTTGCTTGGTGGTAAATGCATTCGAAAAAAAGGGGCACACAAAGCAAAACCGCATGAGACAGTTGCCTGCCGAATAGCACAATACTGTCACAACGTCCGACCACATAGGAGTGAATTAGAACTGCATAATATCGCGAATTTTGGGGAGAACGAGGTTCGCCGTATTTTTTCTGTGAATTCGCACAAACCTACATGAAGCACTGAAACCTTATTCTTAGGTTTTTTCGGTAAAGTCACGTAGGTAAAACATTAAAATTAATAAAAGTAAAATAAAATAAAAATCACGACGTTTCGGAGGCAACACAAGCTTCCGTCTTCAGGTGGAACCGTCACAGCCACGACAGCTGTCGTGATTTTTTATTTTATTTTACTTTTATTAATTTTAATGTTTTACCTACGTGACTTTACCGAAAAAACCTAAGAATATGAATCCTTGCAGTCACGAAAGCTTCAAATCACTGAAACCTTGTATTATTACTAGTCACATTCTGAGTAAAGAACAGTGAATAACTAAATGTTACTACGAATGGGGCTGGGAGTCGTAAACATTGTTTATTTTCGTGTGATATCATGAATATATATTTTAATATATAATTAAGATGCTCCTCCATTTAACCTTTAAACATTGCTCTGGGACATTCTAAAGTAGGCACGATAATGTCTACAATCCCTAGTGTGAAAAAATGTGAGGGTTCAAAATCTGAGCCTTAAGATGCCATTTTCTTAAAGCTGTCTGTCAATTCGCACAGTGGGAATTCATAGTTAGAATACTTAATACTTCCCAAATTGATTGAGGTACAATTTTCAAAGGCTGCTTTATGAAGGAACAAACTTGATTTTGGCGAGAAGACAACTTAAACTCCAGGGAAGATAACTGTCAGGAGTACAAAGCGATTAACGCCATAAGCAATTAATTGAAACTTTTGAATAAATATAACATTTTTATGCTATTATGTAAATGTTAATGCAGTTTCGTGTCATTATGCACGTGATTGCTTTTTTAAAATTAAAAGTATCGTCTTATTGCATTACACTGCATTCTTAAGAACATATCATAATGAACATCATCCGCCATGATCGATCCACTGCTGGATAAAGGCCTCCCCATGCCGTGTAGGTCATGGGGATTATTTTACCATACTTCACCACGCTGGTCAGTGCTAGTGGTGGGGCGGTCGGGGAGTAATAATCTCCTGTAAACGTGTTAGAATAAAAAGGAATGTTATCTTCCATAACGTATAAATGCTCTTCTGTTGTTCAAAGTATAATGTAAAAATAGTATATTTAACTTATTTCACCATTTTCAAGATGTATTTATCAGCAACGCATTGATAATATCACTGCATATTGAAAGGATGTCATGTGACCTCTGCAGCCATTGGAGGCGCTACCATTCATTGTAGAGTTACTCTACTCTGCTACTTTTATTTTACCAGGTAAGGCAAACTGAGATATATATAGCTCTTTTTCAGAAGCGACTTTGCCACAAATGATAGCTCAACGAAGTGGCGTATCATCACGTGGACATGCATCGCAGTCAAAAACTCTGAACGCATATTTCTAAATGTGGATGGACAAACGGGAGGGGCCGGAGAAGAATCCCCGCGACCACGGGGAGAACATGCAAACTCCAAATATACAGGGTCAGGATCGAACCCCGACCCCCTGTATAACCAGGCGAAGAAGTTAACATCTCGCCACCACGTTGAAAAAAAAAAGACTGGATTTTAAAATTGAATCTTAACTCGGAATCGTGGATAGTCATCAAATTGCTGGGCTGGTGAGGTGGGAAGTGAATTGCTACATTCCTGACATACAGTTTTAATATATACGCAGTGCAAAAAGTATAACGTATATCCAGCTCGCTAGGGGCTGAATGGGATATAGGCGGATGTGTGAAAAAATGTGGATAAATCAAGGTCAATAGACAATGTCAGTTACACCGCCGTGCACAGAGACAATGGAAAACAAAAAATAAGCACCTGCATTAAAATTGAGGAAATGTTTGACTGCTGTAAAAGTAATATAATGTGAATGTGTGCAAGATTAAAAACACTGGATGTGAAAAGATCCGATCTGTGCACATCTATTGTGCAAGACAGCAACAGTATGCACACATACTACATGGGGTATTTGTGCATGGTGTTCCGCCCTGAACATTTTCAGGGTGGATACGTGCCAGTCGGATATGGGACATTATAGTGTACGAGGTGGGCCAGATGTTTTGTGACCCCCCAGTTAATTAACCCCTACAAATGTTTTCCGTAGCATATTCATTTCTCTTCTTGGTTCTTTCGGTAAAGTCACGTAGAAGGGAAGTAATAAAATAATAAAAATATTACTTCCCTTCTACGTGACTTTACCGAAAGAACCAAGAAGATGAATCCCTGCAGTCACGAAAGCTTTAAATCGAAATATTCATTTCTGTTTTAAACAAACCTTGCTTAGAGGATTACATGGGGGGGGTCACAAGATACCTGGACTACCCTGTGCAATGTGTACAAGTGTTCTCATCTCAAAGTTTTTTTTTCTCTGCAATACAAAGTTTATAATCCCTATACAATCATACTTTTACGCGCAGATATGACCGCTCACTCACCAACATGGCCCCTTCACTATCCACCGTTATACACTGACCTATCCTGGATACTCTCGCATTAACACACGGCTCAACACGCCTCTTTGCCCAACCCACCTGGAGCACTCTTCCCTGCATGCTGACTGCGGCGTGCAGTGTGCAGACACAATCAAATGCTCAGCTTCCATGGAAGCGTGTGACTCATTGCATTGGAAATATTTATATAAAGTACACTGTCTCTTGAGCTTGCTTTAGTTGGTTTGCGTTTGTATGTGCTGATCATTTACGAAAACTATCAATGGAATTTTTTTTAAATATTCAATTTGCATCTCGAATCAACATTAATTTGTAATATCGTGAATATGCATACCTACTCGTGTGTTTTACAGTTAAGCAAGTGGACATTGAAATGCCAATTGTGTGTTTTAATTGAAAGAGTCAGTGGCATAGATGGCATCGTACCATTCCGTCACTTCCTACTCTGAGATGCAAAGTCAGCACCCGATTATCTCTACGGTCTGCTCCAATTGAGTACAAATATAGTGGTGAAAAAAACATGTAAGCTAAAAAGTGTTCATGTCTAAAAAGAACAAGCATTAGTGACACGCCTGCAAGCAAAGATGTTCCATCTCGAAGGATTACCCAATTAAAACATATATAATGTATATTTTTAAATGCCTACATTGATTAGTCCAGTAAATTGTGACAGTGATTGTACGCCACCATTTCTATGTATTTTATTCATACGGATGGAAAACCATTAAATGCTTATAACACTGGAATATCAATGGCTTGAATGGGATAATAGCATGCCGTGTCCACAGTGATCATTTAGAGCCAGATGGGTCTTCCACTGTCAAAGGAGCATTTAGGCCACTCTTCCATTCTGACATCTTATATAGGTTTGAAGACAATGGGGTAATCAGCCTTTTAATTTTTCCCTTTTTCGACCAACGAACCATCGTTTGGCCTGCTATATCCATGCAATCACTGGGTGAATAGAAGCATCAATGCCACCTCAACCAGGGCATTTATCTCAGTCCCCGTGGATTCGCTGTGTACAATTCCTGCCTCGCTGCAGTGCAGTAGCATGAATAAATGTGCTATTTGAACTAATACACCAAGCACATAGGGCAGACATGAATTTTAAAGGCGTTTTTTCATTATTTATTTTACACAGCAAGTCAGTTAAAGATGTAAGTGCTTTTTCTAATACCTTAACGGAATGATAAAAAAAAAACACCAAGACACACACAGTAATGTACCATTGTAGTGATGCTAAGATAGTTTTAATTTAATTTTACGGAGAAAACATGCGTTTCAATCATTGCATAATTCAACACTTTAGCTCACCAGAGCCTAATACATATTATATTGCGAACAATCCTTTTTTTCACATGTTTTAACAGGGCCCCAAATTTCACACGTTTGTGCACCTATTCAATCCATAAATTCGATACGGTTAGTATAATCACAAGGCAGCTGTGTAAACAGTTCCAAAATCTCCGCACACCACAACACGGGGCAAAGGTAACCCGTTGCGAGCGTTAAATGAGCATCGAAGCAAATCGGGGGGGGGGGGGTGCAAACAGAGAAGTATGTCTCTTGAAGGGATTGTACAGAGGATTAAAGAGGAACACTGCAGTGCAGGGATGGGTATGGGGGGGGGGGGCATACATACAGTGTGCAACGCTCACTCCATGCTACCATCATCATCAACAACTGCAGCCTCAGCGGCGTCCTGCATGGCACTTCTCCGTGACGGTTTACATAACCTGCATCACAAACGGACGCCGTTGTTCAACGTTGTGCCAATTCTAACGGAGGAAAATTAAGTCTCTGTCATGGCAAAATTCCCCGTAGATGCCCAAGTCTCTGAAACCAAACTACCCCTCCCACCCGCCGACCCTCATGGTGGCTTGACAGGAATGTAAATTAGAAGTATCCACCTCAGTTGATCATTGCAATGTAAAGTGTATCTTGATTAATAAAGAAATCATGAATACAATAATCCATGAGAACACCAGCCTATTCATATTCTGTTGAAATAATTCAAAGTAATTGCAGATTTTTGTTTAAATATGATTAATAAAACATTTCTTCATGATCTGTGGGCAACAGAATCGTAAGTATTTGATCTATGGATCTAAACGTACGAAAATGTTGTCAATCTGACTTGTCACGGTATAACCTCCCATGTATTGCACTGCAAGCCGTCATTTTGTTTGTGTCAATTACCGTAATTTTTCCAGCTATTAAATATTGGCAAAACAATTAAGAACAACTCAACAACACAGTGGAGAAAGGTCTGCCACTCAACTGCCGTTCACATCAAATGATCAACTTGCGTGCATATGAGCATTTCGCAAAATAATTATTTTGGTGTATCAATCTCTGTTAAGTGCCACTTTGCAGGAAATCAATTCCCCTGTCCTATGGACATTATCCACTGCTGATTCAGCTGCCAATTGAGATGCACATCACCCAGTTTGAGTTGGAAAACTTCATCGTAAGTCATGGTCAATCCACTGTTGGATGAAGGCCTCAGCAAGTAATAACTGCCTCTCATTATCCTGTGATGTCATAATCCATTTAGTACCTGCACATTACAATTAGTTTCAAGTATTGCACGTGACATATGCCTCAGAAAACATGGTCATTAACAAAAGAAGAATGGAACAAAAACCTGAAAAGGGCACAAATAAGCATGGAGACATTGATGCTTGGAATTACATTGAGAGACAAGAGAGACGACTCCGTGGATTAGATAACATACACAGGTTAAAGACAACATTCCATCTGCTAATAAAAGTACGTGGGCTTGGCCAGAACACGTCACATATAGGGAACGTTGGCCAATGGTCAATAATTTGGCAGAGTGGTAAGCTAAGGAATGAAACGTGTGCAGGAGGACGTGTACCGGGGAGATGGAGCGATGAAGAATTGTCACATCGTAGCACAGCGAGAGATAGAGGTGGCTTGGCAGGCTTTCATCCGGCAGTGGTTTGACCATGGCTGATGATGATGATGATACAGTGTCTTATAGAAATAAGAGTAAAATACATTCATAGAGCAGTTAGCATTGTACTAACTGGTTGATTACTTCCTTTAAATTCATAAAGTGCACAGATGGTGGTGGTCAATTCAAAAAGGCATTTACTAATGTCCGTTTAATAATATAGGCTTTCATTACTTCAAATGGGATACGAGTGATGTACAATAATCATATATAAGAGCCTCTTTTTTCCCAACATTTTGACTGAAGACACGTTATTTACAAGGCATCAAAAGAGCAACTACTCTATGTAATCTCCCACCCCCAATAAATTGTCTTCTGCCAGTGACACCGTATTTAAAATGCCGTCTTCACGGTACTGCAGTCTGGCATTTGTTTGGAGCAACTGCTTAGACGAGGGCAGGTGGGTCAGCTTATGGCACATTTCTTTGGGCACCAGCCCCATAGGGTCAATATTTGTTTAAAGCTTTTAAAATAATAATGCCATTTATAACAGGCAACAAATATTCCTCAAACACGAAATGACCATCACGCTGAGGCACGGAGCCTTGCTCAGTGTCACTCAAAAGCCAGGCAAAAGATGTTTGGACTTTAAGTGTCTCTTAAAAAGGAGGTGTACTGCAAATGTGCAATGAGATGACGTTCCAGATGGTGGGAGCTGACCACGGATAAATTATGCCTGGCAGTGACGATCCTGGTTCTTGGTAGAGAGATGATGTTGTGAGTCGTGCTGCGAAGAGTACTGCCATGAGCTGTAGTTCAGGGTGACAGGTGTGAAGAAAGATACAGTGGATACCAAGAACGTAGAGGCGTGGTGGCAGAGATCTTGAAGCTGACCCTGCTTGCGATGGGAAGCCAGTGGAGAGAGTGGAAGGTTAGGACATCCAGCTGAGAGTGATAGGTGCAATAGTCAGGGCGAAACCTGACCATGATGTTGGTGAGGGTTGTGGTGATGCATGGACTTAAATGACGGAGGGCCCTGAATTTGCAAAATCTAACGATGTGGTTGTGTGGCAGTCACGATTAACACGGTTGTCTATGTAATGTGCGAATGAAGTTAATAAATTACCATAACTCTGAGGCACAGAGCCTCAGAGTGATGATATGTATGGACAACAAACGGAACACAAAAAGTAGTATTTAAAAGTGCATAGCCCCAAAGGCTTCCTAATATTGGAAGGAAGAGCATTCCAGACGACCGCAGAAGCGCATCTGAAAGCGCGCGATGCGGTGACCGTCTTTCAGAGCCGGCCCAGCCACTAAGCAACCCTTGCAATTGCAAAGGGCCCCGTGGCCAGCAGAGGGCCCCCTAGAGTCACTGCTAGCTAGTGGGTGAAAAAAAATCATACATCAAAGGGGCCTCCAACCAAATTTTGCTTAGGGCCCCCAAAGGTCTAGGGCCGGTTCTGCCGTCTTTGTTCGATGGCCAGCCAAAAGCCGCTGAGAGGATGAACGGAGCTCGCCTGAAGGATTATGCTTCTTGATGGACATCAGCAAGGCACTGTGGTTCATTTGTGACAAGCACTTTGTGTGTAATGAGTGCGACCTTATATATCCATACAAGGTGGTGTCAAGAGTGATGCCGAGGAACTTTATGTCCTTGGAGAAATGGATAGTGGAGCTAGCGATGAATATGCCAGAAGGGAGCGAGGACGTGGCTATGTGCTATCGGGTGCTGACCCATCAAGCACACACCTCACGACACTGTATTTCACATCAGACAACATTTACTACAGAACACAGTATCCAATTCACAATGCAACTTCAATGTCCATAACTCTGACTTGCAGGTCACCCTGAATCTTCCCTCCACTAAACTAAACTATTTTATTTATCAGGTAAAGTCCACTGAGTTATGACCTCTTTTTCACAGGCGACCTGGCTCGTCGAAGGGGCTTATCTTCACGTGGGAATTAGTCGCCAAATAATAGAAACTGATGTTTCTAAATGTGGAGGGCAAAACCCGAGACCCAGAAACACATCCACATGACCACCACGACAGCATGCAAGCTACAAATATCAAGACAGGGTCGGGATTGAACCCATGACCTCATGCATACCTGGCGAGGGAGGTAACATCTCGCCACTATGTCGCCTAAGTGTGAATTTCTCGAGTTTGCTGCCATTATTGTCCTGCCACTCCTCAGCGTATCCATTTTTATTACTCCATCCTTAAATCGCTGGACCCACTTCCTCACGTTGCTTTCATTCACCGTTCTTAGGGTTTTTCGGTAAAGTCACGTAGGTAAAAAAAATACAATTTAAAAAATAAAAAATAAAAATCACGACGTTTCGGAGGCAACACAAGCCTCCGTCTTCAGGTGGAACCGTCACAGCACGATAGCTGTATCAAGTAAGTATCAAGTAAGATACAGCTATCAAGTAAGATACAGCTATCGTGCTGTGACGGTTCCACCTGAAGACGGAGGCTTGTGTTGCTTCCGAAACGTCGTGATTTTTATTTTATTTTAATTAAAAAATGTTTTACCTACGTGACTTTACCGAAAAAACCTAAGAATATGAATCCTTGCAGTCACGAAAGCTTCAAATCTAGAATTCATTCACCGTGTGTATTCTGCCACATTTCCTGGCAACTGTAACGCATCCTTTCACGAATTATGTTATCGCCGCGCAATGCTCAGGCATGCTGACTTCTGACATCTTGTTTACATTTATTTCAGTCCCTTTGTATAGAAACAGGGACACGACATGGCACTGCGGTATGACCCCCAGTTGAATAACGTACTGCTTTCAAGGTAGCTCCGTGGCAAATAACACGATTGTCAAAATCTTGAACTCGTGAGACGTGACCGGGAATTAAACTCAGGCCAACGGGTTCAGAGTGTCGTACGTTAACCACTGCGCCACGGCTCCACGCTTATAATGTGTCCACATGACAGACATGTGTGAAACATGGCTACAATTTCCAGCTTGCATTGCTTATTCATGTGCAACCTTAAATATACAATAATTCCTAGCAACAGCTACACGTTTTTCTCATGAGTATACGCTTTGTCGGAGAGCATCACCAGCTCATTGTTGTTTTCATCCCTATGTTCATCCTTTTAAACTTACAATTCCGTATTTTCAAGATGTCTGTTGAGAGGGACATTCTTTCACGCAAGGGACAATGGTGCGACACACGCAAAAATCCGAAGGATAAAGCGAAACGCAGCAGAAATCACGTAATTTGTGGATTTCTGCAATGGATGCATGTGAAGCATACGGTCTGTTTTTATTCCCCAGCAAGGCAACACACGTGAACAGACCTGCATGAGAGTTTCACGACTGGCTAGAGCTTATCAGTTCCTGTGGCGTTGTTATTTACAGTACAAGTCAGTACACGATGTTTTAATCATGATTTATTTCCAAGTAAGAAAAGATCAATTTGCAGCCAATTGTCAATCCACTGCTGTATGAAAGCTTCCCCATGCACGTTAGTCATGGGGGTTGTTGACGGTACTTTGCCGTGCTAATCAGTGTGGGTTGGTGAAAGAAGATGGGGGTGGTGGGGTCGAGGGGGTGGGCAGGGTATATTCATATATCACTCACTACCGATGCCTGGGAATGGAACTTCGGTCACTGGGCTCATTGGGCGGTGAAAGAACCATTGCGCCAGCACTGATATGCCCTTCGCAGTGTTGTTGGTTGCTAGAAGTGACCATTACATAAAATCTGCCTACAAGGGATGAGAAAATCACCAACATTATTGTGGACTTCTGCCACGGATGCATGTGCAAACCCTGCCCGATAGTTTTGTGGGCAGGCTGGAGCTTGTAAATTATGTCATACGTGGTCACTTAGAGAAAAATACGTAGAACATTTTAAGCACGATGTATATGATATTAATCCGATAACTTCCCTTTCAGTCCTGATACTATAAATGACCATTATGTACCAAGATTCCTAAACTGGATAAACACGATTGAGCATACATCGTCATACAACGCGTGGACATCTGCCGCAGATGCCTGTTTTTTTTATTGCCCAGTAAAACACACACATGACCAGACCCTGCCTGATAATTTCATGGCAGGCTCGGGCTCATCATGCTAGATAGAAATGAAATACTGTGTGCACTCTTGAGGCGTTATCTTGAAAAGGAATAGCTCACTAATACCATGCTTGACTTGTTACAATAAGCACTAGCTATAATTTTCCCCACCGATGCCTGCCACTAAAACACCTGTCATGGAGGAATGTCCCGTGCTCATTCAAGACATTCACATCTCTCCTCACGTTGCAACATAGTTACCGAGCGTGGTGTCACATGGCATATATCTGCCACACTAAAGCAGTATTGGTAGATCGTGCAAATATCATCTTTGGCACGAAGCTTCCACCTGCAGGGCTACAAATTTGGCCAGCAGATGAGAGTGTAGCAAAGGGTTTAATGACCTTTACATACATGCATACGTTTCATTAGTATTCTGTTATGTGCAAGGAGTTTTTTGGTACTCTTCATTCTCTCCACACATTAAATACTCAAAAAGGATTTGGCCAGATATTCTGAATAAGAACCATCCCTTATCATGTATTTGTATATAGTGAGGCTTTGTAGAAAATGTAAATAAGTAAATATATTTACAGCAAGTCCTAGTTTAGCACAGTAGATGCAATCCTGAAAAATGTCGGCTTTAGCGACAAACGCGCGAAGTGAAAACAATTTCCCCATAAATGATTGAACGATAAAGTTTGGAGAGTTAGGACGTGCACATACGCAGTAAGATTGCGGGACAAATAACTGAGGGTACGCCGCCACGCTTCTTTATCATTCTGCGTACTGTATCATACCGCTCAGCCGCGAAGCTCAAGAGCGTAGTTCGTCGTCGATGCGCTCAAAAACCGCGTTCCGCGTTATAAGGGGCGCGTGTCCAGTTTAGCGAGAAGGCGTTATGTGAACACGCGTTAAGCGAGGACACACACTATATAACGTGCACGTGTTCGTCGATCACGCTCTGTATCTCGCAAATGGAAAAATGATTCTTTTGGCGAGGAAATTTTCGCAAAATTGTCACATTTCCATTTTGCTCGCCAATGGTTGTTATTTATTTAAATAACGTCCAACACAAACCAATGGGAGTCAAAAAACTTCTGGAATGAGTGAGGCTCAGTTTACTACAGGTTGGGTTCTTCGTTCATTTATCGTTAAAACCCATCCGCATGACGTCGTCTTCCCTTACAAACCGCCAATGGCTTCACCGCGGCGACGCCACCCTCGAGGGCAGTGAAGGTATCTCCCTCGCAAGCGCACGGGCGAGTTGCTAGTCTCTGATATAATGCGATCAAACGTTGCTCTAGCGCAGAGACGTCAAATGAAGCGTGTGCCGAGATAAAAAAAAAATGTGCTGTGAAAAGGAACATTTGCCTGATATATATTTTTCCTTTTACGGTAGTGTTATTGACAAATGCGTTGAGTGGGTTTTTTTGTCATTTGTGCTTGTGAATCACTGCCAACACTGTATCACAGAAAAAAAAAGTTAAATGTGTTGAGCGGTTAGTCTCTCAGTAATATCAATCATGCATCCCTCCTTGATTCCTTGCACACGTTTGAGCTTTTGTTCCCTCTTCATCAGCATGTCCACGTTTATGATAATTCTCAAAACGCATCAGTACTGCACGTTGGGTTTGTTTTCCATTACCAAGTTCAGCTTTCTCTAGCCTTTTGCAGTGCTCATTACAGCAACACATATGTGCATTGATTACAAATGCCTTAGCGCGGCATGTTGCTCAATTGGTTGTCAAGACGCATCGACAGACAGTGTCACTCCTCGCTGCACAAGGGCTCCACAGTAGTCGTTAACAAGATGGTCGGAGTGGACATGTCCAAGCAGAGAGCTATGATTGAATTCCCAGAACAAGGTGTTAAGGCTGCCAGGGTTTTACAGTGGATATGATGTTCCAGGTGTGGGATCATTCGCATGTGCCGGGTAATGATTTTATTTTAAAGTTGGTTCTCGCGATTGGCAGATCAATCCTCGAACCCTTGGTGAAGTAACAAAACCATGGGCTAACGTCGCTTATACACAAGTCCAAAGTCAACATGCCATGAATACTAACGAGACTTTGATAAATACTTCCATTAAGTCACGTTGTTAATTGACACTGCTGGTGTTTTGATATCGTTTGATCTCGTAACCCATATTTTAAGTACACAACCAAGATAGTGGCAACGTATCTATGTATAATGCATGGCAGGTTCATTAAAAAGAATTCTGAATTACGATTAACATTTTCCCATGACAATCGGATTTTATTTTGCTTGCGAAGAGAAACACCAAGGCTCTGTGGCACGCAATATGGCATTTTTGTCATGAGATTGACAGTTGAAAGGATTTTATTCACACAGGGAGACGTTTTTTTCTTCTTCTGCCCACTGTGCATTGAAAAACAATACTTGACGCTTAATGTCAGTGACATTAAAGCGACGCATTACACATTACATGAGGAAAATGTTAGCTATCTCGGATTTTATGATGACATATATTATAGGTTCAATGGAAATTAACTGCAGGAAACGACTGAGGAACTTAATCAAGGAGGCTGCAAAAAGTGGTCTCAACATAAACACGAGCAACACAGAAATGATGTGCCAGTTTGCTAGTCAGTTGATGATGTCAACTGTAGGAACACATGTGGAAAACACTTGAAATTGTGTATACCTAGGGCGATTATTGAATGTAGATCAAAAGATGTAGATCAGAAGGAAGAATAACACATGGATTATGGAACGTTTGCAATTTATTGCACAGTTAAGAAAGTAAGTCGGCTTGCAGAGGACAAGGGATGATAACTGGTGGTGGAGACCAACAACAGAGTTTCAGTGAAAGGAGGTTACATGCCCAAGAGGACATCCACCATGGAGAAGGAGCAATGAAATCAGATTATTTATTAGAGCTAACGAATTGTTGCACCGCAACACCAACATAGACGATAACTGCTTGGGCAGCGTTTGGTTTAGGAGCAATACCCCTGAGCAGTGAGATTACCTCGTGTGTGCAAGCTCGACAGTGACCATTAGGGATTGTGATGGTTTGGGGAGATCTTCATCCAACAGTGGATAGATCATGGCTGTTTTGGCCTCGCTGTGCCCTGCGTTGCACTACTATCCAAGTAGTTAACCTCGCATTCAATACACATTCAGAGCCAGGGTGAACATTCGACTCCAATGTATTTAATGAATAGAACAAGGTAAAACTGATGGAAAAACACAGCACAAAATACAGCATCTGTTAATACTTGCAATATCAATACAATGAATGAACACTGCAGCATCATAACATTCAATTTTGACTTAAAGCTTTCGTGACTGCAGGAATTAATATGCTTTGGGTCTTTCGGTAAAGTCACGTAAATAGGTTCAAAGAAAATAACAAAAAAGTACGACGTTTCGATCGCAACACAAGCATTCGTCATCAGGAAGAGGGGGTTAGCTTCTAAAGGTAAACTGTTTATAATGGATTGAAATGGGCGTAGCCCAAATGTCAGCAGCCAATGTTAATGTAAGTGGTGGGCAGCGACCACGATGGTAGTGGGTTGCCCCACCAATCAAAGGGCTGCCCTGATTTCCAAGTTCAATCTCCTTTCCAAGAAGAAGCCAGATCCACACGTTAAAAAGTTATACGTTGACAAGATTGTTATTAATCAGAGTAACAGTCAAATTTCCGACAGCCTAAAATTAGTTCAAGCTAAAGGGTTGAATTTCGCAGTCACCCCTAAACACATCCCAGTGGATGATATCATTGCCCAGATCGACGTAGCCCTTAAGGGTTTAGGACACATTACTGCAGACGCGGCAAGATCAGAAATCGCTGCAATCCTCAAAAACGCTAAGACACCTAGTAGCAACATCAGTAAGGACGAGCGCTTTGAGCTTTTTCAATTAAAAAATAAATATGACATCGTTATCCTCTCAGCCGACAAGAGCAATGCCACCGTCATCATGGACAAAACCACATACAATAACAAAATTTAGCACCTACTTAATGATGGTAGCTATACAAAAATGAAAGAAGATCCCACCAACAACCTCATTACGAAAACCAAAAAGATCATCACCGATTCGACATCTTTAATCAAACCATCCAAGCGGTTTTTCTTAAAACCCTCTGCTGCTAGACCACCCAGATTGTATGGCTTACCAAAAATGCAAAAAGATGGTACACCCCTTCATCCTTTCATCTCCACCATTGACTTACTCACCTATAAACTGGCCCGATTTCTATCTGAGACCTTACAATCATTCACTGGTAAGACCACCTCAACTGTACTTAACTCAGCTCACTCGGTATCATTACTTAAGGACATCTCACTACCCCCAGGTGATTTGCTCGTTAGTTTCGATGTAGACTCTGTTTACCAAAGTTCCTGTGCCTGACACCATTGCAATCATTGAAGATTTTGTCCAACAAGGACTGAATGCTGATGTACTGGCCCTGGTGAGACACTGCCTCACCAATACTTACTTCACCTGGAATTGAACATTCTACAAACAAGGTGAAGGTACCCCAATGGTTTTTCCCTTATCTCCAGTTGTAGCCAATGTTTTCATGGAAAATTTTGAGACAGATGCCATCCAGGCATCCACTCTACATCTCTGACAAGTTTGTCATCTGGACACATGGCCGACCAGCTCTGAACAAATTCCTCAACCAAATCAACACCCAGCCATCAAATTCACCATGGAGGTGAAAAAGGATGGCAAGCTACCATTCTTGGATGTATAATCGAAAGGAGACCAGATGGCTCAATGGGACGCTGTCTCCAGGAAAGCCACCCATATGGATGCATATCTAAAACCTGACTCCCACCACCATCCTTCCCAGAATAATTCCCTCATCAAAACTCTACACCATAGAGCTCGATGTATTTCCGACCATCATCACCTAGCCAGTGAACTGGAACATGTACACCAAGCTCTCAAGATTAATTAATGTTCAGACTACACAATGCGTAAAGCTATCACCCCGACCGTTGGGAAAGAACCATCTGAGGACCCAATCAAAACCATCACCTTGCCATACATAGCAGGGGTCACCAAAAATATTTCCAAAATCATGAGCAAACAAAAAATCCAGGTTCGATTTAACACAGTACATAAAATGTGTGATCTGATACCATCTGTGAAGGATGTGATCCCAGACATGCAATACCCTGGCAACGACAAACTAAGCTGTGTTTGCCGCAGTAGCTTCATTGGGGAAACTAAGCGACATGTCTCAGACCATGTTCGTGAACATAAGGCAGATCTGAAACACGGTAAGACCAATACCTCGGCCGTGGCTGATCATTGTTTTAATACGGTGGGCTCACCTGAAATTGATTTCTCTAAGACGACTTACTTTGCAAACCCACTGGCTTTCAACAAAGATTCGTTCATGAAGCCATCCATATATATAGACACAGACACAATTTTAATCGAGAAGATGGATATGAACTGAGCAATCATTGGAAGGACGTTATCAACCAGTTTAAGTCATAACTAGCTGTGATGTTCCCATCCTACCACCTTCCGATGTTAGTTATTATTTTGATCTCTCTGATTTTACATTCACAGGATAAATTTCTCACCCTAACACAGCCACCTCGCTCACCGAGCTCGAGGTTTTTGCTTTGCGATCTTCCATTAACAAGGTAATCTCTCACATCAACATAACCACCTCAGGGCACCGCCGTAGAAGCCTCTCAACGATCTTACATTATCATGCAAATTTTTTACTGGGCAGCCCTTTGATTGGTGGGGAAACCCACCACCGATGCGTTCGATGCCCACCACTTACATTAACATTGGCTGCTGACATTTGAGCTACGCCCATTTCAAATCTTTATAAACAGTTTACCTTTAAAAGCTAACCCCCTCCTCCTGATGACGAACGCTTGTGTTGCAATGGAAACGTCATAGTTTTTTGTTATTTTTTGCTATTTTCTTTGAACCTATCTACGTGACTTTACCGAAAGACCGAAATAATACATCATAACATTGTGTTAGATAACATGAATCTCAATAATAGATCCTGGATGGACCAGGCACCTACATTAGCACTGAATACAAGAAGAGAATAAGCTACTGTGTTAAATAAGGTCACTTTGTGTAATCACCATACTACAGCCCAAATGTACAGCGCTGCAAATAACACTGAACTGGGGATGAGATACTTCTTCATCCTTGCTCTCAAGAACACAGTAAAGTTACATGGGCATAAGTCTGGCTTGACTTATCCAACTACAAATAGCATTCACAATAATGCAAGTGGTAGGCTTCATTGTTAACTAGGCCTCATATTTATCGTAACAACTTAACAGCATTATAAAGGCATTTACAGCATTATAACTGCAATCCTAACATTATAACAGCATTCCAAGCATTATAAGAACATAAAACAAACTTACAGACAATGTTTCTTAAAGTCCCACAATGAACAGATACATCTGTCTTCACTGAGACGCTAATTGTGCCTCCATTTTGTACTCTTTGTAATGGCTGACACCCCTGCCTTGCCTCGTGGCTTCGAGACCCTTAACTCGTAACTTTCTGGTCACGTGACCAAAGTCAACACCATCATATCAGGAAGTTCCTATGTAAACACACCCCCATAGAAGGCGTGGGGCAGAACAATGGCTCATAATGTTAAATAGAAAATGTAATCAGAGCTCTAGTGCAACCACATTACTGTATTGCAATTCTGTGGATGGAATTTGAAATTCATGTCGAAGTGGAATGTTGTTGAAAACGTAAAATATTAATCGTTTACAGCCCCTTTCTCAACATACTCTTGGATGAAAGCCTCTCTCCATGCCATTGTGTCAGGCTTGGGGGTTGTTTGATCATCCTTCTCTATGCTGACTCGTGCAAGTTGGCGAACGTTTGCGTGCTCATGAGCAGTTCAGATAATACGAATGATGTTCGCTGTGGCCGCAAATCGGATTAAGGTTGCTGGGTTCATAATGCAATGCAATAACCACTGCGCCACCGATCTATACCTGATTTAGTATTGCATGGCCTGATTCAAAATACAGATGCATAACAACTGGAGGGAAATTTAGTCTACAGCCAATAAAGTGCCGTTAAAATGTAACTCTATACGCTTTATAATTGTCTTTATTAAGTGCAACTTTTGATTTAATATACAGTATATACTGCCTATACATCACCATTCATGTGCAGGTGCTCTGTGGATTATAACAGTGCAGAATGGCGAGCGGTGATGGTGGCTTGGGGAGGCCTTCATTCAGAAGTGGATTGACCATGTCTGACGATGATGACATATGAATACGAAGTGAAAATTTGCTTCGTAATAAAGTATGATAGCTGTATTTATAATCTATAAAGGACACTGTCAACAAACATGGGCAATTTTTCAAGTTGGCAAATTTGGACCATGAGCACAGCACACAATCACCTACTCTTCTTTCAATTATGCCACAGGATCTCTAATGAGCACGATGAAGCATATGGCGCATATTTTATGGTCAATATACCTGCAGTATTAGCCAGGGCGGCCTGCCGGATTTGGCCCGCAAACCTCTGCAACAAGTGGCGGATGCGCTACCGCTTGGCCATGTTTATAAAACACGCCCTCTCTGTACATCTCTAAATTTTGACACTCACTCGTGAGAAATTTAGCTGTGTTCATACGTTTCTATTTCACACACTCAATTCGCGCGTGAGAAAATAAAGTTTTCAGGATATTCTATAATATCAAGGAATTAAAAGTATGATGAACGCAAATTCTTGATTTAAATACGTAACGGAAACAAAAATGATTTCTTCATTATTAACGCATTTCAATGCCAACTTTAATTGACAGAGTCACTCAACTCAGATTTAATGTCCGATGACTTCCAAGGCCTAGGTTTAACGCTGACCAGAAGTTGTTGTAAAATGTCATGTGTGCTCTGTTTGAAGACATGATCTCCTTCACATATGGATCAGCACTGACATTGTGACATTTATTTAGTATTCTCAACCCACTATGGCTTACATAGCAACAAAGGTGAAGATCGATATGTTATCAATCACAGCTTGTGCTTTAAAATTGAGTAGCAAAAAACATTGGTATTACGGAATATAATACATCCTTTATTGTCACGGTTTCTTACTTTGTCTTAATAAATATTGCGAATGGAATTATGATTGGTTGCCTTAAGATGTGGCCGTGCCATTCTTGCAAAGGGCAAGATCTATTGAAGGGGAAAAAATATCGAAAATTGCTGTTAGTTAAAAAATAAATCTTCATCGCTATCAACCTATAAACGAGGGTCTTGTCAAGTGATAATTTCAAAACAAGGCATTAGATGAGAAAATAAACATCCTAGATCCTACAAGCCTTACACTGCACTGTGAATGGATGCACCCAGCTGTTGTCAATGTGGGCTTTCATCCAACTTCCAACAATAATTTATCTTCATAAAAAAACATTTAAAAATGGTTAATTGATTGATTTTGGCAAGAATGAGAGGCGATGTGTTAATAACATTATTCATTTCCTAAAAGAGTTATGTACCATATATAATCACTTTACAAGGTCCAACGTACAGGAATTGGTGATTGTTTCACATCCTCCAGGATGCTCAGTGGTAGAGGGATGCCTAACGATCATAAGGTTAATCTTCTTGGTTCTTTCGGTAAAGTCGCGTAGAAGGGAAATAATAAAATAATAAAAATAAAACATAATAAAATACAATTCTCACGACGTTTCGGCCACAACGCAAGCAGACGCTGTCTTTCCGACAGACCTGTTC
The DNA here is from genome assembly GCF_015708825.2 of Lethenteron reissneri. Lineage (NCBI taxonomy): Eukaryota > Metazoa > Chordata > Hyperoartia > Petromyzontiformes > Petromyzontidae > Lethenteron > Lethenteron reissneri. Next base: position 7,001,933 of record NC_083805.1, read on the forward strand.
TTCACCTTAGGACGGCTGCTTGCGTTGTGGCCGAAACGTCGTGAGAATTGTATTTTATTATGTTTAATTTTTATTATTTTATTATTTCACTTGTACGTGACTTTACCGAAAGAACCAAGAAGATGAATCCCTGCAGTCACGAAAGCTTTAAATCGAAAAAAAAAATCATAAGGTTGTGAGTTCAAACCCTGGCTGGGAGGGTTGTTTTTATTTTCTGAAGGGTTGTCCTTTGGATAGACTTGTCCTCGCCATAGGAATTGAATTTCTCCTCCTGGCTCAGGTCTGTGAACAGGAATGAGCACAGCCTCAATGCCCATTTAAGCAGGTAATCACGTTGTCAGTGATGTTTGCACACTGAATTGCCATTGTATCAGCGCACTTACCGAATCATTCTGCACGTGTGTTCTTCACATATGATTCAAAACACGATTTGTCCCAAAGGATCCCAAAACATTCATTGCCGACCAATTCAAGTGCGCTGTTAAAACTTTTTCAAAACATAATCCTTAACAGCTCTAAATGTCAAATATAAGCTCAGTAAATAACATAGGAAGGTAGTGACTGCTAACAACAAGAGTCCATTTGAGGAATACAATCTCAGTGTTGCCTGTTGTTTGACCAAGAGAGAAAACACAAAAGATTTATTGCACTACTATGCTGCTGCAAGTTAGGATTAGTCTTTCACCAACGGTAAGAGGAGCCCCTGGGGTGCTTTTCCATGCCGGGTGGCAGTGGATACTTTGATTGTTTAACCATTTTTATTTTCAAAGACAACCCAAGATGGAATGGAAAAATCTCAATTTGCTGCCAGAAAAATGCTTAGGACTCTTACCTTGCACATCTTTTGTGAAATCTAAGCTTTTGATGCATCTTTTACACGTTTATATACGCACTGGCAATAGTGCCTGTAGTCGGGAGCGTAATTTATTGCACGGTATTACACTCGCGATTCTCTGGTCAGCACGCACGTGTATTTTGTTGTGGCCGGGTCAGGGCAAGCGGTAATGATGGTATGTGTTGCATTGAATTCACTCGGGAGGGAGGCTTGAAAATATGGGAGCAAAGAAGTCTTTAGTGGGCTCTGGTCACTTAAACAAAGCCAAGTTGCTTGTGGCACAGTGTTGCCTTAAATGATCATGACACAGATTATTGGTCTCAACAGACACATCACCTTGTGATGAAGGCCGAAAGAGGACGCTGTGTTGGTTATGGCATTGGGAGTTGAGACCTTGGCATAGGCAGTAAGTCGGGGGAATAATCGATGCGGTGATAGTGTCAGTTAGGAGCCATCCAGTACGGGCCAAGATAATTGAAAATGTTAGAAGCCCAGCACCCATGGGGGCCTTCGGTTGAATATTACTGGCATGCCTCTCTTGCCTATTTCTATATTGGTCTGCTGGCCGTTTCAGAAATTCTGCCTTGCTGCCCTGCGTTAATTATAATGAATGCATGTTTCATTCTGTGGCCTAGAAAAGATTGTTAGCGTTCAGTTTTAGCTGTTGCAGAGAGCTACCTGTGAATTAACGTGTTTTTTTTTTACATATTTAACATTTCTACACTGCTGAACATTAAAACGATTGCAGTTTTGACTCTTTACTTTTAATTTGTATACGCTCAAGTCGTACCAGAAAGAGTGATCAAGGAAAATGGCAATAAATGTGATGTGAATAATTTAAATGGTTTCAAGAAGCCAACACTGTACTTATTATATTAACATAATTTACACTTTGCCCTCAGATGTTTAAGTTTTTTTTCCGAAATGCCAACATGTTGAAACTTAAATCTATATCACTTACCTTCAGTTCCATTAAGTTAATGAGTCCTAACACAATAATATGTCTTGGAATGTTACGGAATTGTGGCATGTCATTTGGTACATATACACCGCATATTTAAAACAAATTCCCGTCCTCGCGCGGAACACCTTGTTAAATATGAGACGTACCGAAATGTGTGGAACAATGATTACAATAGTTACGTCTCATTCTTAAATGAGGTGTTAAAATGGATAGCCATCTGCTGTCTAATACTTTAAAGCAGCTCGTCATGTGAGTTATAGATATTGCTACGGTGCTGCATTCCCCCCATGTGCATTACCTGTATATAAGCTCTTAAACGCTGTTGATACATTAAGAGAAACATAAGAAACGTTGTTTACTCTCATTACAAGTAATATGATGATGTTGCATTGACAGGCACAGCTGTTTGTAAACAACAACGTTATCTTCATTTTGTAGAAATGTGTTTGGTAAGCAGGTATTGCCAACTCTGTATATTGTTGAGCCGGTTCCACGTTGACATTTGAGATGGTTGTGACATGTGAAAACAAAAACACTTTTAAGGGATGAGAACAACAGTTCTGCATGAGATTTGTGTTCCCTGGTATCAGTGATATATTGGATAACAACAACTTCCAGAGCATGTTTCGATCACACTAAAGGTTACAGTTGATAATGGGATAAACCTATCATTGAATTTCTTCAATCCGAATAAAATACAACGTAATAGAAATACCACAATTTATTTTACGTCATGTAACCTGTAGCATACAATGTCCACGGTCATACATCACCTACATTTGCCGGAATGTGATGTTTTATTCCAGTGACATTGGATACACCACTTTGCATCGCACCAAAACGCATGGCTTATGTTCATGACTGCCTCTGTGGTCAACAGTATTATATTACAGATATGAAAATGTAATACATAGTAAATAAATAAACTCTCAACATATACGTCAATGACAAAGCCTTAAAAGTCAGAATCTATTAAAAGTGACATTTTGGCCAATTGTTATCACAGCAGCATCACCAGTTTATCAACAGTTGGTAATATATTGGTGTAGAAATAAATTGACATTTACAGTACTTACCAATTTGCTGGGTTCTGAGCCAAGTGCGCTAACACGCGCATACACACACGCAAAGCGATGCTGAAGTGTGTAATGCTGTCTCGTAAAGCTCTGCAGGGCCTTGCATTATTGCCAAACTGTCTGCAACTTGAGAGCTGGGTTGTGAGAACCACAGGAGTGGAGTACAATATTCTGGACAACAGAGAAAATCATGCGACAGAGTACAGGAAGAACTGTGGAATTTTTTTTTAATAAAACAAAATAAATGGCATTGCTAAGAGGAGTCAACCTGTATTTTCTCCCTGGTGTGATCAGCAATAACAAATCATGACAAGGTTATTACTCCATTTGCCTTGTGTTATGAATGCCTGTATGTTGAACTTCTTTTGCACCGTATGTTGCCAACCATGCTAATCGGAGGTGCGGTTGGTTACTTATAATGGTTACGGATGGGTACTTATAACCACATTGAGAGCATTCATCGTTGATTGTCATGTAAGCTGCGAGGTTGCATTCAAAATAACTGTGCATTTGCTTGAGTTGAGCGATTCTAGCCAATCGTGTTATTTCAATGTTGTCCTGGTGTGTGTGTGTGTTTTTTAGGTGTGGTCAATATCAGCAGCACTGGTCCTGAGCAAAAACCTGTGTCGCAAGGCAACGATTACATTTATCCTCGCTACACATTTTTCAATGCTGAGACCGCCTTCTTCCTCAAGAAGAGCAGGCAAGATGCAATAGAAGACGCCAGTCTGCAGACCCTATCACAGCCCGTGCTCTTTCTTGGCACGACCAAAGCACACTACGGTGTGAATGTGAGCTACGGCCCATTTTCTGCAGGGCAAACAATATCCAGTGACCTTCTGGACATGCAAAGCGATGTGTCTTTTATCGTGAGGACCAACTGGAAGATCCACGCATTTGTGACGGAAGATACAATTTTCTCTGACAAAGCCAAGATACAGGTTCTCTTCTACATATCCGAACGGGACTGGGATGACGGAGAGGACGTTAAAAAACTCCCGTGCATTGTTCTTCATGCGTTTCTTGATGTGCATGAAGCAAGGACTGTGTGTTCGCTTGGAAATAATCTGGGAATGTGTTTGGCAGAGATGAGCTTGCCATATTTTTGGAATGAACTTTCTGGAAACGACAAACATCCACATTCCAACCACATGTCGGCTGGCAAAACCGTGGAGTTGTACTATAGTCTACAGTCATCCAACGATGCTCTCAATTGCACTCAAGGCTCCCATGATAAGGCAACAGTAGCCCGGCCCATTAAGGATGGCATGAGTAATATAAAGCAAGGATTAAACTGGGTTTCCAATGTGACTTTGAAGAAAGCTTTAGCTCGTATGAATACCCGAGAGGTATTACTGGACGGAGATATTTCAATTTCTCTCCCCATTAAACCCCTTCGCCCGCAGGAGATCATCCACGTCCCAGTGAAACTTCTTAAAAATTCAACAGTGAACCACTTCACGCTGAGGTATGAGACACACAGAGCAAGGCTTCCAAACTCTTGTGCTTATAATATTCCGTAATGCGTTGTTATTCTTGTTGCCAAGTTGTAAATCTCTGAGAGAAAACCATTTAAGATAACGTTTTCTAATTTGTTAATTTGGTAACCTTCTACTATATCATGAGACTGCTGTTCGCCTTTTGGCGTCCTCTGGTCTAACACTGTTTGAGACAAGGCTCTAAAGAAAGCTTTCTCTGGTGTGGACCAATCAGTTTCAAAGACAATGCATATACTACCAGAGCATGTTTTTTTTTGTTTGCATGTTCACCACAAGTATATGTAGTTAATGCAAACATGATTCCTTGGAAAATGGTTTCAGTTTGGTGTTTTAACATCTTATCACCTGCTTTATTGCCAGAAAGGCTAAAACCTATTCTTATATTTCTCACGACCGTTCTCTGATGCGTTTTCGGGTTGTACAATGTGTAGTCCGTCATGCCATCATGCCATACAGCACAACCACCAAAACCTATGTGCATTACTGTTGCTTAAGCTTCTAAAAATGTCATTCCATGATAATTTGACTTTGTATTTTTAAAATACCAGTTTCATATCCACAAATGTGCTGAGAAGCATAAAACAATATTTGCTCATCTCTAATGACATTTCAGGTTTCAGTTGTCAGACAGCAAGACAAAGGTCTTGTGTGTAGACGCTTAAGAGTGCCAGGGCAGCTCTCGCATGATCTACAAACACAGCTATTTGGTGATCTCCAGTTGAGACACCAAGGGAGCACAGATGTCGCAAAACATTGTTATTTAATTGCATAGGCTATAAATTCCAACCATTAGCTGTTGAGGTCCATTAGCTAGAAGCATGGCTCCTGCCATTTCCATGCACATATGGTGCTATATTGAGTTGGTATTGATTTGAATTAAGCGTGCCACTGAAGTTTCATAGTAATTTGGCGAAATCAAATTCGCTCACAATGTTCAACCAGAGTTAGACATTATTTGTAATGAATACAGCAATTTTTTGTAAAAGTTTCTTGTAAAAATGCTGGAATAAAATTCTAATGCTAGCACCTTGGCTTATATCGATATTTTTTGTCTAATTAATGAGACTTGTGCGAGTAAAATATGACATTTCGAATTTTGTAATAATAATTTGTAATCAAAAGCTCTTTGTGTAACCACTGCTTACCATGCTTAACCAAGCTGGTCAGTGTGAGGAAGTAGCCCAGGACTGATCCAGATAGTGATGCTTAACCATTGTGTCAATGTAACGACCTCCAGTTGAGATTTTCCAATGTAGGAACGTATTTTGCATATTAAATTATAAAACTGCAATAGATCACACGACTTAATGTTACGAAATTGATTCATAATTAGTTTATTTCGGGATAGAGCGTGTAGGCATGCCATTATTTTCACGAACACCCTCCACCATCCTACAGAGCCAATAAAATCAGGTTGTCACGTGGGCAAAGATGCCCCTTTTCTATATTCTTTGGGTCTGTCGGTAAAGTCACGTGACTTTACAAAAAGACCCAAAGAATATGAATTCCTGCAGTCATGAAAGCTTTAAGTCAAGAAATATGCTCTTTGATTAGATTTTCAGCAAACTAGAACGATCAAAAGTGCACAATTTTGTTTACAACATACAAGCATAAGCTTATTATGAGGCATAAGCTTATAGATTGCAATTTAGGGGCAGATCAGTTTAAACATTTTGAGGATGGCAGTTACGACATTACTCCCATTTCTATCTTTCGTAGTTTTAAAGTTCTAAATGTCGTGTGGATTAACTTTGATGGCAAACATTATGAAGTATGCATGCCATTCTTAATGCTAAGGAGTAACACGCACACAGAATGTGAACAGTGGAGGTAAATGATAGATATATGAATGGTAATGTAATACAGTTTAATTGTCATGTTTTATTCCAATTTTCATAAAAGATATTTTTAAAAATATGCATTGAATTTTATGTTATCTTTTTCATGAGCAATCGTCGGTATATAATATTAAAACTCTGGGTAACATACTCTGAGAAAGTGAGTTTTAATTCTATAAAGTACTAGCATATATTTTCTTATTTTAAAACGTTAATATTTTATGAGGTCAAAATCATGGTATTACTAAGTATTTGTTATTGCATATCATGTGACTCAAACACCCCATTTTGCTCTATACTTGTTGAACATTACAGATTATCTGTGCAAGAAGAAACATTAAATATCGTGTTTTGTCTGTGCAGCTTAAGAGAATATTCATGAACTATGGGGATAAAACACACACACAAAATGTTGCATAGTGTAAGTTCAGAAGTGCTTGTTCAGCACAACACCATGAAACTTTATTCACAGTAAATAATTAAGAAGAAATAAACACGAGTGTCAGCAATGTAGCTTCAATGCTAGCCTTTGTGCCATATCCTCTAACCAATATACCTTTTTGTAAAATAGTGGATCAAACGCTTTAAAAATTACATTGCATGTGGTCCAAGTCTTTTTTTCCCCTTTGTAAATTTTTATTATGCATGAGACTTCCTTTCATATCTTTTTTCTTCATTTCAGTATTCTTCCTTTCACCTAACCCTGATTTCTCAGCTGGGAAGACAAGATCCACTAATCCACTCTCTACTTTTCCACACCTCCGATTAGCACGGTTGGCTCCGTACGGTGCTAAATAAATTCAGCATACATACTTCTGAGGTATCCAATGTGGTAGATATCTGAGCTTACATGGGAAATGTTATCATACCTCATTCCATGGTGTGGCAGATGATATCTGGTAGAGCAGTAGCCATCCCTCTCTCGGTGTTCCAAGTGCCTGTGGTTACAGGAGACCCATCTGCCTTTGGTGATGCTATTATTACCCAGCTTCCTCTGACTCTGTTGTGGTGTCACTCCCATTACCGGAACACTCGTCTTCCCTGCGCGATGCTGTGCTTAACCAGGCACCCTATTACCTGTCATTGTGTCACTGCCACTACTGGGAGGGAGGGTTCAGTAACCCCCTCTCTATCCGCGAGGGTTACGTTCTTGAAAACACTCACGAATGCAGAATTCGCGAATGCAGAAACCCTTGTTCCAATGGGGGATGGGGGGAATGGGGTTACGTTTCTGGTACGAGTGAACAAAGAGGGTGGGGGGGTGGTAAATGTTAAATAGTAATGGCAACGAGAAATAAATAATATACAATTAAGAACAATGTGTTGTTTTTATTCACTTTGATAATGATGGTTTAACGCAATGGGGGTTGGTGGTGGTGCTGATGATGATGATGAATGTCGAAGGATGACTCCTCGTGCAGGTGTTTGATGACAATGCACAGTTGTTATCGATGCAGCACTCTGGGGAGCATTGGCCACAAGCACTTTTCCCCCGACTGCGTTCGCTATCGCTTTGAACGGACTCGTTCATGCCAAAACGATATGAAACGTATAAACGAGTCGACTGCCGGAGCGCATGAAGTTTAAAAAAATTTAACCCGTAAAAACAAAGTTTTTCACTATAAATCCTTTATATGCGTGGCGGCTAGAGTCCTCTCGTCCTCTGGCTTGAGATGGCTGCCACCTATGGGTCAGATGATTGCCTGCCACCATTAAGCAATTGGTAATTAAATATAATAAATTTTTTCCTAAAAAGTGTAAAATTTTGGAAAAATGTTTTCATGAAAATAAATTGTCACGCACAACGAGTCTGTATGCAAAATGTCAGCTCGATTGGATCACGGGAAGTGGGTTAAAAAACGACCGAAAGATTTGCACGGTCGTAAGCACGCAAGCAAGCAAGTGAACTTAATATAAAGGATTTAATAAAAAGACCGTTTTCAGAGCGGCATTAACTGCGAGGCTGCAGACGATGCGGTGGTGGTGAGCTGTTTACTCCCTCGCCTGGTATGCAGGAGATCGTGAGTTCGATCCAGACCCTGACACCTGTATATTTGGAGTTTGCATGTTCTCGTGGTCGTTGTACATTTTTTCCCCGGATCTTCCGGTTGTTCCCTCCACATTTAGAATCAACACGCGTTTTGAGTATTTAGCTGCTATACATTTCCACATGTTAAGCCACCTCATTGAGCTATCATTTGTGGCCAGGTGGTTCCTAAAAAAGAGCTATATGGCTAAGTAGGCCTTATCTGGTAAAATAAAGAAATACATAGTTTAGTTTTAGTCTTGACTGCAGAGAACAACACCTCTCTTTCCGCGTTTTCCCTCGCACTGGCCGACTTTGAAATTAACTTCCATCGCCTCTTTTCCCAAGCCTTTATAACATTGCTCCATTCAATAAACGTGTTAACTCATTTATTACAACTTTGATCGTGCTGTTTATTGCTGGCCCCTTGACAATTTGGGCCCTTGGCCTGTGCAAGTATATTTAAATTAAATGAGTCGAGAATTATAATAATGATGATGATATTAATAATTTATGTGCATTTCACACCATTCTTATGTTTGCAGGGATGTCACGAAGGCGCTATGCTTCACAGGTGAACATAGTCCGTCTGTACGGAGCGACGTTGTTAAACAAGTGCAATAATAATACTTGTAGAATTGAACATATTTTTTTAGGACAAAGAGAGATAGAAGATTTAGAATGGGAGGAGAAAGAAGGCATTTTGGGGAGAGGCGGCTATAGTCTACACCGACATTTAAGAGGGGCACATTTTATCCCAAGGGTAGATGATAAATCCTTCATGGTGTATAAAATATCCAGTGAGAAGCATCATGGGGAGGCCAAGACTGATTCCAGAAGGCAGCTGCCCCTGCTGCTACAACATTTTGCAGGTCCCTGAGAGTCAACGTAAAGGATTATGATTTACGAGTAGGATGTTGCAGGAGGGGTACAGAGATGGAGATATGAAGGGAATATTAAAAGAAGAGACGTATGAGCACATGTTTACATAGAAGTAAAGTGAGTTGGAGATGCATGTGGTGGGAGGGTAGCACGCTACTAATGAGCGATGTTTTCTAATTATTATCAAAACACAGTCGTGCACTTTGGCAGAAGGTTCTGGTTTCGATCCCGACCCTGAGGCCTGCTCTAATATTTGGTGTTTGTATGTTCTCCCCGTGGTCGCGTGGATTTTTCTCAAAGTCCTCTGGTTTTTTTCCCTCCACATTTATAAACATGCATTGAGAGTATTTGGCTGATATAGATTGCCACGTAATAAGCCACTTCGTTGAGCTGTCATTTGTAGCCAGATCGCTTTTGAACAAGAGCTATAAAGCTTAGTGGGACTTACCTGGTAAAATAAAAAATAGTTTTGTTTATAGAATTATGCCATTTATTTACACGTAGCTATTAAACTTCTAGACAAACACACACTTCAAACATTAATGATAATAAACACCATGCTAATAATTTATTAACAGATGTTGTAATATATCATAAAATTAGTAGGCACTAAATAGTAAACTACAATGCATTGTTTTATATATATGTCCATAGAACAAAATCTACATTTGCATTATCCCACAGTCTGCATACGTCTTGCCTGATTCAACTGTCTTAGCAATGAGTTACTTAAGTATCAGCACATGACTAGCATTATGACTTTCACTGTACTTAAATAAATACATTTCACATTTTCTTTTTGGTACATTAGAAACATTTCAAAATGTGCGTTTTTTTTCTTACGAGTTGATAATCATCCATATAATATTCTAATTTCTGGTGCTTATGAGAACACAGATACCACTGACATTATTGATTAATATTAAAAAAATACTTTAGGATATTGGAAGCCTCAAACACACAGCTCTTGGAGTGATGGACATCACCTCCAAGCCATTTTAACAGAATGTGATCTAATATTATGAATATGAGCTAAGTGATATTCAGCAAAATATTAGGCGTCATAGGCCTTTGAAATGTTGACAATTCCACCGAGTGGGTTCCAAACAAGTTTCAACATGCCAATGCATCACACATTTATACATAATCAAGACGTTTAGTGATCTTAAGTAGAGGATACTGCTGTGGTGCAATGGGTAACACATTTGAATTGCAATCCAGAGGTCAATCGTTCGATTCGGTTTCTTGAAATATTGGGCATGTTTTTAATACTGCAATCTCCCTCGCCTGTCCACTTCGCAGTACATATAAACGTGTACACCACAATTAGTCGATCGGCAAGTAGCGTGTGATGGGGCAACATGTGGCTACTCCCTCTAGTGGAATCCTTTCAACCAGCAGTGATGCGTGCAAGTTATTGCAAGATTGCACCTTTAACTTTTATGCAACAAAGTATTTGGCATCATAGGCTTTTTAAATGTTGACAATTTTACCCAATTAGTTCCAACCACGTTACAATGTGCCAATGCACATTGACACAAAAACAGTCATTTATATCCGATGTTATGTAAAGTTTTAAACAATAAATTGTGACCTACAGCAATAATTTACAGCCCCCTGTAAAACCACCGGTAGATGAAGGTCACCCCAGAATTCGTTGGCCGTGGTTTTTTTTTTTTACCATACTACACCGTGTTGATCCTTGTGGGTTTGTGAAGTGAAATGCCCAGGGCCGATTCGGATGTCACCCACCGCTTATGTTAGTTAGTTAGTCCGGGAATCAAACGGAGGCTTTATGATCTAATCGGCACAAAATAAGTACATACTTGGTCAAACAGTAATTTTAAAATATTGGCCTCAAGGTAGGAATGCTACAGCAAGAATAATTGTTGTTCCAGTTTCCGATATCGCCTTGACATCATACTGTTGTCCTTTGATTCCAACTTCAAGATGATTCAGTGGCAGAGCGAACTGCTTACAATCAGAAGATTTCTGGTGCAAATCTTGGTTTGGGGTTGACTCATCCGATCATCCACGTGGTGTCGTTAAAATGAGTACCACTTTGTGGGGAAGTCAGTCAACATCGGTTTCACTACGGAATGTGGAATGTCCACCAGTGGCTCAGGGCAGTATACAGGAGATGAGAACCACCTTCATGGTCATTTGAGCAAATATATCACTTTGATTCTAGATTTGAAGCTTTCGTGACTGCAAGGATTCATACTCTTAGGTTTTTTTCGGTAAAGTCACGTAGATAAAAATAAATAATAAAAATAATAGAAATAATAATAGAAATAAAATAATAAATCACGACGTTTCGGGCGCAACACAAGCGTCCGTCATCAGGTGGGACAACCACAGCAAGAAACACTTGCTTGTGTTGCGCCCGAAACGTCGTGATTTATTATTTTATTTCTATTATTTTTATTATTTATTTTTACCTACGTGACTTTGCCGAAAAAACCTAAGAGTATATATCACTTTGACTTTGACATCATTGTAGAGACAAGTTTTTGCCAATAAAGTGTTAATCTTATGTTGTACTATGAAACAATAAGCGACTCTGAAACCACGAGTGCAATGGAGTATAGCACGAATACTATTTGAGTGTAATTATAACGGAGAACATTATAACAATTACTTAAAAGGAAATATAAGGACAGTTATGTGTTACATGACTGCTGCTGAATAACCAAACGTCAGGAACAGTTGGTTGAATACAATATTAAAAGGGCTTTCTCAGGGAACGTGAGAAAATAATTTTCCCGATTGCAGCCATGCCAAATGCTTGAGGGCTAATTATTTACATTTGTAATGTGTGCTTCCTCAGTACACTTTTTTATACAGATAATTTGAGTATGACAAACATGTTAATTATTGAACGTTCTAATTAAGGCGAATGTTTTGGTTACTCATGTCCGTTGTGAACTCACAATAGCTTTCCTTCTTTCATACCTGACACGTTTTGAATAAGCAGAAGAAGATAGTGTTTTGTGAAGCGTAACTTACATTTAGCTAACGGCATTTTTGTGTCCTTGAAATGTACTTCCCAATTAATATAACACACTTAACGGGCATTTATGTGCGTTGAGGGATGCTGCCGCGGTCTAATCGTTAGCACACTGCGCTTGCAAGTTGGAGGTCACCGGTTCAGTCTCCTGGTGTGGTGGTTGAAACAATGTGCAAGTTTCTTTTAAATCCTCCCTCCTCTGTCCACTTAGCAGCTTAAATGGGTACCCCGCATTGAGTTTGATCAGCAGGTTGCGTGTCATGAGGTCAAGTGTGGGTACTCCCATCTCTACCGATACGTCTGGAACTCTGGAGGGGCTCTTCAGAACTCAGAAGATTGAAATGTCGATCCTGATCAGATCTTTGGAAACATGGATTGGCTCAGATAGGTTTAGAATTTAATTATGATCCCAATTTAAACCACGTCATCTGGTAAATTAGGACCGAAACTGCGTGCCCCAGCTACTTATTTTTTTTATACATAATACCTTTCCAATCCATGATCCAAGTAGAGTATGATATTCCTAAACCCGTGAATTAAAAAACCCAATAGTGAAATGCCTACAAAATCAATATTACATAGTATCTATGGGCGACTACATCAATTTTAAAGGCACACAGTGAAAAAAAAGACTTCAATCCTATATGGCCCCTCTGGGGAAGACACAGATTTGTGTGTTTTCTGTCACAAGGACCCCGGGGAGCCTTGTAAGCAAGTCCCTCCTCTCCTTTTTCAGCCGATCTAATTTTTCTCTAATGCTCTGTAGCAGTGGCAAGAAAGCATTCATATCTGGCTGCACGAAGCTCAGGTCCATATCTTTCCCGCTTGTTATTGTTATTATTATTTTTATTTTTACACATGTTTAGTACATGGAGCTTCCAATGCAAGCATTCCAAAGTCAATAATCCAAATTAACCCTTGAGGAACCCCTCGGATTTGCTCTCTTGTCAGTCAAGCCAAGTGACCTTTCCAATGTTTTTCATGATAAAGCGATGCTCATTAACATGTAAGAACACACGTGGAGGCATTGCATATTGTCTTACATTATTTTTTCTAAATCTATTGGTGGCCACAATTGAACGATATTTACCCTTGATTTAATAATATTAAAGGTTTTGTAATTTAAAAACAGAATTGTGTAGTCCAAAGTGAATCCAAATAATAATGTAATGTGCATTTATATTGTATCGTGTATTTGTTAGATATGTTTACAATATACAATAAAGATTCATTCGAAATTTCAGGTGAGAGAGAAGAAGACAGTTGCTTGTGTGGCGATCAAAACGTCCTGATCTATTATAATTTTTCTGCCTACGTGACTTAACCGAAAGAACCAAAGAGTGTAGATGTAGGAGTTATGCAAACAAATCAATAAATTTACAGTTGTTTTAAAATATATACATCAGATTTATGGATGTTAAAAATATACATGTTCCTGGCAAAGATGATTTTATCATTATTGTATGCTTATACAGTAAATGCAACTGCATTGTATCTTTAAGAAAAAATGTCTGTGGACAAATCATTCCAGTTATTTCAGGATTCAGTGAAGGTGTATTAACAGGTGAACAAAAACAGATAATGTACATACATTGACGAAGAGAAACATTTTATACAGCTAAAAATCTACATGGTCTGCATACCTGAGATCCACATACTGTATTTGCGACTGGATCCTGTCATCATCATCATCATCAGGCATGATTAAAGGCCTCCACAAGCCACCGCAATCACCCACAGTTCTCCGATGTAATAATTCACTTAGCACCTGCACACGAGTTAATTTCGTCGCTCCATCTGAATTCCGTGGCTGCCACTCCATCATTATTGGATCCTGCACTAGTCACTAAAAACCCAGATGGACACTGCGGCCAGATTCACATATTGACAAAATGGTTGAAACACGTCACCATGGCAATTTGCCGCTGTGTCGGTGATGGAGATATCGGCACGGTTTCATCCAAAATTGGACAAAAAGAAACGTTCACTGCCAATGGATGAAGCTGGCCCTAGATTTCAAATGGCGTTAAGTATTTTATATAATTCTATATAGGTGTAGCTCAATTATCAATGACTTTTTGTGTGCATTTTTGGAATACCATAATGTTGACAATCAAACTGCCACCATTAGAGCATCAATCTCTGCAGGTATGCAAAAACTCACACACACAAAAAAAGCAAAAATCCATTATATCGTCATACAGGCTCTCGATTCGAGTTTCGTTAGCGAGTATCTATCGGGGCCAGTATGGCACATTAAATATTGGTGTGGCTCTATCACCACGCCTTTGCTTTTCGAGAGATTATTTTAATATTTATAACGTCCCCAGGAGCACCAGGTATTCATGGACAAACTAAATAACCAGGGGTTGCCTAGAACAGGAATTGAACTAAGGTTACCAGATTTTTAGCACATACATTGTAACAGACAAAGATCCCCCGTGTAGCCTTAACAGACTGTCGGGGCAAGTGCTGTTAGCGAGCACCAATGAAGGCCGGAACGGCACACGAGGGGGTGGGTGGTCAGCACCACGCCCGGCCGCCTTTGTCTCCCTAGTGGCGATGTTTACACACCGCACCAGGTACTCATTTGAGGCTGAGTCGACCTAGGGGAGGCCCATGACCGGTTCAGATAATCGTCACTGGTGTTGGCCGTGAGCGGGAATCGAACCGGCGTCGCCGAGGTTCATAGCGCAGCGCGCTAAACGCTACACTATCCACTCCCTACACACACACGTTTGGATTTCTTTCAGTATAAGCAATTTTACAAAGAGACGCAATATAAAGCGCCTACGTTTGATTGAACTCCAATTAGACAAGCGTTTACGAATGCCAAGTTTGTACGAAACCTGCATTGCATCTGAATGTCGGGGTTTTGGCCAATTACTAAATGTTTCTGCTTGGACACAATTGTGAAGAAACTCTCTGTAACGTACTTACACGAATCACGTGACTCTGAACGTATTTAATCACGTCAGCCCTTGTCAACAAAGGTTGCATAAGAATACAACATCGTGGACTATAACCAGAGGTTTAACTCATTTTAATGCCGTAACTAATCAGTGTTGTGTATGTTTATGGATTACAACGTTACAAAAAAGTATGGCTGTTTGCATATCTACTTCAAAGGGTGAGCTTCGGATGATAACATTTCCGATTTCCTATTTTGATGTTTCACATTTTTTGGGATAATTTTTATTTTATAATAAATTAACTTGGATGAGTGTTAATAAATGATAATGTCAGTCTAAGAAGCAACGTGACACCACCTTTTGGGTGACAATAATCGAATTGACATGACTATAAATGATATAATTTCACCTGAAGTCTCCTTTTGGATCAATCCACAACTATATATTTTCGTATCATCTGAAATGTTGTATCCAGTCCTAATTTCCTGATTTTGTTTTGGATTACGCTTTTCCAAAAATAGGCAATTCATGACTAGAATTGCAGAGGACATATATACGCTGTAATAAACGGAGATCTTTTCAGTGCACCCATAATTTACCAATATTTGTAAGTACCCTGTAAAAATCGCAACGGAAACCCATCTCTGTGCATGTGTCATTTATTAATATTTCACCCGGGAGACTGCAAACCCTCCGATTACTTAAAAAGCCTGTGTTAATTGAATCATAACTGGCTGCATGGTCGGAAAAAAAGGTAATATTTATGATCACAATAACACAGTAATTATTATTATCGCACACCCACTTCACAAATTAACACATTTCTCTAGATCATTTGTCAACTCACCAGCACTTAATATTACGTGTTAAAAAAACTAATTATGCGCTGTTGCAGAGCATTCAGTGTTCATATGTTTAAATAAACAAAGTTACCCCCTTAAAGCTTTCGTGACTGCAGGGATTCATCTTCTTGGTTCTTTCGGTAAAGTCACGTAGAAGGGAAATATTAAAATAATAAAAATAAAGCATAATAAAATAATTCTCACGACGTTTCGGCCACAACGCAAGCAGCCGTCCTCAGGTGAAGAAGAACAGGTCTGTCGGAAAGACAGAGGGATTTCTGTTGCGCTGTCTTTCCGACAGACCTGTTCTTCTTCACCTGAGGACGGCTGCTTGCGTTGTGGCCGAAACGTCGTGAGAATTATTTTATTATGTTTTATTTTTATTATTTTAATATTTCCCTTCTACGTGACTTTACCGAAAGAACCAAGAAGATGAAAGTTTCCCCTGTTCCGTAACTCTGTATAAAAACTAAATGTATTTTAATTCGTTGGCCAATCAGCCTTCAACACTTAAGTTTCACCATCAGCAGAGTAAGACTTCCATAATAAATGTTTTTTTATGGGTTAGATCGCGTAAATATATAAATGTGTCGTTAAAATCCGCCACCACCCGACACAGCCAAATAGTAAGGGTTGTCACGTAAACACAACATGCCAATTCGTCACTAGTACAGCACACCGGTGTGTTGGAGAGCCTGTTTCGTTCCTTATACAGAGGCGTAGATGTGGTGACCACACTTCTGCGCTCTTGCACAAAATGGGGGGAAACAGGCGGACTTCTCCACAAATCTCGCTGTCGCCTGATGAAGCTAGTTGTAATTACTGGTGAAGCGTCATACTCAGATTGTAAATGTTGTGGCTTGGCTCTCCAACACACCGGATAGTGCTGTACTAGTATACTACACTATACACTACACTATACACTACACACTAGTGCTGTACTAGTGACGAATTGGCATGTTCTGTTTACGTGACAACCCTTACTAGTTGGCTGTGTCGGGTGGTGGCAGGTTTTGACGACACATTTATATATTTACGAAATCTAACCTAAAAAAAACCTCTATTATGGATGATATTGGTCACGAAAGCATACGTGTTAAACAGAGTAAGACTTGCTAAATCAAATATAGTACTTCTGCTCTGCCAAATATTATGGGTATGAACATTCCCTCTGTAGTTCAGTGGTAGAGCGATTAGCTCACAATCAGAAGGTTGCAATTCCGAATCCTAAATGGGAGTTGACTAAGTCCATCATCTTAACAGGTTCGATAAACAGGTACCACTTTGTGGGGAAGTCAACAGTGGCTGTCCTATGGAGAAGCTCTCCCCTGTCATAGGAATAAGGACTTTATACCCGTGGATCATTGATGTGAACTGGCAATGAGCACTGCCTCAATGTTCATTTGAGCAGGAAATTACCTTGACTTTGACTATTTCCTTTACATGACAAAGCCGTGTAAAACCAATTTTGTACAAAAATGCATTACTCACCATTGCAGATGCTTCTGGGCAACACTTCATTTGTTCACTCAAAATGCTGTTTCATGCACGTGTTCACCAACATATTCGAGCTTGCCTAAGCATGCAGCAGAAACAGGAATGCTCACTCATCCATAACAGTTGACCAATGGGTGAGCATCCAACGACTGAGAATGTCTAAATACTAACCCATCCATCCGAATTCTATAAATATGTGCTTGGCCATTGACCTGACTGCCAACAATGCAGTAGTTTCCATGATTTACACATTCGCTGTTTTAAAAATGCATGTTACTTGCTGACACAGGTATACAGTATGGATGTGCTCATAATTTTCATTATATAAAAAAATATATGGCTTAGAAATAACATTTCACATTATCCCAATTTTTTTTCTTTTTCCTGCCAAGAGTGTTGTTACGTGACATAGGCATACCTGTCAACTCATACGGTTTACCCTGCATTCTTGTACAGGGAAATTGAGTTTTCAGGTCCATACGGTGTACAGCCGTTTCAATACGGGCAAAACAAATGTCTATTTGTTTGTGTTTATCCCTTGTGATGGGACTTTGTAGGATGAACGTTGAGATTTATAAGGGCACGGGGTGACCAATAAGGTCTGAATTGGTCTCTAATAAGGTAGGCACTGATAAGGGGTTGACAGGTTTGCATAGGATGATGTCACTTTTGTTGGCACGAATATATTGTTAAATCATTATATAACGGTAATTGTCTGAAAGTCTGAAAATACATTTGGACTTGTGCTTAAAAATCCACAACCCGCATTGTTTTAATCTGCAACTCATCGCTCTTGTGCAGTGTTAGTGCTACGCGAGAACGTGGCACCAATCTACAGAACGGAAACCCATCACACTGCTCACCATGAGAGGCCATGCTCATAAGTATTTTTATTGAGTTTTTCATGCACTGTAATAGCATGGGTTTCTTGATAAAAAAAAATATAGTGCCATAAGTCTGCAGATGTTTTAAATTGCTGTACAAATGCACGCAATAACACGGCATAATTAGCGGATAGAATTACAGCATACTCATCAGCGCTTTTAGAGAATTTCAACCATGACTTGTTACGCAACAAGTTATGTTTTGCCAACGTATAATCAAACATTTCCCAGTTTTTTATTTTGTAATGAGCTTAAGAGTAGTATGAAAAGTGCTAAGTTTCTGTCTCATGTTATCCGCAACATTTTTTTTATATATTGTGAGCAGTATATTATGCATTGCAGTGTTTACTTTGTTTGATAACAACGTGTTGTTATTTATAGCTGCTCATAATTTCAAATCACCTTATAATACCCACAATGCAGCTGTTTCCAGAAGTACAATGCAATTTTTTTTTAGTCAGGAATAAACCACACATGCAGTGGCATTTATGAACAAATATATTCAACTGTGGAATGTGTCTCATAATTCGTTTACAATCGAAGCATACATTGAAAGAAGGTCTACCGTATTTAACTTCCCCCAATTTTCTTGGCACCTCTGGTGTGAACTGATTGTATTACTGTACACACTGTAAAGCAATCACACATTCCGATTTGGTCAGGACAGTCTCAGTTTCCTGAAGATTCTGTGAAAACTGGGATTTTTGTTTCTACATTAACAATGTGTTCAGCCTCATGCAACGCTCATAATACAAGCGAGGAAGGCTTATAAGCAGAAAGGCAGAATGATCAAAGTGAAAAATAGAGAGGTCATTCAGTGTGTGAGCAGGACTGGTAGTACGCTTCCAGCTCACCATTTGTCCCAGTTGTGCCTCCCAAAAATCTTAATTGAGCATGAGGTTAAAACTATTGTGAGCAGGAAATAAGCCTGGTTTTCACAAATGGTTCAGGACACCATTACAACCATTCTAAAACTGAGACTATCCTGGTTAAACCGGGAAGTTTTGTAGCTTTAATTGATGAAAAAAAACACATTTGGCAAGGTAAATTAGCAGCTTGCTTTGCATACCAAGATTACGAGTTCCATGGTCAACATGAGATATTTATGTAGTTAAGACAGCGTTTAATATCGAATTTGTAAGTTGTATTAACTGTGAAGCAATGTAGATTGTTATCCGAACCATGTAAAATAAACTACACAAATTTGTCATGTACAGTTTTGTGGGACAGTGATTAGCACTATGAAACTGACTATTTGAGTTAAATTCCTGGCCATGGCTAACATCAGTGGTGACTGATACGTGAACTGGTCCTGGACCACCCTCCCCCATTCCACAACTCACAATGGCCAGTGTGGTGAAGTATAGTCAAACAACCTCAAAAATTGATATGGCATGGAGAGGCCTTCATCCAGTAGTGCACTGAAAGAGGATTCCAAATAATCATTTACAAAACTTTTTTTACAGGAAAGAATAATGTACATATTTTTTTTAATGTGCATACCTTTTGCTGATAAACTTAACTCAGTTAGTTCCCACCTCCTATCCACCAACCCCATTGTCACCGGCAGGGATTTTGTTGGGGATAGCTGAGCTATTTTACCCTCTCAACCACTCCCTGTGACACTAACTTTGATACTCTTTGGGTCTTTCGGAAAAGTCACGTAGATAGAAAAGTAATAAAATAATAAAAAATCACGACGTTTCGATCGCAACACAAGCAATCGACTTCAGGTGAAAAACTACAGCAGGAAGACTGCTGAGGCAGGAAAGCAATGTAGCGAGAGAGCTACTGCAGCCATAGGTTATATACGTTTGAGATGGGTACAACCCAAGAGTAAGTGGGCGGGGCTAGAGATGGAAATTGCAAGTAGATGTAAGATCGCAGAGCTAGGTATACCTCGGCCATTGTGTTGCTAGAGATTAGCATGTCAATCTGTCAATGTAACCCCACGGCTACGGTGCCGAAGAAGCCATTGTATTGCTCGAGATTAGAGATTAGCATGTCAATGTGAGACGGCTCCCGCAGTAGCGGCTGTGCTAATGAGAGACATTCAGCCTATTAAACAATAAGCTGAGTTGTGTCTGTGGCAGCAGTTACATTGGTGAAACGAAGCGACCTGTCTCAGACCGGGTTCGCGAACATAAAGCGGATTTGAAACACGGCAGAACCAACACCTCGGTGGTGGCGGATCATTGTTTCAACGCTGTGGGCACACGTGACATTGTTTTCTCCGAGACCAAGGTGCTCTGCAAACCCTCGGGCCACCATCAGAGATGCGTTCATGAAGCCATCCAGATATACAAACACAGACAAAACTTTACTCAAGAAGATGGATTCAGATTGAACAATCATTGGAAGGATGTGATAAACCGCGCCAAGTTTTATCTGCTATGATTTTCACTCACCCACCCGGTTGTCATCATCCGAAAACGAATTCGAGCTCCTTTACTTGCTAATTTCTCCAGCCCCACCCGTCCCTGCACGCCACAACCCCCCCTCTCCCCTGTGAACTCCTATAGCTACGACGCGACAAAACTCCTTCCCTTCCCTCTCCTGTGCCTATATAAAGCCACAACAGCGGATTATTTTCTCACCTGAAGACGGATGCTTGTGTTGCGACCGAAACGTCGTGTCTTCTTTTATACATTTTTTTATATCTACGTGACTTTACTGAAAGAACCAAAGAGTAAGGTAATGTAACTCAGAAGCTCGGAAATAACTGCTAACATAGGCAGATAGGATTGAAGCATCACAGCCAGTTATGACTTTACCTGGTTAATAACGTCCTTCCAATGATTGCTCAGTTTGTACCCATCTTCTTGGTTGAAATTGCGTTTGTTTATATATCTGGATGGCTTCATGAACAAATATTTGTTGAAAGTCAGTAGGTTTGCACAGTACCTTCGTCTTGGAGAAATCTATCCCATGTGTGCCCACAGCATAAAAACAATAATCAGCCACGCAGAGGTGTTGGTCCTACCGTGTTTCAGATCTGCCTTATGTTCACGAACACGGTCCTAGACATGTCGTTTGGTTTCCCCAATGTAACTACTGCCACAGGCACAACTTAGTTTGTAGACACCGGGGTATTGCATGTCAGGGATCACATCCTTCACAGATGGGATCAGATCACGAATTTTACGTACTGTGTTGAATCGGACCTGGATCTTGTGTTTGCTCATGATTTTGGAAATCTTTTTGGTGACCCCTGCTATGTATGGCAAGGTGATGGTTTTGATTGGGACCTCAGGTGGTTCTCTCCCAACGGTTGGGATGACAGCTTTACAGATTGTGTGGTCCGAATATCCATTCATCTTGAGGGCTGAGTGTACGTGCTCCAGTTCACTGGCTAGGTGGTGATGGTCGGAAATGCAATGAGCCCTATGGTGTAGAGTTTTGATGAGGGGATTTTTCTGGGCTGGATGGTGATGGGAGTCAAGTTTTAGATAGGCATCCGTGTGGGTGGCTTTCCTGTAGACAAAGTGTCCCAATGAGCCATCTGGTCTCCTTTCGATTAAAACATCCAAGAATGGTAACTTGCCATCCTTTTCTACCTCCATGGTGAATTTGCTGACTGGGTGTATGGAATTGATATGGTTGAAGAATTGGTTCCATACACCCAGTCATTGTATCTGTCAATGTTATGTGTGATTGTAAGAGAGTTTTGTCTAAATTATCTAGTTCAAAACGGAGCAATCTTATTCTCTCTGAGATCAGGGCTAGGCCGGCCCTGAATAAGATCCGTTTAGCATTAGGAGTGTAAAGGCGATCTTCATAAAAGTGAGTGACTCAATCAGATGAGCCTTCTTGTCTCGGAGTCTGTTAAAAGATCTAATGGTTGTGTGGAAACCCTCCCCGTAGAGGTGGTTAAATCTTGACTTAAAGCTTTCGTGACTGCAGGAAATCATACTCTTTGGGTCTTTGGGTAAAGTTACGTAGATAGAAAAAAAATAAAATAATAAAAAATCACGCCGTTTCGATCACAACACATGGCCTGCCAGCTCTGAACCAATTTCTCAACCACATGAATTCCATACACCCAGCCATCAAATTCACCATGGAGGTGGAAAAGGATGGCAAGTTATCATTCTTGTATGTTTTAATCGAAAAGAGACCAGATGGCTCATTGGGACACTGTCAAGATGAATTGATATTCGGTTTGCACAATCCGTAAAGCTGTCACCCCTGCCGTTGGGAGAGAACCACCTGAGGACACAATCAAAACCATCACCTTGCCATACATAGCAGGGGTCACCAAAAATATTTCCAAAATCATGAGCAAACACAAGATCCAGGTCCGATTCAACATAGTACATAAAATTCGTGATCTGATCCCATCTGTGAAGGATGTGATCCCTGACATGCAATACCCCGGCGTCTACAAACTAAGCTGTGTCTGCGGCAGTAGTTACATTGGGGAAACTAAGCGACACGTCTCAGACCGTGTTCGCAAACAAAACGCGGATCTGAAATACGGTCGGACCAACACCTCTGCCGTGGCTGATCATTGTTTTAATGGTGTGGGCACACACGAAATTGATTTCTACAAGACGAAGGTACTATGCAAACCCACTGGCTATCAACCAAGATTTGTTCATGAAGCCATCCAGATATATAAACACAGACACAATTTCAACCGAGAAGATGGGTACAAACTCAGCAATCATTGGAAGGACGTTATTAATCAGGTAAAGTTAAAACTGGCTGTGATGCTTCAATCCTATCTACCTATGTTAGCAGTTATTTCAGACTCTCTGAGTTACATTACCTTGTTAGATGTCTTTACATTAACAAGCTAAATGTCTCACTACCATAGCTGCTGTTCTTCGATGCGGCAGTGGCACTCGTTGTTTCATAGGCTGAATGTCTCTCATTAACACAACCGCTGCTGCGAGAGCCGTCTCACATTGACATGCTAATCTCAAATCTAGAGCAATACAATGGCCGAGGTATACCTAGCTCTGCGATCTTACATTTACTTGCAAATTCCATCTCTAGCCCTGCCCACTTACCCTTAGGTTGTACCCATCTCAATCCTTTATAACCTTTGGCTGCAGGAGCTCTCTCGCCATATTTCTTCCTGCCTCAGCAGTCCGCCTGCTGTATTTTTCACCTGATGACGATTGCTTGTGTTGCGATCGAAACGTCGTGAGTTTGTATTAATTTATTACTTTTCTATCTAAGTGACTTTACCGAAAGACCCAAAGAGTATGATTTCCTGCAGTCACGAAAGCTTTAAGTCAAGAACTAACTTTGATTGTTGTACAATAATAAACAGCAATGCCCAAAGTTTAAGTAATTGTGATGCCCTTCTAAACATTTCCTACGTGCATATGTGGACGCCCTGAAGCATTTAAACTGTTCTCATGCACAGATTGCACATCGTTGAAATGTTACATGGAAAATCAACACAAGCCACACAGCAGGCGATGAATTAGTTCGCAAACAACAAAGCTGGTTGTAAAATGATCTTGCTGGAAGCAAAACAACTTCAGAACGTGGTGCACAAAAGCTGCACACCTCGCCTCTTTCAGAGTTACTACACTCCAAACTTGAAAAGCAAACGCACAGTTTAAGATCTTTTTAGTGGCCGTTTGCAGTTTTTCCACTTCCGTGGTAGCCTTGGTGATATTGCGCTCAGGGAGATATGGAGCAGCAAGCGGAAGGTGCTTCTCTGCAAGTCACGTAAAACAAAATCTCTCAGTCAAATAAACATTTCTATAAAGCACAGCACATTGGTGACTTTGAAAACAGTGGAGAAATGAAAAAAAAGGAAACCTCTAATTCATTGGAAATTTGAATTTGTTCCTAACTGCACCTTTCAACATTTGCTTTTGCCCATAGCTCCAGCAGAGTATTGAATTACATGACTACACGTGATTTTTTTTTTTACCACTTGCCAATACACCACTGTAAAAGCAATTTTAAGTTTGCACTTAAGCATCCGTACTATGGAAATTATTTCAAAGTTGTCATGAATACTAATGAAGTGCCGCTATGCATGTGACTGCCTACTTTTATTGTTATTACTCTGCTGTAGTATTATTATTATAGAGCAACATTTATATGCAAAGATACTTACACCGTGGAAGGCGAGAGCTTGTGCTTTTAACTTTTAACTTAAACTCCATCAATGTTTTACATTGTTTTGACATTGTATCAAGAAAACCTAATTGATCAGACTGCAGCGAACACATGCACATGGAATGAGTATGCCCTAGTCTCCAGAGTCTCACGTGGCGCTCGGCACGATGAACCTGGTGACCTGCATTCAATTCCTTGCCATGACTTACATAAGTGGCGACTGATATCTTGATGAACCAATGCTGGGCCCCTCTGCACCAACCCTTACGAGCTAATGTGATGAAGTATGGTCAAACAATCCCCCCCCCCCAAAAAAAAAACCGATATGGCATCGGGAGACCTTCATCCAGCATTATATCGACACAAAGTTGGGAATTATTGTTAATAATAAACAACGTCTATCACTCCTAGAAATGCAGCCTCTGAACGATGATCAGTGCCTCCATGGGTTAATTGTCAATCATACTCTAAGCCCTTACCCCAGGGCTCATATCCCCATGTTTTACTCATCCCCATTGTACCCATTATCGCACTTCATCTGCTGGTTACCAACCACTGTTTGCATAATCCCTGGCCTGCACTGCACTGTCCAACTCCCAACCTCCCAGTGCACCGTTCCCTGGGCCTTTCCCACCCAATGTTCATTGTGCAATGAACTCCCTGGTTCCTGCTTTACATCCCAAGTGGCACACGTTTTCATTATTTCTCCCCTTTCCCGAATTTTTGCTTCGTTATCTCCCAGAAGCCTCATGCCTTGTTGTCCGTACCTATCTAAAGCACACCTATAGTCAATGTTAACCCTTTTCTTTTCAAACCTCCTCGAGTTCACTCATGCACATCATGCTCACCCACCAACTCTCTCTGCTGTTTATTGCTGGCCACTTGGTGTTTTGGGCCTTCCAGCCTGTGCCCATCAACCGTGAAAAAAGAGCACATTTTCCAAGTCTGGGCATCTTAAATCGAGAATCACAGAGAGACCGAGATAAATTGTGAAAAACACGGATAGACAGAGACATGGAGTGAGAGAGACGCAGACAGGTACATAGACTCACACGCAGACATGGCATGAGATGAACACAGACACAAGGAAAGACACAGACACGATGAGAGACAGGCAGAGAAGGAGGAAGTCAAATACACACATAGACAGACAGAGAGAGCTCGAACGACTGAAAGAAACGCAAGCATATGACAGTGTACATGGTTATTCATGTTATTAATTAAATATGTCCTCTATTTGTGTGGAATACAATGCCCTGACTTCACCATGTTCGTGGATACTCTTGCCCGGGGTGAACAATCGACATTGTAGCCTCTGCTCGCGGATACCGTGGTACACGCATTCCTTCGGCACTGCTACGCAGTCTCCACCTCGTCTCGGTCGTTCGGCATCTCTGCGTCTGTTTCTGTTTTCCCAAAAGACTGGTAATTAAACAGCAGCTTATTCTGCGAGCTTCTTAGTTGGCTTTAATTTTAGGTTTTAGTAAAAAAAAATCCAATAATTTGTCTTGCGTATCTAATCCTTCACAATCGGAAAATATCAATAACAAAGTCTAATTACAAACAGATGTCAATGTCTGTGTTGTTAGAACTAGTGCACGATTTGACATGCGCCTTGTCAGTGTTATATTTAAGAAAAATTGGATGTCTCCGATTAAGCCCAGGATAACTATTTTATAAATCTAATTTAGAGAATTCCTTTTAAAAAAACAATAACGGTGCAAAAGTAAACATGCTAGAGTTCGCTTTAAATAAAGTCCTGTAAATTACATTCTGGGAATTACTCTGATGAACAATATACTGAGACTTTTAACACTTGTACCTATTATAGGAGCGTATGTGTGTGTGTGCAATGAGGAAGGGAAGTGGGAATGAACATTCATTTAATTTAGGGATGTCACAGAGGTGATGAGAGGTCAGGAGGGGATGCTGACAACGGAAAGAGACCACGTTTCTTCAAAGAGCTCCTGATTTAGCGATATTGTGGCCTAGGTGTTATAGGCTTGCAGTGGAGAACTTGAAAGCAAATTCAATTTTAAGAGCGAGTCAAATGTGATCTTTACATTCGTCTCGTGTTGATCGTTGATCCTTGTTGTGGTTCACTGAAAGCTAGTTGTCACATAATTCCTAAGAGACAAATGTCTCGGGGGGGGGGGGGGGGTGGGGGGAGATAACGCAGTGCCACGCACTTTATTGAAGTATTGGAGAATTGTTGCTAATAGTTCTTGAATGACTGGGCAGAGCCAAATGACGCGAGTATAGTTTTGCAAAGAGTCTTAGCTGAGAAGTGCCTCTCAAATATTTGCAATTTGTAATGAGTAATATGTCTAAATATATATTGTGTTCAACAAGCTATATTAACTTGCTTTGACATACGGATCAGGAATTGGAGAGTGACAAATAAAATGGAGCAAAAGCTGCAAAGTGCACAAAAAAGTGGAGAGATACCTTCTGGGAAATACACTGAGAGACGCATAGACGAACACGTGAATAAGGAAACAAACACAAATGAGAGATTTCATATTGTCTAAGAAAAGTCAAGTGGGCATGAGGAAGACACATCGCTATAAGGGGTGATGATTAATGGACTAGACTGGTGATGAGTGGCAGCTAAAGAAGGGGCCACAACCAAAGAGGATGACCACCGCTGAGGTGGAGTGATGAGATCAGCTCGTGCACAGGATCAAGATGGATTGTAACAACGCAAGATGGTGAAGGAGGGCAATGACTTGGGAAGACCTTAACCCAGCAATGTCTAGAATACAGCCTTATGTTGATAATAATGATAAAGATCTAGCAAAAGTGATTCTACTCCTTTAACACCATTCAAATTATCATAATTTTATCTGGCATCAAAGCACAAATCTGTCTCTTGGACAGATTACCTGCATTTGCCAACAAAATACATAGTTAATGTGTGGAATGTCTGGCCAAATGTCTCATTTAAAATGTCCCTGCTATTTTTTTGGGTTTATTGTATATATATGTAAGGAGCATGCGGCAGTAATCAAAGCAATCGTACAATTGATTTGTTTGAAAGCCAAGATACTGGATGCAATCTTAAAGCACTTTTCTGGATCTTTTTTATTAAATGCTGTAATCCGTAGTATATATGGCAATGCTGCTCTATAAAGTTAATATGTAATAATATAGCATGGAAATAGCTGGCAGTACCAATAAGTTCAACCAAATATAAAGCTTGAATATCAATTTGCACATTAAATAAACCATAAACCTCAGCATTTCGATACATAAAAAAACATCATTTATAAACTTCAACTGCAGTATATCCCATGTGGACGATATAATATTCAGGCTCATCGCTTTAGATTTACAGAATCCTTCCTAATCCAAAGAATCTAACCTTTCAGCAGAAAACCAATGACATGATTGAGTGATGTGAGGATTTGGCAACTCACTGGGCCATGGAAGCCTTCATACAAAGCCTATCTTAGGTCTGTCCCTGTGGACTTTCCCTGGGCACAGTATGTGAGGGGGAAAAAAAGAGTGCAACTTGGCCTGAAACACATTTCCATTATTGTGCCAGTGACTGTGAAAAAGCACCATTGGGACTTCAGGTGCAATCATGCTTGGACCCGAGTATTGTAGACCTTTATAAACAGGCCAATGAATTATTGTTCAATGCCATGTGTTTATATTCATTCAAATAAGTTGAAGCAAAATTACGCAAATGTTTATATAACAGACGAGGCGCTTTAAAATGTATATTTGGCTGTTGAAAAAATGTGTCATTTTGTTTTACTGAATATAATACCAGATGGTTTCTGTTAAAATGTTCAACCTCATTCAACCTCCTCGACAGTGACATCCAGGTCCATGAAGGATGCACCCAAGAGCCTCACCTTTCCATGACCCCTATCGCTGAGATTGACCAGCACAGAGATTGCACTGAAACCAGACAAACATAGGTCAAAGAGAAGTATCGTTTTCTCAAGCTGTGAAAATAAATATATGAAAATGGAATATGCCGATTTGACTTGAAATTAAAAAGCTTAACAATGAAGATTAACAAAGTAAGCAGATCAGCGCATCCTTGGCACTGAAATTTTCTTATGTTTTTTTGTCATTTTCTTAAAAGTGCTGATCCTAACATTAATAAGTGTCAAATTCACGTTTGTTATATCATAATGGCAGAAAATGTGTTATAATGACTTCTCATATATAACTACTATTACTGTATTTTCTCGCATGTAGCCCGCATACGCATATAACCCCGCAGATGCATATACCCCGCAAAAATAGCGTTTTGTGTAAAACAAATTTCGGATAGCCAGCACCTCCATATACCCCGCATGCATTCATATCTTTAACAGTCGTTACCGCAGCTTAACGTCTATCGCTTTAATACAAAGTTTACATTTGTAATACATTCCACTATCAATTGTTAACATTAAAATCATAACGTGCACAAAGAAAACAAACTAACCGGAAACGAGGAAACTTAAGACAGTAAATAAGTAACAAAAGTAAATATCCAATACGTAAGTAACACATAACTGGTAGATAAGTAAGTAAGCGTACTGTTAGGCTTACCAGCATTCAACCTCATCATATTACAGCTACTGGACCGGTAGTTACCCCTGTACAGTTTTAGCACTGGTAGATTGCGCACTGCGCAGACTAATAGCGGCACTACGGTAACGCCATTGCCTCCTGGCAACAAAGCCATTGGAAGTTTGAAACAAAGCTCATGGTCGCGACTGTATAGCGCTCAGCTACTAGCAGCAGCCTAAGGGACTCAGCAATTATGATTCCGCGTCTGGTAGACGCTTGTAAAGGCCCTTGCCATTGTGCAATCCATAGCCTCAAGCTGAAACTTTCGCACCCCCCTACAGCCACTGAAAGTACTACGGCTAAACAAAGTGCGCCCACTTCAAACATTGTCGTTTCATTGTACAAACAATTAAAATAATTTAAAACGTGATAACATGTACAATTTTAGTGTGAGTAGATTATTCAGCAGTGCTTTAGTCAAAGGTAAGTGTTGCATAGTGGATAGTCCTACCATGAAAACATTAAACGAGTTATGACATGCCACACGTGTAAAATATTTTTGGGATAGCCCGCACCTCCATATACCTCGCAGGGTCTTGTTTTGTTTGTAAAAAGTGGTCTACCCCGCGGGTTATATGCGGGAAAATACGGTATTGTCCTTGTGAACACGTTCTACATCCTCATTTCTTGCTTGTTTTATCCCCATGCGTGTCATGATATTCCAATTTTTTTTTAAACATATAAAGACATTAGCAGTGCAGTGCAAAGTTTGGATGTGCTCCGGATTTTCGAATTAATCAAAAGAATTCGAAAATAAGGCCAAGAGACAATATTTCAGCGATCCAAAAAATATTTCGGATTCAAAACAAGGAAACTGACGTCAATACTATAACCTATCTTATGCATTGTTTTTATTCCACGTGGCATCGAGTAACATCACTTTTGTTAGCCTAAAGACATATAAATGTTTAACATAAATGCAAATGATCTGAAAATCTTAAATTTTCCAAAAAATACGAAAACGCTAAATCCATTTTTTTATTATCCAAAATGCATCTCTTGAAATTATTAATTGGATAGCATGTATATCATTATATATTTATTTTTAATTTCCATCAGCAATACAGTTCACAAGGTAAAAATATATTTTAAATAATTATTGAAATATAAAATGCAACAATAACAACTGATATATTTTTTATACAACAGCCTTACAGCCTTCTGGGAGTACATCATTTCAGCAACATTGACACAATATGAGCAACCTCTGGACCGGCTTCGTACATGCAGGGTCTAATTTACAGTCAGGCTTGCTGGAATCAATGCGGGTGAACTGCCATATGTTCAGAGGCAAGGTCCCTCTCTTTAAAATGGGTTCTAGTTGGATGGAAATCTGTGCAATGCACAAGACAAATTTAGTACGAGCATCATCGTGAAGAACATAAGAACAGATCATCAGACATTGTCTCCTTCATATCTGTCTCGCAGACATACTTAAAAACAAAGCGTTTATTACTCAATTATACGACCGCACAAATTTTACACTGGAGTGATTATAATATTTTCTTTGCAATCGTGCTTATATATGCATATATTACGTGAATACATGTTTATATAGCTGATATTATGTGGCTTTATTAATAATATTAATAAAATGGTTGATTAGTTTTAATTTATTTGCAATTACATTTTCATTATTGAATCAGTCACGTGCAGCCAAAATGCAATAAGGTGCACAAACACAAATTATATATGAAGGTAATGCTTGAATGTTTTATTACAAATCCAAAACAATACAGCTACTTCACCGTTGAAATTCACCATGATCCACAGTGCGTATTACCTGGTGTGACATATGGTACAGAAACATTGCTATTAACAAATTGACAAAAAAACTGAAAAGTGCACAAAGCATGGAGAGATGCATGTTTGGAATTACGTAAAGAGACAGAAAGAGACACACGTAGATGAGAGAACAAATAACAGTTAAATACTTATTTATATATGTTAAGAAACGTAAGTTGGCTTGGACAAGACACGTATGAGACTACGTCCACCGGAAAGATGGAGCGATGAAATCAGCTCGTGTGTAGATGCTTGATGAATTATTGCATTGCACGATCATGAAAGATTGCAGTGGCTTGGAAAGGTCTTAATCCAGCAGTAAATTGACCATGGCTGCTGCTGATGATAATGCTACAGTACATTCATGGCATGGTTCTGGTGAAGGTCAACATTTTCCTTGTAATGATTGCAGTTTTTATGGGGTTTTTTTTATTGAAATCCATCTTTAGTGACAATGAATTGGCTGTTTAAAACTATTGCTGTCAACTTCAACCACTTCACATATAACTTTTCATTCGGTACCGCATGAGTGTGCTCGCATGCATTGTGGTGTAATATGAGCGCCTAGTAAGAGCATACGGAGGTTTCAACGTGCACAATTCACCCGCGGGTTCGTTTGTTACGCGCTGCGATGCTAAATAAGGGAACGGAATACATTCAATATAATTTATTTTTTGTCATTGCAACACGCAGACTCAGACAGACAATGTTGACTATTGATGCTATGTAAAACGGAGTAACCCACAAAAAATACTGAGCGAAGTCCATTATGCTGACAGACACGTGCCGTATTAAAGTAAAGTTGAAGCCCTGCAATTACCAGGCCCATGTTGGCAGAAATGCGTCCACGAGTGGGTAAGTGCTCTACATAAAGTAAAATTTCCATATTTTGGCATTCCGCAGTGCAATTCAGTGCCACACATAGATGCATGGCAGTACTAGAGTAGTTATACGCAAGATCGCTTAAGTGGAAAAATTGTTTATGCAGAACGTAGTGATTACATTTATAGCGAAATAAGGTGTTGTGGTTGCTGAGATATATGGAAGATTGTGTTTTTTTGTTGCCGTGTGAGTTGTTGTACCTGCGAAAGCAATGTCAGAAAAGTGGGTCAAGTAATTCAATGATGGAAAAATTGACATTGCTGACAGCCAAGAAGTGTCAGATCAAGAAATCTGAACAGACAGTGGAGGATATGATTCAGGATGAATAGATGTTCAGAGCTAGGGACATCGTAGGCAGATTGCAAATTGACCACCATGCTGTGTAGGCAATTGTATCTGAATTGAAAATTGCATCTATATCCGTAACACACAACCTGCTGTACATCTCAGCATTCTTAATACCTTTTTTGTTCACGAGGATACCTGATCACAACACATTTGCTTGTCTGTGTTGTGCTGATGTGTGACGGCCAATCGATGAACCCATGTTGCCCAACAGCAGTTATGCTTCGCAAATATTTGTTTGGCAATTTGGATTCTTATATATTAAAAAAAAACTTTTGGTGATGCCTCGTAAAAAAAGCAGCTTCAGTGTGCATTTAAATATAATTTCTAATCATTTTTAGAATGTTGAAAAGTGAAAAGAACGACCCAAGCAACGACCCTGTTAGTTGCGAGTGAAACGTGTATTCCAACTTCTAATGCACCACTTCATCATCACATGGCTTAACAGCAGAGTTCCCAACTACAATGCCCCGATTCTGTCTGCAAACCCTTTTCCGACGCCGCATCCCACATCTTCTTTGCAGATTTGAATCTTTCGTGACTGCAAGGATTCATATTCTTAGGTTTTTTCGGTAAAGTCACGTAGGTAAAACATCAAAATTAATAAAAATAAAATAAAGATCACGACGTTTCGGAGGCAACACAAGTCTCCGTCATCAGGTGGGACCGTCACAGCCAGATTAGCTGCACCAGGTGCACCAGGTGCTGCACCAGGTGCACCAGGTGCAGCTAATCTGGCTGTGACGGTCCCACCTGATGACGGAGACTTGTGTTGCCTCCGAAACGTCGTGATCTTTATTTTATTTTTATTAATTTAGATGTTTTACCTACGTGACTTTACCGAAAAAACCTAAGAATATCTTCTTTGCACCCTCCCAACGTCTCACGTTGGGCCTGAAGCGCATATTGCACACATAAGCTGGCCGGTATCAGAACGCGTAGATGCTTTGCATCGTCGTGCATACAGATCATTGTGAATTGATTGACTGTCCACCGTGTTCATGCAAAGCATTTTTTGGGGGGGCATGGCTGACAAGCACATTAGTGAAAATGATTATCCTCGGAGGTAATTCGTTATTGTAAAGTAAATGGCCGAGACAAACTCGTACATTTTAGAGGACATGATTTTTTTTTTCAAATGTGCATAAGGTGCTACTAGCATTAATAATTTGTATTGTTTTTTTTGTTGTTATCACAATGATTACTGCGCGTGTCAAAAAACACAGTAGCTGAAAAAAAAATGAGCCCGCTGGTAATTTATCATTGAATAGCGTTCACTTCTCCCGTTTTGCATTTTTAAACAAATGCAGGCAAAATAACATTTCATATATTTTATAAACAATGAAGAAAAATAATGCTTATGCATGGAGTCTGTAATATATTCCAACATGCATATGTCCATAGAAGTGTGAGGAATATATGTGTACACATTTATAAATGCATACTACTTCCGCATGGATCAGCAACATGGATATTGACAGAGAAAATGGAACAAAACCCAAAGCTTATACACATAGATTGGGAACATGCGGAAGTGAAATATGTCATGTTGACTCTTAAGCCACTGAAGCTATGCACTTTTAAATCTAGATTGAAAACTCATTTCTTTGAAACTGCTTTTTGTGTTTAGTTTGTTGTCCTTCCCCCGCACCTCCAATTACATATTCAAGTAACGTACAGTAAGTGTGCTTGGGCAGGATAGGGTATGTCGCTACTAGGGATGATGGCTAGCATTCAAGAATAATGACAACAGTGGTACCAAAGAGAGGGAACGTGCTCCAGAGGATGGCCACAAAGGAGATGGAGCAATAAAATCAGCTAAATGGAAATAACACCAAACATTAACATTACTGCTTCACATTTATTTTGTTTGAACATATAAGACTAATGGGGGTTGTTTGACCGTGCGACCCCAAGGTGGTTCGTGTGGGTTGGTGAATGGTGGGGTTGATGAGTGGGAAGGAGACGGTGCTCGAACCGGTTCAGATATTACTCGCCGCTGATGTTATCCGCACCCAGGAATCAAACTCAGGCGACCAGATTCATAGCCCTGGTACCGTACCACCCCCTACCCCCCATGAATAAATAATGTCAAGCCATATACCCCGATTTCAGAAATGTCCCAATAATTACAATACTACGATTGGGCTCCTGTCGTACAACCTCTGCAGGACTGCAAAAGCAAAACCTTGACTTAAACTCGAAGTCATCCATACTCAATAAAGAAGAATGGAGGGAAGATGACAGCCCAGTGCGTTGCCTGGTAACCAACAGAAGATGCTGCAATTGAAGGCTGCAAGCCAATAGTTTCTTTTGTATTCTCTGTTTTACTTTCAGGCAATAGCATTCAGCTTGGTGTTACATTGGAGTAACATATACTGGTAGGAATCCACTGGTTCCACCAGCCCACAGGGGATTATTGTGTCCGTCCGTCGTGCAGGGAGGGGCTGGGTGGGGAGGGAGGGGCTGGGTGGGGAGGGTGGGGAGGGTGGGGCTGGCTGGGGAGGGGAGAGGAGGCTGGGGAGGGGCTGGGTGGGGAGGGTGGGGAGGGTGGGGTGGGGAGGGAGGGTGGGGCTGGGAGTGGTGGGGCTGGGTGGGGAGGGGCTGGTCACCCCGTGGTGCCCTTTTAAAACTCAACGTTTAACCTACTCACGCCGGCTTGTGCCCGCCCTCACAGTCGGGCATATTTGCGGAATACACCACGCCGCCGTTGACCCTGGCCATTGACCGAACAACCCAACGTTCCTACCAGCTCCCTCCGCAGGAATGTGTTTTGGCGAGACTGCATTGGCAGTGGTGCACAAGCAGAAAATAACAACAAAACGCCCAACACAGTCGCCAACAACACTTCCTTAAAAATCTATAACAGGTGACGTTTTGGACAATGGCCCTCCTTCAGAGCAGATGATGTGCCTATTATATATAGTGCTTTTAAGGCAGTGTGTTTGATGGATGTGAATTTATTTTTTAGTCATGACATGATACTTTTTTGTTATGTATGCTCAAATTGTTACACTAATAAACACTCAATGAGTACATATATCTACAGCGTTGAATATATAACATTATTGTAGAAAATGTGATTATAGAAAATGTGCCTCCTTTTTTACATACACCCTGCTACTAAAATGTGTTTTGTATATATGCACGGTATGGAACAAAACACCACATAGAAGGAAATTAGAAACTTCACAAGTGTTAACCACATAAAGGTACTGATCGGAAGACGGTACGCATGAAATGAGGATGCCATGTGATACAAATTTTACCTAATCCATTCCATGGAATTAAAAGGCATGCTTATTTATAAGTTGTCGAAAGCTATCTTCTTAGGATTTTCATTTCTGTCATTTCACGCAAAATCAATAGAAGCAATTACAAAATTGAGTGGTAATCAGTTTAAAATTCCCATTATATGCTTGCAATTTTCTAAACTACTGCTCATGATAAGAAAGACGTGGTTGGCTGCAATTGAATAGTTGAAAGCTCAAGATTACAATCTGACATTTACGACAATGCCAGTTCTATACGAGGCTAAAGTGCCCTCAACCTGGGTGGAAAGGGATACATTTTTTGCCGAATCATTAATGTTGAGATAACTTGCACAATGATGTCCAATCCCTGATTACAATTCTGGCGCAATGACAATACACCACATGCAGAAATTGAACGCCGTGGTTAGAAATTAGCAGGTATGAACTGCGAACCTCATTGATGTCGTGTTTTTTGGCCCGCCATTCTGCCGTGTTTTTTTTGCAAAAGCTATTATTTTCCAGACAGTCGGTCCCGTTCTGCAATGTTCAATGCGTTGCGCAGATGAGTCCAACACTGCAATGAGTCAAATTTGCCAGAGCTGGCTGGGCACGGGAGCTCGAGCGGGGCGACGCAAGTACAGAACGTTCCCGCACACGGTGTCTCTCAATTACAGCAGTGGAATTGCGACGATCTCAATCCGGGGATGGCTCTCACTGAAGTCAGCGCTGAGTCGGCGTAAAATCAAATTCTGCCCTCTTCGTGTGGCACATTTTTGTTAGCCAAATTTTACGAATGGGCGGTGGAAAGTCGGGAACAATGTGTTGGGTATCTACAAAAGGACAATGATGATGGTGATGGTAATGATGGCAATGATGAAGATGATAATTATTTCAATGATGATTATTATGAAGCATTTTATGATGATGAAGCATACATACACTCACACAAGGTAAAGATCTTCCTTCATGTAGCTTTATATATTATTGGGCCAAATTATGTCAAGA
This sequence comes from Lethenteron reissneri, assembly GCF_015708825.2. Classification (NCBI taxonomy): domain Eukaryota; kingdom Metazoa; phylum Chordata; class Hyperoartia; order Petromyzontiformes; family Petromyzontidae; genus Lethenteron; species Lethenteron reissneri. The sequence continues at coordinate 7,038,131 of NC_083805.1, forward strand.
GTGATGGAGTGGTTAGTACACTGCAATGCAGAAATTGTCTTGAGCCTCCCATAGATCAACTCAGCCTTACATGGGTGCCCGATAGTTGTATGGAGTACACATTAAGAACGGGTGCACAGTTGGCAAGAGTTGGTGGATGAGGAGATTCGCGGTTTGTTGTCTGTGTAGATGTTAGGGTTGGTGATTCAGAAATAGATTGAAATTGGTGGATTCATATATTATAGCTGTGAATGTTACCATTCTCATCATTAGCATCATAGTCAACTGTGTCTGTCCTTTGCGAAGCAGGTTATACCTTTGCAGACTCAAATAGTGGCTTTGAAGGGGTGAGAGCCACTGACACCCACACTTATATGTACGTATGTTGAACTTCTTTCGCACCGTACGTAGCCAATTGTGCCTATAAAGGCTACGTGGATATTTGTCTTTGTATGTGTTGGTTGTTGTTCACCACTGGGTGTGAATTGTCCTTCGCGCACTCTTCTTTATTACCATCTATTGATTTCCTTTTTCCTTGTTTGCATTTTGTTAGGCTGTTTGAGATGTCGTGGCGTAAAAACATGTAAATCCTTGAACAGCACTACAAGCAGTGGGGCCTCGATAAGTAGAGGAACATTGTATGAATGTTGAACTTCTTTTGCACCATTCGTAGCCGACCGCACTAATCGGAGTTGCGGGGTAAGGACAACAAACTAAACACAGTTCTAAAGAAATGAGTTTCCAACCTAGATTTAAAAGTACATAGCTCCAGCGGCTTCCTAATACCGGAAGGAAGTGTGTTCCAGACGGCCGCAGAAGCCCATTTGAAAGCGCGCGATGCAGTGGCCGTTTTTGTTCGATGGCCACCAAAAAAAGCTCTCAGGATGACCGGAATTCGTGTGATGGTTTATGCTCCTAGACGAGATCAGCAAGGTATTGTGGCTCATTTATGAATGTATGCGTGTGTGTCCGATGGCTCAGATGCTGATTGGTCAGCTCTGTCGATGGGAAAGTTTTTTGTCATGAGATCATGAAGCTTGCAGCGGAATACCCTTGATCCTCCCCTACCTGGTAATTAGCTGTCAAACCGGGAGCCGAATGGTGCCACGTGCATTCCTCATCGAAAATTGGCAGCCAAATAAATTTGGTAGTGGTTTGAAGGAAGTTTTCCACCGACGGAATTTACACGGAATTGGGTACTCCGTTAGAACTTTGACAGTTACCATCATGTACAGTCGTATCAATTACAGACACTAAAATATCTGATCAAACTCTTACTATCTGTATCACACGAGTGAGTATATGTTTCATATTCTCTATTTTATTAATTTTGTTGCATATTATTTTGCTGTAAATATTCACAGTGGTTTAACGTGTAATTAAACGTAATGCATTTTTGTTGTTGTTAAATCAACGATTTGAAGAACACACATCAGCAGACGCGTTTTTAAATAGGTAGCGCAATGAGTCGGCGCTTTTGGAGAACTACACTCACCGGTGACGGTGATTCAAGGTGACCTCACGAGAAATAACACACTTGCGTTGGAAACATTTTTTGTTTTGTAGAATGAAGGTGAAGAAAGGAGTGACACTTCTGTCCGTGGTGTCCGCAAGCCCGAACCAGTGGGGAGTGAGCAGTGACATCGTAGCAGGAACAAAGCACGCCGTTGCCACCGTTACCCTCCGCAAGATACGCGGTGCCTCCTCCTCCTCCTCGGGAAGGTAAGAGACCACTCGAGTATACAGTCGACAGACACAAAAACTGCAGTCGCATGCAAATAAATAAAGTAGCAAAGGTGAAGACCCCCCCGGGCCCGGACTTGCGCACGCAACTGCTGGCAGAAGCGCGGCTCATAAAAAAAAAAGTGACTTGGCCTACTCTTCCACACTCGCCAGAGATCTCGGAAGAGGTGGGGGTACTCACGCTTTATCTCGCCACAGGCAAGGAGCGCATTAAGACAAGTTTATCCATTTGTACAGCTGGGTGGATAGAGCTGGGGGATTTCATGAAACTTGTTCATTATTTCAACCACGCACCGGGAGATAAAACCGGTGGAATCTGGATTGTGGGTTCAGTGTGGTAACCATTACACCACGACAGCTTATTAAAATCACTTTTCAGACATGGGTGAAATTTAGTTTGAGGAAGCGCTTTGCAATTAGTATTTTTTAACTGCAACACCGTGTCACAATTAAAGTATACATCGCCGGACACATATAACAGACACGAGAAAGAAATATATTATTATGATATCCTGTGCATAACTGGATTAGTAACTTCTACCTCCTTCATGTAGGATATCACTTACAATGTAATTGCATTAAATTCGTACTTGGTACGGTGTAATTCAACGTGGAACTATAGACACAAATATGGCTGGGGCACGGTGCTAAGCCAAACCAGCCAGCTTGTTTACTGTGCATGCACTTGCCCTGACAGCCTGTAAAGGACAAATGGAGGATATCTGTATTTGTGGCATATAAACCTGACCTGTGCCTCCCTTAGGTCACCTGTGTCTGAAATGATTACCTGGCGTGGTGTGTCAACATCGGGCACGGGCTGTGGGGTGGAGAGAGAAATGAGTCCAGCCATTGGGAGCGGGTCCCCACCAGCCTCTCATTTGCTGTAATAGCCTTAAAAGTTCTCATCAATACAAACTTACCCAAGTGGCGTGTATCCGGGCTGTTTTGCCGGGCCCTCTTTATGTATCCATGTACTGTGCACATACAGTATCCGAAAGGCTTTGAAGAAATTATATTTTAAATGATGGCAGCATTAACCTAATGTTTGAATTCGAAGCGCCTAAACACACCATTTGCCGAAAATGTAAGAGAATTAATTTAGTAAATAATCTTCTTGGTTCTTTCGGTAAAGTCACGTAGAAGGGAAGTAATAAAATAATAAAAATAAAACATAATAAAATAAAATAATTCTCACGACGTTTCGGCTACAACGCAAGCAGCCGTCTTCAGGTGAAGAATGAGACACTGCCAAGCTTGGCAGTCTTCAGGTGAAGAATGAGACACTGCCAAGCTTGGTAGTGTCTCATTCTTCACCTGAAGACGGCTGCTTGTGTTGTAGCCGAAACGTCGTGAGAATTATTTTATTTATTATGTTTTATTTTTATTATTTTATTACTTCCCTTCTACGTGACTTTACCGAAAGAACCAAGAAGATGAATCCCTGCAGTCACGAAAGCTTTAAAACGAAATTAGTAAATAATGTATGAACGTTTGGGATTACAACGTTATAAGTCAATTGATGTTTGGGATGAATATGACTACGTTGAATGGACTGGAAATGGTACTGACAAATTGTCCATTACGTGAGGATTTGTTTTACTTTTATGCTCAGTTAAAAGCAAAGTGAACGTGTCTTCTTTATTTTTATCGTCTTGCTATCTGCTCATTGGATATTGACACTCATTTATACGAAATGTGAAATTAATCTTGATCTATCCCTTACACTCATTTTGTGGGAGTATGTAACAGTTCTTAAGCAAGTGTAATACAATACCACAATACAATTACGATTAATTAACTAATAAAATGCAATTTGTACTCATAGAGAATCTATAAAATGACACATTTTCTGTAGACTGGAAAAGTCGTAGGAGGAAAGGGTGAATTCTGTGTATGGGGGTTGTGGATTTACAAAAAAACAGTAGGGTGTTATTGGAGAATAAAAATAAGTCTCAAGTCTGGATTGAGAAGAGAGGGAGGAAGCCAGTAGTGCTGACTTACTATGGAGAGGGAATTTCAAGCGGAGCAGTGACCTCTCACAATTTCATCTTCTTGGTTCTTTCGGTAAAGTCACGTAGAAGGGAAGTAATAAAATAATAAAAAATAAAACATAATAAAAATAATTTTCACGACGTTTCGGCCACAACGCGTCAGACGCTGTCTCCCCGACAGACCTGGTCTTCACCTGAGGACGGCTGCTTGCGTTGTGGCCGAAACGTCGTGAGAATTATTTTATTATGTTTTATTTTTTATTATTTTATTACTTCCCTTCTACGTGACTTTACCGAAAGAACCAAGAAGATGAATCCCTGCAGTCACGAAAGCTTTAAATCGAAATCTCCCACAATTTGTTAGGCTGTGGGTTACACCAAGAGGCTTGTGTCCCGAGAGCAAAGCAGACGAGTCGGGCGAGGAGAGAGACGACATGGGAGAGTTAGGCTTGCAAAAAAATATTCACATTTACCATCTTTTCAGAGAGTTGGGGTAATCTTGTAAATTGACGCCCGATTAAATTGAGAGTAAATACTGAAGACTTTTTGTGAGATGTGATCTTGTTTGTACGTATGAGTCAGGAAGTCTGGCAGTGAAATTCCATGTCATCTGCAATGTTGTGGGGTGTGCGGTGGACCTTTCTTGTAGAACGCCACAGCTTTTGCACTTTTATTCTAATTGAAAAATAATTGCAGCCAGAATGCAAAATGCACGTGTTATGCGATTTGGTTAAACTGCTTTGAGGGAGAAATTGGCTGAAGGCTGCAATGAATCATGGATTAAAGAGAAACATATTCCCACTGTGTTATTAATTATGATTATTTATGCACAAACACAACTGGGTCTCATGTTTCCTTTCTTCTTTTATTCTGAGAACATTTCATGATGTGCATAGGGTCCAAAGTTTGAACGCTGCCTTTTGGTGGATTTAGGTGAATGGTGCGTGTGCCATCTTTGAGACAATGGTCATTTTAGCTTTTCAAAAAAATCTATGCCAAGAGACATTCCAACATGAAACATCGTGTGGTTTGCTTGTTTGCGTTAATGCAAATTGGCATCCTCACTCTAAAAACTGGGTAAATGGAAAAACATCTCAAAGGCCAATACTGTGCTTCCTTCTAGCGAGGTAATTATTACTGACAATAGCAGTTCGTGGGGTTTAATGACCGCAGGTTGAAGTTTTTTTTCTCCAGACAATATACGATGCAGGTAGATACTGTGAACACGATCAAAGGATGACTGAATATAAAGTACTCCTGTTACTCTGTAAAATTGTATTGTTCTCTATATTCAGCTTGACTTTTGACAAGTGCATACTTGACATACCAATGTCACCAGTTCACATTCATATGCTTATAGAGTTTTTTTAAATAAAGCTATCGCTTCTTATGTAACGTTATTGAAATTAAGTAAATATATAAATATTTTTTAAGGTGTTGCATGCAAGTGTAATAATAGACAAATCCTGCATTTAAATAGAAAGTACCTGACCTTTCGACTTCTAACTACAACCCTACTGATCTGTTTTCTAATTTGATAAGTCTGTAAATGAGCGTAAGTTATGCAATATATATATTGTACTTAAAATGAAATACTATAGTCATAAATAGTATACGTAAATGCATATGCATTAACATAATGAAGAATTTCAAAGATTGTGTTGCAATATGGAAACACTGCTAAAATGGGCCACCGCGGCAGCACTGGAGAGGTCGGTTGCAGGGGGGGAAAGAGAAGGGGGGGAGGAGGCGGGGCAGAAAGTGGACCCCGTAGCAGCACCCGGGTCACTGGAGTAGAGATCGGAGAGAGATGCACAGAGAGAGAGAGAAAGACACACCGAGAGTCAGAAATAACAGCTGACATAGGCAGGTAGGATGGAAACATCACAGTCAGTTAAGACTTTACCTGGTTAATAACGTCCTTCCAATGATGTTTGTACCCATCTTCTCAGTTGAAGTTGTGTCTGTGTTTATATATCTGGATGGCTTCATGAACAAATCTCTGATAATAGCCGATGGGTTTGCAGAGTACCTTCGTCTTGGAAAAGTAAATTTCGTGTGAGCCCACTGCGTTAAAACATTGATAAGCAATGGCAGAGGTATTGGTCCTACTGTGTTTCAGATCTGCCTTGTGTTCACGAACGCGGTCCGAGACATGTCGTTTCGTTTCCCCAATGTAACTGCTGCCGCAGCCACAACTTAGTTTGTAGACACCCGGGTATTGCATATCAGGAATCACATCCTTTACAGATGGGATCAAATCACGGATTTTGTGTACTGTGTTCAAACGAACCTGGATCTTGTGATTGTTTAAGATTTTGAAAATCTTTTTGGTAACCCCTGCTATGTATGGCAAAGTGATGGTATTGATTGGATCCTCAGATGGTTGTCTCCCCATGGCTGGGGAGACAGCTTTGTGGATTGTACGGTCAGAATATCCGTTCATCCTGAGGGCTTGGTGTATGTGCCCCAGCTCACTGGCTAGGTGATGCTGATCGTAGATGCAACATACCTTATGGTGTAGTGTTTTGATGAGGGAATTATTCTGGGCCGGATGGTGGTGGGAATCAGGCTTTAGATAGGCATCCGTGCGGGTGGCTTTCCTGTAGACAGTGTCCCAATTAGCCATCAGGTCTCTTCTCGATCAAAACGTCCAGGAATGGTAGCTTGCCATCCTTTTCCACTTCCATGTGGATTTTATAGATGGGTGTATGGAATTGATGTGGTTGAGAAATTGGTTAAATGCTGGCAGGCCATGTGGCCAGATGACGAACGTGTCATCTACGTATCTCTTCCACAAGGAAGGACGTAGGGTGGATGTCTGGATGGCATCTGTCTCAAATTTCTCCATGAAAACATTCGTTACCGCTGGCGATAAGGGAGAACCCCTTGGGGTACCTTCATTTTGTTTGTAAAATATACCTTTCCAGGTGAAGTAAGTGTTGGTAAAGCAGTGCCTTACTAAAGTTGGTACACCTGTATTCAGTCCCTGTTGGACCAAGTCTTCAATGATTGCAATGGTATCAGGTACAGGAACCTTGGTGAACAGAGAAACTACATTAAAGCTGACGAGCAAATCAACTGGAGACAGTGAGATGTCCTTAATTCGAGAAATCAAGTGAGCTGAGTTAAATACAGCTGAGGTAGTCTTGCCCGTGAAAGGAAGCAGGGTCTCAGACAGAAATGGGGCCAGCTTGTAGGTGGGTGAGTTAATGGTGGAGACGATAGGACGGAGCAGGGTATCTTCTTTGTGGATCTTTGGATAGCCATAAAATCTGGGTGGTCTAGCAGCCGAAGGTTTTAGAGAGCGCTGCTTGTTTGAATCGATAAGAGAAGTCGAATTAGTGATGATATTGTTTTTTTTTTGTAACTACGCGGTTGGTGGGATCTATGTTGATTTTGGTATAGCTGCCATCATTAAGAAGGTTCTAAATTTTGATGTTGTAAGTGGTTTTATCCACGATGACAGTGGCATTGCCCTTGTCGGCTGAGAGGATGACTATGTCATCTCTGTTTTTTTATTCAGAGAGTTCAACACCCTCGTCCTTGCTGATGTTGCTATTGGTTTTCTTAGCGTTTTTGATGATAGCAGCGATTTCAGATCTATAATCCACTGGGATATGTTTAGGGGTGACTGCGAAATTCAACCCTTTAGCTAGTACCGATTTTAGGCTATCGGAAATTGGGATGCTACTATGATTGATGACAATCTTGTTAACATATAACTTTTTAGCGTGTGGCTCTGGCTTCTTTTTTGACAGGAGGTTTAATTTAGTAATCAAATTAACTTTACATTTGGTTGACATGGAAGTAGCTGAATAAACTGTAATGTTATCTACGTGGTCCCAATCAGATGTGAACATTATACCTGTTAATTCTAAGTGTGATAGTAAGAGAATATTGTCTAAATGATAAAGTTCAAATCTGAGCAATCTCATTCTCCCTGAGATTGGAGCTTGGCTGGCCCTAAACAAAATCCGATTAGAGTTAGGAGAAGTGACAGCAGCAGATGTGAGTGTAAAGGCGATATATATTACCATATTGTCACGGCATCTCTTCAAGGCGCTCTTCTTCCACCTCCAACCCAGCTTAAATATACGCTCCAAGCTTGGTGGTGTTTCATTCTTCACCTGAGGATGGCTGCTTGCGTTGTAGCCAAAACGTTGTGAGAATTATTTTATTATGTTTTATTTTTATTATTTTCCTTCTACGTGACTTTACCGAAAGAACCAAGAAGATGAATCCCTGCAGTCACAAAAGCTTCAAATCGAAATTTAAAGGTGAGAGACTCAATCAGGTGAGCCTTCTTATCTCACAGTCGGTTAAAAGATCGAATAGTTGTGTGGAAACCCTCCCCACAGAGGCGGTTAAATCTTGATTTGAAACTTTCGTGACTGCAGGAATCCATACTCTTTGGTTCTTTCGGTAAAGTCACGTAGGTAGAAAAATAATAGATCATGACGTTTCGATCGCAACACAAGCAATCGTCATCAGGTGGAACAACCACAGCAAGAAAAAACTGCTGAAGTAGGCGAGAGATCTGCCGTGGCACGAGGTTATATAGTAGGCCTCGGCAGTAGGGGGGGAGAGAGAAGGGGGGGAGTAGGCGAGGCAGAAAGTAGACCCTGCAGTAGCACCCAGGTCACTGGAGTAAAACACAGACACAACTTCAACCGAGAAGATGGGTACAAACTCAGCAATCATTGGAATGACGTTATTAACCAGGTAAAGTATTAACTGACTGTGATGTTTCCATCCTACCCGCCTATGTCAGCTGTTATTTCTGACTCTATGTGTGTCTTTCTCTCTCTCTCGGTGCATCTCTCTCCGATCTCTATGCCCACTTAATTATCTTACGTCAGTATGGTGTCTCACATTTTTATTTGTTTGCTTCTGATTTACATCTTGCTACTGTATTCCGTGACCGTCAAAAGGATCTTGTCCCATTCTTCTTCATGGAAGGTGATCTTGTAGCCTGCAACAACATCGATGGTGTGATTGCAACCCTCAACATTGTTCATAATCCAGATAAGTGGAGACTGTTCATTGATTCATCGAAGATGAGTCTTAAAGCTGTTTTGCTGCATAATGGAAATGTTTTGCCATCAATTCCATTTGGTCATGCAGTCCATATGAAGGAAACCTATGACAACATGAAATAACTTTTGAGGTGCATAAACTATGACCAACATCAGTGGCAGCTCTGTGGCGATATGAAGGTTGTTTCTCTCTTGCTTCGTCTGCAGACTGGATACACAAAGTGCTGTTGTTTTCTCTGCGAATGAGATAGTCGCGTGAGAGATTCCCACTATATTAAGATAGATTGGCCACTCCGACAGTCATTGGAGCGTGGGAGGAAACGTGTTCAGCATCCACCACTTGTTCAATCAAGGAAGATTTTGTTACCACCTTTACACATCAGCTGGATCTGATGAAGAACTTTATCAAAGCCATGGACAAAACACAAGCAGCTTTCAAGTACCTTCGTGGAAAATTTCCAAGGTTAAGTGAAGCTAAGATAAAGGAAGGTGTCTTTGTTGGTCCTCAGATTCGTGAACTTCTTCGAGATTATGCATTTGACAGTGCACTGCGTAGCAATGAAAGCACGGCATGGAACGCCTTCCAGTTAGTGGCAACAAATTTTCTCGGAAACAGCAAGGCACACAACTACAGGGAGTTGGTGGAAAACCTCCTCAAGGCATACAAAAGCCTTGGTTGCAACATGTCACTAAAGATACATTTTTTGCACTCATCTAGATTTTTTCCCACCAAACTGCGGAGCAGTGAGCGATGAACATGGCGAGCGATTTCACCAGGACATTGCGACAATGGAGAAACGCTATCAGGGCAAATGTAGCTCATCAATGCTTTCAGACTATTGCTGGACAGTGACAAGAGATGCTCCATTTAATGAATACAAGAGACATACCAAGAAGCGCCGAGTGGACACTGAATAAGACATAAACTATGTACTTATATACATTTCGATTTAAAGCTTTCGTGACTGCAGGGATTCATCTTCTTGATTCTTTCGGTAAAGTCACGTAGAAGGGAAGTAATAAAATAATAAAAATAAAACATAATAAAATTATTCTCACGACGTTTCGGCCACAACGCAAGCAGCCGTCCTCAGGTGAAAACCAGGTCCGTCGAGGCGACAGAGTCTGACTTTTCACCTGAGGACGGCTGCTTGCGTTGTGGCCGAAACGTCGTGAGAATAATTTTATTATGTTTTATTTTTATTATTTTATTACTTCCCTTCTACGTGACTTTACTTATATACACATAATTGTTTGTTGCCTTTTGTTTCATAATACATTTATTTATATAACCCCTTTGCTGATTTTTTAAGTCTTACATGAACAGGACAGGTGAAATGTTACCATGTAAAGCAACCATAAAGACATGAAAAGACCTACGTAGGTTTACAATTTACGAGTATAACTCTAATATCTACACAATATACATACACGTAAAATGTAAAAACTTAAATATCTTGGGAACAGAAGCCAATAAGTTGTTTTAATTGTTATGTTTGAAGCAGACGGCATCTAAAACATTTTTATTTTATACCTACGTGACTTTACCGAAAGAACCAAAAAATAGTATGTAGACCAGTGTTATCAAACGGGACCTTCACACCGCTAACTAAACGTATTATTCACCCGAACCAAGCCTGCTCTTCTTTGTATCCCTATGTCGCTCAGCCATACAACTGTTGTATACATTTCCATTTAATGGCTATCATTATTGTATGGGGATTTTAATGGGGCTGACTGGACTGTACACAGTTGTCAGGGAATCTTTATCATACCATACAGTATGTTGATTCCCCTGTACATCATTAGTTATATAACCAAGCCAGCGAGAGTTAATTCTCCTATAAGAAAAATATACAATTTATATACCTTAATTTATGCTGCAAAAATCATTTTTAAATGTTGTTTTTAGTAATTGCGGTGTGCTGTGGTATGTTTTTTTAACATCACGTTTACAAAATTAAGTAAAATAAAAATATAATGCGAGTACAGGTAGGAATGAAATCACTCAAGTGGAAGTTTAAAACGTAGGCTTTCACGACCAATATTATTCATAATAGAGGTTTGTTGGGTTACATCGCATACATTTACATTTTAACGACACATTTATATTAACGCGATCTAATCTAAAAGAGTGCACGTCTATCAAAGAGATGGAGCAATGAAATGTAGCTTGTGTGCAGGTGCTAGGTGGATTATTATTATCATTTTGCAGGATCGCGAGATTTGTGAGGCTTTCATCAAGCAGTGGATGAACCATTGGCAATGATGATAATTACATTTTATATTTTTTAATTGCATCCATTTTATTTTGGTTGGAATTTTAATTTAGGGATCACTCCTGCACACTGACAGTGATTAATACATATACTGAACAGAATTTTTCAACTTTCTAAATGTTGGACATTAGTTTGGCTTTTGTGTAATGCCTTTTCAGAAACCATGTTGACTCAGCTCTAACCTTGTACAATGTGCTACATTGGTATTGAGGGGGAAGGGTAGTCTTTTGTTCGAGACTATCTATTCTTATTCGTATTGTATAATTCAGCAGACATTCCTTATTCTTGGTTCTTTCGGTAAAGTAACGTAGATAGAAAATAAAAATAATTAAATGAAATTTTAAAATAGAAAATAATAAAAGCAAAAAAACCCACGACGTTTTGTTCGCAACACAAGCGGTCTTCATCAGGCGGAGAGAAAAGAAGGGGCAAGCCTCCAAATACAGGAGGTGTGCCCCCTCTTTACCGAAAGAACCAAGAATATGAATTCCTGCAACCATGATAGTTTTAAGTCCTACATTCCATATTCCAATTATACACAAACTCAACAAGTACCAATGCATGGCTTCATTCATCAATATGGTTCTTACACTCATGATACATGCATCGGATCGCGCATGTACGAATCTATTATTATGCTTCGTATGTATTGCATGTAATGGGTTTACATTAGCCTCTAAAGCCGGTATTTATGACTGCAATGTAAAATATATATATATCGATTCATCGGATTGAATCGTGACCCCTGAATTGCAACCATTAATTCAACCACCCATGAAGTATATCACTCCACTTCTTATGCAAAGAAACATGAAATAAACAAAAAGCAGAACCAACTGCAGCAATTGTAATCAAAATGGTAACAGCCACACTGCTGTACGAATGGCTAATTTAACTGACGACCTATTTTTTGTTAGCAGTGTCACGCTGCATTTAAATTCGAACATCAATAAATATTACATGTTTTGAGTAGGGTGGATGGTTTCATGGTGGAACATTTCATATCGTTGTTGATCATCTCCGTGTCCCTCATTTGAATGCATTGGGTCAAATAGAGAGTATTGCACAAATGTGGCATTGCTCTGCTACGAAAGGCTCTCATTCTATAATGAACAATGCTCGTGAGCACGTTGTGCAATATATGCAAAGTATTGTCAGCCTCCATGCTCCAGAGCACATCTTGTTACAAGATTAAAATATAATTCACCTGTAATTGAGACAGTACACTGCGTTTGAATGCTAACATTAAGAAATAATTAGCGGGAGAGCGTATCGCTATTAATGTTCGAGTGGGCTGGATGGTTTTATAGTGTGCCGTGCGTCGTTGTTGGCGAACATTTTTCCATCTTAAAGAGCTATCGTGGCCATCATTGACAACGCAGTGTGCAAATAACATCGTAGTTATAATTGTCACTGAAGAATGTCAACTGGTTGCGTGAATATGCAAGGGAGGGAAACTTTTCAATATAATGTCCACACGAAGACAAGGGCAATGCATTATGCACTGCATTTTAAAATATATGCTCCGTGGTCAAGGTCAAGAGGTCATTGATGCCACCACTGATTCCACCACACCTCACAATTGCTTCCTGCCTTCTGCTAGATCCTATAATAGTTGCAAAGTTTAAACCCGACCTCCAAGGTCCACACTCGTGGTTTCCCCGTCGTTTGGTTTCAAGTCTTCCCTTTGGTTATCGACCCCTGGTGTCCCACTCCAATGTGTGTGTTCAGTAATTTGCCCTCCTCCACCCTGCACATGTGTCCCATTCATCATAGACTCCTTTTTAAATCCTTTATATTAAGTTCGCTTGTTTGCTTGCTTGCGTGCTTGCGTGCTTGCGTGCTTACGACCGTGAAAATCTTTCGGTCGTTTTTTAACCCACTTCCCGTGATCCAATCGAGCTGACATTTTCCACACAGACTCGTTGTGCGTGACAATAAATTTTCGTGAAAAGTTTTTTTGCAAAATTTTACACTGTTTAGGGAATTTTTTTTAAATATTTAATTACCAATTGCTTAATGCTAGTAGACAATCATCTGACCCCTAGGTGGCAGCCATCTCAAGCCAGAGGACGAGAGGACTCTAGCCGCTACGCATATAAAGGATTTAGAGTGAAAAACTTTGTTTTTACGGGTTAATTTTTTTTAAATCCTTTATATTAAGTTCACTTGCTTGCTTGCTTGCACGGTTACGACCGTGCAAATTTTTCGGTCGTTTTTTAACCCACTTTCCCTGATCCAATCGAGCTAACATTTGCACACAGACTCGTTGTGCGTGATAGTTTATTTTCGTGAAAAAATGTTTCCAAAATTTAACACTTTTAGGAAAAAAATAATTATATTTAATTACCAATTCCTTAATGGTGGCAGGCAATCGTCTGACCCATAGGTGGCAGCCATGTCAAGCCAGAGGACGAGAGGACTCTAGCCGCCACGCATATAAAGGATTTATAGTGAAAAACTTTGTTTTTACGGGTTAATTTTTTTCTCTTGCTACATTACGTACGATCGCGGCCTCACGACCGCGCTTTGCCCTCGTAAAACCTCTCAACGAGGAGACCAGCACCTCATTGTCCATACGCTTTGTTTGATCTAACCATTAATCTCATTTGCTCAGACGGGGCCACACCCAATAATATTCGCACTTTATTGGATATAAACGTGTATCTTAACTATCCCATTCCCTTCCCGCCTCAAAAAAACTGTATTGCTAACCTCACCCCTTTCCCCCTATATATATATGTTTTCATATTGTATTGTTGAGTTGATGTACGCACCCGCAGCGTGCCGGCTGCTTGATCTCCCTTGCGTGTGAAAAAAACTAATTTAATAATCTACAGAACGTTTTTGCAATGTTCTCTTCCCAACGTCCAAGTTGCTTACCTTATCCTGTCATGAAATTCCAAACACACTCCATGTGCACTTGTATTCATATACCAGGAGCTTCTATTTTAGTTGACTGGACAGCTGTGAAAAAATACCTTTATAGCTCATCGGATTCATCCAGTATAAATAAATATTATGATTCTATTCAAGTCAAGGTTCCGTGTCCGTACAGTCACTGGGACATGACTGCATGTTCTCCCCGTGATCGTGTTGTTTTTCCCTCCATATTTAGAAACAAGATTTTAGAGTAGTTGGCTGCCATAAATTTCCACATGATAAGCCACTTCGTTGAGATATCATTTGTGGCCAGGTCGCTTCTGAAAAAGAACTACATAGTAAATAGTAAATTTAATCTTTTGGAACATCACCTGGTTTATGTATTAAGACCAGAAAAGTAGTCATGAATTATATATATAGATTATGAATTAACTTTAAGCAAAGTCAAATTTACACTGTCACATATACACTCAGCCACCTCCAAACAAAACCAGACTATAACTTCTCCAGATATCTTCTTGGTTCTTTCGGTAAAGTCACGTAGAAGGGAAGTAATAAAATAATAAAAATAAAACATAATAAAATAATTCTCACGACGTTTCGGCCACAACGCAAGCAGCCGTTCACCTGAGGACGGCTGCTTGTGTTGTGGCCGAAACGTCGTGAGAATTATTTTATTATGTTTTATTTTTATTATTTTATTACTTCCCTTCTACGTGACTTTACAGAAAGAACCAAGAAGATGAATCCCTGTAGTCACGAAAGCTTTAAATCGAAATTTCTCCAGATATATCAATTTTATAATGGACCTTAAAATGTAACCATTAACTGTGCACGTGACTTTGTATCTCACTTATCTGTTTTTATTGTAACGACTGTTCACAAAGGCAGTTTCCTTGTCACAGTTGTGTTTATCCTGACAGTCATGATTTCGATGCCTTTCAATGCTTCTTCTGACATGAAAAAGGTGGTTTCATGGGTATTATATATAAATATAAAATGGAGTGCCGTGTCCTGTGAGATATTTAAGAATGTTAACGTCACGCTCTAAAGTTAATTTGGTAGAAAATGTGCGAGAGAATGTGCATTATCGTTTGAGCGCTCTGTAATGCCACATTTGTAAATACAACGAATTAAAACCTGTTGCCGAAGGTGTTATTGTTTGCTTATGTTTATCATCAACAAAACATACATATATTCGCGAGATTTTCTTCCAAAATGAGTTCGTTTCCAAATTTCGAATTTGTGTTATTATTTTTTAATAACATAGACATATTATTTAAATGTGTATCTACTTATTTCACTACTTATTGCATTAATTATGTAATTATATATTATTCGTGTCTATCCAGTGCTCTGTGTGAATGTCACGTGTAAAAGCATTTGCTAAATAATTGTTGTCATTTGTAAATGTAAGGTACGTTTAAGTAAATAAAGAACGAAGGGTGACAAATATAGATCTTCATATGAACACAGCTGGCCACAGTCATACTTTGTCAACCAACATAAATCCTAAACAACTGCCTGTCACATTATTAAGGGTTAGCCATGGGCAATTAACTGTCTGTTTGATCGAGGCAGCAATCCGTACTTTCTGTGCTGTACGTTGATGCCATAAGATGGAGGAGCAGTAGAACATCATTTCAGACATTGCAATGGAATTTTATAAATATATATTGCCGTGCTTGAAATACAAGTACACGCATTATGCAAAGAACATTGACAATAAATGCCATAGGTGCAAATTACGTGACTTGATAATACAATTTAACATTTTTCACAGTGGGGTAGACATGACAGAATGAAACGGCATATTGAAATAATGACAGTGCCATCTCTGCCTGACACATGTACCACACAATACAAGCCTGTTAACATCAAACTGACACGCCAGCTCTGGAAGCTTTGCTTGATAAATATGATCGAGTACTGTATGTCATCCACAATTTGCAACGTTTGTTGCACCATATTGGCTTTGGAATTGTTTGCAAAGATGTCGATAATGATGATTTTTTTTGTACAAATTGTTAAGATTAATATTCGTGAAATTATTGTTTTCTGTAATCATGACTTGAATTAAACGTTTTTTCGATTCAAGATACCATTCAAGTTTAATTTAAATTATTATAGTTTTAAATACAACATGGAAGTTTGCACATTATGCAGTTAACATGCATCACTACAGACTTCAATAGGGGCAATATTTGATGCACCAACTATTTTCCAAGGTAATTTGAGCTTAAAATGTTCTAAGTATCTACTGTGTTTAGATATAATTAATAAATCCATGGGCAATACCTACAACATTAAATTATTTATAAAGGATTTTTCTATATTTCATTGCTCATTTTATATACAGTGCTAAGATTACGTGAACATTTAAAATACATATTTTTGCTGAGAGGAATATATTTACTGGCATATTTTCCTTGCTGTATTTTTTCAAGGCTTGAATATTGCAATTTTTCTAAGCAATTGGACTATGTATGATTACTGCATCAGTAAAAATGCCATTTACTATATAATGCTAAGATTACAATCAAAATATTCTGATATATGGGTATGAAATATTTATAGACGGAAATAAAACAGCTGGACAAAAACGATTATCAGCTTGAAATAAAATAGCGAAACGTCCATTAGGACACTCTAAAAGCAATTTAGGCCACTCCTGGCTGTAAGTACATATCAATCATCAAACACAGCATACTAATGATACGCTTATTATCGTGCAATACCATAATTGAAGGATGTGAAATAAACCATTAATTTAGTATCCTAGGTTGGACATCGCGATAAAGAAGCACAGTGAATGGCAATGTTAAAAGGAAACATGAAGACCGAGTGTCTGAGCGCTCCCACAGCTCACTGAGGTCCATACGGAGACCCAGTAACAACAGCGCTTTTTGTAAAAAAAAAATGTCCGTCCCTTTCGAGGCATCTTTCAGACTTTACACACTGTTGCGGATTTATATTAATCGGACTTCGCCAGTGCTCAAGCATTATTTTTTGCTTAATTTGTTATAAAAAAATAGTTTCTTCAAAACGCATCCCACATAGTTGTGAAAACCGTGCGTCTAGAGAATGTGACGTGATCCTTGCCTTTAATCATTATTACACTCCATATGTTTCACGAGTTTTCCTGCACAGGGCATTTTCAATAACGTTTGTGAAAACCAATTGAAATGCGTGTACTCTATCACAGTCGTTTATTATCACTGCTAAGCTTAAGTGACGAGCATTTAATATACAAAGAGGATGCATATGCAGTGCTATTGCATACAACGAAATTCCTCCTACTAAAATGAATGTATACTGTATAAGGTTCCACAGCTAGAAGTGCACAGAGTTAAACAATAAAACAAAATTGACTGCACTTATTTGTGGTCAGTTTGCTTTAATTTTATATGTTCGTTTAAAAGCCACCTATTTTTTCCCAAAACAGCTTTTGACATTTCATTTCTACGGGAGTACATAAAAGCACATCATGCCCCTTAAGGGGAAATAATGTGATATCATTGTACTCTAGACAGAGTTGGGCATGACATTTATTGCATCTTATCAAATTTTTAGCACACCCATAATGTTGAAAATGCTGAAAAAAATCAATTCTCATTCTAGCAAGACATTGTAACTTAGCCCTATGCATTCAATGTTTATCACAGCTTTAAAGCTGCCTGGCAGAATGCTGAATATGTAAACCTGTACACAGCCTGAAGGTATGTGTGTGTGTCACGTTAGTGTTTTTTCTCCTCTGAAGCATAGCAATTTAATAGCTTGTTTCATGATTATTTTTCTAATCCAAAATGCTATTGATGCTGATGATAAAAATATCACCATTATCATCATCATGATAATGTACATTTGCCGTTGAAAAGTGTACATGTAGTCAACATATTTAATATAAACACCCTCTTTAAATAAAATTTAAGAGGTATTAAAAAACGTCCAACTTGTGCGCAAAATGATATTTTTAACAGTGTATTGTACTCATGGTGTTGAACACGCTCTACATTGAACACTATCTACATTGCGTATACGATTTCAAATTCCCCCCGCCCCCCCGATCTGTTGGGCTTTTTTCTCCTGAATTTAAATCATGCTAGTGCACATATGCATTAAACCAGTTAGAAAACACTACACATTTCTCATTAATGTCCATTTGTACACACTATAGAAACATTGCACGTATTAAAGCATGCTCATAATCCACGACAGTCATGAATCCCTTTTATGGATTTATGATAGCAATGTTTTTTTTCCTTTCCCTTTTAGAACGCACACATGACATTGTTGCACACGAGGATACCCAGCGCTGAAAAAGGCAGCATCATTTCGTGGGCCAGTTGTAGGTGGTCTGAACACACACACGTGGTTTGCACTCGTCAGCTATCCGAGTGGAGTGCTATAATTGAAGTTTAACAATGTCATCGATCGCAATGGATTTTGGTTTTATACGCATATCAAAGACAACACTTTTGTAGCACAGAACTGTGACAGTAACCAAAGTCAATTCATAATTGATGATTTGAGAAGACGAGGAATCATTTTAAAACAAATGTATTTCGATAATATACCAAGTAATCCACCATATAATCAAATAACAATGTAATTTACACTGCAACATTAAGGCCCTGACACACCAAGTCGGTCATGGGAGTTGGTTGACCATGCTTCTCGATTACCGGTCAATGCAGGTTGACGAAGGGATGAGAGAGTTTGCGAGGCAGTGTAGCCACACCAGTTCAGAAATGACTTGTCACTGATGTTAACTGTGGCTGGGAGTTTAGAGGGGTTATATTGTTTGATTTTATTTTTAACACAGATCATGCCGTTTAGCCAGTTGGCCAGCTATTTTACAAGTAAAATTGAAGGTTGTGATGTAGCCAAACAAAATTAATTAAATATGCGTGGTATGTACGCCGTACGTAGCGAACCATGCTAATCAGAGGTGCTAAATTTAAGTCACCAGTCCCCTCCCCCTCCCCCCGTCCCCTCCATCCCCCTATGTTGGTTCTAATTCCCTTCTCTCCCCCTCCCCTGGTTTCCACTCTTGGTCTCCCACCTACAGTAGGTGAGGCACTGAGCCCAATTTCTCCCCTCCTTTACATTTAGGGGCATAGAGTCTAGGCTTTGGTCCGTGGATTGTCTGTGGCCCCTTGCCCACGACGCAGTTTTCGCTTCGTCCTGGGCTCATTTTGGAATATAATAACTATTGCATAATTCACGAGGTTCATGACCGCAGTGCAGCACTCACCACTGCGCCACCACTCCACCTAGAATCTATGTTAACGGTAAAAAATATGCGCTCGGTAGACGCTAGGTAAACTCAAAGTAGGTCTGATAATAGGGTTTTCCCCTTTTTCTGGCAACAAAACAGGTGTTAAGATGTTAAAACACCAAACTGAAACCTTTTACAAGGAATCGCTGTACGCCTTTTGGCGTCCTCTGGTCTAACACCGCTTGAGACTAGGCTCAAAAGAAAGCTGTCTCTGGTGTGGACCAATCAGTTTCAAAGACAATGCAAATATTATCAGAGTATGTTTTTTGTTTGCATTCTGACCACAAGCATTGTGGTTAATGCAGACATGATTCCTTGTAAAAGGTTTCAGTTTGGTGTTTTAACATCTTAACACCTGTTTTGTTGCCAGAAAAAAGGGGAAACCCTATTATCATATTTTGGTACTGGCAAAGGAGGTTCCATGATGTAGATTAAAGTAGGTCATTAAGATTTAATATAAGTAAACAAGGGTTTAGCGGAATTAGTAGTATGCAATAAATAAGGGGGTAGATCTTTCGTGTAAAGATTAGGCATTAAACATGACACCGATTAGAGCAAAGTTATTCCAAACATAATGAGCACCAGAGAAGAATATGTGATAACCCTTTCTCCCTTTGGGATGCTGCCGCGGTGCAATGGTTAGCACACTGAACATGTGATCCAGAGGTCGCTAGTTCGGTCTCACTGCACGGCAGTCGAAACAATGGACACGTTTCTTAAATTCCCTCCATGTGTGTCCACCCAGCAGTATAAATGTGTGCAACCATACACAGTTAATAGATCGCCAGCTCGCATGTAGTGGGGTAAAGTGTGTCTACTCCCAACTCCTCCAAGATGTCTGGCCGATGTGGAAAATTAGGCCAAATACCCTCGAGTGTCCTACAAGGGCTCTCTAGTGGAATTCTAGATTTGAAGCTTTCGTGACTGCAAGGATTCCTATTCTTAGGTTTTTTTCCGGTTAAGTCACGTAGGTAAAAAATTAAAATTAATAAAAGTAAAATTAAAATAAAATTAAAATCACGACGTTTTGGAGGCAACACAAGCTTCCGTCTTCAGGTGGAACCGTCACAGCACGATAGCTGTATCCTCTCACTTGATACAGCTATCGTGATGTGACGGTTCCACCTGAAGACGGAAGCTTGTGTTGCCTCCGAAACGTCGTGATTTTAATTTTATTTTTATTTTACTTTTATTAATTTAAAAATTTCTCTAGTGGAAGTTTTTTTTTTTTAATACGCCTGCAATGACGTGAATAAGAAATTGCAGGGCTCCATCTTTACCTCGACCGCTGCCACTGCCCTCAAAGAGGGCGACAGTCAGTTTCATAGCACGTCATGTTAAAGTAAACAAGGAACCAAGGGGAGGTGTAAAGCATCATTGCACAGGTGTGGCAGTCCATCACCCCACTGCTGGAGATGATCTCATTAAATGGTAATTGTATAAAGGTGCTTATGCAATGCCATGGCACGGAACCCTTACACTCGAGTTGTAAGGCTGGAGTAAAGGTGGCATGCAGAATGCCTTGGGATATTACTCCTAGGATCTATGACAAATTTGAGGTGGTTTTACTGTTGGAACATCTGACATAAACACTCAATGTTAATGATCCTGACCAACATATGAACTTAGGCAACTAGCAGCGACCGACAGTTCTTAAATACGCTGGTTGTGAAAATATTTTTCTTCCTTTTTGTAAATAGTCTATTTAATAATTTCTTCCATAATACAGAAATAATAATTTCTACAACTAATTGTGGTAAGATAATAAAATGAACAAACTGTGCAAATGACATAGAACCAAATACAAATTGTAAAAAATGGGACGAAAAAAGTTATCAGGATCCTGAATCATGACCTTTAATCGAATCACTGGTGGGATGAATCATTGCATGCTTCAATGCAGCTACGGGTTTTTTACTGTAATGGTCTGTGAGGATTGTTGGCTGTTAGGCATCAGGTCGATGATGGGATGTGATATAACCAGTAGATGCTTGTCTTTGTGATAATGTATAGAATGGGAATATTTTACTGTGATTTTTTAAGCGACAATTTCTGCATGTCGCGATGTGAGATCACAAGCTTCCATGTGATGCATTGTGGATAATGTGTGGACGTAGAAGACACAGGTATACATATTTAATAACCTCTGACCGAACCTAACCCAAGGGAGAAAAGCACTTCCCTTCGAAACAAAGTTAAAACATGTATTGAAGTAAGCTCAGCCACTAAGTATGCTTAAAAGCCATCGCTGTACACCAGTACCCATATACCGGATGCACTAAGCAAGATATGTAAAACACAAAACAGAAAATGACATTAAACCCCATAAATATTACACAGACACGACTGCATCATTGGTAGGGTTTATATGCAACTTGAAAAGTGCTATAGGCACTGGGCAATGTCCTTTATGATGTTTATCTACTGGCTGACTGCCACTTCTAAAATAAAATAAGGCTGTTAGCTACCAGCTTTAATAAACAAGATTTATTGCCCTTCACAGCTGAATTTAGATGTCTGGCCCTGCAGGGTATGATGAATTTTGTTCGACAAAAGGGAGCAACCCAGAGGGTCTTGTCAAGCTGTTCTGTCTGATATACATAATCATTCAAAAGTTACTCTTTAGCATATAAAGTAGCGAAATATGCAAAATAAATGTGTATACATTATACATCGAGGACAGGTCACCAATGGATGGTAAATTCCATCCTAGGTGTATTGGAGTAATGGCAAGCACAATAAGAGAGTATATGTACCTGTTACATACACAAAGCTTTCTAAATATATTCATAAGGAATATAAATGTGCAATATACCGACTCTAAAATATTGCATACAATGTTTACTTACATCGACAGTACTCTATACAGACACTAATTTACATGATTCTAGACATGATGATAAAATTCGGTATGCAAATTAATATTGTCTTCAAATAAACCCAAAGATGAAGTCATTACACCTATGTTTTTGTCTCTTCATAAAGATATGCATGTCTTGTACGTAGTAAGAAAATGGCAATGCTTTAAAAGAGAATATATACACAGTTTAAAAGTATAAGTAGTGTAAGCCTAAGCCTATTGTTCATTTACATAAAGGTATGACCCCTGACCTATCTTAACCCATGGATCGTTGTGGTAATCCCAACCAAGTATTACTTCAAGCACGTACGTTTATTTGACATTCAATTGAGAATTGAGGCCAGGTCACACGAATTACAGCAAGACCCTCTTAACTGGTTGCATAAATAATAATGTTGCTGCTACATAAGCCGTATAATAATGTTATTTAACACTTAAAGAAATGCCACTTGAGATGCTTTATGCACGTGGCCACTGGACCTTGAAACTACACTGAATTCTTCGTGTGAATTTTCTGCTTCGGTCAACTTGTTTAATAAGATAACAGGTTAATCAAAAATAACAACAGCCTTGTGTTTCTTTATCTGTCGTGGAGAGTGAAAGAAATATCTTGTTCACTTCAGCCATTTGGGTCTCCTTTTTAAAAATGTGTATACAATTTTTTTACAAGAGCCTGGTATTAAGTGCGAGCAATAAAAAGTAAGGGGGGGGGGGGGGGGATACAGGAATTCCGCGGAGCAGAAGCCCCAAACACAGCGCTCACGGGCCGTGGGGGAAAGGGAATGAAATGGGCCTCACTGCCGCCTACGTGTGTAAGGACTGCGAGCGGGAGCACGGGTGGACTTTTTTTTGATAAAGAAATGAGAAGAAGGGAGGAAGGCATTAGGAGCAAAAGTCAGAGGGGGGAAAGGTGAGGGTAAGGGCAATTTGTCCTTCGTCATAAAATGTTTCTTCAGTGTCCTTTGGATCAAACTCACCTCTATCGCGACCGACCTTGGAATTTCGTCCTTTTTTCCCCGTACTCTATTCGAGTCATCAAAGCAGCATCTTATCTTCCCTGTCTACCTCTAGGACAATGTGGCAGAGGTTTGTTGTTCATTTATATCATATTTATATCATTCTTATTGCAATACATTTCACCTCATTGTGAACGTCACAATGACAGGAGGCCCTTTTAAAAAGAAAATAACATCTATTTACTTATATGTGCCAAGATATGCCAAATTTGAGCAACTGTTCTCAAATTACTTCATTTGGGGAATGCATAGCAGCCATCGCCTTCGACTCAGCAAACTGAGCATGACCCCCCTGAAAGAGGGCCTTGAGACTCCCTGAGGCGCTGCTGGGGTCACCACGTGCAATAACAAATCATGTTATTTTTCTCCATCTCTGCATGTCGATAGGGCATCATTGAGAGCCAACTGTTATTTTGACTATACAATCCTGCTACATGCTAATCCAAAAAAATGTTACGCCCAATATATAGACACATACATCGGTCATACGAACGATACACAGCACACATGTATAATTTACACCGTGTCTGTGACACACACGCACGCACGCATATATTATGTTTTTTGACAAGAGCCTCCATCTACATCAGCGCCGTCTCCATTGCTACCACTGTTAATGCTCTCCAGCACACACAGTCCCCTGAAGCAGTGTGTCGATTTTGTTCACCCGCTTCACTTAGTTACCTGTTATCTACGGACGCTGAAGCACACGAGAAGGCAACGTATGACAAAAAAAACTGTTGCACATACCCATTAAATAAAATCTTAAATGGCGTCGTCATTATGGCCAATGCTTTTTTGCCTCCGCTTCCGTCTGTTCTATCTGCATCAGTACAATATTCTGCTTGTATCTGGCACATATGTTTCAACGTGAACGTGACGTTTAAGGTCTACAAAATAGCTAGTGTCGAAAGAACGCACATTTGTGCATTTGAAGAGGAATTTAGCATATTTGCAAATTATTTTGTCAAGGCTCTCTTCCTCCTCCCTCACAGCTTAAATAGACACTCCAAGCCTAAGACGTGTCATTTAGACTTTGTCTTATCGACAGACATGTTCTGCACCTGAGGACGGCTGCTTGCGTTGTGGCCGAAACGTCGTGAGAATTATTTTATTATGTTTTATTTTTATTATTTTATTACTTCCCTTCTACGTGACTTTACCGAAAGAACCAAGAAGATGAATCCCTGCAGTCACGAAAGCTTTAAATCGATACTTGTAGTGCTGTTCTGGATAAAGATTTGCATGTTTTGAGTGCTCACATGCGACGGCATCTCGAAGAGCCTCACACTACGCAAGGGAAATCGCGATGGGGGAAAAAAGGGAAAGGATAGATGAAAATAAAGAAGAGTGAGCGAAGGACAATTCACACCCAGTGATAAACAACAACCCACATGTACCAAGACACAGATCCATCATGTAAACTTTTATAGGCGTCGGGGCAAGTGCTGTTAGTGAGGACCTATGAAGGTCGGCACGGCACACAAGGGGGTTGCGAGGCCAGAACCACACCCAACCACCTTTTTATTTCCAGTGCTGATGTTTATACACTGAACCGGGTAATAATTTAAGGCTGAGGCCCAGAAAAAGTTCAAATAATCACCTACTGATAATAGCCTTGGTTGGTAATCGAACTTGGTACCGCATGTTCGTAGCGCAGTATGTTAACTACTACACTACCCACACACTGGGGTAACACACAGCCATGGAGAAACCCAGAATCAGAGTCCAAGGAACAGCCTGACAGCTGTTGTCTGTAATGGTGCTTGGCTCAATGATGAAAGTATGCTATATGATTCATACTATCTCGTTTTCTTCTCATTGGTGCTCTGACTTAATGGAAGGTCCTTGTTTGCCACATTCACCATCTGTTTTCTGCCCTTCTCGTCGTTTCCACAAATGACCCTTCATTATATTCCTCCAACATCCAAATCTTTGATATGTCCATCACTTTCATCTCGGACATCTATGAAAAAGAGCATTGTAGCCCATCGGATTCCTCCAGAATAAATACATATTCTAATTCTGTTTATGTGTATCCTTGTGCCACACTCATTTACCGTGTTGTTTCACTCGTCTATCTGCGTTTGCAGTCCATTTTCACTGATTTCCACTGTCCCTTGATGACCTGCAAACCGGACATATTATATTAATTACACTATGTAACACAATTTTTGTTCCTGGGTAGTAAGTGTTATTTTGTAATTGCTTATGCCTAAAAAGTATAGAAAATGGCTATTATTCCCCACAAACTTTGCTTTTGTGACCAGGCCAGTGATATTTTGAAATTTGCCTATTTTCAATGAGAAAACGGGCGAATTTGTGTCTTTTCGTTCTCCTAAAGTCAGAAAAAACATATGAATCAATATTAACATGTATTTATATTAAAGTAATACAAAAATGATTACAAAAGATTTAGAAGTGAGTCGTTTTTTGAGATTTATGATTATACTGTAAATCACTTTCAGGTATCAGCCCCCAAATGTAGTCTCCCATCATGTTCTCGTTATACTGTCCCTGGGTAGCGGCGTTCAAAGTCCTAGTATATCCTGGTGTAAGCGCTCGCCTTGCTCCTCCGAGTACGCTCCCATGTTCTCCTTGAATTTATCAAGATCAGCATCAAGGATATAGACTTTGAGGGACATCTTACAGCCCATTGTGCCATAGTTCTTCACCAGTCTCAACCAGCTCCACGTAGTTTTCGACCTTGTGATTGCCCAGGAAGCCACGAACCACTGCGACAAAGCTGTTCCAAGCCACTTTCTCCTTACTAGTGAGCTTCTTGGGGAATTCATTGCACTCCAGGATCTTCTTTATCTGTGGTCCGACGAAGACATCGGGCTTTGACCTTTGCCTCAGACAGCTTAGGGAAGAAGTCTTGAAGGTACTTGAAGGCTGTCGACTTCTTATCCACAGTTCTAACAAATTGTTTCATAAGGCCCAATTTTATATGCAGTGGTGGCATCAGCACCTTCCGGGGGTCCACCAGTGGCTCCCACTTCAAACTCGGTCCACTGTGGCCAGTCCCGCCAGTGGTCGCGTGCCTTGTTGTCTAAATATTTTGGAGTAATTTTATGTATAACTTTAGAATAAATATATATTATTTTTTATTCATATGTTGTTTTTTTCTGACTTTATGTGAATGAAAAGACACAAATTCGCCCGTTTTCTCATAAAAAATAGGTAAATTTCAAAATATCACTGTCCTGGTCACAAAAGCAAAGTTTATGGGGAATAATAGCCATTTTCTGTACTTTTGATGCATAAGCAATTAGAAAATAACACTTACTACCCAGGGAAAAAAAAATGTTACACAGTGTTATCAATGATAACAACAATAACGGTGGCAGTGATACCAATCTAGTTGTGTACATTGATTGCGTACAGCCCTTTTTGTCAATCGCTGTCGGATAAGCACCTCCCTCATCCTCCATACTTCACCACGTTAATCAGAGTGGGTTGACGAGGACAGCGAGCATAGACATGGGAGCGCTGCCCTCTGCAACATGTTGAATAATTGGAATACCATTTAATTGGACCCCACACTTTATTGGTCTTCTAAAGCAACTGGCCAGGTGGGGTGGTTGTACATGCACAGGCACCTGGGAATCACGCGGCAACTGATGGCAAATGTTGCACACTCGAAATGAAGGACGTGGTCAGGTGCTCCAAATCGAGGGCAAACACATTTGTTGTGGTAAATCTGTAAAATGCAACAGCACGTGTGTCACACACAGCAATCCTTAACCGAGTCGCCATTAACCACGTGACTGGTGTACAAGTCCGGTTAATCAATAACCCTGCCAGCCACCCACAGGCCCAACTCAGTCATCACATGCTGGTGTACACACGTGCATTGATATACTGCACAGCACATAAGGACTTATTAAAAGAGTGGTCCATTCCTAATGTGCCACACAAAACTCATTGAAGGCCTAGATACACTGCACGGTTTCGGGCATGAGATTCTATCGAGGAGTACCGATTATATCTCTATCGACACCCGATCGCATAATTATCACACCATGCCACCGGCGATCATGCGGTTTCGCGTTGTCACCACACCCGAATGAACAGGGTTACAATTTTCATAACCAGGCACCTTCGCAATCCAATATGTATCCAATGCCGTATGTGAGTATGCGTGTATGGGTCTGTGGGGAGCGGTAGCGTAACGGTTAGGCCGTGGCACTCCGAACTCAGCAACCCGAGTTCAAATCCCGCTCATGGCCAACACCAGTGACGATTATCTGAACCGGTCGTGGGTCTTCCCTAGGTCGACTCAGACTCAAATGAGTACCCGGTGCAACGGTGTGTAAACATCGCCACTCGGGAAACAAAGGGGCTATGCGCGGTGTGCTGGCCACCCACCCCCTCGTGTGCCGTGCCGGCCTTCATAGGTGCTCGTTAACAGCAATTTCCCCAACAACCTATCCAGGGCATTTCAGGGGATCTTTAGTATGTGTGAGTGTGCATGCCTAAGTATAAATGTTTGAGCACCTATTAAGGCCAGAACGCCGCATGAGGAGATCAATAACATCACTTCCCTTCAATAGTCTCTTAAATGATATATGGCAATCTTTGCGTGTGTCTTATGAGTGTGTGTGTGTGTGCGTATGTTTGTTTTGTAACTATGTATGTACGTGTGATTATCTGTATACGGATGTGTGTGCATGTGTATGTTTCTCATTTTCCTGACTCCCACCATCTTCCATGGCAGGTTTGCACTCGACGAGACTGCACTCCTGCATGGTGCTTCACCTTGGTCGATTGCTTGCAATCGATGAGGTGCAATCCAGTGCAATCCGATCACATCCGATCGATCGCACCAAAACTACACAGTCTGTGTTGGTCTTATGCGGAATAAGGACAAAAAAAATTCCATAATGATTATGTTGTAATTATTTTACACCTTTGTGTATATTATTCTATTTAAATACAATTAAAAAAACCCTCTGGTCTCGCAGCCATTTGCCAACTGAGAAGTATTCCTATATTGTTGCAAATGCATGACAGCTGCTTTCCTGTGCATGCACCTCTTGTGGATCCAATATTGATGGAGTAATAAAAAAAATGTATCCTTTGTATTTCGTTATGTCTTCATATATTATAGATACTATGTCATTCGCAAAAATAATGTATTCTACGAGCAATGCAAGCGAATTGCAATACAAATCTCAATGCTTATATACAAGTGTAGAATCTGCACCTTGGGTGTAGATGTTTGGGACAAATTAAATAATAAATGCATGACAGTGCATAAAATATTACCATTTAGTTAAGGCCACCTTTCAGAGAGGTATATTACAAGACTTTACTGCCAATCACCGTGCACAGTTCCCTCCAATGTGTTACCTCACGACAGGGAGTAAAGTGAACTCACAATCCCCTCTCTCTACAATTAAACTAAACCATTTTTTATTTACCAGGTAAGGCCCACTGAGCTATGTAGTTCTTTTTCAGAAGCGACCTGGCCACAATTGACAGCGAAATATTCTAAAGGCGTGTTTCTAAAACGAGGAAAGTAAAAACCGGAGGACCCGGAGAAAAATCCACGCGACCACGGGGAGAACATGCAAAATCCAAATATACAGGCGTCAGGGTCTGGATCCAACCCACGGCTTTCTACATACCAGGCAAGGGAGATAACATCTCCCCACCCAAGCAGGGACCCCTTACCATCACACAACACAACAGAATGTGCAACGTGTACTTGAAAATGTCTGGGGGGAATAGCGTGTCCATTAACACAAGCGTCCATTAAACTACCACCACTGTGTCTTGCCCTCTTGCGTGTGAAGGAACATCTGAATTAAGTGTATTGAGCAAACAAACCATGAAGCTAATTGTACTCATGATGTGGCTGACGAACTGTTTGTATTAGTACCACAATGACTGTTTGAGCATGTTTTATGGGATTGTCCAGAGCATATTTCCTCCCCTGAAGCCTGATTGTGTGAAACGGTTCTTTCAGGTCATCATTGCATTGACTCTGTAATATGTTTCCTGCCTAATCCAATGCTACTGCTGCCCGGCGACAAGTGGTGTAATGCAATTGCCCTGATTATATTGTTAATGTTATTATTTGCAGTTAATATTATAGTTTGTCTTCTTTGATGGAGCACTGACTTTTTTGGTTGAAGACTCGAGTACCTTTCAAATTTGAGTAGATCTACTGGACAGGGCCACCCATACCAATCAGGTACTGAGCAAGAGTTGAGTCAAAATATGTTCCCTAAAACGTAGATCTTTATAGCCAGTACAATGATCCATAATTGTTTTTTGATTCGGCCACATGGTAGTTGTATGCCAAAATGTGTTCCCTTGACCAATCTGCCCCACTATGTGTATCTGCGACAGCTATTTAAGGCAGAAAAAATCCAAGACGTTACTAAATGGAGTGCTTTTAGAAAGCTGAACTTCATCATGAAATGTAACATACCAATCTGCCTAAAGGAGAACGTTTTAAATCCCTGTGTATTTCCCACTATTCCATTTTAGAACAAAACACAGCCACTTGTAAGTATATATATATAAACAGTATGTAGAAATATAACTAAAAATTGCACAAAAAGCATGGAAAGATGCGTGTTTTGGTTTACATCGAGACACACAAAGAGGTCGGCATGGGTTAGAGAACGTATGCAAGTTAATGGCGTCAACCAAACTATCGAGAAAAATAAGTGGGGTTGGGCCCGACACATATTCAACAGGGATGGAAGGCATTGGTCAAGACCAATATCGGTGTGGCAGGTAAGGGATGGTATGCATCCGAGAGGACGTCCATCCACTTGAGGATATGGAGCAATTAAATCAGTTCATGTCCAGGTGCTGGGATGGATTGTTGCATCGCAGGATCATGAGAGGTGGTGGCGACCTAGGGGAGGCCTTCATCCAGCCGCTGTATTGATCATGGCTGATGATGATGATTGCAGCAGTTAGGGTGGAGCTGAGTCACACTGGTATTACACCATGGATCCGGTGACCTTTGTTTGATTCGTGACCACGGCTAACATCAGTGACAATAAGTGTCTGAACTGCTCCTGGTGTCCGCTTTTACCACGCGACACTGGTCGGCATGGTGACGTAAAATCAATTAACCCCTGTGACTGGCACAGTGTGGGGAGGCCTTTATCCAGCAGTGGAATTACAAAAGGCTGTAGATATATTAGATCATAATATCTTCTTGGTTCTTTCGGTAAAGTCACGTAGAAGGGAAATAATAAAATAATAAAAATAAAACGTAATAAAATAATTCTCACGACGTTTCGGCTACAATGCAAGCAGCCGTCCTCAGGTGAAGAAGGACGGCTGCTTGCGTTGTAGCCGAAACGTCGTGAGAATTATTTTATTATGTTTTATTTTTATTATTTTATTACTTCCCTTCTACGTGACTTTACCGAAAGAACCAAGAAGATGAATCCCTGCAGTCACGAAAGCTTTAAATCGAAATTTAGATCATAATAGTTATTTAGATTGAGTTATTTTAATATATATACACACACAATAAAGTAGCCTTTGCATAGTTAAAATTAGTAATTTTTACTGCTAAGAAAAGTGGGCTTCGGCAGGACACATGGCGAACAGCGAGACGGCGGGAACAATGACAAAGTGCCAGCCAATGGAGGGGAACGCGTCTGAGGGGATGGTCACCGTGGAGGTGGAGCGATAATATTACGATTGGACGTCTGTGAAAAAAAAGCTTCATAGCTCATCGGATTCCTCCAGTGTGAATACATATTTTGATTCTATGGAGATGGCTTTGAGGGGTCTTCATCCAGCAGTGGATTGATTATGGCTGATGTGACAATGAATTGTTAGGAGGTTTCCATCTATTAATTGTATTAATCATGCAACTGTGTTTTGCCTATTACTTTGAAAAATAGAAGTAAAAAAACGGATTAAAAGTATTTTGTTGAGCTATTGGTGTCTCATCATCAAAGCATTCATTGGGAACTTCCAAAGAGCAGTGCATTACCGTGTGAATTAGAGACGGGCATTTTCTGAAGAAGGAATCAAAAGCTACTTTCTGAGATCTCTTCAAGTGACCTCTCTTATCCACAACCGAGGGTGTTGCGCTCACCAACATACCTCGCTTACAGAGGAATAAGGTGTTGCAGTCGAAACGTCGTGAGAATTTGTATTGTTTTATATTTTTATTATTTTATTCTTTCCTTTCTACGTGACTTTACCGAAAGAACCAAGAATATGAATCCCTGCAGTCACGAAAGCTTTAGATCAAAAAATAAAATTAGTAGCTTTAGGGCTAGATATAGAGGCATAATAATCAATGCTATCGATTATTTTTCTTTTGTGTACAATGGCGACTGCACTGATGCCTTCGGCTCACTGCGTTTGATAACCCTGATTAATCGTGGGTGGGTGACTGTCCAGATGTTGCACTCGGGGTCTCAGCAGTGCTAGCTCGCAGTGCTCTGACATCTGAGCAACATTGGCCAACTCGAAACAACCATTTTGCCGAAGACGATGTTGGATGAATGTGGTACTGTGTAGATGGCTCACTTAAATTTCTATCTCGAGCTTTAATTGTTACGTTTTGTTACCTTGACGAGTTTGTGTGTGTGTGTGTGAACAAAATACAGTATATTCACTGATATCACTACATGTGAACTATTATTTCACGTCTCTGAAACTTGAACTTTACAAAACCACTTTCTCAAAATATCCAACTTATTCTAAACATTATATTCCTGAGGTGCTTTGTATTTGCCGGTAGCATAAAGGTATTACCGAATATTCTTAAAAGCATTCAACTAAAATGACTCTCCCCTAAAGCTCTGCATAGTCTCCACAACTTTAAATTCATTCTTTTTTTGGATTGGGTTTTGTTTACTTAGTTCAGGCAATAAAACAACTTGCCTTATTTAAGATTAAAATAACAAAATGTATACTTCTGTCCTCCGCAGGACAATGAAGCCGCATAAATGGCAAGAGATGCCTACATTTTAAGCAGTTTTTTTCAGTATAATACAGTTATGGTGGGATAAAGTGTGAGTATACCCACCAGTTCAAAGTAATCTGGCCAGTGTATAAGAGTAGGCAAAATACCCTCTAGAAGGCTTTCTAGAGCTCCTCTAGTGAAAGCCCTTCCACCACTCGCAGTGGTGTGAGCAAACATTTTCAGAACTGTGCCTTTCCTTTATCCAATTAGTGATTGAAGACAGAACGAAAGGCTTGGTGTGGAGATTAAATTAACATGTTGATTTTTGAAGAATTGAATAATTCTTTCCGAGGTTGCCCACTCTATTAAACTAATTAGAAATGAGCACCATCCATCTTTACTTTGTTAACGAACATATTGGTATATGATTAAAACAGCAGTCTATATTCTCTTTGAAATACTACGTCTAATTTTTCAGTTTGCGTTCCTACAGATGACCTTCTCACATAATTTATATCTCAAGCATATTGGTCCTTACAAGGAAATATTGCCTTTAAATTTTATATATATTTAAAATAAACGTGAATACTTGTGTGTGCGCTGTTCATATCATGGTCACACTTTTATTCAAACGAGTTGTTTTTAATTGTAACCAAAAAACATCTATATTTGTATATATATTACACTGCATTATTGATAAAAAAAATTGTTTTCTAATGCCTAAATCCCATTATCATGATATATTTTTTTGAAAATGTAAGATACAATGTAATATCGTACTGCATTAATGCCATGGGTGTCGACATTGACTTTAGGAAAATGTAACTTAATGATCCATAAAAAAAATTCTGTATACATAAATTGGGAGAGTTGTACTTTTGTGATTTGGTAGAATATTGAATGGGCACGCATTTATATAGATATGTGGACAATGCATTTAAATAAGAAATAAGATAATACAATCTATTTTATTTCTTTATATATATTTTTCAAATGTTAAGATATTATTTAGAGGACTATGTGCAGTATGCTAAACAATTGGCAATAGTTATTGTCACATGTTTAGCAAACCTTGTTGTGCGTGACTTGTGTTGCTCATACTTTATAAACTTTATGTTAAGCCCGACTTTGCAGCTCTCTTTTTGAAGTTAGTTATATATATAATAATGCATGTAGTTCGTTTGCATGGATTGCTCTTTTGCTACAATGACAAGATCATCAGAAAATCTGAGATGTTGAATATTTCCTCTAATAAAATCTTATCTCCAATCCAATTTTCAGAAAATGCAATAAAGTGTCGTCTACATTTTGCTGTGAATAGCTTTGGTGAGAGCGTATCACCTTGTCTCATGCCTCTTCTAATTCGTATTCTGTAACGTTATGCAATCTCACAGTGTAGCTGTAACTATCTTCATGACCAGTGTGCATCGTCTATGTGTATGTTTTAGTGAGGTACATTTCTGACACCTTGGATGACTGAATGAAATGTAATTTCAAAAGCTACAAATACAAATAAAATGGTATTTGCTTATCATTTCTCTTTTATAGGATCTCGTTTTTTTCATAGTATGTATGTGGCCAATGGTATAATTATTATTGTTTAAATGCACTTTATTTGGTAGGCTGGCCACTAATATTCCCATCATTTGGTTCCCTATGATCTTTATGAACAAATAGTATACATGACAGGGAGCTAATGGGTCTGTAATGCTTGAAATCAATATTGTCTTTCTTTTTGAATCGAGGAATGATAGAGGCATCATTCCACAATTGAGGCAATTCATTTCTGTGTAAACCTTTCTCTCAAAAGTCAGTCGAGCTCCTGATGATGTCCACATTTATTCCATCTATTCCTGGAACATTCTCCCTTTTATATGCTGAATGGCAGTGGTTATTTCTTCAAGTGTGACATCAGGAACGACCTCCGTTTCACATGAGGAGTATGCTTTTCCAAGGTATATAATTTGTTTCGTTTTCTAGAGTGATCTACATAATATTCTACTGAATATTTGATCAACAAATATTACTTAAATATTATATGGCAATACACAGTGTATTCTTTTAGATAAAGCGAACAGTTATTAAAGACAATAAATTCAATAACGTTTCAATAAACAGTTTAAAGGTCACGCTTCTTGCTTCGAATGATGTGACGTTGACGCATTCTTGACTTTACTGTACTGCTAATCTTTTAAAGTAGGTACTTCACTCTAACTCCTCTGACACCATCCTTTTGAATTAATGCTTGATATAGTAGAGCTGTAGTGAAAAAGCGTGGAAAATGAGCTCATGAAAGCATTTTCTAAATTGCTACAGTAATGGAAGAACAGCAGCACACAGAAAAGGCTTTCTCCACTCAAGCATGAACATTACAGGGTCTTGTTTTAACCAAAAAATATAGCATTTTGAGACATTCAACACTTTCCTGAATGAGACTGCCCAAAAACAAAACTATACATAGAGGGAAAATCTGTCTTCTATTTCCCAAATATGTCACGTGTTATATATTTAACCTTTTCCCTATTAGGGCAGTGTTATTGACATATGTGTTGAGTTTATTTATTTATTTGTATTTTGTCAGCCACTGAAAATGCAGTATCATATAAAAGATGTCTAGTTTCATGTAGATGCACGTGTCAGAAAAACATTTATCAAATATGTATTGGTCATAATGGAATATGATGATATTTGTTTATTTTTGCAGAAATACAGTTTTTAATTAAATGCATTGAAGAGTTCATTGTTTAGTTCAGTGAACACAATTCGTCCCAATTATTTCATTGCAAATCAGCTAATGAAGAGAATGTACATACAGCAAAGAATGCACATGTCACTTTAATAAGCTCAAAAATCATGCTAATGCAGAGTTGTTTGTTAATGCATGTGCCAAAGATGTTTTGCTTTTTAAGTGCCTCTTTCCCTATTTAACTGAATTGTAAATTAACGGGAAATTGGCAGAAACGTTTTTTTAACATATATATATAAACTTAGCAACAACAATAAGATGATAATGATTTCAACCTTGGCGGCTTGGGGAAAATGCTTTCATCCAACAGTGGACTGACCATAGCTGATGATGAGTGTAAGATTGGTGGCGCTGTGGTTAGTGCGCTACACTCTGAACTGGTGATCTCAGTTCCAATTCCTGGCTAGTGATATCTGAACTGATCTTGAGCTTCCCCTTTACCAACCGACACTGGCAATCATGGTAGAAGATGGTCAAACTTCTCCTACAACTCACACAATATGTACAGTGGACCCCATCTAGCAGTGGATTAGAATAAAGATATAATTAATTATACGGTACAATGAAATGTTGCACGTTCACAACAACCGCGTGCAACCACATTTCTATTTTGACTAATTGTTATACTGTTGATGTTTTCTCAATATGGCTATGTTGTTATTTTGCTTAAATCAATTTCATACTTCATTAAGAAGATAGTAAAGTTAATTTGGTATTGCATCCAAGCGAAGAAAGTTAATCATGTACCGGTAAAGTCACTTTGAATAATATTTTGCAAACAAAACTTGTTTGAAGGAAATTCACATTTGTAACAAGTGCAAAACATATACGTTAACTCCTTATACACAAAGTATTCATTGTTGCAATGTACCAATGTAAATTAATTAATACAGAAATCGTTAAGTTTATGGTTGTACAGGACATACCTGGGCATTCCGAGCTTATATATTTTACATGAAATATTGGCATCTAACATAAAAAAAAATTATACATCACGTCACAAACAAAGAAAATATATATATAGTCACGTAGAAAGAAAATAAATTAAATAATTTAAATTTCTTTCTACGTGACTTTACCGAAAGAACCAAAGAGTAATTCCTGCCGTCACGAAAGCTTCGAATCTAGTTCAAAAGATATATAGTTGAGATGGAATTATAATGTTAACTTTTTCAAAAAATTCCCTTTGCTACAAGTATACAAATATGTGTATAGTAGAACAAGAGTGATGTTTTTTGTGAACTATATATATAAACATGAGACAGGATGGTGCTTTTCACAACTGTAATTCAAAGCAAAGTTGTGTTTTTTTACGTGGACACATGCTCACTTGATCAGCTGTTTAGATAATGTACACGTCCCAACATAAACGTTTGAGATTCATAGCAGAGCACACTTTGACTTTTACATTACTCCCAGCATTCATAATTGATGTTGTTGTTTCATATTTACACAAAAGTTTTTTACACGCTTTACCAAGATTATCTACATCTATGGCAGAATAACTCTAACAGTATAAATATACATTACCGTGTCTTTTTATGAATTTAAGTGAGCAATTGCTTCCCTTTTGATGCATGTTTAATGGATTCCTGCACCAGTCATCAATAAAGACCCTGAATAGAAAATATGACCTTAATTTATTCATGCTCTATATATTAATAAGTTTGTATCCATTACAATTTAATAAAACAAAACAGTGCTGTATACCACGTGAAATAAAGAATATTACAATGTGTAATTTAAATGCATGAAAAATAACAATATACAAAAATAGCCACTTTAACTGAGATATTACACAGATGCACATCAGCTTGCTTTCCAATTCCTGCAATGTTTACAAAATTGTCAAGATGCTCTCCACAGCAATAATGAGAGAAATTGCCCAAACATGCACAGCCATGTATCGACATAAGTACTTCAGAAAGCAACTTACACACTTCCAGCTGGATAGTCTGCAGGATATGATTTTTTTTATTATCTACTATATATCACATGGTCACACCTATCCGAGAAAATTGGTGGATTTCTTGTCATCTATATATATATATTCTTAGCAATCTCCTTTTTTGTCGCAACCTCACTGTTTGATGTCAATGTGATTGAGGTAAGGTGAACGCACCCGCAGACCAGCATGCCGATGGTATGGTAAAAAAATTAACCCGTAAAAACTAAGTTTTTCACTCTAAATCCTTTATATGCGTGGCGGCTAGAGTCCTCTCGTCCTCTGGCTTGAGATGGCTGCCACCTATGGGTCAGATGATTGTCTGCCAGCATTAAGAAATTGGTAATTAAATATTTTAAAAAATTTCCCTAAACAGTGTAAAATTTTGGAAAAATTTTCATGAAAATTAATTGTCACGCACAACGAGTGTGTGTGGAAAATGTCAGCTCGATTGGATCACGGGAAGTGGGTAAAAAACGACCGAAAGATTTGCACGATCGTAAGCAAGCAAGCAAGCACGCAAGCACGCAAGCAAGCAAGCAAGCGAACTTAATATAAAGGATTTAAAAAAGGACCGACATGGCGTGGAAGTCCTTCATCATTTGGTGGATTGAGAATGGCGGGATTGTATTTTATATTGTCGCCTATTGTGGTGGAGTGGTTATTAGCACATTTCGCTATGAACCCGGCAAAGTTGAGTTCGATTCCCGGCCACAGGAAATCAGTTGCGAGTGATATTTAAATTTGTCCTGGGTCTCCCCTCTCCATCAACCCACACTGACCAATACCAAGGTCAAACAACACTCATGACTGGCAAGGTGTGGGGAAGCCTTCATATTCCAGTGGATTGAAAAAGGGTTATACGTTACTCACATGCTCTCCATTATGTCATGTGCTTAAAGCGACGTGCATGACACACTAAAGGTACAGTGCCTTTTCGGCTCAGCGCAACGATCAACCATAGACCATGCTACACTGCCTAACACAATATTCTTCGCTTATCATTTGTTTTCTTATGTATAATCACTGTCCACATGATGATCAAGAATGTATTCTGCTATTGTACATTATAAGCAAGGTTAAATTTAGATTCCAGGACACACTTTGGAGAGAGAGATGTGATCAACCCTGGGTTTACTATATAAGTCCATAAAAAAATATCGTGAAGATAATTTACACGAAAAAATGCACAACAGTCAAAGTGCAGTTTTAATTTAATAGACTACAAATTTGTCATTTTAATAACGAGATACAAGCCCAAGTATTTATAATTGAGAATACAATTAACTGCTTGTTTCCAGAAATTCAGGAAGGCATTAACTACAAATGTTAATATGTTGACATAATTTGTATTGTACATGTTGTAATGATGAATAATATCTGTGTTTCATTAAAATAGCATGAATAGTTTTACCTTTTACCGAGATCCAGATGTGATTTTTTAAAAGAGCTAATTTATTGCCTTCAACGAAACACATCAAAAGCGAAGCAGAAACTATTTAAAAACCATAACATTATGAATAAACAGCACCTTTGATTAGCACATTTGGCTGGTGTGAAAGAAGTTCAACATACAATAAACCATACATATGTAAAACCAATACATTAAAATAATCCAATGCATTTTAGCCAATCAATATGAGATCATAATAATTAACATCACTTTGAAGACCTCTTCATTTCATGTCAGTCGTGGGAGTTGTTTGACCATACTTCATGCTGGTCAGTCTGCACCGATGATCATGGCTGGGAATCAAACTCAGGATACGAAGTGCATAGTGCAGTGAACTAACTACTGCACCA
Source organism: Lethenteron reissneri (assembly GCF_015708825.2). Taxonomy (NCBI): domain Eukaryota; kingdom Metazoa; phylum Chordata; class Hyperoartia; order Petromyzontiformes; family Petromyzontidae; genus Lethenteron; species Lethenteron reissneri. The sequence goes on from NC_083805.1 coordinate 7,076,598, forward strand.
ATGGCCAACTGGAATGGATATGCTGTAGATTAATATTTGGAAGGGATTTTACAGATAGCTTTTCATTGTTTTTAATTCCCACTCTCAGAACCAACTGTAAATACAATCATGGACAACCCCGTCTCCTGTCTGCACGGTTTGTCCAGTTTTTTCAGTATGATTTTCAATTAGCAGCTGTACTTTCGGTCTCATTTTTTCTGCCGGTCCCATGTGTACTCTCTATCCTGTTTGTACTCCTCTTCCCACGTGATATTATTTGTGCTCAGTCTTGACCGTCGGTACTCTCTGTACTGCCCATCCCATGGACATGAGTGTCTTGCTTGTCCTCCCATGCCTGTGTATGCTGTATGTCTCATTTGTGTTGACTGTCTCATTTATATATTTTTGTCGCCTCTACAGTAATTTCGTTCAAAATCCAGTCCTGATGCCTTCATTTTCTTCTGCCCAGCCACCGCAAGCCCAAATAGCTTTTGTTCGGTCAGATAGAGGGGTCTCAACGAGCTCGTCACGGGCTAGAGAAGAGATGGAGTGATGTGGCACGAGAGGATGTGGAGCTGAGTGGACTTGCCAATGACTGGTACCAGCGGTGTCAAGATCGGCCTCTGTGGAGGAGGTTCGTGAAGGACGCTGCTGGGCAGTTGGAGGCAGTCGCCCTCCAGCAACGGAGGGCAGAGAAGCGACTCTCACAACAACGAGCAGAGCACCAGGCGGCTATAACACAGCAAGTTGGTACAGTAGGGGGCACAGGTGGTGCATCGGTCAGTCATCTCAGTCAGCCAACACATGGCACTTCACGTGGCCTTAAAGTGCACATAGCCTGACACACGCGCTGCGGTGATGTCACCGCCACTTGGTGTCGAATGGTGGTTTTTGTTGTTGTGTTTGTACAGCATCTTGAGATGCAGTTGCATTCACAGCCGATATTATCAGAAATGCTTTATTAAAAAATTATGTAGAAATTACAATTTCAACATATAATTATAAGCACAAAGGCTGCACGTTCACCAAGGAGCATAACATGTCGTGTAGAATGCATTTTTAAATACTTTGACAATACGAATTTACAATCATAGTCTCTAAACCATGCATCATAAGGACACGTATTTAACCTCTCCCCCACCCACCCCCATCTCTCTCGCTTTTTGTTTTTCTGCACAGCGGTGGAGAGTCTGCTCTCGAGATTGCCCGATTTTTGTTCGAGATGGACAACGTGACGAGTCTATCGGTGACGCGACGCATCCTCTGGCAAGTCGATTACGACAACAGGGGTCCCATTCTGGATCAAGACCGCATCATCACGGAGCTGACCGTCACTCAGAGGGACATCACTGCGATAAAGATAATCCCAAAGGTGTGAAAACGTTTGAAACGAAAATTGCTTGAAACCAGCCTGACTGTGTGTGTTTTTTGGGGGGGTGTGTTTTTTTGTCTCGCAGGAAATCATGCAGCTATAAAATTCACACAGCATTCGCACTGTTAACCGAATGACCCCAGATGACCCATTGTGCTTGTGTGCGTGCCTGTTGTTTTTAGTGTTATTATCTAAGTGGTTGCAGTGGCTCTACTCGGTTCCCTTGATTGTTTAGCCATGCATTGATCACCAACACCGCAAATAGCCAGCCAGCATTGATCTTTGAAAAAAGACATCCTGAGGAGTCTGCATCAAAATACTAAACACTCGAGGCTGCGCGCTCGTGTGCATATAATGCATTTCGACGCTCAAGCTAATTTGAAAGGGGGCCGGTGCATATCACAGGAAAAAGTGTTGCAATTGTGTAAGCTTGTGAAATCGAGCATTATGTGGCCCTCACCGATTATGGATTTCTCTTTTTTTTTTGCAAATTTAGTTTAATTACGAGTTAAGTTTTAGCACATTCAAATTCAATAAAACACACACGTTTGTAAATTGAAATTTTCAAAAATACGACTATTGGGTAAACTTTTCTTACAATTAATTTCTTATTATTAAATGGTACACAGTTAATTTCTTAGTGATTTTTGTTGCTGTTCATATATTGTATCTGTTAAACATTACATGAAAACGTGAGGCATGGGCATTGTAGCTGAAAGGCTTTTAAAAAGTCAAGGCTCGAGCCATTTTCTGGAAGTAATTGAAATGTACTTTTTTACATTGTGTAGAAAATAATTATGTAGGCATGTTTGTTTACTTTATCATGGCCTAAGGGCCTTGGTGCTACTAATGCAGTCACAAAAAAATCCCCACCGAATTTCCTACAGTTAGCTACTATGATTTGAAGCTTTCGTGACTGCAGGAATTACTCTTTGGTTCTTTCAGTAAAGTCACGTAGAAAGAAAATAAATTAAATAATATAAAACGACGTTTCGATTGCAACACAAGCAGTCGTCATCAGGTAGAACTAAATTTGAGAAAGAGACAAAACACAAACACGGAAATACACAGACAGACACACAAGCAGAGAGAGATAACACAGAGACACACAGAGAGAGACACACAACATAGACACACAGAGACCCAATGCCTCTGTGTCATGGCCTTAAATAGAGAGAGAGGGGGAATAGGGCAGAGTGAGAGGTGGGTCTGCTGGAGCAGAGAAATTAGCATTACATTTCCAATTTTTTTTTGCTAAGTTTGTTTTCTCAAACTACCTATTTCTATCTCTTAAAACTTACCAGGCTCTCATAGGTCCTCGCTCTTTCTCTCCCCCAGCCGCTTCGGGGTGAATTTCCACACAACTCTCTCTAAATTTACCAGGCTTGCTGGGTCTTTCTCTTCCCCTGCTGCCGTGGGGTGGATTTCCACACAGCTCTAATTTAGCAATCTTTGGAGAACGTAATCAACCAGACTATGCGTTAACTGTGTGTTAGCCGACTCTCTGCGTTGCATTGCATTACATTTTCCAAAAAATACTAAGTTTGTTTTCTCAAACTGCCTATTTCTCTCTCCAAAATTTACCAGGCTCTCATAGGTCCATTCGCTCTTTCTCTCCCCCGGCCGCTTCGGGGTGGATTTCCACACAGCTCTCTCATTGACATGCTAATATCTCTGCTCCAGCAGACCCACACCTCTCTCTCTGCCCCCCCCCCCCCCCCTCTCTCTCTATTTAAGACCATGACACAGAGGCATTGGGTCTCTGTGTGTCTATGTTGTGTGTCTCTCTCTGTGTGTCTGTGTTTTGTCTGTTTCTCAAATGTAGTTCTACCTGATGACGACTGCTTGTGTTGCAATCGAAACGTCGTATTCTATTATTTAATGTATTTTCTTTCTACGTGACTTTACCGAAAGAACCAAAGAGTTAGCTACTATATTTGCGTCATAAAACATATTCTGCATAAGTGATTGCATTGAGTTTTTTTTTTCATTTTGATTCGTATGATTAATTAATCGTAGAGAATTGTGTGCAGAAAAAAAATATTGTGAAATGAAAGTACCTGCAAATCAGAAACTCTTATTACAAAGTGTATGGAGTAATTCCTCTTTTCCAATATTGAGAGTTCCACTCCAATACAAAATGCAATTGAACCACAAAATAAATGTATTTTTAATCTCCTTCAGAATCATTACATATTGTAAAATCAGAATTCCTTGTAAATAAATTTATTATCAAACCACACGAAGAGACGATTGCCATGAATCACAGTGAGAAGGAATAATGGTCAATTATAATTATATCTCTTCGAAAATGTCTTCATACAATATAGTGATTGGCAAACTGAAACCACCTTGTTGCAAACTAAACGTCACGAACTCCAAAAAAGATGTCCACAACTTGACAAGGGGGCAATGACAAGCATATGACACTCGTTTTAATTGCCCATTAAAGGAATGTTTTGATTGGTATTTTAATCAAATACATTTCTTATTCATTGCTCTGAAAATGGAAATTTCCCTATCAATAACAAAAAAGGTATTGTTCAATTATTCAACTTTATTATAACACTGATGGTAAGCCGAGTCACTGCAGCAAATTATAGCATTAATTTTGACTTAAAACTTTTGTGACTGCAAGAATTAATATTCTTGGTTCTTTCGGTAAAGTCACATAGATAGAAAATAAAATTAAAATAACAGATAATAAAATTAAATAACATAAAATAAACATTCTACAATGGAACATTCTACAAAGAAGCTGAAGGCACCCCAATGGGTTCTCGCTTATCTCCGGTTGTGGCCAACATTTTCCTAGAAAATTTTGAGATGGACGCCATCCAGGCTTCCACTCTACGCTCGTCCTCGTGGAAGAGATACGTGGATGACACGTTTGGCATCTGGCCACATGGCCGACCGGCTCTGAAACAATTCCTCAACCACATCAATTCCAAACACCCAACAATCAAATTCACCATGGAGGTAGAAAAGGATGGCATGCTAACTTTCTTGGAAGTCTTAATCAAAAAGAGACCAGATGGCTCATTGAGCCACTCTACCCATATTCACGCCTACCTAAAACCTGATTCCCACCACCATCCATCCCAGAAGAATTCCCTCATCAAAACGTTACACCATAGAGCTCAATGTATCTCCGACCATGAACACCTGACCAATGAACTCAAACACGTACACCAGGCTCTCAAGGCGAATGGATATTCTGACTACACAATCCGCAAAGCCATCACCCCAGCCGTGAGGAAGAAGCCATCTGAAGATCCAATCAAAACCATCACCTTGCCTTACATATCAGGGATAACCAAAAGGATTTCCAAAATCTTGAACAAACACAAGATTCAGGTCCGATTTAACACAGTGCATAAAATTCGTGATCTGATCCCATCTGTGAAGGACACGATTCCTGACTTGCAATATCCCGGCGTCTACACACTAAGCTGTATCTGCGGCAGCAGTTACATTGGGGAAACTAAACGCCATGTCTCGGACCGTGTTCGTGAACATAAGGCAGATCTGAAACACGGCAGGACCAATACTTCTGCCGTGGCTGATCATTGTTTTAATGTGGCTGGCTCACACGAAATTGATTTCTCTAAGACGATGGTACTTGACAAGCTGACTGGCTATCAACAAAGATTTGTTCACGAAGCCATCCATATATACAGACACAGACACAATTTCAACCGAGATGACGGTTTTAAACTCAGCAATCATTGGAAATATGTCATCAACCACTTCGGGTCATGACTTTATTTGTGTTTTCTTGTCAACCTCTACCATCAGCAGTGTGGATGGGTGTAGCGAGGTGCAATGCCCCCCCCCCCCCCATCTCTACCCCCCTCTCTCTCCCCGATCTCTACCCTCTTCCTCCCCCCATTATCTAACACACTTGGACTGCGCCCTCGCCTTTCAGCCCCCCCCCCCTCTCTCCCCCTGTCTCTGATCCCCCCCCCCCCTTCTCTCTCCCCCTGTCTCTGCCCCCTCCCTCCCCCCATTGTCTCCTACATTTGCGCTGGCTGCCCCGCCCACTTTGAAAGCCCTTATAAGCAGTTGCATTTAGAGCAGCGGTCGGGAACCTATGGCTCGCGAGCCATATATGGCTCTTCCAGTGACTGCATATGGCTCCCAGCCAATTTTGAGTTGAAAAAAAAAGAATACAAAAAGAAAAAAGAAAAAATCAGTTTGGAACTGATTTTAAAATACTTGTGATATTGCTTAATAATACTGTGTCATTTTAAAGTAAACAGAAATTAGTATTGAAGATAAATTTCACGGGTCACGCCTGCATGAAGCTCAACCAGACCACGTATGAACCAGACTACAAGGCCATCAGCAAAACCATGCAGCACCAGAAGTCGCATTAAAAGTAAGACATATTTAATTTATTATACGTTAAAAATACTATATGGCTCTCAATGAAATATATTTAGAAATATTTGGCTTTTATGGCTCTCCCAGTCAAAAAGGTTCCCGACCCCTGATTTAGAGGCTTGCCCCCTCTTTTGTCTCCGCCTGATGAAGATCGCTTGTGTTGCGATCGAAACGTCGTGGGTTTTTTGCTTTTATTTTCAAATTATTATTATTTTTTATCTTACTTAATTTTATTATGTCATTTTTATTTAATTTTCTATCTACGTGACTTTACCGAAAGAACCAATAAGATGATAGCATTAGTATTCAGGCATGCATGCTGTAATGTACATATTTTTTTCCCTGGCGTCTGGCTTCCACAGCATTTGTCTTGTAAATATAATGGTAATTAGAGGGGCATATCCAAACCACTTTTTTCACAGTACAACAGAGAACCGGCAGAACATAAATGTCTTCACCGTGATGGCCGATGCCCACATTTAAATTGTCACACTGCATATGAAAAAAATTCAGAAAATTTAGACTTACATAATTTTACGTGGGCAACTAGGTGCTGGCAGAAATGTGTTTTGATTGAATACATTTAAAGTCGAGTTATTATGTTTCAATGGATGTAGTGCAATTCATGTGGATATTCATAAAACTGAAAATACTTTTGTAGCGACTAAAACACTTTGCGAAAATTACTTTTATTTGCACGTACAAGCAACCACAGGAAAATGATGACTCTGCAACTTTCGCTCGGATTGTGAGCAAAACAAAGAGCGACAATCCATGTGATAAAGGAAGCAGCACATGAATTAAAAATAGATCAAAATAACAGATAGAGGCAGAGAGGAATGCAGGAGCACGTTTGATTACTTTTCACGAACTTTTACAGTCTTCGTTCAAAGATGACACTAAAGATAGAGGTTATGTATGCGCTTACACCATGCTATGCATTTTACAAATCATGACGGTGCCATTACGTTTTCCTTGGGACTTACGAAGACAAAGACATGCACGTTTCATCATCCATCCTAACATTGACGTGATGTGTCCTCACTTGTGAGCACCACATGTGTTTGTGCATGTCTGAGTGTGCGCGCATTCATGCGTAGAACTGTATGCCAGATTCACTAATTGACATTTTATGGCCCTCATTGTTTCTCTAATTTGTGTCCCTCATCCCACGTAAGTCTCAATATGAATATGTAATACTCGCGGATTGAAGTTGTTTTTGTATTTCAGACTATATGACAAATAATAAATATTTTTAAACATATCCCTGTAAAATTTTGATATAAGCTTTCGTGACTGCAGGGATTCATATTCTTGGTTCTTTCGGTAAAGGCACGTAGAAGGGAAATAGTAAAATAATAAAAATATAAAACAATTAAATGTAATTGTTTTATATTTGTATTATTTAATTGTTTTATATTTTTATTACTTTATTGTTTCCCTTCTACGTGCCTTTACCGAAAGAACCAAGAAAATATATCCCTGTTGTTTAGCCATCCAAGGTCCAAGTGTGACAAATGTTAAACAGTAATACCCCCGGGTTTACATCGGGGGTGCATTCGTGGGTAGGTGGAGGCGAAGGCTGAGAGGCGACGGATACGAGAAAGGACAGATGGATGCTGTCCGCTACATGAGTGTGAGTTGAGGTGATGCAAATCGGGTAGAGGTATTAATGATTTGATGACGTATTTGCAAACGGCGTACGAGGGGGAGACATACATCGGGGTATTGTTGTATACGCTAGCTGGTGTTTATATCCAAATATTGATATAGGTATTGCTAAGGGCCATTCCTGAACATTACTGTGCAATTGTATTTTGCTTTTAATCGGTTCCTCTGGCGTACAGCATCTTTCATCATTTGTTTTAAATCAAAAGTTAATTCAGCCGAGATAAACATATTTACTCTGAAAGGGAACACATTTGATAACGTTTACATTTTAAATGCACTACTAGTGGGACACATCAGGGTTACATTGAGAAGTATATTTCCTCGACTTTCGTAATTAATGTAAAATATCCGTGGTTGAATTGACTACAGAGTGTGTATTATCATGCATTGGAATTTATGTAGTTGGTAGAATTTTCATACAAGATCTCATCAATATTGTAATAATGTTACCAGAGAATATTGCACTGTCACAAGTTATGAATTGCAAAAATAAAGTTAGTCCAAGCGTCACTTTTTGTTTAAAGTCACTCTCAGGAATGAAATGTGATTTAAATATTATCAGTAAGTGATCCCAAAGTCAAATGTTTTCAAGTGTTCAACAAAGATGCGGACATTCATTTGAAGAAGAAAACCCATCATAATCTCAACAAACTTCAGTACAATTTAGTTACAAGTGCATTATAGCCTGTGGTTATTCTCCATCCTCAAATATTTGTTGAATCACGATTAACCTAATTTAGTTTCAGAAAAGTACGGACGTGGTAAATGTCATGGGTGCAAAATACTGTATAACAGTCCCTTTGGATGGCCTGGATTCCTTAGCAAGGGAATCTCAGCCTAAAGCAAATATATTTTTGTTAAAGTAATAGATCCTCAGAATTAAATAAAGGCAACGGAAGCGTAAAATGCAGAATTATAACACCAACGGTAGTGCAAACAGAATTTAATTTAATACCCTTTTATCATCAGTCACCGCGTTTAAAGGTCACTCGTTTCAAGAAAAAGAAAGAAGAGAGATGGGGTGTGGGCAAGGAGGGAGGGTAAGTGGCAGCCAGAGAAGGTTCAGGGGAAATATGGAGATGAGATCGGATTTACTGTTATGGTTTAGGAGTGGGGGAGGGGCAGAAGTGGTGTCGGAGGCTGTAGAACTGCGGTAAATGGAGACACGATCATAGGCTGACACGTTAATGACTGCATGCGGTGATGTTTGAGTGGACACTATTTAGACATACATTCACTCACGAGTCAAGTTCCAAGAACGCATCGATAATGCGCAGTGCTGTCAAGTTTTTTTTCCATCTGTATTCCACAATCAGGACTGGCGTGCATTTGTCAAGGTGGTCACGTGGACGATCAGTAACCGCGTTCGCGCTACTTGTTGCAGATGTTCGTGGTTTTCTGTGGGTGCATTTACCAAGTGGATGATAAAGATGCCATGACATCATTTGAAAAACAAGTATAACCCGTAAAAACAAAGTTTTTCACTATCAATCCTTTATATGCGTGGTGGCTAGAGTCCTCTCGTCCTCTGGCTTGAGATGGCTGCCACCTATGGGTCAGATGATTGCATGGCACCATTAAGCAATTGGTAATTTAATATAATATTTTTGTCCTAAAAAGTGTAAAATTTTGGAAAAAATTGTTCACGAACATTCATTGTCACGCACAACGAGTCTGTGTGGAAAATGTCAGCTCGATTGGATCACGGGAAGTGGGTTAAAAAACGACCGAAAGATTTGCACGGTCGTAAGCAAGCAAGCAAGCGCGCAAGTGAACTTAATATAAAGAATTTAATAAGTATAACCCGTAAAAACAAAGTTTTTCACTCTAAATCCTTTATATGCGTGGCGGCTAGAGTCCTCTCGTTCTCTGGCTTGAGATGGCTGCCACCTATGGGTCAGATGATTGTCTGCAGTATTAAACAATTGGTAATTAAATATTTAATTTGTTTTCCCTAAACAGTGTAAAATTTTGAATTTTTTTTCACGAACATTAATTGTCTCGCACAACGAGTCTGTGTGCAAAATGTCAGCTCGATTGTATCACGGGAAGTGGGTTACAAAACGACCAAAAGGTTTGCACGGTCGTAAGCAAGCAAGCAAGCACGCAAGCAAGCAAGCAAGCGAACTTAATATAAAGGATTTAAAAATAGGCCATGTCTGCCGGTGTCGTGGTTCAAGTAGATTTTTCTGTTTTTTTCCTAGATGTTTCTGTTGCGCGTCGTCACTTTAAGATGTTCTTTATTCATGTTTGTTTGTTGATTCAAGAGCCGCATGGCTCATAGGGCTATACCTAATTAATGAAATAAAAACTTAAAAGTATGCCAAATTTGAAATGTTACCGACAAATCGCTTGATTTTGTAAATCCACATCACAACTTCACCCTCTACCGGCAGACGACATCCATCTGTAAAAGCTTGTGGTATAAAAATGGCGCAAATAGCAAATGTACTACGTTATTAAATGTTATGTTTCGAAGGGTGTGAATTTAAATACTGTTTTAGAGTTGACGCAGCCCATCATCTTTCTTGGCTCAATGAAATGAGGGGCACTGTGTGAATATTCATTGGTGACTGTCCTTGCTGAGAGCCACTGTTCTTGCTGAGAGCCACCAGTGAATATGAGTGCCACCACATTACTCGGTGATATTAAACATGTGCATGAGTTGAAGGAAGCTGATTATCAATTTCTTCGTTCAGCTGTTACAAAAAAATAACACGAAACTTTGTTGGTATTATTTATTTTAATATAACTTCCACTTACCGCCTTGCTCGTGTCAGACCACGAGTGTGTGAACTTCTGTGTGCGTACTCGTGAGTGTTTGTGCAGTTGAATAACAAGTGCAAATTCGTTTTTCTTCAACGGTTTTACTTAACGCGATTCTCGTGTCGTGGTCAAATCTTGTAATCAAAATTTAGTTTACTTCCTGTTGACCAATCAATTCCAAAATTTTCACACGTACTCAGATCCGGTGACAATGCATGCCTGTATCAAAATCGACATCAATCAATTAATCCGCTACTTTAAAGCAATTCACATTTTTTATGGACGCCTTATCTCCATATACAGTATATAAAAGGCAAAGTTGTGATTATGTGTGTCTGTTCAAATTTTTTAGCGTACTTCCCGACATGCAATAATCTGGAAATTTGCCATGTGGGTACTTTCCAGACTGTACACCATGCAAAAATTATAAAAAAGACACTTTTATTATACATTTTTTTGGATGGGGGAGCTCAATAATCCATATCTGTTTTTTGCACGGCAAGTGAGCTGTGACGTCAAATCTGTCACGTGACCCGCGCATGTGGAAGCATAACGCATTGTCGTGTCGTGGTTAGCGCGCTGCGCTTCGAACCCGGCGACAATAGTTCGATCCCCGCTCACGGCCACCACCAGTGACGATTATTTGAACCGGTCCTAGGCCTCCCCTAGGTCGACTCAGCCTCAAACAATTAACTGGTGTGGTGTGTGAACATCGCCACTGGGGAGACAAAGGCGGCCGGGCGTGGTGAATCCAAGTCCCGGGCGAAGCCGGCTAGTTAAAGCTAGTTATTTATATATATATTTGTGTGTAGGTCAAAAAGCCGTGGTCCCCAAAACTCTCGAATCGCCTCGCCCAGGAAGCAGGCTCCACGTGTTTCAGGCGCCACGTGCTTCAGGCGCGCCTGCTCCTTGTGAACGAGTTTACGGGCACCCTCACTCCACACAAACAAAAAATTGTACATTGAAGATTAATTTATAAAGTAATCAATTAATTCAAGTAAGCGTTGATGTGCGAGCAGGCGCCGCATCATTGACGTACTTCTCGACCGTCAGTTAAACGAAGTTGTTAATAAAAACCGTGGACATGTGTCTGCACTGTTTATAACCCTCACACCCAAGGAAACGAGCAAAAAATGGAAATGCCTTCAAGAAATCTAATCAATATTTACCTCAATGAGTTTTGTATACGACTCACAATCATCAGCTATCCACTGTTGGAAGAAGGCCTCCGCAATCCAACGGAATATCTCACTATACTCTGATTATTAATCCACTGAGCGCCCGCACGCGACCTGATTTCATTGCTCCATATCTTCGGTAGACGTGCTCTCGGACCAGTATAAAACTCATTAAATGTAAAGATCACACGTATAGCATATTCCAAGAGATATTCAAGTGAGAATGACTCTTAAGAAGTGAAATTGGTTTCCTGATTAAATGGGTGCTGAGTGACCCTCATCTTCCATTTACAGCCTTGAACTAATGGATAAAATTAGACGTTCCTATGGCAGGGGCAAGTATTTCTATAGAATACCACTGTTGACTTCCCACAAAGATACTTGTTTTATTACCCTGCGGGGATGATGGGCTAAGTTAATTTCTGACTGGAATTTGAACTCACAATAATTTTAAATGACCTGCATGATCTACCCACTGTGCCAGCTGGCCAGATATATAATTACACTAACTATAATTGCACATTATCATTACGTAGAATTATCTAAGGCGTTTGTAATTGTCAGGGCTCCTGAATAATTGTATCCAGTCACAGTTTACATAGCTTATGGTCGGTGCAAAGTTGATGAGAGACAATTAAGTTTTGGATTAAAATTGCAATCACAGAGAGCCTTGGTTAAGTTGTTCATTCAACTTTACTGAATGAAGCCTATGCCTGTATGTCATACAACTCTGAAATGTTGAAGTGTTTATTATTGGATGATTACATGATGATTAAAATGTGAAAATCAAGTACTGTATTACTCTCCCCATTTTCAATGTCAATGGATGTCAGTTTTCCCAGAATAATGGAACTTCAGTTTTCCCTTAAATACACTGCCTATATTCCTGTTTATCAAATTATAACAAGGCATCTGTGTTTATCACATCCATTAGCAATTCTCAATCTACTGCAGGGAAAATGTTTCTTCCAACTCTCCTTCCCTCTAACCCTCAAACTTTTTGCTACTCTTGACCACTAACTCCTGCAAATGTCTTGAACCCATTACTTTAACATTGTGATTTAACAATACCCTTCAATTGGTTACCAGTTGGTATCTCTCATTGTCCATCTGTAGTTTACCCTTCAGGCCATGTGCTAGGCCCAGTTCCAATTTAGCCACTTAATGTTCAGCAAGATGTCCTTGAATTGTGTTTCATTCGCAGTGCAGTTACACTATTTGATTTTTCGTTCATGACACATTTTTGTGTAGTGGCTAGTTTCCAATCTGTCCTCTTTGTCAAGGACCAATTTCACATTGCCGTTCATATACATGGATTATATAATTTCCATTTCAATCACAGGGGAAGATTTATTCTTATATATGCCGACTAATTTCTTGAAAGGTGCTCATGATAATGACCAGATCAAACAATAATTGTAATTTATCAAGGGTATATATGTAGTGAACATTGCTGCTTTTTCCCACCAAGTGTTTATGGTGATCGGCTGTCTTAAGGGTCCGTCAACATATTGGCTTTTAGTGCCAAAATGAAGAGCAGTTAGACGTTACATTTAAAGTCAGGCATCGCTACCATGTTACATACGAATATAGAGGAATACTCATAACAAACGTACCCATGAAGCATGTGTGGGCACGTTGGCAGTGGATTGGTTAGCACACTGCTCTGTGAACCTGGTGACCCGAGTTTTGATTGCCAGCCACAACATCCCTGGTGAATTATGATCAAGTGCTGAGCCCAGTGGAGGTCTTCAGCCATCAGTAGATTGACAAACGGCTCTAAATCATAACACGTTATGCTTTGAGCAACATACACCACACGGCATATGTATTAACATAATTATTGTTATTACTATTTACGTAAAGAGCACTGCGTATTGTTCCTCCCATACGCATTGTGTGCGGTATAACCTATTCTCTGTTCACGGTGCCTTCCCTTGACAGTCCCACGAGTTGGTGAACACGGCCGTGCTGACCGGCAGGCCAGTGAACATACCTCTCAGAGTCATCATGCTGGAAGCAAATGGCACCTTGTCAGACGTGACGCAGCGCTCTCACTGCCAGTCGGAGGACGAACATGTCATCAAGGTACAGTATAATTTACTCTTTCACGTGAAATCATAGTCGCACTCCTATGCTTTTGAAGAGCCTCAGTAACTGGTAGTTGCTAAAAAAAAACCTGTTAATAGAAATAAATCCGTCAGCGGTGCAAACTCACCTTAGTATTGGTTGTACTGTCAGACAAACGATCAACGTATTCAAAATGAACCCATCACAATTTATAATTCGTAAATAAACGGTAAAATGGTGGGATGTTATCTCCCTCACCTGGTACGAAGGAGGTTACTGGGTTCGATCCTGTATATTTGGTTCTCTCTCCCTGTGGTCGCTGGGATTTTTCTCTGGGTCATCCGGTTTTGTCTTCCATTTTTTGATTAATTCGTGTAGAGTATTTGGTTACTATACATTGCTGCATGTGATAAGCTACTTCGATGAGCTGTTATTTGTGAAAAGGTCGCCTCTGAAAAAAGAGCTATTAGCTCAGTGGGCTTTACTTGCCAAAAAAAGTAAGTTAAGTTTTTTTTTATCTACGTTTTTATGTTTACTTTTTATTAAATGTTTACGTGTTTAACTATATACATTAACACTATGTTCCGAACCATTCGAATAATTATATATCCATAGGCACCATATTTTTTTATTCGTATCAGATTATATTTTTAAGCTGTTCCTCGAAGATCAAAGCCACATTTTATTTTAATGTCTTCTGCGATGCATTTTCTGTGTGTTATTCCCCCGTTTAGATCTTCAAGAAAATATAGCACTTGAAAGACCCCTAGGCTTTTCATTTATTGCACCCATAGTCAGAGTGACCCATTGACCGCTGTCTTTGTGTGGTTTAATTAACATTGCAGGGGACTACTTGCTAATTACGTGCCAGCTTGTATAAATAAAGACAGTAAGGCCTGAAGCGTGGAGTCCCATCAACTATTAATTAAGCTCGCACGTGGCCCTCCTGTGGTGGACAGATTCTTCCAGATCTTGCTGCACTTTTTCTGGATCAAACATGTCACTAAGGGCACATTCCCTTATCATAGGCAGTACATTTTAATTGGAGCTATTGTGTCACAAAGTCTTATGCGAGACTTGAAAAGGCTTTTTTACGAAAAAATAAATAAAATTTCCATAACTCTACATGCTTCCTTTGATATTGTGTTTTATAACAAGTATATATTTAAAAAACAAGTTTAACGTGCTGCGATTGGCATGTCTAAGGCAAATAATAGTACTTCACAAGGTCTCTCCATTCTATATGCCCTACCCAATTATTACTCAAAGTACATCTCACATGGCATGTCAGATGACGAGACTCTTCAAAGCGCTTCACGTTTTGTTGATAGACTGCAAGAAAGGAAATATTGGAATTAATTTGCTACATCCAAAAGGCCAAGTACATGCTAATTCTAGGTTGAAAACAACTTGTGCACATCCTCACGAAAAGCACAATGTGGTTGACAACGTATTGTTAATGTAAATGTATGCAAGATAGTGTTTTTATTTTTGTTATAAGGGTCGCACTATACATTTATGGTGCATTTTATTTCGAAGTAAGTATATCAACACCGCAGGTGCTATTTCTCATTGATGTATTAATTCGGATATGATGCAATTATTTGATCAGCAGGTCCATTTTGGTGGGTTAGAGAGTGGATACTACCACGTCTTCCAAGAAGTGACCAGAATGAAAGAGTAGGCCAAAAATACCCTCAAGAGGGGTGATCGAGAGCTCCCTCTAGTCGTGGCCCTTCCACCGACAGTGGTGTAAGTAATTGCAGGGCTGCACCTTTCATCTGTTATTATTGACACAAATATAAAAGCCTCCATATCCATTCTAGATTTGAAGCTTTCGTGACTGCAAGGATTCATATTCTTAGGTTTTTTCGGTAAAGTCACGTAGGTAAAAAATTTAAATTAATAAAATAAAATAAAAATAAAATAAAAATCACGACGTTTTGGAGGCAACACAAGCTTCCGTATTCAGGTGGAACCGTCACAGCACGACTGCTGCATCAAGCTGCATCAAGCAGTCGTGCTGTGACGGTTCCACCTGAAGACGGAAGCTTGTGTTGTTGCCTCCGAAACGTCGTGCTTTTTATGTTATTTTTTATTTTACCTCCATATCCAATCAAATAAACTAAATTACCTCGCTATCCTATTCAGGTCCCCGTAGAAAAAAATGCAATTATTTGCACTTTGTCAGTGTCAATCAGCATCTAGCAAAAGAACAGAAGTACAAATGTACAATGCTTATTGACTTTTTTTTTCAACACACAATGCGCACTGAAATCGTGCAGCGGTGGGCTCCCCTTTATGCTACGACTTAAAAAAAAAACTCATCCGGGGAAATTAGTTTTTTCCCCATCAGCCTTCTTCTAGAAACGTACAATAATTCGTATTGCATTGTAGGTTTCCTCGGCCTGCCAGTCTGCGTACGTGCAAGGAAACGAGAGCAGGGGCTCTGTGAGGGCTCGTCTCCAAGTGAGCTATGAACACCTGCGCACCTCCCTGGACCTGACCGTCTGGCTGCCCAAGCTGCCTCTTCACATAGAGCTCTCCGACGGCCAGCTGAGCCCCATCAAGAATTGGCGGGTGCCTATTCTTTACGATAAAAGGTAAACTAATTAAGAATTGCCAGGCACCCCCCCCCCCCCCAAACAAGGAAATCGTGTTGTGTGTCATTACATGTGTTAAGCAGTAGAGCAGAGAGACTAACAACAGAGAGAGAGAGACAGTAAAATCAGCATGGAAGGATGGACGGTGATAATGTTTTGTAAATGGAATTGTGTAAATATGGAATAACTAGCTTCTTTGCCCGTCCTAGGACTGAAGCTGTAATATTTACGGAAAAAATGAGCAGAGTATAATTGTATCTTGTGTAAATTGAATGGCAGTGAATCTTTCACGAAAGTATGTCATAAAACAACACTTCACTGCATTTCACTGTAGCATTGTATATAACTGACCTTCAATTTGTTCTAATTCACTGCTCTGATAATTTATTCTCTTCTGCTTTCGGTCGCTGGGGTTCAAATAAATTGGATTGCAATACAATATCTGGAAAATCACCGAGAAATATCAACTTAACCGAAATGTAGAAGCATAAATTAGACTTATATTTTGTCTCAAGTGCTGAAGAAAAAAGTAAAGACCCCAAATCCACTTTGTTGCTGCGTAGAATGATTTATTAGATTCACTTTCAATAAAGAAACGTTAAATATAAAGCGAATTTGCGAAAAATATATTTCCGTCGACCTTTTTAATGAGGTGGGGGGGAGGGGTGCGGCATGTGTAGTGACGTCACACGCGGGATACAAACTCCCTCATTAATAATCATGAGCGGATGACGTCACTCACGTGGACCCCGGCCCCACCTCCTCATTCATAATCATGAGCGGGTCATTATTTTCGATTGAATATTTCAGATTAACGGCTATAGGCTACTTTTTATCATAATTTAGAAGCAAATATTAGACTTACCTTTTGTTTCAAGTGCTGAAGAAATGCATAAAGACACCAAATACACTTTGTTGCTGCGTAGAAATATTGATTTGATTACATTTCAATAAAGAAACGTCAAATTTAAAGCGAATTTGCGTTAAATAAAGATTTCCGCTCGACCTTCCGCATGAGTGTAAAAATCCACCCGCTCATGATTATTTTATTATTAATGACGGGGAGTGACGTCACGCGCGTTACACACATTTCTGGGCTATTATAGTAATTAATTACCCTGCTCACCCCCCCCCCGCCACTCCTCACGAATCATAACAACTCAATACATTGCTGAGACCTGATTCGAGAACATGTTTTCCTAACATGTCTGTAATACATGGCAGAATCTCAATTAGTCACTGGGATTACAAACACAAACTATGAATTGAAAAACGAACATTCGTCCACACATTATTTAATGTGTGTATTGTGAGCTTAATAATAGGACATTCATAGATGAATTGGAATTGATGCATCATGCCACTCCGAGAAAAAGAATGTTTGGCATCGTTATTGACAGGGAAGAAGATTATGGTGATGGAAACATTTTGAGTCAAGAGAAAGATGTTCCAGGTGGGTGAGTGAGGTCAGCAGGGAGTGAAGAAGCAAACGGTGATTGACAAAGGTCTATGACCTGAATGTTACAAAAAGTAAACATTCAGTTATATTTACTTTATATCTAAGAAGAATTAACACATTTCACAGCAACGGGAAAACTCTCTCGATTTTACAGATAAAGTATCTGAAACCCCCACTAGTGTTAAATGAGCAATTGAGAAATATATATTTTATTAAAAATCTCAGAGAAATCTGGAGAAAAAATTACGAAATGGAAATCCATGGAAGTCTGTTTTTATCAAAGACCCCAAATTCACCAAAGATTACTTGCCAGTGACTTCCACCACAAGTTTTCACAGTGGAACAATAACTTGAGGGAAATAAATAGTCCAGGCAATTAAATCACGTGCGCTGTGATTACGTGGCGTAGAGCTACACAAAGAGTCCCTTTGGGCTTCAGAACACCAGTGGAACTGAGTGCATTGGGCTTGAGAGGAACTAAGTAGAACTGTACCGCCATTTAATCAGCGTGAGTCATTGTTTTGTATCTCAGAGCGCAGGGGATTTCAATCACGTATTGTAGGACACAGTGCGTTGGTTGGTTGATTGTAAGTGCGGTAAGTGCAGTGTTTGGCATGTGGAATGGTTGTCTTTCGAATGCACCGAAACGTTTTGCTATTCACAGCTCTGGACACTCTGCACCCAATTTTACATCGAGGTGTATAGTGGCGTACCTCGCGCAAGTAAACGCACAGGGAAGGCAATGCAAGCTGCAATCCCTTTACAACCCTTACACCCCATGCTCGTGCATGATAGTATGTGCATAACGTTTTCACTTTTGCACAATTTAGTAAAGACGGTAAATAAGATAGTCATAAAAACGACATAGGTAGGCAGTAGAGGTGCAGTGATTTCGTTTCCTAAGGGCAGTGACAGATGAGAATCGAAATTATGTCTGAACCAGTCCCTGTCACCCACCAGGACTCCCATCTCTCCCACCTGTCCCCCTTCACCAATCTGTCGCACTGAACAGTGTGGTGACGAATGGTATAAAACAACATCCATGACCAACACAGTATGGGAGGGTTTGCACCCAGAAGTGGTGCGCCAAAAGGCTTCAGATGATTAATAATTTAAATGAACACTTCCAGAGCAACACTGAATGTTCTTTGTACCAAATATCAAAATAGTTCACGGACAAATTAATACCATTTATTGTGCATAACCGTGAAGGATATCTGCATTATAACTAGCCATAGTCATAATTTCCTCTAAACTTTGCATCGGCAGTTAATCTGAACACACAATGCTCCTATAATCGCTAATTATATGGTATAAATGCACATAAATATAGTATATATTTCGTGTTAAATCTTGTAATTAGAAGTGTTGTGTATAGCACATAGCAAACAACAGTTTATCCCCTGAATAATGTGTAAATTCACACAGCTCAGATTCGATGAATGAAGACACTGATGAGAAATGTTCAACAAATCATAAAGCATGTCTCACAAATAAGTAGTAATGCTAACTTGTGAAAAGAATAGGCCTTTTAAACTTGCTCACTTGCGTGCTGCATACGTTACAATGATGATTCTGATGTGCATTACATTTATTAACATTTGTACTGAACATAGTAGTCTTTGCAAAGCATTCACGGGACTGTTTGAATTCAATTTGCAGAGCTTGTCCTCCGACAATTGCATAAATGTGTCGTTAAACTCGCCACCACCCGACACAGCCAATTCGTAAGGTTTTTCACGTAAAGAAAACATGCCATTTAGTTACTAGTTCAGCACACCGATGTGTTGGAGATGAAACCCAAAACATTTACAATACGAGTATGACGTTTCGCCGGTAATTACATCCAGCCTCATCAGGCGGCAGCCAGAATTGTAGTAGAATCCTTCTGTTTCAGTCTTAAATAGAGGATGTAAATGTGATGTCATCACTGTGAGCCAATTAGGTGCGGGGATCATGGGGGGGGGGGTGGAGGGTTAATGTAGTAATACATTACAAGGGTTTGACGACATTTATATTTACGTGATCTAACCCAAAAAACCTCCATTATGGATAATATTCGTGTTAAACTGGATAATATTCGTGTTAAACTGACAATACATAATGTCCTTTAAAGGATTTCGTTCAAATGCTGAAACCAGATGTGTCACTCTCCATGGCACCTGTCATGTTTGAAAGTGGGTTTTTGATGGGCATTTTTTCCCAGTAAATATACTTTGATATCTAAATTGAAAATTGTGGTATTTATATGAAAAAAATAATTGCCATTTAATGACATATTAAATTAACAAAAATTTATGCTGACATGAAACCACCCGTAATAACTTTAAGGGAGTTACGATGTTTAAAAACATCAGGGCATCATACATTTGATTAGCAAATAAATCTAAAAGTTAAAGTGTCTCCATGCTTAATGAGTTTTGGAGAGTATAAAACAAATTACATGAAAGGTTTTAATCAGCCAGTCTCATTTATGTAAGAATAAGTATTTATTATTTTTGTTAAGGTATGTTTCAATTCAAAGTTGCGGTATTAACAAGACAGTTTTAATGAACAACAGTAGTGTGACGATTCTTACCATGCTTCAAGTCTGTATATTTTACTTCAACGGACATTATGTTACTGAAATAATTTTTTACAATTCATAACATGGTTTTATTCCACAGATGGCAAGACTATATCTAATATAACATATTACGGTTTTAGTAATATAACCAAAGAACACAGAAAACGTGCGAAAGTTATTTTTAAGATTATAAGACCAAATTTTACTACCCAATTGTATCATAACACATTTGTAATGAATTATCACTTTCATGAACATGTGATCAACGATTCTGTAACGAAAACGGAATAAATTGATAGTCGACATGTAAGGCAGCATTTAACAAGGTTGCGTGAGATGTAAAATATATATCTTGTGAAAACACACTCGTGTATTGTACTTTATCTATTTCTCAAAAAACTCTCTCTCTCTCTCTCCTTAGGGAAGGTAAAGGGAACGAAGACAGTGAATTGAAAATAAAAGGCTGCACCCTGCAGGTCCAGCATGCTTTGCTACACGTCTGGACACAGCTATGCGCCAGCGGCCACAATGGAACGGATCAGATCACAACGCTACTCGGACCAGAGTGGTTCATGGATGTGACCGAACTGGTAAAGAGGCAAATAGAGGCTGAAGATACGAAAGTCGTTCACCTCCGCGGTGGAACAGTCGTGATTGGGCAAGAAACTGGAACCACCAACCTTAAGGTTAGCGCTGCATTTTCAAAAGTGAAGCCACATTATCAACCGTGTGCCTGTACACATGCCAA
The DNA here is from genome assembly GCF_015708825.2 of Lethenteron reissneri. Taxonomy (NCBI): domain Eukaryota; kingdom Metazoa; phylum Chordata; class Hyperoartia; order Petromyzontiformes; family Petromyzontidae; genus Lethenteron; species Lethenteron reissneri. The sequence continues at coordinate 7,097,396 of NC_083805.1, forward strand.
TGTCAGGAATGCTATTGTAGAAGATGAAGATTTTTTTAAAAATACCATATTATGGAAGATGAAGATGTTACTGTTGTGGAAACAACCGTTTTATTGACAATTCTTGTATGGAGAAAATGTTCCTTGAAACGTATAACACCTCAAATAAGACATGTAGGTGTCATTCATTTACACACACTGCATTGTAGCCCACTACACAAATATATATATATAAAATATTAGGCGTTAAGGAGAAATATATATTAAATGTTACGTACCTTTAATTAAGTTTACATAAATTCTAGTTAGGGTGAAATCTTTCACATAAATGATATTATTATATTATTCTTTCGTATGGCTAATGTAGATGCAGAACAACAACTAACATTAAGGAAAACAGCATGAGTAGTATTGTACAAATATATTCGTATGTTACCATACAGGATACCTGTCAGTGTAAGTCACGTAAATTTAGCTTTGATTTACATATGTTTAAAATCTTAGCACAATATGTCCCCCCTTTTTTTTATCTGACTCATATTCCAGTCACAACCCTTGTCTTAAGAACATTAGATATGGTGGTGATTACGCATATTGTGTTTCAAGAGGAGTCCAGAACCAATCAATTAGTTTAGACCTCGGTGAGATATCGTTTCGATTCATTGTTTTACAAATCAGAGGATGAGAATATCCACACAGGAAGAACACCAACCCGTATTAGTCTTAATAATTTACAATGCATTTTCCACAGGTGTGGACTCGAGTCATGTGACTTGGACTCGAGTCAGACTCGAGTCATGAATTTGATGACTTCAGACTCGACTTGGACTTGCATAACAATGACTTTGTCCCACCTCTGGCATTTTCATGTATGCGGGACTTGGGTCACGGGCAAGGTTAGGGTCAAGATTGCGAGGTCGTTAAGGCCAATTTGGCTGATGCCACCAGACCCTGCCATCACTTTCTGCCTTTTTCTTGATCCCTCAGATGTTGCACAATAAGCACAACCAAGAAATTGCAGTGCCCCACTATCTGATTTTAAGTCTTCCCCTTGGTTCCTGATCTTTTGGAACCAACTCCATTGCCTGCTTTAGTTACTGTATGTGTCATCATCTCACACACATGCCTCCTCTCGGCTTCATCTACAGCGCTTTCTTGTTATATTTTTTACTTCTAAGTTGCATATCGTATCTTTCATGAAAATCCTTGCATCTGTTCAAAGGTCAAACACCAATTTTTCATTCTTAAATTGTTAAGATCTAACTGACTGACCTTTACATAAAACAGGTAAAAGTCTATTTCACCATCAAAAACAGAAGACATTTACATTTATTCATATTGGTCCATCGGCCTTCGAGGAATATTTGTTTGAGTGGATACACACTGGTTCACTTTGAACTTTCTAAGTCCCATAAGCAGAGTTTTTGTTATTGAATAAATTCTGTTGAGTTACTGTACCTTGTGTTACAGGCAATAGCTTTCCATTAAAAGTTCATCAGCTGTCAATGGAAGGGCTCTGGGCAAATCAGTGACATTTAAATTTATTTTTTATTTTTAAAGTGTTGATAATGAAATTTAAAGCAATTTAAACCTTTAGGCTGTTCCTGTGCTATAGGTAAACCCAATTATAATCCGTTTGCTAATTTTTTTCAGTTTAATGAAATGTAAATCAGTCGCTCGGTCAGTCGTGATGGTTGACATATAAATTATTGTATAGACATGGCCAAGGGGTAGTGTATTATTTACCTTTAGCTTCAGAGATTTGTAATTCGAGCCCTGGCATACAAACCAAGCAAATGTGCGATCTACTTCACAATAGACGCTAAAGATCACGTGACATTAAAAATAAAACATGTCCAGCCAGCACGAGGGTCCAAATTTTCCATATTTGAAAATCACTTGAAAAATACCTAATTGGGTAATGCCACACAGGAACATCGTCCCATACTGTCAAACTACTGCAGACTATACCCACCTGTGAAACATTGCACCTTCGTGATAGCCTTGTGCTATACAGATAGTGCAAACATCAAATGTACTGATAATTCGATTTGATACGACACATGCAACAACAACAACAATAATAAAAGATGAAGAAAAAACCCCACAAACTTCCCACAATCACTCTCGCCTACTTGCTTCACAGGTAATCTCACCTGTGTCTGGCGGCGTGCTTGGGGAGCGCGCGGTGACGGTGAGCGAGGAGAAGGTCTCCGTGAGCGGGCTGCACGTGACGCTGCTCTCGGGCCTCTCCCTGTCTCTGCGGCCCAGCAGCAGCGAGCCGGGCGTCGTCGTCGCCAGCACCACCGCACAGCACGGCCTGCACTCGCTCAAGCAGGTGAGAGGCTTCGGGTGTCCGGGCTCAAAGGAAGTACCTCTCGATTTAAAGCTTTCGTGACTGCAGGGATTCATCTTCTTGGTTCTTTCGGTAAAGTCACGTAGAAGGGAAATTATAAAATAATAAAAATAAAACATAATAAAATTATTCTCACGACGTTTCGGCCACAACGCAAGCAGCCGTCCTCAGGTGAAGAAAGGTCTGTCGGAAAGACAGCATCTGAATGAACACCACCAGGCTTGGCAGCGTATATTTAAGCTGGGTTGGAGGGGGAAGAGCGCCTTGACAAAGGAATTTGCATATCAAGAGGAATTTAGCATATTTATGGGAAATGCAGACATGGGATTAGTCACTACAGCACAGTAGTTACCACAGCTGCTGCCCTGTGATTGCTTGCTCACAGCATTGCTGACGAAAGTACCTCTCGATTTAAAGCTTTCGTGACTGCAGGGATTCATCTTCTTGGTTCTTTCGGTAAAGTCACGTAGAATTGAAATAATAAAATAATAAAATTAAAACATAATAAAATAATCCTCACGACGTTTTGAATCAGACTCTGTCTTCAGACTCTGTCTCCTCGACAGACCTGTTCTCCACCTGAGGACAGCTACTTGCGTTGTGGCCGAAACGTCGTGAGAATTATTTTATTATGTTTTATTTTTATTATTTTATTATTTCAATTCTACGTGACTTTACTGAAAGAACCAAGAAGATGAAAGTACCTCTGCTATCAAGTGCAATGAATACCCAAACACAAGCTTGCAAATTAAAGGAAAGTTAGTTAAGGTCAAACAATTACCCTCATAAATCTGCCTAACGAGTGGCTCTTGAAATCAATTTACAATATCTATCTTAGTAAAGTATTTAAAATACATTGTGTTGATGAGACGACACCAATGTTAATAATATTGAAGCTAAGGCAATCGGAATTAAATACAAGCATAACACCTTTGTTTAAAATGGTAAACGCTCGTTATTCATACCACGGCTAGCTGCGTGGCATTGTTTATTCAAGTGTTACGTTTTCTACACACATTTGTAGACATCAAACATGCATGGGACTAAGCAACTGTTTTACTGTTAAGCGAGCAATTAACCATGTTCTGAAAGCATAATTGTGCCTCAATAGATTGAAAAAGGTCAATCTGGGAAGAACACAATTGAACATTAAGATTTCATGAGGCATATAAAACTTGTGTTGGTCATGCATGAAAAAAATTCGGCTCTAAGCATAACAATCCTTAATAAGTGTCAATAAAAAGGATGTTTCCTGAATGTATGCTTATGGCCAGGAGCATGCGTGTTTGAAGCAGAGGCCTGTGGAGGGCATGTATCTCTCCACTTTATTGCCGGCTATAATCCCAGGTGCCTCACTAGATTGAGCAAAAAAACTAGAGTTAGTGCCGTGGCAGGATATTTCTTTCACACAAACACTAATGAAACAGTGGTCCCCCGTGTTTGTCAGGTTCTTTAACCGCGAACTTACTTTATTTTAAGTCAACGATTCACTTTGGAGACACGATGCTTCATTTTATGAGTTTTTATGTTAGTGATAAATGCGGATCTAATAACTACCTCTGGCAAAATGTGGTATGATTATTGTTAAAAACAGTGTTTCATCACCGATTAAAGTAAAAATACTGTTGTTACCAGCTCATAATGCCACTTCTGTATTCACCACTGCAATATATTTACATTATTGGATATCAAGACATTTAAATATGTTTCATCCTTTGAATAACTACACTGACAATGAGAAAATACATATTTACATCCATTATGCTAAAACTATGTAGGAACAATTAGCAATTTATTTATTTGGCCAATTTCATTGCTTGCAGCCAAAAGTGTATATTGTTTTTATGAAGATACTGTATGGGTCAACCAACATTGTTTCCTATTCATAATTTTGTATTAATCATGATAGGGAAAATACTTAATTTATAAAGTATATATTCAGTAAAGGCTTTGTTAGTGCTTTGAGGAGACAAGCTTGGAAAGTCTTGCCATTGTGGGTGTTTTTTCTCTGCCTAATTAATTATTATTCTCCGGCACAAGAATAGTGCCAAGGCCCTGGTGCTGGCTGGAAGGAGTGCTAAATTATTGCAGTGGCAGCTGAATTGCTTATAATTTAAAGGCAGCGTGGAGACCATCTGGAGCAGTATGGATCTTGGACCAGCTGCTTAAGAAGTTGGCTTTGCGCTAACACATGGATGGTAGTAATGCATACCAATGCAGACCCAGCATAAGCAAACAAATACATTTATCCACGTACTTTTCAGTGCACTGTGAATCATCGCCATTATTATGGACTAAACAAGGTAGGGCCATCTTACTGATGGTTTGTTTACAATGTTGCTGCCATTATAGTTAGAGTGTAATTTAATTAGCATAAAATAACACGCACTTATTTTGATTATATACCTTGGAGTATATATATATGATATATGCAACCAAATAAATTGGAAAGTTTGAATCATACTATATTTTTTGTGTAACACTAATATAGTGCTTCACTTTATTTTTTCGTGTTGTTTTCAACCAACGTAAACTGTATACCATACCATATACATGACCGCCCTATGAAACCTTAGGTCAGGGGGCATATGGAATGCCTCACACTGGCCTCAGGCCATCCTAATTAAGGGATTTACCCAAGCACCATCTGCTCCATTATTGGCGATGCTCTTCAATAACACAGTATATGTGGGTGAGGTACAGGGCCTGAAATAATTTGCAATAGAGATGCACTTTACCATTTTACTTTAATATGTTTTATTTGCTAACATGATTTGGCAAAATAGACCAAAAACGTTAAAAAAAAGTGGACAGTACATAAGCAATATGTATTGTTTTAGAAAAAATATCGGTATCACTACATTGCAAGAGCTTAGTAAACCATGTACAGTTTTTTTTAGCCTTCAGTCCCATGTTGAAGAAAAACCATTGATAATAATGCCAAGGATCATCTCTTATATCTTTGATACAAACTGTAATTGTTTTGATTGTTTTACTTCAAATTATGTGTATTGTATAAGATCACTGAATGATGCCGTAGTATAGATCCCAAGGTCTCCGGCTCGATGGCTATCACCTGGCATGGAAGTTGAAATAATGAGTAAGTTTCAGTGTCTCTCTTTCATATGGCCAATGAAGATCAACTGCTAGAGATTTAGTTGCAAGTGATTTAGCCATTCAATTACTTTGTTTGACAGTTGGTGAATTTCAGATACACCCACCACCTTCAAATGTATATTTGAGGAAGTCGCACACAGAAAAGCAAAAACATTCCCACCTGTGTTATCGGCTGTCTGCATTTTCCGTGGTTTGTGCGGATCCAGTTTAGCAATAGCCATTGTCTCCATACAAGATGCCAGTCGGGCAGTGTGGTGTTGGGCCTTGCCAATCAGGAGTTTGTTGGACACGTTGCTTGCAGCCTATGCATTGGTGCATGCCATTTCAATGATGGAATTCACATCCCGCAGAGTCTGTGCGTGTTTCCTAAATAGATTTCTGGATCTTGGCTGTCGGAAACGGGTTGTCATTCAGATCGTCATTGATTGGCAGGTTTTGGGTCGGCATCTAATCGGCGCAGTTCACGGAATGCTGCACATCTGGTGGTGCAACAGTTGAAAATACAGGAAGCCAAGGAAATGGTGTGGATTTTAAAGTTTCCGTAATTGTTCGTATCACGATGTTCGGTTCGGTATTAATGAGTCGACAGTGGGTGCTTTTTTGCCATCGCTGGTGTGCAGTCATTAGCAGTTCAGTACGTCCAGGCAATGGCCACAGTCAATGGCGGAGCCAGGATTTTCAGGTAGGGGGGGCAAACCCTCCAGCAATGAAAAATGATAGGAGTTGTTAGTAAATAAGGACTTGTCCCTTGCTTTTTATTCGACGCGCGTGCGGCGATGGCACAGCCATCGATCGAGGGTCGAATTCAAACCGTGTTGTGTGATCGGCATCACGCTCGCTGAAGGTGTTTGCCTTCAGGGAAGTTGAGTCCTGTATACGCAACTGTGCACAATTCTGTGAGTCACTTATAACTGTTTTGCCGTTACTTATTGCCAATTATGGACTCGGACTATTGTCCTATCATCTCATAAATTCCTTGGTACGTAATAATATGCTACACAGTGGCAGTGGGGGTCGCAAAATGCAGATTTATTACTAATAAACACCAATGATCCGATCGAAATCCCTAATTTCGATTGGATCATTGGGGAGGCACGTGCCACCACCCCCCTTCCCCCCACGGCATCCAAAGCACTGAGACAACCCTCACAACGAAATTTTGAGTAATATTCACCCTTGTCTTGATTATGCCGGTAACCTCTTTCAGATGCTCATTGAAAGTCAGTGTATGCTCAAGCGTCACGTCGAGGTCGATTGGCCTCGGGAAATGTCGCGCCTTTTTGTCACGACAAAGTCACGTCGAGTGTGGCTGTCGAGACGAAGTGCCGAGGCAATCGATTTGTTTGGTCTCCATCGTCGCTTTGACAGTACTCCTCCACAATGTTGGGGTCAGAGTTGAGAGTGGCCTCCACCTCACCGAGGCCCGAGGCCTTGTGTAGCCACGGCCACGTGGTCCGCGTGCACAAACTTGCGGGACGTTGTCCATGGTGTTATCGCTTTATTGCCGGTTGAATAGTGTCGGAGTGAGCACAGATTCCTGGGCAAGTCCATTATTCAGGGCGGAGGTATACTGACATGTTCACTCAACAGTACTAATGGGTAAACGGCAGCATGGTGAGTGTGGTGGGCTAAAGTGTGGGTACTCCCTCCTCTTCCACGATGCCTGGCTAGTGTGGAAGAATAGGCTAAATACCCTCTGGAGGGGGCTATTTAGAGCTCCTTCTAGTCGAGGTCCTTCGACCAGCAGTGGAGTGCCACGGTGGCGAGATGTTAACTACCTTGCCTAGTATGCAGGAGGTCCTGGGTTCGATCCCAACCCTGACACCTGTATATTTGGAGTTTGCATGTCTCTCTCCCCATGGTCGCGTGGATTTGTCTCCGGGTCCCTCCCTCTCATCCTGACCTAGTCCCCTTTACATGTTCTCAGTTCCAGCAAGTCTCACTCAACCTTTCCCTGCTGTTGTCCCCATTGCATGGAATTCCCTCTTTCTGGCCTTCTACACTTGCCATTGCCCTCTTTAGGAGCAAAAGAGTGATGAGATGTTAACTACCTCGCCTGGTATACAGGAGGTCGTGGGTTCGATCCTGACCCTGACGCCTGCTGCTGTATATTCAGAGTTTGCATGTTCTCCCGGTGGTCGCGTGGATTTATTTTCCCAGTCCTTCGGCTTTTCCCTCCACATTTAAAAACATGCATTTGTGGCCAGGTCACTTCTGAAAAATAACTATATAGCTTCGTGGGTCCGACCTGGTGTAAAAAAATAACTACTGAGCTGCAGCCTTAACTAATCAACATCACAAAAACACAAATAATAATTAAACACTTGTTTAATGTTGTTTGCTTAAAAGGGCACCATGACAAGAATACATTGTGACAGGTTTTTACCACTGCATATCCTCTTCATCTTCTTGGTTTTTTCGGTAAAGTCACGTAGAAGGGAAGTAATAAAATAATAAAAATAAAACATAATATTATTTTGTTATACTATTATTTTATTATGTTTTATTTTTATTATTTTATTACTTCCCTTAAACGTGACTTTACCGAAAAAACCAAGAAGATGAATCCCTGCAGTCACGAAAGCTTTAAATCGAAAAGAAAAACTGCATATCCTGTTGCACTAAATTACATGAGTGGTCTGTGGAACAAGTGTCTTCATGTATAATATATTTACGTAAATATGAGGGACGAACAAAAAGTACGTAAAAAAATATCCTTGTTCACAAAACGTTGACAGGAGACACATGTTTCCCACATGGCAACCACCTCCACTCGTGGAGGTAAACCTCATTATCATCACATCATCTCGGGAAACCATTGTGCACACACCTCATGGTATTCCAACTCGGTCATCTCCTCCAGAGCATAGTTACCAATTACAAATGTATCACCATGTTCCTCCCGCAACACTTGCTGGTATGCCTGCATCGTTTCCTCCACTGTCTGTGCATTTTCGGGTGGGGGGGGGTCTACTCTTCTTGTTCTGTCACTGCTAAGGCTTATCGGCATAGTCTGATTTGCGGCCCTTGAATTGCTTGGCCGGCTTCCCAACATTGCTTTCACATGGGCAGATGTTCTGGCGGACAATGCAATCTGCCATCAATCTCACAGGTTCAACACCTTAGTTCATTCACTCTAAACTATCGCAGCTTTCTACTTGAACTGCACGTCCACTTTTGCCATCTTGATCACACGTTGGTTTCAGGAATATGTTTTGTTTTACGATGCGATGCGATACAATTCGATTCAATATCAAATTTAGCGTTAAGATAATTATTGTGATATCAGTTTCCTGTAACTTAGCAATTGTGCGACGTGCTGCATTGTATTATTTGTGCTGTTATTCCACTACAGTTCAGTCAATGTATGATCTGTAAGGCTTAGAACGCGTTCGCTGTCATTCACACAGAATAAAATCATTGATTAAATGAACTATGCAAATGTTGACATCGTAATTGCTCAGAAAAATACTTTGCAAAGCAGTAATTCAATTTAAAAAATCACTATATATTTACAACTTAAATTACTTAGCTTGTCTTTCACTTGATATTTTTTTCGGATATTTAAAAAAACGCCAACAATAATCACGATATAATAATGTTTTGAAAAACTGACGGTCCAATTACCGTAGATCTCACATCACTGGATTTCAGGATATACCGGAGTTTTGCCATATTGTGGCAATCCTTGTTTAGAACTCCCAATTTTCGCCTAACTATAAGACACACTACTCCCCCCCTCCCCACCGTAGTAAAAGTTGTAGGTGCGTCAGCTGCGTGTGTGTGTGACCGGATTTGTAAAACATTCTTGACACCAGGCACCAGTTTGGGGGTACGGTATATCTTACTTTTCGAAGTGTCTGATAATCCCGCAATAATGATACCACGGAACAACTCCATGTGACCATGAGTGGTGCTACGTACATGTTATTCAGCATAATGGGCTCTGGAAAAGCCTTTTGGTATACAGTGGAACCCCTCTTAATGACGGTAATTGGTTCCACAAAACCAGTCGTTAAGTGATTTGGTCGTTAAGCGAGTATAGGAAATACATGTTAAGGCCTAAATTCGTTCCAATAGCATCGACTGTTACCATTTTTTACTCCAAAAAAGTACTTTATAATATTCAAACTATGGATATTAATACATGAAGATACTAACAACATTATAAACACATAATATTAAAAGAAATATGGTTAATCAATGCATTCATTCATGTTTACTATACTTACAACAGCCCGTCGTTAACAGGGGAATGGTCGCTAAGCTAAAACATTTGGCTCTATGGAGGCACTACACTACTATACACTACACTATACACTACTATATACTACTCTACTATACACTACACTATAGACTACTATACACTACACGATACACTACTATACACTACACTACTATACACTAAAACTACTATAAACTACACTATACACTACACTATACACTACTACTATACACTACACTACTATACACTATATACTATACTATACACTACACTACTATACACTACACTATACACTACACTACTATACACTACACTACTATACACTACTATACACTACACTACTATACACTACACTACTATACACTACACTATACACTACACTACTACACTACTATACACTACTATACACTACACTATACACTACACTATACACTACACTATACACTACACTACTATACACTACTACACACTACACTATACACTACACTATACACTACACTATACACTACACTACTACACTACTATACACTACTATACACTACACTATACACTACACTATACACTACACTATACACTACACTACTATACACTACTACACACTACACTATACACTACACTATACACTACACTATACACTACACTATACACTACACTACTATACACTAAAACTACTATAAACTACACTATACACTACACTACTATACACTACACTACTACACACTACACTACTATACACTATACACTACACTATACACTACATTACTATACACTATACACTACACTACTATACACTACACTACTACACACTACACTACACTATACACTACACTACTATACACTACACTATACACTACTATACACTACACTATACACTACACTATACACTACTATACACTACACTACTATACACTACACTATACACTACTATACACTACACTATACACTACACTACTATACACTAAAACTACTATAAACTACACTATACACTACACTACTATACACTACACTACTACACACTACACTACTATACACTATACACTACACTATACACTACATTACTATACACTACATTACTATACACTATACACTACACTACTATACACTACACTACTACACACTACACTACACTATACACTACACTATACACTACACTACTATACACTACACTATACACTACTATATACTACACTATACACTACACTATACACTACTATACACTACACTATACACTACACATTGGGTTCTATGGAGGCCCATCGTTAAGCGATTAGTCGTTAACAGGGGTGATTGTTAAGAGGGGTTCTACTGTATATACTCTGGAAGAAATGCACAGCTTTACATTTCTTGTGACACACAAGGTCGTCTTCTCTAAAAATGGCCAAGCCTAGTTTTAATAATGATATTAATTGCTACACGACATTCACTGCCCTAATTAGATATGCTTACACATTCGACTTCTACATACAATCGTGATGTTATCAACAAACATCTATAATTTTGATAATTAATCTATAAATTGTCAGAATGCATTAAAGGGAAATGCAACTTATTTTTCGGGAAACAAAAACAACCTCGATTAATTGTATTACGATTTGTTATGGACAGTGCATATAATTAAACTCGTGTGGGCCCAAATTGAATGCATTACTCATTACATCATTCAAGATGTATAGTGGAAGCTTCTATTTAAACATTACAGGGATCTGAAGCCCTTGTGAATACCTGCAGAGGTAATAGCGTTCTTGTCAAGGGTACCATGTTCCTGTCCAGCAGCCCACAAGACTACGACATAAATTTCACTGGCAATGCCATTGATTGTGGTATGTATATATATATATATATAATTCTACATGCATTCCTATGCTGGTTAAAATACAAAAGATATGATTCATGTTTTCAAATAAGTGAGTTGAATGTGTGGGACCGATTTCTCAGAATACATCACTTTTCTGGTGTTGAGAATTTGTATTGCAGCCATACCTCTGTGGCAGTGTTGTAGCTCCAGTGTCATGCAATATTAGGCACACTGAGAGACATTCACACACACTGAGAGACATTCAAACCCAATTGTCCATTAATCACATTTCACATTTAAGAAGTTTAGCAGCACACTTTAAACATCGCCAAATATGCATGATTGCAAGTTTTGATCACCATTGCGCAATTATAAAACCAATTACTATGTATTAAGTATTGCCATAATTTGCAAATGATAAAATAACGTGCTTTATAGATTGATTTGTAATATAAGAGTTAACATTACATGAGAATGCTACTTGTCTCAACAAAACACAGACGATGACTGTAACGACAATATTAAGAGCCTTTGTGCTGTATATATTCATCAACCAAACATTTCTTTGCAATCGCACCCTCTTTATCCTTGCAAAGGAAACACAAACCCCTCGCCTGTGGTGTTTGCTTTAGCCAGTCTCGTCACGATGACCAAAATCATCTCCAGCGTCAAGAATGACACATCACTGCCTGGATGCCGTCTCGTCATCAGGATTGCCTAGAGGGCATGAGGGGCAATTCTCCCCAGACCACACAACAATAGAGGACCCCACAGTGTTTTACTCGCGAATGAATAAGGGGGGGGGGGGGGGCACACGGCATTCTGCCTCCAGGCCTGGGCCTCTGGGAACTTCTGAGAGGCCCTGCTTGCAATTAATTGGTTTGAACTTTCTCCAGTTCAGTATTGGCCAAAAACTCAAGTCTCCCATCAGCGAAAAGTTACCCAAGTTATGTGTATCTCAAATTCAAATATTCGTCTGACAAAGTGCTTCCTAAGCATTGTGGTGAAAATCGATAGCGAATTATCCTTCTTTATCCACGTATTTAAACCCCATGCACTGCCAAAACCTACACTCAACTATTGTAACTCTTCTCTATAGCCGCTCCAAATCCCTCACCACCAAACTATTAATTATTAAGATGGCCGTCACCAGATGTCTCACCTGGACCTGTGAAGGAGACCTTCAGATTCCTTCACTAGCTCCAATTACAGTCCAGGCTCAACTATAGCGTCCCCTCCACCCACCACTTACCTCTCATCCTGACCTATTACCCTTTACATGTTCTCAGTTCCAGAAAGTTCCACTCAACCTTTGCTTAATATGAGGCTGCTCATTCTCTGCTGTTGCGTCCATTGTATGGAATTATCTCTTTCTGGCCTACGCTTGCTCTTTAGGAGCACAACAGTGGTGAGATGCTAACTACCTCCCCTGGTATACAGGAAGTCGTGGTTTCGATCCTGACACTGATGCCTGCATATTCGGAGTTTGCATGTTCTTCCTGTGGTCACGTGGATTTATTCTCCGGTTTTTCCCTCTACATTTAGAAACGTGCGTTTAGAGTATTTGGCTCCTATACATTTCCACGTGATACACAACTTCGTTGAGCTATCATTTGTGTCCAGGTCGCTTCTGAAAAAGATCTATATAGCTCAGCGGGCCTTACCTCGTAAAATAAAAATTGTAAAACAAAGTTAATATTTCTGGTCAGACTCAATTGTTTTCTTTTGTCTGTGAAGTCTTCATTCACACCTTAACATTTTGCTTATTCTGTTCCCTCTCCACCTTCTGGCATTTTTTTTTCACTTCATCACCTCTGACGAAAAAAAATCCCTCTTCTTCATATATAATCTCAATATCTCCATAAGTATCGTGGTGACAGAGTATTGTTAATATCAAAGTTATATTTTCATGGCAAAAATGGTAGGTGAAAATTATTAGTTTTTCCACATATTTAAAGGGAATGGGAAAGGTATGTTTTCCAATGAGAAGCTTAATTATTAATTCAGGTAAATATATACCCCAATGCTCTTTCAAATAAAGATTCCTCTTTTCATGCCCCAACATAAAAAAATGCATATGTTTTAGTCCCATATCCTAGGGGCTTTCCAAACCAATATTGTCAAGCAGCATTAATTTAAACAAGCAAACTCTGGAGTGGTTTCAACCTTTTTGATAAGAAAAAGCACGCTTGTTAAATACTGTTGGATTGACAGATGTTATTAGCAAAGCACACCATCTACAAGATGGGTTCCTAGTCAATGAAAAATATATATAAATGTGCATTTTGCATTGTAGCATATTATAGGTAATAAAATACATAGCTCCATTTGTGCTCTCCACATGAACAAAATGTTTTCGTCTTGTGAATCAATTGTTTTTCAGGCCCAATATCCAAAAGAAAAAGTCTGGACCGCTTAAACTATTTCTGTCCTGGTCTCATAAGTAGGCTTACAGCTGAGTTACCACACTCTTTGGGATGAAAGCAGTGGCAAAATGGTTAGCACGCTGCACTATAAACCCATTCACCTCATTTTGATTCCAACCTTAGTGTAATAAAGGACTCGACCCTGGTTCTGTCTCCGTGTCCTTTATTTGGGTTCGCGTTCTCCTTCCCTCACGGCACTCCTCCTGAGACTCTCTGCCTGGCAGCTCCACAGCTGCCTTCGCTCCCGTAGCCTTCCGCGCTCCTGCAGCTCCGCTGCAGGCTCTTGGTGCAGCCCTCTGGCTGCTCTCACAGCAGCTCCACCGCTGCTCCCTGTTCCTCCGTGCTCGGTCACCGCTGGCCGGCGGTGCCGAGTCTTACCGTGTGTGGCGATCTCGCCACTCCCCAACCTCAGCCCTCCGTGGCCTCTGTGGCTATCTCGCCATCTCCAATCTCAGCCCTGCGTGGCCTCTGTGGCTATCTCGCCATCTCCAACCTCAGCTCTATCCCCAACTCTCTTCCACCCCGCTGGCTGGCGCCGTCATGAGCCCCTCAGCCACCAGGCTGAGGCACGGCGACCACCCAACGTGTTCACCACCCTTCACTCCCCCGACTGACCCAGATGGCTTCCTGTCTCCCCGCTATAACTTCTCCCCCTCGTGACCCTGACTCCTCCCTCTCGGATCGTCATATCCGCCCCGCCCATTTACGCCCGCATTACATTAGGATAAACATGCAAGCCGCATGCCCGACATTGCATGGAGATGCCTTCCTTCAGCAGTGGATTCACAAAGGGCTGTAATTTTCATCATTATTTTTATTTTATCTTTTTTTTTACATGATCTTTAGTTCCATAAATGATGTACTGCAAATGCTAACAACTTAGAAACAACAAGTCATGTGTATGGAAGCAAAATACCAAGTATACCAATCTTATTACTTATTCAGCTAGTGTGACCAATTGTGTAGAGATTGTGACATTTGGAAGAAGGATAGTCATTAATGGAGTAGAGGCCTCCTTGTCGCAAGGGCCTCTTTGAATACCTGATTTGATTTTAGCATATTGCATGAGCATTTTCTCCTGTGAAAACTATAGACGTATTATATGTTGGTGCACTTTAGACAGATAACAGCCTACTTCATCAATTTGACTCAGGTTAGACATTTGATACTGTGATACACAATTAAATGTGAATTCATGAACAAAAACATGCATAACCATATCTTAATTATAATTAAATAATGCATATACATATTTGAGGATTTTTTTCCGTGCTTTTGTTATTTGGTTGGCATAATCGAAAAGAGACCAGATGGTTCATTGGGACACTGTCTACAGAAAAGCCAACCACACAGATGCCTATCTAAAACCTGACTCCCACCACCATCCAGCCCAGAAGAATCCCCTCATCAAAACCCTACACCATAGAGCCCGTTGCATCTCCGACCAGCACCACCTAGCCAGTGAACTGGAGCATGTACACCAAGCCTTCAAGATGAATGGATATTCGGACCACACAATCCGCAAAGCTGTCACCCCAACCTTGGGGAGAGAACCATCTGAGGACCCAATCAAAACCATCACCTTGCCATACATAGCAGGGGTTACCAAAATGATTTCCAAAATCATGAACAAACACAAGATCCAGGTTCGAGTCAACACAGTACATCAAATTCTTGATCTGATCCCATATGTGAAAGATGTGATCCCTGACATGCAATACCCCGGTGTCTACATACTAAGCTGTGTCTGCGGCAGTAGTTACATTGGGGAAACTAAACGACAACTCTCGGACCGTGTTCGCGAGCACAAGGCAGATCTGAAACATGGTAGGACCAATACCTCGGCTGTGGCTGATCATTGTTTTAACGCTGTGGGCTCACATGAAATTGCAAACCCATCAAAGATTTGTTCATGAAGCCATCCAGATATATAAACACAGACACAACTTCAACCGAAAAGATGGGTACAAATTGAGCAATCATTGGAAGGACGTGATTAACCAGGTAAAGTTTTAACCTGCTGTGATGTTTACATCCTTCCTGCCGATGTTAGCTGACTCTCTGAGTTGCATTACTAGGTTGGATGTCTTTGTATTGACATGTTGGATGGATGTCCTACTCGCTCTGTCACCGATGCATCATTGACATGCTAATCTCTATTTATATTCTTTGGGTCTTTTGGTAAAGCCACGAACATAGAAAAAATAACAAAAATCAAAATCACTACGTTTCCATCGCAACACAATCAATCGTCTTCAGGTGAAAAAAAATCGAATCTCTCACAATCCAATGGCGACTTCCACAGCCTCAGGGAGACCATCTCTAGCCCTGCCTTCTTACCCTGAGGGGACTCCCATCTCAGGCCTATAACACATTCCTGCGGAGGGAGCTGGTAGGAACGTTGGGTTGCTCGGTCAATGGCCAGGGTCAACGGTGGCATGGTGTATTCCGCAAATATGCCCGACTGTGAGGGCGGGCACAAGCCTGGCGTGAGTAGGTTAAACGTTGAGTTTTATAAGGGCACCACGGGGTGACCAGCCCCACCCTGCCCACCCAGCCCCTCCCCACCCTCCCCACCCAGCCCCTCCCCACCCTCCCCTCCTCACCCAGCCCCACCCTCCCCACCCAGCCCCTCCCCAGCCCCTCCCTCCCCACCCAGCCCCTCCCTGCACGACGGACAGACGGACACAATAATCCCCTGTGGGCTGGTGTAACCAGGAGGTTTCTACCAGTATAATACCTTGTTTCAGTAGCTTTCTCTCTCTCACCTGAAGACGATTGCCTGTATTGCGATCGAAACGTCGTGATCTATTGTTTTTCTATCTATGTGACTTTACCGAAAGACCAAAAGAGTATATCCCAATTGTCAAACGTAGCAAATGCTAGAGGTTCCTTTGGGGGATATTTGCTGCCTGAATCCAATGCAAAAAAAGAAAATTGTATTAGCATTTCATGTGATCATTTATGCTTATGCATTTAAGCTCAGGACGCGTGACATTAATATGCAATGATTGGCTTCATCATTCATAAAACATGAGCCTTGCACAGGAAGTACTATTTAAATGTATTTGGAATACAATCCTAATCCTAAAACCCAGTAAGGCAATTACTCTGCCTGTTGTTTAAGAGACCAAGCAATTAAAACATTGTGACCAAAATTAAATCTACCACTACACCAGTTTCCAAGCCCAATAAACAAGATAGGAAACCAGATTGAATAGTATTCTGTGCATCCATTGCAAATGTGGTTCATATGAAATGGGTTTAATTCACCATTACGTTATCTTTTTTTTACTGTGCATTTTACACAAATTTGCAAAAGGCAATTTGATGCCCTTCGTTTGTCTTTGGGTGTTATGAGTATAACTTGCAAGGAGTTCAATTTTGTGTTCATTTTGTTGAAGCTTGCCCAAAAGTTAATCATTAAAATGTACACGCATAATCAACAGGTTGCATTCAATCGTTAAGAAAAAGGTTCAATGGCTTATTAAATTCTTTCAACGAAGCTATTACAGTGTTTTCCTTATGAGTACATGCAATGTTACGATCATGGCGTAAAATGAAGATACAAAACTGGAAGCTGTAGATCACACTGACCAAATGATTGACTGCATAATAGAAAGCACAAATGCAGAAGCAATACATATAGTGATAAAAAAATATTTAACACTCAAATAATGACAGGCATCATATCTAAATGTATCGTCGAAGGCTTGGGAAGGACCTGTCAAACTGATATTTATCTAAACGTATTATCCTCTGGATTTAACTTAGATTGTCCCGCATTAATGTATCCCATTGGAATGCAACCTTACCTGGCTGTTATAAAATGAACTGCATATCATAAAAACAAAATATGCAAGTGAAAATGTGCCATATAATATAACTGATATCTTTCTGGCCTTCTATTCTTATATATAAAACAGTTGTATTTTTTTAGACATACGTTTATAAGATGGAAATAATAATTGCATAATGCATATGTGGAATAAAATTGGACGGAGGTTCTTGAATACTAATTTGCTAGCTGTGTATATTAACACTTTTTAAATGTATGCATGTACAATACTCTTTTAACCATACACTTCCCATATGTCCCTCCAAGTTCAAATTACAATTTAATGAAACAATCAATTTTTTACAGTTTTTCAGAGTTTACCACGGGGAAAATGTACTAAATCGGAGGAATAAAATGGGAACTGCAAAAAAATTCCCCAGTGAGCTGTCGTGTCTAAATAATACCTAGATGAAATAATTCCCAAGAAGTGCTTGTAAAAACCTCAAAAATGGGGAATTTGGGACCCAAGATTGGAATTGGAAGAGAGTAATAACTTTCGCTGGGCAACACTCAACCATTAGTAGAGTGGTAGAAATGATATACGATAAACAATTTCACTCCCAAAATCTTGGAGGTTGAAGGTCTTTTGTGGAATGAAGGCTCGGAGTAAAAGCAATACAATTTGTCGACTGCTCACAAACACAACATTAGCAAAACTGCTGAGTCAAAAGCGGCACTTTTCAGGGGAAAAAAACGAAATGCATTGATGCGTGTGAGGTTGGAGTATACAATTGCGTGTCAAGTAGAGTTTTTTTACCTTTCTGACATCGTTACTATTTGCCATTTAATAAGAATTATATTACAATTGCTGAAGACACTTTTGTTGTTGTTTTTATTATTGTAAATAACTCGTATACAATTATTTATGATCCTAAACGATTGTGGAAGCCTGCTTACAATTCCACGAACAATTACCATTTCAAATGTTTGGCGTTAAGAATAACATTCTTCCATCTGACAGTTTGGACGTAAGGTTTTTCTTGAATTAAGCAGCATATGTGTCTAACCTCAAGCTACTTATTTAATTAGGATTATAACATTGTCAGTGGCAATTATTGTTTCTGAAGGGATAGTTGCAATAGACGTTACTCCATTAGGAATGCATTGTTAAATGTATTGGCCGTGGCATTACTACAAATTTAATAACAGCTGTCACAAATATATATTTTTAAAATCTGAGTTACTTTCTCATTGAAACATAAATCCAAATTAACATTTAAAAAAATGGGCCGATTAAAATGTTTAATACGTGGTTACCAATACTCTATGCTCACTTCCAAATAGTGGAGCTGCTGTATTATAACACGTATTCTCTGATGCCTATTGCAGAGTCCCTTTACGTATCAGGTTTGACATCAGTGGCCCCATTTGTGGATATTATTCCACAGAAAAAAACGGCACTAATAATTTCTTCTTTTCAAATAACACTGAAACTTATTGAGTGCTTTGAATTGGAAAATGGAGAAATTGCTTGCTAGTCCCCTGCAGAAGGTTTGCACGAAAAAATGTTATCAGAGGCATATTTATGGTTTTGGGAATAACCTCTCAACCAACAAGTCAATGCTAGCCCGAATAAAAAAAACACCTAGTGCCTTTAAACAAAAAAATATATACCTTTAGAAAGTTGCTATGTTCTGTATTGAAGGCCGCTCTCACTTATTAATATAGATCTCTTTTAGGAAAAATTTACGTTTTCCAAATAATTCATTACCAGACAACAGTGTATTTGATGATGCTGCGTTGGCAGTGATGCACGAGTGCAATTGAACAGAAAAAAACTCAACACATTCATCAATAACACTGCCTTAAAAAGTTAACATGTATAATAATCGGCAACATTTTGAGCAATGCCCCTTGCCCACAGCACATAAATGAATTGTCAAAAATATGTTAGCATTAGGAAGTTATAATAAAATAAACCCATGTAATATCAGCAAATGATTACGAACATTAGCTGTTGAATAATTCACACTTGTATTTTACCTAATGTCTATTGAACCAACCATTCCCTATCGTTATTTGAAAAAAAAAAACAGCTCTCTTCAAGGAATTCTCTATTTAAATTGTTCTCTTTCTATTTTCCCCGACGAGGTTGCAAAAAAATAGAGAGAGAGAGAGAGGAGTCTGCTCACTCTATCCGTTTTCAACCCTCTAAGCATAATAACAATATTACACTTTTAAATTCCCATTAGCGCTAGATGTCACTTTTAAATCTTGATTTAACGTGAATAATTAAGTTGTTATACTCTACTTCACTCATCTTGACAGTGTGTTTGCTTGGCACTTCTCATTTATCTCACTCTAAAGCATTGCATGATAAATGTAATTACACACACTCTCTCTCTGGAGATGATTTAAGTCACTAGCGTTTGCCACGTACATATTTGAGCTGTTGTCACTGTCAGTTGTGAGAAAATAAGGTATTGTGTGTCGTTTCGTGGCAAGTATGAATAGAATTATACTTGGAATAAAAAAAGCCAATAGTTTAAAAGCGAAATGTGAATGTGTGTCTGTTCAAAATGTTTAGCATACTTCCCAACATGCAACAAACTTGAAATTTGGCATGTGGGTAGTTTCGAGACTGTACACAATGCAAAAAGTATAAACATAGACTTTTGTATTTGGGGGGGGGGGGGGGGGCGCAATAATGGATATATTTTGCACAGCAAGTGTACGGTGACGTCACATCTGTGATGTCACCCGCATGCGGCAGCGTCACACAGTGTGCCTGCTGACGTCACGCATCCCCCGCCCCCCCACCCTCCGCGTCGGCCGTGAATTAATCCAAGACAAAAATCCAAGTCTCGAGCGAAGCCGGGTAGTAAAGCTAGTTGGTATATATAATAGTGTTTCATTCAAATATGATTGAATTTGTTTAAGACTGGAATTGATAGCATTTTGTATTTTTAAGATTATGGTTTATATAATGCAGGGGTCACCATGTAATTCTTTATTTTTATGCTCAGATATTTATAAGACTCAAGCTCCCGAGATTTAAGGCGAGATAAAGAACTCCCGAATCATAAGTCCTTACGGACCAGACAGTAGAGTGCTATGAGGACGCGCGTGTTTTACGATACAGCTCACTAGGGGTGTGTGGCTCAGCGCCAGTCGGCACGCTTGGCTGCCTTTATTCATTTCCTCCTGCTTGGAGCAGTGGGGTTTTTTTTCAGGTTCAGTCAACTTAGGGGGAGGCACTCACACAATACAATGGCTGCAATCAACGCAGGGTTACTTGGATAGAAATGTGGTGTGTCAAGATATAATGCAACCACCCCTGAAGAAGAAGAAGAAAAAAACATCCTGCTAAAAATATGCATGAGTTCTCGGTCGAGGATATGGCCTCATTTGTGTATCCTTGTTTACACACGAGCAACTGAGTGCTGAGTCAGAAACAATTTGGTGAGATGACATTCTCTAAGAGAAACAAACTGTAATTTGAGATGTAAGAGGCATAGTCAGATAGAATAACTTTAGTTTCTGTGTTGATATGAGCAATTTAATCATTTGTAGGTTTACATACTTCCATACTCGTGAAATGCCGTTTAAACTGTTACGGCTGTTATAATGGTGTATTAAAATCATATGCTCCGTACACTCACACGTATTGCCGTATTTTTTTTATCTGTCACATTTTCTAATAAAGCTAGCAGATGATTTAATGTCAGATGGTGTTATATATTTATATTATTTTGGGAAAAGACAACTGGAAAACAGATTAGATTATGTATACATTTGGCAGTTATTGAGTGCAGACTGAAATCCAAATTATGAAATAAGGAGGCAGATGGGAGCAGGTTGGAAAACTAAACTTAATAATGAATTAATAATGAAAAACAACATACGAATGTGACATAAAGAAGATGGTTCATAACCAGTGATATATATATCCTGCCATCGCATATGATCATAAATGTGGATGAGGAAAATGGAACAGAAGGTGATAAGTATCAACTTAAACGTGGACAGGTGCCTGCTTGGAAACGACACTAAGAGACAGACATCGGAATTCCCACGAGCTAATGACAGCATACCGGATGAAGAAGAGTGCGTGGGCTCAGACAGGACATGTCACTGAAAGGAACGATCACCATTGGTTGAGATTTATGACGGAGTGGCAGCCAAAGGGAGAAAATCATATTCTTGGTTCTTTCGGTAAAGTCACGTAGAAGGGAAATATTGTTATTATTCCCTTCTACATGACTTTACCGAAAGAACCAAGAAGATGAATCCCTGCAGTCACGAAAACTTTAAATCGAGAGGGAACATCAGTTTAACACGTAGTAGGCTTTCGCGACCAATAGTATTCATAATAAAGGTTTTTGGGTTAGATCGCGTTATTTATAAATGTGTCGTAACCCTCCACCACCCAACACGGCCAAACAGCAAAAAAGTGTCACATTTACAAAGGACAAATAGTTCACTACTTAGCCCACCGGTGTGTTGAAGAGTGAATCAACATCTTTTATCGATTTAAAGCTTTCGTGACTGCATGGATTCATATTCTTGGTTCTTTCGGTAAAGTCACGTAGAAGGGACGGCTGCTTGCGTTGTGGCCGAAACGTCGTGGGAATTTTATGTTATTATGTTGTATTTTATTATTTTATTATTTCCCTTCTACGTGACTTTACCGAAAGAACCAAGAATATGAATCAACATCATTTAAATTTGAGTACGACGTTTCGCTGGTAATTACATCCAGCTTCATCGGGCGATTTGCCAGAATGGTGAGGCTCTCCTCTTGCTCCCGGTCTTAAATAGAGCAGCAGCAGCAGGGTGACGTCATCATTTAATTCATTAAGGTGCAGTGATTTGAGGCGGGGAGGGTATTGTAATTATATAATAGATTGGTAATCATTCAATTGTTATTCATTGGTATTTGTTTCCCTTATAAGAAATTGTAATTGTATGCCTGAAAGACATGTACTCGACTCTATGTATGTATGTATGTTGAACTTCTTTTGTACCGTACGTAGCCAGCCGTGCTAATTGGAGGTGTGTGACAAGGGCAACACATTCAACACAAACAGCAATTGTAAAGAAATGAGTCATGTTGACGTGCAATGATGAAACCAGAAGGTGGATGGATAAGAGATGGCAGCGCCTTGAGGAGGCCTTGAACCAGCAGTGTACAAATCGTGGCTGCTGATTGTATTCATATGGAATTATATAATGAATATGCAGCGGTAAAATAAGTAGAATATTTGGTCAACGAATATTGTTTTTAGTATCCCATTTGTAGAATAGTTTGCTGATAAACGTAGAGTCTCGATTTAAAGCTTTCGTGACTGCAGGGATTCATCTTCTTGGTTCTTTCGGTAAAGTCACGTACGTACGTCACGTACGTGACTTTACCGAAAGAACCAAGAAGATAAACGTAGAGTCATCTAACACATGCAAATCTGTCTGGCCCTTGAGTAGTCCTAATGAGAAAGCACCAGCAGTGATATAAAGCATTAAAACAAAACGTCGCGTAATCACGTTCCCATGGATTAAATGTCATACAAACTGAAAAAACTTCACACACACGGGATGGAATTGTATTTGTATCACAAGTTGCAGTGGCATGTTTACTTCACCAGCACCGCTTACATTTAATGAGCAACACTCCAGAATATAAAAGGAGAACTAATCGATTAAATAAAGTTGCGGCCTGCAATCACTGGCTGACAATCATGATCAACAGACCAGCTAAAGTTCTTAAAACTAATTTGAGGATTGTAACTGTGCGGCAGGTCTTCAGGGTTGTTGGAATTTTACGTATTACTTTTTCTTTTTTTGTTAAGATTTAGTCTTTGGTTCCTATTCTTCTCAGCTCACTATGTAACACTACAAGGAATTTTTTTTGTAATGAATGGTTAGTACATCATGCCTGTCTTCCTGTCTTACCAAATGTCTCTTATGTATCATACGATGCTTGGTATTTGATGAGATACGACACATACTTTGGCAAACATGTTCTGTTGATTTACCAGTTGTTTGTTTACCACTCCCACGAAATAAAATACACATTTCTAGGTTAACCAATAGAACATGTTGTGATAAACCTACACGTAAAAAGTTAAGTTAAAACACTTCAACCAAATCTCTTCGATCGGTATTTCTTACTTAAAAATGATATCGTAAAAAAAATGTTGTACGGCGCATTTTTTAATCTCACGTTGTTTATGGATGTCGTCCGTACAGGAAGCAGCCCTGTCACTGTGGGTAGAGTACAGCGATGGAACTATGGCCCCTCTCAACGTCTACCATCCTAACGACTACACCCTCGCCGTCAACTCGCTGGACGTGCAAATCGCTTCAGTTGACCAGGATCAGCAGTCTCCGTGGCCTGTGGTCATCGCAGAGGGTGAAGGAAATGGGCGACTTCTGAAGGTGAAGTTAAACATCCGAAGTGTTTGCCAGAAAAACAAGAGGAAAATGACCCTGATGTTGTCCCAGGCTTTTGTGCGAGTGAGGTTTGGAGGGGACATCCAGGATATAGAGAGCCCTGAAGATGTAAATGAAAACGACAGCGCTTTAGACATGCTGCCCAGTGAGCTGGATAATGATTACGAGGTGGAAACGGACACTGATGAAATCACAACCGTAGGGTACACCGACAGAAGCCACCGAGGGCTGCAAATAATAACAACAGACGACCTCGATACAGGGCAAAATGCGGCAGACGAAGAGTTGGAGGCTGTAACTCCTGCAATGAACAAGAACGGGGCTAGACCAAAGCTTTCTTCTACGGTCGGACCCGATTCAGGAGATCAAAGCAACGAGCGTGGGATTCACGTCAATACCGCGCACAAAGGCATGTCAGATTTGCAGATTGGGATGTACACCTTGTTGGGGGTGTTTAGCCTGGCTGTTGTGCTCTTCTTAATCAACTGTGCCAAATTATTTTGCAAGCGCAAGTGTCAAGAGAGACAACCGAGCCAAGAGGAAGAGGTCAATACGTCCCAAGAATGGGTTTCGTTGGGAACTTGCAAGAGGACGACCAAGAAGGAAACGCTATTCTCGCTCGGCTACCGGCAAGCAAGTGTGGTGGACAGTGGTCAAGGATACAGCCAGATTGAGGGCAGCAGCTCACAAGCCAGCGACGTTAGCTACCAAAACAGAGAGTACAGATCGTGCAAACACAAAGACGACCAGATGATTCCATACCACGGCGATGTCCCATTAAACTCTCCGACGACCGAACGGAAAAGGGTGACTTTTTCGACATTCACCGTTGCCGAAGCCGACGACAATAGCATCACCTACAATTTTCCTCTATAGATAAAAACATTTTAATGTTTGGTATTTTGAAGGACTTGGATCGGATAAGAGTATGTATTTTAACAAAATATGATTATAAATATTTGGCTGCTTGATAGGCGCAAGAGCTTTTTATAAAAAAAAAAATACAAAAACGTGAAAACCTTTCACATTGGTACGAGTAAGGATCGAAAATGATTGCTTTGGAAATGTAGATTTTTTTTTTAGGCATGCTGCCATACCGTCAACCAAAAGAAAACGAAGCTGGTGTACTAAGTGAGCAGTGCTGTGCGTGTGGGGGCCACACTGCAATGGACAACGTGACTCGCAGACCTGAACGTATCAACAGCCATACGTATTTCTTCGTGTTGTTTTATTACATCCCTCGTCTATTAAAGCTCGGGGCATTTCACCAGCACAGTAGAAGGAATTGCTTGTAAAATTTGCTGCAGAGACTCTTCTATCACCGCAACGGTGAGTACATAGTCGGTCACGTCATCATCATAACACTGCAGTTTTTTTCAGATGACATTACCATTGCCAGTGTTGATGGTTTGATTATTTATATCGTTGCTATTTATGTAGTCAGTGCTGCTGTAAGAATTTGAAATGCATATGGGTTTTTTTTTTACATTTATTTGTTATTTGTATGATTCTAATTTGCCATTTGTTTACAAATAGCACTGGTGTGGGTGGTAAAGAGATTAATGGAATGTACTGTGTTTGGTTCAGTCACAGCATCTCCCAGCCGGTCTTACTTTATACTGTATAAATGTAAATAGTGTTTGCTCAAATGCTCCTTAAGGGTTTGTTTTGCAAGTGTTGAATAATAAAGCACAATAATGATATGTCTGTTTCTCAACGGCCGTGGAATACATCATCAAGTCTTTTTTTATCGATCATATGAAATGAAATTTAATGGCCCATTTACATTTGGTACAAAAATAACCAAATAAACGTGTGGCCCACTGCTGAAACTGTTCTAATTTCATCAACATTTAACAGAAAATGTTCATATACGCTGCACACTTTAAATGAATAACAGTGCATTTTATCAACATGAAGGTTTCCTTTTAATTTAAGGTGTAACCTTAGCATCGTGTGACACCCAATTATTACTGTTTGCTCGTAGATAATTTCATACATGGATAGCTTCCCCATTCCAGAAGTATAACATTAAATTGCTCATTATCCTGGCAACTACCAATATGAGGTTATCGTCTTTGCATGCATAAGGGCCAGAAATAAATGCCAACAAGAAATGTCCATTAGTCATTGGCAAATGCTATTACTAAAGATTACAGAAAGTTGTTATTTTGGGGGGAAATGCTTTTTATAATATCTGACGTAATATATATTTTTCTGTACACTACACAGTAGTTGTGTGACAACACATAAATAAATAAAACTTAAATACTAACAATGTGAGCTACAATCACTTAACGGTGCATCCTACGGGCTTGAAGGGAGAAACATGGCCATTGATATGAAGTGTTAGGCATTCATTTCACACTGCATAATTTCCGGCTCACTGATAGAGTCGTAGACATGTGACTAATATCCACAACCAGAAGGAGGGGTATACTGGATGTGATGTGCCGGGTGCAAACACATTTTCAAGGCAGAAGAACGGAGCGGACCCGGCCAAAATTAGGCCCTGGTGTTACTGCAATTTAAATTCTGATAATTGCACGTACAATAACATAATTCTATTTCAATAGTCATCAAACATTGACCATGTAAAATGGGGAAATGTTCTCATCCAAGTAAGAGTATAAATTTTGACTTAAAACTTTCGTGACTGCAGTAATTTAGATTATTTGGTTCTTTCGGTAAAGTCACATAGATAGAAGAAAAATAATAAATATTATTTTTATTCACTTTCTTTTTTACTTTTATTATTATTTTTCATATTTTCATATCTACGTGACTTTACCGAAAAAAACAAAGAATAATTAAGAGTATACACCATTGTCTCTGCAATTTATGATTGAGCAGCAGCAGGCAATGCGACACAGAGGGTCAAAGTAGTCCCTGTAGTACAATTTTATAAAGTACAAAGTATTTTAATGCAGTTCCATTCAACTTTTCAACTAATTATTTATTGCTCAACAATCCATTGTACATTTACAACCTCAATTTGTTCCCATCTAAAGAGTGCCAAAACGTTTTTAACAATATAAATGATAAAAACTCTTTACTACTGTACTGATTTTGTGTTTTCTAATGGATAGTTTTAAAATCAACTTTTCCCTTTTCCATACAACCAAACGAAAATATGGATCTTGATTCACGAGACAGTTAAATCCATTTTATATGTATGTGTGTATATATAGAAGTATGCAGTATATTCATTCAATGTATGATAATTGAATGTTAAGTTGTTAACCTATTGTCCTTCCTCTGAATTACCTTGCTTTACAGATCTCATTTTCACGTGATAAAGGATGCTCTAAATACGACTTGCAATTAAAGCTCACATTTACATTGTTGTTGCTGGCTTGTGACTTGGCTTCAATGGTTCATTAACATTAGGAACACACAAAAAAACACTTTGCAGCACTAACGGCAATGCCAGTAAACGTGCATCATTTGTAAATTACGCAACAATGAAAGCAGTCAAAGGGACCATAGCGATGGCAAGCGCTCGCTGTGCAAAATGCGACAAAGGGAATCTTTGAGGTTGCACAGCTAAGCCGAACACGGTGGTCTGCTGACATAATTGAACTGTCTTGAGTTTGCACACTGCATGGGCACGCTTGTATTAAGTGCACCTATCTTTTTTCATGGTAGACAAGATTCAATTCCGTACATGTTCTCGGTGCAGTTTTCAAAGTCTAAGAATTGTGCTTCTTACTTAGAAATTTCCATGTCACATACCATTAGGACGAGAAAACAACTGGGGCATGCCGAGGCTAGATAATTCTAGCTCCTATGAGCTAAAACAAAAGCTGTATTTTTGTGGGTGTTCACAACATACTTACTTCAGTCTGTTTTCTTAGAATTAGATTTTTTTCAGGGGGGAGTATTGTTTTATTAGATTGTATTATGCACGGATTTGCACATGTGTAGTGGGTTCAACTGACTCGCACTCTTAGACTTGGAGGCAGCGCATTTATTTAGTTCCAACACAACAAGACAACGACCTAGGGTGGTAACCACCTGGCTAACTCCACTGGTTACTGAGTAACTATTAACTCCGGACCCGAGACCAACAACATACTGCCCAGGTCCACGTGGTGGAAGACTCGCAGAACGGAGATCGTAGTCGAAGGGTTTCTTCCCCGGGACAGACAACCCCGATCCCTCTCGGGACTCAGCTTATATTCTCTCCAGCGTGGCCGGCTCCGTCCTTGGCCACGCCCCCCTTCCAGAACCGTCAGGAAAAACCTGGGTTCGAATCACGTGACCCCCCTAACCCCCTCTTGGGGGCCCCCCTGTCATTCAAAAAGGTCACGTGTCTTCCTGGGTCAACCAGAGTGTCATGGCCTTACCCGACCTTCCCTTTAGGTCGGCACACACACACCGTGCCCTTTAGGGCCGGTACTGCACCCACAGCATGGTGACATCCAGCGATGTCACTACATCACCCCCCCCCCCTCTCTTTGTAAAACCCAGCCGTCCCGGTTGTCAACTCCCCCATAAAAACAGAATAAAGCCCCCTAGCGTGCCTCAACATATAAATATCAACCGGTATGTACAATATATACACTATATACAGTGACGAACGGGGGAAGGGAACAGAGGGACAGAACACAACAATTGGGCAATAACACAATAGAAGAGAGAGAAAGAGAAAAAAACACGTGGTAACACACAATCTCGGGAACCCCCCCTAGCACCAGCATCACCCACCCTCAACATGTAACAACACCCATGAGCACAATAAAGTCCAGGTTCAGCCAATGACCAATACGACTGACGAGTATGACATCCAACCGACGGTGTAGGAATGTGTGTGTGTGGGGGTCACGAGAACCGGACAGTCTTGGAACGAGTCCTTGTAGCCGGGCCCCCAGGCAAGGTGGGTGTAAGCTCCCTGGGGGTCCCAGGGGGAATTCTAAAATGCCCTGATGAGCAGGAAAGACGGGCGTTCCGCCTCTTGAGCTCCTGGAGATGGAGAAAGGCTGCGGTTTGGGGGGTGTTAAACGCTCAGAACCTTGGGACCTAGCAGAGTTGAGGATGGTCGGGTGGATGACGGCAGCGGTCCGGGGAGGCGTCGTCGCGGAGCGCGGCAACCCGACGAGACGTGTCCCGGCATGCCGCAGTTGTAGCACACGACGGGACAGCTCCCTGGATGAAGAAAGGTCTCCCGTCATTGGTGTTGTCCATCCCGTCGCACCATGCCGTCTCCCCGCCAGCCTCCGCCTTGGACCGAAGCACAGGCTTGGAAGGGCTCCGCATCTTCGGGTGTACCACGCGTCTCAAGTGGCGCGGTGCACACCACCAACCCCGTATGCCGTTTCAAAAGCAGGTGCGCCTGGATGCACCTTGCAACTTTGAGGGAAGATAAATCATCCTCCTCCGTGGCTGGCAGGACGATGTTGAGATCCTTCGCCAGCGTCAGCAACCTTTCGTGGACCAGCGAGTCGACTCAAGCATGGTCCATCTTCGGGAAGGCAGCCTTTGCCAAGGTTGCCTTCCCTCCTCTGCGCAGCGAACTTGTGGCGAACATTGACGGTGGATCGTAAATTGCCGCCATTTGGGCAAAGGCCTGGGGAAGCGTGGCCCTCTCTGTCGGCGGAATGGTGCAAAATGCCGCTAAGGAGTCGTCTCATCGCCTCCGCCACCGTCCATCCCGCAAAATCACAGTTCATCTGGAAGCGACACTTGAAAGCCACCCAGCCTCCTCCCGCAGCCATGAACTCCTTTACAAACAGTAAAGATGGGATCTCAACAGGCAAACTTGGTGGGCTTTCAGATTTGGCGGGCTCTCCGTCCCGCTCAACAAACAAAATGGCGGACGCATGCGTGAGCTGCGCACTGGAGCTTTCCCGCTGGCGGGAAGCAACGATGGAGGACTTGGCTCCGCGCAGCTCCGATGCTCTCTCCTCCACCACCGGCTCCTCACGTTCGAGCTCGGCGATTATCGCGGCCACGGCCTCGAGAAGTTCAGTGAGGTGGGCGCGGAACGATTGGCGCTCTCTCCTTGCCAGCGGCGAGCCATCGCTATGATGGTCGTCCTGCTGCTCCGCCAGTGGCGCCTCACTCCCTTTTTCTGGGGTAGCCATCCCCGGGGCTGTCTGGGGAATAATCCCCTCATCGTCTTTGTCATCCGATAAAGTCCTGGTAGGCTGTCTGCGTCGCGCAAACATCAAACCTAACTTGGCCTATCTTACTCAAAAAGAAAACGTATGGCTACTTCTGATGCCAGTTGTAGTAGATTCAACCGAGTCACACTCAGACTTGGAGGCTGCGCATTTAGTTCCAACACAATGGGGTGACTTCTTCCTTTAACAAGACAATGACCTAGGGTGGTGATCACCCTGGCTAACTAAACTGGTTACTGAGTAACTATTAACTCCGGACCTGGAACCAACAACATACTGCCCAGGTCCACGTGCTGGAAGATTCGCAGAACGGAGATCATAGACGAAGGGTGTCTTCCCCGGACGGACAACCGGCTCCGCCCTTGGCCACGCCACCCTTCCAGAACCGTCAGGAAGAACCTGGTTTCGAATCACGTGACCATCCTAGCCCCCTCTTGGGGGGCCCCCTGTCATTCAAACCGGTCACGTGTCCTCCCGGGTCAACCAGAGTGTCATGGCCTTACTCGACCTTCCTCGTAGGTCGGCACACACACACCGTGCCCTCTAGGGCCGGCACTGCATTTACAGCATGGTGCCATTCAGCGATGTCACTCCATGCACACCGTGCCCCTCTAGGGCTGGTACTGCACCCACAACATGGTGACATCCAGTGAAGTCACTACATCACACACCATGCCCCTCTAGGGCCGGTACTGCACCCACAGCATGGTGACATCCAGCGATGTCACTGCACATGTTCACACGTTAATGCACGATCGTATTACAGTTTTTCCAACTTACAAACATGATTATAGGGTAAGCGACTTGGTGCTGCTGGTTCAGAGCAATGACACAATCTGCCCGGTGTGATGGTTTGTTAGAGCAGGGCTCATCACAAGGTCGGTGTATGACATAAACAGTCGCAGGTACTTAATGCCGTGATTCTATTACGTGGTCGCATTTCACAATTGGGAAGGTTATTTTTAACTTAATAGAGAACATAATGGTTTTCGACACTTGGCAGGGATTATATATTGCACCATTTGGTTACTCATTGTGCTCCATTAGAAACAAGAAGTGGAAAGAAAAAAAATTAGTCATTTTAAAAAGTGCAAACGTGTTGCCATTCTCAAAGTAAATAAAATTATTTTTGATGTGAGCACAAGATAGAACATATATTTAAAAAATCAGATGCAATAAACTATTGTGAAATAACCATGTTGACTTTATTCGTAATTATTGGCATTATATACTGTGGGGCGTCTAACAGAGGGATGCGCTTACTATGGCATTGAAGGAAAGCAGATCAGGCCACAGCTTGTGTAGCCTTTCAAGCATCAGCACACCCCGTTAAGCAATGTCTACCACAGTGGAGAAACTATAACTATCTTATTAACGCTAACAATGTTTTGCAATCTTGTATAGTGCTATTAAACTCTCGCCGTGACTCCCATCATCACAACCATTTCCAACTCCATATCTCTCCAGTGTTTTCACACGTCGCTACAGGACATCTTCATATCAGCTCTCTCTCTCTCTCTCTCCACATCATTCGAAGCTCTCTGAAACCAGTCCGCATTACACCTTTACAACAGCCACCTCTCCATGTGCTTTTCCACAGTTGTCTCCCTCACCACAGAGCTTGCTAGGTCAGCATCTCCAAGTCTCCTTCCACAACACTCAAACATATTCCCCTTGTATCCATAAAATGTCCCTGCTAAGTACCCTTTCCAAATGTCCCTGCTACGTACCCTTTCCAAATGAATTATTTATTCCTGAAAGTCAACCGCAGGGTGAGATGTTTACTCCTTTCCATAGACCAATACACAACGGCTGCTTGGTTATCCTTCCTGTTTACCATACTGCTGATTCAGCCTTTATTAAACACCCCTCATGATACACACAAGATACCCGAGCAGAACCAATCACGCCAAAAACTTGATCTGTTTGTAAGTACGATTTATGGGTGATTTACATTCGTCTACATATAATCATTCACCAACATTACGTTCATCTGTGCCCGTTACAAAACCTGTGCTTGTATCCGACAAAAAATAACCCATACAGTGCAGTAGATGTTAATGAACGTGTTATGTCAGTTTACCACATGTGCTTGTAGTGTCAATGGATGTTAGCTTAAGAGCCATATTCAGTTGCCGAACAATGTAGAGACAGTGTCATACGCCTCCACCGCATGCTTACAACTGTTGGGTCAAAAAAGGGCACTTGGCATTACAGTATTAAATAAGGGTATGACATTGTGTGCCAGTGTCGTAGTTAGGTATAAAACGGGGGGCCGGCAACCAACATGACAAGAAGAGCCATTTTTGGTTTCGAAGTCGGTTTAAAAAAAAAACTCAATATTCTAAGTGTCGCAATGTACGTGAATACGAGACGACCCTTAATAAATAAATGTCACAAAGCAGTCATTAAAGAGCTGCATGCGGCTCCGGAGCCTGCAGGTTGCCGACCCCTGGTTTAAGATAATGATCCACATCCGTTAAATAATAAAGGGATGCTTGCCGTGGTGTAATGGTTCGCACATTTGACTTGCGATCCGACGGTCACCGGATTAGTTCTTCCTCCTGGTGCGACAGTCGAAATAATGGGGCACGTCTTGCGCCTCTGTGCACTCAGCAGTCAGCAGTATGGAGCAAATCACGGTCGAGTGTGGTGGTTGTAAAGTGTGGATACTACCACCTCTTCCAAGACGTCTGACCAGTATGGAAGAGTAGACAAAATACCCGTTAGAAAGAGAGCTCTCTCCGAGAACCGCCTCTCTAGTTGAGGCCCTTCCGGCAGCAGTGGCGCTGTTGAGCCATACAGGGCTGCACCTTTGTCTATGTTCAATTTCTCCTAATAGACACAACTGCGCCGAGCTGATGATACCCGTCTGGCACGCACATACACTCCAAAATATACAGCACTTAGGTTAAAGATAAAGCGGATGTAAATTTCGATTTAAAGCTTTCGTGACTGCAGGGATTCATCTTCTTGGTTCTTTCGGTAAAGTCACGTAGAAGGGAAGTAATAAAATAATAAAAATAAAACATAATAAAATAATTCTCACGACGTTTCGGCCACAACGCAAGCAGCCGTCCTCAGGTGAAGACCAGGTCTGTCGGGGAGACAGCGTCTGAATGACAGACCTGGTCTTCACCTGAGGACGGCTGCTTGCGTTGTGGCCGAAACGTCGTGAGAATTATTTTATTATGTTTTATTTTTATTATTATATTACTTCCCTTCTACGTGACTTTACCGAAAGAACCAAGAAGAAAGCAGATGTACTCTGCTATTGAGAGTTCCCACCTCTACCTATAAAAAGAGCACAGATACATGCGACTTTCATGTTATTTTCCACACAGTGTGCCTCGTGGTCTTGTAGTGTCTCAACTGTGCCTTCAAACGCCTGGCAAGTACTCACCCCCCCCCCCCCCCATGAGCACCATCAGCATTAACCTCCTAAACAACAATGCTACTTATATAGCGCATGTTACATGCTAATTCATGGCATAACAATGATGAGAGAAAAAAAACCCACAAATATTACACCTGCCTAAATATATACCGTTCGACCTATCAACAGTTAGGGTAGTCTTAAAAGTAACTAAATCTATGTTGGCCGAGTGGTTTTGGAGGAGTAATCACAAGGAAGAGATGCAGTTCCTCAAAAAATGTGGTTCGAATGTCCCAGGAAGAAACGAATTGTACTAATGATTTAACTGTCATCTAATACTGCACACACATACAAACTATAAATGGGAAAAAAAACTTTTTTATAGTGTTTGCACCAAAGTAAAAATGTCCAAACTGCTGCGCAGCAACTAAAGCTCTCCATTTGACATACGAGAAGCTCAAAGAATTGACCCCCACGGGAAGCTGAGCTGTGTCTGATTCCAGGGATGTGACACGCTGAGGAGTATGGGTGTTCTATCAGTAGTGGATTCACATATATGTCACACGGCTTGGCTTTTGAACAGACATTGATCTTACAATTGGTAATAAAAAAAGAATAATTGAAAAACCATAAATCCCGAGGTGAACGTACGTACATAAATGGCATGGGGATGCGTCACGAGACAGCGATTTTGTAATTCTCTCAAAAACTCTTAAAGCTGTCTGCTGAGCTGCTGGAGATAATTACACTCAAGAGCAGTGGTTCTTAACCTGGAGTGCACGCACCCTCTGGGGGTGCGTGATGCCCTTTCTGGGTGTGCGAAACATGGCCAGATTTTTTGAGAGGGTAAATCATCAAAACACCAATTAAACACGGGCACGTCAGTACAACTATTTTGTTTCATCAAACCAATGTATTTATTACTATTGCGAACCAAAGGGATGCAGGCTGCAGTAAAAGTTAAGAACCACTTCTTTATATGCTACAATTAGAATGGAAAATAATTATCTTAGACACAGGTAGATTAAATTTTGACTTAAAACTTTCGTGACTGCAGGAATTCGTATTATTTGCTTATTTCGGTAAAGTCACGTAGATACAAGAAATAATAATACAAATAAAGTGAATACAAATTGTACGACGTTTCGATCGCAACACAAACGGTCGTCATCAGGAAAAGGGGTTAGCTTCTGAAGGCAAACTGTTCATAAAGGTTTGGAGATGGGCGTAGCCCAAGTGTATCAGCAGCACCAGCAGCATAGGTGGGGCAGCAATGCCAATGCAGCAGTAATGCCAATGCAGCAGCAATGCCAATGCAGCAAAATGCCGCCAAGAAATCACTGCACCCCGCTCCACGCACCACACTGCTGACGGTGGAGGTTGATTGACAAGACATATTTCCAATGATGGCAGAGTCTATAACCTTCCTCTCGGTTGAAACTGTGTCTGTATATATGGATGGCTTCATTAATGAATCTTTGTTGATAGCCAGTAGGCTTGCAAACGAAATCTATTTCGTGTGAGCCAGCCGCATTAAAATAATGATCAGCCACGGCAGAAGTATTGGCCCTACCGTGTTTCAAATCTGCCTTATGTTCACGAACACGGTCCGCGACATGTCGCTTAGTTTCCCCAATGTAACTGCTGCTGCAGATACAGCTTAGTTTGTAGACGCCGTAGTATTGCATGTCAGGAATCTTGTCCTTCACAGATGGGATCAGATCACGAATTTTATGTACTGTGCTAAATCGGACATGGATCTTGTGTTTGTTCATGATTTTGGTAATATTTTTGGTTACCCCTGCTATGTAAGGTAAGGTGATGGTTTTGATTGGATCTTCAGATGGCTCCTTCCTCATGGTTGGGGTGATGGCTTTGCGGATTGTGTAGTCAGAATATCCATTCACCTTGAGAGCTTGGTATACGTTTTTGAGTTCACTGGTTAGGTGTTCATGGTCGGAGATGCAACGAGCTCTATGGTGTAGCGTTTTGATGAGGGAATTATTCTGGGATGGATGGTGGTGGGAATCAGGATGTAGGTAGGTGTCAGTATGGGTTACTTTCCTGTAGATAGAATGGCTCATTGAGCCATCTGGTCTCTTTTTGATTCGGACATCCAAGAAAGGTAGCATGTCATCCTTTTCTACCTCCATGGTAAATTTGATGGCTGGGTTATGGAATTGATGTGGTTGAGGAATTGGTTTAGAGCCGGTCGGCCATGTGGCCAGATGACAAACGTGTCATCCACATACCTATTGCACAAGAACGGGTGTAGAGTGGATGCCTGAATGGCGTGAGTCTCAATTTTTCCATGAAAATATTGGCTACAACCGGATATAATGGAGAACCCATTGCAGTGCCTTCAGTTTGTTTGTAGAATGTTCCATTCTAGGTGAAATGTATATTGGTGAGGCAGTATCTCACCAGGGCCGGTACATCAGCATTCAATCCTTGTTGGACCAAATCTTCAATGATTGCAATGATATCAAGCACAGGAACTTTAGTGAACAAAGAAACTACATCTAAATTGACAAGTAAATCACCTGGGGACAGTGAGATGTCTTTAATTGATGATACCAGGTGAGCTGAGTTAAGTACAGATGAGGTGGTCTTACCAGTAAATGGCTGAAAGGTCTCAGACAGATTACTTTTCAATCACATAGACATACAGTTTAAAATGTTACGTAATGCATTTGTAGTGGATTCAACTGAGTCGTAGACGTACTCTTTGGAGGCAACACATTTATTAAAACCAAAACAAAGGGGTAACTGCCCCTTTACCAGATAACAACCTAGGGTGGTGGACCACCAGGCTAACTACACTAATTACACTGGGAGTAGCTACAACGGACTGGACCACGTGTTGGTGGCTCTTCAGGATGTAGAACATAGATCTTCAGGATAACAACAGCAACGCCGAACCCCGGTCCCTCTGGGGACCCAGCTTATATCCTCACTGGTCGTGGCTGGGTCCGCCCTTGGCCACGACCACCTTCTCGGAATCCTCGAGCAGGATCTTTCCCTGACATGTGACCACCCCTGAACCCCACTTGGGGCCCCTGTGTAGACTTTACCTGTCATGTGCCTTCTCGGGTCAACCAGAGTGCCATGGTCTACATTAACCCCATTCATGACCGGCACTCTCACACCCCCTCCTATAGGGGACAGCACTGCACGCCGAGCGTGGTGCCACTCGGCGCTCTCTATCAGCGCTCACCGAGCCCCTCTAGGGCTGGTACTACACCCACATGTACGGGGTGTCCGCGATGTAAATACATCGCACGCCATGCCTCGCTAGAGCCGGCATTACCCAGTGACATCCACGATGTCACCACATACGTGATGTACGCGATGTAAGTACATGGCACGCCGTGTCCCTCTTCTAGGGCAGGGACCACACGGTGACGTTTGCGATGTCACTACACATTTAATTGTGTGACAGAGGGGAATTATAATCATGCTTTTGACAGGCTAGCCACAACATATTTACCAGGCCTAAATTTATTAACTCCCCTCCTGATTTGATGCATTGTCGTGACTGAGAGTTGTGATTGGAATTGAGATATTAATTCCAATACTGGAAATTGTTTTATCATTGTCGTGCATTGTAGCACCTCTAGTAGCTGCAGGGTGCCATTTGATAAAATATCATTTAAAAATGTGTTTTTCAAAATAATATATTCTTACACACAAGGTTTGATGCATGTGGAGTGGGTCAATAACTAGAGGAGAGTCGCTTCTGAGGCAACACGTATTTTTATTAACAAATAATCCCTAACACAAAGGGGTTACGGCCCCTTACACCCGATATGCCTCTCACTGGCTATTCTAATCCTTCTTGAGTGAAGCTTGGGTCTTCACTGGTCTATAAGCTAGAGCCGACCCTAGCCAGGGGTATGACTCTGCCCGTGGGCTCTTCTCTTCAGTCTTCACTGGTATAGCTTAGAGCCGACCCTTGCCAGGGGTACGGCTCTGCCCGTGGGCTCTTTTCTTCAGTCTTCATTGGTATAGCTTAGAACCAACCCTTGCCAGGGGTACGGCTCTGCTCATCGGGCTCTTCTCTTCAGGAGGCTCTTGATCTTCGGGTGGACGACGACTGCCTGGACCGTTCAGAGGTCCGGCTTTTATACAAGTCCGTGGCTTGCTCCTCCCCTGGCCACGCCTTCCTTCCAGAACCTTCCACCAGGTTTTGGGAGGGTGACGTCATCACCCAGCCCCCCTCCAGGGGTCTGCGTTCCAGGATCCGTTTTCCTATCGGGGTTACAGCCGGCCTCTTGGGCCATCGTCCCCTGACACTAGGCTCAGTCACACTACCGCCCCCTATTGACACGTGTGGGATACTAACGGCTGACAGCATGAGGAGTGCATAATAATACCTCTACACATGTAACCTGAGCAAAATGGTTACTATTTGTCAATGCATCAATACGTTGTTACTCTTCTACCATATTACTCAGCGGCTTATGGAATTACCGATATGAAAGAAATATAACATCTTAAAAATAAATAACGTTTGCAACAAATATAGGATGACCAGATAGCTAATGTTATGCAAAAAAGGAAGAAAAAACATCGTGACATCGCTTCGTTTTGAAAGAAGAATTAATGAGATTGGCCAATGTCAATTCAGTATAACTTTCTTTGACCAATGTTAAACTAAAATTGCCAATGTTAAACTTTACTTTCCCTCGTGTTAATAGTGCATATTGTAAGTCTTCACCTGGAATTAAGATGAGCCAAAATGTAATATTCATTGTAGTAAACGTACATTTTGCCCTATAGAATACTCTAGTATGCAATGGTACCCAGAGGACATATTCAAAGTAAAATAAACCCAGTCAAACTGGAAAGGCTAAACATTTAAATTTAAATGCACTATGGTATCATCCCTACGATACCCATGAGAAAATATATCTTTGAAATGATGATTTCTTTTTTCTCAGCAAAGTAGTATTTTTAAAGGCAAATATTGCAATTGCCCCAAATCTGTTTGCAAACCTCCAGGCTGCATCTACCCCTGTGTGCATGTTTCAATATGAGTTAAATAGAGGTGGTCTTGTGTAACTTTTTAATTGGACCTTTAATTGTCCGTTAAATCAAGCAATAAATATAAGGCCAAAACATAAAAACCACACTGAAATGAATTATCATAAATCAAAAATGCACAGCCCATCTTAACCGCTTTGCATTGCTGATTTGGAACACTTATTGTTTTCACATATATCGCTTTGTTAGTTTGTGCATCTGAAAGCTTTTACAATTTCTGCATTAAAGAATTTTCAAACAAGAGTGTGGGCGTTATACATACTCTATCTGTGTAAATATTTCTGTAATAAAATAAGATGGATTTATCATACAGTCTGGATATGAGCAAACTGTATATAAGCACATGTGTCATAAGCAACACATGCTTACATTGCAGTGGTATAGGGGAAGGCAAAGGAACACTTCTGACACAGGCACCCTAGTTCGGGTGTGAGTACATCTGACCTTGCTCCAAGGGGTGTAGTTGTAATGCAGCTTCTGCTGTACCTGACACTGGTTTGTATGCTCCATATATAAAATGAAATATTGTACCATAGAATAGGTGTTTTTTAGAAGAAAAATCTGAGACATTGATTATGAATAAAAGTTTAGTGGCCTTGGGTAGAATGCATCCTTTGAAGGGATGACGGCCAATGGATGACAAGTGACACAATGGCAGCCTGAATGAGAGAACACTTTGTCGTGAAAGATGCAACACAGAATATCCCTGGGTTTGTTCTTCCACGAAGCTCATGGTCCATCCTAAATTGCGTCCACTACACAAACCAGATGCGGATACCTGATGCGCAAAAAGGGAAAATAAAAAACCTTCCAGTGTGCGACTGCGGTCATCCAGAACAGACCGTACAACATATAACGACGCAACGCCCGATCCACAAATTGTAAAGGAGACATCACGGCGATACACTCAACTGCTCCTGACCCGGTTATCTGGCTTGACCACCTGAATGCGAAATTGTAGTTGTTTCTCTGCATCTACATCAGCCGTACGTTAGAAGAAAAGGAATGAGAGAACGTAGTAGTAGGTTTTTACCCTTTCGACTGGTCCAAAAACTAACACCTTTATACAAGGCATCATGTTTGCAATAACCACAACACAAGCAGTCAAAATGCAAACAAAAAGAAACAACTCTGATAATGATAATGATATGCACTGTCCTTGAAGTTGATAGGTCCAATCATTATCATTATCAGAGTTGTTTCTTTTTGTTTGCATTTTGACTGCTTGTGTTGTGGTTATTGCAAACATGATGCCTTGTATAAAGGTGTCAGTTTTTGTACCAGTCGAAAGGGTAAAAACCTATTACTATATTTTGCCACTGGTAAAAGAGATGTCTCATAGCATAATGAGAGAACGTGCCTGAGAATACAGCCACTTTGGAGATGGAGCAATAAGAACAGCTCACGAACAGATGTGAGATACATGGTGGCATTGCAAAATCTTGAGTGTTGTCACTTTCATCCAGCAGTGGATACAGACACAATGCCTGATGATGTAGTGTATGCATATACTCTTAAATAATAATATGCTTGTAATTAGAAATTGCAAAGCATAATGTAAGAAAACAATGGAAAGCTCACAACATATTGCAATGATAATCAGCGAACATTGGTGTCATAAATATACAATTCCCTCAATATATTATAATTGAATGCGTTCGTAATTAAGTAATCATGTACAGCCGTTTGTAAATTCACCGTGTGACGGAGGCCTCCTCATGCCAAGTCAGTCATGGAGTTGGTTCGACCAAACGTCACCATACTAGTCAGTGCGGGTTGATGAAGGGAAGGAAACGGACATGGTTCAGACATGACTCATCACCGATGTTCATCGTGGCTGAGAATTGACCACAGGTTTGGAGTACAATGTGTGAAAAACTGTGCCATTCCTTTCCCCCGACCATAAATACATGTATTTAAATTGAATGTCTGCTGCTGGGTAACGTAACCCAACAGTTTTATTTTGATTCTTCGTTAATTATATAACGATTTAGTCTAACTTATCAATGTTTCCTCAGAATCGATCATTTAAAAAAAGGTAGCAAAACTAATATGCACCTTTGCATTAGAAAAAAACTTAATATAAAAAAACATTGTGTGGTGCATAACCAAGTTTGACGTTTAAATAGACAACGAGCAAAGCCTGTTACGCCCTTGTAGTTGACTGAAATCTGTTGTTTTCTTTGTCATGATCTTACAGCACTTCAGTTGATGTGGTCTGGGGTTTTTCTTGTTATTTAGCTGCCTTACCCAAGCTTGCGTTTAGTGTTTAAAAATTCGCAGGAATCGATGCACTTTTGCAATTTGTACTTACATACTTTATTAATTTATAGTGAAATATATCATGGGACCTTATCGCCAGTATCAAAGTATGCAAATTAAGAACGAAGCCTGTCTCTGTTGTAGGCCAACCAGTTGCAAAGAGAATGCATATATTATCAGAGGATGTTTGTTTACATGTTCCCCACCAGTACGTGTGGTGACTGCAGACTTGATTCCTTGCAAAAAGTTTCTATTTGGTGTTTGAACATCTTAACACCTCATGTTTTATCGCCAGAAATGGTAAAACCTATTCGTATTATACTTTGCACTCATATCGGTTTTTTTTCATTGGTCGTCGTTGTTGTTGTAACCTGACCCACCCCTACTGAACATTTGTGATAAAAGAGCTTCGTTGCTTATCGGATTCCTCCAGGATAAATAAAGATTCCGATTAACAACTATTTAATTATTTCACATTTGCCTTAAGATCGACAATATATGGAGTGAAGCATAAAAAGTACGGCGGAATATTCACTATGGGAGAACCACATGCCATGGTCACCAATTCAAACAATGGATTCGAATTCAAGTGTAGAATTCTATTCTCGTCTTGCGTATAGCAATAGATTCAGGAGCTAAATAACAATGTTGAGGTCTGCTGAGCCCAAGAGGGTCGACAGGAGAGAGTTTGATAGTAGGTTTGCCATTCCTCCTTCATTGAATAAGACCAGACTACAGTGGTTGACTATACGGTCCATAGTTTGTGTTCCATGTCCACAGTCGCCTGCGTGACTTGTATAGAATTTTCTATTTATGAAGGAAATGTGCTCATCGGCTTGTTGAGCTCCTTATGCGGTTGTATGGTGACATCGGTGTCTTTGAGACATGTCAAAGTCAGGAGGTGCGATGTTTTGGTCTCTAATGAGGTGCTTTTTCTGGATGTTTGAGTTGTTCCACTCTGTGTCGCCAGCATTCTTTTGGATCTGGATGAGATTCTAGGATGGTGACAGCACGATCCTAGAAGGGTGATCGGGTCAGCAACGAGTTTTCATTGTCGAGGTCTTGGTTGATGGGTAGGTTGTTGTTGGCAATAAAATGTGTAAGCTCCCTTGCAGTTTGCATGTCTCTTGATATTTGGTGGCAGAATGTTCACCAGAACAGGAAGCCGGGGGTATGGCGTCGGTATCGGTGTTCTGGTTATGTATGTACTATATGTTGAACTTCTTTTATCACTGTATGTAACCAAACGTGCTAATTGGAGGTGTGGGGGGGGGAGGACAACAAACTAAACACACACAAAAAAGTTCTAAAGAAAGCAGTTCTAAAAAAACAGTTCTAAAGAAACATTAGGTTATTTAATTGTGTATCTAGCAGTTTTTTTTATAGTTACTGCACCAGACTGGATCAGACTACTTTTCCACTGCGTAGATCAGAGATAGGGTGGCAGTTCGCAGCACATCAGCTGATGCACACACGGTTGTTTCTGTTTAATGCGGGCCTTGAAGTTCAGGTTCCTACCCATGATGACCCGTAGATATATTAGAGTGGGATCATACCAAGCTGCACTACTCCAGAAGGACATATTAAGGGTGGCATCTGCTGCACGATTATTCAGACGGAAAGCACTTGTGGCAGGTTACTTATATATGTTCAATTGTGACAGTGCTAGTTCCGAGCCTTGAGGGAGACAATTGTTGATAATTATCTTGCGGCTGTGTTTACCAGTGAAGCGTGTTGCTGAGTATCGTACCGATTATCTTTACAGGAAAACGACATCTGATGATATTGGGATAACTTCAGCAGCAGGCCACGATACCAAACAGTGTCATCGGCAGCAGAGAGGTCAATCGTTGCCGTGCCGGTTTTCTCTTGACGCTGAAAACCAGCTCCTATGAGGGTGGTGAAGTACATCGATCTGTTCGCAGCAGCTATGGCCAGTTGGAAATCCAGCTCATTCGGGAGGCAGTTGGGAGTCGATAATGGGGGAAAAGTCTGGGCAAGCATGGCACGTTCCGTCAGCTTGGAAGTGAAGGACAAGATGGATCTTGGCCTGTAGCTGGAGAGAAAGTCTTATGCCTTCCTGGGCTTCAGAATGGCGATGGCTTTGGCTTCTTTCCATTCCAAATGTAGATTATGTTTTTTTTTCAGTTGGGATCAAATCATTTAATATT
The DNA here is from genome assembly GCF_015708825.2 of Lethenteron reissneri. Classification (NCBI taxonomy): domain Eukaryota; kingdom Metazoa; phylum Chordata; class Hyperoartia; order Petromyzontiformes; family Petromyzontidae; genus Lethenteron; species Lethenteron reissneri. The sequence continues at coordinate 7,140,502 of NC_083805.1, forward strand.
CTGCAGTACAAAGTGTTTCTTTGCACAGCTAAAAAAAAGTGCATGGAAATTCCCAATTTGAATGCATAACTTTTTCAAATTATTGAACATCAACCGTATTACACAATTGAAAACTTTTAAACAAAACAAGGTCCTGAGTTCACACTGTGAGCATCAACCGTATTAAGATTCTGCTCTCCCTACGTTCTCTTGCAAAAAGCCGTTCAATTAACTCACCCTTAAACTCCAATTGGAAGCTATGAGAAGCATTAGTCAGAGTACAAGAGTTCTTATTCATCTTAATAATATTACATATCCAAACACTGATCCTCTCACTACACAATGAATGTGAGACTCCACATACTAATATAAATATTTCTTTATTGTGTTTTCTTCATATTTTTTTTCTTGAGGTCACATTATACACTATAGAAGTGGTCTAACTTGTATTATGGATGATATTGGTCACGAAAGCCTACGTGCTAAACCAAATATGTAGGAGTGCCCCATGAGTACTCGTGTCTGGCTCTGCTTACAGCAGCAATTGTAACGGGGCTGCTTCTGCTTCTTCTGCACATTTTTCCTGTTTGAGTGAAAGTTGCATTGAGCTGCACTCGAACTGCCTGGGCGTCGCACACAGCTCCCTAGCTGCCATTTGACAACCCCTGGCATATTGTTGCATTTCATCGGGTCTTGGAAGCAAATCAGGGTTACTCCTGGATCGTGCTTGAATATGTGATATCTGTGAACAAGACAGGTGCTATGGAGCTACTTTGTCAACATTGCAGCAAAATCCATGGTTGCACTCTACTATGCCCCAACATCTATGTTCCCCGCCTTTACCAACTCGTGCTGACGAGCAGTGATGAAGTACACTCAAGTATGATAATTGGTTTATTACCCTTCTATCTGGCAACAAAACTGACACCTTTTTTTCAAGGAGTCATGTTTACATAGACCACAATACCTGCAGCCATAATGCAACAAAAAACATAACTCTGATAATATGAGGTTCCAATGGTACACTCAAGTAACCCCATGTCTCACATGGTTTGTGGAGGTCCTCGTCCAGCAGTGGATTGACAAAAATGGGCCTGATTATGTTGGAACAACATTGTACAAATGGGCAACTGAAATCTACATCATACTATGCTTGCAAGCTATGGATATATTTGTATTCTGACAGATTAGAGTCAACAAGCACACAACTCAAAACTGTAGACATGCTTGTCAATTCATCTTAGTGTCATAATTAGTGTTGACCATCGGAGCATGTTATCTACATGCAGCTCAGAATTTTGTTTGTGTGTATTGACATTGTAACAGCAAAATATTTCTGTCGGTCAGAAAAATGGAACCCATGCATTGAATGAAAATTGTATTTATATAACAGAAAACACAAGACCATCCCTCTCCACACCAGCCTCTATACGCCTTTCAGTCATGGGGTTTCTTTGACCATATTTCACCACACCGATCAATTGCGGATTTGGCAAAGCGGGCTCGGAACCAGTTGAGATATCACTCACCAATGAGGCCATTCGTAATCGAACGTTGATCTCCAGGTTCATGGCACAGTACTCTAAACAGTCCACCCACACTTCCGCTGCTGATAATTATCATAATTAAGAACTCTCAGACATTATGCGAAGTTAATTAAATAAAGGAACTATGTTAGGATGAACCAATGTTCTCACAAAATGTTTTGTAGCTAAGTTAATTTGTCTTACATGTAATGTTTATCCTAATTAAACCTGACAAAATGTTTCAATAGAAAGCTATTAAGCTGAAGTTAAACAAGTGAAACTTTCCGGTAAAGGTATTGCTATAACAATTCTGTCTTTTCTCCATTTATCAGAGCTTGCAAAATAGGTAAAATAAAATTGCATGTTAGCCCTGCAGCATGCGGCCTTGTCCTAAACATGTTATTTGGTTGCACGTGCAGTAGTACTATGATTGGCTGAGTCAGAGCACATGGGTCAATATCAAATCGTGAAGGCAACATTTTTTTTAAATGTTACACAGGATCCATAAGCTTCAAATCAAGATTGTTACACAGGATGGCAATGGTACATTTGAAAATAACTTCGGACGAGGTAAGTGTAGCTCAAATGTATGGTTTATTCGCAGATAATGTGAAAACACATAGAGACCATACTTAAAGAGGCTTCACTCCAGAATGTGCCCCGAGCTCTCTCTCTCGGGCCCCTTTTATATCTTGTACCCCCCTTTCTAGCAGGTTCTCCTATTTATTCCAATCCCCATTTTCAACGGTTATCAACTGTCCCTCATTAATAATTTTAATCCTCCCGCCTCTTCCCTTTTCACCAATTTGATTTGAATGCTCCGATGCCTTCCAATCAGACTGGTGTGGTGGCGTCTCCGACCAAGTCGGTTGTCAGTGGCTCTGCTCATTTTAACTTGACCTGCCTGTGAATCGTTAAGACTTCTGGCAGGCTATCCCCACACATAGACACAGGGTTGGCCGCAAGGCCTAACCCTTACACATTGCATAGGATAACTGGATATCTGTATTTATTACTTTAAATAACACATATTTTGGTAATTTGCTCTAATTGTCGTAGGTCACCTTGTTTATCGACAATAGCACATACAATACAACTAGTCTTATCGACGGTCATGTGGGGAACAAACATAACATGCTTTAATCCAAGATGTTATCCGTGAATCTATTCCACTTAACCGTGAAAATTACTGCAAATAAGATTAATTCACGGCCACGATTCCTTTTATCTGCAAAACGATTGTGGATTAAGAGCTGTCCCGCAATGCAGGATGGGGGAAAACGTGCAAATAATTTCAGATAATCGGAAGAATGGGTGCACGAATAATTATAATAGTTATAGTGCAATGTTTTACTCGTAGGCCGAGCAGATCCATTTCCTTGGGCTAGATTGCCGTGCTGAGTATAATCGAGCTCGCTGGGAGGGGTCGTCCGGGCAGGAGGGGAGGGGTGTAGGATCGTATCTTAGGCCCTCTCAGCATGTGCTGTAATGATGATGAAAGACATGGGCTCATTTAAATCCGATTATAAAAAAAATTTTGCTGCAGAACAAGCACAACGAAGTCGTTTTAACATAGGATTTTGAAGAACATTTTAGGGATGCAACAGAGTTAAACGTAGGCTTACCAATGACAGTATTTTTTCAAGTCGAGGGAGATACTGCACCCAACGCTATCTGTAACTTGAAACCTTAGACTCAGCAGTACAAGCATTGGTGTTATACCTGAATATGGCACTATTTAAGTAAACACATTATTTAAATCTCCACTCGGCAAGCACAGTTGTCTTTTAAAATAATTTAGAATACAGCACATGCATTACGATCGGACATTGTGGCGCAGGACAGGGCAGCATGCAGAAGGTTGGCAAGGACTGGGCCCCACATGAGTGGGACAAACGCGTGGAAGAAGGCGAAGACGTGTACACAGAGAAGGGAGAAAATAACATAGCTTTTCTGTTCCTAGAAATGTGTATTATAAATACTTTTGTAGAAATTTGAATAATAAAGAAAAACTGTAACACTGTAAATAAACACTAAAAAATACAAATATAGTCAGAAATTGAATGATCAAATAATTGTGTGCAACAATTCAAACATTTTGCATTGTATAAATGTAAGATTGTCCCATTCCTTGTCTGAAATGAAAATCAATTTGGATTATTTTGCATTATGAGTATGGAAAACCACATCTTGAGTCATAATAAATCCCATTGTAAGCATATTCTACAATCTGCATTTTAATCTGAGGCTGTGCAAATAACCGTACAGAATATGCAACACCGACATGTTAATTATAGAATTTTATTGCATGCACAAAGATCAGTAGGATTGAAAATTCCTATCTACAGAGCGTACTTGTGGATGTACAAGCACCTGTATCCATAAGTAGAATAGACCACAATAATCATCGTTACCTGAATATGTATATGTATATGGACAATCATTTTGTAAGAATACAGTATGTACTTTTCTAAAGTTAGTGGCATAGCGTATATAAATAAAAATGCCACCTATGTATATCCATGGGCATATGCAGTGTTCATTTACCAAGTATGGATATATTAAGAAACATGTTCATTTGCATATGTTATGCCACCTTGTTGGCACAGTGTGAGCAGCACATCCCTTTATTAAATTGTCCCCACTACTTTCGTGGAGATGATCTTGCATCTTCTTGGTTCTTTCGGTAAAGTCACGTAGAATGGAAATAATAAAATAATACAAATAAAACATCATAAAATCATTCTCACGACGTTTCGGCCACAACGCAAGCAGCCGTCCTCAGGTGGAGAACAGGTCTGTCGAGAAGACAGAGAAGACAGAGTCTGAAATTTTCAGACTGTCTGAAATTTTCAGACTCTGTCTGAAATTTTCAGACGCTGTCTGAAATTTTCAGACGCTGTCTTCTCGACAGACCTGTTCTTCACCTGATGACGGCTGCTTGCGTTGTGGCCGAAACGTCGTGATAATTATTTTATGATGTTTTATTTTTATTATTTTATTATTTCAATTCTACGTGACTTTACCGAAAGAACCAAGAAGAAGAATCCCTGCAGTCACGAAAGCTTTAAATCGAAATGATCTTGCATTTTAATGTGTTGGCGGAACTCAGGTGGACGGTATAATAAATAAATAAATTTGCTATAATTACTTATTTCACGGCGATTCGCAACCCCAGGTCATAAAATCTTGTTCTCGTGATGTCAAAGCAGTCGGAATACTACACTGCTTGATCATATTGGCACAAGACAGAGGAAAGTGCAAACAACTGGCGAAACGTTCAGTGGACACCAACGGTCTATCTACCCATCGATCATGATGATGTTGATGTTCTCTTCCATCCCCCACTGTGAAAGTTGACACTTGTTATGTATCTTGTACAGCCGCTAAGAGATTCTGTAGCATTCAAGCGGTAAATTAAAGCAAATCCTCATCTCAAATGTTTAGCAATACATAACTATCCATACGTAACTATGGTTAATTGAAAAAGTTATTTCTTTCAATTCTGGAAAGAAATGTTGTTAGGTTATGATGCAACATGAACCTAATTATAATTTGCATTCAACATTAAATTGTTCTTCATAATCAACGTTTTTGGGTTTAGATCGCGTTTATTTATAATGTGTCGTAACCCTCCACCACACATTTTTACTGATTGGCCGTGTCGGGTGGTGGAGGGTTACGACACATTTATACATAAACGCGATCTAAACCCAAAAGCGTTGATTATGAATAACATTGGTCGCGAAAGCCTACGTGTTAAATTAAATTGTTCACCCGTATTTGTTGTTTGTCTGTTTTCCCATTTACATTCCAATTGTGCTAATCATATCAATACATTTACATCAGAAACTCTTGAGGCTAGCAAACGTCAAAATAACAACCCAAGGAATGTCAGAGAATGAGTTCGTCAGTCATTTCAAACGGCCTTTTTATCCATATGAGAGGCATGCTGTTTATATACGAATAAAATACTAATGTTTGGCTCATTTCAGTAACAAAAAAAGTAAGCAAAACATTTATTTCATGAGATGCATTTTTGTGTTCAATTATTGGGGATGAGTAACTAGGCTAAGACGATAAAAATTACTCATGTCTTTGAGTTATATCACGGAAATATAAATGTGTCGTGAAACCCACCACCACCCAACACTGCCGATTAGCAAGGTTTGTAAACAATACGTGCCAATTAGTGACGACTTCGGCACACCCGGTGTGTGTTGGAGTGTAAACCCAGAACATTTACGATTCGAGCACGATGTTTCGCCAGTAATTACAACCAGCCTCATCAGGCAACAGCCAGGAGTGTCGAGAAAGCCTCCTGTTTCGCTCTTAAATAGAGGGGTGAATGTGATGTCATCACCTGTGAGCCAATCAGGTGCGAGGACCAGAGGGGGAGGGGGGGTAATGTATTCATAAAAAATTGCAATGGATATCTTTTGGTTGGGTTATTCACAGTAAACATACATAATGTATATTATTATGATGTACAGTGAGGGAAAAAAGTATTTGATCCCCTGCTGATTTTGTACGTTTGCCCACTGACAAAGAAATGATCAGTGTATAATTTTAATGGTAGGTTTATTTGAACAGTGAGAGACAGAATAACAACAACAAAATCAAGAAAAACGCATGTCAAAAATGTTATAAATTGATTTGCATTTTAACGAGGGAAATAAGTATTTGACCCCTCTGCAAAACATGACTTAGTACTTGGTGGCAAAACCCTTGTTGGCAATCACAGAGGTCAGACGTTTCTTGTAGTTGGTCACCAGGTTTGCACACATCTCAGGAGGGATTTTGTCCCACTCCTCTTTGCAGATCTTCTGCAAGTCATTAAGATTTCGAGGCTGACGTTTGGCAACTCGAACCTTCAGCTCCACAGATTTTCTATGGGATTAAGGTCTGGAGACTGGCTAGGCCACTCCAGGACCTTAATGTGCTTCTTCTTGAGCCACTCCTTTGTTGCCTTGGCCGTGTGTTTTGGGTCATTCTCATGCTGGAATGTCCATCCACGACCCATTTTCAATGCCCTGGCTGAGGGAAGGAGGTTCTCACCCAAGATTTGACGGTACATGGCCCCGTCCATCGTCCCTTTGATGCGGTGAAGTTGTCCTATCCCCTTAGCAGAAAAAACACCCCCAAAGCATAATGTTTTCACCTCCATGTTTGACGGTGGGGATGGTGTTCTTGGGGTCATAGGCAGCATTCCTCCTCCTCCAAACACGGCGAGTTGAGTTTATGCCAAAGAGCTCCATTTTGGTCTCATCTGACCACAACACTTTCACCCAGTTGTCCTCTGAATCATTCAGATGTTCATTGGCAATCTTCAGACGGGCATGTATATGTGTTTTCTTGAGCAGGGGGACCTTGCGGGCGCTGCAGGATTTCAGTCCTTTACGGCGTAGTGTGTTACCAACTGCTTTCTTGGTGACTATGGTCCCAGCTGCCTTGAGATCATTGACAAGATCCTCCCGTGTAGTTCTGGGCTGATTCCTCACCGTTTTCATGATCATTGCAACTCCACGAGGTGAGATTTTGCATGGAGCCCCAGGCCGAGGGAGATTGACAGTTCTTTTGTGTTTCTTCCATTTGCGAATAATCGCACCAACTCTTGTCACCTTCTCACCAAGCTGCTTGGCGATGGTCTTGTAGCCCATTTCAGCCTTGTGGAGGTCTACAAACTTGTCCCTGACATCCTTGGAGAGCTATTTGGTTTTGGCCATGGTGGAGAGTTTGGAATCTGATTGATTGATTGTTTCTGTGAACAGGTGTCTTTTATACAGGTCACAAGCTGAGATTAGGAGCACTCCCTTTTAGAGTGTGCTCACAATCTCAGCTCGTTACATGTATTAAAGACACCTGGGAGCCAGAAATCTTTCTGATTTGAGAGGGGGTCAAATACTTATTTCCCTCATTAAAATGCAAATCAATTTATAACATTTTTGACATGCGTTTTTCTGTATGTTTTTGTTGTTATTCTGTCTCTCACTGTTCAAATAAACCTACCATTAAAATTATAGACTGATCATTTCTTTGTCAGTGGGTAAACGTACAAAATCAGCAGGGGATCAAATACTTTTTTCCCTCACTGTATGTACGGTATGCATTGATACAACGATTTCATCGTATATTAGCCCCCTATGTGACACAGATACCTTTTACTGTAAAATAATTTTGTATACACAGGAATATATACAACACATAGCTCACACAAATATATATCTCCTGAGCTGACGTCCTCAAGGAACAGATGAATACAAAATATAACCAGCATTGTATGGTGGAATCCACTGCATTTAAATACAAATTATCTTTAAAACTGCAGCCTCCAAAAGATGCTTCAAACATTCCATATAAGACCAAGCTCAATCTATACGTGGAATGTATTCAGTATTGTGACCACGTCAGTGTATTACAAGCCACATAAACAATTTTTTTTTGCTTCTCTCGTGCTGATTGCAGAGCTAAAGCCATAAAATTTGCACAAATAATTCACGGCGGTGTGCACAGGCCGTACAAATTCCAATCTGGATTCCCAAAGTCAAAATTCACGACACAGTCAGGAGTTGCATCGTGATCATGGGGAACCAGACTCTTAATGATTCAAGCCTTAAACTCAATTATTTGGAGCAGTTACCCATGACTGAGCAGGTGGCCAGTTCACTGCAGGACTTGACATCACAACATTAATTTAGTACAAAGCCTCCGGCAAAGAACCACTTGGAACCCAGTTGTTAAAGCACCTTGGTGACATCTGGCACTACATCTGAAAATGTAATGTAATGGAATCAATTAATATCGTACCCTGGGCCCTCAGAATAAAGGTGACTTACAGTGTTTTCATTGCTCAGTAATACTACGCTGTATTTTTATGATGACAAATTCTTAGAAAATTATTCTGACTGCCGATGGTTACTTTTCATAAATTTAAAATACCTTTTTGTACAGAACATAACAAGTATCTCTGAGCTTGTTTTTTCATAGAAATTGTAATTGTTTTATATATCTCTCATATATAGGATATTCAAATATAACAATCATACATTTATTTTAATACAAATAATATTCAACCGTTTTAATTATATGAACGCTATAGTTTGGATTGCTGCCAAATTATTACGAAAATCATTGGCAAGAAATATCTGAACTAGTCCTGACCCCCCCCTCCCTTTCACCAACCTACACTGACCAGCGTGGTGAAGTATGGTCAAACAACCCTCATGACCAAACAGTCGATTGACTCCAGACTATGCATTATTATTATTTTTATTATTCTCACTGTAAATATATTTGTATATGATGACAAAACTCACCAGAACAGAACGAGTAATTGCAGGCTGGATACAAATAGGTTTAACGACACACAACGGTATGCTAGGATGGACACATTTTTTCAACTCTTGTGAGTTGGCAGTCGAAAAATAAAAAAAATACCACATTCAGTTTTTTTGACTTGGTGGTCTGGATAAGGCTCAGGGTTTGCACATGTAATGCACACTACTGTGTGTAGTTAAATTAACCAATAAACATGAAAAAACCTGATGCAATGCTTGAGCTTATTTGAATGTTTCAACATCAAAGCATCCGATAATTGCAATTCAAATACACATTTTCAATGGCCATTTATTTTCTTTTACTTTTCACTGTGAATATCATTTAACATTTCGCCTAAAAGCATGAAATAAAAAGAAAGTATCTGGATGAAAAATAATGGATGGAGCTATTGGTATTATGCAAATTACAAAGACGTACAAATGACTGAAAATGTTCTATCCAATCAAGAGTAAATTAAAAGAAGATGGTGTAGACCTAAGTATGCAATTATGTCCATTCTCAAAAAAGGCATGAAACTAAAAAACCAAACCATTCTCCAACAATGTAGCATATTCTCTTGTTTATGTTCATCAAACCTCTTTGTTCAAAACATAAATGCTACAACTTATGATGATGAAAACAATAATATATATCTCTCATTATTAGTATAGAAGGTGAGAGACGTGGCAAAATGGTTCGCACACACAATTCCATAAACCCAGCGACCTTAGTTAAAATATCAGCCACGGCGAGCATAAGTGGCAAGTGATCTCAGAACTAATCCTAGCTCACCCACTCATTTCACAGTCTACACTGACCAGCACTGTGAGATTTGGGAAATTAACCCCAATATCCGAGGAGGCCCTCATACAGCAGTCGATTGACAAAGGGTTATAAACATTTTAATAATCGTGGCATACAAATGAGCAATCAAATTTTGTGAATAATGTTGCAGCTTCATTCATTTGTATGTGTGACTTAACTGTTATTAAAAATGTGTTCCAGAATGAACAAGTACAGTTCCCCAATTAAAAAAACCATAAACACACAATCCAACTGAAGACTCTCAATAAGATTAGCAATTAACTTTCTGGAGGATCTCAGTTGCTGAAATTTACAATGGGCAAAACAATTGTGGCCATGGCCAGTTTCCAAAGGCTTGTGTACTCTTCAAATGAAACAAATTTCATTAAGCAAATTAAACCCAATTTTTAAATGCATGTTAATGCAGGAAGGAAATTGCTATTTTATGCCAATTTAAGTCCTGAGGCCAGCCAAACTAAGACGTCAATTTATTATTTGGCGAACAAGTTTAACAGCCTTGGATGCAACACTTTCTGGCCATAAATGTCATTTATTCCACAGCAATAGGATGATCATGCAAGCAGACTGCAAGTGATTGTATACTGCACTGTTACTGTATATTACATATATATTACCATATATTTTGCATAAACGTTTCCATTTTTTACGGGGTGCCACAGTGGCGAGATATTAATTACCTCGCCTGGTATGCAGGAGATCGTGGGTTCGGTACCGACCCTGACGCCTGCTATATATTGGGAGTTTGCATGTTATTCCCATGGTCACGTGAATTTTTCTACGGGTCCTCTGGTTTTTTCCTCCACATTTAGAAACACGCGTTTAGAGTATATGGCTGCAATACATTTCCACGTGATAAGCCACTTCGTTGAGCTATTATTTGTAGCCAGGTCGCTTCTGAAAATTATCTATATAGCTCAGTAGTCCTTACCTGGAAAATAAAACAAATGTAAATAGTTTTTTTTATTTTGTGAGATTAAACATGAAATAAAATTCAAATGTTTGACATGGTACACCAGCTGGTGCGCATCGTTTTTCAGATCTGGAAAATTGTTTCAAGCACAATTTGCCAGCGACAGGGCATGCGAGTAAATGTGTGAGAATTAGTTTTCTTCATTAACTGTCATAGTACGCCTTGCATAGTCTCGGTGAACCATATGCTAACCGTACAAGCACAGCTTACTTGTGATTTGATGAGAATCACAAGTCTTTGAAGGCAGCTGTGGTTTTAAAAGCAGAGCGACTAATACTGAGAAAGTTATTTACGAATGTAATATTTTTGGATTTACTATTTTATATACAGTGAGGGAAAAAAGTATTTGATCCCCTGCTGATTTTGTACGTTTGCCCACTGACAAAGACATTATCAGTCTATAATTTTTATGGTAGGTTTATTTGAACAGTGAGAGACAGAATAACAACAACACAATCCAGAAAAACGCATGTCAAAAATGTTATAAATTGATTTGCATTTTAATGAGGGAAATAAGTATTTAACCCCCTTTCAATCAGAAAAGATTTATGGCTCCCAGGTGTATTTTATACAGGTAACGAGCTGAGATTAGGAGCACATTCTTAAAGGGAGTGCTCCTAATCTCGGCTTGTTACCTGTATAAAAGACACCCGTTCACAGAAGCAATCAATCAATCAGATTCCAAACTCTCCACTATGGCCAAGACCAAAAAGCTCTCCAAGGATGTCAAGGACAAGATTGTAGACCTACACAAGGCTGGAATGGGCTACAAGACCATCGCCAAGCAGCTTGGTGAGAAGGTGACAACAGTTGGTGCGATTATTCGCAAATGGAAGAAACACAAAAGAACTTTCAATCTCCCTCAGCCCGGGGCTCCATGCAAGATCTCACCTCGTGGAGTTGCAATGATCATGAAAACGGTCAGGAATCAGCCCAGAACTACACGGGAGGATCTTGTCAATGATCTCAAGGCAGCTGGGACCATAGTCACCAATAAAACAGTTGGTCACACACTACGCCGTGAAGGACTGAAATCCTGCAGCGCCCGCAAGGTCCCCCTGCTCAAGAAAGCACATATACATGCCTGTCTGAAGTTTGCCAATGAACATCTGAATGATTCAGAGGACAACTGGGTGAAAGTGTTGTGGTCAGATGAGACCAAAATGGAGCTATTTAGCATCGACTCAACTCGCCGTGTTTGGAGGAGGAGGAATGCTGCCTATGACCCCAAGAACACCATCCCCACCGTCAAACATGGAGATGGAAACATTATGCTTTGGGGGTGTTTTTCTGCTAAGGGGACAGGACAACTTCACCGCATCAAAGGGACGATGGACAGGGCCATGTACCGTCAAATCTTGGGTGAGAACCTCCTTCCCTCAGCCAGGGCATTGAAAATGGGTCGTGGATGGGTATTCCAGCATGACAATGACTCAAAACACACGGCCAAGGCAACAAAGGAGTGGCTCAAGAAGAAGAAAATTAAGGTCCTGGAGTGGCCTAGCCAGTCTCTAGACCTTAATCCCATAGAAAATATGTGGAGGGAGCTGAAGATTCGATTAGCCAAACGTCAGCCTCGAAACCTTAATGACTTGGAGAAGATCTGCAAAGAGGAGTGGGACAAAATCCCTCCTAAGAAGTGTGCAAACCTGGTGGCCAACTACAAGAAACGTCTGACCTCTGTGATTGCCAACAAGGGTTTTGCCACCAAGTACTAAGTCATGTTTAGCAGAGGGGTCAAATACCTATTTCCCCCATTAAAATGCAAATCAATTTATAACATTTTTGACATGCGTTTTTCTGGATTTTGTTGTTGTTATTCTGTCTCTCACTGTTCAAATAAACCTACCATAAAAATTATAGACTGATAATTTTTTTGTCAGTGGGCAAACGTACAAAATCAGCAGGGGATCAAATACTTTTTTCCCTCACTGTATATTAAAAAAATTGTTGTTGAAAAATAGATGCTTCCAGCTCAATGTATAAAAAACTACACGACTTAACATGACATGATGGTACACTAACAATAACCGTTCCAACCTTATGAAATGTCGTTTTTTATCTATTATTTTGATACCTCATGTTAAAGATAAGAACATTCATGTGCACTCTTAGCAATATAGGTCAGTGTATGCAACTAAATGTGACTCGAATAATAATGTCATTTTGCTGTCCTTTATCAATCCACCGCTGGATGAAGTCCCCCCCCCCCCTCCACACTGTATCAAATATCGGGGTTTGAGTGACAATACTTTTCCGCATTCTTCAATTTGGGTTCGTGTCAGAAGGTGCTCCAAAGACTGCTTCACTTATCACTCGCTACTGATATTAGTCGTGGCGGGGAATTGAACTCAAATCAACGGGATTAAATCACCATGTGCTAATTACGGCACAAATGTTCCTTCCCACGAGCGTAATTGTGAGAGGTCAGTTTGGCTATGAATTACACGCTCCGCAGTATTTCCAGTGAAAGAGTATCGCGTGACTTTGTATGGAAATGAAAAGCCCTTCTGCTTCAATTCCTTGCCACAAGAGTACAGGGCCATGATATTCAACGCACGCAGACAGGATCCCATGTGACAATTTAATGTGGAGGTATATGCGGTGTAGCGTGGGACTTCTGGGGGAAATGGTCACAAATACGTACATCTCAATGCGACAAATAAAAAAACATAATAAACACATTTGTCAACAACACTGCCTTAAAATGAAATATATAATCAGCCTTAGGAGCCTTTGGGTCCATTGAAAACTGATCACCTTCAAGAGGGAAGGTTTTGCAACTGTTGTCTTTAGAATTAAACGAATCATTTTGTAAAGCTGCTGCATTCGTAGTGGCGCACAAGCACAATTAAACATATAAAACACCGTCACATTATATTCTTGGTTCTTTCGGAGGCTATTTGCTATCACGACGTTTCGACTGCAACACAAGCAATCATCACCTGATGAAACGTCGTGAGAATTTGTATTGTTTTATATTTTTATTCTTTTATTATTTCCCTTCTACGTGACTTTACCGAAAGAACCAAGAACATGAATCCCTGCAGTCACGAAACCTTCACATTAGTCAACAACACTGCCTTAAAATGAACTATATAATATGGTGGTATAGCTGTTTTACATACACAAGTGAAGCTCTCTATGACAACAAATAGGTCCTGAATTCGATGTGTATTCCATAATTATCTTAATTAGAATGACTGTAAAGATGAGCAATTATAAAATCAAAATACAAGGTTATGATGACCATGTGATTGGCATATAATTGTATCACATTACTCTCTACATAAATATTTTATATAAATACTATGTAGGGTTTTTTAAGTTATACATGAATTTTGATTAATTATCACTGCTCTTGCACAGAATAATGGAATTCTGGTAAACCTGTAATGAAAGAAGTCACTGACGATTTGAATTCACTTGGAAATATGATTAAGGCGTTTTTATTCTGTTTATTTCATATACCATGTAGCACATACAATGTGTAAATATATTTACATAATCGGATCTTCTGAATAGCAAATAGCCTCCTTAAATAAATACAACACACACAAAAAGAATATGATACCCCGAAAGAAAATTGTACATTATGTGCAAGTTTAAGTTTTTTGCAACCAATAACAAATATTGCAAACCTGTACAAAGATAAATGTTTCTTAACAATAATTGTATCAGCCACAGACCTCCGTGATATTACATTCGCGAAACTACAATCCCACGTTAAATTGTGCCGAAAGTGAATGTCTTTAAACAGCCACTACCAATGCATCTCTTACATTCAGAGTATTTGACAGTCTTGGACAATTTTCAATGAGCCATTAGTGTAAGGAAAAAAGAGGTTGTCACTGAATGTTAGCTTTCAACCGGAATAAAACCAAGCAAAGGAAAAATCCAAAATTGTTTGGTTCATCCAAGGAACCACATCCAAAATATAGCCTTCAGCCCCATGTGTGGAAAATCTACGAAGAAGAGGTGTACGGTAAAGACAGAGGCCTAAATAAAATACATCACTAACTCATTGTACGCTTCATCATCATCAACAATTCGCATGCAGAAGGGTGGAAGTGGGGGAGGTGGAAAAATGAAAATGGAATGTAGTAGCTTTTATTTATTAATACCAGAATTACAGACCTAATCTACCACCCTCCCAGTTCACAGATGGGCAAATACACTGCACTGCAAATAGAAGAAGAAAAAACACTCACATAATGCAATACATCCTCCATACATTGCAACACGTGTAAAACTTGGATACTGAATAATATGGTGGAGTGAAAATAGTGCTATGGTGGAGCGGTGGCGTAGTGGTTAGAGCACTGCACTACGAACCCAGTGACAATTATCTTAACCAGTCCTAGGCCTCCCTTTACGTACGTGTGTGTTGATATTGTAGGGAGACGGCAGTGTGGTGGTTAGTGCACTGCGCTACCAAGTTCGATTCCCGCTCACCTTCAACACCAGTGACGATTTTATAAACCAGTCCTGGGCATCCTCTAGGTAGACTCAGCCTCAAATGAGTACCCGGTGAGATGTGTGTAAACATCACCACTCACAAACAAACAAAAACAACAAATTGTGAACTTGAAAAATTACATATGTAGTGGATTCAACTGAGTCGCAGACGTACTTCTTGGAAGCAACACATATCTATTAATACCAATACATAACACAAAAGGGGTTACTGCCCCTTAAACACATAACCTATGGTGGTGGACCACCAGGCTAACTACTGGGAGTAGCGATAACGGTCAGGACCAGAGGTGGAGTCCTTGTCCATGTGTTGGTGACTTCTTCTTGGACATAGAACGTAGATCATAGACTTTCAGATGACGGCAGCAACGCTGAACCCCGGTCCCCTGTACGGACCCGGTTTATATGCTGCTGGGTCGTGGCTGGCCCCGCCCTTGGCCACGACCACCTTCGAGAACCCTCGGGTTGTCTCTCGACCCTTCCCGTAGGATCTCACCCTGACACGTGACCACCCACAAGCCCCCACCCAGGGGCCCTTGTGTAGATCTTACTAGTCACGTGCCTTCCAGGGTCAACAAGAGGGCCATTGCCTAGGGTAACCTCATCCCATGGCTGACACTCCCACTCCAGAGGTGTGGACTCGAGTCATGTGACTTGGACTCGAGTCAGACTCGAGTCATGAATTTGATGACTTCAGACTCGACTTGGACTTGCATAACAATGACTTTGTCCCACCTCTGAGATGTGGACTCGAGTCATGTGACTTGGACTCGAGTCAGACTCGAGTCATGAATTTGCTGACTTCAGACTCGACTTGGACTTGCATAACAATGACTTTGTCCCACCTCTGTCCCACTCTCCCTCCGGTAGGAGTCGGCACTACACGCCACGCGTGGTGCCACTGCGTTATCCCAGCGCTCACTGAGCCCCCTCTAGGGCTGGTACTACACCCACCTACGGGGTGTCCGCGATGACAATGCATCGCACGCCGTGCATCGCTAGAACCGGCATTACACAGTGACATCCGTGATGTCACTACACATACCAATAAATAAACACCTCTATATATAAAGCATTTCACCAAAGCAAGTTTGATATTGTGGCATGCAATTGTCTTAGGCGAGTTTGGTAAATGCACGACCCATGGTCTTCTATTCTCATAAGTTTCTTGACACATTGAAAATTCTGAACAGCAAACTCAGAGGGATGACAAATTAAATTACCTCTGAGTAAATTGAGTCTACCTCTGAAGTTATTTTTCAGTTCAGTAAACTATACCGTCTTCAATGAAGCACTATACAGTAAAACATTTCAGCTTATACATTATTCGAGTTGAACACTTATTAATGCAATACATTTGTCTCTGCTGATCAGGTCAACACCAGTCGAGAGTTTGTTCCGTTAAACAAATGGTGCTGTGGATAATAATGCTCCGGAAAGCCAATAGGCCAATGAGCTAAAACATAATTGTCTTTATATGCTTAAAACATGGATCATTAGAACAATATTGCATGCTCCATTACACACCAACTTTGTAGTTTGTGAAGACACAAGTTATCTGCAATAAATGTGTAGTGACATAGAATGGGTCACGACGGCGCGTAGCGCGGGTTACTGACAGAGAGAGGGAATGTGGGCGTAACGGCCAACCTGCCGGCACAGCCAGGTGTGGCAGCCGTTCTGCCAGCAGAGCACGCAATGCCACGGAGTGGGTCACTAGGGTGCGTGGCGCTGGCTGCTGGCAGAAGGGGGCATATGAGGACGTGGCACCCCGGCCAGCTGGTGGAGCACTTGATAGGCCGGGGTAAAGGATGTGGGGCAAAGGTGACCGAGGGGACACGTGAGGTACAGCCCAGAACCTTCTGGTGGGTTACAGAAGGGGGCGTAGCCAAGGGCGGAGCGAGGGAGGGGACACGTGATAGGTGGACCAGAACCTTCTGGTAGGTTCCAGAAGCGGGCGTGGCCGAGGGCGGAGCCAGGCCACGCCAGGGGGCATAAAAGGGAAGTCCCGAGGCTGAATAGGGGCTGTCTGTCGGTGGAGTCGAACCCAAGGTCCTACGTCTTTGTCTCTGGCGTCGTAGGTTAGTGTGCCGGCAGTTCTGACCCGTTTATAATTATTCCTTGCGTGAACAGTGTCCAAAGGTGTAGAATAAACGTGTGTTGCCTCTTACTATTAGTGACTCACTACAAATGCATTTAGTGTATAGTTAGTGCATTCGCACTGATTATGTACTCTTGTCAAAGAGCGTAAACCATCACGCGAACTCCGGTCATCCTCGCAGCAGCATTTGGCTAGCCATCGAACAAAGACGATCATTGCATCACGTGCTTTCACATGCGCTTCTGCGGCCGTCTGGAGCGCTCTTCTTTCCAATGTTAAGAAGCCACTGGAGCTAGGCCCTTTTAAATCTAGATTGAAAACTGAGTGCTTAAAAACTGCTTTTTTGTTTAGTTTGTTGTCCTTCCCCCGCACCTACGATCAGCACTGTTGGCTACGTTCGGTGCAAAATAAGTTCAAGATACATACATCATCATGATCATCTTCAACAACTGTTGCACTGTCAATCAACTTCGTATTATGCATTTACGGTATCCCTCTATTTGAACACTGTACATCGTACACACGATCACTGACCTCCCAGATTTCACTCCAAGGCCTCTCCCAGTCTCGGCAGGAGTGATTGGCTTTCGTTACCCTGGCCACCTCCATCATCAATGGTAGTAAAGGTTCCAATAAAAATTCAATGAAAGCGGTGAGGCGACCATCATCACTAACGTCCATTGTTTTGATTATTTATTTTCACCACCATCATATGATCATGCATTGGTGCTCCTTATCCTTTGGGACCTCTAAGAAAATATTATTTTTGGAGGTGCACCCTTCTGATTTATAAAACAGTGAAATTACTTAATAGATATACACTGGCGGGCGAGATGAAGTGTGGACAAAATGGATACGTGGTGAATTGAGAGAGTTGTAGAAAATATATGAGAGATTTATTCGGTATTTTTGTGAAAATAAATATTTTTATTTATAGTTGATATTTGCTGCACCCTGATTTATTTAAGTCACCGAATCATCTTGATCTCTTGGGGGTCCATACACATTTACTTTTTCAACATACGTAAATTCTACGTAGCTCAGTTCATTCATACTCTTGTGCGGTGTCTTGGTACAGATACACTGCCCTCATGCTCTTTTCAGCAACTGGGAACTTCAGTATTGCAGGAGCCTCACAGAGGCCTTACAAATTGTGAAAAGAGACGTGTGCTGCCACAACTCTAACTGCCTTATATCCGTATAAATCTACCCATAAAAAAAGTGCAATGCAATTTTTAAGCTAGCTGAAAACTGCCTTCTCTGTAGTCAAAACGTCAATGTAGTTGGCCGCGTAAAGCGGTTGTGTAAACTGTGTGAAGCAATTCATTATTTTCCAGTGCCAAAGAAGACCACCAGAGCTCAACACCTGGTTCACCTTGATGACCACCGCTGGTGTCAGTTTGGCTCGCATTATTGAGCTCACGTGGCATACAGGGCATGCTGCCGTGGTGCAATGGTAAGCACACTGGACTTGCAATACCAGAGGTCACGAGTTCAATTTGATCTCCCGGTGCAGTAACCGGAGCAATGGTGAAAGTTTCTCAAACCCGCCCACCTCTGTCTACCAATCAGTATAAATGTGTGCACCACAGTTAGTTTGTCAACAGATAAAGGATGACCCGTGTAACAAATCAAATACATTCAACTTAAAGTGCGTGTTCAGTCCAATATTATCTAGAGGCTGCTTTAGTGGAGGCCCTTCCCCCAGCAGTAGGTGTGAGCAGGCACTTGTTGGGCTGCACCTTTACCTTGTATTCTCAGAAAGGCTGTTACCTCGACAATATAGTCAATGTATGTCATATATATTTTTTAATAACTGCATAAGAGTTTTACATCACAAGTTACCTTGTATCTTGGTTGTTATCCAATTTGTATCAGTCTCCAGATAACTACATTTATCTGTGTGCGTTAAGACTCTTCGCAATAGATAAATTGTCGACCATTGTCTTGAGCTATCTTTCCTGATGGGATTTTTTTCACAAATATATCATATGTACTGTGTGCATAATGTTGAATGTGATTCACCTTCGTAACAATGTGTAACACAAATACTAACCATTACACCACCGTGTCTCCCTTCTATTAATAATGATCCACACTTACAAAATGTGGTATTTGTGAAGTTAGTTTTTTACATATGGTGCAAGTATTTTTAAAACCATCTGCAACAAGCAGGGATTTTTTTAATCAACCAACAGTGTTGGAAAATGGTCCTTTTTCAAGCTACATGATTTCCAATTAAACCGAGTGACTGACATGCAATCACTCTACTCAACACATTCACACCTCAACAACCAGCAATTCACAATCAAGTTTACATCAGTGCTTTGATGAGTGTGGTCATTTAAACATTACCCATCCCGCGAGGGTGAGAATTGAATGGCAGTGGTTCAGACATGGATTGACAAGGTTAGATGGATAGCAATTATCTCTGTCCCGAAGTTCAGCTCTCAGCGCCATATCACATATGCATAATGACTGCCTTATATCTAGCTGTATATTTTGAATGCTTTACTTGCAATTAATGTAACTATCTTGTGAGACAAAAGTAGGGAATGTGTAGTATATTTGCAAAAAATGTTCTGCACTATGGACGAAAGCTCTTGAATTAGAGAAGAGAAGAATATAATTGCTCAATTACAATTACAGGTCGCGGATGCAGCCGTGCAATTACTTGCACACGTTCATGGAAGAGCCTCGCTTAGAGGGAGCTCTAGAAAGCCCCTCTCGAGAGTATATTGGCCTACTCTTGCATGCTCGATAGACATCTTTGAGGAGGTGGGGAGCACCCACAACTCTATCCTACCTCCGATTAGCATGGTTGGCTACATACGGTGCGGCATAAGTTCAACATACATGCATGTATTTATACTGCACGGTGGATTAAAGAAACTTGTTTCAACTGCAACGTTGGGAGATCGAACGAGCGACCTTTGGACGGAAAGTCAAGTGTGCTACCCATTATACCATGGCAGAAACTTACAGTATACAAGAAACCTTTCCTCGATCGTGATATTTTGTAACTCCATATGCAGTACATCCAGTTTAATATAACTTTGAACAAAACAGAAATTTTGTTTTTTTCTGGTCACCAAGGTGTATCTAATTCAGTGGAGCTCTAGCTTGGGTTACTTGAATTGCATTATTCATCAACGTTGGGAAGTTTTAAGTTCAATTTCCAGTCAGGAGATCCACTCAACCTCTCTTACATTTAGGGTTGTCAATAAACAAATGATCATCCCTGACAAACGTCAACAGCGAACAACTTATGGCCGAGGTACAGCCACACCTTGGATGTCAAGGGAAGCCCCTAACTAGCACATGCTTCCCGGTGGGTTAGGTCCAAAATTGTGTGGGTGCCTCTGAGTCATCAGTTGTTTTTTTCTCTGATTTCTATTTATATCATTGCTGTACTTTTTCTTTTTTCATTTGCTTTGCATTTGGACATTTTAATGACCCAGGTATTTCGTAAAAATTAAACTATCCTGGTCTCCTTTAGTTCTCAACTGGTTGAACAAATAAACTTGACTAGAGCCACAAATACATATTTTGGGGTTATCCAGACACACCATAGTGACTGCCCCCCCCCCCCACCCTGACCTCATGTAGAGAGTGACTCCTATCATGGGACCTTTTTCGCCAATATCAATGTATGAAAATATAAATAGGTTTGACCCTTTCTGGAAATAAAACAGGTGTTAAGATGTTCAATCACCAAATGGAAACTGTCCTTGAAGTTGATTGGTCCACACCCGAGACAGCTTTCCTTAGAGCCTAGTCTCACATGGGTTGGCGTCATCTGGTCCAACCCATGTGAGACTAGGCTCTAAGGAAAGCTGTCTCGGGTGTGGACCAATCAACTTCAAGGACATTGCATACATTACCAGAGTTATGTTTTTTGTTTGCATTATGACTGCAGGTATTGTGGTCTATGCAAACATGACTCCTTGTAAAAAGGTGTCAGTTTTGTTGCCAGATAGAAGGGTAAAGAAACAATTATCATATTTTTTACTGGCAAATGAGGTTCCAATGGTGCTCTGATAACATATGCATTGTCTTTGAAACTGATTGGCCTACACCAGAGACAGCCTTCCTTGTGGCCTAGTCTCGTCAGTGCCAGACCAAAGAACGCCAAAAGGGGAACAGTACACAGACATTATTAATGCTACCCCTATCCCCTCCCTTTGATGCTGCTAATCCTGCATAATGCACGGGCATAATATGACTTTGAAACCCCCCGCCCACCTCCTACGCATTTCACAAGTAGTACTAATCCCATATCTGAATTTCCCATAAATATGCTAAATTCCTCTTGATATGCAAATTATTTTGTCAAGGCGCTCTCCCCCTCCAACCCAGCTTAAATATACGCTCCAAGCCTGGGGTGTTTCATTCAGACGCTGTCTTCCCGACAGACCTGTTCTTCACCTGAGGACGGCTGCTTGCGTTGTGGCCGAAACGTCGTTTTTATTATTTTATTATTTCCCTTCTACGTGACTTTACCGAAAGAACCAAGAAGATGAGTACACAGACAATTGCCTTGTCGTTGTCTCTGAGAGTGCCTTGCCCCGTTCGATCTGCACAGCATGGGGAGGCACTCATCCAGCAGTGGAATGGTACATAACTGTACATGTACCATTATGGATACAGTATTTACTGTTCTCTATATTTTCTTTTCACCTCGGTGCTTTTATGCTCATGAATACATTCGATAAACATCGCGTTTTAAAACATTTCTAATGTATTTCGTGAGCAGTCGATGCGTGCAGCCATAGCTAAATAGCGAAAATAGCCTTCTAATTGTTATTCCACTCCTCGTGATACTACTTCTTACATTAATTGAATACCAACGACAGCAGAATTTCCTGATAACACATTTCATGGAGCAAATGACACCGACCACGATTATTATTTTGTGGACAACTTCTCCCTGAAATAGATACACTGCAGTTAAACGGCCATAGGTCCACACTGATCGGTTATGTCGTTTCATTACGTTTGAGATTATTTCAAAAAGTAGAACACTGCCGAAACCCAAATATGTTTTCACGGAACATTCTAAAGTTTCTCGACCGAGCATTATAAATGTCAAAGGTTACTAATTTGACGGGCATGACAAGCCACATTCAGGAAGTTTGACCAGGTTTTCAATCAATAGTAATGGAATAAAACTGCTACAAAGTATTATTGATCGGATAACACTGAGCACCCAAAGTGAGATATATACCAAACATTAATCAATAACTCTGCCAGTGAAAGGAATGGACCAGATTTGTTCCAACGCCGCTTTATGATACTGCAAAGTGCACCGGCCAAGCCAATGAGCACACAGTACTCAGGTTTTGTGTGCCTCAAGGCCACAGAAACATGTTCACTCTTTATTACAAGAGTCGATACTCTGCGTGCATACCAACGTTCAGCTGTCTTCGTATCCTACGTCGACGAGTTCAGCTACATTTATTTCTGGGGAGGTGTTTACAAGTTGTTGTTTTTCAATACGCATTACAGTAGTGATTGTACAAGTATAGCATATATGGACACATTTCGTTGATTGCAGAATTTTTTTATTTATGTATACGTTTATTTCCTGTGCATATGCGCGGCGCTTATATTTTTTTATTCACGTTGAGCCAGTTGAATTGTTACAGTCACGAGTATGAATACTTTACATGCAAATGGTAAGTTGGAGAAGCTTTCACATCTAATTCCCACTTATTTTGCTCACGTTTATAGATGTGCATAAATGCAATGTTTCTACTTAACATAACACTTCATGTATAATGAGTGCTCTGTCAATGAAAGTATAGCCCATTGAGATAATATTGAATGTAATTATCTATCACAAAGAACAGGTCTTTTTTTCTTAAATGGCGTGTCCTTTCTAAACAGCAAGCTATGTTGCTGGCAGACAAGCTTAAACAAATAAATAAAACGAGTAAAGGATGGGGGGGGAAATGTGTAAGGTTATGGTCAAAGTTATGGTCAGTCACGTGGTACATTATTTCATATGGTGTGGCATGCAGCTAAATGGCATCACTTTGAGCATCGCCGAGTATTGTTGGCTTTATAAAAATGCAGCGCTATTTAGCTTCGAAATGCCCGAATAAAATTAGCAAATGAACACACCTTTACCGGAAACCCGTCCTCCCTAAGAACGTGCCTCCCGTGAGTAAACGGCAACATCGACACCGCACCGGGATGTACACCCGATTTAAAGCTTTCGTGACTGCAGGGATTCATCTTCTTGGTTCTTTCGGTAAAGTCAAACCTCCTACGCATTTCACAAGTAGTACTAATCGCATATCCGCATTTCCCATAAATATGCTAAATTCCTCTTGATATGCAAATTATTTTGTCAAGGCGCTCTTCCCTCCTCCATCCCAGCTTAAATAGTCGCTCCAAGCCTGGGGTGTGTCATTCAGACTCTGCCTTCTCGACAGACCTGTTCTCCACCTGAGAACGGCTGCTTGCGTTGTGGCCGAAACGTCGTGAGAATTATTTATGTTTTATGTTAATTATTTTATTATTTCCATTCTACGTGACTTTACCGAAAGATGTTTCATTTGTTCATCGCCGTTTCACGAGAGGATGGAGATCACGTGAATTATGATTTGTGCCTCATGGCCAGACGTGATCTTTGCAAGGCACTGTGCATCGCCCATGGTTGAATAGTCTTGTCATGTGTGTGTGTGTTAAAAAAAAATCACAATCAACCAATGCAGGAGAGCAGTTGTAAATATTCACAAGAGCTTTGGGAAACAGTGACGTCACATCAAAACGTTGAAGTACGCGATTTATATGACAGCCGCACTATTTCTTTTCATTTGATTGGAAAATAAGTCAAGCAATACGCAGTGCCCCAATTTAGGAATAGCGTATATTGTACAGTGATTTTAATTAAAATAATTGATCCCAGTGAGTTATATACTGCATTACCCATTCAAGTTAAATGTTGAATGTATATGAAATACAACTAAATATTATTTAAGGGGAATACAGGTGCATATTGCATGCTCTACTGCCGCAGCTACCGTACGGACAGAACCACTGACCGTAACTGGCACCGTAGGCCATATACACACACACACTCGTGGCATATACCAATATACCATGTGTTCGCCAATGGGATTGGTGAGCGAAGGCTCATTGTGACAGTGATAAGAACTTACGAAACTATAAATTTCAGTATTGGGCCTTCGCTGCTGTGCTCTCTATTCATAACCCAGCACCATTTACAGCTAAACTAAACTAATCCATTTTCCAGGTAAACCCCATAGAGCTATTAGCTCTTTTTCAAAGGTGACCCTGCACACACGATTGCTTATCATAGAAGTGGCGTATATCATCACGTGGGCATTTATATTCGCAGCCAAATTATACAAACGCATGTTTATAAATGTGGAGGCAACACCGGTGGTACCCGGAGAAACAGCCAAGTGATTACCGCGGTGAAAGAATCCACAAACTACGAATATATGCCTCATCTATAATGGCAACAATAAGTCGTTACCTTTCATAAGTCTACACGCAACAGTTCACCGTCTCGACTAAATGCCTCAAGGTTATATGAATGTAAATTGGTCTCGACATGGATTTATTTATTGAAAGAATGCATTTCTACGTTATCGCTTGGTAGTTTTATCTTAAACATTGCCATTGGCTACTCTTTAAAATATAAAAACGTTATAAAACAGCATGGTGGTACAACCACCAATCTCGAGGGCTACACTGTATGTTTTGACTTTCAATTTTACAAATTATATTTTATCACTGAGTGCATGAAAATTAAACATCTCCAATTTTCCAATTTAAATCCTTCATCTATAATAACAGCTATTCCTGAGCAGAAAACAAATTGCAATGGAAAACCTATTACCATTTTTCTAGTTTCTCCAACAAAGGTTTGGGCTGAGATTCAGTTATATGCTAAATGCAGACAGCTGTGCAATAGGATTTTTGCAGGATGCATTTTTATTGTACAAACGACGAAATAAAATAATTGACCAGGACAATTTATATATAAAACACAGCACTTGAAGCCGTTATTAATTTATTGCAGAACGAGTTTTTATCGTTCTTTTTGGGCCTATTTCGTGAGCACTATTTTTTAAGGGCACATTTTGACTTCATCACATTCGAAGATGAGGTTATGTATTCATGTACTCATCATCTTATTTTAATAGAAAACAAAGGTGTATATACTTTGATAATTGGTTCTTTACCCTTCTATCTGGCAACAAAACTGACACCTTTTTGCAAGGAGTCATGTTTGCATAGACCGCAATACCTGCAGTCATAAATACAAACAAAAGACATAACTCTGATAATGTGCACTGTCCCTGAAGTTGATTGGTCCACACCCGAGACAGCTTTCCTTCGAGCCTAGTCTCATATGGGTTGGACCAGATGACGCCAAAAGGCGCACAACTCAAGGACAATGCACCATCAGAGTATGAGAGCTCGGGGCAAGCATCTACACTATGGGGGACCTCATTTGCCAGTAAAAATATGATAATTGGTTCTTTACCCTTCTATCTGGCAACAAAACTGACACCTTTTTGCAAGGAGTCATGTTTGCATAGACCGCAATACCTGCAGTCATAAATACAAACAAAAGACATAACTCTGATAATGTGCACTGTCCCTGAAGTTGATTGGTCCACACCCGAGACAGCTTTCCTTCGAGCCTAGTCTCATATGGGTTGGACCAGATGACGCCAAAAGGCGCACAACTCAAGGACAATGCACCATCAGAGTATGAGAGCTCGGGGCAAGCATCTACACTATGGGGACCTCATTTGCCAGTAAAAATATGATAATTGGTTCTTTACCCTTCTATCTGGCAACAAAACTGACACCTTTTTGCAAGGAGTCATGTTTGCATAGACCGCAATACCTGCAGTCATAAATACAAACAAAAGACATAACTCTGATAATGTGCACTGTCCCTGAAGTTGATTGGTCCACACCCGAGACAGCTTTCCTTCGAGCCTAGTCTCATATGGGTTGGACCAGATGACGCCAAAAGGCGCACAACTCAAGGACAATGCACCATCAGAGTATGAGAGCTCGGGGCAAGCATCTACACTATGGGGACCTCATTTGCCAGTAAAAATATGATAATTGGTTCTTTACCCTTCTATCTGGCAACAAAACTGACACCTTTTTGCAAGGAGTCATGTTTGCATAGACCGCAATACCTGCAGTCATAAATACAAACAAAAGACATAACTCTGATAATGTGCACTGTCCCTGAAGTTGATTGGTCCACACCCGAGACAGCTTTCCTTCGAGCCTAGTCTCATATGGGTTGGACCAGATGACGCCAAAAGGCGCACAACTCAAGGACAATGCACCATCAGAGTATGAGAGCTCGGGGCAAGCATCTACACTATGGGGACCTCATTTGCCAGTAAAAATATGATAATTGGTTCTTTACCCTTCTATCTGGCAACAAAACTGACACCTTTTTGCAAGGAGTCATGTTTGCATAGACCGCAATACCTGCAGTCATAAATACAAACAAAAGACATAACTCTGATAATGTGCACTGTCCCTGAAGTTGATTGGTCCACACCCGAGACAGCTTTCCTTCGAGCCTAGTCTCATATGGGTTGGACCAGATGACGCCAAAAGGCGCACAACTCAAGGACAATGCACCATCAGAGTATGAGAGCTCGGGGCAAGCATCTACACTATGGGGACCTCATTTGCCAGTAAAAATATGATAATTGGTTCTTTACCCTTCTATCTGGCAACAAAACTGACACCTTTTTGCAAGGAGTCATGTTTGCATAGACCGCAATACCTGCAGTCATAAATACAAACAAAAGACATAACTCTGATAATGTGCACTGTCCCTGAAGTTGATTGGTCCACACCCGAGACAGCTTTCCTTCGAGCCTAGTCTCATATGGGTTGGACCAGATGACGCCAAAAGGCGCACAACTCAAGGACAATGCACCATCAGAGTATGAGAGCTCGGGGCAAGCATCTACACTATGGGGACCTCATTTGCCAGTAAAAATATGATAATTGGTTCTTTACCCTTCTATCTGGCAACAAAACTGACACCTTTTTGCAAGGAGTCATGTTTGCATAGACCGCAATACCTGCAGTCATAAATACAAACAAAAGACATAACTCTGATAATGTGCACTGTCCCTGAAGTTGATTGGTCCACACCCGAGACAGCTTTCCTTCGAGCCTAGTCTCATATGGGTTGGACCAGATGACGCCAAAAGGCGCACAACTCAAGGACAATGCACCATCAGAGTATGAGAGCTCGGGGCAAGCATCTACACTATGGGGACCTCATTTGCCAGTAAAAATATGATAATTGGTTCTTTACCCTTCTATCTGGCAACAAAACTGACACCTTTTTGCAAGGAGTCATGTTTGCATAGACCGCAAAACCTGCAGTCATAAATACAAACAAAAGACATAACTCTGATAATGTGCACTGTCTCGGGTGTGGACCAATCAACTTCAGGGACAGTGCACATTATCAGAGTTATGTCTTTTGTTTGTATTTATGACTGCAGGTATTGCGGTCTATGCAAACATGACTCCTTGCAAAAAGGTGTCAGTTTTGTTGCCAGATAGAAGGGTAAAGAACCAATTATCATATTTTTACTGGCAAATGAGGTCCCCATAGTGTAGATGCTTGCCCCGAGCTCTCATACTCTGATGGTGCATTGTCCTTGAGTTGTGCGCCTTTTGGCGTCATCTGGTCCAACCCATATGAGACTAGGCTCGAAGGAAAGCTGTCTCGGGTGTGGACCAATCAACTTCAGGGACAGTGCACATTATCAGAGTTATGTCTTTTGTTTGTATTTATGACTGCAGGTATTGCGGTCTATGCAAACATGACTCCTTGCAAAAAGGTGTCAGTTTTGTTGCCAGATAGAAGGGTAAAGAACCAATTATCATATTTTTACTGGCAAATGAGGTCCCCATAGTGTAGATGCTTGCCCCGAGCTCTCATACTCTGATGGTGCATTGTCCTTGAGTTGTGCGCCTTTTGGCGTCATCTGGTCCAACCCATATGAGACTAGGCTCGAAGGAAAGCTGTCTCGGGTGTGGACCAATCAACTTCAGGGACAGTGCACATTATCAGAGTTATGTCTTTTGTTTGTATTTATGACTGCAGGTATTGCGGTCTATGCAAACATGACTCCTTGCAAAAAGGTGTCAGTTTTGTTGCCAGATAGAAGGGTAAAGAACCAATTATCATATTTTTACTGGCAAATGAGGTCCCCATAGTGTAGATGCTTGCCCCGAGCTCTCATACTCTGATGGTGCATTGTCCTTGAGTTGTGTGCCTTTTGGCGTCATCTGGTCCAACCCATATGCGACTAGGCTCGAAGGAAAGCTGTCTCGGGTGTGGACCAATCAACTTCAGGGACAGTGCACATTATCAGAGTTATGTCTTTTGTTTGTATTTATGACTGCAGGTATTGCGGTCTATGCAAACATGACTCCTTGCAAAAAGGTGTCAGTTTTGTTGCCAGATAGAAGGGTAAAGAACCAATTATCATATTTTTACTGGCAAATGAGGTCCCCATAGTGTATATACTTTATCAGTAGGATATCTATTGTGAACACTTCTTTATTTGGCATAATGAGAAATACAGATCAATGCAATTTAAGAGAAGGTATTTTCCACATTCCCAGTCACCAATTATTTTTTTAATGGATTTTGAAACATTGATATCTACAAATTTTTGTGTAAACCGATATACCACTGACTTAACTGTATTAATGCAATTAGAAATATCTTTATTACCACAAAATGCTAAATTTAATTAAATTACAGAAGAGTAAATGTTCATAATGTTTTAATGTTGTTGCTCCCAGCTGCAAAAGCACACTTTATCACACAGGGCAGGATGGACAACACTATTTTTAATTTAAATTACATCAAGCAAACTACAAATTCTGAAAAAAAAGTTTTCATAAGTATTACCTTCATATTTATATCGTATATTTTGTGTGAACACACATATTTTGTTAATTGTGCCTGTGCCCAATGTAAATAAGGCCCTGATGTTCACCTAATGATGGCATTATTATCCCGTTGAAAACCATTGATGTTTTCTTATTTATAATGAATATATTTCACATTTAGCCAAAAGGTCCAAATAATAGTTGCAATGAAATAAATCACTCTGTACATTTGATGTGTAATGAGAGAGCAGCACACCGACGGGTGACGGAGGGCT
The DNA here is from genome assembly GCF_015708825.2 of Lethenteron reissneri. Classification (NCBI taxonomy): domain Eukaryota; kingdom Metazoa; phylum Chordata; class Hyperoartia; order Petromyzontiformes; family Petromyzontidae; genus Lethenteron; species Lethenteron reissneri. The sequence continues at coordinate 7,169,920 of NC_083805.1, forward strand.
TCATAGCAGAGGTCGCATTCGGGTACCCGATACCCGTACCCTACCCGATACCCGGCTACCCGTACCCAGCCGGGTACGGGTAGCCGGGTACCCGTTTGCGACCCTGGTGCGGCCGGGTACGGGTACGGGTAAGGAATCAAAACCCGTTTGCGACCTCTGCTTCATAGACATTGCCACATCGGGCATAGCCAATCAGGGCTACGGGTTCGATCTGGGACAAAGTTCATGGGCGGAGCTCATGGATATATGCGGGAACCATCGAGAAGGTTCTGAGAAGGGGCATGGTTAGAGGTGGGGATTCACTCCGCCGAGGAGGATATAAGGAGAGGCAAGAGGAGGACTCGGGGTTCGGCGTGGAAGCCTGGGTCCGGACTGCATCTCCGCCATCTTGTCACGCCACCGACCACGTGGCAGCCTCGAGGGCCGAAGCTCTCCCGTCGACCAGTGGTGCGCGGGGAAGCGAGAGCAAGGGAAGCCGCGCAGGAATGGAGGAGCAGAGAGCGCGTGCATGCGTCAAAAGAGAGAGAGAGAGGGTGACCATCTAAAGAGAGTTGCGGAGGCAAGCAGTCATAACTAATAAAGAAAGGACGCGAGTCTCAACTGGTCGTGGAAGTTGTTTATTACAGCTGTACAAATTGTTTAAAACATATTTGCATGAATGTTATTTTCCCAGTCCAGCAAGGTTGGCAAAATTGATAACCCATGTAGCCTTCTAGATTAATGATTGAATTAAACAAAACTCCTCCACACCTCACTATCAAATTAAGAAGCTGCATTTTGTAAATAAATTAGTACTTACACTGAGCTAAGTTACAACTTAAAAAGTACATTGGGGTAAAAATTCACAATATTTACCAATATTATTAATATTTCAACTTTGCAAAGACGTGTTATTAAATACATTGTTGTTTTTTGTATTTAAACCACAGTGTAACCACCATCCATTACAACTACACATGCATGAAATCCATTGATTCTTCCAATTTAGCCACTCTGATGTCCACAATGGATATAAACCACCACTATATATCAACAATGTAAATAGCAAACAGGTGGATACGTGCTTTAAATCCATCAAAGGGTGATGCTGTTGTTTTGCCAAATAATATATAAGTACAATCATATATCGCGACCATACAAAAAATTGAAATGGATGATGGGGAGGACTATCCCTTCACAACGAATGCATAATAAATGTCACGATGACAGCAGGCTAGCATTCATTCATTAAGCTCCCTCGCAAAAAATCCAATTACTATTTTATATAAGGTATATAAATACACTAGCCATGAAACAAGCTGCCAGCTCAACATAGTGAGCCTCAAAGTCTGCTATGCGAATATGTATCCAACGCCACACTGGGAAATGCATCTACTGCGTGGCACGAGGAATGGAAAAGGTTTGCATCTGTCCAACAGTACAGTGTATTGCATTGGTGATCAACAGACCTCACTTGAATTTACCACAATGCCAGATCAGGGGTTTTTTGTCGCTGAGGATTATACGCAACGTATGAGCGCCGTTTGGCATGCGTACGTGATGACGGTCGATGGTCAAGGATAATGACGGAGTGGCGGCCAGGGAATAAAATGCGTCTGAGAGGACATTGACAGAGGAGATGGAGCGATGATGTCAGCTTATATACAGCTGCTAGATTAATGACTACCTTGTAAGATTGTGTGGGGTGGCAGCAGCTTGGGAAGATGTTCATTCAGCAGTGGATTGACCATAGTTGATGATGATGACGACGACGATGATGATGCTGATGAATGGAAGAGATCATATTAAATATCAACTCTTGCTGTGCTTTGCAGGGTGGAAGTGCAGTGCAGGCTCAGAGATATGCACAATATGGATATGTGAATCAGTCATGTTGCTCTACCATTAACTACCGTTGCTCAAGCAGAAAACCCTGCTCACCTCACCATTGCCATAATCGTATTCATGCCATTGTCATTATCCCCTCATCGTGTCTATATAGGATTGTGTGAAAACAATATCAGTTATAGGAGTTGTTTTACCATACTTCACATTGTTGGTCAGCGGTGGTTGGTGAATAGGGACCCAGAATTGGTTAATATATCACTCTGCACTGAAGTTAGGCACGGCTGTAAATCAAACATAGGTCACAAAGTTCATAGCACAGAGTAATACGCACTGCGTCACCACATCTCCAAACTATAGCATACGTACAAAATATGAATTGCTGCATTTTTTAATGTACTTAACTACACCAATGAGCGCATTTTCAACGTGACCAGCATCGCTTCTAATAAATAAATAAACAAAAAGTTACATATCCCCAACTTATTTATCACGTGATCATTTACTTTCTTTAAAGGAAGACTTGAAAATATATTTTGCGAAAGATAACACTTAAAAACATGTATTATCTCACTTTGAAGATCAGCTGTAAGATATAATTTGCAATTTCCTTCTATCTTGATTTGAAGCTTTCGTGACAGCAGGAATCCATACTCTTTGGTTCTGCTGAAGCAGCAGACCATGCTTTCCCACCTGATGACGGATGCTTGCGCCAGAAACGTCGTGATTTATTTTATACCTACGTGACTTTACCGAAAGAACCAGAGTATAATTTCCTCCTAGTTGGCCACATTTGGATGTGGATATTTCCATCATCATCTGATCAGAATGTTAATGATCAAGTTGAATTTTTTTAAAATGCCTGTAAATTATTTAGTATTTATGCTCCTTAAACATATTTTGTTACAATCGACAGCTACGAAGGGCAGAAATTATCATCCACATGAGAAATTGTCCTTCACGTTCTTTATGCACTCCTGATACGTCACTGCTCTGGCAGCGATGACATTCCTACGAACACTCAATAGAAATTGATGTTTTTGAAATACGTAGAAACACTCTCATTAGTTGCATTCCTATGCAACAAAGTACGATCGCTCAATCGCAAACACACCGAGCAGGCACTGTGTCCAATGGATTATTTTCGATGCAAATGTAAAACGTCCATTCATTATTTTGTGGACCTTGGGAAAAGGAAAAATGTACACAGTTGAATGCACGACTTATTCTTTGAAGAAATTTATATTTTGAACACCTTACTCTATCACGGAAATACGTGGTTATTTGCATATAGCAGGGGTCGGCAACCAAAATAACAAGAAGAGCCATTTCTTTCCAATTCGGTACAAAATTCAGTATTTCAAGAGCCGCAATGCATCTGAGTACATACTGTACATACGTACATATCGTCAAGAAGCAGCCCGTAAAGAGCCGCATGCGGCTCCGGAGCCGTAGGTTGCCGACCCCTGGCATATAGTGTATCTATGTAGCGCAGTTTGTAGTCTCTGTGGGCTGTAGTAGAAAATACTTTAATGAAGAAAACTCATCTTAAAGGGCTATCCAAAATAATACTATTTATACAAACAAAGTATGAACTATTTTTTTATTTTACCAGGAAAACCCCACTGAGCTAAATAGCTCTTTTTCAGAAGCGACCTGGCCACAAATAATAACCCAAACAAATTGCTATCACGTGGAAATGTATTGCAGCCAAATACTCTAAACACATGTTTCTAAATGTGCTAGGAAAATCGAAGGACCCGGAGAAAAATATACACGACCATGGGGAGAGATAAACCACAAACTCCAAATATACAACCGGGATCGAACCCACAACCTCCTGTATACCAGGCGAGGTAGTTAACATCTCGCCACCGAGGCGCCCCATTAATAGTCCTGTGTCAATTTACCACTGAATGAAGACCTCCTAACACTGTGTCATTGCATGGAGGTTGCTTTACTGTACTTCACCATGCCCAGTCAGTGCATATTGGGGAAGGCGGGGGGTGCCCAAAATGCTTTTAGACATCGCTAGCCACTGAAGTCACCCGTGCCGAGAATCACACGGACGTTGCTAGGCTCATTGTGCAAGGCACTCATCACCGCTCAGATCCCTTCGGCGTGTTATTTAATTCACATTGACCAATAGCAATTATTACAATGGCCCACACAACACATATGCTTTGACAGTGCAGTGTACACACATTTCAGAAATTGTCCACTCTATAACCAGTTCACCAAAACAACAAGGCAAAAGGATACGGAGGCAGACCATGACTAATAACTCAAATAAATAATTTGATGATGTGGTGTTGGCGGTGGTGCGCATGCACAGTTAACAAAACAAACTCACACTCATCAACAAGACCGCCTTAAAAGAAAAATACATATAATTTATGACATGTAGATTGTTCTACCTCATTAGAAGTCTGGCTTACTAACACACGTGAATCTTTAAATAGATCCCTAATCCCATGAATCTGCACGCGAATCTGAAAACTTCACACAACACATAAACTGAGACATGTTTAGTATGATAAGTGTACTTTATGTAACGACTAAGAGATACCGGTATGTCACTTCACAAAATAATTTAATGTGTACATTTCACGTAGTGATATGTTAATGTTATGTCATAAAGAAAAAGTTTGATTGCAGAAACATTTTTTTACCGAAAGAACCAAGAAGATGCAGAAACATTGTATCTCAAGTAAAAAAAAGGAATTCTATGTCAAGGTCATGCTAATTTAAACACTTTAATAATATTAAATCGTGTCTCTATAAAGTACACGTCATGATTATTACAAATGCCACACCAGCACTATATTCCAGATGCGACAAGAGTGTGAGACCAAGCCTAAAGCAGCATCTGGCAATATAGTATGTGGAATAACGCTGCCACCACGACATCAATAGCAGAAATTCTGCTTACGCAAAATGTTATTGCTGAAAAATGTAATACAATATCGTTTAAATAACTAAGTTTCCTTTAGTTTCGGTTTAAAATCAGCCTGGGAATTTTCTGAAAAGTAAAAAAAAAATCTGTGCATCTGTTCAGGGTATTCGGTATATGGCAATAATTAATGTGTTTGTGCATGTGCCTCAAGAAGTATGAATCCACTATTTCTGTGAGGAATCAACCAGTTATTCAACACAGCATGCATAAATAATGTGTTGATGGAAACAATCATAAAATATCTCTTATTTAATATCTATAACAAAGTATAAAGAAAATGGTAGCCTTTAAGAAGTCCAGTATGTGGACGAAAGCCTCTCCGTGCCATGCCAGTCATGGGGGTTTGTTTGACCATACTTCGCCAAGCTGGTCATGTGCAGGTTGGATAGTCAACTCACCACTGATGTCAGCTAAAGATGGAAATCGAACTCAGGTCCATAGTGCGGCGCTTTAACCACTGCACCATCGCTCCACTCCAATGTCAATCCGTGAACTTTAACACATGCGCGCTATGATCCGCTCAGCTTTATACGCGGATCAAAGAGAAATTACACTTTTATATATATATGTACAGCTCCCAGTACCGATTGTGGTTGCTCACACGGAGGAAAGAGAAAATCCAGTTTTTCAAAGTAAATCTCTCTTTTATTGGATCCCTGTAGCCACGTGACTCTAAAGGTTGATGTTAAAGAAATCCAGATCCAAAATTGAATGTTCACATGATCAAACAACATTGGAACAAAGGGCGAATGATGGCTTTGAATTTCCATGTTTATTTTTTGTGTGAAAGCCGCACACCTTGTAACCTTAGCAACACACCTCCCCCACATCCTCTCCAGTTCCACTTGAGGGCTAAACAATGTACACATTACACCACATAATACGGCAACATTTTTCGAGTAAAATCAACCCAGGGTAATCCAATTACAGATTGTTACACACTGATTTCATATGTATATTTATAGAGAAACGATATTTCACTTAAAAGCCGCTACGTGTCTCCCACCAGTCTCGATATACTGATTAAAACGTGTAGCACTCTTTCTGAGACACCGTATCCCAACATAGCATGCACGATTTGCCTACAACCTTTCAGTGATGGCCTAAGCTGTCATTCCAAACAGAACTATTTGGTGATGATACTGCTGCGTTGGTAGTGGTGCACACAACAAAAAAAAACCTCAATTCATTCATAAATCACACTACATTAATAATACCGCTTCGTTCAGCGATCGTTTGTGGCCAGTCACTTCTGAAAAAGAGCTATATAGCTCAGTGGACATGACCATGTGAAATATATATAGTTTGTATATATTTTTATATATATATATTTCGGGTCCTTGTTCATAGAACGTTTCGGCCAAGGGTCCTTGCTCCTGGCACATTGCCCAATCCGTCACCTGTTACATAGGTTTGTTTGAATATGGAGTTTTCTATTTTAGAACTTAAGCGAGTCATTCGAGGTCAGTGGGGTTTCAATAAGTGGATCACTCAGGATAAAACATTTCATTTAATAAGCTTGAATGGACTTTATGGCTCTACGCACTTACATTATTAAAAGTTTAATGAAATACATGTTAATACTCTTTGGGTCTTTCGGTAAAGTCACGTAGATAAAAAAAAAATCACGTTTCGATCGCAACACAAGCAATCATCCTCAGGTAAAAAAAGATATAGCAAGAGAGCTGCTGAAGCAAGGTGTTATATATAGGCCTGAGATGAGTGCAGCCCAGGGTAAGTGGGCGGGGTTAGAGAAGGAAGATCGATGGCGCCCCAAAGCTGTTGGGATGCCAGATGGCTCATTGGGACACTGTCTACAGAAAAGCCACCCACATGGATGCCTATCTAAAACCTGACTCCCACCACCATCCAGTCCAGAAGAATTCCCTCATGAAAACTCTACACCATAGGACTCTTTTGCATTTCCGACCATCACCACCTAGCCAGTGAACTGGAGCACGTACACTCAGCCCTCAAGATGAATGGATATTCGGACCACACAATCCGTAAAGCTATCACCGCAACCGCTGGGAGAGAACCATCTGAGGACCCAATCAAAACCATCACCTTGCCATACATAGCAGGGGTTACCAAAAATATTTCCAAAATCATGAGCAAACACAAGATCCAGGTTCGATTCAACACAGTACATAAAATTCGTGATCTTATCCCATCTGTGAAGGATGTGATCCCTGAAATGCAATACCCCGGTGTCTACAAACTAATCTGTGGCTGTGGAAATAGTTACATTGGGGAAACTAAGCGACATGTCTCGGACTGTGTTCGTGAACATAAGGCAGATCTGAAACACAGTAGGACCAATACCTCGGCCGTGGCTGATCATTGTTTTACCACTGTGGGCACACAAGAAATCGATTTCTCCAAGACGAAGGTACTTTGCAAATCTACTGGTTATCAACAAAGATTCGTTCATTAAGTCATCCAGATACATAAACACAGACAAAATTTCAACCGAGAAGATGGGTACAAACTGAGCAATCATTGGAAGGACGTTATTAACCAGTTTAAGTCATAACTGGCTGTGATGTTTCCATCCTACCTGCCGATGTTAGCAGTTATTTCCGACTCTCTGAGTTGCATTCCTCGATGTGGCAGTGGCTACATTGACAAGCTAATCTCTCACAATACAATGGCCAGCCCAACAGCTTTGGGGTGCCCTCCATCTTCCTTCTCTAACCCCGCCCACTTACCCTTGGGCTGCACTCATCTCAGGCCTATATAACGCCCTGCTGCTTCAGCAGCTCTCTTGCTATATTTTTTCACCTGAGGACAATTGCTTGTGTTGCGATCGAAACGTCGTGATTTTTTTTTCTATCTACGTGACTTTACCGAAAGACCCAAAGAGTATGAATTCCTGCAGTCACGAAAGCTTTAAGTCAAGATTTACGTATTAATGTGATTACATTATTATCATCAATACATCATTATCAATGTATTGATGAATATTTCATAATTAAATGTGAATTAACCATCACATTATATTAACTAGGCTATTGTTACCCACCTATATACATTAAACACTTCAATTAGGAGTGTCACATTGCGAACCTGGCCAGCTAAGTTGGCATGGCTAACATCAATGGAAAGTGATATGTGAAACAGTTTAGGTACCAACCTGCACTGGCCAGCATGGTGAATTGTGGTCAAACAACCCCCATGGCAGAGAGGGCATGGCTAGGCCTTTATCCAGCAATGGATATCACTCTGTTTCCTATTGGCTATATGGTGAAGGAGGTCCCGTCCCTTTCACGTATCGTCTCCATTTGATATTGAACTCTGCTTTCACATGAACCCAAACCTCTGTCTATAGTTTTTTTTGCATCTATGAGATCGTAAATCTAGCACGCTGTGACGGATCTCAATTCAATTCAACCGGAATTAACATGCAGGAAATGTCACAAAATTTACACCAACTTTTGAAGATCGTCACACACCCTCACTCGCTTTGAAATCATTCCATGATTAGTACAGTACAGCGTGGATGGAGACAGGGTTACCGAGTAACGTTTGAAATCAGCAGAAACCAGCCTACAGAGAATGTGGTAATTTTTTGTGGCGACTCTTGGCATTGCAGAGCAATTAGTATAGCGGCTTCCACTCTCACTACTCAAACAATCGCAACGAGTCTTAATGAGACATGTCTCAGTGAGCACGTGACTTCGGAACACTATCTCAAACACTGCCAGTGCCCAGATGGGCTGTGGTTAGGAATGTAGTTGATGCTGTCATCCCGGTGACATCATCACACCTGTGCGATGAAGTAGCCAAGTTGACAATACCATGACTCATCGGCCAATGGAGCCCAATTAAATGTCCCTCAATCTATCCCATATTTTTTCTAGTTGTACCACGTGTCTTTTTTTCTGCCCAATGTTTTACATGCTTGGGAGCTTGTTAAGTAACTGAATTTGATTCGGCTCCAAGTACGTGGCGCAAAACGTCGAACATCACGCACAACAACGCACGGCACAACGCGAAAACACATCTGAGAGCTATATACAGTGCAACCACCTTCTGTGCATGTACCAGCTGAATGTCAAATGAGCCCTTAACCCTTCCGGGATAAACAAACATAAAATAAGTGATCATCTTATGGATCTGAAAATGTGTAACTTCCACCGCTGACTCAGGGCTTTAAACACTTTATTGGTGCCTGAAAGGAGGACGTTGACCTCAGAATACAGCATGGTCCAGATTTCTTGTGACCCCCCCCCCCCCCCCCCAATTCAATTCTCTAATACTTAACATGTTTTAAGATAAGGTTGTTTTAATGTACTGCGAGCGTAAATGGGGTTGCTGCTGGGCTCTGGCCCAATCACACGGCCCGGTATGGAGAGCGTGTGGGAGGGGCCGCCGTTCACCTCGGCTCCAATGGGAAGCGAAGTGAATGGAGGTGGAGCCAGCAGGGCAGTATGGGAAGGCCGGATCTAACGATCCGGAAGGGGAGGAGTCAGGGTCACGTGGGAGAGACGATATAGAGGGGAGCCCGGAAGAGATCGGGGTCAGTTGTTGGAGTGAAAAAGCGGGACCACGTTGGGTGGCCGCCGCGCCATCAGCCACGTGGCTGATGGGGCTTCGGCACACCGTCGGCCAGCGGTGTGCGGAGCGGGGAGAAGCGGAGCGACTAACGGGAGAGCGCGTGCGGGGCGCGCGCGAGAAGGAGCTGACGGAGGAGCGTGCGGGGCACGCGAGAGGAGCGTGCGTGGCACGCGAGAGGACCAGCGGGGTGTGAGGACAAGTGGAGGAGCTGAGGAGGAAGCGTGTGCGTGGGGCGTGCGCGTGACGGCGCTGGTCCGTGGAAGAGGCCAGTGGGGTGCGGAGAAGAACCTGAATAAAAGACAAGCGGAGACCAGCAGTGACTGACGGAGTCTTTTATTACATTAAGATAAACAGTTAATGAATATAATACGCAGAAGAAAACAATGTTAGGGGGTAAATAAAATTGGGGGGGGGGGGGCGGTCAATTAAATTGTGGGGGAGAGGTCACGAGACATCTGGACCGCCCTGTAAACTGGGACAGGATACACAAAGTGGTGTTTCACATGATGCCAGCTTCGAAACCGACGTGGTCATCGTAGCGCAAAAATACACCAGGATCAACAACCGCATTTGCAGAGTATGCGTGGAGCAGAGCTTTGTTCAAATCCATCAAGCATGCACATTCTCAATATGCAAGGTCATTAATAATGCTTATGATTACAGATGGCTTCAGGCTTCCCCACTTCACAGTGGGATAATGCCGAACATGAAACAATATAAACCACACAGACCAGTGAGTGACCAGTGACTGGTACCAATCCCCAAGGTGCCACATGCTCCTAAGGGTACCATCTACATGGATCTTAAAAGGGGCCACTGGCAGGCCGCAGCCTGCAGTCTGGTCTGCAAACGTAATGATCTGGGCTCGGGCGTTGTTTCTTTTATGATCCCCATCTCGCCGTCATCTCTGCAAGTGTGCTCAGGTCAAACTGCGCGATATTCGCTACTGCTGCTGCTGCAGACATTGGCCATTTTTTGACAAAGCAGCCAATTTTTTCCAATATATCTTGTGTTTCCTTCATGCATGTAATCGCCACTGTGGACACTCAAAGCTGTATACCAGAAAGAAAACAATTGTCACGTGGTAAGCGATCGCACTTGCCAACGTAAGTCGATCGGTGATCTTTGGACGGAAATGGACGGCATGCATTTAGAGATCACCAACTCAAATGTGCGTGTTTACTCTTTACCATCTCTTAAATGACAGAGAGAGAGAAAAAAACATTTAACCACAGTAATTGTTTTCACCCACAATGTCCACGTGCGACCAAAGCTGAGATGCACAGTTCACCAAATGGTTTAGAAAATTGTAACTGAGTATGAATGTATTTATTTCTATTTTTAAATGTGTAGTTTACCAAAGCAAATGATGATAATGTGACAAAACTATTCTTTATCACCTCGAATAGAACTTTTTTTTTAATGTGGTGCTAATTATTACGCGTGAAAATAGCATCTGCTGCATCTACACGTATATACAATTTCATAACCATTTACATTACCATTTTACTAAAATGTATTATATTATATTGATAATAAAGGTGAAGCTCATTTTTACTGTCCATACAGCTCAACAACATGGCAGAGATGAGAAATGTCACCACTTGGACCACTATAAGATTTCGCAAGGTAACACATGGCATTCAGTCCATAATAGAGGTTTGTTGGGTTAGATCGTGTAAATATAAATGTGTGGTTAAACCCGGTGTGCTGGACTAGTAACGAATTGCCATGTTTAATAACGCATTTATAACACCCAAAAAAACCTCTACTGTGGATAATATTGGTCACGAAATCCCACTACGTGTTAAACTAGCGTTCAGTGTTTTCTACAAAGGCTAAATGTATAATGGCTTAATGGTGACTCATTCCCGTTGTCAACCTGCCTTTTACACACCTAGCACCTTCATATAACCTCGTCACTCCCTCACTCAGGGCTCTTAACGGCTTCTTTAGTCATCTCGGCAGCATGTGCTCCAGTTAGCAAGGGGGTGTCTATTGATTTAGAAATGGTCACCACATGCGGTCGTGAATAGACATCGTCACAATTGTCGGCGCTGCACTGCTATGGGTATAGAAATGTTTTGTCATTCAACCGGGCTAAGTCACCGTGGTGACAGGAGTCGTGAGAGTAATATGCGTAGTTCGTGGAACAACTGAGCTTTAATTGGTTCTTAGTTCAAGCAAGGCAGCATTGATAGATACTTTAACAAACATTTATGATTAATCGTTTTCTCGTTTTAAAAGGTTGACTTAACGTAACACTGTATTAAAGTATGAACACGCACACACACACACACATGGTAGAAGTCACGATAATATAGTACTGTAGATTCACAATCACAACTGTCGTCGTCTTCACAGGCATAAATAAAGACAAGCTGGGACTCGCTGCTGCTGGACTCAGTCTCACCGCTGGGGCTCTCTCCCTCGCTCGCTGCCTCTCTCCGCGAGGGGTTTCGATCAAGCAGCTTGTTCATCACTCTCGGGACAGGACACAAAGGCTCAGGTGTAAGGACCCTGATGTCGAGATGAAATCCTTTTGTTTCACACACAGCCAGTGCTGCAATGCTCTTCCAAAGAGTTTCGTCAACTAAGCGGTGCAGATTTTAATGATCGTATATTGCCAATGATATGCACAGGAATGCTGCGTGAATAAATACATTACTGACAATTTACAAAGATGCAATAATGGTGATGCAATGAAAACCTTAATGTAATAATATGCATTTGTTATTATCGCTATTTAAAACCTAATGATGCTTCATGGGTTAAAATAAACGTTCCAGATATACGTATAAGAGCAATTTGGAAATGATATTGATTGCAATGTCGTATTTATTCCTACGTATAAATAAAATATTGACTACATTTCTATCTACAGACAAAATAAACTCAACTATTTGCCACAACGCTACATGCCATAACATAAATCGCACAGTATGCCAATACTCACCAGTCCTCCTGCAGCTTCTACAACCCGCTCAATGCATACCTGTATTTTTAAAGGAATTGTAGCACACATGCGTTTACGTCCCACGTAGCAAATTAGTGCATTTATACGGTGCAATTAAGTGCAATATATGCTATGACAAAAACGTTTAAAGTAATTAACCCTGAGGAGGCAAGCCTATTTATGGTCTTTTTTTCAATTCAAGTCTGTGCCGTGAAGACATTTGATTGATTTAATTAGAAATAGAGATTATCGCATTTTTCAAACGGTTTCATAGTGTTTTGATTTTAAAAAATATGAAAACAAATCAATGCAAGGATAGCATTACTTAATGGCATTAGGGACGTGATGAAAAATACATCACACAGGTATAAACCAAAAAACCTCTGATAAAAAATCTTTGTCTAGAAAGTATAACCTGCAATGAATCAAACTAACCTTTTGGTGTGCTTTAACAATTACTCACACGTAAAGATATTGCATAATTTCCACTTCTATGGATATGCCAGTACTGAATTGCAATCATATATTTATGTATGCTAGAATAATATGAATCCATAACTCACTCAATGTTATTGGCCTCTCATGCACACACTCTTTTCAAGCCAAGCAAACTACTCAATACAGTACAGTAGTTGCAAATATTGTTTCAGTTAATTGAAAATTGAGCTGGGCACAATACATTTAAATCTTGCCACTTTGATTTAAGCACAGTGCCATTTGAAGTCGATCAAAAATCCTGTTGCGTTAGCGTTATCATTTCCATATCATATTGTACATGGCAATAAATTGGAAATTTTTGTAATTTTTTTTTCTGTTTACGAATGTTTTTGTGTGCACGTTTTATGTGGGACAATATTCATGAAACTCTAAAGCATGTTATGGTTACCCCGAGCTCTCATACTCTGATGGTGCATTGTCTTTGAGTTGTGCGCCTTTTGGCGTCATCTGGTCCAACCCATGTGAGACTAGGCTCTAAGGAAAGCTGTCTCGGGTGTGGACCAATCAACTTCAAGGACAGTGCACATTATCAGAGTTGTGTTTTTTGTTTGCATTATGACTGCAGGTATTGTGGTCTATGCAAACATGACTCCTTGTAAAAAGGTGTCAGTTTTGTTGCCAGATAGAAGGGTAAAAAACCAATTATCATGTTATGGTTAGTTAAATAATCGTGAGGGTGTCACCAGTGCAGGGCTTGTATACTCTAAGTATGGGGACAATGAAGATCTAGACGAATTTTAGACATATCTGACTCTGCTGGGTTTATATTGCGGCAGTACTGTTACTGCTAATTCACAAGTCGATTATATCCACCCAGGCAGTATCGTCGGCAGTCCCTCGGGGCTTCAAGGATGACGTCCATCAGGTTTAGTGGTGGCTCTTGAGGTGGCTGGTGAGGAGTCCAATTCTGGATTCGCAGATATTTTGGAATTGAGGGCACGCGATCCCAGGTGGAAGTGGGGTCCGCAGTGCCAAGTTGGCTTCCTTTTTGCCTTTCTTTTTTGGCGGCGATCCGCTTCGGCATCGAAACGTTCGGTCTCGAAGTGGGTCGCGGCCTGGGGAATGGCAGCCGCGCCATCCTGGGCGGTCGGCAGCCTGCTGCTCCTGCTGATATTGAAGGCTGATATTTCCACGCTTCAGGGAGGACTTGAGGGTATCCTTGAACTGCTTCCTGTGTCTTCCCCTCGCCCGCAGCCCATTGGAGATCTGGGAGAAAAGGATCTGGCAGTGAAGGCAGTTCTCAGGTATGCGGATGCAGTGGCCGGTCCATCGGAGTTGGGTATTTGGTATAGGCATACTGAAACACAAATCTCATCATTTGAACGTGACTCCAATTTTGACGTAGCCCATCATCTCGTTAAGGCCATTAAAAAGTACCGCACTGGATAATCAAGAGTGGCTCTCATATGGAGAGATTGGACCCGAATATAAGATTGTGGAATTTCCGCCACTGGCTCAGAATCACCAATGGAGATGAGCACTGAGCCCCATGCTTGTTCGAGCGTGAAGACGCTGCGTGGGATTTGAAATGCAATTCTGCACAGCCACACTTGAATTATCCGACAGCCCGAAGTCCGTGGCGTAATTTTAATATTTAATGCGTAGTTAAATCAATTTGTCCGAAGCATCTAGCGGTACAATTAGCATCACTTGTTAATCAAGCTACGTTTTTGCAAGAGGGACAAGGGGGCATTCTCTTACCTTTATATCAAGCTGAAATACAGCGCGGACAAAAAAAATAACAGAGCGTTCAATACTTTTTTTAACTTCCTGCTTCCGCATCTAAAATAAAGTTTACGTTAATTTTTAACCGTTCAGATGTCTTTATTCAGCAATATTTGACCTTCCAGCATTGCAAATTTACGTGCGGTACTAATTTTTTTTATTAATTCTGCAAGAGTGACAGGCAACTAGAACCTGACAGGCAAAGGTTCTGCTTTGAACAATGACACTGTGTAAGTAGAGGTTGTGGCGTTGTACTGATTCACCAATTAATTCCTTTTTTTATACGTGACTTTACCGAAAGAACCAAAGAATAATTCCTGCAGTCGCGAAAGCTCCAAAGTTAAGATTTCACCAATTAATATTAATTGTTGAAGCTCACGACAGATGCATTGAATCACATATGTAGGAATGTGTTTTTTTCAATGTAAGCAAATTATGAGAATTACTTGCTGATGTAATATTAAGCCGATGGGATGAACAACCCTGAACGAAAGAGGAAAAACTGGAAGAAAAAACATAAGAGACAATTAACAGAAGGCAAATAACTAAATAAATGATACTTGAATCTATCATGACCCTGAATCACGATAATGCATTGAATAACTGGGAGGGGGAGGAGGGGTTTGGGAATAAATCATTGGACCTCTTATGCAGAATTGTCTTTAGCACAAGGATTAATATCAATGTTATATGAACGAATTAGCAATTTGAACACTTTACTATATTAATTGTATTAATCGTTGTATATACACTGAAACAAAAATTGAATGTTAAGTGAAAAATAACATCACCTTTCAAATTCACCACCACTCATTCTATATGCTACGTCTATCATTATTATTAGCACCTACATTATACAGGCGTGGAGGGTTAAACACTAAAACGACACCGATCTTCATGAAAAAAATATGCCCAACAGCACATTTGAAAACCATTCCATTTAACTACGATTACGATATACATCTTAAGTGTTTATTCGCTATTCAACGCTATCTACTATCTATAGGGTTAATTTCTCTGGACTGACAAGCTTGGCGAAGTCTTAAAGAGATCAGTGTGGGGACGGCAACGTGCTGACAACGTTGTGAAGTTACGATCAATATCCATCATGTTCTTTTGTACAACTTTGCACAGTCGACACGGGACAATTTGCTGTAAAGGGAATTACAATAAAGTAGTTGCTTGTGGCAAGATATTTCCAAAATGTAGAGACAACTTTATTCGAAGATAAAATGCAGTTATTTTAACTGGCATAAATGAACACTGGTTTAGTTCTTAATTTTAGGACTTTCGTGACTGCAGGAATTATTATTTGGTTCTTTCGGTTAAGTCACGTCTAAAGATAAAATAATAAATAATAGCATATTACGACGTTTCGATTGCAAAACAAGCAATCATCATCAGGTATAATGAAATAGCGACATAAAATCTAACCAGAAAACTATAGACAGACATATTAGTAGACAGATATCACCAAGATACATAGAGAGAGCAACACAGGTAACAGAGAGGGGTGATCGTCTCTGTGGGGTGGCCTTAAATAGACAGAGGGGGGCGGAAGCAGAGAGAGGGAGGGGGTTAGTTCAGTTTAGTTTCCAATGTATACGGAATGAAAGGCAAGTGATTAAAGTGCCCTTCAAGCCAGATAGGCCTGAAGCATGTTAAAATAGAAAAAAAACATATTTCGTAGCATATAAATTCAACAATTCAGTCTTCTTTCATTATTGCATTTTTATTTCCACTTGCCAGGTTTGGACTGCGTTTAATATTGTTTATGCATTGTCACACATTTGTCAAGTCGTGATTTTTTCACAGTTATTTTCTCGTGCAATCATTTATTTAGTTAGCCATGGAAAATCTAGTAGAAGGTGAAAGCAAGGCAATTGGTGAACATGCATTCCCGTAGATCATTCCCAGATATTGAACCGGGTCATGTCCTTCTTGGTCATTTAAATGCAGTCTCAGCCTTGGACGTGCAGCACTAATACTGGCTTTTTAACCCATAATTTAATACATTCTGAAGGCATTTTAAAAATAATAAATGGAAGACATATTTTTACTTAGACTAAAGCATGTGTAAGGCACAGTTGGCTTCTGTGAAGCTCGTCTGACAAATACTTAACATATTTGAAGATTTGTGAGCACAAAATTTGTTTTGCGATACTGATTAATTGACCTGCACTTCCAAACCTCAACTCTTTACCTCAAAACCCTTTTAGCATGCACAATAATCATTATTGTTTGCAACAACAAAAACACATTTTCATAGATTTTATAGGAAAAAAATTCACCATTACATTTACAAGAATGTATTTAATTGCTCAATTAAATATCTCACTGTTATATGTTCTTATCTTGCTTCGCATGACCTTTCCACTGCCAGAATTATCTCTGCGTATATTTAGCATTCCTTTCTTCGTTATTACATTTTGGCAAACAGGATTTAATAACAACATAGGGTTCGATGCATGTTTTTACTTTTACAAAAACCTGACTGCTTAATTTATTTTTTTAATTGAAGGGAGGATCGCGCGATGCGCTACAAACCCAACGGCATTGGTTTGATTCACGGACCGCGACTAACAATTCATGGCGAGTGCTGCCCAATATAGTCCTGGATATCTACCCCTCCCCCGCCTCTCCCCCCACCTCTTTCAACAAACCCCCTCTGACCAAAGTCGTGAAGTATGTGATCACACAACCACTAGCACCGACACGGCCTGACAATGCCATCATCCAGCAGTGGTTTTGACAAAGGGCTCTACATTATGATGATGATTTTTTTTTACTAATGTCGACCCAGAAAGCCCTCTCAGGTTACGCAGTTCCCCCACAACTGATTGCCATATTGTTTGCGCTCCCTAAATATATTCCTTCTGAACGTTTTTTTTTCTTTTTATTCTCCCCGGAGTAGTTTTCACGTAATAAGCCTGTGTATTTGAAATAGCTGACACAAATCAGTAAAATAGGTCAACTAATATTGCCAACATTGCTTTAATATTTTGTTTCCCTGTGGGATTTGAGGCTCCCATTCAAGAAGGCTCAGCACGTTACATGGTGTGATTGCAGCCAATCAATTTTTCAGAGCGCCCAAAGGAGGGATAGTGTCAATATTCTGGTGTCACTGACTTTAATAGAAGACTCCTCACAATTGCTTTCTCATGGAAATATCCAAGATAATAGCTAGAAAGTCTAAACGTCCACTTAGATAAATATCAATGGTACAAGAACTGACCTTGAATCTTTGGTCCCAACATCTGTGCAAATTCCATCTTATCTCAAATCTACTTTTATCTGAAAGTTCTTAAAAGAGTTATCCTCCCCTAACTCTCCCAAATTCCGCTCCCTCCATGATCTTCACAATGCAGTACAATATTGTTTCTGCCAAGGGCATTCTTCAGAAGCTGCCCTTCTACGTGTGACAAATTAACGTCTCTCCTCAGAACTAGTTCTCGGAGACCTTTCCTGCTGCTTTTGGCACCTTTGTCCATTATTTATCTGCCTTAAGCATATCGATAGCCACGTGGGCGTTTGCCGGATACTTTTTTCCTGGCTCCACTCTTACTTCTGAAACCTCTCCTTCTACATTGAAAAACAAGGACTGTCCTTCCTCTCAGAAATTCCCCGTGCTTTGGTGCTCCAAAGGCTTTGCCCCTTGGGTAAAATCAGCACGAAAGCCACGCAGCTCATTCTACATCGCCATCGACTCGATGAACTCAACCTCACTCTCCACTCTCACCTTCGACCTTCATGTGCTCCCAACTTGGATAAGATCTTACTTCTCCCAGTTAAATTATGCAAAACTTGAATAACTCTCATTGAAGCAAATCCACTTTCAGGAAAATACTCCAGCTCGAGTTTGCACATCGTAAATTCTGACATTGCAATGATACATTGTGTGCAAAACCTTGACATTCGCATACACCTTAAATGTTCACACTTGTGACAAGCAATCACAGCAAGCTTCGTTGGCTTGCATATGCGCACATAATGCAAGACGGACACATACTTATAGACATGCTCTGCGGTGAGGAAGCCAATGCCAAGAGAACCGTAGGTCACCCAAAACTTCCATTTCAAGACGTCTACAAACGTGACATAAGCACCTTTGACATCAACACTGAGAGGTGAGAAAATACGGCAAGAGAAGGGAAAACTGGCAGTGACCGGTTCCGAGTTTGCTCATGGAACTGTGATCTTGAACGGCTTCAGAGGCTCCGAAATAATCGCGAACGCACGAAGCAGGGAGCTGGCCATGACTCGTCTGCAGATCGTACGTGTGTAACGTGTGTATATTGAACTTCTTTCGCACCGTACATAGCCAACCACGCCAATCGGAGGTGTGGGGAAAGGACAACAAACTAAACACAAAAAAAACTATTTATATGTAAAAGTGTATAGCTCCAGTGGCTTCCTAAGAGTGGACTACAAGTGTATACAACTGTAATGACAGGGTGCCACCTATCGGCCTGAAGGGGCAATGCGTATATTGCATAATGCATAATTATGAGGGTGGCGTATCTGAGGTAAAGGTGAAAGGCAGAGTCAGTTGAAGCTCCATTTCTTCTATTATTTTTATTATATATCTTTTATTATTAATTTTTTTACCTACGTGACTTTACCGGAAAAAAAAACTAAGAGTATGAACAACAGGAACCTGCTTGAAGGTTCTTGAAGGGGGCGTGGCCGGAGGCGGGGCTTGGTCGTGCTGGAGCGTATATAAGGGGGGGACTGAACCAGAGGTGCGGTGCTGTTGCGGGTCCTGGGTCCCGGCTGCGTCGCCACTCGCCGTCATCTCTCTTCAACGTCCGACCACGTGGCCGAACCTCTGCAAGGCTCCCATCGTCGCCGTCACTGGGCTTGTCGGACAGCTGCGAAGTTGGACGCCAACGATGGCGTTGTGTGATAGGGTCGGCTATGTGTAGCTGCGTTACATAAATGTATCGCCCAGTGTGTTCATAATAAATAAGAAGAATTCTACACGACGTGTCTCGGAAGCCGCTCACGACACAACTGTTGTAGGTTCCATCTCTCTAGCATCAGCCTTTACAGCCATTGTAGGAAATGTAAATGAAACCGAGTCAAGTCTGTCAGTAAGAAATGTAAAGCTGCAAATTTAATTGTCAGGTTTGACGGACGGATATCATTGATTATACCAGATCTCTGCTAAATGTCATTGCCAGCGATGAAAATGAGACACTTTGAGCCATTATTTTAGAAGCACTTAGGAAGCGGGGACTCCTCAAGCTTGATATTTAAAATAACATTTTAAATCCGTAGCCATTTAAATAAACACACACGTTAATTGTTTGTATATGTAGAATATGTGAATGTTTTTTACTTCCAGATGTTTTTTTAGATTGCATTTGGACAAGCAGGTGGTGCTTCAAGCACGACAGCCTGTGCCGCCGCAATGCTGCTGGTTTGCAGCAGTGTGAATGAATCCTCCAAACATTGTCATAATTCATTGACACATCCATCATTTGTTATCAGCCCTTTAAATACCATGATGTCACTACAATCATCATAAATTAACCAAACCTCATCAGATTGTGTGTAGAGTTGTAAGTACTCCCTCTCCCTAATACAGGGATTTTTTGGGGTTAGATCGTGATAAATATGTAGTGACTGTACTTGTCACCAGTGGCGGCTCCTGCAAAATCTCTCAGGGGGGGCAAATGTCTGGATGATTGATAAGGATAAGGTCCACCCATGCAATGGATAAATTAACAGCTTAAGCATGTGAAGGCAACTTCACTTCTTTAATATTAATGAAAAATAAAGTGACTCTTACAATACATCTTGTTTGTTTCTATACTCACTATTAATACAATCCACTCAAGTTTATTTTATTAAAGATTCCACTTGGTGGCGACAAATTATATTGTTGGATAAAACGTGCTTACGTATGATGACGTAAGCACGTTAGTGCGAGCCCTCCCGGAAGCCATAGAGAATGCATTGGAGCGCCCGCCGTTCGAAAAAAAACATCTTTGAATGTAAGTCTATAGGGCCACTCGGGACGATTCTCAGCCGGAGTGAAATCGCCCAAAAAGAGGCGGTACTCCACAGAACGTGACATGACGCTGATTGGACTATATCCAGAGGCACAGTGACGGCTAGCGTGACTCTGTGGTTGAATGACATTGGTGGTGCGTCGCCCAATCGCCCTAATGAAGAAACCGCCCCTGCTTGTCACTGTGTGGTGCCGGGACTTGCGAAGTCACGGCCGGTAATGTTGTCATTGCAGGCAGCCCGGGTTGCGGGCTGCAGTACAAACACTAGCGGTGGTTGGGTGAGCGCTGGTTAGTGCGGAGGCACCGCGAGCAGTGTACGGTGCCGGCTCCCAGTGAGGGAGCGAGAGCGAGCGTCAGCCAGCCAGGATTACCCTGGGGCATGATACTCTCGCTGACCTGTTGTCACTGGAGGGGGGCCACCGGTGGATGGGGGTCGAGGGGTGGTCACGTGGTCCCGAAGAACTCTCGGGAACATTTGAGAGGGAGCTCGAGAAGCCTGGAAGGTAGGCGGGGCTAAAGGCGGAGCCAGCCTTAGCCCGGGGGCATATAATGAGAGATCCGTGAGGAGCTCGGGATTCTTCAAGTGTTGGTGTTCGAAGATCCACATTGGGGAGAAGAAGCTTCTAGCCACGTGGTCCGGGACTCAGCTTGTGGTCCGGACCGGGATAGCGAACCGTGTCAAGTTCTGCCATAGCGTGGTTAGATGGGCATTCGAGACCCGAGCGTAGGTTGTGTTATGTTACGTATTGTTACGTGAATAAATAGTGTTGCTCCCAAGATAGCATATGCGACTCAGTTGGACTCACTACAACTGGTGTCGGAAGTGGCCAACTTGCTAGGCTATAGCTAGCGGTAGACGGAAGACGTCTACACGTCACAGAGTTCGTGTGCGAGCGTCAGACGACAAAGACGACGACGAGCTGACTCCGCCCACGGCCGCCGAGGACAGAGCGGAGACGCTGCCTGCGGAGCAGGGCGCAGCCGGAGCATGGGGCGCCTCGCCTTCTGTTGAGGAGCTCGTCAGGGATGCACATGGCCGTCTCGCTGACCTCCTCCAAGCGGCGTCCTCCATCCTCGTCAAGATGCGCTCGTGGGCTTCATTTTGCCGCCAGCGAGGAGCGCGGAGCCCGCCAAGCTTTAAAGAATTTGTTGCCGCCAGCGGAGATTGGGTGGCGTTTAAGAAAAGATTCCTCACGAATGCCGACGTGGTGGGGTGGTCGGAGGCGGATGCGCTGAAGGCGCCCTCGATGATGCGGCGCTCCAGTATGCGTTGCGTGTGGACCAGCCCTCGGGCCAATTGTCGCGCTGGCTTGAAATTCTACAGGATTTTTCGTTCAATGTCACATGTCGTAAGGGTACTCGCCATTTGAATGCCGATGCCCTCTCGTAATTGCCAGCACCCGGGGAGTGCGCATGTTTTTCCGGTTCGGGTCGCTGTCGGCCATGCAGCTCGACCTCTCCCTCCCCTCTCGTTGCATCTGCCATGAACGCCGTTGAGGGGACGAGTGACGTCCCCATCGCGCATGATGCTACCTTGGGTCTTGATTATGAGATATGGGGACGTCGACAGGCAGAGGATTCGTCCCTCCTTAAGCTGTGCCGGCGTGTCAGGGTGACCGCCGATGGTGAGACACCATGGGATGTGAACTCGTTTGTGCTGCGGGGAGGATTGCTCATGTATTGAGATGGAGGATTGCGCCGTTATGCTATTGTTGTCCCTACCGCCCTGCGGGGCGAGGTCGTGTGGGCTGTGCATAAACGGCTGTTGCACCTCGGAGTGCAGACGACGCTGGCCACACTCAAATTGGTTTTGTATTGGCCGGCCATGGCCTCCAATGTTGAGGATCTACTTAAAGGCTGCGTGCAATGTGCCAAGCACAAGCCGCCAGCGAGATCCTGTTGTCCTCCGCTGCAATCCATCCAGGTGTCACGGTGAATGAAATTGTTGCCCTCGATATTCTCGGGCGGTTTCCCGTTTCAGCGTGTGGAAACAAATAATTACTCGTGGGCGTCGAGTATTTCTCACGCTGGCCTATGGCTTGGCCACTCCCAAATCAGTCGGCTGTTGCTATCACCGACGCGTTCCTGAATGGCTATGTCCTGGAGTGCCTATTGACAGACCAAGGTAAAAAAAAAATTTCCACGCTACTGCGTGAAATTTGTGACCTGCTGGGTACAAAGAAGGCACACACGTCCCCGTACCACCCGCAAACTGATGGCATGGTCGAGCACTTACACCGGGCTCTGACCGTCATATTCTTGGTTCTTTCGATAAAGTCACGTGACTTTACCGAAAGAACCAAGAATATGAATCCCTGCAGCCACGAAAGCTTTAAATCAAAATCTGACCGCCATGTTGAGTCACTTGGTCAGCGAGTCACAGGTCGATTGGGATTTGCATATCCCTGCGGTTCTTTCCGCTTACAGGATGACCCCGCGCACGTCCACCGGCTACTCTCCCTTCTTTTCGATGTATGGTAGAGAGTATAACCCTCCCATCGATGTACGTTTGCAGTGTGGATCTTTCTCTGGGTCCTCCAATTTTTCCTTCCACATTTTTAAATATGCGTTTAGAGTATAGATTTCCACTTGATAAGCCACTTTATTGGGCTATTATTTGTGACCAGGTCGTTTCTGAAAAAGAGATATATAGCTCAGTGGGTCTTACCTGGTCAAATAAAAAAAAAGTGTAGTAAACTGATGATTGATAGTGCAAGAGTTGTTGAAGATGATCATAAGGATTTATGGACTGTATGTTGAACTTATTTCGTACTGTACGTAGCCAAACGTGCTCATTGGAGGTGCGGGGGAAGGACAGCAAAATAAACACAAACTAGATTTAAAAGTGCGTAGCTCCAGTGGCTTTCTAATCAAGGAAGTAAGAACGTTCCAGATGACCACAGAAGCACATGTGAAAGTGCGTGATGCAGTAACCGTCTGTTCGATGGCAAGCCAAAAGTCGCTGCGAGGATGACTGTGATAGTTTATGCTGATTGACGAATACAGTGGAAGATAAAGTTGATGATGATATATAATAAATATTTTGAAGAGGATGATTGTGGTGGAGATTGTGGGTCTCTCACTGTCCTATAGGGTTCTATCCCCATTCCTACCCTAAAAACCAAAAAGAACTCTTCGTTAAAGGTTCTAATTTTGCATGTACCCATCTGTGTACAGCTTCTAAATATGTGGACTCATTTAGATGCTCTTTGCATACAAATAGTGCTTGCATCGTATCGGCTGTTGGGGGTGATTTGTAACATATTTAGGGATTCATAGTGCAATGATTTTTATTGCAGAAGGAATTTACTCGTGAACAGTAAAAAAAAATAAGTGTTTTACAGTCGACTCTACTTGTAATGATACCCTCGGTAGCAAAACAAATTAAAGTTATATCACGAGTATTGATGTGTCTGAAAGTTCGTCTGAAATCAATAAACTAAAAGCATGCGTGTATGTGCAGTAAGTTACGAATGTAACAATGCCATTAACTCCCAAATAATCACAATTAACTAACATTACAATACATTTTACAACCGAAACATCAACATTTAGGACCATAGAATTTTACATTTAATTCAAACACGGATTGAGATAATAACAAAACTATCTATATATATAAAATTCTAAAATTGTGTGTGGGTTTGTGGCGGGGTTTGTATGTGGTCACGCGCTTGGCTCTCCAACGGTAGGGTTTAAGCAAAAAAAATAGCCAGGTACCACGCTGTAAGCCCCGCGGTGAGCAAGCACTATTCCTTTTTCACATCTGTCAACTTTTAATTAGTTTAATTAGCGATTTTGTGTGCTTCACTTTTATTGATTTATTTATGACACGTGCACGACCATACCAGGGGATGGCCCATCCCAAGTCGCACGCCTTCAGTGGGAGTGAGGGGGACATTTTCTTTCGCGTTAAAACCGCTATAGAAATACACTAAACGCTCAGGTTAATTCTTCAATGTGTGATGTCCCCCCCACCCCGATGCGTGCAGTTACTACTATACAGTCGATTAGATGCTACCACTATAGGCCGTAGATATTATTGCAGAGCGGCCGGGGAGATCATGGCTGGGGGGGGAGGGGTCAGGGGTAGCAGCACAGCCCCAGCCTGCCAAGGTGCCACCTCGGCCGGCTGGACAATCTAGGCGAGGCCGGAGGCTCTGCACGGGACTAGGCCTCACCACGCCACTCTGTCAGGTGAGTACTTTGTGTTATAAAGTCCATCCATACTGCTATAGTGTCAGCATGTACTACTGTAGTGATAGCAGGTACCACCACAGTCGGTATGCACTGCTGTAATCATAGCAGGTACCACCACAGTATGCACTGCTGTAATCATAGCAGGTACCACCACAGTATGCACTGCTGTAATCACAGCAGGTACCACCACAGTCAGTAAGCACTGCTGTTATATTTTTAGAGTAGTTTTGAAATATTTTTAAGACCCGGGCAATGCCGGGTACTTCCCGCTAGTATGTATATACAAACAGCATTTTTAACTGTCACGCCAAAAAAATCGACGACTCGGCAAGAAGCCAGTCGTCAAATCACCCTTACAAAATGGCACCAAGGTGGCGTGGCTCGGATGTGCCAGTGGAAAAGCTGTACTTAACATCTATATATATAAAATCGTGCATGTCTGTCTGTCTGTGTATGTGTGTGTGGATTTCGGACCATACGCACTTTCATTGGACGGCGGTTGCCCCTGGCAACAGCTAACGACGCCTTCGCCGCTTTCATTGGACGGCGGTTGCCCCTGGCAACGAGTAGCAACTTTTCGCCGCGGGGTGGACGCCATTTTTAATAGCGCGGGGGGGGGGGGGGGGACCGGCACCCGTACCCAGCGTTCGCCGGGTGGGAAAATCAGGCAAGGCGGGAGGCTCTGCACGGTGCTAGGCCTCGACACCCAACACGCCACTCTGAGGTAAATTCATACAAATTTCACGTCCTCTACAGAGTGGCGAGGGAGGGAGAGTGGCGAGGGAGGGACTCAGCCTCAAAACGAGTAACTGGTGTGGCGTATTAACATCGCCACTGGGGAGACAAAGGCGGCCGGGCGTGGTGGATACAAGTCCCGGGCAAAGCCGGGTCATGACTATGTGTGTATGTGTTTATGTGTATGTCTGTGTGTCTGTATGTATGTGTGTATGTATGTGTCTGTATGTATGTGTGTGTGTATTGTGTATGTGTTTGTGTGTATGTATGTGTGTGTTTGTATGTATGTGTATGTCTGTGTGTATGCATGTGTGTGTATGTGTGTGTATGTGTTTGTGTGTATGTGCGTGTATGTATGTGTGTGTATGTGTGTGTCTGCAGCAAGCGCGTGTATGTGTACCTATGGACGCGCGCGCGTGTGTTGTGTAGGGGGAACGGTAGTGTAGTGCTTAGCGTGCTGCCTGTGTCTGTGTGTCTGTGTGTGTGTGTCTGTGTGTGTGTGTCTGTCTGTGTGTCTGTGTGTGTGTGTCTGTGTGTGTGTCTGTGTGTGTGCGCGTGTGTTGTGTAGGGGGAATGGTAGTATAGTGCTTAGCGTGCTGCCTGTGTCTGTGTGTCTGTGTGTGTGTGTCTGTGTGTGTGTGTCTGTCTGTGTGTCTGTGTGTGTGTCTGTGTGTGTGTCTGTGTGTGTGCGCGTGTGTTGTGTAGGGGGAACGGTAGTGTAGTGCTTAGCGTGCTGCCTGTGTCTGTGTGTGTGTGTCTGTGTGTGTGTGTCTGTGTGTGTGTGTCTGTCTGTGTGTCTGTGTGTGTGTGTCTGTGTGTGTGTCTGTGTGTGTGCGCGTGTGTTGTGTAGGGGGAACGGTAGTGTAGTGCTTAGCGTGCTGCCTGTGTGTGTGTGTGTCTGTGTGTGTGTCTGTGTGTGTGCGTGTGTGGTGTGTGGGGAGCGGTAGTGTAGTGGTTAGCGTGCTGTCTGTGTGTCTGTCTGTGTCTGTCTGTGTGTGTCTGCGTGTGTCTGTGTGTGTGTCTGTGTGTGTGTCTGTGCGTCTGTGTGTGTGAGGAGCGGTGGGTGTAGTGGTTAACGCTACGCTGCACTACCAACCCGGCGAACCGAGTTCGATTCCCGCTCATGGCCACCACCGGTCAAGATTATTTGAACCTCCCATAGGTCGACTCAGCCTCAAACGAGTAACTGGTGTGGCGTATTAACATCGCCACTGGGGAGACAAAGGCGGCCGGCCGTGGTGGATACAAGTCCCGGGCGAAGCCGGGTAGTACAGCTAGTGTATTAATAATAAAAGTAGATCTTTGCAAGAGGGGGGTATCGTTCTACAGAACACATCGTAAAAAGGTTAGAGATTGAAATAGCTTTCATTACGGGCAAAAATATGACAAACTGATATCGTTAAAAGTGCAATTGAAAATATTCCGGAATTTTATTCTATTCTTGGGAATGGCAATATGTTCAGGAGCTAAATGCCAATGTGGGGGTCTGCTAGCCACGAGAGGACAGAGTTGGTGTACACTATGGGAACCTCATTTGCCAGTAAAAATATGATAATTGTTTTTTACCCTTCTATCTGGCAACAAAACTGACACCTTTTTACAAGGAGTCATGTTTGCATAGACCGCAACACCTGCAGTCATAATACAAACAAAAGACATAACTCTGATAATGGGCACTGTCCTTGAAGTTGATTGGTCCACACCCGAGACAGCTTTCCTTAGAGCCTAGTCTCACATGGGTTGGACCAGATGACGCCAAAAGGCGCACAACTCAAAGACAATTTACCATCAGAGTATGAGAGCTCGGGGCAAGCATCTACACTATGGGAACCTCATTTACCAGTAAAAATATGATAATTCGTTTTTTACCCTTCTATCTGGCAACAAAACTGAAACCTTTTTACAAGTAGTCATGTTTGCATAGACCGCAATACCTGCAGTCATAATACAAACAAAAGACATAACTCTGATAATGTGCACTGTCCTTGAAGTTGATTGGTCCACACCCGAGACAGCTTTTCTTGTTTGTAAGACATTTTTTCAAGAAAATAAGAAAACATTTCAAGAAAATAAGAAAAAAATTCAAAAAATTGTATTTTACAAATCTTCTTGCTGTGGATTTCACACCTGATGACGATTGCTTGTGTTGCAGTCGAAACGTTGTGAGAATTTTATTGTTTTATATTTTTATGATCTTATTGTTTCCCTTCTACGTGACTTTACCGAAAGAACCAAGAATATATTTAGTATTCTGAAATTAAGACCGCAACATTCATGCATTACCACTAATTAAATTTCTATATATAATGCATGCCTTGAAAATGATTACACATTGTTATTGATATAATAAATTACATATAAAAATGAATATCCAATAGATGTCACAATGCTATAATGAATGTATTATTACACACCATGACATTAAAACATTACCACTAGTCAGATTTTGTCTACATTATGCATTCGTTGCATATTATCATTGTTATATAAAATAAACAATAGTGTTAACCGTAGGTATATGCATTAAAAAATGTATCTAGTGGACATAAAAGTTGCATAGTTTGATTCCAAAGGCTGCTACATAATCCCGCAATGCATAAGGAAAAGGTTTACATTCGCAGTGCGGCCCTGTGTGGAAGGCCAATGTATAATGGAGATGCTGGTAATTTATATGCAAGTCACTAGCACGACATCATCTGCTGACAGCAATTCAAGCCCGTTTAATTGCACTGGCTGAGCCAATGGACTCTGATGCCAGACTGCGAAGCTGGCCATGCATGTTTTCACACATCTGCAAGTGCAAGATTCCTCTTTATAGTTTTTCAGCTTGCTTATCAACCAATATGCTTTCTGCTGCCACCGTGTTTTAAGTACAAACGGCTGCAATGTTCCAACACTATTTATTAACTTCGTGAATATCGCACAGTTATGCTTATGATTGACTCATTTGCCCACGTGTGCCCCACGATAGATATTTAAAATATATATATTATGTTCGATCACTACAATGTGCGAAGTCTACACTCATAAAAAAATTCAGTTAGAGTAGTTCGTTTTATTTACTTTAAATATATTGCAGTTGGAGCGCTTTTTTATTTCGTGCTGCATGAAAATCACACGATTTGTTATCCTTAATAACAAGTACAACTGGTTAGGGCAATCATTAGAGCTATATAAATTGTGAGTAAATTCTAAAGTGCACCAATATATTATCAGCTACGTGAACGACCACATTTATGTAAGCAGATAATCTTTAAATTAACAAAACATGGTAACACTACATGACACCACTTTGTTAATTTTCCTCATTGTGGAGAGTGAATTTACAACTGTTTTACTCATACATTCGAAGTTTTCATTTTTTATTATTATTATCATCCAAGATAGAGTTCTGTACAATAATACATTACAGGGCCTTGCAGTTTATGCTCAATACACAGTCCACAGCTGCATCAGTCTATTGTCACAAAACATGAAGGTCATATGTTAATTAATTCACACAGCAGACTTGTATTACTCCCAGCCCCTTTGTTATTGTTGTGTGATCTAATGGGTAAAGTATAGTGTTTACTATTCAATGTATACCGTCCTAATGCAGATTAACACAATTACAACGGCAAGGTCAACAGATACATGTCAGGGGTTATTTACACTGCTCAGAACATCAGCCCCACCTTGTGTGATGTCCTTTCTACTGCATACATGGTACCCGAGAGAGCAATGTCATTTCTTAAAAGTTCTCAACAATATGAGAAAATTCTACAGCCAAAGAGACACTGAAGCATTTTCGTAAAGCAAATATTCTGCACGTGAATGGAAACTTCACTAAATTTGTTGATTGCTTTGTGCTTCCTAGAAGTTCAATGTTTGCATGCTGTGTGGAAACATTAAGTTGTACAAGCA
Organism: Lethenteron reissneri; assembly: GCF_015708825.2. Classification (NCBI taxonomy): domain Eukaryota; kingdom Metazoa; phylum Chordata; class Hyperoartia; order Petromyzontiformes; family Petromyzontidae; genus Lethenteron; species Lethenteron reissneri. The sequence goes on from NC_083805.1 coordinate 7,199,294, forward strand.
TCCTCTAACAATTAAAACCTCAGCTTCATTTTTTATTGTTTTTATTGAACCAACAACCTCATCTTTTAATACCTACAACTTAAACAATCGCGCTGCATTGCTAGAGCAATACATGCATACGTGTTTGCGATAGTTTTTATCTTTGTACAAGCATCAAAATATTGTTCAGAAACATAAGCATCCTCCAATAAGAATAGAATCCTCGGCTTTTAATATACACAATTAATTTTAATCCGTACTCGATAAATGCAATCTCAACGAACAATATCTTGAAATGTATTCATATATTTCATATTCGTTGTAATTTTTTGGCATATTTGTACAAACATGACATTTTTGGGTCTCAGAAACGTATGATCAAAACGGCCTCGACGTTCGACAGCACTGCACACATTTATCATTTATCACTGTTGAGGCAAAGAGCAATTACTCAGCAGCAGGCTATACACAATATGCGTCTCTTACCTGGGCCCTGGGCAAGGTCAACGCTTTGCTTAAGACAAGTGCGGAGGGAAGGATTTTAAATTGTTCGAGATCTGCGGGGAAACCGGTGTAAATGGAAAGCAGCAGAAACCATTGCATTACTGCAATGTATAATTTTAAAGATATGATTCCTTTTTTGTATCCTCCTTGCTGTTCAAGATGGTAAGGATAATAATACTTTGCGATTATTTATATATATATTCTTTTTGGGGGTGCTAAGCTCCTGCATGTCCGTTATTTTTTTAGATGTTGGTCAGATATTCCCAAACGTGCAAAAAAATGTATTTTGTAGTCTGTCCTAGGCTTGCAATGCCATAGACCTGCCGTTGCCAGAATACCTTCCTGGGAGAGGAGCCTTCTTGCGAGGGTTACCCTTGGCTGGTGTCAGGAGCTGCGGCGATCATCCAGGGTTGGTGTGCAATTGGACGCCTCTGGTGGTCACTCCCTGGACGTCTTCTGACGGTTGGGAGTTCAAAGTGCTGACTGTCATCGAGCCTGGTTGCGTTCGTGTCTTGAGCCCTGCGGTGTCTCTCATCCAGAGGTCGCAAACGGGTTTTGATTCCTTACCCGTACCCGTACCCGGCCGCACCAGGGTCGCAAATGGGTACCCGTACCCAGCCGGGTACGGGTTCCCGTTCCCTACCTGTACCCTACCCGAAATGAGTGACATTACTCACCAGTGACTCACGACCTACCCGTACCCGTACCCGGCCACACCAGGGTCGCAAACGGCTACCCGTACCCATACCCGGCCGGGTACGGGTAGCCGGGTATCGGGTAGGGTACGGGTATCGGGTACCCGGTTGCGACTTCTGCTCTCATCCCATGTTGACGTTGACATGAGTGGTGTAGTGCGTTTGAGTTGGAATTTGTGTGAATGATGCAATATTATTATTATTAGACGTACAGTACATTAACCACCTTGCTCAATTCTCTTATAATCACACGTGTACATTCATATCATTCATACACTTTGCATATGTATTGTGAAAAAGAAAAGTGGTGCACTTCTCGCCGCGGTGGCGAGATGTTAACTACCTTGCCTGGTATTCAGGAGTTCGTGGGCTCGATCCCGAACCTTCGCCTGTACATTTGGAGTTTGCGTGTCTCTCTCCCCGTGGCCACGTGGATTTTTCTCCGGGTCCTCGCCACTTCGTTGAGCTATCATTTGTGGCCAGGTCGCTTCTGACAAAGAGCTATATAGCTAAATGGGTATTAACTGGTAAAATAAAACAAATTTAGTATTTTTTTTACGATACATTATATACTAATTAACGTACACAATGTATTAGTTATCTTGTTTTCTTTTTACCTAAAATGACAGTTCAGCAGTTGTGAGTGATACCAGAAAGGCTTGGCTCATCACGCAGTGAGCACCATGTTGAAGTATGTTCAAAAAACCCCTCTGACCGACCCAACCGAAAGGGCATGAGGCCTTCATCCAAATGCAGATTGACAAAGTGCTGCACATTTCTATTTCATTTCATTAAATATATCTCATAAATTGTATATTTTTAAGGTGCCTTCAAAACTACAACATAAACATCCCACAACATAAACATCCTGCAACATGATAAGTGGCATGTTCAACTTCTACCCATGCAAATTCTCCCCCAGCAAGCAATCAAAGCAATGATAAATGCTCGCTCATTAAACAGTACTTAAAATTACGTACTATAAAGCTATGTTATTGTTTTTTATTACCATATTCTCGCATTGCAATGTTTTACTCTTGCAAATAGGTTTCGCATTTAAATTTCACGACGGTATCAAACTAAGATTACTTTCATCCACCAGTAAATAGAAAATGGCCAAGGCTGATGAAGAGGATTACAGCCGTACAAACATTGGATGCTTCAAGCACCGTAGTTTTCATTATTCTTCATGAAGCTCCCATACCCCTCCTCCCCTCATTTCAACTTAATTGTACACAATACCCTAGTGCCATTCTACCATGGTCTCGTTGCATAAAAATAGTGTATTACCCGTCCATAATTAATTTTAATATCTTTAATTTGACCAACTGGGAGCTCACTGATTTGTGGAGCAATTACAAGGGGAGCCATGAACAGCTGTGACAATTTGACAGGGCCTAGCCATTACTACCTGGGGATAGCCAATATCTGTTTTAGTCATTGTCACCATCATCATCAAGGGTCAATCCACTGCTGGATGAAGGCCTCCCAAGCCGTTGCCGTTTCTTGTGCTCTTGTGATGTAACGGTTCTAATAATCCTCTGAGCACTTGTACACAAGCTGATTTCAGCATTAGCTCCTCTGCCATCATCGCTTCAAGCAACACGTCCTGCAGTTTGTAACATTTGTTTACATATATTTGCGATACGGTCCCGATGTATAGATGCATAGCTTCATAAGATGAACATGTACGTCGCTTTGATATTCCACTGCTGGATGAGGGCCTCCCCACGCCATGCAAATCATGGAGGTTTTTTTGGTCCATACTGCACCACACTGATACGTGTGGGTTGTTGAAGGTGGAGCGCATATACGTTGGCAGGAGTGGGGGATAGACGAACAGTACAACAAAATATATTTCTGCACTGCTCTCTACTATGTAGCATAGCCCTGCAGATGCCAATGACAGTTAATGGTAGTCCACCGCTCCAAGCGATATCCAGGCTCAATGCCTGCTTAGCCTCCGAGATGTCATGAGATCAGACGCATTGCAAGTTGTACTTTTTTTTATTTCACAGACGGCTTCATAATAATGCAGTGTGAAATTGTCCACCCTTAATACTTGACAATTTTTTCAAATTATTCGAGACCAGTCTTTACATTGTATAATAAACGACCAAAAGTACAATATATATTGGTGGTTGTTAACATTTAAATAAACACTGTATAAAATAAGTCCACTATTGAAAGGGTAGTTTTGCAACAACAACAAAAAGGTTTGACAGACTATATTGAAGGCACAAATATTGAGACTTATCTTACGCAAAAACCTGCTGCAGCCACGGTAAATAATTCAATCCACTGAAAATGTTTACTTTTAAATAACATTGGAACAGAGGGTACGATGGGCATTGTCGTCTATGAATGGAATACTACGAGTGAGGCACTTTCCCACAATCAGTGACCGTTTTCACAACGCTCTTCAATCGCGACGGCATAGCGCTGTAGTCCCTCAACGAATGTAGCAGGAGAAATACCAAGCAGTACTGGAGGCATTTCATTTCTCAAAAACGAGCACAAAATAAGTATAACCCGTAAAAACAAAGTTTTTCACTCTAAATCCTTTATATGCGTGGCGGCTAGAGTCCTCTCGTCCTCTGGCTTGAGATGGCTGCCACCTATGGGTCAGATGATTGTCTGCAGTATTAAACAATTGGTAATTAAATATTTAATTTGTTTTCCCTAAACAGTGTAAAATTTTGGATTTTTTTTTCACGAACATTAATTGTCTCGCACAACGAGTCTGTGTGCAAAATGTCAGCTCGATTGGATCACGGGAAGTGGGTTAAAAAACGACCGAAAGGTTTGCACGGTCGTAAGCAAGCAAGCAAGCACGCAAGCAAGCACGCAAGCAAGCAAGCGAACTTAATATAAAGGATTTAAAAAGCAGAATACTGCTGCATACCAAGTGGATGTTACTGGCAAAAATGGCGAGATGGATAATGTTCTTGCCGCAAGCCAGCGAGCGAGCGAGAGACAAGAGAGAGAGAAGCGAGTGGAAGCATGGCTGTGAAATTGTTAAGGTGAAGGAATTGTGTGTTCTCGGCAAGGGAACCCATATTGGAATGTCCACAACTGTGCCCGTCATGCCCAAAACATCAGAAGAGACCTTGACATTGCACGCGCACTTTATTTTCTATAACGTAACAGTAAGTGTTAAGGCGTGCATGTTGGGCACAGACCGCCTATTAAAGGTTAGAGCGTAAACCGCCACGTTGTGACCGCTGGGTCAACCGGCGCAAGCCTGCTGGAACTTGTAAAGTGTACATCGAATCCACTACTATTTTCTCCAAGGAAGACACAACCAAAAAAATGCAACTAACTCTCACGTTGCAGATATGTACCTCTGCCGTGCATAGGTATGTATCTACGACATGAAAGTTACAGTATTTCATGGAAACACATGACTAATGTCAATACGGTAGTTTGTAAAGCACACCGTTTTCGTTAGAATAAATAGCGTGGGAAAGCACAGGAAAGCTCTGTAGCCCTGTATAGAGATGTCTGGCCAACTGCAAGGGTTTTACAACCTTGGAATGACGGTAAATCCTGATACCCACCAACTTGGAAATGTGTAGATATGCAGCCAATTAATGTTGCTATGTAAATACCTAAGCTGTGCATAATGTGCTGTATGGCACGAGTTTGAAGCATCATCAGCCATGATCTACCCACTGCTGAATCAAGTTATATCTAAGCTGCCACCATCTCTCAAGGTCTTTGCTATGTAACACTAATTCGTACACGCGAGCTGATTTTGCTCCATCTCTGCGGCGGACATCCAGCTACCACTCCATCATTAGTCTTGACCACTGGCCGTAGTCCTTTCGAATAACATGTCCTGCCTAAACCGCACTTACTTTAATTGCCAGTCAATGCGATGTCTCTCACGTTTTCTGATCCGTGCATTCATCTTCCTGTCTCTCAGTGCAATTCCAAGTGCGCACTTCTCTGTAATTCTCAGCTTTTGTTCAATTTTCTTTGTCACTGTCCATATTTCCGATCCACGTGCCACAGTGGGTAATGTGCCCTGATTAAAGCCGTTCTTCTTCTGGCAGATTGGTTACGTTGCTTTTAAATATTAAGATCAGTTTCAAAAAAGAATTACAAATTGCTTTTGTCCACCTCTATTTCATCGTGCTTAATCCGCCCGAGTAAACGTTTGCAAAGTGGGGCTCGAGAAAAACAATGCATACGAGCAGAAACAATAAGTCAGTATCACAAGTTCGTTAAACAGTCAACGATATCTTTTTGGTGCGATACAAATGGAAAACACGCCAAAGATGGTTGTACATTACTAGCCGTCTGACATGTGCTAAAGCCTCAGTAATGAGGAAAAATAAATTCAAATCACTTTCGTAAAGTATCACACTCCAGTCATGTTATTGGGGTGTCACTCGTGCATGTTTTTACTCATCACTTTATTTAAACTTTAAAGTCACGTTGGACAGCCTGAGACACAAAGCCTCGGTAACCTATCAACAAGATAGAAGTGGGGTTTTTTTCCGGATCACAAATCTTTTAATACAGCAAGGCACGATATGACAGTGTTTGCTTTCAAATTCATTAAATCAGCTGTTGGAATTCATAATGATATGCTTACTTAGAATTCTGGATATACGGCAGGTTCACGTGAAAAGACAAAGTAATATAAATTTTAAAAGGGAGGTTTCAACAACCTTGGAAATACTATAAATCCCAACACCCACTAACTTGGAAGTGTAAGAAGTTAGTCACATATCATAGTTGAGAACAATTGACAATGATTAAAACTGTCAGTTATGCTGACCGTAATATATTTAGTTATTCGAGAATTTGCACTCATCATTTGGTGTTGCCGATACAGTGTCTGGAGAAAATATATAGAGAAACATGATTTCATTATGCAACTTTCTCGATGTTATTCATAATTTTTAATGCAGTGGTATACCACAGCACAACCATTTGTTCACATATTTATTTTTCCATGTAAAGATGGGTTATATTTACTCTTTTGTTCTTTCGGTAAAGTCACGTAGGTATAAAATATTTTTCACCTACGTGACTTTACCGAAAGAACCAAAGAGTATGGATCCCTGCAGTCACGAAAACTTCAAATCTAGAATGGGTTATATTTGTTTAATATCGTTTACAGTTGTAAAATAACAGGTTTTATTCTGAACACAATATTTAGCATTGCCAAATTAAAGAATCGTGGCCATGATATGTACAGGGAAAGGAGCTGCATAATAATAAAGTCCAGGGTAATACCGTGTTGTAGGTTTAGAAAAGTAGACGATTGAGCATTGCTCTTCACTTTATTCTTTTTAAGTTAGTACATTTGATTTCTAAAATTCAGTACGATTACATTTTGGCTATTTTTCTTTATAAACCACCGATTAGCAAGTATATTTCTAGCATTTATCAATGAGGAAGTTCCAAGATAAGTATCTTCGTACAGGGCAAGCTTTTAAAATGGTCAACTATAATGTGTATGTTTTTTCTCACATTTGACTTTGCATTCACCTGTCCACAAAATATAGATATGTGTCAGTGACAACATGCTTAGGGTGTGCTTTGCTAAAAAAAATCAATGATGCGTAGACATGTGCCTGAAGGCTGAATCAGAATTTATCATGGATTCTAGAAGGTATGTGCATCACTGAGACAACGTTTTTTTTTCAACTCCATTAGGTCAAGACCCAGTCTGATTTATGCAAGAGAATATTTGAAAGATGCAGTGTCAGATTCTAAAAATCAGCATACAGGCCTCACTGCCAAAATATATCAAGCAATTTTTCAACGTGTCACCAAACAGCTGAGCAATAAGAGTTTTGCGAATGGCAAACGCAATTTATTTTTCAAAATATGCGTATACATTCAGGTGTAGTGAATCAGGGACTTGTAGTTTTTCCTAAATCACAGTGAACATGAACATAATTGTCTTCATTAAATGGGGGTTAAGTCAATGATCCAGCAGTCCAATTAAAGTAAACCTTTGACCCAACCTATTGAATCGTGGCCTTATTGAAGTGCATGTGTGTATTTTGCTCATTGGATAGAATAATGGAAACATTAAGCTGTGATCTGAGTTGTTAGAGTAGTCATCTACTTGGTAATTTGTGCGAGATCATCACTGAGTATCTTTTTATTCGGATATACGTCCAATTGCAGTCTGCGTTTCTAATGACATTTCATTATTGACGTAAAATCTTACTATTACAATAAAAAGAAAATTAAATTCTGAATTCGTGAATGACAATGCTGACAAATTATGTATACGCTGCTTTAAAATTGACGAAGACGTGCAAACTCCAAGAAGCGATTAAAGGGAAAGGTTTCCGGAGAGAGAACGTGTGCTATGACAAATTGCAAATGTTAGGGTATGCATATATACTTTACTTGAATACGGATTTTTTAATTCCATAGAAGTGTTTGAGATCATTTCGTATGGCTATTGTGTGCTGACTGAATAATGGAGAAATCTGAGCTGAGAGTTATATTAAAATACAGTATAATTAAGTAATTGCTACGTCCATGCATGAAATCCATGCTGGCATGGGGAATCCATTGGGAGAAACTCCTCCAGTTGTATGCTATGTTGAAAAAATTGTGTATGGAATTTCAATATGTACGAAGTGTTGAGAAGACGTTTGTGTGATTTGGGCAGCTTCCAACTTCCACAACTCGTGTAAAAATATGCTCTTTCCTTTGAAAGGCATTATCGGTATCGTAACGAAAATCTTCCGAGACTGATGCTCGTTATGTTGAACACACAGGCCTTGAGTGAAATTTTCTAAAGTAATGTTGACTGCGTCCCAGAAATAAACGAGTGTCTGGTAGTCATGCTCTTCTGAGCCAGCACCAAAACAATGGGAGACCATTTTTATCGCCAAAGTTATGGCAATTAAGCACACATGGGTTATCAAAATATTGTCTGTCAACTAAAGCACAGGTTTTCCGAGCGTAAACTCCATGGATAAATCCTACGTGGTAAAATGAAAGACCAAGTCTCCGTTTGCAAAAGTGAAGCCCTCAATTTTTGCAGGTGAAATTTCCCGATTGATTATTTGAAATACAGAGACACAATCAACTGGAAGTAGTAACAGACACAGCTGCAACACTTTACTGTGCAATTAACCAATACGGAGGCCAGTTGGGAAGTATGTATGTGTGTTGAACTTCTTTCGCACTGTACATAGCCAACCTTGCTAACCGAAGGTGCGGAGATGTGGTGCACTGTTTCACAGTAAAGATGCAGCCTTGAAATTTAATTTCATTCTCACGCCACTGCTGATGGAAGGGCATCCACTAGAATAAGCTCTAGAGGTCCTCTATAGCTAGACGTCTTGGAAGAGGTGGTGGTACCCACACTGGGCTCCACCACATGGGCACTGCTGATCGATTGTTTCAATGCGACAATATTCCAAATCCTGAGTTCCTACGGCCGCCTTATTTGGCTTGGTGGATCACCTGCCATACTTACAGGACCTCTCTCAGCCAGTGACTCCTTACATTGCTGCTGCAGTTAAATCGGGTAGAAAACCTCGAGACAACCACCGTAGCGATGAGATCAGCTGACGTGCAGCAGCAACGTGGACCTTGGCATCGTGGAACGGTGACGCGGTTGGGAGGTATTCACCGAGCAGCGGATGAAACACGGTTGATTTGGATGGTAATACAATAATAATTTGTAGGAAAGCAATTTTCCAGTGAAACGTAAAACAAGTGGTTTGTGGATAATGTGCGGTTGATATATTAGAACGTCAATGTATGAAGTGTGTTATATTTCAAGGGGATTTTGTACAAAAATTAAACAGTTCAATCACGGGCAGGCAGGCAGGCAATGCTGTCTGTGTTGAGCACCTTACAACTGTCAGGTGTTTGTTCTGCATTTGTAATAAAAAAGCAAGGTTTTCACAGTTAAATATATATGCTCCATCTGCTTATCTAAATTACTACACTGAAAATATCCTGCTCTTCAACATCCATACATGCCTCGACTCTGCATAAGACTGACGATGCTCTTACGAAGGCATATACGATTATAATATTGGCTCACATTTTCTTATTATTATTGTGGCAGAAGTTAAATAACAATTGATTCTGTATAAAATCTAACGTGAACACATATTCGTAAAATTACAACCTAATGCCGAACCAAACGAAACGTTTTACTTTCTTACATCTAGAACTCTAACGCGTACCTAAACCATGCACAATTTACCTAGAGCCCCTTGTGGGCTTTTAACATTGAAGCTGTTGCTTCTGTTACCTGGGCATTTGGCTTGATTCTTATATAATCACAAGCATGCGTGAGAAAGGGGTCAAATGATCGCATCGTATTATAATTAAAAACTGCAAAGCCCCAAACCATCGGACAATCTACAATCTGAATTGATCAGAATTAAAATGGAATTTGTTATTTTAAAAAATGTTAAGATTGTCTGATACTGAAAATGCTCGCTCGCACTTCTGCTGGCAGAAGGGCCTCCACTAGATGGAGCTCGAGAGTGGGCCCTCTCCAGGGTAATTTTTGGCCTCATCTTAAAGGAATGTTAATATAGCGCTTTAACCAAGGCGTTATAATAAACAAGGCGTTTTACAGAGAATTAACAATGGTACACAATTAACAATGGCCTGCTCTCTTACACACACCGGCCAAACAATTTGGGAATGGTAAGAGTACTCGCACACTTACGCCACCGATACCGTGCCCTGTGACGGGGTAGAGTGGTGAATCCGTTCACGTAACGCTGGGTGGACAGTAAGCGGGAGATTTGAGAGACTTCCACCATCGTTTCAACTGTCGAGAGGTCGTAGGAGGTGACCTCTACGCCCACAGGAACATCTCGTTTTTATTATATATTATTTGTATTTAAACATGGCCGTTATTTAAAAAAAACTGTTCAAACTGTTCACAATGAATATCTAGACATATATATGTATTATAGTAATATTATACATGAGCTAAAATCTAAACATGTTCAATGTACGAGAATAGCAAACAGAGTACAAAGTCAATGCTGTTGAAATTGATAATGCAGGGTACCCATAGCAACTACTCCAAATGTAAACACAATAATATTGATTAAATGTTTTTTTATAGGGACAAATGATGCAGGAGGGGATCTAGTATTATATCAGAGTACCAAAGCGTTGTAGTTTGTGGGGAATGCAAGGTTTACAAATGGAGACCAAATGCAATTTGCGCTCAGACTATTGTTCATACAGCAGGTCATTAAACAATGTTTAAAATGATTTACATACTCTACTGCCAACTAATCATCTTCAAGGCAGACAGTAAAATTCATAAATAGTTTTAATGGCCATATCACACAGGAATCTTGCCAGTGGGACATGGTACAGTTTCAAAATCCTTAAGATCAAAGATATATTTAATTAATTATTACATTCTGGCAAAAGGGTGTCAACTTGAGGTCAATCTGAGCAAAGCCCCCTCGGTTGTAGCCTTAGCTTCTTGGGACTGGTTATTTTCCTTCAGAAAAGAAGGCATCACGAATAAGAGTTGGGATTTCCACTCAGCCTATAGGATCGTCTGTCTCTTAAAAGGTGTCAATTCATACACAAAAGGCATAATGTGTAAGTAGGAGGCTATTAATAGTGAAGTATGGGAATTGACGGCAGGAACTTCTTGACGGGAACACACTTTTTATTAAATCTTTACGTGTCAAAATACAACGTGTAGTCTCCTTTCTTCCGACTTCACACTCCACTACTCTCGTGTAAACTCTAGGCCTCTGGCTACACACGATACCCTTCACTCGTGTAGACCCTACGCCTCTGGCTACACAATACACTCGACTCGTGTAGACCCTATGTCCCTGGCTACACACACTGCATTCGGCTCGTGTAGACCTTATGCCTCTGGCTACACACACTACACTCGCCTCTGGGTTACACAGAGTCCCGGTCCCGTTAGGACAGCGGGACTAGGTACCGCAGGGCCCTAGGTCTTCATCCCCGTCTTCATTCTTCGCTGGTTACACACTGCCCTCACGCCTGTGTGCATCCCCTTTTATAGCCCCTGCTCACGAGAGGCGGAGCTGATGCGTACTTCAATGTGAGCATCGCTCCTTAATGAACCAATCACGACGCACTCTCTCTACGATCCGTTTTCCCCAGCGCGTGTTAACACTCCTCCACCAATCACACCGCGCTGCCACCCGATCACTCCCTCTCAGCGCGTCACCGGTCCACAGCCAATCAGTACCCCGTAACCCACGACCCCGCGCTGACCCCTGATCCTCCACCGTCAGCGCACGTCACCACCTACACAGCCAATCATTACGCGCTGGCATACGATCTCTAATCCCAGCGCGTATCACCTCTACATCACCCCCTCCCACATAGCTTGCAGCCGGCCCGGCTGTTAACCAACAACACAACCTAACGTCAATGCAGTAACAAAGAAACTCCACCTCTCAGTGTGCCCCGTAACGCAACAACAACAACACAACACAACACTTAAATATGAAGCAATATACAGCCCGACGAACAACACAATAAAAGCGAACACCGGAAACCGAACGCGCCAAGTGTCTCTGTGACTAAACGCAGTGCCGAGGCGCTCCGGCTGCCTCGACTCCTCACGTGGCAGGTCACACAAAGTAGTGCGACCTAGCGCGAGTCCGTCTGGCCGGTCCGTCGTATGGGACGGGACGTTGGCGACCGTCCGGTGGCTCCGGCCGCTCAAGATCCGGCCGCCGGTGGTCGGCAGCTGTCAGTTCCGAGACACCTGGGAGCGGATCAGGCGGAGACATGTGAGGAGCAGGCAAAGACAATTCCCCCTCAGGGTCGCTGGTCACGTCACATGCTCGGCCCTCATGACACAAGGGGAGGCCATACGGAGGCGAGAACGGTTTCAGTCGGGAGGGGTGGACGTACCAACGGCGTTTTCCCCATCTTATCTGAACGCACTGGGGGCGTGCAACCCGCACGACCTCCACGGGTCCCCGCCACGGCTTCAACAATTTAGGCGACGTAGCCAAAGGTGCCTGCGGGCAATGCAGCCAGGCCCTGTCACCTGGTTCCCAATTGTGCACGGACACCTTCCGTGCCCGCAACCGCTCGTTTGCAATTTGGCGAGCCCGTGAATTAAGCCGTGCGGCCTCCCTTGCCTCTGTCAGCTTATGAATATTAAATTTAATATGCTCTGCCAATTTCGAATTTGCTCGTGGTGCGGACAGACCCAGCTGCGTTTCCATGGGCGGGTCGGCTTCCCGACCGTACATCAGATAAAACGGGGAAAATCCCGTAGCTGCATGGGGGGCCATTCTATACGCGGCGAGGACCCCAGGGACCTGCAGGTCCCAATCAACATGCGCCTCACACACCTGCTGGCACAACATAGAAGTCAATGTCCTGTTAAGCCTCTCCACCATCCCGTCCGTCTGCGGGTGGTACGGGGAGGTACGCACCTTCTTGGTACCCAACAGGTCGCACACCTCTTGCAGTAATTTACTCGAAAAATGTTTCCCTTGGTCAGTCAGCAAGCGTTCGGGAGCCCCCTTGTCCAGGACGTAGCCCTGGACAAAGGCGTCCGTCACAGCCGCCGCCGACTGGTTGGCGAGTGGCCACGCCATAGGCCACCGGGTAAAATATTCGACCCCCACCAACAGGTACTTATTACCCCTAGGCGTGACCGGAAAAGGCCCCAGAATATCGAGTGCAACGAGCTCGTTAGTGCGCGAGACCTGGATGGATTGCAGCGGTGGATTAGCTGGCACAGGCGGTGGTTTCCGTCTGGCGCACTCAACACAACCCTTCAGAATATTCACCACGTCACCCCCCATTCCCGGCCAATAATAGTCACGCTGAAGCAGGGCAAGCGTTTTGTTAACTCCCAAATGCAAGAGGCGTTCGTGTGCGGCCAAGACAACCTTCCCCCTCACAGCAGCAGGCACCACAATCGCATGCCGCCGGGACAAACTGTCCCATCTCATCAATAGGCCTTGCTTAAGCTCGTAGGAGCCAGTTCGGTCGTGGTTACCTTCGGAACCCCCCGTCTTGCGGCGCAATGCCAGCAGGGAGCTGTCCGCCATTTGGAGACGGCCCCACTCAATCAATGACATTGAGAGCAGCGAGTCCTGACCCCCAGGGGTAGCGGGACCATCCCCAATTGGTGTGCTCGCGGCCGCAACCAACGCCTCCCTACCTTCCGTAACCGGCGGTTTACAGCGCGCCGATCCCGATAAGCACGCACATTTGTGACAAGGCAACAACCGCGACAGGGCATCGGCATTTGTGTGTCGCAAGCCTTTACGGTACGTAGTCGTGAACTGATAGTCCTGGAGGACTTCCAACCACCGCGACAATTGGCCCGAGGGCTGGGCGACCCGCAATGAATACTGGAGCGCCGCGTGGTCCATGCGGACCGTGAAATGACGGCCATAGAGATATGGCCTGAATTGTTGTACAAAAAAAACAATGGCAAGCAGTTCGCGACGGGTGACGCAGTAGTGCTGCTCAGCCGGCGACAACACCCTGCTACCATAGGCGACCACCCGTTCGACCCCTCCAACGACTTGGGACAGCACTCCCCCAATGCCCGTGTTGCTAGCGTCCGTGTCTAGCAAGAAGGGACTCGCGAAGTCCGGATAGCGCAAGGGTGGGGCCCTAACCAAGGCGTCCCGGAGGGAGCAGAATGCAGCCTCCTCCTCCGGTCCCCATCGGAACTTCACTCCTTTCGCCGTTAGAGCGTGCAAGGGTTTTGCAATGGTGGCAAAGTGCTCAACGAATCGGCGATAATACGAAGCAAAACCGATGAAACTGCGTACGTCTGACACTGACGTGGGCGTTGGCCACGAACTGACACAGTCCGTCTTCGCAGGATCGGTAGAAATCCCCGAAGAGTCGACAATGTGACCCAAGTACCTCACGGATTTACGAAAAAGGTGGCATTTGGCCGGTTTAAACTTTAATTTAGCCGATCGCATTCGCAAGAACACCCCCCTCAATCGCTGGAGGTGTTCTTCAAACGTTTTACCGAAAACAATGACATCGTCAAGGTAAATGAGGCACGTATCCCACTGCAAGCCCGACAAAACCAATTCCATAAGACGCTGAAACGTCGCCGGAGAGGAGTGAAGTCCCATGGGTAACCGGTTAAACTGAAACAGGCCCCCTGGAGTCCGAAATGCGGTCTTAGGCTTAGACTCTTCGTCGAGTGGCAACTGCCAGAATCCGGATAATAAATCAAGAGTCGAAAAGTATCGCGCACCAGACAATGCGTCGAGAGACTTGTCCATCCTGGGGAGCGGATACGCGTCGGCCACAGAGATCTTATTCAGGCGACGGAAATCGACGCAAAATCGCAGGGACCCGTCCTGCTTTTTAACGAGCACAATAGGCGCTCCCCAAGGACTGGAGGAAGGCGAAATAATGTCGGCTTCTAGCATATCGTTAACTGCCGACTGAACATGTTCCTTCTCAGCAGGACTCAGTCGGAAGGGATTTTGCCTGACCGGTGCCGCATCGCCCGTTTCAATGTGGTGGCGTAGCAGGTCCGTGCACCCAATGTCATACTTATGTTTACTGAAGACATCCGAAAATTCAATGAGCAACCCGCGCAGCGCACCTAACTGTACCGCTGATAAATCGTCAGAGTCCGCGCACAGCGAATCAACCCAATCGAGGTCCTCCTTCAATGTAACGTTTTTCGTGGGACTCGGATCCGCCTGCGCAACCAGCCTCTCCTCCGCAGGGACCCGCGCCGCGTGAGCTAGCACGGTGCCCTGCTGAATGACGGCCGGCCGCGCCCCAGCGTTTAAAACCATCACAAACGGATCCCTGTCAGCCCCCACCAAAGTGTGAGCCACCGACAAATCGAGACCTCCAACAGCCCTATTAGAAGGACCCAAAAGCATGCCCTGTTCCGAGGCCTCCTTCACCCATGGCTTCCGCAACCGGAGGGGAATTAACATTTGTGAACCCGGAGGCACGTGCACGGTCTGTGTTGCTAACGCCTGTATGGTAGCGCACGCCGTCCGAATTTCATTAGGGCTCGTCAAAAATGAAATACGGCGACCCGATGGTAGTTCAATGCAACGCTGATCAATGAGAATTTTGATGGGCATTTTTGCCAAAAAATCAGTGCCCAATAGACAAGGGACCGCCAGGGAGGACGAAACAAAAACGGGTCCCGACAATTTGATATCACCAATGCAAATGGATGCCCTAATCTGACCGATAATGCCCAACGATCCCCCGTTAGCGGCGTAAA
The DNA here is from genome assembly GCF_015708825.2 of Lethenteron reissneri. Classification (NCBI taxonomy): domain Eukaryota; kingdom Metazoa; phylum Chordata; class Hyperoartia; order Petromyzontiformes; family Petromyzontidae; genus Lethenteron; species Lethenteron reissneri. The sequence goes on from NC_083805.1 coordinate 7,214,696, forward strand.
ATGGCACATCCACCGGAAGAAGCGGACGACATTGTACAGGGAGAATATTATAAATGAGATCCGATATAATAGTCGCCGATGCCCCCGTGTCCACTAACACCCTGACCTCGACCCCATCAATAGATCCGGTAACTACGGATGAACCCGCTGAGGCAGCCACTATTCTGTGCCCCAACTCCGACCATTTAATGTCTCCCCGGTCCCGGCCGAATCGCCCTCTCTGAACCGAATCCCCGAACTCTACTCGGCTCTCCCCCGCCGCAACGCGACGACCCATATGTGCCGAGTATGCGGGCCGAGCATGTGAGGTGCCGCGACTTGCCGGGGTTTGCAGGGACGACTTGGGGCCTTGGTCGTCGTCCAGCCGAGGTCCCATGGCGCGCTGTCGTGGGGCGCGGCAACCGGAGGCCACGTGGCCCCGGAGGCCGCAGTTATAGCAGGTGATGACAGTCGTCGGAGATCTCGGTTGCTCCAGCTTGCGGGCCGCTCGCAGAGGCGAACGACCCCCCGATCTCCAGTCCCCCGGTCGTCCCGCGATGAACGCCTCCTCTCGTGGGCTGACGACTTGGGGCACGGTGACAACTGGGCCCGGAGTTGAGGCCACGGCAGCGTTGCAGACGACTCCCTGTTTACGTTGAAGGACCTCGTGCGCTTGTATGCTTGTGGCGACCCGTAAGGATGAAATATCGGTCTCATCGGCCGTGTTGATGGGGACCCCCAGGTCCTGCGCCAACTTGAGCAGCTGCTCCAAAACCATGGCATCTTGGCCCTCCTCGTCCATACGAGGGAACGCGGCGTAGGCGAGAGCAAGCAACGCCGTGCGGTAGGCGAGCACGGTCTCCGTGTCCGCCTTCCGTCTTGCATAAAAATGATGGCGGCTCGCCGAGGGAGGACCATAGACCTTGGCCATGAGAGCCAGCGCATCCTTGAGCGTGGAGCGGTCCGACCTGCGTGCGGACGTGAAGGCCGCGAGCGCGTTGTCATCCAGCATGGCAGGCAGTGCCCGCAGTGCCGTAGCGTCGGACCAGGCGGACATCTCCTGATGCGCCAAAAATCTGCGCTGAAATTGGCTCCAATCCCCGCCTTCCGCCTTGAAGGCTGACAACGTGGGAAGGCGCTGCTGAAAGATGAAGTCGTCCTCCTCCTCGTGCTTCCTCTCTGCCGCCCCATCGGTGTGTAAGATGGCGGCCCCCTCGGCGGGTGTGTGATGGCGGTCCGCCGCGCGCGTTGGTGACGTCAGCGGGCGCGCATGGAGAACCGCTGCCACGTGGTGATGGCCGTTCCCGCCAAAAGTCGGTGCAGATGAAATGGCGGCCATCGCCAAATCGTTTTGGCGGGAATCTGCAGGGCGACCCTGCAGAACGTCGGCCGCCGTTCCCGCTCCTCCCGACGAGCTGATCTCCGCCAGGATGGACGCGGCGGCGAGCAGCAGCTCCGCCAGACGGGAGTGCGCTTCGCGGAGCACGGCATCAGTCCCCCGTCGCTCGTCCGGCGCCGTCGGCGGATCCTGCCCCGTGGGCAACTCCTCTTCCTCACCCCCCGATGCCAGCTGGCCCGCGTCGTCGAGGTTGTCCCCGTGGTCAATCCCGTGGGTCCGACGGTTCCTCCTTGTATCCATGCTTGGAAGACCGTTTCACTTCTGACGCCAGTTGAAGTATGGGAATTGACGGCAGGAACTTCTTGACGGGAACACACTTTTTATTAAATCTTTACGTGTCAAAATACAACGTGTAGTCTCCTTTCTTCCGACTTCACACTCCACTACTCTCGTGTAAACTCTAGGCCTCTGGCTACACACGATACCCTTCACTCGTGTAGACCCTACGCCTCTGGCTACACAATACACTCGACTCGTGTAGACCCTATGTCCCTGGCTACACACAATGCATTCGGCTCGTGTAGACCTTATGCCTCTGGTTACACACACTACACTCGCCTCTGGGTTACACAGAGTCCCGGTCCCGTTAGGACAGCGGGACTAGGTACCGCAGGGCCCTAGGTCTTCATCCCCGTCTTCATTCTTCGCTGGTTACACACTGCCCTCACGCCTGTGTGCATCCCCTTTTATAGCCCCTGCTCACGAGAGGCGGAGCTGATGCGTACTTCAACGTGAGCATCGCTCCTTAATGAACCAATCACGACGCACTCTCTCTACGATCCGTTTTCCCCAGCGCGTGTTAACACTCCTCCACCAATCACACCGCGCTGCCACCCGATCACTCCCTCTCAGCGCGTCACCGGTCCACAGCCAATCAGTACCCCGTAACCCACGACCCCGCGCTGACCCCTGATCCTCCACCGTCAGCGCACGTCACCACCTACACAGCCAATCATTACGCGCTGGCATACGATCTCTAATCCCAGCGCGTATCACCTCTACAATAGCATTAACATCACAAGTTTAGACCTTTCCAAGTAGCATGAAATCTTAAGTCATTAATTGAAGTGACTGGATCTCCTTCAAAGAAGAATATGTTTTTTTTTAAGTAATAACAACAATTAATAGCATGGGACTCCTTTTCTGCCACTCACTGCTGTCCGATGAGAGATGAGACAAAATTTACGACAAAATGGGTAACCGATATAAGACGACAACAACAACAACGCAGAGGAAGAGAGCAGAAGAACTTGAGAAATTAAATCAAAGAGTTCGAAGGCCACTACTGAACAGGAGCCGCCACCGAAGCAGAGCAGGGGATGGATGAATTTGGGGGATGCCATTGCCCAACAGTGAGTAGTTACAGGCCGACAACTGCTGCCTGGAGCTAGCTGCCACTGGTTGATCCATGCTAGTACTTACTGGTGCATGTTAGTGCTTGCTGCTGGCACTGCCAACTGCTGCCTGGGTGTGCAATCAACCTGAATAACGTTTTTTTTATTTTAAATGCGTGAGCAGCTCCCAATTCAACCATCCAATAATAACATTGTGCGCCGAGTCTTGTTATCAACGATACAAACATTTGTCAAAATATTTACATTTTAAGAGTTCCAAACCATCACTTTCAACACCATCCTGAGAACCCGATTTCCCTCGAGGCCATCAGTTAATTGCGATGTGCATGAGATGTTAATTTTAGTAAGTGTATTCATGAGTGTGCCAGCAAAAAAGACAGAATTCGAGATGTGTTGGTAATCTTATGGCAACGCAAGATTGGCATCGGTAGAATTTTGACGAAGTGGTGACTTTTCGATTTAAAGCTTTCGTGACTGCAGGGATTCATCTTCTTGGTTCTTTCGGTAAAGTCACGTAGAAGGGAAGTAATAAAATAATAAAAATAAAACATAACAAAATGTTTTATTTTATAAAATAATAAAAATTTAACGTAATAAAATGTTTTATTTTAATTATTTCATTACTTCCCTTCTACGTGACTTTACCGAAAGAACCAAGAAGATGAAGTGGTGACTGTGACGGTCGCCATGGCCAGTGGTGAAATCCTGGGCACTGGGCCTCTTGTTCCATCTGTACTTGTGAAATTGTGAAAACATTTTGATTGATCGACAAAACCACCATATACGTGGTGTAATTATCATTAGTATATTGATTGTGCTTGTATGAGTGTTTTATGTGGCTTGTTATGATCACAGGTTAACATAAACTAATTCAGTGATGATTAAATAATGTTCAATGAGATTAACTTTTATCGAATTTGATACCATCCTGAGATGGGTTTAAGTCATTTTTTGTTTGATTTAGGTCTTTTCCCAAAGTTCGCATAATTGTACTATAATCATCGTGTCAAGAAACATATTATCTATTCAAAACTCTTGCAGAGCAATGCAACTGCACGTGCCTCAAGGAGGATTTTTTTCTTTTATTTAAAGTGCGTTTTATCCACACTCTGGGCGACATTTACCCCACACGCTCCACGACAGATAAATATTCACCACATCGCTGTAAAACAAATACTACATTTAGACATTTTCAGAGCTGGAAATTAATGCTAATTGAAGGTAAACCCTAAATTTAACGTGCTATTAGGCAATATTTTATGTAATTTGTGGCTCAAGACTGACAAGTCACTGCACTTGCGAAGCGTGTTTTCATCACGGATCTCGAACTGGACTTGAGTGCAATCTGCTTAGCAGTGCCAACTCTGTGCCCTGAGCCACCCAACGACGTCCCGTGAATAAATCCCACGGTTTTTGTGGGGGGGGTGGCTCAAGCCATATTACTGAATTATTAATGTACACTAATTAATTGATTCAATATCTGCCGGTGGTTAATTAACAAATAATGAGTAATCAAACTAAGGAATTATTCACATGTTATGGTCATAAAGTCCACTTATTCCTCAACAGATTAAAATGCTGCAGAAATTCAGATACATGTGAATTATGTCAGCTATGGTATGTGAATTATGTCAGGAATGTGAGACTAATAGTGATATCCATTGCATCGCTATATAATTTTCCCGTCTACATTCAAGTGTAGATTTTTGGCTATTATTTAAATTATTTTCAATTCAAAAGCTGATACCCAGAAAGTGGTGGATAAATGTTGGCTTCCAAAGAATTAAGTTTAGATATATATTTTACAACATGAAAACCATGTCAATATCATCTTTGTTACATATTTATTGTTCAACTGTAAGATTGATACGTGTGAACACAAAGAAAACTCGTTTGTGATTAATAATGTATGATTAGACCAGCCAGATAGCATTGCTCGACTGTAAATCACACTGATATATCTTACCAGTGGACAACATCAGCTCCATTGGGCTTGGGTTATCATCTCCATTTAAACGTTTAAAACAAGGCACACATTTCATATGCTGCAAATGTTTCAACTTGGACGCTGAATTATTTCGAGAAAAAAAACTTTTTGGAATTCATTCGTTATTTCGGTTTAACACGAAGGTTTTTGCGACCAATATTATTCATAATCAATGATGACATCACCCTGCTGCTGCTCTATTTAAGACCGGGAGCAAGAGCAGAGCCTCACCATTCTGGCGAATTGCCCGATGATGCTGGATGCAATTACCAGCGAAACGTCATACTCAAAAATTGTAAATGTTGTGGTTTCACACTTCAACACACCGGTGGGCTAAAGTAGTGAACTATTTGTCTTTTGTCAACGTGACACTTTTTTTGCTGATTGGCCGTGTCGGGTGGTGGAGGGTTACGACACATTTATAAATAACGCGATCTAACCCAAAAACGTTGATTATGAATTCGTTATTTCCATTGTGCCTGATGTACAGTTTTGCAGGCAGACATGCTCTAGTGCTATATAGTGTATAGTATTTAACCTTTTGCTGTAAAGTCCAATAAAGTATGTTCATGGTTTCATACTTTTTGATACAAAAAACTATGAAATTAATAATATGCTTGCTTTTGTATAATATCATGTCGATAGACACATTCAAATTATATAAGCACATTTTACTTCATTAAATTTATTTAAACTATGCAAAACCCAATGGATGTACTAATTGCCCTTTAACAAAGTTTGTGCTGAGGAGAAATGCATTTCCTCTGTCAAATCATATCCATACAAGGCAGCATGTATTTCCAGCACCCTCAGTGAATAATTTGGACCAATTTATAATATCAGCAAGAAAAACAACACTTCTAAAAGATGACTTCTGTATGCATAACTGACCATCATGAAAACCCCTGAATTATTTAGTTGTATAACAGCTTCCACCAAACCACTCAGCTTAAATATTTTCATAATTACAACATTGTGCAATTACGGTCATTAAATGACAAATAAAGGTAATTTTTACGTTTTTTTTTCATGCACAGTGAAATGCACTATACATGCAATGCTACAGCGATAATAGGAAGCATCATGTGCAGGTTTTTTTGACAGTTTACACACAACAGCGGTCGTGCCGTGAATCTGGATTCTACACCATTTTATATTGCCAAGTGTGTGTGCGCGCGCGTGTGTGTATGGCTTCAATATTATTTTTCCCATTTGTGTTTACGTGAATTACTATTTACTTACTTTCAGGTAACACCTTGTTAATTGGATTCAAGATCTTCCAGCAGTCTGCCGTCTTGCAAATGAAATAATGTAATGGTTACGTTTGGCAGTTGACAGTGTGCACGGCATATGTTATTATCAACTGTAATTCATTGCAGCATGGTATAATTCAGCGTGTGCACGACTGTGTAGCTGCATATACTAAAATATTTAAAACACTACAAAAGCTATGAATGCAATATGTTAAGCAAGCATTATTGCCTGGGAGCATTTTATACAGATTTACTGTGTGCAGAAAATAATGAATGTATGCATGTATGCATGAGAGTGCACTAATATATTTATTTTAGCTGTAAAGCAATTTACAGCCTTTCTTTCATCTCCAGCTGTACACCAGCATTAAGCAGTTGTTATCAGCAATGGTAATTTATTGATCTCCTGCACAGCTCCGGAAAAGAATGTTACTGTCATTTTGCACTCTCTGTGTATATGCATGTTCATACGCGTACACGTGCACTAACATGACGTACAGCGCCTTAAAAGATGCGATCGTATTTAGACACTCTTCAAAATCTAGACTGATTGAAAAATTGTTGCAAAAAAAACTCTCAGCAATTGTTAACGGCGATTTTTTTACGTAAATGTTAAATTGACCGTTTTAATTATTGTTTAGGCCTCATTGACCAAGATGATAAATAGCCTGGATAACAGCAAATAACACAATTTAATTACTCTTTGTTTTTTTTCGGTAAAACCACGTAGGTAAAAAATTAAATTAAATAAATGAAAATAACTAAATTAAATCACGACGTTTCGGGCGCAACACAAGCGTCCTTCTTCAGGTGGGAACAACGTAGCGAAAGCATTTTTTATGTAGTTGTTTTATTTTTTACCTACGTGACTTTACCGAAAAAAACAAAGAGTACGAATCCTTGCAGTCACGAAAGCTTCAAATCTAGAACACAATTTAATTGTCAGAAATATTTTACTGTTATAGAGGGGCTATCTAGGGCTCCCTCTGACATAAGTCCTGCTGCTATGCAGTGGCGCGAGGGAGCAATTGCAGGTCTGCACCTTTAAGTTATTGCCCCTTTTTAAATCCTTTATATTAAGTTATCTTGCTTGCGTGCTTGCGTGCTTGCTTGCTTGCTTACGATCGTTCAAATATTTCGGTCGTTTTTTAACCCACTTCCCGTGATCCAATCGAGCTGACATTTTGCACACAGACTCGTTGTGCGAGACAATTAATGTTCGTGAAATTCCACAATTTTACACTGTTTAGAGAAAACAAATTAAATATTTAATTACCAATTGCTTAATACTGGCAGACAATCATCTGACCCATAGGTGGCAGCCATCTCAAGCCAGAGGACGAGAGGAGTCTAGCCGCCACGCATATAAAGGATTTATAGTGAAAAACTTTGTTTTTAAGGGTTATACTTATTACACCGTTGCGTTGCACGACTCCACATAATGCATTGCGCGGTCGCTGAGATATTGCATTGCCCTTGCGTTTTGCACTCCTTTGAAGGAAAAGATGCATCGCAAGGTGGATAACAACTTTTTTTTTGCATTCGTGGAAATGGAACTTATCAGCACTTTCACAAGGGCAAGAACCATAATCAACTTTTGCTTTATAAATGTTCATTCAAATACACGACCGTCCTTCTTAAAGGTTATCTGTTACATCAAACTTAACTTTTAGCAGCTTTAATAACACACTGCATTTAGTGACGTAGATTTAATATTGCACCAAATCGTTTTTTTTTATTTAATTAGCGAACTTGATTAATGCAGTATAGAATATCAAGTCCTGGAAGAAATAACATTACAGACGGTAGCTATTAAACTAAATAAGCAAGGCATTTCAGATTCAATGCTTTCGATTTCTAGATTTTATACCAATACAAATTTGATATATATTCATCCGACTGTAGGTTCACACTACTGCAGATTGCATGAATTTACTCCACTACAAACAGTATCATTTAATACATTCACACCATGAAAGATTATATAGATTCTCACAATACATTCTTGAGCCCAGATCTTGACAACGCTTTGAACCATGGAGAGAGTGAATTACTGCACCACTGGTCGTTATGGAGTGTAATTATGTACTGTACACTGTACGAACTTTTTACATATTGTAATGTTGATACAAAAAAGAACGCCCTATGTACGATCTTGATCGCATCCCGATCCTTGGATGTCAGTCATGGTACACCTGTGAACCCCTTATCAGTGCCTACCTTATTACAGAACAATTCAGACCATAGTGGTCACCCCGTGCCCTTACAAATCTTAACCTCCATCCTACAAAGTCCTATCACAAGGGAGAAACACAAACAAATAGACAACAAAAATGTTCCCATATTTAAACGGCTGTACGCCGTATGGACCTGAAAACTAAATTTCCCTGTACAAGAATACGGGGTAAACCGTATGGATTGACAGGTGTGTGGGTCACCCCTCACCGTCACAATGTTACGTGCAGTTACCTTACATTAATAATTAGTACCGGCCACTTGAGTAGCATTTACTCTTGTGTCCTCACCTGCCTCCTGGTTGACGAATCGAATTTAATCAGAAGGGTGACGGGTGAACAGGATATTGCTTTCACGGGAAATAACAAACCTGCAGTTCGTCATTACATAAACGCGCATTGCAATTACAGGTGGCTTGCCAATAGTATTGCGATCTGCGGCGGGTCTGGACACGCAACCGTGTGTTTGTTTGACGCGCAATTGCGTGTGTTTGTTTTGTTCTGGGGCAAGGGTGAACAGCGGTGAGCAGCGTTGTCCCTCAGTGAGCGGCAACCCAATGGGGCAGCGGTGAGCAGCGTTGCCCCTCGGTGAGCGGCAACCCAATGGGGCAGCGGTGAACAGCGTAACCCCTCGGTGAGCGGCAACCCAATGGGGCAGCGGTGAACAGCGTTGCCCCTCGGTGAGCGGCAACCCAATGGGGCAGCGGTGAACAGCGTTGCCCTTGGTGAGCGGCAACTCAATGGGGCAGCGGTGAGCAGCGTTGTCCCTCGGTCAGCGGCAACCCAATGGGGCAGCGGTGAACAGCGTTGCCCCTCAGTGAGCGGCAACCCAATGGGGCAGCGGTGAACAGCGTTGCTCTCGGTGAGCGGCAACCCAATGGGGCAGCCGTGAACAGCGTTGCCCTTGGTGAGCGGCAACTCAATGGGGCAGCGGTGAACAGCGTTGCTCTCGGTGAGCGGCAACCCAATGGGGCAGCGGTGAACAGCGTTGCCATCGGTGAGCGGCAACCCAATGGGGCAGCGGTGAACAGCGTTGCCATCGGTGAGCGGCAACCCAATGGGGCAGCCGTGAGCAGCGTTGCCCCTCAGTGAGCGGCAACCCAATGGGGCAGCGGTGAACAGCATTGCCCTTGGTGAGCGACAACCCAATGGGGCAGCCGTGAGCAGCGTTGCCCCTCAGTGAGCGGCAACCCAATGGGGCAGCGGTGAACAGCGTTGCCCCTCGGTGAGCGGCAACCCAATGGGGCAGCCGTGAACAGCGTTGCCCCTCGGTGAGCGGCAACCCAATGGGGCAGCCGTGAACAGCGTTGCCCCTCGGTGAGCGGCAACCCAATGGGGCAGCGGTGAACAGCGTTGCCATCGGTGAGCGGCAACCCAATGGGGCAGCCGTGAGCAGCGTTGCCCCTCAGTGAGCGGCAACACAATGGGGCAGCGGTGAACAGCATTGCCCTTGGTGAGCGACAACCCAATGGGGCAGCGGTGAACAGCGTTTCCCTCGGTTAGCGGCAACCCAATGGGGCAGCGGTGAACAGCGTTGCCCCTCAGTGAGCGGCAACCCAATGGGGCAGCGGTGAGCAGCGTTGCCATCGGTGAGCGGCAACCCAATGGGGCAGCGGTGAACAGCGTTGCCATCGGTGAGCGGCAACCCAATGGGGCAGCCGTGAGCAGCGTTGCCCCTCAGTGAGCGGCAACACAATGGGGCAGCGGTGAACAGCATTGCCCCTCAGTGAGCGACAACCCAATGGGGCAGCGGTGAACAGCGTTTCCCTCGGTTAGCGGCAACCCAATGGGGCAGCGGTGAACAGCGTTGCCCCTCAGTGAGCGGCAACCCAATGGGGCAGCGGTGAGCAGCGTTGCCATCGGTGAGCGGCAACCCAATGGGGCAGCCGTGAGCAGCGTTGCCCCTCGGTGAGCGGCAACCCAATGGGGCAGCGATGAACAGCGTTGCCCCTCGGTGAGCGGCCACCCAAAAGCACCGCCCTTGTTATCCCCGGCACGTGCCAACTGCAGAGAGAGAGAGGGGTGGGGGGGTCAGTGCTCCGCATTTGTTATCCTGCAACAACTTTTGTGAGACAAAACTACAAAAAGGCCCATATCATCACTTTTCACAGCACTCACCAGTCACCGTTTATATCTATATAAAAAAAAATATGACATTACTGCCGATTTCTAAAATACTTTTTCAGAGATAAAATATATGTCCACCCAAGAGCTCAGTGGTTCTCTAAACATAAGTTTATTTTTTATAAATATATAATACGACTGAGAATCGTATAGTATCCACTCTACGCATTTAATAGTAGCAATCGATGTCAGTATTCAACGTTTATTAGCTCAACGACATATACAGTTCAATATATTGGTCCCCACACAGCATATTTGCAGTTCTCAAAATTAAGCAGAGGCATATAATTCTGAATTGTATTTTCTCTCCCCTCACAATAAACTATAACCAATTACTTGTGAGGCAAATAAAAATGTAACAACATGAAAATCAAATTACTTTATGATTGACTAGCTTCGCCCAGGACATGGATTCACCACGCCCGGACGCCTTTGTCTCCCCAGTGGCGATGTTCACACACCACACCAGTTAGTCGTTTGAGGCTGAGTCGACCTAGGGGAGGACCAGGAGCGGTTCAAATAATCGTCACCGGTGGTGGCCGTGAGCGGGGATCGGAACTCGGGTCGCTGGATTCGTAGCGCAGTGCCCTAACCACAAGACTACAATGCATTACGCTTCCACATGCGCGGGTGACATGACGGATGTGACGTCACAGCTCACTTGCCAATTTCAAGTTTGTTGCATGTCGGGACGTACGCTAAACACTTTGAACAGGCACACATAATCACACATTTCCCTTTTATTTTATAGACATTAATAATTAATTAATGACCAAATCTTGTGGCAATTGCTTTTGAGTACATATGAAACATATTTGACGTTTGCTAAATTCTCAGTCATCCCTGTTTGCTTGCTTTTAATAGGCAACAAAACAAGTGGCTATAGTCCCAGGTAAAAAAGAAATATCTCGGGACCTACGAGGACAATGCTTACCACTTTGTGGGGAAGTCAACAGTGGTTGTACTGTGCCAGAACCGGCCCTAGACCTTTGGGGGCCCTAAGCAAAATTTGGTTGGAGGCCCCTTTGATGTATGATTTTTTTCACCCACTCGCTAGCAGTGACTCTAGGGGGCCCTCTGCTGGCCACGGGGCCCTTTGCAATTGCAAGGGTCGCTTAGTGGCTGGGCCGGCTCTGTCCTGTGCTATGAGTTCTACCCTGCCATAAGAATGAGGAATTTCCACCACTGACTCCGGGCTGTTAACGGGAGAAGAGCGCTGCTTCAATAATTGTGGGCAAAGAAATACAAATGTAACTTTTTTTTAACGAGGATGATAAATGCCGGCGTAACCAAAAGTTGGAATTTGTTTTGTAAAGCCAATAAATACAGGTCCCGTTGGCTGCTGTGAGTTCATATTTTCCTTTCATCTCCATTCCCTCCACCCCCTTCCAAGGCAACCATCCCTTAGTTACGACTCTGCACTGACCCTCTATCACATTCCACAGATGTCTTGTTGACAGTGTAGGGGATGTGTCATGTATGTGCTATACGACTATGCTGGAAGGTTTAAGGGATACAGTAGCATGACAAAAAAAAACCTTCATGGAATGCATTAGTAATTTTCAACAGAAAAAACACACAGAACATGGGTATCATCTATTACACCTACCTCCCCGTATGAATTTTAAGTAATGCTCGCGATTCATGAAATGTCAGTACATTTGGTGCTGTACATCGTGATATGGAATCGCGTGTAAATTTAATGTGCCGACATAACTCGTTCTTTTGTTAAGCTAAAAATATAAGGAACAACTCCACCCATAGTTGTAGCTAGTGGGTACGCAGAATATTACACAATGCTCTTGGGCTGTGGCACAAAAGCATCAACGGTGCACATTTACCACTACTCTTTGTGCAAAAGAACACTACTTTACCAACAAAAGCATTTGCTAACATTTATAAAGTCTTATGTCATCTTCAATTCAATGATCATGTCTTCAGATCTGAAAAAAGTAATACATTTATTGATATCATCAAAAGAAATGGTATTATATTTTCCATTTAACCATGAATAATACACTAAGGCCATTGAATGTGTTTGTCATAAAACGCCACCTATAATATGCTGATAGATAGAAGATAAATATAGGAATGGTCATTTACCCCATAGGGTCATCTTGCAGGAGGAGCTGGGTTAGGTTTTACCAGGACACACTGAGCCACACTGTCAGGCATGAGATCACAGCCTTGCATACATTGTCCATTTTTAATGGTCGATGCAGGTGAAATTGCATTATTTATCAAAACATTTTGTAATTCAACTATCCAAAAAAACCTTATTTTCATGCAATTTTCAGCGAGAATTTACCGTTAAGTGGATTCTCAGCCAAATGATGAAATGCGGCGCATATTATATACACACACATTGCATCGAGGGGTGAGTAATTGCAATTATATTACAACTCATCGTGGGTGTATAATAACTGAAGGGATATTGTTGCAGACATTGGGGGGGAAATAAAGCCCCCCCCCCCCCCACCATAAGTAATTTCCCATGTTTGGCTTGGAGCGACATTAAATAAATAAAAACGAGTGCATTGAATTCTGTGCAGCATTTTAATTCGCCACGCAATCCTGGCTCTCTACTCAGAAACGTGTTTGTTTTTGGTATTTCTCGTTAAAAAGTATCATGGTGCAAATGCGTGTGTCTGGCTCTAGTTTCCAGTCAAGAAATTTCAGAATTGACTTTTTTCACTACAGAGGGAGAAGTAGTGAAAGTAAAAACCTACCCAGAAAAAGTGTTCCTCTCCCTTTTAAAGCTTTCGTGACTGCAGGGATTCATCTTCTTGGTTCTTTCGGTAAAGTCACGTAGAAGGGATATAATAAAATAATAAAAATAAAACATAATAAAAACAATTCTCACGACGTTTCGGCCACAACGCAAGCAGCCGTCCTCAGGTGAAGAACAGGTCTGTCGGGAAGACAGCGTCTGAATGAAACACCCCAGGCTTGGAGCGTATATTTAAGCTGGGTTGGAGGGGGAAGAGCGCCTTGACAAAATAATTTGCATATCAAAAGGAATTTAGCATATTTATGAAAATTCAGATATGGGATTAGTCACTACTTGTGAAATGCGTAGGAGGTGGGCGGGGGGTTTATTTTATAATTTCCCTTCTACGTGACTTTAACTAAAGAACCAAGAAGATGTTCCTCTCCTGTGGATATGTTTTTTTTTATTCGTGCTCTGTGGATGTGTCTAGCCTGCACATAACATAACAGTTTTACGTGACTTTAAATGCTCATTTTAGAAGATGTTGGGACCAGACGTGTGTTTTAAGAAAATTTTTGATTTAATTAAAATACTTGATTTTCTACAAAGATGCCATCGAGGGCAAAAATACGCAGCACATTTTTGGAGACAGACATTATTCTGAGTGAAGTAAAATTAATTTGGTTAACTCCACAGCTATAAAATAAATTATATATCTATTTTGGTTACGTGTCTTTTTTCTCTTTTTCTATCATTGGTATTAAAATTACATATATAATCCCAATGATCTAAATTGAACCAAAAAATCCTACCAACACGCCTTTTGTTGTAGTTGCCAATAACGTGTGGTGTTTTGCGTTTGTATTTGATGAGCTCAAATGATCTCCTCGAGTATTACATCATTGTGTTTGCGAATGTCGTCTACCTCACCATAAATCTCGGCAAAGAGGAATCGACACATTATTCTTACGCTCGTAACAATAGTGTTGGGATCGCTAAAATCTGATGCGTACCTCAGTGCATCCCCATTGCTGCAAGAATCGTTACCACCAATGCACACCCGCTTGACAGAGCGATGATGTGACAATCGTTTTTGATCGGTGGTCAAAAGCTCTTGGCCAGAAAGTGAGACCTAGAACCAAGGGTTATGGACAACTCTAGAGAGTTGAAACTATGGGAAACTAAAATAATCGATAAACATATTGATTTAAATAGCTAGATTTTCACGTAATTTGCAATAGATTCAATGGCTTAATGCGTGTAATAAGCACAGATTTACTGACACGGCGCTAATGCACTCTATTATCAGATGTGATGGGTAATTTTATTCTCCGTTGCAAGTCATCAAGTATTTTCACGAAAATGCTACAACGCCGACGATTAAGTGTGAGCAAGCTGCGTGTACTGTACAATATTGCTTCATTGCAACCAATTTCTACGTGCAGTAATGATGAGTAGTAACCATATTACGGCTCTTAAAATGATATCTGCACATCTATCACCGCACAAGCGTTTACATTTTTCACAAAATCAAACCGCATGTAATGTCATATTTTTTTTCCTGCACTCCATTTTTTGTCAGTGTCATGTAGGCTGTCAGATTCCAGCTTGACACGTATTCGTGTGATTCAGCAGTCCGGTTCTAATTTTGTTGTAATAATCGATCTCACTCGTCCGCATGTATGTATGTAGAACTTATTTCGCACTGTACGTAGCCAACCATGCTAATCGGGGAGGGGGGGGGTGCGAGAAATCTATTGTAGCTAGAGAATCAGTTTTCTCAAGTGGTTGTGAATCATTGCCCCTGTTGGGGATGGAGTAGCGGGGTAGCGGAGTAAGTGGGGGGTCAATTTTGGTTCACTACCCAAATTATGTGAGCATCAGTCAGTTGTAAAGTCGTTGTCAGCATCAACAAAGGAGTTGAATTGATACAAATCAAAAGATAATGGCGGGAGCAATGATCTTCGGTTTTAAGCCGTCCCGTTGTTGGGCCCATCGACTGGCAGTAGCACAATGTTTACGGCCTTGAAAGCACATTCCACTTTTGTTTCACCCCCTCCCCTCTATGCACTTATTGCTAGGTAACACAGATAATATTGTCAACTCTGGAGGTACAAAAAACGGAGCAAAATAGCGTCTCCACAATAGCATAAGAAGGGAGAAATACGTGTAAAACTGCGTTGTCTTGAGTGGTGCATTATCACGCAATGACAAAAACTGGGCATTCTAATGACCCCCGGGAAAACTTCGAGTTTTCGCAGAATAACTACCTCAATAAGGAGGACTATTCTGAGAAAACGATGGCAGGTAGAACGCTCTAGACCAGTTGTCCTTAACCTTTACTGGACCCCTTTGGTTCTCAATCGTCAACAAAAAAAACTGTTTCGATTATTTTCCTTTTTAATAAATCTGGCCACGTCTCGCACCTCCAGAAAGGGCATCACGCACCCCCAGGGGGTGCGTGCACCCCAGGTTAAGAACCACTGCTCTAGACTGTGTCGAATGTCCATGCGGAAATCGATCTGGGTTTCATGATTTGCCTCAATGGTCAGAAATATTCGTTTGACAAAACAATGTCTGTATTTTTCTTTCGCAGAACGGATAATAATTGCGTTTGCAGTTTTGAAGTCGATTTAGATGGGTGGGAGGGAATCTGACAGATGTCAAATGTGATGACATTTTGTCGAGCAGCGAGAGTATTTTTCCGATGAGCCGTCTGCAAGATTTTAAGAGCCACTCCTCAATCTATTCCGGTCATCCAAACATTTTGTATTCCTTCACAGTTTACAGATAGTGATAAACACTCCTTTCAGGCAGCCGGAGGGTTCTTCTTTGATTTCCCAGCTACCAGTGGCTTGAGCTTCTCGGAACCATCCGTGTTCCAACGAGGGCTGTGAAGTGTCAACCAGTAACCGTGCATATTTTAGATTTTCGGTTCCAAAATCCAGTAACCGGTCACCATTTCCTGTGGAAATATTGGGAATGAATCCACCGATTGGCGCGTTTCAAAGCACAAACGGCACGGCGCGTGCGAACACTGATTGGCCCAGTGGTAGCTGTCTCACAGCACCTGCAGAATCCTAATTAAATACATTCGCTAATCAGTTGAGGTAAAAAGGTAAAAAAAAAACAATGACAGGAGCAGCCCTGCAATTGCTTGCTCACACCACTGGCGTGGAAGGGCCTTCACAAGAGGAAGCCCTTCCTCTTACACACTTACGAGTCGGGTTGGAAGAGGTGAGTCTTCACCAGCCAGTCGACTTGTGGGATTGCCCATGATGCTTCTTGGTGGCAGAATTGTTTTTTAGAAAATGCACGACCGTTTCAAAAAAGGCCGTAATTATAATATATATTATAAAGAATATATTAGAAATAATATTGGGGGGGACACATCCTCCCCAATATTCAAATATGCTCAAAATGTCCCCCCCAATATATTGCTACGGAAAAAATTGCTATGCTATGTAAATAAAAACAACAATTTGCTAAACCTTGGCCACAAAATCCGGACTTGTCTTCATATAAATCAATATATAGATTTATGTTTATATGATTGTGGTTATGGTTGTACTTTATTAATCCCTAATCTCTGCCATTACATATAATGCAACAAGAAATAGTAAAGAAAGTAAAAACAGAGCAATGTAATACAATACACTATTAGACATTATTGTAAAACAATTATAAAAAGTCCATCCCATGTGTTAGTGATTTTTTTTATATTTTAGGCAGGAAATTAGTTTTCAAATTTTGATATTTTGCTGGGTTGGGACCCCCAGACACCCTGAAAAATTTGGTCCCCCCCCCAATGTTGACTCCATGGCTACAGCCTTGGTTTCAACCACCACGCCGAGAGATTGAACCGAACCAACAACCCCCTGCGCCTTTTGGAGGCTGCTTGCCTTGACATACGCCAATTGTAAATGGCTGTCGATTACTCCATTACGTATAAGAAAAAAACGTTAGTCTTATCATTGATTAATTGATGTTCTAGCTTCAGCACTAAACAATTGTAATCTTTAGATCGGGCTCACTACTATGTATAAAACCCAGAGAAGCATTTGTTGGAATACCGATAGACGACTGTGTAGTAAGCTAATCCTGTACTGCAAAAAATACCTGCCATTGAATTTCAATAACCGAGTTTGAACTAAATTGAACCCCAGTGCAATACAATGGCATTTACATCGGGGACACGGGATAGAAATATTAAAGTAGTTTACATTATTTATAACTACATTATTGTATTTGAAATGTATTTCAGTCATCTAATTTCACTAACCTGCTAGGATGCCTTGTAAATGGCTTAAACCTCCCTGGAATTTTCATCTTCCAGGGCACCTCATGGAAATTGCACTCGAATTTAGTGCAGTTGTATATTTAATTAATTAAACTTAATTGAACCAAAAAGGGGTGATGACTCATAATGACAACAATTGTACTTGTTATTCGCAAATATTTACATTTGAAAGGGTTTTAAGTTATAACAAAGACAAAGATCCCCCATATAGCCAAAACATACCGTTGGGGCAAGTGCTGTTAGCAAGCACCTATGAAAGGCCAGCGCGGCACACGAGAGGGTGGGTGGCCAACACCACACTCGGCCGCCTTTATCTTCCTAGTGGTGATGTTTACATTTCGGCACCAAGCACTCATTTAAGGCTAAGTCGACCTAGGGGAGGCCCAGAACCGGTTGAGATCATTGTCACTGGTGTTGGCCGTGAGCAGGAATTGAACTCGGGTCACCAGGCTCGGAACGCAACACGCTAACCGCTTCCCACACACACTCACAATGTGCTGTAAGCACACCATGCATCTAAGCGTCTAAGTGTACCATTTCAATTTGCGTATGAAAATAAAACTTTTCACACTGCAGCGAGCCAAATCCCCTCCCTCGAAGGTTCTGAAACACAGAGTTTGGGACTGTACCCCCCCCCCCCTCCACGTCACGAATCGGGCTCTGTAACAGCTTCCTACTAAAATATAAAACAATACATATCTATTTGAAATGTTTCACCCTGACCCGCAGGTACATTTTGTGTGAACTGGAGGTTTAGTGGTTCTGGTTCAAAATTTCAGATAAAATAATAACATTATTTTGATTTCAAGAATGATATATTTATTGCGAAATACTGTATTTATATTTATTCATATGTTGAAAAAACTTTAATCAAAAACACTCCTTAAAAAGGAATGTATAATAGGCAACGCTTCGGTAAATGGCCCTTTAAGTTGTGTTCTTCTATTGACGCCATATTTTATCTTGTATTAACACTACACCTCGGACAAAGCCACCACATTTTCAGAGTAGTATTCATTGTCACACACCAACCATGTGCCACTAAAGGATAAACGATACAGATGAACTCAATAAAGTATGGGTCACAAAGCTTCAGACCAAAGACATCCATTTGGTGACGCGATGGATAAAAACTTGCTCTGCAACAGTTTGAGAAATGTGTGTGTGTATATAGAAACATATGCATACCCCCTGTATACGCTTTTTTGGAATACGATAGCAATACTGTGGTTTGGCGATGAACAGCTGATATGTGCTGGTATCGCTATTGTAACAGCGGAGGGCTCAATCGTGAGGTTTTGCGAATTGAAATTTCAGTCAGGGTTAACTAAAACTTCTTCTTGGTTCTTTCGGTAAAGTCACGTAGAAGGGAAGTAATAAAATAATAAAAATAAAACATAATAAAACAATTCTCACGACGTTTCGGCCACAACGCAAGCAGCCGTCCTCAGGTGAAAACCAGGTCCGTCGAGGCGACAGATTCTCGACGGACCTGGTTTTCACCTGAGGACGGCTGCTTGCGTTGTGGCCGAAACGTCGTGAGAATTGTTTTATTATGTTTTATTTTTATTATTTTATTACTTCCCTTCTACGTGACTTTACCGAAAGAACCAAGAAGATGAATCCCTGCAGTCACGAAAGCTTTAAATCGAAATTTAACTAAAACTTGTATCCCTCTACAGCGGAAGACAGACGCCAGTTGGTGACAAACCAAGTGGTTGAAACTGAGCAGTGATTTGTCCTGTGGAGAAGGCACGCATAGTGAAAAATGTGAAATCGACCCCAAACAGCAGTTTAGGCCTTCCTGTGGAATTGTGTGCCAACCAATGTCCTAAGACTCGTATGCAAATGTTACTTCATCGACTTGAGCTCATAAGGTCGACACAGTATTTGGCAAAGTAAAACATAAGATAAGTCATGGGTGACAAGGAAGACCAGCCGACTGGAAAACCCCATTTACCATGTTTTTGCTCAAAAACATTGTTGCTAAGTGTTGATTGTTAATGCAACGCTAACCCTTACATCTGTTGGAAACATTTAAAACAGTTAATAACTCACAATTATTGTTATCGATATGTGACTTTACATTTGAAAAATGCAAACAACTGCTTGTTATTGTTAGCACGTGAAAACAATCTCCCCTGAATGCATTTTCCCACAATTGAGAAATTACATCCAATGTTATCATCTCCATTTACCGATGTAATGTAAAATTTGAATATCAATGATAGTAATAGGCAAAACATTTGTTTGCTAAACCAGCGATCTTCTGGATTGCATGTCCCATTATGCTAATCATGACACCACGGCAGCTACCCCACACATCCCCCATATTTAAGAGACGTGTCATGACTAGCTAATGCGGAGCAATGTTTTGATGTAATCCCAAGCAGAAGAGAACAGCTGTGAAAGGAATTCTGTAGGGAAGCTCTGTGCTAGAGACAGACAGGCAACTGTGTAACATTTGAATCATAAAGTGTGCCCCTCGCACACTCGAGAGACCCCGAGTTGTACTAAAACAAGTGGTTGAGGGCCCATAATGAGACCACGGTGGCCTGATTTAACAATTGCGACAATGAACAAACGCCACAAGTTAACACGGTGTCCCTCTGTTTGGATTACGTTGTTTAAACCAAGCAAACACACCATACACAAGGAATATTGCAAAATCCACCTTGCCACGTATACAGGAGGTCGTGGGTTGGATCCCGACCCTGACAACTGTATATTTGAAGTTTGCATGTGTCTCTCTCTCTCCCTATATTCGCGTGGATTTTTCTCCGGGTCCTCCGTTCTTTTTCATCCTCCACATTTAGAATCAACATACGTGGCCGCTGCTAGAAATTTCCACGTGATAAGCCACTTCGTTGCGCCATCATTTGTGATAGCCAGGTGGCTTATGAAAACGAGATATGAAGCTCAGTGGATCCTACCTGATAAAATAAAAAATAAAAAATTACCGTCTCCTTTTTTTTCCATCCACATTTAGAATCAAGCGATGAGAGTATTTAGCTGCTAAAAATTAGCCGCGTGATGATAAGCCACTTCGTTGAGCTATCATTCGTGATCGCCAGGTCGCTTCTGAAAAAGTAGCTACGTAGTTCAGTTGGGGCCTTACCTGGTGAAAAAGTTTGTTAGAACCGTCGCCAGGTAGTTTTCATCAACTTGTGAATAGTATTTCTCATTTGTACCGTCTTGTTGGCCTCATTGACCTAGATGTAACATATGTATATTATATGTATGCAATTTGCATAAATCATGCATAATCCACTTTTACACGTATACGTTCGTGCATGTAGCGTCATACCAAGAATTTGTTTTAATTATTAAGATGACGATACTACCTCCTCCTTGGATTGGTTGAAATAACTTAGCATTCAACTGTAACATGTCTTTTTTTAAACTGTTGTTCTTCCATCCTCATCCTGTCATACGAAAAAAGAAGATAGGCCTTAACACATTCTGAAACATTTTGTTCCCGTGCCACGGTGTGAACAGTTGGACTGTGATTGGAGCATAGTGTTCTGTAATAACTTTAAAAGCAACACACATATTTTAATGAAATGCCCTCCCATCACACTCAAAATAAAGGATGCACTTTCTTCTTTGGAGCATGGAACAAATGGCTCGGGGTTTATTTTCAGACTGTCCTTGTTATGCGCATTTTCGGATCTCAAAAGCGTAGACAGTGGCTCAGAAATGCATTACATTTGAGGAACATGTATTAATCAGGAGTTATGATTTAATTATAAACACAAGTATTCCACAGGTAGTCATGTCTTGACACTTGGTTGCATGCTTCCAGGTAAATAGCAATTAGATAGCTTAATAAAAATTTTTTTTTATAATATGGCTTATGTGCATTTTAATGAGAAAGAGCAATGGTGTAGCATTTAATCAAATGATGTAGAAATACAATTAAAGCTTCAAGTCATCATCGCCATTTATATACATTATTCTCAGCAATCCTGGCTGAATATCTTAAATTAGATTTTCTGAAATGCTTTTAGAATTCAAATCGCAGCGGTTTCCATATTACATGACAAGTGGTTTGCTTACATGTGCAAATGTGGATCTTGACTAAACTGCTTAGTTTTTAATAAAATAAATAGAAGATGGCAATGAACTAAATTATTACGTGTTCACCTTCGCATCGTCTTTATTTTTACATCCAATCCACCCATTGTTGCTCCTGCTGGGGGACTTAAATGTCCACCATTTCCTCATGGCCACCAACAAAATGTCGCTGCCCCAGTCAGATTATTTACTTTATTTTGCTGCTATAAATTATTTATTTTGCGTGTCTACTTATTTGCTTAAGTTTAGTGGATTTTAACAAACGTTCAAGACAATAATGTTTTTGATTATGATCATGCTTTTTGGAAATAATACGTATTTATGTTTTAATTACTTGAGGGTGGAACACATTTTCAGCAATGGCAAGACATTGTGTCCAGCTCTGGCCATCTTTGTGTTGTGACAACACAGTTTAACATTTGTGGTAAAACCTTGTTTTGTTAAGCAAATTCAATATTACACACTCAACGAAAGAAATTCCAGATGTGTTCAAATATATTAGATTATTTCGATTATATGGCTTCTATAAATCTCCACATGATAAACCACTTCGTTGAGCTATCACTTGTGGCCAGATCACTTCTCAAAAATAAGCTAATAGCTCAGTGGGCTTTATCTGATAAGATTTTTAAAAAATGTAAATTGTTATTTTAGTGATTTGCTTACTTTTCCTATACTCTGCAGGCCTATCGTGTTTTTGTATTGTTTGCTATTGTAACGTTTTGACCTGCCTAAATTTGTGAAAAATAGCTATATAGCTCATGGGAATCATCCAGAATAAATACACTCTGATTCTGATTGCTCATTTGCCTTGGGAGATGCCACAACTTTAACTGCCAACGCTCTTTGTAGTAATATACCATTTGCACTGCTGAACAGCCATATTAAAAAAAACTGCACGAAAATGTTAACTATCCTATTGAAATGCATCGGGTGTCTTCTGATTTTATTCGATCAGATATACTATCAATATCAATAAATCTTAGGTTGGGTGCATAATAATTTGATCTCGATCGGAGCACCATCATCAATGACCACATTGTTGGTCATGGGATTAATCATGGATCGCCCAGACTCCGCTGACGTTGGGAGTTGTGGATGGGAAGGCCATGGAAAAGATGAGTTTGATTGTCTGACATTAAAGATACTTGGACAACATAGTTTTATCCGATTGGAGACATTGTGCAGAGTTTTTTTTGGGAAATGTCTTTTTTCATCAATGGCCAGGTCACACGTTATTTCACGCAACGTTCACACACATGAGGTCTTAAGTGCCCACTGCATTTGCAGTTGGCTTTTAGCTCAGAGCGTGCACCACCTGCCCAGCCTGGAGCTCGCCAGTGCAAGGACTGCACTTCATACACACATTGCCAGCTTAAGTGTGTTACGTGTACGTATGTAGAGGCTGTCATTTCTTGTGCTATTTTTTTCACAGGATGTCAAGGGCAGGCGTAATTGATGCGATTTAATCGTCATATTTTCTTCAGGACCAGAGTTGAGCCCCCATGTTCTCTCGTAATAAATACAAGATTTTACCGCGTTTTGATCGTGCGCAGTGTTTGTGCTTTATCGAGGGCCCAAAGGTGCACTCAAGAACAACATCCAACACAAAAAACAGACAACACAAATTTAAAACGCCAACAACAACTACAGGAACTAGACAATATTTACACACTCTACAAATAGAACCCTCGAAATAAAATTCAGCACAAATATAACAAGTTATAATCCTCCACTTGTCGAGGCTTTGGCTGCTGGAAAGTGCGTTTATTCTGGGACATCTGCGGATGCCATTGTTCACGAGGGGTGGCCCTAATTTTTATAAATACCATAGCTCTTTTCTATGAGTCTGAAGGAAGCTATGTATAGAATGGAAAACGAGTCAAGAACAATTCTACAGAACTACAGTTGGATAGTAGTGTCCGCTTAAAATAATTCCAAAAATTCTCAATCCACTAATGGATAAAGAGCTCCCCCATGCCATGTTGGTTGTAGGGAACTTTCACCATACTGCACCTCCCTGGCCAGTGTGGGTTTGTGAAGGGGAGGGGAGAACAGGTTTTAATGTAACTCACCACTAATGTTAGCCACAGCTGGGAATCAAACTCAGGTTGCCAGCTTTATAGTGCAGCATGATAACCACTGCACCACCGATCCACCACTCCCACGTCCCCATCGTCCTCCACAATGGGGGGTGAACATATTACTCGACACGTCAACGATCCGTGGGACTCCAAACACAATCGGAAAAATGTTTATTGCACAAAGCCTTGGATGCCATCCGTCATGGGTTCAGTAACTGGTGATGTTCCAGCTCGAGCCTTGGCAGCAGGTGGCTTATATTCAACGAACTCTCACGTGATTTTATTTTGTTTTATTTTTATTATTTTATTACTTCCCTTCTACGTGACTTTACCGAAAGAACCAAGAAGATCTCACGTGGTGGTCTGGTGGAATTAGGTCATCCACACGTGTGCAATGTTTGTGCATATACGTTTCAGCAGCAGCTGTTGCTGAGTCTTCACAGATCAGCTGCCACTCCAGAAACATCATAAGGCAGTGTAAAACCCCTCTGGCTGACACGCGGAAACATCTTAATTCTGGCTTTCGCTCCTTCCCTCTTCCTATAGACCAATCAGGAATGAGAGCCTATCACTTCCCTTAAAATTAAAGAGAGGAAAAAAATGTGTCTTCATCATATTCCACAGCATATTGTACTGTACGGTGCCATATTAAAAAAATGTAGAGTCTAAATATTTTTAAAGTAAAATAATTCACAATGATGCGATGCAAATAACAAAGTAAGAAAACAACTAATTAAAGCTCTCTCTTTTTAAAAATGTGTTTTATTGCAACGCAACTCGAGGCCGGTACAATACTCCCGATCGCAAACGGAGGGGAACAGAAACTCCGCGACCTTACGAAGGGGGGAATTGAAATGCAAACTCTCTCTCATCAATCTAATGTACAACTACGGAGTTCTCGGATCGGTGCTGTATGAGGATCGACTGAGTATTCAGAAGTCGGCAGAATCCCTGGCACATGACGTGTGTAGATTGGTGGATGTTACACATGGCTGGGAATCGAATTCGGTTCATCCAGCTTCAAAGCACGTTCATTGGTGGATTGAAAATAGCTGGAAATTGCTAAGATGTTTTTTTTATTGCGACATGAGCCAACTGTACCCCTTAGTTATTATTAGGGCTTAGTATATGTCCATAATTACATCTCTCCTAGGGGTGTGTGTTTGCTGCATGCTGTTCGCTCCATTATGTTGGCAGCTTCTTCAGAAACGAGTCCAGCGACTGTGATCCGACCAGGGGGCGGGGGGGGGGGGTACCGCACAACGCATGAGATTGTGAGCAGTTTAAGTCATAATTGGCTGTGATATTCCCACCCTACCACCTTCCGATGTAAGTTGTTATTTTCAGCTCTCTGATTTGACATTAACAGGTTAAATTTCCCACACTCACACAGCCACCTCGCTCGCCGAGCTCGACCTTGCTGCTCTGCGATCTCCCATTAACATGCTCATCTCTCTCGCATTAACATAGCCACCTCCACGCATTCGCCGTGGCGGGCGCCCTCCGATCTTACATTAACACGCTAATGTCTACATTAACATAACTAGCCCCGCCCACTTCGTTTATGACCCTTGGGCTACACCCATTTAAAACCTTTAAAACAGTCTGCTTCAGCAGCTTTCCCCCTCTTGTTTCTTCCTGATGACGAACGCTTGTGTTGCGATCGAAACGTCGTAGTTTTTAGTTATTTTCTTTGAACCTATCGACTTGACTATATCATGGGACCTCCCTTGCTAGTATCCAAATAGGTTTTACCCTTTCTGGCAATAAAACAGGTTTTAAGATGTTAAAACACCAAGCTGAAACCTTTTGCAAGGAATCATGTCTGCATTAACCACAATACTTGTGGTCAGAATGCAAACAAAAAACATACTCTGATCATATATGCATTGTCTTTGAAACTGATTGGTCCACACCAGAGACAGCTTTCTTTTGAGCCTCGTCTCAAACAGTGTTAGACCAGAGGACGCCAAAAGGCGAACAGGACAAGGACAATGCCACTATCAGGACACGGAGAGCTTGGAGCATGTTTTTTTGTTTGCATGTTCACCACAAGTTCTAGATCTGAAGCTTTCGTTTTTTCGGTAAAGTCACGTAGGTAAAAATAAATAATAAATAATAAAAATAATAGAAATAATAATAGAAAATAAATCACGAAACAATTGTTTTTTGCTGTGGTTGTCCCACCTGATGACGGACGCTTGTGTTGCGCCCGAAACGTCGTGATTATTATTTTATTTACATTATTATTTCTATTATTTCTATTATATATTTGTATTGTTTATTGTATTATTACTTTTTATTATTTATTTTCATTATTTATCTTTACCTACGTGACTTTACCGAAAAAAACCTAAGAGTATTCACCAGAAGTATATGTGGTTAATGCAGACATGATTCCTTGCAAAAGGTTTCAGCTTGGTGTTTTAACATCTTAACACCTGTTTTGTTGCCAGAAAGGGTTAAACCTATTCGTCTACGTGACTTTACCTAAAGACCCAAAGAAAATGAATTCCTGCAGTCTCGAAAGCTTTAAGTCAAGATTTCATTAAACGGGTGTTCATATGTTAAAACACGTTTGCAACGACACCTGTCTGCATTAATCACACGTACTTGTGGTGAACATCTAAACAAAAAAATGCTCTGATAATATATGCTTTGTTTTTGAAACTGATTGGTCCACACCAGAGCCTCGTCTCAAAGTGTTGGACCAGAGAACGCCAAAAGGCGAACGGCACAAAGTCAATTCCACTAGCAGGGCTTGTATCGCTCGGGCTGAGCAGCTACATCATGGGACCTTTCTGTTTGGTGTTTACACATCATAACACCTGTTTTATTGCCAGAAAGGGTAAACTCTATTCTGATATAGTGAGCAGTATTTACTCCCTCTCATCGTCATTGTTTTTGTTCTCAATCCATTATCTGGATAACCATCGAACAAAGACGGTCACTGCGGACATCTGGAACGCTTTTGCTTCAGATATTCGGAAGCCACTGGAGATATGCACTTTTAAATCTAAATAGAAAACTAATTTCTTTAGAATTGCTTTATGTGTTTAGTTTGTTGTCCTTCCTCCGCATTCCCGATTAGCACGGTTGGCGACGGAGAGTACAAAATAAGTTCTGCAAAGTTGTGAATGACTTTATGAATACCGTAAGTGGAAGAATTGCGAATCAGCCGAACCCCATACATATTGGCAATTTGCAGATACAAGGGCTGCCAATAACAGATGTTTCACCATATTGTCAGAATGAACAATATTGTTGTATTGTTAATACACTTAACACCCTCCAGCTGAGTTCTCCGCGGTCGATGATTAACCGCTCACATTCTCCAATACATGTACTTGTGAGTGTAATTATTACCACTTATATTAAAATGTTGACAATGGAAATTATTAACTTTCTCTCTTAAAGAGCAGGACACAGTGGTGTTGATCTACAAGTAATTATGGAATACACCCGAAGCATTCTCAAATGTGTATTTTCCAAGTCTTGCTCTTGTCACTTTGGCAGCAGCAGAGCTTCGTTCGCATTCTTGGTGACGCTGTAAATTACCATCACGAGTTTGTGTGCTATAATAAATGCACACAAATGTACAGCCCTCGCTCATCAATCCAGGCCTCCCCATGCCTTGACCCGTCCTCGGGGTTGCTTTACGATACTTCGCCTTGCTGGACCGTGCGAGTTTCGGGGCAGGGAGTGCGTGTGCAGGTGGAGGAACCGATTCAGATGTTAGCCGTGGCCAGAAAAAAAAATCTAACTTAGATGAATAGATTATTAATGCAGTGCGCTAACCACTGCACCACCACTAACACCCTCCTTGATTATAACAAAGTAGAAATGTAAGATGAGACAAGTTACATAGATTTACATAAAATTACCGTGCAGACGCATATTTCATTGGAATATGTATTTTCCCACTTAGCTCATTCACAGCGTCTTAATCATTTGCCCGTCTGCTCGAGCAGGGGTAATGAATGTGTGCATCAATAAGCAGTCAAACAGTGCTGACATTCAGTATGTCTACCGGCATCTGGAGAAGAAGCAATTTCAGCTGACACAAGCAGGAACATACTAAACTAATTTTCATTCTTCTAATACATTGCATGAGGTTGCTACTGCTGTGTCACGATGTGTTCCTTGGCTCATATCCAAGACGGAGACATATGTCCACAACACCTACATGGCTGCGTGCAAAATTATTCTAACACGCTCATAAAGAATAGCCAGTGGGCGCCCTTTCTCTGGGATTAACATAAACTAAATTGATTCATAACACATTCAAATGTTTGCTCGCTTCATTATCTAATCTCAGCTCCCTTGTCAATCAACTGCTCGACAAAAGCCCTCTCCGCGGCGTGGTGCTCATGGGGCTTGTCTGACCATACTTCACCACGCTGACCAGTGTGATTGGTTGGTGAGGGTGGGGTGTGGGTAGTGTTGAAGAGGCAGGCCTGGTTCAGGTATCACTGGCCAACCAGTGCTTAATTTCAGACAGAACAGGACAGAGCTCTGCTTCGGTAATGATGTTTGCATGCTACATCTATCTCGGCCGACTTATTTTGTCCTCATAGCCATATACGAATATGGGGGGGCAATAATAAATAACTATTATGGATAGGCGTACCTTGTACGCTGGTGGTAGTGCCTTACGCTGATGATTCTACTTCCAAGTCAGCCTTAAAGGCGTTTAGCAAATGAATTCCTGCTTGACAGGAATAGAATGCAGGGTAGCTGGGAACTAAGCGCAGTGCACTAAACCACGCGTCTCTCGAATTCAAATATTTCCACAAAGTGAAATCGTCTCCTCTTCATATAAATGCAAGCACCTGTTAGTTGTGTTCAATAGACACCACCGGCAGGCAACGGCAAAGCTTTATCATCACCGTCATCACCCGTCATGACGTACCCAGTGCTGAATGAAGGGCCATCAACATAGCTTTGTACGGAATGCAAATAATTGTCATCCAACAAGGCTAGATTCAGGATTGAATAGACAAATCAGATTAAAGAAACAATTCAGAAAAGTAATGTAACACCAGTTTACTCAATATAAGCAAGTTGCAAGGTTTATCATCACTTAAACTTCACAGTACCATAACACTTGTGCATAGAGCTACGACTCTGTCAATTACTAAGGAAATGTTTTATAAAGCACGGGTCTAATTGGTAATAGCTATTTTTCTGGAAATGTAACTTGTGATTGTTGCTTCGTAAATATTTTTTATTACAATCTAAACCATGTTTTTGCATATTGGACAATGCTTTTACCGTGCACCTCGTATAATATTTAATTGGTCACGTTTTGGGCAATGGCTTGTTTTTGCACATCAACAGAGAGAGGCCGGGAGGGATAGAGTTAATAAGGCTTGGAGACTGCACTTAACACCACAGGAAGATGAGAAATTACATTTACATTTTTTCCTGATGACCAGTTTTTAAATAGTCATATCCATCGTTACGCGATATTAACTATTGCGTACCGGACACCAACCAAAAAAAACACTCCAATTATCAAAAACGTGTTACCGATCACATGTTCATGGCACAATGTATTGCGAAAATGTTTGTGCTAGTGAGGATCGAGCTCAATCCCCTTTTCAGTCATAGTATTTAACGCTGAATTCCAATTCACAGGCCTGGCTGCAGCAGACACCGGATATGTGACGTGGCCTCTTTATACTGTTGCATATGTAAACTACCTACAACGTGCATACATAAGCATGATTTTGTTCTGTATTTCCATATATGATATATATTTGTCTGTCCATTCACTATCCAGACAAATATTATTCCATCAGCATTTGTTTAAGCAAGCAAACTCGGTACTGGTTTTGATCGTCTGGGTCTCATCATCAGATTAAATTAATTCTCTAAAGTAAGGTGTATTTAAAACAGTAACGAATATATAACAAAAAATAGGGGTCAATTAATTGGGGGTCACAAGACATCTGGACCAACCTGTGCAATAATTTCACATGCCTCAACTACATACCGACTATAATCACCCAGGAATGTCTCGTGACGTCACTCTACAACGACCAGCCCCCATCATTAATATTCATGAGCATGTGACGTCCTCCAAATGGACACCCCCCACCTCATTATTATTAACCACTATAATGAGCCAAGAATGTCTGTGTGCAACGCTCGTGACGTCACTCCACATCGACACCCCCCCCCCTCATTAATAATCATGAGCAGGTGACGTAACTCCACATGGACACCCCCCCCCCCCTTCATTAATAATCATGAGCATGTGCCGTCACTCCACATCGAACAGCCCCCCTCAATAATCATTAACAGGTGACGTTTTCCAAATGGTAACTCCCCCCTCATTCATAATAATTAGCGGGTGACGTCACTCCACATGGGGGGGGGGGGGTGCGAGGCGCCTCCTCCCCCCTCCTCGGCGTCAACTCACAACCCTCACTACAAAGGCAGAACCCTCACGTCCCGCGATCTCCGTCACGCTGTTCAGACATCAAAGTAAAAAGGACGTCATGATGAACAAGGGATTAACACGTTCCTGCGGAGGGAGCTGGTAGCAACGTTGTTTCGCTCGGTCAATGGCCAGGGTCAACGGCGGCGTGGTGTATTCCGCAAATATGCCCGACTGTGAGGGCGGGCACAAGCCGGCGTGAGTAGGTTAAACGTTGAGTTTTATAAGGGAACCACGGGGTGACCAGCCCCTCCCACCCCCCACCCAGCCCCTCCCCACCCAGCCCCTCCCACCCCCCACCCAGCCCCTCCCCACCCTCCCACCCCCTACCCAGCCCCACCCTCCCCTCTCCACCCAGCCCCTCCCCACCCTTCCCACCCAGCCCCACCCCTCCCATTTTTGGATGCACGACGGACGGACACAATAATCCCCTGTGGGCTGGTGGAACCAGGTGGTTCCTACCAGTATTAACCATTAAATTCGATAGGTCTGTGTCAACGCGCCCTTACAAATTGCACACGCATTGATGCAATGAATATCACGTCGCGGTCTGCTTTGCGCTTGCAAGTTTCAGTTGTTAATATTAACCCATTATAGGTTAGATAAACATTTCATTGGTCATAATTTGTTTACGGCTTCTATATTTGTGTAAGATGGTCTATTAAACAGATCAACAGCCTGCAACGAATTATTGTAACTTTTTAAACATCGATAATCCTAACAATGCCATTGCAGTAACTTAAAAACTGTGATGAATGGAGAGTCGTGTTCGGTCGGCCCTTGCAAACAAAGCTATAATATATCGCCGATAGACGATGGTAGCCACGAAACACGCTTTTTAATTAACTATCCCATTAAATAATTAGGGCATCTCCTTATCATAAAGCCACCCTCAGCAGTACACACACAATCAGACACAAAGTCACAGACACCCGCGCCTTCTTAATAACGAAATTACACAATTTACTCACTGCGCGGGCAACCTGTTTATTATCACGTTAATGAAAGCAATTAATGCAATTAGACGAAACAAACCTCGTAATACAAGGCATATTAAATAAAAACACCTTGCTTTCAAACGCTGTCCCTTTAGAATTGGGATAGGGTACCCAATTAGTTTCTCGCTGCTCACGAACGCGAAAGCTTGCTCCACTTAAAACGCCTTTGGCCGCATGCGATCCGGCAATGCCTTTGTTGCAATTCGAACTGGAGGAGGCACATTTGTGGTGGTGGAGGGAGCTGCATGCGTGCCTCAAATTGCATTTCTCATTCGTTTTCAGGCGTATGAGCAATACTATGTGATATCGATGAATTCGTAAGTATTACAATAATCACGAGACTGTGTATATTTCCCACAACGACACCATCGAGTTATGCATTATTTAATATTTTATTAATTATATTTAATTTTACTTTGCACCGAACATCTGGCAGTTTACCGGCCCTGATTTCAAGCACGCTTGACTGCTGATAAGACGAGAGGCTGATGGATTAATATTTTTTTTTAATGTGTAGAGATGGATATATGAAGGAGACATTGTTGACGTATTGATCACGTTAACTAGAGACCACCGAACTCCTCCAGGTTACAATAATGTAAGACACACCGCAAACCTTTGTCCTGTGTCAGTCAATAACGTTATAAACATCCAGTCACAAACACACAGTTACCGGATTATAAGACGCACAACCAATTGTTTTGTTTCAGACACGGGGGGGGGGGGTGGGAGTGAGTCTTATATAATCTGAAGAATACAGAAATCGACCTAACAAAAATCACGGAAAGCTTTATTTTTTAAAGCCCCTTTGAGCCACGAGTTATTTTTCAGAGGCGACCTGTCCACACATGATAGCTCACCGATGTGGCTTATCACACGTGGGAATTTATAGTCGCAGCCAAATAATCTCAACGCACGTTTTAGAATGTGGAGGGCGAAACCGCAGGACGAGGAGAAAAATGCACGAGACCACCACGGGGAGAGAACACACGAATGCATAACGAGGCATCGTCAGGATCGGGCTCGAACCCACGACCTCCTGCGAATGAATGAAGCGCAATTGTAAAAACCCTTACTCCCTTTAATTTAAGTGGAAACCCTTCTGTTCAAAGAGACATCCGACCATGATTACAGGAGCTCAAGTGCAGCGAAATGATAAGTGTCGGCTCTGTCATCAATGGCTGCACCAATAACACTTTTGAATGTTGTGTTCCATAAAAAAATAATCCTTAGTTCAGCTCCGATAGCTCATTTCATGAAGTATGGAATAATTTCCTTGCAGAAAAATACCTATTAAAAAAAATCTGACAATACATTTGGGGAAAGCGTTGGCGATGGGATGCATGGACTAAAACAAACCACGATATTCAACCTTAACGTTGCCTTAAAATGTCAATATAAGCTGATGTTTCAGGAAATTACCCTTATTTAGAATATTAATTACTATCAGTGCTGGGTAACAAACAAAAAAACCTGCAGTATTCAAGAGACTGCAGATGCAAGCTCTGTGGCATGTTTTACAACCACTCTGTCAGATAATTTGATGCTCTGCTGTGTTTAAGGAGTTTTGGGAAGAAGAAAAATGCCACGATGAACAGTAATGCAGCACACATGGGATGTAATTCAGCGGAATGAAAAAGAATATCAGAATGTCTACATCGGGATTGTGATTACGGGATTGTTGTCATTTACCGAGAGGTGCAGGTTACATTACGACAAACTACAAAAATACACAACGGAGCTTCAACACAGCTGAACATTTGGGGCTTTGAGTGCACTCACGATACGTGATTGGCATGCCAGTGTTCCTTACAGCACGTTGAAATGCCGTTATATTTTTATACTCTCGATATCTAAATTGAATTGCAGTTGTCCACTGAATGGGTAAATAAAACCACTGTTGTCGATACCCACTTGCCTTGAAAACAAGCTTGCTCAATTGGGTTATTTTTTTGTTCATTATATTTCATTCCACGATTATGGAGCAGAACACACGACATAAAATGTAAAAAGAGGACAAACGAAACCTTGCATTATTAATAACGAAGAAACTGCCCGGGTTTTTTTTTTTAACATCTGAAAGGTACACTTTATTTGTAAACATTTAAGAATCAAAAATAGTCAAATAAAGACATAGAATACATGTTTCTTATCTAAACGTGTCACTTTGCAGTACATGTATGCAAAAATAGCATTCCTATGTTTAATAGCTATAAAATACTGAGGCAATATCATTGTTTGCTTTCATAGCCAATGTAAGTTTGAAAACCTACTCGTACCATTGGTGAAAATGTTTTTTTTTAAATACCAAACCTGCTTTGTACTTGGTTGCAACATTCCTTTTTATAAATAACGATTGAGCATGTTACTGTTAAACACCAGCAATTATGTTTCCTTAATTCTATGATAAACATGTTTGAATATTAGATTATGAAAAGAGGATATCTTGTACACTGTCACAAAGCAAGAAAGCTGCGCTCCTCCCCATAGCTCCACAAACCCAGCATGCGATCTTGCAAACAACATACACTTGTACAATTTTCTAGTTTGAGAAAAATTCCATGAAAGATTTAGAGCTTAGTGCCTGAAGCTCATTCGAACTATGTGGGGAAAAAAACTTGGTAAATCACACTGTAACAAACTAAATTTGATTTAATTCAAAGTCTCTACCTGTCTCTTGAAATGATCATGACTTGGTAACATTGTTTTGCTTATTTTCTTCCGACTTCCGTAGTATGCACAAAAGTCACACCATTACACAAGGGCTCTTTAGTGACATCACAAAAAATGGAGATGACTTGGGGATGCCTTCGTCCAGCAGTGGATAGATAACGACTTAAAATAATGATCAGCAATACATGAAGTATTCAAATGGGCGTGTAACTGTCATTGTGTTGTGCTCAGTCCAGTTCTTGCAAATGCTGTTTCCTTATCAGCATCTAAAGCACTGCCTGCTGGGTGAGATGTTTTATTTCGAAAATGTAAAATACAATGTCCTGAAAGATGTCCGTTCAAATTAGCTCTTGCTCATTGTATGAAAGCACCATGGCGAGCACGGTGCTGTTAATCCATTTGAAAACAATTAAAAACGAGCTTAAATCGTGGTGGTACGAGATGAGTCGGCAAACGAACGGTATGTTACAGCCGTATGTTTTTTTATGCAGAATTTTGACCGAAGATTAAACTGGACTATTTAAATTGGGATTATGTATTGGCAGGTTATTTCAATCAAAAAAATCGTATATGCTATGTGACTTACACACCTCACCACACCTCCCTCGTTCAAACGTATGGCCCCAGCATGTCAACAAACAGTACACATGAGAAGACTGCAATTAACAAAATGCTGCATCTCCAAAAGAAGCATATGAAACCCGCAAATTGGTTAACACTATTTAATATAAAAAAAATGGTATTCATTGTTCAGACAGCATGCACTTTCATTGACTGATAAGTTGGGAGTATTGTATTTCTGAGAAAATGTGTGGTTAATAAATTGTTTTCTCATAAATAAATATGGCCACAGGCGATGCATAAAAATATATATTACTAAGGGCAGTTGCTTACTATTTATAGTCAGGTATATGTATCTGACACTGAATCATAAAATATAAATAATGTATTCTAATTATTCCTTTCTTGCAAGATAAATGTAACCGCAAGGTGGATATTTAAACGTAAGATTGATGGTGGGCGTACTTTATTTTATTTTTCATCAGGCAGTGGCAGAACAATTAATAACACCAAAGGCATTATTATAACATTCCATAATCATCCATATCCATCTCATTATCTCGTAAAAATATATAGCATTTAAATACACGAAGAGCAGGCGATAGCAGAAGCTTGGTGATACGATGGTAGTTTTGTTGAAGATTTGGTACCTGCGGTATGTTTTAATGAAAAGTACAAAAAAGCCCCTTCTGTGCGAGCAAGCACATTATGTGAACCATGCTTTAAGAGTATAAATGTTAAATGAGCTAATATGTGGATAATGGTTCCAATTTTAGATTTAAAATATGTGTATCCATAATTTATGTTTGAATATATTGTTCTATAAAAAAACATATTTCAGAAATATAGCACAGTATTTGGAATAAAAAATATGGCAAAGGGCTATGCTGCGCAATTTCATTCCCGTGTTTGAGCCAAAGTAACCAAGGCCTCTGTGGTAGCAGCAGCAGGCAAGCTGGGGCAAGCAAGTTGACAAGTGCTGGGCTCTCATGTCCCATCTGTAGAGAAATCTAAAATTGGTGCATGTCTGGCTTATATCCTTTATTAAGTCACCGCAATCTATCCACACAAATGCCTGCGACCAGAGCTAATACTCGAAATAGGGGCAACCCACACGTGTACAAAACCACTTGCCCCATTCCCCTTCCCCAATCAAATATCATTCTCCCCCCTTATACTGCACTATATTTGCCTCCAAAATATCATCACGTCTTCACCCTTAACCAAATAGCTTTATGAAGCACGGCTGGCAGTAAGGCTTGTCGTTCTGCTCCTTGAAGGTTCCCTTGTTCAGCTGCTTGAGACAGAAGGCGCACACAAAGTGCTCGGGGTGAAACTTCTTGGCCATGGCAGAGATGCATCGGCCCGTGATGGGCTTCTGACAGCCGGAGCAGAGCGAGCCGCGGCGCTCGTGGTAGTGCACCTCGCAGTAGGGCTGTCCCTCGTGCTCGAAAAAGCTGCCGTTGATGAAGGGCGTGAAGCACTCCTGCACGCGCACGCACCCACGCGCACAAACAACGGCATGGGGACATGAACGGCAGTGGCCGGAGGCAGTGGCGGCACGACGCATAAGCAAGTTGAGCAAAAGGATTTGGGCCCCAAGTGGGCTCGAGGGCATGCCGTGTATATACACGTCTAGTTGTCTACTCTTTTTTTTTCTAATCTCACTGCATCTCTCGTATTTATCTCTTCCATCATCTTACTAGGAGTTCATGAATTTAAAGTGTGGCGGGGGGGGGCGCAAACATTTTTTTTTGTATCGGGGTTGCCAATGGGCTCGCATGGAGGAGTGATGCCCCTTTTAAAGTAATCGTTATTGGCATCAGCGTTTTTAAAACAGAAAGTGACTTTACCTAACGAGGGCCAACAATGGACTAATTTACACCTGTCGAGTTGGTGAAAAGTACATCCATACCAGTAAATGTGTCACAACTGCAATGGTCAATTCTGGACGAACAAGAATCAGGAGTATTTACGGGAGTCAGCAGAAGTGTTTCAGCAATAAAAATGACCGTGGTAATGAGTTGGCACAGTCTTATTTACTTATTTATCTATTGAATTCACATTTATGTGTTTTAATGGATGAGCAGTACATTGCTACTTACATTTCCCAAACAGGCAAGACATGTGGGGGTGTTGGAGGCCTTGGACGGTCTATTATCTTTATTAAACATAAGTATGCTTAATCTATATTTGAAGCTTTCGTGACTGCAGGAATCCATCCTCTTTGGTTCTTTCGGTAAAGTCACGTAGGTATAAAATAAAATAAATCACGACGTTTCGATTGCAACACAAGCAATCATCATCAGGTGGGAAAACGAATAACTCATTAGTTATTCAGCATAATAAACAATGATGTTTGATTGTTTTAAGTGAATGTCAGCTTGGAGTGGTAACAAAGTGGTTAATGCATGTTGCTATGAACCTGGTAATCCGAGTTTGCTTCTGACCCATAGTTGTCAACCTTGCCGAGTGATATCTGAACTGGTCCCGAGGTCGTCATCCCACTCTACCAACCCTTTGTCCAGTGTGAAGGGGTACGGTCCAAGAACCTCCATGATCAACATGGCATCGGAAAGCCTCATTCACCGTCGGATTAATAACAGGGCTACAAATTATAATTGTTGATGAATGTCGGCATGCCCGAACGAATATTGAACAGTGCTCAGTGGTAAAAGATCATGTACCTCTGGCAATGATCAATTTATCTAAGGGATG
This sequence comes from Lethenteron reissneri, assembly GCF_015708825.2. Classification (NCBI taxonomy): domain Eukaryota; kingdom Metazoa; phylum Chordata; class Hyperoartia; order Petromyzontiformes; family Petromyzontidae; genus Lethenteron; species Lethenteron reissneri. The sequence goes on from NC_083805.1 coordinate 7,251,593, forward strand.
ATTCCCATTCCTTCACCAACTTGCAGCTCAGCCATAACATGACAATAGTTCAAGTTCACTTCATAAATTCGATTACACACGGATTGGCATTGAACAACCTTGTGACAAATCTTGATGTTACAGATTTTATTCTATCGGAGACTGCAATGTCACAATTCAATTGCTCTTATTAATGAACCTGTATTGGAGCCTACAAGAAGTCCTTAACAGAAGTGCATTCAATTGCATACCACACACAAGCCCACAAGGGTATTTTTGGATTTCCATCAGCCATCTGACAGATGTGATAAATAGTGCAGCTTACAGGAGTATTGACCCTGTTTTCAGCAGAAGCCATGGTTAAACTGCTACATTCATTATATTGTTCACAGTCAACTAAACAATGTGGAGAAATGAAATGGCATGAGCTTTCCTTCCAGAAATGTGAAGCATGTAAATCCGAGGTCCACTAACATTTCCCACTAATCTTGACCTCCAAGAATCACACAAATAAAAAAAAAGTTAACCTTTCAGAATATATGCTGTATTTACGAAACAATGAGATTCAACACATTAACATTTACCTTTTTACAATTATCTCCAAAAAATTGAGTGTTAAAATTTAGATTTTTCTAAGTAACCATTTGTAAAACTATCAAACTGTCAGCAGTTGCCTGTCAACTTCCTTCCCTCTGGAAGCACCAACCCACACAGGCATTTAATACCAAGGCTGGGTCTCATGGCTAGAACTGATAGTACCTTTTAAATTCAGTCATACTACAGTATTACACAATGTGCACAATTGTATGCATTAGTATGAGTGCTATTGTATGCGTGCCAATAGTGCTATTGTGTGCGTGCCAATTTTTTTAATATCCTGCATACTGCTGCGATGACCAGGCCGAAAGTCACGTTTAAAACTGGACTTATTAAATGGCGCTGAGTAAAGCATCGTGCCCTTCATTATGTTTGCAATGAAGAAGACAAAGTAGTTCACAAATGAACAGCTTTTATGTAAACTGAAAACCTAAAAACACTCTAAACATTGCTTTACAGCAAGCACAAGACCAAACTAAGTGACGAGATCCATCTTCTGGTGTTCATCATCATCAGCAGCAGCAGCAACCATTATCTATCCACTGCTGAATGAAGGACATCTCTCATGATTTCGCAATGCAACAATCCATGCAGCACCTGCATCAGAGCCAATTTCCTTTCTTCATTTCCAACGATGGATATCTTCTGGAGAACTTGCATTTTTTTAAATGAAATAATTGTGCCAGATACAAAAATAACAGAATATTCTAAACATCACAATTGCAGCCATTAGTCCAAGAACAAATGAAATAATCTAATTAGAGATTTGGTGATGAATCAAGGAACATGTGGTACTAAAATAAGGTTTTAATCAAACAAGTGCAGATATGCCAATGTTTTCAGGAGACTTTCACCTTATTATTTTTAAGCGTGTTTACCTATAACTACCAGGTTTTCAAAGTTGGGGAGGATGTTGCAATGTGTAATCCCTACTGAGTAATTTGCAGGTATTTATTTAGTTTTTGGATATTTGGCCAATACAATTTACATTGCAATTTAGTATTTTTTTTTTACCTCTAGGAGTATTCCAGAGAACCTAGAGGAAACCTATGTAGAAACAGGGGGAGGGACATACAAACTCCACAGAGAAAGGTTCCCAGGTCAGGAGTCGAACCCAGGCCCTCTTCTTGTCATGAGGCACAAGTGTTCCCATTGCACCACCCTGTCACCTGAGAGTTGGGTTCGACTCCTGACCTGGGAACCTTTCTCTGTGGAGTTTGTATGTCCTCCCCCTGGGTTATAATCCAGCTCTCAGCTGATATTATAATCGAACTTTCACTGTGTAACAAATCAATATTTTTTTTTGTCCCCGGGTAGTAAGTGTTATTTTCTAATTGCTTATGGCTATTATTCCCCACAAACTTTGCTTTTGTGACCAGGACAGTGATATTTTGAAATGTACCTATTTTCAATGAGAAAACGTGTGCATTTGTGTCATTCCTTCACGTAAAGTCCTTTTTAGGCATAACCAATTAAAAAAAAGAAACACTTACTACCCAGGGACAAAAATCGTGTTACATAGTGTTATAATCTAGCAATGGATAATGACGTCCAGTGGAAATACCAACCATTGTGACACAAAGTCAGTGCATGAAATCATTTTTAAAAAAAGCCAGCCTTTGTCCACAAGTGAAAGGCCCGGTTTCTTTAGGAAATAAATAAATAAAGTTCAGAGTGATGTAAACCACTTTTTGACTCTCCCATCCCCAATTACCCGACAGATGAAGCACTCAGGATGCCACACGGTGTTGAGGGCAGACAGGTAGTTCTCCATGATCGCACGGCTGCAGCCATTACACTTGGGCGCAAACATCTCATAGTAGTCTTGCCGGCAGTATGGCTTTCCATCTCGCTCATGAAAACCTGAATTATCACAGCGAGGGAAGACAGGACCGGCCACATTCAGAAGCCTTGAAAGCACTCATATTAAAAGCATTACATTACAATACTAGCTTGTCGGAAACTTTTTGATGTGATGTGAAATATGTTTGAGACAAAAAAAGTTGTATTTGGTGGATATGCTGAGCATATATTAAAATACATGTATATGTACTGATGAGGAGCGGTGGCGCAGTGGTTAACACATTCCGCTACGAACCTGGTCACCCAAATTCGATATTTGTCCACAGCGAACGTCAGTTGGAGTCTGAATCTCCCCGTAGCCAACCGACACTGACCAGCATGGTGAAGTATGGTCAAACAACCCCCAAGACCAATATTGACATGGGGGGACTCCTTCATCGATCAGTGGATTGACAAAAGGGCTGAACATTTTAATTTCTATTATATATGTTCTTTAGTTAATATTTCCTTTAAATATTATGAGCAAAGCAGCTTGTGAATTGTCACAAAAATAAGACTGGCCGAGTTAATGTTATGGCTCGTGCACATTGTGAGCAGTGCCTCCGTTCAGCCGAGAGTTTGTTGGATAGGCAAGCCTGCCGATAGATTACATGAGCACACAGTCAATTCAATGATGCCGTTAGATTTACGGCTTAAATGTAATCCAATAAATGTAGTCCGCTATTGTTTATATTTCAAATAATTTTCCATCCCATGCACTTTCAGAATATTACAATTTTGTTCATTCACTCTGAATTCGGCAGCAATAATGCTTGGTCCAGTGATAGACACATGGACTTAAACTGTACTTGATGAAAAATACATCATAGTAGCATCATTTTTTCATACAGTAGCATATTTTTATTATAACCTCTTATTATTCTTGGTTCTTTCGGTAAAGTCACGTAGAAGGGAAATAATAAAATAATAAAAATAAAACATAATAAGCTAAAATCCTCACGACGTTTCGGCCACAACGCAAGCAGCTGTCCTCAGGTGAAGAACAGGGCTGTCGGAAAGACAGCTTCCTAATGAATTAATTTAATGAATTTGTGGCCGAAACTTCATGAGGATATTATCTTATTATGTAAATTTTTATTATTTCATTATTTCCCTTCAACGTGACTTTACCGAAAGAACCAAGAATATGAATCCATGCAGTCACGAAAGAATTAAATCAAAATAGAACCTTTTATTGTTACGTGAATTTCGATTACATCTTGTGAGAGTCATGTGTATTTTTATAAATTTCAGCACCTCCGTTTTTCTGCATATAAACTGCACTTACGCACTGGTGAGTTAATGCAGACACAATGATTGTTAATGTATTGGCCACTTGGCTAGTTTAACAGTTTAAGTTGTTTTATTGAATAGATGAATTACAATAACAATAAAAAAAATCATTTTACATAACCAAAAATGGCACACTTAACATAATTCCCAGCAAAGATTTTGATGATAACTATAATAGTATATTATCAAAGTAATGACAATGGTATTATTTAATTATTTAATAAAATATTGTGCTTTCGTGTCTGAAATGATTTGTGTGCAAAAATAGTGTCAATTTTTTCATTGTAAGCGGAAGAATGGCTCAATTGATTAGAACATTCATAAACCCTTATAAACACGTTCCTCTTGAAGCTCTGTAATTACATAATTTCCCCACTGTGTATTTGATTACATTTGTTATATTTATTTCTATATATCCATGCAAGCGTATTATATACAGCTTATTGACAATAAACCATCACTGGATGAAGGTCTCCCGAAATTATTTTGGTCATGGCAGTTGGTTGAGGGGTGGCGTAGTAGTTTGTACACCGCACTATGAACCTGGACACCCGAGTTTGATTCGCAATTGTGACTAAGATCCGTGGCCAAGTGAGATCTCAACTTGGGTTGCCAGTGTCATTATAATACTACTAATATATTAACAACAGCATAGCGTACATCATTGGTTCTCAACCGGGGGTACACGGACCCCTGGGGGTACATGGCAATGTCCCGCGTACGTCAGGTGATTTATAAATGTGACATTACATCATACGTTAAGAGTAAGTGGTGAATAATCACGTATGAATATGCCAATTAAAAATAACTACGGTAATATTAAAATGTATATGGTAACCTAAAACGATATGAATTACCTTTCTAAACTCATTGAACAATGTGGTTTCGAAGAGTAACCAGTGAGTGCGAACAAATTACGTCATGCATGCAAAGTGTCCGTAGATTTCTTTGCTTATATTTTTTATTTGTTTGCATTTACTAGCTAGTTAGGATACCTCCCAAAATGGACCATGGGTTAAAATATTGATTTTCATTATTCATACATTTCTCAGAATCATGGGTCAGCAAGGGGGTACTCGGTTGAAACTAAATTCAACAAGCGGTACAGTAGCCAGAAGAAGGTTGACCACCACTGCTGTATATATGTCAAACATATTCTGCAAAAAAAAAACCTTTTACTCAATGGGATATTTAACACGAATAAAACTCACTCACAACTTATATATTAGAAATTGAAGGCATACAAAACTTTGGAAAAATATTCTAAATTCTTCGGCTCACGACTGCCAGTACACTCACCAAGGTTAATAACCAGGCTACAGTCCCCATTATAGATTGGCAATGCACTCACTCCGATTAAGAACCAGGCTACAGTCTACATTAGTGGTTTTTTTAATTCACTTAATTTTGTATTATTATTTTTCGTGACTTTACCGAAAGAACTAAAGAATATGAATTCCTGCAGTCACGAAAGTTTTAGGTCGATAATTAACATTTTTAAATCCCTGCGTAAAGTACTTATGTAAAGCAGTTGTATAATTTGCATAATTCACACATGGTGCTTCAGCATAATTCCAAACGTACTGTGCAAAACTATTTATTGGCCAGACATTCGCCGCCAATGACTGCCAAGCGCCGCACAAGATGAGACGTGACATCCATGCTAATGGTCTGCCACATAGTGGAAGAAAGTAACATTACAGCATAAAAAGGCTGTCACATCTTTTATCTCTCGCATGACAAGGATGCCCCCTATGAAGATGTGCTGACCTTTATAAAGTGCCTTTGTCCATTGCAAAGCTCTGCTGACCACTATTTGGCTTTGCTGAGCTATATTCTGTACATCTCCACTGCTGTCTCAAAATAATCAAAGTCAACAAACCATACTGAATTGCCGCTCAAATGGGCAGTGAGGTGGTACGTATCTCCTGTTTACAGCCCTGAGCCAGTTGTGGAAATTCCACATTCATATGGCAGGGGTGGCTCATTCCACAGGACTACTGCCGACCTCCCCACAAAGTGGGGCTTGCTCACAAAGTGGTTCATCCCCCAGAGGGATGGTGGCCTCAGTCAATCCCCTACCAGGATTTGAACACGCAACCTGCTGTTTGAGAGCCCCCCCCCACTCAACCGCTGAGCCACTTTGGCCAGGTTAGTTAATACTTTGTGGAACAGCGCACGCTGTGGAATAAGTGCAGGTGGGTCCAGATTACCCCATCATAATTGGTCACCATAAACAAATGCCATACGCGTAATAAAATAACGACTAAAACTATTTGTATTTATCAGGTAAGGCCCACCGAGTTATGCAGCTCTTTTTCAGAAGCAACTGGCCACAAATGATAGCGCAACGAAGTGTATTCGATATTGCACTGCGCTATGCATCCAGGTTACCTGATTTTTATACGACTAGAACTATAACTTGTTTTAACCAGGTAAGGCCCACTGAGCCATACTATATAGCTCTTTTGCAGACGTGACCTGGACACAAATGATAGCTCGAAAAAATGGCTTATCTTGTGGAAATGTATAGCAGCTAAAAATACTCAAAACGCATGTTTCTAAATGTGGAGGGAAAAACTGCAGAACCCGGATAAAAATCCACACGGCCACAGGGAGAACAAGTAAACTCCAAATATACAGCAGGCATCAGGGTCAGGATCGAACCCCACAACCTCCTGCATACTAGGCGAGGGAGTTAACGTCTCGCCACCATGCTTTAAAATATGGCAGCATTTTACCAGTTAAAAAGAAAAAACCCCACGTAAAAGAAGAAATGTCAATGTTGGTACTGTTGTTTAGAACAACCCACATCAAGGGTGCATGCTCACTAATCCTGTGTCACCCACCTTCTTCTCCAAACGGCCGGCCACACTGTGCGCAAAAAAAATGTTCAGGATGCCAAGTTCGATCCAAGGCTGTCACCACTCGCTGGTTCCGCGAAAAAAGACAAAAAAAGATTAAAAATTGATAAAATCACCCATACCACATATCCATGCAATGTACAGAGAAAATGTCATAAATACATACCACACACCGTATAGACAAACATCAAAAAGGATTAGAGCACTGTAATTCGGTACTGAATATTAGTTTTAACTGTATCCAGTATGTGCTCGCAGTTAAGTAAAGATTACTCCGAAATGAGCCAGACCTTGTTTCACAGAATTTTCTGGGTCAATTGCGGACAACGCAACGCATACTGCTTCGAAAAGCATCAATCATGCAATTAACTTTATTGGATACAGCTGGTGCGAGTGCCCAGGGAAAACGCATTGCGGCGTTTAAAGAGTTAAAAGCGAGCGGTGCGTTTAGTGACAATATGTTCCATGGTACAAGTCACACTGGGTCACGTCGTCACATACATCGAGCAACTGACCAATACGCTCAGTACTAAACAGTCAAGGATACTGAAATACAAATACAGGAAAAATCTAATAAAAGGTGCAGCCCTGCATTGTTGCTCACATCACTGCTGACAGAAGCTCTACAGCAGAGGAAGCTCTTGAGAGTCCCTCGAGATGGTATTTGGGCCTACTCTTCCTCACTAACCAGATCGCTTGGAAGAGCTTGGTAGTAGCCAAACTCTACTGTAGAGGCGGCGGCGTTGGGAAGGGTTTTTTTGTAAATTGCGCCGTTTCAACTGCTGTCCCCCACAAGAATGAACCAAACCGGTGACCTCTGGATTGCTAACTAGCCCAGAGTGCTAACTCTTTTACACAACGGCAACAGACAAAGCAATTTTAGAGCATTCTAGAAGCATACTTATGAATTGATACTATGGCTGTGAAGCCCTCCCTGAGGATGGAAAAGCAGCCGTGAAATGTTTTCTTCATAACACTTCCACAGATATTTTCAGATGTATATCTAAATTGGTAAATAATTTATATTTTCGCACATTTATGTTCATTCCATGTGTACTGTATAGGCGTAATGTGAAATCGTTCTTCAGAGGTACACAAAAAATATTGTGTATCCATGCCAAAATTGTCAGTAAAAAAAAAATTCTGTACAAAACAATACAGCCACGCTTCCGGCATCTACTTCAAAATAAAACTATATAATCAGAACATTCATGAATACCGGACCAAACATTTTGATTTAAATTATGCGTAATGAGTTATCTGACAATCATGACATAAGAGAAGCCGCAGCCTGGTAAATTGTAAAAATTGGATAATTAAGCAACCCCGCGCCAGGCGCTCAAAAGCAAGTGGTAGCAGCTGATGAAATCAGTCTGAGAGTGAAAGTGCAAGTCGCCGTCTAATACTCACATCCATTACGGCCTCGTTGCAGTAGGCGCAGCGGGGTGAGAAGAGGCTGTGGTAATCCTCTTCGCAGTACGGTTGCCCATCCTTCTCGAAGAAGTTGCGCGAGCCAATCTCCACCTGGCAGTGGACGCACACGAAATGCTCGGGGTGCCACGTGCGTCCCATCGCGGTCACCACCTGCCGAGTGCGGGCAGCCACAGGCGAGACACGGAGGACAAACCACCCGCAACAGTTACAGGTCAATGGATCTATACGCAAAATAGCAGCATGTTCACATCGTGTGTAGGCATTTGTACGTTGAATTTATTTCGCACCGTATGTAACCAACCATATTAATCGGAGGTATGGATCAAGGGACCTCTTTATATGTTCGTGAACTCCTTATACACGAGGTGCGGATCAAGGGACCTCTTTATATTTTTGTGAACTCCTTATACACGAGGACAAAAACAACCATGCCCCTACACCGCCCCCCCAACCCCCACCCCACATAGCCTCCACAGGCTGTTTAGGAAGCGCTGTTAGCGAGCACCGATGAAGACCATCACGGCACACACGGAGGGCGACGTTGGTTGCGGCCAGCACAGCACCTGGCCATTATTTGTATCGCCAGTGTTGATATTAACACACCGTATCAGGTAGTTGTTTTCGGTTGAACTGAGATAGGGAAGGCCCAAAACTGGTTTAGACAATCACCACTGCAGTGGCCAGCAATTGTATTTGGGCTGCTGGGTTCATAGTGTAGTGTGCTAACCAGTATGCTACTGCTCCGACACACATATACACGCCTTTACAAGGTGGCAAACATTTGGATCATGCTCAGATCACAAATCCTCTCATCAGCCTTTAGAATATTCTATATTGACACCAAATCCTTAATCTTGGCAAAAATAACGTGCCTCATAGACCCAATGGTACTGTTAAAAAAAGGAATTTATAATCCTCTTGTCAATCCATTACTGGATGAAGACCTTCCACACCTTCCGGTCATAGGAGTTGTTTAATCATACTTCACCACACTTGTCAGTGGGGGTTGGTGAAGAAGGAGGCCCGAAAACCGGATCAAGTGTCACTCACCAACTGATGTTAGCTGTGGCTGGGAATTGAAGTCAGGTAGTTGTTTCGTAGTGCAGTGTCGCACCACGCAACCCCGCCCCCCCCCCCCCCACAACAAAAACCCCCTGCCCCATAACCCACCTCTACCACTCCTTTACTTATGTAAGTAGCCTTTAAGGCTACAACAGGCCATCGTCTCACCATTCTCCAACATTCGAAAGCAAGCGTGGGGCCGCTGGCTAAGTAACAAACTCCAAGGTGCTATATCTGTGCCCTCCTACTATATGACAACCACCTGTCGGGATAGAGCTGAAAATCTGCCGAGCTCAAAAGCAGAGCCAACACAATGCATTTGCCGCTCGTCACGCACGTTCGCTCTCGCGCCTACCTGCCCAACGATCGGCTTGCGGCAAGCAGCGCACACCCCCTTCGCCACGATAGGGATACCCTGGCGGTTTAGGTCTGACTGTAGGCTGCCCAGCATGTTGTCCAGCTGCCTGCTGCCCTGCTGTGGAAGGGCTGGCAAGGGAGGCTTTTGCGGTGGGGCCGCAGCTGGCTGAGGATCTTGGGGCTCCCGCTGTGGCGCTGGCTGCGGCGCTGGCTGCGGCGGTGCCACCTGATATATATACGTACAAAATGCCAACGCAATTCCATCACTTGCCTTGTTTAAAAAAAAAAGAAGCAGGCGGTTAATTTTGGCTGTTCAACACGTGCAGCATACCGGAAGGGGAAAGTGACTGGAAAGAACTTGCCTGGCGTTTTGGAATGAGTGGTGGTGGAGGAGGGGAGGGAGAATGGAGTTTAGGAGATGGTAAAGCGTCGCCGAGATCTATCTCTGGAAGCTGTGAAATAGGAACATGTGGATTTGTACAAAACAGGCTGTGCTTTGAAATACACAGTACAACAGTTGAAAGAAGAGGCATGCATGCACAGATGTTAATTGAGAAAGTGAAATGTTAAAAGCCTGACATGCATAAATATGCAAATATAAACAAACACGGCTTTGCGAAAAATGGTTATGACATCAAGGAAGTTTTCTCAAAGAGTTAATATTTATTGTAATACATGTGTTTTTTTACTTCTTTAGCATCTCATGTTGCGAAACATAGCATGTATATTGCAGTGTATAAAATGACAAAAGCATGTCATGCCTTTTCGACAGTTGAATAGGAAGGAGCAGGCATGGCTTCATGATATGTAAATTGGACCTCCTGGGTAGGTGACCGCGCCTGGAATAAAAAAAACAGACAATTACCAGCAAGGCACAGAGATATTATAAAGTGGTGGCAGGACTTAGATGGTTCAATGCTGCATTTGCAGAAATAATCATAATGACACAATCAAGCCCAACACCACAGGTTCTGGTCCAATTTGTTGCCACTCTAAGGGGTTGTGCCACGGGACAGCTACTTGTCAAACGATAATAGCAACATATTCACGAATTAGGGCAGACACTTGCGCATTGTATACACAATTTTGCATTTCTGCTGCTTGGCAGTCCATGTCTAATAATGACCCCCCCCCCCCCCCACTACAATCCGGAACACATTACCGTCTGTAATGTGATGCCCAGGACATTTTAATCGGTATACTTGTGCATGTCATCGTCTCATATATAGTTTTACAAATGCTCGTAGAAATGCTTTAACTTTCTCTCCAGACTAGGCAGAGGATAATTGTTGGTCGATTGCCAATAATTATGTCACGAATTAAACGTAGGCTTAATTTTACATTTCATTACAATGCCATAATTTACCTACGGCTATTTACAAATAAATACATGAAATGTACAGCGTTTTGTCAATTCACTGCCTGATGAAAACTTCCACCCCCCGATGCCATATCGGTAATGACCATACCTCACCAAACTGGCAAGTGCGGGACGGTGAAACTCAGAGTGGTCCGTCGACCAATTCAGACGTCAGCCCGCCACACTGACGACAATCATGGCCAGAAATGTAGCCCAAAAATCACCAGAATCATAGAAAAACGTATTAATCACTGCGCCACCACTCCGCCCCAAACACCACCCCCTGCTGCAATATATTATGCTTGAAGATTTTGGAAACTGATTTCCCAAAAATAATAATAATCAGAATTTAAGTAAATAATCAAATATAATACCGCAAGAGCTCTTTAATGGTGCAAGTTACATTCTCATCAGGATAGATCGCTGTGACGGCACGGATAATGACAGCTAGTGGTGAACCAAGTCAGCATGCCTGTGGTGATTCATCAAAGGGGATGTCAGTCTGGCAGCCAACAGACACCCTGGCTCGAGGTGCTCTGCTGACACTCGTAGCTGGGAACACCAAAGGCTGTTGCAGTTGCAGCAATAAGGAGTCCAGCTCAGCTGTGATTTGTTGTTCGGCCGGAGATGGGGCCTCGATGTGGCCCAGGCGAAGCATAACTTTGGCCAATTCTGGCGATTCACGTGGCGGCGGCGGCGGCGGCGGTGGTGGTGGAGTTGGTGATCTGGGCTCCAGGTGTGGATGGTAAGCACGCTCGGGAGGGGTCGGCGGTTCTGATGGCATCGGTGGTGGTGGCAACTGTGGCTCCGCTTTGGAGATGGGTGGCGGTGACGGTTGATGATGCGGTGGAGGTGGTGGTAGGGGTGGAGGTGGGGGTGGAGTTGGTGGAAGTGGAGGAGGAGGAAAAGCAGGAGCAAATAGGACTTTTCGTGTTTGAAGAGGAGAACAAGCTTTTGAGAGCATCGTGACAGCAGGAGAGTTCCTTTGTAAAGGCATTTCTTTTTTCTACAGAAAGAAAGGAAAGAACAAGAATTGCAATGAAAAGGGTGTGGGTTTTTTTTACGTGACTGTTACATGCAATTGAACAGGTAATGCAATCACGTGTTGATTGAAGTGATTTCATGCTTGCCTTTTGTTCCAATATAGGTTCAGACATAACGATAACCCCCTCGGTGAGCCACTCGTCCACCGGTTTCTTGGCTTCTTCCCCTTCCTTCTTGAAGATGCCCAGCCTGCTCTGCAGCTCCTGTATGACTTTGTCCTGTTTCATCGACTTATTGTAGATCACAGGTCCCATGCGCCTTCTGGGTAGCTTACCATTGTACATTGGATGAATATTGGTGGTCTCTTTGGTTCTCTTAATAACAAACTTAATCTGTACGAGTATCGAGAATAGGAAGAAGAAAAAACAGCGAGAAAGTTGCAGGTAGTGAAAGTAAAGTGACAACAAAACATCAACTCATTTGTAAATATAAGGTGCTTGTGGTGGAAAAGTGAAATGTAAATGCATAGAAATTATGCTTTGTAATCAGGCCCAAATCTGTGTTAGTAGAAAGCCATGCCATTTGTATTACTGTGTTTCGAAAATAATGGGTTTCAAAGCAGCTGAACTGCCAATCACCCTTAATCAAAATGCAATATGAATTGCAAAATAATGAGGATTAATGAATCGTACCTAAAAAAAGTTGAATAATTATGTATATAAAAGGTTAAAAGTGAGATTGTTCAAAACATTGATCATTTAAATATAAGGAGAATGTTGGAGTTCACACAGGAGACATGAGTAAACATTTTAGTAAAGTGCTCACAGCCTGCAGGCTCACAACAGGCATGCGGTGAAAGTCAGACGAATGCACAGCCATTACGAGCCCATGAGTGCCAATGAAAGGGAGCCAGCAGCGTGCCTGCCGAGATGCAGAAACCTTCTTGATGCCCTCGGGTGGCAGAGTTGGAGGAAAATCAAAGGACTCGGATTTGATCACCATAGCATCTCCTGCTGCCTCATGCCCAGAATCATAAAGAATATTCTCCTTTTCATCCTTTCTTGTGTTCCCCGCAGTGCCTGGAATATCAGCTTTGCCATCTATAATCGAACAAACCTCTCCTCCAATGTTAATGGCGTCCACTGGAGATGGAAAAACATTTTTTGACTCGGTGCAGAGCGTTTTCAAGACCTGAGCATGTGGGACATCCATTTTGTATGGAGAATGTGCTTCCAGCGAAACTGACGGTAGACTTGATACTTTGGCCCTTTCTCTTGGTTTCGTCACAGAGAGCGCGGTCGTTCCTTGTGGATCCGCTTACGGCATTCGACGTGAAACTGTGCAGAGACGACATTGCAGGGATCTCCGCTGTTTTCTCTGGTGGCTCGTTAATTTTCACCTGCGAGAGTTCAGCCAGCGCCGTAGCTGGCTCTGGAATCATTGACAAAGAGCTAGTATTTGTTGCTTTAAAGAGGGCCACATCTCCAGTTGAAGCACTATTTTTATTTACGTACATTTTTGGAAATTCTGAGAAAACTATTTGTGACTCAGCCTTAGCCGGGGAATTAGCACCACCTTCTGATGGTACTGCCGATATTTGGTTGAAACCAGTCAATGTAGGCCCCGGGTTCTGTGTAACCATGCTGGATTGAGACTCTGATAGTGGAGGGATGTTGGATGTAGAACCACCAGGATTCAGGAGCTTTGCAAGTGCAGAACTTTTGTCTTCCAATTGTTCAAAAGACAAACACTTTGTCACTGTGGTATCTGAAATGTGTAATATTGCTGCAGTTTCGCTTTCTTGTAAGCTTTGCTGCCATTTATTTCCAGCGGTTATGGAATCGGTAAAACTATGAATCTTATTCCCTGGGCCAACAATACCTGATGACTCTAGTATTTTATTGGAAAGCATTTCGATGCCTTGTTCAGCTGTCTTCTCAGCAAAATATTGTCTTGACGATTGATCTGTTTTGATAGTGTATGGAACATTTGGCTTTGCTGGGTCCATGCTTTTTGAATTTAGGGGATGTTCCCAAGCTGTCAATGACAACACGAGCTCATTTTGCGAGCTCTTTTTTGACTGCACATCACAAATGACATCACCACGATTGGTTTCCTTCGCCTTCTGTGGCTCTTTACGATCCAATTGTTTTGAGAGGGCTTTCTTTTGAGCGACCCACTGAATCTCCTTCCCTTGCATAGTGTACACTGAGCTCTCATTATGTCCATTATATATGTCTTTAGTTTTATTGAGGGTAAGAGGAAATGCATTCACAGGTGATGAGCTATTTATGTCAGAGGTTGAAAGGTCAAGTGATAGGGCCTCTTCGTTAATGCAGAGAACTTCAAGGGGGCTTGAAGATCGAGAGGAGAGATTGGGAGAGGTGGATGGCATGTCTGGCACGTCGACCTTTAAGTGAAGACCATTAGTCATAGCAGAGAGGGTCAGGTCTGACCCCGAATTTCCCCTCACGCCCTTCATTTGCAGTTTACTTCTCTTCGGCTGAGATGTGCTTATCATGTTTGAGAGAATCTTGTCAGTGGACGCGAGGTCTGTCTTGAGAAGAGAGAGATCGTCTGGTATACATTCATCAGAGGTTGCTGAAAACTGCCGGCACAAGGGATTACAGAACAGCGGGGAAACAGTAATAAGAACAGAATATTAAAAGAGAAAATAAAACACGGAGATCAAAGAAATGAGAAAAGCAACTGAAGCAACATTGAACGCACCAGGAAAAGGATTTCACATTGTGACAGCTTGGTGTTTGTAGTTTGCTCCACAGAGCTGTGCACCGACGAGCCCTGACCACAGCACGTTCTCACTGAACAAGGCGTATATGTTTTGCATTACGCATCTCGATACCTGGGAGGTTACATCACCCGGCGCTTTTGTTGCTTGCCGTGAACGCGATGTGAAGCACGTATTGGGGATTTACATGGAGGAATCAGAATACCTTTCTCAAAGCCTCACACCGTGCTTACATATGGCCAGAGGGTCGCAACTGGGTACCCGATACCCGTACCCTATCCGATACCCGCCTACCCGTACCCGGCCGGGTACGGGTACGGGTAGCCGTTTGCGACCCTGGTGCGGCCGGGTACGGGTACGGGTAGACCGTGAGTCACTGGTGAGTCACCATGGGATCCTCATTTGCCAGTAAAAATATGATAATTGGTTGTTTACCCTTCTATCTGACAACAAAATATGACACCTTTTTACAAGGAGTCATGTTTGCATAGACCACAATACCTGCAGTCATAATGCAAACAAAAAACATAACTCTGATAATGTGCACTGTCCTTGAAGTTGATTGGTCCACACCCGAGACAGCTTTCCTTAGAGCCTAGTCTTACATGGTGTGGACCAATCAACTTCAAGGACAGTGCACATTATCAGAGTTATGTTTTTTGTTTGCATTATGACTGCAGGTATTGTGGTCTATGCAAACATGACTCCTTGTAAAATGGTGAGTCACCGTTTGTCACTCATTTCCCAACGTCTTGTCTCTTCTCACAATTCAAGTTCCTAGAATCAACCCACCCGCGCCTGCAACATGGCTTCATCCCTGAGGTCGCAATCAGGTACTCGATACCCGTACCCTACCCGTACCCGGCCGGGTACGGGTAGGGTACGGGTACGGCCGGGTACGGGTACGGGTACCCGTTTGCGACCCTGGTGCAGCCGGGTACGGGTAAAGAATCAAAACCCATTTGCGACCTCTGTATATGGCCCAAACACTACAAGGGAGGAAGACCCTCGTGAACATTTTCGTTCTCTGGCGCATCTCTTTTTTAGGGGCCCAAAGGCATTGAGGAGAATTTACCCAAGTTTACACGAGGAGTGGAGATGGTGTTCAGAAGCCTAACGGCACCTGATGGGCCCTCCCTCTGTAAACCCGCCCATGTAGGTTTTCATCCCTGTGCTGTATAACTCTCCGGTGTCTCTTCGGCTTGCACCGCGCATTGTTTTGGCAGAAAGTACACCATGCCAATTAACACGGGGTACAACCCGTTATCACATCAGAGAGCCCACTTCTTTTCTCATATACTTTCTGACTGTGACCTTTGCAAGGTCTGTTGTGGGCCTGACTGCCCATCACATTGGGCATACTTACATTGGTCTGTATTTTGAAGTCTGAGAGGCAGGCCATGAGCTCATCCAGCTCTCTGGTGGCGGAGGAAGCAGACATTCGGGAAGGTTGGTGAACTGGAACAGCATTGCACATCTGAGCAGATGAGGGAGGACTGAAAGACACACGTTGAAAACAGACCATGAATGACCATACAATCTCCCGAGCAGGTACATGAAGAAAAATGTAACGGCTGCTACTTCAGTGCATGTCCACAGTTATTATTTACGTATTTTAGAACAGAACCCAATCGACGTTTCAGGAAAATAAATAAACAAAAGAAATAAATGGCACCAAAGTAAAAGGCACAAACGACAACAAAACGTTAACACGTAACCCTTTTTGCCACATTATAGCCAAGTACCAAAGCCAAATGTAACCAAAAATACTGCAAAAGCCCACGTGTAAAAAGAAAATCCATAAACACACAATAGGTCATTGAGCAATGCTATAAAATATCAGCAGCAAAGATCAAGCCCAAATTTTCTTACAGGAGAGTCAAGAAAAATCAGCCACAGAAAACTCTCTCTGTGCGGGGACAAATATCTCAGGGGAGTGAATGCGTACAAGTAAGTGCTCTTAGAGTTTCACATTTAAAACTTCACCAACACACGTGCCACCATTGTATTACCTCATTACAGCGGCTAATCGATTGTTGCAGTTTACATTTATAGGAGGGGCCCAAAATTTGTAATATTTTACCAAGTCATTCAGGTGACTAATGGACCGAAAAAAAGAAACTGAACGTTGTGGTTTTTTTCTCTCTCAAGATTACCAAACGTTGATGACCAAATTTTCTGAACTACTGATGTAATTTGCACAAGCCACGTTTAGGCTAACCTGTCTTGTATTTTGTTTATATTCCAAACAAAAAGCCACAAATCTAGGTAACACTGTGATATGTAAAAGAAACGAAGTGGTTTGTTGCTCAAAGGAGTTTTCATAGAACCTCACCTCCTGTTTAAAGTCACGTGTTGTTTACGGAAATTCTGCATTGCTATGGAAGTCAAACCATGGGACAACCATTGTTGACTTTCCACAAGAAGGAATTCCTTTTAATATCTACCCTCCCGAGAGATGAAGGACTGTGTTTAACCCTGGTAAATGAACACGCGGCCTTCCCATTGTAAGCCATGACTCTCGAACCAATGAACCACTTGGTCAGTTCATGTTAGTATTACTGTAGAAATAAAACTTTATTGCCTTTCACAATAATTAACAAAATTGCACAAACATTATTAATTCTATTTAATGGTTTATTTAATGGCTCACTGAACCACAGCTAAATGAACACGCTTCAGCCTGCTGCTCTTTACCCTATGTCAGATGTTCACATTTCTAGATTAATGCACAGTGCAATGAGTATCCTTCATCACATATCAGCAGCTAATTACAGCTGCTGAAACCTAAAAAAAAAGTAGAATTATATCACTGTGTAGGTTGCGCTGTGTAGCTCTCCGATGTGTGTTTGGGTTATACCACGCATCGTTCATCACGAAATTGGACTCTTTCGCTCAGTTCCTGATGGAACTAAGAAGCTCCCAGAACATGGGGCGAAATGTCAGAATTCATGGGGAAGTACACTGTGCTACAGCCTAGAAACTCATGAACAAAGGTCCTTGCACAAGAAGCAATACAATCCGACAACACATTGAACTAAAACAAAGATTGCCTAACAAAGTATTGCTGATTGGCTGACACACCTGAACTACAAAGATATGTCCAGCATTTTTTTACATTATTGCTTACTCCAATAATTTAAATGGTAAGGTGAATTAAAAACCAGCACGCACGTATTAATGATTAAAATATAATACTGTTTCTTTGACTCATCGTTATTCAGGACAAAACTAGCCGCCGAGAACCTCACCAGGTTCAATTGGATTGAGATACAAACGAAATAGCGTTAATGACCTTAAGAAATATTTGATGACGTAACTTTGATTCGTGCACTTGCATATTGCACAATTATGGTAAATTTTTTGTTTTACAATTTGCTCATACATTCACGTCTTCATGTACATATTAGGTTCTATGGTGTTGCCTATTAGCTGTAAAGTTTTAAGACCTAGGGTTAAAAATGTCTATAAAAGAGAACACAACGCGAGGTTGTATCTATTAAGGCATGACATTTTTACTAAGGCAGCACGTGTCATGCCTCCCCTCTTAAGATCCATCCATGCCATGTAATCTAATGCTAGAAACAAGCCCTATTAGCCATTTTCAGCACCATGCTCTTTTGCAAGAAGACTTTTCAGGGACAGGCATCTATGAGGGAAGACATTGTGGAGGCAGAGCAATAATGAACGAAATGGGAGGAGGGAATGAATGACGAAACGAGTGGAATTAAATCAATAATAATTTATAACTGAAGAATATGGCATTTGAAGGATTATATGAGAGAAGCACTGATGTCCAAAAGGAATCATTCAAGTGCACCGCATGACCTTTTTATTATTATAAAAAATATTGCTCTGCCACGGTTAAGTCTAATCTCGGATTTCCAATAATTTACTGTGAAATTAAAACTGTATTTGAATTGGACACATTGGTAAATATTAATCCGTGTCCAATTTCACACATGGCCCTTTATAAAAAATACATTTGACAATGAACACAGGGGCTCTGACATGTTTTCCTATTCAAATGTGTTTCTCAAGTTTGCTTTACCTTGAAAAATGAACATTATATTTAATATCAGGGTAGCTTGTTAAAATGAACACTCGCATTCATAAAAAAGACTCGTATGCTTACCGTACAGCACCACCGGTATTACTGACACAAAATAAACTGGAAGAAAGATGTCTTATCATAATTTTCTCATCTCTATTGGCCCATTTACAACAGCGCCGTGCATACAGCGGTATTTTCCTTATGATTTCGTTACCAGTGTACACCTGAAGTCATCTTTGGCCTGGAGAGACCAAAAACTTAGAGAGACATCCTGTATGTACAGTACATATGTTGAACTTCTTTCGGACCATACACAGCAAACCATGCTAATCGGAGGTGCGGGGGAAGAACAGCAAACTGAACACAAAAAGCAGTTCTAAAGAAATTAGTTTTCAATCTTAATGATTTAAAAGTGCATGGCTCCAATGGTTTCCTAATATTGGAAGGAAGAGCGTTCCAGACGGCCGCAGAAGCACATCTGAAGGCGTGCAATGCAGTGACCGTCTTTGTTCGATGGCCAACCAAAAGCCGCTGCGAGGATGAGCGGAGTTCGCGTGATGGTTCATGCTCCTTTACGAGATCAGCAAGGTATTGTGGTTCATTTGTGGCGAGCACTTTGTGTGTATTGAGTGCAACCGGAAGCCAATGCAGCTCGGTGAGCACCGGATGGACATGGTGGGATCTTGCACGCTACAAGCCTCGGTGTGTTTAGGAGGGAGTGCAGGACTCACTATGTTCTCCTGGCTTTTGCTTAAACATTATTGCACTGTATTTGCATTTTATTTTATTGTATATAATGTTTTCATACCTTCTTGAGTGGCGGGGATATTACATTTAAAATATATATACGATTTACGGTTGCCCTGTCAGTTGAGGCCATCTTCCCAGGCAGAGCCGCTATTCGAGCCCCACCGCCTTGCTGCAACCCTACACACCGCCAACTGCTTACTGCGCACACCTGGCACGAGCACGACTGTTATTATAGCGAACAAAATACTTCCAAGGGCATATGCACGTTGAAAAGTGGCTGATTTTTCTCCCCTGAAAGAAATAGGATGTAACTTGTCAGTGTGCTAAAAAGTTTTTTCTTGTATTTATAAATGCTTTTTTTTGTTCTCGACATTGGATTGTCCATAAAACGGCACTGATGTTTCCCTTATAGATATTAAAAAATGGGGAAATTATGATTTATTTGAACGTAAAGTCTTGTAAAGTCCCAGGCCAATCTTTAAAAGCTTCAGTACTGTCATCGCAGGCCATGAATAAATAATGCAGTTGCTCTTAGACACAACCACCACATAAAAAAACTAATTACATTAAGTGAATGGCGTTTAAAAGCTCGGTTTTCTCTTTTTCTGCACGATTCTCATCAGTAATCATTCAAACTTATTATGAGATTTCATATCGATTGAAGAGTAAATTACATTTATGCAAACAAAGTCTCTATTAAGTCGTACGAAAGAAGTTATTCTTGAGCATTTATATAATGCTGCTTAATGCCTCTTGGAGATGTATATGAAGCATTCTGTAAATGAAAGATTGTTTCATATGCCTTGGAATTTTACATGCGGTAAATTGAAAAGTTATTTCTTTCTCATGAAAATCCATTATTTTTCCTAAACCTTGTTACCAAGGCCAATCTACACAGCTTATAGTTTACAATGGCTGCATATCTGAATAAAAGAAAATTCATGCCATGTTTTCATGACCAATGGGAACTGTGCTGGCTCGATTACTCATTTTCCACTGGCACAGCAACATCCCGGTTTACCTGGGAGATGCGTTCCTGAGTTGGGTGACGACGAATATCAAAACGACGTAAATCAAAACGATTTACTGGATAGATAGAGGTGAAGGCTGAGGGGCGACGGACGGACAATGCTGTCAGCGACATAATTGGGGTTGAGGCGATGCAAATCAGGTCGCAGTGTTAATAATAAAGCGACGACGTATTTGAGAAACGACGTGAAAGGGGGAGATGTACATTGAGCCGAGCCAGCACGAGGCTCTCACGATACGAGTGGTTTTCCACTGCTTATTTACTGTGTGGAGCCTAACCAAACCATGATACACGCTGGCCTCTCAAGCCATCTGAATCTACCTCGATGCCAAGCAGGGCCATGGTCAGGGCATGTAAATGCATGTGACATCAATTAGTACACTATGAAGAAGATAAACCAATTAGGGCGTCAATGCACCATCTACGTGTGTCTCAACGTCACACATTACGCTTGACGCCAACGGGAATGCTTGGCTTTCGCAGTGCAAATACAACCTGCACCTCCTGGCCCGCCTGAGCGTGGCTCGGCCCAGTTCCAGCACAGCGCTCGTATGTGTCAGTGGAAAAGGGATATAAGTTGGGCACTGAGCCGGGCTAAAGAACGTGCGGCGCCTTCACAGTGGCTGGCCCTCAGCCAAGCAATCCCGACTTGGTTCTCAACCTGCCCCAAGAGCTTCGGTGTGACGTACGTACGTATATGTTGAACTTCTTTCGCACCGTATGTAGCCAACCGTGTTAATCGGAGGTGCGGGAGAGGGGGAAGGACAACAAACTAAACACAAAATCAGTTCTAAGGAAAATCATTTTCAATTTAGATGTAAAAGTGCATAGCTCCAGTGTCTTCCTAGTAGCACGTGAAATATGGCCAGGGCTACAATAGAACCAGCCGTGACGTCACAAAGTCAAAATGGATATGGGACGTTAACGCCGTGACACCACGAACAGAGTTCAACTCTGTGGCCACGTTAATGTCAAAAAATCCATCATCCACACATCCATCATCCGCCATGATCAATCGACTTCTGGATGAAGATTATGGGGGGTGGGGGGTTTGTTTGACCAAACTTCACAATCGATTTTAACTTAAGTGAATATCACCAAACTCATGCTTACATTAAACGTTGTTGGACAATTAATTGTATTTACTATTGATTTCTAAACTGTGCCCGTGGCCATGGAGTAGCAGATGGGTCGTAGCAGGAGCGCTGGGCCCAACGTTGATCGAGCCTGGGGTAATGTTTTAAAACACACTCGTGCTAAAAATAAAAGGGGTAACAGTTTATACTTGTCCTTTCCATTCTTAACGGAGGAACAAACCATGAGGCCCTCAGGTGCAAACGAGCGTGACCGTGACTCGAGTGATGAGCAGGTGACATGACACGTCTGTATCCGCGCCATCTCCTGCCCCCAAAGCATGTTCGAGGCGACAGAACTGTTTAGCTGTGGAGTTAAGTGGTGGCGTTGTGGTTAGCACAGTATGCTGTGTGGTCCCGGGGACCTGCGTTTGAGTGATGCCCGAAGCGGTACAGGGTGGCCTCTTTACCAGGCTGCACTGCCAGTGTGAAGTATGGTAAAAAGTAAAAACATTCAAAGAAACGGTGTTGGGGAAACCATTCATCCAGCAGTGGATTCACAAATGGCTGCACATTACGGTTTTCCTTTAGCAAAGCCCGAGCAACCAATAAAGCATATGAACACAAGGTCAGGAGAAGGGATCCATGAGGTCAAACATACAGGCTGAACAAGACAAACAGAGAATACGGACAAGCGAGAGAAAGATGACAGATGGAGCAATGCAAATGCATCAAGACGTGTGCGGGCGAGAGAGAGCAAATGCTGCTGCACGGAACTGCTGAGTGTTTCCTTTAGCATTTGAAGCGGTGTGTCTAAAATTGCATAGGGAATCACTGATAATGGAAATGATGATAATAAAGATAACGGCGTGCAGTGGCTTTAAGCATGCTCGCGGCCTTTGCATGTGGAGTCATGTGTCCAGAGACACTGTACAAATAGTACGTCGGGGCAGTTGAAGGATAGGAGGGGATTTTTTATTATAAATGTTCCGTCTTTGTATTTCTTTACACTTCTCAGAGAGGAGACAGGTAGGCATTAGAGGGCAGGAAAATATGGAAGGAGAGCAAACAACGGTATGAGAACACCTTGCAGGTAGAAATGAGAACACCTGGCAGACAAGAAACGGTCAGTCGTAGGCAAGAGCCTTGATCCGCACAGGGTGGGGGGGGGGGGGTGTCTGCAGTGGAGAGCTATGGGTAGGGAATTATAGACCCCGGGAGCAGCTGCAGAGAAGGCTTGACCTCCCATTGAGCAAGAGGTTGCCGGGCGGTTTCGACAGGAGGCCATGCTTATGGAGGCAAAGAGCACGTGGGCCATAGCAGGGGAAATGAGGTGGGTGAGGTTGGTTGGGGTGAGTAATGGATTCCCAAGAAGATGGTGAAAGTCAATCTCTCATTTGATCCGCTGCTAGATTAAGAGTCGGTGGAGGGATTTGATTGCCGAGGAGATGTGGTCTCTTTTATGAGTGCCAATGTGAGAAGTGTGGTGGCAGCATACTGAATCATCTGGAGTTAGGAGATTAGAGATTTTTTTGGGAGGTCACAGAGGAGAGAAGTACGCGGTCGAGTTGAGCAGTGATGAAGGCATAGATCAGCGGTTCCCAACCAGCGGTCCGCGGACCCCTGGTGGTCCACGAGGTTATTGCAGGAGGTTCGCGGGAAAAAAAATAACATCCTCGCCAAGGAAGTGTACAATTTTCAAACAGTCCGCAAAATGTTTAGTGGTTGAAAAGGGGGTCCCCGTACAATCGAAAAGGTTGTCAACCGCTGGCATAAATACCTCAGGAGAAGAGGATGTAATGAAGTAGTGGATGTGGTCAGTGTAGGAGAACGACAGCTCGGGATCAACGACAATTGCTATCTTGATGTTGGAACTTAGAGCCCATTTGAAGTGGAGGCTTTATCAATAGCTTACTTTTTGTCGGTGAGAATCTCAGTTTTGGGTGCATGGAGCTGAAGAAAGTTTTAACCAATCGAAAATGAGACCGTGTCAAGAGTGCACAGTGAGACGGTGGTCTGTCAAGCCATTGTCGGATTGGGCGTCAACAGCATGGCAAATATGCTCGACGCGAAAGCTGGAGATTACGTTTGTTACGAGAGGAAATAAAACGAGAAGCGTAATGGGCTGATGAAGGAACTTTTGTGGAGGCCACCGAGTAAAAAATTATGATCACGATGATATGCAAACAAAACCTCTCGTACAAAAAAGGATATTGCAGTTGCTACCCAGGCTTGATGCCCAATGTGCCGTAAACAAGTACGGTTTTCGATATGAATTCGCACATCTGAAACAGATTTACAGTAAATGCACCATTCGTGTGACAGCATGTAGGTGAAGCAATCAGGAAGACGTTGTAAGATTTCTGGATGTGATGCTCTGCTACCTTGGGGATTCTGTGATGTGTACACAGGACAACATTAAATGTATTGAAACAACATCATAGCTATTTTAAAAGGCATCAGCGTATTGGTAAATCAATAGTCCAAGAAATGTACAGAATCAGCCCCCTTGAGACACATTTGGGGCCTCGGTACATCATCTCTGCTGGAAGCCCCCCCATTCCTTCCCATCGCCCGTGACCGTTGTCAAAAGGAGAAAATTTTGCCTAGGCCTCAATCGTACCCAACAAATTAATGTGTGCGACGCGAACGCCGTTGCAATATTTTATCCGGGGCAGAGACCAGATGAAAAATATTGTTTGAAAATAAAATAGGTGGCAGAGACATTAATCACAAAATGACATGGCCATGTACCCTACATTTAGAATATATCATATAAATCGTTTAGATTGTCAGTTATTTATTACCGATTTGTCTCCGTTTTCGTGATTGTATGAATACATGTAACATTATGTAATTACATTAATATTAAGAAAAAATAAATTCTGAAATAGGCCTTTCATGAGCTTATTTTAATGTGTCAAACAATAGAATTACTTCAAATCAAGTCCTAACTATAGAATATTTTTTGCTGTCACTCCATGCAAAAAAAAGGCGATATTAGGATTAGTTCAATTGTATTGTCTTATTTAGCAGGCGTCCAAACAATTCAGTTGCACCCCCTTTTCCTGCCACTCTCGCCGTGCCTGGGCAGACCCGTACCGTCTTCAGACACGATGACGCTTATTTATACCATCCTACGGAACCAGATGATGTATGCACGTGCTCACACACGTGCGAACGTACGCGTAAGAGTTACTGCTTGCGGCGGCAGCAGCGCCGTTCTCTCTCACCCTTGCTGAGGTGGCACCGAGGCGCCAACACTGCCGTGTTCCCGAAGGCCCTCTGTGGCCGCTCTGCCTTGCGATTCCATCACTCTGGGGTCCATGCTGTGAGCTTGAGCCGAGCCATGGCTGGAGTCGACGGCGAGGGCTTTGCTTCCGTCTGCTGTTTTGCACGGCGAAGAAATGTGGATGTTTGTGAGCCGTGTTTTATTTTAATTGTATGTTAAAAACAGTAAACATAGCAAAAACTAAACCAGAATTCGAATAATGGATCTAAAGACGAACCTAGTTTTGATATAAGACAGGGAAGAGAAGCAGAGGATAGAGTAGTGAAGAGAGAAAATTAAAATAGAAGATGAGAGAGGGATTGACAGCAGATACACAACAGTGTAAAATTATCATATACTAGCTTGTTTGCCCGTCCTAGGAAGGAAGCTGTAATATTTACGAAAACATTGAGCAGAGTATAATTGTATCTTGTGTAAATTAAATGGCAGTGAATCTGGCACAAAACGAAGTCGTAAAACACTTCACCTGCAGTTTACTGTAGCACTGCATTAATGGCAATGATTCTTGCACAAAACTATGTCATAAAACACCTCACTTCATGTCACCGTAGCACTGAAAATAACTGACCTTCAATTTGTTCAAATTCACTGCTCTGATACTTTATTCTCTTCTGCCTTTGGTTGCTGGGGTTGAAATAAATTGGAATTCGATACAATAGCTGGAAAATCACCGAGAAATGTCTATTTTATCATAATGTAGAAGCATGAATTAGACTTAACTTTTGTCTCCAAGTGCTGAATATATAAATAAAGACACCAAACCCACTTTGTTGCTGCGTAGAATTATTTATTAGATTCACTTTCAATAAAGAAACTTCAAACTTAAAGCGAATTATTTCCGCTCGACCTTCTTCTGCGCGAGTGTAGAAATCCACCCGCTCATGAATATTAATTATGAGGGGGGGGGGGTGCGGCACGTGGAGTGACGTCACGCACGTTACACACAAACAGACATCCTTGGCTCATTATAGTAGTAATGAATGTAAGCTTGATAGCATTGCGGTGTTTTGTTTTGCCAAATTATATCTTTAGAATCTTATTCTAATTTTTTGTTTGAGTGGTTCAGGGTTTAAAAAAATATATATTCCAATGTCCAATCGCAGTCAACTTGAAAAAACAAATATATTAGTGTTTGATTGATCTTATCAGGATATCCTGAAGCAGATTTGTTGACCCCAAAATTGACTTTTGTATTTCCACTCAGAATAATTGTGTTTTTCTGCTCACCCATGCATTGCTATTAAAGCAGACACTAATATATTACCTCCGGGCAGCAACCATTAATTTAGCTATGTGCAGAAGCAAAATCTTAATTTACTTGCCAAGTTTCACATTTATTTAAGTCAAATGTCTTCCTGCTCCTATATGAGTGGGACAATGGGCATCTTTGTTGGTGGCCCTGTGCCAGCACTTGAAGTTGCACATGCTTATGAAATTCTCCAGTCGGACCACAAAACCACCGCCGTATATTCTCGATGGTAAAGATGCAGCCCTGCAATCTCTTGCTCTAGCCACTCCTGACAGAAGGGCATCCACCAGAAGGAGCTCGAGGGAGCTCTAGAGTATTTTCTCGTACTCTTCACCGCTGGCCGGGCATACTGGAACCGGTGGGAGGACCAATGCTTTAGTGCACCTCACACGACCTACCGGCCGATTAATTGTGGTGCACCCAGTGATGCCCTTGGGTGGACAGAGGCCGGAGGAGTTTGTGCCGGTGACCTCTGGATTCCAAGCCCGGTGAGTCAACCATTACACCACAGCCACATCGACTTTCCAAAGTGGTACTTATTTTAACCCGAGAGATTATGAATTGAGTTCATCCCCCCAATGGGGCTTTTAAGTCACAATTTTATGAATACGGAAAGAGCAATCTAACTACTGTACTTAACCACCAAGCCAGATTGAGTTGGCCACATGCTTCCAATGCATTTAGCACAAGTGACAGTCAAGCACAATGGGTATTTTATTCAGTACCAGTAGCTACCAATGGCCATCATGCACTTCAGTACACGCAATTTTACTTGCCTTTCTGAAATTCATTGCACCATTCCAAAGCATATAAATGTAATAAAAATAGTCAGTTACTGTTGATAAATGCTACTGCAATTGGTAAATTCGAATAGCTCTATTACAAAAAAAATGTCTGCCAAATTTCAATACTTTCACATACATACATGCATATGCATTTAGTTTCAACGACATGGGTTTGCATAAAGATGCTTTGCGTGCTCCCTCTATGCCTGTACTATGTTTCGTCAATGTTCCAGGACTCACTTGAAAAACTAAGTTCAAATGGTCTCCCTCCTGGCTTTAACTAAAGTAAATAAACTGACTGCACTGTATATACTAGTATATGCCGTGTCGTGTGTGGAGGTTATTTACAGCCGTGGCAATGCATTGCTCATGCCCATTTTATCACCCATCATAGCGTAAAGCAGTGACTTAAATATGTGCCCTTTTAAGGCCCTTCTGCTGCGCCTGCTGCTTGCAGAAAGGGTTCAGAACTGCAGCGGTACTGTTGCTTTACCGTGCGTGTTTGAGTTGGCAGGCGGTCACAGGCGGAAAAAGTAGAGTCCCGAATATAAACAACACATGTGCAGCACCCATCTACAATGCTTGTAAAACGCAGTCATGAATGTGTGGGAGCCTTCACACCATCCTGGTTCATATGCAACTGTCAACCCATGCATACATTTGGCTACTTGTTTAGAATTCGAATTGTTCAATTGACTTTTACCGTTTGAACAATCCATGCAGCACGCAGGTTTTTCGTTTTATATATAGATGTAAAAATTATCCAATTGAATTAATAAATGCTCAGTGAATGACATGAATTTTAAACCTTGACATTTCTTTGGAGATGGCAACACGATTTGTGATAATAATACGTATTTCCACGTGACAAAGAGCCAGCAATTTGCACATTTTAGCAATAATGCTGTGAAAATCACGTTATATGTGCGGATATCTGGAGAAATACTGAAACGTATTGTAGTAAAATTCAGTTATTCTACAAATGTCAACCTTAAAAAAAAGAATCAGCTGGGAAACGGTGACTGTGCTCGATGTATACATTGCGAGTCTTGTTCATTATAAAATTACTGGTGCATGCTTGCAAACCTAATCGAATTATTTATTCTGCAGACTAATATGACGAATGAGAAACATTCCATATTCTATGTAAAGATTACCACATTATATTGACAGGTCACCCATGTTATGGGAGTGCAAAGCATACATATTATTTCATTTCTGAGGAGATTCAGAGGAACCCATGTTGTCAATTATTACCTTATGAGCTGGCCGATGAGATGAACACATTTATAAGTTAGGTCAATGTGTCAGGTAATTATTTTCCCTTTGTGTGCCCTTTTCCTGTCATCCATTTACTGCATAAAGTAAGGGAAACCTGTATAGACTTGGATTGATTAATTAAATACAATCTACAGGGTGTTTCAAAAAGATGGACCAGATTTGAAATCGCTATATCTCTGCAACCACGAACCGCCCATGAATGAAATTCTTACCACTTGAAAGGGCGGGGCATAGAGTTTCAAATGATGACCGCTAGATGCCTCTCCCAGCGCACAAACAACCCCTAGCCTCAGTCATCCGCAACACAAGGCGTTTTGCGTTCTGCAGTTCAGCAAGACCGAATCCGTAATTTCGGTGCATCATAAGTGGAGGTGGGGGGTTGAAAAAAAGAAATCTGAATTACAATATTCTACCAGACAGGACAACATAACATACATTTTCTCTGTCTAATACATTTACTATTACGTATTATTTATTGTAAACTTTTTAACAATGTAATCATGATGTTGATACAGTATTGAGATATTTGTTTTCAATGTTCATTGTGAATTAACACGATTATAGTTGTTGAATGTAATTTATATAAGAGTTTAACAGTTTTGCTGTGTGTCAAATCAAGTCGTGTAACAACATTTTTTTAAAGGATAGATTGGACAAAAATCCGATGCAACACTTTTCTTGATAACCTCTTTTCGTTCCGATCAATTCCGATCGGACCATTGTTGAGCCGATCTCCTGAACTGCCAGATCGGATAAGCTGAGATTGCGCGATCTCCAATTACACGACCCAACGCGATGGATGGTGCACCCCAAGTACAGTGATACCTCGGTTCACGAACGCTTCTGTTCACGAACAACTCGGTTCACGAACAGAAAAGTTCATAAAAAAATGCTCCGGTTCACGAACTCCACTTCGGTTCACGAACAGGAGCCGCGGCCATTTTAATGCTATTTCCAGGCTGTCACATGGTCGTGACTTCCTGTAGGAAGATCGTGGAGAGAAGAAGAGATACAGAAAGAAGTACTGTGAGTACTGTGAAGACACTTTCAGTGACTTTTTGCTTTTTGGTGTGCTTTTTAGCACATACAGTACTGGACTGTACAATACTGTACTTACTGTATTGTACAGTTCACCCGTTTGAGTGCTTACTGAAGTCATCTCAAGCAAGCTTAGTGTTCTCTCTTTATACATTGCTATACTGTACAGTACTAATGTGTATTGTAATTTGTTTCATATTTTTGTGCTTCAAAAAACAAAAAAAAAGGTCAGAACGGATTAACCGGATTTACATTGAACCCTATGGGAAAATGTGCCTCGGTTCACGACCAATTCGGTTCGCGACCAGAGTCAGTTCACGAATTAACTTTGTGAACCGAGGTATCACTGTAGTTGCTACGGTAGAGTTAGCGCAGTTCACTTATTTGTCTTACATTTTAACTATAATTCCATTTGTTGTATTCACATCGTTGGAACGATGCGTACAGTGTTATTTATAACAGTGGATATATATATACAGTGGATAAATAAAACAATATATCGTTAAATCAGGGAGTACATTAATTATAATGCGTTGATAAGCAATTATATTGACATTTATTCCACGACAGTGAATGATGAATGTCTTCCATTCACAAAGTTTTGTTCTGAATTTCACGGCACTGAAGGGACATATCCCAAATATTTACTTGACATTGAACCTCCAGATGTGATTACTTTCAATTGTTAACTCACAATCTACAAAATGTTCATTATTGGAATGAACAATTACATAGACTTGTCTCTTTTTGAGGATTCTGCCATTGAAAATTCCAGATTGTTTTGAAGCAAACTTATGGATGAAAGTCTGACCTCTGTTGCAAGTGTTGTGCCAGAAATAACTGTCATCTCGACAACCATGCTTAGCACCCACGCATCAAAGGCACTGTCAAATTTATGGCAGCATATGCCAACTGTGTATATTTAAACTTGTGATGAATGGTTTTACCAATGGTGATTACTTTTTTGGCCTTGAAACTAAAATGATGACTTTATCCATTTCACTTCAACTCCATCCCTTCCCAGAGCAGGACAGAGCCTATGCGTCACGTGATGTTTTCATCACAGAAAATACCACGGGTGCTGCGAGCCATATTTGGCCGGTGAGTTGTTAGCCCGAGAACTCCCAAGTTAGGGCATATCATTTCGACTGTTTGGATTTGTGCTGACATTCAAGCTGGTTTAAAACATCGTCAAAATGTTAAACATTCACGTCCTATGAAGTCAATATCAACCAAGGACGTAGTTGGAGAAAAGGGGAGTGCCAATTCAAAATGCAACAAATTACACAACAAATACCAATGTGAAATATTAGTAAGGATTAGAGGGATGGAATTCGAAATAATTGATTCCTTATTTCTAATATAAGCTGCCATGGCAAATGATTATCACACTGGACTTGCAATCCAAAGGTCTTCGGATCATTCTCCCTCGGCAGTTGAAACAAATAGAGCAAGTTTCTTCAATTCCCCTGCCTCTGTCCACCCTGCAGTATAAATGGGCAACACAACACAACAGGGGGCGCATGTGGTGGGGTAAAGTGTGGGTACTCGCACCTCTTCCTAGAAATCTGGCCTGTGTGAGGAAGAGTAGGCCAACATATCCTCTGGAGGGGATCTCTATGGCTTCCTCCAGTGGAAGCCCTTCTGCCAGCAGCCGCGTGAGCAGGCAATGAGCAGTTAAACACGTAGGCTTTCACGACCAATATTGTCCATTTCACACGCAGTCTTTCGTGACCAATATTATCCATAATATAGGTTGCTTTTTGGGGTTAGATTGCGTAAATATAAATGTGTTGTTAAACCCGACACCACCTGACAGAGCGGGTTTAACGACACTAAAATTTACGCGATCATACCCAAAAAAACTATATTATGGATATTGTCCATAATAAAGGTTTTTTGGGTTAGATAGCATAAATATAAATGTATCACCAACCCACCACCACCCGACACAGCCAATTAGCAAGGTTTGTAACATAAACAAAACGTGCTAATTAGTTATTATTTCAGCACATCAGTGTGTTTGGAGAGTAAACCCACAACATTTACAATTCGAGTACGAAGTTTCCCTGGCGATTACAACCAGTGTCATCAGGCGATTTGCCGGAATTGTAAAGAAGTCTTCTGAGCAGGGCTACACGTTAACCTTTTTATTGTTACACGCTTTTATTTAACTCTTTTCTTCTGTTGTATACTCAAAAAAGAAATCTTGTAACTCAATTTTTACACACTTCCCAATGTGCTATCGACTGCAAACTTCGTATAGCTATGTCATACTGATGACAACACGATATTCTATCATTAAAATTTAAAATATATATATATATTTAAACAATCTTTTTAACGGCTCTAATTGTCCACGCTCAACTGACGTTTCCTGTAAATCACCACGTGGTCCCTTACGTCACGGCAAGCCTCGGGGAGCCACGCCCAGGGGCGGGGCATGTGGAAGGAGGGGAGGGGCGATGAAGGAAAGAGGCAGGGGGAGGGGCAGCTCGGACAGTACATTTCATTAAAGCGTGTTTTTTTTTTAAGTATTTTAAAATATTTTATTATTGTTGAGTGCTGGTGCATGTTGCTGTGCTGCAATGCATCGCGTACCGGAGATGAGGCAGTCTCTCTGCGGCGATGGGGGAGAGTTAAACTGGGCCGCATTGAGCTCCTGAAGCAGCCGGTCCAGCTCGGAGAGGTTATTGCCGATAGATGAGCTCATGCTTGACCCTCTCACCTCACCTCCTGTTTCGCACAACAGCGGCAACATGCTCACAACTTGGCGCACACACACTTCACACTTTGAGTTACAGCTCCGGCATGCACACCCCTCCATACGCGCTAAAAATACGCGAAGAATGTTGAGAATTAAGTTGTGAATAAATCAAACCCAGGTTTTTGTCCGCATGCTCATGTAAACTTAAGTGTTCATATCAGGTATTGTAATAAAAAAATGTATAACGTATGAGATGCTTTACATAATGTACCATTTATGTGTGGTCATGAAGTTAATAGAAACTAAAATGTGTTTATCAGTAACACCAACCATGATTAACAAATATAACAAACAGCTTTGCTGAATGGATTACATAGTCTAATCCCTTATAAATGATAAAGAGGCTGTCCCACTGACATGGTACATGAGCAAAACATATTTTCTTGTCAAATTGGTACGAATTACATTCGCCACGATTTAGTTTCTGGGCACAACATGACTGAAGCTGAAGGGTCCCCCCTTTTGTGGAAATTGGATACGATAGTGCTGCAAGGCTGGCTGCTAGACATTGGCTTTGGGACAATGGCTTAGAAAACAATGGGACGGCTGAATACCTATCAAATGTATAATTTAAGCCATGTCAACAGATGCTGAGAATTCCTCTGTTCTGAAAAAAAGCCTGTCCGTCATATCAATGACTTCTCTTTCACACTTGCAGTGATTTAAAAAAAAATTGTTTACTGATGAGATTTAATATTTAAACATATTCTTTTCAGGGCACACATACCACATTGTGTGGTATCAAGGTTTTTACATTTAAACGCACTCATAATTTACGTGATTTCACAGTAATGTACTGTCTACCCATATATATGTGCTGTGATCCACAGTAGGAGTATAATCCGATCGTTCACTTCGAGTTTGGAATCGTGCAGTGAGACGAGTAAATTGATCAAAAGTTACGTCATTTTCTTCACATACAGAATCGGAATCTTTAATTAAACTCCAAGAATCCGATGAGCTATGAAGCTCTTTATGACAGATGTTAGTTAATGACAGTGTATGTTATTTAAATTTGTGCAACATGAATGTGTATCACGTGCAAAGAAAAAGGATTTCGTTATACATTATTTCAATACTTGTAACATTAACACGTAGGCTTTTGCGACCAAAATCATCCATAAGAGGTTTTTGGGTTAGATCGCGTAAATATATAAATGTGTCGTTAAAACCCGCCACCACCCTACACAGCCAACTAGTAAGGGTTGTAAATGTTGTGGCTTGGCTCTCCAACACACCGGTGTGCTGTTCTAGTGACGAAATGGCCACGTTCTGTTTACGTGACAACCCTTACTAGTGTCAAAAATACCCTGATGTCATTCGAGACGAGTAGGCCATTGTATGCTAGCGCTGAGTTACATTTTTGGCAAGTTAGAAAATTACCTGCAAATCACTTAATTGGGATAGCAATCGACTGTCGAGACTAATGCCCTATTTGCACATCCAGGTACTGAGTCACCTTGTGCCCACAGGGTTAGCCCTTTCAAACGTTTGAGATGAGACGTAAAGCTATTTGGGACGTCTCTGCATAAAGGGCACAATATAAATACACAATGATAATTATTACATCTATTGTTCATCTGTCGATAAGAGGCGCCCAGATGTGGTATCATGGAAACGCTAAATTAATCATATTACCTGCGTGTTTTAATATGCATTTATTCATGGATAACTGTCTGAATAATTTCACTGATAGGCATGAAAAAGCTTAACCAGCGTCATCACCTGCATCAACATTGATAAGGTGAGGTTCACTGTGAAACGGCCTCCTCCGTCAGAAAGTGGAACTTTCACCAGTAGCACAGCATTGCTGATGGAGACGAATACTAAAAAGAGCTCACTTGATTACAGACATACTCTTTGGTTCTTTCGGTAAAGTCACGTAGGTATAAAATAAAATTAATCACGACGTTTCGGGCGCAACACAAGCGTCCGTCATCAGGTGGGAAAGCCTGAAAGAACCAAAGCAGTCACGAAAGCTTAAATTCAAGATTGATTACAGACACATTATATTTTTCTACATAATACCATTAGCCTTTTATTGGAGGCTAGGCTCTTAATTAGTGCTGTAGCTATACATCAAGGTAATTCTAGTTTTTTTTCACTCTGAGTGTAAAGGTGGCAAAAACTGCACAGATAACCAAACAGCCATGGCAATAAATGGCATACTACAAATGATGAGTGTGCTGACAACTACACTCCTCTAAAAGAGGTACACATTCGTCAGAGTATTTTTATCTTGACTTTTCCAATAAAGCTTTAACCGCCCAGTTCACTTTCCTATACCTTCAAACCTGCATATTTTCGGCTGCTGACATTGCAAACAACACAGTGCTGTGCCCAGTAATTGGAAACGTGTGTATTTTTGTGCAGTTTTTATTTATGCCATTACAAAACTGAATGATGCTTTTTTTTTGCACAGAACTGCTTCTTTTCTGGTTGGGAAGACATGACATGCGCGTGTAAGACACAATCACGCACGCAAAAAAATCGGACACAATGACATCGGTGATGTATTTACAATTAAAATAAGTAGCATATGATGTCATTCAGTGGTAATTAATTAGTGCCGCGAACAACGTGGAAATTTAAATATTGAAATTGTTAACGTCTCATCATTTATTGAGCTTTCAAACTAATTGACCATACATTTCTCACCTACAGTAAAAACAAATAAGTGACATTCCAATGTATATCCTTGAAGGGTATACTCCATTGAACTCTCGTATCTAACTAAACTAAAAAAAACGAAACGATTAAAATTATTTGTATTTTACCAGCTAAGGCCCACGGAGCCATATAGCTCTTTTTCAAAAGCAACCTGGCCACAAATTATAGCTTCATGAATTGGCTTATCATGTGGAAATTTATAGCAGCCACATACTCTAAACGTGGCACTAAAAACTGGAGGACCCGGATAAAAATGCATGCGACCACGGGGAGAACATGCAAACTCCAAATATACAGGCTTCAGGGTTGGGATCGAACCCACAACCTCCTAAATACCAGGCGAGATAGTTAACATCTCGCCAATCATGTTAATGCCACGTTACCAATAGTATATTATTACATTTTTTTTGTATAGCATTTAATGACGAAAGGATTAAATGGCAAATTGGATTTACTCCATGTGATGTCAATTTAACGGTTATGGTAGTTAACTATAAATGAGCATGTGCCTTAAAAAATAGGACATTTTGGGCACGTTAAATACCACAGCACTGCTGCAAGGACAGTTCTTTAACTACTTTTTTGTGTTTAGTTTGTTGTCCTTCTCCCCGCACCTCCGATTAACATGGGTGGCTACGTACGGTGTGAAAGAAGTGCAACATACATACAACATACACACAACATACATACAAGGGCAGCATTAAATACAACAGCGATGCTGTAAGAGTAGCAGCGCAATTCATTCCAGAAAAAGCAAAAAAACCATGTAGGCACTTATACAAAATTCTGTTTGAATGTTCCACGTTGATATAAATAAATGTCATGCACAATTAATGAGATACACGACGGTATACAATGTAAACTTTTCATCTGACAATTTTTTTTTATTAAATACTAAAACCCCTTTATGTATATTGACATGCGGTATTTACTCATTAATACAATGTACTGTATATCACATTCCACAACACCACATTTTATCATTGTGATCAGGAATTCCTCCAGTGGCGTGAATCTTGGCATATGTATAATTAATTAGGCTCTATGCTTCTGCATTAAGCTGCTATCGCCTCCTGTAACCTTCACGCCAGAAGACAAATTGCACACGTGGTTGATGCTATTTAGTGGCATATATATAGACGTCTTGCAGTTTTTTACTTATTACTTATTAAGGACGTTTATGCTAATATTATACACGGTTTCATGTTTTTCTTCCTGTTTGCAATAAAATAAACACACTGAATTATTCACGTAAATAAGTTGCCACGTGCAACACGTCAAGGGTCCTGGGCCTATTTCACGTTGGAAGGGTCAAGCCAGATAGACAGAAGGTTGACATTGAAGCCCAAGAGAAGCAAAGTGCCGCGAGGTGACTGCATTTGCAATTCATGAGCTTCTTGCCTTTGATGATTTTAATGAGGTTTCCTTACCTTGCACATTAGAATTGTGGAAAGGGTCAGTTGATGTGCTTGGTAACCACGTGCACCAATTTTTCAGCTTTCATGGCCGAGAATTGTTTGTTTGGAGTAGGGCAGAGAATGTTATCATGTTGACTATACGCTTGTGGCCGTGAAACCAGGACACTGTGTTTCTATTGTCTTTATAATTCGAAGCTTGAATTACTTTTAAAAAAAGAGGAAAATAAATATTACATGCCGTAATGAAACTGCGGTAATATTTCATACAAGAATTACATACTGTATAGTTTCTGGGGTGTATGTGTGTTTTTTTGTTATGTTATATTGGTTTAGATTTGACACTTCACTGTTATTAATGTTCACATCTATAGCACCTGTACAACTCCCAAGTTTGTCACTGGGTTACCACATTACATGGATATGTCTCAACAAATTGATAAAGTGACTTCTTCTGTACCATAGTTACCTTGCACACAACACTAAATCTGCACTTGACTTTTTTGTAACAAAATAGTAATCACCATTTTATTTCTTCAGGTCATTTTCATTTTACGAACACATTTCACCTTGTTTATATGACCACACTTTTTTTCTCACATCTCCCTTACAAAGGCAACTTGGTGTATCAGTGGGATCCCACTTGGTTTAATATCAAATAGTGAAGAAGTGTCCAAAGGACACAACTTTGATGCTTATTTTGATTCTGGGTAGTCCACCAAACCAGATCTTGCATGCAGTGAGTTGATGATGGGTTCAGTGCGGTTACCAATGACTGCTTTGACACTTAATTTGACGAAATTCCAGCGATGAATTTTTGTTGTATGATGATTTTGACTGCTGCATGTCAGGGCATGTATCTTCACGGGGTAGGTGGGAAATTATGCTCCTCAATTTTGTGAATAAAAAATGAGACTTCAAATTACCTCAGATGTAGTTCTGCGATACCTCCATCTGTGGGCTGTTCTCTCGCACACGAGGTGATGGACTGCTCTGAATAGTTAATTCGCATGGCAACAATGACACTGATACATCAATTGGAACGAATTTTGGAGAAGAGAGAGAATGTATGATAAGGATGTCGGAGCAAAATATTTAATGGGATAGGGGCATCAGAGCACATCCCAATATGGAATGGCCGATGGAAGGACCAGTATCCTATAGTCCAATAACAATGGCGGATATCGTTAAGAATGAGTTATATAAGGAGGGGTGATCATTTTGGACCCATGAAGCATAACCCTATTTTTCAAATAAGGTCTATTATTTGTTGAACGCAGTGTTGCCCAACCCCCCTGTTCGGCAAGTTCTGCCTGTACAGTACTCTGAATACAGTGCAAGTCTTCTTATCCATATTATTATGCGTGCACCACAATTGATCATAGAAAACCTGTCACCCGCACAGCCTATGTTTTATGTGCCTATCCGAGGAATATGAGTTAGTTAGAAGTGGTAGCAAAATCACCCCTCTTTTCCACAAATAATTCACCTTTACATACGACAACAAATATGATTTAAGATTCTGTCAATCCATTCCTTGAGAAAGGACTACCTATACGATGTGAGAAGTGGTAGACAATTCATCCTATTACACATGCTAATACAACAGTAAAGGAAAACTCACATTCGTCAAGAGTAACAGGAGCCAAACACATTTGAGTGGCTACCATGCACTATGTATGTTGAACTTCTTTCGCACCGTACCTAGCCAACCGTTCTACGCGGAGGTGTGGGGGAAGGGCAAACTAAAGAAAAAAAGCAGTTTTAAGGAAATTAGTTTTCACTCCAGATGATTTAAAAGTGCATAGCTCCAGTGGCTTCCTAATAGCAGAAGGAAAAGCATTCCAGACGGCCACAAAAGCGCATCTGAAGGTGCGCGATGCAGTGACCGTCTTTGTTCGATGGCAAGCCAACAGCCGCTGCGAGGATGACCGGAGTTCGTGTGATGGTTTATGTTCCTACATTGCTAAGGGTGGTGATGGAAATGATAGTAGCGGTGAGAGACAGAAATGGAACAAAACATCCTTCAGAGAGCAAATGCAAGACAACAAATCTAAATTAAAATCATAATTCAAACTGTTACGAAAAGCTAAGTGGGCTCCAGCAGGAAATGTTACGAGAAGGGATGATGGCCGCTGGTCGACACCAACAACGGAGTGGTGGCCAAAGGAGAGAAACATTGCCCAAGAGGACATCCTCTGAAGAGATGCAGTATGAGAATGAGATGAGGTCATTTGCTGCAGTTAAATTAATTGTTCCATCGTGTGATTGAGGGGGATGGATAGTGACGGCTTGGAAAGGCCTTCATCCAACAGTGGATATATCATTGCTTATGATCATCGTACCTTATTTAATAGATCTAGATATTACATGCACAATAAAGGCTCATAAAATAGTTCCTAAAAAAAGTTATAAATTAAACATAGGGAATTTAATCTACAGTCATGCATTATCCACGCAAGCCGGTTCCTATTGTGGTGTTTTCAAAACTAAAACTTCTGGAGAGAACAGATAGTGTAGTTTCCAACGACATAGAAGGGCATTCAGATGTAAACTAGCAAATTCATGTCCTTTTTTGGGTATGTAGTAACAGCAATTCTCCATCATCTATGAGTCATACTGCACGCATTCTTAAAAGCATTTGAAGACAGATAACAAATGGGTCACACATGCTGCCAGGGATAACATTTACGAATACACATGGCAGACTATTACCATCGTGTTTTAATGCAAAACAATTAATTGTGCACACACGTTTAGCTATCCTCGAGTATATGGCATGCAATTGTAGCACATGTTCATTTTCTTCTCAGTGGGAAAACAATGTTTTTCTCTACCACACTGCTCTGTACAGTACTATTGTTATGCTCCAAATGCAACAACAGACTGCATAGCTCAATTATGCATATTGTAAAGATGCATATTACTTAGAAGTCAATCGCAGAAATATACAAAACTAATACTGTATGTTAATCCGGCAATATTCATGATAAACTACTGGAGTCGCGCTGGAATGTGTTAGTCCATTAAAGAATGTCCTGGCTTTTGAGAAAATGAAATCCAGACAGGGCCACACTGCAATTGCCCTTTGACCTGACAAGCCCCTTGCTCTCCCGAGCTGCTTATTTAAACCCAGTGAATTACAGCTTGGCCACACACTCTCATTAGAGAACACACAACCTGTGTCTTGTGTCAGCCAGTGTTCATTCCTTTTATGAGAAATCTTGGAACAGTTTAGCAAGCAGATGAGACAAATCAAATGCATGCAATATGTTGTTGCAATGCTGTATTTCCTTCTACATTATCAATGACGCAAGCCTAACAAATGCAGCGATGCTGGGATCTGCATTTCAATGATTCATTGCTGGCACGTTTTTCTAATCCTGTCTTTTTGGACATACATTTACAAAACGTGTCCCGAATATGAAAGGCGTGCAATGTAATTTCACTGTGTACTATCAGCTGCCTTCTAATCAGTCAAGCAGACACAGCTAAACATTACTGATGAAAGTATCAAACAATATATTTGTTATGTATTTTAGAGCATAATGTTTAAGTGAGCATAACAACTTGAAAACACACGATCAAGGT
Source organism: Lethenteron reissneri (assembly GCF_015708825.2). NCBI lineage: Eukaryota > Metazoa > Chordata > Hyperoartia > Petromyzontiformes > Petromyzontidae > Lethenteron > Lethenteron reissneri. The sequence continues at coordinate 7,291,109 of NC_083805.1, forward strand.
TGGACTCATTCTCTGTAAATATAAGCTAAATATCTTGCCATTGTGTGTGTACCCTACACTTTGTGCAAAACAAGGCCACAGCCTGGATTTCTTTCCTCTGTTTTCATAATACATGAACAACAGTGGGCACAGGGGTTGGTACGCTGGGGGCCTACTGCAAGGTCATAGAAAATGTGAAACCATGCCGAATTCTTTAGAGCTTGAAACCCACGCGGAAAGTAGAAAATGTACATTTATCTAGAACAACATGTGAAAAATAACATTTTCATTCATCTTCCAGTACAAGTAAAAAGGTAAATTGTGTTTGTGACTGTGGGTAAATAATTAAAAGCAACCCACTTGATACTTCATTAAGGGTATAAACACAATACTCTACTGTACTGGGGATGTTGCCATGGTGTAAATGGTTAACACACTGGACTTGAAATGCAGAGATCGCCAGCTCAATCTCCCAGCGTGACAGCTGAAACAATGGGCACAGTTATTAAATCTCACCCGTCTCTACCCACCAGCAGTAGACATGGGTAAACCACCGTTAGTCGACTGCCGGTTAACCTCTAGAGGGGTGGTTCTCGAGTGCTCCCTACTACTTACTAGCAGTGGCATAATCAAGAAATCGTAGGACTGCGCACCTTTACAGTTTACTCTGTTAATTTACAAAGAAACATATAACATCCATTATAGCCAAAATAGAAGTGTGACTTTACACATCTGACTAAATGCTCAACCACGACCCAAGAAGGCCTATTATCTATGAATTCACTACATTTATCCATGGAAAAAAATCATGGGTAATCCCAAACAGGATGAATTTGCGAATGAAGTCCTCCTACCCGTAAAAGATTCATGGAGAACAGGAGTTCCGACAATGTCCCAGAGCACATGCCAAAAAAGGGCCAGTCAACATCCATGAATAACCCGAGGAAAATGAGCCCTTCCACAATGCAGGATGGGAAAACCCATGGGTAATGACAAATAGAATGAATATGAGTGTGCGTAATGGTACTTTTCACACACCCTATAGTTCCCATCCATAATTGACGTCACGCACCTGGGGGGGGGGGGTCAGACATTTGTGACGAGGGGGGGGGGTGAGAAATGTGACGTCACATTAAAATGCGCAACTTTAATTATAAACAACATGTTCTACTTAATTAAATAGAATTGTTATAACACAAATTTTGATATATTTTCATTATTAACTATTTGATTATCTCAATTTACTAAGGTCACCTTTAATTTATTCCATGAAGGAGCATTTTGCTTCTCCATCGGAGAATGGAGAAGCATAAATTTAGTTATTCAACATTTTGATTTTCATTATTCTACCAGGGCTTTTCATTCTGTGGAATGAATATGTGATTGTTATAATTGTACTCTCCATTTTGCTTCATTCTACTACAAAGTTTCAAGTATTTTTTTTAAGTTATAATTACTTTTAATATATGATAATTATAGGAGAATTTCAATATAATATTCTGAACATCTGCAGTTTTAGTTAGACGATGAATATTTTCATGTGAAATTTATGCTAAATTTCAGCTATCCAACGACTCCTTTTTAATACGTGTTTTCTCATACAACATCAGAGTGCAGGGCCACATTAAATACGCACTACAATTGTAGAGGTGATACGCGCTGGGATTAGAGATCGTATGCCAGCGCGTGATGATTGGCTGTGTAGGTGGTGACGTGCGCTGACGGTGGAGGATCAGGGGTCAGCGCGGGGTCGTGGGTTACGGGGTACTGATTGGCTGTGGGCCGGTGACGTGCTGAGAGGGAGTGATCGGGTGGCAGCGCGGTGTGATTGGTGGAGGAGTGTTAACACGCGCTGGGGAAAACGGATCGTAGAGAGAGTGCGTCGTGATTGGTTCATTAAGGAGCGATGCTCACGTTGAAGTACGCATCAGCTCCGCCTCTCGTGAGCAGGGGCTATAAAAGGGGATGCACACAGGCGTGGGGGCAGTGTGTAACCAGCGAAGAATGAAGACGGGGATGAAGACCTAGGGCCCTGCGGTACCTAGTCCCGCTGTCCTAACGGGACCGGGACTCTGTGTAACCCAGAGGCGAGTGTAGTGTGTGTAGCCATAGGCGTAAGGTCTACACGAGCCGAATGCAGTGTATTGTGTAGCCAGGGACATAGGGTCTACACGAGTCGAGTGTATTGTGTAGCCAGAGGCGTAGGGTCTACACGAGTGAAGGGTATCGTGTGTAGCCAGAGGCCTAGAGTTTACACGAGAGTAGTGGAGTGTGAAGTCGGAAGAAAGGAGACTACACGTTGTATTTTGACACGTAAAGATTTAATAAAAAGTGTGTTCCCGTCAAGAAGTTCCTGCCGTCAATTCCCATACTTCAACTGGCGTCAGAAGTGAAACGGTCTTCCAAGCATGGATACAAGGAGGAACCGTCGGACCCACGGGATTGACCACGGGGACAACCTCGACGACGCGGGCCAGCTGGCATCGGGGGGTGAGGAAGAGGAGTTGCCCAAGGGGCAGGATCCGCCGACGGCGCCGGACGAGAGACGGGGGACTGACGCCGTGCTTCGCGAAGCGCACTCCCGTCTGGCGGAGCTGCTGCTCGCCGCCGCGTCCATCCTGGCGGAGATCAGCTCGTCGGGAGGAGCGGGAACGGCGGCCGACGTTCTGCAGGGTCGCCCTGCAGATTCCCGCCAAAACGATTTGGCGATGGCCGCCATTTCATCTGCACCGACTTTTGGCGGGAACGGCCATCACCACGTGGCAGCGGTTCTCCATGCGCGCCCGCTGACGTCACCAACGCGCGCGGCGGACCGCCATCACACACCCGCCGAGGGGGCCGCCATCTTACACACCGACGGGGCGGCAGAGAGGAAGCACGAGGAGGAGGACGACTTCATCTTTCAGCAGCGCCTTCCCACGTTGTCAGCCTTCAAGGCGGAAGGCGGGGATTGGAGCCAATTTCAGCGCAGATTTTTGGCGCATCAGGAGATGTCCGCCTGGTCCGACGCTACGGCACTGCGGGCACTGCCTGCCATGCTGGATGACAACGCGCTCGCGGCCTTCACGTCCGCACGCAGGTCGGACCGCTCCACGCTCAAGGATGCGCTGGCTCTCATGGCCAAGGTCTATGGTCCTCCCTCGGTGTGCCGCCATCATTTTTATGCAAGACGGAAGGCGGACACGGAGACCGTGCTCGCCTACCGCACGGCGTTGCTTGCTCTCGCCGACGCCGCGTTCCCTCGTATGGACGAGGAGGGCCAAGATGCCATGGTTTTGGAGCAGCTGCTCAAGTTGGCGCAGGACCTGGGGGTCCCCATCAACACGGCCGATGAGACCGATATTTCATCCTTACGGGTCGCCACAAGCATACAAGCGCACGAGGTCCTTCAACGTAAACAGGGAGTCGTCTGCAACGCTGCCGTGGCCTCAACTCCGGGCCCAGTTGTCACCGTGCCCCAAGTCGTCAGCCCACGAGAGGAGGCGTTCATCGCGGGACGACCGGGGGACTGGAGATCGGGGGGTCGTTCGCCTCTGCGAGCGGCCCGCAAGCTGGAGCAACCGAGATCTCCGACGACTGTCATCACCTGCTATAACTGCGCCCTCGGGGCCACGTGGCCTCCGGTTGCCGCGCCCCACGTCAGCGCGCCATGGGACCGCGGCTGGACGACGACCAAGGCCCCAAGTCGTCCCTGCAAACCCCGGCGAGTCGCGGCACCTCACATGCTCGGCCCGCATACTCGACACATATGGGTCGTCGCGTTGCGGCGGGGGAGAGCCGAGTAGAGTTCGGGGATTCGGTTCGGAGAGGGGGATTCGGCCGGGACCGGGGAGACATTAAATGGTCGGAGTTGGGGCACAGAATAGTGGCTGCCAGAGCGGGTTCATCCGTCGTTACGGGATCTATTGATGGGGTCGAGGTCAGGGTGTTAGTGGACACGGGGGCATCGGCGACTATTATATCGGATCTCATTTACAACATTCTCCCTGTACAATGTCGTCCGCTGCTTCCAGTGGATGTGCCATTTTACGCCGCTAATGGGGGATCGTTGGGCATTATCGGTCAGATTAGGGCGTCTATTTGCATTGGGGATATCAAATTGTCGGGACCCGTTTTCGTTTCGTCCTCCCTGGCGGTTCCTTGTCTATTGGGCACAGATTTTTTGGCAAAAATGCCCATCAAAATTCTCATTGATCAGCGTTGCATTGAACTACCATCGGGTCGCCGTATTTCATTTTTGACGAACCCTACTGAAATTCGGACGGCGTGCGCTACGATACAAGCGTTAGCAACACAGACCGTGCACGTGCCCCCGGGTTCACAAATGTTAATTCCCCTCCGGTTGCGGAAACCATGGGTGAGGGAGACCTCGGATCAAGGCACGCTTTTGGGTCCTTCTAATAGGGCTGTTGGAGGTCTCGATTTGTCGGTGGCTCACACTTTGGTTGGGGCTGACAGGGATCCGGTTGTCAGGGGTTTAAACGCTGGGTCGCGGCCGGCCGTCATTCAGCAGGGCACCGTGCTAGCTCACGCGGCACGCGTCCCTGCGGAAGAGCGGCTGGTTGCGCAGGCTGATCCGAGCCCCACGAAAAACGTTAATCCGAAGGAGGACCTCGAATGGGTCGATTCGCTGTGCGCGCGACACACAAATGCCGATGCTCTGTCGCGATTGTTGCCTTGTCACAAATGTGCGTGCTTATCGGGATCGGCGCGCTGTAAACCGCCGGTTACGGAAGGTAGGGAGGCGTTGGTTGCGGCCGCGAGCACACCAATTGGGGATGGTCCCGCTACCCCTGGGGGTCAGGACTCGCTGCTCTCACTGTCATTGATTGAGTGGGGCCGTCTCCAAATGGCGGACAGCTCCCTGCTGGCATTGCGCCGCAAGACGGGGGGTTCCGAAGGTAACCACGACCGAACTGGCTCCTACGAGCTTAAGCAAGGCCTATTGATGAGATGGGACAGTTTGTCCCGGCGGCATGCGATTGTGGTGCCTGCTGCTGTGAGGGGGAAGGTTGTCTTGGCCACACACGAACGCCTCTTGCATTTGGGAGTTAACAAAACGCTTGCCCTGCTTCAGCGTGACTATTATTGGCCGGGAATGGGGGGTGACGTGGTGAATATTCTGAAGGGTTGTGTTGAGTGCGCCAGACGGAAACCACCGCCTGTGGCAGCTAATCCACCGCTGCAATCCATCCAGGTCTCGCGCACTAACGAGCTCGTTGCACTCGATATTCTGGGGCCTTTTCCGGTCACGCCTAGGGGTAATAAGTACCTGTTGGTGGGGGTCGAATATTTTACCCGGTGGCCTATGGCGTGGCCACTCGCCAACCAGTCGGCGGCGGCTGTGACGGACGCCTTTGTCCAGGGCTACGTCCTGGACAAGGGGGCTCCCAAACGCTTGCTGACTGACCAAGGGAAACATTTTTCGAGTAAATTACTGCAAGAGGTGTGCGACCTGTTGGGTACCAAGAAGGTGCGTACCTCCCCGTACCACCCGCAGACGGACGGGATGGTGGAGAGGCTTAACAGGACATTGACTTCTATGTTGTGCCAGCAGGTGTGTGAGGCACATGTTGATTGGGACCTGCAGGTCCCTGGGGTCCTCGCCGCGTATAGAATGGCCCCCCATGCAGCTACGGGATTTTCCCCGTTTTATCTGATGTACGGTCGGGAAGCCGACCCGCCCATGGAAACGCAGCTGGGTCTATCCGCACCACGAGCAAATTCGAAATTGCCAGAGCATATTAAATTTAATATTCATAAGCTGACAGAGGCAAGGGAGGCCGCACGGCTTAATTCACGGGCTCGCCAAATTGCAAACGAGCGGTTGCGGGCACGGAAGGTGTCCGTGCACAATTGGGAACCAGGTGACAGGGCCTGGCTGCATTGCCCGCAGGCACCTTTGGCTACGTCGCCTAAATTGTTGAAGCCGTGGCGGGGACCCGTGGAGGTCGTGCGGGTTGCACGCCCCCAGTGCGTTCAGATAAAATGGGGAAAACGCCGTTGGTACGTCCACCCCTCCCGACTGAAACCGTTCTCGCCTCCGTATGGCCTCCCCTTGTGTCATGAGGGCCGAGCATGTGACGTGACCAGCGACCCTGAGGGGGAATTGTCTTTGCCTGCTCCTCACATGTCTCCGCCTGATCCGCTCCCAGGTGTCTCGGAACTGACAGCTGCCGACCACCGGCGGCCGGATCTTGAGCGGCCGGATCTTGAGCGGCCGGAGCCACCGGACGGTCGCCAACGTCCCGTCCCATACGACGGACCGGCCAGACGGACTCGCGCTAGGTCGCGCTACTTTGTGTGACCTGCCACGTGAGGAGTCGAGGCAGCCGGAGCGCCTCGGCACTGCGTTTAGTCACAGAGACACTTGGCGCGTTCGTTTTCCGGTGTTCGCTTTTATTGTGTTCGTTTTCCGGTGTTCGCTTTTATTGTGTTGTTCGTCGGGCTGTATATTGCTTCATATTTAAGTGTTGTGTTGTTGTTGTTGCGTTACGGGGCACACTGACAGGTGGAGTTTCTTTGTTACTGCATTGACGTTAGGTTGTGTTGTTGGTTGACAGCCGGGCCGGCTGCGAGCTATGTGGGAGGGGGTGATGTAGAGGTGATACGCGCTGGGATTAGAGATCGTATGCCAGCGCGTGATGATTGGCTGTGTAGGTGGTGACGTGCGCTGACGGTGGAGGATCAGGGGTCAGCGCGGGGTCGTGGGTTACGGGGTACTGATTGGCTGTGGGCCGGTGACGTGCTGAGAGGGAGTGATCGGGTGGCAGCGCGGTGTGATTGGTGGAGGAGTGTTGACACGCGCTGGGGAAAACGGATCGTAGAGAGAGTGCGTCGTGATTGGTTCATTAAGGAGCGATGCTCACGTTGAAGTACGCATCAGCTCCGCCTCTCGTGAGCAGGGGCTATAAAAGGGGATGCACACAGGCGTGGGGGCAGTGTGTAACCAGCGAAGAATGAAGACGGGGATGAAGACCTAGGGCCCTGCGGTACCTAGTCCCGCTGTCCTAACGGGACCGGGACTCTGTGTAACCCAGAGGCGAGTGTAGTGTGTGTAGCCATAGGCGTAAGGTCTACACGAGCCGAATGCAGTGTATTGTGTAGCCAGGGACATAGGGTCTACACGAGTCGAGTGTATTGTGTAGCCAGAGGCCTAGAGTTTACACGAGAGTAGTGGAGTGTGAAGTCGGAAGAAAGGAGACTACACGTTGTATTTTGACACGTAAAGATTTAATAAAAAGTGTGTTCCCGTCAAGAAGTTCCTGCCGTCAATTCCCATACTTCACAATGACAATAGTTTAAAGCGATTTGAAGCATGTTTTATTTTCAAAATGGAAATATTGTTTTGGGGGGGGAGGGGGGGGCAGAGCTTTGTGACGTCATATTTGAGGGGGGTCTGACTTTTTGTGACGCCGTGTGACGAGGGGAGGGGTCAAAAATCGAGTGACGTCATTTATGGACGGCCCCTAATAGGAGGCGCAAATAATAGTCGTAGATGAGGTCTACTGTACTATGCCGTTGACTGATAGATAGATGTAAGTTCAGTGAAAATGCTTCTTCGAAGCATCATTTACACGATCGTAATTGGAAAACAAGCGCACATTTCAATTTCGTACAAATTATCGAAGAGTGCTGTCCAGTACTGTGGATATTATATACAGGACACAGTAATGACTTCAAAAGAAGTGCAGTATAAGTTGGTGTGCTGTTCGATTAACTACTATATAACAATGTGTCCTTGTAATGGCCTACAAAGCAGAAAGTTATTTCATCCTGAAGTTAATCACCACATTTTAATAAGCTGTGTAAACACATCCATTGCAAATTATATTTCCATGTTAACGTTTTTTTTCCTTCTTCTGATGGCTGGGTTTGCAGAGATAAGCTGCCCGGAAGCCACAGTTGAGTTCTAGGAAATTTTGTGAAGAATCGAGAACACAACTGGGAAAAAACGATATATAAATTACAAAAATCTAGGTCAACCACAGTAGAGCTCCTATTCTCTCAACGAGAATGTGGTGGCGCATACTCTCTTAGTGAATTATAATGTCCACGACTATCTGCAGAAATATACGTGAAGCATGAATCTGCCACTTCCGAAATCCCACTTCCTGGTGATTTTCACCTACGGATAAACGCGGATAACATGATAAATGTTCAAATAGCCTCTTATCGCAAGTACTCTAAATATATATATAACAAAAACATTTGCGGCCTTTATCAACTATGTACTCAGTCGAAACTGAGTCATCCCAGCTCTCTCAAATCCAAGACCTAAAAAATCACATTTAGAAACAATGAAAATTGTTTACAAAATGTGGATACTCTAAGGTGACATGACGACAAGCATCAAAATAAATATTAAAAAGTAGTCAAACAAGCTGACACACTTTCACCGAAATTATCCACAGCGACATTACAATGTATGTTCCGAATTCTGAAGTGGAAAAACTAATTAATAAATACAAATGGCGAAAACATCAAACATATCAGATTTGCTGATGATTGTACAACTGGAATAAATTGGACTTTTTTATTACAAAAACTGCAAAGTTTGGCTCAGGACAAAAACTTGTAATGAGAAAACAAAGGCCATGTACAACTAGTTCACAAAACAATTGCAGATACTGCATTTGCGTAACGGACACAACTGGAAAACACAACAGGATGTCTGCCTAGGATGTGTATTGCAGTTGGACCGAAACAACAATTAGGAAATTAAGATAGACAGAAGCGAACAGGTGGGATCATAATGAAAAGTAATATATTGCACCGATTCTATCCTATTATACTACATGAGAAAAACAAGTCTTTCTGGCTGGCTTCCTGGCTGGCTGCCTGGTGCACATGTCCATGGCAGTGACATCACCAATCACAGCTGCTTGATGATGTCACCTGCATTCCAAAGCGTTGAGCCGGGTTCGTAAGTCGCGATGACGTCACGCCTCCGCCTACATGGGATAATATCATATCATTCTAGACTGTATTAGACAAAGGTTTTGCTGGCTGGCTGTCTGGAGGGAGGGAGAAATGGATGGATGGATGGATGGTCACATCCCAAAGGACGTGCAAGCTGCTAGTATGCCTAAAGAAAGCTTTTAGCCGATACATACTAATTGCTGTGACATATGGGTTCAGGAACATGATCGGTAATGACGAAAATGGAACGACAGTTCTGTAAAACTGAAACGTGTGAGAAAAAAAGCATTGAGAGATGCATGCTTGTAATTACACTGAGTGACAGAAAGATGAACACACTCATTAGAGAACATACAAAGGTTAGAGACATCATTCATACTGTTAAGAAATATAAGTGGGCTTAAGCTGAAAAACGTTGCTTGACAGGATGATAGTCCATGGTCAAGAATAATGATGGAGTGGCTGCCAAGGAATAAAACGCATCCAAGTAAATGTCTACTCATCAGAACGAGCAATTAAATGAGCAGGTGCTCGGTGGATTAGTACATCACATGACCAAAAGAGATGGCTGTAGGTTGGGGAGGCCTTCATCCAGCAGTGGATTGACCATGACTGATGAGCACCGATTCTATTTGGCATCACAAGCAGTGGTGCTAGGATGGCTTGTAAATATGTTTTGAAACACTGTGCAATACAATACTGTACCACGTGCTTTAAGGATTTTAAAGACTACACTTGTAAATTAGAAGTTTCTGAATTCGAAAACTGATTAGGAACACTGCAGTAAAGACTAGTACATTTAATACCATACATGGTTTAATATTTCATATAATTCCTCATAAGCTTTAGCTAAACGTATTCGAAATAAAATCGGCTTAGTCATTTTGCCGAATTAAAATAAGTGTGCTAAATATGAAACTGGATCACTGCCACGGTGAAACATGCAGTGTGGCATTAGTTTTTTTACTCTACACTCAATAAGGGCCTCCTCCCCACCAACGTACCAAGAATGGCTGCATTTTTTATTTTGCCTGTGTAGTGGTGATACGCGCTGGGATTAGGGATCGTATGCCAGCGCGTAATGATTGGCTGTGTATGTGGTGACGCGCGCTGACGGTGGAGGATCAGGGGTCAGCGCGGGGTCGTGGGTTACGGGGTACTGATTGGCTGTGGGCCGGTGACGCGCTGAGAGGGAGTGACCGGGTGGCAGCGCGGTGTGATTGGTGGAGTAGTGTTAACACGCGCTGGGGAAAACGGATCGTAGAGAGAGTGCGTCGTGATTGGTTCACTAAGGAGCGATGCTCACGTCGACGTCCGCATCAGCTCCGTCTCTCGTGAGCAGGGGCTATAAAAGGGGATGCACACAGGCGTAAGGGCAGTATGTAACCAGCGAAGAATGAAGACGGGGATGAAGACATAGGGCCCTGCGGTACCTAGTCCCGCTGTCCTAACGGGACCGGGACTCTGTGTAACCCAGAGGCGAGTGTAGTGTGTGTAGCCATAGGCATAGAGTCTACACGAGCCGAATGTATTGTGGGTAGCCAGAGGCATAGGGTCTACACGAGTCAAGTGTATTGTGTGTAGCCAGAGGCATAGGGTCTACACGAGTCAAGTGTATTGTGTGTAGCCAGAAGCATAGAGTCTACACGAGTTAAGTGGAGTGTATAGTCCAAAGGATAGAGACCACCCGTTGTATTGTGACACGTCAAGATTTAATAAAAGTGTGTTACCCGTCAAGAAGTTCCTGCCGTCAATTCCAATACTTCACCTGTAACCTTTAAAATATTTAGCTTTAAAATCCTTCGATTTGTTGCATACAGTAGAATTACGAACGACACTTTTTTTACGCGATCTAACCCAAAAAAAACCTGTATTATGAACAATATCAATTTTAAATGTATGTCCTTTCACGCACACTAATTCACAAGTTATTTATGGACTTTTTTATATTCACGTTACAGTACTTCACAATGTACTCTCTTACCCAGCCCAGAAGCAGCAGTTTAGCAAAGTGGCTTGCAAATTAGAAGGTCGAGAGCTCAGATCTCTCTTTTGAGGTTCACTCCGTTCATCATCCCAATTGGGTCGATGATAATGAGTGCTCTCGTGTGAGGATGTCAAGAGTAGTCGTCTCATGGAGAGATTCACCTCCATCGTAGTCACGTGGAATGTCCACCACTGGCTCAGGGATGTAAGTGGGAGATGATCACTGCCTAAATGATCATCTGAGCAAGATATCGCTTTGATTTGAGAGACTGTTAAAAAAAGGCAACTTCCATTCTCTCCCTTTTATAAATTAGGGTGGGGGGGTTATGGTTACGGTTGTGATTCCGGGGGTTTGTGGTTATAGATGTCAAGTTATGAATTGTGTTGGGAATAAACTTGCATTGCCGTGAGTGCGTGACTAGCCGCCCAAACTATTTAGATTAAATATCTTATTTAAAGCGAGGTTTGTGAAACTTTGAATTATGTTAGGAACATATGGGACGTGCCTCAAGTGCACAATGGTTTCTACCAACGCCTGGCTGCACATGTGGCACTCATTTGGCCCAGAATACTGTATCCGGCCAAACAATGTGACGCTTCAGACTGAGAGCAGGCACTACAGTACTTAGTCTCCTGATACAAAATGAGACTAAACTTATGCATTACAAACGCGTTGCAATGGATATTGTAATTACGTTTCAATGGATATTGTTCGTGCAGAGCCAATTGCATACAATACAATACCAGCAATGACACGGGAAATAGTCCTAAACTTCGAGCTTTACATTTCTGGTGTTGGTACCAACTTGAGCCCTTGGGCTGCATTCAATTTGAAATCCAGAGGTCCCTTCTTTGATCTCCCAGCACGGGATGTTAAAACAATGGATAAATATCTCGATCTCCCAACGACCTGCAAGTTAAGTGCAGGTGGGGCAAAGTGTGGGTATTGCAACCTCTTAAAATATGTCTGGTCTCCGTAGAAAAGTAGGCCAAATGCCATATCGAGGGGGCTCTCTCGGGCTCCCTCTAGTTAAGGCCCTTCCGCGAGCAGTGGCGGAGAGTCAGAAATTGCAGGGGCTGCACCTTTACCTATTAATTATATATCAGAAGTGCTCCATGAACAAGCTAAAGTGCAGCTAACAATACTACCCTGCGTGACGTTTTTGGTAAGGGTAACAATACACAGGTAACAAATCCATCCAGTGCATGTGACTCAAACGGAGAACTATTCTTAACGGGCACCCAAAACAGCTACATTCATAAACATGCACATGATAACATTCGGCCTAACAGCACATCCCCTGTGGGACTTTGTGGCATCCACGGTTAACACCTCCACTTCCCTCCACTCTCGTTTTGTTCTTCCTGCTGCTGCTGCTACTTTTATTTGCATCTTCTCTTTCATGCCGTTCTCCCATATGGTTGACCGGCTTCCCCTACTCTTTCAAGCACACCTTCCTCGTATGATCACCTTCCATAAGGCTACTACTGGCTCGTCATAATAATCCCAAAGTATCTCAGCTTTCTATGGTGGACATCCTCCCAGCAGTCTGGTTTATATTTGCACTTTTTCCAGTACCGACTCATTTGTCCTTCTTGCCATTCAGGGAGTGCAAAGTATGCACTTTTAGCTGTGCATCTTTAATTATTGTATCCTTGCATTATTATTGCCCAAGATTCACATTGTACAATTGGGAGACCCGTTACATTTAGAACACAACAACTGCTTTTCCTATGCATCAGCTTCTATTTAAGTGATATGCCATAGGTGACAATGTGAGAGATTAATTATGGATCCAGGCAAAAACTAGCGGCACCGATGCTGCCCGCTACGAATAATTGGCTCTCAGGGGATTGAGGCAGCCTTCAAGGTTCACATTGACTCGTTAACAGTTATAATAACCACGACATATGGTAGTAGCTGCTCTCAACCAAGCTGACAGTGTGTAAAACAACCAATCTCATTTTTTTGCAAAAATGCATAACCCAAATTAAAAGATTTACCACGTTATTTTAAAAATATATATGTTGTCTCCACAGTCATGGTTATGTTAATGATAGGGTAGCTCACAAAGAGGGGGCAACTGCATCTCCTGCGTGTTACATGACCGGTTATTTTAAATCTCTTGACCAAACCTAAAAATATGTGGACAGCCATTCTCCAAATGCCCATCCACACCCACAAGCCATCCATCCCCGCACCAGCCTACAGTCTTCACTTTCTCCCACACTCAAGCTCGCAACTCACGACCAATGCATATAATCAACGGGACTCCCCATTTGTTCTGCTCAATTAACCCTGTTGACTTGGAGATGCACTTGATCATTTGCAAGTCACCATGGGGCACCAGGGCTAGATGCCAGAACAGTCATAATGTTCAGCGTTCTGGCCAGACCCATCTGTTTTCATGCCACACATATGGTATCTTTCTGGATAAATGCCTGTGTGAATCGATCACTCCCAACTGCGCCTTTTTTGCCTTTTGATTTATATACTTTGTAAGCATTTATTTTCCATGTGTATACACACACAACACTGCAATTTTCATACTTTCATAATATTTTCCCCACCATATTGTTGTTCTCCGGCAGTTTTAACTCTTTGTAGAATCTCATGCGTTTTCACTGGTGTGTTATAGCATGCCACTACACTGATTTACAGTGCCATGACAAAGCAATTTGGTTTACGGTGAGAGCTATGATGCGAAATTCAGAAACAAGACAACAATTTAAACGCGTAGGCTTTCGTGACCAATATTATTCGTAATAAAGGTTTTTGGTTGAGATCGCGTAATGTTTAGATGTGTTATAACCCTCCACCACCCATAAGTTTTGTCACGTAAACAACACACACTTAGTTACTACTTCAACCTGAACCCAAAACCTTTATTACGAACCGGACAAGTTGATCACATGGACTACGCAGTACGTACAACATATTTAGTTGCGGCTGAAATGTTTATTTAAACGTAAAAAAAAACAATACAAGAAACATTGTTACATTATCACAAACCACGAAGAGTTAAAAGGTAACAATGTCATTAACACCTTCAGTAGGAACCCACATTTTTCAACAAATCAAATTGCACGAATTAAACAACGGGTTAAGCAAACACCCAACCACGGACGTAATTTATCCACGAGGTCTCTGTTAATTAATAACAATTTGGCATGCAATTAACGCCGCTCTCTCTCAAAGTTTAGTGATGTCCAACCATAGTTACCTGTGGTTGCTGCGGATGAGATTAAAGCAGCAGTAATCCGTCGACAAGCTGTACACGGGTGGCAAATGCGTTGAAAGCACGGGCACTTTGGCTGCGTTAAAAGTTGCCAACTCCGGCTCTGACTCAGCGAGCGACTTAAGCCTAAACAACAACTCTTTTCACCGTTGTACACCGCTAACACTTGGGGGTATAGTTGCTGTGAGCTTGACTGTGGATGTGGATGATGATGATGGCTTAGCTCGGAGACCGCTAGTTTTTTTCAGCCCAGCAGGAAATCACCACCTCCCCCACACCCAACCCTGCCACTTCCTGCCAGCCCCGGACCATGTGAGGGCTGGGAGGAGAGAATTGGGATGGGGTAGTGGCAGTGTTACTCGTAAGTTAGTGGTGGTGTGAGTGCTTCTAGAGTGACATTTATTCATATAACGTGTTTGAAGCAACAGCTGCTGCTCCCTGTTGCTACTGCTGTGGATGGTGTTATCGATCCCATCGATTCTACGACTCGTGGTTCTTTCTGCATCTAATAAACAAACACGTTTCCCATGTTAATTTTACAATAGATGGGTGGAAGGATTGCTCTGTGCATGGATGCTTTAAGAAAAGCTCCTGAACATTCTTCAGTTTGAACCCCAACACATTTCCCCAAAATCTGTAAGTAGCATGCAGATATCAATCACAACTGGAAGATATGTTTTTATATCACAAATGTAAATTGAAACGAAAATCCCAACCTACATAATTCACTAGCCATCGCAGTTTCCCTGCTTTAATTTATCAATAAACTATTTTTTTTCAATGAATGTGCAGCCCAGCATTTATTTATTATAATGGATGTACAGTGCGTTAACATTGTGTGTTAAAAATACAATTCACGCAGGGCGTTAATTGTATTTTGTGTTTTATTCCGGAAAAGGCACCAGACGTGATATGAGTAAGGTACAGTATTACTGAAGTACGGTACTGCTCCCTGACCCCTCAAGGCCTACACACCAATCCCCTTGGCATGCATTAAATCTGCCTGTGCATGTAGTTATAAAGGGACATGCCACTCGCATATTAATAGCACCCTTGTGGAGTCTCTGCCAAATGTCCAGGGTACTTTTATTACACGAAACATGTAACCTGTGCTCCTGGTTTGTTATTTCCTGCGCGTGGCTTCAATGTGTAATAATATGGACTTAACAATGCAAGAACATGGTAATCTCTCACTGTACGTTATCATATTCATAATATGCATGATCATGTTCGTAATCTGGTGGTAATGATTTTTTTTGGTATATTAAACGGTCGGCAGGGCCCATGTGTTGGCAGGGTCAAATATGGGTACTTGCACCTGTTGTAAGATATCTGGCCAAGATACCCAAGAAGACCTTCTTTCACCAGCGTGCAAGAGTAGGCAAAAATACCCTTCCACCAGCAGTGACGTGAGCAAGCAATTGCATTGCTGCACCTTTACCACCTTTATATTTCCTTATAAGAAAAAAATGCATGTTGGTTGAAATCATATTTTTAGATCGGTAAAATGTTTCAAGGCAGGATATGCACAGACAGTACTCAGCATTTTTACTATTTTGACTACTTTATCCTTCAGATTTGACACTTAAAGTGACTTCTGGTCACGCAGCAAGTTCCTACTTACCCTAACATTGAGACTAATGTCCGACATGTAATAGTCAAACCAATATTTGTTTTTATTCTCAAAGTTGTAATTAAGACAAGAAAAAATGTAGAATCAAATTGAATGCATTTTTTTAGAACTGACAAAAAAGGCAGGGATGTCTTACATGTCTTTTAATCCATCACTTTGGAGATACAATAAGAAATTACTCTGAGCAAGATTTTGACTGCCAAGTATTTTATCTGCCAAAAGTAGCCAAAATTATCCATCGTGATGTCTGCAAACTTAACCAATCTATCAACGGCACGAGTCCTGATGACTGCCAGAAACAAACCTGAGCTTGTGTGTGATAGCATTTTTCAGTATAAACCTAGATAGATCAAGCCTCCAAGAGCAGTTTGTTGAAGGGAAGCTGTGCCCACCTGCTTCCGCTGACCATCTCACAACTTCTGGCTTGCAATACTATAAAATCTAGACAAATTAAAACAGCAAGCTGTAAAATAACAGAGCTAGAGACACATCAGACCCATGTTGAAACAAGAACATGACTGTTTGAGTTGTTTCCCCTACGATTGTGTGCTTAGACATTGCCAACATTGTTGTGTGTGCCATGTGCAAAGATGATGGTGCAGTCTTCCCTTCAAAACTTGCCAAGAAGGTCTTCTTTTACCAATGCCTGTTGATGATAATGTTAACCATAATATGAATCCACAACAGTGACAGACTCATTCCCATGGCTGCAGGAACTTCCTTGATGCAGCATTTAACAGCAGTTTTTCAAGTCAGAGCCTGGGAAATGGCAGTGATAGACGGAGGTGTAGAAGTGAAGAATATAATGACGCCTATGCCAGCAACTAATACTAATGTGCCTCCTAAATCTCTGAAGATAAAAATACGTTTGCACCACCTGCAGTTGAACCTGTCACACCTGAAGTGCTCATTCTACCCAACGCATGCATCATCATCACCAGCCATGGTCAATCCACTTCTAAATTAAGGCCTCCCTAAACCACCACCATCTCTGACAATTCTGCAATGTAGCAATCCACCGAGAATAAATTAAATCTCCTTGGCGCCCAATACTTTAATCTCTTGGCGGACATCTTCTTCGATGCATTCCATTACTTGGCTGCAATTTTCTTAATATCCTTGATCACCGGTGCCCAATGGTTTCGGCAAAGAAGATGAATGGCTCAAACATCTGAGGCAGATAGTTGTAAAACCATAACTTGACAAATATAACATTTTATCGTTGGCAGCATATCTTCACTGGGCCCACCGTGCACAGGTTCCAGAGCAACTATTGCTGTGCTACTATCGTATTTTTGTTTCTAGAGAATGCAATCAGTTACTGCGTTCCATGAATGTGGCCCAAGGCTGTTGTTAATTACCCGAATCCAAACAGTTTCTAGTGCTTGTAATGGATTAACCACTCTATGCTGTTGCTAAAAAAAGCCAGTGAAACTCTCCGGACACACGTGAAGAAGACATGTTCCTCAAAATGGTTTATGGACTGCTTATTAAAATGGCAGCATTTAGGATCCGAAGAGATGACTGTGTAGGTTTTCGTAGTTTTGTTGTAAAACTTTCCGACGTGCTTTCAGGTTGTACCACGTGTTGTTCGGCATGATGTTCAACGTTTCACTCTACACGCTGGGATCTTCAGTTCACACAGAGGTTCCCAGCACGTGGAGTGAAATTTCGGATATCATGCCGGACAACACACGGTACAACCCGAAAATACATTGGGGCACTATCTTAGAAGACCAGCTTGCAGACGGTGGGTGTACACATGCCATGAGCGCTACTGATATGGCTCGAAGTGAAGTAAGACATCTCCCTGTAACAAGGCATGCCCACCAGATAACAGCAGCTGCCCTCTTCATGCTGCACCATCGGGAATATGCTAATTACATGGAAACTGTGCCAAATGGAGAAAAAATACATTTGGTGTTCACAGCTTGCTATAAGGAAATGTCAGCTCAACAAGCCCAGTTTAAACATTGGTTGATTGCACTAGAACGAGAGCTGTGCATACTAAAGCAATGCGAGGAGCACATTTTGCAGAGTGTGTGGAATCACTGGCCAAGATAACGTTGTGGTTGGTTTACCTTTGATCACATCAGCTACGCGAGGTGGCTGTCAGCCCACACGAGGAAGACTTCCTTTATGTGTTCTTTATTAGAAAATACACTCAGCTCTATATCATGAGCTTTGTTCTGGACAATTTGTGCCACACAAGACAAAGTGGCATTTCTCTTGCTATGGCTGTTGGATCGGGCACATGAGCGAGTCAAACGCCCGAGTGAAACGAGAAGGAGGAGGTGTATTCGCAAGGACATACAATCCAATAGCACTTAGATAATGGGCGATTGATAGACCAGAAGCAGCACAAAAGAGCCGAGAGTTAGAGAACAATACTCGCAACAACAACGAATCACAAAATATCATGAACAAGTATGAAGTGTCCAGGCGTCGTGTGTAAAGGAGATTAATGATCGCTCTCGTCACTGTTTCTGAGTACATGGGAAACCCTGTCATGATGTACAGTGAAATATCACTGAGAAATGTCAGCGCTATCACTGAGAATTTGATATTGCATTAGATTATACAAGACGTAGTGATGTAGTGAAAATATTGGTTCTATTAGGGCTATTCAGTGGCAATAAACACTGTAGTGTGTTTGGGTTGCTTATTACCCTGGTCAACCAGTTTGGAGTATGTAGTTGGTTTATGCTTATTTAATATAATACCGCAATAGACAATGACTAAATGTGTTCATGTTATTGTAACCTTATCGACAATTAATGAGCAATTAAACAGTTTTGATATATCTGAGTGTTCCAGCGAAATGCTTTGCAAAACATTCAGGTTCCTAATTGGACCACTAGGAGGAGCGTTGGTGGTGGTTCCAAATCAAGTTCAAGTTGAATGTTTAGGGCATATTAATATAAATATTCGTGCTAAGTTTCATGTTTGTAACGGTTTTGGCCATATCCTTCACTTAATCACCATGCTAGAGTTTTTGACTCATAAACGGAAAGTTAAAATCGTGCTCAAGGATACACACTTTGTATTTTCTCTCAAAGGTCATGAAGTAATAATAAGGGGTATTGGAAGTGCAGTGGTTAGCGCCCTGCGACATGAACCTAGCGACCCGGAAATGATGTTTCAATGGCGAATTGACATCTGAACCAATCCTCACCTCTCAACCTTCATTAACCCGCACTGACAATTTCCATGACCCACACAAATGGGAACGAAGATTTTCCACCAACGGCATAGAATTGCCAATCTAAATTTCCAAGTACTGTACACAATTTCAGTTTTTGTAAGATAACAAAATGTGTCCATAATAGAGGGTTTTGGGCTAGATCACATAAATAGAAATGTGTCGTAAAACCCACCACCACCCGATACAACCAATTAGTCAGGTTTGTCACGTTAACAAAAATGCTGATTAGTTACTAGTTCAGCACACCGGTGTGTTGGAGAGTAAACCCACAACATTTACAATTTATTCGATTTGTAAATATATTGTAGTTGTGGTTTTACTCTCCAACACACTGGTGTGCTGAACGAGTAACTAATTGATACGCTTGTTTACGTGATAAACCTTACTAATTGGCTGTGTTGGGTGGTGGCGGGTTTAACGACACATTTATATTTACGCGATCTAACCCAAAAAACTATATTATGAATAATATTGGTCGCTAAAGCCTGCATGTTAAACTAACAAAATGTGTGGTTTCCCCCAGTTGAATACAAACGTATGAGCTATTGTATTGCTCAGACAATGTTAAATATATTTTAGATCTTTTTTTAAAATAGGTCACCTTATGTTGAGAATTTTATATATACTGTATATAAAAGGGAAAATCTCCAGGTACACATTTCCAGCTAAGTACCATACAATGTTTTCATGGTAAAAGTATTGCATTTCAAGTCACTGTACAGAATATATTATGAGCAGTCATTGCAATAATTATCATAAATTAGTAAAATGTTAAATTTTATTTTAAAGTGTTGGTTCAATAGTAACCCCTTCTAAAATACATTACTTTACCGATAATTTTAGTACATTTTTAAAAAATACACTATTGATGAAGACGTTTTAAAAAAAACAAGGGGATTGCAATAACATGCAGGGAAAGGCTATGGCATTAATACTTTGGACCCTACATCCAATTCGAAGTTGAATTCTTACACACGCAATGACAGGGGTTTGATTCTCAGCCATGGTGCATTCCATTTTCTTCATCAATATCCATTTTCCGATGTATATGTTATAGCAGTTAATACACAGTGATTTAAAATGTTCTTAATCAGACACATTGCTCTTTAGTCCGTTCGGTAAAGTCACATAGGTATAAAATAAAATTAAAATAATCAAAAATAAATTAAATCACGACGTTTCGGAAGCAAAACAAGCTTCCATCATCAGGTGGGACAACCACAGCAAGAACCAAATTACTGTTTCTTGCTGTGGTTGTCCCACCTGATGACGGAAGCTTGTGTTGCTTCCGAAACGTCGTGATTTTTTCTTATACCTACGTGACTTTACCGAAAGAACTAAAGAGTATGGAACATTGCAGTCACGAAAACTTAAGATCTAAACTGAGACACATTGCATCTGCGTTACATTTGTAATCTATTCTATTCCAATCAATCTTCAATAAGCTTTTATATTCTTTACTTCAGAAGTATTTATTTTTAATAAGCTGCAAATGCTTACATCTTCAATCACTGCTTTGATTCTTGTTTTAAACATGTTTAAGTAGTATCCACCGTTGCATTGTGCTACTGTTTTCAATTTATACAACACCTTGTATTTTGTTTTGCGTATATTTTTTACCCAGGTATTTGTAATCCACCGTCTCTTTGGACAAATATACTTTTGGTCTCATTGGGCTTTTACCTGGTTATAGATGAAAATGTACAAAAAAAGTATGCATCTCGTTTCGAAATTCAGAACAGTATACTTGAGTTAATTACTCAGTACTGATTAAACTTGCTGAAATGTGTAAGCGAGGTAAAACTTGAATTAATTAAATTAGATTACATTCATCATGCAATTACTTTAGTACACTTATAAGAGTACAGTTAATTTGTTTTATATGAAGACTAATGATTGTTACAAGTAATTAAAGGGAACTCAAAACAAGTGAACAATTTTTTCTATATATGGAATATGTCACGTTATGGATAGAGTGGAGTACAGCAATCACAGAAATGCATATAACAATTCACAACATAGACATATGAAACAGTATTTATGGCCCAATCCATGTAGAATTTGAGTTGTTATTCCACTTTGTTTTCATGGAATGACAGCTGTTTTTGTTGAAACTCAGTCCCATTCCACAATTTGCAATTTACGAGGGGCTGATTCCACGGTTGGCGGCCAGCATTCCACCGCACCTCATGCCGCACAAACTGCATGGAATGGCTCAAAGTGGGTAGGATTAGGGCAGCATTGGGGTAGAAATTTCATTGATAATAAGAGTTTCATGGTAAATTCATCCGATATTATCTAAGTTTATCTTTATGTCACCTGGAAATGATCTCCTATTTTCATAGATAAGCAGGACTATTTGTGCAGATAATACAATTATATCAGGTTACATGTACAGAGTGAACAAAATAATAGTTTCATTCTACTCTAACATTATACATGTAGAAATTACTTTCGAACAAAACAACTCTTTTTTTCCTGCAATCAGAATCAACAATAATCAATCCACTGCTGGATGAAGGCTTCTCCAAACTGCCACTATTTATCATGATCCCGTAATGCAACAATCCACCTAGCTCCATCACCTCAGTAGACGTATTCTTGGACGTGTTCCTTTCTATGGCTTAAACTTCATTTTTCTCGTCAATATGGCATCGTTCTTTCTCGTTACGTGTCCTAACCAACCCCACTTGATTTTTACAAGATGCCATGATTATAGATACAATATACT
This sequence comes from Lethenteron reissneri, assembly GCF_015708825.2. Classification (NCBI taxonomy): domain Eukaryota; kingdom Metazoa; phylum Chordata; class Hyperoartia; order Petromyzontiformes; family Petromyzontidae; genus Lethenteron; species Lethenteron reissneri. The sequence continues at coordinate 7,312,804 of NC_083805.1, forward strand.
CTCACAATCTGCATCGCACATATTCCATGAACAGCAATTATGTAAATGTATTTTCCTGCCTTATCTACATCATCCGGTGGAAGGAAGTTATTTCTGTAATTCCAGAGAACCTGGAAAGTTTTCTTCATGAATGCAGTTTAGATGTTATGAAAGTTATAAAATTGCAAATAGAGTGTAATGAAAAAAATATCTTGTAAATAACTACAATTTTATCTTGACTTAAAGCTTTCGTGACTGCAGGAATTCATATTCTTTGGGTCTTTCGGTAAAGCCACGTAGATAAAAAAAATAACAATATCACGACGTTTCGATCGCAACACAAGCAATAGTCATCAGGTGCAAAAAATATAGCAGGAGAGCTGCTGAGGCAGGAAAAATATATGGCGGGAGAGCTGCTAAGGCAGGATGCTATAAAGGTTTGAGATGGATGTAGCCTAAGGTTAAATGGGCGGGGTTAGAGATTAAATTTGCATGTAAGTGTAAGATTGGAGAGCTGAGCCTCAGATGGTTCTTTCCCAACGGTTGGAGTGATAGCTTTACAGATTGTGTCGTCTGAATATCCATTCATCTTGAGGGCTTGGTGTACGTCCTCCAGTTCACTGGCTAGGTGGTGAACTACAGTTCTAGTAAGCTAAACAGACGAATAAAAATACCGCACGCATAACCTCTTCATTCCCAATTTGGGTGAGTATAGTGATATAAGTAACACGGCTGGAAATGGTGTGCTCGAAAATAAACACAGCAAACAGAACTGAATGTTCATTAACTATAATCAGCAAGTCAAATGAGTGTGTGGCTGTGCTGATATGTTCACGGCCCTGAGTAAGAGATTGAAATTAAACATTATTTTGGCAGGGTTGAGTCACTCAGTAAGACTATTATAGTTGTGTAGGTTTTTGCGGTTATCCTGTGAAGCTCTCCGATGTTTTCAGGTTGTACCACAGATTATTCAGCATGTCTGCCGTTTGACTCCATATGCCACTTCCTGTATAAACTACCAGCACGTGGAGAAAAACATCGGACTTTGTCGAACATCACGCAGTACAACCTGAAAACTCATCAGAGAACTACAAGTTTACTTTCTGTAATAACTCGTTGAGATGAAGCCAGAGTTATGGAACCAGAATTATTATGTACAACGAATTCACAATTTCCCCTACTCCGATTAGTACCATGGTCTTAACATAGAGCAACATGAACACCATCTCGAAATAGCTCGGTGGGACAGGGTGTGCGAGCTATGAAACGAAAATAAAAGGTATTTTGATCCCGCACTGCAAGACTTGAGTTGTCCTTTTCAACGCCAAGGTCTTAACAGGACAGCCTGTACGCTTGTCACTAGCGTGAACAGTAAGACCATTATTAGCTTGCCACGTCTCAACCATTTTCCGTATTATTTTTGCATCATATATTGATACCGTGCTTCAGTCCATATATTTTGTTATCCTTTCATCCCTCATCCAAAATGTTTGGTTTATTTAGGTTTTATTTTGGCACAGGTAAAAACCATTGGCAATAAATGCTCATTGCCGATGTGGACCTGGTTACACCATCAAAACTTTATTACAGAAATAAAAATAAACAAAGTAGCTAACTGCGATATTGTATCACGCATTGTTCGGCATGATGTCCAGCGTTTCACTCCCTGTGCTAGGACGTCGGTAAGCCAAAGTTATGCCAGTAAATTGAAATTGGCAGCGGCGCACGAGGTTATTGTCACTAGCAGCAAGTTGCCAGCACAGATCACTTACATGGGATTCAGGCGAAAGGTCGTTATGGCTCTGCCTATGCTAACATGTCAATCCACTGCGGGATAAGAGCCTCGTGGGGATTACTTGACCATAACTTCGCCACGCTGGTCAATTCGGGTTGGTGAAGGCGAGCAGCACAGAAGTATAAAATAGAGGGTTTTTTTTGTTGGGTTACATCGCATAAATATAAATGTGTCGTTAAACCCGCCACCACTCGACACAGCCAATTAGTAAGGGTTGTCACGTAAATAGAAGTACCGTACGTACAATTAACTTTGCTGCATTGCTTTCTTTCTGCCAACCGCACACCGGTTAATCAAACGGGCAAGTGCATACAGCGGGCATCACATTGGCCCACGTGGCCATTTACCAGCTGCGAAATTGACGCAAACGATCGTTTGAAATTCCCGCCACGTGCTTTACAGACGATTCCTATTGGCCGAGGTCGTGGGGTACGTCACAGGGCGTGACGTAGAGGCCCTCGTCACGGCGCTGCTTGCGCAATCAAATGTGGACGTCTGTGTGTTTGTAGGCGCTCCGTACACGGCCGGCGTCTCTCCAGAGTGGTGCAATATGAGGGGAGGGGAAGGGGGTAAATAAAAGTTGCTCGGCGCTGCGTCGCACGTAACGCGACATATTGTCACATCGACGAAGATTTCCTAAAAGGTTTTTATATTATTTTTTCGCGAGAGCGGACTTTTGCGGCCTATGACTCCTCGGGCATCCTTCGGCCTTGCCTAGCGAGCTTGCCCGCCAGACCGGGCTTCCAGTCCGGGGCACTGGGTCGACCACGTCGGTACCATCCTCCCAGCTTCCCCTGCGCAGGGTCTGCCCATGTTGGGCGCATCTTACAGTGAATGACGGAGTGAAACAAAGCCTCTCTCTGTTTTGTTGTGGTGATAATTATGGTGATGAACGTGTATAAAGCGGCGGGGGTAGGGGTACAAACGCGTTTAAATGCTGGCGTATGTTGTGGACTGTTGCAGTCTGCTGCTACAATTGACCTGTAAAAGTAAAACAAAACGCCTATGATTACATACTGTATAGGATTAACGAGGCCTTCAATTGGCATAGATAGCATAATTGTGCTCCCCTTCCAGATCAGCACAGCCAGTTATCACGATTCCCAGTCGCGATTTCATGCAAGGATCACCTTTGTTTCAGTGGCACAATCTCATTGTATCATGGCCATATCGTGCGTATGCAGAATATGAACTGATTCATATGCACGACTCGGTACGTGTATCGTACACATGGTTTGTGCAAGTCTGAGAATTGTTTTTTTTACCCTTTTATCTGGCAACAAAACTGACCTTTTTTACAAGTTATGTTGAACTTTCGCACCGTACGTAACCAACCTTGCTAATTGGAGAGTTTAGGGTAGGTTTGAATGTCATTTGTTTACTACTATGTGATACAATCCACGTTTTCCTCCTGCATCTTAATATAACTCCAGTCATGCATCACCACACTGGTCAAAGTTGAGGTTTTACATTACCTCGTTCATGTCCACCTTCATCCAACAGTAAAAATAGACGTGATAATGACATTCTCTCTAACTTATGGCTCTCCCTTGTTAAACATGACATTTTAGACGTGCTGTCGAGATGAAAACCGGAAAACTCTACAAGCTCTGGGTTCATAAAAAGGGTTTTCACGAAAGTGGTAAGGCAGTGTTTTTTTTAACAAAATTAATCTCAACATATGCCCTACATATATGTTATTTGTCAAAGATATAGCGTTTACACGAGCAGTGGATTAAACATGTGATGATTATTCTCTGATTAACGCCTGTATTTCTCTTTTACTAGACGAAGAGGTGGTAGTGAACCCAAAAGTATTTCCAAATGTTAAGATTGGCGATATTTTGGAAATTGCTCACCCAGACGATGAGTACAGGTGAGAATGGAACGTAAACAATAGCCTTTCTGAACCCATTTGTTATTGTCAAGTGCACAGCAGGGATTCATATTCTTGTTTCTTTCGGTAAAGTCACGTACAGTAGAAGGGAAATAATAAAATTATAAAAATACAAATATAAAACAATTATATTTAAATTATTGTTCACAGTGACAATCACTGACATTGTCAGGGACTATTAATTTCGTGTACATTGTGTTACATTTAATGACCTTTTTTTGTATATCTAAATTCTAATTCTGTTGGCATTTTTCCATGAAATAAAAACATTAAAATTCGGAACTGCAGCTCGTAGTGCATGGGACTTTTGTTCGCAACTTGCAGTACGAATTTTGTGGCCGTGATAAATCGAACTTATTTGTTAATTGCACTTTGCCAAAAGATAACATCACTACTTCTGTGACGTCGTTTAACACGATTGGCAGATCTCTGTTAATGCCATGAAACGAGTACATTCATTTGGGATCAAACAAATTTTGTAAGTTTCTGACCAGAAATTAACCAAAATGAGTGAACCACAAATTTTGTTTGATAGTTTTTTTGTGCAGTCATTGCCGACCAGACAGAGATTATTGACTCTCTATGCTTGAGTGGCCAGTTTAACCACGGGTAGCTAAAACTTCACACTATTGCACTCCTTTAATCCCTGAGCCCCTCAATCACCAAATGTACTCAGATTTAAATCTTGACTTAAAGTTTTCGTGACTGCAGGAATTCATATTCTTTGGGTCTTTCTGTAAAGCCAATATGTACTCAGATTTGTTAACAGTTTTTGTTGTACTCATGTTCTAAATTGTGTGCGTTCCTAATAATTCTCTGTTTATATATATTTTTTGAAGCCCATTATTACTCCAAGTAAAATCGTTAAAGGAAGACCTACAAAAAGGTTTGTACAGAAGTACACACCCCATACCATGCACTCCATTGGCGTTTACAATGCTGAACACTTTAACATTGCATGGATATTCTTTTAAATGTACATATGTATAATATGTATTGTGAGTCATAACAATTATTTTAATGAACATACGGTATGCGTGTGCTTTTTAGAGACTGTCAGCGTGGACCAGTCAGTTGCAGGTGTATTTAAACTCCGTGCCTACCAGGATGTTTTTGTCAATGTTGTTGAACCCAGTGTAAGTACCGTCATCTTTTTTAAAATCGCATTTTCTGTCAGTTGCAAATTTGCAGCTTTACTTTATATCTGTTGTTTTTCAAGACACATTTGACAGCTTGTGGTTAAAAGGTAGCTGCATAATTTGAATATTGCAGCTTGAATCGCATCTTATACAAATTGAAATGCTGTGAATGGTGTTTTACAAAAAAATCCTAGTTTTTTATCAAGCATTATTGCCAAAAAAAAACACTACGTGTTTAAAGAAACGACTGCATTGAATGTGTGTATATAACTGACGATAACACATTTCCATCTAGGAAGATAATAGGATAATCAATTGGAGGGGAGGGATTAGCATATTGGGCAACTAAGGAACATGACCTGTCCAAAATAATAAAAATGAATCATTACTCCGTGTGTTTTTCCCCACGAAAGAGTTATCAAGGAAAGTTAAATGATCAAGTCATAAGTATTTTAGTTTGTATGCAATGTTTCACTGCCTAGGCATGGACATTTGACTTTTCAAGAGTATTCCAAGACTTTTTGGGGTGGACTTTTACCCAACTTTTAAATAGGATGTCAAATCCATAATAGTGGGTTTTTTTTGTTAGATCGCGTAAATATTAATGTTAAACCCGCCTACCTCCTGACAGCCAATTAGTAAGGTTTATCACGTTAACAAAACATTCCAATTATTACTAGTTCAGCACACTGGTGTGTTGGAGAGTAAACACACTTTTCGCCAGTAATTCCAAGATGTAAAATGTAATTTAAAAATTTAGCTTTTAAGCCTCTTTGTAACATAGGTATGACATAAACTAAGTCAGCTCAGTGGAACTGCATTGATATTTTCTCTCCTTTACAACACAGTTTTATTTGTTAATTTGCTTGTTTTTAGGATGTTACACTTGACCTGTTGGAGCTTACCTTTAAGGATCAATACATCAGCCGCAGTGATATGTGGAGACTCAAGAAAAGTCTGGTAAAACATAAACTAAACTGCATTCACGAAAGCTTTATGTCAAGATATAAATTATGTTATTATGCAGTTTATGAAACATATATTACCTCGATGTGCATATTGGTTTAACTATTATTATACCTTTGTTTTTAAAGGTCAGCACATGTGCATACATCACCCAGAAGGTGGAATTTGCAGGGATTAGGTAAGTGTTACATTTTCTGTTGAAAGTGTGATTTGGCTTGATTCTTAAGATGGTATGTAAGGTCTTATAGATAATTACATGTGGCTTATAATATATTTCGTTTATTAGCATGAAATTATACTGTTGTATGGATTTGCTGATAATGATATTTTAATTAAAACTATAATTATTCAGGACATAGTCTGGAAGTTTGTTTGTTTTTAAGTATAGTATAATATTACATTGTTTGAATTTGTCCAGATCTTTTTAAAGTTCATATGATATTGTTGGGTTGCATTTCAATGCCACAGCCTGGTTGACGAAGACATTGCCTTTATATTCATTGTGTGTCATGTTTCAGGGCCCAGGCCAGTGAATTGTGGGTCAAGGGAGAGAAAGTCACCTGTGGGTTCATCTCTGAGGATACCAGAGTAAGTAATTAATCCAGGTTGCAAGTTTCTTCTGTTGCCATTTCTCAAGCAGATTTTTATTGTGGTCTATCTTTAGTTGTTTATTTATTCAAATCCAAGGCTCATTTAAAACCATTCTGAGGCTTCGATGCAATGTACTAGAGCATCAAATCACAACGTTTTAAAAACGTTGCTCTAAGGCAGCAGTGTTCATCAATGACTTTTTCTGAACAGGGAAATGTTTCATGAATTAGGTTTGTTTTTGTGGATTTTATTTATTTTGGAGTATAACTTGGAATAGAGCATTTGATTACTTATAAAGAGGTGACCAGTTCATACCCAGATGATGGTTTCTTTGTAATATTTGTGCTCATGACCAAATTACCCTTAATTCAGCCGATCTCATCAGATCTTGGAAGCCATGCAGGATTTAGTCCAGTAATACTTATGTGTGACCACCAGGACTTGCCAGGTTTTTGTAAGCATTAGGCTGCAAGAAGGCCAGGGAATGGCAGTGCTGAGTGTGACCCCATCATTCCCATGGGTTTTCTCTGGTTTCCCCCCACATGCCACACACTCATGAATGGTATTGGCCAAACATGCAAATAAGGACCCTATTGAAAAAAAAAGTTTTCATATTTAGTGAAGCTTTTCTTCTGTCAATCATTGACATTTGTATTACTGAAAAGGTTTTTGACACTTCTAAACACAGCAAAATGCAACACACCTTGAGAAAAAAAGATGTAATAAGTGGCATTTCTGTAAATGGCCCTTCATAGCACATAAACCACAAAGGGTCATTGCCTGAAACATGTCCGATTATGTATTTTTCTTTTGAAGGCAGTGTTGTTGATTAGTGTGAGTTTTGTTGTTAATTGTACTTGTGCACCACTGCCAACCCAGCATCACCAAACAATTTGTACTTAAAATAATATCGTAGATATTTACGTCTACATTGCTTTATTTTACTTGAAGATCTGAACTTGGTATTTTAATTATACATGTTTAATTTGAATGACTGAATTAGTTGAAACTTTGTTCACATTTTTTGCAGGTTGTTTTTCGTTCGACATCGGCAATGGTTTACATTTTCATCCAGATGTGTTGTGAAATGTGGGACTTCAACATCTCTGGTAAGACATTACGTTTCACCCTTTTCAGTGTGTAATAAACATGTTCTCATGCTATCTTTCATCATTTTAATATCCTGCTTCATAATGAATAGACATACAGGAGAATTATCAAATGATTTCAACTCAAAAGATCTGGTCAGTTACACAATTGCAATGCACTATTTTTTTTTTACAAAAAAATATTACTGGAATGGAGAACAGATTTTAAAATCACCATCTCACAAATTTAGTATGTCTAGACATTGGCATATGCCTTAATGGTTGTTGTTGTTTCATTAATCGTTATTTGTGTTTCAGGTGACCTGTACTTTGAAAAGGCTGTGAATGGGTTTTTAACTGATTTGTTTACAAAATGGAAGGTAACTAAACTCAACCACCCATAATTTAGTTTTCCATTACTCTGTTTGTAGACATTTGCAGAAGAAGCAGTTTGTTTTTAAATTAAGCTGAGCTACATGCAGTTTCAAATTTATTGTGAAGGTGAAAGCTGTTTATTTTTCAGGACAAAAACTGCAGTCATGAAGTAACGGTGGTTCTTTTTTCAAGAACATACTATGAAGCTAAAAACAAAGGTACACAGTATTTTCTACTGTTTGTGTTAAATTATAAAAAAAAACTGCATTAGAATAACTTTCCATTACTTAACAACTTGATTGGTACTTGGGTTTTCATCTTAACCTAGATGACTTTTCGGAGGCACTCAATTGCCACATACAGCAGGACTTCAGGGGCCGCTTCTATGAAGATTTTTATCGGTAAGTTTATATGTTTGTCTGCATCAGCTTTTCCAGAGTTGTTCGACCGAGGCTATATTGCATGTCTCGTTTAATAATGAGATGGCTATGTGACCACTGCCCTTTTGTCTAAAGTAATGGTGCACCAAGCTGTTAGCAATGAAACCTTCAAGCATAAGAGTAGCAGATGCAATCAAATAATACAAATATGGCTCTTAACCTGTCAAACCATATTTGGTAAACTTTTTTTCAAATCACGTATTTGTCATTGAAACATACTTGATGGAGTAAGTTCTAAAATGTTAAATAAATGCAGAGAAATGTCAGTTTACTGTCTTTCATTTCATTGGTACTCGTATATGCTAGGCTCATTAAATATATCCTAATATATCACAGTATCCAAGAACAGGGAATATATTTCAATTTGTTTGGGGTTCAATGTTTTTTATTTATTGTTATGTAATTCAGTGTAACAAATGTTAACTGTAAAATGTATTCCTTTTCATGATTTAGAGAATGAAGAAAGTTTCACAAATATATTTCATGCCACGGTGTGTTTGTGATGAAGGTCATTTGCTACATTTATTTTTATGTTTAGTTTGTTGTCCCTCCCCCGCACCTCTGATTAGCACAGTTGGCTACATACAGCGTGAAAGACGTTCAACATACACACAAAACTAACAAGATAGATTATAAACCAAAAACCTAAGATAAGAAGGACATTTATTTTTCAGAGATGTTGCGTCCTATATTACGGCAACATTCTTATTTGCTTGAATTATATTTTTATTTTAAAGATTTATCTATATATAGATATCACCACTGGGGAGACAAAGGTGGGCAGGCATAGTGCTGGTGAGCGACCCCCTCCTGCACCATGCTGGCCTTCATAGGTGCAACCTAGCCAGCATTTGCTCCAACAGTCTGTTAACGGCTATACGGGGGAACTTTGTACATATGTGCACATGTGCATTTTGTGTAAGTGCTACTCCACATGTTCATATGCCTGCATGTCTATGTGCATATATATGTGTGTGTTTGTGCCAGTGTGTATGGCTGCGTGTGCTTGCATGCATATTTTGCGGATGCACGTTTTTTACTTCGTGTAAAGAGTGTTGTCAGCCTAAACAATATTGAGAAAGTGACAAACTATTCATCATGGCATGGAAAACTGCAGTGGAAATTTACAACAGTTAAAAAGATATATTTAAAAAAGATATATGGAATACACTTATCTATGACCTACAAGTCTTCTTTGAAATGTTATAAATTGTGTAAAGTATACATGCGATATTTTTCTGCCGTGTTTTTGGAAGAGAGAAAAGTATATGCAATATCATGTACAAAATATGGTAATTAAAAAGCATGTACTTAAAAACAAAAGTTGTGCAGCTTAGTGGCATACTCACTACAGGTGAAGCTATCAACGAGTTGAAATGTTTTCACAGACTACCTGTACACTAATATAATAGTAGGTTTTTACCCTTTTAACTGGTACAAAACTGACACCTTTATTCAAGGCATCATGTTTGCAATGACCACAACACAAGTAGTCAAAAAAGCAAACAAAAAGAAGCAACTCTTTTGTTTGCTTTTTTGACTACTTGTGTTGTGGTCATTGCAAACATGATGCCTTGAATAAAGGTGTCAGTTTTGTACCAGTTAAAAGGGTAAAAACCTACTATTATAATTTGCCACTGGTAAAAGAGATCTCATAGTGTACCTGTACACTATCTCATGGGACCTCCTTTGCAAGTACCAAAATATGAGAATAGGTTTTCCCCTTTGTTCTGGCAACAAAACATGTGTTAAGAGTCTGTCTTCTCGACAGACCTGTTCTATACCTGAGAACGGCTGCTTGCGTTGTGGCCGAAACGTCGTGAGAATAATTTTATTATGTTTTATTTTTATTATTTTATTATTTCCATTCTACGTGACTTTACCGAAATAACCAAGAAGATGAATCCCTGCAGTCACGAAAGCTTTAAATCGAAATTTTATGTGTTAAGATGTTAAAACACCAAGCTGAAACCTTTTACAAGGAATCATGTCTGCATTAACCACAATACTGCAAACAAAAAGCATACTCTAATATATGCATTGTCTTTGAAACTGATTGGTCCACACCAGAGACAGCTTTCTTTTGAGCCTCGTCTCACAACGGTGTTAGACCAGAGGACGCCAAAAGGCGTTTTGAGACTAGGCTCCAAAGAAAGCTGTCTCTGGTGTGGACCAATCAGTTTCAAAGACATTGCATATATTAGAGTATGGTTTTTTTTGCATTCTGACCACAAGTATTGTGGTTAATGCAGACATGATTCACTTTGGTGTTTTAACATCTTAACACCTGTTTTGTTTCCAGAAAAAGGGGAAAACCTATTTTCATACCTGTACACTACCAGAATACCAATTACTGTTAATTGTTTGCCAGTCAAATTGCTATTTCACGTATCTAGTATAGTGGGCATGCGTGGTAGTCTTCCACCCCTCTTTTGTTTCAAGAAATGAAATTTGTTACTGTCAACATGAAATAGTTACTGTCAATATGAAATATATTAAAAAAGGAATGGTAGGGCCTGTATTTATACTGTTACTATTGCTGGGGGGAAACAACTATTTGTTGTCTTTGTTGGTGGCAATAATTATATTGATTTAGAGGCTGGCATGAGAGATATAAATTGTGCTGAATGGATAATTACATTGTACAAGCTTCCACTCGATTATATAATTGGTCATTCACAAGTGATGAACACAGGACTGTGGTTCACAAAAAACAATTGGTAATAAATCTTTACTTAAAGCTTTCGTGACTGCAGGAATTAATATTCTTTGGGTCTTTCGGTAAAACAGCTCTCCCGCTATATATTTTTCACCTGATGACGATCGCTTGTGTTGCGATCGAAATGTCGTGATATTTGTATATTTTTTATTATAAATTTTCCATCTACGTGGCTTTACCGAAAGACCCAAAGAATTGGTAATAGCTAGATTCATTTCTCAGTTATGTGCAGATTTAAATACTGTTTTGCTTGTTTAAGCATTTACTATACAATTTTAATAACAGCTTATATTTATTCTGTGCTCACATACAGCTGAAATTTGTATATGTCAAAAAATAATGATCAGCCGTTGTGTCGACTGCTAGATGAAGGCCTTCTCATGTTTTACCATCCCCCGGGGTCATGAATGGCAATATCCCCATTGAATTGTATCATCTCTTTGTATTCATATTATTTTTCATCTTTGGCAGCCTTTCTACTATCAGTCTTGTGTGCTACAGTGGCAAGATGTTAACTACCTCGCCTGGTATACAGGAGTTTGTTGGTTTTATCCCGACCCTGACGCCTGTATATTTGAAGTTTGTATGTCCTTTCCGTGGCCACATGGATTTTTCTTCAGGTCCTCTTGTCTTTCCCTCCACATTTAAAAATATGTGTACATTTCCACATAATAAGCCACTTCTTTGAGCCATCAATTGTGGCCAGGTCACTTTTGAAAAAGAGCTACATAGCTCAGTGTGCCTTATGTGGTGAAATAAAAAAAAGTTTGGTTTAGTGTTGTTCTTCAGCCATCATCCAATCCTTTTGCATTGTGTTATGTTGCAGCCCACTTTCCTTAACAGTCCACATGCTTTCTTCGATTTACGTTTGTTCCCTCATCCATGTGATCTTTTCTTATCTCTCAGGATAATTACGTGTCCTTCCAACAATTATCTTAAATACTGCTTTGTACCCAATGCGAAAACCTTTACAATTTTTTGCACCATTTCAATAAGCAATTTTACAAATATTTTTACATTGTTATTTATCTGTAACGGGTTCCGGAGACACTTGTAGATGTAACTTCTTTATTACAATACAACACTCCAACAGTCCTGATACTCTGTTACAGCCTAGGTACACAGCCTAGCTACACAGCCTAGATACTCTAGATACTCTACTCTGGCTACGCTCGCCCTCACAAGGTCGTAGAGTCGGGAGTTCCAGAGTCCCAGCGCTGGCTCTCACAGCATCCCAGGGTCTTCAGATGGCTGGTCGTGGGTCTTGGGTCTTGAGTTACAACTGGGCCCCGATCGTCCAGGGAGCTCCGGTTATATGCCCAGTCCCCAACGAGGGGTGGGGCCGTGTGCGCCACCAGACATCCCACAGAGCACACACAGCCCCCCCCGTTGGCGGCGCCCAGAGGCTTAAGCGTCTGGACCCCCTGGGAACCCAGCGCCTGGCGCCCAGGGGATTACGCGTCTGGACCCACCTGGGAACCCAGAGCCTACAGCAGCCCCTCCCTTCTTATGTCACTACATTACCCCCCTCTATGTAGCCTCCAGCCGTCCCGGCTGTCAATAATTAGAAAGTTTAAATTAACGAAAGGGAGAGAGAGAAGAAAAAAAAAATACGCGAGCTTCAACAGGAAAAGAAAAGAGAACAAGAAAGCAACCATAAATACCATAACCAACCTGTACAACTCTACACTATATACAAGCATCAATCAACAAAAAGGTGAAGCAATGACACGTGAACAAACGACCCGCGGCCCACCTAGCCCTCCTCGGGATCCGCATAGAAAACGGGGAATTAACAACAACAAATATACAGATTCCGACGCGTTGGATGCCCAACCAACACCGGTAATCGAACCGAAATCACACAATCACCGCATGGATGGCAGGGATCCACACCACCCTGCCAGCCTCCCATCCGTCAGGTGGAGAGAAGGCGAAGACCAACATGTCGAGCATCCCTCTACACGCACTTATCCGGACGTCTGTCTACGTCCCGGGTCGAGAAGTCGTACTTCAGGGCCGACCCATGTACTGGGCAAAGAAGTCGCACTTCAGGGCTGCTCCAGTATCTACATTTTAAAAATATATATATAAAATTTACGTGACACAACCAAAATAAATCTGCCTGCTCCTGTCCATAAATGGTGGCCGCACGCGCGAACCGCATCTCCAAGGCATCCTGTGCTTGCGTCCCAGCAGCCCTCAATGAGGACCACCACCGACATTACATGTCAACCGTTTGCACACCCCGCCTTTCCAACGTGGCATCTCCATCCTAAAACCGCGCACGTCGGCCATATCGGGGGGGACTTCAACCCAGTCTCTCTCCAAGACTCGCATCGCAGCATATAGCTGTACCGACCGATCTGAGACCCAATCTCTCTCCAAGACTCGCATCGCAGCATATAGCTGTACCGACCGATCTGAGACCCAATCTCTCTCCAAGACTCGCATCGCAGCATATAGCTGTACCGACCGATCTGAGACCCAATCTCTCTCCAAGACTCGCATCGCAGCATATAGCTGTACCGACCGATCTGAGACCCAACCTCTCTCCAAGACTCGCATCGCAGCATATAGCTGTACCGACCGATCTGAGACGACCCATTGTTCACTCCCTGCACAACATGCACCCTAACAACTGAGGGATACAGTCCCAACGTAACGGGACAACTACACCTGAACACCACGAATCTCCAGCCCACTGTTTCAACGCGCCTCGGAGTGTTTCAATCTCCGGGCCGTCAGGGCGAGCCTACAGCTCCAGACGTACCACGGAGGGTCTCAACCTCCGGGCTGTCAGGTCAAGCCGTCAGCTATTCTATGACGGGACCACACTCTCCGAGCCCTGTGAGCGTGCAGCCCACTAGGCTAGACATGCCACGGAGTGTTTCAATCTCCGGGCTGTCAGGTCAAGCCGTCAGCCATAGCATGACGGGACCACACTCTCCGAGCCATGTGAGCACACAGCCCACTAGGCTAGACATGCCACGGAGTGTCTCTATCTCCGGGCTGTCAGGTCAAGCCGTCTGCCATAGCATGACGGGACCACACTCTCCGAGCCATGTGAGCACACAGCCCACTAGGCTAGACATGCCACGGAGTGTCTCTATCTCCGGGCTGTCAGGTCAAGCCGTCAGCCATAGCATGACGGGACCACAACTCTCGTGTTAGACACGCAACACCCGCTGGCCCATCCTGGTCAGGATCTGCATCCCAAGATATTTGAGAGCCAGCATCACAATTCCAAATCCTTGGCAGCATGTCATCATCTCAAGATAAATGCCCCATACAGTCTATACATCGTTAACAATGACAGCACAAGCTATACATTAACAATCACGAACAAAGCTCAATACAAACCATACATTGTTAACAATCACAAGCAAAGTTTTGCACACACATTGACAACACTCACCAGCGAAGCTCCACACAGTTTACCTAACAACAGTCACGACTCCCCGACGACAACGAAGAAAATGTAAACAAAAAATCATTAATCCGGAGCGCGTAAAATGTACGAAGTGTCAGGGGCCTGGTCTCCCGACCTCCAACCTTTGGCCAGAGCAGCAAAGGCGGCGAGCAGCGTGTCAGTCCATGTGCCGGCCCCGGCGCTGGTTACAGTAAGAATGGCGCCCTCACTGTCCGGTCGCAGCGCTGATGACGCGGTGTGCTAGGTTGCCAACAGCTGTCACCCGGCGGTGAGGGACGCAGCGCTGATGACGCGGCGTCGTCGGGTTAGCACACGCTGGGTCCGGAAGTGACGTCGCTCCCAGCGGTCACTGCTCCTCTGGTGGAAGTGATGTCATTCCCGGAAGTATCCCTCACATCCGTGGGGGGAATGGCGGCGGCGTTGGGCTCGGGCGAGCGCCGCGCCGCCTCTCTCCCTCCCGCCATCGGCCGCGAGCACCGCAGCTCGCCCAGGAGGGAGGCGGTGGCGCAGAGCAGCTCTGCGAGGCGAAGCAGCGCCTCCTCCATCTCTGCTCCCGACGCTGGAGAGGGGACGGTCGGCGGAGCAGACAGCTGCTCAGCCGGCGGTGCGGCGTTGTTGTCGGCCGGCGGTGCAGCGTCGCTGTCGGCCGGCGTTGGCCGCCCCATCGCTGCCTGCTCCTCTTCATTGCCGTCAGGACTGAAGGTACGTGGCTTACTTCTTGTCTCCATAGCCACTTCTAACACCAAATGTAACGGGTTCCGGAGACACTTGTAGATGTAACTTCTTTATTACAATACAACACTCCAACAGTCCTGATACTCTGTTACAGCCTAGGTACACAGCCTAGCTACACAGCCTAGATACTCTAGATACTCTACTCTGGCTACGCTCGCCCTCACAAGGTCGTAGAGTCGGGAGTTCCAGAGTCCCAGCGCTGGCTCTCACAGCATCCCAGGGTCTTCAGATGGCTGGTCGTGGGTCTTGGGTCTTGAGTTACAACTGGGCCCCGATCGTCCAGGGAGCTCCGGTTATATGCCCAGTCCCCAACGAGGGGTGGGGCCGTGTGCGCCACCAGACATCCCACAGAGCACACACAGCCCCCCCCGTTGGCGGCGCCCAGAGGCTTAAGCGTCTGGACCCCCTGGGAACCCAGCGCCTGGCGCCCAGGGGATTACGCGTCTGGACCCACCTGGGAACCCAGAGCCTACAGCAGCCCCTCCCTTCTTATGTCACTACATATCCATAGGTCCTTTATACATATTTAACTCATGGAAATAAAACGAATGGAATAATACTCTAATACTAAAAAAAAATTGCTGTGGTTTTCCCACCTGATGATGATTGCTTGTGTTGCAATCGAAACGTCGTGATTTGTTTTTTATTTTATTTCTAACTACGTGACTTTACCGAAAGAACCAAAGAGTATGGATTCCTGCAGTCACGAAAGCTTCAAATCAAGATTTAGCGGAATAATGTTGAAGATGAATTACTTTAAGAAGGCCTGGTTAACGATTGCAATGATAATGTATGGTTATTTTAAGAGTGGTGGCGCAAAATGAGAGGCGAGACGATTGGATGTCTCTGCTGGTCACCATAAAGAAGATCTTCATTCAATACCCCAGGCTTGTACGACTGAAGACTGTTGGTAAGGTGGTGAGGCTAAGCATTGTGGTTGGATTATTGTGTCACTGGCCAGCATTTGCCTCATACCTGCTGGCACCCACAGTTGACAGCAGATGGCAATTCGATAAAAAAAATTGTTAAGTAGTAAAATAAAAATTATATTAAAGTTTTTGCCAGAATCGTTTAAAATTGCTTACCATTTCTTTGCAATTTGCTTGTATGTAGATTGGGGGAAATTCTAATTCATTGGAGCACAGAATTAAATGTAGCACACAATGCATTCTGTTTGCTGGAAAATGTCTTTTTTTAAACAATTTGCTACACAGAGCATGAACAAATGTATGTTTGCAACAAAAAATATGAAAATGTGTGACTTTTTGTCCTAGTTCAACACCAGTCATACGGTATATGTATATACTATTTAATTATTATATGATTATAGTATTTGATTATCATTATTATAAAGTTAACTTGTACTTTTTTAGCTTATGGATCAAAAGGATTAATATTTAATGTCGTGCAACACAAACCATATTTTGTATAAATGTAGACAATGTAAGCAGTATGCTGTATATTTGAGTGATTTGGGAAGAATTAAGTTTAAAGGAGCCATTGCTTTTGCATGTATTTTGGGAGGATGTTTGCCAATTACATACAGCAAGGACCACTTTTTTCCCTTGCACAGATTTTAGTGGCGTGATAGTAACAAAGCCTTGTCAGAGTTCATAATTATAAACCAGCACACTTTGCAGTCATATTAAAAGTTTCATTTTCTTTTAAAGTAATATATCTTGGTTTTCATCTTGTTTATATGAGTATATGATAACCAATTAAAAAATGCAACCTTTTGTGTAATTGAAATAAGTTTATTGTATTTTTTGTCTCCTAGAGGGTTTTCCAAAGGCCCACAATTCCACTGCAGCCCAAGGCAACTACTTGGAATCAATCAACCTCTCTTTCAATGGTAATTATTCTTTTCTGCAGATGCATTTCATCATCTGAATTTCGTAAAGATATCAAATGTTACATGTATTTCTGTCATTTCCGTTTTCTACGTAATACTTTCTGCACACTCGTGTATGGTTTAATTGTGCATTTTAATTTGCCTAGGTTTACATTGTTGGACATTTAAATAGTTTCTAATGCTCTAAAAAGAGTGTGTATTTTACGCTTAAGTTTTCTCTCAGAATGTTGAGTGTTGACATTTTTTAATTGTGTTGACAAAAATGCTTGGTTTCACGTGCGCCGCATGCATTTTAAAAATAACCTTTTAAATATTACTGGTGATTTCTAAGAGCACACTGTTTTACATGTGTCACTTGTTTTCACAGTGTTTGACAAGCACTACATAAATCGTAATTTTGACCGTACTGGTCAGATGACAGTCGTGATCACACCAGGCGTGGGTGTATTTGAGGTGGATCGACAGCTGATGATTCTTACAAAACAGCGCATGATTGACAATGGTTAGTAACTCAAGCGCCTCAATGCACAACACAAATCTAAGTTAGCATGCTGTTATTCATGCTGCACTGGAGCTGGGATTTACTACCGAATATTCAGCTTCCTCAGCTGTAGTGAACCAAACTGAACAACTGGAACAGAAATGCACAGACACAAAATTATCACGCGTAAAGACTAAACGTTAACACAAAAATGTAAGTACAACTCACACAAAGCATTCACACATAAAGCACACAGACAAAAGTCGCACAGCCTATAAGACAGACTTACACACACCCACATAAATACACACCCACAGCACCGCCACATATATATGTAAATAAGAGCACAAACATGGATTTGTACACAACACATACATTAATACACTTACATCATACAAAGACAAAGATCCCCCGTTTAGCTGTTAGCGAGCGCCTATGAAGGCTGGAACGGTACATGAGGTGGGCATACCGTGTCAACCCATACAGTTTACCCGTATTCTTGTACAGGGAAATTGAGTTTTCAGGTCCATATGGCGTACAGCCGTTTGCAATACGGGCAAAAAATGTGTCTTTTTGTGTTTCTCCCTTGTGATGGGATTTTGTAGGATGAACGTTAATATTTATAAGGGCACAGGGTGACCAATAAGGTCTGAATTGTTCTGTAATAAGGTGGGCACTGATGAGGGGTTGACAGGCATGGGTGGGTGGCCAGCACCACGCCCGACCACCTTTGTCTCCTGAGTGACGATGTTGACACACCGCACCATTTCCTCGTTTAAGGCTAAGTCGACCTAGCGGAGGAGGCCCAGAACCGGTTCAGATAATCGTCACTGGTGTTGACCATGAGCCAGAATCGAACCCGGGAAACCCCGTTCGTAGCTCAGCGCGCTAACCGCTCCACATACATATATACACACCCACAAACATGTACTTATATAAACATGCTCACACATACACACACAACACAGACACACCTTATCCTCTAGACATGCAAAAAACATGTATACATCAACAAAGATCCCCTCTATAGCGTTTTAGACTCTTGGGGCAAACGTGTACACAAACATGTGCACAATCCATGCAGTCGCTGCTCCTTCCGTCTGCCTCTGCACTCCTATTATTAACTGCCTGTGTGAGCCATACTCTACCCGCTGCCTATACTCAGGCCTCTTATTCTCCGCTGACACTGCACACCCAGCATTGTGAACCTATATCCTAGCCCATTATACCCTGTGCACTGTTTACCCCCAAGTATTCCATATTTGGCTACCTGCTCTACCAAACCAAACATTTCTGAAAAAAAAATATCCTTTTTCGTCTGAAATATTTGATTTGGTCAAATATATGTTACACCTAAGTGGTTGCACACTGCATTTGTAGTATCAATTATAGTTTGCTTTCTGCAATGAAAGCATTGCGTTGTATGTAATAATGTTATTAATACAATGTTTTCCTTCATAACATATGCATGTTTTATGTATTCTCTAAAACTGTTAAACCGTATTTAATAGAACATTTAATTCAACGTAAGTGGTTGAACAATTAAACATTGTTTTGTTAATCTGTACGAGTACATTTTATAAAGTTAATAAATCCAGCCCAATCAATGGAACCAGGCCACAGTTTTCCAAGACGCTTTTCGTGCCAACCATATTTTAACACTTCAGCAAAAATTTTAATCAATGTTTAATGTTGCTTATTGCAAATCAATGCTGTATTGAAGAAAACTAAATAGGTTAATATGTGGTTATTTTATGTAATAAAACTTTCAGATTTGTTTTGTTATTTGTACCTACTTGGCACCTTTTGCAATGTATCAGGGTGGCATGCAAGAAAATTACAAAGATAACGAAGAAAGAACCTGTTGGAAAAATAAGAGTCAGGGATGAACAAAGCTAAAAAGAAGAAAGCTGTTTTGCATAAAAAAGCAGTAAGAAAAGAGAGTAGCTACAATAATTAAACAAGGAAAGACGGGTACGATTACTTAGCTAAAAATAAAGTTTAAATAAAAGTGAGTAACAGAAAAGTAATCGAGAAATAGAAAGTAGCAGACAGGTGCGGTGAAAAGCCGGCATTCTCTGCCAACCCAGAAGAGATTACATTACACAGCAAGTAATAGTGATTCCACACGAATAAACGTGTACATAATTGCATGGAAATAGTTTTTGCAACAAAATTTCCCCCAATTTTATAGCGATTGCACAAACTATGTCATGAGACAAAGTTTTCATCCGAATCTCGCAGCGCAAGCGCAACCTTTCATGTTTGAGATTGGCCTGCTGAAGTGGATATCAGAGCTACCGCTTGAGATCCCTTCAAGTGACCTCTGGTCTACAATGTAGAGGACAGCACATTCCCACCTGCTCTGTATATGAGAGTAATACACTTCGCATGTCATCAAAACTGATCATTTCATTATCAGATCTGGAATTTTTTAAATTTATTGAGTTTTTGTGATGTCGGAATCAGAATTGTCCCAGCTCATTGGTGATGGGCTGGGACAATTCTGATTGGTGAATGGGCTGGATTATCACCCAGCTTCATGGCGGTATCAGCACTGTGACCTCTGAGCCACCTTTGCACCTCTTGAACCATTTAACAGTGATACTAATAAGCACTTAACTCATAAAGTTTTCTGGTGGATTTAGGAATCGGAGTGGATCTGGTATGCATGGGAGAACAGCCACTCCATGCTGTGCCTCTATTTAAGGTATGTAGCATTTATTTTGTGTACTAAAAAGGAGCGTAATACTTTGTAAACTACAAAAAATTTCTGGTGAAGGATAAAACGATGTCTCCATTGTTTTTTAGTTTGCACAGTAAAAGCAGCATGTAGATCATTTAAATCAATGGGTCTGATTTGTGTACACAAAGCGTAGCTCAAAATACAAAAGTAAATCGGTGGTGTGGTATCCATTAAAAAAATTCTCCGCTGAAAAATCACTGATTGCAGCACTAAACTTTCACACATAGGAACAAAAGCATTATTGTTTTATGCAATAATCCTGTCAGGTCAATCAACACAATCACACCTTTAAATATTCTTCTGTGACATTTTTATTCTTATGAGCCGAGTATTCACTTTGGCTAAAGTGTTCCGACCATAACCTTTTGCTGCAAGGTAAATTTAGACTTAAAACTTTCGTGACTGCAGGAATTCATATTCTTGGTTCTTTCGGAAAAGTCACGTAAGTAGAAAACAAAAAATAAAGCAAAAAACCCACGACGTTTCGATCGCAACACAAGCGGTTTTCATCAGGCGGAGAGAAAGGTGATCATTTTAGAACTTGGTTTGTGTTTGCGCTTAACGTTATACGTATTGTAATAGCATTATCTATTATACTTAAAGGATTATTTGGAACTCTAGACTAATGTGTTTTGTATAAAGCTTGTTATACTCATTATATTTTGCTTGTTTTAGCTGCACAATAGAAGCAGCAAAGATGGCAGCGTTGGTGATGACTACAACATTCCTCACTGGATCAATCACAGGTTGGGTACACATAGTGTATGTCGTAAAGAGTATACTTAGTTCACTATACTATGTTAGTACACCTTTGAGTTATAATATACCAAAACAAAGTCGTGATTATAATTGTTTTGGTTATTTTTACATACTATACCATGAACGCAAATCATTCAGCGTGTGCATAATCAACGTGCCACGCGGTGGCATTCTCTGTGGCCATGTGCAGTTCTAGTAAACTGCCCCACAGCTTAATGGGCAGTCGTCAACAATAAACGACATTCTACAGTGCCACAGCTGCAGTGTGGGTTGTCCTCTGGCTGCACAGAGACCTTGTCTGTATTAAACCTGATCAGCAAAACCCGCAGACAGACATTTAACGGAATTAAAATATACCAACGTGACACCGTTTGTTTTGTACTGTGTTAATTTTACAATATTAAATCAATACTGTAGTTTTAGCACTAAAGCTACAGTATTGTATGTTTGATAATGTGCTTTTCCCTTGCAGTTTTTACACTTCGAAAAACCTTTCCTACTGCGCCTCCTTCACTCCCCGCATCAAACTGGCTCCCAAGAAGGTTATGAGCCCCATATTTGATCTTTAATATATCCACTTCATTCCTGAGGCTTTTAGAATGATATGAAAATGTGACGATGTAAATTTGAAGATTTAGCCGCATGATAATTTTGAAGCGCTGAACCTGCAAATGTTTCCAGTTCACCTGTGCTAATGACAACTTACAGATACCAGTTTATTTGTGGGACATGTTCTGCCATTTGTTACTGTACTATGCATACAGACGGTGTAATCTATTTAAATGTGATACATAGTGAAATTCGATACTTGTTATTGTTTACTGCATATACACCAAGTAACTTTTGCCAGCAACGTTTGCACAAATTACACCGTCGCATGCATAATGTTTTCATCTTGCTTTGTTCTTGTCTTAGGAAGCAATAAACAGTAAGCATGTCCGCGACAATGGTACGTAAAGCACACTACAGATGTTTACAGCAAATGTATAATCTTCATTTTGTCATCTGGGCATATAGCTGAGGTTCCACTCGAATGTAGTGGAGGCCAGCAATTCCCAGCAAATGCTAATTATATTTTTGAAGCTACTGCTACTTGTACAGATGTTCATATAACTTTATATTGTTGCTTAAAAGAGCAATTAGAATGCATATTTCTGTTAGTGGCCCAATTCCATTGTCTCATTCATACCTTTTACCCCATATGGTCAGTGTTGGCTTCCCACAAAGCAGTACCTATTGCATTGACGTTGAAGGGTTATGGTTTGGGAGTGGTCTGTTTAGAAACATGCCCAGCTGTCTTTATCTACCCAGTGCTGATGACCACAACCACATCAGTTACTCATTAAGACCATGTTAACCTATGCCATTTATAATAAAAGTTCATATGCTATATACAAATATCAAACAGGGAATTTTCGTGTAAGAGAGAGTGTGCATATACATGTGTCTTGCCATTATTATTGGCATTGTTTTCATTATCCAGAATCGAAAATATAAATACTGCTGGAGGCTAACAGTGATTTCCCTTTGAGATAGGGGGTTGTAATTGGTGTAAAACTTGAACAGGATGAAGAAAGGCATGTTGCTGAGATAGTTAAATGGAATGATTCCCAAAGACCAGCGACCAAAGTTGCCACTTTGCAACCTTGATATTCTTTGAAGGACACATGGTGACTGCAGTAGTTCCTTGATTTGTAAAAGAACGGAAGTGGTGGCAAGATGTGGTGACACTAACTGTGTTGGGCTCTTGACTTTGACACGCACATTATATACAGACGCTTGTCTTTGCACTCCTGCCAGGCATCCCCACACTTCTCAAGGCTGTCTCAGCCTTCAAGGGACTAATCCGCTGTTGACAGCAGTTCTGCTGAGTGTATAGCAATTGGCACGCATGGGTGTACGCATTTGCACATGTGTATCTGCGTGTGTTGGAGATGGACCGAGGCCTGATTGGTCAATTTGGTATTTGGGCAAGGCTTGATGCCATTGGCAAAATGCCTTTGCCCCTCCCCGAGCCAATGATTGCGTTACCAGGGTCAGTTGGGAATGGAACCACCCCCATTCCTCCCAGTGGATTGGTACCAACATTCTACACGAATAAAGGGAAAATACCTTTCTTCAAATTCTGTCAAAAAACAGTATAATATAACATGTATTAAATAGTATTATTTAGATGACAAGTAATGGTTGCATTGCTCTGGTATTGAGTATTTATCAAGTTGTAATTTAGAGACAGTTCTACACAATTTCACTGCAACATTGTTCACCTTTTAATGTCTAGCTTCGACTGCAGTTGCTAATACATACTTATCCCCTCTCTTGCTAAACAGGGATGTCTGCTGCAAAGGAGTCTGAGACTAGCCTACCAATACAGGTGGACTATGAAGCTTATGATGCCCAGGTGTTCAAGATACCAGGCAGCACTCGTTGCAACCGGAGTCTTCACAGCCGGTGTGCAAAATCATCTTTGGAACAAAAAGCCAGTTTTGGATGATGATGATGATGATAATGATAATCGTAAAGTGTACTCAGCATAAATACGCATGATAATACTGATGATGATGCTTGCGTTTGGCTAATGAAGAGAAACTATGAGCATGAAAGTGGTCACGCGTAGGGTTTAACAAAGTAAAATTAAAAACACCTATTATAAATGTAATGCTATTCACTAAAATAAAAAAAAACTCTTAATCCGCACATTCCACGAAATAGATGTGAAAAAATTAGCTACACTTTAAGAAATTGTCGTCTGGTCATTTGGCTGATCATGATTGATTGTGCGAAGCTTCATGTGTTGCTTTCCATTTACAGACCGTCGCACGAGGTGCGTGCTCGAGTCACCACGAGCTTCAGCGAGGTGCCGCCAAGCCCTGTCCTTTCGGGGAGAAGTCAGTGCTCGGAGGAGGCCAACAGCCAGGCTTCGGACGACAGCATGTTAGGCAGAACTACGGGCGCATGCCTCATACCGCGTGCTTGTCAACGCCAGTGTGAAATCAGCAGCTCCCTCGGCTACACCACCACACGAGGTTCACCTACATGCCAACACGTGACAGGATATTCATACTATTCCATGAATTGGAGATCCTAGTCTCGTCTGGCACTACGAATTGTCGTGTTTTACAATTGTACGTATGTTGAACTTCTTTCCCACCATACGTAGCCAACTGTGCTAATTGGAGGTTGCGGGAGAAGCAGAACGAACCAAGCATAAAAATACATTTTAAAATAATTATTTTATACACATACAAGATGCACCAATTGGTATTGGTGTATTTTGTATGCACATTCGTTACTTTTGTGACAATGTGCAGGCATTGATTTAATAGGCAAAGTTGTTCGAATTTTATTTTGCTCATATAAAACTTTAAGACAGACATTTTCAGCATTATATTTTTTTATTCTTTGGTATTAATTGTTAAATTATCCTCGGGTAAAAAGAACACATTTTAATGGACTCTTATTCTATTATGTAATTTGCATGTTCATACTTATTTTCATATCTATACGGTCTTGTGTCGTACGTGTTTTCAGTATAAACCATTATGAATATGTATATAACATTTATTTGTTGAAAAAAAAATCTGTTAATGAAGCACTGAGCTGTAACTCCCTGTTGAGATGAAGCAAGCACAGTCGAGTCAGTGAATCTTCAGCTAGTCTTGTATGAGTGCGATGAGGGCTACTGCCATGGTATAAGGAGTAGCACACTGGCCGTGCAGTTTAAAGGTCAACGGTTTGATCTCTGGGCACTGGAGTTCAAACAGTGAGCATGTCTCTTCAATCTGCACTTGCCTCTGTCCAGCCAGCAGTATTGGCTACATCACTGTTGATATGCAGTTCACTTGTAGTAGTGTAAAGTGTTGGTCTTCTCACATCTCTCAGCATGGAAGAGTAGGACAGTTATCTTCTATCAGGGCTCTCTAGCCTAGAAAAATACCCCCTAGTAGTGAATCAAAATCTGCATTTATACTGGAGGAATCTGATGAGCTATAAAGCTCTTTTTCACAGGTGTCTAGTTGGGACGGGTAAGAACATTACAACAACACTGCTGGCTCTTCCGCCAGCAGTGGTGTGAGCAAAAAAATTGCAGGGCTGCCCCCACCCCTTCCCCTCTTACATTTTATTTTTGTATCACGCGTCCGCATGTCGCACGGGATCAGACTTGGCAGAGAGGAACAACTACCGCGACGAGGGGGACTCGAGCGCTCCAGGTCGCTTCCAGGTGGGCAGCGCCGAATCGCTGCTGCGCACCAAGCATGGCAGCTGTCCCCCGCAGCGCGCGCTCATCAACCCCTTTGCGCCGTCGCGCATGCCCCTGAAGCTCACCTCCAACCGTCGCCGATGGATGCACACGTTCCCCGTCGGTAATGTTTCCTTCGTGTCGTTACACGAGCCTGAAAGCACGATAGCACTTTGATAATACAATTTAGAGAATGGCAAAAACAGCTTATGAAGATAAAAAAATGTTTCGTGTGAAAACGTAACTTTTTCTCTTTCTTGTCGATTGGCTTCAGGTCCCACGGGAGAAGCTTTTCAGATTCACCATCAGATGCGACCCAACCCAGAAGAGCTGGCCCTCCAGCTTGTGGATTCAGAAGAGTTTACTGAGAGTGAGAGTACACCTGATCGGTGGGTAACACAAAAGAAAAACCTTTTATGCCATAATATTTTTTTTTTATTCTTAATGATGTTCAATATAAAACATTGTCTTAAAAATGTTATCTTACCAGTAAAGACTTATACCAAAAATAATTTTTCCATTGAAATTCATGAAAAAATCCTTTATTAGTTCATCCTGCAGGGAATACGACTATTTATTTGCATATCTATAAATATATGTACGTACCTTCACCAACCCATACTGACCAGTATGGTGAAGTATGGTCCAATAGCCTCTGAGCCGCATGGTGTGGGGAGCCCCAGATGTGGCTGTACATCTGTAAGGTTTACAACCAGTAATCTTGGTCTGAAATAAATACTGCACTTCTTGTCACTACTAATACAATTGTAGTGTTGTACAGACGGACTCTTCAACGTCTTTTGTAGCACACACTTTTATTCGTCTTATGAACACAGTCCCTATGCACTGAGGGGTATACGGTCCCCTCACCCGTTACACTCAGAACGTACAAGCCTCCGCACCCTACAGGCTACTTAATATCCCGCTCTTCCAGTGTCCTCTGACTGGACCTAGGGAGATGTCTCCCCGACCACTGGTTACTCTGAACCCTAGCCCTTATAAGGGCTGGAGGGCTTGGTCCAGGGTCCTAGAATTCTTCCGCCGTCTTGGGTCTTCGTGTAGTCGAACTCCCCGAGAGCTCTGAGCGCTCTGGCTTTATACTTGTTCGTGGCCGGGTTGTCCAATCCCCGACCACCTTGTGGAACCCTGTGATTGGTCGTTCCCAATCTGCTTTTCGATCCCAATTCACCCTATCTGACCCTGACCGTTTGGTCGTGCGGGAAAACCTTGTTTACGGTCAGCTCTCACAGCTTGTGAGACCCTGACCGTTAGTTTGAGCGGGAAAACCTTGTTAACGATTTGCTCTCCCAGTTTGTGAACATCGAGTGGGTAACTCTACTACATCACCCTCCCCTTCGGAAGCCTCAGCCGTCCCGGCTGTTACAAGCAGAAAATCCCCATCAATGAATCAAAGTGTGTGTGTGCCACAATCAACAAGAACAGGAACATCCAACAAGAACAGGAACACCCACTATAAATACCCCACTTCTGACACCAAATGTAGTGGGTTCGAATTAGGTGCACACACACGCAACTTGGAGGCAACACTATTTATTAAACGGTAAGTAATATAACACTGTACATAAGGTGGTGACCACCTTCCTCAACTCACTAACACTCTGGAACACGACACAGACTGGACCAGGCAGGCAACGGCCTGCCTGGCCCAGGACGACGACTCGGGACTTGACGACCGATGATGTCTTCACTTGGGAGTACAGTACAACAGCCTCGCTCTGCGTTCACACCACGCTTATATCTGCTTTGGCGTGGCCGGCTCCGCCCAGGCGTGGCTGGCTCTCTACAGGCCACGCCTCCCTTCCCAGGACACGCCTCACTTCCCAGGCCACGCCTCCCTTCCCCCACCTCTGGGAAGGTCCGGATCCCTCCACCACGTGACCCCCCAGGCACCCCCTTGGGGCCCACAGCCCTCGTACGGGCCGACACAGTAGTGACCGTTCTATGTCACTACACAATGATAAGTTTATACATTTAGTAGCTTTTTAAATCTATTTTTGATTTGATACGTTCATGTCTACGAGGCTCAAAAAGGCAGCTTTAGCATCTTGAGTAAATAACTAATGTGGCTTGCTCAGTGAGTATTATAGAAGCAGTGGGAGAGGCAGCCTGAGATAGCATCACTGCCAGATGTTAACTTGCTCATTGAATTTTGCCTCGTCTCAATAATGAGAAAATTCCTAGTCACACCTCAGGGGGTGGGATATCTCAGACGGTAATATCACAACAGTGATGAATCCCTACACAATTTTTTAGGACTGTTTTTTATGTATGGCCTATTGCATTCATTTATTCAGGATTATTAGGAAATCATTGGCAGTGTCTGGAATGTGGAATAAAAATAAGGTCAGAGCAACAGGAAAGACTTAAGAGGCTAGCCTCCTCAGCAGTCTTGTTAACATCTGAAGTTGTTTATATGAGTATGAGCAGTACCTTTAAACATGTGAGAAATGTTTTAGCCTGGAGCGATGAGACTTTGGATAGGTTTTAAAATGTGTTTATACGAAATAGCTTTATAATGTAACTTTCATCCTCAAGCGAGTAGAAATGAGCCATAGCACCATGCGGTTTCTAGCATATTTAAGAGCTGTATTTATACACTTTTTGCAAGTGTCATGCGATATGTTATAATGCAGATACATTATTTTTATCAGGTTATGTTATTTTGTACTGTAATCGACATTCTATTTGACGTGCAACTTTAAATATGCTGCAGTGTTGTCCAGGCTATTGATGGTTCCAGTGTGTGTGTGTGGTGGGGAGAGGGGTAACTACAAACTCAGCGACCAGGGTTCGATTCTCGCTCATGGACAACGTCGGTGACGAATATCTGAAATGCTCATGGGCCTTTGCCAGTTCTACTCAGCCTTAAATGAGTACCTGCTGCGTTCTGTAAACATCACCACTGCGGAGACAGAGACAAAAGATAGCCGGGCATGGTGCTGGCCACCCACCTTCCTCGGATACCTCCGATTAGCGCAGTTGGCTACATACGTTGCAAAAGAAGTTCAACATACATATCTGCTGGCGGTAGTAGATGCTCTTGAACACGCACTTGCCCCAACAGTCTGTAGAATAATTAACGAGGATCGTTGTCTTTGTCTTTTATAAGGAAGCGCAAAAATTCACGGAATATCTCGGAGGACATTCCATTCCCACCGTCCATCAGTGGCACAAACCTATGCAGCCTTGAAGAACTCTCCCCTTACCCCCCCAAGCACGGTAATAATTATACATTTATATTCCCCTGTTGTTGATTGATGTCATTGCCGTCAGGATTTTTTATTTATAGTCAACTAATGAATAGTTGAGGTTTCAATGGTAATTTTCTTAAGGGCCCAAGGGATGCAGATTTATATTGTTCGTACAGTTACCATAATAGCTGTGCTATAAACTAAAAACAAACTACTCTTGTATTTATACTCTTGTCTTTTTGTGAATAAAACTGCTTTTGAATTGTTAATTGGAAAACACTTTGCAGCTTATAAACATACCAGAGTAATAAAAATGTGCTCGTGTGCAAATTATAATTAAACAGCAACGCTATAAAAAGTGCAAGATATTAATTTATATAACCTCACATTCACTAATGCTCTCACTACTAATGTTGTTAGTTTCTTTGCCCTCTGTTAAAAACTTCGTCACCCCTTGCAGGTAGACATATACTCTACTCTGTGTGTGTGTGAAATGTCTGTCGGAGGAAGAGGGTGAATTAATCGATTGTGATACCGTAGCTTAAACCTCAGCCTGATGTTAGACCGCTGCAAGGTGTAGATATATTTTACTGCTAATGTTGTTAGTTTCTTTGCCCGCTGTTAAAAAAACATCTTTACGTCAGCCCTTGCTGGTACAGGTATCCTATACTCTGTGTGTGAAATGTCTGTATTAGGCAGAGGGTTAATTCATCAATTGCGATGCCGTAGCTTAAACCTCAGCCGGATGGTCGAATGCTGCAGGGTGTAGTTATATTTTAGTATATGCTTCATCCCCGACTCTATTTAAATATGTGTGCAATTTGCAATCTTTCCATGTCTTTATGAAAGCATTACCTAGACGGTAATGAGATTGTAACATGAGCGCTGCATCTTTTTGCAAATTTAATTGGTTTCATGTGATGCAGGTTTTTCTTGCAATGCTGTCTCGAAAAAGGCAGCCGTTTCAGTCGAGAAAAATCTACCCCCCCTCCCAGAGCCCAGTGAGTAACGAAAGCCAAACATGCTGATGTATTCATTAATGTCATTGCATAACTTGTGGTTTCCAATGTGCTTGTCAAAGCGTTATACATTTTTGTAGCGTACAGGTCACATGTCTGTTCTTTCAAAACAGTCGATAAAGCCACAGCTATTTAGAGGGATGGGTTTTGCATGAAATTTATTTAAATGGATAACATCTCATATATTCTCTGGCATTATTTCATGCAAATTATCTCCCCTAATGAGTCTCAAAAGCTTTTAGAAATCTACTTACTTTTAATGAGGACCACTGATATGGACGTTGAATTAGCATTATCACTGTTTATTTGGTTATAATTTTCTAAAACGAATATTTATGTATTCATACCATTGCTGACTGCTACTTTAAACCTAAATGCTAGTAGAAATGTTTATTTTTTTTACACCATGTACATAGTACTATATAAAAAAAGTTTTTTATGGTGGCAAAGGATAACTGCAACTTTTGTTTTCAATTTATTAACTGGAAAAACATTTAAAACTGGCACGCCCTATGCAGCCATTCATGTGTTCACATAAGCACCTTAATTGCATACATATATTCGACTGCCTTGTAATTTCTGATTTCTGTGATGTTTGCAGTTGTGACTTTGTTATTGGGTAATTATTATATTATATATGTTCAATTATTGAATGCTGCAAGTGTTCTTGTGTGCAATGTATGTTATCTCTTACATTATGAAACTTCGATTATTTTAACCAATCCAATGCTTATATTGATCATCACAAACGTTAAAGAATGCATGTTAAACGCACTTATTCTCAGCATTGCACATTGCCTGCATGAATTTGTGATAATTAAACTGATTTCAATGCTTTTTTAATCAATCTTTCTCTTTTTGTTGTCCCTGTGTCTCCTCTTATCGCATACTGTGAATGTCTTTCATGTTCGTGGGCTGTGTGTCTCTGCGTGTGTGCGTGGACATTTGATTTGTGATTGTGTGCTCGGGGGTGTTTTCCCACAAAGCTGACAGCCCCTCTCCTCCGGTAGTGCCCAGTTTCTGTTGCACAGTTGGGGTGGATTGGAAGTCTCTCACCACCCCTGCCTGTCTTCCTCTCACCACGGACTACTTTCCGGACAAGCAGTCCTTGCAGAACGATTACTCGGAGGGATGCTATGATTTGCTTCCGGATACGTTTGATGCAGACAGGTGATTGTCATCGGCAGCACAATGTGTCTTGTTGAGAAGAGCGATCATTGCTGTTGACATTTCTACATTACGATATATGTTTAAAGAGAAATGGGTGTTGCAGTTGGTTTTTTAATAGGCTAATATTTGAATCGTAATGAATAGTGCTTGAGTTGGGGAATGTCATATGCAGTGTGTATACACACATTTATTGGAATTCATCATCATATATGCAGCTAATTTCATTGTGCACTAAATCTAAAAGTTATTGGCCCAGACACTGTTATTTCACACCAAAACTTTTACATTCTGATGATGTCTGAGAGAAAGTTATTACCGTATTTTCCCACATATAGCCCGCATACGCATATAACCCGCAGATGCATATACCACGCAAAAATAGCGTTTTTGTATAAAACAAATTTCAGATAGCCCGCACCTCCATATACCCCGCATGCATTCATATCTTTAACGTCGTTACTGCAGCTTAATTCCATCATATTAATACAAAGTATACATTTGTAATACAATCCACTATCAATTGTTAATATTAAAATCATAACGTGCACAAAGAAAACAAACTAACTGGAAATTAGTGAACTTAAAACCGTAAATAAGCAACAAAAGTAAATATCCAATAAATAAGTAACACATAACTGGTAGATAAGTAAGTAAGCGTACTGTTAGGCTTACCAGCATTCGACCTCATCATATTACAGCTACTGGACCAGTAGTACAGTTTTCGCACTGGTAGATTGCGCACTGCGCAGATAATAGCGGCACTACGGTAACGCCATTGCCTCCTGGCAACAAAGCCATTGGAAGTTTGAAACAAAGCTCATGGTCGCGACTGTATAGCGCTCAGCTACTAGCAGCAGCCTAAGGGACTCAGCAATTATGATTCCGCGTCTGGTAGACGTTTGTTCTGGCCCTTCCCATTGTGCAATCCATAGCCTCAAGTGAAACTTTCACACCCCCCTACAGCCACTGAAAGTACTACGGTAAACAAAGTGCGCCCACTTCAAACATTGTCGTTTCATTGTACATACAATTCGAATCATTTAAAATGTGATAACGTGTGCAATTTTAGTGTGCGTGGTTTATTCAGCAGTGCTTTAGTCAAAGGTACGTGTTGCATAGTGGATAGTCTTTCCATGAAAACATTTAACGAGTTATGACATGTCACACATGTAAAATATTTTTTGGGATAGCCCGCACCTCCATATACCTCGCAGGGTCTTGTTTTGTTTGTAAAAAGTGGTCTACCCCGCGGGTTATATGGGGGAAAATACGGCATTTGTTTTATTTTTGATTACAAAATGTTCTTTAGGTTGTAATGAGGTGATTTCATACCAAGCTAAATAATTGAACTGTAATAATGTGAGACATTTTATAATAATGAATGCTCTTAAATTAATCTGGTTATTTGTTTTTATTATAAATCGAGCTCTTCACCTCCACCATTTTGCCCTTGTAAAATGTACTGTCCCTTACCTTAATATATTACTATATTCTGCAAACGACTAATTGGCTAAAAACACATCTAATGTGTTCCGGTTGTACAGAATTTACAGATACGGTATTCAAGTGACGTACATAATTTAGAAAATAATGTTCAATCTTGAGCTATTTTACATTGCACCTAAAAAACATTTTTGATTTGCAAGACTGCTGTTGGCATGGTGTGTATTTTGTCATCTGGCACCGTTGCAGAAGCGACGAGGAATGTGTCAAGAGGCTGACAGCGCAGCAAGTGTACGAGGAGTTTATTTCTCAGAGGTTAATGCAGGGCTACCAGCTGATTGTTCAGCCCCGCACCAACAAGACCAATGTGTCTACCCCAAGTCTACCATTGAGCAGCAGTCCACGTTTCACCAAAGGTGGGAGCATACGTACACTTGTGAAGGGCATATCTGGAGAGGTGAGTGGAGGAGCATTACTATTCTAGACAAGCATGGCTCAATTTCAAGTGGATGTATAGTCGTGAAAGTTTTGGGTACATTTCTGGAAAAGTGATTACATGTAAGAGAAGTTCTTTTTTTAAACTAATGTTTTCATTTGAACATAATTAGCCTTGCATAGAAAATCCAAATGAATTTTAGATATCATTGTCTGGCTATTATAGACTATATAAAAGCAATGAATTCAATGGCAACTGAAGCAGTCGTCCAAACTTTTACAAAAATCTACATTATCAAAAGCATGAATAAAGATGAGATTGCATGAAGAAAGCAACAAAATACAAATCAGGTTAAGATTCAGGTAAGGAGATTCATAGCATATATGTTTTAAAGATAGCATACATAAAGGAAGTATTAACCATCTTAGACTCGGTGACAACTTGGTTAGAATAACGTATGAAAATTACCTTGTGTAAATGATTGAAGAAGTTAACATAGAAGGCTTTACAGTTGGATTCCGGATGAAGGAGCAAAATAAGTTTCAACAGCGTTGATAACAATATAATTGTTGGATTAACTCAAGTGGATAATGTCGGAGCATGTGTACTTCGGGCAATTATTGAAGGTGCATACGGATGAAATTGTGAAATAGAGATGAACGAGAGCAGGATAGAGTGCCTTTTAAAATCTGAATTTGATAACGGAAAGAAGTTTGCCTGAAGAAGAATATTTTCAAGAAGTGCGTATTACCTTTTAGACATGGTTCAGAAACACACTGATATAGAAGATGGAATGAAAGCTGAAGAGTACAGAAATAACCACAACATAGCTACATGATTGCAAATGCACAGAGGCAGAGGAACACAGATCGGAGAGTAATCATGTGATAGATACATTATATTGACTGTTAAGGAAAGTTGACTTTGGCAGGATATATCGGGATAATGACTGATGGATGGAGCCGGGTTTTGGAATGGCAACCAATGGAGAGAACACATCCGAGAGGGCGATCATCACAGTGATGGAGCATTGATATCAGCTCATATGCAGGAGTGAGATTAAATGTGGTATTGTCTTGCAATGAGGGGATGCCGATGAAGTGATGAGGCTGTGATCCAGCAAATAAGTCCATGGCTAATGATGATGATGATTATTATTATTTTTTTTTAATTAACATTAAAGTTCCAACAATAGAACAAACATAAATGCAACATAAATGCAACATAAATGCAACAATTGCACTGCAGAAATTCGTTTTAACATACTTCGTTTTCATATATATGTATGTTCAGCCAAGGATTTGTGTTTGTAAAAAAAAGTTGCTGGAAATTGGTGGCTTACCGATTTCGATTGGATTTGCCCATGGGTTTATGGCGATCTCTTATCAGTTATTAAAAAACCTCTTGAAAAGGCTGTCCATCATCGAAATCTCCCTGGCGCGACATGTTGCTCCATTAGCATAAAGGGTCACAGTTAAATTATCAGCACATGTGCACTTGGACAGATGGTTAGCCCGAACCTGATACACTCAGAGATTTCCCCCCCCACCCCCCCCCAGGAAGCGTGATTACTCCAGCTTTGGATTTTTTCACCTTATTTAAAATGCATTGGTAATACGTCTGACTCATATTCACCATCTCATTAGCAAATTATGCGTACAGCACTTGCATTATAAACAAAAGTTTGAATTGGCATCAATTGCAGCAGGAGACATGCTTGTAACCCGGGAGCTGAAAAAAATTCATGACAAATATAATTCGTGCTGAAGTTACAAGAGAGGAATAACAAAATAAACTGGGCGCAATCTGTTCATTAAATTTTTTCAAAAGAGTATTAATATTAAAGGAGTTTCTGCACTTCATACCAAATTAACTGATGAGATTGAGTGAGATTCCTTAGAAAAATACATGAATGTTGAGTCTACAAAGGAAAGTCAAGTTTGTAATTTGGGGAGAGCTGAAATAAGCAGGAATGTCTATCGGCCAATAAAGGTCACGGCTAACCTAAGTGGTTATTGATGTGGACAGTAGACATTCACAGGAATACTTCATTTATTGAACACTCTTTTGTATTTAGATTGATATTGGATTTGAAGTAAAATAAATAGTGCACATTTATTGAGCTACAATCTGCAAAACCAGATACTTTTAGTTCAATAATATAAATAAATTTTGAGGGTCATATGTGGGCCTGGAGAATTTACTTGGGTTTAGACTATTGATCGGCCATTGTTTTTTATGTTTAAAAATCCCCCCTCTGTTACTTTTGTTCATATTCACTTCGTTTTGTAGGATAAAATATCACCTTTTATATACGTGCTGCGTTTACACCTGTACTTGAGTGCACTGCCGTATGTTTTTTTTTTTCACTCAAGCAGCAGAGTGTGGTTGTGCAGTGGATTTCGTTGCGCTGATGCTTATTTCTTTAACACTGCACGAGCTTACCGATGCTTTTTCGAATTTGTTTTCAAAATGGATTTGAAGGGATTTTCTCCAGGCCACTGGTGGAGGAGGAGACCCACCACTGGCTCAGCATGGGTCGCAACCTGCACATTGTTTCTCTGAAGGACAAGAAGATCAGCGTCACACGATACTTACCGAAGTCAGTGCCAGATCTATTTTGAGAACTTTTAAAATAATGTAAAAAATATTACGCTACGATGACCATCCCATGTTACAGTAAAACCTTGGATTGCGAGCGTAATTCGTTCCGGAAACGTGTTTGTGATCCAAAGCACTCGTATATCAGTTGTGATCACGTGACGCTCGGCAGACAAAGCGTATACGTACTACTCGTATTTGAAGACCTCGCTCGTTTATCAAATTAATATTTTAAAAATTTGCTCGTCTTGCAAAACACTCGCAGACCAAGTTACTCGCAATCCAAGGTTTTACTGTATACATATTTTTCACTGGATATAATGAATCTTTAAGCTGTGTTTTTTTATAATTCAAAGTATTGAAGACTGCACAGCTCGCTGTCATCTTCTCACAGCTTGAATCCATGAGTTGTCTGCGTTCTTGTGTGTGCAGGCACCCATATGAGTCGGCCCAGTTTCCATACACGTACAGCCTCTGTACCCCACACTCGGATGGCGAGTTTCTTTCTTGCTGGGTAGAATTCTGCCACGAGCGTCTGGAGGAGTACAAGTGGAACTACCTTGATCAGTACATTTGCTCTGCAGGATCTGAGGACTTTAGGTAATCACAGCTTCTTATGCCTGCATATGTATCCCATGCTTGCATATTTGCACACTGTGTGTTGCCTTATGAACGCTGCTTAAAATTCCGCTGCTCTTGCATGTATGTTGAACTTCTTTTGCACCGTACATAGCCAACCGTGCTAATCAGGGGGTGCTCTTGCCAACCATCTTTTAACAATTGTATTTTTATTCTCGAGTTCGGTGCCAGTTTTGATTCGAAAAGCTCCTTTCCATTGTGCACTTAGTCTCATTGAATCGCTCAAGTTCTGGAGGACACGATTCCTGCTCCTCCCTGCGGCCACGGCACTCACGAAGCGAATCTGTGAGGGAGAGGAGCCTTGCAACAGCTACGAGTGGCAGCGAAGCGAGGACGAGGAGCTGCAGCTCATAGATAACTTCATCCGCTTCATGGAGAGCCTCAATCGCATGCGACGACGCCACCGCTCCGACCGCATCATACGCGTAACTCTTCAGCACCGTTGTAGTGCCTTCGCAAGTTGGAACTATTGCAGCATTTTACAGTTACTTGCGTACATGTGTACGCTTGTATCCCTTTGTAATTAAATGTTAACATTTTTAATCCCACACCTGATAATTCTGCCCAACCGTTGATTACATGCACAGTTTAAATATTTGAATATTGTAGGTAATTCTGTGAATGTAAAACATGTTTTTTTATTTAATTGTCACTGTTTTGATAATTTGTTGAATGTTCAAGATTGTCTGTAATTTGATCAGAAATATCAAGTTATTTTAAGGTCCAGATTAAAACAACAACCCCCATTTATTGCAACATATTAATGCTTTACTGTTCACGGTAACAAGCATATAAAAAATGTTTTGCCTGTTATATGTAGAAAAATATATATTTTTTGCTTCCAAAAATATTTTTCGTGAGTGTCCAACTAAGAAGCTTTGCTTCATTGGCCTTTGTGCCGTCACGGTTGGGTGAAGAGGCCGCTGGCTCTGCACATTTTTTTGCAAGATACCTGCAAAACAAGTCGAGATACACATACAAATTCCCCACACCTTTGGCGTTTATGCCAATCAGATAGAATTGGTATTTTTAATGGCTAATCCATTATTTAACAGCTCTTAAAATTGAAATTGATTTTTGTAAGGTACAAGAACCTAACATTTTAAGCAATCCCTTTAAGTATTTTTCAAGGGTACATATTTTTCAGGAAGAAATAATTGCACATTTAAACAAATGCATTTGTAATATGTTTCATCGGGTGCAACAGTAGTTAATAGTCATGTAAAGTTATGCAATTTTACCACCTTTTTTTAGACATGCTTACTGGTCTGGATCTTGCAAGGTGCTACACTGGAAGAAAACTGGTTTTGTTTGCACGCTGGATAAAAGTGAAAGCTAGGATTTATGACTCGTCACTAATCGAAAGTGATATACAATATTCCACATTTATTAAAGCCGGCGTACTCCTTAAACTGACAAATGTTGCTTGCGCTCAAGTGTTCGCACGCTCTTGTGACTTGGTTGTTAAATTGATGATGGAGGTAAATAGTAATGATGGTTCCTGAAGTGTGAAGATTGTCGAGTTAATGTTGGTTATTGTATTTGAAACTGACAAATTAGTTGCCCCCATTACAAAGTTATCATGTATACTTGAACAAAAAAGTATTTTAAACGATGGCATTTCCACTGGTGCTCCTTATGATTACTTTACAAAATAACTCATATTTTCGCATGCCTTGTATTGTTTTCATTTCTTTTTATTGATTTTATTTTTAACTTTACCACGTAGTAATTAAAAACGAATGCTTCTAACAACAGTGAATGCTAATTTTATAACTGCTTTATGGCCACAGAGACAACCGGATGGTATGGTTAAGATTCCTGCGTTGAAGCCGCCGGCGTCTGGTGCCTCCTGTGGGCCAAGTGTGGCGTCTATGATGGGCCAGGATCCCGGCAACCCAGTTAACATCAGAAAAGGCACATCTGCCCTTGCCGCTCTTCTGGAGATGGAGGCCATCCAAAGGTCAACACGCTCCAGGGAGCAGACTTTGTAGAAGCATTTAAAATAGCCACGGGAATCTTAGAGTTGTGTTGCATTTAAATTATTGAACTGTAATGCTTGTATAACTTGCACATGCTTCCCATTTTCAATGCACTTAATAGACATGATTAAATTACCATGTCCATAAACAAATTTACGTTTTTATTTAAAACAATATATTTTTTTACATTCTTAAGTGAAATATATTCTTGAAGGGTTTTATTTACAGGGTGTTTGCCTATTTCATTGTGCCTGTTTGCTATGCAGGAGCGAAGAGGAGCGATACTCGGTGAATGCGATTAAACCTACCACAGACTCACAGCCTGGGGTTCCCAGTATGACCCCAACTTACCTGGACAGCCCCAGGAAGGTACTTGGAGAGCATAAGGGCATCTCATTTCCATTTGAGAAAAGGCACATTTCCATTTTAGAAGTGTCACATTTCGACATGCCCCTTCACGTTCATGAAGAGTATTTAGAATTAATTTCTCGGAAGGTGCAATACTCGCCTTAAAAATATAGCATTTTTCTCATTTTATACCGATTAGAAACACAAATGCAGCAAAAGCTAATCATGTTGATATTGCACCATAAGTGTCATGTTCCGGTACAGGACGCTGCCAATGACAAGACTGGTGCAGTAGAGCTTGGCATTTCCTGCAGGGATCATATCCCAATTCCTATTACAAATCTGCAGAAATTACAATTTCAATTAATTGATTTGTCCAGGTCAACATCTCCATTCATTTGAAAAGGATTCTCACAGATATTCTGGCCTGAAAGAGCAATTTATCTCAACCGCATAGATTCAGGCAAGAGACTGGTCTGGGCCAGTCTCCATTAGGCCATTCAGGGCAAACAGGTACTTTGATCTTTCTTGAATGCCTCACTAATCGGAAAGAAATCAGATTCATTATATGCACTAGAAATACTATACTATTTAATGACAATTCTGGTCTATACTAGCCAACTGGTATCGGGGGTCAATTCCAGCCAGCCAGTATTAGAACCCCATTGAAATGTACTGCTTAGGAATCGCCCATAAGTAGTAATTGCTATTTTGGTCAATACTGTCTGGCTGGTGTCGGGGCTGATTCCAGCCAAGCCAGTATTGCTAAGAATTGCTCCCGTTTTATTAAGGTATCGGCCATATGTTTCAATGGCTATTCTACTCGGCTGGCCATATCCCTACGGTTCCTGCCTTCCTGCTTAAATACCATATCGAGTTCTCCACAGCCTGCCCCTCCTCTCCCACAACAACCTCACCATGATTCTGTCAATCCCTTGATCCCGTAACGAATGGTTATTTCCCATTCTTTTAGTTTGTTGTTCATCCCGCGCACCTCCGATTAGCACGGTTGGCTACGTACGGTGCAAAAGAAGTTCAACATACATTCTTTGAGTGGAATCACAATTCTCGGCTAGAAATCGTGAGAATCGCCCAGCTCTTTAAGGTGTGCGGTGATATTTGGCACAGCCCTGGTGTCAAGCGCTATAGAACATACGCTTTTAAGTGAAGCACTTTCAGATGCTCATTTATATTCAGGCAGCCACACGCGTTGGGCTTTGTAGAGAACAACTTGGTGGATGCTCTTACGGCATCATTTGTCGTTTGTCCGAGTTGTTTACTTTTCATTATCTGCTTACGTAGCTCCCTGGCAGAAGTATTCTCAGCACGATTGTTTTGTTGGCTTGGGTGAAATGCGTTGATGATGCTATGGATATTGTTTTACTTCATTTCCCATTATTGTGCTTTGACCCTTTGTATCCTCATGTTATTTGTTCTTGTGTCTGTTTTACTACGCTTACTACTGCGTCTTTGAAAATTTATTGACGTCTACTATTTTTTTTTACTATATAATGTATTTATGTTTTTCCCATTTCCAAGCACCTTTCTCTTAGTATCTTGCAATATTTTCTTTCTCTGTCCGTGCACTGGCTGACACTCAGGAGGGAAGTTTCTTTGCCGAGGTAGTGCGAAGTCCTCGCTCTTCTTCCTCCTCCTCTTCTTACCACACACAGGTCAGTCAATGTTTTAAGCCACACGTCCACTGCTAAAAAAGGGAGAAGATTTGGCATGCACCAGTCATGAAAGGGTGCGACACAGTGATGAGATGTTAACTTCCTCGCTTGGTATGCAGGAGGTTGTGGTTAAGATCCCTGACACCTGTGTATTTGGAGTTTGCATGTTCTCTCCCCCCCGTGGTCGTGTGGACTTTTCTCCTGGTCCATTTTATTTGGCTGCTATAAATGTCCACGTAATAAGCCACTTCGTTGAGCAACATTCTTGGTCGGGTAGTTTCTGCAAAATAGCTACATAGCTCAGTAGATCTTACCTGGTAAATACAAAATAGAATATAGTATGTTTTTGCCTGTCAAAAGCTACTGAGAAGTCACAGTTGTGAACCTATAATAATGTTAAAAATACTTTACAAGCAAGTGGGGATGCATCTTTTTTTTAGTTTTGTCCATGTATTCAGATACATGGCTATTGTGTAAAGGATTTTATTATATGAGGAATGTTATGAAATCACCGGTTTCACAAAGGGATGTACGACCCCTCTCGCCCCTGGTAAGTATTTGGCCATGTCTATTCCTTTTACAAATGTTTGCTGCTATGCTGACTGAAGTTAATGTGGTGATACGAAAGGATTGGTTCACCATTGGTTTGTGCGTCTTTTTTTGGTTGAATGTATTAACCGTTCATGTAATCTTGTTATGTAAAACATTATGCATTTTATGTTTCTAGATAATAAATTGTAACTGTTTTCCGAGTAATGCGTTGTTCCTTACGTAATTGATTTGGACGTTTATTAACAGCATGTTTACACCTATAAGCTGATGTGTCTGCATGTTTTATTGCCGCTGTGAAATATCGTGATCTTTATTGGCTCAGTTTCATTCCAAGGTCATACAGTTCAGTCTGGCAATGCTGCAGTGCCACTAGCTGGGTGACTGTTGTAACTGCAGCTCTGGTCACTGTTTCAATATTGTATTTCAATGTTAAATCACATTAACGCACCTTGTTTGATAAAGCATTCATTAACGAGAGCAAAAGGCAACTATATTTCTTGATGTAGGTAAATGTGTAGCACAGTGTTCTGTTTAATATTTCCAACGTCTTCTATAGTTGATAGAGTGTACAATATGTATGAGTTTAATTTTCGATTTAAAGCTTTCGTGACTGCAGGGATTCATCTTCTTGGTTATTTCGGTAAAGTCACGTGACTTTACCGAAAGAACCAAGAAGATGTATGAGTTTTGCAACCATATTTTGAACATGGCTCATTTTCATCATATCTAAAGCACATGTAAATATGTTTTCTGCAGCAGTCGATAACGGCAGACGTGGCAGCAGTGACCGTGACCTATGCCGATGGCAGTGTGATTGCTTCCAACGTGCATGGAGAGCAGAGTTCAACAGGGGACAGCAGGTAACAATTGATTCAAATAGATAATCGTTTTACTTCAACTTAAACATGTGTTCTCCTTTAAAGCAGTTCCAATACTATCTTGACTTATTAATTCACTTGAACAGTTCACTACATTCAGATCTACGGCGCATTGTGATATATGGACGAAATGGCCCTTACAAATGAAAAGTATCAGTATCCGAGTAACTATTACATATGGCAAACCACTTGTGCAGATAGACGTATCAATCTTGCGAGGCCACTTGATGAAATAGGTTTTAATGTTTCTTGTATTAATGCTCAGCGTGGCTGGGATGTGTTGCTAATGCTGTGTACGTGTGTTGTTTTCAAAGCAGTTTGGCTCAACCAGCAGTACTGCCAGATGTTAATGGTGGCCATGCTTACCTACTCAATATTCTGGACGCCATGAAACATCCTAAGTGAGTCGATTTTATCTTCACATAAAGGATATCGAGACACTTGTATTTTACGTCTGCATATTGATACAACTGCCCATTTCTTTTGTGGAAATAAGGGCTCTGACATTAAAGTAAGTAATATTCTTACGAACATATGCAACTAATTATTTGCTGATGCTACATTGGTGCAAAAATTAACACAAAAAAATCTACACATTGATCAATAAGGCAATAATACTGCCTTTTAAGGCAATAATACTGCCTTCAAATAAAATTACACACTAGGTGATATTTTTGGCAATGGCCCTTCATAGCACGTCATTATTTTGTGCTATGAAGGACCATTGCCCATCTATCATAATATTTTGTCTTTTTGGCGCAGTGTTATTGACTAACGTGAGTTTCTTTTACATATGTAACTATTGCCTTCATCACTTATTTAACCAGCATACAACCAAGAGACCTGTGAGCCATTGTTGTGAATGATAGCAGAAATCACTTGGGTATTTCCATGTGGTTTACAGCATAGTTTCCATTATTTTGCAGCTAAAAATTGCCATGGGAAAGAAAGGCTACGTGGCGTACAAGATAATGTCATTGCAGTGATAATTGGGTTTCATGAAAAAGATTTTGAAGACCCTGATACACCGACTACCAATTTGTCTATATCATAAAATATAATTTGTCTTCCCTTGTTGCCTAGTACTGGAGTGCAGTTCCTTTCAGAACAAAAGGGTTTGCCAACAAATTGCTTCATCAGCGCTGAAGCTGTGCACTGGGTGATGAGCACAGTGGAGGGAATGGTCAACAGACAGTGTGCGGTGGATATATTGCAGGTACGAGGAAGCAAACGATTTGTCACTAAGATGCCTCCGATTTTAACAATTCGGCAGTCATTTTGGTGAAATTTGTTGTTAGCTTTTATATTTGATTCAATTTTAAATATCCAAGAATGTGTACACTCAAGACTCTTGTAAGCTTAAAATAAGGCATGATCTGATGCATTCATTCATCATGTGAAACCAGTTCTGATGCTTAACATACATTAACTTAATTGTGTGTGTAAGACATGCACATGGTATGTCGATTTGTCGATCTTTAGTGAATAAAAATAATAGTGACTGTTTTATTTATGATCTTTGGCAATTCTTAAATAGTAGTCCAGACAATTATATATCCAGTTGCTTTGCACTCCCTGCATTATAAGTGAAAACAGTTCACCTGAAATTATAGAAATTGTCTCTAGTAATGTAATTGTGCAAATCTTTTGCATATTTGTCTCCATTATACCATAGGGTTTGTGTGTGTGTGTAATGACGTGCACCTCCAATTAGCATGGTTGGCTATAAAGAGTGCAAAATAAGTTCAACATACATACAAAGCATCTTTGGTCTACACTTCGAGGTCTACTTCTAAACCACAACAAATATAGTCTCTGAAATGGTTTTAGAGGTGTTCTTGAATTGTGTTTTGCATTTTCTTTTTATTGTGTGCTACTAATTATCACCATGACACCATGGAAAAATTAGGTATGCAGGACTAAATATGAATTGTTCGTGAAGGAAACTGATTTTAAATATTTCCATCATGTGCTTTCGATTATCCAGCAACTCTGCTGTTCAGAGGATCTGCTGGTATTGGGTATTTTTTCAATTCTGACTCCGTTATGACACTGCTGCTATGGCCAGTTTTCAGAAACACTGAAAAATAGTCTTCTAAAATAATTAATCAGTAAAATTCAAATCTGATCACTATATATTCATTATTTGTACATTACAACCGATTAGTATTCACGAGAATTGTACAGAAATTGGTGGTGCAGAGGCTTTGCATACTGTGCCATGTACAACCTGAGTTTGATTCCCAACCATGGCTAACATCAGTGGTGAGTGATAGATTCCCAACCATGGCTAACTTCAGTGGTGAGCGATATTTGAACCAGTGCTCGGGTCGTTGACTAACCAATACCTGTCAACCCATACGGTTTCCCTGTATTCTTGTACAGGGAAATTGAGTTTTCAGGTCCATACGGTGTACAGCCGTTTCAATACGGGCAAAAAAAAAGTCTGTTTGTGTTTCTCCCTTGCGATGGCTCTTTGTAGAATTAACATTGAGATTTATAAGGGCACGTAGTGACCAATAAGGTCTGAATTGGTCTGTAATAAGATAGACACTGATGAGGGGTTGACAGGTATGGTAACCGACACTGACTAATGTGGTGAAGTTAAACTAAGCTAAATCACGACGTTTCGGAGGCAACACAAGCTTCCGTCTTCAGGTGGAACCGTTATTTTTTTTACCTACGTGACTTTACCGAAAAAAACCAAAGAGTATGAATCCTTGCAGTCACGAAAGCTTCAAATCTAGAATTAAACTAAGCTATTAAACTATTTTTTTTATTTTACCAAGTAAGGCCCACTGAGCTATATAGCTATTTTTCAGAAGTGACCTAGCCATAAATTATAGCTCAACTAAGCGACTTATGTGGAAGTTAATAGCAGCCAAATACTCTGAGTATCGTTAAACAACCCCCAAAACCAACACGGCATGAAGAGGCCTTCAATGATTTGAAGAAAACGCTTGAAAATATTTTCCTATTTTATGCTTATGGAGCAAACAAATATATTGTATAAAATACATAAAAATGCTACAAGACAGTAGAAAAGACAAAATTACTGATTGTTGAATTGAAACTCGACCCAAATTTATGACAATTATAAATAGTCCAATATATGTTATTTTATATATTTAGCATTGTAC
The DNA here is from genome assembly GCF_015708825.2 of Lethenteron reissneri. Classification (NCBI taxonomy): domain Eukaryota; kingdom Metazoa; phylum Chordata; class Hyperoartia; order Petromyzontiformes; family Petromyzontidae; genus Lethenteron; species Lethenteron reissneri. Next base: position 7,357,132 of record NC_083805.1, read on the forward strand.
TAGAATAAAGTCTAATACACACTGAATTGGTTCCATTATTTTAATCAACTTTAAATATAAATTAATGTCTTTTGGCCCTTTTTCGTTTCAGAAAATGTTGGACGATCAACTAATCTCGCATGCATCTGGAGACACGTTGCGAGCTTTTATTTACGGCTTCTATTTCTACAGAGTGGTGACTGACACTGACACGGATAAGGGTACGTGCGTCTCATTCCCTTGACCCCGTAATCTTGATGCTTTGTGGCAAATGTAACCTACATCAAATTGAATAGACATTTGAAATGCTTACTGGGGCCACTAGGAGGCAGTAGTTGCATAGTGTTGGGTTATATTGTAATGCATGTTGAATTTCTTTCACACCCTAAGTAGCCAACCGTGCCAATTGGAGGTGCAGGGCAAGATGACAAGCAAAAAAAGTTAGTTTTCAAATTAGATTTGAAAGTGCATAGCTCCAGTGGCTTCCTAAAATGTGCTGATTAAAGCACACCAGGATAACATGACTGCAGTCAGTCACTGACATGTTAGTGTCTACGTATAATAGCATGCTTATGAAAAATATTAACTCACCACCAAGCTTTGGTAATTGTTCATTCTTGTCATGTATCATTCTAAGCCATGTGTGACAGCAGATGAGGGTTAACTGTTTTCACACTTCTTATTGTGTGGGTCCTGCTGTTGCAACACACATGCAGTTATATAATCAGTCCAGGAGGAGCTCAAACAGAGCTGAATCCATAGCGCTGGCACGTTTAAATTAAACTGTAACCATCTCAGCATGTCACTATCAAAGCAGAAATTAAAGGGACCGTGTTAGCATTGATCTGATTTTAACTTGTCATGTTTAATATCACCACCTCGGCTTCTCTCTGCCTGCTGTGGTGTAGGTTTACCGTTTTGTTGTTCATCTGCATTGTCCAACCCCTTTTCTCCCTGGGTAGTTTCGTCGTACGGGAACCGAAGCACGGCCAGCGCTGCCTACGACCTGGCCCTGTTTCAGAAGAGTTGGTTCGAGGTGGCGTTCCCGATAGAGGAGTCGATTCACTCAAACATCCCCACCTTCCTGCTGCCCTGGTTGCCCAGCCGCCCCACGTCCTATGCCAGTCGCCACAGCTCCTTGAGCCGTAGCTTTGGTGGACGCAGCCAGGCTGCTGCTTTGCTCGGTACATTTCTACGTGTTTATAGGACGGCACCGCCAGCACACGTTAATATTTGATCTTTGTACGGAAATATAGTCCATCTGGTAGCCAAAGGGCTGCCTAAGAGGATGACAATCTGCATGCGGTCCACTTGTATCATATATATTTATGGAGAGAACTAATGTCATTACATTGGACAAATAGCAAAGTTAACATTGATGATCATGGAATGTGCACCAGATAACAGCAATGGAAACCACACGTAAAGCATGATTTTTATGTTTAATGTATAGCCCTTTGTCAAGCCACTGCTTAATGAAGGCCTGCTCACACCGTGCCAGTCATGAGAGTTGTTTTACCATAATTCACCACACTGGTCAGTTTGGTGAAGGGGGGGGATTCCAAAGCTGACCGGTTCAGATATCAAATGTCACTCGCCACTTTTCGGCATGCCCAGGTTCATAGCACACTGCCTAAAGTAATGCACCACCACCCCACTTACGCATTCAGTGTAATAGGATTTCATTTGATGTATTGATATAAAAGCAAAAAAAACATTAATCGTTGAGAATTAATCTTTGCTATTCTAATATTCGAAATGTTAATTGTACACAAACACATTAAATCTTGACTTAAAGCTTTCGTGACTGCAAGAATTCATATTCTTTGGGTCTTTCGGTAAAGTCACGTAGATAGCAAAAAGAATAACAATTAAATAATAAAAAATAATAAAAATTTAAAGAAATTATTTTATATAAAAATATCACGACGTTTCGATCGCAACACAAGAAATCGTCATCTTTTTTCTCCTGATGACGATTGCTTGTGTTGCGATCGAAACGTCGTGATATTTTTATATATATTTTTTTATTATTGTATTTTTTTTCTATCTACATGACTTTACCGAAAGACCCAAAGAATAATAAACACATTGCAGTGCATTATAAAGTTACGAAGAAGCATTTAATAACTGCCACTATTTTAAGACTTTAAAATCACATGGCACAGTGTGCATTAATGAAAAAGTATCCATCATAACGTGCATGGGTGTGTGGTCTCCATGACGCGGACATGCGCAGTCATGCATTTCCAAGCTATCGTATGTCAATGTTGCTTTCACTAGGTCTCTATTACATAGAGATTATTCTTTAGGATTAATGGTGCAGGACATATACTCTCGGAGGGTGATAGAAACCACATTGTAAAGGTTACACTATCCTGTAAATACATACATTAAAATATTTACCTTAAAGTATACTGCAATAGTCGGGTATACAGTTTCTGCTTTAGTGAATTAGCACAACGTTAATTATACATTGGATTTTTTTACCCTCAGTATTGCCTGAAGATTTGCCTAAAACAAATATTCGGTAAACATAACCTGTTTTTTTATTAATCTGATATGCAATCTGATATGCAATCTGATATGCAACTGCATGTTTGTGGGAAGAAAATGGCAGTGCAGCACAATCCATTGTTGTACTGTACTTCTGTGATTCTGCATAAGTTTCCTTTGTTCACAATGCACATTATCTCGTGTGGTGAAGTATGGTAAAATTTGCATCATGACCTGCATGGCATGTGGAGGGCCTCTTCCAGCAGTGGATTGACAACAGGGCTGCATGATAATTGGTGTTTTACCCTTCTATCTGGCAACAAAACTGATACCTTTTTTACAAGGAGTCACGTGCACTCACGTGCACTCACGTGCGCCTTTTGGCGTCATCTGGTCCAACCCATGTGAGACCAGGCTCTAAGGAAAGCTGTCTCGGGTGTGGACCAATCAACTTCAAGGACAGTGCATACATTATCAGAGTTATGTTTTTTTGTTTGCATTATGACTGCAGGTATTGTGGTCTATGCAAACATGACTCCTTGTAAAAAAAGGTGTCAGTTTTGTTGCCAGATAGAAGGGTAAAAAAGCAATTATATTTTTTACTGGCAAATGAGGTTCCAATGGTGTAACAGGGCTGCATATACGTGAACAAAACCGCAATTTATGCTGGTAAATCGTCCAGACGGTTTTCAGGATCTTGAAGGTATATGTGTATTATTAATGTGCGTTTGGTATTGTTGTGTGGCACAGCATGCACTGTCCCTGAACAGAAGACAGTAACACTGGAGGTTGATGTCAATAATCGCAGCGACCGTTTGGAGTGGTGCAGCTGCTATTACCATGGGCAATATTCCTGCACCGGCGCCTTTGAGCTGAAACTTCAGTGGATGGTGGCCACAGCGGCTGTGCTTTTTGACATGGTAATGACTCCACATCGCCTGTAGTCTTACACAGCCATATCAGCAGGAAAAAAAAACCGGCATGCGCAGTGCATTTCAATTAATTTAACCCTATGTTTTGGCGACAGGTTCAAGGATGGTGCCGGAAGGCAACGTCCTGTGGGTTTCACCTTGTTCCGGCACTCGATGGACCCTTTGCACTTCCAAGTTACCTGTATGGAGACCCCCTGCGTGCCTCCCTTTTTGTGCCTCTTTCAGTCGGCTGCTTGATCACAGAAGGGAGTGATAATCTCTTCAGTGGTTAGTCACCGTGTTCCTTTTTTGCGTCGCAGACTTTCAAGGTGTAGCGATTATTTTAAAGTGTCAATATACACACCGTTCTTGTAAATTCAATGCAGGGTGTTTTATTAATTCGTGGATGTGTAAAAACTAATACAAGTAATACAAAAATGTTGTGATTGTTTAAATTAACAAACCTCATCTGTCCAGGTCCAAATAGGTAATTATAACCATACCTATTACTGTTAATAAGACCCATGAATTAAAATTGTCCTGAGAATTTAACAATTTACATTGTTCAGATGGTTTGGTATGTTTTAAGTGACATGGGTTACTGCCATCACTTATAAAGCACATTTAGTTTGTGTGTAAATATGTTTGGTTCTGATAATAGGGTTTTCCCCTTTTTTCTGGAAACAACAGGTGTTAAGATGTTAAAACACCAAACTGAAACCTTTTACAAGGACTCATGTCTGCATTAACCACAATGCTTGTGGTCAGAATGCAAACACAGAAGCATTGTGGTTAATGCAGACATGATTCCTTGTAGAAGGTTTGAGTTAGGTGTTTTAATATCTTAACACCTGTTTTGTTGCCAGAAAAAATGGGAAAAACCTATTATCATATTTTGGTACTGGCAAAGGAGATCCCATGATGTTTGGTTCTTTATTACCCTTCAATACAAAATATAAAATGTCTTTTACAATATTTAAATATTTTATTTGCAGCAGTACCAATTTATACAGCAGACTGCTTAGCGCGACCACGTATAACGCTGATTCGTTATAGCGCTCTTTGTCTTGGGAGAAAATGTTTACGAAAAATGTATATCCCAAAAACGACAATTCACTTTAGAGGGAGAACAACACGCGCCCGCAGTCATATTTGTTTACATTCACTCAGCGAATGAGAGTGATGTACGCTCTGAGGCAATCGGCACCCCATCCTATGTGATCAATTATCACGATTCATAGTCTCGATTACATTTTCTTAAATAGATTTGTTATTCAGAATAGAATCTGAATATTTATACTGGAGGAATTTGATGGGCTTGTAAAGCTTTTTTTACCGATGTCCGGTAGATATTATTCAATGTTATTACAGTATGCCCTGAGCTATGCCGGGCTCACTGGATTTTAAAACACACACACACCATCTTCCTTGCAATAGCTCCTCAAACCTTATCTCCCCCCACTGCCATGTAGGAGTACAGTAGAATGCACCCGAAAGTACAGTACATCATACTGATGTTATTCAATGTATTTTCATTCGTAAAAACTAATATTTACCATCCGTATTATCACTTTTACCGATAATCCAAAGGAAGCCCTCAAATATTGCTTGTACGTAATAAGTAACGGTGTCGGGAACGCATCCCCCTAAATACAATGGTATAATGACCTCTTTTAGCACTGATTCGTGCTTGTTTCTACAAGAACTCACATTTGAGCGCTTAAGGCAAGTCGGCTTTTTTATATTTGACTCGAGAAGCCTCTGGACATTTTGTTGTAGTGATTAAAGGAGGACTAAAATCAGCTAAGCACTGAAAAGGTTAAATTCTTTGATCCATTTATCTGAAATTGTCCTCTCTTTTTTTCCCCAAAATGTGCCCCTTACAATACCTACGATAATCACCCAGGAATGTCTGTCCGAAATGGTCTTTACGTCACTCCACATCGACCAGCCCCCTCATTAATATTCATGAGCAGGTGACGTCCTTCAAATGGACCCTCCCCCCTCCATTCATAATAATTAGTGGCTGACGTCACTCCACATGGGGGGCCGAGGCACCTCCTTTCCCCTCCTAAGCGTCAACTTACAACCCTCACTATAAAGGCAGAACCCTCACGTCACGCGATCTCCGTAACGCTGTTGAGACATCAAAGTAAAAAGGACAAATTGCACACGCATTAATGCAATGAATATCACGTCGCGGGTCTGCTTTTTCGCTTGCAAGTTTCAGTTACTTATAACCTTCAGCTAGCCTTAATTATAAATGTTTATTTCATTGATAAATTATATCACTTATGTTTTCAAGAATTATAACTGCACCAAACTTAAAGTGCAGATGGGTCAGCCCAAGGAGACTTTCAAATAGATGTGGATTGAGAATGGCTTATGGTAACAAACATAAAACTACTAATGCAATGGCTTTTGTTATTTACTGTCTAATTTTTGTAAAGTAAATGTCTTGCACTTCACATTGCAGCATTTGACCAAGAGACATACATGGACAGAATGCATCTCTTCCAAGAAGCCATTCTGGCTAGGTAAGCCTCTAATGGTTAGCACACTGGACATAGGTCGCCGATTCAAATCCATCTTCTGGCACGGCAGTGAAAAATTGTCAATTTCCTTAAATTCTTCCCCCACCTCTGTCAACAGTATTAACGGGGTATGCTACATTTTGTGTATCAGCAGATCACGTGCAATAAGGTATAACGTGTGGATATTTCCACATCTTTATTAAGTATGATCAGCATGGAAGAGTAGTCAATTTCAAATCCACCTGCACAATAGTTAATGGTAATTTACACGATGTGAGTATTTCAGTTTTCAATCATTCGATGTATAATGCCTTGTGCTATTACCTATGCTCTGGTTGCAGATTTGGTTTCATTCAAGACAAATACTCAGCTGCAGCATTTAACTTCCCAGCGGAGAGCCGGTCACAGTTTATACATGTCACAGGTAGAGTATAAAATGGGTTTCATTCACATTACAGTGATTCTCAAAGGTTCCCCACAGTCCATCTAAAATGAATGAAAAGATTCATTGAAGATGTGTGCTGCAATCATTATTTAGTTTGATACAATTCCCATAACCAGCAGGTAACATTATTTCAGCAAAAAAGAGCTTTTTTTTTATAAGAATAGGTTTTACCCTTTCTGGCAATAAAACATCTTAACACATGTTTTATCGCCAGAAAGGGTAACATTTCTTCTTATATTTTGATACTGGCAAAGAGCTTTTCTCTTTATGTTTATACTGAAATGTGGTTTCTACTAGTGTCCCATGAAAATATACATTTTTTCAAGAGCATTAAGGTGCCAGCTAATTTGAATCAAATGGCTATGAAGTGCAATACAATTGAATTTGTAATTCCTACCTGGATTCATATTCAGACCCAATTAAGCAACCAATGTACAATTCAATAAATCATTGGTATATGCAGCTCTGGTTTAAATATTGATCTCTCATCTCACAAACATCCGTCAATGTGACTGTATTTGCGGCATTTGTGTAGGCGTGGCATTTGTCCAGCTTCCATACGTGAAACGCAAGCATCCCTCGGGTCAGCAACGGCGAAGAAGAAATTCTTTCTCATCGACAACGCCTGCATCTCTCCCTGAAGAAAAGCTTGGCTTTTGCTGGGCAGCCAATGGCATGTTGACCAAAAGCTGGCGCTCAGGAGCAACTGGTGATGAGCGCTTCCCAGACAAGCTGCTTCGTGACTTTTCCGAATTCTGTGCAAACAAAGACAACCGTCTCTTGCATTACTGGCAAAGCTGCTTGGAAAATGGAAGTGCTCCATGAAGGGATTCTTCATTACCATCTTCCCTCGCCAGTACTTTATGCAATTGTTGAGGCCATGACATTGCCAAGTGATGTGTGCAGGTGTAAGTAGAATGTACCATATAGTGAAAAACTTTGATTGCACCTTGTCAGTTTGCTGGAGCCTAGAGGATACGTAATCAAAAACCTAATAAGGCAACCGATTTTTACTAAGCGACTATCAAACCATTTATGGAATATAAAGTAAAACCCAAATAACACGCGTTGATATGGGGGGGGGACGATATCGCAGATTGTGGAAGAATACGGTGCGTGATTTAATAAATAGGTGAAAACTTTGCTGATAAAGAGGGAAGCGCCAACTCGTTACGAGCGGATAAATTAATCCGCAATTCGCAGATTACAAGGTTATGACTTTTTCTAAGACCCAAATGGCACAAAGCTGCCACATGGATTGATATCCAAGTGAAGTCTAAAAAATGCTAAATTATCTCCTAAATAAATTACGTAAACACAGCTTGTCTGCAGATACGAAAAACAAACTTGCGTTTCCCTGAAGTTTTCCGTTAACCCCACCCACTTCTTCAGTTTATGTCCATAGAAGCATTTTCAATGGTAGTCGTGAACCGCCAATAATCTGTGAATTTTACAGGGATTCACAGATTATTGGATCAAGGATTATTGGAGTTCTGTATAGTAGATAAAGCAAGGTAATTATCAATTGTAAAGATTGTAACAGGTAGGGTTCATAGGATATTTTTGAAAAAAGGATTCCAGGAAAAAATATTTCGTTTGAAATCACATTGTTTACATGCAATTCATGTTTCAAATGCGTGCAGGTGCTGTCACATTCAAATATGTTAAGACTTATGAAAAATGTAATGTATTCAGAACGTGAATTAGATTTTTTTTTCTCATTGTTAAAAGAAGCAGTTGAATTCACTTGCTTATTGTGGTCAGTGTACTATTGTCATGTATCTAAACAATAAATGCACATGTTTCCCATGACGATTTGCCTCCGAAATTCTGGGATAGGAAGTGGCTCATTGTTTTCTGTTCTTTGAACAAAATGTATACATTTATGAAAGTTTTGTTGTATTTTATGCAGGTAAAACTATTCGTAAGTTTTAGTCCCAATTGTTAAATATACATGTACTCGCAATTTGAATATCCAAATAATACAATTATTGAGCATCTGCGTTGATAGTCAACCAATGGAAATTAATGCGAGCTGTAGGTATGTAGAACGTCTTGTGCCACGTACGTAGCCAACCGTGCTAATCGGAGAAATGACTGAAGAACCTAATAAAGGCAGCAAAATTGAACTTCAGGTGGAATTGAAAGAAAGGTTACAAAAAGGAAGTTTTCTAAACACATGAAGAAAATTGAAGAGTTGCAATTGGGGGAAAACAATATGTATAGGACAATTGTTGAATGCAGGACAGGTGAGCAAGAGCAGATTTAGGGCCCTTTGGGAATAGTTAATTAGGTAGTGAATAAAAAATGTCAAAATATGCCTCGAGAACAAAGTGTTTTATTCTGTGTGCAATGCATGCTATGGCAAATAATGAAAATCAAGAACGCTGACACTAGAACAAATGAGAACTGAAAAGAAGCATATATTTTTCATGTTTTTTCCAATGTATTGTACGTAATCTTTTGTACTAGTGGACTATCCGCCCCAAAAAGAATAGATCATTGTATTTACTAGGAAAAATCTTTGTTTTACGTTTTTTTATATTCTGGACATGTGTTAAGCGCAGCGTAATAACGCTGCCATCTGGTGGTGTGTTTATAATATGCTGCACTCTTTACACCTAAAGTATGGAATAAAGGAGAGCATCTAAGAGGCCGATTTGAGGCAGTTTACTCCACTTATCCGCCGGGACAATATGGATAATGGAAGAATGTGTTCCTCAACTCATCTTGTTCCATGGATAATGTACGGGTAATTGGAAGCTATTCCGCTGTGACATCCTGGAAAAGTTGCAGATGATTGGCAGAATAGCATCGTGGGTAATAGGGCTTGGAAAAGGGTTTCTCCTGTAGTTCAATTTAACATCAGTAAGGTAAGATCATAATTTCGTGTTTTTAACATCTTGAGCATGGGTTAACACATGAACCAAATGTCTACATCAATAAACAACCAATTATCGTACAAATAAAAATGCAAACTACGTGCAATATTTCTAAAGTAAGCATTATTAATCTATTTAATCAATATTGCACATTCATCGTTGAGTCTTTTCGCGAATTGATCCAAGCTCGTGGATGCAGTTTACCGGACTATATGGTTTTAATAAATATTGGATCATAAAAATATGGGAGTGCAAGACTTCCTTAACTTTCGCACCTTTAGCCAAAGTTCCGATATTCGTACAAAGCACCTGCAGAACTTGCTTTGACTGAACAATACAAATAATATGGTCTCTGGTTGTGTGGTAACTCGAATGTGATAACCAGTACCATTGGAGGACAGTACTTTAAATGCATACTGGTAGGAACCTCCTGGTTACACCAGCCCACGGGATTATTGTGTCCGTCCGTCGTGCATAAAAAAATGGGAGGGGTGGGGCTGGGTGGAGAGGGGAGGGAGGGGAGGGGCTGGGTGGGAGGGGTTGGGCTGGGTGGGGAGGGGCTGGTCACCCTGTGGTGCCCTTATAAAACTCAACGTTTAACTTACTCACGCCGGCTTGTGCCCGCCCTCACAGTCGGGCATATTTGCGGAATACACCACGCCGCCGTTGACCCTGGCCATTGACAGAGCAACCCAACGTTCCTACCAGCTCCCTCCGCAGGAATGTGTTAACAGTTAACCAGTGTAATCTCAGAGCAGAGGGGTAACAGGTTCACTTTAAAAAAAATAATCGAGCAGCTGCTGCTTGCGCTAATGGAAGGTGCCGTTCCTGATCTGTTTTAAAGGCCAAAAAAATAGCGAATTGCAGTAGTCCAAACCTAGACAAGACCTCATGGTAGTGTAATAAATGACTTCCACTACAATCTTGACTGGCGTCTTTAATTGATATAATTCCTGCACAGCTCACTCCAGCTCTCCCCGTACGTTAGGTGAGAGGAGACTGGTGGTTCTTGAATCTGCATATGATGTCCAATCCACGTGTTCCTCTTTCAGTGTGACCCCATGCATCCATGCTTCTTGTTGCAATTGTACAACAAAAGTTGTACATTTGTTTTTTTAATTATATTTGAGTCCAGCTTTCCAGCCGTTTTTGTCAAAGTTTTTTTCTGTGGTTCATCCCAATGGAACGCTCTGAACGATTCTTCCAGTATCGATAAACATCGTCAGCAAATGAGATGGTTATTGATTTCACCATTAATATGCACACGTTCCTCCAAAACATTTTGGGAAAATAAATAATTCCCCCATATTGCAGTGAATAATTGTTGAAAGTATGTCACCTTGCCTTTCCTTTGAATACAGTATGTATTGAACATTTCATATTACATTTTAAAAAATCAGTAAATTACTTGTACTAGCTTGAGATTTAATTTAATGCTTTTTACACGCTTTTATTTAACTCAGTCTGTTGTTGTTTCCTCAAATTTTGTAACTCAATTTTAACCCACTTCCCAATGTGGTATGGACTGCAAACTTGGTATACTTATGTCATACTGATAACAATACCATATTCTATCATAAAAATGTTAAATAAAAATGTAAACGATCTTTTTACACGCTTTCTATAAACTCAAGTCTGTTTTCGTATCCTCAAATCTTCTAACTCAATTTAAACCCACTTCCCAATGTGGTATAGACTGCAAACTTGGTATACTTATGTCATACTGATGACAATACCCTATTCTATCTAAATAAATAAAGTATTTTAAAGCATTAATTTTTATATGTTATGTTTTGGCTTGGGTCTAATTGTCCACGCTCAACTCACGTTGGCTGTAAATCACCACGTTATGGAAAGCTTCAGGGCCACTTCCTGGAGCCGTGGAGTTCTGCCATTGCTAGTAGGGTACATTCCATTAAAGCGTGTTTAAAAAAAACGTGTTTTTAAATATTACTTATTTAGTCTACAAAGCCTATCAGCCCAATGGTGTTTGAAACCCATTAGTCCTTTCCAGAACCTTATTAACATCATTGTCATGCGGTCGATGCTGGTAAAACTTACTCGATCTAGTGGTTAGGTGGCCTCTAAATTGTCCTTTGTTCACAATAGTATTCGTGAGCAAATGTATTATGGCAGTTGTCGCTACTGCATCACACATTGGTACTACTGTCCCAACTTCACCAATTTAACTCACAATCCTATTAACCTCATTCATCGGGATATAATTATACGTGACCACCGTCAGCGCTTGTCCTTACTCTCTACAATGCCACCTTTAATGTACGTTGTTGTCCTCAATGTAGAGACACTGTTACTACACTGCTCTAAGTCCCGTAGTAGTTTTCGCGCCATGCAACGATTCGTTTATGCTTTGGGGGGGGGGGGTAACGAGGACGTCATGCGGCATTCATCAATCGTCTTCATGCCCCACACCGCCCGGAACACCGCGCCTTTAACCCAGCCGTGCCGCCGCCACCAACCCACCACCCCCACCCACCCACCACCAACCCCACCCACCCACCACCACCAACGCCACCCACCACCACCAACGCCACCCACCACCACCAACCCCACCCACCACCACCACCAACCCCACCCACCCACCACCACCACCAACCCCACCCACCACCACCACCAACCCCACCCACCACCACCACCAACCCCACCCACCAACCACCAACCCCACCCACCACCACCAACCCCACCCACCACCACCAACCCCACCCACCACCAACCACCACCCCCAACCACCACCCCCAACCACCACCACCCACCACGACCACCCCACCAATCACCATCCCCCCACCACCACCCCACCACCACCAACCACCACTCCACCACCACCACTCCACCCACGTGCGCCCTTGCGTGGCGTGGTAAGCTCGTCCTGGTGGTGACGTCACCACACCCCGCCTCTAACGATCCCCGCGCGAGTCACGTGCCCCCGTATCCGACGCGTTCCCATTGGTCGGCGTGACGACCACCGCTGCTTACCCCCCCCCTCACACACGCCCAACATCCGCCCCCACCCACGCATTCACCCGCAACGCTTCTCACGGGAACAAGTCACGTGCCTCGCGACCAGCCAATCGCGGCTCGCGTAGTTGCAGCCCCTTCATTGCGGCAAGCAAAGCGCGGGGGGGCGAGGCCCCTCCGGCGCGCGCGCGTTCCGGAGCTCCCCACCCCCCAGCACGTGACCGGCGACGACCAATGAGAGCCGCCGGCGTCCAAATCCTGACTCGGCTTCCCCCCCCCACCAACACTTTACCATTCCCGCTCAATGTCGCCCTAGCCAATGAGGGCTGAGCCCTCAACGCTCACGTGACCAAAATCGTCGTGAGCCAATCGTGTTGCGCCGACGTTGCCCATCCGCTCCGGGGGAGGGTGAGGCGGGGGGTGGGGGCCCCTCAACAGAAAGCGCATAGAGGGCGGGGCTGGTGTGGGGGGTGGGGTGCGTAGACGGAGGGAGACGGAGGGAGGGAGAACCCGTTGACCGAGGGCGCAACCATTGCGCATGCGCGTTCAAGCGGGGCCCCGAGGGCGGAAAGCGCATCGGAGGAGGGGCTCGCTGGGGGGAGGGGGGGAGGAGGTTATGAGGTAGGGGGGGGGATAGGATCGGGGGACGACGCTTTGTGCGCATGCTCAAGGGGCGGGGTATCGGTGGATGGGGGCGGGGCTGCGGTGGATGGGGTGGATAGTGGGCGGGGCCACGTTGAATAGTGGGCGTGGTCGTGTTGAATAGTGGGCGTGGCCGTGGTGAATAGTGGGCGTGGCCACGGTGGAAAGGGGGCGTGGTCAGTCGACAGGGGGCGTGGTCGCTATTTCCCGTGGCTCGCGCCCTGCGCTCGCGCCAGCGGAGTCTGAACGCGCGCGCCGCGCTCCCCTCTTCCTCTCCAGCGACCAGCCGCGGTACCGCAATCGTCTGCAGGAGTTTATAGCTCGACAGTTGCGAGAGATTAGACAAGAGAGAGAGAAAAAAATTAAGACAACCGTTAACGATCATCGGTGAAGGCTCGAGTAATTGAATCCTAAAGTTGTTTTTTTTTCTCCGAGGAGGTAACAAAAACCCCCCTTGAAAAAAAAAATAGCCTTAGCGATTTAAACGAAAATAATAAAATAAAGCAAGACGCGTAAGATGGCCGACCGTGAGCTGCTGGTGCAGAAGGCCCGACTTGCCGAGCAGGCGGAGCGCTACGATGACATGGCGGCCGCGATGAAGGCGGTGAGTGTCTCCCGTGTTGGGGTGGTGGTGGTGTTGTGGTAGAGGAGAAGGTTGTTGTTGAGGTGTTCTTCTCGATCAAACGTGGCGAATGGAAGATGTTCACATCTCCGGTTTTCGCCCCGCGGTGTTGCGACTGTCGTTGTTTTTTTTTGGTGGCGGCCGTCGTTTCGTGGCCGTGTTTGTTTCGTAAGGACGACGACGACGCTCTCTGTCCTTTTAAAAGGTGGAGTCGTTGCCGCCACGACCACCACCACGACGACCACAGCAGCAGCCATCGTCGCCTGGGCGTTGTCGCCTCCATTGGCAACAATGGAGGCGGCGGCGGCGCCGCCTTTCGCCTCGAGTTTTGTGTAAACCTCGGGCCGCGTTCGTTTTGTTTGTTGGTTGTTTGCTTGAGGCCGTTGGTGGCCGTTTTTTGTATTGCCCCGAATTTTTGTTGTTGTTGTGTGTCGAGACCCGCATTTTAAACGGCTTTCGTCGTCGCGCGACGGGTTTGGCAGACGAGGCGCGGTGGCTGTAAATGGCGAGCGGGCGGGCGGGCAGCCTCCATTATTCAACTTCCTCGTCATCTCGCTAAGTAGCGTTGCCTCGCGTCCTTCATAACATAATTAAGAGGGTTTTGTCTGATTGGTGGGGTAATAGCGATGGAGGGTGATGATTTAAACGTTGTTTTAGCTCTACATGCCGAGGTTACTGCACACACACACGTGGGTTTGTGGGTGGGTGCCGCATTTCCACCGCCACCACCAATCCCACGAATTTTTTGTTGCACAAATCCACAGGACACTGAGGTTTGTTTGTTACACGCGGTCTCAGCCTTTCGTGCAAATGCGACCGTGGTCTTACGGATTGGGAGGCGCTCCGCACACGACGAGGAAGCTCGTGTTGTGTGTGTAGATGGGTGTCAAGGCTTTTGGCGTGGTTTTTGGTGCCATCGGCCATGTGCCGCTGTGCACGGAGGCAGAGGTTGGATCCCTGCCCCGCACGATGTCTGCGGGGACGTCCTCCCGCAAATGGCGCCCTCACTCCCTCTCGTTCGTTCTCGAGATTGTTGGTCGCGACGGGGAAAGACTTTAAAGACCCGATGACATCAGGAGGGAGGGAACGCCTGCGAATTATGGGGGACAAAAATCCCACATTTGTACGTTTAACACTGATTTGTTGGAATGTTTTATCATCGCCCGCCGCCCCAAGTGCTGTTTAATGTACGTCCCTTTTAAAGGGGCGGCTTACTACGATTGCCCCGTGCGATATTGGGTTGTTTTTTGTCACTCTGCCTTCCTGTCCCGATGGGATATGCTGCTGGTGGTAACACGTTAAGCCAATGAGCTGATGCAATGGCGGGCATGGCCCTCGATACCCAAGCTGCACAGCTGCAGACAGCCTAATGAGACCGCTGTTTAGTGCATATGGCCCGCTTGGTTTTCCCTTTTTAGGTTTGCGGTCCCTGCATATTTGGTGGTTGCACAGGCATGGCTACAATTACATGCCTCCCGGGCGTTATGCTAAATTGCAAAAAGTGGAAATATCGCAGCAAACCCGACATGCCCACGGAAACTTACATTCTAATTGGTCGTGCAGGCACATGTCACACGGTTGTCGTTTGTGTGAAAATAAAATCCACCAAAGGGAAGTTGAGCCGTTTATTGCACGCAGAAATTGTCACCGCAGGTAGTGGAGCGTGGTAATACTAATGGGATATCGATCACCTCGTGTCGCCAAATAACCGTCCTCTCGTTTTAAAGGGGAAATACATTTTACATTGTGGATAAACCCTTTTGTCGTTTCGCGATGTCCCTGTGATGTTTCCGGCGATGCTAACCCTCCATTGTACTTATGGGTTTGGTAATAAAATGTGCTCTTTGCAAGAGACCCTTGCCCCCCCCCCCCTTGGTGATGCAGTTTTTGACACGCCTTTGTGAAATGGCCGAAAGTGCCCTGATTTGTTGCACAAGTGGCGGTTGTGGTATGCTAGTGTTGAGCTTTAGTTTAACGAGAATGTTTTTTGGAGGTGGGCTCTAAGTGGGGGACTATTAATAAAGCCGCTAATACTGCAACCAAAATAGTGTAAAACACATGAGCTTTTAATCATCGCTGTGCTAAACAAATTTGTGAGGATATGTATAATACTGGCTTAAGAGTATAGGATTGTGGTCTATTCGTGGTGTTCCAGTAAGGTAGTATTGAGTATTTCACATGTCACTTTTTTGTAAATCAGGGCTACTAGTTTACAGATACGGCTTTTAGTTATATTACACGTTGAATGCGTTATTAAATGGATTTGCTTGCCCACCCATGTGCCCTCCAGGTGACCGAGCTCAATGAGCCGCTGTCCAACGAGGAGCGGAACCTGTTGTCCGTGGCCTACAAAAACGTGGTGGGAGCGCGGCGCTCGGCCTGGCGTGTCATCTCCAGTATCGAGCAAAAGACGGCCGGTGATGGGAGCGAGAAGAAGCAGGCCATGGTGAAAGCTTACCGCGAGAAGGTAGAGAAGGAGCTGGAGACTGTTTGCCAGGTGAGGAAAACTTTTTTGACCGCAGTGCTCAGACTTGTACCTGTTAAAACACATAAGATCTAGGCATTGATTGCTATGTCTATTGTGTGGTGGAGTACTGTGCAATGTCTGAACTTGCCTTCGTTCGGGCATTATTTTTGTGGGATAATTGCCAAGAAAATAATCTGCTTACATTCTAATAACGAATACAGATTTGCCGCATAGTTGGGGAAATTCATGAGAAATGGCTTAATTTTGGAAGGCATTTTTATTTTGTGGAAAAATGTACAATGGTTGTAGATGCTTCTGCAATCAAATGTATACATTTTACAAAGCATTATTTTGAATTGGAAAAAAATTTACATTGCAGAAATGCTGGTTTAGTTTATGATCGCTTGTTTATTTGTTTATGGAAATTTTAACAATTTTAGGAGCATATAGGTCTCCCATGTATGTTCGGTGCAATACAACACTGGATGTGGGTATTAATGATCATGTAATTGTACTGCCAATTTATCTTTGACCTTTGGGCTTATGTTTTTTATTAGGATGTTCTTGACCTGTTGGACAAGTTTCTCGTGAAGAGTTGTGATGATTCCCAGCAAGAAAGTAAGGTCTTCTACCTGAAAATGAAAGGCGACTACTTCCGCTACCTTGCGGAAGTGGCGGCGGGTGACAAGCGCGATGGTGTTGTCCTCAACTCCGAGAAGGCCTACAAGGAGGCCTATGAGATCTGCAAGGAGCATATGCAGCCCACGCATCCCATCCGCCTGGGTCTGGCCCTCAACTTCTCCGTCTTTTACTATGAGATCCAGAACGCGCCTGAGCAAGCCTGCGAGCTGGCCAAGACGGCCTTCGACGACTCCATCGCCGAGCTTGATTCCCTCAACGAAGATTCCTACAAGGACTCCACGCTCATCATGCAGCTTCTGCGCGACAACCTAACGCTGTGGACCAGCGACCGGCAGCAGGATGACGAGCCGGAGGAGGAGAAGAATAATTAGGCAGGGCAGTCTCACACTTCACTGTCACTACCTACGCAGGGGCTTAACGGGGGTTGTGAGGGGCACACAGGATTTCACCAGCCATTTACAGGCAACCCACATTCCTCTGCTTGGTGGTATTGTCAACATTTGTTTTGTTCCTTTCACCAGCTGTTAGATGCAACAGTCATTCCACAAGCTAAAAAAGTGAAAAAAAAATACCTGGCAAAGATAAATTTGATTTTTAGCTACATTCGAAGCATTGTCAATTGGTAAAATGTCTCCTGGTTTTCCAGGTGTGCATACAATGTTGGCCAAAAAAAAATCTTGATTTAAGAAAAGATCTAGCTTGGAATGGAGTCCCCTGTTCGTTGTTTTGTGATAATGCATCTTGCACATTAGCTCAATTTATACACAAGCATGTCAATTTATAAACTTCAACATTACTTGGCACACCTTGAGTAAGATTGGCTTTGTTGATGAATTCTAGTGTTGAATATTCATGGTTCTGGCAAATATTTTTCTTTTTTGCATATTTAAATGGTTTAATCACTTCCTCTGTTAGCTACTGCATACAAGTGTTATTCACTATGTCCACCCCATTAAAAAAGTCGGCAATTCACTGTGGGTAAATCACTGCCACCTGTAACAACTACTGTACACATCACATTTAGGCAGTAGGATGTAGCCAATTACGATTTAACTGTACGTGCTTACACTGTACAACATCCAGTTTAAGTGCTCTGCTTTTCTCGCCACGGTAGGCCGTAGCTACTTGATGAATGGTGAGACATTCCCCAAAAAGTTATTCTCTGCATGTAACAGTATACACGATCTTTTGCCTTAGCAGTTTTTTTCATTTGATTAAATGTGGGAATTTCCTTAAATATTTTGTTTAAAAAAAAAGTTAGCCTGTTTCTGATATCCTGCAGTGCATTCATTTTACTAAGTGGATTTGTTGTTTGTGATGGTAAAATTAAAACAATAAAATTAGTTAAACACTGTAAGAAGACAGTCAATTGGTCTGTTTTGTGTTATTCTCTTTGTTACACAGAGCATATATTTGGTCATTAATGGTCTGTAATGGTTTTTTAAATATTTAAAAATGTGCATTCAAGTAATATTCAAATGCTTTCGGCAAGTAAAATAGGCCAGTCTTGGGTAGAGGGATTGGTGGGTTTGGGGGGGGGGGTGTTGTAGACTGGGGGGGGGGGGGTACCCCTTGATTAAAGTATTAGATTCCCCTATCCCTTTTCGTCCTGTGCAGTTACGCATTTGACATTGCAGCAGGCATGACTGTAGACTTGTGCTGCCTGCTAGGGCAAGCTAAAGATCGTGATTCCAGCTCCAGAGTAGTTAAGGCTTTCTCGATGCGGTTTCCTTGACTGCAAGGCTTCGTTGTCTGCAGTGTTTGAGCTGTTGTGGTGTGTGCTGTGTGCAGTTTTTGGGAACTAAGCGGCAGAGTGGCTCCTGCTTGACCTTCAGTAACATGGCTTGGCAAACTGTTGCTTCACAAACATGTAGTGGGACAATAATAAATGGCTCTGTGGCATATCTGTGAGTGGCCTCATTTATTTAGAATGCCGAACAAAATATTAATTTAACTACCTATTTGCATGATTCATAATTCTATATAAAAATGCAATTAATGCATTTTAGTGTTTTATTTGCAGTACTTTTTAAAAAAAGTGGCTAAATTAAAAATTCTAGTACTGTATAGAATAAATAAATTCCCAGGAGGCACTGCTTCCTTTAAAGTACTGTAAGGCATTTTGGTGATCAGGGATGAGTTTCACCAGTCATTTTGTAAAATGCCAGTTATTTCAATATGCACAAACTACATTTTTAAACATCTGTGTTGCTGCAATATATACTGTCTTATAAGTGGCGAGCTGCTTCAAGTCTTGCTAATTACAAAGCAAACAAGCTGTATTACCAAATTACATGGTGTACGTTTCATTGTAGCAGACATGCTGTTTTTCGTTGAAAACTAATTAGGTTTATTAGGCAGACTGATTTAACCTTCTTGAGTAAAAATTCAGGTAACTTAAAACCTTAGCTTTTTCAGGTCATGTGCGTTTTGTGGTCAAGTTATAATGCACAGCAGTAATACGTATTACACGTAAGCCTATTCTATTTGGGAAATTAGCAACTGAATGCTGTTTTTGTATTTAATGCTAATAATTTTACCAGATATAAAGTGTGAATGGAAACATTGTTGGCTGCAAAGGTGACCAGAATTTGTTTTTGTGGGAACTTGCACTTATTACGACTATCGTGACAACTTCTTCAAGGTAAAAGTTCTGAAAATGAAGTTGAATTTATTAAAGTAGGTTTTGCCATAAGCAGGCCACACTGGATGATTTCCAGTTTTTTTGGGTTATATGCACAAAGCATCTGAATTACATTTGTCTGCAGTATAATGTGTATGGGTTATAGTTAAATCCTTGGAAATCAAGAAATGTTAAACTTAAAAAATAACATTTTAAGCCTCGACCATGATTTCAATGATCATTTTGTCAGCGTTTCCACAACAAGCCTTGGCATACAGTATCGACTTTCTAAATTGTATTGAAAATTGAGTATTTTAACTCGTGTAAAACATGACTCATTTGGATTCTAATGTGTCGTGTTCGATGTGCTCTGTTTTACCGGTGACTTGGATTTGCACGTGCATTTTCCTGGCTTCACAGTGAACAAGAGAAGGCAGAGCCGAACATACCTGTGAACGACACACCTTGCCCCTCCTACACCACAAGCCCAATTTGTCTGCTCCTGTTCTGTCAATGCACTGCATTCACCCTTCGTGCAGCCTGCTGGAGCAAAGCCTGGAGCTCTCTTCGTGCTCCAACCTGCCTGATTGACATTCCCAGCCATAAGTCATCTGGAGCTTTTTCTCCTTTTAGGGTGTGTCACAGGAGGGCGTAGCAGTTAAGCCGTCCTGTGTTGTGGGGCAATGGAAATACATGCCAGGGGCGTTGGAACGGAATAGGAGGGAGGTGGGTAGATAGCCCCCCAACTTTTAGACGAGGGTGGTGACCCCCAAAATCCTTTTGCCCCACTTCCTGCACGAGATGGGCCTACGGCTACTTCTAACATTTCATCGCCCACCTGCAAAACTGCCACCATGAATGTCACCACAACCAACATTTGTAACACCACCATAATATCAACCTCCAACCATCATCGCACCTGCTACCTGCATTGCAACATCTACATTGCCACCATCTTCCGCACCACCACCAGGAACTCAACAACAACTGCCATTCGCCATTAAGTGCCAGTGATGTCACCACGACGCTTGTGCCAGGCTATGTGCACGTTGAGGCCACGTGAAGTGTTGAACGCCCTCTGGCAGGAGGTCATGGGGTAGACCCAGGTGCCACGGGTCGACTGACTGAGATGACTGGCTGATGCACCACCTGTGCCCACTACTGTGCCAACTTGCTGTGTTATAGCCGCCTGGTGCTCTGCTCGTTGTTGTGAGCGTCGCTCCTCTGCCCACCGTTGTTTGAGGGCGACTGCCTCCCACTGCCCAGCAGCGTCCTTCACGAGCCTCCTCCACAGCGGCCGATCTTGACACCGCTGGTACCACTCATCAGCAAGTCCACTCAGGTCCACGTCCTCCTGTACCACATCACTCCATCTCTTCTCTAGCCCGTGCCGTGCCCGTTTAGCCCCCTCTATCCGGCCGAACAAAAGCTGTTTAGGCATGCGGTGGCTGGGCATGCGGGCTACATGACCCAGCCAACGCAGCCTTGCCTGCTGGAGAAGCTCACCGATGGGACTTTTTCCAGATATTTAAAGGATTTGTGAGCTCCTCACACAATTCAGCCTGGTTGAACCCTGGATGGATCATAAACAAGCCAGCCTCAATGTTTATAACTGACGAAGATGTTCAATTACGGGGTCCACGTTTCGCAAGCATAGAGAAGGGAAGGCATGACTGGCCGAGAAGATCCGAAGCTTCGTGTGGAGCGACAGACCAGGTAGCTTCCACACAGCATTACGCAACCGAAGTGAGATCTTTGCTGTCAAATCGGAGCCAGTCATGAGCACACTGCCCAGGTACGGGAAACTCTCCACTCTCTCCACAACTGTTTTATCACCAATTGGGATTTGTGGGAGTTGGAGTGTCTGATGGTACAAATACCTAGGCAGGTGCTTAGTTTTCATGGGGCTGATGGTAAGGCCCTGCCTCTTAGTGGCACGCTGCAGGTTCACCAGCAGTGCCTCCAAATCCTCTTGAGTGAGCAGTAATTACCAGATCATTGGCATACATAACATGGTTAACCAATTGGGAGCCATTCCTTGACCGCACTCGGGCATCGTTCAGCCTCACCAGAAACTCCACCACTACCATCAGCAGCACATCGCAATCACCTTCACCACCAGCACGAAAACCACCCAAGTAGTGTAACGAGCGTGAGGGCATGAGGTGCCTTACCCCCCCCCCCACCCAACTGGTGGCCAAAGCTACGAGTTGGGCCCCCCATCTTGACAATCACCAAGAGGGAAACAAAGTTGAGGCCGTCAATTTGGGGAATGGCATCTCCAAGTTTGCCAACGCAAAAGCAAGAAGAATGGAGCCGTAACTTCGGAGTCGCCTTTGCGAAGAGTTAACAATATAATTAATTCTTTATTTTCAAAGATAGTTATGTTGATCCAAAGCAAGCATAGGACATGTTAAAGTTACATGTTCGAGACGAGCGTTTCCATTGAAAGCGTTTGTAGGAGCTATGGTGTAATAATTCTAAATCATGAATTCCTAAAGGATAGCCCTATTGTTTATTTTAGAGAAAAAACAATGTTGTGCAAGGGTATTCTTGTTTTACATTAATTAGCTACTGTATATGTTAGTGTAACACTTATGTAACTAGATATGTAGTACGTCAAGTTATAGATTTCTAAACGTTTCTAAACATGATTTAACGTAACGAAACATAATTTGCTTTGAATGACAGTCACTTTGGCAAAAGAACATTCGGTTTCTGCGATATTTATTTCGTTGGATATGCGTCAATTACATTGCAAAGAGGTACTCCGTGGCTGGAGTGGCTACATTTTGCGAAGACGGAGCGCCCCAACAGCGTTAAATGTTCGAGACCGTGAGCGCATTGATGTGATTAGGCAAGAGGAGCCGCGATATATAATAGCCAAGGTGCGACCCTTACGAGACAAATCAAATATTGGGGGCCCATCTTACCGATTGCCGCACCCCCCTGAGCTTACTACGCCACTGATATACCACCGCAATCTACACAATGTACTGTAGTACATCAGAATCATAATATTTATACTGGAGGAATCCGATGAGCTATAAAGCGTTTCTTCACAGATGTCCAGTAGGGGCGGGTAAGAACGTTAGAACAACAAACAATAGAAAAACACGATAATCGTGCAAAGCACAATAAATTAAAACAAATCACCCAAACACATACAAATGAAACCAAACATCCCCATCCTACCATACAAAGCCCACTGCGGTATGAATTTCTTTTTCAAAAGCGACCTGGCCACTAATGATAGCTCAACAAAGTGGCTTATCATTTGGACATTTATAGCAGCAAAACTAATCGAAACACTCTAAAACGCATGTTTCTAAATGTGGAGGGAAAGACCGGAGGACCAGCAGAAAAGAAGTTGATAGACAAACGGAGACTGCCTCCCACCCAAACCCCCATTTTTCCTTCATGATCCCCATGAGGTCACGAGGCCACCTTTTGAGAAACGCCTTTCTCGTGTAATGAATTACGTGCCACAGAGAACATAACAACGAGTGTAATTGATGTAGCGTGTCAATTAGTGTAGTGGCATTTGAACACGTTCATCAGCGATAAATTGTATTGCCATGTTAATTTCTCATTAAGCGTGTATTCTCTGAAGCTACTTGATTTATAATAGGCAATATCTACTATACAGCATGTTTATACAGTAGTGTAACACTTAATGACAGTAAACACAAACGCCTAATTTATTTCCAGCAATTATATGCAATTGACGCCTTGTTAAATTTTACATAGCAAGCATGGTTAAAATGCAGTTTTCTATTTTACAGTCAGTTAATTACCCTGAGGGGTTTTTTTTCTTCACTGTAATCTCGCATGTGCCTTAACGAAAGCTGAAATGGAAAGCATTCTCTCCATTCATTGAAATGACTCCCATTTGTTGTTCCAATCACTTAATCCGTACAGATGAGTTCAGCCATTTAAGCTCTCAATGGGTTTAATTGAGCTTAAATACACATGACAGGTGATTCAGAGAGATGTGTAATGTTTATTGCAAGTGTCGGAGGAGGATCTTTACCCAACGAACCAGCTAGACACGAAAACCTCCAAGTAAAACTACACATGACGGAATAGATTTACTCTCAATTAGCTCTTTGAATGTGTATTCAGAGATCATTTATATTCCATGGGATATAATAGCAGAATTTTTGTAGGTGTTTTTAATTTATTGTCCTGATAAAAAGGCAGGTAAAACCCCACAACAGTAGAACTCCTATGCGTAGTGATACATCATGGATCCTATTTATCTGCGATGTTATTTGCAGATTTACATTTATTTGCAAACAATCCCAAATAATTGGAAGATTGGTGCTCAGATAATAGTTCCGTGGACCTTACATCCCTCGGGAGTCATGGGTAGTACGGCTGAAAACCAGAGGAGTTGTGCTGCAATTAATAAATGATACACTTTTGAGGAGGGTCTTTAGCGGTTAGGGAGCGAAAGGGATTTATGGTGTGGTGTTCATCTCTTAACACCCCTGGAGCCAGTGGTGGAAATTTCACATTTCAGCAGCAGAGCCGATTTTATCCAAAGGGCAATCACTGCTCAACGTCCATGAAATTGGAACCATTTGAATGGTACTCGACGGAGCCCAAAGAGTCGAAGGGATTAATTGAAACCCTCAACCGGCATTTGAACTCGCAACCATCTGATTGCGAGCTAGGCGATCTGACTACGCAGACTTAGCATAAACTTTGGTACATTACAGTCCTGCGTTTAACCATCTTGAGTTCCATATGGTTACTTACAAAAAATAAGACAGGAGTGCTGGAAATGTATAATTTTCAGCCCTTTGGCTAACCAATGCTGGATGAAGGACTCCTCCCCATGCCAAGTTGGGTTGGTGATGGTGGATCAGATCTCTATCACTTGCCTGTTGATGATAGCCGTGGCCAGGTGGCCCCCGGTGACAATTATGTTCATTCCCTAGCCTGGTGTGCAAGGATTTCGTGGGTTCAATCCCGACCCCTGACGTCTGTATATTTGGAGTTAGCATCTTCTCCCCATGGTCGCGTGGATCTTTCTCCAGGCCCTCCGGATTTTCCATCCACACTTAAGAGTATTTGATACGCCGCTTCGTTGAGCGATCATTTGTGGCCAGGTCTTTTCTGAAAAATAGCTTTATTGTTCAGTTGGCCTTACCTGGTAAAAAAATATATAGTTATATAGTAGTAGTATAGAAATTCAGTACCTTCAGGGTACATACCGCAGTGCAATATCCAATACATCATTGCTACTCCTGTTTTATATACATCTATGTTGTCGCGGTGTCATGTTTAGCGCACAGGACTTTCAGTACATGTCGCAGTTCGATTTTCCGACCCGGCAGCTCAAACGACGAGGCAAGTTTCCCCCTTGCCTCTGACCGCCTTGCAGAAAATGGGTACCATCACATGTGCGTGCGTCGGAGTAACGTGTCTATACTCTCACATCGTCCAAGGTGTTCAACAGCGTGGAAGAGTAGGCTAAAATACCGTCTAGAGGGGCTGTATAGACTACACGTCCCTCTATTAGTGGAGGATCTTCTACTCAACCACAGGGCTGCACTTTGTTATTGTTTACCTTCTAGTCACGTAAAACATGCACCACTGTCAGTGTCTATAAAGTGGTATTTCGTTAATGTTTCAACAATGTTACTCAATAAATTAACGTCCCGTCCTGCGGTGAAACTGCTTTGCAAATGGGAGTAGTCAAAAAAATGCCACGCAGTGTGAGTGTTCAACACTGTGGCCTCATAATTGAAGCACACGCCCTTTAATACCCCAGCAGCCAAACGACTGGGTGAGTCAGAAATTACGCTCTTAGGTAGGGTGTGGTGGCATCCGTCTTCCCCGGGTGTAAGGAGGTTATGGTGTATGACTGTACGGTGTAAAAGATCTGGCAAGCTGATGGCGATGAGTCGCTGGAAAGACATGATAGAAATCGCAAAATGACATCAAAACAGCCCTCTAAGTGGTATTTGTGGTAGAGGTGAATGTGTATTTTACGCTTTTTC
The DNA here is from genome assembly GCF_015708825.2 of Lethenteron reissneri. Lineage (NCBI taxonomy): Eukaryota > Metazoa > Chordata > Hyperoartia > Petromyzontiformes > Petromyzontidae > Lethenteron > Lethenteron reissneri. Next base: position 7,382,362 of record NC_083805.1, read on the forward strand.
TCGTTGAATACTCAACACGCAAGCGCTTTCGTTGTCAATGGAAATCCAGCGACCCAAAAGCTTTTGCACTGTTACGAGCTATAATAGCCAGAAGCACTTTTGAAATCATATTTTATGGTAGATTTCCCTGAAAGGTTTATCATTTCATTTTCATTTCCATACATTGACCACAGACATTGTACGATATTTGATACTTAATATTCAGCTTTTGACATGACTCGTGTTACTAAAGTCATGATCAGGTGATACAAAAATACTTTCTTGAACTTAGACACATTTCCGAAATTACACAAATAAACTCAAAGTACTTTTAAAAATTGGACATCAAAGTTATTAAAGCATGATAGTAATTTGTATGTTTGCAAATTCCACGACAGTATTGTAGCAATCGTAGTTTTACGATTTGGTAAAGCAGAACATGACAATATTTTCTTGATGGTTTTTTTTGTTATTGAAGTAGGTTTGTTAGACGATAACCAGTTAGCCCGTATGCACTTTCTGCACTATAACCATTACCGTTTCCGAAAGTCAGGAATTTTAGTTATGAATGCACTGATGGACATGCGCTGATATGCAAACGACACGGCAGCGTAAGTCAGTGCGTGGTACATTTGACCTCGTTTGCTTGCTCACACCACGTGAGTGAACAGTCAAAGCGACTTGGTCGAACTCTTCCACGCTGACCAGAGGTGCTGGAAGAGGTGAGTGTATCCATACTCTACCCCACCACACGTGACCTGCCGATCAACTACAGGGTGTCTTGTGACCTCCAATTAATTGACCCCTCACATATTTGACCCCTTTGCGTGTTAATTTTGTTTCAATAAACCTTACTTTAAAAATTATAAGTTTTACAGAATTAAATGGGGGTCACAAGACATTTCGCCCACCACGTAGTCAGTCATCCTTTGTTATACAGCAACGCAAATACGCAATGTACGGAAATGTACTGTTACGTAACTTATAAATTATGGAACGAATTTGATGTACCCCATTCCAATTTTTGATTTCTAAATTATAATCACCCTACAGTATTATTTATTTAGCGACTTATTTTGAGAATTATGAATATTTTATCGTACAACTATAGATTTATTTTATTAAATAGATGCTTAAAAATGTTTGCTGCATTTTTAAGTATGATATTACATCTTGGGGGCGATTTTTTGTTCTGTAGGAATGTACATCCAATCATATACTATAATTGAAATCAATGGGAAAATCGAGTTCGATATACGGAATTTCACTCTGTAGGTAACAGTTCAGGAACGTGTCTGCTCCGTACATATGAACATTTTGTCCCAAAATCATAATTAAATCACTGCACAGTGATCTGTTCACAAACTGAAAAAATTGGCTATCCTGTTTGTTCATTTTGCTTGTTTTCTAATCAGGAGGTAAATGTATATTGGACCGTACTCTCAAAATTACAAGATGTTCTGGAAAAAGGTGGACCCCAAGTTTCTGCCCCCCCCCCCCCCCAAATTTTACGAATCTGGTCTCTCACACGCACACATCGACCAGATTATAAGACATGCCCTCCTCCAAACGTTTGCAAACAGTACAGTGCAGGACAGGAGGAGTGCATCTTATAATCTTTAAAATAAGATGCAGTGTTGTATGAGTGAAAAGATGGGCCACGAGATCATGCGCAAGCTCTGATGTGAAAACGAATACTGTCGTTTTGTTTATGATCTAGGAATAATAGCTGAATATATGGTCTGATATTTTGATTACAAATGGTCTGTGATATGTATTAGAAATTAGTCGGACACCTGTACCTTGAGGTACAAGATCAGGTAATACTGTATCTATTACAGCAATTTTATGTATGTATATTATGTTTGTAAAACTACAACTGAGGCAAACTCGGTCTATGATTCAATCATTAATTGACATAACTCGTGAGTGCTGAACCGCTCATACTACTCTTTGACAAAGACAAAAAAAAGACAACCACACCCAGACCTTGTATTCGTCACCTAATTAGAATCACGGCCATGGTGGCATGACATCATAAACAATTAGCTTCCTTTACTTAAAGCTTTCGTGACTGTAGGAATTCATGTTCGTTGGGTCTTTCGGTAAAGTCACGTAGATAGGTTCAAAGAAAATAACAAGAAATAATTATTATTTATGATTTTTTGTTCTTTTTTGTTATTTTCTTTGAAAATTTTCTTTGAAAATAACAAAAAATATCTATTCTTTTTTGGTATTTCTTTTGAACCTATCTATGTGATTTTACCGAAAGACCCAAAGAATACAATTAGCTTTCCTTAAAATGAAAGGAAGTTGTGGCATGAATGGTAATGCCACATCAAGGATAGGTCATTGGAATGTGCTAAACCTTTTAGCAAGCAGATAAGGTAAACATGCCTCAAATCCCTATGTCAGGGACCGAAGAAATACCAACGAATATGGAAGCATAGCTTTGGTGAATTGTTTGTTCATTTTATGAGAATTTTCCAAATCAATCTATACACGTACTTAGCTTTCGTGAAATGTGTTCATTTAATGGGAATTTCCCAAATCAAACTACATTCTTTAAACCTTTACTTTGAAAAACAATATTCTGTAATTCGTTTAACATATTCCAAACAACATGCGTTTCCTTGTCATTTTGGGAGGAACTGGTTAATCTATGCCTTAATCTTCCTTCCCAATTGTATTTTTTTAACTTGTGCCCATACATTAAAATTTAAACAGAGAAAACAATCACGTGTATCTATAAAAAAAAATTTGACCTTAAAGTGAATAGATTTGCTGTCATGTATTAATTTAGCATTTCAGGATAATAATGCACAATTTAAATTTCGATTTAAAGCTTTCGTGACTGCAGGGATTCATATTCTTGGTTCTTTCGGTAAAGTCACGTAGAATGGAAATAATAAAATATGTTACCATCATTAACCATGGCCAATCCACTGCTGGATGAATGCGTTCCCAAACTGCTGCCCTTCTCTCACCATCCTGCGATTGAATCATTCACCCGACACCTGCACGCGCGGGTTGATTTATGATTTAATCACTCCACCTCCTCGGTCCTTTTAGACGCGTTCCATTCCTTGGCTAAGGGGCCGTCCATAAATGACGTCACGCGATTTTGGACGATTTTTGACCCCCCCCCCCCCATCGTCACACGGCGTCACAAAAAATCAGACCCCCTCCCCCTCAAATATGACGTCACAAAGCTCTGCCCCCCCCCTCCCCCCCAAAAATATAAAACATGCTTCAAATCGCTTTAAACTATTGTCATTTAGTGCGTATTCAATGTGTAGCTGCACTCTGATGTTGTAGGAGAAAATATTTATTTAAAAGTCTATTTAATTAAGTAGAACGTGTTGTCTATATTTATTTAAAGTTGCGCATTTTGATGTGACGTCACATTTCTCAACCCCCCCCCCCCCCTTGTCACACATCGTCACAAATGTCTGACCCCCCCCCCCAGGTGCGTGACGTCATTTATGGACGGCCCCTAACACCTCCATCATTATTAGGGACCATTGGCCATCATCCTTTCTAGCAATGTATCCTGCCCAAGTTCACTTTTGTTAACTGTTGTAATTATGTCTTTAACTTGAATATCCCCCTCCCTCTGATCCATATTGTTTTTTGGTCACATGTTCCAAAAAGTTGCATCAACAGATGTTTTGCCAAGCCCGTCTTGTCATTGCACTGTCCAGTATATACTGCAATGTTGATGGAAGATCAAAAATGATAGAGATACCTGCGTATTCTACCAACTAAAGTATAGAACTGACTGGTATGGTTTGCAAAAGGAATGCATTCCGATTGTTCTATACTACAGTATTGTATATTACAGGACCGTTCAACGGGCAAACGCTTAATTGGTTTTAGTCTTTTGGGTCTCATCAGCAACGTGTGGCTTATTAAAGCAATGTTATAAGAAGGAGCCATACGTTTACATTTTGGGGCACGTCAGTGTAAACCATGAATAACACTCTAGATTTGAAGTTTTCGTGACTGCAGGAATCCATACGCGTTGGTTCTTGCGGTAAAGTTACGTAGGTATAAAATAAAATAAATCACGACGTTTCGGGCGCAACACAATGACGGACGCTTGTGTTGCGCCCGAAACGTCGTGATTTAACACATTCCTGCGGAGGGAGCTGGTAGGAACGTTGGGTTGCTCAGTCAATGGCCAAGGTCAACGGCGGCGTGGTGTATTCCGCAAATATGCCCGACTGTGAGGGCGGGCACAAGCCGGCGTGAGTAGGTTAAACGTTGAGTTTTATAAGGGCACCACGGGGTGACCAGCCCCTCCCCACCCAGCCCCACCCTCCCCACCCAGCCCCTCCCCTCCCCACCCAGCCCCTCCCCACCCACCCCTCTCCACCCAGCCCCACCCCTCCCATGTTTGGATGCACAACGGACGGACAGACACAATAATCCCCTGTGGGCTGGTGTAACCAGGAGGTTCCTACCAGTATTATATTTTATACCTACGTGACTTTAACGAAAAAGCCAAACAGCATACATATCACTGTTAAAACATTGTACAGTATTGAGGGTAATAAAAACGAGAACCCATATTTTCTTCCAATATATGTTTTACCTGTTTCTAGTACATCAACTTATCGGCCTTCCGGGCCAATGTGCCAGAACAGGTGTCATTGAAGCTGGCGAACTCTGGACTGTTCAGCCTTATGGGTCACATCAGCAGTCAGGCTTGTTCAACCAGTGCTGTGAAGTTTATCGATGTTTTTGGCAGGAAACTACCATGCCCTTAAGTTATTGAGGCCCGTTGGTGTAAAACACTGTAGACTTACAATATTGTAGTTTTAAGTACAAAACAGGCTGTTGCGAATATTGTAATTTTACAGTCAACGAAAACAGTTTTGTGATATTTGACTGCATTATGCAAAGGTTTGGTCCATTGGCGCTAGAAGAAACTGATACCACCTCCAAGTGGCAAAAACTTTAGCGGCAATAACATCTTAACACGTTTGAATGTTATCACTGTACATCCAAATGCAATTTGATATATGGATAGAGATCTTTAAAATAGTCCCTAAGTACTGGACCAACAATTGTGACTACGGATGTCAGTGGCAACATTCCTTCGTAAGTTCTTTACCTGCCTGACCATTGTGTACTCAATATGATGGGGGGGGAGGGAACTGGTTCGACACCAGAGACACATTTAAACTTTTAAAGCTAATGTACAGGGTGGCCCAGATGTCTTGTGACCCCCATTTAAAACTCAAAATATTTTTAGATAAGGTTGATTTAAAACAGAAATTAATGTGGAAAGGGAAAACAAATATTCCGGGTCAATTATTTGGAGGTCCCGAGACATCTGGACCACCCTGTATAAACAATATGATGGGGAAAATTGTTCAACAGCAGAGAAACATTTAAACTTCTTAAACCAATCTAACACATTCACTGGCTTCCACCATTAAAAGTCACGCACGCTTTGTTATAGCATCACGACGTGCCTCCCCCCTCACCCAGTGTAATGCCACGAACCCCTAAGCTTTGTCAAATACGTAACGCCATCATATTCCTCGTGTTGGTAAGTGAACCTGCAAACCAAGATACCTGTACAGTGCAACGCAATGAACTCTTTAAGTTCAGCCCACCACGCCTTTACAGTTGTGCCAGGCCAAAGTGCTGCTGCTAAAGGCCAATACTGGTCTGACCTGTTTATCTTTGTCTGTAAAGAGGCACCATTTTACTTTCATCATTTCACAAGTGAAAACTTCGTTTAACCTTTGTGGTGTGTAAATTATTGAATGTACAGGGTAGTCCAGATGTATTGTTACACCCCCGCTAATTAATTAACCCCCAAATACATTTGTAATTATCATATTAATTTCTATTTAAAGCTTTTGTGACTGCAGGGATTCATCTTCTTGGTTCTTTCGGTAAAGTCACGTAGAAGGGAAATAATAAAATAATAAAAAAATCTTTTATTATGTTTTATTTTTATTACTTTATTATTTCCCTTCTACGTGACTTTACCGAAAGAACCAAGAAGATATTAATTTCTGTTTTAAATAGACCTTTTAACAAAAAGTCTTAGGTTTTAGATAATTAAATGAGAGGGGGGGGGGGGGCACAAGACATATGGGCCACCCTGTACAAAATTACCTATCCCCTTCTACAGTACTGTAATATAAAGTTTTCTTACTTCATAACCCTAACTATTGAAGCAGTAACGCTGTCGATTTTAAACCATTTCACCGCATATCCAGTTTTTGACAGCGAAATTTTGTATTAACTTAAAACATGTTACAAAGTTATACTATTATCTTTAAAAAAAAGTCGGTGTGTAGTTAGACGGGTTTAAACATCGCCAGCCTATTGCTTACACCATTAGGGTTGGCTACGTCTGCCCTTGGTTGGAAGCCAGATTTAGAGTATGCTGTTAAATTCCTGTACTGTACTTATTTATGGCGACTGTAACCGCTGCAGAACTGCCCTTTACAGATCGTGTCAATATGCGATTGATATAAGCTGTCCAGTGGGACGGGAAAGAAGAACTTCACAACACTTCCTCGGCTCGTCGTTACAGAACTTACACTATCACGTCGTGGGACTCGCATTTGCAACCGGCAAACATTCTCAAGCCATACATCATCGTCAACCACCCACCCACAAAAGAAGGTGGTGTCAGCGAGGGGGCCTTAGTTTCTGGCACAAGGGCATTCGTGCAATATAGTGTTATACTGGTAGGAACCTCCTGGTTACACCAGCCCACAGGGGATTATTGTGTCCGTCGTGCAGGGAGGGGCTGGGTGGGGAGGGAGGGGCTGGGTGGGGAGGGAGGGGCTGGGTGGGGAGGGGCTTGGTGGGGCTGGGAGGGGAGGGTGAGGAGGGGCTGGGTGGGGAGAGTCTGGGTGAGGGCTGGGTGGGGTGGGTGGGGCTGGGTGGGGAGGGTGAGGAGGGGCTGGGTGGGGAGGGTGGGGCTGGGTGGAGGGTGGGGAGGGGCTGGGTGGGGCTGGGTGGGGGGTAGGAGGGGTGGGGCTGGGTGGGGAGGGGCTGGTCACCCCGTGGTGCCCTTATAAAACTCAACGTTTAACCTACTCACGCCGGCTTGTGCCCGCCCTCACAGTCGGCCATATTTGCGAAATACACCACGCCGCTGTTGAGCCTGGCCATTGACCGAGCAACCCGACGTTCCTACCAGCTCCCTCCGCAGGAATGTGTTATGTTATCACACGATGTTTGTCCGACAATAATAGTACTCCTGGCAACGCCGAAGTGGAGGGCGAACATATGAAACGCTGGGGGGAGGTTATCATCTGTGAAATCACCACACTTCAGCCCGCGGGTGGGGAATTTTCTGTACATTTATCCGCAGATAATAGGACGGATTTGCTCATGAACGGCTCTTAATCCACGCAAAACAATGCGACTAGGAGGAATGAATTTTCCACACCTATGCTTGAGATACATATACGTGTATTTAAAAAAAAATCCCAATTATAAGGGGCATTTCAGTGGCGACTGAAACGGTGCAGCCTGCATCTTGCATTGCGTACACCCTGGCCCCCTTCCCTCCATCAAGACACCTCCTCCGTGTCGACCACCAGGGTGGCAACACCTGGGACCCATCGGTGGAATTGAGGTGGCCTCAATCTCTCTTAACACCTGGGGCCAACGTAACAGCAGCAACACCAACAACAACCCACCCTACATGGCATGTGGTCAGCAATAGGCGATGTCGCACATTATTGACGAGTGCCACCTGAGTTGAGTCGGCTGGACTCGGGTGACTTCAGGACTCAGGGCGACTCAGGAGGAATCAGTGCTGATGAAACAGAATCAGATTCTTTATTTCACAGTTGTCTCTTTGCTCGGCTAGACACGCACGCGATGAGAAGATAGCACGCTGCCCTGCGTAATACACGGTTTTTTGGGGGGGGGTTAGATCGCGTAAATATATGAATGTGTCATTAAACCCACCACCACCCGACACAGCCAATTGGTAAGGTTTGTCACGTAAACAGAACGTGCCAATTCGTTACTGGTACAGCACACCGGTGTGTTGGAGAATAAATCCAAATGTGTTGGAGAGTAAATCCAACACACGCTGCCCTGATCACCATGGTGGACATTTGGGTGCACAGAGGAGTAGGCGGGTGAATTTACTGATGTACTCCTCTGATTCAGAATTATGATTTTTTTTTTACTATTATCGCAAAATGTGCATTCTTCCCCCGATCTGTAATTAAATACTGTTAGGGATAATAACCTCAAATGATGGGATACGTTTGTTGTGTGACTCCAATTATCTGCAAACAATGCGTGGATGACACCGCAATGTAAGGATGTGAAAATTGTGGATAATTGTGGATAATAGGAATAAGAGGGCTGGAGATAATAGCTTTCGACGACTATTTTGGTCCCACAGTTGGTGGTACTGTAGTTGTAGGTAATGTTCGCGGATGAGTTCTGCAGTAATTGATGTACACCAATCCAAAAAATATAAACCACCAGCATCACATGTTAAGCTTTTACAGTACAGTACTCTAAATCCAATCTGGAATTACTCAAATTTAAAACAACTCAAAGATGTACAGTTCTTGTTCAAACCATCGTGTAATAAGATGTGTCAACCTCTAGACCACAGACTATTGTAGAGCCAGTAAAGCATACATAAATATTCTATAGTATAGGGTTGTCCAGATGTATTGTGAACACCACATTATTGACTCCTAATATGTTCATCATAGAGTTTTTTTGGGTTAACATGTTGCTTCCTTTTTATGTTCGTACATGTTATAAGTAAACCTTACTTTTAAAAATGTAACATTTTCGGTAATTGAACGGGGGTCACAAGACATCTGAACCACCCTGTACTGTAGTTATTTAAACGAGCACGTGTTTTTCCATAGCTCCCAGAACCAATTGGTCAGGCCCCCTAGTGGTACTGATAGCAATTCTCTGTGTCGAGTGGCAGTGTTGAACTGGCCATAAAACTTTCACTCTGGGAATTTTGAAGCCTTGGATACTCAATTTTGTGCCATTAGGCTGCTGGCATATTTAAACGTCTTTCGATTTTTTTTTGGCCGTATGCTGCAGTTCTGAGCATTGTAACGTAAATAAAAAAAGGTGCTTTAAAACCCACTCTAAAATTTAAACAGCCGCCAACCATCCGGGCAATGAAATGTACTTTAATTAGTGCACAATCAATATGTGATGGAATAACTTGATGTTTGGCTTTCAGGACAGTACAATTCTCGACACATTGTAATTGAGTTGTAAGCAACATGGGATCAGGAAAGTGCACAATGCAGCGTTTTTGTACCACCGTAATTCTTAGTACTTTACTGGGTTATAACGATTTGATTAAAATATCTCTCTAGGTAGCCAGCTGTGAATTCATGTGTTTCATTGCATAAACGTATTGCACAGTATTACAAATGTAACAAGCAATATTATCTGTATTTATCATTCGATAGTACTGCATGCCTAATTCATATTTTAATATGCACATGACATGTATTGCTGCCAATAAAGTATTGCTTCACGTGATAATTCCTGTGATTTTGGATGGATGGTGTCTTCGGGCGCACACACCTTAAAAGCAGTGTGTAGGTGGTGACAGACTGTTTTTGTTTCGCTAAATAGAGCTATGGCAACATGGCCCGGGCCAATGGTATGAACAAGAAGGGAAAATGCACGGAAGCGTTGACATCATGGTCCTACAATATCTTATAATTTTTGTCATGAAGAATCACTTGGGATATTTAGATTCGGGGTTACGTGTGAATTGTTTTACCTCGTCTCTAATGCCTGCATTAAAAAAAAATGTAATAACCACCATTCTGTTGAAATGGTATTGGTCCTTCCACAGATGTCTGTTGGATATGGCTACATGCTGTATGACGTAATGTTCATCGTGATGTATTTGGCGATCACATGGAAGATTGCAAGTCGTGACATATTTTGTCTGGGCGACATTATAATCCTCCTTTGCTGGGTCTTTACCAACGAAGCCAGCCGTCATTCTCTCTGCACATTAACGTATCCATTAGGTATCTCATACCTTTGTCTGCGAAGAGATCACTAAGCTTATATGGTAACTGTGAACGTTTTAAATCTTGTTACGTTTGCTGTCGCTTGAAACGAACATTTGTGGCATATCATATAATAAAAAAACAGGTAGATTTGTTTTCCCAATGCTCAATTTATGCAATATTTTGAGTATGTAGGATGAATAACATAAAAATATGGTATATAACAATAACTCATTTGGTATATTATCTGCTACACAATCTGGATTTATATGGTTTTATAAACGGATGTCTCCAGATATTGGGAGTTATGATTCTACCCTCTGGTGATTATTTTTTAAATCAATAATAGATTCATTTTTTTACGAACTCATTCATCGATGACTGTATGTAACGCTGCAGTTCTTCTTTGAATGCAGCACACACTAGACCGCAGTAGTGCAGTGTATATAACTACAATAAAGTACAGTAATGATTTACAGCCAATCGTGGATCCATTGCTGGATGAAGGCCTCACTCCGTTTCAACTGTGTGAATTGTTTGACCACACTGCACCAAGCTGGCCTGTGTGGGTTGGTGAGGAAGGAGCCAGAACCAATTCAGATACTGTATCTGTCACTGATGTTAAACCGTGGCCAGGAATAGAACTCAAGTCACCGGGTTCACCCAATATAGAATGCATCATCATCATCAGCAGCAGCCACGACCTATCCATTGCTGGATGATGTCAAGCTATCACCATCTCTCACGGTCTCACGATGCAACATCCATCTGGCTCCTGTGCGTTCGCTGATTTAATTGCTCCAAGTCTGCGGTAGGGTAACCTGGAGCGTGCTCTCTCCTTTGGCTGGCAAACCACCCTTACGTCTCAATTCACCCAGTAATGCCACACAAAATCTAAGCCCGCACCTTGTATCACAACCTTAACGCTTATTGACTGATGTATTTTCTATGCTGTGCTATAACCAGTAAAATTCCACGTTTGTCCTCTCAAGAGCAGTGATAATACCACGGATAAGGGAATAATTTCTAACGCATGGTGATATGGGGGACCAATGTTGTGAATCCTACTATCCGTATCCGTGGGACTATTCTTTGTTTTACTCCACTTATCAGGAAAGCGTGTCTAATGGTGAATTAAATTAATTTGCTGTTGAACTCCTCGTCTGAAAAAAATTGCAGATAAATAGTATGCCATTTCATAAATAACTACTTTTTGGGGGTAAAACGCTGATAATTGTAAGAATAGGGCCGCCGAGTTTCCGGTCACGGATAAGAGTGTTGGTTAAAAACTTGGTGTAAATTGTTTGAATTAATGGGTAAAGGCTGCAGCTAAAAGATGGAAAGACTCTTGTGTGCCAGGGTATGGTGAAGGTATCTGCTTGGAACACATTCCTGCGGAGGGAGCTGGTAGGAACGTTGGGTTGCTCGGTCAATGGCCAGGGTCAAGGGCGGCGTGGTGTATTCCACAAATATGCCCGACTGTGAGGGCGGGCACAAGCCGGCGTGAGTAGGTTAAACGTTGAGTTTTATAAGGGCACCACGGGGTGACCAACCCCTCCCCACCCAGCCCCATCCTCCCCACCCAGCCCCATCCTCCCCACCCAGCCCCTCCCCACCCAGCCCCTCCCCACCCAGCCCCATCCTCTCCACCCAGCCCCTCCCCACCCAGCCCCACCCCTCCCACCCCCCACCCAGCCCCATCCTCCCCACTCAGCCCCTCCTCACCCTCCCCTCCCCACCCAGCCCCTCCTCACCCTCCCCACCCAGCCCCATCCTCCCCACCCAGCCCCTCCCAACCCAGCCCCTCCCCACCCAGCCCCTCCCCACCCTCCCCACCCAGCCCCATCCTCCCCACCCAGCCCCTCCCCACCCAGCCCCACCCCTCCCACCCCCCACCCAGCCCCATCCTCCCCACTCAGCCCCTCCTCACCCTCCCCTCCCCACCCAGCCCCTCTTCACCCTCCCCACCCAGCCCCATCCTCCCCACCCAGCCCCTCCCCACCCAGCCCCTCCCCACCCAGCCCCACCCAGCCCCTCTCTGCACGACGGACGGACACAATAATCCCCTTATGGGCTGGTGTAACCAGGAGGTTCCTACCAGTATAAACCATTGGTCGTAACGTAAGCAGGCTGAACGGCCAATGTGGCAGCATGAGTCATGTTCAAAGCAGTGAGCCATGACTTCAGTGAGTAGCAATGTGTGGGTGTAATGATTAATAAAAGGGCTTATAGTCAGCGCTGTCACAGGTGGTGTCATGTTTAATATAAATAATAGGGTTACATTCAATGTGCACTCTGGACGCGTGATAGCAAGTCATGAAGGCATTAGACCCTCGTACAAAAAAAAACACCCCAATGTTTACTAAAATAAATGCGGTAGTGCATCATTAAAACAAAAATTGTGAAACAAAGCAGTGATATGAAATCACTTAAATGGGTTAAGTGTGGAATTTGTGTTACACGGATAAACCCGATGAATGGTAATTTCACAATCATTGCCATGATACGACCATTATGAAGGCACCTTCACTTTTAAGACGCCTTTAAGAAGCTACCTCTAAAGTAATTACTTTTTGCCGATTGAACCATTTGTAACAGGCAGGATGGCTCATATTTTCTTTAATGTGTGATACTGTATTGTGCTTATTATTCAGTGCCCACTGACACCAGTAGTCGCGAGGCCTGTGACTGACCAATTGACATTTGGACACCTCTCTTAATTGCCTCATGCTGTTTATGGCCAACGTAGCTGCTGCTGATGCTGTTAGCGATGGTTTGATGTAATTGGAGCTCGTAATAGTGGAAGGTGACAGTAAGTACAGTACGGTAGACTGTGTAGGACTGCAGTGTGATTGTATCACTCCCACTGTGCTGTACACTGATGCCCCCTGCTGTACCTTGTTGAAACACAAAATTTGAATGCCATTGTACAGGGTGGTCCAGATGTCTTGCACCCCCCATATAATTATATATAACTTAATATCTTTAAAGTATGGTTTATATTAAACAGAAATGAATATTCAAAGGGAAACGCACACATTTGGGGTCAATTAATTGTGGGCCACAAGACATCTGGACTACCTTGTAGTGTACGTTCCAGGAATGATTGTATCCTTCATTTAAATTCGTGGATGGATGCGTTAACATTACTGTGCTATGAATAACAGAATAATCATTGCATGCCCTTTGTTTTGTAAGCGTTTGGGACTTGTGATGTAACGATTGTAAGTGCTGTAACCTCCACTTTGCGTGCTGCTCACTTTTTGTTCCATTTTCTTGGTCACATCCGTGGTCATAATTCATCGGCATGCGGATGATATATGTTACCGATTAAAAACTTTCTGCAGTCGCATTAGTGCGGTGCTTTTAATGATCGAATTCAGTTTTTCCAAAAATGCTCCGTTATCATACTCTCTTTGATTGATGCAGGGATGTCACAGTCCATACATCACGGTTTCATGTATGTCACAATGCACAGCGCAACATGTGGTTCGGCCCTTAAATAGTAAAATCAGGGGTTGTACAAAAGTCAATACAAAAAATAAACACGAGTAATGCTCTCCTATGTTTTTGTCTCTAGCTTATTATGCTCTAGATGTCACCATCCAAGTATAAGATAAGAGTCTGGGGTGCAAATTGATTAATTGGCACTGGTGTTGATATTGTACCAACATGTGTTGACTTGTTTCTACAGTACAAATTTAAGGGGGCTGGGTTTAATATAATCTGTTATATTTTCAGTCACAATTATCTTACTTATTGAACTACATGTTTGATATTGGCTGTCTTATGTTTGCCTCGAATTAACGTTGTCCTCTGGCAATATTGTCGTTTCATTTGCATCCAATCAACTTTGTGTTAAATTTTGCAAGGGCAAATACGTCCGACATTTTTGTGGTTAATCCGTGAGAACTCAAATTAATATCTAATATCATGGGACCTCTTTTGTCTGTACCAAAATATGAGAATAGGTTTTCCCCTTTTTTCTGGCAACAAAACAGGTGTTAAGTTGTTAAAACACCAAACTGAAACCTTTTACACGGAATCATGTCTGCATTAACCACAATGCTTGCGGTCAGAATGCAAAAAAAAACATACTCTGATAATATATGCATTGTCCTTGAAACGGATTGGTCCACACCAGAGACAGCTTTCATTTGAGCTTAGTCTCAAGCGGTGTTAGACCAGAGGACGCCAAAAGGCGTTTCAAAGACAATGCACTATCAGAGTAATGAGAGCTCGGGGTGAGCAGCTACATCATGGGACCTCCTTTGCCAGTACTAAAATATGAGAATAGGGTTGCCCCTTTTTTTCTGGCAACAAAACAGGTGTTAAGATGTTAAAACACCAAACTGAAACCTTCTACAAGTAATCGTGTGGACCAATCAGTTCAAAAGACAATGCATATATTATCAGAGTATGTTTTTTGTTTGCATTCTGACCACAAGTATTGTGGTTAATGCAGACATGATTCCTTGTAAAAGGTTTCAGTTTGGTGTTTTGACATCTTAACACCTGTTTTGTTGCCAGAAAAAAGGGGAAAACCTATTCTCAATTATAATATTTACGTGTTTGCTTCCTCCGTGCTAATTTAATAGATTTAGGTGTTCAATATCTGTGTGGTGGTTGTATAAGCTGCATCGGATGCTCTCATTATGTTCTCATATACCAAATGTATTCCTCATCCTTATATATTCCCTTTTTTGGAGTGTGCTTTGCCCTCAATTGAACGTTGTTTCATTCCTTTGTAAGGTTGGCCTATTTATACATCTTCATTGCTGTTTTTTTGGGGGGCATTTCTTGGAAGTATTTTTAGCTGGTAGTGGCTCGAGAGCTTTCATGTTTTCTCGGGAAATTTGTATCTGACGGTACCTTTCAAATTAAAAATGCTGTTAAATTTCCAGAGCGACGAAGAATTCCCACTCCTCTTTTTCCCCTCCCAAAATACTACAAGTACTGTAATGTGCAACTTAACAAAGTTAGAAGATAATATAACTTTAGAGGGGAAAAATTAAAACATCCCATTGGCTATAATGACGAAGAATTTGCTGAGCTACCAAAGTAGGAACATTGTCCCCATGAACATAAATTAAATTAATCTCGACAAGAATGATATTTCAATGTGCGAAAATTAATCTTCAGTTAATCACCGCAAACATCGCACACTCGTCTCTTGATTAATACATAGATGTGTAGCTCATGGAATTTTAATTTGAAATGTCCATTATAAGGATAACCTCGCAGCATTTCATTTATTACCACACGAAAGGAACATGAAAAAACTAATTAAAGTACATTTATTATGGTAACATTTCCCAATAAAAACAGTATTGCATTACCAGATCTATTTTTTCAATTAAAAATAATTAAAATATATGCATAATGCAAACAGTACCTAATGTGTAATATAGTGCGGGATTTTGAACATAGAAAATTGGCAGCTAATTCAATTACTTTTTTTAACAAGGCTATAATGTGGAAAGATAATTAAGAATTATATTATAAAGGCGTACAATTAAGATAGATTTCTCATGACCAAATCACTCAGAACGTACCCAATTTTGTCAGATCTTGGAAGCTAAGCAGGTGAATGGGCCTGGATAGCGATAGGGATGGGTCATCAGCATGTTCACCAGGTTGTTACTGGCTGCGGGGCTATATGCTGGGCAGTAGAGGACAGTAGAGTACAATTTATTGTGGTATCGAGCCTGATTTTTATGCCCCCATGCTTCTTGTCTTCACCAGCGTGACTTATGGTCAGAATTGCATAAAAATAATAACGCGATCTAAACCCAAAAACGTTGATTATGAATAACATTGGTCGCGAAAGTCTACGTGTTAAACAAAAAAAAATCCATGACTTTTCTTATCGATTGGAATGTACAATACACAAGTTACAATCTAATATTGTCTATACATGTCTTCAGATTCTATATTTTGGTGTTTTTATATCCTGCTCAAATGGGCGCTGATGTTGTGCTCATCTCCCGTTTACAGCCCTGAAACAGTGGTACAAATTACACATTTCTATGGCGGGCACAAGTTTACTATACCATATTCAAGTACAATTACATTACCTATACATATCCAGTGCAGTTGAAACATGATGCATCTGATGTCATATATCTACAAAATGTTTGAAAATCTTAAATTCGTTATTTCAAATGAATTGTAAAATAATTTGGATAGACAATCTGTTTCATTGAAAGGGGGAAATACAGGCTATCACTGATCAATTATTGTAAATATACATAAATAGTAGAAAACATCCATTTTGTTTCTACCAATCTTAATATTATTGTGCTCCTTTAGAGATTGTATTTATGTTTTTCACAATTTTTCACACATGTACTAACATGCATTGACAGTTATTTCATATGATGCAGACTCAGGAACAAGCTGCACATTTTAAATCAATTGCACAACGCAAGAGGTGGCGCGAGCACTGCACTGGCATCACTGCAATCCTGAGTTTGATTCATCATAATACCAGGTTCTCAAGTATGCCTTAGTGGATGGTCTCTGGTCAGCAATGACTGCACAAAAATCCAGTCACGTAAAAAAAATGTTGTTACGTAATTTAAATAAATGGCAGTTCTGGTTATTAAAAATATCAGATCGACTGCCACACGGAGGACTTGTCTAGGAATATTTCCCCCCCCCCCCCTAATGTGGATGAAAAAAGGTTATTTGAAGTAATCTCGGAGGTAGTTTTGTCCTATGTACTTCCTTAGGCTGTTCTTTAACATATGCACTGCTCTCTTGAGAGTTTCTTATGGATTTTTCATCTCATGCCATGACACCGATAGCACAATTAGAAAACAAATTTTAAAAAGAAGTCAAGTGAACAAAATGCATACTGCAGAAATCATGTTTCACTCTTGTTTTTATCCACATGTGATTGTTTTGCAATCACTGCAATTCGAAACTCGTTCATGAAATAATTATGCATAGAACCCCCAGAAGAACACAGCAACTGTCATGATTATGATTGCATTGACATTGTTAAAGTTTCTCCATAGAGGTTTTTCAGAGATATCTGTGAGCAGTTTTTCTTGGGCCTCCATTTGCTCCTTGGTGAACTCTTCCTGGGGGCCAGAGCTTAAGCCACAGAACCACATGCCCGCCTTTCTCAGGCAGCCAACACAACCTCCTGAAAAGATACATTCTGGTTTTAATAACACAACGAGACCACACTCGGTTATCACATTTATCATAGATTTTAGTGGTGCTTTGGATTTGCAAACCATCTGCATATTTACGACCTCAAATCATCACAGATGACCCCGATATTGTCTGTTTTCTTGTCAGATCTCGGAAGCTAAACGTGGTTGAGTCTGGTGAGTATTTGGATGAGATGCCTGCGAATATCACTTATTGACTTGTGTTGGGTTATGTGAAGCTATGTATTACCCTTTTGCGTGGGAATGCCTCGGGGTGCTCCGGTTTTCTACCCCATGAAATGGAACAAATATGCCAATGCAAGACCTTCCTGAAAAAAAGGCTGGCAACTCAGGCTTTGTATGAGTAAAGGACAGTGTCAGCATTCCCTCCTGGATGAACCGGCTCTGGTTTTACCTGGTGGTGTTTTGTTTTCTTCAATTTCCTTTGCTTTCTTCGCCTCCAGTTTCTCCTTCATCTTCTGTGCATTTATTTCCTTTTCTTCTGCATCCAAATCTTCACGCTTCTCCTTGCTGTGGCGGAGACTCCACACCAACCTATGAAGCTGTAGGGTGGCACATGAGGATAGGGATTTGCGTTTGACCAACAATGCCCCCGCAACTCAAAGTGCCTTAAATCACACCTCAGATCAACTCTTCCTGCTATTGTATAGCCAAGAGGACTACTGGTGGCAGCTGTTCATTTAAACAACATTTTTTAATGCCTTTTGTTTTTTTCCACATTGCACTATCAGCATCATGCAATGATATGAAATATCCATTTGGATCTCTTGTAGGGCGATGCAACGCTTCCTCGTAAAGAACAGCCAATGGAAGCGGATATTACAGAGCTGCTACCGAGATCCTTGTAAGCGATCTGTGGTCCACACAGTCAGGGCCGGATTAAGGCCTCCAGAGATTAAGTGAAAAGTTATTTCATTTGTGAATGCTGAATTTTATTTGTTGTTAGCCTTGTGAAATTTTATTTTATTTTTCTTTAACTTTGTTTTCCTTTTGAAAATATTACTGGGGGCCTCGCAGTACGTGTAGCCCAGGGGCCTACAAAATCTTAATCCGGCCCTGCACACTGCAGACAAACAGTAATGTTTATCGCATAACAGTAAAACCGACATTTTAATGCTCAGAGCTGCGATTTTGCCAAAATTAAGTTCAGAACCAAATTGTACGTGATAGCGTTTTGTGCAGTCATTGGTCATAGAACTGAGACCATCAACTCGAGACACTTGAGATTCTGACTTAATTACGGGCAGTTGCGTGGATTCAATCTCAGGATCTTATCGGTGGTAGTTTAGAGGTCTGACCTCTGGATCACCTGGCCACCTCAGAAATCCTGCGTTCTAACGGGGGGCGGGGGGGGGGGGGTGATTCTTTCCAGAGGTCAACCACTCTTGACTTGCCCACGAAGTCAATACTGATCCCAGAGGTCTGAAGAGCTAAACCAAACTCCGACTAGGATTTTAACTCACGACCTTCCAATATGTCAGAATATAACCCACAACCAATGCATTTTGCTGCATGTTACCCAGATTTCAATTGCTCAAAAGACCTGGTATTTGCATTCATATTTAACTTGCTTCTTATAAGTGGACTTAAGGTAAAAAAAGGCGCAGTCCTGCAATTTTTTGCTCACACTACTGCTGACTGAAGGGCCTGCAATAGCAGCAGCTCTAGAAAGCTCTTCGAGTGTGTCTTTGGCCTACTCTTCCATGCTGACCAGATGTCTTGAACCCCACCACATTTGACTTGCCTATCGGTTAACTTCAGGACACCCATTTATACTTCTGCGTCGACATAAACGAGGCGATTTGATAAACTTGCTCCATTGTTTCAACTGCCACGAGGGGAGATCGAAACCAGCAAACCGTTAGACAACATCGGCACCCCAAGTATCTGTATCGTGTCGTGTGCATATATGTTTGCAGTGGTACTTACGTGTTTATCGTCAATGGGTTTTGTGAAAAGTGAGATGACCACAACGAGAACGCAGGTGATGGTAAAGAGGATAATTGCAAAGTAGAGGTAATGCACGCCACAGATGATAGTGGGGCAGTTGGTTTTATTTTTGCAAGATCCTGTGCCATAAGCAAACTCAGTAATCAAGCGGGACATGCCAATTAGAAAGCCCAGAATGAGGCCCCAGAAGGCTCCCTGCAAAGGCATAAACACAGACACAACATTGAAGAGAAACTCGTGAAAATTATTGTATGCACCACAGCGTAAAACATTCAGCATATATAATGCACAATCTTCGATGCAGCAACATTTTTTTGTGATCGACTTGGGTTCCGTGCAACTTTAGTTGCTGTTTTTGTAAATTAAAAACAATGTTAGGAATGATTTAAAGCTGAGCTTTTTTATTGTTTCAGTGATTGATTACCCAACCGTTCATGAGTCCGATTTCTCGAACCTCGGGTAAAATAAAAATAGTTCCGGGGGAAAAAAAGTGTCACTTTTGTTTCCAAACGTGCCGCTGGTTGGGAGGTGATGGGCTTTGCTTGGTGAGATCACCAGCATCGTCAGGAGTGTTACACTTGGTCTGGCTTGTGGTGCAATGGCCATGAATACATGGGCCTAAGTGATCAACCACAGAAAATGGTTGATTTTCAATGCACTTAATCGACACATTGTGCCAGCTCTAGAATTATGTATATACAATAATTAGCAATGAGTAAATGAAATAATTAACTTTCAACAATGCTCTCTTGCACATGTGCCAGGCGGATTGTTACGTTGCAGGATTGTGAGAGGTGGTAACAGCTTGGCGAGGCCTTCATCCAGCAGTGGATTGATCATGGCAGACTACGACGATGATAACGAATACAATACCTATGGCACCAGAGGACCCTTACCTCCTCATTGACACGCTTGACAAAGATGGCAAGCAGGAAGACGGCTGCGATGGGGGGCCCCAGGTAGCTGGTGATGGACTGAATGTAGTCAAAGAGTTGTCCACTCTGAGCACCCTCAATGATGGGAATCCAGGCGATGCTGATCCCAATGAGCACCAGAATGAACACCCTGCGAGTGCGCACACACACACACACACATCCAGCCGTGCCAATGAAATTCGCGGACTTCGATAACTCGCCTATAGCCCACGACTTAACCTCTGGCGCATTCACATATACACGTGTGAAGTTTCAAGCAACCATTCCTGGGTGCGGACTATGGTTTTCCTGATAAACACTCCACACCCACCCACATACACGACTGTACATGTATACTAAGTATACTGTATATTATGTACGTATCCACTGGATAAACAGACCAAATCACCTGAAATACACTTTTCTTTGTTCTCGGAAAACCGCATTGCGCCATGTGTAAACAGGTGTTATAGGCTGCTGCTGGGCTACATTGATGTGCGGGTACTATCCTTCCACACTACCATGCCTATGGTGCCCATCTTTACCAACCCACGCTGACCAGTGCGGTGAAGTATGACCGAATAACACCCACGACCCGCACGGCACTTTGGTGAGTGTGCAATGTGCAAGCAACACAGGGCGAACTCGTGAATATGCAATTGATGATGTCCGCATCAGTGCATGGCGAAAGCTTGCCAGAAGATTTGCTCAACACGCGGTCTAACCTAAATGAGCGCACTTGGATAGCGAGTGGCTGCATAAACCTATGTGCTTGCTTACATACATACATACGATTATTGTAGTTTTTTTATATTCTTGGTTCTTTCGGTAAAGTCACGTAGAAGGGAAATAATAAGGTATGAGTTTTATTGTTTAATTTTTATTATTTTATTATTTCCCTTCTACGTGACTTTACCGAAAGAACCAAGAATATGAATCCCTGCAGTCACGAAAGCTTTAAATCGAAATATTATAGTTGTGTTGCCTAATACGACGTACTGGAATGTAAGACCCACACAAAATTTGCCTATCCATTAAATTACGTGAATCTGGTCAACAACAGAACAACAGCCACCATCCACTACTAAGTGGCGGTGATGTCACCATGGAGCTTGTGCCAGGCTAGGTGCACTGTGAGGCCACGTGAAGTGTGGACATACCTGTCAACCCATACAGTTTACCCATATTCGTGTACAGGCAAATTGAGTTTTCAGGTCCATACGGCATACAGCCGTTTAAATACGGGCAAAAAAATTTATATTTATTTGTGTTTCTCTCTTGTGATGGGACTTTGTAGGATGAACGTTGAGATTTATAAGGGCACGGGGTGGCCAATAAGGTCTGAATTGGTCTGTAATAAGGTAGGGCACTGTTTAAGGGGTTAACAAGTATGAGTGTTGAAGGCTCACTGACAGGAGGTCACGGAACAGACCCAGGTGCCATGGGTTGACTTGTCTGAGATGACTGGCAGAGGCACCAGCCGTGCCCCCTACTGTGCCACACTCATGCAGACTAACTGGATCATACAGGTAGTCCCCGAGTTACGATGGTCCGACTTACGATATTTCGATCTTACGATGGCGATAGCGATGCGACAAAATTGCCATCAACAACCTAACATCGTTCAAGTATGCAGACGACGGACAGAATCTTGGTGACTACAGTACAATGTGATACGTTACGATACGTTCAATGCATGTATGATACGTAGCTTTAGCGATTTCATTTTAGGGTTACCACGATACGATATGTTCAATGCATGTTAAACGTTTTTATAGTAAAACACTTTCTATTAAATTGCAGTTCATATAGGTAGGCTAAGAATTTACCTTGTTTTTTTTACTTTACATTTACTGTGCAATACAGTATTGTAATTAATAAATACATACATATAGTTTATACAGTACAGTACTGTAAATTGCTCTGTTTTGCTAAATTATCACCATTCTTTAAGACTCCTGGGTAAGCTAGGCCATCTTCGACTTACGATATTTTTGACTTACGATGGGGTCGTCTCCATCGTAAGTAGAGGACTAGCTGTATATATAAAGAAAACAACCCCAACTCTTGCTTTAAATTACAGGTCAACAAACGTGTCTTAGAATCCGCAGAATACAGTGACGACTGCCTTGGAGATGCACACTTAGCCACACGTACCTGCCAGCAAGCATGAGTTCACGCTCGGTGGCACTTGTGCGGATTTTGTTGTAGATGTCCAGGGTGAAAAGTGTGCTGGCGCTGTTGAAGATGGAGGTGAGGGAGCTCATGAGGGAGGCCAACATTACGGACAGCATCAAGCCTCGTAAGCCTGCACGATCACACAACAAACAACACGGTCGTAGACAATGGCAACAAACACGCTCTTGCGCATATTGTAGCAATTGAGCTGTGGTGATTGAATTGGTTTATAGGGACACCACTTTTTTGTGACCAAACTGCCCAGAATTACAAACTAACTTCCCTCTCCTGGACCAGCGTGGTGAAGTATGGTAAAATAATCCTCACCACCCACACAGTATGTGGGGAGGCCCTTATCCAGATTGGATTAACAGGCAGGTGATTTGAAATATAATAAAAATCGCTTGTGATATCC
Organism: Lethenteron reissneri; assembly: GCF_015708825.2. Classification (NCBI taxonomy): domain Eukaryota; kingdom Metazoa; phylum Chordata; class Hyperoartia; order Petromyzontiformes; family Petromyzontidae; genus Lethenteron; species Lethenteron reissneri. The sequence continues at coordinate 7,404,995 of NC_083805.1, forward strand.
CCCAGGGGTGTGTATGTGTGATGCCTTACCGTTTGGCATGAGGTTGATGACAAGGAGTGGGTAGGCAATGTTGGTACAGCCCACGTCCGTGTCGCAGTACTCCTTACATTTCTCAGGCTCCACACATGCCACAACATCTAAGAGATCACCGAAGAGCAACACAATACACGTGCTCAAATACTTCAAAACGCGTCTAATTAATACGCTTAATTAAGAGCAGTTATAGTAATGTTAACAAAGCTGATCAAGTACCGTATACGTCTAGCAAAGGGTACACAATCTAGGTGCAGTAATTCTACACCACTAATTTATTTTATTTTTGAAACCCCCAATACGCACTATGTTCATTGAAGCAGTAACTGTATATGTCAAATTTGTTGAACATCATGTGATCAGACACGAAGTTGCAGTGACAGAAACACGTTGACAGCATGATAATCCAATAACGAATAGCATCATTAATCATATTACAATACCGTATTCCCAAATTATTTATCGCCAGTTTATATAACCCAAGACATGAATTGCGTACGTAGTACAATGGGTAGCACCCTGGGTGTGCAATCCAGAGGTCGCTGGTTGAATTCCCAGGCATTGGAGTTTAAATAATGGTGGATGTTTCTTAGACCTCCCTCTATCCACCCAGCAGTATAAATGGGTAAACCACAGTCAATCGGCAGGTCACGTGTCGTGAGGTAAAGTGTGGGTACTGCCACCTCATCCAATACATCCGGCCAACATGGGAAAGTAAGCCAAAATAGTGGAGGCCCTCCTGCCAAGAGTGGTGTGAGCAAGTAATTGCAGGCCTGTAACTTTACCTTAGATACAACATTGTATTTTAATCATGTTTTGAATAATTGTATGGCACTGTATAATGATTGGTATGGCTTTTTTTGTTTGTTTCACCTGTGTACAAAATGCGGCTGATCATGCCCGGCATCACCATGAGGTACATGGGCATCAGCTTGAGGTAACCACACATGATGCAGCCACCCTTAACGTGGGACATGTCCTTGGCAGAGAGGCAGCGCTGTACAATCACCTGGAGATATGAAGTAAAACAAAACAAAACTGTTGCTACTGCGTTGGCTGTGGTGCAACAAAGACAAATGATAAAAACTCAAAACACATTCGTTAATAACGCCTGCCATAAATAGGGAAAATAAAATAAAATAGGCGACGTCTTGGGAAAAGGACTTTCTTCATAGCAGAGCGATGATCTTAATAGCAGAGAGAGAAGGTCCCTCTCTGCTATTATTCTTTGGGCCTTTCGGTAAAGTCACGTAGATAGGTTCAAAGAAAATAACAAAAATAACAAAAATCTACGACGTTTCGATCGCAACGCAAGCGGTCGTCATTAGGAGGAAAAAAGATAAGAAAGTTGCTGAAGCAGACTGTTTAAAAGGTTTGAAATGGGTGTAGCCCAAGGGTCATAAAATAAGTTGGCGGGGCTATTGATGTTATGTCAATAATGAGCATGGACGACGACCTCCACAACGAGCACGCGGAGGTGGCTATGTTAATGTGAGATCTACCATTAACACGCTAATTTGTCACATTAACATCACTAGCTCCGCCCACTTCGTTTTTGACCCTTGAGCTACACCCATTTCAAACCTTTAAAACAGTCTGCCTCAGCAGCTTTCCTCTCTTTTTTCCTCCTGATGACGACCGCTTGCGTTGCGATCGAAACGTCGTAGTTTTTTTGTTATTTTTGTTATTTTCTTTGAACCTATCTACGTGACTTTACCGAAAGACCCAAAGAATATGAATTCCTGCAGTCACGAAAGCTTTTAGTCAAGATTATCTCTCTGCTGTCAGCTAAAAACTAGACACCACACAACCCTAACCACTTGGGAATTTATTTACGTAATAATTTTCAAAACCAGTGAGGGTTTTTAGGAACATCAAGTCTTGCAAAGGGAGAAGTGTTTTTATAAATGATATGTATAATCCTGAAAGTGGTTGGGATTTGGCCTCAGCAGATGCATCGCAGTGGTTTGAATGCTTTTGTGAAATTACCTGTGACATCAGGATTAATCACATTGCCATTTGCTCATGAGATAGCAGCATACAAATATGACCTCGTCATAAGCAATTAAACAGACCTGATTGTGATCATTCAAATATGTGATGAAGCCAAATACATTTATTTTCGCTCTACTACTGTGGTACTGGAGTACAATCTTCACCAGCAACTGACCAGTGTGATGAAGTATGGATCAAACAATCCCCACGACCTGCACTGCATGGGGAGGCCCTCGTTCAGCAGTGGTTTGACTCAAGTGCTGTACTTGTAGTCAACAAAATTACCAATCTATCCCAGTACACAAACGACGTAACGCTGCAGGAACACATTGATTTGAAGGTAAAGATTTGTTGGAGGGCAATTATATCACCGAAGTCCGTTTCCCGTGTCCCGCTTTGCCCCGTCTCTCTGCAAAACCCCACTGCCCGTGATATGGAGGAAACGCCCGCGTGTTCTTTTTCTGCGCGTCGCTCACCTGATCGGTGCACCAGTACCAAGTCGCGATGATGGTTAGGCCAAATAGGAGGCCGGGCCATGGCAGATCGCCCGTGATGGGGTCCCTCAGTAGGTTCAGAGAATCCGGACGAGGTGTGTAGCACTCCTCGCTGATGTTCATCTCCGGCGGTGGCGGCGTCGGGATGGCCAGCATGTATTTATCGTACATTGCATCGTAGCCCCCCACAGCGTTGAACGCTGTCCGAAAAAGGGGCGCGTGAAGGGAAATGCACGAGGTTAACATCGCACCGTTTTGCAAAACAAAAGACTCCCTCCAAAAATATATAGCCCGTGCTCAATTGTTTATTGTCTTTGCCTTTGTGTAAACCAAGGCCGTAGCCATGGAGTCAACATTGGGGGGGACCAAATCTTCCAGGGTGTCTTGGGGTCCCAACCCAGAAAAATATCTAAATTTGAAAACTCTTTCCTGCCTAAAATATAAAAAAATTCACTAACACATGGGATGGACTTTTTTTTTACAATAATGTCTAGTAGTTTATTGTATTACATTGCTCTGTTTTTAATTTTTTACCATTTCTTGTTTCATTGTATGTAATGGCAGAGATTAGGGATTAATAAAGTACAACCATAACCACAATCATATAAACAGAAATCTATGCATTGATTTATATGAAGACAAGTCCAGATATTGTGGCCAAGGTTTATCAAATAGTTGTTTTTATTTACATAGCATAGCAAACATTTTTTTATAGCAATATATTGGGGGGGACATTTTGAGCATATTTGAATATTGGGGGGGGATGTGTCCCCCCCCAATATATATGATAATTACGGCCTTGGTGTAAACGTGTTGGTATGTTTAAAGTCAGTAATTCAGCAAAGTAAGATGTCCATGTGCAGTGACTGGTCAGCGTATATAAAATATTACATATTGGTAGTACGCAGTTGAGACGATTCAGGATATGTCAAAGTTTGGGATGTTTTTTTTATCGTCCTTATGCAGAAACTTTCTCTTTTAAGAAGCACATGAGTAGGTTGGCCTGGGGGCTTCAACTCATAAATGTAAGACGTGGAGGTAGCATGAGCTCTTTAGACTACTGTACAGTGTTACTCAACTCCTCACGCTTTATCGCTTATGGCTGCCGTGATGTCATGGTTAGCACACTGATCTTGCTATCCAGAGGTCACCGGTTCGATATCACAACCTGGCTATCGAAACGACAGGCACAAGTCTTACATTCCCGCGCTACTGTCTACCCAGCAGGATGAATGGGTAACACCACAGTTAGTTGATCGGCACGGTAAAGTGTGACTTCTCCCACCTCTTCCAAGATGTCTGGCCAATGTGTAAAAGTAGACCAAAATGCCCTCTAGAGGTTTCTCTCTAGAGTTCCCATCTAGTGGAGGCCCTTGTTGGCCAGCAGAGGTATGAGCAAGAAATTGCAGGGCTGCACCTTTACCTCATACTTGGCTGGTAAAGTGGTTTCCAAAACCATAGGGGTTGGGTGTCTTTTGATCTTTACATGTGTTCACATATCCCCAACTTTATGCAGGACAAGAGAGAGCCGTGCCTCAATGCTCTGGCAAGCCAGCATTAGGGTGGTGTTCATTTCTGTTTGCGAGCCAACGGTGGAACTCACAGTATTACAGTGGTGTCTTATACTGGTAGGAACGAAGTGGACCAGCCTACAATAGATTATTTCGTCCGTCCGTCCGATGTCCGATTACGTGTAGCAACATCGCCCCCTACTGAAAACACTTGGCATGACCCTACAAAAACCTTCAGACTCTGTGAGGCTTTCCTGGCTAAACACGTGTAACATTCCCTTATAATTCCCTGAGATAGCTTTTAATTAAAACTTTGAAATTAAATAAAAAAAACTCACAGCGCCCTAAAGCCTACAGTTAGGCCTAAAGCCTAGAACTAGGCTTCAAAGTCTCCCTTCGTATCGTACCCCCGCGTGTGTGAAAGGGAGTTAATGTTTAACAATGTTACATTCCCTGATGTTTTAAAATAGAAACATTTGCATTTAAAGCTTTTACATTAATAATTTAAACATTTAAATTATACATTAATAATTAAAACATTTAATTAAAAAATTAAATCACAACGCCCTAAAGCCTACAGCTAGGCCTAAAGCCTAGAACTTGGCATCAAAATCTCCCTTCGGATCGTCCGATTTGGTGTAGCAACATCGCCCCCTACTGCAAACACTTGGCAGGACCCTACAAAAACCTTTAGACTCAGTGGGGCTTTCCTGGCTAAACAAGTGTAATAATACATTATGTTTATATTATTTGGTTATTCGTTCCTACCAGCCCACCCCGCAGGGTCCTGTTTTACACATTCCAAAAAGTTGTGGTAGTCCAAACCGATTATTTTTTGCAAGTACGATTGTGATCTCAATCCAACGGGCACGATTCAAGTTTATGAGTAGAATTTTTTTTTCTCTCTCAACTATACTTTCTTGTCCGTATTGTGTCTCATTCATTTTGGCGATCAACCACCGACGTGGAATCTTTTTTTATATATATGTATAACCTGTGTCAACAAACCCCGATGGGGATTGTCGCATTTGGCATCATGTTGGTGATATTAGCAGGAGTCAGCGTCTGCGGCCCATAGGGGACGTTTGGGGTTGTCCCCTGACAGACCGAGCTCACCGAAGACCATGAGGATCATGGAGCCCACCAACATGATGACAGTCTGCACGGTGTCGGTGTAAATCACCGCGGTGAGGCCACCTGGTGGTGAAAGTTGGACATGTTAAAGACATAATTACCAATGTATTACCATTTGAAGAGGATTGTACCAACCTATCGTGAGGACTTTTCAAAGTTTCTTCCGTAAACTCCTTAATTAAGTACGTATTATTCCGAAAATTACGTTTCTATGGGCGGTGGGGGGGGGATAGAAGTGGTTTTCGCCTGCTGCACTGTGAAGCCAGATCCCCGAGTTTGGTTCCTGGCCACGGCTGGCTTTCGGTGAGAGAGATATCTAAACCTTCTTCACCAACCTGCACTGACCAGCGTGGTGAAGTATGGCCAAACACCCCCCATCCCTGTGGGGATGCCTTCATCCAGCAGTGGATATAGAACTGTACATAAATGTTGTATTGTTTAAAAATAAAAATGTTTTGGGTTAGATCGCGTAAATATATAAATGTGTCGTTAAACCCGCTACCACCCGACACAGCCAACTAGTAAGGTTTGTCACGTAGCAAACCACAACATTTACAATCTGAGTACGACGTTTCGCCAGTAATTACAACTAGCTTCATCAGGCGATAGCCAGATTTGTGGAGAAATCCTCCTGTTTCTTAGCTTCCTTCAAAATAATACAGTTTAAAAATCTTGTTTCACCGATCCAAAATGTTTTTTTCTAATTATTCGTAATCACTTCAAATGATTTTGAATAAATTTCGATTTAAAGCTTTCGTGACTGCAGGGATTCATCTTCTTGGTTCTTTCGGTAAAGTCACGTAGAAGGGAAGTAATAAAATAATAAAAATAAAACATAATAAAACAATTCTCACGACGTTTCGGCCACAACGCAAGCAGCCGTCCTCAGGTGAAAACCAGGTCCGTCGAGGCGACAGAGTCTGAATGAAACAGCACACGAGCTTGGAGCATATATATAAGCTGGGCGCATTGACAAAGGAATTATGCTAAATTCCTTTTGATATGCAAATTCCTTTGTCAATGCGCCCAGCTTATATATATGCTCCAAGCTCGTGTGCTGTTTCATTCAGACTCTGTCGCCTCGACGGACCTGGTTTTCACCTGAGGACGGCTGCTTGCGTTGTGGCCGAAACGTCGTGAGAATTGTTTTATTATGTTTTATTTTTATTATTTTATTACTTCCCTTCTACGTGACTTTACCGAAAGAACCAAGAAGATGATTTTGAATAGTTTAGGCATCAATTGCACCCATCTGTATTCAAGCAGGTGCAGGTATAAACAAACAAACTGAGAATGTTAAAATGGATTCATGAAAACCTTTCCATTGCGAGGAATTGATATCCGCATTTACATAAACCTCTACAAAAAGTTATGGCTGCAGCGCATTGTTACCTTTAATGTTGCATGGAATTAAAATAACATAGTCATATCAGTACACGGCTTATGCCCTTGCATTTTTCTCTGCGTAATTTTTTAATAATCTGGTCTTTATTTTTTTTTGGTAATTGCACGATAAGAAAAACATTATCCGCACACTAAAGGGCTCATTAAGAAACGTCACGTTCAATTTACTGTGCGATGCGTACACGACATTCGGTTCCTTTAAATTGCCAAGGTGTTAAATGACAGTGAAATTAGTGCCACATTATTCGTTCCACCCCCCACGGGAGGCGGGGGGGGGCAATGTCACAGATGCCCTGTGCTCACCAGTCACAGTGTAGAGGCCGGTTATTATAAGGAGGCAGATGACAGCCAAGTAGATATTCAAGCCGATCGCTTGACGGATAAATATTCCTCCGGAAAACATGTCAGCCTGTAACAAAACATGTCAGTGGTAGGCTTTAGCGCTCGGAGTGCACGCTCGCTGTTATCACGGTTTAACGTCGTTCCTACAACTTCACTCACTCATTCCACCATCCACCCACGTTGGTGACTCAGTGTACCAAACTGACTGTTTCGTCGCGCTATGGGTGCTTAACCCACCACACAGCAGGTCGAAACACAAACTTACTCAATTGAAGACGTGTGTTAACGCTTATCTGCAGTATTATGGCTTCAATGGTTCTGTTTGTTACTGGCCGATTGGCATTTTGAGGCTCAGCAATTTTGATTAACCAAAAATAATTGATGGTCGAAGCGGCTTTTCACACTTTTCCCACCTCCCGTCTCCCTACCAGAGGAGGATGCGATCTTACTCAGCTCCATAACTTCAGAATTGGTCGTTTGATTTATGTTTTTTGCTCTGAATAGTAAAACAAGTAAATAAATACATTTGTTGTTAATAAGCTGGCTTCTTAACCCTTTTATTTTTCTGTAAAACATTTCCATTGCTCTGTGAAACAGTCATGGAAAAGGTGACGTTCGCAATTGCATAAGTTGCAATGGCCAAGGTGCAAACCTACTGAGATAATGATTTACTTTGAACTACTAATGTCTACACTGCGCTAATTCTCAAACATGCGTAATGCATGCACTTGCAGTTTGTTTTTTTGGATATCCTTTTACATTCCGATTACAACGTAACTTTTATTTTTACGATAATAGGTCATTATGTTTCCCAAACTACTAATTATACGTGGCGCTGCCATGGTATAATGCTTAGCGGACTCGACTTGCAATCCACATCTCACAGATTCAATCGCCCGGTAAAAGTTTTCACTAAATATAATAATGAACCTGACGTGATTTTTTTTTACAAATTGTGTCTACAATCAGACACTAACAACTACAAAAAAAAAATTTCCACAATACATTTTTTTGACTACTTGATTCAACTACTTACAGTTAAAGACGTACCCATTAGAAACCGTTCAATTTAAAGATTCCATTCTTTTTTTTATGAGAAAGAACACAAACGTATAAACGTAATACTCTTTGAAGGGAAGCTCCTATATTTTACCGTCAGATTTGAACATCATAAATGTATTATATTGTTTCGTTCAAAACTGCTTTAGTCCGAATATCTCTAAAACAATCATATATAGCACAATGGTTCTGGCTTTAATTGTATTTGTTGTTTAACGCTCTATCAAATGAAAAAAAGCAATCTTATATTTTGAACGGTTTATGAATGACACGCACAAACATGTTTCTGAGTCACTTAAAATCGAGATTTGGGGTCCTTAAAATGAAAAAACTCATTTTTTATATTTTCCTGTTGTTTTTGTCCTAAAAGCTACATGTGTACCAAATTTGAGCTGTCCACCTTGTCGTCTTCGAGAGCGTCTATGGGACAAACCAGGCATCACCTTCAGGACACAGTGTAGTGTTTACAGAGCAGTCCTCGTTTGTGCTCCGCTTTATGGCTCTGAAACTTGGACCCCTTTACCATCAACTCAACAATCTCCAGCAAAGACATCTGAGAAGTCCGAAGGGGATCAACTGGCAAGATAGAGTAGCTAATACTAAAGTCCACTCCAGAGCAGGAATGACTGCAGCTTCGCTGGCCTGGACACATCGTCATAACAGGAGACAACAACTGCTCTTTGCTCAATTCCATGAAGGTTGGAGAAGTAGAGGAGGTTAGCACTTGTGCTATAAGAATGTACATCACTCAAAATTGAGAAGATGTGGAATTCCCGTGGGTTCATGAGAAAAGCTTGCTCAAAACAGACGGCAATGGCATGCAGGCTTGTTCTCACACTACTCAGTTGCTTGAGAGATGGTGTCTTGAAGACACGAAGAAACAACAAGCTAGGCGACGAGGGTCAGAAGTGGTGGTTGTCGAGTGGTGAAGCTGGATCTCAGGAGTTACCCTTAGCCCACTGTGCGTGTGATCTCTGTGGAAGGGTGGCTTGTCGTTAAAATGTTGGTCTTGCTCGTCACAAGTGAACTCACAGAAACCAAACATGAGAAACCGTATGAGATGCCAAAGAATGATCGACTCCTGATGCAAGATAGGTCATCGTCCTTGAGGATGGGCTGCAACATGATGATGACGATTTATGTTACACTCAATGAACAATGCAGTCTGCTTGATGTATGCGTGCGACGATGATGCCACCAAACACAACCCGTTCCTTGGGAAAATAATTGACGGCTTACCGATATTTTGGTGAGTACATAGAGAATGAGAGACAGGCCAGACAAGTAGTATTGTATCCTGCTTCCCCCAAAGCGCTTCTTTAAGTATTCTGGCATCGTGACGACCTGTCCGGAAATAACACAAACAAACAACAACAGGTGATGTTATCGCAAAGACGTGCTGAGCGTTGGTGCATAGTGGGTTGGTTGCCCTATTTGCGCTGCCACATTTCAGAAGCAAAACTGATTTTCAGTTTGAAAATGAATAGGTTATTTAATTTAAAAAGTTATTGCATACTCTGCAAGCGGCTACCTGAACCTGCCGATAATGGAAGAAAGTAAAAGTAAAATTTCGATTTAAAGCTTTCGTGACTGCAGGGATTCATCAAACGTCGTGAGAATTGTTTTATTATGTTTTATTTTTATTATTTTATTACTTCCCTTCTACGTGACTTTACCGAAAGAACCAAGAAGATAAAAGTTAAATGTTGCATCTGGAATTATCTGGTAATGTACATACATTTTATATATACATTGCGATGCACATGAATGTAATTGCAAGATATATTTGCCTAATTCATCCACAGTGGTTTTCCTTAACATAATGAAGTAGATCTGCAGATGATAGCATAATGAATACACTGAGCAGATACATGAGGCGTACATGCAAGTACACAAAGTTATGCTAATACTGGAAATCTCACGAATGACATAGTAATCAAAACTACTTGACACTTAAATATTCAGAAGGTGCAGGTGTTGTAAACTTTTATGGATGATTGACGTTTGTACAATCTGTGCAGGTTTGATTTCCCCCTTGCGGTATTTGCGGATGTTAATCTGCATTGTTCAGATTAAAATCACAGAGTTAATATTTCCTCTTCACTTTATCAGCTGCACATCGTCGGCTCTTACCCCTGCCGTGATGTAGATTGGCACAAACAGCCATCCCAGCAGCACCACAATAAACAGAGCCTGCAATAAAAGAAAGTTTTTTTTTATTTTCCTGAACAGGATGGCTTTTTTTTATAACACGAACCACTATATAAGAATGGCATTTTCATAAGAAGAATTTTGGACTCCCTCAACAAAAGTGGAAGTTACCACCAGAGAATGCCACTTTGTGCAGAGAATAGCTCCATAAGATTGCATCACCGAACTCTTTCTGAATTCACTTCAATAGGCCCTTAAAAGTGTTAATCATATACCAGTCAAATCAAATGAATTAAAGAATAACTTAACTCATGAATAATGTAATTTAAGTGAATATTTAACATTTCTATCATGGATTTTTTTTTGCACAGCCAATTGGTAGCATGAAAAAGCAATTGCAGGGACTGCGACTTTAATGGATTTTTTATTACAACTTTTATTCCAACTAAATAATCCAAGGACGTTAATGTTACACACAAAACTATTTTTTTCCATGAGGGCCTTTCCAATTAAGCCAATGTGTAAAAGTGGCATCTCCCGGTGACGTGTGTCATCTCGACAAAGAATTGCAGTGTTCCATCGGGGTGCCAGCCGTACATTCCATTCGAAGCCCCCTTGAGCAATCCCGGCCGCGGCTCCTGACCCAGCCAGGCCCACGAAGTGCCCGCTGCCAATATTGCTGGCAAACAGGGAGGCACCGATCTGCAAAACATGCACGTGTCAGCTCTCGGCACCGACCACTGCTCTCACAGTAGCTCTGAAGGTTGCCTTGTGTGACACTTTACAGTTAATAAATAAAGGTCTCAATGCAGCTAATGTGTCAAAAAAAAGTCAGGGCCGATGTAGTTAAGAGACAACCCTGGTTAAACACTTCCTCGAACCGCAGTGAGGCAGCTGCTATGTATGTGTTAATGTACTACTAGGCTACCCTTGCTCAATTTGCCGCTTCTGTGCTAAATGTGAATAAATCAATCCATTGAAAAGAGGGGGCCGGTGAGGGAGTAGCCAGTGCATTTTCTTGGCGGTGTAAAGTTTAAAACTCGAAGGTGAGAAGCACAAATGCTTCAAACATTAATGTTTTTGAGTTCAATGCACTGTACGTGTGGAGCCCATAGTTTAAAATCCTCTGCTGGATTAAGACCTATTCACTCTGTGCGGGTCATGGGGGTTATTTGGCCATACTTCCCCATGGTGATCAGTGTGCGTTAGGAGCATTAGATACAGAAGAGTACAAGTATAGTACAATAAAACAACTGATTTTGAAGCCCCATGGCAACCTATTCAAGCGTTGTGGTCATCCAAAGAATCACTACACAGCCTCAATCCTACTCAGCTTCTAATATTTGGATAAATTTGGGCGTATTATGGGCCGTTATATTTATTACGAGTTGAAAATGCAATTGGTATGACATGCCATTAAAGATTAAGACGAATGACACCATTAGTTTTTTTTACACGTTTTTCAAGTAAGGTTTGAAAGTATTAATGCATTAACTCTGTCCGTCTGCCTGTAATAGGGGACACGATACTTCTCTTACAGATGATTCAATATATTTTTTTGTGGAATCTGTCAGAAACATTTGAAAGTGAAGGGCACTTACAGGCCACCACACCATGCTGCGACCAGCGAGGAAAAATCCTCCCACAGTGCTCCGGTTACTTTTGTACATGGCCTGTGAACACGACACAATATTACATAAAAGCAATTGATTATCATCATCATCATCATCACCATCATCATTATGAATATCTTTATGTTTCTGATCCTATAATGTCTTAACAGAAGTCTCTGACTGGAACATTTGGGATTTCTAATAGCTGAAAGATACAGTAATAAATCAATGTTATATATGAATGACGTTGATTTGAAGCTTTCGTGACTGCAGGAATCCATACTACGTGACTTTACCGAAAGAACCAAAGAGTATGAATGACGTTACATTTACATGTGACTATTGGTGTATTTTAAAACAAAATCATTATGGGTCCATTTAATTTCCACATGTCTCAAAGACTCGCCCTGACATCTAATTTGGGTACTGGCATGCTATAATCGAAGCACAAATTACAAAGACTCTGACACAGTCGTCAATACCAATGCCATATCATTACGAAGTAACTAGCGTATATTACATCGGTATTGTTTAAGCGTCTTCCAAGTCAACGTAGGAACTATGAAATGCAAAACTCTTACTTAAAAACACAACATATTAGGCAACAGCTCACACTTTTACAACGCACTCTATTTTCAACGGCCACTCGAAAGTTGTATAAACCCTAATAAGGCACAGCAAACACATTGTAGATAGGGAGTTAGCAACACCAGTGTACCTGTACATATATGTTTAGAGCATTGCACGGTACCTGTAAGATTTAAATGCTGATGTGCATTTTAATGTCCATGTGAATCAATGGTCACAACTATGAGGTTTGTCTTATTGTCATATAAAGATGTAATCAATAGGTGTGTTCTTTCTTTGTATGTATATATTTTCCACACAGACAAATATTAAGAGAGGTTGGCTCAACATCTTAAGCAAACCTTTCGAAAAAATCTTGAAACGTCAGTGAGTGTACATGGGTAATGGTTTTAAATTATTATGTTAATATTAGTACTTGATTTACATCTATACGGTAATGAAAATGCAATTATAATTTGGAATTATATAGCGTCTAATGGCAACTTTGTCCCAAGAATTAAAGGGTTATAAGTTGCAATAAAAATGATGAAATTAACTTTTGTGATAAGTATTCTTCTGTCTGCTATTCATTCTCAACCCGTCAATTATCATGGCACTTGCAAACACATAATTAAAAGCATATATTTTAAAACAAATCAGTATACATGTTCAATGCATACTGACTCTAAGCAGTGTTGTTCATGTCTATGTTGTATGTACATAATTTAATGATTCTAATTGACATTATATTGTCAATCCACTTCTGTATGAAGGTCTCCCCACACCCTATCATCGGGAACGTTTGACCATACTTCACCACACTGGTCAGTGCGGCTAGGTGAATGGTAGGGGAGGCTCTCCACTCATCACTCATGTTAGAAAAATTCTGAAGATATTCAGTGAACTTTGGAGTTCAAATGCAGTCGAAAGGCATTGCTGCCCGTTTTTTTCGCCTTCTAAAGTGTAACATTTAAACTATTGCCTTTCTTTTGCTATCTATCGGGGATTGTTCTGTCAAAGTTTATTATGAGTTTCATAAACTAATATAGAAACTTTATAACAAAATGAAATGTGTCAAATGCCCCAAGATGTATTATTTTAAGTATTTTTGTTGCGTTATGCTTTTTCTATGTTTACACATTGTAGTCAGTTTAGAGTACTGCCATTTGAACGTTTGAGTTACAATGTAAACTATCCTCGTTGTCAATGGTCTGCTGTGTTATACTTAAACAGAAAACGAACAAATTTTTCAACGACCTAAAATTTCTTCTGGGCAAATCAAAGGTTCCATTTGTTTTCATGGCCGACAGAGCCGGGTGTAAGGGGAAGGCGTGGCGGAGGTGGCAGGGCAGTGCTGAAGGTTGTGGAAGATTTCTTTTTTGCACCTCCTGTCAAGTCGTCTCGTCGGCCGGCGTCTTCGAGTTTTGAAGAAGCAGGGCAGTGACAGAATCCGGTGGTACATGACTGAGACAGCAGAGCTCCAAGGTGGTTGGAGGAGTGCCCATGCATTGGCGCTGAAATTAGCAAAATCTCGTGACCCCACCGTTCCACTCCATCCTTTGAGGTGTTCAGAGTTTAACGACTCTTTCAGCGGGTTGCCTCTCCTGTTGTACTGCCTATGGGGCCTCCTCTGACCAGCTTGGAGTATGTGTATGGCTTACGGTGGTCACACGGCGGATGTATTTCGTGGCTGCTGTTATGAGGATTTGGGTTTATTGCTCAAAGGTTTTTGGTCTAGGCTCAAAACGCTCTATCCGTTCTTCAACTTCGGCATGTGTAAGCAGCCACAGTTTGCTTTGCAGAAATTCCAGCTTGGCTTCGGTGCAGATACTATAAGTGGCACTTCGATGCCTATTTGCACAACGGCTGGGCAATATTGACTTTGGGGGAAAGGTCCAAGCGTGATTCGTGAAGCTGATAGGATGCTTCTTCTGTTATCTTTTGAGAGGAAGCAGAGGTGCAGATTGTGGTCTGTGTTCCACATTGTGGAGGAGAAAGTATCGGATTTTTTGGGGTCGAAGAGCAGATGGACATCGTCAATCGAGGCCCAGTCTGCCAGTTGCTTGCCTGCTGCATTATTTGTGTGCTATCCCCAATCTGCATTGTCACCGTTATACTGCCGGATGAGGGAGGGATGGGAGCGTGGGATTAACCATTCGGTGTTCGGTGGCTTATGGACATAAGTCAGGGATATTCGGCCTACTCTTACTACGGTGTGAAAGGTTCCTGTGGCCTTCTTTATCTCAATGACCGGCATCTGATGTATGTGGCAATACAGCCCTTCGCTGCGTCGACAAGAGGCGGTGAGGTTGTAGCCATGGATCCGGTACCTTGCGGCATTTTCTTTGATTCCGGCACGAGCCTCTTGCAGAGCGATGACATCTATTTTGTTGTCGTTGAGTATCTTCGAGAGTTATTCACACGTAGATGTTGACAATGTCTCTGCATTCAGCTGGTGGATGCGGAGGACCGACCAAAAACGTATTTGACCTTGGCCCTGTCGAGGCCAATTTTTGTACGTTGCTAGTTATAGCAGGTGATCGATGTTGTGACGTCTGGTGACCTATTGACGATGTTCGTTGTGTTGATGAGCAGCACATAACGTGTAGGCACAGAAACACTTGACAGGAGCAAGTGGCATGAAGGCTGTAGCTTTGTGCCGAAATCAAGGTGATATCAGATTTCCAATGCAATAAAGTTACACTTCACACACCTGGGTACAGATTTTGTTTAGTAAATAAACTGAAGTTTTTAAAATGTTCAACCATAGCAGAAGGAGAAATATTCACCCGTTAAAAAGTGTTTATCGGCACTGACATAAAACCCAGTCAATACCCTAAGCAGCCCATTCAGATTTGTGGAATGTACGCTAAATTGGCATTAAATGACTGCACCTAATTTGGACTGTTCATTTCTCGTGTTGTAAGGAATGCAATGGTATCAATGCTAATGGTACATGATTTAATATCTTGAAATATGTGTATAGATAAATTCCAGACATTTTAAATCCACCAATGGATAAACACCTCCCCATGCCATATCGCTCATGGGTTTTTACTTCACTATGCAGGTTGGTGATGGGAACAGAGAGCAGAACCGGTTCTGATATCACTCGCCACTGATGTTAGCAGCGACTTAGGCTAGACCTCGGCCTGCCAGGTTTATATAATAATTTGTTTTTTATCCAGCGTAATTCATGCAATTGCATCCCACAACGCTGCATACCAATGATCTAATTTCGTACACAGATAATACAAAAACAAAAGCCACTACTTAGCAAATAAAAAAGACATGAATACATAAATAAAGAAAATAATCACGGAGAAAATAAATTAAAATAAATAAATCCGTTCGGTCTCCATACGCTAGACCACAATCCCAACATTTCGCCGGATTTTGGAGAACCTTCACTGGAGGGGTGGTGGAGTGGCCAAAACGTTACGAGTCAGTTGGGCAATAATGTAAATGCCTATTTTCCAGTATATGCCAGGACAAATAAATAGGCCAGCATGCCAACAATTGTACCATCACTCCACCCTCAATTGATTTATAAGTTTTCAATGACATTCCCCCGTGAAAACAAACTGTAAACACATTTAGTATCTGTGATAAAACGCTAGGGAGAAAAAGGCCTCGAGTCAACACCCCAAAGTGAGCTTATGTTCAAGAAGCCCAACTTGAGAACCTTCGAGTGCTATTCCCACAAGCATGACAATAAAACGCAAGCTTCAGCAGTATGACGCAGAGATCTCCATGGATTCAAGATGTTTCAGAAATCTCTATTTTTATTAATACACAATCATTTGCCGTCTTGCACTAGATAAGTTTATTTTATAATATTTTTGTGCCAACTTTATAATGTTTGCATTGCCCAAGCAGGTTGAATTTTTTTCTTCCATTGACTGCTATGCAACACAACAAGTATTCATTCTGTTAACGCAACGAGTGACGACAATTCCCGCCAACAAAGTAGTTATTTTAACCCAACTATGACCGTGGAAATGTTATCAATCATGACAACTACCCACGGAATGCCGATGAAAGAATGAAGACAGACTGAGATAATTATTTAGTCACGTCATTGGAGACTGCAGTGCACTGACGAACAACAAAAATGGTTATGGGCTATTCTGTACCGTGCAATTTACTTAGTTTCCCGATTGGCTTATCTGATAATATTGGGGGGTTGGGGGTAATTACACACCCTTCTATTTTAGATCGACATTTACTAAGAATGACCTTAATTTTTAACTGCTTTAGTAGACTGGACTAGAAATTTTTTTGACAATTAAATTATCGCCGTCTAGATTCTCACTGAAAACACTGAATACAACTGATCGCAGCGCGAAAGAAGTTCAACACACACACGCATACATGACATTTAATCTTTGATGCAAGTCACACATGGCAGAGCCCCCCGCCCCCCTCTTACCCACAGGCCGACACCAAGAACAAACACAAAGTAGCAGACGATCACGGCGATGTCGGCCGCATTGTTGATGCTGTTGGTGCTTTTAAACGGAGGGGTCGTCGGCATCCCCGTGAGCGTGGTCGTGGTCGATTCCATGGTGGCACGCGTACGGATTTCACGACGACGCCACACGTTCAAGACGAAAATCGTTCCCGATTCAGGTGCGGGGGTGCTTGGAAGAAAGTGAATGGAGAATGCATTGTGGTGCGGGACAGGCAAGGAAGGGGTTTATATCTCGCAGTGTTAATCATCGACAGGGAGGAGCTTAAAGGTGAATGCAGACTCCACCTATGCTCGTGGCAAAGAATGTACAAAAATCCCACGGCGAATTGTAAACTCAACTAAAACTAAACTACATTTTATTGTACCAGGCAAGTCATGTCCACGTACTCCCGTCCGCAAGCATCACGTGGAAATTCATAGCAGCCAAATACTCTGAACGCTTGTTTCTAAATGTGGAGGGAAAAAACGGAGGATCTGGATAAAAATCCACATGACCATGGGGAGAACGTGAAAACTCCAAATAGATTCATTTATCCAAAGTAATGTACACATACTCTTGTCCGTAAGCATACTTTTGTACCAATGGTTGCTGGTAAGGCTTAATTTATCATCCAATATTTTCCGTAATTGTGGGAGTACAAGGTACACATATCCATTCTAATTCTACGTTATTGTACCCATCAACAGGTTAATGGGGAAATAAGCTGACATGGATGTGGTGTGCAAAAACTATTCCATGAACAGTGTTGCAAACTGTGCCGGTTGAAATTAAACACAGGTTATAGTTATCGTGTGAATGTCGGAGGAGGCATCAGGCAAGATAAGTACATTTATAGACACGCAACTCTTATATCAGAATGTTTATGATAACCTAGGTTATCACGAATGCGCATTATTCATACATTGTGAGCTCAATTGAACATTTACGTCTTGCATGTTCTACTGAATTGGTTAAATGTCTGTGAAGAGTCTCGAACATCGCGCAGTGGCAGTTAACTCCAGGCCAATGGACCTCTAAGTAGGTGAGTGGGGGGGGGGGTAAGTAGGTAAGTAGGTGAGTGGGTGGGTGAGTGGATGGGTGAGTGGGTAGGTGAGCTCCAAGCCGATGGACCTTTGAGTAGGTGAGTGGGTGAGTAAGTAGGTGAGTGGGTGAGTGAGTGGATGGGTGAGTGAGTGGGTAGGTGAGCTCCAGGCTGGTGTACCTCTAAGTAGGTGAGTGGGTGAGTAAGTAGATGAGTGGGTGAGTGAGTGGATGGGTGAGTGAGTGGGTAGGTGAGTTCCAAGCCGATGGACCTCTGAGTAGGTGAGTGGGTGAGTAAGTAGGTGAGTGGGTGGGTAGGTGAGTTCCAAGCCGATGGACCTCTGAGTAGGTGAGTGAGTGAGTAATTATATGAGTGGGTGGGTGAGTGGATGAGTGAGTGGGTAGGTGAGTTCCAGGCCGGTGTATCTCTAAGTAGGTGAGTGGGTGAGTAAGTAGGTCAGTGGGTGGGTGAGTGGATGAGTGAGTGAGTGGGTAGGTGAGTTCCAAGCCGATGGACCTCTGAGTAGGTGAGTGGGTGAGTAAGTAGGTGAGTGGGTGAGTGGGTGAGTAAGTAGGTGAGTGGATGGGTGAGTGGATGGGTGAGTGAGTGGGTAGGTGAGCTCCAGGCCGATGGACCTCTGAGTAGGTGAGTGGGTGAGTAAGTAGGTGAGTGGGTGAGTAAGTAGGTGAGTAGGTAAGTAGGTGAGTGGGTGAGTGAGTGGATGGATGAGTGAGTGGGTAGGTGAGCTCCAGGCTGATGGACCTCTGAGTAGGTGAGTGGGTGAGTAAGTAGGTGAGTGGGTGAGTGAGTGGATGGGTGAGTGAGTGGGTAGGTGAGTTCCAAGCCAATGGACCTCTGAGTAGGTGGGTGGGTGAGTAAGTAGGTGAGTGGGTGAGTGAGTGGATGGGTGAGTGAGTGGGTAGGTGAGTTCCAGGCTGATGGACCTCTGAGTAGGTGAGTGGGTGAGTAAGTTGGTGAGTAAGTTGGTGAGTGGGTGAGTGAGTGGATGGGTGGATGGGTGAGTGAATGGGTAGGTGAGTTCCAGGCTGGTGTACCTCTAAGTAGGTGAGTGGGTGAGTAAGTAGGTGAGTGGGTGAGTAAGTAGGTGAGTGGGTGGTTGAGTGGATGAGTGGATGGGTGAGTGAATGGGTAGGTGAGTTCCAGGCTGGTGTACCTCTAAGTAGGTGAGTGGGTGAGTAAGTAGGTGACTGGGTGGGTGAGTGGATGGGTGAGTGAGTGGGTAGGTGAGTTCCAAGCCGATGGACCGCTGACCGCGAAGCTGCGAGGTCCAACTCTCGCTGCCTGAGTGTGCGGACTGATCCGGTGGTCGCCATGAGCTGCCGAACGACGGTGGCGATGATTGATAACGAAGTGTACCGGCACACACATGCCCATCAGATAGAGTGGAGCAGATTTGTGGAGATGCTCGTATATGAATGAGCACAGCTTGAGTGAAAGGAAAATATACCAAATGGATCATTAATGTGGACGTGAACAAAGAAATTGGAACAAAAGAAATGAAGTGCACAAAAAAGCGTGCTTCGAATTACTGAATGAGGAAAATGTATGAGAGAGCAAATGCCAATTAGAGCCATTGACTTACAAAAAAAACAAGTGTGTTTGTTTGGGCAGGATATGCTGCTCAATGGGACGATGGCCTGGGGTCAAGATTAACGACAGAGTGGCAGCCACAGGCCGGGACACATCCGAGAGGACGACGACCATGGAGGTGGAGTGATGAGATCGGCTGATGCGCCGGAGCGAGATGGATTGTGGTATCGCAAGACTGAGAGATACAGGGAGACCTTCGTTCAGTAGCGTGTAAAAGGTTCTGTTGTGGTGATCAGTTGGATGTATATTGGGGTCCACCTAGTTGCGAGCATTATTTGGATTTGAGTAATAGCAGCGTGAGATAAGACGCGGACCACGATTGGCTACAGGCAAATGGGTGGTGGTACGTTGGGTCCCCGGATACTTGTGAGCAATGCATTCGAAGGAGCCTGGGGGAGTTGATGTGCTGTGTCCAGGCCGAGTCATGACCTGGGATGATCACGTTGCAGGCCGCCCTCCTGGTGTGCCCAGCGTGTTATTGTGCTGGCGTGTCGGTGAGTCGGCGTGAATAAACGTGCACCATTGTGTTTCTTCAACGTCGCCTGGAGGCTGCACGTGTGCGCTGTAGCTTGAGGAGGTGACAGACACGTGGGGAGTTCTGTTACCCTCGAGTAAAGAAAAGTAGGCTGTGATTGGAGTCCTCGAGCGACAGATGCGGAGCAGAAACAAGAAGGCAACACATGAGTCCTACTGAACTCTTGACGATTTGATTTGATGATGACTAACTCCTGTGTTTCCTCGGTGAGGGTCACGGCCAGAAGAACGAGACACAGTGAGCACGGGTTACAAGTGGAGAGATCGTGGTGGTGGTTGTTGATGGTAATATTTGGGTGAACATGCCATGGCATTAAATAAATGTACAACATATCTCCAACTTCTTGGTTCTTTCGGTAAAGTCACGTAGAAGGGAAATAATAAAATAATAAAAATAAAACATAATAAAATAATTCTCACGACGTTTCGGCCACAACGCAAGCAGCCGTCCTCAGGTGAAGAACAGGTATGTCGGGAAGACAGCGTCTGAATGAAACACCACCAGGCTTGGAGCATATCCCTGCAGTCACGAAAGCTTTAAATCGAAATATCTGCAACTATTTATTTTACACTCAAGCAGTTTCATCCAGGATCCAGGCAATGCAACCTCAGAAAAATAAAACATCAATTCACATTGTATTTGATTTCAAAGAACATGTTCTAGCCGTTCAGTTATGCCAACCCAATTTGCTCCTAATCCTATAATTTTATTAAGGTTTTCATTACAATTTTCTCATTTTGATTAATTATTCTGGACATTTTTAAAAGAGGGGTCATTACAGCATGTCAACCCGATACAAAAAATACGTATCCTGTTTTTATGTACAATTTATATATGTGTCTGTCCATGAAATGCCAAACTCCAAAGTAATGCATTCTATTATTTGAGTGGTTATGGACACAACTGTTAACTTTGAACCCTAATACGTCATCCTAAAGCAATCCACCCAATCTAGTGCATCGTCGGCTAGATAACATGGTTGCCTAACACCAGTGGTCGTTCAATGAGCTCTATCTCTTGGTCATGACCGGGTCATGGGATTGTTTTAGGTAATGTCTTACTCTCAGTGTGTGTCTGCTACATTTGTTTTCGAGTGGCCTGCCTACGCACAACTCTAAACATCAATGAAACAGAGTAACTTCATTCATATCATTTGGGTCTTTCGGTAAAGTCACGTAGATAAGTCAAGATTTAGAGTAACATCCTCTTCAAGATGAAACTGTTTTTAAAGTAATTGCTAAGATACACAACTATGTAGTGTCGTAAAGCATTTGGTGCTTTACAATACACCATATACTTCATTTCAAGGTCGCTAGCTATATGTTATTTTGTAGAATTGTTCATTTGTAGCTAAAGGACCTGCATAGGAAAGCAATTCGGCTGCAGTCACGTGCAAACAACTAATACAGTACATTAAAACTTTACAAAATACCATTTGGAAGACGTCTACAATCAAGCAGAGGTGCAATGCCCAGTACGATGGCATTGTGCCGTTTCAGTTATTTTCTCTCTACTGTTACAACTACCGTGCCCGTGGTTTACTATCGCTGTGAACATCAGGTTATTGATTCCTCCGCTCATGTTGAGGTCTCGGTCGACCAAACCGTGTCCAAAGCGTCTCACCGCAGACGACAACGCTTCTCTTTGCTCTTCTTTCCTCAACTTTGGAATTCCGTCCTACCGACTCTTTTGCCAAGTTCTTATGAATCCTGCTCAATTCAGGAAACCTGTTGACGCATAACCATCAGACTTGGCGTTTTGGACTTTTTGGGCCTGTGCTCATAAACTGTGAATAACAAAAAAAATCCCAAGCGTGACATCAATTGGGCTTCTGCACTTGCTTTAGTTGGTTTACAATTGTCCATTATATTTACAGCCATTTTTTAGTCCCTTACTAGAATAAAGGCATTTACCTACACTGTGTCAGTCATTGCTGGTCAGTGCAGGTTGGTGAAGCAAGGGACCCAGGACCTGTGCAGACATCACTCGTCACCAATGTCCTCCCTGACCGAGAATCGAACTCGATGTCAGCGGGTTTGTAGTGCAGTGCTTCGTGCACTGTGGCCACCCCCTCATATTGTGTACCGTTGGCCATGATCTAGCTGGATTGAAGGCCTCGCCACTAGCTCCACCTCTGCGGATTCACATTAGTTCTCAGAACCAATGATCAAACCATGCTGTTTTAAAAAGTACAGGGGCACTGGGCAAAACTGGCATGGTTTTTCCCACCCCGTAGAGTTCCAGTATGTTAGGCAAGTGCAAGTCAAGTTTCACCTACCCCTCTGATAGAAAACAGACGGTACTGTGCTAGATTACATCACTCAACCTATGAAGAAAAGTAAGTGTACAACTCGTAACGAGAAGGGATGATGGTCGATTAAGGCAAGGAATGGAACGTTTCCAAGAGGTCGCCCACTGAGGAGATGGAGCGTTTAAATCAGCTCGTTCACAAGTGCTGGTGGATTATTACGCCGCGGGATCATGGGAGATGGCAGCGGCCTTCGAAGGCCTTCATCCAGCATAGCTGAATATGATAAAAAAAATATTGTGGTTAAAGGTTGTGTATATTGCACTGCATTATACACACCCCCAGCATGTTAACATGACTATAAAATACGTATGTTTACACTCCCTTTATAATCTAGCTACCGCCCTTATTTAAACATCTGGTAATCCGTTGTGCAATGGGTTGACTCCATGGATCGGAAAGTCATAAATCAAGTTTCAAGGCAACTGCGGTTTAACGGGCTCCCCAGGGCCAAAGATGTTATCTCATTTGCCTGGTGTGCAGGAGGTCGTCAGTTTGATCCTGACCCCGACTCCTGTAAATTTGGAGTTTGCTTGTTCTCCCTGTGGTTGCACGGATTTTTCTCCGGGTCGTCGGTTTTTGCCCTTCGCATTTCGAAACGTGCGTTTAGATTGTTTTGCCGCTATAATTTCCCACATGATAAGCCACTTCAATGAGTTATCATGTGTGGCCAGGTCACCTCTAAAAATGTAGCTAATAGATACATAAATAGTTTAGTTTTTTAGAGTATATGAGTTCAGAATACGGTTGTGTGAAATATGATGCCAGGTGGTGGATTAAGATAAGTAGAAAGGTGCTTGTTTAACGACACACTGAAATGTGAATTGCATGTACAAAAGCTCTCAGCCTTTTCCAGGCCACCAACTCCAAAGAACTGTGTGTGTGGCCATTTTCACAAATCGTCATCTCCATACATCGGGTGCTCAAAAGCATATTGTAACAGCAAAAACATTTGCTGACCCTACTGAACTGATGAGTCCTAATAAGGGTTAAAACGAGTCAACAGTTGTGTTTTAGCTGCCTGTTTGCTAACCACATTTTCTCCACTCTTTTGAGTTGGTGGTTTAAAAATAATAAATGGAGCTGGTGCAGATCTCTGTTGTTAATTATTTTTTGTTCCTGGCCTGCACTCTTACTTCTTGTTATGTAATTTACAGGTTTCAATATGCAATTAGAGAGGTGTTTGCAAATGTATCTGGCTTTTGATGTTAATGTCAAAGATTATTGTGGTTAAAGGTCGTGTATATTGCACTGCATTGTTCACACACCCCTAGCGTACTGGCTGGAAAATGCATATGCTTACACTGCTTTTATTATCTAGTTACTGCCCTTGCTAACACACTGGTAATCTGTTGCGCAATGGTTTGGGTCCATGGATCTGTATGTCAGGCTGATGTTATAAGTAAATACAAAGGGCATTTTGAAGTGTCAAGGCAGCTGCGGGATAATGGCAGTGACGCGAACTCGACTGTTGCGGGACAAATGCTCAGTGGTCCTCTGCGTTAACCATGGCCTGGTGTTTGTCATGAATAAAACGTTCAGGGGATTAAATGTTCTATATTAGTTGGCTTGATGTACATTACTAGAGGAGCGACGATTAGGTAGTTAAGTAGCTTAGTAGATTCTAGATTTGAAGCTTTCGTGACTGCAATGATTCATATTCTTAGGTTTTTTCGGTAAAGTCACGTAGGTAAAAAAATGTAAATTAATAAAAGTAAAATAAAACAAAATAAAAAATCACGACGTTTCGGAAGCAACACAAGCCTCCGTCTTCAGGTGGAACCGTCACAGCCACGACAGCTGTATCAAGTAAATGAGAGATCACAAGAAATACCACCCCGTATATATAATGGTTGAGGGGGGAAGGGCCAGGAACGGCACACTTTTTATTAATATGGTAAGGTGAGGCTTAAGACTAAGAATAGACTCCATAAATTAATAAAAAGTGTGCCGTTCCTGGCCCTTCCCCCCTCAACCATTATATATACGGGGTGGTATTTCTTGTGATCTCTCATTTACTTGATACAGCTGTCGTGGCTGTGACGGTTCCACCTGAAGACGGAGGCTTGTGTTGCTTCCGAAACGTCGTGATATTTTATTTTGTTTTATTTTACTTTTATTAATTAACATTTTTTACCTACGTGACTTTACCGAAAAAACCTAAGAATATAGCTTAGTAGACTCAAATATTCTAATCACATACTTACCGTATTTGGGATATGTGTTTATGGACCTCGTAAAATTGGCAAATGTCCTAACATCCTGTCTCCCGAAGGCAGGAAAACCCCGTAAAAGCCAAGTAAATCGTGACATGGCTGATGATGCCAATACTGTCACTAAGCTGGCCAGTTGGAGTACCCACGCTTTACCCCCAGTGCCGGATTATCCTCGTAGCAAAAGTAGCTACAAATGCTACGGACCCCGCACTTTCAAGGGCCCCGCGCTAAATGCTTTCAAGCTATTATTTCTGGTTTAGTGATTCTGCACTTGCTCTATTACTATAGTACTATACTGCCTTCAAATTTATGAACGACTGGGTGTTTAAGGTTAGCGATTTGTCATATTATCTGGCTGTATAGTTAAGGAAAAAATACAATTGCTTTACTAAGCATGTAAATTTTTGTTTAATATTTACGTGTTTATTTATTTATTTAGGGCCCCTTTATAACATATGCTACAGGCCCCGCACTAGCTTAATCCAGCACTGTTTACCCCATTGCACGCAACCTGCCAATAAACTAACTTAAGATTTATCCTGCAACCTTTGGATTGCAAGTCCAGTGTGCAAATCATTACATCCTTATTTGAATAACATAATAGTCAAATAACATTATCGATAGGCAAATAACATGATAGGCAATGTTATACACGTAGGCATATATCTATCAGACTATTGAGCCAAAAGAGAAAAAAACCCACTATTTAATTGGCTTAATGAATAACACAGAGTACCTATAAAGTTGGCAGAATAATTGCTACTGCTCAATGCAGCTTCATCGAGGCCATATTTGGTAACTTTTGAATAACTTAAACGTTTACATATAAACACAATTGCTGTTCTATAATGCACATTTTTTAACGGCATTTCAAAAGATAATAATATTTGACATACAGGTGAACACTCTGAGCGTGAAAACTTTGAGAAAATGTGTTTAAAAATCCAGTGTACAGGTCTTCCAAAGTAATCAAATGTCAGGTTGGCAGAGCTACTGGCCGAGGTGAAGGAGGGAACACGGCGTAGGAGAGAGGGTCTGACGGGACGTGTGTCCATCGGAGTGACACGAAATAGTTCCAGAGGCTCAAATGGTTTGGAACCACAACTGCTCTGTGGCATAGAGTGGCCGTCTAGAACTTTCAAGGGAGGGGGGGGATCAACTGCTGCTTGTGACCCCCCTCCTCCACTCCGTCTGCGCTTCTGAGTGAGTCACGAAGGGCAATCCATGAACTGAGAATAAGCTTATTCTTTGGTTCTTTCGATAAAGTCACGATGAGAGAAAAATAATAATAATAAAGTAAATAAAAATAATACAAATGTAAAATAAAAAAATAATTGTTTTATTATTATTTTTATTATTTTTATTAGTTTTAGCGTCAATTTGATTCACTTTAACATTTATTCTTTTTCTTCTTCTATCTACGTGACTTTATCGAAAGAACCAAAGAATATGACTTCCTGCAGTCACAAAAGTTGTAAGTGAAACAAGCTTCACGAAAGTTCTGGATGCTTGTGTGAGTTGACTCGTGCGTGCATGTAGAAGTGAAGACAGACCACCCCCCCAGTGGGCCTGGTCTTGTTTGTTGAAGGGTGCCGTGTTACAAGTGTTAGATTGTTAGAACACGTAGCCCCGGACCAGAGGGGAATGAAAGGGGAGGTGGGGGCACAGAGGGGGTACAGCTGCAACCATGGGCACAGAGCTCTCGACAAGCATGAGTTCACCACCAGGTCAAGGTCGAGGCCGTCTTGGGGAGATTTTTTTTATGAGGTCATAAACACCACAGACATTTCATTACTCATCACAATCAGGAATGTGTGTCGGAGTAGCATGTGTGTAATAATGATGCTTGATTGTGAAATATTTCACAAGAGTGTCCGTTTTAATTTAGATTAGCATGACGCAATTGAACCGTATTACAAAACAGCTACCTTATACTTTTACAAATAGTAACAGTACATAGATACTCATTGCACTTGCCTTTTTAGTCGACGACTTAATTATTGCAACATTATTGTAACCTGCAGTGCCATTTGTTATCGGATTAAATGTACTTTGATCTGTTTTACAAATGTTTGCTGACTTGGGAATTTTTGGGCAAATAAAAAAAGTATATGTATATGATTACCATATATGGCATTTATTGCATGTTTAGGGTATCCAATAGATGGAACTCTAAGATAGCCCATTTTGAGGATATTTAACCTACTCTTCGATGCTGGCCAGACGTTTTTTACCCCACCACACGTGACCCGCCAATTGAAGAACTGGTGTACTTATTTACACTGCTGAGTGGACAGTGTTGGCTCGTGATGATCATGCCGAGTGGGGGGTTACAGCAGTCGTTTGTCATTTGGCAAGAGGCAAATCCTTTCCAAATGCAAACTCTTTGTGTTTTCATAAGGGGCCGTTCATAAATGACGTCATGCAACTAGGGGGGGGGGGGTCAGACATTTGTGACGATGTGTGACGAGGGGGGGGGGGGGGTGTGAGAAATGTGACGTCACATCAAAATGCGCAACTTTAATAAATAAATATAGACAACACGTTCTACTTAATAAAATTGACTTTATTATAAATGTTTTCTCCTACAACATCAGAGTGCAGCGCCACATTAAATACGCACTATAATGACAATAGTTTAAAGCGATTTGAAGCATGTTTTATTTTGGGGGGGGGGGGGGCAGAGCTTTGTGACGTCATATTTGAGGGGGGTCTGACTCTTGTGACGCCGTGTGACGAAGGTGGGGGGGGGTCAAAATGGTCCAAAATCGCGTGACGTCATTTATGGACGGCCCCAATGTCGCTCATTGGGCCTTAATTGGCAAAATAAACAATCGTTTCAAATAGTTTGGTTTCATTTCTGAGCATCGACAGCCTCAGCTTGTATTCAAAGACACGCATGCAGAATGGGGGAGAGTATGTTTTCGAGAAAGGCACTCCAGTGCACTGACCGATTATTAACCCAGGGGGAATTTGAAAGCCAGATATGATGGTTGTGGGATAGGTCCACTGTAAAAGCGAATTGTAATGGCTGGGCGTTGGCTTGGCAATATGTAACTAACTACGAGATCCAGCAACAGTAAGCCATGGTGAGGTGTCATGGCATAAGTGGCATTGACCATGGTGACCTTTTCACCTTTGACCTTGGTGTAGTTTTTTGTTAAGGTCTCGTCACAATAATCATTCAACAATGTATTAATAAGGCATCGTGGATGTATTACATAAAGTTTGCATTAAAAGCAACGTCGATGTTGGCATGGTGTAACGATTCCCACTTTTGAAATAAAAGGTAAAGAATACAAATGTTTCATGAATGTATGTTTTAATGTTTGACTCATTGTGGTAACAAAACATGTAACAAAAAATAATCCCCAATTTTATTCCAGATTTTCTACCAGCATTGTGGCATGAGACAAAGTGCACAGACAGAAATTTCACAGAGCAGTGCAGCGTTAGAGAACAGCCAATATAAGCAAGCATTATATAACTGCTTCTGTGATGCCTTACATCGACTTCGTATGGACTTTCCCACATGTCCTGCTCTAGAAATGTTCACCAAATCCTATTGCAGTAAAACTCAAACATGTTTTTATTCTCGGAGCTATCATTTGTTGTGGCAATATGAAGTGGAAAACCAGATGCATTCTCATTGTGGGGTTTTATTTGCTGTTGTTGTCGTCATCAATGTGCTACAGTTGAGAACCCTGTACAATAGCAGACATCTGAAACCCTGAATTTGAAGCCAGCATCTCAGCAGTGTCGGCTCAGTACTGACCACCAGAGGTGGGACAAAGTCATTGTTGTGCAAGTCCAAGTCGAGTCTGAAGTCATCCAATTCATGACTCGAGTCTGACTCGAGTCCAAGTCACATGACTCGAGTCCACACCTCAGAGGTGGGACAAAGTCATTGTTGTGCAAGTCCAAGTCGAGTCTGAAGTCATCCAATTCATGACTCGAGTCTGACTCGAGTCCACGTCACATGACTCGAGTCCACACCTCAGAGGTGGGACAAAGTCATTGTTATGCAAGTCCAAGTCGAGTCTGAAGTCATCAAATTCATGACTCGAGTCTGACTCGAGTCCAAGTCACATGACTCGAGTCCACACCTCAGAGGTGGGACAAAGTCATTGTTGTGCAAGTCCAAGTCGAGTCTGAAGTCATCCAATTCATGACTCGAGTCTGACTCGAGTCCACGTCACATGACTCGAGTCCACACCTCAGAGGTGGGACAAAGTCATTGTTATGCAAGTCCAAGTCGAGTCTGAAGTCATCAAATTCATGACTCGAGTCTGACTCGAGTCCAAGTCACATGACTCGAGTCCACACCTCAGAGGTGGGACAAAGTCATTGTTGTGCAAGTCCAAGTCGAGTCTGAAGTCATCAAATTCATGACTCGAGTCTGACTCGAGTCCAAGTCACATGACTCGAGTCCACACCTCAGAGGTGGGACAAAGTCATTGTTGTGCAAGTCCAAGTCGAGTCTGAAGTCATCAAATTCATGACTCGAGTCTGACTCGAGTCCACGTCACATGACTCGAGTCCACACCTCTACTGACCACTGAGCCACCCGGCCACCTCAACAATATATGTCTCGTTAAATGTTTGTCATTAACCTCAAACAAGACGAATGATCTCGAACAAACGGGGTGACACAAAAAATGCGAGCCGTGAAGCTGGTGCAAGATTAAAGTGAGTTGGAAATATTTCACTCTACCCCCCCATCGATTTTTAGAAAGACGACGAGGGAACTAGAGGTCAAATTAAAAAGTGCAACATTTCACGTACATGTGGATCTCGGTGCCAGATCTATATGCAACAGCAAAAAATAACACAGGGCAAGTTTATTGTTGGAATAAAAGTGCTTGTCAGCACGTTACATGCAGAGGACCCTGGCCTCAGAGGACGCGCGTCGCCTGATGAGTATCGGTTGACGGACTTTTGAAGCATTCTACCGTTGTCATAGGGTCCAGACAACGCCTGTTTTTTTATACCTCAATACAGATTAGATTAGATGGTGGTGGTCAAAGTTTATTTGTGCTTACAGCTATTGAATGCTGGTGATTTTGCAAATGGTACCCTGCAAGAAAAACAGGTCTGACTGTCCTCTACTGGAACATTATTGTTAGTATCACGTGAATAGATTTTGTGAACTACGGTACAGCTTTACGGCATGTGCACAATTTAAAGTAAAGTGCTCAATGTTTCTGTTCATGTTACATTTATTGTGCTGAAATAATAAAACGTAAATGCAAACATTCAAAGAATAATAATTACTGTCATCAGGCAGTGAAACGGTTATTTTAATCAGTTAGCTCAAAATCAATCTATATTTGAAGTTTTCGTGACTGCAGGGATCCATACTCTGTGGTTCTTTCGGTAAAGTCACGTAGGTATAAAATAAATTAAATCACGACGTTTCGATTGCAACACAAGCAATCATTATCAGGTGGGAAAATCATATCAAGAAATGTATTTGCTGAAGAAATCTTCTTGCTGTGGTTTTCCCACCTGATGATGATTGCTTGTGTTGCAATCGAAACGTCGTGATTTAATTTATTCTATACCTACGTGACTTTACCGAAAGAACCAAAGAGTACTCAAAATCAGTAGGACAATTTGTTATAATATTGGATGCTGGTTTTGGCAAACCATGACATGTTTATGCAATGCGTTTGATGGCTTGAGAATGAATATTGATGATTAATGCTGAGTCGAATGGTTGTGCAGCTGTTTGCTGAGTGCACTATGAAGCCAGCGACTTGAGTTCGTTCGCTTCCTGGCCACGGCTAACATCAGTGGAAAGTAAATATCTGAATCTATCATGGGCGTCGTTTTCCCCTTTGTCAGCCTCACCTTCAGCGTGGTGAAGTTTGGTCAAACAACCCCCATCCCATGACAGATGCGGCATGATAAAAGCCTTCATCCAGTTGTAAATATGTATTGTTTTAACCATTGCTGGCTTGTCCGTATCCAATCTAATTGGAACATTTTTAAATGGTAAGGAAAACATGGAAATAAGCGAAGCATCCGAGTGACATGCATCACATCCAACGAATTGTTTTTCTTTGTATTCTGACCGCAAGTATTGTGGTTAATACAGACATAGTTAGACGAGGTATTTCTGGCTCTGCGATCTTGCATTTACTTGCAAATTCCATCTCTAGCCCCGCCCACTCCAAGCATATACAATCTTTGGCTGCAGGAGCTCTCTCGCTCTATTTCTTCCTGCCTCAGCAGTCCGCCTGCTGTATTTGTTCACCTGAGGACGATTGCTTGTGTTGCGATCGAAACGTCGTGATTTTTTCATCATTTTATTATTTTTCTATCTACGTGACTTTACCGAAAGAACCAAAGAATACGGATATTTTTGTATAGGTCTTTTATTTATTTATTATAAACAAGCTTTACTACCCGGCTTCGCCCGAGACTTGGATTTTTGTCTTGGATTAATACGCGGCCTACGCGGAGGGTGGGGGGGGGGGGGATGCGTGACGTCAGCAGGCACACTGCGTGACGCTGCCGCATGCGGGTGACATCACAGATGTGACGTCACCGCTCACTTGCCGTGCAAAATATATGCATTATTGCGTCCCCCCCCCCCCCCCCCCCCCAAAAAATACAAAAGTACTTTTTTATAATTTTCGCATGGTGTACAGTCTGGAAAGTACCCACATGGCAAATTTGAAGTTTGTTGCATGTCGGGAATTATGCTAAACATTTCGAACAGACACACATTCACAAATTTCCCTTTAATATATGTAGACAACGGGCCAGCAAGAGATGACATTGTGAATTATTCCGCACGTCGTGGCCAGCAGGAGGCGCGCGTCATGCACCTGCGGCCCCCACCCACCACCCCTTCCAATCTGGGGAGCACCTTCGCTGCAATCCACTCCTCTCACTCCTCACCCACGCTCCCACCCCCGGCCATCACCCACTCCCATCCACCGTGCCCATTTCCTTTCACCCATCTGCTTCCCGTCGCCGTTAGTTGCATTCCCGACAATCCCATCAACGTTTTCCCTCCCACCACCCACCAGATCTCATCTGCACCCCCCACTTCAAGCTCGGTCTCTGGAACTCACGCTCTGCGGGACAACCGCTGCCACTCGGGAGGCCTGCTTCTCCCTTCATCTTGACGCCCTGGTCCTCACCCAAACTCTTGGATGTGTTCAATTAACACTGCAGCCCCTACTGCCCTCTCTTCTTCACGCTCTTCATTTGATCACTCTCCCCGCAACTACTGGCATGAAAGGTTGTGGTGGTGGTGTTGACATTCTCATCCTCTCTTTCTCGTCTCCAACCCCTCCACTCTCTGTGTTGCATCTTGATTATTGCTCTGTCGAGTGCCAACTCTCTTCTGTTTCCTTCCATCATTCCATTTCTTTCCTTATAATGCATTACTCACCTTTGTCCTTCCCGCATCTTTCTTCGACAATCCCGACTTCCTGCTTGCCTCTATTCTCGCTCTCTCCCAAACCCCTCGTTCTCTTGGGTGACTTCAGCCTCCACCTCAATTCACCCTCCATTACCGCAGTTCTCCATCTCTCCAAGCGGTTCCTTTAATCTCCACTTTCTTCCATTCCCTCCCTACCCATACACCAGGCAACATTCTGGACTTAATTTTCCTCTGCGATTGCACAGCTTCCCCCATCACCGCTGAACTCCACCCCCTTCCGATCACCTTCTCCCACTTTGACCATCACGTTGCCCTCTCCTCCCACCTCTATCCCCCCACCCCCTCGCCCCATTCTTCATCGCAATCTCCCTATTCTTGATCCATCTTTGCTGATCTCCATCTTATCATATTCACCAGATGATGCCTCTTCTGCGCTCGCTTAGCAACTCTCTTCCTCTCTCGACACTCTTGCGCCTCTGCATTCCTTTCCCCCTATCCCCTCGACCCCCCCTCGGTCACGACTTTCTCTCTTAAACATGACCGGTGCTCGGTCCACAGAGCCGAGCGCTGCTGGACAGCCGATCCCTCAGCGCAGATTCACGTACGTCGCCTTTCTCTTCTTTCGAAATTTCTTTCAGATCACGAATATGCGAAAATCAGTCGTACTTGATATACCTCATCTCTTCGCTTGCCCCACACCCTCGTCTACTCCCTCTCCACCATCAGCAACTTCCTCCATCCCTCCTCCCAATGCCCTTCCTCTCCTCCCAATTGCCCCTTCCGTTCTGGTCTTCTCCCACTATTCCTCTTATAAGATTGAACTTATTCGGTCGTCCAACGTGTCTAACCCCTGCCCCCCCCCCCCCCCACTGCTCTGTCTCTTGCCCGTTCCTCTCCTCTATGCGCACACTGTCCCTCCTATCTCCACCTTCACCCTGACTTCTCCTGGCTGAGCTCTCCATGGTCATTTCCAGAACTCACCCAACCTCTCCCCCCCCCCCCCTCTTGACCCCCATCCCTGCCTACCTTCTTCCTTGCCTTCTCCCTCTTTATCTTTCTCTACCTTGAGACTCTTTTTTAACTCCTCCCTCTCCAACGGTGTCTTCCGCTCCACCTTCAAATCCTCCATCATTTCTCCTCCCCTCAAAAACCCTTCACTTGACCCCACCATTCCTGGCAATTACCACCATTTCTATTTATTTCGCCTTACTTTAAAAAAATTCTGGAACGTCTTCTTCATGAACGATTCTCACTCCGAAATTATTCTCACTTCCTCTGTCCCCAATTCCAATTCGGTTTCCGCCCTCTCAATTCCACCGAAACAGCCCTCCTCAATGTCCAGCACCATCTAGCAAACACACCTTTCCAAACTCCTTCAACAGAAGCTCTATAACTGTTTTAAATATGAAAGTGCGCTGGACCTCACGATGAAAGTGCACTGTAAAATGAACCAATTTACATAATTGGCCAGAGTAATGCATGTGTGTCTATTCTGTGGCTTGAATCTGATGTGATAATTTCCCTCAACCTAATTAATATTGTGATTACTATTAAATACTAGTTTTTTTCCCCCTGAAAGTCCTGCTTGAGAAATAATCTGTTCAGATCTCTTGCGGAGCAGTACAAGCCTGCATGTTAGAGAATGGTCCATGGAAGTGGAAACCACGAAGCTACTTCTGATATTCTTTCAAGTGACCTCAGATATACACGATGGGGGGCAACACTTTCCCGTCCACCCCATCACAACAAAGTAATGTTTGTCAAAGTAAGTGCAGAATCACATTTAATATTTTGGGGATTTTGTGGTGATTGGGTTGAGAAGATCAGCTAACTACACTTTGGAACCGAGTTTCATCATTGGTGGCCGCTTAGTTTCGAGCCAAGAATTTCAGAAGTTGCATCTCAGCGCTCTAACCTATGACCTCTGAGTCACCTGGATGCCTGTTTTGAGTGTTTCTTTAATTAACACATGAGGGAGTAATGTATTAAATTGCATTCATATGTTGCACACTCGAAATGAAGGACGTGGGCAGGTGCTCCAAATCGAGGGCAAGCACATTTATTGTGGTTAATAGCAATCTTGTGAAGAACAGCACCGTCACTCTGTAAAATGCAACAGCACGTGTTACAACAGCATTTCTTCCGAGTCGCCATTAACCATGTGGCTGGTTTACACCGTTACACGTGCAGTTATTCAATAACCCTGCCAGCCACCTACAGGCCCAACTCAGTCATCACATGCTGCTGTACACACATGCATTGATGCACTGCACAGCACATCAGGACTTTCACAGAACCACACTTTACTCCCTTACTGCACAAGGATATAATTAAAAGAGTGATCCATTCCTAATGTGCCACACATGCACTTCCACTGCAAATCCTGTTTGCTGACAATCACGCTGATTTTCTAGGTTTATTAACAAATATTGGCTGGCCATCACTTTTTATTGGCTTTGAATTTCGTGGGAATGTAAAAAAAGATCGGGTGTGAAGTGACATTTGCCGAGAGAAAGACCTCTCTGTGAAGAACGAACACGACCCCTGTTTGCTGTGCCAAAAGGCCTTGTGCTAGGGTTTGGGTTGCCACCTCTGATGTAAAAAGAAACCCTGGGCATATCAAGAGGGGATAAATACACTTAAATGCATTGTCTTGAGCGGTGTATGACTATGTAACTAACAAAAAAACTGGACTTTTAATGTCCTAGGAAGATTTACAGATTTCGCAGGACAGTGGTCTTGAAAAGAGAAAGATCCGGGGAAAAACTAGGACAGGTGGCAACCCTAGTGAAGTCTGAGCCAGCGTGAAACAGAAACAATCGGAGGAAAAATTGCAATTTACAATATGAAGCGTGCGGATTTATTGAATTGATGCACACATCAAAGTGGCAATAAGCCAAATGCTGCCAATGCATATTTGTATTCAGTTGCATTAAAGAGTCATGTAATTTTTCTTATTTTTCTACCTACTTGACTTTACCGAAATAACCAAAGAGTATGGATTCCTGGAGTCACGAAAGCTTCAAATCAAGATTTTCTTAAAAGCCTTGTAACAGAAAACTCTTCTTATCTGCGACCCAATTATGCATAACTCCTATAATCCATATGAGCTGTAGTGAAAACTCGTAATCTGTGGCCATATTCTTCATATTATGTGCGAATATCCAGCGTTTTTCCTGTCCCGCTTTTGCAGAATGGATTCCTATTTGGATATTATTTTTGCGGATGAGAGGAATTGTGTGAAAATTTTAGTATTTTTATATCCCGGTTATAAAATTTCCGGCCCACATCGTCGCAGATAAGAGGTTTTGCTGTGTTGATAATGTTGGTTATATAATTGTTATAGATGTTAATAAGCAGTACAATAATCGTAATTCCAGCCACGGTATGGTGAACGCGAGATGCTGTTTCAGAAATTAATTTCAGATTTTCTGCATTGATTAGTTATTGTAATAAGCATCTCCATTTGCACTAAAAAAATCAATATCGAGTCACCAGAGCCAGAGATCACAAATACTATATTACATGCAGGCCAACAGTTTAAACTTGCATTGCATATTTTAAGTATGAGAAACCAATCATAGATTTTAAACCTGATATTAAAAAAAAGTAAAATGCTCATCCACAATCATCCCATATGATACACTGTTTAAAATAACAATGCATAAATTTCTAAATCAAATCAAGTATAATATTGTTTAGAAACAAAAACACACGTGTGTTTAATAAATGTATTTGATTTGCGCCATATATATTTTTCCTGCTTATACGCACGAGTGAGATGCATTGTGACTTCACACGACCAGGAGACAGCATGAGGCCTTCATCCAGCAGCGGATAGACAATATCCAACGATTATTAGGGCATATAACAGAGGATTCCAACAATTAAGCAATGCTATTTATACATTTCGATAGATCGCTGCTGACGATGATTATTATTATATTTTATGACAATAATTATTACGACAATAAAAAAAAACCCACATTCGTGTGTTTGCTCAAGGTCAACAGACAGAATATAAGGTAACAACACTCAACGCAACCGTTTTCGTCCAACGATCGGCGCCAAATTACGTAATTCTTTCGCTTAAAAAGAATCGCACGAACCAATTAATGGCATTTCGTTGAGCGATGCGAGCAGGCCCGTCGTCATGTGTGTCAGCCCGCCCATGTTAATAACCCCCTTTTGGGATGGATCGGAACCCTTGCGGTGCCAAAATGTCCCCGGCGGTCTTTGCCCCGCGGCTCATCTCACTTTCTGTGCACAGCCGCTTGCAGTGTTTGTTCGTGTGGAGACTGCCTGTCTGCTCGTCGCCTTTGCAGCCCACTGCTACTTTTGCATGGCCCCGTTGGCACATCTTCCTGGATGCAGATGAAACGCTTCCCGTGTGGCCCTTGTGCTCAGGAAGCCAAGGGATTTTATATGGGTTACTTATTGTACATCACGGCTGAGTGATAGAGCAGTATACTCCCAACTCGTGCCCCTTTCAGACATTTGTCACAATTTTTATTTAGCCCTTCAGGAGCCAAAAAGAAGGAGATTCCTACAAATTAGCAGTGTTATTTGTTGACAATTATTATTATTGAGGAGTAAAAAAACTAATCTTATTGATGGTTGGTATTATAATTGGTGTGTATAATTGATGTGAACTCTCATAGGAGCTGATGTAAAATGAAATGAAAGTACATTTACACGTGAATATATCTTCAAAAATGCCTTGATTTCAATGCTTGACTATATATATTGTGTTGTTTCAATTATTCAAAACTTGAATATAGTCTTACATGGCTACCAGTTATGTAACAGTATTAAATTATATATCAGGCCCATAAAGCAAATACCTAAGAGTTTATATTCCCAGAATGTGTGAAGGGCACCATTGCAGTGCACCCCCAAAGCTGTGAAATATTTTATTTAACTATAGATGTTTGCAGAGGGATGCAGAGTGCTTGGGTCAGGCGTGACCACTATATACCATTAAGTATGGAAAAAAAAATCAATATTTCATGAGGTATGGCACGTGGAAATTTGCACATAAGCCTATTGAGCAAGCTTGAACGCGAGCCAAGTAGGCATCAGTCACGGGAAGTGGAGACAGTCATAAGGGGCATCCCGTCGTCGATCTGCACATTGCGGTGCTGTAGCGTCTCTTCCTCTGTGAGTGCTTTGCCTCTACAGCGCATCATCATCATCTGCCTCTTGTAACCCTCGTGTTCAGCCGGCTACACCTGCTGCAGCCATGCATGCTCTACTGCAAGGTCTCCTGCTTCTCGCTGTGCTCCACCTCTCGACACAGAAAAGTGAGTGCAGCAAGCGCCAATTTTCGGGCCGCTTTTGTGGGTTTCATGGATGAATGGTTATAGATTTATATTTCGGGTGCGTATGTTTTTTTTTAAAAGCCTCATCAATTGACACAACTGTCCACAAATCTCGGATATTTTTCATCCATTGCTGAGTTCACAGTGACTGCTTTCGTTTTATTCCAGGCACATTCAAATTATTTGCAGAATGTCATCAATGTTAACCTCTGAAAGGTGACCATGCAAAGCAGATCTGAAGTCCCTGTGAATGAAATAAGCAGGGTTGCAGATTGTTCGGATAGGTTGAATTATATATCATTTTCAGAACTAATGAATGCTATTACATCAAGCTGCTAAAATGTGCATGCACCATTGGGTAGCTCTTAATGGAGATCAAGTACGCAGTCACACAATGCAGTGGGGGTCAAAATTAAACGAATTGCCTGCCCAAATATTTACACGTGACTTTTTTTATCTCTTTGCGGAATACCGTGTGAGAATTGCAAAAAAGAAACAAACATCACTACAAATTTACAACCAGTGAGGCACCTACTGAATTCCACGAAGACTTGTAAGTGGCGTGTGCAGGAGCTCAAACGCGTTTTAATCCGAATGGGGATTTGTAGAAATTAACGGTGCAGTTTCAACACAGAAGGGATATTTTGGTTTACTTTCATTTGGGAGTCTAGCCAAATTTGTAGTTATAAACTACATGAGCACGAGTTAGTCATTAGGGAGTACATTTTGAAGGGGTTCTTATTTCCTAACATTCTTACAGACTTGATTTGAAGCTTTTGTGACTGTCGTCCTCAGGTAGGACATTCCACCTGAAGACGATTGCTTGTGTGGCCATCGAAACGTCGTGATATATTATTTTTTCTACCTACGTGACTTTTACCGAAAGAACCAAAGAGTATTCTTACAGACTTTATAAAATTGTAGCCAGTTGCAATCCTCCAGGATATGCGAAGATTTTGTTGTGCAGAATAATTTAACAATATTACTTGAATGCATTTAACAAAAGCGTGATTTTCCTCCAAAGCACGTGACCCATGTGATTTGGGTTTTGTTGTTGTACAGTTGCTGGTAGATGATGGGCACACACAAAAACGCTCCAACGCATTTGTTGTAGGGATCTATGTCATTCGCTGGCAAACCCAGTGCTGTACTTCATCATGGCCCAAATGCCTGAAGCAGGAACCTCCTAAAAGAGTCTTCATATACTGGTATAATTATATTAGCAATTGGTATTGTGGAAAAGATGTTAACTACCTCGTCTGGTATGCAGGAGGTCGTGGGTTTGATCCCGACCGCTGACGCCTGTTTCTTTGAATTTGCATGTTCTCCCCGTGGTCATGTGGATTTTTCTCCGGGTCCTCCGTTTTTTCCCTCCACATTTAGAAACAAGCGTTTAGAGTATTTAGCTGCTATAAATGTTGCACGCGATAAGCCACTTCATCGGGCTATCATTTGTGGTCAGGTCACTTCTGAAAAAGAGCTATATAGCTCAGTAGGCCTTACCTGCTAAAATATTTTTTGTTAGCTTAGTTTAAATAATTTAGTTGTCTTGTTGTTATCGTGTAGGTTTATTTAGATTATCCTAGGGTGAAATGAAGAGAGGGACTTTGCAACATTTCTTTTGTTTGAAATTAACGAGCGGTGGGGTGGTGCCGAGTGGTAGCAACGCTCGTGCCTCGCGATTCGCAACTCGCACGCCCTTCTGTGTGAAGTCTGAATGTTCTCCTCCCTGTTCTGCATTGGGTTTCCTCCAGGTTCTCTGGTTTCTGGTATTGGCCAAATAAACACACCGCTGCAAAATGACATGCAAAATGCTCAATTAGCATTGCAGCACGTTATATGAATGTCACCCCCTACGAAGACAACTGGGCAGGACACTCCTGAAAAGGAGTCTGGAGACTAAGGGAGGCTTTCTTGGATAAACAAGCATAATAATGATGATCTGTCCGTGTTACAGTCATTTTGCACGTTCGTAGTCGTGCCTTGTTTGAAGATAAGTATAATGGTGATGATTAGCAGCTCGTGAGAGGGATAAAAGGGGACAATTTTAAGCAAAGTCAATCTGTATACATCTAACTAAACACAATTTTTGGCAAGGATGGAACTTTTATTAAATTAGATATACTCCACCTGACGCATGCATTAGAATACCAGCCGTGCCTTGAGCCTGTTAAGCATATTCTAAATGGAATTGTGTACATTGAAGGTGTCGTCCCTATGCCGCTGTATTTTGCGGTCGGTTGTGACCCCCTGGTAATGCTGCTGTCGACCAGGTCTCTACGACAAGCCGCTCGGCTATGGAAATGGACAACAGGTTCGATACCAAGGCCGAGGAATTGGCGGCTACGGAGGAGGTACAGTACTCCTAGAGGTCCATGGCATCCATCTTGTCTACCGTGGTCCATTGCATTTGTCCCTCCAACTCAGTGGTTCTTAACCTTTATTGAGGTACCGAACCCCACCAGTTTCCTATGCGCATTCACCGAACCCTTAATTGGAAAAATAGAATATGATTTTTTCAAATTCAAAACATAGGTATATGTTTTACTAGTGCACAATCATATGAGTCGGGTGTGTGTCTTAACCTCCACCGAACCCTTGAGACTGACTCACCGAACCCCTGGGGTTCGATCGAACCCAGGTTAAGAACCACTGCTCCAACTGTCATCACCGTGGGCTCCATTACACCCAGGAAGTCGTTATTCAGTGCCACGCTGAGCAAGCGACCCCGTAGCATCGTGGCAGA
The DNA here is from genome assembly GCF_015708825.2 of Lethenteron reissneri. NCBI lineage: Eukaryota > Metazoa > Chordata > Hyperoartia > Petromyzontiformes > Petromyzontidae > Lethenteron > Lethenteron reissneri. Next base: position 7,444,930 of record NC_083805.1, read on the forward strand.
GGAGTGCGGGGAGCCTGGAGGGGGCTTAGCTCCCCCCCTCCTGCCCCCTTCTGATTTCTTATAGTCGAGTTAAAAAAAATGTTTGTATAGTAATTTACATCATTGGCAACATTTTTCCATTTACATAGTGGCTTGGGGGTTGGAGCAGATGCACAATAAGAGACATTTTGTTTAAAATGTGTTTACCTTTAACTGTGTTGGGTCCCCCATGTGTCTTTGTACACCCCAACTCTGAACAAGGTCACATTACACGGATTTCAATTCTGAAGTCAAGCCTGTAGCTGGCTCTTAGTGCAGCTATGAGAGCCTTGCAGTTACTTAGCATTGCACCTGCGTGGTGCAGTAAACGTAACTGTCATCACGGGCACCACCTGACTGTTAATGAGAGAGACCATGGAATTGACACAATACCCTATGGTATTCATAACATTCAACAAACCTCAATCCATCTGCTTTGTGAACGTTGTGGCGTTATCATCAACATCAGGCCAGGATCAATCCAGTGCTGGATGAATGTCTCCCCAAGCCATCACTACCTCGCGTTATCCTCTGATGTAACAATCCACAAAGCATCGGAACACGAGCTGATTTTATCACTCCATCTCGTCGTTGAATGTCCTCGAATGTGTTCTATTTCTTGGCTTGTTACAAATATTATAAATGTTACAAATGTGCATTAATGTTGTTAATATTGTTTCATATGCCATGTTTTGCATTGATGTTGCTACACATGACCTTTTATCCACTAATTACTCGTCACTGCAAGACATGTGTACTGCCGAAGTAGTACAAAGAAAATAAACTTTGATATACATCCAAAAAAATCTATTGGGATTTGAACTAATATTTAATGCTTTTCATGTAATGGAGCGAGAGTACAGTGGTCATTGCACTACACTATGAACACCGCAACCTGAATATGATTGCTGGACACAGCTAACGCGAGTGGCGAATGATATCTGAACTGGTCGTGGACAGCCCCTTTACCAATTCCCACTATCCAGCATGGTGAAGTATGGTCACAGCCCCAGGACTAAAATATGTGGGGAGGTTCCACGAGGCAGTTTATTGATAAAAGGCTAAACGTTTTTTTATCGCTGTATGCGAGGCACACAAGATTAGAGTGGCAGCCAAGGAACGGAACGCATTCGAAAGGACATCTGCCGAGGAGATGGAGGGATGAACTAAGCTCATGTGCCGGCGATAGATGGATTATTGCATCGCAGGATCATGATGATACAGGGAGATTGCAGCGACTTGTGGAGGCCTTCATCCAGCAGTTGACTTGACGATGGCTGATGACAATGTACGTTGATCTTCTTGGTTCTTTCGGTAAAGTCACGTAGAAGGGAAATAATAAAATAAAATAAAATTTACATAATAAAATAAAAATTCTCACGACGTTTCGGCCACAACACAAGCAGCCGTCCTCAGGTGAAGGAACAGAGCTATCGGAAAGACAGCGTCCCAATGAACACCGCCAAGCTTGGCAGCGTATATTTAAGCTGGTCCTTTCGCATTGTACGTAGCCAATCGTGCTGATTGAAGATGCGGGAAATGACAACGACGACGATGATGATGATGATTGACTTGAGATTAGAACGTATATATTATAAGTTTGCTGACGGAGCAGCCTGGTATCCGAGATGAGAATGTGTCAGGTCCTTTGGGACGTCAAGGCTCTGCCAGGGAGCAAACACGTCCACCAGCCAGCGGAGTTACTATGGTTGCCTTCACAGTTTCGAGCTGGCAATTCCCAACATTTGTGACGGCTTAACGATGGCCTAAAATTTATCTGCTCACACTCTTACGCGATTTCGATCATATAGACGTTATGAAATATTTGCACCTGATATAGAACGTTTTTATTGCAATGCCGAGCAGCACAGACCAATTTCAATTCTAAAAGTGTTGTTGGTTGAGATCAAGTACTCAACGACAACAGAGCTAGCGTGCAACACAACAAAAGTAAATGTTCCTTCGCGAAAGTATGTGATTGTGTTGATTCTTCGATAAACCTAAAAAAATATACAGCCAAGGATAGCTGCCAGTGTTTAGATAGGATGTCTATTTATCTATTTTAGTCATAGTTAGTCTCCTTGATGACAAGTAGATTTTTTTGCCAAGTCTCAGTCTGTGGATTTCACAGTCATTCTCTTAGTCTAGTCGACTCAAGGAGTCAAACATTTAGTCCACTCTGAAGTACAAATACTAGTTGTAGGTTGTGTGCAATTCCCCACCATCTCCCAATAGAATCAAGACAACCAATCATTCAAATATGTACATACATATTATTATGATATAGCAAATTACCATTGTTCATCTTCCTCAGTGGAGTTGTAGTCTCTAATAAATGACCTTGCTATTTGTCTTCATTCAGACTCATTAATTTTGCATCATCAAAGTCAGTCCATTCTTTGGTCTTTGGTGGGTAGCAGCCGTAGTCATCGCCATGCTTGACGATTTTAGTCCACTCAAAGTCACCGTTGACCAAAATAACAACAAACAAAAAACGTCCCTGACGAATACTGTGGTCACTAATTTCCTTAACCAAATTAACACCGGCGGCTTGAATGTCCCGTTACGTTCTGCCTCCCTGTGCCAATGGAGACGGTGAAAGGTGGGCACTCGCTGTTGCGTCTACGTGTGACAGGCCGTGTTTAACTGCCGCTTGTCACCCTCCCGTAAGGTCAAGGATACCAAGGACAGGATGGAGGCTACGGCTCCCGCAGGCGGGGAGGGGTGAGAGGTGAGCAATCAGATGGACCACATTTATGTATTAACACAGGGACCGTCGCGTTTTCTCAAGGATTCAATACAGAACATTCCATCTGCTTAATGAGATTGTATATGGTGCACTCACTGTATTCAGTCTTTCCGGAATAAACTGCACACATATTTAATTCTCACGCGTGCATACTTCTGTATTCGAGTGTTTAGTTTGACAGCGGCAACAAGGGGGGGGGGGGGGAATGTAACTGGATGTCTGTTTTCCAATGCTTTTAAACATTTTCAATCAGCGCTTTAAGTATGGTATAAAATGGCGCAAATACTAAAAATTACTTATCATTTTTTATAATTCTCACTGCATCTCCATGCTAGCTCGCCAATGTATATTACTAATAATTTAATTGGAAACGTTTATTTATTAAAATTATTGAAATTGCTATTTGGTTGCAGCCATTCGCATGCACAGGGGACATTCCTAGCTAAATAATTCTCGAACGTCTCCCTGTTGATTATCTTCTTCAACCATCCATGTTTACTCCATTTAAATTTGTTACATTTCAATGGAATAAAACATCACGTGGCTTGGAGTGGAAATTTCTGTCAGCTCAGTTGTGGTTACTGACTTGCTCTGAAATTTTTAGATATTTTTTAATAATTCGATGAAGTGCAAATGCTGAAAAGTAACAGAGTACAATAGTCTACTTAGACTACAGTCGTGGTGATGAATGCGCTATTAATATAATAACATAGAAAATGACACTAGGGAATACACTTACGATCTTATCTACATATGAACAATTTAAAATATCTACATCATGGGACCTCCTTTGCCAGTACCAAAATATGAGAATGCCAGAAAAAAGGAGAAACAACATTATACATGTGTACAGCAACAACATCGGTGTTACCAATGTGGTTAGGGGTTTGCCCAATGTGGTGCACATACAGAGGTAATCCCCCTATGTGGAGCTACGTGACTGAGAGCATTGCTTCCATACACCCGCTCTCTACAACTAAATTCATCTGCGTTCTGCTGCTTTTTGACTGCAAACAGCCGACGGTCGGATTAAGTCTGGAAAGCTACACAACTTATGTAACTTGTCTTTTGTTTTAATGATTAATGACAGATTATGGCTACGGAAGGAATGGGAGGCTTGGCAAAGGACCCTGGTGCTTATGGTATGCTATCATTCCATGCTCAGTCGTTCCATGCGGCATCGTGTTTCCATTGTCATCGTGTTTCCATTGTCATCGCATTGATTTTGATGTGTAGGAAGGATCACTTTTAAATGGCTGAGATGAATGGGGTACGAGGCTGTCAGAGAGAGTGTGTACATTGCTGCTTATAGGGCTCCCATGCAAGCTGATACCGAGGCTCATGACATTTCACGACCATTAGAAAGCTCACAGAGCCCATTTTCATTTCACTATGCCTCTGCCTGTGATGGGGGATATTACTGCAGTTCATGATTAAACTTGCAAACATGAGCGGCCACTCTGATGTCATAACACGCCCATTAATTCCTGAATGCACACACAGGTTGACTCTGTGATTAGGAAAGTGCAGCATTCATAACACCACTCAATAATTACACCGGGATATTTTATTTTAGTTCCCAAAATAACGACCATGCAGTGCTTACCGATAATGATATTTTTTTGTGTGGGATGCTGCATTAATAAATGAATGCACATGAGCTGTCTCATGAACAAAGCACATGACAAGCTCTGCGGACAACCAGCGTTTTACGGATAGCTCCTAACCCCAACTCCAATGAACGTCAGCGAAGATCGTTCGTAATTATACACAGTCATGTTGTTGTTGTTTTCTTGCAAGTGACGACTCTGTGTTGTAAGATATCTGATGCCCCGTGTTTAAAGGTGGGCTTGACGGCGGCTTTGGCGGTGGTGGTTATGGTGCCGGTGGTTATGGCCCTGGCGGTGCTGGTGGCTACGGTGCCGGAGGATATGGAGGTGGCGTTGGTGCCGGAGGCTATGGAGGTGGCGTTGGTGCCGGAGGCTATGGAGGTGGGCCTGGTGCCGGGGGTTATGGAGGTGGCCCTGGTGCTGGGGGCTACGGTGGAGCTGGAGGGCTGGGCAGGTTCGGTGCGTAGCCTGTGCATTCATCCCGCATTTAGCAGAAAACCTTCTTTGCCTATACTGTTACATTTACTGATGGTGCGAACCAATGGGCTCGAGATCAAGTATGAGTGCTGGCAGGCATAATTCAGGGTGTTTTAAAAAGATGGACCCGATTTGAAATCTCTATATCTCTGCAACCACGAACCGCCCATGAATGAAACTCTTACCACTTGAAAGGGCGGCGCATAGAGTTTCAAATGATTACCGCTAGATGCCTCTTCCCAGCGCACAAACAGCCCCTAGCCTCAGTCATTCGCAAGATGGTGACCCCAGCAACACACAAGGGGCGTTTTGCGTTCTGCAGTTCAGCAAGACTGAATCCGTAATTGCGGTGCAGCGTGCGTTTCAACGGCGTTTTGGCATTGATCCGCCAATGTCAAAGAGCATTCGTCGTGGGTACCGACAATTTGAGGAAGCAGGCTGCTGTTTATGTAAGGGGAAGAGCATAGGGCGACCATGCACCTCAGAGGAAAACGTGAGAAGAGAGGCGTTTGGGACGAATTCAACTATTGTCTCGATGTTGTCCGTACAGCAGGTGGAGGGCACATAGAGAATTTATAAAATGGTTAGTAAAACTTGATAACTCATTAAACTGTTTGTAACTTTTGTGTAATTGTAACATGTTGCCATCGTGAAATATACTGCTTTGAAATTGGGTTCGATCTTTTTAAACACCCTGTAAGTGGGTTGTCAGTATGTCATCGATAGTCCTCAGAAGATATATAGTAATTGTCAGTTTCAAAAATAAAATTTTCCCTGATTTTGTATTTAAGTAAAAACGAGTGGCTGATTTCTCAAGAAATTATATTTGACAATAAAATGTAACAAAACAATTACGTAAAAAAATGTAGTTGTTTACGTCTGTCAAGGCATTGGTATTTTTGGTAATTGGTTGGCTTCGTGAACTGTAGCCCGTAATGAATAACTACTGTCATATGGTTTTGGTTGCACTTGACAGACATTACGTACGTCACACACGACCCCATTGTTAAAGACATCAACAGTATAAATGTATTCAATATATGATGACAAGGAATATCATTATTATGGGCAGTTGCATGGATGGGAGTTGACCGATGATATTACTGTCATCAACTTAACTTGGAATCGGCGCAATGGCAGATATGTGAATGCATACTAATTGCATTTACCGGGTGACAATGGTGGTGACTATTTTTGCAGGAGGTGGATACGGGAATCTCCGTGGTCAAAGAGGACAGGGCAAAGACAAGAGTATGTATCACCATGGAATCACGAAGTAAAAGATCACCTTCAGAAAGACAATTTACAGTTCTATAAGAGGACAATAATCTGTTATTCTATTGCATTCAATGAAAACATGCAGTTGTTTACTGTCGCCTAATGAATATATCTGTTTAATAGTTCACATTCTTGATACGTTCGTAGGGTTTGCATTTTGAGTTATTTAGAGATGCATGGAAATGGTGCACTCCAGACTGATGCAGGAATCAGAAGGATTGCGATGCCTTATGCTTAATAATACTATTAATTGGAATTAATATAGCATCTTAATACTACCAAGCATCTCAGGATGCATCTCAGATGCTGTATAGGAACAAATATTAATATCAAATGATGTGGATGAAACATCACATGTCTTAGAAACTATCGGCAGTCACCTAGCATACGTGAGATATGCTCTTAAACTGTAAATGTTGAGTATTAAAGGGTTGCCAGTGTAGACATTGCTGCAGCTATTACGAGTTATTAGATAGTAAACTAATGTTTGCTCAGAGCAAACGCTTCTCGTTTTTAATAAAATTCCTATAAATCAGGGAAAACAAAAATAGTCGGGATCTTTACAAATAAATTTAAATAAAGAAAATGTATGTAGACATTTCATCAAGAGTACATTCGAGGCAAATTTTAGTTCATTCAAGAATGTTTCACTAAATCACGTCTATATTTCATATTAATTCCTTAGAGAAATATGTCACCATGGAAGATGCTCTTCCCCGAGTTGCGATTTAGCCCTTTTGCAATACTGTAGATATGTTCACCCTCCACTTAGCAACACCTAACCCCAAGGCGTCCATGCATTCCATCGCTGCCCATCAATTCCATGCTCTCCATCTTTAGACGCAAAGCAAAGTCATGAATATGCGTCAACTCCATGACATGCAGCCATTTCCCCACGTGTGTGTGATGTGTGAAATGCTCTTGAGCAGGCTATGGGGAGCAGCAGTACCCTTTTGGCGCTGGCGGGTACCCGCAACAAATGAGCAAGCGTTACGGTAGGCAGCGCAAAATAGATTTGTTTTGGATTTAAATGCATCACTGATGTCTGTAAGTGGTGGAAGTTGCTGTGGTCCTCTAAGCCGGGAAGGGCTTATAATTCAAGTGGGGTGTTTGCACACCAAATGTACACGTTGACCTCGATTGCCTCAAATCTATCAACAAAGTAAAGGTATAGCCCTGCAATTGCTTATTCATAGGCTACATATGTACATTCGACACATTTTTTATGGCAAGAAAATGTGGATGTTTAATCATTCGTGGGAAGAGTTGGTGATGGTGCAATGGCGCTGAACTCCAAAACGTCTATCAAGAATTTTCATGTGAAGTTCCATATCTGCTACATGTAAAAAAAAACATGTCATATTATTGGCTACAGCATGTGGTCTATAGGTACAGTGAAGGTAGAAATTTCACCATGGACAATTAACATCTTCATCAGACGGGAAGTGTTTATTTTACAGGATGCATGACATAACTCCTGATATGAATAAAAAATAGCATTACCGTAACTTCTTGGGAACTGCAATTGATACCAAAAGTTCACAGAACATTTTGTCCTTTTGTGACATAGTCCGGCTCAATTGCTGGGTAGATGCTAAGCCGGCACTATGGTCACACACGTTTTATGTGCCGCCCTGAAAATACAGGGCAGGGCCTGGGTTATGAAGGTGCTGGAAAGCAGAAAGGTAAAGGTAGGTTTCTTCCCTTCACTGACCTCCGCAATGCAATGCAACACACCTGAAGGGTAGACGATGTGCCTGCCAATGTGTTCCTCCATCAGAAGACTGTCAGGTAAATGGTGTTTTAAATCGTGTGTTAGTGTGTGGTGTGCCATTTTTTGTCATTTTTTTGTTCTTCTTTGCATTTGCTTCCATTTTTTTTTTGCAAATTGTCTACTTGATTTGCACGGTGATGCATGTGGGGTAAGAGGAGAAGCTGCCTTTTCAGAATGTCTATCACCCCGTCATTCACCGTTCTAATGAAGCTTTATCTGGAGATCTTTGCCTGAGCTAATATGTTGCGTTTTTAGAGCATTAATTATTCTACTGACAAACTTGATGTAAATATATATTTATGGCATTGGGAAGAGTGCTTTAACTACAGGGAAATATATAAGTAATGATATTTCAACACTGTATTAGCTTGCAATGTAACTACATTTTAACGTGCAATATACTTACAACTATATATTTTTTTCACGAAGAAAATAATTCAATATCTGCATTCAATTATGGCAATATCTCCATGGAAAATTCTTTGGTTAACAATTGAGCGTGTGGTAATGCATGCTGTTGAGCAGCATTTTACTCATTTGCGAGAATATAAATTAATCTCCATATTCCCCATTTTGCTGCTACTCACAGATGGCTATGGAGGAGAGGGCTTCCCTGAAAATGGTAAGAGGCTTTAAACCAAAATGTGAATTGTTCACATCTTAATGCGGTAAAGCATTTGACTTGTATCTGAGTAAAAAGTGATAAAAAAAACTAATTGACCTCAAAAAAATTAAATCAAACCATATTTTAGGTCTATAATGCAGTTTTTTTGGGTTAGATCGCATAAATATAAATGTGTCATTAAACCCGCCACCACCCGACATAGCCAATTATTAAGGTTTGTCACGCAAACAGAACATGCCAATGCATTACTCGTACAGCACACCGGTGTGTTGAGTAAATCCACAACATTACAATTTGAGTACGACGTTTCGCCAGTAATTACAACTAGCATCATCAGGCGACAGCCAAATTTGTGGAGAAATCCTCCAGTTTCACTCTTAAATAGAGGGATTTTAGGTTTCCTCAGAGTTCAAACATTTCTCATTGTTATAGTTTAGACATCAATGGCGATGTGTATACACCTAGGACCTATGTGATGTAAGAATGTTGTATGTTATGTTTTCCATTTTTTATTATCATTTATATTCGACAGTTGATGTTTAGCATTTTAAGTGTCTTATGCTTAAAAGTACCCTAAAGTTATAGACAAACACATCTTATTTGAACCCATGTAAATGTACTTTATCAGTATTTAATGTCTTAGGCATATATCTAAACAGACCCTAAGATTTTTTCTAAATAAAGTTTTTTTTCCTTCTGTTGATGTTTGTAATCACAAATATAAAACTAGAGAGCAGTCCATCCTACATAATACGGGGTGATGTGACAACTCACAAAACGCCGTACACCTGACCCTCACCATGCACCTGACACTCCCCACTCACCAGACATTATCATATTGTGTGGTGCAAATTAAATTCCCTATAATTTCTAACGGAGTGTTCTCAATTGCAAATAATGATGTAAGGACAATGGACAGACAGTGGTGTCTAAATATATACAATATTTCTACAATATTTCTACAATATTAAATTACTTATTTGGATGTACTTTTTTCACAGGTGGCCTTCATGGAGGAGATTCTTATGGTATAAAAAAACAACTTAAAATAAAACAATTATTTTTTCATATCATGTTGTTTTCTTCACGAATACTTCCTATTTCAATTACTGTAATTGTGTTCTTAAGCTGGCATACAGTATTGACACTACAGTATTTATTACGGAGCTAAAATGTATAATTGTGTGGATATGTTAAGTCCCAGGTCATTATTCTAAGTTTAATTCCACTCACACACCACATATCCTATTTTGGCAATTGCACGGATAATTACCGTGTATGCACGCCACCTAGTGGTGATTATTTTTTCTGATTTTTATATTCGTTTCACAGGTGACTACTTGTCAGACGACGGTGGGCTTGGATACCCTGGAGGTGAATTTCATGGTGGAAAACAAATGACTTGACACTTCAATGTTCTTTCCAATTCAGCAGTTAGCTAGCAAAGTGAAGGACAAAAAAAACTATTTCAGAATCATAAATCCGTATTTATTTATACTGCAGGAGGAATAGGATGAGCTATAATGCTCTTTTGCACAGATTTCCAGTCGGGGCCAGTCGAAAAGTTATAACAAACAATACAAAAACACGATAGGAATGAAAAGTACAGAAAATGTGAGCAAATCACTAAAACGTTTTTTTTATACTTTTTTTTCTTTTACCAGGTAAGCCTACTGAGCTATTAGCTTCCTTTTGAGAAGCGACCTAACCACAAATCATAGATCAACGAAGTGGCTTATCATGTGGAAATTTATAGCAGCCAAATAATCGAATATTTGTACACATCTGGAATTTGTACAAGGCTGCAATTTCTTTCCTTTAGTGTGTAATATTAATTTGCTTAACAAAACAAGGTTTTACCACAAATGTTAAACGTTGCTGCCACAACACAAATATGGTCAGATATGTCCAGTGTCTTGCTAGAAATATCTCCCACCCTCAAGTAATTGAAATATAAATATTTATAATTTCAAAAAGGATTATCATTTCAAAGGTAATTGTCTTGAACGTTTGTTAAATTTTAATACATGTTCAAAATGTACACTACTTGAGCAAATGAGTAGACACAAAATAACTCATAATTTGGTGGTGAGTACAATTCACATGCAGAAACTAGAATTTGAAGCTTTAAAATACAAGCGACACGCCACGACCAATTGCGAGTGCGTGGGAAATCCTTCTACCCCTTAACTAACCTTGTACAATGTACATGCATTCAGGTCAATAGTGTATCAGTATTAACGCCTTGGACACTTCGGCCTAATTCGAGCTTTCAACATAGTGACAAATATATATCACATTACCTAATTTACATATAAATTGAATATATTTGGCCGATGTGAAAGACATCCGTGATGGGTCCTAAAGGCCTTGGCTTTGAGAGCCACTGTTTTAATGCATGCTGACATGAAGTGAACCTAGTATAGAGCTTGAGAGACGCGCTTTGTCTGCTGCCCTGATTGTCTGTGGGATGTGGTGGTTTGACCCCCCCCCCCCCCACACTTTCTTGTAAACAGGAAAAGCTCAGCAGAAGAGATCTGGCAGGTTGGGTGGGGGAAAGCTGTGAATTGCTGGCTGCGGACATTACTCCTCCTGCACGACATGCATTTAACACACACACACAGGCGGATCTGCACAGGCATGAATTACAGGTTGTTTGTCCATCGTGAGGGTACTTCACAGGGAAAGATTTTGCCAGTATTGCAGGTCAACAGCTAATGAAGTGAACCGGTTTGTGGACGCTCATAAATTGTAGGCTTAAGGCAGATCTGCGCAGAGATGACCTTAAGCCATATCCCATTCCTTATGAGTAACACTTTTTGCGACAACAGGTGATGAAACCATAAACAGCCCTTGTGTCAGTAAAACCACGTTTTTATTTGAAAGCAAAACCAATCGCTTGCTTGTGACTTTAAAAGCGGTAAATGGTGATACAATCATTGCGCGCACTGTAAAAAAAAAGCCAATGTGTCACTCAACAACGGGCAAGGTGGACAGATCCATTCCTTCTTGTCCATGATTACCTACACATATATAAATGATATTCACTACAAATAGTCCACACCTTTCAATGCAGTGCCTGCTCGTCAAGAGTTTGTGTACATTTTGTATTGAGTTCCTAAGGCTCTTCGTAGCTGTGGCTTGGCACCTAACTTGTTCATCTTGTATTTTGTTCTGCGACATATTATATACAGGTCAGTGCTAAGAGAAAGATTTGGGATAATGTAGCGCACGTTATTCCCCAGTGGTATAAGTAATGCTTTAGGTAACATTTACACGTGTATTTCACCTTAACGTAGTGGTACAGCTGGCCATTTTTGTAGCCTTATATAGACCCGATGATTAAACAATGCTGTCTATTGTACGTGTAACAGTCCTTTATATAGAGCCGAGATCTATGCAATACAGTATTAACCCCAACACGCATTGAAACTTTACGTTTGGCAGTTTTGTACGCTTGTTGTATTCAATAAAAATGTAATGGTCCAAATAAACCCTGCAAAGAAACACAGCGGTCTGTGTTGTGCATGCCGATGCAAATATGAAGGTGAAGATGGAGCCCTGCAACTGCTTGCATCACTGTGACTGCTTTCAGGAGGTGCCACCAACTGGAGAGATATGTTAGAGTGCCTCTCTAGAGGGTGGTTTTACTGGTAGGAACCTCCTGGTTACACCAGCCCACAGGGGATTATTGTGTCCGTCGTGCAGGGAGGGGCTGGGTGGGGAGGGAGGGGCTGGGTGGGGTGGGAGGGGCTGGGTGGGGAGGGTGGGGAGGGGCTGGGTGGGGCTGGGTGGGGAGGGGCTGGGTGGGGAGGGTGGGGCTGGGTGGGGGGTGGGAGGGGTGGGGCTGGTTGGGGCTGGGTGGGGAGGGGCTGGTCACCCCGTGGTGCCCTTATACAACTCAACGTTTCACCTACTCACGCCGGCTTGTGCCCGCCCTCACAGTCGGGCATATTTGCGGAATACACCACGCCGCCGTTGACCCTGGCCATTGACCGAGCAATCCAACGTTCCTACCAGCTCTTCCACGCCAGCCAAAGGTGGAAGCACTCATACGTGTCACCATCGCACATCACCCGCTGATGGACTGTAGTGTACCCATTTTTATTTTTTTCAAAAATAAAATAGGTTTTAACCTTTCTGGCAAGAAAACAGGTGTTAAGATGTTCAAACAACAAAGAGATACCTTTGGCAAGGAATAAAGTCTGTCAGAAAGGGATAAAACCTATTCTAGTTTTTCACACTTTGATACTGGCAAAAAGGTCCCGTGGCATTTTTGTTTATACTGCGGGGTGAACAGCGGCGGTGGAGGAGGGATTCATGAAACTTGCACCACTGTTTCTACCTTGCCATGCTGCGAGAGACCAAACTATACGATTTCCGGATTGCAAGTCAGAATCGGAATATTTAGACTGGAAGAATCCGATCAGCTACGACGCTTTTTATCACAGATGTCCAGTAGAGTCCACTGTGTGCTTATCCATTTCTTACCAAAGCAGCATCTCTATGGTGGGTATTATATTAACAAGTAAGACGTACAAGGGCCCGTTTCAGAACATAACAGGATTTATTTTGTCTATCAGCCACTTGGCCTTGGAAACCAATAATACATTCCAGCCGCGCTATTGTGTTTAGTTGCTTGTCCTCCTCCCGCACCTCCGATTAGCAGAGTTGGATACGTACAATGCGAAAGAAGTTACACATACATACAAGAATACTGGATCGCTTATTTTTTTGGAGTCTCGTCTAAATATTTTTCGCAGATGTCCCATAGGGGCGGGTCAGCAAGTTACAACAGGAAACGATATTTTAACAAAACGATAGGAGTGAAAACTAGATAAAAAGGTTAGCAAGTCATTGAAAATATAAGAAAGAAAATCTGAAAATTGTGGATTTCACACCTGATGATGATTGCTTGTGTTGCAATCGAAACGTCGTGTGAATTTTTATTTTTTATATAAATATTATTTTATTATTTCCCTTCTACGTGACTTTACCGAAAGAACCAAGAATATGAATCCCTGCAGTCACGAAAGCTTTAAATCAAGGGCAACTTCATTAAAACAGCGGGGCCTGTTCAGACCGCTGTTCTACACAATGCTCTATTTATTATCTTACCGAAGAGTGGTGCTTTCCACACTGTGCCTAAATGGGGTGGCATAAAATAAACAAACGTCCCTTTAACTCATACAGAAAAGGTAAAGGCGCAACACTGAAATTACTTGCTCGTCCCTCTGCTGGGAAGGTTTAGAGAGCGACTCCAGACGGTATTTTGACTTTCTCTGCCACGCTGGGCAGATGTCTTGCTATAAGGCTGGGGACTGCAACAGTACTCAACACTTTACACAACCATCTGTGAAGGATGGATCCGTTGATAATTGCTTGGTTGGATAGATCGATACGGGGAGGGGGGGGGTTAAGAAACGCTCCCAATGTTTCATAATCAGAATACTGTATCTATACTCGAGGAATCCGATGAGCTATAAAGCTCTTTTTCTAATGAATGATAACTTATTCTTGGTTCTTTCGGTAAAGTCACGTAGAAGGGAAATAATAAAATAATAAAACAATTAAATTCTCACGACGTTTCGATTGCAACACAAGCAATCATCATCAGGTTGCAATCGAAACGTCGTGAGAATTGTATTGTTTTATTTTTATTATTTCCCTTCTACGTGCCAGGGATGTTTTTTTTACATGCTCTAAATACCAAATCATCTTGAATGATTTCGATTTCACAGCGAGGAAGACTTAATCCTGTAGTACGTGGATGAGGGGCCACCATGCATCAGCATCAGTGCTGCTGCAGGTGTTCATATAGAGTGCTGTTTGGCTGGGTTGTGGACAGTGCATAAAACTAACATTGCACCGTGCATCTATGCTCACCGCCTGCACTGCCTAGCGCGGTGAAGTATGCTTAAACTAACCTCCACGGCCTGGGAAAGCCCTAATCTACCAGTAGATTGTCAAAGTCTGTGGATGTACATTATGGGTTTGTTCTTTTAAGCATCGTAAGTTCTACACCAGGGTATATATCTCAGGTGGTACACATCAGGACCATCACCAATATAAAATTGGAGCTTTTCATATAATTTTTTTAATAAACAAAGCCTGGCACAGGTTAACAAAAACAATCAAGATTACCAACCCAACCAACCGATACTACATAAATTATACAAATTATTTAGTGATACTGCGTTGGCAGAGCGATGGACAAGCACAATGAACACAACGCAACACATGTGTCCATAACGCTTCCTTAAAATAAAATATTGATTCGGGAACGTTTCGGTGAATGGACCTTCTATGCAGCAGGGCCATTGCCCGAAACGTTGGCGATTAGGCATTTTTTGTTCTCCCTTTTCAACACAGCATGTACACACAGGTACAGTAGTTGTTATTGGCGAACGCGGTCGTTCAGTCGTTAAGCTCTAAATCGCAGCGCGTTGCGTCTCATCGGAACACGTGTTGGGCAGGGCTGTTCCAAAGCGGGCGTGCCATCCTCAACAGCTGGTTTCCATCAGGGAGGCGGGGCCACTCGACGAGGGGGCGGGGCCTCGACAAGAGGAGGAGGAATTTTTCGATTTAAAGCTTTCGTGACTGCAGGGATTCATCTTCTTGGTTCTTTCGGTAAAATCACGTAGAATGGAAATAATAAAATAAGAGAAAATATTTATAATTTTAGTATTTCCATTCTACGTAGAAAGTCACGTAGAATGGGAAAAAACATGTATTATTTTATTATTTCCATTCTACGTAGAATGGAAATAATAATAAAAGAAAGTTTTTTTAATTATTATTTTATTATCTCCATTCTATGTGACTATCGAAAGGAATGGAAATAATAAAATAATAAATAACAAATTTATTGGTTTATTATTTCCATTCCTTTCGATAAAGTCACATAGAATGGAAATAATAAAATAAAAATAACAAATTTATTATTTTATTATTCCCATTCTACGTGACTTTACCGAAAGAACCAAGAAGAAGCAGAGGAGGAGGAGCCCAACCGGCGAGAAGGGCGTATGCCCGCCCCCCCTCCTGTCAATCAAGCCGCTGCAGTGGCTCCGCGTCACGTGGGGCGCGGCGGACCAATAGCGCGAGGGCTGCGCAGCGCGAGCCCAGGGGCCCCCCAAGATGGCGACGCCAACGCAAGGAGCCGCGCAGCAGCCCGAGGTGGTGAAGGGGCAGGTCTTCGACGTGGGCCCCCGCTACACGAGCCTCAGTTACATCGGCGAGGGCGCCTACGGCATGGTCTGGTGAGCGAGCCGGCGCGACGGTGGGAGCGTCGCGTTGTCGAGGCGGCGAGGGGGTAAGCGGTGGGGTGGTGGTGGTGGTGTGGTGAGAAGCTGGGGCGGCCTTCATTTTCTCTCGGCTCACCAACCGCCCCCCCCCCCGCTCACCCCCCCCTCACCCCCCCCCCCGCTCACCCCCCCCCCGCTCACCCCCCCCCCGCTCACCCCCCCCCGCTCACCCCCCCCCCGCTCACCCCCCCCAGCTCACCCCCCCGCTCACCCCCCCCCCGTTCACCACCCCCCCGCTCACCTCCCCCCCCGCTCACCTCCCCCCCCCGCTCACCCCCCCCCCCCGCTCACCCCCCCCCCACTCACCCCCCCCCGCTCACCCCCCCCCGCTCACCCCCCCCCTCACGCCCCCCCCCGCTCACCCCCCCCCGCTCACCCCCCCCCGCTCACCCCCCCCAGCTCACCCCCCCGCTCACCCCCCCCCCCCCGCTCACCCCCCCCCAGCTCACCCCCCCGCTCACCCCCCCCCCGTTCACCACCCCCCCCGCTCACCCCCCCCCGCTCACCCCCCCCAGCTCACCCCCCCGCTCACCCCCCCCCCCCGCTCACCCCCCCCAGCTCACACCCCCCGCTCACCCCCCCCCGTTCACCACCCCCCCCGCTCACCCCCCCCCCGCTCACCCCCTCACACACCCCCCACCGCTCACCCCCCCCCTCACGCCCCCCCCCGCTCACCCTCCCCCCCCGCTCACTCCCCCTCAGCTCACCCCCCCGCTCACCCCCCCCGTTCACCACCCCCCGCTCACCCCCCCCCCACTCACCCCCCCCACTCACCCCCCCCCGCTCACCCCCCCCCCGCTCACCCCCCCCTCACGCCCCCCCCCCCCCGCTCACCCCCCCCCTCACGCCCCCCCCCCGCTCACCCCTCCCCCGCTCACCCCCCCCCCGCTCACCCCCCCCCCCGTTCACCCCCCCGCAGCTCACCTCCCCCCCCCCTCACGCCCCCCCCCGCTCACCCCCCCCCCGCTCACCACCCCCCCGCTCACCCCCCCCCGCTCACCCCCCCCCGCTCACCCCCCCACTCACCCCCCCCCGCTCACCCCCCCCCCGCTCACCCCCCCCCCCGCTCACCCCCCCCCGCTCACCCCCCCCGCTCGCCCCCCCCCTCACGCCCCCCCCGCTCACCCCCCCCCCCTGCTCACCCCCCCAGCTCACCCCCCCGCTCACCCCCCCCCCCCGCTCACCCCCCCCAGCTCACCCCCCCGCTCACCCCCCCCCCCGTTCACCACCCCCCCCGCTCACCCCCCCCCATACACCCCCCACCGCTCACCCCCCCCGCTCACCCCCCCCTCACCGCCCCCCCCCCGCTCACCCTCCCCCCCCCCGCTCACTCCCCCTCAGCTCACCCCCCCGCTCACCCCCCCCCGTTCACCACCCCCCCGCTCACCCCCCCCCCCACTCACCCCCCCCCCCACTCACCCCCCCCCCGCTCACCCCCCCCGCTCACCCCCCTCACGCCCCCCCCCCCCCGCTCACCCCCCCCCCCTCACGCCCCCCCCCCGCTCACCCCTCCCCCGCTCACCCCCCCCCCGCTCACCCCCCCCCCCGTTCACCCCCCCCAGCTCACCTCCCCCCCCCGCTCACCCCCCCCCGCTCACCCCCCCCCCCGCTCACCCCCCCCCCCCGCTCACCCCCCCCCCCCGCTCACCCCCCCCCCCCGCTCACCCCCCCCCCGCTCACCCCCCCCCGCCGCTCACCCCCCCCCCGCTCACACCCGCCCCCCGCTCACACCCCCCCCCCCGCTCACACCCCCCCCCCGCTCACACACCCCCCCCCGCTCACACCCCCCCCCCCCGCTCACACCCCCCCGCTCACACCCCCCCCGCTCACACCCCCTCCCCCGCTCACACCCCCCCCCCCCGCTCACACCCCCCCCCCCCGCTCACACCCCCCCCCCCGCTCACACCCCCCCCCCGCTCACACCCCCCCCCCGCATCACAACCCCCCCCCCCCTCTCACACCCCCCCGCTCACACCCCCCCCGCTCACACCCCCCCCCGCTCACACCCCCCCCTCTCAACACCCCCCCCGCTCACACCCCCCCCCGCTCACACCCCCCCCCCGCTCACCCCCCCCCCCGCTCACCCCCCCCCCCGCTCACCCCCCACCCGCTCACCCTCCCCCCGCCGCTCACCCTCCCCCCGCCGCTCACCCTCCCCGCTCACCCCCGCTCACCCCCCCGCTCACCCCCCCGCTCACCCCCCCCCCCCCGCTCACCCCCCCGCTCACCCCCCCCCGCTCACCCCCGCTCACCCCCCCCCCCGCTCACCCCCCCTCACCCCCCCCCTCACCCCCCGCTCACCCCCCCCGTCTCTATGGGAGCGATTCGAATGCGTAGTCCTCGTAGGCGCGCGCTGATTGGTCGCGACGCGCACGGTGGCCGCGCGGCTCGGGCCAATTGGGGGGGGTGTGGGGGTGGTAGAGAAGGCGCGCTCAGTCGGCGGCGGCCGCGGCCGTGCGCGCCGCGCGGAATGCGATGGCCGAGAGTCTCGGGCTACGCCTTAGCGGGGGGGGGTGGGGTGGTGGTGTTCACGACTCGGTGGTTCTCCCACGCTTTCCACGTGCACTCGCATTTTTGTCGTTGCTGTTAATCGTTCGTTCTTGTTGTTGTTGGGAAAGTGTTTGAGTGGGTAGGCGGTGATTGCTTTCGAAAGCAGTTGTTGCGTTGTTGTTTTTGTCATCGTGGAAATGCGAGGAGACACGCCCTGCGGTGGTTGGCCCATTGAGATGCAAACAGCGGCTACCATTGAGAACGTAGTGAGCGGGGTGAGGAGGAGGGGGGTAGGAGGAGGCTTTTGCTGTTACCGACGAATTATTTTTACGTTGGGGGTTGACGCGCGCCTCTGCGTGCAAACAGCCTCGGGGCCGACCGAGCCGAGTTTTTTTTCTCCCTTCGATGATGATGAAGATGATGATTAGGCAGGCAGGCAGGGCGGTGTGGAAAAATTAAACGTAAAGTCGCCGTCCTGTTAACCCCCCACCCCGTCGTTGCACTCTGGCGGGTTACATCATTATTACCTTTCGTCTTCCAATGCGATGGCTTTGCAGCGTCGTCACCAGCGGCGGCACGCTTTTGACCTCGGCTAGGAAAACGCCCTTTCTGCATGAAGCTTTCTTGGCTTTGGTGCCTGCAGGAATTCATATTCTTTTGGGTCTTTCGGTAAAGTCACGTGTAGATAGGTTCGAAGAAAATGTAAGAAAAGAACCTATGACGTTTCGATCGCTACACAAGCGGTCGTCATCAGGATGATGACGACCGCCTGTGTTATGTCGTCTTACCCTGAGGCTTGCACCCATCACAGACCTTGTTTCAGTAGCTTTCTCTCTCTCTCACCTGAAGACGGCCGCTTGTGTTGCGATCGAAACGTCGTGATCTATTAATTTTCTATCTACGTGGCTTTATACCGAAAGACCCAATGAATATGACCTCCTTCACAAGGTGTTTCGCTGGAAGACGAGATGGATTTTTGTTGTTGACGTCTTCCACGCGGCACTGGAACGATGGCCCAGTGGTATAAGTATTTGGGATGACGAGAGTTTGAGGGAGGTTGTGGAAAATAGGCCCTTAACGCTGGTGGAGGGCGCAGTGCTTAACGGAAATCAACTACTTACTGTCCGCTTGTTTTGTCAGGAAGGTGCACGTTTTGGAATTTCAATAAACGTTTCAAGAAAATGAAAGATTAGCTCATGATCATTTCCAACAATTCAGCTGTGTGGCATTAAAATAGAGTACCCAGAAAATGAAACCGCTCGTGCAAAGGGAGTGGCGACAGCTCTGCCCATCTCACCTACAACAGAGGTCCTGGTGGTCACCCATCCAGGTTCAACAATGCTGAGCTTGCAAAACCTGATGAGGTTGGACACACGTGGTGGTTTTGTTGCAGGCAAAGGCTTTGCTATGTGAGTGCACATATGGGATTGCATTTTATAGGTAGGCCCTACAGCCCTCTTTCAAAGGCAACGATTTCTGATGTTTTTGGTGAGGTCAAGCTTTGGTTTACTGAATATAGGTTATGCTTAAGTGAGTCAAGTTATTTGGATGGTGTTAGGTTCAATAGACGTATCTGCATAAACATTAAGTATATATTGTCTGCTATTACATGTTGTGGTTTCACGCTTCAACACACCGGTGGGCTAAAGCAGTGAACTAATTGTCTTTTGTCAACGTGACACTTTTTTTTTTTACTGATTGGCCGTGTCGGGTGGTGGAGGGTTACGACACATTTATAAATAACGCGATCTAAACCCAAAAACGTTGATTATGAATCAGAAATATGGACACTAACAAATAAACTACAACGATATCGGAAAAGTGTGCCAAAAAGCATGGTGAAGTGTAAGTTCAGAATGGCATTGAGAGTCAGGAACGCATGAATAAACAAACGCAAACCAGATATATCAAATGCAATTTTATTAACATCAATTGTTAAGACGTGGGCTTCCGAGAACGCATCTCCTAGATGGGATGATGGAATGGAAGCCATCGGTGAAGGTGTGCCTTAGAGGATGACCACCGAAGAAATGGAACAGAGACCAACTTATATGCAATAACTAGATGAATTGTTGAGTTGCGAGACCATGAAGGAGGGTTGCAGTGTGGGGAGGCCTTCAACCAGCAGTGGATACATTGTGGCTTATGATGATGCTAATCCAGCTCTCGGATTCCAAAAAATAATCCTCGTTTGTGCAGCTTAGTCCCGGTGTGATACTTCATTCACATCTGTACATTGTTACTAGCCACATTGTGAGCGCTATATTTTAAATGTCGCAGGGCTAAAATCCGTGGCCACCTTTGACATGCTGCACACACCGGTGCACTTGTACACTGATTTCCATTGCAGTAATACATGTTTGTAACCAATATGTGAGGCAGCAGAGTTGCATCCATAAATTATAGCTATTGCAAAATTATGCAGCATAAACAGCTGAAGCGTTTTTTTTAAACGGATGAGCAGTGTTAATGGAATTAATGTAGTTACCAGTAAACCCAGGGTGCAATTTAACATGCTTAATGCTGCTTAAAATGTGTAATGGGGAACCTCCATTCTTCCTTGTGAATTGATTTCAGACGGCATTGGGCCAGGATTGAGACGCTGGTGAATTTGCACCATTTGGCATTGAATTTGTGTGATGTTTCATTGCATGGGGTGTTTTATTTAGATTTCTGGCACCACATTTATAAAATTACCGACATTTTAAACATTTTATTTAGGAAACGCTAGCTTAAATTTAATATAAAACAAAGAAATATGTGTTCCAATAAAAGCCACATTGCTTTTAAATAACATAATTTTTCGTACTTGGTCTATGTGAGATGGTCAGCCACCGATGGTTTATTTAATCTCATTAATGAGTTGCAACTTAATTACACGTGAATAAGTAAAGCATTGTCACTATGCACCATTAGAGACGATTAGCATTATTTACGAATCACATGCAGGAGTGTGATAATTGGAAACTCCAACCTTGGAAATCTGCTTTTCTTTCATAGGAGCTTTCTCATTGGGATTTTGAGCTATTTCTAGAGCAGTTTGCCTGTGGGAGAAAACGTTCCAGAGAACTCAACATGTATGTTGAACTTCTTTCGCACGGTACATAGCCAACTGTGCTAATCCGCGGTGCACATCAGGGGAGAAAATGTACGCCTGCAGATGGCTTTCCAAAAACATTCTGTCTATAAAACCACCAATTAGTGTCTTGTTGTGTTCTCGGTAGGTGTCGCACAACAGCGTGTCCCCAGCATCAGTATCGGGATTAATTGTTTACTTAGAATTACTGCAAACACGTGATTACAGTGAGCCGCTATGGACACCACAATGTCCCGAGACAAATTAATTGTGTTCATTGCATTGTATAACTTAGCTGCATTGTTGATCAAAGTTGTCCTCGTTTGTGTAATTCTGACTTCCCTCCACACACATGTTTACATTCAGATCGGTGATAGTGCTTTTTAATTGTAAACCAGACTGTATTTTCACCACTAATATAACCGTCAATGAACATTGCATGTTAACATTTGTGAAAAGGACTACGTTTTCTGTAGTTACATTCAGAGGCATGTACCTATTAGAAATTATCCAGTGCAGGTACAATGAAACTGACTCGTGATGTACTATTGTTCGAACATGGGCTCTTCTTGAAGCATTCCACTGTATGTTTTACTTCACCTGCACAGGAAGGGTATGAAACCATACACCTGGTAGAGCAATCTCGTACTTTTATGTGCAAGCTATGCGTGTACAGCAGAATGTAATGTCTTTGTGTTTGTACACCATACTAAGTTTGCCCCTTATCCGTCAAACGGAAGTTTGTTTGTGTCGCCACAATGTTTGCAGTAAGCAAGATAGCCAGCAAGGAATCATGCTTGTGGTTTTGCATTTTTTTTTCTTATTTCTTGGTAAAGCAAAACGCATGAAGTCGAGTACTTAAGAAGAAAGTACTGTATATTAATACTGTGCTTATGTGCCTATGATATATGTGTTGGAATAAAACAATTCTGAATCTATAGAACATTGGTTAATCAAGCTAACAAAATTATTTACTTCTGCCCTGTCAGCTACTTAGTGAATGGGCAGTTTTTTTGAAATTTAATGTAAAAATGTGCCAATTGGCCTCATCAGAGAAATCAGACTTTTGATAACCAGAAGTCTGTAAGTAATTGTATCTCCAGTTGTCTACATGTTTAAATTGTGTACAAGAGTATGGTTCAGATGTAATCAAAAATGTTTATCCTTCAAAAATTATATCCGTAATTAAACACCGTACTGTATATACAGAGACAGTACAATATATAAATTACCTATACCGTGCCTGTTTATGTAGATACTGTAGCTGTAATGGGAAAGTAACTTTTTCATGGACGAGCTGCCTGTTAAACCCCTTTTTAATTGTTTTGCTGAATTCAGTCCTTTTCAGTGTATCGTAGATGCTGCTTGGTGCATACTAGTGAGGGGGTAAAGAGCTGATTTACATGTAACAACGTTGATTAAGTTGTTAAGCATTGTGTAATGATGTGGGAAATGTATTCAAAGCACATTGATGTGAAACAATGTTTATCTTGTGGACCACCTGTTCTTCCCTGCTTCTATATTAGTCTTCACTGGAGAGCTGTAGTAATTTGAAAGTGTTTTATATTTGTTTTTCAGTGCTGCCTTCGACAATGTAAAGCTGGTTCGAGTGGCCATCAAGAAGATCAGCCCTTTTGAGCACCAGACATATTGCCAACGTACCTTGCGCGAGATAAAAATTCTGCTGAGATTTAAGCACGAAAATATCATCGGCATCAACGACATCCTTCGGGCATCGACTATTGATCAAATGAAAGATGTGTATCCTTTATCATGCTAAAAAGGGTGTTTGTAGTTCACTTACCTTTTTGATTATTATAAGTTGTCTTATAGATTTCACACAATCTCTGTTCACACGAACACAGAATATTGATATTTGTACTACCCAAAAGCAGTGTATCAAGGAAAGGTTACATTGTGGAAATTTACCAAAATATCTCCTATTTTATTGCAGATTAAATATTACAAAACATGTTGCATACGCTTCATTCTTATAGCACAGGGCCTTCACAGACGGTTCTGTCTTGTACAGACGAGTATCATTTGCAGTGGTTTTGGAGTAGGAGCTGATGTTGCATTGTTGCTTTCCCCAATTAGGTGATTTGCAAGTGCTCTTCAAATTTGGACCGAGATGCAGGCCCAATTGGCCGACTCTTTTTCAAATAATGTTAAGGCGACATTAACGGTCGCTGTGAAGCAGATGATACATTTTGCTAATACACCTGCAGTAGTAGCCAAGACAAGCGTTGGGCTCGAACCACGTTTGCAAAAAGCAGAAACACGTTAGCTCTCAGCTATGTCACAAATGGTTGGTTACAATATGAATGTAGGGACCCCTTGCTAGTCTTTGATTATTACACATTTACCGTCACTATTGGCCACACCTAAAATTAGCAGAGAATGAAAATGTATACTTTTTTTGAGTGAAATAATAATTGCAATTTTTAAATGCATTCAAATGATATTCCTTAACCCATTGTCCAGCTACATAGTTCAAGATCTGATGGAAACGGACCTCTACAAACTTTTAAAGGGGCAGCAGCTAAGCAATGACCACATCTGTTACTTCCTCTACCAGATCCTGCGTGGCCTCAAATACATCCATTCAGCTAATGTTTTGCACCGTGACCTGAAGCCATCCAACCTTCTCCTCAACACCACCTGTGACCTCAAAGTAAAATGCTTTTTTTATCGTTTTTATTATTGAACTGGGTATACTATCTAGTAACTCTGGATACAGAATCAGAATGTCACAATATTTATACCGGAGGAATCCAATGAGCTATAAAGTTATTTTTCACATGTCTAGTAGGGTTGGGTAAGAACATTACATCAAAAAAACTATAGAGAAACATGATAGTGCAAAGTACAATAAAGGTTAACAAATCGTACAAATTTACAAATAAAACAAAAAACATTCCCATCATACCATGCAAAGCCCACTGAGGTGTTATCTTATTTTTCAGAAGCGACTTGGCCACAAATGATAGCTCAACAAAGTGTCTTATCATTTGTACATTTATAGCAGCAAAATAATAAAGATTTGGGTGAACGTAAAATGTCCCAAGTTAACAGGGGTGTTACTGTTGACCTCCCCTGGCAGTGAGGCGATTGATAAAACAAAACTACTATTTTTAATACATGTAATGTTATGCATGTCTTGTGTACTTAAGAATCGATAGTGATGATTGAATGCATTGTTATAACCCAACTAAAATGGGTGGGACTTTGGTGAAACAGATCATTTTCAAATTAGGTCTTGTGTGATGAATCAAAATAGTTGTATGTGATCTGCTGTGGAGTGAGTAGATAGAACATTTCTGATTATTGTATTGAAATGTGTAATATTTATGCCAAAATGTTTTTTTCTCCTTCAGATCTGTGATTTTGGCTTGGCTCGAGTAGCAGACCCAGACCATGACCATACAGGTTTCTTGACCGAATATGTGGCCACGCGTTGGTACCGTGCTCCTGAAATAATGCTGAACTCCAAAGTAAGTAGTTCACAATTCAATTATTTACATAGCGAATGTTGCTTTCGACAGCTAATTTGTATACTTAAACCTTTTTTTTTGTATTAATGTTGACTTCTGTTTTTTATTGTTGTTTATTTTAGGGATATACAAAATCCATCGACATCTGGTCCGTGGGCTGCATCTTGGCAGAAATGTTGTCCAACAGACCTTTGTTCCCTGGGAAGCATTATCTCGACCAGCTCAACCACATCCTAGGTAACGATGTGTTATGGAGAATGTGTGTCACAAAATAAATCCTGGTTTTAAATGTTTACTTCATTAAAGGTTCTACAATGAGCTCATTTGTTTTTATTAGCTGAACGTTTTTTCCCCTCTTTTTTGCCTGTCCTAAACTAGACTAACATGTTTTTTTAATCATGCATCTTTCGACTTGTATTCAACTCCTACAGTACAAAACCACGATGTTTTTTTATTGCCTTGGTTTCAATGGTTCACATTTGTCGGCTATTGCTGGTGTCATGCCATTATTTTGCTTTTAACAGATGAGAGTATTCTTTCTGAATGTGACGGAATATAATTTGTATTAAGATAAAAATTACTAGAGCGAAAAGCTAACCTTTGATTTATTTTGGACATTGTGTTGCAGGAATTCTCGGTTCACCTTCTCAAGAGGACCTGGACTGCATCATCAACATGAAGGCCAGGAATTACCTGCAGTCTCTCCCTCCGAAAGCCAAAGTGCCTTGGAACAGGCTCTTTCCGAAAGCGGATTCCAAGGGTAAGTTATGCATGTTGTTGAACTTTTTTCACGCACCGTACGTAGCCAGCCGTGTTAATCGATGTTGCTTCTGTTTCCACGTCGCAACTTGCGCTTTTGAACATTTGATGTGGTTGAAGGTAATTATTTTTTAACAAAATTTGCTGTGAAATATTTACTTTGCTGTTCCACAACCCTAATGTGGCCCAAATATAAAATCAAACAACACATTCCTATATTAATGGTAAATGAAACTGTCTTTTATATGTTTATGAATACATTTTGAGGTTTTTAGTGAATGTTTCTTTTTCAGCTTTGGATCTGCTGGACAAGATGCTCACCTTCAACCCCCATAGGCGCATCACCGTGGAAGAGGCCTTGGCTCATCCGTATCTGGAGCAGTACTATGACCCTTCTGATGAGGTTAGAAATTAAAGTCTATGCTACATACAGCTTGCTAGTTACAAAAGGAAGAAAACCATACATGTGCATGGATTCTATAATGCTTTCCAACATGCACGTGTCCTTCAAAGTATGAATTAGTTATGAAGTAAATTTTAAATGCGCAGAGCAAGATGACGCCGTGAGATGTCATGTAATTATGTCATCGGAAGGGGAGGCTAACTTTCTTTGAGCTGGTTCTGTCAATAGCAACACAACTTCATACCTTAATTAACATTGGGACATCTTGAACAGTTATTGTGCCACCCTGTTGCAGACGAGCCAGACAGCGCTATACCGTTATTGCTCTGAATCTTGGTTGGAGAGTGTTAATAAAAATAAAAGCAACATCTCATACATTTAATATTTTGTGAACTGTTGTACTTGGTATCTATTGTAAATTATCGAAGCTAATCACATTTTTGTTATCTATTACACTTATCTATGTCGCCCTTTTAAAATGTTCCTTGTGGCCTAATTTATTTATGCGGCAATACCTATGTAAACTCTTTAAATTTATTTTCGATAAGGTAATATTGATGGTATTTATAGGTATAGGGAAATTTATTTAATCAAAGAAATGAACTTATTTAACCACTTGTTCGGTTGTGTCTATGCATGAGAAAATGTCATGAATTCTATTACAGATAACAACATGGCCTATTCTTCTGACAAATTGCTTTCCCTACAGCCTGTAGCAGAGGAGCCGTTCAGATTTGACATGGAACTGGATGATCTCCCCAAGGAGCGGCTCAAAGAGATGATCTTTGAGGAGACTGCACGCTTCCAGCCAGGATTTCAGCAGGCGTGATCCTCTCTGCCACCCCTGCCTGCTTTGCTCTTGTGTGTGCTACAGATTTATTGTTCTTATATATAGTAAGATATTACTAAGACGTTTTAGTACATTTAAATGTAACGTTTTGCAGTGAAATGTGGAAAACATGCTCAAAGGTCGATACAAAGTAGATTGAGCTGCTGTTGCAACACTGATATTTTTCTGCATTTAGACTGGTGAATCTACAACAATGATATATACTGGATGCTTTAATTCCAAGGTGTTTTTTTAAGGCTATTTGTGAAGGTTAATGCTGATATTCACCTGCCTGGCTCCCTATATTCCTGAAAAAAAAACGCCTTTTACCAGCCGACATATATATGTTTGTATATAACTGACATTTTCTGGTCTTTTGCACATTATTAGATGAGAGTGTATGTACTTTTAAGTAGTACTTTACTATTGTGGAATATGAACATTTTTGTCCCAAAATAGCAAAGTGGAGTCTCCATATGAATGGCATTTTCGAAAATGATAAATTAGTCCAATACTCTTTAGCTGGGGATATTTGAGAAATGTATCCAATGTATATGGTTAAAATAGTTTGTGATTTAGCAAATTTTCATAAATACCTTTGTCTTGATGAGGTTATCCCCCTGTTTTTCTTCCGACAGATGCGTCTGGTGCCTGACGACTCCAGATATAGCTGAAAAAACATGTACACCGCCTAACAAAGATATTTAATGTCCTGCCTGGTGTCTGCAATTTGTGAGGCCATCCCACAGTTTCTCACAAGAGACCAGATTCATCCTACTCCCACAAAAGGGATTCAGCAAAAAAAAAAATCTGTTTTAACCTGTAAACTTTGTGCTGGGTTTTTGTGAGCAAGACACAATTTCCTCCCCCCCCCCCCCATGTTAACTTGGCCTTTTATTTTTTGTGAGCTTGTTTTTTTGTATAAAGTGGCTTTTGTATTTGCTTGGTGCAGACTTGTTACATTTGGTATTTCGTGTGAAAAAAAAATATGGATGAATTTGTTTCCTACAAGTGCGGACGTTCACATTTTGTGCCAGACTTGAGTCTTGGCATATAATGGCTTTTGTTTGCCAATACATATTTTAGGACTGGTTCAGACTGTCATTTTCGTAGTGTTTGCAAAGCCATTTGAATTCCTGTAATGTAGGATGGCCTTCATTATTACACTTGATTGTTGTGATTTTAGCAGACAAGCTTGTCAATAATGTTATTTAGGGAGCTTTGCTTTAGATGCAGGTTAAATCTGGTTAATAGGCCTGTACGAAATATTGTGTTTAAATGTACATTAACTGATTTGGGTAAGCCTTGGATGAACTTTTATTATTATTGATGTTATATTATTTTATTGTTAACGTTGTTGCAATGAAAACCCACTGTTAAAACTAAAAAAACTGTAAAATTTGGTAAATATTAGGTTAACCAAAATGTTTAAACCAACTATAGTGTTCCCTTTTAATACTGCTAAATAAAGTAATTGATTTG
This sequence comes from Lethenteron reissneri, assembly GCF_015708825.2. NCBI lineage: Eukaryota > Metazoa > Chordata > Hyperoartia > Petromyzontiformes > Petromyzontidae > Lethenteron > Lethenteron reissneri. The sequence continues at coordinate 7,473,301 of NC_083805.1, forward strand.
GGAAGATGCTGTTGGAAGAAATTAAGCACTTGTACTTTTGAACATTGAAAGTTATCTTTTCCATAATTATTTAAAAAGTTAACAGTTGTCCACTGTTTTCAAGAATGAATACTTAACTTCACTCAGTGTTCTTTATGCAGGTGTACCCCTTTCCCATACACAAATTAAAATACTATGCCAATGCATATGCGCCATTCACATGGTATGTATGCCACACCATTTACCAAGTGTTTCAGTTAGGTACTGCACAATTTGAAGAACTGTCACAATATGGTGTAATGAAGTGGGTCAAATGTGTTTAATTTGTCTATGCTTTTTTGGTTTTTGAAACTATAATATAGTGGCCATTCACTTATAAATTTGTATTCTATTGCTGGTGTGTTAAGCAAGTACATAATCTTGATCCGTTGTGTTGTGTAAAACATTCAAGACATGATTCTTAAACATGCATACATTGGTTTCACATGAATATGTACCTAAAGCAACCGAGGTTATTCTAAATTATAATTGGTGTTTAGTGCAGGCTGCTAACATTGGAACAAACGGTTTTTCATTACTCATGAGAACATAACATTTTAATTAACACAACATTACATTTGGTGTTTGCCTTATTCATTGTGCTTGTGTTTTGTGTTGTCACAGCTGGCACCATTACAGTGAAGTATCGTACGCTTTTTCGATTAAACATTTGAATTGATGAAGAGATTACTTTTATGGATTATGAATAAGCTTTGTCTAGGCTAGGTACAAGATATAATGTGATAACTATCAACTTCAGCAAAAAATAAGGGAAACGATTAATCCAGGACAATAGTGTGCTTTACATTGTACTTTTTGATGAATTCTGTCTGTGTATAAAGTAAGCATTAAACCACAAGATAACGTATCGCTTTTGTTTTTGAGTTTCAATTTTTAATTGTCCCTATTCAGCGCTGTTCCAGGTGGGTTATTTGGAGAACTGGTTATACATTCAAGTTGAAATAACATGCTTTTACATTGTTCATGGCTGTTTTCCCCCCCCAGGATCCTTATTTAAACAAAAAAAAACATTTTAGATGAATTTATTGTGTCCACCATGGTAAAAATGTTACAGCATAATAGTTGAACATTTTTTATGACGCAACGTTTTTGAGCTTTTAGGCATTGGATTGTGAGCATGCACCCATGTCTACTGCGACTGCCATTTGAAGTTTTTTGTGTTTTTATTGTCCTGACGGCCTCGTGGAATGGCCTTGAAAAGTGGTTGAAGATTCGATATCATTTGTAAAAGCCTAATGTGCATCTAAATCTTGTTTACGTAACCGTTCTAACCTTGTATGTCAGACTGTTAACCACAACTTCAGTATTGAAAACCAAGATAACTGTTTAGCGATTTTAATGGTGATGCAGAAATATTAACGTTTGCTGTTGACTTGCTAATATAGGATATTGGGCATTGCAACAGTAGATGGGAGCAGGTGATATATGGACAGGCCTGGGTTATTTAAGAATGTAAAACAGTTGTGGGAAGACGATCAGGATATTTTTCTCACTGCAGTGTGTATAAACTAAATCCATGTTTAAACCTAAAGGACCATGTCAACGTATGAATGTAGTACAGCGTACTCTGCCTTAACCTAGAAAGTTGATGTCTGTGGTGACGCAAAGTCTTTGACTTGTGTATATGGCAATGCTTTTGCTCTAACTGTATATGTCCAGCCCATTGAAGCTGGCTTGGATATAGGTCTGTGATTTGCATGCAGTATAAATAAACTCTGTTAAAAGCCACTTTTGTTGCATATTTGAATCATACTAGCCGCTTTGTTGTTGGAACAGATATACTGTAGTTAAATGACATGTTGAGACACTGGCCAGGACAATATTGTGGTTTACCCTGTACCTTTTCGTCCGTTTCACAACGAATAAACTTTTGCAACGGTAATAACTCCAAACAACAATATCCGTTGGGGAAGCAATAATAAACGCCGGCATATCTATTACATTCATTCAGGATGTAATGGATTTTTATTACCGTTTCTATTAGATATTTCCCTGTCCATTGCCTCCACAACTGAAATCCCCATACTTGACATAAAATATGTTTTCACTCAAATGTTTAAAGCCATGTCTAGAGAGTATTTAAAAGTCCACAAGTGACAATCCGTATGGCGGCAGTGAACTAAAGACGCATATTTCGCCTCTGTTTAATGAGTAAAAGCATGTGCTTGCTCATTGCGAACCATTGCAGACGCGGTGTTTGTGAGCGGCCCAGCTTCTGGAGTTGTGATTGTTGTCAGGATTAGAGTACGAATTTATGGCGCTGTTAATTCACTGAAGGCCTTCTGAGACTGTTGGTCTATCGCCACTGACAGAATCGCTTTACGTTGCTGAAGGTCTCAAATTTTTTGTTTACATTAACTCTAAATCCTAAGATGCATTTATTTACACTGAATCAGCCAAACTAAAAGACAAGATTCGCAGAGTATCTGGAGATAGGTCCCATGCCGTGCTGTAAGGCTGCCCTTTTATAAATCATTCTTGCGTGACGTTTAGTTACATCTGGTGAAAATACACAGGTTCAACACAAAACTAAAGCGAGGATTTGCAAATCAAATATGCAAATTATTCTATTTTCCTTCACGAGCTAAACAGCCTCAACGGAATGGCTTCTAATGGGTATCAGTGCGTGCAATTGGACCACTTGTCTTTAGGAACAGTCTAAACCGGCCTGTGAACTGGGAATGCCAAGTTCAGCCTCAATCTCAACCAGCATGGAACTTTGCGCACAGATGCAACACATGGGATTGTGGCTGGAGGCAAAGAGAGAGACTGTCTCCGGGAATTGGTATTCGTGTTGAGGTGGCAGGAATGTATTTAGACCAATATCTGGTGGTACGTGTTGAACATCATGGAAGTACAGTGGACCGCACAGTTTTCCAATACCTAAACTGACTGAGAAAAATTAGGGGTTTGGTCTGCGAAAAAGAAAACAAGCATCTTCTGCTGCCTTATGGTGAGTGCTGTATATCTGAATTGTGGTTGGCAACAGGGCTGCTGTGAGGGGTGAGTGGTGTGGTTCTCAAGATTGGAGGGTGGGCCCCTAAAGGGGACACTAGGAAGGGCCGACGGAGAGGCCTCAACAGACATGTCCCGGGTCCCAAAACACCTTATTAGGCTGGTCCGACGTGGATGGGTGTAGGAGGAAGGAATCCCATTGGAGCCTTATCTTTCCTGCAAAGTAGGAAATGGTATGCGTAAGAAACCACTCGCACGCGTGTAGATAATGTCAAGCTCAACTTGTTTCCGGTAACACTTGCAACATCGACTTGGAGTTGGGAGTGCAGACAGGGTGGTTCTAATGTCTTGTGCCCTTTTCCCTCCCACATTTAATTCTCAAAAAAAATGTTAAAGCGAGGTTTATTTAAAACAAAAATGCTAAGGAAAACAATGTTAGGGGTAAATGATTGGGGGGGGGGGGGATCACAATACATCCGGACCAGCCTGTAAATGAAGGCACATTTGAACGTACGGCTGTCCATAATCATAAAAATGTACGTATACTCCACTAATCAAATCTTATAAATATGTTTATATAAAAAATGGACAAAGCGATGGATGTTGCGTGCCAAAATTAATCCGGGATCAGCATTCCGGACTTAATTGTAGGTAGAGTATTTATTTGTTAGAAATTAGGTCTCATTTTTCATACGCAGCTGTTTGGACGGTCTCTCCCACGCCGCTGTCTCTTATGTGTGTTGGTTTGACCATACTTCACCATGCCGGTCGGTGCGGGGTGGTGGTTCCCACCTTGTTGAGACCTGCTGGTCACCTTGTGGAATAACCTGTGGCATGCTCAAGTGTTGTGTGTGTGAGCTGTCAGCTAAGGGAACAGGTCATAGAACTCCCCAAGGTCGACTCCGCTTCAAATAGGGTACCTGGTGCGGTGTGTAGACATCGCCACAGGGGAGACAAAGGCGTCCGGGCGAGGTGCTGGCCATCCAACCTCGTGTAGGTGCTCGCTCACAGCACTTTGGTGTGTAACGATGCTTCAATGCATCGGCAAACATTGACTCAAACTCCTGCAATGTGCAATCGGATGGCGCGTGGACACAGGGCTGCACATTCTAGATTTGATGTGTCCATGCCCAAGTAGATTCAACCAATCTTGACTTTAAGCTTTCGTGACAGCTGGCAGCAGTTATCCTGCTGTATCTGTTCCACCTGATGACGGTCGAAACGTCGTGATCTAGTATTTTTCTACCTACGTGACTTTACCGAAAGAACTAAAGAGAGTATGGATTCAACCACTTTCGTTCGTGGTGGTCTTACGAGAATCGTGTGCCACCGCTACCCCCACGGCTTGCCCTCTAACGTGAAGCCTCCTCGTCCTTCAAGCCATCGCGAATGCAATGCGCCTCCTGGATAGCTGTGTTAAAACAGAACGCTTTGTAGCTCATCGGATTCCTCCAGTATAAGTACATAATTCTGATGCTGGCACGTGCTAGTCACATGCTGCCCAGGAGAGGGCAGTCGTGGATGCAAAATATTCAGATCTCACCTAAGGTGGCCGAGGGGAAAACCCACTGGTCTTGCTCAATGGTATCAAGATCGAGATCTTGATTCTTTGGTTCTTTTGGTAAAGTCACGTAGTTAGAAATATAATAAAACAAATCACGACGTTTCGATCGCAATACAAGCGATCGATACGTCGTGAGGGCGGAGAGATGTCCAAACAAGTGTGATGAAACCGGAGCCCCTGGAGAAAACCCACGCACATTTAGCGGCAACTCCATCCCCGTACATATGGAAACAGATGGCGATTAGTAAACTTGCTCTATTGCCTTCTCATGGCGAGCCCCAGGGTATACTGGCACCGAGAAGTGGGAGTGAGAGTGGAACGATGCATCATCATCTCTCTCTAGCCAGAGTTGGCAACTCCCCAATGCGGAAAGTCACCAAATCGTCGCTAGGTGTCGTTAGATGAACACGAAGCCGTCACTGGCACGAGACAATTTACCGTCGTCACAATGGCACGAGACAATTTAGCGAGTATTCACACGCGTTAATGAATACAGGATCCTTAATAACCTGCATGGAATCGGCCACAAATCTGCACCATGTCGGCATCCCAGACATTCGCTTGCTTGGTCACGTGTCGCATTCCACCAAATTGTATTGCTTGAGAAACCCTACATTTATCAAGAATTGCTGATTTGATTGATAACGTTGCTAGCCCCCATCCCACCACCGCACGTTTATGAATTTGATTCATTGTCGTGGTTCTGTTGCGATTTGATCCAAAGATCGATGATTAATTTGAACGCACATTGGTGAATTGCAGCATCTATCGAATAAAAAACATACAGAAACAAGAACCTTTCTTTCACATGCAGGTCGATGAATGGCATACATCGTGAGCTTGAGTCGATATTGATCAATGAATTGGCGCATCGTTCCACGTCGCCTATAAAGAGGTTTTCCCCGCACCTCCGATTAGCACGGTTGGCTACGTACGGTGCGAAAGAAATTCAATGTACGTAGTACTGTATATACCGTACTTGTGAGCTTTTATACACAAGTGTCTTGGGATCGGCGGTCAGTTGAGGGCATCGCGCATCCATCCGCACTTGCAAAAGTGTGACCTAGCAAAGCTACACGTTTAAAACAGCACTTTAAATGCCATATATATATACATTGCACGTGATTTTTTTTCCTTAGCCATGAAATGTTGCTTTAATTTCAGGACCGACGCTGCTCTTTTTTTTGTGCATGTGGGTGAAGGTGTCAAGGTGCCTTTGATGCGTTCTTTGCTATGGAAATTGGTCTCTTTCCATGAACGACTCTTGTTTATCCATTTCGATTTTTTTTTCACACTCATAACTCATTTCCAGATGACTTGGCTGAGTGGCAGCGCCACCTGCACGCTTGATGCTCGAAATGAATAGCACGTGCACGTGTTTTGCCAGCTCCGCTTGATTGGAACCCCATTTACGACTACTACTACTACAGCATAGTTTAGGAACGGCTCGGGAGCGAGACAGAGACACTTCTCGCAGGGTCTCTCGTTATGGACGCTTTATCTTCATTACGAGCATTAACAAAAGTTTTCCTCGCGAGAGAAGTCGCTGTCAAGAGTACCCGAATACGTTTGCGGATGTTTATATACTCTCCGCCAAGACAACCGTGAACCAAGTTCAACATCAATTAATCATGTCGGCGACGTGTGACTTGTTCAACAAATTACCTTTTGGTGCCCTGATGTTATGGGCAAGGAGTCTGTCTATGAACACGTGTGGAGTTAAAAACATTGAGTTGCAGAAATGCGTGGCACTTGCTGCACCATCGCTCCCAGGGCACCAGGACCTCGGGCAAATTATCATGACGAGCACGGGTAGCATTTTCTTGGTTCTTTCGGTAAAGTCACGTAGAAGGGAAGTAATAAAATAATAAAAATAAAACATAATAAAACAATTCTCACGACGTTTCGGCCACAACGCAAGCAGCCGTCCTCAGGCGAAGAAGCCGTCCTCATTCATTCTTCGCCTGAGGACGGCTGCTTGCGTTGTGGCCGAAACGTCGTGAGAATTGTTTTATTATGTTTTATTTTTATTATTTTATTACTTCCCTTCTACGTGACTTTACCGAAAGAACCAAGAAGATGAATCCCTGCAGTCACGAAAGCTTTAAATCGAAATTTAACGGGTAGCATTGTTAGCTGAAGTTACAATTACATTGAAGTTGAACATTTATTATGAATTGGAATTGCATGAGTAATTCACCCCAGGTTTGCAGTCTATTTCTCAGAAGTTTGCAGTCTATTTCTCAGAGGTTTGCTCTGTTCACATGCTGTATCTCCAAGGCTTAAACTCAAAGTCTCTGGTGTTGGCTTCATACTTTAACATTGGTACCAGCCTTGCCAATTCTTCACATATCTTAGACTTGTAATTATAATACTGTATCAAGCGCCTGAGAACTGTAATTTTCATTGTATTGAGTAGTTGGATCATAAATATTTTTTTTTGTGTGGACAGTATGTGTGTATGTTGAACTTCTTTTGCACCGTACGTAGCCAACCGTGCTAATCAGAGTTGCGGAGGAAGAACAACAAACTAAACACAAACATCAGTTGAAAAAAAAATAGTTTTCAATCTAGATTTAAAAGTGGATCGCTCCAATGGCTTCCAAATATCGGAAGGAAGAGCATTCTAGACGGCCGCAGAAGCGCATCCAAAAGCGCGCGATGCAGTAACCGTCATTGTTCGGATGACCGGAGTTTACATAATGGTTTATGTTGTTGAAAATTAGCAAGGTATTGCAGTTCATTTGTGGCAAGTACGTTGTGTGTAATGAGTGTGATCTTATAATGTATTCATTCAGAACGAGTATGATAAGTTCCTTTTAATTCGAGGAAGGGGGATTGTGAAATTTCCACAAGATGCACATTTCACCAAATCAGAAGCTTCTCAAGAAAAATAACAGATTTAAATAAATTTGCAATCATAAAGATTAACACGTTTTCTATGCTTCAATAGTAAAAACATTTTTCATAACTGACAATTAAAATCAAATGGTAAGAAGTGATATTAAAATATACATGGTTAAACATACGCCTTGGTAGCGATGACTTCCTGATTTGTTATATTAATCCAAAGACTACCAGCAGCAATATATTGTAAACACTTTAATGCACATGTACAGCCCTGTGTTAATCCGCTGCTGGATGAGGGCCTCCAAACACGCCATGCACCTCGTAGGGCTTATTTGACCTTAATTCGCCATGCTGGTCAGTGTGAATTGGGGAAGGCAGGGAGCGTAGACGTGCAGTCCAACGATAGATTATACTGCATCACTCCCTGATGCCTACAACAGTCCCGCCACCTATAATGCCTACTCTGCATGGTGGTCACACATCCAAGCACGATGTAGGATCAATGCTTTGCTTCCGAGAACTAACGATATCGCACGGATTCCGGGCGATCCAGTCAGGCGCGTGTGATGTTATGAAATCATATTTGTGAAATGTAAATGATATATATATTTTAATCTTATAATAAACCGGGGCATCTCTTAACCTTTGACGGTTGTATCGTGATATATCTGGTTTATGTTAATTTTCATTAAAAACGGTTGAGAAAAAATAAGGTTATCCGCTATGATAATAAAGTAGTAACATCTACGGCAAAAATACACAGGTCTTTACCATAGGGTAACAATTTCCCAATTTAAATTCAATAATATGGCAATCATAACTTGAAAATGCTCAGAAGTGTAACATAAGAGGCATCCAATTTCTACAGTCGGTAAGGTCGAAGTCAACGTAGCAAAGAGCATTGTTTAGAGGGCTGCGCGCAAATCGGTATGAGTGTATTTCCTGACTTGTTATACAGAAGAAGCCATTGTACAACACAAGTTGCTGAACTTATGAACTTATAAAATTTGTTGTGCGCATGAGGTTGGTGCATGCGTGCGGGTAGTGCGTATGTGTATGAATGAGCGCATGAGTGTGTGAGTGCATCTAATTGTTCTCAAGGTCCCACAATAATTACTGCAATAGTGAAATATGTATACTGTCGTCACGAGTGTTAAAGCAACCCCGAAGAGCCAGAGGCGAGCGGGGGGGGATGAAGGCCCACCTTCCCTTCCCCTTCATAATTCTTCTACTTTAAAGTGTTTTCATATATATAAACATTGACTGTGTCGAGCTTCCTCTGGGTGTTTTTTTTGTATCCCCCCTGCTTTCAACAAGGTTAACGCTACAGGGTTGTATCAAAGCGTTGCTTTGCAGTGCGTTTTGCCACACATTTTCGGTGGCAAAGGAAACAAAGCGATAAGGAAAACAAAAACATTGCAATTTTTGTGATTTTGTCCCCGTGAGGCAAAGGTGAGGATGAGCTGGGGACAAAAGGAGCATTATACTTTGACGTCTGAGACTCTGGCTTTAGGGGCGACACTCATGCCACGCAAAAAAATAATAATTTCCGTTCCCATAGACATTGCCAGGAGGCCACGACTGATAGATGTTTTTTTGGGCAGAAAAGGTTAGCCGCAGGAACTTAGAAAGGTCACCACCGTGAATGCCCCTTACATGTCACGTGATACAAAACTTGACTCGTTTGAGTTTGACCTGGCAGGCTAATGATCTTAACTTAGTTTACACTCTCGAGATAATGTTACTCATTAATATGCAGATATTGTTTATTTTTTTTACTTTACAATGGAGTTGTTTTTTTTGTAAGTGCTACCTGTACATGTCATTTATGTTTTGATTGGCTTCAGCCCAAAACAATATTGTTTTGTTATTCGATATTCAGTTGGAATGCTTTGCAAATTTTGAAAATTCTCCATGCAACCCAAGGAGGTTTTAAAAAAAATATGTCTTTTGTCTAAGATCAGTGATGTTGGTGACTGTCCAGCGTGTCAAGGCAGGTGATTCTTTGAAGTGGCCGGAGACTATTACGGGCACATTTGAAGCGAGAAGAGGTCCTGCAACCAACACTACGCACCTGCGCCACAATCAAACGTGGATGGCAATTCAAGTCCATTACTTTTGGCGATGTTGGTCAAGTAGCCCAAACACCTGCCAGCGGTTTCCACTCTGTAAATATCATATTTGCTGTATTTGAGTTGGGACAATACAATGTTGATATCTGCCACAGTGTCCCTTCTCGGTTTAGTAGTTTGAGGTGCTTGGGTTTTGTGTGTTGAAGCCCGTCATTGACTATGATATTGTATTTCCGGATTTATAGATGAATTATTTTCCTTATTTTATCCAGAAAACGTTGGAAGTGCATCGTATAAATTGGTAGGTGTGTGTCTGACCTAAAATTGGTACAACTTTATTGACATTGGGCATACATTCGCAAGTAAAATAAACTACTTTTTATAACTACTTTTTATTTTACCACGTAAGGACCACTGAGCTAAATAGCACTTTTTCAGAAGCGACTTGGCCATAAATGACGAAGTGGGTCATGTGGAAATGTATATCTTTTATAATCCATGGTTTTGATCGTGAACACGACGGATATGAATTGACTGGGAAAGTTACAGCTACATCTGTAGATTTACTCGTGGTTATCTCTTATATGTTTCAAAAGTTTATTCATTTATAACATTCCCGTGGCCAACATCAGTGGGTAGAAATTAATCGCAATCATGCCAGACATTAGCAAGAAGGTTTTGCATTGGGATTTTGGGCCAATAATGTGCAGGAGTGTTTCGCTGCGTGTGGGAGGAATTCAAAGTGCCCGGAATATGCCCACACCACCATCGCAATCCCACGCCTCCAGTCCCTCGCCTCGTCCTGGCGATCACCCTTTTAAGTACGAACGCATCTACAGCGGTCTTAGATCATGAAATACTTGCAGCTGATGTGACGTGGTCTAATCGTCAACAGTAAGCACTAATAGTAAGTGATAGCTGGATACTTAAAATGCTGCTGTGTAATGGTGTCAAACTTAATCCACTTGTTTCTTTTTTTGTTAAGTAAATTTTATTGTTCTTTGTTGTTTTCATAGTGAAATAAAATGTCAAAGGATTTTCTTAGACCCATTAGGTTCTGTTGTAAAGTTTTGCTCCTGAAATGGCAGTTCTCTCTCAAATACTCGGTGTTGTAAGTGGGGATTACAAAACAAAGCTAATTTCTTCCCACGATAATCTGGAACTGGTGATTTTAAAAAATACCCTACTAATATGTGATTAACAATGTAGTAATGGCTTCATTGCCGTCTGAAGGAAAAAAAACTGTAATTGTAACTCTCATATTGTAATTACTGAAATGTTAAAAATGTCCGTGAAAACAGTGAAAACAGATGGTTAATCCGTATGTTTACTCGATGTCGTTACACTATTGGTCAGAATTCTTTGGAAGCCACACATTATTGCATTTGTCGTCTTCGGTGCCGTGTCAGAGGGTGTGCCATTTTACTGCTGTGGTTTTAATGACATGGACGTAAAGCCAAAGGCAAATAGCAGCATGCAGAACCTTGATGCTTGGGCTGTAAATCAATATTTTGAGGATTTGGGGTTTTAGGTCTCTGTGTGCGCAGTAACAGTTACGAGATACACATCGTGGGATGTGCTCAGAGTAAAAAAACAATAACTGTGCTATGGAGATAATTCCTGCCAGTTTTTGAGCTTTGAGTGTTGAGTGTCACCCCCTCGTGTGTGTGTGTGTGTTGTATTCCAGTACACATGAAGCCAAACACTGATTGATGGAATTGGCCAAACATCATCTGAACCAGTCCCAGAGGTCCTGAACTTCCCTAACCTGCACTGATCCCGTGACGTGTGGTTTAAATAATCTCCACGACCTATACGCCATGCGAAGGCTTTCTTCCAGCAATGATTAGTCAATTGGGTGTGAACCAACCGATAATCATGGTAAATGTGTAATAAAAGGACTCGAACACTTCTTTCTGTCTTCGTGTCTTTATTCAGGTTCACGTCTTTACCCACACGGCACGCTGTTATAACTCCTGTATTTGTAGCCCCCGGCTATTCACTGCTATTATAGCTTCCTCACCCCTCTGACTCTCTGCTTCATCTACTGTAACCTCCTCCCTGCAGACTCGCTGCTACCCCTATGTGCAGACCCTCTGGCTGTCACTGTATGCAGACCCGCTGCCCACTCTCTCTGTGCAGCCCCGCTGCTGACTGCAGCCTCCTTGCTGCTTCGGGTCGGTCACCGCTGGCCAACGGTGCCGATCCTCGCTTCCCCCGTGTTCGTGGCGATCTCGCCACACCCCGCTTCGCCCTTCGTGGCCTTCCTCTGTTCCTGGTTCCCCGTCACTTCCCTTGCTCTTCCGGTTCCCCTCCTTCTATACTCAACCCCTCTCCCCCCCACGTGACCTAACTCCTCCCCCCCTGACGGCACCTCAGAAGGGCCGTTTACAACCGCATTACATCACCCTCCCCCCTAAAGAAAATCCAGCCGACCTCGGCTGAATTGCAACCTGAAAAGCAATGCGGGTGTAAAGGGCCAACACGCAAAAAGACACGAAGCATTGAAGAACATTATAACAATAACACAACATAACACAATCTAACGAAACGTGAGGGATTTCGAGCGAGTACGGGTAGCCGGGCCGTCCCGGACGGTCGGCGGCCCACCCGCCGAGCGGGAACGTGGAAGGGTTTTAGGGGCGACGGGCGCAAGTTCTTCCGTCGCCATTGGAGGCCCGCCACTGTCCCGCTCGCGTCCAGAAACATCCCGTACTCGCGTCCGCGGAGGGATAGGAAGAGCTGCAGGTCCCGTGGGTTCTGCGGCTCCGGTCGGCGTCCCACAAGCGGAAGGTCCTCCTCCCTGCGCTGTCACGGCCGGCTTGTCTGTGAAGGGTACGACAGGCGCTCTCGCAAGGTCAGCAGACACAGGCAAGGGCGAGTCGGCAGCAACAGACCCCGGCAAGGCAACTTGGGGAGATGACGCATCCGGCCGTGGGGCAATGTATGGCTTCAACCGGGACGTGTGCACGAACCAACGCCGTGCACCAACCTGAACACGCGCCGACTGTGGGTTGGGAACCTCAATGAGGCGGACCGGACCCTGCCAAGGTCGATGTAATTTAGGAGATGTACCTGGCCGCACCTGTGGGCAATGAAGCCAGGCCAGGTCCCCCTTTTTCCAGGGACACTCCCCCTTTGAACGTCGGGCACACCGCTCATTCCTGGCCTGAGCCTTGGCAGTAGCCATGCGGGCATTTTCCCTCGCCTCAGCGACACGCCGAACGTTGTCCTTAATATACTCAGGAAGAGGCTTAACAGGCCCCCTCGCACCGGTTCCCAACTGGTCATGAATCGGCGGCACGTTCTCACGGCCGTACATAAGGAAAAACGGCGAGTATCCAGTAGCCGCGTGCGGCGTCATGCGATACGCCGAAAGCACCCCAGGGATATGCAAATCCCAATCAGATTGGTTTTCCCCGACTGTATGGCACAGCATGGCGGACAGAGTCCGATTCAACCGTTCCACCATACCATCCGTTTGCGGGTGGTAGGGGGACGTCCGTATCTTTTTAGTTCCAAGAGCCGCACACACCTCCCCCAACAATTTAGACGAAAAGTTACGTCCCTGATCCGTAAGGAGCCTCTCCGGAGCCCCTTTGTCCATTACATACCCAAATAGAAAGGCGTCCGTGATAGACGCCGCTGACTGGTCAGGCAAGGGCCAGGCCATCGGCCAGCGAGAGAGGTACTCCACCCCCACCAGTAAATACTTATTCCCTTTAGCTGATGGCGGAAAGGGTCCCAAAATATCTAACGCCACCAACTCATTAACCCGAGATACTTTAATCGATTGTATCGGCGGAACATATGGATGTTTAGGCGGCTTACGGCGGGCACAATCGGGACACGCGCGAACGTGACCGACGACATCCGTCGTCATGCCGTGCCAATAATAGTCTCGTTGCAGCGTCAATAGGGTTTTCTGCACCCCCAGGTGTAAAAGTGTGTCACAGTGCAAAGATCTAATCAACTCATAGCGCAATGACGCAGGCACAACGAGACGCCAGTGTTCCTGTATCCCTTCCCTCCACATCAGTAACCCATCTCGGAGAGCAGTTTCCGAATTACCACCCGCACCGACTTCCTTACCCGCCTTCTCCGTTCGTTTCCGTAACGACACCAAAGAATCGTCCAACATTTGCTCCCGAACCCACACAGACCTTGGAAGACGCAAAATCCCGTCAGCCGGTCCCCCTTCAACCGGTCCCGGTGTAAGCGGAGGTTCGAGAACATCCACTGCCCGCGCGACAGGCTGAGGGGGGGGCTGAGCCGGTCCACACCTATGCGTCCCCGACGCACACGCACAAGGGGATTGTTGCGGCAACCTGGACAGTGCGTCCGCGTTAGCGTGACGCACACCCTTCCGATGGTGAATTTGGAAGGAGAATTCTTGCAACGTGTCCAGCCATCTCGCCAATTGTCCGGATGGCTGGTCCATCTTAAGAGCGTACTGCAAGGCCGCATGGTCCGTTCGGACAATAAACGACCGACCGTACAGATACGGTCGAAATTGGCGGAGAAAATACACAATAGCCAAAAGTTCCCTGCGAGTGACGCAGTAACGAGTTTCCGCGGGAGACAAAACCCGACTCCCGTACGCCACCACACGCTCAACACCACCTTTTGACTGGGACAACACCGCCCCAATCCCGGTGTCACTCGCATCAGTATCCAGAATGAAGGGATGTTCAAAATCCGGATAATCCAACGTCGGCGCAGTAGCCAGTAGGTCGCGCAGGCTCCGAAACGCCGCCTCCTCCGGCGGTCCCCACACAAATTTGTGCCCCTTCCCAGTAAGGAGATGCAAAGGCCTGGCGATAGTAGCGAAATTCGGAACAAACCTCCGGTAATATGAGGCGAACCCCAAAAACCGACGCACATCACCCACCGTGGCGGGGGTTGCCCAATCCCGGACACACGCAGTTTTCTCTGGATCCGTGGCCACCCCGTCCGCACTAACAATATGTCCCAAGTATCGAACGGAACGTTGCAGTAGATGACATTTCTTAGGCTTGAATTTCAATTTAGCAGAACGCATTCTGGCAAAAACGGCCTCCAACCGCAATAAATGCTCATCAAATGTGCGGCTGAAGACAATAATATCATCTAAATAAATGAGACATGTCTCCCACTGCAACCCCGTCAATACCAACTCCATCAATCTCTGAAAGGTGGCAGGGGCTGCATTCAACCCCATCGGCAGACAGTTAAATTGGAACAACCCCTGCGGCGTACGGAACGCTGTCTTTTCCCGCGAGGGCTCGTCAAGGGGAAGCTGCCAGAAGCCCGAAGAGAGATCTAGCGTTGAAAAAAACTTAGCCCCTGACAAGGCGTCGAGAGAATCGTCCATACGCGGCAGGGGATACGCATCTGCCACCGACACTTTATTTAACTTCCGAAAATCCACACAAAATCGTAATTTACCATCTTTCTTTTTAACCAACACGACAGGCGCACCCCACGGGCTATTAGACGGAGATATAATATCCGCTTTCAACATGTCTTCCACTGCCCCTCGAACGTGCTCACGCTCAGCCGGACTCATCCGACGCGAGTTCAAGCGGATAGGGGCCGCGTCCCCCGTTTCGATGTGATGAGAGAGCAGCGAGGTGCGTCCCAAGTCCAAATCGTCCGAGCTAAACACATCGGAATAGCTCGCTAATAATTTATGAATCGCACAACGCTGCTCAGCGGAAAGGGCCGAATTTTCCGCACATAATTCGGCGATCCAACGATCGTCCACCCCTCCGTCGTGTGAAACACCACCCACCAGCCCCCCGTCCGGAATGTCACTCTGAGCCGTAAACGCCGTAGTGGCGTGTGCCACAACGGTACCAGCCGGCACACACACGCTTTCAGAAGTCGCATTTAACACCTGCAAAAACGGGCGCTGATCCGGACGGACAATGGTTTGCGCCCCCACCAGTGCCAATCCGCCCGTAACAGCGGCGGACGGCGACAGCAAAATTCCACAAGCACTCTGCCGACCCGGAACCGGCTTCCGGTATCGTAGGGGAATGAGCATCTGCGAGCCAGGTGGAATATCAACTGAAACTTCCGATAACGCCTGCACCTGGGCAACCGGAGCCGGTCGCCCCCAGGTGGACTGTAAAAACGCCAATTTGCGGCCCCCTGGCAGTTCAATGCAATTTTCATTGATTCTAATTAAAATGGGCATCTTAGCCAAAAAATCCGTGCCCAACAAGCAAGGAACCGCCAGGGACCTCGAAATTAACACAACGCCCGAGGCCGAGACCCCCCCGATAGAAATATTAGCGTCCACCTGTCCCACGATGCCCATACTACCCCCGTTCGCAGCGATGCAGGAAGCGTAAGCCGGCCTCACGGCCCCCGGTGGGATGTTCAAAAGATGGAATATGACATCCGAAATAATGGTCGCGGACGCCCCGGAATCCACCAAAATACGCACGTCCACCCCTTGGATCGACCCCGGTACAGTGGACGAACCTGTAGCGGCCGCGACAACCCGCCGAGCCAACTTACGCCACTGCGTTATCGAGCGACAAGGCGCAGATACTGGCCTCCCATATTTTAGAACATCCGCGTCGCACAACAACGGCGATGAGTGAGGTGTCAGGCCTTGCCGGGTGTCTGGTGCGCACCGACTTGCCTGTGCCGGAGGGTCTTTCTTTGGGACGTCCGCGATCGAGGCCTCCTGCTGGGGCGGCCCCGGAACCCGGCCCCAGCAGTCCCTGGCATAGTGGCCCCGACGGCCGCAGCGGAAACAGTCGACGTCGGGTCGGCGCGCAGCAGGCACCCCGTCCCGACGTGGCCGCGCCGGCGGCGGAGCCCGCGGCCCCGGCTCGCTTCGAGCCGGCCACGGAGTGGAGGCGGCCGACAGCTCCTTTGGGCCGGTCGCATCCGGCACGTACACGGCCTTTGTAGGGTCCCACCCTACGGCCCCCCCATCGACGACAGGACCGCCCGTCCACGCCGTGACTTGTTTCCAGCGGCGGAGATTGAACTGGGCGTCCAAACACTTGGCCGCGGTCCGGGACGTGAGTTTCTCGTGACCGCACGCCGGCATAGGAATGCCCAGATCCCGGGATAACTCTAACATCTTCCCCAAGATGAGAGGTTCCAGCAGGTCAGGCTCCGTCTCCGGGTAAGCGGCCATCGCGAGTTCCAGCACGGCGCCCCTGTACGCTACAGGCGACTCCTCCGGTGCGCGTTGCCGCTGCACGAAGCGGCGATGGGCGTCATCCGGTGGCTCGTACGCGTCCGCCATTTCGTCGAACACTCCACGCAATGTTTTCTTCTTCGCAGCTTTTATAGAGCGAAAAAAACGAACAGACTCATCGTCAAGGAGAGTCAGAAGCACCTCCAGCGCCTCGGCGTCCGTCCACCTTGCCGTTCGTACCGCCGCCAAAAATCGACAAGCGAACGCACTCCAATCGCCCCCGATGGAGAACTCCTTAACAGTTGTAAGGTGACGACTGCGGCTCCTTGGCCTGCTTCCGTCCGTCACCGACTCTTCCGGCGGCAAGTTCAGCAAGGCGTCGCAACGCGGTGTCTCCAAGATGGCGGACGATCCTCGTGGCGGCCCCAAAATGGCGGCTTCCCGCCTTCCGTGGTGCGCCACGCCCAAGATGGCGTCTTCACGCCGCGTGGTCGATGGCGGCGCCATCGAAGACGACCCGGGCTCCTGCCGATCACCACCATCACCTACCAACGCCGCCCTTGGCGTGACAAGGTCACACAACTCCGTGATGACGGTTTTTAGGGTCGCCAGTTGCTCCGCCATCCGGGTCCATCTTAAATCTTCGTCCTTCAACGCAGATGGGTCGGACGCAGCGGCAACCTCCTCCACACCCGGGCCCTCACGGATCTCTCCCTCCGCCGAAGTGAAGCCGACCTCAGGAGGAAGATCGTCGTCGTCCGATGATGAAGCCGACGCCGGAGATGGGATATTCTTCTTCCTCAGTTGTTTCGCCATGCCGTTTCACTTCTGACTCCAGTGTAATAAAAGGACTCGAACACTTCTTTCTGTCTTCGTGTCTTTATTCAGGTTCACGTCTTTACCCACACGGCACGCTGTTATAACTCCTGTATTTGTAGCCCCCGGCTATTCACTGCTATTATAGCTTCCTCACCCCTCTGACTCTCTGCTTCATCTACTGTAACCTCCTCCCTGCAGACTCGCTGCTACCCCTATGTGCAGACCCTCTGGCTGTCACTGTATGCAGACCCGCTGCCCACTCTCTCTGTGCAGCCCCGCTGCTGACTGCAGCCTCCTTGCTGCTTCGGGTCGGTCACCGCTGGCCAACGGTGCCGATCCTCGCTTCCCCCGTGTTCGTGGCGATCTCGCCACACCCCGCTTCGCCCTTCGTGGCCTTCCTCTGTTCCTGGTTCCCCGTCACTTCCCTTGCTCTTCCGGTTCCCCTCCTTCTATACTCAACCCCTCTCCCCCCCACGTGACCTAACTCCTCCCCCCCTGACGGCACCTCAGAAGGGCCGTTTACAACCGCATTACAAATGTATGTGATGTTCGGAATGCACGTCATCTCCAGAATATCTTTTTCGAAGCCACGCGGTTTTGAGCCTATCCAGTGATTGTAGGGTGGCTGCAAAATGCAGGTGTGTTAGGCGTTGTGGCCAGTAGAGGGCGGTGCTGTGAACATCTATTTTTGTATTTTTTGGTTCTTTTGGTAAAGTCACGTAGGTGAAAATAAAATAATAAAAATAAAATGAAATAAAAATCATGACGTTTCGGAAGTAACACAAGCCTCCGTCATCAGGTAGGACAGCCACAGCAAGAACATTTTTTGTTACGAACCAAAGAGTATGGATCCTTGCAGTCACGAAAATTCAAATCTAGAATCTATTTTCGTCTTGTGCTCCCCCGCACACCTCAATCCACACTGACCAGCCTGGTGAAGTATGGTCACATAACGCTCACAGGCTTGTAAGTTACGAGGAGGCCCTCGTGTTGACAAAGCGCTGAAAAAATTATTTAAGAGGCAGTGGCAGTGGACAACATAACCGACCCAGAATGACTGACAGCAGAATTGTAACCTGCACATGTACAAATTTTCTCCATGGGGGCTGTTAACAGGGATTGCGGATTGTACTTTAAGGGTGGGAAAGGGGTCACACGCACACGCACGTGCAGCCGTTGCGTCTTGTGCCGGTGCCTGCAGGGCATGCACGCCACCGTTTCCACTTCGTTGTGTGCGTAACAAGTGGATGCACGCGAAACGGAGCATCCCCCCCCCCCATTTTCTCACAGCCCCATTATACGCAACTCGCGTGTAATAACACGATGTAACACAATTTTTGTTCCTGGGTAGTAAGTGTTATTTCGTAATTGCTTATGCCTAAAAAGCATAGAAAATGGCTATTATTCCCCACAAACTTTGCTTTTGCGACCAGGACAGTGATATTTTGAAATTTACCGATTTTCAATAAGAAAACGGGCGAAGTTGTGTCTTTTCGTTCACGTGAAGTCAGAAAAAAATGACATTAATCGAAATTAACATGTATTTATACTAAAGTAATACAAAAATGACTACAAAAGATTTAGAAGTGAGTAGTTTTTCGAGATTTACAATTATACTGTAAATCACTTCCACAAATCAGCCCCCAAATGTAGTCTCCCATCATGTTCTCGTTATACTGTCCTTGGTAGCGGCGTTCAAAGTCCAGTATATCCTGGAGGAAGTGCTTGCTTTGCTCCTCCGAGTACGCTCCTATGTTCTCTTTGAATGTATCAAGATGAGCATCAAGGATATGGACTTTGAGGGAGATCCTACAGCCCATTGTGCCGTAGTTCTTCACCAGTCTCAACCAGCTCCACGTAGTTTTCGACCTTGTGATTGCCCAGGAAGCCACGAACCACTGCGACAAAGCTGTTCCAAGCCGCTTTCTCCTTACTAGTGAGCTTCTTGGGGAATTCATTGCACTCCAGGATCTTCTTTATCTGTGGTCCAACGAAGACACCGGCTTTGACCTTTGCCTCAGACAGCTTAGGGAAGAAGTCTTGAAGGTACTTGAAGGCTACCGACTCCTTAACTACAGCTCTGACAAATTGTTTTATAAGGCCCAATTTGATGTGCAGTGGTGGCATCAGCACCTTCCGGGGGTCCACCAGTGGCTCCCACTTGACGTTGTTCCTCCCCATAGAGAACTTGGTCCGCTGTGGCCAGTCCCACCTGTGGTAGTGCGCCTTGGTGTCCCTGCTGTCCCAAAGGCAAAGATAGCAGGGAAACTTGGTAAAACCGCCTTGGACACCCATCAGGAAATTGTCATCTGGATCTACAACGTCTTCCTAACTCTCTGACCTGCTGCTCTCTTCCAAAGACGGTTGCTCTCTCTCCGGAGGAGTGGGTACGGGGAGCTCATGGCAGTGTGGCACCGGGGCGATGGATGAAGGAAGGTCCGGATATGTGATAGCAGGTGCATTCTTGCCAGTCTGACGTTTGGAAGGGTCCACCATGCAGAAGTAGCAGTTGCTTGAGTGGTCAGTGGGTTCCTGCCAATTTTTTTGGATAGCGAACTTCATGGCTCTCTTTTACCCTCTGTACCATCGTACAAAAATACTTTTATTTCACCCATGACTAATGTATAAGAGATTCTCGCAACAATTTTAATATATGATTTATTTTTTCAATAACATTGAAAATTGTAAAACATTTAAAAATTAAACACTTACAATTTGAAATTTTTTATAACGTAAAATTCCAAGCAACAATTGTGAAATGAGGTGCCCAGGATTTGTCTTGATGCTTCCACAGAGTACTTTTTCATTTTTGTCTTGATAAATTGTCCGCAGACATAGCAAAATGCGTCTGCTGGATGCTTGCAGCCTCTTGATGCCATGTCAAAAAATGCAGATGTGTATCCACTTAGGCAGCTGGAACTAAACTGAAGTGGTGGGCTTAAGGCCCCTGTATCTATACTACTTTTTTATATTACTGGAAAGTTCTAGAATGTTCTAGAAGTTGCTCCAAGTTTACTCAGCACTGAATCTATCTGGAATGTTCTGGAAAATAGGTAAATTTCCAAATATCACTGTCCTAGTCACAAAAGCAAAGTTTGTGGGGAATAATAACCATTTTCTGTACTTGTGAGGCATAAGCAATAAGGAAATAACACTACCCAGGAACAAAAAGTAAATAAAAAATTGTTACACAGTATAATTATTTGTTCCCAATAGCCTACAGCTCATCGCGAGTTGGTGAAGAGGTGTGAGTTGAAGCGCTTCCATCAACTCGAACTGACCAGCGTGGTGCAGTATGGTCAAGCAAAACCTCCGGGACCGACATGGCGTGGGAAGAAGCTTTCATCCAGCAGTGCATTGACAAAGGGACAGTTTTATTAATGTATCACTATAGTGTTGTAATGTGACTTCTTATTTGGCTTTTGGCATGTTTTCATGTTTATTACGCTTAATTAAACATAAGCTATGAAGTCAGCTGCTTACTTGTGTTTTCCAGATGTAACATTTTTTAAAGAAATACTTTGTCCAAAAAATGCTTACAACAAATAAATACTTTGTCTGTGGACTCCTTCCCCACAATGTCGTGGGATGCAAGCGGTGACAATTGCACGGCGTTCTATTTTCAGAATATTTACAGCTGCATAAACACTTAAGAAGTTGCGTAATGCTATGTATACAATGTTAAAACGTTAAACAAAGTATGCCCACATCATAATTGGTAATGTGGGATGGTGTCGTGGTCAGTACATTGGATTTGAGAGTTTTTTTCAACAACTGTTCCCTCTGTGTCTGTCCACCCAGTGGTATACATGGGGACACCACAGTTAGTCGCTCGGCAGGCCGTCGGCGGTGGGGTAAAGTGTGGGTACTGCCACCTCTTCTGAGATATCTGACTAGCACGGAAGAGTAGGCCAAATACGCTCGCGTGACTCTCTAGAGCTCCCTCTAGTAGAGACCCTTCTGCTAGCAGTGACGTGAGTAAACAATGACGACATTCTCCTGTTGTTAATTCGACAAATATTTCGGTAAAGTCACGTACATAGAAAAAAAAAAATCTACCTACGTGACTTTACCGAAAGTATGAATTCCTACAGTCACGAAAGCTTTAAGTCAAGATATTACAAATACATTTTAACTAACGTTCAGTGTTTTTGTGCTCAAGGGTATTTTTAAACGTTGAGTTCAAAATCATCTACTGTTAATTTATCGCTTTCCAAACGGACATTGTGACCAATTTATGGCAAAGGTAGAGTTGAGGACATTTACTAAAGAAATACAAAAGATCATGCAGCAAATGTAAACAAAATGAAATTCTAACGTCCGTATTGTTGGCCTTATGCCTACCAGATTTGAAAATTGGGCCACCTGCCAATATCTACACAATAAATGTTTAAAAAAGCAATCAAATGTGAAACATAAGCACTTAGAGTGGCCCTGTGTAGCTGGTTGAAAAAAAAACTGAGCAAAAGCATTCCACAGGCATCACCTGGACATCTTAAAAGGCTTGGGTCAGTGGTACTGCTCGGTACATATACGGAATGTTAAAGGTAGTCGGTGAGTGGGCGCCATGCAAACGAGAGGGGAGTTAAAGGATAGGAGTTGTCTCATAGACATGCCCTGGGGGGATTCAGTCATGTATTTGCCGTGTATGACAGTGGTTAGGGCAGAAAAGGAGAGTTGCCTTCAAAACTGTCAACAGTGTGGTTTGGCTACAAAAGTCTCTTCACCTTGCGCGATGGCAAAGGCGCGTCATGCCACTCAAGCACAGCTTTACAAATTGCGTGCGTACATTTCGCGCGTGTCAAATACTTAATGTAGAACGATAATGAAATCGGATAACAATATTAATAACGTTCAGTGCTTTTGTCAATCGAGTGCTGGATGAAAAGGACTCGCGAGCGTTTATTGAGACTGTTCATTGTCGGGTGAGGAAAAGGGAGCCCCCCTACCCCCCCAAACCAGTTCAGACATCACTTACCCACTGATGGTTTAGTCCCGGCTGGGAATGGAACTCAGGTGATTGGGTTTATAGAGCAGCTTCCTAACTACCGCATCACTGCCCCACTTGGTATATGTCGCATATTTCAGTTAGGACTGAGAGAGAGAGAAATCAATGCTGTCGCGAGTACAACTTTGTGTGCATTCTGATTCTATTGTCTTTCTGTATTATATTAGAAACATTTGGAAATATAGAGGTCGACAATAAAAAATAATTGGAACAAAAAATGGGTCCACAATTTTAACTTGCATTATCACTGCTAATATTTGATGGTTAATTTTAATTCCAGGTCTGCGTTTTATATTTAACTATAATTGTTTTAACTCGTTTGTTCCTTAAAAAAAAAACACATTAAAACATTTTTATTTCACAACCTGCTCTCGCATTTTTATTTCAAATTTTAAGTATACGCAACTCCATTGCTGCAATAGTTTTGTTTGTGCTATGTTCATGCTTAATTCACCCGGTTAAAAATAGTTCATCTTAAGCTTTCTGTGGTTGTGAGCTGTTCACTAAGCTCAAGAACTTCCGCATGTGTCGATCCGGTGACTTAAACAAATTTTACATGGAGGAAAACTGCTACCGGGCAGCTTAAGAGACCCAGGCAAAGGATATTTTTGGCATTTATTAACCACCCACGCTAATAATGCTTGCATAATGACTGGCAGTGTTTACACCGTGAACAACCCATAACGATATTTGATTACTGCATTTAAATACTGTCGGGGCAAAGTATGAACTTTTAAATTTAACACGCAATTTAGTTGATGGGCAGGTTGTGTGTGGTGCTGGTAACGTTTGGGTATTCCCACCTCTTCCACGACATCTGACCAGCGTGAAAGAGTAGGCCAAAAAACCCCTGGAGGGGCTCTCAATAACTCCTCCTAGTGGAGGCCCTCCTGCCAGCAGTGGTGTGGGAAAACATTTGCAGGGCTGCTGCTTTACCTTGACCAGAAGTTCACAGAATCAATATTTAACCAATCCTCTGCGATGTGTAAACGACCCCTTAAAACACACGAGTGAACATACAAAAAAAAACCGTAACAAGTGGTCGCACAACACGGCAGCAGGCCTGTGTGACTAATGGCCACTTTGTACCGAGTTATGTGGGTGTCTGATCCTCTCGTCACCATCATGTCCGGCGTACGCGTGTGTGTGTGCGCGGGCGGACGAGTGACCACGTGTGTGTGTGTGTGCGTGTCTCTCCCTGACCCCTTCGCTGCCTCTGCAGGGTACAATGCGGTTCTGTGTGGTGCCACTTCCGTGTGGGTGGCCGTGACGGGCACACGCGAGGGGGTGCAGGACTGGGCGGTGCGTCACGCGGACCACGAGGAGACGGCTGCGAGTCGCCCCAAATGTCTCTTGGAAAGGGGATGGGTTCATTCCCACTGCCTGGCCACGCTTTCAACCGAGGCCAACTCTGACTCAGCTCGGCGCAACTGGCACCACCTGGCACCATGGCAAGACAGAAAGCTATTGCAGCAAAATAAATATGGCAAAAGCCAAAAAAAAACACGCGTAGAGAAATTTCCAGTGTTTCGTCGGTTAGTGTGTTTATTTTACATCAGCAATTTCCCTTCATTGTTTGTGTCATAAAGTGATTCTGAGGTTCCTTGCACGTCTGTGCATGGTTGAAATGTCATGTTTATATTTTTCAATAAGCCACCCCCGATGAGTCCATGAAAAGGGATTACCATGCTCCATCAATACTGCAGCCAGCCCTTAAAACTGAACATAATTGCTGCATTGTTGCACTAATCCGAGACACACTTATTCCTTACGAGCGTTTTCCTCCAGGTTGGTTTTCAGTTCGCTGCCCGTGTGCTCATTCCAGGCCAAAGCTAATGAATAAATTATACGTAATAATAATAATTGTGAAAGAGGAATCCCTCCAGCAGCTGTCAGAAAAATAAACTACATCTCCTGCAGATCACTTTTGTTTATTTTCTCACAGACATAAGCGTGGTACAGTAGTACAGAACAAGCATTATGTCGAGTTTCCTTTATTGAAGATATATAAATAAACGTACACTTCAGGTACAATTTATAACGAATTACTCTCTAGAGATAAGTTATTTTAAATATGCCTAATTTCTTTCGCACCGTATGTAGCCAACCGTGCTAATCGGAGGTGTGGCTTTAGACAGAATGAGATCTCGGCTCGATACAAAAATGTAACTCAAGTGCCAAAGACATGCACGTTTCTTTTCTTACAGAAAAGGCAGGTTATCAAACAATCCAGCAGTGACCACCACCACCACCACCACGTGCCTTGTGGAAGTCGTAACACATCATCTCTGGGCTCACGTACAAAACAAACATAGATTATAAAACAAGTGGTAGCGTACACCCTCAATTGAATGCCGAGCTCGGTGTGATGTCTTCTTGTGAATACCCATTGCATTAAACTCACATTGAGTAATGCTAAAGTTTTTTATTTTATTTTTTGGCACTATGTAACAGCATGGCAGGGTGGAAAGTGTTTTTTTTTTTATGACAGCTTAAGCACTCGTAATTTCACATAAGTGCCGCCTTTTCACTCTTTCATTTAGGAATTTTTAATTGTACTCAGACAAATCCTTTTCTCGCTGAATCATGAAATTGACGTGACCACGTGAGTAATCTCGCCTGCTCTTTACATGGATACACAATGGGGGGGTGGCGTTACGCATTCGCAAATACAAACGTTTGAGAAAAGACAAGTAAAAGTAAAAAAACAAGGGTGGTGGTGGGGGGAGGAGAACAAACGGGGCTGTAACTTACAGCTAACGGGAATGTCTCCACCATTATCTCACTGCTTCGTGCGCACGCATCTTCGCCAACATCCCCCTGTGAGACGGGGATAACGAGGCACAATGTGCAGTGAGCGGGGAAGGGGTGACGCGCCACTCTGATGAAGGGGTGACGCGCCACTCTGATGATTCAGGGGGTGGCGGTGGTGGTGGTTTTTCCCATCTCACGGTTCCCCTCCCCGAGCCCCGATGCCCGCTCGTGACCTGTGACCGCTTGAAAGTGGCCGCCGCTGTGGTCGCGAGGAACAAGACGTGTTATGTGGGTTTCTCTTACGTTTACGCACATCACTGGAAAGTGAATGTGGAGGAAATGACTCTCTGGTCTCGGCGATGTTGTAACAAGCGACAGTTCATGGCCAACTGCCCGTGCGTGTCTGGAAGGCACGGACTCAGCAGAAATGCGGTCATGCGTAAAACAAAACAGCAATTAGAGCTAAGCAAAATAAATAAAAAGCCACCGCGTCGGACACTCGGCTGCATTGTCTGCAGAAGGGCTCTGCAGGATTCCGAACACGATGATGCATTTGAGGTTTATCGAGTCCAAGAAAATGTGTGGATGAGACAGAATTTCACTTCAAAGATGTCCTCATACGACTCCCCCCCCCCACCTCCTCCACCCCCACCATGTATGCTCATGAAATTCTAATCCAGTTTCTGAAGAAGCCTCCCATTATTAAGTGTGTCTGGAAACCTTTAGCAGGAGGAAAGCGTATTACGTTTTAAATACGATCATTGCAGTCACTTCTACAATGTAATTTCAAAGAACCATTATAGTACCTGCCAAATAAATGCAATGGCAGGATGAGCCCTTAACAGTAGACTTGCAATGCAACAGTGTGTACACGAGGGGAGTAACACTTAACCCACCTGGCGATTCCATGAATTGTCTCGATTCAAGTTAAAAGTGTTCAATGCATTGGCTCAGTATCGTCGGGGGTTGCGTTAACTGTCGTAAAGATGAACCGATATGAACAAAAGTTGTGTTGCTCTTAGGGACTCACCCCATTGAAAACTGTCCAGAGTGAGCAAAAGGGTTGGTTCAAGTTTGCAGACACAACTTGTGCTAGTTTTAATGAGAACAGAGGACGTGGAGACTTCAATTCAAAACCGATTAATTTGGATATGCTGTGCAATGATCAGTGCCTGTAATATAGTAGTTATTACAGGCACTGATTGCAAGGGGCTGTGCTTATATCCAAAGTAGAGTGCTTTATCCGAAGTTTTCCCCCCCCACCACCTTACCAGTGTAATATAAGCATGTGTCGCTTATATCTGAACTGTGCTTATTTCGGGTGTTTTCATATTCAGCCACCACTATATTTTAATCCGATCGAAAGTAAACATTAACGAGGAAACTGGGATCAGGTAAGGCGGCGACCACATCATAGCGTAGGAATCTGTTGCAGGTTTTAAATGTCTTGACAAGTGAACCTGGATGACTCATTTAGAGCATTTGAACTTGACTTCTGGAAAAATACTATGCCGCAAAGAGGATAAATGTGCTCTGTATCATCAAACGTGCACACTTCTATTTCTAGTTAACGTGAGTCATTAACGATTTCGAGTGATTGTGTGGGCGAATAATGACGACAATTGTGAAAGTGTTGCGGGAATTTTTTTTTTTGCACAATTGCAGACAAAGGTCATTACTTTTGTTATCCCCATGATTCACTTCCAAGTCCTAACATGTCAACATACTCTACATAGATGGACACAAACTCGTCATCATCATCATCATCTTTCACAAGCTAGCGGTTGCTGGATGAAGGCCTCCGCAAAACGTCACTGTCTCTCGTGATCACGCGATGGAATGTATCCGTCTAGCTCGTCTCATCGCACCGTCTCGGCAGTAGACATCCTCCTCTCTCGGGCTTTGGCTCTTTCTCAAGTCTGTGTTTCACCTTTCCGTCTTTCAATTTATTCGTGTTATTACAAGTGTAATGGTTCGATAGAGGCGCTTACACTCGTGTGGAGGCAACACTATTTGTTTAACACAACTGCAACACAACTGCAACACACCCTACACATAAGGTGGTGACCATCACTCCGTGGGGTGATTTCAACAAACTACAACATCAGCTATATGCTCTTACACTCGTCCTGAATACCTCCAAAACCAAGGTGCTATGCTTCTCACCAGGACTAAAGCAGGAAGTTATTTTTTCACAATTACATTCCTTAAATAATTATCAAATAAAGCAAGTCAAGATCTATAACAAAAACATGACTAAGAAAACATCTTAAAGTGACTATGCGCAAACAGAAAAATCCAGGAAAAAACAGCAAACATCTTCCAGAAAAAGCACCGTACACCAACGCTGTGTGCAAAAATCTCAGTGGGATGCAAGTCAAACAACAACAACCACAAGACAACTTAGATTAAAGCCATCAGTTTAACTCCGTACTACAACAAACAAACATGGCCAAACCAAAAAACTTTTCGAAATCACCAAAATAAAGCCATAAAAGCAATGTAACAGTGATCATAGGAACTGTGACCGAATTTTCACAATAAACGACATAAACAACACGTACCACCAAACTCTGCAGCCATAGCTGGCTGCATGAGTCACTCCACAACAGCAAGAGCATCAGTCGGAGTATCAAAAAATTGCAATGCACCTTTAAGATCAGCTCACTAAATCAAAACACAGATCATACTTTGCAGCGGTCAATTCAATGATTTCCATTGGTGTAAATACAAGACTGATATGTCCTCCAGTTACATGCAACTCGTTGTTGAACTTGTTGTACGTGACCTTTGTTTTGCTCATATTAATCTTAAACTTCAACATTTAAAACTTTCTTTCAGCTGTGGTATCAGCAAATCCGAAATGGTATCGTCTCCTACGTTTATATTTGGCATTCTTTGCCCACTTTTAGACATTTTAGACATTTCTTTGGACGATGCTGGTCAGATCGGGTTGGTTGTCTGGGTTAATCACGCAACGCACTCACCTCTACACAACAACCGCTCAACCTCGCCCCCACACCACAACATTTATGTTTTGTTAAAATTGCGATTCTTCACTGAATTATGTTTTGAATTCTGACAGGCATTTCTTCTGCAAGAAACGCTGCTCGTGAGATGAAATTACTGCGTGTGCATCGGGCTGCACAGTTAACGGGGGCACGTGACAATGAGTGGATAGACTCGTTGAAACAATTCTATTCTCCCAGGAAAACTAAACATTACAATGACAGGCCAACCTGTACGTCTTAATGGCTCCCTGGCAAAGCCAGCACACATAACCTTAGGGCTCGGGGGAAGTTCACACTTAAATGTGGGAACTTTGATAACAGGCCCATATACCGTATATGGTGTTAATTCTGCACTAAAAAAAATGTGAACACCAGCGATGCACAAACGTTCTTACAGTTTTGGAGGCTCATTTTTATTCCTCTCTACGGAGTTTGTTTTTCCACTACCCGATGGCTAGATGGCGGTTCATACAAATCACGGTGGTCTTTTAGACCCAAATCCAAAAATAATGATCCTATTTAATAGCTCTTCCAACGGCAGTCAAGATAAATTGCAAATGTCTGTAAAAAACAAGTTATTCGTTATATTTTCAAAGTAACGAGGCCGTATATTTTTTCAAGAAAACACTACACTTTCATAACATATGCTAATTATCACCTCAATGAAATTACACATATAATACACTTTAAAATTGCCTTAAGTAGTTTGTTTTAGGTCGCTGTGGGGCTACACGGTGGGCACCAGAGGGCAGAAACATATATTGTTGTACTGTACCTCTAACAGTAGTGGATTAACACAATGGCTTAAATAAGCCAACACTTGATTGGGGTTTTTTCTTGCTATTGATTTGCATATGGATATGTTGAAACGTTGAAGTGCCCTTATGAACCTTTGTACTCCTTGATCCATGACAGATGGCAGCAGACTAAATAAAGAAATGCCAATGTGTTTGTGTCCAGTAACACATTGTAAGGGTTACAGGCTTTCTCTTTCCTTTTCCACGTCTCTCTCTGAGAGCCACACAAGCTGGTCGGTGGAGGTGTAGTGCACTCATAACCCAGCACTGTGGAGGCGAGGGTCGGTGAATCATGAATATTTTGTGAAAATCTCTTCCCGGGGGTGTCGAGGTACCATACCCTGGCTTGTCGCGGTGGCGAGATGTTAACTCCCTCACCTAGTACTGTATATGAGGAGGTAGTTGGTTCAATCCCGACCCTGATGCCTGTATATTTGGAGTTTGCATGTATGTGGTCGCGTGGATTTTTCTCCAAGGTCCTCTGGGTTTTCCTCTACATTTAGACTCATGTGTTTAGGGTTTTTGGCTGCTATACATTTCAACGTGAAAAGTTACTTCGTTGAGATATCATTTGTGGCCAGGTTGCATTTGAAAAAAGCTATATAACTCAGTGGGCCTTACCTGGTAAAAAAAATGTGTTTTAAATATGTTTTAGTTATTTATTTGGACGTAATCTGTTCCATATATATGGAATAGCATCAACGTTCATATGTGTGGGTGCTTTTTAAGGGTGGTGTAGTTTCCTCTCACATATAAACCTTCATTTATATAGAGGACTGCAGAGCTTGCTTATTTTTTTGGAACCAGCTGACTGCGTGGCTGCCTTCCCGCTTGTCTGCGGTTCCTTGCGCCTCTGAGTCGTTCTTTCTCTTCGAGAGGGAGTGAATACTGGTGCGTTACAAGTTAAAAATTATAATAAGTAATGTTTTTTTTATCATGATACAGGCAGCAGAGATAATTGAAAACCTGGCCCTTGTTGTAGATACTTAGGTCAATGGGGTGGAAAGTGGTGACATGAGGGTTACCACCTCTTCCACAGACCAGATCCAGAAATATTTCTCAGTCAGCCCAGGTCTATCAATACTACAGTATGCGATTCTAGAGTTCAACATAATACCCACAAGGTCTCAGTACAAAGTACTTCCAATTCCTGGACTGTCAAGGTCTAACCCACGTAGGGACTAACCCAGCCAGGTGGTAACCCAATGTGGCATAGTGGTTAGTGCGGTGTGCTATGAGTCCGGTCACATAATTTTGTCGCCAACCATGGCTAACATCAGTGGTGATTGATGTTTGAACAGGAATTGAACGTTGTAGCCGAAACGTCGTGAGAATTATCTTATTATGTTTAATTTTTATTATTTTATTACTTCCCTTCTACGTGACTTTACCGAAAAACCAAGAAGAGGAATTGGACAACCACCCACCAACCTCCCACAAACATATCGTATAATGTACCTTGATATTGCATTGAACAGGTTTTGTCATAAGTGTTCGTGGGGCTATGTGATGGGCTGCAGGTGTAGCAAAATCCATGTAACTTTCTATTTAAAGCTTTCGTGACTGCAGGGATTCATCTTCTTGGTTCTTTCGGTAAAGTCACGTAGAAGGGAAATAATAAAATAAAAAAAATAAACATAATAAAATAATAAAATATTATAATATATTATTTTATAATGTTTTATTATTATTTTATTATTTCCCTTCTACGTGACTTTACCGAAAGAACCAAGAGGATGAATCCATGTAACTGTTATTTCTGTGAACCTACATCCACTCTTACTGCCCTCACCAACCTGCACTGAGCGGTGCGGTGGTTAGTATGAACCAATAATCCCTGTGATGAATGAGGCTGGGTGGCATGGGGAGGCCTTTATCCAGCAGTGGGATTTACACGGTATGCATTAAGTCAAACAGTGGGGCAAGAGAGCGGACCTGTAAACCTCAGAGAAAAGGGGGGTGACCTGCGCAGTTGACTCAGAGCGGCATTCTCGCATTCGCTGGAGCGTGACAGCCAGCCAGGTACTCTGCAGGGCGCAGGTGGGGCGGGCTTCGTGGGTGGGGGGAGGTTCGGGGGGGTCGAATGGGTGCGCCCTGATTGTGGCAATTGTTGGGGTTTGGAGTGTGGGCACCGGCGTTGGGGTAGAACGGATCGCATGAACCACATTCTGGGAAATGAGGGGGCAGGCATGCTATCGCTCGTGGAATTTGAATATTAGGTCGATGTAATCTTCTTTCATTTCCACGCTACTGGCAATGCACTTGTCGTCAAATGAACATTATGGCGGGACCCCAGGGTCCCGAATAAACGGAAGTCAAAGTTGTAATTAATTTATCTTTGGCAACTCCGTCTCACCGCGTGTCCAAGCGCAGCAGCGAGGACGAATGCGCAGAAGAGCTGAACAAGCGAATGCTGCACTCCATGCTCGGGTATGGGCAGGATCATGAGTCTTATCCAAAGCTGCTCAAACTTCATACACGACTTAAGTCCTTTATTTGTCATAACGGTATGCGTAATACAGTGAAACTGCTCTCTTATCTTCATTATTATTTGTGACCTACCAATGTCTGCAGCCAGGATAAATCGATGATAATCCTATTACCTGCAGATATTTAACAGATAAGATGCGTTGCACCGTTAATTCATCCTGTTTGATCATATTTCTCTTGTCCGTATGCATCTGTGCAGATATTTTTTTGCGGTTAAACCATAGTTTCCACATACCGCTCGTATTAATGCGGATAAGAGGAGCGGCGACCCACTAATCTGTAGAGTAACATTGGGATAAACGCTTGTTACAATATGAACAGCGCATTGAAACCGCGTACTATTTTACGTACTGTCCGTTTACAAAGTGTGTTCACAAATCCACACTGAGAAACACGATGCTTGACAGAGGGGTGTAAAAAAAATTTCGATAGTGTATTTATTTAGAGGTACTGCAGGTAAGTAGTTTTCAGTTTTAAAGGCATCGTTTAACAAGACAAACACTTGCCACCATCCTTAAAATCCATTGGTGAAAAAGAGCAAAGTTTTTGTTAACATAATATAATGTTTATGCGAGAGCCGGGGGCTTATGGGACCTTGGGGTCACGCCATAAGGTTAAAATAAGGAACAGAGAAACAAAACGGATTTGCTCATGTCCTCGGTCACCCCCCACCCACGCCTGCAACTTTCTCGCCAGCTTGGTGAAGTGCGGTAAATTAATCCTCGTGGTCGGTAAGGCATGGGGAGGCCCTCATTCAGCATTGGATTGACAAAGGCCTGTAAATAATTATTGTTAGTAACGTTAACAATGCGAGTGCATTCAATAATATGAAGTGGAAGGCACTGAATGAATATGCTTTACTATATACAGTACGATAGTATAACTATAAAAAGCATTGTGCATTAGGAGACCATGGCTTAAGTATATTTAATAGACAAATGAAGTCTAATTTGAATACATATACACACGTAAAGCATAGATAGGAAATGTGTTTCTCCACTTCACCTTTGGGCCTTCCAGATCAATGAATTCCAGTAGCGTTTGATCATGAAGCTGGCAAATTCTGGACAGATGTTCAACTTTTAGGGTCTATCACCAACGCATGAGGCCTGTTAACAAGCCTGCCGCCACATTGCTAAATGTTACTCCAAAGATTACACAAACGTTGGGGCCTCGTGTTCATCACAAAATCAGTCGAAACAATTCGGTGCTGCTGTGGAGGATCAAGGACAACAAATATATAATGCACAGACATGAAGTCTATTTATATTATGGTAAGCGACGATAACCTTCCATATTAATAAAAAGGTAAAGGTACAGCCCTGCAATGTCTTGCGTGCACCACTGCTAGCAAATTTCCTTCACTAGAAGGAGCTCTAAAAAGCCCCTCTGTAGATGGTCATTTGGCCTTCTCTTCCACGTAGGTCAGAACCCTGATAGAAGGCGAGAGGATGCAAACGTTACCCCATCACATGCAACTTGATGAAAGGCTAACCTCTGGTCCGCTCAATTTCTATTGCTGGGGGAATTTTTTTTTTAAGTTCCGAATTACTTCAAATTGCTGCGCTGTTGAGACTGAACCAACTGCTGACCCCTGGAAGTTCATGGTGCAATAACCATCGCACCATGGCAGCATCCTGCATCGTCAACATGCGTAGTGGATCTATTAATATTTCCAGCAGCAGAATGTGCACAACTTTCGTCATGTATGTGTATGACTTGCTAATAATTGTTTCGCAGCTACCTTAAGTTTCCGCATTACATTCCACCACTTAGTAATTCACACGAATTCAGAGGAGTAGTTGTATTAATTCTAGATTTGAAGCTTTCGTGACTGCAAGGATTCATATTCTTAGGTTTTTTTTCGGTAAAGTCACGTAGGTAAAATTTTTTTAAGATTAATAAAAGTAAAAATAAAAATCACGACGTTTTGGAGGCAACACAAGCTTCCGTCTTCAGGTGGCACCGTCACAGCACGCTTGCTGTATCAAGTAAATGAGAGATTACAAGAGATACTACCCCGTATATATACTGGGGGGGGGGAATGAGCCAGTAGTTGTATATCCATCTACTTGTTCATATTAAAGAATGAATCTCATCATTAATGCTATGGCATATGACAAAGACATGTTTTAGTCATTCACAGATTAAGGGATATCACTTATTATTATGTGTGCGAGTCATGTGCTGAACACTTGGTGAGTAACTTTAATGAGCAATAAATGTGTAAACCAATCGAATATTATTCTACGTTGCTTTGCTTTGGAATTTCCACACGATTTCGTGAATGTGTCGCCATGACATGGGTGAAGGAATATTGCACATTTTTTCTTGTAAATTTAAGTTCATAGAAGCTACTGTACTTTGCTGTTGCGTGACGATAGATTTAATGTGGCTGTCGTGGAAACTCAATGCAATTACTGTGCAGGAACCGTATTAACGCTCAACTAAAAAAAGATGACATCAGTACTTGAGTTTCACAGACAACAAAACGATTATATTTCACGATTTTTTCCTTGTCTGATCATGGTGCAAATTTCATAGCGACAACGTAACACCCAGGGATAACTTGACATGTTATCTTTCGGAGATTCCATGTTGAGCAAGACCACAAGCGGTGGTGAGTTATTCTGTGGAATCTTACAAGCACTGTGTAAAAAAAACCTTGGATTGGTGTCTCCTTCCATTGACTGCCCCACCCATCTCTCAGTTAGTTTGCCCTCCGTTGGAAACGATAAAATAAATGTTGTGATACGGTAACAATGTTGTCACAGTCATTCAAGTTTACTTTCAAATATTGTTCAAACATATTTTACATTACCTGTTATGCTTAAATATGTGTTGGGAATACGTATTATATATATCCGTTTGTCAATCCCACACCTCCGATTCCTGCACCTCCGAGTAGCACACGGTTGGCTACGTACGGTGCGAAAGAAGTTCAACATACTCACATGCAATCCACTGATGGATGAATGCCTCCCCCACGCCTTGTCAACCGTGGAGTCTGGTTGGCCATATTTCACCACGCCAGGTCAGTACAGGTTGGTGAAGGTGGCTTGTGCCAGGACTGATTCGGATATCCAGATATATACATGTATATTTTTTAGCTCAATAGCTTTTTTCCAGAAGCTACCTGGCCACAAATGATAGCTCACATGATACGCCACTCATAGCAGCCAAATGCTCTCCTCATGCAAACTGTGTTAAAAAACGCAGGTCACTGGTTCATAGTAGAGCAGCGTGTAAATCACTGCCTTGCGGTCAGCATGCTTACTTAGCAACAGTGTTACGAAAATTAGGATGCATGATAACAGTGAGT
The DNA here is from genome assembly GCF_015708825.2 of Lethenteron reissneri. NCBI lineage: Eukaryota > Metazoa > Chordata > Hyperoartia > Petromyzontiformes > Petromyzontidae > Lethenteron > Lethenteron reissneri. The sequence goes on from NC_083805.1 coordinate 7,508,126, forward strand.
GTGTGGCATCGGGCCCACTTTCTCGGGGAGTGACACGATGAACTGTCCCACCGATTGTTTGAGTCAACAGAGGAGACGAGTGCGTGTATAAGACAACCACCTGCAGAGTTCAAAATGGAAATCAACGTAATGCACAGTGCAGTCTGTTCTCCTATAACGTGGTAGTTGCGTTCCTGAAGGAAAAACCGCGTTATAATAACCATCGATTCAATGGGAATTAATGGGTGAGGGGGTCGTAGGTTTAAAAAACACAAACGCATTTTTGGTGATAATTTGCTTTATTATCATAGATTTTTTTTTACGTGTTCTTTTATAATGAGTGCAGAAACACAACGTTCCATCATTTTGGCTGCATTTCCGCGAAGAGTGCGCATTGTGGATTCGAGAAGTTCCATTGCGGGATTAATGTCATATGTTCTTTCATTTAATTACCGCTTAATCACATCGAGTTTTTGTTCCCGAATCATATCTTTTCTTTTCATCACTTTCCTTTTGTAATGACAACACGAACTGTAGAGGTTTCTTTATTTCTTATTTAGGGCTCTTCACGCAGACAACTTGGGCCAGGGATTGCACACAATTGGCGACGACCTCGACGACAGCGACGGCGCGAAGACAGCGATGGCGTGAAGACAGTCGACCCCGATCCCACGGCAGCCTCGAACCTTGCCTCTCGCCCCCTTTTATTCCCGTCGTGGCCCTCACTCCGCCCCCAGACACGCCCCCTTTCTCGAACTCTACACCGAGGCAATTGCACAACCGCTTATTCCCACTCACGCTGCGACGTAGTTCTGTTCACTCAATTGTGTTACATCCAATTCGCATCCGCGTTATAAAAAATATATGTTCCCATCATACATTCGTCGCTTTATATCAAATTGGCGTTATGAAACACGCGTGAAAGCAGAACTGGCTGTATTTGAATGTCCTGTACTTTAAATAGCAGGATGATTTTGCCGTCGTGTACGGGTTAGTGCACCAGCTCAAATATGGTGGAGATTTACAATTTTAATGTGGGCAGAGAAAGGACTGAAAATTAGGCAACTGTATTCCAGTGCTATTCTGGTCAAGGTTCGTCACTTATGGTCGAACCATTATTGCTCACTCCTGCTATTTGTGTCTGGGCTACGTATGTATTTATATGCGTATGCATTCGTTAATGTTTGTGGGTTGTTAAAAGGGAGTTTTTCAACATTAGCACTATAAATATCCGAGGTTCGCCTAGCCCACCCTATCCCACGGTGGGGAGATGTTAACTACCTCGCCTGGTACACAGGAGGTCGTGGGTTCAATCGCAACCCTGACGCCTGTATATATTGAGTTTGCATGTTCTCCCCGTGGTCACGTGCATTTTTCTCCGGGTCCTCCGGTTTTACCCTCCGCATTTAGAAACGTGCGTTAGGAGTATTTGGCTGCTGTAATTTTCCACACGATAAGCCACTTTGTTGTGCGGTCATTTGTGACCAGGTTGCTTCTGAAAAAAAGCTATGTACTGTAGCTCAGTGGGCCTTACCTGGTAAAATAAAACATAATTTAGTTTTAGAAAATGAGATGAAGAAATAGCAAAGTGGCAACCGGGCCACATTCTAATTTTCAGCAGAATTCCCTCAAGCTTGTATTCTGAAACATCCTACCTAGTACACACTTTGCACGCATGTGATACCGTATGTGAACCGAAGTTTTACCTGCAATTTGTCCTTGTGTTCAATGAATCTATGAACATGAATGTGCATTGGTATTAACTTGTTTGCAAGATATACGATCCTCCTACAAATGCATTACATTAGGAGGTCAAATGTCTACGTGTGCCAAATACTGCTTGTTCACGCAAATTCCGACAGAGCAGCCAGGCTTACTCACGTGTTGTGATTTATTGTAGAAAGTCTTTGACAAACTCACGTGTTGTAACCAGATTACTTCTATTTGTGCCATTCAAAACGCAAGCTTTGGCATTGCTTAGTTATGTTACCACAATGAGACAGGGCCGGACCGCAAAATTAAATTGCCTAAAATATGTATTTTGGTTATTTCCCTGAAATGCTTAAAATAGATTAGACAGATTCCACTCAACTCTTCTTCTCCCCCCCCCCCCTCCAAAAAGAAACCACATTCTCCAAGATACGGAATCTCGGTTCTTTCCTCAGGTTAATTATATTTCCTCTTCAATGCTAACAAGGAAGCAGGAGATGAGATGTGACCGTTTTATGAGCAGCAGCAGCATCCAGCGGAATTTCCCAACTAACTTTTCTCTCTCTCTCTCAAATGCTCAGTGCAGTGCAACGGAATAAAGAGTCACGTTATTGCGGAATTCCAAATGTTATTTGTATTCTTTATGGACGGGAGCCTGAGGAGGAGTGCCCCAAAAAATCCCGTTCTCTCAAACGCCGCCACCCCCACCAAACATACCGATCGTACCTAACATAGGCGGGCACTCCAGATCCCACTCCCAACAGGATGTTGCACGACCGCTGGCTGTTTGCGAGCACCCACCCATTTCTGGGCGTGCACAGGCGGGCAACCGCTCGTTTCCAGAGAGCGTGTGCAATCCTGCCACCACATCCTGCAGCGGCCGTGACATTAAAAAAATCGGAGCAGCCAAGCGGCGCCCCCCCAAAACACCTCCAACGGCGCCACCCCCCCCCCCCCCCCAGCGGTGTAAAAATCCAACGTGAGCTGCATCTGTTGTCAGTCAGGAGCGGTCGGGCGTTAAATGGCCTCGTGGTAGAGCCAGCACGACCCCCCCCCACACACCCCCCACACCGCCCCCCACACACCCCCCACACACACACCCACACCCCCACACACACCCCCCACACACACACCTCCACACATACCCCCACACCCCCCCCACACACACCCCCACCCACATGCCCCCACACACACCCCCCAAACACACCCCCCCCCACACTCCCAACCCCCCCCCCCACACTCCCAACCCCCCCCCAGACACACCCCCCACACACCCCCCCCCACACACACACCTCCACACATACCCCCACACCCCCCCCCACACACACCCCCACCCACATGGCCCCACACACACCCCCCAAAACACCCCCCCCACACTCCCAACCCCCCCCCCACACGCCCCCCCACAAACCCCCCCACACCCCCCCCACAAACCCCCGCTTTTTGTCCCCGTAAACGTGTTAGCCTGTGGCCCCCCTTTTTTTGGGCGGTCGTTGATGTCGACGGTTTTAAACCGCCGAGAGCACCGAGAGGGGGGTTTTGCCCCCCCCCCGCCGTCCCCTCACCCACCCCCCCTAACCCCCGCCCCCCTTCCACCGCCCCCCATCTTCTGGTGAAATTCTTTAAAAGCGAGCACGCTCAAAAAATAAAAATAAAACATATATAACCAAGGAAAACAAAGAGCACACAAGCGTTACAAAAAGTTGTCTTTATAGCAGTTGTTGACATGACCGTGTTCTTACAGGGGCCGAGGTATGCAGGGCCGTTTCAACACTTGACACCGTTGAAGTTTGAAAACAACAAAAAACTGCATCGAAAAATGTACCCGGCCCATCGGAGTTTTGTACAGCGTTGTCAGGCGTTAAAGAAATTGATAGGAATTATAAAATGGCAAAAAGGTATAAACGTTAAGACATGCTACACTGCGCCGGTATTACTTGAAGTGAAGAAAAAAAAAGCTAAACGTTATCTTCATACTCATCAGTTTCCATCAATTCCCTCACCGCCCCTCCCCCCTCCCCCAAGTTGTAAAGGGCCTTTGTCTGTATTGCAGGCTGCAGGTAAGACAACCCTCTGTGTTCGTATCCACACAACCATTTAGATAGAGCTCCTGTCCCATCTACCCGGAGGAATTTGTTGTAAACTTTCCCCGCCGCTATATTTGTAGGTGTGCGTACACCTTGGCCCTCATGTATCGCTATCTTCACTGACTGGCGCTATTCACATGACAGTCGATTGCTTGTCTCTTAATGTTTACGTGTGCTCAAAACTGTATCCATTATCTGATGCTGTTCGAGCATCGGGTGTCTGGAAGAAAAAAAATTTGATTCGGCCAAGAAGCGAGCATCTGATAATCTCGTGACTGCAAAACGGTAACAATGGACAATTATGAATGTCCGTTTTGTGCTTATCTGACGTTATAAGAGAAGCACCTTTTAAAAGGCCATGGCAACGTTTTCACAATGGATTTACGTGGGAATTCACGCAGAGTTTTGCCGTATTATTGGAAATATACGGCGCTTACCGTGAAAGACCTTTTTTTTTATCTGAATTAAATCACTATTTGCAATATTGTGGGGAGGTGGTGGAGGAGCGGACGGGGTGACACTCGTCACCTGCACGAGTTGGAATTCCCATTGCAAATTTCACCCCCACCCCGGGCGAATACTGTACAAGCAACACACCTGCCAACAGGGTTCCACGGCGCGCAGAGGGCCTCTGCCACGTATCGCGTATCAAGGTATGCGCAGGTGCGTTCGGAGCCATTTGTACTTGACGGCCAGTGAACAAAGAGCGCTGATTGCAGGAGGGAGGGCACGCGTGAGTGTAGCACACCGAGGTCGCGTGTTGTGTCGGGAGGTGGCTCTTATATAATGTCAAACGACGTAATTTCTCCCCACTTCTCACAGACCGTGCTCCGCTTTCTATGTTCGCCAGTCCACACACGCATTGCATACTTAAGTCGCCGAACGTGGAAAGGCGCGGGGGGGTGGGGAGAAGTAGTCGTGATGAAGCGAGGTGCACGGTTTAATAATCACCCGCGATATTAACCCTTTGAGCTGTAAATGCGCGTGCCTCCTAGATTGAATTGAGCAATGTTGACAAGCCAGACACACAACACATTAATACACCTGCAGGCCCTACAGTTGCATAATAACAGGTGTGGGAAATTTGAGTTTTCCATTTTGTGCACGAGTGATTAAGGTATTAGAACTCACTCCTCCTCCCTCCATAGACATAATGCCCCCCCCTCCTCCCTGTATCCTCCAAGTCTCTCTATTCAGTCTCCTGTAGCACGCACGCACCACCATCCTCTCCCCCTCCCTGCAGCTAACAAGATTGACATTTTTGCTGAAACATCCAGAGCCAGCCAAAAAGAATCCCAAAGCCAGCAGAGCCCCCTTTAGAGCAGGTGTTGACTGACAGTGTTGAGATTACCAGATCAGCACATCACCACGTACGTGCGCGCACACACACACACACACACACGCCTAATTTGTACTGGGAGCCAACTTTGGCTTCATACCGTGTCACAATGTGGGAATGAGTGAAATATCAACAATTAATCGTGATAAGCAGGAGCAACGTAAATTTGAAGACGACGAAGAAAAAACATTAGCACACCGCACCTGTGGAAACGTTGCCCTGCTCCTGACTCCCCGTCTTGAGAGGCTAGGCGGGCCCCGCATCTTAATGCTCCTCTGGCATTTTTTAACGATATACCTGCTGCCTCACCTGTATGCAAATATTCGCACGTGTTGTGGGACTCTCTGTGTACACGGCACGTGCTGTGCTGGTATAAACGAAACGACGCGTGTTTCGCGGAAAGAAAGAAAAACCTCCCGACGCATTTTCCGTGTTAGCATAACGAATGCACCGAACTGAAACGTTTAAACGTATGAGCACTGTTCTTTGTTAGCATGGACATTAAGCGTGTACCAATGTGGTTGGTGTAGCACTCACTAAGCACAACGTAACATTTAAAAAAAAAACTCTTTGCATTCTTTATTCTTGTAATGCCTTTTTAAACTATTCGACATGTTTAAAAGCTCAAAGCAAAATATTGTCTAGTGATTTTTTTTTTATTTAGATATCTTTTTAAAATGTGTTTAGAAGCTTGGAAACGGTTATATTAGTGCGTCTACATAATTCAAAATAATTTCCGTTGTCAAATAAAAACAAACTGTTCTTAATTTACAATCCTCTTGTTTTTAAATATTAGATGCATTGGAGCATTATATTGGAAGGGCTGTTCTCAGCGAGGAGTAGGCTTGCAGCATGGATACCGTGCAGGAATAAATCCGTAACCTCCGATTAGCACGGGAATTGACGGCGTACGGTGGCGCGAAAGAGGCTCAACACGCGTGCACGCATTTCAAATGCGCTCGGGGAATGCCAGCGAGGCGTTCTGGCAATGAAACGCACTTTTACGCCACATGAAACAAATGCCTCACCAGCGCCGCGTTGATTCGAGGTCTGGACATGTGAAAAGTCTGTGTTGTTTCCTTGGTAACCTATCTGGGGTCGGGGGGGGGAGGTGACCGGTGGTTTTGATTTGGGGGGGGGGGTGGGCACCACAATACCTAAAACGACTAAACGGTAAGAGGGCCGCCGGTGTGAAAGCTTCCACACATTTCGACTGAGCCTGCCGCCGATGACCTGTGTGCATGTTTTGTCTGTCTGCACGTATGAAGCCCGCCCGCCTGCCTGCCTGCTCGCCCGCTCCTGGCATTTGGAATCGTAGAGCGGCTAAATGTGGTATGCCGGCCTGAACCCATAGGAGGGTCAATATTTGACCTGCAGACAAAAACACACGCACACACGCACACACACACAACCCCCCCCACCACCCCATAGCCATGCATGGTCAACTGCACACATCAATTACAGGGAGGCTTGCTGTGGGCTCGTAAGCGCTGGCCATTTCAAGACGAGCACGACGATGTGAACGGCGATTTTGTACTCAGAACCAACGTTGTCAACTTGTGTACGGTGAATCCGCACAGATTAGGCCTGTCTAAGCGCATGCTCACGTGACAGATTTACAGGAACGAATGTAAACAGTCCTAGGCATGGCATGAATTGCACGCTGGAAGTGGCTCCCCGGAGTCTATGTATTTCACTGCTATTCGCAAAAATGAAATGTACAAAGGGAATATATATATATATATAACTTCAGTCCTTATAACTCAATTTGTTTTGTCCATTTTGCTCACTGCACGCACTTGTCTCTACTATGTAGTTTCGAATGATGTAACGTTCTTGTTTTCGGGTATTATTCGAAAAATATATTATTTTATTGGCTGCTTTATTATTTCTAGAGTAAAGCCATTTAAGTAAATGTAATGGGTCAGAATTTTATTAAGTTTTTGGGGGGAGAGGCAGGGGGTGCATACATGGTGAGTGACGATATTGCTTAGCCAGCAAATTCCCCTAAATACATTGGGTGCTCAACACGGGCTCCTGTCGGTACTTGGCTCCAACTTCAACATCGTTCCACCACCACCACGACCACCATCGAGAGCACATCAATCATCAACCAATGCCACTACCAACATCACCACAAACAGAAGCATTGCAACCATCTTCAGAACCGATTACTAACACCGCCATCACCATTGTCACCAACACGACTACCATTGCTACATTCATTCAGCAGTGGCGTGATCAAGTAATTGTAAGGTTGAATCTTTACCCCTTTTAGTAATAGGCTAACCACGGTTGTGAATGTTGCATTTACACCTCTGGGTCCTGACCACAGTCGGCTTCACTGGCTTTGATGTTCAAATCGGCTCCTCTTAACAGACGATGAGGACCGATGCTCTGTGATGTAAGAGATCAGGACAATGAGTGTGAAGTGAGAACAGAGGACAGCTGTTTGTAGCGCCATCGCTCTCCGGCGAATGCAGGTACAGGGACACTAACGCTGCTCTCAGACAAAATTGTAATGTGAGCCGGTCTGATGCTAGGTGATAACGTTTTTTTTTTTTTGAACGCGTGATTACGTGCGCCGAGTGAAGTCTACGTACAGCGATGCAGTCTGTCATACGTGCTGGAGAGCTGTCTTACGAGTGCCAGATGCTCGTGATTAAGATCAGATGAAAATGTCGCCTACGTACACCACAGCGGTGCAATGCGTAGTCTAATTAATATTGGTCGGGAAATTTGTGACAAGTTCATTATCGCTTACACAGGCAAGGAAAGGGCTGTGCACAGAATGTATTCAAACAAATATCCAAGGCAAGCCATTTGGTTTTTCAGGCCGTTGCATACGTGACAAACCCGCATACTTTCGTAATTTCCCAGACACTAATTTTGCGTCGTGAAAATGACACTTTTTTTTGACAATTAAACAGTCTAATGCTTGTCGAGGGAAACTGTAAATGCATGAAAGAATGGAATTACGTTCAACATCAAAGTTCAACGGAGTTTGGTCTTGCAGTGTTATTTTTGTGGGGGGGGGGGGGGGGGGGGAAAGTCTAGTAATATGGAACATAAAATCACACCAGCAATGTTTCATCTCGGCGCGGTGGTATTCCTCCTGGGAATAGAAAGTGTGAGCCAGCGAGGTGGATTCTTTATTTATTTTTTTGCGGAACGGGACTGCTCACAGGCAGAGCTTGAAGCTTGTGCACGTGCCCCACTCGGAGCGGGCAAGGCTTGGATGTCCAGCGATGCAGACAGCATGAACTTACATGCTACCAATTTTCTGCAAATATTAAAGCCGCTCTATAAGGACTGCATTTTTTTCTCAAGATGTAACGGAGTCCGCTTTTTTTCCCCTCCCCTTTTAAACTTAATCAGTAGCATGCATGCTGCTTTCTTTCGCTCCGTGTGTGCACTGTTTAATTTTAAAACGTTCCTATAGACAGAAGGCTGCTTGCATATAATACCTTACTTAAGTAAAAAAAAATATGTCCTTGGTTTACAAAGATTTTCATCATGAACTCAGGGGAAATGTCACTTGAGATAATGCGACTGATCGCTGACTCTTTACGTCGTGTTGGGTATTATTTTTGGAATTCATCGCACAAAGGCAACTCGTCTTCCAAACAAGAAAGGGGCTTGTGTGTTGCACAAAGATTTGGCCAAACATTACTTTTCATGCGCAATGCATCGTTTCCACAGAACGATGTAGCGCTTGTGCTTTGACTTTTTTTTGTCTCGCCTGCCTCGATCGTATTTCATCTCACAGATCGAATCTCTCTTCAGAAATCTGGCATTCGTGACTGTAATTTTTGTTCGTAGGACATCAATGCAGGCCACTAAACAGCGGTTTAAATTGCATACCGGGCCTACCTTGTGTGGTCTTCAACCATTCGATGATACAATTTTTTCCCCAAAAGTTCGTCGGCCAAGTTGCATAGCCATGGGTCCAAAATATGGGTCGATAAAAAGGATATGAAAAGGGAATGTGAACCAGTATGCATATTTCACTTGTTAAAACCTAGTTTACAAGTGAAACAAGATGGATGGTTGATAACCCAGTGCACGATATCTTTACTCTTGGGTTCTTTCGGTAAAGTCACGTAGGTATAAAATATTAAATAAAAAAATAAATCATGATATAATGCCAAGAGTAAAGATATCGTGCACTGGGTTATCAACCTACGTGACTTTAAATCATGATTACATTTTTATTTTATGTTTCATACCTACGTGACTTTACCGAAAGAACCAAAGAGTATGGATCCCTGCAGTCACGAAAACTTCAAATCTAGAATGTACGATATCTTATTATCCCTCTTGCCCCTGGGTCAACCTATTATTTTTTATCGCTAGATATCATCCATGAGCCAGCGCAATAATTTGTACCATTTGAGCTGTAAAATATTTCACCATCATCAGCCACGATCAACCCACTGCTAAATGAAGGCCTCACTAAGACGTCGTCACCAACAATCCAAATAGCACTTGCACATGAGCCGATTTCTTTCCCCATTTCGTCGGTGGACATCCTTTTGGATGCATTCCATTCCTTGGCCATCAATCCATGAATATTCTTGACCACCGGTCATCATCCTTTCTAGCGATGTATCCTGCACAGCACACTTATTTTTTTACTTAGCAGTTTTCTTTCCAGTTTTTCTTCCTTCTGTGTAGAAACATGGCGTTGTATACCTTTATATTCATGCCAATTAAATACTGTAATATTTATGATGATGATGATGACGAATTAAAAAAGGTTGTATCACATAATTCACTGTTGTTGGCTGTATTCAGTGGTCAAGAATAATAATGGAGCAGCAGCCAAGGAATGGATGCATCTGAGATAGGATGTCTACTGAGGAGATGGAGTGAAATCAGTTGATGTGCAGTTGCTAGGGGGATTATTACGTCGCCAAATCGTGAGGGGTGGAGGGGGCTTAGAAAGGCCTTCATCCAGCCGTCAATTGAGCATGGCTGGTGGTAATTATGATGCTTGTCCATATCCAGGCATTTGTTCACTGAAGGTTTGCCACTTTCGAGGATGATAAAAATGAATATCTCGTCTGGGCAAATGGACAGCTGAGCCTAACTGTTGATGAGACTCTGAATGTTGACACCGGTCCAGAGTTTGTTTGTGAGCAAGTGTTGCTGAAGGCCGTGTGTGGCAAATAGGAAGTGTAAAAAAAACTTTAATTTCTTAACGTGGAGAGACAGATATCACTGGTCAACAAAAAAAAACATTTTTTCTTAGACTAATTTCAGGGTGCTGATTCCAAATCTGATCTCAGATTTGCTCTATCACATCTCATTTTTATGCTATCGGCATACCCCATTTTCATTGATTTTACCCGAAATTAACTCTGTCACTTATGATTGCAAGTTGTTGCGAGTCAGTGACTGCTTTAGTATTAAAATATGGTGCTGTATTTTTAGGATAGTGTGTTTATAATATCATTTAATGTAGATATCCACATTTATTTAATATTTTTCTTCTGCAGTTTTTATTGAAAATGCAATATTTAATATCTCAAAAACCTGAAGTGATAGACAAAAACTGATGCCAGATTTGGAATCAGCACCCGAAAATTGCCTTAAAACCGTTGGAATACCTTATGCCAGAAAAAGTGTGTTGACCAGTGTATGTGAAGGAGGCAGATTTTGTATTGTAGGACATGCACGGAACAAGCCCTTTGTCAATCCATTGCTGGAGAAGGCCCAAGTAATGCCATGCGAGGTCAAGGGAAGCATAGACGTGGGAGCATAGGAGTACACAAAGTCCACCCGTGGATTTATCTGCACTGCCCTTTGCGCCCCACAACAGAATCCCACATCCTATAATTCCTGGTATGCATGGTTGTCACCCATCCGAACACTATATACAGGTGTTAGATCTGCCTAGATTCTGACATCTTGACGAAATCTGCGATATTCAATTTGTTTTGGTTCATGTGGGTGAATGCATACTGTAATAACATGGCCATACACGCATTTAATTCCTGTCATATGTTGGAAGGCTATGGGTGTCTATATTGAGTGTTTTTGTCAAATGAGTCACTCACCACTTTCCATGTTATAATGCCTAACACAGTAACTTTCGTTTTTATTAATTTAGATTTACATACTTTTGACAAACTTTTACCCAAGGCAATAATACGTCGTATTAAAGCTCGCAATATTAAATTACTGTTGCATACATACGCATTAGCGTGTATATACAGGGCGCAGCGTATGTTAATGCACTGATCAAGGAATTACATGATCTTGATTATCATACTTACGTTGGGTTTTGACAAGTATTGTCAGCATTACATCCTTCGCACCCACCAAGAGCAAAGCAACGCGATGTCTGCACCCGCGCGTTTTTTCCCCTCGCCCACAGTTATCATTCCTACCTTGACCATTGCTAAATTTTCGCCTCAATTTTTCGTAAAAAAAAAAACATGATCGGTGTTACTCCTATTGTTACCAATGACGGAAACTCGTCCCCCCCACGTTGTTTATGAAGATAAAGTCCACAAGCCTCCAAACGTGTATTCAAAGCAACACGAGAAGAAGCACCGTCCACGCCTAAAGACCTACAATGGCCTACATCTGCAGATAGGAGCCGTGAAGCAATGCGACAAGACTAGGCGTGCAGCATTTATTTGTGTGGGATTACTACGTCGCATGTTTACCTTGCAAAGGCTCACTGAGTCTAAAAATGCTTTTTTAGAGGTGGGTCCTGTCAAAAGTTGCTTTGCAGTCGGAGGCATTGTCCCTACATCTAATCCCAATTGAGTATTAGTTTATAGATAATTGTCAGCATCGGGATTATTTGACCAATGCCAGTTTGATTGTATACAGATTTTTGTTTTTCAGGTAACGAGAGCAAAGAAGAGAATCCGGAGGAAACCGTGCAGAACAGATGAAAAACAAAACCAACTTCACACAAATAGGCGACCAAGCTGGGAATCAAACAACAGGCCCTTTGCGCTGTGAATCAGACAAGAGGCCCTTTGCTCCGTGAGGCACACGTGTGAGCACGGTGCCACCTAGTCAGCCCCTTGCTTTGTGAGCCAATGCAGTGGCTCTCATTGACATTACGTTTCCCAGTTTATTTTTGCAGGGACATATGTACAATTTTATAGGTTGAATTGTGGGTTAAAGGCTATAAAGAATGCTCCATGATGTAGGCTCATGGGGAGCGTTTGCAGCTTTCGTTGGTGAGTTCTGAAAGCACATCACTTTGGCATAACATATGTTTTAAGCTGACCACAATGGATTCATTATGTACGTGCATTTTCAGAGATAGAAACTTTACACATTCAAATGGCTCAACTTGAATGCCAAATTGGTAAAAAAAAAAATAGAAAGCTAAATAAAAAAATTCAAGTGAATTATAAACTTGTTTTAGGTGGCTGTGATTATGTCACAAAAAAGGAAACCACTAATCACGGTGCCATTGTGTAAAGGGGATTAGGATGAAAACAGACAGCTTTCGAGTAAATTTGCAATGTTATTGGCACTGGTTGGGGAGCATTTGGCTGGAATATTTGGCTGCTATAAATTTCCACATAAGCCACTGCATTGGGCTATCATTTGTGGCCGGGTTGCTTCTGAAAAAAGAGCAATATGTTCAGTGGCTCTTACATGGTAAAATATAAATATTTTTATTTAATTCATTCAAGGGACAGAGTGTGATAGAGAACAATTGCTTGTCAAAGCGATGTGAACATACATTTCGATTGAAAGCTTTCGACAGGTCTGTCGAGAAGACAGAGTCTCAACAGACCTGTTCTTCACCTGAGGACGGCTGCTTGCGGTGTGGCCGAAACGTCGTGAGAATTATTTTATTATGTAAAATTTTTATTATTTTATAATTTCCATTCTACGTGACTTTACCGAAAGAACCAAGAAGGTGAACATACATGTTCATGGCGGAAGGAAGGGTTCTTTCAGAGAAGAGCCATTGCCTAAAAAACATCGCCTATTAAATCGTTTCCTAATAAGCCACTTATTGACGAATGTAAGGTTTTATTTGAGATGTTATTAGAAAAGGGTGGAGTGTGAGCGTGTGATCATTGAACAAATAGAATGCGACGCAAAGGCAGAGTTGCCTTTTATTTTGACAGAGTAAACAGTGGCTCGTGGCTCACCTGTGCGATGAAACCGGTCACATGAGTTCGATTCCCAGCCACGACTATCGTAAGGACCACGTGATATATCCGAGTCGTTCTTGGTTCCCCCCTTTGCCACACCTCCTGCACCGACTCGGACTGACCATTGTGGTGAAGTATGGTCAGTTGGCCCTCATGGCTGAGATGCGTGTGTTGACATAAGACGATACACTATTATACATTATTTCGTTGATGGGGGGTGGGTTTGGGGTTGACCCTGGTAAAGGTTTGTGGCAGGGAGAAAGGCAAATTCCTTCTGATTACAGCCAAAAACTGGTTAAAGTATCAGGATAGCGGCTAATGTAAGAATCGACTATTTGATTCGCGTTTCACAGCGGCCAAAACTTGGCTCGCAGAATACCGGCTCGTGGAATTAATGGGTAATTGTAATGCATATACGAGGGAATATTTGGTTTCTGCAATGGCGGTAATTGAAACACATTGATGAATACACTCTTATTGGAACATACTGTTCTGAGAATATATCGCGGACAGGCTGGGTTGACGATGAAGTGCAAGTAAATTGTCTCCTTCCCTCGTGTGGAAAGACGTTGACAGTCGTCAGTCGTGTGTCGTATGAACAGCTCACAGCTGTCTCTCTGTCCTGTTGTTGTTGTTGTTTGTGTCTTCACGTGTTGCCGGTGCATCTGAACACCCCGTTGTCTCGCCTCGCGTGATGCCTTGCCCGGTGGACTAATGCGGCGACAGCGTACATGTCGTAGTGATTGTTGCTCAATAATGTCGGTCACTATTAGCGATTTGTTGCGTTCCGCAAAGTGTTTCCCTCGCTCTCGAAGAGAGAATATCTCATCAGAGGCGCACGAGGAGCCAGACGAGCGGGAAAGGCAGCAATCAGGCAGCGACGAGGTGCCACATTTCTCCCAATCCGGAAGCTCTGCGGTCCTCTTGTTATAGCACAATGGTGGTATTGCCCAATTAATGAGTGTTTACATGGGGAGAAAACCAGAGCACCCACAGACTGATGAAAGTAATTACAACAAAACCTTGACATCGTACATTTCCAGTATACACTAACTGCAAAAAATAATACAATTTCACAATTGCTTTTGCAAAGTTTACCGGGGCCTTAAATGCTACGTAAAACTGCTTTACCTACCATGTATCATGATACGTAGCTTTCTGTGCTACGCGATACGTGATTAGTGACAACAATACTCTTCCCAGCTCATCATCATCACCACCACCACGATCCAGGGGCAGATATCCCAATGGCATCCACTGCACATTTCGTCACGTGTTTCCACTTTTCTCTGGCTTGTGCCAATATGCTCAAGCAGTTCACATCTTTCACGCACCATTCTCTTCTGTCGCCGTCAAGTTCCTTCCATTTTCCCCCGTTGGTGCAGTGGTTTGCGCACTGTGCGATGGGCACACCTAAGCCAGTGGCGAGTGATATTCCCCCGACCCCCACTCACTCCACATATCCTCATTCATCGGTATGGATAAGTATGGGACATTAATCCCCGTAACTAACTCAACCGTGGTGAGCAGGTCTTCATCCAGCAGTGTATGTCCTGCACCTCCGATTAGCACAGTTGACTACGTGTGGTGCGAAAGAAGTTCAACATACATGTTGACACATATTGACAAAAGACTGTGATTCATTATTGTGGATGGAAGCTGGGTTTTTACAAGAAAAAATGTCCCTCGGTGCAAAGCAAAGGTGGTGTGCATTGTCCCTTGGTTTGTCATATATTTAGAATGAGCACGTTGGGTTTTTTTTGGTTGGTTCATTTGACTTTTGTAGATGATATTGTGAGAGTCACAATGAGAGTCACTGTCCATTCAGCCAGTTCCCAGATAAGCCAATAAACATGATAGATATGTTTACAGATCTTCTCCGCGATTATCCGTGAACAGAAAATGTCTTTTATGCACCTCGCTTCCTCCAACAGTGTAAATAAAACATTTTTACGACATCCAGAGGCTTTTTGGGTTCAACGTTTATTTCCTTCGTTTAAATACTACATCTACGGTAATAAATTATGGCAGAATAAGTTAACACAAAATAAATAGTCGGCATTCACAGAATCACAGTGCTGTATCGTGTGTGAAAATAAATCTTGCATTTGGCGAGGTTAGCACCACGTTCAGTTTACAAACATAATGCTTCATACTTTCGCTCAGAATGTCACAGATTTTTCTATACAGGCACCACATTAAGTATACAATCTAAACGTTATCGTCAAGTTTCGATGCGTTCTGTAAGTGTATAGAAATTCGTACTGCGATGAACTCGCGCATATAGTAGCAATGCTCGCGGGGGGGGGGGGGGGGGGGGAGGTGGGGATTGGATGTACACTAACTGCATAGGCATAATAGTTTTTTTTAAGTTAAAAATGTTGTACACTAAAATACAAGTAGAAAAAAAAGCAACGGCAGTTAGTTAAATAAATATATGGCAATAAAATACTTTTTAAAAAATAAATAGGTCAACATTTGCACCGGGAATTATTGCATATGCGTACTGCTTCTTCTGCCACCGTGGAAGCGGCTGGCCAGATGAATACGACCACCGAGTCGCGATTGTCTCTGCAGTGTCAACGTGCAGGTCGCTTGGTGTGTCCGTCCATAGAGTTGCACTTCCCATTTTTTTTCGTCTGACAACAGATCACCCTTTGCAAGGACGCATATGAAAGCAGCTGGCGGTTTGTCCAGACGACCCACATGGAGTACCTCTTGAGGACCATGTAGGTACAGAGTTTCGTTTCGAAACCAGACATGTTCTTGTTGGCCGGATTGGTCGTCGGTTTGTGTGCCGGTATCGGGATCCTGCGATTTCTCATTAGATTCTTCACGGCTGAGATGAAGCCTTTCATCTCCTGTATTAGAGTGCTTTGATTGAATAATAGCATTTGTTCTCTGCTGCTCGTGTGAACCTTCCACAGTTTCACCAGGAACGTGTTGTATGAACTTTCGGATATGTTGTCGGGGATGGCGGAGGGCTCGTGGATGTTCCCAGAGCTGCAGGAGTTGGCCGCATCCTCGTCAAAGTTGTTCGCGAGTCTCTGCAAGGACAGAGAAGTGCCACGACTCGTTCATTAACGGTGAACACAACCAATGTCGCGTTTTTTCTGTTTGCCAGAAGCCAACGGCACGTTGAGTGTCGTGACGTAACAATGAACGAGAGTTGATTTCATTCATTTTATTTCCCAAAATATTCCACCCACAGCAGATGGGTTTTTATCAAATGTGTCGGGTTTTTTTGCTCCGACAGGACCCCGTCATATAGGGTAATACTCTTACCAATAACGGTTGGTAAACCAGCAGTATTGAACACACCTGACCGCTGATGAAACCCAGAAGGTCAAGACCAGTCCAGTGTTAATTTAAACAAATGCTGTTTAATACCTCCGATTAGCACAGTTGCCTCCCATAGAGAGCTTAAGAAGTTCAAGTTTCTCGAAGGGTAATATCGCAATACACTGAAAATGGTTTTACTTTTTACTCCGAGCTCCAAAAAGCAAGATAATGTATTGCTTTGATTAGAATTTATAATCGCTGATAGTTTATATTTTTTATCTTTTTTTTGTCAGAAAGCAAAAGCCACAAAAGCATACATTATATCAGACTGCAGCCCCCTTTGGGGTTCTTTTGGATCACTAAAGCTCAAGGTTCATGAGTGCGATGGTTTAAGTTTTAAAGAGTGAACATAATCAATAATATTTAGTGCAGCCTGTTTACGGGTTATATAGCGAACTTATCAAAGCCTACGGGCCAACGTGGTTAAAGTGCGCTGCGACTGGACAGCTTGCATTGATGCGAGTGTTTGCTTTGTATCAAAAGATCATGAAATTAAGCCTGGCAGCATTGTTCAGCATGGCATGCATGGTTGCTCACTTTCTATACAAATCCATATCTCTATAGTCAAACTTCATCTTAGGTTTTAGAGCTCAGAGGTCGAATCGTTTGAAAACCGCTGTTCTATCCATCTACACCCCTCCCAAAGAACAAACCTAACACACTCAGAAATTCCTTAACTGCAGGTACACTGAACTATGCTGCTCATGTATCATCATTAGCATCATCCACCATGATCAATCTACTGCTGGATGAAGGTCTCCTCAAGCTATCGCCGTCTCTAATTGGTCTTGTAATGCATCGTTCAATCCACCCAGAATCTGCACAGGAGCAGAATGCATCTCTGCATCCACTACTGACAATGTGTAGGTGTTCGGCGGTATTTTATGTCATTAACTTTACCCCCGCCTTGCCTCGCCTACGTAAAATAAGAAGACTTACTACTGCCATGTATCTCTTCTCTGAGTGGGACACGTGACAGGCAGGCCACTTTATGAAGCTGACCATATCGAGTCCAAAGACGTGCGGGTTATAAGGAGTGATTAACAGCAATATTTTAAACCATTTTGGGTTCATAAAAGTTGTTAGCGTCGGCTTAACAACAGGCTATATTAGCGACACGATTTAGTCGACAGTGATGTGTAGAGTGATTCGTAGCCGTGTTGATTTGCATTGCAAATTATAATTATCGTTTTAAAATTTGTAAGAAATATGCCAAATAGTGATGCGTTTACAATTCGCATATTGGCATGATTAATTATTAATTTCGAGGTAATCAACGTACATGCGAGGTGGGTGGGTCCACGCAATCCAATTTCCGAGATCGACAGAGACTTCGACCGAATCACAATAATTAATCTACGCACGCAGCCCACTGATTAATAAAAACACATTTGGTTATGTGCACACGCGCGTATTCAACAAAACAAACCCGTGAGCTCTTAACGGCTGCAAACGTTCGCGAATACACGTGCGCACGCATTTCTATCCACGCTCATAGGCTAACAAAATGTCGCCAGAAACGAGGAAAGGCGGCGGTGGCTGGGGTGGTGGTTTTACAAACGGGGGCAACTTTTTTTAGTTTGTTTTTGTAGTCAAACTCGTGGCGGAGAACGCGCAAAGATCCCAGGTGGCGCCGATAGGATGCTCCGGAGAACAACTCCGTGCGGTTGTGACATGTTATGACATCCCCGCTATCGTGCAGCCAAGTAATTCGCTCGGTGAGATGCAGGCACCTCAAGCATTTCGCCCGGGTTTGACGGCCACGCGGGGGGTGGGCGGGACGACGACACAAAAGGAACGGAGGCGGCCCGGGGGTTTCTCTGCCGTTCGAAGCGCCGAGAGTGAGTCTCGGATACGGTGATTCTCGCAAAACCAAAAAAAACCACAGCGATGGGGGAGATCTCAACAAGAGCAAATGACTCGATACATGCCTGGCTCGTTGCGCTAAGGTTCACTGTTCCACGCTACCGAGTCCAAGTGGGTCACTGGCTGATGGGTTTGTGACAGATGAGCTCGGAAACTACACAGCGCCCTATATTGTTCGAATGCCTGCCAGCGCTAAGGCCACAAAAAAAATTACAACGGAGAAAGCGATTCATCACAATTCATCTCAGCGTGTCCATATGTCCGTGGGGGTTTTTTTCGCGTTCAAAAGGAAAAACGATATAGCTGTTTTGCCGCGCTTGCAACGCTTTTTTTTTTGCTCTGTAGCCCACAGTCATAATAATATTCACGACAACAGCCAAGCGCCAGTGTGTTTGACAAAGCACATTTATGGTTTGCCTTCTCTGAAAGGAAAAAAAAAGAAAACCGCGCGAATCAAACTCGGACATAATGTTGAGCTTGAACGATTGCCAGCACGAGAAGAGGAATTCCGCCGGGGATAATCAGACCCCGTTCTCTGTCCGCGTGTTTTATCAAACCGCGATTCGCTGCAAACACGGGTCACGCGCACGTGTTTGTTGTTATTGTTGTTGTCGTCGGCAGCCCCCTTATCCTGTTGGTTACCATACGTACGTATAGCTAGTTACAAACAGACTAATGTTTTTTTTTTATCGCTCACAATCCTTCTGCAACTTACGTTCTTGTCAAGGCAAGAGTCAAGGCAAGGGATTGTCTGAGCAAGAGAGCAATTGAGGCAGCGATCGTCTCCTGTGTACGACCCCGATCCAATGGTGGAAATTCCACGTTCGTATGGCCGGAAAACGTGTCAAGACATGGGACAACCACTGATGACTCCAATCCCCCCCACCCACCCCACCACCACAATGTGATACTAATTTGTATCGACTCCGGAGGGATGATGGGCCGAGTTAACCCCCCCCCCCTCTGCATCCAGAAATTTAATTCGCAAAACGTCCGATTGCGCGCTGATCGCTCTAGAACCGAGCCACCTTGGGCAAGAACAAATCACGTCCTTCTGTTTAAATTGCTCCGTCTAAGCCACGGAACCGTACGCTAATGAATCGACTCGTCATTCTTCATTGGGCAAAAAAAAACACACGATTAATCGTTTTGTCTACCACTCAGGCGCAACAGGCGCGCGTGCTCACGCAGTTTCAGCAGCGTAAAGTTTAAGCTCGCGTCGGGATGAATGAACGCGCGCGTGCCACTGTGGGCCGGGGAGGATGCAACGCAAATCGACACAGCAAATACAGTCTCCTGCAGTCTCCACTGCGACGAGACGCACGCGCGAACGGACGAAAAATGCGTGAATGCGCGGTACCTACGTAGTTTTCGGTGATGTTGGGAAGTCGCAATCCGATGAAGTTCATGATCTGCACCAGCTTGCAGATTGGTGGCTGTGGCTTGCTCGGCAACGGCACGCACAATCCCATCGGCAAGCTGATGTAGATTATGGTCAAAATCGCATAGAATCCTGTGCGGACGAGAGAAAGAACGCACGTGTCATTGTCACGCGAGGAGATGCGCGAAAAGGGAAAAGACGACGCGACCGGCAACACTTCATGGGCGTCCGTTCGCACACAAAGCGAGCAGGCGCCGCTCCTCGGCGCTTTACAACTTTTTGTCGTCGTCGTCGTTGCGAGAACCACGTGTAACGAGAGCGCGCGAGCAAACTGCGTTGCGGTGCAGTCCTTGTGTGCGTGTGTACGGAGTGTGTTAGCGACTTGCTTCTACGTGCGGGGAAATTGACAAAGCAGCAGCAGCAGCAGCGGCAAGCGGCAAGGCAGAAGCGAGTGCAGCGCTCCCGAAGCAACCCAAGCGGAGGAAGAGAGCGAGTGTGGATGATGAGACGAGAGGTACAAAAAAAATATATCGAGCGAAGGGCGCAACGAGGGCTGTTATTCACCTGTGTCTGAGTGCATCCCTCTCGCAATTAAAGCCCTTCCCTGTTTATGTTACACGGCCGCTGCTATAAAGTAAACAATACATACCGACTCGAATCGCGGCCCCTCCATTTATATTAGACGGTTTTGGGGGAAATGCGTAGATATAATCCTTGAGAAATGTGGAAAGTCTCGTCAAGTCGCGGTTAGATCACTTTTTCCCCACCCCCCCCCCCCCCCCCAACATGCACCCCCTCCCACCTCTCACACAAACGCCACCCCCTGAACCACCCACCCACCCCACAGACGTCTTCCTCCTCCACCACAAAACGCCACACACGCACACAACTTGCACTCGACATGCGTCACCTTCCGGTTGCAACGACTGCGGGGATACCACGCCGAGCGCATTCTCCAGACGTGCGCAAGCGACCGGGGCAACGAACCGAGCCCCATCCTTAGCCGCCGCACGGGGCCACTCTTGGGCGGGTATGTTGTTGGGGAGGGGAGGTGGATGGGGTGCCCACCACACCCATAACTGTGGGGGGGGGAGGGGGTGGTGGTTGTGGGTGGGGGGGGTGTAGGCGTGGGTGGAGGGGGGCGTCGTGGAATTGGAAGAAAGAGAGAGGGGGGGGGGAGGATGCCATAATTTCTACGGAAATTAACAAACAAAAAAAACTTCCGCTCAAACGCGGGTTCTCCGTAACACTGACGGTGGCACCACGCAGGCACGCACCGCTAATTGTGTAATTGAGTAATTTGGCAGTCGCACGCCTGGGGTCGCCGGACGGGGCAATTATGTCACTGACCGGCTGGCGGTCCTCCCTCCCTCCCTCTCTCTCGAGATGACGACGACGCTGATGATCATCATGCTGATGAGTAATTCCAGATGCCGACAGAGTCACGCCGCGCGTGTTTAATTGTTATGGCAACTGCGGTTTTTTTTTCTTCTTCTTCTAAAGTGTGTGTCTGTGCGTGTCTCATGCGTACACAGGAGTCACGGAGCGTGACAGAAGTTGAGATGCTGAGCGTGTTGAATGAAGTGCATTATGCTCTGAGCAATGCATAGGTGACACCTACAGGGTTATTACGTACGCTATTTGGACATCTAAAGCTTTATTTTCTTTTGACGTCCACTGAACAGGGCTTGTAAAGGGTGTTTAACTACAAAAGCATAACATGGCACAGCATCATTATAGGTTACAACCTGCCATTGTCATTCATTCTTTATCCACTGCTGAATGAAGGCCTCCCCTCCCATCACATCGCAATGCCACAATTCGCGTCGCTCCTGCAAACGAGATTATCTCATCGCTCCATCTCCACTGTGCGCGTCTGCTCAGGCGTGTACCCCTCCTTCACCTGTCATTCCGTCATGAGTCTCGTCCATCGGTCATCATCATCATCACCCCTCATTGCAATGTGTGTCATGCCCAAGACCACTTTGGTTTAAAATATGATTATGCATTTGAGAAATGTGATTACTGTATATAAAGTGTATGTGGCGTTATATTAACAAGTGGATGGCGATGATGGAATTGACAAGACGGTGGTAATGTAAACTTAGTTTGCTTCATGTGTGTCTCTGTCTCGGTGCAAGGCGATTTGACACAGAGAGTATGTATGTACGTTGAACTTCAAACGCACGATAAGTAGCAGACCGTGCTAATCGTCGAGTAACTTGCTCCTAAGGAACACGACCGAGATCAGGACGCTCACTGGGCAATTGAGAGATGATGTGTACAATGCAAAAGATGTTCAACATACATATGTAATGACCGCGATAACAGACGGCTTACATGATACAAGCGAACAGTCAGATGGACAATCAAGTAGAAGACCAATGCCTCCCATTGTTTCAAAGAGACCTCCACAGTGATTGGTCGGAAGGCAAGATTGAAAGGGATTGGAGTAAAGATTTTCAAGGTAAAAAGGCTGGAAGCAAGGGTGGACTGTAAAAGGACATGGTTAACAACTGTTGGTGGGGAAGGGTCATGGTTGGCCGAAGAGAGTGGGGTGACGGAAGCTTCCAGAGAGGGGGCTTGGGAGGTATAAAAGCGGACAGCACAAGGAGAGGGGACGTTGGAGAGAAGACAGAGTTCAAGCCTCAAGAACCAAGCCTGGGCATTGTTAGTGCTGTGTCTGAATAAAGGCTCTTAATAAGTTATAACGTGTGTCGGTGTCACTACAACTGGTGTCAGAAGTGTGGTTAATAAAGAATCTTGCACCCAAGCTGACAGAACAACCCACCGACGACATCAGATGATGAAGAGGTCTTCATCCAGAACGTACCTGGCGACAACCCGGAGATCAACCTCTGGGAAGCAAGAGAGGCTGCGGCGGCGCTGGTGACGACCGAGCCGGAGCGGCCGCAGTACCCAGAGCGTCCACTCAACTGTGCCGCCGCTCGGTACCCAAGGATGGGAGCGGTTGGAGGGGCGTGGTCTCCCAGCTGGTGTTGCAGCTCACTGGGAGGAAGGAGAGACCGGGAGCGGCAGAGGTGGCGGCTAGAGAACAGGCGGCCGGAGCAACCCGGCCGACTGTTCTGGAAACCAGGGAGCCAGGAACGCCTGGAACAGTGGCCAGGGCACCATCGCCGGAGTCAGCCCCTCGCGTGAAAATTGGTTTGACAAACTTTGTGATGAGAATACGGAACGGTCAGAAATGCAACGGAATCAACTAAGAGCGTTACTCCTGAAATTCGATATATTCAGCAAAGGGCACTATGACATAGATCGGACGTCTTTGACACATTGACATGGGAAATTCACCCCCTATTTGGTTAAATTCATACCGTATGAGCCCGGTTGAGAAAGCACATGTGGTGGACGACATGCTAGCGGTGGAGATCATTTCTCCATCTACTAGTCCTTGGGAGGCTGCTGTTGTGCTTGTTAAATAAATGGATGGCAGCCTGCGTTTCTGCATCAATTTTCGCTGCCTAAATAAGATTACATTGACGGATGCATATCCTCTCCCACGTATTGACGACTCGTTAGACGCATTATCAGGGGAATTTTTTTTTCCATGCAGGACTTGCTCTCCGGATTTTTGCAGTTTTCCCTGGACGAGGCTTCAAAACCCAAACCAGTCTTCTGTACACCTCAAAGGCTCTACCAATTTAATTGTCTCCCAATGGGTCTTCAAACAGCGCCAGCCAAATTCCAGACGCTGATGGAATTGGTTTTAGCGGGATTGCAATGGGATTCGTGCCTTATATATCTTGATGACGTCATTGTTTTTCGGTCGCATGTTTACGAACATATGCAGCGATTGCGTGTGGTATTGTCTAGGGTACAATCAGCCAACTTAAAACTAAAACCTTCTAAATGTCATTTGATGCAAACTTCTGTGCTATATTTGGGTCATGTGGTAAGCGCTTCGGTGTTGTTACTTATCCTGAGAAAACCACGTGCGTGCATAATTGGCCGTACCTAAATCTGTCGGTGATGTGTGCAATTTTGTCGGGTTTACCTCATATTACCGCTGGTTCGTTCCGCAATTTGCTACAATTGCAAAGCCCTTGCATGCATTAACTAGATAAAAATCGAAAGTTTCACTGGGAAGAGGAGGAAAACGCCTTTTTAACGCTGAGTGATCGGCTGACGGAAGCTCCGCTCCTGGCAAACCCCAACTTCTCCCTACCCGTCATCTCGACACGGCTGCACTGACATGTTCGTAACGGTCCAGAAGAGAGTCGCAACCCATTGTTTTCAGAATCCTCCTGTTGTTGTGTTACTAATTGTGGAACATGCAAAATCGAAGCAGCCAAATCATTCACACCATACATTGTTCTTTACATGTAATTGCTTATTGCCACAATTCAGACACAAAGGCTCATTGTAAGGAGATCACCAAGTTCTGGTGAGTAGAGTTCTCCTTCGCTTCCCAGAGCCTGTTGGTCTGGTCATTTCCTCCCTGGTGTTAGCCGGGACGGCTCGTTTAAAAAAACAAAAAGCGGGGGAGGGGTGATGTAATGATCGAGATAACAGACCGCTTACCTGACACAAGCGTACTCTGAGACAATCAGGAAGTAGGCCAAGACCTCCCATTGGTGCGGAGAGGCCTCCACAATGATTGGTCAGGAGGCAAGATTGAAAAGGATTGGAGGAAAGATTTTACTGGTAGGAACGAAGTGGACCATCCTACAATAGATTATATCGTTCGTCCGTCCGTCCGACCGTCCGTCCGACCGTGTAGCAACATCGCCCCCTACTGCAAACACTTGGCATGACCCTACAAAAACCTTTAGACTCAGTGACGCTTTCCTGGCTAAACAAGTGTAACATTCCCTTATAATTCCCTGAGATAGCTTTTAATCAAAACTTTGAAATTAAAAAAGCTAGGGTGAACTGTAAAAGGACGGTTGACAACAGTTGACGGGGAAGGGTCAGGATTGGCCAATGGGAGTGAGGTGATGGAAGCTTCCAGAGAGGGGGCTTGGGAGGTATAAAAGGGGACAGCACAAGGAGAGGGGACGTTGGAGAGAAGACGGAGTTCAAGCCTCAATAACCAAGCCTGGGCATCGTTAGTGCTCTGTCTGAATAAAGGCTCTTAATAAGTCACGTGTGTTGGCGTCATTACACATGCATACAAATCAGCTCAGCTCAGCCGGACCGTGGAAAATGCCGGTGACTTGTGAGGAGGCCTTCCAGCAACGGATTAATCATGACTGATGATGAACAAAATAAAAAAAACCTGGGTTGCATATGAGCACAGAATGGGGTTGTATGAAGGATTGACAACCAGGTAGTCGAGTAAGAAAAGTAGAAATGTGTTTAACGACACAGAGATGTGCACTGCATGTACAAAATCGTTCAGCCTTATGCAGACCACCAGATCCAAAGAACTGCATTGCGTGGCCGTTTTGTCATTTGAGACCGACGACTAAAAAAAATTGCCAACAGGCAGCAGTGAAACAAAGACAGAATTGTCGACCGGTTTTCATCCTTTTGTAACTCATCAGTTACGATCATCGTTGTCCATAGCTGATGATCCAAGTTTCTTCCCCCCCCCCCCCCCCCGATAAGACACGCACGGCTGGTAATGTGATCTGTGCGTAAAGATATATTTTCATCATCATCAGGACGTTTCAATAATGCACTTGGCTAGCAATTTTTTTTTGCATCTTTGAGACTGGCAGCTGTGAGTAAATTAGGAGTGAAGGTATTGAGAAGGAACCGGTGCCCTGTCTGGTCACGGGTGTGGGTGCATGTGGCTGGGATGGGGTTAGGCAGCAGGAGGTGGGGCTTCTCTCTTTCGCTGCCTCCATGGTGTGTTTCGTATTTAACGACTGCAGCATAGCGGTGGTTAAGGGGGTGACCTAAAAATGTCGCACAAAAGTGCCGGGGCCTGAGGTACAGTAACCGACTGCTTCTGTTCACTGTTCACAGTACGTACACACGTCTAATGGAGTCGCAAAATAAATGCATGATTGGGATAATTTCACTGCTGGACATAGCCTTAGTGCCACGTTTCCACGAACCACCAGAAACTAGACCCGAGCCGTGCCGTGCCGAGTCGGGTCCTGCTGAGCCGTGTTGCCGACCGGTGGAAACGAACCAAGGCACTGTCCCAATCCACTTTTAAGTTGTTGATTCGTGCGAATTCTATAAAATATGAAGTTGAACACTTTCCACGCGGTCACAGATCACTTTGCAACTCTCACCACCATTGACATCTCTGTGGCTGGAGCTCCGTTGGGTGGAAGACTCGCTTCCTCTGATGATATCACACAGCTATGAAGGCAGGCGACACTCGTGTACGATATTTCTCAACATCTGATAGCATAGGTCACAATGGTCAAAGTGGATTTAGACACAACTTGCTTGTGTGCAACAAGGCTGCTTGCAATGAAACGATGCTAATTTATATTGCTGTGGGTGTTTCCCCATTATAAAAAGTGGTGATGATAGTGGTACATTTATATTAATTACCACGATAATTCGGAAGAAGCCCCGTCAAGACGACACAAGTCACTAGGTTCTTATATGCGAAGGTATCCCGGGGGTTAACCCGCAATTATTATTATTTAAACATTCATACAGGTAAAAAAACACAGCATCGACGACACATAAATAAACACAAACTATCATCATCATGGCTTGGCTTCGTGAACGAAGATTTAGGAAGGACATCCACGTCTTCTGCAGGCACGCTGGTGGCTGAAGAGGCCTATGCGGGACAAGCAGGTCCTGCCACAACAGCTGCAAGTATAGGTCTCATCTGGGATGGGTGCTGAAGGGATCACGGTTCTTCCTCCTTCTCCTTTTGTCCTCCATACGGGCCCTGCGGGTATCTTCGAAGAAGGAGGTGGCCTGGTGGACTGTGTGCCGCCAGGAGTTGCGATCAGCTGCTTGTGTTGCCCACTGACGGTGATCGATGCAGCAAGCAGTGAGGGACTTCTTCAGGGAGTCTTTGTATCGCTTTCGTGGTGCCCCTATGTCGCGATGGCCAGAGGACAGTTCCCCATACAGCACAATCTTAGGCAAGCGGTGGTTCTCCATCCTGGCGATGTGCCCTGCCCAACGAAGCTGTGTCTTGAGGACCATGGCCTCGATGCTGATGACCTTCGCTGACTTGAGGACTTCAGTGTTGGCGACGAAGTCACTCCAGTGAATATTGAAGATTGTGCGGAGGCAGCGCTGATGGAAACGCTCGAGGAGACTCAGGTGACGACGGTACGTGACCCAGGACTCAACGCCATACAGGAGAGTGGTCAGCACAACAGCTTTGTAGACGTTGACCTTTGTGGCTCTTTTAAGGTTTCTGTTGTTCCAGACACGTTTGTGTAGTCTGCCAAATGCACTGTTTGCCTTGGCCAGCCTGTTGTCGACTTCGTTGTCGATCTTGGCGTCAGACGAGATGACGCACCCCAAGTAGCTGAACTGGTGGACAGCTTTCAGTTCTGTTTGTTCAATGAAGATGCTTGGTGGATGGTGCTCCTCATGGGGTGCGGACTGATGAAGAACTTCAGTCTTCCTCAGGCTGACTTCAAGGCCGAAGATCTGAGCTGTTTTCGCGAAACAGGACGTAATTCGCTGCATAGCTGCCTCTGTATGAGCAAGGAGGGCGGCATCGTCAGCAAAAAGCAGCTCCCTGATCAGTTGCTCCATGGTCTTTGTGTGGGCCTGCAAACGCCTCAGGTTGAACACGCTCCCGTCGAGACGAAAACGGATATATACGCCATCAGCGTCGTCGAGGTCCTCTGTGACCTGCTGGAGCATCATGCTGAACAAAATGGTGAACAGCGTGGGAGCAAGAACACAGCCCTGTTTCACGCCGTTTGCAATAGGGAAGGGCTGCGAGATTGTTGCTATGTCTGACTTGTCCAAGCTGGTCTTCATGAAGCTGGACGATCATGGTGAGGAACTTCGGTGGGCAGCCTAGCTTGTCCAGGATTTTCCAAAGTCCCTGCCTGCTCACGGTGTCAAACGCTTTTGTCAGGTCCACAAAGGTGACGTACAGTGCTTTGTTTTGCTCCCGGCACTTTTCCTGAATCTGCCTCAGGACAAACACCATGTCTGTGGTTCCCCGGTTGGCTCTAAAGCCACACTGGGTCTCTGGGAGGTGATCTTCAGCTATTGCGGGTACCAGTCTATTCAGCAGTACTCTTGCGAGGATTTTGCCGGCGACGGACAGAAGTGTTATGCCACGATAATTGAAACAATCTGATTTCTCCCCTTTGTTCTTGTACAGGGTGATGATGACTGCATCTTTGAGATCTTGAGGGAGTTTACCCTGCTCCCAGCAGCAGACGAAAAATTCATGGAGTTTGGTGTGCAGTGCTGGGCCTCCGTTCTTCCATACTTCAGGAGGGATGCCATCGACTCCTGCAGCTTTACCACTCTTCAGCTGTTTAATGGCTTCCTCAGTCTCTTGTAATGTTGGTGCCACATCCAGTTCGGTTTTCACTGGTTGTTGTGGGATGCGGTCAATCGCTGGTTCTTGGACTGAGCGGCTAGCATTGAAGAGCGTGTAGAAGTGCTCAGACCAGCGGTTCAGGATTGAGTCCTTTTCAGTGAGCAGTTTGTTCCCGTCTGCACTCCGCAGGGGGCTCAGGATTTGGTACGAGGGGCCATATACCGATTTTAGGGCTTCGTAGAATCCCCTGTAGTCGCCAGTATCAGCGCAAACCTGAGTTTTTACTGCGAGGTTGGTCCACCACTCGTTCTGAATTTCTCGAAGCTTGCGCTGGATGGTGCTGCATTCCAGGCGTAAGGCTGCTTTTTTGTGCGGGCAGGATGGTCGGGCCAGGTGGGCCTGGTGTGCTGATCTCTTCTTTGACAGCAGCTCCTGGACTTCTAAGTTGTTCTCATCGAACCAATCTCTGTTTTTCTTCGTGGAGAATCCGAGGGTATCTTCAGATGTTTGCAGAACAACAGTTTTGATGCGGTCCCACAGCACTTCAGGAATCGGAGGCGAGTCTCCTAGGCAGCTCGGTTCCTCTAGCCTAGATCGTAGGCGTTTCTCACGTCTACCCCCCCCCCCCCCCCCCCCCAGTAAAGTAAAATATCTTCTTGGTTCTTTCGCGCTCTTCCCCCTCCAACCCAGCTTAAATATACGCTGCCAAGCCTGGTGGTGTTCATTCAGACGCTGTCTTTCCGACAGAGCTGTTCTTCACCTGAGGGCGGCTGCTTGCATTGTGGCCGAAACGTCGTGACAATTATTTTATTATGTTTTATTTTTATTATTTTATTATTTTCCTTCTACGATGAATCCCTGCAGTCACGAAAGCTTTAAATCGAAATTTTAAGTAAAATAGCCAATTACTTTTGGAATAAATGGGCATTCATCAAGTGTAAAAGAAAGTATTACATTTGTCGTAATGCAAATGCATATATATGAAAATGTCTTCAGACGAGGTAAGTATAGCTCAACTTTATGGTTTATTCGCAGTCAATAATGCAAACACAGACCATACTTATAGAGGCTTCACTCCAGAATGCACTTTGAGCTCTCTCTCTCTCGGTCCCCTTATACGGGGTGTTTCAAAAAGATGGACCCAATTTCAAAGCAGTATATTTCACGATGAATGCAAAACGCCTTGTGGTGCGGGATCGCCATCTTGCGAATGACTGAGGCTAGAGGCTGTTTGTGCGCTGGGAGAGGCATCTCACAGTCATTATTTGAAACTCTATGCCCCGCCCTTTCAAGTGGTAAGAGATTTATTCATGGGCGGTTCGTGGTTGCAGAGATATAGCGATTTCAAATCGGGTCTATCTGTTTGAAACACTCTGTATATCCTGTACCCCCCTTTCTAGCTGGGTCTCCTCTTTCTTCCAGTTCCCTGTTCCAACGATTATCAACTGTCCCTTATTAATTATTTCCCTTTGCACCAATTTGATTTGAATGCTCCGATGCCTTCCAATCAGATTGGGGTGGTGGTGGCGTCTCCGACCAAGTCGGTTGTCAGTGGCTCTGCTACTTTTAAATTTGACCTGCCTGTGAAGTCGTTCAGACTTCTGGCAGGCTACCCCACACACAGACACAGGGTTGGCCACCAGGCCTAATCTTTTCCATTAATATAAAATGCACTGGAGATGGGGGATGTTAGCACCCGTTGGCTTCACGTTCTCCGGTCACGTTTATAATTGTAACGGAGTATTTAGCACGCGAGAAGACACTGGGATTCAAGCTGTGGCATTACTCGTCCATTCAGTAGATTAATCGATGAAAACACGATTTGTCTTCATGAATTTTTATTGGGCTATATCGCGTAAATAGAAATGCGTCGTTAAAATGTGTTGTTTTGCCGACAAAGGATTGCTGTGGCATTACAGCATTACGTTATCTTCTTGGTTCTTTCGGTAAAGTCACGTAGAATGGAAATAATAAAATAATAAAAATAAAACATAATAAAATAATTCTAACGACGTTTCGGCCACAACGCAAGCAGCCGTCCTCAGGTGAAGAACAGGTCTGTCGAGAAGACAGACATCTGCAATATTATCATCATCGTCAGCAGTATCGATCAATTCAAACGGTCAAATACAAATCTTCCCCAATTCGCCGTCAATCTCCCACGACTCACCCTGCAATGTACTGTGATAGCGCAGGTCACAGTGGCGTTGCGAAATAAACGTTTTATTCAGAGACATTACACGTAAGGTAAGGTAGAGTACGTTTGAGTACAATATACGGGTGTATTTCTCTACTGTAAAATGTCTTTATTCTGTCCACTTCTTCTGAAACACTGTGTCCAACAATGATAATACCAATGTCCTCTATATACTTAAAAAAGTGAGGTGGGGGTGGGTATGCTGCATTAAGAGGTTTAGAAAAAATAATTAATACATGTTGGCTTTATGTGGGAGAATTCCACAGATACCTCGCAAAAAAAACCCCCACTACGCAAAACGTCGCGATAGCTTCCGAGAACCAGGCTCGACCCCTGATTAGTTTCCAAGACCCGACAGCATTGTGCGCATCCTGGGTGACTTGTCTGGTGCTTGACACAGAGTGATGTGCACCATAATTCACTGAAATGTTATTCAAGTTCGCACCCAGCCACGTTCCGGATCGGGCAACCCCGAGTGAAAGGCGCAAATGAGTCACTGCGGGTGACGAGCATTCATCCACGTGCAGCGCAAAACCCTCCCACACACACCCCTCCCTTGCCCCCCCTCCTCTACCACCCCCTCTCCTTCACCCCCCGCCACCCCCCACCCCTCCACACCCCCACCCCCTCTCAAGGCACCACTCTCCCAGCTAATCAGGGGCGGTGTGACGTAGCTAACAGCTAAACTGAAATGGGAATGAAAGAGTCGATTGGGGGGGGGGGGGGTCCTAGCTAATCGGTAAGCGTCCGAGATCGGGTTGTGTGGTCGTTAATAGGGCAGGTCGACTATTAGCAAAGGTATATTGGGTTCCGGTTAGAGTTAGTCTAAGGGGCAAATACTAGTGGCTGGTTGGTTAGGGAGATTGTAAGTGAGAGAGTGTGCAAGTACACTATGAGTGGACGGTCGATGAATGTTCAGGATAATGTTACGTATGTTGAACTTCGTTTCGCACGTTATGTCATTGGAGAGGTTTAACACGCAGTAGGCTTTCGCGACCAATATCATGCATAATTGAGTTTTTTTTTGGGTTAGATCGCGTAAATATATAAATGTGTCATTGAAACCCGCCACCACCCGACACGGCCAACTAGTAAGGGTTGTCACGAATTGCCCACGTTCTGTTCACGTGACAACCCTTACTAGTTAGCTGTGTCAGATAGTGGCGGGGTTTAACGACCAAGTTATATATTTACGCGATCTCACCCAAAACACCTCTATTATGGGTCATTAAGAGGGTTAGTGCTTGTGACTGGCTGACTATTCCGGTCAGTAAGCAGGCTGGTAACTTACCCGTGGTTGGTTGTTACGGTGTTTTTACTGATAGGAACCTCCTGGTTACACCAGCCCATAGGGGATTATTGTGTCCGTCCGTCGTGCATCCACAAATGGGAGGGGTGGGGCTGGGTGGAGAGGGGAGGGTGGGGAGGGGCTGGGTGGGGAGGGTGGGGCTGTGAGGTGAGGGGAAGGTGGGGAGGGGCTGGGTGGGGAGGGGCTGGGGCTGGGTGGGGGGGTGGGAGGGGTGGGGTTGGGTGGGGAGGGGCTGGTCACCCCGTGGTGCCCTTATAAAACTCAACGTTTAACCTACTCACGCCGGCTTGTGCCCGCCCTCACAGTCGGGCATATTTGCGGAATACACCACGCCGCCGTTGACCCTGGCCATTGATTGAGCAACCCAACGTTCCTACCAGCTCCCTCAGCAGGAATGTGTTACGTTAAAGTTGGTGAGAGGGCTCGCACTCGTGACTGGCTCGCTGGTGGCAGTTTAGGTCAGTGAGACGGCGACTACTAGTGGCTATTCAAGGTTCGTGGTAATATTAAGGCAAGTTAAAGAGTTTGCAGTTGGTTGGTCAATTAGTTCCGGTTAGGGGTAAGTCTCGAGTAGGGCTGAACGATTAATCGATTTCAAATCGAAATTCCAGTTTGAAAGCAATGCGATTAGCAAATCGCAAAGGCTGCGATGTTTTGCGATTTGGAAAGTCATGTTACAGTACTTTCATATTGGAATTGTTTTATTATTTATTATTATAACTTTATTTAACTTAACAATTGTTCTATGTTTGATTGTTCAATTTCAATTAAAACATTTTTATAAAATACATGTTGGAAGCAATTCATATATTTCAAGTTCTCATCCTTGAATTAGAATATATAGAGCACTTAATATTTTGATGGTATCATGTGGTAATGCTCCATCACATGTTTTAAATCTATTACACAGTGAATATTTAACTGAAGCTTGACTTTTAAAAATGTAATCGCAAATCATATCGCAATATCTGTCAGAAAAATCGCAATTAGATATTTTCCCCAAATCGTTCAGCCCTTAGTCTATAGTGAGCGAGAGGGCTATCACTAATGGCTCGTTGGATAAAGAGGAGTCACAGGCTACTTAAAGAAGTGGCTCGGAGTTCCACGATGCCTTACCACCATAGGCCTCTATGGAGATGGTGTCCTCAAGCTGCCCCTCACCAGTCTAACAGAGGAATTCAAGTGTGCAAAAACCAGGCTCCAGATGACACTGAATGAATCTCGAGACCCAGTGGTGAGCAACAACGCGCCGACCTTGGCAACTGGGCGCAAATGGAGGCCAAGCAGTCCAGGAGGCAACAGCAGCCCTCAGACATGCTGACATTGTGGGTCATGTTCAGCAAGGGAGAGGAGGCCTTGGGCTAACTAGCCGTGCTGCTTGGAGTAAGGCCACTGCACCAGAGCGGCGGAAGATGGTAGTGCAGGAAGTACGCCATCAGGAGGAGGCTGCAAGGTGGGCCAAGGCAGTCTCTCTTGCCAAACAGGGACAGTGGACTGGATGGGACAGTGTGGAGAAGAGGAAGATCAGCTGGAAGGATCTGTGGGCCATGGAAGCGAGGCGGTTGAGCTTTTCCATCAGAGCGACATATGACGTCCTTCCAACACCAGTTAATCTTCACCAATGGTATGGTGAAGATCAGGACTGTGCCAACTTCAGGCACATTCTCACAGGGTGTAAAACAAGCCTCACCCAAGGACGCTACACTTGGCGTCACAACCAAGTCCTTAAAAACCTTGCGTCCGCCCTGGAGGACAAGCGAGCTGCCACCAACTCCCTACCACCCCCAGCAGCATCACACCCCTTACGGACGACCTTTGTCCGCGAAGGGGCTAAACCACCGAAGAGCGGCTCTACACCATTAGAGCGAGACCAGCTGTGCTTGGCCCGCGACTGGAAAATGCTAGCTGACATTGGCCGGCAACTTGTGTTTCCTCCGGAGATCGCAACCACCACCCTAAGACCTGACATGGTGCTCTGGTCCCGTTCGCTCAAGAAGGTCTTCATCATTGAGCTCACAGTACCCTGGGAGGACTCACTAGATGAGGCTTATGAGCGAAAACATCTGCGCTATGCCGATCTAGCTGCCAAAGCACGGCATCATGGCTGGAACACAGAAGTCCGACCAGTGGAGGTGGGTTGCAGCGGTTTTGTGGCAACATCTACAACCAGACTGCTTAGATACCTGGGAATTAAGGGCCAGAGCCAGTGTTCGGCAATCAGAGCCGTATCGGAGGCGGCAGAAGGCAGCAGTCAGTGGCTCTGGATGAAGAGGAAAGACACCAGCTGGGCCCCGAAGTGAGAGGGCCGGGAGGTATGCGGTCAACAATGCTTGACTCAGGGAGGAGGACGCCCCTGCCATGCATAGTCCCATGGGATGTTGGCTATCAACAACAAGGCAACTCCTATGACTAATTGGGAATGGGACGCAAGCGTAGGATTGATCACCCTGTCGCTGGCCGCCTTTGGAGAGGGTGTATAGTGTGAAAGGCCGAAACACCCTAGGAACCAAAGGTACACTACTGACGATGCGCTCCCCAAATTTCACCAGGCTCACTGTTCATGAACTCTTGGAACTGCTTGCACAAAGGATAGTAACATCTCATCCTGTGTTCTTGGAATCTGGTTAGTTAGTCATTGGGGTCAGAAACAGGGCTAGCACTCGGTTCAGTGAGAGGGATCGTGTACTGGTGGGTAAGGTGACGAATTGACCAGCGCTCGCATTTGGCCGTCTCGTGCTCTCCCACGAAAACAAGCGCCCTTTTCCTCCCCATTGTAAAGTGTAGCCTTTTCATTTTTTTTCGATCGCCTTTCGTTTCTGGTATTCGCAGCACACAATAGCCACGGAGGAAACTGTCGCGTTCCGATTGTTGAGGGTTATTTACGATGCTTCTCTTTTCTTGACATTTTCTGGGCCTTCGTAAAAAAAGAGATATTTAGGGGATCTTCTCGCCAATTAGTGGGGGCTCCCTCTGTTCGTTGACGTGTGCAGGCCGCTATAAATAGGCTCAATAATCTGTATAATTTACAGCCGTGCTGGGTGTGGTGGTATTTTGGAGGCTGGATTTGTGGTTTGTGTCGACAAGGTGGGCAGTAAAGTGTAGTACAGCAAAAATATATATTACAACCGTCTGTGAGAATACATGTTTACCCCTCACCGTCCACCGTGAGTATGGAGGTTTCCCCCGGATTCCCCAGTTTGGAGCTGGGCTATACCGTTGAGTAATCTATTACCCCTACCGATTATGGGTTCGATGAAAGTGGTTTTGGGGGGGAAAGGAATAAAAAGTATCACACCACATGTGACGCTGGACAGGAGGTGGATGGTTGGGTCTTTGTGACATCATCGGCATTATCACCACATGCGTCATGCTGGACGTGGCTTGCAGGGGGTTTCCTGTCTTCAAGAGGAAGGATGTTGGGGGCGGCTGTATTTTTCAAAGAATAATCGATCACAAAACGAGTCTATTACGATTTTTGTTGTTGTCGATTAATATACCTTTTGGTGAGCTCTCCAATTTGTGCAATGCTTTTTTCAAACATCCCTTTAACACAACCCATCTTCACCAAAAGGGTTTGAGGCATTCCTTGATGATCATGTTTTCTTCTAAAAGTGCCAACTCGTGCACAGCCTCCTTTCCATCAATAAGAACATGAGGCTCCTGAAAAAGAGTTTCAGTTTAATATATTACGAGTGTCAGCACTCGGCAAGACATTCATGAGACTCTGATGAAGAAGCCACAATAAGTATAACCCGTAATAAGTATAACCCGTAAAAACAAAGTTTTTCACTATAAATCCTTTATATGCGTGGCAGCGAACTTAATATAAAGGATTTAAAAAATATATTCGCCTGTGGAGGACGCGGGGATCGATCCCACGACCTTCGGCATGGGAAGCGAGGGCGCTACCAACTGCGCTACTCCGCCACGGCCTGTGGAGGGGTTACGCTCTGGGCTCTTACACTGTGACGTTCAGCCAAAGCCATGAATGAGTTCTATTTGAATATATGTAAAATAAAAAAAATTTGCCTAAAAAGTGTAACATTTTGGGAATTTTTTTTCACGAACATTAATTGTCTCGCACAACGAGTCTGTGTGCAAAATGTCAGCTCGATTGGATCACGGGAAGTGGGTTTAAAAACGACCGAAAGATTTGCACGGTCATAAGCAAACAAGCAAGCACGCAAGCAAGCAAGCAAGTGAACTTAATATAAAGGATTTTAAAAAGTGGCCAGCGTTCTGCAATGTAGCCGACCTATGCTAACGAACCTTCCAGGATGGCACATCAGTAGAGCGAGTGGCTCGACTCAAGCCCATCAGGCAACCAGGGTCGATAGAACGGGGGGGGGGTGTTACTACTTTGTGAGCAAGTCAACGGTAGTTGTCCTCAGGGTAGACTCACCTTGCCACAGGAACGTGGAATCTCCGCCAATGGATGAGGGGCTATATATAGTAGATGCCCGCTGTCTCGATGCGCATTTCAACACGACTACATATTTCTGTTCACGTAAACGTGCACCGCGGTGGGCAAGAATGAGCACACGCGATATTGGCTGACGAAGTGGGTTTGTTTTTATACGCGAGTTTGGGCTGCTCGGCTCAGAACGTCTGACACTGAGATTACCACCAGGACTTGTGACCGCTTGCTGCACATAGTCCCCCCCTCCCCACGCTCCTGCAGAAACTGAGTAATCATTGGCTGTAAACGCTGGTTTCCTGCACTTTATCCTCTGGGGCAATTTCCCCAAATCGCAGCATGGGCCCCCTTTGATCTGTCATCTCGTATATATATGTACACGGGTACATTTAAATAACATCGTGCCGATGTTTCATACAGCGGACCAAAGTTTAGCTCTGCCTCGTGCTGCTTTGCGAATTTGGCAGAAAATATAAACAGAGGAGCTGCTAACGTTTAATAATATAATCCAGCGTAAATCTCCGCTGCAAATCCCACGTGATAATGCCTTGGGCTTATAAGGGAGGTGTCCTTAAGAATTAAATTAATAACCTGGTGCCAGAAGAAGGCTTAAAGGTTCTGTATTTCTGTCTTTAACGTGTTCAAGAGATAAATACGTCGGTAATTCTACGAGATGGCCTATGTCTAGAAGTGTCTGTGAGCGAAATAAGTTAGACAGATGTCTGGAAGCCGAGCATTCGTACGACGTAAATTGATCTTAATGAAACTTTTGTTGTGCAATATGCTATTGGGACATCATCATCAGCCATGGTCAATCCACTGCTGGATGATGGATACCTCAAGCGGTCAGCACTTCTCACAATCCCGCGATGAAATAATCCAGCGAGCAACTTCACATACGAGCTGATTTCACTCCTCCATCTCCTTGGTGGACGTTTCTCAATGGGATTTGCATAGAGCGGTGGAGTGGTGAATTTGGTTTAGTGGAACTCTTGGAAGATTTGTCGTGGTGGACTGTCACCAGTGAAGATTACACGATCAAATTATTCCTGAAAGGTCACATCCAGGATAAAGATGACCTGATAAGCCAATTACAGCTGAATAATAAAACCTAATATGCAAAGTCATATAATTATAAGGACACGGTAAATATAGGGTGATAGCAGTGGTGCACTGCGCTATGAATCCGGCGACCTGAGATCGAATCCCAGCTATGGTTAACATCAGTGGCGAGCAATCTCCCACCAAAAAGTGGATTGACAACGTAATGTGCACATTGCTTAAAGTAAAGCCACAGCGTCTGTCGCCACAATCCCCTACATCAGCTCCCACAGGACCACATCCGTCTCGTCTTCTTTTGCCCTCATAGGATTATGAGAACACAGGGTAACGCGTGGTTTTCATAACGCGAATTGGATACGACGCGACGAATGTATTATGGAACTCATTTTTTTATATATATATAACGCCGATGCGAATTGGATATAATGCGATTGAGCGAACAGAACTGCGTCGCAGCGCGAATAGGAATTACCGTTTGTACGTACGGCTGCCTCGGCGTAGCATCACACAAGGCGGGATGCTGCTGGATGCTTGCTAGATGCTACCCACGCGGCTCAGTCTTTGCTCAGCCTGCGTACGCATCTCACGTGTGACTGTGCTTTACCCTTGATTATGTATTATTTGTCAAAACACGATTTTTCCATAACGCGGTGTTCTTCAGTAACGCAACCAGCGCGTCTAGGATTTTTATAGATATAGGGTGTACCTTCCACTATTGTGCCTTGTGCTGATAATCCCTATCTACTCCAAGCCAACCTCTAAAGCGTTTCTACATCAAGGGGAAAATCAAGCCGTGTATATGCGTGCAACGAAGGCAAAGATCCTCCGTAAAGACTGTTGGGGCAAGTGCTCTTAGCGAGTAACACCCTATGAAGGCCGGCACGGCACACGAGGTGGTGGGGTGGTCAGCACCACGCCCGGCCTTCTTCGTCTCACTCGTGGCGATGTTTACACACCACACCAGGTACTCAATTGAGACTGAGTCGGCCGAGTCGAACGAGAGGAGGCCCATGACCGGTGCAGATAAAACTGTGTAACTGTTTTTTTTGTTCCTGGGTAGTAATTGTTATTTCCTAATTACTTAGGTCTCAAAAGTACAAAACATGGCTATTATTCCCCACAAACTTTGCTTTTGTGACCAGGACAGTGATATTTTGAAATGTACCTATTTTTATGAAAAAACGGGCGAATTTGTGTTTTTTCGTTCACATAAAGTCAGAAAAATACAACATATGAAGGACAATTAACATGTATTTATACTAAAGTAATAAAAAAATTACGACAAAAGATTTAGGCACCAAGGCGTACTACCACGGGCGGGACTGGCCACAGCGGACTGAGTTCTCTGTGGGGAGGAACAACGTCAAGTGGGAGCCACTGATGGACCCCCGGAAAGTGCTGATGCCACCACTGCACATCAAATTGGGCCTTTTGAAACAATTTGTCAGAGTTGTATTTAAGGAGCTGGCCGCCTTCAAGACTTCTTCCCTAAGCTGTCTGAGGCAAAGGACAAAGCCGGTGTCTTTGTCGGACCACAGATAAAGAAGATCCTGGAGTGCGATGCATTCTCCAAGAAGCTCACTAGTAAGGAGAAAGCGGCTTGAAACAGCTTTGTCGCAGTGGTTCGTGGCTTCCTGGGCAATCACAAGGTCGAAAACTACGTGGAGCTGGCTGAGACTCTGGTGAAGAACTACGGCACAATGGGCTGTAGGATGTCCCTCAAAGTCCACATTCTTGATGCTGATCTTGATAAATTCAAGTAGAACATGGGAGCGTACTCGGAGGAGCAAGGCGAGCGCTTCTACCAGGATATACTGGACTTTGAACGCTGCTACCAAGGACAGTATAACGAGAACATGATGGGAGACTACATTTGGGGGCTGATTCGTGAAAGTGATTTTCAGTGTAATAGCAAAACTCGAAAAACTACTCACTTCTAAATCTTTTGTAGTCATTTTTGTATTACTTTAGTATAAATACATGTTCATTTTGATTCATATGTTTTTTTTCTGACTTCATGTGAACGAAAAGGCACAAATTCGCCTGTTTTCCCATTGAAAATAGGCGAATTTCAACATATCACTGTCCTAGTCACAAAAACAAAGTTTGTGGAAATTATTTCCATTTTCTATACTTTTTATGAATAAGCAATTACTAAATAACACTTAGTACCCAGGAACAAAAATTATGTTCCATAGTGTAATCGCCACCGGTGTTGGCCGTGGGCGGGAATCAAACCCGGGTTTGGCCAGGTTTGTAGCACACCGCTCTAACCGCTACACTACCCCGCGCACCCACACACAGATACACACACAGATACACACATACATACACACACATGCAGATACACACACACACAGATACACACACACACACAGATACACAAACATACAGATACACACACAAACAGATACACACACACACAGATACACACATAGACAGATACACAACAACAACAACCGCCATTCGCCACTAAGTGGCGGTGACGTCACCACGATGCTTGTGCCAGGCCAAGTGCACCTTGAGGCCACGTGAAGTGTCGAAAGCCCGCTGGCAGGAGGTCACGGGGCAGACCCAGGTGCCACTGGTCGACTGACCGAGATGACCGAGATGACTGGCTGATGCACCACCTGTGCCCCCTACTGTGCCAACTTGCTGTGCTTTAGCCACCCGGCGCTCCGCTCGTTGTTGTGAGCGTCGCTCCTCCGCCCTCCGTTGTTGTTGGAGGGCGACTGCCTCCAACTGCCCAGTAGCGTCCTTCACGAGCCTCCTCCACTGAGGCCGATCTTGACACCGCTGGTACCAGTCATCGGCAAGTCCACTCAGCTCCACGTCCTCCTGTACCACATCACTCCATCTCTTCTCCAGCCCGTGCCGCGCCCGTCTAGCCCCCTCGATCCGGCCGAACAAAAGCTGTTTAGGCATGCGGTGGCTGGGCATGCGGGCTACATGACCCAGCCAACGCAGCCTTGCCTGCCGGAGGAGCTCACTGATGGGACTTTGCCCAGATCTTTCAAGGATTTGTGAGCTCCTCACACAATCCAGCCTGGTTAAACCCAGGATGGATCGTAGGCAGGCCAGCCTAAATGTTTCCAACCTGCGAAGATGCTCCACCAGGGGGGTCCACGTCTCGCAAGCGTAGAGAAGGGAGGGAATGACCGTGGCCGAGAAGACCTGAAGCTTCGTGCGGAGCGACAGACCAGGTAGCTTCCACACAGCGTTACGCAACCGATGAAAAGATATTGCCGCTCGACTGATTCGGAGTGAGACCTCTGCTGATAGACTGGAGCCGGTCATAAGCATACTGCCCAGGTATGGGAAACTCTCCACTCTCTCCACAACTGCCCCATCACCAATTGGGAGTTGTGGGGGTGGAGTGTCCGATGGTGCAAAATACCCAGGCAGGTGCTTGGTTTTGGTGGGGCTGATGGTAAGGCCCCACCTCTTAGTGGCACGCTCCAGTCTCAGCAGCAGCGCCTCCAACTCCTCTTCTGAATGAGCAGCTATTACCAAATCATCGGCATACATAACGTGGTTGACCAATAGGGAGCCATCCCTTGATCGCACCCGGGCGTCGATCAGCCTCCCATTATATCTGTACCAAACGGAAATTCCCCCGGTACAGCTATTGAAGGCTTCACGAACTACGCGGTCAAAATAGATGTTAAATAATGTGGGAGCCAGAGGACATCCCTGTCGCACCCCAAGGTGTACAGGGAAAGGCTCCGACTCCCGGCCACGTAGTTTTACCCGGGCCCGCTCACCATCATGAAGGTCCTTAATGATCGTGAGCAGAGGGTCAGGGACTCCGAAAGCACGAAGAACAACCCAGAGTCCAGTCCTACTGATGGTATCATAGGCCTTGACCAGGTCAATAAAGCAGAGATGTAGGTCTTTTTGGAATTCCCTACACCTCTGCTGTAGCAGACGGACAGAAAATATGGCATCTGTGCAGGACCGCCCTTTCCTGAAACCGCATTGGGGCTCCGCAAGCCCCTCCTCAGCGTGCCTAGCAAGGCGATGTTGAATAATCCTTGCCAGGACCTTACCCGGCACACTGAGGAGTGAGATGCCCCTGTAGTTGTTACAGTCTGTGCGGTCCCCCTTCTTAAAGAGGGGGACCACCAGGGCATCCTTCCAGTCCTGCGGAACCCGTCCAGTGGTCCAGACTGTTGTTATGATGTCATATAGGGCAGTCTGTGCACAAACGCCACCCTCCCTCAGCATTTCGCTTGGGAGATCATCTCTGCCCGGTGCCTTCCCTGGTCTCAGACTCCGGATCGCCCTCAGTACTTCCTCAACAGCTGGAACCTCAGCCAGCCACTCACAGGGGGTGACCTCTTCCAATATTTGAGGCACCGCAGCCTCAGCAGGGTTATCCCCACTTTGTGCCATGA
Source organism: Lethenteron reissneri (assembly GCF_015708825.2). Taxonomy (NCBI): domain Eukaryota; kingdom Metazoa; phylum Chordata; class Hyperoartia; order Petromyzontiformes; family Petromyzontidae; genus Lethenteron; species Lethenteron reissneri. Next base: position 7,549,757 of record NC_083805.1, read on the forward strand.
TGTTTTCCTGGCTGAGAGAATTTCCCTCCCCCAGGACCTCACAGAAATGCTCAGAAAATCTGCAAACCTGTTCCTGGGGGTCGGAGATTGGATCACCGTTTTTTCCTCTAATGATGGTAATAGGTGTGGCGCTGCAGGTTACTTTTTTGATGGAGTTAAATAGTGATTTGTGATCACGGGCCACTGAGGCAGACTCCATCTCCTCAGCAACCCGCGACCACCACCCATCCTTACAACGCCTTACGGCTCTCCGAACTTCCGAGCGAAGGCTGCGGTAAACCTCCTCATTCTCTGACGTGGGATGCTGTAGGCGATGAGAGTGGGCCTGTCGCTTTTTCTCAATTAACCTGAACACCTCCTCTGTCAGATACACAGATACACACACACAGATACACACGCACACAGATACACACACACAGATACACACACACATAGATACACACACACAGATACCACACACACAGATACACACACAGACACACACACACAGATACACACAGACACACACACACCACATAGGTACACATTGCGTGGGGGGGGGGTGGATCCTGCGAAACTCGCGTCGTAACCTGGAACACGTGCGCTCAAAACTCTTTCGCACGCACGCCCATGCGGGACGATGTCAGCCTCTGCGCACACACACACACACCTCATGCGTGGCACAGTACAGTGCTTGTGGAAAGAAAACTACATAAATAGTTCATAAACACACCCCTCCCTGTACCCCACTGACAACCGTGTGCTCTGCACGAAACGCGTACTGCCGAGGCGGGTTATTTCCTTGGGGATATTGTTTATTGACTACAATGCATCGCTAGGTAAACGGCAATGGCTATATACCTGCCGGCTGCATTCCACGGGCATGCTTCACTCTTGCCAGGGTCGCTCAAACAAACAAACAAAAAAGATGACGGAGTGCGGTCGGTGCGACGACGTGCGATGGTGTATAAACGCTCCTGCCCTGGGATCACTCGGCTCGGATCATTCCCCGGGTAAACCCACCCGGGGGTGAGACCTGTCCAGGAGTTTCGATCAACTTCCTTCTTACGCCTTTCGCCTCCCGCACGTTACAGCATCGTAGCAAGAGTAGCTACATATGTAGTAGCTACATATGTTACATATGTAGTAGCTACATAGGTAGTAGCTACATAGGTAGTAGCTACGGGCTCCGCACTTTCAAGGGCCACGCGCTAAACGCTTTCAAGCTATCAATTCCGGTTCAGTGATTCTGCACTTGCTCTATTACTATAGTACTATACCGCCTTCAACCTTTATGAACGACTGGGTGTTTAAGGTGAGCGATTTTGTCGCGTTATCTGGCTGTATAGCAAATGAAAAACTACAATTATTTTAATCTTGATTTGAAGCTTTCGTGACTACAGGAATTCATACTCTCTGGTTCTTTCGGTAAAGTCACGTGGGTATAATTTCTACCTACGTGACTTTATCGAAAGAACCGAAAGAACCAAATAGTACAATTGTTTTACTATGCAAGTAGAAAAATGTATGTTTTAATATTTACGTGTTTTATTTATTTATTTAGGGCCCCTTTATAACATATGCTACAGGCCCCGCACGAGCGTAATCCGTCACTGGTTGGCGGCTGGTGGTGGCGATTCGTGGATATCTCGCGAACAAAAAAAGTGGGCCCAGTCCATTTCCAGCATCGTCGTGTGTGACTCTTCCGATGCGCGATGTGTTGACCCACATCGGGTCCAGCGCCAAATGAAGTCCAGGCAGGTTCCTCTGGCTTTTACCAAATTGCTCAATAAACCCCGAACATCATCATCATCATCGACACCACCAGCTATGATCGAACACTGTAATGTGGTTATCGTTTACGACTGTTACATTGCTCGTGCGCCAGGTGTGCGATATTCCTTCAAGCACCTTCTCTACTCGTTCTCTGCAAAATTCGCGTTTTGTTGTCTTTGCTCTGTTGATGCTGTTGCCTTGCCCACGAAGCGTCACAGATCTGCCGTGGTAAAAAAAAATATCCGGCAAACGGACCGTGAAAAAATTAGATAAACTTCCACTTCATTAAACAATGAGATACGATGTCATGTACCAATCAATGTGTGCAGTCACAGCCTGCTGATATTCGTGTGCTCTTTTTACACATTTTTTTTAACCAAGCAACTCTACTTTATTCACAATGACGTTGTCCACGGTTAAGTAACGCGCACGTGAGATTAGAGGTAGGTTACTGTTGCGCAACAATTTGTCTATCGGCAGCCAAGCTTTCATATAACCATCCTCTTCATGAGCTCACGGTCAATCCACTGCTGGATGAAGGGCATCCCCCTGAGCCTTCGCCGTCCTCTCACGGTGGCACCTGTAAGCCCGCGACGGTCTCCCCGCTTTAATAATTCGAATTGTAAGGACGACGAAAAAAAACTGTGGTGCGTGGGAACAAACCATTGGGCTGTTGCGGCGTTACGATGACCCGATGTTGTTTACACGTGCGCTTTAATTGAACGGGACATGGCAAAGGCCTGCCCTGCAGCCTCGCACCATGTACACGTGATTGCTGGCCTGATTGTAATGCAAGCGCCGCAATCAACAGTTGTTACACAGCTCCGCACGGTGCGGTTGTAATACGAGCGGCGACTGCCGACCAGTGTAAAGCTTCGGCTGGTGATTTCTATTGGTGGGGAAGGGTTTGGGGTGGCGGGGGGGATATATCGTCAAGTCAGTCCGTCAGCGACGATGCATGCGAAGCTTGTGTTGTTATGACAAAAAAGACTCGCGACCTTGGCTTCGCGATGCCGTACGGTCGCGCGCGAGGTGCTTGGGCCACCTTTTGTTGGTGGCCGTGTCGATGCCGAACGCCTTGCCCGAGGCACATGCCAGTCATTGGTAACTCAATCTGAGGCAGTGCCCCCCCCCCGACCCTCGCGCGCCCCCCTGGAGAGTGTAACATAATAGATGGGGTTTTCGAAAAAAAAATCAACTCAGAGGGCTGTCGGATGTGTTTTCGGGTTGTTATGGTACGTTGTTCGGCGTGATGTCCGACGTTTCGCTCCACTCCCTAGGAGCGTCTCCGAGCACATCAAAGCGCTATATAACAACCCAACCGTGAAAACCTACCCGGTGGTAATGTATATGAACACATCTGTTGAGTGTATGGCTTTATGGGCAGGCGTAGCATCAATAAACGCAACCCCACAATTGCATGAGACATTCCAAAGGTTATCGGGGTATCAACGGTCTGCTAAAGTTTTCCAAAATAAGCAACCAGGCATCTTTGTTGCATGGGTTTTGCATACCCATGTCATTCGTGTATGTCTTGTTGGTTTTCCAGGGTATAATTGCACGCTCGGACACATGCACATGCAAAAAAAAAAGCACACGTGCTCAATGTTCACCGCTGTTTTGTTGGCAAGCTTCCACTTAAAAGCTGGAAGCATTTGGAGCGATTTGGGGGATTTTCAGCGACCAATAACACAGTCTTGGAAGCATTACTCGGAGTGGGATGGTACCAATAAAGCGATGGCCCTAGGCATTTCGTTGGTACTTGTGCCTTAATGGAAAAGGCTTCATTTACAAATGCAGCTGTGAAATTATTTTAGAACAAAAAATGAATTAGATGAAACCTTAGAGCGAGCTTAAATGGCCCCACACCTCCGCAAGCCAGCCACGTTATCGTAACCTGAGTTGTGGAGGTGTGAAAATCTAGAATGCATTTAATTGGCGCATACACACAACGTTATAAGCAATAAAGGCATTTAAAGTCTGAATAATATAGATTAAAGTTTAATGTGCTCTGCCTGGCAAGTTCAAGGCAAATGTTATCATAGTAGAATCGCATGAAGGAGCCTCTGCCACAGCGGTTATTCATTTGTGGGACCTCTGGAGCAACACACAGTCCATTTGTTGTGTCTTGGGATGTCAAGACCACGCTCTCAAATTGAGGTTCAAAGACGCTGCTTTCACTCCAGATGTTGCAGTAACACGTGAAGTGACAAATGGCCTTGATGAGTGGCAGGCCGAGTGTGAAATTGTTCGGCGGTCCAAACCGAAGATGCCATCCAACTAAGGTGAGAGACACTGATTCGTGCAACGTGTGTTTTTTTTTGCCTTTATGCAATGTGCAAAGGAGATCAAATGATGCTGGTGTCCATAATATTCACGTGAGAAATGTATTTGTTGTACAGGCCCCACATTTTTGGACCCAAAGATAATTAGTGTGAGCTTTAATCAGACATTTTAACATTTGATTTCACTTGATTATTGCGAGCTATTTTATGTTGACTCTGTGTGTCTGCAAGGTGCCGTGTGCTGTATAACTAGATATGTTTGGCAGAGATATTTGCACTATTTGCTTTTTTAGTATGATGGAGCATTTGAATAATTGAGGAGCCTCGGTGCAATGTGGTTTCAAAGCTGGAGGATAGGATGAAAGCTAATCCTCACGATATACCGTGGATCTTTGAGACTTGCTATCAAGTGTCAGCTCGTAATGGTTCACAGAATCCATGGCACCTTTGACCCTTAAAACTACTTAGGGGCATGAAAACTACTGGGAAGGCGTGGCATTTTAGTGTTTGACAAACACATATAAATAAATAAAACATATTTTCTGGAATGCAATGTCATGGCCGCATATGTTTTAGGCGACAGAGCGCAGCGCAGGGGAAGGGTTAACTGCGACAGCTGTGGCAGCACATACCGGCGTGGAGACCCCCGAACCCATGTTTACATGATTGCGGTTTGAAATAAAACTGGTCGTACCGGAAAGGTGCGTTTGTGTCAAGAGTTATCGACTCGACCGGCCCTATCTTTCTTCCCCCCACGCCCCCGCCCCCGCCCCCACTCCACCGTTCTCTTTGCGAAAAACGTGCTGCATGCGCAGGCAATGGTCCGCACCCAGGCTATAAAGGCACCCTAAACCTTGCGAGTGAGGATGGAGAATGAGTCTAAAGTTTACAGTTTGCCAACATTTGACATACGCGCCAGATAAAGGCATTGGGGAAAGTTTATTGTCTTCTCCAGCCATTATGAACCTCTCTTTAGGCATTGATTTATTTCGTGCCACTTCATAAAAGTGTCAATCTGTCAATTATATATTCAAAATATTAAATTGTACGAAAAACAACGAGTTAAGTATCACGTATTAGAGAGAAAAAAAAATGCACTCGGCATACGTCTCTTAAATTGTCTTAAGAATGGGTTGTAGATATAGTGCATTGTTTTGGGTGTAAAATTCAAGTCTCAATTATGCTTTTAATGAAAAATGCTCAAAATAAAATATACCACGTGCAAAACCTCGTCTGCAAGGTCTGCACATTTGCTAAGAAAAATGAATAACGGAAAATGTCCTAAACTAGGTCAAAGTAGGGTATTGGCTAGCTTCCTTAACTGCTTGTAAACTTTCATTAAAAATATGGACCAAATCCTTCACTGTTGTCGAGTTGCAAATATAAATGCGCGTGAATTTTTGGGGGCCCTGATTCTTTTTGCGGCAACTAATAAATGCTGAGATGGGCTAGGGAGCAGCCGTCACTTTAAAAAAAAGTTGGAATGTACAGCAATTACATGTGCACACTGAAAAGCCATATGCCAATCATCGTGTTATTTCCAAAATCACCTCAAACAAACCCCTTTGAGCAGACAAATGCCCTGCCTTTCTCTACAAACCACACCAATTTCAAAAATATTTAAAGCGCCACTCATATGTCCAATTTCGAAAATATGTTCCTGCAATATTGCTATCGTTATTGATTGTGTGCTGTTTTTAATGTACAATTCATAAGCTGGCGTTGAGAAAACAAATAAGTTGCGTGATATTCCTACCTTTCCTGTACTTTTTTGAAACCAAAATATTTCATTGACCTGCAAGTTTGCACAAGCATGAGAATCTCAGCTAACTCGTCTGCAACCTCTGCAAAGATGTGTTATTTAACTCCGAGCAAATGTCAAACGAAGCTTTACAAGTGTTCTGCAGTTACCCGGTACATTCCAGATACAGTGCTTGGACTTAAGTGCCTGAGACAAAATATACGGCTATAGAATATCATAAAGAAAATGTCTACAAACAATGGGAACAAGTAATGTCTCTCCTGTTTGTTTTGTGGCATAAAGGGGGGCATTTTCAGACTTCTTGCGGTAGTGATTGAGTAATACTCTTAGGTTTTTTCGGTAAAGTCACGTAGGTAAAAAATAATAATAATAATAATAATAAAATAATAATACATGAAAAATAACTAATTTAGTTATTTAAAATAACTAATAAAAATAACTAATTTAGTTATTTTTAATAATAATACCTACGTGACTTTATCGAACAAACCTAAGAGTATGAATCCTTGCAGTCACGAAAGCTTCAAATCTAAAAGTGTTTGAGTAAGTATATCAGAAAAGTCAGAAGTTCAGAAGTTATTGTCATTTCAATGCTACGTGCTTCTTGCGTGACAATCTTTTTTTTTTATCAGGATCTTTATTTATCCTGGAGAAATTCGATGAGCTATGCAGCTCTTTTTTTACAGATGTCCAGTAGTACTTGGCTTTAAGTTTTATCCAATTAATGTTGGTATTCCCACGTCTTCCAAGACGTCTGTCCAGCGTAGGTGTAGACCAATATAGCCTTTGCACCATAAGTGATGTGAGTCATTTCAGGGCTGCACCTTAATCTTTTACCCAGGCAGAGACAGTTTAGGCGTAGTTTGCATTCACTTATTAACACGTTAGTTTATTTCAGTGATGCATCATAGTGTATGTTTTGTTGTTGTTAACTACGCTATTCATTGTTGTTCAGGGAGACCGTTTTGCAATACCTGTGCACTTGCATACTGCGATCAACAAAGTTGTGACTCATAAAACACGAACAGCTTGGAGATATTTCTGCAAAGCTTATCAAGATATGCTTAATGCTGTGTGGCGGGCGTGTTTTATTGCCGCTGTGTTTGTAGGTGTCGAGAATTGTCACTAGGCTTCAGGTCACATTGGGGCAAAAAATAACTTGACTCTTGAACTTGCCTCGCTTGTATGCCCAGCAGCCGCTCTTGCAACACACAGACGAGTATTAGCGATTCAAGTGGGCGCATGTCAAGGCTTTCATTGTGTTCACCGTGCACGTGTTTCTCCAAAGAAATGTCAACGTACGCCCAACGTTCATACGTTTCAAAACAGACTTAAAGCACCATCTGCTGGAAAATTAACTTAACATGAATAGACTGTGGGTTTTTTTTTCTTCTTCTCGTTCTGTGTTGTTTTTCAAACATTGGAGTTGTTAAAAATGTCAAGTGAATAAATTTTACGTGCACGTTATACAAGGGTAGGGGGAAGAAGCATTCTGTATTCAACCCAAACAGCGCGCACATGGAAAATGACATTCGCCTCTCTCGTATACGTTTCAGGTTAATGTTACAGCTACCATACATATACATGTAAACGTTGCTGTGAAATTGTACATGCACGGTTAAAGTAACAGAGATGAATTATATATTATCATTGAGTCCGTCTTTATCATCGCTTCAATCTCTAAGCACTAAGAGTGCTTGGCATATGCACACAACTGATATACCTGTACATAAACAGCCCGTAATCCAGTCACTCTTTCCGTACACAGCTAAAGAGAAATATTGTTGACAACTTCCACTGTTTTTACAAGAAGGCGAATACCATAGTAACGATGAAATGCGTTAACAATGTCTCGCTTCTTTTACAAGCTGGATGTGCTCAATTATAAATAATCCTTAGAGGCGCAGTGATGGAAATTAATGTGCGTACATTACAGATCCCGTGTTATAGTCGAATGGAATTGTTTGGAAGCACAGATGCTGTAAAACTCTCAGTTGCATAAAAAACCATGGGCCTGAGGCTTCAAACAAGACACAGATGTGTGTAGTACAGGGAGCATCACCTAATTTTCTACCAGCGGTAATCATGAATACGTACCGACACAGGAGCTATTTAATTTACGAACAAGACACCACCAACAAATCTACAGGTCTCTAGACGATCAGCTGAGAAGAAGATGATTGTGTGAGCAATTTAGTTCGTGCCATTGATGGTGCGCCGGTTAGCACACCACCACCATCACCACCATTGTGACCACCCCCCCGCTGTACCCTGTCAAGTGTCTCAGAATGTTCCGGAGAGGTGGCCGCTTTTGACAAAGGGTTGGCCTCGACGGACACACCAGTCCCCCCGCACGCACGCCATTCGACACAAACACGCGCAGCGGTGAACGTGGCAACTCTGGTCGTGGCAAAACGCAGAAGCCCGGCGCAGGTTTTGTTGGGCCAATCTTCTCTGCCTCGTGCTGTCCCCACTCCCTCCAGGCTGTGCCCAGTCTCATTTTTGGTCCTTGCACTCCTCCGCCGAAGTTAACTCCCCTTGTACATTAAGAGCCCCCCCCCCCTCCTCCTTCCGTCCCTCTCTTATAGCCTCACCTCTTCTCCATTGCACAATTCTCTTAATCTTTCCTACCCCCCCTCCGCCTCCATTTCCTTCCTCTCTACCCTTTTCCTCACCCCTAAGTGCCCCTTTATCTTGGTTACCCATTCCTCGTCCCTTGCACGCCCCTGCCATTTACATCATACTGGTTCATGCCGTTTTTTTTACTATGTTAAGCGCTTTAATGAACGCAGGTGCTATTTCGAATATTAAATAACATGAGAGAAATGCCTTACTTTGGCGACTTGCGTGCTATCAAAGTGAATATTTTTAAAATATCTTAGAATTCAGCTGCTGATACTTGAGCTGAAAGCAAAGCACACGAGCTTTACCCAAAGCATACTGTAACTATTAAACATTTGCATTGTTGAAGTGACTGGGTGGATATGGGGCTAATTCTGTATTGGAGTGGTGAGTTGGCACTCCACAGATCCTGGGTTTGAATTTAGGTTTCAGCCTCCTGTGATTAAACCATGTTCTCATGTGGTGAGTGAAAGATCCAGGCCCAGCCACCAATGACTACACAACAAAAATCACTGTGTTTAATTTGGATTTTCACTTTATTTGGCTTTTTTAAACTGAATAAATGTTACATTTATTATTCGATTGACACGTGACATATTCCTAAGGCGACACTGAAGTGGCCTTGTATTAGCGTGTGTGGACTATTCCATGAAGGAATCCACAGTGCCCGGAAAAAAACCCAAAGCACTGCACAGTTCAATTCAATTGACTGCTGTACTGACATTCATATTCACCTCTTAGAATGCCCACGAAGGTCCCCAGTGTGGATAAAAAAAGGAGCTGTTGAAGTGGCTTCATATATCATCTTGTGACGTTACTTTCCGATGCCGTTATGACTTGTAACAAGTATATCCCGTAAAAACAAAGTTTTTCACTATAAATCCTTTATATGCGTGGCGGCTAGAGTCCTCTCGTCCTCTGGCTTGAGATGGCTGCCACCTATGGGTCAGATGATTGCATGGCACCATTAAGCAATTGGTAATTAAATATAATATTTTTGTCCTAAAAAGTGTAAAATTTTGGAAAAAAATTTTCACGAACATTCATTGTCATGCACAACGAGTCTGTGTGGAAAATGTCAGCTCGATTGGATCACGGGAAGTGGGTTAAAAAACGACCGAAAGATTTGCACGGTCGTAAGCAAGCGCGCAAGTGAACTTAATATAAAGGATTTAAAAATGCATGCATGTTCAACTGCTTTCCGTACGTAGTCAACCGTGCTAATCGGAGGTGCGGATTCAAGGTAACGCTACACATCTTGCTGTGAGAGTTATGATCGCAACAACGTTATATATTGTGGAAGTAACAAAAAAAGCTGAATTTACACGTCAAAGTTGTGTCACCAAAGGAACAGCCTCCTCAGCCTGGCCACCGCTTGCATGTGTCCTGGGATCGACGCCTCCTCAATTCCGTAGCACACAGGCAGATGCAGCACGTTGAGTTGCACATCCACCGATGGTTTGCGAACCCCCAGGTGCGGTTCACAACCCGTGATGTTTACCAACCGCAGCCTGACACTCGTTCAGACAGCACCAGTATCGGGGCCCAAATGTCATCAGCCGAATACATTTCAGATCGATCACCTCACCACTGCCTCCCTGCCCCTTGACAAGCGTGGAGATCTGGACTGGATTAGAGCCTCCGAGAGCCAAAGTTTATGATTTGCAGGTGAAATATCATAGTGGTGTCAGGACCCTTTCATTTGTACAAAGGCCCTGTTACAGTACTTTGATGCTAGACGGTCATTTGACAACGTGGTTCCGTCGATTGCCGCACGTTGAAAACAGCAGAAAGCTTCAGTGCAATGAAACAAGTGTGACTATCGTGCTGAAATTACAGGAAAAATAACTACAACATATAAGGCTTTACACCATTGGAACCTCATTTGCCAGTAAAAATATGTGCGCCTTTTGGCGTCATCTGGACCAACCCATGTGAGACTAGGCTCTAAGGAAAGCTGTCTCGGGTGTGGACCAATCAACATTATCAGAGTTATGTTTTTTTTGCATTATGACTGCAGGTATTGTGGTCTATGTAAACATGACTCCTTGTAAAAAAGGTGTCAGTTTTGTTGCCAGATAGAAGGGTAAAAAAACAATTATCATATAAGGCTTTGTTTGGGACAGTGTGATGGAGACAGGTTTGTGTCGCTGAGTGGGAGGTATCTTAGTAAGTATATCTTGCTCATAATATTTAAAAAAAGAATTTGTTTTATTGGACCAGGTAAGGCCCACTGAGCTACAAATGATATCTCAACGAAGTGGCTTATCACGTGGAAATTGATCGCAGCCAACTACTCTAAACGCGTGTTTCTAAACGTTGAAGGGGAAAAACCCGGAGGACCCGCAGAAAAATCCATGCGACCACGAGGAGGAGAGAGACGCGCAAACTTCCAATATACAGACGTCAGGGGGATACGACGCATCATAGCCTCCTCCCTCTACTCCGGTGAAATTCCGGTTTGTGTCAAAATGCGCGCGTGTGTTTGTGTGTCATCTCGGTCATCTCGGTCAGTCGACCCGTGGCACCTGGGTCTACCCCGTGACCTCCTGCCAGCGGGCGTTCGACACTTCACGTGGCCTCAAGGTGCACTTGGCCTGGCACAAGCGTCGTGGTGACGTCACCGCCACTTAGTGGCGAATGGCGGTTGTTGTTGTTGTGTGTGTTTGTGTGTTTTTGTGTGTGTTTGTGTGTTTGTCATTCAGCCTCAGGGGTCCACGCGTGGTCCGCGCAGACGTGCGCGTGTGGGTGCGTGTGCGTGGAGGCAACGTGGATGGTTTAGGGGCCATCCATTTAGTACGTACGCATGGAGGGGGGAGGGGGGGTTAACCCAAATGCGTACGCTTGTGTATGGGGGCTCTACTGACAATGTACGTACGCATAGGAAACGGGGGGGGGGGGTGGTGGGGGGTGAAGCCTCGATAATAATTTGTCTACATCGGCCTTCAAATGAGCGACAGTTCACTGTCTTCAGCTGTCAGACAACAAGCACTAGCGGGAGAAGTGGCACTGTGGGAGAGGTGTTACTCACGTGTGTGCCACCCCTGACTGCAAGCCATCACGCAGCTCAGTAAAATTAGTGGCCAAGGTACGCAACTTAATTCTTTAATGCAGCCGGCGGTGGACTGTTTGCTTAACCACGTTAATATTTTTTTATTTAAAGCTTTCGTGACTGCAGGGATTCATAATCTTGGTTCTTTCGGTAAACGTCACGTAGAAGGGAAATAATAAAATAATAAAACATATAAAAAATAAAAGTTCTCACGACTTTCGACTGCAACACAAGCAATCATCATCAGGTGTGAAATCTACGTGACGCTACCGAAAGAACCAAGAACACGTTAATATTATTAATCCTTGATCGTTTCTGCGTGGTTCAAATATCGGCCATTCTATAGGATTCGGGGGGGCGGGGGTGCGTCAAGCGTACGTACGCAGGTGGTGGGGGGGGGGTGTAAAAAGTACGAGTGCGTACAGGGAGGGGGGGGGGTGTCAAGTTTTGACAGATTCTTGCGTACCTACTCAATGGATGGCCCCTTACAATGCGCAACACCCGCACACATGTCCCCCCCCCCCCACACGTGCGTGGACATGCGCGCAATCGGTGTGGATGCTCCGTCCGTTGAAATCGCGCTCTCGATGACAGCGCTTGCGATTTAAGCAAATCGCTGTGCAAACGATATATGACGGTGTTCCGCGTGGGGTTGGCAGAGCGAACAACGGTGGTGGAAAGCGAGACAGGAAAAAAAAGTGAGAAACGATAAGGAATACAAATGGGGTATAGTGAAGGCGAGGCAACAACGCTGACTCGTGTTGATAAGCGACGGGCTGCAGGCAGGGCGCAGCAAGCGATGTCAGATGTTGATATTGCAAGTGACCGTGTGGCTGAGTACGCGAGATTTGTGTTCGTCTGAGATGATGACTTAAAACTTTCGTGACTGCAGGAATTGATTTTCCTGGTTCTTTCGGTAAAGTCACGTAGATGGAAAAAATTAAAATAATAAATTGAAGATGATAAAAGCAAAAACACCATTTATTATTTTTATTTTCTATGTACGTGACTTTACCGAAAGAACCAAGAATACGATGATGATGATTATTGCATTTCATGCGAGAGCGGGATGGCGGCGTCTTTGCTGTCAATATTCATCCACGTCGAGTAGCTGCGGCTACCAGAACATGCTGCAATTCCTGGGGGTCATCATCAGCCAGGTCAATCCGCTGCTGGATGAGGAAGGGGCTCGCATCAGCCGCCACAGATTAATTGCAAGGATAGCGCGCAGACTGCTCTGTGATGAAGACCTCTCCACACCGTGTACAAAAGTTAAACTCACGTTAGGCCCAAAACGCTAAAGCCGCCAGTGACAAATAGGACCATTAAATGATATACTTTGATTAAAATAGAATATCTTTTATATAATTATGACAATTTTTTTTTCATATTCAGATATAACATAAACATATAATCACGGGGGAATTGGAATAATGGAAAATAGTTCACAGCCCTTTATCAAGCCACTTGCTGTTATGCTAGACTGCACAGGAAATGTCGATATATATCGGTCACATTTTGGTAAAATGTAACTCTATGCTGAGAATCTACATACTGTATATGGTTTCCAGAGGTAGACTTTGCAGCAGTGAGCATTGGTGGCTGCAATGCTGATGAGTTCTATTTTCTGATGAAACCAGTCCACAGTTGTCCGTCACTGCATCACTGTTGTTTTCAGTTGCTCACATTTTCTCAACTCTATTTAGTGGTGATATAAGGCAATCTGACCACAATGCACTTATTCAGGGAATGCTGATTTATTTTTCTTCCATATGTACAAATGGCCGTATGCTTTCTTTACCAATTTGTGTGTTGTTTGGCACGCATGGTTTTCTGTCTCGCACTATGCTTATGCTTTGATAGGTGTTTCTCGTAATTTACAGATATGACCATTATCGGTCTTTAAATTGAATTAACGGTGGTTGCAGTGTTTTAAAAGAGTACAAACTCACTCCTGAACGAGACAATTCCACTTTACTTTTCACGTTCCATAATCATTACATTCCACATGTCACAGAAGTACATTTAAATCACTATAACGCCTAAAAGAACACACGTTATTGTATGAAAAATGCGTTTACATTTACCGTATATGTGAGAAGTATTTGTCTTGCAGTGACCTCATTTAGCCAAGAGAGCCTCACTGAGTCTCAAGACTTCTTTTCAAGAAGGTCCGGGCCAAGTGTTTTCACAGTAGTGTAATCCCAATTGAGTAATTCGCAGGTCACTTTTCAGAATTGGATGTTTGGCCAAACAATATGAGATACATTTTCGCGTTTTATTTCAGCTACGGTAGGAAACCGGAGATCCCGGAGGAAACCCACGCAGAACGGGGGGGGGGGGGGGGTGAGAAACATCCAAACTCCACCCGAGTTGGGAATCTACGTGCCAGACTAATCTCTGGGATTGGGTGCCCTGGTATATCCGTTTTCATAGATCCCTATCCCCCCCCACCAACCTATTACTTCCATGATGTCCAAAACTACTACATTCAGCCCATTTACAGCTCGTAATGTTATTTATTTATCCGTTGTTTGTGAAACGTATATATAAAAAAAACTATAAAAACCCATTTCTGGAAGGCATAATCCCACCCCTATAGTCGTTATTGCACAGTAATGGACATTGTCCTAAACTGGGACTGCCTGGCACGTGACGTTGCTGCAATTTGAAGGCCCAGCCAGCACCAGGTCAGTATTGCTTTTGCACGCTGTTAAATGTTTCTGAGTTTCAGAAGTACGATTTTCATTTTTCTTTTGTTTTTCTACCCTTTAAGGGTGTTCTTCCGTGCAGAACAAGGCATGTCCACTCATGTTACGTCCACGACACACTGTATATTCCTATAATTGTCTTACTCTATTCACCAAATGCAATGCATAAATGTTCTGGGTTTTACTCTCCAACACACCGGTGGGCAGTGCTGGTGACGGGTTTAACGACGCATTTGTATTTACGCGATCGAACTCAAAAACATCGATCGTTCACAGTCTTTGTTTGTTTTAACTTACATGGCAATGAACACTGAGTCACCCTTCCGAGCTACCACCCAGAGACAGTTGTCTTTGTCAATTTCCGACCTGTGTGACCAGTTGAAAAGCTGTCAGACAAAGTGAACAAGAGTGGTTACCTGTATATACACTATAAAATCTTTAAAAGCTTCCCCCGTGTGTGCATATCCCCCCCCCCCGCCGTTTAAAAATGCTGTCTGTAAAGCAAGACACAACAAAGTAAACAATTCATTCTCTACCAATTACAGTTCAAAAAGAAAACAGGGTCCACAGTAACCAAAACACTGCTGACGTTTCAGTCACATTGTTTGCGGCACGGGCATCATATTTTGTATGTTCCGATCATTATATCCCTTGTACACCTGCTCATTTAGTCGTTGGTAATATGCACACGTCTTGTGATGGGGAAGTAACACTAGTTTGTTTAACATGTGCTTTCAAGCATATACAGCTGCATTGGGCACATGTTTTTTTATGGCATAAGTGTATTCCATATGCTATCGGCGAGTAATATGTGGAACAAAAACTAAATGCTGTGGAGGATTACGGGTATATGCATATGTTGGTATAAATACTGCTGTTGTGTTGAACAGGGCCCCGTGATTGAGATGGAGTGCTCTTGCCAATAACATCCAAGAACCCAGCAGCATTTGTTTAATACGCCTAACTTTGCCCCGAGTTTCCTAGCTTAATCAAAGGCTGCTGGATAATGGCCTGGAAAGACAATAGGTGGAAGGACTAAAACCAATTTTTATTTACAATAAATGTGGGGACACAGAACGGAGTTCTGCTTTTATATATTTAAAAATATTTGGTCTCAAGTTGTGTTTGTGATAGTGCTTCATTTTGCAGACAGCCCTGTTGCAGAAATCACTTCTGTCTTCACTATGGGGACCTCATTTGCCAGTAAAAATATGATAATTGGTTCTTTACCCTTCTATCTGGCAACAAAACTGACACCTTTTTGCAAGGAGTCATGTTTGCATAGACCGCAATACCTGCAGTCATAAATACAAACAAAAGACATACTCTGATGGTGCATTGTCCTTGAGTTGTGCGCCTTTTGGCGTCATCTGGTCCAACCCATATGAGACTAGGCTCGAAGGAAAGCTGTCTCGGGTGTGGACCAATCAACTTCAGGGACAGTGCACATTATCAGAGTTATGTCTTTTGTTTGTATTTATGACTGCAGGTATTGCGGTCTATGCAAACATGACTCCTTGCAAAAAGGTGTCAGTTTTGTTGCCAGATAGAAGGGTAAAGAACCAATTATCACTTCTGTCTTGTTTGCCTGTGTCATTGCAGGTTACCGTCATTTTTGAAACCCATCTCTAAAGCCGAGTCCAGTCCCCCGAGTGAAATTGGCTATAATTCATCCCAGGTACACACGCTACGAAGCAGGTACGGGGGCCATAGATGATGTACTGCGATGTGAACTGCGTGAAAAACCACGAATCATTCAATCGACCTGCGCTGGACGCAGCGACTGTGTGCACACCCTTCGGGAACAGTGCACGCAACAGCTGTCAACTAAAAACGGCAGCGTTGTTATTTGTAAGAGTTTAGAAAAGGGCAGCTTTTGCTGTGTACACAAGAACGACAATCGCGTGTTATAAAGTAAGTGGTCACGTGGCCACGGGTCCACGCGCACCCATCCAAGATATTTGTGGCCGATGTTATAAGACTTTGTCAAAAGAACACACACAGGCTTGTGCCCCGTGCCATTAGTGGAATTACAACGCGACGTTTGGCAATATTCACGTGTGCATTCGCTTCGGTGAAACGCGGTGGGTGGAAGCATCTACGTGATAGCATTTGAACGACAAGGGCCAGTGTCATTTACGGATAGGTTTTTTGCTGCCATGTACTGTATTATGCATTCTATTATTTCATTATTTAAGTATTTCATAACGTTTAAGACTATTGAGAGGGAACGTTGTAAACTGTCGTCCTTGCAATACACTGTAAGCGCGGTCAGTCACGTACGAATCTTGCCCATGGCTTAACATCATTGGCGCTTGATATCTGAAGCAGTCCTGAGCACCACTCACATTCACCGGTCAGTGTGGTGAAATAGGGTCATATTAACTCTCACAACTCACACAGGCAGTAGAATAAACCCATTGTTACTGGGGTTTAGGTGTTGCCCAATGCTGATATGGGCCTTTGTGATGTATGTTTGCAAATCAAAAGAGCAATAAATACCTTAAAAGCCCTACCAATTAAGGCAATAGGCTGCCAATAGGTCAACCATTTTACCACATATGCAAAGGAACACTTGTGCATACAAATACATATATTCATGGATACATGTATATTCATGGACACATAATATATATTTAAGATTGCAGTAAAATGGTTTAAAATCGGCAGCCTATTGATTACATTGGTAGGGTTGGCATGTGCGTGAATATTGAAATCCTCATTGGTGTACCAGCCCAGTGACAGCAAATACTTTGCACTGGTAACAATGTCAGCAGTGTCTATTCCGGATGGGGGTAACATATACGGCAATAGTTACATTACAGTTTGAATTAAAAGTATTCATAACAGTGATCTGGCCAGCTTGATTTAACGCATCATACATACAAAACGACTATGTATTTAAATTAAACAAAAGAACATGTTTACAAAAAAATTACAGGGGACAATGTCACAGTACTTGGTCAGCTCGCCTGGCCGGTAGGGGCATGGGCGGCTGGGGCATGACCAGCCGGAGCATGGCCGGGGTAAACGTGGTCGGCGGGTGTTAGGCCACGGTGAGTTTGGATGGAATGGTCATGACTGACAGGAACATGGCCAGTGTGAGCATGGCTCATGGGTGCAGGAGTTGGGTTGGCGTGGCTGGTGTGAGTCTGGCCTTGATGACCACTGCGGGCAAGATTAGAGTGGGCGTGGGTCACGGAAGCAGGGGTTTGGTTGGCGTGGCAGGTGCGAGTCCGGAGTTGATGGCCGCTATGGCCATGGCCAGAGTGGGAGGCAGGAGTTGGATTGGCATGACCAGCATGATTCTGGTCTTGGTGGCCACTGTAGGAAAGATTAGAGTGAGCATGGCTCATGGACGCAGGGGTTGGGTTGGCATGGCCTGCGTGGGTCTGGCCTTGTTGGGGCTTCGCGGCCTGTGCCACTTGCTCGGGAACAAGAGACGGGTCCGACAAGATGGAGGTGCTTGTGCTGAGATGGCGCAGAGCAGTGAGCACGACTGAAAAAAAAAGGCAAAACCAAGACAGTGGCGTAATTAGGAAATCGCATTTGTGTATGTTTTGCAACTTCTCTAATATGTTTCGTACTCGAGCTAAAGATTTCCTTTTGGTCACGTGGAATAAATTTTATAGCGGACCTTTATACATACATGCACAAGTCAATATTCTTTGAGCAGATAAAACAGCAGGTAAACAATAATCAGGCCTAGCGTGCACTAATAAACAGGCAGATTCGAGCTCAAGAATAATACTCTTTGTAAAGTAATGTCATTCAAGGTTGCAGTAAAAATATGGCCGAGGTGGCAAGGTGGTTATCGTTACTATGCCACGAACCAGGCGATCTGAATTATTTTCCTAGCTGTGACTATCATCAGTGGCGAATTATATCTGAACCGGTCCCAGTCTCTAACTCCTCTTCACACCCACACTTAGCTTCTGGAGCATGACCTTGTTTAAAGGAGGTCGTACAGAAGGGGAAACGACAGCGTGAAACCTCAAACAATTGCGAAATGCTAATGGTATGATTTGCATTTGGCTATCATACAATCTGCTCAGACTTCTTACCGTTTTTTTCGAATTGGCAGACGTTGAAGAGAAACTGACACTTGTATTTTTATATATACTGTATATAGTACCAGTTTTTTTGATTAAAATAGAATATCTTTTATATAATTATGACAATTGTTTTTTCATATTCAGATATAACATAAACATATAATCACCTTGACTACTGTATAATCATTCAGAAGGGGGGGGGGGGTGGGGGGCTCCAATCATTGCGCTCCCTTCGCAGCACTAAGGGGCTGACCAACGCTAATCCCTATGGTGAAATATGGTCAAACAAACCTCATGATTTGCATTGATTGAAGAGGCAGTGGATGGACAAAGAGCTACACATAAATATTACAATTAATCATACAAACTATGATTAATTCACCATACTCTAAATTATACCACATTGAGCTTTGATTTAAATCAGGATAGAAATTATGCTATTACTGTAATTGAAAAAGTTCATTACATTTGTCAATAATGCTGCCGTAAAAGGAAACGTGGATAATCGGTGATATTTTTAACAATGGTCCTTCATAGCACATCGAATATCACACAAACATTAATTTAAAGCGTTTTTGCAATTTTTACTTTTAAAGTACAACATGTTTCAATTGGCCTAATTTTAAGCTGACTTAAAATGAATGTCTGCCCCAAAACAACTGCACAAATAGTCAATTATAAACAAAAATATGTTGAATTCACATGAGGCCGATGGCGTAGAATCGAGCATGCAAAACAACTTACTGCCCGACAGCTACAGCCACGAGTGGCTTTTTCAGCCGTGGGATTCAATTTCAGTTATGTTTTATTTTTCAAAAGACATTATTAAGCCATACAAACTAATCAGGTTCCATCGGCTGCAGAGTAGCATGTTACTCAAATTCAATGCATCACAGCACACCCTGCTGCAATTAAGTTGTCAGGTGAAGTTTCTGCATTGTATGAACATATCAAGACCGCATAGGCTGAATTCCAAGGGGGTGAACATTTACGGATTTTTTTTAAAGGTTAATCACAGTTTGGCCCTGTAAAAGTGAACATTTGTGAAGTTGCTAAGGCAGTAAATTTGATCTGTTGTGTTTACTTATATCATGCCAGGGTTTCCAAAACTCCAGAGTGTACCTACAGTACCGTGGTTGCCTTCCCACGTTTACCAGTCTTGTCCATTCAAATACAAACTAAGTCGTTACACACTGCACGTGCCTGATGATTGGTAAACACGCCCCACAAAATGTAGTGATCTTGCATGTTGTATGTCAAACATTATTTATTAATCATCAGCCACACGTGGTGTATAATAACTTCATATATATTTCAAGAGAGTAGAAAGGTAAACACGGAAAGGTGAAAAACATATCTAAAATATTATATTGTTAAACAAAATATATGCAAAAAAAATCATTGAAAAATTATAGGTCTAAAAATATTCAAATAGGAGTCCCAAGTATTTGAGTTTGTTTAGTAGGTCGGTAACAATTCACAATACTTGGAAATCTATGACTTGTCACAATTCAGGATTGTGATTCAGTTCAATAATTGATTTCCCCCCCATAACATGCAAAGCTATAACATACAAATAAATTTCGATTAAAAGCTTTCGTGACTGCAGGGATTCATATTCTTGGTTCTTTCGGTAAAGTCACGTAGAAGGGAAATAAAAAAACAATCAAAATAAAATTTTCACGACGTTTTGGCCACAATGCAAGCAGCCGTCCGCAGGTGTTTCTTCACCTTAATATTTCCCTTCTACGTGACTTTACCGAAAGAACCAAGAATAACATACAAATAATAATGATATAACATACTCTTAGTTCTTTCGGTAAAGTCACGTAGGTAAAAAATGAAATAAAAATTTATAAAAATAAAACAATAAAAAATAAAAAATCACGACGTTTCGGAGGCAACACAAGTCTCCGTCATCAGGAGGGACCATCACAGCCAGATTTGCTGCATCAAGTGGATATTGTTTTATTTTTAAAATTTTAATTTCATTTTTTACCTACGTGACTTTACCGAAAGAACTAAGAGTATGAATCCTTGCAGTCACGAAAGCTTCAAATCTAGAATGATATAACATAATCTAACATTCAAATCATATACATCCCCTTGTCGATCCACTGCTGTATGAAGGCCTCCCCGTGCCTTCATACAGACTGGAAAAGCCGAGGCGGACGTTGTTGCCTCCTCAATCTGGAGCAAACGAACCGCTACTGATGGCTCCTTGCCCACTGTGCAAGGGGAAACCGGAGCCACCCCCAGGATGACCTTAATGTATTGTGAGGATATATCTGGGTCGTTGACGGATCACAACTCGTCACGATGATTGGCTCTACCGGTCCTGGTCCATAGCCAATGGGGGGGGAAGCCTAAGGGCGTGGCCCTAACGTAATGGCTTTAGCCACAACCAATGGGGAGACGAGTCAGGGGCGTGGTCCCGGGTGCCTACGGTGGAGTCTGGAACATTCCATAGAGGCTAACCAGGATTGGTGGAAACGTACCACGTGACCCGGGTATTAAATAAAGGTGGAGGCGAATAACACGTGGTCACAACTGGAACGAACGAAGGAAAGAGGCCACGCGAGAGCGGGGGTCCAGGCTGCCACGTGGCTGCGCGCATCTCTCTCTTTCTATCCCTCTCACGCTGTCTGTCAGCAGAGTGAAGGAGTGTTGTAAAGAAAGACAAATAAAAGACCGGATTTCAGAAGTCGCTTTAACGACCTTTATTACATTAATGGGGCCCTGAGTGAGCTCCGAGTGGGTCGCTGATTGGGCTTACTGGGCCGCAGGCTGGGCAGAGCGCAGTGCTGGTCAAGCCAGCACATGACGGTCCGGCACAACTCCTCCATGCTGGCCGTAGACACCATCCCATTGTAGGACTCGAAAAGAGGACGCATGAGAATGCTGAACTGCACGCACGCAACACAACTGTCAAGGAAGCACACACAATCTTCCAAAATCCTCCCCGTGCTACTGCCATCTCTCGCGATACGATGGTGTACCGTGATTTTCGAATTATAAGACGCGTGCTTTCTTTCAGTACTTTAAAGCAAAAGTTAATATGTGCGTCTTACGATATGCGTGATCAGATTCGTATAACTTTATCGAGACCAGGCACCAGTTTGAAGTGCATATGTTTGTTTACAGAGCAATTTTATCATTTATAATCTGGAGATTATGATGACGATCCAGGAAGTCCAATTTTAAAATTCTGAAAGGACGGCATTGTATTGATGGGTTTCCAAGGATACGATCCAGAACTTCCAGTTGCACTGCGTGCGTGCGCGGACGTAGGAGTCGAACATCTGGCGCATCTGGTTGAAGCGCTGCTTCGTGATGGGCACCCCAGTGGCCGGCAGTTGCTGCTGGCAGACACTGCGTGGGGCACGTAGCGTCGCACCACGGCACACGACCACAACAACAACAACACAGAGCACGAATTACATGGATAGCGCCGATTCACAAACAACTAAAAAGCTACTTTCATTAACGACATAAGCTGGGGGAAGTGCCTCACATTGGGCAACCACGCTTTGGTTATTTCGTAAACGTTTACCCTTTCTCAAGACGGGCGGACAATTTATTTTCATGTGTCTTGAACTGCTTTCGCAACGTATGTAGCCAACCGTGCTAATCGGAGTTGAGGAGGATGACATTCTATGCCAATTCGAAGTAAACCACGTTGTGAGTATGACAATGATGAATCATGTATTTTCAAGTAACCGAAATGTACACTCACAATTGTGGAAGTGCCCTAAATGAAACTTAGTTCAGTATTTATCGAGGACGTGGTATAACTGAGAAGTAGCCAACAATTTGGAGAGAGTTACTGAAGAGCAAATGTGTACAATGTGGATTCCCAATCTATAGTCCTCTTGCCCAATCACGCTAACGTTTCTCAGTTAAAAAAATACCTCCCTTAAAATGTAGATAAAGTCGTTACATAAAGCAGCAGCAGCAGCAGCGCATGCCTGACAATTGTTAATCTCTTCCAAAGTGACACAGAGGGAGTGCTGAATGAAATTGCGAAACAGATCTGGCGTGTGCGTGAATGAGGGTTCTTGCCTCCCACGTGCTCGCAGATTCATATTAATTGTAGCTCAATATGTCAGGTGGAAGTGTGTTTAGTAATCATCAGGCACGTGTAGCATGTAATGACACTTTGTATCGATTGGAGGTACAATACAAAGTGTCAATTTGGAGAAAAAACAAAGGAATGCCATTTGGGAAACCGTGGTCAACAGACGAACACAATGTTGACTCTCATCTGGTTTCTTTCTTTCTTTCTTCTTTCATAGACGACGCGGTCAAGTTCCACCTGTTCCTGTTTTGCACTCAGCTTCGAGACTAACACATTAGGAATTCTATTACACGAGCCACTTCTAGCCTGATGCATTGACGCTATCATTGGCAGGCAAACATGCTAAGTTTCAATGAAGCCCAGCATGACATTGATGCAACTCGGTGAACCTTATCGTCATACATTTCCCCCACTCCAGATACATATCCACAGGTGCTGTTGAAACGTAAGTTTGAGAAAGCATAGAGCGGAGAGAATTGACATGCGCGTGCTAAAATATATGGTGAAGATGGCCTTATACATACAAATACAATTATTACAGCCCTTTATTAATTCACCACTGGATAAAGGCCTCCCCACACACCGTTTTACTCATTCAGATTGTTTGACCATATTCAACACTGTCCTGGTCAGAGCAGATTGGTGAAGATACTACTCATAACTCGGTTAGCCACGGCAAGGAATCAAACTCATGTTGCTGAGCTAATCGCACAATGCGCTAACCACTCTGCCACTGCCACTGCTGCTGCTGCCTAATGTATTGCCGTATGTACTGAACATATATTTGTAAAATAATGATTAAAGCAGTCACTTGATTTCAGCGTTGAGTTCTTCAATCTCATCGCGCAGCTTCTGTGCCTCGTCCAACATCTGCTGCCGTTCCTGCTGCAGCTTGGTGATGTACTCCACTGTCTTCTGCAGCGTTGCGGCTTTGCTGACCTGAGCCACACGCACAATGTCATTGCCGCCAGAAGGATAACGATAGCGCTTTGTATATAAAAGGTGCTTAAATGCCTCGGAAACTCAACGCTCTCTACATCACATCTCATGTCAACCATTCCGATGTCCTGCTGCAGTTTAGCCAAGATGAACCCCCCCCCCCATCCCCAGTGGCAGCTGTCCCTGTGCAGCACAAAGTGGATGAAAAACTGGCCTGAAAAATGGGCATTCATCTGCCAGTAGCGGGCAATGTTGCGATGTGGTTTTTCAATTCAATAATTTGCAGGTAATTTACCAAATTTGGCCAAATTGGACCATGACGCTGACAAACATGGCCTCCCCTTTTTTGGTTTTCAACAGCATCATGGACTCCTTCATGGCCCACTGATTGTGAAGCAGACTGCACATATTTATAATGAATTCAGCCACAGCACTAACCAGGGTGGTCGCTGGGCTTGAGCTGCGAACCTTTTGCAACAAGGGACAAGCGTCGCCATTGTCACCATCGCTATTTTTGGTGTTCCCAGATCAGGTGACTTGGCAAATGGCAGATTTATATAATTGCTTAATTGGTCGTGAGATTCACGTGCAGCAGCACTTCCAGTTTACTTTAAACTCTATGGGGCCACAGGCCGTGTCAAATGGACGCAGAAGTTACTGGAGGAGGCTCTGGTCATCTACCAGAGGTCGCAACCGGGTACCCGATACCCGGCTACCCGTACCCGGTTGCGACCCTGGTGCGGTCGAGTACGGGTACGGGTAGGCCGTGAGTCACTGGTGAGTAACCGTTTGTCACTCATTTCCCAACGTCTTGTCTCTTCTCACAATTCAAGTTCCTAGAATCAACCCACCCGCGCCTGCAACATGGCTTCATCCCAGAGGTCGCAATCGGGTACCCGTACCTGTACCCTACCCGATACCTGGCCGGGTACGGGTAGCCGGGTATCGGGTAGGGTACGGGTACCCGTTTGCGACCCTGGTGCGGCCGGGTACGGGTACGGGTAAGGAATCAAAACCCGTTTGCGACCTCTGTCATCTACATGAGCTGACATCCCAGTAATTTAGTAAGCAGTGCTTGCTCTCACTTAATTGCTCTGAAAATACCTTAACTAAACCACGTGTGTCTTTGTGGTCAGCCTGGAATACTGGCAATATCCAATTTTTGCAAGGCTAATCTTAATTTGAAAACCGTCCTCTGTCCAAGTCGTAGCATATTGTTGCAGGATATTTTTTGTCCGTAAATAGTAATTGCGATGTGATTGTAACCAGCGTGAGCATGTCACTGTGTGTGTGCGTGGTTGCTGGCCACCCAACCCCTCGTGTGCCATGCTGGCCTTCATAGGTGCTCGCTAACAGCACTTGCCCCTACAGTCTGTTACAGGCTAGAGGGAGGGGGGGGCGGGTCTTTGTGTGTGTGTGTGTGATGGCTATCTGGTTGTGACACATTTACAAAGGTTTTAAACTCTTCAGAGGATCGACGTTTTTCTCACCTTGCTGTTTGGCTGCAGATTGAGAGGCGACACCAGGTTATACAATGTGTCGAAGCCAATCTTAATGTTAAAACGTCGCTTCTGCTCAGCGGAGATGTGCGTCACACGCCGGCTGTCCTGGAAATACACAGGCCATGCGAATGTTTACGTATTGTGTATTCGGTCATTGTCGTGTGGTGTGCTTTCGCGGCTGACACGGAAAGGATGCTGCTTAAATGACACCCCTCTATAAAAAGGGAGCAATATTCATAATTTTTTTCAACGAGCAAAAGCACACTCTATTAAAGTTGAAGGGGAAAGGAGGAATTGTCGCAATAATTTCCGACACAAATGTTTTGTTCGGCCGTCGATTGCAACGGTAACAATAAAACGGATGTGGCCGTACTTGGTAACAAGGGGGCACAGCTGTCGAAGAAGCTGCGGCATCGGTCAATCAATTCCTCGCATGCATTAATTTACCTCGCGCCGTGAACGGACGCATTCAAAAATGTTGAACGCCAAGTAAATAACGAGAAACAAAAATATATAGGATTAGAAAACAAAACTCAGATAAATTTTGTCTGGAATTTAAATCCCCCCCCTACCTACCACCAAAAAAAATCGCGTCAACTTTTTCAGAGACAGTTTTATCACAAAACAAATGTAAGGTACACCCACTGGCCTCAAAGCGTGCCCACTACGACCTCTGGTGGCGCAGTGGCCATCTGCGGAACGAGCAAAGTCAAAGCTTGCGTCAACGCAGCCCACGAACCAAGAGGGTGTTGATCGGCGCCCAAGTTGGGTGGCAAATGCTACTGGTATCAACCGTGACCAGAGGTCGCAACCGGATACCCGATACCCTTACCCTACCCGATACCCAGCTACCCATACCCGGCTGGGTACGGGTACGGGTACCCGTTTGCGACATTGGTGCGGCCGGGTACGGGTAGGCCGTGAGTCACTGGTGAGTAACTGTTTGTCACTCATTTCCCAACGTCTTGTCTCTTCTCACAATTCAAGTTCCTAGAATCAACTCACCCGCGCCTGCAACATGGCTTCATCCCAGAGGTCGCAATCGGGTACCCGATACCCGTACCCTACCCGTACCCGGCCGGGTACGGGTAGGGTACGGGTACGGCCGGGTACGGATAGGGTACGGGTACGGCCGGGTACGGGTAAGGAATCAAAACCCGTTTGCGACCTCTGACCGTGACCAGCATCCACCGCGGGCAGTAATATTTGCATACCCACCGCCCGTTTTGTAGATGCACTATTAATTTGCGCGCTCCGTAGATGCATCTCATCACTTTCGTTTTTATTCAAAGACGATATTCTCGCGTCTAAACATGCCATGGCACCTTTCTCCAATAACGTTGTCTTCAAAAGCAGCTACCACAGTGATCTTGCTATCGTATATATTTGTGATCTAGAGATACAGTTAATTAACAAAATCATTGGTACCATTTACCATCCTGGGTGGTGCTTGCAAGCCTTAATGAGCCAATGTTTCAATGATCCGTCGGGGTTAGTGCCACCTCAACTGTGCGATCGCCAAGGCTGTATTCAAGCCAGATTTTCAGCACTTCCACCTTTAAAAAAAGTACTGCTTCTAATGGTTGAAACACAATACTGTGGCATTATTGTAGTTCCTTTCAGTAATTTGGCAACTCAAACCATAGCAACACGATGTGTATTACTACAAGTTACGTATCGAAATAAAAACACTCTTGTTCAATTGAAATTCGCTTTACGATACATATATATGACATTTTAAAAACACTCTTCTCTTGTTCGTCCATCAAAGTTGATGATGACCATGGCACGTTTGTCATTTTGTTGGGTTTTGATGAGTGCGCAGATGGCTGAAGAGGCCAATCCGAGCCCGGAATTCCCTGTGGCACACTGGACAGGTCAGGGAGGATGTAGAGCTCTGAGGTGCAGCCACACGTCCTTCCTTGGTAGATTTGCGCTGCTGCCTCTTCAAGATGGCACAGGAGCGTCTCCTACTCTCACTGCACCGTCCTGTACTTTTCTTCTCCAGGCAGGTCAGTCCTGTGCTAAAAACACTACAACTGAAATAACCAAGGTGAATAGCAATGGAGTGTTTGGCATTGGGCATGGGCGGTGGTGATGGTGGTGGTAGTGGCGGTGGCAAAACAGTAAAGCGGAGGTTTTGAAGGGACAAAGAGGGGGTCCACAAACTTGAGGGCCCCCCTCAAACTTGAGCGCGGCTCTGGTGTGTGGCTTGCCTTGAAGACGACAATGCCGGAGGAGTCGAGGGGCGACTGTGGACGGGACCTGCTCTCCGGCGTCCCGGGCGATGCCCGTCCCGAGCTGTGGTGATGTTTCCCTACAGATGCAGACGTAACGCGAGCCATGCAAGGTGGCAGTCGGGACGTTTTATTACGTCCACTCGATGTCCTCATTCAACGATGGTGAGAAGTGGTCGTTTGGCTCGGTGTATGTACATGTGTGATCCCAAAGAAACCCAAGGGGCTGCAGTCTGATATAACGTATGCTTTTGTTGCGTTTGCTTTCTGGCACAAAGGTGTACAAAAATAACTATCAGTGATAATAAATTCTACCAAAACAATACATTGGGCTTACTTTCTGTATCTCGGAGTAAAAAATAAAAAAAAATTCAGTGTATCGGGATATTGCTCTTCGAGAAAATTGTATTGCATGAATATTTAAATTCTTTCTCACCGTACGTAGCCGACCATGATAATCAGAGGTGCGGGGGAAGGACAACAAACGGTGGGGGGGGGCGGCGGGGTGGGGAGGGGAGGAGGATTTGGCTAAACCGCAAAACAATTAAGAAGAAAATATGGAATAAAACGTATAAAAACAAACACCCACTTGTTGGTGAGATGGAGGATGAGTGGGAGTTAGCGGTGCCTCGTTCTGCCTTTGGGATGAGCTGGGCGGGAGACGTGAGTGGTTGCAGTAGCGTGGGCTGGGAGCCATGTCCTCCCACCTTCACAGAATTCTGTAGCGGCTCCAGCAGTGATCCAGAGCCCTGGAAATGATGCATGACCGCCCTCATTAGATCTGAGATTCAGACCCGGCCTGTCGCACCCAGTCAAATTGCAATCACGGGGATAGCTGTAGGGGCCAGACTAAATACGAATGGGAGTGCAACTTGTTTGTGGAACAGTAAACAATGCACGGGTGTGGACCAATCATCTTCAAGGACAGTGCATATATTATCAGAGTTATGTTTTTTGTTTGCATTATGGCTGCAGGTATTGTGGTCTATGCAAACATGACTCCTTGTAAAAAAAGGTGTCAGTTTTGTTGCCAGATAGAAGGGTAAAAAACCAATTATCAGTAAACAATGCACTTAACACGTGGTTGTGGGGGTGATCAGGGAAATCTGTGCACCTGCCGGGGTCCAGCGACACTCCTGGTGCCGACACAAGACAGGCCAACTCCTATCACGTAAAGATGATCGCAAATGGGTAAGTTATGTCAATTCTAATGACGTTCTCCAAGGGCTTATGAAGCTGAACTTTGGAGTGATAACAGGGTGGGGAAAAGGTCACCTGCGTTGCAAAGCTCTGGTAATTTTACAAGAGGAGACTTTGTACAAAGTTAATAAAGCCTCATTCTGTGTAGCTGCGTCATTGCTTGTAAAAACAAAAATACCAAATTTGGGTCCTAACAAAAATGAGGGCAGGGTCAGTTTCAAGTAAAAATATTAGGGCAGAGGCAGTATAAAGTTAAAAATTGCTTTAAGCCTTATCCTAAACACTCAAATATTGTTTTCACTATTGTCAACGAACCAGTAATTTGCCTTTGGAGGAATTAAGCTAGAGCCAGGTGCAAGTAAGTACATTTATAAATACACAATTCTTATAACATAGGTTAGCTTACAATATTTCATACCAAATCCCACTTTTCTTGACAGTCAATACGATACCTCTGATTTGTATTTGTTTACTGACCCAAGCATGTTCTTCCTTCTGAATCGCAGTGTAATTCTCAGCATGAATCTGTCCATAATTATTTGGGTACTCTTCAGTCCGTGATTTCGATCCATATATCATGGCAGGAAATAAGAACGAAAATTTATCTTCTATAGCCACATTGTTTTTTTTTTGCTTTTCATGATTAAAGTTGATTTTTGAAAAGAACTCCAACCTGCTCTCACTTGCTTCTCTGTTCATCCTCTTGCTCCTGGTCTATATGTGTGCATGAATTTTTAAATTATTTCACACCGTACGTAGCCCACTGTACGTAGCCAACCGTGCTAAATCGGAGGTGTTAATAATCTAAGATCTGCCATCATTGACTGCTGCATCTACGCATACACTTATTGTACATGACCTTTGTTTTGCTCAAATTGTGTTGACTTCTTTTCAGATTTCTTTAGTCATTTCCTATATATGTCATGACCTTTGGTTGTTATAATGGCCATGTCATCACGACATCTGAGGTGTTTAATACTTTTACTGAAGTTTGCATTTGAGAAACAAAGGCATAAAGATAAATTGTGAAAGTATCTAAAATTAATTGTTCCATATCGTTCATATCTACTGACATCTGCAATTTGCAACTCGTGCTCTGAGCGAGCATTTACGTAAAAATGAAAACTTCGGCCAGTAGCTTTAAGGTGACTTATTTAGCAGTGCATGATTAAAGAGTTCCAGAAAGAGCATTGGCCACTATGATAGAGGAAAATTGAGGACGGGGAAGGCATTTAAAATTATGAATCAAATGTCTGAGTGGCAGAGGAATTGGAAAGAAGAGGATCATTGGTCATCTAGTGAGCAGCACATATATGACCGATGGAATTGGAGAGCCATTCCCAACAAGCCATGGACCCAATGGCCCCGATATGATGGAGAGGGACAATGATTTAGCCGGTGAGTCGAAATCAGTTATCCATTTTTTTCTCTCTCTCTCACAAAGTCCACTAAATAACACCTCACGTGTTTGCTTTATTCTAAAACCTCTTCTTAACCTTCAGTATATTGTAACACGTAAAATAACGTGTACTCAAGAAATGCATCCCACCATCTTTGACACGTGAGAAATATCCTCGCAAGACAAATATCTGACCGAGGCAGCAGGAATCGACAGCAGAGTGGGAAGTATGTCCTCTTGTTTGACGGAGGATGATGGAGCACTCCCAATGGAAGACTGGCTTGGCAGCAAACCTGCGTATGTTGTGGTGATAACAGAGCAAATTAAGCCAAGTTCATCTTCAAGAAGGAACAAATACACAGAGCCGAGCCCGTACGTACACCGGTCCTGTAAATGTTATGTTTCTCAGAAAGGATTATCTGAGCGACGTCAATGCAAGGAAGTTCGCAAACGATTAGAAACGCTGAACTATGTAGCTAGCATGCCCTGGGAAGAAACAAAAAGAATGTAATGTTTAGGATTAGAGGTATCTTATCAGGATTCATCCGTTAGTTACAATGCCTGATAAAGGCCCGTTGTTTACAAATCTGGTTCTTTTTATCGGCAGATGCTTTCATTTTTATTTTCTATATTTGCATTGATTAATGATAACAAGACCTACGTTCATTGGAATGCATATTTGAATTCGGTCACATAGATTACATTCAACTCAAATTCAGCCATTTGTCAATCCACTGCTGGATGAAGGCCTCCCCACGTCATTCGGTCATGGGAGTTATTCCATTGCACTTCACAATGCCGATCCATGCTGGATCTGAAGGGGAGAGCCCACTGCCAGTCTAGCTCTGCCCGGGTATCAAATTCAGGTTCAAGTTCAAGTTAATTTATTAGGTATAGCCCTGTGAGCCATTCGGCTCTTGAATCGGGTGCAACCGCAACAAACAAAAAACCAAAAACATGAACAAAAAACATCTTAAAGTGAATATGTGACTAAGTGCAAACAGAACATCCAAGAAAAGACAGCAAAATATTGCAGAAAAAACACCGTACACCAACGCTGTGTGCAAAAATCCCAGTGGGATGCAAGTCAAACAACAACCACAAGACAACTTAGATTAAGGCCATCAGTTTAATTGTGCAAACCGCTGCACCGCCACTTCGAATGCCCCACAAATGTGACTGGGCGTGATTATTCTGTTCAGTCCACACATCGCAACAACACGTACAAATTTCGATTTAAAGCTTTCGTGACTGCAGGGATTCATCTTCTTGGTTCTTTCGGTAAAGTCACGTAGAAGGGAAATAATAAAATAATACAAAAATATATTATTTTATAATTTTTATTTATTTACTTTATTATTTCCCTTCTACGTGACTTTACCGAAAGAACCAAGAAGAACAACAACACGTACCTCTGCATTTAAAAAAACGGTACCTGAGGACAGCAGTTTCGCGAGGAACGAGCTGCTGCTGCCGGTGCTGTTTGTCTCCAACGGCTGAGACTGCTGCGGCTGCGTGGACAAGGGCCCCATGGCGATCTTCGGCTTCTGCTTGGGGGCCAGCTTAGGCATGGGCATCAGGAATTCTTCAAAGGACGACTGCCCGTGGGCTGAGCGGCATTGCTGCGGGGGACCGCTGAGCGTCACGACCGGCGCGACGAGCCGCTGCGAGCCGCCAACCGCCACCGCGATCGCCGCTGCCGTCAGCCGCCGAGAACTCGCGACGGGGAAGCTCGTGGCCGTCGGGGCTGCCAGGGACCGAGCATTTGCGGACCTCCGGCTGCTGCCGAGCAAAAGCCGTCGCGCTGGGGGCATAGGCGAAGGCGTGCGGCTGCGGCTGTGGCGGCAGCTCCTGCTGCTTGTCCGCCAGGCTCGGGGCCGGCTGGGTGGCGAGCGAGGACTGGAAGGGATTGCAGCCCCCCGCGCCGCTGTTCTGGCTGCAGGAGAGCCCCGTTAAGACGTAGTCGTAGGGTACGTCGCGGGTCGGGCTGCTCGGCAGAGACCGCTTGCTCGACGCGTGCTGCCCCACGTCGACGGACGCGCCTTTCTGGCCGTAATCGCAGAAGAGCTCGGGGATGGAGCTGCTGGGCAGAGACCGCTTTCTGTTCTCCTGAGGAGCTGGGGGTTGCAGCGGCAGACTCGTTGGTGGAACTTGAGTTGGCAGTGGTAGGTTGGCCTGTGGAGTCTGCAGGCTTCCAACAGCATCGATCTCGGGAAGCATCGGAAATGAGCGTTTGCGAGTTTCTTGGGACACTGTCAGCTTCTGCTGATGCTGCTGATGCTGCTGATGCTGCTGCTGCTGATGCTGCTGGTGCTGCTGATGGTGCTGTTGTTGTGGATACTGATGTTGACTAAAGCATCCAGGCTTCTCCAAGCCAGAAGGAGTGACATGACCGACAGAGGCGATGCAAGCCACGTTCTCTTGACACTGATCTCTGTTTGCAAAGTAGATGGGGAATGGTGAGAGAGACGCCTTATGAGTGTTACTGGGCAATGACTGAAGGTGATGCAGGTTGTTGCCGGGCACGTTTAACGCAGCAGAATGAGGAAATTGGGGTGGATATGCCGACTCCATCGCCGCCTTGGTTACATCGTCTGCAGAGGGAGGTATTGGTTGGTAGCAGAGCTTCTGTGTTGCCTGGTGTTTGTTGGCAGAGTCTTGGCACAGCCCGAATTGCTGATTGATTGCGGTTAATGAGAAACCGTGGTTGTCCTGGTAGGTGTTATTTATAGGAGCCTTTGGCGGAACGCCGCAACGGATATTGGAGTTTAAATTCACCATCTCTCCCAATCCACTGTTGCTCTGATCAAATCCACACTAGGCAACAAGTAAGAAACAATACAGTCATTGCATAATGAATGCATAAAAGAGAAAGAATCAGTAAATTAAAACCCACCAAATTATTTAATGTTACCATTCAGTTATTTTGTTAGCAATCGTGTAAATGTACAGGCACCCAATCTCATGTAACATGGTGACATCAGGACCTGCTGTTTCAGGCATGCCATTGCATGCCTCATCCAAATGCAGGATAATGTACTTCCTCTTTGCATTGGACAATAGAGATATATAAAATAACAGGTTCATTGAAAATATTTCTTTTTTTATATATATTCTATGTGGAAAGGAATATGTCAAAATTTCTGGCCGTCTCAGAAATGTTCAGAAAGAACAAATACTGTAATCATTTCCTGATAAAGCAGAGTTTGGCCACAATTTTGAGATCGTCAATATCTGACTTTCTTTTCGGTAGCAGTAAAAAACCTTGTCATATTGAATTAACCAATTCATTGTTTTATAAATAAAGTATCAATTCCAAGCCGCTCTTGGCAAGATTGTGTCTCTTTGAGCCAATGACACAGCAGCACTGTATCACATGAAATGCGTAAATAAGACGAAAAAAACTATTATAATAGAAATGAGATGTAAAAAATATACATATATGAGAAAAAATAATTGACTCTTGAATCATCAATTCATGAGCAGAAATCAAGTTGTTAGAGTGAGGTTAAATTGACACATGCTTAGCAAACGGAATTTAAATAAATATACAACTGTCCAAATGTGTATGCAGTTAAATGAAAGCACCCAGCACACAGAATACCACGTTTGAAATAAATGTTATAATCTACATTCATGACCCATAAAATAGAGCGGTGCAACGGTTTTAGTCAACGGTCATGCCGCAGTTAAAAAACAAATTGACAATTTTTTCGATTTAAAGCTTTCGTGACTGCAGGGATTCATCTTCTTGGTTCTTTCGGTAAAGTCACGTAGAATGGAAATCATAAAATAATAAAAATAAAACATAATTAAATAATTCTCACGACGTTTCGGCCACAACACAAGCAGCCGTCCTCAGGTGGAGAACAGGTCTGTCGAGAAGACAGACTCTGAATGACACACCCCAGGCTTGGAGCGACTCTTCGCCCCTCCATCCCAGCTTAAATAGTCGCTCCAAGCCTGGGGTGTGTCATTGAGACTCTGTCTTCTCGACAGACCTGTTCTCCACCTGAGGACGGCTGCTTGTGTTGTGGCCGAAACGTCGTGAGAATTATTTTATTATGTTTTTTTTTATTATTTTATTTTTTCCATTCTACGTGACCTTACTGAAAGAACCAAGAAGACAAAATTGACAATGCTTTTCGGAACA
Organism: Lethenteron reissneri; assembly: GCF_015708825.2. Taxonomy (NCBI): domain Eukaryota; kingdom Metazoa; phylum Chordata; class Hyperoartia; order Petromyzontiformes; family Petromyzontidae; genus Lethenteron; species Lethenteron reissneri. The sequence continues at coordinate 7,583,507 of NC_083805.1, forward strand.
AAGCAAATGCCACACGATGGACACCAACGTCAGTAACGCGAACGGTGAGAGTGTCGTCCTACTTGGTATGGGTGCTGCGTCTCCTGGCAAGCAGGTGGTCCAAGGAATTGTGTCACAGCCTGGGAGGCTTCAGGGAAGACTCCATCAGGGTCAAAAGATTGAAACGCGCTCAGTTTCTGCGGAAAACATTCAGAGAGTGCGCAAAAGCACAGACGACGGCATGACGTTTCCCCTACACGAACAAATGCTATGAAATCGATATTAATGTCCTGTAGAGGAACAGTGATTTGAATATCTTATCAGTTGTCAGTTTGTTTCCCAGGGAGATAATTCTATATTCAGTTGGTAATCTATATATATAAAATCGTGCATGTCTGTCTGTATGTGTATGTGTGTGTGGATTTCGGACCATACGCAGTTTCATTGGACGGCGGTTGCCCCTGGCAACGGCTAGCAATGCCTTCGCCGCTTTCATTGGACGGCGGTTGCCCCTGGCAACGAGTAGCAACTTTTCGCCGCGGGGTGGACGCCATTTTTAATAGCGCGGGGGGGGGGGGGGGACCGGCACCCGTACCCAGCGTTCGCCGGGTGGGAAAATCAGGCAAGGCGGGAGGCTCTGCACGGTGCTAGGCCTCGACACCCAACACGCCACTCTGAGGTAAATTCATACAAATTTCACGTCCTCTACAGAGTGGCGAGGGAGGCAGAGTGGCGAGGGAGGGAGAGTGGCGAGGGAGGGACTCAGCCTCAAAACGAGTAACTGGTGTGGCGTATTAACATCGCCACTGGGGAGAGAAAGGCGGCCGGGCGTGGTGGATCCAAGTCCCGGGCAAAGCCGGATCATGACTATGTGTGTATGTGTTTATGTGTATGTCTGTGTGTCTGTATGTATGTGTGTATGTATGTGTCTGTATGTTTTGTGTGTATGTATGTGTGTGTATGTATGTGCGTTTTTTTGTATGTGTTTATGTGTATGTCTGCGTGTCTGTATGTATGTGTGTATGTATGTGTCTGTATGTTTTGTGTGTATGCATGTGTGTGTATGTATGTGCGTTTTTTTGTATGTGTTTATGTGTATGTCTGCGTGTCTGTATGTATGTGTGTATGTACGTGTGTGGATGTGTTTGTGTGTATGTATGTGTGTGTCTATGTATGTGTGTTTATGTGTTTCTGTGTATGTATGTGTGTGTATGTATGTGTCTTATGTGTCTGTCTGTGTGTATGCATGTATGTGTGTGTGTATTGTGTATGTGTTTGTATGTGTGTGTTTGTGTGTATGTGTATGTCTGTGTGTAAGTATGTGTGTATGTGTGTGTATGTGTGTATGTATGTGTGTGTTTGTGTGTTTACGCTCGCATTACACAAATGTGTTGCAGGTCTAAGGCGTTCCTCGCGCAGCATTGCCGCTTTATATTTTCAGTCGTTTACTGCCCTACGCACCCTGACAGTCGTCTGTCTGCAGCAAGCGCGTGTATGTGTACCTATGGACGCGCGCGCGTGTGTTGTGTAGGGGGAACGGTAGTGTAGTGCTTAGCGTGCTGTCTGTGTCTGTGTGTGTGTGTCTGTGTGTGTGTGTCTGTGTGTGTGCGTGTGTGGTGTGTGGGGAGCGGTAGTGTTGTGGTTAGCGTGCTGTCTGTGTGTCTGTGTGTGTGTGTGTCTGTCTGTGTGTGTCTGTGTGTCTGTGTGTGTGTGTGTCTGCGTGTGTCTATGTGTGTGTGTCTGTGCGTGTGTGGTGTGTGAGGAGCGGTGGGTGTAGTGGTTAACGCTACGCTGCGCTACCAACCCGGCGAACCCAGTTCGATTCCCGCTCACGGCCACCACCGCTGACGATTATTTGAACCTCCCCTAGGTCGACTCAGCCTCAAACGAGTAACTGGTGTGGCCTATTAACATCGCCACTGGGGAGACAAAGGCGGCTGGGCGTCAGTGGTGAGGGAGGGAGAGTGGTGAGGGAGGGAGAGTGGTGAGGGAGGGAGAGTGGTGAGGGAGGGAGAGTGCTGAGGGAGGGAGAGTGATGAGGGAGGGAGAGTGGTGAGGGAGGGAGAGTGGTGAGGGAGGGAGAGCGGTGAGGGAGGGAGAGCGGTGAGGGAGGGAGAGTGCTGAGGGAGGGAGAGTGGTGAGGGAGGGAGAGTGCTGAGGGAGGGAGAGTGGTGAGGGAGGGAGAGTGGTGAGGGAGGGAGAGTGGTGAGGGAGGGAGAGCGGTGAAGGAGGGAGAGCGGTGAGGGAGGGAGAGTGCTGAGGGAGGGAGAGCGGTGAGGGAGGGAGAGGGCTGAGGGAGGGAGAGTGGTGAGGGAGGGAGAGTGGTGAGGGAGGGAGAGTGCTGAGGGAGGGAGAGCGGTGAGGGAGGGAGAGTGCTGAGGGAGGGAGAGTGGTGAGGGGGGGAGAGTGGTGAGGGAGGGAGAGCGGTGAGGGAGGGAGAGCGGTGAGGGAGGGAGAGTGCTGAGGGAGGGAGAGTGGTGAGGGAGGGAGAGTGGTGAGGGAGGGAGAGTGGTGAGGGAGGGAGAGTGGTGAGGGAGGGAGAGTGGTGAGGGAGGGAGAGCGGTGAGGGAGGGAGAGCGGTGAGGGAGGGAGAGCGGTGAGGGAGGGAGAGCGGTGAGGGAGGGAGAGCGGTGAGGGAGGGAGAGCGGTGAGGGAGGGAGAGTGCTGAGGGAGGGAGAGTGGTGAGGGAGGGATAGTGGTGAGGGAGGGAGAGTGGTGAGGGAGGGAGAGTGGTGAGGGAGGGACTCAGCCTCAAAACGAGTAACTGGTGTGACGTATTAACATCGCCACTGGGGAGACAAAGGCGGCCGGCCGTGGTGGATACAAGTCCCGGGCGAAGCCGGGTAGTACAGCTAGTCTATATATATATCTTCAACATTCACACATTGTCAGGAGGCTACTGTCTCTTAGTGCAGTCATTTATAATTGGCCCTGCGTGTAACTTTTTCTTAGAAAAAAATATTTTGGGTTTTTACAAAAATTCCCATTTAACGGCAATAGCAAAGAAGAAAAAATTCTGCCGGTTACATAATGAGCCACGCTGCCCGTCCGTGGGCAGCGCAACGACATCGCAACCTCCCCGTCACCATCCTCGCGCGGAACAGCCAAACATCCCCACAGATCCTTTCAAGAAGAGACCGGTGGCTGGATACAAAGTAGGCAAAGCAGCGATCCACACAAACAGTGATTTGATCAATCGGTACATTTCAGGGACACGGTTCAATTCGAGAACGTATGATTTGTGTCTTGATTTTCGCCATCTCGTTTCGAGTTCTAGTTTGTGCCGTTCACCATGGAAGTCCAGTTTACTGTGGAAGTCCAGTTCACCATGGAAGTCCAGTTTACCATGGAAGTTCTAGTTTGTGCTGTTCACCATGGAAGTACAGTTCACCATGGAAGTCCAGTTTACCATGGAAGTCCAGTTTACCATGGAAGTCCAGTTCACCATGGAAGTCCAGTTCACCATTGGAAGTCCAGTTCACCACGGAAGTCCAGTTTACCATGGAAGTCCAGTTCACCATGGAAGTCAAGTTCACCACGGAAGTCCAGTTTACCACGGAGGTCCAGTTCACCATAGAAGTCCAGTTCACCATGGAAGTCCAGTTTACCATGAGCAGGAGTTGGCAACCTGCAGCTCTGCAGCAGCGTGCGGTTCTTTAAGGACTCCTTTGTGACTTTTTATTTTATTACGGACCACCGCCTCGTATTCTCATCATTTAAATATTGAGCGTTTTACCGAATTCGACAAAAATGGCTCTTGCTGTTGTTGTTGTGGTTTGCGGTCCCTGGCCTAGACTAACCGGACATGTCTGTACTGGGTGGAGATGCAGCAAGGCCACGTTGCTTCGTCCAGAAGTGTGATTTTAATTTCATGTCTTCAAAATGTTATGCCCCCTCCCCCCACCCCCGCCCAAACAAAAGGCCACCAACGTATAAATACATGAATAAGCAATTAAATACATGAACATTATCATATCCTAAAGTACATGTTATTTTTAAAGTAGAGTATTAAATACGAGTTTATAAATAAAGTTACCTCATCACATTATCTCATCACTTTCTCGCATCACATTCTCTCTCGCAACTTTATCAAATCACCTTTTTTCTTTCTCTCTCTCTCCCTCTCTCGATGCAGTCGTGTAGAGTTCCAGATGTGATTCGCGAATAACCAAAATCGCCGTTAAGTTCGGAAAACGAGGGAATACTATAATATAATCTACCAACGTATGTGTTTTTTTTTGTCAGGGAAAGACTGAAACACTGCACGGTGGTGAGATGTTAACTACCTCGCCTGGTATACAGGATGTCGTGGGTTCGATCCCGACCCTGACGCCTGCTGTATATTTGGAGTTCGCGTGTCTGTCTCTCATCATCATCACGCTGGCTGAGATGTTAACTCCCTCGCCTGGTATACAGGGTGTCGTGGGTTCGATCCCGACCCTGACGCCTGCTGTATATTTGAGTTCGCGTGTTCTCACCGTGGTCCCGTGGAGTTTTCTCCAGGTCCTCCTCTTTTTTCCTCCACATTTACAAACATGCGTTCCGAGCGTTTGGCTGCTATAAATTTCCACGTGACAAGCCACTTTGTTGAGCTATCATTTGTGGCCAGGTCGCTTCTGAAAAAGAGCTATATAGCTCAATGGGCCTTACCTGGTGGTAAAAAAAAAATTAGTTTCATAGTTTAGTTTAGTTCCACTGGGGCTCTCTTACCTGGGAGTGACAGGAAGCTTCGGGTCCCGAAGTGTAGAAGTCTGCGCTGCTCGTGTGGGACGAGGAGAACGGCCCCAGCTGGGGCTCTCCAGTCTGCACGGCAAACGCTGCCTCTGCAGGCTGCTGCTGCTGCTCCTGCTGCTGCTGCTGCAGGAAAGCTGGGCGTCCCATTGGCAGCAGGTCTGTTATCACGTATGGCAAAGTAGATTTCAATTAGCCTGCTGCGCTTCATCTTCTTGGTTCTTTCTTATTGTTTAATTTTTATTATTTTATTCATTCCATTCTACATGACTTTACCGAAAGAACCAAGAAGATGAATCCCTGCAGTCACGAAAGCTTTAAATCGAAATTTTAGCCTGCTGCTGATTACTAATCAAACAGCTCATATATGCAACGCAGTAAATCAAGATTTATTTTAAAAATCCCTTTGAATTCTAAAAATGCTATTTATATATTTTATACTGTTGTGCATTGTTTCAGCCAGTTTGTTTAATGTCTGTATTTGGAATGTTTAGGCAGCTGTTTTTTGGCACTTTGATTTTTTCATTAGTTTAATGTATTTTTTTTCTACCCAGACTGCTATTTATATTTAGTTGGTTGTCTTTCTCCCGCACCTCCGATCGTACATACATAAAGGAGGGGATCATTGATGTCCAATGTGTAATTATTAACATTGAACTCCCTTCACTAGTATTACCAAAATATGGAAATGTTGTTATTTATAGTGAGGAAATCCCACAATTGCATGCATTTATATAGTACTGTAAGTACATATACGGTATGAAAAATGTTGGTTCAACATTTTTTTTAATTACGGACCTTGGGACTCTCAGAGTTCTGCTTTACATGTGTGCACAACTTCTTAAATCGCATGAAAATGGGTAAATCACATGAAAATGGGTAAATGCACAATGTACGCATCTTATGACTGGAATACACATTGATAAAACACGTGAATCAATAATGCTGCTTGAAAATAATAGTTTTTTTTACATATAATCGGTGACGTTTCAGGCAATGGCCCTTCATAGCTCAATAGTTATATACATATATTTCTATTGTGGGTGACATTATAAGAGAAGTTTGTGAAATACTAGCACATGGGATTTTGTTAGCTTTTTACAATGGTTGAAAGTTATATTCTAAAAGCTATTCAGCACAGCACATGTCCTAATACTGATAACACTGCACTTCAATACATATATCTCGTTATTAAAATCAGTTTACATGGGTATTGGCAGGTATTGTACGCTTGCATAGAAACATTTACAGGGCAATAATGTGACAAATAATAGCAACATAAATAGCAATGAGTGAATCAAAATGTGGCTGTATCGAAGGATGCTGAAAATCCCATGGACAGCCAAAACCACCAATACACAAGTTGTGCAAGACATGGGCACTGACAGGCAACTGCTGAAGACCATCATTAGCACGAAGTGTTACTACCTAGGCCACATTGCCCGAAACGACCACAAATACCAGCTATTAAAGCAAATCCTGGAAGGAAAAATCGAAGGGAAAAAACGACCAGGACGGCCAAAAACGACATGGCTCAGTAACATCAAAACATGGCTACAATTAACAACAGCACAAACTCTACACGCCGTGCTAGACCGGGACCAATATCATCGTGAAGTCGCACACGCCGTTAGGCAGCACTAAAGAAGAAGAAGAATCAAACGCAAAAATATGTAAACGTATATAAAGTTGTGCATTATTACAGTAAATATACTATCTTAATGTGAATCAATAAAAGCTTGGTTTATCACTCATTCACAAACTCACGGCAACACGCTATTGAACCAAACAAACTATTTGCAACACCACAGGACTGAACGGAAACAATTAAAGTTTTGCCATTTCCCAAACAATTCAGCCCTTACCATTATATCTGCAAGACTTGGCGGAGCCATTTGTACAGAACTGCAGGGTGAAGCGACCATGCATTGCAGCTCCTATACCAGCAGATGATTTGACTCAACGGACACCGCGTCGGTACATAACACTGGCTTAGAAATAATACGGCCATCCATGCATGGGTGCCGCTGTGTGGCCACGTGACTCTTGCATTGAACTTTTGACCTGGAAGGGAGGCCCACGCCCGCTGTAGGGTACATTTTCCAACGTTGGTAGCCCAAGCATGAAACCGCGCACTCTTGTCCGCTTCTCTAATTAGCGACGAACTGGCGAGAACATTTCTCAGTAAAATTGGAGAAAAAATGAGGAAGCCTTAAGATTGTGAGTCTTAAGTTTTAAAAGTCTTATTTCTTGTTGTTACGCGAATGGAAATCAAAGAATAACGACAGTAACGAAATATAATAAATCCGAAAACCATTATAAATATGATTACCACACTTTATTTCAATGTTCAACATGATATACGGTACTTTAGTAAGGTTTCTCAAGACGTAATTAAATAATACATTGTTCAGCTCATATTAATCAACTGCTGGATGAAGTCCTCCCACACATTTCGGTCACGGGGAGGTGAGGGGTTGATTGTACTTCCACGTGCTCGCAAGCAAGGATTGCTGACAGGACCGGTTCAGATATCACTCACCTCCGGCGTTCGCCATGGCTGGGAATCAAACGTGGTTATACCCAAATCAAAGGTGTAACGTGCTGACGATTGTGCCACCACTCCAGCACACTCAAGAGAAAACAGTAACGAAAATAAAGTAATAATTCTGAAACAGGCCGTGCATCGAGAAGTGTCCAATTAACAGTGTTAAAACCCAATTAATTGGCACGCTGATTGTGTGTGCGTGCCAGTGCTTCCTTCACAGACACATACCCTGCAAGGAATCCATCGTGTCCATGTAATCCTCCAGGCTGGGCTGCAGCTGAATGAGGCCTGGCTGGATGACGTCTGCATTGCTGGCGTGAGCTATGCAGATCGGGCAGACACACAGTGGGATAAATAAGATACCCTCAGCATACCAAGGCACGTGGTACACACATTACTCAAAGGAAGATTGTGAGGGTTGCTCATTTTTAATATGGGAGAGTGAGGAGTTGGGATCCATTTTTTCTCCCATGCATTTCCCTCAATATTTTTCATAGGGCACCAATGCGGATATTTTTTTTTATTGTGCTTAAAGACGACAGCAAAAGGGCAATAACTCGATCTAGAATACAATGAATCTTAACAATATTTGGAATGTATTAACTATGCCTTGATTCTTGATGCGCTATCGACACACTAATGCACAAGGATGGCGAACCAGTCTTGCTTTATTTACGGGATGCACACGACCAATGCTTAGTTCGAGGTCAACAGCCACAAGGACAAGCTGGGGCCAAGGGTCAGGAGTCTATGAGGTGAAGGCCAGTGTCAAGGCCAGTCAAGGCCGGGTCCTCTCGGCTCAGTCCAGTGTCAAGGCCGGTGCTCCTAAGCTGAGCCCTCTGACCGAGGCCACACACCCATGAGGCCAAGGACAAGGTCCGGGATAGGAGTCTGTGCTCTGGCCTCAAGGATATGTTTTAGCCAGTGCTCCAATGGCCCCAGAATGGCGGAATGTCTGCAGCTATAGAAAATGGCAGTTATACCATGCACAGATACACACATTTGGGTGTGGGCGGTTAATTGGTGAGGACTAATCTTGATTTGAAGCTTCCGTGACTGCAGGAATCCATACTCTTTGGTTCTTTCGGTAAAGTCATGTGGTTAGTTTTATTTTATTTCTAACTACGTGACTTTACCGAAAGAACCAAAGAGTATGGTCAGGACTGATATGTGAAAGCCAGATATGCAACGATGTTATGCACTGCAACATGCAAACTAGCTAACCGGCATTTAAATAAATAAATAAATATGATTCACTTGATAATTTTGTTTCATATTAAATAAGGAACTACTGTGTATAAACTAAAATAATGAGAGAAAATGTAACTATTTCATACTTGGTTTGCAAACTTACAATTACAAGAAGAAGAATTACATTCACGTAACAAACTTAGCAACAAATTGTTTTGCTATCATTAACACACTTTAGAAAACTGAAATAAGAATGCAAGAAACTTTGTATAATGTTGACAAACACACGATGCTTTTTCAAGAACTGAGCCATGCAAATGTGTTACTCAGAAATACGTTGCCAAGCATAGTGTTACAGTGTTCATTCAAAGATAATAATATAAAGACCCTGCCTCTCCTTTAGACCCTTTCAAAGCTAAATAATTAATGATTAATTTGCAGCGGCTGGCATTCTATTTTATTCTTTAGAATGGCAATATGTTCAGGACCTAAATGCCAATGTCAAGGTCTGCTAGCCACGAGAGGGCTTTCACACCTCTGATTAGCACGGTTGGCTGCGGAAGGCGTAAAACAAGTTTCACGTATACACATACATACATGACAGAGCTTGTGTCGTTTTTCTCTTCTTCCTCCGTTAAAGGAGCGCAGGCTACTGGACAGTGGTTTACTATTTGGTCCATAGTGTGCGTTTCATGGCCACAGTCGCACTTATGGCTTGTCTTAAATTGTCTATTTGTTACTGATGAAAACTGTGCATTACTGCTGTGCCAGTAATTGGTAGCAGGAGGCTTGCATGCAGTGAAACATCACTGCATGCAAACAATTTGCGGTGTGTGCTCCCCCGAGCAGTTCGCTAAACGTCAAAGTGTTATCATCTATTTTTGTTACTGAAAACATTTTCGATAATTGCGTGGCATCTGGAAAGGACCTCCTTTATTATTCTAGAAATGCCGCGTGTTTTGGAAAGCCAGGCCAGAGAAGTCAACCGTGACTAAAAGGGTGTGGTTTTTTTTATCATGGTTTTCTTTTAATACACACTGTGTCACAATAGCATCCAGCATATGGTGGTGAGGGTGGAGCGTTCTCGCACAGGCGTGGGTGTCAATTAGGCTTGTCACCTGTTCTGGCTTGACCTGGTTCAGTCCAGGAATTGGCTTCTGTGCTCAAGTGGCAGGAATTTATTTTGTTTTACCGCGATCTGGTTGCATTGTGATAATTGTTTTTTACCCTTTTATCTTGCAAAAAACTGACACCTTTTTTTTACAAGGAGTCATGTTTGCATTGACCACAATACCTGCGGTCGGAATGCAAAAACAAAACACAACTCTGATAATGTATGCACTGTCCTTGAAATTGATTGGTCCACACCCGAGACAGCTTTTCTTAGAGCCTAGTCTCACGTGGTGTTGGGCCAGATGACGCCAAAAGGCGCACGTCGTCATCTGGTCCAACACCATGTGAGACTAGGCTCTAAGAAAAGCTGTCTCGGGTGTGGACCAATCAATTTCAAGGACAGTGCATACATTATCAGAGTTGTGTTTTTTTGTTTGCATTCCGACCGCAGGTATTGTGGTCAATGCAATCATGACTCCTTGTAAAAAAAAGGTGTCAGTTTTGTTGCCTGATAAAAGGGTAAAAAAACAATCATCATATTTTGCTACTGGCAAAGGAGGTTCCAATGGTGGTTGCATTGTGTTGAACTTCATCAAAGTGCCACTGCGCAGTTTTGATACACCTAGAATCTTAGTCTACAGTGGAAAACGTGGCAATCCGGATGTCAACTGTAACCAACCGGTGGTACCAACAGCCTTAACCTACAACCAGTGAGCCGGAACAGCGATTGGCAAAAGGGCAGTGCTAATAAAAACATATGAAAGCATGACCAAGAGATGGCAGCGCAGCAATAGATTATTGGATCCCATCTGTGTGAGGTTTCATCTTCTTGGTTCTTTCGGTAAAGTCACGTAGAAGGGAAGTAATAAAATACTAAAAATAAAACATAATAAAATAATATAATAATATTATATTATATTATTTTATTATATTATTATATTATTTTATTATGTTTTATTTGTATTATTGTAGTACTTCCCTTCTACGTGACTTTACCGAAAGAACCAAGAAGATGAATCCCTGCAGTCACGAAAGCTTTAAATCGAAATGTGTGAGGTTTCTCCAGCTACTCCAGTTTCCTCTCACACATCAAACACAAAGTTCATAGAATTGGCCAAACAGCCCAATTAAGGACCTTCCTAAGCGAGATGATTAAGTCTCCGTGAGGCTTTCCTAAGACAAAAAAAATCCCATTATTCTTATAATAATAATGATCAGCAATGGTCAATCCACTGCTGGATGAAAGCCTCCCAAGCAGTCGCCATATCTCATGAACCTGTGAATGTAAAATCATTTATTCTCACAAAGGAATTTGTTCATGAATAAAACACGTTGACCGATAGCTGCGGATGGATGTTGTTAAATTTGCACGGTGATTATGGCCTCGCTATAAAACCGTGCTGTAAAAACCCAACTTCATCTCCGGACGTGTTGAATGCCATCAGTCAACGTGATCCCAAATATACTCTTGCTTCGACCTTCACGTTCGTCACACGGGGATTGTGAGGACACTTAGAACATCAAAACACTCGCAGGTATTTACACCGTGCACATGGGGTTTGTAACGATTCATGTCGAGTCATCGATTAATATCGATTCATCTATGAATAGAGTTATTATTTAAAGCTTGCAATGAATGCATCCCACTGCGTGTGCAAGAATACATTTTTCCTATTTTGTACAAGTTGTATATACATTTGGATAACATGGTTCACACAGCCAATAGAGGATCCTACATTCACCACAATGTTAAACAAATTATATATTCTTGAATCACGATGACTCCCCAAAATCGCAACAATTTATCGTATCGCCCGGGAAGCCAATTGTGACACCCCTATTGCATGTTGATTTGCATTCTACAAAACGGGACAACCCTCACACGGAACACCAACATCGTGAAAGCGCAACATTACACATCCAACAGCCAGACACTTTTTGGTTTCACATATTTGCTTTCATCACTGCAACTACACCACAGGCAGTCGATCGGCAGGCCGCGGTGTGGTGGGGTAAAAGGGTGGGTGCTCTAACCCCTTCCAAGACGTCTGACCGTCGTGGAAGAGTAAACCGAGTATCCTTTCGAGGGGGCTCCCAAGATATCCCTCGTGCGGAGGCCCATCCATCAGCAGTGACGCGAGCAAAGCAATGGAAGGGCTACACATTGCACTACAAGTGGACATTGATCGCTCTGTAAGCCGTAATTTTACAAATCATTGCTGACATCTGAGCTCGTTTGTGGAGAATGTCAACGCACCCATGGCTGCGGTTAATTAGGAAGTTATGCTCTTGAGTGAACTTCTGAAAAATGCGATGGTAGATAATGTACCGTTTACAGAGAACCAATTTGACCCTCACAAATCTAAACCCACAACAAGCACCTACATAGCTTGTGTTTCAACTCTGTAGATAAACATGTGTTTTTATAAAAGCATTGCTAATTTACTGAATTGTATATTCAAGTGGTAGAAATTCTACATCACCAAGCCAGGGACCATTCTCTTCCAATACAAAAGAAGTACTTACATTTTTTCAACCTCTGAAGGTGATAGGTCAAGTTTCCCTCAGACTGGAAATTGAGCTCACAGCCTCATGATTTTGAGTTATGTATTGTAACTGCAGTGCCACTTGGTAATACAGCAGAAGCTCAATAATCAGTGTTGATATGGGAAGGACGATGTCGCGGATCCTGTAATCTATGGTGTATCGCGGAGGGTTACACCAAATAATCCGGCGATGCGGTGTGCTGTGAATTATGGGAGGAAAGAGCTGCGTGGTTCCATTAATCTGTGAAAATATTGTGGATTGTAGGATAAGCATGGCACAGGACTAGTGGCCACATTAATCTGCGATAAATTTGTGGATTATGAGGCTACGAATTTTTTTCAGACCCAAATGGCACAAATCTGCCATATAGGTGTATGTAATTTGTCTATGCTAATGCAAAACAAAACATTAAAATTGCAAAATATATATATTTTTAAATCCTACCTCTGTGTCTTCCCTGTAGTTCTGCTCCTGCAGCCGTGCCCCCCACTTCTATGGATTGTGGTGTCCGGTCCGTGAAGTGTTTTTAATCCGACGCAGTTTGCCATGGATATTGAGGCATTCACGAACTGCCAATAATCCGTCAATTTACAGGGATTTGCGGATTATTGAATGATGGATTACTGTATTTTCTGCTCTAATACCATTAATTCCTATGATTTAACATATTGGTATTCGTAACATCGTTATACATCATATATTTGACATGTACAATGTTAGATATAGTGTTTTATAGCCAAAGCAGTTGTTATTATTTTTCTGAAAATTAATGTTATCGAATAGTCAAATGTACACGTGACAGGGGCCGACTGTAGCTTTTTAGAGGCCTGGGGAAATATTAATAAATGAGGCCTCCTTGGATTTTTTTAGCCCACCCCCCCCCTGCCCCCCCCCCCCCTCAGATCTGAGGCAAATGGCAAACTGCCCCAATCGGCCCCATCCTATCTCTTTACGTCCCTGACACTCAGTCTGTTGCTAAATGCATTCTCAGTGCAGCAGCAGCAGCAGCATCAATGTACCAATTTCACGTGGGTTTGGCCACGCGAAGCTGTGCTGCGCCAGGCTTGAGAAGAGCGTGTCACTGAAGTCCATGATCATGGTGTCCAAGTGCAGCGTCCACGCCGACTCGTCCTGCTGGTCGGACGACTGCGCCTGCTGTATCGAATGTCCCAGTGCCACGTCATCCTGGGCGCGACAAGCGTGGGGGAAAGAAGAGTGAGGGGACAGGACTGCCATGGTATGGCGATGTTACGATATACAGTAAAACCTTGGATTGCGAGCATAATTCGTTCCGGAAACGTACTTGTAATCCAAAGCACTCGTATATCAAAGCACTCGTATATCAGTTGTGATCACGTGACGCTCGGAAGACAAAGCGTATACACGTACTACTCGTATTGCAAGACCTCGCTCGTTTATCAAATTAATATTTATTTAAAAATGTTGCTCGTCTTGCAAAACACTCGCAGACCAAGTTACTCGCAATCCAAGGTTTTACTGTACAGTACGGTAGAGGTCAAGTTGCAACCCTGAACTTGCTTGCTTTTTTTTTAATCCTTTATATTAAGTTCCCTTGCTTGCTTGCTTGCGTGCTTGCTTGCTTGCGTGCTTGCTTGCTTGCTTACGACCGTGCAAATCTTTCGGTCGTTTTTTAACCCACTTCCCGTGATCCAATCGAGCTGACATTTTGCACACAGACTCGTTGTGCGAGACAATTAATGTTCGTGAACAATTTTTTCCAAAATTTTACACTGTTTAGGGAAAACAAATTAAATATTTAATTACCAATTGCTTAATACTGGCAGACAATCATCTGACCCATAGGTGGCAGCCATCTCAAGCCAGAGGACGAGAAGACTCTAGCCGCCACGCATATAAAGAATTTATAGTGAAAAACTTTGTTTTTACGGGTTTACTTGTTACTTACTTGCTCACACTACTGCGAGCAGAAGGATCTCCTCTAAAGGAAGCCCTAGAGAGAGCCTTTACAGAATATTTTTGACAACTCTAAAATATGGGAATACCCACATATAAAAAATTTAAATTGCAAAATGCCCACATTTTACCCCACCACGAACGACCGGGTGATCGACTCACTCGTATGAGGTAAGGTCCATGATAATCTTATAATTTGTTGGGCAACATATTGTTGTACGATGATTACAGTACGTAATTTATTTCAGTATTTTATTTCCTGACCAAATATTTATGAAACAATAAACATAATTAAAGTTCTCAATAAATTAGATATCATCCATTAAATGAGTGTTTTGCAATGGAGTAATTGACGTTATATATAAATTATTTAGCTATTATGTAATGGATAGAATATGCATAATAAGCATTAGAATTTGTATACGATACATAAAATGATTAGAAGACTCATGGCAGGCTGATAGAGAGTGAACTGCAGCTGAAGAACTTCAAGTATTTGTCATTCGTACTAAGAGTACTGCAAAGCACGTAAAAAAATGTGAAACAATTACAACGCTACGGGAAACTGATATCGCAATAACATATCATGATAATTGATATCAGATTGAATCGTGAAAAATTATTTTGTGGCAGCCCTACTCAAGAAGCTGATGTGAACATGCATCAGTTGGGCCAGCAACAGTCGGTGTTTACGAGTATCATTTATCCCCGAGACAAACTTGCAGTATCGAAAATAAGATTTTTCTATGTAAAATAGTCGTATAGCTGCCCCGCATTTTTAATATTTTCACAGCAGTTTTTTTATCGTTGAAACAAAAACATTCCCTTATTACTGCCACTGACAAATGGAGTTGACTGGCATGCTGCTGAGGCACACGGTTCAAAAATGATTTACACGTGCAATTACCAACCTTGGCGAGACTTGCCAGCTCATCATCCTTGACTCTCTGCAAATGCATCAAAGTTTAAATAGCGTGAGGCACCGTAATAAAGTTACTTAAATTGTCAGTCGCAATTTTTTTTATTGAGAACATTCATTAACATAATTGGCTACAATTGAAATTACGTTATAGGCCGATGAAAGGCAGCACGTGCCTTTTTTTGTACGTGTGCTAAACCGAGCCACTAAACAGAAATAGCGAACATAACTCAAGTCCTAGAACCCAGCCGGTGTTCAGGAGCTCCGATGGGCTGAGCCTTCAGCCTCAGGAGGTGGAAGAGATCTCTGACAACCAGAGCCGGCCCTAGACCTTTGGGGGCCCTAAGCAAAATTTGGTTGGAGGCCCCTTTGATGTATGATTTTTTTCACCCACTCGCTAGCAGTGACTCTAGGGGGCCTTCTGCTGGCCACGGGGCCCTTTGCAATTGCAAGGGTCGCTTAGTGGCTGGGCCGGCTCTGCCGACAACGTTCCCGCGTTGGTGGCGCCGCCCGCCTGTAATACGGCACTCTGGAGGCAGCGAGATGGGTTGGCGGATTGCACAAATGTTGCGAAACGCCATTCCCTTGGGCGTCGAGGTGCCATAGCCTGGCTCGCAGCAAGTGGGACCAATCGCCATCTGTTTCGGTCTGTACGGTGAGAGAGTGTTGCCCTCCTCGAACGTGTGGGTTTTCTCTGGGTGCGCTGGTTTTCGCCCACTTATGAGTATAAACTCTCAATATTAATTGGCTGAAAGCATCTTATGATAAAAAAAACACCCAACGCAGGACCCTCCTGAAAAGAGTCCTATGATTCAGTGTGGTCTTTGTGGATAATTACGTAAACTAACATATTATAATACTGTTGTTATTATCATTACTCGCCTTTTGCCCGTCCAAGGACGGGTGTATTGCAGTAAATCTGAAACTTGCAAGCGCAAAGCAGCCCGCGACGTGATATTTATTGCATCAATTCGTGTGCAATTTGTAAGGGTGCGGTGACACAGACCTATTTCATTTTAAGGTTACAATCCCTTGTTCATCGTGACGTCCTTTTTACTTCTATGTCTCAACAGCGTTACGGAGATCACGTGGCGTGAGGCTTCTGCCTTTGTAGTGAGGGTTGTGAGTTGACGCCGAGGAGGGGGGAGGAGGCGCCTCGCCCCCCCCCCCCCCATGTGGAGTGACGTCACCCGCTAATTATTATTAATGAAGGGGGGGGTGTCCATTTGGAGGACGTCACCTGTTCGTGATTATTAATGAGGGGGGCTGTTTGATGTGGAGTGACGCCACCTGCTCATGGTTATTAATGAGGGGGGTTTCTCCATGAGGAGTGACGTCACCTGTTCATGATTATTAATGAGGGGGGCTGGTCGACGTGGAGTGACGTCATACGTGGGACACACAGACATTCTTGGCTCATTATAGTAGTAAATTATTATGAGTTTAAACACTAGGTTATAATTTAGTCATTCATTGAATGCGGGGGTTAGGATTTATCAAAGAAGGAATAGACATGTACAAGCCACTGTCAATCCACTGCTGGATGAGGGCCTCCCCACACGATGCAGGTCATAGTGGTTATTTGGTCATACTTCACCGTGCTGGTCAATGCCATTTGGTCAAGGCAGAGAGCATCGCTGTGAGAGCATAGTACCGTAGTACAGGACGATGGGTTGTATGCACTGCCCTCTGCTGCCCACCATACAGCCCTACAGCCTAGAACACCCGTTGTGAATGATGTTCATCTATCAGAGCACCATCGAGACCCATTTGGTCAAAGGCTACAGAGCTATATATATACATGTTATGGCACTGTACACAAAGTACTCTTAGTAACAAATATTTATAGATGTTCTGGTCAGTAACATTGTGACCACATATAATTGACAAAAACAATATTCTACAACAATCCTAAGAGGGGCATTATTCCCTTTGTAAAGTAATGACGCCGTAGATTTCTTCCACTAATAAAAACAAATGAACCGCACTGCAGGCCGAGTTCGTGTGAGATGTCTCCTGACCAGTGGCGGCTCCTGCAACATCTCTCAGGGGGGGCAAATGTCTGGATGATTGATAAGAATAAGGTCCATCCATGCAATGGATAAATTAACAGCTTAAGCATGTAAAGGCAACTTCACTTCTTTAATATTAATGAAAAATAAAGTGACTCTAACAATACATCTTCGTTGTTTCTATACTCACTATTATTACAATCCACTCAGTTTCTTTTATTAAATATTCCACTAGGTGGCGACAAATAATATTGTTGACTGAAACGTGCTTACGTATGATGACGTAAGCACGTTAGTGCGAGCCCTCCCGGAAGCCGTAGAGAATGCATTGCAGCGCCCGCCGTTCGAAAAAAAAACATCTTTGAATGTAAGTCTATGGGAACACTCTGGGCGATTCTCAGCCAGAGTGAAATCGCCCAAAAAGAGGCGGTACTCCACAGAACGTGACATGACTCTGATTGGACTATATCCAGAGGCACAGTAACGGCTCGCGTAACTCTGTGGTTGAATGAGATTGGTGGTGCGTCGCCCAATCGCCCTAATGAAGAAACCGCCCCTGCTCCTGACTCAATTTTCCTGCCGCAGTTTTAGCAGTTCCAAAACTAGAACCCTGAACGGCGCTCGAGCCAAACTCTTCGTTCCACATCGATTTTTCCCACTTCTGTGATCTCTCCTCACGCCACCCGCCGTTGTGTGGGAGGTCTCACTGAATGTACACACAATGGAGGCTCACACGCATTTGCTCACCCGTTTTTTGAAGTAGATCCTCCAGTTGTGGTATTCCTTGATGACAATTTCAATGCGCCTCTTCCAGTACTTTCCTTCAAGTATATTTGCCTGCCACAGCACACCCAAGGTTACCGTTTGTTTAATTTCCAGCCAATCCACGGCTGATGAACGTTTGGCTTATTGGGGTGTTGTTGGACCATACATCACCAGCCTGGTCAGAAAAAGTTGATTGAAAGGGGCTAAAGCCCAAGGGCTGATTCAGATATCACTCGCCACTGATGTTTGCCATTGAGAGAAACACACTCAGGTCACCTGGTGCATGGCGCAGTGCGCTAGCCATTAGAGCACACTGCTCTCTCCCCAGGCTACTATTAGGGGATCATAATGGAAAGCGCTGAGTGTAAGAACAGCATCGTCAGCTGCTGTTGCTCAGCGTGAGGGCGAGGAGGAGGTAAGATGGTACTTATTAGAACATTTAGAAACTGCTTGGGCCAATCTTAGAGCAGGCTTCTTATTTGAGCTCAACGTGCAAAGCATCTTTTTGCGTGACACGTCGTTTACCAAGTTTCCAATTAACTTTTCTATTCGAATAAGTTATGTGCTTCCAATAAAAGTTCTTTTGAGAATCAGTACGATGGATAAAACATACGCATGACCTTCCAAAATAGCGTATCCCACTTTCGAATAGGATACAAATGTAATCGTCCTTTATTATTCCTCAAATACACGCATTTAGACACGTAGTGTATAGGGTTTTAGCTGAAATAAGTTTTATGGGGTGGATTCCACCCGACTACAGACCATTATGATCAGGACACCATTGGAAATAATGCATTAATCACAGCACACAATACCAGAAATGGCCATTCAAGATAATCTTCTCTCTTCTGAAAAACATGAAGTTACTTCATTCATTCATGAATAAAAGAAAGGCCCATTTTGATTTAAACAGCGTATTACTCTGCTTTGATAAAAGTATAAGCAAAAATATGAAATTATCGTCAACAAATCTAAACTCGGTCATGTGTTTTTTTAACAATTACATTATATTTCGTACAGTGTGACAGGATTGACAATTTTAACAAAACATTTAACATTTTAATTCGCCAAATGTTGCATTACAATTCGTGAACCCCTTCTCACCATCACCAATGTACGCACATATGTTGAACTTCTTTCGCACCGTACGTAGCCAAGCGTGCTAATGTAGCGGCTATGAGTGCATTTGAATAATAATGACGATGATAGCACACGAAATAATCAGGCTTATCGTTCCAAAAATAACACGAACAGCGGCGTAAATTACCTCTGGCTTAAGATGCACGAGGGCGTCGTGTCCATCGAGCGGCGTGACGAAGTGGCACACGGGGTTATCGCGTCGCTCCACATCTGCGTCGTGGCAAATAAAACGAGACGTAAAACAAAGAACAGCGGTGAGTTTTTGACATTTCTTAGCGTGTGTGCGGTCCATGTGTTTTATGACATCCCATTGAGAGAGAGAGAGAGTCGATAAACTGACACGAGTATCGGTGGTGGGCCATTATCGCTTTGGCTGATTAACACGACTTCACTTCTTTTTTCCTGCACTGCAACTAAAATGTTTTTATTGCTTTATCACATAAGCACTTTAATACTTAACGACCCCAGCCCTTTAATGCCAAGCACTTCGTTTTTCTACGAACGCTAATGCACTGTGTATCACGTTTAGTCGTTAACAGTGATTTAAACACGTTTTCTCAGATTTTATTTGTGCTAGGCCTGCTTGCCTGGGGGTGTTTATTTAAGTTGTGCGCTCTTCGTAGGCTATTACCAAATAGTTCCACGCGAAAAAAAAAGCAAATTCAGCGAAACTGCTGCGATACTTATTCGTCTTCTTTACAACGCATTCCCAAATGTGCTCTCGGCATCACCGTGAGATGAAATGTCCATTTGGAACTCTTGCAAAGGGATCCATCACCTCGAGGGGAGAAGGAATTATTGCAGAGGTTAATTTTGACAGCCCTTCAAGTGACCGCCTATCGCCACCAGGAGTCCTCTTACTTTCCTGCACACCCTGCCATAAGGAGACCTGCATGAGATGTCTGTCAATGTAAAAAATGTGTAATTCTCAGAGGTGAAAATTTGCCAAATCAAGTGGCAAACCGAAGTCCATACGATAGGGTTTTTTTTTATTTATTGCGTGCAGTCATTGGTTATGAGACCATCAACTCTCTATACTTGAGAATCCAGTTTAATACTGGTAGGAACCTCCTGGTTACACCAGCCCACAGGGGATTATTGTGTCCGTCGTGCAGGGAGGGGCTGGGTGGGGAGGGGAGGGTGGGGAGGGTGGGGCTGGGTGGGGAGGGTGGGGAGGGGCTGGGTGGGGCTGGGTGGGGGGTGGGAGGGGTGGGGCTGGGTGGGGAGGGGCTGGTCACCCCGTGGTGCCCTTATAAAACTCAACGTTTAATCTACTCACGCCGGCTTGTGCCCGACCTCACAGTCGGGCATATTTGCGGAATACACCACGCCGCCGTTGACCCTGGCCATTGACCGAGCAACCCAACGTTCCTACCAGCTCCCTCCGCAGGAATGTGTTAATGTGTGGCTGAATCCCAGATGCAAAACCAGGATCTCAGTACTGTAATGTGGATAAGCCCACTCCATAGTATTGCAATGTGGATTTTTTTTTTTTTTACATTTTCAGGAATGCTAATTATTTTGCTTGCGAGTACGAGATACGTCTCTGTTATGGAGAGACGTGAGGAAGCTGGGCTGGAAGTGTGAGGTTTAACGGGCTAAGGGGGCTCTGCCAATTTGAGAACGGTAACGTGTGCTGATAAATAGATAACGCAGTCCATCCTGTGGTATATTGATTTTTCATTCGAGATGTAGATAATTAAAGCAACACATTACTGAATGTAATTACCCAGAATGCACCCCGATTCCATCAGACCTCAGAAATTGAGCAGGGTTGAGCCTGGACAGTGCTTAGATTGGTCACCACCACCATGCACATTAGACCGGTGCAGTAAGGCGTGGTTGTCAGTAGTGGGCAGTGCAACAACATCCACTGGCGTTATGTGATCCTCCCCACCTTCACCAACCTGCACTGACCAGCGTGGTGAAGTATGGTCAAATAACCATCAGTGTCTGCACGTTCGTAATTGGACTGACAAACGGGCTGCACCGGTACTTACCTGTGCAATACTCATAGTAAACTGCTGTTGTTTTTAAATCCTTTATATTAAGTTTGCTTGCTTGCTTACGACCGTGCAAATCTTTCGGTCGTTTTTTAACCCACTTCCCGTGATCCAATCGAGCTGACATTTTCCACACAGACTCTATGGCGTGACAATTAATGTTCGTGAAAATTTTTTCCCAAAATTTTACACTTTTTAGGAAAAAATAAATTTCACTAACACAATCATATATTTTTCCTAAACACAGAAAATTATTCTGGATGTGTGTCAACACACTCAAAATAAAACCGATGCCACGCATATAAAGGATTTATAGTGAAAAACTTTGTTTTTACGGGTTAATGTTTTACCTCCTGGGCGTGAGCGTGGGCACATGGAACTGACAACGACGTCTGCCCCGTAATTGGCCTCACGCCTGCCTCGCCGGTAACATTAGCCTCGGAGATACTTAAAGCGATCCGTCCACGTGCAGCCAACTGCACTGTGTGTTTGCTGCGAGTGAGTGGGGAAACTGGCGAGTGTGCGCGTAATTGAACTCTGCGCTAAAAGCAGCGGTGGGAGGGGGGGGGGCTCTTTTGGCAAAAGTTCACTGAGCCACCAGGCAATCACAACAAGCGAACAACCTTGCAAGCAATTGACGCTCTCCAGCACCACGTCAGTGAATGACATCAAATCTCTCCACCCACTGCACTCCGCAAACATTACACCTGCCACTATTGATTGCGAAGATTACTTCCTACACATTGCTCATGTAAGTGACTGAAAGTAACAGGATATACGGATTTTCCTTAATTTTCATAAGTACTCCTCCATATGTTTGCTCTGTGGGATAAATTTTTGCAACTTTGGTAAACAAAGCGACTACATCGAAACTAACGAGAAAATCACCTGGATATAGTTGAGATGTCCTTAATCAACGTTACCAAGTGAGCTGAGTTAAGTACAGCTGAGGTGGTCTTACCAGTGAATGGTTGTAATGTCTCAGACAGAAATCGGGCCAGTTTGTAGGTGGGCGAGTCAATGGTGGAGACGATAGGACGAAGGGGCGTACCCTCTTCATGGATGTTTGGTAAGCCATACAATCTGGGTGGTCTAGCAGCAGATGGTTTTAAGGAAAACCGCTTGGTTGGTTCGATTAAAGATGTCGAATCAGTGATGATATTGTTGGTTTTCGTAACGAGACTGTTGCTAGGATCTCTTTCAATTGTGGTATAGCTACCATCATTAAGTAGGTCCAGAATGTTGTTACTATATGTGGTTTTGTCCATGATGATTGTGGCATTGCCCTTGTCGGCTGAGAGGATGACGATGTTTTTGAGGATTGCAGCGATTTCCGATCTTGCCAAGTCTGCAGTGATGTGTCCTAAACCCTTAAGGGCTCCGTCGACCTGGGCAATGATATCATCCACTGGGATGTGTTTAGGGGTGACTGCGAAATTCAAGCCTAGAACCGATTTTAGGTATATATCAATAACACATACATTTTCGGGATGGCAAGGTTGCCCTAATTAACACCCCGCCTCTCCTCTTCATCTATCGGTCTCTGGGAAAAATGTGTTGAGATTTTGTCAATGAAGGTTGCAAGCTTTTGTGCACATTTGCAAACCACCCTCCAGGTGCCTTCAACGCACCTGTCAAGGCAGAGACTTACACTGTATGTGCCAGGCTCGCCAGATGGCATTGTTCAGTCGGATCTTGTCTCTCCACAGCAGCTTTAGACCCTTGAAATTCTTCCACTTCGGTGAGACGAGCCGCGCACTGCTACGAAATGCGAACGTACGAAACCCCAAGTTAGTACTGTAATAAGCACGTTCTAGTCTTAAATCACGTGTATTCATCTGTGATAATGCCCCCATGACCAACAACAGTGTCGAAGATTGTCTTTTCACCAAAGTTGTGTGAGGTTAGCGTCTTCTGCAACTGTTTAGCGAACTTTGTTGAAAACTCATTCCCCCTCTAGTGGAGAGCCTTCTCTCAGCAGTGATATCAGCAGGCAATTGCATGGCCTGCACCTTTGCCCATTGGTTTTGTCTTTTGCTTACAAGCTCCATGATGCATCTGCTTATTTTTTTTAAATAAACACAACTCTGTACGTAAAACTTGATTCAAATGGATGTTGGCCTTTATGGGTTTGATGGATATACAAGTAGGCCGCATTTACGATGATAGAGTCAGCAATTGAGTAAAAATGCTATACCCTATATAATATGTAAATAAAAAAACAATACATGCACAGTATATATACATACTCTGTGGATTGTAAATGCTATTTAGATTACAAAAAAAAACAGGAACGATCAAAAAAATGCATATCCAGTATGCATGTAATATGTTGTGACAGCAATCTGTCTCTGTTACGTATGTATGGATGTATGTTAAACTTCTTTCGCACCGTATGTAGCCAACCGTGCTAATCGGAGGTGGACAACAAACTGAATACAAAAATCAGTTCTAAAAAAGTTGAGTTTTTAATTTAGCTACGTCTAAGTTTTCCTCCAGTCCTGATTTTCTCATACTCCTGACTTCAAGGATGCTGTCCTAAATTATACAAATTCAAGGATTATTTTCGGTTGGGGCAATAATACACCACAAGAGACAAAACATTCAAGGTGTCAGGGTGGCAGGATGGTATCTACCTCGCCTGGTACAGGAGGTCGTGGGTTCGATAACGACCCTGACGCCTGCTGTATATTTGCAGTTTGCATGTCCTCCCCGTGGTTGCGTGGATTTTTCTCCGGGTCCTTCACATTCAGGACAATGCGTTTACAGTATTTGGATGCTATCAATTTCCACACGATAAGCCACTTCGCTGCTCCTTAATTTGTGGCCAGGTTGCTTCTGAAAAAGAGTTCTACAACTCAGTGGGCCTTATCTAGTTAACAAAAAAGTTTACCTGTGGTTCTCCGCTCTTCTGGAATTGACAGATGTTCGTCCAATTACATCTCGCCGTTTATTTGCACCTCAGAGGTGGCAACCCGAGTTACGAGTGTCAACATCACTCGTGTATGTTTGTGCATCCATAAATAAATAAAAATATGCTATCTATGTAAAAACTTGACTTCAACAGATGAACACAACACTGTGGTGCAAAGCACCCTGGGATTCGTGTTAAGTTTCGTGCTACCGAAGACACATTTGGGCATTTGCATTCGCGTTTGATTCTTGCCTTTGAATTGTCTCTTGAGCCAGATAAAGCGTTTGAGTTGGGCAACAACAAAACTGTTCTCCCAGCGGCTCGCAAATGGAGCGCGCAGCGGTTAATGAGTAACGAAGGCTTTCTGGTGCTGTTCCAAAACAAACACTTGAGGGGAGATAAGAGGGCGGCAGATGTTACCCATGAGGAGGGCACATGCATCGAGGTTTGTAACGTGTTCACGAGGTTCTGTCCAACAAGATAATAATACATTTCAACTTGTAACGCCCACAGTATTGGAGGCATGAGGGACTATAGACAAGCAGGAAGGCAGTCACGTGGTGAGCGGGCACCAGCAATCGCCCAAGGTCTGCGGTCCTCCATATATGACGGTGTTATTGGCCAATTATTGGCCAATTAATGGTTGTTCACATGTGGGAGAACACTGGAGCATCCTGAGAAAACCTACGTATGCGAGGGGGAAACACTCTATTCCATACAGATGGAGCAGGTGGAGTCCACTATTTGCTGTACTATACTGCCTTCATTTAGATGCACAAGAGTGCAGTTACACGTACGTATGATTAAGAGCCTAAACGTAGCTTTTGTGACACTGTTATCTTTCAAAAACAGCACATTACTTTACATACGTCATTAAATTTTCACTTAATAGTTGGCTGTAATCATCTCGGGATTTAATGTAAAAAAACACCAATTTTACTTGTAGTAAGAGGTTATGATTAATTTAACCAGCTACGGAGGGAATCGTTATCAGAATGACTATAAAATACAATGTTGGGGCCACTCCACCACCCTTATGAAAGTCCTGCCAACAATATACACGCACAACTCACCTGCCAAACCCATCTGTCGATCCAGTGCTGAGTGATGGTCTCACCCCCAAGCTATGTTGGGTAATGGGGGTTGTTGGGCCAGACTTTGACCACCCTCGGTCAGTGTGAGTTTGTGAACGCGGCAAACGTAGAATGTAGGAGCAGAGCAATGGGTGTTTGTGCATTGTCCCTCTGCTGCCCGTCAAATTACCCCACACTCATCCTGTAACCTCGTGGTTTTTGCATCCAAGCTCGATCCGCTATTCAGGCCCAATCCCAGCTCATCTTCAAAAATTGTAAGTTATCCAGGGGCGGCACTGCGAAGCTTCCCAGATCGGGGACACTGGCTGGCTGATTTTTGTCCCCCACCACCCCCCCCCGTCGAGTATTTGCAACGTGAATGAGGGGGACGGGGGGCAATGGCTTACTAAAGGAACAGTGAATGAGGAATGAGTGTTCTGAACTTGTGTGGTTTACGAATGGTCGTTGTGCCCTCAGTGAAAGATGCACAGTGTGTGTGGAGGGGTGGGGGCCACATCGCTTGAACAAGCCACTGGGCTGTAACTGGAATTGCTTCGCAGATTCGTGAAGGATTCTTAATGGATCCATTGCCTACACCACGCCATGCCACAAATAGGCGCGCTTGAAACGTGATGAAATGCTGTGTTGTCATGTCATCACTCGGGCCATGCCCACGGGACACACAGCCCATGTTGCCACGAACGTACGAGCCATGCTGTCGTAACTCCTGACGTTTATATTCACTTAATGCAATGCACTTCAGTCTTTCCCATTGTACTCATGACAAAGACCTCCCCAGCCCACAACCTATTGCCTTAACAGACTCTTGAGGCAAGCGCTCTTAGCGAGCGCCTACGAGTGTATGCAGTTTGAGAATGATCACAAAGATTGGGATGGCACGCTGTCATTAGAACAGAAGCTACAAATTAACAGCGCTATGACGAGAATGACAAGAGCCCCCTTGATCTGTATAAACAAGACAAACTATGCTAACAGAAAACTCACGTACAGTGCTCTGATTCTTTTATGCATTTTAGAATGTACCTTTCGCTCCGCCTTTCATGCGACGCACTTTTCTCTCTTTGAAAACCAATGTTTGGGGGTGCATCTTATTATCCGGTAGCTGTATGTGTGAGACCAGATTTGTATAACTTCAGTGACACGGGGCACACATTTTGGGTGCGTGTCTCTTTTTTTAGGGGTGTTTTATAATCCGGAACTGTGGTTCAATTCAGGAATGAATTCGAGATAAGCTAAACAAAGTTATTTTACTTTACGTACATTGCAAACATTTGATATACTTTTCATAAAATTGCCTGGTGATAGTGTTACTCAGTTAAGGTGCCATTTTGGGTGGGTTCTTTAAACCTCCGTGAATAAAATCCGACAAATATGAGTTACATTCCACTACTTAGATAAAAACTACATTTGCATGTTTTACCTATTGTTGTTTACATGAACAAATATGAAAATAGGAAAATGTTACTACCTGTCATGTCCAGACAAATTCACTGCAACCTGAATCGTAACAGATATTTTTGTCCTGTTAGATCGCCACGTGAGTAAAATTCCGATGTGTGTCGTACACCCTCCGCCACCTGACACGGTACAAATAAATAAAGTTTGGCAAGTGAACAAACAGGCCTGATGTTATTGCTTGAGCACACCGTACGCTGGAGAGCAATTCACAACACTGAACAACGATGTACCTACAGTGATTGTAGGGGCTACATAACTTAACACTTGGGTGTCTTGTTGTTAAGCAAAGCAGGTGTTGCACCTGGATAGCTCTCCCACACATCGTGTGTGGTGATGTAATAAAAATGGCTGTATTTATTCACGTCATTACTTTATATACAGATGTAGTGACATAGAATTAGCCATGTAGCAGCATAGCGCTGGCTGCTGGCGGGGAAGGGGACCTGCGGCTTACAGCAGCCCTGACGTCAGCAGGCCACGTGATACACCAGAGGAGATATCTGGGGAAGTGGTTACAGAAGGGACACGTGGGGGAAGCCCGGGAACCCGCTGGTAGGTTCTAGAGAAGGGGAGTGGCCGGGGCGGAGCGAGGCCACGCTGGGGGCATAAAAGGGGGGCCCTGAGCGAGAGCTCGGGGCTGTCGTTTGGCGTGGGATCCCCCTCGTGCTGTTGAAGGTCGTCGCCATCGTCGTTGTCGTCTTGTCGCCATCGTCGCTGTCGTCTTGTCGCCATCGTCGCTGTCGTCTCGTCGCCATCGTCGCTGTCGTCTCGTCGCCATCGTCGCTGTCATCTTCACTCGATATTGCGCTGCTAGACGGTAGTTGGCTGTCTCGGTTCAGCGCCGTCAGGGTCAGACGGCTAGCGTTGTGTATAGGCTTGAAACCCACGTAGAGTTGTGTATAAGCGAACGACAGAAGAGCGTGTACCAGCGTAGGGTGTGTATTGTGCCGAGGGTGCTCGTTAAATCTAAATAAGTGCCTCCAAGTCTTCGCGTCTCCGACCAAGTCACTACACATATACAGTGCGATTCAAAAAATGTTAACACTTATACGGGCCTATCGTTTTTAATGGAAAAAGAACGGATCATATAATGTAACATGATAACAAATGTATGTTTATAGCTTTAAAAAAGTCAAAGAGTCTCTACTTGGTCGCCATCATTGTTAACACGTGCCTGGAATCTTCTCCAGGTGGTCTCCAGAGCCCGGAGGCACATTTCTTGTGGTATTGTTGCAATTCTCAAAAGTGTTCACATTTATTTAGAGCACCCTGTATATATATGGCTGTGTCCGGTGGACGAGGGACGTACAACACACATCGGCATTGTACTCGTCGCGATCTGACCCAGGTCCATGACACATCCAGGGAACAAATGTGTGACACTCTCCTGAACACAATGGGCCATGGACATTAAACATATTTTTATCGTGAGACATACATGTTGTCTACTGCACGTACTCATGCAGAACTGTATTGAATACCAACATATTTTATCTTTTCAATTCAGCATACAGAAATCACCAAATGTATTGGGGCCCTTCTAGTAAAATGGAAAGTTGGGTCTTAAAATATGTGGTTGTTGATCTTCAGTTGTATGTATTCGTTGAGGATAAATGCTTCAAGAGTTTCATAAACATTTAACGACCACATTATTTACTTACGAGCAATAAAATAGCATTTATATACCCAGGAAAGCATCATAGCGTCTCAAGGCTAATTTTTATCGGGGTGTTTGAACAGTGCCATTTAAGAATATTTTGTATGTTGAAGGAAACCAGAGTACCTGGAGAAACCCACCTACTGTATATGAAAACACGTAGTTGGCTTTTGCAACCAATTGTATTCGTAATAAAGGTTTTGTGGGTTAGATTGCGTAAGTATAAATGTGTCCTTAAACCGCCACCACCCGACACAGCCAATTAATAAGGTTCATGACGTACACAAAACTAATTAGTTACTACTTCAGAACACCATCGAGCATCATCGGACGATTTTGCCAAAATTCTGATAAAATCGCCCGATGATGCTGGATGTAATTACTAGCAGGACGTCGTACTCAGAATGTAAATGTTGTGCATTTACTCTCCAACCCACACTGCTGGACTGCAATAGTGACTAATTGGCACGTTTTATAATACAGTACAGGTTTTTTTGTTGGGTTAGATAGCTAAATATAAATGTATCGTTAAACCGGCTACCATCCGACACAGCCAATTAGTAAGGTTTGTCAACAAGATGATGCCGGTTGTAGTTACTGGCGAAACGTCGTACTCAAAATGTAAATGTTGTGGATTTTCTCTCCAACACACCGGTGTGCTGTGAGAGTAACGGAATTGGCATGTTCTGTTTACGTAATAAAGCTTACTAATTGGCTGTTTTGGGTGGTAGATGGTTTTAACGACACATTTATATTTACGCGACCTAACCCAATAAACCTGTATTATGGATGATATCGGTGGCGAAAGCCTATGTGTTAAATTGGCTCGTTTTGTTTACGTGACAAACCTTACTAATTGGCTGTTTTGGGTGGTGGTGGGTTAACGACACATTCGTACTCACGCGATCTATCCCAAAAAAAACTTTCTTGTGAATACGTGAAAACAATAACACTGAAATGTCCGCTAAGAGACGTTCACGAACCGACTTGTTGTACTGCCATCATCTAGCCACTTTGAAACCCAGTGGGTTTCACCAACATTTGTGTGATCCCACAATCCTCGTTTCACATTTTTGGATCGCAAGCATTCGCCACCACACATCTGTTTAGAATATTCCGTAGTGGTGTTTTTATTCTCACGGAACTTACAATGCCTTGTGGCAATGATTCTTCAATTTTCTCCGCAAGAATACACACTGGAATACCATTTCAAGTGGTAATTTTAACCCAAAGCGGGGTCATGCTGACCAGGCTTCAAATCTGGATGATAAACCGCTCATGTGCATCAGCTGGGTTTCACACAATTTAAAACGAATGCGAATACCTTATTAAGTCATCGACAATCGAATGTGAGGACATTTGATTACCTTTGTGCTGTGATTGGTCACCATTTTAATCATACAAAACCACAAGTCAGAAAAGATGTTCATTAAGAGTATAAGCAATATATTCTCGTGATATAATGTAACACAAAAAACTGCTATCGTTTTAACTTATTGCTCATTCATATTTGCAGTGTATAGACTTGACTTCGAAATGGAAAATCACAAGTGTGAGGTTATTTGATTTCATATCTGGGGCAGCTGTACGAGGAGCCGTGGTGAATGCAACGTGATTTTCGCCAGTCTGCCAGCGATCGTGATGAAATGCAAATGCTTTACTCGAATATTCCAACAAATCTTGCTGCCTTGGCTCACAAGCCCTCATGCATGAAATCGATTCTTCTTTATACCTCCGATTAGCACGGTTGGCTATGCCCGATGCGAAAGAAATTCAACATACACACAGAAAGGGGCATCTCAGAATAATTTTCATGAAAAAGTATTTTGACTAAAATACATTATTTTGCACTTTTCTGTCTAGACATGCTGCAAGCAATATTTTGACTAGAATGCATAATCATCCACTCTGCTCTCTAGAAAGATGCTTCAAGGAATATTATTTACAAACGTTCACGAGGGTGAGCCTTGTAACTTGAACGGACCAAAGTAAAACTCTGGCCTGCACACAACGGTTTGCTGCTATATACTGTATTTACGTAAAGTCACGTAGAATGGAAATAATAAAATAATAATAAAACATAATAAAAATAACCTGAGGACGGCTGCTTGCGTTGTGGCCGAAACGTCGTGAAAATTATTTTACAGGTTCTCCACCTGAGGACGGCTGCTTGCGTTGTGGCCGAAACGTCGTGAGAATTATTTTATTATGTTTTATTATTATTTTATTATTTCCATTCTACGTGACTTTACCGAAAGAACCAAGAAGATGAATCCCTGCAGTCACGAAAGCTTTAAATCGAAATGTATTTACGTGCTTATATATAGTACACGGTTAGGGGTGGATTGTTGCTTCGGTGGTTAACCATTGCACTATGAACCCAGCGACCCGAGTTCAATTCCTGCCGATGACTAACGTCAATGGTGACGTGCCATCTCTGCCGGTTGAGGCGCCCCCGCCTTTTAACAACCAGTGCCGACCAGTGTGGTGACGTGTGATCGAATCCATCCCCGTGAATGGCAGGGTGTGGGGAGACCTTCATCCAGTGGTAGATTGACATTGAGTTGTAAGTTAGATTTGTAATGCATTGTGGTCGTGCATGAGGCTATATGAGCTCCAGCTCACTCAGAAACCGCCTCGTCGTTTTTTTACATTGACTTTAGCTACACAGCACTGGGGACAAATTGTACATCTGTTAGCAAAGCTAAAAATAAGTAATAAAACTGCTCCATATTTGTTACCAACATGCTGTCAATAGACAGCTGAGCTTAAGGTAAAAGTACTGCATAACACGGGTTACGTAAGCTATTTCGAATTCCTGACGTGTGTTACAGAGTGAAAATTAGACACTTGTGGAGTGTATATTCTTAGTTTTTTTTCGGTAAAGTCACGTAGGTAAAAAATTAAAATTAATAAAAGTAAAATAAAAATAACGTTTCGGAGGCAACACAAGCGTCCGACTCTTGATGCAGCAGCTTGATGCAAGCTGCTGCATCAAGCAGTCGTGCTGTGACGGTTCCACCTGAAGACGGACGTTGCCTCCGAAACGTCGTGATTTTTATTTTATTTGTATTTTACTTTTATTATTTTAAATTTTTTACCTACGTGACTTTACCGAAAAAACCTAAGAATATGAATCCTTGCAGTCACGAAAGCTTCAAATCTAGACTTGTGGAGTGTTTGGCAATTCATGGCAATTACGCAGTATAATTATGTTTTTATTTTAAGTACAGTCCCTTGTCAATGCACTGCTGGATGAGGGCCTCCCCCACTCCGCGTCAGTCCTGGCAGCTTGTTTCACCATACTTCAACGCCGGTCAGTCTGGGTTTGTGAAAGGTGGTGGCCAAGGATAAATTATTTTTTGCTTTATTTTATTTTTCTACCCACGTGACTTTACCGAAAGAACCAAAGAGTATGGATTCCTGCAGTCACGAAAGCTTCAAATCAATTTCACGGTGAAGAGCGATAACAACTGCCCCCCTGTCCCCCAAATGATGACATTACAATTTAATCGTATAAAAAAACTTTGTAATATTTCTGTAGGTGTAAATTGAACACAGAAACAATCAGGCCATTTATGGGACAGCTACACTGAGGTTGTATGAGGCTAGGCACAAAGTACATATCATAAGGGGAGCTAGGCGAGGAGATATGCTCAACTAAATACCATATTGAGCCGAACCACCGATGACATCTATAGTCCTGCATAGCACGCATATCTGCGTTGCAACAGGGGAGCGGTGGCACAGTGGTTGTAGCACTGACCTATGAACTCAGCCGTTTGAGCTCGATCCCTGCCTACGGCTAACTTTAGTGTAGACAGGGCAGCACCCTTCACACACCCGCACTGACCAACATCGTGAAGTATAGTCAAACAACCCCTTGACCTACATGGCGTTCATCCAGCGTTTGATATAGAGGCTGTCAATTATTGTGCTGGGTATCTGTCGCGTAACAAGTTTGTAGTCAAAGGATTATGAAGATGTGCAGCCTAGAATCGAATAAATTACCATGTTTGATCCCCTCCCTCTTAACTTCCAGCCCTCTGCCGTGGATGACTAAACAAAATCCGCCATTTGTTCAATGATTTATACACCCTCTAACGAATGCCTTATCTGTTGCAAGCGCCCAAATGAAACCTATCAAAGCACTCGAGTAATGTCCCTGAGGGAGAGAGGTAAAGAGTAAGCGCAGTGGTTAGCGCACTAAACTATGAACCCGGCATCCCTGCGTTCGATTCCCGGTCGTGGTTTAACAACAGTGGATGGTGATTTCTGAACTGATACTTCGGTAAACGCCTTCAAAAGCCACTTGCTGACCAGCGTGTTGGAAGAGAGGTCAAACAACCACCATTGGCCGACATGTTGTGGGGAGGCCTTCATCCAGCTATGGGTTAACAAAGGGCTTCACATTATTAATTCTGTAATGCTTTGATTCTTCAGGGCAACAGCTCTCAGTTTGTTTAAATGAGCGCCAAGGTGTTTTGTTTCTGTGAGCTGAGAAGATGCATGTTCATGACTATGTTTGTGTAGGAAGATTCTGTACTGAACGTTGGTGAAAAAGCTAACTGCTCGGTTAATGTATTACAATATACGATATTGCATTTTGACAAGAGGAAATGTGCGTTGACTGAACCATAAGTTATTCTGATTGAATACAGCACTAAACATTAATAATGTAGATGTATAGTTTACTGTATATAATGTACTGGAATTTTAAAATAATTCTGTTAGTAGGAGTGTATTTTCAAAAGTATCCTAAGTTGACTCGCTATGGGATATACGGTTACTGGACACCTGTGAAAAAGAGCTGCATATCTCATCGGATTCCTCCAGTATAAATAAATATTCATATTTTGATAAGCAATGCATCCTTGTTGTGTAACGGATATTTATATATTACTCAGACTCCAATGGGATCTGCTCTGTTGGTGAATTTGTACTCGTGCTTGCTGCATGGATTGCGACACTCTGTAGAGCACAAGAGAGATGCGCCTATCGTGTGAATGCAAGCACTTTTACGAGGATATCATTTAAATATCTATATATATCTATCTAAATCAGTTCAAGCCTCCCGTAAATTCCGCTGGTCTGTGGTTCCTCGCACCTCTCAATCGTTCTCTCTCTTCGAGAGCGAGCGAATATTGTGCTGCGTGTTACAAGTTGAAATTATAATTTATTATTGTTATTATTATACCAATGACCGTATTAACCTCGAGACAGAAAGTTAAAGGGTATGTATGTTGAATTTCTTTCGCACCGTACGTAGCCAACCGTGCTAATCGGAGGTGCGGGGAAGGACAACAAACTAAACACAACAATAAACAAATGCAATACATGTAGAGGGTTTTTCAAATGTTTTATGATCTGATGACTGCCGTGTGCATGAGAATGCCAATGTTAAGAGGTGGCACCCACAGATGGCAGTGTGGCAAGTAGGTTGCTGGTTGCCTAAGTAGTTTATTGTTGTGCAGTATTTGAGTGTCATGCCCTTTTGCATACCATATGGGTTTTCCCCAGGGACTCGTGTTTATTCCCACGTGAAATATTCTCATCTAATTAATGTTATATTGTAATCCAGGATACTCCTGAAAAGGACTCCTTGAGAATTAGTGTGGTTTTCTTGAACCAACTAAACATTTGGTGACAGTAACTTTCTTTATTGCGCTACAATACACATGTAGACATTGTGCAACATTGGAATACCGTTTATAAAGAGTACTTCTTTACATTGTAATGTGTTCAGAAGAAGATGAATGTGACCACATTCCTTTACAGTATATTATATTATCATAATTATCAGAACAACTTAAAAAAAATGGCAACTCTAAAATTAGACGGCAGATCCATCAAGGCTATTTTAATATCCATAGCTGTCTGGCAATTCGTGGGTGCTGTGATTGATTCTAAAGACATCTGAGAGGCAGCGTGGTCCTCATGGCCAAACCAAGATCAGATGTGTGAAGGAGTAGGACGTGAATGAATGTGGGCATTTAGTCAATAGCCCTTTTCCCAACATGTCCTCAGTGCACTTTACAAAGGGAAAGTTTAATGAAAACATCACCGCTATGAATATGGCATGTTTATGACAACAACTGCCCAATTAGTCTTGCTGGATTCTTGAATTGTTTGCGTAATAATTACGGTAGTCGCCTATATTTTTCACATCGTAATTATATTTCACGTTTGCAGGGACTGCAGATGAATCTTGCACGTCTCGTTTGTAATTTCCTACTCATACAGCTGTATCCCACCAGCCTGTTGTTTGTTTTTGTTCTTGAAAAGCCAAAAAATAAAAACTGATCTTCAAAGTATAGATTTTAAATGTTAAACACATCTAAAAGTATTATGTATAAACGCAAAACAGTGTTATGCATGATGCGGTGACCAAAATGTTATTGGACAAATCGTTAGACCAATAGTTCATCTGTGTATTGCACTCTCTCTGTGTCTTTCCCTATCATTCACTCGCAGCAAAGCGACACACTAACACTGAAATATTAATGCTTCTCCTGTCACACGCCTATCTGGAAACACATGGCTGCAATTTTTTTTACAACAAAAATACCAACGGCAGTGGAACGCATTCGAGTGTTGCAAGCCTAAATGGCATAATTGAGAAAATATTGGTTCATATTGAAAAACAAACAGATCTCACCAGCTCCAATTTCAGCACACTGCACTTTGAGAACAGCGAAAACTCTGTGAGCACTGGCGGGAATTGGAGCTGACTGAAAATGTGTAGTGTATACCGTATCATATACTGCATATGTGCGTTGGAGCAGCGATTCAATCAGTGTGTTGTGTAGTTAGCGTGCTGTGCTACGAACCCAGAGAACCGAGTTCACCTCCTGACCACGGCTATGATTAAATTAATGCCATGTGATATCAGAACCGGTCCAGCCATCCCTCACTTTCACTAACCCGCACTGACTAGCGTGGTGAAGTATGATATAAAAAAAAACATAAGACTTCCATTGCATAGGGAGGCATTGATATATTGGTGGATTGAGAAGTGGCTGGATGTTTTCATTCCCACTTGATATATCTCATCATATCCTGTGTACGTCTTTACGTCTGTCCTTTGCATTTTCCATTTTATGAAAGCTTTGCTCTGAAAAGACAATACAATGATTTTGCTACGAATCACGTGAATATGTGTATGTGTGCCCACATCTGGTATTGTTTTGTACTGTATAAAAAGGCATTGTTGTTATTACATGTGTTTGTGTTACTGCGTTGGCAGTGGTGCAACAGCACAATAAATAAATAAGTAATATTAAAAATAACTTTTTTTAAACACGCTTTTATTAAATGTACTAGCAATGGCAGAACTCCACGACTCCAGGAAGTGGCACCGAAGCTTGCTATAACAATAGGGACCGTGGCCAATTACAGCCAACGTCAGTTGACCGTGGACAATTAGACCCAAGCCGAAATATAACATATAAAAAAGAATGTTTAAACATATAGATTTTTTATGATATAATATAGTATTGTCATTAGTATGGCATAAGTATACCAAGTTTGCAGTTGATACCACATTGGGAAGTGGGTTAAAATGTAGTTAAAAGATTTGAGGATACAACAACGACAACAACAGACAGAGTGAGTTAAAAGAAAACGTGTAATAAACACACATGATGAGCTGGCATTGACTGTAAGGTGTCTTGTCGCTGTAGCGATATTTCCCCAAGCTACCTTGTCTACCACGAAGTGACCTGTAGATTCGAAATTAAACTCTGCTTTCAGGAGTTTGTCTACATCTCATTGTTGCCGTGTTATAAAATAATGTTTATAAAATATGTGCGCAATTAGAGTAAATATAATTGCACCAAAAAATGACAAAAACACACTTAATTCCATTAATCGGAAAAACACTCGAAACTGTTGTCAATAAAAGTACCCTAAGGAGAGAAACATTTATACTATAAGAGGTGAGCGACCTTTTGGACATTGACCCTTCTTTATTGCAGAGAGATCAAACAAGAAAGATGTCAAGAAAGACAACTGCTCAAAACATTGCCCGTCATATATTTGTTCCCACTCTGTAGCGTAGTGTTACGTATAATTGTGATTAATGTACTCGTGTTTTTTTAATACTTGATGATTTAATGGAATGATATTAACATACACGCTACGTTGTAATTCCGTGTCCCATACATGCCAATGAGATGTTCAGTGCTCTGGAATTGGCTTGCTGTGTTAACGCACGTCAGAAGCATGCAGAGTTCACTTTTGGATACGCAGGTGAACAGTGGAGGACATCAGGACAAGTATCTTGGGCCAATACCGTACTGGACCTTATAGGTAAGATAACGATTACATTAATAACAATTACATTAATAACGGTTACCTTGCACCTCCGATTAGCACGGTTGGCTACGTACGGTGCAAAAGAAGTTCAACATACGGTACATAGACTATACTCTTAGGTTTTTTCGGTAAAGTCACGTAGGTAAAAAATAAAATTAAAATTAATAAAAGTAATAATATAAATAAAATAATAAATCACGACGTTTCGGAGGCAACACAAGTCTCCGTCATCGGGTGGGACCGTGACAGCTAGATTTACTGTATCAAGTGACTTTACCGAAAAAAAGCCTAAGAGTTGTGAATCCTTGCAGTCACGAAAGCTTCAAATCTAGAATTAGGTACATAGACTCCCATAGAGACCCATAGACCCATTTCTTTAGAATTGATTTTTGTGTTTAGTTTGTTCTTCCCCTGCACCTCCGATTAGCACGGTTGACTACGTACGGTGCGAAAGTTCTACATACATACAACAAGTTATTGCAAATCAGAGCTTCAAAGATTAGAAAATTAATCAAATGTGTACATGTGTAATCTCACACACGTGCCATGTAGAGAGGCATACACCCATTCAATCGCTAACACGCACCCTTAGTTGACATCCATACAGCCAATAGTTGACACACCTGTGCGTGCACACCACCACTAACATCTGTAGTCGACGGTCGTGCACTCAGGGAGACACGGAGACAAAGATCCCCCGTATAGCCTTAACACACTGTTGGAGCAAGTGCTGTGAAGTCCGGACTGCACATGAGGTGGATGGGTTCCCAGAACCACACCCGACCGCCTTTGTCTCCCCAGTGGCTATGTTTACACACCGCGCCATATTCTCCTTTGAGGATGAATCGACCTAGAGGAGTGTCTGGGAACGGTTCAGATCATATAATCCTCACCGGTGTTGGCCCGTGAGCAACCGCTGCACTACCGATGAATGGGGTTACACGCACGTGCACTCACGCGCACACACGCGCACGAACGCTCACGCACGCGCACACACGCTCACGCACGCGCACACACGCTCACGCACGCGCACTCACGCACGTGCACGCGCACTCACGCACGCTCACGCACACACGCGCACACACGCTCACGCACGCGCACACACGCTCACGCACGCGCACACACGCTCACGCACGCGCACTCACGCACGTGCACGCGCACTCACGCACGCTCACGCACACACGCGCACACGCGCTCACCTGTAGGCGAGGGTCATGCACTCGAAGAGGCGCGTGAGCGACGCGTCGATGGCCAGGTAGTGGGACGCGCTGCGCGGTCCGAAGCGGTAGGTGCGGCACGTCTGGCGGTCCACCGTGTCGAAGTCGTAGCGGCGGCGCGTGGACGCGTCGCGGTGCGGCGCCGACACCATGAAGTGGCCGCTGTGGATGATCTGCGAGGTCCTCTCCGCGCGGGGTTCTTTCGTGCCGGACCCCGGCGTGGGTCGCATACCGACCCCACCGCCGCCGCCGCCGCTGCTGCTGTTGGCAGTGATGTTGGTGGTGGTGGTGATGGTGATGCCGGCGAACAGCTGATCCTCATCCTCGTCGTCGTCGTCTTCGTCGACGCAGGGAGACGAGGTCACCGCCTCGTCCAGGTCCGACTCGGACTCGTCGGCACTGGGTTCCTGCACCTCCACGGCGGCTTCACGGCCCGTGCCGCGAGCCAGCAGATCCGAGAGCGCCTTGGCAGTCATCGTTGAATGTTCCCCCCTAACAGCCCATTTATTATGCACTGTATACAAAGTGCGTTTGATTGTTTAGATGCACACGTCGAAGTTCTCTTCCATTGAAACGTCCAGGTGATGGTAGATAGATTTTAGCAAAGCGTGAATAATTCCCCCCACCCCCCCCCCCCCCCAAAAAAATTATAATTTTGAAACGTCCAGCTGATTACAAACAACGTCCGAATTAATTGTATATCCCCACCACCCCACCACCAACAAAAAGATTTTCTCTTCAGAAGACCGACGGATGACAGATGCTAAACCCGAACGACGCCACGACTCTTGACTCTGAATTTTCCATCAGGACAGCACGTTCTTTAAATGGAACTCGTGTCCTCCCCGCAGGTTTGACGCCGCCAGAGGGATTACTGATTGACTAAAGAGATGATTACCTGCCTGCACCACAGCCCGAAGGCCAACCATGCATTCCCCCTTGTTTGACAACACTGTAGGCCCGGTTTAACCATTAACCCGAGACTCTCCACGCACGCATTGACCACACCGTGGCGATCACATTTATAAACAGCCGAGCGCAGTTGCACCACGCGCTGGTTGAACAGACTTTGGAAGAGCGCATGCAGAAGCTATTAATATATAAGAGGTGGGAAGCTGACCCATGTCGCTCCATTACAGGGCTTGGAGGGGGCGGAGGGAAGCGAAAAGGCATGTTCAACCAAACCTCGCATCGATTTTGCCCGCTCTGCGCCGTGTCATTGTGCCGCAATTGTATCCAAATCATGCAATAGCACGCTGTTAAGCGTGATTACGTGCGAACAACCCTGCAATTCCCCAAAATAAAGTAACCTCATGGCCATCGCCAATGCCCATCCTGCACGTCAAAGCCCGTGCGTGTGCGTTAACGCGTGTTTGCATCTCCCGATATATAGGAACGCAAAATAAAAGCTGACGCTTAGGGCTCCAAGTAGGTTAAGAGGGCCTGGATTCATTAAAAAATATATGTGTGTGAACGAAATATTAATGCAATAAGTATGTTTGAATAATTTTAAACTACAAACGAATTAATCACTATCTCACAGCTATCGTGTCTGAATCTTTCATCGCACACCATTTGTTTTTCTTGTCTACGTTTGTTAAATTTCACTTCATCTCTGTCACTGCATCTCCACTTATTTTCTCTCATCTCGCGGTATCTCTTTCCCTTGCTCAGGGCTCCGAATGGACCAGCACAATCGCTGCTGGTATATTCGTGTACAATAATAGTCTGTGATTGTTCGGAATGCCTGAATTTAATGCGGCATGCTCATGCGATTCAAGCACAACTGTTCACCCAAGTAAAAACAAAAATCCATCTAAAATCTAGAGATGAATTTGATTTTTTAAAGACATCTCAGACAATCTGATTATCAGCCACGGCCAATCCAATACTGGATGCAGGCCTCAATCGTCAATTAAGGGGGAAGAAGATAGCGTGTGGCCGTAGCTCACTCAGCACGTTGGTCAATGCGAGTTGGTGAAGATAACCTGACCCCATAAGACCTCCTACCCCCCTAATAATGTTCCACAGTCCTGAAAACAGCTCACAATATCTTGGTGACCACCAACCAGCATGTCTATCCTGAAGAAACGTAACTCGAAGCTGACCGTTGATTTAAGACAGGAGACGTAACAGTTTTTTTAAAATTTATTTTAGAATTGGCATTAGGTTCCTGAAGTGTACGCGTCCAGAAGTGGCCACGGTTTCACGTCCACAAACAACCGAAATTGTCCTTGTTAAGTAACCTTGAGGCTATCGACAAAAAGATGCCACATCTTGTCCAAGCGCATGTCATAAAACACGCGCATTATGCACCAGCGGGAACACGCGATATAGCGGCGGGCGCTTTCACAGCGAATGAAATCGCAAAAACAAAAACACGGTGTTACATCGCCTAAATTAAGCACAATGACCACGGGCACGGTATATGATACACGTATCCCAAATATAACACTTCTACCCAGTATAGTAACAAAATAGACGGGTCGCGTTAATCACGCGCATCAAACCGCATGGAACAAAGCGGTTGTGTTATTTCACTTAATGAATATTGCAAAGCTGGCAGATGTATAATTAGTGATGGGATACGCGTAACTATTTCAATTGATTGTTTAAATACTGACGCAGAATCTCAAAATGTATGTGCAACGCAAACGAGAAATATAACGCCGAGGTGAAAGGGGAACATCTGGAGAGGAACAACAAACACTAACCAATTTAGGGACATCGGCCAAAGGAACCACGACAAACAGAACATTCAAAACCCAAAGAAACGATACAAACCAAGGACATCGAGTCCAGTAACGATTCACATTTTAATCCAAGCCACAAATCCTCCCCCCGCACCGTCACTCGGCACCCACAACATCTCAAATGCACACAGGAAACAGCGTTAGAATGTATTGTTGTGTATCATATCTGCATCCCTGTACTCTATACGTTGTGGCACCCTCTGTCGGTCAGATTGCTGTTATGTTTTGATGGCTTATGGATGCATCAAAGCCAAATGACGCCTTCACCAGCAGCTTGCAACAAACGTTTCCCGACAGAGGACATATTGCGAATATGCAGTACATGGGATTGGGCGGATGACACGGTGGTAATACTATATAAATGATTAATTAATTTCGTGTT
Organism: Lethenteron reissneri; assembly: GCF_015708825.2. Taxonomy (NCBI): domain Eukaryota; kingdom Metazoa; phylum Chordata; class Hyperoartia; order Petromyzontiformes; family Petromyzontidae; genus Lethenteron; species Lethenteron reissneri. Next base: position 7,624,184 of record NC_083805.1, read on the forward strand.
CATCACCCCACTTTAAACCACTGGCCACCACTGTATGTGGGCACAGGCGCGCACAAAGGTCAGTCAGTAACGGTGCTAAATTCATCAGCTGTGCACGGATCCTCTCACAGACTACAGATGAGTGGGGGCATCATCCAATCGTCTACTGCTCTTCACAGGAGACGTTGTTCGTGTTCTTGTGCCTGGTCGAGATAGCTCCAGTTCGTGAGGTTTGCTTAGCAGCAGCGGAACTTCCAAGTGATATTTGAATTCATCGATAACTTATTATGACCAGTGTGGTCAGCTACGGTAAAAAAAACAATCCCATTAAACCGACACGGTATGTAGAGAGAGAGAGGCCTCATCCAGCTGTGGATTTTCCAGCGGTGTAAATATTATTACTTTTGTAGTATGATTGTTTACTTCACTGCGTCTCGTGACTTTTTCCCAGGAGGGTCCTGCCAAGTTTTTGCAACAGAGGGCGATGGTTGCCATGCATATAGTAATTCTAAATGAGTAACTTTACTGGTATTTTTTTTTTCTAATTTAGTCAATTTCGACTATGACGCTGTCACACAATGTGAACGGCATTCGGCCGCTCTGTTTGGAACTGTGAACCTCTGCAGCAAGCGGTGAACGTGCTACCGCTGGGCCATGTCACTACCCATGTTAGTTTATTAAGAGAACATGTGGTGCAGCGTTGCGGATATAACACTGGCCCGTGTGATCTGAATAGTCTCATTGCTATGTGTGTGAACGTGGAGAAAAACACAGTACTGTCCTCGAATACCGGTGTCCTGATGTGCCTTTGACTGATGGGGACTGACGAATGCTAGCCAGCAAATAAAGTACACATATCTACACTTTCACAGGTCACCATTTGAGGTCCATATCACGGCTTTTCTGAAAACATGTTTGGGCAAGAGTGTCAAAACCATTTTCCTTTACTTGCTGGGGAATAAATAACCCCACAAAATAAATCACTGAACATTCAGGGTAAACATCCCCCAGGGTGAACAGAATATTTTATCCGAGGCAAGTTTAAGATTCTTATGAGCTGCACTCGTGACTTATCTTGTTGCTGAAAATATATGGCCATATTCACCAGCTGTTAAAACACACCTCACAATGCTGCAGTGTGTGATTGACTTTGGAATCCCATTATCCCTTGTGGGCTGTTTTGCTTTCATGTGATATACATTTGACTTTTGTCTCTAATGCCTGCCTCCAACATGTGTTTTTAGTTATATTATAGGCCAATGCAAGTGTCGGTCATATGTTTTTAGTTATATTATAGGCCAATGCAAGTGTCGGTCAATCCAACATAACTGAGCCAGCAGAAATTTAAAATCTATCGCCATATATTGCAGTGGCACCTAGGAATGTGTCTGTTCGTGACACCAACATTCCTGGTATGTGACAAGATGTGCCAGCTGTGAAACTCCCAAAGTACTATAACTAGAATGCCATCTGGCAGTAGGGCAGTCGTTGACACCCATTATAACCTTTGGTCATGAGACACTCTTCTTTTGGACCGTGGAGTGTTTTAAATTACAGTACTTGATTAACTGCAGACACCTGATTTGTTGATAAGTTGGTAAACAATAAATATAACAAATAAGCTGCCAATGGTCTAATGCATATCTTCACATTTGTTATGCTTTGTGAGACATCAATTGACTCACCAACATATATCCAAGGTAAGAAATAATTATTCACAGTCAATTTGACGTAAATAACACTACTTAGCAAGTGAAACATTGTGATGTTAGGATGCCATTTTTGACACGTTTTATTTTTAACAATTGGACATTTTTTTATTTTCAATGCCTAATTTAACCATTTAATGAGTACGGGGTAGGGTATTTTTGTAACAATACAAATTGTATATATTACCATACTGAGTACATTTGAAAAGTGATAATTTGTGACTATTACTGTATTGTGTTCGTGTCAATGTGCTCATGTTTTTCGTTGAAAATATTAATTTCTGCACGGGTTTTCACCTGTAAATAAAATACAATTTCACATTTAAATTTGATAGCACAATGCGTTTTGTTGAAATAACGGCATATTGTAAAACCCGTATAATGGATAATCTGAAGTGAACCAATTGTCATAAAAACGGCAACATTAGCATGAAAGGTGAATGTTAAACATTGTGCTATGAATTATCCCGCGCAGGCACCGCCACCGCGTGCGCAGTGGCCACCTTTCGCGCGGGGTCCTCACCAACCCCCCCTCCCAACCCCCTCCCGCCCCTTGTTTATTTTTCTAGTTTGCATAAACGAGCGCAGCCGATTTCCACCAACTCGATTGGTCAAGGCGTTGCGGGTCACGCGCTGCCTCGGCCAATAGCGGCGTCTCTTCGCCCGACGACCGCGCGCGTCCGAGCTGGGAAATACAAAGCGGAGGCGGGTGTGAGGGTGGGGGTTCAGTGGGAGGGGCCGGGGGTGAGTGGGAGGGGCCGGAGATGAGTGGGAGGGGCCGGGGGTGAGTGGGAGGGGCCGGGGATGAGTGGGAGAGGCGGGGTGAGTGGGAGGGGTGGGGGTGAGTGGGAGGGGTGGAGCTTGAGTGGGAGGGGCGGCGGTAAGTAGGAGGAGGGGTGAGTGGAAGGGCGGGGTGAGTGGGAGGGGCGGGTGTGAGTGGTGGGGTGTAAGGGGCGGGGCTTGAGTGGGAGAGGCGGCGGTGAGTGGGAGGAGGGGTGGGGGGTGAGTGGGAGGGGTGGGGGTGAGTGGGAGGGGTGGGGGGTGAGTGGGAGGGGTGGGGGGTGAGTGGGAGGGGTGGAGCTTGAGTGGGAGGGGCGGGGTGAGTGGGAGGGGCGGGGGGTGAGTGGGAGGGGTGGAGCTTGAGTGGGAGGGGCGGCGGTAAGTGGGAGGAGGGGTGAGTGGAAGGGCGGGGTGAGTGGGAGGGGCGGGTGTGAGTGGTGGGGTGTAAGGGGCGGGGCTTGAGTGGGGGAGGCGGCGGTGAGTGGGAGGAGGGGTGGGGGTGAGTGGGAAGGAGGGGCGGGTGGGAGGGGTGGGGGTGAGTGGGAGGGAGGGGCGGGTGGGAGGGGTGGGGGTGAGTGGGAGGGGTGGGGGGTGAGTGGGAGGGGTGGGGGTGAGTGGGAGGGGTGGGGGGTGAGTGGGAGGGGTGGAGCTTGAGTGGGAGGGGCGGGGTGAGTGGGAGGGGCGGGGGTGAGTGGGAGGGGTGGAGCTTGAGTGGGAGGGGCAGCGGTAAGTGGGAGGAGGGGTGAGTGGGAGGGGCTAAAGGGGTGAGTGGGAGGGGCGGGTGTGAGTGGTGGGGTGTAAGGGGCGGGGCTTGAGTGGGAGAGGCGGCGGTGAGTGGGAGGAGGGGTGGGGGTGAGTGGGAAGGAGGGGCGGGTGGGAGGGGTGGGGGTGAGTGGGAGGGAGGGGCGGGTGGGAGGGGTGGGGGTGAGTGGGAGGGGTGGGGGGTGAGTGGGAGGGGCGGGGGCGAGTGGGAGGGGCGGGGGCGAGTGGGAGGGGCGGGGGCGAGTGGGAGGGGTGGGGGGTGAGTGGGAGGGGTGGGGGGTGAGTGGGAGGGGCGGGCGGTGAGTGAGAGGGGTGGGGGGCGAGTGGGAGGGGCGGGGGCGAGTGGGAGGGGTGGGGGGTGAGTGGGAGGGGTGGGGGGTGAGTGGGAGGGGTAGGGGGTGAGTGGGAGGGGCGGGCGGTGAGTGAGAGGGGTGGGGGGTGAGTGGGAGGGACGGGCGGTGAGTGGGAGGGGCGGGCGGTGAGTGGGAGGGGTGGGGGGGTGAGTGGGAGGGGCTTAAGGGGTGAGTGGGAGGGGCGGGGGCGAGTGGGAGGGGCGGGGGCGATTGGGAGGGGTGGGGGTGAGTGGGAGGGGTGGGGGGTGAGTGGGAGGGGTGGGGGGTGAGTGGGAGGGGCGGGCGGTGAGTGAGAGGGGTGGGGGGTGAGTGGGAGGGGCGGGCGGTGAGTGAGAGGGGTGGGGGGTGAGTGGGAGGGGCGGGGGCGAGTGGGAGGGGCGGGGGACGTCTCTACGGCCGCCATTTTTGTTGTCGCTTCTCTGAGAGCTGCAGCGGCGGCGTCTGGCGGGGATCGACGTGCGAGAAAACGACGCTCGTAGTCGGGCGGATCCCGCTCGGGTGGAGTGGGGAGAATTTCTCACGAGAGGAGACAAGCATGCGGCATCGCGGTTAAATGTTGCGCCTCTCCATGCAGCCGCTTTTGCTCGGCCTGGTGCTGGCGGTGGCGGAGCGCGCGGGTGAGTTTCGCTTCGGATTTCCCCACCGCGATTGGTTCGCGGGCCCCCCTCCCCTCCAGCCCCTCCCCTCCCGCCTCTCATTAACATAATTATGCACGAGGAGGACCAATGGGGATTGAGCGTTCGCTTTGACCGGCCCGGCGCTGGCCAATGGCGAGCGAGGGTTCTGATTGCGGGGTGGTGAATGTTGGAGGGCCTCCGTGGCGGATTGAGAGAGATAATCTTGGCCTCGCGTCTCGGTGTTTTATGAAACCGCGTGCGCGCTTTGTTTGAGTGTGGCCGTGGGACCACACCGTGTTTCGAGTGATTTTACGCTTCTTATTCATCCTGGCTAATAAGTCTTGGTTTTTTTGGGAGGGATGCGCAATATTCGTCACAAAAACAACAACAACGCCGATGTTGCGCACCTTGTTGTACACTCAACACCGCCGCCCCCTCGCCCTGTGTGCGGATATTTAATTGTGGGGAGCGGTGGTGGTGGTGTAGCGTTTAGCAACCCGGCGACCCGAGTTCGATTCACACTCACGGCCAACACCGATCTGAACCGGTCCCTGGGCCTATCCCCTAGGTCGACTCAGCCTCAAACGAAGTACCTGGTGTGGAAACATCGCCACTGGGGAGACAAAGGCGGTCAGGTGGGGTTGGCCATAGGTGCTCGCTAACAGCGCTTGCCCCTACAGTCTGTTCCAGGCTTTAAGGGGGATCTTTGTGTAGTTAATTCCTCTGCACCGACCACATGGGTGGGTGTCCTTCTGGGTCTGATGCGATGGTCGTGAATGACGAATGCCTTCAACCTCGCCGTAGTTTCACGGATGGTGCCACTTTCTCAGCTTGATTATTTATTGCTGCGTACAGATACAGTGATTGGCGGTGATAACCCACGTGTGTACTTCATAAAAAGCCACCCTCGTCATCACGTTGGCTTGATGTAAATGGGATAGTTTTAATTATTGGATCGGACGTAGAATGAACTTAATAATGGACCAAATCAACCTAAATTTGATAACACGTTTTAGACCATAGCCTTTTTATGGCTTTCCAAGACAGCACGGATGTGCGTCACATGTACGCGTGCACAGCAAAAAACAACGATACAGTTGACAGCGAATGAAAGTGCTGTAATATCAATACACGCGCTGTTGTGTATATCAGTACGCCTGCATCACTTCCAAAACACTACAATGTGGATTTGCATAACGCCTAGAGGTAGCCGCATACTAAGACGCTGTATACAGAAGCGGTGGGCCTTGTGTTTTTTAGATAGTCGTAGGCAGAGGGGGGAAAACAAGTAAAGCTCCTGTAGCCTGGACTTGCACGGTGGCTTGGAGTAAATGACCGACCCCTCCCGCCGAACAAAAAGGTTGATCGAGGGATTCTTCAGAAAGCCTGGGTTCCTCATCCAGTCAATGCAGTGGTTTGTGTGCTTAATCCCTTCTTGTACCTTCACCCGCAGTGGCGTGAGCAGTAATGGCAGAGCTGCACCCGGTTACCATTATATATATATTTTTTACCATTCATCTCTTTACTCTGCTGTAGTTGACGCGCTTGCTAAAAGGCTTTGCGGCCAATTGCATATGCCACGCAGGGCCCAGGCCGAGAGTTCACTGACCATTCAAAACAAATGTTCCTTCAATAATTCATACGGTTTGATTTATTGGCAAGGAAGGGGAGTAGGCGACCCCGGACAGCCTTCCTCGGTGCCGGGAACGCTCCTGGTGTAGTCCTGTAAAGTGCACACAAAGTACCCTAATTAAAACTTGCTGCACGTGCATATTGAATGCACCACCGCATTGCCTAAAGTAGTGCAGTGCCGCGTAGTACGGCACTTGCTGTCCGGTGGCCACGTGGGCCATATGCGTTGCAATTTTATCACGGGAAACAGGAAAAGTGTTTTGTGAACGTTTACAGTTGTGAGCGTTTTCGTTTTGGAGCGTTTAGTTTTGAGTCGGCTACGTGCAGGGTAATGAATAGCTATGCACGTAGAACAATATTCAGAGAGACCTAAGCTATTCCATTAACTGCGGTGTTTTTTGGTTGTTGTGCAATCCAGTGCACCTATCGGCAATTGAAACAAAATGCTACACCTGGGGTACACTTCCAGTTCCACCCACCTACTTGCAAAAATATTACTTTTAAGAACACACTTGCAGGTTTTCGTGCTGTGCCATGTGCTTTACTGTAAAGAGAACAGCAACATGTTTCGGTGATGTTAGCAAATCCGTTTTATGACCTTTGAATATTTTCACCGAATCTCAATGATATTTGGGATTAATGTGAACTTTTTACCTATAAATAGCATGCCCCCCAGACTTTATTTTTCGTAGAAATTCCATTTAGTTTTTTTTGTGTGAGATTAATCCTTGTCACTGCATAACTGTTAACATTTTTTATTTAAAGCTTTCGTGACTGCAGGGATTCATATTATTGGTTCTTTCGGTAAAGTCACATAGAAGGGAAACAATAAAATAGTAAAAATATAAAACAAATTCTCCCGACGTTTCGACTGCAATACAAGCAATCATCATCAGGTTTGAAAAACACAGCAAGACATTTTTATTTTATTGCTTTGTATTTTTATTATTTCATTGTTTCCCTTCTACGTAACTGTTAACATGGTACACTGAGACATCTCCTTTACCAGTGGCAAAATATAGTAATAGGTTTTTACCCTTTCAATTGGTACGCCTTTTGGCGTCATCTGGTCCAACACCAATGGAGACTAGGCTCTAAGAAAACTGTCTCGGGTGTGGACCAATCAACTTCAAGGACAGTGCAAATCATTATCAGAGTTGTTTCTTTTTGTTTGCATTTTGACTGCTTGTGTTGTGGTTTTTGCAAACATGATGCCTTGTATAAAGGTGTCAGTTTTTGTACCAATTGAAAGGGTAAAAACCTATTACTATGTTAACATGGTGTATGACATGAAAACGTGATCTTTGTAAAAAAAATGGAGTACCATAACTATAACGAACATACCACTGTGCTTTTGCCTCTTCCCCAGCTCCAGGAGAGGCACTGGCCAGGGCACCAGCAGGTACGCGATGAGCTTTGCTAATTTTCTGGTCCAAGCAAATTACTCTAACGTAGTATTTTTTTTTCGTTTTTTGGGATTGTTGAACCCGAAACAATGTAACAGCCCGCTTTTGAGCAGTGCCCATTTGTGCGTGGTTGGTTTGTGCAGACTCTCGGTGCTCTTCAGACCAGTTTGCATGCTGGAGCGGCAAAATAAAGTGCATCCCACTCAGCTGGCAGTGCGATGGCTGGGCCTCCTGCGAAGACAACAGCGATGAAGCCAACTGCCCCGGTAAAGTTGTCAGTGGGTTTCCCCTTCAGTGTTTGCTTCATCATATGTATATTTGTCTTAAACGTCAAGGACACCATCTAGTTGGTGTAATGGCGTCTAAGTTGCGTTACTGTGCTTTGGTTTAAGCTTTTGATAAAAAAGACGAGTCCTTTCTACATTGCATGTGTTTACCAACCTGTTCAAAAGCCTACCAGTGTTACTTAAGACTTCTTTTTAATTTAGCCTTCGAATTGGATATCGCTAATGGTTTAGACAACTCAGCGTTTTCTAGTCTTCACAGTATGCCTCAATTAGTTAATTATGCCGTTGCATATTCTATGGTTCTTTCGGTAAAGTCACGTTGATAGAAAAAATAATAACAATAAAAATGAAAATAAAGTGAATAAATCCATTGCATTTTAAGTTCCAGCTTTTTAGAATAATTGTATAGTATGTGCTGTCATCTATGTGAAGATGGTCAAATTCCCTGTAAATGGCATCCTTTGATTTCTGTAGTGAGGCAAGTTCCATTCATTTATCTTGTCGTTCAAATTGAACAAAAGATGTGTGGTGCTGGACACACAACTCGAGGGGATTATGGGTTTTAGTTTACGGAGCCTTTTACAGCCTTCATTGGTAGTGGTCTATTTTAAAAGAAAGCACAAGATTATTGTTTTCTTGATGGCCAAGATGGGTTTGCGTTTTGTAATTAATCTATGTTGACAGTTGAAGTTGCGCTTCACATATAGGGTAGTTTCCCCACTTGCAAAACCGTGAGGCCTTTTGTTATTTGTCTTTAAAGTGCTGTATACCAATGCAAATTTGGTTGTTTTGTCTGTAGCCTTTTAGTGGCACATGGTGAGAATGTTCCCAATTATTCAAATGCCTGTAAATATTTCTTCAGGGCTATTTCCCCTTTCTACTGTGCTGGAAGATGCAAGTAGCAGTGTTGAACCACTTATTTCCTTACAGGAGGAGCTGATGTTCAATTGCATGGCACAACTACTCATTTCATTTGTTTTGCAGGCTGAATTGTACAGAAATGTTTCACTTAATTTCTTCAACATTATCCTTGGGTCTCACTAAAGCTTGACTATCTTCATAAAATACACCAACGCTATTTTCGAATTTGATATATGTTTATAGTGAACATACATTTTTAGATTTTCTTAATATGACACACATAATGCATAATCAATATGGAATATACGTTGATATTTTTTTACGTGTTTTTAAGTTGTATCATAGTACCATAAATATTTGGTTGCAAATAATTTTAATACATGCCATTTCCTTATTTATGACTTGCAAAAATAACTACTCGTTTAACCGTCATAGAAGATTTGTTTTTGTGCACCAGCATTTTCTAGTCAAAACAACAGATGTCAACTTTTGAAAGCGACATAGCAAGGCTGAAATTGTTTAATAAACTTATTTTCTAGATACACTTTAGCTGCAGTCAAATGTTTGCTCCAGAAATTAAGCACAGTGCACACATTATAGGGAGATTTAGAGTAAAACAAATAGAAATTTTCTTTTTTTTCGGTATGCAGAAGATAAACTTTTCTTGAATACGTACCAGTGAAATTTTTTTTATTTTAAACCAAATACAGGTGGCATTTGTAATAATCACATTCCTTTAAGGAACTCATTCTCATGATTGAAAACGTCATGTGAAATGAACAGGGGTATTGTTTCTGTATCCATGAGTCATGGGCCTATATTTGATGTTTTATTAAAAGAATTTGGCATGTTTCCAATTGATGTTAAATTGTAATAAGTGGTTCATAAATGCTTTGTTTCCCACATCGTGAATGATCCAAATTCTTTCGGCTCAGTGATTCACACGGCATATTCATATCACTTATAAATGAGAGTTATGTATGCTCTTCAGGTTATTCAACATTACGATAGTTAACATTCCCTGACCCTTTTTTCTTCTTGGTTCTTTCGGTAAAGTCACGTAGAAGGGAAATAATAAAATAATAAAAATAAAACATAATAAAATAATTCTCACGACGTTTCGGCCACAACGCAAGCAGCCGTCCTCAGGTGAAGAGCAGGGTCTGTCGAGAAGACATTCAGACTCTGTCTTCTTGACAGACCTGTTCTTCACCTGAGGACGGCTGCTTGCATTGTGGCCGAAACGTCGTGAGAATTATTTTATTATGTTTTATTTTTATTATTTTATTATTTCCCTTCTACGCGACTTTACCGAAAGAACCAATAAGATGAATCCCTGCAGTCACGAAAGCTTTAAATCGAAAATTCCCTGACCCATATAAAATAAAATAATGGCTTTGTTCTCTCCCCTGAAGGACCAACGGAAGAGGTGTGGATCTACCAGAGTAGAGACCGGCCAGAAAACAAAGGCCCATCGGGGGACAACTCCCGCGTCCAGACCATGTTTGGCCTCTCCTCAGACTCTCAAAGTAAGGGTGACATTTTTGTCAAAACACACGTTTTGACTGCTCGTTGCTCAACAACATTTGACCGATTTGTCAGAAGAACAAGTGTGCATCATAAGTTAACTACCAAACTTAGGTATTTTTGGAAGAAAATTGCAAACATTGTATATTTAATGAAAGAAAGTAGTTGAATACAATTGAGAAATCAGTGACTTTTGATGCTGCTTTATTTATACTAGAGATGAGTGATTCATACCAAGGTTGCTCATAACTAATCATGACTAATAAGTTGATGGGCACCTTTTTTGGTCAACCCAATGGGTTGTGTTTAAATCTGATTCCAATGAGCTGTTCACGTTCGATATAACTACTCTGCTTTGAAATTCTAATTAAAGTTTACTTTATTTATCAGAAAGCAATATAGCTGCTGACATGTGTGCACGATTCACAGAGAAGTGCCCCTCGGGCTGGCGTTATTACGAGGGCACAGCCAGCTGCTATCGGGCATATGCGACTGCTGACAGCTACTGGGAGGCTGCCCAGCTTTGCGGGCAGGCCGGAGGCTACCTGGCTACTCTCACAAGTGACTTGGAGTTGCAGTTCATTCTGAGCCAGGACTGGGGACTGGAAGAGCGAGACGGTCTACCACGTGAGCATGGCAGGTCAGTTGCCAAGTATGAGGCTGAGAAAATGTAATATTTTCTTTTAGAGTATGGGGTAAACGTGTGGATTTCTTTTAATGAAGACGAGCTGCTGTGTTAACTTTCCTTTGTGTGTGCAGGTTTTGGGTAGGGTACCAATACATTGTCACAAACCGTAGTAAAAATTCACTGGAGGGCCACTGGCAAGAGGTTCACGCATGGGGTAAGTATGCCACCAATTGTTGGCTTGCATTACATTTTATATATTTTTGTTAAACGATTTAAATGTAATTGTAAAAGTTTCAAGCTGATTAATGGTCATGCAGCATTGTCTTGCGATGCGGTTGCATTTAGTGATGTTACATAGCTGAATGTGATTTAAAATTCAGTTGCTTATTATTCCTGATAAAAAAAAGTTTTATTTTCAATGCATTTGTGTGTTTCTATTACAACAATGTTTGTATTGAACTTTTATACACATGTAAGAACTGTTAAACACATGAATCTAAAGCAACTACAGACATTTTAATTGATATCACGCTTTGCTCTGTCATTTAATTCCGATCGTTTATTTTTGTTTAAAGGAGTGGGCTCTCATCAAGAGGTGGTTCTTCCCCCAGACAAGGTTGTTAACACATTGTTTGATATTTGTCCTCGTTCCACGTGTCACTGGCCTATTTTAAACACCATGATCAGGAGTGAATAATACTGGTAGGAACGAAGTGGACCAGACCACCAATAGATTAATGTGTCCGTCCGTCCGTCCGTCCGTCCGTCCGTGGGAGGGGTGGTGTTGAGGGTGGTGTTGGAAATGAAAGACTACGAGTCTTTAAATCTCACAGCGTTTCTTGTCAAAACAAACACTTTTAATTAACGTTACACTAGAATACAGTAATTTTTTCTTTAACTCCTCTATACCCGGTCGATATCTCTGTACCGGTACTAAGTATTATTCCTACCAGCCCACCCCGCAGGGTCCTGTTTAATCATTCTGACCCAAAGCAATTTCATAACCACTGGCCGTCTTGACTTTCCCCCCCCCCCTTTAAGGTGCCCACTTTTGGGGCAGCCATCTCAGAGCAGGCAGAGGTGCTGTGTGGCCAGCTGCAGTGCTTCCACTACCCAAGCTTGCGGCACCGTGGGCTACACAGTTGGTATGCTGAGAACTGCAACCAGAAAGCTCCCTTCCTGTGCAAGCAAGGCAAGTCGCTGGCTGCTATTTGTATTTCTTAACATACTCCGAGATTAAAGTGTGTCATTTACTTTCCTTTGGGATGTTGCTGGTAAGTTCATAATTTCCAGCGGTAGTTTGTAGTGTGTTGCCACTTATTTAACAATTTTCACGTAGTGGCCAGTTGGCTCAGAACACACAGCTGGCATCACTGAGCCTCCTGGGTTCATATCCAGGAAGCCACCTATGATTAAACTTGAGAAACAAGTAAAGAGTGGATAATCTCAGCCCACTCGCCAATTACTGCGTGACAAAATTGACACATTAAATTTGGCTGTGCATTTGGGCAAAATTCCCGGGAAGAATTATTTTAGCTGAGAATTTAAAAAATATCTGTCACTCATGCAATTAAATTTACTGTCATAACAGGTGGGAAAGTGCTGTTCTGACTGTCTGAAACAAAGGTCACTTGAAGGGATCTCAAGAGGTAGTTTTATCCTCAGCGGTGGGCTGTTATATAACACGAACATGATGCCCATATCACAATTGGGATATGTCGGGAATGGGTAATAAATGTGCACATTTTCACCGATTTCGCACAGTAGGGAAATTGTAAAGTCAAATAGAATGGGCAACATCGGTAGCATGCTTAATACCTAGCATTTACTTAAACATATATACAATATGGTGTATACCTGTTGAACAAATAAAATCGTTCATCGGTTTTCACGAGCATCGATTAATCTCCCCCCCCCCCCCCATGTTGTGGGTGCAATTGCAGAAAAGACGTGCATCGACATCCGAGAGAACGTGGTGGTGGAGGGCCAAGACTTCACGCCGCGAGGCAGTGACCCGTGCCTCATGTGCAAGTGTCACAAGGGCGAGGCTGAGACGTGCATCGCTGCCTTGTGCGAGCGTCCCCAGGCCTGCCAGCGTTTCCAGATGGACCCTCGTGAATGCTGCAAGTTTACCTGCCTTGACCCAGGTGGCTTACACACACAGCTTTTCATCAACAACACACTACAAATTACTGAACGCCAGAAATGTGGCCGATTCAAAGTACAAACCTGATGTTGCTATAAAGGGCAGCTGTTGAGAATTGTATTCAATGGGTGCTCTTTACCACCCATAGGAGATGATCCAATGAATGGACTTGTGAAACCAACGTTGATATGAAATAATTGCGAGCTTCCATTATTGCTGGAAGGTTTGTGTTTTTCTCATGTCCCTCTGGTTTTGGTGGCATTTGTGTGCAGCTGGTGGTAGCTTCCTGGATGGGATGGCAAGTGGAATGCGTCTCATCGTGAGCTGCATCTCCTCCTTCCTCATTCTATCTCTCCTCCTCTTCCTGGTGCACCGTCTGCGTCAGCGGAGACGCGAGCACATTGAGTCGCTCATAGGCGCCAACTGTGAGTTACTTTGCATACCCCAACCACAATTGACACTCAATAATAACACTAAATGATCTTCTTGGTTCTTTCGGTAAAGTCACGTAGAATGGAAATAATAAAAGAATAACAATAAAACATAATAAAATAAATTCTCACGACGTTTCGGCCACAACGCAAGCAGCCGTCCTCAGGTGGAGAACAGGTCTGCCGAGAAGACGGTCTGAATTTATTTTATTGTTTTATTTTTGTTATTTCCGTTATTTCCATTCTACGTGACTTTACCGAAAGAACCAAGAAGATGAATCCCTGCAGTCACGAAAGCTTTAAATCGAAACACTAAATGACTTAACAGAATTCTACAATCACATCCAAAGGGCATTACATAACAATCACAGTCATTTACTATTCACCCAGTGTTATTCTAATTGCTTAATTTTTTTGGCCACTTCAAATGTATTGAGCCATAGCCTCTTTCTTTTTAGTCTTACTTTAATGCCACATTACGTTTAGCATATTCCAAGTTCACCAATTTATTTTCGGGTGTAGCCCTTCATTGCAAATGAGAATCAACATTTCAATGCGCATTGTAATTAGCTAAATTTGCCACAATATAAAGAAATGAATGCAATAAACCCTAAATTTACAGTTTATCAAGGGGTAGGATAAATAATTCTTACAGCATTAATGGTTTTAAACTTGTTGCAACATCCTCCTGTAGATTTAAGTGTTATAGAAAATTTTACTTTAGGTAGTTGTCTAAAAAAATGCTAATTATTTTACAGGATGAAGACATTGCTTGAGTGTTTATTTTCAAATATTACCAATTCATGCTTTAGGGCTACTCAGCATTGAGGGTTTATGGGTCCTTTGTGTAGATTTAGGCGTGTGTTAGCAGGCTAAATCTGGTATCACTAGCTTTTTTGTCCGTCCAAGGACAGGTGTATATTGCAGTAAATCTGAAATGTTCAATAGAAAAATTGTTCAGCTCATGATTATTAATGAGGGGGGAGGGGGGGTTGCCCTATGTGGAGTGATGTCATCCGCTAATGGTTATTGGGGAGGGGAGCAGAATGTTGAGTGCGCGACCTTGTGCTTTAGTGTAAATTTCACACGGGCATGAATATTAATGAAGGGGGGGGGGGGGGGGCCCTCTTTTGCAGTGACGTCACGCACGGATGTAGCCCTGTTGCGTATATTTTTTTTGCGTCACTTTCTGTAAAGAAACGTCATTTGAAGCGACTTTACATAATAAATTATTTAATTCAGATCGACCTTCCTCTGCATTAGTGTAAAAATCCACCCACTCATGAATATTAATGAGGTGGGGTGGGCCTCATATGGAGTGACGTCACACGCAGGACACAGATTTCTGGGCGATTATAGTAGGTAATTGCCCTCGATTCAAATTCAGTGTGTGAACTTTGTTCTGCAAACCTAGAGGACCGAGTTTAATTCAGAACAGTTAACATCACTCGTGATTATCTGAATTGGTACTCAGCCTCCGAGGTTGACTCTGCCTGAAATACCTGATGCGCTGAGTAAACATCCATATTGGGGAGACAAAATTGGCCAGGATTTTTATTATTATTTCTTGTTCCAGCAGTGCGTAATGCTATAACAGCGGCGGTTGTCTTTTTGTGCAGTGCACCACCTAGGTTTGGGTCGAGGCCGCATGCATGGTTTTGAGTTGGGCCCCGAGTCACTGGGCACAGGCTTCACGCCACTGCACCTCTCCGATGACGGCGAGGGTGGAGCCTTCCATTTCAGCGAACCGCCCCCGCCCTACACGGCTTACAAGTCTCCCGACTCACCCCCACCTCCTGAGGACCCTCCACCAGCCTACGAACTGGCAGTCAGCACTGCTCCGACACCAGCTGCTGATACTGGTGTGTGGTTGCGCAGCACCAACCATGGAGAAGTGAGGGGGGTTGGTAGAGATAAGTAGAGGGTAGGAAAGTGGAGTCGGCAACTAAAAGGCGCCTGCCTGCCCTCACGTCTGCTACTTAATACCATCACCCTGTGAGCTGGCCAAGCCACACCAACACACCTTCATACCAAATGTAACGCTTACTCCAATGCACATCTTCGCCAGCGTGACTTTTGCAATGTTTAAGACACCCTGTTTCTTGGCAAGGGTTTGTACCTCCTGACTTAGACGTCACCAGCTGTTACTTTCACACAGTCTCACTGGGCATGGGTCCCAGCAGTGGGCTGGTGGAATGTGAGTTGGTAAAGCTTGACAGCCCCTGGTGTGATCGCATACTGGTGTCACACTATTGGTGTCCAATATGAAAATGTTAATATCATGGCTTGGGAGTTTGAAGCCCTCCTAAAGGTATTAATGTACTCTACACTCCAGCATCTCTTGAGATATTTATATAGACCTATATTGCAGATGTTCTCAGTCTTGGTAAGACATCTTTATGAATTGTATGAGACAGTGTTCATTTAATGACCAGGGAATTAAAAAATAACACGGTCAAAAAATATGAATTAGGCATTCTGCACCTCCACATCCATTTGCCAAAAGGTACTCTCTTAAGGCAGTGGTTCTTAATCTTTACTACAGCTTTGCACCTCTTTGGGTTTTCAACCGTTAAAAAAGTGTTTATAAATATATCGGTTTGATGAAACAATAGTTGTATTTACGTGCTCGTGTTTAATTTGTGTTTCATGTCTCACACATCTATAAAGGGCATCTCACAGCCCCATGGGGTGTGCACACCCCAGGTTAAGAACCACTGCTCCAAGGTGTGTGCACATGCCCTTGTGTTCTTTTTAGGCGATGGGGAACGCTACCACCGCCTCTTAGCGGATGACGCAGGGATGGCACTGGGCTGTGGTCCCGAGGGGCCGGTGCACCCCGAGGCGGGCAGCACAGCCGTCGCCGTGGTGTCCCCTTGCGCCGATGGCAGTGCGATGGCGCTGCTAATGTCTCAGCCCAACAGTGATGGTGGCGAAGACGCTGCAGCAGTCGAAGCAGCGGCGGTCGAAGCGGCCTGCACTGGGGAGGGACGCATCACACGCAGCAAGAGTAGCCAGAGTGCTGCATCTGTCAGCACAGCGGTGTGATCATCATCATCACCACCACCTCTTAGTTTCCTCACTTAGTTTCCTTACTGGTAGAAACCACCTGGTTCCACTAGCCCACAGGGGATTATTGTGTGTCCGTCGTGCATCCAAAAATGGGAGGGGTGGGGCTGGGTAGAGAGGGGAGGGTGGGGAAGGGCTGGGTCGGGAGGGTGGGGAGGGGCTGGGTGGGGAAGGGCTGGGTGGGGAGGGGGTGGGGAGGGGCTGGGTGGGGAGGGGCTGGTCACCCCGTGGTGCCCTTATAAAAGTCAACGTTTAACCTACTCAGTCGGCCATATTTGCGGAATACACCACGCCGCCATTGACCGAGCAACCCAACGTTCCTACCAACTCCCTCCGCAGGAATGTGTTCTTCTTTCCATGTTTCTGTCATCTTCCCAAAAGTATTTTAAAACATCATTACTGTTATGTTCTTCAACTATGAAAGTGTTCCGTTGCAGTCTCCTGGGCTGCAGAGTGGGGTTGTCAGTGTGTGTGCAGTTGAAGCATTTTCAGAAAGGCTGTCAAAGTTGTGGTGGTCATGTGGCAGTGTTTTAATGCCTATGGGCATATATGTCATGAGCATGGTAATTTGGCAGCTATGACAATGATATGGGAGCTGTGTTTTCTGCTCCATGAGGTCAAAATTTAGTTTCATGTGCAAATTAAAGAATATTCTCCTTTGCAGGTTTAATTCTGCTGTACAACTTATTTTACTGCTGTTGAGAGCCTTGTAAACACACTATCCTTAATGGCCAAGAAATTGTGTAAAAATACTTCAACTCTAATACTTAAGTAGGCTAACCCATTAATTCTGTAGTGCTGCCATCACATTGTGACACTGGCGTATAAGGAGGTATGACATGCATGGTTATCATGCCATTCCCCATCATAACGTAATAAAAACAGCTATAAGTTACAAATTTCCATATTTTTACGTCCGATAAATCAATGTTTCTTATTCTATAGACTTCCAATGCAGCATGCTCGTGCAACAATGTAATCATGATTTGCCAGAAAGTATCCCAGGTAGTTTCAGTGTTTACGGGAACTCGGGAGTCATGTGCATCACCATCGATAATTAATGTGGCAACCAGCAAAATCTAATTTTTAGCATATTCATAGTCTGAGAGAAACATTTTATATTCTGTAATCATAAAGTGAAAGGACATTTAAATTCCTTAGAATTTCATTATTTCAACATTACCCTACCTCTGCCAGACGGGTTTCACTTGGTACATAACAAAGTGTAAATAACAATGGTATTCCATAGGAATAAATTTAAATCTAAACTTGACCTTGGTACTAAACATGTTTTATCAGGTTTGTTTTAAAACTGCAATGTATTTGTGGCATGTTTAAATTTTTTACAACCTTCATAGTAGTGACATTAGTATCCCAACTTTGTTAACTTCTTGCTTTCACCATATTCAATTTCCTTTAACATACTCTTAACACTAATTATTTGGTTAGCACACCTTTTTTTTTACTAAACGACACATTCCCCAACATAAAGCTAAAATCGAGTGATGAGATCATTCAGGTTCACTCGATTTTACTAAAGTTACTTGGGTGTTCCAATATCACCATGCATTGGCCCCAGCTAAAATAATACTTGCCGACGTCACGAGCTTGCTTGGTTTCCCTCCACACATACCTTGGTTGGCATGGGGGCGACCGGGTATGGCACTTTCACTTCGAACATTCGCGAAGATTACGCTTGCATTCCAAGGTACACGAGGCAAAGCACCTCTAAGGGGGGCAGTGCTAATTAAGCAGGTGGTGGTTTAGGATTATTCCCATGAGTTGTCATTTTGAGAAACTTAAGAGTTGATCAAAAAACATTTGTTTTCCCCCAAGCAAGGAGACTTGTGAACAAGAGTTAAGCAAATGTGTTGCAAAATTATCATTTTTGACAAACACTTTTTGGTTGTATTTGCTGTGGTGATTGGTGAAGTTTTTGTGGTGATTGGTGAAGTTTTTTTCCATGCCTATATTGTCATGTGGACATAGGAACTTGCAGTACAAATTTGGTGTTGGTATTTTGTCCCAAATGTGGCACCGTTTTACATGATAAAAGTTCAGTGATAAATTTCTTTCAATGCACTTTCCCTCGTCAAATGTCTTCTGACCACAATTGTATAAGTCATGCCATTCAATAATAATGACATTGGTAGTTACACTGGATAAAGATGGGTCATCTGTAATAGTTCCTTTTCATGAGTGTATAAATAGTGCTCTGGTGGAACAATGTTCCGAATTCTGAAGTTGCTTAAAGGAAATGTACAGTTCAGGGACGATCAGGGTAGTGAGGTACATCTCCGCCCATGAACATTGCAGATGACTTGCAGATTTTAATTTACGAGGTGTTTGTTGCTGTAGTTTTAACTTTATAATGTGCCATTGATGCTATAGTGTATATATAATTATCACTACCCTTCCAGAAGTAGCAATCGTGTACTGCTTTTCTGCATAGGATTGTTAAATGGTTTAGCACCGAGCTAGGCATACGTATTGTGTGGAGTTTATTGAAAGCTGCTTATGATTGCGATGTTGTAGCTTTAAGAGTCAAGGTAGGGATTTGTAAATGAGTTGTGGCATGCAGCAGGATGGCAGTTAAAAGTTTATATAAACTAATCCACAAGCTTTGCTTTTGTGCTGCGAGCATTAAGAAACTACGTTGCAGTTTGTGTTTCTAGCACATTTTGGTGCATCAAGAGCCTGGCTGCATTATGGCCTCGGTCATTGCATTGGCTAGTTGTGCACCGTTTCATGTAAACACCATTTTTTTAAGTAAACAAATTGAAATGTACATTTGAATCCATTGTGTAGCTGTTCAGATTGTACCAATCTTACAATGGTTTTTTTTTGCATCTTGCAGCATGTGGCACATTTTTATTGCATTGTCCTGTGTTGAAGTCAATTTAACCGAATATTGCCACCCAGTACAACTTTGGTGTAGTATTAATACATCACTTCTCAATGCAGTTACTGTTGAGCTTGAGTAGCAAGGCATGTGCTGCTACAACCCAGAAGACTTGCAGTTCAGAGCCCATTTGTGTATTTTAGAATCTCTACAGCTTATGTAATGTTAGTGAATTAGAATGCACCCGTCTTAAAATGTAATTGATTAAATTTAGTCACTTAGCACTATTTAATTAACATAGGATTTTATAAGTGACAAGATTAATCATTGTCTAGAGGCTTTTGTTGGGCTACACATTGCTGTCCCATAAACTTGATAAGCAGTACTCTATATCCTTGAGGGTTAAGTGGAAGAAGGGTATGTGGCAGACTTGTGATACTGAAGGCATACATGTAAATGCAGATCCAATTGTAAGTTGTATATACAGTATATATGAAGGTCATTGCTATGTAATGAGTTACAGCATCAACAGTCACCAATGATGTCCAAACATGAAATAAAACTAGAAACGTATCAACCTGTGTATTCAGTTCCTATTTTTATGAAGATTTATAGAAATATTGGTAAATAATTGTGCGGTATTTTCTTCTTGCAACAAAAGGCATCGCCGCTTTGTGGTTTTACATTGCACTCCACCATCCTGGACTGAATGACACTATCAACACTTCACACCCATGATCATAGGTTAATTACTTCTGTTTGAAGAGAACACGTTTGCTTTTGAAAACCAACCCTTGTAGCACATCAAAATTGGCCCTTGGGTGTATTCAATTTTTTTTTGTGGCGGTAACTGGCATTTCACGTTATTCAAGATGCAGCCATGAACCTCAATCCCAAAGAGGACTTCCAAATGCCACAATCTGTTTTGGAGTGCAACCACAGCTAATAGTTACTAAGGGACCACACGGTGAAGCTGTATACTCCCATAAAGGAATACACTGGTGATCCTCTGAGACCTGTACACATTTCAGCTCACTCCTGGGAATGTGTCCATATCGTTCAAGAATTTGTGAGCGCTTCACAATCTAGCCTGGTTAAACCCAGGATGGATCGTAAGCAGGCCAGCCTGAATGTTTCTAACCAGCACGTTCTATTCGAGGGGTCCACGTTTCACAAGCGTAGTGCACGGAGGGCATCAACAGCTGAGAAGCCCCAAAGCTTCGTGTGGAGCAACAGACCAGGTAGCTTCGACAATTACGCAGCAGATGAAAATATATACTGCCCGACTGATGCGAAGTGAGACCTCTGCTGTCAAACTGGAGCAAGTTATAAGTACTCTACCCACTTGAACAACTCCATCACCAATGGGGGGGGGGGGGGGGGGGGGTTGAGGGTGGAGTGTTTGATGGGACAAAATCCCAGGCAAGTGCTTAGTTTTGGTGGGACTGATGGCAAGACCACTTCTTAGTGGCACACTCCATGTTCAACAGCAGCACCTCCAACTCCTCCAAGCAGCCATCATCGGCAAACATGGTTGATCAAAAGGGAGCCATCACTCAACCACACCCGGGCATCGATCAGCAGTCCCATTATATCCGTACCAGATGAAAATTCCTGCAGTACAACCCAGGAAAACTTATCGAACTACGTGGCAAAAGTGATGTTAAACAATCTAGGAGTCGGAGACGATCCCTGTCGCAACCAAAGGTGAACTGGGAATGTCTCAGACTCCTTGCCACGTGGCTTTACCCGGGCCTGCCCACCATCATGAAGGCCCTTAATTATTGTGAGCAGCGAGTCAGGGATTCCAAAATACGAAGAACAGCCCAAAAGCCCTGGCCTGTTATCATGAGCCTTGGCCACAGACACGGTCATGATACACAGCCGAGGTGTACATGAGAATTGGGTGCAAAACATCACAGCTGGGAGACTGGACTCGGTCAAATCGCATGTCTGGCAGTGGCAGCTCTACCTCAACCTGGGAACACGGCTGAGCAGTGCGAGGAACAACGGGTTAGAGACAATGGGCATTGATATTTTAACATTCAAGACCTCATGATTACAGGATTTTTAAGGCTAAAATATGATTTTAGACAACCAACACGCAGTACGAAACAATGCACTCAATTGCAAAACTAAGCCAGCTAGGGAGCTCTGCCTTTCCCCCTTTCACCTCGGCTGGATTCTGGTTCTTCTGCTGGCGTTGTCGTCTTGTTTCTTCTACCGGGCCTTGCTCCTCCGTGTTTTATTTATAATCTCCCTTTCCCTGATCATGTGACTCTTAATTGGCCAGCTGTCTAGGTCCGTCTCTTCATTGGGGCACGTGTCACATTCACGGACTCTTAATTATCTACGTGTTTGCCATCAAATTCCTCATCGGTGCACGTGTCGCAATCATGTGACTTTGAAATATCCACCTGTTCGGATCCCTTTCCTCAGTGGCACGTGTCACAATCACTTGTCTCTTAATTGGCCACCTGTTCGGATCACTTTCCTCATAGGGGCACGTGTCACAATCACGTGACTTTTTTCGATTTAAAGCTTTCGTGACTGCAGGGATTTACATTTCCCATAAATATGCAAAAATTCCTCTTGATATGCGAATTATTTTGTCAAGGCGCTCTTCCTCCTCCCTCCCAGCTTAAATAGACGCTCCAAGCCTAGGACGTGTCATTCAGACTCTGTCTTATCGACAGACCTGTTCTTCACCTGAAGACGGCTGCTTGCGTTGTGGCCGAAACGTCGTGAGAATTATTTTGTTTTATTTTTATTATTTCCATTATACGTGACTTTACCGAAAGAACCAAGAAGATGAATCACGTGACTCTTAATTGGCCACCTGCTTGGGTCCGTTTCATCATTGGGAAATTCACAAATCACTCCAAAACAGCGAACTGGAGGCACTGCAACTTTGTGCCACGCACCCTCATCTCAATGTGATGAGTTAACAGGCACCAACTTTTGGAAAGCACCATCATCACATTTGCAACATCTACATATACTTAACCTTGTGGCATCCATGCCGGTTGTATTATTATATACTGAACCAGGATAAAAAAAAAACATTGCAATGAATCAATAAAAAACAATGAACACAACATTAAAATTGTTTATTTTTCCAGTCCATATCCATACAAGATTTGTTCACTTACATTCCAACTGTTTAACATAAAACAGAAGTGACAGTATGTTGTCATAGTTTAAAACAGTAGTTCTCAAACACCCATATCTCAGTTCTCCAGCCATTGAAGTGTAACATAGATGAGATGCTTCTCTCGTAGCATTATTGGTCAAAACGAGATTTGAATAGTGAAGAGCATTTGAATTCCACCGTGTTAAACGCGCATTTCTCGAGTCAGCGTGTGTTTTAAATAGAAGCGGAAATAGTACACTCGCCCAACATGGTACAGCTATTCAGGTTAAGATGCTTATATACTTAGTTTCATTCTATCTAAAACAATTCCAGTTCCAACACCACACGTGTATATTTATATAAAAGAGAAATATAATTCAGTAGTATTTCTAAACATTATTAATGCACCAACATGCCAATATTTACGTTTGTCAGTAGTAGCAAGTCAAGTGTTAGAAATCTATTTGTTTTTAAATGGTAGTATGTGTCAAAGCCAATCAACAGGCTTTCGTTTAGTGCTACAACATGTATGGTTCCTAAGTGCCGGGCCTCTAGAAAGGGTTTCTGAACATGAGTTAATGTCTCTTGCCAGTGAAATGCGACTAATTTGTAAACATATATTCCCAAAGGAAACACAGTGTGGCGCTTAATGCTGTGTCAGCTTATCCTTAAAGTCAGTGTGACCCAACAAAAACACATGTACTCTGTCAGACGTTAAATTGCTTGACAGCTTTGTTGTTGGTTGATATTGAACGTGCTGCTGTGGCGCTCAAGTAAACAAAACGTATAATAATAATACAGGGTGTGATCGGGCAACAAGGTGGCTACAAGAACAAAATAACGACTTTTTGTACAGGTGGACAAACCTTGCGTCTGATGGACATGATCTGTCCCTGTGTGCAATGGTTAATACACGACTTTGTGTGTTTTTTCTAAGACTGCTCGGAGATAAACGTGCAGCAATTGCTTCCTCACACCACTGCTGACGGAGGCACCTCCACTGGAGGGATGCACTAAAAGCAACCCCTCCTAGAGGGCGTTTGGCCTACTCTTCCATGCTGGCCACGCTTGGAAGAGGCACGAGTATCCACACTGTCACACCACACACACGGACTTGCCCATCCCACCGTCAGATTCCGCGTGTCTTAAAAATATTTCCCCACATTGTAATCGGCTTTCTCATGTTGTGCCCTTTAAGTTCTCAAGTCGAAAAATTGGTTGACAGGAAACCCCCTTCTGGAAGAATGCGAAAAGGGTTCATATTCTTATCAGGATTTTTTTTTCAACCATTTTTATGTTACACTGTGGAACTGGCATAAATTGTTATTCGGAAATCACACACGAAATGAAGAGATTCCAGATTTAGAACAGGTTTTTTTTTATTCCTATACGCCAAAATATGGCACTTTTATTGCGATTGTGAAGGCACTGCCGTTCTGTTAACAAGACCCACGTCAGAGCTCCACTCTCAATGTGGTCGTTAATAGAACTGGACCCACCTTAAGCAAACTTAGCGACATTTTTGCACCTATTAGGGAAATAAAACGACTAGTTATACATACATATATAAAGAGATTGATTTAATATTGAGACCTTTCAAATCTAAATTATGGGAAAAGAATGCTTCTTACAATTAAAGAACGGCAATTACTTACTCAGGACGTTTTGCCAATTCCTAGAATTATTTTTTTGGCTTGCAGGAAGAAACCGGGAGTACTCGGAGAACACATATGCATGCAAGATTGCAACACTCCGTGGGTTTGTAGGATTGCAGTAATCTCCTGGCCACCTCACAGCAGAGGTCGCAAACGGGTTTCGATTCCTTACCCGTACCCGGCCGCACCAGGGTCGCAAACGGGTATCGGGTACCTGATTGCGACCTCTGGGATGAAGCCATGTTGCAGGCGCGGGTGGGTTGATTCTAGGAACTTGAATTGTGAGAAGAGACAAGACGTTGGGAAATGAGTGACAAACAGTTACTCACCAGTGACTCACGGCCTACCCATACCCGTACCCGGCCGCACCAGGATCGCAAACGAGTACCCGTACCGTACGGGTAGCCGGGTATCGGGTACCCGGTTGCGACCTCTGCCTCACAGCCTCGTGGCGACAACACCTGGCAAGTCCTGACAGTTACCCATCCCAATGTAGGGGAGTAGTGGGTGACGTCACGTCACGCTCGCCCTCTGAGTGGAACGTGACGTCATGCCCCCGGGGGGGGAGGGGGTATTTAAAGGGGGGCCCGGGAGGTAACCGGGGTTTGTCGAGGGTAGGAGTGGGGACTCGTGGTAGTTGATCCTCACACGAGGCTAGGGGAGGCTACTCCGCCCAACCGGCCGAGGTTGGGGTAGTCCCGGCCCGGGGCAGGGAGGAGAGCCGAGTTAGCCGGGGTTGGAGGGATCACAGTCCCCTGTACCCTGGGGAGTTATAGGCAGAGGTGGGACAAAGTCATTGTTATGCAAGTCCAAGTCGAGTCTGAAGTCATCAAATTCATGACTCGAGTCTGACTCGAGTCCAAGTCACATGACTCGAGTCCACACCTCACAGGTGGGACAAAGTCATTGTTATGCAAGTCCAAGTCGAGTCTGAAGTCATCAAATTCATGACTCGAGTCTGACTCGAGTCCAAGTCACATGACTCGAGTCCACACCTCTGGTTATAGGCTCGGGGGGGGGGGGTTGGTTCGGCGTAAAACCCTAAATAAACTTGGCGTGAGCCCCTAACGGAACCTGCCTCGGAGTCGTACATTGCGCCGCAACACAAGTACTAACTAGGCTCTGTCCTGTGCAGCTTCCGAGATCTGAGATCAGACTTGCATAAGCCGTCGTCATGAGCCCTTTAGTCATGTGACTTCTTGGCAACATTTCAGCTTCAACTCTACAAAAAATGCAGGTTAGCATCACTTATACCACGAATCAACCTGGGCTAGGAGAATCAGTGTTCTGGTCAGAAACCAAGGTCATAAATCAAGGGATGTTTTTGGAGAGATTGATTTTTAAAAAGGGGGCCATAATCAGGCCCCGTATAATGAAACCACATTTGCTATATTCAGCAGCATGGCACAGAGTATTTTAATTTTATTAAACACACATTTAATAAAATTGCCTTCTAAAAAAGGAACAATTCCAGTATTATTCCTAAATTCACCGAGTAAAACTCATCATAAGATACTGCTGTGGTCGCTGTCTATTGAGAGTGGCCATTTCAACCACTGTCATAGTCAATGATGAAACATCAACGTCCGAGTCAAATAACAGTAAAAGTCAACAATTCAAGTACAAGTACACAGGCAAAGCAGCACGATGAAGCCGAGTCATCTACAGACAAAGAGCGCTAAACAAGCAGGCATAATGAGCAGGGCTCAAATAGTCACTAACATGATTTGCCTTTTGAGTTAAAGGATATCCCATGGCATAAAAAAGTACAAATTTGAAGATTACCAAAATAACCCATGTCCCCCTTACCTCCCAAAGAATTGCAACTCTAGAATAGAAAATTTAGGAAGTTAATGCCACGTATGCATGTTATTTTTTTATCATTAAAATATATATATTTGGCGATATTGCGAAATATATCACAGCATTTACCATTTCCAAACTTTCAATGTCCAGCAAAAAAACAAATGCTCACATACTCGATTAGGAAAGCTTCCGACCCAAGACATCACAAGACTGCTCGTCATAGCATAAACCACACTGGCCAGAGCATGCAGCAACTGCTGCGGACATTAACCATTTCACATTTGTCACTGCTTTATAC
Source organism: Lethenteron reissneri (assembly GCF_015708825.2). Classification (NCBI taxonomy): domain Eukaryota; kingdom Metazoa; phylum Chordata; class Hyperoartia; order Petromyzontiformes; family Petromyzontidae; genus Lethenteron; species Lethenteron reissneri. The sequence continues at coordinate 7,650,105 of NC_083805.1, forward strand.
TCCCAGAGATGAGTAATCACCGAGTCAAAACAAACTGTCATGTTGGGCCACATCTGTGCGGTCGCCAGTGACCACACAGAGCCTGAGATCAATAATACAATGTTTGCTCTCGCATTTATTGCTCTTTATCCCCAGGCGATTAAGCCCAGGTATCTAATACCCACGTTCCACTTGCACATCCGAGCCACGCCAGCCCGGGCCCTTCACGGTACAAGGTGGGTTTTTCCACTGCCTACCTGACATGCCGAGCTGGAACCAAACCATGGTATTGGTGGGCCTCGCATGACATTTTGAATCAAGCAGGACCAAGGGTGTGTCTAATGATCCATTCATTGTGTGTGATGTCAGTCACTACACTGTGAGGACATAGCGTCGGCAAATCAAATACACGCATTTCAACACGTTCACCGCGTTTGACGGCAATGGCACGACCCGGCTTCCGCAGTGGAATAACCACCGTGGGCACCTCCAGAGCCGTGCCGGACTGGCTCGACATGGCCTTGGTGCGGTTCGGTTGTACAGTTGGAAAAGAGGTACAAGAGGCCTCAAATCCAGCCACCCGCCCTTCAGCATTTCCCCGTGAGCCCAACCCGCACGGAGGTGGGCCTCGGGGTCGGACACGGTGGTCACTGGCCGCCCTCGTTGGTGGTGATGGCGACGAGCTGGCGGGCGGCCTTGGCGATGTCGTAGGCGCACTGGATCACCTGCTGCGTGAGCAGCTGCAGGTCCACAGGAGGCAGGCCGGGGCCCGACGGTGCGGCCGTCTTGCGGCACTCGGTGGCGAGGCGGGCGGCGCTGCTCGTGAGTAGCCGCAGCGAGGAGCGCACGGCCTCCAGCGCCGGCCTCTGTGGGTCCAAGGATGCAGATTCGGCGCTCGCGAACACTCACAAACAAATTCTAGATTTGAAGCTTTCGTGATTACAAGGATTCATATTCTTAGGTTTTTTCGGTAAAGTCACGTAGGTAAAAAATTAAAATTAATAAAAGTAAAATAAAATGAAAATCACGACGTTTCGGAGGCAACACAAGCTTCCGTCTTCAGGTGGAACCGTCACAGCCCGACAGCTGTGGTATCTCCTGTAATCTCTCATTTACATAATAAAATAATTCTCGAGAAGACAGAGTCTGGCCGAAACGTCGTGAGAATTATTTTATTATTTTAAATTTTATTATTTTATTATTTCCATTCTACGTGACTTTACCGAAAGAACCAAGAAGATGAATCCCTGCAGTCACGAAAGCTTTAAATCGAAAAAGATTGAATTTGACTGTTGTAATATGAACATCTCTAAACCAGAACTTGTGGTTCTGAATCCTTGGTATAATAAAAGGTAACTTTGCAGGCATCTTAGTAGTTGTGTTATCATCTTCTGTTCTAGCATGAGGTGATGCACTGTCCTGTCTTGACAGTTCTTCGTGGACATTTCTTAGTCTCATGAGCAGATGGTAAGTGACACAAATCAGCACAATTGGAATAAAATTGGAAAAACGAAAATGATAACACAACAACAACATCCTAATCTACCCATATGTGTACACTCGTGGAATGTGAAAGCTGCTAATATAAATGAAAAGCTGTCATTACCTTAGGGAATAGAGCTGCCATCTCGTATACTGCTGCAGATATTTTTTCTGAACACGGCACAAAGCTGGGGAGAAAAGAGATTTTTGAGACAGAAAAAAAATGACAATGTTTGAGGCAACGTGTTGCTGGAGCAACGGTTTTGATTTAGGACATGTGAAGTTGCGCTCTCGGATATCTCATGCTTTTAATCTCCAACTGAAACAAAAAAACAAGCAAAGTTTACGTACGCACGCATCCAACACTAGCAATTTCATGTTAAAAGTGAAAACAACAACACCCAAACACACAGGGTGCAATTTACATGGTGACGGACAGGGCATTTAGACATCCTGGTTACTTATCTGCAGACAAAGTTGCCCATTCGTCAGCACACAAATCGCACGCCATAGCTTTCACTATGTTAAGCGAATTTGTAAGCAAACGAGAACAAGAAAAGGGCTCGGCTTGCAAATTCCTCGTCCGTTAAAAGACAGCGGCGAAAAGGAAAAGCAAAGCAAAGCAAAGCGGAAAAAAAAGCCAAACAGAGAGGTATGACCCAGGTGTGGTCCGAGGTACCAGTCGAGAGAGCTAGGCCTGTGTGGCTGCAGAGTGGGCTGGTGGGGCATGGGGCGATCACCCCACAGCACCAGGCTGCTGAAGCACCCCAGGCTGTGCCTGAAGCGCCGTAGATTGTCCCTCTCCAGCTGCTTGCTGCGAGTCCGAGAGAGGGCGGGGGGACGGGTGGAAGGACAGACGCGTGCGAGGTGTGCGGGGCGGGGGGACAGGGACAAAGTAAAACAGGACGAGGCAAGGGGCCGGGGCAAGAGATGGGGAAGATATTGATGGCTGCAGAGAAGAGGTTAGTTTGGACATTTGACCGTTGTAATGGAGGTTACAGTTGATGGAAAAGAGGAATGGGGAGAGTGGAAAGGTTGCGGTGTAGAACTAAGCGAGAGGACAAGAAGATATCGTGATTAGTGAAGATGTACAAAGATGAGGGGGGGGGGGGAGGCGTATGGGAGGGAATTGAAAGGAGGGGAGGCAGGGAGAGAACGCAGTGAAGCTCAGCGCGTGGCCAGGAGAGCCATGCCGATGCGTCACCTGCATCACGTGAAAGCAGGAACATCAACTAAAAGCTTCAGTTTACTTTCTCAGTAGTGTCACGGTAATCTTCGGAAACCTTATGACAGGCATCTCAAAATTTACATTTTGAAGCTCTCTGCAATTGATTACATTGTCTAAAAATCATCATATCTATCCACTACCACAGACCACAGGATGCCACTTGAAAGGAGCATCACCATAACACCTGCTTGGCAGCACTGGTTGGCATCAGCAGGATCCAATCAATTAAAAAGCAGATGTCTAAAGTGGTCCTCTGATGCTACCAAAAATTCAGGGTGTCTGGCAGTGTGCTCTCTTCACCAGCTATGCATTTTATCTTTGATACAGGGACCGTGTTCTGCTCATTCCAATGCCTGCAATTCCATTGCCACTCAGTGAAAAAACTGTGATTTTTCTTTCACTGAAAAAAAGTTCGGCATAAGGATGCAAAGCAAAACACTCTGCATAGCATATGGCCGATGGACATAAAACACACAAGCCGCAAGCGCACAACTCATCCAGACGCCCATTGTTCAGAATGCTCACCAGATCCTCGTGGGTCACATTTTGTTTCAAGTGGATACTCGCTGGCTGGCATGCATTAAAGCAACTCCTGGAAATGATCAATTAATTATCTTTCGTGCCAAAAGTAACTTGCACTTACAATCAACGGAAACTAAACTTCTTGAGATGCATGCATGTGCACAACGTGGCCTCTTCCTCTTCAGCGCGGAGGATATGTGCTCTCCCACCGCGTGTTTACGACGCGTTTACTTTCCCCGTACCACGCGAGCGAACTTCATTGAAAAGGCGGCGAGCATAAAACCCGCCGGGACCGTGGCTCACGCGGAGAGAATGCGGAGACACGCGCACCTCTCGTGCTTGCTCTCCTGCGCCGCCCGCAGCAGCTCCTGGATGTTCTTGGTGATGTGCTCCGTCTTGTGGATCACGTCCTCGGGGCTGGGAAGCGAAGGGTCCACTTCTCCGCTCAACTCCTGACACTGCGCCACACCGGCGCCATCCCCGAGCGGGGAGGCCCCGGCCTGCCCGTCGCACCTCACCCGCTTCGTGCCAATGCTGGTCCCGCTGCTGCTCACAATCACCAATTACAAGCGGGGGAGAGGGGGGGCATACGCAGCGGTGTGGGAAGGCTGCACTTAACCCTTTCCCATTCCGATGACGTACGTGTACTTAAAATAACTTTATCGGTACCGAGGCTCCCACAAGGCCATGCGGGAGGGTGTGTGACACAGTTTGGCGCCAGCTATCATCGTGTCGCTACAGAACTCTGCGGGGAGTGCAGTGTCTTTAAAAACAACGGCGCTACGCCTCAGCGGTGAATGGTACCACCCTGTGGGTGGGTTTAAGAAACTTGTCCATCATCTCAAACTGCCGTGCCGAGAGATCGAATGGGGCGACCGCTGGACTCGCAAGTCCGGACAGCGTGAAACCTTTCCACCGCGGCAGCAGATACATTTTTGAAACGTGACCTTGCGACCAATTTCACAAAAAGGAAAATCCATAACGTTGTTTCGGCGAGATTCCTCCGGGAGTCTCATCGTCACAAGGTAAGCTTTTATTTTGAATGCATCGGAAACACATTCTGATAATGGTGCGATGGGTTTTCCCCTGGTGTGCGATGTATGTTACATTTACAAATCCCCCCCGACTTCTAAGGACATTTTTTTTTTGCGTCGCTCGAGTTTAATCGTGCGTCAATAATAAATGACTCGAGAAAATAACGGCGCATGTGCTACGTGAAGGGTTCATTGGTCGGTATGGTTAAGGAAAGGCCGACTTCCATACCCCGTGTTATTTTGCTCCTCTTCATTTTGAGTGTTGTCATAGTCACTTCCAGCAGCACTAAGTCTCTTGTCCAGTTTTGACGCCTAAAGGAGAAAAGTTGCGTTCATTCAATACAAAAACAGCAAAAGCAAGCCATTCACTTAAAGAAGCAAAGCAATAGTAACAGCAAAAACTCAGATAACCGAGATCGGTGATTCCATCGGAAAAAACACTTTCACTGACATTTACATTCACGGCAACGTAGCAGCAATATTTCCGTCTACTGCCAAAACGTCTAACCAGCGTGTTGCAGATGTTCGAATTATTCGAGGCATTAACTGTTTTATTATTGTTCACCAGCTGTTTCACATGTAACGAGAAAATGCTGCGCCAGGACATTTCCAGTTTAATGGAGCCATGAAAAGAAAATGTAAGTTTATACAAAAATGCCCATTAACTGTGAAGACAGGCCAACAAAATGCAAATGACCAGCCAAAAATAACTTGCAGTTCACCAGGCAAGACTTTTATTTGCTGCTCTGTGCATTTTCTGATTTATACAGCCACTTAAACATTTACTGGCATTTTTTTCTGTCCTTCTATTCTCTTCTATCCTTCATCTTCCTCTCTCGTCTCTCTATCGCATCCCAGATCACAGCTGGGGATCACTACGAATATGCTCTTTGGTGCTCGGTCACCCGGAAGATGAGAAGGCCAGTTTGTTGTGTTTCTCTGCACTGGCCGTTGCTCTTGAAAATATGAATGACATTCAAAATAACATTTTCATTGACTCGTGCATAGAGCTATCTTCGGACAAGCTGCATCATGTGTTGTCGAAGCAGGTACAGGTAGTCCTCTACTTACGATGGAGATGCATTACGATGACCCCATCGTAAGTCGAAAATATCGTAAGTCGGACCATCGTAACTCGGAGACTACCTTTATTCCTGTGGTGCTGGCCGGCACAGCAACAACTCGCTCACCTGTGTCCAGGTGTGCTGGTAGGTGACCACCAGGTGTGGAGTCTCTTGGCCCCAGGACACGAGGTTTGGCGACGACGGAAAGGACACGGCGTTTGCGAGAGGCCCTCTTCCAGCTGGAGCCATGCAGCCTGGCACCGCCCCTATGTAGCGTGGTGGTGAGAACTACCCCAGAGACACAGCAAACAAAAAAGCATGTCCCACAGGCGACGGTATAGATTCACACAGACACAATGTGTTCTTGTTACTTTGCATATTCCTACCCTGCAGTGTCCTGTAACTGACACCACTGCCAACAGTCTTGGGCTGGTCGTCTTTGTAAAAGAGCTACTAAGCTCAATGGCCCTTACAAGCTGGAATAAAGTCTTGAGTCTGAGATACTCAATTTCAAGTAATATCGAGACACAGAGAGAACAATGCTTTTAATCAAAGCCTCTCTACATCTTCCACTAATCTCAATACACTTGTAAAATATTTGAACACACTTCTGCTACATGTTTTCCAACATAGCCAGTATAATTTGCTTACGACATTGTTGAGAAGATAGTAAGAGGGTAATTAGATGTCATCATGTATCTATAAATGGATCATCCTATATTATTGCCGGGTACCAAAATGATATTGAATTGCAAGGGAGTCTTTTGAATATCAATGGCAAGAATATTACAGCCCCCTAGCTGTCATTATAACACCATTAGACACATGTAATAGTTTAGTTGCATTTTGTCGGATGAGTTGCAAAGCTTCATTGCCGGCGAATTGCATGGGTCTACTCATTAGTGATGCCCTGTGGGTGATTGATAGAGCAATCATCAAGATGTCATCACGATGACAAAGCACGGTGGTTCTGGTACAGAGGAGGTCGTGGGTTCGATCCCGACCCTGACGCCTGCTGTATATTTGGAGTTTGTGTGTTCTCACCGTGGTTGCGTGGAATTGTCTCCGGGTCCTCCGGTTTTTCCCTCCACAATTAGAGTCAATCAACACGCGTTAAGATTATTCGGCTACTATCAAATTCCCACGCGATAACCCACTTCGTTGAGCTGTCATTCGTGGCCAGGTCGCTTCTGAAAAAAGAGCCATACAGCTCAATGGGCCTTACCTGGTGAAATTAAATAATAGTTGAGTTTTATCTTCTTGGTTCTTTCGGTAAAGTCACGTAGAATGGAAAAAATAAAATAATACAAACAAAGCATAAAAAAGTATTTTATTATATAATACATTATTTTATTATGTTTTATTTTTATTACTTTATTATTTCCATTCTACGTGCCTTTACCGAAAGAACCAAGAAGATGAATCCCGGCAGTCACGAAAGCTTTAAATCGAAAGTTGAGTTTTAGTTTAGACAGCAAATTAGCTGGCCTCGCCTGGGGACCTTTGGCTCGGTGTCCCTTCGCTGGCGAAGTAACTCACGCTGTTTTGGAAGGGCTGGCTGCTCTGGAATGCGGGCACCTCCCCTGGAGCCGCGGCGTCCCCGGCGGGGTGGTAGGCGCGGTGTCCCGTCTCGTACATGGAGAACGGCCGGCACACCTTCCGCGGCCCAACATCATTGCGATCGACCGGCGGAGCGAGCGGCGGAGCCGCGGGTGGGGCGCTGTGGTTCTGGTAGACGCTGGTGTTGTACTGCTGCCGAAGCGCCGCGTTCTCGCTGTGCAGTTTCCTGACCTGACGGCAAAAAAGGAAATATCAGCGCAACTCAACGTCGTCATTGCCAACATCATCAAAAGCACTCGCAAGTAGATCAGCCCCGTAGCATTGGGGGGTAATAAAGCCCCCACCCCCCCACTTCTTCTAAAGGGTCTGCCCCAATGGCAAATTGTGAAAAAAAAGTGAAGAAATGTTGGTACAGCCTTTCCACATGTACACAGGGAGTGAGAGCTAGAGCAGAATGCGTGATCCACAAAAGCAGATTCATATCGTGACTCATTCTGCTTAATATTTAACATTTGTCTTTTTTTTACATTTATTGTGTTGTAACTCCCCCCCCCCCCCCCCATCCAAAGAATGTTTGTATGAAGGAAGACCATGATACAGGGTTGCAATGAGGAATGATCACCAGGTACAGGGCATATATTCTTTGGGTCTTTCGGTAAAGTCACATAGATAGGTTCAAAGAAAATAGCAAAAAATCTGTGGTTTTTTTGTTATTTTTTTTTAACCTATCTACGTGACTTTACCGAAAGACCCAAATAATATTAATTCCTGCAGTCACGAAAGCTTTAGGTACAGGGCATATGTTGTGGTAGTGCACACCTGTAAGCCAGCACTGTGGAGGCAGGTGTTGGTTGAACACATGGGTCTGTAATGCTCCCAAATTGACAAGGCTACGAGGTGGCCAGCAATATTGCAGTACAGCAAGTGGATTCGTGAACCCATCTGGATAGGTCTTTGAGTGTTACCCCTTGCCTAAGTGGTGTTGCTTCAATAGCCACTAATTCTAGATTTAAGCGGTGTGCTTTCGCTAAGTTGTCCCCACCTGAAGAAGGATGCTTGTGTTGCGCCCGAAACGTCGTTATTATTTTATTTTAATTTTTTACCTACGTGACTTTACCGAAAAAACCAAAGAGTATCAATAGGCACTCTCCTCCCACAAGAAAAGCACTCCTTAATAGGAAATTGGTCAAACATCCCAATGTAGGAAAAACCTCCTCAGTCTTGAGGCTCAATTGTCACCGACACTCTCTCAGCTAAATAAATGGTAATGTATTTCTTTATCGTCACACGAGTTATCACCAAGCTTTGCCATCAATGAAATCAAACGAGTCGTCGTTTTCCCAGACAATACCAATTCACCTTATTGCTCAATCAACAATAATTTGAGTATCAACTCGCACTGCCGCGTGGGATACACAGCCGCTGTGTAAGGGGAGTGTGACGTCAGCACGGGTGACATCATCACGCAGGTGTGCGCGGTGACGTCAGCACTTGCAGCCAGACAGCAAAACTTTTTTGTAATAAAGTAGAACAATGGGGCCAAGCACGCAATCTTAAAGCATCTCAAACTGAGAAAGGCGGCCACCTGAGTTGCTGCAGGGCTTGCAATTTTTATTAACAATGATCAATACCCGTGTTGCATGCCAGCTCTGTGAAGGACAGGCAATAATAATGCGTGGTGGAGCAGTTTACAACATTTGGCTCGGGCTTGTGCTAGTTTGCCAACACATACAGCAGTGGGTCACAGGAACACCGGACGCAATAAGGGAGATCAATGTGCTGCCATGTGCATCTGCACTGTTCACACGTGCACACACACCAGCCCTTTCTAGCGAGCCGTGCACTCAAATGATCAACGTCTACATATCTTTTACTATTCATCAAAACGTTGATTTTCTTGAAAGATGCGAGTGCAATTAATGTATTTACGCCAACATGGCGTGGCTTTGCGAATCATCTATTGTGATGGGATGTAAACACCAAAAGGCTGACGACAAAAAATTGCAATGCAAAGTAACAATAATTTTTTTTTTGCGTGACACTGTCACTCATGAGTCTGTACTTGCTGCACTGCACAAGCGGATGGTGACATGTGGCTCACTGCAAAGATGCAGCGCAGCCGAACAAACACCTTGAGTCATTACATGCATTTGGTATGAAATACCATTTGGTATGAAATACCAAATATTACCATCTCCGTAATATGCAAATGTATTGCCTCTACTGGATGAAGGCCTCTTCCATGTTGCCACCAATCATCATGGTTTTGCAGTGCCACAACCCATCATACTTAAATAATCAGACAACAAACCCAGTCACCAATGACTGCACGTTAAATTTGGTTCTGCATTTAATTTGGCTAAATTCGATCTTTGGGAATTAATACATCGCTTTGAGCGTCACGAAGAGCGTGCGAGAAGTGCTGCCTTCTGCTGTGTGTGAACTAGAGCTCTCTTGATGGGATCTCAGAGGTAGCTCTGTGACAACCACTTCCGTGGGCCATGTTCTAACACGAAAGGTTGCAGTGCTCTGCAAGAGATACGAAAGTATACTTCGTCTTGTGACGTGACAAAAAATCTAATCAAATAGCCCGGCTCCGGTGTGTCACCCGTGTTGCTTGTCAGCAGTAACGGCAGCAGAGCATGGGCCCCCGTGCGTGTCGCGTCGCACCTCATGCTGCAGGTGCTGCAGCTCCTCGTTGAGGAAGCTGTTGACCTTCAGCAGCTGTTGCACCTTGGCCTCAGACGCTGCCAGGGCATTCTTGACATCCAGAAATTCCCGGATGGCGACGGGGCCATCCGTGTCGTTCGGAAATGCGGCATTCTGCTTGGGGATGCGAGAGAGGAAGGGTGGGGTGGGGGTAAGGACAGAGGAGTAGGAATGGTCGGGGTGTGGCATTCGCACAGCCGGAGCCACTCAGATTATCGATAAGCCATGGAAACGCCACAATAGTGTTGCTGTTGAGTCCGACTAATGTGTTAAAAGCTCGGCACAATGCAATACAATCGCGTGCTAAAAAGGTTAATCTTTGCCCTATCGCAAACAATCAAAGTGCTCACCACAATGCTTGCCTGAACATGTATTTCAAGGGTCAAATGTAATTTCAACAGCTACTTTGGCGGTGATGTAGATGCAGGGTTTGAAAATTCGTTGCTTTAGGTGACTGCGACATTTCTGTCATGCTCATTGCGAGGAATAAGACATTGGACAACCTTGTTAATATTCATTTAGATTGCATTCAGCTAAGGTTACGAATTTTAAATGTTACTTCACAAACAAATGTCACTGTGACATTTACATTACATTGCCACTGTGAATAACTTTAAAAGCTTGTGTGAATAAAGTTTGAAGAGTTAAAGCGAGAGTAGAGTTAAGCGCCTTGGACTAGGGCACTATATATATAAATCTTAATAAGATAATCATTATATTCCATGCTTTACATTGTCACAAATTCAGATGACAAAAAGTGGCAAACATCTACAGTATCCAGGTAGACGAGCACTTACAAATATAGATGAAATTCCAGGAATTTTCAATTGGCAAATTGATGAACTCACGAACACAAAGTTAGTCAACGTTTTTCTTTACCATACTTCGCCATGCTAGTCACAGCAGGTTGGTGAAGGGGGGAGGGGGTAGGTTGACATGACTGATCCTGATATCACTTGTCACAGTTGTGAGTCACGGCCAGGTATCTAACTCGGGTAGCTGGGTTTAAAGTGCACTGTGCCAAACCACTACACCACCGCAGGACCAAAATATATCCTACTGTAATATTACATGGGAAAGTAATGTACGGTCCAATGATCGACCGAGTTATTTATATCAAGAAAATTGCAATTGCCTCATCAATCCAGCATACGGTGCCCTTTCATAGTCACTCTAATGCCAAGTAGAAAGTGACATTAATTTTACGTCTTGTTTTTCATTGTTTGAAAATGTCAGTAAGCACGGCTTTTTTTCTGTATCGTCATTGGCCAGATCATGTGACCTAATCCAAAAATAAATTAAGAGACAAAATATCGGCTGCGAAAGTGTGTATGTCATCATTTAAATATGTCATTACCTTGTCCTTAGGTAGGTGGGCTCAATAAATAAATAAATAAATGTAAATGTGTCTGTGGATCGAGCAATTGAATATTAATTGCTGCCATTGCTGTACATATTGTTAAATATTATGAATGAGTGTTAAAACGCAAGCTTCTTAATGCATAAAAAGACAGCTTTAAATAAACGAATCTAATTCTGTATTTACATGTAGACGTGTCTGTGAAACTGCTGTCTCTGCGACGATGGGTAAAGGGTAGTTTTAAGTTGACCTATACATCAACGGAAAACAACTGAGCTCTGAAAACTACCAAAGTAAACAAATCACGTGTTCATTTATAGTCACCTGACAAACCCTCGACATTGAGTACACACACACACACAATTTTGATGTCCTGGATCACAGCACCGATGAAATATTTACCAGAGATTGATTCAAACACGCTCCAGTCTGCCCGGTTCAGGCAGGGACACAGAACAACATATTTACAAACAAGGCCCCTTTGCAACTCGATCTGCTTTGGTACGAGTCGCACGGGCATTGACACGGCACACCGGCTAGCCGAGGCAGCGGTGCAGCCATCAAGCGTGCAGGCGGCGCTAATGCACTGGAGCGCGAGCCGGTCGGAGGAGGACAAAGCAGCTGACCACGAGGTGGGGGAAGTTGGAAACAGGGGACTGCCATTTGATTCCCATGCACCGGAGCACACTGCCAAGCAGACGACGCCAGCTGCCCGCGGTGGTGGGCAGGTTCATGGCCAAGGAAGCCGTCTGTGAGCTGCGGTGGCGGACGAGCGGTGCACCACCTTGCTGCGGCCGCCCCTGCCGTGGGGGCCCTGCTCCGAGTCGGGCTCCTCGTCCGAGGCGACGCTGTCGTAGTCGGGCTGGTCGTCCGCGGGACGAGCGTTCTCGTTCCGGTTCGTCAGGTGAACGTCTGCTGGCATGGGAAGCGGGGTTCAAGGTCAACCCGAAAAAGAAATGGCCGCTTCCGCAATAAGTTTACCTCAAGAGCTCGACGTGACGACCACTGCAGCCCTGACACTCTTCTTTGATGATGTCCATCCTGACCCAGTGGTGGAAACTACAAACACCTCTTGTAGCAGCCAGTTTCTCCTCAAGCAAGCCACCGCGGACTTTCCACAAAGCGGTACTCATGTTATTGACCTTAAAATGGTTTTGTTAATAACCAATACAGATTTGAACCCACAACATTACGATTGTGGATAAGTTAGTCACTTGACCGGATCCAATGACCAATGGTGCTTAAGTTCTTAAACACAGTGTCTCCATTGTTAATTACTATTCACTGTACCAAAGAGCCACAGCACACTGCTTTGCCTGGCTCCCCATACGCTGCTGCGCTTGGGAGCATATTAAAGGGGTTCTTGCCAATCTGTGTGTGCACACAGAGGGGGGGATACCTTTGGGCCCTAGAGCAGTCACGGCTTGTTGCCTTCTCTTGGCATCGCTCAGGATGTCGATGATGAGCGTCGCAAACTCGCGAGCGTTGAAGCGCGCCAGCTTCTGCCGGCCCTGGAGAACAAGGATCAAGAGGTGCCGTGCGAGAGCAGAGTGAGAAAAACGCTACGACTACCGCTGCGTTTGACCGGCAAACAGTTGTAGCGCCCCTACAAGCCCGATTGGTCAGCACCAGCAGCCATCAGCAGCAGCCATCAGCAGCAGCAACCCGTGCCTCCAGAGCAGAGGCACCTGTCTCCATCTCGACGTGGGGTTAGTTGGCCATACTTCACCAGGCTGGTCAGTGCGGGTTGGTGAAGACGGTGAGCATGAACGTGGCGGTATAGTACAGTAGAATGGAGTTTGCGGCACTGCCTATTGCTGGCCACAACGGAGCCCCGCAGCAGCCTATAACACCTGTTGTACACATAGTGGTCGCCCATCTAAGCTCTATCCAGAGTCATCCCTCCCGTAGACTCCGAGGGCCTGACGAGATCGGGCGCTTTCCGGGTGATTTGGCCATAGGCTTACAAGCTTTTTTAATTGTCATTACTCCGCCGTGTATTTTCCGCCGGCCGACACCCTTGCCCCGTAAAGCACGGCTTGCCTGGTTTCGTGTTGATGAGTACTCCGAGTTGACGGGCAGGAACGGCACCACGGTGCGCTCGCTCAGCAGCATGCTGTGGTTCTGCGTTGCAAGCCACACTGCAAGGCACCGCGCGTGCACACACACGTCCTATGAGCTCGGGTGACCGCGAAAAAAGGGGTAAAGAGGGCGGCCCTGCAATTATTGGCTCGTGCCACCGCTGGCTGAAGGGCCTCCTCCTGGAGTGGCCCCCCCTCGAGGGTATTTTGGCCTACTCACTCATGCTGGTTAGACATGCTGAAAGAGGTGTGAGTTTCCCACAATTTACCCCATAGTGGGGGGCAGGGGGGGAGTTAATAAACTTTCAGATTGTTTCAACAACCGTCAACATCTCGATACCATGTGCGTCATCCACATCCGGCTGGCGCCTGATGAAGCGAGTTGTAATTACTGGCGAAATGTCGTACTCAGATTGTAAATGTGGCTTGGCTCTCCAACATACCGGTGTGCTGTACTCGTGACGAATTGGCCACGTTCTGTTTACGTGACAAACCTTACTAATTGGCTGTGTCGGGTGGTGGCGGGTTTAACGACACATTTATATATTTACGCAATCTAACCCAAAAAAACCTGTATTATGGGTCATCAACATCATGACGAACATGTGGAAGATTATAGGAATTAAACTAATATGATAAAATCTTCATGCTATCAAGCATGTATGTGTGTACAGAGAGCTTTACTGACCTAGCTCAAACTGCAATCTTATGATGATGGTAAATGGAGAAAGCTCTAACAGACATTCTTTACAAAGTGCACAGGTTTCTTTAAAATTTACATTTGGAAAAAAATTGATGGGACATGAAAATAAAAGATTGTACGGGCACCGCCAGGGGCGTAGGGGAAGGGTCAACTTGTGTGGGTGTTTATGAGGGAGAGATTTCATGACAATCACAATGCCCTGAAAATTACAGGGTGGGTCCACTTCAAAGAACAGCTTCCTAAACCATTCCAAGTCTTTGATTCGAAATTATTAATTATAAAATAACTCACACATTTTTGCACTTGCTCCTAATTTAGTGCAGTCGGCAAAATGCAAGCGTAGCTGTGTTTCTCTATTTTTTCTAAGCCAATGTGAAGAAGGTCCACAGCCCAAAATTTTCACATCTGACATATATTTCTGTTATTTATTTGGTTTAAGCTTTGAAAATGCCATATTTTGGTTTAACACATCAGCTAAGCAGGCAATTAGTCAATGAAGCTGGTTGTAATCATCAGCAAAACATCGTACTGGAATTGTAAATGTTGTGGGTTAACTCTCCAATACACTAATTGGCACATTTTGCTCATGTGACAAACCTTACTAATTGACTGTGTCGGGTGGTGGCGTGTTTAACACCACATTTATCTTTACACACCTCTGATTAGCACGATTGGCCACACACGGTGCAAAAGAAGCTCAACATACATACATTATTGACACCAAATTGTACTGTGAAGGATTTATTATTCATCATATACAGTTAGAGAAATCGGGTCAGATCAGACGCGCGTGCATGTGCGCTCGCACACGAATATGCAAAGGACGGTTTGAGAAGTGTCACAGTCGTATAAAGCACGGCCGTAGCCATACAACTAAAGCCGTGCCTACATCACGTGAACATAAATCTAAGCCCTTGCACTCTCCCGCGGCTGGCACGTCCAGGTCAGCTGAGAGTACGTTCAGCTTCACAGACTAAATTAAATAACTGTTTCAAATGGGCTCTGTGCATGGGGGTTGGGGGCATTTTCCATGCCAACCTTGCCCATAATGAGCGTTCCTTGGGGGCAATCCATCAGACCGACTCAACTCAATAACGAGACGCAACAGGGTTTTTATCTAGATTGGCTTAACCTGAAATGGCTGCTGCGAGGTGGGTGTACAGTGAAAGTGAGACTAAGGGCAGCCAAGATTAGAGGCAGGACTCAAAGTCTCCCCATTTTCTGGACTGCAGAATAATTCCTCATGAGTAAAATGTTAAAGTGCGGCCCTGTAATTCCTTGCTCATGCCACTGTTGGCATTCGGAACCTCCACTGCAGACAGCTAGTGAGAGCCACGCAATAGGGTAGTTTGGTCTAATAATAATAGGTTTTTTACCCGTTTTTCTGGCAACAAAACTGACACCTTTTTTCAAGGAATCATGTTTGCATTAACCACAATACCTGCGGTCAGAATGCAAAAAAACCACAACTCTGAAAATGTATGCATTGTTCTTGAAATTGATTGGTCCACACCAGAGACAGCTTTTCTTAGAGCCCAGTCTCACATGGTGTTGGATCAGATGACGCCAAAAGGTGCACAACTCAAAGACAACGCACTATCAGAATATGAGGGCTCGGGGTAAGCATTTTTTTTTCATTCTGACCGCAGGTATTGTGGTTAATGCAAATATGATTACTTGAAAAAAGGTGTCAGTTTTGTTGCCAGAAAAAAGGGTACAAAACCTATTATTATATTTTGCTACTGGCAAAAGAGGCCTCATGATAGAGTTTGGCCTACTCTTCCCAGCTGGAGAGAAGTCTTGGAAGTGGAGGTACTCGAACTTTTCCCCACCACATGTGGACTTGCCAATTGGCGACCTGTAGTCCTGCCCATTTATACTGTTGGGTGGACAGAGGTAGTGGGGATTTAAAAAAAAAATGTCTCAATGTTTAAACTGCTGCACCGGGAGATCGATCTGGTGACCTTAGGATCGCAAGCCCAGTGTGATAATCATTACACCACAGCAGCTTCCGCACACGAGTCTAGGAGCTCCATGAGTAGCACGTCAGCAGTTCCACTGCTGGATTTACACTGGTCAACAAAAAAAAAAACATTATTTTCTGGTCTGGCCCTTTGCAGCTGTTTTAGACTAATTTCAGGGTGCCGATTCCAAATCTGATCTCAGATTTTGCTCTATCACATCTCATTTTTATGCTATCGGCATACCCCATTTTGATTGGCCGTGCCGGGTGGTGGAGGGTTACGACACATTTATAAATAATGCGATCTAAACCCTAAAACGTTGATTATGAATAATATTGGTCGCGAAAGCCTACATGTTAAACATACCCCATTTTCATTGATTTTACCCAAAATTAACTCTGTCACTTATGATTGCAAGTTGTTGCGAGTCAGTGACTGCTTTAGTGTTAAAATATGGTGCTGTATTTTTAGGATAGTGTGTTTATAATATCATTTTATGTAGATATCCACATTTATTTAATATTTTTCTTCTGCAGTTTTTATTGAAAATGCAATATTTGATATCTCAAAAACCTGATGTGATAGACAAAAACTGATGCCAGATTTGGAATCAGCACCCCAAAATTACCTTAAAACCGTTGGAATACCTTATGCCAGAAAAAGTGTGTTGACCAGTGTTATTTTTCCGCCTGAGGACGGCCACTTGTGTTGCGATCGAACCGCCGTGATTGAATATTAATTTATTTATTTTTCTACCCACGTGACTTTAACGAAAGAACCAAAGAGTATGGATTCCTGCAGTCACGAAAGCTTCAAATCAAGATTATCAAGTCATCTTTGCAAATGATATGATACTTCATATTCCTGCTTCATCTGTCAATGAAGCAGGAACAAAATCACAGCTTGATCTCAACAATATGCAACGGATCTTATAAACGTAGGCAAGGTGACCTTTTGTCTTTTGGGAGCCCAAATCTGTTTTGAAACTGGACCCCTTGTGTAAACAGTTCCACCATCGAAAATATCGCCTATGACAAATTTCTAGATATATGGCTTGATTCTCAATTAAATATTAAAACATATACATAAAAAAAATGTAAAAATAAGGGTAATTTCACAGATATTCTAGTTCCGATGGATAACGGAATCCGATCAAATAAGTTTATTGGTACCGAGGCTCTCACAAGGCCATACGGGAAGGAGTGTGGCACAGTTTGGCGCCAGCTATCATAGATTTCGATTTAAAGCTTTCGTGACTGCAGGGATTCATCTTCTTGGTTCTTTGTTTTATTATGTTTTATTTTTATTATTTTATTACTTCCCTTCTACGTGACTTTACCGAAAGAACCAAGAAGGAGCTATCATAGAGTGCAGTCGTGTCGCTATGGTTGTCTGCGGTTAGTACAATGTCTTTAAAAACAGCTGCACTGTCTCGTTAAATAAAATTAATGCTAACCACTTGTGCGTTCAGGACCCACCCTGCTACTTAATAGACCAAGTTTTTTTGGCAATGATTATAACGTGGTAAATAAATAAATACATTCAAATTAAAGCCTCAAATATAGCCTGGATCTGGTTTTACAATCGGATTTTTTTATTTTTTTTAAAGTTAAACACTCCATCCACACTCTCTATAATAAGACTGGCTGCCTACTGCTGGTCTGAGTGTCTCTTATGCGTTTACTAACAAGTCACAACTACGTCTGTCTGGTTTATTAACTGTACCATAAAACCCTTGCATTTCAAGAGATGCTATTAAGCTCTCACATTATGTTTTTAAAATTCTGTAATTTGTCAAAGCTGAGTCTCATATTATTACAGTATTAATAAATTGAATTAACTTTTCACTCTGAAGTTCAAATAGCAATAATTGTTTTTATTTAATAAAAAATAACACGAGCTCCCTCATAGCCAAACTCGCAACATAAGCACACTTCTCAGGGTAATAAAAACCTAAGAGCAATTTATAATCAAGAATGATTTGTTCCATACATTTATAGCCCTGAAAGGCTTTTTATGGGGCGATGTATCCTTTGCCTGAATGCGAATGTAAATAAAATATAAATTAAAAAAAAAGCCTCCAAGTCCACCAAAAATAACAAATTGTTCACAGCATAGTTTTCTCCCGGTGCTTTAAATCTTGAGGGTAACTATATTTACAAGCGAGTAAGCTACAATTAACCGTAATAAGAATAAAAATACTCTTTGGTTAATTCGGTAAAGTCACGTAGGTATAAAAAGAATAGATCACGACGTTTTGATCGCAAAGCAAGCAATCGTCATCAGGTGGGACAACCGCAGCAAGGAAGACCTGCTGAAGTCGGCTCTTGCTGTGGTTGTCCCACCTGATGGCGATTGCTTGCGTTGCGATCAAAACGTCGTGATCTATGATTTTTCTACCTACGTGACTTTACCGAAAGAACCAAAGAGTATGGATTCCTGCAGTCACGAAAGCTTCAAATCAAGAATAAAAATGCCTTGATTTAACATTTGCGCTGCAGAAAAACCGAGAAAAATCTATTAATGCAGCTTTCAGGAAACTTGAGGGAGGCATGCTGAGAAACCATAACAATGCGAGTGTTCATTTTCAAACATCCACTCCTATTTTGCAGTGAAGAAACGTGTGTGCGCATTCACCGTGAAACACAATTAGAAATGCGTGAACTTATTACACCGAGAACCGTCATCGTCCGAGTAGGCAACACAAACCTGCGTCCGTTTCCCTTCGATCCACCTCGTCGTACACATCCATTGCCAGCTCCTCAAAAAGGTGATTATTCAGCTGTTGGAAAAAACACATGAAAAGCATAAAGTGCACGCAACCGTGCGCAAAAACATTCTCTTGCAGCGATCATGAGTTTACTGCGGAGGGCTTCAGAGAACACTTACAGCCTGAAGCTTTTTCTTTGCAGCTTTTGCCAACTCGGAGAGATCCAGGCTGAGCGTAAACAAACAGAACAAAGTCAAAAATCACAAACCAGTCAAAACCATCACGATACACTGCAAACTTTAATGTGCAAATAGTCCTGTCAATGCTGAGAGACATGTTTATGACTTGTTGGGTTTTTATGGCAAATTGTTCCTGCTCTGTCATTTCCCTTATTTAATTTCAAATGCGCTATCAGCTGCACGTTGTGAAGTAAAGTTGTGACCGTTAAGACCTCTTGCAGATCACATAATGGTCTGCAGAAAGAAGGAGATAATGCGAAACAGCTGAGCTCCCTTCAAGTAAGAGCTCGTTTATCCGCACTAGAGGACAATGAACATTCCCATGTGCCCGATTAATGAGCAGAGCTCATTATGTGTCAGTCAAAACCAATATTTTTTTTATCTTTATAACCAAATGTAATGTTATTTTTTTTATTGCACAGTCTTTGGTGACTTGGATGATACTTGAGGGACCTGGGCCGGAATCGAACAAGAAATCTCAGCAGTGCTGGCTCAGTGATCTGACCTTTCAGCCATCCCGTCACCCATAAATTACTGGAGTTTCATTAAGCACAAAGAAAAGTCAATCACTGACATTGTAAGTTAAACGTATTTCTAAAAACGAAGATTTTAAACATCTCAGATATTTTCCTGTATCATCAGCAGCTGAACATTAAATGCCAATGATAAATATCCTTTTTTTTATATGTTATCCAAAAGCAAGCAACATATTGGCATTGCATTATAATATAAAGTATTTTAAATCAGATAGAATATACACGATAAATGTGTTTACGGCAACACAATATTTTCAGTCGCTATGCTATAATAAAATGGTGTATATCAATCAAGTCTTTCATTCTTGTCTAGATACCTGTAAGACATGATAATACTGAATATTTGATCACAGTGAGATGGCTTTTAAATTAAAAAGATACTTACTTTGGTGTCCTTCTGTTGCAAAAGATTGTAATATATTTATTTTAAATACGACCGCAGCAAAATTCCAACAGTGAATTCTACACACACAATTGCATTTAACAATGGTCTAAGGTGAACACTATTTAGAATGATAGAGGGATGCTTACACCTATGAGTATAACATTAATTTACAATTCAATGTAAGGCACATTCTTTGCACCTTTATAACACTGGTCAACAAAAAAAAATCTGCCCTGGACTAATGCAGCTTGTTTTTAGACTAATTTCAGGGTGCTGATTCCAAATCTGATCTCAGATTTGCTCTATCACATCTCATTTTTATGCTATCGGCATACCCCATTTTCATTGATTTTACCCGAAATTAACTCTGTCACTTATGATTGCAAGTTGTTGCGAGTCAGTGACTGCTTTAGTGTTAAAATATGGTGCTATATTTTTAGGATAGTGTGTTTATAATATCATTGTATTTAGATATCCACATTTATTTAATATTTTCCTTCTGCAGTTTTTATTGAAAATGCAATATTTGATATCTCAAAAATGTGATAGACAAAAACTGATGCCAGATTTGGAATCAGCACCCCAAAATTACCTTAAACCCGTTGGAATACCTTATGCCAGAAAAAAGTGTGTTGACCAGTGTAATTATAGTAGTCTACTCAATAATGTACAAGCATAGCGGAGAGGACGAATGCAACACCAGTTTCGACGCGTGGATTTCCTTCGAAAAAATGCCACCTGGTTACTTTGCTATGTGGCTTCAAAGGGTTAACAACACTTAGATCTTTTTTTGGCAACAAGTGCAAATTGTTTCCCAGCGTTGGTACACGACACTGCAGGAATTTCGGAACAAATGCACGCGAGGTGCTCTGAGTGGCTGTCATGAAAAACCGAAGTGCATTAAGAGGTGTTTAATAGATTGCAGTCCCTTACCTGTCAGCCATCTGTGGGATGATGAAGTGCTGGCCACTCCTGTGGTCTGTGTCAACACATTAACAAGCACACGCAAGAGTCAAAGTCACCTGTCGTACAAGCCACATGCATTTTCAGACAAACTATTACAACTTTCATAAAGCTAGGGAGGCATATGCTTTGCAGGTGCCTTTCAACACTGTCGCGGCTATTCAAATCCATGCAGAGGCTCAGGTACTGCAAAGGAATTGACAATAATAATGTATGCTCATAATGCGTTCCGCATTTGAACCAATCGGCACAACAATGATGTATAATCAACATTCACTGCACAGCATGAATGCAAATGTGAAGGTCGCATCGCCTCCATTGTATCAAACCGATCGCAGTCATAACTTCCTTTTGGAGCATGAATTAAAAATAAATAAGATGAAAATATACTTCAAGTCAAAATATGCACTTCAAAAGGCTTATTTTTAGAACTCCAAACAAAGGGATTTTGTCCTTTTGATGATTATATGATCATCATCATCAGAAATGGTCAATCCACTGCTCGATGGAGGTCTCCTCAAGCTGCCGCTAGCCTCGTGTAATGTACACAAAACTTAACTTTTTCAAAAAGGGAGGCAATCACAAAAAAACTGCGTACATTGCCTTCCCCCAGTAAAATGTACGTCTGTCAGTGCTGTTACCAACTCACCGGGACGCCTTCCACAAAGGTAGAAGGCCAGGCGATCCGTCAGCTCATACTGACACTCCAACAGCCTCTCAGCCAGCTCGTGATACCCTGCGAGCCTGTCGGGAGCGAAGGAGCAACGTTTGCGCCGCATTATAAAATCGTGAATCTAGAGCGAGATTTCGTTTGATAACAATCATAGTAATTTGACTTTGTAACGCATACAGTGTTCGCTCGCTCTCGAAGAGAGAACGACTCAAGAGGCACGAAGAACCGCAGACAAGCGGGAAGGAAGCCACGCGGTGAGCCGGTGCCAACAATTGGCCAAGCTCTGCGGTCCTCTACATATATTAGGGTGTTATGAGAAAATGTATGAGGAAACCGGTGCACCCGGTGAAAACCCACGCTTGCGAAGAGGTAAAAAAAACTTTATATCCCACACAGGCAGAAGAGGTGGAGTCCACATTTTTGGCGTACTAAAATCTCCTCGGCATCCATGGGAATGGAGTTTCACAACATCTGTGTGTGTGATCTTCCAACCCTTGCTGCCTCCACAGCGCTGGATTACAGGCATGCGCCACCAACGCCCACATCTGTCACTTTGCCAAGCTTGATATTGTTTCGCGATCTATCGGATGAATCTGGCGACTTCTGACACCGTACGGTGTTAGAACGACACGTCGGAAGACACTGTTCAGGACACGATGCAATACTGCACGTGTGTGCAAGTAAAGCTGCCTTTGCTTTTGTGTGTATAGATGTTGAACTTCTTTCGCACTGTAGTCAACCGTGCTAATAAGCTTGTACTGTAGTGAAATGCCACTAAAATCTGTCACAGGTATGTATGTATTTCTCTTTATGGTACAACGTCATACATCCAACTCACTGGGGATTGAGGCAGGTGTGTGTTATCGCACACCATGGATCAATTCTCATGCAGCACCACGAACCTCCTTCGTGAAATTTGCTAGGAAACTGGCTAAACGGGATCATTCATATGAAGTGTTGTTGAAGACGCGTGGACAACGGGGTAAGGCACACGTATTTATTTACACAAAGGGCTTACAGTACTAGAGGGATGTATCGGCCCCCTCACCCGTACAACTGGGAATTCACCCCTAGCTAGCCTTCCTAGCTGAGTCCTCCGCTAACGGGCTAGGGGAGGCTGTCTGGCCCGACACTGGTTAGTCGGGCTACGGTACCCGGAATCCCAGAGGTCTGACTCTGGTTCCGGGACCACGCCACTGGCTCCAGCCTGCACTGCCCTTACAAGGGCGGCGTCCCAGGGGGAGTCCAGGGCCTATCTGGCTGGTCTTCTCTCTTCTCTTAACTACTCTAAGACTGAGCCCCGAGCTCTCTGGCTCAACCCTTTTTATACCCCGTTAGAGGATCGAAACCCCCCTCACGCCGTCCAGTACGGACGTCGTTGCGGGCACCACCCCGTGTGCTCACGGAGACCCCGCCCACTGTGTCTGTTTTCCATTAGCCCCTATGTAAACAGCCCTACACAAACAGACCCTCTGTAACAGCCCTACATCACCCCCCCCTGTACAGCTCGCAGCCGTCCCGGCTGCAACAACTTTCAATAAAGGTTATTTAACCCCTGGATCCCCGCGTGTGCCTTAAAAAAAACGTTTTTAACGCTAACTTGAAGGAACCAACAGTAACAACAACAACAACGACAATGACAACAACAAAACCCTCAACCCTGAAAGGGAACAATCCGACGCACCCCCCCCCGAATAAATACGGATACCGTAAGAACGAGCTATATACAATTTGTAGCGAAGCCACAATGCACACAACAGCAGGTGAGCCCAACGTACGTGAATGCAATGGGCAGGGAACACCCCCCCCCCCACACAACACACAATGAACACAACATATATATACAAATCTTGCGGTTCCTCAACAGTCTGCGCATTTTTGCGCGTGTCCTTGCGGTTTCACAACAGTTTGCGCATTTTTGCGCGTGTCCTTGCGGCGGGCCCCTCACACGGGGAAACCCCGGGTGGCGGACCGTCAGGTGGCAATCGTCCGTCCGGGAGCGGGGCCTCCTCTGATGCCTCGTGACTGTTGGTATCCCCAGAAGGGGTGGTCGGGCGTGAGCCCGTCAGTCTCGATGCACCTGGAGGTGGCACGGCCGGCAAGGCATTAGGTGAGCGCGGTGGGGACGGACCTAGTGAGTCGGTCGACCCCCCACACGTCTGGCCACGCATGTGTGAAGTGGGTTTGTGTGCCGCGACGAAAGGTTTCAACCGAGAGGGGTGCACGAACCATCGCCGCTTCCCCCAACGAATGCGCACGCACTGTGGTCGCAGGACCTCGACCACTTCCACAGGCCCCCGCCACGGCCGCGCCAGCTTTGGGGAGGTAGCCAGGGGTACTTGGGGACAGTGCAACCATGCCCTGTCCCCCGGTTTCCACTGTATGACATGCGCTCGACCCAACCTGAGGCGCTCGTTCGCCTTTTGACGGAGGTCCGAGTTTAACCTCGCAGCATCCCGCGCCTCTGTTAACTTAGCCAAATTAAATTTGACGTGGTCAGCCAATTTTGTTTTTCCTTGCTGGTCGGGGATCTGCAGCTGGGCGCGAACAGGCGGGTCGGGTTCGCGACCGTACATAAGGTAAAAGGGGGAAAACCCCGTAGCTGCATGGGGTGCCATCCGATATGCCGCCAAGACCCCCTGAATATGCAGGTCCCAATCAGTCTGGGAATCTGAGACCTGCTGTGCCATCATTGACGAAATGGTGCGATGCAGGCGCTCGACCATTCCGTCAGTCTGTGGGTGATACGGGGAGGTCCGAATTTTCTTTGTGCCTAAGAGGTCACAGACTTGTTTAAGTAATTTGCTGGAAAAATTTTTACCCTGGTCGGTCAGCAGCCGTTCCGGGGCACCTTTGTCCAGGACGTATCCCTGAACAAAGGCGTCCACGATGGCTGCTGCCGACTGGTTGGCAAGGGGCCAGGCCATGGGCCAGCGCGTAAAATACTCGACACCTGTCAGCAAATACTTATTGCCCCTGGGGGTGGCGGGAAATGGGCCCAAGATGTCCAGTGCGACCAGCTCATTTATTCTGGACACCTTGATCGATTGTAAAGGCGGGTTAGACTCCCGCGCCGGCGGTTTCCGCTGCGCACACCGCGGGCATGAACTCAGAAGATCCCCCACATCCTTTGTCATACCAGGCCAAAAAAAATCTAGCTGTATTAGTGCAAGGGTCTTTAGAGTCCCCAGATGTAACAGGCGCTCATGCGCGGCCCACACCACTTTGCCTCGCAACTCCGAAGGGACGACCAGCCGATGTCGCTGTGATTTTGCGTCCCAGTGCATGAGCAGACCCTGTACCATTTCCCATGCACCCGAATCACCTTTCACCCGGCCAGCACCCCCGACGCGACGACGCCACCCGAGGAGGGAGGTGTCCTCCATTTGGAGGCGCCCCCACTCAGTGACGGGCAACCCCAACAGGGAATCCCTTCCCTGTTGTTCGATAGAATTATCAGCCAGTGGCTCGTCATCGTCGGTGGCTGCCAGGATCGGGACCGATGCGTCCCCTGAAGGTCTGCAACGTCCCGACCCCAGGAGGCATGCACATTCCGAGGCGGTTGGCATGCGTGACAGAGCGTCCGCGTTGGTATGGCGAACGCCCTTACGGTAAGTGGTCTCAAAATCAAAATCCTGGAAAACCTCCAACCATCGAGACAACTGTCCCGATGGTTGTTGAACCCGCAGGGCATACTGTAGTGCCGCATGATCTGTGCGGACGGTGAAATGCCGACCGTACAGATATGGGCGGTACTGTTGGATGAAAAAAACAATTGCCAACAGTTCTCTACGGGTAACACAATATCTCTGCTCCGCAGGAGACAACACCCGACTACCGTATGCGACCACCCGTTCAACGCCATCAACCACCTGGGAAAGCACACCCCCAATACCCGTGTTGCTCGCATCGGTGTCGAGCAAAAAAGGTTTCGAAAAATCAGGGTAGATCAAGGGAGGGGCTTTCACCAGGGCGTCCCGAAGGGAGCGGAACGCAGCCTCCTCCTCTTGACCCCAGTGGAAACGAACCCCTTTAGATGTTAGAGCGTGCAGGGGTTTTGCAATTGTTGCAAAATCAGCAACAAACCGTCGATAATACGACGCGAACCCAATAAAACTCCTGACCTCTCCCACTGTGGTGGGAGTCGGCCAGGAGCTGACACACTGCGTTTTGGCGGGATCGGTAGCAATACCCGAGCGTCCCACGATGTGCCCCAAATAACGCACCGAATCACGCAACAAATGGCATTTTTGGGGCTTAAATTTCAAATTAGCAGCCCGCATCTTTAGGAAAACTGCCCGCAACCTCTGGAGATGGTCATCAAAAGTTTTACTAAAGACGATAACGTCATCCAAATAAATGAGGCACGACTCCCATTGCAGTCCAGCCAAAACCAATTCCATCAAACGCTGGAAAGTTGCCGGCGCTGAGTGCAAGCCCATCGGCAACCTGTTGAATTGAAACAAGCCGTGCGGTGTACGAAAAGCAGTTTTAGGCTTAGACTCATCATCCAGAGGAAGCTGCCAGAATCCCGAAAGTAAATCGAGTGTGGAAAAGAATCGCGCTCCCGCCAAAGCGTCAAGCGATTCATCCATCCGAGGGAGCGGGTATGCGTCGGCAACCGAAATTTTATTAAGACGCCGGAAGTCAACGCAAAACCGCAACGAACCGTCCTGCTTTTTAACCAGGACGATCGGCGCTCCCCAAGGGCTGGTGGAAGGAGAAATGATGTCCGCGGCTAACATGTCATCAACAGCCGATTTGACATGTTCCTTTTCGGCGGGACTCAACCGAAACGGATTTTGGCGAATTGGCGCGCTGTCACCCGTGTCAATATGGTGACGCAGCAAGTGAGTGCAGCCCAAATCATATTTATCTCGACTAAAAACGTCGGAAAATTCTCGCAATAGCGTTTTAAGTTGTTGACGCTCTGAATCGGACAGGTCCGTCGATCCCGCACAAAGCGCCTCGAGCCACCCTTCATCGCTGTCCGAACGCGGTCGCGACGCAGGGACAGTGTTGACGGAATTGACGGCAGGCTCCTCACACGGCACCGGCGTTGCGTGAGCAAGCACGGTCCCCTGTGGGAGCACCACCGTCCGCGAGCCCACGTTTAGGACCGCGATGAAGGGTTCACTATCCCCTCTCACTATGGTCTGGGCCGGTAGTAAATCAGGTCCACTAACCCCGGCCCTAGACGGTCCCAACAGTACCCCTTGCGCCCCGGCACCCTTAACGAGGGGCCGCCGAAGCTTCAAGGGCACCAACATTTGCGTTCCCGGAGGAACGCGTACCGTTCTCTCCACGAACGCCGGCACCGTCGCGAACGCCGTCCGAGTCGCAACTGGTGATGGCAGGAACGCCATGCGTCTGCCCGATGGAAGCTCTATGCACCCCTGGTCGATCAAAATTACAATCGGCATTTTGGCCAGGAAGTCCGTCCCCAGCAGGCACGGAACCGCCAGCGAGGACGAAACAAAAATCGGCCCAGACAATTTAATTTCCCCAATACAAATTTGGGCACGAATTTGTCCGATGATGCCAAGTGAGCCCCCGTTAGCCGCATAGAATGGTACGTTAACAGGCATCAAAGGACGGCTCCGGACAGGGAGAATATTGTAAATTAATTCCGAAATAATAGTCGCCGATGCCCCCGTATCGACCAGGATGCGCACTTCCACCCCGTCGATATATCCTACAACGGCCGACGACCCCGACGATGCGGCAACCACACGATCGGCCAGCACGGACCACTGGCCGGGTTCGATATGGGTACCCGGAGTGGTGCGTGATGGTGCGATGGTGCGTGATACCGGCCCCCCTCTCGTCGCGGTGTTTGAGTGCGTGACGGGTGTGTGTGTGGGCCAAACGTGTGGGGTGCCGCGACTCGCCGGTTTTTGACGGTGGAGCTTGGGATGAGGCCCGTCGTCCCGGTGAGGTGTCGTCCCGCGCTGACGAGGAGAGCGGCACCCCGAGGCGACGTGGCCCCGGACGCCGCAGTTATAACACCGCGGGAGCGACGT
The DNA here is from genome assembly GCF_015708825.2 of Lethenteron reissneri. Lineage (NCBI taxonomy): Eukaryota > Metazoa > Chordata > Hyperoartia > Petromyzontiformes > Petromyzontidae > Lethenteron > Lethenteron reissneri. The sequence continues at coordinate 7,677,320 of NC_083805.1, forward strand.
CGGAGGTGACGAGTGGTCGGAACGGCCTGACCCGTCCTGGCCCGGCCGTGCACTCGTCGCCTGTTGCCGTCGGTGGTCGACGGCGTAGAGTTCCTCCGTCGGAAGGGTGGCTGCAGCCACCGCACGCCCCGCCGATGCCCTGCTGGCTTTGCGTCGAAGCGACAGGAGGTTTGCGTGGAGGAGCCGCGCCGCCTGGAGCGATGTCATTTCCGCGTCCTCCTGTGCGACGACAGCGATGTCTAGATCGTCGGCCAGGAGGAGTATCTTCTCCGTTACCATAGCGTCGATGCCGTCGTCATCCATCCGGGGGAAGGCCGACTTGGCCATCGCCAGGAGGCTCGTTCGGTACGCTAGGGGCGACTCCTTCTCTCCCCGCTTGCGGTCGTAGAACTCCTGTCTGCATTCCGCCGACGGTCCGTAGACCCCTCCCAGCAGCTGCAGCGCCATCGGTAACGTGGAGCGCCTTTCCTTTGGTGCCGATGTTAGGGCGGCAAGCGCGTCGCCGTCCAGGAGCGCCGGCAGGGCGCTGAGAGCTTCTTCGTCCGTCCATTTAGCCATCTCCTGGTGGGCGAGGAAGCGTCTTTGAAAGCCGCTCCAGTCGCCCTCTGCGCCCACGAATTCTTTAAGCGGGGGCAGCCTTTGGTGTAGCGCAGCGGCTGCCGTGGAGTCCCGTGGACTGCTGCCTCCCCGACTCGGCTGCGTCTCGGCGCGAATGGCAGATGGCATCGCCTGTCGCAGCTTTGATGACGCGCCCTCCTCCGTCGTTGATGCAGCAGCCCCAGCGCGGCCGATGTCGGACCCCAGGTTGAGGTTGGCCACGCCCCTAGCGGTCGCTGCGTCGATGGCGGGAATTTCAAAATTTAAATCTTCAGAAATGGCGGGAAGGCGCTCCACACGCCGGTTCCTCTCGCCCCGCGGTGGACCACCAGCCGCCAGCCGTGTGATGTCCCCCAGCGCAGCGGCAGCGGCGTAGAGCAGTTCCGCCAGCCTCTCATGAGCCAGCCTCAGGTCGTCTCCCCGCTGCTCCTCTTCATGGCGATGCTCCGGTAAGCCCGCATCCGGCCCCGGCTGCACGTCGTCTAGTAGAGCCATCTCGGGCTCGGCAATTTCGGCGGCGTCCTCCGCCCGCTGTTCCCTGGCTCGAGCTGTTTGGCGCGTGTCCATGTTCTTGGTTCTTCTGACGCCAGATGAAGTGTTGTTGAAGACGCGTGGACAACGGGGTAAGGCACACGTATTTATTTACACAAAGGGCTTACAGTACTAGAGGGATGTATCGGCCCCCTCACCCGTACAACTGGGAATTCACCCCTAGCTAGCCTTCCTAGCTGAGTCCTCCGCTAACGGGCTAGGGGAGGCTGTCTGGCCCGACACTGGTTAGTCGGGCTACGGTACCCGGAATCCCAGAGGTCTGACTCTGGTTCCGGGACCACGCCACTGGCTCCAGCCTGCACTGCCCTTACAAGGGCGGCGTCCCAGGGGGAGTCCAGGGCCTATCTGGCTGGTCTTCTCTCTTCTCTTAACTACTCTAAGACTGAGCCCCGAGCTCTCTGGCTCAACCCTTTTTATACCCCGTTAGAGGATCGAAACCCCCCTCACGCCGTCCAGTACGGACGTCGTTGCGGGCACCACCCCGTGTGCTCACGGAGACCCCGCCCACTGTGTCTGTTTTCCATTAGCCCCTATGTAAACAGCCCTACACAAACAGACCCTCTGTAACAGCCCTACACATATAACAAATCAAAATAAACTAAACTTATGTGAAAATGTCAAATATGTGAACATGGAGAGAAAGGGATAGCACTACTGTGCACAAATAAGATACTCGAAAAAAAGAAAGTCTAAATTACTTTGAATACAGGGAAAATTCAGTGTGCTTGGAAGTGAATGTATGCAAAATTAAGATTACATGACTGTATTTGAAAATGTCATATTTGTGAACATCTATATTGGAAATTACAGTTATACCATTGCATAAAAATTGCGTTTGGGGTGAGCATTTCATTGGTTGGGATGGATATGTAACCATTAGATATGCGACGTTGTACTGTACGCAGAGAGGTTTCCAGGTCGGAGGCCTGCTACAGCAAACTTGTTCTCAAGATGAAGAGGAGCGATTGTTAATAACTTTCACAGCATTTGCACAGGAAAGCTGTGATTTTCCACGAGGTATTTATAACTCGTGGCTCCTTGAAAAGGGCAGTCTCCGATAGAGCACATCAATAATTCACTCCTGGAGCTACCATCCAACCCGTGGACTCAGACTAGGGGACGGCGTACGGGCAGTGCCACATTGCTGAACGATAACCGCTGCACTCCGCTCGCTAACCCATTCGTGAGCGTACCCCTGCCACTCTACACACGCCTAGGGGGCAGGCGTGAGACGGGGACACTAGTCACAAAGCGATCGCCCACAGTGTGCATCGATGTCATCATGTGTGCGTGCACAACGGCATGTGCCGTATCGTGCATATCAATGAGTTTTCTGGAAATGGGCTGTTGACAATGAAGATTCTTAAGTTTCCATGGCAGCGTCCCAAGAGTCTACGAAGTAGACCAAGTAGGAATTTATGGGAGAAGTGTTCTCAGTTGACCTCATAGTTGACCTAGTTTTTTGGTTGTTCTCATTGTTTTCATCATGTTTTCATCGTGAATACATCATGCATTTTAGTGCACGTGAATTATACCGGCATAAACTATTCAAGGTTAAGTTACTAATTTCCTTCATTAATTCCACATTACAGGGTGGCTTTCCCCCCAATGGGATGTTTCCTTGATGGGAGTTTCTAGCATGTGCGAAGAAGCCACGGAGTGGCAGGAAGTGACACTTAAAGGTTAATGTAGTTGCATAAATTATGTTATTTTAAGCATTCTAATGACTCAATTATGTCAAGTAATAAGTATTGTTTAAATAACGACCTATGCGAATACATTAACCTCTATGTATCATTTCCTACCACTTCTCTGCTCCTTTGTAGATGCTCATTGATGATGTCACGTCCCCTATTTAAAGCCCCAAGGACCGGAGGATATTTTCACAATTCAGGCTCCTGTCGAACAGTGTTGGTTGTAACTATAAGTGAAACATCGCACCCATTTAAATGCTGCACGATTTCTCTCCCTAACACACCGATGTGCTACAGCGGTAATTGACACTTTCGTTCACGGGACAACTTAATTCACCGTCTGTGTCGGATGAAGGAGGGTGTTTATGACGTGCTTTATTTACCCGATCTGACCCCAAAAAAATCTATCTATTTTGAGCCCTTAAATTCGTGCGTTGAGCTTTCAAATGTGACACGAAAGAATACGTGACTATCACAAATTAAACGGCAGTCATATTCACGCTCGTCAAAATGCTGTTGAACGAGTCTGCTAAAATCAATTTAGTTATAAAGAGGCCTTAAAAATACACTGTTAGAGGCACGCCGACTCTTTGCCAACAGAAAAATAAAGCAGTCTATGATAACTGTGACCGGAGCTGGCTTCAACGTCAATCTGTGTGTCACTGCAAAGTAAAACTCCACCAAAAGGCTAAATTTGCGCGTATAAATTGTGCTCAAAACAACCGATAAGTTAACATTATGCCTCGCGCAGGGACTTCGCATTTGATTTAGATGTACAATCAGACCGCCGGCGAGATTGTGCGGAGAATGGGGCCTTATTGATTTTCTTCAGCTCCCACAGAACATAAAGAAGGCTTACAAATTACATCCCTTAATTTGCCCCGTGGGATTCATTGTTTTTCAATAAAGCATCCATTTCAATTTTCTTTCTGCTTCCACATTACATTGATTGGGTTGGCAGCCTTTTCATTGCTCGTGTTTTTGAAGCTGCTGAATATCCCGGCAGACCAGTAAGACTAATCATAATAAAACAGATTAAATGCATTATGCTTAACTTGACGGATCCTGCAACAATTTTTTAGTTTTTGTGCAGTAACAATTATGTCCAGCTCTAAAATTATGTTAGTGTACTACACGGGTAACAAATTCATATCAGAAACATCATTATTGTAAGCAAAGTATGTGGGCTTGAGCAGGACACAATTCATTGGTATTAAAATTGCATGCAAGGTGTTCACTGTGAATACCCTTTGCCCTATCGTCAGTTGTATGCATAGACTCTGCTGCGGAGTGAGATTAACAAAGGCGCAAATGGCAAAGCTAACAACAGCCTTCATCATAATCAGCAGCCACTGTTGATCCACTGCTGGACGAGGGCCTACCCATGATGGATTACGTTCCTACCCTCCCCAGTGACTTTAAGACTTTCTCTGTAAACCTTAATATTTCCTGAATAAAGCCAGCCAGCCAAAGTATCAAGACCTTCCTTTCTTCTCAGTGACAGGAATATACACACTATTTTAATGTACCCATTGCTTAATGTACACGTTCAACTGAAGCAGCAACGATGTACCATATGATTTATTGAGCTGAATTGGCTTCCGGTTGCCGAGCGAAAACATGTCACACTCATTATAAAGAAAAGTGCTAGCAAAAAATTAACCACAATACCTTGCTGATCTCGTCAAGGAGCATAAACCATCACGCAAACTCCAGTTATCCTCACAGTAGCTTTTGACTAACTACCGAATAAAGACGGTCACTGCATCGCGCGCTTTCAGATGCGCTTCTGTGGCCGTCTGGAATGCTCTTCCATCCGATATTAGGAAGCCACTGGAGAGCTATGCCCTTTTACATCTATATTGAAAACTTATTTCTTTAGAACTGCTTTTTGTGTTTAGTTTGTTGTCCTTCCCCCGTACCTCCGATTAGCACGGTTGGCTACGTACGGTGCAAAAGAAGTTCAACATACATACATACCGTGCGTATACCACGGGGGTTTTTCCATTGATGTCCAGAGCCCCAGGGTCTGCGCCGTATCCCACCAGCAGCTCTGCCTGAAGCGTCTGCCCAGCCTTGGCTGCCACGTGGAGAGGAGTGGAGCCCTTATCCTGGCCCAACACATCGCGAGAAAGCAGCAGCAGCATTGAGAGGGCGGGCAACAGAGACTTAACTTTCATACAGATGCAAGCCACGTTTCTCTCCACAGGGACACAAGGTAACAGAACAAATACAAACAGTGCACACGATGATATTGTCGGGTTTTTTTTTACAAAAAGATATGAAAAACCTGATAAATAAGTGTTAGATATGGTATACATACTATATTACTGTTTAATGACGTTTCCATTTTGAGCAGATGTCTGCCCACACCAGTGGCCCACTTACAGTTTATCTTCCACTTCCTATCACTGCCCAGAGCCATAAATCCACCGTACGGCACTTTGGTACATGGCCAAACGCATGCCATTCCTCGTGGCCTCAAGAACAACGTGAGATGGGCACGGCACGACGAGGCATGTAACGATACGTCAACTGCCAACATTACAAATCATCATCCTCACCAGTCGTAATCTACCCACTGCTGGACGAAGACCCCCTTCCCAAGCTTTCAACATCTTCTACGGTTCATACGATGCAACTATCTATTTAGCTCCTGCAGCAGACGCAGCGCATCAGCCGGTCAAGTTTTTTTGTTTGTTGTCGGCGAGGTTACTGCGATTGTGCCGTGTGGCTCCGGTGAGTCCTCTGGGTTGTTAGCGCGTGTCGCTCAGCATGACTTCTAGCGTTATGCCCCATGTGCTGGGATCTTCTTCGATAAAAAAAAATCGGCAACCAAACGTCGGATATGGTGATCACGTGCTATTCAAGGAGTCGAGCCCACACGCTGCTAAAACCCAAAAAATACATCGGAGAGCTGGTCACTGGATTATTTATAGTCAGGCAACTCAGTTAGTCCCATTCCTATCATTTTCCAGGGTAGCATGTGTAACCACTTGGGTGGAACCATAATCTCCTCATCTGCCCAAGGCAATATCCTGAAATAATTAATTAAATGACTAAGTACATTTAACTCACCAAGCTTCTCTAACATCATGAAACAGGTTGGCATATGCAATTTTTGCAGCATCAGCAGCAGAAATGTGCCCTTTATGTGCTTTCACTCACAGTCAAAGCAGCCACAGACATAATCCATGTTAACCTACAATGTCAAAATAATGCCCCTGCATTGATTCCCGAGGCCGTACATCAGGAAAACATGACAATGGCATTTCTCTCACTGCATCAACGTAGTGTTACAGTAAAGCTGCCAGAATGGCAGACGATTTACTGCCAAAGGTAATTCATGCATGAGCACCTCAGGTATTATTATTCACCAAACTCTCTAATGTCATCCTCCAAACGCATATAAGAGGCTGCTGAAATTAAAGTGGCAGGAGTGGAACACTGTCCAACACGGTCTAACAGTTAACCGTTTAAAATAATGACAAAGTTTCGTGCTTTCTTCTGCACACTTGATGGGCATGCAGAACATAAGTACAGGATCCAATCACACGATTAAGACACTGCACTTAAACATATGGGCTCGAATTTAAGAAACGCACCAGCTGCTATATAGGTAATTTGCTGGGCACTGGGAAATGAAACAGATACCTTCATCGAGCAGATTTAGAAATCATGATCTACAATGTACAGATGAATAAATCCCCAAGCTGGAAAGCTATACAGATTAATTGTTTTGTCTACATATGTTGCTTATAGCATCAGGTACAAAGATACATTAAGCAAATTACACAAATAGATAGAAGTCGTGTGCAATTCATTACCCAAAGCAAATGAGCATGCAAAAATGTATTTTCCATGAGTGTACCAAAGTATTTCATTGGAATCATCAATTACAAACATAAAACAATAATTTGGGTCAGGAGTTAACGCACAAGTAAATAACATCCTGCAAACCACCACAGATTTCCAAAGCTCATCATCAACGCTTTCCTATGTGTTTTCGGGTTGTACCGCGTGTTGTTTCGGCATGTCTGACGGTTCTCCGTGTGTGCTGGGAACTTCTGCAGGAGCTGAATTTCCAGCAAGTCACAAATGACGCCGAACAATACGCGGCACAACCCGGAAACACATCGGAGAACTGTGCGGAACAACTCTAAAATCCTACGCAGTAGTGCGCTCATTGCCATCATCATCAACATTTATTTAATATCGCACCTTTTACAAAATTTAATGTCCAAAAGCACTGTGCATTTAAAAAGAGAATAAGATTACAACAAAAAACGGTAACAAACCCCCCCCCCCCCCCAATAACTATTGAAATTTGGCATTCCTAAATAATGCACAATTAACACAAATCACTCATCATCCACATTGGCAGCCACTGGGAATGTACAGGCCCAAGTCACGCACTGCAAGTCTCCCATGGGCATTTGGCCACGATGCTCACACAATAGTCGGGCAGCAGCAGCTGGGTCAGGGCCTTCAGTTTAAAGAAAAGGGGTAACGGTAAAGGTGCAGAGCCCTGCAAAAGCTCGCTCACGCTATTGCTGGCGGAAGGGCCTCCCACAAGCGGAAGCTCTAGAGAGCCCTCTAGTCGAAGGTATTTGGCCTACTCTTCCATGCTGGCCAGGCATCTTGGAATAGGTGTATATACCCACACTTTACCCCACCACACGCAACCTGTTGGTAGTTTAACTGCAGCACAGCCATTTATACTGCTGGGTGGGATTAGAGAAATTTGTACATTGTTTCAACTGATAATGCCGGTAGATGGAATCGAATCGGCGACATTTGGATTGCTGGTCCAGTGTGCTAGCCATTATTTTCCGTGGCTGCTCCTCGAGCCGAATAAAACAGATGTCGAATGTATTCCAGCTCACCACGGCGATGTGGCATTCTCACCGTATGGAAGAAGTTTGCATAGGCCCCCAGGGACAGCAGCCGCAGGCTGGTCTCCAGGTTCCCAGTTCGCACACTCGAGTGCAGTTGCTGCAAACGGGGACAAACACAACAAGGTGTGCTCGCCGCGGACGCAGACGCATGCTCCCTGTAGAAGGGCGGGGAGAGGGCGCCGCTGTGCAGCCATAACATCCGTGCAACTTTTTTTAAACTTCCTTTGCAGGCTTCTCAATTTGATAACAATAACAATGACGACGATTTAAATGAATACAAGAGCGGCGTGGCTTTCCTGCAGACGGATTGACTGAACCCTGCAAAAGGAATGTGGCCACCTATGATAACCTGGCGTGCATGCTGGTCATCCATCAAAGTGCTTTCCAGGCTCAACTGCTTTGTTTCCAAGATCCCATGCGATCCAGCACATTCTGGGCAATGATTTGGTCATCGGTACATTCTATCGTACATCTCAAAACCAAGTCACTTAATATCCAGTGTATTTAAGCAACTCTTTAATATATTTCAAACACCCTCCATATTCTTAAAATAATTACAAGAAAAAAACACTTTGGCAATAACAGATGACAATATTGCAGCACAGAAAACTGGATAGGACACATAAGTGATCACGGTGCCTTCCAAGTGTTTAAATATAAACGAGATGTAGGAGATTTCACATAGCTGAAACATTGTGGCATGGATAACACTGCGCATACAGAAGTTTTCACGACACCCTCAGGCCTTTGTTATACCTTGCTGATGTCCTCGGCAGTAACACTCTCGTCATCTCGAGATGAGAAGCGGTGCACGAATGCCAGCAGCTGGTATTTGGCCCGGATGTACTCAGCCTTGGTGGGACTGCAGGGCAGACGCGGACTTTGTCAGACTCCCCACCACCCCGTTGCTAATTCTGCAGTCCAGAACTAGGCACGCGAAGAAAGTAATTCAATTGCACGGAGATGCAATTCATTGTTATGGTTCAGGGTCTCAGTTCAACTCAGGAAGGCATTATTTTTTGTCTAATTTTCCACGTCTGTCTCGTTTGTGTGGCCAATCCAGTTTCTACCGTTTGTCCAATTTGTTCCGTTTCGTTTATGCCATTATGCTACAGATAACACGCATAGCATATATTTTGAACATAACTGCAAGAATGATAAGAAATCTATTCTTACATGCACAATTTCAAACGTATGTTGTGCGTTTAAGAAATTAGCTTCTCAGAAGCTGAACCGGAATCCACAGAACCAAAGACAATGAATATGACTTCTACCTCCCGTTGGTGTACGCGATATAAATTATAAAGAGCATACTTTACCAATGCAGCAGACATCCAGAATATGCTTAGAATACATGTACAAGAATCTTCGCAATTGCTATGGCACTTTGAATTTGGCGTCTATTATCATAAAGAACATTACTTTCTAAAAATACAATTCAGATAGTTAGCAAATATAACAGGAAATTAAAATTTGTATAAAGGAAGTCGTAACTATTTGTGCGGCAATGCCGTCGCAGAAAACAAATGTTTGAATAGGAGTTTTACCTAATATCTGGCAAACAAATTTTATCTGTCACCTACCTGTGAAATATAGCCACAATAATGTATAATATTTAGCCAATGATAGAGTACTAATAATTGCTGATTTTCACAATTCCAAATTTGTATGCGCATTCAAAAGCACGTGGGCCACATGGAAAACTATCCTGCGAGCCTTACGAAGTTGATTCTACTCAACTACATAACCTTGATTCTACTCAACTTCATAACCCTAGTTATAACTTTAAATGTGACTTAAATATGTATGGAACATAACTCAACTGCTATTGTTTTGACCTGTAATGTAATTGTACAATTTAACATTTTGCTAGAAGGCCACACAAGATGTAGCTCATAAATCCGTGCGCACAATAAATGTATCGCTGCTCCTCCATGCCACAAACGCTGCGGGCTGGCGTTCAACATGTGGGATGCAAAATAAAAATGCAATATTAAAAACAGCTGATTTATGGCGACACAGCACATCCGTATGAAACTTCCAGCTGGGCAGCTGCGCCTGAGTGTGTAATCGCTGGCGGCATCTCCTTAGTATCAAATACCTGTCTCTGGCGAGGCTGTGGAGGGAAAAAAATGTGTCGGGCGGGAGGTCGGAGAGGATGGGAGGAAATTGGGTGCATATCTCTAAATTTATAATTTACTCCCAAAAGTGTCGGTCTAGAAAGCCGCCAATTCATCCATCCCTAGGGCAAGGCTCGTCTGACAAGAACGTATCAAGAGCACACACGATTTAACGTGCTGCATGGAGGTGTCATCTATCACCCTGATCATCCTCCTCTTGCCAATGTGCTGGGGAAATGAGTTCCTAATCTTTAACTGAAGCAAAAGTGGACTTTTTTTGTGGTGACATTTTTCAATTACAGCCAGCTTGGCAGGGCTCCTTGCTATGCGCTTTTAAAACACCGTTGCCTCGACCTTTATTTTATGACATTCTGAAAGCCGATGCAGATATATTATAGTAATAGAGCTGGGTGGTCTATGCTTAAATTATCATTTAATAAAACTGCTCTATGTTGCATGTGGTTGGGTTATGGCATTCTGAAATTGAGCCAATAACTCGAAGGTCCAGCAAGCCGGGTTTTATGGTTTCAGATCATCACAAACTGCTGTGGAATAGAACGTTACAAAACCAGCAAGACCACGCTTTTCAAATGCATTCGGCTGTCAAATAACATAATGCATGAAGAGTAACACAAATGCATTCTCAGCTGGGAAAATAAGAACACACGGTTCTGGACATTCAAAAGCACATTGATAACCACTGATATTTGGCGATGTACTAAAATAATGCATCGCCAAATATCAGAAGGAAGCATTTCATCTCAGTCCACCTAATCATAAACGTATTTGCTGTGCTTCCTCGTAAAAAAAGTTGCACAGCGGGTGCCGTCTCACAGATATTCAGTCTCAGTTTGTGGATGATCAACAAACCACACCCCTGAATTTTCTGAACTACAAGCATGCGCCACCACACTTGAATATGAAAACATACAAACCTCACCTGCAAAAAAAACGAGCATAAATATCTTATCTTGCAATAACCCAGCACAAAGTCCACCAAAGCCAAAATTCACCCACCATTTGATACCTGATGCTTGCATAATGTTTTTTCATTCGTTGTTATAGCTCTCTGATGAGTTTTCGGCAAGATGTCCAACGTTTCGCCCCATGTGCTGGGGAGAGCTGAGGCTCAACCAACATTCAAGAACTAGTGATGCCAGCAGCGGCAGGCAACGTATGTATGTATGTTGAACTTCTTTCGCACCATACGTAGCCAACCGTGCTAATTGGAGGTGCGGGGGAAGGACAATAAACTAAACACAAAAAGCAGTTCTAAAGAAATTAGCTGCTTAATCTATTTCCTGAACAAGCTCCCAGCACTTGGGCCAAAACATTGGACACCACACTGAATAACACACGATTCAAGCCGTAAAACAAATCGGGGAGAGCTATTAAACAGAACTGAAAAACCGACGTAGAGGTTTGCTCTTCAAACATAAGACTAACAAACAATGCACTCACATTCTTAAACCGAGGAAAAATTAAACCACAAGTAAATCTATTTCTGCACCAGATCAACAAGTAAAGCCCATAACGGAGCATTATTTCAGAACCTCGAATGGAAGAGAAAAACTAAATGAAACACTTCAATGGGGTCTGTCAAATGAAACGTGCACTGTCACAACAAATTACATTGTGCCCAATGTATCTGACACGAGGCAATTCTCATTGGTGCAGCCGCACGACCTATACATAACGGTAATATTTACGATGAGCACGTAACTTCTGTCAGAGCCATACTTCAGCCAGAGGAAGGTTGGCAAGGACAGCGGACCCCCACTCGAGTGGGCCAGACACGTGGAAGAGGAAGATACTTCAGCCAGAAGGACATTAACAACACCACTTCAATTTTGGCGGACATTGCCAACGAAGTTCAACATACACACAAAGTTCTTACCAGCCTTGTTTAAAAATGAATTGTTTCCAAGAACATTCATGGTGCGAGTACAGTATTAATTCTTCCCGTTTCCTCTCTCTATGTAGGATGACCAACCCGCACTAAACATTATAATAAAGTAGGATCATTACCCAAATGAAGACACACTTAAGCGGTTGCGCTTTCGCTACGTTGTCCCCACCTGAAGAAGGACGCTTGTGTTGCGCCCGAAACGTCGTGATTTAATTGAGTTGTTTTCATTGATTTTATTTTATTTTTTACCTACGTGACTTTACCGGAAAAAAACAAAGAGTATGAAGATAACAGTATAAATGAGTTTGTAAAAATTATCGCAAAAAAACCCCCATTCTTGAACAGAGCCTCGACCCTGAATCGTTATCGAATCGCTGGGCGGGAACGAGTGAATTATTTACACGCCAAATATTGTGAGCACTCGATAATTATCTTGACACGAGCGGACGAAGGCCTACTTAAAGAAGAAGCTACTCTATGAAATCATTAACATTTACAATCTCGCAACACTAATTTGTACGGATGGCGAAGGATTCACGGCAATGGGTATGTGTATGTGTGTGTCTTTGCCATAATTGCTTTGGTTGCAGTCCAATAACACGGGCTGCACGGGTTGCATCCACGGCTGCTTAGACTAATAAATCACAGTGATGGTTGACATACAATTTGACGCTTCTTATTCAACCAACATAGAAATAATTGCTTGTGGCTTTCAAGGTGACCCACTGGTAGAAAAAAAGCCATGCAAAAAAAACGTAAGCAAACGGCCTCCCTCCCTTCTCCACTCCCGACATTTTCCAATAAGCGTGACTTTGTCAGCCGTATAATCAAGCATCTGCCAGTGTACTGTGCAATGACAACCGCATGATAACACCTTAACCACCTTAACGGCGGCGATGAAGACACGGAACATTAAATTGGCATACTCGATAGGCATTCATTAATGCAATTTAATGCTGCAATTACTTCAATAGTGATGGGAATCAATATCGGAATAAACCAAAATTAACAGTGAATACTGAGTACTGCATTAACGATCAGGGCAGAAAGTTTGTGTCTAATAGTGATAAAAAACACCGAACGATTATGGTCATACATTCACGATGACAATGTTTACGGCAATAAATGAAAATTCATGACCCAGGGTGATTAAGGTGAGCGATGGCAGTGAGCACACCCGTTGATGGCGGTCAGTGTGAGATTGACGGACGGCAATGACATCGCTGGCACTCACTGGATCTTATCCTGAGGGTTGGGTTTGCGTCGGCCACTCTGTATCTGCACGGGGTCCAGCAGGGAGTGCTCCCAGATGGAGTTGGCGCCACTGGTCACAAGGGCCTGCACTGTCTGCACACACAGGGAGACAATGATCCTTCCATGAAGCCTTTTAAATACAGACGGTTCTGGCAAGTGCTGTTCGTGAGCACCTATTAAGGATGGCGTGGCACACAAGCGAGGAGGTGGTATGGACAGGACCACGCCCAGCCGCCCCATTGCTGATGTTGATTAAACACACACAAGATACTCATTTAAAGTGGCGTTGACCTGAGGGAGGCTCCACACTCTGGTTCAGATATCAAGAGCCACTGAAGTTAGCTGTGGCTGGGAATTTAATTCCGGTTGCTGGCTGTTTATAGGGCAAAGTGTAAATGCACAGCAAACACTGTGCAGTGGTGCAGTAACTTCTCAGGAGGGCGGGCAGGTTTTCGACCATGCTGTCAATGGGACGACTGCCATTATTGAGCATTATCTCGTGGTCGGAAAGCCCATTGGCTAACAATGAATGCGCAGTCAATTAGATGTTATTGAGCTCTGATTGGCTTAACTTGCACGTTTGGGGAAGTGGCAAGTCACCTGTACAGCCTGCAGAATTACCACCTTGATAGTTGGATTTTGAAAGTGTGGAGAGGGAATTGACTCATCTCCCCAGCAGGTGATTGAACGCTTGCTCACCATTGGTTGATTTTGAATGCTTTTCAAATTCAAGCAGCTGATTGGCTGAATAAAACGTGTGCAAAGTTCTGATTAGGAGAAATTGTCGACAGCCAGGTGCAACGGCTTAGAGTGGAGCTGCTCTCCCATTGGCTCGGGGCTGTGTATAAAAGCAGACACAGGAGGTGGATTATATCACCACCGCTAAGCCAATCGACAGGCGGCACTACCGGCGGTCGTCACAACAGCAGGAACAGGGAATGACGGCAAGCAAAGTCAACTCAACAGCCTGCTGGGGACTGCGAGGGATTATGCTGCAAGTGAAATCCTATCTATATATATAAAATCGTGAATCTGTGTGTGTGTGTCTCCGGACCATACGCACTTTCATTGGACGGCGGTTGCCCCTGGCAACGGCTAGCGACGCCTTCGCCGCTTTCATTGGACCTGGCAACGGCTAGCGACGCCTTCGCCAAGGGCTGCAGTTTCATTGGACGGCGGTTGCCCCTGCCAACCGCTAGCCACGCCTTCGCCACTTTCATAAGCTCCATAATTAATTAAATTATAGCCATTACACAGTATTGTTGGCGCGCTGGGGGGGGGGGGAAGGAACGCCACCCGTACCCTGCCTCTTCCAAGTCGACACTTTTAGGCGAGGCCGCAGGCTTTGCACGCTACTAGGCCTCGACACCCACCACGCCACTGAGGTAAATTCATCAAAGTTTTTCCTACTCTTCACTACACCCCCACCACAATGTGTGCTATTAATATTACTTTTAAACCCAACGCGCCAACAATCGATTACTTTAATGTTCACTGTACAAATACTCATTAAGCTGAGTGAGCATACTGACAGTCTATGTACACTGTAGCCTGCTTATTAAGCTCTGTGAGCGTACTGCCACTCATGTAGACTCTAGCCTGCTTATGAAGCTGAGTGGGTGTACTGGCAGTCTATAATGTAGACTGTAGCCTGGTTATTATAATCGATTCTTTAAATGTTCTTTGTACAAATAGTCATTAAGCTGCTTTAGCGTACTGCCCGTCTATGTAGACTGCTGCCTGCTTATTCAGCTGGCTGGGTGTACTGCCAGTCTATCATGTACACATTAGCCTGGTTAGGAAGTAAAGTTAGTCAATTTGTAACACGTACGCTTTCGCAAACATTATTCATAAACAACGTTATTGCGTTTAGATCGCCTTATTTATTAAGGTGTTGTCACCCTTATCCACCACCCGACACGCCCAATCTGCACAAAATTGTCACGTTCATAAAAGACTAAGACTTGACTGCTTTAGCCCACCGGTGTGTTCAAGCGGAAAACCACAACAATTACCATTTCTCATGAAAAAACTACTGTATAATTATGTTTAAACCCCACGCGCCAATAATGGATTTGTTTAAATGTTCACTCAACAAATACTCATTAAGCTGGCTGAGCGTACTGCCACTCTAGACTGTACAGTGTAGCCTGGTTATATTTCTGGGTGGCTGTACTGACAGTCTATCATGTACACATTAGCCTGCTTCTTAAGTAAAGTGAGTCTTTTTGTAACACGTACGCTTTCGCAACCATTCTTCAAAAATAACTTTATTGCCTTTCGCTCGCCTTAATTATTAATGTGTTGTAACCCTCCACCACCCCACACGGCCAATCAGTCAAAAAGTGTCCCGTTGATAAAACACTCACAAGTCTCTGCTTTGGCCCACCGGTGTGTACAAGCGTAAAACCACAACAATTCCCATTTCAGAGTACGTCCTTTCGCTGATGCTGGATGCAATTACCAGCCAAACGTCGTACTGTTCAGTTGTCTGTCCATCTGTGTACGATCGCTTGCGAGGGATTTGCCGGGAGGCACGTCCCGTGCCCCGCGATGGGAATACGCATGTCACTGTATGTGTGTCTGCAGCAAGCGCGTGTATGTGTATCTATGGACGCGCGTGTGTGTAGGGGGAACGGTAGTGTAGTGGTTAGCGTGCTGTCTGTGTCTGTGTGTGTGTCTGTCTGTGTGTGTCTGCGTGTGTCTGTGCGTGTGTGGTGTGTGAGGAGCGGTGGGTGTAGTGGTTAACGCTACGCTGCGCTACCAACCCGGCGAACCCAGTTCGATTCCCGCTCACGGCCACCACCGGTGACGATTATTTGAACCTCCCCTAGGTCGACTCTGCCTCAAACGAGTAACTGGTGTGGCGTATTAACATCGCCACTGGGGAGACAAAGGCGGCCGGCCGTGGTGGATACAAGTCCCGGGCGAAGCCGGGTAGTACAGCTAGTACTAATATAATATGCTGTACACACAATGGTCCTTGGTGTAATCGGGACACCCCTGTGGCCGTCGGGACCCGAGTGATACTGGCGTGTGGCCAAGATGAAGTCCAGGGCATCGTAGGTGCATGGTGGAAGCAAAAGGGGTGTGTCGCTTGCAACACCCTATGCCAAGGAGTAACTTATTTTCCATGGCAGGATGGAAAAACTAATTTTAAACTTAAGAGTTAAAATGAAGCCTTTCCAACCAACCCCAAGGTGACGAAGTCGGAGGAGAACATGGCAAACCTGCTTGTGAGTTTCCTGCTACGTGCGAAAGCACCATGACAAATGTCGTCAGATCTGCTCCCCACTGCCCGACGACTGTGCCTTGGCCTGAACAACAGGAAGTTTAATTGCATACGCTACCAAAACTTGTGGAACGGAACCCTTTGTGGCTGGGGCTCAAGGATTGGACAACTGCTGGATGGTGTGGAGGAGTTGTCTCAAGCCGATTGCTGAGGTGGCACGAGGTTGTTATCTGGTGGAGGTGGGTGTGAGTGCCTGTTGATAACACTGGTCACACTTTTTCTGGCATAATGTATTCCAATGGTTTTAAGATTATTTTGGGGTGCTGATTCCAAATCTGGCATCAGTTTTTGTCTCGCATCAGGTTTTTGAGATATCAAATATTGCATTTTCAATAAAAACTGCAGAAGAAAAATATTTAATAAATGTGGATATATATCTACATAAAATGATATAAACACTATCCTAAAAATACAGCACCATATTTTAACACTAAAGCAGTCACTGACTGGCAACAACTTGCAATCATAAGTGACAGTGTTAATTTCGGGTAAAATCAATGAAAATGGGGTATGCCGATAGCATAAAATGAGATGTGATAGAGCAAATCTGAGATCAGATTGGGAATCGGCACCCTGAAATTAGTCAAACAGCTGCAAAAGTCCAGGCCAGAAAAAAATGTTTGTTTGTTGACCAGTGTGTAATAATTGACATCTATGAAAGCCACGAGTTTCAGGACTTTTTTTTGGAGGATCCTGCATATTTTAGGCACTTGCTGCTAGTAAGCGGCTACTCGTGCGTATGCATGCACAGGGATTGGTGTCCCACTGCTGAAATGAAGGAAAAGCTCCTTTGACACTACCAGCAGAAAAGTGCCATTTTTTTAAAGCACCCAGACTTGTCAATACCTGCCACCAAGAAAGATTTTGAACTTAAAAAAAATCGAGGCCACTGACATACAAATTGCCCTTCAAGTTTGTATTTAATGGCTCTGTCAATGGGTTTCAAAGCACGTGTACCATCGATGCTTTTCACCTTAAAAGCAATCTGGCTAAATCGTCTTGTATTGTATTTGGAGGTGTAATCCACAAAACTAGGTCGGTACCTCTTAATTATACTGTGGGGAGAATAAGATGGACCCGATTCTTGCATGTCTTGGATCATATTTGGCAATTTATTAATGAAAACAGATTGGAGTATACAGACATATATTTGGGTGCAAACTATTTAATTCGCACTTAAACTTTGGTGTTATGAAACTAATGGGTTGGTACAGAATTGACTGGTGGCAGTGGTTATTGCAGTGCACGATGAACCGAATGACCTGCGCTCGATTCCCAGCCATGGATATAATCTGCGGCAAATAATATTGGAAGTGAATCTGGGCCCCGTGACCCACCCCATATTGACCAGCATGGTGAAGTATGGTGTGACAACCCCCATAACCAACGTGGCTATAGAGGGGGGCCTTCATCGTTCTGTTACTTGACAAAGGGCTCTACATTACAAATGAATACGGTTCCCCCTCTCCACATGAATGCTAAAATGTATTTCATGATTTGAGACCCGTTAACCAGCAGGCTTTTTCAAAGTGCATAACTCTAGAGCAGATTTGTCTGAAGACCCATGCTGTTCATTTACCAGATTATTGACATGTGCCATCTCTACAGCGTGGGCCATCCATGTAATGGACAACACGAGTGCGGTACTGGAATATTATATGGGCGATAAAACATTGCGACTATAATAAGCCAAGAATGTGTCCCGCGCCTGACGTCACTCCACATGAGGCCCACCCCCCTCATTAATATTCACGAGTGGGTGGATTTTTACACGAACGCAGAGGAAGGTCGAGCAGAATTAAATAATTTATTACTCAAAGTCACTTCAAATATGACGTTTATTTTCAGAAAGTGACGATAAAAAAATAAATCTACGCAGCACAGTGCTACATCCGTACGTGACGTCACTGCAAAAGAGCCCCCCCCCCCCCCCTTCATTAATATTCATGCCCACGTGGCAATTTACACGAACGCACAAGGTCGCGGCACGCCACATGCTGCACACCTCCCCTCATTAATAATCATGAGTGACGTCACTCCACATGTCGCACCCCTCCCCAATAACTATTAGCGGGTGACGTCACTCCAAATGGGGCAACCCCCCTCATTAATAATAATGAGCTGAACGATTTTTTTCTATTGGAATACTAGCTGTACTACCCGGCTTCGCCCGGGACTTGTATCCACCACGGCCGGCCGCCTTTGTCTCCCCAGTGGCGATGTTAATACGCCACACCAGTTACTCGTTTGAGGCCGAGTCGACCTAGGGGAGGTTCAAATAATCGTCACCGGTGGTGGCCGTGAGCGGGAATGGAACTGGGTTCGCCGGGTTGGTAGCGCAGCGTAGCGTTAAGCACTACACCCACCGCTCCTCACACACCACACACGCACAGACACACACACAGACAGCACGCTAACCACTACACTACCGCTCTCCACACACCACACACGCACACACACAGACACAGACAGCACGCTAACCACTACACTACCGTTCCCCCTACACAACACACGCGCGCGTGTCCATAGGTACACATACACGCGCTTGCTGCAGACACACACATACACACACATACATACACGCAGACACACACATACATACACACAAACACATACACAGTGACATGCGTATTCCCATCGCGGGGCACGGGACGTGCCTCCCGGCAAATCCCTCGCAAGCGATCGTACACAGATGGACAGACAACTGAACAGTACGACGTTTGGCTGGTAATTGCATCCAGCATCAGCGAAAGGACGTACTCTGAAATGGGAATTGTTGTGGTTTTACGCTTGTACACACCGGTGGGCCAAAGCAGAGACTTGTGAGTGTTTTATCAACGGGACACTTTTTGACTGATTGGCCGTGTGGGGTGGTGGAGGGTTACAACACTAATAATTAAGACGAGCGAAAGGCAATAAAGTTATTTTTGAAGAATGGTTGTGAAAGCGTACGTGTTACAAAAAGACTCACTTTACTTAAGAAGCAGGCTAATGTGTACATGATAGACTGTCAGTACAGCCACCCAGAAATATAACCAGGCTACACTGTACATTCTAGAGTGGCAGTACGCTCAGCCAGCTTAATGAGTATTTGTTGAGTGAACATTTAAACAAATCCATTACTGGCGCGTGGGGTTTAAACATAATTATACAGTAGTTTTTTCATGAGAAATGGTAATTGTTGTGGTTTTCCGCTTGAACACACCGGTGGGCTAAAGCAGTCAAGTCTTAGTCTTTTATGAACGTGACAATTTTGTGCAGATTGGGCGTGTCGGGTGGTGGATAAGGGTGACAACACCTTAATAAATAAGGCGATCTAAACGCAATAACGTTGTTTATGAATAATGTTTGCGAAAGCGTACGTGTTACAAATTGACTAACTTTACTTCCTAACCAGGCTAATGTGTACATGATAGACTGGCAGTACACCCAGCCAGTTGAATAAGCAGGCAGCAGTCTACATAATAGACGGGCAGTACGCTAAAGCAGCTTAATGACTATTTGTACAAAGAACATTTAAAGAATCGATTATAATAACCAGGCTACAGTCTACATTAGACTGCCAGTACACCCACTCAGCTTCATAAGCAGGCTAGAGTCTACATGAGAGTGGACAGTACGCTCACAGAGCTTAATAAGCAGGCTACAGTGTACATAGACTGTCATTACGCTCACCCAGCTTAATGAGTATTTGTACAGTGAACATTAAAGTAATCGATTGTTGGCGCGTTGGGTTTAAAAGTAATATTAATAGCACACATTGTGGTGGGGGTGTAGTGAAGAGTAGGAAAAACTTTGATGAATTTACCTCAGTGGCGTGGTGGGTGTCGAGGCCTAGTAGCGTGCAAAGCCTGCGGCCTCGCCTAAAATTGTCGACTTGGAATAGGCAGGGTACGGCTGGCGTTCCTTCCCCCCCCACCCTAGCGCGCCAACAATACTGTGTAATGGCTATTATTTAATTAATTATGGAGCTTATGAAAGTGGCGAAGGCGTGGCTAGCGGTTGGCAGGGGCAACCGCCGTCCAATGAAACTGCAGCCCTTGGCGAAGGCGTCGCTAGCCGTTGCCAGGTCCAATGAAAGCGGCGAAGGCGTCGCTAGCCGTTGCCAGGGGCAACCGCCGTCCAATGAAAGTGCGTATGGTCCGGAGACACACAGACAGACAGACAGATTCACGATTTTATATATATATAGATTTCAGATTTACTGCAAGATACACCCCGTCCTTGGACGGGCAAAAAAGCCAGTATGGATATAGAGGAATAGTTTATGTTCTTGGCTGTAACTACTGGTACCCACAAGAGGAACTGATTGTCATATTTGGGGAAAATAGATGGCAGTGCCATAAATATATTTTTTTACCTGTGGTAGAAATGCACAGCGGTAATACTTGTGCCTCGCTGCAAGAAAGACGTGGGTTTAATTCCTGACTCCGGTGCTGTGTCGAGTTTGTATGTTCTCCCCCATGTTCTGCATGGGTTTCGTTGGATGACTGGTTTTGTCCCATATCTAAAAATCACACTCACTGGTGTTGGTCAGACATCTCAATGCTGAAAATTGACCTGCAAATTACTCAATTGGGATATTACATAGCAGCATTGCCCCCTCCTGCCCGACTGAACTTGGCAGGACCCTCTTGAAAATGAGTTGATACTGAGGTTTTCCTGAATAAAAAAAGTGTCATTTAATGTTTTAAAAACCTGCTTTGCATAGTCACACTGCTTCTAGTAGCCGCATACATTTACTACGTAGAAAACAGCACTTTTATACTAGAGGACGCATTGCAGCAGCGCATTAACTTAAACTCACTACAAGCTTCTCTTTGTTGCCTAATCGCACACTGCAGTGGCTATGCTATGTGCAAAGGTCATGCTTCATATTGGAATCCATAATTCAAATTGCAAGTGTTTACTTTATCTTCATGGCAAACGCAACGTTTGCATAGCGAAGTTCAGTCCTTCACAAGCTTTGCACAGTGTATGCTGTTACTCTGCTTAAACTGACAACGTTAATGGCAGCGTATGCAAAACAAATGTTTTACTGATGTCGTGTAAAGGTGTAATGTAGCCCTACAATTGCTTACACATGCCACTGCTAGTAGAAGGGCCTTCACCAGATGGTATATGGGCCTAGTCTTTGGCCACACTGGTCAGACCTCTTGAACGGGATGGCAATAATCAACTCTTTTCCCACTCAACGTGACCCCGTGGATCGATTGACGAACTGGTCGACCCATTGTACTACTCGATGGACAAGTGGCTGGGATTTAAGAAATGTGCCCATTGCTTCAATTGCCACACGGGGGGGAGATTGGACACGGGCCTCTGGATTACAAGTCCTGTGTGCTAACCGGTACACCACGGCCATTATTCTTGTGTTAACACTCGAGCATTATTCTCCGTTTATTGTGTACCCAATGAGTATCATAAGCTATAACCAACTTTCTAATTATACAGCAGTGGATATGAGGTAGTGCTATTCGTAATGCTGTTGCCATCCAATATTGGTACAACATGCAGCTGTAAATCATCAAGTTCCTCATGGGGGACCTCAAAGTAATGGTCATGCACAGATTAGGCAATAACCAGGTTATTTAATGGCTCCAGGACACCTGTGAAAATTAAATTTCGCATCGTGGGTGTTGCTAAATAATATTTTCAATAATCAAATAAGCCACCTGTATTTAATGCAGTGTTGCTTTAAAACACAGGCGAAAAAGTATGTTAAGACCTGGAGAATTCGGTGCAATGCAGTGCTTGGGATCGGCTTATCCTGCCCCCATCAGTGGTTCCAATTAAGGCCCCAAAACTGCTAAGGCCACCTCTGAATGTATAACTCATGGGGGCATGGCAGCTTGAGACCCACACAAACAAATGTGGCTCTGGAGAGGAGATTCAATCTGGTCTTAAATGTGCTTGACATTTCACACGCCGATACCCACGTCTCGCTCATCTACACGTTCGCCCATCGCCCGAGTTCCCCATCTGTCGGCTTTTATGGGGAAACTTCACATCAGACATTACAACAAACGGCTTTGGGCAAGCATCTCGGGAACCTCCCCCCCCCCCCCCCCCCCAGTAAACCTCCACACCAAAACGCAGAACTGTATGGAACAGATCAACACATGGCTCCTGCGAATAAGCCATGTGAATGTCAACACTGTTACGAGTGTTTTCATGAAGCCTTCTCCCACCTGGTTACATATTTCACAAGCTTAGCTGGTATTATTTGGCATATTTGGGGGGGGGGGGGGCACAGATCCGTTAAAATTTACCACATCTCAGTGCTATTCTCAGTGGGTGGAGGAGCAATGGGTGGGAACAAAAATTGTAAGAAGACATCTGCCCCAATGCACTGTGTACTCTCCCACCATCATGCCGTTATGCGGGAGGGAGCTGCTGGCAAAAGAATGGGTCCACATTGTTGTGACACACTGCTGTGTAAACAGGTGCCACGGCTGAAGCTAGAAAAAGTCTGAAAGATGGTTTAAAATCGTGAGAGAAGGGCCAAGCCAAAAAGGAATATCGGGGAAAAGAAAATGCATAGAAAATTTGAAAGATCACGGTAGAGTGGAGTCAACATGGTTAGACAAGTTGCTGGAACATTTGCCGCAAGGCTTTTGAAACCAAGTGTCTTTTGCCAACGAGTGCTCCAGCAGGTTCCATACTCAAACCGATTAATTATCACGGTTGGCTCCATACGATGCGAAAGCATAATATCAACATGAATACATAGTTCGCGGTAGAAGGTAAAGGAGCAGCCCTTTGAGTGCTCATGTACACGTGGCTGCTGATTGAAGGGCCTCCACTAAAGAAAGCTATAGAAGGTATTTGGCCTACTCTTCCATTCTGGCCAGACATCCTGGAAGATTTGGAAGTATTTTCACTTTACTCCACCAAACATGGCCTGCCATCAACTGACTTTGCAGTACCCATTTATATTGCTGGGTGGACAGAAGTGGGGGATAGGGAAACTTGTACCATTGTTTCAACTGCCAAGCCAGCTGACGGAAAGTGACCTCTAACTTGCAAGTCTAGTGTGCTCACTCATACACCACAGCAGCATCCCATCATCCTCATACCTGTGTGGTTATATTAATGAGATGGGCACTAGGCATGCAACAATGCATCAGGTTACTGATTGAAATACTCTAACATTGATGATTACTTCAAATAATTTGTGGGAATAAATACGTTTGATTTTAAAATGTATACAAGTGTTTTTGGCCAATAAAGTGGGGAATGCTGTACAAATGAGACACACATGACCTTGTAAATAATGCTACAAAGAAGGTATTCTAAAAATCAGTGGTTCTTAACCTTTACTGCAGCCTGGCACCCCTTTGGTTCTCAAACGTTAAAGTTTAATACGCAAATAGGTTTGATGAAAGAAGTAGTTGTACTTATGTGCCGGCGCCCAATTTGTGTTTCGGTGATTTACCTTCAAAAACAATCTGGCATGTCTTGTACCCCCAGAAAGAGCATTTAGCACCCCAGGTTAAGAACTACTGCCTTTAAATTAAGCATGACTTTGAATTGAGATATTTTATCCAATCACTGGGAGGTTGATGGAGGGTAAGTTACATGCCTACTGACCTAATCAAATATGTTAAACTAGGGGTTGTTCACAAAAAAATTGCACACGAACGATGCATTCACGCAACGACCCGATGCTCCGTTTTGAAGTTTTAAAATGAAACATCTTTGAATTGTATGTTTTGAATTAGATAATTTTATTTCGTCATTAAAAGCTTATATCATTTTACATCTGGAAGACTTAATTGAAAACGACATTTCGTGTGAAATTTCTGTCGTCGTTAAGTAGATGGCCTTGCTGGGGGTTCGGTTCAATGCGGACTTTCACCCGTTTGGCATTGCGGGATCGAGATAAGGTGACCTAGAGCTGGCCGTGCGAGAAGACCGCCGTCTGCAGATTGATTCCAACGTAATCGAGCGTCTGTCCCTGCGCCTCCGTCGTTCATGCAGGGGGCGCGTAGGTTAGCAGCGCCCCCTGCATGAAAACGACGGAAAGTGCAGCGTTCATCACAGATAGATAAAGTTGTGCGCTTATATAAGAGTATACTACAACATTTTTCATTAAAAAATTCTACGTAAAGTTATTTTCATGACCTGTTACCAAATTCCACATTTAAGCCCACTGTTCTTGGCATACTGCTTAATCATTCCTCTATTAGTTTCACATTTGTCCAGTTTGTTTTGTCGAACGTTTCTGGTATTTAGTGTTGTCTCATTCGCTGTTTGCATAAGTGTGCACAATGCCCTTGTGGCATCTAAAAGGGTCGCGTTAT
This sequence comes from Lethenteron reissneri, assembly GCF_015708825.2. Lineage (NCBI taxonomy): Eukaryota > Metazoa > Chordata > Hyperoartia > Petromyzontiformes > Petromyzontidae > Lethenteron > Lethenteron reissneri. The sequence continues at coordinate 7,701,942 of NC_083805.1, forward strand.
AAACAAAGGCTCACATGTTAACAATGCCGGTAGACGCCAAATGTATTATTTTGCACAATGGTAGAAATAGGCACAAGACTTCTCTAAGTTTAGCAAATGCAGACTGTTGTTTTAACAAATGCACCTGTCCATTTCATAAAAAACTAGGGCATATGATAATTAAACTACAAAACCGGCACACAGTTTAACACGTAGGCTTTCATGACCAATATTATTCAAAGGTTTATGGGTTAGATGGCGTAAGTAAAAATGTCGTAACCCTCCACCACCTGACACAGCCAATAAGGTCTGTAACGTAAACAACGTGCTAATTAGTTACTACTTCAGCCCCACCGGTGTGTTGGGAAATCGTCCAATTCTGGATGTAATTACCGGCAAACCATCGTACTCAAATTGTAAATGTCGTGGATTTACTCCAACACACCGGTGGGCTGAAGTAGAAATTAATTGGCGCGTTGTTTGTGACAAACCTAAACTAGCTATGTCGGGTGGTGGAGGGTTGACACATTTACACTTGCGCGATCTAACCCAAAAACCTTACAATGAACACAGTAGATAGGCACAAGACAAAATCAAGCGGGCAATATTCCACACTTCAGAAAATATGTTGGCAACGTTACGTAAGAACAAAGGCTAAAACAAATGTAAGCTGAACATAAATAAATAAAGTAACTTTTACGATGGCAGGTCGTGTATGTTTAAACCGCATAATGGCCTTCATTGTGGGGATGGCTGCTCGCGTTTTTGTTCCGAGGGAGATGACTGCGCAGTCAGGAATGCCATAGAGCTGGGGCCACGGGGGCGCCAACAAATGCGCTCTCAAACAGCCAAGGTCACACACACGCGGGACGCATGACTTCCCCGGGGCCAGCCCTTCGCCTAATCCTAGCAACGGTGCAATGCGGCACCCGCAACATCGGAGCCAGCTTCCAAATCGCAACGTGGGGTAATTCCCGCGCTGGATTCACAGGCGTTACAAAGCTGGCGATCGTCGTAGAAAAGCGTTCCCGACGCCTCTGACCGCGCACCTACGTTCTGGCTTGCCCGTGACCTCCGAAGCGCTTTGAAAAAAATGAGCTCATGGTTTGGCATTTGTTTCCAGGATCACGCACACATTTTGGAATGATACCTTTTGTACAACTGTAGCAGGGTAAGCATCATCGCTATGGGGTGACGCGACATGGCTTTTGAAAATAATGGAAAAGTAATGTGTAAACTAAGCGTAGCTTTTACAAGTGCAAAAAAACATGCCATTTAGTTTTCCTGACTTTTTTTCTAATGGCTCATCACTGTCAGAACATCTCTGAAATGTCATGTAGCTACTTATGAAATCCGTTTAATAGAAATCTATCCACACTCGGGTCCACCTATTTAATAATCTCTGGATAAGGCGTTATTTTGGCAGGTCCGTCAAACTTATGTACGTCTGAGCTACAAAATGGCAATTTAAACAATTCATATGATGTGTATGCAGCCCAGGGGTGGTTAAAGTTAGACCAACTCAATGGATTCCTCATGGGTAGCAGTCTGGATTCCTCATGGGTAGCAGTCTGGATTCGAACCCAGGATCCCATATGGCCACCTCACAATTTGGTCTAATGCTCAATTCAAATAAGTTCTAGAATTGTAGGTGGAGGTACGTTTTTAACGAACTATTCAGTTTGTGTTTCCTGGTAAAATAAAAAATACACAACTATATAGCTCTTATTCTTGGATCTTTCGGTAAAGTCACGTAGAAGGGAAATAATACAAATAAAACGTATATAGCTCTTTATCAGAAGCAACCTGGCCACAAATGAAAGCTCAACGAAATGGCTTGTGGACATTTAATAGCAGCCAAACAATCTAAGTACATGTGGAGTGAAAAACAATAGCACCTGGAGAAAAATCCATGCGACCACAGGGACAACGTGCAAACTACAAAAATACAAGGGCCAGGGTCGGGATTGAACCCGGAACCTCCTCCATACCAGGCGAGATAGTTAACATCTCACCACAGCAGTGCCATGTGCAACATAAGACCACTGCCCAAGTGTGTTATATTTGTAGAAATTTGCTGCGTTCAGAAAAAAATAACTTGCCATGTTTGCAAAAATATATAGTACATCAGTACCCAATGACTGATGGCATTGAGTGACGAAATGCGATGGAAAAATCACCCAAAACAAACATTCTGATCTTAAGCTTTGGTCCCACATGTTTGACTGGACAGGAACAGTGGAGAGCAGCAGCAGCAGCAACAACACGATGGATTTCGCGTGCCGAAATGTATTCGGTGTTCACACAAGTAGTGGCCTCTCGTTCATCACACTGTCTTCGGCTGCTGTTTAAATGTATTGATGCTGGCTGCCAGTGATCGATGGCTGCCGACTTTCGGTTGCATCTTAGTCACGTGGTTACCCGCTTGCCTCACTCATCCTATCGCTGTGGCAGCTGCTTTGTTGATGTGGGTGCCATCCACACAAGTGAGTGATCCATATTCGCAGCGGTAACCGCTGTGACAATACCCTACAAGGAGGCCCCATTTCGACACCATAGATGCATAAACTAAATTCCTAAAAGATGAATAACTTCTCATTTGGCATAAGCCAGCGACTAATTTTTTTTTACCCTTGGTGTTTATTTGCACATTCTGGTTTTAATCAAGTCGAACACAAATTGAAGCGTCTGTGCGCCAGCACATCGTCCCAACGTTTCGTAACGGCAAAACTTATTAAGTGCTGGAAAAACGATCTTATTAGCCGCCCCCATCTATAAATCAAATTACAGTGATGTGCTTAATTAGTCCGGGGCATGTTTGCAGGCGCCAAAGCTCGAGTGTCAACCACAGCTTCACAGCGAGAGAAGTACCCGCTTCCTAGGGGCGTTAAAAAAATAAAAAGCAAAACACTAAATCCATGAACCCGACAACAGCCAGAAGGTAAACACGGAGAAGATCTCGGTGATGGATTACCAGTGATTCTTTGGCTGATAGGAGTCGATGCAGAAGCATAGAATGTAGTGGAGAGCTTGGGACAGATTTTCACGATGTAATATGAGCAAGAGGGAGCATTTGTAAGAATTGGTAGATTTCACTCTTCACTGACAGTTTTGACATGGATTAGAGCCACGACCACCAAAAGACAATGGGACAAAAGCTGCATTGTGCGCAAAGACGCAGAGGAGAGATGCACGCTTTGGAATTACACCGAGACATAAAATGGAATGCATGGATTGGGGAGCAAACACGAATCAAACGCATCATGTTGACAAGTAAGAAAAGTAAATATGGGCTCTGGGCTGGACAGTGGCCGAGACTGGTGATGAAATGTTTAGCCAAAGTAGAAAGACCACCGGAAGAGGAGACCCACTGCGGAGATGGAACGATGGCGACCAGTGCCTTGTGCAGGATTGAGATCAACGTTGGCAGCAAGATACTGAGGGGATGGCGATGAAAAGGGGCGACCATTATCCAGCAGTGGATGGATCATGGCTGGTGCTATTTTTACGTGGCGAAAACGCTTGCATCAGAATTTATATATTAACTTCCACACAATACATTGTCGAAATGCACGGTGTCCTAGAACAACATGATACGTCATAGATGGATATTGTTTTAACTATTACACAACCAGTTCCGGTATCATTGACATGAGTGACAATCCACAGAAGGCCACACAATGACCTTAAGAATGCACTTGCATCACACATTTTACATCTACTCTCAAACACAACTTTCTGGGCCCACAGTGCTGTTATTGGTCAACAGTGTTTCAGGATCCATCTCAAATATGGAGAGTAATGTAGCAAGGTGAAAAATCAAATGATACTCTAAGTGGCCATACATACTCGATCACAATAATGGCACAAAGGAGCCCACATTTGTAAAAAGTGTCAAGGGATCATTAACATCAAAGCGTGGCATTAGAAGACGACTGGATTCAAATTCTCAACGTTAAGTCGGTGCACTTTGCAGTTACTAAACCGCAGCACAATGCGAGAGGTCACAACTGGTTTTCAGATCATCAATCCTTTTAACAGCGAAGCACACGCAAAACTTATCTTAAGCACAACAGTGTAAATATATATTTTCATTAATTGTTGCATTATCAGAGTTTGTGGTACATTAACATCTGAAGGTGCACAGATGTCAATGTACCACAATTGCTTAAACCACACAAAGCGTGTTCATAGCTGGAACACCTGCACTGAACATTAACTGCAAATACATCACCTGGAATTAACCACATCTGATCAGAGCCTGGACAGGACTTGAATGGGTAAGCACCAAGCACAAACAGGTGCTATAGGCTGCTATGCAGATATGTTCTTAGCAGAGAGTGGTGCAGCAAATCTATGCACTGTTCTAACGCTCCAACCTCTATGCGCCTTGCATTAACCACATTCCAGACTGACAAGTATGGTGAAGCATGGTCAAATAACCCCCACGATCTGCATGGCGCGGGAGGCGCAGATCCAGCAATGGACTGACGAAAATGGGCTCGTAATACAACAAACACATCGTGTACTCGGACAAGATGTTTTTGTGTTGTACATTGTCGTAATGAAAAATTTTAACGTGATAATATCAGCTGCTGTGGTGTAAAGGTTAGCACATTGGATTTTCAATAATCAATCATAATTTAGTACAATTGGTATTCGTGCCATTCTTATCGTGCAAGGCGATCACAAGGGCACCCGGTTTCACTGACAGTCTGCAGCAGTTTGACAAGTCGGCGGGGGGGGGGGGGGCCTATATTGCTATGGATCATCCCAAAATGATTCGATTTCAGGTAATTTTTTTCTAATCTGGCAAATATGGACCTCGCCATATCTTGCCACTTGTATGTTGCTGTGTGCCTTCTCGCGCTCCACGTTCTCAATCATCCTCCTTGAGCTCAATCCCCACAGTCGCTTTGTCTCTTCTTGCCCCCCACCTTCCTTCACTGGAACAAAATTTCCCTCCACATTAAAGTCGCCTTCCCTCACTCGTTACCGCTCCTCGCTCAAAACTTAGGTCTTTTTTTCTAGCTCACACGACGAACCCTTAATGCCCCCCCCCCCCTCATAACCACCACCGTTACTGTTCCCTCTTCATATTCTCATGAAATGGTTATCATTCATTCCCTATTCATTCATTCAATCCATTCATTTACCTGTCATCAATTTCGCTTTCACCGAATTCACGCATCCATTGCCCGTTGCTTCCTCATCTATTTCATTCACCTCATTTCCACCATTACATTCACACACGCATTGTACCGTTGATAATTCTTTGCAAAGCGCCTTGCTTAAGGAGCTATATACATTCCGTTAAGATAAGATGACCTGCAGCAGTCTGGGTTCGAAGCTCTGCACCATGCGGCGAAAACGCGCTGCCGCTCGTCCACGACACTGCCGTGGTTCCACTGCTGGATGAAATCCACCCGGCAGTATGAACGTTGATAATTGGTTCTTTACCCTTCTATCTGGCAACAAAACTGACACCTTTTTGCAAGGAGTCATGTTTGCATAGACCGCAATACCTGCAGTCATAAATACAAACAAAAGACATAACTCTGATAATGTGCACTGTCCTTGAAGTTGATTGGTCCACACCCGAGACAGCTTTCCTAAGAGCCTAGTCTCATATGGGTTGGACCAGATGACGCCAAAAGGCGCACAACTCAAGGACAATGCACCATCAGAGTATGAGAGCTCGGGGCAAGCATCTACACCCCGAGCTCTCATACTCTGATGGTGCATTGTCCTTGAGTTGTGCGCCTTTTGGCGTCATCTGGTCCAACCCATATGAGACTAGGCTCGAAGGAAAGCTGTCTCGGGTGTGGACCAATCAACTTCAAGGACAGTGCACATTATCAGAATTATGTTCTTTTGTTTGTATTATGACTGCAGGTATTGCGGTCTATGCAAACATGACTCCTTGCAAAAAGGTGTCAGTTTTGTTGCCAGATAGAAGGGTAAAGAACCAATTATCATATTTTTACTGGCAAATGAGGTCCCCATAGAGTATGAACGTTAATTTACACCGCAATTAATCGACCGTGATTGTTTGTTCCATCGCGCAGTTAGTCGATTAAAAGATGGTGTGTGAGTGGATGGGGCACCTCACACAAGTCAAGTCGGTGTGGAAGAATAGACCAAATGTCCACCAGGGTTTCCCGCTCGTGGAGGCCCTTCCATTGACAGTGGTGTGAGCAAGCAATTTCACATTTGCACCTTTAACCTTTTTGTGAACAAGTCAATGTATGTATTCATATCGCAGTAAAGCCACGTGGATGTTCTGAGATTTGAACTCCACATGTCTTCGTGGTTACTTTTCCAGAAGATTGCAGGCAGTTAGAACCACTCTGAACAAAGACAATGCCACTCAGGACAAAGCGTTGCACAGTAGTGCTCAATTTATGCAAGAGATGTAGTCATGTGATTACAATTAATAGTTTATTGACCGAGGCAGTTTTAAACCTAACCACTCTGCCCCCCGCCTGCTCTGAGTCCGGTGTGCCTGAGATACTGAAGATGGCCCTGGTAATATCATCCAGAACGTCAGGATGTTGCAATGTATGATGTGAGGGAGGATGTGGAATTAACATTTTGTAAAGAAAAAAACCTAACCACTCTGAATTTGTCAAACTAGATTTGTGATACCTGTTATTATTAAAAATTCAAAAAAATTTTAATTGGATATTACATTCAATGTCACTGATACAAGGATCAATGTATTAATTAAAATTACGCCTCAAAAATAAAGTGAACATATGGCACAAAGGCTGTTTTCGCTTTGGAAAAAATCTAATAAAAATGTCCTCGAAAATTAACACTACTCTATACGGTTGTCATAACACGATGTTGAATAAAACTGGAGGAAATTCGACTAAAAAAAGGTACATCTTGAAAGTCTATACATTACGCTTTTAAGTTCTGATTTATCGTTATTGCTTGGGAAACCGTCGGCAGTTTTGATGCCGCATAAATCGTAAGCTTCAACACATGCACTGTTTAATCCAAAGGATCATTTGGATTAAATGTCAGAGATTCTATCGACGGAGGCAACGGCATTTCTAGGAGAGAATTATTTTTTTACCGCTGCCTGGCAGTTGATCTGGGAGACGGATTCTATTCAAAACCAACGCCTGTGTTGCCCAGATTTATGAGCAAGTGATCGAGCACGCGACAGAGAAATCACGTGCTCCGCTCAGGGGCTCTGCTTGCTCTTTGGATAGAAGCAGCAGTTGACAATAGCAGCTGGGTTTGAAAATATGCCAAGATGGCTTTTTTCCCAATTGTCTCCAAAGCAAACAAATCCAGTGCTGGCCGTTAGTTACATACTAGTTCATTTGTAAGGTTGAAATGTTTTGGCCATCAGGGATTTGACTTTTGGTAAAAAAAAAAACAGGTTGAATCACTGCATGTAACCTTGAGAATGATTGATTATATTTGGTATACACATGCTCACTTGAAAATCTCCACCGACTACACCTGCTAAGGGGTATTGGAAAATAAAAATAAAAACTCGTGCATTTCGGATCCACTTGACACGAATATAGTCATTCTTAACTTACAGCACCTTGTCACAATACAGCACTTGGATGTTGGTTGTGAGGGTTGTTTGACCATATTTCACCATGCGGGTTTGGTAGAGGGGAGTGCCCAGTGATGGTAGCCATGGCCGGCAATCGAACTCCGGTTCCAGGGTTTATAGCGCAGTGCACGAACCACCTGCATCGCAGCTCCACCCCTCATTACAGGGGTTGAATTAAAATGTGTTTTACTTGACCTTCACAATATACGCAACTCTTAATGCACAAATCCCTGCATAAATAGACGTGCAGATTTTGTTTTGTCTGCTTGGGAATTAAACATCTCAACCCTTTTACCAATATTCTCAAAGGCATCTTAAATAGGAAATATTTGCAGTGGTGCTAAAGTTGCACGCGCAGCACAGTATTGCATTTCATAAGCGTTTATTTGTAGCAATGCCGTGTTAACTATAGCCTATGAAATGCCCCAACTGAAAATAAATGAGTGCATCTGCTCAAACAAATTACCCTCTTCAATATGAGCTTTCATACTTTATTGCATTATCTACATATCTCTCCAGATGATGCAAAGCCTCCTCCTCCTAACTGTTCTTCTCTCCCCAGTGACTGCTGCTAGTGAGAGACAACTGGAAACCTGCACAGCAATTTTCTTGAGTTGTTTAGACTGAGGTGAGCAGCGCCCCTGGAGTGCTTGTGTCGACAAGTGTCCATTCGAGAGAACCTTAATGAGAACAATAAACTAAATTCCCAGGTATAGAGTCCTACATTATTAATAATTCTGCTCCAGTTTCAGCTCTCAATTAAGTGCTTGTCACAGTGCAAAGGCATTACGTTTAAACACAGCTCATCACTTATTCAAAGGGGTGGAGTGGGGAGGGAGAACTAAATGCCAGCACACACGCACAATGTGGACTAAAAACGCACAACATCACTTTCCTGTGCCTACCTGCCAGCAATTGCATTGAAAAGCAAAAGAAACATGTTATAGTTCGTGGTTGATTCTAACGTACGTTATGTTTTTTTTCCTTTTTAAAAGCCACGACTTTATTTTCTTTGCACACTGCAACACGATACAACACTTGGCACGCCACAAAAAAAGGCACAGAACAACTCTAGGACAGCATGAGAAAACGACGACTGCATTCTCTGGATTATAAGACGCACGGGAAAGTAAGCCCAACCCCACACGTGCGCCCATGTGTCAAAGTTATACAAATCTGGTCATACACGCGCACACATACAAATCTACCGAATGATAAAAATCATTCAACCCCCTCACCCCATCCTTTGCTTTAACATAGAGTTAAGAGCGCACCTTTTGTAGAGAATACGGTAACACTTGGCCGCACAGTTCCAGCAATGTCTTCGAAATCGATACACAACGTACTTTTTAAACACGTAATTCAATTGGTGATGAAGCACCGGACTACAGTTGCATGCAACGCACCGCAATAAAAAGAGTGCACAAGGAACGGAAGGCAGATTTTTAAACGCAACGACGCTGGTGGCCACAAGTAACCTAGCAAGGCAGCGGACTCGGGTTGGGAAACGCTTACGGGACCGTGGGCCCACTACTTAATTTCGCGCGGACCGCAACCACTTGAGACCTATCGCTGCGAGCATCTTAGCCGCACGCCTGCTTCGGAACTGTGACCCCCGACACTGCCGTGTTGCTGAGGGGAAAGCAGCTGGCATCGCGTTAAGTACAGTAAAGGATGAGCGTTCCTGGGAAATGCGTGGTGCATCAAAAGTACGTGAAAAGTCCTAAATTGGCCTCCGGGTGGAGCGGCGGTACAGTGGTTAGCGTGCTGCAGTGTAAAGCCGGTGACCCAAATTCGATTCCCGGCCATGGCGGCGAGTATCAGAATTGGTTCATGCCCTCACCGCCTCTTTATCAACCCACTGACCAGCGTGGTGAAGTATGGTAAAAAAAAATAAAACTCCCATTAGTGACATGGCGTAGAGGGCCTTCATCAATGCATTGAGAATTTACCGAAAAAGGACTATTTATTTGAAACCCACCCTCATCAACATCACTGATTAATTAGACTGAACCTCCGATGCAGCGTATATCGGAGGTGGCAAGGAAGGATAAGATTCCCCCCCACCCAGGACTTGGTTTGATACATTTCTCACTCGTAGAAAAATTAATACTAATACTGGTTTCTTTGTGCTCCCAGCTGGTTAAACATATCAAACCGGACTTCGAGGAAGGCACTCACCTGAAGGAGGGACGGCGGCCAGTTGCTGTGCCGCAGGTGCTTGACCTGGGAGATGTGACGGCCCAGGGAGCGGTGCACGCTGCAGCACTCATCGCAGACGAGCACGCCACGGTTTATCGATGCCCAGCCGGGATCTGCGTTCAAATGAGCAGACGACGCAACGAATCAACGAGAGCCGCCATTCCCACCTGCATGCACGCTCCTGTCCACGCGTGTCACAATGCCATCACGTGGCACTGCTCTTGTCTGTTAAAAAGAGGTCACAGTGAAGTGGATTTGGTAGCCAACATCGGCCGTGACCCCGGGCGAGGTGCACCAATTGTACCCTCTCTTCTAGCACCCCCCCTCGTTCCATTCCCTGACTACCACATTCAGATAAGCCCCTCCCCCCTCCCCTTGACTTGTATTTAAGAGCTTGTCTCTTGGATTTTTCCTCACTTGATACAGTAAATTTAGCTGTGACGGTCCCTCCTGAAGACGGAGACTTGTGTTGCCTCCGAAACGCCGCAATTTAATTGATTTATTTTCATTTATTATTATTTTATTTCTACAATTTTTTACCTACGTGACTTTACAGAAAAAAACCTAAGAGCAGAGTGAAGTGTGTTCGAATGTAGCTATACAATAAATTGCCAGGGCACTGCTGAACGAGGGCATCCCCACGCCGTTGCAGGCGATGAGGGTTATCGTGCCACACTTAGCCAATCGGTGTGCATGAGGGTAGCTCATCCAAGTGCTATCCAGGCTCATCCCTGCTTAGCTAGATTGGAGGCATTCCGGATGATTTGGCAACGGGCATCCAAATGCGTAGGGCATTTAATCCAGTTCACATCCACACACACCCTGGCGGTATCGCTGCAATCCATACAGCGTCTGCTGCTGCCTTGGATTGGTTGAATGAACTTAACATCATCTATACAACTTGTTGCTTCCCCCCACCCCCGCCCCCATGCCATATGAAAGAAGACAAGAGTTTGCTGTAGTAACATGGAGCAAGCGTGTTGACCCCGCACAGGTATGTGCAAAGACTTTACAATAGCCGGTGACCTTCATTATGGAGTACTGTACTTTTGTTTGCGAAAGCTATTGGTCATATACCGTATTCTCCAGACGCTCCAGAAAGTAAGACGCACCCCAACATTTTGGGCCCCACTGAAAAAAAAGTGTATTTTATGATGGTGAGAATACGCTATGACAGTTCTGTGGAAAGCCATCTTACGGATGATGAATATGAATGCGCTGCTTTAAATGGGAAGAGAGATGTCCTCCGGAAGGTTATTCTGAATGGCTGGTTGTGTTTTTTTCATCCTCTGGGTGAGGAAAGTATTTGTATGGAGAATTCTCACAGAAGATTATTCTTAACTACATTAAAATAACGTCTTTTGAAAAAGATTATGCGTTCCCCAGATTATAACATGAACACCAAAGGCATGCTTTTAAACATAAGAGGGGGGGGGGGGGGAAGGTGCCTCTTACACAACTGGAGAATAGGGTATATCCTAGTTACATGCTAATTTCTCACTTTAACATCATGCTAATCTCTCACATTAACATAGCCACTTCCGTACCCAGTTACATGCTAATTTCTCACATTAACACCACTAGACCCAGCCACTCCTTTATGACCCTTGGGCTACACCCATTTCAAACCTTTAAAACAGTCTGCATCAGCAGCAGGCCATGCTTTCCCACCTGATGTCGGACGCTTGTGTTGTGCCCGAAACGTCGTGATCTATTTTATTTTTATACCTACGTGACTTTACCGAAAGAACCAAAGAGTAGAGTATGGATTCCTGCAGTCACAAAAGCTTCAAATCAAGATTGGTATATCCTGCCACAGAATACGAATTTACAAACCAGTTGTCTAAAGCGGAAACGATCTTCAGAATATCTCTACCAAACAAAATTGTGCTGTAGCAACAAGGCACCGGTGGTCAAAGCAGCAACGTAATTTTAATGGTCTTTCCACAAATCCCACATGGTTATTTTTCCACAAAAGGGGCACATCACATCAATATGTTACGCATTTAAATCTTGAAGCTTCATCTGAAAGTGACTGTGCCACAGTTGTTTTTGCTGGGCCTTCGATGTCTTGCCCAATGGGTAATTTTAGGATTTGTAACCTTAGTCCGTCTCTCAGCAGGAAAGTTGGCACCATGTGTGCTAAAACCAAGACGGTAAATTCAACTCGACACACGCATGGCTCTACACAATGCTTTCAGGAACAAGCTTTGACTTGGGGAAATTAATAAAATCAACACTTCACGGACACTCGATGATTTTAAAGCAAACAAATTCCTATTACTTGCACTACGCTCGTTCCACTCTACAGTCCTACAAAGTAAAAACATAAAACAAGCTCTAAGCGCATAATGAAAGGGGAAGGGAAAAAAAGGATTTTCCATCGTGTTTGGTTTCAGGCCAAAATTCTGCCAATCAAGCAAAGCCCCCCCACACCCCCTTGTGCCAAGCGGCATATGGGCCATGCCGCATGGCTTGACATTCTTAAAGGCACATCACTATGAATTAATGCGCAGCGGTAGCACTTGCCCTGAGAATGTGTGACATAACGCGTGAGCGCGAGGATTTTTGCCACGTAAAATAGCGGCATCTAAATGCGAAGTGAAGCACCCTCTGCAATTCGAGTGCGGGGAAGGAAAAAAAGATTTTAATTTGAAGTTGTAGTGAATTGGTATAAGTTTTTTTTTACCACAAACGCTTTAATGGTACACTCAATATGGCTTAAACGTATATTCCACATTTCAATTTAACTCTGTAGAAATCGTACAACGTCAAGTTGTGGAATATTTAATTTAAAAAAATATATACGTTATTACTAGTCGAGCATGGAATTAATATAATCCAAGTACTGTACTGGTTGGGCCATGTTGAGCATGTGGCTTACAAGCGGCTGCGACAACTTGCGTGTTAAATAGAAAGCTGTAAACGATACCCGGAGTAAATCGCGCGAGGCATTACCAATGACAAAAAAGCGAAGAGCTCAGAAAATCATCAATCAGTCAAATTGTGAACGACAATGGGCTGAGCTGGCTCATTTTGCTCATCAAAATGGAGTTTAATCTGTCGCTTGCTAAGTGCGCACTTTAAGGCCACACTGAACGTAAATTATAAAGAAGATAAAATTGTTCGATCCATATTTCTCCCTGCGCTTAAGTGCGTGTACAGTCCTCTTGTAAATCCACTGCTGGATGAGGGCCTACACACACTGGGGGTCGTGGGGATCATTTCACCACGCTGGTCAGGGTGAGCTTGTGGAGGAATAGATGTGGGGGTCATAGAATTACAGTACAACAAATTTTGCTACATCATGTAACCTCGAAAGCCCTATGACAACCTGTTTTTGCATGGCGATCATCCGTCCATACCCTATCCAGGCTCAAACCTGCTTCGCTTCTGTGATCCGACGAGACTGAAAACATTCCGTATGGTCATTGGCAATGCTTCGCAGAGCCTGCATGCCTCTAATTCCACGAAAAATAACGCATCCGAGTGTGTATTAGCTGCGAACAACGGCTCCCGCTACCAACGCATGAACTGTGCGCAGAACCGATACACAGAACAAGGGCTAAAAAATTGTTTGGGGCAATGTGGTCCGTACAGCTGTCTTGCGAACAGGTTTAAAGAAAGGAGCTCAAATTACAGCAGTTAGCTGTGTGCTGTGGGATGGCCATGTTTGGGGGAGGCAAAACCACGGGCGAGGAGAGGGTGGGTGGAGGTTACGGGGATAGCTCCAGCAGCAAGATGCACTTTGTGCTCTCAAGCATGGGCGCAAGAATGATGATACACTTTGAAGGTTTGGTTGAATGAGGCTATTTTACGACATTCACGGTCAAACAAAGCGATATGGTTATTTTGTCCCTCCCTTGTTCAGGGAAATGACTGCAAGAGTTGTTTTCAGGTTCCATTGTGATATATGAAACCCACAAGGTTTTACTGTACTGCCATTATTTCTAGCAGTATCAGAACGCACGGATTAATCATCGGTTAATTTTGATGCATAATCTTCTCACGATATGTGCATTGAATCACGTGGGTATCAATCGATGTTTTTATATTCGTACGTTTTAAGTCATGGGTTTCACGTGATCGCTCCAGCCACTAGAGGCCACTAATTCACGAGGAAGTAAAACAAAAATCGGCTCTCATAAATTCACAAACCTGAATCTTGACAATTCATTGAATCGCCTGAGAAGTGAATTGGCTACATCCCCCATTATTACACGTTACATACGCTTAAGGAGTAGAATTAATCTACAGAGTTAGATTCCCAGCCACGGCTAACATCAGTGGCAAGTGATATCTGAACCGGTCCGAGCCCTTCCTTTACCAAGTCCCATGGACCACCGTGGTGAAGTATGGTCAAATAACCCCCGATTCTTCAAGGGCGTGGGAAGGCCCTCATCCCAAAAAGGACCATATATGGCCAATATACCTGACCGTACTGTGGTTAGGAATTTAGTTTGCTCATATCATTAACATAATTACAGTACTATGTTACTGTGGTGTCGTGAAGCAACGGGCACGTTTATTGATTCCCTCTACTGCCTCTGTCCATCCAGCAGAATAAAGGAGTACACCACAATTAGTCAATCGGCAGGTGGGTTACTCCCCCATCTTAACCAAGACAGCCCTGGCCGCCATCAAAGATTAAGCCCAAATACCCTCTAGAGCAGGGGTCCTCAAACTTTTTAAACAGGGGGCCAGTTCACTGTCCTTCAGACCGTTGGAGGGCCGGACTATAGTTAAAAAATACTATGAACAAATTCCTATGCACACTGCATATATCTTATTTTGAAGTGAAGAAACAAAATGGGAACAAATACAATATTTAAAATGAAGAACAAGTAAAGTTAAATCAACAAACTTGCCAGTATTTCAATGGGAACTATGGGCCTGCTTTTGGCTAATGAGATGGTCAATGTCCGGTTCCATATTTGTCACTGCTAGTCGTAACAAGTGATGCAAGTGTGCATCCGTTAGTCTAGATCTGGTTGGAGATTTCAAATGTCTCATTCTGGAAAAAGTCTGTTCACAGACATAAGTGCTGCCAAAGATGGTTGCCATTTTGAGTGCATGGTTCCTGAGATGAGGATATGTCTCAGAGGGGAGAGATGCATAGAAATTATGAAGGCTGCTTGACTTGAATGTGTCTTTCAGAGTCACAATTCTGCAGTTCAGCCAGTTCCATTTGGTAAATTATATCCACATTTTCAATGTCAATAGAAAATGGGTTACGGAAAAGCTGTATGTCCTGTTCATGGAGATGAAGCTCTTTAAATCTAAATTGGAACTCCTCCTGCAATTTTTCCAGTGAATCCACACATGTTTTGTTTGGGAATGCAACCAATGGTTTTTCCGCTAACAGATTTTGAGTTGTGGGGAGATGGCAGAAGTTTTCCTCCTTCACTTGTTTGATGAGGAGGCCTAATTTTACTTCAAATGCTTTGACGTGTGATTGCATATCACAGATGAGCTTCGCCTTTCCTTGAAGTTGCACATTGAAACTGTTGAGTAGCTCTGTTACATCCGTCAGAAAGGCAAGGTGCCATTTCCATTCTGCATCATTGAGCTCTGGTACTTCTTTGTTTTTTGAAAGCAGAAAAGCTGTAATCTGTGGAAGTAAGTCATAGAAACGTTTCAAAACTCTCCCTCGACTCAGCCAACGGACTTCTGTGTGGTACAGAACATCTTCATAGTCAACATTTAGCTCAGACAGAAATTCCTGAAATTGTCTGTGGTTTAGTGCATGAGCTCTAATGAAGTTAACACAAGATACCACAATTTTCATAACAGAGTCCCACTTCAGTGATTTACTACACAGCGCTTGTTGGTGGATGAGGCAGTGTATGGCTATTGGATGAGAATGGTTATGTTTGTCCATCTCTTGGTTAATGCGAGCAATTACTCCTTTCTTAGACCCCACCATGCTAGGAGCACCATCAGTTGTCACACTGGCTAGTTTAGCCCAGTTCAGCTCCAAACCATTCACAGTTTGGCAAACCTTTTCATAGATATCCTCTCCTGTAGTTGTTCCTTTGATGCTTTGCAGTGCAGCAAGTTCTTCTGTGACTTCGAAATAGTCATTCGTCCCACGAATAAAAATTAGAAGTTGTGCAGAATCACGAACATCATTGCTTTCGTCGAGTGCCAAGGAAAAATAGGAAAGTTTTTTTGTGGAGTTTTGCAAATGCTGATGCAAATTGTCTCCCATTTCTTCAATCCTCCGTGTAATTGTAGGTCCTGAAAGACTCACTGTACTAAATAAATCGGCCTTCTCTGGACACATCTCTTTGGCAACAGAAAGAAGGCATTCTTTAACAAAGTCTCCCTCCACGAATGGTCTGCCAGTGCACGCTATTAGCTTGGCAACTTGAAAACTTGCTCGCAGTGATGAAATATTTAGCTGCTTCTGCTTCACAAAAGTATTTTGCTGAGTTGTTAATGTATTTTTCAGTTTTAATATTTTATCTTTTCTCACTTCTCCGACCAAACAATCATATTTATCTTTATGTTGAGTTTCATAGTGTCGACGTAAATTGTATTCTTTGAACACAGACACTATATTCTGGCATATCAGACACACAGCTCTTTCCTTGTACTGCATGAAAAAGTAATCATAAGTCCACTGTTCTTTGAATATCCTACACTCCGAGTCAATTTTTCTCTTTCTTGACATCGTTGTTTCCTAGGGAGTCAAAATTGCTATTAGTAAAATACCAATATATATACAGTGCTACAAAAACAATATACCAGCAATAACTTTGCCCACACAGAGACATACAGACTGCACTGCCCCTCAATGTAGTCTGATTGGGGGAACTCCGCTTTTACCCCAGGCTCACACTGGTGCAGGTGCCATTAAAAAGTTAATTACACCTGCAGTTTTGTTCACAGATCGCAGTGATCACTCTGTTATTACCCCTCTATCATTTACTCAGCGGTGCGTGTGCTGGGGATCTACATCCCCAGCACACAGGAATATCACTGGGAGTGGAGCCGAGGGGCAAGTGAGGGAGCTGAGGGAGGGAGAGCCAGTCAAGCGCAGCCAGGGGTGGGCTGGCAGCCTTAGGCCTGGGGGGCAAGTCCAGTCAATTGGCCCATTGAACCATTCACCAGCGCAGCCCAATGAGTGCCCACCGCCGCAGCTCAATCAGTGCCCAACGCCGCAGCTCAATCAGTGCTCACCTGCGCAGCCCAATTAGTGCTCACAAGCGCAGCCCAATTAGTGACCATGGGATGTGGGTGTCATCTGTCTCACCTCTTCGGTTCGGGGGGTAATGATGCTGCCAACTTCCTCCAAGCTGCCTCTGCTCTAAAAGACTGTGGCTGCGCTGTGATGCTCAGTCTGTCACGTCTCCCGCGCTCTCTCTCCCACGAACCAGCTTCCGGCTTTCACTGCCCACAAGTCACCGCGCAGCTGGCCCCTCCCACATGCCCTGGCTTCCTCTGAGTCCTGGGAGGTGGGCGGGCCGGATAAATGTCCTTGGCGGGCCGCATGTGGCCCGCGGGCCGTAGTTTGAGGACCCCTGCTCTAGAGGCTTGACAGATCCTCCTTTCTAGGTGGCGGTACTTATGCGATGTGTGACGTGAGCGAGTAACAGCACGGCTGCTGCTCCTTTACCATTCACTACACTGTGATGTAGTTCACACATGTTACTAAATTACGTGGATTGGGTAAAAAAAAAAAAAACCTGTCCAGCAAAAGTATTCAAAACATGACCACAGCCTAAAAAAAATTTAACGCAAAAATATAACAGTCCGAAAAAAATAAGGTTTTACCCTTTCTGCATTAATCACATGTACTAGTGGTGAACATACGTGTGGTTAATGTAGACATGATTCCTTGCAAAAGGTTTCTATTTGGTGTTTCAACATCTTAACACCTCCAATTCTATTGCCAGAAAGGGTAAAACCTATGATTTTTTCATACTATGACCCTGGCAAAAAAGGTCCCATGTTATAACAGTCCACAAACGCTATCTTGCAATGGCTGCCTGCAGGAAAACATCGATGATAATCGGCAGGGAAGGCCTCTGTCCGTACTGTCTTTTTTGTACGTGGAAACGACAGGTGTAGTTTGGTACACGGACCGATGGACGGTGATAAGTGTGAGATATTTTCTTTCCACTCGGCTTCCTCTGTCATGCTATCATTTGTTGGCTTAGCCAGTACTCATTCTAACATCCGTTTCGTTAAAAAAAACAGAGAACGGAGGGAAGTCTCTAAGCTAGTGGTATATATTTTTTTATCGCGTAGACAAATCAACATAAAAGACAGACTTGGCGTGGCCAGCTCGTCATCACTGCTATTCAGTTAACACTTTGGCTTGAATGTGCCGCAGTGTATTTCTGGAGTGGAGCTGAACTTTGAACTGTGGGCACAGAGGCAGTTCCATTCGCACCCCCCCACCCCCGTACTCCACTGCAATGCGCGAATAATAGCAACTATCCAATGCCGATGGGTGGGTAAGTGTGGAATGGCAAGTTGTAAAGATACAAAAAATACTTGACAGCAGAGTTGTGAAAGCGAAATGTGTGTGTTCAAAGGGGTGTTCTTCATAAAAGCAGCATTGCCACAAGTACTCTGGACTCGACTACAGTGCATGCCACGCAGACACCACAGGGAGCTGTGCGCTATGAGGGGGGGGGGGGCACACAACAGGTTCAAGAGATGCCAAGTGAGAACACTTTCATTCGCATGGGCAGGGTTAGGACACAAGCTCCTGAAATCCACTCATCATCATCGGCTATGATTCAACCACTGATGGAAGAAGGCCTCCCCCCCCCCCAAAGCTACTGCCATCTCTCAGGATTCTGTGATGTGACAATCCAACTCGATAGAGATTATTTCACTGCTCCATCTCCTCCGAAGGCAAGCTCTTGGATGCTTTCTAGTCCTTAGCTCCCACTGTCACTATTTGCCCACCCACGGCCACAACCCCTTCAAGCAAGGTCTCCTGTCTAAGCTGAATTGTCTCAACAGTAAGAACTATGTCCTTTAACATTTGGATGTTTCGAATCTATTTATTTTTCTGTTCCTCTAATTCAATTAATCTTGATTTGAAGCTTTCGTGACTGCAGGAGTCCATACTCTGTGGTTCTTTCGGTAAAGTCACGTAGGTCGAAAATAAATCACGACGTTTCGATCGCAACAAAAGCGGTCATCCTCAGGCGGAAAAAATATAATCCAGCAGTGGAACTGCTGAACCAGCGAGAGAGCTGTTACAACAGGTTATATATGTGGTGATGGGCAAGCAAGCGGGGTCTGAGCTGGAAAGGAATTCCATCCATGTACGCAAGCACATTAGTGCTTGAGTCCAAGACGGAGGTAATCTGAAAACCTACCAGCTACCTTTAGAGATTTGTTCATGAAGCCATCCAGATATATGAACACAGACAACTTCAACCGAGAAGATGGGTACAAACTGAGCAATCATTGGAAGGACGTTATTAACCAGGTAAAGTCTTAACTGACTGTGATGTTTCCATCCTACCTGCCAATGTCAGCTGTTATTTCCGACTGTGTCTCTCTCTCTATGCCTCTCTTAGATCTTTCACATGCCCTTTAGATTGCACTCCCATGCTCACATGCCCTTTGGATTGCACCTCTCAGGCTCATATGTCCTTTGGATTGCACTCTCATGGTGCTAATCTCTCATTAACACTGCTGTTGTGCGCATATGCGGGCATGATACTCTTATGCGGCGACGGAAGCTCATTCATGCTCATCTCCCTCCCTAATCTCCACCATTAACACAACTGATGTGCTTGCGTCCATGGATGGAATTCCTTTCCAGCTCAGACCCCGCTTGCTTGCCCATCGCCACATATATAACGTCTTGTTGTAACAGCTCTCTCGCTGGTTCAGCAGTTCCACTGCTGGATATTTTTTTCCGCCTGAGGACGATCGCTTGTGTTGCGATCGAAACATCGTGATTTATTTTATTTTAAATTCAATTAATGTTTAAGTATCCACTCATTCAACGTTTAATATTTTGGATAAAATGTAGATAACGTGCCTCTGACAATTACCTGAAATGCAACATGTGGAGTTGAGCCTGAGCAGTGCATGGATGGGTGATCACCATGCATAACAGGCATTATAGCCTTCTGCAGGGATATGTTGTGTGCAGCAGAGGACAGTCCATTGTTGTAATTTACTTCTATGCTCCCACCTTCACCAACCCTCTCCGACCCGCATGGTGGAGGCCCTCATCCAGCAGTTGACTGACATTCCAGGAAATAAAATTTACGTGAGGCAAACCATTATTATCGTCACCTTGTACTTTTTTTCAACTGAATATTGGATTGATGATGGCACTTGGAAAATGTGAGTGGATTTTTTTAAATTGCTGTTACACCTTTGCTTGAACTTTTAATTTGTGCAACAAAAATCTGTTGGCCTGTGTTAATAGTTTTGACATGTCTTTAAATGGTAGGTGTTTTAAAAACTTGAATTTCTTGTACAATTAGCTTTTCTCCCCCTTGTAATTTGCCTTTTCCGTCCCAGATATCCATTGAAATAGGTGTAATACGGTATCAATAACGGGTGCTCGTCTCATTCAAATAAAGCTTAGGTCTGCAGAAAGGGCCCTGTGTGCCACTACACGACCATCTGCCCCGAAAAAAAACTGTATAGATTCTTGCTCTTTAAAGAGCCACGCTATAAATAAGTTGCACAATACCGTTAGCCTGATTTATCGAAAGCATTCCGGAAAAGTGCATACCTTCGGATTACATACTTATAGGGGTGTAATAAATTTAAATCTGGACCTTCCATTGATCGTTGACCAATTTCTCAATCTAGCACAGG
This sequence comes from Lethenteron reissneri, assembly GCF_015708825.2. Classification (NCBI taxonomy): domain Eukaryota; kingdom Metazoa; phylum Chordata; class Hyperoartia; order Petromyzontiformes; family Petromyzontidae; genus Lethenteron; species Lethenteron reissneri. Next base: position 7,722,517 of record NC_083805.1, read on the forward strand.
TCTATAAAGGACACCGACATTTTGCCCAAAGATGAATTACGAATTCAATAACGATGTCAATGGGGAATATTACTTTACAGCCGGCTCGTCTAATGTCACACACACACAGCCAGAGAGCCATAAATATGGTATGCATGTCAAATATGGTACACCCAATGCTATACATCACATTATGAATCGTGTGTGGAAATATAACATTCAGATTCAGTTTGGTAAGGGCAGACTAGCACAAAAAATATCGAATTTGGGTTCAAGGTAAACTGTAAACAGAGGGCACACGGTTTTTTTTTCTTTTAGGCATTGTAATTAAGACAGTACAAATAGTTCCCATTGTTTAATACTGTATGTGTAATGTTAAACCAATATTTAAACGCAGTCAGCTTTATAGACTGACTTATACCATTCTATCTTCTTAGACCAAAAGCTGCCCAAGGCCACCAACTGAGTTATCAATCAATGTCTGATTGTTCTCATTGTCAGGGTCTCTATTCTCAAGGGAGTGTTCTCTGCAACTTGTCCAGCCTGGAGATTGCACAGAACTGGGTTAGCGGTTCCATTTTAAAATCACCCCAGCAAACAGGAAAACACTCATGCCAAATTTATCAACGCAGACACAGCCATTGTGAGTGCGTGTCTTAATCGTTGACAATTAAAATACTGTAACAATAAAAAAATGGGGTGGGGGGTGGCCCAGTGGTTAGCCCAGTGCACTAGGAACTCGGCGACCTGTGTTTGATTTGCTGGCCACAGACAACATTCAACATCAGCGGTGAGTGATATCTGAACCGGTCCTGGCAGCCCCCCCCCACCCCTCCACCCTTTCCCCCACCCCATGGACTACCAAAGTTTAAGAAAAAATATCTAAACTCTTAAACTAGATTCGAAGCTTTCGTGACTGCAGGAATTACTCTTTGGTTCTTTCGGTAAAGTGAGTAAGTCACGTAGAAAGAAATAAAATAAAATAATAATAGAATACGACGTTTCGATTGCAATGCAAGCAACCATCATCAGGTACAAATAAATGAGAAAACAACATAGTAAACTTGGAAATATAATGCAATACAACACAGTCGGCCAACAAAACAGTCAACACCCCATTCTCTTTGGTTCTTTCGGTAAAGTCACATAGGTATAAAATAAAATAAATCACGACGTTAGCTAGATGGGCAGACTGCATCAGCAGCAGACCATGCTTTCCCACCTGATGACGCTTGTGTTGCGCCCGAAACGTTGTGATTTATTCTATTTTATTTTCTACCTACGTGACTTTACCGAAAGAACCAAAGCGTATGGATTCCTGCAGTCAACGAAAGCTTCAAATCAAGTCAACACCCCACCTGGTTGATTACGTTCTTCCAAAGATTGCTAAATTTGAGAGACGTAATATAGACATGGAGACACACAGACAGACACAAGCAGAGAGAGAGAGACACACACACACAGGCACACAGAAAGACAACATCTCTGTTTGCGATAAGTAATCCCCAGCAGAAAAAGGAAAAACCTCATGACAACCGCGTGCACGCATGAGAGACGTTTCCCCTCTCCTCTCCAATCTCACACGCATCTTGACACGGGCTTTGCACGCGTTGCCCGCACTCGGCGCTGTGGCAGTAATCGGGTCACAGATGAACACAAGTATGAAAACACATACAATACTTGCACGCTTTATCAGCTAAAGCTTATCTGCGACGGATGAAAGAAACAAAAAAAAACAAAGAAAATATACGGCGATGTTCGTGTTCGCTCGGTATAAAGTTTACAGAAGAAGTGGCTGGTTACATTTTATATATGGATTTGGGCAACTCAGAGCAATGAAAGGGAAACACACGGACTCAGGACTCGGTGCTAGAGCGAGAAGTGGCTAGATGGGCACAATACTCAGTACAAAAACCCCGGGACTTCCTTTGTGCTAAATAAAACATTGACTGTTAGGTTTAAAAAAACTGTGCCAAGCCTTGGGCGAAAAAGACAATCAAATCAGCAGGCACGTCGTCACGCCCAATGCAGCTGCACTTATATCTAACGGCAAGGCAGGGAAATACAATGGATATTTCCACCCTAATCACTGTGGTGCAACGCCATGCGTTTGCTAATTATAATCATCCAAACACTCATGTGCATCGTTGACCAAACAACTTGATGAAATATGGTTATTCGTGACTTATGCCAGGGATAGAGATCACCATTGAATGGCCCAGGCAGTGACTAGGAAGACATTGTCGGATAGGAAAATTACAGTTTGGAATGCCATTCAAATCGATTTCACTTATTTAACCTCATGTAAAGCCACAAATATACATTATTACACTTGTGAACCAATATTTACGTACAGAAAGTGAAATAAATTCATGTGCGGCTGTTTTATGTGTTTATGAATTTGGGATGAGACTGGTATCATGGCCTTTCACACCAATTGGTGTATATGGCTACCCCTTATATATTTAGAATCAGAATAAGAATATTGATTTATTCTGGAGGAACCCTTAGAGCTATAAAGCTCTTTTTTACAGATGCCCAGATTCATACTATGTGTTGAGGAGTTCCCACGGACGCACTCGAAGACGCAGGTAAGTTGAGAGGCTTCCGCCAAAGGTTTATCAAGGATATAACAATAACACAAGGGTATACAACTTCCCAGGGGTTAGGGGTCCTACACTGAGTCCCACCACACGACCCTGCTCTGTCTGGTCCCAGCCCGGCTAGCTCCGGTCTCTCTCTCGTGTCGGATCGTGGACTCTGCCGACTCCACCGACCGGAGAGAGAAGCACCTCTACGGCTACCACCGGCTTCTCCCCAGACTCCCTATTCGATCCCTCTCTACCCCTGGTTCCCTCTTCACCCTGCTTACTCTACTCGTTCCCACAGTGACCCCGCTCTCGTCACGGGGTCTCCCTTAAGTACTCTAGGAGACGTGACGTCATCGCACTGAACGGCACCTGACGTCACGTCCCCATTTCACTCCTCTACATATGTATTAAACCAACATTGACAATACAGTAATGCTAGCATCCTCAATCGTGACTGTTGCAAGTATGAATAACTGGGCACTTTGGAAACCTAGTGTTGGACCCTGTCCTCTCCAGCCGAAATGCCATGCCTGGGCCCAGGAATGGCAACCCAGCCGACACACCTGTTTAATCTGGTACCTAATTTATAATAAATAAATAAATAGTATACAGGAGTCATACTCTTAGTTTTTTCGGTAAAGTCACATAGGTAAAAAATGAAATAAAAATTAATAAAAATAAAATAATAAAATTCACGACGTTTCGGAGGCAACACAAATCTCCGTCATCAGGTGGGACCGTCACAGCCAGATTTGCTGTATCAAGTGAGGCGCCTCACCACATGTCACAGCCAGATTTGCTGTATCAAGTGAGGCGCCTCACCACATGTCACAGCCAGATTTGCTGTATCAAGCGAGGCGCCTCACCACATGTCACAGCCAGATTTGCTGTATCAAGTGAGGCGCCTCACCACATGTCACAGCCAGATTTACTGTATCAAGTGAGGCGCCTCACTTGATACAGTAAATCTGGCTGTGACGGTCCCACCCGATGACGGAGACTTGTGTTGCCTCCGAAACGTCGTGATTTTTATTATTTTATTTTTATTCATTTTAATTTCATTTTTTACCTACGTGACTTTACCGTATAAATCCTTGCAGTCACGAAAGCTTAAAATATAGAAGTATACAGGAGGTCGTAGGTTTTGATCCCGGCCCTGACGCCTGTATATTTGGAGTTTGTATGTTCTCCCCATGGGCACATGGATTTTTATCCAGGTCCTCCGGTTTTTCCTTCCACATTAAGAAACATGCATTGAGAGTATTTGACTGCTCTACATTGCCACGGGATAAGCCACTTCGTTGAGCTGACAGTTGTGGCCTAGGTCACTTCGGAAAAAGAGCTACATAGGTCAGTGGGCCTTAGGGGCCGTCGATAAATGACGTCACGCACCGGGGGGGGGGGGGGGGTCAGCCATTTAGGACCATGTGTGACAAGGAAGGGGGGTTTGAGAAATGTGACGTCACATCAAAATGCGCAACTTTAAATAAATATAGACAATACGTTCTACATAATTAAATAGACGTTTTCATAAATGTTTTCTCCTACAACATCAGAGTGCAGCGGCACATTAAATACGCACTACAATGACAATACTTTAAAGCGATTTGAAGCATGTTTTAAATTTTTTGGGGGGGCAGAGCTTTGTGACGTCATATTTGAGGGGGGTCTGACTTTTTGTGATGCCGTGTGACTAGAGGGGGGGGCGGGGTCAAAAATCGTCCAAAATCGCGTGACGTCATTTATGGATGGCCCCTTACCTGATAAAATAAATGTATTTGTATCATCAAATAACTTAAAAAAAAAATCGTACTTGTATCCATCCTTTGTATTATTATAAACGTATTAGATGCTACAAATAATAATATTGCATCAAAATACAGTGACGATGAGGAACACACTCTAAAGCAATGCATACATTTCTATCACACAGCACCAGTGGTAGCCATTAAAGGAAACAACCGCGTTTTAGAAAATGGTCAGTCAACTTCCACAATTACATTTACATTCCCATAGGTAAAGATGCAGTTCTGCAATTGCTCACGCCACTTCTAGCAGAAGGGCCTCCACTGGACTGAGCTCTAAAGAGCCCCTCTGGAAGGTATTTTGGGCTCCCCTTTTCCATTGGTCAGACGCCTTGGAAGAGGCGGGGAGTACCCCACACTTAACCCCGCTACACGTGACCTGCCGATAAAGTTTCTATTCCAGTACGCTGCACTATTTCTCGTCATTGTTGTAAACTCAGCGTTTCAATTACCGTACATTGTTATTTAAATTGTCAAGTCCTGCAGGAATTTTCCATTCAACTCCACGTAGACTTCACATTCGCTGGCACAAGCCTGCAGAAATGAATAAGCCTGTATTCAAGCAAACGATAGTAACGCCGCTGACAATTATCTAAACCTGATCATTATCCACCATTGTTAACAATAAGGGAGATATTTATACGGGACATTTTCGTGCATTACAAATGAGACGCAGGCTGCTGCCACATCCTATATTGCATTTATGGAGCCAATTTAAACTGTGCAACACAAATACCCACAGCATGCTTCTTTATACATCATTAATAACGAGAAAAGGTTACAACCCTGCCACAGCGAGATTTACACAACAATGTCAGACATTACTGCATTACAGCAAACGAGTTCTCATTCCACAACAATGATTGTCAATTTACTGCAGCGAGTGGCATTTGCCCACACCATTAACAAAGGCAATGGAAGCAAGATAATGCAGAGGGCCATTTGACAAAGCATAATAAAAAAAGACAATGAACTTGACTGTCTTCAAGTGCACGACCTCTGGCCCCGGTGACATTTTACATAGACTTCCCAAAAAAATAGGCAATTAAATGCCATTGTATGGCTTAATCTTTTTTGTTACTACAAAATAGTGATGTAAAAAGGAAAATCCAGATTTTTACCCAAGGAAATGTAAATAGGGGCATTTAATAAGATAACAATATATATCCATGTCCATCCGCTACATAGATGAAGGCCTTCCCATGGCTGAGCCGGTCATGGGAGAGCTGTCTGACCGTACTTGAGCATGCTGGTCAGTGCTGGTTGAAGAGGACCAAGGACCAGTTCAGATATCATCACTCACCACTGGTGTCAGCCATGGTTGGGAACCAATGTCAGGTTTCTGGGTTCAAAGGGACATTTATATCGCTGTAAATGTATTTCGTGTCCACAGTTACACAGATAAGAGGAAGTAGAACACAGATGAAAGACCTCAGCTTAAGTTTGACCGGATTACATGCGTTCATGGCAAGTTGGCCCCTGCCTGTGATCCACAGCTTTGCATGCAGAGTTTATGGATCACACAGACATTCACATGTGATACCCTATACCTGGTGGCCATGGGAGGACAGTGCAGTAGTCCCTCGGTTAACAGTGACATCGATTAACGGTTTTTCGGTTAACGTTTCGCCTTCCATAGGACCCCATGGTTTTGATTAACGGTATGTGTACATCATGCACGCGGGCGCCAGTTTCGGCCAATCCGAGCGCTCGTATTTGGGCTGAAAAATGTCAAGTTCCAATCGCCTTGGAACTGATTAATGCGTTTAACATGCAATTCCTATATTCGATGAACAGTTATTTTGGTTAACAGTAGTTTTCGTGTAACGGATTAAAAACGTTAACCTAGAGACTACCATACAGAAAATGACTCTGACATTTGTGTGTGGATATTGAACGTCATTACCTCAAAAAACTCCCTGAATGCACTTGAGCTGATGAAGTCTCAATGGCTTTGGCTGGGTGGAGTCTGGTTAGTTTCTTTATGGGAGAAAAAGCTGTGAGCTGACCAGGATTTGGCGGTACAGCAATGGATTATTGAATCCATCTGTGTGGAGCTGTGGCGATATCCCCTTGTACATAAAGATTGTTCCCGGATACTCCCGTTTCCTCCCACATGGGAAATACTCGCTTGGGAATTGGCCGCACAAACCCTATGCAAACTCTGGAGACGGTGAAGATTTTCTCAACAAAGGAAATTGTCCTTTGTTGGATAATCTGCATTGTGGGCATATTCACCAATACAAAAGACGCACAGTACAGTACACATGGTACGCATGCAACATGCTATGAAAAAGTATCAACAAAAGCCATGATCCATCAAACTTTTTTAACCATCGATCCATGTTAGCTCATGCACACACGCCGATTTAATCATTCCATCTCCTCGGTGCACGTGTATCCACACCTCTGATTAGCAGGATTGGCTACGTACGGTGCAAAATAAGTTGAACATACATATACTGTTGTCTGGGACGGGTTCTTCCATTCCTTGGCTGCTATTGCGTCACTACTTTTGAATATTGGGCCATCATCCCCCTTCAAGAAATGTGTCCTGTATGTATGTTGAACTTCTTTCCCACCGTACGTAGCCAACCGTGCTAATCTTTCCCAAACGCACTTTTCCTTCAACTGTACAGTAGTTTAACTTACTGCCATTGACTTGCATACGTTATCTAATACATGTGTTCCTATTCTTGGTTCTTTCGGTAAAGTCACGTAGAAGGGAAACAATAAAAAATATATAAATTTTTTATATATATTTTTTGTTTCCCTTCTACGTGACTTTACCGAAAGAACCAAGAATATGAATCCCTGCAGTCACGAAAGCTTTAAATCGACATGTGTTCGTCTTTGTGTTTCAGGGTGATTCCACGCACAGATTGCTCCATGCTTTATTGAGCACTTTCCAGATTAGTTTTTCTCAATGTGTTGTTGTTGTTCTTTACGACCGTGTTTCTCTGAACCATGGCATATAGCAGGCAGATCGCACCGAATTAAAACACTTTCTACTTTAGACACGATCCACTTCATCATTCCACTGCTGGATGATGGAAACTATCTCCGCACGCGGTACTGGTAATTCTGACCATACTTCACCCCGTTGGTTCGTTTGGGTTTAGTTCAATACTAGGAGCATTCAAGTGCGGTGCAACAATTGGTTTTGCTACACTACCCACAGCCTATAACACCTGTTATGCACAGTGGTTCGCCCATACGGATTACCATAATTACCTATACTGACATTCGACATCTTAATAAAGGATCTGTGTATCATCGTTTTTTGGGTTTTAAATACAATACACACCGTTATACAATGCTAATGTCGGATGTTTATGATATTTATGGATATGTACACGGGTAAAATACATAATCTGACACATGCAATAGTTCTCCTGTATGATATAATGTACACGCATTGTATTTACATTTAGATTGTACATTTTAAAAACACATTTTCCTTTCTACTACATCCGTTCACGACAAAAGCCTTCGGTGCACATATACAGTATGTTATTATATATCTACAAGGTACAGTTGTGCGAAGATAATTCAAAACGATGCGGAGTTGTGTGTTTTTTGGAAACGGGACAATGTCACAGAGCAGCAGAAGAATTAATGGTCTCACCGTGAACTTACGACCACCACTCACTGGGAAGAAGCCACTTCCATGAACAAATACCCCCCGTGTAGCCTTCACAGACTCCTGCCAACCCCTTATCAGTGCCCCTACCTTATTACAGACCAATTCAGACCTTATTGGTCACCCCGTGCCCTTTATAAATCTCACCGTTAATCCTACAAAAGTCCCATCACAATGGAGAAACAGAAACAGACCATTTTATTGCCCTTCATGAAACGGCTGTACACCGTATGGACCTTGAAAACTCAATTTCCCTGTACAAGAATACGGGGTAAACCGTATGGGTTGACAGCTGTGTAGATCTTCTTGGTTCTTTCGGTAAAGTCACGTAGAAGGGAAGTAATAAAATAATAAAAATAGAACATAATAAAATACAATTCTCACGACGTCTTCTGACAGACCTGTTCTTCACCTGAGGACGGCTGCTTGCGTTGTGGCCGAAACGTCGTGATAATTATTTTTATCATGTTTTATTTTTATTATTGTATTATTTTATTACTTCCCTTCTACGTGACTTTACCGAAAGAACCAAGAAGATGAATCCCTGCAGTCACGAAAGCTTTAAATCGAAAGGCTGTGTAGAATGTTGGGTCAAGTGCCGTCAGCGAGGACGCATTCAGGCCGGCACGGCACACGAGGTGGGTGGCCAGCCCCACGCCCGGCCGCCTTTGTCTCTCCAAGTGGCGGTGTTTAGGACAGCCACTAGTTTGAGGCCAAAGTTGACCCCAGCGTCGTGATGACACCCGCACAAAAACTGCGGCATTGGGAGGAAGAAGTGGAAACTAACAAAGGTTCGCACGCGTTTGACAGCGCAACTTCTGACGGATGTATCCTGCTATGGTGCTGTGTGGTGTGTGTGGTGTGTGCCTGGTCACTGAGAGACCAGAGCAATGTGGCCACAAGCACACACACACAGGGAGAGAGAGAGAGACAGAACGAGGTTGTGTGGTTCTTACCGCTTGTGCTGCAGTCTGCGCACACGTCAGGAGCCCGCAACTTTCGCGACATTGAAAGCTTCGGGTGTCGTGGTCCAAAGGGCACAAACACACACCAGCACTGCACACACACACAGAGAGAGAGACGACACACATTCACAATGCACTCACTCGCAATATACATTCACAATGCACTCACTCACAATGCACTCACTCGCAATACACACATTCACAATGCACTCACTCGCAAGTGGACTACGATACATGCATTCACACACTACGTTCACTACACACCGCACACACAATACCCACTCACTCACCATACACTCACCACATAATACTCTCCCACCATACACTAACACTACATTCACTACACACACAATACACTCACTCACCATACACTCACCATACACTCACCACACAATACTCTCCCACCATACACTACACTCTCCATACACTCACACTACATTCACTACACACACAATACACTCACACTACGTTCACCACACCATACACTCACTCACCATACATTCACTTACCATCCAATCACACTACGTTCACCACACCATACACTCACCACACACTCACTCACCATACACTCACACTACGTTCACCAGCACAATACACTCACCATATATTCACACTCGGCTCACTACACACCCACTCACAATGCACATCACGATTCATTGCACATTCACAAGACACTCACTACACACACACATGACACCAACACACAAATGTATAATAAAGGCTCTACCGCACGTTAACAAACTCACCAGACAATCACAATATGCACATTCCTAATAATGACAACGCACTAAAAATAAACATTCACAATACTCACTCTGCACTCATTCACAGTTCAAATACACTCACAACACTCTAAATACACTCTCTTACAATACACTCATATACAATGCACTCACCACACGCTCACGTTCCACTTGACAGACTATGACAATATAATATAACCATTCACAACACCCTACACACACACACACACATCCACTACAAAACACACTACTCACAACGCACAATCAGCATACAAACTCGCACTTTCATTACGGCCGATACTCAAAACTCCCCAACAGCACCCTCAATAATGAACCCTCACAACACACGACCACAACACACACACTAAACAACACCAACTACAACCACGCATACTCACACAACAACAACAATAGCAGCAGCACACTCACAACGCTTCACTTACCACTTATAACAACCGCAGTTAAATCGCAAACGCAAAAACGACGCCCGCTGTACGCACAAACTAAATAATAAAAAAAAATCACTGCAGGTGCTGTAGCTCGTCCACCCAACTCATTGGCCCGCTGTCGCTCTTACAAAGTTACTGCTACGTAGTTTAAGCAAGCGAGAGATTAAGTTGTTCGGAGTTGTGGACCCCTCCTCCTACCCCCCCACCACGTTCAGCAGCGGCAGCTCGGGTAGTGAGTAGCAGCCGTAGCAGCTGAGCCGAGTGCAGCCAAACCCACAGCGGGGGGGGGGCGTGGCCGACACTCCAAATAAGGGCATGTCCCCGCCCCACATATGCATTTCCCACCACGCATACGCATCGCTCGAGCCTTCCATTGGTCGATGGACAACGGGTGGGTGGGGCGGCGGGGGGAGGGGGAGTGTGATTGGCTCGCGGCAACTCCGAGCCCCGCCTCGTCTATGCAATGACGCGGTGGAAGCCTGGCACTTAAGCGCTGTGCGTAATGTGGATACGGGGCGGTGGCAATTGTTGTGGAGGGGTGGGGTGTGTTCCTGTCAATCAAATCGCCGGCCGGCAGGGCCACGCCCTACGCATCTTGGACGCTACCAAGCTGGTTGATATCGACGGGGGGGGGAAGGGGGGTTAAAGTTACTGATCTCAGTGACGAGAGCAAAATCCTGAGCGCGGTCCCGCCACCACCCCCCCCCCCCGATCTGCGTGCCGTTGGTCGCGCCTGTCGCGGGAAAGCGACCACGCCGTGCGCGCCGCCCACGTGCGACGGTGATGGTGGTGGTGGCAGCTGGCGGACAAGCGGCGTGGAGGCTCCCTCCTCGGGCTACGCCTGGGATAGCGCCCTACTTTTGACTACGCGTTACACAGGGAGGGGCAACCGGCCCCGAGGGGTGGGTACTCGCATGGCGGGGGTGGGGGGGTGGTAAAAAAGACAATAAAATAAACAATAAAACTCACCTCTCCATACATAGGGCTGTGGGTTTGACAGACACTGCCTTGGCCATGCATATTGGAACGCGGCGGCGCTCGGCGGGGCTGGTGTTCGCTCGGGGGCTATGAGAGCCTGTGCAGGAGGATGTCATCACCGCTCCGAGCGTCTGCCGCCGAAAGCTGCCGGCTGCATCGCTTGGTGTGGGACGACAGGACGTCCGCCCTGGAGACGGAGCTGAACAGCAGTCGGGTAATCCACACGGGATCTTTGGTGACAGCCGCCGCGCTCTGGTGGTGCCGTTCGGTTGCACTGCCATCACCCCGCACGCTGTGCCCCCCTCTCTCTCCCATGGTCCCCTTATCCAGCTGAGCAACTCAGTCATTGGGCTTGATTGGGAATGATGGTGATAATGGGGTTCGATTAACGTCAGGGCGACGGTACTTTTGTAGTTCAGTTTTACGAGGGTGAATTGTCGGCACGCGTGTTTGTGCTTGCGAAGCAAATGTGTAATAACACACACAGTTACTCATTCCGATTTAACACGCTGTAGGGGTTGAGCTAATTGAATGTTTTGTACAATGGAGAACTTTGATATATAACCAGCGTATTATTAGTTTAGTTTACATGGGTGATAGAAACAAATAAACGCCGATTAAAGCATAACATATTTCTGTAAAGAATATCATTGGAACGTGGATTGGTATTGCATTACCCTTTATTGCATGCTGTAATGCATATTGCACCCGTAGTAATACATTTAAAAGGTGTGTGATTTCCCAGGGTTTTGGGTTTCTGAAATGGAGCAAGAAGAATTTGTCTTCAGTGCATGATCAGCCAATCGTGTTAAACACGCTCTGCGGTTCTGGAATTAAATGCTTAATAAAACGTTAACATGATCAATTCGCTACGCATTACTACACTGCAGTTTCAATTGTTTTGTTTAAATTTCGCCCTTCACATTCTGTTCATTACGATCCTCTGGGTGTGTATAAAGCTGTCACATCGCTATGCATTCCGTTTTCCTCTTTGTTACTGTAAAGCGATGTATGTCTGCAGTACTGTATATCTAATATATATTTCAAAGAAAGATTACACTCCTTTGTCCATCCACTGCTGGATCAAGACCTCGCCGTGCTGTCTCGGTCCTGTTTGATCATACTTCACCACGCTGGTCAATGCGGGTTGTTGAAGTGGAGTGTAATGATGAGCCGGCAGGACCGGTTTAGCAGATATCACTTGCCACTGATGTTGGCCGTGAACGGGAATTGAACTCGGGTTACAGTTAATAGCGCCGTGCGCTAACCATTGTACCTCTGCTCCATCTCATCTAAGAGAATAGCACCCATATGGTCAATGTAACGTAAGCGTGGGTTGCAAGTACAGATGGCTGGTGTTAACATAATGGGTAAACTATAAATTAAACATTATTCTCACACCTTTCCTCACCTTTTGAAGATTAACAATTTTTCCAGAGCACTAGATGATGCATAATGTTCAGAATTGCATATACACGTCGTGGTGGGAGCTATACTTGGAGTTATAGTTTCTTGAATTTAACTATATTGAACACCCAGTTTTAAGTGACATCATGCAGCATTTGACAAATAGTTTTGGTTTACTGAGTTAAACGTGCATCTACAAGTCTAATTATGGACAAGTATGAGATTGTGTGCTAGTGTAAAATAAATAAATAAAACTCTTGCTCTGCACTTTATCTGGCTAAATTCCAGCTCTGATAATTACAAATATTGGTTTTAATTGATTGTCATGCAATGAGCATTACTTCAAAATGCAGAATGAGTGGGGAAGTGTTGATCTCTATTGTGTACACCAGAGGTCACTTGAATGGATCTCAGAAGTAACTCTGTAATATCTGCTTCTGTGGGCCGTTCTCTAACTCTGCTGTGCGAGAGATCTGAATTCGGCACAATCGGGATACATTTGAGGGGTGGAATTAAAAGGCGAAAGAAAAACCTTGTTTTGATGATGGAATCCAACATGGAGCGTGCCAGGTCAGCCTGAAATATCCTGAAAGAATGTGGCAGTTCCACTTGTGAACAAAGTGGACTGGCCTTGTGAGCGGGCAGATGCATGATGCACCATCCCAGTGTATAAAGGACAGGGAACCTACTGAAGGTCTGTACAAGCCAGGTGCTGATCGCTGTGAGATTTCACACAACACACAAACACGTATAAAAAGCACTCGGCACTTTTGCATTATGCAAATACGCTTTCAGCAGTTTTTGAAGAATGCATTTTTTCTCCTGCCTTAGGTCACCATCAAAGATATACAGAGATATACACCTTTAGATAGGTTCCGTCCTTGTTAGGACTTGTCGGTACAGTAGACATGTCAAGCACTGAATTATGCTGTCTGCCATTAGGAGCCAGATATGTGGAGTTCCCGCTTCGGTAGCATGAGGCCCATTAACTTGACTCATGCCAACAATATTGGAATCTGTAAATGGCAATTTGCATTTTATGTTGGGTTTTTCGTGTCATTTACAGATTTGAATGGCAATGAGATTGCTCACTTCATATCTAATTTGGTGAAAAAGATACCATAAACTAAAGGAATCGGATATGTGTATGTGCACTAATAACTCAGAACTCAGCACATTTTATGGATTTACTACTGCGAGCGATTGAATTGTTAGCTTATCCCCACCCTCTAAGACCTATATGCAAATTGCAAGTTATAATGTGGCTTGTCCTTCTCGTTTGGTCGAAAGTACTGTACTTTCAGTGACGATTGTGGGGTGGAAATACACGCTTAGTTTATATTAAGCCATTCGGCAGTACAGAGTGTGCTATGGCGTTTTTTGTAGCAATTATCTTATTAAATAAAATAGCCTTTGGCTTGGTTAATAATGTATCTCATTGTTTAATTTGAAATAAAAAAGCTCAAATAATATTTAAAATTGTTCAAATGATGTCCTGTAATTTAAAACAAACCCATGGTAAAATATAGATATTTATTAAAATACAGACAGTGTTTATATACACCACTTAACGTTATGAACTTATTAAATAAACCATAATAAATATTAAATTTAATTCTAAATAAGATACATATGGATAATAGGTTGAGGCTACCGATGGAATGGCAACCACTGGCGGCAAAACACTGAAGATGAAATCAGCTCGTGTTCAGGAGCGAGATGGATTGTGGCATCGTTTGACAGGGAAGGATGGCAACAGCTTGTAGATGCTTTCATTCAGCGGCAGATAGATCACAGTTTGTTGATGGAGTAATTTCCTCATCATCAGCCATGATTTTAGGGACGCTTCTGTTGATTTTGAGATACAATACATAAATGATTTCCAAGCACCAGCATTCGTCTTTCAGTGATCAGCGCTTTTAAAATGCCCTGTAACTGTTTTATGATACTATCCGTGAATCACTGGGAAAACATGTGATAACATCCATCATACCACAACACAGTGTTATGTATTGTCCTTGAAAATATAGTATGTAATTACAGAAATGCTGTGCATATTTGTGGTAATAATAATTTACTTATCCACAATTAATGAGCGTGTATAATAAGTGGGAGGAAACCAGAGCACCTAGAGAATCCCCATGCACGTGAGTGGACAACACTAAATCTCCATGCAGGTGGAAATAGATGGTGATTAGTCCACTTGCTGGTACTGCCTTCTCCTGGAAAGACAGGGTATGTATCACATGCACATGAGAGACAATATAAATGAGACACAATACAAATTACATGACACAAACGATACAAAGAAAACAGAATAGCTTTTTTAATTGAATCACAACGATGAATCACAATGCATTGAATTTCTGTGACAGTAGAGGTAATTCGTTTTATCATCATCAGCAGCAGCCAGGATCAATCTACTGTTGAATGAAGGCCTTCTTGAAGGCACCATCTCTCAAAATCCATGTAGCATTTCACCAATCGTTACACTTCCTAGTAAAAGGTAATGCAATATCTAAATTTCCCAGGTTAAAAGTACTATAATAATTACATATAAAGCAAATTTGATCATTATAACAATTGAAATGTCGAAACAATTTTTTTTACAATTTTTATATTACCAGGCAAATCCCACTGAGCTACATAGATCTTTTTCCGAAGTGACCTGGCCACAAATGATCGCTCAACGAAGTTGCTTACCATGTGGAAATGTATCATAGCCAAATACTCTAAATGCATGTTTCTAAATGTGGAGGGAAAAACCGGAGGAACCCAGAGAAAAATCTACGTGACCACGGGAAGAACACACCATCTCCAAATATACAGGAATCCGGGTCGGGATCAAAACCACGCCCTCCTGTATACAAGGCGAGGTAGTTAGTATCTCAATCCGTGTGGCATGAGGGATAAGAAAGTAATCACTTTAGTGTGAGTAGCATCGAAATATTGGCATTTGTTGAGTCTTTATGAGAGCATGCCATTTATTTTAAAGGTCAAATTTAGCATTTTCCATCGTAGATTTGAAAGATAAAGATGCAAATAAGTATTTTAGATCGTGTAAATATACAAATGTGTCGTTTTGTTTTAGTCTATACAATCTTCCATATACTATGAAGTGTTGCTTATCTCCACCTACACACAGCACCTAAGAATGTGAGAATCGGGGGAAGCTTTTAAAAAAAATCACAACATTTCAAACAATTGGCATTTTCGACATCACAGGGGGTGGCGATGTGGAGAGATATTAAAATGTCGAATACAACGCTCCTGTGTATTGGGCCTTGGTGGAATTAAAGTACAAGATAAGACGAATGAGTATGTGTGGAATGTCGCTACACAAGGCAGTATTATTGCCTTTTGAAAACGGGATCCAAGTGTGCCTGCCTGCCTGCCTCATGCAAGTCATTCTCACCTTTCTATCTCACATGCGGTGTTTCCACTGGGGCAGTAAAAAAAAACACTCATTGGTAGAAATTTCCAACAACTTATAACTCTTGCGTTGTCAGCCGGCCCCAATGGGCATAACATTCTAAGCGCGCCCCGTCTGCTGCCAAATTAGTTCACTCGATAGCTTGATTGTTTTTCAGATTTATTGTGCAAGCCTCACTTGCATGTAAGAGCAATTCGTGAATCCAATTTAGGCGCAATGCGTTTTTTAATAGTAACTTTTTCTGTTAGACCTTACCCCCAGGTTATATAGATATATACATATATACACATTTCTGCAGCAATTTATGAACATTAACCATATTCATTTCTCCACCTGAATAATTCATTTGTATGTTTGTGTTTCCAGCGTTCCATACCATTTTTATTAAAGCATTTGAACATGTTAGTATACGGTACAAGGTATCCGCAAAAGTACCATCCATCGTTAAATCTTCGTAATTGGAAGATGCTTTTCACAGTGGTTGAAATTTTAGCAATGCATTCCTTGCATACTTGTGTGTTTTCTTTCTTGTACGACTGAAAACACGAGCACTGGCCCACGCATTCGCGCGGGATACACAGCCGGGGTGGTTGGGGGGACGCTTTGACGAACCCGGCTCAACGCTGTGGAATGCCGGTGACGTCATCACGCAGAGCCAGCCAGCCAGGAATCCAGCGAGGAAACTTGTTTTTTTAAAATGTAATACTAGCAGAGAACCTGTTTGCTCTGCAATAAAAAATAAGAGACAGCTGTCATTTTCATACTCTTCCCATGAGCTGCATTCTGAGCACTAAAAGTAGCCTGCTTTTTACGTATCAAAATGCCAATGTAATAATTAGCACCTTAAAATATAAATTATTTTTACATACTGAGGTTTTTTATGTTCTCGAGGATTTAAAGAATATTTTGGCAATTTCAAATGGACCGTGTGAGCCGTCTATTCGTTACTCCCACCTCTTCGGTGTCACTGTCTATTTACTTCTCATGAACTTCTGCTTCCGCCGTTTCAATGCGATTGAATGTTATTTTGTTACGCGGCAAATTCCATTTAGCCAGTTACCCAGCTAGTTTCGGTGGCAACTGCCTGCACCTACTGACAACAGAGTTATTATGGGATAGAGAGGAGGCCAGTCAGCAGCCAGCCAGGAAACCCGAGGCATCGATTATTTTTTCATAGTATTATACTTGCATGATGCTTGTGCGATTTTATCAAACGCATAACAGAAGCATTCTAAAGAATGACACGCAAGGTGTTGGCGAACACCTAGGGCGCATAAACCTCGATACGATGTGGAGGATTATAAGGATGAGAGTCATACGATGCATGTTTACTTTCTCACGAACAAGTGTGTGCTCGTGTATGTGTGTCTGTGTGGGGAGCGGTAGTGTAGCGGTTAGCGCGCTGCGCTATGAACCCGGCGATCCGGGTTCGATTCCCGCTCACGGGCAACATCAGTGATAATTATCTGAACCGGTCCCGGGCCTCCCCTAGGTCGACTCAGCCTCAAATGAGTAGCTGGTGCGGTGTGTAAACATTGCCACTAGGGAGACAAAGGCGGTCGGGCGTGGTGCTGGCCACCCACCCCCTCGTGTACCGTTCCGGCCTTAATAGGTGCTCGCTAACAGCACTTGCCCCTACAGTCTGTTAAGGCTATATGGGGATCTTTGTTTGGATCTTTGTATATTATTGTAACGACCTATTTTAAAGTGCTGCCAAGTGATCATTCTTTCATAACGGACAGTAGCTTTTATTGATGCCCCATGCATAACTAACGTTCTGAATTTACTCTCACAGAATAGGCTTAACAATCCACGAATATGCATGTGTATAAATACAGGGCAGGGCAGGAATTCTAGCGGGAGTGTTATACTGTGTCTCTCGCACACAGAAGCTGGATAATACCTCACTCCTCGTTGAAAGTAAAATTAAAGGGCGCAAGTCTTACGCTGAGTGCGTGCAATGTTCAGACAGCAGCACAGCTGTTGCGATCTTGTCCCGAGCCACCATGTACCCAATACTGCGGTCCTGTCAGATTGAAGGCATGGTGAAACAGCTGTTACCAGCACTCCGGCCACATTGTCTGATAGGAGAGAAGTGCAGTGTCATAATACAGCGAGGCTAAATTGGTCACTACATTAGAAAGCAATAAAATCGAGACGGTGCAATACAGCTCGGGCCATTCTTTGAACAACGTACGATGGGAAGTGAAGTAATTTTTATTATTTAGAATAGAATTCTTGAAACAGTATGTGCAATAGCATCCTTATTCTGTAGTTTATATTTACACCCTTTTGTGCATTAAGAAGTGTGAATGTATTACAACTGATGCAAATTTTTCATATAAATCCGAGTATTGCATCAGTAATTAATTTCGTACCGTAATGAAAATGATTTTTTTTCCAATTGCCCGGGAAAGCCTCATCGAGTCCCAGGCATATTTTTTTTTCCTTGGAGGGCCTCTTGCAGGTCCCATTTCAAATGAGCGTTTGGCTTAATTTGCGTGGAAACCAGTGGGTTTTTTTCCTTGCCGGTCCCATTTCAAATGAGCGTTTGGCTTAATTTGCGTGTAAACCAGTGGGTTTTTTTCCTTGCCGGTCCCATTTCAAATGAGCGTTTGGTTTAATTTGCGTGGAAACCAGTGGGTTTTTTTCCTTGCCGGTCCCATTTCAAATGAGCGTTTGGCTTAATTTGCGTGTAAACCAGTGGGTTTTTTTCCTTGCCGGTCCCATTTCAAATGAGCGTTTGGTTTAATTTGCGTGTAAACCAGGACCAGCCAGAGGCAGCAACCCCACGCACACGGCGTGGGTGGCACTCCTCAAGCACGGCCTTCTCTCACATGTGAACGGCTCGCTCGTCTGCAATCCCTGGCAAGTCAACCCGACTGAGTAACCAACCTGGGCTCAACTCCCGAACAGCGTTTTCATATCTGCCGTGGCGTGGTTTATTTAAGGGCGATTTGGTCATAAGCGATGCTCGTATAGAGGCACTGTTGTCATAATATGAATGTACAGGACAAGCAAATGCCCTGTCTGTTTTCATTAGGTCTCCATTTTCACTGTGTGCGGTGTGTGTGATTTACCGATTTTCTGTCGTCATCATTATTGTGATGATGCGTCTCCCTTTTCGGATGGACCTGTGTTGCTATGGATTCTTTTTTTTCTTTCCAAAAAGGAGTTATCAGTTTTCATTGCACTGTACTATGTGATCATTTTGTGTAATCTGAGATTTCTAAACAAACATTGTAAAATTATGCCTTTAATTTTTTTTTAAGTAAAGGCAAATGTATGGAAGTCATGTGTAATGGCCGGTTGGGTCTTATATTTCTAGATTTATATAGCGGCTTAAGCCAAGGCACTTTACAACAATAAAACAAATTGTAGATGAAATAATAGTGCTTTAAATAATGAGTGGGGTTATTGAAAGTGGTGGTGTAATTATGGCGACAGCTCGGAGGACAGGTGGGAGTGGTTAAGGCTGGGTATTTTATACCATACTGTACCGTATTAATATATGTGCAGTATATGACAAATCACCCAGCATGCACCCAATATCACCAGATCTCTGATGCGAAACAGAGTTGAGCCTTAATAGTGTATGGGTGACCATCATCATGCACAACAGATCGCACACAATGACTCAGGAAACCATCCCAAAGATTAATCATTCTTTTCATTAACCATTGCTCTAGTTGCTGCCTGCCCTGGCTTTCCCCGGATTGTGCCGTGTTTTTGAGCTCACTGTCCTGGGAAATCTGTAAGTTATCCTGGAATATTAAGAGGTCCTGGTTTTGTCAGTTTCATTATAATGTACCATTCAAGACAATGCATTTACATGGAGTTCTCCCCTGACCTGCTATTGTCATATATTCTTCTACCAATGACATATCTTACATCGTGCTGCTCGCAGCAGACATCGCGGCTGTCGCGATTTTCACCTGAAGAAGATGGCTTGTGTTGCTATCGAAACGTCGTGATTTATTTTTGTTTTATTTCTACCTACGTGACTTACCGAAAGAACCAAAGTGTATATCCTATTTTTGTTTTACCTCCGGAGGTGACAACCGTAACGATTACCTATACGGACAAAAAAAAGCAATAATGCCAAGAGGCAGGACGGATGCATTCTCGGCATTGGTGGTAACCAGTGACAGCTATTGCAAGAGGAGAGAGCCATTCAGGAATCATCGCGTGCACCGGAATACATTCAGCGTGGTCTAGAGTAGTGTCTTTCAACTCCAGACCTTGCGAGCCATCGTGATTACGGTACCAGTCTTTTGTAGGTAAAGGTGCAGCCCTGCAATTACTTGCTCATGCCAAAATTTCGATTTAAAGCTTTCGTGACTGCAGGGATTCATCTTCTTGGTTCTTTCGGTAAAGTCACGTAGAAGGGAAATAATAAAATAATAAAACATAATAAAATAATTCTCACGACGTTTCGGCCACAACGCAAGCAGCCGTCCTCAGGTGAAGAACAGGTCTGTCGGAAAGACAGCGTCTGAATGAGCACCACCATGCTTGGCAGCGTATATTTAAGCTGGGTTGGAGGGGGAAGGGCGCCTTGACAAAGGAATTTGCATATCAAGAGGAGAGTCGTGGCATCTCTTCAGAAAGGTGAGAGACTCGATTAGCTGAGCCTTCTTAAACCGGAGTTTGTTGAAGGATCTTAAAGTTTTGTGGAATCCCACCCCGTAGTGGCGGTTAAATTTCGATTTAAAGCTTTCGTGACTGCAGGGATTGCTCATGCCACTTGGTGGAAGGACTTCCACCAGAGGACGGTCTAGAGAGCGCGGCTCGGCGATTATGCACAAGCTGAATGAATGGAGAGCCCTTCTAGAGGGTATCTGGCTTCCTCTTCCACACTAGGTGTCTTGGAAGAGGCGGTGGTAGCCCACATTTACCCCACCGCATGTGACCTGCTAATTCACCGTCACCAATATTTTAAAAAAATGCACATGAATATTAAAAGCCACCACACACACTGCATGCACCGGATGGTTGGTAATCATCACGGTAATTGCAGAACTCAGCACCGTGAGGAGTAGCAAGGACTTGAGTTGAGAGACTCTCGCCTGCATTGTATCTCTTCCCCTATCAGCCTTATCCTCGTAGGGCATTTCACAGTATTTAATTTATTATTTTATCTTTATACGTGACTTTACGAAAGAAGCAAAGAGTATTTCACAGTCTTTCAATTTTTCAGTCATACACTGGCCAGTTATTCTTTTTGCACAATAAATCTAAGGGTTACAATTGAAGACTGTTCGCTTCCGCCCATGACTGATCACTATAATATAAACGCGTCCAGTGGACGTATAAGTCTGGCGGTTTCCCCAGATGCCCGTGTCCCACTTATGTGCAGCGTCTTGAGACGCCACCGCATTTAGAAGCGACATAAATCCAAATTCTAATGCACTGTAAGTGCTGTTGTTAATGGGTTTCCTCCTTTGTAATTAATGCTCAGCCACTTAGAACCCTCGACGCGACGCTTTAAAAGTGCTATCGACATCTTGGTTACGTTAATGTCAGAAAAAAAGCATCCTTGAAAGCAGGCTGGAAATTAGCCATGATCGTGCCAATGTCGGTAACATTTACCCACACGGGCATGTTTAACATTTACAGTAAAACTCGACTATCCACTTAGCCTCTGCACTCACAAGGTCTTTCCTATTTGTGAGATATATTCTTCTTCTATTTCCAAGCCATTGTGCGGATAACAGCAAGGAACCCAGAAGTGGCACCAAAAAAATCCACGTTTATTTACGCTTTGTCGCTTGGATAAAAGGATAAATGTCGATAAAACGATCAACCCATAGCACTCCCTATATCAAATTGGATCAAATGTGTTTGGCTATAATAAAAAAATACAATACAGTACAGCCATATGAACCCAAACTGGATTTACAAATAAATTATTTCTTAAAATTTTAATGCATAATTTTTCCTCTCATCCTTTTTATGAAGATTAAACTGTCTGCACATCTTGAACGGCCTACCAGCGTTTGTGGTGGGTGTTTAATACTATCAACAATATTATCAACATAAGTTTAAATATATATTTTTATCCCAAAGTATACAAACCTATAGGGTTGTACATATACGTAGATACATTGTCAAACTATATATTTAGTAAAGATTCTAAATGTTAATCAATAACACTGCATTTAGTAGAAATTTGGATTTAATGTCTGTCTCCTTATCATATTTCTAAAATAACGAAATGGAATGTGCCTTTTCTTCCTCATATATGCAGTGATTATCCATTTATATGCAACAAGATAAATAATATATATTTGAGAATAAATTACCTTTTCACTCATACTGCTTCATCCTTGTACCTTTTTGCCGTCGCTGCACGACACAGCACAATTACAATGGAATAAGTACACTTTATAAATACAGTGTAATGTGAGCACACTGTATCATAGTTTAGTCAACCGCATCCATTAACACAGGCTTTCACGGCCAATATTATCCATAATACAGGTTTTTTTTGGGTTAGATCGGGTAAATATATTTTCCACAAATCTGGCTGTTGCCTGATGCTAGTTGTAATTACTGGCGAAACGTCGTACTCAGATTATAAAAGTTGTGGATTTACTCTCCAACACAGTTGGCATGTTCTGTTTACGTGACAAACCTTACTAATTGGCTGTGTCGGGTGGTGGCGGGTTTAATGACACATTTATATTTACGCGATCTAACCCAAAAAAACAGTTATCAACCGCATCCGTTTCCACTGCAGCATTACCTTGAACCTGCGATCACTGTATCGTGAAAGTAATGCACGATGCTTTTAGAATGTGGGGTCCCTTAGCTGGCCCGAAATTATAATAAACGTCCAGAGAAATAGAAAAAAAAGCCAGTTTATTTGCATATGCGTGCAAAGGCTAACGATTGTGCGAATGTCCTAGATCCAGAAATGTTTACAACCGTATATTTTACTGCTTGGATGAGGTGGCTGCAATATTGTGTGGCTGTTAAAGTTACATTCTTGCATAATCATTCAGAGATAATGTCTTAATTACCAACGACTCCATTATTCTCATAATCACTACACGTCAAAATACAACTGCTTTAGGTCACGTTTGAGAAAGATAAATGTGTGAAATCCTGTTAATTCAATAATTTTTCCAATAGGATACCAGAGACAATGACATTGGCATTTTGTTTAAAAGAAAATCCCTTGGATAATCAAATCAGAAATTAAATTTTTTGCCATCCCAATTAATTTTTCCAAAGCAGACATTTCCATAAGCGTCATTACTTTAATCAGGACCCACTGCGGTTTACACTGGATGCATGTTTTATAAGGATTGATTAATAATTCATCGAGCCCATAAATCATTGCAAACCCAAGGCGATTTCGAAATGCGTCGATTTGGGAGAACAGCAACTGCCCGTCGAATTTAGCTTGTCCAAAATCACATTTTTGGCAGCGTTCACTAAAAAGTGTAGTCACATCGTTTTTGCCCTTGACACAATGGTGTTTTATGACTTGGGGGTCCCACGCAGGACCCACGGAGGACAATGCGCATTGTGTGTTTGAATAAACATCTACAGTGTGTTATTTTTATTCTTTCGTGTGTGTGTGTGAATTACAAACATCCCAAATGATTGTGTAAACGCACACGGGGAGCCGCTTTGCATGTGCACGCCCACACAACACAACACACACACGCGCGTGTCTCGCTGCCACCATGAATCATCCTCGGCCCTTCGCTGCTGTACGACCACTGCGCATTTGGGTGCGTTGGCAAGGGTGTTCACGGCATTCGTACGGAGGGCCCACAGAGAGAATGACTCATATCGCACCTGAGGAATACGAGTAGGGCTCCTTTGGCCAGCGGGAATACCAGCGTTGCCGCAATAGTAGCGTAGGGGTAACAAGATCAACGATAATTCTTGCAGAGCATCGTTACGTATCGTGACTGTTGTTCGTTCCATTCGCTTTTTACGTATAGATTTTATTTCCTGACGAACTATGCATAAAATAACAATGAAAGTTCACAAGAATAATTAGAGTTGCAAATAAATATTTAATACTCATTAAACAAGTCCTTTCTAATGCATTTCCTGGAAAAATTGGCCGCGTGGTGATTATTATATAACATCATCTTCGTAATTTAATGACAACATGTGCATGATAAGCATGAATCTATATATATAAAATCGTTCATGTCTGTCTGTCTGTGTGTGGACTTTGGCCCATACGCACTTTCATTGGACGGCGGTTGCCCCTGGCAACGGCTAGCCACGCCTTCGCCGCTTTCATTGGACCTGGCAACGGCTAGCCACGCCTTCGCCAAGGGCTGCAGTTTCATTGGACGGCGGTTGCCCCTGCCAACGGCTAGCCACGCCTTCGCCACTTTCATAAGCTCCGTATTTAATTAAATAATAGCCATTACACAGTATTGTTGGAGCGCTAGAGGGGGGGGGGAAGGAACGCCACCCGTACCCTGCCTTTTCCAAGCCGACAATTTTAGGCGAGGCCGCAGGCTTTGCACGCTACTAGGCCTCGACACCCACCACGCCACTCTGAGGTAAATTCATCAAAGTTTTTCCTACTCTTCACTACACCCCCACCACAATGTGTGCTATTAATATTACTTTTAAACCCAACGCGCCAACAATCGATTACTTTAATGTTCACTGTACAAATACTCATTAAGCTGGGTGAGCGTACTGCCAGTCTATCATGTACACTGTAGCCTGCTTATTAAGCTCGGTGAGCGTACGGCCACTATCATGTACACTCTAGCCTGCTTATGAAGCTGAGTGCGTGTACTGGCAGTCTATAATATGGACTCTTGCCTGGTTATTATAATCGATTCTTTATATGTTCTTTGTACAAACAGTCATTAAGCTGCTTGAGCGACCCCAGTTCGATTCCAACTCACGCCCACCACCGCTGACGATTATTTGAAACGGACCTGGCCCTCCCCTAGGTCCACTCAGCCTCAAAAGCGTAACTGCTGTCGTGTGTGAACATCGTCACTGGGGAGACAAAGGCGGCGGGGCATCGTGGATCCAAGTCCCGGGCGAAGCCGGGTCATGTGTATGTGTGTTTGTGTTTATGTGTATGTCTGTGTGTCTCTATGTATGTGTGTATGTATGTGTATGTATGTGTTTGTGTGTATGTGTGTGTATGTATGTGGGTTTTTTTTTATGTCTTTATGTGTATGTCTGCGTGTCTCTATGTATGTGTGTATGTACGTGTGTGCATGTGTTTGTGTGTATGTATCTGTGTGTCTATGTATGTGTGTGTATGTGTTTCTGTGTATGTATGTGTGTGTATGTATGTGTGTTACGTGTCTGTCTGTGTGTCTGCATGTATGTGTGTGTGTTTGTGTGCATGTATGTGTGTGTTTGTGTGTATGTGTATGTCTGTGTGTATGTGTTTGTATGTGTTTGTGTGTTTACGCTCGCATTACACAAATGTGTTGCTGGTCTAAGGCGTTCCTCGCACAGCATTGCCGCTTTATTATTTCAGTCGTTTACTGCCTTACGCACCCTGAAAGTCGTGTGTGTCTGCAGCAAGCGCGTGTATGTGTACCTATGGACGCGCGCGCGTGTGTTGTGTAGGGGGAACGGTAGTGTAGTGCTTAGCGTGCTGTCTGTGTCTGTGTGTGTGTCTGTGTGTGTGTCTGTGTGTGTGCGTGTGTGGTGTGTGGGGAGCGGTAGTGTAGTGCTTAGCGTGCTGTCTGTGTGTCTGTGTGTGTGTGTGTCTGTCTGTGTCTGTCTGTGTGTGTCTGCGTGTGTCTGTGTGTGTGTCTGTGCGTGTGTGGTGTGTGAGGAGCGGTGGGTGTAGTGCTTAACGCTACGCTGCGCTACCAACCCGGCGAACCGAGTTCGATTCCCGCTCACGGCCACCACCGGTGACGATTATTTGAACCTCCCCTAGGTCGACTCAGCCTCAAACGAGTAACTGGTGTGGCGTATTAACATCGGCACTTGGGAGACAAAGGCGGCCGGGCGTGGTGGATCCAAGTCCCGGGCGAAGCCGGGTAGTACAGCTAGTAGTTTTTAAATGTGCAATGATCACAATACTTTGAGCAGGTTTCACTCAGTAAACTGCAGTTTGAATACATGATAAGTCATTTATATGCATACTTGTTGTACATCAAAGCACAATAATCATACCGTAAAAATGTGAAAGTTAAGGGAAAACAACATTACGATCATTAACGTATTGTGAAATAACACATTCCTGCGGAGGGAGCTGGTAGGAACGTTGGGTTGCTCGGTCAATGGCCAGGGTCAACGGCGGCGTGGTGTATTCCGCAAATATGCCCGACTGAGGGCGGGCACAAGCCGGCGTGAGTAGGTTAAACGTTGAGTTTTATAAGGGCACCACGGGGTGACCAGCCCCTCCCCACCCAGCCCCACCCCTCCCACCCAGCCCACACCCAGCCCCTCCCACCTTCCCCACCCAGCCCCTCCCCACCCTCCCCTCTCCACCCAGCCCCACCCCTCCCATTTTTGGATGCACGACGGACGGACGGACACAATCATCCCCTGTGGGCTGGTGGAACCAGGTGGTTCCTACCAGTATAACAGCTTATATCGTGAACAATAATAGTGGCAATCCTACTTGGTAACCTCACAGAAGCCCCTCGGTGAGGATGATTCATGGCACTGAGAAATACGCGTGAGCTCCCGTGATTTTGCAGACCGACAGTGAATTCCCTTGCGCGCTCGGAGCTCGCCTGTCCTCGTGGGCACTCAGGTGTGGGTGTGCGTGCGTGCGCGTGTACGTGCGTGCGCGTGTGTGCGCGTGTACGTGTGTGCGCGTGTATGTGGGTGCGCGTGTGTGTGTGCGCGTGTGTGGGTGCGCGTGTACGTGTGTGCGCGCGTGCGCGCGTGTGCGCGTGTGTGGGTGCGCGTGTACGTGTGTGCGCGTGTGTGTGTGCGCTTGCGTGTGTGCGCGTGTGTGGGTGCGCGTGTACGTGTGTGCGCGCGTGTACGTGTGTGTGCGCGTCTCTCGCAGTGGGGAGCGATTCCCGATCATGGCCACCGTCGCGCGCTTTCAGATGCGCTTCTGCGACCGTCTGGAACGCTCTTCCTCCCGATATTCGAACTGCTTTTTGTGTTTAAGTTTGTTGCCCTTTTCCCGCACCTCCAATTAGCGATCTGAATCAGTTCTGGGTCTTCCCTAGGTCGATTCAGCCTCAAATGAGTACCTGGTGGTGGTGTGTAGTTAAACATCGCCACTGGAGAGAAAGGCAGCCGGGCGTGGTGTTGGACACCCATCCCCTCGTGTGCCGTGCCGACCATCACAGGTGCTACTCGCGAACAGCGTTTTCCCCAACAGTCAGTTAAGGCTACACGGGGGGGTGATCTTTGTCTTCGTGCCTCCCGCAGCATAACGTGGAGGAGGTGGGACCCACGCGGGCGCACGCCTCTGCACCTGGCCGTCACCCTCGGGCACATCGAGTGCGCCCGCCTTCTGCTCAAACACGGGGCCAATGTGGCCGTGGAAAACCGGCAAGGATGGTCCGGTAAGGCTCCCCGAGTCGTTACCCTGGCAGCACCTCGCTGGTAATTAGCTAACCCCCACTGGCACCACCCCCTCGGCCAAAGGTTGCTGTTGCCACTCCATTTTTGGAACCGGTGGGTGTGTCTTGAAGGATATCTGTGTTTGCTGGCTGACGCGGTTGGAGTGTGGTTTCAGATATTTTTCCATGCCTCCGAGCACACGAAAGTGAAGGGGTTCACTTGTGTTGAGCGAGTGAACGCGTCTGTACGAGCGTCTTCTCAACATCACAGTACAAATACAAATTGGATTTATATATCAAACTCAATGCAACCCCTCATCTCACGGTGATGCACAGAAACAGTGACCTTGTTTTAGAGAGAAATACAGTCGTAGGAAGAGGAAAAAGGAAAGGTCCTGTAACCTGGATTTGATCAGGGAGTGGATAGTACGGATGGCTGGGAGTTTTTGACCACAGGGACAGCTGAGGAAAATGATCAATAGAAATCCTCGGTTGCTCATCCATTCACTGCGGTGTTTTGCCAGTTCAGGCCACGTACCTCCCCTAGCAGTGCAGCGGCATGGTTTGCACTCACAAGGGTGTGCAACACATCCTGGCACACTCCATATTACAGTTTGATTTTAAGGAAAGAGTAAGAGCCAGGGAACCTATATGGAGAGCAAACCAGCAAAAGCTCAATTCGTCACTTCTCATTCGAGGGCTTGCAAAACTCAGCTTCTGCTAGCGTTCGCATTTTGCGACAGATTTGCCCGTGACACACACAATGAGAATAATTGAAGGCCCTCACTGGAAGCGGGGCGGCGGCGGTGGTAGTTTCAGGCCGTGGTGGGTGCAGTTGCTCATGTGGTGGTGTGTGCCCCCCCCCACTTCTGTCTGCGGGGCTCAGTGCTGCAAGAGGCCGTGAGCACGGGTGACCCCGACATGGTGCAGCTGATCCTCCAGCACCGCGACTACCGTAGGGTGACGCGCCGCCTCGCCGGCATCCCCGAACTCATGGCCAAGCTCCGCAAGGTGGGCGAGGGAGGGAGGGAGCGCACTTGAGATGGAGGAGCAAGACCCTTGAACTCTTTTATATCACCGGGGAAAGAAATGCTGATGCACACAGTAATAATTAGGTGTTGAACGTTACACAAACTCACGCTCACCGTAGCCACGGCTTTCCCAGAAAGTCTGTAAATTGTCACGAATTGGGTCGTGATTTCATTGGAGATTCCATTTTTTCATGAAAAAATGTACTGTCTTTTTTATATTTCTTGTTCTTTGTCTTTTTTTTAAATAAATTTTTGTTCGGTCCATTTTATTAACTGTAACATCGTAGTTTGGTGAAATCGTAAAAACATCTATTCTCATGTGCAAAATTTTATGTATTTATCCTCAACATTTGAATCATTAAAATGTTTGATTCTGCATCATTACATGGCCACACAGCAAACAGCTCCAAACTTCACCCGGCTGTGGTGGGTAGCGGTGGGCTGCAAAGCTTGAGTTTAGGAAATGAGCAGCAAACCAAGTATAAGCCCTCTTTAAGCACTAACCAGCAACATTAATTTGTCACCCTGCCCCTCAAAATTGCTGCTTCAGCACCCGTGTACACGTCTGTATTATGCTCACGTAATTTACCATTGATTTTAGTCCAATATGCCCAACCCTAACCTTGAGATGACCGACTTTGAGAAAACAATCTCCTTTTTTTTTATATATATAATGTTCTCTTTCAGCGGTGTCTTATAAGTGCACATTTGACCCATGATATGAAAACAATATCCTTTCCTGCTTTATTGTGATGAACAGGAAGTGACTCGGGGTCGTTTTCTGTCCGCTCAGCAGGGAGCGAGTGGCCACACTGATGAATTATGAAGGAAACATATGCAGTCTTGTCAGTCGCTGGATCGTGTAAAAGGCCGTGTAAAGGGAGCAAAGTCTCGTTGAATGACCAAGACCTCGTAATGGGCCACCTGATTTACAGGCAATAGACCGTGCGCTGGTGGATCCTTGTTCGAGATGACATGACGCCAGTTTTGGCATTGAACAGGGCCAAATCGTTCAGATGGAGGTGATCGTGCCAATAACATGTGATGATACAGCAGTATTTGTTTAGCTAGCCTGAACCTGCTGGTTATGCACATGAGGTAAAAATCGGTCGAGAATGTGCTTGTTTTTAACAAATGTTGCTGGTAAATATTAGTCTACAAAGCCACAAGGCCGATGGACTAAAACATTATATTTGAATTTATATGTGGAGACAATGTGGTTCATTCTGCTTATATACGCTTTAAAATTATCATTATTTTTAAGTGAGACCCATACTGTTGCCAAGTTTGAAGTTAAATCACCAACATGAACTCGATTACCTAATCAGATTTCTTAAGCAAATATGTGATGATCTTTCTATAAGTTAGCTCGGTGTCTTTATATATAGAGTGTGTGTTAAAAAAAAACTTGATTAACTACACGAGCCATTAAGCTGTGGTTAAACCACTCTTCCTTCTTGTGCATTAAAGAAATTTGCCTTCATAACATAATTTTAGTGTTAATGGAAATGTCTGCTTTAAATATGCACCTTCGTAAAAACTGTAATTCCACGAATAAGGCAATTTGATTGTCGTATAAAATGAATGTGTTTCTTACCTTATCAAAAGTTAACTTTTTTTACAGTTTATTACATACCAAAGCACAAACGAGCACTGCGATATTTCAACCAATTTAACGATTTGTAAGTATATTTAAAGTATATCTGAAGCCCGCTATGGTTCAGCCAGGCTTACCTTGATGCAATCGGAGTGGTATCAAAGAGCACATTCTACACGGCTAATTTGGAAACGCAGAGAATAGTTTTAAGACAAATATGATCTTGTGGCTTCACATTACTAACCGTGCATTGGGGGTGGTTGTTCTCAACCTCTTTGGTATGGCGCCTCCCCCACCCCACCCCAATGAAGGCCACTGGTCTCTCGGGGCCCCCTCTCCTCTTCCCTGCCCCACTCACGGCACTTAAAAATCTCTATTTGCGTGCGTGAGTTGTTGAAACCGACGGCTGCTGTTCAGTCAACGCTGTCTCAGTAATGCGTTCATTTCGCGTTGTGTACGAGTAAGTTTTGTTGCGGGGAAAGGGTGCTGATGTTTCCCACGCACAGTGGATTTTTTGTTTCCTGCACGGTATCCATGCACCGACCTGTAAGCAAGCAAAAGGGGAGAAGTTTTGCAATATTGAGGAATCAAGAAAATAGGATGAGGGTAATCAGTTTGTTTGCCAATCTCTGTCATTGGCAAAAATTATAAAATAATTGGAGGAAGCTTTAAGCAATGTTATTAACTTTCCCTCTGAAATGTGATTTCAAAAGTGTATCTGTAATTACTCGGATATGTGTGTTCAATATACAGCAGTGCACACATCTGTGATGAATAGCTGCAGGGAAAATTTTGATTCAAGACAATAATAGCTCACTTCTGACTAATTTTCCCTTCTTTGCAACCAGGCAACAGATTTCTACGTGGAGATGAAATGGGAATTTACAAGCTGGGGTGAGTATGGACATAATCTATTTACACAACTATACACATGCCAGCATATACCGGAATCAAACAGTTTTGCCTCAATTCCCACACTCATTTGTAGCTCAAAAGTAGTTTTACTTCAAAGTGGCAATCTCTCTCATACCATGTGTATTCAATGTTTTTATTTATTTGACCAAGAAAGGCCCACTGACCTATATAGCTATTTTTCAGAAGCAACCTGGCCACAATGATAGCTCAACGAAGTAGCTTGTCATGTGGTAATTTATAGCAGCCAAATACTCGAAACGCGTGTTGATTCTAAATGTGGAGGGAAAAACGGGAGGACCCGGAGAAAAATACATGCGAATACAGGGAGAACATGCAAATGCCAAATATACAGGTGTTAGGGTCGGGATCAAATCCACGACCTCCTGACATACCAGGCGAGGGAGCAGACATCCCGACACTGGGGCACCCCAACAACAGAGCAATTCACCATAGAGCAAGGGTACAGTTAATGCTACACAACTCAACAATATGCGAAAAAGCAATACTTTTTGGCCATATTAACATTGGTCATCTACTGTACACGATCCGCTGCTGGATTAGGGCCTCGCCATGCCATGTGGGTCGTGGGGGGTTATTTGACCATACTTCACCACGCTGCGTTTTCGATCGTTAAACTGTCAGCGTAAAAAATGGCATTGAGAACACAACGTGTCAAAAAAACTCAACACACTCGACATGTGACATGAAGAAACATCACCAATTTTACATTTTTTTTTCTTTCAAGACAGTTAAGTGTGAGTTGTTTTGTTTATTGCTTTGTTTATTGTGCTTGTGCAACACTGGCCAATGCAGCATACTCAAATAATTGACACAAATGTGTCAAAGCAGTTTATAAAATGCGCTCACTATGTGTGTGATGTCTTATTTGAGTAATTGTATGGATGCACACGTATGAAAGTGAGAAATGCATGCATTTGTACAATTATTGAAACCAGACATAGCAATGTTGTAAAAGTGTGGCGATGCTTGATTTGAGTTATTTTTACGGATGCATTCAAAATTAGTTTTATCGCGATTAAAAATTCAGTTGTGATCGAGTCTGCGCACCACACTGTATGTTTGCCCCATATTTCTTTACGAGCTTCAAGGTAGTAAACACAGAGTTGCTAACCGCAAATGCTACACCAAACATCCCCTGCTCCTGTGCAGCAATATGACTAGTGTGTGTCACATTCATGCTCGTGTATTACTACTACTACTACACTTGTTTACCCGTTGAACCCTCACTGAGTCTCATGACTTGTTTTCGGGAGAGTCCTGCCAAGTTTTCACACTACTCGGGGGGGAAATGTTTTCTGATGTATACTCCCATTGAATAATTTGCAGGTAGTTTTCAAAGTTGGACCACGCCAGCACACAATGCTCTACTCTTTGCGAATTATGTTACGGGTTCTTTAACGTCCCCCCCCCCCCCCCCATTGTCAAGCATACGGCCGGTATTTTTACGCTTGATACACACTGTAGTATTAACAAGGGCAGCCGCTGGGTTCGAACCGTGAAACTCTACAACAAGTGGTGCATGCGCGAGCACTGGGTCTGGGCCATGTTACAGCCCTTTGTTTCGTGCTATTCAAAAGCAAGGTTATAGAATTGTAAAATTGACAGGAGATAAAAAACACATCTGTCCAAAAAACAAGATGAAAATGCCCTTAAATATGTAACACAATACATGCATTTGCAATGCAGGCAAAGGTTATCTATTCTGGTCAGCAAATAAATAATCCATTTGAAGTGAATGAGAAGTAAAATTCTAATCTTATTCTTATGTCATTCTTAGTCACATGAAGCATCTTCCAGAGTTTGCATTGTTTTTTTTAATAACAAATATCTTCTGAAGCCCTATATCATCTGAAGCCCTATCCAAAAAGAGTCTTGCCATCCAATCCATGCAGATTGCATTGCGTGCGTTGCCCTCGGGTTTGTTTGCTGTACCGGTCTCTTCTTGGCAACCCAAATCCATTAGGTGCTCTTTGCAGGGTCGTCCTTTTGCGGCGGTCGTGTTCGGAGTACCTCCCGATTAATGAGATCCCTGAGGACAAGGGGGCCTCGTCGTGGTTATTATGGCTCGTCAGCGTTTAAAAGAACGGCGGAAGTCGTCACTGACCTGCGATGTTTTATTTTGCACGGGGAGATGTGCACTAAAATAACAAGGTAGATTTATAACGCTTCCAAACGCGAGCTCATTTTCAAAAGCAAACTTTTGATCATCTTCCGCAATACGCACCTTGTAATATTATTACGTACTAACGTTGTGGCTCGCACTAATATATTTTAAGGCTACATAGGTCATAAGAACTTCCAAGCCTTTATATATATAGTTTTTTAGGTTTTTTTTGCACTTAGTCAGTTACCATTAATCGTTGTGTAATAAATGTGGATGAAAGGGGAGATGTCTCGACAGTGATTTATCGTAATTGTCTCCACGAAGCGGCACGTTTAGGTGCTCGTCACCCAGGTCTGGCTGGCATGCTACCTCTCAAACCCTCACAACCCCGCGAGAGATATCGCGGCTCCTCGGTGTGCGTGAAGCTCTTGGTTATAATCCTGCAAGATGTGAATGGTTGCACGGTGAAGCACGGCAAGGTCACTATGCAGCTTGTGCACGTGGCGGTGTGTCCATACGGGTTTATTGGATTGGGCAAAGGGCATTAACAGGCCCGCTTTTCACCCAGGCAACCGGAGAGACCAGGCTTAAGATATGTCGTGGCTTATCGCGATAACAACAATTACATATATTTAAGGACGCACAATTTTTAAATCAAATAATAAATATGCAATGAAGAAGAATTGAAACAAAAAAAATTAACTTGACATTTTAATCAATTAATTTTGTTGAAAACACTGACAGAACCAACTGAAATTCGATAGGAAATAAGTCGCAGTTTAAGTGAGGTACTGTACTTGAGCACCGTCTATCAGGGTGCAGTACGCAAGTTACATTTTCCATTCAGATTATAAAATAAATATCGGTTAACACATTCCTGCGGAGGGAGCTGGTAGGAACGTTGGGTTGATCGGTCAATGGCCAGGGTCAATGGCGGCGTGGTGTATTCCGCAAATATGGCCGACTGTGAGGGCGGGCACAAGCCGGTTTGAGTAGGTTAAACGTTGAGTTTTATAAGGGCACCACGGGGTGACCAGCCCCACCCTCCCACCCCCCACCCAGCCCCACCCTCCCCTCCCCTCCCCACCCAGCCCCTCCCCACCCTCGCAACCCAGCCTCTTCCCACCCTCCCCTCTCCACACAGCCCCACCCCTCCCATTTTTGGATGCACGACGGACGGACGGACACAATAATCCCCTGTGGGCTGGTGGAACCAGGTGGTTCCTACCAGTATAAAACCCTACGTTTAAACAGGACAGAGTTCCTCTTTATCCTTTCTGCTCATCAGGGTAGCCAAGATCTAGCAATACAATGATATATCATACAATTACCATCCGTTTTGCATTAAATAATTGTATCATAATATATCATTGCTCAATAGATTTTTCTCAAGTATTTTATTCCCTGATCAAATATTTATCAAGCGACGAACCCAATAATGAAGTTGTAAACGGTTAGCTACTATCCATTAAATGAGTGCTTTGCTAAATGTGGTCCGGATAAATTGAAGGCATGACGAGTATACGATGTCATCATTTTCGTAGGTAGTTTGTTGTTTAATTACGTTTTGTGTGACTGACCGCATGTGCGTTATAAGCGAGAGAGATCTTAACGATTAGAAGACTCGTGGCAGGCTTGTGGTGAGTGAACTGCTATTGATGAACTTTTAAGTCATCTTCATTTGTACTGGAAGTACAGAAAAGACTCACAATCAATACAATACCAATGTTAAATACAATTAGCATTACCGATATTAGGAAGCCACTGGAGCTTAGCACTTTTAAATATAGACTGAAAACTCATTTTTTTAGAACTGCTATTTGTGTTTAATTTGAGAATACGTTTTTCCCCTTTTATTTGGCAACAAAACAGGTGTTAATTTGTTAAAACACCAAACTGAAACCTTTTACAAGGAATAATTTGAAACTGATTGGTCCACACCAGAGACAGTATTCTTATTTATTTTAGTACTGGCAAAGGAAGGTCCCATGATGTGTTTAGTTTGTTGTCTTTTCGTCGCACCTCCGATGAACCATGGTTGGCTATGCACCGTACGTAGCCATACGGTGCAAAATAAGTTCAATATACATATATATACATACATGTACATTGCTACTGCTGCGTGTAGTGTTCACGGTTGTACCGCCTAGCTCTCTTTTTGCTTACCTTTCCTATACTTTGCACTCCTAGCGTGTTTTTGCATTGTTTGTTGCTGTCACTTTCTGACCCACCCCTACTGGACACATGTGCGCTTCATAGCTCATTGGATTCCTCCAAGATAAATAGAGATTCGGATTGTGCTTCTGACGTGTTTGTTGAAATTTTTTCGCACCGTACGTACTCAACCGTGCTACACTTCAATAAGAAACTGATATCGTGATAACCGTCACATTGTGAAAGCATTCCATCATATTATATGATGAACATTTTGATGGTTGCAGCGCTGGCGCTCACCGGCGTTCCTGCCTGTGCGTGTGTGCCGCCCAGTGCCTCTGGTGTCCCGCGTGTGTCCAAGCGACGTCTACAAGGTGTGGAAGTGCGGCTCAAACCTCCGTGTCGACACCACCCTCCTGGGCTTCGATCACATGACCTGGCAGCGAGGGAAACGAAGCTTCATATTCAAAGGGCAAGGTGAGCGTGTTCACAGAAACGTAGTCCTATGCCAAAAAGTTGTCCTTAGTTTGTTGTCCTTCCTCCCACACCTCCGATTAGCAAGGTTGGCTACGTAGGGTGTGAAAGAAGTTCAACGTAAAAACTCTCTCCCATCCTGTTTTCTTCAATTCACTGCGAAATGCTCTCCTCACCAACACGCGGAGACAGGTAACTTTCTGACCCACCCCTACTTGGACACCTGTGCTTCGTAGCTCATCGGATTCCTCCAAGATAAATAGAGGTTCTGATTGTGATTCTGAAGTGTGCTTGGTTTTGTACGGCGCGCTGTTTGGCACTCCACGTGCTGAGAGTGAAACTTTGGACATCATTCCAAAACAACAGGCGATACAAGAGAACACACATCAGAGAACTTCCCCCGATTACTCTTTCTTTTCATCACGCTCATTTTCTCCACTCGATGATAATTACCGACATCTTCTCAAATACGAGCATATGATTACCCCCCACACAGAAAATAAATACACGTAACATATATATAAAAAAATACAAGACATTTAATTCAAAACGTCAAAGCAATATACCCTACGCAATATGATGTCAAACACAAAAAAAGCTCACATTGCAATAAATGCGGAGATGAAGGTCGATTTGGAATGTCCCTTGTGACACAAGAAGATAGCCCCAGCCAGTAAGGCAACGTAACAGACCTCCAAACGTCTCCTCGCACCAGAGGTCGCAATCGGGTACCCGATACCCGTACCCTACCCGATACCCAGTTAGGCCGGGTACGGGTAGCCGTTTGCGACCCTGGTGCGGCCGGGTACGGGTACGGGTAGGCCGTGAGTTACTGGTGAGTAACCGTTTGTCACTCATTTCGGGTAGGGTACGGGTAGGGAACGGGTACCCGTTTGCGACCCTGGTGCGGCCGGGTACGGGTACGGGTAAGGAATCGGAATCCGTTTGCTACCTCTGCCTCGCACCTCGCGTTCACCACGAGCGAGCGAGTCTTGTCGTGTGCATGGCCCTGCCATTTACTGCAACTGGTCACGTGGCCACTAGCCCGCTCTCGGAAGATCGGATGCTTCTTGCTTGTTGCAGAATGCGGCCTGCATGCCATTCCCAAAGGGTGGCGTGCGTTCCCATCCCCTGTTGAGAGTGTGTGCTCGAGCCTGCCCCTAAATGAGAGGCATTCCTCCACTCGAGAAAGGGACACCGATGGAAACACAGCGGCCCTCTACAATACCGCCACTTCCAGCAGCAACCGTGTTATTCCTCGTGATGCAAGTGTTTAATGGTATTAAATTGTATTGCCTTGGGTATACATTGCTTTAAAATGTGAAACTAAACGTCTTGTATTTTATACATGCTAAGTGTTGGACAGTCATGTGAACTTTTATTTTATGCAAAGCGCCCCGAAACGCCTTTATTGATGTTATGTTTGCTATGCGATATTTACATGTATATTTGATTGACTGTGCCTCAAGTTTCAAGTTTTAAAAAGTTTCAAGTTTCATTTATTAGGTATAGCCCTGTGAGCCATTCGGCTCTTGAATCGGGTGCAACCGCAACAAACAAAAAAACAAAAACATGAACAAGAAAACATCTTAAAGTGACTATGTGCAAACAGAAAATCCAAGAAAAGACAGCAAAATATTGCAGAAAAAGCAGGACTGTCTAATAGTTAACGTCGGGTTTTTTGCAATTGTGACAAAGAAGGTCCCAGCACGTGGAGCGAAACGTCGAACGTCACGGCCGGACAAGAACTCGGCACATCCTGAAAACACATCAGAGAGAGCCATCGGCGGATATAATTTGTAAAACATAACGTACTGCCATTTTTTTTCAATCAACGGCTGGATGAAGGTCTCCCCACGTCATTTCAGTCATAACGGAGGGGGGTGGGGTGCGTGTTTGACCATACTTCACACTGGAAAGTTAAATTTGGTGAAGTTGACGTGGGGAACAGCTGCCCATCTTTATATGATATTGCACAATGTTGTGTTTCCAGGGTGCGGAAAAAATATTTGTAATCATCGTTGGGGGTTGCATTGTATAAGCGTTACATTTGGGTGAATATGCAATGCATGGCCAGAATATCTTAAAAGCCCCACTCTGCAAACAGACATGCTCGTTAAATAAAATGCCTCAGTCTGGAAATGGGTAGCAAGTAGATTAACACGGCTGGCTATCTGTATATGCAGACACAGTGTCAAGGTGCGAGAGTCCACTGTGATGCCGCATGGTCCGTTGTCTTGAACGAGGCTGCGGTCGTGTTTGAACTGGAGGCTAATCAGGGGTGGAGTCTGGTTAACGCGTGCAGGAGGAGGGAGGCTGCATGGGAGTTCCCAGAGCTGTGGGCAACAACACGAGAGTCTTGCCAAGACGGGACCCATTTCTTACCAAGCCAAACAACATCACGAGCCAAACTGGCCTCGTTCCAGAGGCACTATTTCGTGCACAGAATATGCCATACATCCTCCATATGCCAAAATGTAGCACATAAAGTAAACGTATGATGATGACAATAATAATAATAAAAACAAACTCCACATAAACGGAATGGTTTTGCTTCGTCCTGCAAGCAGAGGTCGCAAACGGGTTTTGATTCCTTACCTGTACCCTACCCGAAATGAGTGACAAACGGTGACTCACCAGTGACTCACGGCCTACCCGTACCCGGCCGCACCAGGGTTGCAAACGGCTACCCGTACCCGGCCGGGTACGGGTATCGGGTAGGGTACGGGTATCAGGTACCCGGTTGCGACCTCTGCCTTCAAGTCACCCTATACCGGACGGCGCGTAACATGCGCACCGCGCCAAACTCTTTCAAGACAACGGGGCGGTGGTGCTGGAGGTGGACCACGACCGCTGCCTGGTGTATGTGGAGACGCTGTCTCTGGCCGCCCCCGAGACGGACGCGCTGCTGCAGGCCGTGCGCCCCTCCGAGGCCCAGATCCTGCTGCGCCTCTCGTCGCCCGTCGTGTCCACGCACGTCAACACCAAGAACATCCAGTTTGAGAGGTGCGGGGCCCCGCGTCGCACGTGAGACGCGTTTGGATTTGGACTCGACAGGTGGCAACTTGGTGGAGGGGGGGAGGGTGATGGGGGTGGACGTGGTGGGGAGGCCATCATCC
The DNA here is from genome assembly GCF_015708825.2 of Lethenteron reissneri. NCBI lineage: Eukaryota > Metazoa > Chordata > Hyperoartia > Petromyzontiformes > Petromyzontidae > Lethenteron > Lethenteron reissneri. The sequence continues at coordinate 7,761,420 of NC_083805.1, forward strand.
AGCAGTGGACTGATCATGGCTGTCGATGATAATGGGATGTGGGAGCGCACGGCAGAGGTCGCAACCGGGTTACCCGATACCCGTACCCTACCCGATACCCGGCTACCCGTACCCGGCCGGATACCCGTTTGCGACCCTGGTGCGGCTGGGTACGGGTAGGCCGTGAGTCACTGGTGAGTCACCGTTTGTCACTCATTTCGGGTAGGGTTCGGGTACGGGTAGAGTACGGGTACCCATTTGCGACCCTGGTGTGGCCGGGTACGGGTAAGGAATCAAAACCCGTTTGCGACCTCTGGTGGAGGGGGACGGTGATGGGGGTGAACGTGGTGGGGAGGCCATCATCCAGCAGTGGACTGATCATGGCTGTCGATAACGGGATGTGGGAGCGCACGGTCATAACCTTCGAGTTGAAGCGGTCGGAGTTCCAATGCTCCTCTTCAGACCGCCCGCACACCGTATCGCCGTTGGCGCTTGTGACCACATCAATCAGAATGTGCCAAATGTTGTCAGATCTCGGAAGCTAAGCAGTGCCGAGTCTGGATAGTTCTTGGATGGGTGACCACCGTGCACAGCAGGTTTATTATAGGCTGCTGCGGCCCTACGTGGTGGATGGGACCAGAGAGGGCAGTGCAGCTAAATCCATTGTTGAACTGTGCTCTATACTGCACATCTCTGTACTCCCCGCCTTCGCCAGTTCACACTGACTGGTGTAGTGAAGTATGGTCAAACCCACATGGCATGGGGGGAGGGTGCCCCATCCAGCAGTAGCCGGACCAAAAACTGCACACAGGAGCTGTATCCTTCTGGGTGCAATACGCAATGAGCGCAGGGGAGCTACCACGCCTGCATAGTTGTACACACACCCTGTGTGTAGATGCATATTATTTTACTAACCTGGTGAGGCCTCATAATAGCCAGCAAAAGCCCTAATGGTGCTGCTGGATCGGGATGGGGTTCTCTCTTGTTAAGTGCATTTTGCACAACTTGTCCTCTCTGCGTTTCAATTTTAAGCGCCTCTTAAACGTGCGTTAATAAGTTATTAGGAAATTGTGTAGGTCAGTTTATCTCGTGAAGCAAATCCCAGGGTGGCAACCTTGCCACAGTGCAGCCCCACCGAGCCAGATGGCTCTCGTTCGCTCCATGCCGTTTGATTGCGTAAAGTAAGAAGTCACAATTGTGTCCGGTATGCAGAGGATAGAACATGTCCCAGAGGACATTCACAGCATAGGCAAAGCGATGAAATGAGCTCATGTGCAGAAGCTAGATGGACTTTTGCATCACAAAGCCATGAGGGATAACGATGTCTGAGGGAGGGTGATGGCTTGGGGAGGCCTCCATCCAGCAGTAGATGGATCAAGGCTGATGATGATGAATCAAATGTGTGTCTTAATACAAGGTTAGATTAATTATTATGCTAGTTTACCCAGTGAAGCCTCACTGAGTCTCAATTCTCTTATTCAGGAGAGTCCTGGCAAGTTTCGCAGCAAGGGATGATTTTGCACATGCATAAACACAATTGAGTAATGTTTTTAGTATTCGGATGTTTAATGAATACCAGCTGCTACATGTAGCAACGCTAGAGAACATACAAACTCCAATCAGAAAGTCGGGAATCGAACCCAGGCCCTTCTTCCTGTGAGGCAACAAGTGTTACCACTCCGCCACCCTGATGCCCAAAAGGTGTAACAGCACGCAGAAGGAAACAGGAAACTACCGTAACCCCTGCCTCCACGAGTCGTGGCTCAAGAAACTTCTTGTGGAGGTGCAGTGTTTGAGTGAGGCAAGGGGAGGGCGAGAGGGAGCAAGTGGGGATTAGATGGAGGAAACCTGAGCCAGGGACCTACACCCTTAAGGCAGAGAAGTGAAGGTGCGGAATGAGGCTGCTGTTACTGCTACTGTATGTGCTGCTAAAGTTGTATTTGATTCCCCAGGAACAAGTCCGGAATCTGGGGGTGGAGAAGCGAAAAAAGTGAAACAATTAACGGTTATGAAACGAAGGTGAGACGACGCGGCGCATTTTAATTTCCTGCATTACCGGCCCCCACCAGCTCCGTGACTCGCTTTGTTACATTATACACGTCGATTTCACACGTTGCAAGAGCTTGTTAAGCGTACGAATCTTTAAAATAATTATCACTCTCCTGAAGGCTCCTCATTTTTAGATTCGCACCAAGGAAATGATTAACGCGTGAGTTCCTTGCAAGGTGGCAAGATGTTGCTATGAAAGTCAATACACCATTATCGCCGCAGAAATAAGATTTGAGTGCACAGCCTGTGAAATTGTGTGTGAAATTAGACAAATACGACATCAAGTAAAACATTTCCCTTGACGGAATAAAACATCAATAATGATTCCCCACTGCCCTAAGCGGTGAACCTCAAGTAGGGAAATCGAGGCTACGTGAACATGTTTATTTTATTTTATACCTACGTGACTTTACCGAAAGAACCAAAGAGTTTGTTTATGTATCTTCAGTGTTTCTTTTTGGCTTGCGGGACCACCCGGCCAATGCTAATATTTCCAAGGGCCACCCAGCCCGCCCACCCCTGGTGACAAAATGCATTCACTTTTCTCTCTAAATACCAGTAATGCTAAATTATTCACAATACAGGAACTGAAATATTTGTTTTTAACACGGCAATCAGGATTTTTTGTAGGAGGGGGTGGAATTTAGATCTTAGCGGTTCGGGTAGTTTAATCGGGGTAGTTTTACCGAACTTAATTTTTTATAAAATATCCTAAGTAAAATATTAACATACTCTTAGTTTTTTCAGTAAAGTCACGTAGGTAAAAAATTAATATAAAATGAATTTCATTAAAATTAATTGCTGTATCAAGTGAGGGCCTCACTTGATACAGCAAATCTGGCTGTGACGGTCCCACCTGATGACGGAAACTTGTGTTGCCTCCGAAACGTCGTGATTTTTATTATTTTATTTTTATTAATTTTTATTTCATTTTTTACCTACATGACTTTAACGAAAAAACTAAGAGTATGAATCCTTGCAGTCACAAAAGCTTCAAATCTACAATAAAATATTAACGTACGAAACAAAAGGTAGAAACGTTGTCATGATTTACGGATCAACCGGCATTTGCATCGCGGCCCCACGAAGCACCTAGAGGGCCGTCGCGTCCCTCCTGGTGGTACCGGGGACCGCACTCTTGAGGACCACCGCTCCAGTCCAGAGGTCGCAACCGGGTACCCGATACCCGTACCCTACCCGATACCCGGCTACCCGTACCCAGCCGGGTACGAGTACGGGTACCCGTTTGCGACCCTGGTGTGGCCGGGTACGGGTAGGCCGTGAGTCACTGGTGAGTAACCGTTTGTCACTCATTTCGGGTAGGGTATGGGTACGGGTAGGGAACGGGTACCCGTACCCGGCCGGGTACGGGTAGAGGTACCCGTTTGCGATCCTGGTGCGGCCGGGTACGGGTACGGGTAAGGAATCAAAACCCGTTTGCGACCTCTGCTCCAGTCCCATGGTCACAGGATGACAAACTTCGGGTGAAACTAAGCAACCAACGTCTTGCTGTCAGCACAATTCCGTTAGAGTAGCTGCCACAAAGGTAGCACTTATACATTTGCATGTGTGTGCAGCTATACATGTTAAAAAAATATCAACAACGATGTCTTTGCCTCGACGGAATTAGATTCGCACACATCTTGCCTGTTTTCCTTGGGCGGCATATGCAAAGGATGTTGCTACTTTTGTACCAATAAGTTGTTGCTCAGCAGTGGTGACCTCAGACGCTGACAATGCAGCACTGGCAACCTTCCCAGTAGAAATGTAAAACTCTCCCCAATTAGATTAACCGTACAAACAGAGGCATGGCTTTAGTTAAAAAAGTGCCCCACCATAAATCATCCCCAAGGCTTGCTCGCATTGAATTACCAATTGAAACATATATTCTTATAAGTTACAGTACGGATATTACTGCAGGTGAAAAAGATGATCGCAATATCCACAGAACGGCTGAAGATGTGTATATCAGATATTATTATCCAGTACATTATAGGATGCCTTAACACTTTCATGCTGGGTTAATATTTATCCTAGTAATGGCACCAGCCTCAGCATCAACTATCACAGCATTGGGGGTGGCTCAGGATCCAGCATCGCCGAGTTTAAATCTGGACTTCAACCGCTCATTATTAAACCAGGTTTTCAAGTGTGGCAACATGTTGTTGTTGATTCTATTTGGATTTGCACTTCAGATTGCAACATTTTACCTCTGCGAAATCCATTTCAGTTTTATTGGCATGTAACAACATTTTTTTCCCTGTATGCGAGGTGTATGGGAAAAGCAGAGCACTTGAGGTTTCTCAGAAGTAGTTCTGTGAAGTCTCCTTCCGCAAGCCGTTCTCTCACACGGGGTGATGCATAGCCCGGCGAGCGTTCAGAACGAGACACTTGGTCTCATGGTATATTAAGCTGACTGGACAGTTGGGAAAAAAAAATTCTAAGTGTGCAATGGCGGAGCCAGGATTTTCAGGTAGGGGGGGCAACCCCTCCAGCAATGAAAAATGATAGAGGAGTTGTTAGTAAGTAAGGACTTGTCCCTTGCTTTTTATTCGACGCGTGTGTGGCGATGGCACAGCCATCGATCGAGGGTCGAATTCGAACCACGTTGTGTGATCGGCATCGCGCTCGCTGAAGGTGAATGCCTTTTGGGAAGTCGTGTACTGTATATGCAACTGTGCACAATTCTGAGTGCCAGTTATGGACTCAGACTATTGTTCTATCATCTCATAGAGTCCCTGGCACGTAATAATATGCGACACAGTGGCAGTGGGGGTCGCAAAATGTCCGATCGAAATTAGGAATTTCGATCGGACCATTGGAGGGGTACGTGCCACCCTACCCACCACTGGCTCCGCCAGTGTAAGTGTGGGAATATGGTGGGGCGGGGGGGGAGGTGAGAAATGTTTTGTTTAAGAATAACGATTCGCGCACGGCGCGGCTGATCGTTGTGTTGCAGGTGTACAGCGCCTCCCACGTGGAGCTGGTGACGTGCACTCGGACGGAGCACCTCTCTGACCAGGATAAAAACAAAACCAAAGGTTGCTCCTCAGTCTCCAAAATGCACACACTTCAGCTTGTCAATTACGACGCCAGTAACTAAAAATGCAAATGCATGCCCTGCGTGTGTGTGTGTTTGCGTGCATTTTTTTTTTACTTTCGATTTATGCCCTTGCTGTATTATTTAACGTAGCCGCACTTAAGCGGTTTATGGACTGCCCATGCACATTTGAAAGCATTAGTGTAAACAATGAAGGTGTGCTACTCCGCAGCTGCTTTGTGTGAATGTGGTGTGCATTGGTGCGCGATCAGACTTTATTTGAACAAATTGATCGTTTCATTTTTGACTCTGGCCCTCTTCAAAGTTTTACGGAACAACGTGGGCAGATGCAGTTGCTCTTGTCTAAGCCTCGACTTCCTTTTTCATAGAGTGATGCGTGGCTAAAATGTACACCGAGAGACAGTAAGAGGAAGATGTGGGTGATATGCGAGTATATACACTGGGGTTCACGACATCATTCAAACGGGTGAGATAAGCAAGTAGGCCTGGGTAGAGCAGGTCACGGTCAGGGCGAGCGGGGATGATGGCCAACGGTCAAGAACAAAAACGGAGTGACAGGGAAAAATGGAACGCAACTGAAAGGATGTCCTCCAAGGAGATGGGGCTATGAAATCAGTTCTTTTGGGTGGATCATGAGAGGTGATGGCGGCTTAGGGTAGCCTTCATCCAGCAGTGAAGTGATCATGGCTAATTATGACGATGATTGCATTTAATAGATCGCATTGCCTGATGTGCTCCTAAAATTTGGGAAACGTCAATAATGTTTTTTGGAGGACAAGCCAAATTGAATGTCACTTCCACGAAACGTTAAAACCTGGAACACTGACTAACATTGTCAGTGGGGAGTTTTGGAGGACTTAAAAAAATAGATGTCACATATGGGAAAATTGTGGAAGAATACATCATATCAAGAAGTTTTTTCACTCTTTTTTTGTAAGATTATGTGCAATAAAAGTCTCCAAATTAGTTTTCTGTCTGTCGATAAATATTCGTGTAGATGGTGCGGAATTAATCTGCCAACTTCCCAGTTTAAGTGAACATCTTTTTGTAAATATATATAAAGTTATACTTACTTTCTACATTTTCAAAGCTAACCACAAAAGCAGTTTTCTGTTACCGTTTAATATTGGTTACCACATTTTGTGCAATATGGTTTTCCCTCGAGTAAAAACGTAATTTGTGAGGGTCTTTAAAAAAAACCCAGCAATGTGATTTGTACTTTTCCTTCAATTTCATAATTCCTTAAATATATACACAGCAACAAGCTATGTATATATTTCTGCACCTCCGATTAGCACGGGTGGCTACGTACGTCGCAAAAGGAGTTCAACATACAGTGCATGTGAATGCGTTCAATCTGTGCTCTTCTTGATTTAATGCACTGTATATATGCGGGGCTACGTTGTGGGCAGTTCACTAAAATCCATTGTTGTACTCTACTTCTATGCCCCCCGCATTTATGCTTCTTGCCTTCACCAACCTTGAAGCGTGATTTAAAACAACCACCATGACTTGCAAAGAGTGGAGAGGCCTTCATCCAGCAGTGGACTGACAAAAATTGGCTGTAAATGTACTCAATAATTTACACACCTCATCATCTATTCACCACGCCGTGATATTTATGGCACGTGGTACTGTATACGAGTGTCTCATTGAGCTCCAGGCATGACCACCCCGCAAGTCCTCCACGGTGAAGCGATGACAATTACCAACACAGCGAGGCCTGGTCGAGAACACATCTCTCTTCTACTGCCCAGGGATCTCCATTGGCTACCAGTCGAGGTTATGTTTTAAAATCCTTGCCTTACAAACAGGGCTGCAAAGGGCACCAGTCCTGCTGTACCTCTCTGAATTTCCCAAGAATCATGTCCCTGCCAGGTATCTTAGATCGAGCGACACGATATAAAGATCGATGGATTTATCAGGTGCATGCGACGAACATAGGCGAGATTTGCGAGGACTGAAGTTTTGAGAAACGCTACTGCGTAGCACCTTGTCAGCGAGTGTAATCATTAAAACGAGATAATTTGTTTGTTTACCTGCAGGAGTGAAAACCACCCCCCTGCAGTCGTTCCTCGGGATTGCCGAGCAGCATGTCGGCTCGAACAATGTGGTGTGTGTGCGCGCTTTCATTCACCTCTTTCATTCGCTTCAAAAATGCAATTTTTTTTAAAACGTCGCACACAAACTCGCGTACGCGCGGTCCGCTCACAATGACAGTTGCGGAATGTTTGAAGGCAAGTCTGTCAAATTGACAGGGTGAAACGCATTGCAGTTTAAATTTCGATTTAAAGTTTTCGTGACTGCAGGGATTCATCTTCTTGGTTCTTTCGGTAAAGTCACGTAGAAGGGAAGTAATAAAATAATAAAAATAAAACATAATAAAATAATTCTCACGACGTTTCGGCCACAACGCAAGGCCGAAACGTCGTGAGAATTATTTTATTATGTTTTATTTTTATTATTTTATTACTTCTCTTCTACGTGACTTTACCGAAAGAACCAAGAAGGCGTTGCAGTTTGTATATCTGATTACAGCTGGTCAATGAGCTGTTAATGGCAGAATGACTGGCGTTCAGGGGGAAAACAATACATTGGCGCTGCTTTTAGAAGTGAGACTCGGTTTATAAAGGCTTATTTTGAGCATTTCTCAATCGCATAAAGGTTACTGCTAAGTGAAAATTAGTGTTGGATTTGGTAGAACGTCATCACGGCCAAGAAATAAATCAAATTTATTCGGCTGTTGAGCACGCTTGTGAAAAATGTTTAGCAGGTAATAATTTCCTGTAAATGTAGTTTTCACTCCCTTTGGCCAACATTGCATTCATGTATTCATTACTTTTGATGTACAGCGCCTGGAGTGCCTTGCAGAAAGGCGCTTTACACATGTAATGTATTACTGTCATTGACTCCTGCACTGAGCGCCATCGTCTTTATTCTTGTGGAGTTTTGGATTAGCTGAGAGTCGTTTTGTCACTGAAAGTGTCAAGCTTAGTAACAGGTACATTGGAGGTCAAAGAGGCGGTTTCAATTCCCGGAGGAGCTCCCAACACACGCACAACAAAAGAGCAATACGGCACAACCACGGATAGCTACGCCACGGTGACGAGATGTTAACTACCTCGCCTGGTATACAGGAGGTCGTGGGTACTATCCCGACCCTGACGCCTTCATATTTGGAGTTTGAGTGTCTCTCTCTCTCTCTCTCGCCGTGGTCATGTGGTTCTCTGACGCCTCCGGTTTTCTACCCGACAGAAAGACGCGTTTCGAGTATTTGCCTGTGATACATTTCCACGTGATAATCCACTTCGTTGAGCTATCGTTGGTGGCCAGGTCACTTCTGAAAAAGAGCTACATAGCTCAATGGGCCTTACCTGATGAAATAAAAAAAATAGTTTATAGTTTAAAATAGTTTAGTCTAAAACAGTTCACCATGCAAGCACTGACCAGGCTCAACTCTGCATAAGCTTCCTAAGTCTGATCAGACTGGGTGCATTCAGGGTTATATGGTCATAGGCAAAAGCACTTGCAATTTAGGGTGAGGAATTACATGTTTGTGATCAATACTCCACGGCTGAAGTAGCTTTACTGCAGCTCTGACAATACTTTACAACCTATTGGCCACCAAAGTGTTGTACAAAATGTATTGCAATTAAAAACATTTAGTTTCCTGATTAATAGCAGCTTAGTGCATTTCGCAGTCCGAGGTTCGTTTTAAACATCACGCTGTAACATGAGACGGGCCACATTTATTTATTTTACAGATTGTCGCTCAAGGTTAGGGAACTGGGATTTTGCAAATGGTTCGAGAGTGAAGAATTATTCCCAAACCGTGAAAGATTGTTGCAGAAATGCTTTTCCAATTATCAGCAACGGGGGTGCAAGGCAATTGTTTTAAACCAAATAATTGGTCTCGATGATGTGTATCCAGTGGAACTAAAGCGATTACAACTGTCCTTTCAGGATTAATCCCTTTTTGTTATAAATTGATGGCAAACGAAGGTATTAAGGAAAAGGTCAGTAAATCTACTAGACTAAACAACACGGGCGTCTGTGGCACGGTGACTCAACGTTCTAACCCTCTCGGGAAGGAAAGAGGCGATATCTGCGGCGCGGAGATCATTTTATAAGCGGTGTTGTTTGCGCACCTCCACCGTTGATTTTGTTTAGGAAAATCACCGATGAAAAAATATTCGTCAGCAAAGTGGTTTGTGTGATTTAGTCGGAAAATGACTGCGAGTTGAATTAAACCCAGGGTCACAGCGACGCCTGGCTGTCCACCAACATAAGCACGACTGTGACTGACGAGATAAAAAGATAATATTCTGAATGATGGCGAAAACCGAGATGATTTACTAACACTTTATATTTGTGTAAAACGGTGGTGGTGGGGGGAGGGGGTGATATTGTACATTTCAGCGACGTTTAATAACTAACAGTAGACGAAATTAGTCAACTAGGCCAGAGGCTGACAACTTAACGAAGTCTGCAGACTAAGACTTGCCTAACTTCCCACGGTTTGCAATCGACATCCACTGAGAAATATACTTTAATAACGGTTGCTGAGCACAGGCACAAAGGCGGCGGCCCAATTGCAGTTATTACATCTTAATTGAGCCAAGGCGCTTGTAAGAACGTCTTCATTGAGACAAGGCGGTTGTAAGAACTTATTAATTGAGCCAAGGGGATTCTAAGAACTTCGGAAATGAGATGGCGGGGAGAGTTGCCCCATGTGGAGCGGCGCTTAGGAAGCAGACAGAGAGAGAACGAGAAGCGGTTTTGAATTGAACGCAACAACGTAGGCTTTCGCAACCAATATTCATAATCAAGGTCTGTGGGTTAAACCGCGTAAACATAAATGTGTCCATACTCTTTGGTTCTTTCGGTAAAGTCACGGAGGTATAAAAATAAAACAAAATAAAATAATTATTTTGAGCCACGGCCAAGGCGATTTGGTTTTATTTTTCTTCCTACGTGACTTTACCGAAAGAACCAAAGAGTATGGATTCCTGCAGTCACGAAAGCTTCAAATCAAGATCATAATATGTGTCGTTAACCCACCACCACTCTACACAGCCAATCAGTAAGGTTTGTCACGTGAACAACGCGCACTGATGAGTTACTTCTTCAGCACCACCGCTTGTGTTGGGAGATGAAACCCGCAACAACATCGGTGCCCGCCGGCAGCCCATCGTTATAGCGCTGCGATCCGTGTCCGTCTCTCTCCACCTCCACCACCCAGGCACAGATCACGCAGATGGCGAGCCCCACCAATCCCACGGCGATCACGGCCGCCGAGTACTTCAACCCCCGCTTCGCGCTCGGGGGCCGCGACATCGGACGCCCGGTGGAGCTGACCGTGAAAACGCAGCGGTGAGCCTGGCACGATATCATTCATGTTATTATGTATTATTAATGATGATGATAATGTTGTTATTATGTATTATTAATGATGATGATAATGTTGTTATTATGTATTATTAATGATGATGATAATGTTGTTATTATGTATTATTAATGATGATGATCATGTTGTTATTATGTATTATTAATGATGATGATAATGTTCAGCACTCCGTCAATCCACTGCTGTGTGTGAGTAAATGGGATAGTTTTGACCATCGCCTCGCCGTGCTGGTCAGGATGCGTTCCTGAACCCGTAGCATCTGGGTCTGTCCCGTGACACTTCAAAACTTCACGTGGGTCCATGGTCTATCTATTTTTATTTTGCCAGGTAAGGCTCACTGAGCGATGTAGCTCTTTTTTAGAAGCGACCTGGCCACAAATCATGGCTCAACAAAGTGGCTGATCGTGTGGAAATTAATAGCAGCCAAATCATCTTAACGCATTGTTTTTAAATGTGGAGGGAAAACCCGGAGGACCCGAAGAAAAATCCACGCAACCACGGGGGTATACATGCAAACTACTAATATACAGCAGGCGTCAGGGTCGGCATCGAACCCACAACCTCCTGTATACCAGGCGAGGTAGTTAACATCTCGCCAGCATGGCGTCCCTAGCCTGGTTCATTTGCTGTGGTGACATCACCGCCACTTGGTGGCGAATGCAGGTTATTTTAGTGAAGAGGAGCCTGAGGACCAGTTTAGATATTCACCACTGATGTTAGCCATGGCAGGGAATCAAACTTGGGTTCATATATTGCATGGCACCTACCATGTTTCACCCATTAATCAATGAATGGGATTGCAGTAAAAGCGTTGCTCCTCTTGCCACTGCATCTCACTTTATTTTAGTTTTCTTTTTTTTCTCCACGAAGTTTTCCAATGCTGTTCGAATAGATTTTTCCAATATTCTGGAAATTATCATTTAAGTGCACTGGCAGATGTGTAGTATGACACGCAGTACATTTGCACACATTTACAATTTGTCAATGTGTTAACATGTGGTCTCAATCTTGTGTGTAGGATGTTATTAAAGTTTATGATTCTATGTCTAACATCTCGTATGTGCGTACAGGATCGTAAATTAAACAAATTCTAGATAAGCGATGCGAATCGTGTAACGCATTCCAGCCAAACATTTACCAGGATGTCGACATCTGTTTCACAACACAAATTATGAAACTGCACTCGTGACGTTACCGCACGACTTAATGTTAGTTATTTCTCTCCCCTCCCCCGACTCTTCCCCCATATAAATCTTCACCCCCCCCCCCCACGCGGGGACCCCCTGTTGGCTGGGGCTGAGGGACCTTCGTGCCAAATTGGAATTCGCGTGGATTTTCTGTTCCCAGCCTCTGTCCATCGGCACATGGTACCAGGCTCGTGTTTCGTCACAATTTAGATTCAGCAAAGCTCACGGTTGTAGCTGGCAGTAACGGATGGTAAAAAGGTAAAGCTGCAGCCCTGCAATTGCCTGCTCACACCACTCCTGGCAGAAGGGCCTCCACTAGAGGGAACTTAAAAGTCCCTCTGGAGGGTATTTTTGGCCTACTCTTCCATGCTGGTCAGACGCCTTGGAAGAGTTTGGAGCACCCACAATTTACAAGCCACCACACGTGACTTGCTGATCGATCGACTGCTTTGGTGTACAGAGGGGGGGGGGGGGGTTAAGAATCTCGCGCCATTGTTGACTTGCACCACATTGACTTGCACCACATTGAGATTTTTGCACAGCGTTTTAATATCTTTTTTTTTTTATATTTGCTGGTTTATTCCAGGATGTTTCTGTTACGCGTCGTCGCTTTAAGATGTTCTGTTCATATTTTGTTTGTTGCGGTTGCACCCGACTTAAGAGCCGCATGGCTCACAGGGTTCTACCTAATAAATGAAACTTGAAACTTGAAAACTTTAAGCTTCCGCGTTGAGGGATCGAACAGACGATCTCTGGAATGCAAGTCCAGTGCACACCACGGCAGAATCCTCTCGGTGGCGTTTTGTCACACGTTTCCCCCAAGGTCGGCCTGGTGCCTTCAGTAATAATAACGATGCCGGATGGTCTTCTGGCAGTCGGCAGTTCATAGACCCTTGCGCCAAGGACCCAGGACCGAAAACGAAAAAACTCTGTGCTGCGGTGGGACATGTGCCGGTGCAATAGTGCCTGAGGGGGGCGCAAAGTGTGAAAATCTGGTGCTGGTCTTGAGACCAATTAATCCAATGGTGGACAGATCAGAAACATCACACATGAACCTCCTGCAGGGCAGGCAATAGATCCTCATTCAGAGCAGGCCTTCTGTCTGACGTTAATCTTCGCCCAAAATCACTTCCAAGTGACTACTTTGTACTTTTTAAATCCTTTATATTAAGTTCACTTGCTTGCTTGCTTAGGACCGTGCAAATCTTTCGGTCGTTTTTTAACCCACATCCCGTGATCCATCGAGCTGACATTTTCCACACAGACTCGTTGTGCGTGACAATTAATGTCCGTGAAATTTTTTTTCCAAAATTTTACACTTTTTAGGACAAAAATATTATATTTAATTACCAATTGCTTAATGCTGCCATGCAATCATCTGACCTATAGGTGGCAGCCATCTCAAGCCAGAGGACGAGAGGACTCTAGCCGCCACGCATATAGAGGATTTATAGTGAAAAACTTTTTTTTACGGGTTATACTTGTTTACAGTTATACTATACAGCTCTCTTCTGTATTTTTCGGTAGTACCGAGTGCTGTTTGCCACGATGTCCGACGTTTCACTCCACGTGCTAAGATCCTTTTTCAGGAACTGCAGCCCTTTCAGGGTGGCCACCGGTTTACTGTGATGTTGAAATTCAGAGTTGGTAGTTGGAATCGAATGTTACCCCTTCATTGGGATCTCCTGATCGAGACCGCAGTCTGTAGGGAAATTCTCGAGTCTCAGTTAAAATTACTACGCTGCAGATATATGTTTTTAAAAGCTTGGCATATGCCTGAAGACGACTGCTCGTGTTGCGATGTCATCCGTTTTCTATCGCTTCCTGTATCGTATCGCTCTGCACTTGGCTTGATTGTTTCATTTAATCGAATATCTACCCTAACACTACCCATTATTAAACTAATGGAACATTCGCTGTATCCAGCTGTTTGATTTTAATATTTATTGTTAACAGAAAGCAGTCAATTCCGAATGTTGTCCGTGCATTAGGCTAGGCCTAGACTTCAAACAAAGACAATGATCCCCCGTATAACCTGTACGGACTGTTGGGGCAAGTGCTGTTAGCGAGCACCTATGAAGGTCGGCACGGCACAAAAGCGAGTGGGTGACCAGCACCATGCCCGGTCACCTTTGTCTCCCCAGTGGCGATGTTTACACACCGCACCAGGTACTTATTTAAGGCTGATTCGACCTAGGGGAGTCCCAGGACCGGTTCAGATAATCGTCACTGGTGTTGGCCGTGAGCAGGAATCGAACTCTAGTCTCTGGGTTCATAGCGCAGCGCGCTAACCGCTACACTACCGCTCCCCACAGACACACACATAGTACATACTGTACAGAAAACAAACAATTACGTAATGCTACAAAAGGAAAATAATTACGTAAGGTGAGAAACTATTCGAATTACTTTAAATCCTCGTGCATCTCGGGCTCGTTAAAGGCGGCATTTTGGGGCAGCCACCTTACGCCTCGCTCCGCATTATTCATCCGCAACCTCACCCTGCTGCACTATTTGCGCTTGCGTAACTAAAGCAAACATTTCTTCGTATAGATTTTTTCTAAACACGATTTATAGGAGCGTTCCCGTAAAGTTTGAGTTCCGTAAGTCGGGTTTCCGTAAGTCGGATCTTCTGTAACCCGGGGACTGCCTGTATATGTATTCAAGGATGTGTGGTTGCACTTTTAATTTTTTACACGTGTAAAGAAATTTCCTGGTCAAGGCCCATAATTCTTATGTACATCTCGGTTTGTAAAGACATTCATCTGCATGCTGACATTCATTCTGAGACGCTCACATGAATGGCAACATTTGATGCCCATGCCTCCTGGTGCGTGTGCTCATCTGCTCGCGTTAAGGTGTAATTGTGAATCCATGTAGAGAGTGCACATCCGACTCGGCGCGTACACACGCGCGTGAGCGAGGTTGCAGATCCATATCATTCTCACGCTGCTATTCATTTATTGGAAGATGTTTGTCCATCATTGCACTTCGCTAAGAGTACTTGTCCCGACGATCTGAGGGCTACACATGGGTTATTTGTGTGTCAGTATATATCTAGCGTGGTACTGGCCACTCACCCCCTCGTGTGCCATGCCAACATTCATTAGGCGCTCGCTAACAGCACTTGCCGCAACGGTGCAAAGGCTATCAGGGGGATCTTTGTCTTTATTTCTGTAATCGTTCGTCTCTCCCTTGTGTGGTTTTGGAACACGTCCAGAGCGAGAAGAACTACTTGTAAAATCACGAATGCCATTTTGCCTTGATGGTTACCCGTCGTCGGCTTCCGAACCGCTCGTAAATGTGTCCGAGGGAAGCGTCACGGAATCCACGCGTGTGCACGGTTTTCCCCCATCCCCGTTGTGTAACCTTGCACGTGTGTGCGGACGTGTCCCCTCGTGCCTCTCGTCAGGTTCAAGGCCAACCTGTGGCTGTGCGAGGACCACCCGCTATCCTTGGTGGAGCAAGTGATGCCCATTGTCGACCTAATGGCCATCAGCTACACTCACTTCGCCAAGCTGAGGGATTTCATCACCTTAAAACTTCCCTCCGGCTTTCCCGTGAAGATTGGTGTGCAGTTCGTATATATACATACACACACGCATTTTACGCGCGTATATAGCTCTTCCGATGTGATGTTGGGTTGCAACGTGCGTTGTTTCGGCACGCTATCCGACGTTTCGTTCCACGTGCCGGGAGCTTCCGTAGTCCAGTTCTTGAAGAAGCTGTCAACACGCGGAGTGAAACGTTGGACGTCATACCGAACAACGCAGGGCAACCCGAGAGCGCAGCGGAAGGGCCACAAAGCTCAACGACGAAAAACCTATGCAGTGTGTAGATATCCAGTATCTTCTTGGTTCTTTCTGTAAAGTCACGTAGAAGGGAAATAATAAAATAATTAAAATAAAACATAATAAAATAATTCTCATGACGTTTCGGCCACAACGCAAGCAGCCGTCCTCAGGTGGAGAACAGGTCTGTCGCATTGTGGCCGAAACGTCGTAAGAATTATTTTATAATGTTTTATTCTTTTATTATTTCCATTCTACGTGACTTTACCGAAAGAACCAAGAAGATGAATCCCTGCAGTCACGAAAGCTTTAAATCGAAAGATATCCATTATGTTTACTTTTATGTAAAGTCTTGGTTATCCATGGACGGATTAACTGCGTTGCAGTTGAACAATACTTCGGAAAAATAGGAACAGAAGTATAAAGTATTGCATCTAAATTCATGGCTTTTTTTATTTTGCTGCTGATTATTAGCTGTTCCTTACTTGTGACATGATTAATTTAGGAAACAATAAAAAACACATTACGGTCTGTTATCAGCCCCATTATACGTACATTAAAAAGCATCACTCACATGCACTGTCACCCACAATTTGCTTGTCACTCACGAGGTTTAACCTCAAGCAAAATGTAGCGGTAAAGAGCACAAATTATTCGTAATCAAGTTTTTTTTGGGTTAGATCGCACAAATATAAATTTGTCATTAACCCGCCCACCACCCGACACAGCCATTTTGTAAGGTTCATCACGTAAACAAAACATGTCAATTAGTTACTACTTCAGCCCACTGGTGTGTTGGAGAGTAAATCCGCAATATTTACATTTTGAGTACGACGTTTCGCTGGTAATTACATCCAGCATCATCGTTGCGATTTTGCCAGAATTGTGCCTACGTGCCAAACAAATAATATACACTAGAAAACCAATTAAAACTAAACAGACGTTAAATATTTCGTAAGAACACGAAATTTTATTTGAGAAGCACACAAGGACATTGCGCAACAAGCAGAGGACAGCTTTACAGACGTGTTCTTCTTCTTGGTTTTAAACAACTTTATCTTTTAATCTGCTGCCACCGCGTGGCAACTCATCCCTCCGTGGTGTCGGCATGGCCTTTCGCGACAATGAACCGGGCACGCGTTTAAATTGGTGTTGCCAGCAAAAAGGTTATCGTGGTCTTGCTCTCGGTGACAAGCGTGCGACAACGTGCTTCTCTCGAACTGCCGACGCCGGGACGAAGCTACGCAGAGTCCTAACCGGAGCGCCGCGGCTTGCGCTCTCTCCGCAGAGATTCCACTTTTTCACATTCTGAACGCCCGCATCACCTTTGGGAACCTCAACGGCAGCGGCGACGAGGCGCTGTCGGCATGCGGCAGCCCCGACAGCGACAGCCAGTCGTCACCCAGCAGCGACAATTCCAGCCTGGGCAGCGTCAACAGCTCAGGGAGTGAGAGTTGACACAAGCCCCACATGGCATCAAACACGTGGCAGTCGAAGCCAGCCAGGTCTTTCTCACCTTCTTTCCTTCTGCCTTGCTCAGACCGAGTAACTTTTTTTTATTTAATAGTTTTTCTCTCCTCAATTTTATCACGATCATGCTGCCGGTATCATGTCACGAATTGAAGAGTCAATTCTGAACTCTGGCAGAGCAGTTCAACCCGTTGTGTTCTCCATGTGGATATCAGAGATCCCTGCAAGTAAACTCTGGTTCGCAGAGTATAATGCCTCACTTTCTTACTCATTCGGCATACGGCAGTCATGTTAACTGCATGCCATTCAAAGAGATATTTTTTTTTCTGAGCTGGACTTTAGCCAAATGAATAACTAATTTAACTTGCGTTTTGTGCAGTCACCGTTGACCTGGCTGAGACCAGCAACTCGCTTGAGAACTTGGTTTAATCACTGTCAGCTAGCAGGATTAAAACCAACGCAGTATCTCAGCAGTGCCACTGACCTCCGAACCACCCACCCAGCTCAGGTCTAGTGACGTTTAATACGATTGACACGTTATGTACTCTGTACAGCACTTCCACTCGAGTGAAGTGTCAGTGGTGGTGCTAGCACATTGCACCCCCCCCCCCCCCCCCACCAAGCAAAAACAATGTTTGGGTGCCCCCCACATTCATGAACCCCTCATAAGATTACAGAAGAGACATGCACGGCAGAGAGGTGTAATGAGTGAGAGAAATTAGCGAATAGCACCTCTATTCTAAGACTTATTACAATAGACATAATCCACTTATATTTCACTACATTTAGTTTCATGGTGTTGTCGGGATGATTCTCTTTTTGTTTATTTCTCCGAATTTGAGCTTGGTTTTTGGCATAGCCCTCTTATTTTTTCTTGAACCTGGGGGGGGGGGCCACGTGAGCCTCACGGGAGGCCCAAGCTTGTTGCGAGTTTGCTTTGTGCATCGTTCCGCCACTCATGTCGACTGCCATGGTTCCCCCGAGGATCGGGATAAAAAATTCTGGGGTAAAAAAAATACTTGACAGTCTGGGTTCTGTTGTCATGTTATTAAAGCAGTGGTTCTTGACCTTCACTGCATCCTTGCACCCCTTTGGTATCTCAATCGTAAAAAAAAAGTAAAATGTGAATAAAAAAATAGGTTTGGTGAATGAAAGTAGTTATGCTTACACGCCCGTCCTTAGTTTTCGTTTCGATGATTTAACTTCTAAAAAAAATCTGGCACGTCTTGCTCCCCCAGGGGGTGGTGCGTGCACCCCAGGGTAACAACCACTGGCTTAAAGCGATGATTATTACAGTCTTGAGACTCTACTTGAGGGTTTCCTGGGGTTAACAAAATACTTAAGCGGGGGATGCATCGAGCATGAACACAGACTGAGAATACTTTCATCAGAACTCGCTTGTCGAAGGTGGTGAAGGTGCAGCCCTGACATTCTTTGCTCACGCCACTGCTGGCAGAAGAGCCTTTACGAGAGAGAGCTCCAGAAAGACAAAAACACCCATCTCTCTGAAGTGCATTTCGGATGGTATTGAGAGAGAGAGCCCCTCTGTAGAACTTCCTTGGCACCTTAAACTGATGTAATAATGTATGTTTTAATGTAAAGTTATAAATATTTACAATAATCTTCTTGTTTCTTTCGGTAAAGTCACGTAGAAGGGAAGTAATAAAATAATAAAAATAAAACATAATAAAACAATTCTCACGACGTTTCGGCTACAACGCAAGCAGCCGTCTTCAGGTGAAGAATGAGGACTCATTCTTCACCTGAAGACGGCTGCTTGCGTTGTAGCCGAAACGTCGTGAGAATTGTTTTATTATGTTTTATTTTTATTATTTTATTACTTCCCTTCTACGTGACTTTACCGAAAGAAACAAGAAGATGAATCCCTGCAGTCACGAAAGCTTTAAATCGAAATATTTACAATAATGTTGCATCTGAAACTGTGATACATAACCAGAGACTAAAGCGGACTGAGTTAGGATTCCTATGTTCAAAACTGCCCTGCTGGATAAACAACAACACACAGGAGCAGGGGATAATCTCTGAGTCTTCTTGCTCATGGCTGGATGGAAAGCGGCTCGTATGTCTGTCCAGATTAGTTGACCGGAGAATGGCTTCAGTTGATGTGCAATGGATTGTGTCAATGCCTCGGATGGAGTTCGCATTGGTTCGTTGCTGTGTGGTCGATGGTCTGGTCGGCGTTTCCACAATCGCACTCTGGGCACTCTATGAATAGTCACTTGCGATGGAAGCGGTGGTGGGCTTAGCTGCTGTGAGATGCGTAGATCCGATTTAATGCAGACCATTGTTTTGCCGGTAAATTAAATCCCGAACGTTCTTGAGAGGGGGTCAGCGATCGGGTGCTTGTTCGAAATTATTGCCGTTCTCCCAGATCTAGCGCCATCCCTCCGAGGCACGAAAAAAACAAACATCTGCGAGTGCTCTGGCTGTGGGAATGGGACGCAAATTGCACTTGCTCTGCCCACAGCCTCCACCGCTGCTCACATTTGTTGGTGTATTTGCAGCGCCGGTGTCGGCCTGGGTGATGGACGACTCCGTGTTCGAGGTGCCCAAGGGCTACACAGTGGCCGGCCAGGCCAAGAGGCAGCCCATGCGTGATGAGGACGATGCGCTGCTTCAGTTTGCGATCCGCCAGAGCCTGCTGGAAGCTGGCACCGAGTCTGATCAGGCACGCCGCTCGCCATGGATCGCGTTGTTGATGGTTTTTTGTCTTTCCCGAATCAACCGCAACGTGCTTGGCTAAGTTTACACGTTCATAGAACTCCTGTCCATCCGAGTTACACTCATCGCTAACTGCGGGACGGATATTTTTAATATCTATGGGACCTTTTTGCCCGTATCAACTATTATGAAAAATGGTAATAGGGTTTACCCTTTTCTGGCAATAAAGCAGGTATTAAGATGTTCATACACCAAATAGATACTTTTTGCAAGGAATCAAGTCTGCATTAACGACACATACTTGTGGCAAAACATGCAAACAGACATGCTCTGATAATTATATGCAGTGTTAGACCAGAGAACACTGGTACGACTAGGCCTAGTCTCTGGTCTAACACTGGTACGACTAGGCCTAGTCTCTGGTCTAACACTGGTAAGACTAGGCCTAGTCTCTGGTCTAACACTGGTAAGACTAGGCCTAGTCTCTGGTCTAACACTGGTAAGACTAGGCCTAGTCTCTGGTCTAACACTGGTAAGACTAGGCCTAGTCTCTGGTCTAACACTGGTAAGACTAGGCCTAGTCTCTGGTCTAACACTGGTAAGACTAGGCCTAGTCTCTGGTCTAACACTGGTAAGACTAGGCCTAGTCTCTGGTCTAACACTGGTAAGACTAGGCCTAGTCTCTGGTCTAACACTGGTAAGACTAGGCCTAGTCTCTGGTCTAACACTGGTAAGACTAGGCCTAGTCTCTGGTCTAACACTGGTAAGACTAGGCCTAGTCTCTGGTCTAACACTGGTAAGACTAGGCCTAGTCTCTGGTCTAACACTGGTAAGACTAGGCCTAGTCTCTGGTCTAACACTGGTAAGACTAGGCCTAGTCTCTGGTCTAACACTGGTAAGACTAGGCCTAGTCTCTGGTCTAACACTGGTAAGACTAGGCCTAGTCTCTGGTCTAACACTGGTAAGACTAGGCCTAGTCTCTGGTCTAACACTGGTAAGACTAGGCCTAGTCTCTGGTCTAACACTGGTAAGACTAGGCCTAGTCTCTGGTCTAACACTGGTAAGACTAGGCCTAGTCTCTGGTCTAACACTGGTAAGACTAGGCCTAGTCTGGTCTAACACTGGTAAGACTAGGCCTAGTCTCTGGTCTAACACTGGTAAGACTAGGCCTAGTCTCTGGTCTAACACTGAGCATCTGGTCTAACACTGGTAAGACTAGGCCTAGTCTCTGGTCTAACACTGGTAAGACTAGGCCTAGTCTCTGGTCTAACACTGGTAAGACTAGGCCTAGTCTCTGGTCTAACACTGGTAAGACTAGGCCTAGTCTCTGGTCTAACACTGGTAAGACTAGGCCTAGTCTCTGGTCTAACACTGGTAAGACTAGGCCTAGTCTCTGGTCTAACACTGGTAAGACTAGGCCTAGTCTCTGGTCTAACACTGGTAAGACGAGGCCTAGACTCTGGTCTAACACTGGTAAGACTAGGCCAAGTCTTACCAGTGTTAGACCAGAGAATGCCAAAGAGTGAACAGCACAAAGACAATGCAAGTATTGGAGCATTAATAGCTGGGTAGAGCGGTCAAAGACAATGCATATTATAATTATCAGAGCATGTCTGTTTGCATGTTTTGCCACAAGTACGTGTGGCTAATGCAGACTTGATGCCTTGCAAAAAGGTGATCTATTTGGTGTTTGAATATTTGAGCAATGCAATACTGTTGATTTAATTCGTTGTTGTCTTTCTGAGTCAACATCAGCGTGTTTGGCTAAGCTAACGTTCATAGAACTCCTGTCCATCCGTATTACACTCATCGTTAAACAAGTAGACGAATATGTTTGAGCAATGCGATACTAAGGGTTGTAGTTTATCTGTCTGGCGTCGTCCTCATAATTTGAGGGTTGATGTCCATGACAGATTCTTTCCATATTTTGTGATCGTCATTTTCTCTCGAGGAAAGTTCTGTCCAACTGCTCAAATTGTCCTGTTAACTGGTCCATATCCATCCTCTTCTATTGTCCCTTACAGAATCATCTTATTGATATCTCCAGCTATGACCCTCTTAGGATACGTGCCGTATAAGCCACTTTGCATCCTTCACATCGGCCTTCAATTTTTCCTGCTTGTAGCCATTCTGTCTCAGCATGTCTTCATTCTTATTCTCATCAAACCAGCTTAGTATTTTTTTCCATTCCTCTGTAACACCACATTTGAAATGCAATTAGTATTTTACTTTGTTAAAAAGGTGCCTACACTTTTTATTATTTGTTTGCCTTTGTATCACACCTGTCATTATACAATTAAGGAAAACTTAGACTTCATATCCAGTGGTAAAAGAAAGACTGTAGACTTCATGCCCAGGGGACAACACCCTGTATCCTTCATTGAAGACACATCTCTGATGTGTTGCAATTGCGAGTGATCTGCATACAAAACAGTAACTGGATGCAAGTCCATTAGACCCAACAGTACAAAAGTAACATCTTCTGTCATGCTCTACCTTAAAAAGTGTATTGTTCTGATCTCCAAATTAAATCAATGTTACAGTCGACATTAATTTCAGCTTCTCTTCTAAACAGAATTACTGCAACTGTGACCGATAATTGTCAGAAATGAAAAATAATGGGTGTGTAATTATGTAACCTTTCAACAAATAATGATCGTATCTTTTTTCTCTCTCTCTCTTGTTTTTCCAGTGCATGTTTCTTGCAGTGCGTTTGTTAAACCTCTTCTGAAAAATCCCCAAAAATGTTAATGTCGTGGAAAACTTTTAGTTTGATGTAAACCAAATAATTTACATCGCTGACTTTTTGAAATCCAAAGACTGGCTGTCAATTTCAGAACTGGTTATTAAATCAGAATGCTGCCAGTGCACAGGTAGTCTCTGCTTGACAAGTGTAGGTGGTAATCACGTTGGATGGCATTATGTAATTTAAAAATAAACTTTCAGGACTAGCAGACATCACGTCATTACATAAGAGCAGTGCATTGCGTAAGAGTGGGGAAAGAATGTGGCACCGAACAAAGTCAGCGATTTTTATCCTGCTCAAATGATTATCAAGATGGTGGTCATCTCCAATGTACAGCCCCCTGAACCCGTGGTAGAAATTCCACTTTCCCATGGCGGAGTCGAGTATCCTTACATAAAATAATAACCACTGTTGATTTCCCCACAACGAAGTGGTATTCATTGCAAATCGACCCCAGTGGGATGATGGGCCAAGTCAACCTCCAACCAGGATTTTAATTGGCTACCGTCCAATTGAGATTTGCTCGCTCTACAGTTGCCATGCTAGCTGGCACAGTTCACTCAAATACATGATATGCAGGCGCAGTGCGACGTGGAAGGCTGGGAAAGAACTCCGGGACACTAGGATCACCTGATGCTACATTGAAATGACATTCTGTAGAAATATTCTGTCGTTCCAGGTTACCATTTGGGAGGCGCTCACAAACAGCAAGCCCGGCACCCACCCACTGTCTTGCAACGAGGGAAACCATGAAAGGTATTGTGTCATTTGTGTGACCTCTGACCTTGTACAGCTCCGCTCATCTTTTCCACCCTGTGCTCAACCACCACAACTGAGGGTCAAAACACTTTTCTTTCCGCTTCGTCCCCCACATTGCCCAAAGCTTTTTGAAATCCATCCCATGGGTCTCTCCCCCCCCCCCCACCCCCGAGCACTTTATAACCTTTGCTCAAGTCAAGGAGCGTTTTTTTTCTCTTATCTATTACAAATTTGACAGCGCCGTTGTGTTGTTGTCCACCTGACGGTTTTTTGGGGGCCTTTGAAGTCTGCACGCAAGCAACTGTGTTTACAATAAAGGGGGGGGGGGGATCCACTGCTGGATGAAGGCCTCCTCTCCACGTCGGGGGTTGTTTGGCCATACTTCACCACGCGCTGGTCAGCGCAGGTTAGTGGAGCAGGAGGGGGGGGGGCACAACTTAAATCCCCCTCCATCCACCCAGCAACATACAGGCAAAAGGTACTGTACGAACAGAGTCCATCGACAGATTTGGACTAGAGTGTGGGTCCTCGCCCCTCTTCTCGAGACGTTATTTCCAGTGTGGAAGACCACCAGGTCAAACATCCCCCCCAGAGAGAGAGATTAACTCTCTCTGGGGGGGATGTTTGACCTCTCTCTCCGAGTTCCATCCAGCGGCGTGAGCCCGTCTGTCAGCAGTGGCGTGAGAGCAAGACGAATCGCAGGGGCTGCACCTTCATTCACCCTTCATAACCGTGCCCGCGACACCTGTGCACAGGCTCCGAACAAAGGCTCAGCAGGTCAAGAACAGCGCGGCTTGTACGGCGGATGGCAGCGGCAGGAGCAGGAGCAGCAGCAGCAATAGCATCAGCAGCGGTACAAGCAGCAGCAATCCTCTCCCGAAAACCAGCCGCAGCCGAATCCTGTCTGCAGGTGGCAGCAACAGCCCTTGCCGCATCTCCTCGTGGGTCAGCAACTACAGCCCCTGCAAGCTGCACTTTCGAAGCGGCGGCAGCGGCGGACGTAAAATATCCATCGTGGCCAACAGCAGCTGCGCCCGCGTTCTGACTGCAGGGGGCAGCGCTCAGAGCAGCCCTCGACGTGTGTCGGCAGAGGGCGGCACGAGGGACGGCGGCACCCGTCGAGCATCGATCGAGGCCCGCAGCTGCAGCAGCAACAGCAGCAGCAGCGTTCAAGAGCTGCCCATGCCGAGCAGCACGGGCAGCTCGCGCCGGGTGTCCGCGGAGGGCAGCGGCGCAGAGAGCCCGCCGCGGGGTGGCGGTGGCAGCGGCAGCGGCGCACGGGACCCGGGGCACGCCGGGCAGCGGAGGGCAGCTGACGCGGAGTAAAGGGGGGCAGCCGTTGTGGGATTTGAGGGCCTGGTGGCCACCAGGTGTACCGTGTAAAGAAATGTGCTCACTCACACTCCCCGTGGTTGGCCTTTACTGATATCGCGCTCTGCGTTTTATGCTGCAGCTCTGGTTATGGTTATTGTCTCGGTGGTTTTTTGTTTTTGTTGTTGTTGACAATCACGTTCACGTTTTCAGAATAATGTAACAACAACAAAGTGGCTTTTTAAATGCTGTTTCGTTTCTTACGGCACTTTTAGCCAGCACTTCTCGTAGTTTGCACTCGTTGTTGTGTAAAAAAATTGAAATAATTCTTGATAGAGGTGAAATGCAGGTGCGTTGACACCCCCAGTGTGGGTGTGTAACCACCAGTAGAGTGACCACCGTCATAAACATTCACATTGGCTGCCACCTTTTCCTGACTTTCCCACGATTGTGCCACTTTTTGAGGTACCTGATCCTGGGAAATCTTTAAGTCTACATACCCAGGACATCAAGAGTCGTCATTGCTTTTGTCAGTTGCCTGATCGTCGACGGACAAGAAGGATGACATACACACACCACTAAACAGAAAGACACTACCCATGTCCCAGATTCTCTGGATTATAACATGCACTTACCCCCCCCCCCCTTTTGTATTTAAAAGCAAAATTTGGGGGGGGGGGCGGGGTGGCGTGCGCTATGTATTTGAGTCTTTGTGCGCTTATCTGTGTGACCAGATTCATCTGACCTTTTTGGACAACGGGCACACGTTTTTTGGGCGAGGCTTTCTTCCCGGAGCATCCTATAGTCCAGAGAATTACAGTCGTGCACTCTTGTGATGCGACATTGTGAGATGTATCATCCTTCGTGCGACGTCCTGTGTTTTGTACCTCGGGAGGGTGACAACCCTATTCAATTCTCAAGTCCCCATCTCCAGGAATTTTGTATCTTAATTTCAAATCCACCGGTGTCTAAATTTTCTAGACCCACTGTAGTTAAATCCCGTGTGGTGCATTGGGACTGTTTAGCCACGAGTCCTGGACCTCAGTGTCTGCAGCCTTAGGGAATCCTCAGCAGTACCACTGGCCACAACCAGCCAGGTGCCTCAACTGCAGAGTGAGTGGCTCGCAATCAGAAGGTTTGAGTTCAGATCCTAGATTTGAAGTTTTCGTGACTGCAAGGATTCAGTAAAGTCACGTAGGTAAAAAAATGTAATAAATGAAAACAATTCAATGAAATCACGACGTTTCGGGCGCAACACAAGCGTCCTCCTTCAGGTGGGGACAACGTAGCGAACGCACAACCTAAGCGGTTGTTTTCATTTATTTTAATTTTTTACCTACGTGAATTTACCGAAAAAAAACAAAGAGTATAGTTGAGATCCTGGTTGGAGGTTGACTCGATCCCATCATCCCTCCGGCATCGATAAAAGGAGTACCACTTTATGGGGGAAGTTAACGGTAGGCTTCTTCTATGTACAGACTTGCCCTTGCCATAATAATGAGGAATTTCCACAACTGGCTCAAGGCTGTAAACAGGAGCTGAGCAACAAATCAATGCCTTGACTTTGACCACTGCTCCAACCACCTAACATACGTCAGAGACATTGGGGTTTTGGTGCAAGTCCGCTGCAAATCACCTCGCGTTTGCGATATACAGTACTGTACACTGGAACTCTAAGCAACGTGGCAGCCACCTCTTTTGAGCTGAAATTACGTAATTAGATTTGCACTTATGTAATTGTAAAAAAAAACCGTTCAATTTAAGGCATTATTGCGTAGTTAGTAGTAGTACATAGTGGATTATTATTATTTGTTGTGGCTATAAGCATTTTTTGTTATGAATTATTGTAATGTCACCATGAAAAAGTTATGTTACATATACAGTGCTGATTCAGCGAGGGACTTTGCAGGGCAGTCCCACAAACTTCAGATGTACAGTATTTTAACCAGTTGGGATTGTAATTCAGATAAACCCTATTACCCATAAGAAAGATATGCTCCAACTACCGCAGTGTCGGACGTGCCGAGACGATCCAACTGTTTCATCCGTGCTGGGATGATACTGATGGTGCATTACGTTTTTTGTGTACGTGTCAACCCATTAATTAAATCCACAAATAAGCCATATTTTCTAAAACTACAATTACCTTCAAAGTGACACCCCCACGTGTTTCACGAGGATTATTTTGACCGAGGTCAAATTTGTGGAACCTGCCCCGATGCTTTATAACATGTACATATTTTACCATGCTCGTAATACCCTTTATACAATGCACCTATAAGGCTGACACTCATAAGTAATTGCTGTATTTTGTTATGACATCAATAACATTACACAAAATATTCCTTTTTGTTCACTTGACATTTTGGCTTCATCCCATAGCCAGCGGCAATTTCAGTAGCCGACAATTTAATGAGCTAATTAAGCAATTTGTAAGACATTCATACAATAATTCCTGTTAAGCGTCCCATAAAACCAACTGACAGGGGTACTGCCGATTATTTACAGAGCTCCGCTGTGTCCTTAGCTGTCACCAGATCTGTTTTACGTGTAAAAATCTATTTCAGGTTAAAGCGAAGAAATGTGTGTTTTAAATGTGTAGTTTACGTGCACTTACTCCTACCATTACCACATTTATGCCTCGTTAAACGCCGTTGGGGTTATGCACTTGCGTTTTTCTTTTTTAAAGCCACAATGGAACGATCTTCACAAACACTTGCCGTGTTCTTAAACAGCGATGCGACGATGCATTGAATCATCAATTCATATAGCTTCTTAAGTTGACAAAACATCCATCGAATCACGTGTGCAAGAATGTCCCCCCCCCCCCCATGTGTATATGTTGTATGTAATGAGTTCATGTAGCCCCCTGCAGTGACTCATAGCCGCTACATTCATCACAATGCATCCAATAATCTCCAGAATCATGACAATGTGCGCAGTCATCCTGACAATTATTAGAATTGTTACGCCTTCAATGGCAGCTTCATGAGCACGGCCTATGATCACCTACAATAATAACAACCACCCATCTTTGCCAGTGTTTGATCATATGTGGGTGTCTCTAATTATGTCCAAATCAGAATATTCTGTTCATAAACATCGGATCCACATCAACTGCTCCAATTAACAAGCCACTGCTTTTCTTTAACCCTACGCCTATAACCTAACTACCCCATCGTGGGTCTCGTAGAACATCGTGTACATCATGATATATCTACTGCCGGATGAAGGGTTGCATTATCAAATAGATCCTGCAAAAGACTTAATTGAATATAATAACAAATTTCACAATATTGGCAAGTTAACGTTCAAATGAAACTCAGGAGGTGCCTTGTGCTCTGGTCCTTCCCGACTATGGAGAGGAATCTGACTTGGTGGAAATAGATGCAGTCATCCAAGCTCTCACAAACAGAGGCCTAAAAAAAAAATATAAAGCAGTTATAAAAATTAAAGCAAAGTATCCTCCCCATAGAGGTTAGTCAGTTTAACACGTAGGCTTTCGCGACCAATATTATTCATAATCAACGTTTTTGGGTTTAGATCGCGTTATTTATAAATGTCTCGTAACCCTCCACCACCCGACACGGCCAATCAGTAAAAAAGTGTCACGTTGACAAAAAACAAATAGTTCACTGCTTTAGCCCACCGGTGTGTTGAAGCGTGAAACCACAACATTTACAATTTGAGTACGACGTTTCGCTGGTAATTGCATGCTGGATGCAGATTGTAAATGTTGTGGTTTCACGCTTCAACACACCGGTGGGCTAAAGCAGTGAACTATTTGTCTTTTGTCAACGTGACACTTTTTTACTGATTGGCCGTGTCGGGTGGTGGAGGGTTACGACACATTTATAAATAACGCGATCTAAACCCAAAAACGTTGATTATGAGATATAATTAAGAAAGCAACAAAATAAGCATCTGAAGCTAATTCCGAGAGAGGCATGATTATATCAAAGTTATTGACGGAGACATTTATAAATAACATGTACACAGCCCTATTCTGTACAGACATCTGCTGTGCCACATAGAAGAGGTCGGATAATTCAATCCCCCTGGCAAGTTTGTGAATGGTCACGATTCGATTAAAGAATCAATTCATTTTCAGGACACTTTGTTTTGGAATGTGTCCTGCAAAAAATATTTTCTGCACACGATTTCTGATCCGAGAGAGAACAACTGTGCGAGGTTTCAAATGGGCCTGTTCGTGTCATCACACAGGGTACCGATAGCACATTTGGAACAAATTGTAAAGAAATTAAAAACACCAACTTTATTTCTTAAAGAAAAAGACTAAGTTTTGTTTAACGTTAAGAATAATAGCACCACTAAGTGGCTGCAGGAGTGAAATAAACGCCACTAAATAAAACAATCGCAAAAAAATAAAAGCTTTGATTCTTACGGATGATTCAGTGCACATAATGTGAGCCCAAGGAATATATATTATATGGATGATTCGATTCATAATCGTTCCACCTCGACTACGTGCGCCCGCACACTGCCACGTTTTTATAGCTGGAGAGCGTTTACGTTTTGGGTAAGACCGTATGGTCCGATCCTAAAATGTTTCTCTCCCACTCACGCCTCTTGGGTTACCGTCACATAGCCAGGCAAGATCCATGCTACAGGACTGGGGTGATAAAGAAATGTAAATATTGGTAGGGCCGAAAATAATATCGGAGTAAAATCTCTTACTCGGAGCATACGAAGCTGACCCACAATGCCTTTTTAATGCTGCTCGATCTGTAATATTAAGTCAAAAAGTGAGATTGTTGCATCAAATTAGTTTCGAGATTCTAAAATATTGCACAACTTTGAGTTGGATGTGGCGGCTTTGGTAAACCGTTTTGTTTTTCGTTCAACGTGGCTGAATGCTATTTGGTGGTAACTGTTGCATAATAACCAGTCGAAAATACTAAAGACATAAATTGTGTGTCTGGCAGAATTTATGTACGACCTGCAGTGGCATTTCTACACAATGTTTTGTGTGAGAAAAAAAAGTTCTCCGCACAACGTCAATTTCGCTGAATGAACAACTCTACATTCGTACTATTGATGGAATAGTTAATACACAACAATAATAATGTTTTGTAGAGTTCGACGTATATTCAAAACACATTTCGTAACATTAACAGTTACACTTACAAATATTTGGTATATGGGGTAACTAAGAAGAGCCTAAAATCTAGGGTAGTAAGACTGCCAAAGTATTACAATGAATACCACAAACTGACCCTAAACAACACAAGCAACCGTTATCATATGGTGGAAAAAAAATAACTCGCACTCGTCAACAACACTGCCTTAAAAATAATATATATGTTCGGCAACGTTTCAGGCAATGGCCCTTCTTCATAGCACATGTGGCAATTTACATAAAGCAATGTCTCCACCATTTCGCCTTCGATATTCCAGTGACAAATTTGGACATGATCGTTGGACAACAAAACCAGTGGTAGATGTCAAAAATGAAACAGCATAAAGTATAACGAATACAATTGTTTCGGTCTCGATAAAAGCCAGTGTTTTAAAACACTGAATGAATTTTACACTTCAGTAAATATCGATGGGTAAAACAATTGCATGACAAGCAACGCCTCACTTCAATTTCACGCCCTCCGACATAATTCTGCGGCCACCACCGGTTTTGTACTTTTTTGCACTGTGGTTATTAAAGCACACTTGCACCAGGGACATGACTGTTATTTGGTTTTATGACTATCCGTTTTGCGTTCATCCGTCACGCGAAATATTTTGTTAGCTGCCTGAGCCGAGTCTTAGCTTAAGTGAATTTTGATGTACACATTTCAAACATTGGCCAGTGCTTAAGCCAATTTATTTTTTACTTAACTTTCGTGACTGCAGGAATTTATATTATTGGTTCTTTAGGTAAAGTCAAGTAGATAAAAATAATAATAAAAACCACGACGTTTCGATCGCAACACAAGCGGTCGTCATCAGGAAATGGGGGTTATAGCCTCCAAAGGCAAACTGTTTATAAAGGTTTAAAATGGGCATAGCCCAAGTGTCAGCAGCATGGGTGGGGCAGCTGTGAGTGATGGTCAACGACGGCGTTGGTGGTGGGTTTCCACCAATTAAAAAGGGCTGCCAGGTAAAAATGTGCATGTTAATGTAGGATTGGAGAGCAGCCTCCACGGCGAGCGTGCTGAGGTGGCTATGTTAATGTGAGAGATTAGCATGTTAATGTGAGAGATTAGCATGTTAATGTGAGAGATTATCATGTTAATGTGAGATCGCAGAGTCGCCGCCACGCCGAGGTCGGCGTGCGGAGGTGGCTGTGTTGGTGTGAGAAATTTAACAGGTTAAATTTTTTTACTTGGCAGCCCTTTTAATTGGTGGAAACCCACCATCAGCGCCGTCGTTGACCATCACTTACATTAACATTAGCTGCCCCGCCCATGCTGCTGACACTTGGGCTACGCCCATTTTAAACCTTTACTAGCAGAAGTACCCGGCGTTGCCCGGGTGAAAAAAATATTTCTTAATAACCTTACATATATACACAGATGGGCTGCTACCCCTGCCCCCCCCCCCCCCCCCCAGCCACGATCTCCTCGGCCGCTGTGCAGTAATATGTACGGCCTATAGTGTGGTGGGGTGTCGAGGCCTAGTACCGTGCAGAGCCTCCGGCCTCGCCTAAATTGCCCACCCGGCTGAGGCTGGGTACTGGGGCCGTTACCCCCCCCCCCCCCCCCCCGCGCTACAATAATACTGTCTAATCGCTATAATTTTATTATCTACCGACCCTATAATAGTAATTGCACACATTGGGGTGGGGGGGGGGGGGGGAGTGAAGAGGACGTGAAACTTTGATGAATTTACCTCAGAGTCGCGTGTTAATGCGTGCGCATATTTTTAACGGGAATTAAAAATGGCGTCCACCCCGCAGCGAATGCGTCGCTACCCGTTGCCAGGGGCAACCGCCGTGGAAAACCAAACGGACCAATTGTGTCTCGCAAATCCCTCACATTTCGTCCAATGAAACTGCGTATGGTCCGGCGACACACAGACAGATTTGCGATTTTATATATATATAGATAAACAGTTTGCCTTTAGAGGCTATAACCCCCTTTTCCTGATGACGACCCACTTGTGTTGCAATCGCAACGTCGTGGGGTTTTTTTCTATCTACGTGACTTTACCGAAAGAACCAAAGAATATACTTTTTTTATTTAAAATCCAACCACTTCACAATAAAATGTGGCACACTTGAAGTAAATGTGTGAGTGCTATGTTTATAATCACGTTTCACTTTGGAAAATAAACATTTTTGCAATGCGATTTCAGTTTCCCGTCTGGGCCTCTGCTGTCAGTTTGAATTGTGCGACTGTCCAGTGTGAACCCTGTACACGTTTGGGCCACTACGGTCATCCATCCCACACACAGACACGACAGATTCTTCAATCCGTGGGGGTAGGGGAAAACCGTGGTGTCCCAAACAAGAACTTTATTGAAGACCTTGAGAGAACCGCAGATCACCGGCACCAGTGTGAGATTCTTGTTTGGAGACCCAACGAAGGAACAGCCCCGGGTTCCCTCTGCTGCCCCCACGACAGTGGGGACCGCTCTCAACAACCACGTCCCAACAACAACAACACCACGCGCAAGGCGGTGTGGATATTCCCTCCAGAGATGGAATGATCTGGGGGGGGGGACTCGTCAAACTGCGAATGCTGTGAGGTACAAACCATAAGGCGTATATCACCGATGACTGCCCTAATACAAACGCATGTATTCTGACCAGAGCCGGCCCAGCCACTAAGCGACCCTTGCAATTGCAAAGAGCCCCATGGCCAGCAGAGGGCCCCCTAGAGTCACTGCTAGCTCGTGGGTGAAAAAAATCATACATCAAAGGGGCCTCCAACCAAATTTTGCTTAGGGCCCCCAAAGGTCTAGGGCCGGTTCTGATTCTGACGTAACAAGCGGACTCCACTGAGCTATGTATGCATGTATGTATGTTGAACTTCTTTCGCACCGTACGTAGCCAACCGTGGTAACCGGAGGTGTGGGGGAATGGCAACAAACTAAACACAAGAAATTAGTTTTCAATTCATAGGTTCCAGTGGCTTCCTAATAAATACAATATTCTGATAGAACGAGCCGTCTATTCCACTCAGCTATCCCAAGACTCAACGCGTACTCTGGTGGAACAAGCCGACTCCGCTCAGCTACCTCGGATGCAATGGAATGGCTCACAACATCCAACATACAATTATAGCCTGGTGCTTTACTTTCAAATCCCATACGAAAGAAGGTGAATCCATTATTAAAACGGGCAGACTATCTGTAAATATAAACAAACGTCTACATTAAACATTGACTAAAATATACACGAAGTTCAAACAAGCACTGCACTTAATTCTAGATTTGAAGCTTTCGTGACTGCAATGATTCATATTCATAGGTTTTTTCGGTAAAGTCACATAGGTAAAAACATTAAAAAATAAAATAAAATAGAAATAAAAATCACGACGTTTCGGAGGCCACACAAGCGTCCGTCTTCAGGTGGTACCGTACTTGATACAGCTGTCGTGGCTGTGACGGTACCACCTGAAGACGGAAGCTTGTGTTGCCTCCGAAACGTCGTGATTTTTATTTTTATTTTATTTTACTTTTTAATGTTTTTACCTACGTGACTTTACCGAAAAAACCTAAGAATAAGCACTGCACTAACAATCGTATTGCATAACTACAAGTCAGTATAGAGGAGACACTTTCAAAATTACTGTACAGCACACATGTTTGGCTGTTAAATGTTCAACATAAATGACCAAACCGTGTGCCGATCGAACAACTGGCATACCCGTGGATTTACACAGCTTGACGGGACAGGCTGGAGTGGCGGTGGATTTAAGAAACTTGCTCGTCACTTCAACTGCATGGGAAGTCATAAATAATTGCACCACGTCATTAGCCCTTGTTTCTGTGTATACAGGCAAACAAGCAATTTTTGTATTTTTGTAAATGTATATTTTTTAGTGGTCTAGGGACTTAAGACCCTCGGCTTAAACAGTGACGAGGCAAGCCGGCCTTGAGCTACCAGTGGGTTCCGCTTGCATTTCCATTCCGAGACACTCGTAGATAACTGGACCAAACAAACCGTGTTAAGTATTCTACACCCCGAGCCGTGTGCTATTATATCTGAACTCGCCCCACCTATCATTGCCGACGTTTAGCCAAATGGAATCGGGGGTGGGGGGGGGGGGGTCTATCCCCTGATACTGGCACACGCTCGCACGGTTGGCAACGAGGTGGGTGGGCAAATTGCAACTTGGTAGTGAATTTCCATTTGGCCAGCGTGCATCTTGCGTGTGTACGTGTGTTGCTAAGAAGACGGCGTGAATGAGCCGACGGGTGTTGCCAAGGGGGGGAAGTGCAAGTGGCGGGCTCGGGGGGGAGGGAGATCGAGAGGGAGAGAGGGAGAGGGGACGATCGCTGAGAACGCAAAACAGACGCACGGACGCACGGACGCACGCACAACCGCGCCAAGGCACACGGGGTGGGGCGCGCGCCACGATTAGAGGGCATAGCCGCCGTCGGGCAAACATCACCACAAACCACCACCACCACTAAATACCATCATCTCCATCCTCCATATCCCATCGCCCATCACTCTCCATCCGGCGGAACGGCGCATTCGCCCGGCGTGCGTGAGACGCGTGCGTCCGTGCGCCCGTCACCAGGGACACGGCAGACAACAGCCGCGCGCTGGGATTGTCATCCGTGTCGCTCGGTTCGCCTCTCCTCCTCCCCCCTATTCATCCACCCACCCACCGCACTCGCCAACCCAGCCTCGGCTGCAGGCGAACTGTGGTGGCTGCGTAACCGTCAAGTGGCCCGGCAAGCGCAGTGATTCAGGTAAGAAGATTTTGCGGCGTTGTGTACAAGGTTATTGTTCTTCTTGGTTCTTTCGGTAAAGTCACGTCGAAGGAAAAATAAAAAGATCATAAAATAATTCTCACGACGTTTCGGTCACAACGCAAGCAGCCGTTCTCAGGTGAAGAACAGGTCTGTCTTTCCGACAGATCTGTTCTTCACCGACAGACCTGTTCTTCACCCGAGGACGGCTGCTTGCGTTGTGGCCGAAACGTCGTGAGAATTATTTTATGTTTTATTTTTATTATTTTATTACTTCCCTTCTACGTGACTTTACCGAAAAAACCAAGAAGATGAATCCCTGCAGTCACGAAAGCTTTAAATCGAATTTTAATGTTATTGTTGTTATTATTATTATTATTGTTGAATGGAACGGTGAGATCGGCCGTGCCTGTCTGTGGCCATCACGAGCGGGAGGTGATATCTGAACCGGTCCTGGCCTCCACCCCGTGTGTGTGTATGTTGAACTTCTTTCGCACCGTACGGAGCCAACCGTGCTAATCTCCTTCAGCAACTCACACCGACCAGCGTGGTGAAGTAAGGTCAAAAACCATCATGACTGGCACCTTGGCGAGGCCTTTCATCCAACAGTGGATTGACAGGTTTTTTTTATACCGTATATATACACTTTTAAAAATTACAAATACGCCTTTTTGAGTATAAAAAACTGCAATAAAATGTACATTTCTTAACAAGTCATGGGATACACTCACACAAAATGTAGGCCTATTGTATGAATACACGCAGGCGTGGTATTAGCATTAGTGCAGCTTCGGACAGGGAATGCAAATCTAGATAGGCGTGTGAACGTGCCTTGTAATACAATACATACATTCTGGTTTGGAGACAAAGCGCGCATGTTATTACGCAGTTTACGCCGGACTCCACAGTTTCGGGTTTGGCGCAATCAGCTCCATTTCTGTTCGTGTGCTGTTTCTTCTTTTGCTCACACGCAAGCCATGATGTGGCCCGGCGGTCGATAATACAGTGTGTGTGTCCAGACAACTCGCTGCTCCAGCATCTACACATGTTGATATATGGGGGAAGCTACATCTCGGTAGTGGTGTCCCATCTGACAATATTCCCCGGGGCCTTAGAAATATGGGATTTACACCGCTTAGCTCAGTGATGTAAAAGAGGAGATGGACCACCACCCCAATTATTTGCCTGTCCCCGACACCCACCGTGAATTTTCCTGGCACGACAACTGAACAATCCTTGGACGGTGCAATCGGAAACCGGAGCGACCAAGAGTATTTCACGGGGCCCCTTTGTCAATAACCCTCCTGGATGTTGGCCACCGAAAGACTTGTGGTCTTGGTGGGGGGGGGGGGGAGGTGTTTGGCCATACTTCACCATACTGGTCTGTGTGGGTTGGTGAGGGGGTTGGTGAGGGGGGAGGGCCCTGCGCCAGATTTCACTGACAACTGATGTTAGCCGCGACTAGGAAACACATGAAAGAAATGCAGGTCGCTGAGTACGTAGCGGAGCACACTGACCACCACTCCACCGCCCCCCCACCCCACCGCATCGATGGACACTCGCTCCCAAGTGTCATCGCTGTCTCTGAAATCGCTTTTGTGTTCATCCCAGTCGCTCACTGTCTCTAAAAACCTTCTAGCTTTACACATAAATTATTCACAAAGGTGAACGGATCGTACGCGGTTATCAGGTTTCCAGCTTATTTGTGTTTTGGTTTTTATTTCAAACTAGTTCATGAAGCCTGTCTTTGCCAGGCAAACGTTTGCAATACATATAGTAATGAGCCTATGATATTTTAAAAATGTTATCGACGATAGGACACTAATGTGTATTTTTCCCACAAAAAATAATTGTTGACGACTTGATTCAACTTGTTATATTTAAAGACGTATCCACCGGAAACCGCTCAGATTCCATTCTTTTTTATGAGAAAGAACAAACATCAATTAGTTTAATAGTCTATGGGGGGGGGGAAGCTCCTATATTTTACCGCTTTCGAATTATTCAGATTTGAACATGGTAAAATGTGTATTTTTTTTAGTTAAAAACCGCTTGAATCCAAAGTATAAAAAAAGATGGAACAATGTTTCTCGCTTTAATTGTATTTGCTGTTCAATGCTCTATCAAACTACAAAACCCGCAATATTATATTTTGAACGGTTTCTGAATGACATGCACAAACATGTTTATGGGGCACTTAAAATCGAGATTTGGGGGCCTTAAAATGAAAAATCTCAGATTTTCAGATTGTTCCTGTTGTTTGTGTCCAAATTTCAGCTTTCTACATTGTCGGGAAGCACCGTAGAGTTTTTTGAGACATACAGATGAAGTTATTTATTTATATACATAGATGACACCAACTTATTCATTCAAAGGTCTTTCATTTAGGGACATCTGAAAAATATATAACATATATACGAGGCATGTGCATTTTATATTTTTGTAAACATTAGAGACATTTTCAGATACGAGATTTCGTTCATTGCGCGTGCCATGCTAGCAATATGATAAGCGCTCCTGCCTATTTGATACGAATGTTTATCTTCCAGCATTGCTGGTACTGTATTCCCTTTTTCAATAGGGTTGTTTGGCAAATGCCACGTAACGAGCGTTTTGCATGTCGGAGAAAATAACATCCGCCATGAAAACTCACGCATACGAGGGGAGTAACGACTCAAAGGCCCACGCGCATACGGATTCACAAAACCATTTGCTGTGCGGTTGCTACATGTCTTGATTTTCAATAAATCGTCTTTTTAGGCGGATGCCCTGGGTCATATGCAAAAGTGTGCCTGCGACATTACAAGGCCCGATTTCTGTCAGTTGTGAAATAATAATGCGCCACTCATGACAACGCATCAACATTTAGTTCTCCCCTCTTCTGGTAACGTGAGTTTTCAATCTCCCCATTTATTTTCGTGGGTCTTTTTTTTTTTGCACCTCAGGAGTTGGCAACCCACCCTTTCAACTCGACGGTTATGGGAGTATCAAAAGTATACTTGACTTTTTTTATTTCGAAAAATATTTTACCTGCAAGGGTTTCCAGATTTTCAACGGTGATCCACCAATCCTTGCCTCCAAAGCGCTAATCACTCTCAGAGAGAGAGAGAGAAATGAGTCGTGGAAAAAAAAAAATCACAGACGAGCGGCAAAGGTAGCCAAGACCCGGCACCAACAATTGTCCGAACTGTGTAGTCCTATATTGGGGATGGTTTGGCCACCTCCAAAAATAAGTGTGCCACCACGCTTGATTTCAACCAAACCTTCCCCTGTGGTCCGGCACGGCTCTAGCGCCTTGCAGAGTGAAATTGACGAATAACATAATTTGCCTCCGATTGCAGCCTCGCGGTGAAGAGTGGCAGTTCCGCCCACACAAAACGTGACATGTTGCAAAGGTGCTGACGCCATAGGCACCAGCGCGCCCGCGCGCAGCCCCAATTATAAATCAGCGTGGCTGAGGAGCGCTCGAGCGGAACGTTAATAACTGCAGCCCGCCGCTCTGTGGCCTCCGAGGCTATGCCACGCGACCGCGTGATGGAGGTGTCTGGGTCTCTCTGGCCGAAATAACCATATGGACCCTGTACAATGGGTGGTTGAACAATCCGTACGCCCGGCGTAGAAAGCAATGACGGACCTTGATGGGAGAAAAAAAAAAAAACCCAGCCCACGTATCTCGACATAATTCCCTTGAAGTGCAGTGCACTCGGTCCGTTGATGTTCAAAGGCTTTCATTCCCACAAGGAATAATGAGTTGTCAGGCGTTATTTAATTATTATTCGATCCAGATTTCAATGCAAGCTTTCTTCCTCTCTACATTTCAGTTCCACATAAAAACGAAATTACGTTTTTAAACACCTCTAAATTATATTCTTGGTTCTTTCGGTAAAGTCACGTAATAAAATATAGTAAAAATACATTTTTATTTTTTAAAAAATTGTTATTTTTTATTTCCTATCTACGTGACTTTACCGAAAGAACCAAGAATATGAATTCCTGCAGTCACGAAAGTTAAGTCAAAACCTCGAAATTAATGACAATTGTATAATATATCGATATTGAAATTGGTAATAAAAGCAATCATTCCCATGCATAAGTGGAGGAGGGGGGAGTAGAAACAGAGCATTTCGTTCAGTATTGTCGATGTACTTGCTTCTGAAGTGAGAAAAACATATATAATGATTTTTGTTAAAAATACATTACATTTTTAACTGATATTTTGTTTTGTAGAACCACACCTTCGAGGTTGGGTCATGGAATTGTCAAACTCAATGGCCCATCGTAGCCATGGGATACAATGTGTAGAATGAGCCAGCCTGTGTGTGTGTAGTCGTTAAGTATGCCCGTTGTTGATACGGTGCTGCAGGATCAACCGAAAACAAACACACTGTGGACGTGCAGTAGCTTTCTAAGTTCTCTCGCACAAAGCAAGGGGCCACACAAACGTAGACGGACGGGAGTGCAGAACACACATCCTCTGTGTCAGCTGACATTGACGTCCTGATAAACAATGCCTGCCGATGCCAAACGAGTCACGTTCAAGGACATGTCGGCCTATGCTAGTGCTATATGAAGCTATACAGCCCTGAAATATCTTGCTGACGCCACTGCCGATGGTAGGCCCCTCCACTGCGAGGAGCTCGAGAGGGACCCCCTGTGTGGGATATTTTGGCTAACTCTTCCACCCACTTTTTGACGCAATCGACTGTCAAAATCATATCCTGGCACCACCGTTTACCAGTCACGTGGATGCAGAAGAGAATCTGTCGAAATGGCGGGCGCGTCTACTGAGATCGGATAACAGCCGAAACGTATTTAAAACACGACGTGCAGCTAAAAACGGGCAGCGACTTTCATTGTTACTCCCACCGACGGAATTCACCATGGTCATCGATATTGTTCTGCTGCGGTGCGATTTAACGCGGAGCTCTGAATGACACATGCCGGGTGTGCATGCAGCTGCCTCGCGATTATTTATAGGCGTGTGCTAGAGTGCGGCTTGCTGACGCTCACTTTCTGGGACCGTGAGCACTGCATGGGGGCGCCGCGGTGGCGAGATGTTAACTACCTCGCCTGGTACACAAGAGGTTGTGGGTTCGATCCCGACCCCCGACCCCTGACGTCTGTATATTTGGAATTTGCATGTTCTCCACGTGGTCGCGTGGATTTTTCTCCGGGTCCCCCGGGTTTTCCCTCCACATTTAAAAACATGCGTTTGGAGTATTTGGTTGAAAAAATGTCCACTTGATAAGCCACTTAGTTGAGCTATCATTTGTGGCCTGATCGCTTCTGAAAATAGCTATATAGCTCAGTGGGCCTTATTAATAAAATAAAAAATAGTTTAATGTAGCATGTACGTATGAGGCTGCCCTCTTACGAGCCTCTTCATCATTCCCAATTTTCATGGCTGGCCTTTGGGCTTTTACTAAATGTGAATAATAAAAATAGTCAATCCACAATCATGTGGGCTGTGTTTGACCATACTTCACCACACTGGTCAGTGTGGGTTGGTGGAGGCAGACAGCAAACAAGTGGGAGCAAGGGAGGCTGGCTACACATGCAATAATAATTATTTAATAAACATATCGTGTTGTATATTACAACGTAAAATACAATAACGTTATAATACGTCAACATAATTTAGGTTTTCTAGGTCAGGCGTAGCCCAGGTACCAGTTCAGATACCACTCGCCCACTAAAGTTGGCCTGGAATCGAACTTAGAGTTCACATAGCAAAGTGAGTGAACCTTTCGGCGCCATGAATGTGCTTAAAACCCTCCAGACGCGCGCTCCCACCGACTGGTGACACTCCACCCAGACCCAGCCACGTGACAGAAGAGAAGCAAATATTTACGATGGTGACCTCATCTCAACAGCGAGCCTGCACCCAGTGACGTCATTCACCGGCACACCCAGATAAATACGTCTACCCCAACAGTACTAATTCATAGGTGTGTGTCTATGTAATACGAACATTCTAGATTTGAAGCTTTCGTGACTGCAAGGATTCATATTCTTAGGGGTTTTTTTTCGGTAAAGTCACGTAGGTACCTACGTGACTTTACCGAAAAAAGAAAAAAACCTAAGAATATAATACGAACATCTCAAAAAGTGGTGCATGACGTACAATGGTCATCTACAAAATGCAAGGGGCGGGGGGGGACAACTGTCCACCTCCACACTCCCTTCCCGAGTGATGCCTCTGATGTCATCTGTTGAGAATATGACCTCGAAACAGCTGCGATGCCTCGTAACTCAAAATGGGAAACGCCATTGGTTAAATTGAAACGGCAGATCCACAGGAGCATTTTAAACCGGGGGCGTCATCCGTAAATCTCCTGCAAAGAGGAGAGGAGGGGGGGGTTCCGTGCCGTCTAGCCACTCAGCCGGACTGGATCCTCAAAACCCGGTGCGCCCCGCAGCTCAATTGCAAGCCTCCCAAGGGCACGCGGACCGAATATCATCCGGCAGCCCATCTCATCGTGTGGCCCACCCGCGTTTAAATCACGCGAAGCATTAAACACCCCTGCACCCTTTTTGTTGTTGACGCGCGACACCTAGGAGCCTGGACAACAGCTGACCACTTTATGGCGTACGGATGAGAATAGATGTAGATGAATAAATATATATTCGCCGACAGGTCACACAATGCTCTGCGGGGGAGTGGAGTGAAACAGCCGGCTCCTGCCGATGGACATTGGCGCCTCGGTGGCTCGGCATCGCATCGGGAAGGGGAAGTGAAGCTTCGTGCAACGACACAGCATGGCGAGCCTACCGAGCATTGCCCAGATCACACCGAACCTCTACCTGAGCAAGTAAGTTGTTGGTGTGTTGCACAAAGCCAAAGACCCAAGACCCCAACCCCCCCCCCTAACCCATATAGGCTTAACAGACTGTTGGGGCAAGTGCTGTTTAGCGAGCACACATCAAGGCCGGCGGGCACGGCACACGACGGGGTGGATGGCCAGCACCACGCCCGGCCGCCTTTGTCTTCCCAGTGGCGATGTTTACACATCGCAACCAGGTACTCGTTTGAGACCGAGTTGACCGAGGGGGTGGTTGGAGGCAGGACAGTTGCGCTCCCGCTCCCCACACACGCCGCTCAGGCAACCCTGTAAGATGACCTTGTTTAAGGGGTGCGGGGGGAGGGGTACAAACACTCAGGGGGCTTGACACGATGTTAAACAGACTTCGTGTAACGCTAAACAGAATGGGTGACGCTAAAATCTGCCTTTGTCTCTTGTGAATTCTGCCCCAGCTCAGCCCCCATCTCCCCAGTGTATATGCTGAAAGGCTGCGTGCCCATCGCTTAAATTGTTCGACATTTTAACATTTTGTACCAACAATTTATTGACTCGACGATCACAATTTAGCATTGGGGCTGAGCTTTTGGCAGTTGGGGGGGGGGGGTTGGGGGGGGGAGTGATAGCTCCAACCCCCCCACCGAAGCGAAGGGGCCGACTTCGGGGACGATTTAACGAACGCATGATCACCAGGTTGTACGCTTACTTGATCTAAAGGCAGAAACATCACCGACTGCGGTCAGTGTGGAGCAGATCAGCACATCCCGATCTCTAACGCATTTGGGGGATGGGGGGGACGACGGCACTTGGGTGGATCCGCTGGGTTTTTTGCGCATTCCGCGAGGAATGGACCTCGGGCGTTCACGACTCGCTCTCGGAAGAGCCTTCGTGTCCTTGCCAAGTCTGCGTTTAAATCAGGACTCCGATCAATCGTGGCTTGGCGTCGTGCACATTTTGCATTTCCCGTCAGCGAGCCGGGGAGCGGTGGGGGGCGGTTGGGCCGGGCGTGGTGGCACTTGCCTGCAATTCAGCGTTTTGGGCAAAAGTGACGAAGAACGTCGATGGGGGTTTAGGTTTTTTTGGAAAACCCCAAAACGTTTGCTCGTTGTCAGTGTCGACGGAGAGATTGGTCCTCGGTTTACTCAGTGGTTCTCTACCACGGGGGGGGGGGGGGGGGGGGGGAGTTTAAGCGGACCCCCTGGGAGAAACGTGGCAATAATCCCAGCGGGGTGCGTGAGGTCATTTTCTAAACGTGTGAAATGATACGATACGTGAGAGTCATCGGTGAATAATCCTGGATGAATCTGCCAACATGAAATGACTACGATAACATTTTAATCCATATGTTAACCTAGCACAATATAAAATACCTTTAACAGACTAATTGATAGGACACAATTTTGGTTTCGTAGAGTAACTAGTGAACGTGAACACATTACATCACGCATGCACAGCGTCCGTTGAATGTTGTTTTATTCGCTTGCAGTTACTAGCTCGTCAGGATCCCTCACAAAATGGACAACTGGTTAAAATGTTGATGATCATCGATTGCACATTTATTTCTCAGAACCATGCTGGGTCAGGCAAGGAGGTTTACTCGGTTGAAACAAAATTTAACGAAGGGGGTACAGTAGCCAACAAAAGGTTGAGAACCACCGCTGTAATTAACCCGCTGGTGGGTTAATTAATTCCCCCCCCCCCCCCCTCCACATTACGAGGGCACGTCTCACTTCACCACCGTCGCCTCGATCTTCCCTTTCATCTCTCGTTCTCTGCCGTCTTCTCCTGCCCTTTCTACCCCCCCCCCCCACGCTCGTCCCCATTCCCTTGCTCAGCTCCATGGCTCCTCCTTCCCCTCCGTATATCGGGTCACACGAGACGTGCCAGGGACACGTTTCTTCCTCATCGTATCGCTGCACTTCACCGGCATTGCTGCCTTTTCGTTTTCGTTTATGAAAGAAAAAAAAATAGTGGCGATGGCGAGATGGCGGCACCGTACAGCAAGCAAGAATGATGATTCATCAGACTCTCATGTCTCGCGTTCATTCTCTCCAGATACTTTAGTTTGATGTCCTCTAGCAAGAGAAAAATGTTTACCTTAAAAAAAAGGAACTGGACAAAGAGAATGGGCCAAATAAAATAAAATGTAAGTGTTCTTCACTAATTTTCAGATGGGATGGGGGGGGGGGGGAACTTTTGACGATAAGACGTCAGCAGTGTGAGGACCGCCACACATTTTAAAGCATTGGAGTTTGACAGCATGATGGAGTGGTTTGCACATTCGTGCATTGTCGAGAGCCACACGTCAGGGCCCTCCAGCCAGTGGCCCGAGGGCCTTGCAATGAAGAACCCTGCGTTAGCGTATTATCATTGTTCAGGCAGCTCAAAGCCAAAAAATATAAAACTAAGCAGCGGAGCATCGCGGTACTGTATTATGGCCGTCGCGGTCTCACGCTCGCGCCTGGAGTTTTGCGGAAAAGGAGTTTGCAGAGCGCGGAGACGCACGAGTCACTGCGGAACTTCCCACTGCTGCTGGAGAACAGCGGCAAGTGAGAGGACGGCGAGGGCCACGGTCTGCGGCCTGCCGGCCTCTCGCGAAGGGAGTGGCCGCTCGCTTAACACGCGACCGGGCATCGACCGCCCGACTCCACACATTCCGCCCCACGTGACAGATCGCCCAGACGCATCACGCCAACAGCAGCAGCAGCAGCACTCTTCATAATTGCGTCGATTTCTCTCGATGAAATCTTTATGTTTTTTTGTTTTACATCATCCCAGAGATTCCATGGCTGGTGATTTATGAACGGTCATATTTGAATTCTTTTTTTTTAGAAGGGGATTTGTTTTGGGGTTAAGAAAATAAAAATTGTTTCATAGGGGTGTTGCCGGATTTTTTTTTTAATGAGAATTTAAAAAAACCACAGCATGTTCTGGATGAAGCGTATTCCTACGAGAGGGGCCGTTAAGGCAATTACACTGACAACACCAAACTCATTAAAATAGCTTTCAAGAGTAGGCTACACGTCCAATGTGGCGTCATTACTCATTACGCACTCGGTAACGCTGCCATTTCACTATAAATAACTTCACGCTCTCAGGCTACAACTGCACGACAACATCGCATCAGTGTTAACTCCCACTCAGAATACGATTAGCGGCGGAGGAGTGGAGTGGCGATTGCCGAGGTAACGATATCGGTGCACTTTAAATACATATCGCGTGTGCTTGCACTAGATGTAGAGCGTGCTGATTTTTATTTTTTTATGTCATTTTATGAAATGCAAATTGAGTTCAAATGTGTTTGCAGCACATATGGATTATATATAAGACACACACATTGCCTTGATTAATGCTATGAGTGTGCACTCAGATTTTTTTATATTGCTTAAATGTGCTGTATAATTCACTTACATAATAGCAGTCATGTTATTTGTCTATGGCCAACGTCTGGCACAAGTGTTGCTGTGAATTAATTGTTTCCCTCCATCGCCTCCTCTCTCCCCAATCCCTGTGTTGCACCGACATTTCCTTGCACGCGCGCATGGCCCACGATCACTCACTCCAACACTGGATCCTCCCTGCCATCATCTCCGCCACTCCCTGCCATCATCACCACCACCACCACCCACTCCCTGCCATCGCCACCATTTCCTCCCTGCTTCCATCACCGTCATGACCCGGCCACCACCATCTCCTCCCTGACATTAATACCACCGTGCCGTCACCAACCACTACTTACCACCATCATCCACTTCCTGTCACCACGGCTGGCATGACCACCAC
Organism: Lethenteron reissneri; assembly: GCF_015708825.2. Lineage (NCBI taxonomy): Eukaryota > Metazoa > Chordata > Hyperoartia > Petromyzontiformes > Petromyzontidae > Lethenteron > Lethenteron reissneri. The sequence goes on from NC_083805.1 coordinate 7,806,327, forward strand.
CACTGCCTGACACCCATCACGCACCACCACCACTACCACCACAACCTATTCCCTGCCACAATGCGCTTCCTCTCTACCACAACCGCCACCACCACCACCCAAACAAAACTAAACAATCAGTGGGCGCTGCGCGTCCAACGCGAGTCTGCTGCGCGCGCGGGGCATCACGTGCGTGGTGAACGCGTCGCTCGAGGTGGCGGACGCGCGCCTGCCCGGCGTGCGCTACGTGCGCGTGCCCGTGCCCGACTGCCCGCACGCGCCCATCAGCCGCTACTTCGACCCGGTGGCGGAGCGCATCGCGGGCGAGGCGAGGCGCGGCGGCCGCACGCTCGTGCACTGCGCGGCCGGCGTGAGCCGCTCCGCGTCGCTCTGCATCGCCTACCTGATGCGCGGCGAGGGCCTCGTGCTGCGAGACGCATTCCGCTGGGTGCGGGCGCGCCGGCCCGCCGTGTGCCCCAACTCGGGCTTCTGGCGGCAGCTCATCCGCTACGAGCGCGAACTGTTCGGCCGCTGCAGCGTACGGCTCGTGCACCTGCCCGCGGGCTGCGAGGCGGCAGACCTGTGCGGCAGGGGCGTCCAGCAGGTCATTCGCCTGCAGGAGATCTGAAGCGGCCCGTGCGTTCAGCCGGTCGGGTCGCGCGGTTCCGTTTGCCGTTGCGTGGCTGGAGGCGCGCAGGCAGAAGAGGCTTGCGAGGGTTGCGAGGTCGCAGCCTCTCCGCCGCTGTTTAGCCTTATATAGCGTAGAGACGTGAGTGCCGTCACTGATCGTGCGCGCACGCACACACACCGTACGTGGCCCTGTGTTGGCCGAGGTTTAATTTTTGATTTATGGGTCTAGACCCTTCCAGAGGTTGTGTTCAAGATTAGACTGATACTGTGTGGGGGCCCAATAGAGATGCTACCCTCCAACAATGGAGAATCAGGTTCGGCAAGTCGGATGTTCCCCCCCCACCCACCCTGCTGATCATCATTTTAGATTTAGGGTGAGGTGTAGGTGTACTCATATACCGAGTTCTCACGCCTTCCAACAGGATTTCGGAATTGAAATACATTTTGACAGTTTTAAAAGAACAAAGTCACGTAAAACTGCAAGTCAGAGGCGTTGTGTGATCTGCATGGCTGGCGAGACGATTGCTTTTGGGAGTCTGGAGAGAGGGTGGGGCTCTCCACTGAAGTCGATGCCCACTTTAGAGTCAACAGTACATACAATTATAAAACAGAAAAGGGTCTCTGTCGCCCGTCAATAAAAAAAATGTCGACGTCTTGGTCCTCTGATGTATATTTGGGTTGTACCGCGCGCTGTTTTCAAGGAACTCTCCAAACCGAATTCTCGTCCGTAAAATAAGCTCGCAGCACGTGGAGCAATACGTCGTGCGTAACGCCGGACAGCGCACGTTCCGACCCAAACATGCATCTCGGGGCTAGGCGGCAACAACGGCGAAAAACTTAGCGCCAGTCACCATTTGGTTCATCGGCCTATTGGTCTTCGGGATTAAATATTTTTCGAGATGGAATGTTTTCCACCAGTCAAACTCTGGACCAGGTTGGGACTTTCAGAGCCCCACTCGTAGAACCGTGGTCTGTTACGCAAGAGTTTGCCTGCTGAAAAACATTCGTTGGGAGGTCGTCGTAGAAATGGCGAACCAAAATGCAAGTTTATTTTTCTTGCCCGCGAAAGAGACCCATGTGTGTTTATTATTTTACTACCCACACTCCACCAAGGTGGCATGTATAACATATTGTGTATCAATTTATAGCTGCATAAAATGTAACGACACACTTTTACGGAATAACTTACAACCTACAAATAAATGCTTCATTGTAAAGCATATACGGATTACTGAGTGTTATTCAAGAATAAAATAATGACACTTTATCAATTATTATAACAGTATTAGATACAACAAACCAGTACAGGTACAGTATTTAGATTTCAAAGTATCGTTACTTAGATTTTTTTGCTAAATTATTCCAAGATAATATACAGTGCATATATTGAAACAATCCTTTGTGATAAGTTGAGTGTTTAAACATTGGTGGAGTGGATCTCAACGTTTTAAATAGCATTTTTAAATCAACACCGTGTCACGAATTGATAAGCATGATCCTCAAAGATCTCAGAAACTCTAAGGGGGCATGAATTTTACTCTTTTTTTTGTCAATGATCCACAACCCCCAAAACAGCCTAGGTACATAAAACACCCCTTCAATGTTGCATATTTCCCTGAGACTACCCAGAATAAAATGCTGCTGCAATTATTATTATTCGAGTAAAAACAAAATGCAGTGGAGTTGCTCAGACATCGAAGATGGTCAGCGTGCCGAGCCGATGACTTTTTTTGCACAACGTATTGAATTTTAGTTTCGCACTTAATTTGGCCGACTTCTTGTCGAGAATGTCGATTATTGATTACTGTCATATGCACAGTGGGTGAAAGGGATCTCAGAGGGAACTTTGTGATATCCGCTTTCGTGGTCCATTCTCTGCTCCGCACGCGATCCAAGTGGCTTCATCTCATGACATGGGTGCCGATCGTACAATCAGCATACAGGACACTTAGCAGTAGTGTACTTGGGTGTCACAGCCAAATTAGTCGAATTGATTTATAATACGCATTTTAAGGTTATCCCTGCTTCATTGAACAATCGATATGAGCAATAAATAAAGCACCCCCGCCCCCCACAAACACGTCTCTTGTACGTATATCACACACGGATGCGAGGCTACGGCGGAAAACGGCAGAATTGCTTTTTCGTGAAAGTTTTCAAAACGTCGGCCCCCAAAGCCCTCCACAAGAGCGGCGGTCAGCAACAGAGAGCGCGCAATGATCGTGGCATTAGTGGTTACGCACGCGTTTCTTGAGCCGAGAGCAAGCTTAGCATGGGACAAAGGTCGCAAACGGGTTTTGATTCCTTACCCGTACGCTACTCGTACCCTACCCGAAATGAGTGACAAACGGTTACTCACCGGTGACTCACGGTCTACCCGTACCCGGCCGGGTATCGGGTAGGGTACGGGTATCGGGTACCCGGTTGAGACCTCTGGCATGGGATGAACTTGGGGGGGGGGGGGGGGGTAATGGATAATTAATTCGATGAAGTTTCAAAGCCGAGCAGCGCTAGGCACAGCCGTTCCCTCGGGGTATGGCGAATCGGGGCGACCGTCCCCCCCATGGACGGTCTTGGTGCTTGGTAAAAAAGGAAGACAAACTTGTGACTTAAAAACATTCGTGACTGCAGGAATTCATATTCTTTGGTTCTGTCGGTAAAGTCACGTAGATAGAAAAATAAAAATGAAGTGAATAAAAAAATACTGTAGCCAGGTTCTTAATCGGAATGAGTGTACTGGCAGTCTATAATGTAGACTGTAGCAATGGTTATTAAGCTGGGTGAGTGTACTAACAGTCTATAATGTAGACTGTAGCCTGAAAAAATACATTCTTCTCATATGCAAAGTACCTGAAAAAATAATAATTTATTTTTCAGGCTACAGTCTACATTATAGACTGCCAGTACACTCACTCCGACTAAGAACCAGACTACAGTATTATTTATATATTTTATTTTTCTATTAACGTGACTATACCGAAAGAATAAGACAAGATTGGTTGTCCTGCAAATGTGGTGGTTGGACAAAGTGTGGCTGAGAGAAAACTGTCTCGTTAGAAATAAACTCCTTAAAAAAAGTTTTTTTCTTTTAAACAACGCTTTTTATTCACAACTTCGTTTAACGTGGATGGTGCCTGGAACTCGTTCACACGGAGCAAGCGCGTCTGAGACACGTGGCGCCTGCTTCTTGGGCGAGGCGATTCGAGAGTTTAGGGACCAGTGTTTTTGACCTACACACAAATATATATAAATAATAAGGCGTCCATACAAAATGTTAATTGCTTTAAAGTAGCGAATTAATTGATTAATTGATGCCGATTTTTTTAATACAGACATGATTTGTCACCGGATCTGAGTAAGTGTGCAAAATGTGGAATTGATTGGACAAAGGGAAGTGGACGAGATTTTGATTACAAGATTTGACCCAGACTAACAGAGGAGTCGCGTTCAGTAAAACCGTTGAAAAAAGGGGCTTTTTTTGGACACGGGTGGAAGTATAAAGATGTTGACGCTGACGGCTACAAAAGACGAGGTCGTATTAATAAAAGCGCCTGATAAGGAGGCGCCTCGACAAAGGCAATATACAGATTGATACGATATCAGTGATCACTTCCTTAAAAGAGAAATCAGTTATTTTACACAGCACTGTATTGTACAGGATGGTCCAGATGTCTTGCGACTCCCATTTAATGCTGTAAAACTTAATAATGTTTTAAAGTAAGGTTTATTTGAAACATAAATTAATTATCAAAGGAAAAAATATTTTAGGGGCAATTAATTGGGGGTGAGAAGACAATTGCACCACTCTGTACATCAAAGACAAAGATGCCCCGTATAGCCCCAAGTGCTATTAGCGAGTATCTATGAAGAACGGCATGGCACACGAGGCTGAGTCGACCTAGGGGGGGCCCGGGGATCGGTTCAAATAAATGTCACCGGTGTTGGCCGTGAGCGGGAATCGAACCCAGGTCGCCAGGTTCGTAGCGCAGCGCGTTAACCGCTACACTACCACTCCCCACACTCTGTAGATCACCACCCCAACCACCACCACCATATCTCAAATACAACGTTAAATGATTAAATCTGTATTTTTTTAAGAAAGGAGGATTTCTCCACAAATATGGCGGTCGCCTGATGAAGCTAGTTGTAATTACTGGCGAAACGTCGTACTCAGATTGTAAATGTTGTGGCTTGGCTCTCCAACACACCGGTGTGCTGCACTGGTGACGAATTGTCACGTTCTGTTTACGTGACAAGCCTTACTAGTTGGCTGTGTCGGGTGGTGGCGGGTTTAACGACACATTTATATATTTACGCGATCTAACCCAAAAAAAACACCTGTATTATGTATATTGGTCACGAAAGCCTACGCGTTAAACTGACGCATGCACCACGTTTGTTGAACTTCTTTCGCACCGCACGTGGCCAACAGCGCCAATCGTGGAGGTGCGGGATGAGAAGCGCACTGTGATTACATTGGAATCGCACCGTATGACACGTAATTAATGAGCGAATTAACATTTGACCTTAAAGCACACCAAAGCGCGGTTATTACTACTGACAACTCCATCACGGTAGGCAAGCAATGCTGGGCTCAACGTTGGCATGTGGATTGGATTAGTTGGAACAACGTAGAATCAACGTTCCATATATATATGGGATTATGCCCTACTTTGGTGAAGTATGGTCAAACACCCCCCCCACCGTCCACCATGACTGGCCCTATATTGTACCATAACAACACTCACCACCACCAATATCGCCATCACCATACCCCCGGGGCTTACGATGGGAAACAACAGGAGGGCTTCACGAACTCCACTGCCCGCGTTCTCCCAAAGTCAACAGCACAGTTGGCTGCGTACGGTGCGAAAAAAGCTCAACATACTGCACAGTACACAGCAACAGATCTCCGTTCCCAAGTAACAAACGAAACATCGTCATGGTTTACACTATGAGATCTCATAGTGTAAATGCTTACCCCGAGCTCTCAATACTCTGATATTGCAATGTCTTTGAGTTGTACGCCTTCTGGTGTCATCTGGTCCAACACCAATAGGGACTAGGCTCTAAAGAAAGCCGTCTCGGGTGTGGACCAATCAACTTCAAGGACAGTGCATATTATTATCATTATCAGAGTTGCTTCTTGTTGTTAGCTTTTTTGACTACTTGTGTTGTGGTTATTGCAAACATGATGCCTTGAATAAAGGTGTCAGTGTTGTACCAGTTTAAAAGGGTAAAAACCTACTACTATATCGTCATGGTCATTGGTAAAACACGCCACGTGACTCACGAGAACCGATAAGTACACTGTGTAACAAAAAATATATTTTTTGTTCCTGGATAGTAAGTGTTATTTTCTAATTGCTTATGCCTCAAAAGTACAAAAAATGTCTATTATTCCCCACGAACTTTGCTTTTATGACCAGGACATAAAAGCACAGTTAATAATGCACTCCATTAATAACAGTGTAATAAAAAAAAATGTTCCTGGGTAGTAAGTGTTATTTTCTAATTACATATGCCTCAAAAGTACAGAAATGGCTATTATTGCCCACGAACTTTTCTTTTGTGACCAGGACAGTGATATTTTGGAATTTACATATTTTCACTGAGAAAACGTGTGCATTTGTGTCATTCCTTCCCATAAAGTCCTGGTCACAAAAGCAAAGTTTGTGGGGGAATATAGACATTTTCTATACTTTGAGGCATAAGCAATTAGAAAATAACACTACCCAGGAACAAAACTCGTGTTACATAGTGACGTATCAATACATCGGTTTGAGCGCGTGGGGAGCGGTGGCGCAGTGGTTCGCGCACTTACGATACGAACCACGCGATGTCGATTCCCGGTCACGGCCAACGCCAGTGACGATTATTGAAACCAGTCCTCCCCATAGCGCGACTCGGCCTCAAAATGAATACCTGGCGCGGGGTGTACATCGTCAGCATTGGGGAGACAAAGGCGGCCGGGCGTGGTTGCTGGCCATCACCCCCCTCGTGTCCCATGCCGGCCTTCTTAGGTGCTCGCTAGCAGCACTTTCCCCACAACAGCCTGTCCAGGCCAGGGCCGGATTAAGAGTTTGTAGGTCCCTGGGCTACAGGCACAGTGAGGCCCCCAGTAATATTTTCAAAAGTAACACAAAGTTAAAGACATTTTTATTTTTATTTTTACAAGGCTAACAACAAATAAAATTAACATTTTCTCCTCGCTGACTCGTCGCCCAGGCGTTCCCAAACTCCAGTCTCGTCAAGTTCACCAATTTTCGATTTAAATACTCATTAGGGCAAGTCGTTACGCGCTGCACGCGCCTGATTGTTGTGAAACGCGTTTCACGTGCAGTGGCCGAAGGGAGCACTGATTAAAATCGAGTCACCTGTCACAATTTACGTAACATGAATCAGCGCTGCCTTCATCGTCCAGGACCCACGCGTACACCCACGATCTCGAAATAAGGTTGCATTTGCACCTGATTCCAAATCTGGCATCAGTTTTTGTCTATCACATCAGGTTTTTGAGATATCAAATATTGCATTTTCAATAAAAACTTCAGAAGAAAAATATTAAATAAATGTGAATATCTACATAAAATTATATTATAAACACACTATCCTAAAAATACAGCACCATATTTTAACACTAAAGCAGTCACTGACTCGCAACAACTTGCAATCATAAGTGACAGAGTTAATTTCGGGTAAAATCAATGAAAATGGGGTATGCCGATAGCATAAAAAATTAACCCGTAAAAACAAAGTTTTTCACTATAAATCCCTTTATATGCGTGGCTGCTAGAGTCCTCTCGTCCTCTGGCTTGAGATGGCTGCCACCTATGGGTCAGATGATTGCCTTGCCACCATTAAGCAATTGGTAATTAAATATAATTATTTTTTCCTAAAAAGTGTAAAATTTTGGATTTTTTTTTCACGAAAATAAATTGTCACGCACAACGAGTCTGTGTGCAAAATGTCAGCTCGATTGGATCACTGGAAGTGGGTTAAAAAACGACCGAAAGATTTGCACAGGTCGTAAGCGCTGCAAGCAAGCAAGCAAGTGAACTTAATATAAAGGATTTAAAAATGAGATGTGATAGAGCAAATCTGAGATCAGATTTGGAATCAGCACCCTTAAATTAGTTTAAAACAGCTGCAAAAGTCCAGGCCAGAAAAAAATGTTTTTTTTGTTGACCAGTGTTATCACGGTTGGCTACGTACTGTGTGTAAGAAGTCCAACCATACATATATTAGTGTCGCCTGGACCAGGGCTGGATTAAGGCGTGGGGGCTTTAGGAGCTGTAGCCCAGGGTCCTTTGTCAGCTGGAGGGCTTCCAGAGATGAAGTGAAAAGTTATTTCATTTGTGAACGCTGAATTTTATTTGTTGCTAGCCTTGTAAAAATACATTTTATTTTTCTTTAACTTTGTTTTCCTTTTGAAAATATTACTGGGGGCCTCACAGTGCCTGTAGCCCAGGGACCTACAAACTCTTAATCCGGCCCTGGCCTGGACAGGCTGTTGTGGGTAAAGTGCTGCTAGCGAGCACCTAAGAAGGCCGGGATGGGACACAAGGGGGGTGATGGCCAGCAACCACGCCCGGCCGCCTTTGTCTCCCCAATGCTGACGATGTACACCCCCAGGTATTCAGTTTGAGGCCGAGTCGACCTAGGGGAGGCCCAGGGCCGGTTCAGATAATCGTCACTGGCGTTGGCTGTGAGCGGGAGTCAAACCCGGGTCGTCAGGTTCATATCGCAGCAGTCACACACACACACATAACTACCGGATTATAAGACGCAGCCCCCCCCACCCTACCCAACTTTTGTTTTAGGAATACGGGGAGTGCGTAATATAATCCGGAGGATTGAGTACTACTGAACATGACGGACGTACGAGTATGATTACTGAATATTATGGTATGCTTATTAGATTACTAAACGTAATTATAGTAATTGGATTCACTTTAGACGGCATTACGGTGTAATTTACCTTCCGTGTCCTGCAGGCTACCTTATTATGTGATCCAGTTGCCACGGCTTCATCAGTGAAGTGAACGTATATACATCAATTAACAGGATAATTAGATATAACAGGGTTTAATTACTGTCACTCAGAGGAAATGATTTTGTATTTTTTTAATTAACTTCTTACTTTACGGAATACGTTGTTATTCAACGTACAGGTGGTGTGAGTGCCTACGGGGGCAATGGTAAAACGATTTTTTAAAATAATAATTGTGACAATAGGGTGGATTCATTGACCCACTATCAAGCAAGGGTGTACCCCAGCCGTGGTCGCATGTAATACGCCACGGCGGCTAGGAGATGTTACCTCCCTCGCCGGGTATGCCGGAGGTCGTGGGTTAGATCCCAACCCTGACGCCTGCTGCTGCTGTATATTTGGAGTTCGCGTGTCTCTCTCCTCGTGGTCGTGTAGATTTATTTTTGCTCCACATTTAGTATTTGGCCGTTTTACATTTCCACGCGATAAGCCACTTCGTTGAGCTTCTTGGAAAACCAAATGAACGTACACAGCTCAGTGGGGCTTTACTCGGTAAGATAAAAATAAAACATAGTTTAGTTTAATACCAGACTCCAGCTGCTAGACTTGTATAGCCACTCCAAGTCGGAGGGAGTAACAACAATGAATGAAGTAATCGATTAATATCGATCCTTAAGATCACGATGCACAGTTGTAATTAGCAACGTGGGCGAGGGGATGGGGCGCGCTGGTGGCCCGGCGTTTCGCTCGGGCCGTACGGGGGGGGGGGGTGGTGATGGGGGTGGGGGGGAACGATGGGGGGGTGCGGGGGGAGGAGTGATTGGGGGTGGGGGGCGATGGGGGGGCGATAGAGGATGGGGGGGGGGGGTGACTAGGTGGGGGGGGGGGCACAATCCGGGGGTGGGAGGGGGGAGATGTTGGGGTTGGGGGGGCACCGCTCAGCCACGGGCACTTCATCTCGGAGTTACAAAGACAAAGGTCCCCCGTGAAATTTGAACAGACTGTTGGGGCACGTTCTGTTAGCGGCACGGCACACGAGGGGGAGGGTGGCCAGCACCATGCCCGGTTGCCTTTGTCTCCCGAGTGGCGATGTTTAACAACGTTATCTTCTAGAAGTAGGTTTTTACCCTTTCAACTGGTACAAAAACTGACACCTTTATACAAGGCATCATGTTTGCAATAACTACAACACAAGGAGTCAAAATGCACACAAAAAGAAAACAACTCTGATAATGATATGCACTATCCTTGAAGTTGATTGGTCCACACCCGAGACAGCTTTGCTTATAGCCTAGTCTCCATTGGTGTTGTTCATTAGGCAATTCACGTACAAAAAAATATATATTTACATTAAAAAAAAAATTGCAACACAACAAAACAATTGAGAGAAAAGTCTTTTTATTTTAAAAATAATTTCTCATCTCCAGCTGCTTGGTTGGGGGGCGCCTCAACGCGCCGAGTGGACGAAGCGCGCTTGGTTTTGAAATATGGAGAAGTTGGGGAAGGCGGGGAGTGGCGTCTTATAATCCGGAAAAAAAACCAAATCACGAGCAAAAAATCGACATTTAAATCGAATCACATCGTTACACAAGCCCCGGTGCGTTAACACATTCCTGCGGAGGGAGCTGGTAGGAACGTTGGGTTGCTCGGTCAATGGCCAGGGTCAACGGCGGCGTGGTGTATTCCGCAAATATGCCCGACTGTGAGGGCGGGCACAAGCCGGCGTGAGTAGGTGAAACGTTGAGTTTTATAAGGGCACCACGGGGTGACCAGCCCCACCCCATCCAGCCCCACCCCTCCCATCCCCCACCCAGCCCCACCCTCCCCACCCAGCCCCTCCCTCCCCACCCAGCCCCTCCCCACCCTCCCCTCCCCACCCAGCCCCTCCCCACCCTCCTCTTTCCACCCAGCTCCACCCCTCCCATTTTTGGATGCACGACGGACGGACGGACACAATAATCCCCTGTGGGCTGATGTAACCAGAAGGTTCCTACCAGTATAAGTCGTCGACTTACGAACTTAATACAATGAGGCCCGTTCGTAAGTCGAGGGCGTAAACGGTATTTGTTGACCATTGCACAGAGCTCACAACTCGCACAGCTGAGCGCACACGAGGCCGCGTGGCTGCCGCTGAGCCCAGCAAGGTTGGATCCACATCCATTCATCAGTCATCATTATCAGCCATCATTACCCCCCCCCCCCCCCAAGCCGTCGCCACCCGTCACGGGTTTTTGCGATGCAACAATCCACCGAGAAGCAGCTGAACACGAGCTCGTTCCATCGCTCCATCTCCCTCGGTGGACGTTTTCTCGGACGCGTTTAATCCACCCATCGTTCCCTGCATTCCCATCGCCCGCATTCACATGGCAATCACGTCTACACGCCGCACTGCAGCACAGATCACAACACGGCTCGCACAAATTCATTTTGCCTCCCGACGGCGAGCACGATTGCGTCGGCACGAATAACAACAATAACAATGATGGTGATGATGATGATGCGTCAACAATGAACGCGTCCGTGAGCACGTGTGAATCGCGGAGACGGAGCGATGGAATCCAGCTCGTGTACACGTGCCGGATATATAGATTGTGACATGGCAGAACCGTGAGAGATGGCGATGCATTGGCGATGAATTGAGCGTGGCTGTTGATGAATAACACCCGTGTCATTCATGTACCGACGCAGGAGAGATTCAAACTCATGAACAGTTAAGGGCCAGCCACCCGACCCGACTCCACCACGTGTGGCCTATTCGTTGCTCTGCAGCCACACACGTTGTTGGTTCCATCTCTGCGTGATCCGTCAACCCCACATCCCACGTTAACGTATAGACTCAGGCGTGCACGACTCTAAGCCGCATTTGACATTGCAATGCAACTTTTGTCCCGAAATAATTCGCTGTGGTCCATATAATTGTGGAATCCCACACATTGATATTTTACTGGGAAAACCGAAATAAAATATTGATTATTTTTCTTTCTTTTTAGAGCAACACATCTTTGCAAATGTTCAACCCCAATTTACTCGTGTTCGCATCAGTTAGCATTTTTTGCTGGCAGTTCAAGGTGAGGCCGTTAATCTCACGGCCGGCATTGATCAATGTGATCGTTTGGATGTCCTTGGCACATCATTGTTCAATTGTATGCATGTAACTCACATTAGCTGCCATGGCTTTCTGGATTAGGAAAATGTATGTACCGTAGTTTAAAGGTATACCAACCATTAGTTACATTACACTAATAACGATTATTTGCCATTTGGTTTGTTATTAGTTGGTTGCTGCCATGCAGAGCTCAATTTTTCAGAATATATTATGGGTTGCTGGTAGATTGTAGTAGGCAATTTAAACGTACTGTATATTTTGGAAGCGTATTATTAAGTAACTAGGTTGTTTGGGGGTGCCTGTGGTGCCCCTCAAAACCATTTACGGCCTTCGGCCAGGAAAGTCACAACATTTGCACATGAACGACGCATTCACGCAAGCACCCGATGCTCCGTTTTTAAGTTTTGAAATGAAACATCTTTGAATTTTATGTTTTGAGTTCGAGAATGTTATTTCTTCATTAAAAGCTTATATCATTTTACACCTGGAAGACTTTATTGAAAATGACATTTCGTGTGAATTTTCTCTCGTCGTTAAGTAAGATGGCCTTGCTGGAGGTTCGGTTCGATGCGGACTTTCACCTGGTTGGGATTGCGGGATCGAGATAAGGCGACACAGAGCTGCTGGCCGTGCGAGAAGACCGTCGTCTGCAGATCGATTGCAACGTAATCGAACGTCTGTCCCTGCGACTTGTTGATTGTGATAGCGTATGCGGGGATAATGGGGAATTGTCGTCGTCGCAAAACAAATGGCAAAGTCGTGTTGGTGGGGGGCAAGTCGATTCTGGGAATCAAAACCACATCGCCTCGTTCGCTCTCTCTCAAACGTTCATCATGTTCATCACAGATAAAGTTGGGCTTTATATTATTAATACATCTTACAATTTTGTATAGAGGAGATACACACTAATGAACTGATGACTAATCGATTATATAATGACAATACCCCTCCCCCGCCAACTGATCTCTGCACCTGATTGGGTTCGGTGATGACGTCGTTCTGCTGCTGCTCTATTTAAGACCAGAAGCAGGTGGATTGCTTCACGATTCTCGCAAATCGCCCGATGATGCTGGATGTAATTACCAGCGAAACGTCGTACTCAAATTGTAAATGTTGTGGATTTACTCTCCAACACACCGGTGGGCTGAAGTAGTCACTAACTGTCGTTTTGTTGACGTGACAAATCCCTGACCAATTGGCTGTTGGGTGGTGGAGGGTTACGACACATGTATACTTACGCGATCTAACCCAAAAACCTTTGAGTAGTGTATACCCATTTGTTCCACCCATAATGACCAATATTGAGATATATACTGGATGTGGTGTGCCGGGTGCCTAATTATTTCCCGGATCACTGACTCAACGGAAAGGTTCGGCTGAAATTAAGCGCCGATTACTGCCCACTGGATGTAAGTCGAGACAATTCTAAAGTGCAGTCATTCAGCTTCTCGGTTGCAAATGTCAAATTCTCGGCCGAACATTAGATTTGTACACATAGGCAACAGTGACTTGCGAAGGCTTGTCGCCACATGAATGTTAATATTGCAATGAGTTGAATGCTGCTGTGACAGTGTGATGCTATTCAACAGATGGCTTGCTCATTTACAAAACGCGTGGGGGTTGACGTTTGCGTGGGCCCATGAAAAGAATTAACAAATCGGAGCAAACACATTCCTGCGGAGGGAGCTGGTAGGAACGTTAGGTTGCTCGGTCAATGGCCAGGATCAACGGCGGCGTGGTGTATTCCGCAAATATGCCCGACTGAGGGCGGGCACAAGCCGGTGTGAGTAGGTTAAACGTTGAGTTTTATAAGGGCACCACGGGGTGACCAGCCTCTCCCCACCTAGCCCCATGCCTCCCACCCTCCCCACCCTCCCCTCAACATCCAGCCCCTCCCTACCCAGCCCCACCCCTCCCATTTTTGGATGCACGACGGACGGACACAATAATCCCCTGTGGGCTGGTGGAACCAGCTGGTTTCTACCAGTAAGATAGTTTGCTTACCCATGAACGTGTTGTGTGGCAGGGTATTGTTCACATCACGCATGTTCAAAAGGTTTTCCATTGTGCCAACATTTGATTATGATACAACACTTGTAATCGAATTAATTATAAAACCTCTAATGATCGAGAAGGGCTGGACGAACCACATTTACACATTTGATTTAACGAAAAATTACAGCCCCTCGGTATATATATTTTTTACTCTGGCCAAATATAGATTCTAAATAGTTTTAAGTACCGTATTAAATATTTACAAAAAATATACAGACGTCCACTCGAGTGACACTGAAGCCAATAGAAAACAAAGCATGCTGACAGTTATTCTTGTATATCCTTAGTACAACTGGTACTTTCAACTTCTTGGTTCTTTCGGTAAAGTCACGTAGAAGGGAAATAATAAAAATAAAACATAATAAAATACAATTCTCACGACGTTTCATTCAGTCGCTGTCTTTCCGACAGACCTGTTCTTCACCTGAGGACGGCTGCTTGCGTTGTGGCCGAAACGTCGTGAGAATTGCATTTAATTATGGTTTATTTTTATTATTTACCTTCTACGTGACTTTAGCGAAAGAACCAAGAAGATAAATCCCTGCAGTCACGAAAGCTTTCAATCGAAATTTGGTACTTTCAACATGAGCAAACAATTCCGCATAGTACTATATATCTCATGACCAATTCAATCAAGGAAGCTCGTCGCCTGCTTATTGCTCTCCCTGGGAAATATTACATCCGTCTGTCGCTTGCAGAACGCCGCTGTTCACAGAAACTCCAAACCCCCAAAGCAAATCCTTTGTAACTTACAACAGCTTACCAATTACTAGTATTAAGTTTGTGGGCAAATGTGTAATTACGCCCGTGTATGTGCTTACTTGTTTGTGTGTACATGTCTCGGTACAGCATAATCTCCTAACAATGGAGATACCATCCTTGGACTAAATGCAAGCTTGTTTCGCAATACAAAGCCGAGGTTTGTTTGGTATCCACATTAATTCGCCATTAGGTGGCCTTGTAAACCAACACCCACGGATTAATAATGCATCATCATCGAGTGAAAGGTGACATTGCAATAATATTCTAGTATCAAGGCATTCAAGCCATTAATGTTTTATTGCATTTGTTCTCATCAACGGTATATGCGACCTTAATGGAAGTGCGCCATCATTTACTTGCGAGCGTGTTCATTCCTGTGCAGATGGTGTCATGGTGAGTGCAACTGGACTTGCACTCCAGAGGTCGCTAGTCTTTGATTCGATATACCAGGTTGACGGCTGAAACAATGGGCAAGTTTGTTAACCCCCCTCGCCTCTGTCCACGCAGCAGTAAAAAATGGGTGCACCAGTTTAGTCAATTTGACGGTCGCATTTGGTGGGGTAAAGTGTGGTTTAAGCACTTTAAACTAAACAATTCAACATGTTTTTTATTTTACAAGGTAAGGCCCATTGAACTATATAGCTTCATTTTCAGAAGTGACCTGGCCACAAATTATAGCTCAAGTGGGTTGTGGAAATTTATAGCAGCCAAATACTCTAAAAGCATGTTTCTAAATGTGGTAAAAAACAGAGGTCCCGGAGAAAAATCAACGCGATCACAGGGAGAACATGCAAACCCCACCGTTTAAGCCAAAGTGCCAGAGATGGACACATGCATGCCATTGTATAACCCGATTTGCACACACGTGAGACGAGTTGAAAAACTATTTTAAATGATCGCAATACAGGACACGGTAACACCAGTGTTTAAAATGTTCAACGTTCAAGCACACGTGAACACACAGGAATGGAAGCAAGGTTCTTGCATGGTGTTGATGTGCATTTGATTAAGTGCACACTCCACATGCGCACGTGGTTGAATTTACAGTAACAAATACACGTACTCGAGAGAAGTACAGCCATGTCTGCAGGAAACATGTCAATGTTAAAAGTATTTGAAAGCAGCCTACACCGAGGTACAAGAACGCACATGGCATTTATGCAGGAAAGAAAATACGATTACAAATCATACCATCAAACACCCATTTATTTGAAGATTCCTAAAGCAGAGGTAACACATTCACAGCTGTGGACCAAAACAAATTCTTTTAGAGAGATGAAAACGCATCACAGTACGATTCACGGAATGTCATAAAATGAAAACCGTAATATACGGCAGTCAAGGACTATACATACACGTTCAAGTAAGCACACACCTTACAAATAAACATATCAACCAACCTTACTGCCGCAATGTGCTGATGTTAATGCAGAACTATTTATAACATACCAATATTTACATAAATATGGTCGCTCTTATAAAGATGCAACTGATAATGCAGTGTGGTGCGCGGTGTCGATAAAATTTGGTCTATATTTAATGAGGCCAAAATATAAAGCTTAAAATATCGAGAAACACAATACATCAGACACGTCAGAATACACACTACTGGACTAAATTCTCAGAAAAATAATGCAAGTATATTATAATTTTACAGATATACAAATACGCACAGTGAACCAAGATGGGTGCAATTCATTTTTTTATATCGTTAATTTGGCTTTTCTGAATGTTTCTTCTCTCAAAACATTCATCCAGCGTAGCTACTTAAAGCCAACGATTGTCTGTAAAGGCTGTTTGATCCTTAAAAAATGTGGACAGTATCATTGATGTAGCACACAATACAATGCTCTTGTGAAATGTCTAAAAATATCTTTGATGGCAAATATTAAGAACAATGACGCGTAACACTCCGTTCAGTCAGAGAGAAGGCATATTTTACATTGTACCTTCAATAGTGCACACATGGCTGGAGAAAAGCACAACCTCATGATTGGGATAACCATAATAAGCAAAACCAACAATTTTGCCATGACCAAAAAAAACAAACACAAATACATCGCAATTTAAGCAGAGATTGCCAGCGACGGGAATAAAATGCAAAAGATCAAAAACAATTCCTGCATTTCAGTGGGGAACACGAGACTTATGAACATCTGTGTTTGTTTCTGTGTACTCGTCACTGGGTGCAAACACAGCAGATTACTTATCGTGTGCTTGCACACTGCTATATATCATACATTTTTACGTTTTGTATTACGCCGTTTAAAATGCGTGAAAACAGCATTTCATACCGATTAGTATCTGTGTGTGTGCGCGTATACACAGTTATGTGCTCTATTCCCAATTATTGCTATTGCACCAATCGCACGGACGTACAAGTGACCTTCGTAACAAGACCTTGCAGGGCACCAGCAGCGCCTGCACAGCTGCCGTTTTGACCGAAGGCGGCCGCCGCCGCCGCTGCTGTCACAGCAACTCGGGAAGGCTCAGTCCGGGTGGTTTGGGCTCCACGCAGTTGATCCAGAAGTTGGCGCAACTGGCGTGGTACTGGTGGCCCCCATACACCAGCTTGTAGCTGTCCAACTCGGCATCAAATGCCTGTTTGTTAAATACAAAAATCAAGATAGAGCGTCATCTGCACCCGGCATTATCACCAACACCACTTTTTTTAAATTTAATTAATAGCAATATTGTATACAGACATATATGAGGACGTGAATAACTCTCAATTCATACGTTTTTCTAACAAATGTGAAGGCTCATCAGCAGAAACGTTGATAGGAATATAATAAATGCAACCATCTCATCGGCCATAAATTCTCACTCGTAAGGAAAATGCAAGAAAATAAAAACAGGCCCACGCTATGTGCAGAAACTTGACAAGTACGTGGGGTCAAGTTGACAGGAGCGATGTCATGCTGCATTTAAAAGCAGTGGGGAATATTGACTGCAAGATATAATGTCCTAAGACAAGTGATTGAAAACAAGGCTGACTGACCTTGCTGCGAGCCTCTACATTGAGCAGGCACACGCCACATGCCAGTTGCTTAGCATTCCTCGTCCCCGCCCTCAGAACGCAGGATGAGAAGTCCAACGCGCTTTCGTCTGGCTGTTGAGAGAGTGAGAATGAGACACGCACCGATTTCGGGGACACACACACACACACACAAAGTCCAGGGCAGTGATTTCATTTGGACAAACAAATGTGCGTTGCGTACCGCATCTCAATAGGCTCGCAAACATTTTATTCCGGAGAATTAAGAACGGTACACGTATGAATGTCATGGTGGAGATGACGTGGAGAAAATAGATGAGAGGAAGCAACAGGGCGAATCTGTGATGTGTGAATTCGGTGAAAACGAAATTGATTACAGTATATATGATCAATGGATTGAATGAATGGGGAATGAGTAATAGCCATATGATGGTAATATGAAGAGGGAACAGTAACGGTGGTGGTGAAGAGGAAATTAAGGGGCCGTGGGGTGAGATCGGGAAAATAAGTGAGCTTTGAGTGAGGAGCAAAAACTAGAGAGCGACCAAAATGGGTAGATAATTATTCCTTACCTTCTTTTTATTGACGATCAAATCCCATGTGTGCAGTGGAAAAACAAAGCATATACTACAATATAATACTGTTGCGTGGTTTGCAATTGATATACTTCACAAAATCAAACTCATTGTTGGATATGAGTTTTCATTACTGAGTAATATGCTCGTTAAAAGTATTCTGCCCCCAATGAGTGACATTACGAAATGTTTAAAGATTAAGCGATTTTGATCGAGCACACACACACCGATGCTACTGGCCAACATAGCTAATGCGTAACGCTCATCCTTGCCCATTTGTGTGCGTGTACGTGTCAAAAGTCAGTTAACCAATAACACATTGGTCAACCCATGACCTGTTGCCAGCAAGCATTCGACACGTCACGTGGCCTCAACTTGCATCTAGCCTGCGACAACGTCCTGTGGTTACGTCACCGTCACCCGAGCAGGCAATTGCCGGCTGCTGTTTGCACGCATAACCGCGTCCACAGGGCATGCGTCGGGACAGGAGTGTGCGCGTGATACCCGCATGCAGATGAGGGGCGGGTTTGTGTGGCTTACCAGGAGACTCACCGTGGCGGTACTCAAGGACAGAAAAGCCATGAGGTTGTGCCACACCAGCTCGATCTCCTTGAGAAGGCCCTGCAGCTCCCCGCTGCACACCGCCGCCGCCTTGATGCCAAGCTCGACCCGCTTGGCGACGCGGTAAACTTCCACAACGCCTGGCAGAGCGACGTGCGCGGCAAAAACACATTCAACTCTGCTGGCCCTCTCACCACAGCTGTTTTATATTTGGAAAAAAAAGTAGACGATACAAAAATCATCCGAATCATTGAGAAATGCACGGGAGGAAATTGTTGTGTCCTACGTACTGTGGTTGAAATGGCAGATGGCCAGAAAGGGGGAAGTGTAAAAATGCACTAGCGGTTGTGGTACAGCATCCCAGAGTGGGGTGGTGCAATGGCGAGGGAGGATGGGGATGGTTGGTGCTGATGGTTTGAGATTGCACACCAAATGTATAAGATTCAGAACAGGAAGGATTAAAAATGAGCATTAAAAATGTCTCCGAGGAAGAGAAAAGACATTTTAAAAATATTCATAATGTAAGTATATTTGTATGTTTTAGTTTTACTTCTTTAATTAAAAGTGCGTAAATGTGCATAAATGCGTTGAGAGAAATGCTGTATGTTCCAAACATCCCAACTTCTCACAATCTGAACTGCATAAAATTCGAATTGACTTGTTTTTACTCTCTATTTAGAAATGTTAATAATCATTACATTTAAAAGCAAACTGACAGATCGTATTTTGTTCATAAATCCTTCCAATATCATAGTTGTGCGCGAGCGCTCAGATGCTACAATACGCACTTTTCTGGCTGGATGCAAAACAATGAATGCAGTGTTATTGACAACCGAGTTTTTTGTTATAGCAAGCACTGAGTGCACTGAGTGCTTGCTATAACAAAAAACTCGGTTGTCAATAACACTACATTAGTCAGGAACAAATATAATTGGCTTTATTTTGGACAATGACCCTTCAAACCATTGCCTGAAACGTCACCATTTTGTTTTCCTTTTAAGGCCACCGTTATTGATGAATGTGTTTGGATACTCTTAGTTCTTTCGTTAAAGTCACGTAGGTAAGAAACTGAAATTAAAATTTATAAAAAATAAAAACAATAAAATCACGACGTTTCGGAGGCAACACAAGCTTCCGTCTTCAGGTGAAACTGTCACAGCAAAAAATCTGTATCAAGTGGAGAGAAGTCCCAAGTGGTACGACCTTATTGTTTTTATTTTTTTATTAATTTTAATTTCATTTTTTACCTACGTGACTTTACCGAAAGAACTAAGAGTATGAATCCTTGCAGTCACGAAAGCTTCAAATCTAGAATTAATGTGTTTGGATGTTTGTTAATTGTGCACCACTGCTACGGTTGTAGGTGCTCGAAGCCGACCTGTCAGATACTCCATGCCTTGCTCAGACTGGATGACTTCAGTGCACACTGCAGAACTGCTGATGCCATTCAGCACAGTGTTGGCCTTCTTAATCACCTGCCAAATACACAGCAAGGCAGCTGGGTGAGATGCAACAGCTGCAACTTAAAACAGTACTTGGGAACATTTTGTGCCAACACATCGTATTTAAATAGACTTCTCAAAGTGCCCGCATTAAACGACATTTTCTTTTGAGTTTTTGAAGTGAGGAAGATCTGACCGAGACAATGTGAACAATAATATTCTTCGTTAATATTTTAGTTTCATATAAAAAATTACTGTGCTTGAAAATCACAATTTCTTCAGTGACCATAATCATACTAAAGCATTTAGGTTTTAAGCAGCAATGTCAGCAGATTCCAGCTTGGTGAAGCCTTCACATTCAGCATCGTGATAACCGTGGCCGATGATGATAAATACAAAGCAGCCCTACCTCTTTCGCACTCTTAAGGCACCGTCGCCACTCGTATGCGTAACGTTCACTCTCCTGCGAAGAGGTGCAACGGCAAAAACAAACCACGTCAGCTTTTCAAAAACAGTGACGTTCCTGGTGAACATTGAACAATTCTAGATTTGAAGCTTTCGTGACTGCAATGATTCATATTCAAACCTAAGAATATGAAACATTGAACAAATCCGTCGGCGGTGCAGGGACAGAGGTCACTTTTACCTCCACCTCCCCTGTGAGGTCCTTGTATTTGTCGCGGATGATGGGAAACGCTGGTTTTTCACTGAGGGTGTTGGAGCGTTCGCGTGGCATCGGCTGTGGCTCAGGGGCAGCTGGGATATGCCCTTCCTTCTCATCCAGACTCAGGCTGCGCTTGTGTGTGGCACCAGCTGTCGTAGTATTTTGCCAAATGACACAAAAATTTAGAACGTGAGGGTACTAAAACGTAAACGGTGCCTTGAACGCTGCCGCCGCTGCTGCTGAACAGCAAGTCGCTGAAGCTTAAAACAAAAAGATATCTGGCAGACAGAGAGCCATGAGGAACTTTCACAATTACTTTTGTTTAATAGCTGGGTAGAAATAACTTGTTGGGCAAACTTAGACATCAGCTTTTAAATTATATTGTCAGCAGCAGAAACTCTTGAAAGTGGCATTTATATAATAAACCGATTTTAGTGATGAGTCTACATATGGTACCATTCCTATGATATGTATTTAAAACTAACATTTGCATATATTCTTTATAACAGGCTTCTTCTTTCATTTGGCATGTAAGCAACAGTTTGTACAGATGTCATAGTTGAATGTTAAGGTCCTTCAACCAATCCAAGGCGGCAGTGGATGCTGTATGGATGGCAGCGATACCGCCAGGATGTGCATGGAAGGCGCACTCATCGGTGATGTGTTATATGGTTTGGGCTTTACCAGTCACATGTTTATAACAATTAATCACTTGTTCATCTCTGAAATACAACAACAAAAACAGGGCATCGAGGCCACCCTGGCAAGTCAGAGCGAGGCATTTGAGCTGTAGGGGAACTTCACTGCCTACCTTGCACAGCCAGGTCGAAGGTCTCCAGCTCGCTACGGATCATCTCCTCGCTTGACCGCACGCGGGACTGACCGGCAACAGCCAGGAAGTCAAATCTGCTGGCGCGGCGGCCTTCCTCCTTCACGCCATCCTCCAGCTGAGTAGTAGGGGCACCTGCCTTCTTGCCTTCCTGCTTCATCATTATCAGCAACAAACATGTTCAGTTAAGAGCCTTAAAAGCATCAGCGATATGCAACAAAATGTACAATTGAATACTATGGTAGTAGGCAACAATGATGATTAATAAAGTTATCGAAAGCTAAGCGATAAGAAAAATGGCTTTCAGGAAATATTTCTATTTGAGGCAGAACAATTTTATAACATTGGAAGGTATGGCTGATTATAAGGGAGCAGAGGTAGAAGGCCTAAATACATGATACTAGTGAGTCTACAAAATGGTAAGGACATCTTCAGCATATTTTACACGTGTAAACAAGTATATATAAATAAAATAAATTCCAGCCATCTCAACCCACCAATGGTTGAAGGTCTCCCCACAGCATATCAGTCATGTATTTTTTTTACTTTGCTGATCAATGTGAGGTATATTGTTCTTAAAAAGAATAAAAACTGATGCAGGAAAGAATGATCCGATGTAGCTGATCACCTCCAGATAGAGCACTGGGCCTGGGATAAGTGAGCCTATTCGGTGCAAGTGACAGCTTTGGAGCGTTGTATAAACACACCGTGCTCGCAAAGTCTCCAAACTCATCCTCAGCACCGACTGGTTCCGTGACGGTCACCGTCTCTCCAGCGCCACACGCTGATGGGAGGCTCTCATTGCTGCTGGCGGTATGCAGCGCCACGCCAGTGCGCGTGGGCTTCTCTGCCCCCATAAAAAACTGAGGCTGAGCCTTCCGCCCCTCGGGTCGCTGAAAAGGAACAGCACGATTAGCGTGTTTGGCTACGTATGGTGCGAAAGATGTTCAACATGCATGCGAACATGTCACCAATAGCTATAGACAAAATAAAACACTGCCAAGATTTCTATTTAAAGCTTTCGTGACTGCAGGGATTCATCTTCTTGGTCCTTTCGGTAAAGTCACGTAGAATATTATATTATTATATTATATTATTACGTTTTTATGTTATTTTATTATTTTATTATTTCTATTCTACATGACTTTACCGAAAGAACCAAGAAGACTGCCAAGATTCTGAGCCTTTGTGTTGAAATTATGAAATAGCAGGCTTTTAGGTTTGTTTTAAGTCACTATCCGTGGATTGCTGTTGACCCTGGCAAATGGAAAATTGGCACCATCCTTTTATGAAATTAAATGGGCAGATAATAATGAATGTAAAGTCTGTGTAAGGTCTTGTGACAGCAGCTGGATGTAAATCCTGAGTAGAGACATGATATTCTACAACCACATAGTTTGGCTGTTAAAATGTTGGAAATCAATCGTTATTAATGGGCACTGGGCTGTGAGTGGCATTTGGAGGATGGTTAAAGATAGCTGCAAGGCCAGAAATAGCAAAGAACAGATTGCCTTTTTTAAGTTGGGGAATTTGTGATGAGTAAACAACACGTGATATTGCATTTGCTGCTGACGTTTAAAAAACAAAAACACGCTTCAGTAATCGATAAAAATGTTTCTTGACGATCAGTGTTTTGTACGCGAGCACCCACCAACCCTACCTCAATTTTTTGTGCGTGCGTCTTGTGCCGGCTGTGTGTGGTCACATCCTGGTGCTCAGACCAGTCATAGCCAGTCAGGCTGCTGGTCCCAGACGATTCACCGCCAAAGCTCCCAAACGGATCAAACCGCATCTCCTCCAGATCTGTGCACAATGTTCACACGTCAGATCATTTAGATCCGGAGTCTACAGAGATACGGTATAATGGTTACAAATAGCAACATCTTTGCTGTTATTGTATATTTAGCAAAGGAATCCTCACAATATGTATACTGATAAGTGCATAACACATTAGATTTGTACTCTTAGGTTTTTTTTCGGTAAAGTCACGTAGGTAAAAAATTACAGCACGATTGCTGTATCAAGTAATCGTGCTGTGACTGTTCCAGCCTGAAGACGGAAGCTTGTGTTGCCTCTGAAACGTCGTGATTTTTATTTTTATTTTACTTAATTTTATTTTTTACCTACGTGACTTTACCGAAAAAACCTAAGAGTATGAATCCTTGCAGTCACGAAAGCTTCAAATCTAGACATTAGATTTGACCAGGTGGGTCAGGTCAGAGTGCCGAGCCGCCGCCGCTGAGATGCTGGGTTTGAATCCAGGGAGCCGCCCATGATTAAACTGGACTGAAGTGTCGTCAGTTCATAGTCTCTGCCTCGCCATCAATTAGACAAAAAGACATAAAATTTCATTTGGTTCTGCAACTTAATCTGGATAAATTCCAAGTTTGGAGAATTCAAATATCAGTTTGATTGTCTTGTGATGGAAATTACTCTCACATGACAAGAGTGAATGGAGAAGTGCTGCCCTCTATTGTGTAGATCAGGTAACTTTAAGGGATTTCAGAGGTAGTCATCCAATATCTGGTTCTGTGGGCACTTCTCTAACATGCATTGCACTTCTTGACATTACACTGACATCACAATTTGGAAAAAAATTGGGGAGAAAGTAATTTGTACTGTATTACGTTTATATATTGATGGTGTATGGTGAAAACACAAGTTATTTTTCAACATTCTGTACACAAAGTGCATTCAAATGTACATAAATCACGTAAAATGTCACCTGGCTGGTCAAATTAAAATAGTTTTACCTCCTAAGTCTTGCACAAATAAACTAAAAGCTAATAGAGTAAAAATGTGCCAACACTATAATCTGTTAATTGAAATTCAAGCTGAAAAATATGGTCAAATAAAAGCTGTTACCAAATGTCCATGTACTCTCGGCAGGCTGTAATGAGCCACAACCTGTAATGAGCCACAGAACGGTGGTTAAATTTTAGTTTCCGATGTCATATCAACAGTATAAATTGGCGCACAGAGTGATCCCCGTTACCCGTTGAACTCTGCAGCTGCTGGCCGGGGTTGACCGTGGCTGGCAGGTCGAGCGAGCTGTCCGACGTCACGTGGCGCAGGTCAGCCAGTGAGCCTGACGCACGGGGCTCGGAAGACGACAGGGAGGCCACGTCATCCGAGTCGTCGCGCCCGGTCAGGACACCCGCCAATGGCGGCAGCTCCAGCGACTTCACCGAACCGCTGTCCTCCCGCAGGCACAGACGCGCCATGCTGCCGCCTCCAACCAGCGCGGGGGCAGAGGACGTGGCAGGTGCCACCGCGGCCGCCGACGAGACGGACAAAGCGTCGTCAGAGTCGTCACGTCCCACCGACGGCAGCTCCAGAGACTTCACGGAGCCGGTGTCCTCCCGCATGTTGAAACGCAATGCCACCGGAGTTCCGAACGGCTTGCTGGACTGTGTGGCATCAGGCAGTGGACCCTAAGCAAGTGAGTAATTGTAACACAGTTTCGCTTTTAAATACAGAACAAATTTAAACTACGAAACAAAGTTGTGCGATGGCCGACGCACTTGAAAATACTTGCCTGCATGTCTGAAAATTCGTATTCTTCACTGCCCACCATGGCAATGCCGAGTGACCCTTTAGTTGGGTCCTCCACAGATTGAGGTGTGTCCTGGGCGAGCTGCCTGAAAATGCTATACTTGTCTTCAGCTTCACCCTGCCTGGGAAGCACCTCCCGGAAATCTAAATTGTTGTAATATAAAAACAAACATGACTTGTAGCATATACTCATCATAGAAAACACTGAAAAAAAGAATAGTGCAATGAGCCATACAAAGCAAAAAATGGATAGTGCAATAGACAAAAGCTACATAATTACCTTTAAAAGCTGCGAACGGACTTTCCTCCTGAATTTGTTCATTTCCGCGAAAGGCAGAAAAAGACGTGAAGTCGGCAAAACCATCGCTCGACGCCTTGGTGGAACCGTCTTTCACTTCGGATATAAGAGGGGGCGTGGCAGTGTCCGAACGATGTCCAACACCACTAGCAGAATGTGTCACCTGACTTAGGGGGAAAAGTGGAAAAACCTGACATTTGTGGTGCATCCCACACTGGTCTTGTGGGCGGTGACTCTTGGAAGCAGTCAGCGGTCAGGCTGCCACCCTTCGCAGCCGAGACCGCGGCTGGCGTTATCCTCGATGGTGGAGGATTGATGGATGAAGGAGGGGCATCTACAGCGCCATGGAAATCGGCAAAGTCTTCTGAATTGGCAGTGGGCACTGCTGTCACAACCGGGTCTTCACCTTCACAGCAAAATGACAAAATATCACTGCGGTGACGACGTATTACTGCCAGCTAGTGATATGCAAGTACAAATTGTAGGTATTGAATATATGCAAATACAATTATGAAATTGACCTTTCAGGATAAATAACTTTTTTTTTCAGAATTTTTATTCTGAAAAATGTTACGACAATAATCATGTTTACCATTATTAATAAAAATGAGCCTTTATATTTAATAGGCTTTCTTTAACCTGTATATAGTTGAAAAAGCAGGAACCTATTACCGTATGAAGTAATATCATTGTAACATTAGATGAAACTGGACAATTATAATATGAATTAAAGTTTAAATATTATAGACTCAATTGCCAGCTTGCTGAAAGACATTTTGCCACATTTTTCAGAAATAAGCCATGCCGATTCCACAAACGGAACAACTATTCACCAAAAAATAAATCATTCCAGATAACGTCCATCAACAAGACAGGAATTGGACTATATATTGAATTAAAAGGTATCTGCAATGATCATATGATCAAAATGCATTGAGTAAACCATGCAGAACGGCAAAAGTCACGTGCAAGGAAAACAGATAAAGGCATGCAAAAGTTTAGAAGTTGTTACTGACCTGACGCTACAACTGCATTCAGTGCCAGTTTATGTTCGCATTTATGTCGGCAGAAACAGAGAGTTTGTTAATCCAATCGAAGTGTAGACGCATTCGCGGGTTACTGCCCAAGCCTGCATTGAGCTGCCCTCTGCTGCTGAATTGTCCAAATGCGTGCGAGCACCTTGTGTCGTGTGTCGGCGCTTTCAGAGTTTACACGTCTAGATAATGTTCGTAATATAGTTCTTTTAAAAACTTGGTTTGCGCTTACGCATTACGGAATACCTGGCATCTAAATTTGGTCTCTGCAGCACATTTCATGGAAACACATCACTGAAGCACATCAGAAGTTTTCAACTCCCCTTGATGTTTAGTAAGAATGGTTGTTGTATTCTCACAATTAGAGTGTATATGAGCAGTTTAAATGTGACTGGAAGGTACATGTTCAGGGTTTCAAAAACTATGGACAGGTTTTGTGTATTAACCATTGCTCGAAACGCTTTTAGTAAATAAATTAAGACTTCAAAAGCAAAGAAGCACAGAGGATAACTAAACGAACAAGCAATATTACCAGTAGTTGTATTTAAATGGCACTTAGAAAGTAAATAATTAAAAAATGAAGTACAAAAAAGGTCGTTTGAATGCATCTCATGTGTATATGTCCACCGCATGCGTTAGTAATGCTGTTAGTATCCCAACCACCAAAGCCAGAAAGAAATGAAAATACAATAAAACAAAATAAATCAGCATGACTGTTATTTCATTCAGCAAGATTTTGATTGGATAAACATCAGTTTATTTACTTCAACAATGCATTTTGATACAGAATAAGTTAGTGACAACTAATATTAAATCAACAGTGTAAACAGTAAGTCAAAGCACAAAAACACAAACGATAACAGACCTATAGGGTTAAACATAAATATTATAGTATATAACCGACACGAATTCGCAGTGATATGCATTGGCCATTCACAACAAAAAGTCTGAAATTGATATATTAAGCCAATGAAATTGTCAAAACAAGACGATGTTAGTCCGTGTGAAGTATAGGACAGCCTGCGTGTTTATTCCTTAATCTAGCAAAATATTATTTAAATAAGCTGTGGGGCAGGATTGCGTTGAGCACTTCAGACTTATCAGGCATGCTACATCCATTAGCAACATTGTTTTGTTTGTAACAAAAACGAAGTGGCCTATGAAATAACTCAAAACAATAAGCGTTGTTTTTTTTTTCGAAAGGGACTCTTTAGATGCTTAATGGCATTATTCAATTTCTGCAAACTGTTTTTTTTTAGACTTGTTGTGACACATCAGTGGTTTTATACGCAAAGGCAGAAGTGTCGTAGCTTTAAATAGACGACTCAAAAGCAGGGGAGAACAAACACTTGGCTGTATCCAGAAAAATCAAAGCACTGAGAATGCTTCACCGAATACTTTCGGCAAAGTTTGTTTTATTCATTATAGCGTGTGCTGGTTTTTTTTCTCTTTACTTTTTGTTTCGGTAAACTTTGTTCACTTGGTAATCCTATTTATTCATTCCCGTGCCTTGCAAGAAAAAAACATTTCTGTTTTCTCCAAACTATGTTTTCAATGTTTGCATCTCATTAAAACTGTACTGAATGTTCTGGACAGCACTTCCATAAATTTGTACACCCCTACTCTTGAGCGATTCACCAGTACACACTTGCATTCGCTGCAGCTGCTGAAGCCTCCAGGGAGCGGAAAACGCTGTATTTATCTGACGGGTCTGCAACGCACAATTGCAGGCAAATCACTTAGCATTTACAGGCGCAGCTGCATTGCGGCAATTTAATTTAAAATACAGCAATTACCTGTTCGTTTTAAGCGCAAAAGCAGCGTTACCACAACCGCTGATGCTGCGTTCCCATGACCACTTAATATTGGGCCGGCACCGTTCACGAAATAAGCCAGTGGGCCAAGCTCACAAAACTGCTTTTTGTGTTTAGTTTGTTGTCCTTCCCCCGTACCTCAGATTCGCACAGTTGGCTACGTACGGTGCGAAATAAGTTCAACGTACCTACGTACAAGCCCGGATTCCAAGTGCAGCCTTACCCAGCCAAGAGAGCAGTAACATGGCCACATGGTCCTCTCATACTGGGTTGAGTTAAGTGGCTTTACCAAATATGTCACGTGCTTTCAGCCACAATGCTCTTGGAAAACGCTGTGCAGTACTGGGGTCAACAGATACGAGATGCGAGCCATGATTTGGTGTCTCTCACTTAGAATCAGGCACAGAATATTAATTTATACTGGAGGAATCCGATGAGATATGAAGCTCTCTTTCACAAATGTCAAGGATGTGTTTGATTTTTTACACAAAATATTTACAGATATTAGCTTAAGATGATGTAGCTTGCCCAAGTATATGTTAACACTTGTTCAAATTGAAGAAAACAATATTATTGCTTCCCCCCTGCCCATGGTTCGACCATGCTTTCTCTTCTCTTGGAACACAATTGGACCATTCCTGGGCCAATGAACCCATTTACCAGTAGGTCATGGAAACGTAGCACAGCTCTACCCAAAGGAGAAATAGGCAGGCTGGAGGGAATATGAGAAGATCGGTGTCTTTGACTCGGTACCTGGAGGGGGTTCAGGCACCTCTTTGGGGCTGTCTTCTATCTCGCGGAACACGGCGTACTTGTCAGAGCCTGACAGCACGGGGACTGCTGACGCAGGCACTGAGCTGGGTACCATCGGGGTGGCCCAGGATGCCCTGCAAGGACACAGTCAACCGTCTTGCTCCTCATCCAAAGCTGAGCAGCGTTTAAACATTGTTTAACTTTGGAGTACATTCTCTCAGTCATTCAGAGTACACCACCGTCATGTCTTTCATATAAATGGATTGAAATAAAATAAACCAGATTTAAACAAAAATGGTGGTAGAGCGACGGCGCAGTGGTTGACACACTGTTTTTTGTGAACCTACTGACCACAGTTTTATTCCCAGTCACGGCTAACATCAGTGGCAAGTGATATCTAAACAGGATCTGGGCTCCCCCCTTCACCAACCTGCACTGACCAGCATGGTAAAGTATGGTCCAAGAACAGCCATGACCAACATTGTGTGAGGAGGAAGGCCTTCATCCAACAGTGGATTGACAAAGGGCTGTAAATAATCATTGTATCATCATTGATGTTTAAAACGATGAGTGTTTATCATTTGCAAATCAAATTACCAAATGGTAATCATATTATGAGAAGCTTACCGAGTATCTGCTGGTATCTGGGGTCCAGCTGCCTGGAAGTCTCCGAATCCTTCAGGGGATAAAGCTGAAGCGGACTGGAAATCCTGGAAATCATCAATCTCAGTGGAAGTAACCTGCAAGGATACGAGCATTCATTCATTCTTGCAACAAAAAGATGACAAGGCTGGGTCAGTTGCCAGCACCAGCGATATTAGTCGACATTTATGTTAGTGCTGTTGTGTAAGATGCGCCCGGCTGGGAAATATGTAATGAAATTAGCGTCCTCAAGTATGAAATCTTATATTCTCATTTTTGTTGCAGGAAAACATTTAAACGAAAAAGTTAAATAATTGTCATGCAAGTGACTTAATAACACAAGTGCATCATACTCTGCGAGCGCTCAACAGTTTAAAGGTATAGAAACTCAAGGATGCACAGCTGAGACTAATCAACCGTATGTTCACCGAGTCGTACCTGCATGCCAGCAAAGGAACCAATGACCGAAGGGGCAGAAGACATTGTTGAGGAGTTGGGAAGGGGACCGCTGGCACCGACGGACATGTGAGCGGGGCTGTGTGTGGCCGAGAGGGTCAAGGCGGTCCCTCCACTCATTGACCGGCCAGTGATGGGGACCAGCTGTGGAGTCAAGCCTTGTGTAGAGGAGACACTCGCGTGAGCTGGGCTGGGAGTGGCCTGCATTCCTGTGGAGGCTGGGATGTTGAGCGTTGGGACAGGCGGTGTTGGGAATTGGCCCAGACTCTCCAAACTGACCATAGATGCCCCTCTCTTCCAACAAATGCACAAAACAAAAACAAGAACATTAAGTATTTGCATTGTGTAACACAAACAACAATCTTGATTTGAAGCTTTCGTGACTGCAGAAATCCATACTCTTTGGCTCTTTCTGTAAAGTCACGTAGGTTTAAAATATTTTATTTTATATTTTTATACCTACGTGCCTTTACCGAAAGAACCAAAAAGTACATAAACAACATGCATGCTGAAGTGACAGGTAGCTCCTACCGAGCTTGCTTCACTGAGGACAGGGTTCAATCTCTGATTTCAACTACTAGTGGTTAAATCGATTTCTCCCGCACATCAAGTTGACTGTCTCAGCCAAGTCACCAATGATGGCACAAAAATAATTTTACATTTTGGTTTGTCATTTAATTCGGTTTGATATGCGACACTCTTTTCAGCTAATAATAAATATATCTAATATAAAAGATGTGACTTGATGTCATCGTTTGGGCCCATTCTCCGTCACATGGTGGTGCACCCAGCTTGAAGGCAGAGTTCTGATTGGAAAGTTACTTGTCTCATGTCACCAACAGCACAACTGGAATATAAATTGCCAAAAAAGAAATTGTGTACCTGAGAAATCGCGACGAGGGCTAGCACCATGTACAGCTCTTCTTTGGAAAGCTGCCCAGGCAAAGTACGGTTGGCCAGGGCCCATATGTGACCCAGCGTTTCACGAGGAAGCCCAGACGACAACAGGATTGGGTACAGCTTCGATGTGTCGATTCCCGCTGGACACATACTGCTCTCCAGCACTTTTCTGTACACGTCTGTAACAAAAAGGCACATTCCCTAAGTAAACATGTAGGGAATATTCATGAGTATCTTTAAACCTTGAATAGCATTCAGCACATTAGAGAGTAGATGTATGGCTCTTTTGTCAATCCACTGATGGATGAGGGCCTGCCTCTGCCATGTGGGTCGTGGGTGTTATTTGACCAAAGTTTACTGTGCAGGTAATTGTAGTTTGAAGGTGGGGAGCATAAATAGAATATGATGGATTGTCTGCACTGCACTCTGCTGCCCACAATGTAGCCCTGCATCCTAGAACGATTTGTTGTTTATGGTGACTAACCATCCAAGCACTATCCAGGTTAAATTCTACTGAGCTTCTTAGATCTAACCAGATCAGTTGTATTCCCAATGATTTGGTCATATATTCTAGCGTATATCGATAGTGTACCTAACATATTGCTAGTTGCCATAATAAAATGGATATTTGAGCATACAGCACAAACATTCTACTTAATGTTTTAAGCATATCGAAGTTCCGATGTATTTTCACACTGGCCAAGTATTACGATGCAGAAAATGGCAGTGTGCTAATATAAGCAGCCAGGGAGTTACCGACATGTTGTTCTGTACAATATTTATTGTTAAATTTCACAGATTAAAGAGTGTTGTTCACACTACAGTAAGTCCTCGCTTAACGCGGTAGATGCATCGCTCCTGAAAAGTGCCGCAAAAAACTCGCTGGCCAAAAACAATTTACCCATAAACAGAACGATACATCTTCTTGATTCTTTCGGTAAAGTCACATAGAAGGGAAATAATAAAATAATAAAAATAAAACATAATAAAATACAATTCTCACGACGTTTCGGCCACAGCGCAAGCAGCCGTCCTCAGGTGAAGAACAATACATTTTGGCGAGATATGATGTACGCACACAAAATAAGCCGGTTACTCTACCATTTCCGCGTACTGTATCATACCACTCAGCCGCACAGCTTAAGTAGTTCATCGTCGACCGCTCAGAAACCACGTTATAACAGGTCACATTCCGCGTTATAAAGGGGCACACGTTCCACGTTATTATGGAGCGCGTTCTGTGTTATAACGGCCGTGTTTTGCGTTGTGCGAAAATGTTCCCTAATAGTGAAAACACGTTGTACGAACAAGCGATAAGTGACGACTTACACATCTGACATTTGTGACTGCTACATACCGACATTCGGGGCACAAAAAAGCACTGCAAAATGTAGACATACCGGGAACTAGGCTGTCACTGAACAGCCAGGCAGGTAGCAAAGGTTGTAGGGTGTCCTGCGTTGAAAAGCTTGGAGCTACTGATGTTGGCACTGCTAAAACAGAAGACAGATACTCACACTTATGAATAACCTTCACAGCACTTAACAAATGCGATGACAAAATAAAAACGGAATATGTCGATTCTGTAGCGTCACCATTCCAGCAAAAGACAATGTTTAAAACATGCTCCATTTTCATACTGAAACACATGCCGGGTGATGTGTATGCCTGTACGTTAATTTGGCATGCAAAAATATGAAATCTAAGCTGCTCAAGATTTACCTTGGGCAGTGGGGTGTATAGAAGGTGGTGCTGATATTGGGCGATTGGAATCGTTAAAGGAATGTGAAGAAGCACTGAGACTATAGGATTGGGTTGAGGAGGGAGGTGGCAAAGAAGCGTCAGAGACCGCAGGGACATCGTGGCTGGGATAATGGATGGAAGTCTCGGCAGACATGGTCGGGATGGAAGCGATAGGGCCCGGTAAGAAATCTGCGAAATCCCCTGTAGCAGCTGGTGCCAGAGAAACTGCCTTAGGAGGCGGTAATGAGGTGGAAAAGTGAGAAGGGAAGGAACCATGCATAGAAGTGCCACCACCAAATGCTGAGGACGGGGCAGGGTTCTGGGAGGGGATAAGAATCTGGGATGGGCGACCAGGGCTGGAGGCTGGAGGGTGTGAGGGTTGAGGCTGCTTGGGAACATCTGGAGGCAAACACAATACCAAAATGACAAACAAGGAAAACCACACTGCAACAAAAAAAAACAAATGACAGTGAAACCTGCGTGCAATAACAGCTGGAAATCATCACAAGTTGAACATGTATCTACATATTTTATACGCATATTAACAAGACATTTTCATAATATATAGAAAAATAAAAATAGTTGAAATATGGGTATATAAAGGTGCCAACAGATTTCACTGTAACAACAACATATCAACAGAATACGCACACGTGGTATAATTCTGCTTATACAAAATACTAAGATGTCTTGAAGGTTGGCCAAACTTCGTAAGCAATTTCTACACTTTCATTTACGTATTATTTCACTGGCAATTGTGGTGAACTAGGTATGTATTTATAAATGACAGAATATAACTTGTGCGCATTGAGCCACAGCAAACAGACTGGAATACTGACCTTGTGACCCAAATAAAAATATAAAATCACTGCAATATAGCTCAACTATATATTTTTACAAAGAATCCTGTTCATATATAATACTGTAAAGGTTCTCAAATATCTAACAAACTATTATCAGATGACTTCGAAACTCTTAACGTTACATGGTTTGTAATTATTTTTTGGAGTGACATTAAGCTTTTTGCAGTGATCAAATTACCTTTAAAAAGGTCACAGTTTATGGCGGTGCACATGTACAAAAGTCAAACATCAATAAGGGAGAGGGGTAATGCGTTCACACCGGTCTTGTGAGGTGTAGAAGGGTGCTGGATTTTTGCCTGCCGCGTGAAGCCGGCAATGTTGCCCATTATGGCCTCCAAGGCATCATCACGCTTGTCAACTGCCTATCATTGCATAAAAAATAATAAAAACACGTTTCACAAAGGTGGAATTATTCAGCAAGGGTGCTCTTAGAGAGCCAACAGATATACAAGTACTTCAATAGTAGTGTATCCATGTGTGGACAAATGAATCTATTCCTTACTCGGGAAAGTCACGTAGGTAAAAAATAATAAACATGAAAACAACTAAATACAACCACAGATAAAATAAATAAAATAATGAGAACTAAATAAATTTTTTAAATTTTTTTATTGATTTAATTTGTGATTTCATTTTGTTTTTTTTACCTACGTGACTTTACCGAAAAAAACAATCCTTGCAGTCACGAAAACTTCAAATCTAGAATCTATTCCTTCTGCATGGAAAACTTACTCAAATTATTCCGGCAAAGCATCGGTAATGTTTCGGTCATGAGGCAGATTCCAAACAGGATAAAAACAATTGTCCAATATTTTCGTGAAACTCACGAGAACATTATGATCAATTGTATTATCGTATACCAACAACAGCCACTTCGATTACCTTTGGCATGCTAGTATTCGAATACCTATTTTAGGCCTCTGACCTACAAATTAGCATGACATAAAATAAAGCAACAAAAAAAATAAAAGATGGAACACAACTCTGAACTGAAATAGACACCAATTGACACAAAATTCCAAGATTAAACATTCTCCACTGACATAATTATCTATACCATCATGTATCGCACCAACGGAGGGCGGAGGAGCGACGCTCACAACAACGAGCGGAGCGCCGGGTGGCTAAAGCACAGAAAGTTGCCACAGTAGGGGACACAGGTGGTGCATCAGCCAGTCGTCTCAGTCAGTCGACCTGTGCCATCTGGGTCTGCCCCGTGACCTCTTGCCAGCGGGCATTCGACACTTCACGTGGCCTCAAGGTGCACATAGCCTGGCACAAGCGTTGTTGTGACGTCACCGCCACTTAGTGGCGAATGGCGGTTGTTGTTGTTCAGTCTATGTATGTATGTGTGAGTCCATTTGTGCGTGTAACTCTGTGTGTGTATCAATGGATTTGCGTGTGTAACTACGCCGGGTACTAACCGCTAGTGATACATAAAATGGCCCAGCCATGTGTGATACATGAAGCTCAAATCTCTGAATACCTTGAGCTTGGAGCTGCTCATCAGCCGCAATTTGTGTTTCTGCTCTTCAAACTGTCTTCTCTTCCTATCCTGTTCTTCCCTCTTTCTTTGTTCTTTCATCATCCGTTGCTGCTCCTCTGCCAGCTTCCTTTCACCCAGTGAAAGAAACGTGAAATTGTAAACAATCACAAGAAATTAATGGCATCACATCAATCAGAATTTATTTTTCAAGAAGTGATATTTTTGTGCCAAGCAGTGATATTTTGGCAAGCCAGTTGTATTTTCAAAAGGACGCCGATTTCAAAAATGCGAACAAAAAAATCATGCAAAGAGATTTCATCACGTGCGATGGGGCTTGCCTTGACAAAATGGAATTACAAGAACTTTAAAGACAAGTTACTTATTTTCTCAAGCATGGTATTGGAATGTATTTGGAGAAAATAAAGCTTATGGCTAAGTACTCTTAGTTTTTTCGGTAAAGTCACGTAGGTAAAACAATGAAATGAAAATTAATAAAAATAAAATAATAAAAATCACCACGTTTCGGAGGCAACACAAGTCTCCATCATCAGGTGGGACCGTCACAGCCAGATTTGCTGTATCAAGTGAGGCAGAGATTTCAAGATGCAAGTTCTTAAATACAAGTTAAGGGGGAGGGGGGGGGGGAGCTTATCAGAATGTGGCTACCACATTCTGATAAACTTGTATTTAAGAACTTGCATCTTGGAATCCCTGCCTCACTTGATACAGCAAATCTGGCTGTGACGGTCCCACCTGATGACGGAGACTTGTGTTGCCTCCGAAACGTCGTGATTTTTATTATTTTATTTTTTATTAATTTTAATTTCATTTTTTTACCTACGTGACTTTACCGAAAAAACTAAGAGTATGAATCCTTGCAGTCACGAAAGCTTCAAATCTAGAACTTATGGCTAAGTGTCCGTACAGCACTTACTGTTGGCTCACGGCATAAGTGGGCTGAGATGACCGGATTTGATAAAAGGGTTGCTGCTGCTGGGCAAGGAACTGCATGCCTCCAGACTGGACCATGCCCATGGGAATCCCACCCTGATTCCATAGAGCACACAAGGACATGACACATCACAGACACTAGTTAATAAAATAACAGTTTCTTCCAGTCAGTACGTTACTGTATTGTTTAATTTATGTACATGCTATTGCGCTTTTCAAATATATCTTGAAGACGAAAAGGTTACAATTAAAAGTCATATGCTTAGCACAACAAATTATTTTTGTTAGTGTAAAAAAGTAGCTAAGTAATGAATTCGTTTACAACCACCAAGTTTTGGAGAATTTTAACAAGCGATTTCAACCATCAGAAGCATGAAAAAGTAAAGATGAAATGACAGGCAGATAGATGGCCGGAAGACATAATACAGCACATCCCATTTTTACCATCGTAAATAACAATTGCTCCTGTGAATAGACAAAACGTACAAAGCATTTCACAAACCAATCTGTTACTCACAGTGCAATCTGACGATTATAATTTAACTGTATTTTAAATAAACACGCAATCAAAATGTATTGCAATGGATTTGATATTCATGCTTATGTAACAGTTCAATTACAACGTAACATGAATGCTAGCACGATTTTCGACCTGTCTTTAATCTGACAGTGCAGACGTTGGTACCTGCATGCATACAGCTCCTTGCGGGGACATATGCGAGGCCATTTGTCCCCCGTAGGCCATTCCCATTCCTCCCATCATGCCTGCCTGCATCTGCACACCTGGAGGCATCATATAGCCTCCTCCTTGTGATGGCTGCAAGCCAGGCCCTACACCTGGGCCTTGGATGAGCAGGGTGTTTGTGTGAGAGGGGGTTAAATTGGAACAACGCAGCAGTAACAAAAAGAGTGAGATGACATTTTTATAGGTGTCAAAGTTAGGTTTTAAAGTTATTGCCTATTTTTTAGCTTTTCTGCATGTATTACCAATTGTGCTTAAATAGCAAATTTCACACTTTATGTTACATATGTATATTGTTCAAGGTGGTACATGTCAATTAAAGTATCAAACAACATACCTTGTGTTGATCCCATTCCTCCAACAGGAAACATGAAGCTAAAATAAAACATTACATTTTCATTAGCAATCTATCACACGCATGCAGCATGTACTGAACACAGCAGTCGATGTACATTTATTATAATTCGAGAGTACTGTACTCCCAATGTTAGTTGCAAACGTATTTTATAACATGCTACATGTTACTCATCAATCTCAATAACTTTTCACTCAGTCAAAGAGAGTGACCTTGTGAGTGAAATGTAACAATTTCCTGGATAAACCATAGCCAAGTTGACACGTACCCACACAAGGTGCAGGATTTCCAAGTATGGGGAGGTTAGGGTTGGAGGGGTAGGAATCAGAGCATGGCTCAATTATAATTAGAATATTAGCTGAATTTACATTTACAATTTTACAGTGTAATTTTAATTCATTACGAAGTACCCAATTGCAATTGTATTTGACTCCAAGTATTGTAGGAACACAAACGATTAAATCTCAAGTCGAGCTGATTAGGTGGTAGGGATTCAGTAAAAGCCTAGTGTTAAACGGAATTTAATGAAAATGCACAAAACAAAATCCCCATTAAGTTGAATACGAAATGGCCAGCAATGGGATAGGCAGCTGTAAAAACTGAAATAAATGCACTACTACATTCCCATCTGCGAATGTCGAAAGACATCTATTTTACAATGTTCTTTAAATGTCATTCCAAAAACCATTAATATGATTTTCATTTAAATTAATTCAAGCTTACTTCACGTTAATTGTACTGAGTTTTTATTTTAATGACCAGTAATTGGAAATGTAACAACTCTCTCGCCACCATTGTCAAGACGCAAAACATGTGCAATATAGACGTCTCACTCTAAGTTTGGCAATGCCCGAGTGGCGACATGACATTGAGTTCCATGATTTCACAGTTCCATGATTTTGGAAGTACGGTACATGTCAGACACTTTTAAAGATGTGGCCAATCACAAGTAAAATTAGGAAGTGGCTTCTTACTTGGATAAGAATTTCACCCAATTAGGCCTGCAGCTATAATTTGTTAACCTTTCTCCACAATGACGCTCGTGATTGTGAAATATTATATAATTTTAAGTCAAATTAGGACGCGTATCAAAAACAGACGGTCCTTGCCTGTAACATCGGCAGTTCACCAGTACACATTCAAGCAAGCCTAACTCTGCTGATGGGACACTGAATAGCAAAATCTGTTCAGAGTTTGCCTTTCTTGACTCAATTATGTTGAAATTATGCACTCCCACAAGGCCGTGCGTCCAAATCCGTGTTTACGTGGCGATGGCTATATCAGGGACAGAGAGTCTGCTTATTTGTTATTTATAAAATATCATGTTGTGGATGCACTCAGACGGTCTCCTGTTTGAGGTCAAGCTGCGGTCGTGACCGAGCATTCTGTTTCAAATGTTAAATCATTAACATATTCCAAGAAAAAGCCATAGTTGACTGAGGTTGCCTCATTTTCAGAACTGCCAGCAATAATAAATACAGCATTAACTCTTATTACCACACTTACAATGGCCTCGTTACGGGGTGACATCGACTGAAGCATCAAGCGTCAGATTGTCTAGGGGTGGCATGAGACTGCCTCTGGCATCAGGCGTGAGACCACCTCATCACACCAGAGGCGTGAGTCTGCTGGCTGGTGGAGGAGTGAGACCACCACCTCATCTACTAGAGGAGTGAGACCACCACCATCATCTACTAGAGGTGAGACCACCACCTCATCTACTAGAGGAGTGAGACCACCACCTCATCTACTAGAGTAGTGAGACCACCACCTCATCTACTAGAGGCGTGAGACCACCACCTCATCTACTAGAGGAGTGAGACCACCACCTTATCTACTAGAGGAGTGAGACCACCACCTCATCTACTAGACGTGAGACCACCACCTCATCTACTAGGTGTGAGACCACCACCTCATCTACTAGAGAGTGAGACCACCTCATCTACTAGAGGTGTGAGACCACCAGCTCATCTACTAGAGGTGAGACCACCACCTCATCTACTAGAGAGTGAGACCACCACCTCATCTACTAGAGGTGTGAGACCACCACCTCATCTATTAGAGGAGTGAGACCACCACCTCATCTACTAGAGGGGTGAGACCACCACCAGCATCTACTAGAGGGGTGAGTCTGCTGCCTGGTGATGGCATGAGACCACCTCATCTACTAGGTGTGAGACCACCACCTCATCTACTAGAGGTGTGAGACCACCACCTCATCTACTAGAGGAGTGAGACCACCACCTCATCTACTAGAGGGGTGAGACCATCACCTCATCTACTAGAGGGTGAGACCACCACCTCATCTACTAGAGGAGTGAGACCACCACCTCATCTACTAGAGGGGTGAGACCACCTCATCTACTAGAGGAGTGAGACCATCACCTCATCTACTAGAGGAGTGAGACCACCTCATCTACTAGAGGAGTGAGAACACCACCTCATCTACTAGAGGAGTGAGACCACCTCATCTACTAGAGGTGTGAGACCACCACCTCATCTACTAGAGGTGAGACCACCACCTCATCTACTAGAGGTGTGAGACCACCACCTCATCTACTAGAGAGTGAGACCACCACCTCATCTACTAGAGGTGAGACCACCACCTCATCTACTAGAGGAGTGAGACCACCACCTCATCTACTAGAGAGACCACCACCTCATCTACTAGAGGGGTGAGACCACCACCTCATCTACTAGAGGGGTGAGACCACCACCTCATCTACGAGAGGGGTGAGACCACCGAATCTATTAGAGGAGTGAGACCACCACCTCATCTACTAGAGGAGTGAGACCACCACCTCATCTACTAGAGAGTGAGACCACCACCTCATCTACTAGAGGAGTGAGACCACCACCTCATCTACTAGAGACGTGAGACCACCACCTCATCTACTAGAGGTGTGAGACCACCACCTCATCTACTAGAGGGGTGAGACCACCTCATCTACTAGAGGAGTGAGACCACCACCTCATCTACTAGAGAGTGAGACCACCACCTCATCTACTAGAGGAGTGAGACCACCACCTCATCTACTAGAGGTGTGAGACCACCACCTCATCTACTAGAGGGGTGAGACCACCACCTCATCTACTAGAGTGAGACCACCACCTCATCTACTAGAGGAGTGAGACCACCACCTCATCTACTAGGAGTGAGACCACCACCTCATCTACTAGAGGAGTGAGACCACCACCTCATCTACTAGAGGGGTGAGACCACCACCTCATCTACTAGAGGTGTGAGACCACCACCTCATCTACTAGAGGTAGTGAGACCACCACCTCATCTACTAGAGGAGTGAGACCACCACCTCATCTACTAGAGGAGTGAGACCACCACCTCATCTACTAGAGGAGTGAGACCACCACCTCATCTACTAGAGGAATGAGACCATCACCTCATCTACTAG
Organism: Lethenteron reissneri; assembly: GCF_015708825.2. Lineage (NCBI taxonomy): Eukaryota > Metazoa > Chordata > Hyperoartia > Petromyzontiformes > Petromyzontidae > Lethenteron > Lethenteron reissneri. The sequence continues at coordinate 7,846,926 of NC_083805.1, forward strand.
AGGAGTGAGACCACCACCTCATCTACTAGAGGAGTGAGACCACCACCTCATCTACTAGAGACGTGAGACCACCACCTCATCTACTAGAGGAGTGAGACCACCACCTCATCTACTAGAGAGTGAGACCACCACCTCATCTACTAGAGGAGTGAGACCACCACCTCATCTACTAGAGGAGTGAGACCACCACCTCATCTACTAGAGTGAGACCACCACCTCATCTACTAGAGGAGTGAGACCACCACCTCATCTACTAGAAGAGTGAGACCACCACCTCATCTACTAGCGGAGTGAGACCACCACCTCATCTACTAGAGGAGTGAGACCACCACCTCATCTACTAGAGGAATGAGACCATCACCTCATCTACTAGAGGAGTGAGACCACCACCTCATCTACTAGAGTGAGACCACCACCTCATCTACTAGAGGAGTGAGACCACCACCTCATCTACTAGAGGGGTGAGACCATCACCTCATCTACTAGAGGGGTGAGACCATCACCTCATCTACTAGAGGAGTGAGACCACCACCTCATCTACTAGAGTGAGACCACCACCTCATCTACTAGAGTAGTGAGACCACCACCTCATCTACTAGAGGGGTGAGACCATCACCTCATCTACTAGAGGAGTGAGACCACCACCTCATCTACTAGAGGAGTGAGACCACCACCTCATCTACTAGAGGGGTGAGACCACCACCTCATCTACTAGAGTGAGACCACCACCTCATCTACTAGAGGAGTGAGACCACCACCTCATCTACTAGAGTGAGACCACCACCTCATCTACTAGAGGAGTGAGACCACCACCTCATCTACTAGAGGGGTGAGACCATCACCTCATCTACTAGAGGAGTGAGACCACCACCTCATCTACTAGAGGGGTGAGACCATCACCTCATCTACTAGAGGGGTGAGACCACCACCTCATCTACTAGAGGAGTGAGACCACCACCTCATCTACTAGAAGAGTGAGACCACCACCTCATCTACTAGAGGAGTGAGACCACCACCTCATCTACTAGAAGAGTGAGACCACCACCTCATCTACTAGAAGAGTGAGACCACCACCTCATCTACTAGAGGCGTGAGACCACCTCATCTACTAGAGGAGTGAGACCACCACCTCATCTACTAGAAGAGTGAGACCACCACATCATCTACTAGAAGAGTGAGACCACCACCTCATCTACTAGAGGCGTGAGACCACCTCATCTACTAGAGGAGTGAGACCACCACCTCATCTACTAGAGACGTGAGACCACCACCTCATCTACTAGAGACGTGAGACCACCACCTCATCTACTAGAAGAGTGAGACCACCACCTCATCGACTAGAGGAGTGAGTCTGCGGAAATGGTTCGCTGACACTCCGCACAACAAATCGGCGGAAGCGAACGTCGCCTTGAGTTGGCGAGGGGTCTCCTCATCCTCACGGCCCAACGTGACCCACAATTGCGACAACAGCGCGAGACCCGCATCTTATATACATCTAAAACATCATCATCATCCTCCCTCGATGAATAATTCACGTGAACGGAGGAAATCCGCGCGGACACCGGCGGCGAGGGAGGGGGGCGGGAAGAAAATGCCACGCAGCGAGGCGCGTTTATACGACGACGACGTTTCTAGCCTCGGCCATTCACAAGTTCACTCGCTCTCGTGTCCGTCTCTCTCTCTCTGTGTGTCTCCGTCTCTTACTTCCCGCCTCCTCCTCCGCCTCCTCCAGCGCCGCCGCCGCCACCAACGCCGCCCGAGCCGCCTTGGTACGCCATGTTTTCGCCGGCCCCCCCGTGCGATCAGATTACCTAGTGCGGATAGGCGCGGCCGTTTCGTTGCAGGGAGCGGTGGGTAGAGGGGGGGGGCAGCCCGCGTGCGCGCGCTTATCCGTAGTGGGAGTTATAATGGGAGGGGCGGGGCGGGGAGTGACGTCACGCGGCAGGGGGGTGGTGGGGGTTTTGTGGTCTTCCCCTTCGGGAAGATGCCATGTCACGCGTGGATATTTTATTTTTAAAGAAACAAAATATAATGGGACCTATTATTCTTTGGGTCTTTCGGTAAAGTCGCGTAGATAGGTTCAAAGAAAATAATAATAAAAAATTACGACGTTTCGTCGTCAGGAAGTGGGACCTACCTCATGGGGACCTCCCTTGCCAGTATATCAAAATATAAGAATAAGGTTTTAACCTTTTCTGCCAATAAAACAGGCGTTAAGATGTTAACACACGTAACGAAAACCTTTTGCAAGGAATCATGTCTGCATTAACCACATATACTTGTGGTGAACATGCACACAAATAAATAAAATAAATAAAATAGAATGAAACAGAATTTTTTTTATTTAGCTAAAAAGAAATATTTCACTAGAAGACACACTCCCTTGAGATGGAACGAACGCGTCTACGTTTGCAATCATCAGAATATGTATTCATACTGGAGGAATCCGATGAGCTATTAAGCTCTTTTTAAACAGATATCCAGTATTTTCATGTGTGTCCAGTACCCTGTGTGCCAAGTTAACAATTAATGGGGGTGGCAATTGACACAAAGGGGCCGTCCATAAATGACGTCACGCAATTTTGGACGATTTTTGACCCCCCCCCCCCCCCCTTGTCACACGGCGTCACAAAAAGTCAGACCTCCATACTCTTAGGTTTTTTCGGTAAAGTCACGTAGGTAAAAATAAATAATAACAATAAAAATAAAAGAAATAATAATAGAAATAAAATAATAAATCACGACGTTTCGGAGGCAACACAAGTCTCCGTCATCAGGTGGGACCGTCACAGCTAAATTTATGACGTCACAAAGCTCCCCCCAAAAACCATATTTCCATTTTGAAAATAAAACATGCTTCAAATCGCTTTAAAGTATTGTCATTGTAGTGCGTATTTAATGTGGCGCTGCACTCCGATGTTGTAGGAGTGTTGTTATCACAATTAGTGTTGTTATAACAATTCTATATTTATTTAAAGTTGCGCATTTTGATGTGACGTCACATTTCTCAAACATTTCTCAACCCCCCCCCCTCGTCACACATCGTCACAAATGTCTGACCCCCCCCCCCTAGGTGCGTGACGTCATTTATGGACGGCCCCAAAGACAAATATCACTCATGTAGCCTTAGCAGACTATACTCTCTGGCTCTTTCGGTAAAGCCACGTAGATAGAAGAAAAATAATAAAAGAAAACAACGTTTCGGTCGCAAGTGAGGTGAGAAAAAATGATCTGCTGTTGTGGCTTTATATAGGCACGGGAAGGGGGGGGGGAGTTTAGCTGTGCTCTGCCAATTCGTGGATACGACGCAAACCAACTGGGATCTCCCATGTCCTGGGGGTCTTGGCACCATATAGACTGGCGCCACATGCCTCCACGGGGTTTTCTCCCTTCTGTTTCATGTACGGTCATGAACCTCCCATAGAGATTCTAGATTTGAAGCTTTCGTGACTGCAAGGATTCATACTCTTAGTTCTTTCGGTAAAGTCACGTAGGTACAAAAATGAAATTAAAATTAATAAAGATAAAACAATAAAAATCATGACGTTTCGGAGGCAACACAAGCTTCCGTCTTCAGGTGAAACCGTCACAGCAAAATATCTGTACCTTATATAGTGGTTGAGCCCCCTTACAGGTGTGTCTGATCGTCCCGCGTCTTTGCAAGCCACGCTCGATCGATTGCTCGAAGCGCGGACAGCGTCAATGGCGAGCACCGCAAAAGCATATGCCACTAACGAGCGAAATACACTGCGATGAGTTCACACACTTCCCTGGGCAGAAAGCGAGTGGTAGCTTCTGCAATCTCTCATTTACTTGATACAGCTGTCGTGGCTGTGACGGTACCACCTGAAGACGGAAGCTTGTGTTGCCTCCGAAACGTCGTGATTTTTATTTTATTTTACTTTTTAATGTTTTTTACCTACGTGACTTTACCGAAAAAACCTAAGAATATGAATCATTGCAGTCACGAAAGCTTCAAATCTAGAATTAATTGCATGCAGGTCCCATCATGTACCTCTCCCAAATTGAATCGGCTGTGGCAGGGCCCATTCAAAATTATCGAGGTGAATCGGCCACAATGCGTGCGTTTACAGTTAGGACGTTGGCATTGGTATGTTCACCCGTCGAGCCTCAAATCTTAACTTCATCATCATCCATGCACCTCATCTCCACTCCATGCCCTGTTCTGCTGGAGTCTGGGGTGTCGGACAAGCCACAACAGCCGCCCGGAGCACCTATGTCACCTGTGCATGCTGCTGTACCGCCCACAGAACCGAGCCTAATTCAGGACTCGCCGCTGGACCCTGCAGGGTACGTTGGTCCAGCAATGAGGACCCGTGCAAGATGTGCGCGGTTGCACTAAAAGCTGTTCCTAGATGGAGCAGGGGGTTGTTTCAACTTGTTGTTCTCAGTCTTGTTTTTTCTTGGTTCTTTCGGTAAAGTCACGTAGAATGGAAATAATAAAATAATAAAAATAAAACATAATAAAATAATTGTCACGACGTTTCGGCCACAATGCAAGCAGCCGTCCTCAGGCGGAGAGCAGGTCTGTCGATAAGCATGATTATGAGTCTTCTCGACAGACCTGCTCTCCACCTGAGGACGGCTGCTTGCGTTGTGGCCGAAACGTCGTGAGAATTATTTTATTATGTTTTATTTTTATTATTTTATTATTTCCATTCTACGTGACTTTACCGAAAGAACCAAGAAGATGAATCCCTGCAGTCACGAAAGCTTTAAATCGAAACTCAGTCGTGTTGTTGATGTTTGACTGTAGGATGTGCATAATCCGTGCACCGAAAATACACTCACATCGCATTATAATTTATTTACACATACACGGACAAAAGGTCAGGTTTGTTCATGTAAATGTATATTTCCATAGTTGGACACATAAGCACATTGTTGGGCCAAACCACAAGGGGCTCACGTGAGAACACGGAAACATGAGGCCATTGTGACGTCATCACTTAATGTTGGTGGCGTTCCGCTCGGCTTCCCGTGGTTTGTTTGATTGTCATTCTCTCCCCTGGTGTTAGCCGGGACAGTTCTTTTTCTAAGGGTGTTGGGGATGATGTAAAGACCAAAAACAACAAACAACTTACCTGACATGGTGCGCGTGCAGACGCGGACAGCCAGAAAGCAACTTGAGGCCTCTGATTGGTGCGGGAAGGCCTGAAAGAGGGTTGGCTGGAGGCAGAAATTGAAGTGATCGGAGGAGACATACAAACGTAGAAGGAGAGAAATGAGGGTTGAATGACGGGGGGAAGAGTTAACAACTGTTGAAGAAGGAGGACGGGGATTGGCTGAGGGAAATAGGGTGATCGAACCTTCGAGAAAGGGGGCTTGAGGGGCGTAAAAGGAGATAGCACAAGGGGAAGGAACGTTTGGAGAGAAGAATAAGTTCGGGATTAAAGAAGAGTGTTCGTTTTAAAGCTTTCGTGACTGCAGGGATTCATCTTCTTGATTCTTTCGGTAAAGTCACGTAGAATGGAAATAATATAATAATAGAAATAAAACATAATAAAATAATTCTCACGACGTTTCGGTCACTTTACCGAAAGAACCAAGAAGATAGAGTGTTCGTGTCCACCAATAAAGGCTCTTACTAAAGCGAAGAGCGTGTGTCAGTCGTCATTGCACCTTTTTTGAAATGGAGAAGGCTGTTTATTGTTTCACATGGTGCTAACCCGTGCAATCACCATGGCCAAGCTTGAACCCTGCTTAGCTTCTGTGATCAGACACATTGCGAGTGATTTGGTTATAGGTAAATCTGTGTAAATGTGCGTTTTTTAACCAGGCAAGACCCCAATAAATTCATAATCTAAAACTACCCCAATTTCTGGTGAGGTGACAGGCCCTTTCTTCCATAAGCCCTGTCCATTTTCAATAGTAAACAAATATTCGGTGATACAGTACTGCATTGGCAGTATGCACAAGCACAAACCTTCGATTAGCATTGTTGCCTACGCATAGTGCAAAGGAAGTTCAAATACATATAAACATACATGCCAAGTCTCAACGATTGCCCCTGGTTTTACACAGTTTTGAGCGTTTCACGGCTGTGCAAAGGAATCTCAGTTTTTTGTTGTTGTGTACCTGAATGTAATGCACTAAACCCGATTTCTTTTAGTGAATCGGCAGCTGCCGATGGTTGGAGTCGTATATAAGGGTTACCCAAAGGTTGTGTCTTTACTGACATTTTCTATTTAAAAAACAGCAGGAAATGAATAACTATCCAAGGATATTAGTATTGTTACTTCAACCCACATTTAATAAAGAGGTGTACTTAAACTAAACAATTTATATTTCACCAGGTAAGGCCCACTCAGCTACTATAGAAAGTTTTGCAGAAGCAACCTGTCCACAAATGATAACCCAATAAAGTAACGTATTATGGGGAGATTTATAGCAGCCAAATACTCTAAACGTTCTTAAAGTTGCATCTAAATAACATAATTTAGAGATGTCCATATTGTGGTAAAGTTTGTTCACAGGTGATAGTGTTAAATTATTGTCCCGATAAATACGTGCATTTGCCAGCCCTTATTTTTTGCAAGATACAAATTTTAGTGATTTAAAAAAAAATCTATCAATTATGGACACCCTATTTCTGTAACAATTGAGTGAAATGTTTAATTGCTCAATAAGATGCTGTTGGATGCCCTATGTCTGTAAGATCAATCGGCCAATCGACAAAAAAAATGTGTAAGTGGATATGTAATGCGGGCGTAAACGGCCCTCCGGAGGTGACGTCAGGAGGGGAGGAGTTAGGTCACGTGGGGGGGTGAGGGGTTAAGCTATAGAAGGAGGGGAACCGGAAGAGGATAGGGAGTGACGGGGAACCAGGAACAGAGAGAGGCCACGAAGGGCGAAGCGGAGGGTGGCGAGATCGCCACGAACACGGGGGAGCGAGGATCGGCACCGTTGGCCAGCGGTGACCGACCCGAAGCAGCGAGGAGGCTGCAGTCAGCAGCGGGGCTGCACAGAGAGTCAGCAGCGGGGCTGCATACAGAGTCAGCAGCGGGTCTGCATACGGTAGCAGCCAGAGGGTCTGCATATAGGGGTAGCAGCGGGAGTCTGCATAGGGGTAGCAGCGAGTCTGCAGGGAGAGAACGGAGGTTACGGTAGATGAAGCAGAGAGTCTGCGGGAAGAGAAGGGAAGCTATAATAGCAGTCAACAGCCGGGGGCTACAAATACAGAGTTATAACAGAGTGCCGTGTGGGAGAAGACAAGAACCCAATAAAGGACACGAAGACAGAAAGAAGTGTCTGAGTCCTTTTTATTACAGATAGATGAATGGAAGTATTGTTAATTAATTATATACCCATTTTGTTTTTCAATAACGTGCAATGAGTTCTTACAAATTATGTTTTTGGTGCTGAACAGGGGCCGTGTTTTCAAAAAGGGGTGCTCTTGCCAATAACATCTGAAAACCCAGATGTATTTCATGAACAAACATTACTGCTGATAAGACCCAAAAGGTGAAAACCGGTCCAGAGTTTGCTCACTTAAACATGCTGCTGGATAAAATAAGCTAAACATATCAGTGGGCTGAAGGACTAAACATATACAGAATGTTTTACGTGGAGAGACAAATATATATCCATTCTTCACCTGAGGACGGCTGTTTGCGTTGTGGCCGAAACGTCGTGAGAATTATTTTAATATGTTTTATTTTTATTATTTTATTACTTCCCTTCTACGTGACTTTACCGAAAGAACCAAGAAGATGAATCCCTGCAGTCACGAAAGCTTGAAATCGAAATGTATATTTATTTAATTAAACCTTGCTTTTAAATTGGGTTGCTTTTAAAAGTTCATTGACCTTGCTGTACAGGCACGCGTTTTAGGAAATAATTTACCTTAAAGCGCTTCTAATTACTATGACGCAGGAAAATCTTTGGATAATTACGTGTTTTCACGTAGAGACTGTGCCAGCTTTGGTGCCAGAGGGTTATCTTGCAGACAGCGAAAGCAGGGTGGACGCAAAGTCTACAACCACAAATGGCAACTAAAATTCTTAATTGCTACCTCCAAGCAGGGAACATGTAAGCGCAGCCATCCTATCATGACCTGCATTCTTGTGGCCACGAATAAAACATTCCTAAAACCTCAAAAGCCAAAATATCCTCCGTTTGTTTCTTTCCTTGCCTAATTTTGTTGAAGTCACGTCTGCCCATAATTGCATCGAGAGGTGTGGTCAGGTCTTTGAGGGCATTGGGTGGTGGAAAAATCCATAAGAAAGCTCCACCCCCCCCCCCACACCACCTCATCGTGGCCCATGAGGGGCTCTGGCTCATGTGGGCAGCAATGCGGTGGACTGTGTTCACTTGCGCGCGGAGCTGCCCTCACCTTGCCCTTTTAGTGCCTCAATTACAAAGCCCAGAAATATTATTTGCAAAAATGATACGAGATAACTAATTCAGACTTATTTCGCTTGATATTTATAGTTTTGCAATTTTAGAGTGCCATTGTTAGTAAGCGGCAAGAAAACAACAAACTGAAGTAATTTATGATTGCTATTTTAAGATGAATAACTATGAGGAAATAGGTTTGCTAATGGCCAATGAATGTTGATTTATTTGCACTATGCGCAGTGTTCAAATGCAAAACACGTCATACACACATACTGTACATACACGTAGAAGACATTGAACCACATACGATGCATTACATAATCGTAGCTATGTTACGTAATCTAAAGTTTGGATAACCTCAATCACCATCTTCAAAATCATTCTGGGACCCGCCCCTACCTCCCATTCTCCTCTGATCTAACTCTACCCCCCTCCACATTCTCCTCTCACTTTACTCCCCTCCACACACTCTCCTCTGATCTAACTCTACTCCTCTTCACACAAACTTTCCTCCCTCTCGAAGAAGCGTGGAGAGATACACACTGGAAATAACACCGAGACAAAAAGTAACACACGTAACTCTATCAGAGAATAAATGCAAATTTTAGACATGTTGAATGTGCGGAAAAGTAATTGGGCTAGGGTAGGACATATTCTTGGTTCTATCGGTAAAGTCACGTAGATAGAAAATACAAATAAAGTTGAAAATAAATTTAAAATAAAAGCACTTTCTTCATTTTATTTTTATTTTCTAGCTACGTACCGAAAGAACCAAGAATATGAATTCCCGCAGTCACGAAAGTTTTAAGTCAAAATTTAGAGTAGGACATTTTGTCCGAAGGGATGGTGGCCAATGAAAACGATTGGGAACACGTCTGAGAGAGGATGACCACAGCGAAAGTGGAGCGATGAAATCATCGCATGCGCCGGAACAAGATGGGATCATGGCATTACCAGCACGTAAAGGATGGCGACAAAGCGGTGTGGCCTTTGTCCAGCAGTGGCTTGACCACATCTGTTCATGATAATGGAGGTGACAACAGCAACAAAAACCCCATACGGTTTTTCAGCTTAGTTTGGGTTTAAGGCTATCTCATTACTGTAATAATTTGCTTATATCGTCTGCACGTGCAGAGCAAATATCATAGGCAGCTAGCCTTAACGGATTCCATACAAATGTAAATTCGCATGCAAATCTGCAATTTACTCCCCACCCCGCCAAAGAAACTGTAATTAACGTGCACATGTTTTGAGCGTGACCGCAAAATGACTCCTCACAACTATTATAATCGTCGCCCTGGAAAGGCGCTGCTGCTATAAGAGCGCTCCTGGCTCTTTGGGCTCATGCACACAAAGGCTGCCAATGTTCCGCAGCCCAAATTTCACAGCAACCACGCTGCGGCCGTCGGCCTTGACGAAAGTCAACGTCCATGATGTGCACGTTGTTCATTTCGGCGGTCCTCCTGTCGCTCATATGCCTCAGCATCATCGGCATGGGCAGCCGGAGGGCACACGCCAGCCCTCGAGTGGGCGTCCCTGCCAAGGTCCTCCCTGGGTTGGGCGTGCAGACGCAGGAGCTCCTGCCGAAGGCTCCTGAAGACGCCGAAGGCTCCTTCGCCACGGGCCACGGCGTCTGCGCGTTGGAGGTGAGCGTACAACCTGCAACGGTGGTGCTATGAGATGTTAACTACCTCGCCTGGTACACAGGAGGGCGTGGGTTCGATCCCGACCCTGACGCCTGCTGCTGTATATTTGAAGTTTGCGTGTCTGTCTCTCTCTCATCATCATCACGGTGGCTATGAGATGTTTACTACCTCGCCTGGTACACAGGAGGGCGTGGGTTCGATCCCGACCCTGACGCCTGCTGCTGTATATTTGGAGTTTGCGTGTGTTTCTCTCTCATCATCATCACGTTGGCTAGGAGATGTTAACTACATCGCCTGGCACACAGGAGGGCGTGGGTTCGATCCCGACCCTGACGCCTGCTGCTCTATATTTGGAGTTTGCGTGTCTGTCTCTCTCTCATCATCATCACGGTGGCTATGAGATGTTAACTACCTCGCCTGGTACACAGGAGGGCGTGGGTTCGATCCCGACCCTGACGCCTGCTGCTGTATATTTGGAGTTTGCGTGTGTTTCTCTCTCATCATCATCACGTTGGCTAGGAGATGTTAACTACCTCGCCTGGTACACAGGAGGGCGTGGGTTCGATCCCGACCCTGACGCCTGCTGCTGTACATTTGGAGTTTGCGTGTCTCTCTCTCTCTCATCATCATCACGGTGGCTAGGAGATGTTAACTACCTCGCCTGGTACACAGGAGGGCGTGGGTTCGATTCCGACCCTGACGCCTGCTGCTGTATATTTGGAGTTTGCGTGTGTCGCTCTCGCTCATCATCATCACGTTGGCTATGAGATGTTAACTACCTCGCCCGGTACACAGGAGGGCGTGAGTTCGATCCCGACCCTGACGCCTGCTGCTGTACATTTGGAGTTTGCGTGTGTTTCTCTCTCATCATCATCACGTTGGCTATGAGAGGTTAACTACCTCGCCTGGTACACAGGAGGTCGTGGGTTCGATCCCGACCCTGACGCCTGCTGCTGTACATTTGGAGTTTGCGTGTCTCTCTCTCTCATCATCATCACGTTGGCTATGAGATGTTAACTACCTCGCCTGGTACACAGGAGGGCGTGGGTTCGATCCCGACCCTGACGCCTGCTGCTCTATATCTGGAGTTTGCGTGTGTGTGTGTCTCTCTCATCATCGTCACGTTGGCTAGGAGATGTTAACTACCTCGCCTGGTACACAGGAAGGCGTGGGTTCGATCCCGACCCTGACGCCTGCTGCTGTATATTTGGAGTTTGCGTATGTCTCTCTCTCTCTCTCTCATCATCATCACGTTGGCTATGAGATGTTAACTACCTCGCCTGGTGTACAGGAGGGCGTGGGTTCGATCCCGACCCTGACGCCTGCTGCTGTATATTTGGAGTTTGCGTGTCTCTCTCTCTCTCATCATAATCACATTGGCTATTAGATGTTAACTACCTCGCCTGGTACACAGGAGGGCGTGAATTCGATCCCGACCCTGACGTCTGCTGCTGTATATTTGTAGTTTGCGTGTCTCTCTCATCATCATCACGTTGGCTAGGAGATGTTAACTACCTCGCCTGGTACACAGGAGGGCGTGGGTTCGATTCCGACCCTGACGCCTTCTGCTCTATATCTGGAGTTTGCGTGTGTGTGTGTCTCTCTCTCTCATCATCATCACGTTGTCTATGAGATCTTAACTACCTCGCCCGGTACGCAGGAGGCCGTGGATTCGATCCCGACCCTGACGCCTGCTGCTCTGTATCTGGAGTTTGCGTGTCTCTCTTCGTGGTCGCGTCGATGTTTCTCCGGGTCCTCCGGTTGTTATTTTCCTCTCCACATTTAGAATCAACATGCGTTTCGAGTAATAATTTGGCTGCTATTCATTTTCCACGTGAACACGCCACACGCTTCGTTTGCTGCGCGATCATTTGTCATGGCCAGGTCGCTTCTGAAAAAAAAGAAAGTTACATAGCTCAGTGGATCTTGCCTGGTAACAAAAAAAAATCGTTTAACACGTAGTAGGCGTTCGCGACCAATATTATCTATAATAGAGGGTTTTTTGGGGTGAGATCGCTGTCGCCTGATGATGCTAGTTGTGATTAAATGGAGCGAGAAAGACGTTAAGTGTCAATCTTGATTTGAAGCTTTCGTGACTGCAGGAATCCATACATTTTCTATCTACGTGACCTTACCGAAAGAACCAAAGAGTAAGACGTTGAGTGTCGTTGTATTTGCCACGTAATTAAATATTCTGCTTCATTTGTTTCGCCCCCCCCCCCGACCCCCCCCCCCCCCCCGAAAAAAGAGATTCAGGGCTTCGGAAACAAGCCGACGGCACGGCCACAGGACCGAACGGGCAAACTTGGAAGTGTTCAATCGAGCGTGCCCGTTGTATGAGCGACAGGCACAAGGTGTAAGCTCCCGTCGCCCGCCTGTGCCCGAACCACCGATGCCCAACGAGAATTGGCAGAAGCCCCATCGCCGCTTGCGCCACGCGAAGGCACTGGCCAGCAGTCAAAAGCCATTCAGCAAACAGTCGCCAACATCGCCACAAGTTCGTCGCCGTGCCAAGAGATTTATTTACCCAGGCACTTTGTGGTGTGGGCCAGGGACCAATGCAAACTCATTCGATGAGCTCGGTGGGTACTCATCGCAGCATTGCCATCGTGTATCGGCCTATGCTTTTTTTTAATTCTTTATATTAAGTTCGCTTGCTTGCTTACGACCGTGCAAATCTTTCGGTCGTTTTTTAACCCACTTCCCGTAATCCAATCGAGCTGACATTTTCCACACAGACTCGTTGTGCGTGACAATTAATGTTCGTGAAAAAAAAGTTGCCAAAATGTTACACTTTTTAGGACTAAAATATTATATTTAATTACCAATTGCTTAATGGTGCAATGCAATCATCTGACCCATAGGTGGCAGCCATCTCAAGCCAGAGGACGAGAGGACTCTAGCCGCCACGCATATAAAGGATTTATAGGGATAAACTTTGTTTTTACGGGATATACTTGTTTTTAATGTTTCATGATCATCATCGTCTGTCATTTCCGTAAGCTATTAACGACGAAATGGGCGCAACGAATGTATGCAATTCTTCAGCGATTATCGCGGCTTTGCTCAATCTCAACCTGTTCTCTCCTGGGTGTCTTATCACCGCGCCAACTCGCACGGGTTCTTGTCATCCCCTAACTCCTGTTTCCTTCCACGCCAAAGTGTGGATTCCCACCCAGTATCATCCCCTACTGTGTCTGAACCACTGCAGTCTCCTTGTCTGGACTTTGTCTGACAAGGTTATATTGACTCTTATGTTCATCATGTCTCCAACATCACCTCTCGGTGTCTATTGAGGTGCGTGCCATCATGCCAGTTGGATGGGAGATGATGCTAAATCTCTTTTGGATGCACACATGTTGAACTTTTTGCCGCACCGTACATAGCCAACCGCACTAATCGGAGGTGCGGGGGATGGACAACGAACTAAACATAAGCTTCGATTTAAAGTTTTCGTGACTGCAGGGATTCATCTTCTTGGTTCTTTCGGTAAAGTCACGTAGAATGGAAATAATAAAATAATAAAAATAAAACATGATAAAATAATTCTCACGACGTTTCGGCCACAACGCAAGCAGCCGTCCTCAGGTGAAGAACAGGTCTGACTCTGTCTTCTCGACAGACCTGTTCTTCGCCTGAGGACGGCTGCTTGCGTTGTGGCCGCAACGTCGTGAGAATTATTTTATTATGTTTTATTTTTATTATTTTATTGTTTCCATTCTACGTGACTTTACCGAAAGAACCAAGAATATAAACATAAGCTATCAATATACATAGCCGTTTTCAGGTTATTACAACTCTACGCGACACCGTAGAGTCGTAATAATCTGAGCCACTTCCCTGCGTGCACCGCGATCAGGTGGCTTGTTGGCCTGACAAGTCTTTTTTTTCGAGCACATTCTGTTCAGCGTCTCTGCCACGTGGTGGCACTGTGGCACAGCACCACTGAACTTGTGGAGCAGAAATATAACAATCATCCAGACCGGCCTTGCTGTGCCACACTGCCACCACCACTGAACTTGCAGGGCAGAAATATAACAATCGTCCAGACCGGCCTTGCTGTGCCACACTGCCACCACCACTGAACTTGCAGGGCAGAAATATAACAATCATCCAGACCGGCCTTGCTGTGCCACACTGCCACCACCACTGAACTTGCAGGGCAGAAATATACAATCGTCCAGACCGGCCTTGCTGTGCCACACTGCTACCAGCACTGAACTTGCAGAGCAGAAATATAACAATCATCCAGACCGGCCTCGCTGTGCCACACTGCCACCACCACTGAACTTGCAGGGCAGAAATATAACAATCGTCCAGACCGGCCTTGCTGTGCCACACTGCCACCACCACTGAACTTGCAGGGCAGAAATATTACAATCATCCAGACCGGCCTTGGGAAGTAATGAAGTCCTAGATTTGAAGCTTTCGTGACTGCAATGATTCTTATTTTAAGGTTTTCGGTAAAGTCACGTAGGTAAAAAAATTATAAAAGTTAAATAAAAATAAAAGAATTTTAATTAAAAACATTTACCTACGTGACTTTACCGAAAACCTTAGAATAAATAATGAAGTATTACGCCTCTCTGTAACTTGATGAGGACGTTGCAGGGTCAAGGAAAATTGTCGAGACATTGCATACAATATTTACACAGAATCTAAAAAACAATGCTAATCGATATCGCCAAATCTTTAGCTTTCACTTTTTTGTGCTCACCCCACTATCCTTCCCCCCATTTCTCAGAGGGCGAAACTCACCCACAATCTCACTTTCTGACCACATTAAAACTCGAGAGCTCTGAAGGAGCCGCGAAGGTCATATCCTCGGTAAACTTGACATTATATTCTTTGGTTCTTTCGGTAAAGTCACGTAGATAAATACAAATAAAATGAATCTATATATATAAAATCGTTCATGTCTGTCTGTGTGTGTGTGTGTGTGTATTTCGGCCCATACGCACTTTCATTGGACGGCGGTTGCCCCTGGCAACGGCTAGCCACGCCTTCGCCGCTTTCATTGGACCTGGCAACGGCTAGCCACGCCTTCGCCAAGGGCTGCAGTTTCATTGGACGGCGGTTGCCCCTGCCAACGGCTAGCCACGCCTTCGCCACTTTCATAAGCTCCGTATTTAATTAAATAATAGCCATTACACAGTATTGTTGGAGCGCTAGGGGGGGGGGGGAAGGAACGCCACCCGTACCCTGCCTCTTCCAAGCCGACAATTTTAGGCGAGGCCGCAGGCTTTGCACGCTACTAGGCCTCGACACCCACCACGCCACTCTGAGGTAAATTCATCAAAGTTTTTCCTACTCTTCACTACACCCCCACCACAATGTGTGCTATTAATATTACTTTTAAACCCAACGCGCCAACAATCGATTACTTTAATGTTCACTGTACAAATACTCATTAAGCTGGGTGAGCGTACTGCCAGTCTATCATGTACACTGTAGCCTGCTTATTAAGCTCGGTGAGCGTACTGCCACTCTATCATGTACACTCTAGCCTGCTTATGAAGCTGACTGCGTGTACTGGCAGTCTATAATGTGGACTGTAGCCTGGTTATTATAATCGATTCTTTATATGTTCTTTGTACAAACAGTCATTAAGCTGCTTGAGCGACCCCAGTTCGATTCCAACTCACGCCCACCACCGCTGACGTCTATTTGAAACGGACCTGGCCCTCCCCTAGGTCCACTCAGCCTCAAAAGCGTAACTGCTGTCGTGTGTGAACATCGTCACTGGGGAGACAAAGGCGGCGGGGCATCGTGGATCCAAGTCCCGGGCGAAGCCGGGTCATGTGTATGTGTGTTTGTGTTTATGTGTATGTCTGTGTGTCTCTATGTATGTGTGTATGTATGTGTATGTATGTGTTTGTGTGTATGTGTGTGTGTATGTATGTGGGTTTTTTTTTATGTCTTTATGTGTATGTCTGCGTGTCTCTATGTATGTGTGTATGTACGTGTGTGCATGTGTTTGTGTGTATGTATGTGTGTGTCTATGTATGTGTGTGTGTGTTTTTGTGTATGTATGTGTGTGTATGTATGTGTGTTATGTGTCTGTCTGTGTCTGCATGTATGTGTGTGTGTATTGTGTATGTGTTTGTGTGCATGTATGTGTGTGTTTGTGTGTATGTGTATGTCTGTGTGTATGTATGTGTGTGTATGTGTGTGTATGTGTTTGTGTGTATGTGTGTGTATGTGTTTGTATGTGTTTGTGTGTTTACGCTCGCATTACACAAATGTGTTGCTGGTCTAAGGCGTTCCTCGCACAGCATTGCCGCTTTATTTTTTCAGTCGTTTACTGCCTTACGCACCCTGAAAGTCGTGTGTGTCTGCAGCAAGCGCGTGTATGTGTACCTATGGACGCGCGCGCGTGTGTTGTGTAGGGGGAACAGTAGTGTAGTGCTTAGCGTGCTGTCTGTGTCTGTGTGTGTGTGTCTGTCTGTGTGTGTCTGCGTGTGTCTGTGTGTGTGTCTGTGTGTGTGCGTGTGTGGTGTGTGGGGAGCGGTAGTGTAGTGCTTAGCGTGCTGTCTGTGTGTCTGTGTGTGTGTGTGTCTGTCTGTGTCTGTCTGTGTGTGTCTGCGTGTGTCTGTGTGTGTGTCTGTGCGTGTGTGGTGTGTGAGGAGCGGTGGGTGTAGTGCTTAACGCTACGCTGCGCTACCAACCCGGCGAACCGAGTTCGATTCCCGCTCACGGCCACCACCGGTGACGATTATTTGAACCTCCCCTAGGTCGACTCAGCCTCAAACGAGTAACTGGTGTTGCGTATTAACATCGGCACTGGGGAGACAAAGGCGGCCGGGCGTGGTGGATCCAAGTCCCGGGCGAAGCCGGGTCATGTGTATGTGTGTATGTGTTTAAGTGTATGTCTGTGTGTCTGTATGCATGTGTGTATGTATGTGTGTGCATGTGTTTGTGTGTATGTATGTGTGTGTGTATGTATGTGGGTTTTTTTGTATGTGTTTATGTGTATGTCTGCGTGCCTGTATGTATGTGTGTATGTACGTCTGTGGATGTGTATGTGTGTGTCTATGTATGTGTGTGTATGTGTTTCTGTGTTTGTATGTGTGTGTATGTATGTGTGTTATGTGTCTGTCTGTGTGTCTGCATGTATGTGTGTGTGTATTGTGTATGTGTTCGTGTGTGTTTGTGTGTTTACGCTCGCATTACACAAATGTGTAATGCGGGTCTAAGGCGTTCCTTACAAAGCATTGCCGCTTTATTATTTCAGTCGTTTACTGCCGTACGCACCCTGAAAGTCGTGTGTGTCTGCAGCAAGCGCGTGTATGTGTACCTATGGACGCGCGCGCGTGTGTTGTGTAGGGGGAACGGTAGTGTAGTGCTTAGCGTGCTGCCTGTGTCTGTGTGTGTGTGTCTGTGTGTGTGTCTGTGTGTGTGTCTGTGTGTGTGCGTGTGTGGTGTGTGAGGAGCGGTGGGTGTAGTGCTTAACGCTACGCTGCGCTACCAACACGGCAAACCCAGTTCGATTCCCGCTCACGGCCACCACCGGTGACGATTATTTGAACCTCCCCTAGGTCGACTCTGCCTCAAACGAGTAACTGCTGTAGCGTATTAACATCGCCACTGGGGAGACAAAGGCGGCCGGCCGTGGTAGATACAAGTCCCGGGCGAAGCCGGGTAGTACAGCTAGTAAAAAATAAAATAATAATAAACAAAAAAACACTAATGTAGACTGTAGCCTGGTTCTTAATCGGATTGTACTGACAGTCTATAATGTAGACTGTAGCCTGGTTATTAAGTTTGGTGAGTGTACTGGCAGTCTATAATGTAGACTGTAGCAATGGTTATCAAGCTAAATGAGTGTACAGACAGTCTATAATGTAGACTGTAGCCTGGTTTTTAAGCTTGGTGAGCGTATTGGCAGTCTATAATGTAGACTGTAGCAATGGTTATTAAACTGAGTGAGCGTACTGGCAGTCTATAATGTAGACTGTAGCAATGGTTCTTAACCTGAGTGAGCATACTGGCAGTAAAAAATAGAAAATAAAATTGACAGTTTCTGCACCATGCTCGCAGAGACATCTTTCTTTAGTGACAGTCGTATTTTTCAACGGGCTTGTCATAAACTGTTTAAACTCGGTGTAAATGCGGCTATAGCTGAAACCTTGCATGGACGTGTGCATATTATTGTTGACCCCTATTTACCCTATGCCATTCCCCGGTTGACATGCAGGCTCCTACAAAAAGACCGACATCTGCTGCCGGGAGCATGACCATTGCCCCCACGCCATCGGCAGTTTTGAGCATAAATACGGCTACAATAACATCGGATGGCATACCATCTCCCACTGCGACTGCGATAAAAAGTACTTGAGCCACTGCTGCAGCAAACATAACACGAGTCGTCATCAGCCACCGCTTGTTCTGTATTTTGCTAAATGTTGCCTTTTTTTATTAAATATTTAGTTAAATATTTAGTTCGGAGTGTGCCCCTGGTGCGTGGAATGAAATGGAGTTCCCCTTTTTCAAATTCACCCCCTTTTTAAAATCCAAGGCATTGGATCCTCTGACCTGTGGGTCCCTGGTGCAATTGCACTGCCTGCACACTGAACAGCTTTGCCACTGGACAGTTCTGTGCATGGTCACTTAACTTTTTTTTTTACGTAAAAGTCACTCATACGTTCAGTTAAATTCTGAACAGCTGGACATCTTATGATCAAAGTCTTTAAAATCATCATCATAAAAATATACCACAATAATTTCAATGTCCTCCAGGGCCACTCGGAATTTAAAATCTGGTGTCGTTAATGCCAGTGGCGTCCCGTGATTCGTGCAAGGTGAATTAACCCGCTTGCAATGCCACGAGCAGTGTGGCTTCATGGTGAGCGCCGTCTCTTTCAGATGGGCTCACGCCAGCCCACGCACCTTCCCCAGGAGGAACTGGTCTGGTGGGAGCCCACGCTCTGGGGCCTTAATGATTTAGAATATCTTGACTTGAAGTTTAGAATATGTAACGCGCACAGTTTTCATTCACTCTCTCAGAGATAGGGAGTGATTTGGAGGTGCGGAAAACAATAAGCAAGCTACATTAGGATGTTTGGCGACCAAACATTGCCGTTTGAATGCCAGTCGTCAATTAATCCACAGCACGCGTTGTCACCCGAGACTGGAAAACCCAAGAAGGAGTTTGTAGCTTCCCCGAACTGGAGCTACTCTCCACCGTTGTTTTAAGTCTCAAGTAACCTTTGACAGCTGCAGTGCAGCGGTTTCAATATTTCACTACGAACTCAGTGTTCTGAGTTCAATTCCAACCCATGGCCAACATCAGTGACACGTGATATACGAACTTATCCTGGGCACCCCCCCCCCCACACCTTCATCGGCGTACACTGAACCAACGTGGTGAAGTATGCAAGGCAGCTCCTTTATCTTTCTACGGTTTACTAATCTAACCTTTAATTCTAGATTTGAAGCTTTCGTGACTGCAAGGATTCATACTCTTAGTTCTTTCGGTAAAGTCACGTAGGTTAAAAAATGAAATTAAAATTAATAAAAAAATAAAATAATTAAAAATCACGACGTTTCGGAGGCAACACAAGTCTCCGTCATCAGGTGGGACCGTCACAGCCAGATTTTTCTGTATCAAGTAATCTAACCTTGCTAACCTTGCTCCCTGCCAGATTCAGGAATTGCATGAAAGAGTCAAATGACACGGCGGCATGGGACGTTGGTCGGACGTATTTCAGCATCGTCGGAGTTCCCTGCTTCACTCTGCGCGAGGACGACGCCTGCGTGGATTGGTCGTGGTGGGCCGGGTAAGTCGGCGGTAGAGTTACAACAACAGTAAGCGGTAAAGGAGCAGCCCTGCAATCGCCTTGCTCACGCCACTGCTGGCGAAAGGGCCTGCACTAAGGAAGGCAATCGCCAGAGGACGGTTTATGTAATGTTTTGCCTACTCTTCCACACTGGCAAGATGTCCTGGGAGAGGTGAGAGTAGCCACACGTTAACCCCGAGCACACGCAGCGTTATTTCAGCTGGAAAGGCCCCGTTGAGCTGAGCAGTTCTGTCACTTTGGACGACCACAGTCCCAAGACGTTGTGCTGGTGCGGGTAGCTGCGGGGACAATGCAGGGTGGAAATGTGCGGACTGATTTTAAGGCAAGACCAAAAGTGTTTAACATCAAACCCACGCCAAAATTGTACTGCGATCAGGATAGACGGTGAATGGTGCTTTAAAACTGTCAAAATTCC
Organism: Lethenteron reissneri; assembly: GCF_015708825.2. Lineage (NCBI taxonomy): Eukaryota > Metazoa > Chordata > Hyperoartia > Petromyzontiformes > Petromyzontidae > Lethenteron > Lethenteron reissneri. The sequence goes on from NC_083805.1 coordinate 7,867,148, forward strand.
CGTCACAGAGATACGTAAAATGAACCGTTTAGAAAGCATCTGACATTATGGAGCTTAGCCACGGAATTCGCAAATGTATAGCAGAAGTAACCTGCCGATTGACTAACTTAATTGCGGTGCACACATTTTTACTGCTGCGTGGATAGAGGTGGAGGCGAGGGGGGGGATTTGAGAAACCTGCACCATTGTTTCCGTAGAAAGACAAATATCCCCCATATAGCCTTAACAGCAGCACCTATGAAGGCCGGCACGGCACACGAGGGGGTGGGTGGCCAGCACCACGCACGGCCGCCTCTGTCTCCCTAGTGGCGATGTTCACACACCGCACCAGCTACTCTTTGAGACTGAGTCGACCTAGGGGAGGCCCAGGACCGGTTCAAATAATCGTCACCGGTGTTGGCCGTGAGCGGGAATCGAACTCTGGTCGCCGGGTTCGTAGCGCTGCGCGCTAACCGCTCCACATCGTTAAATACCTCCCTCCTCTGTGACACTTCTCAACCTTTCCAAGCATCTTCAGCCATACAGCAAGTGTTCTTACCATCGTGGTGGCACGTAAGGCGAATGTACTGTCAATGTGAATACAATTAAACCTGAGACCAGAGTGAGGTAGGTGGAATTAGGGTTGGTGTGCAATTATGCAGGTACCGCTGTAAGTAAAATATAATGATTGTTTATGGAAATTAGTGAGATTAAAACCTGAATGGGGGAAAAAAAACGTTAGAAAGTTTAATTGCATATGTGAGTCATTCCATGTTGTGTTTTCCCCTCGAAGATGTCTCAAGTACGAGCGGACGATGATGGCAATAATCCAAGAGCAGGGGCCTTTTGATGAAGTACCACCAGCTTTCAATGCCACTGAAGTCCCAACAGAGGAAGTGGAACGACAGGAGACCACCACGCCCGCACCTTCTGGAGGCAGTGTCATCAGTGGGACAACCACAGGACCTCCGGTGTCCACATCAACATCTCTTCAAAGCGCAAATGTCGATTCTTCCTTCACCGCTCCCACAGCGCTTAGCGACATCCTGAGCACTCCCTCGACCACACGCAGCCCTGGCGTTTCCAGCAGAGGTCCTTCTGGAGGTGATGGCAGGAAATGGAAGAAGTTCTGGAGAAAATACTGCTCGGAGCAGAGTAAAGAGAAAGATCTGAGCGACGAGAGAGCAGTCCATTGCAAAGCGCTTAAGGGCAGGCTACATCGCTATAATAGCGTGGCAGCAGCGGAGCGCCTGGCCAACGCCAGTGGTGTCGTGGCCACAGTGAACGGGCGAAGCTCGACAGACATTTCGAAGCGCGTGTTGACAATGGTGGCGTTGCAGCAGATGCAACAAAGTAATGTATCCGACACGGAAGAACGTGCGTTTTCAGAGAAAGGCAACGCGCACGCCGACGCTGCGCTAATGCCGACTTCGCTCGCACCTGCAAACAATAACGCAACAGCGCACGCGGGCAAGGAGCAGGTGAACGCCTGGCGGCAGCACGCTGCTCTGGATCCCTTGCGGACCAAAGCCAACCGGCCACGGAAGACGACGGGACGAACGAATGGGAAGCGGCAAAAGAGTCCGGCGAAAGGGACGGCCACGGAAAACTCCGCTCTCCACAAGGGAGGCGTCGTTGACAGAATCCCCTCGCTGACAACCGCAGGGGTGACCACCGATCCTGCCTTGAGCACCGCCGAGCCCGCGTTTACCGCCGCGTGCGCGGTTGTCACCGACGGCGTTCTGGCTCCCGATGCCTTTAATGACATTTTTAAACGGTCCGCGGCGAGAAAAGGCGACGGTAAGCGTCAGCAAACGGGGGAAAAGAGAGACGCGGATAAGGACGAGGAGAACACCCGGAGGCTTGTCGCCGGGTACGCGGAGAGCGTGTCCGAAGTCTTCTCTGGCCTCGTGAAGAGACTGAACCGCGACGCGAAGAAACCGCACGCATCGCGAAGTAGGGGCCGCGTGTCTGACCGGGGCAGTGCGGCAGCGCCGAAGCGAGGCCATTCGGACGAGAAGTGGCGGGTGTGGAATAGTTCTCGAGGCAGACACCCGTCCGGGCAGGTGGTCGCCCTTGGTCAGCGGCCCTTGGTTGAGGCTCAACGAGCGCGCGAAGGAACCTGGTTGGCCCTGGCGGAGAGGCGACTCGGGGGGTGCCAGCCGCCGGCTGTCGTGAAGCGAAGTCCCCGCGTGGAGAGTCGTCGACGGGGACGTGACGAACGCGTCGGGAGGAAAGTCCCGCTTCTGGAAATGTTCGCGTTTTACGCTAAGGCATACGAGCTCAGCGAGCAGTGAACCATGCCGATTCGTGCAATGGTGATCGCCTGCCGTGCGGCTGGCTACTCGAGTTCACTGAAATCGCAACGCGTCCTCGTATTTCTTAAACGCGGGCAGGGCGATGCAACATTCAGGCGAGTTGGCACGGCAGATTCGCGTATGTTGGTCTCGGCAGAACGTACCATCCGCTCCTCTCGAAAATGTGACACATTACGCATGCCCACAGGTGATAGGAAATTAATACGTGAATGATAAACCCTCGAACTGGCAATAGCGGTAAAAACAAAATGCAATGCTGGTTTCTGATCAAGCCACTCATCCTTCCTTTGCAACTGAACCAATATTGGAAAACTCCAAATTATCATGGCGGGGACCGGTGCGGGAGGGGGTGAGTGGCGACGTTCATCACAGTACGACCGCTGTCGACTGCCCACAAAGCGACAGATATTTTCACCGACCCCCTCCCCCCCCCATAGGGATGAACGGCCTCTATTTGAACTCACGACCTGCCGATCGCAAAACACACACACACACACACCGCGACCACTGTGCCACCAAGCCCCGTCGCACACGATAGTGACGGGAAATAATCAGCGCTTCCAATTAAAACACGGAACAGTTGCAGGTGATGTGATCCAAAGCTTGCTGCGTTGACGCTCAATCCAATCGATGTACACACACACGCGCGCGCGCGCGCATATCGTTCCGTCATTTGCGAGGTGTAAATTGGAAATTAGTTTGAGAATCGTAATTAGGGTTTGTATTATGCACGCGCGTGCGGATGTATTGCGCAGGATGCACAGAGGTCTGGGGAGCGGTGGTGGAGCGGTTAGCGTGCTGCGCTCCCAACCCCGGCTCCCCGAGTTCGATTGCCCCGCTCACGGCCAACACCGGCGACGATTATCTGAACCGGTCCGGGGTCTACCCTAAGTCGACTCGGCCTCGTATGTGTAGCTCGTGCGGTGTGTGAACATCGCCACTTGGGGAGACAAAGGCGGTCGGGCGTGGTGCTGGGTGCTCGCTAACGGCGCTGGCCCCAAAAGTGTGTTGAGGCTATACGGGGGATTTTTGTCATTTGTATGCGCAGCTGCACAGAGCTGTAATTAGCATGGTGTAAATGCGCTGAATGTTCATTTTTAAAGGAGTTATGGCATACCACACACACCTGAGAGGACTAGTTCATGCATCCTTTTTGGCTTGGGTCGTAACGTAAAAGTACAGAGTCACCAATTAAAATTTTCCCCATTAAGTCACTGGCGAGAGTAAATATTTCCTACAGGAACCGTTGTTGTTGTTGCGTGGGAAATCCCATGGAATAAACTGGCTGCGTTGTCATCTGCCTGATTGTGTCGACGCGACAATTGTTTATTTCTCTCTCGCAGGATAATAACAGTACAAACCTAACAGCCTCGTTGCTACGCAGAATCACGCGGTGCTTCCGAAGAGAGCGCAAGCCGCCTGATGGCGTTCGTAAAGATTGTTAACCTCTCGTTTACATCTGTGACGTGTGTTTGCAGGCATCATAAATCTCACCCACGCTCGCAAATCGTCACGTTTATATTTAATGTTCGAATTAGAAAATTGCTCTATGCAGCAACAACAACAAAATACGTAAGTGAAAATATTTCGGAGAAAATAAGCGAGCGCTTGCGAATATTTTAACGACCCAGTTTGCCGAAAAATATCGTACGTGACCCAAGACCTTGGAATCATCAATCCCTGTGCAACATTTGGCGTTTGTTGTTGTTTCACACGGCGTACTTCTTTATAGGGTTGTGACTACGTGGTCCAACATGACTTATGGAAGAGTATGCACGTATTACAATGAACATCTCCTTTTGTTCATCCACCGAATAGATTAAACTGTCTCACCACGCCGAGCGCGAGTCGTGGGGGTTAAATAACAACACCTCGCCATGCTGACCAGAGTGGGTTGGTAAAGGCGGGGAGCGTAGTACAATACAACAGTTGATGTTGCCCCACTGGCGTAGCCTAACAGCACCCTCCCAGCAACTGTTTTGTGCAAAGGTGATCGCCCATCCAAGCACTATCCAGGCTCAACGCCCGCTTAGCTTCTCAGTTCTGATTGATACGGGGGCACGTGCAAGGTGCATCTAGCATGGGCATATACGAGTATACAATACACGTGTGGAAATAAATAATGATACTAATATATGCTTAATATTTACATTTTCAAATTTTACTTGTATGTTGCAATTCCTACCATACTCTTAGCAGTTCTCTACAGGATGACAAAGAATGATTTAATGCCATTGCGCTTTTTCGTCCATTATGCTGTGCGGAAAATAAAAAAAAGTCTGACAAAGATGCCATGTTGCCTTTAGCTTAAGGGTTCTCAATGCATTCGATGTTATTGATTGTCGACTTTTGCTGGCCCAACATATCGGGTTTTCTTTTACCTATACCTGTGTATTAGTTCAACTGATACACGGCCTTGCGGGCTCTGAAGAATACAATGTTTGACCATACTTCACATTTGAAGCTGGAGGATAGCTACAGTTTTTTTTTTCGGGTTATAGTTGGAGCTTACACAGACAGAAGAGGTGGCCTGCATTCGGATGCATATTGGATTTAGAATGCTTCATTGGTCATGCTGTAATGTTAGGTTGTTTGTGTGCACGTGTCTACTTCATAGAAGTGTAACGATGTTTAAACAGATATCTTAATATCGATTGTAAAGCTCACGAAGTGTGCATCGAATTGAGTATGTAGCGGACAATGGTTTTTTTTATTTGTCTAATGCAGGGGTCGGCAACCTACGGCTCCGGAGCCGCATACGGCTCTTTACGGGCTGCTTCTTGACGATATGTACGTATGTACAGTATGTACTCAGATGCATTGCGGCTCTTGAAATACTGAATTTTGTACCGAATTGGAAAGAAATGGCTCTTCTTGTTATTTTGGTTGCCGACCCCTGGTCTAATGGATTCACTTGTTCCCTCCATCCACTAGAGGCCGCTACAGTGCATTCTAATACATTTCCAGTATAAAAGTAAATAATTGGTTAGAGGTGACCAGGTAGTTTCAAAGTCAGAGCACTGAGCTGGCACTGCTGAGTTTAACTCGAGGCAGAATCCGCTCGTGAGTACACACAAGTGCTGCCATTTGATCAGATAAAAAAAACGTGGATTCTGCACGTAGTTTTGTGCAATTTCAGCTACCAGAATTAAAATATAAGTTGCTGGTGGGTGGGAAAGTCTACTGCGTGGGCCAGGCAGTGATCACTTGAAGTGATCTCGGAGGAAGCTCTGTGGTATCCACTTCCGCGGGCCCTTTTTGACACGAAGGACCACACCGCTCTGCGAGAGATCCGAATGGATGGATGCTTCTTCTTCTCAGGGCGTGACGCCGATAAACAAAAACGGGATGAAAGTAGGACAAGTGTCAAGTAAAAAATAAAGGATGATTATATAACCCAGTCGCAACCCCAAATTATCACAACGCATTGAGTTGCACGGGAGTGACGTAGCAGACTCACAGGGAAAAATACAACCCTTCAATGACTTATACACAGAATACCAATTACCCGCTTCGCAAAATTTTACGTATGCCCAACTCACAGCGGCCTTACTGGATAAGGAACTCTCTCTAAACCTTACAGCCCCCCAAAACAACCGAGTGGCGCACGGACCACGAACAAATAAACAAGCTTTCAGTCAGCTATGCTCTGCGAACCAAACAAGCCTCTGTGCCACGACCAAAAACTTGGTGTTCTCTCAATGATGTCCCCATAAGAAGTGCCAAAAGACACACAATCTGGGCTAATATGCGACAACATCTTCACACAGCCCTCCTCAGAGAAACCCAATTTAGACTTCTCCATGGCTATTACTTAACTAACCAAAGAAGAGCCAAATTTGACCAAACAACCTCCCCCAATTGCCTACGATGCCACCCGGCACCCCTCAAACATACAGACATGCCTTTTGGGAATGTCCAGACATGAACACGTTTTTTTTTCTTCAAATGATCACTTTGCCACTTTAACCACATTCACAAAACAAGCATCTCACCAGAAACGTACTTGTTGGGATTGAAACCTCAAGGCCTTTCTCGGGAGGCAAATACATTTCGATTTAAAGCTTTCGTGACTGCAGGGATTCATCTTCTTGGTTCTTTCGGTAAAATCACGTAGAAGAGAAATAATAAAATAATAAAAATAAAACATAGACAGTCTTCTCGACAGACCTGTTCTCCACTTGCGGACGGCTGCTTGCGTTGTGGCCGAAACGTCGTGAGAATTATTTTAGTATGTTTTCTTTTTATTATTTTATTATTTCCATTTTACGTGACTTTACCGAAAGAACCAAGAAGAGGAAAATACATTGTTACAAATGTTAAATGGCATGGCAAACCGTACCATTATAGCCAACTGGAAGGCGTATGCTCCCCTAACACTGCCGGAATGGGCCAATAAATTGTAAAACAAAAAATGCCGCTCTAGAGCATCTAAGTGCCAAACTCAGGGGCAGGGAGGAAGTTTCCCACAAAACATGGATCCCCTTCACTAGCCCTCCTCCAGTGAGCATTGATTCTTAAGATAATTTATTTGGGCATTTAGACACCCCCCCCCCCCCTCCCTCCCTCCCTTTTGTTCTTCTTCTCCTACAGGAGAATCAGAAGTTAGGAACACACCATGGTTGGAGAGTTTATTGAAACAGTTTATTGAAACAGTTTATTGAAACATGCGGTTTAGACAGGTCTCCATAGCAACGTAACCCGTAGTGTGTTTGTGCTGGTGTCAACCCCCTTCCATAACCGCTGCGTTGTGTATGTTGCACACTCGAAAAGAAGGATGTGGGCAGGTGCTCCAAATCGATGGCAAACACATTCATTGCGGTAATCTGTAAAATGCAACAGCACGTGTGTCACACACAGACGTTTCCAACCGAGTCGCCATTAGCCACGTGACTGATGTACAGGTCAGGTTACTCAATAACCCCGCCAGCCACCTACAGGCCCGACTCAGTATCGCATGTTGGTGTACACACGTGCATTGGTGTGCTGCACTGCACATAAGGACCTTCACAAAACCACACTTTACTCCATTGCTGCACGATGAAATAATGAAAAGAGTGGCCCATTCCTAATGTGCCACATCTACCTGAATCTTTCTGTTAATAAAATACTTTTGGAGAAAAATTTATATAAATATAAACAAACGTAAACGTTGACATGCCATGTGGTGTTATGAAAACTCGTGACAATTCTTCAAGATGAAAAATAATAGCTTGCAGTAGTTTTGCGTTAAAACAGCAAACGTTACCAGCAATCCCCCGCACCTCTGATTAGCCAGATCGGCTACGTACAGTGCAAAGGAAATTCAACATGCATACCATTCACTCACACTGACTAAACATTAAAATAAATACAATACGTTTAAATATATAATTATCATCAGCAGTTTGTGCAATTGTATGTAATACATTTTACCAAACTGACATATCATAAAAGTAAACCGGTTACTTTAACATTATTACAGTTTTACATGCTATCTACTTATGTACTACAAAAGGTTACTCTTAATTTACTAACAAAACAATCTTTATTTCAACGCATATTTGCGACAACAAACTGCATATGTTTCCCATTGCGTTGTTCAGTAAATCGCTCGGCTGCAAAGCTACACATTCATTGAGATCATAGCTTAGAAAAAATAAACTATACTTGCTGTAAAAGTATTGACAAACTGCAATTTTTGGTCCAAAAAAACGCAATTGTAAGCTGTCACAAGGCAATATATAATACAAGTAGCCTTTTGCCCGTCCAAGGACGGGTGTATTGCAGTAAATTTGAAACTTGCAAGCGCCAAGCAGACCGCGACGTGATATATTCATTGCATCAATTCGTGTGCAATGTGTAAGGGCGCGGTGACACAGACCTATTTCATTGTAAGGTTATAATCCCTTGTTCATCATGACGTCCTTTTTACTTCGATGTCTGAACAGCGTGACGGAGATCACGTGACGTGAGGGTTCTGCCTTTGCAGTGAGGGTTGTCAGTTGACGCCGAGGAGGGGGGAGGAGGCGCCTCGCCCCCCCCCCCATGTGGAATGACGTCAGCCGCTAATTATTATGAATGGTAGGTGCGGGACGGGAAGAAGTGGAGGGGCGAGGGGAGGGAAGAAAATGGGCAACAGAGTAGAGTTGAGGCTTCAAGGGAGGCATAGAAGAAGGCTAAAGAGAGGCACTGCTTAGCGTACAGAGGAAGTTGATTTCAGTGGAGGAGGTGCAATGAAAGAGGACGACCCGAAACGAAATTGGGCACAGGAAGAATGAGGGACAGAGAGAGACAGACAGAGAGACAGACACACGAATAATGACATGGATGACGACGACGACGACGAGGACATCAGCAGCTGTCGTCCCGCACGCACACGCACGCCACGGCGATGGTGTGCGTGTCGGGCACCAGCACGGTCTCGCCCCGAGGGCCCAGTCCCCTACGCAGCACCGCCACGGCCTGGGTCACGGGGACGCTGCGGAGTCTCGGGACGTCCCTCGCTCGTGACCCGCGCGCCGACACCGCGCAGCCGTCGAGGCGGCACACGGCCTCGTGCAGGGTCGCGGGGTACCGCTCGGGGTCGTGGTCCACTCTGCAACGACGCCAACAGGGGTCGAACATATTTCTTAGGTGTTTTTTTCGGTAAAGTCACGTAGGTAAAAAAAATTAAATTAATAAAAGTAAAATAAAAATAAAATAAAAATCACGACTTGGTTCTTTCGGTAAAGTCACGTAGAAGGGAAATAATAAAATAATAAAAATTAAACATAATAAAATAATTCTCACGGCGTTTCCGCCACAACGCAAGCAGCCGTCCTCAGGTGAAGACCAAGTCTGTCGGGGAGACAGCGTCTGAATGTACCGAAAGAACCAAGAAGATTAATCCCTGCAGTCACGAAAGCTTTAAATCGAAAAATAAAAATCACGACGTTTCGGAGGCAACACGTGACTTTACCGAAAAAAACCTAAGAATATGAATAAGGTTCTAACAGGTCACGCGGCTGAAAGCTGTCTGCCCCTGTGGGTATCTTGCTCACGCCGGCTGCTGCTGCTGGTGGTGGTGAAAGCGCCTAGCGCTGGAGGGAGCTCTGGAGGGCGCCTTCTAGAGGGTGCTTTTGGCCTACTCTTCCGTGCAAGCCATGTGTCCTGGAGGAGCTGGGAATGCCCACCTCTTCTTGAGTTTCATAATCGTGGACGCTTTGGACCAGGGACTGGTTACGTAAAACACTTCAAGGGAAATCTTCCCTCGAAGAGTATAATTTAAATGCAGGGGAAATTTTTTTTCACGCAAAGGTGCCTTATGCAACTGGCCACAGGTATGCACGGTCCATCCCTAACTGATCCCATAAACATCCCTTTTCATGTGCATCCTCACATGATTCCCATCCACACCACTCCTGCTCTCCAATGCGCCTGGTTCTGGGGTGAGTTTTATAATCTTACGGGGGTCACCAAGTGGCTCCGATTACTGTACTGTTAGAGTGAAACTACATTTTGAATTTTTTACTTCAAACTTTCGTGACTGCAGGAATTCATTTTCTATGGTTCTTTCGGTAAAGTCACGTAGATAGAAAAAATAATAACAATAAAATAAAAATAAAAAAGAGTGAACAAAAATAACACGACGTTTTGATCGCAACACAAGCGGTCGGCTCCCTGTTCCTGATGGTGTGTTTGAAAGTAGTTTTATGAAGATAATGAATTTCAGATCATCTTGTACTTTCATACATAGCTGTTTGCAGAGCTGCCTTAAAACCCCCATAACTCTCAACGAAAGTGGAAAAACATCTATGTTTGTTGAACTCTTTTCGCACCGCACGTAGCCAACCGCGCTAATAGGAGGTGCGGTGGAAGGACAACAAACGAAACACAAAAAGCAGCTCTAAATAAATCGAGTTTTCAATCTAGATTTAAAAGTGCATAGCTCCAGTGGCTTCCTAATATCGGGTGAAAGAACGTTCTAGACGGCCGCAAAAGCGCATCTGAATAATAGTCATAATAAAAGCTCACTCGCCGTTTCCGTTTTTTTTCTCCCATTCACAAGAAACGTCAGCAGCAGCAGTGGAACGACCGCTTTGGTTTCGGTTCAAGAATAGTGCCGTCATCACAATTGTTCCATTGAATTTGCATGCACAGTAAAACAAGTCCTTTGCGACTCGAGAGGCAAAGTGCACATACCAATCCGCGCTTTTATCAGCCGCGCAAAGGTGGGACGTTGCACTTTACAGCCTCGACCTTACATTTGCATTGATTTGCATGATACCTGCAGCGGCGACTCGGTACGGCTCGTGACGAAGGAGCAATGGGCTGGGAAACAATTCAAGCAGATGACTGAATAAGTGGTCTCGTAACAGCAGAGCTCCTTGCGAACCACCAGGGTTTTCATCTAATTTTTTCTGATAAAAAAAATCCTCTTATCTGGGACCATTATGGTACCATGAATAACGGGATCAATGTATGACATCGCTCCTCTCATCCATGATTAAACAAAAGCACTGATAACAGGAAGAATATCGATTGAGTCACCGCAGCAAACGAGAGGAGTTGAGTGAATGCACTAATCCGACAGCCCGCGATATTGCAGGTAAAATTGGACGGATAAGAGGAGGCTTCATTGTGGACAACGGGTGAAACCCAAAAGGATTTTCTGTCATCAGCATCCTATCTACGGTGGGCTCTGGTGCGTGTAACGTACCGTCAAACAAATCCAACTGCATTGCCTCCGTTTACGTGACAACCCTTACCAGTTGGCTGTGTCGGGTGGTGGCGGGTTTTAACGACACATTTATATATGTACGCGATCTAACCCAACAAAACCCTCTATTATGGATGCATTGCCTCCGCTGAACATGACTTGGCACATACTCTTAGTTCTTTCGGTAAAGTCACGTAGGTAAAAAAATAAAATTAAAATTAATAAAAATAAAACAATATTAATTTTAATTTCATTTTTTTACCTACGTGACTTTACCGAAAGAACTAAGAGTATGAATCCTTGCAGTCACGAAAGCTTCAAATCTAGAATTACTTGGCACAGCTACGTGGGATTAAACAAACATCCACCTTGGCTTGCATCGATGCTTGTGCACTGAGCTGCCTCCTTTGGCTAGTTGGACACGTCTCATTGTCTGTTCTCCACCCGCGTGCTCTCGGGTTGTGACCGCGTGTTGCTCAGCACGATGCCCGTCGCTTCGCTCGACGCGCTCGGAACCTCTTTAGGAAGCGCGCAGCACAAACCGGTGCGAGGCGAGGCACAAGCGGCGCAATCGGCATCGTCTGCCAAAGCCACCGCCGATTGCAGCGAGCCACACGGGCGCGGCGCGGCTTGCGCGTGCCCTGGGGGATTTGTCACCTGTGGTCCCACGGGGAGATGCTCCGGTCGCTCAGGGCTTCCGAGTCGTCGCACTCATCCGAGTCCCTGGCGAGCCTCCTCACGGAGCGCTGGATTCTCGACAGCAGACCGCTGGCGGCTCGGTGCTCGCCCCTGCCCGCGGGGAGGACCGGTGCCATCGGAACGCCCGAGCTGCCCGCCGCCGCCGCCGCCGCTGCCACCAGCAGTGCTGCCAGTGCCGTGCAAGCCAGTGCCAAGTGCTGCGCTCACGCCCAAGGGCAGACACCGCCGCTATCTCAAGCGCACTGCACAATTGACCGCGCGCTCCACAATAAAAGTGGCGTTGGCAGCTTGACAGCCACAACGCGCTGCATGGCGCGCGGGTGCGAGGCCGTGGAATGTAGCTCGTCTGGAATTGCACAGCTGGTTACTTATTTGAGAATTTTGAAGCACAGGTGTGTGTGTGCGTGTGTGGCAACGATCAATATAACATATTTGAATCTGTTAACTCTGAAAAAAAATTAATGTAACCATCCGATAATTGCTGGAATGCAAATGCGGTCCACCAGATATATACTTTTTCTGCCATTTGCCAGGTGGATGAACGCACGTGACGATGCCATTGAAAACCGGCAATTAAAATTTGTCCATGGAGCGAACGGCGTTATTTAAACGGCAATGTACGAACGCCACTAATTTCACCGCATCCAAACTCACACATCCAACCGCACCGTGCCACGAAACATTTACCTCGTCGAAACGTTACCGATATAGTCACGGAATCGATCAGAACCGTCAGGAGTAAAGCAAGCAAACAATTTAAACATAATTAAGATCACATCACAAGCACACACCTGCATTTCTTGAAGAAGGCCCGTGGTAGAGATGACTTCAGGTTTTCGTCAATGCACCTTGGCTCTCCTAAAATCTGTCATTTGAAGATTGAGGCTGCTGCTTTATATACAAATGTCCTAAATATGGCTGGAAATTCCACACACCGTTCTATTTTTTTACATCAGCACCTGCACGGTTTGAAGAAGACGTCACACCCCAGTCACCTTCCTGTTCTATACCGACTGATGTTATCTTTTTATTGTTCACTTTACGTTGGGCGACCCATCGCAAGGAAGAGTTTTTATCGCAGGCTGCTGAATATCGGCCAACATTGCTTCAGCAACTCCAACGATGCCTCTACGTCGGAGCGGTGATAAATATCAATCATTGTGGGGGAAATTAATGTGGGGACAATGAATGCTACTTCGAGGAGTGTCACATAAAAGATAAAACGTTTGTTGCTCATCAAGGAAAACATCAACTTCAGCTTCACGAGTACTTATGCGAATATGAATTCAAATTTAAATCACGCTTTCCCATAATGAACTGTCGTGGTGTACATATACAGCTCGGCATTGTTATGATGATGATGATAATCTTCTCTCAATTTCACCATGGCAACAATGCTGTTGAGTTGTTTTTTTTTATTCTGTATACACATCGTACGCATTTGAACCCGTTCAATACGTTTACAAACCTGATTTGCATGTTCAATCACTCTTGTTCTTCACGTGAATTTAGTTGTTCTAGGTTGGCAAACTTGACCCATACACGGATTCATGCTACGGGGATCAACGTTGCACCAAACATTTCCATTGAATCACTGAATGTTCTGTCCCAGACAAATCCAACAACCATATTCTTTGGTTCTTTCGGTAACGTCACGTGGATAGAACATAAAAAAATATATAATAAAAAATAGAATTACATTTTCTCTCCGCCTGATGACGACCGCTTGTGTTGCGATCGAAACGTCGTGAGTTTTTTATTTTTTATTTTTATTTTTTATTTTATTCTTTTTCTATCTACGTGACTTTACCGAAAGCACCAAAGAATATTAATTCCTGCAGTCACGACATTTTTAAGTCTAAATTTTAATCCAACAACCAATTGGCCTTCAATGCCAAACGTGATGCTTGCATTATCTCGGACTGTTTTGGAGTATGGCCGTGAGAAATTTGTGAAGATGGACATTGCCACCGCTCGTACGTCTTCATATTATTTTCTAAACAGTATAAACGTACTATGTCTGGAAGGTATAACTGGCATATAGGCGCAATTATGTTTTGAGGTAAATGTTGTAATTTTGTTCATGAGAAAAATAAAAAAAATTGTACCCTTCATACATTTTATAGGCAGACTATTAAGTACAGCATTTCAATAAATATGTTTTCTTGCCAAATATGGACAACTAGGCTCTCAAAAAGAAGAGGACAGCCTAACTTTACAACGATGTATTTGCTGTTGCTGGGAGCAGGAGACGAATTTTATTCTAAGTAAACAGTGATCAGGACAATACAAAAGTCGATTGCAAAAGGACAACGTTTTCCCGCTTACTTTTGATTGGATAAGGCTGGAAATAAAAAAAGATATAACCAACAAACAAAAATTCTCAAAATTAAACGTAGCCAAAAAATTCCACTACGCAAATACCAATAATTTAATGTGCCCAATCTTATCTCGTGCGTCATTGAGACAAATTTGTGGCATCTTACAAACGTTACCTCTCACCATAAAATAAAATAAAAACTGTGTAATGTCACGTCACAAATTGGTTCACAGCACAAGTTACCATTAAAATGAAACACACGTTGAACGCAATTTTAATTACGCGTTTTGTTTTATTATAACATAGCCATATACCAGAACATAAACATATATATTTTTAGAATACACAAACGAGTTCATCTTAATACTTTTCTTGTTTAAAAATTCCAGTTAACTACATACCAACACGGGGAGATAGCAGTCAACAGTATGCGGTGGTAGGAATTTCACGAGGATCAAATTACCCAGTTATATGCGCCTGGATAGTGCTTAAATGTGCAACTAAACGTGCATAACACGTGTTATAGGCTGCGGGGAATAGATGGTATTGTGTCTCAAATCATTGCTCCCATCTCTATGCTCCCTCGTTTCACCAACTCATACTGACTGGCATGATGAAGTACAGGCAAACAGCCTCCATACGACTGACATGGCATGGGACATGCCTTCATCCAGCAATGGAGTGACAATGGACTCTACGTGTACCTGTACTGTGGCATTTCGTGGACAAAGCTGAACTTAAATTTCGATTTAAGGCTTTCGTGACTGCAGGGATTCATCTTCTTGGTTCTTCAACCCAGCTTAAATATACGCTCCAAGCCTGGGGTGTTTCATTCAGACGCTGTCTTCCCGACAGACCTGGTCTTCACCTGAGGACGGCTGCTTGCGTTGTGGCCGAAACGTCGTGAGAATTATTTTATTATGTTTTATTTTTATTATTTTATTATTTCCCTTCTACGTGACTTTACCGAAAGAACCAAGAAGATGAAAGCTGAACTTCATGTCACCCTATGACTGTTACAAAAGTGCTGTTGGAGATATCCAGGAGAGCAGGAGTTTGGACAAACGTGGGGTGGTCGAAAGCAGCCCTTTGTGTTCACTTTCACTCAGACAGTCAACTAAAGTCAGTGCTTCTCTCCACTTTATCCCTCTTTGTGATGAGCTGGCGACGCGAATCAAAGCCGCGCAACAACGCTTCGTTAACACGTGCTGCAAAGCAACGCATGCCATTGCGGGTAACCTGCCATCCTTGTAGATTTTAAAAACAAAGTATTACTGGATACAACAAAAAAATAGTAATCACAGCTCGGGCAGGACTCGTGACCAGAAGGAATGATGGCCTTTAGTCGAGACTAATGATGGAGTTGTTGTTGTTAGTATTGTTTATTGTGATTCCGATTTTTTTTACCCAGCAAAGCCTCGCCGAGTCTCAGGAGGGTCCTGCAACGTGTTTTGCAGTACCGGGCGATGTTGCTATGTATACAAATACATAAATACTGTCGATAAAAATGTGTATATCAGTGACTGGAATGAGGCCAAATTTACCGTGGAGATGAGAAATAGATGACCTCTGAGCGGTCATATCAATTTGTGATTAATCCACGTAGGTCTCGAATTTGAGCTTTCGAAAGTGCCGACTCAACACTGAGAAAATATGTTTGCTCCAAAGGCACCCAGCCGTCTACGATATTCAATAAATGCTTCAAGATGCAGTGTCTCATTGGCAAGTTTCGATTAAGCAAATAATTAACGATACATTCTGCAGATGTATATTAAATTATCTTCAATGTGATATCACACGTAATATTCTTTATGCACCTGAAACCTATCCAATCATTGAGCACGTTTTTTGCGACTCTTATATTGTAGTTAATTGGGTTAAATTTAACCTCTCAGATGATTGTAATGGGAGGCAAAAGGTGGAGGGGGGGAGGGAAGATGTGATAATGAAATAGTCAGATATTTAAACATTTATCACAACTGAATGAAGAGTACCAAGCCACATCACTAAACATGTATTTGTGTTGCAATAATGTTTCCCTCGCTTTAAGCGGTAGTAGTAGATGCGTTCAAAGAAAAGGGCACACGAAGCAAAAATTCGCACGAAGAAACAGCTGCCTGCCGATTAGCGAACTCAAAAGCAGGAAAAAGATAAAGATCCCCCGTATAGTCTTAAGAGACTGTTGGGGCAAGTGCTGTTAGTCAGCACCTATGAAGGCCGGCACGGCATACGAGGGGATGGGTGGCCACAACCACGCCCGGCTGAGTAGACCTAGGGGAAGCCCAGGACCGGTTCAGATAATCGTCACAGGTGGTGGCCGTGATCGGGAATCGAACCAGAATTGCCAGGTTTGTAGCGCAGTGTGCTAACCGCTACACCACCGCTCCAAACTTTGTAGGGAACACAAAAAAAGACAAAGACAAAGATCCCCCGTATAGCCTTAACAGACTGTAGGGGCAAGTGCTGTTAGCGAGCACCTATGAAGGCCGGAACGGTACACGAGGGGGTGGGTGGCCAGCACCACGCCCGACCGCCTTTGTCTCCCCAGTGGCGATGTTTACACACCGCACCAGGTACTCATTTAAGGCTGAGTCGTAGGGAACACAGGACGCACAGTCACACACAACGTTGCCCCACGTCTGATCGCATAGTCGCATGTATAGCGAAATCAAACCGCATAACGTAGCGACTTTTGGGTAGAAATATGTTATGCGCATAAAAAGCGCGACATCGCACAAACCGAACCCGCGTAGCGCGAGGGAAACCTGTACATGCTGGGATAGGGACCTCTACAGGAGCGCACGAGTGAAAGATGTAGGGTAAAGCATCGCAAACACAGAAGCGCCATTCACACAGACCATCGACTAACGACTACACGTGGGAATCTGGTTTGATCACAGGAGGTCTGTCCAGATTCAAACACAGGATGTCAGCAGTGCCAGCCGCAATGCTTTGTTCACTCAGTCACTCAACCACCTCTGGTATGGTGCAATCATGCACGTATGCTTCCGATTGCATGTAACAAAATCAAACCCTGTCAATAAATTGGGGACTTATACAAACACAGCACAGTGACGAAATAACTTACAAGAAAGCGTGCTTTCCCATATTCTTAGGTTTTTTCGGTAAAGTCACGTAGGTAAAACATTAAAATTAATAAAAGTAAAATAAAATAAAAATCACGACGTTTCGGAGGCAACGGAAGCTTGTGTTGCCCCCGAAACGTCGTGATTTTTATTTTATTTTACTTTTATTAATTTTAATGTTTTACCTACGTGACTTTACCGAAAAAACCCAGGAATATGAATCCTTGCAGTCACGAAAGCTTCAAATCTAGAATTAAAAGCGTGCTTTCCCATTGTGTGTCTTTGTAGCAATGATCATTGTATGCACGTTAAACGTATCGCCATGAACGAGAGGAACTGCCCATAAAACGGAGACAAATAAACAATAAAACTTTACTGGGTTAGGGGACGGTGCTGTAATATGTGCCGATATGTCAATGACGCATTTGGTTTCTATAATGCAATCATTCTGATGAAACCAATGGGAAACAGTTCACATTATAACATTTTTTCCCCAAATGACAGTCATATTTGCTTGAACATGGAGACTTTCATCCAGCAGAGGATTGGCACAGATTTGCAAGTCGTTTTAGTTATTAATTTTTAAAGCTTACATGCAGCGTAGCTGAAGAAGCGCCGTGAGGGTTATTGTGATGTTTTAAATGCCTAGTTTTATACAATTCAACAGTATGGAGACCTCGTTATGAACTGTGCACAGATTTAAATCTGAACATTTAATACTACTCTTCACTGATTATGGCGAAGAGGTGACTACAATAAAATCTCGTTCAGAAGAATCAGTCAAAGAACACTTTTTCTCGTGGCCATGTGGTTGACCTGGAAAAGTATTACATGATGATGATAATGTATGTAGAACTTCTTTTACACCGTACGTAGCCAATGCAGTAAGGCAGGATGCCGATGCTGTCATATATAATGGACCTACATTATTTTGAGGAATTAAAAGAATGGCAAACACGACGCATGAACGGCACAAGGAGGTTGTCAGCCTTCCGCACGAAGATGACGGACATATGATAATAACAACAGTGATAACGAAATATCACGTGTCTTTTGTGAGCACCTTCTTTGCAACAATGCCCCCCCCCCCAATGAATCGCACATAACGCGGTGTTGACAGCTCAATTTGTACAGCTAAGCAGTGTTTTGACCAGGGAAAACAACTATCCACAGGTGCCGAATCTTCGAATGTCAACTGGCCATTAAACATCCTGTAACGTTGCTCGCAAGAATTTGCCATTGACGTTGTCCGAAGTTAAATTATAACTTAAACATCTTAGACTTGCACAGCAATGGTTACTCATCTCTTTTCTCTCTTGCCAGGGATTAATGTCAGTGATCTAACACCTGGAACGAATAATTTTTGAGTGCTTTTGTGGAGGATCATGGATAATCAATTATTAATGAAATATTTTACGTCTTTCGACGTTAAATATTTAACTTTTTTGTCATAAATAGGCAAACTGCGGGCTGGATGGAAAATACTTAATCTTATTTGAAATAAAAGCTAAAGGAGATATTTTATATACTCAGTAGTAAATTTTGCCTTGCAATTTAGAAGGGAGAGATGCACTTGCTGACAATATTATAAAATATTTTGTATTAGTAAATTCCCATTTTTCAAATTATGATTTTTAAACAACTTCTTCAGTCAACAGCAGATGGTCGTAGCGATGTATATCAAAGAGTGAAATGCAATAACAGTAATTTGGAAGTTAATAGAAATATTTTAGAGTTAGATGGCATGATAAGGCATTCCTCCAACAGTAGATATACAAAGGCATGCACATTAATTTATTTAAATACTACTAAGATTTAAATCTCAGACATTTAACGAATAATGTAAAGGTGACTGTTGTTAAAAACACTTGTTAGTCAGCAGACAAGCCATGCCTGAGACGTCACCCACTAGGAGGGTGAAGTTGATTTACACAGACGAGTGGAATAAATTCACGGATTTAAATTTCGATTTAAAGCTTTCCTGACTGCAGGGATTCATCTTCTTGGTTCTTTCTTCCACCTCCAACCCAGCTTATATATAAGCTCCTAGCTTGGTAGTGTCTCATTCTTCACCTGAAGACGGCTGCTTGCGTTGTAGCCGAAACGTCGTGAGAATTATTTTATTTTATTATGTTTTATTTTTATTATTTTATTACTTCCCTTCTACGTGACTTTACCGAAAGAACCAAGAAGATAAATTCACGGATGTTGACAATCATTCGTTTACACCTGCCCCGGATCAACCGGGAGTCTGCACAAGTTGTCTGTGCTAGACAAGTCACCGTGAGGAATCTGCAACGAAGCCAGCCCAAAGCAAACACACAGCGCCAGACAATGAGACAGAAGGGAGTGTTTATTGTCGTTCGTAATCGTTAATGCCATGCATGCCGTGGCATTACTTTTCTAACACAATATTGTGCGAGCACAACGTAACAATATGACTTCGCATGCCAAACAATTGTACACGAGATAGTAGCAATGCAGCCTGGTTACACTGCCAATCAGACATAAAACACAAACATCACAAAGCAAACGTTACCAATTGTATTTCCAACAGCTAATCCAGTCAGGATTCATCCATTCAATTCACCACAGTTAATAGTTGTCACTGCATTTCATTTTTGTTTCATTGATCACTTAGTTCCCGGAGTATATCCTGGGTTGGAGCTATCAAGCGAAGAATACTTTGCTCCAAAGATGTCTTCGTGGTATCGATTATTGTCCTGAAAAACAAAACGAGAAGAACGTCTGGTAAGTGACCATTCGGTTTGCGCATGCATCAATGAGGCCCTCTGTTGGCCACTCGGGCGCTATGTTAAAAAAAATAAGTGAACTTCAGTAGGCTTAAAGCGGCGGTGGGGAACCTTTTTTTCTGCCAAGAGCCATTTGGATATTTATAACATCATTCGCGGGCCATACGAAATGATCAACTGAAAAATTAGCCTGTTATATTTGGTCAAACATTTAATTAAATCACCCCTAATGTGATGGCTGTAACTGCTTCTCTTTGGCGAGGCGTGTGATGTTAGCTGGTATTGATGATTTTGCTACTCGCAACAGCTTTTCCAGGATTGCTCCTAGATTTATTGAATTTCGAGTCCCGCCTGCGGTTGCCTTGACAGGGCCAGACCAGATGATTTCGCCGGCCTTATACGGCTCGCGGGCCGGACGTTCCCCACCCCTGGCTTAAAGCAACGCTTCTCAACTCTAGCTCTGACGAATCCCACGGTTCAGCTTTGCGAGATTACCAACCACGAATACGAATAGAAAACGGCCGGTAAATCACAAATAGGTGGACCGTCGTGGTTCTCAAGGATCGGAGTTAAGAAACAAATGCACACGTGCTTGTGTTGCGCCTTGCACGCTCTAGCCCTCATCGTGAAACACTGTTGGAGAGTTCATGCCGTGGCATTTTATCCTAAAAAAACACACGTGTTTTGTTACAGAGAAACTAGACGCATATTTAACCCCCTCAATAAACTGAGACTGAGAATTTTGTTGGGCAGCTACGTACTCGAATGCGAAGTGATATGTAGTGACATTGCCTGAAGTTCCTTATGTAGTCGTAGTAATAGAAGGTAGCAAAGGTGCAGCCCTGCAATTTTTTCAGCACACAACTGACGGCGGAAGGGCCTCCACTAGAGGGAGCCCTTGAGAGGGTGTTTTGGCCTACTCTTCCACTCTGGCCACATATCTTATAAGAGGTGGAAGCACCCACACTTTACACCCAGCACATGCTACCTGCTGATTGACCAATCGGTGGCTCGAGGAATCTGCCCATTGTTTCAACCGCCGCGCCTGGCAAATGAATCGAGCTGGCGACCTCTGCATTGCAAATCCGGTTCACTAAGCATTGCACCACACGCAGCATCCTAGATAGTTATACGTCTGTATTAAAAACACCAGAGCCTGTTGGCTTAGTTAAGAAAGACTTGGGTCCCAAAAGCGACAAGGCACATGCGATAAATGGTCTGAAACAACACAATATAGGGTCCGAATAATGATCAATACGTAAAAAAACATTAATCATAAGTGCATTATTGATACATGAATTGCATATTACACATCAATATGTATCACATATCAACATTTAAACATGCACTGCTGATGCATAACTTGAATGAAATACGTTGGAGTGGTCATGTGAAATGTTATGATTTAAACATGTATTACTATGAAACATATTACAATGCATCTAACACTATTACCGCTTTGGATACAACTCATAAATAATTAATAATCATGACTGTCACAACCATATGACTACTATTACAATGAACTAATTGCACGGCTATTGTACAAGCCAATGATACTTATAGTACTGCGTACAATACAAGGTATTAAATGGTCACTTCAACGCATGTAACGATGCATCGATCTACCAAATGTAAATGATGACGATAAAATCAACTGCGTGAAAATAAATCATTTACAAAATAAGCAAGCTACATGTTCATGATCACATCTAGGCTAAAAGGAATGAACATAACTACCAACAATACAAAAAACAGTTAGGCACAATACAAATGAGATGGTAAAAGTGAAACCAAAAATAATCGATTATTGAGTCGAATCACAATTCCAAAATCACGACAATTTATTGAACTTCTGGGAGAGTGAATTTCGTTACATGACTAACCTCCATCATAATCACCATCATCATCGTCAGAAATCCAATTAAGTGGTAGATGCCTTTTGTGAGTCTACGTCTGTGCGTGTGTATGTGGGGTAGCGCTACGGTTTACGTGCTACGCTATGAACCTGGCCACCCCCAGTTCCCGGTCCTGGGCCTCGCCTAGGTCGACTCAGCCTCAAATGAGTACCTGGTGCGTTGTGTAGTAAAACATCGCCACTGTGGAGACAAAGACCGCCGGGCGTGGTGCTGCCTCCCCCCCCCACCCCTTCCCATGTGCCGCGCCAGCCTTCAAAGGTGCTCGCAGTCTGTTAAAGGCTACACGGGGGATTCATCTTCTTGGATCTTTCGGTAAAGTCACGTAGAAGGGAAATAATAAAATAATAAAAATAAAACATAATAAAATAATTATTTTTTCCCTTCTACGTGACTTTACCGAAAGAACCAAGAAGATGAATCCCTGCAGTCACGAAAGCTTTAAATCGAAATTTACACGTGGGATCTTTTGCCCTTTGTGACCATCACCTTCATGGTGCTGAGCAGCTGGGCGGCTTGCTGTGGGCTCAGGCCCCTGGTGCGCCCCAGCACCTCCTGGAGCGCCGTCTGCACGCCCTGCGCCATGGTGACGTCACCGCACACGTACACGTGGCCGCCGACGTCGCTCAGCACCATGGACAGCTCCTCACCGAGTTCCTCCAGCACCACGTCCTGCACGTAGCGCTGCCGGGTGCGAATGACCGCGCGCCTTGAGAGCCTTAGAACGAGGGCTGAACTCATATTCTTAGGGTTTTTTTCGGTAAAGTCACGTAGGTAAAAAAATTAAATTAATAAAAGTAAAATAAAAATAAAATAAAAATCACGACCTGAAGACGGAAGCTTGTGTTGCCTCCGTAACGTCAAGTCATCGCAAAAAAATCGCAGCCTTTGCGATTTGCTAATCGCATTGTTTCAAATTGCGAATTCGATTTGAAATCGATTAATCGTTTAGCCCTACTGAGAACACTTCGATTCTTCTGGCTTCACGCGTGGAACATGAACCTCACACAGCCGGTTTAATACCCACTGAGCTATCGGCGGTGGCGGTGGCTCGTCAACGGATGCAGGGCGGTGTTTGAGAATGAGTGGTCCGTAGAAGTAGATGTCCCAGAACTACTTCCGATATTTCCCCCCCCCCCCATCCTGATTGTACTATTGGCAACATGCCTTCAGATGAAGAATCCATCCGGGATTTTTAGGGGATGTCATAGAATTACTTCCGAGATCGCTGCAAGTGACCACTATGGGGCAGCACTTTTCCATATGCATTGTTATAGATCAAGGATCATCCCGTGATAGTAAAAGCAATATTTATCATTCTCATCACCTACATTTAGCTAAATTAACCTTTTACCGTTCCGAGACAACTGCAAGTTGCAAGGTCGGTCCCGTTCACCGCCGAATCTCAGAACGCGCAAGAGGTTCAGCATTAATTTTATTCAGTGAGGTATAGCGCCGTTATTTTTAAAAACATTGTACTCACCGCAGAAAACTGTAGCGACACGACCACACTCAGTGATAGCTGGCGCCAAACTGTGCCACACGCCCCCACCCACGTGGCCATGTGGGAGCCTCGGTATCGATAAAGTTATTTTATTTTAGTTTTTGTTCTGGTTACGTTTCTATGGCGTACACGTGCATCATCAAAACGGAAAAGTGCAGAATCAAATTAAAAGCGATCGTGGTGCTGAGCAGCACTGACCGCTAAGCCACTTGACCATCAGAACACTTTTAACCCTTGGGCTTTATTTGCTCCGTTTTTTTCAAAACTTTATTTTAATCTTGCTGTCGGCATCACATCATGGCACAAAGTATAAATTCGAAATGCTTGCAGAACAGTCCACTTGATGAAGCATATTTCACGGAACTACATCTGAGCTCCCTTCGTGTGACATATTTTATCCACTCAAGGGGGGGGGGGGGGGGGGGGGACTTTCTCACATGCCCAGCTGCAGAGATGTGCCTCTGGAATGGCGGTCAATGCAATATTTCACATTTTCAGAAGTGGCACTTAGCCAAATTAAGCGAAAAATGGAATATGGCGAGAAGCTTTTATAATCACTCATTGATTGGTACATCACAACTTACTGCACATGAGAACCCGGTTTAAACACGGGTGACTGAAACACAGATTCAAAGCCAGAACCTCAGTTGTGCCAGCTCAGCACTTTGACCCCTGAATCAGCCGTTAGCTTCGAGGTTTTCAGCTTTATTTGGAATCACAGAACATGCTCCGAGCGACATGATGTAAAGTCACGTGCAGGGCCTCTGTTTCCTCTACTTTTTGAAAAACACAGCATGACACCAGTATGATGTAAAGCTGTAATTTCTCAGGATCCTATTTTTTAACAGTCTGAGGTAAGGACTCGTGCATGTATGAATTTATAAACTCCTGCAAAGCAACTGTGAACATTACTGTAGACTAAGAGACAATTAGGCATGAATCACATTAGACGTGTTTCAACCGTGGGCGAAGAAAGGTTTAGCGAAGTCTTGTTTTTTCATAACTAAAATTGTATTGCATTCAATAACTATCGGTGAAAACACATTTCTTTATAACTGCCTTGCGTGTTTAATTGTCCCTAGTCTTGTTGTCCTTACCCCGCACCTCCGATTAGCACGGTTAGCTACGTACGGTGCGAAAGAAGTTCAACGTATGGACAAACACAACTGGTTTGAAGACGTTTGTTTATTTGTGTCCTACTTTCGTAGACGTCTTTCCGCGTGCACACACTTTGATTCCGTTTTGTGGTTAACTGCCTCATTCTTAACGCTGCATCTCAAATGCCAAAAGTGGTTTTGGTGAATGTGCATCTTGCCTTGGGACAGCCTGGCTGCCTAGAGTAGGCCACATGAGCAGACTTGAGGACGCCCTTCTGCAGGGCATCTTTAATCTCCTCCTTGTAGATGTGGTCGTGAGATTCACTCCGACAGCCAAACACGAGCACCATTGCGGGTGAAGGAACCCCTGTAGGCACCACGGATGGAAGGAAACGTAAACATTCGTGCGTGTGTGTGCATGCACGCACGTGCGCAAACAGCGGTGGAGCGTTAGTGTAGTGGTTAGCGCACTCTGCTATGAAGCCATCAACCCGAGTTCGATTCCCGCTCACAACCAAAAGCAGTAGCAAATATTTGAACCGGTCCAGTGCCGTCCCGAGGTTGACTCAGCCTTAAATTAGTAACTAGTGCGGCGTGTAAACATCATAATTAAAAGGAATAAAATGCTGTGAGCGAGCACCTATGAATGCTGGAACGGCACACGAGGGGGTTGGGTGGCCAGCACCACACCTGGCCGCCTTTGTCTCCCGCTGTGGCGATGTTTATACATCGCATCGGGTACTCATTTGAGGCTGAGTCGACCTAGAGGAGGCCCAGGACCGATTCAGATAATCGTGACTGGTGTTGGTCGTGAATGGGAAATGAACTTGGATTGTCGGCTTCATAGCGCAGGGCGCTAACCCCACATACGCATGTGAATGAATGAATGCATTTGTATGTGGGTACGCTGTTCATGTTCAAGCCATTGGAGTTCATAGAAAAGTGACACGTGAGGATTTGTGAGATCTTAACGCACACACCGGTTGTTTGCATGTCGAACAATCTCTGTTGCCAAAAGCCCCGGAAAGGTGCGATGCCTGTGCCTGGGCCAATCAGAATGCATGGGAGGGAGGGGTCAGAGGGCAAGTGAAACCGAGGTGCTCTGTGCAGAGGAAAAAAAACACACACACACACACGAGAAAAACATAAATCCACAATTAAGTCATCGACACTTAAACTTGACCCCGAAAACTTTTCACAGGCTCACACAAGGCAATGCGGGAGGGCGTGTGGCACAGTTTGGCGATGGCTATCAGAGTGTGGTCGTGTCGTTACAGTTTTCTGCGGTGAGTACAATGGCTTTAGAAACAACGGCGCTACGCCTCTCCAAATATAACTCACACGGAGCCGCTTGCACGTTCCGAGATTCAGAGACGTTAACCCCAATGGCCAACACTCATTGTCAAACCGATCTGACCCCAATGAGGAAGCACGGCCGGCGTGTGAGAGTCACTCACGCTCGCACGAAGCAGGGCACCTCTTCTCCGTGCTCGACGGCCTCGAGCCAGGTCGAGCAAATGCCGTTGCGCACCGGTCCATCCCCGCCTGGGAGCCACATGAATATTGATCACATTTCGATTTAAAGCTTTCGTGACTGCAGGGATTCATCTTCTTGGTTCTTTCGGTAAAGTCACGTAGAAGGAAAATAATAAAATAATACAAATTAAACATAATAAAATAATTCTCACGACGTTTCGGCTACAACGCAAGCAGACGTCCTTCACGAAACATCGTGAGAATTATTTTATTACGTTTTATTTTTATTATTTTATTATTTTCCTTCTACGTGACTTTACCGAAAGAACCAAGAAGATTGATCACATTTCTAACAGCGCCTCAAGAGCAAATACCGCTTCACAGTGGGCGAAGCACAATGCCGTAGCGCTACAATGAACCCGACGCTGTAGTGCGATTTTATCCTCGAAGCCACAGCGCTGCAAAGTCGTTCGCGACCAGTTATGCGCCGAGGATTTAGACAGTTTTGTTCAGTTGATCGATGAGCAGGTGTGGTTACTTCCCACTTCTTCAGAGCCGTCGGGCCAACGTGGAAGAGTAGGCCAAGATATGTTCGAGAGGGGATTCTGAGAGATACGATTTCAAATCGAGGACCATCCACCAGCAGCGGCTCAAGAAAGCAATTTCAGGGCTGCACCTTTACCTTTAAACTTTTTTTGTCGTGGTCAATTTCTTGGACTCTATTACATAAATATGGTGGCCCTTCTTACAAGACATACCCACCACGAATCAGCAGCTTATGATGCCGATTACATCCTTGCTGAGGGTGATATTGGCATGTAAAAATAAATATTGATTGATTGATCATCTAGCCACCCCCACCCCCAACACCCCCCCAGTTACCCCCAGCGCAGCATCACACGCGCGGAACTGAGATAATTGCTTTCTCATACGACTATTTCCGTGATGTCCAAGTGGCCGCGCAATCGACCGTCAATCGTCAAAGTGATCGATGACTTCAACAACTTAAACAACAACAACCAGACAGCCCAGCTCTGCTTTACTCACAACATTCTAACGGTGGCGACTACCAATGAAGCTACCCCAGAGCAATGGCTGCCACCTGCTCTCTAATTTTTTACACAACACTCATTACTTGTCAAATTTTAAATAACATTTGGCCACGCAAGCTATAAGCAACTGCCTGCGCAGCCGTAACCTGCGTCGCGTAAAATTACGCACAATTAAAATGTGCAAGCGGAAATGAAGCGTGCCGTAAAAATATGTCAAATGTGGAGCGCTCAAGCGTGGAGAGTTGCGAGCTCATGGTTCTGCAACCACATCTGTGACATATCCTCGACGTCTACGCATGACAACAACATTGCGGCGTTGAGCCGGCGTTGACAGGAGCGAATATGCTACACGAGGGGATTGCGCACGATTGCTGCGTACTCCCTCCGCGTCGTCTTATCTGCCATGCTGAACTAAACTATTTGAGTTTAACACATAGGCTTTCGCGACCAATTAACTATTTGATTTTACGAGGAAAGGACCACTGAGCTACACAGCGCTTACACCATTGGAACCTCATTTGGCAGTAAAAAAATATGATAATTGTTTTTTTTTTGCATTATGACTGCAGGTATTGTGGTCTATGCAAACATGACTCCTTGTAAAAAAGTTTTGCCAGATAGAAGGGTAAAAAAACTATTATCATACACAGCTCTTTTTCAGGAGCAACCTGGCCACGAATGATAGTTCAATGAAGTGGCTCATCACGTGGACTATTTATAGCAGCTAAATACTCTTAAACGCATATTTCTAAACGTCGAGGGGAAAACCAGAGGACCCGGAGAAAAATCCACGCGAACATGCAAACTCAAAGTATACAGGCGTCGGGGTCAGAATCGAAGCCACAATCTCCTGCATACCAGGCAAGGTAGTTATCACCGCACTGCAGTAACGAGATAATTTATATAGCACCTTTATCCAAGGCGAATCACAATAATTATACAATTGTGCATTCTGTGTGTGCCATAGGAGTGCTGTAAGTGTATTTTTAGGATGCTTTGGAAGATCAGTGAGGGGGCAGTGAATGTTTCTCAGGGGGTGTCGTAGGGCTAGCGAGGGGTTGCAGCAGGGGTTTTGTTGGGGTATATCATCATTATCAACCGTAATCTATTCACTGCTGGATGGACCTTCTGGGAATATTTGCAGTTTCAAATCAATACAATCAGCAGTGGAAGATTTTACAGGTTTGAGAAATTGCCTGTATTCATAGCACGTAATAGTGTGGTTATATGACAATAATGTAATAATAATGTAGATGAAGTTAAAGGTGCAGCTCTGCAATTGCTTGCTCATCCCACTGCTCGTGGAAGGGCCTCCACTAAGAGGTGGCTCGAGACGGTATTTCTTCCTCCTCCTCTTCCAGGCTGCCCAGATGTTTTGGAAAAGGTGGGAATATCCACGCTTTGCCACACCGCGCGTGACTTACCGATTGACTCACGGTGGTGCATCCATTTAAATCACTGGGTGGACAGAGGCGGGGAAATTTAATTAACTTGCCCCTTTTGTTTCAACTGCCGCACCGAACGGGCGACTTCTGGATCGCAAGTCCAGCGTGCTAACAATTTGACCAGGGTAGCGATATCATAATAACATAATATTTACAATAACATCAATAATATAGTGGCCCCCCTCGTGGTCCTGATTATGAACAAACGATTGTCGAGTGACATGGGGATACGCCGCACCACTCACTCCCTCACCTCGCGTGCGGTATTTCACCACGGCGACGGTGAGGTGAATCTGCCTCGGGTACAAGTGAGGAGACGAACTGATGGAATAGTAGCGCGGCTGCAGCAAAGGAAGCTGGGTAATCAGGAGGCAAGCTGGGACACGGACGGATGGGAACTGGTCCAGGGCCTCCGGGATGGTGCAATTTCCCTCGCGTCGCCACGTCTCGTATTCCGGTCCTCCCTTTGCATTCAAACAGCATAATAATGTGGTCAGTACACCTACATTAAAAACAACACTACTGCTTAAAAAAAAACGTGTTAAATACGTGTGTATTTTTTCACAAATAATTATCTGTGCGTCTACGTTCTGGCAGGTTTTTACAATACGCGAAGCAAATTATTGATTCAACTAGGAGGATCTGCAAATAAAATCAAGAGTCAACGTCACAATGTCATCTTTTACGCACGGGTTTTTATCGTCAACCGTTGCGCCAAGAGGGATTTCGTTTGCACGGCATTGTTTTTTTCGTTGCTTGCGTAACACAACCTTGGACGTTTGGAATCCAGCCTTGCGTCAAACGCGCGAGCGACAGCGGACGCTAAGCAACGGAGAGCCTCACCTTGCCAAGCTGCAACAGGGAGTCCCGGTCGGTCACATCAGCCGCCAGCGAGGCCAGCTGCTGCAGGAAGCGAGCGCTGGGTGGAGAGCTGATGTCCAGGAAGCGCGAGAGAGCGTCCGAGATGGTGCAGGGAGGCAGCCTCGAGACCTCGACCCACTTTGTGACCGTTCCTTGGTAAAAATAAAAAGTATAATTATAATAAAAAAAAAATATTCTTAATGAAATGAATACATTTGAAAAAAAAAAACAGAAAAAAACGCATTTGCTCACTCGTCAAGAGTTTTATGAGCGCGTTTCGAAGAAAGGACGCTATAAAAATGAGTGGGGAGATTTATTTGACTCTGCATGCTCTCTGAGCAAGCGTGGAGGTAGTCGTGGTGAATTATTAACCAAAGCAGCTTCCTGTGTTGGGTAAGTCGTGCAATTATTGGTGAAAATGTATCATGAGGATAGTGCTACATTGGTATTGTTATTATTTTTGTTATTAGCAGTGTTGCAAGTGTGGTAGTCACACTAATTCAATAAAGTTAGTTTCTGGTGCATGTTTATCAGAGTGTTCATTTGAACCTCATGGCGGTCCCGGATAAACGGAAGTCAAAATCGTAATTAATGTATTTATTTTTGGCGACTCCATCCCACCGCGCACATAAACACCACGACCCACCCTGGCGCGGATCGTTCTGTTGTCGTGTCGTTCAAGTGCAGCAGCGAGGACGAATGCGCAGAAGAAACAAAACTTTGAAACTTTGACTAGCGCATCGTGTAGAGCTCGTCGAGAGGAACAGATTGCCGTGTCGTTCGCCTTCAGCAGACATACAATGACGTCGCAACGCAGTTCATGCGAGAGCCGGGGGCTTATGGGACCCCGGGGTCCCGCCATAAGGTTCGTTTGTCAAGCAGTATTTTTGTTTTGCTGGTCGCTGAAAGATTTCAGAATTAGCCAATGGCAGGGTCCTCGAGCTTGCATTCAGGAGGGTAGCAGAGTTGGCCCGGGCACCTCCCAGTAAACACGCCGACGTTGGGCCAACATCGCCATGTGGCTGGGAAGCAACGTTAGCCAAGCATTGGCCCAAAGTTCCACGTCCACCGCGCTGCTGCGGGAAAACATTCACTGTTCCCTCTCACCTTACCTCTCCGCATGCTCATGCGCGTCTTTCACACGCGTACGTCTGCAACAAACGTGGGCCGAGGCATCTTGGTATCACGTGAGCAGCTCCTCACATCGCAGCCCCCTCCCGAGTTCCAACAATCTGCCGCTGCCCTGGGCAAGTGCCCACGCTGCTTACGCCAACAGCCAGTGCTGCCTGCGCTTGCCTTAACCTCTTAGCAGGCAGGTGTCTGACTGCTAAGAGAGTCCACAGTGCAGCTACACCCGCTGTTCGCGCCACCGCCACCCCCCCCCCTCCCCCCGCTCCTGCACTCGCAACACCCTCCAAATGAACGGTGGCACGCGGCTTACCCGTCGGCGTCGTCGTCTCTTCCAGACACTCGACGCTCACCACCTGCTCGGCTTGAGGGGTGCCCTCGATCCGTCTCATCAGCCGGCGCACCAGGGCGGCTGCATTGCCCGGGAAGATGCCCACGTGGTCGCCCGGCCGGTAGCGCAGCTCGCGCTGCTCGAGCGTGTCCAGTCGGATCAGCACGGTGCGGCGTCTGCGGGGTGGGGGGGAATTAGCCGTCGCAGGTACAACGGTGTCTACGCAAAATAACGTGGGTGGACGTACCGTGCCGCGTAAACATTTAGGGATTATTATTTTTATTATTGTGGAGGGACTGAAACAGGTGAACTTTTTCCACAAATCTGGCAGTCGCCTGATGAAGCTGGTTGTAATTACTGGCGAAACGTCGTTACTCGGATTGTAAATGTTGTGGGTTGGCTCTCCAACACACCGGTGTGCTGTACTAGTATACTACACTATACACTACTATAAACTACACTACACACTACTATACACTACACTATACACTACACTATAAACTACACACTAGTGCTGTACTAGTGACGAATTGGCCACGTTCTGTTTACGCAACAACCCTTACTAGTTGGATGTGTCGGGTGGTGGCGGGTTTAACGACACTTTTATATATTTACGCGATCCAACCCCAAAAAAAACCTCTATTATGGATGATATTGGTCGCGAAAGCCTGCGTGTTAAACAAAAAAATGTTGTTGAAATGTTTTTGTTGATTGGGATAATTGCACTCCTGAAGATCAAAACGAGTCCCGTAATTTGAGGGACACGATGGTGCTAAGGGATGCTGCCTATTACTGCTGTCATCAGTGTCCGTCTCCTCGCTGCACAGAAACGTCACGTGCAACGCAGCCCCAGTTACGTGTTGCAAAAGCTGTAAATGGCCTTGATTTTATCTTCGTGAAATTAACGGGGTCTTGTTTAAAGATAACGAATACCAACAAATCGCCCCACCCATGAATTAGCTTAGTATCTCAATGACGACGGTGTAAGCGCGATGCTAAAACCCACGTGCGTGGGAAAAGTGGAGTGAACATGTGTTGCGATCACTCCGTACAGAACGACGCGTGAATCTTCAACTGGCGAAAAAATCCCACGATTATTGCACGGGGGAAGCTGCGCCTTTGCGGATCTTGAGCGCGGCTCGTGAATGCAGATGATGTGTGTGGATCGTGAGTGCGGATCCTTGAGTGTGGCTGCGATGTTGCGGAGGTGCCGCTCAAATTACCCCGAGTCTGGACTCTGGAGGTTCTGGCGAGACAGCAGTTTGGCTCCGACGACTTTCTTCCTGTGCGTGCAGGTGTAGCCTGAAAAGCCAGCACGTGCCACATGCGGTTTCTGTCACTGCTTTTTTTGCGTTTAGTTTGTTGTCCTTCCCCGCGGCTCCGATTAGCAGGGTTCGCTACGTACGGACACGGTGCGCGAGTGCGCGGTCCGATTAACGCCACGGGGGCTTTAGGGGACTGCAGCCGAGGGCCACGACTTTCGTGGAGCCCTCGAAGATAAATCAGAAATCTTTATTGAGACTGGAGGAATCCGACGAGCTATGAAGATCTTTTTCAGCAGGGGCGGTAGGAAAGTTACAACATTACAAAAACCGAGTGCAAAGCATTAGGAATGGTAAGCAAGCCACTAAAACTGAATAAATGAAATAAAAATTAAGTATATAAGTACGAAATATATCGGTAGCAACGACACAGCCCTGCAATTGCTTGCTCACACCACTGCTGTCAGAAGGGCCTTCCGCTAGACGGAGCTCTACAGAGTCCCTCTAAGTATTCTTGGTTCTTTCGGTAAAGTCACGTAGAAGGGAAGTAATAAAATAATAAAAATAAAACATAATAAAATAAAATTCTCACGACGTTTCGGCCACAACGCAAGCAGCCGTCCTCAGGTGAAGAACAGAGCTGTCGGAAAGACAGCGTCCTAATTAACACTGCTAAGCTTGGCAGCGTATTTTAAGTTGGGTATGTCAAGGCGCTTTCCTCCTCCCACCCAGATTAAAATATGCTGCCAAGCTTAGCAGTGCTCATTAGGACGCTGTCTTTCCGACAGCTCTGTTCTTCACCTGAGGACGGCTGCTAGCGTTGTGGCCGAAACTTCGTGAGAATTTTATTTTATTATGTTGTATTTTCATTATTTCCCTTCTACGTGACTTTACCGAAAGAACCAAGAATATGAATCCCGGCAGTCACGAAAGCTTTAAATCGAAATAGTCCCTCTAAGTGTTTATGAAGAGGTGGTAAGAATGCGCACCTTACCCCACCGATTTCGACCTGCCGATCGACCAAGTGTGGCGGTGCACCCATCGATACTGCTGGCTGGACAGAGGCGGAGGGGTTTAAGAAATTTCCCCAATTGTTTCCAATACTGCGCTGGTGGGAGATCAAATCGAACCGGCGATTTCTGTATTGCCAAGTTCAGTGTGGCAAGGTGCTATCCATGGTAGCTTTCTAAGAATATTTACAAATTTATAATGGTAAATATACACAATACTGCACGGTTGTATGTACGTATGTTGAACTTCTTTTGTACCGTACGTAGCCAACCGCATTGACCGGAGGTGCGGGGGAAGGACAACAATCTAAATAGAAAAGAAAGAAGTTCAACATACACACATCCTTTCGTGCAATTGAGTAACTCAACCCATAGCACCACTCTCCGTGTGGCTACCAATTCTGTGCCTACATTGATTTAAACGAAAACTAGAACTGAAATAGCCAAGTACATAATCCATAAATATTAAGTATTTGGCATTGGGTGTAGGTGATGAAGCGAAGGAATCGAATATACACAAAAACAACCCCCAAAACGATGAGGCTGCCATCAAAGTTCATCGAGTGTGCTGCACGTGTAGAGGTCTACGACCTATTTGCTTTACTGCTCTGCCACACGCCACCTCTGTGCAATGCCCAATCGCGCTCCATCACTTCAATAACATGATTCTGTTCAGCCTGCATCGTAGACGATCAATGGAGGCAGTGGTTTAGCGGATCCCCCGGGGACTGTTCTATAGACCAGGCCACCCGAGTTGCTTTCCTGGCGAGTGACGTCTGAAACGGGCCGGGAAACTCCACACACACCGAACGAGAAGAAGCACGACCCAACATCCTCCCGTGAGCGGCACGCTGTGGAGAAGCCTTCATCCAGCAGTGGCTTGACAAAAGGCGTTATAGTTTGTTGACTCGCAAGCAGGTGACTCTCTTCAACGAGTTGAGACAATGGACAAGTCAACGTTTGCTCTTGATAGGCTCTGTTTGAAACTAGGGTCACAGTAATGTGAGCCGTGGTAAAATAATAAAAACTATTTCCCTAGACCTCTGCGATAAATTGTAGTTCTGAGTGGGCAAGTTTGCCTTCTGTATCCTGTGGGCTGCAAGGCCATGGGTAAGCCACCCGTGACCCACACAGCCCTAAGGTCCATGCAGTTTCTCGCCATATTTACCAACTCTACTGGACATTTGTGACACTGCTGGACATCTGCGAAGAAAGAGCTGTATAACTCATCGGATTCCTCCAGCATAAACAACGATTCTGATTCTGATTTCTGAACCGACGGTTCTACCGAATATCCATTATAGTGGGAATTCGTTTCGAGAGCGGGAACCTTGCTCGAGGGAGAGGCGGGACGAGACGGGCACGAGACGATATCGCTCCGGCTTGAAGTCGCTCTCAGCGTACAGCAGCGTGGCGCTCGCTTGCTCCAGGTTCACGTCCTCCCGCACGCAGAAGACGTCGCACGCCGCCTGCGCACAGCCGAATCGCAACCGGACGCGACATCGAGCGAGCGGCCCAGCGACTGCCCCTCATGCTGACCAGTGGACTTTCGCCGTCAGAGTTGTTATATTTTCCAGATTATGTACTGCTTTTTCCTGCACCTCCGATGAGCACGGTTGACTATGTACGGCGAGAAAGAAGTTCAACATACATACATAAACTGAAATCCGGTGCAGGTAACATGGGGCGCAGCGTCGGTGAGATGTTAACTCCCTCGTCTGGTATGCAGGGGCCCGTGGGTATGATCCCGACCCTGAAGCCTGCTGTATATTTGGAGCCGGCATGTTCTCTCTCCCCGTGGTCATGTGGATTTTGTTTTCTCCAGGTCCTCCGGTTTTTCCCCTCCACATATAGAAACATGCACTAAAGAGTTTTGGCTGCGATAAATTTCCACGTGATAACCCACTCTGATGAGCTATCATTTGTGGCCAGGTCATTTAAAACAAGAAAAAGTTACAAAGCTCAATGGACCGTACCTGGTGAAATAAAATAAAAACTTGCTAACTTAAGTTTATCGTTTAGTTTACTTGAAGGCACATGGCGAAGTTACAGATCCAAAGAAGAAGAGAGAACACATCGCCACCGAGCACATTCAACATTCAGCGGGCATGCAGCGGCAGCATTGGGCAGCATTGGGCAACGGGCAGTGGAGGGGGAGGTGCAAGTGACGACCTCAAAGGCCCCGCGCGCCCACGAGCGGAAGGCTTCCTCCTGTCCACACAGCTCGTCCCCCTCTCCTCGAGCCATGATGCGCTCGCCACCCAGAGTGCCCAGCATCCCGTCCAGGGCCCGGGCAAACGCACACAGCCTGGGGTAGGCGCTGGAGCCCAGACCGAACACCGAAAACCTGCACGCAAGCAAGCAATGAGACGTGGATTATATGGGGCTTTAAAGAACACGACAATCGGCTGGAATTCTCGTCTGGCAACAGGGAATCCCTACAGTTAGTTGTGTTAATTTCTCTCTCTTGTGTAGAGGTAAAGGAGCAGCAGCCCGCAGTCGCTTGCTCACACCACTGCTGATGGAAGGACCTCTCCAACGGGTATTTTAGCCTCCTCTTCAACGTTGGCTAGACATCTCGGAAGGAGTGCGAGTAGCGACACTTGAAAAACTGAATTGTGAAATCCACAAGAGAATCGTCCAATGATCAACTCCGATTAGCACGGTTGGCTACGTACGGTGTGAAAGTTAGTTGAACATACATACAATTATGCAGTTGGCAGCACCACCAGTGTTTATTTCTAATGTCTCAGGCTACCATGGGTGTGCCTGTTGGTCATTGCCTGGACCTTATTGGTAAACCCCCGTTCCTACATCCTAAAGGTTCTTAGCACTCTTAACATAGACTTAACATACGGACAGAATGTGACCCTACGAATTGACATGACCATTCGTTTGCTCTGCATTATTCGCTCGTGAATAGCAAATTTCGTGGATAATGATTTTGGCCTACGAAAACCTATCCTTTAAATGAATGATCTGAAATAAATTCGCTACATTTTGACTTAAAGCTGCAGGAATTCATATTCTTGGGTCTTTCGGTAAAGTCACGTTATTTTTTCTTATTTTCTTTTAACCTATCTACGTGACTTTACCGAAAGACCCAATAATATAAATACACTATTAAAACACATGGACATTATCGCATCACCTTCTCTCTCATCACTCTATCTCATCACTTCCTTTATTCCTCTCTCTCGAAGCAGCCGTGCAGAGTTCCAGACGCCATTCGCGGACAGCCAAAATCGCGGTTAGCAAGTCCGTGAGCAACGAGGCAATACCGCAGCGGCACTTTTTAAATCCTTTATTAAATCATTTATATTAAGTTCGCTTGCTTGCTTGCGTGCTTGCTTGCTTAGGACCGTGCAAATCTTTCGGTCGTTTTTTAACCCACTTCCCGTGATCCAATCGAGCTGACATTTTCCACACAGACTCGTCGTGCCAGACAATTAATGTTCGTGAAAAAAAATTCCCAAAATGTTACACTTTTTAGGCAAAATTTTTTTCTTTTACATATATTCAAATAGAACTCATTCTTGGCTTTGGCTGAACGTCACAGTATAAGAGCCCAGAGCGTAACCCCTCCACAGGCCGTGGCAGAGTAGCGCAGTTGGTAGCGCCCTCGCTTCCCATGCCAAAGGTCGCGGGATTGATCCCCGCGTCCACCACAGGCGAATATATTTTTAAATCCTTTATACTAAGTTCGCTGCCACGCATATAAAGGATTTATAGTGAAAAACTTTGTTTTTACGGGTTATACTTATTACGGGTTTACTTGTATTAAGTTCACTTGCTTGCGTGCTTGCGTGCTTGCTTGCTTACGACCGTGCAAATCTTTCGGTCGTTTTTTAACCCACTTCCCGTGATCCAATCGAGCTGACATTTTGCACACAGACTCGTTGTGCGTGACAATTCATCTTCGTGAAAAAAATGTTTCAAAATTTTACACTGTTTAGGGAATTTTTTTTACATATTTAATTACCAATTGCTTAATGGTGCCAGACAATCATCTGACCCATAGGTGGCAGCCATCTCAAGCCAGAGGACGAGAGGACTCTAGCCGCCCGTTTCATGACGACGCAAATGTTGACTGACCACATGGCATGAAATCCCTGCCCCCACGCTGTACAGTGGAGACTATTTATAGAGCAGTTACATTGAAGCCGCCAGGTTCTTGAAAGTGGTAAAACGGGTCAAAACCGATGCCACACATATAAGGATTTATAGTGAAAAACTTTGTTTTTACGGGTTAATTTTTTTTGTTTCATTAATTGCACTGCTGGCACGCCCATGAAGACGAACCCACCCCCCTCCCCGCCCCGGGGCCAGGGTGCCGACCGCAGCCCACCTGACATTTGCCAGTGGTTCCGCGCTCTCCAGCGTGTTGCTGCGAAGGAGTGCGCCTTCCGTGAAGGCCACGCGTGGGTGCTCCAGTTGCGGGGGAACGCGACTCACCTTGAATCCCCTGCAGAAAGAGAAACCCCGAGCTTTGATGCGACGCTTTTGAACAAAACAAAAAACCTGAAAGGCCAACACGGCGTGAGCGAGGGTTGGGGTTGCGGGGCGGAGAGATACCGGCCGTACGCACAATTCTGGTCATTTTGTGATTGAAAAGGTCAGAGAGAAGTGCACGATGTTTTTTATGAGACGCGAGATTTAGAATTCTCGAATGTGGGAGGGATGCATTCATGCAGGCATACGTGCAAGGTTACCGGAGAGGTAAATGTGATTCCTACTTCACGACCGTACAGATTTTTACTTCACACTCATTTTTCCCTCCCCCTTTGTTTTATCAATGTCGACAGATTCAAGTGCATCTCAACATTTATTTGAATTGACGTACAGTCAAGGTAATATATACTATGGAAAGCCTCGAAAAGATACACTGTTTTATTTCACGCGCCATTTATTTACCCCAGAAGATTTTTTTCTGAGTTTCACAATTTGAATTCACACACAATCATCATAATGGTAATTCATTTACCGAATAAAGCCTCACCGAGTCTGAAGTGATACATTTTCTCGAAGGGCCTAATTAGATGTTTGCTAATTCAGTATTTTTTTCTCATTAACTTCTGTTGCAAGCAACTCAGATTCGTGAAAGAGTAACACGTGTACACGCGGTAATACACAAATAGCCCACTTGATGTGGAGCGTGTTCAAAAAAAAAAACATCTCAACGTGAATTCGACCTTGGGTTCCACTCTTGGTGCAGTCACACCTTACAATGAGTAGAGGAGATCCGGGGGAATGTTTTACAAACGAAAACTCACATTTATCTATGACAGTGCATTCAAACATATCTAAATAGGTATCGTTTTGGGCAATGCCTCTTCTGCATAGGACATAGAGGAATGAAGGGTCAATGGCAATTTTTTGGTCGAATTATACATATCCTTTAAGGCTGTGTTATGAGTGAACGAATTAAGATAGTTGTTTGCGCTGTGCGCACCATTGCCAATGCAGTATCAGCGTGTAATCCGATTAATATTGAGCAAGCCCTGTTGAAGAAGAAGATGCAGAACTCACTGCTCCTCAGCGTGGCTCGACAAAGGATGCTGCATCTCCAACAGCGACAGCCAAAACTTCTGCAGTCCGAACAACGGTATGTGGATAGAAACAGCAAGATGTTGTTAAAAAAAAGGCTTCCTTCGTGAGGCACAATCTAGGCAGCATACGCTATTTATGCCATTGTTGATTATTATGCTGTATTCATAATATAGGTTTTTGGTCAGATCGCGTTATTTATAAATGTGTCGTAACCCTCCACCACCCGACACAGCCAATCAGTAAAAAATGTGTCACTTTTTAAAAGGACAAAATAATTCACTTCTTTAGCCCACCGGTGTGCTGAAGAGAGATTCAACAGCATTTTTAAATTTGAGTATGACGTTTCGCTGATAGTTACAATCAGCTTCATCGGGCAAGAATGGTGAAGCTTTCCTGTTGCTTCCGGTCTTAAATAGAGCAGCATCAGGGTGACGTCATCATTTAATTCAATTCAATCTGATTGGCTGTGTCGGGTGGTGGAGGGTTATGACACATTTATAAATAACGCGATCTGACCCAAAAACCTATATTATGAATAATATTGGTCGCGAAAGCCTACGATATTTTGCTAGGTTATTTAATTTTAGTGTGCCTTTCTCCTAATTTTCAAGCTTGCGTGCCGTGCCACGTCGTCATCTTACTTGCAGCACCAGCACGTTGCCGTCCACTCATTGATATGCTAATTTTCTCTGCCCCCTCCCTCTCTCCGTCCCCGCCTCCCCTCTCTATAATTAAGGGACCGTCACAAAAACGACCCCTCTCTTTGTGCCGATATGTGTCCTCTCTCTGTGTGTCCTTGTGATGTCTGTCTGCTTGTATGTCTGTCTATAGTTTTCTAGTTAGATTTTTGTTACTATTTCTTTTATGCCTGATGATGATTGCTTGTGTTGCAATCGAAACGTCGTAATTTGCTATTATTTTAATTTATTATTTTATCTTTAGACGTGACTTAACCGAAAGAACCAAATAATAATTCCTGCAGTCACGAAAGCTCCAAAATTAAGATTGAAAGCCTACGTGTTAAATGATTATGCTGTATGTATGTTGAACTTCTTTCGCACCGTATGTAGCCAGCCGTGCTCATTCGGTTTTTTTGTTTGTTATCTTGAAACAGACACCTTTCATCCCAAGAGGCTCGCACGTGCAGCGCTTTGTCAATTCACTACTGGATGAAGGCCTCTCCACACCGCGTAGGTTTGTGGGGGTGACTTGCCCATACTTCACCAGGCTGGTCAGTAGGAGTTGTGAAGTCGAGTAACATGGATGTGGTGAGTAGGGGGGGGTGTACAGCACAGAACAATGGATTTTGCTGTCGTTGCTCTCCGCTGCCCACCACTGTAGCTCCGCAGCCTATAACACCTGGTGGCCAACAATCCGAGCACGGTTGAGACTGATTTCCTGCTCTTAGTTTTTTCGGTAAAGTTACGTAAGTAAAAAATGAAATAAAATTAATGAAAATGAAATTTAAAAAAATCACGGCGTTTCGGAGGCAACACAAGTCTCCGTCATCACTTGATACAGCAAATCTGGCTGTGACGGTCTCACCTGATGACGGAGACTTGTGTTGCCTCTGAAAGGTCGTGATTTATTATTATTTTATTTTTATTAATTTTAATTTTATTTTTTACCTACGTGACTTTACCGAAAAAACTAAGAGTATGAATCCTTGCAGTCACGAAAGCTTCAAATCTAGAACTGATTTCCTGCTTCCCTTCCAAGATCTGACAGAGCGCATTCTGCATTCCGTTCTGGGTGATTTGGTTCAATAGCTTTGACTTGGCAATAAATACAGAAAATGTGTCCATCGATCGACCTACGGACTGCTTGGCCCTGAGTGTGACACGGGGCCGGTGGAGATTTTATTCTTCTTTGGCGCTCCAATTTACGGCCGAGGGACACCGGCGGCAAAACGCGAAACTTCTGAAAAGCGTTCAGTCAAACCTGGCCGTTCTCGGGTGGGTCCCCGTTTCCGAACGTGCTGGTCACCAACAGCACCAGGGCCTCGTGTTCCAGGTGTACGACGTCGTAGTCCTGCATGCACACCACCTGGCAGCAACGCGGCCGCACAACGCGGTCCGTGAGCCGAGCGGGCTGCTCGCTGGCAAATACTACCAGTGCCCACCGTGGGAAATGATCTACCAAGGGCGATGTTCACCATGGGCAGTGTTCATCGCCACGGGCAGGCGTGGATAGTTTACATGAAAAATGGTGCGTCATTGAAGCAACTAGCCCAGTAATGGGAATGTGGAATTTTTACATGTGGCTCAGAGATAAATAAATAAATCTACATTTGTCTACTTTTTAGTTGTACCAATCGCTGCTTACATATTCAAATTTAAAACATTATTATACTTGATTTATATCAGAAGCCAACAAAAAAAATATATGAATTTTGTGACGTTGACATGGGTGACACATTTGTATGCAATACAAGCCAAGTAAATTAGATTACTAAACAAATACTCAAGGGATTTTATGAAAAACAAATTATACTAATTCCCCACTTAGGAACTATCTTATCATTAACCTTCGGGGCGAGCGGTGGGTATTTTTATCGAGTGGTGTGCCATAAAATACCTACGTACGTGTATTTTCTAACCTTTGCATCAAAGGCGTGCTTGAAAATTTCACACAGAGAGTTAGCGAAGGCCTGGGACTTCCCCGTCTCGGTGGCGTAGAGGATGATGGCTCTGACGCGGCGAGCCATGGCCTTGCCCATGAGCTGAGCAGAAAACTTCACCGCCCTGCAGCGCCACGCGACACGTGCATCCACACTTCACTTCGCAACATATACCGCCACGTGTCACCGTTACTGACGAATTGGGGTGTTACACGACACGTCGGGATGACGTTCCTTGAGTTGCGTCGCAGTATCGTGAGAGGAATGGTGGTGGCTTGGGCAGGCCTTCATCCAGCAGTGGATTGACCGTGGCTGATGAAGAGCTCCACCTTGCCCCTTTCTCGAAGCATTGCAATCCATATTTGAAATCCTTCCCTTCCACCCCGCCTTTTTCACAGCATTCCCAGTTTAACCGCCTGCTCCTTCCATCGCCCCTCTGAGCTTTTATTTGTTACCTTATCTTATTATACTTTTATATAGCGCCTTAATCTTATATATTAATAATTTTATACAGCACCTTGGCGAAGGCGTTGAACAAAGAATTAGCTTTTAGTGCAGCAGAAGTGTGATGAAATGAGTTCATGAGAAGGATGGTAGTACATGAGTATGATGGTGCCTGAAATAAACGATGATGAGAGTGACAATGAGTGGTCCATGACGAGTGAGTGTGATGATGAATGGGTAGAGAAATTGGGAAAGGGGATGGTGGTGTTAGTGATGGGGAAGGGAGTGAGAAAAAGGTGGGGTTTGGGTAAGCGAGGGAAAATAAGAGAGTTTTATGGGAAAAACGAAATCTGGGCAGTGAAGCTGTCTCCTGATGAAAATAGTTTTAACCATATCTGGCAACAAAACAGGTGTAAAGATATATTCAAACACCAAATAGAAACACTTTGCAAGGCATCAAGTCTGCATTACCCACACGTACTTGGGGCAAAAATATGCAAACAAACATGCTCTAATAATATCATAACATCATCAATTTGGATACTGACAAAAAGATCCCATATATATAAGCTGTTTCCTCTCCGGAGCCTGCTTGTCGCACCCTGCGTGGCGTTAACAGCTGTTTTCTAGGAGGGGTTTGGCTGCATCCTCTTTACGGATGTCTCTGCTTATTTGTGAGATTAATTGATTTTTTTTTACACTCATTGTACCGCAGAGCATTACCTAAATTAAAACACGACATAACTTATGACGATCTCATCCGCCTAATTGCATGGATGTTACTGATATTGTGAATTCTACGGCAGCTGCTGCTAATGGTGTCAATGACTGTGAAGATCGTTAAGGTGATGATGTCATTCAGGGTCATCATGACAAATATGATCAGCCAAAGCTGTAGGCGAGAGGGGCAGTTAATCTTGGGTGGGAATGGCACATTATCTAAAGCACTTGATTGATATAATTTATAAACACGTTTA
This sequence comes from Lethenteron reissneri, assembly GCF_015708825.2. Taxonomy (NCBI): domain Eukaryota; kingdom Metazoa; phylum Chordata; class Hyperoartia; order Petromyzontiformes; family Petromyzontidae; genus Lethenteron; species Lethenteron reissneri. The sequence goes on from NC_083805.1 coordinate 7,909,656, forward strand.
GTAAAACTCACTGTATGCATTCTAGATTTGAAGCTTTTGTGACTGCAAGGATCCATACTCTTAGGTTTTTTCGGTAAAGTCACGTGGGTCAAAAATTAAACTTTATAAAAGTAAAATAAAATAAAAAATTACGATGTTTCGGAGACAACACAAGCTTCCCTAACCCTGTTTGCACATAACAACATTTATCATAGCGGTTGTATTAATATATTATGCCGGTTTGTGATTATAAAATTCGCGATTTAAAGATAGTGATGCAGAGTACTCACTTGGCGAGCTTTTTAAATCCGATCTGCTTTCGCCTTGTCCCGGTTTCAGTCCCGTTATTCCAGTTACAGCTCTTCCACGCCTCTGGCTGCGATTGACAAAGAAAACATTTTACACAAATACTCACAGCCAGCCAGCCAGCCCCATGTAATAATGGGACCCCTGGCTTCGAGGAACAAGACACACATGTTTTACAAACATTACAATTTATAAAAAAAAAAACTGTTACTTGAAAGTTATGAATCCTGTAAAACTGCGTACGTTTTCAACAGATTCGCAGTATCAGTGTGTGCATAATAGCCCACACGTTTCACAATAATTCTTCTTCATTAAAATTAATTCAATGGAAAGAATCAAACTCGGGTTATAGGGTTCGTTTTTCAGTGTGCAAGGCAATGCACCGCTAAAACCTCGTCAATCTTTTAAATGGAAATGACCGTATGCTTCAGATTATAATATTAACGTTTCGTCTGTAATTTAGGGGTGCACCCTATAATGCGGAACACGTGTGCGTACGTGTGTGTACATGTGGAGAGATGCAGGCAAGGCCGATGAGTCAGATGCCTTCTATGACCTCCTGTCACAGGTGCTAGCTAAAGTGGCTTCTTGGGATAGAGTCATCTTGTTGGGTGGCTTCAGTGCCCGAGTTGGTCATGATGCTGGCACCTGGTCTGGAGTGATTGGAAGGCATGGGCCAGATCAACTCAATGACAACGGTAGGAGGCTGCTAGATTTTTGTGCTGTTCCAGCATCGGCGCATCCACACAACATCATGGATGCATGCCGGGTCCAAGCAAGAACATCTGCTGGACTACATAGTGACAGAACAGTGGATGCGGTCCCATGTCCTTGACACCAGGACCTACCGTGGAGCTGATCTGCCCACTGACCATCGACTTGTCATCTGTAAGATGCGCCTGCCATTCTTTCACTCCGGTGGTGGGTGTACACCCAGAACCTCATTCAAACCCATAATTGCATGGTCTCAGCTAGCTGATGAAAGTTGCAAGTGAGAATTTCATCATCGCTTGCGGCTGGGGTTGGCATAGTCCCCCACTCCTGATGTCGAGGAGAAATGGCTGAGATTTAGGATTGTGGCTCATGCAGCTGCAATGGCTGATTTGGGTACACGGTCCAGACCTCCCCAGAGACCCTGGTTGACAGAGATGTTCGGGCTGGCTGAGAAAAAGTGGCAGGCCCACTCTCATCGTCTACAGTATCCCACATCAGAGAATGAGGAGGCTTACCACAGCTTTCGCTCGGAGGTTCGGAGAGCCATGAGGCGCTGAAAGGATGGGTGGTGGTCACGGGGGAGAGATGGCGTCTGCCTCAATGGCCCGCGATCACAAATTGCTCTTTAACTCCATATCACAAGCGTACGTGATGACGTCACCGCCACTTGAATGGTTAATGGCGGTTGTTGTTGTACATGTGAAGTACCGGTGAGGACGCTTGACGCCGAGGTTGAGGCACACGTATGTTTATTTGACACAGCACGTTCGTGGCATACAGCACTGGAGGGGGTATCGGCCCCCTCACCCGACTAGCTAAGGATACACGTCCTAGCTACTCCTAGCCTGCCTCTGAGTCCTCCACTAATGGGCTAGGGGAGGCTATCTGGCCCGACACTGGTAAGTCGGGCCCGGTACCCGGAGTCCCAGACCAGCTCTTACAAGAGCACCGGCTCTGGCTTTCGGGACCACGCCGCTGGCTCAGTCCTGTCCGGCCCTGATAAGGACATCGAACTAGGGGAGTCCAGGGCTCTATCTAAGACGTCTTCAGTCTTCTCTGGTTAGCTTTTAACATAACTGACTCGAGCCCTTTGAACATCCCCTTTTATACCCAACCCCTCCTTGAGGGGTGGGGCCCCGGGGGATCATAACGTTCGAACCAGCCCCCCCCAGGGTGTCTGGCTCGGACGTCGTAGAGGGCATCTCCCCGTGCACTTACGTAGCCCCGCCCACTGTGTTTGTTTTCCATAGGCTGCCATGCATAACGGGCCCTCTCTTTAACACCCCTACATCACCCCCCCCCCGCATAGCTTGCAGCCGTCCCGGCTGCCAACATACAAAATGACAATAAAAGTGAATTTATACCTTAACCACGCGTGTGCCTCACTAATTTTCAACAATAACAAGAACAGCAACAAGAACACAGCAAAATGCAACAGCAAGAAGAGAAAACAACCCGACGCACCCCCCCTTGAATAAATACGAATTCCGTAAAAAAAACAACCTATATACAACTTGCAGGGAACCCACCATACACACAACACCAGGTGAACCCAACGTATGTACATTTCAATGGGCAGGGAACACACCACCCACACAACACACAATGAACACAACGTATGTACATTTCAATGGGCAGGGAACACACCACCCACACAACGCACGATGAACACAACCTATGTACACATCTTCCGGCCTCATAACAGTCTGCGCATTTTTGCGCGCGTCCTTGCAGCGGGCCCCTCACACGGGGTAACCCCGGGTGGCGGACCGTCAGGTGGCAATTGTCCGTCCCGGAGTGAGACCTCATCCGATGCCGCGCGACCGTCGGTATCCCCAGGAGGGGTGGTCGGGCGTGAGCCCGTCAGTCCTGATGCACCTGGAGGTGGCACGGCCGGCAAGGCATTAGGTGAGAACGACGGAGACGGACCCAGTGAGTCGGTCGACCCCCCACACGTTCGGCCACGCATGTGTGAAGTGGGTTTGTGTACCGCAACGAAGGGTTTTAACCTAGAGGGGTGCACGAACCATCGCCGCTTCCCCCATTTAATGCGCACGCACTGTGGTCGCAAAATTTCGACCACTTCCACAGGGCCCCGCCACGGCCGCACCAGCTTGGGGGAGGTAGCCAGGGGCACTTGGGGACAGTGCAACCATGCCTTGTCCCCCGGCTTCCACTGTATTACGTGCGCCCGACCCAGCCTGAGGCGCTCATTCGCCTTTTGACGGAGGTCCGAGTTTAGCATAGCAGCATCCCGCGCCTCTGTTAATTTGGCCAGATTAAATTTGACGTGGTCAGCCAATTTAGTTTTTCCTTGCGGGTCGGGGATCTGCAGCTGGGCGCGAACAGGCAGGTCGGGTTCGCGACCGTACATGAGGTAAAAGGGGGAAAATCCCGTAGCTGCATGGGGTGCCATCCGGTATGCCGCCAAGACCCCTTGAATATGCAGGTCCCAGTCAGTCTGCGAGTCTGAGACCTGCTGTGACATCATTGACGTAATGGTGCGATGCAGGCGCTCGACCATTCCGTCAGTTTGCGGGTGATACGGGGAGGTACGAATTTTCTTCGTGCCTAAGAGGTCACAGACTTGTTTGAGTAATTTACCGGAAAAATTTCTGCCCTGGTCGGTCAGCAGCCGCTCCGGAGCACCTTTGTCCAGGACGTATCCCTGAACAAAGGCCTCCACGATGGCTGCTGCCGAATGGTTGGCAAGGGGCCAGGCCATAGGCCAGCGCGTAAAATACTCGACACCTGTCAACAAATACCTATTGCCCCTGGGGGTGGCGGGAAATGGGCCCAAAATGTCCAGCGCGACAAGCTCATTTATTCTGGATACTTTGATCGATTGCAAGGGCGGGTTAGACTCCCGCGCCGGCGGTTTCCGTTGCGCGCACCGAGGGCATGATCCCAATAGATCCCCAACATCCCTCGTCATACCAGGCCAAAAAAAATCAAGTTGTAGCAGTGCAAGAGTCTTTTGGGTCCCCAGGTGTAATAGGCGCTCATGCGCGGCCCACACCACCTTGCCTCGCAACTCAGAAGGGACCACCAGCCGATGTCGCTAGGATTTGCCGTCCCAATGCATCAGCAGACCTTGCACCATTTCCCATGCATCCGAATCACCTTTCACCCGCCCAGCACCCCCGACGCGACGACGCCACCCGAGGAGGGAGGTATCCTCCATTTGGAGGTGCCCCCATTCAGTGACGGGCAACCCCAACAGGGAATCTCTTCCCTGTTGTTCGATCGAATTAGTAACCAATGGTTCGTCGTCGTCGGTGGCTGCCAAGATCGGAACCGATGCGTCCCCTGAAGGCCTGCAACGTCCCGACCCCAGGAGGCATGCACATTCGGAGGTGGTTGGCATGCGCGACAGAGCGTCCGCATTGGTATGGCGAACGCCCTTACGGTAGGTGGTTTCAAAATCAAAGTCCTGGAGAACCTCCAACCATCGAGACAACTGTCCCGATGGTTGTTGAACTCGCAGGGCATACTGTAGTGCCGCATGATCTGTGCGGACGGTGAAATGCCGACCGTACAGATATGGGCAATACTGTTGGATGAAATAAACAATTGCCAACAGTTCCCTACGGGTGACACAATATCTTTGCTCCGCAGGAGACAACACCCGACTACCGTACGCGACCACCCGTTCCACGCCATCAACCACCTGGGAAAGCACACCCCCAATACCCGTGTTGCTCGCATCGGTGTCGAGCAAAAAGGGCTTAGAAAAATCTGGGTAAATCAAGGGAGGGGCTTTTACCAGGGCGTCCCGAAGGGAGCAGAAAGCAGCCTCCTCCTCTTGACCCCAGTGGAACCGAACCCCTTTAGATGTTAAAGCGTGCAGGGGTTTTGCAATTGTCGCAAAATCAGCAACGAACCGTCGGTAATACGACGCGAACCCAATGAAACTCCTGACCTCTCCCACCGAGGTGGGAGTCGGCCAGGAGCTGACACACTGCGTTTTGGCGGGATCGGTAGCAATACCTGAGCGTCCCACGATGTGCCCCAAATAACGCACCGAATCGCGCAACAAATGGCATTTTTGGGGCTTGAATTTCAAATTAGCAGCCCGCATCTTTAGGAAAACCGCCCGCAACCTCTGGAGATGTTCATCAAAAGTTTTACCAAAGACGATAATGTCATCCAAATAAATGAGGCACGACTCCCATTGCAATCCAGCCAAAACCAATTCCATTAAACGCTGGAAAGTTGCCGGCGCTGAGTGTAAGCCCATCGGCAACCGGTTGAATTGAAACAGGCCGTGCGGTGTACGGAAAGCAGTTTTAGGCTTTGAATCATCGTCCAGAGGAAGCTGCCAGAATCCCGAAAGCAAATCCAGTGTGGAAAAGAATCGCGCTCCCGCCAAGGCGTCCAGCGATTCATCCATCCGAGGGAGCGGGTATGCGTCGGCAACCGAAATTTTGTTAAGACGCCGGAAATCAACGCAAAACCGCAATGAACCGTCCTGCTTTTTAACCAGGACGATCGGCGCTCCCCAAGGGCTGGTGGAAGGAGAAATGATGTCGGCGGCCAACATGTCATCAACAGCCGATTTGACATGGTCCTTTTCGGCGGGACTCAACCGAAACGGATTTTGGCGAATTGGCGCGCTGTCACCCGTGTCAATATGGTGACGCAGCAGGTGAGTACAACCCAAATCGTATTCATTCCGACTAAAAACGTCGGAAAATTCCCGCAGTAGTGTTTTAAGTTGTTGACGCTCTGAATCTGACAGGTCCGTCGATCCCACACAAAGCGCCTCGAGCCACCCTTCATCGCTGTCCGAATGCGGTCGCGGCGCAGGGACAACGCTGACGTGATTTGCGACGGGTTCCTCACATGGCACCGGCGTTGCGTGAGCAAGCACGGTCCCCTGTGGGACCACCACCGTCTGCGAGCCCACATTGAGGACCGCGATAAAGGGTTCACCGTCCCCTCTTACTATGGTCTGGGCCGGAAGTAATTGAGGTCCACTAACCCCGGCCCTAGACGGCCCCAGCAGAACCCCTTGGGCCCCAACACCCTTAGCGAAGGGCCGCCGAAGTTTCAAGGGAATCAACATTTGCGCCCCCGGAGGGACGCGCACCGTTCTCTCTACGAATGCCGGCACCGTCGCGAACGCCGTCCGAGTCGTAACAGGCGATGGCAGAAACGCCATGCGTCTGCCCGACGGGAGCTCAATACATCCCTGGTCGATCAATATCCTAATCGGCATTTTGGCCAGGAAGTCCGTCCCCAGCAGGCACGGAACCGCCAGCGAGGAGGAAACAAAAATCGGCCCAGACAATTTAATTTCCCCAATACAAATTTGGGCACGAATTTGTCCGATGATGCCAAGTGAGCCCCCGTTAGCCGCATAGAATGGTACGTTAACAGGCATCAAAGGACGACTCCGGACAGGGAGAATATTGTAAATCAACTCCGAAATAATGGTCGCCGATGCTCCCGTATCGACCAGGATGCGCACTTCAACCCCGTCGATGTGCCCCACAACGGCCGACGACCCCGACGATGCGGCTACCACACGATCGGCCAGCACGGACCACTGGCCGGGTTCGATATGAGTACCCGGGGTGGTGCGTGATGATGCGATGGTGCGCGATATCGGCCCCCCTCTCGTTGCGGTGTCTGAGTGCGTGACGGGTGTGTGCGTGGGCCAAACATGTGGGGTGCCGCGACTCGCCGGGTTATGATGGTGGAGCTTGTGATGAGGCCCGTCGTCCCGTTGAGGTGTCGTCCCGCGCTGTCGAGGAGCGCGGCACCCCGAGGCGACGTGGCCCCGGACGCCGCAGTTGAAACACCGCGGGAGCGCCGTTGGAGGAGACGGACGGTTGAAACGGCCCGACCCGTCCCGGCCCGACCGTGCTCCCGTCGCCTGTTGCCGTCGGTGGTCGACGGCGTAGAGCTCCTCCGTCGGAATGGTGGCTGCAGCCACCGCACGCCCCGCCGATGCCCTGCTGGCTTTCCGCCGGAGCGACAGGAGGTTGGCGTGGAGGAGCCTTGCCGCCTGGAGCGATGTCATCTCCGCGTCCTCCTGCGCGACCACAGCGATGTCAAGGTCGTCTGCCAGGAGGAGTATTTTCTCCGTGACCATAGCGTCGATGCCGTCGTCGTCCATACGAGGGAAGGCCGACTTAGCCATCGCCAGGAGGCTCGTCCGATATGCTAGGGGCGACTCCTTCTCACCCCGCTTGCGGTCGTAGAATTGCTGTCTGCATTCAGCCGATGGTCCATAGACCCCTCCCAGCAGCTGTAGTGCCATCGGTAACGTAGACCGCTTCTCTCTTGGCGCCGATGTGAGGGCGGCGAGCGCGTCGCCGTCGAGGAGCGCCGGCAGCGCGCAGAAAGCCTCCTCATCGGACCATTTCGCCATCTCCTGATGGGCGAGGAAACGTCTGCGAAAACCGGCCCAGTCCCCCTCCGCACCGATGAACTCCTTCAGCGGGGGCAGTCTCTGATGAAGCGCAGCGGTCGTTGTAGACTCCCGCAGGCAGATGTCACCACCACTCGGCTGTGCGTCGGTGCGAGCGGCCGATGGGATCGCCTGTCGCGGTTGTGATGACGTTGCAGCTTCAGCGACGGCGATGTCGGAGCGGATGTCTAGGCTGGCCACGCCCCGAACAGCTGCAGCGTCGATGGCGGGAGTTTCAAAATCGGACTGCTCCGAAATGGCGGGAAGGCGCCCTGGTCGTTGGCCCGCCTCGCCCCGTGTTGGATCACCGGCCCCCAACCGCGTGATGGTCTCCAGCGTGGCGGCAGCGGCATACAGCAGCTCCGCCAGCCTCCCGTGAGCCAGCCGCAACGCGTCTGGCTGTGGTCCCTCTTCACTCCGATGCCCCGGTAAGGAGGCATCAGGCCCCGGCTGCACCATGTCTTGTGGAGCCGTCTCGGGCTCGACGATCTCGGCAGTGTCTTCCTCCTGCGGTACTTTGGCCCGCGCTGTCTTCCGCGTGTCCATGTTCGAATTACTTCTGACACCAGTTGAAGTACCGGTGAGGACGCTTGACGCCGAGGTTGAGGCACACGTATGTTTATTTGACACAGCACGTTCGTGGCATACAGCACTGGAGGGGGTATCGGCCCCCTCACCCGACTAGCTAAGGATACACGTCCTAGCTACTCCTAGCCTGCCTCTTAGTCCTCCACTAATGGGCTAGGGGAGGCTATCTGGCCCGACACTGGTAAGTCGGGCCCGGTACCCGGAGTCCCAGACCAGCTCTTACAAGAGCACCGGCTCTGGCTTTCGGGACCACGCCGCTGGCTCAGTCCTGTCCGGCCCTGATAAGGACATCGAACTAGGGGAGTCCAGGGCTCTATCTAAGACGTCTTCAGTCTTCTCTGGTTAGCTTTTAACATAACTGACTCGAGCCCTTTGAACATCCCCTTTTATACCCAACCCCTCCTTGAGGGGTGGGGCCCCGGGGGATCATAACGTTCGAACCAGCCCCCCCCCAGGGTGTCTGGCTCGGACGTCGTAGAGGGCATCTCCCCGTGCACTTACGTAGCCCCGCCCACTGTGTTTGTTTTCCATAGGCTGCCATGCATAACGGGCCCTCTCTTTAACACCCCTACACATGTGAAGAGATTGGTCCAAATTTATAGAAACATTCCAAATCATTTTCTGCTGGAGCTTGTGAGCAATGCCGCGCATCTCATCCAGGGAGTGAGTGCCTTTTGTTGTTGTTGGGTTCCACCGCGGCTAAGGTGAGATGTAACCTAACAGGGCACCACGGTTGCAAGATGTTAACTACCCCGCCTGGTATACAGGAGGTCGTGGGTTCTATTACAACCCTGACGCCTGTATATTTAGAGTTTGCGTCTCTCTCCCCATGGTCACGTGGATTTTTTGTCCGGGTCCTCCGGTTCTTCCCTTACGTTTATAATCAACATGGGTTTAGAGTATTTGACTACAATACATTTCCACGTGATAAGTCACTTCGTTAAGCTACCATTTTTTCAGCTCTCTTCTGAAAAAGAGCCATATAGCTCAGTGAGCCTTGGTCAAACACAATGAATAGTCAATATTAAGGTTGCGGAGTCTGGGCCCCATCGCCACACCTGGTGGAAGAAGGCCGGCGTGAGGATGTAGTTGAGCATCTCCTGGTGGAAGACGGGGGTGAGCGAGCCGGAAATAGGAGGCACGATCCACACCCAGTCGGCCGGGCAGCCACCCCGAACGCGGCCCTCCGTCTCTAGGTGCTTCATGAACGAGTCAGTCACCGAGTGGTGGTCAACGATTGTGACGCGGTCCAACTGCGACATCGGGAACAGCCACCCCATAATAACAATACATTCATAACGGATTATTGATAATCACAATAATAATAATCTTACAATATCACAATTTACAGAGAATCATTGCTGGAAATTCCAGACGGAAGCGCACAGAGGCACGGAAGACAACAGACGAATGGGAAGGCAGCCAGAAATGGAACCAACAATTTCCCAAGCTTCGTGGCCCTACAACGGGATATTTGGGGTCAACTCCGTTAAATAGATGGAGTGATGACGTTATCTCAAGTGCAAGAACGAGATGGATGATTCCATCACAATCATGATGATGATGATGGGTTTATCATGGCCGGTGATAACAAATCAGAGGCTAATCTTTGCTTCGCTTCGTTAAAACCTGGAAACTGTGCAGGACGGCGATATTGATTTCCACCAACGCTTGGTCCTTCCACAACGAGGAGACGTTTCTGATGTTCAGCCCCATCCTGACGGCCACCGCCTGGGATGCAGAAAAGCGACAATGAAAACCCCTCGGGGGAGAGAAAAGTGGCTCAGCAGCCCAAAAGAATTCGCTTTCAGAAAACACAAAAATCCGTAAAATGGTTCGTGCAATACAATGGCCACCGGTGTTCCTGGTGTGAGAACAAATTATGTTGTAAAAATAAATTATGTGGTTGGTGTTTTTTTTTAAACGTGAACCCAATAGACCACACGAGCGGGGGGAAGAATACATGAAAAAAAGTGAAAAAAAAAGAATTCGTTCGAATTTTAACCCTGTGCTGACACTCAAATACGTTGCCAATACCTCGACTTAAATTTCGATGTAAAGCTTTCGTGACTGCAGGGATTCATCTTCTTGGTTCTTTCGGTAAAGTCACGTAGAAGGGAAATAATAAAATGATAAAAATAAAACATAATAAAATACAATTCTCACGACGTTTCGGCCACAACGCAAGCAGGGCTGTCGGAAAGACAGCGTCTGAATGAACACCACCAAGCTTGGCAGCGTATATTTAAGCTGGGTTAGAGGAGGAGGGCGCCTTGACAAAGTAATTTGCATATCAACAGAGAGATTTAGCATATTTATGGAAAATGCAGATATGGGATTAGTCACTACTTGTGGAATGTGTAGATGGTGGTGAAAGCAACTTACGAGTAAATCCACTCTTTTACGTCACTCGAAGAGCCGTATAATAAAATGGACTGCCGTGTCATGGACTGTACTCTTTTTTTTTTGCGGGAGCAGTGGCGCAGTGGGTTATCGCACTGCGTTATGAACACCGGCTTTCCGAGTTCGAATCCTGGTCATGGCTAACATCGGTGGAGATCCGATCCTGGCCCACTCCCGTTTCACCAGCCCACACCGAGCAGCTGATGAAGCATTGTCAAACAACCCCGGTGACTGTCACGGTGTGGGGAGGTCATCATCCAGCAGCGGATAAACAACGGCGGCTATGCATTAAATATGATTAATTATTTACTGTGCTTTGCAAGGATCGCACGTGTTGGATGTGCCAAGCATTGATAGATGCATGCACAGAAAAATTATGGGAGATCTGCAATAACACTGTGTAACAAATTTTTTTTATTTTTTGATCCTGGGTAGTGTTATTTCCTAATTGCTTACGCCTCGAAAGTATAGAAAATGGATAATATTCCCCACAAACTTTGCTTTTGTGACCAGGACAGTGATATTTTGAAATGTACCTATTTTTAATGAGAAAACGTGTGCATTTGTGTCATTCCTTCACACAAAGTCCTGGTCGCAAAAGCAAAGTTTGTGGGGAATAATAGCCATTTTGTATACTTTTTAGGCATAGAAATAACACTTACTACCCAGGGACAAAAATCGTGTTACATAGTGTAATGTATGGGAAATGGTGTGCATTTGGTAGGGAGTCGAGGATTGAGATTCAACATTGGCTGTGCTGGCTGAGGCGTGCATGAACAGCTGTCGCTGTGACAGAAAACTGAAAAGTTGGAAACCACGATCCTATCACTGCCTATCCTGACATTCGAATAATAGAGAAAAACAAACTTTCATTAAAAAAAAAACCTCGCTACCGTGAAATAACACGGATGCATTGCCTAGACGTAACCACGCACCCCAAATAGAATGCAGCACCGTGAGCGATAACCGTAAAAAGAAAAAGGTTAAAAACTACGGAAAAAGAAACTGCGGCCTTTCAAAAAAATCACACGAGGTCTGTCGGGTCGTAGGGATATCTGTGGACGGCACAAAGTAAACATACCCTCCTGGTTACGCTGCCTGTGTTAGGGTGTACGGTTGAGAAATATTTTTTACCGGGTAGTTACTTTAATGAAGGTAGAACCTGAAAACGTGGGGGGGGGGGGGGGGTTCCATAGCCAATACAATGATCCGTGTTCGCTTTTGGGTTGGGCCACCTCGTACTTGAACATTATTGTCATTAATCCCTCTACCAACCGACAAGATTGTCACATTCGCAAAGATATTATTTTATCCGTGCCACTGCATCGATCAAAGTCCGACGCACAAAGCCCCTCGCCTGTGTCGTGAGACGTTCAGTCGTGAAAAGTCTCAAGTCATCGGCGCGAAGCTGTATCGGTCTGCGTTTGATCCATACGGCGGCACGTATAAAATAATATCTTTGCGAACGTGACAATCTGGTCGGCAAAATTTGAACGAAACGACTGTATTATGCGGTCGAACCCTAAAAGCAAATACGAATCAAAACGCAAGGGTCATTTGAGTAAAGATGCGCGCCGCGAACTCCATTAAGGTACGAGGCCTATTATGTGGCTTAGATAAATTAGCCGTAACCTTCCTCTGTGCTCTCAGGGGGGGGGGGGGCAGTCCAGTCCATTCAGCTATTGATAGCATTCATCGAAAACCTCTTGAAAATATTTCATACAAAGCTGCTGTGCGTGTGCAAGCGCACAAAAAACTCGATATCACGGAAGAACGTTTGCATGAATAAAAACACAAATCATGGTCAGTGGACATATTGTGAGGTCGAATAGCTAGCCTACAATATGAAGGTAATTGGTAATACTAATAATAACATAAGTGCTACCGTCAATACTCATGGTCATGATTGTGGGTTGTGCGTGCGTGCGCATGCTTGCATCATTTGGTATCGAGGCCTTTGTATAATTGGACAAGGTCAATGATGCAGTATGTATTGCCTTCAAACACAGCCCTTGTTTTATGCACAAGCCGTGCAGCTGTGTTTTTATTATGAGATCAGATGCGCCGGCTGAATTTTGAGTATACATGCAAAACTTGTATTCATCACCTGAAAAACACACACACGCCACGGTGGCGAGATGTTAACTCCCTCGCCTGATATACAGGAGGTCGTGGGTTCCATCCCGACCCTGACGCCTGCTGTATATTTGGAGTTTGCGTGTCTCTCTCTCCCCGTGGTCGAGTGGTTTTTTTCTCCGGGTCCTCCGGTTTTTCCCTCCACATTTAGAAACATGAATTTAGAGTATTTGGCTGCTAGAAATTTCCACGTGATAAGCCATTTCGTTCAGCTATCGTCTGTGGCTAGGTCGCCTCTCTAAAAGAGCTACATAGCTCAGTGGGCCTTAACTTGTAAAATAAAAAGTTGGTGAAAAAAATTATGTAACGATAACATAGGTAGATGTAAAGGTGCGGTCCCGCAAATGTCTCAGTCATCCTATTAGGTATAGCCCTGTGAGCCATTCGGCTCTTGAATCGGGTGCAACCGCAACAAACAAAAAACTAAAACATGAACAAAAAACATCTTAAAGTGAATGTGACTAAGTGCAAACAGAAAATCCAAGAAAACACAGCAAAATATTGCAGAAAAAAAATCACCGTACACCAATGCACGCGCTGTCGGAATGACCTCCACTAGCAGCCCCTTCTTGAGGATATTTTTGGCCTACTCTTCCATGCTGGCCAGACGAGAGCCGCCAACGAAAATGAGCAAGTGCAGAATCACTGAATCGGAATTGATAGATTTCGATTTAAAGCTTTCGTGACTGCAGGGATTCATCTTCTTGGTTCTTTGACTTTACCGAAAGAACCAAGAAGACGGAATTGATAGCTTGAACGCATTTAGCATGGGGCCCTTGAAAGCGCGGCGCCCGGAGCATTTGCTGCTTTTGCTACTCGGATAATCTGGCACTGCTCCGAGCTATGATCAGGCCGACCCTCACCCTCACCCCTACCCCAACCCCCATCTCTACCCATTCCCCAACACCTCCCTAATCTCTCCCACCTGTCCTCCTGTCACCACAATTGCACCACCACTTTTACCAACCCCCACTCAACTCTTTATCTAAACCACTATCATATTATGCAAATGCTGTCGCTGTTGTCAAAGCGATTGAGAACAAGGCGCTACATACATCTACGTGAGATAACAACGTCGCTGTGCGCTCCCCTCTAAGATTGAATTGAATTACATGCAGCACTTCGGAAAAGAATTGGATAAAGGAAATCGGAGGACGCAGTGGCACGGATGTGAGAGAGGGACGGGAGACATGAAGGTGGCAGAAACGGGTCGGGGGGGGGCAGAGGAGGGGGGGCAGAGAGGAGGGGCAGAGAGATGTGGGGGGCCGGGTGAGGAAGGGGATTTCGAAAAGTGAATTGGTTTGGCCATGTTTGTTTGTTGTAGTACAGAGTTAGACTGATGGCCTTAATCTAAGTTGTCTTATGGTTGTTGTTGTTTGACTTGCACCCCACTGGGATTTTTGCACACAGCGTTGGTGTACGGTGTTTTTTCTGCAATATTTCGCTGTCTTTTCTTGGATTTTCTGTTTGCACTTAGTCACATATTCACTTTAAGATGTTTTTTGTTCATGTTTTTGTTTTTTGTTAGTTGCGGTTGCACCCGATTCAAGAGCCGAATGGCTCACAGGGCTATACCTAATAAATTAACTTGAAGAGAGGGGGGGAAGAGAGGAGGAGGGGATAGCAGAGATTGGGGGGGGGGCAGGAACAGAGAGAGGTGGGGGGCGGGCGGCAGAGAGGGGGATGGGGGGGGGCAGGAACAGAGAGAGGTGGGGGGCGGGCGGCAGAGAGAGGGATGGGGGGGGCAGGAACAGAGAGAGGTGGGGGGCAGGCGGCAGAGAGGGGGATGGGGGGGGGGCAGGAACAGAGAGAGGTGGGGGGCAGGCGGCAGAGAGAGGGATGGGGGGGGGGCAGGAACAGAGAGAGGTGGGGGGCGGGCGGCAGAGAGAGGGATGGGGGGGGGGGCAGGAACAGAGAGAGGTGGGGGGCGGGCGGCAGAGAGGGGGATGGGGGGGGCAGGAACAGAGAGAGGTGGGGGGCGGGCGGCAGAGAGGGGGATGGGGGGGGGCAGGAACAGAGAGAGGTGGGGGGCGGGCGGCAGAGAGAGGGATGGGGGGGGGGGCAGGAACAGAGAGAGGTGGGGGGCAGGCGGCAGAGAGGGAGATGGGGGGGGGCAGGAACAGAGAGAGGTGGGGGGCAGGCGGCAGAGAGAGGGATGGGGGGGGGGGCAGGAACAGAGAGAGGTGGGGGGCAGGCGGCAGAGAGGGGGATGGGGGGGGGGCAGGAACAGAGAGAGGTGGGGGGCAGGCGGCAGAGAGAGGGATGGGGGGGGGGCAGGAACAGAGAGAGGTGGGGGGCGGGCGGCAGAGAGAGGGATGGGGGGGGGGGCAGGAACAGAGAGAGGTGGGGGGCAGGCGGCAGAGAGGGGGATGGGGGGGGGGGCAGGAACAGAGAGAGGTGGGGGGCGGGCGGCAGAGAGAGGGATGGGGGGGGGGCAGGAACAGAGAGAGGTGGGGGGCGGGCGGCAGAGAGGGGGATGGGGGGGGGGCAGGAACAGAGAGAGGTGGGGGGCGGGCGGCAGAGAGGGGGATGGGGGGGGGCAGGAACAGAGAGAGGTGGGGGGCGGGCGGCAGAGAGAGGGATGGGGGGGGGGCAGGAACAGAGAGAGGTGGGGGGCAGGCGGCAGAGAGAGGGATGGGGGGGGGGCAGGAACAGAGAGAGGTGGGGGGCGGGCGGCAGAGAGAGGGATGGGGGGGGGCAGGAACAGAGAGAGGTGGGGGGCGGGCGGCAGAGAGAGGGATGGGGGGGGGGGGCAGGAACAGAGAGAGGTGGGGGGCAGGCGGCAGAGAGAGGGATGGGGGGGGGCAGGAACAGAGAGAGGTGGGGGGCGGGCGGCAGAGAGAGGGATGGGGGGGGGCAGGAACAGAGAGAGGTGGGGGGCGGGCGGCAGAGAGAGGGATGGGGGGGGGGCAGGAACAGAGAGAGGTGGGGGGCGGGCGGCAGAGAGGGGGATGGGGGGGGGGCAGGAACAGAGAGAGGTGGGGGGCAGGCGGCAGAGAGAGGGATGGGGGGCAGGAACAGAGAGAGGTGGGGGGCGGGCGGCAGAGAGGGGGATGGGGGGGGGGCAGGAACAGAGAGAGGTGGGGGGCGGGCGGCAGAGAGAGGGATGGGGGGGGGCAGGAACAGAGAGAGGTGGGGGGCGGGCGGCAGAGAGAGGGATGGGGGGGGAGGCAGGAACAGAGAGAGGTGGGGGGCAGGCGGCAGAGAGGGGGATGGGGGGGGGGGCAGGAACAGAGAGAGGTGGGGGGCGGGCGGCAGAGAGAGGGATGGGGGGGGCAGGAACAAAGAGAGGTGGGGGGCAGGCGGCAGAGAGAGGGATGGGGGGGGGCAGGAACAGAGAGAGGTGGGGGGCGGGCGGCAGAGAGAGGGATGGGGGGGGGCAGGAACAGAGAGAGGTGGGGGGCGGGCGGCAGAGAGAGGGATGGGGGGGGGGGCAGGAACAGAGAGAGGTGGGGGGCAGGCGGACAGAGAGAGGGATGGGGGGGGGGGCAGGAACAGAGAGAGGTGGGGGGCGGGCGGCAGAGAGAGGGATGGGGGGGGGCAGGAACAGAGAGAGGTGGGGGGCGGGCGGCAGAGAGAGGGATGGGGGGGGGGGCAGGAACAGAGAGAGGTGGGGGGCGGGCGGCAGAGAGAGGGATGGGGGGGGGGGCAGGAACAGAGAGAGGTGGGGGGCGGGCGGCAGAGAGGGGGATGGGGGGGGGGCAGGAACAGAGAGAGGTGGGGGGCGGGCGGCAGAGAGAGGGATGGGGGGGGGGCAGGAACAGAGAGAGGTGGGGGGCAGGCGGCAGAGAGAGGGATGGGGGGGGGCAGGAACAGAGAGAGGTGGGGGGCGGGCGGCAGAGAGAGGGATGGGGGGGGGGCAGGAACAGAGAGAGGTGGGGGGCGGGCGGCAGAGAGGGGGATGGGGGGGGGGGCAGGAACAGAGAGAGGTGGGGGGCGGGCGGCAGAGAGGGGGATGGGGGGGGGGGCACCTTCAACACGTCGTAGCGGCCGGAGTCGCAGAGGTCCCGCACGCCGATCTCGGTGCCCACGTACCACCCGCTGAACGGGCAGGCGGGGAACTCGAGACCGCCCATCTCCAGCAGCATGGAGGAGACGGCGGGGAGTGCGTACCAGCGCAGGCCCAGCTCCGTGAACCACTCCAGCCTGCTCGCTCGCGCCAACAGCATCGCACCAACAGCATCGCACCAACAGCTTTGCGCCACGCATCGCACCAACAATATCACACCCCGACCACCAATCACACCGCACCGTCCACCACCGCCACCGCACCGCCCACCGCACTACATCCACATCACACCGCCACCAATACCACCGCACTATTCACCACCACCACACCGTGCACCACACCCCAACACACCACCGCCACACTCACATCACACCGCCACATTCACATCACACCGCCACCAACACCACCGCACCGTTCACCACCACACCACACCGCGCACCACACCCCAACGCACCATCAAAACACTCACATCACACCGCCACCAAAGCCTGCAACATCTACGGTTGCCACCTCCGAGGTACGATTATAATTCAACAACAAAAAACACAGTGACATTATTGCGCCCGGTACAGAGGGCGGTTTCTTTTAACGTTGCGGCAAAAACTTGCAAATGCATCTGGAGAGCTGCTTCAAACAAGAGGAGGATCCTGAGAAAACCGGGACAGGTGGCAACCGGTGGCGCAATCAAGGCATTATCAGCTCAAGGGGGGGGTGGGGCAATTGGTCAGGTGAGAGCCCCCAATATTTGATTTGGCCCGCAAGGGTCGTACCTCGAGGTAATTGCATATCGCGACTCCTCTCGCCTAATCACATCGTTACGCTCACGGTCTCGAATATTTCAGAATCATAATATTTATCTATGCCAGAGGAATCCCAGGAGTTTTTGTTCTTTTTACACATATCTCATGGGCCCCAACTCGTAGATTTGGTCACCAGGGGGGCAATGCACCCCCTTGCCTGCCCCCGCCCCCCACGCTCGTTACGTTACTAGCGGCAAACCCTAGAATAATGAAGCCCTGCTGAGACCCGACACGTGCACGGTTTTTCTTCCTTGGCTATCATACAACCACTGTCAAATGCAAATGAATAGGTTCAACGTGGAATACTATTTAAACATTAATCTCAGATGAAATATTTGTATGACGATACAAACAAAAGTGTTCTTGTTTTTTTTTTTCCCATCGACAATTTTTCCTCGCCCGCGGTTGCCCCACTGTTTAATTGAGCGAATGTTCTCACCCTTGCGTACGGAAAGTCATCGTCTCAATGGGATCTCTGCTCCGGGCTCTGAATAAAGCATCTGGCCGGTTGACGCATTGAGAGTTAAAGGCTCTCGGCGTGCCGGGGCATGGCGTGTGGCTGCTGCTGTTGCTGATACTGCTGCTGCTACTGCTGCTGTTACTGCTGCTGTTACTACTGCTGCTGTTACTGCGGTCACTACTGCCGTTACTACTGCTACTGCTGCTGTTACTACTGCTACTGCTGATATTACTATTGCTGCTATTGCTGTTACTGCTGTTACTGCTGTGAATACTGCCGTTACTACTGCTACTGCTGCTGTTACTACTGCTGCTGTTACTACTGCTGCTGTTGCTATTACTGCTGTTACTGCTGCTGCTCTTGTTACTACTGCTGCTGTTGCTGCTGTTACTACTGCAGCTACTGCTGCTGTTGCTGTTACTACTGCTGTTACTACTGCAGCTACTGCTGCTGTTACTACTGCTGCTGTTACTGCTGTCACTACTGCTGTTACTACTTCTACTGCTGCTGTTGTTATTGCTGCTGTTGTTACTGCTGCTGCACGATGAGTCAGGGAGGGAGGGAGGCTCTGCACACCTGGGGTGGCGCAGAGGCACCTGCAGAACCATCTCCGCAGGGATCTCAAAGAGCTCGGGTTTGGAGCTGCCCGCCTGCAGTACC
The DNA here is from genome assembly GCF_015708825.2 of Lethenteron reissneri. NCBI lineage: Eukaryota > Metazoa > Chordata > Hyperoartia > Petromyzontiformes > Petromyzontidae > Lethenteron > Lethenteron reissneri. The sequence continues at coordinate 7,928,129 of NC_083805.1, forward strand.
AGCGGCAGCACGTCAAACCGACCGCCCGGGCCCCTCCAGCCCAGCCGCGAGCAGATCTGCAGCAGCAGCAGAAACAAGAACAAGAAGATTGATTACAGGATGAGAACTCCGTATGAATCATCATACCATCGACTCTCGGCGAAACGGGGACCGTGAAGGAGATGTATCGATTTCCACCGTGCGTCTCTCACGCAGCGTTATACTTTATGACATTCTGCCAAAAAAAAAAGCATTGCCAAGCTGCGTCGTGTACAAAATGATGTTGGCACGTGTCGCGTCGGGCAATGCAAGATCCGACCGTGTCCGTCCGGTGCTCGCCTGTGCTGCGTTGGCTTTCGGTTGCCAAACGAATAAGTTATAACAAGGCCGCACACAATGTGTTCGCCACAAACGAACCACAGTACTTTGCTGATTTCGTCAAGGAGCATAAACCGTCACGCGAACTCCGGCCATCCTGGCAAACAGCTTTTGGCTGCAAGCCGTCGAACGAAGACGGCGACTGCATCGCGCGCTTTCAGATGCGCTTCTGCGGCCGTCTGGAACGTTCTTCCTTCCGAGATATTAGGAAGCCACCTGGAGCTTTGCACGTTTAATTTTAGAAATTGTTTTTGCTTGTGTTTAGATTGTTGTCTTTTCCCCGCACATAAGATTAGGGCCGTCCATAAATTACGTCAAGCACCTAGGGAGGGGGGGGGTCAAACATTTTTCACGATGTGTGACGATGGGGGGGGGGGGGGGGGTTGAGAAACGTGACGTCACATCAAAATGCGCAACTTTAAATAAATATAGACAACACGTTCTACTAAATTAAATAGACTTTTTAATAAATGGTTTCTCCTACAACATCAGAGTGCAGCGCCACACTAAATACACACTACAATGACAATAGTTTCAAGCGATTTGAAGCATGTTTTATTTGGAGGGGGGGGGGCAGAGCTTTGTGACGTCATATTTGAGGGGGGGTCTGACTTTTTGTGACGCCGTGTGACGAAGGGTGGGGGGGGGGGTCGAAATTCGTCCAAAATCGCGTGACGTCATTTATGGACGGCCCATTATCACGGCTGGCTAACGTACGGTGCGAAATAAGTTCAACATCCGTGCATACTTTAACGCTGTGGAGAAGGGAACAATGAGATTGGTGCGCGTGCATCAAGCGAGATGGAGTGTCACATCACGGGACTGTGACCGTGTGGTGGAGGGGCCTTCATCCGGCAGATGATAAACAGTGACTGATGATGATTTCAATCGTTAATACAGCATGAGCACGATGAAATATTTTTCATCGTGCTCATAGTAATGGACGCACAACTATAATAATAGGGTTTTCACCCTTTTTTCTGGCAACAAAACTGAAATCTTTTTTACAAGGAATCGTGTGTGCATTAACCACAATACTTGTGGTCAAAATGCAAACAAAAAACACACTTCGATTTAAAGCTTTCGTGACTGCAGGGATTCATCTTCTTGGTTCTTTCGGTAAAGTCACGTAGAAGGGAAATAATAAAATAATAAAAATAATAAAACATAATAAAATAATTATTTTTAATGTGCGGGGAAAGGACAACAATCTAAACATAATAAAATAATTATTTTATAATGTTTTATTTTCATTATTTTATTATTTCCCTTCTACGTGACTTTACCGAAAGAACCAAGAAGAAAAAAACACACTCTGATAATATATGCATTGTCCTTGAAACTGATTGGTCCACACCAGAGACGGCTTTCTTTTGAGCCTCGTCCCAATTGGTGCTCGACCAGAGGACGCCAAAAGGCGTACAGCTCAAAGACAATGCACTATCAAAGTAATGAGGGCTCGGGGTGAGCATCTACATCATTAAACCTCCTTTGCCAGTACCAAAATATAATAATATGGGAAAAACCCTAGGGGAAAAACCCTATTATTATATTTTGGTACTGGCAAAGGAGGTCTAATGATGACTCACAACTACTTTAATGGGGGGGGGGGGGGGAGACAAAACAGTTCAGCGCAAACGTCAATGTCAAACAAGCGCGCGGCTGCCACCTGCAAGCATGGACACTTGGGCAGCAGCTGGAACGACTCGCAGCTGGCGTTTGCATCATTGACATCATCGGGGATGATCAACGTGCACTGTTCACGCACCAATTGTGACAAGCAGAGCTGCGTGTGTAACAAACAAAACAACTACTTCGTGCGAATGTCGTGGGTCTGTTAATTTGGATAAGTGTGACCCAGTGATTCTATGTAATCCAACTGAATTGTAATACGTGTGACCCAGTGATTCTATGTAATGCAACTGAATTGTAATACGTGTTATATATCTCCTTTTTTAACTGGTATGTTTTAACAATGTAAATGTATCTTATTTGAGACACTTTCATGAATCGACGTAATAATCTAACCTATAAATTTTTTTTAAAAAACTATATATATAGAAGACTGTAATTACTCGAGCAGGTCCATATTAAATAAAGGGCAGCCTATTCTCCGGATCAGGTGAATGTTCCTCACTTGCCCTCCCCACCTTAAGTCAAAGGTCATATATTTGTCCAAAGGTCAAAATCAATTTCGTAGGTCCCTGTTTTATTCTGGTCAGAACGCCCTCTGCACGATGAGAGAAAACGACAGTAAATGCTGTAACCGTCAAATGACAATTACGTTCATCACTTATACGATAAAAGGTTAAGGTGCAGCCCTTCAATTGCTTTCTCTTCCCAATGCTGTCAGAAGGGCTTCCATTCGAGGGAGTTCTACAGAGCCCCTTGAGGGGGATCTTTAACATCCACGCCGGTCAGACCTCTTGGAAGAAGGGGTGATTTCACCCCACACTTTACCCAACCTCACACGACCTCCCAAATAGACAAACTGTGGTGCCCCCAAGGGGCCGTCCATAAATGACGTCACGCGATTTTGGACGGTTTTCGACACCCCCCCTCGTCACAAAGCTATGCCCTCCACCAAAATAAAACATGCTTCAAATCGCTTTAAACTATTGTCCTTGTAGTGCGTATTTAATGTGGCGCTGCACTCTGATGTTGGAGGAGAAAATATTTATTAAAAAGTCTATTAAAATAAGTAGAACGTGTTGTCTATATTTATTTAAAGTTGCGCATTTTGATGTGACGACACATTTCTCAATCCCCACCCTCACAAATGTCTGACCCCCCCCCCCCCCGCCCCCCCCCCCCCCCCCAGGTGCGTGACGTCATTTATGGACAGCCCCCAAGTATTCTGCAGAGACGGGGAGACTCAAGAAACGTGCCCATTCTTTTCAGATATACGCATGCCACGTGCGTGCCTTCAATCGATAAAAACTGACGATCACCCAATTTAAGCAACAGCACGCCGCGGTCAAAATGCCGCTTGCACGGCCACGCACGTGAACGCGCGGATAACAAAACAAAAAGCAAAGCAGCGTTGCTCCACGCACCTCCGTGAATTCCACATTGGCCGGATCGCCGGTGACGGAGCCGCCCTCCCTTTGGTAGCCGGCGTAGCTGATCAGCTGGCTGTTCCATATGCGGAAGTCGTTTCCCGGACCCGTGCGTGCAGGGAAGATGGTGATGGCCGACCTGTGACATAAAAGGTCCAGGAAGAGATCTCATTCAGACTCTGCAGCACGCACGGAGCACCGCCAGCGGTGTGAACGTGAACGGGACTCGTAGCTGGGGGGTGGGGGGGGGGGGGAGTTGGCACGGTTCCCCGGTTCAAAGAATGCAATGACCCCACCACCCCATCCACCCCACCACTCCATCCCAATTTCCCCCCACTTTTTTTGTAAACCCAGTAACCTGGGCCCCCCCCCCCCCCCAGCTCGTAAGCCCCGGTGCAGTTGCACCCCCCGGCGCACTCGATAGCCGTGGGACTGATCAGAACAACAGCAACAGCGTACGTCATCAACAGTCTGCAATGCAACGCGATGTGTGAAAGTATTTTTTGGTTTTGTTAGGGTGACGTAAGGATAATATTAATAATAATAAAATGAAGACGTAAAATCCCATTACTAAACCTTTGATGCCACTATAATACTCCTACTCCTAGGTTTTTAAAAAAAATCCTCATGAAAGGGACTTCAGTTTCGAACGGGACTTCAGGTTACCTTGGTCAGGACTGCGTTTCCCAGATTAAAAGTCACGACTATGTGCGCGAGAGGCTCGAACGCAGGGAGCGTTTAAAAGTGTTTAAGTAGCGAGGATGAACGATGGCAGGAACGATCACGTTCCCAATCAACATTTCTGTCCCGGCTGTCCGTGCACACTCGCATTTGGTATGCGCCCACTAAGATGAACGCATTGGCCACCATCCTTAAAAAAAAAATCCCATTTTTTTTACCTGAGTCTCAAGAATGTTTCCACCTCTGATGCTCGCTCTTCCCGACCACCCCCACACCCCTCAACGCATCGTCTCCCAGAGAGAAGAGAGACTTTCATCCCACTCCGTGTACTCTATCACATATTGAACAGAGGCTCGGATGATCTGTGATTAACAGCGGCACTGCTCTCGCACGCTCTGTATGTTTCATACGTTCCGCCAATACTTCAAAGAGCGCACCTTGCGGGATGAATTCCCGTCAAGACTTTTCCCCTTAGATGCACGAGGAATAGCATGAACACACAGATCCCAAGAACGTTTTAAAGAATGTGCGTTCAATTTCAGTATAAGAATACAGGCATCAATAGCAGGAGACTATAAAATGATGCAAATTGTAATATATATTTACAAGAGACAATGCATGTCTTCGGTTTAAACGAGCTCTTCACGAGAACACAACACAATCAATAATGACGTCAAATCTTCTACAAAACCATTCCGGATTTTGGAGGTGATATGTGACTTGGCTTCCGAAAAAAGCATTTCAAAACAACCGTGTCGTACAATCATGCACAGCAGATGGACAAAAACAAATAGAAACGTATGGGGGGTGCGTAGGATGGCAATTATGTAAATGAGGGTCAATATGAAAATTATATAGGGAGTATGGGTCTGACAGACATGGTAGGCAAGCAGACAGCCAGCTGAACATCAGAGATGAACACGCAAAATTACAACAATGTCATTGAAATGGAAATTGGGACGTGAAATTTAAACCAAGGACCATCGGCTCACCTGAGGTTTCCACGATTGGTGGCATACTTGATGTGGTTACAGATATAGTTGAACATCTCGTGCGCGGCATTGCAGCACCGGGCGTCAAACACCTGTCAATTTAAAATGACAATGTGTGATAATTAGCAGGATTTGAGTTACCCCCCAGATCTCGTTATCATCGTCATCATTGACATCTTCGCCGTCGTCATCATCAGCATGTGTGTTCTTGATTTGAAGCTTTCGTGACTGCAGGAATCCATACTCTCTGGTTCTTTCGGTAAAGTCACGTAGATGGAAAAAATAATAAAAGAACACGACGTTTCGGTCGCAAAACAAGCGTCCGTCATCAGGTGAGAAAGAATGATCAGCAGATGATCAGCAGATCAGCAGATGATCAGCAGATCATTCTTTCTCACCTGATGATGGATGCTTGTGTTGCGACCGAAAAGTCGTGTTCTTTAATAATTTTTTTCTATTTACGTGACTTTACCGAAAGAACCAGAGAGTATCATGTGTGTTGTCATTGCTCTGGCTAACTCTAGTCTCCACCAATTCACGTGTACAGAGGAAACGCTCCTCGATAACTCTCTCACTGTGTTGGTTGGCAGTTGGGAAAAGTTTGCATTTTTAGTCAATGGAAATGTTATCTTTGTAATCCCATAAACAACAACAACAACACACAAACAGGCCAATCTAAAAATACACCGGGACAGTTCAAATTCAATGACACTTTCGCAAATGTGTGTGCACGTTTTAGTTTTACATGAATCTTGAAAAAAAAAGATCCACGTATGCTCGTTTCATTTCAAAATAACTCGTTGCCCATTCTATCTACTTATTGTTATTCCACACGTGCACTAGGGAGGCAAAGGAGCTGCAGCAATGGAGAGAGAGAGAAAAAAAACTAAACTTGTGACGTCGCGAAAGTACCAAAGACGAGAATATCCGTGAATCAAAAACACTTTGACACATTCGGACGATGACTCACAAATGCCGTTCGAAATGCAGAAACTGCCGGTGACCTTCAGTCACGATTTTTTTGTATTTTTTTAAACAATTTTCATCGGCGACGGCGCTGGAGACTGCAAAAGGATCAGGATGTAGGCTTCCCTCAGAAACAACCTTTAACAACTTCGATTTAAAGCTTTCGTGACTGCAGGGATTCATCTTCTTGGTTATTTCGGTAAAGTCACGTAGAATGGAAATAATAAAATAATACAATTATTTTACACAATTTTTTACACATAAAACATAATATTTTATTAATAAAAAAATAAAATACAAAATAAAATAAAACATAAAACATAATATTTTATTATGTTTTATTTTTATTATAATATTATTTATTATTTCCATTCTACGTGACTTTACCGAAAGAACCAAGAAGATGAACCTTTAACAACATTAATAATGTTTGGTGATGGCAGCCTTGCGTCCGTTGGGATGGTGAGATCTCACCACTTATTGGGACTGCAAATGGAGATGACCCCGGAATGTGTCATCATGAACTCGTCTTCGCACGAGGTTGGGGGACAAAAAAAATAACACGGTAGACAGGAAGCAAGACAATGTGTGAGAGCAAACGTCAGTCCAAAATCGCCAGCCGAGCTATGACAGCCTGGTCACTGCCTGCCAATTCAAGGCAAGCCGACGCTGCTGCTGCTACTGATCATTATGATACAAACAAACAAAATTAACCCGTAAAAACAAAGTTTTTCACTATAAATCCTTTATATGCATGGCATCGGTTTTATTTTATTATTCATTTCTGTTTTTCTTGAGTAAGAGTTTCATTTTTATCACATTGGTATTTTAAATTAAATATAAAAAATAAATTCCTAAAAAGTGGAACATTTTGGAAATTTATTTTCAGGAAAATAAATTGTCACGCACAATGAGTCTGTGTGCAAAATGTCAGCTCGATTGGATCACGGGAAGTGGGTTAAAAAACGATCGAAAGATTTGCACGGTCGTAAGCGCGCAAGCAAGCGAACTTAATATAAAGGATTTAAAAAGAGAATGGTGATGCTACATCGGCAGGTGGTGCACACGAACAAACCAACAAACAACTCAACGCGTTAATCAGTAACACTGCCGTCAAATACATTTGCAGTGTATGTAAAATAGGTGACGTTTCGGAAAATTGCCCTTCTGCTGTGCGGGGAGGGGGGATATCTAAAAGGCGACGATTTTGGTATTGATCCTTTTGCATGAAGAAGGTGCAATGCCCGAAACATTGGCAGTTATAAATTATCACCTTTCAGGGTAGTATTATGAACAAATATGTGGAGTTTCTGATTATACCGGGGCGTCCATCAATGTATTAAACGTTATTGTTTGAGCTATGTTGATGGTTAAAAAAATAACGGATGATGGCAGCATAAAAGTTTAACTCGGTGAGTTTCAATCACAACAAACTTCCACAATGGCATTGGTGACTCACAGGTGATGGAGATGTGAGCGTCCCCCAAGTGTTTGGTAACATCTTGGCCTTGATTATGTCGAATGCTGCTGTTACGTGCGTTTACAAATCACTCGAGAGTGTCAGTAAAAACGTGTTTTGAGCACGTAAGGAATCTGTTGCCAACACTTAAACCACAGTGGCAATCTGCCGTCCGATCGCAATTATGTCAAAATTGGATTCGACTTTTATGAACGTCGTGTAATTTCGCTCGAACTGGAAACTCGAACAGCGGCGTTGTACAGAAATGAATGCTACACTACCATTAACCAAAATAGCCCTGACACTCAAACACCACCCCGCTCTCCTCTGTGATCTCCCATACCCCCTGGCGTGCTGCCAACTGTGTGATTTTGTCACCGATCTTTTTTTCTAGGGACTCTTTTGGGTTTCTCCGGCAAGAAAATATTGTCAAAGTGACAAGCAACATATCTCGAGACTGTCTGGGACAAGTTCATCATGGTGCAAGGTTCGGGGCGATTTCACCATTTTTTTGTTTAAGGATCTTGCAGCAGTTAACAAACGTTAAAACTTAGAACATTCTGTCGTGACATTTTCCCGACTTCAGAGGTTCTATCCCAGGGGTCAGCAACCAAAATAACAAGAAGAGACATTCATAATAGAGGTTTTTTTGGGTTAGATCGCGTCAATATATAAATGTGTTGTTAAAACCCGCCACCACCCGACACAGCCAACTAGTAAGGGTTGTCACGTAAACAGAACGTGGCCAATTCGTCACTAGTACAGCACTAACCGGTGTGTTGGAGAGCCAAGCCACAACATTTACAATCTGAATACGACGTTTCGCCAGTAATTACAACTAGCTTCATCAGGCGATAGCCAGATTTGGCTGTGTCGGGTGGACGCGACACATTTATATGTTTACGCGATCTAACCCAAAAAATCTCTATCATGGATGATATTGGTCGCGAAAGCCTCAATATTTCGAGAGCGGCAATGCATGTGGTGAATAAGAGATGGTGGTCTCCCTTCATAGGTAACGTCACGAAGTGATCGTTAAAGAGCAAAGCAGCATGCGGCTCTGGTGCCGCAGGTTGCCGACCGGTAGACATCGAGTGACTTCTTGAAGTTCGTTCCGGCGACTTTTCCGAATCGATTTGGAGTTTATTATCTACCCGTGAAAAATAATTTATTTGGGGGGAAAGGGGGTGGTAGGAGGTTAGATTCGCGTAAATATAAATGTGTCGTTAACCCGCCACCACTCGACGCCGCCGACTTAGTAAGGTTTGTCACGGAAACAAAACGTGGCAATTAGTTACCAACAGCGGTGTTGCTGGAAGGTGAATCCCACAAAGTTGACAATTTGAGTCCCACGTGTGGCTGGTGATTTACAACCGGCTGGGTCTCGCGAATGCCGACGACGATGGTGGTGGCGAGGGGGGGCGAAGGGGGGGGCGAGGGGGGGGCGAGGGGGGGGGCAAGGGGGGGGTGAGAGGGGGGGCGAGGGGGGGGTGGCCAGGTAGCTTCAGCACCCCGCACCTGCAGCTTGGCCCACTGGATGCGTCCCACGCAGCGAGACGCGTTCCTCCACGCGGTCTTGGCCCCGAACACGAGCTCGGTGTCGTGCAGGCGGTAGGCGGCCGTGAGCTCCACCTCGCGCCGAACCTCCTCCAGCCGCTCCAGGTGAGCGCGCGAGCCCAGCCTGACAGACCCACGGGGGGAGCGTCAGGCGTGAGCACCGCGGGGTGGGGGGGGTGGTGGCGAGGGGGGGCGAGGTGCTCGCCTTGATGTCCAACGTTTCGCGCCCACGCTTACGACCGTTAGACACCTCGTTTAGCGAGTCGTGCAATATTCCTTTAGGGGCAACTGGCTAAACGAGATCATCATCCATGAATAACAAATCTAAATAAACTTAAACGTTCTGGGAGCTTCCTTCAGAAATTTCCGTTCCGACTGTTGTTGTTGTTGTTATTCTACTGCAGGGGTTCGTCAGCGGACAACAACAATACCACCCCGCTCGGCAAATGTGCGCTTGTTCCCGTGACATCGTTCGCGTTGAGGTGTGACAGATTTTGTTTTTTTATTTTCCGAGCGTGCTGCCGAGAGAAAGGAGGGAGTAAAGCAAGGCAATGAGTGGGATGCGTCGGTGGTTGTGGGAATGCACCCGAGCGGGTGGGGGGGTACTGTGGAGGTTTGGAGATGGAGGGATTAAGTCAGGGGTAGGGAACCTTTTTTCTGCCAAGGGCCATTTGGATATTTATAACATCATTCACGGGCCATACAAAATCTTCAACTAAAAAATTAGCCCGTTATATTTGGTCAAACATTTAATTAACTCACCCCTAACGTGATGGCTGTAACTGCTTCTCTTTGGTGAGGCGTGTGATGATGTTAGCTGGTATTAATGATGTTGCTACTCGCAACTGCCTTTTCCAGGTTTGCTACTAAATTTATTGAATTTCGAGTCGCGCCTGCGGTTGCCTTGGCAGGGCCACACCAAATGATTTCGCGGGCCTTGTACGGCCCGCGGGCCGGACGTTCCCCACCACTGAATTAAATAAACTCGTGTGCAGGTGCTGGGGAGGATTGCTCGCGACATCATAGGACCGTAGGGGAGTAGATGGTGCAGCCTTCTTGGAAAGGTCTACGATCGTAATGATGATGAAAGTAATCAGATCAAAATAACACTGATGTGTGTGTATTTGAGTCGATTTCCCCCGCAATGGAAATTTAGAATGAATGAAATATCGAATTCTTACACAGATATATACTACACTTATATACAGTGTGGTGTATAAAGACAAAGGTCCCCCGTATAGGCTTAACAGTCTGTTGGGGCAAGTGCTGTTAGCAAGCACCTATGAAGGCCACCACCACGCCCGGCCGCCTTTGTCTCCCCACGAGGCGCGCATCTTTTATGGGCAAGCAGTATCGAGCGACGGGGGGGGGGGGGGGCACACCGCTTGATGGAGGAGTAGTACTGAGAGAGGAACTCCGTGGCGAGGCCGAGGAGCTCCGGTGCCGGTCGGGGAGCCTCTCGTGGGACGCGCACGATCTGCTCCGGATACATCACCGAGCTGTGGCAGGCCCACTCCCCGCACGGCACGCGCCACATCGCCTGCGAGAAACAAGGTGTCCAGCAGCGGAGGAATAATGGGGACACTACAACAAAAAGGGTCCATAATAGAGGTTTTTGTTTGGGTTAGATCGCGTAAATATATAAATGTGTCGTTGAAACCCGCCGCCACCCGACGCAGCCAACTAGTAAGGGTTGTCACGTAAGCAGAACATGGTAATTCGTCACTGGTACAGCACACCGGTGTGTTGGAGAGCCAAGCCACAACATTTACAATCTGAGTACGACGTTTCGCCAGTAATTACAACTAGCTTCAACAGGCGATAGCCAGTTCTCGAGATGTTCTGCAGATGGTATTTTTTGTTTCTAGATTTGAAGCTTTCGTGACTGCAAGGATTCATATTCTTAGATTTTTTCGGTAAAGTCACGTAGGTAAAAATTTAAATTAATAAAAGTAAAATAAATAAAAAATCACGACGTTTCGGAGGCAACACAAGCCTCCGTCTTCAGGTGGAACCGTCACAGCACGATAGCTGTATCAAGTAAGAAAAATTTCTCTTACTTGATACAGCTATCGTGCTGTGTAAGAGAAATTTCTCTTACTTGAAACAGCTATCGTGCTGTGACGGTTCCACCTGAAGACGGAGGCTTGTGTTGCCTCCGAAACGTCGTGATTTTTTATTTATTTTTATTTTACTTTTATTAATTTTAATTTTAGGTATTTTTCGTGTTTGTTTGCCTATTCTTCCACACTTGCCACAAGTCCTTGGAGCAGGCGGTGTTACCCACACTTTGCCGCACCGCACGCGACCCCGCCGATAGTCGAAACTGCGGCGCACCCATTAGCACTGCTGGGTCGACAAGTGGCGAGGGGGAATGAAAATAAACTTGCGCCAGCGTTACAATTGGCACGTTGGTCGGGAGATCTTTGGACTGCACGTAGAGTGTGCCACAACCATCATTACAGCACGGCAGCATCCCAGGAGGCGGAGAGGAAGGGGAAGTGTGTTTATTTACTTGTTATCCGTCGTGCGCTAAAACTTCGATTTAAAGCTTTCGTGACTGCAGGGATTCATCTTCTTGGTTCTTTCGGTAAAGTCACGTAGAATGGAAATAATAAAATAAAACATAATAAAATAATAAAATAAAACATCATAAAATAATTCTCACGACGTTTCGGCCACAACGCAAGCAGCCGTCCTCAGGTGAAGACCAGGTCTGTCGGGGAGACAGCGTCTGACGTGGTCTTCACCTGAGGACGGCTGCTCGCGTTGTGGCCGAAACGTGGTGAGAATTATTTTATTATGTTATATTTTATTATTTTATTATTTCCATTCTACGTGACTTTACCGAAAGAACCAAGAAGACGTCGTTCGCTTGTTATCGTTTCTGGCAGCCCTGGGGCAGCTCGCGAGAGGGCCACGGTAAACTGGCCACGACAGCGGTCGTAACGTGGATCTCGAGAATCGGTTTGACGGAGAGTTCTCTGCGATCTCGACGGGCCCCACGTGGTTACAGCGGTGAGCAGCCGTCCGCCTCGTGGCAATTATCTCCCTTTTGGGTTCCCGCATATTTTGCACCGGTGAAACGTGATGGAGGGATCAGTGCAGAGCACACTCATCAGCTGGGCTTTGTGTGATGTGATTTCTTTGAAAGTTTCGTTTTGACATTAAAATATTTTACATCGCGCTTTCATTTTGACAGATTAAACATTTCTCAATTCGATGATGATTTAAGGAACTGGATTTTACGTTTTGCAAAAAGAGAAGGGTGACAACCGTTCAGGAATTGATGGTGAGCTGAAGTTTGTTCACACAAAGGTCATGGTTTATTTTACAAACCATACTTTTAATCCACTCATTTAATGATCAGTTTATACATACAATGCACATGGTTGTGTGTGTATATACACATGCTAGGTCGACCTCAACATGAGTACCTGATGTATCGCAGTGTCCAATATATCTGTGTAAGAATGAGATATTTAATTCATTCTAAATTCGCAATGCGGGAAGCGTTAGCGCACTGTGCCATGCACCTGGCCATCTGAGTTCAATTCCCAATGGTGGTTAACGTCGGTGGTGGCAGGCGGTGTTTGCGACTGGTTCAGGGCTCCCTTTCACAACCCGCATTGACCAGCATAGTTGTGGTCAATCCCATGAAGGCCTTCATCCAGGAGCGGGTTGACAAGGACTAAAAAGTACTGCGACTCATTTACAGACATTTTTGTTCACACCGTGATAAGTAATAATAAGTAACACTGGCCAACAAAAAAAAAACATTTTTTTCTGGCCTGGACTTTTGCAGATGTTTTAGACTCATTTCAGGGTGCTGATTCCAAATCTGATCTCAGATTTGCTTTATCACATCTCATTTTTATGCTATCGGCATACCCCATTTTCATTGATTTTACCCGAAATTAACTCTCACTTATGATTGCAAGTTGTTGCGAGTCAGTGACTGCTTTAGTGTTAAAATATGGTGCTGTATTATTAGGATAGTGTGTTTATAATATCATTTTATGTAGATATCCACATTTATTTAATATTTTTCTTTTGCAGTTTTTATTGAAAATGCAATATTTGATATCTCGAAAACCTGATGTGATAGACAAAAACTGATGCCAGATTTGGAATCAGCCCCCCAAAATTACATTCAAACCGTTGGAATACTTCATGCCAGCAAAAGTGTGTTGACCAGTGTAATCATCATTGTCTCGCTATTTCCTGGATAAAGGCCTCGCCACGCTATGCCAGTCAGGGGGGTGGGTATTTGACCATATTTCACCACTCTGTTCGGTGCTGGTTTGTGGAAAGGGGTGGGGGGGAGACCCAGAACTGCGCCAGATCTCACTCCCACCTGATGTTAACCGTGGCCGGGAATCAAACTCGGGTTGTTAAAGTTCACAGCGCAGTGCCGGTTCATAGCGCCATCATGCACCGCGTAAATTATTCTCACATTAATTTGCATTATTCTGTCAAAATTAATATAAAGTTGTACGTGAATACTTAAGTACTCAAGAAAAGCCATACGAATACCGCAGACTTTTTCAAATCACGTGTCCTTAAAACAACCTATTGCTTTGTCTCCTGGGTTTTTAATGTTTTAATTTTCACCATCAAATGACATTTAGCGCTCCTCTATATGCACCGACAATTTTTTTTTTTATATACCGACAGCGTTAAAACAAACACAATCCACCCGCATTTAAATTAAACCCTCACACAGCACAGCACTTACATACGTGTCTCAATTATCGCTCGCATGAATAACTTATACATTAATTCTAGATTTGAGGCTTTCGTGACTGCAAGGATTCATACTTTTGTTTTTTTTATCGGTAAAGTCACTTATACATTGCTCCGTGGGTGGATTGTGTTTGTTTTAAGCATTCACTGCGGTTTTTGAATTAATTCCCCAAGAAAGACTGAAAATGGAAATATAAAAAACGTGGTGGATGCGACTTGCCCCGAGCGCAGAGAGATGCAGCGTGTCAGGAAGCACGGAGCCGGATTCCCGGTTGCGTAATTTGACGTGGCCGCACGGCGCTTTGGGAAGGGCCTTGGGTGGACCCAGCGTCAGCTTCTCCGGCTGTCACGAGAGAGTTGCCATCAACAGCGGGCATCGCGCAACGCAAGGGGGGGGGGGGGGGGCACGTGGCCTTGGGCGCAGTTCACAAGTGTCCGTTGGAGGACACGATGAGTGAAGGTAATGTAACATTTAAAAAAACGAAAAATTGCGGTTCAAAACTGATCGCGCACGCCGTGCGTCATTTGTCGAGATGATGATTATTATTAAGAGCGGTAATGGTAATCAAAGATCGTATCGTTGAACGCGTGAAGGACACATCGATTGAAATTAATAAGAACACTTACATTCTCACCTAGCTATAAATAAATAAAAAGAATTAAATCTTGACTGAAAGCTTTCGTGACTGCAGGAATTCACATTCACGTAGATAGGTTCAAAGAAAATAACAAAAAAAAATGTCCAAACATTCCAATGCAGGAGCCTCCAGCTAAGGTTTGGTGAGACTCGTCGAGTCTTTCCTGAACACAGAATTGACCTTCGGGGCTAATGAATCACATGCAGTGCACGTCAAGACCAGTCTCGTTGAAAATACCGCAACACTCGCGGTAATTATTATCAAGCGTAGACACACAACAATGAAAAATAATGTTCGCGACCGTGACATTATAAATGAGCGCTTACCTGTCGCGTTGCCTGCAGCACGTGTAAATCTTCCACCTCGTTCCCCCCGCTGTTGCGACGTTCTCTCTTCATTTCGTTGTTCATTTCTGCAATTTCCATCTCTCGGCACGTCTCCAAGTCAGACGTTTCGTCCGTTCCTCGGGGTGACGAACATGCGGATCTATCGAGCGGCTCAACTCGCCCCAAGTCCCCTCCGTCGGGGCCCTTCTCTTGTTCCCACTCTGCCACTCGGGGCGGCTCGTACCTCTCTTCCAACGTCGTCGCTTCGAGAATCGTGCCCAACTCCCCGCGTTCGGTTCCATCGTCTTCAGAGAGAGCGTTGCGCCTTTCGCCGTGACTCTCCTTTTCTGGTTCCATTGTTTTGCAATTTTTTTCCAAAATCCGTTCGATTAACCCATGCCCTTCAGTCTCCCCCTGTTCAATGCCTTCCCCGTCAACATCTGCTCGATGTGTCGTCTCAACATCTTCCATCGCTCCGTGTTCCTTGCCGCTACGCTAGACTCCCGGCGAGCATGGAACACCCCGGTTCGCTTTCCGATGATCTTCTCGCAGGAACGAGAGGGCAGACCCTGGCGCTGCGCTCTGCCGCGATAGAAGCGAGACGATGCCTTCACCTCCCTCCGTCTGCTTGTTAACTCCTTCAGTTCCAGCACTGCGATTTGTGGAGCTAATTCTTCATAGGGATATGCTCCACGTATATACACACACACATATATATTTCCAGTTTAACACGTAGGCTCACGACCAATGTTATCCAATAGAGTTTTTTTTTTCGGGTAAGGTCGTGTAAATATAAATGTGTCGTGAAACCCACCACCACCCGACAGGCAATTAGTAATGGTAGTTACTAGTTAAACTAGTAACGAATTGGCATGTTTTGTTTACGGGACAAACCTTACCAGTTGGCTGTGTCGGGTGGTGGCGAGTTTAACGACACATTTATATTTACGTGATCTAACCCCAAAAATGTATATTATGGACGTATATATTCAGTTTCAAGATTTCAGTTTACGTGATGGTGATATATATGCAATTAAAATATTTTTTTTCGAATCCTCGTTGATGACAGTAACACATCACAATGTGTCGATGAACAATCAATTGGGGCGAATCACTTACATTTAAATTACTTCAGCTGCGATCTTTATATTTGATCAACATTTAGCGAAAGTCCAGGATGTTTCTCGAACACATACAAGGCTAATAAATACAAATTGCGAAGGCAGTGTTTTCCAAATTCCATTTCCGCGTTTGCGAATTAGCTCCCCCCTCAAATACAAATTAACGCGTTGCACGCTGCACGCGCCCGATGCTTATTAAACACGCCCCACGCTAAGCAATTAACGCCTCCCGCGTTAAAAGAGCCGATACAAATTAACATTGGAATCTCATTGTGCGTGCCTTTGTATTTCGTGACCACGTGTTCCGCGTGACGCAGACAGCGTCCGTTGCTTAGCGCGGCACGTGGGACGTTTAACAACCATCGGACGCGTGCAGCGTTAATTTGAACTTGGGGTAAATTGGCAAACGCGGAAAGACGGAGCGTGGTTGGTGGGGGATCCAGAGAGTTTGGCAAATCCTGTTGGAAGGAAGAAACTGCTTCATTCAGCGCAATCGGCGACACAAACGCACCGCACATTTTCGAATTACCTTCCTTCTTGGTCTAATTACGAGCCTTTGAGAAAGCATCACGAGAGAATGTGTTTAGATTTCATCAGGCGAGGCTAAAGCAGTTTTAGTAGAAGTTAAGTAATTTCAATTGAAATTGAAACTCCCATAAATTTGCATTATTAATCATTCCTTCTCGTAAAAACTAAGAATCGATCATTCTAGATTTGAAGCTTTCGTGACTGCAAGGATTCATATTCTTAGGTTTTTTCGGTAAAGTCACGTAGGTAAAACATTAAAATTAATGAAAGTAAAATAAAATAAAAATCACGACGTTTCGGAGGCAACACAAGTCTCCGTCATCAGGTGGGACCGTCACAGCCAGATTTGCTGCATCACTTGATGCTGCATCACTTGATGCAGCAAATCTGGCTGTGACGGTCCCACCTGATGACGGAGACTTGTGTTGCCTCCGAAACGTCGTGATTTTTATTTTATTTTACTTTCATTTATTTTAATGTTTTACCTACGTGACTTTACCGAAAAAACCTAAGAATATAAGAATCGATATGCTGACACAAAATGTGGTCCTAACTAATGGCTGAGCCCAGCGTCCAGAATCCAAGACCCTAACGTCTGGAAACACAACCGCAATTAAATAAAAAAAATCTCAAGAACATTACAGGACTTTCAAACAGACGCAATGACCTTTTGCTGTGCACTTGTTATAAACACATCAAATTAGATCAAAATCATAATTAAATAAGCAATGGCCTTTTAATAATAACAAAAGAAATGATGCTATAAAAACATTTGCCTGAGAGTTTTACGTATCTGCTAAAATTAAGTGCTATGAAGCCAGTGACCTGCATTTGATTCCCAATTCATGGCTAACATCAGTGGTACGCGATAGCTGAACCAGCCCTGGGTTACGACAACCCCCGTGACCTACAACACCACGGGGAGACCTTCATCCAGCAGTGGACTGACAAAGAGCTGTACAACATAATAATAATTCAGTAATTTAAATTAATAATGTGTT
Organism: Lethenteron reissneri; assembly: GCF_015708825.2. Classification (NCBI taxonomy): domain Eukaryota; kingdom Metazoa; phylum Chordata; class Hyperoartia; order Petromyzontiformes; family Petromyzontidae; genus Lethenteron; species Lethenteron reissneri. The sequence goes on from NC_083805.1 coordinate 7,945,560, forward strand.
ATAATATAGTGACTCACAAGTACGCACTGTCTCGATTTGAGATACTGTGAATGGGTAAATATTTTCACTTTACAGGATCAGACACCAAGGCTCTGTTTGAAACAAAGGTCACACACTGCTATATCCCGAGGTGAAAAATGTGAAACCCATTTGCCTCGGCATCTGCTTTAAAATGGTAGTTTTGAGTGGGTAAGTTTTCCTTTTGTACCCTATGAGCCACCCGTGACCCACGCAGCCCGGAGTATCATGCAGCATATTACCATATTAACCAACTCACAGTTTTATTGAAAACAGAATTAATCATGAGGAGTGCAAAGTGAGATGGCGCAGGACAGGGCACCATGGACAAGGTTGGCAAGGACAGTGGACCGTACACGAGTGGGACAAAAGCGTGGAAGAATAAGAATTAATAATGCATTCACAGCACCATATTTCAGTGCATTTAGGTTGGTTGCCAAATGAAAATGGATTGCGTGTGACTCACAAAGGACACAATTCGGGGTAGTGATTCGATTTAAGAATATATGTTTTCTCTCGTGGTGAATGTCTCGGCCTCTTTAGGACCGTGCAATTTACGCCAAACAATTACATACTTCAGATACAAATCGATCATTGATGATTCTTAACATGCACGATATGAAGTAATAATCAAACGGATGGATTTCCTAATCACTATATTCCTGCCGAATAACACCCACAAAGGGTATATTGACAAGTCATACGCATGACTTGAGTGGAACTATTTGGATGGATATAACACATTTTTTCGTCTCATTTAAGGAGTGATCTGTAGTGCAGCATGGACAATTGCCAACCGATGAAGTGTTCAAACACACCTTTAGAAATAGGCTATATTAGTTTGTTCAAGATTAAAATAACACTTAATAATTAACATGGCTTTGATGGGGGCCTACCCACGCCGTGTTATTCATGGGGGTTGTTTGACCACATCGCACTCCGCTGGTCAGTTCGGTGTGGATCGGTGAAGGGGAGTAGGAGGTCCAGGTGAGGTTCTGACATCATTCGCCACTGATGTAAACCCGTGGCCAGGGATGCCACCCAAGTCGCTGGGTACATACGAAGTCTGGGAATCTTGGCACCACCGCTCCACCCCCAGATATCCACGAAATGTCTCGATCATATAAAAAATGTAAAATGCAAGTCCCTGCAGTGTAGATAGCAAGGAAGTGTTTATTAGCAATGCTTACTTGCAACTCGGAACGAATTGGTATGGCTCTGCTTTAGTTCTGCCATGCTTTTTTTTTATTGAAATGAAAGTAATCATCTCCAATTACCAATCTGTTCTCACGCTCTATAATTATATTTTTATACGGCTCTCACAAACACAAGTCGGAGGATAAGTGCAAGAAAACGCGGCTAATTTTAATGCGATTTTTACTTTAGGTTGTTTTCAAAGCAGTCGCTAAAAATCCCCTGCACATTCAACCGCACAGACACACTTGATATTCATCGGTGTGGTGGTCATCTGTAATTATCGTGATTTGCACGAGCCCGTGGCGAGTACGCTGCAGGAGAGAAGAGATAATGTGTCCTCATGGGCATTAATAATCTCACGTAAAATTACACGGTGCAACAATCCATCATTGTGTACCATGGCTTTATGGAATGATAGAAGGTAGCAAGCACAGTCAAAGCAGTTCCACTCGTGAAACATTGTTAGCAACGGGCATTTTAAAATAACGTTATTGCCCTGCTTTGAACATGCTACACAACACGGCCGGCGTGCAATGCCCCATATGATGTGCGTATGCGCCAGTATTGAGGCGCTTGAGATTTTAATGTCAGCAAAAAATACGGTCGAGTTTTCGCTTGGAAATACATCTTTAGCGTGCCATGCTCGAGACGTGTATATATAATAGTATATAACAGAGTGCTTGGCCAATCGACTGCTGGATGAAGGGCTCCCTGCGCCATGTTCAGTGTGTAATCGGGTTCGTTTGACCATACTTCACCATACTCTAAGTTCTTTCGGTAAAGTCACGTAGGTAAAAAATGAAATTTAAATTAATAAAAATAAAACAATAAAATCACGGCGTTTCGGAGGCAACACAAGTCTTCGTCATCAGGTGACTTTACCGAAAGAACTAAGAGTATGAATCCTTGCAGTCACGAAAGCTTCAAATCTAGAATTAATACTTCCCCATGTTGGTCACTGTGGGCTAGTAAAACGCTCGGGCCCCAGCGCCAATTTAGATATCACTCACCAGGGATGTTAATGGTGGCCAGGGATTCAGGTCATCAGGTCTTCTTCTAAATACAGGCAAGCCTTCCTTTAAGCAGCAACGGATAAACAATGCCAACTGATGATCTACTTTACCGAGACAAAAGCCCACACGCATTCAATGTATTGCGATTGCATCCTTGCTAAGTTTACGTTAGAGATGAATGGCAAACATCCCGTGTTATTACTTGTATGGTAAATATGAAATAAAATTACTTTTTATTACCCACAGTGGGAATTTGTTTTGTCGAAACGTGTATACGTAACCTAATATATAATAACGGCATATTACACGCTACACAGATTATTATATCACAATCATAGCTCCTAAATTGCTATCATTATTAAGTGCTTCGTTAATTGCTGCATCCCGAACGACAGAGGAGTGTAAGCCTATTTGAATGTACAAACTACAATGCATCACGCGCACAAACGACCGCTGAAGAATGACAATTAAATTGAACAACAACTGGTTCGGAGTGAAAATAACCTTGTCAGACAAAGTCAAGGCAAGAAGACCTCGCAGTGGCTCAGAAGATCCGCGTTCTTAGCGTCACGCACAAACGTGGAAGTAAACAGGGAGTAGGGGATGGCAAACCGTGTCAGCCCATACGGTTTACCCGTATTCGTGTACAGGGAAATTGAGTTTTCAGGTCCATACGGCGTACAGACGTTTCAATACGGGCAACAACAAAAACCGCATGTTTTGTAATTTTTTTAGCGTTTCTCCCTTGTGATGGGACTTTGTAGGATTAGCGTTCTGATGTATAAGGGGCACGGGGTGACCAATGAGGTCTGAATTGGTCTGTGATAAGGTAGGGGCACTGACGAGGGGCTGACAGCTATGGGATGGCAAGAATCCCAGGTGGATCGGCGCAGCGGTCCGAGATAGGGAAGAGAACGGGCTCGCTCAAGGATGAGACGCGTGGCGTAAATTATCCAGATCTCATCGTGGCTAATGAGCTAACGGAAAGGGGACAGAATGTTAGAATGACGAGATTCGGCGTACTGCATTTACATATGCTGTGGCAATTAAAGTTGCACTTTAGATATTGTCGTAAATGTGAACAGACATTTAGTTATTAGTGTGGCATTCATCAAACAACAACAACAACAAAGTAAATGGATGAGCTCGCAGTGAGCGTTCGTTGAATAGAAATGGAATACTCTGTCATCTCTACCACCCACCCCGCACCGCACATAGTGAATTATGGTCAAATATTCCTCAGCCCACAAGGTTGGAGGGGGGGGGGGGAAGAGACCCTAATCCAGCAGTTGATTTACAAAACAGGGCTGTACTAGTCCATATGAAATATCGAGGATATCTCCAGCAAAAGCTCAGTGGGGAAAACGATTCAGTCTCCCGCTAAGCTCAAGAGATCGTGCAACAGAGATGTAGCGCAACGCACGAATGTGACGAACAAACACTCACCCAAGTTAAAGTCGGGACGCGTCGTACGGCTTCTCCATCTCGCTCTTGCCACGCGACACATTCGATCGGGGCATTGCAGCGGACGCCTGCTACGGGCACTATATAGTGGCCAGCCGTCCAGTGACGCCACTCGACAAAGGGGGCGAGACTGCAAGTCACACCCAGCTTTGATTTGTTATTCACGATGTTTACTCACCTTTTGTGCGGTGAAATTTGGTTGTGTGGCGAAGGATAAGTTATGCCCCAGAGTTGTGTTCATCACTACGCTTCATTGCATTTAAGTTGTACCGGGTGGGTAATTGCAATATGTGCAAAAAGATAACATAAATGCGTTTGTTTGGAGGTAATGAGTGGAAAAGGCTTTTTTTGCTGCTGCTGCTACTGCTGGAAATGCTATTACAAAGTGAAACGAATGGCTTGGGAAAATTTAAAGGTACCGTTTAAATTCAACGCATGGGAGTATTCAATCAATTTATGCTTTAAATTAAAAAAATCAGTATCGTCCAAGCCAGTTTTTTTTCCTTGCGCAGGACTGACCCAGAGAGAGAGAGGACCTTCCTGGCTTCAGGGCATGCATCTCTCGCAAGCGCTCATCCAAAGACAATTTCATAATTGTGGATAATTTTGTAAATTTGCACATGGCACTGGCTTATAATGGCTTCTTCTGCACGAAGCAATTTACATCTACACAAAATGTGGTGGTGTGCTTGAAAAAATATATAACATTGTTATATCACTATTGAGATGAAATTTTATTCAAAGCAGAAAAGCAGGAACGCAACATGAAAGTCACCACGAAAAACTTATCAAACAATAAGTCTAAATGAGTTACGTTTTGCAGATTTTTCTTTCCAAGTTAATGTGAATCTGTGTCGCGTTCAATGGCGCGAAAGATGCCACCTACATTATGGTGTGATGAGCTGCACAAATGTTATGTCCGTAGAGACAAATGCTTACAAACATTTCAGACGCTGTCTCCCCGACAGACCTGGTCTTCACCTGAGGACGGCTGCTTGCGTTGTGGCCGAAACGTCGTGAGAATTATTGTATTATGTTTTATCTTTATTATTTTATTACTTCCCTTTTACGTGACTTTACCGAAAGAACCAAGAAGATTTGAAGGTTTGTGAATTGGTTGGAAGCTAAATTCCGATAATGAATGCTAACAACTGCCTTGCCTCGAGCTTTCAAGAAGTAAAGGTTGGGTCAAGATTTCGGATGCAAACTTTATTTAATGTAAACAATGACAGGTCCAGTGAACACAAGGGCTTCAATAACAATAACGGCACATGCTGGAAACATTGATCAAATGCATCACCAAACACACCTGAAAATAACAAATACGACAGCAGCGACACAAATGCAAGGACATGACGACCCTATAAATATCTCTTAACTTAATATGGTAAATCAAACAACGCACGTATAGAAAATATTATAAACTTTGTTTTATACAAAATGTACAGTTGATGTAAAAGATTCAGATGGTGAGATAGTCACACCTCCCCAACTCAAACTGTCAACTTTGTCCTAATGTGAATGCACAATTAAGACTCCGAAAGAAGTTCACAGCTTTAGTACATTAGTGCCAATATCATGGCATCAAGCTAGAATTAAAAACGTGCAACGTGATAGTTTAAATACGGGACCCAGTTACACTCAGCTCCAGTAACAAAATAAATACAGTAAATGTTAAGAAAGGCGAGCTGTTAACGCATTTAAGATCCACAAATGAATACCAGAGTATGGTTAAAGTTAACAAAAAATGTCGGCCAATAATGTCAATTTCAGTAATATATTGTTTATCTCAGTTCAACAAAAAATTGTAAGCATCTGGAATGTTAAATTACACTGTCAGTTATTTATAGTTAAGTAAATATGAAGAAATGGATTCGATTCATTACATGATTTCAATGAAGTGCTTTTTAAACGGTGAACAATTTAAAATCGAATGGAAGCAATTTTGGGCCACTTATTCAATTGTGGAAAATGTATGTGACATATCTGTGATCCGTTTAAACTGCATGCAGGAGAAAGTCACATTTGCTCCATACTGAAACTTTTCACGTCTTATATACAAACAAAATGGCAACCAACAAAACGCGTTTTTTCTTTCAAAATGTACACGAGTTTACCCAATTTTAAATATACGCCATTGTACATCTTGTCTTTGCCATCAAATGGTACGTACAAATTGTTCACAACACAACTCTTCTTTGCAGTGACCCAGACACATTCAGTTTATGCTACGACACTACTTACATTTCTCTTCCCGCTCACACCCCAACCTATTTAGATTTTCTTTTTAAAAAAGACACGGTTTAAAATTAACATTGCAGTTATCTCGTTCTGCAATTTAAACAAAACCATGCTAATAGTTTGGTCCCACTCAAAGTTGGAATAACAGATCTCATTGTACATGAAATTAAACTCAAGCCTTGAGCCTATATCATTATGCTAAGACATACACCCCCCCTTTTGTTTTTACTTCATATAACATTTCAAATACATTTCCATATTGCTGATTTTTATCGCAGCCCTATAGGATCAAGCATCTCGTATAGAATCTTTTCTCAACGCAAAACGCCACATTTTTTTTTCCTACGCAATGCCACTGCACCACTGCAAAGGAAATAACCTAGGGGACAGTTAACATGCACACACAAGATCTTAACACAGTTTCACAGTAACAATTGCTATGTTATAGTGCAACATTGCTCTGCTACATTTACTTTTATTTTTTTTCTTTAAACAGAGCATAAACCACTATAGTCATACCTATCCATTGTGACGGCTTTTAATCATGATGAACGCTTGCATGAAAGGAAGCCACTGATAAAAAAAATGTATAGCATTTGGCTGGCCACTGCGATTTGTCTGCAATCAATAATGAAACATGGCACGTTTTTTTAAAATCTTAAATCAAACACATGATAGAATATTACACCTTTGTATATATGTTTTACTAAATGCAATGTAGTGGAAACTAGTCAAAGGCATCAATGTCTGTGTAGATATTTGGCACTAGCTACAAACATGATTTTCGAGTGATACAAATGCATTGTGAAAAATAAACTATGTGCTGCCTCAGTAGTTTTGGATGCAGAAGCGATGTTTTTTTCTTTTTAAAGAGTGATCACCTTCCAACACCAGTCTGTTCAGCCAAACAGTGTGCGTATCACGCGCAGTTCATGTGCCCGAGCTTCGTGTCAACACACGCGGACGTTGAAACTCACCGTGCAGAAATGGTTGGGGATTTTAATGAAGCCAGTCATTTCGAAGCCAGCAGCTGTACTTTCTGCATATTAATCTCCCCGGAGATTGCGTTAACGGAATGCTTTTGACGTGTTCTGTAGTCGATTGTACTCAATAGTAAACCCGACGGCTCCACAGAGGCCACACGGCCAAACATGTATTCTTTTTCGTGAAAAGGAAATGCGTTGTGACAGAAATATATATTTTAAAACCTTTCCGCGGTATTTTGTGGCATTGCATGGCAACAATCTTGTGCTTGGAGCCACAAGTCATCTTCCAAAAGCGCAGTGGTTTCTCCAGTGAAACAGACAAGTTAATTCCGAGTTGTTCACGAGTTCGACTTGCTTGTTGCTCATATACTGATTTAGACTTCCCTGTGCCTTGTTTCACGTGACCCAGATCATGCTTCTCTGTCACAGAAAGCCTCGTGTTGTACTTGAAGGTGCAGACGAATGGTCTCCGTAAACTCAACCGAATTAATTTGGCTGTTCCGAACAACAAATTCACAAGTAAATCTGTATTTCCATCGATTTCATCAATAATTATCTGTTCCTGCAGTACTTTTCAGAGTCTGTAACAGCCATGAATGCGTGTATAACATATTTTTAGTTGAGCAGTTCGCTTGAAAACATTTGTTTCTTCTCGTGGAAACTTCATAATTGGGCAAGCAGAGCTTTTCCCCGGTGCAACAGCTTTTGGTTAATCTCTAAGCTATAAGTATTCAACAAGCTCGGAGGTTACTGAAGAACCCCACGCATAAATTACAGCGAGGACAAAATGTGTGGGTGGAGGTGCAGGGATATCAGTAAATACGCTCACTTTCGCCATGAGAGAAACAGCACGGGAACTGAAAAAGGAATATGCAAGATAATGACAAAGCATTGCCAGCTCGATGCAGAACAGCATACTTGCACATGCTTCAGTAACTTGCTTTGTTGTAGTAGTATCTTCCAACAAGGGTTTTTTTTTTTTACACGTTACACGTAAGTTATTTGTATGCATGTCTGTACATTTCCCCCACACCTCCCACATTTATTAAGTTTTGTCATTGTGGTCCGTTTGAGTAACCGCCATGACACCTGCTCCTGAAGCAGCGAGATGCTATAATCTGCAATGGAAAAACAAGAATGTTAGATCAGGGGGAATAAAATTAAACTCCAGCATATAAATGTGATGAAGCTGCATTTCGTGAGTTTCATTAACAACAAACAACAATAACGTAATTCTGAAAGGTACCGTTGTTGGCATTCCAGCAGTATTCAGAGGCTTATGTATGCGACTCAACTTGGGTTGTTCTATCTTCTTGGTTCTTTCGGTAAAGTCACGTAGAAGGGAAGTAATAAAATAATAATAAAAATAAAACATAATGTTTTATTTGTATTATTTTATTACTTCCCTTCTACGTGACTTTACCGAAAGAACCAAGAAGATGAATCCCTGCAGTCACGAAAGCTTTAAATCGAAATTTGGGTTGTTCTAATTGAAGTGACATTGCACAGTATAAATATGTTTAAATGCTCTTTACATGGTTATTAGACAACTAATACTGGTAGGAACGAAGTGAACCAGCCTACAATAGATTATATCGTCCGTCCGTCCGTCCGATGTCCGATTAGGTGTAGCAACAACGCCCCCTACTGCAAACACTTGGCAGGACCCTACAAAAACCTTTAGACTCAGTGAGGCTTTCCTGGCTAAACAAGTGTAACATTCCCTTATAATTCCCTGAGATAGTTTTTTAATTCCCTGAGATAGTTTTTAATTAAAACATTTAAATTAAAAATTAACTCATTCCCTGAGATAGTTTTTAATTAAAACATTTACATTAAAAATTAACTCACAGCGGCCTAAAGCCTACAGCTAGGCCTAAAGCCTAGAACTAGGCCTCAAACTCGCCCTTCGTATCGTATTTGTTCGTTCCTACCAGCCCACCCCGCAGGGACCTGTTATTCAGTAAGAGCAACTGGAGCAGGTTGCGACGTAAGTGGGTCCCAAGGTTGCGGGAATTTATCTTTCCGGGGCGCGCATCTCCAGAGATATCTTCAACATGAGAGAGATGTTGTCGCAAAGCGGTGCGCTACCAGTGTCAGAGAACGGGCCGCAGAAGAATATATCACAGACCTGCTTCTCAACCACTCTGCACGTGACCTCTTATGCACGTAAGCGAGTAGTGTCCATCACATAAGTCACAATTAGATAAATATATTTTTTATTCTAAGAGAGAATAATTAAACCAATTTATGTGCAAAACCCGAATTTAATATACCAGTTGTGTGTGTGTGCAGTTATCGGTGCTTGAGACCACCAACTCTGCTACACTTGAGAACTCAGTTTATTACCTTTCCTATACTTTGCACCCCTCTCGTATTTTTGTATTATTTGTTGTAGTAACGTTCTGACCCGCCCCCTATTGGACATCTGTGAAAAATAGATTTACAGCTCATTGGACTCCTGCAGTATAAATAAATATTCTGATCCTGATATGAATGGACATCTTCCTGCTTTGGAACCTAGCAGTGCCATCTCAGCACGCTGAATCACCGGGTCACTTCATCGATGCTCATGATTTAAAAGTGAATTACATTCCTTTGCATTATGCCGAGTATTTCAAGTGGCAGACAGCTTATTTTTAATAAAAAAAAAATCGGATTTACCTGCCAAAAGAGCACCAGCCAGACCAGTTACCAAGTAATTTTTAGTTTCCTGCGTGATGAAGAAAAATGCTTGAAACTGAGAGTGCTATGTATATGAATAGTCCGTTAATCAATCCACTGCTAGATGAGGGCATGCAGGTGGCAAACGTTACTTGAACAAACCTCACCATGCTTGTCAGTGCAGATTGAAGATGGGGAGGGGGGATATAGATCAACAATGGATATTGATGCATTACCCTCAACTTTCCACAAACCTACTGCACCTGTTTTATGCACAGTGGTCAACCCATCCAATCGCTTGCCAGGCTCAACCCTTCTTAGCTTCGTAGGTCTGACCGGATTTGGTACATTCTGGATGATTTGGTCAGAGGCAAGTGTGCTGCAAACCAAAACACTTCTCAACAATATTTCAAGATGTTTTGCCACTGTTCTTATGCTTGCCACGCGCAGTCGTCCGTCAAACAAGTGAAAAGGCAGGACAATTTTTGACAATCGAGCTATTGCATTTCAACTGCCAGCATCCACACACACAGTCAAGAACTCACTCTGCAGACTTCCAAAAGTGGCAGGGATGCGAGCGGCGGCGATTCAGTTTCGGAAGTTTTTCAATCATTTCCATCAGCTGCGTGAAGGTCGGTCTCTCCTCTGGGTCGTTGGACCAACATGCCAAGATAATGTCCTGAAAAATACACACACACATACACAGGTTTAGACACATTCATTCTGCTGAACCTACCTTCATCATAAACAAGTCTTTTAATAGGCAGACAATGAAATTACCTTTGCCTGACAAATGGTTTTTAATACACATTTCTTGCATTATAAGGATATGTAGAATAATATCGCATACAACGATTGCACATTTTAAAAAGAGTTACATTAAATGTGATGATATATTACATATGCAAATATACAATTATCCTATACATTGGAGCCACGGATTACACATTTGCATGATAATGGAAATTGTTACTCTAGCAACTACCAAACATAACCGCCAGTAATGACTTGCAATACCCTGGGTTCAGCACCATATACTGGAGTCAGGATTACGATTTGACAAAATTACCCATGCTGCTGGTTTTGCCAATTTAAATTACCTCTTGCAGAGATAAAAAAAAATCATATATTGTTAATGGGTGCTGAATAATATGTTGAGCAAAAAATACAACGGGAGTATAGGTCACGAGCGCACATGTTAGTTTTACATTATTTACTATCTAAGGGACTTTCTCACATCTGTTTTACTCAGGCAAGTAACCAATTGACAAATGCATTTACATCCGAGTTAAGTTATTTCACAGTTCAAATTCAGCCTAAAGGTTTCTAACAATGTGCCTGCATTAAATGATTACATTGGCCAATGTAATTCCAGGCGACTAGCCCAAAACTCAAATGCTATGGCCATCTTCTTAGGATTGATCACATTCACGAATGGTCAGGGACTGGCACGACCATACACCTCTGTGGCAAATCAGAGGAAATCTATGGGGTAAATTGCTTAAAGCTGCAGTTGAGTGGCAACTAGGACCTCGGTTCGATTCCCAACTGAGGTGTCTTTCTGCGTGGAGTTTGTATGTTTTCTCACTGTTCTGCATGGGTTTCCTCTGGGTTCTGCGGTTTCATCCCATAGCTAAAAATAAATATACAATGGAACTGGTGTTGGACAAACGTCCCAATGCTAAGAATTCCCGACAAATCACTCAATTGCAATTACACGATCAACATCACCCCCTGCTGCAAAAACTTGACAGGACCCACACCCTGAAAAAAGTGTCTGGAGACTCGGTGTGGCTTTCCTGGATAAAGGAGCCATCATAAATAATAAAACAACAAAAACATCTCCAAGTGGAAAGTGTCACGTACCAAGATCTCCTTCACCATGCTGACAGGCGTAGGGTCTGGCTTCAACCCATTGCCCACCTGCCAGATGATAGCCTCTGCGGGTTGCCCATGAAAAGGCCAGTCGCGCGCCTGCAGCTCATACCAAATCGTTCTGCAACAGACGAGAGCATTTACATCAAGTGTAAAGATGTCATTGTTTGCACACTTAGTAAACCGTGATTTCAATTTGCTGTATATTATTAATCACGTGACAAAATATGACCAGGCTGCAGTGTCTCCCACCAATGTGGCCTCTAAATGCTTTACTTATCAACATCTTCCGTAATAACACGTCAAATTATGAAGACTGCCGCAGGCTATTTCTAGACTAAGAACATATTCCTGCGGAGGGAGCTGGTAGGAACGTTGGGTTGCTCGGTCAATGGCCAGGGTCAACGGCGGCGTGGTGTATTCCGCAAATATGCCCGACTGTGAGGGCAGGCACAAGCCGGCGTGAGTAGGTTAAACGTTGAGTTTATAAGGGCACCACGGGGTAACCAGCCCCTCCCCACCCAGCCCCACCCCTCCCCACCCAGCCCCACCCCTCCTCACCCCCCACCCAGCCCGACCCCTCCCACCCCCCATCCAGCCCCACCCTCCCCACCCAGCCCCTTCCCACCCTCCCCACCCTCCCCACCCAGCCCCTCCACACCCTCCCAGGCCCACCCTCCCCACCCAGCTCCTCCCCACCCAGCCCCTCTCTCCCCACCCAGCCCCTCCCTGCACGACGGACGGACACAATAATCCCCTGTGGGCTGGTGGAACCAGTGGGTTCCTACCAGTATAAAAAATGGACCAAGATAATCTGTCTAGAATACTGTGGATGCAATCAGCACAGCCTCAAAGCTTAAGAGAGCGCACCCAAAGGCGTAGACATCGGCAGGCTTGGAGAAGGGAAGCTTGTCTGCATCGATGGCTGGCGAGAGCACGCGGATGATCTCTGGCGACAGGTAGCAGAGCCAGCCATGCGGGATCTTCAGTTCGCTATCCCTCCTGTTTTCACAAAGCACAGCGGTGGGCACCAACGTCGTCAACTAGGCATTCTTAATTTATGAATGTCATAATTAGTATCGTGATGCTTGCAGCTGCTCGTGATGAAACTTTAAACATGTTAAATAGTGTGAAGTGTTCTATGTTGTTGAGCAAATCTGAAGTATAAAAGCAATCGTCACGGAATTATCTTACATTGTCAGGGACGAGTGAATGTTAAGTGTTACTATTGTAGCTAACACGTGTGGTTAAACTTATTATGAAAGTGCATTAATTAATACACATTAATACATTATACACTGCCCTTGTAAAATTATTCATATGTTGGTGGCATATGAACAGGTTTAGTAATGAAGAACACAGGGATATAAGTCTGATGTATAATTTAGCAGATGCAAATCATGGTAAGTTATATCGTGACGACATACCTGCCATCCTGCATGACCCCGGATATACTGAAGAGCCCGAAGTCTGTTATCACCACTTTTCCATTGTCATAGAAAATGTTCTTGGACTTTAGATCTTTATGGATAATCCCTTTGGCGTGCAGGTACCCGAGTCCCTGTAAAACGAAAACACACTTGAAATAGAATCGATCTAAAAAGGAATTCTAAACGTCTTGAGAGTTATCAGAAAAGAAGGTTCAAGATTTCAAGTTGTTATCCTTGGTCGGGATTTGCAATTCAGTCCATTAAATGTCTTTGCTATTTTAGATAAAACATTTTAAACTGTCATAAGGCGTGCAACGATTGAACTAATCGATTCAAATGAATTCCTATACTCACAAAAAATACATTACACTTTGTGTGAGAAGCACTTATTTAAGAAAAAAATATACTGTTACCTACACATTAATGAACAACAACAAGAACCTACAAAACACAAGAGACATAAAACAACCCGATAATATAATTAATTCTAGATAGCAAATCACGACAATTTTTTCAAATCGCGAGGCAGCTGAATCATTGCATGCCCAGTCAGCCATGATCTATCCACTGCTGAAATAATAATTTCCCACGCAGTTACCATCTCTCGGTAGCCACCTACAAATGCCAGTGTGCAAAACAGTTGTAAGTAACAATGTAGTGTGCCACAGTGAAATCTTCTTGGAAAAAGTGGAAAAAAAACAACAACACATGCCCCTACCTTGGCAATCTCCTGCGCAATTTGCCGAATCTTGTTGATGTCCAGGTTGGTTTTTGAATCTCGTACGTAAGAGTACAATGTCCTTCCTTTACACAAGCTGGTGGTGGGGAGTGGGTGAATTCAAATCATAGCATTAAGTTTCTGTACTGATTTAAACAGTTTCGGAGCACATCATTACCGTTTTAAATGTCATTGCCCTTATAGCAGTAGCTGATTAATCTATTCACAGCACTGTTGTCAAAATGTTCTGGTCTTAGTCTTTCCACTTATTGGTTTCACAATTAGACATTTCCAACAGTGGTGGTTAATGAATGAGTATCAACAATAAGATAATATTTTTAGGCACGTTGCCCCACAGCCACAACTTGCCCAAAGAAATCTACACGATCAACCAAGGCTATTCACCGCGACGTTAGGAGATATTTTCCCAGCCCAAGGAATGCATTGGTATTACTGATATCCGTTGCAATTTTCAGAAACCATCTTCCAAAATAATTGTCAACTTCTTGGTTCTTTTGTTAAAGTCACGTCGAAGGGAAGTAATAAAATAATAAAAATAAAACATAATAAATTATTATTTTATTACTTCCCTTCGACGTGACTTTACCGAAAGAACCAAGAAGATGAATCCCTGCAGTCACGAAAGCGTTAAATCGAAATTTAATTGTCAACTTGTTGAAACGCGTCGCACAGCGTTCGCTCGCTCTCCAAGAGAGATCGACTCGGGAGGAGCGAGGAACCGCGTACGGGCTGTGAGCGGGGAAGGCAGCCACGCGGTGGCGATTTGGCGCCAACGCCGCTGCGAAAAAGCCTCGGTCAGAGTTTATGTCCTTGCATCACAGATGCAAACAGACCAGATAATACGTAGATAATAAGTCTACGTGAAAGTGACCTAAATTGTTCTTCTTCTTGGTTCTTTCGGTAAAGTCACGTAGAAGGGAAATAATAAAATAATAAAAACAAAACATAATAAAATAATTCTCACGACGTTTCGGCCACAACGCAAGCAGCCTTCTTCAGGTGGAGAACAGGTCTGTCGAGAAGGCAGGGTCTGCCTTCTCGACAGACCTGTTGTGGCCGAAACGTCGTGAGAATTATTTTATTATGTTTTATTTTTATTATTTTATTATTTTCCTTCTAAGTGACTTTACCGAAAGAACCAAGAAGATGAATCCCTGCAGTCACGAAAGCTTTAAAACGAAATTTGACCTAAATTGATTAACCCCCCCCCCCCCGCCCGCCTCCCCACACACATTGTGTCCCGCACCTCGTGACGATAGCCAGGTGTGGGGGGTTCATGCAGGCTCCCATGAACAGCACCACGTTCTCGTGCCGCGTCTGCCGGTAGGCCATCACCTCCCGCTTGAAGAGCTTCACAAACGCCTCGTTGTCTCGCTCCATCTCGATGAGGCGGATGGCCACTTGGCCGTGCCAGCGCCCACGGTAAACCTGCAACGGAGCACAGCAAACAGCTTGTTGGCATGTTTCTGTGTTTGCTTTGTGACCTTTTTAAACAATTTATAGTTAAGTCCTGATTATCCGAGTTAATCGAAGGGAAGGGTAGCCCCGGATTAAGACAAAAACACGTGTAATATGACGTTTCGATCGCAACACAAGTGGTCGTCATCCTGATGACGACCGCTTGTGTCGTAGTTTTTTGCTATTTTCTTTGAACCTATCTATGTGACTTTACCGAAAGACCCAAAGAATATTAATTCCTGCAGTCACGAAAGCTTTAAGTCAAGATTGAACGTATAATACAAAATACAGTAAAACCTTGGATTGCGAGTAACTTGGTCTGCGAGTGTTTTGCAAGACGAGCAAATTTTTAAAATAAATATTAATTTGATAAACGAGTGAGGTCTTGCAATACGAGTAGTACGTGTATACGCTTTGTCTGCCGAGCGTCACGTGATCACAACTGATATCCGAGTGTGCTTTGGATTACAAACACGTTTCCGGAACGAATTATGCTCGCAATCCAAGGTTTTACTGTATATGGAATATATACGTATAAAAATTAAGATTATGAAAAGTGTATGCATTGTTTACCTACATAGAATGTGGACGAAAAGGTAGAATTTGTCACTTGTTTTCATTGTTTTGTGAAGTAATCAGTTTACTTTCCGACAGCCACTATGACGTTATCCATTGCAATTCACAAGTAATCATGTCACGTTATAGATATATTCAATGTTATCATAGATTGGCCTGTATTCTATACACCTTGCTGCTACATGTAAGTGAATATTGTTAGCTAAGTTGTAAATTGCTTGCGGAATGAGGGCCTCCGAATTGGCACGGTTAGCTATTTACGGTAGAGAAAGAAGTTAAATATACGTAACGGGTTCCGGAGACACTTGTAGAGGCAACTTGTTTATTACAACCCAACACTCCAACTCCAACAGCACTCCAACAGTCCAACTCTCCAACACTCCTGATACTCTGTTACAACCTAGGTACACAGCCTAGGTACACAGCCTAGGTACACAGCCTAAATACTCTACTCTGGCTACGCTCTGGATCTCGCCCTCACAAGGTCGTAGAGTCGGGAGTTCCAGAGTCCCACCACTGGCTCTCACAGCGTCCCAGGGTCCTCCGATGGCTGGTCTTGGGTCTTGGGTCTTGAGCTACGACTGGGCTGATCGTCCAGGGAGCTCCGCTTTTATGCCCAGTCCCCAACGAGGGATGGGGCCGTGTGCGCCCCCAGATATCCCACAGAGCACACACAGCCCCCCCCTTTGGCGGCGCCAAGGGGATTAAGCGCCTGGGAACTCAACGCCTGACGCCAAGAGGCTTAAGCGTCTGGACCCGCCTGGGGTCCCAGAGCCCCCAGCAGCCCCTCCCTTCTTATGTCACTACATATACATATTAATGCAGCCAAAAATTTAGTATTGTAAATCAATTATTACATGTCCTAGGGAAAAGGTGAAAGTTCCATAACTATTGTTGTTGCAAAAATGAGTCGTAAAACAATTATGGGGCAAGATTGCATCCAAATATTAATGTAAACATGTATTGGTTAGTAATGTATTTAATGACATTCCTCACATTAGCGTTCCAAAATGGAATTTGATTGTTTTTGTTTACGTTATTCAGGCATTGATGGAAATTCGTAAATGCATTTACTATGAGCACTTTGCAAATCAATTATCATCATCATCATCACCACTTTAATATGGGTTTCTGAAAAGTTATCGTAAAATAATTGACAGTCATCATTTGCACAGTAATTGCATGCATAAAGAAATCAAAGCATGAAGAGCACACAGTTACAAAAATAGAATGTGAAACATCTACCCCAAGGCTGACAGTGATAAAAGCAAATGTTTTATATTGCGGTTATTCATGCATTTAAGTGTCCATATTCACATTTTGTATTTAATTATTTTGTCTTTTCCTTTGGGGAGCAATAGCAAAGTGGTTGGCGCACACTTCGCTACTAACCCGGTGAACATAATTCCATCCTTGTTCAGTTAACAGCGGTGAAAAATATCTTCAGAATCAGAATCTTGTTTTATACTGGCGGAATCTGAAGAGCTATGAAGCTCAACTCAGCCTTAAAGGAATACTGGTGCAGTTTGTAAACATCAGCACTGGCGAGACATTGGTGGAGAGGCATAATGTGAATCTTGGCACACGACATGACAACCTCACTTGACATGGGGTGGGGGGTGCAGTGTAACTGAAGTCACTTCTCAAGTCCTGGGCATTATCCTTACAGTTACGAGTCACACGTGTCTACAGCCATGGGAGAGGGTTGCACCCTCTCTCATGATTGTTACATTCCAGGACCATGATAGACGGTGAAGGCTTAGGGAGCAGGTTTCCATCCAGGGGCGCTGCGGTGGCGAGATGTTAACTACCTCGCCTAATACGCACGAGGTCGTGGGTTCGATTTCGACTCTGATACCTGTACATTTGGAGTTTGCATGTTCTCCCCATGGTCGTGAGGATTTTTCTCCGGGTCCTCCAGTTCTTCCCTCCACATTTATAAACATGTGTTTAGAGTATTTGGCTGATATAAAATTCCACACGATGAGCCACTTCGGTGAGCTATCATTTGTGGCCAGGTCACTTCTGAAAAAGAACTATCCAGCTCAGTGGGCCTTACCTGGTAAAATTAAAAGTTTAGTTCAGATCATAACTGATGATGATGGTGCCATTTTCGACTTACTTTGCCAAAGCGTCCACGGCCGATGAGCTCATCGACGGCGAGCTGCTCGTAAGGGATGTCCCACTCCTGCAGGAAGATGGTGGTCTGGCTCTGCTTGCGGGGCAGGTTGCGGAGCGACAGGGCGTCCGGGAGGTCCTCCAGGTCATCCTCCTCATCCGACAGTGGCTCTGGATCAGGACTCGCCTCAATCTGCCAGTGGCCACGTTCACGGAGACGCGTTGCAGAGAAAACGGCCGATCCCATCGACGATTAATCACGTACAAGTGTGAAAGATGTAATAAAAAAAATTACGGAGTTTAATGGGCATAAAGTTCAAGGCATTGTCGGTGAATGTTACACACGTTGTGTACATTTTACTGGAGAGCACCTTGAATCAATCCACAGCTGGATGAGGGGCCTCCTAACACCATGTGAGTCATGGGGTTATTTGACCGTACATCACCACACTGGTCAGTGCGGATCGATGAAGGCAGCATAGACGTTGTAGCATGGTATAGCACAACAATGGATTTTGTGGCACTGCCCTCTGCTGGCAACGTGGCCCCACAGCAACCTACAGCGCCTGCTTTATTTATGGTGGTCGCCCATCCAAACACTCGCCAGAGTTAACCCTGTTTCACTTCTGGCTGATTTGGTCATAAAAAATAAGAATTTTATCTTCTGCGAGGAAAGGTTGTTTCCCAGATTGCTTGCTGTGATATATTATGATACATTAATAATCAATATCGCTGTTGATGGGCAGCGGTAAATTACATTCGGCTCATGCTAAACACGAGAGTTAGAGAAAGTTGAAGTCTTATTATGGCAAGACAGACAAAATAACAAGACAAAATAATTTTTTTCTACAAAAACGTTTACATTCTATAACTAACCTATGGATGAGTCTCCAACCTGGCTATGCCTATGGAAGAGCCATTGAGTAGACTGTACTGCCACCTTGTGGAAATGTTTAAATGCATACGGTTCTATCAAAACAAGTCAAGTCAAAGTGATTTCATGGTCAAATAAGCCTTGAGGTGGTGTTTCATCACCTGTTTACAGCCCTGAATCAGTGGTGGAAATTCCAAATTCCCTTGGCAGGAACTAGTCTATCCACAGGACAATTACTGCTGACATCACCACAAAGTGGTACTCATCAACACCAGAGGGATGATGGGCTGAGTCAACCTCCAACCAGAATATGAACTTGTAAACCTTGTATTTGTGAGCCACTCACGTCTACAAAACTGCTGGACATGTTGGGATTTAAGGACAAAACTGCACTCTTTTTCCCCCAACATGTTCTTTTCACAGACTATCTGGCAGCTTAACGCTATATAGAAATACTAAACACGCAAACAGATAAATTAAAAGTAATATTTATAGACACACAGGCCAAAACCACGGTGGGCAAAAATACAAAATGTCACAATGTTGTAATTGCAATGCAACAGATGTCTAATTTGTATATTCTGTAATGATTCTAGATTTGAAGCTTTCGTGACTGCAAGGATTCATATTCTTAGGTTTTTTCGGTAAAGTCACGTAGGTAAAAAATTAAAATTAATAAAAGTAAAATTAAAATAAAATATTATTTTAACAAATTTTAATTAATAAAAATAAAATAAAAATAAAATATTATTTTATTTTACTTTTATTAATTTTAATTTTTTACCTACGTGACTTTACCGAAAAAACCTAAAAATATTCTGTAAATGATTCAAAAAGCTCTGCAAGCGTGGCAGATAATTCAGCTTGTAACTGGGGGGGCTTCCCTTTAATGTTAAAGCTCACATGACACACCGATAATAGCCCTGCCACTTTGCGATACAGAGATGACAAATGGTGATAAAGAATGAAGTGGCTCATACCTCAAGTATTGGCAGATTTCCAGGTAAAGGAGGTGGAATCTGATTTTCATTTGACCTACAAAACAAATGCAAAAATTCATGTTCCCAGCGAAAGTTTCAAAGCAAAAGGCTCCAAAAAGATTAACATTATGTCGTTGTATTCTGGATACATACTCATTGTCGGAGTTGACTGGATGAAGGATCACTTGTGGAGTTTTCTTGTGAATCTCAGGAGACACATCTATCCAAATTTAAACAAAAAGATCAGCTTTGTTACGCTTTATCATCAGTGTATGAGTGGACGGGAGGATGGTGACACTTGTGAAAAGAAAAATAACAACGGCATGGACCTTTTAAGCTGCTATTTAGTAACATTGATATAATTGCATATTTTTATGTTCTGTTCATAAATCCTGCGCATCGTGACTTTTGTGACGAGAAAAATATCGCACATTTCAAATGATAACTTTAAGTTATCGCAAAGCTGTGATGAAACAGAATTTTTTGGTGAACGTCACATAACTTATTGTCACGTAAAACATCTTCACCACCACAATGGAGATTCATAACTCAGGTCACATGGTGTGAGATGCAGTGCGGTGTGTGTGTGCTCATAGGATGGGTCCAATTCTTACCTAAACTACACTTAAACTAAGAACATACAAGGACAACAAAAGAACACACTTTTTCTTTATGGGCCATACATTCAAATTATCATTAAAATCATGATTATGGCATCAATAGTTCTCACGAAATGTTTCAGCAACTTCAGTCGTAAAAAAAAATACACTTTCATTATACTTTTCTAGGCCTTGACCCCCCCGCCTTCTCTCATGAACTCTGAGTTGAAAAAGAAAAAACATTTCAGGTATTGCCTCATTCCTTCTGTCCATAAAATCCATAAAATCAGGTCTTGTATCATAGTTATGGAAATGTCTCCATTTCATCGATTAATCTTCCTCTTGACATCACTTAATTGACGCTGAAGGTCCTGTTACGTCTTGTTACGTATGCTCAGCAATGCTGTGTAACCCCAGCCTTACTCTGTATGCCTACGTTTTTGTTTATTAATTTTCTGTAAAAGACTTTTGAAAGATTTGCAAATTAACTTACCTGGGAAAACAAATTGCTGCTTGTGTTGAAAGCAGTGCGCTGCTGATGTGAGAAACAGCAGTAAATACAGACACAAACAAAGAGTTAGCATACACCTGTGGATCGAATCAGCAGGTGAACATTTGCTCAGTATTCAATGGATGTATGCAATTTGGTGAGTGAGATTAGTGTGATACAGACACAGTGTAAGCAGGAGACATGAGTAGAGACAAGGAGAAAGAAAGACAAAAGAGATAGTGTGTATAAAGCAAGTGGCCTCACTTAGGATGTGAGATATGGTGTAAGTGAGAAAGGGCAAGCGAGACACAGGCCGAGACCGAAGAGGACAGCAACAATGGCAATTAGGCGAAGACACTACGATGAAAAGCAACAATGATAGTAATGGTAAAGTGGTCAGAAAAGGAGGCATAGCAGTTGGCAGGGGTTAAGTAGAATACTGATCACGGTGATAGCCACGAGTGGAATTTATGGCAAGTGGTCATTTAAACACCATCATTTATACTGCTAGAGTAAAAAGAAAATGCAAACAACAAAATCTGCCAATAGCTGACATTCAAGTAGTTGAGGTTTGCCAATACTTTGATCATTTACCGGAGAATGGAGGAAAACAAGAGTGCTTAGAGGGCACAACGCAGAGCGGATGACGGGCGCGTGTGCGTGGAGCTACCGGCGAAGTTGAAGTGCGGTTTGGCGTGGCGCACGGCTTGTGGTGACGGGTGGAGGCAGGGAGAGGGCGGCGTGGCGCTCGGGGGGTTGGAGATGAGGTGTGGAGCCGGTGAGGAGGGCGTGGATGAGGTGGTGCTTGATGGGTTACTGCTGGAGTCCGGCTGGTAAGGCACCGAAATCTGGTCCTGCTTTAAAAACGAAAGTGGAAATGCAAAAAAGATTTACGTTAATCTATGTGTCTGCCAAATGCAGTGGGTAACCTTGCTGTGGCACCCGTTACTGTTGACATTAACAATGTAAACAAGATGCACGACCATGCAAATGAACAAAGATTTGGCAGTCCGTGCCTGGGAGCTTCAAGTTTACCCTCCGACTCCTTGTGTAATACACGACACACCTATTCACTAAGTTGAAGAACACGTACAAATACAGCTAAATGCAAAGATGTGTTATCAAAATAATAAATATATATACGATGACTAATCTGCGACTGTATTACTTAAGGCTACTTTCTTGAACGTTGTAAGGCATTTATTCAGACTATGAAATGATATTGCCTCCACACATTTCATACACATAAAAATCTAGTTTTGTTCACTGATTTTTTGCTGCACCAAAGTTGTCCAGAAAACACAACATTTTAACCAAATAATTTCAACTCTGCAGATAAGGCTACTATGACAACATCAGCAAAAGTTTACAATGTTTGGAGTAAAGGTAAAAGGTGTAGCCTGGGCTGCAATGTCTTGCTCATGGCACTGCTGGTGGAAGGGCCTCTAATAAAGAGAGCTCCTGAAAGGCCCTCTAGATGGTGTCTGGCCTACTCTTCCATGCTGGCAAGAAGTCTAGGAAATGGTGGGAGTATTCACTACACGTAACGTGCTGTTCGACTGTCGTGAACCCATTTATACGCCGAGGTGGACTGAGGAGGGAATGATTTAAAAAACTTCCGCATCGTTTCAACTACCGCGCCAGGACATGGAACTGGCGACTCCCCTAGATGTATGTCGGAGATGTTAAAGAATAATGGTACCTTCTCTCTGGGCAGCGTCTTGCTCTGATGCAAGTCAACCATACGATGGGGACGTCTGTTGTTCATGTCGCAGGGCACAGACTCTGTGCGCTTTAAACCCGCTGCACGCATCACGAGAAAAAAAGGTCATATTTATTTCATGATAAAATTAATATGGTTAATTAATGTGGTGTTTATGCTGCTGTGGTAAATCACGACAATGAATGTGCTTTGGGAAACCATATTTAAAACATTTGCTATATTTATTGATTAAAACAGGTTTAAAAAAAAATGCAAACCTGTTACATATTGGCCGACTACAAACCAATCGCAAAGAAACGCTAAAATAAAAACCCTGCACACTGCAAGCTAATGTAAAATAAGTCAAGGGAAGGTTTCTCATGGAAACATTGAGCTAAAAAACTAGCCCTGGTTGCTAAGGATTATCTGGTGCTGATAACAAAGGACCATTAGTGCCCTGTGCTGACCTAATGCAGCCATTTTGTCGATGTTGCGATATTGAGTTGTGCAATAAGCCTAAAACAATATTAATGTTTTGTTTTATACAGCGGCATCATTCATGCAAATTGCATCTCACAATTGCTGAGAAACCACAGCCAAGCTGGAAGGAAACCATGTGGTGAACCAGTGCCAACAAATCCCCAAACTCTGCAATTCTCTAGATATTAAGATGTTTTCAGCAAATTAATGAGTGTTGATATATGTAGAAGAAAACCAGAGCACCTGGAGAAAAACCATTCACACGAGGGGTAAAAACTAAAATTGTATCTCTGCGAGATGAAATGTGCATGAACACTAGATAAAACTAAACATTATTCTTATTATGAAATGCTTATTGCACAAGTGATTGCAATGTCAACAAAATGGCTGTCAGGTCAGCATAGGGCACCAATACAGAAAGCAAAGATGATATTAGTCTGCACTTTGCTGTATCTCCTTCTTCTGACCAGCCAGTTCATAATAAAGGTTTTTGGGTTACATTGCGTTAAATGTAAATGTGTCTTTAATCCACCACCATCCGACGCAGCTAATTATTAAGGTCTGTCACGTGAACAAAACGTGCCAATCAGCTATTACTTCAGCACATCGGTTCGATGGCGAGTAAACCAATAGCATTTACAATTGAGTAGGGGTATGGCACCTCGACGCCCATGGGAAGGGAGTTTCACATTTGTGTGGTGATCCACCAGCCCTTGCCTCCCCAGTGCTGGATTACAATCGCGTGCCGCGCACCACCGCTAAAGGGTTTACAGTTAGTGATAGGTTTTTACCCTTTAAACTGGTACAAAAACTGACACCTTTATACAAGGAATCATGTTTGCAATAACCACAACACAAGCAGTCAAATTGCAAACAAAAATAAACAACTCTGATAATGATATGCACTGTCCTTGAAGTTGATTGGTCAACACCCGAGACAGCTTTTCTTAGAGCCCAGTCTCCATTGGTGTTGGACCAGATGAGTTGTGCGCCATTTGGCGTCATCTGGTCCAACACCATGTGAGACTAGGCTCTAAGAAAAGCTGTCTCGGGTGTGGACCAATCAACTTCAAGGATAGTGCATATCATTATCAGAGTTGTTTATTTTTGTTTGCAATTTGACTGCTTGTGTTGTGGTTATTGCAAACATGATGCCTTGTATAAAGGTGTCAGTTTTTGTACCAGTTTAAAGGGTAAAAACCTATCACTATATTTTGCCACTGGTAAAGGAGGTCTCATAGTGGGTTTACATTTGTTTATGTTATGGTTTTACAAAGTGCTTTTACTACTGTACTTGTTTTTCGACCTGTAGAGTTTCAGAAAGCTTCCCACTTACGGCGTATAAATAGCAGACGACACGGAGGCGCTTCCTTTGTGCACTTGTTGTGACATTTTAACCTGCATTAAAACAACAAATAGGATTTGATTAAAATTGTTTAGTAGGAACGTGGATAGTAATTAACTGTTTGACAAGTCCCACATTTTTATTTTTACCAAACCAAAAAGAGGGAAGGGAAATTGCGACAACCACAACATTCTTCAATATATTCAGAAAAAGCCGACTTTGGATATAAATGCACCCCCCTTGGTAACAAGGCCATGTGTCCTTGCCTCAGAAGTTGCCTTTTTCCTTCCCCTACCAGTACAATGTAAGAATGTGTTTCTTATACCATAACTGTGCTTATACATGGTATCCATATATACAGTTATAGTTTCTACTGTACTATACAATATAATGTGAAGAATATATGAACGTACTACTGAGCCAAAACAAATGTGGATGCGTTATAGATTTTTACTGATTTTATCTCCAAAATGTTCATGAAATCCAGTTTTATGTTTTAGAATTTGCACACAAAACATGATGTATTAAATGTTAACCTGAAGAAACATTTACACAGTATAATTTTTACACGCGTGTTAAAGTTTGAGCGTTCTGCCTCCCCCCCTCCCCCCTTTATGTACCCGCGGCTTTGGAAACAACACAAACCTATTTGATTTTTATTTTATTTGTATTAATTTTAATTTCATTTTTTACCTACGTGACTTTACCGAAAGAACTAAGAGCATGAACACAAACCTTCTCCACAAGTCGAAACATTACCTCACGTAAAATATGAAAGCATATGTATGGATGTATGTAAAGTAAATGAACATGTTCTGCTGCGATTAAAATCGTTCCACTCACTTGCAGTTTTTACATTTAACGCCAAACAGCATTCCCTTCGCACACACCATGCAGGTCTGTGACATCCAGTATTTGGTCGAAAATCTACCAAGAAATGCAAACAAATGCAGCATTTACCAGTCGACCTAGATAGCAGAGCATTTCTACGGTATCACCAATACATGTTGAACCTGTTGTTGTTAAACTTCTTTCGCAGCGTATGTAGCCAGCCGTACTAATCGGAAGTGCGGTAAATTACTGGTGCATATTATTATTTTGCAATGCTTTCAAATAATTGTAATGGAGAAGATTTAATGACTCAATATATCAATACAATACTTTTTTGCTCCTTTAACAATGAGCCAAAAATAAACATACAAGGAGGTTAAACCTGTATGAAATCTTACTGCTGGATTTTTTTTAGAACTATATCTAAATCAAGGAGAAATTAGTAATTGGTTGAAACCATGTAAAAACAGCGGTGTTATTTCACTATCTACAAAGTGAGACTGCAAACCTGTGTTTTATTGAGTTTCCAAAGTCCCTGCGTGCATTCTGGGGAGACCATCGCGGTACCGTCAGTGTGTCTGGGTACAGAAACGGGGGTGGGGAACATAATTCTTAAGCCAACGATAATATACCGTAAAACTCGACAACCAAAAGATGACACAAACATCTTTTGGGAGATTATGACTGGTTGTCAAGTCACAAATATTGCTTTCTCAACAATCCAGTATTATGACGAGCAAAACACACACGAAATCTATCTACACCGAAGCACATGATGAAAGAACAATGATAATACCTTTGCCATCATTCAATAGATTTGAAAACTAAAAACGCATTACCCAAAACGAGTATGATAAAAATGTAAGTGATATGAAGTATAATTTGGATCAAAAGTATGAAAACTACATGAACAAACATGTTATATTCATGTTAATTTAATGGCCACCACACGCAAATATTCAGTCAAAACAAAGTGACGGCTGCTA
This sequence comes from Lethenteron reissneri, assembly GCF_015708825.2. Taxonomy (NCBI): domain Eukaryota; kingdom Metazoa; phylum Chordata; class Hyperoartia; order Petromyzontiformes; family Petromyzontidae; genus Lethenteron; species Lethenteron reissneri. Next base: position 7,971,626 of record NC_083805.1, read on the forward strand.
CATGTCACGATCATTCGTATTTCAATTCAGTCAGGAAGTTATTGTCGACTATAGCCAAAGCATAGCCAATAGACGTGTCTACACAAGGCAATTCATATAAAACTACACGAGTGCAACTCTAATAGCCTCGACTCTGAGCCAAGTAGAGACTGGCTGTAGCTCGCAAATGAATCTGAATGTCAAAAAAGCACCAAACATGCAGTTGCCCAGTTAGAGCACCATAATAAAAACTCAATTTTGAGACAACATGAATTTAAGTTGTTTCACATTCTGCACCAAAGTACACTTAAAAAAAGTAAACAAAATAATCAAATGGCGTAAGTAGATCATGATTTGGTCACCAACAAGTCATGATTGTCAGTATTCAGGGCCCGCAATTCCATTAAAGAAGCAGTTGTTTTTTCAAAATAATTATTATGGTCTCGCTTGTATTGTTTCTCATTCTCCCTGTGCCTATTGTACAGCTTTGTTTGCCTCACGAGCCCAAAATGTATCATTGCTTTGTGCAGATTTTACAAAGTGAATAATTAATTCTCGCAAGCATGCCTCGACGCACGTTACTAAGAGGTGAAGCATCTATCGATTTAACGCTTTCGTGACTGCAGGGATTCATCTTCTTGGTTCTTTCGGTAAAGTCACGTAGAAGGGTAAATAATAAAATAATAAAAAATTTACATAAGCAGCCGCCGTCCTCAGGTGACGGCTGCTTGCGTTGTGGCCGAAACGTCGTGATTATTATTTTATTATGTTGAATTTTTATTATTTTATTATTTCCCTTCTACGTGACTTTACCGAAAGAACCAAGAAGAAGGTGAAGCATCGTTACGCGGATAAAACAGTAATATTCGGACTGAGTGGCCTTACTCTGGGGAGGATCGTCGGAGATGGGTGGGGTGGTGGGCGTGTAAGGGGCGCAGCCACAAGCCTGGCGCGCCAGCCGCTCTGCAGGGTTTATCGGAACACGGGGATGCATGGGCAAGTTTTCGCAGCTCCCCGCTCCACCCTGAATTGCCGGGTTCAGGAAAGGGCGCGCCTTCTTGGAACCTCTGATAGTGTTTGTGGGGGAAGGGAGGGAAGGAGACAAGTAGATGCGCATGGAAAGGAGGAATGGAAGAATTTGACATTCTTTGTCACGTGAATACAAGCCAAGCAATGAGCAACACAGCTTGTTTTTTTTTTGTATTCTTTCACAACGCATTTCTACACCGCAGTAATCGTATAATTTTATCAGTAAATGAACACGCTGGCCTGTTACCACAAAAGTCACCTTTAATATATTTTATACTACAACTGGGTATGTGTGTGCTGGACACATGTTAAAACACCTTCTAACAAAAAAATATCACTTAAGTAGTCTATTTTAAATAACTCTATGTCAATTAAATGAACCCGTGCTGCCCTCTAGTGCTGATGTGGCTGTATAATCTAGCAACAGTTTTCGCAAAAGCAATACAAAATATAATACCAGCACACAATACTCGCGTGGCCTCAGGATACAATAACCACAAACTATTACGTAACACCTACCACAACAAGGTGTACCCAGCGGAAATGCTGATCTGGTAAAACCAGCTCATGAACTAAAACACTTTCGTAATGCTGCAATTATGTAACATTAATAATTATGGATCTTCAAAAACATGTTATTTTAAAGAATATACAATTCACACGTGTACGCTAAATCTGGAGTAGAGCAGAAAAAACATTCATAATAGTTTTTTTTTTAGTTAGATCGCGTAAATATGAATGTGTTGTTAAATCCATCACCACCCGACAGCCAATTAGTAAGGTTTGTCACGTAAACAGAACATGCCAATTCGTTACTAGTACAGCACATTTTTACTACAAAATGAATAGCTGCAAGGTTTTGAAACCTGAGATTGCAAGCACATTGTTTTTTTACACTGGAGGAACAAAACTGAAATGTAAATTTAACATTTAAAATATACAAGGCTGAATTTAACAAGATGTATTTAAATACTGTAACAATTAACCAAACTGTGCTTATTAGCCTGATATTCGATGGGGGCGGACACTTTCAATTATGGCAGCGCACTATCTCCAGTGATGCATACTGTTGGCATGAGAAAGCTGGGCGCACACAAAGCAAATCCCGCGCAAGAGATGATGGCGGCGGCGGCAGTAGCAGCACCACCAGCAAGACGGCTTACCGCATGTTGGTCACGTCCTCTATCCGGTTCGCGAGCTGAGACTCATGCGACTTGCTGCGATGCAAGGTCTGGAAGCCGGGGAGGAGGTGCACCAGCTTGCGTGACACCGGCGGCGGGGGTGTGCCGGGTGGCCGCATCTTCAAATCAAATCACCTTAAGTTAAATCACTCGGCAAGCAGTGCGGCACAAGTGTCACTAAAGAGCTTTGGGAGACTTTGTGCCTCGCCTGCCAATGCTTGCTAATAAAAGCACAGACGTACAGACGTTACCAGTAGAGCTTTGTTTAAAGCACATATTCTCGTCAAAAGAGATGAAGGGGGAGACTAGCGACAAAGAGGAGTAGCTTCAAAAATGTATTCGCACATTTCTGGAAGAACAAGGTATTAACACGTAGACTGAACATGAAAGTTGTGAGTAGAATGGTATTCCCAACAGCCCTGCACAGATATTTATCTTTGGCAATTAATAAAAAAAAACAGATGCAGCAAGGATAAAATCGCTCGAGTTGCAATGATAAAAGTGAAAATTCTCCATTCCCCAGAATGGAAAGATGGCCCAATTAGTCAGTCATGGAAGAATTACAAAGAATTACAAATATAACACTGGTCAACACACTTTTTCTGGCATAAGGTATTCCAACAGTTTTAAGGTAATTTTGGGGTGCTGATTCCAAATCTGGCATCAGTTTTTGTCTATCACATCAGGTTTTTGAGATATCAAATATTGCATTTTCAATAAAAACTGCAGAAGAAAAATATTAAATAAATGTGGATATCTACATAAAATTATATTATAAACACACTATCCTAAAAATACAGCACCATATTTTAACACTAAAGCAGTCACTGACTCGCAACAACTTGCAATCATAAGTGACAGAGTTAATTTCGGGTAAAATCAATGAAAATGGGGTATGCCGATAGCATAAAAATGAGATGTGATAGCGCAAATCTGAGATCAGATTTGGAATCAGCACCCTGAAATTAGTCTAAAACAGCTGCAAAAGTCCAGGCCAGAAAAAAATGTATTTTTTGTTGTTGACCAGTGTATAATATAAAATATTGAAGGATGTGCAACATGGAAGGATGAGCGACTGAGGACATTGACAATACGGAGCAGTTGTCACAGTGGTTTCCTAGAAAAGATGTGTGATGGACAGAGTATGTATATTAAATCAAATACCGTAGCCATTCCAGAAGATGGGTAGCATGAGTAGGGTGTTCACTTAAACGGGGGAGACTAAAGGGGATATGGTCTCGTGTTGCAGGATCCTTAATGTAGCACAAATACCTGGGCACATTATGGACTTCCAGAAGTGAATCTCACACCCACAAGAGGATTGTGGGACCCCCCCCCCCCCCAGTGTTAATCATAGCATCATGAAAGGCAAATGAGTCTACAGTTGTGACAACAATACCACAACGGGGAAGCAGGACCCTGGGCAATCATAGCATCACCAAAGGCAGAGGAACCACTAGAAGTATCAGGTAAGTGCAGTGTTCTTCATTGCAAGGTCCACGGGCCACTGCTGGGCCCCTGGTGGCCTTTGGTTCGTCCCCCGACAAAACACAATGTGAAAACACCCCATCATGCCGTCAAAACCAATGGTGGGCCTCACAATGATGTGTCTTATCGGCCAAAGTGCCCGCCCCTCCCCCCTCTAAAAATTCGTGAAGAACTCTGGGGTAAATTTCGATTTAAAGCTTTCGTGACTGCAGGGATTCATCTTCTTGGTTCTTTCGGTAAAGTCACGTAGAAGGGAAATATTAAAATTAAAATAATAAAACATAATAAAATAATTATCACGACGTTTCGGCCACAACGCAAGCAGCCGTCCTCAGGTGAAGACCAGGTCTGTCTACGTGACTTTACCGAAAGAACCAAGAACTCTGGGGTAGTGGGACCTGGGCAATCAAAGCATCACGAGCAGCCAATGGCATTCACAAACATCAAGAAAGGAATAGCTACTGCTCAGTAATCTACCATACAAGAAACCACCAGGGACTGGAGAAAATACATTAACATGACGTTTGATACGTGGAAAGACTATAGGAAAATATGTCTCGAGCATTCCAGGAAAGTGTTCCCGAGAGTTTTGCTGAATAGGGTGAAAGAACGAGCGCGTTTAAGTGTCAGGCGCCAATCCCAATTAAGGAAATATATCCAATGTGGGTTTAGAGCAGACAGAGGCAAGCAATAGAGGAGAGCTGGTACATGGGGAGGATGTTTGTGGATTTATTTAGCAGACTTTAATCACGACTTGTTTGCCAAAAAACCCCATGAGAATCGTAAGACCAATATGTTATTGTACATAAGAAAAGCAGACTGTTTAAGAATGTGTATGACTCCAAGGGGATGTGTGGGTGGGGTCAGCGAAGAAAATAAAAATTATTTTGGTGGACCGGTGTTCATCTAGTTTGGATTATGTCATCCACTGTGTTCAATGCTGTGCTGCTCAAACATGTGCTCACTAACCCTGTGGATAGCACAGAGACAAGCAAACATTTCAAGAATTGTAATGGATCATTTGCAATTGAGAAAATGAGCGTGCACGGATGATTGCAGGTTTGTTAGAGAGGACCTTGGCTGTGGCATTGAAGCTTTTAACAGTTTTACCGAGGCTGCACACGAGGCTCTTGATTTGAACTTCCCAAAAACAAAATTGTTGGCAGTGCATAGCAATGGAATATTGTGCACACACCCTCCTTATTGCATGTGTCAGTAGGAAGCAAAGTGTTTTTTTACGTATTATGCAAACATAAAAATGTTTACAGCTATTATTAGTTGTATGGAACCACCTATTTCTGACTGAAAACCACTCTCTTTTCTCACAATGGCGGTCTGTCATTACACCTCAATCCCACATCAAGTGTTCCCTTGGCATCCATTGATATTTTTTTACATCCATTTAGAGTGTTTTGTAGCCATACACAATCGCAACAAATGCAGCCTCGCACGGTCGGGCAGTTCATCAGGCATGCAAGGCTTCGTCCCACTCACTACTTGATCAACAGTTACGATTCGGGGTTGCGAATCAATTATTTTTTTGTTACGTCGCAGTGAGCGTCGCACCAGTGGTGACTGCAGGGTGTCAAGTGAATCATCTGCATACAGTATGTGAGAAGAGATCAATCTTACATGCACGATTTTATTAAGATCAGGATGTCATCAAGCCGCTGATGTTACCACACGTCACCAATGCTTTCTACCCTGTCAGATACTGCTGTAGAATCCAAGATACCTCCACGATCTGCCCCAATCCTGCCATCTGTCATAAGTATACAAATCTAGTGTGCTTGATGAATAAATGAATCGTTACATACATAATAACCAATCGACCCAAGATCAGACAAATCAAATGAACGTTAACTATCCTCAGTCATCATTTAACACTTCTAACCCATCAACCAATTACGCTTCACCCCTCTATCTCATCTTACACACAACCACATCAGAACATCCATAGACTGCTGCGCACATCTCCTTCATGAATGGAAGATCAAAGACACAAGCCACAGGAGAGCGTCTGTGGCCATGCAACCAAAATCATGACCATATAGTAAACCACTACAATCCCAGCTCCTTCAATGGACGAATAACAAAACTACACAAACTCTCTCCTAAAGCGCTCTCATGGCTAGCAGCGCTCAACATAGACCTCTAGCTCCTCAGCATATTGCCATACACAAGAATAGAGTAGAATCTAACACATCAACAACCACCATTCACCACTAATTGGCGGTGATGTCACGACAGCGTTTGTGCCAGGCTATGTGCACTTTAAGGACATGTGAAGTGTCGAAAGCCCGCTGGCAGGAGGTCACAGGGCAGACCCAGGTGCCATGGGTTGACAAACTGAGATGACTGGCAGTCGTACACACAAACACACGTACACACAGTTCAGAGCACAGTCGCCTTTAACGTGCACTAAGAACAAATATAAAAACTGACACTTACATTCCTCGCCTTCGACCTCTTGTTCTTCACGCCTAGGGGTGGCGGAGGGGTCGCGGGCGTTGCCGGCGTGGACGACGAGGGCGGCGTGGCCATGGTGTCGCTGAGCTGGTGGGGTTTCTGGCGGCGTGGGCGTGGGCAGGCGGCGGCCCCGCATCAGGCTGGGTGAGGACGGCAAGGAGGCAAGCGAGTCGCCCTGCCCACAGTCGTCATGGATGCCCGAGTCTGAGGCCGGCAGGAGCGGCAGCTCGCCGCGCGACGATCGCTGAGATCCCTCGGGGGAGGAACCCGAAGTTGTGGGAGATTCCTTCGCGGGCCAAGAGATTACCCACTCCTGCTTGGAGTCGCTGCCGCCTTGAAAGGAAATGTTGAAACAAAAATAAACCAGACCATGTCAGACAAATACAGGTACAAGGTGGCCGCAAATTGCAGCTCCACCATTTAACAGTCCTTGTGTTAACTGCAGAGGTAACACCTCGGACAAGTTGGTCGTCCAGCTTAAAAGTACAAGACCCTTCGAGGTCATGAAGTGCCCAATAATTATTCTCAAACATTACGACTGAATCTGCCGGGCTAATTCAAATGCACGAAAAAAATCTCAAGGGCACTTATAGTTTGTTGAGCATAAAAACAGCTAAATATTCAGAACATAATGGCAGTGTTGCTCCCATTCTGCCAACATGCGAATACGACTCCAATTTGTGCACTGTCCCGTGCCTTACCGGTTTTACTTGCCAATGACGACTTTTGTTTTGAAAAAAAAAATGCACGTCGACATTTATTTGGAAATGCTATACACACTGCAATTGTAAAAATTCACATTTCCAAAATTACAACTATAATTTTAGATGCAAGTTTTAACTACATGGTGTCCTTTTACACTGTGCACCTGCATTAACACAATAAAGTGCATGCACCGTTTGGGGGTTTCATTAAAAGTTATACTGGTTAATAGAGATTGAAAATCTTTATGTTTAACATGAACATTTGCTTAGTTTATCTTGCAAAGTTTGCAGCTGTATAATAAACTGGCAACAGAGGAATGTCACAAACAGGCTGATTTTAGAACCAATAAAACTTAGCTGACGTTTATTACATAACAAATCCTTTAATGCTCCTTGCTTCACTTGGCAGGACATTTAACTGGACTCCATCAAAACATTACAAGATAATTCAAAAGCTGCTACAATATAAATGCGTCATCATAAAACATATGCAAACTGCCACAGACAGAAGGTTCTAACATTCCACGTTCTTTTTTGGCGCAAAGCGCCATAAAAAGGCAAATCAAAAGCCAGCATGTGACAAACACACATAGTGGGTGGCTCAAATTACCACACTGGTGGGCATTGCGTAGACAAGTGAGGGCAGCAATCAGCCTGGCGCACTCTTCCATACTGCCTCCGCACGTCTTCACAGTCTCCCGCACTTCTTCCTCTGTCATGGGTAGGAGGCACTCCAGCGAAATGTCTCCTTCAGACAATAGTTCCTGCAACGAAAGGTCCCCCCCAACAGTGTTTCTCAGATGGCATGCTCAATAATGGGTTTCCTTGCATAGAAACAAAAAAATGTTGATGTAAACAAAAATGTTTGACTAATGTAGGTTATATATGCGACTTCATTTCAGGACACTTTACAGGAACCGCATATATTTTAAAGACTAATTACACATGATCAAGAGTGGATTGCAATGTGTTTAAAGGAAACAAGAATGGGCCACCTTTAAAAAAAATACGTGTGCGCGTTATCAAGTTTTCCAAGTTGCACATGCATACTTTAGTTCGTGTTCCCAGTTCTGTGCTTTCTGGATGAGTTTATCAATGCTGTCGTTTAATGCGGAAGCCAAACGAAACAGGAAAAGTGTACGTGCACACAAACATGTTATACTGTAACAAAAATTTCCTGGAAACAATGCCTACCTGCTCTAACAACGGAAGCATCTGTAAACAGCATAGGACTGCAGATATCAACTGTAGAAATAACTGAATAATCTATTGACTATTGCGTCAATGACACAATTCAACCATTAGCATGAAATGTTCCATATCATTTTCATGCTTAATTCCACATTTCGATGCAAGAGGCTCAAACTTGTTGTGAGTGCAGAATATAATCGCTGAGATCACACCACCATCGTAATCATCATTTAGCACCATCACCATGCAGCGGTCACTGCGTCATGCTGGGGGGCGCTGTGCTTCGATGAGTTTCCTGCATTTTGGCAGCTGGATGCCCTGTGTCCACCATTTTATAATGAATGGCAATTAATCGATAACAAAAAAATATATGAATAAAAAAGAACCGATTCACCATTTTAGTCAGCAAACCACTTTAGCACGAAAACCATGTTAATATTGCACTGTGCGTCACTGTCAAAAGGGGCAAATACTGGCGGCACTCAACCAATGCATTATGCACTTGAAGAATAGTTCTACATAAAGCCGTTGCACCAGTGTAAAAGGGGGCTGCTTCAGGAACAACGCAGTGAGGACACATTGAGCAAGGAGACCGTGGGTGGCAAGGTTTGATGCAGCAAGATGCACCGTGCCCCACATTCCCCAAAGTTCTGCTTTTCGTAGTTGCAGAAGTGTAAATATTTCCCAGCACAAACAAAAATAGCAATTGCAGATTTACCCTGAGAGCGTGTAATTGATTTCTGGAGTCCCACTTTCAACTAGCGGTGTGTTTGAAACCTCTGGGAATCCTGTATTGTGCAACAGCAACCAAAGTATGCTTTCACATCACTTAGCATTCTGCTCATTTCAAGTGGCTTCTTTACTTCTCAATTACACAGCTCCAGTGCTTTATTACTTAACAATACATAGCAATGCTTTCAATGTGCATTCTACAATTATTACAGAAAAATCACAGTCGCTAATGTTATATAATTTAAAGGCGGTGTATCCGCAGTTAACCAACTCTCAGACAAAAGAATTGAATGGGTAAATACGACCGAATCTCTAATAGTCTCTCTATACAAGCCACACGAAAGAAGAACGCATGGCAAATGATGCGTCGAGTTTATGTTTGGAGAAACTCAGGGCAATGATGCTCCCACGTCTATGTTCCACACCCTTCACCGCAGTGTAAAGAAATATGGGCAAATAACTTCCAAGACCAACACGGCACGAGGCCCTCATCCAGCAGTGGATTGACCAATGGGCTGTCATATGTATTTTTTGCGGTGGCGGAGTGGTTCGGGCACTGCATGCTGTGAACCTGGCTGAGTTTAATTCCTGGACATGCTTAAAATCAGTGATGTCTGAACTGGTGTCTTAGCCCCCCCCCCTTCACCAACACATGGTTAAACAACCCCCATGATTAATACAATATGGAAAGGCCTTCATCCAGCAGTGTATTGACAAAGACTGTTAAGTTATTAAAAATGATTTGATTTGTTATATGATGCATGTTATGGCATTGATTAGAACTAGCTTTGCTCTCGCCACTAAGTGCCTCGGTCTTGCAATAACCACTCGCCTGACATGCATCACTCACTTTACACTGAGCTAATGCTCACCAGACACTAAACATCTCACAGTCCGCAGACCCTCACCACTCAGCGCATTCACCACTCACCTGACACTCACCAGACATTCACTACTCATCATGATTCGTGGGGTGGTAACATGGTCTAGAAGTAGAAGTGTTCAAGGTTTGAATCCGATGGCTGCGGGTGTACTAACCATACAAAAAAAACTCACCATCTGCTTCACAGGAGAAGTTAGAGATCCCGTGACGTTCATTTACAAGAGTAGACCATTGTGCGATGGTGTCATGGAGCAAACATGCCAAATCACAAACATCACCTACAAATTACTCAATTGGGATTATACATAGAATGATCCCCTACTGGCAGACGTGTCCACAACTGTCACTGGGGTACCATAGACTAGACCACATTGTAAATATCCCTCTTACTGGAAGACCACAGATTTTTGGAAATGATTGCTTCATGTTTCTGGCTGCCTTCCAATTTGACTGTGGTTTCCTGTCCGAAGGGGCGAGATGGACCGAATGGCCGCCTCTCGTTTTACTCCTTTCCGATGTTCTGATGAGGGGGCCAACACTGGGAAGCATGACCTAAACAATTTATATTTCCCACTTCACATCAGCAGTTGCCCAAACAATGCATTATATTCCCCACTTCACTAAAGTGTGGATCACGTGACCTTCAATGATGACAGATCGACACTGGGGAACATTATGATTGGTCAGTGAGGATGGATTGACACCAAGGAATGTTCTGATTGGTCACTGATAATGGCCGGACGGACACTGTATGGACAGTGGCATTTTAATACATAAATACTTGTATCAGAGGTTCAATTTGATGCAATGATTTGTCATTATATATTTTTTAAGTCTATCCGTTTTCATCATGTTTGTATCATTTATCGTTGCCTTGTTTATACAGGGTTCTTCACTACCTTAGCCTAAATTTAACATGAGCATACAATTATCATAAACTGGAAATGAGACTCTGATATTCACAAATCTATGCATGTATCATTTTCATAACATTGCATTTTAATCAATGAATCGATACATTGTTAGACGCCTAAGTATAGAACTGGATTTGAGCAGCGGCCGAATAACTGGAAGAGTGATCCATGCTCTGCCAACTCCGGATAACTGGACCACGGATAAACAGAGTTCTACTCTATTGTATTGTCTTGTTTTTGTGAGCATTTGGCTGCCAAGAACTTACCATATTGTTCATTTTTAAATCCTTTATATTAAGTTCGCCTGCTTGCTTGCGTGCTTGCTTGCTTGCGTGCTTGTGTGCTTGCTTGCTTGCTTACGACCGTGTCAATCTTTCGGTCGTTTTTTAACCCACTTCCCATGATCCAATCGAGTTGACATTTTCCACACAGACTCGTTGTGCGTGACAATTAATGTTCGTGAAATTTTTTTTCCAAAATTTTACACTTTATAGGACAAAAATATTATATTTAATTACCAATTGTTTAATACTGCAGACAATCATCTGACCCATAGGTGGCAGCCATCTCAAGCCAGAGGATGAGAGGACTCTAGCCGCCACGCATATAAAGGATTTAGAGTGAAAAACTTTGTTTTTACGGGTTATACTTATTAATTCCCAAAAGCACGTGATGTGCTCATCACCGAAAACTACCTTCACAATGCCTGCCACGTGCAATTGTGTATTTTAAATATGACCGCAAATGCGATTACAATTAAACACGATTGTTCACTTGGTTTGTTTCACAAGTGTTTGACACTGCATCACAGCACAACAATGCCATTATTCATCTTCAGCTGGAAATACGCTTTTGTTAAGAAGCTACCGCTTACCAAAATAAAAAAAAACATGGTCAGAAAGACATGCCAAGTTTGAGTCTTGGAATAGCTTATGTTCACATGTGAGGCTTGTTATTATTCGGAAAAACAATATAATTTAATACATGTATTTGTACTTGAAAACCTCAATGAGTCTCAAGACTTTTTTAGAAGGATCCTGTGAAGTTTTGCACTCACGGGTGATGTTCCTATGTGCTTTCCAATTCAATGATATGTCGGAATTGCTTTGACAATATGTACCGTGACAGTGGCACGTATGGCCAACTCTTTTTGAATATTACAAGGTTTTTTTTTACGTTCACTGCGAAGCACACAAAGATAACAACACGCAAAAGGCGTGATTACAAACAGCAGGAAGTGATGTAAAATGAGGTTCACAGCACGTATTTTTTTTTTACATATACATAGTTCATACACTCACAGTATTAACCAGGGCACACCCTGGGGTTCTAACCGCGAACCTCTGCACCCAGCCAGCAACAGACGTGCTCGCACACGGCCATGTCACAGTCCCAATCAATGGTAGGCACTCCCTTTACCTGCATGACGTGACCGTGCAGTCCCACAATTCGCAGCCAGTGGTGGAGACTCGGGAACTCCTCCAGCCGAGGGTCTCTTTCTGCGCTGGAGATGCTCTGCTTGCAACACAGCTGCCGACTGAAGTACTTCACCAGCTTTCCCTGAAAAAGTAACCAACACACATATACGCAAATACGTCAAAATACAATTGGAACAATGTTGAATGAGTGCGGCAATTATACAAAAGCATTTCACATACATACACCTACTTTTTTAGGAGGCATTTTTGTCTGTGCTGTAATACTGTACCGGGGACAAACAATTTGAAAATCTTTTTTTTTGGCCTCCCAAAAATAAAATCCGACAAAAACACCATAAATCACAGCGTCCGCTGAGTAAGGGACTTACTCGCTTTCCGTTTCCTGCTGGTTGTTTATTTTAGCCGATTGTTTTCCTGACCGTAAGGAAATGAGCTCAGAGAGATTCTCTGGGGCCTAGAAGCCACTGAATGCATTTTTTCCCAGTGCTGCATAGCACAGCGCTGTCAAATCATCACTGTTAGAAGCCCAAACGCAAATGGGAAAATCAAAAACTGTACAATGATACAAGCAAGTGTCCTTTCAAGGCAATGTCCTTGCATTGAAGTTACACCACAATATATTGTCAGAAGATAGTGGTAACAATTTAAATGTAGGTATAATTGAATAATTTGTCACATGGAAGAAAAAGGTAACATGAAGTGGACAAAATAAATAGCTAAAAATACAAGAGTTCCAGGTAACAAAACAATGTTTTGAGCATTTTAAAGTGCAAGAGGCAAAAACCATTACATCATATAAAGCAAAGATACTCACTGAAATATTTTAACTAATACGAAGGTACACATTCATGTTTTTACTCGATGTTAAAAATACTAAATTAAGTTTATAATGTTATTCAAGGACATTTATATCATGAAACACTACAAAAACTCCAAGCCAAAACGTGAAAATACGTGCACTGATAAACATAACAAATTATGTACATGCTGAATTATGAACTAAATTATTTTTCTTTCAACAGGTAAGGCCCACTGAGCTTTATAGCTCTTTATCAGAAGCGACCTGGCCACAAATTATATGTCAATGAAGTGGCTTATCATGTGGAAATTGAAAGTCGCCCAATAAATACTCTAAACGCATGTTGATACTAAATGTGGAGGGAAAAACCGGAGGACTTGGTAAAAAAATCCACACGACCACGGGGAGAACATGCAAACTTCAAATATGCATAACATATTTAATTTACAACATATACGCTCCAAGATGTTCATAGGTGCTGGCGAAAAGGCATCTCACTAGAGCAGGGGTCGGCAACATGCGGCTCCTTATGGACTGCTTTGTCACGTAATGTGTATATGTATGTATTCACGTGCATTGTGGCTCTTGAAATATTGAGCTTTGGTAACAGTGGAAGTACCTGAACTTTAACCCACCATGGAAAAACTGCTAAACAACTGCGCAATACCCATTTATATTGCTGGCAGTATCTGGTGGGCAGTATCTGATACATCAGGTGAACATAAGAGGCTTTTTTAGATCGGTCTGGCTATATCAAGATCTACTTTGAGATGAGGTAAAAAAAAAGCCTCAGCTCATGTGTCCTCATCACATGACTTTCTAACAGCGCTGCTTAATGAGTAACAAGCTTGCGGTATAGTCACTCCTCCACTTTTGAAAAACTTGCATGCAAAGTCAAACTAAGGAACTGGCAGGGCAGCACATCATAAGGATTATATACGGGCTTGTTTAGAGGCTTCAATTTCCATGAAGTCAAATTTAATTTGCATTTGAATGGAAAAAAGGATGGGTAAGTCCCTTCCCACTTGTTTCCATGAAAACAAGAGATAAAGGTCACATCTATTTTCATCAGCAACACGAGTTGTTTTCCAAGTCCCACCAGAAAGTCAGATCAGTTGCAGTGAATAAAGCATTACTATTTTAATTAAATTCCACCTCTAATGTGAACATGTTGTAAACTGAAATCTTTAATTTACAGACTTTGTAAAAATTATTCGAAAAACAATACATTGTTCCTACAACAGCTAGGTAGTTGGGTAATTACAGGGTTAGGGTTTGAACGTTTATGGAAAATTTGTAACATATTGAGTCATAACAATATCTATACAATGAAGACCAATTTGAAAAATTGGAACAAATATGCTATTTAATGAAGACTCGTGACATTAACATATGTCTATCAAAAAGTGCAGTACTATATGAGGTTCATTTTGTGGTGCCACTGTGCCATGATGATAACTATACTACCCGGTTTCCAGGTCGTGACTTCAATCCTGACCCTGAATATTGGAGTTCGCATATTCTCCCCGTGGGCACCTGCATTTTTCTCCGGGATCCTTCAGTTTTTCACTCTAATATTTAGAAACAAGCTTTAAAGAGTAGTTTGATACCATACATTTCCACATTGTAAGCCACTCTCTTGAGCTATCATTTGTGGCCACATCACGTCTGAAAAAAGAGCTATATAGATCAGTGAACCTTACCTGGTCAAATAAAAATAGTTAGTTTAGAACCGATTTCATCGCTTCATATCCTAGGTAGATGTTGTGTTGCAGGCAGTCCATTACGTGTGTATGTATGTATATATGTATGTTGAACTTCTTTCTGATAAAGAGCCATATAGCTCAATGGACCTTACCTGGTAAAATACAAATTACAGTAAAACCTTGGATTGCGAGCATGATTCGTTCCGGAAACGTGTTTGTAATCCAAAGCCCTCGAATATCAGTTGTGATCACGTGACGCTCGGCAGACAAAGCGTATACTCGTACTACTCGTATTGCAAGACCTCGTTCGTTTATCAAATTAATATTTATTTTAAATTTGCTCGTCTTGCAAAACACTCGCAGACCAAGTTACTCGCAATTCAAGGTTTTACTGTAGTTCAATTAGTAGTTTAGTCATTTAAAGGTATACGTCAGGTTTGATATATTTTTCTTGGAAGAATCTGGAATGGTTAGGTTGATAATCAGGAGATATATTATGATACATCAGGTGGCTATAAATATATAATTAATTAATTATGAACTACAATTAAACAACAGTTTGAGCTCCATAAATATAATTATACACACAAACACTTTGCATTTTATTGTAGGGTTTTAATTTGTCAAAACCAGAGGTCGGAAACTAAAATACCAAGAAGAGCCATTTTGTTTCGAATTTGGTACAAAACTCAATATTTCAAGAGCCGCAATGCATGTGAATACATACACACACACACATTACGTCACGAAGCAGTCTGTAAAGAGCCACATGCGGATTCGGAGCCACAGGTTGCCGACCCCTGGTCTAAACCTTCACACGTCTACTGGTGGTTGGCACCTTACTGAGACTAGAGAGTCCCAGATTCTAGATTTGAAGCTTTCGTCACTGCAAGGATTCATACTCGTAGGTTTTTTCGGTAAAGTCAAGTAGGTAAAAAATTATAATAAAATAATAATAGATGAAACAAACAGACATAAATGCAACCGTGATGATGGATACAAACTGAGCAATTATTGGAAATATGTTATTAACCATGTAAAAAAGATTTAACTACGCATATTTGTACCATCTTATTTGACAGGTACTAGTCAATTTTACCGAGTTGTTGACATCCCCAGCGTTTAACAGCGCTGCTATTTTGGTTTAGGCAGCCAACAACGGCCGTAACCCTGGTGGAGGTTCTTCACTTGTACCTTCCCTTCTAGCCCCGCCCCCACCCTCCCAGTCCCTGACTGCCACATTTAGATAAGCTCCCCCCCCCCCCCCTTAACCAGTATTTAAGATCTTGTCTCTTGGATTTCTCTTCACTTGATACAGTAAATTCAGCTGTGATGGTCCCACCTGAAGACGGAGACTTGTGTTGCTTCTAAAACGTTGTGATTTAATGGAGTTATTTTCATTTATTATTATTTTATTATTATTTTTTACCTACGTGACTTTACCAAAAAAAACCTAAGAGTATAGAGTCCCAGACGTTCAACAACATCTCAGATGTTAATCGTTTCAAACACTTCTGTGATGTGCTGCTCTAGCTGTCCAGCAGATTACTCAAAACTCAGTTGAAAAATCCAAGATACTGTACATAAGCAATATGTTACCAGCAGTTCCACCACAGTGCAAACGGTCTAATGAGAATTCATTAATGATGGATGATAATGTTACGAACACGTTGTATAGTCGTGTCCCTCTGTGTATGCTCTCTTAATCTACTGTTTGTTCACAAGCCTGAAATCCTTAGGTGACTTTTAATCCTTGGACAATATGCTACTGCATTTGGATGGAGGCATTACTGACTGCCTTTTGTAGCCATGGCACTCTCCACAGCCACTTTCCATCATGCATGCGTTTACAAATTCCTGTATACAAATTCACAGCTGTCCTACAAACAACCACACAGAGCTATCCAATACATTAATAATGACTCGCTGTTACAGTATTCGTAAACAAATCTCAGGCCCAACATCTGCGGCAGAGTATGTTTTTCTCAATTAATTGATAAACCACTGACAGTGATGTCCATTCCATGTAATGTGATACCTTCCGACATCTATAAGCCACTTGGCGCCATTCGGCCGTCATCACCTCTAATGGTCAGCCAGAGTGGGAGTGATCGTAAATGAAAAGTCTTTCCGACGTCAAATGATAGGAGTAAAACTTTCATTAACATCCATACTGTTGTTTGTCACGCTCTGACTCTATACAATAAATTTATTTATACTAAATTACGGCCCTTAATTTATTCACTGGTGAATACTAAACTATTTTATTTTACCAGGTGAGGCTCACTGAGCTATATAGCTCTTTTTCAGAAGCAACCTGGCCACAAAAGATTGCTCAACAAAGTGGCTTATGCGGAAATGTATAGCAGCCAAATACTGTAAACGCATGTTGATTTTAAATGTGGAGGGAAAACTGCAGGACCCGGAAAAAAATCCACGCGACCACAGGGAGAACATGCAAACCCTAAATATACAGGCATCAAGGGTTGGGATGGAACCCATGACCTCCTGCATACTAGGCGCGGTAATTAACATATCGCCACGACGGCGCCTCTGCGTTGAAGAGCCTCTCCACACATCTTGTCAGTAATAAGGTTTACTTGAGCATATTTTACCACGCTGAATAGTCCAGGATTGGGTAAGGGAGAGGGCCGTCCAGGGCGAGTTAAATATCACTTGCCACAGATGTAAGCCATGGTCAGGAATCCAACTCGGATTGCTGGGATCATAGCACAATGCACTAACTCTGCGCCACGTCGCTCCATGCCAAACAGAAAATTTCATTGGACCTCCCTTGCCAGTATCAATATAAAGAATATTTTATTGCCAGAAAGGGGTAAAACATATTCTTATATATGTGTAGTAGGTTCAACTGAGTCGCATACGTGCTCTTGGAGGCAACACATTTATTTAACACCAACACACAGGGCAACTGCCCCTTAACAGAATAACAACCTATGGTGGTGACCACCAGGCTAACTACACAAATTACAACGAAACTAGCTACTTCGGACAGGGACCACAGCCTAGTTCCAGGTCCACGTGTTGGAGACTCAGAGAACGTTGTCGAAGGTTTCTTCAGGATGAACAGCGCCAACCCTTCTGGTGGACCCAGCTTATATTCTCTGCGGCGTGGCTGGCTGCGCCCTTGGCCACAATCACCTTCCAGAACCCTCTAGCAGGATCTCGACCCGGACCACGTGACCACCCCTAGCCCCCAATTGAGGCCCCTTTGTAGACTAAACCGGTCACGTGTCCTCTCGGGTCAACCAGAGTGCATGGCCTTCAGTAACCCCTTCCCGACGGCCAGCACTCTCACCCCCGATCCTCTAGGGCTGGCATTGCACGCCGAGCGTGATGCTATCCAGCGCTATCAATCAGTGCTGACCGAGCCCCTCTCGGGCCGGTACTACACCCACATCATAGCGGTGTCCGCAATGTCGTTACATCACACGCCGTGCCTCTCGAGGGCCGGCACTGTACAATAACATCCCGCGATGTCACTACATCACCACCCCCCTCAGCCGTCCCGGCTGTCAACCCCCCCATTCAAACAATTAAAACAAACAAAACCCCTATGTGTGCCTCAACAAATAAATACCCCAACCCACTTTAACAATATATACACTATGTGTAAATGTACAGTAACTAACAGGGTAAGGGGACGAGAGTACAGAACAACAATAGGCAACCAAGGAAGAGAGAGAAAAAATATAAAACGCAGTAAAACGCGAATGCTCTGGATCCCCTCTATCAGCAGCATCTCCCACCCTCACCGTGTAACAATACCCGCAAGCACAATAAAGGCTAGGTTAAGACAATAACCAATACGGCCTGCCGAGTGCGACAACCAACTGACAGTGTGGGAGCGTGTGTATATGGGGATCACGAAAACCGAAGAGTCTGTGATCGAGTTATTGTGGACAGGTGGGCTCGCTCTCCCTGGAGGTCCCGGGGGGAATCTGCAAATGTCCTGTCGAACCCGGCTCCTCACGAACAGCAGTTGGCCGGGCAGACGGGTCTTCCTCTCCTGAATCCAGTGGAGACGGCGCCGGTGGCGGCTTGGGGGACGTTAAAAGCGCGGCACCTGAGGACGGGATCACCCTGCATTAAGGACCTGAATGAAGGGTTCCTGGTCATTGGATACCAAAGTCTGGGCACCTACAAACATCAACCCACGAATAGATTTATTTGAGGGGCCCAAGAGGATCCCTCCCGCAGTCGCCTCCTGGTCGAGTGGCTTGCGCAATCGTAAAGGAACCAACATTTGCGCGCCAGGGGGAATCTTCACGGTCTTACTCATAAGTGCTTGCACGGTAGCGTTGGCCATGTACGATCGAGTAGGGAAGGCAAATAGGCCATTCGACGGTCCAATGGAAACTCAAGGCACCCAAAAAGTCAGTCCCGAGCAAACAAGGAATAGCAAGGGTCGTTGAAACCAGAACTGGTCCCGACAATTTGATATCGCCAATGCACACCTCCGCTGTTATTTTCCTAATGATGCCCAATGAGCCGCCGTTTGCGGCAAAGCACGGAGCCCCGACGGGACATAGGGTACGACATAAGATGTTAAAAATCAACTCAGAAATGACAGTTGCTGATGCACCAGTATCAACGAGCATTCTGATTTCAACCCCATCTATCAATCCGATAACAGCAGATGAACCTGCAGTCGCAGAAACCACTCTATGGGCCAACTCCAACCACTGACCCGGTCGGAGCGGCCAGTCAACCCGAGAAAAGTCCGAACCCTCACGCACCGACGCACGATGGGAATGAAAACCGGCCCAATGAGATGAATGAGGTGGATTCAGGGGCCGAGTGTGTGATGTGCCGCGACTCGCCTTCAGCTGTAGTGAAGTGGAGGATGGTCGGGCGGATGACAGCACCCCGAGATGTGTCCTGGTAGGCCGCAGTTGTAGCACATGACGAGCCCGCTCCCAGGACGAGAAGATGTCTTCTGCCGTCGTTGTTGCTCATCCCGTCGCACCATGCCGTCCCCTCGCCAGCCTCCGCCTTGGGTCGATGCGCAGGCTTGGACGGGTTCCACGTCTTCGGGTGTATTACGCGCCTCACGAGGCGCGGTACACGCCGCCAACCCCTTATGGCATTGCAAGAGCTGGTGCGCCTGGATGCATCTTGCAACCTTGATAGAAGACAATCTTCTTCGTCGACAGCCGGCATGACGACATTGAGGTCCTTAGCCAAAGCCAGCAATCTCTCGAGGACCAGCGAGTCAACTCCGTCGTGGTCCATCTTCGGAAAGGCAGCTTTTGCTAGCGCCAAAAGTGCGCTACGGAAGGCGAGGGGCGTCTCGGCCTCCCCCCTCCTCTGCGCAGTGAGCTTATTGCGCACATTTGACGGCAGTTCGTAGATTGTCGCCATTTGGTCAAAGGCTTGATGCAGCATGGCCCTGTCCAATGGCGGGATGGTGAGAAACGCTGCCAAGGTGTCATCATCAAGTCGGATGCTGAGCTATCGCTTGGTTGTTCAGTGCGATGGCTCCGCCGACGGCACCTCGCTTCATTTCTCCGGGGTCGCGATCCCGGGGCTATTTGAAGAACTTTGCCTTCGTCGTCCTGGTTCGTTGTCTGCGTCGTGCAAACATAACCTAATGTCGGCTATGTAACTAGTAAAATAACGTTTGGCCACTTATGACACCAGTTGAAGTAGATTCAACCGAGTCGCAGACGTGCTCTTGGAGGCAACACATTTATTTAACACCAACACACGGGGTAACTGCCCCTTAACAGAATAACAACCTATGGTGGTGACCACCAGGCTAACTACACAAATTACAACAAAACTAGCTACTTCGGACCGGGACCACAGCCTGGTTCCAGGTCCACGTGTTGGAGACTCAGAGAACGTTGTCGAAGGTTTCTTCAGGATGAACAACGCCAGCCCCTCTGGTGGACCCGGCTTATATTCCCTGAGGCGTGGCTGGCTCCGCCCTTGGCCACGACCACCTTCCAGAACCCTCTAGCAGGATCTCGACCCGGACCACGTGACCACCCCTAGCCCCCACTTGAGGCCCCTTTGTAGACTTAACCGGTCACGTGTCCTCTCGAGTCAACCAGAGTGCATGGCCTTCGGTAACCCCTTCCCTACAGCTAGCACTCTCACAACCGGTCCTCTAGGGCTGGCATTGCACGCCGAGCGTGATGCCATCCAGCGCTATCAATCAGCGCTGACCGTGCCTCTCTAGGACCGGCACTGTACAGTGACATCCCGCGATGTCACTACATATGTAATAAATAAGTCCCAATGTATTTGGACGTGTCTTAATTTTTTGTAGATTATTCTTCGAGTACCATTTGAATGTGCGTCTGGGCATATTTGGGTTTTTTTCTGCCAATAACGAGCTGGGTGTTTTTCTTTATCAATTAAAGTTATTTTGTTTAACCAGGTGAGATCTCAAGAGACGAAGGATTGTCTCATTTGCAAGTGATATGGGTCACCAAAATGACAAAAGAAAAAAAAATGTCGTATTTGGGGGTTAACGTAAGACGCAACGTACATGAGAAACCCTAATTAGGTCGGATAGGCACTTGTTGTTATTTTCTATGCAAGAAAAAAACACGAGCGAAGGGAATGCTCATTGTAAAGACAGCAGCAACTTGCTGCTTGATAGCAACGTTGTCGTGGCAACAATGACGCAATGTTTATTGAAAATATTCTGAAAGGTAGTGGAAGGATTAGAAAAAAACGACTTGTACCTAATACTAACCTACTGTATGTTGATTTTATGTCACACATACCGAACAAAAAAATGAAGGGCTTTAATTTTAACATATTGAGTAGATAATATGAACTGCAACATGCAGAATATGTATATACAGTATTTAGAATAATGCAAGCAATGACATGCTACTGAAGCAGTATTTATGAATGTTGTTCACCTGTATTTCACATTTTGTATTATTGAAACAGCTACCAAACCTAATGTACAATTCATAAATTAGTATGCTACCGGAGCTAACTAAAATGCACAGGGTGTTACGGCTTTGTCATGAGTGGACACTGAATTGCATGTATGTTTGAACCTGCATTTAAATTGTTGCGTGCCACATGCATAACGTGTTTTGAGAATTACGCAGGGAAATACAAAAAATAAACAAAGGTTGAAAGCAGACACCTAATATATAGTACCGTACTCAGGCCAATGTAAACGGACTAAAATAACAATACGGTATATTGCCATTAATTGGAAATATTAGGTAAAAATATTCCAAAGAAGTTTATTTCCTTATGCTGCCAAGTTCTTCATTTTTTTATTCCTAAATTGATCATATTACCTAAAAGTGTGAAATCTGCACAACCACTGTAACAATTACCAATGTGAGATATTTCAAGTGTCGTTATTTTTACCTTCACGAGACATTAATATAATTGCGACCCAATATCGTACCATGTAAAAACCGTATTCTCCGTTATTGTGCCACATTCTAATACGTGTAATGTGGTCAACATTTGGTCATGCAAGGTTTTCCATGAAGATGTGCCATTAAACTGTGCCATTACATTCACAACTCCTAATCAATATCAGCCATGGCCAATCCACTGCTTTGCTTGTAGGCCTTTGCTAAGCCACCACCACCTGAAGCAGATGATTAGTTCTGGATACAAGTGCATTTGCAAATGTGATTAGTAACTTTCATCCTTACCCAAAGTATCGATGGTTCAATTTCAACGTGCCATTTTATTGAGGGACTGTGTGTTGTTTTTGTGAAGTCTGGGATTGTTTTGCTGTTGTTTTTTCTGCCTTGCGTACGCTTGGGAATTGGTGTACTTGTGCAATTGCAACTTATATACTTAAATCTATTTTACGTATTTAATTTGTGATTTGCTTACCCTTGCTACACTTTGCAAACCCTTCGTGTTTTTGTATTGTTTATCATTGTAAGTTTCTGACTGCCCCCCCCCCCCTGGACATCTGTGAAAAAGAGCTTCATAGTTCATGGGATTTCTCCAGGATAAATACAAATTCTACATCTGATCCTGACCCCACGCTCCTGCAATGTAACAATAAACTTGGCAACTGGACATGAACTGGCACCACAGTAGTGAGATGTTAAATACCTCGACTAGTATACAGGTCGTGGGTTACAATTCCAGCCCTGGAGCGTGTATATTTGGAGTTTGCATGTTCTCCGAGTGGTCACGTGTATTTTTCTCCGGGTCCTTCGGTTTTCCGTCCACATTTAGAATCAACATGCGATTACAGTATGTGGCTGCTATATATTTCCGCAAGATGATATGCCACTTCGTTGAGCTATCATTTGTGGCCAGGTCACTTCTGAAAAAGAGCTGTGTAGCTCAATGAGCCTTACCTGGTAAATTAAAAAAACAGTTAGTTTAGAGCTGATTTCATTGCTCCATATTCTAGGTAGACGTGGTTTTATAGGCGGTCCATGACTTGTATGTATATTGAACTTCTTTCATGTCACACGTAGCATCGGCCATGCACACAAGATTGTTATTTGCTAAATTTATGTTAACTACCGGTCTGTATTTAACCAGGTAAGAGGAAATCCAAAAAACTTAATTCACAATGGGTTCATGGAATTTACCCAAAAGGTTATAAACATTTATATTTGTTTTAATTTGTAATAATCACTTCTGAAATTTGAGCTACAGAATTAGCAACCGAGGGACACATGTTCATTTAATTGACATTACATTAATACAGTACAAGTGAATGTAAAAATAACGAAATCAGCAGCTGATACCCAAACAACCATTGTACTGGAACTAGAAGACAATGGGTTTCATGCACCAGACCTTGGACCAATTGCAATTGTGTAACGTGTAATGATTTGCCACCCACGGTAATTGTAATTTCGGTTAAAGCTGCTTGTAATTACAATTTCTGCACTGTAAACTGTACCTGACCACATATCTACCATGTACCTCATATGAATACTATACAGTACAGTACTGAAATTGCATTGAAGGCGCCCTCTCGTGCTAAGTAGGGTAATTGAAGCCTGCTCTGTAAAGTTCATTGCACACGGCACATTGTTTTACTGCAAACGCTCTTGCGTAATAAACTCAAAAGCAATAGCAAATTGCTGCTTTATCGGAGATTGCTACACTGACAGTTGCTTTCAATAGCTTCTATAATTTGCTCTCGACAAAGGGAAAAAGGATAATTCCAAAGATAAACCCTTTCCAGCCAGTGGTATTAGGAGCTTGGAAAGACCAGTGCGTACTGTGTACATTCATAAAGTGTATTTTTCCTACAAAGCAACATTTGCCGAAACATTATCACCATTGCAGAATTCATGCTTTGCTGCCTTTATTTTAAACGAGTTATTAAAATTGACTCTCAACACAGCCCAACTGCCAGTCGTTCAAGTCAGCTTATTTAGGGTAAAGCTATAATGAGCTCGTATTTTCAATGGCGAATTGAATTGGTATAACTTAACTCTTCTTGCAGTAATTTTTTTTATGGAATGACAATGAACTAACCATACGATTAGGCAAGTCAGTAGGGTGAGCACAAAATAAGCAAAAAAAAATGCTTGCTTACAAATAATCTTCAATCACTGGGACGGGGAAAGAAAAAAAGAGGTCTTGGTCACACTGAAAATACAAAAGTATACCAATCCCAGTTTTTATAGTAGGCCAGTAATAACAAGGTCTGAGGACCTTACATGGAAACGTACTGCATTAAGGTAAATAAAAGCACCGCATTCAAATCCAAGCGATAAAAACGTGAAAACACAAATAGTAACACACACGTAATATTCTGTACAGTACAGTGCTATACATTGCATATCTGGACAAATCTGGAAGAAAACATTCGATACTGCATGGCAATATTAATGTGCTTCATAAACAGATTTGTTACATACTGCATTTTAATAAGTAAATGTGTTACCTACTAATTTTACTCGTAATTAATTTCTAATAAAGCCTGGAATAAGAGGGACCTGTGACATCAGGAAATATAAGTAAGTATAGAAATTGGATTTATTTATTTGTTTAAAAACTATGGCACCATGAGATAAAATTAAAACCTAAAGTGTAGAGGAAGATCTTCTTCATGTAAATGTAAGTAAAACGATTGAAAAGTCAATATACTGTATGGACTTGATGTTGACCTCGGATGCTCTACAAGCTCTGATGATCTAATGATGTAATATTGAAAAAAATGTTAAATTATGGATTTCAGGCAAAACTCAAAGCAGGTATATTTTTGAACCGATAAAATTTCCTAATTTCAAGCCTGCTTGGTGTCCATTGTAGACCATTAATTGCCAGTATGTGTGCTACTTTGAAAATCGTGAATTTCTTCTCATCAGCATCTTTTCCTCTTAAATATGAGTATCAATTTAATTAAAACATTCATGATGGCCAAAATATTAAGCTATTCACCTATGTGAATTACATTATTATACTCTACACTATGGGGACCTCATTTGCCAGTAAAAATATGATAATTGGTTCTTTACCCTTCTATCTGGCAACAAAACTGACACCTTTTTGCAAGGAGTCATGTTTGCATAGACCGCAATACCTGTATTTATGACTGCAGGTATTGCGGTCTATGCAAACATGACTCCTTGCAAAAAGGTGTCAGTTTTGTTGCCAGATAGAAGGGTAAAGAACCAATTATCATACATTATTATAATTGCCCTTGCCAACATAATATATATACCATTAAATTTTATTTGGCTTTTGAGCTCCTGTATCTTAATATTTCAATAAAGCATAGTATACAATACAAGTGGGCATTGTACTAAAAATGGTGCCGATGGGTCGTGTTAAAACGATATTGTACGCAACCATTTGCAATAAATTGTGCAATGTGCTTTGCCAGTGTACTCTTTTACTATGTACAATACTAAACTGCATTTCCCTTTAGGAAAGGGCCTTGGTGGATTGTCTGGAAAAAGAGATTCCTGAGAAAAAATGATGCATTCAAATTGAAAAATTGCACATACTGTCCTGAAGAAAACTTACCGATGAAAGGCTAATTTATTGCACCAAGGGCATGCTTTGCATTGTAAATTTATAACTAAAATTAGTAAAATGCTACACATTCATAAAACTGCACAAACTCTTCGCTTGTACGTCCTTAGCCTAATGGAATTATACGATTTTAGCAGGAGGGGTCTGCATGGAATGTTTGACCAATTCCCCAATGAGTATTTTTTGCATGTCAGAGAAATACAGAGTACCCAGAAAAGCAATGTTTACAATAGGAAAACACCTAAAAATCCAAATCGACATTCAACCCACTGTGATGCCATCCACTGATTTACCTGCAGGCCTACAGGTGAGTATCTGCCAAATTATGTTGGTACAATTCACCAACCCTGGCTCCAAAGTAATAGGTAAGCACTACCATGCTTGGCAAGTGGATACCCATTGCGATTCATAAGATGACGGAAGCCTGGTTGATAGCTCCATGAAGAGGAGAAAGTTTTGAAATATGGGTATGGGGTCGAATCGAGAAAATTAGTTGGGTAAAAAAAGCATAAGGGGGAAGGTCTGGACGAGGTTACGGAGGAGAAATGTCCCATGTGATTAATCCAGAAAAAGCTAAATGTGTGGATTGGACACATTCTCAGAGGTGAAAGCTTGACAGACGAAGTTCTGGAAAGATGTTGAGGCCAATATCATGAGACCTCCTTTGCCAGTATTAAATTATAATAGGGTTTTTTTCCCCTTTCTGGCAATAAAACAGGTGTTAAGATATTAAAACACCAAACTGAAACCTTTGCAAGGTATCACGTCTACATTAACCACATATGCGTGTGGTGACAATGCACATATTGTCAGAGCATGTTTTTTTTGTTTGCATTTTCACCACGTGTATATGTGGTTAATGCAGACATGATTCCTTGCAAAGGTTTCAGTTTGATGTTTTAACATCTTAACCCCTGTTTTATTGCCAGAAAGGGGAAAACCCTATTATCATGTTGAGGCCAAGTAGATTAAAACTAAAATGCTGCTTGACGACTTCATTTTTACATCGAGTAAAATGAAGGCTGCTCAAGATCGTACAGAACAGAAAGAGTTTGAGCTAAAGACCTGCCATTGGGCACTAGACTAAAGAAGAACACGTGTCCCTTGATCCATTGGTTACACCAAGATGGACTGACCCAGCATGCCTAAATAAAATTCTGCCAACATGTCAATTGAACCCGGCGTGTTTATTAGAATGTTGAAAAAAAAATTCTCAACTCAATTTGTAACGTTCACTCTCTTTATCGAACACAGTACTGTTCATCTTCATGTATTAGACTCGATTCCTTATGTTGGCGTGATGTATGAAATAAAAAATAATCTGCGTTAAACGAACAATGATGGGGTCAACGGGTGGGAATTTGAGTGGGAGAACACAGTGGATGTGCCCGTATATCTACAGATACAAGGTCGACCGCCGCATGAACAACACTGCCTGGTGGTGGGACTCACCATGCTTTCTGGCAGAAAACTGCTGCCAGGCCAAAGCCAGGTTGACACAAAGGCCTACACATCTTTTGGAGAGTCTTATTAGCACCTGTTAAGGCCTTGATGACAAAACAAAGCTGGTGGCATGTCCATCCATCGCACAAATCCACCCACCTCCATTCCCCCAGTGACGGATTTATATGACCACACACTGCAGAAGGAACTCATTTATGTTTGAGTTGACCTTGGGGAGGCCCATTGGGAGGCTAGAAAAGCCAACTTGGCACCTGGTTATTAATGTTCAGCCGTTTGCCAACGTATACCTCCGTGTTTAAAGGGTTAGCATGTTACACATGTTACACAGTGGCGAGTTCAGGTAGTACATCTGCCAAGTCACCTTCGCCTACCAACAATAATGATCTCGCCTTATAACGCCTGTGTCTGCAGCATAACCCCCACAGGTGTTAAGTTGCTTTCACAATTCCAACGTGGCATCATTTCCAAGTGCACCTAGACTGTCACAAAAACAACACCATAGTAGGGAACGTCACGTCCACCCCAAACCAAATCACGTCCGCTGTTGCAGCTTTCTTCACATGACCAGATATCAAACGCATCCCGAGGTGGGGCCACCCAGACCCCAGAGGAATCGAACGAAGCAAGGTGCCCAGGGTACGGGCACACACCAGCGCTAAGGAAGACGACACAATCACAATCGAAAACAAGGAGGTGGCACGTCAACAGCAAGCGATCTGTGCCTGCCTCGCTGCACCAGCAATCTCCAAAGGTCCATGGCACCCCGAGACTTTGAGAAGACGGCTGTCAAAACGCACCCTTGCTGCTGCTGCTGCTCAAACGACGTGCACACAAGAACGGCAGCAACATCAACAACGACGAGACTTTACCGATAGAACCAACAAAGAATAAACACGGCGGTGACACCGACCGGACTCGACTGACCTCCAGGGTCCGCATCTCCTTCTGCGTGAGGTCGTTGCTGGTGGCACACTTGGTCCTCAAGCCCTCGAGGCTGGCGAGGCTGATCTCAATCATGTTCTGCAGCAGCTCGCATTGCTCCAAGGCGGCTGCTGCTGCTGCGATGTCTCCTCCTCCTCCTTCCATTGCGCTACGGGTCTAACCTATTCCTCCTGCTCTTCTTGCTTCTCTTATCCTCGTCGTCTTCACCGGTGACGATGAGCGGTCGGTCGGTCGGTCGCGGTGTTAGATGGGGAGCAAGGCAGGGAGATTGATAAATAAAGAGCACCCCACCGCTACAAAACCATGCAAATCGCTACTCTCTCTCTCTCTCTCACACTGTATCTGTATCGAGAAAAAAAACCGGAGGAAAAATGAGAGAATAAAACAAATTGCAATTTGCTAAATGTTTTTTTTTGGGGATTTCCACTAAACCGAATTGGTGGTGATTCGTGTAACCACGTTGGTGAAATCTATTTTTCGTTTGCTGTTATATATTTCTACCAGGCTAGCCGCAATAACAATAGACAACAATGAGAATTGCAAATGGATTATAAATAGCAGTCACCACGTCAGAGGTGGAAAATAAAAAATAAAGTATATGATTGAAACGAGATTTTGTATTGGTTGGGAATAGATAACAAAATTTGTAACAATATGAATTATTATTACTAAATTTATGGGCTATATTGTATATACCATAAATTAGATCCAGGTAATTATATTTAATGTATACTATGACTGTTTACTGTAATGAGTATATCCATGATTGCATTTTAAATAGAGCTATTATGTATTAATAGAATTACCAATATATCACTATTTAAAATTTTCACGACTGCCACTCTATTCGGAATGTTATTAGTACCTGTATTAAAAATTAGCAATACTATGTGTATTACGTACTAATTAATTTACTGTTTATTTTATCATTGATTTCGCTGTATTATAATAAAACACTACAATATTTTACTGCATTTTATATCGGCTGCCCTCCCGTAAAAAATACAGCTATCATTTAGTCAAATAAAATAAGTTAATTCGTCACAATTAGTGGTGCCGATCCCTCGTTAATTTAACACTTTAATTGTAATCAGCACATTATCATTATTAGCGCATTAATCCCTACAATAGCCCCTGCACTGTATTACCACCATCACAATATTTACCAATACCACTGCACCACCACCAACCAAACCACCGTTGCTATTGTTGCTGCTCCCTATTTATTTTTTCTTACTCCCCTAGCTGCCGCTGCTGTATTCTTGTTTCTATTGTTATTATTATTGGTATTAGCGACCGTGCCCTCCGTCGCTCAGAAGACGCATGCTCGCTGCTCCAGTCGGGCACTCGGTCGCATGCAGCTCGGCCGGGCTGCAGCCACAGCCGCGGGCCGCTGACATGGCCGAGTGGCGGTGGCGGCAGCAGCAGCAGCAGCGGCACCCGCCCCGCCCACTCAGCAGCCACAGCAACAGGAGCCGCACCGCCCCCCCCTAAACTCTCTCCAATCCCCCCCCACCCCCCAATCCCCCCCCCCACCCCCCAATCCCCCCCCCACCCCCCAATCCCCCCCCCACCCCCCAATCCCCCCCCCACCCCCCAATCCCCCCCCCACCCCCCAATCCCCCCCCCCACCCCCCAATCCCCCCCCCACCCCCCAATCCCCCCCCCACCCCCCAATCCCCCCCCCACCCCCCAATCCCCCCCACCCCCCAATCCCCCCCCCACCCCCAATCCCCCCCCCACCCCCAATCCCCACCCACCAATCCCCCCACCAATCCCCCCCCACCAATCCCCCCCCACCAATCCCCCCCACCCACCAATCCCCCCCCACCCACCAATCCCCCCCCACCCACCAATCCCCCCCCACCCACCAATCCCCCTTCCACACCTTAGCTCCGCCCACGTTTCTAACAGACGCGAAACGCCCCGCCCCCTATCACCCCCCCCCCCCCCCCATCTTAAGCTCTGCCCACGTGCCCAGCAGCAGCAGCCTCAGCCTGGCTAGCTCCACCCCCACCAAGCAGTCGCATCCCCCCCACCCACCCTCAATGCCCCCACACACTCAGCCCACTCCGGTCAAACCCGGTTTCATACTTCCTAGTGCGCATTGGTGTGTGTTTGGGGGGGGGTAGGGGGGAGCAAAATGGGGGGGGGCGGGTGCGTTGGAAGCGGGTGGGGGGGCGGTGGAGTGGAGGCGTGGCGTCAGCATCAGCCGCTTGGACCAATCGGATCGCGCGCTGTTGGCTCGCGCGCTGAGCTGGTGGGAGTGAGCGGGCACGCACGTGACCGCGGGGGCGCTGTGACGCGCACGCCCCTCCCCCTCAACCCACCCCTCCCCCTTCCCCAACCTACCGCAGGCGAGATCTCGCGAGGTTTCACAGCCGGCTTTGCGCATTAGTTTCGCTGTTGTGTTCTCGCGAGACTTGGGCAAGGTCCCGCCTTGTGGCCGCTTTGTGTGCGAAATGAAAATAAAATTAAACTCAATACCCAGGGCACGACGCTCCGTCATCATATGGACATGCGTTGTGCCCTATCTCACTCGAGACGCGTTGTCCACCCCATTGCAGGCTGCGTTCCTTTTAACGGAATTGTGATTGTCCTTCGTTCATCATCGGCCATGGTTAAGTCTACTGCCTAACAATGACTACTAATTTCACACGTTCATTCCTTACCACGAGTTAACGGTTCCATCTTTCTCCTTAAATCGCATTGCCATTTTGCTGTATTATACAGTCATGGATTGGGCTGCAAAGGCAGTGCACCAAAATGTTGTACTGCACTTCTGTGCTCCCCTAAGACATCCCACCCACCCACCACCACGTCCACCAACCCACACTGAACCAGCGTGGTGAAGTATGGTCACTGACCCCTACGACCCCTGCGGTGTGGGGAGGCCCTCATCCAGCAGTGGATTAACAAGCACCTGTCCTTACCGAATTGGCGTGGGTGGGTTTCGCCTGCGTTGTCAGACTTGGCTACATTATACAACAATGACAACTGTGCAGCGCCACATTAAATACGCACTACAATGACAATAGTTTAAAGTGATTTGAAGCATGTTTTATTTTCAAAATGGAAATATGGGCAGAGCTTTGTGACGTCATATTTGAGGGGGGTCTGACTTTTTGTGACGCCGTGTGACGAGGGGGAGAGGGTAAAAAATCGGCGAAAACCGCGTGACGTCATTTATGGACGGCCCTAAAGTCACGTAGAAAGAAAATAAATTATTTAACCCGTGTTTCTGCTTTAAAACTTTTTTCAGGCGAGTTTTCCAAAACCACTCCATCCTGATATTTGCATTTTCATTATTTTTATCCTAATCCGATTTCAGTAATTACCCGAGGCATACAAATGGTCTGCTGTTTTGCAGCTGTGTCCGAACAACATTTTGGGTTATATAATTTGTTGTACATTTGTTTTGCTCATTTATCTAGAGCCCTTTCCTAAATTATTAAATAATTTCCTATCGCTCATTTCCATTGGTTGTTATGTTTACTTTGCCGTAAAAAAATCCGAGATAGTTTATGATTTGCCAATTTATATTTATGTCTTTATTTCTACAATACATTTTCTTTTTACATATCTTCAAAGTCACTCTAAGAGGCTTGGTGACAGTGTGTCCCCTTGTTTAAATTGGAGTAGTTGTACAGTCTCAATATAGCTTTTACACCTCTTCATGGTTTATAACGGTTATCTAGATTGTATTTTTTTATTCATGTATGGGGACGTGGATGACTGCATCAGTTTCCACTGAAACACTTTTTTTGCAATCTCCAAAGCCAAGCCTGAAATTAATTTGTCTTCTAGGATCTGATTCACAGTATGTGGTTAATGAATAAAAAAAACCTTTCCTTAATCCTACTTGTTCACACAGTGGGTTGGCCTCCTAATGGTCCAAGATGCAGTTCCCTAAGATATTTGTGAACAATTTAAAATTGTATTGGAGGCTAATCGGTCTACCTTTTCAAATCAGTTTTCCTTTGTAAATGCAGGACTTTAGTATTCCAGGATTGATGGTTTGTTTTTATTTCTGCATAAACATTTTTGTTTAAATAGTTGGTCTCTATTCTTTGATGATGTCACACTTATTCCATCTGGTCCAAGGGCTTTACCTGTTGCACACTATGAAGGGCAGTGTTTATGGTTTGGCTCCTGGGATATGTTTGCAAAACATTTTTAACGTTACATTAATGTTTCATCTTGCTCTAAGGGCTACCAACTGCGATTTACCAATCATCAATGTTGTGTTTGTGCTGCTTTCTTGCTGCAATTGTTTATGACATCTTGCATCACTTTAATGTTGTTTATCTTCTAATTTTTTAAACGGGTTTATAGTGTTGTGTGTTCTAGTTTTTTTTGACATTTTTTTTACACTTTCCTTATGCTTTTTTTTTTCTTTCAGATAACTTGTTCTGGTTGGTTGTTACATCTCCCCACTTTCAATGTTTAGTCTATTACAATTATATTTATTTAAATATTTGTAGTGGTCACGTTAATTCTTTTCGCTTTTCTACGAAATGGAACCTTTTCCTTAAAATCAGTCTAAGTTTTATCTGCGATCACTTCTGGTGTTGAATTTGATGAGGGCGGAGACAACTCGGTCGTTTTGGGGTAGTGAGAATAAAGTTAGTTTAATTTCTAATACAGTATCTCCATTTTGACGTGTACATAACCTACACTTATTTTTGAAAGATGTCTTAATTTCTGCTGGGTGCAAACTCCATTAGACTCTCTCCTCTTTCGTTTTTCTCTCAAAACGCAAGCGTTACCCGTCATTCTCTCATCTCTGCTCCTTTTACCTACCTTTGCATCGAAGTCTGCCATCGTGATGGTGTCGAGGCCTTTGCCATAATTTAATGCTCTAATATATTTGGTGTAAGTGTGGTTTTCCGGGTTTGGGCAGCGGCTGCGTGCGGAGCGTTCAGGCTGTGTGTTGCACGTGCTGTGGGGCACGTAGAAACTTGGGACAAGAAAGAGAAGAAATCTTCATCACACAAACGCAACGAGATTGCAAGTGGCTGTAAAAAGTTACGTGCTTTAACATTTGGTCTGCTTTTTACATCATCATGGATGGATCCCGGTTGGAATATGCATTTGTATCTATTTGAGAGCTTGAATGTTATCTGGGCAATTCTATTTGAAGCACTGCGCTCATGGATCCTAAAACACAAAATGTTTAATTCCCAGAGAAACCAAGTGTCCCACTCCTCCCATAACAAAAAACTAAGAATACCACTCCTCTGTAATTACTGTTAACTCTCCATGGGAAAAGATTGCCACTTCTTATTCTTTGGTATGGCATTGTTGTGGATTGCAACAGATGAAAAATTGATGTCGAGATTTCATATCCACTCGACTGCTTTCAGGAGTAGCCGTGTGGATATGTTTCAGATCGTCATTGAATGATCTGATTGGGGCAGTCGTTGACGATGTGTTGCACGGTCTGAGATGTCGCGCCACGGTCACAACCTGGACTCGTTCATTTCCCATCTAAGGCGCATCGTGTTTACGCCCTTTGATTTGCAACAACCTCCTGGTCACCATTGGAACCTCATTTGCCAGTAGAAAAATATGTTAATTGTTTTTTTACCCTTTTATCTGGCAACAAAACTGACACCTTATTTTTAAACGCTTACCCCAAGCTCTCATACTCTGATGGTGCATTGTCTTTGAGTTGTGCGCCTTTTGGCGTCATCTGGTCCAACACCATGTGAGACTAGGTTCTAAGGAAAGCTGTCTCGGGTGTGGACTAATCAACTTCAAGGACAGTGCATACATTATGAGAGTTATGTTTTTTGTTTGCATTATGACTGCAGGTATTGTGGTCTATGCAAACATGACTTCTTGTAAAAAACGGTGTCAGTTTTGTTGCCAGATAAAAGGGTAAAAAAACAATTATCAAACCTCCTGGTCCTTCACACTTAACGCCGTGGCTTGTGGATCCACAGCTGCTGGGTATTGGGCTCGTGGTTTAAGTGTGTCAGCGATTGACTTGCACCTCATGACGAGGGCTTTCACCAGGATCAAAACGACACTCCGGTTTAATACCTTGATGTGGAAATTAGCCTTATGAAACGCTTAGACACCCAAAACAGGAGTTAAGCTCTGCCATCTAACCTCGCTTCGTGACAACATTTTCCAACTACAGTACGGTAATCATTAAGACTGTGATAAAATGTGTAAGAAATGTGAATCGGATAGGGAAATCATGTACTTCACCCTTATCGGCTCACGAGCACTGGAATAGACAGGGAATACCACTGATTGTAACATTCCCACCCTCTGCGTGTTGTCTCCACAAGCATATCCAACAGATGTGTGTGTACAAGGGCAATGGTCAATTTCATTTCTAATATCTCAACTTTGGATAGTGTCCATTTTCTCTACTTGATTTGACAAAAGGTGTTCGTGACCTCCGCATTTCTGCTGGGTGCAAACTCCATTGGACACTCTCCTCTCTCGTTTCACTCTCCGATGCAACATTTACCCATAACCCTCTCGTCCCTGCTTGTTTTAGCTACGTTTGCATTGAAGTCTCCCGCTACAGGTCGGACTCGAGCATGGATTTTCTCAAGCTGGGATGCTGTGAATTTCACGGGTTTTACACACCGCACATGTGAAATACTGGGTCGTAATGATTAATTTCCCACGCGATTCAATGAATTGTCGCTGCACATGGTTTTGATTTGATTCAGGAATCAATTCCTTATTTTAACATTGTGGAAAATGTAGACACCTTTCGTGGCTGGCTAAATCACGTAAACTCGTTACAGCGTGCACGTAAAAAAACCCCATTGATTCTTAGAGGTGCAATTCAGTGCAAGTATTGTGAACTTAAACATCGATATTAACATGTGAATTCGTTACACCCAAAGTGCATATGCCCATGTGTTCTGCTGTAGTTGCTTTCCATTAGCATATACTGTAGTATAAGCATAAATATTTAAAAAATAATATTCTCATTGATGCCTCGGGGGTTATTACCATCCTTAATGCTACAGATTTGAGGCAGCTTAAGTGAAGAAAATATTCCACTGTATCACTCAACCATGACTCACGAATTAGCAATGCACTATGGTACTTGTAGATTGTATAAAATAAAAGTTAAAACAGAGACTTTGTTAAAGGAAGGTTGTCTATCTTCGTTAACAAAAAAAGGGTTCGCTTTCCGACATTTACCATTTAAATAATGCACATTTTGTTGAAAGAATTTCCTGGAAAATATGCCTCTTTGGATTTCTTTGAATTGTTAACCACAAAGATGCTGTGATCAGATGGTTTCCAACGTCTCCGGCCAATTACTGTTATACACTATTATATAATTGTTACATATGTACTTTCTTATAATGTTTTATATATATTACAGTAATAATAATTGTTTTTAATATAATAAGGCATTTCCTGCGGGTAAATTTTATGTATTTATGGAACTCATAGCCATATTTTAAAGAATGGACTTTAAATTGTTTTCACAGAGAGCCAACTTCCTACACATAGAACTGGCCTCCTATGCTCTTCAAGATGTTGTTTAAACATACTTTTAACATATCACTCTTAAAAGTTCCAATACTGTACAGCATCGTAGAGACACATTTTAAAATGTGTATTTCTGATTATAATTTATACATATGCTTTACTGCCATTTACATACATTGTGTAATCAATTCACAGATCCATATATTTATACTTGCAAGGTATAATGGTTATATCAACATTTATACACATCGTTCATATGCGGCTTCTCATATCTGATCAAGTAAAATCACGCAGAGGGAATACTAAGAGTAAAAAAAAATCCAGCCACAACTATAAATTCCAGCATACGTCATGCAAATTTTTGTTGTTGTCGAGGTTTCGTCATGTTCGTCCCTTGTTTGTCGTGAAATCAGCTCGCTATCGTAATTCAAACCAACTTTTTAAATATTGTAATGTGTCTATTAATCTTGGCTCACCTGACGTCAATGGAAACCGTGCACACTATCACAGAACACTTAGGTCGGAGAACTGAGCCAAAAATTAAGTTTTGCAATTTTGGATTTCTTTCAGACGTGTGTATGTGTGGGAATCCCACCTCATGGAAAGTCCACGTTATGCTGTTTAAACTCTCAGACATCTAATACACCTCTCAATCATAACATCACTCACGTTGGGAATTTTACGGTTATTTTAGATGACTTGTTTTTCTGGCCCGCATTTCTGGGTCCATGTTGTGCAGCATGATGGTCCCCACGAGTCTGGAAACCGAGGGGAAGACCTAAGACAAGATGAACTATTAAAATTATGATTTTTAAAATAATTTTATTTGACCAGGTAAGGCCCACTGATCTATATAAGCTTTTTTTTCATAAGCGACCTGGCCACAAATAATAGCTCAACGGTGTGGCTTATCACGTGGCCATTTATATTTCGAAACGTGGAGGGAACATTTAAACTCCAAATATATAGGCGTCAGGGTCAGGATCGAATCAGGGCCCTCCTGCATACAAGGTAATTAAACCTCGCCACCATGGCAGGTAACCCTGGCAGATGGTTTTGTATACACTCTACAGCAGCTGCAGGATCTGGCAGCGGGGTAGAAAGCGCTGACAAGGTGATTGCATCTACGGCTTTGTCCATGAAGACATCTTGATGTTGTGCAAAGCCTCGCATGAATTCCAGGAATAGTGTACAAAGTACTTTACTTTGTAGTCATATGTGTAACATGGGTTAATGGGGAATGTTAATTACGTAACACGTTTAAGATATTTACGAATAAATTGTTTGATAGTACACCCTCTAGCTAAAAAAGTGTTTAACAACATAACCTTTAGTAATAGGTTTTTACCCTTTAAACTGGTACAAAATCTGACACCTTTATACAAGGCATCATGTTTGCAATAACCTCAACACAAGAAGTCAAAATGCAAACAAAAAGATACACCAATGGAGACTAGGCTCTAAAGAAAGCTGTCTCGGGTGTGGACCAATCAACTTCAGGGACAGTGCAATTCATTAGCATCATCAGAGTTGTTTCTTTTTGTTTGCATTTTGATTTCTTGTGTTGAGGTTATTGCAAACATGATGCCTTGTATAAGGTGTCAGATTTTATACCAGTTAAAAGGGTAAAAACCTATTACTATATTTTGCCACTGGTAAAGGAGATGTCTCATAACATAACCTTTATCTGTATGGAAGAAGTGAACATATTTAATAATTTACTTGCAAACTTTTGTAGAAAGGAAAGATGTCTCCTATGAATAAATAATGCCCTTCGTTTATTCAGGAAAGCCTTGAGACTCGTGGGATGTTTGGCCAATTCCATTAATGAGAGAGGAAACCAGAGTACCTGCAAACAATCCACCCAACAGGAAAACGCCGAAAGGGCTGCACAGATGATTAAATTCCCTGCTGTACTGCCATCTCCTGGTCACCTCACAGCCCACACTTGTTACAGTACTCCCAGGCAGTCGTACATGCAAACATTAACCAGGCTCTACTTTAAAATCCTCCTTGACAACAGTACTTCTGTGATCTGATGAGGTGCATTGAAGGTATTTTTACATCTTTGAAGAATAAATGTAGAAAATAAAGAATGAACTTAAAAGTATATTAAATACGTGACTTAAAGCTTTCGCGACTGCAGGAATTCATATTCTTTGGGTCTTTCGGTAAAGCCACGTAGATAGGAAAAATAAAATAAAAGTATATTGTTTAACACATAGGCTTTCGCGACCAATAATACAGGTTTTGGGGTTAGATTGTGTAAAGATAAATTGTTAACCCACCACCATCCGACGCAGCAATTCAGTAAGGTTTGTCACGTAAACAAAACGTGCAAATAAGTTACGACTTCAGCACAGCGGTGCATTGCAAAGTAAACCCACAACATTCACCATTGAATTACGACGTTTCGCTGGTGATTACAACCAGCCTCATCTGGCGAATATGCCCGACAATAATTCTGAATGGTGAACGTATTTTCATTGAACATTAAAACGGTGAACGTGGATAGGAAAATGTACGTGCTCTCGTATGTCCGAAATGTATTGACGGACAGAAAGAGAAGCAAGTATTCACACACGAAAACGTAACACACTCTGCGATGGCTCTTGTTCACAGAGCATACACATGATTACAAAACTGTGTTATTGTGCTTTCTCTGTTGCACATAACACGAGAGATATCAGCGCTTGCTAACCCTACTTGTTACGGAACAATCTTAGATAACCAATCTATCAGTGAGCAAATAAAATAGTGTGCACCGTTGTGTACACACACGAAAACGTAACACACTCTGCGATGGCTTTTGTTCACAGAGCATACACATGATTACAAAACTGTGTGATTGTGCTTTCTCTGTTGTATATAACACGAGAGATATCAGCGCTTGCTAACCCTACTTTTTACGGAACAATCTTAGATAACCAATCTATCAGTGAGCAAATAAAATAGTGTGCACCGTTGTGTAAACACACACCTGTCAATCAATTTCGGTTTGTCTTTTCCATGGTTCATTCAACGACGAGCTTAAGATATACTCATTTTTAAATGTTGCCGTGACACCGAACACAAAGTGTACGTTAACATGTAAAGTATATGATTACGAGATAAACGTTAACATTGTTGATAAATTTAATTCATGTGCAATGCAGCATGCAATAATTTGAAGCTCAATATTGAAAGTAAAATTGGTGAACTGTATTTAATAACTGATAATAATGTACTGCTAAAATAATTAGTCCACTGCTAGATGCATATTTCCTTAATGTTGTCTTGTTTGACCATTCTTCACCAAGCTGCTCAGTTCTGGTAGATACACTGTTCCAACCCAGTGATTTATTCAGATAATTAATATCTATGTATCTGTATACTATTAACCTTTCACACATTCGCTTAATTGTCCACATATTTTTAGATTCATTGTGCTACTCAAAATCTTAATTGTGGACTAAAATATTGATGTTTATTGCATATAAGTTCGTGAGCAATTTCCGACCACAGCAAATGTCTCCAATGAACACCAGAGGGAGCTATGTGTCCTCAATGCCAGCATATCGCAGCATCCCAGAAACGCAATGAAGCTCAAGTTATCTCGGCCAATTATATATATATTTTGACAGCCCATTGTTAAAAAACTATACAAAACTTTGGTTAGGTTCAATTGTCGCTGTAGATGTATTCACATTCTCAAAAGTTATTTTTTTTTAATTTGACGTCCAAGGATTTTTCCACAAATGATTAAATTCACCTTTTTGTTGGTAGTGGTGATTCTGAAGAGACTACTCGAACGATATAAACTTTCCTATTTATTGTCTTCTCGCATAGATGCGGTACTTAAAAGTGATTCCCTTGCAGTCGATCTTGCAAACGAGATCCGGATCTCACCAATGGGCTCTTACATAGTTTTAATAGGAACAGAACTAATCCAACTGGGAGTCAGTACAGGAAAAATGATAGTGCATTTTTTTTACGTTGTGAATTATTAAAATATGCAAGCAAATGCAGCTGTATCAAGTCATTCTCTCATACAATAAACATTAGTTTTAGATACTCTTTGGTTATTTCGGTAAAGGCACGTAGGTATAAAATAAATAACGACGTTTCGGGCGCAACACAAGCGTCCATCATCAGGTGTGTTGCGCCTGAAACGTCGTGATTTATTTATTTTATACCTACGTGACTCTACCGAAAGAACCAACGAGTATGGATTCCTGCAGTCACGAAAGCTTCAAATCAAGATTCGTTTTTGATTTTTACAAAAATGCGTACTGTAGTTAACATGGTAAAATCTTTGCAAGATGCAAAGGGTTTGTTTCGTCAACCCTTGGTACGTAATATAATACTTTATAGTAATGTTACGTGGAAAGCTAAAGTAGACGTATTAATTTGGCTTGTTGACTTTGAATAAGAAGGTGAAAAACGAACTGATTTAACACGAATTAGCACTCGTCATCATACCCCACATTATGCATCAATTCTGATATGCATACAGAGAATTTAAAACATCACACAACATCCAAATGATATATGTCCTGGAGAAGGCACAATAACCGGAACGTCAGGGTCATCCTTTAATCTGAAGTGACAATAAAACACACGCACTTGT
The DNA here is from genome assembly GCF_015708825.2 of Lethenteron reissneri. Lineage (NCBI taxonomy): Eukaryota > Metazoa > Chordata > Hyperoartia > Petromyzontiformes > Petromyzontidae > Lethenteron > Lethenteron reissneri. The sequence continues at coordinate 8,011,611 of NC_083805.1, forward strand.
TGATTCATATTTGTAATTAACATGTGTTATTTCTGCATTCGCTAGTGATACACTGATGGATCAGGGGCTCCACATCATACGGATCGCGAGATTATTTAACCATACTTCAGCACGGGTTGGTGAAGGCAGTGCATCGATGGTGGGAGCATTACAATGGATATCGATACACTGCCCTATTCTGCCTATGACGGAGCCCCACAAGCAGCCTATACCACCTGTTTGTTTCCATGGTCATCGAAGACAGCTATTTAAATGACAACTTGCGCATGAGCGCTGAAAAACTTTGGATGCAATTCGCTTGGCTTACGGCACGGTGGCGAGATTTGAACGACCTCGCCTGGTGTACAGGAGGTCGTTCGAACCCCACCACTGACGACGCCTGTTTCGTTGGATTTTGCGTGGTCTCTCTCTGTTCCCGTGGTCACGTGGACTTTTCTCTGGCGTCCTCCGGTTTTCCCCCTTCCACATTTTCGAATCAACACGCGTTTAGAGTGCTTCGCTGCATGCTACTATAAATTTACACGTGATAAGGCACTTCGTTGAGCTATCATTTGTATGATTTGTGACCAGGTCGCTTCTGCAAAAAATATCTATATAGTTCAGTGGGCCTTATCTGGTCAAATAAAAACAAGTTTATAGTTGAACAAAAAAATGGCACTTCCGTGATGCAGTCTTACAATATTGTGGCGCAAGGTTGTAAAAGGAGGATATTATCCGAGCAGACATTGAATGAAAGTTTAGCAAATGAGCCTTATAGGCTTCACTTTTGTAAGGCGTACCTTGACCACGAGTGCTTGCCGTTAAAACACTCGGCTGTTCCGGAAAGCGTTCTACTTACTAAGCGTGGCCTTTGTGTTGCCATTGACATGCAGGTGGTGTACAGGATATCCACAATATGCCGGTCACCCACCGTTTAAGCTTCAGGTCGTGTTCGGTTTACCCGTGTTTGTTCAACCAGCACGTGTGCTGCAGGTGCTCGGTGGATAGATTCTTGGCGGCATCGTGAGAGACGGTGACGGCTTGCAGAGAGAGGCCTTCATTCAGCCGTGGATCGGTCATGGTTTATGATGTCTGTTCTCTTTGTTACAGGTCGTATCATATCGGATAATGAACAAGTAAAATGCCACGAAGAATGTGGTGGATGGTTTACCCTTTGTCATGCGAGTAATGGTGAAACGCACTGGTTTTCCTGAGTAATTGTGACTCAAAGTGAATTCTGTGATTGATGTGACGGTGTGACGTTATTGCACGTGATCCATCACAGTTCGTTTTGCAATGCAGCATATTTGAGGCCAAATCACCCCTGAATGAGCTCAATTGCTTTAGATCTCGGAAGCTAAGCTGGTCTAAGCCTGATTACAACGTGGATGGATTCCCACCGAGGCGTGCATGGTGTTGCAGGCTTGGGCTGTATGGTGGGCAGGAGATGAGTGTTGAATATCACCCCCTCGTATGCGTGGGTTGTCTCCGGGAACTCCAGTTGCCACGACCCACGTGCCAACCATTTGGGTAAGTAAATTTCGATTTAAAGCTTTCGTGACTGCAGGGATTCATCTTCTTGGTTCTTTCGGTAAAGTCGCGTAGAAGGGAAATAATAAAATAATAAAAATACAACATAATAAAATACAATTCTCACGACGTTTCGGCCACAACACAAGCAGCCGTCCTCAGGTGAAGAACAGGTCTGTCGGAAAGACAGCGTCATTCAGATTCGGGTAAGTAGTCAAACATGGTCGAACAGCCCACGCACGGGACTCTCCTGAAACATTGTCTTGGAGGCTATGTGAGGCTTTTCTGTTTTCTATTGACGTTGTTTTTTATCATTAACATCATGTTACTTGTTATTTTCATTCAATCATATTATATTAATAATTAAGAGGGTGGTAAAATAACATTGTACAGAGATCCCATATTGTACGTTGAAGAAAAAAAACAATGACAGGGAAGCTATGTTTGTGTGTTTGTTGTGTTTTCAAGCGCCATCTAATTTTAAAGGCGTCTGTGCCTTTGTCCAGACTGCTAGTGGGATCGATCCTGTCGAAATGTTAACGCGCTACTAACCTGGCGACCCGAGTTCGATTCCCACTCACGCCCACCAACACCAGTGACGATTATTATCTGAACCGGTCCGTGGTCGACTCGATTTTTGCATACAGCGTTGGTGTACGGTGTTTTTTCTGCAATATTTTGCTGTCTTTTCTTGGATTTTCTGTTTGCATTTAGTCACATATTCACTTTAAGATGTGTTTTGTTCATGTTTTTGTTTTTTGTTTGTTGCGGTTGCACCCGATTCAAGAGCCGAATGGCTCACAGGGCTATACCTTATAAATGAACTAATAACTAAATGAGTACAATACCTTGTGCGTCGTGTCAACATCGCAACTAGGGAGACAAAGGCGGACGGGCGGGCGTGGTACTGGCCACCCACCCCCTGGCGTGCCGTTGTCAAAGAGTCTGTCAAGGTGTTGGGGGGGGGGGCGATCTTCCGCAACTCGTGCAGACTGTGACAGGTTTCACCCGTCCCCACGAGGGTTCATGCACACGGGCTGTTTAGACGCTCGTCCGATTGCGTTAGCGCGCACGCCTGCCAAAGCGCACGCGTGTGCACACGTCGCTCAGAATTATCGGGGGCTTTTGTTGTTGTTGTTTTGTTTTGCTTTGCTGGGGGCGCTCGTGAACAGCGGTCGAGGAACGTGCGAGCCCCGGGGCCAGTTCGCATCACTTCGTTTTGTGGGTCACTGACACAGGAGGGCCCCGTGGCGAGAGGCGGTGGGGCTCAAGTCGCCAAAAAAGACAAAGATCCCCCGGGAAACAGACTGTAGGGGCAAGTGCTGTTAGCGAGCACCTATAAAGGCCGGCACGGCACACGGAGGGGGTGGGTGGCCAGTAACCACGCCCGGCTGCCTTTGTCTCCCTAGTGGCGATGTTTACTACACACTGCACCAGGTACTCATTTGAGGCTGAGTCGACCTAGGGGAGAGGCCCAGGACCGGTTCAGATAATCGTCAGTGGGTGTTGGCCGTGAACGGGAATCGAACTCGTGTAGCCGGGTTCGTAGCGCAGCGCGCTAACCGTTAGACGACCGCTCCCCACCATCACCACACCCACCCACTCACTCACTACCCCCACCCACTCACCACACCCACCCACTCACCACACCCACTCAACACACCCACTCACCACATCCACCCACTCACCACACCCACCCACTCACCACACCCACTCACCACACCCACCCACTCACCACATCCACCCACTCACCACACCCACTCAACACACCCACTCACCACACCCACCCACTCACCAGACCCACCCACTCACCCACTCACCAGACCCACCCACTCACCCACTCACCACACCCACCCACTCACCACACCCACTCACCACACCCACCCACTCACCACATCCACCCACTCACCACACCCACTCAACATACCCACTCACCACATCCACCCACTCACTCACCCACTCAACCACTCACCACACCCACCCACTCACCACACCCACCCACTCACCACACCCACTCAACACACCCACTCACCACATCCACCCACTCACTCACCCACTCACCCACTCACCACACTCACCCACTCACCAGACCCACCCACCCACCCACTCACCACACCCACTCAACACACCCACCCACTCACCACATCCACCCACTCACCAGACCCACCCACCCACCCACTCACCACACCCACTCAACACACCCACTCACCACACCCACCCACTCACCACACCCACTCACTCACCCACTCAACCACTCACCCACTCAACCACTCACTACACCCACCCACTCACCACATCCACCCACTCACCACACCCACTCAACACAACCACTCACCACATCCATCCACCCACTCACCCACTCAACCACTCACCACACCCACCTACTCACCCACCCACCCACTCACCACACCCACCCACTCACCAGACCCACCCACTCACCACACCCACTCAACACACCCACCCACTCACCACATCCACCCACTCACCAGACCCACCCACCCACCCACTCACCACACCCACTCAACACACCCACTCACCACACCCACCCACTCACCACACCCACCCACTCACCACACCCACTCACTCACCCACTCAACCACTCACCCACTCATCCACCCACTCACCCACTCACCACATCCACCCAATCACCCACTCACTCACCCACTCACCACACCCACCCACTAACCACACCCACTCACCACAAGTCAAGAAGTCGTGCACGCTCCAGGTAGCCACAATCATCTTTAACGCTGCATTGCAGTCGTGATGGTGATGATGATGACGGCGATAATATTAATAACAAAGAACGCCATTAATTCTGACTTAAAACATATCCTACATTAACATTAGCTGCTCCGCCCATCTCTAAACCTTTATAAGCAGCTTGCCCTCGGAGGCTAACCTCCCTGTTCCTGATGACGACCGCTTGTGTTGCGATCGAAACGTCGTGATATTACTATTCACTTTATTTTGTTTTATTTTATTGTAAAAAAATATACATCTACGTGACTTTACCGAAAGCACCGTAGAATATGAACTCCATTAAATGTTTGCTGGAGAGCCACGCGGAGTCGCGATCATCTCTGTCGCGTAAAGAGCCTAGAAATTGTTGGTGTTTGGCCACTTCCACGAATATGTTTTTAGTACGTGGTGGTAAAGTGGCGTAGCCAGAGAGAATGCAGATCTGTTGAGACTTCAGCTGACAAAGAGTCAAGCACCCATCGCTATCTTCGGGACAATTCTTGGTCGCGGCAAGGCAGCAGGACGCACACGAGTACAAACGACGACAACTTCACACGCCTTTTATAAAGACGTAAAGTTGCATTCACCCATATCGCGTGTAGACAACAGCCTCTGTAACGCCCCCTTTAAAGCGTTTGGTCTGTTCGACTCAGATCTCTCCTTCTTCTTTCTCCGGGGGAACCGTTGCCCTGATCGGAACCTTCGAATCATTCATCGTCGTGCTTGTGTGGATGCCGCGATAAATGTCAAAGCAGATGCGAGTGAATAAGGGAGGCGTTCCCGAATCATCACCCCGCGCCTGGCTGTGTCTCCACGCGGAGCAGCCGCATGCACCTGCGGTGTCTGCATTGCCCGACAGCCCTGCAACCAAGCCGAAACAAATGTCAACACTTTCGTTACGCGTCGGTATTCTTGAGTCGTCGTCCGCTTGTTCTGCTAAAAAAAAGTAACCTGAGCTTACGAGTGGGCATTTAGCCCTGGCAATTGTCCACGAAAGGATAATCTGTTTGTTTACTTTGATTGGAAGCTGAACTTGAAAGCGGAGCATTACAGGCTACTTAGTAAACTATGTTTATTTTCATGACTTTGCAATTGCTTAATTTTAAATTCTAGATTTGAAGCTTTCGTGACTGCAAGGATTCATATTCTTGGGTTTTTTCGGTAAAGTCACGTAGGTAAAAAATTTAAATTTATAAAAGTTATATTATATTATTTTATTTTTATTTGCTTAATTTTAAGTCCGTTCGAATTAACGGCGCCACGTGAATGCTGCTGCTGCTGCACGCCTTTTCGCAGGGCACATGATCGTAACGGTGTTTTTGTTTGCGTGCAAACTTTTGAAAAACGATGAGATGCGCGCACAGCAATTGAACCTCATGGCGGGACCCCGGGGTCCCGAATAAACGAAAGTAAAAATCGTAATTGATTAATGTATCTTCTTGGTTCTTTCGGTAAAGTCACGTAGAATGGAAATAATAAAATAATATAAATAAAACATAATAAAATAAGTATGTTTTATTTTTATTATTTTATTACATAGTAAAATAATTATGTTTTATTTTTATTATTGTATTCTTTCCATTCTACGTGAATTTACCGACAGAACCAAGAAGATGAATCCCTGCAGTCACGAAAGCTTTAAATTGATTAATGTATTTTTGGCGACTCCGTCCCACCGCGCACATGAACGCCGCGACCCGCCTGGCGCGGATCATTCTGCTGTTGTCACGTCGTGTCCAAGCGCAGCAGCGAGGACGAATGCGCAGAAGAGCTGAACAAGCGAATGCTGCACTCCATGCTCGGGTATGGGCAGGATCATGAGTCTTATCCAAAGCTGCTCAAACTGCATAAACGACTTAAGTCCTTTATTTGTCATCACGGTATGCATAATACAGTGAAACTGCTTTCTTATCTTCATTATTATTTGTGACCTACCAATGTCTGCAGCCAGGATCAATCGATGACAATCCTATTACCTGCAGATGTTTAATAAATGAGCTGCGTTGCACCGTTAATTCCTCCTGTTTGATAACACTTCGATTGTCCGTTTGCATCTGTGCAGATAGTTTTTTTGTGGTTAAGCCATAGTCCCCACATACCGCTCGTATCAATGCGGATAAGAGGAGCGGCGACCCACTAATCTGTAGAGTAACATTTGTGTTAACGCTTGTTACAATATGAACAGCGCATTGAAAACGCGTACTATTCTATGTACTGTTTACAAAGTGCGTTCACAAATCCACACTGAGAAACACGATGATTGACAGAGGGGTGTAAATTATTTTTTCGATAGTGTATTTAAATAGAGGTACTGCAGGTAAGTAGTTTTCAGTTTTAAAGGCATCGTTTAACAAGACAAACACTTGCCACCATCCTTCAAAACGCATTGGTGAAAAAGATCAGCGTTTTTGTTTACATTATAATATCATGTTTACGCGAGAGCCGGGGACCTATGGGACCACGTGGTACCCCATGAGTTTCAATTATCGTGCGAACCTGAGCCATTGCGGTGTCATTTGAGTACCAGATAATGCCTCGTTAAAGATCCAGGACGATTCATATTCTTAGGTTTTTTCGGTAAAGTCACGTAGGTAAAAAATTAAAATTAATAAAAGTAAAATAAAAATAAAATAAAAATCACGACGTTTCGGAGGCAACACAAGCTACGTGACTTTACCGAAAAAAACCTAAGAATATGAATCCTTGCAGTCACGATTGCTTCAAATCTAGAATCCAGGACGATTGTCACGGTTAGCCACGCGCGGTGGTGGCGGCCTGTTTCCTGTTCATCACGATGATGTAATGGTGTCAATCTTCACATTTCTCTCTGGTGGGGGGAGGGGAAAGTCAATCCACAGGATAGGCAGTGCTCGTTTCATCTGGCCCCTGAGAGGGGTGACGTTGTCGAGTCGACCTCAACTGGGGTTCAAACTCGCAACCGAGATCAACTGGGATTTTGAGTCACGCGATCTAACCACTGTACTGTTAACAACAACAACAACATTGCTGAAAAGTGGAAAATTCGACGAAAAATAGTGCCCTGGTGAATGATCTCATTGTGGAACCAATAAAAGAGGGAGAGAGAGAAGCAGTCCAGGCCGTTATTGTAGTTGGCCAATGCTGTTGGAACTGTGCACTCCCAGAGTAGCCCTGGGGCCAATGAGCTGTGGAAAGGAAACTTTAATTTTACGCGGAGATGCATATAAATGGAGGGGCTGTATCGCCTGCGTTGCTATATTGTTGGATTTAAGTGTCCACGAGAAGGCTTATTCTCGTGACTGGTAGGCTAGTCAGTAGATAAGGGCTAGAGAGTGTGAAATAAATGGTGTAGGCCAATTGGTTTCAAAGACAATGCATTTTTGAAATTATATTTTCAGAGCGTGTTTGTATGCAACTTTGTCACAAGTACGTGTGGTTAACGCGGACTTGATTGCTTGAAAAAGGTGTTTTTAACATATTAACACCTGTTTTGTTTTCACAAAAGGGTAAAACCTATTCTTCTTTTTCATAGTTTGATACTGGCAAACAAGGTCCCATGATAAATTCTGGTTGGCTAGTGTGCTCCACTCTGAAACCAATGGCTCCTCCTCCCCATTCTTCCATATGATCTTTCCAGTTTTTTACCACTTTTTTTTCCAGGAGTTTAGAGTAAATAAGTGTAATAACAACAACAACCATAATAACGTAAAGCTTTTTGTCAATCCATTTCTGGACAAAGATCTCCCCGCGCCGCGTCAATCATGGAAGCTGTTTGACAGAGTCAGAAGTTTATTTCCCGAGCATGTTGAACTTCTTTCGCACCGTACGTAGCCCAACCGTGATAATCGGAGGTCGCGTTGAGCTAGGAAGCTCTCTTTCAAGGGCGACTCGGCCGGCAGACAACATCAAAGGCATTCCACAATTACAATTCTGTACTTGACCGTGCCGGGCAGTCAGTGTCGGTTGGCGTTGAAGGGGGTGGAGGAGGAAGGCGATGGGTGGGAGTCGGACCATCACATTCCAGTGATGGAGCGAGCGCAGTGCCGAATATTGGGCCTCTCGCGACCCGCTCCTCCCACGCTTGCCCCGGTGCCAGTTGCCAATTTTTTTTTCTTATTCTTCTTCTTCATAATTATCTTTTTACTATTAAACACGAGCCCGGGACAGAGCACGGACGACAAGCCCGAGGCCAGGTGCCCACGGAGAAAGGGGGACGTGATGGTGATTGGACTCATTGCCCTACTAACGTAGGGGCAACGTTCAGGAACGTGGTATTTTAAGGGGAGGGGGAGATTAGTGAAGGGGGGGGGGGAGCCAGGAACCAGCTGCCAAATATAACCATTACCAAGGCCGTAATTATAATATAAATTGGGGGAGACACATCCCCCCCAATATTCAAATATGCTCAAAATGCCCCCCCCCCCACCCAATATATTGCTATAAAATAGATTTCTGTTTATATGATTGTGGTTATGGTTGTACTTTATTAATCCCTAATTTCTGCCATGACATACAATGAAACAAGAAAAGGTAAAAAATTAAAAACTGAGCAATGTAATACAATACACTATTTTAATAAATGTTGTAAAAAATAAAATAAAAAGTCCATCCTATGTGTTAGTGAATGTTTTAATATTTTAGGCAGGAAATGGCAGGAAATTAGTTTTAAAATTTAGATTTTTTTTCTGGAGGGGGACCCCCAGACCCCGTGGAAGATTTGGTCCCCCCCAATGTTGACTCCATGGCTACGCCTTGACCATTCCACGAGCTTGACAGTTTTAGTAACATTTAAAGAATTGTTTAAGACCGGCATGGATGATGATGATGACGACGACTTTGTTGAGAGGAGGAAGGTGCAGTCTACACCCGAAATGACAAGTTTGTTCGTTGGTTACTCGAAGCGTAACTGTCGAGAAGTGTGCAGGCGGTGGAAGGTGCAGCCTACACCCGAAATGACAAGTTTGTTCGTTGGTTACTCGAAGCGTAACTGTCGAGAAGTGTGCAGGCGGTGGAAGGTGCAGTCTACACCCGAAATGACAAGTTTGTTCGTTGGTTACTCGAAGCGTAACTGTCGAGAAGTGTGCAGGCGGTGCAACTGCACTGCCCCCCCTCCACCACCACGGACTAGAGGGGCCCAGGTGTCAGACTAGGAAGAGAGAGGAGAGGGGGGGGGGCATTGGACAGGCAGCCACATTTCGTTCATTGCGCAAGAGCCCATGGTAACGCCACCGTGCAAAAATGGGGTGTGGGTTCTGTTTGCATATTTATTTCGTGACAAAGATCTATTGCTAAAGTGTCTGGTAAAAAAAAGTACGGTGCTACATTTGTATTATTTTCAGTAGTCTTATATCTCTAAAGTTTACTTAAACATTCATAATTGGATAAGGCATGGCTCTATTGTTCCTTAAGTAGTTTAAAAAAATTAAATTAGCTAATTAATGTGGTAATGTAGAATCGGATGCCCTTCCATGCTTGTTCCGGCCAACGAAGCGTTCCTGTTCCTTATTTCTGTAACGATACACGTCGCTGATTCTCCTCCAGCAGCACAAAACAAAGCGCGCATTGCTTGAAATCAATTGCGCTCAAATGTGGCCTGAAAAAGGCCGGATCTGCAGCGTATCCTTTTGTGCCCGCCTAATGCACCAATTGAATTATAGTGCGATGAAACGATGGTGTTCTCTGTGATCTGCATTCATAACGGCTGAAAGGAATATCCCAGGAGGAAGCCGAGTCGTCTCCGTGTCATTCAACGTGTGTGTGTGTGACAGCGCGACTAAGTGCAAACGAGGAGTCTCCGAGGCCCCAGCTAGTTTAAAGACGTTCGTTGTGTGAAAAATATAATAAAAAGGTTTTTACCCTTTCTGGAAATAAAAAAAAACAGGTGTCAATATGGGCATACACCAAATAGAATAGTTTTGCAAGGAATCGAGACGGCATTAACCACACTGTACCCGTGGTGAACATGCAAAAAAACATGCTCTGATAAGAATTATATGCATTTACTTTGAGTGCTGGTCTCAGCTATTGACCCTCATCCCATACTTGCGTTGTCTTTGTCCTGTTCGTCTATTTGGCAATCTCTGGTCTGACACCGGTGAGACTCGGCCATAAAGAAAGCTGTCTCTGGTGTAGGCCAATCAGTATCAAAGACAATGAGTACATTATCATCAGAGTGTGCATGTTTGCCAAGTGCGTGTGGTTAACGCGGACTTTATTCCTTGCAAAAGGATTTTAATTTGGTGTTTGAATATCTTAACATCTGTGTTATTGCCAGAAACCGTATTTTTCATGGTTTGATCCTGGCAAGAAGACGTTCACTGTGTTTGAACTTTACATTGCCCAAACGCTCTCGCTACAAAACTGCGTGTGCTGGAGCACACTCGTCACGGTGTGTGCTCTTGTTGTCCCACTCGCACCTCCGCTTAGTACGGTTGGCTACGTACGGTGCAAAAGAAGTTCAACATACAGTACACACATACAAAAGATGAAGAGCGCGCGAAGAAGCGTGGAGAGGCGCGTGTTTGCAATTATACTGAGAGACAGAGGGACACGCGGAGCGGACAATATTCCCAAGGGAGAGACGTCATATTGAGCGTGGCAAAAACAAAGTAAGTGGGCTTGAGCTGGCTGGACGCGTCGCTGGAAGGGACGATGTCCAGTGGTCCAGACTAGCGACGGAGTGGTCGACAAAGGAGGGGGACACACGAGAAGACGTCTACTGTGCAGATCGGAGCGACGAGATCTGTTAGTGCGCAGCAGGAGCGAATGCGGTTGATTTTTTCCCGCACCGCAAGATTGCGAGAGATGGCGACAACCTGGGAAGACTTGAATCTAGCAGCACGTAGCTCATGGTCAATGCTCGACAAACCAGAAAAAAACCAAGTGATTTATTTGTTCTAATTCGGCAATAAACGCAATATTTCAAGAGGCTCAATGTATGTGAATGCGAGACGGTGGTTTATAATTTTTTTTTAAAAACGTCACAAAGTGGTCCTCAAAGTAGTGCATGCGGCTTCGGAGGCAGCCGGTTGCCGACCTGGGCCCATGGCTAATGATAATGAAATCGGACCCATCCTAAACGCAGTACAAAATGAGGGGACATGCGCATTGAGAAAATTCTATGGGATTTTTTGTAATACAAATTCATAGGTGGCACACAACACAAGCAGACAAGATGTCCAAATCTCTGTGTACACAGCATGTGGGTAAACACTGTCATGCGAGTCATCTACCAATACTTCCACTTGCAAAATGAACAGCAAACACGCCATACTTCTGTTGAATAGCTTGACAAGAATGTTTTATCTCTGACTCGTTAAGTCCACAGTTGTCTCATGGCTGGCCTACATCATGATCTTATTCGAATTTATATAGCGCCTTGCGCAAGACGCTGAACAGAGACTTAACTATTTGTACAGCAGAATAGTGTGATGATGAGATGAGTTGATGAGAAGGATGGTAGGACATGAATATGATGTTATGATTACCAGCCATGGCCAATCAACTGCTCGATGAAGATCATCCAAAGCCACTCCCACCTCCCAAGATCCCACGGTGTCACAATCTACCCAACAACTGTGCACACGCTCATGGGATCGCTCCATCTACCTGGTGGACGTCCTCTCAGACGCATTCCATTCCTTGCCTGCCGCCCTCTCACTGGTCTTGATCAACGGCCATTATCGCTGATTGCGACGTGTTCTGCCCAAAGCCGCACTAATATATATTAAAGTTAGACCAGCCTAATATTCGGATAATTTTTTGGTACGTGTCATATGTGTTCACTGATCACCACCTCATGTTTTATAAAGGCATAAGTACATTTACAGGGAATAAGCAAATTATAAATAAATGAGTATTAGGTGCAATATTACATCTACATCTTACTCAATTGAATGACCAAACTCTATATATTTACAAATTTACGAAACAATTCTGGACCACTGAGGTATATTTACAAATATTTATTGTACCATAATTTACAGTGCATCGTCGGTCGACTCCTGGATGAATGCCTCCTCCATATGTGGGTTGTTGACCATACTTCACCACGCTGGTCAGTGCAGATTGGTGAAGTGGGGGCCCTCGAACTGGGTCAGATGTGACTTGCCACTGATGTTAGCAGTGGCCGGGAATCAAAATCAGGTGACTGGGTTTATAGCACAGCGGCAGCATGGTACAAATTCTTACATCTAGCAGCATCTCGCTCATGTTATGCATGCGTAGACGTGCACAATTTCTGTGTAAACATTCAGTGGAAATCTCACGCAATGCTCTCTGCATTTAATGTTTTTTTTATTTTATATAAATACTTTTGCAGCCAACGTGCTACCTGTGGTGTACAGGTTTAATGACCGGTATCGCTCGCCAATTATGTCAGCCCTGGCCGCAATTCCAACCCACGTGACCTGGGTGGGTTGGATTTCAGCGCAGTGCGCTAACCGCTGCACCACCACTCTACCCATAAAAATAACATTTACGTGCAGGAAGATACGTGAGTACTTAGAACAAATTTTGTATTAAATTCTTATTATTATTCAATCTTGACTTAACGCTTTCGTGACTGCAGGAATTCATATTTTTTAATCCTTTATATTAAGTTCGCTTGCTTGCTTGCTTGCGTGCTTGTGTGCTTGCTTGCTTTCTTACGACCGTGCAAATCTTTCGGTCGTTTTTTAACCCACTTCCCGTGATCCAATCGAGCTGACATTTTGCACACAGACTCGTTGTGCGAGACAATTAATGTTCGTGAATTTTTTTTTCCAAAATTTTACACTGTTTAGGGAAAACAAATTAAATATTTAATTACCAATTGCTTAATACTGGCAGACAATCATCTGACCCATAGGTGGCAGCCATCTCAAGCCAGAGGACGAGAGGACTCTAGCCGCCACGCATATAAAGGATTTATAGTGAAAAACTTTTTTTTACGGGTTATACTTATTGGGTCTTTTGGTAAAGTCACGTAGATAGGTTCAAAGAAAATAAAAAAAAACAAAAACCACGACGTCGTCTTCAGGAAAAGGGGGGGGGAGTCGGGGGAATGGGTGGAGGCGCTTGCGTTGCGATCGAAACGTCGTAAAGTTTTTGTTATTTTTTCTTATTTTCTTTAAACCGATCTACGTGACGTTACCGAAAGACCCAATAATATTCTTCTTCCTTTTTCGTGTGGTGTTTGAAAAAGAAAGCGCCAGGCTACAATTGTATTTGAATGTTGTGAGCCATTTCACGACAGCTGAGTGGAGTTGGGTGGCCAGAACCACGCCCGGCCGCCTTTGTCTCTCAAGTGGGGATGTTTGCACACCACACCGAGTACTAATTTGAGGCTGAGTCGACCCAGGGGAGGCCCAGTACCGGCTTAGCAATGGTCACCAGTGTTGGTGGTCGTGAGCGGGAATCGAACTCGGGTGGCCGGGTTCGTAGCCCAGCACGCCAAACACTACGCCACCGCTCCCCAACACACAAAGACAAAGATCGCCCATATAGCCTGTACCAGACTGTAGGGGCAAGTGCTGTTAGGGAGCACCTATGAAGGCCGGCACGGCACACGAGGGGGTGGGTGGCCAGCACCACGCCCGGCCGCCTTTGTCTCCCCAGTGGCGATGATTTTTACACACCGCACCCAGGCACTCATTTGAGGCTGAGTCGACCCAGGGGAGGCCCAGGACCGGCTTAGCAATCGTCACCGGGTCGCCAGGTTCGTAGCGCAGTGCGCTAACCTCTACACCACCGCTCCCCACACACACATGCGCACATACAAATATCCACGCCACCTTTCACGCGTTGTTGTTGTTGGGACACCGTTGAGAGAGCAGTACCGACTGTCGTATACACGGAGAGAAAACCCGGCCGTTCCTTCGCCGAGTGATTAAGTAGAAATTGTATTCATAATAATTCAACTCATAATTCCCCTTGCCATTGTGCGTGTACTTACGCAGCAACCTACACACGGCCAGCAAATCCGCCAGGAATGTGCAATTCGTAAGATCCAATAAGCTTTGCAACAGGGTTCATTCAAAACTGTAGGATTTGTTTCGCTTCCCTTACAGGATTAATACAATTTTCATTGCAGTATTATATTTATTTAATGCCAGGAATGTGTTGTGAAAGTATAAAACGCAGCAAATGGAGTGCGCGTATATAAGCTTCGTGTACATCGAATGTTCGAGGCCACAGCATCTGGAGACAACCGTTCGACTCGTCGACGCGACTAATATTAATTATTGCGGCTTGCGGCGAGGAGAGACGGCACTTAGAGCGACGAACATCTCCCACGTCGCCGCTAATTATAATTGTTTAGCACACCGGAAGGTCGCAACCGGTCCAAAGTTCGCGCATTGAAACAATTTCTGTGCTGGTGATCCTCGAGTTTGCAAGGCCAATGAAAGGACGCTACATTAGCACAAGATTGTTTAAAGGTGGAGATAGGGGACGGAAGGTGATTTATTATGTTTTAGATTCGTGCTCTTGTTTGGACGCGTTCCGACTGTAACTATTGCAAAAGCATTTAATTATTATATAACATTACATAATATTAATGTTATATGTAATTATTGACGGCCTTTTGCCAATCCGCTACCGGATTATGGCCGTGTCGGTCATGGGAGGTATTGACCATACTTCACAAAGTTGGTTCAGTGCCACCCACCACAAGTCTCGTGTGTGTGCGTGTTTAAATAATAACACCGGTGGTGGAAGCAGGATGCTGACGTTAGACCGGGAATAACACAGCAAGCAGTATTCTTCGGGTCTTTCGGTAAAGTCACGTAGATAGTTTCAAAGATCGAACGTCGTCGTTTTTTGTTATTGTCTTTGAACCTATCTCCGTGACTTTACCGAAAGACCCGAAGAATATGAATCCCTGCAGTCACGAAAGCTTTAAGTTCAGACAGCAAGCAGTGTTCTAACCACCGCGCCACCGCTAGCAACCCTCTCCATACCACCACCCACAGGCTGCAGCATGGAGACCGTGCAGGAGAAATTTCAAATGTGGGCGGGACACGTAAGCGCTGCATTACAGCGACAAAACGCACTGAGGTGAAACAAATGCCGTACTGACGGGAGGTGTGGTCATATGATCTGTCTGTTTTGAGGCGACCTTAGTAATCTTACTCTAAAAACTCATTTTCAGAAGCGATTTGGTCACAAATGATAGCTCAACGAAGCGGCTTATCGCGTGGACATTTGTCGTAGCTAAATACTCTAAACGCGTGTCAATTCTAAATGTGGAGGCAAAGACCTAAGGACCCGGAGAATAATCCACGCGACCACGGGGAGAGAGACACGCAAACTCCAAATACACAGGCAGCAGGCGTCAGGGTCAGGTTCGAAGCCACGACCTCCTGCATACCCGGCGAGGGAGTTAACATCTCGCCACCGCGGAGCCCCAAATATAATATGACCTTAAACATATTCAATATAATTTGGGGCTGGAAGGGGTGGAGTGCTGGGACCAGTATTTTTTATTGGAGCGGAGAGGAGGCGATACCAGAGGTTGAAAACCCAGCGGCATAGAAGCATTGCCGATCGACTGGAACGCGCGCGTTGCTGTCAACGTGAACGCGCGCACACGAACAAGCAACAGGAGAGATTTGAAAAATCTCCTCCTAATCATCATCATCAGCGAGGCGATGCGCTCACGTGCCCCCCGCGCGCCGTGAAGCGACACAACAACGCCGCATCGTTTCAACTTCATTTTGCAATCGTTTCAATCCGGGGTGTCGCCAAGGAAACCTGTTAAATGTTCTCCAACGCGACACTCATCCCGCGTGCCCTTTTGTTGCGCGCTTTTCCTTTAAATAAAAAAAACAGGCAACGCAGGCGCGCTGCGCGAAACGCGGAGCGCGGATTCGAGGTGCGCGATGGAGCACGGAGTGCCCTTTATCGGGACGAGCAGCCGCCGCGTTCTGGGAAACGGGGTCCAAAGCGCGCGCCTGTAGCAGCGATCCCTTAAAACGCAAACATCAGGGCTTTATTTCTCATATATTATGTTTTTCCAGCTCCCCCCCTCCCCGCCCCCCCCAAAAAAACTCCCTTAACCCACAAGGGCATTGCTCCTGACGCAGGGCAGAAATGTTTTCCAGTGTTGACATCTTCGACTGATGTTAAGCCATGGATATGTCGCATTATTACCGCTTTGGAAAACGCCTCCAAAGCGACTGTAGCAGAGACTCATGTATGTCCACTCTTACGTCTGACTTGAGAGACATATCCAATCGGAGCTTTATTTTTCCATGGAATATTTTCCGGGGCGAGCAACCTCCAAATCGATCGGACGTCTTTCCCACATTTTCTCGACAATGGGCGAAATATTTGACGTGTCTCAGATAACTCCGCCTGAAATTACTCCCTGGGCATGTCTAGTTTGTTCCCTCGTGTCTCCTTCGTCACCCTCGTCTAAACACTGCATCATATAATCTTTTAGGCCATGGAAATAATTGCCCGCAATTCTTGCCAACCTAGAGAATACAAAGTCGTGTTGATTGGTGATCGACCATCACCAGGGCCTGCGAGGAGATGGCAATGCTGGGTGTCACAACCCTCTCGTATACCTGGTGTGGGTTTGTCAGAATCGGAATATTTAGTTATGCTGAAGTAACCCGATGAGCCACGGAGCCACTTTTCACAGTAGAATGGACATCTGTGAAATGTAATGACATAGTCAATCTTGATTTGAAGCTTTCGTGACTGCGGGAATCCATACTCTTTGGTTCTTTCAGTAAAGTCACGTAGGTATAAAATAAATAAATCACGACATTTCGGGCGCAACACAAGCGTCCGAAACGTCGCGATATATTTTATTTGATACCTACGTGACTTTACCGAAAGAACCAAAGAGTATGGAATGAAATGGCTTTTATATGAGCCCTGCCATGATATTGTAATAATGCTTAACCAAATCCTTTGAGCTGGGCTAACCGGTGGGCTAAAGTAGTGAACTATTTGTCTTTTTCGATTTAAAGCTTTCGTGACTGCAGGGATTCATCTTCTTGGTTCTTTCGGTAAAGTCTTTTGTCAACGTGACACATTTTTTTACTGTTTGGCTGTGTCGGGTGGTGGAGGGTTACGACACATTTATAAATAACGCGATCTAACCCAAAAACCTTTATTATGAATAATATTGGTCGTGAAAGCCTACGTGTTAAACTATTACGTATGTAAAAAAATTTAATGTTAGACGTATATAGTAGATTGGTAACCCGTTAACTGTCTTTATTTGCCTTCTATGGGCTTTAACATCCCACTCCACAGGAGACACATCACTGAGTTCACTGGCAATGGGGATCATTATCCGTGCACACATGAAGCCAAACACCGGTGAATGGGGTTAGCCAAACACGGCGAAGGAGAACCCTCGTGAAATGAGAGAGAGATCGTGTGGCAAATATATGAAACGTGTCATAAAAAAAGCGAAGATAATAGCTAAACAAATGTAAGATCTAGTTAAATTGAACCCTGTTGGCACAGCATTCCCGGTTGTGGTGTGCGATGCAGACAACACATAGCAAATACATCTGGTAAGCCAGCAGTGTTAGTTTTAGCACGCTGACTGCCGATGAACCCCAGAATGGAAAAACCGGTGCAGAGTTTGAAACAAATGCTGCTGTGAACGCACGCAAGGCGTTTCTGAGGCATGAATTGGTGGGATTCGATTTTCTATTAATGCATCAATTACAGTGTGTTGTGTTGAATCCCTGATTCATGAATTGCACATGTTGTGAATGAACATTTCAACTTTATTGCCAAGCTTATCATAACCACTGCAATATATACCCACGTAACCTATTGAAATCATGACGAAAAAATATTACAACATACTTGAGCATTACGAGACCTGAGATTCTTCAAGCGCATTTATCACCAGCGCACGCACTTGCTGCCGATCTGTGCATACGCACTTGCTGCATGTATAGACAAGCCTACGTGGAAGGTATCTCGCTCAAAGCCACAGAGCTCAATGTTTCACTCTCAAAGGTCTATCGGCAATTACGGAATGTCAGAATTGTGTACGCTGTAAAGCTCTCGCAGCCACAAAGCCCACACATCATAGGCGGCGGGGGGGGGGGGGTGTGCACGACTGCATGGACTAACCTCCCACAGGGCATGGACTTCCAAAATCAGGGATCCGGATTATTTTTTGGTTTCTTTTTACACGAGCGTGCGTCTCGTGTGGTGTCCAAAACACGGTGAGGGAGGCGCGATTGGATTTTGAGAAGCCGGAGTTGAGTTGAAAGTGGAGCGCAAAAAGTGGAAGATGATGACACTTGGATGTGGTCATCTCCGTGCAGAGAAGTAGCACGCGCAGCCCAGACAGGCGACAAGGGCAACACAGAGAGAAAGAGAGAGAGGGGGGGTGGGTGAGTCAGGGAGGAATTAAAGGAGACAGACCTCAGCAAGAGCAAGGGACACGGCACGTCGACCCGAAGCCACGAAGCCACGATGGAAGAAGAGAGCATGTCTCCGCTGAGGGCCGCCGCGTGGGAGGTGCCGTTCACTACAGGAGGAGCGAGCGAGACGGAGCCCAGCAGCGGTCACACCAACGGCGCACGGAGCCTCATGCTCCTCTGCTCGCACGAGAAGAACGGACCCCTGGTGCAAGCCAAGACCTCGCTGCACCCGTCCGTGAGCGCAGGTCATCTCAACAACCAGCAGCAGTACACAGAGCTGGCCAGCAACGAGGGCTTGGCCACGAGCGACCAATTCTGCTGGGTGGGGGATTTGGGAGAACGCGCCTTGCGTGACAGCCAAGATGCGAGGCCCTCGTCAGACAGCGAAGAGGTGGCCCGGAGCTGCGACAGTGCAGGAGCAGGTGGAGATAGTGGCGGTGGCGGTGGCGATGGTGGTGATGGAGGAGAAGGAGGCGACGGGGAAGGCAAAGCAGTGGCCGAGGTCGTCGGGGCCGATCAGTCGGCGTCGTGCAACTCGGCTCCAGACGGCAACCCGCACGAGAAGACGCTCGTTGTGCACGGCCCAGAGGAGGCGAACGAGAGGGACACGTGGAGCAAGAAGATGGACTTTCTGCTGTCCGTCATCGGCTTCGCGGTGGACCTGGGCAACGTGTGGCGATTCCCTTACGTGTGCTACCAGAACGGAGGCGGTAAGCGGTCAGCCTTGTCCCTGATCACTTTATGAACACCCCCAGCACCGCCGCCGAGTCAGTTATGTACCCACGTGCGCTTCGCAATGGTCTTCAGCAGTTAGCGATAGGACTCGGCAATGATCTCCACGGCGCTTTTATAAGAGTTTCCACGGTGACAAAACACATGGGTAGGAAACTAAATGTATGGGGAGGGGGGTTGGTGGGTTTGTTGTCATCGCGCAGACGAGAGACTTGTTATAAAACTGGAGAAAACAAGGCATCATTCACTGATTCTATATTTGAAGCTTTCGTGACTGCAAGGATTCATATTCTTAGGTTTTTTCGGTAAAGTCACGTAGGTAAAAAATTAAAATTAATAAAAGTAAAACAAAATACAAATCACGACGTTTCGGAGGCAACACCTGAAGACGGAAGCTTGTGTTGCCTCCGAAACGTCGTAATTTTAATTTAATTTTAATTTTACTTTTGTTAATTTTAAATTTTTACCTACGCGACTTTACCGAAAAAACCGAAGAATATCATTCACTGACTTTGACAGCGTGCTGCTGGGTGCGTGCGCGCGCGCGTGCGTGCGTGCGTGCGCGAGTGCGTGCGTGCGCGCGTGCGTGCGCGCATCGACGCAACGCAGACACAGGTCAGAGCTTGTTGCACGCTCGTTTGGAGTGTTTTGTTTCCTTCTTAACCCCCCACCACCACACACACACAACACACACGGGGAAAGTTGCATCACAGTTGCTCTTCCTTCTGTCTGTCTGTGGTGGTCGTCGTTCAAACGGAGGTAGGTTTCATGCGAATCGAACCGCCGTGGTTTTGCGTCTTCAGTACGCAACTTCGTACGTCGTGTGGAACGTCGCAACGCAACTTTATAGAAAGTGATGACTTAAGGAGCGCACGATAGATATATTTATTTTTAAGGCAGTGCTTTTTGACGAGTGTGATGAGTTGTTAATTGTGTCTGTGCACCACTGCCAAATCAGCGACAGCATCACCGAATGATTAGTGTTGTGCCCTAATGGAGAGTGGAGCAACTTAATGCGTTCCGTGTTATCGTAGATGTTACGTGGCAATAAAAATATGCATTATTGCATTGATTACGCAACATTGAAAATTAACCATACGGGAAATGAGTACAGATTCAACTATACTTGCTGCTCATGAAGGTAATTACTTTGAGTTCCTTCCACGTAGAAAAAGCATACCATAATACATTTGAGTAATAAAATGTAAAAAAGAAAAACACCAAGCGTAAATAATACCCATCCTGGCGCAGCGTACAGGGCAGATTACTGACAATCTTACAGCGGGATGTATCAATGTATTACCTTGGTTACACCCTAACTTCATTGGCGAAGTGACATCCTTTGTTTTTTATTGTATCAGGCGACAGGGAGGATATTTAAGTAAAGCTTTTTCACGCACGCGGGGCAAGCCGTACGCCGGCAGAATGAATGTAAGAGGCGGAACCCGATTGTGTGCTCGTTGTCATTTTCGTGACCGGATTTAGCTGAATTCCATTTTTTATGCCACTTTTTTTTGTAACCCGGAGCCCTCTTGCAGATGAGACTCTGTCCTGATGAGACTCTGCCCTGGTCTCTTGAGGTCTCGTCAGGCTTAGACAATATCAAGTGGAACCAAAGTAAGCGAGCGATGTGGATTTCGCACGCAATGTGCAAGAACATAAAACAATACATGTAAGTTTAAGATCAACGACAAAAAATAACAACGAGTGGAAACAATTAACAGGGCGAAATGTGAACAACAATTATAATAAAAAAACAGAAAACAAATACATACGGTATTTAGACGCGTTTATCGTTTCATTCAGTTTTTGAAACGACTCGCCAGAATTGGTAAAGGACATCGCTCAGATTTCCCCGAGGCAACCGGAGAGCACGCGCTTAGATATTCCTTCACTCAGCGATAACAAACAATTACATGTATTTAAGAACGCACAATATTGTGTTCTTATTACAAACGAGACGAGATGAGATCAGCGATCAAAAGCGAATTTACGCTCAAATTTTCCAACCAATTAACCCAATGTTTCATCAATGACCGACCGAGGAGGTTACGCCAGATGAAGGTGCTCGCTCAGTGAATGTGCCAGGCAGCCAAAGCCACGTGGGGTTAAGCAGTTGCGCAGTGGTTAGCTCGCTACTGCGCTACGAACCCACCAACCTAGAATTCGATTCCCAGCGACGGCTAACATCAGTGGCGAGTGACAACCAAACCGGTCCCAGGCTTTCTGTCAACCCCCCCTCCACAACCCCCCCCAATCACCAACTAGCACTGGTCAGTTGGGTGAAGTATGGTCAAACAACCCCCATGAACGACATGCTTCATCCAGCAGTGGATTGACAAATGTGCTGCAAGTTTTGTGAAAATCAATTAATGTGGTGAAACGTTCTCTTGAGTTACACCATGATTTTAGGAACGCTCTCTCTCTCTGAAACTATGCTTTCCCCCATGTCTCTTTGCAACGTGTGTGTTTGTGGCCATGTCAAATGTGCACAAATGAACGAATCCGTTATGGGCCATGTAGCTGCACGCACTCTTGTTGAATTTGTATAAATGATGATTCCGTGGCGATATGCTTTTGTGTGATGTGGCACCAAAGTGCCCATCGACTCTCCGTCGCAGCTGTCGGCTGCACAAAGTTTGTGGGTGGTGCCAGGCTTGTAAGGGGCGCTGCTGCGTGAATTCATGTACGTGTATGTACGTTGAACTTCTTTCGCACCGTATGTAGGCAACTGCGCTAATCGGAGGTGCGGGGGAAGGACAACAAACTAAACACTAAAAAAGCAGATCGAAAGGAATTCGTTTTAAAAAAACAAGGTCAGGAAGATGGAAATCGATCTCCTGGTGAGGCAGTTGAAACAATGGTGCAAGTTTATTAAATCCCCCCTCGGCTCTTCTCGCCGCGGTTGTATAAATGGGTAAACCCAACAGTGTCAGTCAACTGGTGTGGGTAATGCCACCTCTTCAAAGACCTCTCGGGCCAGCGTGTGGGAAAGTGGGCCAAACTCCGACCGGAGGGGCTTTGTAAACGGCACCCTTGCGTGAAGGGCCTTCCTGCGGCAGTAGGAGCGAACAACAACAAGATCGCGTGGCTGCATCTTTGCCTTCTTGTGTCATATAGTAGTAGGTTTTTACCCTTTCAACTGGTACAAAAACTGACACCTTTATACAAGGCATCATGTTTGCAATAACCACAACACAAGCAGTCAAAATGCAAACAAAAAGAAACAACTCTGATGATGACAATGATATGCACTGTCCTTGAAGTTGATTGGTCCACACCCGAGACAGCTTTTCTTAAAGCCTAGTCTCCATTGGTGTTGGACCAGATAACGCCTATCATTATCATCATCAGAGTAGTTTCTTTTGTTTGCTTTTTGACTGCTTGTGTTGTGGTTATTGCAAACATGATGCCTTGTATAAAGGTGTCAGTTTTTGTACCAGTTGAAAGAGTAAAAACCTATTACTATATTTTGCCACTGGTAAAGGAGGTGTCTCATAGTATATTCTCGTGTCATATTCTTAGGATTTTTCGGTAAAGTCACGTAGGTAAAACATTAAAATTAATTATTACTTTTACGTAGGTAAAACATTAAAATTAATAATTACTTTTATTAATTTTCATGTTTTACCTACGTGACTTTACCGAAAAAACCCTAAGAATATGAATCCTTGCAGTTACGAAAGCTTCAAATCTAGAATTCTTGGGCCAGCTCCGTCCGTCGAGCTCTACCAAGTCTGCGAGCCGAACTGTGTCCCAAGTTTGTGCATCGCAGCCAAAGTTTCGCGAGTTGCTTGCTCCACGTTTGTGAGTTGCGTCGCCTCTAATCGATGGTTCGTGTTTTCTCAGGGGCGTTCCTGATTCCCTACTGCCTGATGGCCGTGTTCGGAGGCATC
Source organism: Lethenteron reissneri (assembly GCF_015708825.2). Lineage (NCBI taxonomy): Eukaryota > Metazoa > Chordata > Hyperoartia > Petromyzontiformes > Petromyzontidae > Lethenteron > Lethenteron reissneri. Next base: position 8,034,856 of record NC_083805.1, read on the forward strand.
CCCCTCTTTTACATGGAGCTCGCCCTGGGACAATTCCATCGAAACGGAGCGATTTCCATCTGGCGCCGCATCTGCCCCATCTTCAAAGGTTCGCTTCTTCCTTTCGAGTTCCATCCCCCACCCCCTCTCTCTCTCTCCATAAAAATAAATACTTTCTGCCATTACCACCGTCATCGCATATATATACGAATGCTGCATTGCAATGAGAGCAGCGGCACAGGTATTGAGTGTGCAGGCGGTGCAACTGCACTGGGGCCCGTAAACGGAGGGGTTCTGGGTGCCGGGCATGGGCGGAGTTTGCGGGTTGGGGAGCACTGGGCACCTTTTATTAATTCATTGTCAGTCTCTTAGAATTAAGATAAACATTTTAACTAATTATATGCGCCATCGATTCCTAATGTGAGGGACAAAGCGAACCCCCCCCCCACGCCCCCCCAAATAGAAAAGTCAAACTCCGTCTATGGGTGCCAAGGCAACACAGAATAGGGAAGGTGGACAGAGAGGAGGGCCTTGCATCAAGGCCCAGGTCAACCACCCCATGACACCGAATTGGGGATTGTATGAAGGGGTTTAAGATAAACGTTTTGACCAATTGCTTTTTTTCATAGGAATGTAGAGGAGGCACTTTTGTTTTGTCCAGATTGTGACTTGTACGTGGGAGTAACGTTTACAATGAGGTTTATGACGAAAAGTAAAATATGCTGAGGGAATAGTGCCGTGTATAAATCTTTTTTCCGTTAGTTATATATCTTTTTTACATATAACTTCTTGCAAATTGCGTGAATCATGTAAAGTCTAATGATGTTCCCGAAGGACTATAAAGATGAAATCCGGCACAAATATAGTAAAATATATGCTCGTAATAGTAATAACCGGAACAACTAGACTTTTAAAACGATAGACTTGTAAACACGACTCAGGGTTTGATTGGTTTCACGAACAGGGTAGATTCAGCCTACGGAACTACATCACTTTAAGTCTCACGCTAAACACTTACACACATATATATCATTCCCATTATCAGTTAACTAAGTAATTTGTCTCCTTTGGAATGAGATGCTAAATCTCATAGAAAGCAAACGAAGACGGCTTCAATACAAGTCTAACATAAAAATGTCACAAACGTAAAAGCTCAAATTATTTGGTTATGCATTATTATGATACCCTTTTCACAGATGTCCATTCGACTGGAGATCTGTGAAAAAGAGCTTCATGGCTCATCGGATTCCTTCAGGATAAATAGAGATTCTCACTCTGAGCTTTAAAAAAAATGCGAATCTCCTCTTTGCCGGATCAAACTTGGCTAGAGGTCAAACAGGACATGTGTCCAAGGCCCAAAACATCAGAGAGGGCCACGAAATACATTTCACGTTTTATTCAGAATTTTCTTACTTTTAATCCATGTCATTGATTTAATATTCACAACATAAGCAATACTATCTTTACTACCTTCATGAATTTCTGGGAAGGAGGGAGGCAGTCCCAAATCCAACCTCGCCTTTTCCCAATATGAAGTGGCGGCCACTTCTGCAATCAGAGGTTCACATTTTCAATTGAACCCAAACTAAAACTGGACAATGTTTTATTTTACCAGGCGAGTCCCGCTGAGCTCTACAGCTTTTTTTCAGACGTGACCTGGCCACAAATGATAGCTCAACAAAGTGGCTTATCATGTGGAAATTCATAGCAGCCAAAATACTCTCAAGTATGGTGCATTCTTGTCGGCTCCAATGCAAAGGGCGTTGTTCAGTCCCGTCCTCCGTACACAAGGCTGCATACAAGGAGGTTCAGAGTGGGTTGGGAACAAAATACCTACTCGCATGAAATATAGGAATAGGATAATTTTGAAGTCACTAATACTACCAGTGCAATGATATTACATTATCCTAATATTCTATTTAACAGGGGCTCATCTTCTTGGTTCTTTCGGTAAAGTCACGTAGAAGGGAAACAATAAAATAATAAAAATAAAAAATAATAAAATAATATAATAGATTGAAATAATATAATAATACAATAATATAGAATATTTTTATTACTTTATTATTTCCCTTCTACGTGACTTTACCGAAAGAACCAAGAAGATGAATCCCTGCAGTCACGAAAGCTTTAAATCGAAATTTAACAGGGGCTGTTTACAAAATACGTACTTTATGATAAGCGGGGTAGAGCAGTGGCAGAGTGGTTAGCACACTGTGCTGTGAAGCTGGTGACGCCAATTTTATTCTCAGCCTCTAACAACACGAGTGGCGAGTGAATAGGGTCACCCCCAATCACCAACCTGCACTGACCAGCGTTGTCAAGTTCATATTAATAAAAGTATGCGGCCCTTGCCCCACCATCTTCTCCAACCATTATATAAACGGAGTGGTAGCTCCTGCAATCTCTCATTTACTTGATAAAGCTGTCGTGGCTGTGACGGTACCACCTGAAGACGGAAGCTTGTGTTGCCTCCGAAACGCCGTGATTTTTATTTTATTTTAATTTTATTAATTTAAATTTTTTACCTACGTGACTTTACCGAAACAACCTAACAATTTGAGCGGATAACAACCGTACAAACGCACGCTTTGGCCGTGCCTTGCCTCCGCTGCGCTGTCGTTCGCCCCCCAGGCGTGGGCTTTGCAATCTGCATCATCAACTTTTACGTTGCTTTCTACTACAACACCATCATCGCCTGGGCCCTCTACTACCTCTACTCCTCGTTCACGTCCACGCTGCCCTGGACCAATTGCGACAACCCCTGGAACACGGTCAACTGCACGAGCTACTTCGACACGAGCGGAGTAGCCTGGGGCAAGCACTCGCGCTCCCCGGCTGAGGAGTTCTACACGTGAGTTGTTGTTTTAAGTGGAATTACAACGTTCCTCCCCTGGCACAAACAAACAGTTTCAACACACCCGCCACGTGTTTTGCGCGGCGCCGCCACGCCACGTGTGATACATTGCGGTTTAGGGGTAAAAACAAAAAAACGGGCGTCTTTGTTTGAGATGGAAGTTAGTGACCCCCCCCCCTTCTCAGCAGCTGAGGATAGGCGATCATTTCAGCTGCCCGTTGCACCTGTGATTAGCAGGGTTAGCTACGTACGCATACTTGTCAACCCCTTACAGACCAATTCATACCTTATTGATCACTCTGTGCCCTAATACATCTCAACGTTCATCCTACAAAGTCCCATCAAAATGGAGAAATAAAAAAATAATAGACAATTATTTTGCCCGCATTGAAACGGCTGTATGTCGTATGGACCAGGAAGCTCAATTTCCCTGTACACGAATACAGGTATACCGTATGGGTTGACAGGTGTGTGTACGGCGCGAAAGATAAAGATCCCCCGTATAGCCTTACCAGACTGTAGGGGAAAGTGCTGTCAGCAAGCACCTATAAAGGCCAGAACGGTACACGAGGGGGTGGGTGGCCAGCACCACGCCCGACCGCCTTTGTCTCCCCCAGTGGCGATGTTTATACACCACACCAGGTACTCATTTCAGGCTGAGTCGACCTAGGGGAGGCCCAGGACCGTTTCAGATAATCGTAGTGTTGGCCGTGAGCGGGAATCGAACCCGGGTCTCCAGGTTCATAGCGCAGCACGCTAACCGCTACACCACCGCTCCCCATAAAGATCCTCACTCTGAAATTTTAGTCCAACATACATACAGACACACGTGCATTACGAGAGACGGTCAACCGGTGGCAGTGTTTTGAAATTGACAAGCAGAGCGAGGTACTGCGCACGCAGCCAATTGGGATCTCCATCCACGAGTGGTGCAAAATGAGGTGGTGTGCCTTTGACCAAATCACCTGGAGGGAGCCCGATTTCGTCAGAGCACAGAAGCTAAGCAGGTTTTGAAGCTGCTATTTGTTGGACAGCAAATGGCATGGCAGCAAAATCCGCTGTTGTACCGGCACCGTATGTCCATGTCCCCACGTATATACTCACCGCTCTTTTAAAAGCTGCTCTGGCCAACGTGAAGTGAGGTCAAACGACCTCCACGACCATCACGCTGTGCGAAGACCCCCATGCACATCTGGACAGACAAAAGAGCTGCACGTGGCTCGACAGGGCTCAACGTGTCAGCTTTAACACGGGGGAGCATTTGATTGGATGAATGATGTTGCTGTGGATGCTGGTGGAGGGTCGGGAAAGGGGTAGGTGCGTCCCGGGGGGATGCAAATGTAATATTTCACCAGCAAGGTACAGTGGGCTTATACAAACAAGAAAGTTAAGTCCTCAATTGAAGCATTAAAAAAACTAAAGCTGGAAGGCGTTCAGCTGGCTCGTGGCCAGCACCGCTGAGACGCTGGGTTCAGTCCAGCAGTGGATTGACAATTGGCAACGGAAGTACAAAAGAGATGTACAGCAAATGATGATGCTGTGCATGCAAAATTATGAACAGCAGGTATCCACCCTCTCACACCGGTTCGACTTGATGCAAGAGATATTCATCCCTTGATCACCTAGAGGGCTGTGTCGCAGGGCTCACTAATGGCACACAGAAGGAGGACCCGGTCCCATGTTGCTGAATTGTTTCTGATCTGACCTTTCTCCCCCCAGTAAGCTATTTCACTTCACCATCCTCTTTCTTTCGTCTTTTTTGCGTTCCTCCTCCTGCTGTAGTCTTCTCCTCTCCGTCCCCCCCTTGTTCGTGTTGCCTCCTGTCTTCTTCCTGCTCCATAGATCGCAGTTGGGGGGGGGGGGGGATGACCACGCTCGTGCGCGTGTGCGTCGCTCCTCTCAAAGCGGCACGTCAAACACGAGCCACGGTGGAGCGATTTCGGCCCTGCAAACCCAAACTGTGGACCGTACTGTAGACCACTGCAGTCTTCGCTCCCTTCAAACGGGGGGGGGGGGGGGGGGGGGGGTGGAGAATGCCAAAACTCCACGCCGTTGGTTATTGAGCTCCGGAACAGATTGCCACGTGCAAGCATAGTAAAGGATCTGGAGGGTTGCGCACTTTGGTCGATTGTTGTTTTCTTTGCATTGCCGTTGAAGAGACGTCAATCACATTTGCATGAACATCTCAAGCGGTGAGCGTGGCTTTCTCTTGCAGTCGCAACGTGCTGGAGATTCAGCACTCGAAAGGGCTCGGCGGTGTGGGCGGGCTCAGGTGGCAGCTCCTCCTCTGCCTCTTCCTCATCTTCACCATCGTTTACTTTAGCCTCTGGAAAGGAGTGAAAACCTCGGGCAAGGTAAGCGTCAGATTCTTCGAAAGTGGGCGGGGGTACGCGCACCACAGATCTCTCGCCTCGTCCACGTTTGGCACAAAGTGATCGGCCGTTCACGCGGGATGGAATAGGTTTCGGAGATTTGATTTGTGATTATCCTCCAAGGGCAATATCCGGTTTCATTTCAGGGGAGAAGAGATTGGTGATACAATACCGTGTGTTTTGGCTGTGGGAGCAAAAAAGAAAAAATTAAAGGGACAAAACCTGGGCCTCGACAAAAATGTTAATAGGGCAACGATGAAAACCTCCTTGGGCCACTAACAGCTCGCACACTGCCTCTTAGAAACCCCACATTTCGGAATCACCTATCACAATAGTCCAGTGAGACTCGGGGACCTAAAGTTGACGATTTCTTAAACCAAAAAAAATATGTAAGGGTTTTCTGGCATCAGCGGCAAGAAGGTGAAAAATAGTAACACCTAGAGAAACAAAAACCGGCGAAAATATCCCCAAAAATAACACGCTGTGCCCGAATGCTTCACATGCGTGCAATAGTTCTATTGGATTAGCAAACATGTGAAATCATTAAAAATAAGAACATCCAAGATACAGAGCTCCTTATTCATAATCTAACAACCACCCTGGGATTGGGAGTCACTGACTTATATTGACCGTGTAGATTTATTTCAGGAACACAACATTTTTGCGGTCACGCATGCGGGAGTGCGCGCGTGTGGCTGAGTACACCCTCAACTTTGTGATGGTATCGCAAATGATGACCAGTTAGCAATCAGTTGCAGTGCACCTCCGATCACCACGGATGGCTACGTACGATGTGAAAGAAGTTCAACACACTCGCACCAGAACTTTTTTGCACGATTAAAATCCGCCCATCCAGTGGATCTCAGTAACCGACCTTGTCTCAGGGAATAATATTCTGTTAAAACCAAAGACACGATAATATACTTGAGTCAGAAAGCGCAAATCAAATATAAATGACTACATTTCCATAAATTTCGATTTAAAGCTTTCGTGACTGCAGGGATTCATCTTCTTGGTTCTTTCGGCAAAGTCACGTAGAAGGGAAGTAATAAAATAACAAAAATAAAACAAGCTTGGCAGTGTCTCATTCTTCACCTGAAGACGGCTGCTTGCGTTGTAGCCGAAACGTCGTGAGAATTATTTTATTATGTTTTATTTTTATTATTGTATTACTTCCCTTCTACGTGACTTTACCGAAAGAACCAAGAAGATACATTTCCATACATTCCAGTGAACTGTTGCCGTTTGATATCTGTCCAGTGGAGCATCGGACACAGGTTTTTGGTTAATTCAACGAGATAACACAACATGAACGGCGTGTGTGAGGGTTGCGACGAACAGCAAGCACAAACTTGAGCGAACATTTTTTCGCAGACCAAATTATGAAACGTGGGAGGCTGCTGACGTGCGAGGAACGTACGCCCGTGATATTTTAGTGGCGCAGTTTTCATGATCTCATAGAGCCTGTTTTTTTAATTGCCAATAACGTGGTAGATTTTTTATGGAAAGAGGAAACATAACCATGTCTCAATAATTATAATAATTTGCACTTATAAGGCGCCTTTCACAATGAAGCCTCAGGGCGCTGTGAATAAAAACAATAAATGTATAAAGGAAGAACCAGGCGGCACAAGCAGGGCCAAAGGAAAAGCAAATCTAATTCGAAAAATATATATATTTTTAAGATAACGTTTAAGTTGGGACTTAAAGATGTCAACACTACCCGATATCCTGATCTCCCAAAGGGAGGGAGCCCCACTAAAGGCAAAATAAACGTGGTGAGGATAGTGGACACACCAACCACTTTCATTTACAGAGTGCTAAACACACGCCGTCGTATATTCATTTAAAGTGTTCCCACAACTCCTGACTGGAAACAACGTGAACGATCCTGCTTCGGAAAAGAAAACAACAACAACACTGACCTTTGAGTGGAGTTTTTTTTATGGGAACATGAGTATGTGATTGTGTGGCTCAGACAGTGGCAGTAAAGTAAATGCAAGTCCACAGGTGAACATTCCTGCCCAGCTACAGCCACAGGCAGCTTCTGTGGTCTGCAGGGGTGCAACTCCGGTGGTGTTCACAATTCTTGACACAGGTGTGCTGTTGAAGGAGGGTAATTTCTGATTTTTTAAAAAATATATAAAACTTGCACCACTTCCAGTACAGTATACAAACTACACGTCACATGGCCTAGAGGTCGCGAATTCAGTGCTCGTTGCAGAGCTCCACGTTTTGAATCCGACGGCTGCCCTGATTAATATACTACGGTGGGTGCATTAAGCGTAACAATGCACAGTGGACGTTAAAGATCCCGTGACACCATTCGCAATAGGTAGACCATTGTGTGCCGGTGTTATAGCACATTTTCCACATTTGAAGAGTTTCCTGCAACTTTCTCAATTGGGATTACACGTAGAAATAATGTGCCGCACAGGGGAAGCTGCCGCTGGGGGGGCGCCCTGTAGAATGCGTTGAGTTTATCTGTGATGGAAGTTGCTTATCTCGCTCTGAGACGCCCTCGCGTGAAGGGCACTCGACCAAAAACGAATCATCATTAGTACAAAAATACCTCAAGGCGCCACGATGTCCTCCCTCGACTCTACGGGGTTTGCTGGCTGCGCCTGATGTTTACTGATTCACGCAACTCCCGTGCTGGGGTGTTGTGAGCAGCGACCATCTCTTGTTTTGGACTCACGCCCTCCCCCTCCTCCTCCTCTCTCTCCCGTACTGGAGTCACGCCGCTGTGCGCGTGTTTAAATCGCCCGCCCGGTCTGCCAGGTGGTGTGGGTGACAGCCACCTTCCCATACGTGGTGCTCTTCATCCTGCTCATTCGAGGCGCCACCTTGCCCGGAGCGTGGAGAGGAGTCCTCTTCTACCTCAAACCAAACTGGAAGAAGCTGCTGACTACAGAGGTGGGTCCCAGCCGTCGCTGCCTCGCTCAACTCTCAATGCGCTTGTGTGTGGGTTTGCGGCCCTGGTGTGATGGCTACAAGCTGGAGTTGAACACGCAGCCTTTCGCCACCAATATTATTATTCACGCAGGTATTTAAGGTTAATTCTAGATTTGAAGCTTTCGTGACTGCAAGGATTCATACGCTTAGGTTTTTCGGTAAAGTCACGTAGGTCACAAGCTTGGTGGTGTTTCATTCTTCACCTGAGGACGGCTGCTTGCGTTGTAGCCGAAACGTCGTGAGAATTATTGTATTATGTTTTATTTTTATTATTTTCCTTCTACGTGACTTTACCGAAAGAACCAAGAAGATGAATCCCTGCAGTCACGAAAGCTTTAAATCGAAATTTCACGTAGGTAAAATAAATAAATATTTTTGCCTCACTTGAGACAGTAAATCTAGCTGTGACGGTCCTACCTGATGACGGAGACTTGTGTTGCCTCCAAAACGTCGTGATTTATTATTTTATTTCTATTATTATTTCTATTTTTTTTACCTACGTGACTTTACCGAAAAACCTAAGAGTATTTGAGGTTAGATCGCGTAAATATGAATGTGTTGTTAACTCACGTAAAAGAAAACAGAAATAAATAAGAATTTAAAATAAATTAAAATAAAAGCAAAAAACTCACGACTTTTCGATTGCAACACTTGATCATTGATGATCGAAACGTCGTGAGTTTTTTGCTTTTATTTTCATTTATTTTTAATTTTAATTTTCTTTTATTTTCTATCTACGTGACTTAACCGAAAGAACCAAGAACATGAATTCCTGCAGTCACGAAAGTTTTAAGTCAAAGCCTTACTAATTGCCTGTGTCGGGTGTAGGTAGGTTTCACGACACATTTACGCGATCTAGCCCACAAGACACCGTTATTCCTACAAACTGGACTTGAAATCCAGAGGTCCACCGGTTTGTTTCCTCGGGGCATGGCAATTGAAACAACGACGGTGCAAGTTTCTGAAACCCTACCACCACTGCCAGCAGTATACACGGGTACACCGCATTTCGTCGATCTGCAGGTCGTGCGTAGTGGGGTAAAGTTTGGGTACTCCCACTTCTTCCAAGTCGTCTGCCCGTTGTACCAAAGTAAGTACAAATATTCTCGAAAGGGGCTCTGTAAAGTTCTAGATTTGAAGCTTTTCACCTGAAGACGGAAGCTTGTGTTGCCTCCGAACCGTCGTGATTTTTATTTTTTATTTTACTTTTATTAATTTTTATTTTTTACCCACGTGACTTCACCGATAAAATCTAAAAATATGGGCTCTGTAAAGTTCCCACGAGTTGAGGTCTTTCTGCCAAAAGTGGCATTATCGGCACTTGCAGTGCAGGGCTGCACCGTTACCGTTCACAATGATCTACAAGTTCATATACAGCACAGCGTAAATTCACTGCTTGGATGAGGTCCTCTACATAACCGTGAGAGTCATGAAAGTTATATCACCCTACCTCGCCATACTGTTCAGTGCAAATTGGTGAATGCAGAAAGTGTACACGTGGGGAGAATAGAAGTTCAGTACAACAGTGGATTTTGTTGTTGCCATACCCTCATCTGCCGATACCGTAGCCCCATAGCAGCCTATGCCAGCCGGGCGTGCATGGGATGTAACCCATCCAAGCACAAATTAGGCTCAACGCTGCTTAGCGTTCGTGATCCGATGAGACCGGGCAGAGTCTGGACATGTTATTTACGTCACGGGTAAATAGAACCGCATAAATCACCAATTATTTAATTAATTACAACTATGTACTGATTCAAAATATCACTAACAATGTATCCAATTGTTGTTTTCTTAAAAAAAAATACATCTATTTAGTTTGTATTCTTCCAAACGTCATTTCAATCGTGCTCTCAGTGCGATCTCACGCTAGACGGCAAATCCATTGGTAGCTCGCACGGATAATTATAAACCCATGTGCTCCGTTAGAAACGGCACGCAGAAGTGGATTTCAAATACCTGGAGAAAAATACATTTCTGATTTTTTTTTTTGCATGATAAATCTTTGTCACGCGACAGCCAAAACCCAATTGTGTTAAACCTCGACCAAAAACGAGGGGTGTAAAAAATATTTATTTACTTACTTATTTTGCGCGGTCATTGGTTGACTGGGCCGCAAACCTCAACTCGTGACTGACACCTGGATCCCAATCCGTGATTTCAGCGGCGCTGGCGCTGAGCCATTGGAACACCTTTACCTTTATATATTTTATTATCTTGAGCACTTACATTGTTGATATAAACGCACTGTACCTTGCCTGAGAAACATTACACATAATCCACCACCCCTCCCCTCGGGCACACCTACTAAGCCTTCCCGACACCATCCCTGACAACAACAACATCATCATCGCAATGCCAACATGTCATTCATTAACTGTTGGGACTTCAACGTGAACATGCACAGCCCTTTTGTCAATGCACTGCTGCATGTGGGCCTCCATAAACCGTTTTGGTGACTGGGGTCACGAATAATCTATACGATTACAACTATTTTTTTTTTTACCTGGTAAGGCCCACTAAGCTATGCAGATTTTTTTTCAGAAGTGACCTAGTCACATATGATAGCTCAACGAAGTGGCTTATCGTGTGGAAATGTATAGCAGACAAATACTCCAAAACGCGTGTTGATTCTAAATGTGAAGAGAAAAACCGAAGGACCCGTAGAAAAGTTACACGACCACGGGGAGAACATGCAAACTTCAAATATACAGGCGTCAGGGTCTATCAGGCGACGTAGTGAACACAATGTAACACAATTTTTGTTCCTGGGTAGTAAGTTTTATTTCGTAATTGCGTATGCCTAAAAGGTATAGAAAATGGCTATTATTCTACACAAACTTTGATTTTGTGAACATGACAGTGATCTTTTTTCGAGATTCACGATTATACACGAATCATCATCCAAATGTAGTCTCCCATTATGTTCTCGTTATACTGTTCTTGGCAGCGGCGTTCAAAGTCCAGCATATCCTGGTGAAAGTGTTCGCCTTGTTCCAACGAGTACGCTCCCATGTTCTCCTTGAATGTATCAAGATGAGCATCAAGGATATGGACTTTGAGGGACATCCTACAGCCCATTGTGCCGTAGTTCTTCACCAGAATCTCAACCAGCTCCACATAGTTTTCGACCTTGTGATTGCCCAGGAAGCCACGAACCACTGCGACAAAGCTGTTCCAAGCCGCTTTCTCCTTACTAGTGAGCTTCTTGGGGAATTCATTGCACTCCAGGATCTTCTTTATCTGTGGTCCGACGAAGATACTGGCTTTGACCTTTGCCTCAGACAGCTTAGGGAAGAAGTCTTGAAGGTACTTGAAGGCTGCCTACTCCTTATCTACAGCTCTGACAAATTGTTTCATAAGGCCCAATTTGATGTGCAGTGGTGGCATCAGCACCTTCCGGGGGTCCACCAGTGGTTCCCACTTGACGTTGTTCCTCCCCACAGAGAACTCGGTCTGCTGTGGCCAGTCCAGCCTGTGGTAGTGCGCCTTGCTGTCCCAAAGGCAAAGATAGCAGGGAAACTTGGTAAACCCGCCTTGGAGACCCATCAGGAATGCCACCATATTGAAGTCTCCGATGACCTCCCAGCCATACTCATCATACTTCAAGGCGTCCAGCAAGGTCTTAATGCTGTTGTAATTCTCTTTGAGGTGCACCGAGTGAGCCAGGGGAAGAGATGGGTACTTGTTACCATTATGGAGCAGCATGGCTTTGAGGCTCCTGGATGAGCTGTCAATGAAGAGGCGCCACTCATTCTGGTTACAGGCGATTCCGATTGCCTCGAACAGACTGGTCACATTGTGGCAGAAGCAGAGCCCATCTTGACGGGTGAAGAAGCTGCAAAAAGGTTGGTGACGCTTCCTCTGATCTGTGACTTGCATACTTTTATCCAACAAGTTCCACTGTTTGAGCCGAGATGTCAAAAACTCAGCATTGGACTTAGTGAGACCAAGATCTCTGATCAAGTCGTTGAGGTCTTTTTTTTTGGGGTATGAGTTTCTCTCCTCAGCTCCACCTCTGAAATTGTCATCTGGATCTACAGCGTCTTCCTCGCTCTCTGACTTGCTGCTCTCTTCTAAAGGCGGCTGCTCTCTCTCCGGAGAAGTGGGTACGGGGAGCTCATGGCAGTGTGGCACCGGGGCAATGGAAGGTCCGGATACGTGATAACAGGTGCATTCTTGCCAGTCCGACGTTTGGAAGGGTCCACCATGCAGAAGTAGCAGTTGCTTGAGTGGTAGTGGGTTCTTGCCAAATCCTTGGGATAGCGAACTTCATGGCTCTCTTTTCCCCTCTGTACTATCCTACAAAAATACATTTACTTCACCCATGACTAATGTGTAAGAGATTCTCGCAACATTTTTCATACATGATATATTTTTTCAATGAAATTGTATAAGATTAAAAAAAAAATTTTTTTACACTTTTAAACATTTTAGAACATACAATTCCGAGCAACAATTTTACATCTTACCTTCCAGAGTTTTTTTGCATTGCTCGCAGGTGAAATTAGGTGCCCAGGATTTGTCTTGATCCCTGACAGGCATGCCGAAATATGCCTTGTAGGCCTCACACATATTAACAGATGCTTCCACAGAGTACTTTTTCGCTCTTGTCTTGATAAATTGGCCGCAGACATAGCAAAATGCGTCTGCCGGATGCTTGCAGCCTCTTGATGCCATCTCAGAAAAATGCAGATATGTATCCACTTAGGCAGCTGGAACTAAACTGAACTGGTGGGCTTAAGGCCCCTGTATTTATACACCTATTTATATTACTCTAAAGTTCTAGAATGTTCTAGAAGTTACTCCAAGTTTACTCAGCACTGAATCTATCTGGAATGTTCTGGAAAATAGATACATTTCAAAATATCACTGTCCTGGTTACAAAAGCAATGTTTGTGGGGAATAATAGCCATTTTCTCTACTTTTGAGGCATAAGCAATTAGGAGATAACACTTACTACCCAGGAACAAACAAAAATTGTGACAGTGTAACATCTCATCACTGCGGCGTTTTTGGCCATACAGTACTTCACCACACCCGTAGCCTTAATAGACTGTTGGGGCAAGTGCTGTTAGCGAACACCTATGAAGGCCGGCACGGCATCAGAGGTGGTGGGTGGCCAGCATCACGGCCAGCCGCCTTTGTATTTACCCAGTGGTGATAATTACACATTGAGGCTGAGTCAACCTATGGCAGACCTCGGACCGGTTAAGATAATCGTCATCGATGTTGCCCGTGAGTGGGACTCGAACTTGGGTCGCCGCGTTCGTAGTGCAGCGCGATGACCCCTCCACGACCGTCCACCTGAAACAGACTTTTAGGGCAAGCGCTGTTCGCGAGCATCACTGAAGGCCACACGCACACACACACGTGGCGATATTAACACATTGCATTTGCTCGCACGCATGCGTACACTCGGTTAGCGTGGCGAAGTCTCCGGGCGTGTCTCGTCCTTCTACACCACCCCGTGTCCACCGTGTTGTCCGGGGGATGCGAGTTGCGTGGGGAATCTGAGAGGCTCAATCCCGGAATCTTGCCAACGCCTCGGCTGTCAGAATCGCTCAGAATGTTTCCCGTTACGTGCTGTTGCAGGTCACTCAGTTGAGTTTAAAAACCTAAAGCTGCATATGCGCAATATGTTGGCAATGTTTCGACCGCACAGTTCACAATAAATTTCTACAAATGGCTCAGGGCACCTTTAAGGACAACCTGTACAAACAGTACATACATATTTACGTATCAAAATCACATGTTTTCGAACCATTCATAACCCAGCACTCAAGGAGGCCACGTGACCAAGAGCATACTCTAATTGGACGACAAGGTCAAAACGTGCATGGCCGCAATCGTTGAGAATTAGTACATTTGTGTAAATTGGACAATTGTGGTTTTTGGCTGTGGTGCGTTGGTAATCTGGTAGAGCGAGTGCAGTGAATAAGCTGGCAAACCCTAGATTTTTAAAGCTGTGGGATTACCGCCTCGACTAAATACTGAACAAATGGTGCCAGGCAGGAGGTGCAGAGATGTGATCATTGGAGCAAGCAATGGAGAATGCACGAGAAGTCCAGTGTAAGGATTGCAGGTGCAACAATGTGGTGGTGGCTGTGCACATGACCTGTAATCCAAACACTGTGGAGGTGAGAGGGTTCGTGGATCGTACGACGAAGAACCCCTAATGTGTGCGTCTTGGTGCCATTACCTTGGCTCGCCATGAGAGGGCGAAATAGCAAACGTGGACTCCATCTGTTCCAACTTCACGGGATCAAGCGTTACCCGCCTCCCACACGTGGGTTTCCACCGTGCGCTTCAGTTGCCTGCCACACTTAAGCGCTCATTAATTGTTCGATAACACCACGATGCGTAGAGGACCGCAGAGCTTTGAGCAATTTTTTTTGGTTGTTGGTGCCGGCTCACGGGGGGGCCGCCTTCCCCGCTTTGCGTGCGGTTCCTCGCGGCCTGCGGGTCGTTCACTGTCGGAGCCGACGGAGCGAGCACTGTGCACGTGCACAAGTTGAGATCATCGTCGATTTATCTCACGCGGATTGGTCGGACATCTGCCAGGGGTTTGAAAAACGACTTCATATTTTACTGTGGTGCCTTCATCCAACAGTTTATCGACAAAGAGCTGTAAATAACGCGTGCAAAGATTATGGTTATTAAGATTAAACACATTTTTTTTTCAAACGCACGTGTGGCGAGCCTGATATTCGCACCCCGTTTTCTTTTTGTGCCTATCCCGTCAGCTTATGATAATGTAGTTTGTAACTAATATAAATTCAAATTAATGGTTTTGATGCGATGTGTATTATGAAATAAAAAAAAATGCCAAACAGCGTTCACCTGCCTGGTGATCTATGTACTAAATCACAATGAGTGTGCGCCATCGAGAATATTCAAGTGGGGGGGATATGTTGCCCATCAATTGTACAAGTGCCTTTTTTTCATCTGCGCAGTTCAAACGGCTGCAGCCACACGCGAATTTAATTAACAGCGAGTGCTGATTTAATCACACATCTCATTAGGATAACATTTGCGGGACTGTGGTGCCTCTAAATGCACATTTCAATGAACAACAGCTTGATTATTAGTATTGTAAATCAAATGTGCGCATGCACACTGTGCTGCGGTCATGTTTCTTAAAATGCCGTACGAGTAACGCGATGATATTGGACGCTGCCGTGGTTGTAGTGGTCAGCACACAGCACGTCGGACGTGAACTCCAGAGGTCGCCGTCTGTTCATTCTCCCGGCTTGGCAGTTGTATTAATGTGGCAAGTTTATTAAAGCCCCCCTTTACGGCCCCTCCCCCCGAAGACCCCCTAGAAGTTTTTGTTAAATGGGTATAACCGCAGTTAGTCGATCCGGCAGTTAAACAATGGTGCAAGTCTTCTTGGTTCTTTCGGTAAAGTCACGTAGAAGGGAAGTAATAAAATAATAAAAATAAAACATAATAAAACAATTCTCACGACGTTTCGGCCACAACGCAAGCAGCCGTCCTCACCTTCACCTGAGGACGGCTGCTTGCGTTGTGGCCGAAACGTCGTGAGAATTGTTTTATTATGTTTTATTTTTATTATTTTATTACTTCTCTTCTACGTGACTTTACCGAAAGAACCAAGAAGATGAATCCCTGCAGTCACGAAAGCTTTAAATCGAAATTTAATGGTGCAAGTATCTACACTATGGGAACCTCATTTGCCAGTAAAATATGATAATTGTTTTTTTACCCTTCTATCTGGCAACAAAACTGACACCTTTTTACAAGCAGTCATGTTTGTATAGACCGCAATACCTGCAGTCATAATACAAACAAAAGACATAACTCTGATAATGTGCACTGTCCTTGAAGTTGATTGGTCCACACCCGAGACAGCTTTCCTTAGAGCCTAGTCTCACATGGGTTGGACCAGATGACGCCTTTTGCACATTATCAGAGTTATGTCTTTTGTTTGTATTATGACTGCAGGTATTGCGGTCTATACAAACATGACTGCTTGTAAAAAGGTGTCAGTTTTGTTGCCAGATAGAAGGGTAAAAAACCAATTATCAATGGTGCAAGTTTATTAAAATCCTCTTCTCATGGGGCTGTATAAACGGGTTAAAACCAACAGTGTCAGTCGATCGGTGAGTCGTGGGTGTGTGTGTGGTGGGGTAAAGAGTGGGTACTCCCCACCGCCTCTTTTTGAAGACATCTGGCCCGGTGTGGAAGAGAGGAGGTGAAATAGCCTCGAGATGGGGCCCTGTTATTGCTTCCTCTTCAGTGGAGGCCCTCCTGCCAGCAGTGGCTTGAGCCCATAATCATTAATGCAGCGTGCGTGGAGAGAAAACAAAACGGTAATGCCGGGCAAGATTTACACTCCAAATATATTAATGCATTGAACGCCAAATTGCAATGTTCGTTGTACTTTGTAATTCACATGTTTTGTAATGCAATTCAAATGATAGAAAGCATGCTTTCTTAAAGAAAATTAAACTTAACATAATACACACGACAAATAATTTCTACACATAAGCTAATTGTCCCAGTAAATGAAATGCAATGTATTGATTGGTCATTTAATGTGATCGTGAGTGTACAATCGACATGTCCTTCACGAAACGACGTTTGGGGTTTTGTTCTTTGAAATACTCGGCCGCACATTGTCGAAGTTGCCTCGTGTGCAAAAGTGAGTGAAGCCTCCTCGTGTGGAATTAATGAAAACGCAACGCTTTGTTCCCAGCATGTTTCGTGCATTTGCTTTGCGTTACAAATTGCCTGATGCCATGCGCCAGTGCTTGTTAATCCTATAACAGGATTATGCTTAGCAATCCGCATTCCTTTTCCAGGGCCGTGCTGCGAGTGTGCCCTTGTCAACCTCCACGGGAAAGCGAGTAAAACACAACTCCGAGTCAAACTAATGTTTTGTACAATTTGTAAATAAATAAAAATGAGGTTCGACGCTGAGCAGTAAAATGGAAGGTGGGAAGCGTGATTTTCACCTTTTCAAACTGTGCTCGTTTATTTTTTTACGAGATTTACACAAATGTGGAGACAATTCTTCCCAGACTTAATCTTTGTCCTGAATGTTTTGAAAACGCAATTGTAAAGTTGAGCGACTTAAATAAAACCTTGATTAAATGGCAATTTTTTTTTATTTTATTTTGTTCTTTATACCAATATATAAAGTTTTGTCCTAGTGTACAGTCAACGGTCAAAACTTTCTTTAACAACACTACACTACTTTGTCCACTTTGAAAAGACCATGAAAACACTTGTGTTTTTTCAAGGTGGACAATTTAGCGTTGACGGTCGAGCAACCTCCACGACCAGCACGGCATGGGGTGGAGGCCTTCACCCAGCAGCAGATTGACAAACGGCAGAAAAAAATTCCATGTAATTTTAAAAGTACTTATGTTTTATTCACACGCGATGGTGCTTGGTTTTGATGTTGTAATTACGCATCCCCTTTCTTGATCTCTTTAGGTGTGGGTTGATGCTGCTGCTCAAATCTTCTTCTCCCTGGGGCCAGGCTTTGGAGTGCTCCTCGCCTTGGCCAGTTACAATAAGTTCAACAACAACTGCTATCGGTGAGAAAGTGGGCGCGTCAGCCTTTGGGATGCGTGTGCTGTGTTTTTTTAAATCCTTTATATTAAGTTCACTTGCTTGCTTAGGACCGTGCAAATCTTTCGGTCGTTTTTTAACCCACTTCCCGTGATCCAATCGAGCTGACATTTTGCACACAGACTCGTTGTGCGTGACAATTAATTTTCGTGAAAAAATGTTTCCAAAATTTTACACTGTTTAGGGAATTTTTTTAAAATATTTAATTACCAATTGTTTAATGCTGCCAGACAATCATCTGACCCATAGGTGGCAGCCATCTCAAGCCAGAGGACGAGAGGACTCTAGCCGCCCCGATGCCACGCATATAAAGGATTTATAGTGAAAAACTTTGTTTTTACGGGTTAATTTGTTTACGTTACATCGCAGGCTTATCCCCAATTCTGTGCTGATTGTGGTATCGTCATCACGTGATGACACGAAGGATCCATGTTTCACAGAACAATGCAAGCCTTTGTGTGAGAGAATGGCTTCGAGGAAGCGAGAGTTTCACAGTACTACCTTTGAGATCTCTTGAACACGTGACCTTGGTTTCACGAGAAATAGCGGGCGGCACTTTTCCACCCGATACGCCACTCAGAGTAATGTCCGTCGCGCGACAAGCACAGTGGCGTTTTTAATTACCGTAAGTTGGAATTAAGCAATATGAAATTTCATGTGATTCATCGCACAATCTTTTGTTAATTGTATGCCTTCTAAATCATTGCGTATGTGGAGAAATGGCAAATTATGTTGTGGTTTAATTTGCAGCCGAGTGGAGTTTCTTCTTGATTTTAAAATGTAACCATTGCCACGAAGAAGTGATTGCCTTTCATTATGTTGCATTCTTCTGTTTGCATATAAGCTACCGATTATATTGAATTGTCTTAACGTGGTAGATTTGAAAGGCAACTGGAATATGTTGCAAACTCCCTTTTAAACGAAAAATGAATCTATAACGAAATTACTTAAGGTATCCAGTGAATTTTCATTAAAATTAAAATACAATTTTAAAATACAATTTTAATTTAGAGACGAATTATATTGAAAATATGTGTGCATACGCACTAACCGGCCAATTGGATGCTGTGTAATATCACAAATATTTGCCAACCAGGACAAGCCGTATATATGTAATGCTATATGATTAGACACAATGTGACATCCAAAATACTGGGTTTGTTTTGGGTTAGATAGCATCATAAATATTAATGTGTCGTTAAACTCGCCACCACCCGACAGCCAACTAGTAAGGGTTGTCACGTAAACAAAACATACAAATTCGTGACTAGTCCAGCAGAGTAAAATCCACAACATTTACAATCTGAGTACGACGTTTTGGCAGTAAGTACATCTAGCTTCATTTGTGGAGATATCCTCCTGTTTAGTTCCTTAAATAGACAGGTAGATGTGTGATGGCGTCACTTGTGAGCCCTTCTTGTGCGAAAAAACCCCTGGATGATTGATGATATTGGTCGCGAAAGTCTACGTGTTCAACAATACAACATACAGCCACATTATCTATTTTTAGTTTTTACCATGTCTATATCATGATTCGCTTTTTTACACTTCACCGCCATTCATGCCTGGGAGTGTCAGGTCTTTTACAACGAGATAAGTGACTGACGTCACGTGTCTCATCTCAACACATTTGAAAGGGTACCGCCAATGGCAGCTGTCCTTGTGCGGCAAAAAAAAATACTCAGCACCTGACCTGCAAATGGGCATTAATCTGCCAGTAGGGGGGTGATCGTGGCTATGCGTCTACCCCAATCAATTAATTTGTGGGTATATTTTCTAATCATATCCACTAATTACACGCGGGTCCTTCTAATAGGCCTCTTCTTGTTGCAGGGATGCGTTGGTCACCAGCTCCGTAAACTGCTTCACCAGCTTCATGTCAGGTTTTGTAATCTTCACCGTGCTGGGCTACATGGCTGAGATGAGGAATGTGGAAGTTGAGGACGTTGCCAAAGACATGGGTATGATTGATTTATTTTCTCTCCTCAGAAAAAAAAAACGTCCAGAGAAACTTCCAACATTATACACATGCAGTGCAACTTCGAATCTACTCGGATGTCTCGTCAACATTTCCGATAACGGTTATATTGCCAATGTTGCCGCACAGTCTCACACACAGCCACTTTCGTTTGTCAACTTTTTTTTTTCCCATGCAGGACCCAGCCTGCTGTTCATAACATATCCGGAGGCTATTGCTAATATGATGGGATCCACGTTCTGGGCCATCATCTTCTTCATGATGATGATCACCTTGGGGCTAGACAGCACGGTAAGTGAAGCAAAGGAACGCTATGTACAGCCAATGCTGTAAAGTTACCGTGGTCAAAGCAAACTCGGAGGAGCACACACGGCACAGTCAACGTTAAGCAAACTTTAAACCATTGGTCGGGAACCTATGGCTCGCGAGCCATATATGGCTCTTCCGGTGACGGCATATGGCTCCCAGACAATTTTGAGTTGAAAAAAATAATAATAAAAAATACTTGTGATATTGCTTAATAATACTGTGTCATTTTAAAGTAAACAGAAATTAGTTTTGAAGATAAATTTCACGGGTCACGGGTCCCGTGACCAGAAGTCGCATTAAAAGTAAGACATATTTAATTTATTATACGTTAAAAATACTATATGGCTCTCAATGAAAGATATTTAGAAATATTTGGCTTTTATGGCTCTCCCAGTCAAAAAGGTTCCCGACCCCTGCTTTAAACCAATGATTAATTGCAAATCTGAATGAACAAAGATTCTGGTTCAAAATGTAATGATTCAATGCATTTAAATTTCCCTTACTGGTGTTAAATATTGTAGCGGCATGTTTTGACTCGATGGGAATTTATAAGACCAGGCTGAACGTCACAGGGCTGTGTCGATGGTGAAGGCCTGCAGCCTTTGAATGCTCCACAAATATGCCTACGGCTCCACACTATTTAGTGGCAACAGCAAATCTCGTGCGGTCGATTGGTTATTTTGCAAAGATTTACATTCAAAATCCCCACTTAGCCCGAATGCATTTTGTCGACACGATCAGGGAAATATGAGAAGACATTAAATGCTTTGTCTGCAGCAGTGATCACCGATAGATTTGTCACTGGATTTACCACAGCTGTTGCACCGTGCAACTCACAGGCGGACGCACAGACGTACACAAACGCATTGGCAATTTCCTCGCCACTTATTCTAGTGAGGAGATAAAAAATGACAATAAGCCTGAAACATCTCGAAAAGAGCACTGGGAAGTGGGTGCGCCACGCGCTTGCCTAAAGCGTTGCTTTCATTTCACCGGGCAATATAATTTTGCGTGGGGAAATCACCAAAGGGGTGATAAAAAACAAACCCGATGTCTATCGTGAACCGCCATTGCGACACCTCGTTAGATGGACGTTTCATCACAATGGCTGCGGAACGCCGAGCTCCCTTTGGCTGAAATGTCAAGCAAGCGTTTGTTGTGGTGTTTCTATCCTCCATTATTTGATGTTGGGATTTTGATATAGAATTTTTTAAAGTTCTACTTTAAGATATGAAGTAGGCACATTTGTGGATTCTTAGAAAGAGTTAGCAAAAAAAAAAGCATTTTTGTTAAACACACATGATGCATTTCAATTCTGATTTATACAAAATAATTTTTTCTTCATTTCCTGAAATTAAAAATGGGAAAATATGGAGGTGCCATTTGGAAGAAATATTACTAAATGAATATAATCAAATAAATACCTTGCAGGGTTAACTAGACTATGATGTTGCAAAGAGGACGTGTTAGCTATAACTTTAAGGATTTCACACTTGCCGTGCATATACCAAATAAAGTATATGTAGAATAATTAATATACGGTACTTAAAATGACATATAATTCCATATTGATAGAATGTAATGGTAATTGTTAGATATGTATAGAAGAGTCCAGCACACGTATGTCGACTTGCTAGAAGGTCGGCTTTTATTCACACAGCAGTTCACACAGCAGTCCACACAGCAGTTCACACGGTCAGCAGACCACAGTCAGCAGTCAACACAGCAGTAGTCCACAGTCAGCCGGTCCACGCAGCAGCCCACAGAGTCAGCAGTCCACATGAAGGGAGATCTCCAATGGACCTGGAGTTTTCCCCGGACCGATTCTTACATCCTCTCACGACCAATCTTTCAAGAACCTCCTTCAGCCGTGAACCTCTCGGGGAGGGGGGAGGGGGGTGGGAATAAAATGAAACCCCACTCCCACACATTCCACATTTGAACTCGCCAGCCGAGTCCACTGGCCACGTAGAAACAACCCATCGACCACAGGTGCCCTCCCCCGCCCCACACACAGCGATGGGCCAGTGGGTAACTTAGAGCGGCCAATTTGAATGCACGAACGCATACGTTAGCTGCGGGAAATCATGTAATTTACTAATAGAAAAAAAAAACAGATCGCCTTTCGGCATCGTCTACACGTGAGATTATTCACCCCCTTAGCCCAGCGATTCGATAAATTGTCGCGATTGGGGCCGCTCCGATTCAGCTCAACGATCGAATACATTTTTCCGTCCCATTCACTACACACTATCTCATTTGTAATGTTTTAAACACGTAGGCTTTCGCGACCAATATCATCCATAATATTTGCCATATTTTACCCCCCCCCTCCCAACACTCACAGACCCCTTTTTTTGGTCCGCACAGCGTTGCTCTCTCCATCATCCTGAACGTAGCTGCAGCATTTCTACGTTCATATAATTCACATGAATCCGAAGCAAGTGATTCTCACGCTCACAATTTTTACATTCTCGGGGGGGAGGGGAGGGGGATGAGGGTGAGGACCGTTCTCTCCATGCCCAGGTGAAACAAACCAGCCCGAGCAACGCGACAGCACTTTGCGTTCGACGAAAGAAGCAGCGGTGGCGATAAACGTCGGAAATGATTTGCCGGAGGTCGCGCTGCTACCGTGAGACGATTTGAACTCGCATTCTGACATTCCTTCCCGGCGTGATGTGTCCAGTTCGGTGGTCTGGAGGCCATCATCACAGCTGTCATGGACGAATACCCCAGCCTCTTCTCCAAACGCAGGGAGTACTTCGTGCTGGGCCTGGTTACGATCTGTTTCATGGGTGCCCTCTCCACGCTCACCTACGTACGTACCCATGCACGCGCATCTGCGTTGTAGCAAAAAGAGAAGGTCGAGGTGGTCTGCCGCTCTGTGAGCCGGGGGGGGGGGGATGAAGTGCTCACCTCGAGTGTACAGCCCTCTGAGTCAGTGGTGGGAATTTTGCATTCTTAATGCCATTCCCCCCCCCCTCCATCCGCACCTCCAATTTGCGACGGTTGGCTACGCACAGTGCAAAGGAAGTTCAACATACATGCGTACTCAAACCAAATGTACGATACTCTTAGTTTTTTCGGTAAAGTCACGTAGGTAAAAAAAATGAAATTAAAATTAATAAAAATAAAATAATTTTAATTTCATTTTTTTTTACCTACGTGACTTTACCGAAAAAACAAAGAGTATGAATCCTTGCAGTCACGAAAGCTTCAAATCTAGAACAAATGTACAATATTTGTTTTATTATTAAATGAGGGCAGGCTGGGAGGCCGCCCCTCCTGGCTACTGCCATCCCGAACGTGTTGTCGATTTGCTGCACAGGCGCGTCTCCGACAATCAGCTCAAATGTTTTGTTGCCAAAATGTCTCGCTACGGGCCCTGGTATGCACCAGTCTTCCGTGCGTTCAAACTGCAGCTCATTTGAGAGAAATGGCTTTTCGTATTTATTGTATTATTCAGCCGTTTCCTTACTTAAAAATGTCACGAGTTACTGTCATTCTGAGTGTCTGCTGTTTTCTTCCACGGTACTTTGAGCATGTGGTTGGCTACGTACGGCGCGAAATAAATCCAGCATCCATGCATGCATACGCATGAATAGAGATATTCTTGCTGTCGATATTCATGTCCGCATAAACAATCGCTTGGCTCCCCGTGCACACTCGCTCGCTCGCTTGTGGTCGTGGTGGTGGTGGTCTGCAGGGCGGGGCATACATCGTGAAACTGCTGGAGGAGTTCGGGTCAGGATGCTCCATCATCGGTATTGTCCTGCTGGAGGCCATCGCCGTGTCCTGGTTCTATGGTCAGTGACTGCGAGCTCGTCGTGCCGCGCCGGTTAACGTCACACCCCTTCTCGCGAGTGTCGGGTGGCATCCCGACCAGCCCCGGCCTCGCAGCTTTGGCACTCGTGGCATCTGCCCAGATCGCGAATTCGTGCGGGGCGCCCGCAAATGTATGAGGTTGCAGGGATAATCAATGGCGGAGCCAGGATTTTCAGGTAGGGGAAGGGGGGCAACCCCTACAGCAATGAAAAATGATGGAGGAGTTGTTAGTAAGTAAGGACTTGTCCCTTGCTTTTTATTCGATGCGTGTGCAACGATGGCGCAGCCATCGATCGAGGGTCGAATTCGAACCGCGTTGTGTGATCGGCATCGCGCTCGCTGAAGGTGAATGCCTTCAGGGAAGTCGTGTACTCTATACGCAACTGCGCACAATACTGCCAATTATGGACTCAGACTATTGTCCTATCATCTCATAGAGTCCCTGGCACGTAATAATATGCTACACAGTGGCAGTGGGGGTCGCAAAATGCCGATTTATTACTAATAAACCCCAATGATCCGATCGAAATGAGGGATTTCGATCTGATCATTGGGGGGGCACGTGCCACCCATGGTCGAGTTCTACAGCGGGCTTTTTTGATCAGCCGCAAACTTCGGGGTTTTCTGGCAATGTCTGGTGGTATACTCTTTGGCTCTTTCGCCAAAGTCACGTAGATAGAAAATTATTAATAGATTCTACCTACGTGACTTTACCGAAAGAACCAAAGAGTATGGATTCCTGCACTCACGAAAGCTTCAAATCTGGAAGTATATTTACCAAAGCCCTCCCTGGCCTCAGGGGGTGGGTGATAATGCCCCCCCCCCCCCATCCCACCCAGGTCACAAAGCTGTTGTGGCGAGCCCCAAAATGTATGAGATAGGGAGACGGTTATTTCACAGTTCTGCAGGTGCACCGTAAGGGAAACACACTCGCGAGCTACGTGATGAGTAAACCGATGATAGAAAATGAAGAGTTACTTTCTGTGTTCACCTAGGGTAACATTCACGTTAAAGTTGAGCTTGTTCTCCCTTTCAACAGTTTTGCATGATACAGGTTCCATACTGCCCACCAGGGATTATTTGTCTGTCTGTCGTGCATGGCCCCGCCCCACCAAAGCCCTCCCATTGGCTCGCGGGCGCCGACCAATGGGAGCGGTGGGTTGGGGTTGGTAGAGGGGGGGGGGGAGCCTTGAAAATAAATAAGCGGATCTTTTTGCCTCGTGTTTCTTTCAACATTCCCAGCCTTAAGGTGATTCAGCTGGGGGTGGGAGGGGTGGGGCTGGGTGGAGAGGGGAGGGACTTGGTGGGGAGGGGCTGGGTGAGGAGGGGAGGGTGGGGAGGGGCTGGGTGGGGAGGGTGGGGTGGGGAGGGGCTGGATGTGGAGGGTGGGAAGGGGCTGGGTGGGGCTGGGTGGGGTGGGGCTGGTCACCCCGTGGTGCCCTTATTAAACTCAACGTTTAACCTACATACTACACTATATACAACACGATACACTACACTTATACAGGTAGGAACAACAGCTTCCACACTGCCCACCAGGGATTATTTGTCTGTCTGTCGTGCACGAATGCGTTGTCCCCAAGTTCCTACCTGCCCACTCTGAAGGACGTGTTAAATGGTAACATTATTGGATATGTGAGTGCATTTTAGGATCGCGTTTTTTGCATTTTGCTATTTTATAGTTTACTGCACTATCCCCCTCATGCTTTTCTTTTCTTATGACCAGGCATATTTTCTCCAAAGTTTCTGTTTACGGACTACGTGGCAGCTTTGCCCATCTTAGCTGCTACAGTTTTGTCTCATCGCACCTTTGATTAGCACGGCTGGCTACGTATGGTGCGAAAGAAGTTCAACTGTACATACATGCTAAACATGACCGAAGGTTAAATCAAGGTGAAAAATCAATGAACGTAAGAGAGAGAGAGAGAGAAAAGCTGATTCAGATTGTGTATCTCGAAAGACAACTATGTTTTAAATCGTTTGCGTTTGCCATCTTGGTTCGGATTAATTCCACGAAATGAAAAAGTGATCGCCGCGTGATTTTATTTCTGTTTTCGTCCAGGCGTGAAGCGTTTCTGCGCCGACATCCACTCCATGCTGGGCTTCTCGCCCGGCTACTTCTGGCGGCTGTGCTGGGTGGCCATCAGCCCCCTCTTCCTCTCCGTGAGTTCCCCTTGCGTTGCGCACGCGCTCGAGAGCGAAATCTTCTTCACGCCTCATATTTTATTATTATATTATTTTATATTATATTATTTTATATTATATTATTTTATATTATATTATTTTATATTATATTATTTAATTATGTTTTATTTTTATTATTTTATTATTTCCCTTCTACGTGACTTTACCGAAAGAACCAAGAAGAGGCCTCAAGTTTATTTTCGCCAAAACCTGGGTGGAGAACTCGGGTAGACCAGAAGAGAGTGGAGAACTCGGGGAGAGACAGAATTGGATCTCATTTGCACGAGTGACCTGGGCCACCAAAATGACAACAGTAGACTCTCGATTATTCCACGCTCATGACAGGGAGTGCGGCCGCTGGTAATTCAAAATCGCGGTTAGTCCAAAAATATCCATTTTCCGCAGATCTCTATGGCCAAAAAAACTACCGATTGACCGGTCGATGATGCGCATGCTCAGTGATAACACTTTGCTGTCCCCGCGCAGAAGACTCCCGGCCACTTAGTGGATAGCAGAGCCACGCCAATCAGCATCGATCAATCTCCGCCCACTGTTGTAAAGATATGCAACTATTGTCCTGGAGAGGTGATCGCGTGGATTTCGAATTAAGCAGAGCACATATTTGTTCGGTTTAAGCACGTTACTTGAAATACATTTTTCCCCAAGAATAAGAATGTATAACTGTTTTTCAAATTGTTAATTTGGGCTGAAGGGAAAATCCATGAGTTGTTAATTTATTATTTGGTTCTTTCGGTAAAGTCACCTAGAAAGAAATTGAATTAAATAATAGAATACGACGTTTCGATTGCAACATAATCAGTCGTCATCAGGTAGAACTCAATTTGAGAGAGAGAGACAAAACACAGACACGGAGACCCACAGACAGACACACAAGCAGAGAGAGACAACACAGAGACACCCAGAGAGACACAGTGTCTGTGTGTCTATGTTGTATGTCTCTCTCTGTGTGCCTCTGTGTTGTCTCTCTCATTTTAGACGGCATATAATTTCTAACCTAAACCAAAGCCACTTATACTGGGAAATAAAATCTCTTACGTAAAAATCGATTTCAAATAAATCGCAATTCATTTATAGCAATGTCACATTCATGAAAAATATATATTAAAAAAATGCTCCGTACCGTACAATGGCCACCTACAAATTTTCAACAATTTCCCCAAACTTTCAAATGTCTGGTGAAATGCCAGCAATATCCAAAGAATGCTAGACAGCATTACATCATAAAAATAACGATCACCTGTGACCCTTGGTCAGGCTTGCCGTTTCCGTGTCAGCTGTGGGGAATGTGTGACCATACTTCCCCAAGCAGGTCGGTGGAGATTGGTGAAGGTGTGTTCAGAGGGGTTCCAGGCCCATTTGAGATAAATGCATCACGTGATTATAATTGTGCGCTTGTTTACTTCCCTGTGCAGTTCATCGTTGTCAGTTTTCTGACGGGATCCAAACCGCTCAAGCTGTTCGACTATAACTTTCCTGACTGGAGCATGATTCTGGGCTACTTCATCGCAGCATCGTCCTTCATGTTCGTACCGTTGTACATGGCTTACAAGATCCTGATCACGCCTGGTACCCTCAAGCAGGTAAGGAAGTGGCTGTTCACAAACGCGCTGGTGGAACTTGAGAAAAATGTAAAGCGCGTTGAAAAGCGTGCGCCTGATCACCGGCGAGGCCTCGGGTCTTTGGGCCGTACTTGTACCGAGTAGGATCCTCTGTATTAAATTTCGATTTAAAGCTTTCGTGACTGCAGGGATTCATCTTCTTGGTTCTTTCGGTAAAGTCACGTAGAATGGAAATAATAAAATAATAAAAATAAAACATAATAAAATAATTCTCACGACGTTTCGGCCACAACGCAAGCAGCCGTCCTCAGGTGAAGACCAGGTCTGTCGGGGAGACAGCGTCTGAATGACGCTGTCTCCCCGACAGACCTGGCCCGACAGACCTGGTCTTCACCTGAGGACGGCTGCTTGCGTTGTGGCCGAAACGTCGTGAGAATTATTTTATTATGTTTTATTTTTATTATTTTATTATTTCCATTCTACGTGACTTTTTCGAAAGAACCAAGAAGATCATCTGTATTGTCATCTCAATCGGATATTTTCTATCCACCGCTGGATGAAGGCCTTCCCACGCCATTGCACACCATCGTGGACTTGCGTTGCCGCAATCCACGTAGCACCTCCCCATGAGCTGATCTCATTGCTCCATCTGCATGGTGGTCGTTCTCTCCGGCATGGACCCTCCTTTGGCTGCGCTCTGATTTACATCTGCTCCACGTGCCGAGAACTTCGCTCTGTACCTGGGGTCACCGAGCCTTTGCATGCGCTCTGCCAAGGCCACGGAATGCCCCCCCCAGCATTGGTGAGACAGGCGAGCTCACTCGCCCGGTTTAGGTCTTCTCGAAAGTCTCGGCTGTTTCGCCTGGCCTACACTTTCCACGTATGACCAGTTTCCCTGGATGAAATGCGCCTTACAACTGTAAATTAGTATTGTTTTTCCGTCACCATCTTCCCTTCCAATGATGCGTCCTGCCTAAAGGTGCCTTTCTTTAAAGTCAATGCGACGTTTCTCTGACGAGTGTTTGTGCCTTCATCCACCCGTTTCCCTTTCTGTCAGAAGTCATGACTAGCACAGTGAGGTATGGTCAAATAAACCCTCCGCGTAGGCCGCGTATTAATCCAAGGCAAGAATCCAAGTCTCCGGAGAAGCCGGGTAGTGAAGCTAGTAACGCATACGGACAACGCGTAGCGGCTCGTAAGCCGTGTCAGCTGCCGTCGAATAAATGCCTTGCTGATCTCCGTTGTTTTTCCCGTTGCGCAGAGGCTGTACGCGAGCATCAAGCCCGAAGAGGGTGGGATCGTCAGGTCCCAGGAGCAACTCAGAATGACTGTTATCCCGTGAACGTGTGGCCCTTTCAAAGGGGCTCCATTTTTTTTTTTCGGTTGCATTCATGCAGTTTTTTTGTCATGAAGGAAATCCAGTAAGGTTGAGTCGTCTATCTGCTCCGCTTTGGGAAATCTGTGCCATTTCCTTCCACTTGCTTTGCAAAGCGTTTCGCATTTCGATGGTGATGTTAACACTTAGGTGAGCCTGCAGAGGATGAAGCAGAGGTAGAACTAAAAGGGAATTGGAAGCAAACTAATGAAGTAATAGAAGTGAATGTTAACTCTTTTTGCCGGAATGTATTTACACAGATATAATTTAGTGTTATATTAGACTTTCAGGTAATTTAAATGTGAGGCTTTTTTTGTTGTTATTCTTCTGCTAAATGTATATGCCCCGTTGTAATTAGAATCCAAACGCGATGTATTTTGGAATTCCGTCATGCCACATCCGATGACAGACTCGGCAACTCCGACGGTAAACAAATTGGCGGCGCTGGCTCCCAGAACCAACGGGAAATTGTCAGACGCTCAAATAACAAATTGATGCGTGCATAAGATGGACAGCCGCACATTTGATGTAAGCACACCGTTTGCACCTTGGGTTGGGGTTTAGTTCCAAGATGAAAGTAACATTCAGAACGTTGAGAGGAAATAGTTTACCAAGTCGGGGGGGGGAGGGAGAGGGAACAGGCAAGCTTTTATCTCATCGAGTTTCATTTGCAAATACAAAAATAAATCAAGAACTGGAGATTAAAAAAAGGTCATAAGTGTGGTTGGTGCAGCAAAGGTCAGCATTGCAAGTCTCTTGCACATGTTCGCATGTTCGCATGTTCACATGTTCGCATGTTCACATGTTCGCATGTTCACATGTTCACATGTTCACGTGCTACCACGTAGGTTTCGCAGTTTTGCTGTGCAGCTCTGCAATGTAATTTCGGGTCGTACCGCGTGTTGTTTGGCCTGAAGTCCGACGTTCCCCCCCCCCCCCACGTGCTGGAAGCTGAATTGAAAAAGCTCCCCAGCACGTGTAGGAAAAATGTCGGACAGTATGCTGTTCAAGGTGTGCTGTACAACCTGCAAACACATCTGAGATTGATCTACTTGGTCTTCACGAAGATGAAGTGGACAGGGGGCATTATAAACGTGTACTTGATACAACAGCACAGGCTCTTCGTGCTTTTGCCATGGCCCGACTACTCACGCGATGTTCTATTTACCCGCCGGGTTTATAGTGAAACGTGTCAGAGAGAGAGAGTTTTCCGATGTACGTCTTAGGCGCTGAGATTGTGTTCACCTTAAAGTCAGGATGTGTTCACATATTCTCAGCCAGTGCAATTTATGTTGGCTGCTCGACACAAATAAGGACACTTTAAATGACCGCTACTCTGATGCTGTTTTCGTCTGCCCATTGTATTTGTGCAATTAAAAACATATATAAACGTATATAACAATACAGTTAAGTGCCAATGATGAACATTTATTTATTATGATTTTATTATTAAAAGCCCCCATGCTTTGGGAGCTGTCAGTTCAGTATAACCTAACCTTATGTCAACCTGTCTGTGTGTTTCATGCTACACCAATGTCAAGAAGACAACCTTGGGTTAAAGTTCTGGAAAGGGCAAATACATTTGTGGTGTAAGGAAGATAACTTTAAGATATTATGGTATATTCGTGTTATATGTATAGTGTATTTGACTAAAATACACATAATTAAAAACTACGTAAAAACATTTTCCAAGGACTTTGCTGAATCTCCCTGGACAAAGAATCGTGAGTGTTTAAAAAACAACGCACAGAGTGATCTAACAAGCTGAAATAAAATATTCGATTAAACACATCCTATTACATCCTTATCATCACGTCTGCATTCTTTACTGAAATGCCAACTCGCAGGATGGAGTAAATTACTTGGAAATCCTACGAAAGCTTTTCTGTTAGTGGCCTCCTAATGGCCGTTGATTCTATTAATACGAGGCAATGGAATTAGTAGGTAAAAAACAACAACGTTGCTCTGTATGATACAGCTGCGTTTATTACACTTTCGATAACGTTCAGGTCTGAACGTTCCTTGCGTTTCCCATGCCGATTGTAGGAAACGGCGTGAGAGAGACATGATACATGGAGAAACATCGATGGGATTTGTATGCGAGCCAAGCGTAGTGTAATTGCTTACCGCTCTGTACGTGATATAAAACCAAACGTTAAGACTGTACCTTATCCTCAATACGTTGACAATTTATTTGAATATATCTGCATGAATGTTAACCCTGGTAAAAAAAAAAAATATTCAATTTATGTACCTTATAATGTTGAACCGTATTGTAAGTAAAGAATTCTATCTGGTATGTGTGTGTGCGCGCATGTACGCATGTAAGCGTGTGCGCGTGTGTGTGAAAATTAAAATTGATGTGTAACGTTGTGAATTTGCATCATACTTAGTAATGTAGTAAGTTCATCCGCCGATAAACAAAACATATATTAAAAACACAAAACGCTGATGATCTTGTGCTTGTTGAAATCGTGTTGAATCACATTGTCAAGAACCACAATTATGAAATCGGTGGAAAATTGCATCTGCTTCCTGCCGAAAAGGTTGTGTGCGTTCCTTTTGAGCTTGTTCGACTCGGTTTACCGTGTCACAGTATTGAAGTCATCCCTTTATGTGGCAGCAAATTGTAGCCAGTGCCTCTATATTTCGACGTGACCTCAACGCGTAAAGTGCAAGGAACTCTTCTCGTGAGAAGCTGCGTGGACGCACAGTAAATTGTATTGCGATGCAGTGTTTCACAACGGCGCATTCCTCATGAGCATTAAAATAACCATGTGTCGCATTTAAACACTATAATATCCCAGAGTTTGGATAATAGGATACAAAAAGCACGCGATATTCAATTTGGGGGAGGTGTGCTCTGGGCTACATCAAGCGCGGCTCAATTCTAATTTATGACCTCTTCCTGACCCCTGTTAAACATCAAAACAGGCCGGTATGAAAACCTCTGACAATTTTTTTTCATTCATGAGCCCCATCTATATGTTTTTCTATATAAACGAACACAAACAGTGGGATCTGTGTCTTGCACCAGATGGCAAGCAAGAACAAAATTAGTATAATTGGGTAAACCACAAAAGCAAATTACGAATACCGTAAAATAAATGGTGTTCATCTGTGTACACTTACAGCACACTCAAGAAATGAAAGAACATCTCCTCTTAAGTATGACAGGAAACCTTGACAAGAAAATAATATCATCGATAACTAATATAATTGCTTCGGGTTATCACCTACAGCAAGCAGAATGGCATTATAAATCTAACTCGTATCCTGTGAGAGACATTAACAACTATTGGTATTTGTGTGTAATTTGACAAAAAAATGTTTAAGAATGTATCAAAACCAACATTTAAAACGCTCGCTATTCCCTGCAGACCCAGTGCATTCGG
Source organism: Lethenteron reissneri (assembly GCF_015708825.2). NCBI lineage: Eukaryota > Metazoa > Chordata > Hyperoartia > Petromyzontiformes > Petromyzontidae > Lethenteron > Lethenteron reissneri. The sequence continues at coordinate 8,067,268 of NC_083805.1, forward strand.
GATAAGCGAGCTAAAGAGCTCATTAATTTGGTATTAGGAAAAAGTCTTGCGATGATAGATTTTTGAAGCTTGCCAGAGCTGAGTGCTGGCTAAGAGGACTGGAATCAAAATTGGGGTTGTGCTTATATTTACGATTGATTCAAAGTGGCAACAATGAAAACAATCCTACACCTGCAATCGTCAAGCGCAGGCACAGTAATAATACAACGTAAATTAACGAGAAGAAAATAACTGCCCTGTATGACCTTAAAGCGAATGAAACATCAACAGCCGATGCACGCATCTCCTACATGAAGGGGAAATGAACGATGCGCCAAAGTGCGATTGTGACCATGTAACCCAAACTATGGACCATCTTGTAAACCACCGTAGTCCGTACTCCTTTAACGAAGAAGGAATGGCAACACTACACCAACTCTCACCTGAAGCCCTCTCGTCGTGGCTAGCAGAGCCCAACATTGGCATTTAGCTCATGAACACATTTCCATATACAAGAATATAATACCAAAAAAAAAATACAAATGACCTTGGAAGCAAGATGCATTGCAAGCAAAACATATAGTTTTAAAGAAATGTTTCGTAACCTCAGCTTTATTTTCTCACGAGAAACATGATGCATAACTGAATACAATAAGCAATATAATCATCTTCCATTTCCAAAATATAGCATTAAATGTTAAATGTTGAGCACGACCTGAAGTTCGGTGAAGGGTGTTGTTGAAATGTTAGTATAGCATATATATTTGCAACAGTAGGCAATCATAGCCATACTGCATCAGTGAGTTGTATAAGGGTTAACCTGGTATACAGTTGCCCTGGTCTCCTGCACCAAAAGCGAAACGCTATTGCATCATGTCCATATTGGGTTCTACATCATCGACAAATCAGCTTGCCCATGGTGACGTCGTGGCTGTGACAGCAACGACGTCTGATGGTAAAAATGGAACCCGAGCGCGGCAGTGCCTGTGTCCGGGGTAACGCGTGGTATCTGTCATTGTACATCAAAGGCTGGGAAGCCTTTTTTAAAATCCTTTATATCAAGTTCACTTGCGCGCTTACGACCGTGCAAATTTTTCGGTCGTTTTTTAACCCACTTCCCGTGATCCAATCGAACTGACATTTTGCACACAGACTAGTTGTGCGTGACAATTGATTTTCGTGAGAAAAAAATTTAAAAATTTTCCACTTTTTAGGGAATTTTTTTTCATATTTTATTTAAAATATCAATGTGAAAAAAATGAAACTCTTAATCTTTGGTTCTTTCGGTTAAGTCACGTCTAAAGATAAAATAATAAATTAAAATAAAAGCATATTACGACGTTTCGATTGCAACACAAGCAATCATCATCAGGCAAAAAAGAAATAGCAACAAAAATCTAAATAGAAAACTATAGACAGACATACAAGCAGACAGACATCACAAGGACACACAGAGGGGTCCGTCACAGAAACGACCCCTCTCTTTGTGCCGATATGTGTCCTCTCTCTGTGTGTCCTTGTGATGTCTGTCTGCTTGTATGTCTGTCTATAGTTTTCTATTTAGATTTTTGTTGCTATTTCTTTTTTGCCTGATGATGATTGCTTGTGTTGCAATCGAAACGTCGTAATATGCTTTTATTTTAATTTATTATTTTATCTTTAGACGTGACTTAACCGAAATAACCAAAGATTAATTCCTGCAGTCACGAAAGCTCCATAATTAAGATGAAACTCTTACTCAAGAAAAACAGAAATGAATAATAAAATAAAACCGATGCCACGCATATAAAGGATTTATAGTGAAAAACTTTGTTTTTACGGGTTAATTTTTCTACCTGAAGACCGAACAAGACTTTCAGATGCGTACTTTTTGGAGGGCAAGCTCACCGTTATTTAACACGCGCACAGCGCCGTCGCTTCTGTTACCGTGTTGCCAAGGTCGATGCAATAAATAAATACAAACTACTGTGTTGTTGCCAGGTATAAAAAAAACATTCCCCATCCAGTACCCGATTAGCACCACTCGAATGCTTGCAGTGAGGAGATTGATATAATCTGTAGGCCGTTTCGAAGTGATAGGTCTCATATGGCTGAAGTCCCTATGAAATAAAGTCATGGGCCATATCGGGTCTGTGGGCCAGAGGTTCTCCATACATTGGTCTGCACAGTTACCAGCAGTCTTGCTTAACACTGCTTCTCAGAGTCTGCCGTCCGTAACGCTTATTTATCACTTGTACAATAACGCCATCCTTAATGTCGTCGCGTAAAACTTTCAACGGCTGTGCACAGACTTATCCTGGAATTATTTACGTTTTTGTAAAAAAATAACTAGGGTAAGTAAATGCACAACCAATGGCACAGCAAAACATAGCAAGGACGTGTGTTTACAAACAGTGAAAGCGGTTTCACATTGGGATGAAAAATAAATAGAACTTAATATATATTTTAAAAAATAGTCAAAAGAAATGAAGACTCGGGTAAGTACCCATTGAGATTCGAAGTAAGTATGCTCCAAATGTCACAAATATTCATGAAAGCTATCCGCAAAGTCTTGAATGGGAAAATAAATTCGCGGCCTCATGATGTCTAAGGCCAGGAGATGTGTCGTGGCATCTACTTGCAAAATCCTTAATTACTCAGGACACACGGAAAATATACTGAAGCTACAAAACTCTTGCCAAATCGCCTAGACTCGGCTTGATCTCAAGGAGATCTCTGAAGCTAAGTATGGCACTTAAGTATTTTAGAGGTCATGTCCAGCTTGGTCGCTGAACATTTCATTGTTTTAAAGATAATGTGTCAGTGGATCCGGGTGTCGGCATACACACAACGATGCACGTGGATACTTCTTCAAGGTAGGTTCCGTTTTATTACCAAACTCCAACTCCAAACCTGTACACAAAAGGCATCACACTCGGCTTCTCATTCCACACTATGCATAAAGCGTGCACTTGTCCCTAACTCCCAAAAACTAGCACCGAGGGGAGACCAGGGGATGCGTATGCATGTAGGGTGGGTGGAGGTGTAGGGATTAGCAGAGGTGTCAATCACAGATGTTGAAATTTAACAGGACCGACCTACGTCTCTGGTTTATTGACCTGGTCAAGGCCTATTATACCATCAATAGGCTCGTGCTCTGGGTTATTATTCGTGATTTTGGAGTTCCTGACCCTCTGCTCACAATAATTAAGAAACCTTCATGACAGTGGGTAGGCCTGGGTAAATCTCAATGACTGTGAGTTAGAGACATTCCCTGTTCACCTTTGGGTACGACAGGGATGTCCCCTGGCTCATGCATTAAAAACAAGTATTTCAACCACGTAGTTAGAGAAGCGTTTCCATGGCTGTAACAGAAGAATTTCCATCTGGTACAAATAAAATGGGAGACTGATTTATGTCCGAGTACAGAAAAGGGATGCTCCCTATTGGTCAACTAGGTATGCTGATAATCTGATAATTAGTTGCTGCTCACTTTGAAAACGAGTTGGAGTCTCAGCTGCTGAACCTGGAGCATGCCACCAAGAGACGGGGCCTTACCATTAGCCTCACCAAAACGAACACCTGCCTGAATATTTTATGTCATCAAATACACCATCCTCTCAACTTTCCATGAGTTATGGACCAGTTGTGGAGAGAGTATAAAAGTTTCTGGATCTGATCAACTACGGGTTGGGACCAGAGGTCTCACTCCGAATCAGTCGGGTGGCATTATCTTTTCATCAGCTGCATACTGCTGTGTGGAAACTACCTGGCTTGTCACTCCACACAAAGCTTCGTGTCTTCTCGGCCACAGTTATGTTCTCCCTTCTCTACACTTGTGAGATGTGGACTCTTCTAATGGAACATCTGCATTGGTTTGAAACATTCTGGCTGGCCTGCCTACGATCCGTCCTGGGATTAACCAGACTGCATTGTGTGAGGAGCTCTCAGATCCTTGAGAGATCTGGGCGCAGTCCCATTGGTGAGCTCCTCCGGCAGGCGAGGCTGCATTGGCCGGGCCACGTAGCCTGTGTGCCCAACCACCGCATGCCCAAGCAACTTCTGGATACAGGGGATTAAACGGGCATGGCAGAGGCTAGTGGAGAGATTGACTCATGTGGTACTGAAAGATGTGGAGCTGAGTGGTCTTGCCAAAGACCGGTACTAGCGGTGTCAAGATCTGCCTCTGTGGAGTAGGTTCGTGAATGACTCTACTGAGTATTGGAGGCAGTCGCCCTCCAACAACAAGGGAGGGTAGGGAGCGAGACAACAAAAAGCAGAGCGTCAGGCAGCTAACACACAGCAAGTCGGCAAAGTGGGGAACGCAGGTGGTACATCTGCCAGTCATCCTATTGAGTCAACCCATGGCACTTGGGTCTGTCCCGTGACCTCCTGCCAGCGAGATTTCCACACTTCATGTGGCCTCAAAGTCCACCTAGCCTGGCACAAGTGCTGTAGTGATGTCACCGCCACTTAGTGGCTAATGGTGGCTCACTCTATTGCCTAACTATAATTCTTTAATAATGAATGGTAGATAGACACGCTGTAGATTAAGTCTAGTAATATGAGTATGAAAGCTGAGTGAGATGTAGATAAAACGTGCAGGTTTTAAAATAGCTATTGTTTAAAGTATACTGTACTGTATATTGCACATCTCAGTAAGCATGCTTCGTTAGCCCGACGTCCCCTGTTTGCTGAGATGTGTATATATGTATACAACTTAAATACATTAGTGGCTCTTCAGAAATTCTAAACATGCAGGTTCGTAATAATAATGCAAAAAATAAATCTAGAATATAAGGTAGGTATAGTGAGCTCCCTCAAGGCAATAAATAAATAGCGAAATCGCACTGTGGACACAGAAATGGAACGGTATTGTAAAAGCCTCAACACAGTTTCCCAAAATGCTTAGGTGTATCTTCGGTGCTCATATGGCCGTGGTGGCGAGATGTTAGCTACCTCGCCTGGTATGCAGGAGGTAATGGGTTCAATACCGACCCTGATGCCTGTATAATTGGAGTTTGCATGTTCTCCCCGTGGTCCACATTTAGAAACGTGCGTTTAGAGTATTTGGCTGCTATAAATTTCCACGTGATAAGCCACTTCGTTGAGCTATCATTTGTGGCCACGTCACTTCGGAAAAAGAGCTATATAGCTCAGTGGGTCTTACCTGGTAAAATAAAAAAAATATGATAGTTTCGTTTTAGTTTATATTCTACATGATTGGAATGTTAACAGAACATGTATTTAATATATTGTAATGTAACACTTGCTGCTGCTGCTGCGTTGGTCGTGATGCACAAGCACAAATGAACAAAGATAAACTCAAGACAGTTATCAATAGCACCGCTTTCAAAATCTCAAAGATATTTTAGCCGGCGTGTGATGGTCCTTGAATGGCGGCGCCTCTCGTGCACCATCAAGAAGGGCCATTGCCCAAAACGTCACCTTTCAAACATTTATTTTAAAGGCAGTACTGTAGTGTTATTGACAAATGTATTGAGCTTTTTGTTGTTGTTGTTGTTTGTTATACTTTCGTGTAGTATATTTTCTTAACAGTAACATAATGGATCTGTCATGGATTTATGACATATGAATTTCCATAAACCAAAGTCACTGATATTTTCTCATAAAAAAAGTGATTATTTTGAATGTGCTTCGAGTGACTGCAGGGTCCACGTTAACTGAATAAGAATGATACGAGACTCACACATTGAAAAGCATCGATTCAGATGCAGGCGATTCAATGCATGTGTAATGCGGGCGTAAATGGGCGTGTCGGATATGACGATCCGAGAGGGAGGAGTCAGGGTCACGTGGGGGAGAAGTTATAGCGGGGAGACAGGAAGCCATCTGGGTCAGTCGGGGGGAGTGAAGAGTGGAGACCACGTTGGGTGGTCGCCGTGCCTCAGCCTGGTGGCTGAGGGGCTCATGACGGCGCCAGCCAGCGGGGTGGAAGAGAGAGTTGGGGATAGAGACAGAGAGTGGCGAGATCGCCACAGAGGCCACGCAGGGCTGAGGTTGGAGAGTGGCGAGATCGCCACAGAGGCCACGCAGGGCTGAGGTTGGGGAGATGGCGAGATCGCCACACACGGTAAGACTCGGCACCGCCAGCCAGCGGTGACCGAGCACGGAGGAACGGGGAGCAGCGGTGGAGCTGCTGTGAGAGCAGCCGGAGGGCTGCACCAGGGACCTGCAGCGGAGCTGCAGGAGCGCGGAAGGCTACGGGAGCGAAGGCAGCTGTGGAGCTGCCAAGCGGAGAGTCTCTGGAAGAGAGCCGTGTGGGAAAAGTATACGAACCCGAATAAAGGACACGGAGACAGACACAGTGGTCGAGTCCTTTATTACACTGGTGTCAGAAGTGAAACGGCATCTCAAAACAACTGAGAAAAAAAAAGAATATTCCTGCGCCATCATCTGCTACATCATCCGACGACGACGACCTTCCTCAGGCGGTGGACCTGCCTGCGATGGAGGAGGAGATCCGTGCTGGAACGAGTACGGGTCCGGGAGTCCAAGATGTCGCCGCGTCGGTGGACTCGTCTGCACCGGAGGACGCCAACTTACGATGGAGACAGATGGCGGCGCAGCTGGAGACCTTGAAAATCGTGCTGGCGCAACTGTGTGAGCTCGTCACGCCGAGGACGGCGTCGGGGAGGCCCGGTGGTGATCCGCAGGCCTCCGCCTTGCCTGCGCTGCCAGCGCCATCTGCCACGCGGCACGAAGACGCCATTTTGGGCGTGGCAGGGGAGAAACGGCGGGAAGCCGCCATCTTGTCTTCACCGCGGCGGGAAGACGCCGCCATCTTCAACATCGCGGCGGAGAGGCAGCCTTGCGCTGCCATCTGGAGGTGCCGCGGGGTGAGCAGCCTGCTGTGAGCTGCTGTTTTTCGAGGAGGAGCTGCGAGGAGAGGACGCCGACGCTGCAGCTGCTGGGGCGGGAGCTCTCCCGTCCTGGCTCGGGTGCGAGACAACGGAGCAGTCAAGTCATCGTTCGAGTTCTGCGAAGCGTCTCAAGTTACCACCCTGCGTCCTCTGCTTGCTGCAGCCCCGGGCGAGTCGTAACGATATGCACCCGGCCTTAACACACACCTCACCCATCTAGCGTGTGCCGGGGGGGGCGATTTTGTCATGTCTCGAGCGTGTGGAGCGCGGTTCGGGCTGTGTGTGTGTGTGTTCTGGATGAACGCGCTATTTGCTTGTTGCTCGGTGTCAATTAGTGTGTATGTGTGTGTGTTGAGGATGGACGGAGAGTCTGCTGTGCTTGCTGAGTGTCAAATAGTGTGTGTGCGCTGCGGCGTGGAGTTGTTATCTTGATGGCGAAGTTAATTATTAACTTGGGAGCGTCGGGTATCCTGCGCTGTACCATCTCGTGGGTTACCGTGTGCGACGGGCTTAATTGAAAAAAAATTTTTTGGTGTATTGTGCTGTGAGGTGCTGTGTGCGATGTGGTTGTTTGCGAGAGAGAATATTTGTGTTGTTGCTGCAAAGTTACGACAGGATTAATGGTGTGTTCATCTTCTTGGTTCTTTCGGTAAAGTCACGTAGAAGGGAAGTAATAAAATAATAAAAATAAAACATAATAAAATAAAATAATTCTCACGACGTTTCGGCTACAATGCAAGCAGCCGTCTTCAGGTGAAGAATGAGACACTGCCAAGCTAGCAGCTTATATATAAGCTGCGTTGGAGGTGGAAGAAGAGCGCCTTAACAAAAGAATGTGCATATGTTAATGCGCTCTTCTTCCACCTCCAACGCAGCTTATATATAAGCTGCTAGCTTGGCAGTGTCTCATTCTTCACCTGAAGACGGCTGCTTGCGTTGTAGCCGAAACGTCGTGAGAATTATTTTATTTTATTATTTTTTATTATTGTATTACTTCCCTTCTACGTGACTTTACCGAAAGAACCAAGAAGATGAATCCCTGCAGTCACGAAAGCTTTAAATCGAAATTTAATGGTGTGTTGGTTGCCTGCAGATCTGCTTGCTATTGTGCTTAAATGTACGCGTGTGATCGCGATATGTTGACTGCATGTGCTGTTACACCGTTCTGTACAGTTATGGGGTGCGATGCATTGGTTGACTATTGGGGTTGGGATTGTTATTAATTGTGCGTACCTGTGGGAAATTGGTAACAAATTCGAGGGGGACCCAAAAATTTGGTTGTATGGGTGTTTATGCACACGAGATTGCGTCTATATTATAGGTAATTGAGCTTTTTTAAAATGAGGGTGCGCGATGACGCCGTTGTGGGTGGCTCAGATGTTAATGGCGATGGGGCCGTAAATTGGCGCCAAGTGGCGTCGCTCATTCGGTTGATTGCATGCAGCCAGGAGTTGCTTGCGGGTTGGTGTGTGTAACCAATGTGTTTTGGTAAAATATTGGTTAAAATTTCCTCGATATGACTGCTGTGCGCAGCAAGCTGGGGCTGTGCGTCTATCGTTGGTGGGGTTGTTACAACGTGACGGGGGATGCGTCTTGTGACCCCCAGCAAAGGGCAGCTGGGGTGCACGCACGGGGAAAACTGGCCACGTGTTCGCACGTTGGGCCGCCATTTTGCGTGCACGCGGGGTATGGCGACGATGCGCTTTGCGCAAGGGGCCGCCATTTTGAGTGCGCGCGAGATATTGCGAGAACGCGCTTGGCGAAGGGGGCCGCAATTTTCAGCTCGCCGAAAAAACCTCGGTCGGGCAAATATTCCATCTGTTATGCCTGCCATTGTTGATTGGGTGATGCACGAGTTGTGGTCACATCGGCCTATGGCTGATGGCTGACCTGACAGCCCGGAGGCGAAACCTCCGTGGTATGTTTCAAACTAATGGGCAGTGTGCTCATATGGCTCGGGGAGTCATGGTTCAGTTGTGCGGTGGCAGACTGAACCTGGTGGGCCGGGGGCTCACGGGATTTGGAGTAGAGGGTTGTTACGTGCCAGCGAACGGGGTGACCTGGCTAGCATGGGGCAGGGATTCTCTATGCGGGTCCTCCAGCGGGAAGGGCCGCGGACTTGTCCGCTCTGGGTTAGGGCGTTATTGAATCTATAAAAGAACATTGCCCCGTGGGGGGAGTCGATGGGGTCTGGCATTGCCGGGGGATGAATCTTCCCTGGGCTATAAAGCATCAGACTATACGAGGCTGGTGTTTGTCCATCGCTGATGGGATAGTAAGGGAGGGGCAAGGCTGAGTGCTGCTCATCCCCGAAATTGCACTAGCCGAGAGTATGATCAGTGGATGTTGCTGTGGGTTGACGACCACGGTGGGGGTTAGGGCGAGTTAAACGTTACAGCTGGGGAGCGTGGCTCTTTCCACGCGAGGGTGTGCGACTAGGGGTTTTGTTGAGAGTGACCGGGGGTACATGCTGTGTACGTGCGATGTCTGTGCTGGTCCTCAAGGGAGGCATGCTGGTGGGCAAGAGCAGGAATTTTTTGTTGTTGTTGTTGTCACGTGTAAATAATGTGTTGTAAAAATTTAAATACTGGGGCATTCATCGCGTCTATTTTTGGTATTTATGGGGGTTTTCTTAAGCGGGCCGGATTTACATCATCTCCACTACCCTGGGGCCGAGTGGCTGTCGTGTACGACATGTGGATGTGCGTTGTTGTGCTGTGCCTCAGGGGATTGGATTCTCCTTCTCGTCACAGATCTTCAGCGCCTGCCACACTGGGTGTTACCTGGTGTGCTAACTGGATGAGGACTTGAAGGAGCAATTGAGCGCCCGTTCGTCATTCCTGCTCTACCACTTGCTCTTTGACGTTGGACTTGGGCCGAGCGGATGGAACTGCAACATGGACACGCACTAAAACACCACATTCCTGGGTTGTGCGCGTCGGCCGTTCTTGCGTGTCAGTTGCCGTTGTTGTGCATTGTGCCATTCTTATTCTTGTTGTTGTTGCGCGGAGGACAGGCCGGTGTTCTGTTCCAGTTCCTGATACCTCCCCTTTCGTTACTTGTGTTGTTGTTGTTATAATCATCGTTGTGTCTGGGGGACTCCTGATTGTGATGCCTTCGCCCGCATTATTTTGTTCTGTTTCAGCCGAGGACGGCTGGAATTTTCTCTACTGGGGGAGGGTGGTGTAATGCGGGCGTAAATGGGCGTGTCGGATATGAAAGATCCGAGAGGGAGGAGTCAGGGTCACGTGGGGGAGAAGTTATAGCGGGGAGACAGGAAGCCATCTGGGTCAGTCGGGGGGAGTGAAGAGTGGAGACCACGTTGGGTGGTCGCCGTGCCTCAGCCTGGTGGCTGAGGGGCTCATGACGGCGCCAGCCAGCGGGATGGAAGAGAGAGTTGGGGATAGAGACAGAGAGTGGCGAGATCGCCACAGAGGCCACGCAGGGCTGAGGTTGGAGAATGGCGAGATCGCCACAGAGGCCACGCAGGGCTGAGGTTGGGGAGATGGCGAGATCGCCACACACGGTAAGACTCGGCACCGCCAGCCAGCGGTGACCGAGCACGGAGGAACGGGGAGCAGCGGTGGAGCTGCTGTGAGAGCAGCCGGAGGGCTGCACCAGGGACCTGCAGCGGAGCTGCAGGAGCGCGGAAGGCTACGGGAGCGAAGGCAGCTGTGGAGCTGCCAAGCGGAGAGTCTCTGGAAGAGAGCCGTGTGGGAAAAGTATACGAACCCGAATAAAGGACACGGAGACAGACACAGTGGTCGAGTCCTTTATTACACATGTACCGTGAGCTTCTTTGTACCGGTGATGTTTACTGCTGACATTTCTGGGTAAAAAAAACCAAGTTGGATCTCAAGATTAATTTCACGAGCAAACGGTGCCAATTCAAAGTTTCACAAATGGCCTCAGTTCACATTCGACACAAAAAAAACACCCGATGGATCCCACCTTTTTAAAATCTACGTGTCTAAGTCTCTACCTTTTAATCTCTTTGTTTGCATACAAAAATTACGGCTAGGTTTAAGCTCGCAGTCCAAAAAAGGAATTCATCCCTGGGCTCATTTAATTTCCTTTGACGGGTATCTGTTGAACAGATATCCTGGCTGCGAGAAATAACACAATAATGGCACGGGATCATCGCTCAGAATAATGTATAAGCGGCCGTGCCTTTTGCAGGAAATTTGCTTCAAATGTGATTTGTGCTCAATCGAGAGTCAAATCTGATAAACGCTTGTCAAACGCAGGCAGTAAATGGAATGGTTTACATCTCTCCACTCGGTATCGGATGTGAAACAAAGCTGACCCTGCACATCCCACGCTAATGCCTAACAGGGCAGCCACACTTGAATTCTTCTGCCAAAAGTGGTTTGCGTCACCTTAGAAAATTGTTAGGAAAAATAAATAAAAAGATGGTTATAAATGAAGGCAAATTGAAATTATTTATTTGCCCCACAGTTCCAACAAATTTGAAACGACACATTTGATACGTTATTCAATATTGATATTTAATTTCCTCCCCTTTTTTGTACAACAAAATATTATTTCGTTCATATTTTAATGTCAGGAATTTATCCGTGGAAAAAGCAGATATTTTCAAATGCCCGTGAAAAAAATGTTGGGCGTTGTTGATTCAATGCCCAACAATAAAACACATTTAATTCTGAAAAGTATACACATTTATCCACAGCGTTGTAAACGCTCGGTGATTGAATCTGCTTTATTATATGCTATCTGCTACTTTTGATTTATTAACTCTGTTGATTTTTTTTAAGTGCTCGATAATATCAAATGTGCAATTTTTCCCTTTTCAAAAACTTTGACAAAACAAGCTGCCATCACGAGTTTAACAGCGCTTGCCCAATCCACTTACGCCAATTTTTCACAAGACAATATCAATTGAAAACAGTAGCACGGAGGATCTAGTTGCATCGAATGTATTGGTATTCGACATTTTTCAGGGTTCTTATCCCGCTAATAAACATTCACGTACATCCTGCGTCTCATCATCATCATCAGCCACAATTGAGCCACTTCTGGATGGAAGGGCGCCACAGTGGCGAGACATTAAATATCTTAGCCTGGTATATATTTGGAATTTGCATGTTCTGCCCGTGGTCGCGTGGATTTTTCTCCGGGTCTTCCAGTTTTCCCCTCCACATTTAGAACCAAATACTAAGGTTTTCGGTAAAGTCACGTACGTAAAAAATTAAAATTATTTTTTTTACCTACGTAACTTTACCGAAAACCTAAGAATATGAATCCTTGCAGTCACGAAAGCTTCAAATCTAGAATTTGAATCAACATCGCGTGTTCCCAGTATTTGGCTGCAATACATTTCCACTCGAAAAGCCACTTCGTTGAGCTATCATTTGTGATGACCAGGTCGCTTGAAAAAATAACCATAGAACTCAGTGCGTCTTACCTGGTAAAATAAAAATAGTTTTAATAGTCTTCTTGGTTCTTTCGGTAAAGTCACGTAGAAGGAAAATAATAAAATAATAAAAATAAAACATAATAAAATGCAATTCTCACGACGTTTCGGCCACAACGTAAGCAGCCATTCTCATTCTTCACCTGAGGACGGCTGCTTGCATTGTGGCCGAAACGTCGTGAGAATTATTTTATAATGTTTTATTTTATTATTTTATTATTTTCCTTCTACGTGACTTTACCGAAAGAACCAAGAAGATGAATTCCTGCAGTCACGAAAGCTTTAAATCGAAGTTTTAATAGTTTTAAGCCTCCACCCCAAGCCGTTACAATCCCTCAGTCCCGCACAACAACACTCCATCTAGTTTCAGGCATACGAGTTGAACTCGTCGATTTTTCTCTCAGGAATGTTCCGTCCTTTGGCTGCCAGTCCATCATTAGTCTCAACCACGAGCCCTCATCACCTCCAGCAATGTGCCCTGCCCAAGGCCACTTACGTTTCCGACGTATTCGAACATCATAGCACAAGTATTGTCTCCTGCACAATACAGCTGCTGCTTTGGGCACATTGGTATGTTGTGTTTTCATTGTTAAGTTCAGTTTTCCAAAAAGCAGTCAAACCTGGTCTCGCCTGACTTTTTACTTCATCATGTTGATTCTGGTCCTCCTTCAGTTATCGTCCTCGCTACACGTACGGTACTATGATACGTGTTTTCAGTCCGTTTGTGTCCCTCCAACGGGTATGTTATACATTTGAACGTATTGGCGGAACACAGGTGCACGGAATTAAAAAAGCACGTGTTTTTCGCAATGATAAAAATAAAATTCCCGCGATTCGTAACCCTGGTCAGAGAATCTTGCAGGGCGCGTCAAAATCCGTTTTTGCAAAGTTGAAGAAGCCAAAAGACGAACGTCTTTTTAAATTTTTATTTGAGACTCTTTTTTCTGAGGACCGGCGTGTGTTTTGCCGCACCGGTGTACCGCCAATACTTCCATTTGGTTTACAAAACGTTGTTGCTCGTCAATTAAAATTTTTGCTCAAATGTATCCGGAGCCCGCCTTTGCAGCCTTCTCGAATACGTTGTCCATCATCTCCTGGAATAGAAACAGCTGCATTGAAAATTGCACGACAAAAATATCGAAGTACATATTCACACGCGAGTCAAGCAAAGTTATCCACGGCCTCATTAGAAGATGACGTTGACAAAAAGGCATTGGAGTAATGAAACCGTAAACATAAAGAGAGAAGATATTAACCATCTCTGATTGGCTGTCGACATAGCCATGATGTCAGTCAATAGAATCCCTGTACACATATTTGTCCTGTACAAAACAAAGACACACAGTATAGCCTTAACAGACTGTGGAGGAAAGTGCTGTTAGCGAGCACCTATGAAGGCCAGCACAGCACACGAGGGGGTGGCTGACAGCACTACGCCCGGCCGCCTTTGTCTCCCCAGTGGCGATGTTTACACACCGCACCAGGTACTCATCTGAGGCTGAGTCGACATAGGGGAAGCAGATGACTGGTTCAGATAAACGTCAATGGTGTTGGCCGTGAGCAGAAATCGAACTCGGGTCACTGGGTTCGTAGCGCAATGCGCTACCTGCTACACTACCGCTCCTCACTTCATCCTGTACGCACACACATATACAGCCGCGTCGGGTTAGAATATATTTCATCTACACATATCTGGAGCACGCTGAAGAAGGCATGTTTCAAAGTGTTCTGTATTAAAAGCAAAAGACGCTGCTGAGCTGTTTGGCACAGAGACGTTGCTATGCTCTTTGGAGCTGTGAGCAGCAAATCTCCTCCTCTGTCGGTCACAGATATTCGGTGAGCTCACGAACGCAAAACTCCAGACCAGGTGACCCGACCGCATACAAGGGAGCTACTTCTGTTATCGTTAGACGCGTGCGCAAAAATGGGAGCGTGCTCGCCGTTTGCTTTGGTTTATATACAAACTAGCTGTACTACCCGGCTTCGCCCGGGACTTGGATCCACCACGCCCGGCCGCCTTTGTCTCCCCAGTGGCGATGTTCACACACCACAGCAGTTCTCACTTGCCGTGCAAACAATAAATGCATTATTGAGCTCCCCATCCCCGCCCCTAAAAAAAACAAAAGTGTATTTTCATAATTTTTGCATGGTGTACAATCTGGAAAGTACCCACATGGCGAATTTCAAGTTTGTTGCATGTCGGGAAGTACGCTAAACATTTTGAACAGATACACATATCCACAACTTTGCCTTTTACACATATATATGGAGATAATGTCTTACCGAATGAGATAATATTTTCACAGAAAATGCACACTTTCGTCGATACGTTGGTGAGGTTTTCAGGCAATGACTTTCCTGCACAAAAAGAAAGACCTGCCGTAAAGGAGGAGGACCTTTGCTTGCACACCCCTGCCAATGCATTGTCGCAGCAGCAACAGCAGCAACAGCAACAACAGCAAAAACCGATGCTGCTTCGTAGTTTGACCGGACACCCTGCGCGGCACATTACAGACACATGCCGAAGCGGTGAGAATATTGCAGGAGAACAAAGTCGGTGCACACCGTGCTGCCTTTCATGTTGTTGTGCCCCGAAATGCTTGCACATGCTAATGAATGCCCCCCCCCCCCGCCTACCCCTGCTAAATGACTTATTTATAATTATTTAACACCCCCCAACAAAGGGTCAGAGTGCACTGGCCGAATAATAAAATTTGGTTGCTGAGCATGTGCCTTTATTAATTTATTTATTTGCTTGCCAAAAAAGCTTTTATCCTTTAAATCGTATCGGGGAGGGAGGGGGGATGTTAACGCCAGCCCCCGGCATCTCTTCTTCGTCACCTTTTTGACACACATCGTCCGTGGTGCACATCTTGCGTGAGTGTTTACTAAGCACAGCACTCTATTTTCTAGGTTTGCACTCAAAGAAGAAAAAAACTTTTACAGTTTTGCATTCAAGGATCAATATTAAGGTTTTTGTAATGCACCTGCACAGCCGAAACACACACACACATCTAAAGAGACCTGCAATGTTGTTTATTTGAGTTCACCAGATTGATTTGTGTAGTGCAAGCAAAAAAACTGTCAAACCACTGTGCCACTGCTCTCAAAATAAGTCTAGCGTGTGTAATCAAATAACAACAATAATTTAGTGGAAGTATGATCATTTTGATGATGATATAATACTGTGGCATATCCAGCTATAGAAGCCAGAAGAGCATCTTAATAACTACTCCAAAGACGTCTGCTTCAAATGTCGTGCACATGTTGAATGCATGCACCTGCTACCAGTAAGCTATTGTGTCTTCTCACACTTAGGGTAAAATATAGATTAAATAAACCACCTGCATAATGATCCTTTCGACACTGCGTCGTTCTTTGTGTTACGTAAGTTTACCCGCAGAGCTCACACAACACTATATAGCTGAGTAGGAGCAGTAAGTGCCATGTACCCATAAGAAAGAGAACACTTACACCACTGAGTCTGGTTGTAACCATGGCATTTTGCATAAAATATATGAAAACACTGTCTTCATGCCTGCCGTTATCAATGTAATAAAATCACGATTTAGATTGTTACTTATAATGACTTACATTGTCTAGAAAATCTACGGCCATATGTATATTTAACGCACATCCAAAGGTCGAGACAAATATCCTCCTATAGCCTTTAACTGTCTGTTGGTGCAAGAGCTGTTAGTGAGCACCTATTAAGGCCGGCACGGCACATGCCCTGTCGCTTTTGTTTCCCTCGTGCTGATGTTTACACATTGAATACGATACTCATGTTAGTCCAAGTCGACCTGACCCCGAACCTGTTCATATATTCCCGACTGATGTTGGCTGTGAGCGGGAATCGAACTCATCCTGCTGGGTTCTTAGCGCAGTGCGCTAACCACGACACTACCACTCCCCACGTAGCGTGCATGCACGCGCAAGCCACAAATACGGGAGCTTAGACAGAGCGCTATTGTTGAAAATGTTAAAGTCTGCTACTTTTGTGATCATCTGAGGCTGCACTTTATGGCAATAACATCTATCTGTAAAAGATAAGACGTTGGGCGCTGTTTATAAGCCGCAAAGTCCTTTAGCTGATTTTTTTAGCAAATAACCTGTTCCAATATCAGCCGGTGCAGCATCGTGAGTGCCGCTTGCGTGCTAATCCTATCAAGTGCGCCCGCAAAATAGGAACTGTTATCTCGTTAGAAGAGAGGGGGGGCTTTTGATATTTGTGTTGCATCTCTCCTCGCAATCTGCCGAGGAGTTATTTAGAGGATATCGTATATTTACGGGGAAAAAATTGGGAGAGGGAGGGAGGAGTGGCCGAGGAAACTTTTCTTTGACATTTGAGTTGCGTTGAGCCTCGGAAAAGCCAATCGATGAAGAGATAATTTCGTGCAAACAGCGCTGACCCTCGTCTCTGACCTCTGCAATTTCTCTTTTGCCTGCATCGTTGGAGTATTACTTATGCTCGCAATTCAAGGGGCTAGTATTTGTTATAAGAGATTGTCATTGCACGATAATAGCCGCGGTAATGGATGCGTTTCATTTCCTGTCACGTTTGTAGAAAAGCAGAACAGTTTAGTCTTACATATCAACACATTTTTTCTGATTTTCCCTTCCTCGCTTTTACTTTCCCATTTTGTACTTGCTTTAAAACAAATTAAATGCAATTTTCCTTAAATTTTCTAAAGTTTGTTGCATTTTCCTACTTGGCTTTGTCGCTGTCAATTTACTTTGCCAAGATTACGTCGAATGATCTCATTCTTCAGAAAAATTCAAGAGGAAAAAAATAATTCTCTATTTACGATTAATTCAGTCAGCCGTGCGTTTGATGAGTGATACAATTTTGGAAAACACCCGTTTTTAGCCTCTATTTGCTTTGGTAACGTGTTATGTCAATAATGGAAAGATAAACTGCAAACACAGTACAAATTAAACCTAGAGCAAATGCATTACGTCATCGGCATCAGCTATGTTATATTCGCTGCTGGATGACGGTATTCCCAAGTCATCGCCATTCTCACAGTGTACCGATGCAACAATACAATAACAACCGCCATTCGCCACTTAGTGGCTTTGACGTCACCACGATGCTTGTGCCAGGCTATGTGCACCTTGAGGCCACGTGAAGTGTCGAACGCCCATTGGCAGGAGGTCACGGGGCAGACCCAGGTGCCACGGGTCGACTGACTGAGATGACTGGCTGATGCACCACCTGTGCCCCCTATTGTGCCAACTTGCTGTGCTTTAGCCACCCGGCACTCTGCTCGTTGTTGTGAGCGTCGCTCCTCCGCCCTCCGTTGTTGTTGGAGGGCGACTGCCTTCAACTGCCCAGTAGCAGTGGTCTTCACGAGCCTCTTCCACAGAGGCCGATCTTGACACCGCTGGTACCAGTCATAGGCAAGTCCACTCAGCTCCACATCCTCCTGTACCACATCACTCCATCTCTTCTTTAACCGGTGCCACGCCTGTTTTCGCCCCCTCGATCCGGGCGAATAAAAGCTGTTTCGGCATGCGGTGGCTGGGCATGCGGGCTACATGGCCCAGCCAACGCAGCCTTGCCTGCCAGAGGAGTTCACCGATGGGACTTTGTCCAGATCTTAAACCCAGGATTGATATATTACATTGCATGATTAAAACTACCAAATTGTAGGTGTACTGTACACAAATACATTCTTATTCTCTTTTAGGTGTAATTTACAATTTAATTAAATGCCTTGGAATTGTTTAACATTTTCACATACTGTACTTAAAAAAGTCAAAAGGTTTACAAAACGAATTCTTCCAAGTGCATAAACATACATCGTTTTCGCAACTGTCTTGATTCCTAACGCCAATTATTTGATTTCTTACAGCAGTCAGGGTTTGGTATACAAATGTAACTTCAAAATAAGCCAAGTAGTGCACTACAATAAGTTGGTTAGATTTTTAGCTAAATAAAATATTGAAGAATATAATATCACTCGACGATTATAATAAAAACACATATCCACTAACTTACATGTATAGAATCAAACACTCTCAGGGCTATTTCCTTCATTCAGGATTTGTTGTTGTATTAAAAAACCCAGGATAGTGTAAAAGGGAATACAGTAGAATTAATAATAAGTTTTTATACAATTAATGCTATTTTGAAAAAAAAAAAATCACGAGCAGATCATTTTGGAAAATGTTCTAAAGGTAGCTCCTATAAAGATGAGTTCTGTACATGCAGTTAGGAAAAGCGATTTGCACTCTGAGATGCATTGCCATACTAGCGAAGAAACCGACTCCACAAGGGCTGTACGAGCCTTCACTGCGTAACTTTTTTTGGTTTGTTTTATTTTGTACATATTAAACACAGTGCTTCGCGTCCAGTAATATTCTGCAGAAATCTGAGACAGCTCTCAATATGTGAAATGTATATAAAGCATAATAAACCACGATTTATCCACTGCTGGACTATGTAAGCTGTCGCCATCTCTCACAATCTTGTGATGCAGCAATCCATCTCGTGCCTGCTGTACGTGAGCTGCTACATGTGCCGTCCCCCTTCAGGCCAGAGCAGAAATTATAGCCCATCCTTTAATTATACCGATGTATTTATATGGCTAATGTGAGTCACTAACGCAATAACCCCACCCATTTCAATTGGTTATCACATGAAGCCTTTGGAACCAAGAAAGTGATGCCAACTCAGGTGGTAGCCTACACTTAGTAAAATATCCAGTCTAAGGCTCGTAGACTATTTGGTTGCTACTCAGTCTCAACCACCGGCCGTCAGCTATTGTAGCGATATTGCAGTAAGATGCATCAGCATTGCGTGTTCTCGAGAGAGAGAGGCTGACCCCCAGCAGACAAAAAGGGAAATTACACCACTGAGGCCATACACTGGAATTTCTGACAGATGTGACAATGACTTTTAACAGGATATTCGTCAGATGTTGATCATCATTATCATCAGCCATGGTCAATCCTCCGTTGGATGATGGCTTCCCAAGCCATCGCCATCAAATGCCTCGTTTGTTGTGCAATATTCCTTAGGGACCCTTGTCTCTTGTAATTTTGACTCACTTGATAAAGTAAATCTGGCTGTGACGGTCCCACCTGATGACGGAGACTTGTGTTGCCTCCGAAACGTCGTGATTTATAATTTTATTTCTATTATTATTTCTATTATTTTTAACGTTTATTATTTATTTTTACCCACGTGACTTTACCTAAAAAACCTAAGAGTATGAACCCTGTACTCGTTCTCTGCAATATTGACGTTTTTTGTTGTTCCTACTGTGCTCTCGCAGTACCACGGATCTCCCTTGTAAAATAATCGATAAAAACAACTATCCTGTTTAATTTCCAGAGAGGGTAACAACTTATTACACTGGTCAACAAAATAAAATTAAAAAATTCTGGCCTGGACTTTTGCAGCTGTTTTAGACTAATTTCAGGGTGCTGATTCCAAATCTGATCTCAGATTTGCTCTATCACATCATTTTTATGCTATCGGCATACCCCATTTTCATTGATTTTTACCAGAAATTAAATCTGTCACTTGTGATTGCAAGTTGTTGCGAGTCAGTGACTGCTTTAATGTTAAAATATGGTGTTGTATTTTTAGGATAGTGTGTTTATAATATCATTTTATGTAGATATCCACATTTATTTAATATTTTTCTTCTGCAGTTTTTATTGAAAATGCAATATATATTTGATATCTCAAAAACCTGATGTGATAGACAAAAACTGATGCCAGATTTGGAATCAGCACCCCAAATTACATTAAAGCCGTTGGAATACCTTATGCCTGAAAAAGTGTGTTGACCAGTGTTATTTTTCATACCCCTGTCGAGCGGGTGTGTCAGCTCACTTATCTTAACAGTTTGAGTGGTGTCATTAACCTGTGCATGCTTTCGCATCCACGTGTTTCTCCTCCTCTCGTGTATCTTCTCTATGCTTCTTTGCGCACTTTTTAGACGTTCTCATGGTTGATAGTCCAGAGGACCAGGTGTAAGGTAATTCCACCCATTTACACTGACATTTATATCTCTTTGTCAAAAAAAGCTGTTAGTTTTGAAAATGTAGAAACTAGTCTCCAATTGCCTCAACATTTTATGGTAACACGATAAAATGCAGATCTGTACACGAAATAAGCTTACAATAAACAAAACTGCCGTTTTCCATAAGCGCTTACACTTGCCAAAATAGACTTAAATACGCAGGAAATCACGATAGATTATTTTGGCGGAGTGGAAATGTCTTATTTTGGCAAAGAAGTTTGGTCAACTCCCCCCTTCCCCCCACGTGATTGGCACAGCCGGGGTTAGGCCTTCATCTAGCAGCGGATTGACAGAGTATTTGTTCATTATACAGGGTATCCAAAAAGTCCCTATTTTATTGAACTGATGGTATTTATAGGGACTTTACGGACACCCTGTAATGCAGATTCTTGTATGTTGTGCCGTATACATACAAGTCGCTTTGTTAAAACGTTAACATGTGTTCTTCACACAGCAGTATGTATGTTTAGATATGGTGATTGCAATTGCAGTAACCAAAGTCAAATCAGTGCACATAGCCTAAGACATTTAAACATTATATTTTGTGTATTTTTATTGCACAGCCTGTCATTGAAGACACGGAAACACTCGGTCATTTCCTTTCTTGTGGTCATCTAACAGCGCGGCCCTTCTTGTTGAACGCTTTAGGGCTCTACAAACACAATGCAACAGCGCTAGCTAGTGGTGGACTAGACGCGATGATTAAAATAACAATATATTGAATTACTTATCGAGCGAGGAGAGCCACAATGATTCGTCGGACTCTCTTTCAGGAGGGTCGTGCATTGTTTTTTTTTTATTTAAAGATGTGTTCAGCCAGTTAATGATGAGTTGTTTATACGCGATGCCCACGATAAGGGAATTTCACAACATATGTGTACGGTGATCCACCACAGTGCCGGGTTACAGGCAAGCCACGCGCAGAGCCACCGCCAAAAGTAAGAATTGCAGAGAGTGACTTCCAGGGGCAATCATAACAGCACAGTATATCCATGCTGGATGAATAACACAAATAATTAATTTATGGTCACAAATTACAATACTAAATCATCCTGAGCAGCATTGCCGGATTATCCTAGGAGAAAAATATATATGCAACGGGCGCCGCGCTAAATGCTTTCAAGCTAATCAATTCAGGTTCAGTGATTCAGTGATTCTGCACTTGCTCTATTACTATAGTAATATACTGCCTTCAACTTTTATGAACGACAGGGTGTTCAAGGTTAGCGATTTGTCTATTATCTGGCTGTATAGCAAATGAAAAAATACAATTACTTTATTATGCAAGTAAAAAAAATGTGTTTTCATATTTAAGTGTTTTTTTTTTATTTAGGGCCCCTTTATAACATATGCCCCGCACTCGCTTAATCCAGCACTGCTGAGCAGGGGTTGAGCCTTGATGTTGCCCTTAGGGGCTGTCCATAAATGACGTCACGCTATTTTGGCCGATTTTTTACCCCCCCTCGTCACACGGCGTCACAAAAAGTCAGACCCCCCTCAAATATGACGTCACAAAGCTCTGCCCCCCCCCCAAAAAAAACATATTTCCATTTTGAAAATAAAATATGCTTAAAATAACTTTAATGTGGTGTTGCACTCTAATGTTGTAGGAGAAAAGACGTATTACAAAGGAGGCGTTGGAAAGCTGAAATTTTGCATAAAATTCACTTTAAAATATTCAACGTCTAACTAAAACTGCAGATGTTCAGAATATTATATTGAAATTTTCTTATAATTATAAATTATTCAAAGTAATTATAACTATTAAAAAATACTTGAAACTTTGTAGTAGAACGAAGCAAAATGGCGAGAGAATGAAAAGCCCTGGAAGAATCATTAGAATCAAAATGTTTAATAACAATCATTAAAAAAATATCAAAATGTATGCTTCTCCATTCTCCCATGGAGAAGCAAAATGCTCCTTCGTGGAATAAATAAAAGGTGACCTTAGTAAATTTAAATAATCAAATAATTAATAATGAAAATGAATAAAATTAGTGTTATAACAATTCGATGTAATTCATATTTATTTAAAGTTGCGCATTTTGATGTGACGTCATATTTCTCACCCCCCCCCCCTCCTCACACATTGTCACAAATGTCTGACCCTCCCCCCCTCCCAGTACGTGACGTCATTTATGGACGGCCCCTTATGGGTCTCACCAGAACGCGTGCGGTGCCTCTTTGGCTGCCCCTTGCGGGCAGTCGTTGGAACCCCCCCCCCCCCCACCGTAAATCTTTAAAAATTTTACGTAAAGATAATCGATTCAATATGCCAGGTGGCAACAAAATGTGCATTCAAACTGTACTGTTAAATAATAACCAAGGGTGGCTAAAAATTAATAGACGCAGTTTATTCCATCACTTTGTGTGTGTTTAAATTCATAATTTGTTTTGTCATCTACTGCATATACCTGCTGCTGTTTGTGTACAAGTAGCTCCGCGTGCATATGTTTTAACCCATAACAGTTTACCCCGTATTCTTGTACATGGACATTGCGTTTTCAGGTCCATACGGCGTACAGCCGTTTCAATACGGGGCACATTTATATAGTCTCTTTGTTTGTGTTTCTCCCTCTTGTGACGAGACTTTGCAGGATGAACGTTGAGATTTATACGGGGTGACCGATAAGGTCTGAATTGGTCTGTAATAAGGTAGGGCACTCATCTCCTTGGTTCTTTCGGTAAAGTCACGTAGAAGGAAAATAATAAAATAATAAAAATAAAACATAATCAAATAATTCTCACGACGTTTCGGCCACAACGCAAGCAGCCGTCCTCAGGTGGAGAACAGGTCTGTCGAGAATGCAGAGTCTCTGCAGAGAATAGGTCTGTCGAGAAGGCAGAGTCTCTGCAGAATCTCTGCCTTCTCGACAGACCTGTTCTCCACCTGAAGACGGCTGCTTGCGTTGTGGCCGAAACGTCGTGAGAATTATTTAATTATGTTTTATTTTTATTATTTTATTATTTTCCTTCTACGTGACTTTACCGAAAGAACCAAGAGGATGAATCCCTGCAGTCACGAAAGCTTTAAATCGAAAGGTAGGGCACTGATAAGGGGGTTGACAGGCATGCGCGTGTGATGGGGCACTCGAGATATTTTGGTCAAAGATAAAAAAACCCAAATGGCTCTTCTTCTTTGAAAGGTTGCCCGACCCTTGCTCTCGACTCCACGGCACATACATTTGTGTGACACGCGTTGTGGGCAGTAGAGGGCAGTGCAGCCTCTAACCACCAACCCGCACTGACCCAGCGCCGTGGTGATTCCGGCAAAGTCTGATTTTATAACCTCCCCGCGCCCACCACCGTCTACACAAATCTCATCCAGCGGTGCACATGGGCATGCTAGCGACCTTGCAATTATAACAACAGCCGCCAAGGGTAGGGGAACACGCCTGAGAGGGCATCATCCACTGGTGGGTAATGAAACCACCTCGTTGTGCAGGAGCTAGATGGATTTTGATTGTCGCATCGGAATAAGAGCTGACGATGGTCTTAGGAAGGGCTTCTCCAGCAGTGGATAGACCATGGCTGATGACAACGATGATGATAACCTACTGGAACATTGCTTCTGAGTGGCGCCGTCCCCTCTGGCTTTTTGGAGTGACCCTGCCACTTTATTAGACGAGTGCCATGGAATGCACTCCAATAGCAACAAAATCAATAGACATCCTCTCTGCAGTGCATTTTGTAATTGCATTGCTCCCCCCACCACCTCCTGCAGGAAGGGATATGCAAGTCACCACCACTGCAATGTTTAACATGTGTTTAACTCATCTCTGTCACGAATGCCCAATTATATTCTTGGTTCTTTCGGTAAAGTAAAATTTTCTTGCTGTGGATTTCACACCTGATGATGATTGCTTGTGTTGCAGTCGAAACGTCGTGATAATTTTTATTGTTTTATATTTATATTATTTTATTATTTCCCTTCTACGTGACTTTACCGAAAGAACAAAGAATATGAATCCTTGCAGTCACGAAAGCTTTAAATCAGAATGCTCAATTGTGAATGGCCAGTTCGTGTTGTACTGCCGGCTTGTGACCAGATCAAACGGGATGTGCTTCATCTCATCAGAATTCGGAAGCAAAGCAAGTTTGAGCCTGGAAAGTGCTTGGATGAGTGAACACCATTCATACAACGGGCTGTTTGTTGTAGGCTCGAGGGCAACGTTGTCACTTGAAGGGCAGTGTGGAAAAAAAATGTATTAATGCACATCTATGGTCTCCGCCTTCATTGACCGGAATGAAGTATTAATTGAGAGGGCCCTCATCCAGCAGTAGATTGACATAAATGATGTGCACATTTACTGGTAGCACGGTTGGCTACGTACGGTGCGAAAGAAGGTCGACATACACACATACGTAACAGTTATGTACTGTGTTGTGCTGTGTCCATGCATAAACATCGTACATTTTACCAAATGTCTGGTAAAATACTCAATGTGAAGCAATGCTAAAGGAATAGTCGTAACAAGCGAGCTACATACAGAGCTAAATAGCTCATAGCGGCATTAATTATATATTTTATTCATTCCACATTGAACATTCCATCAGTTATTGAATTTATGGAACGTCCAATTGTTTCTTAAGTAATCTTTGGTGTGTTCCAGACCTCTATTGCTTCTGGAAGACAATGATGTCTTCTTGGTTCTTTCGGTAAAGTCACGTAGAAGGGAAGTAATACAATAATAAAAATAAAACATAATAAAATAATTCTCACGACGTTTCGGCCACAACTACTGATGTGTTCCAGACCTCTACCGCTTCTGGAAGATATCGGATGGTGGGTTTTAGATCTCTACTGCTTCTGGAAGACAGCTACTGGTGTGTTCCAGACCTCTATCGCTTCTGGAAGACAACTATTGGTGTGTTTTAGACCTCTACGGCTTCTGGAAGACAGCTACTGGGGTGTTCCAGGCTTCTGCTGCTTCTGGAAGACATCGACTGGGGTGTTCGAGACCTCTACCGCTTCTGGAAGACATCGGATGGTGTGTCCCAGGCTTCTGCTGCTTCTGGAAGACATGTCGAACACTTTCATGGGGTTCACACAACAACAATAAAAACACCGGAAGACCCTCACATCTTGTCTACCAGGTAGAGTAGAATTCATCCGGTTGTTTTATTTCCACATCTCGTCTGCTGTCGTTGTTTGTACACCCCTCACCGGTAGAGAAGATATGTCGGATCCGGATCCAGCTGTCGCCGGTTCACCTCCCCCAATCCCACCCCTCCTCCCTAACCCAACCCCTCCCAACACCCCCCAGCCCCCCCACCCTTCCCCAACCCCACCCCAACTCCACCTCAACCTCACCCCTCCTCCCTAACCCAACCTCCCCAACCCCCCCACCCTTCCCCAACACCCCCCCCCCACCCCCAACCTTTCCCAACCCTTCCCCAACCCCCCCCACCCTTCCCCAACCCCCCCACCCTTCCCAACCCCCCCCACCCCTCAACCTTTCCAACCCTACCCCCCCACCCTTCCCCAACCCCCCCCACCCTCAACATTTCCCCCCCCCACCCTTCCCCAACCCAACCCCACTTCCCAACCCCCCCCACCCCCCAACCATTAACAACCCCACCCGAACCTCACCCCTCCTCCCCAACCCCACCCCCAACTCCCCCACCTCCAACCCCACCCCAGTTTTGATAATCTGGAGCCAGAAGCGCCCGGGGTCACGTGACTGAGTGGGGGAGTGGTAGGGAGGAGGAGGTAGGGAGGAGGGGTTAGGGGGGAGGGAGGAGGGGTTAGGGGGGAGGGGGAGGGGTTAGGGGGGAGGGGGTTAGGGGGGAGGGGGGAGGGGGTTAGGGGGGATTGGAGGGTGGGGGCCAAGGCACCGGGATCCGGGTTCCGCGAGCGGCTCCACCACCGCCGCCGCCGTCGATCGATCGATCGCTGCAGCCGCCGCCACCGCCGCCGCCGCTGCCGCTGTTGTGAGCGCGCACGCCGCGCCGCAGGTAAATCGCAGCCGCGACAACTCCCGCGGCAGCCGCTTGTCGCTAGCCGCTCGTCGTTCGTCGTTCATTGTTCATCGTTCGCCGCAGTCGTTTACCGTTGTGTCATTTCGCGACCCATTGTCGCCGCTGGAATGTTGGCGCGCGATTCGTCGTCGTCGGCGTACCACGTCGGCTCGTGCCGCGGCTCCCGGCGATGTTGTTGAGTGGACACACACAACACACACTACACACGCGTGCTGTGTGTGTGTTGTGTGTGCTAACAGCACTTGTCCACACAGCCTGTTAAGGCTATGCGGGAGTTGGTGTTGGTGGTGGGGGGGGGGATCTTTGTCTTTGCACTGACAGCTGCGGCTCCAGCCACGTGTAAGAGGCGCACGCGTGTTTGTGTGACATTCGGGCGGATTGTCAGCACAAGCACCGGGGGGGGGGGTGGGGGGGGAGAGACAAAGGCGGCCGGGCGTGGTGCCGACCACCCACCCACCCGCACACTCGCAGCACTTGCCCCCAGCTGTGTCCGAGGCTTCACGGGTGATCTTTGTATGACATGACCAGCCCCCCCCCCCCTCACCTTGTTCAATCCACTGCTGGATGAGAGCAACCACCACGTTTTCCTGAGCTTGTCAGTGCCGGTTTGTGAAGGCCGGGAGCATAGGGAGTAGAGTACAACAGTGGGGTTTGCTGCATGTTGACTGTACCTGGTCACCGCTGTCCACTGCGTAGCACAGACACCGCGATCCGCCTATGCCCTATGGCAACCTGTGTGTGTTGTTTGCTGATTGCCCATACAAACACTGTCCAGGGCCAAGCCGTCGCTGCTTATCATCTTGAGGTGCGCCGCGGTGGCTAGGAGATGTTGACTACCTCGCCTGGTGTACAGGAGGGCGTGGGTTTCCATCCTGACCCTGACGCCTGCTGTGTATTTGGAGTTTTCGTGTCTCTCTCATCATCACGGTCAGCTAGGAGATGTTAACTACCTCGCCTGGTGTACAGGAGGTCATGGGTTCGATCATGTCCCTGTAGAGATGTTAACCACCTCGCCTGGTGTACAGGAGGTCGTGGGTTTCAATCCCGACCCTGACTTTGCCTGCTGTATATTTGGAGTTTGCGTGTCTCTCTCTCATCATCATCACGGTGGCTGAGATGTTAACTACCTCGCCTGGTATTCAGGAGGTCGTGGGTTTCATTCCTGACCCTAACTTTGCCTCCTGTATATTTGGAGTTTGCGTGTCTCTCATCATCATCACAGTGGCTGAGATGTTAACTACCTCGCCTGGTGTACAGGAGGTCGTGGGTTTCCATCCCGACCCTGACTTTGCCTGCTGTATATTTGGAGTTTGTGTGTCTCTCTCTCTCATCATCATCACGGTGGCTAAGAGATGTTAACTACCTCGCCTGGTATTCAGGAGTTCGTGGGTTTCAATCTTGACCCTGACTTTGCCTGCTGTATATTTGGAGTTTGCGTCTCTCTCTTTCTCCCCATGGTCGCGTGGATTTTTCTCTAGATCCTCCGTTTTTTTCTCCCTCCCAAACACATTTAGAGTCGACAAGCGCTTACGAGTATTTGGCTGCTATAAATTAACCACGCGATAAGCCACTTAGTTGAGCGATTGTTTGTGGCCAGTTCGCGTCTGAAAAAGAGCCACAGTGCGTGTAAGTTCAATGGGCCGCACCTGGTACAAATTTTTTTTTACCAAAAATGGTTTACAGATCAGCCACGTGTTTCGGGTGATTTGGTCCTTGGCTGTATGATATAAACACCCGTGACATGTGTGCATCACACACACACACCTCTCACACGTACACACACACAGGTGTACGTGTGTGTACGTGTGAGAGGTGTTTCGTGATGACGGGGAGTGGTGGCACAGCGGTTGTTTGGTTGCTTGTCGCTGCTTCCTGGGTTGTTCGTTTCCCGGTTTCGGATAACACTGTACGGTAGTTAACGCCGTGTGCCACACATTACCAGGTCCCCCTTTCGGTTTCCTCCCCTACGGCGACTCGGCCATAAATGAGTGCGGCGTCGTGGCATCACTGGGGGAGATAAAGGCGGCCGGGCGATGTGATTGGACGTACCGCTACGCGTACCTTGTCGGCCTTCATAAGTGCTCTCCAATAATAGCACTTGGCTTGACAATCTCCACAGCTGCATGGCATGGCTGGATCGGTGTATACAGTACTGTATATTGCGTTCACGCGAGAAAGTTTCTATTCCGTCTATTTTAAAATCATCTCGTGGTATTGTGCATCGCGTTGTCTGTACACGAAGCTCCACTTCGCAGGGTGGTCCAGGTGTCTCGTGATCCTCGTTTAATTATCTAAAAGCTTAATATTTTCAGAGTAAGGTTGGTTTAAAACAGAAATGAATATGCAAAGGAACAACATTTTTCGGGGTAATTTCATGGGGGGGGGGGGGGGGTCACAAAACATCTGGACCCCCGTTCCATCTTTTTTTTCCTATAAACATGAGACGCCTTTTTTTTAAATGAGACAGTTGTTTGAAATTGTGTAATCATACAATGTTGAACGCGCAAACAAGGAAGCATTATGTAATATTGATTCTTAGTTGTTTGATCATTTTTTCAAATGGCGTGTGTTCTGTCTCCCTGGCATTTGTTAACTCGTATGAAGTTTACCTGTTTTTTTTTTGGCCAGAGCTATTTCAAACCAAGGTTTTGAAAAAATTAACCCGTAAAAACAAAGTTTTTCACTATAAATCCTTTATATGCGTGGCATCAGTTTTATTTTATTATTCATTTCTGTTTTTCTTGAGTAAGAGTTAAATTTTTATCACATTGGTATTTTAAATAAAATATAATTTTTTTTTTCCTAAAACGTGGAAAATTTTGGACAAAAATTTTTCACGAAAATAAATTGTCACGCACAACGAGTCTGTGTGCAAAATGTCAGCTCGGTTGGATCACGGGAAGTGGGTTAAAAAACGACCGAAAGATTTGCACGGTCGTAAGCGCGCAAGCAAGCAAGTGAACTTAATATAAAGGATTTAAAAAGAGACTCCAGCTCTCAATGGTCTCATAACTGCTCCATTAAATTACCGTATTATTACTGTGGTGGTGGTGCTTGCTGCTGGTGTTGGTGTTGATCTCGTTGTGTGTATTGTTGTCCCGGCATGTGTATCCTCAGGCTGTGTGCAGCAGCAGCAGCAATATACCCCGCCGTGTGCCCAGGGTAAATGGCGCTAGTGACGGTCCAGCGGTCTCCCACCCCGAGCACCACGTCCAGTCCCAGTGTATCGGTGAGCGATGATGACCCTGTGTCGGTGTGTGCACAACGTCGTACCACGCTTACAAACCAACGTGACAGCCACACGGCCTACAAGATCGCAGATGATCTATGATTTTCATATGCAAGGAAGAAGGGACTTTGCCTGAAATGTCACTTATTATATAATTTTCCTTTTAAGGGGGCGTGATTGACGAATGTACATTTTTTAAAATAATTTACAAAGACGGTCCATGGTAATCATATACAATGCTTGATGATTGTGGAAAATGTGTGATGCTTGTATTCACTCCATCATGATTCGTAAGTACATAATGGTTGTAGACAATCCTTGACAATTGCAGACAATATATGATTGTGGATACTCTGATAATAGTAGGCAATCCTGTACCTAACCATAGGCACTGGCCATGAGTGTACATTCATGAACCTCAATGAAAACACATGGTGAGTGATTCCAGTGAACAATTAATGATTTAAATGAACAACCTACGGTACATAGTCTACAGATACACCTGCAAGACCCACAATGAACAATCAATGGAATACATGGCAACCCACAATTACGATTTAGCGTGCCATTATATACACACACAATACGTGTGTAAAGTACACATTATGTTTACACTACCTATACTAAACATGCCAATTCAGAATATACTGTACACACAGGAAAAAAAAATCGGCATTTGCCAGTACAGTTCAACTTTTCTTCACCTTCATATTATCCTATACCCCTGAATAGATCTGGGAGTCTTAATATCTGCGTGCATTATTGGAACCTTATGGCGGTGATGCAGTAACTTTTAGTCTGTTGATGGTCAGCGATGCGGCAATCGACTCGTCTCGACGAGCTGTACACGATGCACTATTCAAAGTAGAATTTTTCGATAACAGATTTTTCATTCTAATATTTGGTGTTTCGGAGTAGCACTGATTTCGCGGAGTTAAGTACACCCCTGGAAACAATGGTGTCCCAGAATTAAAATATTTAATTGCCTTGGCCATTGTGTATTATTTGGTACCCCGGGGTACCGCCATATACCTGTGGGTAAGAGAAATATCCTGAACATTGCTGGCAAATTCATTGTATTGTCCACTATTATCTGGATTTGATGCGACCCTAACCGACCCCAAAGTGGTCTGCCAGAAGTATGGCCATTCTTCCTATGCTGATATGAGGAGAATCTGGAACTGACTTAAAATTCTGCCTCTTATCTGTGTTCTTCCTTATTTGTTTGAAATAGAAAAAAGGGTAATATGCAAGGGATAAACACAAAAGGTTATGCTCATAGGGCCTCCAATTTCAACACACAAATGGATTTATTTTTCATTTTAACAAAAATTGTCATTTTAAAATGTTTGTCAATCAACGACTGGGTGACAGCCTTCCCCATGCTGTGTCGGTTATGGGTTTATTTCATCATACTTCAGTGCAGGATGATGGTTGTGCTCAGGCCTGATTCAGATGTCACTTTCGACTGATTTTAGCCATGGCTGGGAATCAGACCCAGGCACATCAAACTTAGCAGGTTCATAGTGCAGCAAGCCAACTGTTACACAACCACTGATCTCATATGCAGTACATTGTCACTTTGTTATGTTAATTACTAATGTAGTGTTATTGTGTGTGTTTAATATTATTTAAGAGACTAAACAAATAAATACTTGTAAATATGTACCACAAAGATTGCATACATTTGAGAGTATTTTACAGACAAGCTTCAACTACCATCTCCATTTGTTGTAGGTAGGCACTGTATTTTGTGTATGTTCTTACATGTCCATGTATTCACGTGCGTCAGATGGCCTTAGTAACGGCTAAACTATTACTTGTGTTACTTTTGTTGTCCATAGATACATTGGGCGTTATTTGTTTTATTTTTGTTAAAGCATGGGCGTTTTTCTTCTTTCAGCAAACACAATTGTTCTTTTAAATGACTGTTCAAATTAACGACACATACTCACATGAGGCAAAATGAAAAACACCCTTGTCAAACTTTTTACTTTGGATATCAGTAAATTTAACTTTATCAAAGGGAGTAAGGAATCGCTCAACAAATGTTGGGGAAGCTGAAGTAGCTATTCAGTACACCATTGGGAATATGTTTAAAAACATAGCTTGTTACAAAAGCCTTGTTTTAACTACAGTAATATTTTAGAGTTTGGTTATTATTTACACTGGTCAGTAATGACAGTTCATTGCTGTCAGATATCCTATAGATATTCATTACAGCCTCGGTCACACGTGTCACTTTACTGGTTGGATATGGTGCTCGTGAATGCAAAGTCATCTATTTTGTTTCCCCCGTGAAATATCTGAAATCCGGCTTTGGATTGACAAAGTGCTGTAAGTTATTATTCAGTTATATCCTCTGAAATCTTTAAAATGTCAGTGTCGGTTGATAGTTCATATAATGAACAATTCATGTTGAGAGGTAAAATAAATTTAAGTTTCGAGTTTATCTTGTTTAACCAGGTAAGAACTCAAGATATCAGGATAAGTCTAATTTGCAAGAGTGACCTGGGTCGCAAACAATATTTGGGCCTGTTATATGCTTCTGTGCATTCAGCATGTATAAGCACGGAGACATCACGGTGATACACTCCGTGACTCCTGACACAGTTATCTGGCTTGGCCACGTGAATGTGAAATTGTAGTTTTTTTCTCCACATCTACATCAGCCATACGAAAGAAGGAGCTCGCAAAGAAATACAGCTGAAGAAAGCTTCTTTCGTATAATCAATCGAGAAATCTTAAAGCAAATAAGGAAGTTTAAACATTGCACGTGCTAAACCACCAAACAGTGAGAAAAACTGAGTGCATTGATAAGCCTTCTAATTTCCTTTCACATGCCCTGCACAGCACAGGTTGGGTGGGCGGGGATAAATGATATCTGCGCAGTTTTTATTTTTTTTGGACCACAAATGTCAACACACATTATACAGTAATTGTATTATACTGGTAGGAACCTCCTGGTTACACCAGCCCACAGGGGATTATTGTGTCCGTCCGTCCTGCATCCAAAAATGGGAGGGGGGAGGTTGGGGAGGGGCTGGGTGGGGAGGGTGGGGAGGGGCTGGGTGGGGAGGGTGGGGAGGGGCTGGGTGGGGAGGGGCTAGGTTCTGAGCGTGGGGCTGGGTGGGGGGTGGGAGGGGTGGGGCTGGGTGGGGAGGGGCTGGTCACCCCGTGGCGCCCTTATAAAACTCAACGTTTAACCTACTCACGACGGCTTGTGCCCGCCCTCACAGTCGGCCATATTTGCGGAATACACCACGCCGCCGTTGACCCTGGCCATTGACCGAGCAACCCAACGTTGCTACCAGCTCCCTCCGCAGGAATGTGTTTAAGGAATCACTTTTGTGATTGTTTGCTGTTGTAACTTGCTGACACGCCCATTCTGGACAATATGCGAAAAATTGCTTTGTAGCTCATCGGATTCCTCCTGCAGTTTCAATAAAGATTCTGATGTTTTAAAAGGAAAAACTAACTCACAAATAAGCCCTTTTCTAAACTGTATTAATGTGTTTTTTTTTGTAATTGAAAAAGAAGGCAAACAAAGTCTGCCCAAAAATGTGGTATGCATGTATAAATTAAGTGCTCGTAGTCATAAGGCTGGTTTTTTTTAGTTGTCAAGGAAAATTGGCAGCGGGAGGCGTGCTTTTTCAAGGCCCTTGGTCTTAAATGCAAAACAGCCGCCTCGATGCCTTTTATTACATTTTTGCCCGACGCTACTGACAATTGGCGCAGACGCAATCGTTCTACTGTAACTAATGTGAATATACACATTTTATATGGTTATTGGGTAGGGTTAAAGATAACCAAATGCCACTTGATTTGAACATGGGCTGGGCAGGGCTCTGTAAATATATATATATTTTTAAAGACAAGGCATGATTATTTTGATCATGAGTCAAGATTATTTTTAAAGGCCTGTCAGTTGTAAATGCCACGAGGCACATGTGATTACATAGCTTCTAAACAATTATCCACATTTTTTTGTGAAATCAGAAGTACAGTATATTATATCAACAGGCCTTTAATGCAAACAGTTAGTGCTTTGTTTGTTTTCCACCCAGCCCATCTAATATTTTCGACAGTGTTTATACATTGCTGGCATGCTTAGCTGGTTATGCCTGATGGAATAATTTCTGTCAAGCTCGATTCACTCAGTTTAACGCGTAGGCTTTCGTGACCAGTATTATTCATATTAAAGGTTTTTGGGTTGGATTGCGTTATTATTATTATCTATTCACTCAGATAATAATTAAACGAACAAAGGAAGGTGTAGTTTTGAATATTACACTTTACTTATAACACCACAGTATTTGTAGAGTATTTTGAATACTGTAAACTGTGTTTTTGCATGGAAGTGTTTACCCTCCATTTTGTCCTCCTGGGTCACATCGCCTTGAGGTGTCTACGTCCCGTGGTGGTCTGCAATGTGTGGGGTTTATCTCAATGTGAACAACAGTTTACACAATCTCTGGGCTCTCCGTGCATCACGTTATTTCCAGCCGCTAAACTGCTTTTTGTGTTTAGTTGTCTTCCCCGACACCTCCGATTAGCACGGTTGGCTGCGTCATGGTGTGAAAGAGCTTCAATATCAATACGACAGTTTTTGCCGATGTAAGTTGTTGTTGGGTTTTTTTCATTCATGCGCCACTTTCGAGAGCGTGCACCAACTTTGCAGGATTTGTTGTGGCACGTGAACATCGACCCGGAAGTGTTTTTTTTCGTGTGTGTGACCTCGCTCTATGAAGTGCTCTATTGTTGCCGAAAACACCTGCCACTCGATGATGATCACCCGCCCACCGGCTGTGCGCTAACCTGCTTAGCTTTTTGGGATCAAGCAAGATTTAATTCCGGGAGATGATAATCTTAGCATAATTATTTAAAGAGGACATCATGAAATTATGGTGATGATCATTAATCGATGGACTCTCTTTCTTTCTTATCCCTAAGTGATTTATGTTATCATTTTTTTTACACGTGGTGCTTGTTACTATTGTCGAATCAGGTTGTCGTTTGAGCTGAGAGTTTATTGATCATTGAAACGTATAACTCGCGAATGAATGTTTTTTGTTTCTGTATGAAGAAAAAAATGTGAAACGGATATGTTTTCCCCAGATGCCTCTAAGATTATATACACGTGTTTTTTAAATGAATGTCCGAGATGCCGTCGACTGAAGCGCCGTAGCAATGACATGGGCTCGTGTGCACATGCTCGATGGATTAGATAGTGGCAGCTTGAGGGGGCCTTCATCGAGCAGTGGATTGACCATGTTCTGACGATAATGATGGCGGCAGAGTCGAAGATTTTTGTGTATTCTTGGGAATGTAATTGTTTGCCACGTTACCTTTTTTAATTAAATTAATTGTCACGTAGAGCACTAAACAATACTTACCAAAGTTTATCTTCAAATAAAAGTCGCGTCTTTAAATGGCATTTATTTTTACGTCAAGCCAAAAACACCCCCATGTACAATA
Source organism: Lethenteron reissneri (assembly GCF_015708825.2). NCBI lineage: Eukaryota > Metazoa > Chordata > Hyperoartia > Petromyzontiformes > Petromyzontidae > Lethenteron > Lethenteron reissneri. Next base: position 8,102,272 of record NC_083805.1, read on the forward strand.
GTTTTGAATGAAGTACACCATCTGAATTCCAAGCTCTCGTGTAGTGGGGTTATTGACAACCATGCAGCTTATGAAAAGATCCAAGTGGCATTTGTAGCCAGGTAATAAACACATTCCTGCGGAGGGAGCTGGTAGGAACGTTGGGTTGCTCGGTCAATGGCCAGGGTCAACGGCGGCGTGGTGTATTCCGCAAATATGCCCGACTGAGGGCGAGCACAAGCTGGCGTGAGTAGGTTAAACGTTGAGTTTTATAAGGGCACCACGGGGTGACCAGCCCCTCCCCTCCCCACCCAGCCCCACCCCTCCCACCCCCCACCCAGCCCCACCCTCCCACCCCCCACCCAGCCCCACCCTCCCAACCCTCCCCACCCAGCCCCTTCCCACCTACCCCTCCCCACCCAGCCCCTCCCCACCCTCCCCACCTCCCCTCTCCACCCAGCCCCACCCCTCCCATTTTTTTATGCACGACGGACGGACACAATAATCCTCTGTGGGTTGGTGTAACCAGGAGGTTCCTACCAGTATGATGAGAGTTGTGAAGGGTTTTCTAGTGAAGTCACTAAAGATGCCGAGATGCTCTCTATTTTGTCCTTACTAACTGCTAAGTGTTCACAAGCGTTTTGGAAGTCACCAGCTGTGCACCAGGTCAGGAATAAGCCTAGAATTAAACTGTCGAACACATGCATTAGCTTTAACAGCTGTTGTAAAAATGTCGATATCGTTACAGTGCACTTGTGTTGTACTTAAATACACCCCCACAGTATAATTACGGTTAGTGCATTATATGTTTTTAATAAATATATAAATGTGCCATCATTTACAGCCCTTTGTCCATCCGCTGCTGGATGGAGGCCTCCTCAATGTCTTTTCGTCAAGGGGGAGGGGTAGTAATTGACCATGTGATTGTTCGTTGCGTTGGTCAGTGCAAGTTAGGTGTGGGACTCAGGGCCGCTGTTTGAAATCACGCACCACTAACGTGAGATGTGGCTGAGAATCCAACTCGGGTTGCCACTCTTAGCGGCGCAGTGTGCTGAACGCTGACGCTGCCCCCTCCGTTGATGTCAAATGGATTATAACGTGGATGCTAATGCGCTGTAATACATGTTGTTGCGCAGTTTATTTATGGTGTGATGGAAAAGCTAAAACACAAGTATTATCTTGTGCCAATGCTTCCCTGGAAATGTAAAGTCCTCAGCTGTTGGCTTTAGAATATCTGGTGACAACTTGCACGCAGCGTTGTTTGAGTTGCCTGTACAAATGCTATTTACTCTTGAAATGTTTTGGAAAGTCCATTGCCTGCAGTTGCTTTGGGGTGGAGCTCTTTCTCATGAATAGCTACTGCTTCACTCCTGCTCCCTGGGTCTCTTTATCATAGAGTGCAGCATTATGGCAATGGTAGGATTTCTTTGATCGATATATGGCTATGAAAAATGTATAATATTTTTTTAAAATGAGCCAAGGTGACTAAATGCTCCTGTTGGCATTTCACCAGTTTTATGTGCACCAAAATATTGCAATAAGCGTTGTACTGTACTTAATGTGCCCCTGATGTAAAACTTAATGCTGTAGCTGGAATGTATTTAACAGTGAACACTTATACATACAGTTCCTGTCAAAAGTCAACCGTGTCCATGGTGCAGCTCCTCTGATGTGCGTTTGGGTTGTACTGCATGTTGTGTTCGGCACGATCACTGACGTTTCGCTCCACGTGCCTGGGAGCCACGAGATCACGTGCAGTAAAACGTCTGACATGCCTAAAATCACGTGGTAGAACTCGCAACACATCGGAGCACAACAGCGAAGAACACATGTAGTCGTATTAGTAGTACACAGTGTGTTTATTATACTCTGTGGCTACATTTTAGTCTGGCTTAACATGCTGCTCTTTTTGACGAACATCACACTGAAGCTGTTGTCCGACTTCAGAGATTGAAATAAAGGAACCATTGTGGTATGATGGGCATGATCTTTGTGCAATTCAGGCACATGAAAGCAAAACGTTTGACATTGTCTGCCCAATATAAGAGTATTGAGAAACTTTTCTGTCAACTAAAGGGCAAATCTCATCATTTGGCATAATAATCCAATTATTTCATTTTCATGGAATTTCATTTCTTACATTATGACAAAAATCAGTTTGTCATCATGCTTTCCAGTAACATTGAGGCTTTGCCGTAGTGTTGTTGAAGCACATACTATGTACAAGTTGGTATCTGGGTGAGCAAGTTCTTCATAATGTAATGTCGGCTTGTTGAAGATTTATTGGTTCCAATCTGCACATTGGCTCTCAGAAGCAAGTCACCGCCCTTATGTGATTTCACAATTGTTATATGTTGGCCTTCACTTGTAAAATAATGTCTTGGGAGTATTTAACCCATATTTAACCAGACGGAACATTACTTTCATTAGTGGGTGCATTCATTTGATAATGGTATACTTCATTAAATCATTGAAGCATTGCCAAATACGGTGGCATGCACCTTCTTTTTTTAAGGGGCTGATGGAGCCAAGCAAGTAAAACCACTGGTATAAAGGATAATGGTTGCTTTGAAGTTCCTTGTTGCGTATTATTTTATTTAATACTATTTCCACTTTGGTTTCTATTCTCCCCCCCCCCCAAAAAATGTTTGTATAAAATATGAGTTCTTGACACTGTGGTATGATGGAAATATTTCCATTCAGAGCTCCAGCAGCTAGCAATGCACCACTGTCATAGAGAATGGCCGTGGAAGTTGATGTCAGAAAACGACTTGTCAAGTCGCTTCAATGGCACTCTTTATCCTTGTATGTGGCTGCAAGTCGACGATTTGTCGCATGTTGGTGACTGGGCTGAGACCGTCAAATGGCTGCACTTGAGAATCTGGACAAATCACAGATGGATACATGAATGGGGCGCCATGGTGGTCGAGATGTTAATTAAATTTCCTGGCATACAGGAGGTTGTGGGTTTCAATTCCGACCTTGACACCTGTATATTTGGAGTTTGCATGTTCACTGCCTGGTCGTGTGGATTTTTTTTTACGGGTCCTCCGGTTTTTCTCTTCACATTTAGAAGCAAATGTTTAGAGCATTTGGCTGCTATAAATTCCCACCTGATAAGCCACATTTTTGAGCTGTTATTTGTGATAGCCAGGTTGCTTCTGAAAAAGAGCTATATAGTTCAGTGGGCCTTATCTGGGTGTTTAAATAGTTTATAGAATGAGAAACTATGCCCACAGTGGTGCAGACCCCTTGTTATAGCATGGCATTAGTCCTCTTGGCCTTCCAGCTCCCTATATTTAATCATTTCAATACCCAGCTTACATAATGCGTGTATCTGTTTTATCTGATGAACCCTGGAACAATGTGTGCTTTTTCATTCCTTCCCTTTTGTTCATTTGCTGTGCATATAAAATGTAACAAATATCCGTAAAGGCTAGGAGTTCTTAGGGGCCGTTCATAAATGACGTCACGCACCTAGGGGGGGGGGGGGGTTGAGAAATGTGACGTAACATCAAAATGCGCAACTTTAAATAAATATAGGCAACACGTTCTACTTAATTAAATAGACTTTTTAATAAATGTTTTCACCTACAACATCAGAGTGCAGCGCCACATTAAATACGCACTACAATGACAATCGTTTAAAGCGATTTGAAACATGTTTTATTTTAAAAATGGAAATATGGTTTTGGGCGGGGGGGCCAGAGCTTTGTGACGTCATATTTGAGGGGGGGGGGGTCTGACTTTTTGTGACGCCGTGTGACGAGGGGGGGGGGGGTCAAAAATCCGACAAAATCGCGTGACGTCATTTATGGACGGCCCCTAAATAAAGGGGAAACCCCCGTCGGTTTGTTTGGATAGAGAATGTCACCGTGCACGCTGATTTCAACAGACAAACTAAGGAGACACGAGTAACGTCCATATTCATGTTGTAGAATGATTGTTTTTAAGGACATAGGCCGCACATAAAAATCGCAGGCAAGTAAGTGTGTTGCCAAGTGAGTCATACACTTCATACCTTTAAGCAGCAAATATGTAATTAATTTCTAGTAATTGGCGCTTCCACAATGGAGGGATTTCACAACAATAAGCTGTTGTCCACAAAGCACGGTTTGGCTTTTCATTAGACGCACAGTGTGTGTGTGGTGGTGTTTGTCTCTCTGCGAATATAATGCACTCACTGTCACATGTCATTGCTTCCTTGGTTCCACTGCAGTATTTAGTGTGTCCTACACACTGAGACATCGTTATCTTTTGAACAAGCTTCAGTTACATGTCACATTATGCAGCTCCTAGGATTTGAAATAGTGAAAAGTTCATCGCACTGTGTATTTGTAATTCAATATCACGTTTATTTTTCCACCCTATTTGCCCATAAGTCGCGTTTGATGTTGAACAAACACATTTCTGTTATATGATATTTTAAAACATTTTTTAGGAAAAGGTTATATGGTTGTCAACGAGTTCTTTCCCGTCTTCCCCCACCTGACCACTGTGTCCTATATTTGACACGTGTGCACCATGTGTTGAGTTTTAATAAATACAATGTTATGACACCTAAACACTGTCTGCCGGCTTAGTAATATGAGAGACTCGCCTATGTTTTAAAGGTGAGTTTTCAAACACGATACTTCTTTTGTTCGGGATTTCGTGTAGAAAAGGGCACGGGCAGCCGAATGCATGATGTCATCGTAGTTTGAGAAGGAGATCTGGTTTTATTCTCATGACTGTTGGCCGTGTGTGTTTACCTAACCCAGCGTTCTCTCCCCGTGGGATATATACAGCACTGTACCATGACCCCATTAAACAAAGCAATGGAGGTTGCACTTTAGTTTCACAAGTAAAACAACGTGGGTTGTAAAGTTACTGCAATGGTGACAGGAAACCAAAGCCTCGTGTTGGGTATACACCAGGCCTCCTAAAACTGTGCATATCTACAAACTATACAGACTAGCTTAGTTTGTAGACACCGCCAGGATTAGTTTGTAGAATAAATGTAGATCATCTATAGAGCCCCATTGTTTCATTGATTTACGCTCGCTAACGAAGCAACGACACCAGGAGGCGACGCTGCTTTGTCTGGAAGATGCCCTCAAGGGACAGATGCATCATAGAACTGCGGAACTCGTCGAGTTCCCACTTGAGTATCGAGAAGTCCGACTCGACCGCCGTCGTGTTGGCGAGCACCGATGCCAACCCGCCGCTGAAAGCGCGGAGGTTGTCGAAACCACTCGGCAGCACATCCCACGCGTCGTTGAATGTCGTCGTGTTGGTGTGCTTGTTGATGGCGTCGTGAATGATCGTGTCCTCCTTGTAGAGCTTGACCAGTTGGCGATGCTCCTCCTCGACCATGTCGACCTTCACAGCTGACCAGAATTTTTTAACATGCACGCGACGCACTGCCAGCACGTCCTTCACGAACACACCAGGACGCATCTTCTCGAGCTGAGCGGGCATCACGGGCGCCGCATCCTGGTCGAGAGCTCGATTGGCGTCGTTACGCTCTGCTTTGACGTCGTTGAGACCCGCGATCAGCGTCATCGCATATATCGAGATCTCCTTGACGATCCTTGTCTTGTCGACCTCATTGAGACCCTCGTAGCTCTCCTGCGCAAACGATCCCTGGTCCTCAATGTGGGCAATGATCGCGGCAGACGCGATGCGCATCGACTGATCATGATACGACACGTACGCCTCATCATGATTGTTGACGCCATCAACAATCTCAACACTGAACAAAACGGTGAGCGACCCGATAAGCGACTGAATATGCTCCTCCTGCTGCGCGATGAGCAGCGACTGGCTCTGGAGCTGGACGATAGTGACGTTGATGGCGTCGATGGCGGGCGCGTAGGTAAGAACCCACCAATCGGCGGTGGGCAGCTTCGCGGGGTTGTTCTCAGTAGTGTACTCGATCAATGCTCGGCGGTACTGCTTGTAGAACTTGAGCACGTTCCCGAGATTGGCCCATCGGTTAGCCTTCCTGGGGCACTTGACCTTCATCTTGATGATCAGGTTGTTTTGGGCGCGGAGGTACACCGAAAAGTCGTACACGATCTTCACCCAGCTGCCATCGAAGACGCACTCGGCGGATTTCTTGACCACAATATCGATCTGATGAGGCGGACACCAGATTCAAATGACGTCGTTCTCGGCCTCCTTCACAATGAGCGTCACCAGCCCCCCATGACGCCCAGTCATCGTATTCTCGCCGTCCGATGAAAAGCCGATCAGCTTGGCGCGCCAGTTGGGGTACAGCGCGTCGAGGAACTTGACGAGCATGCGGAAGATGTTCTGAGCAGTGTGACGCTCGAACATAGGGATCGCGACCAGGTGCAGATTGACGAGGAAGCCGCGGTAACAAACGCGGGTGCGCAGGTCGAAGAACGACTGGCCGCGGTGAGTACTGCCGTCGCCAGCCAGAGAGAAGGCCCACACCGATGGATCGTCGATTATCCTGGCGATCATCTGCAGCCCGACGGCCACCAGAACACGGACTGACTGTGCGACAATGAGGTCGTTCATGCCCTGCAGCTTCGGCGTGTTGGTGCGGATCCTGGCATGATCGATGGCAGCAGCCGTTTGACGGAACGACATGCCGACACCGACGTGGTCCATGGCGAGCTCGAAGCGCATCTCGTTCTTGATTGTTGCCGTGTACATATACGTCCTCGTCTCGATGTTCACTTTCTTGACGAACAGCTTCATCGCGTTGACCTTCTCCTTGGCCTTCTTGGCGGCCTTCTTGGCGATGGCTGCGGCCGCGTCCTCGTCGTCGTTGTCGTCGCCGCTGTCCTCGTCGTCATCGCGAAAGAACAAGTCCCCGATAATTGTCTCAATGATGCTGTTCTGGATCACGTAGTCGATCGACGCGGTCGACAGGTCCATGTAGTTGTGGAGCGTGTTGGTGCGCTTGGCCATGCCGTTGAAGTAGCTCTTCTTCTCATCGGGCGACAGCGTCTGGTAGAGCATCCACGATTCCTTGTGCTGCCCTTCAAGATGGTGGCGGTACTGATGCGGCAGGAACGGCTTCGTGAAGTACTCGATGTCGGTGCGGTTCTTGCGCTTGCGGCCCGAGTCGCCCGTCACCTCGACCACATCACGGCCTTGGTGAACACAGAACAAGCAACGACAGGACTGCGCGCCATTGGCCTCCGTCGTGATGAGCTCCATCCCATACTGAAGGGTGTGTGAGGATTGGAACGGCGTCGCCACTTTCTTCCCTCCCATGTTGCTGCAGCTGCAATGCTCGGTATAACGATGCGGTACGTCTTGCCGCGGATTACGCAACTGCGCACTCCGCGCACTCACTAGTTTGTAGACGCAGCCAGGCTTAGTTTGTAAATATGTGGCGCTATTTATAGCGAATCTACAGTTTTAGGAGGCCTGGTATACACCCGTGTAGAGATGTACAAGCCCTTTGCTCAATCCACTGCTGGGTGAGGCCCATCCCCACGTATTTGACCATACTTCACCGCCAGGAACGGTTTCTTCATTAGGGCGATTGGGCGACGCACCACCAAAGTGTGAAAGGGACTTTTTCAATCACATTCAAAATCTCATTCAACCAGAGTTACGCTAGCCGTTACTGTGCCTCTGGATATAGTCCAATCAGCGTCATGTCACGTTCTGTGGAGTACCTCCTCTTTTTGGGCGATTTCACTCTGGCTGAGAATCGCCCCGAGTGGCCCCATAGACTTACATTCAAAGATGTTTTTTTTTGATGGGCGGGCGCTCCAATGCATTCTCTATGGCTTCCGGGAGGGCTCGCACTAACGTGCTTACGTCATTATACGTAAGCACGTTTCAGTCAACAATATTATTTGACGCCACCTAGTGGAATCTTTAATAAAATAAACTGAGTGGATTGTAATAATAGTGAGTATAGAAACAAACAAGGAGATGTATTGTAAGAGTCACTTTATTTTTCATTAGTATTAAAGTAGTGAAGTTGCCTTTACATGCTTAAGCTGTTAATTTATCCATTGCATGGGTGGACCTTATCCTTATCAATCATCCAGACATTTGCCCCCCCTGAGAGATTTTGCAGGAGCCGCCACTGTTCACCGCCCTGATGAGGAGCGGTTTGGTGAAAGATGTTGCGTAGATATTGGAGCATGGTCCCAGTGCAAACAAATATTTTGCTGCACTGCTGACATTGTAGTCCCGCAGCAGCCTGGACTATACTGTTCTTTGGTTCTTTGGGTAAAGTGACGTATAAAGATAAAATAATAAATTAAATACTAGCATACGACGTTTCGATTGCAACACAAGCAATCATCATCAGGTATAAATGAAATAGAAACACAAAACTAGTATACTTAGAAATGTATTGGAATACAACAGAGAGTCGGATAACATAACAGTCAACACCCTACCTGGTTGATTACGTTCTTCCTGTTGCAATCGAAACGTCGCATGCTAGTATTTAATATATTATTTTATCTTTATACGTGACTTTACCGAAAGAACCAAAGAGTAATTCCTGCAGTCACGAAAGCTCCAAATTAAGTTTGGACTTTACTGTGTCTCACGTCGTCAGCTCAAGCCCCCCGTGAAGCACGTGACTTCTTCTGTGTGGCCACCCGCACTCTGAATCCCTCCCCTCTTGCCCCGCCCCCTGTGAAAACGCACACCTGCTTCGTGGGTGTGTCGAGGCCCAGTGTTACCCTCTTTCCTATTCTCATCCCATTTTCCCAGCCCCTTTGGTCCCATTTCTCCTTTCCTTCCCCCCTCTTATGTCCCATTCGTTTTTCTCTCTTTTTTTTTCCACATACATTTTATCCTTGACTCTGTATGCTCGTGTGTTCAACTTCGCGCCGTACGTAGCCAACCGTGCTAATGTGATGTGCGGGGGGGGGGGACAACAAGCTAAACGCAAAAAAGCAGTTCTAAAGAAATGAGTTTCCCATATAGATTTAACAATGCATAGCTTCAGTGGCTTCCTAATATCGGAAGGAAGAGCCTTCCAGACGGCCACAAAAGCACATTTGAAAGTGTGTTATGAATGTGGTAAAGAGTTGTTAGTATATCACATGTATACGTCTATATATATGGCAGCTGATATGGTGTCATGGTTAGCACACATACTGGGCTTGCATTACAGAGGTCGCCAGTTCAATTCAATCTCACGGGCAAAGCCGTTGAATGAATGGGACTGTTTCTTAAATCCCCTCTCCTCCCCTCACCCCACACTGCAGTCTACCCACCAAGCATTATAATAAATAGGTACACCCCAGTTTGGCAGGTCACTTGTAATGGGGTAAAGTCGAGCTAACTCCCACCTCTTCCAAGACATCTGGCCAGCGTGAAACGCGATGAAACTATTTCTATTTTTACCAGGTAATGCCCACTGAGCTATACAGCTCTGAAGTGTGAAAGGCCTCCACTAGAGGGAGTTCTAGACTGCTTCTTCTGGACAGCTCCCTCTGTGAAAATAAAACAGAAATTGTTTTTATTTTTAGTACATTTTAAAAATCCATAATCAATATATTTTTGTTTTAGATCGCGTAAATATCAATGTGTCGTTAAACCTGCCACCACCCGACACAGCCAATTAGTAAGGTTGGTCACTTAAGCAAAACATGGCAATTTGTTACGATCTTGATTTGAAGCTTTCATGACTGCAGGAATCCATACTCTTTAGTTCTTTCGGTAAAGTCACGTAGGTAGAGAATTAATAGATCACGACGTTTCGATCGCAACACAAGCAATCGTCTTCAGGTGAGACAAACACAGTGTTTCTGCTGCTGTGAGACACACAGCAGAAGGACTCTGCTGTTCTCCTGCTGTGTTTGTCTCACCTGATGACGATTGCTTGTGTTGCGATCGAAACGTCGTGATCTATTAATTCTCTATCTACGTTACTTTACCGAAAGAACCAAAGAGTATGATTTGTTACGAGTTCAGCACACCGGTATGTTGGAGAGTAAACCCACAACATCCCAGTATGATGTTTCGCCAGTAATTACAACCAGCCTCATCAGGCGACATCCAGAGTTACTTTATGTTGAATTTACTGAACAGTATTCCAGTATCACATGCACAATATTAATTCTTATTTATGAGTGTAACAATGCTTCCATTCCTTGTTGAACCATAACACATTCTACGACACTCACCACATGGACAGTTAAACATTGAGTTCCAAGATACAATCAATTCGACTTATGAATGGGTCTCAGGAACATAACCCGTTCATAAGTCGAAGACTGCCTGTACACTGTTTAACCTTAAGAAACATTAGTACATTAGTGCATGATCACTGAATGTGTGCATCTGGACCCAGAGCTGTTTAAACTATAACAATGCGTCTCTTGCTGCACCATGCAGAGTTGCATATGTGCACGTGAATCGTCTTTGAGAGCCAACTGCATATCTCATATTCATGAAAGTTTTAAGTCAATATTTAACTGCATATTTGTTGCCCGGTTTAACAGGGATGCTTCCTTTTGCATTTGTTTTCACAGGAGGTGGACAGTGGCGATGAAGAGCGTAGATCTCAGCATCGCAGGTATTTCTCATACCAAAGATACGCTGAGCGGGGGAGACATTTAATGCACAGAGCACAGCATCTACACCGCAACTACTGTGCTGTTCGACGCATCACCTTTGTGCCATATCTAGGACAATATTTCCTTTCCCGTTCCTATTACGTACGTGTACGGCGACAGTTTTTTTTCTTCCGATTCCGTTCTGAAGGCATTTGTGAATCGTCTTGAATGGGATCGGAAGAAAAACTAAAATAAAATAACTTTATCGGTGCCGGAGGTTCCCCAGAGGGCCATGAGGAGGAGGGAGTGTGACGCAGTTTGGCACCCGCTATAATCGAGTGTGCTCATGTCGCTACAGTTCTCTGCGGTGAGTTCAATGTCTTTAAAGTCAACGGCGCTATGCCTCTCTAAATAAAACTAACACTAACCGCTTGCACGTTCAAATGTTCAGCGGTGAACGGCACTCACTGTGCGTAACCAATGGGAAATGGTTATGCACAGAGACATACATCAAATATATATACAGGTACACAATACGTAAGCATATCGTTTATCACCCTCTGTCATTTCGCTGCTGGATGAAGGTCTCTGCATAGCGTGTCGAGATTGTTTGACCATACTTCACCAAGTTGGGCTGGTCATTGTGGGTTGGTGAATGGGGTTGCCTGTGACCGACCTGTTAAGATATCACTCGCCACTGATGTCAGCCATTTCAGAGTACGCTCACCACTGAGTCTTCTGCACCCCTGATATACGTGGAAGGTCAATCGGCTGCACAACATTGTGGGAAAAATCCACATTGACAATCATCAAGGTGCACGTATATGGTACTATATGTAATGATAAGATAATAAGAGAAGCACTAAATCATTGCCTATCCTATGCACAGCCCTTTTATCAATCCTGCCCTGGATGATAGACTCCTCGTGCGTGTGTATGACATGTGCAGCTTGTAATCGTAAGTACTGGGGAGACAAAGGCGTCCAGGCGTTATGTTGGCCACCACCCTCCCCTCGTGTCTCGTAGGTGCTACACGCTAACAGCCGTTGCCCCAACAGTCTGTTAAATGCATGAGGGATCGTTATATGATATGTACAGCTATCCCCCCCCCACCTCCTTGTTCAATCCACTGCTGGTTAAGAGCCTCCCACCACGCCACCCTGTGCGGGGGCGGTGGGGGTAATTTGATCATACTTCTTCACAATGGTCAATGTGTGTTGGTTAAGGCGCAGAGCATAGATGTGAAAGAATACAATTACAAAATAGACTTTGCAGCACTACTCTCTACTGCCCACCAAGAAGCAGCCTATAGCATCTTGCTGTGCATGGTAGTTGCCCCACCAAGCACTTTCCAGGCTCAACCTTGCTGTGCTTAGTTTGTTGTCCTTCCCCCGAACCTCTGATTAGCAAGGTTGGCTACGTATACGGTGTGGAAGAAGTTCAACATGCATACATAGCTTCCGAAATCTGATGAGCTCAGGTGCTTTGGGTCTAATTTTGGGCGTAGGTACTCAAGCTTTAATCAGAAAATAAAAATGATAATACTCTTTAGGTCATGTTGTCTTTTTAAGGTTGGTGTGTTTGCAGCATATCGATTCTTTATATTGTACATTGTTGTTTTACGATATCGCTACTTCACCACTAGATGGCAGATTATAACAAACGTCTGAAGAAACAACATGCTTCACACATCGTGTTAACATCTCTTTCCTGTGAACAAAGCCACTGTTGATGTTTTAAGCATCTATGTCAGGGACATGTATTTGAAATCGGTGCATATAAAAAACATAATTTATGCTTTATTATGCGTTAAATTGGGGCATATTTCACCTGGCCAAGTGGCTACGGGGTAGAGTGAGCTGATCGAATTCAGATCCTGATTGGTGGGTTGACTCAGCCCATCATCCCACCAGGGTCGATAAAATAGAAACAGCTTTGCGGGGAAGTCAATAATGATTATTCTATCGGTAGACTTGGCCTCACCAGAGGAATGTGGAAATTCCACCACTGGCTCAGAGCTGTCAACAGGGGATGAACACACCAGTGCTTATTTGAAAAGGATATCACTTTGACTCTGCACAGTGACGTTCCTTCATTTATACAGCTTTGTGGTTAGAAAGTACAAAATCTAAACTCTGTTGGATAACTTCTACTCGCAGCCTCCCCTAACCTTTAACTGTATCCTCCCATGTCCTGCTAGCCAGAAAAACTTGTTTTTTAATACGTGGTATGAAATATTCTTGCTTCTTTCTTCTTCTCATTTAACCTTAACATCACTCAGATGTGCGCGGTGATGTCACTACCGCCACTTACGTGCACATGCGCGCCAGGAATCCAGGCGGAAAGCCAGCCAGCAAAACTTGTTTGGAATATACACTCGTATGATTTGATTACTTTAGCAGTATGATCGACGTACCTGTGTTCTCACAACTCTTCCCATATAAGTATACGCAATTAAAATAGCATACTTTATATAATTTTCTACACTACATTGGCTTTTCATTTTTGTTGCATTGTTTACTAAAAATAAGTCTGCTATCACAGCTCTTGCATGGAGTGGTCATTAAAAACATGGTGTTTCGATCCTCTGCATTGCCCTTCTTAAGTAAAAAGCTTCTGTTTAAAGAAATCAATAGCCATGGTTGCCATGAGCATGCTAATGGGTTTTATTTAAAATTTAAATGCTCTTCTGGTTTGAAAAAGTAAGGTTAATATGTAACATCAGCACAGTAAATATAATGTACAGTTTTTGCCATCTATATAATGCACTTCATTTTTTTTCTTTAACAAATGTACAACCATTAAATTATGAAATATAGTGATAGTTGAACCGTGCACGGCACAGATATATATATGTTAACAAGTTGTGTAGCGGTGGTTGATTAGTTACGAACAAGATATGTGTGAGATGTCTCAACATAAGCTGCCATGGCCAAACATAATTCACTCCTGAGTTTTCAGGTCTTATGTACATGTACAACGCTTTGGGCAATTCGCTGCTTCATGATGGTATTGCGCCATGCTGGTCAGTGCAGGTTGGTGAAGGCAGGGAGCCATAGAGGTACAGTACAAGAATCGAATTTTTTTGCATTGTCCATCACGTGGCACTGAAGCTCTGGTCACGGGGTCCATAGAGAAGTGCTCTGATCACTGTGCCACTACTCCCCCCTCATTAGCATATGCAGAGCATACGTTGTGAAACAACATATTCTTATGCGCCTTATTCACTGCGTTATATCTTGAGCACAATAATGGCTTTTAATAGACGAATCGCTGCACCGCCGCACGCCGCCGCACGCCTAATAAGCAAGGCACATAATGGTCCTTCAAGTTAACCTACTAAGGAGGTTGGCTTGTGGCTTAGCATGTGGCCTTGTTTGGCGAGGAAGCAGCACCTAACTGATTGACACTCACAGCTGGTGTTTCGCTGGAGCTCGGGTGAGGTTCTATAAAATTGCTAGTAACGTGGGTTAACTCCTTTATGAAAGCCTGTCCTTGCATGGGCCCAGAAGGACTTTCTACACCACACCCAGTGTTTAGGCAAATGCGTCACCGTGGGATTTCCAGATGCGCCCCAGTTTGGGAGTAGCCCCCAATAGATTTTGTCAAAATATCTTCCACTGTTAATTATCATTGACATTATGTGGGCAATTACCTGCCATGTGAATAGGATATATCTCAAGTTGGCAAAACTCTACTTTATAGCCAACAAATATTTATATATGCAGTGGCAGCTTCGATTGTTGTTATTTGATGGTTGATTTAAGTGACTTTTACTCTAAATTAATACAGGTGTAATGATTTGGTCTCCCCAACTCCCCGCGATATGATGATTGTTTTGTTTTTCACTTACGTACGATTAATTTGAAGAATGTGTTTTTTTTAAACAGTGTAGTGAATGATCGTGCCTCCACTGGCTACAGGGCTGACGTTAACCTATTACCTACAACACATGGATTTTCACGGAAAATGTTAATTCTTGCATTTATCCCAAGATTAACAATTGATATGAAACGATGCGTTTTATACACTCCAAATAATTAATGGTTTTCACCCTTTAACCGAGACCAATGGATGTCTGCGGGGACACAACATTTTAATACTCATTTTTTTTTTCGGTAAAGTCACGTATGTAGAAATAAAATAAAATTGAAATAAAGAAAATTTACATAAATCACGACGTTTCGAATGCAACACAAGCACTCATCATCAGGTGGAAATGGGGTAAAACACATCGCGAGGGAACACACGGGGGACACCACGTACATAGCACAAAGAGAACGGCAAACTGCATGGAGGCAAATACAGCAAGAAGATGGGAGACGAGAACTCAACAAACCTTAGAAACATAATATGATGCAAACCAGTCGGCCACTAACCTGGTTGACCACGTATTTCAAAAGACTGCTAAATTTTTCGTGTTAATCTTTTGGGCTGAACACACCAACGTAAAACAGAGGACAAGGACTCGTGAACAGACACGAGGTACATACACAGAGAAGACACACAGGGAAAGATGTTTTGGGCAGCCCAGAGGGAGAACCAGAGCAACACCACACCAAGAGACATACACACATGTAGAGGCACACACAGAAAGACGCCTAATGTTGATTTAAGTTTAACATTGTTGCCTCTCCTCTATCCAAACCTGCACAATTTGCCCGTACACGTCTGGCCACCATGAACGTGTCACGGGCCTGCAAATGAAGATCCAGCAGTCTGGAATTGACGAGTGTACTGTACATCCTAAGGTGCAGTGAAGCTTGTGCTATTCTAGATTTGAAGTTTTTGTGACTGCAAGGATCTATACTCTTTGGTTCTTTTGGTAAAGTCACGTAGGTGAAAATAAAAAGGATATAAAAAAAATTATTCACGACGTTTCGGAAGCAACACAAGCTTCCGTCATCAGGTGGGACAACCACAGCAACAAAACTGAATTACTGTAGTGGGCAGTGAAGCTTGTACTATGTTTAGGAAGTTCTCCTGTACGTCCCATATATGTAGCGTCTGCGCGCAAACGTGCATTCAAGTTGTGCTGTCAAGGCTTAGAATTCTTGGGGTAGGAATTGCTTCAGAATTAGGGTATCTAGAATGAATTAGATTTCTCAAGCTGGTATAAGCTTGTTTTTGTTTGTTTGCTAATACAAGCAAAGGGGTTTAATTGAAGCCGTCGTCTTCTGATGAGATCTGGGTGGATCAACCTTAGCTTCCACAATGTAGGCATATTCTGGAGCCACGTGCAATTGTCTTACGAAATAATTTCTGCTGCTTTTAGGAACCAGTAATGCATTGCTCACAAATTGAACAAATGGTTATTTTTTTCTGCTTTCAAGACAAATACTTAATCCAGTTTGTGATGTACGAAGATAACATTTTCTTCAAATGCAGTGACACTCCTATTGGTGAGTCTCAATGGGATCTCACCTTTTATATAAACATGTTGATCGATTCATCTGTGGCTGTCTCACCGACAATTCTTTATGTCTGCAGTATCAGGTCTCGTCACACCCATAACAATTCTCTTTTTCCACTGAACCAGCGATTATCACGAATAAGAGGAATAAATCGTAAACGGGCATTACATTCATTCTGTTATCCGCAACACTTGCTTATGATAGAAATGAGGCTGAAGAAGACAACGATGGATGATATGGATGATGGCTGAATACGATGATAAAGATGTGGATATCTTCACCGACTCTGGTTTTGTAGTACAGTGGCATAACCACCCCATCACTAAATTCTGAATGCTGCACAACATTCATAGTCTTGGCAATTGTCATAGGTATTAGTTGTGGATAAGAAGGGTTTTGATCACGGATAATACGGCGACAATTCCTCATCAATAATTTAGCTTTTTCTGTGGCCTATCACTTCATTGCAGATGTTTAACTATAATCTCTAAGCGCATGTAATTTTGCAAATGAGCCTATAGCTCTGAAACATTTGTTTAGTTATTTTTTTACTTTTGTAGATCTGGAAAGTTGTCTTCTTAACAAGATCGCATTCTTATGTTATTTATGTATTAGTTCTGGAAAGTTTTAAAAGTTCGCATTTGAGTCATATGACAAATAATTATTAGTGTGTTTGAATTACAAAATATATGCTTTGTAGAAATATTTTCAATCTTCTTGAAATAGTTGACATCGTTACATTTCTAAATACTACACAGCACAGTATTTATGATAAAAAAATATTTAACCTTTATATACAGTACACACTTTCTGGCAAAAGGATATATTATGTTCGGGGGGGGAAAACCCCATTAAAGAGCCACTGCACCAACTGGATTAAATTGTAGTTTCCCATTATGTGGAATAAGTTGACATTGGAAGTGTGTATTTTTGAGTTTGTTGGACCATCCAGAGTCCCCCTAATGGGACCCCGCCCCCTTGAGCATGCCACCACATGCTGCTCGCTGGATATTTTGAGGCTGTGGAGCAGGAAGCTCTCTGCTCAGTTGCTTTGACGCCGCCGACTGAGGAAGGCAGGTCCAGAGTGAGCCAGATGCATTACTGGCTGGCCCAAGCACTGCAAGCCTAGTGGGCCATGGTCCATAGGCTGCAATCAGTAATACAATGGTACCAGGGTTGATGAAACTGTAAGTTCGCTTTTGAGATTTTGTTTTAACAAGTCTTTGAACGTTATATAGCTTGCGTGCTGTGTTCGTGACAATGAAGGTTTCTCAGAATTATTGATGATATAAAATCCGTATGCATGCTGTTTCGAACTCTTTCAACGTCTTGAATCAGTTTATATAGGTCAATAAAGGCTGATTGTTTTATAATAAATTAGATAATTAAATATTTTCTTTCTACGTGACTTTACCAAAAGAACCAAAGAGTAATTCCTGCAGTCACGAAAGCGTCTAATCAAGTTTGTTTTATAATTTAAACAATTTTAGCTTTTAAACGTCTGCTTTGCTGGTTGTTTTTCAACGTTGTTTAGTTTTCTTTTTAATCAGAGCAGATCTTCAATTCTTTACTGAACACGAGCATCTTTTTCCAAACAAAAGCAAATCAATCTGCCTGTATATTTAGTTTGGTTTTGCTGTATTACAATTTGTTTCAAGTGGATTTAGATCGACGAAGAGGAGGAAATTACATTACTCGTCAAGCGTGTCCGGATGGAACACATTTGTATGCCAGGCCACCAAACGGGATGCTGATGGCCCGTTTGACTAGCGGAAGGTTTCCGTGTGCTTAGGGTCTCTTTCATTCGCCAGCAGACAGCGGAGTTTGCGTGCACGCATTATGGTCCTCTGTGCAGAGGACGGGGACAAGGGGACTACCATGCCTTCCTCAGTCTCAGTGTCAGGCCCATCGTTGCCCTGCGACAGTTTGTTGGGCATGCTGCCGTACTTCCAGGATAACTCCATCATCGTGCAGAGTGACGTTACCCAACCGTAAGTACTGACGTCGTGTGCCGATTGTTGACGTGCAGAGCATTAAATGCAACTCGGGCAGTACCGCGGCTTCAAACGGGATGGTACCAAAAAATAATCTACCGTTAAATATTTAGTACGCTTGTGATGGTAGTTTCACGTACGTTAGTTCACGTTTGGGACGATGTTAGCTGAGCAATTATTCATTGTATTCTTGTGCTTTTTAACATTGTAAAGAATGTCTTCTGATGATGCAGATAGGGGAGAGAGATTTGGTCTGAACTGTGACCCCCTGTGCTTGCCTGTCCATGCGTATTGGGCAAGATCACAGCAGCTGCAGTCTGTAGACATCCACTGCTGGCAGAATTGCGAAAACTGATGCACAGCGAGCAAGTGCTTTCGTCATTATGTGCGGGGGTTTTTTTTGTTGTCCCAGGAGTGCCAGAGGGTATTGGGCGGTCGCAAAGGGAACATGCAATGACGCAGTCTTTGCATGTTGGAAGCACGACTCCTCCACAGCAGTGGCTTTCTCACCCGTACCCTCTCGGGACTGTTGGTAGGAACTATGCCCTGAATGTGCATGCAGTGGAGTGCACAAAAATCACACCATAACCCTTATGGTACAGTTACTCGCTGGGAGTAAAGATTATATTTCTATTCCCCCCCCCCCCCCCCCCCAAAAAAAAAAAATTCTTACATAATACAAACCCAGGATTATTAATGTATTACTGTTGTTGTAATGTCATAGGTACACTGCTGTATATTCCAAACAAATGATGGAATATGCCGATGCGTGACTTAGTATGGCATTGTTTTTTTCCAATAGAATGTTCACTCATCTGAGTAGTGTTAATGGTTCTTATGTAAGCACTGTTAGGGGACCTGCTGTACATAGTTATCTCAAGGCTGGACAGTCTGTTTAATCATAATGATGATGAGGTTTCATCAGAGCAAATGTGTAAAGAGTACATGAAACATTTAGTTGTACTTCGCTATATCCATGGCTGCATTTTCACTATATTGAACCGTTTCAGTGGGCATAGCTTGTCTTTAAAACTGAAACGCAGTCACGGATAAAAGTTCACCAATCTCCAAATGTAAGACACAGTAGTTCCTGTTTACGCGAGCACACAGAAAACTTTTAAGGCTGAGGCTTGCGGTTAACTGCATGTGTGACATGCAATGCGATTTTTTTATTTTATGTAATAGGCATTGGTCGTTGAATACATCTTTTTTTTCCCATAAAAAGTTCTCAATGTTCTGAGCCTGAAAGCAACGCAAACAACAAGAGTGTTGTGCGTAGTTCGCGTCCAACAGATGAACATCTTATCAGCATACAGTGGCTTTTTTTGCAGTCTGGACAGGAAAGAGCTTTAGTTGAAAAAAAACAGGATTCCAAATAGCTGACTCTATTGTGCCGTAACCACATCGCGAGCACAATGCCCCTTTGGGATTAAATAGAGAGAGAGAAAAACTTTAGAAAAAATTATTGCTGCTGCATGATTTGTCCTGCTTCAAATCAGCCAATGGCTTGTTGGACTTTTGGGCCTAAAAGCAAACGAGAGCACGATTTTTGTTGTGTGTGTTTTCAATCAGAGTTGTTATGATATTCCAGGGAGAAACCATTGCATACATTAAAGCAAATTAGTCGTTGCACATTGCAAGTTTCCATTGATATATATTTTGTAATAGAGCCGTGGTAAATTCTGTTACTTTATTGTGACTTATTTGTGAGAGATAGGAAAACAAATTTGGATTGTGGTCTCCACCACCAGTGTGAACCGATAGTGGAGAACGATAAAGCTGAACTTTTCTGAACCTGCTTAAAACTGCAGTTCAGTAGGGTCAATTAATTTAACGCGTTTATTGGAAAAGTGCAATTATTCTGCATTGATAGAATGTAGGCCTCATTTATTTGTTTTAAAAATCTTGTATTGTATTAAATAGATAATCAATTGTATTGATCATTGCCTTGGAAAAAAGGGGTTTTCAATTATCCTATGTATTATACTCATGTTCACATTGTGTTATACAGTTTCCATATAACCTACCTCTGATGCTGCACTGCTTAACGTTTTAAATGAATAAAACATACATTTCTGAAATATAAGGACACTGTCGTATAATTGTAAATTTGAGTTGATAATTAATACATGATGGAACAATTGTCACGAAACATTCCAAAAGTATTAGAGCGTTCACTGGGCCCACATTGGCGAGGTCCTGACGAGAGTTGGGATATTCCCACCGTTCCTCGCCAGGAATCATGATTTGATTCTTTGATTAAATAATTCCGAATTGGATAATGGGCCTGGCAGAATTGTGGAAATGTGGAGAGGTGTGGTAGTGGTGGGGGGCGGTGTGGAACCCTTTGTGTCGCCCGGTGTGGCAAACAGGCAAAGAGCAAGGGCACTTGCGGCCGTCGTCATGGCATCTCCATTGGAAACATGGCTCATTCTTTACGTATCACGCTTAATTAGCGATACCGGCCAGCTGATAGTGATCCTGATACCAGCCGATTCTGGCCATCTGGAATCACTCGTCCTAATAATTCTGTCAAGCTGGAATCAGTGATGCTTTGCTAGCTAACCTAATCATAGCTGAATATAGATAGGTAATATTTTGTAATGGAATCATGCTAGAATGACATTGAATGGGTCTTCATTGGCAGAATTCCCGGTAAGAATCTCATTACGATGAATGGAGGTTTTAACGTGGGAATCCCCCACGGAATAATTGTGATTTCTGCAGGAATCATCCAGGGTGAATCACCTGCTTAATTTATTTACTGAAATGTAGTGTATGTCGTGTGTTTTTTTACCTTATTTCACCTGAAACAGTTGTCACCGTTTATCTAGTGCAGGAAACGTGAACATCTAATTTCCCCAAATAAGATTAGATTTTAGTGAAGTATTGTCATACATTTTTCTTTCTCCCTCCCCGTTTTTTATGAGTTTCACCGATACAGTATTTCAGAGCTGACGATGGATTTTACAAGCATGGATCGTTTTTACTGTCGTATAAAAACCAGCCGTACAGGATTAGTAGCTGGTTGGACCTCTTGAAAAGTCTATTGAATGTGCGCCTGCTTTCCTGCAGACCTGTAGACGATTACCTTTCCAATTTAAAACATTCCTACGATGTTATGTTTTCACTTCTCAATTGTGTGTTCAGTGAGTTCGATCTAGTTTTCCCTTTCTGACAGACCAGCGAAAGCATTTACAGACTTGTATTTTTCTTTTGTTCATTTAAAGCACAGATCACCCAGAATGTACCGATCCCGTCTTAGCTGGGATGATAGGCAGGGTGGATGGAGGCTGGACATCGCCTGGATGGGTGACTACCATGCCCTGAAAGACAGGTGTAGTAATAGTAGGAGGCTTTGTGGGCGGTAGATGGCATTGCGGCGAAATCCACGCTTCTGCACTCCACCGCACTTTCACCAAACCACACGGACCAGCGTGAAGGAGTATAGTCAAATAACCCTCCCCCCACCACCACCATGATTGGCATGGTGTGAGGAGGCCCCTCATCCAGCTGTGGATTTACAGAAATGCTCTTTACATGTACAGGTACGAGAGTCAACTTCATGAATACTATAAAGTACAGTTATTACTGTTCAATTAGCATGCCTACTGCTGAGCTTATGCGATCTCGTTGGAAGGGTAAGCCCTCCAGCTATGCCACACAGATCATCCCTTCCCTATATTTAGGCAGGCAAGGAGGGGGGGGGGGGTATGCTGGCACTGTCGGCTGGGTGAGCCTTCCCTTATAAAGAGTGGAAACGAACTCCACTGTGTTATACGTTCCTTTGTGCGTACCTATGCATACCTGGCTGATTAGTCAAGTCCATTTGCTGGTCAAGTACAGTAATTTACTTCGTGCTGTAAATTGTGTAGATGTACATGTGTGTGTGTGTGCAACACTGTACATGTGTAATACTGTGGGGAGCGGTAGTGTAGCAGTTAGCGCGCTGTGCTACGAACCTGGCGACCCCGGTTCGATTCCCGCTCACGGCCAACACCAGTGACGATTTTCTGAACCGGTCCTGGGCCTCCCCTAGGTCGACTCGGCCTCAAATGAGTACCTGGTGCGATGTGTAAACATCGCCACTGGGGAGACAAAGGTGGTCGAGCGTGGTGTTGGCCACCCACCCTCTCGTGTGCTGCGCTGGCCTTCATAGGTGCTCGCTAACCGCACTTGCCCCTACAGTCTGTTAAGGCTATACGGGGGATCTTTTTTCGTGTAATACTGTACCATTCGACTTCGATGGAGCCTGGACGTAAAATGCAAAGGCCCATTCGTTGCAGGGGAAGGATTTTAAATGTGAACACCACTAGGACATTTCATTGGAAAACTTGTCCGTGATATTTTCAGACATTGGCCAAGTCATCTAAAGAATGCTATTACATCGTTTAAATACACAATTGAGCACACTCAACTTTGTTTTAAGGCATCTCTGCTGTTGCTGAGCAATGCAGCTCACTT
This sequence comes from Lethenteron reissneri, assembly GCF_015708825.2. NCBI lineage: Eukaryota > Metazoa > Chordata > Hyperoartia > Petromyzontiformes > Petromyzontidae > Lethenteron > Lethenteron reissneri. The sequence continues at coordinate 8,124,619 of NC_083805.1, forward strand.
TCAATGGTGGCAGTCATAAGGACACAAACTAGCATGCCATTGTTTCCGAGACAAGGAGGGGACTGTATACAAGACCATATTGACTCATGCCCAAGGACAACTGCTGTATATAAACTTGTAGCTCTTCAAAAAATGTAAGACTACGAATACTGACCAGTTCTTTACGGTGAATCTAGTTTTAGTAATCCTGGAACTTAAGATAGTTAACAGTTGCCATTGAATAACATTCCCTAAACTAAACTACTAAACTAAACAACTTTTGACTCTGGTTTTTTCGGTAAAGTCACGTAGGTGAAAACAAAATAAAATAAAACAACTAAATTAAATCACGATGTTTCGGAAGCAACACAAGCATCTTTCAACAGCTGTGAGTGCTCCAGCAAAATTACTGTTCCAGCAGTCACACCTGATGACGGATGCTTGTGTTGCTTCCGAAAAGTCGTGATTTAATTTAGTTTTTTGTTTGTTTTCACCTACGTGACTTTACCAGAAAAAAACAAAGAGTGGATCCTTGCAGTCACGAAAACTAGAAATGAACACATTTGTATATAACTAGGTGAGGCTCAATGAGCGATATAGCTCGTTTTCTGAAACGACCTGGCCACAAATCATAGCTCAACGAAGTGGCTTATGTGGACATTCATAGCAGCCAAATACTCTAAACGCATTCTTCTCAATGCTGAAGGAAAAACCGTAGGACCCGGAGAAAAAGCCACGCTTCCACGGGGAGAGAGAACATGCGAACTCCAAATACACAACGGGCGTCGGGGTCGGAATCGAACCCACGACCTCCTGTATACCTGGCAAGGTAGTTAACATCTCGTCACCTTGGCGTCGCTTACACAGATGTTGTCTTGTAGGATGTACTTGCCGCCACCATAGGAATGTAGACTTTCCACAACTGGCTTAACGCTGGGTACAGAAGGTCAGTGTCCGCCCCATGCTCGTTCGAGTGCGAAACCACTCTGTCTCTTGTGACACTTAAAACTTAGGTGAGCTGGTCATTGCATTAACTTTTCTGCTGACTTTTGGTTCATGTTTTGCTTCAGGCTCACACATGCACTTTAATATTCAGCTCTGTGATATTAGTTTTGGGTTACTTGTCAATGACGAGGTGTCTTGCTTTAATGACAAAATTCTCAGCTGCTGCAATTGCATAAATGTTTCAAGCAATGTTGTTCGAATAATATGGCATGGGACCTTGTGCTTTCCCATACTACTGTATCACGCAAGCATCATTTTACACATTATGCAGTGTATGTATATATGTTGAACTTTTTTCACACCGTACATAGCCAACCGTGATAATCAACATGAACTCTGGCTAAATTGGACTTGTAATAAATAAACAAAGCAAGCTTTAAGTCAAGATTTAAACAAAGCAGTTATAATGAAATGAGCTTTTAATCTGAATTTAAAAGTGCAAAGCTCGAGCATCTCCCGAGGGCCACAGAAGCACATCTGAAAGTGCGCGATGCAGCGACTGTCTTTGTTTGATGGCTACCCAAAAGCCACTGCGAGGATGACTGGAATCCGAGTGATGGTTTAGCTTCTTGACGACATCAACAAGGTATTGTGGCTCATTTAACGTGACACAGTTGTTGCATTTCCTGATATTTCAGATGATAATATTATCCCTTCCGTCATTCATTTCCCCAAGCCCAACTGATTAACCTAATTATGGTCGATTCGATCTCTTCAGATAATCAAAATGGTACATTTCATATTAAATTCTAAGGCATTACACAATTATCACTTTTATACTCACGATTAATAGAATATCCCAACAGTTGAGATGACCGCATGGCTTAGAGGACAGTGCTGAGCTGCCACTGCTGGATGTCGACGCAGATGCCCATTAAAATGGGTTCTTATATCCAATGAGTTGGTGTTCTCATCGTGGTCCCCAAGAACACACTGATTATATCAACTTCTGCAGGCCATTGTCTAACACAGGGTAATCCACTGCTCTTTGAGAGTTATGGATGGAATGTCTCTTAACACGATTGTGTGATTGGGGCAAAATTGGAGAGAAAAACAAAAAAAATCCCACAGGTGGATTAAAAGAGAAATCAAGTCTGAATTAACATTCTGCAATTTTGTGTTGCGAAAAAGGACCAGAGACTTCTATTATTAGTGTGTTGCTAGGCCAGTTTTAGATGGTGCATATATATAGTCTGGTTGTGGGTCACTCGCTGCTGTGGCGGGTTCCCAGTAAAGATTGGCATAATGAATGTTTATAAGTGTCTGTGTCTGACCTGTGTAGAGATATATATCGTCTGTCATTCTCAACTATGGTTCAGCACAGTGTTGTATACTTTGCTCCTAAGTGACGCCTATGTCTTTGAAGGGCTTTATTAAAGTGACAGTGCTGTAAAATTAGTGGTTCCGTGCAATTTTTTTTCCCAGCGTTGACTCGGCAATTTCATTTATTTGCTGAGCCATGGAATTGACTTGTAATTTTCGTGAAGCAACCTGATTATGAGTTGTTATGCGTGAAAACAATTGATTGCCTTTTCGTTGATGAAAGGTATAGTACTTGCAATATATGGGGCTGTATGTGGCTCTGTGATGTTGTTTATCAGAGTGTACAGCTTGTAATTAGGAGGTCACAAGTTCAATTTGTTGGTGGGTTTCAATTGAGTCCTCTTACCCTTCAGGATCTATTAAATAAGTACCAATGTTGAAAGTCAAGAGTGCTTTTGCAATGTTTATATTATGGACTAGCATAAGTACCCGGCGTTGCCCGGGTGAAAAATATATTTCTTAATAACCTTACATATATACACAGATGGGTTGCTACCCCTGCCCCCCCCCCCCCAGCCACGATCTCCTCGGCCGCTGTGCAGTAATATGTACGGCCTATAGTGTGGTGGGGTGTCGAGGCCTAGTACCGTGCAGAGCCTCCGGCCTCGCCTAAATTGCCCACCCGGCTGAGGCTGGGTACCGGGGCCGTTAACCCCCCCCCCCCCTCGCGCTACAATAATACTGTCTAATCGCTATAATTTTATTATCTACCGACCCTATAATAGTAATTGCACACATCGGGGTGGGGGGGAGTGAAGAGGACGTGAAACTTTGATGAACTTACCTCAGAGTCGCGTGTTAATGCGTGCGCATATTTTTAACGAGAATTAAAAATGGCGTCCACCCCGCAGCGAATGCGTCGCTACCCGTTGCCAGGGGCAACCGCCGGACCAATCGCGTCTCGCAAATCCCTCACATTTCGTCCAATGAAACTGCGTATGGTCTGGCGACTACACAGACAGACAGACAGATTTGCGATTTTATATATATAGAACTAGCAGAAGTACCCGGCGTTGCCCGGGTGAAAAATATATTTCTTAATAACCTTACATATATACACAGATGGGCTGCTACCCCTGCCCCCCCCCCCCCCCCCAGCCACGATCTCCTCGGCCGCTGTGCAGTAATATGTACGGCCTATAGTGTGGTGGGGTGTCGAGGCCTAGTACCGTGCAGAGCCTCCGGCCTCGCCTAGATTGCCCACTCGGCTGAGGCTGGGTACTGGGGCCGTTAACCCCCCCCCCCCCGCGCAACAATAATACTGTGTAATCGCTATAATTTTATTATCTACCGACCCTATAATAGTAATTGCACACATTGGGGTGTGGGGGGAGTGAAGAGGACGTGAAACTTTGATGAATTTACCTCAGAGTCGCGTGTTAATGCGTGCGCATATTTTTAACGGGAATTAAAAATGGCGTCCACCCCGCAGCGAATGCGTCGCTACCCGTTGCCAGGGGCAACCGCCGTGGAAAACCAAACGGACCAATCGTGTCTCGCAAATCCCTCACATTTCGTCCAATGAAACTGCGTATGGTCCGGCGACAAACAGACACACAGACAGACAGACAAACAGGCAACAGTGTGGCCCTTTAAGGACCTCTTCGTGACGTCATTTATTAAGGGCCGTCTTGTAATTTACATGAATTGCTGCGGCTGTTGATATTTAGAGTTTTTTTTACTGAATTCGAAAAAAAAATATCTCTTGCTATTTTGGTTGCTGACCCCTGAGAGATTCTCGCCACCATGAGCGGACGGTGCAGTGGCTTAGAGCACTAAGGTCCAAGCTCAGTGATCAGAGTTTGATTTCCGGATATGGTCATTGTCAGTGGCGAGTGATGGCCGAACCGGTCTGGGCTCCCACCCCCCGCCTTCACCAACCCGCAATGACCAGCGTGATGAAGTATGGTTCTACAACCCCGTGACTGGCACGGCATGGGAAGGACTTCATTCATCATTTGATAGGCAAAGGCCTGACTTTCTTTGTTTCGATACCACCATAGGAATGTGGAATTTCCACCTCTGGCTTTGGATTTTAAACAAGAAATGGTTACCATCTCACACTGACTTGAGTGGGGGACAACGCTTTCACTTTTTTGGTATGAATCCACTTGTGCTAAGAGTGTATTGGTCTTTTTAACGCCATGCTTTTGGCCTTATATAAGTGTCCGTATGAGTGGCAGAAATACTGGCACTTGTACTGGATGTACTGCGTACTGGTATTTGTTTCCATTGCTTTGGAAAAAAGATTACTCAATCACTGGGGAGTTGAGTTGTGGTACCCTGTGAAGGACTGTGTGTGCCTGTTTAGGAGTTGTCTAGTAACTCGCTTCAACATTTGCTTCAACATTTGCTTTGCGATGCCTTCGATGTGAAATGTTTATTGTTATTGCACAATTCTAAAGGAAACATGTTTTGGTGCTGTGTGGTTCATTAGGCACTATGGCTGTAGTGATGCATCGATTAATCGATTAAAATATATTCCAATTCTCAGGATGAAGGTATTGAATCGTGCTTGTAATGATCGATTATTTCCGATTCGCATACATTGTGTATTCACATGACCCCTGCTTCCACAAAAGGGGCTACGTTTACTGTTTGCTGCATTGCATAAGGTAATAATTATAAATAATTATAATTTATTGAGTTTTAATCTTGCCACGGAATTGTGACAGCAGAATCACTCGAAGGATTTGTTTTAATCTTCCGATTAGTTAACTATGAGCATAGCTTACAATTGTCATGTCATTGCTGATGACGTGCATTGTGAATGTAAACCAACTCTCGTGATATTTGAGCTTCTCAAAGACTCAAAGCAATCAATACTTCGGCCTGTTAAGCTATCGTGAACTGTACAATATTGAAACCTCTTCCAGTGTTGCATGGTACTTGTATAATAGCTAACCTAGTAAGATGTAAGATATTAGTTGTTTTGGATACGTTTAGTCTCAACATTCTACAGGATGTGTGCGTGTCATTTGCAAAGATTTATCATCGCTGGCTGAAGCTTGATATTTGCCAAGTGGCCAGGCAGAGGTGGTTGTGGCCTCACTAGGGGTTTTTTTTGCTTGGAGCTCTGAGATAACCCCGCAGTCATTAGGTAAACACCCTCTTGACGGTGCTTTCCCCGTAGACTTCACTTTTAACTTAATCTTTTAACAGGTGTAAGAGGTACTCTTATTGATCCTTACATCTCTTTATAGCCAGCTCCTGCAATACTAGTGGGCACATGAACATAACGTAAACATTTGTGTGTGCACATTAATTCACATTATTTCAAAAAATGTACTCCATTTAAAAATTTGCTACAACTTTATCATACAAAAGTCGGGCTCCTTTACTTGTACGGATGCCCTTGAAACCACGTTAAATCTTAGTAGTTTTTTAATTAAATGATCATCACATTTTTTTAACGATCTTAAATAATTGTGCCAATTTTGAATTCTCACTTATTTAAATTGTGGCAGATACATCTAAATCCGTAAGTGTCATTATTGTATATTTTAGTTTGTTTTACACGTGAAGTAAGTTGTATCCCGACACAAGTCGACTACGTCAAAAATGCCACAATACTTTTGCACGAGAAGGATATTGAAACGATGCTGTCATAACCCAACTTGCCACCTCCGAGTTCCCTATTCTAGAGTACATTAAGTCCTCCTTGCAAATAACTTGTGTAAATCCTGACACGTGCATGTTTGTGCTTTTGTGAATTTCAGCCTGAGCGAGAGCTTCTTTACGGTGAAGGGAGCAGCGCTCTTTTTACCGCGTGGAAATGGATCTACATCACCACGAGCCAGTCACCGGCGAAGCAAACATGCAGGTAATGGAGACAAAAAAAAACCTACAGTCGACCAACGTTTTAATCCGTGCTGTACGGAATTAATAATCAATCTGTTTATTCCCCTCCCCCCGCCCCCATTTTAAATAATACAAACGTTTCAAACTAATTTTAAGATTAAATTGAGGCACGTTTATTATTTTGTAAGTACACCCTGTAAAAGTACTACATGGAAGGGGTGGAAGTATTAGCCATCTCAGATTTTTCTCACAACATAATCGCAACCAATGTTGGCGAACTACGTGTACATGTGAGGCACAAAACACTTCACAAACAATGGAAATAATTGTGGATAAAGATTGAGGAGTGAAACTCAAGTCACGTACAATTAGTTGGCTGTGGAAGAGAAAATAATTGTTGAAAGGAAACACATCAGAGCACGTATATCTCGGGCAATTACTGTAAGTTGACAAGTTAAAATGGTGAAATCAAGAGTCGAGCGAGAAGACGTTGGAGCACTTTTGTAAAGAAAAAATATTCGGCAATAAAAAGTGGCGTACCAATGTCGTTAAAGAAGAACGTTTTCTGTCAGTTTACATTACGTGCCATGATGTGTGGATTGAAACCGTATAATCTGACAAAGAACATGGAACAAAAGCTGAAACGTACTCAAACAATCTTGAAGAGATGCACGCTGGGTGTTGCAATGAGAGGCAGAAAGAGTTGACACGTGGCTCGGAGGACAAATCGCAAAGTATAGAACACCTTGACTTTAGAAGAGTGAAGTGGGCTTGAGTAGGACATTGCTAAAAGGCATGATAGCAGATGCACAGGACTCATGACAGAATGGCAGTCTTAAGGAGTGGGCATGCCCAAACAGGATGGTCACCATGGACATAGTGCAATGAGCTCGTGTCACTTGCGATATGGATGCTGCCATCACGGCAACGTTGGAAAGGCCTTCATCCAGCAGTGGACAGAAAAAGGCTGATGGTAGCTTGTAAAAGTGTAATCTTATTGTTGCCAAGACCCTGACTGAAAAGCTTTTAGAAGTCCAGCATGTTGGAATGTTTTCCATACACTCTGTCTTTGTGCATGAAAAGAATACTCGGTATAATTATACATGCTGTGATTATGAAGAAGCTAACTTAAGGGGGGTAAGTTGTAAAAGAGCTGACTGCAGCACCATTTTCATACCTCCTGTGCTTTTGTGTTTTGTATAATAGCAGTGGAACATTCAACTGTGGGACACACTTGACACAACAGGTTCTTTTGTGTACTCTTTCCTTTCATTAATGAACAAGTGGAGAAAGATTACATCTGGCCTGTGTAACCCGCTAAATCGTAAGAACCCTCTACACTTTTATAATGATCCTTTATATGCGCTGGAGCTCATGTCCAGGCCACAAAAGGTTGCCTCTAATACTTGCATCAGCAATAGATGAGAAATAACGCAAAGTGCTTTTGCTTGGCAGACTGGGGTCTATCTTCTTGGTTCTTTCGGTAAAGTCTACTCGACAGACAGTCTGAATTCAGACTCTGTCTACTCGACAGACCTGCTCTCCACCTGAGGACGGCTGCTTGCGTTGTGGCCGAAACGTCGTGAGAATTATTTTATGTATTATTTTATTATTTTATTATTTCCATTCTACGTGACTTTACCGAAAGAACCAAGAAGATGAATCCCTGCAGTCACGAGAGCTTTAAATCGAAAAAGACTGGGGTCTGTGCGGGTATTCCACTGTGGTACTTGAACTCTTCAGGACAAATTTTTTTTTTGCGCCAGCTTGCTTGTAAACAACCCCCGGCTGTGATCACTGGCGATTCCCGAACCGGGCCACGTGTTCCGCAAGTCACACGGGTTTAGAGTGGAGAGAAGAAAAACAATGTGCTTCCACTGAACATGCTACCCACTTTGTTTGTGAAGTATCTCTAGTGTTGCCCTTTTTTGTCAGTTTGTAATTATAAAGTTCTTTATTAACATGCAGTTGCCTGCATGTTGAGCATACTTACACAATTAACGTTGGAAGTTAGCGTTGAAATAGTGTTTTGTATGAAGTTTAAAACATGTCTGTCAATTTTCTTGCTGTGGTTTTCACACCTGATGATGATTGCTTGTGTTGCAATCGAAACGTCGTGAGAATTTTATTGTTTTATTTTTATTATTTTATTATTTCTCTTCTACGTGACTTTACCGAAAGAACCAAGTATATGAATCCCTGCAGTCACGAAAGTTTTAAATTCGAAATTTATGTCTGTCGTTACTAGGAGTCAAAACGTGGGTAGCACAGAACGTGGTGTGTGGTTAAAATGCCTCATGGTCAAGGTGTTATAGGGATTGGGTTACACGTGTATGCATTCCTACAATGTTTAATATCTCCTTTTACACGTTCTAGGAAATAATAATTTCACTAAAATGTTGGTGAACTTTTTAAAATAATATTTAATGTGTTAACACACAGAGTTAGCCAAAGCGACGCTATTTGGAGTGTGTAGGTTACGTAACAAGTATTTTTATATAAATGATATATTTTTTAATTTACTGGGACAGAAATGCTAATTATTGTTATTATTCATTAAGTTATATGTTTATCTGGAACAAATATTCACGTCAACAATATTTTTTATAAACATTCCCATTTAAAATGTGTAACTTGAAAGTTTGGTCCAGTTTCACCTTTCATGACAAAGTATTTAATTTTCTTTAAATTATTAAACCATGATTTTGAAGGTTGGTATGGTATGTACATAGGTACAACTCGTGCATGTATCAATGTTCTTGAATAAGTATTTATTCTACTATCGAATCAAAATCGATCTTAACCTCACAATGTTTAATATCCTTAATGCAGAGTACACGAACTTCCGTGGGTTCTTGCATAATTGGGCACACGTAATAAATGTTGTCTGTCTTTAAATATAATTTGAATAATCTCAAACGTGAAAGGTGATGAAAAGTTTGGCTGCCCGCCAATTACCTCGTGACAAAATAATAAACGTTTGTTTGAAATTCACTTACTGAATAGATTAAATAATATGTACTGTTATTTTATGTTTAGGCTTTCATGACCAATTTCATGATTCATAACTGGGATTATTTTTGGTTAGGTCGTATAAAAAAAACTGTTATCAATCGTGTAATGTTAAATGCAAGAATTTAATTGCTGCGTGTGTTTTTTTAAGGTTTGGTGGCTGTGTACTGTTGTTGTTTTAAGCAAATGGCCTGCAGTTCTATCTTTGCTTATTGTTGCGTGAAATCCGTGCCTTTTCCACCCACGATTATTTATTTTTCACCCATGATTAAATGTACTCGGGATTAATTTGAAGCGACTCTTTTCTTTGCAAGGGAACAAAGAATGCTCATTGGCTTCATCCTTGCACGGCATCTGTTCACTGGGGCGTAATGTTAAAATAATGGTGTTTGAAATGTGTTCTCTTGCGCTGTACTGGAGTTGAGACACAACATTGACGGATTATATTTATATTATTCTTTTGGTTATCTACAGTATTTGCTCGTGCCATCTGTGCCTCGCGTTGTGTTGTTGAAGACCAGCTTTTATCTACTTCCCTGCGATTGCGCATTGATCAAATATGTAAATGGCGAGAAAGACCCCCATCAGAACAGAATCATATTGCAGGCTGGAAAAGCGTACATTTCAAACAAGACGAAAATGTGCAAAAAGCACACAGCAATTTGTGCATATGCATAAACACCCCATCAGCATTTCCCGAAGAAGTGCATTGTGGTCCCCTTGCCTAAAATCACCATCAAAGTATCATTTAAGAAAATGTGACCAGCTGACAGCAACCGCGATGCAGGGAAAGACAACAGTATAAGCCACCACCATTTTGCCAGCATTGGAATGAACAACGCGGGGATGCACCTTTACTTAGCCCATACCTACACTTAACATTTCTAGATGGCTCCGATAAGTGTCTTGTTTTAAAAGTTTAAGCAAGAGACTGAATAACAGACTTTGTTGAGTGTCGGTGGAAGCGTAGTTAAGATCGCGTGGAGTATTTTGAACGCTGGCATTTTGTAGAAATGTGGTGTTTTGGAAAGAAGACGTGTTGAGGAAGAGGAAATGGGGGGCCCGAGTTGTGACGGGTGGCCGGGTGGGGGCGACGGGACGTCGAGACATCTGCTGTGGAAACAATTGAATCCAAACTACAAATGTTTCTCACAAACTGGGTTATTTTACCTGCACTGTACGGCATTCAGGGTTTGTTTAACCGCCCTAGTCTCGATACACTTGCATTGTTTCATGCCTTAGCAGACCCTACAAGACGATGCTCATACAATTGGCCCAACTTTAAATGTATATTTTATAACAACAGTTGTGTGCAACTTTGTACGATGAGAACTCTTGCCACGATTTCCATCACAGCCTCCATCCACCCAGGTGTAGACCCAGTGGTGTCACACCACTCTGCAGCATCTTCACAGCAGACACCACCGCATCTGGTCTCACCCAAGACTACTACTCCTCCTCTCACTGACTCTCAAAGCTTAAACATCTGCTCACACAGCTCCTCGAGAACAGAGACGGGTCACTGTAACGCGCGCTTTCAGATGCGCCTCTGCGGCCGTCTGGAACGCTCTTCCTTCCAATATTAGGAAGCCACCGGAGTTATGCGCTTTTAATTTTAGATTGCACACTCGTTTTTTAGAACTGCTTTTTTTGTGTTTAGTTGGTTGTCCTTCGCCCCCGCACCTTCGATTAGCACGGTTGGCTACGTACAAAGAAAAGTAATTAAATAATAGAGTACGACATTTCGATTGCAACACAAGCAATTGTCATCAGGAAGAACTACATTTGAGAGAGAGGCAAAACACAGACACAGAGACACACAGACAGACACACAAGCAGAGAGAGACAACACGGAGACATACTTCTGATAACGGTTGCTTGTGTTGCAATCGAAACGTCGTATTCTATTCTTTAATTTATTTTCTCTCTACGTGACTTTACCAAAATAACCAAAGAGTAATTCCTGCAGTCACGAAAGCTTTCAAATCAAGTTTGGCTACATACAGTGCGAATAAGTTCTACATACAAACGCATAACCCTCTCCCAACTCCCTTCTTCACCCCCCCCCCCCCTCACGTTGTCGTGTCAAGCTGTAACAACTTAATCATTAAATCCTGATTAACATATCTCTCATGTTGAGTCCTCTGTCAACATTGTGGCTATATGGAAGCCCCCCCCCCCCCCATGTATTAGGGTTGTTTCGGATCCGACTTCACATTTCATCTGTGCAAGTTGGTGGTGGAGGAGGCACCCAGGCCAGTTCAGATCAGAGGTCGCAAACGGGTTTTGATTCCTTACCCGTACCCGGCCGCACCAGGGTCGCAAATGGGTACCCGTACCCGGCCGGGTACGGGTACCCGTTCCCTACCCGTACCATACCCGAAATGGGTGACAAACGGTTATTCACCAGTGACTCACGGCCTACCCGTACCCGGCCGCACCAGGGTCGCAAACGGCTACCCGTACCCGGCCGGGTACGGGTAGCCGGGTATCGGGTAGGGTACGGGTATCGGGTACCCGGTTGCGACCTCTGGTTCAGATATCCCCACGCCACTGCTCTTAGCCATTGCAGGGGAATTGAACTTCCGTGGTCGGGCTTGTCGTGCAGTGCGCTAATTGCTGAGCTACTTCTTCCACCCTTCAGCTAATTAATCCATTCCCACTGGCCATTGTGTCTCCGTGTTTGCCAGAATGCTCAGACAGGCCTTTTAGCCAGAATGTGATGTCCCCAAGATTACCCAGATTTACATGAGGGTGTTAGGAGTTGATTAACCAACTTAATTGAGGAGCTGATTCTGAATTCCCAAGGTGGCATTCCTCTGTGTTACAAAAAGTTTTCACTTTTTGAAAATCAATGTGGTCAGTTCGCTGTACACTGGTGCGTAGGAGAGGTTAGAGCACTCAAAGTAAACATTGCAAGGGTAATTATCTTATCGCGAGCTGAAGTGATGTATGTGTAATGATTATGACAATACGTTATTGTTCGATATGCATAGGTATTTGCAATTTTAGACCAAATCAAAATTTATTTATTACACCTTACCTATCATATAGTATCAGCTCCGTAGTTTATTAGCGGAGAGCTCTGTGTGTGTGGTTGAGTTTGTGCGACTGGGGAGCGGTGGCGTAGTGGTTAGCGGGCACGTGCTACGAACCTAAGTTCGATTCCCACTCACGGTCGACACCAATGACGACTACCTGAACGGTTCCTTGGCCTCCTCTAGGCCGACTCGGCCTCAAAATTAGTACACGGTGTGGTGTGTAAACATCGCTACCGGGGAGACAAAGGCGGCCGGGCGTGGTGTTGACCACCCCTTAGTGTGTCGTGCCGGGCCTTCGTAGGAGCTCGCTCACAGCACTTGCCCCAAACAGTCGGTTGCAGGCTTTACGGGGAGATGGTTGTTGTGTGACTGGCACCAGCCTTCATCAAAACAGGGGGGAGTGCTTCATAGTTGTCGTCTGTGTCTTCACGTGATGCGCAGAGGGTCATAGGGGGTGGCTTGCGGAGTGGGCTGGCTGCCTGGGTGGGTGGTGGTGGTCAGAAGCTTGGGTTTGTTTGTGTTTTGTTACTGGCTGAAACGGCATTTGCGTTCAACCCCTCCCATTCATGGAATTGTGACATCACGTGTTGCCGAGCGAGTATAAAAGAGATGGACAGGAAGGCGGGGGTGGCAGTGAAGGAAATGCCCGTTGCGTTATAGCTCTTCGTAGGTCTATTAGATGCTACGTTCAGCCACGTTCTGAATCGGTGGCTTATAAGAGTAGTTTGTTAATTGTGATTATTTAATTACTCGGGCAAGCGTTACGTTGTTTCACACGCAGAAATTGCTCGTTGTAAATCGGGGTACTTGCATTGAGTGCTACTGGTGGCGAGGTTGTCGCTGCAGTTAAAATAAAAAGAATGTGTTCAGCATTTTTTTGGATATGATGACGGGGTAAAAAACCTTAGCTTAGTGACGATTTATACTCAATCGACCGATGTTTACCAAGTTTTCCTGCTGCTTGGAATAGTCTACTGTAAACAATGGTCTTGTACAGCGAATGTATGGGGGAGGTATGCATGTTGGTGGCAAAGTCACATGAGTGGATTGCCCAGGAATGGACTCCCAAAAGGCGAAAAATCTCAAGTAAGGCTATGGAACGTTTGTTTTCGTTTTATCTTATTGAATTTGTATTTGGTTTCAAAATTCCTGGGTGGTGTTTTTAATTAAAACAATGTTTTTCGTTTTCTCAATACGTTTGATTATGTTCAAGTCGTCGGATTTAGCACATGTCAGGCACTGTATTTTAAATGACAAATATGCTTTTAATAACGTGTGTTTGTGTGTATATATGTGTTTTATTATGTGCACCTAGCCTGGCACAAGCTCCATGGTGACGTCACCGACACTTAGTGGCGAATCGTGGTGCTTGTGTTAGCATCACAGTTCCTATGATCACTGTTACATTGTTTTTATAGCTTTTTTTTTGGTGATTTTGAAAACGTTTTGGTTTAGCTATGTTTGTTTGTTGTAGTACATAGCCTGATAACTTAAATCTAAATTGTCTTATGGTTGTTATTGTTTGACTTGCATCCCACTGGGATTTTTGCACACAGCGTTGAAATGCGGTGTTTTTTATGGAAGACTTTGCTGTCTTTTCCTGGATTTTTCTGTTGCGCGTAGTCACTTTAAGATGTTTCTTGTTCATGTGTTTTTTGTTGCGTTTGCACCCGAGTCAAGAGCCGCATGGCTCACAGGGTTATACCTAATCGATGAAACTGAAAACTGAAGCATGTTAAATGATTATTGGATTGTAGATACTCCGTTTTGTTTCTATGGTTAGTCATCTAAGTGTGTCCCGTTTTCACTGCCCTACTCGGTAGCAGAGATGACGGGACAGAAACGTTTTGTTGCCAATGGCTTTTCAACCCGCTTTTCTCTTTCAGGCGATCTGCAGCAACATCTGCAGGCCATGCTCAACATCCTTCGGGCAGAGGATAACATCAAACTTGTAAGAACACAGATCACATCGCCTTTAATCTGAATGTAATCGGTACAGTAATACCCCGATTTACGTATCCCCATTTTACGTCGTTTTGCAAATACAGTACGTTGAAATATTCTTAGGATTTTTCGGTAAAGTCACGTAGGTGAAAAATAAAAAACGATAGCTATCGTGCTGTGACGGTTCCACCTGAAGACGGAAGCTTGTGTTGCCTCCGAAACATCGTGATTTTTATTTTATTTTTATTTTACTTTTATTAATTTAAATTTTTCACCCACGTGACTTTACCGAAAAAACCTAAGAATATGAATCCTTGTAGTCACGAAAGCTTCAAATCTAGTACGTTGACACTTTATTACCGATGTGCATCGCCGCAAATCACACTTATGTTGCTGACAGTGTCCATCCATCCTTTCTCGTATCAGTCGCCTGCTCCTACCCTATAAATTACTCTGGTTTATGTCGTTTCAGTATACGTCGTCATCCACCACGTAAACCGGGGTATCACTGTTTTAAAAAATATGCACTTCTGAATGTACTATCTCAGTTACTACAGTGTGAAATGCTACACCGCTGTTGTGAACATACAAATCTGGCTTGTGTTTCTCTCATATTGTTATTCCTGTTTATTATTGATGTATTTTAATTTAAATGCTTTTCACACATCTAGGTGACATCAGTCACTCAGGATATGGGAATAACAATGTGGTATTCTCACGTTTATTAATGCTTGTAGGCATGATAAATACTGTATTGACAAAATGTACCTTTTGTCAATTATTATCAGGTTGTCTAACCTTTCTACTTTAAAGAATAAAACACATCCAATAATTATCAAAAGTTCTGCAGTCTGTTCCTCTAATTGTGAGCCATAGTAGGCCTTGCTTTTGAAGGTAACATATAATACGCTCAATTTATTTCCATGTCCCACCCTTGTAAAGACGCACACATGGACACGTCCCTAGTACGGTATGAAAGCCTGCCCCACAACAAGCCAGCCATGGGGGTTTTTTGACCATACCTCTCGCTGGTTCAGTGCAGGCTGATAAAGCAGATGGTTGTTGAGGTGTGTGGGAGGCAGGGTTGTAGGCCGATTCATATATCTCATCACCACTGATGTTAGCTCTGGCCAGGAATGAAACTTAGGTTGTTGGGCTCATAGCACAGTTTGTATGCCACTGCACTACCAATCCACACGAGTGTAAGATTATTATGGTTAACCTTTACACGATGATTCATCTTTTTTTTACTAAGGCAGATTGACTTATTGCACAACGTACACATTTAATGTTTTGCAATATCGGAAACCTGTACTATGATGAGTAATTTTATATGTACAGGAGCTTTTATTATTATTATGCTTGGTCTACCCAGGAAAGCCTCACTGATTCACCGGACTATTATTTAGGAGGCTCCCGGGTTAAAGATATTCCAATTGCTACTATATTGCCGCTCATACAGTCACAGATTTGAATAAATACTGCCATATCTGTAATGTAGATATTGTTCAAAGCATAGCACATTCGGTCAGCATGGAAGACATTGATAGCTAATTATATTACAGAAAATGAATCGGTACTTGGTGCTGGTCAGAGTGCTTAAAAATGGTTTGGTGCATAAGCGCCAGCATACATGTTGCTGTGCGTTAAGCACTTGGGCAATGTACACTGACATTCTCACGTAGACAGAGATTCTTAGTGACGCCGCCCGGAGCCTGTTGATCCCTTATCAGCACACAACTCCGCATGATGCAATGCATTCTGCTTTGTGGTGAGGGGAGACATCTTTCAACAAAATCTCAACACCAGCATTGATGAGCTACATCACCCGGGTTGTATTTCACTCGTACAGCACTGTGTTTTGAAATCATGCTAGTTACAGGAAACAAAAACACATACTGGCGAGGTATTTGGCTTGTTTATTTTTTGTTCATGAAACAAAATAGAGGAAGACATGACATCCATCACTTGAGACGTAGCTTTCAGATAAGTTTGTTTTGTTACGCCCCGTTTGCCGAAGTGATCATAACAATTTTCTTTGGCGTCGGCGTGAATAAATGTGCGCCCATGTATTCAACACGTTTGAAAGTAAAGGCACACAAGGTCGGCAGATGATGCCAAGCGTAGATGCTTAACTGGTGAAGACACACTGGAGACTGGGTAGCATGGTGAGTCTACCACAGCAATGTCAAGATAAAGCCCATGTTACGTGGGTAACATGTGTCATGTAACATTGAATTAATGCCCTTCCAGAAAACCCTGTCACTTTGTCAGTTAATGTGTCCATTGCAGTGGGTTTCTGTTACAGCACTTTCCCTACATTTCCCCATGCTGTGGTTGCATAGGTTGTTCTTGCTCTTTCCCTATCCTTGTAGGCAGTGCGGCTGGAGAGTGGCTATCCCCAACGGACGCGCTACATGGTGGTGGTTTATACCAACGGAAGACAGGACACGGAGGAGAGCATTGTGCTTGGCATGGATTTCCCTAGCCGCGAAAGGTACCAGCATCCAAAACTCTAGCCTTGCCAATGTTGCTGCGTGTGTTTTGAATTCTTTCCGACTGTCCCTGTAACGGTTCAAAGTTGGGTCACGTGTTTCCTAAGCCCGTGGAGATAAATGGCATGATGCAGAGTCTTGGGGAGGAAAATGTGACAGACATTAGTTTAATGTGTTGGCTGTTAAAAATTGTATGTCAAGTAAACAAATCATGCGATGTTTTTGTTATTTAGCTTAAACAGTTTTAAATCGGATTTAATTATCCCCTACTATTGGCACAATAGTGTCATCTTGTAGAACCTAATTTATCTTTTAAAAATACTTATTTTCTGGCTTAAAGATAAGTATGTCTGAAATAAATGTTTTCACCTTGGCTTAAAAAGGGGCTATAATTTTCTTCATCAATGTTGTGCATGAGATGTTGCTGCTTTACAAGAGATGCAATGGCTCAATTGCTTTGAAATATTGTTCTGAATGAAAACAATCACAGGTTTATTGATTTTGTTGTTCTGTCTCTCTCTCACCCAGCAACACGTGTACGATTGGTTTGGTTTTACCGCTATGGAGCGACACAAAAATTCACCTCGATGGCGATGGGTATGTCTCCTCTTGTTTGACAACTGCGCAGTTATATTTTATAATTGTGTGCTTGGTAATGAACACTTGTTTTACTTAAAGCACTGCGCATGGCCAGAACTTGTAGCCATTATGTTTTCTGTAGTGTTATGAAATATACAGGTGGATAATTGCTTCCAGGTTGGCAGAACTTTATACGTCGTGCTGCTCACGGGGGCTGCATGATGGAAGTGATGTCACATTGTGGCCTTTTACAACACGGTGGAGTGACTGGGAATCTTGTTACAGCTTGCTTGTTATCACGTAGTTGGTTTGTAATATTTGTTTTCTCATTCTGTTCTGCAGTGGCTTCAGTGTAACAACAGTGAATCGGACACATATATTCAAGCCCGTCTCCGTGCAAGCCATGTGGTAAGTTAGTTTTTTATTCGTATGTTATTTATTGGTTTTATAAGTAAGTCTAATTCATATAAATTGCACGAGTATAGATTTTATTTGTGTACTTTTTAGCCAGGTTTGTGATCATGATAGCGTTCTAAGAATTGTCCATTATTTCAATAAGTCGACTGCACTGATGTGATTTTCGACGATGCTAAAATAAAATAACGTTCTGTGTTGTGTACGTCTTTTAGGTCCGCACTCCAGTGTTTGCACAAGACATGTGAGATGGCACGGATAAATAACTATTACCCTGGGAGTCTGTTCCTTACATGGGTTGGTTATTATGAAAGTCGAATCAACTCTGAGCAGAGCTGCGTGTATGAATGGAACGCCATGCATGATCTGCAGTCCATGCGCTCCGATTCTCCTGTACTTTTCACTGACCAGTAAGTTCAGACAGTACGCACACAGTTAATCTTTAGATGACTATCACACCCATGAGAAATGTACTTCAAAGCAACTGGTACTTTGATTGCGTGCAAGGGAGGAATTATGTGGCACTTATCCTATGTTGACCGGTGTAGAATTGCACTTTTCGTCTTAAAGTTAGAACCTCATTGATATAATCCTAACAAGACGTTCAAACAATAGCTATAGTAAAAGTACTAGCCAGATTTCTAGACTTGCATATGTCGCATTGTTAATGATTAACTTTTGTGGTTGCCCATGAGGCTGATGGTGTCCATATGTGAGTGAATGTAAACTCGCAAAGCCCCACAATGTAATGTTTATGGTGTCACAGACCCACAGAGCGGGAAAGAACAGAGAAGCTGCTCCGAACAAAGCTGAGAGAAATAATGATGCAGAAAGATCTGGAGAACATTACATCCAAGGAGGCGAGTGGAGTTATTTCCGAGCTCAATTCCAAGTTTTAAAACTGTATACGAACCTTATGGCGGGACACCCGGGGTCCCGAATAAACGGATGTCAAAATCGTAATTTATTTTTGGCGACTCCATCCCCTGGCGCACATAAACGCCGCGACCCACCTGGCGCGGATCGTTCTGTCGTCGTGTCGTCCAAGCGCAGCAGCGAGGACGAATGCGCAGAAGAAACAAAACTTTTAAACTTTGATTAGCGCATCGTGTAGAGCTCGTCGAGAGGAATAGATTGCCGTATCGTTCGCCTTCAGCAGACATAAAATGACATCGCAACGCAATTTATGCGAGAGCCGGGGGCTTATGGGACCCCGGGGTCCCGCCATGAGGTTCATATACTGTATGTATGTTTCCTACTTGCTCTCGTATGTTTTTAGATTTTTATCTGCATTGGTTTGAATAAATCCTCATGCATATACTTAATCAGAATCCATTACTTACAATGAGTTAAAGCTTTTAAAATATTGACATTGGGATATTGAGATGCCAGTTTACTGTATTAATGGTGGAATAAAGGTGATCAGTAGCTTCGCCATACAAAAGGCACAACATGACGTGGTCTTTTATTTGTGTTTCAAAATTAATTAACAGTACACTATTTTGTAGAGCCTGATGACATTTTTTTTAACGTTAAAAGTTACCATATTTTCATATTTTTTTCCTTTCAATTTAATATTCCAGATCCGCACAGAGTTGGAGATGCTGATGAATTGCAACCTGAAAGAATACCGTGAATTCATTGACAATGAGATGATTGTGATTCTGGGACAAATGGACGGTGCATCGGAAATCTTTGACCACGTCTATCTGGTATGCTTTGTGTCCTGACGTGTGAGTCGGCTTTATGTAAAACGATTTCTCTCTCGCTCATTAAGTGCATGTCAGTCATAATGGCAGTTATAAACCCATACCTGATGATTTGCTTGTGATGTTAAAATGCATCTCAGTGTTTAAGAAATACAAAAATTAATATCCACACTTCCCCATGCTGGTTAGTGCAGATTGTGTTAGCCATGGCCGGGAATCAAACTCAGGTAATCGGGTTCAAAGTGCAGATTGCAATAACCACTGTGTTACTGCAGTGTCAACATTGTTTTATAAGTGTAAAATTTGTCCAGTTCATCAAGTTTCCTAGTTGGCTATTGAGAGAATGGACATGTTGTGGCATCCCTTAAATCAGCAGTGGATTGACAAAGGGCTTAAAAGTATGTTCAATTGAATATCTACTATAATGGCAAAATGATCACAAATAGCATCGTCTTAAAATGATTTGTTTCGTCTATTCAACTTTATACAAATAGAATGTTTCACTGCCTTACTAATTAATAAACTTGAATCTTTGTAAAATATGACTTTTTTCTCGGCACATGTTCAGTTTCATTTACTCTACACATTTGTCAAATGAAACAATACACAACAGCATCTATAATGTGCAGCTCAAGATCTAAGGCTCAAACACTGCTAGCACACTTGGGGGCTGGTTTAACATTTTAGATTCTTACACGCGAAACAAAGAGAAGTGTTGGTTCTTGCATGGCAAAGCAACAGTTGCCACATGTAGCATTTGGAAGCCAGGAATCTTGTGCACTGAAGCATAAAGACATTTTCTTGGTTTTTTCGGTAAAGTCACGTAGAAGGGAAGTAATAAAATAATTAAAATAAAACATAATAAAATAATTTTCACGACGTTTCGGCCACAACGCAAGCAGCCGTCCTCAGGTGAAGACCAGGTCTGTCAGGGGAATTCATTCAGACGCTGTCTCCCCGACAGACCTGGTCTTCACCTGAGGACGGCTGATTGCGTTGTGGCCGAAACGTCGTGAGAATTGTATTTTATTATGTTTTATTTTTATTATTTTATTACTTCACTTCTACGTGACTTTACCGAAAGAACCAAGAAGATGAATCCCTGCAGTCACGAAAGCTTTAAATCGAAACATAAAGACATTGATTGGTTTTGTGCTGTTTCTTGCAGGGCTCAGAGTGGAATGCATCCAATTTGGAAGAGCTGCAAAGTCGAGGGTAAGCTCTGCTCAGTTTTTTTTTTAAGTTGTCCATTGTCTAGCAGCGCTAAATGTTAATGCTTCCATTGTGTTCTAAATTGAATGAGACATATTACATGTTGTGTAATGTTGTGTGTGGCCCATTTTTGGTGTGTTTGTTGACGTAGTCAAATTGTTTGTTTAATGGTTTCTTGATTGCAATCCAAAATGAGTGCATTCTTGTTGTTACAGGGTGGGATACATCCTGAATGTTACTCGGGAGATTGATAATTTCTTCCCTGGTCTCTTCGTGTATCACAATATCCGAGTGTACGATGAAGAGGCTACCGACCTTTTGGCTTACTGGAACGACACATACAAGTTCATTTCAAAGGCCAAGTGAGTTGTCTGGCATGCATGTTGTTGTGAAGAACGATTCTGTTTTTTGCCAACTTTGTACACATCACAAATAGGGAAAAATCTTGTATGTGTAAATCTAGTCTGCTGTTTATATGTCAATGTAGTTGGCAAATGTTCACTGCTATAAATTGGTATACAAACACTATTTGGACAGATATTTAACACATTACATGGGTTGTAATCATTAACCCTAAAAAAAAGATCTTTAACAAGGGGGGATAGCAGTTAAATGATCAAATCCTTTTTATAATCCATTTGCACTGGCCTGTGTCTTTGCTCACACCATAAATGTTGTGTGTGTGGGGAGAAATCTCTTGCTTTTACTCACTTTTAGTACGATCATGACCATGATTCCTGCTGTGTCAGGTCATATATATATATCTGTATGTGTGTGTGCGCGTGTCTACATTTTTCCGCACAAACAGAAAGAGCGGCTCCAAGTGCCTTGTGCACTGCAAGATGGGAGTGAGCCGCTCCGCTTCCACCGTCATCGCCTATGCCATGAAGGAGTACGGCTGGAGTCTGGACAAGGCGTTCAACTTTGTCAAAGAGAAGCGCAACGTTGCAAAGCCCAACGCGAGCTTCATGCGACAACTGGAGGAGTACCAGGGCATCCTCGATGCCAGGTGGGTAGCAGAAACCATTGCTGCGCGAGTGTGATCCTCCAGGTGGGGGGGCCCCACACTGTTTCAAGTTTCAAGTTTAATTTATTTGGTGTAGCCCTGTGAGCCATTCGGCTCTTCAATCGGGTGCAACCGCAACAAACAAAAAAACAAATACATGAACATGAAAACATCTTAAAGTGACTATGTGCAAACAGAAAATCCAAGAAAAGACAGCAAAATATTGCAAAAAAAGCACCGTACACCAACACTGTGTGCAAAAATCCCAGTGGGATGCAAGTCAAACAATAGAATGTTCCCTCTCCATGTGGCCTCACCATGAAGACCACGATTGGATTGTCAGGGGCTGCAAAAACTCACGTGCTGAAAAGAACCATTGCCGCGAATCATAGCGGTCTAAACATACATCCCGTAATAAAGATGCGGTTAAGATTCAGATCTATGCAAAGTGAATTGGCATTTACGAGTACAGACCCCGTTTTGTTCAAGTGTGATAATGTGAAAGGACCATAGGTATTTCAGAATATCAAAGTATATATATTGCATTTTACTAGCAACTCGCTACCAAGTTGTTGAATTAGAAATGGTACGTGAGTGGCTGTGATGTATCTCAAGTTGTGACACGAGATTTGAAAGGTAGATGTTGGTGTGTACCAAAAGGATACAACCATTAAGTTAATTGCTGATTGTTCCACCTGCCAAGATCGTATTAGCACGCAAGTGTTTTCAGCAACCACAATATGATATTCAGTGTTAAGTATTCAAGGCTTGTCATGTGCCCACATTTTATCTGCTTCAAAAAAAAGAGTACGCCATGGAAACAGTCATGTGAGTGTGTATTTTTAGTCAGGCATGGCCAGTCTATATTTTGGTTTAGTGTTTACTCTTATGGCTGAACATTGGTTATGAAATAATGAACTTTCCAGTGCATATGTGACCTTAATGTGATGTTCAAACTTGGACAAATATTTAGTAAATATTAGTATTTGTCCATTGTGTTTCAAAAATTAACATCGACACCAACGATGTTGACTTGTCAAAATGATGTTTTAATGAATCATAACATCGCACAAAAAGTTAAAATTTTTATTAATCAAAGCTCTCGCAAATGAAGGTTAAAAACAATTTATATAGATTATCAAACTATAAATCCACGACGGTACTATATAAAACAACAAACTAATAATCAGAAGAAGGGGGTCAGGCAGGGATATACTCTCTCGCCAAGGCTATTCTAAGAGAGTCTCGAAGCTTTTTTCCAAAAACTCTATTGGAGAATTGAAAGCATACAAATGAGGCTACCAACTTTGAATCAAATGGTGAAAGTGTTTTATCATTTCGGATTCTCTGACATAGTCATTATAACAACCAAATAGTACAAAATTACAGGCATTTTTTAATAACTTAACAAATAAGTATGCAAAGTGGCAGTCAAGATAAATACAAGCAAAATACATTTTCGTAACAGAAGGGTGCACGCAACTTGAAGCTCCAACGGAGTGCGTTTATCTGCATTAATGTGTGAAGGTGAACCGGGATAATAGTGATGAACGAAAGAGTCGAATGAGGGCAGGTTGAAGTACTTTTGAAGGATTTTATATGGTCATGAAAAGGGAGCATACTGGACTTTTTTAGGAAGAACAATTTGTCAGTATTGAATACTACTAGCTATGACACGTATCATAAACGAAATGGAACAAAAATCTGAAAAGTTACACAAAGGAGCACGGAGAGAAGGATGCTGGGAATTGCGTGAGAGACGGGGCAATAATGTGGATCAAAGAACAAACGCAAATCAGAAACGTCATAATGACTGTTGAGAAAAGTAATTGGGTGTTGGAAGGAGCGCACACCTCAAAGGCTTTCATGGCCAATGGGCAGGAATGGTGACGGAGAACGGCAGCCAGTGGAGGGAACTGCCCGAGAGGACAACTGTCGAGGAGATGGAGCATTGAGGATTATCTCACGTACGATGTAGGGAGGTCTTCATCCAGCAGTGGATAATGAATGGCAGATATATTCTTGGTTCTTTCGGTAAAGTCACGTAGAAGGGAAATAATAAAATAATAAAAAGAAAACATAATAAAATACAATTCTCTGAGAATTCTCTGATAATTGTATTTTATTATGTTTATTTGTATTATTTTTTATTATTTTATTATTTTCCTTCTACGTGACTTTACCGAAAGAACCAAGAAGATGAATCCCTGCAGTCACGAAAGCTTTAAATCGAAATAAAAAATAAGTTTTTTTTATTCCCTTCCACGTGACTTTACCGAAAGAACCAAGAATATGAATCCCTGCAGTCACGATAGCTTTAAATCGAAATGGCAGTTATGTAAACAGTCATTTAAAATACACATTCGTGCTAAAAGCATCTCTTGCCCATTGCCATGTCATTATACTGTGGACATGATTTGCGATCGTAATGGATCGTTGCCCATTATGATCTAAACATGTATACTGTAAATGGATTCTGGTATACAGCTTTTCCTTGTTTTGTTTTTATATATTTTAAGTACAAATAATATTACTAGACTGTTGTGCAGTCTTAATTTGAACTTTTTATTCCAGAACGGTTGTCTTGCACATTAGTCTTGGGGACATATTCTCTTTTTACATTGGTGTCATATGATGATGTTTACACTTGCCATACTGGGTATAACATTACCTCCTCGATTTTCTCAGAGATATAGTGTTTGACAGGACTTAATTATACATTTTTAAATTCCTTCTTAAATAATGAATTAACTTACATTTCTGTGGTTAGATAATTAAAATACATTTAATCCCTTAGAATAGCGCGGGGGAGTGTTTGTGCAGTGGTTAACGCACTGCACTGAACCTGGTAACCTTAACTGATTTCTGGCCACGGCTAACGTTCAGCGGTGAGTGACATCAGAACTGGTGCTGGCCACCCCCACACCTCTTCATCAATGCGGTGAAGTATGGTCAAAACAACCCCCGTGCAAATGGGGAGGCCTTCAGCGAGCAGTGGGCTTGACAAAAAGCTGTGAATTAATGAAGCAACAAGTTCGAACAGACCAGATAAAGAGATGTAACTCTGGTTTCATCTTTGTTCAACTGAGTGTGTTTAGGTTAGTGTTTTTGTTCCGTTGGTATTAAGTAACACGCTGACAGCTGAGAATCTGCGTGTGGCCTGCTGGCTTGTTTATTATTGTCGTTAAAATGCTGTTTTAATTGGAACACGTTCCTCGAAACGCCACGAGCAATAATTTGTTGTTGCGCCTGCGATTTATTTTACCCGTCCAACACTTGATTAAATACAAATTTTAAGGCAACCGTGAGACTACTTATAGCTACACTTAGGAAATGTGCCAATCGGCCTGTCTATCCACGTACACTCCACATTACGTAACTTCTCCAGCGATGTTGATGGATTATTTCAGACAGCGAAGCAATACCATTACCGAGATCTGTGTATCTTTTGGGAAAGACTGCCAATGGTGGTGGTGGGGGGGGGGGGGGTACCTTCGTGTTTAGAAAGGAGAAGTCATGCTGCATACCAGCAAGATTAGCACTTGTGTGTTAGAACACGAGCGTCTGGGTGCGAGTTCTTGCGCCATGCGTAGGCGTCTGTGCGTGCGTTTGTGCGCATACGCTTGTCTGATAGGGTGGGAAAGCCTTTAAAACAATTAATGATGTCTCAGTGGACTGAGTTGCCATCGTCTTTTTTATTGCTTTGTTAGAGCATTAGGATTCTTTACTATATTCGCGGTCATATGAGCTTTGTGCTTTCATATGAAATGCAGTCACGCGGTTGTTGAGTGACATTTGTACGTGTTCAGCAAAATCTGGGGACAGCCATGTTTTCAGGGAAATACATTCTCATTAAACAGTCAGAATCTAGAAAAACATTTTTACAATGCCATAAAACAAACTAGGTACATTTAAAGGAAAAATGTCTTGTAAAAAATCTAAAGGCTGCATTTATACGCATTCGGTAACCATCCTGCAAACTCTGGTCATCATCGCAGCAGCTTTTGGCTAACCATTTAACAATGCTCTTCTGATATTAGGAATCCACTGGAGCTATGCACTTTTAAATCAAAATTTAAAACTAATTTCTTTAGAACTGCTTTTTGTGTTCAGTTTGTTGTCCTTCCCCCGCACCTCCAATGATCACAGTTGACTATGTACAGTGCGAAAGAAGTTCATCATACATACATTAATTGAGCGTGCGATTATAAGCTCCGAAGAGATGATGTGCGGATGGGATGTTGAGTTGTTTTTATGTTGTTTTTACTTTGCAGTAAACAAAGACACAATAAGCTATGGCGCTCGCACTCTGATAGCAACTTGAGCGAGCGTCTCATCAAGCCTGCTGGCGGCTTGCAAGGATCCAAGCACCACATGGTACGCAGACCACGGCTCTCCTCCCATGGTCCGCAGACCTCACCTACACAGACACGTTTTACGAGGGGCAATTTGTCCGATTACAACCCGTGTCATTTTGCTTTAGTATCACCAAGCAAGTGCTGTTTTTTTTACTGTGTGGGTTTTTAACAATATATTTTTCTGTTAATATTTTATTAGCTTTTAATATTAACTCATTTCAATTTTATAACACGTTAAATTACTCATTCTGCATTTCAAGGTAGTTTATATTGTTGATTGTCTCATTTCAAATGAATCCATGTTATTTTCTGTACACGCGATAAGTTTTATGCACAGTTTTTTTAATGCAATGTACACGGATCGAAAGCGATCGATTCTCACGCACAATTCAATGCGAGTATCATGAACATAAGAATGGAAGTTTATTTATATGCCCTAGCATTTATCACTTTTTGGGGGAATAAATTATAGCGAATTACCCTTAAATTTACAGTGGCAGCAAATTACTTTTTTACGCGGCTTCGCTTGAAAAAGTTTTATTGCAATGCTGCGTTTGTGTGCGTTATTACTTGCGTACTTGTCACAACCAATTTGTTAATGCGATCGAACATCGCCATCGCTTTGCAGGCTGGGGGAACGGGCGCTCTCGGACACCGTGGCCCAGAGGAGCTGTCCCCATCGCACGAGGTTCAAACCACACGCTCGCGCTCGTTCACAAAGGAGAGCACGTTCTACCCGTTCGAGCTGGGGGACACGGGAATGACTGGCATCACCCGAGGAGGAGATGGTGAGGGTTTTTACCGTTGCATTGTCAGCAACTCGGCTTTTACGTAGGGGATTTTTCCCCCCCCCCCATCGTTTTATAGTGTTGGCATAAGGAGATGTGCAATGTTTGTATGTGCTTTGAACTTCTTTCGCACCGTACGTAGCCAACCGTGCTAATCGGAGGTGCGGGGGGGGGGGGGAACGGACAACAAACTAAACACAAAGCAGGCTCAATGTGTGGCTATTAAACAAGATTTAAGGTGCCTCATTTAAAAAGTAGTACAACTCAACTAATGCTGGCCTATTTTTGATACTAATTGTGAAATCGCAAAGGGATTGTGAAAATTAATATAATGTCGCGTATCAGTGTCCACTTTCTTACTTTGCATATATAGCAACACATTGAATTGCGTTTTTGCGCTGTAGAACAACACACACATACATGCCTACAAACACACATTGTCAAATGCTGACATACACTGAACATGTGTATTCTTAGATTTTTTTCGGTACAGCTATCGTGCTGTGACGGTTCCACCTGAAGACGGAAGCTTGTGTTGCCTCCGAAACGTCGTGATTTTTATTTTATTTTACTTTTATTAATTTTACTTTTTACCTACGTGACTTTACCGAAAAAACCTAAGAATATGAATCCTTGCAGTCACGAAAGCTTCAAATCGAGAACTGAACATGTGTATTACAATTTGGTTGTCACGTTTGGTTTTTTGCGTGTCCAGGCAACAACCGCACGTGCCTGGACGATCCCCAATTGTTCTGCCTGTCGAGCACCTCCAGCTGTGCAGCAGCCACCGCCATGGCGTGGCCCACGGGGAGCGGCCTTGCAGTGTGGCCTAAGAGCCCCGACGAGGAGCAAGAGGATGCCGTCGCCGGCCACCAGCATCCCCAGCCCGAACCGTCGCCCCCGCCCATTGGTGGCGGCCCAACAGAGTTCACAAATGAAACGGGGGATCACGCCACGACTGTGAACGCAGAGGTGACATCGACCAGCCATCAAGAAGGCTTGGTGGTGGTGGCGGCGGCGGCGGCGGTGCCTCAGAGAGGCAGTGTGAGAGGCGCCGAGGAGGTGGTGTCCTCCGCCGCGCAGAAGCAGCCTGGCCCCCCCGCGGCGTCAACGTCCGCCGCTGGACATGCGGCGGCCCCCTTGTCAGAGTCGCCTCCGCAGACGTGCTTAACGACGAGCACCGAGGACAAGATCGACTTCTTCAGCGCCATGGAGAAATTCAAAGGTAACTTTTTTTTTAACTGCGTTCATTTATGATCATTTTTAAATTGTGAGCGTTAACGATACATGAAGTTTAAGCAGTAATATGCCACATTTATGTCATTACATTGAATACTTGACAATTGTTCACAGCGTGCAATTTTAATTAATACAACAGACCTTATAGTGGCCGTTATTGTAATAGAGGCGATCACAAAATCGACAGAAATACGAAAGGCCTTATCATCTCAGAAGCTAAGCGGAATGCAGCCTGGTGGATATTGCTTTGATGGGTGACCACCATGTGCAAAATGTATGGCATTGTGGGCAGTAGAGAGCAGTGCAAACAATCCATATTATAGTTCTTCACTCCTCACCTGCGATGACCAGCATCGTCAAATATGGCCTAAAATCCCATTTGACCCGCAAGGAGTTGGGAGGCCCTTATCCAGCAATGGATTGACAATTGCTTCTACCAACATATCATGATAGAACTATATTTATATGGCCATGCCCCTTGCTTTATACCCACAATGCAGGGGCGCCGCGGTGGCGAGATGTTAACTACCTTGCCTGGTATGCAAGAGATCGTGGTTTTGAACCCGACCCTCACGCCTGTATATTTGGAGTTTGCATGTGCTGCCCGTGGTCGTGTGGATTTTTCTCCAGGTCCTCCGGTTTTTCCCTCCACATTTAGAAACAAGTGTTTAGCATAGTAGACTGCTATACATTTCCACATGATAAGCCGCTTTTTTTGAGCTATCATTTGTGGCCATGCTGCTTCTAATACACAGCTATATCGCTCAGTGGGCCTTAGCTGGTGGAATTAAAAAAATAGTTTAAGTTTAGGTGTTACTTGCTCTATACTTCACCAGCCTGGATATTGGATACTGCTATAATACACACATTGGCCACTATGGTGTAAGGCTGAAGTTGAAAACTGTGCTGCTCTGGTCTTTTTTTTTTGCTTGTCATGAATGTAGAGCTCTCCCAGGAGAATAAAGGCCGGGAGAGACTGATGTCCCGAAGCGAGGAGCCGGGCCCTGCCATACGTTCCACCGGAACTCGGCTTAGCGTCTCGGAATCAACGAGCGCGTCCACCGACAAGCGCAATAGTCAAGAGGTGGACGTGAACAACACCCAGGATGATGCCACTCCCAATACCAGCAGCAGTAACAGCAACAACAACAATAACAACAACAATAATAACAACAACAGTGACCTCAAGGTGAGACAATACCGTAACATTGTTTGGCTTTGGTTTTGTTAATGGTAATTTAGCTACTAGATACATGTTTAGGCATTGATTAAATGTACTTGCTCATAGCTTTGAATCACAATTGATGCTTGAGTGTTATTTATATGTTAGAAACTATTAAAAAAAAATGTCCATTTATTTTATGTTATTTATTTGCTTTCGGTTCTCATAGGTTTGTGTTCTTTGAATAATGTTTCAAAAGAATAACCGATATTTTGCTTTGCTTATTGTTGCTCAGGAACTCGTGAAGATACTGAATCAGACTGAAGTTCCTCCAGTTTCCGTAAAAGAAATTGTGACTGGAATGGAGTCCTCATCAGCAGGATGGAGTCAAGGCAGTTCTGCTGAAGTAGCAGTCTCTTCCCCGATGCTGGTAGCCAGTTGCACTAGGGAGGACAGCGCTGTATCCAAAGGTGCAGTTCCCAATCTTACTGAAATGGTGCGACCCATCACCGTGCCATCTCCAGGTCATTGTCGTAAAGGGTCATTAGGTCACGATTCCACGACGTCCTTCGAATTTGCTCAATGCTCGACAGGAGCGAGTGACATTTCTCAAATCACCGAAGGGAGGTCGACTCAGTCCAGGTCGGACGCGCCTCACACTGAACGGGACCGAGACAAATCCTCCAACGCCTTGGTGAACCTGAGAAGGTCGTCGAGCCTGCACACCGACCGCACCATGATGCACGGGACTGTGCGCCGTGCCACCAAGGAGCTGGAGGAGCGGTTTAAGGAGCACGAGCCCATGGCCAGCAGCCCGATTGTGGGAACATCGCTCAGTCGCAAGAATTCCCAAAACGACGGAAAGATTGGCCGCGACTTGGTGTGGAAAAGCAGAAAGGGGGAAGAGCAAAGTGGTGAGGTGGAGGTTAAAGCCGCAGCGACTCAGAGGAGTGTGCAAAGAAAGCAAGATTGGAGAGAAGATGAGCAACATAAAGATGATATACAAAGCCCCGATCAGGAGCCGGATGCCACTAAGACTGAAGATGTTGCTGTGGTAATGCTACAAAGAGCACAAGAGGTTTGCCCATCTAAACTTAAAGAAGCGGAGCCCTTCAAAAGTCACGAGCCTGTTTATGCCAAGCTGAGCGAAGTGAGCCCTCTTGTGTCCAATGTGGAACATTGCGAGGTAATCATTCCAGAAGACATTGTGGTCGACTCGCACTGCGATGATGCGAGTGATGTGGCGCCACCTGCTGCGGAGAGGGCAGACGCACAACCCCCTCAGAGGACAATAGAAATCATTGAGTATACTCCTGCAGTCTTCAACCCTGCCATGAAACATGGCAAAGGCTCCAGTGAGCCAGGCACTGTTGACAGTGAGTCAGACAATAGGGCCAGTATGGAAGTTGTGTTTGAAGAGAACCCAGATGGGAGTACCAGTTTATTACTTCCATCACGGAGGCCATCCAAGCTTTACCATCAAGAGTCACTGGTGTTTCTTGAAGAAAAGGGCCTAGTGAAAAAGCACACGAAAGAGCTCAATGAAAAGCTGTCATCGCCGTTGAGTTCCGTCAAAGTGGCACTGGTTGGTGATGAGGCAGCTTCCACGGGCTTTGCGAGGCAGGGTGAGGAGCACGTCACTAACTCGGATGAAGATCTCGCCGAGCATAATGCCGACATGAGAACAGGGAGAGACATCGAAATTCCACCCAGATCGACCCCATTTTGCTTACTCTCCTTGTCCGTCGCGGTCAGGGATGCACCGACGTGTGAGCATCCAACGGCTTTTATAGTCCACGGCGTCACAAACACCAGCACGGACACGGACACTGAAATTGACAGCAAAATTGAATCGGAAAAAGCGGTGGAGTGCAGGAATGTAACCGAAACGGACGTTGAAAATAAACACGGAATTTCCGTGAAGCCACTTGGCACCAGCGAAACTTTAGTGCACGATAAGAAATCCAGTAGCGCACCTCGGCCAAATCTCCAGCTCTTCTCTCCCACTCCGTACGTTGGCAGCAGCATAGATAGCCTGCAGATTGGTGTTAATGATGCACTGTCCAGTGGCCGTGTCCGGCAGCAAGCCAAAGAGATTGAGTCGAAAAACCGTCAAGCTGGCTTGACCACCCCTTCTCGGATGAAACGTTCACACTCTCTGGCAAAGCTGGGTTCTTTCGGACTCTGCCAGGAAGACATGAATGACGAGGCCAGCTTGGATCCCGTGGAGCCAATGGAACTGAAGCGTGTCCTTTCAACAGAGAGGTCTGGGCAAAGAGAACCATCGCAGGGAGAACGTTCGAGTGTGATTATTTGCTCAACCAAACCAATTGACATTCTGGCGCACGATGACGATAATCGGTCACAGTTGCCTGTGTTGCAAACTCAAAGGGTTGAATCTTCGGCGGGAGTTGATGCACATGGTTCACAGAGCATTGTGACTGCGGAAACCCAAGACGCGGGGTCCTCCGTGCAAAGACAGCAGCATGGCAGGACCCATCCGTTGCGACGCTTGAAAAAGACAAGTGAAAAGAAGCGCACCACTAACCCTCTCTACAACACTGTATGATGCCAACCGCGGACAGCATCCAGGGAACTTGAAGATATTAAGTCCACTCGATCAAATACTCACGAAGCCATCTTCCATGTTGGCAAGGCTGCCCTGATGCTTGAATATGAATCTAGAGCTAATTTATGTGTACACACATGCTTGGTGATAAACAAGAGATTTTGGCTTCATATCAGTATCAGCTTAGTGTCTGTATGCAACCAGCTTGCATATGTGAGCCAAGACTGGAAGACCTAACCTTGAAAAGCTGCACTTGCAACATTATTGGGATATGTGTGGTACTGTTGCTCATTCCCTAGTGTGTGTACCACAAGAGTTCAGTTTGAAGAGGGAAACAAACTGTTTTAAATATATAATTCTGATTCAGGGAGTGTGTTACTTTGTAATTTATTGAGAGCTTATTGGCGGTGTGAATTTTAATGGTGATTTGGTGAAATCCTGTGGAAATTTTCCTGTGGACTTGCAACGTATTTTTGCGTTGTGGCACTGGCTGATTTATCTGCTGAAACATTTATAAGTAAATGTGCATTTTATATAAAATTCTGTGTATATGGGTGTACGTGTGTGTATATATGTCAAGGGAACGTTTGCCTTTTGCACACATTGGGTGAGTTCTCCTGGCCATTAGTGTGGATGTGATATAAAAATCTCAGTGGATCATTTGTTGATTTGTTTTTTGTTTTGTTTTGCACAGTCAGTTTGAACCCAGCCTAAAACAATGAAGGTGATGTCGCTGTTGGGGTGCTATACCATTTCTAGTTTATATGATAATTATTCTCATTGCTATAATTATTGATAATTATGCATAATTATTCTTATCGGTATACTCGGTGACCAGAGGAGTGAGGAAGGCCATGTGGAGGTGCTTTTCTTGTTGTCATTTAACCCACACATGAGCACCTATCACCTTAAAAATTGCCATTCGGTGCGTAAGTCCCAAAAGTACTTGCACGCAAATTGTAATTTACTATTGTAGCAGTTATTTTTTTATATATACACACACCATTCAGCGATTGCTACCAAAAATGTAGTCTCTTGTAAAGGTTTTTGTTGTATAATTATAATCACTCCAAGTTTCTAACAAGGATGCCCACCGCCCCCCCCCAAGTTGGAATATTTCTGAAGGTTTTGTGGCTTACTGTGATAGGTTGTCACTGAAGCGCGGACGCGATCTTGAGCGTCAATTATGTTTTTTTACCATGATGAACCCAGTGGTTGTTGTTGTTGTTGTTTGCCCCCCGTACCAGAAAAAAACCCCCACAATTATGAAGGTAAACTCCACACAGTGAGATGGGTGGACACAATCATTCTACTTCACGTGTTTTTCTGGTCAATTGTTTACATTGTTTTATCTTTTATGCAGACTGTACATGTGTATTTTATTTAGCTCCCAGTTCGCGTGTGTTTTAGTTGTATCCAGCTGTACAGGTGATTAAGCGCAAAAGACTGCTTGCTGCACACTGCAACATGAGCCTCCGTTGTTGATTTTTGTTGGTGTGTGCTTAGTTCAAGAGGTGTAAATGATCCCTGTATTTCAGAAGTTATTTTTTTCTCGATGCAAAAATACTTGCACAGGGGGATTTTGGAAACATCGGTGTTCCCCCCCCACACACACCCCCTGTGATGTTTGCTGGAGGTGGCAACATTATTTTACTCTTATTATGTGGCTGTGAAAATGTGTATGGTAAACTAGACAAAAAAAGACAATTTGTATTTTTTATTTGAGCATTTTTTTATGTTTGTGTCTTGTTTGAAGAAATAAATTTTGATAAAGTGTACAGAAATTTTCACCTCGTTTCTTTCTTTTGTTAATTGGAATACAACTCGCATAACATTGGCTTGTTTCCCAATAGCAATGCAGTGTTATTTGTGAATCCAGTCAGTGCGAATAAGCACATCTTATTTTGCATCGGTTTTAATATTTCTAAGAGTTCTGCCATCTCCTTTCAACAATTTGTCAAAATGGTACCTTGAAATTGCAATTCAATCTTTGATGTGTATATTGAATATTGCACTTTGGCAACAGTGTACAAATGTATATTCAATTGTATACGTCCCGGCACAACAGACTTGGCAGAGAATTATTACATTCATCAGCAGTCACGATGTAGAAATTACCACCAAAATGTTGAAAAGCAAGTGGCATTAAACAATGATTTGTAAGGACTAAATCACGACGTTTCGGGCGCAACACAAGCGTCCGTCATCGGGTGGGAAAGCCTGTGTTGTGCCCGAAACGTCGTGATTTATTTTATTTTCTACCTACGTGACGTTACTGAAAGAACCAAACAGTATGTATTCCTGCAGTCACTAAAGCTTTAAATCAAGATTGATTTGCAAGGAAGTCAATGATTTGTAAAGGGAGACATTTAAACGGTAGCTGAAAACGAATGTGCAGTATGGGCAAGTCTTGGCCAGATGGCCCTTGCTTGCAGAAAGGCATCCACTAGAGGGAGTAGTTGGGACGGCTCTGAAAGGTCTTTTTTGTCCAACTTTTCCACGCTTGCTACACTGCACCACAGTAACCTGCCGATCGACTGGTGAACGCATTTGTACTGATGGGTGGGGAGGGGGGTTTAAGAAACCTCAAGATATTGATGCAAGTCCAGTGTGCAAACCGTCACACCGCATGGAAGCATCCCGAAGCTGTTGGTCGTCTTTGAAACTACGCCAAATCTCCAGCATAATTTCAATTTGATTCTGGAGATAAACACGTTTGATATTAAGCGTGGTCAAGCCTGATCAATGAGAAATATGTTTCGGTTTAATAAGCTGTATGTGAATGGGTAAATTAATCCTCATGGTCGCAAAGGCTCTTGCATTATGTGTTTAAAAGGCATCGACAAAACATGAGTTTAAATAGATGAATATGTTTTTTTATACAAACATCGATTACAAGTGATGGCTTGTCTTCGCAATTAAACTAAGCGTACATCTTTTAGACGGACATTTTGCCTGTACAAGTGATAAAAAAATCAGGTGGGGAGATGGTTATTTTCCCGTAACTTTTCAAATGGTTTACAGTCACGCAGGTAACTTGTGAATGATATTTAAACTCGCCTTTTGCCCGTCCAAGGACGGGTGTATTGCAGTAAATCTGAAACTTGCAAGCGAAAATCAGACCGAGACGTGATATATTTATTGCATCAATTCGCGTGCAGTTTGTAAGGGCGCGGTGACACAGACCTATTTCATTGTAAGGTTATAATCCCTTGTTCATCATGACGTCCTTTTTACTTTGATGTCTCAACAGCGTTGCAGAGATCACGTGACGTGAGGGTTCTGCCTTTGTAGTGAGGGTTGTGAGTTGACGCCGAGGAGGGGGGAGGAGGCGCCTCGCCCCCCCCCACCACGTGTGGAGTGACGTCACCCGCTAATTATTATGAATGGGGGGGGGAGGGGTCCGTTTTGAGGACGTCACCTTATAATGATTATTAATGAGGGGGGGTGTCCATGTGGAGTGACGTCACCTGCTCATGATTATTAATGAGGGGGGGTGTCCATGTGGAGTGACGTCACCTGCTCATGATTATTAATGAGGGGGGGGGTGTCCATGTGGAGTGACGTCACCTGCTCATGATTATTAATGAGGGGGGGTGTCCATGTGGAGTGACGTCACCTGCTCATGATTATTAATGAGGGGGGGGGGGTGTCCATGTGGAGTGACGTCACCTGCTCATGATTATTAATGAGGGGGGTGTCCATGTGGAGTGACGTCACCTGCTCATGATTATTAATGAGGGGGGAGGTGTCCATGTGGAGTGACGTCACCTGCTCATGATTATTAATGAGGGGGGGTGTCCATGTGGAGTGACGTCACCTGTTCATGATTATTAATGAGGGGGGAGGTGTCCATGTGGAGTGACGTCACCTGCTCATGATTATTAATGAAGGGGAGCTGTCCATGTGGAGTGACGTCACCTGCTCATGATTATTAATGAGGGGGGAGGGTGCTCAATGTGGAGTGACGTCACCTGCTCATGATTATTAATGAGGGGGGAGGTGTCCATGTGGAGTGACGTCACCTGCTCATGATTATTAATGAGGGGGGGTTGTCCATGTGGAGTGACGTCACCTGCTCATGATTATTAATGAGGGGGGAGGGTGCTCAATGTGGAGTGACGTCACCTGCTCATGGTTATTAATGACGGGGGGGGTGCTCCATGTGGAGTGACGTCACCTGCTCATGATTATTAATGAGGGGGGGGTGTCCATGTGGAGTGACGTCACCTGCTCATGATTATTAATGAGGGGGGAGGGTGCTACATGTGGAGTGACGTCACCTGCTCATGATTATTAATGAGGGGGGAGGGTGCTCCATGTGGAGTGACGTCACCTGCTCATGATTATTAATGAGGGGAGGGTGCTCCATGTGGAGTGACGTCACCTGCTCATGATTATTAATGAGGGGGGGGTGTCCATGTGGAGTGACGTCACCTGCCCATGATTATTAATGAGGGGGGAGGGTGCTCCATGTGGAGTGACGTCACCTGCTCATGATTATTAATGAGGGGGGGTGTCCATGTGGAGTGACGTCACCTGCTCATGATTATTAATGACGGGGGCTGGTTGACGTGGAGTGACGTCACGAGCGTTGCACACAGACATTCTTGGCTCATTGTAGTAGGTAATAATGGGGGGGGGGGGGTGTCCATTTGGAGGACGTCACCTGCTCATGAATATTAATGAGGGGGGCTGGTCGATGGAGTGACGTCACGAGCGTTAAGGACAGACATTCCTGGGTGATTATCGTACGTATTCTCTCTGAGTGATTTACAAAGTTCAGGACAGTTGTGCACTGCGTTTGTAGCACAGGAATTGGCAAACAGGTTGTTCATTTATTGAGTGGTTATTGTGGACAAAAAAAACATAAATAATAACGAATACAGGTACACACTGCAGTATTTTTGGTCGATCCTTAACGCCAGTTTACATTACCAGTTCATATAACCTCATACGTTTACAATACAGCTGTGAGACAACGAAAAGCCTTATCGTTTACTTAGAAAAAAAAAAACTATTGGAGTACATTGCTGCAAGCACAACAGCCTTGCGAAACGAGTTAATGAGTGCCCCTTGGACGCAAACAAAGCTAAAGTCTTTACTGTGGGTGGTGGCATCCTCTTCCTTGGGACCATGTAGCTGAAAAGTTCATTTAACAAAGGCAACATATTCACGTGTAAAGTAATTCCTTAAGGAACACGACATTGATATGGCCACGCACATGGACATTCAGATTACACTTTTGTATCAAAATAAGAAATGCTTTCTCAACAGTTAAGATACGTTCATTCTACAAAAAAAAATACGCAATTTTTTTGCTCAAAACATGGCAAAATTAGGACATAATACTGCAAATATATACACATATTTCATGGCTTTAAAGAGAAAAATGTAAGCTTGCTGCTCGGAAGTTTTCAGTCAATCTTGCTGCAACAAAAAAACAATCACTCGCCCAGCGAATGAGTCTCGTTGCTATCCGGGCACAAACGAGGCTTTGCTATCACATGAGCGTGACGAGCTGAGCCCCTGCTGCTGGATTGCAGAGGTAGGCGAGTGACAGCTCGTCACCCAGGCTGCTGTACAGCGGCGGCGTGCTGAAGATGGCACTGATGCCGCCCGCCGCTTTGCAATCGGCTGTGCTGGCAGCGCACGTGTAGGCGGGCGACGGGGCATCCGTGTCGGTCACGCTGCATGCAGCGTGCTCCGATAGGCAGGGAGAATGGCACAGGGAGTCCGATGCATTGCCCAGGCCTTCCAAGGAGAGGTTGTCCTGCTGGTAGGCGTCCCACAGGCTACCTGCAAACGCAAGAGTGATCTTTCGATTTAAAGCTTTCGTGACTGCAGGGATTCATCTTCTTGGTTCTTTCGGTAAAGTCACGTAGAAGAGAAATAATAAAATTATACAACTTCTTGGTTCTTTCGGTAAAGTCACGTAGAAGAGAAATAATAAAATTATACAACTTCTTGGTTCTTTCGGTAAAGTCACGTAGAAGGGAAATAATAAAATAATAAAATAAAACATAATAAAATAATTCTCACGACGTTTCGGCCACAACGCAAGCAGCCGTCCTCAGGTGAAGAACAGGTCTGTCGGAAAGACAGCGTCCTGGACGCATCCTTTCGGTAAAGTCACAGAGCTGTCTTTCCGACAGCTCTGTTCTTCACCTGAGGACGGCTGCTTGCGTTGTGGCCGAAATTTCGTGAGAATTATTATTATGTTTATTTATTTTATTTTATTATTTCTCTTCTACGTGACTTTACCAAAAGAACCAAGAACAAGAGTGATCCTCAGTGTATACCATAGCAAGATAGAGGCTTTCGCGACCAATATTATTCATGAGAAAGTTTTTTTTGGGTTAGATCGCGGATGTATAAATGTGTCTTTAACCAACTACCACCCGATTGTGAATTAGTAAGGTTTGTCACGTAAACAAAACGTGCCAATTAGTTACAGCTTAAATCTACAACATTTAAAATTTGAGTACGACGTTTCGCTGCTAATTACACCCAGCATCATCGGGCGATTTTGGCAGAATTTCCCGAAAGAAGCTTGTATGTATATGTATGTACGTTGAACTTCTTTTGCACCGTACCCATGATAATTGGAGATTGCAGGGGAAGGACAACAAAACTAAACACAAAAAGCAGTTCTTAAGAAATGAGTTTTCAATCCAGATTTAAAAGTGGCTTCAATGCCGTTGCAAAGTTGCTGCTGCCACAGGGGTTGTGCTCTTTTTTGTGTAACAAACCAAGTCGTAAAATGATTGTTACGAGCTCGTAACAGTAGTTTAATGTGTTTATAAGAGACACGCCTATGACGTGAAAAACATGGAATGTGCCCAATCTCGTCAGATCTTGGAACCGAAGCAGGTTCAAGCCTCGGTGATGCTTCGATAGGCCACTATCAGGCACAACAGGTTATTATGAATTTTTAGTTTTTTTTATATTATAGGCTGCAAGGCTATGTGATGGACAGCAGAGGAGAGTGCAGCACAATAAATGTTAGCGTGGTTCTATGTTCCTTTCTTTCACCAACCTGCGCTGACCATCGGTGTGGTGAAGTAATGTAACAAATAAAAAATAATAATAGAAATCAAATAATAATAATACATCAATTAAATCACGACGTTTCGGAGGTAACACAAGTCTCCGTCTTCAGGTGGGACCGTCACAGCTAAATTTACTGCATCAAGTGTCTCCGAAACGTCGTGATTGAATTGATTTATTATTATTTTATTTCTATTATTATTTTTAATTTTTATTTTTTACCTACGTGACTTTACCGACAAAACGTAATAGTATGAATCCTTGCAGTCACGAAAGCTTCAAATCTAGAAGTAATGTAAAACAACCCCCACGACCCTGTAGGATGTAGAGAGGGCCTTCGCCTAGCACTGAATAGCCAAAAGGCCTGTGAATGTACATAATAGACATGCCACTAATGGATCCACTGCAAAGGAAAACCATGTCGTGTTTTGTATTTGAAATGCAAACCTGCTCAAGGGTTGGTGCGCATGACTTCCACGTGCACATGTTAATCACGATGGCTGGGAGAGAAATGAGCATGAACGTTCTTGAAATGAACTCTACCATGCAGCCAAGAACGTCTGATTAACCTCCAAAAGAGCCTCACCAAAAAGCAAAAGGCACGGCCACAAAGAGTATTTTGGACAATATGTCCAGATGAGCCTCCATCTGAGGCTGCCTTGGCTCCCTTCTTCTGAGACCCCCCCCCCCCCCCAGCGTCTCAGATCTGAGGGCTGTCCGACCGTATCCATGAATCTACAACGCCCTGGCAAAAGTGCTGCAAAACACCAACTCACTCTGAATCTCCAAGTCGATGATGCTGGGGTTGATGGAGTCCACTTCCATACTGTGATCTCCAGACACCAAACCATCGCAGCCGTTTTCCTGGCTCTGGACCTGCCCGTGTTCCGGCGTGCCGTGCGAGGACGCGGAGACGACGGGCTGGGGACTGTGGAGCACTGCCACCTGACACGGGTCAGGGCCATCCGAAGGCAGCCTGGACCGCCGTGGGGAGCCAGCGGGTCGCGCCGCCATGATCTGCGGCGGAACTCCCTGCGGAGGCATCGGATTGGACCTGGGTGCAAACCCGGCGCTGACGGACGAGCTCATCTTGTCAGCCTTGTCCACAACCAGTCTGTCCAGTGCCTCTGTTGTTTGTTGCATGCAAAGTGCAAAAGAAAGGGGGAGGGGGGAAATGAAATTATGAAACCCGATGCGTGAGCTACGGTTATTGGATTCTGAAATGGCCAGAGACCTTCTCAATGTCGTGTAACCACCACTATGGAGTGACTCATGCTGCCAGCTACGGCTGCAAAGTTTGGTCGAACATGTTATGGATATCGTTTGTTGTTAAATTTGAATCACAGTTCCTATAATCACTGTTACATTGTTTTTAAAGATTTATTTTGGTGATATTCGAAAACGTACGGTTAAGCCATGTTTGTTTGCTGAAGTACGGAGTTAGCCTGATAATTTTATCTAAATTGTCTTATGGTTGTTATTGTTCGACTTGCAACCCATTGGGATTTTTGCGCACAGCGTTGATGTACGGTGCTTTTTTTCTGGAAGATTTTTACTGGTTTTTCCTGGGTTGTTTCTGTTGCGAAACGTCACTTCTAGATGGTCTTTGTTCATGTTTTGTTTGTTGCGGTTGCACCCGAGTCAAGAGCCTCATGGCTCACAAGGCTATACCTAATAAATGAAACTGAAACTTTGTATTGTTCACTGAACAAATGCAACCAACTGCACTGGCGGACAAACGTTCGTCCTGCTTTAATGTTTCCGATTTGTAACGAACAAGCTGAGTTGCGAATTGTGATTATTGTTTGACTGTATTTGATGTTACGTCGTAGAGTTGATAGATGTATTTCATGCGAGCGTGTGCTCGAATAAGAAGAAAATCACATCCAGCGGTGGATTGACCGTGGTTAATAATGCTGAATTTGCTGGAAAAGAGAGCTATTCAATTTAATTCTATCACCGCTTCGTTTAAATATAGTGTGGCAGAAATCTCACGGTATTTAGGCACTGATTTCTATAGCAAAACAAACATTGCATTAATTGAAGTTTCCTCGCTATCCCATTCACATAATGCACATGTGAAACACGACAGTCACATTAAATAATTGCAGTGTTTAGACAAAGGAAACCGCGTGTTAA
Source organism: Lethenteron reissneri (assembly GCF_015708825.2). Lineage (NCBI taxonomy): Eukaryota > Metazoa > Chordata > Hyperoartia > Petromyzontiformes > Petromyzontidae > Lethenteron > Lethenteron reissneri. The sequence goes on from NC_083805.1 coordinate 8,165,444, forward strand.
CGTTGAGCTTATAATTGTATCCTTGTGCCACACGATATTTGAGTTATGTAATTAGAAGTAAAGCCTGAAAGGCCCTTGCCTGTAAGATCAGCAGTTCGCAAGCATTGAAACCAGTCCAGAGTTTGCTTGTCTCGGAATCAACACGGCTGAAATCGCGCACTCCCAGAAGGCCGTGTGGCCGATGAGTTGGCTAAAATTTTTTTATTTTTATTTGTTTATGTGGAGAGACGGATATGTGAAGGACACATTGTCTGCTTTACTATTTTGTTTATGAATGGACCACTTCACTTCACATCTCGCACAGAGTAAATGCGTTAGACCTGTGCGGTCATCGTCAGCAGTGTTCCCAAACTACTTTACAACGCAACACACTCCGAGCTGTATTTGTGAATCACGATATGTGCATTACACATAGATGTCTGACGGGTGTATGCATTCTGAACTTCTTTCGCACCGTACGTAGCCAAACGTGCTAATCGGAGGTGCGGGGGGGGGGGGAAAGGACGACAAACTGAACACGACACGGCAGTGTGGAGGGCACACAGAGGTAGGCCTCGCACACCTCTCTCGCCTGCTCTATGTGCTGTAAACAAGTGCCATGTCCCAAAGCACGTCACCCCTTGCATACTACTGTAGTTCTATATAAGGGGCCGTCCATAAATGACGTCACGCACCTAGGGGGGGGGGGTCAGACATTTGTGACGATGTTTGACGAGGTGGGGGGGGTTTGAGAAATGTGACGTCACGTAAAAATGTGCAACTTTAAATAAATATAGACATCACGTTCTAATTAATTAAATATACTTTTTGATAAATGTTTTCTACTACAACATCAGAGTGCAGCGGCACATTACATACACACTACAATGACAATAGTTTAAAGTGATTTGAAACATATTTCGATTTAAAGCTTTCGTGACTGCAGGGATTCATCTTCTTGGTTCTTTCGGTAAAGTCACGTAGAAGGGAAATAATAAAATAAAAAAAACATAATAAAATAATTCTCACGACGTTTCGGCCACAACGCAAGCAGATGCTGTCTTCAGTCGCTGTCTTTCCGACAGACCTGTTCTTCACCTGAGGACGGCTGCTTGCGTTGTGGCCGAAACGTCGTGAGAATTATTTTATTATGTTTTACTTTTATTATTTTATTATTTCCCTTCTATGTGACTTTACCGAAAGAACCAAGAAGACGATTTGAAACATGTTTTCTTTTTTTTGGGGGGGGGGGGGGGGGGCAGAGCTTTGTGACGTCATATTTGAAGTCATTTATGGACGGCCCCGAAGGCGACGTTACGGATGAACGTGTTGGGTTTCTCCGTACGCACGACTGGGGTGACATTTACAGGGCACAGTTGGCTAAAAAAAAAAGACATCGCAGCTGCAATAAATACCGGCGGTTGTTTGACAAGACAAGAAATGAACACATTTATTGTGCACGACTCTCATTTGCCTCACGATGACTGTCATGAACTCGGCTATTTACAGCAGCACTGTGGTGATGTCACCTACTTCATCCCAGCCCTTCTCCCAAGGAGGTTGGGGGGGGCATACAACAACGCAGGCGGGCGGGGTTTCCACAGTTCATGTTAAAGAGACATTACGCCCTTAACAGAAATGAGTACCGATACCACGGGTCGGCAACCAAAATAACAAGAAGAACCACTTTTGTGGAATTCGGAATACAAATCGCACCCCCTCAATATTTCAAGAGCCGCAATGCACGTGGGTAACATCACCACGCAGTTCCTTATAAAGAGACGCATGCGGATCCGGAGCCGCGGTTTTGCCGACCCCTGACCTATAGGGTTTGCTTTCGTCTGCCGTACATTAGACTCAAGCTTTCACTCCCTATCCACGAGCAAAGGCTGCGTACACTTGTCGCTTAATTGACGATACAAATTTATAAAGGGGGGTGCTGAGCATTCAGGGAGATAGCCTCCCCCCCCCGCCCTTACCCCACTCTCCCATACCCCCCCGCGAGTCTAGCTTCGACTGTCTCCCGACTTTTACCGGGGTTGGCCATGCTCCTGCGGATGGCGGCGGGGTCTTTGCGCTTCCACTTCTGCATCTCCTCGTCCATCTTGTCCACCTTGGCGGGGTTCAGGGTCCAGAGGCAGCCCTTCCTGGAGGAGCCTCCGCTCGCCTTGTTCTCGATCTTCTCGAAGCACTTGTTGAGCGACAGGTTGTGCCGCACCGAATTCTTCCAGCCGTCCGGCGCCGTCTGCGGCGAAACACAAACGCAAAATGTGGCAACGTTCGAACGGAGAGCGTCTGACACTGCATTGGCAGCGGTGAAAATAATGATGAGTACAGATAACGATAACTCAAAGCGCGTGTTAATAATGCTGTCCTAGAGAGGCAACGTTCGAACAGAGAGCGCCTGACACTGCATTGGCAGCGGTGAAGATAATGATGAGTACAGATAACGATAACTCAAAGCGCGTGTTAATAATGCTGTCCTAGAGAGGCACGCGTTTTATCGGTGGCGTTTTGAGCAATGCTTCTTCTTTGTACAGCTGTCTGCTATGAACGACGTTCAATGCCAGAATACGTTGCCCGAGGATAGGTTTTGAGTTAAGATGAAGCTAAAACATCCTGGATTTTACCATAGACAGGGGAAAATATTAATCTGGTATTGTTGCATGCTTTCAAATATTGTTTTTACCACGAGCCTATTGTGAAATTAACCTAAAAAAAGTGTTCCAAATATTAACCTCTACTTAAAATAATTACATAAGTCAAAAAGATTTCAATAACCATAGATATTTGAATCTAAAAACTCTTGATAAACACCCCACGTAATTGCCTTCACACTTCACAAATATATTAATCAAATTCACATGAATTCCTCCCGCTCCTACTGCAGTACTATGTATACATATAATGATAATTACCTTAAAGAATTCACGTGCCATAACACTTCCAGATATGAAACTGAAAAATGTATCTCAGTATACTGGAGGGACTGGTTTATAGTTACGCAGTTTTCGTGTGTCATTGTCTCTGTCAACATTACATCAATTAATTTACATTCAAATAAATACGTAGTTTCAAGGTCTGTTTATGTACGTTGCATCATGGGCAGTCTGCTGCATATATAATTTGGAGCTTTCGTGACTGCAGGAATTATTCTTTGGTTCTTTCGGTAAAGTCACTTTACCGAAAGAACCAAAGAATAATTGCTGCATATATGTTTACCTTGAAGTAGGGGAAGTTCTCGGTCATGAAATGGTAGATATCGCTGACTGGCAAGCTTCCATTTTTGCTGTTCTTCAGAGCCATCGCGATGAGGCAGCTGCAGGACAACGACACCGAACAGCGCGTTCACAAGAGTGGCCTCGGCACTCCTGATCAAATATTTTAATTGAAAAGAAAACCCATCCATCATAAAGGTGTTTTGGGTTAGATCGCATAAGTAATACAGCTGGCACAATTGCCTGATGATGCTGGATGTAATTACGCACGAAACGTCGTACTCAAATTGTAAATGTTTGAGGATTTATCCTCCAACAAACCGGTGGGCTGAAGTAGTAACTAATTGTCAGGTTTTGTTTACGTGACAAACCTTACAAAATGGCTGTGTCGGGTGGTGGAGGGTTAACGGACACATTTATACTTACGTGATCTAACCCCCAAAACAACCCTTTATTATGAATAATATCTGTCGTGAAAACCTACGTGGTAAAAGGTTACCGATACCTGGTCTAGGCTGTATCAGACATGGGTAGAGTTTGCGCTGGGGGGGGGGGGCATTGCCCCCCCCCAAAATGGACACCTTCATTAATTTACTTCAGTAGGTTACAATTAAGATAAAACTATTATTTAAATACATGCACCCGCGATTCATAATGTGTGGGACAAAGCGAACCTCTGCCCCCCCCAAATAATATTAAAGTCAAACTTCGCCTTTGGAATTAAATTTAATCAGAAAATACGTTGTTTAGAAGAATAATAAACCAAATTATCTGGTGATGCTACATTGCCAATGCTGCACAAGAAGGGTCATTGTCCAAAACGTCGCCTTTTATATGTTTTTTTATGTAAGGCAGCGTTATATAAAAAGATATATTTTGACAAAGCCATGCGTAATGTATGCTATATATCTCGTGATTTGTAAATGACTCAGTCTGCTCAAACGTGTACCCCGTTGGTTGCAAGTCGTAAAACATATTATTTTTGCCAGGTTTAGTCACTTTAAAATAATCAAACATTGGTTCGGAGTCATACAATGTGTCCTGATTGTATTCAGTGCACCTGGCAGGGCACTTGAAAAACCAGGTCTTCAGGTTTCAAAGTTTGGAGTATTCGCGATGCCCCTGTATACTGGTGTGTGTGTGTACACCTACTGTAATTCAAATGGATAAATTACAGTATAATCGATTCGTATATTCACAATACATTTATCAAATCGCAATGTCTAAGATTGATGACAGTACGCCCCTAGGCAGAGAGACCAGGTGTGCTTATATTATAAGTGTGCTTGTATTAGTGGTTGCTCACCCCTACCACCCCCCCCCCCCAAAAAAAAACTCCAGTCCTTGCGACTCACCACTCCACGTCTTTCCACGTTTACCAATTTCCTCGTCCCATTCAAATACAAATGCACTCGTTCCACGCTACACGCGATGATTGTTTAACACATCCCACGTGGCGCGCTAAGCAACTGACGCTGTCTCCGGTCATGTGGAGCACGCGAACACACACGCACGCGTACACACACGCACGCACGCCAGCTATGGCTGCAGGGTTTTGGTATTACATGTTGTTTATGTTATTTATTGTGAAAATCCCGTCACAGTTCCTATGATCACTGTTTCATTGCTTTCATGGCTTTATTTTGGTGATTTCGAAAAGTGTATTGGTTTAGCCATGTTTGTTTGTTGTAGTCCAGTTAGACTGATGGCCTTAATCATAGTGGTCTTGTTGTTGTTGTTTGACTTGCATCCCACTGGGATTTTTGCACACAGTGTTGGTGTACGGTGTTTTTTCTGCAATATTTTGCTGTCTTTTCTTGGATTTTCTGTTTGCACTCAGTCACATATTCACTTTAAGATGTTTTTTTGTTTTTGTTTTTTGTTGTTGCGGTTGCACCCGGTTCAAGAGCCGAATGGCTCACAGGGCTATACCTAATAAATGAACTTGAACTTGAAGCAGAACACACATACACCCCCCATGTACTTTATTTTATGGAATGGCTAATGCAATACAAATGAGTGTGTGACAGACAGCTCTGTGAAAAATTGTTTCTTTATCGATTCATCACTCCCGATGCGTCAGTTTTAAAAGTGCATGTGCGCACCCAAATTAAATGGCACTTTATCATCGTGCTCCGAGACACCTGCAGAGGGGCCCTGCCGATACTTCCTGACGGGTTTCATTCACAGACATTTGCTGCAATTCAGTTGAGTAATTTAGTTGCGTGCTGTCTCGTTGTTATACGCCCCATTTTGGGAACTACCTGTGAATGTATCATCATTAGACCTCCTTTGCCAGTACCAAAATATAATAATAGGGTTTTCCCCTTTTTTCTGACAACACAATACTTGCAGTCAAAATGCAAACAAAAACACACTATGATAGGACAATGCATATATTATCATAGTGTGTTTTTTGTTTGCATTTTGACTGCAAGTATTGTGGTTAATGCAGACATGCATCCTTGTAAAAAGGTTTCAGTTTTATTGCCAGAAAAAAGAACAACCCTATTATTATACCTGTGAATGACTGATTTTCTGTTTCTGTTTACCTGATAATTCTTATTCCTTGCATCACAGTTATGTCATAAACTGGTTTCACCTCTAAAACCAGTCTGGGTGTGCACTCGGTCTGGAATGGTCAGAAGTGAAAACTGGTTTGAGCCTTTGGAGACACCCAGCATTACAGTGCAGCACATCGATCTGGTATGTGGCTACGGGCTGCGAAGAGAGACACAGCCACCGATCTCGTCCCGGAAACTCTTAAGCTTGGCTTAGGATCAGTGAGTGTGTCGTCGCTCTGCATATGAACTTATGCGCGCAGCCCTTATCGTCAATCCATTCATGGATGACGGTAATTCAACCGTATTTCACCGCGCCGGTCCGTGCGGGTTTGTCGATGCCTTCAGAGTGTGGACGTTGTGAGGATGTCACACAGCGCGACCCAATGGACGTTGCCGCACTGCCCTTGACATGGCAACGTAGCGTGTACACAACACTTGAATTTTTTTACGCCATATGGCGGTCGCCCATAGAAGCACCGTACAAGCATCATCCAGCCTTGAAGCTGCTTCGCACCCGAAGCGCCGATTCGCTCGTTGAGTGCGTGCGTAATCGCCATGATGAGATTGGGAGGGGGGGGTGCATTCTGGGTGATATGGCCACAGGTAATGTGTGCCTTACCTGTAGGAATATATGGGCTTGGGGTAGACTTTATGCTGGCGCCCTTGCATCGTGTGGATCTTGTGAGGGGAGTATTGGTGGGAAGCATAGCCATTGCTGTACGGCCGCATCGCAGGGTAGGGCTGTGACACGGACGGGCACGCGTATCGCAATACGCTTGGGTTACGTGACATAGTTACATTTGACCATTTCAAGGCTAAGCACATCATACACCTCCGATTTTAGTACGGTTGGCTACGTACGGCGTGAAAGAAGTTCAACAAACATACATGAATTTCAGTTTTCTGGTAAATATACAAAGATGTTTCTTACGAGTTAAACCTGATTGTCAAACGTTCATAAATGAAATTTGGCCAAACATTCCAATTTAGGGCCATTCTTAAGAAAGAGTATTAGTTCAAGTTTCAAGTTCATTTATTAGGGGTCGGTAAGGCTTTCCTGCATAAACAAAGTGCGTTTGGTAATTGATTTTTTCCAGTTTTTATTTTATTTTGCCCATTGGTGTCATGTCGCTAATTTCTGTTCGGAACTCCTACAAAGAGCGATGCGTCACCCCTGCGTTAAGGAAACGCCTCTGCAAGATGACGTCAAACTTTTTTTTGACGGACTGGCAATGAAATGTTGTTTGACCTTTTGTAGGTATGATGCAAGTATTTAATCTGCACGCTGCATCGGTTTTTGTCGTGTTGAAACGTATCCATATTCTCGTCTTGCATTTGGCGGCCATGTGTGCGGGAGCTAAATGCCAATGTCGAGGTCTGCTAGCCAGGCCGAGAGGGCTTGAGGAGAGAATTCGCGTAGTTTTGCTATTCCTCTTCCGTTGAAGACGCGCAGACCAGAGGTCGCAACCGGGTACCTGGCCGGGTACGGGTACGGTTAGCCGTTTGCGACCCTGGTGCGGCCGGGTACGGGTACGGGTAGGACGTGAGTCACTGGTGAGTAACCGTTTGTCACTCATTTCGGGTACGGGTAAGGAATCAAAACCCGTTTGCGACCTCTGGCGCAAACTATAGTGGTTTACTATATGGTTCAATGGTTTACTGTGTATGTTTAACTTCTTTCACACCGTACATAGCCAACCCCATGACATCGTATAAACACCATTTACTTGTACGTGTTTTTGGACAGGTTTTTTTTTTCTAATCTCTTACATGTTGGTGCCACATCGCAGCGGTCTCTCATCTTGTTAGAAATTGGCATTGATGTCGGAGTAATGAAATGTGGTTTTCTCGGTGAGCAGGTGTCCCGCTGAGACACCTTAATCCATTCAAACCACCCCGAGCTAATGTTTAATCCTCATCTTCAAAGACCGTCTCGATACAAAAAGTACTGAGTCGGTGATTGCCACATCATGCAAAGAGACTGAGAGTGAGGCCCATTGGCCACACGTTTCCTACCTCGTGCCGTATCTTATTTTCGTTTTTTTCCAACGTGATGTTGCTTTATACCGAGCATTCCTGGATGCAGTTTATGAATTCAGTTTATTTTGGAATGATTCATCAGTTCATGGATTAATGTCAAATATTACGGTTGAATTTAAATGCACAAGTGTAGGATCACGTGCGAGAGAAAATCGATGCTTTTCGATTCATGTTCCATTGGTTGGAAATGGTGGGTTCAGTGTTAACCCCTCCAGACACTATATGCCGCTAAATTCACCACAATAAAAAAAAACTGACCACATTGAATCGTGACCGTGAATTGTTGAATTCATAGAATAGTGAGAAGAACTTGCTACAGCCACAATGAGAATGACATTGATTCATATTTTGTTTCGCAATACACTTTCAACAAAGTGTAAAATCGACCACCTGAATACATCCCCGATGTCGGTAGCAAGCGGGAGGATAAAAAGGGCCTGTAATGATATCAGCAAAATCGGAAGAGTGGCACGTCCTGACTTGGGTTAGGGAAATAAGACTTTGTCATCCAATGTCACCTAATCTGGGCTCTGCCAAAATTACAGGGTCACATTGTGGACCAGGTCTGTGATCTTTGCATCAACCCCAGGCCCCCTCCTCCCACACCTCGCGTCTACCATCCCTACATGAGCCCTATACTTGAACCCTATGCTTTGCATGAGCCCTATACTTGCGCGGAGCTAAATGGCGGTTGTTAGCGATGGGAAAACTGCATGAAAGAAGAAGCGACACTGTGTATTATACTGTACGTATATCCTGTACGGCTTAAGAAACCATGTTGTGTTATGTAATTTTCGTTCAACATGCAATTTTATATTTACATCATTAGTTCAGCTTTATCCGCCTGCTTATGCAGCAAGGGAGGTCGGGAAGTCCCTATACCTCCTGTGAGTCCAATGGTTCGATGTTGGGCAGGAGCACAGATACTGGTGACCCGCACCACTGCATCGTTACACCACGCTTGTTTGCCTATTTTTTTTTTATAAAGTGGAACGACGTGCATGCAATTCTGTCAACATCTGTTGATAAAATCGTGTAGAGATTCCAGCATGGCACGTTACGTTAAGTCAATTTAAAATCAATTTGAACACAATCGAGTTGTGAATTATATATTTTGTCGCCAAATGTTTTTTTTCATACCCAACATAAGATTCGACTTTGCAAGTTCATGGTGCGGCGGGCGCCAGTGGTTTCTGCACCCCTCGCGCTGTGAACCCGGCGGCAACTCGTGGCGACAGCTCGCATTTGGTGGCGAGCAATATCGGAACTGATCTTGGGCTAACCAGCGTCGGGGGTGTCTGGCGAAATGAAAGCCGTGACCAACTCGGCACGGGGAGGCCTACATCTGGCAGTGAATTGACCGAGGTCTGTCCGTCAGAGGTCGCAAACGGGTTTTGATTCCTTACCCGTACCCGGCCGCACCAGGGTCGCAAACGGGTACCCGTACCCGGCCGTACCCGTACCCTACCCGTACCCGGCCGGGTACGGGTAGGGTACGGGTATCGGGTACCTGATTGCGACCTCTGGGATGAAGCCATGTTGCAGGCGCGGGTGGGTTGATTCTAGGAACTTGAATTGTGAGAAGAGACAAGACGTTGGGAAATGAGTGACAAACGGTGACTCACCGGTGACTCACGTCTTTCCGTACCCGTACCCGGCCGCACCAGGGTCGCAAACGGGTACCCGTACCCGACCGGGTACGGGTAGCCGGGTATCGGGTAGGGTACGGGTATCGGGTACCCGATTGCGACCTCTGCTGTCCGTACGCACTGTCGAGTTGGTTTGCGTGCACTGTGTGGCAGGGTACACGTGTTCGTAGATGCTTCTGTTGTACGCACCTCGTGGATTTGTTGTACAGGCAGGTAGTTGCGATGCTGCTCTTGCATGAAGCCTAGATGTTGGCCCGGAGGCACAGGATGCATTGAATTGCCATTCACCACTCTGCTGCCCATGTTGTATTCTTGTGTCTGTTTGGGGGGGGGGGGAATTATTAATGCAATTACAGCAAATGTATATTCATTTAATGATAATGAATGCATTATTGTAGTTGCCCAGGTGAATTTGGGCATTAATTTTATGAGTAATGCACGGACATTACCAAGATATCGTGCAAACAATGCCCCTTGGTTTTATCACGACACGTAGCACCATGACTCATTTAGCAACATTGTTGTTCCTTACTGGTCACTCAATCAACAAGCACCATGTCGCTTCCACACCACTCTTCTATCACTACTCTTTCATTCTTTCGGTAAAGTCACGTAGGTATAAAATAAAATAAATTAAATCCCAACGTTTCGGGCGCAACACAAGCGTCCGTCATCATGTGGGCAAAAGGGGCTGCTGCAACAAGAGGCCATATAGGCAAGAGAAGGGGGGGAGGAGCCGGGGAGGAGAGACAGGGAGGGTGGGGGTGTGGGGTAGGGGGAGTGGAGGCTTCATTCCCATAAATCTTCTTGGTTCTTTCGGTAAAGTCACGTAGAAGGAAAATAGTAAAATAATAAAAATAAAACATAGTAAAATAATTATCACGCAAGCATCCGTCTTCAGGTGGAGAACAGGTCTGAAGACTCTGCCTTCTCGACAGACCTGTTCTCCACCTGAAGACGGCTGCTTTGCGTTGTGGCCGAAACGTCGTGAGAATTATTATATTATGTTTTATTTGTATTATTTTATTATTTTCCTTCTACGTGACTTTACCGAAAGAACCAAGAAGATGAATCCATGCAGTCACGAAAAGCTTTAAATCGAAACATTCCCATAAACTTTACACGTTAATTCCATCGATCATTTTGAGAACTGTCTACCAGACCGTTTCAGTTCATCCATGCTGTGTTCAACCACCGTATCGCAGGAATAAAAAAATAATTTTTCTCAGACTTGCTCAGCTTTACAATTCCCTCCCATCTTTCTTTTTCACAAGTTTCTTCATCACGTAATAAACCGGGTTGTTGTATTGCATGATATTTCTAAGTTTACTAGGTTTGTTTTTTCATTCATTCGTACCTGAAGACGATTGCTTGTGTTGCAATCGAAACGTCGTATTCTATTACTTAATTAATTTTCTTTCTACGGGACTTCATCGAAAGAACCAAAGAGTAATTCCTGCAGTCACGAAAGCTCCGAATCAAGTTTTCTTCATCAACTCGCTAAACTTTAGAAACATGTGCATGATCATGGATTCCAACTTCAACAGTCCCACTTCTTCGTTTGCTGGCCACTCGGCATTTTGAGCCTTTTGTGCCCGTGCTCATCAAACGTGGTATATACAAAAAAAAGAAAAAAACAACCCTTCTAGCCTTTCTCCGTTATCTCACCTTCGTTTCCTTGTTCATCTGAAAGGCCTCCAAGGAGGGGGCGCCTGGGAAGGGGCCGCCGCCGTAGAAGCCGCCATTGTGGGCAGCAGCAGCCGCCGTCGCCTGCCCTCCTGCCTGTGGCGCCTGGTGGTACGGGGGCGCGGTGCTGCAGTTGGCGCGTCCTTCCCCGTCGAACGACACGAGAAGCAGCGGCTCGGGCAAGGACTGCGCCCGGCGCGGGTAGTGCAGGCCGTAGGGCGGAGGCGAGTGCGTGGGCGCGTGGCCCGCAAGGTGCTCCGCGGACTGGTGGCCTAGCGCAGGCCCCGCCTTGAGTTGGCATCGCTCGTAGGGGGGCGGCGCGGCGGCGCCGGCCACAGCGGCGCCGTACAGCGAGCGGTTCGCGTCGGCCGAGCCGTAGGACGGCGCGTCCACGGACGCGGCGCAGTAGAGTGGCGGGAAGTCGAAGATCTGCTGCGCGCCGCCGTAGGCGAGGTTGGGCGTGCCGGGCAGGCTGCCGGTTGCACAGGACATCGCGTCGCTGCCGTAGCCATTTTGGTTCGAGAGCTCTTGATCTCTCTGCTGTGGGGGGGGGGGGGGGGGGGGAAACAAACGAAAACGCGTGATTTCAAATACATGCCACGGAGCAGATTCACAAACGGCTACGTAGTGTGTTCGTAAAGATTTTCTGCCGATGACTGGCTAATGTCGCTAATTCGTGCACATCACATAACGTATGTGAGTCTAAGTTAATGGTGTTTCATTTTCTTTTGGCGCTCTGTCAAGAATGCACTAGATCCTTCATCACCTTTTAATTATTATCATTACCAGTGTGATAATTTGAGGCTGTCGATGGGGGAATGTATCATCACATTTTCTCTTGAACGAAGACATTTCCTTTGCATAGCCCCTTGTATACTTAACATGAAAAACGAAGTCATTTGGGAGATGTGAATGTTTAGCTAATCGTGAACACTTACCAAATGTACTGAGAGACACCCATCGCCTTGCAGTCCATCAGTGTGCGTGTTCTGAAATGCGTTGCTCGCTTGTGGGATGTAGCTCGATTTTGAAATGTGATCTCTCGTTGTGGAAGGAGAGCTCTGGAGACCTGTAAGTGCAGTTCACACAGTGTAACCAATAATTAATCTTAATTGGCTGGGTTTTAACACAGCCTTTTTTTGCAGTGATTGATAAACAGCTGTTAACATCACCAGCTGTTAACGTCATTAAATGGCTGGACTTTCTCTGACATTTATATCTGAGGAATGGGACCAAACGTTGTGCAAGAGTTCCTTTAAAATATTTTATTTTTTCTATTTCAAATCGTTGGTAGTTTTCCCTTAAATACTCTAATATTACACATTTTAGTTTTTTTAATGGGAATTACAGTGGTACATTCATCTGTTTCCCACGCGTATCCCCAACGCACCGCGTTTCCCCACTCGGTTTGTCCTTGTCTCACGAGGAAATTCGTTGGCCTGCGTGAAATTGACAAAAAAAAGTTAAAAGTAATTTTTCTTTTCTCAGATGATCAATGAGATGGTGCTCCTCTCCTCCCATGAACAGCCCTGTGCCACTTGGTGGCAATTCCACATTACTATGATGGGGGTGAGTCTCTCCACCCACTGTTGACTTCCCCACAAAGTGGACGATGAGCTGAGTCACCCACGGACCAGGAATTGAAGTTGCAACCTTCTGACTGTGAGCCGATTGCGAGCAGATCGGTTAGCCGTTGAGCCTCCCGGCCAGTTAGGCCAACAAAAATAATTGTATAAAAATGTATTACCATAACCTGTCATCCTAAGCTTTCAATTGTACAAAATATGATGGATTAAATCTTTTAAAAGTCATTGACCCTATTATTTTTAACACCGCTTTTATCTTGGCTGTTATTTAAATACGTTTTCTTTTTTAAAGAACCCTCCGGTTTAAAGTTGAGCACACTTAATTACATTTAAACACTGTATATACATCCTCCCTAATTGCCTTTACTTACCAATTAGACAATGCTTTACACGAAATAGCAATTACTGTACAACGTACAGTAAGATTTTTTAAACATGACTTAACCTCATTATTGTCTCCTGGAGGTCCGGGACACCGGTGATGATAGTTACACTGAGCAATGGTGAAGGTTGAGGAGTCATCCCTGTAATTACTTTCTCACGCCAAACTGCTGGCTGCAGGGCCCACCACTTGAGGGAGCCTAATAGGGCATTTGGTCTACTCTTCCACACTATTGGTCGGATGTTATGGAAGAGACAGGAGTACTCATACTTTACCCCCAACCACAATTTGACCTGGGAATCGACAGTCATGTACATGGTGGTCCAGGTGTCTTGTGACTCCCCCCAGCCCCCCAATTAATTGAACCTGAATTTTTTTCTTTGTATATTAATTTCCGTTTTAAATAACCTTTACACATCTTCTTGGTTCTTTCGGTAAAGTCACGTGACTTTACCGAAAGAACCAAGAAGATGAATCCCTGCAGTCACGAAAGCTTTAAATCGAAATTTAACCCTTACAAATGTTACGTTTCGCAGATTTAAATGGAGGGGGGGGGGGGGGTCACAAGTAATCTGGACCACTGTAATAGCACCGACATATTCTGCTGTGTGGACAGAGGTGGGAAGGAATTTGAGGACACCTTTCCCCCTGGATTGCAAGTCCAGTGTGATAACCATTGCACGGCTGTAGTATTCAGTTCCACTTTTGTATGGGTCCGTCGACTACCTGCACTCTACAAGGAAGCGCATTTATCCATGACAAGAAAAAAATATTAATTTGACTGTCAAAACGTTCCTGGTTTTCTCGGAACCCCTCGGTGTAAAGTGCGGTCTGGGACTGTGAATCGGTAGGGATCTCTTAAGAAGGGAAGTCGTTGCTCAGAAGGTAATCCATAACATTTACCTTCCTGTTCATTAAATCTTGTGGATTGTTTTTTTCAAAACATCGACTACTGTACCCCAAGTTAACTGAGTTAGAGTTGTTCATTTGTGCTTCCTGAGCACCCCACCCTCCCCCCCGTTCTACTTTGCATAGAATGGATAAGTGATGGTTGGAACTACATGATCATCATCAACGCATTCCAGGTGTACACTGTGGCTGCATACATACATACATACGTACACGTGTATGCAATACTCTTATTTAATCCTATACGTTCTTTCTAACAAGTGGATTATTATTGTACTGTCACAATTGTTGGGGAGCATGCATGCTTTGAGGTATGAGAATAACAATTTGTGAACAATTTTGAACAGCATCGACAAAGTTGAAGTGCCTGGATTCCTATATACATTCCTTGAACAAATTAAGTTGAGTATCTTTCAAAGTTTGCTGCTGGATTGTTATTTTGATTTGCGATGTACTTGAATGAATCAAGCTGAATGGATTGACAATTGATGTTTCGTTCCGTTATGCGCATGTGTTTGGTAGAACGACAAGCTCCTAAAGAGTTGTCCAAATAGAAAGAATCGCAGCCGCGTTGCCTCGGTTAGTGTCCGGTGGCAAATGCGCTGGGGAGGAAGCATTGCAGATATTCCTCACGTGAGTCGGTGTCATGCTTTTTTTTTATGCCACAGCTTCCCAAAAGTGGGGCGATTGCGGCGTATGTAATGAACCGCCTCTTTAAAAACGAATTATTCCCAAAAATGGACAAAATTACCATTTACAGAGGCAAGCCATTTTTTTGTGCTCGTGCCACTTCATAGCAATACGAATATAGTTCTAGATTTGAAGCTTTCGTGACTGCAAGGTCATACTCTTAGGTTTTTTTCGGTAAAGTCACATAGGTAAAAAATAAAATTGAAGTTATAGTTATACTATAGTTTTAGTTATACTATAATTTTAATTTTTATTAAAAACATTTTTTTAATTAAAATTATAGTTATACTATAGTATAGTTATACTATAATTTTAGTTATACTATAATTTAAATTTTATTTTTTACCTACGTTACTTTACCGAAAAAACCTAAGAGTATAACCTTGCAGTCACGAAAGCTTCAAATCTAGAATTAATACCCTCTACGGGGAAGAATTTCACCTATAATTTTACTTTTATTTTTTACCTACGTGACTTTACCAAATAAACCTAAGAGTAATACGAATATAGGACGCTCCGCAAGTTGCTTTTCTTCCTCTTCTAAAGCACAGTGTTTAAAAAGTATACATCGAAATAACTGACCCCCCCGACCCCTCGCAGCGATTTAAGGAAATGCAACAAATAATTTTTCCGTCTCAATTTTTTCACCATCCCAGTTGTTCTTAGTTATTTTTTTATAATTTTATTTTGTATACTGTTTTGATCGCTCCATTAGTCTACATGTAAAACTGTATTGGCATGTTAATTGCATTAATTGTCAATAATAACATTTCACAAGCACGATTCAATGTGTCTCAATTAGTGTAAGAATATATATTTTTAGCAATGAATCAACGCATTATGCATTTATTTCGGTGATTTTTTTTCTGCTCAAATGTGCAATGAGGTGATGCTCAAACCTTATTCATAGCCCTCACCCAGTGCTGGAAATTCCACATTTCTACTGAGTGAGCGAGTCTATTCATGGGACAACTACTTTTCACTTACCCACAAAGTGGTACTAATTTTATTGACCCTCGATGGATGATATGCCGAGTCAACCTGCAACAAGGACCCGAACTCGCAACCTTCCCATAACGAGTGGCTTGCTTCGCCACAGAGCCACGTGGATAATGAAAATTAACAAACGTGGTGAACTCTACAATTACTAACGTCTAACTGACCTGTTCGATGGTGATGCATATCATTGTCAACATCGGTGATTGATTCCATTCAAGCAGCAGCAGCAGTAACAGCATTACCACTCAATGATAAATACACACCACACTGAGTGGGTGTACTCGCGTCAAAAGTACATCAACTAGCAAGTGTGGAACGTGATCTGATCTGTGGAGCTACAACACTCTGAGGCGAGCACATGGCAGGCGGTAGATGAATACCGTGACTTGGATCGGCCTTGACCCCAACCGCCACGGGCGTCCGGCCCGTGAAAGCCTGTCAAGTTGATGAAATTTTGACAAGCTTTATAATTCTGTTCCCCATCATCACAGGTGTGTCCGAGTATTATATATATATGTGTAGGCCGTATACCCGAGTTGTTTTGCTGTTGTTTGTTTTTACCTAAAAAAATTTCGACGTGCAGTCGTCATGATTAATCAGTTGGGTGCATGAGAGGTAGTTATTTATTTGTGTTAAGTATCTAACTAAGATGCGTTCATCATAAATTATTGGTATACGTATTTAATGTACAGTTTTTTTTAACGGACCCTGAACAACACGAGAGAGAGAGAGAGAAGTCCACTTGCATCACTACAGCAATCTTAATGTCACATACCACATTACTGAGTAAAAGGACAGCAATTTTGGAAATTTAAACTACAATTGTCATTGTAGAAGCTCTGGATGAAGAAAAAGAATCCAGCAATGGAAGTCGTTTTTTTCCTCTTCTCTGCCTTGGATCGTACTGATTGTATGGAGGGACTTGAGCAGAAATTGTCACAGCCAATTAAGCAACACATGACAATGCCTGTGAGCTTAAGATAACTGCCACTCCTCCTTAAAGGTTGGGACTGCGAACCTTTTGACACCTGCCAAATCCAACATCTGTTGCACTTTTAAGGTGACTGGTTAAGTACAGCGCTGTCATTGAAAATGAACACCATTATGCCTCATGTTTCGTATACCTATAAACTACCTTCGTTGAAACTCGAATTGTATTGGTTACTCGTGCTGAATGTGTTTCCACCTTGTTAGTCATTGCGTACCGTTCTAGTCGATGGCTTTTAATGTAGGCATTAAGGGCATTAAGGACAGGATGGCCATTCACCGAGGAGATGGAACGATGAAATCGGTTCGTGTGCAGGTGCCAGGCAGATTGTTACGGCACAGGATCCTGAGAGGCGGTGATAGTTTGGGGAGGCCTTCATCCAGCTACATCTATTTTGCTGTGAAGTCGCACAGGCACTCTCAAGCAAGGAGTCTTTTAATGAACAAAAATGCTCAAGCGCTTAGAAAATGTTAAACAAATCTAGAACAACTATTTTTGCATTAATGCACATTCAAGGTCCTAAGTGCAGTTGTAAGGAAGGCAAATCTCATGTATTTTACACTAATCCTGGGAGGCCCCTTTTACGACTAGTATGCCCCCTTTTTGTGAATAGTTTTTTTCCCATGTCAATCTATTAGCGGCAGCTGAAGAATGCATGGGGGGCCGGTAGGGGCAGTGGCAATAGCTGCCGAGTGTGCAGGCGGTGCAACTGCACTTGCACTCACGGGCCAGAGGGGCCCAGGAGTTGAGCTACAAAGAGAGGGGAAATTGGACGGTGAGACCCTTTTTGCATTCAGCCCCCCCCCCCCTCCCGGATAAGATGCTTGTTGGGGGGGGGGGGGAGAGCGAGCAAGACGCGAGGTAAGTGCGACATGGGGCTCGTGAGAGACGAAGACCACCGAGGACGAATGTCACGTGGGGTGAGCGAGGGACGCAGTGTGGGTTGAATGACGTCAACGAGGCACAGGGAGAATCGCAAACGGAGGCACCGCCAAGGGCTGGTGACGCGCCGAGTGAGGGGGCTTGAATTGGCAGTTGGCGATGAGCGGATGAGGTAACGATGATGATGATGGTGACGATGAGATGACAATGCAGAGGGGAGGTTGGGGAAAGTGTAGGGGGTTAACCAGGGCCTTTGGTGAAGGTCAGGCGAATGGCAGTAGCCATTCGAATTTTTTTTGCCTATTAGCAATTTTGTCTTTTAAAGCTGTACAAATGTTTAATTTTAATTAATTGTACAGTTTTAAGCAAAAAAAGTAGTCAGATATGCGAGTGTGTAAAGAGTTGAGGTTTTCCTTTATTTGAAATCTCATCGCCTAAACTTATGATGCCACTCTGCTCTTAAGCACAATGAAGGTGTTTAAATACAATTGAGCGGTCAAAACTGCCATTTAGTCGTGGCACGTAGGAGGAAAAATTGGGTTAATTCGTTCTTGTTAAGCTAATCCCAATTTAGAATCTCATCTGACTGTGAGAAGAGATGTAAAATAGACCATAATGAGAATGACCGGAATAATGGTTTATTTAAAAGCTATGATACACCCTGGGTTTAACAGTTATTAGAGAAAGTTCATATTACTCCACCCTTGCCAATTACCAGCAGAACATTAGCAATTAAATTTTACATAGCAACAAGGGTCATGAGCATGTAGAAATGTGCCTACCGCTATGAAATGTTAAATTCTGCTCAGGATTATCGATGCATGTCCTAATTGAATAGTATCTGTTTAATTATAGGTAGAGATCTTTTTATTGTTTTTTTTTAATAATATATATTTTTATATAAAATTAACCATTATTATGCGCTATTCAAATGATTTATAAATGCATCCGTATTCATATTTTAAGGCCAATTACAGTAAACTGTAAAATAAGCAAAACAACTCAAATGTACAATGTTTATAATCTAACGAAAGACGACTCGCACCCAAAGACCAACACGGTAAACAAATGATAAACCTCTTGCATACTAGACCAATCAAGGTACACTATCTCATAAAAAAAAACTGCAATTCTGGTACCACTGACACATAACATATTATCTGCATCAACATCACCATTATCGTCATCATAAGCCATGATCAATCCACTGCTGGACAAAGGCCTCCCCCCACTCCCCCACGATTCCACTACGTGTCAACAACACGCTGACGCGCACACGATGAAAATACGTGCCGGACGACGGCCTACTCGCGGATAGCCACACCGGGCAATCTACGAAGCTGCCGTCACAGAGGCCACGCTTGAATCGTTTGAGTGGCCGTACCGGTCTTTGAGCCACATGGTCCCTCCTGCCGGTAGCGCGGGTAGTCGGGGCTGGGCTCGCCGGCCTGTCCGCACGTGGCCCAAGTTGTGTCTCCGGGCGCCACTGCCCCTCCGCACTCCAGCAGGGAAGGCAGCGTGTCCAGCCTGGCCATGTCTGACCTGGGACGAAAAAAAGGTACAGGACACGTACATGTCAAGTCGGTCAAGCTGAAACAATGGTGCAAGTAAAAAAATTAAAAAATTCAGAAATTCTTCTGACTCTGTCCACCCAGCAGTATAAATAGGTACACCCGCAGTCAAAACGTTTTATGGGGTAAAGTGTGGTGGTATACCCACCAAGATGTTCGGCCAGCATGGAAGAGTAGGCCAAATACCTTCTAGAGCAGTGGTTCTTAACCTTTACTGTAGTCTTGCACCCATTTGGTTCTCATTCTTTAAAACATGTATATTAATAAATACATAAGTTTGATGAAACAAAGTAGTTGTACTAACCGTGCTTAGTTTGTGTTTCGATGATTTACCTTCTAAAAAAATCTGGCCACGTCTCGCACCCCCAGGGGGTGCCGTGCATCCCAGGTTAAGAACCACTGCTCTAGAGGGGCTGTAGAGCTGCGTTTATGTGAAGGGCCTTCCATCAGCAGTGGTGTGAGCAAAGCAATTGCAGGGCGGCACCTTTATATTTTACATGTACAGCCCTTTGTCATTCTGCTGCTGGATGAGGGCCTCGCAACGCCATACAGGTGGGTGGAGGTTATCTGACCATATCTCACCGCCTTGGTCAGGTGTGGAGCATGGACGTGGGAGCCCAGAAGTACAGCACAACAACAGTTTTTTCTGCACTGCCCTGTGTCTCTGCGCACCGTGTTAAAGGATCCCATTGGGTGGGGATGGACGGCTTCATTCCATTGGGAATGGATTCTATGGAGCTCGCGTACGGGCACCTATACGGCCACCATTGTACTCGGCACGATGCAACCGGCATAGTGCAACTCGCTCATGCCTCTGCATCACTACTCCTGCTCCAGTAACAAAGGGGAGGATGACTGCCCGTTCGGAGGAATATTGTTTACATTAACTGGGTTGCATTGTTCTTGTAGTATATGGCTGGGTTGCATTGTGGCAGAGCGCTTCCAATCATAATGATCTGGGTTCAAATCCCCGCTGGAATCAATTCGGTCAATAATCCCAACAAGGGTTGCTAACAACAAGAAAGGCACAACTGTGTAGAATGTTACAGTTGCCCAATAGATAGACTGGCCCCTTGCCATGGGAATGTGGAATGACCAACAAAGGATCAGGGCCATGAGCACGGATGCATGCTTGCTTTATACAGGGAGAAGACCCCTGGCGTTTGATCTTTAGCCAGTTCACAATACAGTACTTTCACAATCGGTCGTTGCCTATTTCATAGGTGACGTGGTTTGTCAAAGCCCACTTTCAGCACTCTATTTTCCAAACTGAATATGTACACTGCACGTATTATATATTGCTGGCATAATATTGCATCGGACGGCGTTACGTTTCTGCCGAAGAACAAAACAACCCCCCCCCCCCCCAAAAAAAAAAGCCAGCCCAAGGCTCCTTAAGACGATTATCGATTTGTGTAAGTTGGTAACAAACGCCACGGCAGTCCCCCGACGACAAAACCCCTGACGCTTGCGTGGGGCCATCCAAATGTCGCGAGAGCTGTCGTGTCGTGTGCCGGTGGAATGCTTCCCGTTGTTTTGTGGAAGCGCCATGGTTACCCAGCTGAAAGCAAGACCACCCCCCACCACCTCATCCCAATCGGAAACTCGCAAGCGGCGACCCACCGCAGCAATAGAGCTGCCATCTGCCCTCGCATTAACCCAGTAATCCACGACAACCTGCCCCCCTCCAGCGGGTGCCACGCGCCACGGCCCCATCGCTGTGACGGCACGCGCGCTTTGGAGGATGATTTTTTTTCTCTTCCCCCCCTGCTTCTTCTTCCTCCTCCTGCTCACTCTGTCGTCGTAGCTGGCCGCTGCTGTGATTGGGGATGAGCAAATAAGCCATTGGCACAATTAACATGACAATTGGCCCGTATGTCAGCTCGCTTTTTTTTGGTGGCCTTTTATCTCAAGAGTGTCTGTTGAAAGGGCTTCACCGGCTCGTGACCTTTTTTTTTTACTACGAGTCAACTTAAAGTGAACTCCCCGTGTCCCTTTTTGTTTTTAAATCGGAGGAAGGGAAAAAAAATAATAAATGTTTCCGCCCGTTTGACACGTTGGGGTAGTTTACTTGCCAACCCAACGGTTAACAAAGTTTTTTTTTTATTAAAATGTAAACCTGCAAGTATTTTAAATTTACCTTGAAGGAAATCTACAACGTATTGAAATGAAATATTTAATTTCATATTGATATAATTTTAATGCGCACCGAGCGTGAAATGATAGTTCTAACCTCATTTAATAAACATTAAATGAACTTTCTGCACGTATAATAAATCCAGATGACAAAATGTTTGCCTGATATGTAGTGTAAAGTTCACTAGTTTAATTCATTTACACTTAGTACACATCTACTGAAAATACAGCCTCATAAATGTCCACGTTTTGACAACTTTCCACGGCGTAATTTTCCCGTTTTATAAACCTCGCTAACCATCAGCGACGCGTTTGTTTTAACTCGAGCAAGTGTTTCGCCGTGCGCGCACAAAATCACTGACATCGGTAGAGAGAGAGAAGGAAGGAAGGAAGCGGTTTTACGCCGGCGAGGAGAGAGAGAGAAACACTCACTTGACTTGAGCCCAGCATTGCATCTTGACGGTGGTTGACGGCAAGGCATACGTCGCGGTCGCCTGCGCGTATGTCGAGTTTGACACTGGCATCTCCTCGTCGTCCGACACCGTGAGCCATGACGCCTCCTCGCTTAAAGCTGCTGGGAGCAGCCACTCTGCCATTGCCAGCATCTCACAAAGTCGAGGTGATGCACCACCTCCGTCGCCGAAAGATACCAAATGAAACAAAAACAGCGTACGCTCCCCACTCTCCCCGAAAAATAACCCCACAAACTCTGCGACGAGGAAAGTCTGTAGTAGTTCAAACTTGATCTGATCTGTCGTAGTTGTTGTTGTAGCAGTGCGCGGGTGGTGCGCAACTTGGGGACTTGGTTATGATCCTGCTGTGGCGGCACGCGAATGATAAATCAACTCGTACCCGCTCTGCCCCTTGTCAGCAAAGCGATCGAACGTGGCCCTCTTGGTGTGCCTGGGATCCTTCCACACACACAAACACACGCGTGCGCGCAACTTCTTTTAACCCAACGCGACAAGACCTCCTCCCGTCTTACTTTAAATCAAGTCGCACACTGACCCGGAGGGCTTCGGCGTGTGCGTGTGTGACAGGGGGGAGGATAAAAAAAAAAACCTGTGATCGTTCCATTGGCTGAGACGCTTCATGTGCAGGGGTGGTGGGGGTGAATGGGTGGAGCGATAGTGCCATAGATTTTTTTTTTGTACATGACAAAAAAAAAGTTAAGAATGATGATCCATCAACAACGGATTGTCAGATTTATTAATTTTTTTTTTACCCCGGGGGGGAATTCTAAACAGGTGAGGGGATCTGTAGCTTTCATAAAAGATTTTTTGTTTCTCTCCGAGATGAATTCATTAGCAGATAGAGGTGTGTCGAGGCGCGTGCCGGTTCGTTTTGTCTTCTCAGCAGCTTGCCTCCTCTTTCGACTCCAAAGTTATTCCTGCACAATAGGACTCCCACTGGGTCCCTCCATCACACGCATCGCGCACACACACACACACAGAGAGAAGTGTCCATTGTGTGTTCGATTAGTGCCTCTTCGCATTGTTCAACTGGCGTCATCTTTCGTGACAATTAATTTATGTTTTCCATTATTTAATCTAAGGTGTCATACGATTGCGAGTTTATTTTTTTTTGGTATTATGTCCAGAGTATAATTTTAAAATGTTCCGAAAATCTGGCCCTTTGTAAAGGAAATCTACCGGACGATGATGATTGTCAGAATTTTCTGGCTGACATAAATAAGCTGGATTCCGACTGTAAGGCGTGTTCTCTCGCCTGGTGTAGTTTGATATGTTGTCTAAAGAGGTGTGGTGGACAAGTATGCTTTCTTTTGCAGTGTGGCTCAATTTACCCAACAGCAGCAGCAGCAGGAAGTCACAGATCGGTGTCATTGTTGGGATCGGGCATATTTGTGAGGTGAAACAGGAGGGCCGGACACGTCAACGGCGGCTCTGTGAGACGTGGGTCTGTAGCATGCGTGCCTCCAGTGCCATTCATCGAAACACGACTCCTACCTTTTGTTTAATACACGTACGGCTACTGTTACTCAAAACCAGTCGTGGATTCGTGAATTTTATGTAAGTGTATTAGGCAAAGGCAATTATTTATGTGACTAACTTTGCAGTAATCATATTTTGCTTTTGGATCGGTTGTTATGAAATTACATTGCCAATTTTTTTATAACGTGTCACAAAATGGATACTGTTGACACACTAAATATTTGCATATGTGTGTAACTGATGTATTTATTTAGTAGAATTTCCAGTTTTATTTTATTAATAAGCTACAACCCCCCTTTTCACTCATTTCCTTGTAAGCTATTATCTCAATTCTCTATTGCAAGCTGCTTGCGCTTTAGAGTTACAGGGCATATATACAGTGCAAGTGTGCAACATACGTGCTGTGTATATATGTAACATTTCATCTTAACATTCAATTGAAAAAACATTAAGGGGCCGTCCATAAATGACTTCACGCGATTTTGGACGATTTTTGACCCCCCCTCTCTCGTCACACGGCGTCGCAAAAAGTCAGACCCTCCCCTCAAATGTGACGTCACAAAGCTCTGCCCCCCCCCCCCCCAAAAACCACATTTCCATTTTGAAAATAAAACAAATCGCTTTAAACTATTGCCATTGTAGTGCGTGTTTAATGTGGCGCTGCACTCTGATGTTGTAGGAGAAAGCATTTATTAAAAAGTCTATTTAATTAAGTAGAACGCGTTGTCTATATTTATTTAAAGTGGCGCATTTTGATGTGACGTCACATTTCTCAACCTCCCCCCCTCGTCACACATCGTCACAAATGTCTGACCCCCCCCCCCCTAGGTGCGTGACGTCATTTATGGACGGCCCCTAATGAATGCATACATTCAGGTCATTCATTAAACGTGAGGGTTGTACATGGTGGTCCAGATGTCTTGTTATCGCCAATTAAAGTCCTTTGCTTATTCATG
The DNA here is from genome assembly GCF_015708825.2 of Lethenteron reissneri. NCBI lineage: Eukaryota > Metazoa > Chordata > Hyperoartia > Petromyzontiformes > Petromyzontidae > Lethenteron > Lethenteron reissneri. The sequence goes on from NC_083805.1 coordinate 8,189,631, forward strand.
TTTTCACACTTATTGGTATACAAAAAAGTTTTAGAGAATGAAATAGGGGTCACAAGACATGTGGACCACTCTTTACAGCTCCTTGTAAAATAGAGACAAAAATACTCATTAACTGACTTTGTTGTACTCAGAGAGCTATGTTTCATCATGTTCAATGCCTGCGGAAATGCGTTGCATACAGTACTGGGTCCAGTCTAACACCTGACATTGACATCTCTAAACCTGGGTCAAGGTTGCATTAAAGACAGCGCCAGTTGATGTAAAGTGTGTAGTTATACCAATTATAATTTTCCTGGAACCAAATTGCCTGCAAATTAGAGTAACTGGATTACCGTACTTCAAGAGAAGCATAATTTAAACGCTGTTAACATGTTGCATCACCAAGCACCTATCATCAGCTACGTCCCTTTTTATGTTATCCCTGGTGATCTACCAAGTTGTACGTAGTTGTTAAAATAGCCAATTAGATATAGAAGACTCTATATTTTGTTCATTGAAACTAGGAAACGCTATTGCCAAGAATGTTCCGGTGACAGTGTTAGATTGCAGAGCCCACAATGCCAATGCCCTGGGACTGAATTGTGTCCTTGTAGCCTCCACCACTAGAGGGGGCTTTCTATTATGCTGTGCAAGTAAATGTTTAAAAAGAAAAATACATTTCTACTCTGCAAACATTTTACTCCCATTTGGAGCAATATATAGTGGAGTTTGTTCAATATACATATTTGAAAGTTAATATTTTTATTCGGTTTTGTGCTTGTTATTTTTTTGTTGCTGTACCAAATTTACTTTTGATTTATTTGAATGTTCCATTGAACATTCCACCAATATGATCAAACGAGACAGCACGAGTAATTTGGTGAGGAGGTAAGGAAAAACAACCCCTTGTAGCCAAATGGCATTGGGGCAGCTTTAATCCAGCAGTGGATTGCCAAGGGAGTCTGCTTATTATGAATGTACGTTAACCAGTGATAAAGCCCTTGACAAACTGCCGAAGATTCTAGTACCGTCCAGGGACTCCTCTACTTACGAACGGGTTAGGTTCCAGAGGTCTGTTCGTAAGTCGATTTGTTCGCAAGTCCAACTTTACTCCTGTCGATTCCAAACACACTAAACACAGGGAATGTCTTTAAAAGTTGTATAATCTCCTGTAGACGTAGATGCCACTGGTTCTTCATGTTCTGCAGACGTAGATGCTACCACCGCCATCTATTGCGCGGCGGTTAAACTTACGACTCTCGGTCCGAACAGGCAACTGGACATATGGACAGGTGTGTTCATGCCTCTGAAAGTTCGTAAGTCTAATGCTCGTAAGTAGAAGAGTCCCTGTAATGTGTGATGAACAGCATGTAAATCAGTCCTTTACTGGGGAAACTTCATGCCTCACGTGACCCATCGTTGAAGTGCAACGTCATTTTTTTCACAAACTCTCACGACAGAGCAATTGAATGGCGATGTCACCGAGAAGGGAATCTCTTTGAGTTGCTCTTCCTTCATTGGTCATGTGAAATTATCACCAGCGTTATTTTGCTTCATAGGTAAACCATGACATCCCTTGAGCAGTAGCAGCAGCAGTAGCTGAAAAAAAGTAGATTTCTAAAGTAATAATAGAAATAAAATAAAATATTTCTATTGTTACTTTTATTAATTTTAATTTTAATTTTTTACCTACGTGACTTTACCGAAAAAAACCTAAGAGTATGATTCCTTGCAGTCACGAAAGCTTCAAATCTAGAAAAGATTTCTAAAGTTTAACGAAGGAAAGGTGCAGCTCTGCAATTGCCTGCTGCCGTCATCATCGCTGCTAGTGGATAGGCTTCACCTGCAGGGAGCTCTAAAGAGGGGCCCTTCCAGAGAAAGTCATTTGGCCAGACTGTCGAGAAAGAGGTGGGATTACCCATATTTGACCTCGGCACACGAAGCTACTCAGTTACATTGTTCGGGTGGACAGAGATAGAGATAGGTGGGCAGGGTGCTGAAGAATCTTGAACAATTGTTTTGACTGCCGACCGGGTGACCTGGATTGCATGGCCAGTGTCCGTTCCATAGAATGTGTCATACCGACGTTATAAGTTCCCATGCTAAAGAGGGTACTCTTACATTTGGTAAAAACATTCGTTGTATATCGTGGACCAAATATCTTGTGACCCCCGATTAATTTACCCCTCGCTTTTAGTTTTTACTTTGCATATTTATTTCTGTTTTATATATATACTTAAAACATATAGCGTTTTCGAGGATCAAATGGAGTCCCAGGACATCTGGACCACCCCTGTAGGTTGGCCACTTCTTTTGTACCTGGAGATGATGTCATTTTCTATTACTGTGCAATCAAAAAGAGCCACAGTGCCATAATTGCACCAATTTTCTACAAATCGGGACACGTACCTTGATGTGGTTATAGTAAGTTCACCTTGTACTCTCCCATAACTTATTAACGGCTGTCTAGCCATTATTGTGTAGCCACTTTGCACTCAAATCCCAAAATAGTCTTAAATAAATTGGCAGCAAGAAAATTGCATACGAACCCTCTGTGCATGATATTACAACAAAACTGTTGGTAATGGTTTAGCTTAGTGAGTAAACATGTTGCATCTCTCGTTGCGGTACATTGAAGGTGAGGGTAAAGGTGCGGCCCTGAAATGTCTTGCTCAACGCCTGCTGCCGCAAGGCTCTCGACGAGAGGGAGCTCTAGAGAGCGGGGGCTTTAGAGAGCTCCCACTAGAAGCTTTTGGCCTCCTCTTCCACGCTGGCCGGACGTCTCGGAAGAGGTGGAAGTCACTGCTGTGTACACAGAAGCAGGAGGATTTAATTCATAACTGTGCACCATTGATTCAATTGCCACACCGGGAATTCGTATTTTTTTCAGTTTTTCAGTTTCATCTATGAGGTATAACCCTGTGAGCCATGTGGCTCTTGACTCGGGTGCAAGCGCAACAAACAAAATCATGAACAAGAAACATCTTAAAGTGACTCCACGCAAGAGAAAAATCGAGGAAAAGACAGCAAAGTCTTCCAGAAAAACACCGCATTTCAACGCTGCGTGCAAAAAAATCCCAGTTGGGATGCAAGTCAAACAATAACAACCATAAGACAATTTAGATTTACGTTATCAGGCTAACTCTGTACTACAACAAACAAACATGGCTAAACCAAAACGTCTTCAAAATCACCCAAATAAAACTATACAAACTTATAAAAACAAGAATATGACCGGCGACCTCTTCATTGCAGGTTCGTTGTGCTCACCGTTGCACCACGGGGCTGTCGTTCCTCGAGTTCACTGACTGTTACAAAAAAAAGTCTTTTCCGGAACCGACTCTTGCACTGAGCCCCAGCTCTAACCACAGTGTAAGATGTCTGGCTCTCTTAACTATTAGGTGTATAAATTATACAGCACGCAGCTTATCAACGATGGATCTTGTGCATCGGGGTAATTGACACTCTCAGCGTAGTCACGTTGCAGTGATGAAGTTAATTAATAATTAGCGCGCATCGTGTTTCATGAAACATTAATCACCTGCAATGATTTGCAATGCCAAACGGAGACGCTCTTAATGTATGTTTATGATCATTAGAAGGGCCATATGCATGACTACGTCAGAATAATGTCTAAATGGCGGTGTTTTATTTAGCGCAATCTATACTTGGTACGACACGTACTCCTCACCGTGTCGATGTGGGGCTGCATAGGATAGTGCTTTCGTGGAGTTTGCTGTGTTTAATCTGCTCGGATGCACGTGGGCTTGGTGGATTGTTTTTGCGTCGTGGGAGTGCCTTCGTTGATGATAATGAATCGTTTGTGAAAGGAAACATTTTGAATTCGTCAAAGGGTGTCAGAAGAAGCTCCACGCCTTTCGGCATTGCTACACTCTGAAGTGAAAAAAACAAAACCATCATCACCATCCATTGATAATGGTGTTTTATAGAAGTGCATCAATGATTTTGGTAACGGGACGTACTTTTCAACGTGTGGTTGTCAACATATGTGCAGTCATGGAAGTCTTTTTTTGTAGAAAAATAAGAAATGAAACAATCACAGCATCAGAATTATTTTATTGCACAAAACCATACTATACAGTACACATGCAATTATAATGTTCATTAAAAAAAATCTATACCAAAGCTAAAAAGTTGTTTTCAACAAAGCACAAATATATAAATCTCGGATTTAAGCTTTCGTGACTGTAGGAATTACTATACTCATTGGTTCTTTCGTTAAAGTCACGTTTGTAGAAATAAAATAAAAAATAAAATAGATCAAGGTTTGTTGAGTTCGCGTCTCCCATCTTCTTGCTGCATTTGCCTCCGTGCAGTTTGTCGTTCTCTGTGTGCTTTGTGTGTGATGTCCCTCTGTGTGTGATGTCTCTCTGTGTGTGATGTCCCTCTGTGTGTGATGTCCCTCTGTGTGTGATGCCTCTCTGTGTGTGATGTCTCTCTGTGTGTGATGTCTCTGTGTGTTCTGTGTGTGATGCCTCTCTGTGTGTGATGTCTCTCTGTGTGTGATGTCTCTCTGTGTGTGATGTCCCTCTGTGTGCTCTGTGTGTGATGCCTCTCTGTGTGTGATGTCTCTCTGTGTGTGATGTTCCTCTGTGTGCTCTGTGTATGATGTCCCTCTGTGTGTGATGTCCCTCTGTGTGCTCTGTGTGTGATGTCCCTCTGTGTGTGATGTCTCTCTGTGTGCTCTGTGTGTGATGTCCCTCTGTGTGTTCTGTGTGGCATGTCCCTCTGTGTGCTCTGTGTGTGATGTCCCTCTGTGTGTGATGTCTCTCTGTGTGCTCTGTGTGTGATGTCCCTCTGTGTGTGATGTCTCTCTGTGTGCTCTGTGTGTGATGTCCCTCTGTGTGCTCTGTGTGTCATGTCCTTCTGTGTGTGATGTCCCTCTGTGTGTGATGTCTCTCTGTGTGCTCTGTGTGTGATGTCCCTCTGCGTGCTTTGTGTGTCATGTCCCTCTGTGTGCTTTGTGTGTGATGTCTCTCTGTGTGCTTTGTGTGTGATGTCTCTCTGTGTGCTCTGTGTGTCATGTCCCTCTGTGTGCTTTGTGTGTCATGTCCCTCTGTGTGCTCTGTGTGTGATGTCTCTGTGTGCTCTGTGTGTGATGTCTCTCTGTGTGTGATGTCTCTCTGTGTGCTCTTTGTGTGATGTCCCTCTGTGTGTGATGTCCCTCTGTGTGCTCTGTGTGTGATGTCTCTGTGTGCTCTGTGTGTGATGTCTCTCTGTGTGTGATGTCTCTCTGTGTGCTCTGTGTGTGATGTCCCTCTGTGTGTGATGTCCCTCTGTGTGCTCAGTGTGTGATGTCTCTGTGTGCTCTGTGTGTGATGTCTCTCTGTGTGTGATGTCTCTCTGTGTGTGATGTCCCTCTGTGTGTGATATCCCTCTGTGTGCTCTGTGTGTGATGTCTCTCTGTGTGTGATGTGTGCTCTGTGTGCGATGTCCCTCTGTGTGATCTGTGTGTGATGTCCCTCTGTGTGTTCCTTCACTGTGTGGTTTATGTAATTTTCACCTGAGGACGAGCGCTTGTGTTGCGTTCAAAACGTCGAGATCTATTTTAATGTAATTTTATTTCTACATACGTGACTTTACCGAAAGAACCAATAAGTACACAAATATATACTTTCTGCAAGTATTTGAATTGCCATCTACTGTGACGAATGAGTAATGTCAGCGGGTTTTTTGTTGTTAAATAATTCATATTCTAGGTGGTGGTCTTGGGGGTTACCTCTGTGTGAGTGAAACATTATCCTTGCCAACCCCCACTACCTACCAGTGTGGTGAAGTATGATCATGCCCTTTCCCACATTACTCTGGCTCACCAAGAGAAGATACTAAGTAGTTGCAGAATCATAAAAAAACAACTAATTGTGCTAGTTTTCAGACACTATAATCAGTTACCCTAAGTCGTGACGATGCGTGCATCTAAAGCAGTGGTTCTTAGTCTTCACTGCAAAATTGCACCCCTTTGATTCTCAATAGTATTGTTTTCTTATATAATGTTAATACATATCTAGGCTTCATGAAACAAAGTAGCTGCCCTTGCTTAATTTAGGTATTTCGACGATTTACCTTCTAAAAACCATCCGGCCACGTCTCGCAGCTCCAGAGGGTGCCGTGCACCCCAGCTTAAGAACCACTGCTCTAGAGGGGCTTTAGACCTTCCTTTTTGTGAAGGGCCTTCCATCAGCAGTGGTGTGAGCAAAGCAATTGCAGCCCTGGCTGTTGACGATCATGGGACTCGTATGAAACGCAACAAAGTGACGAGCGCGAGAAAAGTGGTTTGATTTCACACGGCTTTCATTGAGCACCCTTACCACGTGTGATCACGTTAAAGTTAAATTCCGTAACGCGAGAGTCGCCGTGCAAGTGTTTCATTATTTAAACGGGCTCCATGTATAATTCATTACGTCGCGCATAGCTAAAGACGGCTGCGCGAAGATCTCCCGGTGACATTTTGATGCAGGCCATCGGGGAGTGTGCAAAGTGCGGCCTCCAAATTGCTCCTCGACACGGGAGCGTGGGCTGGAGACCACTACGATGTATCTCGAGGTATGGTGTTGCTGCTGCTGCTGTTTGTTTGATTTTTGAAGCGTAAGTGGTGGTGTTTTTTTCAATTGAAAGCTTTCGTGACTGCAGGGATTCATCTTCTTGGTTCTTTCTGTAAAGTTACGTAGAAGGGAAATGATAAAATAATAAAACATAATAACATACAATTCTCACGACGTTTCGGCGACAACGCAAGCAGCCGTCGTCAGGTGAAGAACAGGTCTGTCGGAAAAGTTTCAGACGCTGTCTTTCCGACAGACCTGTTCTTCACCTGACGACGGCTGCTTGCGTTGTGGCCGCAACGTCGTGAGAATTGTATTTTATTATGTTATATTTGTGTTATTTTATTATTTCCCTTCTACGTGACTTTACCGAAAGAACCAAGAAGATGGTGGGTTTTTTTTGCCGGAATAAAATGACACTCTGCAAATCTTCAACAGTTGCGTGGTCGCGAGCGCAACATGCAACTCGCGCGACAAAGGTAATATTCTAGCGATTTGAGTTTAATTGCGGTAAAAAAAATATGGTTTTGACAGAACGCGACAGTCGGTGTGAAGTCGCGCCGCTCGCGGATCAGTTTGGGTGTCCGCTGGCCCGTAGCTCTCTGCAAAATGTTTTTGACGATGAAAGACACTCTCCGAAATTCACCTCTTAATAAGGATAAATTACTCTCTCTAAGATGTTCAACCTATTGATGTTGCATTGAGGCTCTGCGCGTGCGTCCGTTTTATTGATTGCTTTGTGAGCAAATATTGCTGACGATGGTGAGCACTGTTGTCTCGAAACTCTGTGAACTTGCGATAATTTGATTGGGTATTTAGACGTCAAATGTTTTGATGTGAAGCGTGTCTTCTTATGCATGCCAGCTAAAATAATTGTATTACATGAGACGCGGAAATGCATATATGCACTGCACAGTGTGCATCTTATGATCTTATTGACCTGTGCCTTTGTGACGCATGCTTTATTCATGACTGAGCTGTTACTATTCAGTCAGAGAAAGCAATCTTAGTTAAGACAGTGGTCCCGATGAATGATCTAATGAAGCCATGGAAGGCAACCACAAAGTGAAACTAAAAAGCCTGACAAACTATATATATAACATGCTCATCTTTAGACATGTAAACCTGCCGGGTCATGCATTATTTAAATACATTAGTTTATTTATGTGATACAGGAGAGCTCCTCTCTGCTGTGGTGATGTGGGGGGCACATTTTAGGTATTTCTTAGGATCTGTGGGAAAACTTATGCATACTCAGGGCAAATTTTCCGATGAACTCCTCTTAGCTGTGCTAAATGTATGGATAATCAGAATATATTCTACAAAGCAGGATGGGAAAAATTGCGAATGAGGAAGGATACGGACATGGATGGTAGGATTTTTCACAGAACGTAGAGCTCACGCGCATAATAGGAGTCATCTTCTTGGTTCTTTCGGTAAAGTCACGTAGAAGGGAAATAATAAAATAATAAAAATAAAGCATAATAAAATAATTCTCACGACGTTTCGGCCACAACGCAAGCAGCCGTCCTCAGGTGAAGACCAGGTGAAGACCAGGTCTGTCGGGAAGACAGAGTCTGAAGAGTCTGAAGACTGGTTATGTTTAATTTGTATTATTTTATTATTTCCATTCTACGTGACTTTACCGAAAGAACCAAGAAGATGAATCCCTGCAGTCACGAAAGCTTTAAATGGAAAAATAATAGGAGCCGTTCATAATAGGATCACGGATAATAATGCGAGTTCTGCACTTGACACTTTATATATATTTGAACGTATTATTCTCAGACGCGATATTTCATCGTTTAATTTCATGTCATGCATTACAGGGAGGGGGGGGGGGGAAACCAAGTTCAGGGCACTCTGTGAATAACTTGTGGATGCATGCAGGTCTCGCTGCTTCTGGCTTTTGGCACCATTCCCGGGCACGCGAACCACTGTCCCCCCCTTTGCTTCGTCCTTGCGGGAGGGGTCCTTCAAGGCTGCGGCTGACGCTGGGAGGAATGTTTTGACATTGCAGGCGCGCTCAAGGAGCACAAGTCACTGCATTTTTACAAGGAATGCGACATTTTATATATTAAAATTGTTTTTTTTCAATATTCACTCTACTGCTCTGAAGTGGCATGGCCGGCTGACATGTGTACCAACGAGAGCATTCATTGGTCGCACTTAACCCCCGTGTTGTTATGTGTGCCAAAGATCCACTCATACATCCAAATTCTATATACACAGTACGGTCTGTTTATAGATACCCCGATGAAATAATAGGGAGGCCTCGTAGAATAAGAGAGAAAACATTTTACAGTGGTACCCCGGAGATCGAACTTGATTCGTTCCAGAAGGCCATTCGAACACCGATTTGTTCGAACACCGAATTAATTTTCCCCATAGGAATTAATGTAAATGACATTAATTGGTTCCAGACACACAATAAATCTCTCATTATAAAGCATTTTTACACGAAGTTTACAGTAATTACATGCATAAAAGCATAAAAAAAACAAGAAACACAATAAATATATGGAATAAATGAAATATTGAACTTCACTTTACCTGTAGTAAGGAGAGTTGATGGCTTGAGTGGAAGGTGGTGAGGAGGAGGAGGTAGTAAAACCTTTGTCTGGGCAAGCGTCATGCACGCTGGCCATACGCGTCTCAGCCGTACAGGTTCTTTCAAGTCGCGATTGCCCCGTTCGACCTCCGAATTTCGTTCGGTTTCCTGGGCAAAAAATGTTCGGAAATATCGTTCGAACACCGATTTGTTCGAGTTCTGGTGCGTTCCATCTCCGAGGTTCTACTGTATTTCAGGGTCCTCTCCACAGCCCCCACCAAACCCATTAAACGCGGTAAACAGTTTGACACTCTGCCCTGTATAATATATTCAATAACCTGTTGTGATGCCAATAAGAGGGTCATTTGTAATGAATGGAGTATCTACACTTGGATCGACGTGGGTAGCGTCGTAAAAGTATACTTGCCCTGAAACTCGTAAAGCTTCATTACTGTTATTAATGGGGCTGTTTAAAGAACGGGCTGTGTAAGTGTTTTTGGAGTGTAAATGACAGTAATTGCCATGCTTTAAGGTAGGGGATTTTCAAATTACGAAGGACAAAAGAACGTGAGACAGCGAAGAGCATTTCAAGACCATTCCATTTGGCTTCTATAATTAAAAGTACATCTAAGCTGGATATGCTTGAATTAAAGAGGTTTTTAATAGTGGTTTTCATTAATGACATCACAGATTTGTTTAGAATGAAAAAAAACTCAAACAAAACTTGTATAAATATTTATTCCTTTGAGCCGAAGATTAAAACAACACACAACAAATTATTTTGTCCAAATGTATTATATTAACCTCAATAGTCGTGTAAAATTAATACTCGAACATAATTGCATTCATCAACATTTTTTTTGTCAAAGTCTGCTGTTTTTAGCCAAAATGATTTCTTCCCAGGGAAGCTTAATTTGTGCTGAGGTTAAATGGAATGTGGCACTCACGTCGAAATATTAAATTATTGGTCAGAATATGCCACAATTTCAAGGGAATATAATTTAATAAGCAAGTTGCACTCTAATTGTATAATGCCTCAGACACCCTCTGGGCCACACATAGCCAAACCCACTAATTATAGGGGGAGAACAGCATGCATGTTTGTACATTGAGCTTTTTTCACATCGTACGTAGCCAAACGTGCTATTTGGACGTGCATGGGAAGGATGTGGTGAAGAGGACAGGTCCAGTACGATGCAAATGCCACACTAGGTCCGCCAAACGTCAGCGTGTGATTAAAAGTTTCCACTGCAGGATACTAAAACGACTACTGTATACAGTTACGTAATGTAGCCGTGACGCGTGTTATTTCAGTGGAAATTACTCTGATAATTGTTTTTTTACCCTTCTATCTGGCAACAAAACTGACACCTTTTTACAAGGAGTCATGTTTGCATAGACCACAATACCTGCAGTCATAATGCAAACATAAAACATAACTCTGATAATGTATGCACCGTCCTTGAAGTTGATTGGTCCACACCCGAGACAGCTTTCCTGAGAGCCTAGTCTCACATGGGTTGGACCAGATGACGCCAAAAGGCGCACAACTCAAAGACAATGCACCATCAGAGTATGAGAGCTCGGGGTAAGCATTTACACCATTTTACTGACAAATGAGGTTTCAATGGGGAAATTACTCTGTTAACCGTTTGCTTGTTTATCACTTCATAAGTCTATTGAAGATGATATTGTTTCTAAAACCCGCGTGCAATTCTAACATGTAAGGTAATGAAGCAAAAACAGTTGTAAACTTTACCTGTGGTAGTTTAACACGTAGGCTTTCGCGACTAATATTATTCATAATAAACGTTTTTGGGTTTAGATCGCGTTATTTATAAATGTGGCGTAACCCTCCACCACCCGACACGGCCAATCAGCAAAAAAGTGTCACGTTGACAAAAGACAAATAGTTCACTACTTTAGCCCACCGGTGTGTTGAAGAGTGAAACCACAACATTTACAATTTTTGAGCAGCACGACGTTTCGCTGGTAATTGCATCCAGCATCATCGGGCAATTCGCCAGAATGGTGAGAGCAGCAGCAGGGTGACGCCACCTGTGGTAGTTCAACATGGAGCACCATATAACAAGCGGTGGAGAGGTGGCACAGTGGTTAGTTAGCACCCTGAGCAGCTATGATTCCTGAGATTGATTCCTGGTCATGGCTAACATCAGTAGTGAGTGCTACCTACAACTGGTCATGAGTGGCCACTTTCACAAATCTGATGTGACTGAAAATCATCATGAGCGTCGTTATGGAGGCTATAAATAACAAAATAAACAAGCGGACAATACGTATCCTTCACACAACCGTCTCTTCAAGTAAACAAATACAAGTTTTCTCGCACAATCCATCAGACGCACGGCCTTCTGAGAGTGCATACTTTTTAAGAGTAGTGTCTGAAGGTATGCACTCCAGGACGGCTGTGCGGATGATGGCGAGGTGTTAACTGCTTCGCCTAGTCTACAAGAGGCCGTAGGTTCAATCCTGACCCTGAGTTTGCATCTTCTCCCCGCGGTCACGTGGGGTTTTCTCTGGGTCTTTCGGTTTTTCCCTCCACATTTAGAAACACGAGTCCGGAGTATTTGGCTGCTATACATTTCCAGATGATAAGCCACGACGTTCAGCTATCGTTTGTGGCCAGGTGGCTTATGAAAAATAGCTTTTTGTCACAGTGGGACTTGGTAAAAAAAATGTAACAGCCCAAAAAAATATATTTTTTTTATTTATGTGGAGAGATGGATATGTGAAGGACACGTTGCTTCTAGATTTGAATTCTAGATTTGAAGCTTTCGTGACTGCAAGGATTGATATTCTAAGGTTTTTGGTAAAGTCACGTAGGTAAACAATTAAAATTAAAATTAATAAAAGTAAAATAGAAATAAAATAAAAATCACGACGTTTCAGAGGCAACACAAGCTTCCGTCTTCAGGTGGAACCGTCACAGCACGATAGCTGTATCAAGTAAGAGAAATTCCAAGACAACAGTCCTTGTATATATAATGGTTGAGGGTGGGAGGAGCCAAGACAGGCCCTGATATATGATACAACTAGGTCCATGATTGACTCAAGGTGGGAAGGTCTTTATTCAGTAATGGATTAACAAAGAGCTGCCACAATAATAAAAATGATTATGAGTTACGTATAATTATTTAAATATGCTTTCGACTGCCAAGAACGCTCTGTTTGTAAATCAACTAAGAAGTGCTGAGTTACGTTGATTTGTTCCAGTAGTCATCTCTAATTCACGTACTTTGTGTACTCATAAATATAAACCAAAGTGCCACCAGTTTGTTTTTCAGTTAAGCTCTGCTGTGGAGGTTGGGTCATTCCAACAAAGTAATACTCAAGGCTCTTTAACTTAATTAAATTGTTGTAAAATTAACGCTTGTCGTATGCAACGACGACACAATTGTTGGATGAGTTGCGATTTTCCTAAAACAGTGTTAATATATACATTTAAACCATTGGTCATATATTTAGTCATGAATGAGTGAGTCCATATTGAGAGTATGTATTGTATGTCCTTCAAGCGTTTGCTTTAAATGAAATTTTTTTAAAATATCTGCAGTCGCTGTACTATCGTGAAATGGATATGAGCGAAGGCGTACAGCACACCGTGTAGACATTGATCTCATAGAGGCTGACTCATATTTCAGAGACAGTGTGGCTCACCTTTCAGTCAAGGCAGCAGAGACCGTGGACAGGGTTTCATCGTGAGCTGTGGTTTCTGCCTTCCTAGGGGCAGGGTTTGTTACACCGTGGCTTGGTAGATTATTTAGATTACTAGTGGTGGGGTAAAGTGGTGGCACTCCAGCCGGTCCAAATGCCGTCTGTTCCATATGAAAGGGGCCGAAATGTGCAGACACAGTCCAGAAAAACTGAAACTCATTAGTTAATAACACTCCCTTAAAATAATGAAATAGGCAATAGGTGACGTTTTGGGCAATGGGCCTTGTTCAAAGCAGACTGTGCACAGATATGGATTGACCCCTCCTACAACACCTAACTCTGTTCAAGGCTCACTTTTAAAATCCTTTATATTAAGTTCACTTGCTTGCTTGCTTACGCGCTTACGACCGTGCAAATCTTTCGGTCGTTTTTTAACCCACTTCCCGTGATCCAATCGAGCTGACATTTTGCACACAGACTCGTTGTGCGTGACAATTTATTTTCGTGAAAAATTTTTCCCATAACTTTACACTTTTTAGGAATTTTTTTTTATATTTAATTACCAATTGCTTAATGGTGGCAGGCAATCATCTGACCCATAGGTGGCAGCCATCTCAAGCCAGAGGACGAGAGGACTCTAGCCGCCACGCATATAAAGGATTTATAGTGAAAAACTTTGTTTTTATGGGTTAATTTTTTCAAATCTGTATTTGCTAAACGAAATCCACACGACGGTGCAGCTCCGTTACAATGATATACAGTGGTCAATGTGCCATTGGGATGTAACAATACCAATTCCCTTACCTAGCTCACCTTTTTGTTTCTCAGCAGATTACTTTTATTCTCAATGAAATGAAAAAGCATACGACACATGAATTTATTGATACGATAGACAATGCTGCATTGGGTTCATATATACCTTTGAATGACTCTTCAGCTCAGTTGCAACCATATACAGTACAGCCGTCAATGTGCCAGCAGGGAATACACATACAAAAATATTATTTAGTCCCCCCTCCCCCAACAATATTTACAAATTCCAACAACCCAAATTGATCACGGAGGCTCTGCGGTGACGGTGTGCGAAAACAAAAGCCACATTACGATTGCACGAATTATCGACGAACGACTCGGATACGCTTTCAGCTTTCACATATTCCACAGCAGCAGGCTGTTTTGAAAGATAAAATGCGGCCACACGGAAAGGAGCGTGCTTGTGGATTTGGTTCAGCGGGTAACGCGTTTGCCTGCGACGCGGGAATATGCTTGCACTGGAATCTCAAGCCCTTTTAGCTTCCCAAAACAACACAAGCGTGTGTGTGTGTGGGTGAGCATCCTAGAGCAGATGGAGCTGACTTCATCGGTCGCACACTCATTCCGGCCATATCTCTACTGCTGCTTGTTAGCCATCAACATTTCCTCCGTGGCTTGTCCACCTTATAAAGGCGGCGATGTTTCGTGCGCATTCGATTCGCTTTGCGCTGCGCCGGTTGCGAATTTGGACGCAATGGCCACGGGCCCGCTTGCTTCGAGTTGGCAATTACGGTTAGTTTTATTTGTTTTAATCGACGTCCTGTTACAGCCTCAAGCCTAGCTTAAAAAGAGTAATGTAGCTAACTGGTGCTCCTGTTGGATGTAACTACGACAGCTGGTAAGATTGTTGATTTTGCTTTTATTAATTTGAAAATGATAATGTTTTGATGTTTTTTTAAAGACGAGTGGTAAAATGGTTGAACAAACGGCGTGCCAGTTGTCATTTCCTGTTATTGCAATGTGGTGATTTATTTATTTTAGAATGTGTAAGAAAACTCAATGAGATTTTTTTCGCATGAAAGAAGTGTTTACCTTGTGGGAACAATGATTACACAATGCAGAAAATGCTTAATTTAAATAACTTTCAGTACTCCCTTTAATGTATAGCAATGTTCTTTACTTCGTTGAAATGAAACTAATTCACGAAATAAAATAAACAGTCGATCATCTTAAACGTGAAAATAATTATAATGTTATTTCTTTCATTTCATACGGAAAACCATATCGGCATCAATTTAAATTGCACAGCCTGTGATTTGCTTGGAGCTTCTGTAAGTGTAGTTTCTATCAGCTTGAAAACATACAATAAAATGAATGCAACTTAATGAAAAGCACAGTCGTTCGCACACTGAACTATGAACCCAGCAGCCGAAGTTTGATACTCGGTTCCAGCAAACATTGGTGGATAGTCCATAATAAAGTTTTTTTTGGGTGAGATCGCGTAAATGAATAAATGTGTCGTTAAAACCCGCCACCACCCAACACAGCCAACTAGTAAGGGTTGTCACGTAAACAGAACGTGGCAATTCGTACACTAGTACAGCACACCGGTGTGTTGTAGAGCCAAGACACAACATTTACAATCTGAGTACGACGTTTCGCCAGTAATTACAACGAGCTACAACTAACTAACTGGTGAAACGTCGTACTCAGATTGTAAATGTTGTGGCTTGGCTCTCCAACACACTGGTGGTGCTGTATTAGTGACGAATTGGCACGTTCTGTTTACGTGACAACCCTTACTAGTTGGCTGTGTCGGGTGGTGGTGGGTTTAACGACACTTTTATATATTTACGCGATCTCACCCAAAAAAAACTCTATTATGGATGATATTGGTCGCGAAAGCCTACGTGTTAAATCGGTGGATAGTACCTTAATATCTGAATCAGACCTGCGCCCCCCCCCCCACTTCCTCCCCATCTCTCACCCCAATTTCTCTAACTCGCACCGACCAGCGAGTATGGTCAAGTAACCCCCATAACTGACTTCGTCCAGCAGTGGATTGTAAACAATTATAATTACTGCGAACAAAAACAATTAAACCAGAAGGCAAAAATGTCAGTCAGTCGTTCAGATCCTTTATTATTCAAACAAGATGAGAACACAACGAGACCACTAAATGTATCTTTTCAAGAGTTGCAAGAGGTGGTGCAGTATTCCTTGTTTGTATGTATGTTGAACTTCTTTGAAAGCGCACGAAAGCCAACCCTGCTCATCGGAGGTTACGAAATGCCTCGTAGGAGCACACCCGTGCATGCGGCACATGCTTTTCCCATATTCACATTTTCCCTCTTTGGTTCTTCTTCTCTCCGCCCCCGCCCCCCCCCCCCTCTGTCTATTTAAGGCCTCGCCACAGAGACGATCTCCCTCTCTGTGCCTGTGTTACTCTCTCTATGTATCTTGGTGATATCTGTCTGCTTATATGTCTGTCTATAGTTTCCTGGTTAGATTTTTTGTTGTTGCTATTTCATTTATACCTGATGACGATTGCTTGTGTTGCAATCGAAACGTCGTATGCTAGTATTTAATTTATTATTTTATCTTTACACGTGACTTTACCGAAAGAACCAAAGAGTAATTCCTGCAGTCACGAAAGCTCCAAATTTAAGATCACATTTCCCCGTCAACAAGGCTCGCTTGTGAGAAGGACCGTTCGCAAAGCGTGCCGGGGCTTTGCGTACTTTGGCGGAGCTGCGGCGTGCCGATGAGGCATCAGGCACGCCTGGCAGGAATTGCTGACACGGGGGGTATTCGGCGTAACGCGCTTGGGACAGGTAGAGGAGCCCATTCCTCGTCGTGCAAACTTGTTTACCTTCATCGGCAAAGCTGGCTTCCTGCCAAGCGTGCGAAGTTCATTCGTCGAACTTGCCTTCGCGATTGTGGAATGTTACACTTTTGAAATAGTCGTCTTCGGTTTCGCTTTATTCACTCAAATTTAAATGCGTATAGGTTTTTTTTTTCAATACCAGGAAAACATTGCATCAATGTGAGAGCTTTTTTCACTAAATAGTGTATACATACACGCTTGTGGAATTAATTTGCCAGTGCTAAAATTGTACCTTGTGTGTATCATTCTTGCATCTATTAAGCCGTTGATGGTGGATTGTAAAATAATGCGTATTAATTGGGCTTTGTTTAAATTATGCCTGTTGCTGAACTATTAATCCTTCTCTAGCAATTCTTGTCTTCAAAACTAGAGGCATCATTTGAACAGGATATACACAGTTTAGAAATAGTGGAGGGGCACCACTGTGACGAGATGTTAACTACCTCACCTGGTATGCAGGAGGTCATGGGTTTGATCCCGACCCTTGATGCTTGTATATTCGGAGTTTTCATGTCTCTGTTCCCGTGGTCGTGTGGATTGTTCTCCGGGTTCTCCGGGGTGTTCCCTCCACATTTAGAATCAACATCACGCGTTTAGAGTATTTGACTACTATAAATGTGAACATGACAAACCACTTCGTTGAGTTACCCGTTTTTGCTCAGGTCGCTTCTGTGGGTCTCACCTGGTAAAACACAAATCGTTTTATTATTATTATGAAAATACTGTTCATAATTGTGAAGAAGAAACTTCTTCTTAGTTCTTTCGGTAAAGTCACATAGAAGGGAAATAATAAAATAATAAAAATAAAACATAATAAAATAATTATTATGTTTAGATTAATCCCTGCAGTCACGAAAGCTTTAAATCGAAGAAGACACTTATTGGAAAGGTTTTGTTGAACTTTTTATTGTAAGAGACCGTATATAACATTTTATATGTGCAGTATTAAGGTGTAACATTTTACCCAGTGATTCGTAATTTCCTCCCCTTTAATGCAACATATGAGCATAATGCCAGTCACATTTCGAAATATGTATTTCGATTAAGTAACAAACGTGCAAATTGTTTGTTAATATCATAGAGCTACAAAGCAATACAAAATAAAATAAAGCGAATATTATATATTCCGGTTCTAATTATTTGTCTTAACATGTCTTTCTTATGTATGATGCACAACAACAAGCGAAGCTACTTTCAAACAATTAACCGATGGCAAATCTCGCCACGGAAATATCGGCACGTGACAGCGGAACAATGAGGGCAGGAAAGAATTAGTTACAAGCACGTGCACAGGGCCAGCGGCTCTCCCGTTCCTAGCGCATTACCAAGCCTCCGCCACATTTACTCCGCTCTGGCCCTGGGGGGATAGGCGCGCACATGAATGCAATCGCGAGTCACACATGAGTACATCGGTAGTCGTTAAAACTTTTCCGTGCCACGTGTCTTGTTTGTAGGCTGTTAGGACCGCGATAAAGGGCAGATGGTCCAATCCGCTGGCAAAATACAAGTGTCACTGCCCCGAGAACAAAATAGGTTGCGACCTTTGACCTTGTCCAGGCTGACCCCGCGAGACCTCTTGGCTTTGGTTTTGTTGTTGTTGAGCGCGCATCGACGAGTCGCATCAAATGATTTCACCGGCCCAGGGACTGATTGCGAATTCAGAGACTGAAGACGAAGTGGGGGTTTTGTGTGATTATTTGTATTGTGCGGCACAGCTACACGTGTCTGGATGACATCTGGGGGAGGGGGGGGGTTCTTCTTGCAACAAGGAGAATTATTTGGTCGTAAAGATTAAATTGTGTTGCTAGCAGATAAAGGAGAGTGGGGAATCCGCTCTGTATAAAGGTTAAAGCTATTAAAGGGGGGGGGGGCGGGGGTCATAAAGTGATGTGTTCTTTATTGTGGTATTGATATGCGTAATGTATGCGTATTAACCATATTTAGTCGACCAAATGGACTTTGATAGTAAGCTGCTCATCGCTGTTGCAGTAACATTCAAATGTTACTGCAACAGTGCCTACACTCCTATAAAATGGTCCTTAATTTCTGGGCATAATTTCAATTTTACACATATACACACGCACACGCTAAAATGCACCGTGGCAATGTTTTTCATGAGCCATTAAAAGGACACAGATTTAAACATTATATATATTTTATATATAATGCAATACAGCACTTCTGGTGATAACATTCTGTACAGAATGGTCCAGATGTCTTGTGAACCTCAACTCATTTACCTCTACCATTTTCCCCATTCATTTCTGATTTAAATAAAATCTTAAGTTTTAGATGATTAAATGGATGTCACAAGACATATGGACTACCATGTACGGTGAGTCAAAATAAATGACATTAGATTGGTACAGCTTTACGTATACTTTGCATATATATTTAGTTTATTTGCAAACCGTGTATAACATTACCAGGTTGAGAGCCTATTAAAACCAATACAGTATTATTGTATCTTTGGGTTACAAGCAATCATTTATAATGTCCAACAATATTAGGTAGAGAGAGGGTGTGTGTCAATGTGTGTGTCCCTCTATGTGTGTCTCTGTGTGTTCTCTCTCTACTTGTGTTTTGTCTCTATCTCAAAATTAGCATTATTTGGAAGAACGTTAATCAACCAGGTAGGATGTTGACTGATGTGTTAGCCGACTCTCTGGGTTGTATTGCATTACATTTCTAAGTTTGCTATGTTTGTTTCTCTCATTCATTCGTACCTGATGACGGTTGCTTGTGTTGCAATCGAAACGTCGTATTCTATTATTTAATTTATTTTCTTTCTACGTGACTTTACCAAAAGAACCAAAGAGTAATTCCTGCAGTCACAAAAGCTTCGAATCTAGTATTAGGTATGTCAGTTGCAGACGAACAAATAACACACTCATAAAAATGAGCAAAGTTTGTACACACACACACACACACTTACACACACACACTTACACACACACACACACCTGTACACAGCTGTACACACACACACACTTACACACACACACACACTTACACACACACACACACTTACACACACACACACCTGTACACAGCTGTACACACACACACACTTACACACAACAACAACAACAACAACCGCCATTCGCCACTAAGTGGCGGTGACGTCACCACGATGCTTGTGCCAGGCCAAGTGCACCTTGAGGCCACGTGAAGTGTCGAAAGCCCGCTGGCAGGAGGTCACGGGGCAGACCCAGCAGGTGCCACGGGTCGACTGACCGAGATGACCGAGATGACTGGCTGATGCACCACCTGTGCCCCCTACTGTGCCAACTTGCTGTGCTTTAGCCACCCGGCGCTCCGCTCGTTGTTGTGAGCGTCGCTCCTCCGCCCTCCGTTGTTGTTGGAGGGCGACTGCCTCCAACTGCCCAGTAGCGTCCTTCACGAGCCTCCTCCACTGAGGCCGATCTTGACACCGCTGGTACCAGTCATCGGCAAGTCCACTCAGCTCCACGTCCTCCTGTACCACATCACTCCATCTCTTCTCCAGCCCGTGCCGCGCCCGTCTAGCCCCCTCGATCCGGCCGAACAAAAGCTGTTTAGGCATGCGGTGGCTGGGCATGCGGGCTACATGACCCAGCCAACGCAGCCTTGCCTGCCGGAGGAGCTCACTGATGGGACTTTGCCCAGATCTTTCAAGGATTTGTGAGCTCCTCACACAATCCAGCCTGGTTAAACCCAGGATGGATCGTAGGCAGGCCAGCCTAAATGTTTCCAACCGGCGAAGATGCTCCACCAGGGGGGTCCACGTCTCGCAAGCGTAGAGAAGGGAGGGAATGACCGTGGCCGAGAAGACCTGAAGCTTCGTGCGGAGCGACAGACCAGGTAGCTTCCACACAGCGTTACGCAACCGATGAAAAGATATTGCCGCTCGACTGATTCGGAGTGAGACCTCTGCTGATAGACTGGAGCCGGTCATAAGCACACTGCCCAGGTATGGGAAACTCTCCACTCTCTCCACAACTGCCCCATCACCAATTGGGAGTTGTGGGGGTGGAGTGTCTGATGGTACAAAATACCCAGGCAGGTGCTTAGTTTTGGTGGGGCTGATGGTAAGGCCCCACCTCTTAGTGGCACGCTCCAGTCTCAGCAGCAGCGTCTCCAACTCCTCCTCTGAGTGAGCAGCTATTACCAAATCATCGGCATACATAACGTGGTTGACCAATAGGGAGCCATCCCTTGATCGCACCCGGGCATCGATCAGCCTCCCATTATATCTGTACCAAATGGAAATTCCCCCGGTACAGCTATTGAAGGCTTCACGAACTACGCAGTCAAAATAGATGTTAAATAATGTGGGAGCCAGAGGACATCCCTGTCGCACCCCAAGGTGTACAGGGAAAGGCTCCGACTCCCGGCCACGTAGTTTTACCCGGGCCCGCTCACCATCATGAAGGTCCTTAATGATCGTGAGCAGAGGGTCAGGGACTCCGAAAGCACGAAGAACAACCCAGAGCCCAGGCCTACTGATGGTATCATAGGCCTTGACCAGGTCAATAAAGCAGAGATGTAGGTCTTTTTGGAATTCCCTACACCTCTGCTGTAGCAGACGGACAGAAAATATGGCATCTGTGCAGGACCGCCCTTTCCTGAAACCGCATTGGGGCTCCGCAAGCCTCTCCTCAGCGTGCCTAGCAAGGCGATGTTGAATAATCCTTGCCAGGACCTTACCCGGCACACTGAGGAGTGAGATGCCCCTGTAGTTGTTACAGTCGGTACGGTCCCCCTTCTTAAAGAGGGGAACCACCAGGGCATCCTTCCAGTCCTGCGGAACCCGTCCAGTGGTCCAGACTGTTGTTATGATGTCATATAGGGCAGTCTGTGCACAAACGCCACCCTCCCTCAGCATTTCGCTTGGGAGATCATCTCTGCCCGATGCCTTCCCTGGTCTCAGACTCCGGATCGCCCTCAGTACTTCCTCAACAGCTGGCACCTCAGCCAGCCACTCACAGGGGGTGACCTCTTCCAATATTTGAGGCACCGCAGCCTCAGCAGGGTTATCACCACTTTGTGCCATGATGTTTTCCTGGCTGAGAGAATTTCCCTCCCCCAGGACCTCACAGAAATGCTCAGCAAATCTGCAAACCTGTTCCTGGGGGTCGGAGATTGGATCACCGTTTTTTCCTCTAATGATGGTAATAGGTGTGGCGCTGCAGGTTACTTTTTTGATGGAGTTAAATAGTGATTTGTGATCACGGGCCACTGAGGCAGACTCCATCTCCTCAGCAACCCGCGACCACCACCCATCCTTACAGCGCCTTACGGCTCTCCGAACTTCTGAGCGAAGGCTGCGGTAAACCTCCTCATTCTCTGACGTGGGATGCTGTAGGCGATGAGAGTGGGCCTGACGCTTTTTCTCAATTAACCTGAACACCTCCTCTGTCAGCCAGGGTTTCTGGGGAGGTCTGGACCGCGTACCCAAAGCAGCCATTGCAGCTGCATGAGTCACAGTCTTAAACCTCGCCCATTTCCCCTCGACATCAGGTGGAGTGGGGGACGATGCCAACCCCAGCTGCAAGCGATGATGAAATTCTCGCTTGCAACTTTCATCAGCTAACTGAGACCAGGCCACTTTTGGTTGGAATGGGATCCTGGGTGTACACCCACCACCGGAGTGGAAGAAAGGCAGGCGCATCTTACAGATGACTAGTCGATGGTCAGAGGAGAGATCAGCTCCACGGTAGGTCCTGGTGTCAAGGACATGGGTTCGCATCCGCTGGTCCGTCACTATGTAGTCCAGCAGATGTTCTTGCTTGGACCCGGCATGTAGTCCGGCAAAACAACCTCCTACCTCCTCGCGGTGCCGGACGGGCAACACTGTCGTGGGCAGTGCTGTGGGGGGAGGGCCAATGCCCATTGGCCTCTCCCCTCATGGCGTCTGTGACCACCACAGTGGCTAAACGGGGGCTCTGGACGGGTGTGAGGGGCTGGTAACCCCTCCACCTTCAATTAACCACCACTAAACCACGAATTAAACATAAACCTGTAACAAATAAGCTTGTGCCGGAGGCCCCGGGGGGTCAGGCTTTTATGACGTCTCCTGGCCAAACCCCATTTGGCGGAGCCAGGAGATTGAATTTTCACCCTCGGGGCTCCTCCAGAAACAACAAAAAACCATTGCGGATAGCCACGTGGAATGTTCGAACTTACACACACACACACTTACACACACACACTTACACACACACACCTGTACACAGCTGTACACACACACACACTTACACACACACACACTTACACACACACACTTACCTGTACACACACACACACCCCTACACACACCTGCACACACACAACAACAACAACCGCCATTCGCCACTAAGTGGCGGTGACGTCACCACGACGCTTGTGCCAGGCCAAGTGCACCTTGAGGCCACGTGAAGTGTCGAACGCCCGCTGGCAGGAGGTCACGGGGCAGACCCAGCAGGTGCCACGGGTCGACTGACCGAGATGACCGAGATGACTGGCTGATGCACCACCTGTGCCCCCTACTGTACCAACTTGCTGTGCTTTAGCCACCCGGCGCTCCGATCGTTGTTGTGAGCGTCGCTCCTCCGCCCTCCGTTGTTGTTGGAGGGCGACTGCCTCCAACTACCCAGTAGCGTCCTTCACGAGCCTCCTCCACTGAGGCCGATCTTGACACCGCTGCACACACACACACACACCTGTACACACACACACTGTACACACACCTGCACACACACACACCCACACACCTGTATACTTAGATTGTTTTGTTACTTACAGGAGAATAATACCAAGTATTTACTCATCAAAGCCTCAATGAGATTCAAGACACGTTTCGGGATGTCTCGCCATTCGCCATGAGTGAGAGTTTGCAAGCTGGAGGAAAGCGCAGTACCCGTAGGAAACCCACAAGCATTTTGTGCGGTTCACACATATGGGATTCCACACTTTCTATACTGCACTGACATCTGGTCGCCTCGCAGCCCAAACAGGTTTGTGAGATTCACATTGTCGTGATATTCACCAATCCGTGCCTCCAGAGTGCTGAATTACAAGTTTGTGCCAACTGCACCCTATTGCACACTCGTATGTCCAACGACAATCGCTTACAAAATACCTTTAGGCTGTACATTTCACACATATCGTTTACTAATTATTAGTACAGATATAGCAAAATCACCGAGAGCGGTGGTATACAATCTCTCTCAAGTCACGGACGAATTCTAACCCTTCCACAAACATGTTCGCAGGCCCAAATGTGCCAACAACATGTTTTTCCAAATTAAAATTACCCTAAAAGCTCTGCAAGTCAATTACCCACCAATGTTGATGTGTCGTGAATACAATCTAAATCGTTGTGCAATGGGCGGTAATGTTTTTTTTTGTTGCAACAGATCCGCAGGCCACTTTGCCGTGGATTTGTGGTCCGCACACCACAGGTTTGGGAGCCACTGCCATAGAGAGCCTCTAAATGTTCTAAGTGAGCATTGAGTATTAAAAAATATATATATATATTTGAGATAGTTGGTAAATATTGTCTGCATTATGAATCTCCTAAATATTTACGTTCATGATTGCCAATGATTGATTTAATATGTATTTGTTACGTTTGATCCAAATACTGTAATATGTACATATTGTAATAAATTATAGTGGTGGCTGTTGATTGTAATGAGTTAAGTTATCTGACAAAAAAGAGGTTTGATATTTCATTCTAATGCCAAAAACAAATAAAAATTTCACAATAACATGAGTCCAATTGACAACTTTAAGGTACAGTATTTGGACATTTTATCCAAATAACCATGACGACATATACACATCCTGCACGTGACATTATTGTACGTTTATATACATTAACTGTATGTATATTTTGCATTACATTGACGGGAATACAATTGTGCCAAATGTTTGCCCATGTCGACCATGAGAGAAATGTTCATTATTTAGTCAATAGATGTAACGAAAAACACATTTATTGAGGGACTGCGTGTTGTCTTGGTGTGGTCTGGGACTCTGTTTTGCTGTCTTGCCCAAGCTTGTTAAATCAGACCTATATGAATAACGTATTTTTATTATGTATTTATATTTAGTGAGCTGCTTACGATTTTCTATATTTCGCGCTCCTATCGTCTTTTTGTGTTGTTTGTTGTTGTAACTTCTTGACCCGCCCATACTTGGGCATCTGTGGATAAAGAGCTTCATAGCTCATCGGATTCCCCCCGCAGTTTCTGATTGTGACATGTGTCAATAACGTCGCCTTAAAACGAGAAATATATCACAGGCGACAGTTCAGCCAATCGCCCTTCTTCATAACACATTAACAGAGAGCCCAGAGAGATAGTGGACAAGAGTTGGAGACTTACACTTTACACTTTTGGGCCGGGATAACAATGAAACATGCTTCCTGATTAACAGTTTTATATTTACATATGTATAGTTGCCTATTCGTGAAGTTAGCTACTCAAAATAGATATTACGCGTATGGTCTCAATTTCCAGAATAATCAGAAAAACTCGAAATTCAGGCCTGATTACAACAGTTGAGACGATATCAAAATCGCTCCGTTGTAGATTGACCCCAACCCCGTTGGTGATGGAGCTGATGTGACGCCACCTCTACACTTTCCCCGCCACAAGTTTTCACGTGGCATCGGGCGATGCCACTTTTGTTAGCATGAAGGCATTCTTAAATTTGTGCATCATGGAAGCCATCCAAAAATTCCAAGAGTCGATACAAATGTCCGAAATTTCTTTTCGACATCTGAAACCATGTTGGTTTTTAATCTCCACTTCAAAACACATTCCAAATAGAGATAATAAACAAGTGTGTGGGAGATCAAACACGACGCAACCTGGGAGTTCATCGGGAGCTCACAGTAAACATAACGTAAGGCTAAACCTCAACACCGGTATTAAAATAACATTTGCGACAATTGTAAATTATCCATTGTATGCAGATAGCCAACACCATGAGCAAAACCATGGTACCTGCAAACTGCAGCCACCAGCTGTTTACTGATGGCTATCTCTTCAACTCATGATGTGCTTACTCCCCACCTTGCATGCACTTGTACTCAAGATGCCTCATCCCTTAAAACCATTGCTCTGTTTTGACTACATCGTCCTTTTAATGTTTGTTTTTCCTGAACCATGTGAATGTTGAACAATATGGTATACATAATAATAGAGTAAATGCCTCCCTGTCTCTACCCAGCGTTTCACTTATTGTTTGTAAACGGTTTCGTCATTTTCTTACACGCAGCTTCAACATAGACAGCAACGTTTAAAGTTAAAGTGGCAAATGAATAACATTTGTACGGCGTTTCTGTTTTTTTGTATTTAAAAGACAATCTAAGAGATGCTGTCTTTATTCAATCGATGCGATCTGATGTGACGCGAAGCCATGACCTCGTTTGACCTGACGTGTGTGTGTGTGATGCGTGCATGCATTGCATCCACACCTCTACATGGACTTGCATGAATCGTTGTGTGTGTGCGCGCAGTGTATGCCGACTTGTGCCCTTTGGCTGTGTACGTGTGTGTGAGTGGTAGGCATGTAAGTGTGGAGCTGCGTTGTAGTGGATAGCGCATTGCGCTACAAACATGGAGACCTTGCTTCAATTCCCTGCCATGGATCACATGAGTGATGAGTCATATTGGAACTAATCCTGAGCCTCCCCCCCGCCCCCCCTAGGTTGACTCAGGCTTAAATGAGTATCTAGTGCAGGGTGTAAATAAGTAATATTAAAAAAAAACTTTAAAAAAACACGCTTTTATGAAATGTACGAGTAATGGAAGAACTCCACGACTCCAGGAAGTGGCCCCGAATCTTGCCACAACATAAGGGACCGTGGTCATTGACAGCCAACGTCAGTTTACCGTGGACAATTAGAGCCAAGCCGAAACATAACATATAAAAAAGATCGTTTAAAAATATAGAATTTTTATGGTAGAATATAGTATTGTCATCAGTATGACGTAAGTATACCAAGTTTGCAGTCTATACCACATTGGGAAGTGGGTTAAAATTGAGTTACAATATTTGAGGATACAACAACGACAACAACAACATCAGCAACAACAACAGACAGAGTGAGTTAAATGAAAGCGTGTAAATAAAACATTTGAACTGGGGACACAAAGATGCAGGGACGACCTACTTCTGCCCACACTACAATCATGTGCACTGTGCCTGCTCCTACTCTGGCAGGTGGATCAGAGGTCAGAGCGCAGAGGTCATGGGTCTCAGCGCGGTCACCGATGACTGCACACACAAAAAAACCATCACGCTAAATTTGAATCTGTACTTTAAAATTTGGCTACATTCTAGTAATGATGGGAAAATGATTCCTTCGACTGTATGGACGAGAGGTCATTTGAATAGATTTATTTCAGAAGTAGCCATGATGTGCACTTCCATGGGCCGTTTAGGTTTGCACTGCTCGGATGTGTTGTTATTAAATCCTTTATATTAAGTTCACTTGCTTGCTTGCTTGCGCGCTTACGACCGTGCAAATTTTTTCGGTCGTTTTTAACCCACTTCCCGTGATCCAATCGAGCTGACATTTTGCAAACAGACTCGTTGTGCGTGACAATTTATTTTCGTGAAAATTCTTTCCCAAAATTTTACACTTTTTAGGAATTCTTTTTTTATATTTAATTACTAATTGCTTAATGGTGGCAGGCAATCATCTGACCCATAGGTGGTAGCCATCTCAAGCCAGAGGACGAGAGGACTCTAGCCGCCACGCATATAAAGGATTTATAGTGAAAAACTTTGTTTTTACGGGTTAATTTTTTTTCGTGACGCAACGTCGATAACACACGTGGGATGAAGCTGGGGAATAAGATCCGGTATAATGTTTTAAAAGACGAGTTAGGAAAGTTCACGTATATGCATGTATTCTGTAAAAAAAACATCCAAATATAAATTCTGCCCTCGGAAGTATTTCTTCATCAATATGGAAGCTAATGGGGTGCTTGTCAGGGCAAAATACAGGTTGCATATTTGCAAATTGTAACTTTTGCTCTGGTTTGCGTGTCCAGGCGTTGGTAAATTCGGCAAGTTTTCAATGGAGAAGTTCTTTCATAGCAACTTCTAACGTCGTAGGTTCGTTCACATTGGACCATCTTTACGACCAACTCGATCGCCCGTCCCCCTCATTACGGACGGATAGAGCTAACGAATTAACGCTTTCAATCTTCATTGGAAAGCGGACAAAAAAAAGCCCTCAGCTCCGACTGACAATGCATGGGCTCAAAGGAGCTCTTTGTGTTTGTGTGTTTGCCAGACGTGGTGCTGATCACCCACCCCTCTCGTATGCTGTGCCAGCCTTCATAGGCTTCGCCCCAAAGTCTGTTAAGGCTATCAGAATCTGAATATGTATTTATACTGGACGAATCCGATTAGCTATAAAGTTCTTTTTCACAGATGTCCAGTAGGAGCGGGTCAGAACATTACAACAACAAACAATACAAACACACGATAGGAGTGCAATGTTTTTTTTTTATTAAAAAAAATATATACGCAAATAAAATAAAACTTTTTCTCATCTTACCAGGTAAATCCCACTCAGCTCTTAGCTTCTTTTTCAGAAGCGATCTCTGTCACACGTGGAAATGTATAGCGGCATATTATCTA
Source organism: Lethenteron reissneri (assembly GCF_015708825.2). Taxonomy (NCBI): domain Eukaryota; kingdom Metazoa; phylum Chordata; class Hyperoartia; order Petromyzontiformes; family Petromyzontidae; genus Lethenteron; species Lethenteron reissneri. Next base: position 8,217,667 of record NC_083805.1, read on the forward strand.
AATAACACTGTGTGTGTAACGAACATTTGTTGTTGTTGCTGGGTAGTAACTGTTAGTTTCTAATTGCTTATGCCTAAAAAGTACAGAAAACGGCTATTATTCCCCACAAACTTAGCTTCTGTGACCAGGACAGTGATATTTTGAAATGTATTTCTAGATTTGAAGCTTTCGTGACTGCAAGGATTCATATTCTTAGGTTTTTTCGGTAAAGTCACGTAGGTAAAATTTTTTAATTTAAATTAATAAAAGTTAAATAAAAATAAAATAAAAATCACGACGTTTCGGAGGCAACACAAGCTTCCGTCTTCAGGTGGAACCGTCACAGCACGATAGCTGTATCAAGTACTCAATCGTGCTGTGACGGTTCCACCTGAAGACGGAAGCTTGTGTTGCCTCCGAAACGTCGTGATTTTTACTTTATTTTAATTTTACTTTTATTAATTTAATATTTTACCTACGTGATTTTGAAATGTACCTATTTTCAATGAGAAAACGGGCGAATTTGTGTCTTTTCGTTCACAAAAAAGTCCGGAAAAAAACACAACAAATTATTCAAAATTAACATGTATTCATACTAAAGTAAATACAAAAATGCGTAATCAATCGTGGTGTTTGGCGTGGGAGGAGCGGGCGGGGGTGGGGAAACGATGGCTGGCATATCTTTTGTCTTTGCACAACGCCGTGACGACTGCAGGTGGTGGAGGGGGGCGTGCGAATCGACCCGAGCAGCCGGCTCACGGCCCGGGACCACGTGGGCGTGCAGGACCTCATCCTGCTCGAGGAGTTTTCCAGCGAGGAGGCCTTCCTCCACAACATCAGCCTGCGCTTTGCTAGCGATCTCGTCTACGTACGGGCCCACCACTCTGCACCTCGCCACCGCAAACCGGAATTTCGGGCACGAGGAAACATAATGTGGCCACGTTTTTGTTTTTGTTGTTGTTGAGAACGTTACGCCTTCCATGACAACGTGGTACCTGTGTGTTTCGAGCAGCCATTTTTTAAATACAGATGATGATATAATGCTCATTGCTTTGTGACATTAATATAAACCCTTCTGAGGCAATTATCCCTTTTTTGAGAGAGAATGTTAAAACAATGTTGCTTTTTTTAGACGAAGGTTCCCTTCACAACATCAGATCCATTTTGGGTATTCCCACTGCATATCGGTCTGGGGTAAAATATGTATAAGTCCTGGCAGTTAAATTTCGATTTAAAGCTTTCGTGACTGCAGGGATTCATCTTCTTGGTTCTTTCAGTAAAGTCACGTAGAAGGGAAATAATAAAATTATAAAAATAAAACATAATGAAATAATTCTCACGACGTTTCGGCCACAACGCAAGCAGCCGTCCTCAGGTGAAGAACAGGTCTGTCGGGAAGACAGCGTCTGAATGATTTGAGGAAGACAGCGTCTGTTATGATTTGAGAAATCATTCAGACGCTGTCGTCCCGACAGACCTGTTCTTCACCTGAGGACGCTGCTTGCGTTGTGGCCGAAACGTCGTGAGAATTATTGTATTATGTTTTATTTTTATTATTTTATTATTTCCATTCTACGTGACTTTACCGAAAGAACCAAGAATATAATCCTGGCAGTCACCCTGTTTTTAGTAAAGGTGCAGCCCTGGAAGTGCTAGCTAACACCACTACTGGAGTAAGGGCCTCGACTACAGGAAGCTCTACAGAGTTCCACTAGAAGTCTTTGGTCTCCTCTTGCATGCTGGCCAAATGTCTTGAAAGAGGTGGGAGTAGCAACATTTTACTCCATCACACTCCACCTTATTTGCATTGCTGGGGAGGGGAGTTTAAAACTGTGGAAATGTGTTTCAACTGTGTTGAGATAAATCTATCAAATCTGCGACCATGGGAGTCCATTGTGATAACCATTACTCTCCATTACATTTTTTTTACTATATTGTCAATTTTATAAGATGGGCCAAAAATAAACATTGCACCATCATCATGGCATTGCTTTGTAACATAAAAATAGTAGGCTTTTATTTCAAAGGAATTCTTTTTTTTTCAGAGCAGAAGAAAAAAATTATGTAACTATGCTTTGATAATGATGCAGACTACTAATGTCTACCCAAATCTCAAAGAGTACCAAGACTCAGTCACCATCATGAGGAGACCATCACTCAGCAGCATATAGACAGTGGCTGATGATGTTGATGACCACGACGACGACGACATTGCTGACTTTCACGAGTGCTTAGATCTTCATCAAGAAAACCCTAGAATAACCCTTTTATTTTGTGAGCAGCCACGAAATAGACCCAACTTCTACGCCACGTGGATCCATCAGCGCGACACTGCGTGTGGTTGGGCAAACAAGGGGGCTCCCACGTGCCACTCACTCGAGAGGCCCAGAGGGCCAGCGACGAAACACCTGAGAGCCGTCCCGTTCGCTCGGGTGGTGGCGCGCATCAGGCGTAGGTCTGGGCAGCTTGCGGGCTATTGCGGTTAATGCCACGTGCAGATGAGCTGATGGGTGGGTGGGGGCTGCCAGATCCCGTACTCCTCAGGCCCCGGCTTGACTCGCTTGACCGCAAAGCACACGCACGTGGGGGCACAGCCCAGACACCTGCCACACGTGCGTCGAATGCACCACCAACCTTCCACGTAGCTGCGGGCTAATGCGATGATTAATTAAACGAACTAGAATGTATCAAAAACGTTATGTGTGTATATATATTAAAATAATAAAAGGTATTTGGGCAAGTGCATGTTCCAACCGATTAGGGTGCTGTGGAATTCCGTCACCTAATTTCGCTGAGAGAATATTTCGTTCGCGAGATGTAAATTGTCTGAACATTTCTCGCACAGGTATTATTGTGCACGCTTGTAAAAAAGACAATGTTAGAAATCCCGTGATTAAAAAAAAATGTAACGTACGGTTTCGTGATGCACTTAACTTTCATTGTCAGGGATTCCATTAAAAAGTTGACATGAATATATATATTATTTCTCTTTCAGACATACATCGGTTCAGTGCTGATTTCTATAAATCCTTACAAGGACCTTGGACTGTATGGACCGGAATATATAAACCGATACCAAGGGGTTCATTTTTATGAACTTGCACCTCACATGTGAGTACAGTACTTTAATTGTGTTTGCTCAGACGAACAATGGTGATTCTATGAATTACAAGCCGTCACGTAAATACTGCGTATCCGAGAGGATCAGTGAAGCAAATATAAAATGCACGTATGCAACGAAGCATCGATTCATTGGTCATTATCAATTATTATGCTCAAAATACATTAATTAAATTATGGGCATGAGAATCAGTGTGGAAATTATTAAGGTAAACCGTGCAGCTATAGAGACCACAATAAAAAAAACAATATATCCCTGAATTACTTCCCTGAATTGTGGCAATTTATTGAATCACGAGGGGGTTGAATTGTGAAAGGCCTAATACAGAGAGCGTTTAAATCATGCGTTCAAACATTTCGCTTAGATGGAGAATATTAACTCCTGTCATAACTTCTCGTTGTTTGTTTACTTATAAAATACAACAGATTAAATTCTGCATTAAAGAAATCCACACGTTGCAACAACGTTCTCAATAACTTTATAGTGTCGCTTTTTTGGAGTGTGGGCATATGGTAATGTAATTATTTTTTTTTTCCCTTTACCGAGGAAAGCCTCACAGAGTCTCAAGACTATTTTTCAGGAGGGTTCTGCAATGGGATGTGGGGGCCACTCACCATGAATTAAATAAATAAATCACGAATCAGTTTCTGTCATGCGATCGCCTGCCCGCCTTACAGCACGTTCATCCCTACTCGTTAGTTTCAAGTATAATATAGCTGCTATCATTTGATCATAAATCGGTAAATGTGCAAGTTAGTAACATCGCAGAGCTGTGTGAGATGGCGACGCCTTGGGATAGGACTTCATCCAGCAGTGGATTGATCACAGCTGCTGCTAATGATGGTGTTATCAATGTGCAAGCCATCAGTTTCTGAAAATTCTGATGCTCATTCCGTGTAATTTAAACATCTGCGCAATTTGCTTCCGGCATAACAGCGCGGCGATGTAGCCGTGCTGGTCAGGGACATTGTGATGATTTTTTTTGTCATTATATGAAAAGAAAGTACAATGTCTTCAGGCCATGTCTTGGAGAGACAGTGTAATACAGTAGTTTCATTACGATGAAGTCTCACCGATCCGGTAAAGCTGCATGCTATGCAGCTTGACACCAAGCGGTTGAGTGTAGATCACGTTTCGAGTTTTCTATTATATTGGAGCATGTCAAGTTCAACTTTCATCATGGGTATCTACACTAGAAGAAGCTTCATTTGCCCATTAGTCAGAGCACTTTCTTGGGTCATTTCCTTGTTTTTTCTGTAGAGTCTTGAAAGGAATCTTGCTGACCAGATATAACCAGAGTCCTGTGTTTCTTGACCTTTTATCTCGGACCTTTTATTTAGGAGCGGTAGTGTTCGTGGTTAGCTCACTGAGCTGTGAACCTGGCAACTCGTGTTCGATTCCGGCTTACAGTCAAAAGCAGTAGCGAGTATCTGAACTGGTTCTAGACCTACCCTAGGTCGACTCAGCCTCGAATGACTACCTGGTGCAGTGTGTAAATATCAGTTTAGGAGCCGAGCGTGGTGTTGGACACCCACTCTCTCGTTTGTCTTCATATGTGCTGGCTAACAGCACTACTGGACGTCAGTGAAAAAGAGCTTTTATAGCTAATCTGATTCTTTCACTATAAATAAATACAGTATTCTGATTCTGACTTATCCTGACAGTCAGTTAAAGGCTATCGGTGAGCAATTTGTATTTTTCTACCTCGGCAAGAAGTGACTAAATCGTGTCACACCAAGCTAATGTTACTGTGGTTTTTTTTGTTCGAAATTTCTTAACGCTCCTGCCATTTCTATATTTTGTTTGAGTTGGGAGTTTGACACTTTCAGAAAATTAACAAAATCTGGGTATTGTGAAACAAAAAAAGTACAGGTAAAGGAGCGACCTTGCAATTACTTGCTCATTCCACTTGCTGGTAGAAGGCCCTCCACGATGAGAGAGCTCCTCCACTGGAGAGAGAACCTGTGAAATAGCGCGAGTGTTTTCGAGTATCATCTTCTCCTGCCACGGTTTGGCTTGCAAACATTCCGTGACAGTCCAGCTCAGAGGTGTTTGTCTATCCCTCAATTGAGACACCGTGCAATTTAAATAGCAATATTCTTAGGTTTTTTCGGTAAAGTCACGTAGGTAAAAAATTAAAATTAATAAAAGTAAAATAAAAGTAAGATAAAAATCACGACGTTTCGGAGGCAACACAAGCTTCCGTCTTCAGGTGGAACCGTCACAGCACGATATCTCTTATATATACTGTTTTCTTGGAATTTCTCTCACTTGATACAGCTATCGTGCTGTGACGGTTCCACCTGAAGACGGAAGCTTGTGTTGCCTCCGAAACGTCGTGATTTTTATTTAATTTTTATTTTACTTTTATTAATTAATTTAATTTTTTTACCTACGTGACTTTACCGAAAAAACCTAAGAATATGAATCCTTGTAGTCACGAAAGCTTCAAATCTAGAATTAAATAGCAATCCAAAATGCTGAGGTCCAGGCACGGCAGTTGTATGCTTCTTTAACCCCCACCCCCGTCCATTCACTTCCCTCCTCACAGCAGTAAAACATGGGTTGAACATAATTAGTCGGCCGTCTGGAACGCTCTTCCTTTTGATATTAGGAAGCCGCTGGAGCTATGCACTTTTAAATCTCGATTGAAAATGTACGTCTTCAAAACTGCTTTTTGTTTTTAGTCTGATGTCCTTCCCACACACCTCCGAGTAGCACGGTTGGCTATGCACGGTTGCAAAAGAAGCTCAACATACGGTATATACAAAGTCAAATGGAAGATCGTGTGCGGTGGTTAAAGTGTGAGTACTCCCACCTCTTCCAAGACATCTGGCCGGCATGGAAGAGTAGGCCAAACACACCTTCTAGATGGACTCTATAGAGCTCCCTCTAATCGAGGCCCTTCCACCAGCACAGGCACAAGCAAGCAATTGCACGGCTGCACCATGACAAATAAGATGGTAATTGATCGAGACATTCCGTTTAAACGTCGATGGTGTTCCCGCGTTTGAGGATAGGGCATTTGTGGTGAGTGCTATGTTCCTGTGGTTTCCAGTGCTCGCAAACCCATCGGCATCATTTAGAATGAAGGTCCCAGGCAAAGTCAAATCACACCGTGCCCACCTGGTGTTGCTTCCTCGACAGATATGCACTGTCGGACCACGTGTACAGGGCCATGCGCTCTGAGTACCGGGACCAGTGCATTCTGATCACAGGAGAGAGTGGAGCTGGCAAGACCGAGGCATCGAAGAAGGTTCTGCATTTTCTGTCCAACGTCTGTGAGGCCAGCCCCAGTGTGGACAGCCTGCGCAACCGCCTCGTACACTCCAATCCCATCCTGGAGGTCACTACCACCCATTACACCCCCCCGCCCGCCAGCGCCTTCGGATTTATTTGTATACTGCAATCATCAGCGTCACCGCCAGCACCAAACAATCACATTTCATCATCTTGGTTCTTTCGGTAAAGTCACGTAAGAGGGAAATAATAAAATAATAAAAATAAAACATAATAAAATAAAGAAATTTATGATAGTATATTATTTTATTATTTTATTTTATTATTTCCCTCCTACGTGACTTTGCCGAAAGAACCAAGAAGATGAATCCCTGCAGTCACGAAAGCTTTAAATCGAAATCACATTTCACGTTTACTGTACAACATCATGTATATTGTACGCACCTATACAGCCCTTTTTGCCAATCCATTACTGGATGGGGGGTGAGGGTGGTGGGGGTTATTTGACCATACTTCACCGCGCCGTTCAGTGCGGGTTGGTGAAGACTGGGGAGCATACATGTCGGAGCATAGTACAGCACAACAATGGATGTTGTTGCACTTCTCGCTGCTGACAACGTGGCCTTGCAGCAGCCTCTTTTATGCAGATTATTAGGTTTTTTCGGTAAAGTCACGTAGGTAAAAAATTTAAATTAATAAAAGTAAAATAAAATAAAATCACGACGTTTCGGAGGCAACACAAGCCTCCGTCTTCAGGTGGAACCGTCACAGCACGATAGCTGTATCAAGTGAGAGAAATTCCAAGAAAACAGTCCTTGTATATATACTGGTTGAGGGTGGGAGGAGCCAAGGTAGGCACCTGGATATTATTTTTGTGAGGTTCGGTGTGGCTGAAGCACGCTGTTTTGCATGGCGGTGTCCCATCCAGGCATTATCCAGCTTCTGGGATCTTAAGAGATTGAGTGACTTCTGGGGAGTTTGGTTACAGCCATTTCAACATTATAGCCACCCTCATCCCATCTGAATCAGCCCCATGATGAGAATAGGCTTAACCCTATCACCAGGCATCAGCTTGTTTTTGCCATTGTCATGAACTCTCTACAATAGTAAAAGCACGCAAACCTCTCGTGTGATTTACAAATAAGCGAATGCTACCAATAACCTCCAGTGCTCTCTTTTTTTTTAACAGGCCTTTGGAAATGCACTGACATTGTGCAATGACAATTCCAGTCGTTTTGGAAAGTACATGCACATCCAGTTTGACTTTACGGTAAGGTGTCCGTTGGTGTTTGTCTCCTTCTGCCACAACATTTTGTAAATGTACCAGGGGGTGGTGAGCCCGTGACTCGCCAGTCACATGGAGCTCCCGAGCAGTTCAGATGCGGTTCAAGAGAGACACAGCTCATTTACTCATATTCCATGTACAGGGGCTCCTCTACTTACGAACGAGTTAGGTTCCGGAGGTCTGTTCGTAAGTCGATTTGTTCGTAAGTCCAACTTTACTCGTGTCGATTCCAAGCACACTAAACACACGGAATGGCTTTAAAAGTTTTATAATCTCCTATAGATGTAGATGCCACTGGTTTTTCATGTTCGGCAGATTTAGATGCCACCACCGCTATTTATTGCGCGGTGGTTTAACTTATGACTCTCGGTCCGAACAGGCAACTGGACAGATTTGTTCGTATCTCTGAAAGTTAATGAGACAAATGTTCGTAAGTAGAGGAGTCCCTATAACTTCATTTCTAGCAGGAAAAAAAATCTGCAAAAACGGGAGCGGCCCAGGGCACTTACCCATGACAATGCAGCCAGACATGAGTTCTCCCAAGGGCACTCCCGCTGATATCTCAATTAAAAACTGCATAGCCAACCGGCGCCAGCGAAGTGGATCATAGGGCAGAAACCTGAGCCATGCCTCTACTATATAATGTGAAAAATATGCCCTCAAAATAAGTGAAAAAAATGCATGCATTTTGGGTTCTTTAAAAATGTTTTCTTATTTCTAAGCATATATATTTTTCAAATTTCATAAATGCATTTATTTATTTGCAGTACCTGAACTTCAGAAAATAAGGAATGTTGATTGCAATGGTTTGGGAAAATATCGGGAATGGATGTTGAAAGGATACCACAGCATGGCGATGCTTACCAGAGTAGACCGAACAAGCAGTAGGGACGGAGCAAGAAAGCGCCGGTTAGACAAAATGAAGAAGGACGTGGAGCAGACAGGTTCAGACATTAACGATGCATTCGAATTAGTACAGAACGTACACCATTGGAGGGACTTTATTTAGTTCCACCATCGTGGAAGCTGACGCAAGGGATGGGAATAATATTTGTTTATCTGTGTGTGACTCTAATCCAACAAGACTTTGCGTGTGTTTAATCGTAAAATGTTGCCTTGTTTGGATTGAGAATGAAAGCAAAAACGATCATTTGTGCAAAGCCGTCTCTAAATACAGAATGACAGGAAGGCAAACACAAATTAGAACTAATGCAGTTTTTATTATGCAAGAGAATTTCTTCTGCACTTACATAGTGCCCCTTGAAATTTTATTTCATGTAAAAGGCCATCAAATGCACAAGGGTTTTGCAGCAATAAAGATACAACTTTGATTATGAGCATGTAAACCTTTAAAAGTATATAAACCTGTCCACCTAAGTACAGAATACTGGAATGGAATCAGAAAAAAAAAACTGCGTTGTGCAATTATTTTGAGGAAATGTGTTTATTTGCTTCAAAGGACAACCTTTATTCTTTACAGTAAAGATATTTCAACATCACACTCTTTAATTATATTATCCGATCACGATATTGCTCACCATTGTATTATTATTAATGCATATCGTTTTCTCTTCTCAAATTTATAATTGAAAAGCCAAAAATTAGTTTTTTTTTCTGATCATGTATGTTTGTTTAAAAAAAAAAGGTTGCTGTATCTTCAACGACAGCTTCTTTTTTTCATGCCCGATTGAGATGATCAATTCATAATGAAAAAATATTACAATACTTCTAAGGTTTAATACTGTACATTCTTAATTGGGTGCCACTGAATCCTCAAGTTTGTCATCTTCAAGGCCACGCCTCCTGTTTTTTTTATTTGCCTGTTAAAAAAGTTTTTTTTTTATTTTACAAGTTAAAACCCACTGAGATATATAGCTCTTTTTTCAGAAGCGACCTGGCCACAAATGGTAGCTGAACGATGTGGCTTATGACGTGGCAATTTATAGCAGACAAATTTTCCAAACCCATGTCGATTCTAAACGTGGAGGGGAAAACCAGAGAACCCGGAGAAAAATCCACGCGACCACGGGGAGAAAATGAAAACTCCACATATACAGCAGGTGTCAGGGTCGGGATCAAACCCACGACCTCCTGTGCACCGTGCGAGATAGTTAACATATCACCATGGCGAGTTTAAAGACAATCCCTCAATATTCACTAGTTGCTCAACGGAGTTAATGCATTACTGTCAATTACAGTCAATACATAGAGCCATGGTAGAGACATAGACGCAGAGAAGAAGAGGAGGGTATTCTGAGCAACCTGGAAATATGAAAAGATTACAATGACATTCTCGTCCGTTGACTTTGACATGAACAAGTTGATAGCAGACACTTACACCACAGTGCGTAGAGCAATAGAGCGTGACATAGGTTAATCCGCTATCATTAGGCCTATCAATCAAATTCGCAAAGTCCTCTGCTCTTTGCGGTGTCATGCCAAAAGGCGTCATCTGGTCCAACACCATGTGAGACTAGGCTCTAAGGAAAGCTGTCACGGGTGTGAACCAAATCAACTTCAAGGATAGTGCGTATATTATCAGAGTTATGTTTTTTGTTTGTATTATGGCTGCAGGTATTGTGGTCTATGCAAACATGACTCCTTGTAAACAAAAAGGTGTCAGTTTTGTTGCCAGATAGAAAGGTAAAAAAACAATTATCATATTTTTTACTGGCAAATGAGGTTCCATTAGTGTAGAGGTGACTCTTTTTAAGCAGATGAACGTGTCCACAAAGTTCAGCCAACTCTTACGGCCATTTGAACATTAGCATTGTGCACTTTTGAAAAACTAAATTCTTACTTTGTTTACATTTGTAATGGACACTTCAGTTATTGTTTGTTTATTATATGGCCGTAATCATGTACTGCCTTGCGTTGCTGGATGAAGGCTGTGTTGTTATTCATGCGTGTGGCCACAAATCGCCGTATTGGTCAATGCAGTTTGGTGAATGGGGTATGACCAAGACGGGGTCAGATTTCATTCCGCCCTAATGTTACTTGCTGCTGGAATTTTATCTCATGTTGACCTGCATTGACCAATGTGGTGAAGTATGGTCAAACGACCCCATTCAGTGACACTGCATAGGGAGGTGATGCAACACAGTGCAAAACCAACTCACCACTGCTGCCCGACTATATGGATGATACCTGATTGCATATTGGGTGGCCTTTAGAATATTGTAGTAACGTAGATGTACTCCCCATAATCTATTTTAATTGAGAGAAATGTCTTACTATTATTATTTGGTTTTTATTCTCGAAATTTGATGCATTAAATATAGCTAAACATCGTCGAGGTGAATTGCAGTAAATTTGAATCGTCTTTGACGACGATCTTTTAGCGAAACGTGAAGGTGAGTTTCAGAGGCGCTGCTGAGCCCGCTGTGTACGAGCTGGGCTGGCGATTATGCTGGCCCACTCCAGCTGCGCTGTTTGATGTGACCCACCCAGGCAATTACCCAGGCTGACGAGGGCTATTGGCACTCACAAAGGATTACCCCGGCTTCCAGAAACAATTTATGATTTGATCCTTCCCTATGGCAGAAGCAGCCTGAGAACTTGGCACAGATGGTTTTAAAGTAATTCCTTGACAACCTCCCACCGCCCCCCCTCCGATAATTGTTTTAACTAAAGCATGTTTTGTTCATGCGGTTAAGTTTAAGATTTAGAATTTCACGTCGCATTGAATGCACGTCCTGTGCACGGAAAAATGGGTCGACGTTTTTTTTTTTACAAAACAGGTCATTGTAAGGTTTGAATTTCGTTTTTCAAAAGTGCACAATGCTAATGTTCAAATGGCCGTGAGAGTTTGCTGAACTTTGTGGACACGTGCATCTGCTGTCACAAAGCGAAAAAAAAATCTTAAAAAGAGTCACCTCTGTTAAGTGACACCGCTAAGAGCAGAGGAGGACTTTGCGAATTTACTTGTTGATTGATAGGCCTAATGATAGCGGATTAACCTATGTCAGGCTCTATTGCTCTACGCACTGTGGTATAAGTGTCTGCTATCAACCGACGAAGGAAAGATGTTGGCAACTGTAATCGCAATGGAAGCCTCCAATTGTAGTATCCAACATACCTCAAGATTTGTACAGGTAACAACACATTTATTAAACTATCGGTCCTAGCGATAAGCTGGCAATTGCACAAACCTGCGGTAGAAGTTGGCAAATCCATCAAGAGACATTAATGAAAAGCATTCTTGACTGAAGAATGCAACATGTTGGATGCCTACACCATTCTTGCTCTTGTGCAGTAATTCAAGAATATGACAAGATTATGCCTCGTAAAAAATCATGCTTCATTACTCCAAATTTATTTTTTGCGCTTGCACTTCGGGTCAGCTTGGGCATGATACGTGATTTCTTTAACAGAAAGCCATCGCTGTTTTATCATTTAATGCAGGATTTGTGTTGCACACTACGGTGAATTAAAGAGTTTTATTCCTACACAAAATTCATATACAGTACAGTAACACAACACTATCTCAGAAAGTGTTTTTTTATTATTATATATTTTCAGAAATGTGTTAGTTGTCAACGTCCTGCTAACGTTGTGCTTATATTATATTTTATAATTGCGCGAGTTATTTACTTACTTCTTTTAGCTCTGTGCAGCGTCTTGCGACCTCTGGGTGAAGCACGCTTTATACGTTTTCATTATTATGATTCGCTTGATTACCCTACACTTGCATTCGAACTAGTGAGATGATGCTTCCCGTTTTTTTTACGTTTGTCAAATTTGAATCAAGATGAAGATAACATTCTCACGACGTTATCGATGTTTCCAAAATTAAAGCCACCAATGAGATACTTATTGGTATGCCTGGTGGGAAATGCTACGTCTGTAACGAATTGGCATGTTCTGTTTACGTGACAACCCTTACTAATTGACTTTGTCGGGTATGGTGGCGGGTTTAACTACACATTTATATCAACGCAATCTAACCCCCCCAAAAAACCTGTATTATGTATGTCTGTCTTGTTTGCCTCTCACGTCTCAGACGTTTTTCCAACCAAGCAGACGGGTCGATGGGAATTTTAGCTACGGCAACATCCCCCCGGGGCTCGGCACGAGCAGCTCTTGATTGTCCTGTGTTCACGTGGTCACTGGTCCAGGGCACGCCCGTAGGAGGACACATCTTGAACTTCCTACTGGAGAAGTCACGGGTGGTGCTTCAGCACGGCGGGGAGAGAAACTTCCACATCTTCTACCAGTTGCTCGCTGGCGGACGAGAGAGCTTGCTCGACCGTCTGGGACTAGCGCGGGATCCAGCTCGTTACCGATATTTGGTGAGCGTGCGGTGCATGGACGAGTGTATGGTGCGCGCGCCGCGGTGGTGAGATGTTTGCTACCTCGCCTGGTATGAAGGAGGTTGTGGGTTCGATCCCGACCCTGACGCCTGCTGTGTATTTGGAGTTTGCGTGTCTCTCTGTCTCTCCCCGCGGTCGCGTGGATTTTTTTCTGGGTCCATATTTAGAATCGACATGGGTTCAAAGTATTTGGCTGCTCTCAATTTCCACGTCATGAGCCACCAATTCGTTGAGCTATCATTTGTGGCCAGTTCGCTTCTGAAAACGAGCTCGATAGCTCAGTAGGTCTTACCTGGTAAACATTCAATTAATTTAATTTAGTTAAATCAAACACACATTTTGTTGTGATATTTCCACTGCCCAGTGGTGCACCAGCAACAATAACTCAACACATTGAATTTCGATTTAAAGCTTTCGTGACTGCAGGGATTCATCTTCTTGGTTCTTTCGGTAAAGTCACGTAGAAGTGAAATAATAAAATAATAAAAATAAAACATAATCAAATACAATTCTCACGACGTTTCGGCCACAACGCAAGCAACCGTCCTCAGGTGAAGAACAGGTCTGTCGGAAAGACAGCGTCATGCATATATTTATTATTTTATTATTTCCCTTCTACGTGACTTTACCGAAAGAACCAAGAAGATGAACTCAACATATTGGTCAATTAAAACTTGCTTATAATGAGGAATAGATATATATAGCACAGCTGATGTTTTGGGCAGTGGCTGAGAGATGCTATGAAGAAAGGCCATTGTCTAAAATTTGCCTATGAAATATAGTCTCGATCTTTCTTTAAGAGCGGTGTTAAGGATGTATTGAGTAAATGTAAATTACATACTTGTTCATTAAACCTTTGATTACAGGAATGGTGTTACAATGTTTAAGACAACTGTTGTAAATAATTATTCGCCATTGGTAATGATGTCCAATTGAATAAAATGTGTTTAAAGTTATAGGTAACTGGTAAAGGTGAAGCCCATAAATTACTTGTTCATGCCGCTACTTGGAGCACATGCCCTGTATACGTTGTCTGAAAGTGCATATCTGCCAAGGAAGGAGCACCAGTAGACTCGGTATGATTTTATTTCGCCTTGGACCTTCATTACCAATGATGCACATGGGAGTTTGCCAGCACTGGAAACCACAGAACATAGCACTCGCCACTAATGCACTATCCTCAAACGCAGGAACTGTATTGCAATTGAAACGGAATGTGTCGATCGATTGCCGTCTTATTTAGAAGGATAAAGGGGCAACCCTTCAACTGCTTGCTAATGCCTCTGCTGGTGGAGGGGCCTCCAGCAAATGGATCTCTATAGAGCTCTTTTACAGAGTATTAGGCCTAGTCTTCTACACTGGCCAGCCATCTTGGATTAGGTGGGAGTAACCCACACTTAATCAGTGTATCTAATTAAATGCTGTAACGCGATATTTATAGTAAACGTGTTTACTGTGTATTGTAATAACCCTAATTAAAATACAATCTGTTTGATACTGTTAAACATTATTTTTTATTTCGAATTCACTTTTATAATATTGTTTTTTACATTGATTTTTTTAAAACATAATTCTTATCTTGACAGTCGCTCACACTGTTGAGGGAGATGATTCCATCAAAGTGCTTGTGCTTGGCATAATGCATGCCAAGAAATGTCCCATAAAATGGTCTTGTCCAAACAAGCTTGCTAAATACCTCTCAACATTAAAGAACGTTGCGGGTAAGGCCGAGCAGTTAAATTCAAACTATGTAAACACCCATACATTATATTTGTCTTTAATCTCAAGAAATATTTATTTTCCTTTAGCATTTGCACATTTTTGGACAACTCATATATTTTTCGATTCCCCACACTTTGTATTTATTGTAACACGAGAGCTTATGTCACATCTACATTTTAAACAGTGCCCTACGCTTAAGCAATCTTTATTTACAAGCAGAGGTGGTGTCCAGACGGCTCACATTTCAGAGTGCTGAGCTAGCACAGCTGAGATCATCCTTCCTAGGATTCGAATCGGGGTTTCAGCCGCCCGTGATCAAACCAGATTCTCAGGTGTAGCGAGTTGATGATCTCAACCTGGTTCACCAATGTCGACATACAAAAAAGATAAACATCCCTTTAAATTGTGTTAAGCATTTCATTTAAACAAGTGTCATCATCATTACTTGCATTTGTCAGGGTGTGAACGTTCTGCCTCGCTACTGTGTGGAGCAGAGGCCATATGGAGATTTTTCAGACGTCGTAGGGGAGAAGGCATTGCGGGATTGCAGTTGGGAAGGGAAGAGGTCTTGCAGATACATTAGTCATCAAGTGTAGTGGAAATAGCGCGAAGCTCTGGTACTAATCCTGGGCTGTGACGGTACCACAGTCTTCAAGACCTACAGTCCTTGACCTCCCAAGGTCCACCACTTTACGATTCAAAGCATATGCAGTCGCCTCGTGTTTTACGCACGCGTTCGATTAATTTGCACGTAGTTTTGTTATGCGCGCACTATTGTTGAAATAACGTGCTCCAGTGCGTTGGCCATGGTGTACGGAACACGCTGCGAGCTAATCGTTAGTCAGGCAACAAAGTTCAGTGGCGATGCTGCCTGAAGTGCAGTACGACAGCAACAAGCGTGGGCAGCATTGGCATCTCCTTCTCGCGCGCGTGCCGTTGTGAAGGTCTTGTCCACGTGAATGTTGTCTTGTGCATGACTTTGCCTACCAAAATTAACTATTTTTTTACTCATCTTTTTTTCTTTAAATAGGCTGTTACTATCTTTAATACATGTATGGTAGTATTGTAAATATATCTCCTATAACCAGTGAAATATGTAGACCTAAGAATAAGGTTCGATCGCGTGCTCTCCTTAACCCCAACCATTTTCTTCATTTCATATGGGAAAATTATGTTTGATTTACACGATTTAGAGTTTCGCGCCGTTTTTAAAGAACACAACCCCCGCATAAATGTTTTGTCTGGATATTTGTTTTTCAAACCCTAAACATATGCTGCTAGATAATAATGGTCGGCAAGCCAGTGTGGATACACAGAAAGTCTCTCTGCTCATACATGCCTTTTCCCATAACGGTCTCCAACAAGGCATAAAGAGTTGTCATGATTGCCGATATTTCCCATGAATAAGCAAACGAAGCCACTACACGCTGCATTCACCTGATGGTGGGCAGTCACAGACCAAGGTGCCATGGGCGATTTGACGGCACCGGAGTTGAGAAGCACTGGTCTGAGCATTTCGGTGAGCTTCCATACAATATACACCTGCTTTTACACGTGCAGCTTGCATCAAAAGAAAAAAAAGAGACATCCTGATTTACCACCGTGACAGGTATCAATCAACAAAAAACTGTAGGTGTGCGTCAGTCAACATTGAGGCACCTCCATGGACAAAGTGAGGGCACGCCTCAAGCTTTGCATGGCAGGGCAGAGCAGTCTTGGGTTAAAGACCCGAATCCACAAAGCAGAGGTCGCAAACGGGTTTTGATTCCTTACCCGTACCCGTACCCGGCCGCACCAGGGTCGCAAATGGGTACCCGTACCCGGCCGGGTACGGGTACCCGTTCCCTACCCGTACCCGTACCCTACCCGAAATGAGTGACAAACGGTGACTCACCAGTGACTCACGGTCTACCCGTACCCGGCCGCACCAGGGTCGCAAACGGGTACCCGTACCCGACCGGGTACGGGTAGCCGGGTATCGGGTAGGGTACGGGTATCGGGTACCCGGTTGCGACCTCTGCCACAAAGCCTCCAGGCTGAGTTTCTCTGACAGAGGCCACACCCTCAGAGACCACGCCCCCCTCAAGAGCTGGGCACATGTCACGTAGGTAAAAAATATAAATTAATAAAAGTAAAATAAAAATAAAATAAAAATCACGACGTTTCGGAGGCAACACAAGCTTCCGTCTTCACCTGAAGACGTCTTCACCTGAAGACGGAAGCTCGTGTTGCTTCCGAAACGTCGTGATTTTTATTTTATTCACCTGAAGACGGAAGCTTGTGTTGCCTCCGAAACGTCGTGATTTTTATTTTATTTTATTTTACTTTTATTAATTTTAATTTTCGGAGGCAACACAAGCTTCCGTCTTCAAGTGAATAAAATAAAAATCACGACGTTTCGGAGGCAACACAAGCTTCCGTCTTCAGGTGAATAAAATAAAAATCACGACGTTTCGGAGGCAACACAAGCTTCCGTCTTCAGGTGAAGACGGAAGCTTGTGTTGCCTCCGAAACGTCGTGATTTTTATTTTATTTTTATTTTACTTTAATTAATTTACATTTTTTACCTACGTGACTTTACCGAAAAAACTAAGAGTACAGCTTTTGTAAACAATCTTCTGGTGACATCTTTGTTCAAGATGCCTACCTCGCCACGGTGTTCACTCCCATTACCCGCTTGTTTTGTCAAAACGAGTTCACATTACGTGTGCGTAATGGCGTAATGGTTCTGACATCATCTTACTTCAGCCACAAGGGTCAAACCGCACATTAAAGATGACATGATTTATGTTTCAGAGCGGTTTTTTGTGATGTATCGTAGATCTTAATGCGGACAAATAGTATATATGAAATGTTTATTTTTACAATATGTGGGATTTATCTGAGTTACTTTCTTAATGTTTCCCAGTCCTCTGTGTTTACGAATAAAGATGGAATTGTGCTCTCTATATATACACACACATTTTATGCATATGTGGGGGCCGTTGGCCCCCGAGGTCCCTCCCGCCTGCATCCCCTATTCCGTTTACGTTACCCCACCTCCCTATTACCCGCTACGGTTTCGCCGGCATTCGAACGCGACGCCCCTCCTGTTACAGCCTCGCACCGCGCTCCCACGCTGCGGGCATACGTGCGCACATCATCGTCAATCAAACGCCGTGCTCGCAGTATAGCCCTGTGCGGCACGTTACCAATGCGCATCCGTATCCGACACGTAACGAACGTATGCGCACTCCCACACACAGCTCTGCGCGGCACTCACTCAACACTGACCACCCACATTAGGATCGCGCACCTGTATTATACACGTCGTGAACGTGCGCGCACACACATACAGCTCCACACGCGATACCCACTCTTGCGCCGCTCTGCGCCGCGCTGGCCGCTCACGTTATGATCGCGCACCTGGGGTACGCCGATTACGCACGCCGAGAGCTTACGCATATACCGTGCCACACGCGTTCACACTTATAACACGAGATCACACGAGGCCACGATCAGCTATTAATGATTTATTATCCGCTACCTGGAACTAGATGTTAAATCAGTGAGTCGACGAGGCTGGCCTACGCTAATACCTCTATACCTATTCCCGATTTATCTGCTATGATTCTAATTCACCTTCTTACTCACTGTTAAGTGTCCACGGCGGTCCGCTGATCCTTGTGCTAACCGCGTGCCTCGGTGCGTCGCACGGACGTCCGGGTCGCTGGCTGGAGCTGCGTCTGGTCGCCTGGCGCTGGAGTCAGAGAGCGATTTCCCCTTTGCGCTCCCCATTTATCCTGATTCCCGGACCCCTACCCCCTTCCCACGCACCGTGCGCCTTCGCTATGCTAATTAATCCTTTGTCCGCGCGGCGTGAACTCCAAACAATGGCACGCGCCCCCCTCGCCCGGGCCAGGCAGCTCCGCGGTGCCTTTGTTCCGCTAATCAATGAGCGACCTGCACGGCGCAAATTCCAATCAATCCTTTTCTCACGCAGGCCCCCATCATCGACGTTCATGCGGCGGTGTCCATCACAAAGGCCCGTCGTGGGAAGCTGTGCATGGCTCCCCGCGCGCCTCCCCTCTCCCGATTATTTATACTAATAGCCTTATCCTTTAACTCCCCTAACAATGGTGCCTGTGTAGTGGTGGTGTTGACGTGCGCCGACAGTGATGGATCACGGGGCGCGGGGTTGGGCACGCGATGTGGGCGTGGTATGAACGCGCGCGCCGGTGGTGAGGCGCGCTGACACAAGCTGGGAAAAGAGGATCGTAGCCAGCGCGCAGTGATTGGTCAAATAAGATGGGTGCTCTCAGCGACGTCCGCAGGAGGTGCATAAAGGGAGACGCGCGAGAGCACTCGTGGTCAGTGTTAACCAGTTGAAGACCGAAGACGGAGTGGAGGAGGTAGTGGCCCGAGACCCCTAGTCCCGCCGTCCTTGTCAGGACCGGGGCCCTGTGTGGCTCGGAGCCGAGACTGGGGAACCCGTAGTCCGACGCCCGCGTGGGTCGGGACGGTGGTACCCAGAGCCGAGACGGACACCCCAGCCGGGTGTGTTCCGGAAGGCTACGGGGCGTAAGAGCCCGTGTCAGTATAGCTGAGTGGGTGTTAGTCACCCGAGTAGCTAAGTGGGTGTTAGTCACCCGTGTAGCTGAGTGGGTGTTAGTCACCCGAGTAGCTGAGTGGGTGTTAGTCACCCGAGTAGCTAAGTGGGTGTTAGTCACCCGTGTAGCTGAGTGGGTGTTAGTCACCCGAGTAACTAAGTGAGTGTTAGTCACCCGTGTAACAGTTTGGTGTTAAATAAAAGAGTGTGCTACCCGTGAAGTCGTCTCCCGCCGAGTTACTACTTTACACCTGCGTACCCGAGCGTAATTATGCCGTTCCTACGCTGCCGGTGCGGGGGTGCCTGATTATGCAGTTCAGATGCGCTGCGTGTTTTCTAATGATGCTCCTCCATCACAATGCTTATTCCCTCTGCCTGCCCCGTCGATACTGGCGTGTGTGGGGGGAAATGCGCCTCAACCACGGTGGCCGAATGCCCCACGCCGCGACCACACCATATTAAGGCCGGTCGCAGCGCCGCGGCGCAACGTAGCACGGGGGAGGTCATCCAATTCCCTGATCGCCGGAAACCGTGAGAGTTGATCCCGATAAGGGTTTCTCGGATAAAAACCGGTCGGCCAGGCGACCTCCCCTCGGAGCTCTATGGGGGGGGGGGGGGGGGGGGAAATGCGTGCGGGTGTGTTCATGTGAGGTGAGGTGAGGGAGACAAGGGGTCGGCTCCGTTGCTTGGTGGTGGCGAGGTCGGGGATTTGGCGCCTGCCGAACGGCTTCGTGGCGGCGGCATCACACATACACCCCTCTTTTAAATGTCTGTTCGAAAAATTGTGCTTTTTTGCAGCTACGAAAGAGATGCTTCGTTTGAATAGATGAACGGACCACGTTATCTCCGCGTTTATCCTACTGCCTGTAGAATTCACAAATTGTTTATTTTATCCACGTGTTTTTTTTATTCTCCCAGGGTACATTGCAATTGAAATATTGCAGTTATGTCATGAGACGGAGAAATATATTTGTTGAACTCTCAGAGAGAGAGCGAGAGGGCGCAATGTTCCACCTTGTGGCAGTCGCTTTCACACTTGGAACATACACTTTTACACTTATTTCTTATTTTACTCGCTGAGCTATATGGCTCTGTAGTAGAAGCGACCTGGTCACAAATGCTGGCTCAAATAAGTTGCTTATTACGTGGAAATTCATAGACAAAACGCTCTAAAAGCGCGTGTTTATAAATGTGGAGGGAAAAACTGGAGGACCCGGAGAAAAATCCATGCGACCACAGGGACAGAGAGACACGCAAACTCCAAATATACAGGGGTCAGAGTTGGGATTGAACCCACGACCTCCTGTATACCAGGCGAGGTAGTGGACATCTCGCCACCGCCATGGCACCCTGACGACATGCAGATCGCCTTTCTTGCACATTGATCCTATTGCCTTTAAGTCTCACGTATAAAATGAGACGGAGAAATATATTTAGTGTGCCTTTCTCCTAATTTACAAGCTTGCGTGCCGTGCCACGTCGTCATCTTACTTGCGCAGCAGCAGCACTTTGCAGTCCACTCATTGATATGCTAATTTTCTCTGCCCCCTCCCTCTCTCCGTCCTTGCCCCCCTCTCTATATTTAAGGGACCGTCACAGAAACGACCCCTCTCTTTGTGCCGATATGTGTCCTCTCTCTGTGTGTTCTTGTGATGTCTGTCTGCTTGTATGTCTGTCTATAGTTTTCTAGTTAGATTTTTGTTGCTTTTTCTTTTTTGCCTGATGATGATTGCTTGTGTTGCAATCGAAACGTCGTAATATGCTTTTATTTTAATTTATTATTTTATCTTTAGACGTGACTTAACCGAAAGAACCAAAGCATAATTCCTGCAGTCACGAAAGCTCCATAATTAAGATAGAATACGCTCAATTAAGGGAATACTGAAATCGAATGTGAAGTTGTTGTACAGTCATGCAAGACCATTCTGAGACCTACACTTGAACTCACTATACTTGAGAACCAGGGCTACACTATCAGGTGGCTGCTGGAATTTGAAACCAAGATTGCAGGGAGGTGCTGGCTGGCTCCGTGCCCTGACTCCTGAGCCAGCAACCCAACTTCCCGCATCGGTGTTCATCTTCGATTGGTGGCAAGGGCACTGCCATAACATTTCACTCTCGCTCGCTGTCGTTTCATCTTCATGCTTCAACGTTTGTTTGTGAATGCGACGCTCGATGAATGTACGTCCTCGCGTAGAACTTCTTTCGCACCGTACGTAGCCAACCGCGCTAATCGTTGATGCGGGCGGGGTGGGGGAAGGACAAACTAAACACACATGTCTCTCAACAGGGCGAGGAGACCAAGGTATCTCCGTTGAACGATGTCGAAAATTGGAGGGTTCTCCAGGAGGCCTTCCATACCGTTGGCTTTGATGAACCACAGATCGAGGTACAGTATAGGCATCACCCGTATTTATTTATTCACGCATGGGTACAGGTAACCTAGGAGGATGTTGCCGTCATGAAATGGCGACAACTCTGGACTTGCAGAGTTGTTGCTCGATCTCCCAGCGTGACAGCTGCAAACAATAGGCACGTCTCTTAACTGCCATGCCCACCAAAACTTCCGCGCACCTGTGAGTATAAATCGGTACACCACAATCGATCGGCGGGTTGTGTGTGGTGGGGTAAAGTGTGGGGACTCCCACCTCTTTCAAGATGTTTTTCTTGCCCAGTGTGGAAGAGTCGGGGAAATTAACTCTCGAGGGGGCTCTCTGGAGCTGTCTTTAGTGGAGATTCTTCCACCAGCGGTGGCGGAAGCAAAGCAATTGCGGGGCTGCACCTTTGACCTTTTACACGTACAGTGCTGTATACTCATGTATGCATATTATTGTATTGTGGTGACAAATGTATGATGGTGCAGACGCATATGTCAGCCACCTGGTACACTACAATACGAACAGCCACGGTTTTATTTTAAAATCCTTTATATTAAGTTCACTTGTTTGCTTGCTTGCGTGCTTACGACCGTGCAAATCTTTCGGTCGTTTTTTAACCCACTTCCCGTGATCCAATCGAGCTGACATTTTGCACACAGACTCGTTGTGCGTGACAATTTATTTTCGTGAAAATTTTTTTCCAAAATTTTCCACTTTTTAGGAATTTTTTTTTTATATTTAATTTAAAATACCAATGTGATAAAAATGAAACTCTTACTCAAGAAAAACAGAAATGAATAATAAAATAAAACCGATGTCACGCATATTAAGGATTTATAGTGAAAAACTTTGTTTTTACGGGTTAATTTTTTTAAAATATCTTAAACCAAAGATCAAAATGGTGTGAAATGTCAACGGCCGCAGTTACAATTCAAACAGACGCAAGTCAGTCGAACCATCAGTAGACGCGAGCATAGAGAGCCACAACACGCTGTGGATACCTCGTTCCCTCTGTGTAGTAAAGGAAGGCGGCGAGGGCGTTGGACTGCTGTGGATGGAATGGGATTGTTTTGTAAGGGACACGGAGAACAGAGATAGAGAGTGTGCAGAAGAATAGCTCGCGAAGCTAATGAGAATTCGGTAGAGCATGGACTTTTTGCGTGACTCACTAGTTGCTGGCTCGCTTTACGCACAAACGGTGCATCACAACGAAGCCCCCGCTTCTCTGCACGCATGTACATGTTCTCCGATCCAGATGCTGGATGTGTGACACATGACACGGGCATAAATTTTCTTTTGGGACTAACTCACAGGGAACAGCTATCCATTTGTACTTTAATCGCGGGCGCGTGCGCGCGCGCGCGTGTGGGGGGGGGGGGGGGGTAGAATGCCTGGACATGCGCCGGCACGCTGAGCTGATGACTCGTCAGTGCACCGATATTTAAAAGTGATGGGAAGCTCCCCCCGAGGGCTCCGTTTTGTTTTAGTGTATTCCGAAGAGCCTCTTGTGCCAAAAGAACCGTTTTCCATTTAAATCTGGAGGAGCGTTTTCTCTCGCAATGCGTTCAGATGTAACATCAATATTCATCTTTGGGTTATACGTGAAGTTTCGAGCGTAAAAGTTGTAATTGCAGTAAAAAAAACAACAACTTCATTATGAATACGGTAGCACGGACAACCTTGCAAAGGTGATGTTTCATCTCAAGGAATATTTCCAGGTAAATTATGCAAAAAGACAATGAGAAGCATCCACATGGGGTTAGTGCGTTAATTCAATGCTTGTATTGTTACGGTGGGGGAGCGGTGGCCCATTGATTAGCGCAATGTACTTTGCACTGCACCCAGGTGATCCGAGTTAGATAACACGAGTGTTGAGTGATATCTAAACCGGTCTTCCCTTTAAAGCTTTCGTGACTGCAGGGATTCATCTTCTTGGTTCTTTCGGTAAAGTCACGTAGAAGGGAAGTAATAAAATAATAAAAATAAAACATAATAAAATAATATTTTATTATGTTTTATTTTTATTATTTTATTACTTCCCTTATTTTTATTATTTTATTACTTCCCTTCTACGTGACTTTACCGAAAGAACCAAGAAGACGGTCTTCCCTTCACCAACACCCACTTAGCGGCATGGTGAAGTATGATCAGACCACCCCCATGACCAATACGGTCGGGAGAGACATTCATCCACAAGTGGAATTAGCATAGTGCTGTGGATTATTACACTGGTCAAAACATTTTTTTCTGGCATAAGGTATTCCAACAGTTTAAAGGTAATTTTGGGGTGCTGATTCCAAATCTGGCATCAGTTTTTGTCTATCACATCAGGTTTTTGAGATATCAAATATTGCATTTTCAATAAAAACTGGAGAAAAAATATATTAAATAAATGTGGATATCTACATAAAATAATATTATAAACACACTATCCTAAAAATATAGCACCATATTTTAACACTAAAGCAGTCACTGACTCGCAACAACTTGCAATCATAAGTGACAGAGTTAATTTCGGGTAAAATAAATGAAAATGGGGTATGCCGATAGCATAGAAATGAGATGTGATAGAGCAAATCTGAGATCAGATTTGGAATCAGCACCCTGAAATTAGTCTAAAACAGCTGCAACAATCCAGGCCAGAAATTATTATTTTTTTGTTGTGAGTACCGCAGTTGGCTGTGAATTTGTTGAGATTAATATGGGTGGTACAGCTGTTGAACATAATAATAAAAAATTAACCCGCTAAAAACAAAGTTTTTCACTCTAAATCCTTTATATGCGTGGCGGCTAGAGTCCTCTCGTCCTCTGGCTTGAGATGGCTGCCACCTATAGGGTCAGATGATTGTCTGCCAGCATTAAGCAATTGGTAAATAAATATTTATTTATTTTTCCCTAAACAGTGTCAAATTTGGGGGAAAAAAATTTCACGAAAATTAATTGTCACGCACAACGAGTTTGTGTGCAAAATGTCAGCTCGATTGGATCACGGGAAGTGGGTTAAAAAACGACCGAAAGATTTGCACGGTCGTAAGCACGTAAGCAAGCACGCAAGCAAGCAAGCGAACTTAATATAAAGGATTTAAAAATAGAGGTGTATTAGGGTGCTGGGACCATTTATACGTATTCACTTTTATTTGTGGTCGTAAACCCTGGGGTGAACGCAACCCCCTGGGCGTGCGAGATTCTCTTTCTGGGGGTGCGAGACATGGACGTATTTTTTTTAGAAGGTAAATTATCGAAACACAAATTAAGCACGCACGGGAACGTAGGTACAACTAGCTTGTTTAAGCAAACCTATGTATTTATGCAAATAAAAAAATGTATATTCTTTGGATCTTTCAGTAAAAAAAAACTACGACGTTTCGATCGCAACGACCGCTTGTGTTGCGATCGAAACGTCGTAGTTTTTTGTTATTTTCTTTGAACCTATCTACGTGACTTTACCGAAAGACCCAAAGAATATGAATTCCTGCAGTCACGAAAGCTTTAAGTCAAAAACATTTACTGATTGAGAACCAAAGGGGTGCAAGACTGCATTAAATCTTAAGAGCCACTGCCATAGATTAACTATGAACAACTGCATGTGTGTATCCTCCACAACCGCTAACACCTATCTGCCAGATCAAAATCTAATTCATACTGACATGTTGGTCCTGGTTTAGACAAATTATAAATAAACAAATGACACTGACATTTGCAATGCATATCTTGAATGTATGGTTGTTGTTTTTTTAGAAATAACGTATTTACTGGTAGGAACCTCCTTGTTACACCAGCCCACAGGCGATTATTGTGTCCGTCGTGCAGGGAGGGGCTGGATGGGGAGGGAGGGGCTGGGTGGGGAGGGGAGGGTGGGGAGGGCTGGGTGGGGAGGGTGGGGAGGGGCTGGGTGGGGAGGGTGGGACTGGGTGGGGGGTGGGAGGAGTGGGGCTGGGTGGGGAGGGGCTGGTCACCCCGTGGTGCCCTTATAAAACTGAACGTTTAACCTACTCACGCCGGCTTGTGCCCGCCCTCACAGTCGGGCATATTTGCGGAATACACCACGCCGCCGTTGACCCTGGCCATTGACCGAGCAACCCAACGTTCCTACCAGCTCCCTCCGCAGGAATGTGTTACACTGTGGGCTCTAGCGTATGTGTAGGCAAATTATCCATGAAGCATCTGCTACTCGTTTATTGCAGTGCTGCTGATGTTCTGGTTGTTGATGTTCTGGTTGTCCGGTGTCTGCAGACGCTATTTGATGTCATCGCCAGCGTGATTCACCTCGGCAACACGACGTACACCACGAGCACGACAGGTTACGCGCTGATTACTGACAGCACTGAAATCCACGTCATCAGCAAGGTAAGAACCACAACGTCCCTCTTCAAATAAAATATTACCGCTGGTGTAAAGTTACAACATGTGCATGCGGTACGTGTTCTTACAAAATAAAACAACTGCGCGTGGCATTACTTCAGCTTTCTTTCAAAGTGCACCTAGCCTGGCGCAGGTGCTGTGGCAGACATCACCATTTAGTGGCGTGTTTGCTTCGTGAATTTACTTGATTCGTTTTTTATTTTGTCTTTTTGGTGACCCAGGTCACCCTGTCTCTTGTGTTCTCACCTGGTGACTCAAAATGAACGTGACCAGTAAAATGACAAATTCATCTCATGCGTTTTAAAATAGACCAAATTTTAATAAATAAGGACGCGTTTAAACCCGTTGTCAATCCACTGCTGGAGGAAGCCTTACACACGCACCGTGTCAGTCCTGGAAATTGTTTGACCGGACTTCACCCAGCTGGTCAGTGTGGGTTGATGCAGGGGAAAGGCCAGTTCACATGTCACCTCTAAGTGATGTTAGCTATAGCCAGGAATCAAACTCAGGTTAACGAGTTGATCACACAGTGCACTAACTGCTGTGCCACCGCTAATTATTCATGTGCTTTATTAATTGATATAGATTTATTAAAATATATACTCTATCATTGCTGTGATGCTATATGGCACCGAGGTAGTTTGTTTGTGCATCAAGAATGTGTGGTTCGCTGTGTTTCATGTGGAATTCAGCTGTTGGACATTTCAGAGGAAACTCTCAAAAGTGCACTCACCAAAAAGACGATATCAGCGAGCGGAGAAGAAGTAAGAATCACTTTTAAACAAACCACCGGTTGAATTGAATCTTAACATCTTGATTCGTATGTTCCATATTTTGCATTTATATAAATGTTCAAATAAATGTCGGTGTCCTTTTCAAAGGTTGCTTCCCCATTTTTAGATAACAATCAAATTAGCGTATACAGTTTAAGTATTGCACGCGACTTCGTGAAATAACGGCCCTTCGTTAACGTGACGTCCAGTTACGATTGCACACTGTGTTAGGCTGCATCATTATGTCAAGGCGCATAGCAGAGGTCGCAAACGGGTTTTGATTCCTTACCCGTACCCGTATCCGGCCGCACCAGGGTCGCAAATGGGTACCCGTACCCGTACCCGGCCGGGTACAGGTACCCGTTCCCTACCCGTACCCCAACCCTACCCGAAATGAGTGACAAACGGTTACTCACCAGTGACTCACGGCCTACCCGTACCCGGCTGCACCAGGGTCGCAAATGGGTACCCGTACCCGGCCGAGTACGGGTAGCCGGGTATCGGGTAGGGTACAGGTTATCAGGGTACCCGGTTGCGACCTCTGGCGCACAGTCAGGACAACGACCTTTCCACGTGTGTCATAAAATAAAGTAAAATGTCCTCGTCATATATCGTGAAGTAGACATATACACACCATTGCAGCTCTAAACACAACCGCTAATTATTAACTGCGCACGGCGTTGTGGTTTGCCTGCTGCATCATAACGGTGACTGTGGCATTTTTCCTATTTTGGAAAAATCGGTACTAATTTGAACATTCCAAAACTAATAATTCAACAAAACAGCACTCTCCTCGACATGATGGCGCACCTCAAAGTGGCCGACATGTCTGCAAGACTTGACGTGCAGCAGATGAAATTAAATAACGATTAAAGGCACCCTTCTATCTTTAAGAAACGGCGTATTATGCGGCATGGCACGCGCGCGTGTGTGTACATTTTTGCGGTTTTATCCGCGCTGATCCATTTAATTCTTTAGCTGCACTAAATACCTGCACAAAGTCTCTCTCTGCCTCTGTCCTGTATTAACCTGTACCTTCAACACCCCATTTGTTTAGATTTCTCCCTCAAACAATTCTCGGCTTTACATTCGCATGAGTTGTCGCGTCTCACGGGCCACCCGTAGCTTTGTAAACGTTGCAGCTCTCTGGCCTGTCGCACCATTTTTCACTTTTCTGTTTTACTGACGTTACGGGCCAGTTGGTGGAGCAATTTCTCCATTTAAAGGCGTTGAGTCAGACAAAATGGACGAACTCATTTGACCCCCTTAGCTAACCACAATATTCTGGTCAGCTCCCTCCAACTTTTGTGAAGCAGTATCTGTATCAATAACCTGCGTTTTTCACCAGTAAGTCAGTGGCACATGGGATGTTGTCACAGTGCTCAACGGACAGCAAGCATTCGAATTACGGTTACATTTAGATGATGATTTCATGTTCATATTCTATACGTGAGTGCACAACACACATGGAATTGGTATATGCATATATGCAGTGTAGCCAGTCACAAAGCAGTACCCAGTAAACTTGCATTTGGTTGGAGCTTTTGGACTAACGTTGGCCCAATGTTCCATGTTTATTGGGTAGTGGATCGACTGGCCAGACTAACGGCACTTTTAGGATTTGTAGGGCTCATCGTTCATTGCCAATGCTCAGAAATCCAAATGCACTTTTAAAATTTACGGGGTTCAGTGTTAATGTGTGAGGCTCGGAGCCAAAGATACGTTTGGAGGTTGTTAGAGGCCACTTAATGCCTGAGGCTCAAAGAGACTATTCAGAGCAGCAATGCCATTGGAAACACCTAGTATATATTAACTTTGCATATATGCATTGTACGCTCAAAAAGTGATGTACGTACACAATTATGGGACCGTTTTTGCCAGGATCAAAATGATGAAGTAAGAAGAATAGATTGTTCAAACACCATCTTGATGTTCAAACACCATCTTGATGTTCAAACGCCATCTTGATGTTCAAACGCCATCTTGATGTTCAAACGCCATCTTGATGTTCAAACGCCATCTTGATGTTCAAACGCCATTTTGATGTTCAAACGCCATCTTGATGTTCAAAGGCCATCTTGATGTTCAAACGCCATCTTGATGTTCAAACGCCATCTTGACTCCTTCTGCGTTATTGATAGAAATGGTAAAGCCTGTTTTTCTTTTTTCATCAATTTGTTCATTCGTTTCTCAATCCGCTTGTCCTGGTGAGGGTCGCGTTGGCAGCGTGTAGAGTAGGGTGGTCCAGACCTCCTTTTCCCTGGCGATGGACTTTAGTTCTTACTGAGGGATGATTCCCAGTCGTTCCCAGGCCTGCCGAGTGATATAGTCCCGCCAGCGTGTCCTGGGCCGGCCCCGGGATCTGGCAAAAAGGTCCCGTAGATATAACTGCCCAACCCGAGTTAGTTATGGTTAAATATTTGCATTGCCTTTGTCCTGTTCGCTTTTTGGTGTTCTCCGGTCTAACACTGGTGAGACAAGGTCATAATGAAGGCTGTCTCGAGTGTAGGCCAATCAGTTTCAAATACAATGCAGATATTATCAGAGCATGTCTGTTTGCATGTTCTGCAAGAAGTATGTGGGGTAATGCAGACTTGATGCATTGCAATAGGTATCTAATTAGTGTTTGAACATCTTAACACCTGTTTTATTTCCAGAGCGACTAAATCCCATTCTTGTTACGTATGAAAGATTTAAATGTAATAGTTAATAATACGGACAGAAAATCAGCAGCACAGTTTGAGTCGGCATGGCAGAATTGAACTAAATTTGCGCACGGTGACGGAATGGTCACGTGATCCTCTGGTAACGTGTTACTGCTAAACTGCAGTGCACGATGTAGTTTTTGGTTCTTTTTGTAAAAAAAGGATACGATTTTGAAATAGTGGAAAATATCTTCTTGGTTCTTTCGGTAAAGTAACGTAGAAGGGAAGTAAAAAATTATAAATAATAATAAAATAATTCTCACGACGTTTCGGCCACAACGCAAGCAGCCGTCCTCATGTGAAGACCAGGTCTGTTGGGGAGATAGCGTTTGAATGAAACACCACCACGTAATCAACCAGGCTATGCGTTAATTGCGTGTTGACCGACTCTCTGTGTTGCATTACATTACATTTCGATATTTTGCTAGGTTATTTAATTTTAGTGTGTCTTTCTCCTAATTTTCAAGCTTGCGTACCGTACCACGTCGTCGTCCACTCATTGACATACTAATTTTTTCTCTGCCCCCTCCCTCTCTCCGCCCCCGCCCCCTCTCTATATTTAAGGCCTCGTCACAGAGACGATCTCTCTCTTTGTGCCGATACGTGTTATCTCTCTGTGTATCTTTGTGATATCTGTCTGCTTATATGTCTGTCTATAGTTTTCTGGTTAGATTTTTGTTGCTATTTCTTTTATACCTGATGATGATTGCTTGTGTTGCAATCAAAACGTCGTAGTATGCTATTATTTAATTTATTATTTTATCTTTATACGTGACTTTACCGACAGAACCAAAGAGTATGGATCATTGCAGTCACGAAAACTTCAAATCTAGAATGATAATGATTCTGAAGAGAAGGGCACTTGTTTAAAAGTCTCAAAATTTCACAATGAAGTTCCGATTCTTGTCTGGTCCCCAGACTGCTCATCAAAATGGTTACTGCACATGCATTACGATTGGGTGACCAAACACTAATTAAACATATTCTTAGGTTTTTTCGGTAAAGTCACGTAGGTAAAACACATTAAAAAGTAAAATAAAATAAAAATCACGACGTTTCGGAGGCAACACAAGCTTCCGTCTTCAGGTGGTACCGTCACAGCCACGACAGCTGTATCAAGTAAATGAGAGATTGCAGAAGCTACCACTCCGTTTATATAATGGTTGGAGAAGGTGGTGGGGCAAGGGCCGCATACTTTTATTAATATGGTAAGGTGAGGCTTAAGACTAAGAATAGACTGCATAACAAAGGCTGAGCCTTTGTTATGGAGAGGTGCGGTTTGTGACTCAACCTGTAACAGGGAGACCACCACTAGACATGGTAAAACTGTAATGGTTGTCTGTCAAATAAGATTGGCAAATAAGTGTAGTTAAATCTTTTTTGCATCTGGTCCCACCCATGTGAGACTAGGCTCTAAGGAAAGCTGTCTCGGGTGTGGACCAATCAACTTCAAGGACAGTGCATACATTATCAGAGTTGTGTTTTTTGTTTGCATTATGACTCCAGGTATTGTAGTCTATGGAAACATGACTCCTCGTAAAAAAGGTGTCAGTTTTGTTTCCAGATAAAAGAGTAAAGAACCAATTATCATCGCACGATTACATAATACGAATATCTGACATGAATTTGCTGAAATACAGGGCGACTCACTGTTAATCTAAACATTATCTGCTACTGTTATTTGGTTATCATCTGCAGTTAGCATATTTACGTATGTCAGCACTATAACAGATAGGTCGTAAATTGCATCGGCAGACACGACAGTGTATTGCCACTTGTCGGGACTTGCCCAGTAGGCAATACCCATGTTTGATACCTGCGGATATTTACACAGGTGTGGCTGGTCTCGAGGGCTTGGATTTGCACCAAGGCAGACTATGCCTCGCAAAAATAATGAATTTGATTTTGAAGAAGCATTATTCAGGCGTTGTTACTGACCAGTCGTTAAAGTATTACCTCGAGGTTTTCACGTGCGTCGATAACAGTTTAGCTAATGGGGAAGGTTATAGGGCAAAACTTCACGTGATATTAACAATGTGGTGGGGTGCTTTTTTTACACACTGCATTCGTAATCTTCGCAGCTTGTCAAATCAAAATACCATAACCTCCAAAATTATTCCCTTTGATACAACTTTCAAACAAATCGGTTTTCCTGGACCAGGTGATTGCCTTCTGGAACAGTGGCACCTGGTGATTTACCGAAGCTAATTTTAAATCTCAGCTGGGTGTAGCAATGTTGTCCATTGATGGACTCGTGGTGATTGATTGAAGAGTGGAATATCTTGCAGGTGGTGAGTCCACTGGAGCCGGTACAAGCTGCCCATGCCCGGGATGCTCTGGCAAAGGCCATATATGAGCGAGCTTTCTCCTGGCTGGTGGGCCAGCTCAACAATTCACTGGCAAGCAAGGTAATCACAGAACACTTGTTCTGTCCCCTCAGAGATGCGTCAAGGCGATTGAGCCATTTATAAAGCACATCAGCACCGTGCTGTGAGACTAAATGATCATAATTTACAGACCTTTGTCAACACACTGTTGGATGGAGGCCTCCCCCATGCCACGTCTATCATGAGGATTGTTTGACCATACTTTGCCGTGCTGGTCAGTGCGAATTGGTGAAAAAAGGGAGCAGGAGTCGTTAAGATTTCACTTGCCACTGATGTTGCTGGGTTAATGTGCGCGGTGTGCGAACAGCTGCACGACTGCTCCATCGCACATTCACTCAGTCTGCAGTCAGAATATTTAATTCTGAATTAAAAGTGTTCCCTTTTGTACACCACGAGAAAGGGGACAGGCGGGGCAAATTAACCGGGAAAGGGAAGGGATGCCACGTCGATGAGAAGGAATGACCGGACCGAGAAGTCGGGGATGAGAGGGTGATGATGAGCGGGGAGGATAAAGAGGGGAGAGAAGGAGCAGCTGCTTTCACGGGGAGGGTGTGCGGCGGGGGATTGAAGGGGGATTGAGAATGGGGGTGACACAAGTCACGTGACTTACAGAAGGCTTGAGTTGTAGGGTATTCTCAATGCTCAGTTTAACCCATTTTCTGTTTAACAGAGAGTCATCAACACAGTAATTTGTGTATGGTCACATGCACATGATTTAATACATTTGCCACAAATGTGCTGTAGCAGTGGGCTGTATACGGCACTGTTTGTTGTACTGTTAATTAGGTTTGATTTTTTACTATAACTGTAAATGCAAAAATATCTGACCTTTCGGTTTTGCAGGAAGGAGGGAGACATGCGGTCATTGGTTTTCTAGACATTTATGGATTCGAAGTTTTTCAAAATAACAGGTGAATAATCCTTTCTTTAGCTTTTGCACAATAATAATAATCATCATCACAGACCTAAAGTGACATTGACAGACTTGTATTATAAATACAGAATCTGTTTCGTAGAAATACAATCGGCTGGTCAATTTTTTTGAGGAAAGTGTCCAGAAAAGTGCTGTAGTACGATTTTAGCTGTGTGGGGGGGGGGGGGGGGGGGGCAGCCTTTATACCGTGCCCCCCTAAATAATATCTTTGATGAGCCACTTGGCTGGTGGACACAAGCCCCCCGGGTCATGCATTCTCCAAAAAACTACACAATTGTTCACGTGTTTTCAAATGTTTCAGAGTCAAAAATAAATGTATCCGTACATTTTGCAGGAGTGGCTTGAAACTAAAACGTGTGGTTTGCTCAGTTTAAAGAATTCTGAAAGTAATTTTCCATTCTCAAAACACATGACCACTAATTAGGTGTATGGCTTTGTCTTCATAGTGTATGTGTGGCTTGATAATGTGACGCAGGGTATTTGTGCTTGTGTGTCATGAATAGCCAAAGTCACATTGATTTTTAAACTGATCCCTGAGGCGGTGCTCGTATCTTGTTGACAGCCCTCAACTGGTCGTGGAATTTCCATATTCCTATGGCTGGGGCATGTCTGTCCGTAGAACAACCACTCTTAACTTCGCCACAAAGTGGTGGTTATTTTATCGACCCTGGCGGGATGATGGGCTTAGTCAATCCAACCAGGATTTCATCTCGTAACCTTCTGTTTGCGAGGCCGCTCACTTTTTTGAATCAGCTGCGTTATATTGTGGTTTAAGGGGCAATTAGTAAGCCAGCATTAATCTGCTTTATTGTCTGACCCTCTTTGAAGTTTTGAGCAGTTGTGTATTAACTACTGCAACGAGAAGCTTCAGCAACTTTTCATAACTCACACGCTGGGTACGGAGCAAGTTGAGTATGAGGCAGAGGGCATTGAGGTGAGAGACACATTTTTATCCATACTCTTAGGTTTTTCGGTAAAATCACATAGGTAAAAAATTAATAAAATAAATAATGGAAATAAAAATAGAAATGAAGCAATTAAATAAGCAAACAAGAAACATTTATTTATTATTTTATTTATATTATTATTTATTATTATTTATGTTTTACCTACGTGCTTTTAATAAAGTAATACATGTATAAATATTGATTTATTATTGTATTTCTATTTTTATTTTTTATTATTTATTATTATTATTTTTTTACCTACGTGATTTTACCGATAAACCTAAGAGTGTGAATCCTTGCAGTCACGAAAGCTTCAAATCTAGAATACATTTTATCCAGTCAACGTGTTTTTTTTTAACCTCAACTCCACCTTTGATTCGTGATATTTTTCTTGTGTAGATAATAACAATGTTGATGATGTGCTCTCCGGTTTTGTGCGTGGTGAAGTGGGAGAGCATTTTATATTTCGACAACAAAATCATTTGTGACCTGGTGGAGCAGAAACACGAAGGCATCTTGGTCATTCTGGTAAGTGACCTGGTGGTCTCCATTGGCCGATGTGACCGGAAGTGCCCAATGGCTAAAGTGACTGCGGTATGGCGATGTAAATAATTACAATATAAGCAATCATTGCAATCAATTAATTGTTAGACTTATTCCGCAGTAATTGACAGCATGGTGATTATTGCGTCATGTTCGTAACTTGTGTGGTTAATGGACTGTTCCTCGTGTAACTGACGATACATGCGTTATAGGCATTGTAATTATTAGAAGATGCGCAACTTTAAATAAATATAGACAACATGTTCTACTTAATTAAATAGACTTTTTAATAAATGTTTTCTCCTACAACATCAGAGTGCAGCACCACATTAAATACGCACTACAATGACAATAGTTTAAAGCGATTTGAAACATGTTTTTATTTTGGGGGGGGGGGCAGAGCTTTGTGACGTCATATTTGAGGGGGGGTCTGACTTTTTGTGACGCCGTGTGACGAAGGGGGGGGGGGGGGTCAAAAATCGTACAAAATCGCGTGACGTCATTTATGGACGGCCCCTACCCAGAATTCCCATACCGCTCAGCCACGCAGCGCAAGCAAGTAGTTTGTCGTTGACGGCTCAGATGCTGCTTTATAATGGTTTCGCTTTCCGCGTGAAAACGGTGCGTGTTCCGCATTGTGCGAAAAGTGTTACGTCGTGGAAGAACCGGGCTGTAGCGAAAGTCCGTTGTGTGAACACGACGCGTTCAACGAGGATTTGCCGTACACAGTTCCGGGAAAGTTGATATTGTGATAATCGTTATATTTTGAAATTCGTTATCGAATTGTATCATGAAAAAATTCTATTCCAGCAACCCTACTAACAATTGCTTGAGGGTTAATCTCGTAATTTTTTGCACAATGTTCAACAGTTTAATCTGCCGCCACATTTATACGGGATGACAACACATTTACCGTTTATTTATCTGAGCTTATCTTGGCCGTGGGAGATGTCTCAAAATAATATGATGTCGATGACCTAACCTCTTGTAGCTAGACAATAAACCAGTGCTGCGGCAGCTTTTTCTAAATGTGCACAATTGCTCTCGATGTATTTTCTAACGATGCAATGTCCTCTATCTAAGGATGAAGAATGTCTGCGCCCAGGAGAAGCTACTGACCTCAGCTTCTTGGAGAAACTAGAGGGGAGAATTGGAGGCCATCCCCACTTCTTAACGTAGGAAACTCATCCAATCTAAAAATGGATATATTGCATATTGCGCAGGATAACCAAAAAAATACAGGGGTAGAGTGTGTGTGTAAGTCTGTGATAGTGGTATCTTTGTCACGCCTATGTGTTTATCACACAAACTATCACATTTGATTCTTGAAACGAAAGGAACGTGAACCACAGCCACGAGGGCATGGGTTTCGAGAAATGGGATCGGCTCCCTATTTGGACCGGCTAAAACTCCGATATGCATTGCAGTCTTCGTATTGTCCCTGACCCACCCACCCCTGTATACATCTATACTCTAAGAGAGTGATGACGTTTCAGGGGGTGACATTTAAATGTATATGTTCGACGTAGTTTGCCCGTTAAATAATTTCTGCCCACGTGTTTACGTCAATTGTGGTGTTGTTTTGAGGATGTGCTCCTAAAAGCTATTTATTGAGGTGCCATCGTGGTTCAGATGTGAAGAGCCCTGAGCTAGCATTGATTAAATCCTCGATTCTGGGCAGCCACCCCATGATTCAAACTGGGTTCTCAATGGTATTAAGTTATGGATTGGTCTCTCCTGGTCACCAAAGAATGCACACAAAAAAGCGTCATCTTACATTTGGTTTTGCACTTGATTGATCTAAATAAGAATAATAATCTTTATGTTCGAGGAATCCGATGAGCTATGAAGCTCCAGCAGGGGTGGGTCAGAAAGTTACGCTAAATAATATCAGAATCAAATTCCACTGCGAGAGTTTAAAATAAAAATGTTTTTTCTTCGTGGTTCTTTCGGTAAAGTCACGAAAATGGAAATAATAAAATAATAGAATAAAGCATAATAAAATTATTCTCACGACGTTTATTATTTTATTATTTCCATTCTACGTGACTTTACCGAAAGAACCAAGAAGATGAATCCCTGCAGTCACGAAAGCTTTAAATCGAAAAAAAAGGTTTTTATTGATGTCGACCTCGACAATGTCACAGCAGTGCTTGTGAGAAGGCGTGCATGGTAAGAAGGTCCCTTTAAAGATGTATAATAAATCCTTGGAGCTATTCCCTGAACGCACAAGCTCCACTGCTCTAAGATTTCTGAACTGAATCTTAACCTCACGTAACATAAGTGATCGAACAAATGGAATAAAATGGGGAAATGTCAGCATATGTGAGACAGAATTTGTTCGTTTATGCATTTACTTGCAGCCACAAACTTGGCGACCATAAGAACAGAAGAGAAATCAAACGAGATGAATTCCAACTGCGGCACTATGCTGGAGAGGTTAACTACAACGTGAAAGGTCAGACAAGTAGACAAAAATAAGTACCGAACCATTTGAAAACTGTTTAATTGAAAATGTGATACGTGAACGCCACTGTACATCGAATTACTTTATGTTACATCAGATCTTCGTGCTTATTCTACTGTGGTTATTGACAGACTAAACATGTCTTTACATTTACTTTATTTACCAAAAGCTTTTAGCAAGATGGGTTAGTATTTATAGTTAATGAAATGAAATGCAGTTTAATTGCTAAATAAAATTAGCACACAAAGTTAATAATTATGATAATTTATCGACATTGGAAAATTGGATGAAGGCCTGCCCATGCCATATGGTTAATGGGGGTTGTTTTTACCATACTTCACCATGCTGGTCAGTGCAGGTGGGCAAAGGGGGCCCATACAGCTGTATCACACATCACTCTCTTGTGATGTTAGCCCAGGCCGGATATCAAACTCAGGTCACTAAGTTCATAGGACAAAACCGGTAACCTCTTCGCCTCTGCCACAACGAGCTCTGGTTGTCACACACGTGTATTAGCTTGCAGTGTAATGTTTTGTCAGTTTAACACGTAGCAGGCTTTCGCGACCAATATTATTCATAATCAACGTTTTTGGGTTTAGATCACGTTATTTATAAATGTGTCGTAACCCTCCACCACCCGAAACGGCCAATCAGTAAAAAAGTGTCACGTTGACAAAAGACAAATAGTTCACTGCTTTAGCCCACCGGTGTGTTGAAGCGTGAAACCACAACATTTACAATTTTACTATACTTCACCAAAATTGTTTTTTGTAAATGTTGTGGTTTCACGCTTCAACACACCGGTGGGCTAAAGCAGTGAACTATTTGTCTTTTGTCAACGGGTGGTGGGGGGTTACGACACATTTATAAATAACGCGATCTAAACCCAAAAACGTTGATTATGAGTGTAATGTTTGATTTAGTTCACACCTAAAACAAGTATACAAAATAAATGTATATATTGTTCTGTATCGCCATCATCATTACCTTTGACAACCATTATCTATCAACTGCTGGATGATAGTCTCCCAATGCCAGTCCCTCGCAGCATTTCGATGTCATGATTCTTACTCATTGTCATTTTAAATGACAAACAGTCATTTGTTAGAAAACTGTATGCGTTGTAACTGATCATTCGTGTTTAACAGGATTCCTGGACAAAAATCAGGACCTACTCTTGAGAAACCTAAAGGAGGTTTGTTTTTTTAATGTCATTTTGTTTAAAACTTGGTTGTGCAAGTTAACGTCTTCTTCATAGATTATTTGTAAGTCACACTTGTGCAGCACATGGCGAACAAAGGGGTGTCAGGTGTAAAGTAAATTATCGAAACATTTTCTGAGTCTGGGTAACCACGTATGGTGCGCGAAAAAACTCGACTTTCACGGGTTACTGTTTTTAACATTTCGTCATGCACGTTAGTACACTTTGCGGTATCTATAATATTTTCTCGCAAGCAATGTTCTTACTGCAATGTTCTTAATTGCTCGCCGGTTTGGTTAAAGGTGATTATTCTCGTATAGAATGGATTTTGTATTATTATTTAAAAGGAAAGGTCACTGGGTAAGTAATCCGTACCACCTAATCCTGTTGTAAAAAAACATGAAACTGTAATAAATGGAGGCCCCTTTTTTGTCATTACATCACAGCTAATTGGAACAGAATACACTTAATGGGTATTCATATTCTTTGGGTCTTTTGGTGAAGTCACATAGATAGGTTCAAAGAAAATAAAAAATTAATAAATATGAATTCCTGCAGTCACGAAAGCTTTAAGTCAAGGTTTCATGGGTATTGTATTACTGCCAATTTTCTGAAGTAATGGGAGTACTGGCTGTTATTTAATAATGCATTCAATTAATTAACTTGAGATTAGAGGGCAAACAAAAACGCAGTCGTTTAGTTGTCTTGAAAAATGAATTGTTTATAAAAATTGGGCAATCCTATGTAAAGTTAGTTAATTGGTAGTGGCCTTTTCCTGATTTCCATCAGTTTTAATGTCACACTTCACGGAAGGCAAATGACTCAGTTCACTGATGGTGGGGATGTATGTATGTTGAACTTCTTTCGCATCGTACATAGCCAACCGAGATCATTTATGTGTACATATTTATCGCAAGACTTAACGCAGTTCAGCACCTGAATATGACTATGCCCTAAGAGTGATACCAGTCAACCTCTGGGCTGAATATTTGGGAGCCTTAATAATAAAAAAAATGGTTTAAAGATGTTTTTATTTAAGTTAAAGGCATTATATTTATAATCCTTCTCGAAAGACATTTACAATTTTACACCAGCCAGCCACGATCATCTGTATATGTTATTCGTGTCAATAATTCCCATATGTGCATGTGTGTGTATGTATATGTGTGTGTATGTATGCCTTCGCCACAATTAGGTCATGTGTGGAGCTGGAAATGTGATAATCAAGGAGTGCTTCTGCCCCCAAGAACTGAACGAGAAGAAATGGCCAGGAACTGTAAATACATAATTCAATTTTATAATCGAGCAAAAGTTATAGATGTTTGTTTACGCGAAGCACACTTGAACCAGTTCTGCACATTTTCATCTGACATACTTCATGGTAAATTTTGATAGCGGCATATCTGTGGGATGTTTTGAATGTTATTTTTTAAATTAGATTGGTGCCCAGTTTAAGAGCAGTCTGGGGAAACTCATGGAGATCCTGATGTCCAAAGACCCTTCCTACGTTCGCTGTATCAAACCCAACAATGAAAAACAAGCTGGTAAGTAAACGCCCACCCATTGCATAACCTCATGTAAATCTTTATCATAACACTGGGTAATTCAGTCAATTCAACGCCATTTTGAAATTCTATAACGTCTAATCGAACACGCGACTAATTTACCGTTTCATAGAGCACGCCCTGAAGGGGGTTCTCTTCCCTTAATGACGACGTCCAGCGAGGAGATTGGAGCTATGAAATCAGTTTTTACTGGTAGGAACCTCCTGGTTACACCAGCCCACAGGGGATTATTGTGTCCGTCCGTCGTGCAGGAAGGGGCTGGGTGGGGAGGGTGGGGAGGGGCTGGGTGGGGAGGGTGGGGCTGGGTTGGGAGGGGAGGGGCTGGGTGGGGAGGGTGGGGAGGGGCTGGGTGGGGAGGGTGGGGAGGGGCTGGGTGGGGAGGGTGGGGCTGGGTGGGGGGTGGGAGGGGTGGGGCTGGGTGGGGAGGGGCTGGTCACCCCGTGGTGCCCTTATAAAACTCAATGTTTAACCTACTCACGCCGGCTTGTGCCCGCCCTCACAGTCCGGCATATTTGCGGAATACACCTCGCCGCCGTTGACCCTGGCCATTGACCGAGCAACCCAACGTTCCTACCAGCTCCCTCCGCATGAATGTGTTGTGCATGTGCCAGGTGTATTATCACATCACAGGATCGTGAGAGGTGGCGGCAGCGGCTTGGGGGGAGGGCTTCATCCAGCAGTGGATTGACCATGGCGGATGATGATGAAGGATCGGTGCAAGATACGCTTAATATGACAACGCGCGGGTCCTTGACACAATGACAGTTTTGAGTTGTTAACTGCTGCCCTAAGGCTTACCCCCCTGAACACTCTCAGCATTACAGAATCGTTTGACACATTGACTCACTGACTGCCTGCTCGGTGTATGAGGACAGTTGAATTGGCTGCGAAAATGCCGTTGCACAGTAGATTTTGGAGATTCACACTCCAAACCCAGTCCACAACTTTCACCTTCTGCTCAACTTTGTTCATATCATCTAATTTCCCGAGCTCGCTCAGTAAAAAATTAAAACGCATGAACTATGATCTATCACAGCTCTGATAGTGGTGTTTGTTGTTGGCCACTTGGCATTTTTGGGGCCTTTGGGCCTGGGGTCAGCAACTGCGTATTGATAAAAGCGAAAATCAATCTTCTGTCTGACATGCGGCGATGAGAATGATGTCAAGTTATAGTTGCCAACCATAGTGTAAACAAAACGGTGACGTGTGCTCTCTTTAATCGCAAGTGGAGTTGTCGTGGTAGCTCTTGTAATTGTTATTTATTCAACATGTTTTTGAAATGTTTCCTCAATTTTTACTCCAATTGTGCTATCAGCATCGAGTCGCGAGATGAATAATCCTTTCACCAGAGCAGGGCAACGCTTTATTTGTGTTACCATTTGTAACGTTAGAAGTTACATGATTACTTAGGTAGTGGTGAATTGATTTAAACACGCCTGTACAAGATCCTCAAAGTCAGCAAAATGTTTTCCGTTAAATATTTCCCGCCGTGGCGCATGGGGGCGATAGAAATTGAGACGATGCCAATTGAGTCGTGAATGTTGAACCCATTCTGCCTGTTCCGGTGTAGATTTCGCTCGGCTTTTCAGAGTAGAGTTGCCACCTGTCCTAATTTTCCCACGATCGTCCTCGATTAAAAAACTAGGAAGTCTTCCCAGGACTATAAAAACCCTGGTTTTTGTCAGTTGCGTAATCATGTTGTGCCACTCTAGACAATGTGGATCTCTCCTCTTCTGGTTTTCTGAGATATTCTTCTTCCCATGACATGTCCCGCTTATTTTATATCTCAGAGGTGACAACCTTATTCAAGACTATAAGCAACTGCTGTTGACTTTAAATATTCACGTATTTCTCGCAAACATAGTAGCAACCATTGGCACGTTCAGAACATTTGTAGTGGCCATTGGAACAAATGTGCGAACAGTGTTTGGAAAGATCCGTGGGCAGTAACGTGGCCCAGTGGCATCATGTTCGCTGCTCGTTGCAAAGTTTCGTGGTTCGATCCTGGCGGCCGCCCTGGTTAATGCTGCAGTTGTATAAACCGTAAAAAATATGCCGTCTACTTCATAGTGAACGTTAAATATCCCTCATGACGTGTGAAATGAGAAGGCCATTGTATATCGGCATCATGGTCCAAATTTGCTCAAGTTTTGAATTTGCCCCGTAAATTACTCAATTTGCAATACGCATAGCAATCATTGCCCCCTAATTGCAGACTAACGCCCATGAGCAAGCCAAGTGCTGAATCACCTTCTGCCCCACAGTGACCGCTGCCACTGGGGGTACCCCTTTCAGAAATGAAGTAATTTGCTTATTGTGGGTAAAGCACTCTGAGACACTGCTGCGTAAGGGAGGGTGCTCTATCAAACACAACTCAATTATTATGCATTATTGTTGCGTAACTATTGCAGTGCACAATGTATGCCGACTGCTCAGTTGACAATGTGATGAAAGAGCATCATGTTCTCAATTGAGCTTCCCCAAAGGACAACAACTGAACGAAAATCGTGCTTACCGCCTCCATGAATATCAATTAGCATCATCACCCATTATGGGGGCTTTCTCTCTTTTTTATTTATTTTTAAAACGTATTTTGAGAATTATGATAGATTAGTTTGACTTCATAATGAGACCGGTGGGACGTCATGTTTTATTTCTCCCTCTTCTCCGCTGTGACTGACAAAGTGGAATATCTTTCAACAACTAAAACGGTTCCCAGCGACTCTTGCCATGCGAATGTTTCACAAGTGAAAGAATAATAATAATAAAAAAGTTGCTCGCTGGGTGGGGCAACACCTGTTTAATTTGTGGCAGTGTTGTGGTCGCAACCACAAGCACACCTGTGTCAAGATGCGGATTGAGCAGCCCTTGTGGCGATACGTTCAGTGGTATTGCAACACGTGTTGCATTTTCGGGACCGTCGAGATGCATTTGCTGTTGATGTATCACGCCTACGCCTTTAGAGATTTGAAAATCGTTCAACCTGTGATGGTGTGTGTGTGTGCGTACAATGATACGGTGCGACGGCGTACGTTTTGACTCGCTGGAGACTGAGGTGTAGGCAGATATGCGTGAGAAAAAGCGTTGGATTTTTCCAACATCATATAGAAAGATCATGGTTACAGCATAATACAAATGTAATAAAAGGACTCGGACACTTCCTTCTGTCTTCGTGTCTTTTATTGGGTTCTCGTCCTCACCCACACGGCACTCTGTTATAACTCTGTATTTGTAGCCCCCGGCTATTCACTGCTATTATAGCTCCTTCTTCCCTCTGACTCTCTGCTTCATCTACAGTAACCTCCTCCCTGCAGACTCGCTGCTACCTCTATGCAGACTCCCGCTGCTACCCCCATGTGCAGACCCTCTGGCTGCTACCGTATGCAGACCCGCTGCTGACTCTGTATGCAGCCCCGCTGCTGACTGCAGCCTCCTCGCTGCTTCGGGTCGGTCACCGCTGGCCAACGGCGCCGATCCTCGCTCCCCCGTGTTCGTGGCGATCTCGCCACCCTCCGCTTCGCCCTTCGCGGCCTCTCTCTGTTCCTGGTTCCCCGTCACTCCTCGTCCTCTTCCGGTTCCCCTCCTTCTATAGCCTAACCCCTCACCCCCCCACGTGACCTAACTCCTCCCCTCCTGACGTCACCTCCGGAGGGCCGTTTACGCCCGCATTACATCACCCTCCCCCATAAAGAAAATCCAGCCGACCTCGGCTGAATTGCAACCTGACAAGAAATGCGGGTGTAAAGGGCCAACACGTAAAAAGACACGAAGCATGCAACAACAATATAACCAGAACACAACACAACACAATCTAACGAAACGTGAGGGATTTCGAGCGAGTACGGGCAGCCGGGCCGTCCCGGACGGTCGGCAGACCACCCGCCGAGCGGGAACGTGGAAGGGTTTTAGGGGCGACGGGCGCAAGTTCTTCCGTCGCCATTGGAGGCCCGCCACTGTCCCGCTCGCGTCCAGAGACATCCCGTACTCGCGTCCGCGGAGGGATAGGAAGAGCTGCAGGTCCCGTGGGTTCTGCGGCTCCAGTCGACGTCCCACGAGCGGAACGTCCTCCCCCCTGCGCTGTCACGGCCGGCTTGTCTGTGCCGGAGGGTCTTTCTTTGGGGCGTCCGCTGTCGAGGCCTCCTGCTGGGGCGGCCCCGGAACCCGGGCCCAGCAGTCCCTGGCATAGTGGCCCCGACGGCCGCAGCGGAAGCAGTCGACGTCGGGGCGGCGCGCAGCGGGCACCCCGTCCCGACGCGGCCGCGCCGGCGGCGGAGCCCGCGGCCCTGGCCCGCTTCGAGCCGGCCACGGAGTGGAGGCGGCCGACAACTCCTTTGGGCCGGTCGCATCCGGCACGTACACGGCCTTCGTAGGGTCCCACCCTACGGCCCCCCCATCGACGACAGGACCGCCCGTCCACGCCGTCACCTGTTTCCAGCGGCGGAGATTGAACTGGGCGTCCAAACACTTGGCCGCGGTCCGGGACGTGAGTTTTTCGTGACCGCACGCCTGCATGGGAATGCCGAGATCTCGGGACAACTCCAACATCTTCCCCAAGATGAGTGGTTCCAGCAGGTCAGGCTCCGTCTCCGGGTAAGCGGCCATAGCGAGTTCCAACACGGCGCCCCTGTACGCTACAGGTGACTCCTCAGGTGCGCGTTGCCGCTGCACGAATCGGCGATGGGCGTCATCCGGTGGCTCGTACGCGTCCGCCATTTCCTCGAACACCCCTCGCAGAGTTTTCTTCTTCGCAGCTTTTATAGAGCGAAAAAAACGAACGGACTCATCATCAAGAAGAGTCGGGAGCACCTCCAGTGCCTCAGCGTCCGTCCACCTTGCCGTACGTACCGCCGCCAAAAATCTGCAGGCGAACGCACTCCAATCGCCCCCGATGGAGAACTCTTTGACGGTTGTAAGGTGACGACTGCGACTCCTTGGCTTGCTTCCGTCCGTCGCTGACTCTTCCGGCGGTAAGTTCAGCAAGGCGTCGCAACGCTGTGTCGCCAAAATGGCGGACGATCCTCGCGGCGGCCCCAAAATGGCG
Organism: Lethenteron reissneri; assembly: GCF_015708825.2. NCBI lineage: Eukaryota > Metazoa > Chordata > Hyperoartia > Petromyzontiformes > Petromyzontidae > Lethenteron > Lethenteron reissneri. The sequence goes on from NC_083805.1 coordinate 8,262,217, forward strand.
GCTTCCCGCCTTCCGTGGTGCGCCACGCCCAAGATGGCGTCTTCACGCCGCGTGGCCGATGGCGGCGCCATCGAAGACGACCCGGGCTCCTGCCGATCACCACCATCACCTTCCAACGCTGCCCTTGGCGTGACAAGGTCACACAACTCTGTGATGACGGTTTTTAGGGTTGCCAGTTGCTCCGCCATCCGGATCCATCTTAAATCTTCGTCCTTCAACGCAGATGGGTCGGACGAAGGGGCCACCTCCTCGACGCCCGGGCCCTCACGGATCTCTCCCTCCGCCGAAGTGAAGCCGACCTCAGGAGGAAGATCGTCGTCGTCCGAAGATGAAGCCGACGCCGGGGATGGAATATTCTTTTTCCTCAGTTGTTTCGCCATGCCGTTTCACTTCTGACACCAGTGTAATAAAAGGACTCGGACACTTCCTTCTGTCTTCGTGTCTTTTATTGGGTTCTCGTCCTCACCCACACGGCACTCTGTTATAACTCTGTATTTGTAGCCCCCGGCTATTCACTGCTATTATAGCTCCTTCTTCCCTCTGACTCTCTGCTTCATCTACTGTAACCTCCTCCCTGCAGACTCGCTGCTACCTCTATGCAGACTCCCGCTGCTACCCCCATGTGCAGACCCTCTGGCTGCTACCATATGCAGACCCGCTGCTGACTCTGTATGCAGCCCCGCTGCTGACTGCAGCCTCCTCGCTGCTTCGGGTCGGTCACCGCTGGCCAACGGTGCCGATCCTCGCTCCCCCGTGTTCGTGGCGATCTCGCCACCCTCCGCTTCGCCCTTCGCGGCCTCTCTCTGTTCCTGGTTCCCCGTCACTCCTCGTCCTCTTCCGGTTCCCCTCCTTCTATAGCCTAACCCCTCACCCCCCCACGTGACCTAACTCCTCCCCTCCTGACGTCACCTCCGGAGGGCCGTTTACGCCCGCATTACACAAATACTGCAGTGCGTGTGTGGGCGGTTAATCGGTCAGGGCGGATGTGCGACGTTGTTCTGTATGCTATGTTTGTGTTTGCAGTATGATGTTGCCATCTTCATCGATAGTGTTACGACATGTTGTTATTTTTTTGTTACCAACTAGGGCACTATTGGGAGCATAGGCAGAGTTTGGCTTCTATATTTGGGGGGTGGGGGACAGGGGGTTCGCTTTGACCCTCACATTAGTAATCGTGGGTGCATATAATTGTATTTATTTATAATCTTCACTGTAAACTACTCAAATTAAATTAATAAAAGTGTACAGTTTGTAAAGGTGTCCAGTTTGGGGGGAGGGGCGTTGCCGTGCCCCCCCCCCCCAAAAAAAAAAAAAACTCCGCCCCATGATTTGGAATCTACCGCTGGATACCCAAAATATAATCAGGGATGCCTGGGGGAGGGGGGGGGTACATTGGGTACTGACGGTCATGGAAGCTCATGGAAAGGGGAGGGGGGTGAGGGCATTGGGGGGGTGGAGTTGTGGGGGGTGGGTGGATGCGTCACAACTAAATATATTCAGGTGCATAGTAACCGTCAAATAAGTCTCACTCTCAAGTTGATTTGTTTTACAATTTGAGAACCCAAGAGATCAGGATGAGTCTCATTTGCGAGAGTGACCTGTGGCAATATACAATAACAACATCAACAACAAAAACATACCATTTAACTGGTAACTGGTATTGGACAGACGTTGCAATGCTGAAACAAATACCTGCAAATTACTCAATTGGAATGACACACAGCTATATCGCCCCCTATTGCGAAGACCTGGTAGGACACGCCCGACAAATATTATTGAGACTCATTGAGGTTTTGCTGGGCACACAAGTGTAATCATAATACCATTTACGATTCCTACTTTTATTTTACCAGGTAATGCCGACTGAGCAATGTAGCTCTTTCTGGCCACAAATGATAGCTCAACGAATTGGCTCATCAAGTGGCAATTGATAGCAAACCAAATACTCTGAAACAGGAGGACCCGGAGAAAAATCCACGTGACCACGGGGATAGACACATGCAGGCTTAAACTATACAGCAGGCGTCAGGGTCAAAATCGAACCCACGACCTCCTGCACCCTGACCAATTTTATTTTCACCACTACGCTATCGTGTGTGTCTCCAGGCCCTTTTAAAGAGTTAATATGTAACTGTCGGTTACTGCCCTTTTTTTGTGCAGCTCACCAAGTTCATCCCCATATAATAGAGTAGATACTTAAAAGGGGCCATTAAAAAAAAACAAAGTATCAACTAATTGGCATTAAAATAAATAACCAACAGCGCCTTTGACGCACAGAGCAAGGCACTGCGGGCAAGGGAGCAAGGCTGTTATGTGCCCCTTAGTTGCCCACAACAACACAAAGCGGCATGCGTGGGGCGGTCTCTATCTGCTCTATTCATGTTGCACCACACTCTCGGGACGTTGACAAAGTTGTCCTTTGTGCTGACGTCTCTTTTGTTTCAACTGCTATCGTATTCTTTGGTTTGTGCTGCGCTTTACGATCCCTTTTGGCGCCCTAGGTCACTTTTGTTGCAAATGAGAATTGAGCTTGAGCGAAAGGACACTTGAACACTTGTCACGATAGCTTCGCTGCGGCGGCGAGTGGGGAGGCATCTTGTCCACGTGGGTTACCGGGGGCCACGACACCGCCTTGTTTTGCTTCCAAACACGAAGAGATCCTTATTTTTTGTTTGAGATATGGATTTTGGAGAAGGATGCCGAGATGAAAAGATGGACAGAAATGAAGAGCAAATTGGAGAGATCTGGAAAGGCATCAGTGAAAGAAGAATGACAAATCGACGTCAGCAGAAGGAGTGGGATGAACCACATTGGACTCGTTCTGCGAGGGGGCGGTTTGTTGAAGAAGGTCATGGAAGGCAGAACGGAACGGGAGAGGAATTGGAGCAAAGCTGGAGGACTGGGATGTCGGAGGAGTTTAAGGAAGGGTCACTTGTGGAAGTGAAGAGAAGGGCAGAGAACAGTGAAGGATGATTGATCATGGGTGGCAGCCAAAGACCTGCCCTCAAGGCAGAGTACCAGAGGCAAATAAGGACACTTCATCCAGTCCGAAACGTAACGTAACATGCAGGTCGTGAACTTTAACATGTGCAAGTATTGTTTTTTTTTTCAATTGTCTTTTTTTTCTCTGTGGTCATTAAGGCCCCCCACCCACCACAAGCTCCTAATGACCAGCCCCCACTGGGAAATAACAGTAATACAAATCTAATTGCAGTAGGGGGAGCAGTGGCATTGTGGTCAACACGCTGCGTGAAAGCATCCCCAGGTTCATAACAATTCCGTGAATGTATGGTGAACATCTACAGCCCCCCCCCTCCACGACCCCTCCTCACTTGTTCCTAACATTAACTGACTGGTCTGGTGAAATACGGTAACACAAATCTCTGCATGATATGCATCCCATTCTCTTTGGTTCGTTCGGTAAAAGTCACGTAGGTAGAAAAATAAAATAAAACAAAAAATAACGCGATTATTTTTTGTTTTATTTTATTTTTATTTTATTTATTTTTATTTCTACATACGTGACTTTACCGAAATAACCAAACAGTATAGATTCCTGCAGTCACGAAAGTTTCAAATCAAGATACATCTCATTGCCAATCCACTGCTGGAAGAAGGCCCTCCCCACGCTCTCATCACCTGTGCAGGTTTTTTGTACCATACTATACTACGGGTTCGTGAAGTGGGGGAAAACCCAGGACCAGTTCGGATATCGCTCGCCAGCCACGTCAGCCGTGGCCGCTAATCGAAAACGCGTTGCGCTAACCACTGCGCCACCGCTCCACCAAATATTATTATGAATAATATAGCACTGTGTATAAAGCGTGTGCAAATCACTCTGGTTAATTCACCGTTGAATTGCATGCGTTTCACCGCAGATGCGTTTGACGACACGGTGGTGCGGCACCAGATCAAATACCTGGGTCTCGTGGAGAGCGTGCGTGTCCGGAGGGCAGGCTTCGCATACCGCCGCAAGTACCACTTCTTTTTACAGAGGTACTGCCGGGTGCCCGTGTGTGAAAATAATCATCGTCGTCGGCATTATCCTTAGGTTTTTTCGGTAAAGTCACGTAGATAAAAAATTTAAATTAATAAAAGTAAAAATAAAATAAAAATCACGACGTTTCGGAGGCAACACAAGCTTCCGTCTTCAGGTGGAACCGTCACAGCACGATAGCTGTATCAAGTAAGAGCTACTTGATACAGCTATCGTGCTGTGACGAAACGTCGTGATTTTTATTTTATTTTACTTTTATTAATTTTAATTTTTTATCTACGTGACTTTACCGAAAAAACCTAAGAATATGAATCCTTGCAGTCACGAAATCTTCAAATCTAGAAGTCGTCATTTTCATTATTATCAGATCATCATCCATCCCTGAACCGCAGTACTCATGGGGTTGCCGTCGCCGATGCCTCGGCTGTCAACTTTCATGACTCTTTCCCTTCGCAGTCATTGTCAGTTGTTGCACTGGCGTCTTATCAGTGCGTGTTGTCACATTTGTCATCCAATTAGTCTCGGATCGTCTTCAACTTTTTCCTTCGGCCATGCCACATGAGATGATGGCGGTTATGATGTTGGATCCCCCCCCCCCACCCACCCACTTCTGCGATGTGTCCATCGACAGTACCTCGTTTCGGTGATTTCAGCTCACATCCACTTTGATCTGTACGACATATCAGGATGAGGATAATGCTGGTGGTAACTGTAGAACGCAGCATAGCTGAGGGAATGTGTCGGTGAATTTACTCGCTTATTTTACATTATAAGTAGGTGGCCGCCGCATTTCTACCAACAAGTCCGGAGCATATCCCAAAAGCAATTGAATCCCTGTGTTGCAATTACGCATTTTGCTTTGATGGTATTTTTAAATCCTTTATATTAAGTTCACTTGCTTGCTTGCTTGCGCGCTTACGACCGTGCAAATCTTTCGGTCGTTTTTTAACCCACTTCCCGTGATCCAATCGAGCTGACATTTTGCACACAGACTCGTTGTGCGTGACAATTTATTTTCGTGAAAAATGTTTCCAAAATTTGACACTTTTTAGGAAATTGTTTTATTTATTTAATTACCAATTGCTTAATGGTGGCAGGCAATCATCTGACCCATAGGTGGCAGCCATCTCAAGCCAGAGGAGGAGAGGACTCTAGCCGCCACGCATATAAAGGATTTATAGTGAAAAACTTTGTTTTTACGGGTAAATTTTTTACGCAGCGACTACAGCGATCGCTACCCGCCATATCAAAAGGGGCATTCATGGTGTTGGTGAATTGCTGATGACTCCTTCACAATCGTTGGCTCTCGACGTGCTATACGCCTCTGGTAAGTTTGTGACTAACTCAGAATCTTCCCCTTGGGCGCGTCAAGTCAGAGCAGAAACAGCGGAGTCTACATCGGCATTGGCGGGGTTACGGAAAAATGTTCTCAACCACAGTGGCATGCTTCTGTGTATGCTTGTGTATGCAAACACACGCGCACCCACCGCAACCCGGGGGAGAGTGCCAGGGCTGTTTGTGCTTATGTCTGTTTTCCAGTCTTCCTTTCCTCGTCAGGTCAGTCAATATCACCTTATTTAAACAGGAGATGAAATTGAGGCACGTGAAACAGCGTTGCCTCTTTTGCTTGGGCGATCTGGGTGAAATCATAACCTAAATGCGACCCACTCAGTTCACAATTTCACGGGGCAAGTGAGAAGCATTTACGGTCTTAATTTAAAAAAAACATGTTTGTCACCGGCGATTATGAATTTAATTATCCACGGGTCATTATAGCGTGTGTTTTTAGATGTGTATACACTCATTGGAATACAGGTTTGTTTGTGTTTTATTCCTGCTACTGACCAGTAACACGACAGACGTATATCTACCAGGATAAACAAGTGTAACATATTATTTGGGTCTTTTGGTAAAGTCACGTAGATAGAACAATAAAATAATAAAAATTAAAATAAAGTGAATAAAAATAGAAAATTATAAAAACATCACGACGTTTCCCCCCTACCCCCTCTCGAAACTTCGTGATATTTTATTATTATTTTTATAATTGTATTGTTCTATCTACGTGACTTTACCGAAAGACCCAAAGAATATGAATTCCTGCAGTGACGAAAGCTTTAAGTCAAGATTTAAGTGTAACATAAGCATAACAAAAATCACAATCCCTTTAGAAAGGATGTACAAATCCATACTTTCTTTTCTTTGCAAACGTTTCTAGGTTTACACTTTTCCAGGCAAGAATTATTAATATTTCATGCTGCCTCTGTGGTACGGTATTTTCTGGTTATTAATGTGGATTTTTAAACAGGCTGTCACATTTGTTTAGCATATTAATTTTGAAGCCATTTGTTGACACTTTAGATATTTTGTTAAATGGCCCATTTCTAGTATCTTCTCGATTATTATTTTCATTATATGGGGATGAACTTTAGTGAGCTCCACAAAAAAGGCAGTAACATATTATCTCTTTCAAAAGGCCTGGAGACACGCACGATAGCATAGTGGTGAAAAAAAAGAAAAAAAATGAAAAAAATATATATGACCCCTGCCAAATCTCATACAGCGTCTTTGGGGGTTTGAGCACCTGCGCAGAGCAGCGGAGAAGGCATCGTCAGTGCAATAAAAGAACAGAGATTGCCTCCAGCCTTTCAGAGCCACCACAGATATTACGTGAAGATCATAAACTCCACGATACTTTTACAATATTTCTTAAAACAATGGTTCACAGTTCCTTTCTCCTCAGATATGTTGTACAATCACAAGGTCTGGTATGTATGGTATTACATTCACCTGTTATCCGGGTTGCTCATCTGACCCAAAAATAAGCCCGGGGACAGGGGGGCCATGTGATGCTTCTGGTGAGGTTGAGCTTCCAGAACAGTGATTTACACCGCAAAGGAAAGTCGACTAATTCTAGATTTGAAGCTTTCGTGACTGCAAGGATTCATATTCTTGGGTTTTTTCGGTAAAGTCACGTAGGTAAAAAATATTTGATACAGCAAGCGTGCTGTGACGGTTCCACCTGAAGACGGAAGCTTGTGTTGCCTCCGAAACGCTGTGATTTTTATTTTATTTTTTATTTTACTTTTATTAATTTAAATTTAAAAAATTTACCTACGTGACTTTACCGAAAAAACCCAAGAATATGAAAGTCGACTAGTCTGTGCCCATGGGATATTTTGTGGTGCAGCGCACAACTCAGCACCTCCAGAATGATAGAATATTCACAAAATGTGTTATATACAGGGTGTTTTAAAAAGATGAACCAATTTTCAAAGTAGTATATTTCACGATGGCACCATGTTACAATTACACAAAAAGTTACAAACGGTTTAATGAGTTATCAAGTTTTAGTAACCATTTTATAAATGCTCTATGTGCCCTCCACCTGCTGTACGGACAACATCGAGACGATAGCTGAATTCGTCCCAAACGCATCTCAAAGTGTCTTTTTCCACTGAAGTCACCGCTGCCATGATTCTGTTTTTGAGGTCATCCAGATTAGTCGCTAATGGTGGCACAAAAACACGGTCTTTGACGTATCCCCACAAGAAAAAGTCGCAAGGGTGTGATGAAACGCACGCTGCACCGCAATAACGGATTCAGTTTTGCTGAACTGCAGAACGCAAAACGCCTTGTGTGTTGCGGGGTCGCCATCTTGTGAATCACTGAGGCTAGGGGCTGTTTGTACGCTGGGAGAGGCATCGAGCGGTCATCATTTGAAACTCTATGCCCCACCCTCTCTATGCCCCGAACTTTCAAGTGGTAAGAGTTTCATTCATGGGCGGTTCGTGGTTGCAGAGATAGAGCGATTTCAAATCGGGTCCATGTATTTCAAACACCCTGTATACAACTTCGATAACTGTATTGCCTTCATTATTGGAACATTATACGGCAACTGTCTACACACCGAATATTTCAGAATAGTTGCCTCTCGGAATTTCACTACGGTTGAACAGTGGAAAGAAGACATTATTGCAATGGAAATGGTGCAAGCTTAAATCTCGATCAGGGTCGACTCAACACTTCATCATTGAGGCTGATAAACATGAGTGACAGTGTGGGATATCAAGAGTGATTTTCATGTGTACAGCCTCAGCCCTGGCAGACGAATGCACTGAGTATACGAGTGTCGTTCCATACTTGTTTGACAAGGAATCCCCTTCATCTTCAGTCTAATGTATTCCTCTTTGTACTGATTATTTATTACAATAACGTAACAATGCCAACTATTTCACTGGAAAAGCGGCACTCACTCTCAAAACTGCTTTTCAGGAACGTCCTGCATTGGGATGTTTTGGAATGGGGGAGTAAACTGGAGTACCTGGAGAAAATTCACGCATACAGGGACGTGGCACTCAAAAGCTAAACGCATGTCGATTCAATAATCTCCACCACGCAGCCCCATGTCCACAACACCTGGCATGCCCCTTGCTGGGCACCCTTCCAAGTTTTTGCCAGGCCCAAAATATCTGCTTAGCTTTGTGAGATCCTCAGAGGTCAGTAGTGTTGAGGATCCATGTTATTTATATGGGATTATTATATTGTGTTTCTGTTATACAGGGTGCGTCAAAATTTTTTGAACACTTCTGAGAATTTCCAACAATACCACAAAAAATGTGCTGCCTCCGGGCTCTGGAGACCACTTGGAGAAGATTCCAGGCACGCGTTGACAATGCTGGTGAACAAGTGGAGACCCTTTGACTTTTTGAAGCTATTAACATTTACATTTGTTATCATTTCGATTTAAAGCTTTCGTGACTGCAGGGATTCATCTTCTTGGTTCTTTCGGTTTTATTATGTTTTATTTTTATTATTTTATTACTTCCCTTCTACGTGACTTTACCGAAAGAACCAAGAAGATGAATCCCTGCAGTCACGAAAGCTTTAAATTGAAATCTTTCGGTAAAGTCACGTAGAATGGAAATAATAAAATAATAAAAATAAAACATAATAAAATAATTTTCACGACGTTTCGGCCACAACGCAAGTAGCCGTCCTCAGGTGGAGAGCAGGTCTGCCCTCCATCCCAGCTTAAATTGTCGCTCCAAGCCTGGAGTGTGTCATTCAGACTCTGTCTACTCGACAGACATGCTCTCCACCTGAGGACGGCTGCTTGCGTTGTGGCCGAAACGTCGTGAGAATTATTTTATAATGTTTATTTTTATTATTTTATTATTTCCATTCTACGTGACTTTACCGAAATAATCAAGAAGATGTGTTATCATGTTACAGTGTATTATCCGTTATGTTTCCATTACGAACGACAGTCCCATATAAGTGTCAAAAACATTGTAAGCATCCTGTATAAGAATGCACTGTCGTGGCAATCCCAGATGGCGACATGGGGTTCGGATATACAGCAGGGTACATTTTGCTATCCAGGTTCCTTTCGATCTTAAAGGTGCATTGAAAAATTATAATACTCCTATTGATGCTCCTGCTGTTGTGGAGTGGCTCATGCAGCCAGCTATGGCTGCAAGGTTTTGGTAGTACATGTTTATGCCATTTATTGTGAAAATTCCGTCACAGTTCCTATGATTGCTTTTTCATTGCTTTCATGGCTTTATTTTGGTGATTTCGAAAAGTGTATTGGTTTAGCCATGTTTGTTTGTTGTAGTACAGAGTTAGACTGATGGCCTTAATCTAAGTTGTCTTATGGTTGTTGTTGTTTGACTTGCATCCCACTGGGATTTTTGCACACAGTGTTGGTGTACGGTGTTTTTTTTCTGCAATATTTTGCTGTCTTTTCTTGGATTTTCTGTTTGCACTTAGTCACATATTAACTTTAAGATGTTTTTTGTTCATGTTTTTGTTTTTTGTTTGTTGCGGTTGCACCCGATTCAAGAGCCGAATGGCTCACAGGGCTATACCAAATAAATGAACTTGAACTTGATCTCCCAGATACAAGTCGCTCTGTCCGGAGACGTGGCCGCACTGGAGAGGCTTGCCGGCAGAGGGCGTGGCCAAGCTCGTGAAGTACATTGGATACAAACCAGAAGACTACAAAATGGGAAGGTAGTTTTTGGAAACTTGTCATCGTCAAACTCAAGTGGATTAATGTCAGATTTTTTTTTCCAGTTGCGTACAACATCTCCGCATGCTCGCGCATTACAGACAATCACAGACGACCGTTTTTGTTGTTGTTGAAGCTGCTCTGCACAAAATTGGGCAAATGGAAAAGCTCGTGTTGTGGTGACGTTACGTGAACATTTAGCACCGACACCTTAGTAAGGAGTGGCGCCGACGTTCATGTACTGCACGATGAGGCTGACAGCCTGAATTCCATTCCAGACTCACGGCTAACATCAGTGGCAAGTGACATCTAAACCATTGCTTGGCCACTCGCCTTCACTGACCCGTCAATAACCAGCGCACAGCATGGGGACGCTTTCATCCAGCAGTGGATTTCCAACACGCTGATATTATTTGGATTCTTTCTAAGAAGGTGCACGTATTGTCCACTTGCTCCATCTTCAAAAATCCTCTGCAGCGATCACTGTAGGCATTGTGCTGCCACCTCCTGGATAAAAACGGAAACCCCTTTAACTCATTCGAGATTTGAAGCTTTCGTGACTGCAAGGATTCATACTCTTAGTTTTTTCGGTAAAGTCACGTAGGTAAAAAATGAAATTAAAATTAATAAAAATAAAATAATAAAATCACGACGTTTCGGAGGCAACACAAGTCTCCATGTCCACGTACACTTGCACCCCGTGCTCTCTTTTAGCCCCCCCCTTCCAATACGTCATCATGTGCACCAACAGGGACTTGCGCACAAACACGTCCACGTCGACGTCTACGTGCACCTCGTGCTCTCTTTTAGCCCCGCCCCCCCCCCTCCCGATACGTTCCATTCATTGGCTACCACATTCTGATAAGCCCCCCCCTCTCCTCCCCCTTAACTTGTATTTAAGAACTTGCATCTTGGAATCCCTGCCTCACTTGATACAGCAAATCTGGCTGTGACGGTCCCCTTTAACTCAACCAAACGTCCTGCCAGCCAGCCAGGCAAGCCACGTGGCATATACATAGAGCGCGAGACTCGGGGCCAAGATGTCTGTAGCACACGCGACAATGTGTGATCCACCCTGTGGTTTAGTTGCATTGGATGTGCGCACGTCCTTTTTGCGATGATGTTGATAGGTCAAGCATCCCATTGGAGACAAAGTGGTCGATTCGAGCGTAAATAGAAAAGCAGTGCAATTTACATATTTGTACGATTATATGCAGATTTGTGTCTTGTTCCCACTCACAAATTTGGTTGAAATTTCTTTTCTTACGAGCACATGATTTAGAGCCGCAATATCGCATGACATTGTGGTATTTTTTTGGTCTTGCAGAAAATGTCTCTTCTAGGTCCGTGCAATCCCCACGACTGGAGGTCTGCCGTGTTAAAGAGACTTTATATCTAAATGTAGGGCTCATTTGAAGTAATCTATACGAGTGCTGACTTACGTAAAATGTATTATCATTCAAATCTCGTAAAAGTTTTCGGGTTGTGCTCTGTTGTTCGGCGTGACGTCGCTCCGCGTAGCGGGAGCTTCTTCAGGATCTGTGGGGAATTTAACTTCTCAACTCAGGTAAACTTTTTTTTTTCTGTTGCAGGACTAAAATCTTCATCCGTCACGCCAAGATTGTTTTTGCTACAGAGGAGGCATTTGAAAAAAAGAAACAGATTTTAGGTAACATCGAATTCACTCGAATCCAGCCACTGCACTATCACATGTTCAGGGTGGCCATGATTCTACATCATTCATAACTGCACGTGTGGATATTGAGTGATCATCAACGGCACACTACAACACTGGATATGGATGCGTGTTGAACTTCTTTCGCGCAGGGTGAAGCCAACCGCGCTAATCGGAGGTGCAGGGGAAGGACAACAAACACTAAACACAAAAAGCAATTCTAAACAGATGTTGGTTGAATTTGTCAAATCTTGAGATGCCGTTTTCGCCAATGCCATGGCATACATGAGGATAAACTATTAATCCCCACCACTGTGTGTGAGTTTGTGTGTTTTATAGACATAGCTCAAAATGCTGTCTAATCATAGTTATTTAATAATGGATGATACCTCTATGTAAAACCTATGTTTTCACGATGCATATATTTAATCCATTCATTTCACGACTATGAATGTTTTTTTACAATCATGTGAATGTTACATTGAAGTTAACGTAAAAATAATGAATGCCCCCACCTCTTGACAATTTCTCAATCCACTGGGAGGTGGTTTAATCGATTCCTACTTTTTATATAAATGCTATTTTCCTATCATCTACAGTAGGGGTGGGGAACGTCCGGCCCGCGGGCCGTGTAAGGCCCGCGAAATCATTCGGTGTGGCCCTGCCAAGGCAACCGCAGGCGGGACTCGAAATTCAATAAATCTAGGAGCAAACCTGGAAAAGCAGTTGCGAGTAGCAACATCATCAATACCCAGCTAACATCACACGTCTCACCAAAGAGAAGCAGTTCCAGCCATCGCATTAGGGGTGAGTTAATTCAATGTTTGACCAAATATAACGGGCTAATTTTTAAGTTGATAATTTTGTATGGCCCGCGAATGATGTTATAAATATCCAAATGGCCCTTGGCAGAAAAAAGGTTCCCCACCCTTGCCCTACAGCCACACGTGATCAATTAGTCATGGCATTTCTTATTAACACACGTGGCATTGCTTACACACACGTAACATAATTCTACACTGAATGGGCAAAAAAAACTTTCTTTAATGTTATTCCCGCATTGTAATAGACGAAATAATGAGGACCGGTTATGGAAATGAGACTCAAACACCGTGTGTTGATTAAAGGCCTTAATTAATTCAGGCAGTGGCTTAGTTCTAATGAGATTTAAATACCATCACTCTCTTGTTGAGCCTTCAAGCAGTAGTGACAGTGCCTGGAGGTGTGTGTTCAATTGCCGACAACGTGTTTGTTGTTTTGTGTTGGATATTTCTACCTTATTTGACATTTCTGGCATACAGTTGGCCCTTTAGCCGCTAGAAAAGTAAATGGCGCTTACGGATTAGCCCCCAACGTACACCTCCGTAACAATCCGATGCATGTCTGATAGTTGTGAACCTGTGTATCGCCATGGGTGTTTCTTACTCTTAGTTCTTTCGGTAAAGTCACGTAGGTAAAAAATGAAATTAAAATTAATAAAAAATAAAACAATAAAATCACGACGTTTCGGAGGCAACACAAGCCTCCGTTTTCAGGTGAAACTGTCACAGCAAAATATCTGTATCAAGTGAGAGAAATTCCAAGAAACAGATATTTTGCTGTGACAGTTTCACCTGAAGACGGAGGCTTGTGTTGCCTCCGAAACGTCGTGATTTTATTGTTTTATTTTTTATTAATTTTAATTTCATTTTTTACCTACGTGACTTTAACGAAAGAACTAAGAGTATGAATCCTTGCAGTCACGAACGCTTCAATTCTAGAATGGGTGTTTCTTTCAGCAAAATATTACGTGGAAAGAGGGGGGGGTCCTAATTCTGAAATGTCACAACATTGGCTATTCCCGAGTCACTTCTTCCCCTATATCACAGTGTTTAGGGTCACGTTGTATGCACTGCCTGTGCAAAATCAGACTCCTTGCATAGGCGGAGTTTGACTTCTATATTACGCGGGTGCATATGATTAATATATATTTAAAACAATCTTAATTGTAAACTACTGAAAATAAATTAATTAAGGTGTCCAGTTTGAAAGGGGCATTGCCCCCCACTGCCCCCCCCCCCCCCACAAACTCCGACCATAACTAACACCAACACCAATCTCTGGCCATGTCTAGGTAGCTCGATTGACAACCAGTTATGCTCCTGTAAAAATGACCAAATCATCCTGAACGGAGTCGATTTCATCAACTCTATAAAAAGCTAAGCAGGTTTGAGCCTGGATCGGCATCAGATGGGAGAGTGCCTGGCAATAACAGGCATCGCAGGTTCGGGCAGTAAGGTGGCTGGGATATGCCAATGAATTCATGAATCTCTCTGTGTGGAGCTGTGAGTCCTTCTTTCTCGTTTGAGTGGTGGGTTTTCTCCATGTGCCTAAACGCTCGTTAACAGGCATTGGCCAAACATTGCCATGCAGGACCATCCTGAGAAAAATAGGTCCTTCTATGGGCATCATGGGTAAATAAATTACATTATTTTTACAGTATAAGCTGGATATAAGCACACCTTATATAAGCACCGTTGTCATATAAGGGGAGGCAAAGGGCAACTTCTGATACAAGCACACTACTGCGTATATAAGCAACACGCGGCCTTGCTTCCAAGAGGTTGTGCTTATGCCCTTATTATGATACAGTATAATAAAACATTCCCTCTTGAGCACACCTGTCGCAGGCATATGATCGCAACTGCACTCGAGTGGTCGGCGTGGAGATGATGCGCGTGTTGTACTGCCGCATCTTGCCTGCGTAGCCGTGTCGCTGTTTTGCCTTTTCAGCGGCCAAGATTCAGGCACGCTACAAGGGTCACTGCCAACGAGTGGAGTTCAAGAAAACAAGAGGCGCAGGTTGTAACAGTGCTGCTGTTAAATTTCGATTTAAAGCTTTTGTGACTGCAGGGATTCATCTTCTTGGATCTTTCGGTAAAGTCACGTAGAAGGGAAATAAGAAAAAAAGAAAAATGATTATATAATTTTATTTTATTTGTTTATTTTATTTTATTATTTTATTATAATATTTTATTATAATATTATGTTATATTATTATGTTATTTTATTATATTATTATATAATATTATTATATTATATTAATACATTATTTTATTATGTTTTATTTTATTATTTCCATTCTACGTGACTTTACCGAAAGAGCCAAGAAGATGAAGCGCTGCTGTTGTTGGGAGTGGCGTTTTTTGTTTTGTTTTGCTTCGCCGTGATGCGTGTTTTCTCGAAGTTGTTCTCAAGTTGCTCTGAACGACACTCGTTGACGAGTCTCACAATCGCGCACTTCGGCTGCTGTGCCGTCAAAAAAAAACATCCTGGGAAAAAAGTGAATGGCTTTCAAAATGAATTTCAAATGTCTGCACGTGCCTAGCCTTTGTAGAATCCTGACGAGACAACTCGATGGGAATTGATGCAAGAAGAGGTTTTTCCCCCATTTTATCTGGCAACAAAACAGGTGTTATGTTGTTAAAACACCAAACTGAAACCTTTTACAAGGGATCATGTCTGCATTAACAACAATACTTGTGGTCAGAATGGAAACAAAAAACGTACTCTGATAATAAATGCATTGTCCTTGAAACTGATTGGTCCACACCAGAGACAGCTTTCTTTTGAGCCTAGTCTCAAAACGGTGTTAGACCAGAGGACGCCAAAAGGCCAATCAGTTTCAAAGACAACGCATATATTATCAGAGTATGTTTTTTGTTTGCATTCTGACCACAAGTATTGTGGTTAATGCAGACATGATTCCTTGTAAAAGGTTTCAGTTAGGTGTTTTAACATCTCAAAACCTGTTTTGTTGCCAGAAAAAAGGGGAAAACTTATTCTCATATTTTGGTACTAGCAAACGAGGTCCCATGATGTAATTGATGCAGTCAGGCTTGGCTCTCACAAACCCAAGCCGATTTTGTTTTAATAGAAACAAATTTATCGTTCAAAAATGGAACGGCTACGTTGAAATCACATAACATGAAAGCATACAGTTTTTCTAGAGAACTCACTCTACATTAGTTGCACATCTAGCAGTCGCGTACAACTGTCTTCGCTGTGTTTGTCCCTACCTGATGACGGACGCTTGTGTTGCGTCCGAAACGTCGTGATTTAATTTAGTTGTTTTCATTTTTATTTTATTTTTTACCTACGTGACTTTACCGAATAAAACCAAAAGAGTATGGATTATTGTAGTCACGAAAACTTCTAATCTAGAATTACAATTTTCATTTTCAAGCTTTCCTTTGTGTGACTTACGAAATGAAAAGTCGCAGACTCTGTAAGCGCTCCTCGTGCGCCGTTAATGAATTGGATCGGCGCAGCAATGCTGCTTATTACAACAAAGGATCGCATTTAATTTCAAAATATACACCCACACAAACGCTCGCATCTGTTCACAGCTGTCAAGCTGGCGGCTCGCTGGAAAGGACACATGGTGAGAAAGATGATTGCGAAGCGCAAATGGGCTGCAGAGGTGATTAGGAAGTATGTGCATACAGACGCGTCGCATTGCACTGCTGTACGTCTCACACTCGTAACCCGAACCGCAGTTGACACCTTCTTCCCATGATACACACACTTCTTAATATCGTTACGGTGCCGTGCATATAATCTTCACGATTTGTGGCACTCCTCGCTGTCTGTGATCTCTGCATTCGTAACATTATCACCATGGCATGCTCTACTATCCGTTATGGTATCGCATGTGTATATCATTGTATTAATTACATGACGGTGATGTTTCTTATTGTCTTCAATAATCGTTACCGTAATAATTTATCGTCGTTATTGTTACCATATGGCATTTTATATATATACATATTTTTTTAAAAATAAGTGTTACGATTGGTTAGAGTTGTAACGATTCACCACTCACACTGAAGATGCCGTGGATTTTGTCGCAATTCTTTTTTTTTTACATTGGTGAATTATAATGGTCACGAGCGTGACGTGTATGAAGTTAGCTTCTGAACCGATGTTGCTCGATGAATAGATGCTTTAACACCTGCAATAATAATCGCTGCTTGAAAAAAGAATAGATGTTCCATGCCGACGTCAGACAAATGTGCTTCCCAGGTGTTTGTTTTATATGGTTTGTAACCCAGTAACCTGAGCGTCGTTTCTGCTCACGGCCGACATGAGTGGCTGCGCCTCTATCTTCAGGAGCACCTTATTCATGAGCGTACGTGCATCTCTGCAGCTTTGTTCAGGGTTTTAGAAATCGCCACAAGCCTCGATCGGAACAAAACGAGGAATACTTTGTGGGTGTGCGCGTCATGTACCTCATGTATCTCAAAAAGAACCTGCCCAAGTCCGTTCTGGACAAGTCCTGGCCTGAACACCCCACGGCCCTCAAAGAGGTACAAACGATTCACTTCATTCTCACCTGCACCGTGAATGCCGTATTCGCTGCAGCATTGAGGCACTACCTCAGCCCTCTAGCCTCGAGCGTATTACACCGTGGGGAGGAAATGATCACGGTTAAGGCATGAGCCGTTGTAGAGGCGGTGCTTAAGTGTCATTACCAAAGCAGCCGTGCGCCGTGAAGTCGAATGCCCTCTGGGCAACCGGCGCCGTTCGCTGGCCAAGCCACAGAACACTGCACCTGAGATTTAAAAAACCCTGAGCTTTTAGTTCTCGCAAGACTTCGGCAATAGCACAAAGGGGGGTCCAAGAAAACGAACTCATCCGTGTGAATGGTTCCACGGCACCTTGTCATGATTGTTGTGAATGCATTTGAAGATCGATCTTTGTTGATCGGCGAATTGCGACCGCACCCTGCAACCCAGCTGCGGCCACGGGTGGGTCCCCAGGCAACATTCACCCGGTGGGAGGTCGCCGTTTCTCCACTGCTACCCTCCATGGCCAGGAACTTCCTCCCCCAAGTCCGTGCTATTGACTCTCTCTGCCCCTTATTAGAGTCTCGGCACAAAACCCCTCCTCTGCTCCGTTACTGACTTTCAGTTTTTCTCAAGGGGGATAAATAAATGCATAAACCTCCTTTCCCCACAGTCACTGGCGGAGCCAGTGAGGGGGGGGGACAAGTGGCCCCCCAATGATCCGATCGAAATCCCTAATTTCGATCGGATCATTGGGATTTATTAGGAATAAATCGGCATTTTGCGACCCCCACTGCCACTGTGTCGCATATTATTATGTGCCAGGGACTCTATGAGATGATAGGTCAATAGTCTGAGTCCATAATTGGCAATAATAAAGCAGTTATAAGTGACTCACAGAATTGTGCGCAGTTGCGTATACAGTATACGACTTCCCTGAAGGCATTCACCTTCAGCGAGCGCGATGCCGATCACACAACGCGGTTCGAATTCGACCCTCGATCGATGGCTGCGCCATCGCCGCACACGCGTCGAATAAAAAGCAAGGCACAAGTCCTTACTTACTAACAACTCCTCTATCGTGTTTCATTGCTGGAGGGGTTGGCCCCCCTACCTGAAAATCCTGGCTCCGCCATTGCCCACAGTACTTCCCATGATCCCATTGCTTTGCGAATCATCTTGAAAATGCATCGCCATGTACAAGCTACATAAGTCAATTGTATAAAGCTGCGCCAAGAGGCACGCAACTTGCATGTATTGCATATTCACTGAACGGTATTTAATGACGATCGGATGTTTAAATTCACTGCAATCTGCCGTGCCATTAACATCACAGTCGGTCGTCAGATCTCCTCGTCAACTCGTCCTCATGCGGTTGAGTTTACTCGAAAGCGAGGTGCAGGTGTCAAAACGTCGCGTTGATTTTTTTTTTGCCTAAACATATACATGCACGATAATTGGTTTTTTACCCTTCTATCTGGCAACAAAACTGACACCTTTTTACAAGGAGTCATGTTTGCATAGACCACAATACCTGCAGTCATAATGCAAACAAAAAACATAACTCTGATAATGTATGCACCGTCCTTGAAGTTGATTGGTCCACACCCGTTGTGCGCCTTTTGGCGTCATCTGGTCCAACCCATGTGAGACGAGGCTCTAAGGAAAGCTGTCTCGGGTGTGGACCAATCAACTTCAAGGACAGTGCACATTATCAGAGTTATGTTTTTTGTTTGCATTATGACTGCAGGTATTGTGGTCTATGCAAACATGACTCCTTGTAAAAAGGTGTCAGTTTTGTTGCCAGATAGAAGGGTAAAAAACCAATTATTATATTTTTACTGGCAAATGAGGTTCCAATGATATACATGCACGTATATTTCGCTTTTATGGATTTTCAATTTCAGACCTCGGATCTGCTCAAGAAGCTGTGCATGAGAAACATGGTGTTCCGATACTGCAGGCGGCTCCCCAGTGAGCATCGCTGCCAGGTGACAGGTGCCACGATGCTCGCGAATCCGAGGAGTGTTGGAACGAGTGGTCCATTAGTCGACCACGCATTGTCCATCAACTTGTTACTTTTTGTGGTCAATTACTTGGAACCTGATTCAAAATGTCACCTCCCCCCTCTCCACGACACTTCCTGGTCCATCAGCCAATGGGTATTCAGCTTGAGCAATGTGTTTATTCCCAGCTGCGTTAATTTAAATAAAAAATTGAGGGCCGGTTTTGGACTTTGGGAGTTTCATCAGCAGGGCTTGGCCTCTGAAATAAATGCTACTCGGTGGCATACTGTTACGAGGCAAGAGCCCTGTTTTATTTGTGGTAAAATAGAGCCTCGTCTTTGTTTATTATTCAATTATACACAATCCACTACAAAAATCGCACGTTACAATTTGTACAGTGTTGGTGTGCCCCAGTGTTCATTAAAACCTTTTGTCTAGAACGTCAGGAGACTCAGCGACTGTTGTTTAACAGGCCACACACTGCTGATGAGGCTTAGCAAGTTGAAACTGTTCCGGAGTTCACTATGATGTTCAAAACAACATTAAAAAACTATATTTGTTATCAATAATTTCCAAATCGTTGTGCTAATTATCTTGTGCATTGGGTCATAGGTCAGTGCATGCTATCAGTATGTTGTAAACCAGTTGGCTAAAAATACATCTTTTATGATTGATTGCACAAATCAAGATTCAAAATAAATCTATTCGATACTTTCAATTGCCATTTTATCTGCGAAGCGTAACATTAAAGCTCACCGCGTACCTCAAGAGCAAGTGGATGTAATGGGCTGTCAACAATAATCCAGTTAGTGCGTTATCTATGACAAGGGGAGCTTTGACACAAATTGGTACTAATTGGTATGGAAAGTAAAATTCAATAACCCTTATATATGTCGCATGAGTCTGATTACAAGGATACCTTGGGCAATTATTTAAGGTGGGCTTTGATCAAAAGTAGAATTGAGAGGCTAACGAGAACAGGTTTCAGAGTTTTTTTTAATACATATATTTTAAATTGAGTTTTTTAAATATATGTAATGAAAAGCAAATGTGCCCATAAGAACGTTTTCCATTAGCGCAAATCACCTGCTGTGATATATCGAACGGACACATGAACTGAAACTACAATATGCTTTTAATGACCACAGTTGGAGCAGAAGCTGGTGGCAAGCCAGATCTTCAAGGGCCACAAGGATGGATTTCCCCAAAGCATTCCCACACCATTTGTGGACACACGACTCAGTAAGCCTTCACAACATCCAAACCGGTACAGGTGTAATAATACTCTGGAGACAGCTTGTGGAATCGGTCCTTTTATTTACTTATCTCAGTTCACAAGCACTCCCCGTTGCTGGCAGGCAACGGGAAGTGGGCAGACAGCTCGCAAGAGACGCACCGCCACGTGGCACTCGGAGCCTCGCTCGTGCGTGACCCCTCTCTCTCTTCGTTCCTTGTCTGACCACGTGTCCCTCGGCTCTTCCCTTATTTAATGCCTGGGTCACGTGGTACGCTCCAGCCAATCCTTAATAGCCTGCGCTGAATGTTCCAGATTCCCCCATCAACTCCCGGGACCACGCCCCTGACTTGTCTTCCCATTGGCTGAGGCCAAGACCAGCAGAACCAATCACCCTAGCTGACATCCCTCGATCACGCCAGGGCCATGCTCCCATTGGCTGTAGAGCAGGACCGGCAGAGCCGATCACCACGTGAGCCGGACATAGGCTCTCATTACACAGGTATTAGATTGACCGTACCGAATATAGTGACCACTAGTAGCTGCAAAGGTTATATGAACTAATCACGTAGAAAATATCTGTGATGTTTCACATTTCAAGTATGCTTTATACTCTTCCCCATACCAATAAAACGGTGAATAATGCGAACAAGACTTTGAAAATATTGTGCAGCTGAATTAAAAAAATACAAATTAAATTCTACTCAAAACCAAAGCATGTCCTCGAATTCAATTATAATTGAGGTGCTCATCGCCACTGAATTTCAGCGTTGCCTCCTCCTTCCAGGATTCCAAGAACACAGGATGAGATGTTACTATCCTTTGTGCAAGCACTTCCAAGAGTTCATGAACAGTGAGCCTGGTGAAATTTGGGGAGCGCATCGTCAGTAGTGTACCTTTGGTTCCTAGGGTGTTTCGGCCTTTCACACTATACACCCTCCCCAAAGGCGGCCAGCGACAGGGTGATCAATCCTACGCTTGCGTCCCATTCTCAATTAGTCATAGGAGTTGCCTTGTTGTTGATAGCCAACATCGAACGTGTAACATCAGAGGCCTTATTTTCTTTGCTGTGGTTTTCACACCTGATGATGATTGCTTGTGTTGCAATCGAAACATCGTGACAATTTTATTGTTTTATTTGTATTACTTTATTATTTCCCTTCTACGTGACTTTACCGAAAGAACCAAGAATATGAATCCATGCAGTCACGAAAGCTTTAAATCGAAATCAGAGGCCTTGATAGAGTAGATCTCATGACAAATTACAGTCATAGGGTTGATCATTACATTTTTTGTGTAATCAATCATAAAATACATATGCATATTGCGACTCGTTTTAACCAAATTTACCAAACCCGCATCGACCAGTGTGGTGAAGTATGGTCAAACAAGTCCCATATACTGCATCCGCTCCCATTCGAACGTCGTGTGAGATTCGAACGTTCTTGCTGAGTTCCATTATCACATACGTGTCAACCCCACCAAATGAAGTGATCGGCTGACGATATAATTAAGCTCTTTTTTTTTTTACCACAAACCGTTTTTCAAAACTCATCAGACCACTTTTGTAAGACGTTTGAAACAAAAAATGTTGACGCCATTTTTGTGTTGGATATCAGTGTGCGGTGAAAGGGTAACATAATTGATAGCCAACTGCCTAAAATGTTCAGATTGGCAAGTATTAAGTGTCGATTTCATTACTTGGATCAATCCACAGCTGGATGAAGGTCTGCCCCAGCAGTCACCATTTCTCACAATGATCCTGCAATGTAATCACCTGGCACCTGCACCCAAGCCGACTATAATTATATACTGTACTTGTGTCTTCATGTCCTATCTTATAGGTAACTCAACCATCAATAAAGTTGTCCTGCAAGCAGTGGGCCAAGAGAGGATAAAGGTATGTAGTGCCGTAAGCAGATCATCCCTACTTGAAACCAGCCTAGCAGTGGAAATATCGAGTGAGAAATCAAGGACTGGTGAAAACTCATTGGCATTACTATTTTTCTTTATTTTTTACCGAGATATATAACTCTTTTTCAGAAGTCACCTGGCCACAAATGAAAGCTCAACGAAGTGGCTTATCACGTGGAAATGTATAGCAATCAAATATTCTAAATGCATGTTTCTAAATGTGGATGAGAATAACCAGAGGACCTGGAGAAAAAAAATCAACAGGACCATGGGGAGAGAGACACACAAACTCCAAATGTACAGCAGGCGTAGGGGTCGGGATCGGGATCGAACCCACGACCTATTGTACACCAGGCGAGGGCGTTAACATCTCACCACCGTGGCACCCAGTGAATTCAGGGAAGTTCACATTAAGCCCTTGGATTGGTGGTGGATGCTGGGGGCATGGGGAAGAAGTGTCCTTGCTCATGATTGAGCCTTTCTAACTGGGCTGGCCTACTTTTACTCCTATAAGCAGAGTGCAAATTGGACTCTGAGGATAGCTTTACCAGATTTCTAGAGAAAAAAAGAAAATAGAATGCTTTATAAAGGTAAAAATTGTATGTTGAAAGGTCATTTTTGTGTTGTCGATACGCAGTACGCCTGTCCTGTGATGAAATACGACCGGCGAGGGTTCAAGCCAAGGACTCGCCAAATGTTGCTTACACAGGGCTGTGTGTACATCGTGGAAGAATCCAAGATCAAACAGACAATACCTTACACCAACTTGAAGGGTAAACCTGTTGAATATATAAATCGTGATTTTAACACAAATGTCCTGTAATGATTTTAAAGTAGATAAATATAGGATTGTAAATCACTCCAGAGTGATCAAGTGAAGTAATGAAGTTTTTCATTTAAATAATTGCTGGGTGCATTGTTAATGAAAACAATTGTAACCCTTTTCTTCCAATTTCTATGGCCAGGTCCTTCTGCTAGCATTGGAATTAGAAATTAGTTACAGGGCTGCACATTTACATTTTTCATAGTAATCCACAAAATAAATACTTCTTGGCATGAATTGGAATGTTTTGTTTAAGTGACAAACCTCACTATTTGGCTGTGTCAGGTGGTGGCGGGTTTAACGCCACATTCATATTTACACGATCTAACCCAAAAAACCTCTATGATGGATAATATTTGTTGCGAAAGCCTACGTGTTAAACTGATAAATACGTCTATGATTATTACGTGACTTTACCGAAAGACCCAAGAATATGAATTGCTGCAGTCACGAAAGCTTTAAGTCAACGTCTATGATTATTAAATATGTCCATTAACAATTTAGCTGGTTATTACACCGATTTGCCCGCCACTAACCTGTTGAATACTCATATACGATATGAGCAATATTATATATGAAAAGCCCACAGTCCGAGAGGCAACTAAATATGTTATTTTATGCGGAGAAACTTACAGAAGTATATTGATTTTATTACTCGCAATGTTCCACAAGAGCTCAAAATGAATAAAAATTTTTTACGAATTTTCTACCATGAAAACACATGGCCTGAGCTTTCTGAATTATAGAATTGTATATTTATTATTATTATATGCTGGACGGTAGTGAAGCACGCCTGTAATCACGCACTGAAAGCAATGGTTGGTGGATCACGCAAATTGTTGTAAAACCCCCTTCCTATGGGCGTTGAAGAGGCACTAAGAGCAGGCAATACAGCAAAGTGCGGACTAATTATCTGTCCCTTCTGTATGGGATAGAGTGTTGCTCACTAGCACGTGTGGGTTTTCTCTGGGTTGCCCAGTCAGTTGGATGTAAAAATGTAAATACATAAAGGACTGCAGAGCTTGGGCAGTATCCAGGCTCACCGCTTGGATGCTGTCTTCCAGCTAGGCTGTGGTTCGTCAGCTATTGTGAGTTGTCATTTGCACAAACGATGCTTCATAACACTTGACATTATTAAATGTCTCGACTTAAAGCTTTCGTGACTGCAGGAATACATATTCTATGGGTCTTTCGGTAAAGCCACGTAGATAAAAAAAATGTATCACAACGTTTCGATCGCAACACAAGCAATCGTCTTCAGGTGAAAAAAAGGATTGCTTGTGTTGCGATCAAAACGTCGTGATATTTGTATTATTTTTCTATCTACGTGGCTTTATCGAAAGACCCATAGAATATGATGATGTCATTGGGAGCAATCTTTACACAAACTGTTTATTGCTTGATAAGGATACATGGATTGCTTGATTTCAGCTCGAGTAGAGCCGTGAGCGTTATATTGTGACAACAAAGTTCCCATGTTGCCCTTTCTCCCTTTGCTTTACGGAAGATGTGTCATGCAGTTCACTGAGCGATGGCTTCTTCATCTTGCACATGTCATCGGAGGACAAAAGACACAAGGTGGTGATTCCTCACTGCCAATTGTCCGGTGAAAAAACCAGTGTTTGGGTGCTGTAACATAATTAACCCTTTGCGTTTAAACGAGGGTTTGTTAGCATCATTTTGGTTACGTTGCCGTTAACCGAATGGATATAATCGGTCATCGGGTTTGCCGCACCCGTACAAATGTTCATAGCGACAAAGGTAATATGTAACTAAGGGATACACGGAGGGAGCTGCCGTGGTGAAATGGTTAGCAAACTGGACTTGCAATCCAGAGGTCACGGCAGTTCAAACAACGGGGGCATTTATTAACACCCCCCCCCCACTACTACCCCCCCTGTCCAACAAGCAGTATAATGGATACTTAACAGTTAATTCTAGATTTGAAGCTTTCGTGACTGTAAGAATTCATATTCTTGGGTTGTTTTCGGTAAAGTCACGTAGGTAAAAAATTAAAACAAAAATTAATAAAAGTAAAATAAAAATCACGACGTTTCGGAGGCAACACAAGCTTCCGTCTTCAGGTGGAACCGTCACAGCTCGATAGCTGTATCAAGTAAGAGAAATTCCAAGAAAACAGTCCAGCTATCGTGCTGTGGCGGTTCCACCTGAAGACGGAAGCTTGTGTTGCCTCCGAAACGTCGTGATTTTTATTTTACTTTTATTAATTTTAGTTTAAAATTTTTACCTACGTGACTTTACCGAAAAAACCCAAGAATACTTAACAGTTAGTCTATTGGCAGGTTGCATTAAGTGGGGCAAAGTGTTGGTACACCCACCTCTTCCAACATGTCTGGTACCTGTGGAAGAATAGAATGTGTACTCTTTAGAACTGCCTCTAGTGGAAGCCCTTCCACCACCGGTGGCATGAGAAAGCAATTTCAGGGCTGCACCTTTACCCTCTTACCTGAACTGAGAAGAGTTATTGAGACTGCTGCAGGTGCTTGTGAGACGGCTGTCGCTAGCCAATCAGAGTCCGCGCACGCACGCCGTGCCGTCTGTATGTTAGTGCGTGCCAATTGGTGGATTCATTCCTACAATTCCACAGGAAATGGTTACCGGTTCCTGACATTTGGAACCTGTAATCGATACTTTGAGAGGTTCGTGTTTTTTTTACAGTTGTTATCTCACGAAACTAATTTAGATGCATGAGTTGCCCTTAACAAGTGGATCCTCAGAGCGCCGTGAATATAAACTAAACTGTTTTTTTTTATTTAAAGGAGGAAAATAAGTGAGAAGTAACCAGGGAGATAGAGACTAAAGAGACAGGTAGAGAACTAGATAGAGAGAGGAGGCCTTGTTATCAAGCTGGTGGGGGTCTTCAGCCAGGACTTAAACGCCTCCATTGGGATGGAATCCCAGAGCCTGGGCACTGTGCTGACAAAAGCCTTGGTGGTCACCCCAGGTCACACTGGGTAAGACACGATGAGTGGAACTCGGAGATCTCAATGGAGTGTGCGGATAAAGCAACTGCTGAATAGATGGTGGAGCAAGCCCATTAAAATCCTTGAGCAGCCAGCCACAGTTTAAATGCGGAGTGCTGTAGACGGTCATACGATGTCATGCGATGTGCGGCGTTATGCATCTCGACTGCTTTGTCCATACCTGAACACGTTTTTTTGGAGTCTGAAGTAAAGTACAGTGTGCGAACTGTCAAAGTTGACGTTGAGCATGCTGTGACTGTATGCTTGTGTTTTTCAGGGTGACATGATTCTGCAAAGCAATTACGTGTTTGAGACTTTGACCAAACTCGCACTTCTCGCCAATAAAGCCACATGCGTAAACATTTGCTCAGGAAGGTAGGGTGAAAACTTGCGTGCCGTTGTATTGAGCATATTAATGTGCGTGTGTTTATTTACATCTATTGCAACTATCCCACTTGTGTAACGGATAATTTGCGACATCATGAAAGAGTGAGCGCCCCAGTAGAATTTTTTCAGTTACCAACGTAACATTGCACACTGGGTATAATGACTGAGCTCGCGAGTACCTTCTACAACTCCTTGAAAAAAACATCTGAGAAGAGAATGGGTGAATTCAAATTTCCTTGCCTCAATATTTCAACGTTAAAGGGGTTCCTGGGCATAAAGGTGAGCACAACTGGGCTTGCAATCTTAGAGGTCGCCATTTCAATCTCCAGGTATGGCAGTGGAAGCAATCAGGGTCACGTTTCCTAAATCCGCCCCCCGGCCCACCCACCCACCCACCTGTCTCTGGCCGGCCAGCAGTCCAAAAAATATTCACCACATTTGGCCGATCGGCAGGTCCTGTGCGATGGGCGTAGAGCGCGGTTACTCCCACCTCTTCCAAGATACCTGCGGATTAACACCGTTGGCTACATATGGTGCGAAAGCAGTTTAACATACATCCACGTGGCTAGCATTGAAGAGAAGGCCAAATGCCCTCAAAGAGGGGCTCTTGAGGGCACCATGTAGTGAAGGTTGCTCTGCCAACAGTAGCGTGAATACTCAATTAGCAGGGCTATATATTTACCTTTGAATGTTAATGCATCGTCTATGTATTGACTTTAAGACTTTGTATTCTTGGTTCTTTCGGTAAAGTCACGTAGAAGGGAAATAATAAAATAATAAAAATATAAAACAATACAATTCTCACGACGTTTCGACTGCAACACAAGCAATCATCATACTGTGGATTTCACACCTGATGATTGCTTGTGTTGCAGTCGAAACGTCGTGAAAATTTAATAGTTTTATATTTTATTATTTCCCTTCTACGTGACTTTACCGAAAGAACCAAGAATATGAATCCCTGCAGTCACGAAAGATTTAAATAACAATGTAAGACTTTGTTTTAAAAAAAAGAACTTGTGTTTTATTTTACAGCATCACCTTCATTGGGCCTCAAGGCAAGGAAGGCAGTGTTGATTTTTCTACAGGGCCTCAACACCTTGTGTTTAAAGACAAACGTGGACATCTTTCTGTGGTAAGAAATATCGTCTGAATTGTTGTTATTTCAATACTTTTCAGTCGATAAATGGGTCAAAATCAGTGGAATTGGCACAATGGTGAATTAATGGTATTTTTTGGGACAGTCATTGCTTGTAAAACACGTGATGGTATTTGCAGTTGCAGAAAATGCACTTTTTTCTCACAAATATCTGACATTTATGATTCAATAGCTAGATGTGCATTTATATTTATACATATAAATAAAAACCTGATATCTCAAAGCCAGCTATTATCTTAAAATGGCATAGGTGATGTCAAACCTGATATCATGACAAAGAAGTGTTATTCTAAACATGATTGTACTTTCTATGGCTCTGGCAGGTGGTTCCCAAGCTCAGCTGAACAATCTTCCTGATAACAAAAAACCCTCATGTTGTACATTCAGCGCTGTACACGAAAAGCAGTCGGACTGGATTTTTACATTTTACATTATTTTCCCATGAGATGCAACGCTTTGCCTCTTTGTATTTGCAAACCTCCAATGTGTGCGCCTAATTAATTTTTCGCACACACTCAACCGTTGCTTTTGGAGCATTATGGGGAAAGAAAATATAAGCAAAACTCTGTTCCGTGTCTTCATGTGTAAATATGAAAATGTTTTCATCCATCAGTTTTCCAGACCGATGCTGTCAAGCAGCATGTGCTTACACATGCAAAACCTCGAGCAGTTTCGAACTTCTGGGTCTCATCAGCAGAGCTATGATTGTTAAACATTGTTTTGGATTACCAGATGTTATTGGTGAGATCACTACATGTAATTGTATGTTAGATTGTCACAGTATGTAGAGTGAGCGGTACGTTTTCTGTTTTGAGTTGTATTCAAATGTGTAAATTTCTTTTCTGCTCTTCTATAGGCCAAACAAGCCACACGTGCATGTGATAGACCACTCACTTATGCTTTCCAGTAATTAAATATGAACTGAAAATGGTTGATTGGTATTTTAAATTGTAACGTTATATATTTTTACACGTAATACTTTGTACATATTGTCCTGTATATTTTTTCTCATTAGAACTGTATATGTGTAAGCACACTTTGTATATGCGAGTCATTCGAAAAAATATCGTACTACATACTTCCGTTGTGGTCATTTGTGAATGTAAAAAAACTGCG
This sequence comes from Lethenteron reissneri, assembly GCF_015708825.2. NCBI lineage: Eukaryota > Metazoa > Chordata > Hyperoartia > Petromyzontiformes > Petromyzontidae > Lethenteron > Lethenteron reissneri. The sequence continues at coordinate 8,290,855 of NC_083805.1, forward strand.
ATAATATTCAGTATATTAACTGTTCGCTAAATTGTTTGATAATTGTAGATTTTGCAAATGTTGAAGTCATGTATGAAATATAATTGTAATTTGGCAACGGTGTTTGTTTAGAAAACGTATAAATATAATTATTGGGAACACTTCAGATTTAACCCAGCAAATATTTGTTTAGACCTTGTCATTATTTAACATTTAGTCACATTGGTCTATGTATTATTGTTTATTATTGTGTGTTAGTGTGAATTATTGTGCGCAAAGACAACCAAAGTGACTTCCACTTAGGGGTGAATAAAAAAAAACAGACAAGCAGTAGCTCCTTGGAATGTATTTTTATTATTATTAAATCTTACACAGTTTTAATTGCACACACAGGAATATTGCTGACAAACTGATCGTGATGGGACCATATTAGTAGTGTTTACCGTTTTTCACAAAACTAATTATTTATACGTCAAAGGCATAACATAATTAATGTGAAACAATAAAATCACCTTGGTAAATACTAAAACAACTTGACATTCATTATTTTCTCAGTTTTTTCAACAACAGCAATGTGAGTCGTGATGCATAGCATCGTTACATTGGCGTGTGGTTGTGCGAATCATTTTACGGGACTAATCACTCGCCTTTATCAATGTCCCATACGTTCGTGACAGAGCGTGGGATTTGCTCTTCAATAATAAAACTGCCTTTGATCGGGACATCATTGCAAGGCGGTCACAAACGGGAGTGAGGACCGTGCTTCTTCTCCAGTGCTATCTGACGAAAGATGTTTGCCAGCTCCAGGGCACAGCCCCAGTGGATTGTCACCCCATAGCCACCGTGGCCGTAGTTGTGAATAATCTGAAAAACAAAAACACAGAAATGTCAGGACAGACTCAGGCGCGGTTCGTCCACTCGGGGTGTTGGGGCGCCGTGCCCCACCAAGCAAATGGAGATGGGAAAATATTTTTCTAATAAAAAAAAAACTTTTTAAGAATTATTTTGTCGTGTTTTTTTAATTAATGATTATTACAACATTTTAAGTTGTTTGTATTAGAAACCGCTGCAAGAACACAGTCTGACGTGTGCCTCGGCGAGGTCTCGGGGCGGCTGTGAAGGCGTGTCCGAGTGAGAGATATCCCTTCACTCATTGAGAGCAACTTCGCATTGTAGCCACGCCGTTTGAGACCCATTCAGGGCGGTGAAAAAGGTGCCCGTGGCTGCAATGACGATCTTCTTGGTTCTTTCGGTAAAGTCACGTAGAATTGAAATAATAAAAATAAAATATAATAAAATAATTCTCACGACGTTTCGGCCACAACGCAAGTAGCCGTCCTCAGGTGGAGAACAGGTCTGTCGAGGAGACTCAGGTGGAGAACAGGTCTGTCGAAGAGACTCTGTCTCCTCGACAGACTACTTGCGTTGTGGCCGAAACGTCTTGAGAATTATTTTATTGTTTTATTTTTATTATTTTATTATTTCAATTCTACGTGACTTTACCGAAAGAACCAAGAAGATGAATCCCTGCAGTCACGAAAGCTTTTAATAGAAATGCAATGACGATGTCACAACGCTAGGTTGCAGTGTGCAAATATAGCAGGGCACGGCTCTAGGAGGTTGTGTAGTGTGGACTTTGAGGGTCGTGGGGACAGCATTTTAGTGCGTATAAATGCCTACCGTTGGTAGATAAGACAGTTACATCACTTTCACGCGAAGGCCAATAACATGACGAGATTTTTCTTAATCAGACCACCATATTTTCAGAGGTCACTCACAACAGCCCCACCTAGTGGCAATGTCACGAGCCGCCACCGGACAGACAACCTCGTAGAACTGACAGCTGTGCATGTATAGTGCATTTTACAGTTCACTTTTTATGCAGCTACAACTCGTATGCATGTAAGTATATTGAACTTCTATCGCGCCGTACGTAGCCAACTGTGTTAATCAGAGGTGCACATGAAGCAAAACTTGGTGCAAAGTGAAATGTAAAAATGGACAGCATTGATGTTTCGAGTGACAGCGTCTATATTTTGTAATGAGAGCAGCAACATTTGTATCATTCACGTACATTTTTTGAATGCTCAAAGATTAAACCTGCATTGCCTCGAACCACGCGTCTTGAGTGCGTAACTGCGTTGCTACCCACTGAGTTGGCTGCTATATTGGGCTGGAGGTCCGAATTCTTCAGGCCAATTTCTATTTTTTATAGACACGGGGTATGGCCTGAATTCCAAAAGCAGAATTTAGGTTGAGCACGGAAACAAACGCTTCAATCAAAAATGTTGGGAGATGGTGGGAACATTCATCCTCCCTCCTTCCTCCTCCTTTCTTCTCCTTAAAATCACCTTGTAATATTGTCAGCCAGTGCAGTATTGATCGCATACGAACAAACATTTCTGGAAAAGTCTATTTCCAGGAAAAACACAAATCAATTCTTTAGCGATAAGTATCTCAGAAAATTATGGAAATACCATATTATTAACCAACTTGAGTTCATTGAATCGAGTTGGAGGAAAAGTCAGGCCAATTAGATTACCTTGGAGTCAACTTCATTTGGCTGTTCATGGAAAAAAACAAAACATTGCGATAAGTGGAAAACACTATTAGGACATATAATAGCCCTCCGATTGTATCAAATTAGGATGACTTTGGGAGGTCCTCATTGCAGTAGTGGATAGTCAATAATAATAATGATACTTGCATTTTTCATAACATAATTCATGAGAATTGCATTCCATAACGCTGTACATTTATTTTATATCAGGACGAAATCCTATCTCCAGAAAAAGCGCCCTCCCAGGTCTTCATCCAATTAACCGCATCACCCACTACCCACGGCATTTTATATAATTAATCTGTCAGTTCGGAACACCTACCAGCGTGCAAAAATGTGATGAAATTGTAATTGTCATCACGAGTGAGTTTATTATAATAAAAAAATTTTTTACAAAACTGTAGTTCATTACTAACGTGTTGGATTTTTTTAAAGAAAGTAACATGGCCGTTTTTTCCCCCTCTTCCTTTAATTGTGAAACGCAACTTCACCTCGGATTGTACAGCTCCTCCTTGCCTGAGGCTTTCTCGCTCCAGGCGAATTGCATGCCTGGCTGGCCGCAGTCCAGCCCATTCTTCCACGAGGCGAGCTTTCTGAAAAGTCAAATAAATGACCGTTTTAAGCCAGCAAACGTGTCTGCTCACTGTCAAGCTTAAAGCCGATGGGTTTGTCATCACAGACTTTTTTTTTGCTGTAGTTCTACGCTCGTTATTTTTTTTTACCTGTTGTTGGCTGTCCTTATAGTATGCACATTGATGGCAAAATGTTACACTCTCTAAAATAAAGGCATAACATGTGAAGGTGCAGCCCTGCAATTGATTGCTCACATCACTACTGGCAGAAAGGAAGTATTAAAGAACCCCTCTTCCATGCTGGCCAGACGGTTTTGAAACATTGGTTAGTATCCACACTTCCGTATTTCATACTGCATTTTAACTATGCACACGCTTCTGTTTCATATAAAAACTCCCAGCACTGGCTCTACAAATGTTTGATTTAGTTTCAAAGTAAGACGACAGCGCGAGGCGGAACAGTCATTTTAAAATCCTTTATATTAAGTTCGCTTGCTTGCTTACGACCGTGCAAATCTTTCGGTCGTTTTTTAACCCACTTCCAGTGATCCAATCGAGCTGACATTTTCCACACAGACTCGTTGTGCGTGACAATTAATGTTCGTAAAAAAATGTTTCCAAAATTGTACACTTTTTAGGACAAAAATATTATATTTAATTACCAATTGCTTAATGGTGCAATGCAATCATCTGACCCATAGGTGGCAGCCATCTCAAGCCAGAGGACGAGGGGACTCTAGCCGCCACGCATATAAATGATTTATAGTGAAAAACTTTGTTTTTACGGGTTATACTTGTTTTTTATCGAAATATAGCTGTGTACAAAATCTATGAATTCATATAAACCGCGTTATCTCAATTATAACACAATCTCCCCCACCCCTCCCCGTCCCATATGTTAAAGCAAAAGGTGGGGGTGCATGATGTGTGTCTTGTTTGACGAGATCTGTTTCACTTTTTTTTAACACCGGGTATAAGTTTCGGGTGCCTCTTTTATTCAAGTGTATCTTATAATCAGAAGAATATGGAACTAATGACTGGCAACAATCATTCTAAAGGTGTAAAGGCCACGCGACACAAGAAAGGACGTTTCCAACTCACGCTCAGGCTTGGCACGAGGTTGCAGCAGCCCTCCCAGATATTGGCTCTGTCTTTCTTGTCGATGCCTTGATTCCAGTTCCCCACCTGAAAGCAGCCACCCAAGGCAACCACGCCAGAGCTCCTGGATGGCACAAGTCACGAGAGCACTCTATGTAATTGGCAAGCTTTGGGCAAAAAAAACAATGTGCAGAAACGTAAGTTGTATCCGTGTCATGATATTGGCGTTAACTTACCCTGGCAAGATGTAGGGAGTTTCATACACGCCTTTATTTGTGTCGTGGGTGACGATGAAATGTTTAATCCACGGAGCAAAGACCTTTTGACGTGAAACGAACACAGTGCATTTTGACTATTAGGAATCCATTTTATAAATGCTGTTTTAGAGAATAGTATAGACCGAAACATACTCTCAAGCAATCAAATTTGTACCATCAGACATTACATTTCACGATTCTTCGCCCACTTTCATGAATTGCATGCAATCTACCACGTGTTGACAAATCTGTAGGACTATAATGAGTTTTGAAATTGCCTTCAAGAAAAGTAGCAGGTAATTGTCCACAGCAGAAAGAAACAATTGGAACCAATTTGTCTATTTCATCCGTACCTTTCACCCCTCCGGTTGATCCTCCCACACTCGATTGTCAGATCATTTTTAAATCAATGTACAGCATATTCACCTTCCCGTGTCTTGGCACGTATGTTTTTTTTTTGTCCACCTGTAAAATGTGTGGCGACGTCATTCATCGTGTTCTGTCTGCGCCTTTGCCAGGCGACCCTGTTCATTGATTCATTGTCTTCCCTGTCCCTCAGTGTCCCCTGCCTTTTGTGGATGTCGAGCTCCGTGTGTCCGTACCTTCATCAGCTGCCCCCGAGCGGGCTGGAGAAGGGGGTCGGGCTGTAGGTCTCCTGCCCACACGCCGGTGCAGTTCAGGATCACTTCGTAGCTCGCGCTCAGCTGTTATTAGAGCCACGCAATTGACAATTGCCGATTCATGCACACGACAAATAGTTGCAACGTAAAAAAAAAATGTGTTCAGTTTATCATGAAACAAGGGTACGATATTCTTGAAAATGAAATATTACCATTTGATAAAATTACTCATCGTGTGCCTAAACTACTCATGATGTGCAAGGTAAACGCTTGTACAAGTGGCTTTTTAATTTGTTTGGCTAATTTGGGTGGTGGAGCGAGGGTTACACAACAACAACTTGGCAGGATCTTTTAAGTATTCTGACACAAATCTTAATTTTGTTTTATTTTGTTCAATGCCTTATGAAACACAAGTGGGCAATAAGAGCATTTGTATGTGTATGATATTTCAGTGGGTCACTTGCATTGAGTTAATTTGACGTTTGCGGAATTATTTACTGCATGAAGGTGCCCTGCTGCGTTGTGTGTTTGCTATGTTAGATTGGTTTTATTTATTTGAGCAGTAAGGGCCGACTAAGCTGCTCAGCTGTATTCCATGGGTGATACTGGCACAATACAGATGTTGTAAAATACAGATGTCAATTTAAATCGTGGTTACATAAGTCACAAAACTACACAAAAAGTATCTCTATGCGCTGTACATGTTACAAGAATTGTAAATGTTGTGGGTTACTCTCCAACACAACCGGTGTGCTGAACTAGTAACGAATTGGCATGTTTTGTTAACGTGACAAACCTTACTAATTGGCTGTGTCGGGTGGTGGCAGGTTGAACGACACATTTATATTTACACGATCTCACCCAAAAAAACACTATATTATGGAGGAATAGGGAACCGGTCGAAAACATTAAAGATAAAGACAGCAATACCCTGATTTATGCTGTCCCTTTGTACGTACTTTTCGCTATAACATACTCAAAGTATTGATTGATGCCCAATCCCGTGTTTACATACTGTGTGGTTACCTCGCCTTAACAGATTATTCGAACTCTACCATAAAGACCCACCCTTTTCTGTTTCGTTTCACAGCGACATGCATGTGCCACACGTGAGCGTCCCTGGCTAAAGTCGTCTCTTGCATGTGCACACGCACTTTATGAAGATATTTTCCCCACATACCGTAATTATAGAGACTATATTTATAAACGTCTAACGTATTTTTGTTTATATGGTAAACAACTAATGATAGGTATAGTATAAATAGACGAGGCAATAGAGCTTGATATATCTGTAATGTGAGGATATATCCGGGTAGTTGACGGATCACAACTCGTCACGATGATTGGCTCTGCCGGTCCTGGTCCATAGCCAATGGGGGAAGCCTAGGGGCGTGGCCCTGACGTAATAACATACGCTTACTTACTCTTAAGTTTTTTCGGTAAAGTCACGTAGGTAAAAAATTAAAATTAATAAAAGTAAAATAAAATAAAAATCACGCCGTTTCGGTTGTGTTGCCTCCGAAACGTCGTGATTTTTATTTTATTTTAATTTTACTTTTATTAATTTTAATTTTTTACCTACGTTACTTTACCGAAAAAACCTAAGAATATGAATCCTTGCAGTCACGAAAGCTTCAAACCTAGAAATACGCTTACTTTTCACACCCACGGTTGTACAGTATAGATGCGCAATGAGTTACTCGGAATCCTCTGTTTAGGTCTTGTACCAGGTTAGGATCGACCATCACATTTGTTTGTTGCTATTAAAGTACTTTCGATGTATGTTCTGGTTTTCAGGAATGCATCTTGGGCGTAGTCCCGGGGGTATGTCGGTATATATATACAGAGCGTGAAGACTTAATTCTTTTTACGAACAAAAAGAAAATGACGTGAATATTCGACTTGGCTTACCTCACTAAATGAGTGGATTTTCTTCTGAATAAACTGGACTCCATAACTTTTCAACCTAAGGGTTTGAAAAGGAAATATTTTAGTTAAATAAAATACGTTTTAGCATAATAATAATAATAATAGGGGTTTCCCCTTTTTTCTGGGAACAAAACTGAAACATTTTTACAAGGATTCATGTCTGCATTAACCACAATACTTGCAGTCAATTGTGGTTAATGCAGACATGAATCCTTGTACAAAGGTTTCAGTTATGTTGCCAGAAAAAAGGGGAAAAACCCTATTAATATATTTTGGTACTGGCAAAGGAGGTATAATGATACGTTTTAGCACTTATTTTCTCCCGAATGTACCGATTGTTGTTATACCACCGTGCAATGTCAGCTGCGAGCAGTTTTTTAATTCCATTATTTGTCGGGTTACAATTAAACATGTTAAGAAGGACACAGGAAAAGCTAAATTCCACATTTTTTCCAGAGATATTAAGATCGAGCATTGAACACCTTTGTTGATGGCATTTCCCAGACCTGTAAACTCTTGCTACATTTTAAAAGTACGGACATAACAACGTGATACATTTTCCAGCGAAGTGATCACTTTCCAAAATTGGACATGAATTTGCCCTTCATGCTTAATTTTTGTTTATTTAATGTTGGTCTTAATGCACGACTTAATGAGTGAAGGAGGGGGGTATTTCTCTACACTTAACAGCGCAAGATGTAAACCCGTTCAAGCATGAGTCACCTACTCTTAGTCACGTAGGTAACAAATAAAATTAAAAGTTAATAAAAGTAATAATGGAAATAAAATAAAATAATAAATCACGACGTTTCGGAGGCAACACAAGTCTCCGTCATCAGGTGGGACCGTCACAGCTAAAATTACTGAGTCACCTATCATGAAAAAGAACATTTAATGAAAGGACGAATGGCTTATTAACCTACCCACATTATGTCTCTCCCATGACGTCTGGCCAACGTGGAAGAATCGATAAATACCCCCTCGGGGGAGGGGGGAGGGGCTCTCGTGGAGCCCCTTCCATCAGCAGTGGCACGAGTAAGCAACTTGCAGCGCTGCACTTTTTAAATTCTTTATATTAAGTTCGCTTGCTTGCTTTGGACCGTGCAAATCTTTCGGTCGTTTTTTAACCCACTTCCCGTGATCCAATCGAGCTGACATTTTGCACACAGACTCGTTGTGCGTGACAATGAATTTTCGTGAAATTTTTTTTCCAAAATTTTACACTGTTTAGGGAATTTTTTTAAAATATTTATTTACCAATTGGTTAATGCTGGCACACAATCATCTGACCCATAGGTGGCAGCCATCTCAAGCCAGAGGACGAGAGAACTCTAGCCGCCCCGATGCCACGCATATAAAGGATTTATAGTGAAAAACTTTGTTTTTACGGGTTAATTTTTTTACCATTACACTGGTCAACAAAAAAAAAATTCTGGCCTGGACTTTTGCAGCTGTTTTAGACAAATTTCAGGGTGCTGATTCCAAATCTGATCTCAGATTTGCTCTATTACATCTCATTTTATGCTATCGGCATACCCCATTTTCATTGATTTTACCCGAAATTAACTCTGTCACTTATGATTGCAAGTTGTTGCGAGTCAGTGACTGCTTTAGTGTTAAAATATGGTGCTGTATTTTTAGGATAGTGTGTTTATAATATAATTTTATGTAGATATCCACATTTATTTAATATTTTTCTTCTTCAGTTTTTATTGAAAATGCAATATTTGATATCTCAAAAAGCTGATGTGATAGACAAAAACTGATGCCAGATTTGGAATCAGCACCCCAAAATTACATTAAAACTATTGGAATACCTTATGCCAGAAAGAGTGTGTTGACCAGTGTTACACTTCATAGGGACTGTGAATTTACTGGCCTGAAGCAAACCTGGTTTCCACTTACTTGTTCATCAGCCAGGGGAGGTATTTTTTGCATTCCAGCATTAATGTAGTGTTAAACCACCCGTAGCTGAAACGAGAGGCGAGACATGACACGATGGTGGTGGCGGTGCACGCCTCTGCTCCGGCACCGTGCAGGCAGCGAACATCGGTTGACCGCGTAAATGTTGTGAAACTCCCTTGCCGTGGGCGTCGAGGTCCCATACCCTGACTTTCCAGAAGACGATACAAGAAAGTGTTTTTTCAGAGTGCTCCGGTTTCCTCGCCCATGTAAACACTCATTCATTGGCCTGGAACACCTTAATATAAAGAGGACTGCAGAGCTGGGGGGGCGTCGAGGTCCCATACCCTGACTTTACAGAAGACGATACAAGAAAGTGTTTTTTAGAGCGCTCCGGTTTCCTCCCCCATGTAAACACTCATTAATTGGCCTGGAACACCTTAATATAAAGAGGACTGCAGAGCTGGGGGGGGGCGGATTTGGTGTCAGCTCACCGCCCTGCTACCTCTCCCACTTGTCTCTGATTTATCACACCTCTGAGTCGTTTTCTCTCTTGAAGAGTGAGCGAATACTGTGCAGCGGCGCGTTACAAGCTGGAATTATTATAATAAACAGAGCAGTGAGGTCACTGTCCTGGTAAGAATCATATGAGGCATAGTGCTCGACCAAAGTTCGGCAACCTGCCTCTCCGGAGCCGCTCTTGAAATATTGAGGGGTTTTTTGTTGTTACCGAATTCGTAAAAAATATCTTGTTATTTTGTTTGTTGACCCCTGACCATGAGAGTCCAGTTCACCATCGAAGTCCAGTTTACCATGGGGGTCCAGTTTACTATGAAAGTCCAGTTCACCATGAAAGTCCAGTTTACCATTGAAGTTTAGTTTACCTTGGAAGTCCAGTTTACCATGGAAGTCCAGTTTACCTTGGAAGTCCAGTTTACCATGAAAGTCAAGTTTACCACAGAAGTCCAGTTTACCTTGGAAGTCCAGTTTACCATGGAAGTCCTGTTTATCACCGAAGTCCAGTTTACCTTGGAAGTCCAGTTTACCATGGAAGTCCAGTTTACCGTGGGAGTCCAGTTTACCATGAAAGTCCAGTTTACCATGAAAGTCCAGTTTACCATGGAAGTCCAGTTTACCATGGAAGTCCAGTTTACCATGAAAGTCCAGTTTACCATGGAAGTCCAGTTTACCATGGAAGTCCAGTTTACCATGAAAGTCCAGTTTACCATGAAAGTCCAGTTTACCATGAAAGTCCAGTTTACCTTGGAAGTCCAGTTTACCATGAAAGTCAAGTTTACCACAGAAGTCCAGTTTACCTTGGAAGTCCAGTTTACCATGGAAGTCCTGTTTATCACCGAAGTCCAGTTTACCTTGGAAGTCCAGTTTACCATGGAAGTCCAGTTTACCGTGGGAGTCCAGTTTACCATGAAAGTCCAGTTTACCATGAAAGTCCAGTTTACCATGGAAGTCCAGTTTACCATGAAAGTCCAGTTTACCATGGAAGTCCAGTTTACCATGAAAGTCCAGTTTACCATGAAAGTCCAGTTTACCATGAAAGTCCAGTTTACCATGAAAGTCCAGTTTACCATGGAAGTCCAGTTTACCATGGAAGTCCAGTTTACCATGAAAGTCCAGTTTACCATGGAAGTCCAGTTTACCATGAAAGTCCAGTTTACCATGAAAGTCCAGTTTACCATGGAAGTCCAGTTTACCATGAAAGTCCAGTTTACCATGAAAGTCCAGTTTACCGTGGGAGTCCAGTTTACCATGAAAGTCCAGTTTACCATGGAAGTCCAGTTTACCATGGGCAGGAGCCGGCAACCTGTGGCTCCGGAGCCATGTGCGGCTCTTCAAGGACTGTTTTGTGACGTTTTCTTTTTTATTAAGGATCGTCTCAAAACAAAATGCACTGCGGCTCTTGAAATATTGAGGTTTATTTTTTTTTTTTACAGAATTCGAAAAAATGTCTGTTCTTGTAATTTTGGTTTGCCGATCCCTGTGGTACAACCCATTACATTCTACAGGTCAAAAAAGATAAAATACAAAAGAAACTGCACCTCCACCCTGGAAACATCTTCAGCTCGTCAATTGTGAGGTGCCTGAATCCCAAGACAATGTCCTTCCAGGCAGGATCCTAGTGATACAAGACGAGCATAAATGATTATATTTCGGCTTAAAACTGTCGTGACTGCAGGAATTCATATTCTTTGGTTCTTTCGGTAAAGTAATAATAAAACTAAATAAAGTGAATAAAAATAAAATGATAATAAAAACAAAAACCGCTAATGTAGACTGTAGCCTGGTTCTTAACCTCGGTGAGTGTACTGGCAGTCTATAATGTAGACTGTAGCCTGGTTCTTAACCTCGGTGAGTGACTGAGTGTACTGGCAGTTTATAATGTAGACTGTAGCCTGGTTTTTAAGCTTGGTGACCGTATTGGCAGTCTTAATAACCATTGCTACAGTCTACATTACAGACTGCCAGTACACTCACCAACCTTAATAACCAGGCTACAGTCTACATTATAGACTGCCAGTACACTCACTCTGATTAAGATACAGGCTACAGTCTACATTTTTTTCTATCTACGTGACTTTACTGAAAGAACCAAAGAATATGATTATATTTCGTGGCCTTGGACCAAACACATGTTAAAATTAGTTTGTGTGCACTAATAATCCAGCTACTGCAGTGATAGGAGGCCTCAATAATAAGTCGGAATTAAATTGGCAATTTTCCTGCTTCTGTGCGATTTGTAGTTGTCATTGTAAAGGGATAAATTATGACATTTTTAATCTGCGAAGTTGACAATGCATGCCAGTATAACAATTGTCACGTTCAGTATAAAATAATTGTTAAAAACTTTCAAGCATGATCTTGAAGTGCATTAATGGCATTAAGAATTCCCGTCTTGTATGGTACTGATTTGCTGCTGATTGGCTGTCATTATGTTAGTTTGTGTTTTGATGGCAAAATGTCACTTTAAAAAAGTAGAGTACTGCATATAAGGTAAAGGTGCCGCCCTGCAACTGCTAGCTCACATCACTGCTGGTGGAAGGGCCCGCACTAGAGAGAGGTCTAGAGAGCCTATTACATACAACATATACACATCTAAAAACATATATTATGACACATTCAATTGCATGCATCGTGAGCGTAGATAATTTAAATGACAGTAATTTATTAATTCGCGCATCGCTACAATCCCAATGATTAGTACCAGGTGTGATGACATACGTATCTATAATCTGGCACTTTTGAGGATGGGGTTGGTGAATGGTGCTGAGGTCATGTGCACGAGAGATCCATGTTGCAGGAGCAGTGATGCGCTTGTATAAATCAGTCGAGCAAGTGAATTGCTTAAGTATCTGCAGCAGAATAAAAACAATGTGATGTCCTTACTGGAACTGGGTTTTCAAACAGGTTGTAGCCAGACTGGAGGAAAAGGCCCATCTCGCTTGCTTCAGGAGAGTTGACCAAGCCCAAGAGATAGTCAAATGTATCTTTGTTCCATTTCCTGAAAAGGTAAAGATTATTATGGAAAATTACATACGAGTGAATGCAACATGAACAATCTATCAGGTATCCTTTTCTGAGACTAACAAAAAGCAATCTATAGAGTAATTTTCTTAACTGTGATCATCCCAGACCAATGCCTCAGCTCTCGGAGGGCTAGGCAGGGTTGAGCCTGGAGAATGCTTGGATTGGTGACAACCATGTGCGCCGGATACTCATAGGTGACTGCACGGCACAAAAATGCATTGTTGTACGGTACTTCTATGGACCCACATCTATGCCACTACATACCTTCACCAACTCCCACTCATCGGCATGGTGGAGTACGGTCAAATCAACCCTACGACCTGCACAGCGTGGGGAGGCCCTCATCCAGCAGTGGGTTGAGAAAGGGATGTATATTATTTGTATCATCCATACAATAATATTTAATAGATTCGTATTTGATCAAATGGCAGTCGAAGCTAATTCGGCTGCATTATGCATTTGTAATGCGCTACAACGCTTCACTTTATTTCATATAATAAGCTGACGACGGTGTGTTTCACCCACGTAAATATTCAATTTCGACCCGTGTAACGCCGTCATCGGCAAAACTTCTTGGCAAGTTTGCCGATGACAGCGGGCAAATTGGAAGAACAGAGCCACGGGGGCAGCCGCCGTTAACCCTGCGGCCCAGCACGGTCCACGGCGAAGAAGACGAGTTCGCGAATAACACGCTCGCCGACACACGACACATTTCTCCCGCACTGCGATCGGCGCAAGAGTCGTCAGGTGCGGCCACGTTGCTGCCATCGGCCGCAATTCACAGCAGTCGGGGGGGTCGGCGGTGAGCGGTGTGCGGTGCGACTCGTGTGTCCCAGCAGGCGCACTTTTCAGCGGGGGACATCTCGCCTAGGGCGTACGGCTGCCAGAACCCCGCCGAGCCGTCGCCCGTGGTGTGCGGGGAGAAGGCTTCAGCGTAGACGGTGATGTGGAGGTCGGGAGCCTCGTGCCGGTAGCGCTCGTAGATGGTCTGCGCCGACGAGAGTCCGATGACTCCCGCGCCCACCACGGCCACTCGCATCGTGGCCGGCCTCGGAGCGCGGGCGGATGTTCTCAAACGCTCACCTGTGATTTAAGAGATTAAATAAGTATAACCCGTAAAAACAAAGTTTTTCACTATAAATCCTTTATATGCGTGGCGGCTAGAGTCCTCTCGTCCTCTGGCTTGAGATGGCTGCCACCTATGGGTCAGATGATTGCCTGCCACCATTAAGCAATTGGTAATTAAATATTATTTATTTTTTCCTAAAAAGTGTAAAATTTTGAAAATAAATTGTCACGCACAACGAGTCTGTGTGCAAAATGTCAGTTCGATTAGATCACGGGAAGTGGGTTAAAAAACGACCGAAAGATTTGCACGGTCGTAAGCGCGCAAGCAAGCAAGCAAGTGAACTTAATATAAAGGATTTAAAAAATTTATATAAAATTTTCTGCTCAAATGTGCATTTTAGGCGGTGCTCGTGCCAGCCTCGGAGCGCGGGCGGATATTCTCAAACGTTCACCTGTGATTTAAAACATAAAAAAATTTATATAATTTTTTTTTGCTCAAATGTGCATTTTAGGCGGTGCTCATGGGATTGCCACCTGTTCAGTGCCGGATTATCCGAGTGGAAAAAGCAGTGGCGGGCCGGGTATTTTACGCCTAGGCCTTCAGTGCTCTCCTCACGCAATTAAAACAGCGATTGTGCGTCAAAAAAACCACAGGGCTACTAAGTAAAGGTGGAAAAAAAAACGATTATCATATTTTGGTGCTGGCAAAGGAGGTCCCTCACTGTTGTTGGGCTAAGTAAAAATCTAAATAAAAAATCTAAAGCACTACATCTAAAAACCTAAACGTCACGAAAGAAAGTTTCAATAAATCTTAGATGATGCTACATTACGTGCTAGCTAGTTTTACTTCATTTAGCTAACTGGCCCTCCGATCACGCCACACGAAAATGCTGACGTCGGCGGCTAGGCCAGCTAGAAGGCTCAGGCGTGTCAAAGAATACGCCCAGCATGGCAAACTCGAAATCTGATTGGTTAAAGAATATGCCAATCAACAACATCGTCCCCATTTGCTTCAACAGCAGACGGGATTCACTCGACATTCTGAAGGCCTCAAGGTAGAGTTTTCACCCAGTGACAGGACAGGTGGAAAATCTGATGGGATAAAAGATCTAATTTATACGAGCTGTACTGGAAGCAGCGCAACTGAGGGAGAGAGAGTAGCGATGAAATTACGTTAATAGACTGATGGGAACGAACTTTGTAAAATACGTAGAGCGTTAATGAAAATACATGTTAAATTATAAACATATAATTTTCTGATTCTGACAATCTCTAGGCCAGCAGAGAAGGCCTTGATGGCCCTGATGGTCCGCCTCTGCAAAAGTAGCTACATATGTAGCTACGGGCACGCACTTTCAAGGGCCCTGCGCTAAACGCTTTCAAGCTATAAATTCTGGTTTAGTGATTCTGCACTTGCTCTATTACTATAGTACTATACCGCCTTTAACTGTTATGAAAGACTGGGTGTTTATGGTCAGCGATTTGTCGTATTGTCTGGCTGTATAGCAAATGAAAACATACAATTACTTTACTATGCCAGTTAAAAATGTATGTTTTAATACTTGTGTGTTTTTTTATTTAGCGCCCTTTATAACACATGCTACAGGCCCCGCTCTAGCTTAATCCGGCACTGCAACTGTGTGCGGGGTTTGACCTCGGCAGTCTAGGGAAATGCCGTCTGATTTTTTAGGGGAGCATAAAACGATTTGTAGCAAGATCTGGTGGTATTGTGTTGAGCTTCATCACAGTATACTGCATAGTTGTGATATAACTAGGCTGAGTGAGAAATTCGTCCTAGTTTGGTCTGTCGAGGCGCTCTGCTCCTGCTTACAGCTCTCAGCCAGTGGTGGAAATTCTCCATTCCTGTGGCAGGGACGAGTCTCTTCAGAAGACAACCACTAATAACCTCCCTACAAAGTCGGACAATATTTTATAATTAGATGCATACACATGATAGGCTGAGTCAACTCACGACCAGGATTTGAACTCAACATTCTGATTGCGAGTTGCTCACCCTATGGCCGAGCCACCCGGCTTGGCAATAGTGCATCATCATTCATCACCGATGCATATAAATGCCCTTCAAAAATACCAATGAACAGGTTCATTTTCAAATATAAAGTGATTCTGGAACGTAAAGCAACTAAAAAACAAGACGGACAGTTAAAGGTGAAATCTTAAAGGCGCAGCCGTGCAATTGCTTGGCAATTCCATCACCCTTCAGATACGCCACATCGAGTCATCTTCCACATTGAGAAAACGCCTAAAGACACAATTCTTCTGGCGAGCCTTCGAGTGACACTGAACTGGGCTCCGCGCCTCCGAGGCGTCTCTCGAACGTCAGTCCGTTTGCCAAAATGGTGCGCGTCACAAGTTGTCTCGTCGTCAATAACAACATGGACACGGACAAGCAATAATTGGGACAAATTTTGAATTTGGGCAAGCAAGCATGGAGCGAGGATGCGCGGCTTTCAAGTATGTACAGACAATGAGTACAAGGGATCAGAGAACAAACACAAAATTAAGGACATCAGCATTTACCCCGAAGGAAAGGAGGTGAGCAGGACAGGTTGACGGGTGATGGATGAGACAGATGATGGAATAACAGGCCAAAGAGGGAAAAACACGCTCGATCGGACGCCCGTCGCGGATATGGGGCAATGAGATTGACGCCTCTGAAAAACGGATAATTTTTTTGCATCAAGTGACTGTGTGGGATACCGATGGCATTAGGGGTGGCCTTCATCCATCAACGGATAGATCATGGCTGGTGGAGAGCAAGACTACATGGTGCTGTTCGGACCATCAGTCGCTTGTCACATGCTGGGAATAACCTTCATGTGTCCTTGCATGTCCCCAGCTTCCAAAACAGCCTAAGCCGCTTTTAAAACCAAAGTTAACATCGCGTTATCCATTAACTACTTATTTCTCACTTCAAGGCATTGCAGATAATACACTGTATCGACGCAGAATATTTTAACCATTACTAACAGTGTTCTAAACCTACAGAGAAGTCAACCTGATAATAAAAAGTAATATTGAATTAATGGCCACACTGAGGTCAAACAATGGACACGTTTATCTAATCTACCCCTCGCCAAATGTTAACCCAGCAGTACAATGGGTTAGGCTATCGGCAGGTTTATGTGTGGTGGGGTAAAGTGTGGGCAATCCCACGTCTTCCAATGTATGTATGTTGAACTTCTTTCGCACCGTACGTAGCCAAGCGTGCTAATCGGAGGTGCGGGGGAAAGACACCAAACTGAACACAAAAATCAGTTCTAAAGAAATTAGTTTGCAACCTACATTTAAAAGTGCATAGCTCCAGTGGCTTCCTATCATCGGAAGGAAGAGCGTTCCTGACGGCCGCAGAAGGGCATCTGAAAGCGCGCGATGTGGTGAACGTCTTTGTTCGATGGCTAGCAGGTAAAAGCCGCTGCTGTGAGGATGAAAAGACGTCTTGCCCGAGTGGAAGAGTAGACCAAATGCCCTCCAGTGAGGTTCTCTAAAGCCCCCTCTACTAGTGGAAGGCCCTTATGCCAGCAGTGGCATGCATGACAATTTAATTGTAGGGCTGCATCACTACTTATACTGCAAAATAACATGGGGGGGAGGGGGAGAAGATATAAATAAAGGATGCTTTTTTATTCTCATGCTGTAACAGTTAACAATACGAGGTATTACTTGTTTTCGTGCCCTCGTGTACAAAGTGCCCCTTAGGCAGAGGTCGCAACCGGGTACCCGATACCCGTACCCTACCCGATACCTGGCTACCCGTACCCGGCCGGTTACGGGTAGCCGTTTGCGACCCTGGTGCGGCCGGGTACGGGTACGGGTAGACCGTGAGTCACTGGTGAGTCACCTTTTGTTACTCAATTTGGGTAGGGTACGGGTAGGGAACGGGTACCCGTACCCGGCCGGGTACCGGTACGGGTACCCATTTGCGACCCTGGTGCGGCCGGGTACGGGTACGGGTAAGGACTCAAAACCCGTTTGCGACCTCTGCCCTTAGGTCCCAGAAAAGGCCCTGTCTGTTGCACAGGTAGCCACTCATTTATTTCTGAGACAGGCACGAGCAAACTTAAACATGACCTCCGCCAACGCGTCTCGCTCGGTCATTTCACAATCTCGAAGATAATTAGCTTAATGGCCCTTACTCTTTCTGCTTGATGACACGCTTAAGTTGATATAGCCTCGTGTGCGTTTCACACGGGGAGACGGCCTTAAAACGACGACAGCGGCGTGAAGGCGACTCGGACATGAATGCAGGGGAGGGAGGCTTACCTTGGTCCGAGCAAAGCTGACAGCACAGATGGACGACGTGTTACTCTCCCGCTCTGAGTGATTGCTTTGCGCGATTACAGATTTGCAACTTAAGCATCCGTGTTTGCCCAACGGAGACAAAGTCCGTAGCTTTTTTTGCGGACTTCCACCGAGCCGTTTGGCTGGAGATTTTTTTGTTTAACCCATTCGACGGCCCCCTCGCCTCTTTGTAAGTGCGCCACACAGCCGTGCAAAAAAAACAAGCACATTTGCTTGCGAAGGATTTGGCCGTAGTTAGGCCACTTGAGGGAAATTGGAGCTGCAAGTAGCAACACAAACAGGCGGATTTTATTTGCCCGCGCCCCCGAAAAAAGAACTAATAACGCATGTCACGTACCATCTCAATTCAAAGGAAGGGGGCTCAGAATTAGCATTTTAAAAAAACGTGTTGGAAAACTGGGTCACAAAGGCTTTGTGCACAGCGTGATTTTTCTTTTGCGTATATAAAATCTAGACTGATTTGCATTTGAAAGTAAATGCAGTAAATAATCTCCCTTTTAATTTTACAACACCGTGCTCGTTGTTTTTTCATTATTTATTATCTGCCAATTATTTATTACGTTTGATAAATTAACACGCTAAAGATGTAGTAATACATGTACACGTTCTGCCCTGTAATATTTTTTGCTTTCTTCCGCGCTGGTAGAAGCTCTCCTCCCCCTCCCCCCCCCACTGAAAAGAGGCATCTCAAAGATGGCCCCTTCTAAAGGGTAGTTGGCCTACTCTTCCACACTGACCCGATGTCTGTCTTAAAAGAGGTGGGAGTAATCCACACTTCGCCCCACCACACGCGGCCTGTCGATCGACTTGTCTGACTGGTTATTACCCATGTATACACTGCTTGCTTTAGCTGCCGCGCCTGGAGATCGAATCTAACCGTTGACCTTTGGATTGTAAGTCCGGTGTGCTCAGCGTGACACCACGGCAACGATATAGTGCCGTTTCATCATCGGTGGGTTTCATATTATCGCTCTTACTTTGGCATGAAATATTTGTCCCCCCTTTGATTAATCTTTCAACAGGGGGCATCGTGATCACACAACATGGCAATGGTAAGACTTTCACAACCCTCATCCACTCGCTGTCTTTAAAAGCAATATTTTCAGCTTAAAGCCGGGAACTTTGATATTTTTTGGATTCATTATCCGTTTCCTGCATTAAAATTTAATTGGAGTGACTTTAGCTAGATTAAAGTTTTCACAATGGCCAGAGTTTTCACGCGATACAAGTGCGTCATGAGAAGCTTTTAGATAATCACGCTAATCGGAGGCGTGGGGGTAAGACAACAAACTAAAAACAAAAAGTAGCTCTGAAAAAAATATTTTCAATCCAGATTTGAAAGTGCATAGCTCCAGTAGCTTCCTAATTTCGAAAGGAAGAGCGTTCCAGACGGCTGCAGATGCTGTAACGGTCTTTGTTTAATGGTTAGCCAAAAGCCGTTGCGCCTTGACGAGGTCAGCAAGATATTGTGGTTCATTTGTGGCAAGCACGTTGTGTGTGATGGGTGCGACCTTATAATAATATATTCGTTCGGTAACCGGAAGCCAATGCAGCTCGGCGAACACTGGACGGACATGGTCAGATCTTGCGGTACTCGTCACGACACGTGCCAAAGAGTTTTGGTAATGATAATTTGTTTTTTACCCTTCTATCTGGCAACAAAACTGACACCTTTTTTTACAAGGAGTCATGTTTGCATAGACCACAATACCTGCAGCCATAATGCAAAAAAAAAACATAACTCTGATAATGTGCACTGTCCTTGAAGATGATTGGTCCACACCCGAGACAGCTTTCTTTAGAGCCTAGTCTCACATGGGTTGGACCAGATGACGTAATGTTTTTGCCAAACATTCAATAGAGTATTGAAAGTTTCAATAATCGAGCCTTGTCGATACTATTGTAATGACGATGGCACTTTATTGAAGACACGTTCACTTGACATCAGGCGGAGACCCCCACTGCAACAGCCCCGAGTCTCCCGCGCAATCTCCCTTATATCTCAGCATGAGGCCACGCCCACCTTCTCCATCATTCTCGCTGACTCTGGGTGCTCGCTATACCGGCAGACTCCACCGTCCTCTTCCGTCATCCCAATCACGCTCCCTTCTCGAACATTCCCGTAGATACCAATCCCATCACACTCACAACTGATACCCGTCATTACCTCCCGTGGCCACTAGTTCACTCATACTGTAGGTTGACTCCCCTGTCATTACCTCCCGTGGCCACTAGTGCACTCCCCTGACATTACCTCCCATGGCCACTAGTCCCCTCACACTGCATGCAGGCTCTGTTGTAATTCCTCTTTGCTAAACGCCCACCACCATGTTGGCTTTGTCACCACTCAATAATGGTTAAATGTGTCGAAGAACCTTGATATTAAATATGCAGGACCTCACTATATATTTGCACGGCGTGCTCAAACGACACATTCTCGTCAAGTATGGTGCCGAGGCTCTTTAGATGAGTAGACAACTGAATCCTGGAGTCTGCGACCGCCACACGTGATACTCCCACACATTTTTCTCGCCAGAGGTCGAGTGCCAACCAGCAGAACCTACAATTTTTCGGGATTAAGCAGCATTTTGTTTCGTGCAAACCACACATCCATCGCCCGCTTGCATTCTTCAAGGTTACCGTGGCTCTCGAAAATGTATCCACTTCCAAAAATATTAATTATCTCGGAATTCAATTAATTTTCACTTCTATGTAAGACACTAATTCGTTACTATGCAGTGGACAATACAACAGAGTTTTGCCCTTGAGATATGTGGGGTTTTCTTTTTTCAAAAAAAGCATTTGAGAAATGATTTGCAACAGTGTGTGTCTACGGAATCCTGTATAGTATCATTTAAACTATATGATCAAGAGAACGTGTGAAGTGAAAGCAAGTCCTGTAATGTGAGTGGATTATATAATGCGTAAGAAGAGTCGGGAAACATCGATTTATATTTTTTCTAAACAGTTTGTGTCAGAGCGGAAGAGATAAAAGGTAAAATTACGTTTGTCCATATTAAAAACAAAACAGTGTGTGCATTATCACACGCATCTAATGTAGTATCACTCTTGCATTCCACAATTAGGCATAGAGAATACTTACGAACGAGATAGGTCCCAGAGGTCTGTTCGTAAATCGATTTGTTCGTAAGTCCAACTTTACTCCTGTCGATACCAAACATGTTGCACGGCATGTACACTAAACACGGGGAATGGCTTTAAAAGTTGTATCATCATCTTTAAATGTAGATGCCACTGGTTCTCCATGTTCTGCAAATTTAGATGCCACTGGTTATTCACGTTCTGCAGATGTAGATGCCACTGGTTCTTCATGTTCTGCAAATGTAGATGCCACTGGTTTTTCATGTTCTGCAAATGTAGATGCCACTGGTTCTTCATGTTCTGCAGATGTCGATGCTAATTCCCTTTAGTGTTCGTGTTTCCTCTCTGGACATACGGACAGGTTTGTTTGTATGTTTGAATGTTCGTAAGTTCGTAAGTAGACTAACTTTAGTACGTTTATCTTTATATGAACCGTGATGCTGCCATAGCGTAAAGGTCAGCACTCTGGACTTGCAATCGAGAGGTCGCACGTTTGATCTCTCAGCACGGCAGGTGTAAAATGGTTCCAGCTTCTTAACTATCCCCATTGCCGCTGTGCCCACAGCAGTTAACAGAATAAGAATCTTTATTTAAACTGGAGGAATCCGGTGAGCTATGAAGCTCTTTTTTCACAGATGTCCAGGAGACATTTGGGCACCACAGCGAGTCGATCCACAGGTCGCACGTGGCGAGGTTGAATCTGGCTAGTGCCACCTCTTCAGCATAGAAGAGAGGAGTGGGCCAAAATACCGGGTGCCCCAGAGCTCCCTCCAATAGAGGGCCCAACTGCCAGCAGTGGCATGAGTGAGAAATTACAAAGTGGTACCTTTACAATTTTGCCTTTTACCTATATCATAATTTGTGCTCGTTTTACTTTTCAAAATCACTTGATATGTTTAAGTGAACATGCGTGGCTCAACTGCATTCTGAATGGATTTGTTTTTATTGTGTATATTTTATACCTACCTGACTTTACCGAAAGGACCAAATAGTATATATGCATTGTTGATGAATGATAATGCAGACTAATGACAATTTTAATCAGAAGGAAGTTTTTTTGCAAGTGTCCATGATTGGTACCAAGCACAATCAATATATATACGTGAACAAAATATATCTGTTGTAACGCATTCAATTTTCAAGGTAACGATAATTCCGGCCAAAGCATGCCTGGAGGCTGTCAATTGACATGCTGGTGGCATTTGAATCACTCCTGTGAAATAAATGTTGTGATCTTGTGCTATCAATTAGCGCAAAAAGCACGTCTCAGTGTGATAGCCGTGGCTGGAACTAAAGCAGCTGCCTTTTAATTGGCGTCAGTGAGCCGTGCCGTTTTGCCTTCACAATGAGTAACTAATTGATGTTAATGCTCTCTCCGTTAATGAAAGCAATTGCTTGATAGTCATAGACAGACGGACCACCTGATGACGGTCGCTTGTATTACGATCGAATCGTCGTAATTGTATTATTATTTTATTATTATTTTTGAACCTATTTACGTGACTTTAACAAAAGACCCAAAGAATATTAATTCCTACAGTCACGAAAGCTTGAAGTGAAGATTGAATCAAGGCTCACTTTTCTGCAAGCAGCTAGGACAAAGTGGGCTAATTACGGCAATTGTCAAGACAAAAGCCAAGATCAATGACAAGGCACTGTCATTGTTTAAACTCATGCAATTACTTGGTTACTAAATAGAGTTGAAAGGCTTTCAAAGATTTCCTCGTCTAAACGTTTTTGTGTTAAATAGTTGACGGCACATCCATCAATACTCCAGTTAGATATGCAACAAGTTTGGGTTTTAAGTGACGGCTAGCGTTTTGAAACGTTCACCGTTGCTCCGTAAATTGTGAGAGAGTAGTGAAATGTTATGCTGCCGTGAAATTAAGTAGCGGAAATGTTACTCATGACATTTATCTAATGATTTCTTCACATCAAAGAAGGTTATCGTAGTTTTACGATGCTTATTCTGAATGGTTGTTTCACGCGGAGGTATGGCCTGTCTGCAGCTGACCATCCATTATGATAATGAACGTTGAAAGTCTTGTTTGGTCACGGTAATTAACGCAATGCATGTGGATACTTTCTATGCAAACACTGTCATCTTTTCAAATATAAATTGCGACGGGCAGTATCGGGGGTCGATTTAACAGGGCTTCACGGAGATGTGTTGGAGTGGTATATAGTTAATATTGAAAGTGCAATGAATATAAAAGAGACGCAATACATTTGATGGGCACTGGATTTGAATGCCAAAGATATACACTTAATGCTGATAGACAACAAACGTAGCCTTTAAAAAATGTATGATGTTTGCAGTGCTATGGTTAGCACACTGCACTTCCAGATAAATAAGCAGACAATACGTATCCTTCCTAGATGTGTCTCTCCACGCCAATTTTTTTAAAAAAATATCTTGGATTTCCAGAAATCACCGGCGTGGTAGTTGAAGCCATGGCCATTTTCTTGATTCCTTCCACCTCTGTCCACCCAGTGGTACCGTATAAATAAGTAAAGCACAGTTAGTCGACTGGCAGGTCGCAAGATATCTGGCCAGCATGGAAGAGTAGGCCAAATATCCTCCGCTCCCCCCCCCCTAGCGAAGGTCCTTCTGCCAGCAATGGTGTGAGAAAGCAGTTGCCAAGCTGCATCCTTACTCTCATCTGCTGCAGCTATTGGATTGAAATAACGGGGTTCGTTTATTATTAATTGAATTGTGAATTAAACGTGAAAGATATGTACGTGGCCATTGTACTCTATGTGTTACTTTACACCTACAATACTGCCCTACGTCTTCTTTAATATGTTAATGTGGTCTTCCTTTTTTTTGTATCGTTAATGTGCGTTATTGTTTACCGACGCAGAAAAGCACGCTTTATACCGCGTTGAGCAATAACGTAGCTACACGCGTTATATCACTTGTGACATTTATAAGTTTGGCTTTAAGATTGTAGGTGGGCTGTGAATTTCCATTCTGCTGTGATCGCCTCACAGCTTGCGGCTCTCTCCCAAAAGGGTGAGAATAATTGGTAACCAGCTGCCACTATCAGTGGCATTTTGCCAATTTGGAACTTGGAACAGTGCCTGCATATAATTGGCAATTTGTCACGTTTTATGACACACTCTAAAACAACAAGACCTGTTGTTCGTAGGCCTCCCCACTTCAAACTCTTTCTAAAAATCCAGGTTTAATAGCAGCGCGAGTGAGAATGGAATTATAACTCAACGGGAACGGTGTATCAGGAAACATTTATTTGTTTTAATTAGAAAACTGGAAATGACATTAGCACTGTAAAATGTTATCGCAGTTAAATTCATTTCACGTCCGTATTTTGAAGTAATGCTTCCATTAATTCAAGTTCTCTCTTGTTTTAATAATCCGCTTTAATCCACAAAATGGAGGTTAGTCGTTTATTTACGTGAAATAAAGTGATGAGAGAATAAGAAAAATATATTACGCTGCAAAATACCTTTAACCTATTGTAGTTGTGATCTTAAGGAAATTAAGAAACATCCAACAGAAAAGGTAACATTTAAAGCAATCATAAATTAGTACATTATTTTCAAACGAGCAGGAAATGTTGGCAACACGAAATTAAATTTAATAGATTACGGAACTCATAAGCAATTCAAACTCGACGCTCTATTTGTTTTATTTATACAGAATTTTCTACAATTTCATGACACATTTTTCTATCAGCATCACGTCAAGAAATTGTAATAAAGGTCGTTGAGGCGACTTCTGGAATCCGTCTTTTATTCAACTTGTATTACAGCTTTCCTTCACGCTGCTGACAGGCAGCGTGAGAGGGATAGATAGAGACGCACTGCCACGTGGCAACCCGGAGCCCCGCTCCCTCGTAGCCACCCTCCTCTGTTCGTTCCCGTTCTGACCACGTGTTGTTCGTCTCCCCCCTATTTAATACCCGGGTCACGTGGTACGTTTCCACCAATCCTGGTTAGCCTCCATGGAATATTCCAGGCTCCCTCATAAGCTCCTGGGACCACGCCCCTGACTCATCTCTCCATTGGCTGTGGCCAAAGCCAGCAGAACCAATCCTTACAGCTGTCACCTTTCCATTACGTCAAGGCCACGCCCCTAGGCTTCCCCCCATTGGCTATAGACCAGGACTGGCAGAGCCAATCATCATGACGAGTTGTGATACGTCAGTGAGCCGGATATATCCTCACATTACAAAATGAAGAAACGTGCGCGTAGAACTCTTGCCAAAGAGCGCATCGCCTCGTGTTACATAACAGTCTGCAGAGGGAGATATCACAGCACTAATTTTGAGATACCTTAAATTAACCGGCTATACGTAAGTATATTTGTTGTGAATCTCTTTTGCACCTCACGTAGCCAACCGTGCTAATCAAAGATGGCGGAGAAAGGACAACAAACTAAACAACAAAAAGCAGTTAGATAAAAATGTGTTTTTAATTTAGATTTGAAATTGTTACACTTGAGAACCCGGTTAACCAACGGCTGTCTACCTGAATCTTAATCCTCGTCGTTGCTCCCACTTGTTGAAGAAGCTCCCACCTGCCATCCTAAGTGAAACGTAAGACATCACGCCGTGTGTCCCAAAAACGCATCAGAAAGCTGTACGGGACAATATTTGTAATGGAAACATCGATTTAACAATTTTTTTTACAAAAACAACATGAAAACAGACAGTTGCCAACATGTGAATAGCACTCATTTATCTGTGCATTCTACTCATGCTCAAGAATCAAGAGTGTATTGATGTACACTGCAACCGGTAAGCCAATGGGGATCTCATCTAGTGAATAATAGTATGTGTTGTGTAAATTGTTAGATTAACATAAACTAAATTTTTTGCCCGTCCAAGGACGGGTGTTTCTTGCAGTAAATCTGAAATATTCAATAGAAGAATTGTTCAGCTCATGATTATTAATGAGGGAGAGTTGCCCCATGTGGAGTGACGTCACATGCTAATGGTTATTGGGGAGGGGTGCGGCATGTGGAGTGATGTCACCCCCTGATGATTATTAATGAGGGGAGGGGTGTGGCATGTGGAGTGCTCGACCTTCTTGTGCGTTCGTTTAAATTTCCACGCGGGCATGAATATTAATGAAGGGGGGGGGGGCTCTTTTGAAGTGACGTCATGCACGGATGTAGCACTGTGCTGCGTAGATTTACTTTTTACCGTCACTTTCTGTAAAGAAGCGACTTTGCGTAATCAATTATTTAATTCAGCTCGACCTTCCTCTGCGTTAGTGTAAAAATCTACCCACTCATGAATATTAATGAGGGGGGTGGGCCTCATGTGGAGTGACGTCACGCACGGGACGGACAGACATTTCTGGGTGATTATAGTGGGTAATACCATGAGAGTAGTCTTAATTTTAGAATGAGTTTCCTGATGTTCTGCAAACTACACATTACAGCGGAACACCTTTCAATTATTTCGAAGTTTGAAAATATTATTCTTAGAGCCAGTAGATGTATTGTGTTTAATTGAACTGGACATATTAGAAAGCATCTTTGATATTGAGGCGACCATAATGCTCAGGGTTCAGAGAACCGAGCAGCATTTATTCACGGTGTGTACCAAGGCCGTAGCCATGGAGTCAACATTGTGGGGGGACCAAATCTTCCAGGGTATCTGGGGGTCCCAACCCAGAAAAATATCTAAATTTTAAAACTAATTTCCTGCCTAAAATATAAAAAAATTCACATGGGATGGACTTTCTTTTTTTTACGATGTCTAATAGTGTATTGTATTACATTGCTCTGTTTTTTTTATTTTTTTACCATTTCTTGTTTCATTGTATGTAATGGCAGATATTAGGGATTAATAAAGTACAACCATAATCACAGAAATCTATGCATTGATTTACAAGAAGAAAAGTCCAGATATTGTGGCCAAGGTTTAGCAAATTGTTGTTATTTACATAGCATAGCAATTATATATGTTTATAGCAATATATTGGGGGGGGGACATTTTAAGCATATTTGAATATGTCCCCCCCAAATATATATTATAATTACGACCTTGGTGTGTACAAAGTATTTCCGCGTTGCTGCTCCACGTTTCTGGAACACCATTGCTGCTCATCGACTGCCTGGCTCCCTCCCGTCACTTGTGTTCCTATAAAAGCAAAGCACAGGGCATACTTGCACCTGCACCTTTCATTTCTGGCGCCTCTTGCTCTCCCACATGTTTGCGTTGTCTTCCCCGATTCGCGTGGTGTGTTTGTGTCACCGTTTGGCTGCATTATAGAGCTTACTTGCAACTATACCTAACTTTTGTTTTGCCACCTATTGCTCTCTTATTATATTTGCACTCATTTTGTTCTCTTGTTTTTTCATTTACGACCGCGAAATACCTAATTTGTTAGATGTGCAATTTTTTTTTATCTTGGTTTCGTTGTTACTGTGCTCAGTAAGCGTTACGGCCCTCCCTCGCACAATAGCCAGGAGCTTGCCTGACGGGGTCATCGTCCGTGTAACAAATAAAATAAATCTTCTGGGTTCTTTCGGTAAAGTCACGTAGAAGGCAAATAATAAAATAATAATAAAAACCATTATAAATTGTTATTTCCCTTCTACGTGACTTTACCGAAAGAACCAAGAAGACGAATCCCTGCAGTCACGAAAGCTTTAAATCGAAATAAAATAAACTCAACGCTCAATGATATCATGGTGCCCTTACCAGTAAAGCAATCCATGTCTTCTTGAAAACATTCTAAATGTAGCATTTAACGGTGTGTTATCAATCCACTGCTTGTTGACGGCCCAAAACCACACTCAGTCACCATTGGAACCTCTGGCAAATGAGGTTCCAATGGTGTAAATGCTTACCCCGAGCTCTGATGGTGCATTGTCTTTGAGTTGTGCGCCTTTTGGCGTCATCTGGTCCAACCCATGTGAGACTAGGCTCTAAGGAAAGCTGTCTCGGTTGTGGACCAATCAACTTCAAGGACAGTGCACACATTATCAGAGTTATGTTTTTTGTTTGCATTATGGCTGCAAGTATTGTGGTCTATGCAAACATGACTCCTTGTAAAAAAGGTGTCAGTTTTGTTGCCAGATAGAAGGGTAAAAAAACAATTATCACAGTCAGTCATAAGGGTTGTTTAACCGTACTTTACCACGCTAATTGTTGTGGGTGGGTGAAGGGGATTGGGGGGGGGGCTAGACCAGTTCAGATTTTGCTCAGCGTTAATGTTCTCCATGACGGGGAGTCAAACCCACGTGGCCAGCGTCACGGTGCTGTGTGCTGTTCGCTGTGCCACTTCTCTGTCCTCTGAATGTAATTTAAGCCGCTTAAATCGCTTCATGAAAAGGTAGCGGTAGCCCGGTGCACGCAATACATCAAGTGAAACTTTCCCTTAGCTCGTAATTAAAAGTAATCAATGTTAATGAGGGGAAAAAAATCGCTAGCCACGGACAGATGCCCGCGAATACTATGCGAGCATAGCAAAGTAAAAATGTACATGAAAGAAATTGATTTCGCACGTAGCATTACAATAAATCTGGGGAGAAAATCTTCGTAAAAAAATGATAGCGGTACCAAATTGCATTGCACCTTCTTAGAATGCAAAGCACATGGCTGTCCAGTTGTAAACTATCTCGAATACTATGCCGTACACATTTGTGTGCGTTAATTCTGTGAGGAATGAGTTATCAAGGATGTGCCGTGCATCCTAATGGTAAGTTGTCTTCTCATCGCGAAACGATGCAGTCTGCTGCCAGGTGCTTGTGTTCAAAAGGACCAGCACCTGATCGCGTTTGTGTTAAGCACTCGAGATGGAGCACAGATGTACACCGTTGCTGTCATGCTAAATATGCATTTCCAACACACGCCTCGCGCCAACAAAGGACGAATATGCAATAGGATGATTGCGAGAGGGATAGATGTGTTCCAGTTTAATAAGCAAGCAGGCATATATTAAAATATTCATATTAATGCGTATCTAATGAATAAGGCATTCACTGATATCATGTTACATTCCTGGTTTGCCCTTATAAAAATAGAATGTCTTACTTTGCTTATTGGAAAATGAAGTCAAATTAGAAATGTTGCAAAATGTATAAACGCAAAGCACTTAGGTTGGCCCTTGATCAAAATTATGATGAGAGTGATTACTACTGTAGTATTAATAATATAAATTGTGATTAATCAAATATGTTACTACTCCGACATCATTGTCCAACTTTTCCTTTGTAATACTTTGACAATGGGGTGATTTTGAATAAAAAAAAACCGACACAGTTATCTGGAACGTCCCATATACAGGACATTATGCAACAAGGATGTGATATGTAACGTAACGAAATGTAGAGTGGACGATAGAGAAAAAAAGTGCATCTTATCATCTGGAAAATACGGTAATCGTGGCTGGTGGTTGCAATAAAGTAATTGACTGTACCTTATGGCAATAAGGTTATGCCGATCCGGTTACGCAAGTAACGGTGGAAGAGGCAAAGCTGGAAATTGAAGTTGGGTACCACATTAAAAAATGCTCCTCCAACTTTGACTTTAAATTACAAAAAGTAAATGTGGGTCTTATGGTCCAGAGAATACATTCCCGCAAACAGCTATAACATCAAGGTTACTGTGAAAAAGGAAACTTCAGAAGCTAAAAGGAATAGCTCTTCAGAAGCCTGCCTTTTTTGCACAAATTATTTCCTGCTGTAATTCAGCAGAGGGCAAATCAATGGAATGGTATGTCCCCAGCATGACTGATGGTGACCCATCGGGAAATTGTGTTTCATCATCAGCTGCTCTATTAAATTGGAAAACTTTGGTTCTGGCACTTATGTTGTACTGAACTTTTTAGTAATCCTGCAACTTATAATAGACACGTATTAAATATTAAAACCTGTACAGCTATAATGCATTCCTTGCAAAGTGGAATGAATCCAGTGCTCTTCGGGCTATATATTTATTCTTACGTATTATTCAAAGCTCAGTATGTCTCGAGGTATTTTCCATGGTGCTCGAACAAAGAACATTTGTTGAACGATCATCAAAAATGTAAACAATAATTTTTTTCCTGCCTTTCCCAACATTGTTGCCAGGGGAGGAAAAGCACCGCCCGAGAGGCGGTTGGAACGCCCGCCGCGGAGATGGAGCAGTGACGTCAGCAGGTGCTTGGAAGATCTTTACGTAACATGACCGTGAGAAGTAATGACAGTCTAGATTTCAAGTTTTCGTGACTGCAGGGATCCATACTCTTTGGTTCTTTCGGTAAAGTCACGTAGGTATAAAATAAAATAAATTAAATCACGACATTTCGGGCGCAATACAAGCTGTGTGTTGTGCCCGAAACGTCCAACTGCCCCCCCCCCCCCCCCCCACTGAACGCCGCGCTGTCCAACCAAGTTCCTACCTGCCCACTCCGAAGGAACGTGTTAGGGAGAGAGATTAGCATGAAATGAGCTTCCGTCGTCGCATAAGAGTATCATCCCCGCATATGCGCACAACAGCAGTGTTAATGGGAGATTATCACTATGTTAATGGGAGAGATTAGGCAGGGAGATTAGGGGGATTAGTAAGTTAATGTCATGTCTATGTGCAACACAAGCTGCGGCGCTGCCAACTGCGCTGTGAGAGGCAAGCACGTCCACGCAAGGGAATCACCGCAACGGTGGTCGCGCCAGTGAGACAGACAGCCCATCACACAGCCAGAACCATCGGTACATCGAGGCTAAGGGAACAGAAGTGGCCATGTTAGTGAGACTCCAGCTCGTTAATGCAGAGGTACCTAACAGGGCAATGCAACTCAGAGAGTCGGAGATAACTAGGGGTCGGCACGGTTTGAACCGACTCAAACGGGTTTCAAATTGAGCAAACCAAACCAAACCAGCGACGACTGAACCAAACCAAACCAAAACCAAACCAAACTAAGCTAAACCAAACCTCTTGAGTTGGCTTGAACCGAAAAGATGCGCGGCAAACAATATTCGCATTCAATACAAATATCAAGTGTATTAATCGCTAATTTCTACGCAGGCTTTCTTCATATTGAGATTCACTAGCAAGTACTGGACGACGATGTCGTCCACAGCCATCTCCTCAAGCTTGGCACGCCCAATGTCCTTGAACGCAGTGTGGTAGTTCAATGGCAGTGAAACCCCAACACTAGGCAACATCCGCGCCCACGAGCGCACACACATCTCGGCCTTGAACGTGCACTTGTGCAGGTTTGGTCGGTCGAGAAAGGAGCGCTTGGCGGCCGAGTTTGCTCTCTCGGAGGGCACGGACGACGCCGGGATAGGCAAATAGTCGAGGGCCACGCGTCGCAGGCGCGGGTACTTGCCGCCGTACAGCTTCCACCACTCGACGACGTCCATGCTCAGGTCCTGAGTCGGCTCAAGCAGGAAGCGGTCGACCTCGGAGGCGGCGCCGTCGTGAGCGTTGGGCGCGTAGACCATGTCAAAGAGGATGTTAATGCCGCCACGCGGCGCCGCCTTCGGCGCCGCGTCCGTCGTCAACGCTGGGTAGCGCTGGTTGAGAATGTCCGTCATCATGTCCTTGATATTGCTGTACTCGGCCTTTACAACCAACCAAACTAGTTTGAGCCGGTTCCACCCTGTCCGAGCCAAACCGAGTCGGTTTTCGTAGCCCCAAACCAAACCGAACCAGTTCAAACAGAGCCAAACCAAACCGATTTGGTTCGGTTCAAACCGCGGTTTGGTGGTTTGAGCCAAACCGTGCCGACCCCTAGAGATAACAGCCAAACGGCAGGAAAGAATCGAAGCACCACAGCAAGTTACGACTTTGCTTGGTTAAACGTCCTTTCAATGATATTCAGATTCTGTATCCCTGCAAGGTGGCACTATATTTATCAATATCAGCCAGACAATGGGTTTGAGCATAACTCCAAGCTGGATTGGAACTTGCAATAATTCGATGTCAGGTTGAGCATTCTTTGAGCACCACCCTGCACGAATGGTAAAGGTAAAGGTGCAGCCCTGCATATGTCTTGCTCATTCTACTGTTGATGAAAGGGTCTCTACTAGGTGAAGTTATATAGAGCCCCCTCCCGACTATAGTGAGTTCTAGAGAGGACCTCCAGAGGGTATTTGGCCGACTTTTCCATTCTGGCCAGAAGTATCCGCCATACTTTATCCCACCATATTCGACCTGATGATTGACTAATTGTGATGTGTCAATTCGTACTCCCGAGTGGACAGAGGTGGGGGAATTTAATAAATCTGCCCCATTGTTTCAACAGCTATGGCAGGAGATCGAACCAGTGTGGTAACCACATTACCATCCACAATATAGTTTTTTTGGGGGGTTAGATCGTGTAAATATATAAATGTGTCGTTAAACCCCCCACCACCCGACACAGTCAATTAGTAAGCTTTGTCACGTAAACACAACATGCCAATTCGTCACTGGTACAGCACAACCGTGTGTTGGAGAACAAATCTACAACATTTATAATCTGAGAAGGACGTTTCGCCAGTAATTACCGCTGGCTTCATCAGGCGACCGCCAGATTTGTGGTGGCGGGTTTAACGACGCATTTATATTGACGCGAACTAACCGAAAAAAAACCTGATATTATGGATGATATTGGTTGCGAAACCCGACGTGTTAAACATATCACCATGGTTTTAGTTCATAAAACAGCAACCACTAAACAAAGCATTTGTATATAATACGTCGTTTTTAGATCTATATATATATTTTAACAAAACATCACCCACTTGAACCTTAACATTAGCTTATAATTGTTTTGCAAATGTCTTTTCCGTTGTACCTAAATGCGGAACAAAGAGACGTGTTCACAGTCCGCTGTCAGATGTCAATGACCTTGCAGCAGAAACGATTTCAAGCAGGAAATTCCCACTTAACATAACAATGGATGCTGTGCTCGTACTCAACAATACCAGGCCCACCTTAGCCCTCTCTGGCGTCAATTATTAAAAGCAAAACCGAAATAAATTTGTTTTTGGTTTAATGTGATTTTTTCGAGCCAGTGCTCCACGTTTTCCAAGTGATTTCATACTGGCATCTACTATACATGACAACAGTCCACACTGCATTACCAGTGGTGCACAAATACATTAATAAATGCACCAACACATATTTAAATAAATAAATTCACCGCATTCGCCATTAATACCGCCTTCAAACAGAAAAGTAAATAAATACTGCAATGCCCATGCTTAATTTCTCACTCAATATTTTCTGGAATATGTGCTGGGCTGTCTTGGGGTCGCGACTATTGGCATGATGCACTTCCACTCGAGTGCAAGATACACCCGTCCATAGTAATCCTATATTATTGTATCCTATATTCCTTTAATATTATGAATAGGCACATAGAAATATAGGGTTCAATAAGAATAAAACGAGGCGAGATGGATGTGGCGTGCAAAATAATTCCCGGAATATCTTTCCAGACAGTTCCAGCTGAAATCAAGCACTGCAGACGAGAATACTGTATTTCGATTTAAAGCTTTCGTGACTGCAGGGATTCATCTTCTTGGTTCTTTCGGTAAAGTAACGTAGAAGGGAAATAATAAAATAATAAAAATTAAACATAATAAAATAATTCTCACGACGTTTCGGCCACAACGCAAGCAGCCGTCCTCAGGCGAAGACCAGGTCTGTCGGGGAGACAGCGTCAGACGCTGTCTCCCCGAAAGACCTGCTCTTCACCTGTCAGACGCTGTCTCCCCGACAGACCTGGTCTTCACCTGTCAGACGCTGTCTCCCCGACAGACCTGCTCTTCACCTGTCAGACGCTGTCTCCCCGACAGACCTGGTCTTCACCTGTCAGACGCTGTCTCCCCGAAAGACCTGCTCTTCACCTGTCAGACGCTGTCTCCCCGACAGACCTGGTCTTCACCTGTCAGACGCTGTCTCCCCGACAGACCTGCTCTTCACCTGTCAGACGCTGTCTCCCCGACAGACCTGGTCTTCACCTGTCAGACGCTGTCTCCCCGAAAGACCTGCTCTTCACCTGTCAGACGCTGTCTCCCCGACAGACCTGGTCTTCACCTGTCAGACGCTGTCTCCCCGACAGACCTGCTCTTCACCTGTCAGACGCTGTCTCCCCGACAGACCTGGTCTTCACCTGTCAGACGCTGTTTCCCCGAAAGACCTGCTCTTCACCTGTCAGACGCTGTCTCCCCGACAGACCTGGTCTTCACCTGTCAGACGCTGTCTCCCCGACAGACCTGGTCTTCACCTGTCAGACGCTGTCTCCCCGACAGACCTGCTCTTCACCTGAGGACGGCTGCTTGCGTTGTGGCCGAAACGTCGTGAGAATTATTTTATTATGTTTTATTTTTATTATTTTATTACTTCCCTTCTACGTGACTTTACCGAAAGAACCAAGAAGAGAATACTGTAAGCAATAGGCTGAGGATGGAGAGCTCCAATCCGTGTTATGACTTGTACTTGTACAGCATGGTCTATGCAGTCTGTTCACGTGAAATGTAATTGTTAAATGGCATGTGCAGCAGCACAAAATCACAATTTTTTATGCGTTTAATGCGACCAGAGCAACCGGTTCTGCATGGATACAATTGATTAGCAGTGGCATCCTTCAGAGTTGAGTGAATGGCTTTGCCTATTTTGTCTGTGGGTATTAAAAATTCTAATATCCTTCGCACCGCCACCACCACATCCCATAATGACTTCTTCTTCACTGTAAAAAATATTCCAATTCAGCTCTGAGGTACAACTCTCATTTACAATGCAGTAGGCCGGGACATCGCATCTCTATTTGAAATGTTCCATATAATGCTGTTACTTTGTAGTCGTATGCCTAAGCAACGTGATATTTTGTTACGGTATAATTTAAGGGTCAGTGAACGGGGCATGAAACAAAAAAAGCGCACTGTCCATGTATAATTTCAGATTTAAATAGCTTTCAACTCTGAATGAATTTCCAGTGCCATAGTGATTTCAGTTGTATATATTCCCATTCTATATCATTACCACCGTTGCTTCTCAGAACATGGTGTTTGCAGCATTAATTGAATTTGGCAATTTCAGCATTTTTGTTTCCCTTGATTTATGATATTGCCTTTAAATTTAGTGCTTAGAAAGGAATTTGCATTTACATTTTTTAAAAATATTTCCACTGTCAATGAATGCTGTTGCTTTCAATTAACAAAACACTATTTTTGTTTCTTATTATGTGACGGCCGTATTATGTGCGACGGCCTACGGAACAGTTAAAACTGCTCCAGTTGAAAGTATTTTTGTTTTATATTTTGTTCTTCTTTCTCCACATTGTCCCAATTTCACCCCCCCCCCCCCATCCCCCTGTATTTTAAAGGAGAATTTAGAGTTGCACCTTTATTATCCAGTAGGATAATGATGGTGCACCTGAAGCATGTGTGAGTGACCCCACATACCTCACAACAACAAGTGGAGCCCCGGGGCGACTAACACACAGTCGGGGACACAGGTGGTGCATCGGCCAGTCATCTCAGTCAGTCAACCCATGGCACCTGGGTCTGTCCCGTGACCTCCTGTCAGTGGGCGTTCGCCACTTCACGTGGACTTAAGGTGCACATAGCCTGGCACAAGGGCCGTGGTGACGTCATGGCCACTTAGTGGCGAATGGCGGTTGTTGTTGTTGTATCACATTATTGATACTGAGCACAAGTTTGGGGTGCGTCTTACTCTCTGGATCATCTTATATGCTGTAAAATACGGTGTTGTATTCCTGGAACAGTGGTTCGCTGCTGTTCGAATACAATCCAGCCTTTGCTAAGAATTTGTTCTGCTCACCGCCAGAAATTCTGCAACTTCATGTACACCTTGCATTTGTCTTCCCGAAAGCTTTCAGGAGCGATGGCATGTAAATCGGCGTCGATTGAAGGTTTTTGCAAAAAGTGTTATTTTTGTGTAAACCGCAGCAGTCAACAGGTGCTGCAACCACGAAACCACTTTTCCGGGCAATCTTTCAGAAAACGTTAAGCTGCAGAAACCCTGTGCAGATTATTAAATCCTTTATATTAAGTTCGCGTCCTTGCTTGCTTGCTTGCTTAGGACCATGCAAATCTTTCGCTCGTTTTTTAACCCACTTCCCGTGATCCAATCGAGCTGACATTTTCCACACAGACTCGTTGTGCCAGACAATTAATTTTCGTGAAATTTTTGTTTCCAAAATTTTACACTGTTTAGGGAAAACTAATTAAATATTTAATTACCAATTGCTTAATCCACTCCAGGTTCTGGGGGGGGGGGGGGGGGAGTGGCGAAAGAAAGAAAAAACAGGACAAATACTTTGCAAGACGAGATGGGAATTGTTCCAGTGGGAAAAGGTGCAATTAAAAACATTTATTTAAACAGCACTGCTTTTCACGTACGAAATTATCTGACAGTAATAATTACATTTAATCTAATCTTTTCTTTTCGTTAATGCTGGGTAATTTTCATTTTTTGCGAGAGGAAAAAAAGTTAATTGATGGTGTTCAAATTTGTAAATCTCACTTGAGATATTTCACTATTATATTTGTTAATTGTAAATTCACGTGGAGAATAATGAAACATTCTGTACAGGGATTTCAATTTACAGCTCCGTTTAACCTTTCATAAATGTGCTAATTTGTTTTTACAAAGTATTCAGAGCATATCGTGCAGAAACATACCATGGCTATATTGGTCTCAAACTAAATCATACTCTTTGGTTCTTTCAGTAAAATCACGTAATTTTTTTATTTTATTTATACCTACGTGACTTTACCGAAAGAACCAAAGAGTATGGATCCCTGCAAGTCACGAAAACTTCAAATCAAAACTAAATCATGTGAGCACTTATATTCAGTACTATAGAAGACATACATTGATAACAATTGTAATTTGTTTAAAATAGTCCACTTGAGTACACCTATACACGAGTCAAGACACAAAAAGGACAGTTTCACTAAATAATGATTACGGTGGTCAATAGTTATGTTGAGGGTGATCTGTGACTTGCTTGTATTTCCGTATTTTCTTGATTATGAGACGCCCTGTTTCCCTGTTTTTTAAAGCAAAATTTGCGGGTGCTGATTTCTAATCCAGACGGGGTATTTGTGTATTACCAGATTTTGAAAACTTTATGTATACCGAGCACAAGTTTGTGGTCCGTCTTACTTTCCAGAAGGTCTCATAATCTGGAGAATACGGTACCCTTTTACAGTGGGGGAGTGACGGTGTCCAGATTTTAACTACCTCACCTGGTGTGCACGAAATCGTGGATGCAATCCCGATCCCCACCCTCATGCTCATGCGCTGGGCGGGATTTATCCCGTTTGGCGCACGGACACCTGCACCGTAGCGTTAGCCGCACACAACCGGGTAGGGGAGGGCAAAAATGCCACACGGCGTCCAGATGGAAATTCCAAACAGCCGCGGTCAATGCAGATTTACATTGGCATCCTACCAAGGAAATCGGTTGCAAGTAAACATGGAATAGTCAGGGACGTGGAGACAAAAATGCGTCCCGACAAGCTAACATCAGCGATGCGTACCTCAGCCGTGATCTGACCGACGATACCCAATAAGCTGCCGTCAGCAGCGACACACGGCACATCGACAAGGTCGAGAACCTGACACTTAGGGGGCAGAATGTACAAAATCAGGACCGAAATGATAGTTGCCGATGCACGAGTGTCGACCAGCATCCTTAATTCCACACCCTCGATAGACACAAGCACCGTAGATGATCCCGCGGTCGCAGCCACCACTCGATGGGCCAGCTCCGACCACTGATCCGGCCGGAGCTGACGCACCTCGTGATTACGCGCAGGACTTTTCCGTACCGACGCGCAATAGGGTCGCGAACCAAATTGCCTAGATGGGTGAGGTGAGGCCAGGGGTCGAGTGTGGAGTGCGTTGCGACTCGCCTCAGGGTGTAGAAAAGTGCAGGATGGCGGTGATGCTGGAAGGTGCCAAAGTGGGATGTGGCAGCCCGAAGCCACGTGGCCCGGCAGGCCGCACTGGTAGCAGGTAACACGGCCGCCTCTGGAACGAGACCACGACCTGGACCGCCCTCGCTCGTCCGTCCGCCGCGTGCCACCGTCACCTCGGTCGCCACCCCTCCGAGTCGACGCGCCTTTCGTAAGGGGCCCCGCTCCATGCGGTGGCCCCGGTTCTGTGCGGGACACGGCACAAGTCACCAACGCCCTGTCCGGATGTAAAAGTTGCTGGGCTCGGACGCACTTGGCAACTTTGTGGTGCACGTCGGCCAGAGGCTCGTAAATGGACGCCAGCTGGTCGAAGGCCTGCGTAAGAGTGGATCTCTCCGGCGGCAGGATGGCGAGAAATGCTGCAAGGGCGTCGTCATTAAGGGCAGCAGGTAGCGCCTCCTCTGACCACCCTGCCAAGCCGGTGCTCGTGAGGAGCCACCGCTTGAAGGCCACCCAGTTTCCACTGGTAGCTGTGAAGTCTTCCAGAAAGGAAAGCCGACATTGAAGAGCTGGGCTGCCCCTCGGCACCAACGGCGCGTCTTCAATTTTGGCATGTTGTACGCTTCGCGCCAGCGGTAAAATGGCGGCCGAGCGCTCGGGCTGCGCCACCGAGTTTCCCGCCCTGCTCCACCTGCAGCTTCTCCCCCACATCCTCCGAAACTGTAGGCTGCACGAAGTCCTCGTCCTCACCACCCGACGCCCAGGAACTTGGTCTGCGACGTGTAGACATAATCTACAGCTAGCTAAATAACTAGCGTGTTGGCCACTTCCAACACCAGTTGTAGTGAGTCCAACTGAGTCGCAGACGTTGTTCCTTTTAGAGGCAACACATTTACAAAGGGGTAACGGTCCCATTACCCGATACAGCCTAGGGTGGTGACCACCCAGCTAACTACCCTATACAGAGGAGTTACTGCTACGAAGGGTCGGACCCTCACTCGGGTCTCCGACCACATGGTTGCCTCGTAAGGCGAAGAACTTCCAGCTTGAGACGTAGAGCTTCCCGCTTCTAGATGTTGAGCTTTCAGCTTGTAGACGTAGAGCTTCCAGCTTGTAGACGTTGAGCTTCCAGCTTGTAGATGTTGAGCTTCCCACTTCTAGATGTTGAGCTTCCAGCTTGTAGACGTAGAGCTTCCAGCTTGTAGAATGCAGCGACCCCGGTCCGCCCTCGGCCCCGCCTGCCTTCTCGAGCATTCTCGTTCCCTCTCGATCTTTCTCAAGAGCTCTCCCTGGACACGTGATCACCCACTAGCCCCCCCAATCTGGATCCTCCTGTGTGGACACTCCGGATCACGTGTCTACGGGGTCAACCAGAGTGCCACGGCCCGGGGCAACCCTGCCGCTGGGCTAACAATCACCCACTCCCCCTCGTGGGAGCCCCCACCACACGCTGTGCGTGGTGCCCGCACTATCCCAGTGCTCGCCAAGCCCCGCTAGGGCTGGTATTACACAAAGCGAGCCACACGGTGCTGTCCACGATGTAGGAACATCGAACGGCATGGCCCTTCTGGGTCGGCACCATACAGTGACATCCCCGATGTCACTCCACTTGTATGTTTGGAGTTTGCATGCTCTCGCCGTGGTCGCGTGGATTTTTTCTCCTCCAGTTTTTTCCCTCCACATTTAGAAACGTGCGTTTAGAATATTTGGCCGCTGTACATTTCCACACGATAAGCCACTTCGTTGAGCTATCATTTGTTGCCAGGTCGCTACTGAAACAAAGCTGTGTAGCTCAGCAGTCCTTAGCTGGTAAAATAAAAAAATAGTTTTTAGTTTTAGTAGGGGAGCAGGTTGTGGGCGGGGTGTTGTGATATAAGCCCAACATGCCAAATGTTACCCAAGGTCATTAATATTCACGAGTGTGCACCTGCTCATGCCCCATGGCAGAGACAGTGACATCGCGCAGTAACGGCACGCTTGAGTGTCCGCCCACATTTCTAATTAACATTGATGATATGCGTTTTACCATCAATATTAACGAGATTGCTATACGTGGCATGTTATATTACTGTAATTCTTTCAGCGTTTTTAGCTTTCAGCAGCAGTATACAAAATCGTAAGGCCCAACATAATATCGTGGCATTTCCTGGGTGTCAATGTATATAGCCGTTCAAGAAAAAAACCCACCGCTAAACGCATCTCGAATGGACAGTGCACTGTGGGCATTCGATGCAGGTTTCAGGTCACACTTGAATGAAGTGGGCGAACTGGAGAAATGCAGTGCACCAGTTTGCGTGGCTGTCTTGTTTTCTTATTGTTTAACGGGCTGATTCAGTCTAATACGTAGGCTTTCGCGACCAATATCATCCACAATAGAGGTTGTTTTGGGATAGATTGCGCAAATATGTAAATGTGTCGTTAAACCCGCCACCACCCGACACAGTCAACAAGTAAGGGTTGTCACGTAAACAGAACGTGCCAATCCGTCACTAGTACGACTCAGATTGGATTCGGATTGTAAATGTTGTGGCTAGGCTCTCCAACACACCGGTGTGCTGTACCCCTGTTCTGCATGGGTTCCCCTTTTGGTTCTGCAGGTTCCTCCCATCGGTAAAAGCACCAAGATGGAATTGGTGTTTGCCAAACATCACACTGTAGCAGGACCCTGAACAAAAAGTATTTGCGTTCTATAGCCTTACGGGGTAAATAAGTCATTATTATTTTCCATTCTTACATCTACACTACTGTATATGAAATAATAAATATTGCTATAATTGTAACAACACACCTATGTGCTGAACTAGTAACCAATTGGCATGTATTGTTTACGTGACAAAACTTACTAATTGGCTATGTCGGGTGGTGGCGAGTTTAACGACACATTAATAGTCACGTGATCTAACACAAAAAACACCTCTATTATGGATTAATATTGTTATATTCGAAGTTGTATTCACTTGCAGTATTAAGCAGAGTGGCATTATAACGTACTGTAATTGTGCATATGAGAGCATATTACTTTTGCAGCAAAGTAATTAATAGAATTGCCAATTCCTGAGGTGCAAAAACACCGGGATTTATCATGAAAAGAATTATCTGTCACAATATTGGAAGTGGGGAAGTTTAAATACATTCTCTTGAGCGGTGTATTATTCTACCACTGACAGAAACTGTACAATCTTCTGGGCATACGTTCGTGATTTATCAGGACAGCTACCTCAAAAAATGGTACAAACACACGATTCCTGAGAAACCCAGGACAGTTGGCTACCCGTTCATTGAAGCACAGATTGACACGGACAGCATTTGGCCGGTTCCCGATTTTGATTACAAGTGGCGAAATTCATTCCAATAAATGTGCATGTCATAACGCGGGTGGTACATATGAGGATGCGTGTGTGTGTTCATTTTATTCACGCTAAATGTACCAGAAACATCCAAGGGAGTTGTAAAATGTAATGAGTCATTGAGATTATCAGTTTCTTTGTGAGGCAAGTGAAGTGAGCAGCACTGAATTCTTCAACAAATGGTTCATTCTGCATGTGAGTAAAACAAAGCACAGACTCAAAATGACTGTCCATTAACACAACACCCATGATCTGTGTCCATGTTTATTGATGTTTAAAATAAAAGTGGTTTACAACCCTTTGCCAATGCAATGCTGAATGAAGGCCTCTCCACGACATATTGGTCAAGAGGATTTGCTTGACCATGCTTGACCACGCTGTTTAGTGTGGGTTGGTGAAGGTTGGGGAAACCCAAATCCTGGGCCAAATATCATTCACCACTGATGTTATCCTTGACCGGGAATTAAACTCAGGTTGTTAGACTCATAGCGCAATTAGATTATCATCATCATCACTGCTCCAACACTGCCTCGAAATGTTTGTTTTATATCTCTGATTAATTACCGCTGAAAACATTTAAATATAATAATTTGCAGATGTTTTCTGGCATCAGGAAGAGATGCACACTCGCACATGAACACTGCAGGGAAGACTGGTTTTGCATCTGGCAGTCACTCAGCTGTCTTCCGTAATCTCCTGCAGTTGAACCTCGGCCAGTCAACATATGTAAACCTAGCCTGGCACAGTGATACATCTGCCTCTTAAGAGGTGAACGGCAGTTGTGTGTGTCTGTGTGTGATAGTGGGTGGGGTAGTGGCATCGCGGATAGCGCACTGCTCTACAAACTTGCCAATGTGAATTGGAAGTCTCGGCCATGGCTAACATCAGTGACGATTGTCTAAACCATTCCTGGGCCACTACTAGGTAGCAGGTAACACGGCCGCCTCTGGAACGAGACCACAACCTTTCATAAGTATCTGGTGTGATATGTAAACATCAGCGCTGGGTGAGACAAAGGCAGCCAGGCAAAGTAATGGCCACACTACCCTCTCAAGCACTGTTCCAGTACTCACTAATTGACGCACAGCACTCGCCCTGACAGTCTATGTTCAGGCGACCACAGTCGGGAAGCGAACGTAACAGCAGAGTGCAGGCTGCTGTCCGTGGTGCTTACTTATTCAAGATTTGGTACGGTTCCAGTTGGAGCATTCCCATTCTGGCTCTTGTACATTATTTACAGCCCTGATGAGCCAAAGCTCCAAATATTGCATTATTCATTGGGGTGGAAGGTGCTCACATTTTAAGCTCCAGCGATCCGCTTTAAACGCATGAATGAGGTAGGGAGTGGTGAGCAGGCAGTGACACTGGATTTCTATATTAGGTTTTGTAGAACATATCTCAATGTGTCTGGCTGTGAACAAGCGTGTTGCAGTTGTTTACACAACCCTGCTCGCCTGTAGCCTGTATAATTTGATGAGAGATCTCGCTGATCTTCACATGTACGTGTCTGGGATGTCACACTTCGTGGACTGGTTGCTCTGTTGGGATAACTTTTGTTGATTATGCTTTTTGCATTAATGCCGTTTCTCGATTTGTTTATACATTTTTATTTTCTGATTGCTTTTATAAACGTAACTGTTATGAATAGGATTGGGCACGTATATATATAATTATTGTACAGCGTTGTGAGATGCAATTGAACGTGTGTATGTTGAACTTCTTTCGCACCATATGTAGTCAACCATGCTAATCGGAATGTGCGGGAAGGACCATGGCATGAATGACGCGATATAAAATTAAATGAAAGATTATACCTTTCTTTGGCATGAGGCCTGGGTGTTTCATTAGGCAATGCAGCATTAACGTTAAGACTTAAAACTAGGGATTTCATGATGCGTCGATAAATACATTTACCTCGATTCTGAAGGTTGAAGATACATGCATTAAAATTTCATGTGTAAGAATATATAGTTTTTCTCATATGCAAATTGTATGCAAATTATTCGTGAATGTTGCATTTAGGCTAAGTGAGCAAATACAACTCTCTGAATGAAACGATTGGGAAACAGTATGAACTAAATGGTACAAAACTGCAGAAAGAATCAGTTCTTAAACTGAATCACAATAATTAATTTTATTTGCTGTTGTTTGGCAAATATTTAAACGAGCAAGATTTTTAATAACCCCCTTATCCAAATCCCCGAGACATATTAGACGTAGAAAATATACGGCATTTAATTCAAGAGGCAAAAACTGGAATGGCCCAAATCCACGGTAATAATGTTAAAAAACATCTCGCTGAGACACCGTTGGCAGGATTTACATGGACTTATTCATCTTCACGCAGCTCTTGCGATTGGGTATGATGGTGGGGTAGGTTCCTATTCTGTAATTTTGTGGTAGATTTAAAATAACATTGGTTTTGAGAATTAAGCTGAGATTGTTATCGTTTGTAATCATTTTATTATTAAGAATCAAGGCTTTTTAAAATTGCAGCAGTTCTTCAATGCTTTATGTCATGCAGAGGGGGACATCCCCCTCCCAATATTCAAATATGCTCAAAATGTCCCCCCCAATATTTTGGAATTTTTTTTATTGCTATGCTATGTATTTTAAAACAACAATTTGCTATACCTTGGCCACAATATCTGGACTTGTTTTCATATAAATCAATGCATAGATTTCTGTTTATATGATTGTGGTTATGGTTGTACTTTATTAATCCCTAAT
Source organism: Lethenteron reissneri (assembly GCF_015708825.2). Lineage (NCBI taxonomy): Eukaryota > Metazoa > Chordata > Hyperoartia > Petromyzontiformes > Petromyzontidae > Lethenteron > Lethenteron reissneri. The sequence goes on from NC_083805.1 coordinate 8,334,728, forward strand.
CTCCGCCATTACATAAAATGAAACAAGAAATGGTAAAAAAGTAAAAACAGAGCAATGTAATACAATACACTATTAGACATTATTGTAAATAAAAATACCATCCCATTTGTTAGTGAATTTTTTTAATATTTTAGGCAGGGAATTATTTTTCAAATTTAGATATTTTTCTGGGTTGGGACCCCCAGACACTGGACGATTTGGTCCCCCCCAATGTTGACTCCATGGCTACGGCCTTGTAAAGAATGTTCCATGCCCCAACATAGCATTCAAGTAATCTACTCATTTGCAAATAACAATAACATTGCAGCCATGGAAATGTTTTTTTGTATTTACTTATAAATGAATAAATACATTAACCGATGCAAAAATAGTCCAAATTCATGTACAGAGTAAACAGAATGTAGCATTGTGATATTGCAGGGCTGGGAGATCCTGATAATTATGATTGACACATTGCTCCTTATCGGTAACTAACATTTAAAATCCATTTTCCCCGAGGATATTTAGGTCTTTACATGTAAGATAGCGGGCGCCCAGAAATTTCCTTTAATTGGCATAGATTTGGCTTTTTTTAAATTGCAGCAGTTCTTCAATGCTTTATGTCATGCAGTTTCACATCAAAGTAAGTGACGATTTTTAAAGTCAGTGCATACTTAATTGCTTTTACAATATCTCAATCAAAACGCTTGGAGTATTTTTAAATGAACGCTTGAATAAAAACAGTATAGTGCATGCTGAAAATTATATGAAAATGCAGTGCATGTCAATGCAGCACATTGAATACGTTGTGTTTAAATTCCGTAACTTAGACACAACATGCAGTAAATGTGAAGATAAATGTGCAGCCCCGCAATTGCTTACTGATGCCGCTTCGAGCGAAAGGGCCCAGAGAAACCCCATTTCCAGAGGGTACGTTGGCTCACGCTTCCACACCGGCCAGATGTCCTGGAAGTGGTGGGAGTGACCCACACTTGACCCCACCACGCACGACCTGCCGATCACCACTAACAGTGATTAACCCATTTGCACTCCCGGGTGGACATAAAGACAGGGATACAAAATAACTTGCTGATTGTTTCAACTCCTGCGCCGGGAAATCGAACTGGTAGCCTATGAATTCAGTATGTGATGTAACACATTCCTGCGGAGGGAGCTGGTAGGAACGTTGGGTTGCTCGGTCAATGGCCAGGATCAACGGCGGCGTGGTGTATTCCGCAAATATGCCCGACTGTGAGGGTGGGCACAAGCCGGCGTGAGTAGGTTACACGTTGAGTTTTATAAGGGCACCACGGGGTGACCAGCCCTTCCCCACCCAGCCCCACCCAGCCCCACCCCTCCCACCCCCACCCAGCCCCACCCTCCCCACCCAGCCCCTCCCCACCCTCCCCTCTCCACCCAGCCCCACCCCTCCCATTTTTGGATGCACGATGGACGGACGGACACAATAATCCCCTGTGGGCTGGTGGAACCAGGTGGTTCCTACCAGTATAAAATGTACACCTATACTATGCGTTATGTATAATGTATTTATCAGTTCAGTTAACTTCTGCATAATGTAGTCATAGGTTATAGAAAAATAATTACTCGCAGAGGTGACCAGATGACTCAGAGGTCTGAGCACTGAGCCAGCATTGCTGATGATCATCGGTTGAATATCTGAGTTTTAGCAGCCCCGGGGAATAAATTGGGATCTCAAGTGTAGCGAGTCATTGGTCTCAGCCCGGCATTAAAATAGGTTTGCACTTATTTTGGCAAAAAATTCCAACTCTGAGAATGAATGAAAAAGTATCAGCTTGAATGTCATGCTATTAGCATTTCTATACAGCTGGATGGCTGGTAACTCGCTTCCCTCTACTTGTGTGTAGGCCAGAGATCAATCGAAGGAATTTTCAAAGTAGCTCTGTGATCCATACTCTTTGGTTCTTTCGGAAAAGTCACGTAGGTAGAAAAATAATAGATCACGACGTTTCGATCGCAACACAAGCAACCGTCATCAGGTGGGACAACCACAGCAAGGAAAACTGCTGAAGTAGGCGAGAGATCTGCCGTGGCACGAGGTTATATAGGTACCTGCGTGACTGTACCGAAAGAACCAAAGAGAATGGATTCCAGTCACGAAAGCTTCAAATCAAGATTAGCTCTGGCATATCTACTTCCTCAGACCATTCTCTTACATGGAGGGATGCACTGCTCTGCGAGCGATCCTAAGAGATTATTCGTTTCATGATGTGATACCGATAGCGCAATTGAGATACAACTGGGTGATGGGGGGCGGGGAGAAAGAAAACACGATAAACACATGTTATACGTGACTTAGTGAGAAGGAAGAATATTTAAGACACTCTCTGTAAACCACATTTTCTGAAAAAGGCCATTCAAATGCTACAAAAATATGTTGTTGCTGTTATCGTTATTAATGAACCTGTTATTTCATACGAATTATATTTATTAGTTTTTTGAGTTTTGAGACGTACAAATGGAGAGGATAAACTTAGATATTTAATGATTCATCACTATAGCAACAAACATTTATTTAAGAATGCACAATTGTTATTTTTAAATATACAATTAAGAATAACAATTGTTTTGTCTGTTCATTGTGCTTGCATAACTACTGTATACATAATCATCAGCATATACTCGACTGTACAGTGTATATAATTGACATTATTATTTTAAAAATGGAAAAAGCCTTAGACAACCATTGTCCCCATTAAAAAGGTTCACAGCAGTTGTGCTCTCCGTTGTGCTACGGCATTTAAACAAACTAATGTTAAAATCATCTTCTTGGTTCTTTCGGTAAAGTCACGTAGAAGGGAAGTAATCAAATACAAAAAATAAAACATAATAAAATAATTCTCACAACGTTTCGGCCACAACGCAAGCAGCCGTCCTCAGGTGAAGACCAGACCTGGTCTTCACCTGAGGACGGCTGCTTGCGTTGTTATTACTTCCCTTCTACGTGACTTTACCGAAAGAACCAAGAAGATGAATCCCTGCAGTCACGAAAGCTTTAAATCGAAATTTAATGTTAAAATGTTCTGCAGGTTTTGTCATGAAAATGCATGGTAAGTGCCAAACCATTAATCAAAGATTCAGCATTCATGCGGTGCGACTTTTATTAGCATCGTGTAATGATGTATGTGTAAAGTAGTAACTCGGCAGGAGACGACTTCACGGGTAGCACACTCTTTATTTTCACCAACTTGTAGTTACACGGATGACTAACACCCTACTTCGTTACACGGGTGACCAACACCCACTTAGCTACACGGGTGACGGACACCCACTCAGCTACAACTTCGTTACACGGGTGACCAACACCCACTTAGCTACACGGGTGACCAACACCCACTCAGCTACACGGGTGACCAACACCCACTCAGCTACACGGGTGACTAACACCCATTCAGCTACACGGGTGACCAACACCCACTCAGCTACACGGGTGACCAACACCCACTCAGCTGTACTGACACGGGCTCTTACGCCCCGTAGCCTTCCGGGACACACCCAGCCGGGGTGCCCGTCTCGGCTCTGGGTACCACCGTCCCGACCCACACGGGCGTCGGACTACGGTCCCCCCAGTCTCGGCTCCGAGCCACACAGGGCCCCGGTCCCCACAAGGACGGCGAGACTAGGGGTCTCGGGCCCCTACCTCCTCCACCCCGTCTTCGGTCTTCAACTGGTTAACACTGACCACGAGTGCTCTCGCGCGTCCCCCTTTATACCCCTCCTGCGGACGTCGCTGAGAGTACCCACTTATCTGACCAATCACTGCGCACTCGCTACGATCCTCTTTTCCCAGCTTGTGTGAGCGCGCCTCACCACCGGCGCGCGCGTCCATGCCACGCCCACACCGCGTGCCCAACCCCGCGCCCCGTGATCCATCACTGCCGGCGCACGTCAATACCACCACTACATATGCGGCAATTAGGTACACGTACTGCCGGTCAGGCTTGCGTATGCTGAAATATTAACTTTTTTTCCGTAAGCCACAACGTCTGACCGAATGAAAATGCGCGTGCATTTAATCGTCTCCCCCCAAACGGGCTAAAAAAAAAACATGGTTTGTGATAAAAAAAAATGTTGCAATTAAGCGTTAAGCCAATGTAACAAGACGAATGCTTAATCCTCGCGTTCGTCATGGCCACTTGGGTGGACTGCTCTTATTTATTTACTAGCTTCTTTGCCCGTGCTAGGACGGAAGCTGTAATATTTACGAAAGAATTGAGCAGAGTATAATTGTATCTTGTGTAAATTTAACGCCAGTGAATCTTGCACGAAAGTCTGTCATCAAACACATCACTGAATTTCACTGTAGCACTGTATTAATGGAAACGTCGTGAGAATTATTTTATTATGTTTGATTTTTATTATTTTATTATTTCCATTCTACGTAACTTTACCGAAAGAACCAAGAAGATGAATCTCAGCACACGTTCACGCACACCATCTGTGTAAATATTAATTATTATATGTGATAGCCTGTTGTCAATCCACTGCTGGATGGATGCCTGACTACACTATATTGGACATGGAGGGTGTTTGACTGTAGTTCACCGTGCTGGTCAGGGCCATGGGTGTATTTCTCTTACACACACACATATTAACACAAGCTCTGAAAACATAAAAACAACAACAACATAAAACAAACAAAAAGTTGTAAACGTCGGCTCTACTTGCACGGAGCCTACCATTTAAGTTCAATGGAGTGGCAACTCTTCAAAACCATGCCACGTAAACAAAAACATATAAACAGTGTCTACAACGTGTGAATACAAAATAGAGCAGGCTTAAGTTTGTTTCTATTCTCGGCAGCTTTCCCGCTATTGTTTTCTCCTGATGACGATTGCTTGTGTTGCGATCGAAACGTCATAGTTTTATTGTTGTTGTTATTTTTTCTTATTTTCTTTGAACCTATCTACGTCACTTTACCGAAAGACCCAAGAATACAGCTATAGCCCAGTAAATATGCAACGTTGATCCAACGTTGGTTCACGTTGGACTAACGTTAGTCTAAGGCCAACGTTCTTTGACCCAACGTTTCATATTGACTGGGTAGTCCCTTCACAGAAGTGTGTGGTGGATCTAGGGGGGAGGGATGGGGAGGTGGGGCGATTGGGGCAATTGCCCCACAGCCCTAAGACCCCAAACAATGGTATTCAGATTGTAAATGTTGTGGCTTGGCTCTCCAACACACCGGTGTGCTGTACTAGTGATGAATTGGCACGTTCTGTTTATGTGACAACCCTTACTAGTTGACTGTGTCGGGTGGTGGCGGGTTTTAACGACACATTTATATATTTACGCGATCTAACCCAAAACCTCTACTATGAATGGTATTTTATTGATATTTGCCAAAGAAAATACGTAGATTTGTCAATTTAACACGTAGGCTTTCGTGACCAATATTATCAATAATACAGGTGTTTTGGGTTAGATTACGTAAATACATTTACGATCCCACCAAGCAACCTCTATTATGGACGTAGATTTGTATTAATAATAATTATTCATCGTAATGTAGAGCCCTATTTTAAAGGCTTGAATATTCTGAAAACCCCGGCCCATTTCTTGGGGAACTTTTTAGATCAGCCTTTGAGAGAAGTGGTGAGTGACAAATAAGTTATCACGGTGTGTTTATGCTCGTATAGCAGGCAACACGTACCGTGTATATGAACGTCACTGGAGCACACTGTGGATCGAATGGTGAGTATAAAATGTGTGTAGATGCATACATTCAATGGTAACAGATTGCTCATTCTCTTCCACTCGACTCTTGCCCACACATTTGGAACCCCGTTGGAACTATGTGACATTTAATGGTAGCAGGCTGCTCATTCTTCTCCACTTCATTGTTCCCCACAAATTTGGAACTCCGTTACCCCATGCATCCATACTATCGATTTTCTTTCACTGTTCACGTCTAAGACCTTCCTTTTGTACTCTGCCAATGACTGACTGCTTGTCCAAACTATGTAAACATAGCCACTATTTCTGTGCAGCGTCTTTGAGATTCGGTTTGCATTTAGAAGCTATGTAAATCAATACCGTATTGTATAGATTTATATAAAGGAGGTGTTTTTTTACGTTGACCTTATCATTTAGTGTATGTGCATTTGAAATACATAGGCAAGCTGAGAGGCAATTGAATGAATCAAGATAGAAATGTGATTGCATCTGGTTTGGAGATTTAGCTCATGCAGTGTTCACCAACTGCTTAAAAAAACGTTTCAATTACTTTATCAGTGGGATTCACTGCTTCCTGATAGATTGGGCCACACACTGGCATATCAGATACATGCTTGGCTACCCTTTTACTAAAGCCGTTATCATGAGAAAAGAATGCCCCACTGACATTTCACACCAAATGCAAACTAAAGTATGCTTGAGCTGAAGACAGGCCGGTCTGACTGCACATTTTTCTTTTTGAACGACAATAACAAGGCTGGCAACAGGGCATCACTCCACTCAGGAATCGTTGCAGTATTGAATGGTTTTTTAAATGACCCATTGTGTTTTTTTGATATGTTGTACTTGTAAGTACTGTCGCTGATTTTGGCCTTGTCCCATAAACGCTATTACTGGTTTTACAGCATGACGTCATGTCATTCTACACATCTTGCAGAGCAGTGTGATCCTGTGCATCTGAGAAGAGATTTTCACAAAAAATCACAAACACCCTTCATTGGCATTTTCTTTTTTGTATATCCGCACAAGGGCGGGGCACACTTTCCAATAATGTTTTCTTGGAGGTGTGTTTATTACATGACAATCACGCCAACATTTCAATTCTCAGAAATGACAATGCAGCCAAATTGAGTGAAAACCTAAATTGTCATATTGATAACACGGTTATTTGTGAAATCATTGGTGGTCGGACTGAGACCAACAAACGAACGTCATTCGTGAACCTGGTTTTTTCACGGACGACTTCCCAGATTTGAAGCCAAGATCTCCAGCAGTGCTGGCTCAAAGCTTCAACTCCTGAGCCCCACCGGTTACCCCTTCAGTATTCTTTCTTACAATCATTTAAAAGGCGTCACAAAGCACAGTATGTGAATGCAGCTGCGTAAGGCAAGTGGTGATTGAAACTAAGGCAAAATGAAAACCGATGTTCACAGACCAGTAACGACACAAATGGAGCGGAGTCTATATTTTAGTCGTTTAATATTTTCGTCCATCAAGGGAAACAAGTGGTCGCAGCTTACAATGATGAATAATAATAATCAGACGTCTGTTTCTTTCATTGCCAAAAAAGGAGATGAAGCTGACGTCTCAGTTCATCAGTCGAAAGGCCACGTATCCTATTTGTAACAATGTCTGGCACCGTGGAGGCGAGACGTTAACTCCCTTGCCTGGTATAAAGGAGGTCGTGGGTTCGATCCTATGTATTTGGGGTTTGCGTGTCTCTCTCTCAACGTGTTCGTGCGGATTTTTCTCCGTGTCCTCCGGTTTCTTTGCTCTACATTTAGAAACGTGCGTTTAGAGTGTTTGGCTGCTATCAATGTCCACATAATGAGCCATTTCGTTGAGCTATCGTTTGTGGCCAGATCGCTTCTGGAGAAGAGCTGTATAGCTCAGTGTGCCTTACCTGGTCAAATAAAAACGAGTTTAAAAAGTTATACTCTTAGTTCTTTGGGTAAAGTCACGTAGGTAAAAAATGAAATAAAAATTAATAAAAATAAAACAATAAAAAGCATGACGTTTCGGAGGCAACACAAGTCTCCGTCATCAGGTGGGACCGTCACAACCAGATTTGCTGCATCAAGTGAGGGAGGGATTCAAGGTGTAAGCTCTTAAGTACCAGTTAAGGGGGAGGGGAGGAGGGGCTTATCAGAATGTGGTAGCCAATTCTGATAAGCCCCTCCCCCCTTAACTGGTACTTAAGAGCTTACACCTTGAATCCCTCCCTCACTTGATGCAGCAAATCTGGCTGTGACGGTCCCACCTGATGACGGAGACTTGTGTTGCCTCCGAAACGTCGTGATTTTTATTAATTTTTATTTCATTTTTTACCTACGTGACTTTACCGAAAGAACTAAGAGTATGAATCCTTGCAGTCACGAAAGCTTCAAATCTAGACTTTAAAAAGTTAGCTTAATAGTCTCTGCCTCCCATCTGAACGTCACAAGGTTTTCTCAATCGCAGCAGTAAAGACCGTCTGTCAACATCTCCTTGACCCTGACGCGAATAACAAAAACAGTGAGAGGGGGAAAAAACCGCCACATTAACAAACAGTTTCATGTACAGCCAACTCTGGGGAATTAGCAACAACAAAGGAGGACTCCTTTCATGTCCGATCCCCCTCGAAGTCGGCCTCTCGGTGCACGTTGAGAGCAGGAGGTGAACATGGGACAGGAAAGGTCGGGCAGCCTCTTCCCAGGTCCAGGATGTGTCCCCGTCACGGAGTCTTTGCTTACAGGTGTAATGCGGGCGCGGGCGACCTCCCGGATGTGACGTCACGGAGAGGTGGAGTTAGGTGACGTGGGAGGAAAGGTTAAGGTTCTTAAGGGAGGAGACCGGAAGAGGAAGGCAGAACGAGTGGGACTGGACCAGAGTAAGGCCACGTGGGCAAAGCCAAGGGGTGGCAGCGGCGGCCAGCGGTGGCCAGCTAAGGGAGCAGCCAGCGGAGCTGCGAGAGAAGACAGCGGTGGGGCGGCTGGAGAGAAGGCGGACGAGGAGCTGCGGGGAACACAGCCGGCGAGGCTGTGTGTGAGGGAGAGGCTACGAGAGCGACGAGAGGAGAGAGAGGCTGAGAGAACGACGAGGGGAGAAACTGCAGGAGAGCAGTATCAGTGTCAGTATAGAGTCTTATAGAAGGACAGCCGTGCGGGTTAAGAGAGAAGAACCGAATAAAGGACACCAAGCCAGACATCGTGGTCGAGTCCTTTATTACATTGGTGTCGGAAGTGCAACGGCATGTCGAAACAAGTGAGAAAGAAAAATGTTCCAGCGCCGGCATCGGCTTCTTCGTCCGAAGACGAAGACTTCCCTCCAAACATGGATCCTGCCAGGGTGGTGGGGGAGAGCCCTGCTGAAACGAGTGCGGGGACGGGAGTGGAAGATGTAGCCACAGTGTCAGGGCCGCCGACACCATCAGACGCTGATCGGCGATGGCTGCAGGTGGCTGAGCAACTGGAGACTCTCAAGGACGCCCTGGGCCAATTGTGTCATCTCGTCACCCCAAGCACGGCGACGGAGAGAGCGGAGAGTGCTCCACAGGCCGCCACGGGTTCTTCACTCCCGGCGCCATGGGCCACGCGGCAGGAGGCCGCCATCTTGCGCGTGCCGCGGCGGGAATCCGCCATCTTGACCACGCCGCGATTCGACGCCATTTTGAATTTGCCTCCGGAGGAACCATCGGCGGAGGGCGGAGTGAAGCGAAGTCGGAGTCGCCATCTCACCACGGTCAAGGAATTCGCCATTGGGGGCGACTGGAGCGCTTTCGCCTGCAGATTTTTAGCGGCGGTCCGTTCTGCGAGATGGACCGATGCTGAGGCCTTGGAAGTGTTGCCGACTCTTCTGGACGACGAATCTGTTCGTTTTTTTCGCTCCATTAAGGCCGAGAAGAAGAGGACATTATATGGAGTTTTTCAAGAAATGGCCGACGCCTACGAGCCACCTGACGACGCGCATCGGCGATTCGCTCAACGACAACGAGCGCCCGAGGAGTCGCCTGTGGCGTACAGGGGTGCAGTGCTTGATTTGGCTATGGCCGCGTATCCAGATACAACACCTGACCTGCTCGAGCCTCTCATCTTGGGCAAGATGCTCGAGCTGTCGCGGGATCTTGGGATTCCCATGCCGGTGTGCGGGCATGAGAAGCTCACCTCCCGGGCGGCGGCGAAATGTCTGGATGCACAATTCAACCTACGACGATGGAAACAGGTCACGGCGTGGACAGGGGGGCCCGTCGCGGAGGGTGGCGCTCTGGGTTGGGACCCTACGAAGTCGGTATACGTGCCGGATGAGCGGGGCCCTCAGGAGCTGACGGCCGCCTCGGTGCCATGGTCAGGCCGCGGTGGACCGGCCTCTCGTGCTGCACCGCCGATACGCGGGCGGCGCGATGCAAGGCCTGCGCTTCGGCGCAACGACGCCGATTGCTTCCGCTGCGGACGGAAGGGCCACTACGCGAAGGACTGCTGGGCCCGCATCCCGGGTCCGCCACAACAGGAGGCCTCATTACCGGCCAAGCCGCCCAAGGATCCACCGAAACAGGCAAGTCGGCACGCACCAGACACCCGGCAAGGCGTTACACCTCACCCATCACCTTCGTTGTGCGGTCATAGTGTTGTTGTTAAAGAGGGACCTTCGACGGGGCCTTGTCGCTCTGTGACGCAGTGGCGCAAATTGGCACGGAGGGTTGTTGCGGCCGCTACGGGTTCGTCCACCGTGCCGGGGTCTATACAAGGGGTGGACGTGCGCATTTTGGTCGATTCCGGGGCGTCCGCGACTATTATTTCGGATGTCATTTTTCATCTGTTAGGCATCCCACCCGGGGCCGTGCGTCCGGTTTACGGGTCGTGCGTCGCTGCGAACGGGGGTAGTATGGGCATCGTGGGCCTGGTGGACGCTAAAATATCTATTGGGGATGTGTCGGCCTCGGGCGTTGTGTTGATTTCAAGATCCTTGGCAGTTCCCTGTTTATTGGGCACTGATTTTCTGGCTAAGATGCCTATTTTGATCAAAATTAATGAGAATTGTATTGAACTGCCGGGTGGCCGTCAAATTTCGTTTCTGCCGTCGCCCTGGGGGCGACCTGCTTCGGCCGTACAAGTGCAGGCGCTATCCGTGGCATCTGTTGATATTCCACCTGGTTCACAGATGCTTATTCCCCTGCGGTATCGGAAGCCCCTGCCTGGTCGGCTGGGAGCGGTTGGGATCTTGTTGTCACCTTCAGCCTCGATAACGGCCGGATCGGCGCTGGTCGGAGCGCAGACCATCGTCCGGCCAGATCAATTACCGTTTTTGCAGGTGCTCAATGCGGGTACGGAAAATGTCTGTGTCCCAGCCGGCACGGTTGTGGCACATGCCACCACGGCATTTACGGCTCACGATTGTTCGCATAGCCAGGGAGTGGTTGCTGGTGTTTCCGAGCCTGTGGCTTCGGATGACCGCTGGATTGCTAGCTTATGTGACGGAAATTCTTCCCTGTCTGTGGATCAACGGGGTGCGCTTCATAAATTGTTATTGACGTATTCCGATGTGTTTAGCTCCAATGATTTGGATTTGGGACGCACCTCATTGCTTCACCATCACATTGCTACAGGCGACGCTGCCCCTATTCGGTTGAATTCGCACCGAATGAGTCCGGCCGAGCGAGAACACGTTCGGGGGGCAGTGGAGGATATGTTGGCTGCGGATATTATATCGCCGTCGAACAGCCCATGGGGCGCGCCTGTGGTTTTGGTTAAGAAAAAGGATGGCAAATTGCGATTCTGTGTTGACTTTCGAAAATTGAATAAGATATCGGTGGCAGATGCGTATCCCCTGCCGCGTATGGACGACTCCCTCGACGCATTGTCGGGGGCTAAGTATTTCTCTACACTGGACCTCTCTTCGGGATTTTGGCAGCTTCCCCTTGACGAGCCCTCACGGGAGAAGACCGCATTCCGTACGCCGCAGGGGTTGTTTCAATTTAACTGCCTTCCGATGGGGCTGAATGCGGCCCCTGCCACATTTCAAAGGCTCATGGAACTCGTTTTGACGGGGTTGCAGTGGGAGACATGTCTCATATATTTGGACGATATCATCGTCTTCAGCCGCACATTTGATGAACATTTAAGGCGGCTGGAGACGGTGTTCGCGAGGATGCGCTCCGCGAACTTGAAATTTAAACCAAAGAAATGTCACCTACTGCAACGGTCCGTCCGTTATTTGGGGCACATCGTGAGTGCTGAGGGGGTGTCTACGGACCCGGAAAAAACGGCGTGCGTCCGAGATTGGCCGACTCCGGTCACCGTGGGGGATGTACGTCGCTTTCTGGGATTTGCCTCGTATTATCGAAGATTTGTACCGAATTTTGCGACCATCGCGAGGCCCTTGCACCTCCTTACGGGTAAGGGACGTAAGTTTGCGTGGGGACCGCCGGAAGAGGCGGCCTTTCAGAGTCTGCGTAATCTGTTGGCTACCGCCCCAACATTGGATTATCCGGATTTCAATCAACCGTTCATTCTTGATACGGATGCGAGCGACACAGGTATTGGCGCGGTGTTGTCTCAGTCTAAAGGGGGCGTAGAGCGCGTCGTTGCGTATGGTAGCCGGGTCCTGTCGCCCGCGGAAACACGCTACTGTGTCACTCGCAGGGAACTCTTAGCCGTTGTTTTTTTCCTACGTCAGTTTCGACCGTACCTGTACGGCCGTTCCTTTATCGTACGTACGGATCATGCGGCCTTGCAATATGCCCTTAAAATGGATCAACCTTCCGGCCAGCTGTCGCGTTGGTTGGACACGCTGCAAGAATTTTCATTTCAAATTCACCATCGTAAAGGGGTGCGCCATGCGAACGCAGACGCACTTTCTAGGTTGCCGCAGCGCTCCCCTTGCAAATGTGCGTCGGGGACGCAGAGATGTGCGCCCAGCCTACCCCCCCCTCAGCCGGTGGTATTGGCTGTGGAGAAGTCGGATGCTACTGTGGAACCGGGGCCGACTGATGGGGTTTTGAATCTGCCACGGTCTGTTTGGATAAGGGAGCAAATGATGGATGAGTCGTTAGTGTCCTTGCGGAAGCGATCCAAAGTGGAGGTTGGGGGTCCGGTTACGGAGGGTGCGCCGGAAACCGCGGTCCGAGATGGTCTGCTTATGTGGAGGGAAAGTCTCCAGGAACACTGGCGTCTAGTGGTGCCTGCGTCCCTCCGATACGAGTTGATTAGAACTCTCCATTGTGACACGCTATTACATCTGGGTGTGCAGAAGACCTTGTTGACGTTGCAACGTCATTATTTTTGGCACGGCATGTCGACGGATGTCGTGGGGCACGTCCGCGCGTGCCCTGACTGTGCCCGGCGTAAGCCTCCTAAACATCCTTATGTGCCACCCTTACAGTCAATTCGGGTGTCTCGGGTCAATGAATTGGTGGCACTGGACATTTTGGGACCTTTCCCACCTTCGGCGAGGGGTAATAAATATTTGCTGGTCGGGGTTGAGTACCTCTCCCGTTGGCCGATGGCCTGGCCGTTGCCCGATCAATCGGCCGCGGCCATTACCGACGCCTTTTTGTTCGGATATGTTATGGACAAGGGTGCGCCGGAGAGACTCCTTACGGATCAGGGCCGAAATTTTTCTTCGAAATTATTGGCGGAAGTATGCGCGGGCCTAGGGACTAAGAAGGTCCGGACATCCCCATACCATCCGCAAACGGATGGTATGGTTGAGCGGCTAAACCGGACATTGTCTGCCATGCTGTGCCACACGGTGAGTGAGCAACAATCGGATTGGGACCTGCACATCCCGGGGGTGCTTTCGGCGTACAGGATGACTCCTCATGCGGCTACGGGTTATTCGCCATTTTACCTTATGTATGGTCGGGAAAACGTGCCGCCAATGGATGTGCAGATGGGAACCGGTGTGAGGGGACCTTGTAAACCGCTTCCTGACTACATTCGGGACACTGTTCGCCGGGTCTCGGAGGCGCGGGAGAGTGCCCGTGTGGCTACGGCCAAAGCTCAGGCCCGAAATGAGAGGTACGCACGGCGTTCCAAAGGGGAGTGCCCCTGGAAGGTTGGGGACCTGGCCTGGCTCCATTGCCCGCAGGTGCGGCCGGGTACCTCTCCCAAATTTCACAAACCTTGGCGAGGGCCTGTCCGCCTCATTGAGGTTCCTAATCCTCAGTTGGCGCGTGTTCAAATTGGTTCTCGCCGCTGGTTTGTTCACACGTCGCGCTTGAAACCGTATGTTGCTCCCCTACATGATGCATCATCTCCCAATGTTGCCTTGCCGGGGTCTGTTGCTGCCGACTCTCCCCCGCCTGCGTCCATTGATCTTGCTAGAGCGCCTGTCGTACCTGTTCCAGGCAGGCCGGCCTTGACACCGGAGGGGACGAGGCGCTCTGCTCGGAGGGTGCCTGCCAGATCTGCGGGTCCTTCGAGCCCTGCAGCCCTTCCGACCCCGCTGCAGACGCATCCGCGGGACAAGCCCAAGACTGATCCTTCAAGGACACGGGACGTTGGTGGACTTCCAACAGCGACAGGGGGATTTCACCCTGTCGCTCCTCAAACTCAATCACGTTCCCGTTCCGCGGATGGGCCGCCGACCGTCCGGGACGGGCCGGCGACCCGCACACGCTCTAAATCCCTTGTGTTTCGTTGATTGTTATGTTGTATTGTTCTTACTGTGTATTTATTGCCTGCTTCTGCTACGTTATTGATTGTTGAGTTGTGTTGATTGTTCTTACTGTTATATTGCATGCTTGGTGTCCTTTGGTGTGTTACGCTCGGGTTCGCCCGCATTACTGTTGGTGTTGTTCAGCCGAGGTCGGCTGGGTTTTTCTCCACGGGGGAGGGTGGTGTAATGCGGGCGCGGGCGACCTCCCGGATGTGACGTCACGGAGAGGTGGAGTTAGGTGACGTGGGAGGAAAGGTTAAGGTTCTTAAGGGAGGAGACCGGAAGAGGAAGGCAGAACGAGTGGGACTGGACCAGAGTAAGGCCACGTGGGCAAAGCCAAGGGGTGGCAGCGGCGGCCAGCGGTGGCCAGCTAAGGGAGCAGCCAGCGGAGCTGCGAGAGAAGACAGCGGTGGGGCGGCTGGAGAGAAGGCGGACGAGGAGCTGCGGGGAACACAGCCGGCGAGGCTGTGTGTGAGGGAGAGGCTACGAGAGCGACGAGAGGAGAGAGAGGCTGAGAGAACGACGAGGGGAGAAACTGCAGGAGAGCAGTATCAGTGTCAGTATAGAGTCTTATAGAAGGACAGCCGTGCGGGTTAAGAGAGAAGAACCGAATAAAGGACACCAAGCCAGACATCGTGGTCGAGTCCTTTATCACACAGTTGGTAGATCCCCTCCCGCTCATCTCAAAGGCTTCCAGCTGAAGTGAAAGTCATTTTTTTTTTGCATTGTGCTCTGGAATAAATATGGAGCACATTTTGAAAGCAACATGTAGATTAGAGATGAGTTGCAAGAGGCACAGACGGACAAGTAATGGTCACGTGGTCACATTTTGATACTCCGACTGATGCTCCTGCTGTTGTGGAGTGACTAATGCAGCCAGCTATGGCTGCAGGGTCTAGTGGTACATGTTGTTTATGTCGTTGATTGTGAAAATTCGGTCACAGTTCCTATGATCACTGTTACATTGCTTTTATGGCTTTATTTTGGTGATTTCGAAAAGTTTTTTGGTTTGGCCATGTTTGTTTGTTGTAGTACGGAGTTAGACTGATGGCCTTAATATGTTGTCTTGTGGTTGTTGTTGTTTGATTTGCATCCCACTGGGATTTTTGCACACAGCGTTTGTGTACGGTGCTTTTTCTGCAATATTTTGCTGTCTTTTCTTGGATTTTCTGTTTGCACATAGTCACATAGTCACTTTAAGATGTTTTCTCGTTCATTTTTTGTTTTTGTTCGTTGCGGTTGCACCCATTTCAAGAGCCGAATGGCTCACAGGGCTAGACCAAATAAATGAAACTGAAACGTCTAACTGCGTAGTGATTCACCCTTCACCTTATGTTCCTTGCACTAAATTAACATAATTGTTTTTGTTGCGATTCAGGGGGCGTGATTTGTACAAAAAAATGTTCATCCTATTTTTGTCTCCCTTTAAATATCTCATTTGTGTTGCTTCTAATTTTTCCCACAAGTGTGTTTTTCCAGTGGACCTACATATTACGTTAGACTCGACACATTCGTCAATAGCACAGTGGTCTTAATAGGAAAAATATATATAATAGGCAACGTTTCGGGAGATGGCCCTTCTTAAGAGCACATGAACAGATAGGCCAGAGAGACAGAGTGGAAATAAGAGTTGAGATTTCACTTCACACTGTGAATTAGATTTGACAAAAAATGCGTCCTGATGAACTATTTTTAAATTGGCATATGAAGTTACCTAATGGTAATTATTATTTTAGCATTTAATTTCCATTCCATTTGCACGAAATATAAAAATACGCATCAATTCTTACACACGTGGTTGGATGCATGTGTAATGACGGCCTGTAAGGGTAATTACAGTTATAGCTGCATTGCATAATGCTTTATTATGAAGCAACGTATCTGGGGTACAGGTTAAGGGCGGTGTCAGTCTAGAAGCTCCGGGAACCATCCCGAAGGGTCTGGTAGGTTCAAGAAAGGGTGCGTGGCCAGAGGTGGAGCTTGGCCATGCCAGGCCGATATAAGGAGCACAGAACCAGAGCTTCGGGGCTGTTCGTGTGGGCTCTTGGTCCTTGTTGCGTCGCTGCCATCGTCATCTCTTCGTCTTCGACAAAGGCGGCTGCTCTTCTGCAAGACCATCTCCGTCGCCGCCGCTACGCTCGTTAACCATATTTTTAGGTTTTTTCGGTAAAGTCACGTAGGTAAAAAATTAAAATTAATCAAAGTAAAATAAAAATAAAATAAAAATGACGACGTTTCGGAGGCAACACAAGCTTCCGTCTTCAGGTGGAACCGTCACAGCACGATAAGCTATATCAATTGATACCAAAAATCACGTCGTGATTTTTATTTTTATTTTATTTTTATTTTACTTTTATTAATTTTAAATTTTTACCTACGTGACTTTACCGACAAAACCTAAGAATATGAATCCTTGCAGTCACGAAAGCTTCAAATCTAGCTCGTTAACCAGCCAGCGTAGCGCAGGACGGAGATGGGCTGCGTGTTTGGAGCAGCCCGGGTGTAGCCGCATTACGAAGTGTATCGCCCTGTGTGCACTTAATAAATAAGAAGCCTTCTACTAGACGCGTGTCGGAATGTATTGATGATGCATTGTTACAATTGTTACACTCCATACCCCATTTTATGTGCATGTTGTCTGTCCTGCTGTGGAGCACAGGTGGTAACCATGACAATGCCAAACTCTATCTCTATGGATACAGAACACTTTACTAAAATTACAACTTCAAGGTTTGGCCAAAGCCTCGTCCAAAATACTATTATTGTCATTGTCTGCAAGAGCGTGGCTGTTCATTCTCTTCACAGTCTGCTCTTGCTGTGATTGTTAAGAACATGGTTTAAAAAAACATTCCACTGCTGGATGAGGGCCTACCTATGCCGGTGCAATCCCTCACGATGCTTCAATGGCAATTATTAAATTCACTCCTGTGCGAGGTGATCTCATCGCTCCATCTCTGTTCCATCCTTTGGCTGCCATTCCCTTCCCAGTCTTGTCCATCATCCGTTCCAGCGATGCATCCTGACCAAGCCTACAGGATTCCCTCGTTATTCGCGAGGGATATCTTCTCGATATGCTCTTGAATAGCATATTTAGCAGATAATGATATTGGCTTACGAAAACATATCTTTTGAATGAATTACCTGAACTAAATAAATAGGCTATTAAATAGGTGACAATCATAATACCACAAATGAATTGGTTATAATAAAACATAACGGAAATAAAATGCATATTAATGTGTTAAATAATAGTTTATAAATGCATTTACCTTCATATCATCACTTTATCTCATTACTTTTTAAATCCTTTATATTAAGTTCGCGTGCTTGCTTGCTTGCTTAGGACCGTGCAAATCTTTCGGTCGTTTTTTAACCCACTTCCCGTGATCCAATCGAGCTGACATTTTCCACACAGACTCGTTGTGCCAGACAATTAATGTTTGTGAAAAAAAATTCCCAAAATTTTACACTTTTTAGGCAAATTTTTTTTATTTTACATATATTCAAATAGAACGCATTCATAGCTTTGGCTGAACATCACAGTATAAGAGCCCAGAGCGTAACCCCTCCACAGGCCGTGGCGGAGTAGCGCAGTTGGTAGCGCCCTTGCTTCCTATGCCAAAGGTCGCGGGATCGATCCCCGCGTCCTCCACAGACGAATATATTTTTAAATCCTTTATATTAAGTTCACTTGCTTGCTTAGGACCGTGCAAATCTTTCGCTCGTTTTTTAACCCACTTCCCGTGATCCAATCGAGCTGACATTTTCCACACAGACTCGTTGTGTGTGACAATTAATTTTCGTGAAAAAAAAAATCAAAAATTTTACACTGTTTAGGGAAAACAAATTAAATATTTAATTACCAATTGCTTAATACTGGCAGACAATCATCTGACCCATAGATTGCAGCCATCTCAAGCCAGAGGACGAGAGGACTCTAGCCGCCACGCATATAAAGGATTTAGAGTGAAAAACTTTGTTTTTACGGGTTTACTTGTTCTCTTTCTCTATGTCGACGTAGTCGTGTAGAGTTCCAGATGCGATCCGTGGATAGCCAAAATCGCGGATAGAAAGTTTGTGAATAACGAGAAAATACTGGTACCTATGCTCCTCAACATATCAACTTGGTGTTTCTCGTTTGTTTTTGTTCCCGAATTCGATGTGTTTCACTCTCTATCTTTCGGTGTAATCCCAAGCGTACACCGCTGCATGCTTCTCTCCACACTCTTCAGATGTTTACACCTTCTCACATTCCGCGATTTGCCTTCTGTGAGCACTGCATGCTAATGGCACATGTCAGTGTATGTGCGCGTTCACAGTGGGGGAATTAAATGCGGTATAAAATTTAAATACTAACGGCGTCAGGAGCCCTGAGAATATCATTTATAAAATGTGGGAGGTTAAGATTTGTCAATTGGATAAGGGGCACAAGCGGAATGTCTGATTGATTATATCATAAAAATAAGTTAATACCTGAGTGGGCTTTGCCTGGTAGGATGGGGATGGTTTAGTTTTTATTTCTATGCATCTGGGTGATTTGTTTACCTTTATTGTACTTTGCACTACAATCGTGTTTGTGTCCTGTTTGTTCTTTAACCGCCCCGACTGGACATCTGTGACAAAAGAGCTTTACAACTCATCGGATTCCTCCAGTATATGTGGAAAGCAACAAATATATATATCCCGAGTATGTTTGCGTTCGTGAAAGCACTGTGTGCCTGTAACATCCAGTGGCAATGATTAGCATTCCCGCTTCGCGCAGACGTGGCGGGTAAGCGGCGCTGTTAATCCCCCTGTCTCCGTCGCTCCCTTTGCCGGCGAAATTAGGACTTAATTTGGTAAACATCTTAACCCGTTTGGGCATCTGATGTTTGATTGGAATTTTTAAACGCCATTTGAGAATTGTTTTTTTTCATGCTTAAAAGATAATTTTGTGGAAAGCAAAATATGACATTCTTGCGTATGGCAGAAATGTGTTCAGGAGCTAAGTGACAATATCGAGGCCTGCTTCAGGAGAGACAGAGTTGGTGTGTTGCTATTTATCCTCAAATGGAGGAGCGCAGACTATAGTGGTTTACGATGTGGTCCATAGTTTGGGTTGCATGGTCACAGTCGCTCTGTTACGTCTTTGCTTCTCAATTTATGAAGGAGATGTGGCATCGGCCCGTTGATGTTCTGATGAGGCTGATGGTTACACCGCTATCTTCGAGAAGGAGGGAGGAGGAATGTCAAAGCCAGGAGGTTCCGATGTTTGGGTCTCGAATGAAGTACAGCATTTATCCGAGAAGTCTGCATTGCTCCACTCTCTTCGTCAGCATTCTTCTTGATCTGGGTGAGGACCAAACGATCATGCCAAAGTATGATTAAAACATGCGTGCCACGTGTTAATACTAACTTTCAAGCACTGCACATGACACAATGTTATTCATTGGGTGAGTGAATCTTCAATTATTAGTTTAATCTCGTTCTTGATATGAAGCTTTCGTGACTGCAAGAATCCACACTCTTTGGTTCTTTCGGTAAAGTCACATGGGTAGAAAAATAAGACATCACGACGTTTCGACCGCAACACAAGCAATCGTCATCAGGTGGGACAACCACAGCAAGAGCAAGAAAAAACTGCTGAAGTAGGCGAGAGATCTGCCGTGGCACGAGGTTATATAGCAGGCCTCGGCAGTAGGGGGGGGGGGGGGAGAGACGGGGGGGGGGAGAGACGGGGGGGGAGGAGGTGGGGCAGAAAGTGGACCCCGCAACGGTGGCCCACTTCACTCCAATGATACTCTTAGTTTTTTCGGTAAAGTCACGTAGGTAAAAAAATGAAATAAAAATAAATAAAAATAATAAAAATCACGACGTTTCGGAGGCAACACAAGTCTCCATCATCAGGTGGGACCGTCATACAGCAAATCTGGCTGTGACGGTCCCACCTGATGACGGAGACTTGTGTTGCCTCCGAAACGTCGTGATTTTTATTATTTTTATTATTTTATTTTTATTAATTTTAATTTCATTTTTTACCTACGTGACTTTACCGAAAAAACTAAGAGTATCATTGGAGTGAAGTGGGCTACCGTTGCGGGGTCCACTTTCTACCCTGCCTCCCCCCCACTTCTCTCTCCCCCCCCCCCCTGCAGCCGACCTCTCCAGAGCTCCTGCAGTGGCCCACTTTGCGTGGTTTCACCTTAGACTGATGGCCTTAATCTAAGTTGTCTTGTGGTTGTTGTTGTTGTTTGACTTGCATCCCACTGAGATTTTTGCACACAGTGTTGTTGGTGTACGGTGCTTTTTCTGCAATATTTTGCTGTCTTTTCTTGGATTTTCTGTTTGCACATAGTCACTTTAAGATTTCGATTTAAAGCTTTCGTGACTGCAAGGATTCATCTTCTTGGTTCTTTCGGTAAAGTCACGTAGAAGGGAAGTAATAAAATAATACAAATAAAACATAATAAAATAATTCTCACGTCGCCGAAACGTCGTGAGAATTATTTTATTATGTTTTATTTTTATTATTTTATTACTTCCCTTCTACGTGACTTTACCGAAAGAGCCAAGAAGATCACTTTAAGATGTTTTCTTGTTCATGTTTTTGTTTTCTGTTTGTTGCGGTTGCACCCGATTCAAGAGCCGAATGGCTCACAGGGCTACACCTAATAAATGAACTTGAACTTGAACCTCAAGTTCACTTCTTGGGGAAGTGGTGGAGCAGCAACGCAGGAAGCGGTCACCTGAGTTTGATCATCGACTCTGGTTAACGCCAATGGCGGCAGATTGTTCTATAAACCAGTCCTGGATGCCTTCCCTCACCAACTGCTCCCACCAGATCATCCCCCACCACTCGGCGTGGCGCAACGAGACCTTCATCCAGCAGTGTCTCATTGACAAAGGGCTGCACATTGTTACGATGCCTCTCATAGGAGCGCAAATGGGCTAGTCACGTATGCAAAGTGACGCGAAAAATGCTTTGATCTCTTGAATTTGACGACGTACTGCAGCGTCGTACACTATGAAAGTGAATCTGCCATCTGTTATGAATATTTTGCTATTTAATCACCAATAGAGTATACGTAATTAATATCCTGCCCTTCTCCCCCCCCCTACCCCCAACGCGACCCACCACCCATTCCGCCAGACTAAGTCGGCCACGTTGAGACACTTCTGCTCCCAGATCATCTCTATAGATGAAGGGTACTCGACGATCGCTGGAGCACTTCTCTGAAGATCTGAGAGGCTTGCACGGCTGCAATGTCATGGCGCGGTTTGTGTGTGGTGTGCGTGTGACTTAATAGCGGTTAGGCAGCGAAAATATGGATGAACATGTGCAACGTGTCCATGTTACGTGCGCCTGCGCGTCTGGTAGATTTGGTGGGAGTCGGCCCAACAGAACGATTCACTCGGTGCACCACCACCGAGCGAATAATTACAACAATTTACGCACCGCACGATTGTGTGTGTGGAACTTCTTTCGCACCGTACGTAGCCAACCGTGCTAATTGGACGTGTGGGGGAAGGACAACAGACACTACTTATAGACGCGCGCTCTCGGTGTCATGTACAGCGCGGGTGCTGCGAGACAAAGACAAAGATCCCCCGCATAGCCTTAACAGACTTTTGGGGCAAGTGCTGTTAGCGATCACCTACGAAGGCCAGCACGGCACGCGAGGGGGTGGGTGGCAAACACCACGCCCGGCCGCCTTTGTCTTCCCAGTGGCGATGTTTACAGATCGCACAAGGTACTCATCTGAGGCCCAGGACCGGTTCAGAGAATCGTCGCCGGTGTTGGCTGTGAGCGGGAATCGAACCGGTGGATTCGTAGCGCAGCGCGCTAACCGCTACACCACCGCTCCACATTGCTTGCCCCCCCCCCCACACACACGCGCGTCAATATTTCAAGCCAGAGGTAGGAACGTGGCTCAGAAAGTTAACACCGTGTCAGAGCAACCGCAGAGTGAAGTGAGTCAATGAGTTGAATGCGAATGGGTTTTTCTTTTAACATACACTAGCTTTTTTGCCCGTCCAAGGACGGGTGTATGTTGCAGTAAATCTGAAATATTCAATAGAAAAATTGGTCAGCTCATGATTATTTATGAGGAGGGCTTGCCCCATGTAGAGTGACGTCACCCACTAATGGTTATTGGGGAGGGGTGCGGCATGTGGAGTGACGTCACCCCCTCATGGTTATTGTGGAGGGGTGCGGCATGTGGAGTGACGTCACCCCCTCATGGTTATTGGGGAGGGGTGCGGCATGTGGAGTGACGTCACCCCCTCATGGTTATTGGGGAGGGGTGCGGCATGTGGAGTGACGTCACTCATGATTATTAATGAGGGGAGGGGTGCGGCACGTGGAGTGCGCGACCTTTTTGTGCGTTAGTGTAAATTTCCACGCGGGCATGAATATTAATGAAGGGGGGGGGGGGGGGCTCTTTTGCAGTGACGTCACGCGGGGGTGGGCCTCATGTGGAGTGACGTCACGCGCGGGACGGACAGACATTTCTGGGTGATTATAGTCGGTAATGTGAATAATACATCGGAATGCATGCGAATATGAACGCATTTATGAATAAGAAATGTGAATGCATTTCGGTAATACTAAATGTTGACGCCTGTCAAGAAATATTTGACGGTGCCCATAATGCGCATCAGAAAACAACACAAATCGATGGTGCTCGTGGAACAGGGGCTGAACCTGTTCCTCGTCCCGTGGTGGATAAGACACGGGTATTTTCACGAGATGGTCAAGCTTTCAGAATCAGCCTACAACCTTGCTTTACAGAAACCAGTTGAGCGCTGCTCAGGGGAAAACGTACAGCAACAACACAAAGCAGGCAGCAATAGAAATCCTAAAATATATCAACAAAGCTGCATTAACGGACAATGTGCAGACAAGCATCGCCTGCCGAATCTTACCATGATGTGTGTCACCCGCCCTTGCATTCAAAGGGGAGACCGAGATCGCAAATACTTAAATCTCTCAATGAAATACCCAGCGGGAAGACATACTGCAGTATACATTGTGACCTTGTGATGGATTGATTTATTGATTGTATTTGTTAATGCGGGTAGGAAACAGTCAACCTCTTTAAACCGATGCACAAAAATGACCGGCAGAGGAGACCTTGGTGAAAAAAACAGGAAATGACAGCGGCGAATAAACACATAATGTGAAACGGAGATATGCAGATGTTTAGTTCTGGTTCGCGACAATTGGGGCAATTATTGTGGGTACCTGCTAAAACATGGAAGGGCTTTAGTTTGTTGCACGGTGGCTAGCAGCGCCATACAGCATGCCGAGGAGTTGCAAGAACACTGGTGGAGAATTTCAGTTGCAGGTCAATCATCGGAGCAAAGTAGCAGCAAATATCTGAACGTCTGCTTGTCCAAGGCGAGGGCAATTAACGGGGGCTCCTTCCTTATAACTGATAGGATACTGCAGCAGAGAGAGAGCCAATATCGGTTGTCCTCAAAGATCCCGGTGAGACTCTGTAAAGCCGAAGTCAGCTTGACCTTGCAGCCTGAGCAGTGGCATGCGCCAGAGGGATTAGAAAGTAGACTGGAGCGTGTCCAGTGTGTAGCCGTGCCCTTAAGTGGTCACAGACACGTGACTACGTTTGTGGTGTCCACGCTTATTTAGCAGACTAATCAGGTAAATGGAAAGGCTGAGAGCGAGTCAGCCGGTGTGAAAGTGTTGCAGACATAAGCCCCAAAGCAGATTCACCAGCAATAGAAGAAAGAGTTTAATGCCGTGGTCATAAATGCTGTGGTCATTGCAGCAGCGTTGGATCCCCAACATACAGAAATGTAAACCTTTGGAACAACGTGATGCCAGTCATGTTCAAGCCACTATCATGGCAGTTCCAATGCACGTTACCACTGGCCATGATCAAAAGCAGCCATGCCCTTTGCTATTGCTGGTATTACTAGGGCACAATCTGCGGCAAGTAAGAAAACTGCCTTGATGCCTGCTGGCAGGCAGAAGGAAAAAAATTCGAGATACTGTTAGCTGACAGTTCCTGTAGCACTGACGGTGAATGGAGCAGTGAAGCTAATTACCTCTGCAAAGATCTAACGTATGAACCAATGCAGTATTTTTTTGTTGAAAGAAAAAGCCAGCATTAAAAGAAATGAATAACCCAGGTCTCCCTCTCCTTTCACAAATGGCAGCAGCTTACGTTGGCGTATATTGCCTCTTGTGAAGAGAGCGATATAGAAAGCCTTCGTCCAAGCTCAACGTGTTCTCGCATTGCAACTCGAGGTACATTGATCGGATGCCAAAATAACTAATTGTATATATTTGCAGATTAGCTTTTGAGCAGCAGAACGGCAAAAAATGGTGATTGATGAGCAACAAGGACTTACCCACACAACCACGGGCGTGAGCAGCTTCATGCGCAGCTGTGTAAGCGGAGCAGACCGTCACGATGGCCCTTGGGCAGTTCAGATTGAGCACAGGGACACTTGGTCGAGCCGCACTCTCCACCGCTCGGTCCTCGCCAAGTCGACTTTGGTGTCCAAGACGTTGGGCTCGTTGGACGTGAATGGAGTCACATGGCAAAATAGTTATATCTGAAGGTGTCGTGTTATATTTTGATTTAAAGCTTTCGTGACTGCAGGGATTCATTTTCTTGGTTCTTTCGCTAAAGTCACGTAGAAGGGAAGCAATAAAATAAGAAAAATATAAAACAATACAATTCTCACGACGTTTCGACTGCAACACAAGCAATCATCATCAAGTGTGAAATCCACCGGGTGTGAAATCCACCTGATGATGATTGCTTGTGTTGCAGTCGAAACGTCGTGAGAATTTTATTGGTTTATTGTTTTATTATTTTATTGTTTCCCTTCTACGTGACATTACCTAAAGAACCAATAATGTGTGTCGTGTTATATTGCGGCGTTTTAGGGTTGGGATTAGATGAAACCGAGTTATTCTCAGATGGTCTAAGCCTGCTTAAGTGTTTACCAGATAGTTCTAAGATATTTGAAACTTCCATGACTGCAGGAATCCAATAAAATATTGTATTGTATACCTACGTGACTTTACCGAAAGAACCAAAGAGTATATAGTTCTAAGAGAGTAGGAAAAAAAAGCGGTGAATATTACCAACTTTTTGTTTCCAAGATCATTTGATGTTAAGCACACAACTTTTAAATCTGGCATCGCGTTTGTTTTCCCACAAGTGAAAATTTGCACATTTCTAACTGTTGTTTTGATTGGCGTACAAAGAACACTTCTCTAGATGCATACAATGTGTGCCCCTAGTGTGTGGAAGGGTGAGGTGACCTCGATTTATTTTAGTTATGCAATGCAAGCATTTGTTTATTTGGGGTTTCTGTATTGTTGTGTCTGTGCACATTATATAAAGACAATGAATGAGAGTTGTGTGACTTTATGCTACAACCAAATCCAGAAAAAATAAACACAATCATTCTTACAGTTTCATTGGGTAACATTTTAATTAACATTTTTCTTTTTTACTTTTACAAGGTATTCAAAGTATAACCATTTGCCCATGCACATTTTAAGCGATTTTCCTCGTCAGAAGATCCATACCAATAATCGATAGAGTAATACATTTATTACATAATCTGTTTCGACAGCTGTTGTTTCAGTTTCACCTTCACCCAGTAAGTTTAGCAATGACTGCACACAAAAACACCCCCATCGTGCAACTTTATAACATAAATCACAGCGCTGAGAATCAAACAAATCGATTAGGCTGTTGACGAAAAGCCACATAGTTCGGATATGTAGCAAGCAAGTTAGATGATGAATCATAAGTACTCTACCGTACTCTACAATACAATCTGTTCTCCTATAATACATATTTTCATAACGCGAATTGGATATAACACAATTAATGTATTAGGCAACACATTTTTTTATAACGCGGATGCGAATTGGATCAAACGCGATTGAGCGAACAGAACTACGTCGCAGCGCGAGTAGGTTTAATTGGTTGTACGTACGGCTGCCTCGGCGTAGCATCACACAAGGCGTGATGCTGCTGGATGCTTCTAGATGCAACCCACGCGCCTCAGTCTTGGCTTTACCGTATGTTATATATTTGTCATAACGCGATTTTTCCATAACGCGGTGCTCTTCAGGAACGCAACTAGCGCGTTATACGAGGACAGGCTGTACAATGGCTCACGGCCAAACCTGACCAGGAACGTTCTCTGCCTCTAGGTGGTGCACAACTCGCTGCGACGAGTTTCAAATGAAAGCAGCATACGCACGTCCGCAATGAGGATGGAAGTAAGAAAAAAAGGCAACAAGAAAGTTAAAAACATGTCATTTAAAACGGTCGAGAGCGCCCCTTCCTATCGGTGCTTTTCCCAGACAGTGAGTCGCCCAAATCCCCCCCCCCCTTCCCCCCCGCTGTGCAGACACGATAAGTGGCGTTTACTCCCCGAGAAACAATTAACGCACCGATTGTTATCCTCATCAAGATACCAGCCTGAAAGACCGCTGAGTGTCGCCACCGCCCTCAACGAGTGCCACACCCCCCCCCTGCCCCTCCCTGCCCCCCACGGTCCCACGACTGCCCCCCCATATCACCTCGCCATCAAGGAAGCTACAACGCTCAGTGCAAATGCTACGGGCCCCGCACTTTCAATGCTTTCAAGCTGTCAATTCCGGTTCAGTGATTCTGCACTTGCTCTATTACTATAGTACTATACTGCCTTCAACTTTTACGAACGACTGGTTGTTTAAGGTTAGCGATTTGTCGTATTATCTGGCTGTATAGCAAATGAAAAATTACAATTACTTTACTAGGCAAGTAAAACATATATATGTTTTAATATTATTCTTTTTTTTATTTAGGGCCCCTTTTTAACATATGCTACAGGCCCCGCACGAGCTTAATCCGTCACTGATTACGCTACTCATTTCTTTAGAACTGCTTATTTTTGTCTGTGTTTACTTCGTGGTCCTCACCCCCCCCACCCCCCTCACACCGTCCCGCACCTCGGATATTAGCACGGTTGGCTACGTACGGCGCGAAAGAAGTTGTAACTATTCGCACGGCGGCAGCGGTGGTGGTGGTGCACCGAGTGAATCGTCAGCTGTTGGTTAGACTCCCACCAACTCTTCTCCACGACTCAAATGCCAACGCCGTCATCCACCAGACAGCCAGGCAACGTGAAACGGACACATTGCACATATTCATCCACATTTTCGCTGCTTAACCGCTAATTAAGTCACACACACACACCACACGCCGTGTTATTTCAGCCGTGCAGGCTCTCAGATCTTCGGATAAATGTTCCAGCGATAGTCTGTTACATACATACAGACGTTCCCACTCCTATAAAGGTGCATCATTGCAATTGCTCGTTGACGCAACTGCTGGCGGAAGGGAGATGCCCCCTACATTGGAGGGAGCGTTACAAAGCCACCTCTATAAGCGGAGATAAAAAAAAATGTTGCCGACTGGCGCAGACGTCTTGGTAGAGGTGGAAGGTAACTCACACTTTAAGGAACTTGCACCACCACCACGTGTCAAATGCTGCGACGGGAGGTCGTATTGAACCCGGGGGGGGGGGGGTAGCCTGCCTTGGCTTGCAAAGTCCAGTTACCTTGTGGTAGCCGTTTTCTTTTCTCCCGAGTTTTCCACCGAACTTGGACAGGAGGGCTGAATTGCAGGCGTGCGAGGCTGCAATGTACCTGCCAACTGACCTTTACGACTTCATATGCCCCGACATCCAATACCCCGTGACAAGGGTGCTTGTACTATTATTCTCCCTGCTCTTATGTGAAGTCGAGTCCCTTAATTACCAGCGTTCCCCATACGGATCCGCGAGCATATAAATGATCCACCTTAACTTGAAAGCCAACGCCGCGAGTGACCTTCATAATCTGCGTTAATAATTGAAGCCTATTGTGCTATTTCTGTGGAGCTTTGCTATTCAGGCTTATCCGCTGTGTTTACCCTGTATCGCGGTGATAAGGTCGATATAAATAATATAACAAATGACCCCACATTTTTTTACTTCTCTCGTTCGCCACAGCGCCGACTTTCACGAACGCTTTCGCGATTTTTTTTCTAGTTTGTTGTAAAAATCGCGCTTTGTACAAGTGGTCACATTCGGAGTGGTGTTTAATACGGACAGGAAATGCAGCAGGTTTAACCAAAAAAAATCCCATTGCGCCTTGCCACAATTCAGGATTACTCACACAGTTAATGCCATTTAAGGGTACAATGTGCCCATTGTTATTATTGTTGCGCAGACGATCGCGTTTCCCTTTTATCGTCGTGGTGGAAAACCGACACATTCGTCGTTACCGTCTTCTCCGGACGATCTGAAAAGAAAGACGCGCCGCTAAAACGTCGGTGTATCAATACGCACGCACGCCGACCGAATGTAATATTTACACGGGGGAAATTGTTGCTTGGAATCCAGAGAATACGTTAGCATATAACAAATACTGTACATGCAATAGGCTAACGTTCCGGGCAGTGGACCTACATTAGAGCCATTTCCGAAACGTTAGTGGCTTTGGAATACTTTTAAAAATATATAATAATATTTTTCAGTCGTTTTGCCAATCCTCTGCTGAATGAAAACCGCTTCACGTCGTGTCGGCGTTGGGGGGTTGATTTGACCATACTTCACCACGCTGGTCGGTGCTGGTTGATGTGGGAGGCGGGGGTGCTTGGACCAGTTTAAACATCCACAGCCCACGTGTGTTCATCCTCTTCCTTCGTACGGCTCGATGTAGGTGCAGAGCACCAACGCCAATTTCACGTTCAGGAGCAGCGGAGTGGTCTCGCCGTGACGTCTCCTACGTATCTGTGAATCCGGGGACATTGCGTCGTTTTGCGTTGTACGGTCTGGTGCGGATGACCACAGTCGCACACTGGATAGTTTTACATTTTCCAGTTGTGCATCACATTTTCCATTTGTGCATCTGCCACGGTTTGTGCGGATGCGGTTTTGGGGGGAGCATGATCAAAGCCATGTTGGGTCGTGTTCTGCGTTGGGTTATGTTAGTCACGGTCAGAAATATACGTCAGATCGCCTAGGTTCACACCCCAACTTCGTAATAAAGTAGTGTTATTGTTAATTACTAGTTTAATAAAGACTCGTCGTCGTGTTCAGGAACGGTCCTACGTCGCAGGACGGTGAGAGATAGAAATGACTGATCAGCAGTGGACTGATCATGGCTGCCGAGGACGATGATGAATGACTCATGATGTCGGGGTAGAATGTTGTTGGTGTTGTGCGTGCGTGTGTGTGAAACAGCTCGTCGTCAGAACAAGCAACAGCTGTTCCACAGCAAGTAATTATTCGCAGTGGCTTCTGATATGTGGGCCCTATGTGTCGCTGTCTTCACGTCTTCGTCTCTAACAAGAAATCTATTCATTGGGAGCTCCGCTTTCCCTGCTTGCGCTGCTGCTGCCGCTGAGTGTTGGGCGGCTCGGGACCGGCAGCAGCCAGTCCGCACTTCACATCGGACTGAAGCCATCAACGCCAGTCCCCCTGTTTAGTTTCATTTTATTTTCATTCCCTGCACACTACGATCGTGTAACCGCATCGATGTTGTTGAGCGTTGGCGCGCAATGGCTGAGCGCACTGCGCTCGATGTACCTGGCCGACGAATGCGATTCTCGGCCACACGGCTAACGTCAGTGACGGTGAGGAGGAGTTGTTGTTACATGAACCGGCTCCGCCTCCACCCCGACTCCCACGCCACCAACAGTGCACCGGCTAGCGTGGTGAGTACAGACTGCGTGGGGGTCATACAGCAGTGGATTGGGAGAGAGCTGTAGAACACACTTTTTTTGGAATTTGGACTCTTGATATTTGGAGAGTGGTTTTCAACGTTGTTTAGCATCCCCTAATCATGACTAATTGACCGCCACTCCCCGCACCCCTCTCTCCCCCGACAGCCCCGATAACACAACAGAGATTACTCAGGCCCACAGTTACACAGAGACGTCGCTTCTCGTTTGTAGGCAATTGAAAACATGTTTTGCGTGTTCGCGTGTTTTGTCATCGCAAAAGTGGGCGATGACATTTGCCGCAGACGTTCGGATGTTTGTTTTTTCTTCCCTGCACGGTGTCCATGCCGCAGCCTGACCCCCAAATGCTTCCTTGCCCGCCTCATGGGTTGCGCGCCCCACGTGCCAGAGGTCGCAAACGGGTTTTGATTCCTTACCCGTACCCGGCCGCACCAGGGTCGCAAACGGGTACCCGTACCCGGCCGTACCCGTACCCTACCCGTACCCGGCCGGGTACGGGTATCGGGTACCTGATTGCGACCTCTGGGATGAAGCCATGTTGCAGGCGCGGGTGGGTTGACTCTAGGAACTTGAATTGTGAGAAGAGACAAGACGTTGGGAAATGAGTGACAAACGGTTACTCACCAGTGACTCACGGTCTACCCGTACCGGTACCCGGCCGCACCGGGTACGGGTAGCCGGGTATCGGGTAGGCTACGGGTATCGGGTACCCGGTTGCGACCTCTGTCACGTGCTGAGGAACTGCAGCGCTAGCATCTGGCGTAGCCCACTTCGCGAAACGCAACCATAAAATGTTATTCGTAAAAAAAAACCCTGTTCCTGCCACCATTCATGCTGATAACCCCGTCGTCGCATATTGATTTTACCTGATAATGTAACGGCGTGCGTACCCTGTACCCATTTCTCCATGCCGCATTCTGCATTGCACGCTGTCGCGTAAACAGAATACACGTGGAACCCTTACTCATTCCACTGCTTTAAACCACCACGCAGATGTACTCAATATTACTTCTTGGTATTCACTGACTCGCCTATTACTGTATACTGTATATAGAACCCGCTTTTGAACAAAAAATGTCCCCTGTATATGACACTTCTTTTGCCAACGCAGTTGACACGTTCCAATCGTGTGTGAAGTACAGCAGTAGTTCATCACGCCCGACTGCTGATGAGTACAAACATATCTAAACCGATACAGAGATTGGTTTCCAATCCATGTCAAAAAAAAATAATTCAGTGGCAAAACCTTGGTTTGAAAAAGTTACAGTATCCATCCAATACGCATGTTTCTTTCTTCCTTGATAACTCGTTGTGTTTGAATCCGAAAAGGCGTGTGTGTACCTATCAGGTGTGGGATACCACATTGATTCCAAATAGGGCACGGTATTTTTTGTTTCCCACAATTGCTCACGAAATCGGTGCCGTCGCAGGTCCAAAAATCATTAAGGAGATTACATCGAAGCAAACAAACCGGTAAGATTACCTTACTCCAATCCGCACGTGGACGAGACTGCATTGTGTTGTTGCTGCGCGCACTTGAACGCACGCTGCGCCCTCAACAACGGGGCGTGGGCGACTTGAGCGCTCTCTCTGTCCTTGCTACCGTCATCATCATCATCGCTATCATCACCAGCAGCAGCAGCAAGAGCATCATCATCGTCAATAGCATCGGATCTCGTCGCCCATTCTCCAGGAGCGCTGAGCCTGGAGGATAAATACGGCTGCGTGCGCTGAGAGCCTGCGCATTCATTCCGTCTCAGCCATACCTCCCACATCTCACCCACCCACCCACTCACCCACCCCGCTCTGTCCAGCTCTGTCTGCTACTACTACACTAGACGCACGGGCAGATACTTTGTAGAGCACGGCGGCTTACGTCAGTGTTGCAGCGCTCACTCTGCAAGCAGACGACTGCAACCTGTTGTGTACTATTACACTACTCTATCCACTATTGTTACCGGTTACTGTTCATTGTATTAGTAGGCTTACCGCGCAGGTGTTTTGTTTGTCAATCTTACCCGCGGCGTGTCAACGCAG
Source organism: Lethenteron reissneri (assembly GCF_015708825.2). Classification (NCBI taxonomy): domain Eukaryota; kingdom Metazoa; phylum Chordata; class Hyperoartia; order Petromyzontiformes; family Petromyzontidae; genus Lethenteron; species Lethenteron reissneri. The sequence continues at coordinate 8,366,839 of NC_083805.1, forward strand.
AGAGCTCCAATAGCGGACAGAGATGTATTTCCCCGTGCTTACCGTTTGCGTGTTGGTCATCTTTGTGATTTCCAGGGTAAATCGTGCCAGTGCGTCCGGAGATGGTAAGTCTGTGTGTGTGTGTGTTCGTGTGGAAACGCGTTACATATTACTGCACTGCTGCAATACCGCAAGGGATGTTCGTTCGGGTTATTCATGTGACGTGAGCGTCTCTTAAAGAGGAAACTCCAATGGGGAATATATATTTTAATAACTATGGGCTTGTATTTTACTGCACCGTATTTCAAATCAATGCGAATGAGTGATGGCTGTAAGTGTGCCATCATCTGTTGGCAATGTTCTCTTTACGGTTGCCGTCAGATCTATTTATTTAAGATAATTACTCACCATGGCATTTTCGTGGATGAAAAGGCAAACTTGTGGGTACTGTTTTTTCATACAGTAGCTAAATTTACACTGTGAGAACTTACGGTAGGCGTGTGTTATTCCTTGTTATGATTTAAACATGTTCGTTGTGAAAGCTGCATGTGAATTGCTTTGATTTGGAACATTAAAAGCGGCATGTAAGTAGACCGGGCATAAAAAAAACTGTTACATCGGATGTGTTTTAATGTTGAATGCAATTAGTGTCGCATTGGCACGATGTCACGTGGTACCAGCTATTTAAACATAAGCTTCATTTAAAATACTGCTTTGCATCAATGTCAAATGATCAACTCGCTTTAAAGAGGTCAGAAAGCCTATTAGCATCAAACACCTCTGAAAGTTAATTGCATGGTTTAAATACAGTTCAGAGCATAACACTGCAGACGTGGGGTTGTTAAAGGTACACTCAGACAGCTTGCATTGGAAATGCTCCTTAAATTTTAACGTAATTTTACTGTGGTGGAATTCATTCTGCCATTGTTGTATTACCACGTATTAAATCATTCCCTCGTTATATGAATTGCCAATTTCTAAAACCATGCAAAGTATGTTGTCTTCTTAAAGTCGAAGACACCACAAATATCCATCAACTAAATTTCCAATTTACTTGGTTCGACCTTGACGGCCTCTTGCATTGAGATGTACAAACGTGGGCGACGAGTCGAGCTTTCCAAATCGAGCGTGGCTTTATTTGTCCACCTGTGTAGCTTGCCAAAACTTTTATTTTATCTTTCCCGGATGTGCTGCAAAAAAAAATCTGTCCAACACACAGAGGGAGCTGCAACCTGGCATTTCTCTGCACGCATTCTATTTATCTTTGGCGACCCTCGGCAAGCATTGCTTCCTCTTCTTGGTTCTTTCGGTAAAGTCACGTAGAAGGGAAGTAATTTTTATTGAGAATTATTTTATTATGTTTTATTTTTTATTATTATTTTATTATTTTCCTTCTACGTGACTTTACCGAAAGAACTAAGAAGATGAATCCCTGCAGTCACGAAAGCTTTAAATCGAAATCATTGCTTCCTTTGCTCTTTGCTGGTTTTTCCGCAAAAAAAAAACCACAGGACGGACAATAATTTGACCTCGCTTGACACGTTAGTTAACGTTTATTTAATGTATCTAGGAATAATCTTTCTGGATGGGGTAGTTATCGGAGATTGGCGAACTCCTTTAATTGACGAAATTAAGTGGGGGTGCGATGGCGCTTTCACGTGATTGGGCCCTCACGACCGTGTCACCACTGGCGGAACCAGTGGGGGGGGTGGCACGTGCCCCCCCCCCCCCAATGATCCGATCGAAATCCCTAATTTCGATCATTGGGGTTTATTAGTAATAAATAAGCATTTTGCGATCCCCACTGCCACTGTGTAGCATATTATTACGTGCCAGTGACTCTATGAGATGATAGGACAATAGTCTGTGTCCATAATTGGCAATGAGTAACGGCAAAGCAGTGATAAGTGACTCAGAATTGTGCGCAGTTGCGTATAGAGTACACGACTTCCCTGAAGGCATTCACCTTCAGCGAGCGCGATGCCGATCACACAACGCGGTTCGAATTCGACCCTCGATCGATGGCTGCACCATCGCCGCACACGCGTCGAATAAAAAGCAAGCGACAAGTCCTGACTTACTAACAACGCCTCTATCGTGTTTCATTGCTGGAGGGGTTGCCCCCCACTACCTGAAAATCCTGGCTCCGCCATTGGTATCACGTTATTGTTTCCACGAAGAGAGTGATTGCAAATGAAGCATTCGTGTCAATTGATTTGACGTGGCTTATAGGTACTTCACGTCGTGTCCGCCGGTCATGTCTGTTGCTTCGGTGAAGAATGATTGTGTGTTTTGAGTGAGAGTAAATGCATATATAAGATACACATGTAATCCATAATTAATGAGCTGTTTGCTGCACAGTAGGATTTAAACACACACACTTGCCTGGGTTCCTTGAGAACAGCATGCTGGAAAGTAATTTATACTGGCTTGTGGTTATGTAGCTCGTTTTTTTGTATTTGTCTTGTGGTTATGCAGCTGTAATACTTCACCTGCACTAATGATGTTGGCGGCATTTTGTGACAATTGTGCCAAATGAAAATATTTTTTTTGGCACTAGATTGACAAGCCCCTCGAGCTCGATCATGGTTTTATTTCATATGACACGGACGCATAGTAATGTCTGAGTGACTCGTGTACAATATAAAGACGTTCTCAAAGGGACCTTGGGCAAAAGAAGAAAAAAAATCTGATTTTTTTTTTTATAATTTGGGCCCATAAAATGTGTGCCTCGAAAGCTGAGTCGCTTCATGCATAGTGTGTGGTCAACCTCGGCTTCACAAAATTCATCAAAGCCTCGAGCCTAACACAGAAATATGTGATCACCATCATTAAACCAACCAAGTAATTTGCTTCTCGTGGCTTGCGACACTTAAGCTGTGACAATTTGGGCAAAGCCCCACTTTTGCTTACGAGTGTTGTGTGTGTGTGCTGCATAGTGCACCGCTTTTGCTGACTCCAGCCTTGGAGAGATAAATAACGAGAGCTTAAAGCAGCCAACTTAACTTCGCTGGTTATATATGTAAATTACCTTTTACTCTTCTTGGTTCTTTCGGTAAAGTCGCGTAGAAGGAAAATAATAAAATAATAAAAATAAAACATAATAAAATTATTCTCACGACGTTTCGGCCACAACGCAAACAGCCGTCTTCAGGTGGAGAACAGGTCCACCTGAAGACGGCTGCTTGCGTTGTGGCTGAAACGTCGTGAGAATTATTTTATTATGTTTTATTTTTATTATTTTCCTTCTACGCGACTTTACCGAAAGAACCAAGAAGATGAATCCCTGCAGTCACGAAAGCTTTAAATCGATATTTACCTTTTACTGTAGATAAAACTACAAAACCCAAAAATATATAATTGTCCATTGAGAAATATTTCCGTCCGATGCTGGTGAGCAATCATCATGTAGTTTGTTTGTGTTTTATTCCACAGCACATTGGTGTTATGACTCTCAGGATTCGGAATGTGGTAAGTCACACCATGCTGTCTGTCTAATTTCGCTTGTGATAAATGACATTTTTCCCTACCAATGTCACATCTTTTGTGCGTAGAAAAATTGTATTGTGATGTAACTCTTAAGCAATAAAACCTTTTTAATGTAAGAAAATGGAAATTACATCTAACATTGCCGTTTGGAGCTCTGAGCAGCAAGCGGTTTTCATTAAAAGACAATTTCATGTGAAGTAAATGAGATTTTAATTAGTGTTTCATACGAAAAAATTGTAAGGAGTCCATGATTATTTAATTGCAAAGAAAAGCAGGTTACAAACCACATTTGTTACGGTGTGCCTGTGTCCATCTACATTTAATGCTCAATTTACTGGGTGTTTGCTGCATTGTTTTTATGCACTGGTAACATGGATATGCAAATTTGCATTTAGTTTAGAATCAGGAACAATAAACATTGTATGTATATCAGAGTTAATGCATATTCTAATGTATCATTTTAGCCAAAAACATTACAACTTCGTAAACGTTTCATAATTACTAATTTGACACTCGTAAAAGTATTTAGTTTTGTAGTACATAGACATTTGCCATAATTAATATATTACGACCGTTTAACACGCAAAGCACATGTTCAAACTTATTTTTTGTACATAACTCCATTTAGTTGTAATGTTCAGCACTGGTGTTCATTTTAACATTGGTGGTAATCAGCATGAATTAATTAAACAACCCGTTTTTTTTATTGGTGCTCCACACATCCGACTATAGAGGCATAGCTAATTTTATTTGAACAACGGAAACACCATAGGCGGTATATTCGGTGGACAACGTTGTTTTTTTTATTCTATGCCATCTGCCTTTTGTGAAGGTCCAAGCAAGTGGTATAAAAACAGCCCCACGTGCGGCGGTACCAGTCAGTCTCCCATCGACATCCACACGAATAGTGTGAAACGCAACACGACGCTCCAGAAGCTCAAATTCATTGGCTACGACTCGACACCTGCTGGTGTCACGTGGTCCATACAAAACAATGGTCACACCGGTAAGGAGTTCATTTGTGTTAATTGAAAGTCTCAACTGTTCGTGATTTTTTTTTGTTTGTTATTTAAACGTGTAAAAAAAAAATGTCAAAATCCTCATCAACAGCTATGATTTATCCACTGCTGGATGAAGGCCTCCCACAAGCCGTCGCCACGTCTCGCGATAGAATAAATCCATCGGGCACCTGTTGAGACGTTTTCTTTGCTCCATCTCGGCAGTGGACGTCCTCTCGAACACACTCCCTCCTTTGGCTGCCCAACTTCATAATTAACCTTCATCACTGTCACGTTCTACCCGAGCCTACTGACCTTTTAGCCAGCGTGATGTCTCATATCCACGTGTTCCTCCTTTTCGCTCCTCGGTGCAATCCCAAGCATGCGCGTCTCCACGCTAGCGAATTCGAGAGAGAGTAAAAATTAACCCGTAAAAACAAAGTTTTTCATTATAAATCCTTTATATGCGTGTTCAATGGGCCACAACCCAGCCCACATTGGTCTTTGAAACGGGCGGCTAGAGTCCTCTCGTCCTCTGGCTTGAGATGGCTGCCACCTATGGGTCAGATGATTGTTTGCCACCATTAAGCAATTGGTAATTAAATATTTAAAAAAATTCCTAAAAGGTGTAAAATTTAGGAATTTTTTTTCACGAAAATACATTGTCACGCACAACGAGACTGTTTGCGAAATGTCAGCTCGATTGGATCACGGGAAGTGGGTTAAAAAACGACCGAAAGATTTGCACGGTCGTAAGCAAGCAAGTGAACTTAATATAAAGGATTTAAAAAATTAACCCGTAAAAACAAAGTTTTTCACTATAAATCCTTTATATGCGTGGCGGCTAGAGTCCTCTCGTCCTCTGGCTTGAGATGGCTGCCACCTATGGGTCAGATGATTGTCTGCCAGCATTAAGCAATTGGTAATTAAATATTTAAAACATTTTCCCTAAACAGTGTAAAATTTTGGAAAAAATTTTTCACGAAAATTAATTGTCACGCACGAGTCTGTGTGGAAAATGTCAGCTCGATTGGATCACAGGAAGTGGGTTAAAAAACGACCGAAATATTTGCACGGTCGTATGCAAGCACGCAAGCAAGCACGCAAGCAAGCAAGTGAACTTAATATAAAGGATAAAAAAAACAAATAACGCAAAAAACAAACGGTTGTTTGAAGTGCAAATACAAAGCCCATGCCGCCGTGCGACGCGTCTGTGCCCACAGTGCAGGTTGACTTGCAAGGGGAAATGGCCGTGAGTGGCGGTGGATTGCCAGGCACCTTCAATGCTGTCCAGATGCACTTTCACTGGGGGAACCCACACGGACCGGGATCCGAGCACACCATCAATGGCAAGCAATTCCCCGTTGAAGTGAGCGGCTTTCGCACCGCATGCAATTACCAGTTTTGCACCAATTACAATCGCAAGGGTTGTATGGGAATCTGTGGCTGGCTTTATAGATGTGCGCGCGTGCGTGCGTGTATCGCCAATGCATTCATATCGTGGGGTGAGAGATGCCGGTTAAGAATGAGTGGTGCTGTTTATTAGGGAGGTGTAATGATGCATCGATTCATCAATTTCATGTCCATTCCTAAACTCACTCATGACCAGCACATTCGATTCGCTCGTGTAAAAACTATGGGTTTTTTTATTCCTACGTGTTCTACGTATTGGGATCACTTGACCGCTGCCGACACCAGTGTCTGCTGTACCTGCTGAGCGACGCAAGTGACCATTTGATCTCGATACCGGCGTATGTTTTGCGTCGTAGGTTGTGTCAAATATATCGATAAATCACAGGCCCCTCCTCCGAACCCGATAGACCTTCAGCCAGGTTGTAGGCAGAGGACCCAGTAGGCAAGCGAGGCAAGGGCACAGGGTCGGATCCTTCACAGTTTTTAAGTAAACGAAATGCCTCGTCGAATTGTCTGACACTTGAAATGGGCTAAATCTTTTAAATGTTAGGTACACCACCTAACCCATTCAATAACAAGGTGTCTGTGGATGTGTAGCATCAAGCGACTCAGCCCATCGGCATTTACGATGTCGAGATAACCTAAGCTAACTGTGAGATATATCGGTCCGGGCATCGGCTGAGTGGGTGGGCGAAGTCGGGGTCATTTGAACGTCAAGGCGCCCTTGACACCATTGAAGATTACCTCCGCCATCGTCAGCCAGCTCCAGGAGGTTACCACGGTCTCCACCACATTGCATATGAATTAAAAACAATCAAGCAATGAATTTCGATTTAAAGCTTTCGTGACTGCAGGGATTTATCTTCTTGGTTCTTACGGTAAAGTCACGTAGACGGAAAATAATAAAATAATAAAAATAAAACATAATAAAATAATTCTCACGACGTTTCGGCCACAACGCAAGCAGCCGTCCTAAGGTGAAGACCAGGTCTGTCGGGGAGACAGCGTCTGAATTAATTCCCCCGACAGACCTGGTCTTCACCTGAGGACGGCTGCTTGCGTTGTGGCCGAAACGTCGTGATAATTATTTTATTATGTTTTATTTTTATTATTTTATTATTTTCCTTCTACGTGACTTTACCGAAAAAACCTAAAAGAAAAACAATCAAGCAATGATGTCACGATCCTGAATCGCGACAAATCAATAAATCTCAGCGTGGGTGAAGCCTTACACCCCCTACTGCTTGCGTACAAAAAGTTGGTGCAATCCTCGCCTCATTGTTTCCATAAAATGTGTCGTGCTTGCTTGTATTGATTCATAATTGTGAGGGGAAAACATGCAAACAACTTCCTTCCACAACTTTACCAAGTATTGCCCAACGAATTGTTTGATTGCCTGCATAGTGGTTTGCAAAACAATAGCATTGCTTCTATTGTTTTTCTGAGGGGAAGAAATTAAACCATGACGTCTAGCGTATACATTAACTTGTATTTTTTTAAGCAAAGGAATAGTTGAGCAGTTTTCTTGACGTTGCTTTTTATGTTTGTATATCTTGGTTATTTTGAGGCTAACAGTCTTTCATTTCTCTTTTCTCCTCCTTTTTGTAGCTTCATATTGTTCACTATAACGCCAAGTACTTGACCTTTGACGGAGCAAAGAATGAAAAGGATGGATTGGCCGTTCTTGGCTTCCTATATGCAGTAAGTTGATTTTATATGTGCACCCATCATTGTTGGGCTGTTTGCGTGCACAGTTGGCATGCGTGTTCTTTTCTCGTGTCCTCCTTGAGGACGACCGTTCTCGGCCTCGAGGTCGGCTCGAGGACATTTTCCCAGGGGTCGTCCTTGACCTTGACATTGGGGGGGGGGGGGGGTGGCCTCAGGGGGTGGTGGCCGGGATCCGAGAACTCCAAGAGGAATATAAAATCCACGTGGTCACGTGAATTTTTCTCCGGGTCCTCCGTTTTTTTTTCTTCTTCTACATTTTAGAAACATTTAGTTTTTAGCGTATTTGCTTGCTATAAATGTGTACGTGATAAGCCGCTTTATTGTTTGTGGCCAGGTCGCTTCTGAAACAGAGCTAGATAGCTCTGGGTCTTACCTGGTAAATTGTAATTAGTTTAATAGTTTAACTGATCTTGGCTGGACTTAACACTGGTCTCCTTGCCTTGAATTCAAGACTGTTTATTTTTCATTTTTCCACCTGTTCATTAAAAAAAATAGTTTTCAGTCGTTATATGATGCATTAGTATTCCATAAGTGAAGCCCATTGTATGTTTATTTTACTTTGAATATCAATATTATATAACCACGAGCTTTTTTTGCCCGTCCAAGGACTGGTGTATATTGCAGTAAATCTGAAATATTCAATAGAAAAATTGTTCAGCTCATGATTATTAATGAGGGGGGGGAGGTTGCCCCATGTGGAGTGACGTCACTCACTAATGGTTATTGGGGAGGGGTGCGGCATGTGGAGTGACGTCACCCGCTTATGATTATTAAATGAGGGGAGGTGTGCAGCATGTGGAGTGCGCGACCTTCTTGTGCGTTACTGTAAATTGCCACGTGGGCATGCATATCAATGAAGCGGGGGGGGGGCTCTATGCAGTGACGTCACGCACGGATGTAGCACTGTGCTGCGTAGATTTATTTTTTAGCGTCACTTTCTGCAAAGAAACGTCATTTGAAGCGACTTTGCGTAATAAGTAATTAAATTCAGATCGACCTTCCTCTGCGTTAGTGTAAAAATCCACCCGCTCATGAATATTAATGAGGTGGGGTGGGCCTCATGCGGAGTGACGTCACGCGCGGGACGGACAGACATTTTTGGGTGATTATAGTAGGTAATGCAAACGATTCTGGCCATGAATAGTGCATGTGGACACTTTTTTGAAAAACTTGTGGCTCTAAACATTATTGCGTACATGCTAATACAGGTTGTCCTCGCCGTGCACATTTCTAGAGTTGGCAAGAGAGTGACATGCACAAAAGACGTGGTTGACATCATTGAAAACAACTTAAAAGAGCAGCATATATGTGATGTTTTTTTCAGTGCTTTCATCTTAAAACTCTCTTTCTTCTTTATTAAAGGTCGGACCAACAAACAACAATTATAACACCATCATCAATGCGCTACCCAGTGTGGCAAACCAAGGTATGTCGTTGACAGAGATGTCCGCTCCAGAATATATTATAGTACTCATAATATGTAATGATGAGGGGTGGGGAGGCGTAGGTCAAATTAAGGAGAATTGGGACACTGAATCGTGCACCTAAATTAAATTATCAGCAGGGTCAACATAAATGGTGAGTGATAGCTCAACATCAGTGGTGAGTGATGACTCAACATCAGTGGTGGGGCTCCCCCTTCACGACCTGGTGAAGCCTTCATCTGGCAGTGGATAGATAATGGCTGTTCACGACACGAACTGTATATGAATGTACGTTGTATGTGGAAATAGTTTTATTAGTACCGTGTATGTATAAATAATAATGTTACTGGTTAATCACAAATAATCCCCGAAGTATTTTAATGTTTCACTGTCGGCAGGGTTGGCTGTTAATGTGTTCTCCTTTGCGTTTATGCCTTTTTCATTTCTGCAGGCCAGAAGCTCAATTTTTCGTCCACGTTTAATTTGGACAATTTGCTTCCATCGTACGTTAACATGAGTAAGTATTACCGGTATTCTGGATCGCTCACCACTCCTGGCTGCGGGGAAGTGGTTACTTGGACAGTATTCGAAGAGCCCATTATCATGGATGAAAATCAGGTTTGAAAATGCCTTTTTTTTTACCTCCTTATTATTTAGATTTGTATACGAACAATTACGTGGGGTGGAGAGGGGTAGGAAGTGGACTGCTGATCTGCATTCGATTCCTGGCTGTGGGTGAAGTCGGTGGCGAGTGATATTTGAACCAGTCCTGGATCTCGACCAACTTGCACTGACAAAAGTGGTGACGTATAATGAAATAACCACCTTGACTGCCCATGGTGCAGGGAGCACTTCATCCAGCAGTGGACTGTCAGAGGGCTCTACATTTTTAATACATTTACATAATCTATATATACATATACTGGTAGAAATAATACTTCTCCCGTGAACTGCATTGCTGACAATGATGACATGCCTCTCTAAAATCATGATGTGCACACAGACACGTGACAATTTTCCCCCCCCACCACCCCACAGAGTTGCAACGCCATTTTGGAGTTGCAACGTGATTTTAAGAATCTATTCGTTTATCATTGATACCATCCCGATTTATATTGTTTAAGATTTTATTCCTCTCATTTCTGTGACTGTGTCCATGCCATTATCCATTTTACATCAGCATATAATTTGCATAACTTCGAACATTTTCTGTAATGGATTCTCACATGCACAACTCAATGGGTGTCATTCGTGTAAAAATACATTTGTATCTAATAAGCGCTGAATCGTTACTGCTAAGTATGTGTTCCAGACATGTGATCATTCATGTATGTTTTTTGTTCATACGCGACTGTTTTGTGCTTCGCTTCATACAGATTAAGAAGTTCTCCACTGTGTTTTTCTCCACGAAAGAAGACCCACAGCAGACACTCATGGTGAATAATTTTCGCCCGGCGCAAAAACTCAACTCGAGGATCGTGTACGCATCTGAGACGGCCACCGTTGGTTCTGCTGTGCCTCTCGTTGTCAACAAGTTGACCCACGCCGCTGGCCTTTTCCTTCTTGCTATTGTTTTGTATTGAGACGGACCAACGTTTTAATGTTCGATGACCACTTTTTACACCAACTGAGCAGTTTCTAAATATTTCATTGGCACACACCCACACTTCATTAAGTTTTATGTCCGATTTATTTTACCTTGAAAATACTTGATCTTAGTGGAATTATTACTTTAATACACCACACATCACTTCCGTATGCAAATACGCTAAATATGCCACGTCTCTAAACAGGGCGATTAGATTGTTTTGAGAACGGTGATGTCAAACAATGTCACCAGCCTAATATCGGGATGCTTGGAAAAGTCCACGGTATTATCATATTTTATACTGCATGTTCTATATTGATATTTGGGGTAAATATGTTAGCAAAAAGACGGGTGGTTTTTTTTCATTGGAGCACACTTTTGTTGGGAACCGTCTGAAATATCTTACCTGTTATATCACAACAATTAAATATAATTATAGGTATACTTATTTCCACACGTGTGTATTTATTTAATGTAATGTAGTACTTGTATCGTGAGGACTGTTTGATTTTTAGCAAATGATGGGACAATCTAGAGAAGGTGATGATAGTTGTATTGATTGCTAGAGACTGACAATTGAAATGAGTGGGGGGGAAACATTTTTGTAATCCTTTGCTGTGAACCAAAATTTACTTTTTCGGTGCTGATTAAAATTAACACGCATCAGATTGTGTTTATTGGAAACAATCTGCTTTTTTTTTTGTTTTAACCAGTCTTAAAATTTATTATTAATAAACGTGCTGTTTAAATCATGAAAAATCGTATTTAAGTTTTAAAGCGGTGACGAATAAAGTACAAATAAAAATTATGAGAGAAAAAACCCAATAAAAATACAGTAGATTAGTAATATTAACAACTTGTGATAATAAAGGGAAGGCTTTCTCATTGATCTGTGGAATTGTTTGGGACTTGTTGAATATGAATGATACTTAATGCACGGTTGAAAGGGTGGATCAGGCTCCATCAGAAGAAGCGGCGTGATTTGTCTTTGCTGAAGTGCGGCTTGCAGCTGTCATCTATCGGTCAGAGAAGATCGAGGCGACTGTCACTTTGGTTAAAATTCAATTCTTTTGAGCCCAAATAAAGTTTCGGGATGAATGGAGGACACCTTTCTATACAGCAAATGTGTGTCGTCCTTTTATTTTCCTGTACATTATTGGGGCTGTATGTGCTTTAGAGTGAATTCAATTACATTGCTGAAGAAATCATTTTAGACGAGTAACGTGTGTTAGTTTATTTTTAAAGGGTTTAAACAAGTCTTACGCAATTTTGAGTTTTGCTTCGCTTCAGTTTTGTTTTACAACATAATTACCACATCTACAAGGGCAATAAGTTGGATTTAAAGATTTTAAAATATTTATAAAACGTTCCGCAAACAGATGAGGCTTATTTGTAATCCAATGGGCGATGGTGGTGGTGTGGGCCCGTAATCCAGCACTGTGGAAGCAGCGACGGCGTGGGCGGGGGGTTGGCAAATTACACAAACATTGCAAAACGCCTTTCTTGTGGGCATCAAGGTGCCATACCCTGGCTCGCCATGATAAGGCAATAGAGAAAACGAACTAATGTCCATCTGTTTCCATCTAATAGGGGTTTCCCCCTTTTTTCTGGCAACAAAACTGATACCTTTTGCAAGGAATCATGCTTACATTAACCACAATACTTGCAGTCAAATGCAAACACAAAACAGTATTGTGGTTAATGTAAGCATGATTCCTTGCAAAAGCTATCAGTTTTGTTGCCAGAAAAAAGGGGAAACCCCCTATTAGTAAATTTTGGTACTGGCAAAGGAGGTCCCATGATGCATGTTTTTTTTTTTTTATTCCGGGTGGTGCCGTCTTCTTCCACGTATAAACACACATACTTTGGCTCAAAACGTATTTAAATAGAAACCTAATGCAAGAACCTCAGGAAAAAGACTCCGAAGCCTGAGTGCGGCTTTCCTGGATAAATAAGTAATGATAATGTTTTATTTAAAATGACAAGTGCATTTGTATGGTCTGCTATAGTAAGAAAGGGCTTGATGAGCTAAATGTTGCTAATAACGCGTCACTGAATTCAAACTGGCCCAGGGATTGTTTTTTGTAAACAAACTTTACTGGGAAAGTGAATTTGGATGGCCCTTAAACTGATGGATAATACCCCATGAGTGAATTGGCAAGCCCCTTACACAGTTATTTTTCTGAATTTTTTTACGGTGAAATTATTCTTTGTTTTTACTCAATCTTAGGGCAGGTATTGTTGATCTACATTAAAATAATTGAAAAACTAGAAAGTTTTGATTTGTATTCGTATCGAATGGCCTGAAACCTCAATTCGATAATAGTGGTTTAGACAAAGACGTTGTTTTGGCAAGTTGAGATATATGAGCAAATGTAATGAAAGTGGTAAAAATATAGTGGCTTATATGCTTGCTTTATATTGGGGTTTAGTTTGACTTTAAATATCCAATTACAGTGATAATATTTCCTAACATTACACTTTATTTAAAAAAAAAAGTTCGTGCAATTGATGTTGGTCGTGTGCATTTCACTGTGTTCTGCATTCTCAAAAAAGTACATTGTTTGATGAGGATGTGGCTATGTGACTCAGAGGGCAGATGCCCGAGCCAGCACCACTGAGATCCTGGCTTCCAACCCAGGCACTCGCCTCTGAATAAAACAGGCACTCAAGTGGAGCGAGTTGATTTTCTCAGCCCAGTCATCAACGACTGCAATATATATAGACTGTATCCGTCACATTAACATCACACGCAAAAAAAATCACTTAGCTAAATTCCAGCTGTGAGATTAAAATATTGGCTTGAATGTTACGCAACACATTTCAGTAGCTAATGAAACGCCCTTCCTTTTCATACACTCTTCACGGATAAGGACAGCGAAGTCACCCTATTACCCGTGAGTAATTCATGGGTATTGACCATATATTGTCCCCAGTATGCGCTTCGTGACAATTAATTATGGCTGATGATGACTCCTATTTACAAAGTGATCAAACTCAGTGTAAGGTTTTAAAATTAATGTATGAAACAAAATAAAGAAATACATTTTACTTGAGAAATGACGTGCAATGTGTTCACATTTTATGCTACACTTTGTAGCACAGAGTATCATATGTGGCTGTTGAAGAATGATTTGAAGGTTTGATAGATGTGTTGCATTTGTTTTCCAATCTGCATGGCAATGGGTCTGCCGAGAGCCAGTTTTACATTAGATGTAATTAGTTTATTACACAATTTCATGTGTAATAATGCAATGAAATGTATTGTAATTTAAAATGGCAAAAAGGTCTAATAACCCTCCTTTGTGTAACCGTTAAACATTTAAATGGCTCCCGATGCTGAAAAATTTTCAGACTAGGACATAGACTGAACATAATAAGCATGGCAACTTAAACTGATTTTTGTTGACTTCATTCAACATTTTTTACATCCACATGTTTGGGCCCGATGTGCAGTTGCAATTTAACTGCTGTCTAAATATATACCATCTCAACGCATTTCTCACTTTTATATTTTATGCAAACGGTGTTTCTCATGCATTTTGTCATTTTCAACAATGTTCATGTTCACGTTACGGTGCAGCCTTGCAAGAGCTTGCTCACGCTACTGCTGGCAGAAAGGCCTCCATCAGAGCGAGTTCTAGAGAGCACATTGAGAGTGTATTTTGCCTAATCTTCCACACTATTGTATATATAACACATAGGTTTTCGCGACCAAAATTATTCATAATAAACGTTTTGGGTTTAGATCGCGTTATTTATAAATGTGTCGTAACCCTCCACCACCCGACACGGCCAATCAGTAAAAAAGTGTCACGTTGACAAAAGACAAATAGTTCACTGCTTTAGCCCACCGGTGTGGCGAATTGCCCGATGATGCTGGATGCAATTACCAGCGAAACGTCGTACTCAAATTGTAAATGTTGTGGTTTCACGCTTCAACACACCGGTGGGCTAAAGCAGTGAACTATTTGTCGTTTGTCAACGTGACACTTTTTTACTGATTGGCCGTGTCGGGTGGTGGAGGGTTACGATACATTTATAAATAACGCGATTTAAACCCACGTTGATTATGAATACTATTGTATATATGTTTCAATAGCTACTTCTGGGTGAGTATTCGTTTTAATTGGGTTATTTCGAACAATTTAGTGTGAACGAGGTTCAAATGAAAGCAAATAATCTGCAACTCTTGGGCCCTCAGCACATGATGCACACTTAATAGATATATTACGTATGTTTGTTAACAATACTTTTTTTTTATTAATAACTGGTTTATGAATGTATGTATTCATTTATAAAATTACAAACATCATGAACCTATGAGCACTATGACTATGGTGGGTCAGTGGCGAAGTTGTGGGGTGGAGTGGATGTATAGTACAGGCTCGACTCCTGGTCCTGGTTCCCCACAATGCAATTCACCATTCCTCAATGGTCATCGTGGTGAGTCAAACAACGCTAATAACCAATGGCATGGGTAAGCCTTCATAGAGCGTATGATTGACAATTGGCTGTATATTATTACAGTAAATCCCTAAAAAAACCCACGGAAATGTGGGGTAGCGTGTCTTGTGAGTCTGTAATTTGTGGTACACGGTGATGTTACTCCAGAAATCTGTGCCGAAAATGTGCCAATTTTCGTGGATTTTGGGAGTTTTTACCCTCCGTGGCGCCAATCACTCCCGATCAAACGTGGATTATAGAATATTCGCCACCCACGGATTATGAGTGTTGCCGTGCACGAATGGCAGAGATGCCGAAGATTCAGGATTGATGGATGATTGGAGGACAGATTTTAGGAGTTCTATTGTATTATAATAATCATAATTTTAAATAATTTAAACATGTAATCTGCACAATATTCGCTCATTCTCGTACAGACGAAAGGACTCAGAGGTGTGAGGAACAACAGACGGGTGGGAACGGCTGCACATTTATCTTGTTTCCCTGCAGTTAAAATGTGATAATTATTCAGTACAATCTCCACCGTAAAATATGACAATTATGTGGATCTCTTTCCAAGGAGTCCACCTTGTCCACCAAACGTACAGCTTTCCAGAAAAACATCCACAATTAGCACGGTTGGCTATGCACGGTGCGAAAGAAGTTCAACATATGATAATTGTTTTTTTACCCTTCTATCTGGCAACAAAACTGACACCTTTTTTACAAGGAGTCATGTTTACATAGACCACAATACCTGCAGCCATAATGCAAACAAAAAACATAACTCTGATAATGTGCACTGTCCTTGAAGTTGATTGGTCCACACCCGAGACAGCTTTCCTTAGAGCCTAGTCTCAGATGGGTTGGACCAGATGACGCCAAAAGGCGCACAACTCAAAGACAATGCACCATCAGAGTATGAGAGCTCGGGGTAAGCATTTACACCATTGGAACCTCATTTGCCAGTAAAAATATGATAATAGTTTTTTTACCCTTCTATCTGGCAACAAAACTGACACCTTTTTTACAAGGAGTCATGTTTACATAGACCACAATACCTGCAGTCATAATGCAAACAAAAAACATAACTTTGATAATGTGCACTGGCCTTTTGGCGTCATCTGCTCCAACCCATGTGAGACTAGGCTCTAAGGAAAGCTGTCTCGGGTGTGGACCAATCAACTTCAAGGACAGTGCACATTATCAGAGTTATGTTTTTTGTTAGCATTATGACTGCAGGTATTGTGGTCTATGTAATCATGACTCCTTGTAAAAAAGGTGTCAGTTTTGTTGCCAGATAGAAGGGTAAAAAACCAATGATCATAATTTTTTACTGGCAAATGAGGTTCCAAAGTTCAACATACATACATGCGTACAATGCAACCTACAGATTTTTGCACAAATACTCAACAGCTACGCCATGTCGACAGCCAAGCAAGCGTGAATACATAACCAGTTTGGTGTTTTTTGGCTCTTCATTGTTCTTGGTGCTGCAGCTGCAATTATTTCACTTCTTGTGCATAACAATGAGTGTCAAGTCATGAATGCAGCAATAATATTTTAAAACAAAACTATGCAGTCTCCGTTTTCCAATTAGAGTGCTTACTGTGACTGCAATAACATTGTAAAAGCCAGTGTTAATTGTTGTTAAATTGTACCGTGGGTACTTTACTAAATACGTTGCCATTGTATCAAAAAACCAACATTTGGCCACGTTTGGTAAAAAAAACAAAGAAGTACAATCACAAATTTAGACCAGTGCTTGCTGAACTTAAAAATTTCGATTTAAATCTTTCGTGACTGCAGGGATTCATCTTCTTGGTTCTTTCGGTAAAGTCACATAGAAGGGAAATAATAAAATAATGAAAATAAAACATAATAAAGTAATATAATATACTAATATAATAACATTATTTTATTATGTTAAAAAAAATTAAACATAATAAAATAATAAAATAAAATAATATAATCATATAACAATATTATTTTATTATGTTTTATTTTTATTATTTTATTATTTCCCTTCTACGTGACTTTACCGAAAGAACCAAGAAGATGAACTTAAAAATGCAAAGACTAATCTGCAAGGGATGGTGATGATTATGCTTCTTCTTGCTGTTGGTGATGATGATGATAATGATAACTATTAATTACATATAATTGTAATATTTGGAGAGAAAAATACGTTTATGTACTAATTCCAAAAGTCTATACATTTAGAAGTGCTCATCCATGTATTTATCTGAACACTCAATTTACTACAAATGTGACTCTTGAACTCAACACATTCATCAATCGCACTGCCCCTAAAATGAATATATGCATGTAATAGGCGATTACATGTATATATTGGATTTGTAAGCAGAAGCGAATGAGCAGATGATCTGGAAATGTTATTGCATTGAAACTTTGTTTCATGTATTGTTTATCCCTGGGTGTACTTTTTTTTTTTACAAAGGGGGCGGTGATGCAGTGCGCTACGAAACCAGGGATCCGAGTTCGACTCCTGCTCATGGCCAACACCAGTGTCGATTATTAATTATCTGAGCTGGTCACGGGCCTCCCCCAGGTCGACTCAGCCTCAAATGAGTACCTGGTGCGATGTATAAACATCGCTACTAGAGGACGAATGCGGCCGGGCGTGGTGCTGGCAACCCATCCCTCGTGTACCGTGTTTGCCCTCACAAGTGCTCGCGAATAGCACTTGCCCCAACAATTTTTGAGGCTAGGTGGGGGATCTTTGTCTTTGTGTCTTTGTTCATCAAGGATGTATAGTGTGAGGATGTTCCTTCAACTTGTCATATTTCCACATCCTGTCGATGGGTGTGCTTGTATATTGAACAAAAATAGTGTGTTGTTATCTACCCTTTCATACGTAGACAACGAGTATTCTCCAGTGTTTAACATTGTTTTCACGAACAAATCCTGAGGGTTTTGCATGGAAATGGGAAATGGGATTCAAAATAGGAATCAGTGTGTGGATTATAACATATTCTAAGAGGTGGTGGGGGCTTGGGGAAACCTTCATCTAGTGGTGGTTTGATCATGGCTGATGATGATAATGACTCAAACTCGTAATGTAATTTAATGTTTGGATAATTGTGCTTCACATATGTACATTGCGTGTTGGCAGTTCACAGCTTGACTCGAGGTTGCTGTATTGCTATGTAGAATAATTTTCTCAAATATTTACGTGAAATTGGGTAACATAGTATGCAAAATGAAATGGATTTCTCTATGTTGATGTGAAAACATCTATAGTTCGGGAAAATTATATTTTTGGTAGAATATAGTAATAGAGGTTTTTTGGGTTAGATCGCGTAAATATATAAATGTGTCGTTAAACCCACCACCACCCGACACAGCCAACTAGTAAGGGTTGGCACGTAAACAGAACGTGGCCAATTCGTCACCAGTACAGCACCACCGGTGTGTTGGAGAGCAAAGCCACAACATTTACAATCTGAGTACGACGTTTCGCCAGTAATTACAACTAGCTTCATCAGGCGACAGCCATATTTGTGGAGAAGTCTGTTTTGTTCCTTATATAGAGGCGTAGATGTGGTGACCACGCTTCTGCGCTCTTGCGCCACGTGGGGGGGGGGGGGGGATTACTCAGGCAACGTACATGATGCATGTGCATTATGCGAGCCCTTTGAACTTGTCATTACTGTCAATTGTGTTTATTAAAATAGCCGTACCAACGGTAATCCCTATTGAAGTAAGCTGCCCTTTGTAGGCATGCATTTCAATAATGCATTATTTGATGGTTCGCTCACACATGCAGCACTAAGGCGGTAGCTATGCAAACGGTTAAAGTTATTTTTATTTCTTTCAATTTCGATAGATTATATAATTAGTCTTGGCCAGTAGTAGCTAGTTTGGCACAGAACTTCAACATTATCAAAATCAATTGAGAGTCCTTGTTGGCACGCGTGTTATGCTACTGCTGAAAGTTGTATTTGATATTATTTTCGTCTTGTGCTGATAATTCGTCCTGTTTGCCCAAAATAACATTTACCACACGTGCAGTTAATCCTGTACACACCTTCTGTTGATAGTTTCGGTAATACATCTTTTGTACCAGGTATGAATTTCTGTATTTTATGCACCGTGCCAAATCTGACTCGGATGTTTTGTTTTTCCAAACGTCTGGGTAATTTATCAGTTACTTCCGCAATGTACGGTATCTTGATCGTTTTAATTACTTGGGCAGTTTCAATGCTCGTGTTATTTGATTTGGTTTTGGCATTCAATGCCTTGTTGATTTGTGCATCATTGCAACCATTCATTTGCAGCGCTTCTTTAACATGTTGAATTTCACTTCTCAGACTGTCCCCATTTCACACTTTCTTAGCTCGATGAATGAGCGTCTTGATAAGAGCAGATTTCTGTGCAGGGTGATGGTGTGACTCTGCATTCAGATAGGCGTCAGTATGCGTTTTCTTTCGGTAAACACTGTGTGTTATTTTACCATTTCGATCAATCCAAGATGTGTAGAGCACCATATTCAGCAAAACGCTGAGACATAAGTGCCGTTGGCACAAAGATAATAACCTAAATTAAACGACACAGAAAAGAAAATTAATGTGTTTAGTCCGGTCTTCAAAGCACCGATTGCCGTGGTTGAACGGACTTTAGCTGGTAGGAACTGTTCCAGACTGACTGGGGTTGCAGATTAAGGTCTTCCTTCTACTGTCCTACGCTGAGTGGATTTTATACCCCGCAGGTCCATACCAGATGAGTATAGGCTTCGTGATGGTACATATGGATGGATGGCATTGCTTAGGTAGGTCGGTTGACCAGCTGTCTTTGTTATAAAAGCGAGTCGTGGTGCGACCTTGAACTTCAAGGTTCAAGTTCATTTATTCGGTATAGCCCTGTGAGCCATTTGGCTCTTGAATCGGGTGCAACCGCAACAAAAAAAAAACATGAACAAAAAACATCTTAAAGTGAATATGTGACTGAGTGCAAACAGAAAATCCAAGAAAAGACAGCAAAATATTGACTCTTGTATACACTGCTAACTACTGCAGCTCCTTCAAAACTTTTACAATTATGATAGTAAAAAAATAAGTCCATGCTCGGCTGGTTTTTTCAGTGTTCTAAACTTCATGACTTAAATGACAATGCATTTAATTAATGATAATTCCAATGATGCAAAATGCCATTCAATCAACAGTACAAATTAATTCCCAATGTGGGAAATTTACCACAACGTTAGAATATTTTATGCTATAAATGAGAAATATGCGCATGAATGCTGCGAGTGCAACACATTAATATTGTACCGCAACATTAACGATGGCGTGAAAAAAAGTAACGGTTCGGTCAATATACCGCATTTACATAATATTTAGTCAAATGTTATGCATGGTTTGTAGATAAAGATGAAAAACTATTCAACCGTTCTTTCATTTTAAAAGTATACAACATCGACAAAGACGATCTACCGTATTCATGAATGCGTTCTATTAGACAGATACATTGTACTTTTGGTGTATACTAACGTGTGAAAACAGACAGCAATTGGACAGGAGCAGTCCAGACATCTTTTTATGGAAATTCCCCGTAGGCCAATGTTCTTAGCACTCAAAACAAGATCTATTGGTTTGTTTTCTGGAGTGACCGATACTCCTCTGCAGCCCACTGGAAAAAGCAGATTCCTTGTTAGCGCTCACGAAATAAATGTCCTTCACAACCCGAGCTGACAGCAGTGAAATCTCCGTAAGGTATGACTTCTCACTTAGTAGAACGCAGTGGAGTGAAAAAAAATCCATTGAACTTAAATTTGGAAACATTTATTTCCTAGTGTAGAGCAGTGTAGAAAATGAGAGTCGAAAGATGTATTTAATATGAACTTGAATTAAATCAGTGTAGAATGGACGGTTATATTTTTTATTGTCATGAGAATTGGCGGTACACGTGTGAGCGATAACACGGTATTATATATATATAGTATATACACACACAGAGAGACTCACTGTCTTTCAACAAAAGTGCTTATTAAGCCAATAATTCAAAGAAAGACATATTTTCCCAGAGTGTGTATTATAATCTTAGTCAGCAGAGTTGTCTTGGTTTGGTGGTATTGGACCGTGAAATCAATTCAGCTCACTTTCCAAATGCCTTCTCTTTGCAATAGAAAATAAAAACAGAAATCCATGAAAACTCATACAACCCAACTATATATATAAAACTATAATACTTAACAAGATACATGCATATTTTATGGATCGTAAACTATTTTGTAAACAAACATTTCTGCCAGCATTTATATTTCATTGGAATGTTATGCTTGTGTAATGATGATCCATGGTTGATATTTTTAGCCTGGAAGGATCAACACGGAGAAAAACGTACACTCAAAATATTCCCTATTGACCACGTACGTCTGTCTCATTTATGAATCAAAACAGTTATTTTCAGAAAGTGACATTCACACTCTCCAATTACAAAAATGCCGAGAGCCCATAGAAGTGCGATGTGACATGGAATAAGTAGAGGAGGAGTAGGAGGAGGAGGCGACAACGCTATAGGGGTGAGCAAAGAATTGAGCAAGCAGAATAAGGAGGCAACAGCTACATGCCATGCAAATAATCGATACACTCCTCCATTGATCTTAAACACATTGTGCTGCCAATTACTTTCTGTCCTGGCGGTGTAAATACCACAAATGTTGCACCGAGGAGTCATTTGCCTCTGTAGGAGGCGGCCGTGTTTGCAGTCAATTTGGCTGCCAAATCCCAGCGCTAATTATTTAGCTTTGTGACTCACGTGTCCATCTTCAGGACAATTGACATAAAGGAGCCATCTGCTCCAACGTTTATGTTTATAATCCTTACCACAATTCAAAATGCCATGGGTTATTGCAACCTTAAATATGCGTGTTTGCATAATTACCCCGTTGTTTAATGCTGTGTCAATCAGTGATGCAATTAATAACATTACCAATTTGCAATTTCGATTTAAAGCTTTCGTGACTGCAGGGATTCATCTTCTTGGTTCTTTCGGTAAAGTCATGTAGAAGGGAAATAATAAAATAATAAAAATAAAACATAATAAAATAATTCTCACGACGTTTCGGCCACAACGCAAGCAGCCGTCCTCAGGTGAAGGACAGGTCTGTCGGGGAGACAGCGTCAATTTGCAATGTTTCGTCTGTTTTGTATTAGATACGGATTCCACGTATAATGATAACTATTGCTTTAGATGACAATAATAATCTACACCCCTTTTGCCAATCCACTGCTGGATGAAGTCCTCCCAATGCTGTTTCAGCTACAGTGTGGGCAGGAAAGATGTCACTCACCACTGATGTTAGCCATGGCTGGGAATCCAACTCGGGTTGCCCGTTTCAAAGCATGGTAGAGGGAACATAACGTGCCACCAACTCCACTAATTGCTGTATTGGCACTTTAAATAAGATGCACGTGAACATCACAATAAGATGGGACTTCTATATTAAAATAGAAAGTCCTCAGTGATGTGAATTTTCCCTGAGTAAGCTAAGAGTTTAGTGTAAGCAAAGTGGGATCATCATTCCCGTCTATCTATTTATATTGACGAACAACAAAAATAGTTAATTTCAACAAACACAACCATGTATTTTAAAATGGACATGCAATTTCATTAAGTTGAATGCCAGAATTGACCTCATAATGTGCATGATATTCTGGCTTGAGTGTGTACGCCGCTACACTGATGTACAATAATTTTAAACACCAAAGCATGCAATGTGTATGTTATGGTGGTTGCTGTGTTTAACAATATTCTAAAATTCATCGGTATTCACTACCTAATAAACTAGCATTTAATCACATTCATTATTCTGTATCGAGTATCTCTGCCCTGGCATAACAATTAGGCAGCACTATCTCTTTTATGCCAAGGAAAGACGCATTCATGCAACATAATTGGCCTTTTATCAAAGCCCGAGTATATATTTAATGGTAAACAAAACAAAAAAGCAGCAGAATTATAAAGCATTCTCTCGAAGCAGATGCCAAATCTATTCAAAAGCACATAAGCTGGACAAGCCAAACTGAGTTTTGGCACTAACGATTGAGCCAACTCAATGCGCCACACCTAACAAAAGCTGTTCTTGGCAGTGATGTTTGGTGAATCAGAAAGTGATCTTGATTCAGGTATACCAACTGCTGAAATGCTTACATTGGCTTCAGTCACTGCAAGTTCAGAACTTTGTAAATACCGCATGTGCTGACATCACAGGTCAGTTCCACACTTTCAACTGACGTTCCGGAGATATACACCACATGGTAATATGGTAACTTAATTTGAAATGCCTTGACTTGAAAACATTACGTATATTTACATGTGCAATGACAGTAGAGTCAGCCTGCATGGCGAATGGACTAGTGGCCATGGGAGGTAATGACAGCGGAGTCAGCCTGCAGTACAAATGGACTAGTGGCCATGGGAGGTAATGACAAGGGAGTCAGCCTGCAGTACGAATGGACTAGTGGCCATGGGAGGTAATGACAGGGGAGTCAGCCTGCAGTACGAATGGACTAGTGGCCACGGGAGGTAATGACAGCGGAGTCAGCCTGCAGTACAAATGGACTAGTGGCTATGGGAGGTAATGACAGGGGAGTCAGCCTGCAGTACGAATGGACTGGTGGCTTCGAGATTGATCGAGAAGGGAGCGTGGCCAGGTGACGGAAGAGGACGGTAGAGTCTGCTGTTGATTTGTGCGCGGGAGACTCGGGGATGTTGCATTGGGGTCTCCGCCTGTTCAAGTGTGAGCACCTGGCTCCTTAATAAAGAAACCATCTCAAGACAAGTGCGTCCAAGTCGTCATTAAACATGTATTACAGGGCACATTTATTATTTCACTATTCACCGTTATCTTTAGAATGAAAACTTTAGTTTTTACAACTGAATAGTATACTTCTACTTGAAGCTTTGAAACTACAGTGTTCTTAAGTACTGCGGGTTGTGTTCCTGAAAGGTGCGATGACGAATATCGAAACGATGTGAATCGGAGCGATTTACAGGATAGTAGGTCGAGGCGAAGGCTGAGAAGCGACGGATGTGAGAAAAGACGGACGATGCTGTCAGCGACGTAAGTGCGGGTTGAGGCGATGCAAATCAGGCAGTGGTGTCAATAAAGTGACGACGTACTTGTGAAACGATGCAAAAAGGGGAGACGCAAATCGGTGGAATGACTGTGCATATGTCTGTTGTATGTTGAACTTGTACGTTGGACTTATTTTGCACCATACGTAGCCAACCGTGCTAATCGGAGGTGCACGTTGACGATTTAACATAAGATGAATCTTCAAACTCACAACACCAAATTGATTTGCGTGCTCAAGACACATGAATCGAGTAGTAAGCACATGCAATCGCTGACGTGAGATCTGTACGTATTGGGTAATTGGTACCCTGCAGCCACTGGAGGCGTTTCACCACAGTGACAAAAATAATATACACGTGTAGTGGGTTCTAAATAGGAGCACACCGAGTCTTGGAGGCAACACGTTTATTTACTCACACAACTCGAACCGGCTAACATAACAGATAACTGCGCAACGCTCCGAGGTTAACTATGTACATCACGGGTTAAATATGTACATCACGGGTTAACTACATAGGGTGGTGGCCACCGCTCCTAACCACCTAACCACTTGAACGGGATCACTATATGGTTGGACCAGGACAGCTAACACGCTGCCTGGCCCTCGTGCGCGAAGACCGAAGATCGTGGAATCGAAGAAAGCGGCTTCATTCCCGGGTCGAACAGCCCAGCTCCCTCTCGGGACTGGGCTCATATTCGCTGCGGCGTGACCGGACTCCGCCCATGGCCACGCCCTCTTCTAGATCCTTCGTGGAGGCTCTCGGTCCATACCACGTGGCCCCCTCACCCCCCTTCTGGGGGTCCCCGTGCTCCCTTGTCCGGTCACGTGCTCGCGCGGGTGCACGCAGGCTGTCATGTCCTGACATATTCACTTTAAGATGTTTTTGGTTCATGTTTTTGTTTTTTGTTTGTTGCGGTTGCACCCGATTCAAGAGCCGTTTTCCACTATAAATCATTTATATGCGTGGCGGCTAGAGTCCTCTCGTCCTCTGGCTTGAGATGGCTGCCACCTATGGGTCAGATGATTGCCTGCCACCATTAAGCAATTGGTAATTCAATATAATTTATTTTTTCCTAAAAAGTGTAAAATTTTGGAAGAAAATTTTCACGAAAATAAATTGTCACGCACAACGAGTCTGTGTGCAAAATGTCAGCTCGATTGGATCACGGAAAGTGGGTTAAAAAACGACCGAAAGATTTGCACGGTCGTAAGCGCGCAAGCAAGCAAGCAAGTGAACTTAATATAAAGGATTTAAAAATAATATACACGTATAACGTTTCACCATAGTGGTAAAAATAATATATAACGGAATTCTTCAATTAAATAATGGCCCTGAATGGTAACAGTTCATGAAATTTGGGAGATGACCGAATCATGGCGGGAATGTTGGCGATATATATTCCTGTGATTGTAGAACTGTAGTTCGATACGTTTACTTAATTAAACGCTGTAATAAGCTGTGTCAATGCGGAATAGTTTCGGCTGCAATTGTGCTCGTTAAAAGCCATCAAAATCGACAAGTGTAAAGTTTTAATTTGCTTCGCGATGGATAAACTGCAAAATGCGCAGACAAGCATAACATTTAAGCAGACTATGTTTAATTGTCACAAACTTTATCAATACGTGGTACATTTTTTGCCTCCGAAACGTCGTGATTTTTATTTGTATTTTATAATTTTTATTTTGATGTTTTACTTACGTGACTTAACCGAAAAAACCTAAGAATATGAATCTTTGCAGTCACGAAAGCTTGAAATCTAGAATTAACGTGGTACATTCGCAGCTTCAACATTTGACGTTTCATACTCGAACCAATAAACTATGTTTAAAAACATTACAACTATCCCTCACATCTAAATGTAATTCTTCTTCGTATGTTTAACAATCGTGTAGGGTTTACATTCATGTCCTCTGTCTCTACTCATGAAAATGATTTTTTTCTTTTCTATTTAATATTTTGACGGGCTGTGTGTGTGGAGATTTTGTGAATGAGGTGTGGGGCAGTGACCGTGTAGAGGTGACGATGATCTGACTCGGTCCTGGGCCTCCCCTAGGTCGACTCAGCCTCCTAAAATGAATACCTGCGTGTGGTGTGTAGTAAAACATCGCCACCGCGGAGACAAAGGCGGTCGGGCGTGGTGCTGGCCACCCACCCCCTCGTGTGCCGTGCCGGCCTTCGTAGGTGCTCGCCAACAGCACTTGCCTCAATAGTCTCTCAAGGCTATACGGGGGATCTTTGTCTTGTTTTTTTTCGAGATTGTTTGCTCTTAATTTACTATTCTATTACATATATTGGCGTTCCAGTTGTTCAGGCTGTACTTTATAGACGCAGGGATTGCATACTTTTATACACGATGGCACGTGTAACCCCGCTGGGACTCCAGGCGTCTGGCAACGGTTCTGCCCGCACGCATATCCCAGGTTGCCTTGGTAATGTGGGTATCCAGCTCATTTTAAAATAGAATCAATTGTTGTCATGTAACCATTCAGCCTTTCGGTAAATAACTTTAATTATATTCTTGGTTCTTTCGGTAAAGTCTCGTAGAAGGGAAATAATAAAATAATAAAAATATAAAACAATAAAAAATTATCATGACGTTTCGACTGCAACACAAGCAATCCTCATCAGGTGTGGATTTCACACCTGATGATGATTGCTTGTGTTGCAGTCGAAACGTCGTGAGAATTTTTATTGTTTTTATATTTGTATTTTATTATTTCCCTTCTACGTGACTTTACCGAAAGAACCAAGAATATGAATCCCTGCAATCACGAAAGCTTTAAATCAAACTACTTTACCTATGTTCAGTTCAACGGACACTGGCAGGTGCATACGCTCGTTGTTTTGAAGGGGCCGCCGCAGAAAATAATTGAATGGCTGCTGTGGGAAACAAAAAATCGTCGCCGTCGCTTATTCGTGCATTGTTACATCTCATCATTAGTGGCGTGTCCGTTCGTGGGAAGACGATGTCCGTAGTGGCCCGCGATGGCTTGCGAACGTCACCGCCGTGGCTGAAGGTCGTCCACTAGAGAGATCGAGAGGCAGCTCCCCTGGCAGAGGTGGGAGAGGGCCCACACTTGACCCCACCACGACGGACCGCCATGGCGAACCCATTCATAGATTTGCCCGACTGCCGGATGGATTCAAGCTGGGTGACGGGAGTATTTGAGAAGCTTTCCCCCATCCTACTTGATCGTCTCTGTGTGTCGATGTTGTGTGTATCTCTCTCTGTGTGTCTCTGTGTTGTCTGTATCTCTCTCTCTCTGCCTGTGTGTCAGTCTGTGTGTCTCCGTGTCTGTGTTTTGTCTCTCTCTCAAATTTAGTTCTACCTGATGACGACCGCTTGTGTTGCAATCGAAACGTCGTTTTCTATTATTTAATTTATTTTCTTTCTACGTGACTTCACCGAAAGAACCAAAGAGTGTTGTTTCGCCATCGTTTCAACTTTTTTTTTAGCCTTCAGTTCGTCGTCCTACGCCGCACCTCCGATTAGCGCGGATGGCTACGTAACGGTGCGAAAAAAGTTGGGTGTACGTAAGTGCAGCCGCCACGTCAGATAGATTGAAATTCCACCAACGACCTCGAGATTGCAAGTCCAGTTCGCGAATAAACCCCCCCCCCCCACCCGTGCTCGGCCTGGCAGGGTGTTGCAAATCACCACGTCTCGACCACTTCACAGAGCATATCTTTGCACCCGCAGGGGTTTATTAAGACACTGCCATGGGCTTTTCAGATGGATAAGTCTATACAGTGTTCGTCTCGGCTTGTCTCGTATCTGTACGGCTGTCACGTGCCACAGAGTCGTGCACAAAACACAAGCGGGCCCCGTCACGGTTTGCATACAGATGCGGGGAGAGTGGCGGTGGCCGTCCACTACTAGCGTCTGACAGCGAATGCAGATTGCGGAATAATGATGAAACTCACCTCTTTTGGCATTCTTTGTCGGCGCGTAAAACACATTCCTTTTCTCATCAAACTTGTTTGTGACCAACGTAAGCAGTTTATTTTAAAGTGATTTTTTTTAAAAATGTGCTCGTGTCATAAATAGCAAATCAACTCTGACGGGGATATTTTTTTCAAAGATATATAATCTGCTGATAGACTCTACAGTGACTGCGATGTCTTAGTATCCAATGAGCTCTCTTTTCGCTGTGTCTGACACTTAAACGATGCGTACGGCGCTACGAAAAGGGCAATTTGCACTCGAATCCCGGCCACAGCTAATGTCAGCAGCAAGTGAAGTCTGAAGCAGTTTTGGGCCCCATCCATTTACCAATCTACACTGCCAAATTGTGATGTTACATGGTGATGCAGCTCCGATGACTGAGACTGCATTGGGAGTCCTTCATCCGTCAGTGTGTTGACAACTGGCTACAAACTAGGACAACCGCAGTATTGCCAAATTGGGTGCAAAATCTGAAGTAATTTGAGAAATCTTTAATTCAAAAAATTGTTGGTAATTGGGCTGAGACCACACAATTGGCAACTGCGCTTGAGAACACTCATACCTTAACTGTTCACCTTTAACCCATGATCTCAGCATGCATGCTCCCTGTTCTGGCATGGATATCATTACTGCAAGCAACCCGTGTGGTAATTGGAAGTTTTGGTTTGACTGTGAATTGAATAAAAAGTTCAATGGCAATAAAATGTCTCTCTCCCCCTCCAAAACAAACACACTGAAGTAAAAAAAACGCATCATTTGCAAAGCCAGGAAGCATTCATTACAAAATGCAATTTATGTTATCCTGTGCATTTTTGAGGTATGGTAATTGGTTGGAATGTAATGTGGACAATTCAAGTTACATCACAATATTACACTCAACATATACTCGTGTTCATTTTGCTCTTCGTACATTAGCATTCATGAATATGCATCACAATTCATCAAAGCCCACTGTGTGCATGCCAGGAATACAATGCTTGATTATAATTCAGTGAATAAAATAATTAGGGTAGTCTTTTGTGTTTAATTAAACAACTGCAATATAACTTACAGCTCCCAAGGTCAATCCATTGTCAGATGAAGTTATCCCTGCACCCTATCAGTCATGCCGGGCCTAAAGGCCAGTTCAGATGTCACAGAGTAGATCACCACTGATGTCAGAGTAAAGTAACCCCACTTCATCTTCTTGGTTCTTTCGGTAAAGTCCCGTAGAATGGAAATAATAAAATAAAAAAATAAAACATAATAAAAAAATTAAAAAAATGTCTTTTATTATGTTTTAAAAAATTATTTTATTATTTCCATTCTACGTGACTTTACCGAAAGAACCAAGAAGATGAATCCCTGCAGTCACGAAAGCTTTAAATCGAAATTTAACCCCACTTCCTTATGCTTACTGTTTTCCTTCTCACTACCATTCAGAGGCGATGGCCATCTCGACGACAGGACTCGAGGTGATGTTCACCGTTGCCAGGAGTCGAACTAATGCCACTTGGGCTCTGCTTAACACACAGTGCGCGAACCACCGCACCATCGCTTAACTGTATAGAGTGGTGTATAGTAATACAGTATATAATTTAATGTTGGGTTTGTCTATGGTAGTATATAGTACGGGGTAGACCCATATGATGTAAGAGAAAAAAGTTTAGCTGGAAACATATTATATTTTTTGCGACATAGAATTGTAATGTATTACTTACTGTTAGTAGCTCAGCTTATTGGAAAGTATATTTAGTATACTGATGATACTATGTAGTTTATACTTTAGTTTTTTACGTGGTTGTTTAGTAACTGCAGCTACATACTATTAACATTCCTTCGATTTGTTAATGCTACCCCCATCCCCTCCCTTTGATGCTGCTAATCCTGCATAATGCACGGGCATAATATGACTTGTAAACCCCCCGCCCACCTCCTACGCATTTCCCATAAATATGCTAAATTCCTCTTGATATGCAAAATTATTTTGTCAAGGCGCTCTTCTTCCCCCCTCCAACCCAGCTTAAATATACGCTCCAAGCTTGGTGGTGTTTAATTCTTCACCTGAGGACGGCTGCTTGCGTTGTGGCCGAAACGTCGTGAGAATTATTTTATTATGTTTTATTTTTATTATTTTATTACTTCCCTTCTACGTGACTTTACCGAAAGAACCAAGAAGATGTGGGGGGGGGGGGAGGTCATGAAATGCCAGTGATGCTTTTGGCAAATCGACGATCTCCACCTCTCACGGTTGTTTTCGATCTGCGCAATGTCTTCCGCCGAGCTCACTGTCCAGCTTGCTTACGTTCGTCGGTGTATTTGCTCCTTGGCTGACCTCTCTTGCTATTTCCTTTGCCCGGCACTTGCAGGACGTTGTTTAAAAGTCTCTGCGGTGTTGGAGTGACGTGGTAGAAACTCTGCAGCTTCCTCCGTTTTGATAACTGGGCTCCTTCGCCAACACCCCCTCAGGGAAGGGCGCCTGAGGCTGTAACCGCATGCGTTCGACTTAGAAGGAGGGTACGGTACGAATTTGTCGCTAAATTGTTGGAAATTAAACAAAAGTAGTGCACCCTGCAGGTGCCTGGAGGGGTTTGTTGTATCCTGAGCTTGTTAGTCATCGCTGCGCAAACTCAGGAGTGTACTTCAGTAGCACGGTCAACTCTAACATAACTGCACGCACAACGGACAGATGATATGTTTTCATGATTTGTAAACAGGTTGAGGGATAAATGTTGTGATTGCAAAGTAGACGGAGGGATACGTTCAACGAGGACAGGTATATTTCACAATGACTGTTCAACACGCATGCAGTCGCTCAGCTACTAGACATTCATTGCACGGTATCTGTGGCAGACACATACACAATTGTCCATGACTTATGATTTCCAAGAACACTTTTTATCCTTCACTCTGAGAATCGGATCAACATGTGATGGATAACAACCCCTCCAAAATATGCCCACATGTTTTATCACCTGTCATTTGCTCATCACGAAAGGCACACTACAGGACTATACATAAGTATGCACGTAGTATTCCATAGAGATTTTAAGATCTTCACTGTTGTTTTGATTTTAAAAAAATGTGAAATAGATAAAGGCACAGCCCTGGAATTTCTTTCTTACGCCACCACTAGCCAGAGGGCTTTCACGAGAGTGAGCCCTCGAGAGCACCTCTAGAGTGTATTTGGTCTACTCTTCCATGCCGGCCAGACGTCTTGGAAGAGGGGTGGGAGTACCCACATTTTACCCCACCTCACACGTGACCTGCAGATCAACTGCGTGGATAGAAGCGGGGGGGGGGGGGGGTCGGATTTAAGAAACTTGCACCATTGTTGTTTCAACCGTCGCACCAAATCGATGTCCTCTAGGATTACAAGCCCAGTGTGCTAACCGTTACACCATGGCAACATGCCGTTGATGAAGTAAATATTATTTATTAATTTGCTAGTGTGAATAATGCACCCATAAGATGACTGAAGAACAGTCATTTCACTGTGTCTTCGTTTTATTCTCTGAAGGCAGGTGACGGATCCTCTTGTCCATAAAGTTGGTGTTAAAACGGAAACTGGGAGGGTTAAGTTTGACGTAATTGCCCCTATGTTCTGCTTTACAAGCTGCCTGTGTTTTCTTTTACGATGCGTAATACTGTAATATTCCCCTGAAGTTAATATTAAATATTTTGTAGCTACTGTGGCATGTTACCAGTACGAAAACCTCTAGAATATCAATTTATTTCTACATGGAAAGGATGTGGTATTTCGATTGAAAGCTTTCGTGACTGCAGGGATTCATCTTCTTGGTTCTGTCTCCCCAACAGACCTGGTCTTCACCTGAGGACGGCTGCTTGCGTTGTAGCCGAAACGTCGTGAGAATTATTTTATTATCTTTATTTTTATTATTTTATTTCTTCCCTTCTACGTGACTTTACCGAAAGAACCAAGAAGATGTGGTATTTATTCTGTTCCTAACATTCTCCGCACTGGCGCTTAACGATATTTTAACGTCGTGCATTGTATAGTTTTGTGTCGAAATATTACCCATCTCTCAAGAGTCTAAAAATATCACGGCGGTTCACCAATATTTGTTCAAGCGAGCCTAACTCTGCTAAGGAGACAAATGAATCTCTAAACCAGTCCACAGTTTGCTTGCATCGGAACAATGCTGCTAATATGATGCACTCCAAAAGGGCTGTATGGCCAATAGGTTGTTTACAAAATACTTTTACAAAATTTACGTGGGGAGACAAATATGGAATGTTGTTTTGAAAGGTGGTGTACACATTACATTTTATGTTTCCTTTAACATTTAGGATTTGTGTGAATCCTTAGCAAAGTAGCTCGGAGATTGTAATAAAATTTTATTTCGTGGATATACCAAAGTAAACTCATGTGTCGATGTCGTAGTTTATGAGCGATATAGCGTGATGGGAAACACAACAGGATGTGAAGATTCACTGGTGCGCTCAAGAAAGCATTGTTTTGCAAACAATGAAACTTTGACAGCTTCCTAAACGCTTTAAGATTGTTTTTGTTTTTGAAGTTTCCATCAAAGTCCCATGTATTGACCGCATTCCAAATTCCTGTTCCTACACATACATTCTAAATTATTAAATAAGCATTCCCTTAAGGCATAATGCAGTGTAACCACATGAGTGGGATTATCGGGCTACATATAACTCTGTGGCCTTTGAATAATATTGGAATGGAAGTTTCCAATGGTGTTTCCTTTTATTTTCCATGCATCATTATGGGAATTGATTGTTGTACAAATCTTGGCTGAAATAAAGTGAGACGTGGAGAGAAAATTGATGGTGAACAATTCTCATTTTCCTCCTCCCTAGGTGCCTTTCGTTTTTTGTCCACGAAAATCACCATAAACGTGTCTATGTCATGAGATCTCGAAATCTAAGCAGGTTTTAATCTGGTTTGTATTTGTTCAGTTTATCACCTGTAATTCCGATAATACACGGATTCCAGGAATTTGCGGATTATTGGAATGTAATTGTTATTGCAGTCCTGCTGTGATGATATATTTGATGATGGATTCACTCAATCGCAACTGATTCCAATCACACAAGCATACATTGAACAACAATCTTTAAAAAGGAAGTTATTACTAGATTAACTTAATTCCACTGCATTTTATGTCTACATTTTACGTCTATATTTGTATTTTATAATTTTTTCTGAGGACTCAACCGTTTTCAAAATTATAACACCTGGAAATAATGTAATTGTAAACAAAACCATTAAACACTTAACAATAATTGTATCCCAGCATGGCATGTGCATATTTTATGTAAGGCAATTTCTTAGGGATGCCTTACTAAAGCATTGATCTTCGTTGTGTACAATCAACAAAACATTGATTATCTGTATCAGTCGCGTACAACGTGCGTTCTTCCATGGAGTCAACATTTAAATGTTAAAACCCCTATTATGGTCTGGTCGTATGAGTTGCATTCACATTTACAGTAATAATCATAATTTACATAAATCCACTGTCCTAGTTTTTAACCACACAATACTTAATCATGCTGGTCAGTGCGGATCGGTGGATGGGGAGGGGATGGTGGTGGGGAGGTTTGGTGACCAGCACCAGTTCATGTGTCACATTAAAGAAAATATATTTTGAAAGGCTGCCGGTACAGCTGGTTGTGTGTGCAAGTGATATTTTATTGACGGATGCAAACAGAACGCAACCTGGCATCTATTTTTCATTTAAGCAAAAATCGAATTCTTCATGTCCAGGAGCCAAACATTGATTTACGTAACATATTCATATAATACAATATGTTGAATGCTTTTTTTCTATGAAAAACTAAAATCAAAGCTGGTAAATGTTAGTCAGAATTTGGCGGCTCATTAGAAAGTAAAGCTATAGTTATTTGGCTACGTTAATCGCACATCAATGTTTAAATAGTCTCCAGTGCATTCTCTGCAAACACATTTAATGCGTGGAATGTGTTCAATCACATTACGAAGATGAATTATAGCTTCGTCAAATTGTAATGATTTGTTCAGGATCAGCAATTAAAATATCAGTCTTGTTTCTTTGCTAAATTCAGATGAAGTTCAGGGCTCTCTCATTGGTAACATCCCAGTAAACACAACGTTCCATCTACATGCCAACGTTGGCCCAACATTGCACATTTACTGACCTAGACCTGATTCATAAATTGTTAATGTCAGTAAAAAAAATCCAAATGGCATGCATATATGGTATCAAAAGAAAACGACAATTGTAAGTGGATACCATGACAAAGGCAATTCTGGTGCAATGTGATGCAAACATCGTAATGGGGCAAGCACAACTCGTTGCTGTGAAGCTGATGCATGTCCTTTATCAATTATTTCATTGGAAAAGGTTCTCTGATTTCGTCCCACAAGACAAAAAAACTCAAAGTGATCATCAGCCATGCTGGATGAAGATATTGCAAAGCATTTTTACATATTCATCTTCCACGATCCTGAAATGTAAAAATCCACCTCTTGCCTGTGCACTAACCGATTTCATAGCTCCGTCTCCTCAGCAGACTTCTAAAGCAGACACGTCCCATTGCTCTATTCCATAATTGTTCTATGGCAACCATGCACATTCATAGCTTCGGCCAAATACACTAAGTAGGACTTTCCCGATTCATAATCTTGAGACTCAGTAAATTCTGGATAAGCAAATTACATTATTACTCCATTTTAATTAAAAAACATATATTTTAGTACATCATATTTTCTTCCCAACAGGATTTGGATTTTAAAAAAATCCACAAATTACATATATACAATTATACAATGTCTCAGTTCAAGTTAAATATTGGTCCCACTTGAACAGATGCTGCAGCTGGTACCGATCCAGATAACTGTTGACCTTACAAATTCAGTTTTACTCACATGCACATCACGGAGAAACGGCTCCCTATGGCACGCCATTGTAACAATTGTGGTCACACAGGGAGAGGCATTCCAAGCATGGCTTTGTCCTTTTTAGTACATCCCTTGCAAGCGACGCTGCAGCCGTCATCCATTGTCTGATAGCGGCGCGAGTTAACCAGTTAAGCGGTTGATAATTGTTTTTTTACCCTTCTATCTGGCCACAAAACTGACACCTTTTTTACAAGGAGTCATGTTTGCATAGACCACCATACCTGTGTAGGGGTTATTACGGGAGAAACGGCGGACGAGAAACACAGAGGTGTGTGCACTCACACACACAGGTGGTCGCACCGACGTCCGCTTCCGTGATCCCCCACGCCCCCAAGCCCTCTGAGGGGATCCCTATAAAAGGCGGGGAGCCAGAGAGCTCGAGGCAGTACGACACGAAGCTGACCAGTGAAGATCGAAGACTCGGAGATTAGGCCCTGGGACTCCCCTGTCTCGCTGCCCTTGTCAGGGCCGAGCTGGGTAAGCCAGCGGCGCGGCCCAAGAGCTCCCGGACCTCTGCCCTTGTCAGGGCAAGGCCGGCTTAGCTGGTGCCGAGATCTGTGCTTGCCAGGGCCAGATCAGTCAGCCTCCCGTAGCCCAGTAGAGGAGGACTGGGGAACAGGACAGAGGGCATAGTACTAGGGTGGGTTTCCCATAGTACGGGTGAAGGGGCCGTTACCCCTTCAACTATTGTGCCTGTCACTGAGTTAATAAACAGAGTGTGCCTCAACTCCGACCTCGTCTCCTCGAACTTACTACATCTGGCGTCAGAAGTGGTCCAAGCATGGATACGAGACGGACGACTCGTGCCCAAGACCCAGGAGAGGATGACGACGAGGGAGAGGCGGTGCAAGACGTCGCCGCCGGCGTACCTGCACAACCGCTGCCGGCTCCAACACCTGCGGGGTCGTCGGAGAGGCTCGGGACGTCGGCTGACGAGTTGGCGTTGGCCCACTCGCGACTGGCGGAGCTCCTGTATGCAGCGGCCGCCATGCTGGAGCGGATAACTCGCCTGGGGCCGGGAGGAGCGACGCGGCGGGAAGATGGACAACGCCCGCCAGAAACTCCCGCCTTTGCGATGGGCGGGAGGCTTGAAATTCCCGCCACGGGGACAGTAGGGGCCGAGGGAGGGGCCCCAGCTCGTCACGCGGGTGGCGGGGCCCAACCAGCGGGCGCCACGTCATCGGCGGGGGCGGGTCGCAGTGGCTGCCTATCAGGGGTTGCCACGTCACCACCAGTGGACGCCGGCACCGACCAAGCTGGAACCAGCGCATCACGGACGGTGCGACCTCCAGTAGGGGCCGCCATTGCTCATACTGTCCATGGGGACAGTATGAGTGCTGCGACAGGATCGGGGACGGAGCCGACATTTCAACAACGCCTGCCCGCCCTGCAGGTGTTCGTAGCAAGCGGCGGCGATTGGGGTGGGTTCCAGCGCCGGTTCCTCGCCCACCAAGAAATGGCTGCGTGGACAGACAACGAGGCGCTGTGTGCTCTCCCGGCGATGCTGGATGGCGACGCCCTGGGCACCCTCACTGCTGCACCCAGGTCGGCACGCTCCACATTTCAGTCGGCGCTGCAGCTGCTGGCCACGGTGTATGGGCCGCCTTCTGATTGTCGCCAGCTCTTCTACGAGCGACAGAAGGGCGACAAGGAATCACCACTTGCGTATCGCACGGCCCTGCTGTCATTGGCGAAGGATGCCTTCCCGCGTATGGACGAAGAAGGGATCGATGCGATGGTGGCCGAGAAAATTTTGCTGCTGGCCGACGACTTGGACTTCGTCATCCTAGCACAGGATGATGCGGACATGTCGTCATTGCGGGCTGCAAGGCACATTCATGCCAATCTCATTTCCCAGCGGAGGAAGGCTAACAAGGCAGCTGCAAGACACACCGTGGCGGCGACCACTTCTGACTCTGAGGGAGCCTTCGCTGCGGACCGTTCTGCGGGATGGCGATCTGCCGAGCGACCGGCTCGGGACGTACCGAGCCACCGAGAGCAGCCCAAGTCTTCGGGAGCGCTCGTCACGTGCTACAATTGTGGCCTCCGGGGCCACGTGGCGTCGGGATGCTGGGCTCCTCGACAGCGTGGAGCGAGACCTGGGGCTGCGGACGGTCCTCTTCACAAGTCTTCGCAACATCCTCGGGCAAGTCATGGCACCCCACACGTTCGGCCTGCACGCACACCCACTTCCCTCTCACATGGTCCGACACACGAGTCTCGGGGTTTGGGTGCTGGTGCGTCGGGTCGCGGCTTGTCGGGGAGGGCGCTCCAACCGGGCCAATGGTCCGAGTTGGCTCACCGGGTTGTAGCTGCGTCGGCGGGGTCGTCCGTTGTCACGGGGCATATTGACGGGGTGGAGGTACGGGTACTGGTCGATACGGGAGCTTCGGCGACTATCATTTCGGATTTGATTTATAATATCCTGCCCGTTCAGAGTCGCCCATTGCTCCCTGTCGACATACCGTTTTACGCTGCGAACGGGGGCTCGTTAGGTATTATCGGCCAAATTCGAGCGCAAATTTCTATCGGGGACATTAAACTATCTGGCCCGGTATTCATCTCCTCCTCGCTGGCAATTCCGTGCCTGTTGGGGACAGACTTTTTGGCCAAATTGCCCATCAAAATTTTGATTGACCAGCAATGCATCGAGCTTCCATCGGGCCGACGTATAACGTTCCTGCCTTCCACCCCTGCCTTGCATACTGCCTGTGCAACGGTACAGGCGCTCGTGGCTCAAACGGTGCGCGTACCCCCGGGGGCACAGATGCTGGTGCCCCTGCGGTTGCGTCGACCATTCGCTAAAGGGGTCTCAGACCAGGGCATTATGCTGGGCCCGTCTAGGGCCGGGGTGAATGGGCCAGATTTGGTGACGGCCCAGACTATTGTTAAAGGGGATGCGGACCCGTTTATCGCGGTCCTAAATGTCGGAACACGGACGGCGGTGGTTTCGCAGGGAACCGTGTTCGCACATGCAGTCCCGGTACCTGCGGAGATGTCGATCATTGGCCAGGTGGCCACCGATTCTCAGTCGCGGCTGCCCTCAGACATTGACGAGGGTTGGCTCGAGGCGCTGTGTGCTGAGTCACCTGACCTGTCCGACTCACAACGTGCTAAATTGCGCACCCTTTTGCGGGAATTTTCCGACGTCTTTAGTAAACATAAATACGATATCGGATGTACCAATTTGCTGCGCCACCATATTGACACCGGTGACAAGCTCCTATCCGACAAAATCCTTTTCGGTTAAGTCCCGCCGAAAAGGATCATGTCAAATCGGCTGTAGATGACATGTTGACTTCTGACATCATTTCTCCCTCGACCAGCCCTTGGGGTGCACCCATAGTGTTGGTTAAAAAGCACGATGGGTCCCTAAGGTTCTGCGTTGATTTCCGGCGGTTAAATAAGATCTCGGTGGCCGATGCTTACACGCTTCCTCGAATGGACGAATCGCTGGATGCCCTCGCGGGATCGCGATTCTTCTCCACTTTGGATTTACTCTCAGGATTTTGGCAACTTCCCTTGAACGACGAGTCAAAGCCCAAAACAGCTTTCAGAACGCCGCACGGCCTCTTCCAATTCAATCGGTTACCCATGGGGCTCCACTCCGCTCCCACGACGTTCCAGCGCCTGATGGAATTGGTTCTCGCTGGCTTGCAATGGGAGGTGTGTTTGATTTACCTAGACGACGTTATCGTATTCAGTAAGACGTTCGAGGAACATCTTGATAGGCTTCGGGCCGTCTTTCTCAAAATGCGCGCAGCTAATTTGAAATTCAAGCCACAAAAGTGCCATTTGCTGCGCGAATCTGTTAAATATTTGGGTCACATCGTCGGCCGGTCAGGCATCTCAACCGATCCCGCCAAAACGCGTTGTGTCAGCTCCTGGCCAACTCCCACCTCAGTGGGGGAGGTTAGAAGCTTCATCGGATTTGCTTCATATTACCGCCGGTTTGTCGCGGAGTTCGCTTCCATCGCTAAGCCATTACATGCCTTAACGTCCAAAGGGATCAAATTTCATTGGGGGCCGGAGGAGGAGGCCGCTTTTAACTCTCTTCGGGACGCCCTGGTGGGGGCCCCGCCGTTAAGCTACCCCGATTTTTCTATGCCCTTCGTGCTCGACACGGACGCGAGCAATACCGGGATTGGAGGCGTGCTGTCACAAATTGTGGGTGGCGTGGAGCGCGTTGTGGCTTATGGTAGTAGAGTATTGTCTCCGGCCGAGCAGCGATACTGCGTCACCCGCCGCGAACTGTTGGCTATTGTTTTCTTTATCCAACAGTACCGGCCATATCTGTACGGCCGGCATTTCACCGTCCGTACAGATCATGCGGCGTTGCAGTATGCCCTGCGTATTCACCAGCCATCGGGGCAGTTGTCCCGATGGCTGGAGATCATTCAGGATTTCGATTTCGAAACAACTTACCATAAGGGGATTCGCCACACCAATGCCGATGCCCTGTCACGCCTGCCGGTCGCTTCTGATTGCACCTGTTTCTTGGGCTCGGGGCGTTGCAAATCGGCAAACGACGGCCACAATCCGGTCCTAGCGGCCGCCGTTGAGGCCCCTTCGGACGTGGACCCTATTGCGGCGGGAGGGAAGGATTCCCTGTTGGGCTTGTCATGTGCGGAGTGGGGGCGCCTCCAAATGGAGGATGCTTCCCTCCTGGCGCTATGGCGTCGCGCGGAAGGATCCGCTCAGGGAAAGTCGGGCGTTGACTCATGGGGGTTGTGCCAGGGCCTCCTCATGCATTGGGACGGTACGATCCGCCACCACAGGCTGGTGGTGCCTTCCGCGTTGAGGGGTAGGGCTATATGGGCCGCTCACGAGCGGCTCCTGCACCTGGGCACCCTCAAAACCCTTGCCATGCTCCAGCTTAATTTCTTCTGGCCGGGCATGGCAAGGGATGTGGACGATCTCTTGCAATCTTGTACCCAGTGTGCTCAACGCAAACCGCCGGCGAGGGGAGCCTGCCCACCGCTCCAGTCTATTTCGGTCACCCGGGTTAATGAACTTGTCGCCCTCGATATTTTGGGGCCGTTTCCCTCCACGCCGAGGGGTAATAAGTACCTGCTGGTTGGCGTCGAGTATTTCACGCGATGGCCTATGGCTTGGCCCCTCGCCAA
This sequence comes from Lethenteron reissneri, assembly GCF_015708825.2. Taxonomy (NCBI): domain Eukaryota; kingdom Metazoa; phylum Chordata; class Hyperoartia; order Petromyzontiformes; family Petromyzontidae; genus Lethenteron; species Lethenteron reissneri. The sequence goes on from NC_083805.1 coordinate 8,406,985, forward strand.
CCAGTCAGCAGCGGCCGTTGCGGAGGCTTTTGTTCACGGCTATGTCCTTGACAAGGGCGCTCCGGAACGGTTGTTAACCGATCAGGGAAAGAATTTCACTAGTGCCCTTTTACACGAGGTGTGTGAGCTTCTGGGTACGAAGAAAATTCATACCTCGCCTTACCACCCACAAACAGATGGGATGGTGGAACGCCTGCATAGGACTCTTACGTCCATGCTATCCCACCAGGTATCTGAGTCCCAAACCGACTGGGACCTTCAGATCCCTGGAGTCCTAGCAGCATACAGAATGGCTCCTCACGCGGCGACCGGATTCTCGCCGTTTTTTTTAATGTATGGCCGCGAAGTTGACCCGCCTGTCGTGACTCAGCTGACATGTACCACGCCGCACGCTAAATCTAAGTTGGCGGACCATGTTAAGTTTAACGTCTTCCGGTTGGCTGAGGCACGGGAGGCGGCCATGCAAAACTCTGCCTCGCGCCAGAAGCAAAACGAAAAGTTGCGATCGCGCCGGTCACACACGCACGAATGGCACCCGGGTGACAGAGCGTGGCTGCACTGCCCCCAGGTGCCATTGGCCACCTCGTCGAAGTTGTTGAGGCCGTGGGGGGGCCCCGTGGAAATTGTGCAGGTTATGCGGCCGCAATGTGTTCGCATTAAATGGGGGAAACGTCGGTGGTTTGTCCACCCTTCACGATTGAAGCCGTTCTTTGCTCCACATGCTTCCTCTCCTGACTATGGCCGAACATGTGGGGGGTCCACTGACTCCGGGAGGGCGGGGTCGCCGTCTGCCTCTGATCCGCTGCTAACTGTTCCGTCTTCAGGGGTCCGAGGACTGATGCCCTCTCTGCCGCCAGCCTCCTCAAAGGAGGCCGACGCTGGCTCGTCCAGGATGCCGGTGCGCCGCGCACCTGTACATTCACCACCTGCCGCCGACCCTACCGGGTCGGGCCCTTGTGACGGGCCCGCTGTACGGACACGCGCCAAGACGCGCCGGTTATTGTAAAGTGCTTTCCGCGCGCGTTCCGCTGCTGGTGGGCTCACTCACCTGTTTTTTTTTCCTGTTGTGTGCATGGGGATGGGGAACCACGTTCGGTATATATGTTGCATTTTGGGGAAGTGGGTACGTATAGGGGACCGTCGGTTGCTGTTGTTGTTGTTGTGTTGTTACACTTGTTCTTGTTATTGTTACGGTTACGAGGCACACGCGTGTTGACGGGGGTTAATCCTTATTCTTGGGGGTTGAGGAATTGTTGCAGCCGGGACGGCTGCGAGCTGTACAGGGGGGGGGGGGGTGATGTAGGGGTTATTACGGGAGAAACGGCGGACGAGAAACACAGAGGTGTGTGCACTCACACACACGGGTGGTCGCACCGACGTCCGCATCCGTGATCCCCCACGACCCCAAGCCCTCTGAGGGGATCCCTATAAAAGGCGGGGAGCCAGAGAGCTCGAGGCAGTACGACACGAAGCTGACCAGTGAAGATCGAAGACTCAGAGATTAGGCACTGGGACTCCCCTGTCTCGCTGCCCTTGTCAGGGCCGAGCTGGGTAAGCCAGCGGCGCGGCCCAAGAGCTCCCGGACCTCTGCCCTTGTCAGGGCAAGGCCGGCTTAGCTGGTGCCGAGATCTGTGCTTGCCAGGGCCAGATCAGTCAGCCTCCCGTAGCCCAGTAGAGGAGGACTGGGGAACAGGACAGAGGGCATAGTACTAGGGTGGGTTTCCCATAGTACGGGTGAAGGGGCCGTTACCCCTTCAACAATTGTGCCTGTCACTGAGTTAATAAACAGAGTGTGCCTCAACTCCGACCTCGTCTCCTCGAACTTACTACACCTGCAGTCATAATGCAAACAAAAAACATAACTCTGATAATGTACGCACTGTCCTTGAAGTTGATTGGTCCACACCCGAGACAGCTTTCCTTAGAGCCTAGTCTCACATGGGTTGGACCAGATGACCGCAAGTATTGTGGTCTATGCAAACATGACTCCTTGTAAAAAAAAGGTGTCAGTTTTGTGGCCAGATAGAAGGGTAAAAAAACAATTATCATATTTTTTACTGGCAAATGAGGTTCCAATGATGTTAAGCGGTTCACTCGCCATGCGAGTGCCCGCAAATATGGCCTCTAAAGGGGCTCTCTTGGGCATCCCACTCGAAGTGAAGGCAGTGAGAAAGCAATTGCAGGGCTGCACCTTCATTTTTTTAATTTTGAATGAAGCCAATATTGTTACGTTCAATACGCTTTCATATAAAAAAATCAATTACATTGAAATTCTCGCTTTTGTAACGCAGTTGATGAGTAAATCCCAGCTGTAAATGCAGCCAAAATAATCTTCATGGAATGACAAAGAGGCATGATGATGATGTGCGTGTTACCTTTCAATTCGTAGCTACATTCTTTAGTCACTTTTTAAAATATTTATTTGTAGGCACGTGAAGGCAATTGTCTTGAAAGCAGCAAAGTGCTGCTCGCGCATGATGTGGATGTTGAAATCGCATGCTACAAAAGACCACGACGGTGTGACAATAATGACTGTTTCATACCAACGTACGTTTGAAGCTAGAGGCAGCATAAGTCCGTGGAAATCTTCACAAGCAACTTCACACTTTGTTTGTTGAGTCGCGCTGCATTGTGAATGTTTCATCTAAATGTACATTTCTGTTTTCCTTTCAACATCGCTTCTAACTTGCGATGTGGATTATGCAGATTGTTTTACTCTGCCGTGGAGCTACTCGGATTAATTTAAATATAATTTTAGATTCGTCTCATTATTGTTCATTTTAAGTGTGGTTGGCTATGGTTAAACTATTTAAACTTTATTTTACCAGGTAAGGCCCAATGAGAAAGAGAGCTATTTTTCAGAAGCAACGTGGCCACAAACGATAGTTCAACGAAGTGGCTTGTTACGCGAAATATTACAGCAGTTAATCACTCTAAACACATGTTTCTAAAACCGGAGGGAAAAACCGGAGGACCCCAAGAATAATCCACACGACCACGGAGAGAGAGACACGCCAACTCCAAATATACAGCAGGCGTCAGGATCAGGATGAAACCAACGACCTCCTGCATACCAGGCCAGGGAGTTAACAATTGTTCACCATGGCGCACAGGTTACCGTGGCAGATACTGGAATTCCTTCTTGCAGTGAATGCTTATCAAAATGCACGACATTTATAGGAATGCTGTTTGTCTCTTCGTGCAATTCCACGCACGCGCCTCTGCACACTTTTCACGGAACAGAGAACGTATGCAAGCTAGAGGCATCATGTTGACTGCTAAGATATACGAATGAGCTTGCCCGAGAAGATGCCCATGGTGCAGACGGAGCGAGGGAATCGGCAGGAGTCCGATGGATTGTTGCGTTCAGAGAGAGTGTGAGCGATGGCGTGGGGAGACCCTCATCCAGCATCATAGCCCTTGATGATTATGATAATAATTGTACTATTTAGTCTCAGCTGATACAATGGTATATCAATGAATACATAAATTCCATACGAGGATCATCTTTCTCTCAGAAATCCCTGTGCTACGGCGTCCCACAAGTCAATTTCAAATCTGTCCTCAAATCCCTAATTTCCGAACTCCGCGATCCTAAATGCCACTGCCAGACTTCTTACCCACACCCATAAGCGAGACCACATGACCACAACACTCTAATCCCTGCACTTGCTCCCAATCTAATCCTGGATTAATTTCAAGATCATGCCCACCGTCTTCAATATTCTGCACAGCCTCAGCCCAACCTACCCATCTATCCTTTCCAATCTCACTCTACTAACCTCCACCGATTCTCAGCTAAAGCAAACAGGGCTCTGTTGAAGTCCCCAGTCAAATCTTCAATCGCTTATTTTCCTCTGCTGCTCCCATTGTCTGAAACTCCCTTCCCCAGCCATTCATGATGTTCGCACCCTGCCCCTGTGCAAGTGGGGCTTGATATATTTCTTTTTTTACTCTGCCTATAATCGACTGCCCACTGCATTTGTACAGCATCTTGAGACGAGGTGACAATTTAGATGCTATGTGAATTAACATTCTCGATTTAAAGCTTTCGTGACTGTAGGGATTCATCTTCTTGGTTCTTTCGGTAAAGTCACGTAGAAGGGAAGTAATAAAATAATAAAAATAAAACATAATAAAATAATTCTCACGACGTTTCGGCCACAACGCAAGCAGCCGTCCTCAGGTGAAGACCAGGTCTGTCGGGGAGACAGCGTCTGAATGAAACACCACCACGCTTGGAGCGTCTATTTAAGCTGGGTTGGAAGGGTGGAAGTGCGCCTTGACAAAATAATTTGCATATCAAGAGGAATTTAGCATATTTATGGGAAATGCAGGAATGTGATTAGTACTACTTGTGAAATGCGTAGGAGGTGGGCGGGGGTTTTTCAAAGTCATATTATGCCCGTGCATTATGCAGGATTAGCAGCATCAAAGGGAGGGGATAGGGGTAGCATTAATAAAGGGAAGGAATGTTAATAGTATGTAGCTGCAGTAACTAAACAACCACAGTAAATAACTAAAGTATAAACTACATAGTATCATCAGTATACTCTCATCTCGTCTCATGATATTGTTGACATGGTAAAGAAAATTTTATTTGTGGGCCTTCAGCCTTGAATGCTAAATAGTTCTGTAGATTCCCACACAAATTAATTCTTGGAGGTTGCTTCGCCATGATAGCCAAGACTTTAAAGTTATATGCACACTGTGATGATAGATATGGATTTCTAACTTACGGCGTTGATCTAAAATGAGATTTATTTTTCATGATAAGCGCCCATTTTGATATATTTCTGTCTTCGCTGATCGGTGTTATTGATGTTCATAACCCTTTCATCTTGACAATTTTCTCCGTAACATTTTTAAACCGTGGGGGCAGCTGCCCCTCTTGAAGACATTCCTTCTGTATTCTTACTTGAGAAAAATAAAGCGTTTTATATGTATGGAGACGTATTTCTCTCATTCCTTTTTTTTAATGGATGCTTTGACAATTTACCCAGCACTCCAATAACCAATTATCTGGGAATGATACTATTGCGTGTATTCTCAGTAACTGGCAGTGGACTTATTTTCACGGTCAACCTGCTATAATTGGACAGATTTTTTTTTCCCTTCCACTTTCAGCGACTTGTAATTGGAAATTTTGCTGTGAAGACATTGTATGGCGCCATCAAATTAAATTAACAGTGATTGGCTGGCATTGCGAAGCAGCACTTTGCAAAACATGTGCTGCAATGACAAGTGTTGGTCTCACCCGTGTAACGTACAATTCACTGACCATCTGTGAAGTTGTGGCCAAACTCACAGCCTCGCACTCATCACAAAACAACACGTCTACAGCATCCCTTATCGAAACATGAATTTATGCTCCATTCAATTTCTTGTGATGTTTGGTAAAAGTGAAGTGAGCCCCCAAAATCCTTATAGTTGATCTGAGTAACTGGGAATATCGCATAGATCACCCTCCAATTAAACTTAGTTGGCATAGAAACAAAGGAACATTTTAGATGATGTTGCACATGAAGCTGCAGGCACACTTAAAGTTTTTTTTTTATGTAGACTGCAGTGCTCCTCATCATTACATAAGTATTGAACCTATTATTACTTCAACCAACTTGAAGCATGAGACCACAAAAAACAAGTTGACCCACGTTAACAAATGTGGAATCTAATAATTTTCAACTGGGTAAAGAACAAAATCTAAACAGTGCAATGTGTTCTTTTTTAGAATATTTCAAATCTGTAAATGCTAAGAAAAACCATCACAGCAGAAAGACTAGCGCAGGTCGAAAAACATTGAACAACGCACACAGCTCAGATTTCGATTTAAAGCTTTCGTGACTGCAGGGATTCATATTCTTGGTTCTTTCGGTAAAGTCACGTAGAAGGGAAATAATAAAATAAGAAAAATCAAACAATAAAATTCACACGTTTCGATTGCCACAGCAAGAAAAACAAATTATTGCAGTGGTTTTCACACCTGATGATGATTGCTTGTGTTGCAATGGAAACGTCGTGAGCATTTTATTGTTTTATTTTTATTATTTTATTATTTCCCTTCTACGTGACTTTACCGAAAGAAAAAAGATATGAACACACAGCTGAGTAGAACTGATTGTGGCCATTTTATCGTTTAGATCGCCAACTCATAGAGTTATATAAATGTGGCCATTCCACGTATTCTTTTCCAGCCTGCATCAATTTTTCCCCCTGTGATTCGGTTTTCCCGTCATTTACAGATTTTAATTACTCTGTTGCCTTGAGGCAAGTGCTAATATATCCCATAGCATGAAGGTATATAAGCCCTCTCTCCACGTATGCGGCTCCCAGAGGCACACACGTCTGCAGCAAGCATTGACGACTGAATTGTACCTGTGAGTATTAATGTGATTAACCCCCGGTGTAAAGTGTTGTATTTGTGTCACTATTGCCTGTTGCGATGGTCACAATTTCTCAACTTCTTGGTTCTTTCGGTAAAGTCACTTAGAAGGGAGATAATAAAATAATAAAACATAATAAAATAATACAATTCTCACGACGTTTCAGCCACAACGCAAGCAGCCGTCCTCAGGTGAAGAACATATATACGCTGCCAAGCTTGGTGGTGTTCATTCAGACGCTGTCTTTCCGACAGACCTGTTCTTCACCTGAGGACGGCTGCTTGCGTTGTGGCCGAAACGTCGTGAGAATTGTATTATTTTATTAAGTTTTATTTTTATTATTTTATTACCTCCCTTCTACGTGGCTTTCACCGAAAGAACCAAGAAGATGAATCCCTGCAGTTACAAAAGCTTTACATCGAAATTTCTCAACTGTTTGAGTCAGGCGTTCCAAATGATAAAATGGCCACACATTCAATTACCTTGAGCTGGTGATATGGATTATGGCTTTTGTGCATTGCAATACACACCTTCGTGTGTTATTAAATATATATTTTAATATGTGCAGAATCTAAATGCAATCACAGTTAAATGCCATTGTGCTGTACGTTTATATGTTAATTCGTTTTAGAGTGCATTCTATGTGACTACTAATGTGTCTCATCAACTTAATTTAATGATTGCATGAAGACAAAAAGAAATGTAATACCACCACGGGTGGAGTGGTGGTACAGTGGTTAGAGCACTGCACTATAGTGCCAGTGATCTGAGTAAAATTCCCATCTACGGCTAACCTCAGTACGAGTGATATCTGAATGGGTCCTGGAACCATCTCTTTACCATCGCACACTGACCAAAACTCTTATATTATACCACTAACATTTGCTTATTACTGTAGACGTGGCAAAGGTTGGCCATGCTACGGTCCAATGCCTTATTGACTTTTGCGGGTTTCTATTGCAAAGTCGAGGCAGTAAAGTAGCATTTGTGCGTTGATATATGAACGCTATATTTCTTTAACAATCATTCAAGCCTTGTGTTGAGAATTTGCGGTCCACAAATGTCAGTCAATATATCCACCCTTGCCAATGGCTATACGTTGCTCAGAATGCATCTTGTTTTGTAGTCCATGTCAATGACAAAGCAGAACCCAGACAAATCATCAGACAAGAAAGCATTTATCGTAATGTATCCGTTTTGCAGGGATTTAGCGGAACGTCAGGCTCATTCTAATGAGAGACCTCGGGGATTCTTTAAAAAATAAATTGCATAGGTGCCCTATTTATCATATCTGTGTTTAGTCCAAACAACACGCACACATCGGGCTATTTTTAATATGTTTACGGACAAAAAAAAGTTTAATGTCATTCCTTTAATATATACACCTACAAAGTGGAAATGTAGGTCACGTCAATGCAATTTTGTTTAGTTTATTTCAATTTGTTACACGGATGATCCTGTTTAGGCAGTTTCCCGGCTATTTTGCACAGGAGATCCGCGGTGCCGTGCGAGCAGAGCAGCAGAAAAACCAAACAAAAGCGTCAACATCTTCTTGGTTCTTTCGGTAAAGTCACGTAGAATGGAAATAATAAAATAATAATAAAAAAATAAAACATAATAAAATAATTCTCACGACGTTTCGGCCACAACGCAAGAAGCCGTCCTCAGGTGAAGAACAGGTCTGTCGAGAAGACAGAGTCTGAATTTCATTCAGACTGTCTTCTTCTGACTCTGTCTTCTTGACAGACCTGTTCTTCACCTGAGGACGGCTGCTTGCGTTGTGACCGAAACGTCGTGAGAATTATTTTATTATGTTTTATTTTTTATTATTATTTTATTATTTCCATTCTACGTGACTTTACCGAAAGAACCAAGAAGATGAATCTCTGCAGTCACGAAAGCTTTAAATCGAAATTTAAGCGTCAATATGTTAGCGAACGAGTACAGGGTCTTACCGGAATATTGCACGGAAGATGCATCACTTAGAGCAAAAGCATTACTCACAATACATGTGTGCAAACCTGGTGGCCAACTACAAGAAACGTCTGACCTCTGTGATTGCCAACAAGGGTTTTGCCACCAAGTACTAAGTCATGTTTTGCAGAGGGGTCAAATACTTATTTTCCTCATTAAAATGCAAATCAATTTATAACATTTTTGACATGCGTTTTTCTGGATTTTGTTGTTGTTATTCTGTCTCTCACTGTTTAAATATACCTACCATTAAAATTATAGACTGATCATTTCTTTGTCAGTGGGGGCAAACGTACAAAATCAGCAGGGGATCAAATACTTTTTTGCCTCACTGTATGTTGCCGAATACAACAGGGCATGACCCATTTATTTAAGCTGTGAGTTCCTAGCGGCAAAAAAGCTAATATTGTAAAAATACTGATTATATGCTGTTGTGAAACACATAAACACAAAATACGGAAATCATTGTTCGTTTTGACAATGGGGCACTGAGTGTTTTATTCGATAAAAACAACAACAACTGTATAACCATGTCCCACGCTTCATACAACATTGTCCATTCTATTGGCGTATCTGGCTCTGGCATTACCAGCCCATAGTCCAACTCGAAAGCCACAAAGCTGGCTTAAATGCAAGAAAGCATGCTGGGTGGTATGGATTTTTTTTTTTAGCTGCATGTGTGGGGAAAATGAAATGGGAAAAATAATTGCTTCTTTAATAAAAAAAAAAATAGAATTCCTCCAAATGTCACCAAGAGCAACACAAATCAAAAATATACAACTGTTGCAATTTTAATTGGTGTGGAGTAGCGGACTATGGTATTAATCCGGTGACTTGCAATTGGATTCCCGGCCATGGCTAACATCAGTGGCGAGTGATATCTGTCTAGCGGTCCCTAAGGCTTGCTTCACTTCGCCAACCTGCAGTGACCAGCGTGATGAGGTGTTGACAAACAACACCCCGCGACTAACGTGGTCTGAGGAGGTATCCATCCAGCAGTGGGTTGACAAAGTGCTGTAAAATATTTATTTTAACCTTACTATTACTGTCGCATGCTTATATCCGATATCTAATTGCCAACCAAAAGTATGTGTAATGTTACAATGTTTCATGTTTATTTCTTTATTTATTCATCATCAATCAGCAGAAGCCATGGTGAGTGACTTACTTTTTTGTAGATTGATACAGAGAAATCGTGTGGCGGTATTTAAATTGCATAAAGTTTGTTGCCTTGAACAAAATATATATTGAAACTGAATATTATCCACATTGTCATTTTCCACAATATTAAAGAGTTTACAAACAAAACATGGATGAAAACACTTATATTCTACTGATCATTACATTTTAGGGACACATTATGAAAAGTTTGTTCTTAAACCTTTGCGATTATTCACATGAAAACCTGGGGAAATTGAAGTCGTCATAGTACATAATAGTTGTTTTTTAATAAAAGAAAAGAAAAACAATTTCCTCGAAGCAATTTGATGTTTCATAAGTACGGCAAATAATAACACCATTTGATTTTACAATTGTCATGCCCAACTCACATTTCCACAAATGATATTTCATATTTGTTTTTCTCTTTGAACCATCTACGTGGCTCTACCGAAAGATCCAAATAATATGATATTTCATATTCTAGATTCACATCATACGACGATTATGGTCAAAAATACAATCATATGCTGTGAAAGATAATTACGATTTTTTGATCAAGAAGCCTCCAGTTTTGGTGAAAATATTGACCAGCTTGTGTATCGAATGTGTCAGCTATGACAGATTCTCTTAGGTTAATTTATTAGTGGAAACATTTGTTGGTACCATTCCTGAAATATGTGTACATATAAATAGCCTGGCCAATAAAAGTATGAACTTGCAACATATAAATAATTTGGTGAGGTACAACCAACGCAATTCATTATTGATATTTGCATTTATTGCTGTGCACAGATTGCAGTCTGCGGTGCGACGCTGGCATGTATCCGAGAGGTTTCCACTGCAGCGCAGCATGATACACGCTCACTCATACCCCTACACAGCCACTCATACCCCTACACAGCCACTCATACCCCTACACAGCCACTCATACCCCTACACAGCCACTCATACCCCTACACGCTCACTCATACCCCTACACAGCCACTCATACCCCTACACGCTCACTCATACCCCTACACAGCCACTCATACCCCTACACGCTCACTCAAACCCCTACACAGCCACTCATACCCCTACACGGCCACTCATACCCCAACACGCTCACTCAAACCCCTACACAGCCACTCATACCCCTACACGCTCACTCAAACCCCTACACAGCCACTCATACCCCTACACGGCCACTCATACCCCAACACGCTCACTCAAACCCCTACACAGCCACTCATACCCCTACACAGCCACTCATACCCCTACACAGCCACTCATACCCCTACACAGCCACTCATACCCCTACACGGCCACTCATACCCCTACACGCTCACTCAAACCCCTACACAGCCACTTGACTTTACCGAAAAAACCTAAGAATATGAATCATTGTAGTCACGAAAGCTTCAAATCTAGAGCCACTCATACCCCTACACAGCCACTCATACCCCTACACGCTCACTCACCGGGTTCCCACTTCCTGTAAACCAAAGGTGCGTTCCACTGCTTCTTTCTACGTGCATGCTGCTCACACTTCATGGGACAAATAAATCAAATAGCAGCAGATGGTTCGATAAACATTCATTACTGTGCTATTGCTTCCATGATAACGTGTGTGTGTGAAATAATATAAGAAAAAAAAATGACTACAATTTTTTTAACTTTTGTTATTTAAATACTATGTAAATATATAATTAGTTGAGCTACCATTCAAATGTAACCTAATTTACTTATATACATGTTACCTTTCATGTTATTTTTGAGTGTACGAATAATTGCGTTGATACAATCCTTATATATTTCATATTTAATTATTTACCAAGATTATGAAGAGGATCAATGCATGTGTCTTACGCGTAGACAACAAAGCAAGCGTTTTTCTGCGTTGTGAATTAAGGAAGCTAATTAACAACTTGGTTTTATGGTGCGATTCAAATATAATTTCAAATTAACCCAGGGTTGTTTTTCCGAAATTATGAAATATAAGTTGTGAGGCCATTTTTCTTCTGCCAGATACTGTCAATAATTTTTCGTAAACTTTAGTTTTATAAGGGTCATTGGTCAGCACGTAATATATTCGGTCATTAAAATTGTTGAATGGAATGTTTGTAGCAAATTACATGTTATAATTATTGATGAATAGCATATTCACCAGGGATGATAAAAATAGAAGCTTTGTGTGATATTTTCTCTCAGAGCAGAGAAATATGATTCTCTGCACCTACCACTTGAATGCCGACAGCGTTTTTTTTTGTTTGCATTGTTTACAACCATAACAATAAGTGTGTTATTGCTACTGGCTGCTGGTTATGTGTAGCTTCTCTTTCAGCAAAATCTAATTCACACAAGATAATGCAAGTGCTGAAAGAATGGCCTTATAGTTACTAGGTTCTTACATTTCAGCAGTGATTTTCTTTCTCCATCCAAGTTGTTTTTTCTCACATTTTTGGGTCGTCAATCTATCCAGTGAAGTTCCTCAAGTGTTTGAGGCTGTCAGGATGCATTGCCTTGTTCGGACAAAGCTGTATTGAAGACAACTATGTACAGTACGCTAACAACTAATAGTAGGGGGCGGGGGGGGGGCGGTAGTACATTTGTCTCGTAAAATCTGAACCCATCACCCACCGACACTGGTCAGTGTGGGGAAGTATGGTCAAACCAACCCTCTAACCAAAATGGCATCGACAATCCTTCATCCCGCAGTGGATTGATATTGTAATTTAAGTGTAAATTTATAATAATAACACTCAATTTTACTGGTCAGTGCGGGTTAATGAATGTGGTGGTGCCGGTCAGAGGGCTGGTTCATATCACTCGACGCGAATATTGGCGGCCACTGGCAATGTAACTCGGGAAGATGGTGGCACGTGCTTACAACTCTGCCACCACGTCCCCCTTGATAGCTTTGGTGTCCTGTAAATGTTGTCCTCTGCATTGCAACTCTGCCTTGGAATGGAACAGAATCCTAAGACCCCCAAACACCTAGGGAATTCTACTGGATAGGTTCCCCAAGTAAGTTGGGTGCCAGGCAAGAGGTGAGACAAAACATTGTGCCTTCTTCACCACACCACACCGATAAGTTTGACGCAGAATGCTCTGGCCCCACGTCACTGCTAAGTCATCGTGATGACCAATGGCAGTTAATTGCAGAAAACCATTGCAGAAGCCGTACACGTAATGCTGCACAGTTGTACTCCAGATAAACACGAGAAAAGTAAACATTTGCAAAAACAAGATGTAATAACTATGAGAAGGGCACATTTGCAGAAACACCGCGGATTACGCGTACACAGGCAATTATCGAATCCGGATCACAGGATTAAAAATGGGCATGTGAAGGCGAGCAGCCAAACTTTACTCCATCGCATGTGACGTGTCGATGTTGTACCAGTGCCTACTGCTGGGTGGACAGACGCAGTGGGAGGACTTAAGAAACGTGCACCAATGTTTCCACTTCTTCATCATGTCGTACGGCTGATGTAGATGCAGAGCAACAACAAAAAATTACATTCAGGTGGGCACGCCCGATAACCGCGTTAGGAGCAACGGGGTGTGCCGCTGTGATGTCTCCGTCGTGTTTGTGGATCGGGCCTTGCGTCGTCGTATGTTCACGGTGTGTTCTGGATTACCACAGTCGCACATTTGGAGAGTTTTTCATCTTCCATTTGTGCATCGTTGTTTCCGCCGCCGTGGCGAGAGGTCAAACAGGCGACCTCTCGATTGCAAGTTCAGAAGTGCTGAGCGTCACACCATGGGCAGCATCCCATTATTTCAGTGTTCTTCACTCCTTTTAGAGGGGGGGGGGGCAGCATCCCACTATTTCAGTGTTCTTCACTCCTTTTAGAGGGGGGGGGGGCAGCATCCCACTATTTCAGTGTTCTTCACTCCTTTTAGAGGGGGGGGGCAGCATCCCACTATTTCAGTGTTCTTCACTCCTTTTAGAGGGGGGGGGCAGCATCCCACTATTTCAGTGTTCTTCACTCCTTTTAGAGGGGGGGGGGCAGCATCCCACTATTTCAGTGTTCTTCACTCCTTTTAGAGGGGGGGGGGCAGCATCCCACTATTTCAGTGTTCTTCACTCCTTTTAGAGGGGGGGGGGCAGCATCCCACTATTTCAGTGTTCTTCACTCCTTTTAGAGGGGGGGGGGCAGTATCCCACTATTTCAGTGTTCTTCACTCCTTTTAGAGGGGGGGGGGGGGCAGTATCCCACTATTTCAGTGTTCTTCACTCCTTTTAGAGGGGGGGGCGGCAGCATCCCACTATTTCAGTGTTCTTCACTCCTTTTAGAGGGGGGGGGGCAGTATCCCACTATTTCAGTGTTCTTCACTCCTTTTAGAGGGGGGGGGCAGCATCCCACTATTTCAGTGTTATTCACTCCTTTTAGAGGGGGGGGGGGCAGCATCCCACTATTTCAGTGTTCTTCACTCCTTTTAGAGGGGGGGGGGGCAGCATCCCACTATTTCAGTGTTCTTCACTCCTTTTAGAGGGGGGGGGGCAGCATCCCACTATTTCAGTGTTCTTCACTCCTTTTAGAGGGGGGGGGGGGGCAGCATCCCACTATTTCAGTGTTCTTCACTCCTTTTAGAGGGGGGGGGGCAGTATCCCACTATTTCAGTGTTCTTCACTCCTTTTAGAGGGGGGGGGGGCAGCATCCCACTATTTCAGTGTTCTTCACTCCTTTTAGAGGGGGGGGGGGGCAGCATCCCACTATTTCAGTGTTCTTCACTCCTTTTAGATGGGGGGGGGGGCAGCATCCCACTATTTCAGTGTTCTTCACTCCTTTTAGAGGGGGGGGGGGCAGCATCCCACTATTTCAGTGTTCTTCACTCCTTTAAGAGGGGGGGGGGCAGCATCCCACTATTTCAGTGTTCTTCACTCCTTTTAGAGGGGGGGGGGCAGCATCCCACTATTTCAGTGTTCTTCACTCCTTTTAGGAGGGGGGGGGGGCAGCATCCCACTATTTCAGTGTTCTTCACTCCTTTTAGAGGGGGGGGGCAGTATCCCACTATTTCAGTGTTATTCACTCCTTTTAGAGGGGGGGGGGGGCAGCATCCCACTATTTCAGTGTTATTCACTCCTTTTAGAGGGGGGGGGGGCAGCATCCCACTATTTCAGTGTTCTTCACTCCTTTTAGAGGGGGGGGGGGCAGTATCCCACTATTTCAGTGTTCTTCACTCCTTTTAGAGGGGGGGGGGCAGTATCCCACTATTTCAGTGTTCTTCACTCCTTTTAGAGGGGGGGGGGCAGCATCCCACTATTTCAGTGTTCTTCACTCCTTTTAGAGGGGGGGGGGCAGCATCCCACTATTTCAGTGTTCTTCACTCCTTTTAGAGGGGGGGGGGGCAGCATCCCACTATTTCAGTGTTCTTCACTCCTTTTAGAGGGGGGGGGGGGCAGCATCCCACTATTTCAGTGTTCTTCACTCCTTTTTAGGAGGGGGGGGGGCAGCATCCCACTATTTCAGTGTTCTTCACTCCTTTTAGAGGGGGGGGGGCAGTATCCCACTATTTCAGTGTTATTCACTCCTTTTAGAGGGGGGGGGCAGCATCCCACTATTTCAGTGTTCTTCACTCCTTTTAGAGGGGGGGGGCAGTATCCCACTATTTCAGTGTTCTTCACTCCTTTTAGAGGGGGGGGGGGGCAGTATCCCACTATTTCAGTGTTCTTCACTCCTTTTAGAGGGGGGGGGGCAGTATCCCACTATTTCAGTGTTCTTCACTCCTTTTAGAGGGGGGGGGGGAGCATCCCACTATTTCAGTGTTCTTCACTCCTTATAGAGGGGGGGGGGCAGCATCCCACTATTTCAGTGTTCTTCACTCCTTTTAGAGGGGGGGGCAGTATCCCACTATTTCAGTGTTCTTCACTCCTTTTAGAGGGGGGGGGGGCAGCATCCCACTATTTCAGTGTTCTTCACTCCTTTTAGAGGGGGGGGGGGGGCAGCATCCCACTATTTCAGTGTTCTTCACTCCTTTTAGAGGGGGGGGGGGCAGTATCCCACTATTTCAGTGTTCTTCACTCCTTTTAGAGGGGGGGGGGGCAGCATCCCACTATTTCAGTGTTCTTCACTCCTTTTAGAGGGGGGGGGGCAGCATCCCACTATTTCAGTGTTCTTCACTCCTTTTAGAGGGGGGGGGGCAGCATCCCACTATTTCAGTGTTCTTCACTCTTTTTAGAGGGGGGGGGGCAGCATCCCACTATTTCAGTGTTCTTCACTCCTTTTAGAGGGGGGGGGGGCAGCATCCCACTATTTCAGTGTTCTTCACTCCTTTTAGAGAGGGGGGGGGGCAGCATCCCACTATTTCAGTGTTCTTCACTCCTTTTAGAGGGGGGGGGGCAGTATCCCACTATTTCAGTGTTCTTCACTCCTTTTAGAGGGGGGGGGGGCAGCATCCCACTATTTCAGTGTTCTTCACTCCTTTTAGAGGGGGGGCGGCAGCATCCCACTATTTCAGTGTTCTTCACTCCTTTTAGAGGGGGGGGGGGCAGCATCCCAATATTTCAGTGTTCTTCACTCCTTTTAGAGGGGGGAGGGGGCAGCATCCCACTATTTCAGTGTTATTCACTCCTTTTAGAGGGGGGGGGCAGTATCCCACTATTTCAGTGTTCTTCACTCCTTTTAGAGGGGGGGGGCAGTATCCCACTATTTCAGTGTTCTTCACTCCTTTTAGAGGGGGGGGGGCAGCATCCCACTATTTCAGTGTTCTTCACTCCTTTAAGAGGGGGGGGGGGGCAGCATCCCACTATTTCAGTGTTCTTCACTCCTTTTAGAGGGGGGGGGGGCAGCATCCCACTATTTCAGTGTTCTTCACTCCTTTTAGAGGGGGGGGGCAGCATCCCACTATTTCAGTGTTCTTCACTCCTTTTTAGGAGGGGGGGGGGCAGCATCCCACTATTTCAGTGTTCTTCACTCCTTTTAGAGGGGGGGGGGCAGCATCCCACTATTTCAGTGTTCTTCACTCCTTTTGGAGGGGGGGGGGCAGCATCCCACTATTTCAGTGTTCTTCACTCCTTTTAGGGGGGGGGGGGCAGCATCCCACTATTTCAGTGTTCTTCACTCCTTTTAGAGGGGGGGGGGGCAGCATCCCACTATTTCAGTGTTCTTCACTCCTTTAGAGGGGGGGGGGCAGCATCCCACTATTTCAGTGTTCTTCACTCCTTTTAGAGGGGGGGGGGCAGCATCCCACTATTTCAGTGTTCTTCACTCCTTTTAGGAGGGGGGGGGGGCAGCATCCCACTATTTCAGTGTTCTTCACTCCTTTTAGAGGGGGGGGGGGGCAGCATCCCACTATTTCAGTGTTCTTCACTCCTTTTAGAGGGGGGGGGGCAGCATCCCACTATTTCAGTGTTCTTCACTCCTTTTAGAGGGGGGGGGGGCAGCATCCCACTATTTCAGTGTTCTTCACCCCTTTTAGAGGGGGGGGGGGCAGCATCCCACTATTTCAGTGTTCTTCACTCCTTTTAGAGGGGGGGGGGCAGCATCCCACTATTTCAGTGTTCTTCACTCCTTTTAGAGGGGGGGGGGCAGCATCCCACTATTTCAGTGTTCTTCACTCCTTTTAGAGGGGGGGGGGGCAGCATCCCACTATTTCAGTGTTCTTCACTCCTTTTTAGGAGGGGGGGGGCAGCATCCCACTATTTCAGTGTTCTTCACTCCTTTTAGAGGGGGGGGGGCAGCATCCCACTATTTCAGTGTTCTTCACTCCTTTAAGGGGGCATTAATTTAGTGTCTCACTAGGGGGGGGGGCAGCATCCCACTATTTCAGTGTTCTTCACTCCTTTTAGAGGGGGGGGGGCAGCATCCCACTATTTCAGTGTTCTTCACTCCTTTTTAGGAGGGGGGGGGGGGGGGGTGGCACTTTCACCGATAAGATACCAGTGTGAGGGCTGCCACGCATTTGAAACCATTGGTGTTTGACAGCACGATGGGGTGTTTTCACACATGTGTGTTGTCGATGCCGCATGTCAGGGGGCGCACGAAAGGCCACCAGGCACCACCAGCGGCCTGCGGGCCTTGCAATGAAGAGCACTGCATCATTTATATTTACTCAGAAACAAAACTGCAAACTCGTGTCAGATACTCTTTGGTTCTTTCGGAAAAGTCACGTAGGTTATAAAATAAAATACATTTGAATCACGACGTTTCGGGCGCAACACAAGCGTCCAAGGATCAGGTGGGAGAACCACAGCAAGAAACAATTGCTGTAGTGGGCAACTGTGGGCAACTGTGGTTGTCCACTTCAGCAATTGTTTCTTGCTGTGGTTGTCCCACCTGATGACGGACGCTTGTGTTGCGCCCAAAACGTCGTATGTGTTTCATTTTATACCTACGTGGCTTTACCGAAAGAACCAAAGAGTATGGATCCCTGCAGGCAGTCACGAAAACTTCAAATCGTGTCAGATAGCAGCCCAGGACACAACGTCTGGGTGCATGTCCACAAGAGCGATTTGTTTTTGTGAGTTGTGTCTTTCTTTGAAAACAATTTGGCAAGCGAGCTTCGGCCTGTCGCTCGACCGCATGATGTCTGATGGACAAAGCAAGTGACAGATTGCCAGTCAAAGTAGACAATGTGCCCTGGAGGACAGCTGACCTTGAGATGGAGCAGTGAGATCACTGCACGTGCAGAAGAACTGAGATGGATTGTCGAATTTCATAAGTGTGAGAGATGGCAACAGTGCACAGATGCCTACAACCATTAACAGATATATATATATATATATTGGCCGATGATTATAGTGACAATTATTGCGCTTGTCATGCTATTTATTAAAACGGTCATGATGATTTAAAGGCATACACATAATTAAAAAAATATTATCCATATCAGCTTTTCCGAAAAGAGTCATTATAATAACCGATGGTAATGAAGGACAGAAAGCGATTGAGGAACTTGATAAAGAGCGCTGAACATTGGGGCTAAGGACAAATTTGAAGAAACTAAAAGTCACCTTTAACAAATCCACTAAACAAGAGAAAATAATCGTTGGGGGAGGCACAGCTGCGATTACTGAGGGCAAACCGGGATCGTGATGACATAAAGAGGCAAGCTTGGTTGGAAGAGTGCTTTTTTAATGTAATTTGCCACTGAAAACTAACGTAACAAATTGCGTATTCGTTTCCACGCCCCATGCTGTGTTTCATGCTATGAACCACGGATATGAAACATGGATGGGGGCGAAGAAAATGTAATATAGACTGAGAGTCACGAAAATTAGCATGGAAAGATACACGTGTGTGTGTGTGTGTTTAACCCGTCTGAAATTGTACAGATACGCCTGGTGATGACTAGCTAATATTCTCCAAAAAAGATATGCTATACGTGCTTTCCTTTTCAATTTCCGAAATCCCCTGGTGAGCTTGCAATACAATACAATTAGGATTTCTAGAGCTTCCAAATGCAACTGAAGACGCCGTATAAAACAGTGGGCATACTCATTATATACAGAGACAGTGAGTCAAGGGATGAAGGAAGTCTTGAGCCTGAACTTAATTGGGTGACAGGGAATCGACAGGACGGATTGCCGAGGCAAGGAAGTACGAGACCATGGGGGCAGCAGAGGAGAATAAGCGACAAACTCACTGAGCCGAGGGTGAGTGGGAGCTGTGACAGGAAACGTTACTCTTAGGTGTTATCGGTAAAGTCACGTAGGTAAAAATAAATAAATAATAAATAATCAAAACAAAAGTTATAAAATAATATAAATAATAATATAAATAAAATTACTATTTTTCTTTTTTCTTGTTTATATTATTATTTATTTGAGTTTACCTACGTGACTTTACCGATAAAACCTAAGAGTATGAATCCTTGCAGTCACGAAAGCTTCAAAACAGGCAACGTTGACTGCTGGGTCGGAGAGAGTACGCGGAGGCGAGCGGAGTGAGCGGAGAGGGAGGTGACACAAGGGCAAGCTCATAGAGGATTTTGAAGGTGATGAGAATGATCTGGAAATAAATCCTGTTTGGGATTGAGAGCCAACGGAGGGATAGGAGTATTTGCAATGATATGCTCTATTCTGTTTGCGGGTGTGTGCATGTGCGTGTGTTGGGCAGCGTGCTGCGCTATGAATCCGGCGACCCGAGTTCATTTCCCCCTCACGGTCAACAACAGTGACAATTATGTGAACCAGTTCTGGGCCTCCCCTAGGTCGACTCCGCCTACTCAAATGATTACCTGGCGCGGAGTGTAAACATCGCCGCTAGGGAGACAAAGGCGACCGGGCGTGGTGCTGGCCATCCACACCCTCGTGTGCCATGCTGGCCTTCATAGCAGCTCGCTAACAGCACTTGTCCCAACAGTATGTGAAGACTACACGGAAGGGGGGGATCTTTGTGTGTGGGAGAGAGAGAGATGTCTCACAGCTGTGAAGCATTTGGATTTTTAAAATGAGGAATTTTGCGTAGACCACAGAGCAGGGAGTTGCAATCGTCGAGTCGTAGTGTGACGTAGGTGTGGATGAGGGAGTCTTCAACAGCTAGAGCAAGGAAATGGCAGATCGGGATCTCCGTAGAGTTGATATAAGCGGGATGACAACGAAGGCTCTGGATCAACTAGAACTCCAAGGTTCCGCACACTCGTCATGAGGTGCATACTGAATCCAGGGCAAATGTAAACGGTAATATTATTTAATACGCATTTATATATGTGCATTGATTGCGGAGGAGAACGGTTGGATATGAAGGCAAGCTGGGGTTTATGCCAAGGCACCACTTAAGTTGACTCTGCATGATAATTGGATACAGGAGCCATAACGACGTGCGCCCATTTTTGGTCTCTACGAAGACTCTTGCTACTTAAGTGGGGAGAGGAATTAACAAAATCTGCTCGCTTTGGTTCCTCCAGTGTTTACATCACTTATAGCACCGCATGTACGAGTTGTAATTAGAGAGAGTAAATTAAACTTCAGATGTTTTCCTTAGTGAAAGGATAAAGCAATCAGAATAGAATATCACGAAAAAATTGGGTAATGGTTCGTACAATCTGCAGGTCAAGCTGACCATAAATACTCAAGTTGGCAGATATGACTCTGTGTCTTATCGCAAAGTCGTCTCTTTGTTATATTTAAGCCAAAATAAACGTTTTGAAAATAAATGGTATAAAAAATGCGTTATGTCTTGCTAATGTTGAACACAATTGAGCATGGCTGCTGAATATTCTTACGGCGATGGCAGACGGGTTATTAATTGGAGTTGTGCGTTTTGGTTCAATTTGGAATGGAATAGCCTGGATTTTTCCAACAACAAAATTTACCTGAACATGACCTGATCAACACTAGATCACACAGCTTCATGCTCTGGATCATATGGGTTTAAAAAGATAAAAAATATGTATCATGAAGAGTGAAAACGGAAGACTGTAGCAAGAACGATTCGAAGCACAGATTGATTCTTTCTACCTATTATATATTTACAATTTGAATCGGTGGCAGCTGCCTGACCCACAACATGACTCATTAATCATTTTCTTTTCTATTGGTTATTATTAAAATCAATAGAAACACATTTACCAAAACACCACCATTTCAGGGCAATGGCTTTTCTTCATCGCAAAGAGGATGGCATCGATAGCAGCAGTCTGAGTAATACTTATAGAGTTAATAATTGGTTCTTAATGCTGTATCATGGTGCAGCAGTTTGCACCTGTGATCCAGCGCTTTTAGAGGCAAGGCTTTGTGGATCACGACTCTCAAACTCCCCAAAAATCCGCCGTGCTGCGTGGTGGCCAGGATACATTAACATACAAGTGTGTTTGTAAACCCATCTGTGCTCACATGTCTTTTGGATTGCACTCTCATACTCACAGGCCCTTTGGATTGCACCCGTTGGGTTGCACTGCCTCTGAGGATCCAATGAAAACGATCACCTTGCCATACATAGCAGGGGTAACCAAAAAAAATTCCAAAATCATAAACAAACGCAAAATACAGGTCTGATTTAACACAGTACATAAATTTGTAATCTGATCTCATCTGTGAAGGACAATATTTCTGACATGCAATATCCCGGCGGTTATAACTAAGCTGTGTCGGTGACAGTAGTTTCATTGGGGAAACTAAACGACATGTCTCAGACCGTGTTCGTGAGCATGGCAGATTTGAAACACGGTAGGACCAATACTTCTGCCGTGGCTGATCATTATTTTAATGCGGCTGGCTCACACGAAATTGATTACTCTAAGACGATGGTACTTTGCAAGCCTACTGGCTATCAACAAAAGATTTGTTCATGAAGCCATCAATATTTACAGATACAGACACAATTTCAACCGAGAGGATGGTTATAAACTCAGTAATAATTAGTAAGATGTCATCAACCACTTTGGGTCATGACTTAATTTGTGTTTTCTTGTCAACTTCCACCGTCAGCAGTGTGGGTGTGTGGAGCGAGGTGCAATGATTATCTGGCGGCCCTTTGATTGGTGTAGTTGCTTGTCCTCTCCTACATTAACATGAGCTGCCCCGCCCATGCTGCTGACACACTTGGGCTACGCCCATCTGTAAACCTTTATAAACAGTTTGCCTTTAGAGGCTAACTCCTCTTCTCCTGATGACGACTGCTTGTGTTGCAATCGAAACGTTGTGGGTTTTTTTTTATTACTGAAAGAACCAATACAATAATAAGTCTACATTATAGACTACCAGTACGCTCACTCAGGTTAAGAACCAGGCTTCAGTCTACATTATAGACTACCAGTACACTCACCAAACTTAATAACCAGGCTACAGTCAACATTATAGACTGCCAGTACACTCACTCTGATTAAGAACCAGGCTACAGTCTACATTAGTGTTTTTTATGTAATTTTTTATTATTTTTATAAAAAAAAAATTATACGTGACTTTACCGAAATAAACAAAAAATACTGTTCCAAGCCGCTTTCTCCTTACTAGTGAACTTCTTGGGGAATTCATTGCACTCCAGGATCTTCTTTATCTGTGGTCCGACGAAGACACCGGCTTTGGCCTTTGCCTCAGACAGCTTAGGGAAGAAGTCTTGAAGGTACATGAAGGCTGCCGACTCCTTATCTACAGCTCTGACAAATTGTTTCATAAGGCCCAATTTGATGTGCAGTGGTGGCATCAGCACCTTCCGGGGGTCCACCAGTGGCTCCCACTTGACGTTGTTCCTCCCCACACAGAACTCGGTCCGCTGTGGCCAGTCCAGCCTGTGGCAGTACGCCTTGGTGCCTACATCTTTGGTAGTCATTTGTGTATTACTTTAGTATAAATACATGTTAATTTTGATTCATATGTTGTTTTTCTGACTTTATGATAATAGGTAAATTTCAAAATATAAATGTCCTCGTCACAAAAGCAAAGTTTGTGGGGAATAATAGCTATTTTCTGTACTTTTGAGGCATAAGCAATTAGGAAATAACACTTACTATCCAGGAACAAAAAGAGTGTTACACAGTGTAATTCCTCTTTCCCATATTTTTCTCTCCGCATTAATATCTTTGAGTGTTTTTATTTCATGTGGGAGAGAAATATGGGGAGACGTGTCGGTATTAACATTCTCCACGATGAGGCTTCATTCTTTTTCTGTGGATACATATATTACACATTAAACAGTATTCATTTTTTATTTAATGCTTTCGTGACTGCAGGGATTCATATTCTTGGTTCTTTCGGTAAAGTCACGTAGATAGTATTCATTTTATTATCATAGAGTTGTTTTAGTTTACACTGCCACATTGTAAATGTAACACGCCTACTATAGGGGGTGCATTTGCTTCCAACTTATATATTTGCAGGGGGCGAAAATGCACAGACTGTGCTTCAACAAACTAACGTGAACGTGGAGCTGATTAAATCAGTTTGCTCAGAAAGCTTAAAGGCTAATGGCATTACACCATAATGATCGTTTACACGCCGCAATTATGTTATGAGGTCGACAAACATCGGGCAAGTAGCCATTATGTAAACGCAACATAATTTAGTTAGGAGCTTTCATTGTGGACAATTTAAGTAACAAAATAAATAACCGGACTATAATCCTGCTTTACATATCGGTCTCTCCACGTAAGATAAGGAGAATATTCTTGGGTTTTTTTTCGGTAAAGTCACGTAGGTAAAATATTTAAATTAATAAAAGTCCTCTCACTTGATACAGCTATCGTGCTGTGATGGTTCCACCTGAAGATGGAAGCTTGTGTTGCCTCCGAAACCTCGTGATTTTTAATTTTATTTAACTTTTATAAATTTTTATTTTTTACCTACGTGGCTTTGCCGAAAAAAATAAACCTAAGAAAATGAATCCTTGCAGTCACGAAAGCTTCAAATCTAGAAATAAGAAGAGTACTTTTTATAAAAACGTCTAATCGGTCACACAGACATCTGCAAGTGATGTTTTGGTGTTGCAGCATTAGTTTATTCCAAGGAAATTTGGACTGGTTTTCACATTCAGTGTCCCATCAGCAAAGTCAGGCTTGCTCGAACCTATATGGGTCCGAGTTTGATCCGTAACTATATAGTATGAAACACAACATGATGAAATATCGTCGCTGTGGAGAGTATAAGTAACCAAATAAATACGTACATAAAGAAGGCTGTCTCTGGCGCAGGAGGCAAAAACGTTTCAAAGAGAATGCAATATATATTATCAGAGCGTGTTTGTTTGCATGTTCACCACAAGTTACTTGTGGGTAAGGGGCCGTCCATAAATGACGTCACGCACCTAGGGGGGGGGGTCAGACATTTGTGACGATGTGTGACGAGGGGGGGGGGGGTTTGAGAAATATGACGTCACGTGAAAATACGCAACTTTAAATAAATATAGACAACACGTTCTACTGAATTAAATAGACTTTCTCATAAATGTTTTCTCCTACAAAATCAGAGTGCAGCGCCACATTAAATACGCACTACAATGACAATAGTTTAAGGCGATTTGAAGCATGTCTTATTTTGGGGGGGGCAGAGCTTTGTGACGTCATATTTGAGCGAGGGTCTGACTTTTTGTGACGCCGTGTGACGAGGGGGGGGGGGGTAAAAAATCGTCCAAAATCGCGTTACGTCATTTATGGACGACCATTAATGACGTACTTGATTCCTTGCAAAAGATATCGATTTGGTGTTTGAACATCTCAGCACCTGTTTTATTGCCAGAAAGGGTAAAAACCTATTCTTATTTTTCACACTTTGATACTGGCCAAAAAAAAGGTCACATGACACGGGCGGACGCGTGTAAGAAAGTCGCACCATTGCTCCAACTGCCACGCCACGAGAATGAGCGTCTTGCCCTCTGTGTTGTCAGTGCACGTCAGCATCTCGGGAGTGGCGTTACGAGTTCCTTTAGCGGCCAATTGCTTCCTATCATCGCAGGTGTTCGCAACGCTGCCAGCTTCGATAAAATGCAGTTGCTTTTGCATCATTGGTTTGCAGGAATCACCGGGGCTTGAAATGCTACGATACAATATGAATACAATACCTTGTGGATGTTTACTCATTAATACATAAATTAAATCCCCAGCTCCACGTGCGTGGCACAGATACACACACACACACAAAACAGAACATAGCCTTTAATAGAACGTTGGTGCCAGTGCTGTTAGTGAGCACCTATCAGAGGTCGCAAATGGGTTTTGATTCCTTACCCGTATCCGTACGCGGCCGCACCAGGGTCGCAAATGGGTACCCGCCCGTACCCGGCCGGGTACCCGTACCCAGCCGGGTACGGGTAGCCGTTCCCTACCCGTACCCTACCCGAAATGAGTGACAAACGACTACTCACCAGTGACTCACGGCCTACCCGTACCCGTACCCGGCCGCACCAGGGTCGCAAACGGCTACCCGTACCCGGCCGGGTACGGGTAGCCGGGTATCGGGTAGGGTACAGGTATCGGGTACCCGGTTGCGACCTCTGGCACCTATTAAGACCTGCACGGCACATGAGCGGGTGCCTTGCTGACGTTTACACATTTACGGTCGAGTCGACCGATGGGGACACTCGGGACCAGTTCAAATATTCGTCACTGGTGTTGGCCGTGAGCGGGAATCGAACTCGTTTCACAGGGTTATTAAAAACTGACACTCCACAAAGACACAAACGTTCATCGTACTTTATAGCCATACACAAAATGTTGGGGCCAATCATTGATAGCTAATAGCACCTATGAAAGCCGGCACGGCACACACAAAGACAAAGATCCCCCCTATAGTCTTAACAGACTGTTGGGGCAAGTGTTGTTAGCGAGCACCTATGAAGGCCGGCACTGTGGCACACGAGGGGGTGGGTGGCCAACATTACGCCCGGTCGCCTTTGTCTCCCCAGTGGCAATGCTTACACACCGCACCAGGTTCTCATTTAAGGCTGAGTCGACCTAGGGGAGGCCCAGGACCAGTTCAGACAGTCGTCACTGGTGTTGGCTGTGAGCTATCGCTCCCCACGGCACATACCACACGAATATCTACAGTGGTCAATGAATGAGAAAGGCAGACAAGAACACGCAAAACAGGAATAACCAACATTAAGGCAAGATCTGAACTGCAAAGTGATTTTTTTGTACAGAATGTTGAAGGTGTTGAGTGGACTTGTAAAGTTTGATATATTGTTGGACACGTAGGTTTTCGCGACCAATATTATCAGATTTTTGGGTTAGATTTATGCGATCTAACTCGAAAAACCTTGTATTATTTTTAATATATTGTATTCACTGTAGTGCATGTCCGCATGTTTCGATGGGGCTAAAAATGTACGGGGTGACTGTGGAAATGGGGAGAAGGCGCATGGAAAAATTTGCCTTGGATATTTTTCCTCCAATATGTGTTTAACATTTCATGTTGTTTCGTAATTTCACTGAATGACCCATGGATATTAATAATTCTCACGACGTTTCGGCCACAACGCAAGCAGCCGTCCTCAGGCGAAGAAGCCGTCCTCAGGTGAATAATTATTTCTTCTTCACTTGAGGCCGAAACGTCGTGAGAATTATTTTATTATGTTTTATTTTTATTATTTTATTACTTCCCTTCTATGTGACTTTACCGAAAGAACCAAGAAGATGAATCCATACTTTTTGGTTCTTTCCGAAAATATACCTACGTGAGTTACCGAAAGAACCAAAGAGTACTGATGTTATTATGTTCCATCTGAATTAGGGACGCAATGCTAAAGCGCCCATATGTCAACTCTAAATAATTAAATCCTCCCCTTGTAAAACGGACAAATCCCGACGGAATTACAGGACTGCAGTGCACGTCACTTGCCCATGATCGCTCTGTCAATTCATGAGCGTGAAATGCGAGCACGGATACTGTATTTACTCCGTTCATCATCGCCTCCGTCGATTGTCATGGATTTTTTTGAGAACCCAATGGTGCATTATTGAGCACTGCGCTCTCAGAGGTAAGTGGCGGTCCAAAGCGAGTGATCAAAGGGGCTGTCGAAGGCACGAGCACACTTGTGTCCAAAGATATGCAGCATATTTGGACCGAGCGAGTCTTACAGTAGTGTGTGCCCGTCATGACTTTGACCTGCGGCAATATGAAGTGCATTCAAGCACCAACATTAACAGGGCCTGCATTCTGTTGTTGCTGGGTTACCGAGGTCAAAGTACAAAACGCAATGTGATTGGAAGTAGTCATTGGGGGGGAGTTTGCGGGTTAGAGGAAATGCCCCCCCCCCCCAAACTGGAGACTTTTATTAATTTATTTTCATTAGTTTACATTTAAGAATTATATATACAGGTAGTCCTCTACTTACGATGGAGATGCGTTACGACGACCCTATCGTAAGTCAAAAATATCGTAAGTCGAAGATGGCCTAGCCTACCCAGGAGTCTTAAAGAATGGTGATAATTTAGCAAAACAGAGCAATTTACAATACAATATACTGTATGTATTTATTCATTACAATACTGTATTGCACAGTAAAATGTAAAGTAAAAACAAACAAGGTAAATTCTTAGCCTACCTATATGAACTGCAATTTAATAGAAAGTTTTTTTCAGGAAACAATCCTATCTGCATCACACAATGCGTGAGATGCGAACATCCCGGCAGCGTCCCAACGTACATCATCGTACCTCGTACGCTGCTGCGTTTGCCTGCCGCGCGAAATTTAAAATATTTTACAATTTTGTCCTATCGCTAATCGCCATCGTAAGATCGAAATATCGTAAGTCGGACCATCGTAACTCGGGGACTACCTGTAAATGTGAGGGACAAAGCGAACCCCTACTCCCCCTCCCCCCAAATGTAGAAGTGAAACTCCACCTATGGAAGTGCAGACTTTGCTAAATGTCACAGCTTGGTTTCTCTCATCCCCTGTCAGCTCTTAGCAACCGATGTGAAGAGGCTCACTTCACCTTCCACGCAATCAGACGCAGATCAAAAACAACTTCCCATTCGGGGGGGGGGGGGGTTGGGGGCTAACATTTCAAGCTTTGTCAATATTGCTTGACTTTTATACAACAAAAAATATAACATTTTATATCTCTGTTAAATATGAATACAATACCGATGTTTTGGTGGTTTCGAGGGGGGAGGGTGGGGGCAATTGCCTTTGCCCCCACCCCCCCCCCCCCAAATATAACAGTCAAACTCCGACTATGGAAGTATCAAACTTTGCTAGATGTGACAGAAATTGCCGTGATTGCCCCTCCTCCACTACCAAGCTACTACCAAATGCATACTTCCCTCAGCTAGCTCATACCCAGCTCACTTTGGTGTCAGCCAGATTTTTTTTTTAATATATACATACATCACTTACATTTCCTCAATTAAACTAATGTGGAAAAGCCTGCTGCCATTATTCGTTGGTGTCGGGCAATGGCTGTTTATGAAGAATACTTCCCATTGCTAAACCTGAGTCAAAGGTCAAATGTCCATGACATCTTTCTCGAGCGAACTGCTGCACTGAGAGCGGGCAAACAGCATATTCATATTCTTCTTGGTTCTTTCGGTAAAGTCACGTAGAAGGGAAGTAATAAAATAATAAAAAATAAAACATAATAATTTTATTTTATTATGTAAAGTCACGTAGAAGAGAAGTAATAAAATAATAAAAATAAAACATAATAATTTTATTTTATTATGTTTTATTTTTATTATTTTATTACTTCCCTTCTACGTGACTTTACCGAAAGAACCAAGAAGATGAATCCCTGCAGTCACGAAAGCTTTAAATCGAAGCATATTCATGTTTATTTTAATAATGATTATAATCGTGCAATTAAACAAAGCACAACAGTGTGTCACTGGCAACCTAAACAAACTTCAAAGACTACAAAACAACCTGGCACGCATCGTCATTGGCCACACTCATCTCCGTCTCGACTCACTTGCCTGTCTCCGTGCCCTCAACTTGGCTACCCATCGCCAGTAGGGTCACATACAAGATCGCCTGCCTCTGCCACAATGCCTTCACATCTGCCTGCCCACAACTATTGGCGTCATCTGCTCCAACCCATGTGAGACTAGGCTCTAAGGAAAGCTGTCTCGAGTGTGGACCAATCAACTTCAAGGACAGTGCGTACATTATCAGAGTTATGTTTTTTGTTTGCATTATGACCGCAGGTATTGTGGTCTATGCAAACATGACTCCTCGTGTCAGTTTTGTTGCCAGATTAAAGGGTAAAAAACAAATATCACCGTACCTTTCTTCATTACTGAGGACTTGCAGCTCAGCACACGGCATATGCCTGCGCAGCGCGACTCACGACCTCCTCTTGATACCAAGATCCAGGTTTGTCGTGTCTATGCGCCGCTTCTCGGTGGCAGCCCCAACAGCCTGGAACGCCATCATCCCTCTGCAACATTCGCAGCATCACCTCAATGGCCTCCTCCAAGAGACACTTAAGAACTCACCTCTAGAACCACGTGCTTTCGAGCGACTCTGAGCTTGGCTCCGCGCCTCTGAGTTGCGGCCGTTATGCCCGTAAATTTGCGCGCGTTATAAATTGCATTATTATTATTATTACAGGGTGCATATACTGGAATATTTACAGGAGCGAAAGTGCTATAACACAATATTTGATTCTGTTACATGAGATGAAATGTCAACAGCCTTAATTTTTTTTAAAAAAATATGCTGAGTTAATAAATAAGAGTTTCTGATCAAATTAGCTCATTTCTTGTTCACAGCCCTGAGCCAAAAGTAGAAATTCCACATTCCCATGGCCGGGGTGCTTCTATCCACAGGCCAACTTCTGTTGACGTCACCGCAATAGAGAGAAGTAGTACCCGTTTTGTCAACCGCGGAGGTATGATGGGCTGAGTAAATCCTTAACCACGATTTGAATTCATAAACTTGCTATTGTGAGCCACTCACTCGACTGCTGAGCCGTGTAAATATTCATGACATAATCGGTATCATTAGCATCTGTCCTTATTGTACAACTTGTGTTGTAATTTAATCTTCAAGTAAAAAGGGGGGTTCGTCTCTTTAAATATCAAGATCGGCGTGGTTGAAAAAAAAATGCGTGTTTACTTTTTTCTGCCTCTCGTAAACATGCGCATTATACTTAATGTCGGATTAATATTTGAAGTAAATATTTGTTTCAACTTTCCTGCTCACCATATTATTACGTGATTAGTATCTTCATTATGTTTATCAGTTTACGTTAATTACGAGTTTCTATATTATTTAGCTACTTTTTCAGTTATATTACTGCGAGGTATAGTTTCTTCTCACTGCTTGTTTATTGGAAGGACATAAAAGTGAATGTTTAAAAAATAAATGTTCCGTGACGTTTGTTTATCATTTACAAGGAACTGTTTGTGTTGCAATAACTCTTGTCTTAAAATAAAACAATTAGTTTTTTCCTTCATCGAAAAAAGAATAATGTGCGTGCCGTGACAGAGCATTGTGATTCACAATAACAAAGTATATTTATATCTAGTCCAATAAGCAATAAGCCTGCTGGATTAATATTTCAACCAGCAGTGGCGATGAATTGTGCTCCTTGCCTGACTTTGGTCGTGAGACCCAGAAGGTCACAATTGGCCCAGAGTTTGTATATTGAAACAAATTATTGTATTCAACATTATTTCAGAAGGCTCATGGGGGGGGGACTCATAACTTTTTTTTGTATTGAATGGAGAGACAGACATTTGTCTGTTACTTTTGTACGTGTTACATTACAAATGATATGCCTTTGATTTGCCATAAACAGCACATCATTGTGCAATTCGTGATTATGCTAAATATAATAGAATGTACTGATGTAAAAAAATATTGCTATATGCTAAAGAATTATTCTAGCCCTTCATCAATCCACTGCTGGATAAAGTCGCCTCTCCTACCCCCCCCCCCCCATGCTGTTGGCTACATACAGTGCGAAACAAGTTCAACATATCACATACTTACATGGGGGTTGTTTGACCAGACTTAACCATGGAGGGCATCCAGGACTAGTTTGGATACCACCCAATACTGATCTTAACCTTGTCCGGGATTCAAATGCAGTGATCTAAACACTGCACGACCATTGCACTCATTACTGAATCAATGTGTATTAAAGTCACATGTTTTTAATACTGTTCCATGCTACGTACGCATGTCTTTTTGCTTAGCACAGGCAACATATTAAGCTCATTGTGCATCCCTCACCTCTTCTCTTTGTCTATTCTCCATTCACTCACACTACACAAATCATCTCTGCATCCACCACACAATTGACTTCTCTCATCTCCATCTCAGAGGGAACGGTTCAAATTTCATCAACACAATTATTGGTTTACATTACCAAAGACGTTGCAAAAATATAAATACATCTCAAAGTGAAAGCCTGGGGTTATGTATTGCTCATACTTGATGGGGTGAATTGCACATTCAGTAGAGGAATACGTGAAGCGTTCCAGACATAAAACATCAATTCGGTGAGCCCAATAGACTGGCAAGGCCTTCCCTGACAATTTTACTCCTGATTGATAGGGGGTTGTTGTGATGTGGCGGTTCATTCTGCATCATTGAAGACCATGTTCTATTCTCTTTAAAGCTGCCTTAGCATTATATTGAAGATCATGAAGCAGTGGCACAGTGGCTAGCACACTGCACTATGAATCACCTGACCTGAGTTTGATTCCCGACCACGGCTAACATCAGTGGTGAGTGAAATCTGAACCGGTTTTTGGTTCAACCCATCACAAACCCCCCGTAGAGCCTTCATCCACCGATGGATTCGAAAATGGCTGTGATTTATCATTAGGATGAATGTATATGTTCTGTGACATTTGATACTATCAGATTGGTACATGTCCTCCCTGTACGAATGGATCTAATAGACATCCCATCGCATATTCTTGGTTCTTTTGGTAAAGTCACGTAAAAAAAACGAAATAAAAAATATAATAGATTGAAAATAATAAAAGTAAAAAACCCCCGACGTTTCGATCGCAACACAAGTGGTCTTCAGCAGGCGGAGAGAATGTAATGTATCGCAGTAAGGTCTGGTATGGTCATTAAACTTATTATGGGCTTCGTATTCTTGGTGCTTTCGGTAAAGTCACGAAGATAAAAATTAAATAAAAAAGCAAATTAATTTTTTATTTTATTTTATTTATATTTTCTATCTACGTGACTTCACCGAAACAACCAAGAATATGAATTCCTGCAGTCACGAAAGTTTTAAGTCAAAATTATTATGGGCTCGTCCGCCAGCCATACTCTCTTAAGCGATGCATGTTGAACTTCTTTCGCACCATACGTAGCCAACCGTGCTAATCGGAGTTGCAGAAAGTCAATGCCCTTGTGAGTAAGAACATTTGTTGTTGCGCACTCTTATGAGTCCAGTCCATCACGAATGCGCATTGATCACACACTGGCGTAGGCCCTCTGAAACAACAACACTTTTTTAGTCTGTCACAGAACTGGCTCAGACTCAGGGTTTGACCCCCGAACATGAGCTTGGTAGCGGTGTTCCAGCTCTTTGGGCCGCGAGGTTTACAAGCGGCGGGTACAGCAGCAGGTGCCGCTGATCGTAGTCGGAGTCGATTTGGGTCTGTTGAAGCTGGTACGCCACTGATCGGCGAGATAGGACCGAGCAGATTGATGGAGACTCTTGAAGACAAATAGGCATAATGTTCACATAATCCTTGTATTGAATAGGTAGCCAGTGCAGCTCATCACGTATCAAACTCAAAATGCTCAGTATTGACCACAATTCTGACAATGCAATGTCTACAATGCTCAGTATTCTTCCTGATACTTTTTTTGCCAAAGTGGTTGCGACACACTCTTTGATACTTGACGACCTACACTGTTGATCCCGGGTTTTGGGAAATCATCTCCATAATCATCTCATTTGAATTTGGAAATTATCAAACTATATAGATATAGAAAGAACTTCCCTGAACTGTCTATTAGTATTTGCTTTGCATATGAGGAAAGTTAATGATTCTAATTAGAGAAAAGCAAGCTATATTTCTTGGACATGTACTGAGAAAACAAGAGACTAAATATAATGTTTTGACTGTGGGACGATCACAGGTAGAAGAAGTCGAGCAAGACAGCGAATTAAGTTACATACGCAATTTGAGAAACGGGGAGTATCTGATGCAAGGTCTTTGAGTAATATCATGGACAGAGCTTCATGGACAGAGCTAAATTGAAGGCCGTGATCGTCAATGTCTTTGAGAAAGGGCATGGCTCGTCGAGAGAGATGAGGAAAGTGGCACGTGTTTGAGAACTGCTGCCAGGCTCTTCGGCTCTACGGATAATTATAGAGCTCAAGTGACCATTGTACAGTGCAGGAGAGTCCACGTGCCTCAGCGGTGGAAGGCATTTTAAACAGGGCACAACTACGCACACGTGTCCCTGAAATGTCACCGACGCTGTAGGCGACTGCTAAATGATTCAAGGGCAATGTCCGTTATAATTATGTTTGTTGTGCAGTTTATTACAGCGTCGTTGCTTCTCTTGCACAAAAGTGTGCCTCCTTGACGCCTCCTATTTATTCATGAAATGGTTTATTTATGAATGTGCACTTTACTTTGTCAGCAAGTCGCTTAATTGGGCTTAAATAAAAACGCCGGAGGATAACCATCGCACCATCAAGCATTTTCCCGGCGCCGAATAATTCCTTTCTACTTTCCCGTGATTAAATATGAAACACCTATTTTAGGCCTTGAAGACAAATTTGAGTAGAGTTATGCAATGTGGGAAATCAAGCTTTGCTCTCCCGAAAAGAGCCATGTTAGCCCCTTATTTAGAGCCTGAAAGTCTTATTCTTTGGTTATTTCGGTAAAGTCACGTATGAAGATAAAATAATAAATTAAATAATAGCATACGACGTTTCGATTGCAACACAAGCAATCATCATCAGGTATAAATGAAATAGCAACAAAAAATCTAACTAGAAAACTATAGACAGACATATAAGCAGACAGATATCACCAAGATACATAGAGAGAGAGTAACACAGGTACAGAGAGGGAGATCGTCTCTGTTGAGTGGCCTTAAATAGGCAGAGGGGGCAGGGGCAGAGAGATGGAGGGGTTAGAGACAAAATTAACATGTCAATGAGTACGGAAAACGCGTAGTAAAGTACGCAGGCTTGAACATTAGGAGAGAGGGAGAAAGAACACACTAAATTAAATAACTAAGCAAAATATCGAAATGTTATGAAAGTCTTTTCTAGGAAATGCATTCTTTAAACTTCTGAGATGGTACTGTATTCACGTGATAATATTTTTGTATGCCTTTTGGTGGCTATATTTGAATAATGTTTAAACCAAGGTGCTCACCTGCGATGGCATGTGATAAATTGTTGTCTTGTCTATGAGAGTGTATGCCATTGTGAATTCCGATGTGTGTATGCCTGAGTGAATACCATTGTGAATGTGTATGTGTGTCGTCGTGAATGTGTGTGTCGTAAGTGAAAGCGAGTGTGTGTCGTAGTGAATGTGAGTGTCTGAGCGAAAGTGAGTGTGTGTATGTGCGTGTCGTAGTGAATGTGAGTGTGTCGTAGTGAATTGAAGTGTGTGTGTCTTAGTGAAAGTGTGCGTGTGCCGTATTGAATGTGAGTGTGTCGTAGTGAATGTGTCGTAGTGAAATTAGTATGTGTGTCGTAGTGAATGTGAGTGTGTGTGTCTGAGTGAAACGGAGTCTGTGTGTCATACACTCAGAGTCAATGTCCATGTGAATGCGAGTGCTGCTTCCCCATCAATGCTTGAGCATGGCTGGGAGACGATTTCTCGTCTTGACAGGGGAGCTGGTTACTCGTGTCACGGTATTGAGTGACATGTTCACGTCTGGAGATGAGCCTTGTAACTCTTTCAGAGACGACATTGCAGCATTTTGAGCTATTCAGGGCAAGTAACATTGCTAAGGCTGACGTATACGAGCACACAGCTGCAATGGCAGTAACGGCTGTTCAGGCAATCGTTCACCTATTGGTCCCGTTACTTTGTGCATTTATGAACGTATATTTCTAAACGTAGCCATTTACTCAGGTTTACGTTTTAAAATGCGATCGATTAAAACATTTGACAAAATACTCGACAATTTGGATTGATCGTGAATTTAAATTTGCTCGCTCAAGAGACTGCCGAAATAAGGGTAACCACGTGCATGTCTGGATATTGTCGCGAGCGAAGTTATTTTTATAATTGTTGTTAGAGCAAGGGATGTTGGGTAGAATCGTTGGCAGAGCTATCGCGTGTGCAGGCGGTGCAACTGCACTGGAGTCGATGGCTGGAGGGGCCTAGGGCGGGCAGGCTGCGAGGAAGCGGGCGATTTGAAAGGGGGGGGGGGCCATGCCAACCACTATACACATTCCGTGCTCCCTCGTTATTCACGAACTTGCTATCCGCGATTTTAGCTATGCGCGAGTTGCGTCTGGAACTCTACACGACTGCATTGAGAGAGAGAGAGGAGAGAGAGAGAATGTGATGAGATAAGTGATGAGAGGGAACGCTTGGTTAAGCTTTTATTTAAGGCAATTCTGTACAGTGCTTGAGGCCGGAATTGTATGAATGAAGATCAGACATATGGAGAAGAGAAGAGACAAGTCTTGAGCCAGAACCTTGAACAGTGGAAGGGTTCCAGATGTGTGGACCGCCAGAGGGAGGGAATTACACACCAGTGGGGTAGAAGTATTGTAGAGTTTTCCTTTAGGCACACGCGACATTATGTCATTCATTTTTACATTGGATCAAGGATAAGCCACGATGGGTAAATATATCCTGACTTAAAGCTACCGTCACTGCAGGAATTCATATTCTTTGGGTCTTTCGGTAAAGTCACCTAAATAGGTTCAAAGAAAATAATATAAAACTACGACATTTGGATCGCTTTTGTTATTTTCTTTTAACCTATCTACGTGACTTTACCGAAAGACCCAAAAAATATGTGAATATATATTCTAAACAAGTGCGTATTACCTGCAATTAAAGTTTTGTCAGAAACGTAATTGATGACAAATATGAAACAAAAGATGAAAAGTGTGCAAAGAAGCATTAATAAATGCATGCTTCAAGTGATTCAGGTTAATGCCATCAATAAAACTATGAAGAAAAAGTAAGTGGGCTTAGGTAGAACACGTCACGGTTGGAAGGGATGATAGCCGATGGTCAAGAATAATAATGGAGCAGCAGCCAAGTAATGGAACCCTTCTGAGAGGCTATCCACTGAGGAGATGGAGCGATGAGATTGGCTTGTATGCAGATGCCAGGATACATATATCATTACAGGATCGTCTGAGGTGGCGGTGGTTTGGGAAGGCCTTCGTCCATTTCTTTCTGAACACTTATACCATGACTACTAGAGGGTAACGATACATGAATTGGTAACGACTCTCAATCTACCAATAAATATATCGAGTTGCGTTTGTAACAATCCGTGATTTTTCGATTCATACATGTCACACATAACGGGTTTCGTTCGCGTAACCCTTGCATCCACTCAGGGCCGTTACAGTCACCACGATGGGAGACAATTTATTTAAAATCTATTTACTATCCTGCATTAAATCTGTATATATGATCTCCTTTCCCACCGTACATAGGCAACCGTGCTAATCTAGTAGTCTCTGCGATGTCAAAGTCCCACAGGAGTAAATACCTGACGGTATTGCGTGTGGTCACTGCTTTTAAAATATAAGGGCTCATCTGATATGCAGACATATAAAAGGGTACACGTGACTTGGCAAATGTTAGCAGGCCATTAATATACGCCAAAGTGACAAGGGCAGACCCTTGTGAGACTGCGACAGGGTGCAATATGGGTATTACATATCCAATATCCAGCTGCTCTTACCATTTAAACATACATTGTTCAAATCGCAATTCAGCATTGGGAGGCTGAGTGACAGTTGACAGCTTATTGCACAGCGTGTGAAAACTGAGAATGTTAAATGTATTTTTAGTTTTCAAAATATTGTACCAACCAGGCTCTTGGAGCATGTTACAGATTGTATGTATTGCAATCATGGCCTCCTTTGGGAAAATCGCGGTAGACTAATGATGGGAAAGCTAAGCATCCAACGGAGAGTTTACTCAGTTTCATTGATTCTCAAAATTCGTGGTTGCAATGCAAAACATATATATATTTTTGACCAACTTGTTCATGTTGTTTCTTGATTTTACCATATCGTTTGTACATTTTTTTGCCGCATGATACAATATGTAATGTTGCCATATCGTTTGTATATAATCATAAGCAATCGATTTTAAAATGCGTGATTTAATGCATGCACATCGAGTGCAATAATCAATTTTAATGTATGAATCGATGCATCTCTACTTGCTAAACAAAAATAATCAGGCTGTTCCCGGTGAATACATCTGCACCGTTGTGGTTTAATGGTCAGCACACCGAGATCGGGGGTCCATCAGCAGTATACAATGTTTACGCCACAGCCAGTCAATCCGCAGGTCTTGTGGTAAAGTGTGGGCATTATTGCTACCCCTTCCAAGACGTCTGGCCATGAGTGTGGAAGAGTGGCCCAAAATCGCCTCTCGATCGACTCTCCAGAGTTGCCTCGTGGAGACTCTTCCACCAGCTACGGTCTGAACAGGCCATTTCAGGGCTGCACATTCACCCTTTGAGCAAAACATTTACAGGCGTTCGGCTTGGAGGGAAAATTGTAAATGGGCAGCGGACGTGTCGGGCTGCATCGTCTCCACGTTTCAATAATATTGTGTTGTTAGGCGCGGTTTCACGTAAACGATATCAACTGTTTACTCGGCTCAACAGAAACGTGTGATCCCCAGTGTAACTTTGCATTTGTGTTTACGTATTCGAAACGTTGCGACTTTGCCCAGTGTCACGCGTGTAGCAAGCGCAATTGCAACGCGCTGAATTGGTTTGTGCTTTTTGCAAACTCTGCAAGTCGTAAATGCATAATTGGACGATCAGTAACGTTCCATTATCACGTTCGTGAGAGGGTATAAATGTTACTTATTACGTGCAGGTCTTTTAATTTGTGTTTTTGGCATGATTGTTAATGCAATATTAATGAGCAGTCTGCGGTCACAATGTGTCACATTATCCTGCTGTATAATTATGCCGTGCAAGGGATACATACAGACTCTAAATAGCTCTTATCATTACCAAACAACAAAAACATGACATTCTGTTACATTTTGAAAATGTTCATTGTTTCACATGTATACTCCTCACTCTACCCCCAAGATAATACAGTAACCAACAGATCCCTGTGATTAAGCACGTATAATGTTGCATTGGATGAGGCTGAAAATTAAGTGCATATTAAGCTGTAATCAAAGGTTTAATTGTACAGTCCTGCGTCAATCCACTGCAGAATGAAGACCTCCCCATGCTGTGTCAGCCATGAGGGGGTTCTTTGACCATACTTCACCACGCTGGTCAGTGCAGATTGGTGAAAGGGGGCGTCCAGGACCGGTTCAGATAATCGCTCTCCACTGATGCTGAACGTGGCTGAAAAACAAAGTCAAGCCGCCAAATTTAACAGCAAGTGCGAAATCCACTACTCCACCCCTCCAACAAATGACAGTTTCACTCGGGTATATCATGTAATATATACCAAACAAAATCATTAAACGTAGTGGAAATATGAAGGCTCGCTTATAATTTACATTTAAAGAGGCAGTATCTAATAGAACGGCTCTGCGTAATGTATACACGGTGTGTCCGTGTTCAGCGCTCGACAAGAAACTGTAAGTCGCAAAATCAGTAATGGTTGCAAGTGTTGACTCATGCAGACAGTCAATCCCCCATTATAAATATAGGCGCTGATCCCTAGCCTCCATGTGCTCAGGTCAATTGGGCCTGTTTATAGCTTTGACATTTGCACATGGGCCACTTATTATATCACTTCGTTTTTTTTACAAGCGTTTCCACTGGATAGCTTCCAAAGGTTAGCCCCAGGTTGCATTTGTATCCTTTACACGGGTTCTAGAATTTCAAAAGTTTGCGGTGGTGAAGAATAACAGTCGAGTTTCGGCAGTGCTTTGCACCTCAACAGTTCTCAGAAAAAATGGGTTGCCTTGTCCAAGTCTGGCTGGTAACTTAGCAGTCAATACCGTTAAGTGACAATGCTGCCAAAACGTGGACAAGAAGGGCACGGTTGATATCTTCAGGGCATGGCAACAAGAGTTTGTAATTAGACCACTTCACACGCCCTGCTTATCACTTTATGTGTGGGTGTGCGCGCCTGTGTGTGTGCAAAGTCCTCCTTTCGACACTTCACGTGGCCTCAACGTGCACATAGCCGGGCACAATCGCCCTAGGGGCGTCACTGCCATTTCGTGGCGAATGGCGGTTGTTGTTGTTTGCAAAATCCTCCCAAATGTACAGCTGGTGGGGGAGTTGTGCCAGGTAGGAGCGATGCAAAACGGTGGCACAAGCAGTGTGAGAATTCCGTTTGTACCCCACAGAGAACAGTCGCTTATAATAGCTACTCGACTGATGCCGTAAAACTAGTGCGGGGCCTGTAGCATATGTTATCAAGGGGCCCTAAATATAAAAAAACACAATTAAATAATAAAACACATTAACTTTTAACTTGCATAGTAAAGTAATTGTATTTTTTTCATTTGCTACACAGCCAGATAATACGACAAATCGCTAACCTTAAGCACCCAGTCGTTCATAAAAGTTGAAGTACTATAGTAATAGAGCAAGTGCAGAATCACTGAACCGGAATTGATAGCTTGAAAGGGTTTAGCGCGGGGCCCGTAACATCTGCTACTTATTCTACTATCGGATCATCCGGCACTGGCCTGATGCCCATGGAACCCCCCAGCCGCCCAGGTGCAACGAAACCCCCAGGAATCGCCGTTTCTCTCTCTCACGGTGGCAGTGTTTGGTAGCTTTAAATACCCAATCGATGACCACCGCCAGCAGAGACACCAGGGAGCAAAAGGAGACAATCTCAGGGCTCCACACACACACCGCTATTCAACGGAGCATCGCCTGGCTCTGCAGCCAGTGGCTAATCCCGGACTCTGCCGTGGTTGGCCGGTTGGGTAAGGCGCAGAAGCGTGCTAACCGCTAGCGCCGCTGCGTTTTGTGGATGTGCACGTGTTTTTCAGCAGAAGAAGTCAATTAAACGTGACTGGGAAATCGCCAGGTTCAAACACAGTGCCTCGTTGTCAGCAGTCGATAAAGCTCAGCGTGCTCCCCGTAGATCCAACACACGGAGCGGTAACATGCGGTCAGAGACAACCCCGATAGGTGCTTGGTTGAGAATGCAAAGTTTGGCTTTTCTTTTTTGATAATTGCAAAGAAATGTGAACCCGTGTAAATCGATGGTCTCTGCCCCGTCGGAGTTTGTACGTTTGAAGGAGCAATGCACAAGCCGGTCCTCTTCTTCCAGGACTTCTTCCAAACAAGTGGCAGCAACAACACCAAGCTGTAGCGTGTACAAACATTCTTTGGCACGTGCCGTGATGATGCACTGCAAGATCTGACCACGTCCGTCCAGTGCTCGCCCAGCTGCATTGGCTTCCTGTTGCCGAACGATTGCGTAATTATCAGGTCGCACTCATTACACACAAAGCGATCGCCGCAAATGAACCAAAATACCTCGTCAAGGAGCATACACCATCAAGCGAACTGCGGCCATCCTCGCCAGAGCATTTTGGCTAGCCATCGAACAAAGACGGTCACTGCATCGCACGCTTTCATATGTGCTTCCACGGCCATCTGGAACTCTCTTCATTCATTTCTTTAGAACTGTTTTTGTGTTTTTTTTTTGTCTTTCCCCCACACTTCTGATTATATTATCACAATTGACTATGTACGGTGCAAAAGAAGTTCTACATACATACATACAACACAAATAATAGAAGGCCCAGAGAAAATGAAACAGAGATAGCAGAAGCTGGGATAGCAGATTGGAGGAAAGGCTGTGTGTATGGGTTATCGGTGTATTGATAATAGTACAGATGTAGTGACATGGAATGGGTCACTATGGCGCAAGTCGCTGGTTGCTGGCATAGAAGGGGGATCTGCAGTTGTAGCAGCCCTGTCTGCCAGCAGGTCACGTGATAAACTGGAGAAAGGGATGCGGGGCAAAGATGGTAGAGGGGGCACGTGAGGTAAAGCCCGGGAACCTTCTCATAGGTTCTAGAAGGGGGGCGTGGCCGAGGGCGGAGAGAGGCCTTGC
Organism: Lethenteron reissneri; assembly: GCF_015708825.2. Lineage (NCBI taxonomy): Eukaryota > Metazoa > Chordata > Hyperoartia > Petromyzontiformes > Petromyzontidae > Lethenteron > Lethenteron reissneri. The sequence continues at coordinate 8,448,027 of NC_083805.1, forward strand.
TGGGTGGATAAAAGGAGACTCCCGAGCGAAGGTTCGGGGCTGTTGGAGTGGAACCCGTCGTGCTGCTGGAGTCTTCGTCACCGTCTTCACCTCTTTGTCGTCGTTAGTAAGGCAGCCTGTTAGCTGTCCTGACCAGCGTGTAGTTCCTGTACCTGTGAAAGCTATAATAAATAGAGCGCCTCCTACTACTAGAGTCTCTGATGAACTCACTATAACATATGCTGTCCTGAAATGCCCTGCCATCAGGTGGGTGATTCTGTCGGTGGTTCAAATTCCAATTGGCTCAGCCATGCCGGTTAATAGCACCGGCCGGAGCCTGCTGGAGCCATGTGAATCTGGACGCTTGTGTTCTTTTTTTTTGGGCGGCTATTTAATTTTTAGTTCCTGCAAAAACACGGCCGTAAAAGCCTCTATCTGCACTATGTGAAGTGCGCCGTATATATATACAGGGCCCAGCTAGCAGCTCCATTGATACCTGCTGTATATCGGTCACGGTTTATAGCATTGAGATTGACGTGAAAGGCCGAGTGGGTGTCACAATTCTAAGTTATGTCTGAGATGGTCGGTAAACTGTTATGGTTTTTCGAGACTGTGGATGCATTGGCGTGACAAAGCTTGTCGGTCCACCTGTGCCACTCTACAACGTGGTACAGGGAATTTGGGAGATGAGTCATATTCTGACCAGTGTATGAGTATCGAGTATGGATTCAGCTCTGCATATGTCAGCACATTGATATTAATTCGTGACTGTTTTCTATTATTTTCTATTTCCCCCCCAATAGAAATACATGTGAAATAAATAATCATGATTGGGCCTCTGCATGGTATCATCTGCACTGTTTATGACATTATCATAGAATATACTCAGCAAAATATTATAATTATTGATTTCTTCATTAATGAGAAATGTTAATCATTAGGCAGTGATTTATGCTTGGGCAAGAATTGCTCAACGCTACACTTGTTCAAGCTTTCACCTTAATCAACGCAATTGCTGTTTTAATAATCGAGTTTGTTGCTCAAAATTTCGATTTAAAGCTTTCGTGACTGCAGGGATTCATCTCCTTGGTTCTTTCGGTAAAGTCACGTAGAATGGAAATAATAAAATAATAAAAATAAAACATCATAAAATAATTCTCACGACGTTTCAGCCACAACGCAAGCAGCCGTCCTCAGGTGCCTTTCCGACAGACCTGTTCTCCACCTGAGGACGGCTGCTTGCGTTGTGGCCGAAACGTCGTGAGAATTATTTTATTATGTTTTATTTTAATTATTTTATTATTGCTATTCTACGTGACTTTACCGAAAGAACCAAGAAGATGAATATATATATATACATCTATACTTTAGCTACGCACAGCCGACCTCTCTACATAGTCCCATCGCCTACATCCAACCACACGGCTGACTGACTAGCGTGACGATGACTGCGATGGGATGCCGCGCAGAGGATCTTCCATGCGGCATCCGGACAACGGAGAGAGATGACGGCGAGCAGCGACGCAGCCAGGACCCGGGACCCTGCAACAACCCTGAACCTTTGGGCTCCCCCCCCCCACACACCTCTCGGTGCGGCCAGGCCCCGCCTCTGACCACGCCCCCGCCTCTGACCACGCCCCCTCCTCTGACCACGCCCCCTCCTCTGACCACGCCCCCACCTCTGACCACGCCCCCTCCTCTGACCACGCCCCCTCCTCTGACCACGCCCCCTCCTCTGACCACGCCCCCTCCTCTGACCACGCCCCCTCCTCTGACCACGCCCCCACCTCTGACCACGCCCCCTCCTCTGACCACGCCCCCTCCTCTGACCACGCCCCCACCTCTGACCACGCCCCCCCCTCTGACCACGCCCCCTCCTCTGACCACGCCCCCTCCTCTGACCACGCCCCCGCCTCTGACCACGCCCCCTCCTCTGACCACGCCCCCGCCTCTGACCACGCCCCCGCCTCTGACCACGCCCCCTCCTCTGACCACGCCCCCTCCTCTGACCACGCCCCCTCCTCTGACCACGCCCCCACCTCTGACCACGCCCCCGCCTCTGACCACGCCCCCACCTCTGACCACGCCCCCTCCTCTGACCACGCCCCCTCCTCTGACCACGCCCCCACCTCTGACCACGCCCCCTCCTCTGACCACGCCCCCTCCTCTGACCACGCCCCCTCCTCTGACCACGCCCCCGCCTCTGACCACGCCCCCACCTCTGACCACGCCCCCGCCTCTGACCACGCCCCCTCCTCTGACCACGCCCCCTCCTCTGACCACGCCCCCACCTCTGACCACGCCCCCTCCTCTGACCACGCCCCCTCCTCTGACCACGCCCCCTCCTCTGACCACGCCCCCGCCTCTGACCACGCCCCCTCCTCTGACCACGCCCCCGCCTCTGACCAAGCCCCCGCCTCTGACCACGCCCCCTCCTCTGACCACGCCCCCTCCTCTGACCACGCCCCCTCCTCTGACCACGCCCCCGCCTCTGACCACGCCCCCGCCTCTGACCACGCCCCCACCTCTGACCACGCCCCCTCCTCTGACCACGCCCCCTCCTCTGACCACGCCCCCTCCTCTGGCCACGCCCCCTCCTCTGGCCACGCCCCCTCCTCTGACCACGCCCCCTCCTCTGGCCACGCCCCCTCCTCTGACCACGCCCCCGCCTCTGACCACGCCCCCTCCTCTGGCCACGCCCCCTCCTCTGACCACGCCCCCGCCTCTGACCACGCCCCCTCCTCTGACCACGCCCCCGCCTCTGACCACGCCCCCTCCTCTGACCACGCCCCCTCCTCTGACCACGCCCCCGCCTCTGACCACGCCCCCTCCTCTGGCCACGCCCCCTCCTCTGACCACGCCCCCGCCTCTGACCACGCCCCCTCCTCTGGCCACGCCCCCTCCTCTGACCACGCCCCCGCCTCTGACCACGCCCCCTCCTCTGACCACGCCCCCTCCTCTGGCCACGCCCCCTCCTCTGACCACGCCCCCGCCTCTGACCACGCCCCCTCCTCTGACCACGCCCCCTCCTCTGACCACGCCCCCTCCTCTGACCACGCCCCCTCCTCTGACCACGCCCCCTCCTCTGACCACGCCCCCACCTCTGACCACGCCCCCTCCTCTGACCACGCCCCCTCCTCTGACCACGCCCCCGCCTCTGACCACGCCCCCTCCTCTGACCACGCCCCCTCCTCTGACCACGCCCCCTCCTCTGACCACGCCCCCGCCTCTGACCACGCCCCCTCCTCTGACCACGCCCCCTCCTCTGACCACGCCCCCTCCTCTGACCACGCCCCCTCCTCTGACCACGCCCCCTCCTCTGACCACGCCCCCGCCTCTGACCACGCCCCCTCCTCTGACCACGCCCCCTCCTCTGACCACGCCCCCTCCTCTGACCACGCCCCCTCCTCTGACCACGCCCCCACCTCTGACCACGCCCCCTCCTCTGACCACGCCCCTCCTCTGACCACGCCCCCTCCTCTGACCACGCCCCCTCCTCTGACCACGCCCCCTCCTCTGACCACGCCCCCTCCTCTGACCACGCCCCCTCCTCTGACCACGCCCCCTCCAGAACCTTTGAGCGGGTAAGAACAGCTCACTTGGTATCGTTACCATCATTGGAACCTCATTTGCCAGTAAAAATATATGATAATTGTTTTTTTTTTACCCTTCCATCTGGCAACAAAACTGACACCTTTTTTTTACAAGGAGTCATGTTTGCATAGACCACAATACCTGCAGTCATAATGCAAACAAAAAACATATTATCAGAGTTATGTTTTTTGTTTGCATTATGACTGCAGGTATTGTGATCTATGCAAACATGACTCCTTGTAAAAAAAAGGTGTCAGTTTTGTTGCCAGATGGAAGGGAAAAAAAACAATTATCACTTGGTATCGTTAATTAAGGACATCTCACTATCTCCAGGTGATTTGCTCGTTAGTTTCGATGTGGTGTCTTTATTTACCAAAGTTCCTGTGCTTGACATCATTGCAATAATTGAAGATTTGGTTCACCAAGGACTGAATGCTGATGTACCGGCCCTGGTGAGACACCGCCTCACCAACACTTGCTTCACCTGGAATGGAACATTCTACAAACGAGTTGAAGGAACCCCAATGAGTTCTCCCTTATCTCCAGTTGTAGCCAATGTTTTCATGGAAAATTTTGAGACAGATGCCATCCAGGCATCCACCCTACGTCCTTCCTTGTGGACGAGAAACGTAGATGACACGTTCGTCATATGGCCACATGGCCTACCAGCTCTGAACCAATTCCTCAACCACATCAATGCCATACACCCAGCCATCAAATTCACCATGGAGGTGGAAAAGGATGGAAAGTTACCATTATTGGATGTTTTAATCGAAAATAGACCAGATGGCTCAATAGGACACTCTGTCTACAGGAAAGCCACCCATACGGATGCCTACCTAAAACGTGACTCCCACCACCATCCATTCCCAGAAGAATTCCCTCATCAAAACTCTACACCATAGAGCTCGATGTATTTCCGACCGTCATCACTTAGCCAGTGAACTGGAACATGTACACCAAGACCTCAAGATGAATGGATATTCAGACTACACAATCCGTAAAGCTATCACCCCAACCGTTGGGAAAGAACCATCTGAGGACCCAATCAAAACCATCACCTTGCCATACATAGCAGGGGTCACTAAAAAGATTTCCAAAATCATGAGAAAACACAAGATCCAGGTTAGATTTAACACAGTACATAAAATTCGTGATCTGATCCCATATGTGAAGGATGTAATCCCTGACATGCAATACCCTGGCATCTACAAACTAAGCTGTGTCTGCAGGAGTAGTTACATTGGGGAAACTAAGCGACATGTCTCGGACCGTGTTCGTGAACATAAGGCAGATCTGAAACACGATAGGACCAATACCTCGGCCGTGGCTGATTATTGTTTTAATGCGGTGGGCTCACACGAAATTGATTTCTCTAAGACGAAGGTACTTTGCAAGCCCACTGGCTATCAACAAAGATTTGTTCATGAAACCATCCATATATATAGACACAGACACAATTTCAACCGAGAAGATGGGTACAAACTGAGCAATCATTGGAAGGAGGTTATCAACCAGTTTAAGTCATAATTGTCTATGATGTTCCCATCCTACCACCTTCCGATGTTAGTTGTGCTTAACGCCCATTTCAAACTTGCGCTTTCACAGTCACTTCACGCGCCGACCCCTTGGTTGTGGCTCTGCGATCTTCCATTAACATGCTAATCTCTCTTTAACATGCTAATTTTCACCTGGCAGCCTTTGATTGGTGGAAAACGAACCACTGCCAGGCTCGCTGCTGAACACTTACATTACAATTGGCTGCTGACATTTGGGCTACTCCCATTTCAAAATATAAGAATAGGTGTTCCCCTTTTTTTTTATTTGTATTTTCACCACAAGTATCTGTGGTTCATGCAGACAGTTTGGTGTTTTAACATCTTAACAACTGTTTTGTTGCCAGAAAAAAGGGGAAAACCTAATCTTATATTTTGACACTGGCAACGGAGGTCCCATGATGTAGCTTCGAGCAGGTTCCTGGAGCTTCCCGACTAACCATGCTATTTACCTTTAATCCAGATACGCCCCCCTTCTGATTAGTTGTTACATAACCTTGCCCATACCCGTGATTACCCTTCCATGCCGACAGGTGGCACCCTGTCATTACACATACACTCCCCGAAAGCCTTAACAGACTGTTGGGACAAGTGATAATATTCCCCGAAAGCCTTAACAGACTGTTGGGACAAGTGCTATTAGTGAGCATCTATGAAGGCCGGCACGGCACACGAGGAGGTGGGTGGCCAGAACCACGCCCATCTACCTTAGTCTCCCCAGTGGCGATGGTTTAAACATCACACTGAGTCGATGTAGGGGAGGCCCAGTAACCGGTTAAGATAATCGTCACTGGTTCGGTGGCCGTGAGTGGGAATTGAAATGGGGTCGCCAGGTTCGTCGTACTTCGCACTAACCGTTGCACTCATACATAGTCACGCGTGCACACACACATTGCATTACTTGCAAATGCATAAATATAAGCATCAGCGCATATGATGGTGCAGTTAATGGCGTTATTAATAAATAATGGCCTGGAGAAAAAAGCGAGCAATCTTTTTAACTAGGTTGCTCCTGCTAAATAATTCCTGTACATTTGAGTAGAGAAAATCTAAAATGTTTCCAATGTAAAAGTTTGCTGGTATACTTAATTTTATGAGGTTTTCTTGTTGGTTTTCATCTTGTATTACATTTTATACTGAAATGTACATTTAACAATAATCATAACTATTTTCAGCCCTTTAACATTAAATGGCTGGATGAAGGCATCTTCACGCCATGTTGATAATAGTATACAGCAGAATAATAATGACAATGCTGATGATTATTATTTGTCCAAGAAAGCTGTTACATTTGTAGTGACATAAGAAGGGAGGGGCTGCTGGGGGCTCTGGGATCCCAGGCGAGTCCAGACGCTTAAGCCTCTGGGCGCCAGGCGTTGAGTTCCCAGGCGCTTAATCCCCTGGGCGCCGCCAACGGGGGGGGGGGGGGCTGTGTGTGCTCTGTGGGATGTCTGGTGGCGCACACGGCCCCACCCCTCGTTGGACCAGGCATAAAAGGAGAGCTCCCTGGACGATCGGGGCCCAGTTGTAACTCAAGACCCAAGACCCACGACCAGCCATCTGAAGACCCTGGGACGCTGTGAGAGCGAGTGGTGGGACTCTGGAACTCCCGACGCTACGACCTTGTGAGGGCGAGTCCAGAGCGTAGCCAGAGTAGAGTATCTAGGCTGTGTACCTAGGCTGTAACAGAGTATCAGGACTGTTGGAGTGTTGTATTGTAATAAAGAAGTTACCTCTACAAGTGTCTCCGGAACTCGTTACATTTGGCGTCAGAAGTGGCAATGGAGACAAGAAGTAAGCCACGTACCTTCAGTCCTGACGGTGATGAAGAGGAGCAGGCAGCGAGGGGGCGGCCAACGCCAGCCGACAGCGACGCTGCACCGCCGGCCGACAACAACGCCGCACCGCCGGCTGAGCAGCTGTCTGCTCCGCCGACCGTCCCCTCTCCAGCGTCGGGAGCAGGTATGGAGGAGGCGCTGCTTCGCCTCGCAGAGCTGCTCTGCGCCACCGCCTCCCTCCTGGGCGAGATGCGGTGCTCGCGGGCGATGGCGGGAGAGAGAGAGGAGGCGCGGCGCTCTCCCGAGCCCGCCGCCGCCGCCGCCACAAACATGGTGGACGCCGCCGCCATTCCCGCCACCGGCGTCCCCCCCACGGATGTGAGGGATACTTCCGGGAATGACATCACTTCCACCGGAGGAGCAGTGACCGCTGGGAGCGACGTCACTTCCGGGCCCAGCGTGGGCCAACCCGGAGACGCCGCGTCATCAGTGCTGCGACCTTCACTGCCGGACGACAGCTGGCTTCAACCTAGCATACCGCGTCATCAGCGCTGCGACCGGACAGTGAGGGCGCCATTCTTACTGTAACCAGCGCCGGGGCCGGCACATGGACCAACTCGCTGGTCGCCGCCTGTGCTGCTCTGGCCAAAGGTTGGAGGTCGGGAGACCAGGCCCCTGATATTTCGTACATTTACGCGCTCCGGATTAATGATTTTTTTTGTTGACATTTTCTTCGTTGTCGTCGGGGAGTCGTGACTGTTGTTGGGTAAACTGTGTGGAACTTCGCTCATGAGTGTTGTCAATGTGTGTGCGAAACTTTGCTTGTGATTGTTAACAATGTATGGTTTGTATTGAGCTTTGTTCGTGATTGTTAATGTATAGCTTGTGCTGTCATTGTTAACGATGTATATACTGTATGGGGCATTTATCTTCAGATGGTGACAATGGCCCAGCGGGTGTTGCGTGTCTAACACGAGAGTTGTGGTCCCGTCTTGCTATGGCTGACGGCTTGACCTGACAGCCCGGAGATTGAAACACTCCGTGGCATGTCTAGCCTAGTGGGCTGTACGCTCACAGGGCTCGGAGAGTGTGGTCCCGTCATGGAATAGCTGACGGCTTGACCTGACGGCCCGGTGGTCGAGACCCTCCGTGGTACGTCTGGAGCAGTAGGCTCGCCCTGACGGCCCGGAGATTGAAACACTCCGAGGCGCGTTGAAACAGTGGGCTGGAGATTCGTGGTGTTCAGGTGTAGTTGTCCCGTTATGTTGGGACTGTATCCCTCAGTTGTTAGGGTGCATGTTGTGCAGGGCGTGAACAATGGGTCGTCTCAGATCGGTCGGTACAGCTATACGCTGCGATGCGAGTCTTGGAGAGAGATTGGGTCTCAGATCGGTCGGTACAGCTATATACTGCGATGCGAGTCTTGGAGAGAGATTGGGTCTCAGATCGGTCGGTACAGCTATACGCTGCGATGCGAGTCTTGGAGAGAGATTGGGTCTCAGATCGGTCGGTACAGCTATATGCTGCGATGCGAGTCTTGGAGAGAGATTGGGTCTCAGATCGGTCGGTACAGCTATATGCTGCGATGCGAGTCTTGGAGAGAGGTTGGGTCTCAGATCGGTCGGTACAGCTATATGCTGCGATGCGAGTCTTGGAGAGAGATTGGGTCTCAGATCGGTCGGTACAGCTATATGCTGCGATGCGAGTCTTGGAGAGAGACTGGGTTGAAGTCCCCCCCGATATGGCCGACGTGCGCGGCCACGTTCGAAAGGCGAGGTGTGCAAACGGTTGACATGTAATGTCGGTGGTGGTCCTCATTGAGGGCTGCTGGGACGCAAGCACGGGATGCCTTGGAGATGCGGTTCGCGCGTGCGGCCACCATTTATGGACAGGAGCAGGCAGATTTATTTTGGTTGTGTCATGTAATTTTTATATATATATTTAAAAATGTAGATACTGGAGCAGCCCTGAAGTGCGACTTCTTTGCCCAGTACATGGGTCGGCCCTGAAGTACGACTTCTCGACCCGGGACGTAGACAGACGTCCGGATAAGTGTGTGTAGAGGGATGCTCGACATGTTAGTCTTCGCCTTCTCTCCACCTGACGGATGGGAGGCTGGCAGAGTGGTGTGGATCCCTGCCATCCATGCGGTGGTTATGTGATTTCGGTTCGATTACCGGTGTTGGTTGTGCATCCAACGCGTCGGAATCTGTATATTTGTTGTTGTTAATTCCCCGTTTTCTATGCAGATCCCGAGGAGGGCTAGGTGTGCCGTGGGTCGTTTGTTCACGTGTCATTGCTTCACCTTTTTGTTGATTGATGCTTGTATATAGTGTAGAGTTGTACAGGTTGGTTATGGTTTTTATGGTTGCTTTCTTGTTCTCTTTTCTTTTCCTGTTGAGGCTCGCATATTTTTTTTCTCTCTCTCCCTTTCGTTAATTTAAACTTTCTAATTATTGACAGCCGGGACGGCTGGAGGCTACGTAGAGGGGGGTAATGTAGTGACATTAGAAGGGAGGGGCTGCTGGGGGCTCTGGGATCCCAGGCGAGTCCAGACGCTTAAGCCTCTGGGCGCCAGGCGCTGGGTTCCCAGGGGGTCCAGACGCTTAAGCCTCTGGGCGCCAGGCGTTGAGTTCCCAGGCGCTTAATCCCCTGGGCGCCGCCAACGGGGGGGGGGGGGGGGGGCTGTGTGAGCTCTGTGGGATGTCTGGTGGCGCACACGGCCCCACCCCTCGTTGGACCAGGCATAAAAGGAGAGCTCCCTGGACGATCGGGGCCCAGTTGTAACTCAAGACCCAAGACCCACGACCAGCCATCTGAAGACCCTGGGACGCTGTGAGAGCGAGTGGTGGGACTCTGGAACTCCCGACGCTACGACCTTGTGAGGGCGAGTCCAGAGCGTAGCCAGAGTAGAGTATCTAGGCTGTGTACCTAGGCTGTAACAGAGTATCAGGACTGTTGGAGTGTTGTATTGTAATAAAGAAGTTACTTCTACAAGTGTCTCCGGAACCCGTTACACATTGCAGGATCATGGGAATTTTCATCAGCCTTGAAAGGCCTTCACCCAACAGTTGATTGATCATGGCTCACGATGGTTCCGGGAAAGCCTGACTGAATTTCAAACCCTTGCCTTAATAAGTAATATTTAAAAAAACTTTTTTAAACACGCTTTAATGAAATGCACCGTACTAGCAATGTAAGAACTCAACGACTCCAGAAAGTGGCCCCGAAGCTTGCCATAACGTAAGGGACCGTGGTCATTGATAGCCAACGTCAGTTTACCGTGGACAATTAGAGGCAAGCCGAAACATAACATATAAAAAATAATGTTTAAAAATATGTTTTTCTTATTTTTTATGATAGAATATAGTATTATCATCAGTATGACATAAGTATACCAAGTTTTCATTCGATACCACATTGGGAAGTGGGTAAAAATTGAGTTAGAAGATTTGAGGATACAACAACAACAACAGACAGAGTGAGTTAATAAAATGCAAGTAGAATGCCAGACAACACGCGTGCACCACTGCACCCTGGTTATTAAAAAGTTTGACCCGGAAGTGTTGAACCATTAAAAAAAACAAGAGCATACTTCATAAACCTTTAAATTGTGTCTGACAAATTGTAATATTTGGCATGAGTGGTGTACCATGCTTGGCATGGGGCCCTGGTGTTGCGAGGAATGGGATGAGGCTCCCCACCCCCCCCTCTCCATGTCCAATGCCCTCCCCCCCTCTTCGTCACTGGCTCCTGGCCACTCTGTGCAATTGCACCGCCTGCACACTCGATAGCTGATGCCTCTGTGTGGCATATTTGAAGCTTCGTCTCTACAAACTACTCGCTGATCAGTGTAGACAATGTTTATAGTAACTGAAGTCATGTTTATACCACACATTGTTTTAAATAACAATATGATGTGTTTTGGTAATTTTAATACTTTACAGAAATGCAATTATCACATGAAGATTGTTAATTTTGTAAACACTATATCTCGCTTGCGATCTGTAACCTGGATTAAGGTTTTTTTTTCCTATTTGTCCTACCTTGAGAGCAACATGATTTGTGCCCCTGTGTGCAATTTACACACCTAGTCATGCAGTAGTGTATTATATATTCAGAGTGGTGGTGCAGTGGTTAGTGCACTGCACTATTAAACCCGGAAACCTGAATTAAAATCCCAATCGGAGTGAACATCAGTAGCGGGTGACATCCACTCTGACGAGTGCGGTGAAGTATGGTCAAACAACTCCTATGAGTGACAATGCATGAGAAGGCCGTCATCGAGTAGTGGATTGACAAAGGGCAGTAAATTAAGAAATATACTGATTCAAAATGTGGTATCTCATTTTATTGTGCTCAACAATGTTACTTTGACATCTGATACAATATTCCCTATCACACATACACCCGTCTCATTATCAGTGATATATATATTCATAGCATGTGTTTGTGTAATACACTTTTACATGTACCTTTCATTACATCATATGATTTGCGACTCAAAACTAGAAGCACTCATGTCAGCCAAATATTTCATTCGGTCAAAATATCTCAAATGCATCCACATTAATCAACTCTCCATTGAGTATTGTAATACGCTAATTTAAAATGTTTAACCACGTGGAATTCTGTTTGGGCAGATCTTGGAGATCGCCTTACTACTGTGTGGAAACTGGAGGATCTAGCGCAGAAGAAGACAGCATTGGTGAGGTGTGGTGGCATCAACAGCCTTGGCCATGATCATATTTTGATCCGGATCTTGTTCATGGAGCTCTTATTAACTCAACAAATAGAAATGTTTTCACCGTGCAGCTGCGGTCCATCTTGTCTCCTCAGGGGTTGAGTAAAGTTGACTCAAGTGAATCGACCAATGTTGGACCAATTTAATGTGAGCGCTGATTTGTGACTGGGCTGAGGCTCTTAAAGCAGTGCCACACACGAGTGGTGTTGCGGACTGAGAGTTAGTGTTCATTATACGATACACCTGTCACGGCTCCTGAACCTAAGCTAGCCAAGGTACCATCTCACGACTCTGAAAAGTGTATTGGTTTAGCCATGTTTGTTTGTTGTAGTACAGAGTTAGACTGATGGCCTTAATCTAAGTTGTCTTGTGGTTGTTGTTGTTGTTTGACTTGCATCCCACTGGGATTTTTGCACACAGCGTTGGTGTACGGTGCTTTTTCTGCAATATTATGCTGTCTTTTCTTGGATTTTCTGTTTGCACTTAGTCACATATTAACTTTAAGATGTTTTTTGTTCATGTTTTTGTTTTTTTGTTTGTTGCGGTTGCACCCGATTTAAGAGCCGAATGGCTCACAGGGCTATACCAAATCAATGAACTTGAACTGAGAGTAAATTCCTTCCCTCTTGCTAAAGCTAAATAACTTAAGTGGAAATAGGCAGGACAAGTCACGAGAACAGCTGATGGGAGACGAGAGGCAAAATTGCTGTACTTGCGAAGCAGAGACAAAGAACATGCTAAAGAGATGGACAAAGACAGCGAAATAGACGGCAAAACAAATGTAAAGAGTTCAGAGGGCACTACTGGACACGAGCCATTAAGGAAAATACGAAATAGGGGGGGGGGGGGGAGGTGGGCTTTGCCTGCCAGTGAGAAGTCAAGCTGAGAGCAACAACAACAACAGCAGCTTGTTGGAAGTTGGTGGAGTGGCTGGAAGAAAAAAAACAGAGAAAGACACTGAAGCTCAACCCTGATAAGTACAAATTCAAAAGGTTCTTAGTGCCCTGCAGGTGTCCATCTTATGCAGGTCTCGCATCTCTGCTGGATCCGTTAGGCCTTGCTTCCCCTGTCTCTGGATTAGAAACGAGTGCCATCGTATTCGCAGCACGCTGTGTGGGATTTTCTTTGGGTGCGCGCCCAATTTGTTGTTTTCGCAGTCTCTGATTTTAATCCACTGTGCCCCCACACACAGACCTCTCGTGCCTCATCAGCACATCCTCTCTCGTGTTCTAAAGGAGGAAGAATGTCATTACGGTTTTGTTCCACGATTACTCTCTTAAGAAGAAATTATGTCCGGCAAAAAAAAACGTGGAGGGAAAAAAAAATAAGCAAAAAATATAAAAAGAAAATACGCTCTCCTCACACAACTTTGTTTTTGGGGCATTTCAAAGATACAATCACAGGACATTCCAAAGCTTATTCTAGTGAGGCAGTGACTAATGAGCCGTTAAAATATGCGTAACTTGTTTATACTATGCCCTTAAAGATAGCAGTTTGTCAGGAGCCAGTCTGATGCCATAAACATATTTCTCGATGGTTACGAATGAGTATTTATGTTGTGTATAGTTTCGTATAATACGCTAACTGAACACTGCATTTCCCCCCATGTATGCCGTCTCTGCACAGGATTTATAATTTAAAAGTTATACAAAAAGTAACATGGGCAACTGGACTCTACTTAGATATTAATTATTATTTTAAATACTTCTGCTCTTAAATTACTTTGACAATTGAACATGTTATAGCGATATATAACAATACGCATTTCGTAATTAATATCCCTTTGTCAATGCACTGCTTCATGAAAGCCTTCCCTCACTGCATCAGTAATGGGGTGGTTTGACCATACTTCACCATTGCTGGTCAGTGCAGGATAGTGAGGGGGGGGGGCACTGGATGTTAGGCTTGGCTGGAAGTAAGAATCAGGGCGCCGGGTGCATAGCACAAGGTGCCAAGCCCTATGCCCCTCTAGTAATAGTATTACTAAGCTTACTTTACATTTATTAATCAATTACAATGCTATACTACTAAGGGAGTCATCGCAGGCATCTGAGGAGTAAGCACTGTAGATAGTATTAGCCGTGTACGTTTCAGACAAGATATATCTCAAAAGTGTATTCATGCACACAAGGTTATATTCGCAAGAGGTATGCTTTTGTTTTATGGTGCTTTAATTCATATAAAGAGTTAATGAAACATTAATTTCAACATTTATTTTCAAATATTATAAGTGCCCTTTGCGTCACGGAGGACTTACAATAAAGGGGCAATGAAACAAAAAAGGAAGAACCTTCGATATTTCGGGCACCCACATAAAAAAATGTTAATTAGTAGCTCAAAGATCACAGTGGAAAAGCAGTGGGCTAAGATTAAGAGCAGTGCTGTGTTTGCCGCGTAATCAGATTTTTCTATCTTAATTGTGGATCCTGTTTCATTCAAGGAGAAGCTAGTACCTAAGGTGCACTGTGAAATGGGAGGTGTGTGCTAAATGTATTTCATAAAAGTGCTTTGCTGTATAATTCCAGCAGTGATCAATGCTTCCAATTTGTTACCCGAACACAAACTTCCCCCGTGGCTGTGAAAATGGTACGGTGTGTGGAGAGTGATAGTGCTTTTACGGCTTGCAAAATGAAAATTTTAATATAAATTTCTCTCCTCAAAGTACAATTAAAGCTATGTCTATCCTTATCCTGAGCTGTAATGTAAGTGCAAAAAAATATTAATAAAAAGTGTCACGCCATATTTGAATAGCTGAATGTTAGCTTAATGGAACATCAGTAGAATGTAAACGCTGTAGTCACGTAACACGATTCAGATTGACTGTCAAAGGTGTGCCTGTGGGTGTCTTTCGTTTTTGTGATGAATTTTCATCTTGTTAGTCTGGATTGTTTGCTGATAAAGTAGATTGTTGAACAAGAACATTAAGCACGTAAGTGGCTTAGCAATCACTAGAACAACAGGATGTTTACCTCATGCTACAGATTCTAGAAAACTCAGAAATTACACATTTGCGGAGACGAGACTATGTTTGACCTTCCTATCAATCCCAGCCAATAATACCTGCCATTAATATTCCTTAAACAGCGTGAAAACACTCTGCCCATGTGGACAATGGTGAGGCCTTCAATTACAGCAGTGATTTATCACATGTACATTTAATTACCGTGTTCTTTGTGGGATGTGGCCAAGTGGCTTAGAGGTCAGAGCAACCGAGCTGGTGCCACAGAGACCTCAGTTCGAGTCCTAGTTCCTGCCACATGTGAGAAATCGGGTTTCTTATTCTCGTAAATGTCTGGTCTTGGTCCAGTCACCAATAATGGCAGAAAAAACTATTTAAAAATTATTTTGGTAAAATATCAGCTCTAAAAGTTAAAAACAAAAATGCTTACTTGTCAGAAAACAAATATTTCTCTATATCCGGGCAAGGGGGAAATTGGAGCTGTCACTTTAATGAATTGGAGAAATGTCTATGAAACTTCGATGTCCATTCACGAACGCATGGCGAGGCACTAATCTGAAAGGGTTTTAAATGGACAATGTTTCACATGCCGCCAATATCATGGTGGAATAAACTTGGTCAAGGCAATATATAGGAAGAATAATAAAAGTAAAACTTGTTTAGTGATTTTACTTAACAGCTGGAGGTTGTAGGTTCAATTACGCATACATGTGAGGTATGTCCTTGGTCGTATTGACAGCATGCATGTAAACGATTCTTGCAAGTTCAATACACGAGGCCAAATAAAATCCCACACTCTGCACACATATCTCATACACATCATTGTTTATTAGCCAGTTTATATGTGCAAGCTGATATGCGTATCCTTTACATTTTTTATATAACATCCCGGCTTCTCTATGTGGTTTAAATGCACCAGCGCATTAATTAATTAATCAATTAACATTGATCCTCAAGCTCACAAATATGTGCATCAAGCTGCTTGTATAAAAATCAATGTTTAACAATTAGTATACGTTGCAATAATGGCAATTATTTATCAAACAAAGCGTCACTGAGATTGACTGCAACAGAGGGTCCTACACTGGGATGTTTGGCCATTTTCATTGGATGTGACTGGGTGCTTCAGAGGTCAAGGGACTGGCACTGCTGAAATCCTAAGGGGCCGTCCATAAATGACGTCACGCACCTATGGGGGGGGGGGTCAGACATTTGTGACGAGGGGGGAGGGGTTCAATCAAGATTGAAGTTTTCGTGACTGCAGGGATCCATACTCTTTGGTTCTTTCGGTAAAGTCACGTGACTTTACCGAAAGAACCAAAGAATATAGGGGGGGGGGGGTTGAGAAATGTGACGTCACATCAAAATGCGCAACTTTAAATAAATATAGAATTGTTATAACAACACTAATTGTTATAACAACACTCCTACAACATCAGAGTGCAGCGCCACATTAAATACGCACTACAATGACAATAGTTTAAAGTCATTTGAATCATGTTTTATTTTCAAAATGGAAATATGGTTTCTTTTGGGGGGGGGCAGAGCTTTGAGGGGTTCTGACTTTTTTTGACGCCGTGTGACGAGGGGAGGGGGGGGTCAAAAATCGTCCAAAATCGCGTGACGTCATTTATGGACGTCCCCTAAGTTGGAATCTGGGTTTCAGCCACTCATGATTTAACCGGGTTGTCAAATATTTTAAGTGTGTATTGTCTCAGTCCGGTGAACACGTTAAATTCAGTTTTGCATTTAATTAGGCTAAATTCCAGTTTCTGAGTTAAATAGATTGGTAGTAATAGGTTTTAACCCTTTCAACTGGTACAAAAACTGACACCTTTATACAAGGCATCATGTTTGCAATAACCACAACACAAGCTGTCAAAATGCATACAAAAAGAAACAACTCTGATAATGATAATGTATGCACTGTCCTTGAAGTTGATTGGTCCACACTCGAGACAGCTTTTCTTAGAGCCTAGTCTCCATTGGTGTTGGACCAGATGACGCCAAAAGGCGTACAACTCAAAAACAGTGCACTATCAGAGTATTTTTCGATTTAAAGCTTTCGTGAATGCAGGGATTCATATTCTTGGTTCTTTCGGTAAAGTAACGTAGAATGCAAATAATAAAATAATAAAAATGAAACATAATAAAATAAGATTTTTATTATGTTAAATTTAATAATTATTTTATTATGCTTTATTTTATTATTTTATTATTTCCATTCTACGTGACTTTACCGAAAGAAGCAAGAAGATATCAGAATATTGAGAGCTCGGGGTAAGCATTTACACTATGAGACCTCCTTTAAATAGATTGGGTTTACTGCCATGCAACAATCATATTGCAGAGTGTGGGGGAAAGTGTGTGTTTCTATTGTGGCATGGTTTTGGGAAAAATCTCTTCTCTTATACACTGGGGACACTGCTCTGTTAAATTTCCTATTGGATTTTTATTTTTTTAATCTTACGGTATACCATATTCCAGTAACACATAATTCGTATATCTTATAAGATAATTTACCACACCCCCAATTAGCACAGGTTCAACATACATACGTACAAGTGGAATCAACTGTGGGGTAATTGACCAAAAAATATATATATTCTTTAAAACATTCATCTTAAAATTCACACCTTAACCAATATTAAGTGAAAGGGATATGTTGGTGTAAAATCCGTTGCATGAGAATTATGTAACACGATTTTTGTTCCTGGGTAGTAAGTGTTATTTTCTAATTGCCTATGCCTCAAAAGTATAGAAAATTGCTATTATTCCACACAAACTTTTCTTATTACACAGTGTTGTTAATGGAGTGGATTATTATACTTTACTTTTGTGTCCTGGTCACAAAAACAAAGTTTGTGGGGAATAATATCCAGTTTCGGTACTTTTGAGGCATACGCAATTAGAAAATAACACTTACTACCCAGGAACAAAAACAATGATTTGTTTTGTTACACGGTGGCAACTTAATGTTTAGAAATAAGTATACGTTGTAATACTTACAATTATTTACCCAATAAAACCTCACCGAGGCTCATGGATATGTTGGTGTTATGCTGCAGGCCACGTGCCCGCTTTAGTTTACCCTCTGGTATTGCGCTGCAGCCCACATGATTCCAAATGTCGTTATTGCACACAGCACGTGGTGTGACTTTGTGGTCTGTACACAGGTCACATTACTCATACTGAAGGTGACATTGTTCTGAAGTTGACACTCTGGTAGATAATTGATAGAGATTGACTACTGCACATCTGAATAGTGTTGTAGATCATAATGATTATATTGGCACGTATTATATGATTCTGCGTCAAACAAGGATCTTTCATGGGCATTTTCGCCCGTGCTAATAACCATTTACTCTCTTTATAAGGTTGGCATTTTCCAGGCTGCAAAATCTATTGAGGGGAATCTTTGTAGGCTATGAAACATGCGCTTCTCCACACCTTAAGCAGAAACCTGTTTCAAAACAATTACTACGTTGCAGTTTCATGTTCTTTATAACCACGTGAGATCCCAAAGGCGACATTAACGTATAATTCAATGAGGTGCGCAAGGCACGTCTTATCATTCTTGGAATTTCACCGAGAATGAAACTGCGCTTGGAATAGCTGGCTGGCTGTGCAAAATTACGTTGCGTTTTCCAAGAAGTACATTGTTTCCATACTATTCAGCCAGATATTGCCTTATGTTAACTGTCAAGGCAGGTTGAATGTAGATGGCACAGAGACAGCTTTCTAAACATGTGGTTAATAATAGCACACAGGCCCACGAGGTTAAGTGGCCTATTTGTTGTCTTTTTCATTAACAATTTAAGACAGGAAAAGGATATGCCATGAATATACATTTCTAAAATTACCTGTAACTAAATAAGCACACCGCTGCTTTTGTAATATTTAAAGTGGAAATTTATTTTCTGCTTACAAAAGCAAAAGTGATATTGTTGAAACATGGTCGTTATAACGTGCATCTGATCTGGGGGTCTGTATCGAATTTCTTTTCATCTCTCATATATTCACAAGCATGGTTAAGTACTTAAGACATAGCGATATTTAAAACGTATTTTAACGGGTAGCAATAATGTTCGGAATACCAGCAATGAATGCATTGTATTTATTGGAACATATTTTTAACATATTAAAATTACGCAAAGGAGTGGTGGTGCAGTTTTGCGCTCACCGCGCTGTGAATGTAGCAGTCTGAGAGTGATTGGGTGGCAGAACGGACGACGCAAGAAGGCGTAGTGGTAATTCTCGTGCCGAATAGCAAAACGATCCTGGGTTCCATCTCCGAGTGGGGTGCCTTTCTGTGTGGAGTTTGTATGTTTCTCTCCCCTGTTCTGCATCGGTTTCCTCCGGGTTATCTGGTTTCCTCCCATGGCTAAAGAAACATACCGTGCAACTGCTATATGGGCCAAACATGAACATGCTGAAAGATTACCTACAAATCACACGGAGCAATATCGCTGTTGCTGCGAAAGCCTGGCAGGACCCGCCTGAGACACAGTCTTGAAACTCAATGAGGATTTCCTGGGAAAACAAGCGTTGCAGTGGTAGTAGTGGTAAAAATAACTATTCCCGCCGAAGGCTAACATCAGTGGTGATAGCCTGTGCTAATCCTTGCACATCCCCTTTCACCAACCAGCACTGACTCGCGTAGTTGAGGCGTGCTCAAGCAAGTTTCAAGTTATTAGGTATAGCCCTGTGAACCATGCGGCTCTTGAGTCGGGTGCAAC
The DNA here is from genome assembly GCF_015708825.2 of Lethenteron reissneri. Taxonomy (NCBI): domain Eukaryota; kingdom Metazoa; phylum Chordata; class Hyperoartia; order Petromyzontiformes; family Petromyzontidae; genus Lethenteron; species Lethenteron reissneri. The sequence continues at coordinate 8,467,376 of NC_083805.1, forward strand.
CGCAACAAGCAAAATACGAACGGAGAACATCTTAAAGCGACGACGCGCAACAGAAACATCCTGGATAAACCAGCAAATCTACCAGAAAAAAACACACCGTATTACAACGCTGTGTTGTAACTGGCTTGGTGTGAAAAGGCCATCATCGAACAATGGACGTATTCTAGAATCTAGAACATCGTTACGCACAGAACCCATTCATTTCTTGTGCGAGTGTTTGCGTTGTCACAAATCGCCGCCTCGGCGATTCGACTCAATACCGCGATTCAGGATCGTGAGCATTGTGGCCAATATAGCAGCCTCTGGTGTCTGGAGGGAGTGACCTAAACATAACGTGTGTGAGCATAATGACTTTAAACCCCCCGCCAAACCTCCTACGCATTTCACAAGTAGTACTAATCGCATATCTGCATTTCCCATAAATATGCTAAATTCCTCTTGATATGCAAATTATTTTGTCAAGGCGCTCTTCCCCCCTCCATCCCAGCTTAAATAGACGCACCAAGCCTGGGGTGTGTCATTCAGACTGTCTTCTCGACAGACCTGTTCTCCACCTCAGGACGGCTGCTTGCGTTGTGGCCGAAACGTCGTGAGAATTATTTTATTGTTTTATTATTATTATTTTATTATTTCCATTCTACGTGACTTTACCGAAAGAACCAAGAAGATGAATCCCTGCAGTCACGAAAGCTTTAAATCGAAATATAACGTGTTTTTTTTAAACATTGGTTTTTACACAATGTGTGTATTGTGAGCTTAAGAATCAGCGTTCATCGACGGGCATTAACACAGACAATAGAACAAAGATATAAAAGTGTGCAGAGCCGCTAAGAGAGAGACGGAGATAGATGCACGTTTCAGAATTGCGCTGAGAGGCACAGCAAGAAACACGTGGATCAAAGTTCAGCTCTTTTTTTGGGGGGGGGGGCGGGGGGATGTTTTAAACTGATAAGAAGAATCACTGTCTTCCCTATCTAACTGCGCACAAGCCGACCTTTGTATCTCCAAGCTTAAACAAGTCGAAAGGGGGGCAGGCGAGGTGGGGAATTCAAAAACTCGGGCGGAGACGCAGCACAAGCAATGTTATCTAACTCTTAACAAATGTTACCCACGAAGCTGATCGACTAATGATACGATCTGCTTTTGTTGTTGTTGTTGCATTGCTGTGTGCCGAGCGCGCGCATCATCCGCGGTTGGCTCCGTCACCCCCTCTGTAACAGGTGAACATGTAGATTTGAAGCTTTCGTGACTGCAAGGATTCATACTCTTAGGTTTTTTCCGGTAAAGTCACGTAGATAAAAAATAAATAATAAAAGTAATGGAAATAAAGCATTAAATTATTTTATTTATATTATTATTTATCTTATTTTTATTAACAATAATAAGTTATTTTATTTATATTATTATTTATATTATTTTTTTTACCTAAATGACTTTACCGAAAAAACCTAAAAGTAGGTTGAACATGTTCAGGTGCAGCGCTGAAATAACTTTGCTCGCGGCACTGCTGGCAGAAGGGCCTCCACTAGAGGGAGCTTCAGTGAGCCCCCCCCCCCTCCATCCACTGCCCCCCCCCCCCACAAAGAATTCGGCCAAATCTTCCACGCTCATCACTCGTCCTATGGAAGAAGTGAGAGGAGTTACCCGAACTCGCGTTTTCCCCCCACCGCGCGCGACCCGACCATCGATAAGGACAAAGCGACCCGTTGCGTCAAACGTTGTACGTGCCAAAGTACAGGTTTTATTTTTAGCTAGATTATAAAATGCTAGTTTTTTTGCCCGTCCAAGGACGGCTGTATGTTGCAGTAAATCTGAAACATTCAATAGAAAAATTGTTCAGCTCATGATTATTAATGAGGGCGGGGGGGGGGTTGCCCCATGTGGAGTGACGTCACCCACTAATGGTGATTGGGGAGGGGTGCAGCATGTGGAGTGACGTCACCCGCTCATGATTATTAATGAGGTGAGAGGTGTGCCATATGGAGTGCGCGACCTTCTTGTGCGTTAGTGGAAATTTCCACGTGGGCATGAATGTTAAAGAAGGGCGGGGGCTCTTTTGCAGTGACGTCACGCGGGGGGGGGGCCTCATGTGGAGTGACGTCACACGCGGGACGGACAGACATTTCTGGGCGATTCTAGTAGGTAATGTATATGCATAGTATATAGAGAGAAAAAGGAGGTGGTGGTGGGGGTTTCGTCTTCAGCAGTGGGGGCTTCAGCCCCCCATCTAGCCTCCCTCCCCCCCCCACTGCCGCTACGGGCTGCGGTTATTGATCACACTTGAACAATTCTAGATTTGAAGCTTTCGTGACTGCAAGTGTTGCACACTCGAGATGAAGGACGTGGGCAGGTGCTCCAAATCGAGGGCAAGCACATTTATTTATTGTGGTTCATATGAATCTTGGGAAGAACAGCACCGTCACTCTGTAAAATGCAACAGCGCGTGTTACACGCAGCAATCCTTCCGAGACGCCATTAACCATGTGGCTGGTTTACACGTGCGGTTATTCATTAACCCTGCCAGCCACCTACAGGCCTGACTCAGACATTACATGCTGCTGTACACACATGCATTGATGCATTGCACAGCACATCAGGACCTTCACAGAACCACACTTTACTCCCTTGCTGCACAAGGACATACTTAAAAGAGTGATCCATTCCTAATGTGCCACACAAGGATTCATATTCTTGGGTTTTTTCGGTAAAGTCACGTGATGATGGGTACAAACTGAGTAATCTTCTTGGTTCTTTCGGTAAAGTCACGTAGAAGGGAAGTAATAAAATAATAAAAATAAAACATAATAAAATAATTCTCACGACGTTTCGGCTTGCGTTGTGGCTGAAACGTCGTGAGAATTATTTTATTATGTTTTATTTTTATTATTTTATTACTTCCCTTCTACGTGACTTTACCGAAAGAACCAAGAAGATGAATCCCTGCAGCCACGAAAGCTTTAAATCGAAATTTAAACTGAGTAATCATTGGAGAGATGTTATTAACCATGCAAAAAATATTTTACCTACGTGACTTTACCGAAAAATCCCAATAATATGAACACTTGAACAATGCAATGAGTGTTGAGGTGCTTACATCAAAGCCGGCTTGCGCTGTGTGTGTGTGTAAGTTTCCAGAAGCGAACCGTTCCCTCTGAGCATTGCTTTTGGGTCCGGAGCGTAGACGGCTAAAGTAGCCGCGGGCGCCACCCTGCTCACGCGCAGCCATCAATCGCGGGCATTGCCTCCGGCGACAGCTGGATGTGTACAAAACTGACACCTTTATACAAGGCATCATGTTTGCAATAACCACAACACAAGCAGTCAAAATGCAAACAAAAAGAAACAACTCTGATGATGATAATGATATGCACAGTCCTTGAAGTTGGTTGGTCCGCACCCGAGACAGCTTTTCTTAGAGCCTAGTCTCCATTGGTGTTGGACCAGATGACGCCAAAAGGCGTACAACTCAAAGACAGCGCACTATCAGAGTATTGAGAGCTCGGGGAAAGCATTTACACTATGAGACCTCCTTTACCAGTGGCAAAATATAGTAGCTGGATGTGTAACAATGTATGGCATCAGAGGTGGTGCTTACCCATTGGGGGCCCTTAGCAGAAATTATGGTCGGAGGCAACCATGGCCGGATTAAGATTTTGTACACCCTTGGGCGACAGGTAATGTGAGGCCCCCAGTAATTTTTTCAAAAGGAAAACAAGGTTAAAGAAAAATATATAATTTATTTTTACAAGGCCAACAAGAAATAAAATTCAGCATTCACAACTTAAATAACTTTTCACCTAATCTCTGGAGGTCCTTCAGCTGGCTGAGGCACCCGGGAGGCAGCCCACCCTACTCTCAATTTCCAAAATCAAAGCGAAATGACAGATGAGCTATAGAGATTGAGAGATATTGATGCAGTTGAGATAAGAGAAAACGTAGACGAGAGACAGAGGTGTGGTGAGGCGAGAGAAGGGAGATGCAGACAAGATAGAGATGAGGGTGATCCATCGACTTATCTTTGTTGTTTACAATTTGAGTTTAAGCTGATATCGTGTATGATACACCCCTCTGTTGTTTATGAACCAGGGGCCCTTGAGTTGCCAGTGTGGAGTAATACAATAAAGCAATTACATTTGTCAATAACTCGTGGCAATTACTGTAATATTACATGAGTGCACGATTACGCAAGTGTTGGATGGCAATATTGTGTTTGCAATTTTACACACACTGCATGTTTTCATGTTTACGTCTATTCCAATGTATTTCCAGCAGAGTTCCGTAAAGGGGAACGCTGTACAAGAAGTTGACAGATCGAGAATGCGGCTCGCTGCTCTCGGAGAGAGTCGCGGTGGCGAGATGTTAACTGTATCGCCCGGCACACAGGAGGTCGTGTATATTTGGAGTTTGCACGTTCTCTGCGTGGTCGCGTGTATTTCCCCCCCCCCCCCCCTCCGGGTCCTCCGTTATTTTTTTTTGTTCAACGCATTTATAATAATCAACATGCATTTAGAGTATCTGACTGCTTTAAAATCTCCGCTTCGTTGAGCTGTCATTTGTGGTCGCTTCTGAAAAAGAGCTATACAGTATATCGCAGTGGGCCTTACCTGGCAAAGCATTGACAAAAATTGTTGAATTTATAAATGCTTTAGTTTTAGGGTGTACAAATTGTTTTGCGTTCACTGCAATGTCGAAGCAGTCTTCACCAGTGCCACAGCAAGGGCAGGGCGGGTGGGGCGGATGCCCTAGGCCCCCCTTCCGAGGGGGACGCCACCCAAAGCGGAGTTGTTAATGAAGCACAGCAGTGGCAGCGGGAATGGCACATTTCTATGGGCGCCAAAATGTCTAGCTTCGGCTCTGGCTTCGACCGTGTTTATTCTGCTTTGGATGGTGGAAGGCTTTCTGTTCCATGAGAATTTTTAAATGTGGAAAAGCCACGTGGAATCGCAAAATCTCTCGCGACCGAGTCCCATCCTATTTGAAAGACATTGTGCAAAAATAAATGTGTATTATCGGTTCTTTCGGTAAAGTTACGTAGATAGAAAAACATTAAAATAATAAAAATAAAATGAAAATCATGAAAGGAAAAAAAACACAATAAAAATAGAAATTAAGATTAAATTAAAAATTTAAATAAAAAAAATACAGATAAAAATAAATTGAAAATAATAAAAGCAGAAAACCCACGACGTTTCGTCTTCATTAGGCAGAGAGAGAAATAAATAAATATAAATATGTACCTTCCCTAAAATGTAAAATGTAATAACTTTTAAACGAGGGAAGACAATGTCTTAAATTCATGTTCTTTCATACGTAAGTGAAATGTGAGTCTTCAATCAACACAAAAAATCAGTTGTTCAGTTGTCTAATTACAGAACAACTAAAACTGTAGTGTGTTTGCTCTGGGAATTGAACCTACAGATAACAAGTGTATTGTCACCCCAATATCACTCCCGTATAGCCCTCAAATGACTCACCAACCTCGATATCGACACAGACAAAAGAAATATCACAAACGCAGGAAAGACTTAGCCCTCCAGAGATGATAATCTCTGTAGGGCTAAGTCTTTACAAACAAACTTACAAGCCTGGGGATGTTTATATACAGCCGGATATTGTAGCGTTCTGACCATCGGCAAAATCTGCAGAACAGTCTCCTTCTTCTTCCGCGTGGCTGATGTAGATGCATCGCATCAACACTATCACATTCAGGCGGTCAAGCTAGATAATCGCGTCAGGAGCAGCGGAGTGTATCTCTGTGATGTCTCCTTCGTTTTGTGGATCGGGCATTGTGTCGTTATATGTCGTACGGTTCGTTCTGGTTGACCACAGTCAACCGACCAGCGACCGCCACATTCATGAAGAGCGCTTTAAGAACGCTTCATTAATCTTAAACTACGTTACTCGTTGTTTGCACCCAATACCTCTTGTCTTGTTGACTTTCATCCTCACTCTTTTCTCAGCTGAGTCGTAACCCCATCTTCGCAGTGTTCTTACGGCACCCTGCAGCATCTCCCAGATCGTCAGATGAAACAATAGAGCACGTTTCTTAACCCCCTACCCGCCTCTGTTCACCCAGGTGTATAGATAGGCACACCACAATCCACAGGCAGGTCGTGTGTGGTGGGGTACGACGTGGATTACATACACCTCTTCTGAGACGTGTGGCCAGCGTGGAAGAGTAGGCCAAATACCCTCTCGAGGGGCCCTAGTGGAGGCCCTTCTACCAACAATGGCATTCGACTTTTTTTTACCTACGTGACTTTACCGAAAACACCTAAGAATATGAATCCTTGCAGTCACGAAAGCTTCAAATCTAGAATTCGACTCTCTCTGGCACAGAGCATGATAAAGGTCTCCAGCCAAGGCTTTCTGACGCCTGGTTTCCATGGCACGTTCATTCGATACCTAGATTTCGCTTTCAATTAAAGTTACATCTGGTGGAAGAAAACGTAATGAAACCGCGGCCTTTTCTATTTATCCAGCTATCTTTTATTTATGCTTAGCACCACCACTTTATTCTCATGCTTTGTGAAACTGAAAATACAAATTCCCTTTCCAATTGGAAGCACACACTTCTGCCGAGGTGCTACCAATATCTCATGCGACACACACTCCTGCACGGGAATGCTTGTTCAACGGAATGACGGATATGAAACGACTGTGTATTACGATAATAGTGGCGGTTGAACAATGCACCCCTGCCCCACATTAATGTGTATTTCGCATTATTTCCCCAATACCGTGGTTGTAATTGAAGTAGTGTTCACGCTTGCTTCTCCGGAAAAGTCCCACTGAGTCTCGCGACTGATTTTCAGGAGGCTCCTGCCAAGTTTTCCCAGTGGGGGGCGATGATTGCCATGTTAATTCCAATTGAATAGTTTGTGGTTAATTAGAAAAAAAAATGCCAAATCTCCAACCGCGGTGAATGGCAGTGCCTCTCGTGGCTCCAGGGGTTACATGGATCTGCAGCAAAGACTCTAACATGAATGACAGGCTTAGTGTCACCTTCCTGTATTTATGGGTTTTCTATGGGTACTCCATTTTTACACCCACATGCCATACACTCAATAGTGGAATTGACCAAGCGTTATTATTTAGGACCTTCCTAAAAAGCAGTCTTGAGACTCAATGAGGCTTTTCCGGGTAAATAATTGGCGTTATTACAAAATATACAACTTGCCAAACATTGATCCGTACAAAATCGATTTTATGTGAGTAATGTGAGAATATAATCAATATTCATCTATGAATCAATACATCCATCGTTCCACTCGTAAATAACAGTTTGCCTTTGAGTACGCATACGGTAGTTGATATTTTTTTTATCAAAATACTTTAATTGGTAGGCAGGATATATGTTTTTGCTCCAGTGGTTCACAATGCTCTTGGAAACTGGGCAATAGGCAATTATATTTATGGGATATGTAATTATAGTGAGGGATCAGGATCATATTTGAACTCGTAAGAATCGTTTACGTGTGCGTTGTTTAAACCACGGAGGATAAACCACACCTTTATTCAGTAACGAACCCGCAACCTGCAGCTTTAAAGTAAAATAAGTCAAAGCAGATTTGTCTTCTCCCTTTGAAACCAAGGTTTGTATCTTATCCTACTTATACGTTTTATATATTTTTTATCTGCCAATTTTATACCTATCACGTTATCAGTGTCACGTCGTGAGATCACGTGATTTGGAACCATATGTGACGTAAAGTGCTCCGGTACGCGCCAGGGTACAGTGCGCTATATAAAGAAACATAAATAATCATTATAAGAGTATCAATTTGGATCTCATGCAGATGAGTGCCTCATCCCATGTGTTCGAGAGCAGCCATCGAAGATTTCATTTTAAAAATTATTGCTGAGACCTCCTATCCACACACTATGGGGCACTGCACTCTTCCACCCACCCAACCGCGGAAAAATATTTGTTACATGGCAGCCAGACCGATTTTTTTTAATTCTCAGAAATGAAATGTTTAAGTGAAATTCAAGTTTTAGTTATTGGTAACCAGGCTGAGAACATCAAAACTCACTACGCTGGAGAACCCAGTTTTACCGTACACCACTGTCTGGATTCGAACCTAGCTTACATCTGTGGTGGCTCAGTCTTCGAACTCCTACTACTTATTGTGTTATAAATGTTGTCATTCGTGTTGTCAGTCCTGGCCCTGCAGATCAGTATCAGCCCACAGTCAGGCACGGGATTTGTACATTATTACAGCAGATGTGGCCATTGGAAGAAAAAAAAGCCGAACAGTTACCATTTTCAAATAGGCTGTTGATGACATGTCATCAATCATTGTTTGGCCCGTATTTTCTACATCTGAAGTGGTCAATTTACAAAATCTTCTGCGGATCACAGTAGAAGAGCTTGCTAGTGTGTGGGTGTTTTCGGTGAGCAGTCACAAATGCTGCCAGGATCTGCTTAAATTACCAGTATTTGGTGAAAAATTAATACTACAAATTTAAAGTCATGCTTTATTACAGCCTTAATTCGATCCACTGCTGGATAAATTCCTCTTTACATCATGTACGTCACGGGTAGGGTTTTACCATATTTCAGAATAAGAATACAGCATTTACTTCTACTGGAGGAATCACAAATGTCCAGTATGGGCGGATCAGAACGTTAATACAACAAACAATACAAAAACACGATCCGAGTGCAAAGTATAGGAAAGGTAAACAAATCACTTAAATATAAAAATTAAAGTAGTTTTTTTTATTTTACCAGGTAAAGGCCCACTGAGCTATTAGCTTATTTTTCAGAAGTGACTTGGCCACAAATGATAGCTCACCATGCTGGCCAGTGAGAGGTTAATGAAAAGGGAAGGCCTGGACTCGTTCAGATATCATTCATTAGCCAAGGCCACGAATTGAACTCAGACGAGATTCATAGGGTAGTGCGCTAACAACTATCACAATTCCTCAAAAATTAATGTTATTTGATTTTCTTTCTGTAAAATACATGGGCAAACATGTGCCCAATTCCCAAGATAAACCAGCACGGTTATGGCACATGAACGAATTGTTTCTGTAATGTTTTAGTCTGCACGCCTCCCACACTATTGATGAAATCGTGACATAAATTGAATCCTGCAGATAAAATTGGATTCCTTCTTTGGCATGTGGGAAATGGTCCTTCGTGTCTCCATTTTTGCCAGATAAAACTACCACTGCCAATCAACTTAGTTTTTTGCAAAGCTCACCTTAAGGCCTCGGTTTCCATCCCCCACTTCCTACCAAAACCTGTCGAAATCTGCAATGACCCAATCAATGTCCTTAGAAAAAAAATATCATCGCCCGCAAACTCCAAGTGTCTTCATGTGAATGAATCATTGTTATTCCTGAGCGTTCCGCTCTCTGTACTAGGATTGGAATGGCCAGTGTCTGTTTAGCTGATCGACAGTAGCTCGCTTTTATACCTTTGTATGGCCATTCTCTCCAAATTACGAGACACTTGGGAAAGTAAGATGCACTCCAAACTTGTGCCCAGTGTTAATAAAGTTATACAAATCTGGCCTCACGCACGCACCTATCGGATTGTAAAAAGAAGCCACAACTTGTGTTTAAAATACAGGGGTGGGGGGAGAAATTGCATCTTATAATCCGGACAATACAATAAGACATTTTTCGTATTGAAAAAAAATCCAATAATACGAACTATACCGTAGTTTAAACAAACGCTAAACAAGTGTTCATATCAGTTTATAGATGACTGTACAGGCTTTGTAATGAGCACACGTAGGTCGGTGGCCAGGGGAGAGGCTTAAAGGCATTTGGTGAGAAGCTCATGGGGCAGACCTTAAAATATAGGAGCCGAATGTCCAACATCCATTTGAAGAATGGACGCAAATGCTGTGAAAGTTTTGGGTTGGATGTGTACATAGGACAGATATTCCCACAATAGCCTTTTTTAACTGTTGGGGCCATCTGTAAAGCCAGGACCTATAAAGGCTGCAAAGGAACACGAGGGGTTGCTGTGGCCAGCATCAAACCTGACCTCTGTTGTCTTAATGGCGCTGATGTTTATAAGGCTCGGTTAACCGAAATTAGCATATTGCTGTTTAATTATTTATTACAAATAAAGTAATAAAATTATCACCTACAGCAATCCTCTGCTGGTTGAAAACATTCGGACGGGACGTGCAGTAATGAGGGTTCGTTTGAGCATACTTCACCGTGAAGGTCAGTACAAGTTTGTGAAATTGGTTGGGTTGGAGGCAGAGGACTCGTTGCAATATAATTTTCTCCTGACGATAGTCACGGCCGGCAATCAACTTTAGCTCCCCGAGTTGACAGTGTAGTGCGTGAACTACTGCACCACGACGGCTCCATGCCTTAGCATGTTCGTGGAGAAAATTGTCATCAGTTTATTTACAAATGGTTGTGTATTATAATTGAGAGTTTGTAGATTTCGAGCAATTTTTAGGTACAAAGTGCTATTTCGCAAAGTATTACATATCCATACTTTTGGGTAGAATAAGAAATAATCGTGCATTTTAACAATTAATAATAATAAAAATTAGGTTTCTATTGAAAATAACGAGTTGTTATTTAATTAGAATAATTGGGGCAGAAAGCACAAAATTGCGCAGTCTAATCAAATGGTACAGAAGCTTATTGGCTATGTAAATGTGGAAGGAAAAAACATTATGGGATGCAAATTCTTAATTAACTGCATGATGTGTTTAAGGCATAAAAAATTAGGGCAAATTGTCTTCTCACTTATGTTTAATCCACTGGTAAGAGAAATGGCTCGGGAATAATTTTAGTATAAATGTCCTAAAAAAATTCTGGCTTGATAATCAAATCAGCTTTCATTTCACATTCCATAATATCTGGTCCATGGTCCAGAGCAGAAATTGTTACCACGTATGGTAGAACAACTTTAATAGTCCCTATTTTTTTATTATATGGCTAATGACAGTGAATAATTTGATAACCTTACTCATTTTAAATGGTTATGACATAATTCACTTTTGCTGGACAAAAATAAATTGGAACCGTAAAAGTTATGCCACCTCAGATGGTACTGACAAGTAAATATCTGGCCTGACCTCTTGGATATATAACACTGGTCATTTTTTTCTGGCCTGGACTTTTGCAGCTGTTTTAGGCTAATTTCAGGGTGCTGATTCCAAATCTGATCTCAGATTTGCTCTATCACATCTCATTTTATGCTATCGGCATACCCCATTTTCATTGATTTTACCCAAAATAAACTATGTCACCTATGATTGCAAGTTGTTGCGAGTCAGTGACTGCTTTAGTGTTAAAATATGGTGCTGTATTTTTAGGATAGTGTGTTTAAAACACAATTTTATGTAGATATCCACATTTATTTAATATTTTTCTTCGGCAGTTTTTATTGAAAATGCAATATTTGATATCTCAAAAACCTGATGTGATAGACAAAATCTGATGCCAGATTTGGAATCCGCACCCCAAAATTACCGTAACACCGTTGGAATACCTTATGCCAGAAAAAGTGTGTTGACCAGTGTAATAAAAAAGCCAATGGAGAGCAATTTGACCCGCACTTACGCTGTTTAGTTGAAGACAGGGAATGGGAGAGAGGAGAAATTGTCTTATAAAACAAGTATAAAATGCAATTGTTTTGAATAGGAAATCACATCTTAACTTGGTGAAGTCAGAATAACTGATAATCCACCACTCATCCAAAATCACTGTCAATTATTATCAAATTTATTTCGAATGTTGTCAGTCCTATAATACACTATTTAAACAAAAGTGTAAGCCTGTAATTGCAGTTTATTACTGTTTGTCACTGAAATATAACGAGAATAGAGCGCGGGTGGGAAGTTATGGCGTCGCTGTTCGTCCACGCCGTTGTGAACCCCGGTGACCCCCATTTTAGCCACGGCTAACATCGGTGGTGAAGTGATATCCGAACCAGTCCCGCGCCCCACCGGCATCATGAGTCCGCACTGACCGCCGCGGTGAAGTACGGTCAAACAGCAACAAACGTGGCGTGCGGAGGCACTCATCCGGCAGTGGACGTACAGAGGGCCTCAAAACAATAATCACAATGTTTGTTATTTGAACACAGCAATTACGATTTCAGATTACATGGCCATATATGTATCACACGCACACGCATTTACTGTCTTCTTCTTTTTTACTTGTAACTTGTGCAGAACGACTCAAAGAGTGGAGCTGAACGGCCGTCAGAATTTATAAGCCTCTGGGCTGGCATTTTTTTAAGTGATTCTCACATATGTCGAAGCTTCAAGATAAGAATTTCCATTACATATAAATGGCATGGAGATACAGTAGCACTGAACTATTCTATTCATGTCACTTTGATTCATTGCGACATCAAAGGCTATTATTAAAAAATACATATATACAGAAACATCGTATTGTTCGTGACATGTCTGTACTGCTAAATGTGAAAGCAGCTCACGAGTGTACACTCCATCTCTATAGCGATCCTCTTAGGTCACGTTAACGACTATGCATGAGGTGGAGCGGTGACACAGTAGTTAGCACACTGCGATACGGACCCAGGGACCAGAGTTCTATTCAGCAGCGTAAAATATCTGAACCAAGTCGTGTACACCACCCCCCCACCAATCACATACTCGCACTGACGAGTGTGGTTAAGGATGGTCAAACAGCCCTCGTGACTTACACACGTGGATACAATTTCATTCAGCAGCGTATTGAAAAGTGGCTGTAAAAAGTGCATGTATTTTTTTTTACATTTTAGAATGGCTATACTGATTAAACCATGAAAAGGCCGTCTTGTCCATTGTTTCAGTGAATATTTAATGATTCTTAGCTACACGTGGGACTGGAAATGGGAAGAAATTACGGGGGGGGGGGGGACTCATGAATGCACCCCTCACCCCCCCTACCAGACCATACCAACTGAGCGTTTGCACATATTTGTAAACAATAAAAAGCACACATTTTAAACGATCATACGTATGTTTTCTTCCCGCGTTCCGTTTGTGAGATCCAGCCTGTAACAGACACTTGCAAATTGTATATGCATATATATAATTATATATAATATGTACAATTATACGTGTAAAATTACGTATAATTAGTAACCGCGAGCATCCTTTGGACATGACTGTCCGTTCGTCCCTCCCTCCCTCCTGCCCAGCCAGCCGGCAAAACTTTTTTTCGTCTCATTTCGAGCCCTCTCTCCACCTTTCTCTGACCTTCTCTGTGCTGTATATCCCAATTGATCTCAATGTTTTAGTGTGTCTCCGTCTCTCTCTGTGTTGTCTCTATTGCTTCGTTGTTCCCTCTTCTACCACTCACTCCCTCTACTTTCCTCTCCTTCCTCAACTGTATCTCACCCACTCCCCTCCCCCTATCTCTCCCTGATTATTTCTCTTACCTCTCGCCCTCTCCTTCTTCACACCTCTGCCTTTCCCACCTCAATGTCCCTGCGGGCCTCCTTAATCCTCCCTCCCACTGGTTGTTGCATTGCCTTCTCGGTCTCCCTTTTCCCCATCTTGCTCTCCCTTTCCTCTCCGTTTCACGCCCTTCCGCTGTCTCCCTGCCCCTTTCCTTCCCTGTTCCTCTTCGTCTCTTCCCTCCTTTATCTCCCTACCTCACCTCCCTTCTCACCCGCATCCAACGCTGTGGGATGCGGGTGACGTCATTCCGCGCGCCAGCAAAGTCAGCCAGGAATCCAGCCAGCAAATGTTTTTCTCGTATACAGGTAGTTCCCGATCTGCACGACTCCGTTTCGCACGAATCCGTTTTTACACAATTTATCGGTGAAATACACCCCTTCTGCACTCATCCGTTTTCTATTCTTACGTTTTCTCTGCGCTCCACCCATCACAGCTCACATGTGCAGACGACAGGACTCTTCACTCTAGGCTACCTCTGTCATCGTTTATTTTATTTTAAAAGGTTACTCATGCATATCATATGCACACAAAGGCAACAATAACAATAATTAACCAAAATATTTTCATAATAAATGAGTAATAATTATATATTTGTCGATCGAGTTGGGGGACTTGGAAAGGAACGACCGCCCCCCTATCTAGATTATTTATTTATTTAGGGAAATTAGTGTTCGATGAACACGATTTCACCTTGCAGGAATATTTTCAAGAACGCATCTATCATGTTAATCGGGGGCTACATGTACTGTATTATGAATCAAATAGACTACCAGGCCACTACACTTATTCCCTGGTTCTTAACGGAACGCAGTTGAGTTCAAATTTCCACTCCCACCATGGCGCTCTGGTTCGTTCTGGCCCATTTACACTCCTGGCTACACCGGGTGCCTAATGCAGCCAGAACAATCTGGAATGCTGTTCTGGTAATTACATCGCCATGTCACATCCTTCTCGCCTTATTTTGCACAACATCTGTTCGTAGTGTTAGAGTAATATAGGGTACAATAATATATGGTTGCTATTATTATTATGGATGGATGTACCTTGTACTCTCGTGTTAGTGCCTCACAACTATTATCCACACTCCAAGCCAAGCCTAGCAGTGTTCTGGAAAGTGTCAAGTGGGAAATGAAGCCCTGGTTACACCATAGCTCGTGGTAATAACAGAAACACACATTTCAATGTATGAATAAAAATGTGTGCGCTTGTTTTTTTGGTAGCCAGTACTGCACTCATTTTTGTCTAATGCACCATTCTGTAGAGCCTTACAAATTAAACAAAAACTTACGTGAGAAAAAATTGGGTTGCTACCAATTTTCTTATCAATTTTATTTGCAAATGTATGGATTGAATATGCATCTATATGCAATGGCGGAGCCAGGATTTTCAGGTAGGGGGGGCAACCCCTTCAGCAATGAAAAATTATAAAGGAGTTGTTAGTAAGTAAGGACTTGTGCCTTGCTTTTTATTCGACGCGTGTGCGGCGATGGCGCAGCCATCGATCGAGAGTCGAATTCGAACCGTGTTGTGTGATCGGCATCGCGCTCGCTGAAGGTGAATGCCTTCAGCAGGGAAGTCGTGTACTGTGTACGCAACTGCGCACAATTTTGTGAGTGACTTATAACTGCTTTGCCGTTACTTATTGCCAATTATGGACTCAGACTATTGTCATATCATCTCATAGAGTCCCTGGCACGTAATAATATGCTACACAGTGGCAGTGGGGGTCGCAAAATGATCCGATCGAAATGAGGGATTTTCGATCGGATCATTTGGGCACGTGCCCCCCCCCCCTCACTGGCTCTGCCAGTGTCTATATGTGTAAAAATGTAATAGAGGCTGGCTCCTTTGGAAATGATTTCAGTTTGATTCAACGTAGCACAACATGACACGGTGTTCTTGACAGGTTAAATCGAACGGTTAAAACTTGCCTTCATCTCACAATTGAAGGTCGCAACCCACATTCCTGGGTAATTAAAAACAAAGAAACATTTTTTGTTGACTCAATATTCGCCGGTCAGGTGGCTCAGCCAATGCAGCGAGTGGTTCACAAGTGGAAGGTTGTGAGTTCAAATCCTGGCTGGGGTCAAGAAGATCTGTATCACTCAGTGTGGAAGTCAACAGGGGTTGATAATTGTTTTTTTACCCTTCTATCTGGCAACAAAACTGACACCAGATGACGTCACCTTAGAGTCTAGTCTCACATGGTGTTGGACCAGATGACGTCATCTGGTCCAACACCATGTGAGACTAGGCTCTAAGGAAAGTTGTCTCGGGTGTGGACCAATCAACTTCAAGGACAGTGCGCATACATTATCAGAGTTGTGTTTTTCGTTTGCATTATGACTGCAGGTATTGTGGTCTATGCAAACATGACTCCTTGTAAAAAAAAAAGGTGTCAGTTTTGTTGCCAGATAGAAGGGTAAAAAACCAATTATCATATGTTTTACTGGCAAATGAGGTACCAACGGTGTCAACAGGGGTTGTCCTGTTTCGAATTGTCCCGACATAGGAATGTGGAATTTTTGTCACTGGTTCAGGGGCTGTAAACAGGAGGTGAGCAAAACTTCGATGTTCATTTGAGCAAAGATATGACATTGATTTGTTTTTTACTGAAAGAATAATAATACACATATTCAACACGTAATTGCACGATTGCAATATTACATATATTCAACACGTAATTGCACGATTGCAATATCTTCATATTGTCATCTTGAAACGGGCTCAATTTCCACGGTTGACCCTAAAACCATGATTTGCTGAGCACATAAGAAACCAGATATTCCTTCAGTTGGACATTTACAGAAGTGTTGAAATGCATTTCAAAAAGTAATCATGCGTGGTTGATTGGTTTTGGTGTACAACGTTCAGAAATAAATGTGCATGAAGCATCAATATGCCTGTCTAGTAATGTGCACGCACTCTTTACTGTGAATATCATCGTGCTTCGACAGATCCATCCTTCGCATTCACCAGTGCAGAAAGGCAAAATTGGACAATTCTTTCTGAAACACTTATGGAAAATAGCTGACAGATTCAGGCTGTCTTTCTCTCAGTGCAAATTCTTCTGTAATCCCTAAGGCAATGTATAGTATGATAGTAAAAAAAATACAGGGAGAAAAAAAATCATGCTTCTTTTTTCCAAATTTCAAATGCGCAAACATTGTTGATGTTAAATTGTGCCTGCAATCAATTGCTACGTAACATTTGCGTGCAGTCTGCTAACAAGAAATGCAATAAATGTAAATCAGGTTAAATAAAAGAAATGTAAACCCTATATACACGTGAAAAAGTTTCACAGGGTTTGTGTTGCATTTATGTTATCCGACTCTCTGTTGTATTACATTACATTTCTAAGTATACTAGATTTGTGTTTCTATTTCATTTATACCTGATGATGATTGCTTGTGTTGCAATCTAAACGTCGTATGCTAGTATTTAATTTATTATTTTCTCTTTATACGTGACTTTACTGAAAGAACCAACGAGTAATTCCTGCAGTCACGAAAGCTCCAAATTAAGTATTTTGCATTTATATCTTTATATTTAACCCACACGGGACAGATGTTTCGTTTTGAGAAGTTCCAATTTAACAAAAACAACAATTCGCGGTTGTTGAGTGCAGATCCCAAGTCCCAAAACGCCAGTCTGTCGGTAACTAATGGCGCTATTGAAGGTGTAATGGCGAACAGTTCATATATTTCTTGAATCGAAAAAGGTTATAAGAACTTTCGAAAAAACAGATTGTGGGAGGGAATTCCAAAGCCCAGCAGTGGGAGGAAAGAAAGCAGTGTTTGAAGTGTTTTGATCCTAATAGTAACACAACTTTATAATCACATTTAATTCAAATCGGATCATGTCTACGATAACGAGTGTGACCCCCCCCCCACCACCACCCATTACAGGCAGACAGACAGAGTTAATGTATTCATGCTTTCAAACTTAGTTGGAACGTATTTTGAAAGGAATTGTTCCACAGATAGAGGCATTCTTGAATCTGTTACATACAAGGGGTATTACTGTGCAGTATATATGCATTTCTTTATAATTTAACACAAATCTGAATTTCGATTTAAAGCTTTCGTGACTGCAGGGATTCATCTTCTTGGTTCTTTCGGTAAAGTCACGTAGAAGGGAAGTAATACAATTATTTTATTATGTTTTATTTTTATTATTTTATTACTTCCCTTCTACGTGACTTTACCGAAAGAACCAAGAAGACAAATCTGAATGTTTTGTTGCACATTATCAGGTTTTATTATTGGGATGAGTGTACAGAGTAATATTAAAGCATAACATGTTAATTGGCTGTTTTGACCACAGCCACTTAAAGATGATGGTGATGTATGTTTACCTCAAGGCATAGTTATATATATAAAAAAACATTTTTGGTTATTTCCTCTTCCAACCCCCCCCAACACATATTTATTCAACTCTGCTATTTTGCATCATGAAATGAGGCAAAAGAAATCCATCTCAATATCTCACGGAGCAATGCCCTCCATGTGTCAGATTATTTTATGCAGAAGAGATTTCTTACCGGACAACTTGACAACATCCTTCAAGTTGTCTTTTCATCTTAGACACGGACGCGGTGACGCTTTCAAATGCACCCTGCTTCCAGATTGTAATCACATGCCTGACTAAAACTGATATTTTTAGTTTCATTATCAGACCTGGAATCATTAAAATTGAAATGTTTTACGTGGTGGATTTTCCGTTGTGGGAAACCGTTGGTGACTGAGCTGAGACCATCAATCCCTTAAAAGGGATGATCCAGTTTCATTATTGGCGGCTGCCAGGGAATATTTTTTGCTGTTATAAATTTGCACATGATAAGCCACTGTGTTGAGCTATCATTTGTGGCCAGGTCGCTTCTAAAAAAAAAAGTTCATACCTAAGCGAACTTTACCTGGTAGGATTTAAAAATAATTGTTTTATTTGTATATTTTTAAGTGATCTGTTTACCTTTCCTATTGCGCGTTGTTGTACCGTTCTGACCCACCCTTACTGGACATCTGTGAACAAGAACCGTGTCGCTCATTTGATTCCTCCTACAGTATATAAATACATTTGCTGATTCTGAAGCCAGGATCGCAGCGTGCTGGCTGTTACTGTCTGTGCCGTCTGGCCTTTAAGCTACCAGACTACTTCTCAAATAACAACTTTTAACTGACATGATTACTTTGGCTCACATGACCACATGTCTGAGGAAGTCCCATTGTTCACCTTTTCACGTGTTTATATATCTATGGCAATGTATTTTTAAGAATATATAATGTATACAGTCATGCAAGGAAACTTGTTACCACGGGATAAACTGTTTGGAGGAAATGTCTGTGAAAATAGCTTTATTATGCAACATAGAACGATAATTGTTTACACACCCATCAGAACAACTTGGTTTAATATCTATGAAAATGCTAATTATTTTGCAGAAGCCTTATAGATCTTGATGTGGATAAGCTCGGCTAATCCGAGGATGGGGAAGGGGGGGCTGCCGCAACGGGCGAGAGGGTGTGGGTGAAATTTACAGAGGGAACAAGGTGATTGAGAGAAAAAAAAAAATAGAGAAAACTTAGCAAACTTAGAAATGGAATGCAACTCAGAGAGTCGGCCAAGACATCAGTTAACACTATATTTGGTTGATCAACGTCCTTCCAAAGATTGCAAAATTTTGCATCCATCTTTTCGGTTGAAGTTATATCTGAGTTGTGTGGAAATCCTCCCCGTCGAGGTGGTTCAATCGTGATTTGAAGCTTTCGTGACTGCAGGAATTCATATTCTTTGATTCTTTCGGTAAAGTCACGTACATAGAAAAAATAACTAATAAATCACGACGTTTCGATAGCAACAAAATTCAGCAATCTTTGCAAGGACGTTGATCAACCAGGTATAGTGTTAACTGTTGTGTTGGCCGACTCTCTGAGTTGAATTACATTTTTAAGTTTGCTAAGTTTGATATCTTTTTCTTTTTTCTCTCGATCACCTTTTTCCCCTCTGTAAATTTCACCCCCACCCTCCCGCCCGGCTCAAATTATGTGCTTAAAGCCATGGTCAGAATAAATAACTAAATAAATATATTCTTGGTTCTTTCGGTAAAGTCACGTAGAAGCGAAATAATAAAATACAAATATAAAACAATAAAAATTCTCACGACGGTTTCGACTGCAACCCAAGCAATCATCATCAGGTGTGAAATCCACAGCAAGAAATTTTGAAAAAAAGTGGCGGTTTGCTGTGGATTTCACACCTGATGATGATTGCTTGTGTTGCAGTCGAAACGTCGTGAGAATTTTTGTTGTTTTATATTTTATTATTTCCCTTCTACGTGACTTTACCGAAAGAACCAAAAATGTGAATCCCTGCAGTCACGAAAGCTTTAAATAAAAATTTAAATAAATATATTCAAACTTCATTGATTGTGAAGGGCTTTGGTGACGCCCGTGACAGGCACAGGAGCGCAGCGATGCAACAGCGTCAAACGAGGTGAACGACGCAGCTGCAATTCTGAGAACAACGACTTTCCCTCGCATTACACTTAACCGCCAGTTCTCATGAAACCCATTGAATTTACGGTTTATAAATGGTTCATGCTGGACCGATGCGCAGTAGAGCCTTACACCTATTGGCATCGTGTCATCGTCAAAGGCAGGAGGGGACATTGCGTTTCCTTAAGAAAAGCCAGCTCCCCTGCCAATTAAAGTCAGACGTCATAAAACTCATCAGCGCTGCAGTTTATAAATGGCTCATGCTCTTAGGAAACATTGCAAGGCCTTGCACCTGATCTGTATAACAATTTGATTGGGAAAGCCACGAGCGGACATGCAGAAGAACAACGTCTAGCTTTCAATTTCGGGCTGGTGTAACCATAATTGATCCGTGTTTCTGTGGTCAGCCAACCAATGCATGAATGTAGCTTACTGATTGACGTAGCAGTGTTATAAGAACCCAAGCGTGCTCACTGAAAATTCACCATAAACACCAGGCAAGGTCATGCGAGAGCTTTTGGTTTGTTCTTAATGGCAGCAGGGTACATTTCACAAGTAATGGTGTGTAACCAGGATCATTGCCTGTATTAGTAAACCTTGATGCGTGTGCATGCGTGCGTGTTTGCATGTAGAATGTGAATTTTGTTGCAGCGATAAAACAAATGCAGCCAATGGTGTCGACATTCTTCGGTTCCAGATAATACCGAACGAACACACGTGGCTCGGTTACATTGGGTGAATGGAAATGAGACATGAAATTAGACTTTTTGTCGTCCAATTCCACTCCAGTATTCATTGTATGTGCATGCCCTCGTCTTGTTTTGGTTTACACATCTCTATATAAATTACATGTTCGGTGGGACAAATATGTTTAACATTTTAATAACTTGTCTTTTTTAGTATTTGTTTAAAAAAATATTATCTTGCACTGCATAATGAGTAAATCCAGCAAAGTGGCATTCAACACTAAATTGTTGTAACTGGCCACTCAAAGTGAACATTAAACTTAAAGCTCCGCACTTCCAGCTTGGTATTCGAGACGAGGCGCAGTGAGGGCACTTATTGTGGCAGGAATATCAACACAAGCTCGACCTTTTGCCACTGTTCCGTAGTAGGCACCGAGCTTGGACGTGTAACACCTTAACTTAGGCCGTTATTAGTCTTTTTGCAGATCATTAACCTTAGCAGTGGGCCACTCAAGAGTCACACCGCGGGAGGTGAATTTGCTTTAATTTCCCTGCTTCTTGTTGACACACTTTGAGCGCGCTTTATTGTAAAGCTGATCATACCTGCTGGCGAACTCTGCACCGATTCCCTCTGCCCGGCTCAGTTGACGGTAACAATGCAGCCAGCGTGCAATACATATATCGAATTGTGCCGGCATTACAGTGTTTGAGAATGCTGCTTTGGTGTAATGGTCAGCAACACTTGGGACTCGCAATCCAGATGTCACACTGATTGTATTCTCTCGGAGCAGCAGTTTAAGGAAAGGGTAAGCTTCTAAAACACTCCCCACCCATCCCCACCCACCACCCCGTGGCCTTCAGCCTTTGTCCACCACGCAGGATAAATTGATGAACGGTCAAACACGTCACCGACGATTGCACCATCTCAGCACACCCTGGCGGTATCGTTGCAATCCATTACAGCATCTTCTGCCGCCTTGGATTGGTTGAAGGACCTTGACATTCAATGATGATATCTGTACAAACTGTTGCTTGCATGCCATACGAAAGAGGAAGAAGGAGAATGGATACATCTTGGCAGTTTGCGTGCGTGTCGTAGGGAGAAAAGTGGTGACTCCACACCTCTTACACCATTGGAACCTCATTTGCCAGTAAAAAAATATATGATAATTGTTTTTTTACCCTTCTATCTGACAACAAAACTGACACCTTTTTTACAAGGAGTCATGTTTGCAGATGTAGTGGTGGTATTGACGTGCGCCGGCAGTGATGGATCACGGGGCGCGGGGTTGGGCACGCGATGTGGGCGTGGCATGGATGCGCGCGCCGGTGGTGAGGCGCGCTCACACAAGCTGGGAAAAGAGGATCGTAGCGAGTGCGCAGTGATTGGTCAGATAAGTGGGTACTCTCAGCGACGTCCGCAGGAGGGGTATAAAGGGGGACGCGCGAGAGCACTCGTGGTCAGTGTTAACCAGTTGAAGACCGAAGACGGGGTGGAGGAGGTAGTGGCCCGAGACCCCTAGTCCCGCCGTCCTTGTGGGGACCGGGGCCCTGTGTGGCTCGGAGCCGAGACTGAGGGGACCGTAGTCCGACGCCCGTGTGGGTCGGGACGGTGGTACCCAGAGCCGAGACGGGCACCCCGGCTGGGTGTGTCCCGGAAGGCTACGGGGCGTAAGAGCCCGTGTCAGTACAGCTGAGTGGGTGTTGGTCACCCGTGTAGCTGAGTGGGTGTTAGTCACCCGTGTAGCTGAGTGGGTGTTGGTCACCCGTGTAGCTGAGTGGGTGTTAGTCACCCGTGTAGCTGAGTGGGTGTTGGTCACCCGTGTAGCTGAGTGGGTGTTAGTCACCCGTGTAGCTGAGTGGGTGTCCGTCACCCGTGTAGCTAAGTGGGTGTTGGTCACCCGTGTAACGAAGTAGGGTGTTAGTCATCCGTGTAACTACAAGTTGGTGAAAATAAAGAGTGTGCTACCCGTGAAGTCGTCTCCTGCCGAGTTACTACTTTACAACTGGCGTCAGAAGTAAACCTGTCTTCAAGGAGAATGGACACAAGGAAGACTTCTCGTTCCCACGTGCAAGACCGGGGAGACGACGACGTACCGGTGACACCACCCTCGGGAGGAGAGGACGAGGAGTTGCCGCCGATGCAGCACTTCGCGGAAATGGCCGATGCTCCGCCCGCCTCCGACACCAGCCTGCAGGACGCACACTCCCGCCTGGCGGAGTTGCTGCTCGCCGCCGCTGCGATCTTGGCGGAGATCTTTGTTCCAGCGGCCGGTGGAACGCCTGCGGGGTTGGAAGAGGCGGCGCGGCTGGAGGGTTCCCGCCATAAGGCGTTTCGCGCCAAAAGTTTTGGAGTTGGCGCCATTTTTGAGGGTCCGCCTCCGGTTGGCGGGAAACGCGGACACCACGTGGCCATAGGTCTCCACACAGCGCAGCCCGCGTCATCGGCGAGCGCCGGAGCTCTCCATTTTGCGCCTGCAGAGGGAGCCGACATTTTCTACAACCACAGCGGCGCGCGGGAAAATCGTTCCAACGACGACGACGACGATCGAGTTCTCCAGCAACGATTGCCCGCGCTGTCGGTGTTCAAGGCGGACGGGGGCGACTGGGGAGCCTTCCAGCGACGGTTCATCGCGCATCAAGAAATGTCGGGGTGGTCCGACACCACTGCCCTGCGCGCGCTGCCAGCGATGCTCGACGACGACGCGCTTGCGGCCTTCACGTCTGCCCCGAGGTCGTCCCGCTCAACGCTCCAGGCCGCGCTGCACCTGTTGGCCAAGGTGTTCGGGCCGCCCTCGACCTGTCGCCACCAGTTCTACGATCGGCGGAAGGTGGTTGGAGAAACAACGCTCGCCTATCGCACGGCGCTGCTCGCCCTGGCGGATTCAGCTTTTCCCCGCATGGACAAGGAGGGGAAGGACGCCATGGTGATGGAGCAGCTGCTGGCGCTGGCTCACGGATTGGGAGTTCCCATTAATACGGCGGACGAGATGGACATCTGCTCCCTGGGGATTGCCACGAGTATCCACGCTTACGAGGTCCTACAGCGGAAGCCGACGGTCGTCTGCGCATCGGTGGAGAACGGGGCACCGGCCGCCACGATCATCGGACCTCAGCCTGCTGTGCCTCGGGAGGAGGCCTTCACTGGTTCGAGGCCGGGGGAGTGGAGAACGGGAGGTCGTTCGCCCACACGCTCCTCCCGCAAGCTGGAGCAACCGAAACCTACGACGTCCCTCGTCGTCTGCTACAACTGCGGCCTTCGGGGCCACGTCGCGTCCGGGTGCCGGGCCCCGCGTCAACACACCGCGGGACCACGTCCGGACGACGACCAGGGACTCAAGACATCCCAACTGAACCCGGTGTCTCGGACCTGACGGCTGTTGACCGTCGGGAACTGGAACCCCGCGGCTCGCGCGGAGCCTCGATGCCTGGCCCATGCCTTCCTGAACTGCCGGCGCCGCCGGATGGCCAACTGCGTCCTGTGCCGTACGACGGTCCGGCAAGGCGGACTCGGGCAAGGCCGCAACACTTTTCATGAAAAAAAATGTTTTCTTTTTTTTGTTAAAGCCCGACTTCGTTGCCGGCTTCCCCCTCTGCCGGGGTAATGTCCCGTTCAAGGGACGCTCGGACATTGGGACGCTGCATGAGTCGGAGAGAAAAGAAGAAAAAATGATTAAAGAAATTTTTTTTTATTGTTACTCTTTCCGCATACACAGTATCGTTGCCACTCGCCGGATTGTGCATGTTGTTCTTGTTGCGGGTGTGGCGGTTGCTGGGTTTTGCGGATTGCGGTGTTCATGTTGTGTTGTTAGGGTTTGTGTTATGTTACGGGGCACACATGGGAGTGAAGGGGTGTTGTATGTTTTATTAGCAGCCGGGTCGGCTGCGAGCTATGTGGTAGGGGGTGATGTAGTGGTGGTATTGACGTGCGCCGGCAGTGATGGATCACGGGGCGCGGGGTTGGGCACGCGATGTGGGCGTGGCATGGATGCGCGCGCCGGTGGTGAGGCGCGCTCACACAAGCTGGGAAAAGAGGATCGTAGCGAGTGCGCAGTGATTGGTCAGATAAGTGGGTACTCTCAGCGACGTCCGCAGGAGGGGTATAAAGGGGGACGCGCGAGAGCACTCATGGTCAGTGTTAACCAGTTGAAGACCGAAGACGGGGTGGAGGAGGTAGTGGCCCGAGACCCCTAGTCCCGCCGTCCTTGTGGGGACCGGGGCCCTGTGTGGCTCGGAGCCGAGACTGGGGGGACCGTAGTCCGACGCCCGTGTGGGTCGGGACGGTGGTACCCAGAGCCGAGACGGACACCCCGGCTGGGTGTGTCCCGGAAGGCTACGGGGCGTAAGAGCCCGTGTCAGTACAGCTGAGTGGGTGTTGGTCACCCGTGTAGCTGAGTGGGTGTTAGTCACCCGTGTAGCTGAGTGGGTGTTGGTCACCCGTGTAGCTGAGTGGGTGTTAGTCACCCGTGTAGCTGAGTGGGTGTTGGTCACCCGTGTAGCTGAGTGGGTGTTAGTCACCCGTGTAGCTGAGTGGGTGTCCGTCACCCGTGTAGCTAAGTGGGTGTTGGTCACCCGTGTAACGAAGTAGGGTGTTAGTCATCCGTGTAACTACAAGTTGGTGAAAATAAAGAGTGTGCTACCCGTGAAGTCGTCTCCTGCCGAGTTACTACTTTACACATAGACCACAATACCTGCAGTCATAATGCAAACAAAAAACATAACTCTGATAGTGTGCACTGTCCTTGAAGTTGATTGGTCCACACCCGAGACAGCTTTCCTTCCACCTCTTTTCACGACATACGCGAAGCGTGGAACAGGAGGGATACCTATCTTCTCAAGGGGCTCGCTAAGGCTTCATCGACCGATGGCACCAGCAGTGAACTGAGAAAGCAATTGCAGGGATTCACCTCTGCTTATTTTCTCTACATCTCTCGCATCATGTGCTTAATGTCCAAGAAAAGTATCCTGCAAGCCTATTGGGTGAAGCCGACATTAGTATTCCTGTAACGATTCGCTCCCCTCGCAATGGTGAATTTTCAGGATTCGGGGTCACGATGTAATTCATATATCGATTTAATTTTATTTGACGAATGTAGCGGCCTCTAGTGGCAGCAGGGATCTTTTGAACCCATCGAATGCAAGACATAAAATAGTGAGCATGAGAATCAATTTCGCACCCGTATCCATTAATGTTTTCTGAGTCTGTGAGTTTTTACTTGATGTGACATTGAGGAATTGAATTGAATCTGAAGATGAAAGTCTGACTGCTGTAGTTCATTCCTTATTATGAGGGTGCCAATCTAGTGCAGTGTATTGCAATGCGGTAATGTTAGGCTGTTCTATCGAAATTGTCCTTTGCCTTTATAAATCCACGGGTAGAATTATAAGCACAAACATCCATCTTTATCGGCATGGTCAAGCATATGTCAGTTGATGGCTCGTTTGGTCAGATAAAAAGATACGAAGCAAATAAATAATATCTTTTCATGGAAAGACCATCATTCGACCGATGTGCACACAGCGACTTGTGCAAACTCGCTTCAATATTTTTTTTGGAGTGGAATCTTCAAGAACCACCCACACAGGCAGCCGCGTGCACTTCTTCCGTGCATTTGCGGCGTGTGAGTCGTGGTGGTGGAGAAATTAAGATTCTGCTTGTTAAGCACAAGTTTAATGATCCCTTTTTGCACTCAAACTCTACTCGACCATCAATTACATTCCCTCTACCCCACTCTGCTCACTACCTTTGCACATCTCTCAACTGCGCACTGGGGTGTTGGCCGGCCCTTCATTACCTCCGCATTCCCCAGAATAATCGCCAAATTAATCTCACCATCTCCGCTATAAATTGCCTGATTGGCCCTCCTCAGTTGCTTAACCTTTTCACCTTCCCTGAATTGAAGCGCCATGTTATAATGCCTTTTCTTTTTTTTTACCAAATGTAGTTTTCCCTGAGGTTTGGATTTTCATGAAGTTTATGTATGGCTTACACGTCACCGTCTTAAAATCCGTACACTTAAAAAAAACAGAGTGGCCAGAAATGTGGACTTCAGCAGTAGAGAGGTACTTGCAATCAGGAGATAGCTCTAGATTTGAAGCTTTCGTGACTGCAAGGATTCATACTCTTGTATCTTGATACGGCAGATTTGCTGTATCAAGATACTGTATCAAGATACAGCAAATCAAGATACAGCAAATCTGGCTGTGACGGTCCCACCTGATGATGGAGACTTGTGTTGCCTCCGAAACGTCGTGATTTTTAAATCCTTTATATTAAGTTCACTTGCGTGCTTGCTTGCTTGCTTACGACCGTGCAAATCTTTCGGTCGTTTTTTAACCCATTTCCCGTGATCCAATCGAGCTGATTATTTTCCACACAGACTCGTTGTGCGTGACAATTAATTTTTGTGAAAAATGTTTTCCTAAATTTTACACTGTTTAGGGAAGAAAAAAAATTAATTACCAATTGCTTAATGCTGGCAGACAATCATCTGACCCATAGGTGGCAGCCATCTCAAGCCAGAGGATGAGAGGACTCTAGCCGCCACGCATATAAAGGATTTAGAGTGAAAAACTTTGTTTTTACGGGTTAATTTTTTTTATTATTTTTATTAATTTTTTATTTCATTTTTTACCTACGTGACTTTACCGAATAAACTAAGAGCAGGAGATAGCTCGTTGAAAATTCTAAATAAAGGTTTTACTGAGCCCATCATCCTTTTGGGGTTGAAAAAAAGAAATTCTACTTTGTGCTACTTGCGGATAGACTCATCCCTGCCGTAGGAGTGTAGAATGTTGGCTCCCAGCTAAGCGCTGTACCGCCTCAATGCTCTTTTTAGCAGGAAATCATTCTTTGACTTTAAACATGAGAACGCTACGTGATACTCGCGTGGGATTGTGATATTAGCAATAGGAAACTTACATATGCAAAGGAGTCAAGTAACTTAAACACTTGACTCCTACACTCGTGACGGTGAAATGAATTTGAACTAAACCAACAGGAGTGACCTATTGACCTTTAATTACCATGACGTCGGTTTGCACGATGATGAGCGGACATTGCCGAGTGGCTTGCCCATCTTTGTGGCCGGATATATTCCAGAACCGCATTGTTCACTTCGAATTTAAAATGCATTGCCCAAGCTAAGCCATGGACGTCTAAAGACGCGACCCGCATATCAATGAATGTGTGCACAAACGTTTGTCCGTGCGCGGGGTGCCGTCCTGTGCACATTGAAACCAACGTGGGATGCACATTTTATGATAATTGAATTTAGAGAAAAGCAGTCAGTTGATACGACTTATTTACAGCCCTTTGTCAATTCACTGCCAGATGAAGATCTTTCCCAATTAGTGTAATTAATGGTTGTTGTTTGACCATACTTCTCCGTGCTGGTCAGTGCGGGTTGATTAAGGGCTGGTGGCAGGGGTGAAATAGAGCATCTAAAGCTGCATTAATGGCGTTGTTATCCATGGCCGGGATTTGAACTCAAGTCACTGGGTTATAAGTGTAGTGCGCTAACCACTGTGCAGTGAAATGATTACCGTGCCATGTTTATTGCCGCTCGATGCATTTTACACTGGCACGGATATATGGCAAACTTATGAAGTCGCCACTGTTACTCAATTCCCATTCTAGTTTACCAGACCAATCGCTATCTTTCTTTTATCATCTAACCAGATCGATTCAGCATAAAATTAACATTGAGCATCGATACTCGTCAGCCATTGTCAATCCACTGCTGGATGTAGGCCACCCGAAGCTGCGGCCATCTCTCACGATTCGATGTGAATATTCACCTTTCAGCACACGAGCTGAATTCATCGCTCTGTCTCCACGGTGAGTGTCCTCTCTCTCTCGCACACGTTCCATTCCTTGGCTGCCCACACACCGTCCGTCTTCACCATTGGCCATCGTCCCTTCTAGCGAGGTGTGCTGCCCAAACCCACTCCCTTTTATTCACGGTTTGAATGACGCCTTTCACCTGCACGTGCTCTGCGGCCGTCTGGAACGCTCTTCCTTCCGATATTAGGAAGCCACCGGAGCTGTGCACTTTTAAATCATCTCGATTGAAAACTCGTTTCTTTAGGACGACTTTTTGTGTTTAGTTTGTTGCAGAGGTCGCAAGCGGGTTTTGATTCCTTACCCGTACCCGTACCCGGCCGCACCAGGGTCGCAAATGGGTACCCGTACCCGTACCCAGCCGGGTACGGGTACCCATTCTCTACCCGTACCCGTACATTACCAGAAATGAGTGACAAACGGTTACTCACCAGTGACTCACGGCATACCCGTACCCGTACCCGGCCGCACCAGGGTCGCAAACGGCTACCCGTACCCGTACCTGGCCGGGTATGGGTAGCCGGGTATCGGGTAGGGTACGGGTATCGGGTACCCGGTTGCGACCTCTGGTTTGTTATCTTTCCACCGCAGCTCCGGTTAGCGTGGTTGGCTACGTACGAAATAAGTTGGCTACGTACGAAAGAAGTTCAACATACATCCAATTATACTGCAATTGTATGAAGCCACGTCTTTGACACAATGTAATTGTAGTGGTTTAATGCAATGGGCAGGATACTGTGTGATCTCAATATGTATTAGGAACCGTCCATAAATGACGTCACGCACCTGGGGGGGGGGTCAGACATTTGTGACGATGTGTGACGAGGGGGGGGGGGGTTGAGAAATGTGACGTCACATCAAAATGCGCAAATTTAAATAGATATAGGAATTGTTATAACAACACCTTATGCTATAACAAAACTCCGACAACATCAGAGTGCAGTGCCACATAAAATACGCACTACAATGACAATAGTTTAAAGCGATTTGAAGTATGTTATATTTTTAAAAAATGTAAATATGATTGGGGGGGGGGGCGCAGAGCTTTGTGACATCATATTTGAGGGGGGTCTGACTTTTTGTGACGCCGTGTGACGGGGGGGGGGGGGTAAAAAATCGTGTGACGTCATTTATGGACGGCCCCTTACTGCAATGGCAGCACAACAGAGCACCAAATGCTCAACGTGGACTATTTCCAAATGCTATACGACAATAAAATAAAAGTGTTCCAAAATCTTCATGCTCAGGGAACTTTGTTTCGCATGTTTGCCCACTTGCTATGTACAGCCCTCTGACGTGTTTCGGCTTCGTAGCACATGTTGTTCTGCACGATGTCCGACGTTTCACTCCACGTGCCGGACACCTCAGGAACACGCGGTACAACCTAACAACACATCAGAGAGCTGTACAGCGTAATCGTGAAAACCTACTCATATATTCAAATAACATATGTTGTACTGTTTTAACAGACTATTACCGATGTATTCAAATATTGTCTCGACATTTTACAGTGGTTACTTGTGTAACTATTATAGCATATAGTGTACTTGTGATATATTTAATATTCACAATTTTTTCTAACATTCATTTATAGGCAAGGAATGCGTCTGTCCTTAGAGTATACCCACTGGGGAGATGGAGCAATGAAAATCAGCTCGTTTGCAGGCGCTATGTGCATTGTTTAATCACGGGACATGGAGGCTGCTTGCGAATGCCTTCATCGAACAGTGGATAGACCACAGCTGATGATGTTGACTTATCTATCGGATAACCTCTTCTTGGTTCTTTCGGTAAAGTCACGTAGAATGGAAATAATAAAATAATAAAAATAAAACATAATAAAATATAATAAAATAAAATAAATATTTCCATTCTACGTGACTTTAGCGAAAGAACCAAGAAGATGAATCCCTGTAGTCACGAAAGCTTTAAATCGAAATTTATCGGATAACCTTTTAAGTTCGGCTCTTAATCTATGAAAACAATGGAATGCTGGTGCTAATCCTGGTGTTTTTTTATAACTATTATAATAGCTAAGGTTGGGAGTCCTCAAAAGCCCTTTTCATTTGGCGTTAAACAATATGTTGCCAAGGAATGGGATCTCTATTTAAGGCGTGCACAACACTACGGTAATTTGTAAAGGAAAAAGAAATGCTCAGGATGTTTTCACCTTAATTAACTTCAGCCAGCTGTGAACGTGTACATTTTAAGTGTCTTAAATCCTTCGCAGACTGCAAGGGAGAGGCTGGGAAGTTCAGTGGGACCCGTCGGCTCGTCTTGCGTTTCCGACCCCGGAGACTGCTCCGTAGTTGTCGCGAATTCACCGCTGGGTCCGTCGGGAACCGAACAAGGACGCGCGTGCGTGTGTGTCCGTCCGGTATGGAACCAGTGGGGAGCGGTAGTGTAGCGGTTAGCGCACTGCGCTATGAACCTGGCGACCCGGGTTCGATTCCCGCTCACGGCCAACACCAGTGACGATTATCTGAACAGGTCCTGGGTCTCCCCTAGGTCGACTCAGCCTTAAATGAGTACCTGATGCAGTGTGTAAACATCGCCACTGGGGAGACAAAGGCGGTAGGGCGTGGTGCTGGCCACCCACCTCCTCGTGTACCGTTCCGGCCTTCATAGGTGCTCGCTAACAGCACTTGCCCCTACAGTCTGTTAAGGCTACACGGGGGATCTTTGTTGTCCGTGGGTTGTCCCCGCCATGGCTTCTACACGTGCATCCTGAGATGGTCCACACCCATTCTTTGCCCTCTTTAAAATGAAGGAAAAATAATAATAAACGCCCAGCCCCTAAACTGTCAGCACTTTCTTAACAGTCAAAACACATCGAATCCCCAGTAGCGCGGCACATTGTTCACTTCGTGTCACTCAATGGGCCTCATCCGAAACAACCTGACCGACCGATTAGCACGTGTAGGCGGACAGTAGAGCGAGGTGTGTTTGACCTTTTTATATATTGACTTAAAACAAGTTTTGCCGTCTTTTTTTAGGCTGGCTGTAAAACATTGTTAACTGTGAAAACAAAATTAAACAAAAATATGACTCCTGCAGAGTACTCTAACTGTACTTTATTCACAAAGATCTGAAACTGTCACCATGGCTGGATCAGAACGACCACAATGGCTCTTCTGTGCGATTTTCACAGCACTCCCTGGTGCTGAAAAACGGATTCGACACGATTTATATTGTATTTGCAATTTGATTACTTCCACAAGCAAGGATTATAATTTACCATGAGTTATTTCCATTCTTCTTGCATGCTTAAAGCCATTGAGACGCACTTTCAACGGAAGATTTGGTTTAGATTTATCTGACAGTATGAGAAATATATTCGTGCATGTAATAATAATATGTCTAATTTTCGATGTAAAGCTTTCGTGACTGAAGGGATTCATCTTCTTGGTTCTTTCGGTAAAGTCACGTAGAATGGAAATAATAAATGTTTTATTTTTATTATTTTATTATTTCAATTCTACGTGACTTTACCGAAAGAACCAAGAAGAATATGTCTATTGTTTACATATCTAATAAAGTCTGACAGAGTCTCAAGACTCTTATTTTTCAGGAGGGTAATGCCTTGGGATGCTTGAGTTATTAAACGGGGAAACCAGAGCACCAGGCAGAGGAAACACTCCGAGCCGTGCACAGGTAGATTTACAAATCCACTACTCTGCTGCCATCTCATGGTCGACATCACATTGCAAATATGCAGAGTACAGGAGGACTACTACAATGCGTAACATTTTAGAAGAAAAATTCCACATTTAGTCCGCATAAGTGGACAATCCTATCCATTCACTTGTCTGAAGTAATACCCTCTGTAATTAGAAAGTGCTTCATTCATATATAAGTTATCGTATCTTCTTGGTTCTTTCGGTAAAGTCACGTCGAAGGGAAATAATAAAATAATAAAAATAAAACATAATAAAATAATTCTCACGACGTTTCGGCCACAACGCAAGCAGCCGTCCTCAGGTGAAGAACAGGTCTGTCGGAAAGACAGCAGTCACGAAAGCTTTAAATGGAAATTTAAGTTATCGTATGTTGACCCCTTTATTAATGCAATTGTTAAATGAAGGCATTTGCATGATGTGCCACTCAGGGAGGCTAGTTTGACGATTCTTTGCTCGACTGGTCAGTGTGAAATGGTGAAAGGAAGCCCAGGACCAGTTCAGATATCATTGAACACTGTTTCTCGCCCATGCAAGAATTTAATTGGGGTTGCTAACTGCATAGCGCAGCATATAAGCACAAAGCCATTGCTCCCCTCCAATGGTATACGTAACAAACCCTTGACACACAGTATTGAGACTTTACATGGCAGTTCTGAGAAAACAATCTGTCTCAAAGGCTGAAAAATCGTAATTATATATCCGTGTTGAACCTTACATTAGGTGGACGTACATGGTTAATGTTCGTCTCAGGAATATAGTGTGGTCATTTTTCCTACCGTTTGCATGAGTGTTCGACAAGTTGAAACATTCCCGTTGCTGCTCAGAACCATTGCTTCGAATAATATTGACTGCCACCTACTGGCTGCAGATAAGTTTGGCTAATTCCGACGAAAATATTTGCCTTGCCTTAAGCCCCCGGTGTGCATTTTTTTTAGTCGGTGCAGGTGAAGGTAGAGGGACAGCCCTGCAATTGCTTGCGCGCGCCACTGCTGCTGAATAGGCCTCTGCTGGAGGAAGCTCTAGGGAGTTCCTCCAGGTGTTCGGCCTACTCTTCCACATTGGCCAAATTTCGTGGGAGAGTACCCACACTTTATCGCACCATACGCAAACTGCTAAATCAACTGTGGCGTACACAGGGAGTTGATCTTCTTGGTTCTTTCGGTAAAGTCACGTAGAAGGGAAGTAATAAAATAATAAAAATAAAACATAATAAAATAATTCTCACGACGTTTCGGCCACAACTTCCCTTCTACGTGACTTTACCGAAAGAACCAAGAAGATGAATCCCTGCAGTCACGAAAGCTTTAAATCGAAACAGTGAGTTGATTCCCCAACACCTCCGATTAGCACGGTTGGCTATGTACGGCGCCAAAGAAGTTCAACGTACATATACATTCATACCGCCGGCGACCTCTGCATTGCAAGTCACAACACCACGGCATTTCCAGTGGGTATTTTATACGAATTCTTTGAGAATTTAGCGAAAGCGTTAAGTAACGCGTCATTAAAATTGACATCCGCCCTTCATTAATATTAATCAGTGCGAGGCTCCCACGTTAACCCGCTTTGTCCAGCGTGGTGAAGTATGGTCAAACAACTCCTATGAATGGCATGCAATAGGAATGCCTTCATCCAGCAGTAGATTGACGAAGAGCTATAAACAATAAATGTCATTCTAAATATAATACGCAGTCATTTGGATGAATTGAATAGCATCGCTTGGTGGAAGGCAAGGGTTGCAGCAATATTGATATATTGGCTCCAGCCATAGCAATGTGTAATGTTCACCACTGGCTCAGAGCCTGAGGTTCACGATGCCCTTCGCGAGACAGTTGTGACATTCACGGACTTGGTCAGATAAGCGCGCAAAGACAACCATCTCCCGTATAGCGTTAATAAAAATAATAAAAAAATTACCCGATATAATCACACATGTGTTGTTTGCGAACACCTAATCAGGCCAGCATCGTGCACGAGAAAGTGATGTGGCAAAGTCCACGCTTGACCACCTTTGTCTTCCCAGTACTGATGTTTAGACACCACTCCAGGTGCTCACTCAAGGCTGAGTGGACCTTAAAATCAAATCCAAGTCGCCGGGTTTGATAGTGCAGTGTGCTAACCACAGTGCCATCACTCCACCACATGTTTACATTTTTTTAATGGCATTGTTTTTCCTACTCACATTTCACGCTACTATTTCTGTACAACAGACTATGCGTTCTCTAAAACAGCCCTCAAAAATTCCGATTGTCATTTGAGTCACACCACTCCAGTCAGGCTGCCTTAACATTAGCCACTGTGCATTTGACTGTGTCTCTTGGAAGCATGTGTGATTATATCAGTGTCTATAAGTTCAATAATCCATCCTACATAAGAGGTTTTTTTGGGGGGTTAGATCGCGGAAACATGTGTCGTTAAAACCCGCCACCACCCAACACAGCCAACTAGTAAGGGTTGTCACGTAAACAGAACGTGACAGAACGTGACAACCCTTACTAGTTGGCTGTGTCGGGTGGTGGCGGGTTTTAACGACATATTTATATATGTACGCGCTCTAACCCCAAAAAAACCCTCTATTATGGATGATATTGTTCGTGAAAGCCTACGTGTTAAACTAGTTAGTTCGCTGCATTTAGTATCTTCATAAGATCGTATTTATTGCAGATTCTATTTTTCGAAAGGTCAAATGCTGAAGAGATTGATAAAATCTGTTTAGGAAAGGGTCATTTTGGAAATGCTAATATCCTGGCGCCACAGGACATGTCCTGGGGCCACGATACATATTACAGTACAGCAGCATAATTTCAACTTCACTATTTTACCTTTTAGAATTAGAAAAAAGTATCGGAATATATGTGCAATGATTTACAATCACGTGATACGTTCCCTACATTCGCTAGCGTGAACAAATGATGATACACCAATTAGAAATAAACGTTACAGCAATACTTGAAAATACAGCCATCGTATAAAGACGCTCACTGTGCACGCATCCTTTTGCCTAAAGCTGGCCATAGTATCAGCGCTTTGCGTTTTGGTTAAATTTAATGCGGTATAGCGGCACATCGCTGTGTACGGCCTTGGCAAAACGCATTTCGTACTGTTCTTCTGTTGGTCACCAGCCAGGTTTTATCCGATGCTGGATGAAGGCCTTCCATACGTCGTTGCCATCAAATTCCAGTCTTGAGATGTCACGATCCATCCGACTCCCGCTCACGAGTTGACCTCATCGCTCCCTGTCCACGATGGCCAGTCTCTCAGGTGTGTCCTGACTTACCAGGCATGTGGATAATGTATAAGCTGAATATAAATACACACACAATTGCCTCGTCCACAGTAGAGCATGTGTCCTCCGTGTATATACGCGTCTGTGAACTTTTCAGTGTTCGTGTTCGGCTTGTTTCATCGGGAGGCATAGACGAGGGGCACCAAAAGCCATCCTAGAGTTGTAAAAATCGTTGCACAAAAGCTCTTTTTTGAAATAAATAAATATCTATTTTGCGTCATGAATACAGGATTCAGCACGTGAGTCAGAGGTCTCAACCGGGTACCCGATACCCGTACCCTACTCGATACCCGGCTACCCGTACCCGGCCGGGTACGGCCGTACCCGGCCGGGTACGGGTACCCGTTTGTGACCCTGGTGCGGCCGGGTACGGGTACGGAAAGACGTGAGTCAACGGTGAGTCACAGTTTGTCACTCATTTCCCAACGTCTTGTCTCTTCTCACAATTCAAGTTCCTAGAATCAACCCACCCGCGCCTGCAACATGGCTTCATCCCAGAGGTCGCAATCAGGTACCCGATACCCGTACCCTACCCGTACCCGGCCGGGTACGGGTAGGGTACGGGTACGGCCGGGTACGGGTACCCGTTTGCGACCCTGGTGCGGCCGGGTACGGGTACGGGTAAGGAATCAAAACCCGTTTGCGACCTCTGACACGAGTGCAATATCGAGGCCGTGCACGCTAATCGCTCCTCGCTCTCACGATAATAAACGCGCACGTGTTTCCCGCAGTCGGTTTTGTCTGTACACATGTGCACGGTGCACAGCTGACAAAGCTGATAACAAAAACATTTTTTATCAAAAGGTCATCACCGTTAAAACAGTTCGTTCACAAGCGTATGTTTCCAGTGGTGGCACACAATAGTTGCATGTTTTAGCTTTTTTTTCTTTAAGAATGGGAGAACACGACACTTTGCGACGTGTACACATAAGGCGTGCATGCCGAGTCCGATACTTGTTATCGATATTTATTGGTGATTTCAGATGGGATCACATTCACAAGGATGGGCTGCGTTGAGGCGTGCAATTGTGCGAGTATGGTTTTCGTATAGTTTGTGTGGATCGATGGTCTGATAAAAAAAAAAGTAGCATTTGTGCATTGCCACACATACACCACTGACGAGAAAATAAAATTGCAGCAGACTATTTGTTTATCAAATAAATAAATATTTCATTTTCGCGATGTAAAAGTTGCCTCTTAAAACGCGTGCCATTAAACAGCTGGTTATTTTTAAAAGCAACTCAACGTAATAGAAATGAACTTTGACAATGCCATTGGATTATTGCTTTTTTATTGACACTTTCCAAATAAAATGTAAGATACGTCACATACCATATACACGTATATGAAATATATATAAATAATTACCCATGCAGGTACAGTTTTCAGAATCTGCGGTCTTAATTTACATACAGGTTACCTTGCGTGCTGATTGGAACGACGTCTGACATTTTGCACCTCGTGCTGGTAGCTTGGTCAGGAAGTGAATCGTAAACACAAGCAGCGGTGACTACTATAAAATGAAACACATCGCGTGAGAGCGTGCACTTCGCTGCTCGGTTCCTGATGAAGTTCACTGCAGCACCACCAGGCACGAAACGTCGGTCATCGTGCCAAACAACGTGCAGTCCAGCGAGCGTGAAAACAGATCGGGGAGCTGTACAGCGCAACCGTGATAACATAATCAGCTGTTGAATTAGCCGTTGTTAATGTCATAGTAACGAGACAATTTAATGTAATACGTGTAGGAGAGCCATGGTTACAAGAACAAGATAATAAATGGTGGTATTTCACGCAATTGTCTATTTCATTAAATTTCACTCCAACGGTCAACATAAAGCTTATTTTCAATGGTGTGCAATAACACACATTTTAAATAATGCACGTGATGGAATGAATACATTTCATATGGCTGTAATCAATGTATTGAATAACGATGTGAGTGTGAATAACCCTCTTTAAATTTTAAATTGTAATTTTTAAGCCAAGCTAATTTCGGAGTTGTACAATTCTATAGACTAACGGTCCGCAACCTTTTTAGCACCAGGGACCGGTTTCATGGAAGACAATTTTTTTCACGGACCGGGGGAGGGGGTGGTCATCATTGGGTCTTTTTCCCCTTTTCAAAGAAGCTCTCCAGCGACGTTTTTTTTTTACTCATTGTGGCTACTAGGGGTTAGAGCTTGTGGGCTCACCAACACTGTGACTGAGACAAGTGCGCAGTGCGGGAAAGAGGCGCGGATGGAAGTGGTAAATAAAACAATGGGGGCGGGTTCCACGCGCGGACTCACCGCCCTCACCTCCTGCTGCTGTGCGGCCCGGTTCCTAACAGGCCACGGACCGGTCCACGACCCAGGGTTGGGGACCCTTACTATAGACCTTTAACAAGGAGTGAGCGTCAAATATTTGAAAACTATAACGATGAACAGACCACATACCGAATCTTTAAACATTGTAAACCGCGTAATTAATGCACTTAAGTCATTCAATGGCCAATAGTTGTGTGAAGCTGAGACATTTAAACAAGATCGATGCAGCCCGCTTATTCCTGTTTGACGCTCTCGCCCTTGCCTATGATCTTCCTATATAATAAAAAAGCTAAGCAGGTATTTTGCCTGGTTTAGGACTTTACTGCCTGGAAATATCAGGTGCTGTAGGTTTGGACTACAAGGTGTCCAGAGGATGTCAGTGTACAGCAATGGATTCTTGAATCCAGCTTGCCAAAGCTTTGAGTGTTACCTTCTCGTATGGATTGAATCTTTACCCATATACCTCTGCTTTCCTACCATATGCCCAGCGCTCAATAATGGAATTTTGCCAAACAACGTCATGCAGTACCCTCTATAAAAGCTGTGTTAAGACTGGATATATGAAGAACACAATTGTTATATATTTGCGTTTTGACAAAGTTTCAAGCCTATTGTCAAGTGACATGCCTCTCCAATGTGTTTTCAGGTTAGCCGTACTACGTTTTGTTTGGCACAATGTCTGATAAAATCGCTCTGTGTGCTGGGAGATTCATCGGATACCGATTCACCAAAACATCGTGCCAAACAAGAACGTGGCATAACCAAAACACATTGGGGGAACTTTCCAGTACAAATGCAAAACCGACATACTATATATCTATATGTATAATGCATCCCACCACATTGTACTGAACACTAATATGCACGTGTCATTATCTCATGGCAAACTTATCGCAATCAAAATGCAATTCCATTTCTTGCAGCCAGAAAAAGTACAGCAATTAAAGCAATCGCTAACAGTCCCAAGATGCCCAAGACAATGGCTGCGATTTCACCAGCCGTCAGCGGACCCGCTTGTTGATTCGTTGTTGGCACAACAGGGGTCGAAGGAGTAGAAGGGGCATTTGTCCCGTTGGCAGTTATTCTCATGTCGTAGATGGAACGGAGGAACCGCATCGTTGGCCCAGAGTTATCAGGCAGCTTGGCATTCTGCGCCAGAGGCGAGCACAGCTGCCAGGCAGGGATGGAGAGAAGTTTCACTCCACTGAAGTCCGGTGGCTCAATGCAAACCGGCTCATCGAGTACAACACCGGGATGGCTCCCGAGCCAGTTCTGGAGATAAAGAAGTGAGCAGTCGCATGCCCACGGGTTTCCATGCAGAGTTATCAAGCGCAGCTTCGAACGCCTGTTGAAGAGCCCACTCGGGATCTTGGTGAGCAAGTTGTTATCAAGATAAAGCTCTTCAATGGATTTCAAGTCAGCAGCACCAGCGGTTGAATCGATCTGCGATATTTGATTGTTGGACATGTCAATGACTTTAAGGCTCCCAGGCAGACCTTTTGGAAAATGGGATAAGCGATTTTGGCTGAGGTTAAGATAGAGTAACTTTTCATGGGTTTCCAGGTGGCCGTCGACATTATCCAGCAGGTTGTTTTCCATGTGGATGTTTTTTATATTTGTAGGAATCCTCGAAGGCAACACTTGGAGGGATGTTTTAGCGCAG
The DNA here is from genome assembly GCF_015708825.2 of Lethenteron reissneri. NCBI lineage: Eukaryota > Metazoa > Chordata > Hyperoartia > Petromyzontiformes > Petromyzontidae > Lethenteron > Lethenteron reissneri. Next base: position 8,506,740 of record NC_083805.1, read on the forward strand.
TCCATCGATGTTAAATTGCAGCGGCATGTGTATGGGCAAGAGGAAACGAGAGCTAGGTTGGTGCAGATTAAAATCGCCAAGAGAGTCATCGGTTTGCCCATCTTTGTACTTCTTTTCCAGAAAACAAGAAAACAAGAGGGTAAGAAAAACGTCAAGCGATTACACAGCACTTAACCTTCACTTCGTGTTCAAGCCTGGACACCGAACACGTAACATCCCATTGTTGCACACTAGCTGCTGCTAACGGAGTGATTGTGCTTTTACTCAACACTAAATGTACTTGTGGGATACAAGAAAATGACACCATCATCTGCCCTGTTATTTGCTTTGAGGAATTTACACCGTTTCCATAATTGTTTAATATTATTATTATTATAACATTATGCTCTTGTCTAAAAACTTTTTATAGGATTCTTAAAATATTCTACTTGCACTAATGTCAATTAGTTTCTGCGATCAGTCTCAACACTCCATTGTTCAGGAAGGTCTGGCATTGTGTGGCCAATACCATTCATAAGCGAGAAGAAACCAGGGAACTCCGAACAAAACCCAAACATACGAGGGAATTTATACTCCAAAGCGCTGCACAGATGGATTCGATCCACAGACAATCCAGCGAGTGGACCAGATTTATCTGTGGACTGCATCCAATGTTGCACTGCCATCTCTTGGCACCTCGCACCCATCACAGCCAAAAGGTAAACCATAAATTACGAATATGAAGCGTAAGATGCAAATTTACATCTTGCATTTACGCTGCTGTCCTTCCAGCAATATTAAATCAAATATCTTGCCAGAGAAATGGTGATCTCGAGCGCCCTGTCGTGGTGGCCCTTCCACCCACAGTGGCATGGACAAGCAATTCCACCTTTATCTTTTACAATATATGCAGTCGTTTTGTTATTCGGCGGTAAGAACATGAAATCACACTTACTTTTGGCAAGCTTCCTCCGGGAGAGCACGCTTGGGTATCTCGTAGGTGACGTTGACAATTGTTCGCGTCGGTGTTTTGCGCTACCTTTTAAAGCCACTGATCCATCATTTATGGATTAAGAGGCTCGGTGCATTTACGCCAATTACCTGAGAAAGAATAGACGTATTCCATCTAATGTACAGCAGAAAAATGTGTTCCCATTATCCGCGGCATATCAGATTAATCTAATTACTGTGAAATTACAGAGCTCATCTAATCACAATGGGTACTGCCCCTGTGTTTTTTTTTGGGGGGGGGGGGGGGTGCCGCACGCGTGTTGTTTGGCTTCGCGTCTAACGTTTTGCGGCCACGTGCTGGGATCTTGTTTAGGAATGCAGCAAGGAGTTCCCAGCACGTGTGCGGTGAAACGTGGGACGTCGGTGCCAAACAGCACGCGGTATACAGCCCGAAAGCACAACGCGCCTGGACAAGCTGTATTGGACAGCACAACTGCTAAAATCTACACGGCAGCAACTTGCATTCATTTCATGCAAGTCGTATAAATCAGTAAACTTCTTAAATGGTACAATGTTGCATCTCTCGTGTTTAAAGTCTATCCCCTCCCCAGATAGTTCTTATAGAAATTGCATTGCATAGTTTGAATAGTACACATGCAAAATCAATGGTTGACTTACCTGATGGTTCAATGAATTGTCACGATTCAGGGTCGTGATTCCAATTCAAGAATTATTTTATTTTTTAACATCGTTGCGAATGTAGTGGCCTCTCGTGTCTGGATGTATGATGTGAACCCAACCTATTTTAGATTTTTGAACAAACATGATTTAATGCAGGTATAGTTTCTGTCAATAATCTATCGCTTTTATGATTTTGGAGGGGTTTTTTTCTCTCACTTTATTACAATTGTGTTATTTCCACCATGTCACAACAGTTTTATATGCACCTGATTATTCTCCTAAAATTGTACGATTTTAAAGTTCTATGATAATGTATGTACGGGCGCCTTGGTTTAACAAATGCGCCTTTAAAGAAGTAAACTTTTGATTTCATTTGAGAAGTCAATGATTCCATTCACATCGAGAACCCCTCCCTCCCCCCCGGGAAAAGATGTTTACACAACTTCTCCTAAAAAGTCCCCCAAGTGGCCTGACTATGATGAACACAACAGGGGGACGAGCTTTCGCACAGATTCTGCTGTAAGATTGTTTGCCCGCGTGACGAATCAAACCAATTATTTTAAACTCCGTTTTCGCTGGAATTCAGGCAAATTAAAAGCAAACGCAAATGTGTTACGGTTTATTTTGTTGTTGTGCAGTTATTAGCGACCAGACCGAGACCATTCCCGTGCCACTCCTAAGAACCCAGCTTAATCGCGCGCGGTTGCCCAGATTCACATTTTGGGATCTCGGCACTGCCAGCTCATCACTCCAATCCCCGAGCCTCTGAGCCGCCGCTTCTGAAGAATCTTTATCAGTGGTATAAATCGTTAAATCCCTATAGCTTTTAAACCGTACCTCACACCACCTTCCAACATTGCATCTTCCTTGAAACTGTCTCGGTGATTCGTGCTGATTTATCAAACATGTCCGTCGATAATTCTTCCCTAAAAGGGGAGACAAAGATATATAATGTGAAATGTTTTTGACAATTGCCCTTATTTATAGCACTTGTGCTCTGAGAAAGGGCCATTGGGCAAAAACATTCCGTAATATATACTTTTTTACTTTAATGGCAGCGTTATTAACAAATGTATTGAGTTGTCATTTGTGAATACGTACCACTGCCAACGTAGTATCACAAAAGATCGTGTTATTTAATGCATTTCTGTTTTAAAGTTCTGATATTTCACGATTCCATTCAGATTTCCACGTGCACGTTGTGTCTGCGCTAGTTGACTGTTTCTTCTTATTCTTCCTTATTCTCAGCCCAATTCCTCATTCTCAGCCCAGTTCCTCATTCTCATTCCTGTTCATCATGACACAAGCTGAGTGGGTGTGCGTGACTTTGGGGTGTTATGCAGTTCTCCGTGAAACAAAACGAAAATACCATTGTTCTGTTATGGGGATTTTAATGCTGCGTGGCAGTGATGCGATTGCACATGTGCTATGAAGAAAGATGATTGACACTTATTGACGCTTAATTCCCCTCCACTGGCTACAGTGGCTGTCAGGAATAAGTGCAAACTGTAGTAGATTGCTGGTTGGCAGGGCATGCTGCTTTCTTACATGTTATTCAAAATCAGAATGTGTATATTTAGACTAGAGGAGGAATCCGATGAGCTATGAAGCTTTTTTTCACGAATGTCCAGTATGGGCGGGTCAGCAAGTTAGAACAACAAACAACACAAAAATACGATAGGAGTGCAAAATATAGAAAAATGCAAGCAAGTCACTAAATATAAATAAATACTACATTTATTACAGAAGTCCGATTTATCAAGCTTGGGCAAGGCAGAAAAAACAACACAAAAACAGGCCCAGACCACACCAAGATAACACACAGTCCCTCAAAAGAAAGGTTGCCTACGTATGGTGCGAAAGAAGTTCAACATATCATGGGATCTTTTTTGCCAGTTTTCAAATACGCAGACATGATTCCTTGTAGAAGGTTCCTGTTTGGTGTTTTGACATCGTAACACCTGTTTTATTGCCAGAAAGGGTAAAACCAATTCTTAAGCTCAACATACATACATCGCTACACAGGTGAGGATCAATGTTACAAATTACATTAGCAAATGTGACTGTATCCGGCACTAACCTTCTGCTTCATGATATTCTTTGGAGGCAGATTTAAAATATTAATGGGCCTAAATACAATAATTTAGAAGGATTCGTCATCATGGCATTGTGGCCATGGTTAGCCAATCTGTGTAAGTATTCACTTTATTTTTTATGATTTTATTGTTATTTTTCTATCTTCGTGACTTTACCGAAAGGACCATAAAATATGCAACAACAACAACAACACCTAAAAGTGGCCGTTTAAAATGTAACATTTCCCGTGAATACTTTGATACTTTTGCATGTCCTTTTTCATACAAGTGTACGGACCAAAACAGTGCATCGCTCTCTTTGTTGGATAGTTTCCAGTCCCCTTTGGCACTCTCACGCTGGATAAAGGTCCTCCCCATATACCACGTGAGCAATGGGAGACGTTTGGACGGCGGGTGACCACGCTTGCCGGTGCAAGGTGGCAAACGGAAGGGCGCGCAGGACTCTTACTTGCAGGCAATACTCGCCAAATGTGCAATATTCATCGGGCGTCTTCAACTGGCAGCCCGCGGGCCAGACGTGGACCACAACGACTCTTGGAGTGACCCTCCCCCCCCCGGGGGGGGGGGGGGGGCTATAGCCCGCTGAGAGTCGTGGTACGCCAACACATCAAGAGATTAACGAGATGACAGGGAGATAAACAACAGCTTACGGTTGCCATCCGTCCAGGTTTCCCCGGGATTGTCCTCGTTTTGAGGAACCTGTCCTAATTTGACAGACAACCATTACTGTTTTACCATGTTTAGTGGTGGTCTTCTTGTTACAGGTTGAGTCACAAACCGCACCTCTCCATAACAAAGGCTCAGTATATTCTTAGTCTCAAGCCTCACCTTACCATATTAATAATAAGTATGTGGCCCTTGCCCCACCACCTTCTCCAACCATTATATAAACGCAGTGGTAACTCCTGCAATCTCTCATTTACTTGATACAGCTGTCGTGGCTGTGACGGTACCACCTGAAGACGGAAGCTTGTGTTGCCTCCGAAACGTCGTGATTTTTATTTTTTATTTTATATTACTTTTTAATGTTTTTACCTACGTGACTTTACCGAAAAAACCTAAGAATATGAACCTGTCCTAAGCTGGGAAATCTGTAATTTATAAAAAAAAATGAAAGTCGCGGTTGTTATAAGTTGTGCAATAATACACCACTCAAGATCACAACATTTACAAGTAACCATCTCCTCTGGCAGGAATGCGAGATATTATTCTCCCCATTATGTCCTGGTCGTCAACAGAAAGAGATGGGGAAGCTCAAGGCACGAGATAAACATGAGCGAGACGCCCATGTGACTTCATTGCATGTGTATATTCGGCATGTGACCTCACGAGGCTTGCCCACACACGCTAATTTTATGTTATCTGCTGGAAAATATAGTTGAGGATGCCTGCTATACGTGAATCAAGAGATTGTATCTTAATGTGGTGGATATCCGAAGCTATTAAGTGTACACGTGTAGCCAGTACATACTTTGGTAAATACTGTTAAGACTTGTGGCTGGTTTATCAGAAATTGAACAAGATAATATGGATATAAAACTTTATTAAAGAACATACTTTGTAACATAGCGAATAACAACCTTTAAGCAGCAATGCTAATTTAGCACATTTTAAAGCAGCTTTCAACGTGACACATCACATATTTCTTGTTAATCGTATTAAAAAGTATAACATATGTTGTTGAATTCAAAAGGTATTTTTTAAAATTAAATACGATGTTTACAGGAGGCGAATAATATTTTGCCCCATTCATAAAAGTTCATCTTAAAATATTTTGTATTTCAATTAACTTTACTGAAAAACGTATGGCATTAGGTTCAATGTGGCAACATCATCCACGAAAATATTGTACCGTATAAGCATTAGAACACGTGCATACATACAAGCAAACACTTTATTGATACTGTACGGAGCTTATATGTACATCGATGTTTTTGGAAAAGAGGCTGCAACGAAGCAAAGCGGCCAGGTAGTGCAGTGGTAGAGTGAGCAGCTCACAATCGGAAGGTTTGCAAGTTGGAGGTTGACTCAACCCACAATCCTTCCGAGGTCGATAAAATTAGTACCACTTTGTTGTGGGAAAGGCGCCAGTGATTACCCTATGAATAACCTTGCCATCTGCGATATGAATGCAGAATTTTCACCACTGGCTCAATGCTGTAGACGGGAGATGAGCAGCACCATTCATTATCATATGAGCAAGATAACCACTAAATGTTTGACTTGACAATAAAATATCAATGGAAATGTTTCGATATAAAATAATTTGCATAAATTAAAGCAATATAAGCAATTCACTTCGAAACAACACCGATTTGGATATTGGATCGTTTAAACACAGTGGAACAGAGTTTTGATTTTACACATAATTTTTTCAAATTTACAATAAAAACATGTTTTCCTAAAACAAACCTTTAAACACTTTTAAAAAATACAGAGATTAAACTGGTTTTATTGCATAAAAATCCACATTTGTTTCTGAAAACAAAGCATAATGTTGTACTTCAACGTTGTGTAGCTCTCAGGTGACAACATTTCCCCCCAGATCGAATACCGAAAACAAGCAACCCCAAATCACACATAAAGGGATTTTAAATAGTAGGGTGCTTTTGCAAAACAAAAACTGCGCATTTATAGCTGTATATGGGCAATCATTTCAACCGGATATGTCCGGGGCTGAGCTCTGGAAATGATTGCTCTGCCCCCTTCCTCCACACCACCTCCCTGCCCAATGCTGGTGGGAATTTCGGGAGATGGGTCTGGTGAGTTGGGGGTTTAGGGGGCCTCTAAAGAGATTCCATAATAAGTTAAGCCCTGGTTTTTCACATGAATTAAAATGTCCCAATGTGATGTCAAGTTAATCCAAAGGTTTTTGAGGAAACATGTTATTTCTTTACACTTTACAATGTAAAAAAAGTATGTTTACAGTATCATTGGTTTGTTTTCCATGCACAGTATAAACGAGCATAATACATTCAGTATCGATTTTATGTTGGAATTCTTTACAGTAATTTGGAAATTAACCGCGACATTCCTGCATTACACACCATTTCCAAAATGTCAAAAGTTGTCTTAAGCCAGGAGTAGGCAACCTCCTGCCTACGGCTTCATTTGCTACAGTCCACAACCACACGAGGCCAACCATTTTAAAACAGCCCTAAAATGATCTTTATCCGTCACTGCAAGCATCTTAGCGGCATCAAATTGGGACTTGGGGGTAATCTTTTCGACATGTCAAACACTGTTTATAGAATGGAAATAATAAAATAATAAAAATTTAACAATATTATTTTTGTATTATTCTTTTATTCTTGTATTATTATTATATTGTTATTATTTTATTATTTCCATTCTACGTGACTTTACCGAAAAAACCAAGAAGATGAATCCCTGCAGTCAAGAAAGCTTTAAATCGAAATAAAAAACTTTTTATAGATTTAGCACGCTCATTCGCGTCTGTTACTGCAAGGGCCTCTTTGTACAAGGTGGAAAAAAGCCCATTGTATTCGGCCCCCAGCGAAAAAAAATGTTCACCACCGCTGACTGAAGCTCACACCAGTGCACGCGTATTAATCAAGCTCATACGATGCATAGACCCACTCTGCTCTGGCAGAGCTGCACCTGTAACAAGGTCAAAAGCAAACGGTTGGGTCTCTCCGGTCATGGCAGAGATACAGATGAGATGATCTTGTTGCACTTCGCCGTGTTTCGTGTCGGCTGAGAGAGCCACCTTGCAGCCCAAGATGATTGTCGACACCATGAATGCAATGCATATGAAGGTCAACACAAGTATGACGATCGCGTACGTCTTTTTACCACATAGAACATTACATTTTTCCACATTTATCGTTGCAGTTGTGACCTGTTGTTTGTATTTTTTGTGACCTATTGTTTCTTCCTGAGAAGTAATATCATGGTCGCCAATGCCGTTAATGTATTCATTGTTTGCTTCAGTGGCCAGGTCATTGTTAGGACCCTCAATTGTAGAATTTATCGTAGCAGTTGTGACCTGTCGTTTGTCTTTTTTGTGACCTATTGTTTCTTCCTCAGAAGTATTGTCGGTAATGTATTCATAGTTTGCTTCAGTGGGGTCGTCATTGTTAGGACCCTCAGTCATAGAATGTATTTTTAATTTGGTCAAAGATGTCTGGTTGCTAAAATGAATATTTCTAGCATCAACCTGGCCGTCCTTGTTCATCACCGGCTGCACGTGTTGATGTTGGTCATTGACGAAAGTCGTGGGTGTTGCGTTCTTCTTCACACTCACATTCGTGGTGCTTGCAGTCACATGAAGCCAAACGCCCCAAAAAATGGCAACTGCGTACATTTGATGCATATTCCTTAGAGGTGCGCCTGTTAAAACAAGTCACATTTAAAGCACGTGTTAGCATTGTGTAAAGAGACAATGTCTGTTCAAGCATGCAACGCGGCAATCTTGGCATGCGACGATGCGTGAATTGATTTTAAATGGATTCTTACATTCACAATGCAAGCGTTAAAAAAAATGTGTGTGTGTAAAATGTTAGTATTTTATATTCGTCGTGTTGGATGGGTAGAGCGGTAGAGCAGTGGCTAGTTCACTCCACGATAAACCAGGCGGCCTGATTTCGATTCCCGGCTACGGTTAACATCAGTGGCGAGTGATACTTGAACTGGTCCTGCCTTCCCCCCACCTTCATCAACCAGCACTGCCCAGCATGGTGAAGTATGGTCAAATACTGGCAAGGGGAGGCCTTCATCCAGCAGTGAACGAACAAAAGGATACAAATTTCGATTTAAAGCTTTCGTGACTGCAGGGATTCATCTTCTAGGTTCTTTCGGTAAAGTCACGTAGAAGGGAAGTAATAAAATAATAAAAATAAAACATAATAAAATAATTCTCACGACGTTTCGGCTACAACGCAAGCAGCCGTCTTCAGGTGAAGAATGAGACACTGCCAAGCTTGGAGCTTATATATAAGCTGGGTTGGATGTGGAAGAAGAGCGCCTTAACAAATTCCTCTTGATATGCACATTCTTTTGTTAAGGCGCTCTTCTTCCACATCCAACCCAGCTTATATATAAGCTCCAAGCTTGGCAGTGTCTCATTCTTCACCTGAAGACGGCTGCTTGCGTTGTAGCCGAAACGTCGTGAGAATTATTTTATTATGTTTTATTTTTATTATTTTATTACTTCCCTTCTACGTGACTTTACCGAAAGAACCAAGAAAAAGGATACAAGTCATGATATAAAGATGTAAGTAATGGTAAGTTGTATGTGATTGGTTCACATTAAAGCATGCCGCAGCGATAGCCACTTCACGCACCCCAGTAAATAACAAATGATACTTTGATCAATTCGTGACTGCCAAATTGTGACCATTCGTAAAATGGTGATGGGGGGAGGAAACTGCGACATGCCTCTGTGAAACGTGAGACAGAGTGCAGGCCGTCATTGCTCTTTTTGTCGAGAGGTTGCGAGGAGTATTGAATCATTGTCAAGAACGACGACTAACAACCCGTTTCTTGAGTCGGGTGTATCGATGAGGCAAGCTCGGTGGATCACACAGATTTGTGAGACTCACAACGCTCCTGTGCTGCGAGGTGGCTCGGAGTTGGCAGTACTGGACGAGCAAATGATTGTGGAATCTGCCTGTGCGTGCGTGTGAGTGTGCTGCCCTCATATCGCTGGGGTTCTCTCGAGTATGCGAGTTTTTCTCCCGCATATAAAACACTCTTTTCACAGATATTGAACAAATATCCCATTGCAGGACTCTACCTGGAAAAGAGTCTTGAGACTCAGTGAGGCATTCTCTGTTAAATAGATTGTATCAATATTATTATTACTGCATACCAGGATGAGAAAATGTTAACAATTACGTATTTTGACGATACTGCATTGGCAGTGCTTCACAAACACAAATACTCATCAACTTTAATCGTCAACACCGATGTTTCTTTCCAGGCAATGGTCCTTCTTCAAAGCACGCAACATGTATACAGGGACTCCTCTACTTACGAACGAGTTAGGTTCCAGAGGTCTGTTCGTAAGTCGATTTGTTCGTAATTCCAACTTTACTCGCATCGATTCCAAACGTTGTTATGGCATGTACACTAGATGCTACTGGTTCTTCACGTTCTGCAAATGTAGATGCCACTACCGCCAGTTGAACTTTCGAGAGTTGAACTTATGACTCTCGGTCCGAACAGGCAACTGGACATACAGACCAGATTTGTTCGTATCTCTGAAAGTTCATAAGTCAAATGTTCGTAAGTAGAGAAGTCCCTGTACAATGATTGTGCATGGTGGTGGTGGTGGTTGTTTGTGGAGAGCGGTAGTGTAGCGATTAGCGCGCTGCGCTACGAACCTGGCGACCCAGGTTCGATTCCTGCTCACGGCCAACACCAGTGACAATTATCTCAACCGGTCCTGGGCCTCCCCTAGGTCGACTCAGCCTCAAATTACTACCCAGTGCGATGTGTAAACATCGCCACTAGGGAGACAACGACGGGTGGGCGTGGTGTTGGCCACCCACCCCCTCGTATTCCGTGCCGCCTTCACAGGTACTCATTAACAGCACTAGCCCCAACAGTCTGTTACAGGCTATAAACGATCGATATTTGTCTTTGGTGGTACGCACCTGTATTCCAGTGGCACAGAGGTGGGGTAGTTGTATCACGAAGCAATCACCTTCCAGGACAGCACGCTGCGCGTAAAGAGATAGTAAAACATAGAGATTGCTGAACTGTGTGTGCAGAATTTGCGGTGTCCAACTCCGTGTGTGTCCGAGCACTCACGTGCAACATTTCTCAACAAGCAGCTGGCCAAGTATAACAGGCAGTGGCGTATTAAGCTAGTGCGGGGCCTGTAGCATATGTGTCGAGAGTCCAACTGAGTCACAGACGTTATTCCTTTGAGAGGCAACACATTTATTTGTAACACGTAAAACAAAGGGGTAACTGCCCCTTCACCAAATACAGCCTAAGGTGGTGACCACCCAGCTAACTACAATATACAGAGGAGTTACTGCTACGAAGGGTCGGGCCCTCACTCGGGTCCGCGATCACGTGTTTGCCTCGTAGGACGTAGAGCTGCCAGCTTGAGACGTAGAGCTTCCAGCTTGTAGAATGTAGCTCTCCCCGTCCCTCTCAGGGACCCGCCTTATATCCCCCCACGGGTCGGGGCCGCTCCGCCCCTGGCCCCGCCCACATTCTGGAGCCTTCTAGCTCCCCCTCGATCCCTCTCGAGAGCTCTCCCCGGACACGTGATCACCTCCGAGTTCCCCCATTTGGGGGCCTCTCTGTGGACACTCCAGATCACGTGTCTGCAGGGTCAACCAGAGTGGCATGGCCCGGGGCAACCCTGTCCTTGGGCTGACACTCTCCCGCTCCCCCTCGTGGGAGCCCGCACTACACGCCATGCGGGGTGCCCGCGCTATCCCAGCGCTCACCAAGCCCCGCTAGGGCTGGTACTACACCCGCCACAGGGTGTACGCGATGACGGTGCATCGCACGCCACGGCCCTTCTGGGCCGGCAACATACAGTGGCATCCCCGATGTCACGACATATGTTATAAAGGGGCCCTAAATAAAAAAACGTAAATATTAAAACACAAATGTTTTAATTGCATAGTAAAGTTGTTCATAAAGGTTGAAGGCAGTATAGTACTATCGGAATAGAGCAAGTGCAGAATCGCTGAACCGTAGCATATGTAGCTACTTTTGCTACTAGGAAAATCCAGGCACTGATAGCAAGTGAAATATGGTCGTGATAAGAGTGGGCAAATAAAAGCAGTACTTTGCACGATATAGCATTGTAGAATTGGAGTTAAAACGATTATGATGACTCATTTACCTTATTTTTATCCTGAATAAAATATATCCTGGAACATGGTTTGGTTCGTGCACTGTGCTACAATCTTAGTGACCTGCGTTTGATTTCCAGCCATGGCTAACATCCGTGATGGGTGATATATGGACAGGTCCTGGGTCACATGCCCCATCTATCACCAACCCACACTGATCAGTGCAATAAAGTATGATGAAGACGATCAAGCAGTGGACTGAGAAACAGTTATACATTATTATTATTATTTTGATAATTACAGTTCCGTAAATTTCTTGCCAATCTTTATACAAATAACTCTCGTGAGGAAACACCATTCTGTGATCAATTCCAACTTGTATGACGACAACCACAAGACGACGACAACAATTTACAAAAACAGCAACCACGGCCACAACAATTAACTGCGGCCACAAATGGAACCACAATCAAAGCAGTGGCAACTACTACAAAACCGCCACAACAACAATGCGGCAATCGGCAATAGCCACCAACACGACAACAAATAACAACAGCAAGCAAAAAAACACGTGGGTCTTTACCAGGTGTGCCTCAGTATTTTCAGAAATATAGGCATGGAAAGATCAACAGACGAACGCTCCGTGCCGTTCAGTGGTCGATCCAGTCCCCCCCCCCCCCAAACCTCCCCTCTCTATCCGATCATAGCGCAAGTAGGGAAGACAGCCATCAATGCCCCCAAACCACCAGGCGCCCCTCAACTCCCCTCTCGGTCGCGTTATGCGCAGTTGGGATTTTGTTATTCGGCTTGTCGCGAATATCGAGGAAGTTGCAAAGTGAGAGGCATGGAATGAAAATATGGGCGAGAAGCACTGAAGCAATGCATGACATCAACCTGGACTACCTCATAGATGTCAACCCGTTATCAGTGCCTATCTTATTACAGACCAATTCAGACCCTATTGGTCACCCCGTGCCCCTTATAAACCTCAACGTTCATCCTGCAAAATCCCATCACAAGGGAGAAACACAAACAAATAGACAAATTTATGTTGCCCGTTTTCAAACGGCTGTACGCCGAATCGACCTGCAAAACTCAATTTCCCTGCCCAAGAATATGGATAAACTGTATGGGTTGACACGGTATGCGACCACAACAGCAACAATCATCACCGTGACTACAGTACCTGCAAGGTAAGGTAAAAGGTAAAAACGAGCATACCTTTACCCTACCTTTTACCTTACCACAATACAATCACTCTACCCTTACCTTTGACCCTTTAGCAAGGTAAGGTAAAAGGTCAAAAGCAACGAGCCCACCTTTACCCTCCCTACCTTTTACCCTTAGCCCATACACATTACCCGATTACAGGGTAATTACTGGGGTACTACACATGAAAACGGTTTATAACAGGTAAATGCTAGGTAGAGTGCTTTATTCATATAGAATACTCTCGATGATTCCAATTTTAAATGGAGGCCATGGACTGCGCCACGGAGCTTTTAGCGAGTGCTAAACATGGTATTTACTGGGTAATACTTCGCGCTACCTTTATCCTACCGGGTAATTCTTCTGCGCTACCTTTACCCTACCCTTTACCTTACCCCTTGGCATGTCGTCACCTTTACCCCAAAAGGCGTGCATCACAAAGACACGCATTATCAGAGTAATGAGGGCTCGGGGTGAGCATCTACATCATGGGACCTAATTTCCCATGATGTATTCATAGTTGTAAACAAAAAAAACATTCCAACAAACGCCAATTAAATTACACTACTCTAATAACAATTTCAGCATTTTACAAATGCTTGTTTTTTTTATTCGATTAATAGGGTGGAAATAATGTTCAGCCCACTGTCAATCCACTGCTGGACGAATGAAGACCTCCCCAGACCTTTCGGTCATGCGTGTTGTATGACCACGCTTCAGCACGTTGCTGGTCAGTGGTGAAACGGGAGGGGAACCCAGGACCAACACTCAGATATCGCTCAACACAAGCTGCTGCTGCTGTTGTTATAACTGTGGCCTGCAGGAATCAAACCGCGTCCATAGTGCAGGACACCGACCACCGCATCACCTTCTTAACGCGTCCGATCCACCCCTGTTTGAGACCGCACACGTGTGTTCGTTACAATGTCCATGTGGCAAGCACTTACCTTGTAAGCTTCAATCTGCTTTTTTTTACTTGAGTGGGTAACCCGCAAATATAAGACCCAAGAACGTTCGGTTAAAAGAAGAATGTGGAGCGGTGCAGCTTAAACAGGCGAGCATCCACGTGCGAATATTGAGCGTTCTTCCGCGGAGTAGCGATTTATAGCAAAAAACCACGAAAGCAGCCACAGGAAGTTGCGTCCGTATGTACAGCGCGCGCGTGTTTCCATACGTTGGTTCAATGCACGACATTTGCTAAATATCATATAGAGACTGATATTTAAAGTGTTATTTTCTGCCTCGTTTTACATTACTTTTTCACATATACAGTGCTGTGTAACAAAAAAGCTAGCAATACTCATCTCTAACTACCAGTTTTTTCAGACGTTCACACATGCTACCGTTTCGTACATGTCTGTATACCTCAATCCCTCAGTGAGTCGGATATGCGACGTTGTAGTGATGTTATACTGATATATTTATTGTAATACAACGCAAGTGTTAAAATGTGAGTGATATTTACATGGATTGTGCTTAAAAGGACAGCGCAATCACACTGATTTTACACCACCCATTACTTTAATATCGCGCCAAAGGAATTACGAGATGGGTACAATTATTGGTTGCACAAACGTGGCCCGTTTAACATCAGACACGTGATCTCCAGTATAAGTATTCTAGATAAGCCTGAATAAGCAAATGCTCATGAAGTGATTGTTGGAAAATAAAATTACCCTTTAATAGCAAGATTACTCAGCACGAATAGTGTTACTAACTGCAGGTGATCGATTTAAATGGCCAAATAATACAGATTTATCTAACAACAATTTCTCAATGCCAATTGCTTTTCCTAAACAGATACAGACGTACAATATTTAATAGCAATGTGTAAGTGAAACAGTATGCTACAAACGTTTTGGCAAATGTTTTCGAATAATCCATGGTTATTCACTCTGGGACTTAAGCTGACTTAGGATATGACATGGTCCATTAAACCCCACGGACCACCCACACAACTAACTTTCATATGACCCCATGGGCAGTTTAGCATGTAAAAAAAAAGTACACAAGATTTTATTGATTCGGCAATTTTACTGTACGAAACGCATCCCTATGCAATACAATGCTTCGATGCATAAGTGCGCACTTCATGTCTTTCCGACATGCGCTGTTGTCCCTGAATTCAAGGTTTTCAATTCCTTAATTTAATTTCATGGAATCCTTGCTTCTGTGTCCAAGGTTTCCCATGGCTTAAACCACTCTCAATCTGCTGATCGGTGTGAAGGACGCGCATTACCTTTCAGAGCAGACTGACCTTCGGTGTGGTTGTTAAACTCAAACGTGTATCCTGATAAATCCAGTGCTCCACATTATACTACAGCACATCTCACAGCATAATCCAGCTCAGTTCCATTTGGCAGTATGATGGAAATGGCTGGTACTAAGCCATTCATAGCCAAATACTGCCACTCACATAACATAAATATGCAAGTGGTGACATATTTCAAGGCCATATCCTTAATACACCTATCAAACACCAATGTCATACTGGCAACAAGATGACAAATAGAGGAATAAGCTTCATGGAGAACACACTTTTCTTCACAACTGACTGGTGGGATTTTAGCCTTTACTGCACATTGTAACGAGAAGACTTGTCCCATGTTGTCATTTGTCATGCAACAATATCCATGGCCATAATGTCATTACAGATTGTGTAGAGAATGATAACTTCTTAACAGTTTGTGAAGAGAATTGGCTCCTTTCAAATGTGCAATTTTATTTAATCCGAAGTTAATGTTATACTATAAGTTGACTTCCACTTCTAAAGGGTAGACGCTGGAAAATGAACTTTAGCAGTCAACATAACCTTTCAATGGAAAATGTTCAGTTCTGTTTGCTTTATGACAGTAAGTTATGACCACGCAAGTGCTGATTGTGAGTGTCAATGTTTCACAATGAGAAATGTACAGCATTGGTCAGTTATTTAACAGAATGATTACTTATTTAAACATAATAACATGTATGCTATTAGCAAAGAACAGTAATGGAATTAAGTGTGATCATAAGTGTTAAAATGTTTAACATTGCTACATATCAGCCAACCGCAACTACAATTCTGAGAATACAGTGTGATGCGGTTGAGAATGTATTTCCCCCTTTTGAAAGCTTAGCATTGGCAATTTAAAAATTTGCGAAACAATTTTTTTTTCAGATTTAACATACAAATTATTTTAATGCAGCTGCCATAAAATGGAGACACCATTTGGTCCGTTTCTAAAGCACCCTGATTAACTTCACTTAAGCTGTGTCACATTTTCACCCACGAGCTGATAATTGTGTATTGTGTGTATTTGGTAAATGCTCAGCTAATACGTTGTCCTCAGAGCCGTCGTTTGTGACGATTGCATTCTTGAGAGTGGGAGCTGTCGGTCGAACTCATCACAGCAGCCCGACTCACAACCTCCTCAATCCTCCTGCTCTCGACACAAAGGAGCAGGACCACCGTCACTGCTAGGCGTCGTGTCTCCCGTAGCAGCCCCCCCCCCTCCGTCTGGAACACAACCATCACCTCTCTATTTGCGCGTTTGGCTACGTACGGTGCGAAAGAAGTTCAACGTACATCGTCGTCGTCTTCCCTCTGCCACCCATTCCCAACAGCAGCAGCAGCATTCCATCTCTACGCCCACGTTGGAGAGACACTCCAAAAGGCCACTCCGATGTCTCGTGGCTTTCAAGAGGCACTGCATTGATGGGCTCCGTGCTATTAAAGTTACCGGTCATTCATGTCTGTGAAATATCGTAGCGCGTTACAAATTACGTTGGTTTTATTGTTCTGCAGTGACGTCAAAACGCAAGGATACCACGTTGCTGCATTTCAATTACATTAATTATTCGTGATTTAATTTAAAAGAACACAAACCAGTTCATTTTCTCTATTTTTCAACGTAAGTCAACGTAAGTTGAAAAATACGCCTGTGCTACACTTTAATCAACGTATTAATTCTAGATTTGAAGTTTTCGTGACTGCAAGGATTCATACTCTTAGTTTTTTTCGGTAAAGTCACGTAGGTAACAAAAATTTAAATAAATTAAATCACGACGTTTCGGGCGCAAGTACGCTTGTGTTGCGCCCGAAACGTGACTTTAATATTACGTCACGCATCGAATCACGTGTATAGGAATTTGCGTTTTATTCATATTCCGTATAGTACTTTCTGTTGTATGTAATGGGATCACCTGACCCTCGCAACAACTCAAGCTCACGACATTCACCAAAATAAAAAAACGGATTCTGGACAACTCAAAATGCCTACCCGATCGCTTTCCTTGAACAGTTGGCGACTCAGTCTTGCCCTGTCAAGGGAGAAATATCAATGAGAGTTTCACAAGAGAAATATCAAGAAGAGCATACTGCGGTTCATTCTTTGCATTGCCCTATCTTTAAGAGTCACAAGAAAGGAGAATGGTAATGGTTAATTAATTCGGAATGAATATCGGTCCAATCACATTCCACCTACACATAAGAAAAGGAGTGGGCGCTCTGACACTATATCTTTGTGGAAACTGGCAATTTGCCAGGTTAGCAGCTCACAAGCTGGGAGAGGGCAAATGGTGCCACCAATACAGTATGATACAGCCTACAAATGGACAAGTCTTACGCAAAATGTGAGACTTGATGATTTTAGTTCAGACGATTTACGCCTGTTGTAATGGCACTCAGCCAAAAACACGACACTCCTCCATTTGACATTCCTAACGCATTCAGCTAAATTGGTCCATTATACTATTAACTATGCCCTGCTGTTTTTATGGTAAACAGATATAAGTGTCTAGCTGTGTTCAATTAAAAGCATATTGTGTTATTTAATTGTTGAGGGGTTTTTGTCAACAACAGATCTTTAAATATCACGTTAATTGGAAGCCACATTTTTAAAGTAATAACACAGCAGCGGTGGTGTGCTTTTTTTTTTAAAGAAAGAGACATAACTGCGCTCTGTAAATAGGAGTTTAACATGTATTGCTGGACGATCAATTGAGTGTGAGAACTGTTTGATAAGGGTCAAGTTGGTGGCGGTGGTTTCCTGTGAACTGCAGACTTTTCCGTAAACCCTTGTCCAATGCGACCACGAAACTTATTTATTTTAAATCCCCCCCCCCCCACATCATGATTCATGCATTGTGAGTCAAAATGGAACACGACAGAATCCAAAATACCGTGTGTTGTTATGAAATAAAAATTGTGACCGGTACAAAATAGATATTTTTATGATGAAAATATCAGAACGTATTCAGAATACCATGTTTACTTTCGCCGTGTGCGTGCGCATGTTCATTGAAATGTAACGTGCCGAATTTTATAAGCGAAATATTTCGACTAAAAAAATATAAGCACATTTTAAAACCGTGTTAGTGTTACACATAGCAAGCTCCAAAGTGCAGAATGCCAAATGTGTTGCATCTCAGAAGCTGAACATTTCACAACAGTACATGCTCTCAATCATTTTGAGAGGCAGGCAATTTTCTTTGGTAAACAGTTCGGTGGACTTCATTGAAAGCTCATTTCTGTAGATTGAAAACTCTTTTCTTTTAAACTTATTTTTGTGTATAGTTTGTTGTCCTTCCACCACACCTCCGATTTGCAGGGTTAGCTACGTACGGTGCGAAAGACGTTCAACACACATCCATACATATTAATATGTTTCAGCTAAAATAGAGGCGATCGTATTGTCATGTCAGTCGATAAAAATGCCAAAAAGCCAGGCTATTTAATGACACCGCATAAACCAAACCCAACAACGTCTGTCGTTTGTGGGCAAAAAAACAGTCTGAAACAGAAATCAACTGTTTTTTTCTGTGTTTAGTCTGGGTAACCTTGGAGCTCTTATCAGATTGAAGGTCAACGTTTTTTGTTTTTATAAATTGTATATTTAAAGAATTTCTGTTGCAATATATTTCATATTTGTCACAGGTGGCTACATACGGTGCGAAAAAAGTTCGTGTTAAAAAAAAGTTAATAATTTGGTTTACAACAGTGTTCTGTCCAGGGTTAGTGTGCAGTATTAATAAAAGGGAATGACTACATACATATTGAGGATGTCAAAACACATTGACACATTAGTAACATCCATGCTCAGGCTCCGATACATCGATGTTTGACCCCTCTGATAGCATTAAAACACCGATGATGTATTCATTTCGATGTGGTGTTTTTCACGCCTGAAAATTAAGCCGAAACATGTTTTGAGCTCCTTGATGGACAAAAAAAACTGTTTTCTCTCCAAATGTCGTTGGCAGATGCATATGTAGTGGGTACAAATGGAGATATACTTCTCTGGAGTCAACACGTTTATTATAACAGGACCCTGCGGGGTGGGCTGGTAGGAATGAATAACCAAATAATATAAACATAATGTATTATTACACTTGTTTAGCCAGGAAAGCCCCACTGAGTCAAAAGGTTTTTCTAGGGTCCTGCCAAGTGTTTGCAGTAGGGGGCGATGTTGCTACACCTAATCGGACGATACGAAGGGAGAGATTGAGGCCTAGTTCTAGGCTTTAGGCCTAGCTGTAGGCTTTAGGGCGCTGTGAGTAAATTTTTAATTTAAATGTTTTAATGATTTATGTAAAAGCTTTAAATTTAAATGTTTCTATTTTAAAAACATGAAGGAATGTAACATTGTTAAACATAACTCCCTTTCACACACGCGGGGGTACGATACGAAGGGAGAGTTTCAGGCCTAGTTCTAGGCTTTAGGCCTAGCTGTAGGCTTAAGGGCGTTGTAAGTTTTTTTTATTTAATTTCAAAGTTTTAATTAAAAGCTATCTCAGGGAATTATAAGGGAATGTTACATGTGTTTAGCCAGGAAAGCCTAATTAATTTAAATGTTTTAATTAAAAGCTATCTGAGGGAATTATAAGGGAATGTTACACTTGTTTTGCCAGGATAGCGTCACTGAGTCTAAAGGTTTTTGTAGGGTCATGCCAAGTGTTTGCAGTAGGGGGCGATGTTGCTACACGGACGGACGGACAAACAGACGGACGATATAATCTATTGGTGTCTGGTCCACTTCGTTCCTACCAGTAACAATAACAAACGCCCTAACAGAAAGGGGTATCTGCCCATTCCACCAGGTAACCTGAGGAGGTAGTCCCTCCAGGCTAACGAGCCCTAACACAACTGGGGAGGCTATCGGAGACCAGACCCCGACTCGAGTCTGGGTCTTGTCTTCAGGGCTTCTCTTCAGGGTGTCAGCCAGTGGCGGCTCCTGCAAAATCTCTCAGGGGGGGGCAAATGTCTGGATGATTGATAAGGATAAGGTCCACCCATGCAATGGATAAATTAACAGCTTAAGCATGTAAAGGCAACTTCACTTCTTTAATATTAATGAAAAATAAAGTGACTCTTACAAAACATCTTGTTTGTTTCTATACTCACTATTAATACAATCCACTCAAGTTTCTTTTATTAAAAATTCCACTAGGTGGCGACAAATTATATTGTTGGATGAAACGTGCTTACGTATGATGACGTAAGCACGTTAGGGCGAGCCCTCCCGGAAGCCAAAGAGAATGCATTGGAGCGCCCGTCGTTCGAAAAAAAACATCTTTGAATGTAAGTCTATGGGGCCACTCGGGGCGATTCTCAGCCGGAGTGAAATCGCCCAAAAAGAGGCGGTACTCCACAGAACGTAGAATGACGCTGATTGGACTATATCCAGAGGCACAGTGACGGCTAGCGTGACTCTGTGGTTGAATGACATTGGTGGTGCGTCGCCCAATCGCCCTAATGAAGAAACCGCCCCTGGTGTCAGCCATCACATTAGGGGTTAGTTAATTAAATGTTTGACAAAATATAACAGGCTCATTTTTAAGTTGATAATTTTGTATGGCCCGCGAATGATGTTATTAATATCCAAATGGCCCTTGGCAGAAAAAAGGTTCCCCACCCCTGTTTTACACTGTTGAAAACATATCATGGTGATTGTCAAGGAGGCCCCAACTCGTAACTTTGGCCACCAGGGGGGGCCAGGGAACCCCCTGCCCCCACGCTCGTCACGCTCCTTGCATTGGGTCAACTCTTGACAGACGCCTGTGATCAAAGCAAGTTCTGAAGATGCCAAGTCAGAAATTAATATCTGGTACAAAATATGTATTACCGAAGATATCAGCAGAAGGTGTGAACAGGATTAACTGCACGTGTGGTCAATGTTATGTTGGGCAAACAGGACGAATGATCAGCACGAGACTAAAAGAACATCAGAGAAATATTAAATTCTCCCAAATACAACTGTCAGCAGTAGCAGAACACGCGTGCCAACAAGGACACTCAATTGATTTTTATAATGTTGAAGTTCTACTCCTGCCAAAGACTAATTACAGAATCTATCGAAATTTAAAGGAATAAAAATGCTCTATGGGTCTTTCTATCGACGTGACTTTACCAAAAGACCCATAGAGTTTGAATTCCTGCAGTCACGAAAGCTTTAGGTTAAATAAAAAGTACTTTAGCCGTGTGGATAGCTACCGCCTTAGTGCTGCGTGGAAGCGAATCATCAAATAATACATTCTTTAAATGCATGCCTACAAAGCGCAGCATACTTCAATATAGGGATTACCGTTGGTCCGGCTATTTTACACGCTTTCTTTTAACTCACTCTGTCTGTTAACGTTAGTTGACCGTGGACAATTAGACCCAAGCCGAAACATAACATATAAAAAAAATGTTTAAAAAAATATATATTTTATGATAGAATATAGTATTGTCATCGGTATACCAAGTTTGCAGTCGATACCACATTGGGAAGTGGGTTAAAATTGAGTTGGCTGTCATTGGCCACGGTCCCTTACGTTATGGCAAGCTTCGGGCCACTTCCTGGAGTCGTGGAGTTCTGCCATTACTAGAACATTTAATAAAAGCGTGTTTTTTTTTTGTAAAAAAAATATTACTTATTAATAAACACAATAGACAGGAAGGACACGTTCAAAGGTCTGGCATAATGCACATGCATCATGTACGTTGCCTCAGTAATCCCCCCCTCCCCCCCTACGTGGCGCAAGAGCGCAGAAGCGTGGTCAACACATCTACGCCTCTATATAAGGAACGAAACAGGTGGACTTCTCCACAAATATGGCTGTCGCCTGATGAAGCTAGTTCTAATTACTAGAGAAACGTCGTACTCAGATTGTAAATGTTGTGGCTTGGCTCTCCAACACACTGGTGGTGCTGTACTAGTGACGAATTGGCACGTTCTGTTTACGTGACAACCCTTGCTAGTTGGCTGTCGGGTGGTGGCGGGTTTTAACGACACATTTATATATTTATGCGATTTAACCCAAAAACACCTATATTATGGAGGTTCTGAAGAGTAATAAGTTGATGGTGTGACTCAAGTCACCAATGACAGCACACAAAATAGCACCTTAAATTTGGTTCTACAGTACATTTTATTTGGCTAAATTCCAGCTAAAAATTTTGAATACAAATTTTCGTGTAATGTGACCAGGATTGCCCAATACCAGGGCTGGTGACAATGTGCTGACCCCTGCTGTGTGAACCAGAGGTCACGTGAAGGCTTTCAGATGCAGTTCTGTGATATATTTGTCCATGGGTTGTTCTCAAACAGGAACGGGTACACTGCTCTGTTAGATTCGAATGGATAATTCACATGACGCTGAAATCACTATCAGGATGAAACTGTTTTGAATATTAAATACCGAATATTCAAGTTAATTTTGTAAAACCAGTTGAGAACTCAATAATCTCTTTTGCAAGTGGCCTTGGTCACCAAAAAGATAAAAGCGAAAACAAATTTTGACTTAAAATCAAATAAACTATAGCAATGAAGCAAATAGAAATCAATGCAAAAACAATTGTGTCAC
The DNA here is from genome assembly GCF_015708825.2 of Lethenteron reissneri. Classification (NCBI taxonomy): domain Eukaryota; kingdom Metazoa; phylum Chordata; class Hyperoartia; order Petromyzontiformes; family Petromyzontidae; genus Lethenteron; species Lethenteron reissneri. Next base: position 8,529,265 of record NC_083805.1, read on the forward strand.
ATGTAAAATTTAAATATTGCACAAACATAAATCAGTGGTAAATAATACATTTCCATACACTTATGTCGGATCGGGCAGACTATTTTTAGGCTAATCAATTTTACATTTTAGTATTAAGTGCCATGAGTAAAACTATTTTTGGCCAATTGGCATATTCATACGGGTTGCCCACCCTTATGAATATTCGTGAGAGTTTCCCACTCTTGTGAATAATCATAAGAGTTACATACCATTATGCATATTGATAAGGGTTGCCCACCCTCATAAATATTCATGTTTCCCACCATTATGAATATTAATAATGGCGACCGACCCGTGCTACTTCATGCATATGAATTCATAAAGTTTTTTGGAGTTTAGATCGCGTAAATATAAATGTGTTGTTAAACCCGCCACCACCTGACACAGCCAATTAGTAAGGTTTGTCACATAAACAAAACGTGCCAATTAGTTTATAAGTTCAGGACACCTGGTGTTGTTTGAGAGTCAACCCGCAACATTTACAATTCCGAGTTCGACGTTTCGCTGGCGATTACATCCTGGCGGATTAAAAAAAAAAACCCTACACAGTGACTGCAGGAATTCATATTCTTTGGGTATTTCGGCAAAGTCACGTAGATAAGTTCAAAGAAAACCTATCTACGTGACTTTACCGAAAGACACAACGAATTATGGATATCGGTCGCGAAAGACATACGTGTTAAACCGAATAATATACAAAAACTCCATTCATCTTGACTTAAAGCTTTTGTAACTGCAGGAATTCGAATAAAGTCACGTAGGTCGAAAAAATAGATCACGACGCTTCGATCGCAACACAAGCAACCGTCATCAGGTGCGAAACAAACACAGCAGGAGGACTGCTGACGTAGGAGGATGTCATAAGCGAAGTGGGCGGGGCTAGGGATGAAATTTGCATGTCAATGTAAGATCGGAGTGTTGCGCTACCTCCACGACGACGGAGCTGCGGAGGTGGCCATTGTATTGTGAGAGATTAGCACGTCAATGTAAGATCGTAGAGCCACCGCCACGTCGAGGAAAACGAGCAACGGTGGCTGTGTTAGTGAGACATTTAACCTGTTAATGTAAAGACATTTAACCTGTCAATGTAAAGACATTTAACCTGTCAATGTAAAGACATTTAACCTGTTAATGTAACACCACCCGATGACGATTGCTTTTGTACGCGATCGAAACGTCGTGATATTTTTTATTTTATTTTTTTCCATCTACGTGGCTTTACCGAAAGACCCAATGAATATGAATCCATTCATCGTTTAGACCAAAAAGCCACCCCCCCACCACCAACCCCGCCTGGCAGCCGCCGTCGAGACGTGCGGTCGCTCCCGATTGGACGCTTTGGCGCGGTCACGTGCTCACACAACGTCGCTTTAGTTTGGCCGCCATCTTAGGTAGGGGTTCAAAAAAAACACCGCTTCCCCCACCCATCCACACCCACCCAGCCCCCTACCCCCTTGAACCCCACCCACCCCCACCCCGGGGTCGATGACGTCACTAAGCCGCCACCATGCCCCACCCCTCACGTCAACCGCCGCCTTACTTACACACAAACCCTTACCCAACATGGCGCCGAGACGGCTTCAATTGCCTCCCCCCCCACCCGTGCGTCCCTCCAACCCTCCACCTCCACCTCGCCTCTGCCGCTCGCCTTCCTCAGCGATGGCGACTGCGGCAGGCGGCGGCATGGGGAGCGGAGATGGCTTCTACTTTAACACTGTGCTCAGCCTGGCACGCTCCCTGGCCGCTCAGAACCCGGCGCCTCTTGATAAGGTTCGTGTCGAAGCGTCGTCGCGGTTCGGTGCTCAGCAGGCAGAGGAACGAGGAGAGGGAATGTGGGCCCCGATGGGGTTTTGACAGCATCATCTATTGGTGGTTGTAAGGCAGGGAAGCCAAACGATGAGGGATAACCTCTTGGCCAGGTTTGACTGGGTTTTCTTTTTTTGTTAACAGCAGTACGATGTCACGTCTCTATTTACATCGTTATTAGTGTTAATGTCAGCGTGGGCAGCGTCGTTATTCAGTATCACCACCGGCATTAGTATCACCACCATCATCATCTTAAAAATCATTGCCGTCGTCAACTTAATATCGCAGCGTCATCATAAACATATCACCAGGTACAAAATAAGTTGAACATACATCTCTAGTTGAAAGTATATTGACGTAAATATCGTCATGACTTATAATCTGTATTACCTCCAGCGGCACAATGTTCCCCATCTCCGTCATCGGCATCATGAATATTATACTCATACCTTCGTTATCATTGCATTACTGTGTTCATCATCTTGATCGTCATCCTCAAAATGTCCACGTTCATCCACTGTCATCAACACTATTGCTCAAGTGTCTGTACAATAAACTGCACAATGAATGATGCTGCGTCTCTTGATGCAGAAGACGCAGTGGCACTAGTTATATGGATATGCTGGGCCCTGCTCGGATAAAATACATTGAAATTAATTTACAGAAGTGTCAATCCATTGCTGGATGAGGGTTTCGTAGATTTGACATTAAAAAACCGTCCATAAATGACGTCACACGGCGTCACAAAAAGTCAGACCCCCCCCCTCAAATATGACGTCACAAAGCTCTGCCCCCCCCTCCTAAAATATGCTTCAAATCGCTTTAAACTATTGTCATTGTAGTGCGTATTTAATGTGGCGCTGCACTCTGATGTAGGAGAAAACGTATTAAAAATATATATTTAATTAAGTAGAACGTGTTTATATTTATTTTAAGTTCCGCATTGAAATGTGACGTCACATCAAAATACGCACTACAATGACAATAGTTTAAAGCGATTTGTTTTATTTTCAAAATGGAAATATGGTTTGGGGGGGGGGCAGAGCTTTGTGACGTCATATTTGAGAGGGGGTCTGACTTTTTGTGACGCCGTGTGACGAGGGGGGGGGGGTCAAAAACCGTCCAAAATCGCGTGACGTCATTTATGGACGGCCCCTAATTTACCAGTGCGGGTTTGTGATGGTGAGGCCCAGGTGTAGTTCACGTACCCCTAGCCACTAAGATGATCTATTCATAGCCAGAAATTTAACTTTGGGTTGGTGGATTCATAGTGCAGTGCACTAACCACAATGCCAAAGCTACAAACTGTCAAGAGGAATGTCCAGTTTCTCCCCCAAAGACTGGATCATCACAAATGAATCAGGAACACAGGTCTCCAAACATTCTGAGCATGTGAACGCCTTACCTTTCCTGATTGTCCCACATGGTGCTTAGTGTTTGAAAACTGAATTGGTCCACGTATCTAGTTTCCTAAGCAAGAGGTATTTTATTGAACTGACCTATTTGGTGTGGAGCCTTGATTAATGCTAAAAATATACTGTACAGTATTTTGATCCTTAGTACCATGGGTCTTGATTATTGGGATAACATTACTGTACAAAACATTAAATGGCCAAACTTATGAATCAATAATCTACCTGTACATAAGTTATTAGAAGTTATTATGTACAGTATATCAATCAGATCTTTAATTATCTTTATTTCTACACCAATGTGATGTCCTTCCTGAGATGGATGGATCAGCAGACGCTTCGATTACTTTGGTATTAAGAGAATGTATGAAATTACAGTATTATCATTTGGTAAATATCACACATGCCTATAAGATATTTATCATTCAAAGCAAAATCGGACTGAAGGACTTAAATGTATTGCAACTATTTATATAATAAACATCCATTGTATTTCATGATGTACTTTAGATGTATCATTAACCTGCATGCACGTTAAATTATAATTTATATTGTGGGATTCTTAGGAAAATTTAAGGACACTAACAAACAATATTTTAGGATTTTCCTCTGAACATTGTCTGTTCCATGTGCAGTGTTATAATGTTTTCATCATTTTGATGATTGGAAGACAGAACGTGACTTACGTTAATCCAAAATAATGCTTTAGCAATAGAAATGGTGAAGATTCGGTATCACGACTGTGCAATATGCACTGCACTTGACAGAATTTCACATTTTATCGTATGGTTTTGTACAGTCGACAGTGCTTATGTATGTGCTGGTGTTGTTTTACATGTTCAGGTGCAAAAGGTGTTGGGCATGTGCCCATTGGATCAACAAGGGGCATGCCAGCTAGACCACCGGAGGAGGGATGCTGTCATCGCACTTGGGATATTTCTCTTGGAATCGGGTTTGCAGGTACAATAATGAGGCTTTCCTTCCGTCATCTTTTAGAGAGGATGGGGATGAATTAGATATTTCCACCTCTTACTGTCTTGCTTAATGCTTTCTTTTAGTTGTCACCCTCTTAATTAATTAAACATCACGCTTTACTGTGTTCACTCAGTTCATCTTTGGTCTTCCTTTGTTTTGCGTGCTTGTTTATGTCATGTATTGTTCCGGATTATTTCCAGATCTGTTTTAGACGTGTCCAAATTACCGGAGGAGTCTTTTGAAGCTTGACTATAAGTGTAATCATGTTATTACTTCATTTCTAAATTTCTGTAGTCTAGACACTCAATGTTTTTATTACCTAATTTTTGTAGGTATTATTTTCAGGCGTACAGGTACAAATCATGAAAAGGGGCTGTTGAAATATTTTACTTTCAGTCTGGATATCTTAATTGTTTTTTTTTTCACAGCACAAAGAACACTTGGTTCCTTACCTACTGCAGCTGCTGAAAATGCTTCCTAATGTCCAATGGATTGAAGACTATGTTGGAAAGCGTGACAGAGGTGAGGACTACAGATCTTTTAAACATATGATATCACGGAGTTCCCGGTGGTCACTGAAATTGTAAATATGAATAAAAGCTGTGAAATCTTGTGAATTACTAAATGCGGGGAGTGGCCACCAACCCATCCTGATCTTTCTGTGCGTTGTGTTTTTTTCTGCGCATTGGCGGTGAATTTTACCAATAATTACCATGCCAAAATCGTATGATAAATAATAACTGTTCGCCATGAATTAGGCCAGTGTTTTAGTGATGAACCAGTTGGTTTCATGATGCCAATGAGCTCGCTAATGTTGCGTTGTTACTTCTGCCATTACAGAGAGGCTGCCCGTGGCGGAGTCATTTAGCTTTTGTTTGGTGACGCTCCTCTCTGATGTTGCTCAGAGAGATCCGCACATTCGAGAGCAGGTGACAATTCATTGACACATTCCTGTAACATGTAGTGTCATTTTGTGAAACGAAATAATTGCCTTATACATTTACTAATACTCAACAGTGATTCGGTAAATCTGAATATTTTGATAGCCTCATTTACTAATACTCAACAGTGATTCGGTAAATCTGAATATTTTGATAGCCTCCTTAATTGTATGTCATTGGCCAATTTGTGTTGCTCTGAATAACCTGGTATGGTAATTGCTGTTGGTATGTTACTCGTGAATGCTGTATATTTCTGTCGCCAAAGCTTGATGCAGTACCGTAATTGTTCAAAAGTCAGCAATTGTAATTGTTCAATTGCCAGCATGGCAATTTTATGTATCCTTAAAATTAATAACATGGTTGATTATTTGGATGATAGGGTATGCTATTCATTTAATCACAGTAATACAAAGTAATGTATATTTAAACTATTATGTTTAAATGTTTGATAAAGTTTATTTTTTTAGTTTATTAGTCACGTAGGTAGAAAAAATAATATATCACGACGTTCCGATCGCAACACAAGCATCGTCTTCAGGTGAAAAAAGAGGGGGAAATCTGCTGAGGCAGGCTGTTTATAAAGGTTTAGAGATGGGCGGGACAGCTAATGTTAAATGTAAGCTCGGCAAGGGCTGAGCTCGGCTAGGGCTTGGAAATTTGAGAGTCGGCTAATATTGCCAGGTAGGAAGGGAACATCAAAGCGGTTAAACCTTTACCTGGTTGATCACATCCTTCCAATGAGTGCTTAATTTGTATCTATCTTCTCGGTTGAAATTATGTCTGTGTTTATGAATCTGGATGGCTTCGTGGACAAATCTTTGATGGTAGCCCGAAGGTTTGCAGATTACCTTGGTCTCAGAAAAGACAATATCGTGTGAGCCCACCGCGTTCAAACAGTGATCAGCCACGGCAGAGGTATTGGTTCTGCCGTGTTTCAAATCTGCCTTGTGTTCCCGAACACGGTCCGAGACATGTCATTTCGTTTCCCCAATGTTACTGCTACCGAAGACACAAATTAGCTTGTAGACACCAGGGTATTGCATGTCAGAAATCACATCTTTCACAGATGGGATAAAATCACGGATTTTGTGTACTGTGTTGAATCGAACCTGGATCTTGTGTTTGTTCAAAATTTTGGATTTTTTTGGTAACCCCTGCAATATATGGCAAGGTGATGGTTTTGATTGGATTCTCAGATGGTTCTCTCCCTATGGTTGGGGATACAGCTTTGCGGATTGTGTGATCCGAATATCCATTCATCTTGAGGGCTTGGCATATGTGCTCCAGTTCACTGGATAGGTGGTGCTGGTCGGAGATGCAACGGGCCCTATGTGTAGTGTTTTGATGAGAGAATTCTTCTGGGCTGGATGGTGGTGGGAATCAGGCTTTAGATAGGAATCCATGTGGGTGGCTTTCCTGTAGACAGTGTCCCCAACAAGCCATCAGGTCTCGATCAAAACATCCAGGAATGGTAGCTTGCCATCATTTTCCACTTCTATGGTCAATTTGATGGATGGGTGTATGGAATTGATGTGGTTGAAAAATTGGTTCAGTGCTGGCAGGCCATGTGGCCAGATAACGAACGTGTCATCTACGTATCTCTTCCACAAGGAAGGACGTAGGGTGGATGTCTGGATGGCATCTGTCTCAAATTTCTCCATTAAAACATTTGCTACCACTGGCGATAAGGGAGAACCCATTGGGGTACCCTCACTTTGTTTGTATAATGTACCATTCCAGGTAAAGTAAGCATTGGTAAGGCAATGCCTCACCAAAGTTGGTGCATCAGGATTCCAGTCCCTGTTGGACCAAGTCTTCAATGATTGCAATGGTGTCAGGTACAGCGACCTTGGTGAACAGCGAGACTACATCGAAACTGACAAGCAAATCATCTGGAGACAGTGAGATGTCCTTGATTAGAGAAACCAAGTGAGCTGAGTTTAGTACAGCTATGGTGGTCTTGCCTGTGAAAGGAGGCAGGGTCTCAGATAGAAAGCGGGCCAGTTTGTAGGTGGGTGAGTTAATGGTGGAGACGATAGGATGGAGCGGAGTACCTTCTTTATGGATTTTTGGAAGGCTATCAACTCTGGGTGGTCTAGCAGCAGAAGGTTTTAAAGAGAGCTGCTTGGTCGGTTCGATTAGAGAAGTCGAATTAGTGATGATATTGTTGGTTTTCGTAGCCAGGCCGCTGGTAGGGTCTCTATTGATTTTGGTATAGCTGCCATCATTAAGAAGGTCCTGAATTGTTGTTGTGAGTGGTTTTATCCATGATGACAGTGGCATTGCCCTTGTCGGCTGAGAGGATGACAATTTACATTTACAAGCAAATATTCCGGACCCTAGCCGAGCTCGGCCTTCGCCGAGCTTACATTTAACGTTAGCTGTCCCGCCTGTCTCTAAACCTTTATAAACAGGCTGCCTCAGCAGATTTACCCCTCTTTTTTCACCTGAAGACGATTGCTTGTATTGCGATCAAAACGTCGTGATCTATTATTTTTTCTACCTACGTGACTTTACCGAAAGAACCAAAGAGTATGGATTCCTGCAGTCACGAAAGCTTCAAATCAAGATACTTTTTTTAGCTTCAGCAAATTTTCAATCTGTACAGATTGAAAGTATTAATTAATACAATTGTAGACACTGGCAATTTGTTTGCGTATTTCATAAATATTTAACCTTTTACATCATTTAAATGTAATAATTACTCTACTCAAATAATCTATTGAAATTATTGGCAATGTATATGTTGAATGTTATGTGATTACTCTTTTCACATGTTTGTTCATTTTAGATTCTGGAAGCATTACTTGATACTTTGCAAGAATTACTTCAAATTTGTGAGAATCCCCATAATGACAGAGGTGTGTTACTTTTTTAGCATTCCATTTTGATTGAATAGTTTGTGAATTGAATAGAATATATGGTTAATGGTTCTTGTGTAGGTTATTCCGGTTGTGCTGTATAACTCTCAGCATGTGGAGTTAAACGTCTGAAACATCATGCTGAATAGCACACGGTTATAATTTGAAAAGAAAAACATCAGAGATAAAAAAATGTGCATGATTTTTTTCTTATTAAATGATAGTAATTTGTGTTGTACATGTCCTTTTTTCCAGATGTCTGCCAGTATTCAGTGCCTTGCCTTATTGGCATGTCACGAGCATTTGGCCGTTACAGCAATGAAGATGATTCACTTCTTTCAAGGCTATTCCCAAAAGTGACCTTGCAATCGGTAACATTAAATTTATTTCCACCGCATCTGAGCTTGTTTCACAATGCTATAGCAATAAATCTAAAATAAAACTTTTGGACAACCACATTATATAGCATGTACCATATCGCAAAAGGAAAGTTTGGTGATTTAGTGCCTGCAATTTGAATTACTTGTAGCAAATTAAAACCCAGTTAATCGATAGCTAATTTGTTCCTGCAGGTGGCACAAACAACAGATCCAGATGCTATTCGGAGGAGATCTTTCCACGATTTCCGCTCCATCATGCCCTCATCATTGATGCAATCCTGTGGGACAAGTGATAGCCTCCGACGAAATGTAAATAGCGTCGCCAGCTTTGCGCAGGTGAGTAAAAAAAGTTGATAACATAGTGTTTATATATTTGACACCTAGATTTCACACATTGATTTCAATAAAATTGTCAAATTATGTTGTTCAATTACACATTTACAGTTGTGAATTCATTTGAAAACTGAGTCAGCATTTGATTTAGATTAAGCTGCAAGTGCTGCTGTTCATTAATGCATGTTTTACCTTAAGAAAATAAGGAACGCTGTACAAATGAACTATAGTAAATGGTATGCTCATTTAGAATATTATTGTATATGTATGTGTTTTTATGATTAATGGATTTAATTTTTAAATATTTTAACATTGTGAAAGTGTAATTTTTTTAAATTAACTATTTTATGTCTGCTCTGGTTTTTTTTTTGTCAGTTTCAACTAAGTCCAGAAAAGGGTGGCAGTCAGATGCCAAGTTCCCCAGGCTATGCCACACTACAGTACTGGGAAGGTATGTATGTTTTCATCCATATTACTGTATTTACTTGTAGTGTGCTGATTGATCAATTCAAATTCTGTTCTTACACTTATCACAACGTACGAAAATGCATTTCTGTAGGAATTTATTATTTTTGTAAAAATCGTACGTTAATATTTTACATAACCTCTGCTGTCACTAGAAGCTGTTATAGTCACAATATATATTTTTTCATTATTATTTAAACATTTGTATTTAAAAAAATGAATGCATTATTATATTCTTAAAAAGCATTTTCACAAACCTGTATCTTATGTTTTTGTTAGATAATGACATGTTCTTTAAATGTATTTAAAATATCTTGAGTTTCTAAAGTTACTATGGTAAATAATACGATCTCTTGAATTGCTGCTTCTCTAATTGCTTTACAGGTGCGTCATATAATGATGCGCCGGTGAATGACCCAGACTTTTACTTCACCGTCCTAAGTTCCAGCTTCTCCACATCGCCTCTCAACACAAAAGACACCTGCCAACAAATGGACACTCCAATTCTACTGCTAAAGAGACTTTTGGACATGGTCTGTGTATTTTTAAATTAACATTTTTACCCAAGGATTATGGTTCATACCAACTAATAATCCAGAAAATACATGTTTGCCATTGTCTGGCATGCAAATAAAGCAGAGAAGATACAATTATGCATTCATTATACAGTAATAGGTAACTGATCTGTGCTATTTTGAAATCTTTTTGTTAAATGGGAATAGATTGAGATAGATTGACCGTATTCATCTAATTCTAAGACATTCGGTAAAGTAAGACCACCTAAAACTGGTGACCAGTGTTTAAGTTATTCAAATTTGGTTACACACGAGATTATAATACGCACCTCCATATTTTGCTTTGAAATATTAAGATAAAAAGTGTATCATTATCCAGAGAATATCGTCACATCTGTAACCTTATGGATCGACTTACAGAGGAATAGTTATATGAAAGAAATAGCATTCTGTATTGCAGTGATTTATGGTAAGATAGAATATTTCAAATGAATTCTCGACGTTTTCAAATTATTAATTGTGTGTGTTCGCAGGTAAAGCGCTTGGTAAATGACAACATGCTCAGAACTCTGGACAAGATTTTGCTTGAAACAATTGATGTAGGTATTCATTTGCATTGAAACACAAATTATTTCATGTGACTCTGTGGACAAAGATAATATGTTAATATATTCTTATATTGATGCATAATGTGAAATAAATGTTGGGTTCTATACTTGTCAATATACATTTACAAAGTGGTAGTTTATTGCACACTAATTTTAAACTTGTTATAATGTGGCATAAAGTTGGCAATACTGTTTTTAGACATTTAAACCAGAAACATTGCATTACACTTCTGGCTTTTGGAAATGTAATGAAATGACCGTACAACATTCTTGTTGGTTAATTTTACATTTTTACATTTATTGCAGGGTAACCCATCAACATACCTTTACTACAGAAACTTCAGCAACATTCCTTTATGTAGCAGCTTTCAAGATGCTGAGGGACACCCTTTTAAACTGTTTGAAAGGTAAGAACTGTGTATGTTATGCGGCGGTGACAAAATGATTGCGTTATCACACTTTGCCAATTCACAGCTGCATAGAGGCTACTCCACGTAACGCCTTATATGTCATGGGTATTTGTTCCTTATGCGAGTCAGTGCAGGTTGATAAATGTGGCTTCCAGGACCATTTCAGATATTGCCCATTCTATAGAATACATTAACTCAGATTTCCAAGTTCACAGTGTAGTGTGCTTACTACTGCGTGGCAACTACCCAGTGATACTACCATGTTATCATTTACAGCTTTCTGAAAGTGCCTTCTTTCTCCATCTGGTATGACTTTTGTAATGCTACTAGGACACTGGGTATTTTAATTTAGTTTTAGTCAAGGCTTTGTAAGCTATTCAGAATGTAACAAGGGTGGTAAAGGTGCAGCACTGCATTTTCTTGGCACTTTTGATGGAAAGGCCTCCACGAAAGGGAATTCTAGAGAACCCCTTTCGAGGGTATGTGGCATTCTCTTTCAAGCTGGCCAAATGTCTTCCCTTGAGCCAGCTCTGATCATTGTCCCAGCCACCTCACCACATGCGCCCTACCGATCATCAAACTATATTGAGGATGACATAAAGAATATTCTTGGATACAAATTTCAGTTATTTAATATTGCATTGTTCATGGGAGTTTAATTGTAAACTATTTTATTAATTTTTTTAAGCTTCTTTTTTTCTTTTCACAGATCTGCCTTCAGTTTTTGTGAAGGAGGTACATGACTTTGTTTTGGAGCAATTCAACAGCAGCCAAGCAGAGTTGCAGCGAATGCTGCACGATGCCGATCGGCCTCATGGGGAGTCGAGCTCACTCAAGCTCCGCTGCCAGGCAAATGCTGCCTGTGTGGACCTTATGGTGTGGGCAGCTAAAGACGAACAAGGTACATGCAGCAGGACTTATTTACAGCCCTGAGTCAATCCACTGATGCGTGAAGGCCTCCCTCGGCTGTGTCAGTCAGGGCAGTTGTTTGATTTTATGTTATCATGCTGGTCAGTGCAAGTAGGTGAAGGGAGTGTTCACGACCAGATATCAGTCGCCACTTATGTTAGCCATAGCTGGGCATCAAGCTCATGTGGTGGGGTTAATACTGCAGTGCACAAACCACTACTGCTGCTTCACGCCTATACAGCAGCAGGATGTTGCTTTACAAAATAATGGGTATTCAATAAGAATTGGCCCTGTAGGTGATAGTTTTTTCTTTGGGCAAACATTTTTTGAAATGCGTCAACCGATTATGTAAGTGTCACCCTTTGCAGATTTCAGTTTAAACTGGTCTCATGCAGTTAACGAGGTCATACAATGACTGCAGTGATGGACAATATTTTTAAAGATATGGATAATAGATGTTTTGATAATTGTTTTAGAGAATTGACTATCAATTCCAATAATCATAGAATCGATAATTAATTTTGTAAAACAACTTAAAAAGCATTGCTAAGTTGATAGGAATGCGAAATGACTGAAATTTAACTTAAATCATTTCAGAAATCTATCAATGTACACTTGTTGCTGATGTTAGTTTTTTTTGTCATCATATGCGAATGACACTAAGGCCCATATTCTTAGTCAGGGCTCGATTCATGCTTGGCTCTAGCTCAAATTGGTGAAACCTGAGCCACGTGAGCGGCCAAGTCAGAGCCAAGGTGCGACTTAGAATATAGCCCGAAATCTTACGCAATGTGTGGTTATGCTAATTATTCCTTTTTTTATAAATGCATTGTTACTACTGCTCATGTTTTCACAGTTGATTTGTATTTCTTTCTGTCGCTTTTTGTTGGGTTGTACTATGTGTTGTTCGACGTTCATGCCCAATGTTTTTTTTAAATCCTTATATTAAGTTCGCGTGCTTGCTTGCTTGCTTGCTTAGGACCGTGCAAATCTTTCGGTCGTTTTTTAACCCACTTCCCGTGATCCAGTCGAGCTGACATTTTCCACACAGACTCGTTGTGCCAGACAATTATTGTTCGTCAAAAAAAATTCCCAAAATTTTACACTTTTTAGGCAAAAAAAAATTATTTAACATATTTTCAAATAGAACGCATTCATGGCTTTGGCTGAACGTCAGAGTGTAAGAGCCCAGAGCGTAACCCCTCCACAGGCCGTGGCGGAGTAGCGCAGTTGGTAGCGTCCTCACTTCCCATGCCAAAGGTCGCGGGATCGATCCCCGCGTCCTCCACAGGCGAATATATTTTTTAATCCTTTATATTAAGTTCGCTGCCACGCATATAAAGGATTTATAGTGAAAAACTTTGTTTTTACGGGTTATACTTATGCTCCAGTATGCTGGGAGCTTAATCTTTTATTGAATTCAGGAACACACGGTACAGTCTGAAAAAACGTCTGAAAGATCAAAGTTGTTTCGGGTAAATTTTTCAGTGAAGTAACAAGAATGAGTTTGTATCAACGTGAAATATCGATTTAGAAAACTTTCAATCTTTCTTCAGGTGCTGAGACTCTTTGTGTCAAGTTGTCTGAGAAATTACAGACAAAAACATCCAGCAAAGTGATAGTGGCACACATGCCTCTTTTGATCTGCTGTCTGCAGGTATGGTCTTTTAGGAGAAATTGTGAAAAATGTTTCTATTCTTCGATTTCATTTAAAACATGACAGATGTTCAATGCCATAAATAACTTTTGTAGACTTATTAATGACTCTACAAAGTTGCATTGACAAATAATATGTACATCAGTATGCCTCTGCATGTGTGTTAAATGTGGTAATGTTTTAGCATGCCTGACAGACACTAAGGGATAGCTCACCGATGTGCTCTTAGATTGTACCCCATATTTGGTATGAGGTGCGTCGTTTTGCTCCTCATGCTGATAATATACATTGCATATAATGTAGAATATTTAACATTATGAATAAGCCCCCAGGACGTGGGCCAAAAAAACTACGTACAACCTGGAAACACATCGGGAGACTGTACAGTACACAGTTGAATTGATGTTTTATATTTTAACACACCCCTATGTGCGTGCGGATCATCAGGGCTTAGGAAGGCTCTGTGAGCGCTTCCCATCTGTGTCCAACTCCGTGACTGTGTGTCTGCGGGACTTCCTTGTTGTTCCGTCCCCCGTGCTGCTCAAACTCTACAAGCTCCACTGCCAGTTTCAGAGTGGTAAGGAGATGGGTAAGCCATAATAACGTATTTAATTATTGCCTCATGTGTTAGGGAGAGTCTACTTCAAAGGGCATAGAAAAACATAAAAGCATGTATCTTGTGTTACGACAGGATTTAATTGTAATTAACCTAATCGTAAATGCCATGGATTTTGTGTGTGCGTGTATTTATCACTTACGTTGATGCCGTATTTTTAGGCTGCAGTGTGACGCAGGACTTAAAAGAAGCAAAGGCATGCTTAATTCCTATTCGTTGTAAATGCCTGTGTTTGTAATAACTGTATGTCATGCCTAATTGTTTTATTAGGAGGAAATGACATAAAGATCAGTGTGACGAATGAGTTTGCGGAATCCACTGTCAATGTTGTGGCGAGCAAGAAGATTCAGCCGTCAATGTATGAACAGCTGAGGGATATGGCTATTGACAACATATGCAGGCAAGTCATTGACAAAATTTAAAATTTCTGTCAAACACTAAATCAAGAATTGTGGCTCTAGTCAAACTATCCACAAGAACTATTTACATTTTATTATAGTGCAAATGTATGATTGACAATCATCACAAACTAAACATGAATACTATGAGCACCAACAAAAGCAAGTATGACATCTGTATATAAGCCTTAATCAGCAACAACGGCTCATTCCGAATGAATGTAATTCCTACATTTTGTATAATCTTCTTGGTTCTTTCGGTAAAGTCACGTAGAATGGAAATAATAAAATAATAAAAATATAACATAATAAAATAATTCTCACGACGTTTCGGCCACAACACAAGCAGCCGTCCTCAGGTGAAGAACAGGTCTATCGAGAAGACAGAGTCTGAATTTCATTCAGACTCTTAATTTCATTCAGACTCTGCCTTCTCGACAGACCTGTTCTTCACCTGAGGACGGCTGCTTGCGTTGTGGCCGAAACGTCGTGAGAATTATTTTATTATGTTTTATTTTAATTATTTTATTATTTCCCTTCTACGTGACTTTACCGAAAGAACCAAGAAGATGAATCCCTGCAGTCACGAAAGCTTTAAATCGAAATTTTGTATAATGTTACGCGTAATGCAATGCAATTTTCAGAGCCCTCAAGGGAGGTCTTATCGAGGAGCCAGTGATTGTGGAGGCGTTTCTTGCTACACTCTCCAACCGTCTCTACACTTCTCAAGACAATGAAAAGTAAGTCTGGTTTATGTGATTGGTATTAATGAAGTAATGTAAATCTAAAAGTATGTATTGCATAATAAGTAATATACAGAGTTCGTTGATGTGGGTTTGCCTCTTTGAGTATGCGGAATTTTCAATGAGAATGTAAAATGATAATGCATTTAATACAGGAATGCCTTACTGAGTCTAAAGACACCTTTTATGAGGCATTGCATTAGGAATTGTATTTATTTCAGGTAATGAGTGTTTGGCATGTGGAAAGGAAATAGGAGTACCTGGAAAAAACCCACACATATAATGGGGTAACACTCGACAATGCTCAGTGTAGATAGTGAAGAATTCATTAATGTACTGCCATATTTTGCCATTCCCAAACTTACAGCACCTGGAATTCCCAGACAGTTTCCAATCCTACTACTAACCAGGCCCAAAACCTGCTTATTAATTCATAGGGATTTTAATGATTTGGTGATGTAGGCGAGTGATGAATGATGATGCTTGATGGTTTTATTTAAAGGAGTGACGATGTGGATAATAATTATGATGTTGATGCTACTGTTGCTGATGATGTATGTTGAAAATTATGGCTGATTTAAGGTGTTGATAAATAATTTGTTAGCGATGCAGATTTTGGTGTTGGTCGCAGGGCTCATGATGTTGGATACTGATGTTGGTACTGATAATGGACGAGATTCTTATTCTTTAATAATAAAACAAGAAATTAGCATGGGAAAATCTGCATTGTTACAAAGTGCTTTGTGTCTGTTGGTGGTGTTTAGAGATGGCCAGCTGATTCACGAGCACACAATCCGCGCCTTGGGGCACATCGCTGTGTCTTTGCGTGACACCCCACGCACAATGGAATCCATCTTGCAGATTCTCCAGCAGAAGTTCTGCCAGCCGCCCTCTCCCCTTGATGTCCTCATCATTGACCAGCTGGGGTGCATGGTTATTACTGGCCCTGTGAGTGTCTATATCTCTAATTTCATCCATGTAATTAATTTGTGGAATTGGGTTGGATTTAATCTACATTTGTGATATATGTCAATTTTTAGAACTCATGTGAAAGCTATATTACCTCGTGCTAATCGGAGGTGTGGGAAACATGTACACAAGTTAATGGCTTCAGCTCTTCACAGTGTAAATGACAGTTAATTGGATGATGAAAGTTGTATCAACTTTCGTGTGTATTATGCTATTAATATGTGTAGTGGATACATTCACACTTAATGTTTGGCTTTAACTGAGTTTATTTCACTCCTGAGACAAAGAATAATTTATTTATTTTAAACTCGATTATTTTTTTATTGCACACCGATCAGATGCTTAAACCCATTTTTTGTTTATTTATATTTCAGCAACACATCTACCAGGAAGTACTGAATCTTTTTCAACAGATCAGTGTAAAGGCCAGCTCTGTTGTTTATTCACAAGCCAAGGATATGAGAGACCATGGCTACAGGTTGGTGTACCACTCTTAAGTGACGTTTTGCAGCCGGAGGTCATGCTGGTATCGCTTTTTGGAACATTGATATTATTTTACGACAATGGTTTTGACCGTCAAGTGGACCAGTGGCACAATGGTTAGCGCTTTGCGCTCCAAACCTGGCGAACTAAGTTCGATTTCCAGGCATGGTTAACGTCGGTGGCGAATTATATCTGGACCAATTCTGGGCCTCTTTGCACCAACTCCCACTGGCCAGTATCATGAAGTATGATCAAATAACACCCAACATGGGGAGGCCTTAATCCATTTGTGGATTGACATAGGACTATAAGTCATAATATAAACCATCAGAGCACCATTTTGAAAAAAATGTGTTGTACTGTCGTTGCTGTGTATTTCGATTTCATGCTTAATCTGTCATTGTTCCTGGTCATATCATGCTTAATGTATAGTCAATATTGACCCCCATTTAAGAGTTTTGGTGTGCACACAATAGCTACAATAATAGAAATTCCCTGTTGGTAGCAATTATAAGTTTATTCAAAGTATTCTCCCAAGTGATTTAATGAAAGGTTACGATTAATTTCAGGAATCTACTATTTTTAGACATTGCGTTGAATTTAGCGGCCACATCAGCCCTCGGCACGTAACACATCCGAATCTTTACATTCACTGTGTGCTTACGAATCAATATGAATCAGTATGAATCCATGCATCGTTACAACACGCCTGGTTAATAGGTAAAGTGTGTGTGTGTGTTTTTTAACAAGGCATTGTTCTGTGGCGGTCATCAATGCACTGGCAAACATCGCGGCCAACCTGCAGGGGGAGCAGCTGGTCGATGAGCTGCTGGTCAATCTCTTGGAGCTTTTTGTGCAGCTGGGCCTGGAAGGAAAGCGTGCGAGCGAGAGGGCCAGCGAGAAAGGCCCTGCCCTAAAGGTACCACCAACAGCGGTGTATCTATAAAATACACAGGCGGTACATTTGCTCCAGTGCCCACTCTCCTACTATTTACATTTTTTTTATTTTACCAGGTAAGGCCCACTCGGCTATATAGTTATTTTTTCCGAAGCAACCTGGCCACAAATCATAGCTCAGTGGAGTGGCTTATCACGTGGAAATGTAGAGCAGCCAAATACTCGTAATGCACGTTTATTCCAAATTGTGGAAAGAAAAACCAGAGGACCCATAGAAAAATCGATGCGACCATGGGGAGAACATACAAACTCAAAATATACAGGTGTCAGGGTCGGGCTCGAATCCACGACCTCCTGTATACCACGCAAGGTAGTTAACATCTCGGGGAGGGGCCCAAGTTCCAGGCAATGAAACATGGGGAAAGGTGGAAAGGAGGGGGGAGGGCTTTATTTAATTCCTGGCACCATTGCCCATGCCAGCCACACTTACACCACTGACCGCCGGTACACATCCCCAAATGGCAATGCCAGCATGGGCCTTGGGTGGTTACAGCAACACGTGGAGGAACACATGATTTCTTTTCACGTCTTAGGTTTTTTTTAATGGGTTGCATTAAAACGCGATGGAGCAGTTGTGGCACAGTTGTTTGCACACCGTGGTATGAACCGGGTGACCTGAGTTCAATTCCCAGTCGTGGCTAACACCAGTGGCCGGTAATATCTTAACGAGTCCTAGACCCCTCTCCCTTCACCTACCTGTACTGGCTATCGTACAGAAGTATGGTCAAACAAACCCCATAACCGACATGGCTATGGGGAGGCCTTCAAATATGTTTTTTATGAGTACAACATGTGATCAAAACTCGCATTGCAAACAATTATAGATTTGTGATATTAATTGATACTGATATATAGTTAAATCATAACTTCAAATTACGGCAAAACATGTTTACATTAATACCGTTTCATATATAGCATTTTCAATCCTTCCATGCCATTGTGGGATGTTAAGTTATGATTTGCTGTCACGTGATATGGTTTTCAAAGATAAATGCTCTTGTTTTTATTAACAAAAGAGCCTTCGCGAACCATGCTACAGAAGAGAAAATGCTAAATATAAAAAAGTAATACTCTTGTTATATCATCATCAGCCATGATCTATCTGCTGCAGGATGAAGGCCTTCCTCAACCCATTGCCATGGATTCATGACTCCATATCATTAAATATAGCGTTAAAATATGTCATTATGTTTTGTTGTGTTTTATTGTTTATACGTTTAATTGAAATGCTGAAGGTTAATCATTTTAAAGTGTACATTTTAACCATAGGGTTATGAATGTGTTTGAGGCAAAGTGGGCAGCTGGTTAAAATGTAACTCGGTATTATTTAAAAGGCCAGTAACTCTGCAAGAGATAAGTTTGTTTGTGACATTCCATGTGATAATGTTTCAAACAAAAATGAGATAACAAGGACCAAAGTGCATTTTTCATGATAAGGCTGTAAATCAATCTATAATTGTCATTTTTACAACGTTTGTCTGTAGTTAAAATGTGGTTGATCCTTTTTTATAGTTGATATGCTTTTCGTAATAGGATATTGTTGTTGAAGTGATCGCATATGAGTAGAATATACTATTCAACTTCAATACAAAATATGAACTGGTGTTACCTATGCTGAGAAGAAGTTAAATTAATAGGGAGGAAATATGTTTAAAATTAAATACTTGTAGATTTTCGATGTTTTAGTTTGTTGCTTTTTTAGAATCAAGCTTTTATTTGCATCCACTTGTAAATGCAATAAAATATATATAATCATAAATTCTAAATTAATTTGTTCACAATTGTTTCTAGAAGCCTCAAGCATTAACGTTTGCCAAATGGGAAATAAATGTTTACTAATAATGAACGTGGTTGTTTACAGGCCTCAAGCAGCGCTGGAAATTTGGGAGTACTAATTCCAGTAATTGCTGTGGTAAGTACTAACATCTAATTCTTTATTATTAAATTATTGAAGTATATATTAATTTAATTATCTCTACGACATCATAAAGATATTTCATGGAGAAATGGAATGGGATTATCATAACGAACAATAAGATAATTTGTTACGACACTATTCTTTGCAAAGCATCATGGGAGACATTGACAGCATCTGACTCACCACAGGACACTTTTATGTCATACTCTTAGTTTTTTCGGTAAAGTCACGTAGGTAAAAAAATGAAATTAAAATGATTTTTTTACCTATGTGACTTTACCGAAAAAACTAAGAGAATGGATCCTTGCAGTCACGAAAGCTTCAAATCTAGAACTTTAATGTCAGTTTGGTCTGTATAATAAAACCCCAGATTGATTAAGTTAAATAAACATAGTACATTATTTTAATGAAATTCAAAGATGATTTTATTTCACATTTAATGCAATACCACTGCCTAAAGGTAAATTAAATGCTTAATATACTGGATAAAAGTGAGATGGCATGGGTGTGGTTTAAACTAATCCTCACCATGCGATACCTCTTAAGTGCTGCTGTCTGACATCCTGTCTTGTTTCTCAAATAGCTCTTACAAAGTTCTTGTTTTATAGATTCAGCAGAGCTTTCCTTGTAAATAATGTTGTTTGGTTTGGCTCACTTGTAAAATGACATTGAAAATCCATCATGCGTTCTCTGCACTTTTTAAATCCTTTATATTAAGTTCACTTGCTTGCTTGCGCGCTTACGACCGTTCAAATCTTTCGGTCGTTTTTTAACCCACTTCCCGTTATCCAATCGAGTTGACATTTTGCACACAGACTCGTTGTGCGTGACAATTTATTTTCGTGAAATTTTTTTTCCTAAATTTTACACTTTTTAGGAAAAAATTAATTATATTTAATTACCAATTGCTTAATGGTGGCAGGCAATCATCTGACCCATAGGTGGCAGCCATCTCAAGCCAGAGGACGAGAGGACTCTAGCCGCCACGCATATAAAGGATTTATAGTGAAAAACTTTGTTTTTACGGGTTAACTTTTTTAGCCCTTACCTATACGTGCATACTTTTGTTTTTTATTAAACCTTGTTCAGTTCTTAGCTGGGTTGGACACCTGGCCCAAGAAAAGCACACTCATAGTGTGATGCTCGTAGACAATGAAAACAAATGGGCGGTCAGCAACGAAGCGGTTGTGGGATGTGAGCGGCGTGAAGCCAACTGTAGTGACGGCCGCTGCTTCGCTCCCCTCCTCGTCAATCTTTATGAAGCCCTGGTGCTGGAACTGGTGTCAAAAAGAAAAATGCACAGCTTAGCACCCTCTAAATGAGCGCAATGTAATGTTACGTATCTTTCATGAAAGTTACATGTTTTTTTGTTGTTCATATATACGTCCGATTAGCATGGTTGGTTACGTACGGTGCGAAAGAAGTTCAACATACATATACACACACGTATGGCACTGTGGTCAATCCAGTGCCAGATGAGAGCCTCCCCAAGCCGTGCGAGTTATGGGGGGTAATTTGCTCACATTTCCCCATACTGTTCAGTGCGTGTTGGTGAGAGTGTGCAACATAGATTAGGCATAGTATAGTACATCAAAGGATTTTGCTGTAACACCCTCAGCTCACAATGTGGTTAGTCCCACAGCAACCTATAATACCGGTTTTATGAAGGCGGTCACCAATCTAAGCCCTATCCAGGCTCAACCATGGTTGTCATCTGAGATCTGACTAGATCAGGCACATTCCAGGTAATTTGGCCAGAAACGTACTTGGACTCATATCTGCTATTTAGGTAAGAGCACCATACCGAGCTAACTTGCACATCCTTGGCACCAGTCATCCCAGACAGGTCTGCATTGGCTTGGAACAACTCGGTCACTCCCATCTCTTTCAAGTTATTTTTGAGATCGTACTTCTGCTGCAAGTTGAATTTGGGAATGATGACATCGCGTGTTCTGCAAACAACCAAAGAAATAGTACATTGAGTACTCTGTTTGCTTTTTAAATCCTTTATATTAAGTTCGCTTGCTTGCTTGCTTGCGTGCTTGCGTGCTTGCTTGCTTGCTTACGACCGTGCAAATCTTTCGGTCGTTTTTTAACCCACTTCCCGTGATCCAATTGAGCTGACATTTTGCACACAGACTCGTTGTGCGAGACAATTAATGTTCGTGAAAACATTTTTCCAAAATTTTACACTGTTTAGGGAAAACAAATTAAATATTTTATTACCAATTGCTTAATACTGGCAGACAATCATCTGACCCATAGGTGGCAGCCATCTCAAGCCAGAGGACGAGAGGACTCTAGCCGCCACGCATATAAAGGATTTAGAGTGAAAAACTTAGTTTTTACGGGTTATACTTTTTATAATTTCGTTTGTACATCACAGCCTGGCATCAAGGAATCATTCAGTGTTTGCAGGAAAAAAGCCATAAAAGTACAAAGCATACATTTCATGATGATTTTTTTTCTCTCTAGGCATATATCATATCATTGTGATTAAAGAAGAAAGGATTTTTATTGAGCCGGCACAGAATTGAAATCACTTGCTTACCTGTTAGTCATTGCTTGGAGCCACTTCTCTAGGAGATCAAAGGAGAGGGCACGTTCCAGTGTTTTGAGGCCACCCTTCAGCTTGTGTGGTACTGCCAAAATCATGCTCACATTGCCCTGGTAGGCAAGCTGGAGGATATCACAGCCCAGCTCATGGTCCGTGGTAACCAAAAAGCTCGCCTTGGTTTGCATCATTTGAACCTTGACGGACTCTTTGTCGTTCAACCGAAATGACCGCATGGAGGTCTGATGTTTTGAGAACTTAATCTCCCATGGCCCTGGAAAATACAGATTTGAATCATTTTTTTAATGAAAAAATTTCCCAAAGTATATTTTGATGGTTAAGAAAAGTATGTGGGCTTGGGCAGCACACGTCGCTAAAAAGGATTATGGCCAGTGGTAAAGACGTATGTCGGAGTAGCATTCAAAGGAGGGAAAGAACCATGTGGCCAAGAGAATGGCCACCGTGGAGATGGAGCAATGATATCGGGATGTAATGATGCTAGATGGATGTTTGCACTGCATCTGCGAGGGATGGCGATGGCTTGCAAAAGCCTCCATCCTGCAGTCGAAGGATCGTGGCTGATGTTGATCATGATGATACATATGTATGTGGAACTTCTTTCGCGCCGTACGTAGCCAACAAGTGCTAATCGGAGGTGCGGGGGAAGGACAACAAACTAAACACGAAGAGTATTTCGATTTAAAGCTTTCGTAACTGCAGGGATTCATCTTCTTGGTTCTTTCGGTAAAGTCACGTAGAAGGGAAATAATAAAATAATAATAAAACATAATAAAATACAATTCTCACGACGTTTCGGCCTTCCGACAGACCTGTTCTTCACCTGAGGACGGCTGCTTGCGTTGTGGCCGAAACGTCGTGAGAATTGTATTTTATTATGTTTATTTTTATTATTTTATTATTTCCCTTCTACGTGACTTTACCGAAAGAACCAAGAAGACAAAGAGTATTGCTAGGTATTCAAATGTACACTACTGTACCTTTAAAATACACGCTGTTGATGACCAGGAATACGGTGCTCGGATCAATGTTGGTCACCGCATCGGATATTGTCCCCTTGGTGACACTTGACACCCAGTGACTGATACGCTGCACTGTCGCAGGGTCTTTAAAGTCAACAGTGTGAGCCTCTGCAAAGTATGTCTTCCGGAGGCATTGTTGGTAGGATGGCAGCAGAGGCCACCTGCGTTGTAAATATAGGGCACTTGCAGACTTGAGCGTGTAGCCAAAGTTGTGGCGAAAAAGGCGGTGATTCAGCCTGTGAAAGAGCTTGTGCACGGTCGAAATGTTGTACTTGGAGCTAGAATTTACCAGGCTCTGTAAACAAAAACAAATGAACAACATACAGATGTATTTCTTATTAAAAAATTGGATCTTTTTATATTAAAAAATTGTATATTAGTGATGAGTACGCTCGCACGGCTGAGGCTCTGGCTGACGTTGAATCTTCATCTAATTGCCATTGTGTTATGCCACCCAATATCTGGTGGTATATAAATCTCTGAGTAAATGAGATACTAATATTAAGATAAAATATCAATAATGTACATCGAGTCATGTAAAATAAATAGTATCTCTGGTATGCTGTAGAAACTCGTGTAAGCTCTCGAATGGACTGCTTGTGCAAGCTTATGTTTATGTTTAAATCTTGCCTCATGTCACTAAAATCTATTGTTATTGTTCATTTTGTTGAACGTCGTCATTGATGTGTAGCCTTCACCAATGTGCTGGGTAACATTTCACTTTACCTCGAACCCTAAGGCTCTGTAGATTTCTTCATGTGTGCCTCCATTTGCTCCGAGCGATATCATGCCCAAGGTAGAAGAGATGCCCAGAGGAGCCAGAAGGAGGTTCTCCCCAGGTGGAGTGGACTCGCTTACGGATCGGTACAGATTGAATGCGAAGTCGCTGTTGACAATGGAGAGTCGCTGGATACGAGTTTTCCCCTGGAATCTTCTCAGGAATAACTTTTTATTGAATGATGCATCCACTAGCTGTGGGATATTAAGTAAGACTTCAGAGATGTTCACATGTTAGCACGGTTGGCTACATACAGTGCGAAATAACTTCAACATGCATACATATATATTCTCGGGTCTTTTGGTAAAGTCACGTAGATAGGTTCACATGCATGCAGATATTTCCCTTATGACATTTTAGGACGTGGGAATCTATACGTATAGACAGTTCTGGGTATGCAACTTATAATTGTGTTCTCTAAGGGCTAGGAAACTGAAATATGATGCAAATATAGTCCAGTGTATGCTTTTAACTATTAAAAAAATATGTTTCACTTTGAACCCCCAAATATTACAGGAGGTTGATTGGTTTCACTCAACTAAAGTTATTAAAATGCTTCAAGTCTCATACTAAGCACTTAGACGAATATGGTGCTCATCACTGAACCAATTAATAACGACTCCCATCACGTGTGACGATGCCAATAGAGAAATGGGTATGTAATCATAAAGTTTTACTCGCTGGTAAATCATGGAACTTTTTTTATTAAAAGTCTCCATTATTAAATATTTGCCAATTTTGTATAAAAAAATGTATAGTCAAATTGAAACCTTTTATGTTATCCAAATGTAAATAGTTGCAAATGAATCATGTGGATTAACTGCCGCTTTTTTTTATGAAAATGAATTGGTGTGGCAGATTTTTTTCATCATTCATACATTTCCTAGATGGTTAGCTATTCTTTGAATTAATTTAGTGCTGCAGTGGGAAGCGTGCATCATCAGAAAGTGTCTATCGACATACGTCTTTAATTTGAGTACTAAAACTCAACGTGAAATGTAATATATCTTCAAACCAACTTTTTCTGCATTAACTGTCACGCCGGTGGAGCCATCTTCATTTATGTCATCGATTTCGTCTGGGTAGTCCTCATCTTCATTCAGCAGCTTGTCAAAATCGATGTAGTCTTCAATAGAATCCTCATCTGTGAAACCGTCGAGGTCCAAAGCTAGTGTGTCATCCATATAGGAATCTGAGGGTTTGTTTGGGTACCTGCAATGTAATATTATGCCAACGCACTTAGACAAAAGCCCATCACAACATCACTTGGAATGCAACGGCTCTATTACATGTCGGAAGTGAAACAGGATTAATCTCGTTTTGTGCTTGGATTTGTGACCGCCACGCATTAAACAATTGTTATAGACTGCTACAGGGGCTGCATTGTTTGCAGAGGGCAGTGCAGCAAAATATGCTGTTGTACTATACTATGTTCCAATGTAAGTGCTCCCTGCTTTCACCAACTTAGTGACCAGCTTGGTGAAATTTGGTCAAATAACCCACATGGCATGGAAATGCCCTCATCTGCAGTCGATTGCAAAAGAGCTATTTATGTACATTTACTACGACGTGGGCTGTCAAGAGTGTATAAGTAAAAAAAACATGCTTTTGATCATATAATATAATTCAGTATAATTGCAATTTTTTCTCTCTAGGTTTAGCGGTACCCTCTGTGCCAACTCATAACTAGGATCAAGTACACAGGAAGGCAACCATATACACAGGTTTATCGATTTGCTTGCTACTTTTGGTTCTTGAGTTAAATGCGGAATCACAGACAAACAATTGTTTTTCAATCCATCAATAGTTGTATGATAATAAAGTTGCACACATTTCAATATATCAATATTAGTGTGATCATCATTTTTTAAAACATTGTTATTTAGCTATCCGTCAATGCTTGTCTTTCGTGAGAAGTCACAAACAACAAATTACTCCGTGAAATGTTTTTCACTCCAATAGATGTGTAATTTTTAAAGGGCACTTTTTTGCTGATTACTTTTTAGGGGTAATGTGCATCATTTTACTATGATAGTTCTCAGGTTATAAGGAGAATAACACACAACGAATCAAAAGTAATATGAGCTGTGTATCTAAGCAAGATGGACACATTTTATTTTAAGTGTACATTTCACATGGTAGAGCAAATGGATAAGAATAAAGCAGTGGCCGGTATTCTTCGGCAATTACTTTTGCAGCCAGTTAGTTTTGTCTTGAGATGTATAGATGTGTTAAATACTTTAGTCATTTGATTAAAAAAACAAACACATTTGTGTAAATACAATAGTCATTCAAAAAAAGCAATCTTTTATTAACAGATCACATTTAGGATGCTTCTCAGATGTTTCCATTGTTGTGATCACCATTATTGCCTTTGTTTTACACAGCTCTTTTAACATCAAAACAACTGACCTTGAAAAAGATAGCTGTGCATCTTTGTTGACATCAACAGCTGTCTTGGTTTGGTCTTGTCCCTCAACCCATTGTAAGAAGCTCAAAGCAAATATGAGCCCATACAGAAACATGGTGGCAGGGCTTCCTTGTTTGGTTTGAAATTTCTATACTGAGCAATACATTATATATAGCACAACATTTAGGAGTCGTGATACAATCACATTCATGTATTAATATTCGTATTATATTTCATAATCACATCCAGAAATGCATCACTGAGTAAAAATAATTCTTCAGGATTGTCCTGCATTTTTGAATCTTTGACAAATTCTATCTTTTTGAGTATTTTGTGTGGTAAGAAACTGGAGTGTACAAAGAGAAACCGCACGCTTATTTATGAGGTGATACTACAGAAAAGGTCCACACAGACCGGTTCCGAAGCGGCAGTCACAAATCTGCGTGATCCACTGAGTTGCCTCCAAATGGCAGGAACACAGACACGTGCACTGCCATGCCCAACAAATGATTGCAGTGGCAGATTGCAATTATAACAAAAAATATATATCGCTTACGTATTTTGTTATCGTACATATTTTACAAACCTGTCCCATATATGTTGAACTACATACATAGTACGAATATTTTAAAGTTACATTTTTGTACAGCGTTGAAATAGCTTAAGTTAACGCAAAAAAAAACCTGTTGTCATTTGTTTTAACTGCCAAATCTGGTTCGGGCTTTGCCTTGTTTCGACAAATGTTGCTGGAAAACATTCCCCAGAAATGTATTAAACACAACCTCCCTGGTAATTTATTATTCAGTCGTGTTTATGTTACTACGTACTTTGTACGTTTAGTCACTACCATATATCAAATTACAAATGAATAGTGGGCCGTGTTAAAATACCAGTTTAAATATACGGTTGCGTTGGAAGTACGATTTTGAAATATTGTAATAAATGAAATATTCTCACCGTATCAATACTTGGAAACATCCGTAGAGGCAGCAGCCTCTGTCATTGCAGACAGGTAAAACATAATAAATACCGTCACTAGATGTGTGGGTGCCTTTCCTTCAGTTTTTCAGATGATGCACAAATATTTGTCACTGCAGATATGACATTTTGTACCAGGGTCAGCACTTTTTTTTCACAATACCAGCCCGTATGTATCATCGGTCAGCTTTAAAATATGTTTTATGTATTCGGCTCAGCTGCACATATTTACATAGTTTTATAGTGATGGTGTTATGGAAGTGTGTATGTTTTGTATTCCATCAAGAGCAGTAAGTTAACCTTATCCGGTTTTGCAGTTGGAGAAACATACTTGACATTTATGAGTAAATTTGCAATTACATGTATTTCTGGTGATCTAATTTATTAAAAAGCATATTTGAACTTTCATGTATTTAGGTCGATAGGTTAATATGTTGCAGTCAGTGAATATATTTATTAGATGTATATGGATGCGTTGATTCATGGATTTGTTTGTTTTTAAGCCTTTATACTTGTAGAGAATGGCTTTTTTTCGATTTGTATATGTTCTATGTAATGGGTTCATTT
The DNA here is from genome assembly GCF_015708825.2 of Lethenteron reissneri. Taxonomy (NCBI): domain Eukaryota; kingdom Metazoa; phylum Chordata; class Hyperoartia; order Petromyzontiformes; family Petromyzontidae; genus Lethenteron; species Lethenteron reissneri. The sequence goes on from NC_083805.1 coordinate 8,556,969, forward strand.
CACCCCCGAAAACCACGAGTGACTGATTCACTGACCAGGAAAGGTAAAAATGAAATCGAAGTTTTTCACTCAAACGAGAGCACTCCTATTCCTTTTCATAACCCCTGATCCAGAGGGCATCACAATCCTCTGCCATGGATGCCACCAAACACCACAGTTGTTTCTCTCCGCTAAATCCCATAATTGTTGCTAAGTCCATAGTTTATTTCTAAAGTCAGCTATTACAGTATCCTACCACTGTATCTGGCTTAAATAAATATACATGGCAAACATATTTTGATAGCTTGCTCAAACAAATGCTGTTATGAAACATAAGTCAAAACAGCTAATAGACCTATGAACTGTTACCCACAATGCATTATGAGTTTTATATCTGCTAGGCTTTTGCTTGCACTTAATTTCCTATCTGAGGAAACTACTGTCCTCTATCCGATACCACCTTTTGTAATCTCCTCTTCCTGACTACATCTACAACAATTGATTGTGTTGTATATGTAATCCAAACCTAAGTGCTTCGCCCCAGTGCCTTAAACTGCCAACATCTATGGTGCCCGCTTCAAAAATGTAGCTATAAAATCTTAATCATCTACTCCTAGTCTGTCAGTTTCAAATGACCTATTATCATCCGTGAGTGCTGTTTATCCAATTCTTGCTTTTTGTGAATATGTGGTGAAGAACAATATTGAACAAAGTTGGCAACAAAGTATACGTCTGATCAACACCAGTCCTCTTTCAGTTGTGCATGTTCTTAAGTGCCCTCTTGCCTTACAATTAGTGTTATAACAACATAGAAGTTCTCCTGAACTTTTGCTACAAACAAAATCACGTACTTGCTTAAAGTTCACGAAACAAACCAAGGATATTGCATTTCATCTCAGATGTTTTCTTTCACCTGCCTGACTAGATATTGCATTGCTACAACACATATTCTTGGTTCTGTTGGTAAAGTCACGTAGATAGAAAATAAAAATACATTTATTTTTAATTAGAATTTTCTTTTTTATCTACGTGACTTTACCGAAAGAACCAATAATACGAATTCCTGCAGTCACGAAAGTTTAAAGTCAAAATTTGCTACAAAACCTTTCTGCTGTAAATTCACCCTGGTGTTCCCATAAGCACATTTATATTTGCTTATTTGTTCTGCTCCACAAAGCTCTGGTAAGCACCTTTCCTCGTATTCTCAGTAAACATATTCCTTGTCTATCATTTTTCTTATGTAATAGTATTATAGTGGCCTATTTCCAATCCTGAGGAAACTGTTTCTGCATGCTTTACTGCATGTAGCCTCACGAGCGTATGTTGGTCCCCTCCTCATTCAACCATGCAGTAGTTCCTTCTGCCTTCGAAGGTTTAATCTCAATAATCTTATCTCTGAAGTTACTTATTTATCCATTTCTTGAGCATTGCCTGCCTTTTGTAAATTAGTTTTCCTCTCCTGCTTGATGCTTGCTCGGTGATTGAGAGACTCGTGACACACTTAAACCTTATTACCACAAGATAAATTCACACTGCCTACGGATGTACAGTCATACCTCGGGATACGACCGCTTTGGAATACGTCGAATTTGGTATACGTCGTGTTTTGACGAGAAAAAAATGTCTTGGGATACGACGTCTTGCTTGGGAAACGACGTCTTGCTTGGGATACGACGTCTTGGGATACGACATCTTGCTTGGGATACGACGTCTTGCTTGGGATATGGCGTATTGACCTCTTGCTTGGGATACGACATCTTGCTTGGGATACGACGTCTTGCTTGGGATACGACGCGCTTGCTAGAACTTGTATGGGTCGGGATGAGTCACCGCGTCCCCGCGTAGACCCCGTTCACGACTGAAACAAAGCGCCGCTCCTCAGTCTGCCTGTACAGTAGTTTTAATGGAAGGGGACTCTCCTTCCAAAAATAGCATCTCCTCCTCCTCCCCTTCCTCACCACCATCCACGTAGGCTATCAACTCCTCTCAGCAAGGTAAAGTGATGTTAAATTGTATTTTAATTTAAATGCATTTTTATTTATGTATGCATTTTAGTAATAAGTGCCTAATTTGTTTTATACAACCCCATTAATGTATAATATGCCGTATAAAATATCATTTCTTATACTCTGGAACGGATTATTTCCTTTCCCTTTATTTCTTATGGGAAAAATGTGTCTGGTGTCCGTTATTTTCGCTTTAAGTCCTACCTTCTGGAACGCATTAACGATGTATACCGAGGTACCACTGTAATTGTCTATCACCACCTCACGTGAATCTATATCGCCTTACAGACTCCCAAACAACAGCCTTGTGCATATTTTCTTTACTCACTTAATCAAAGGTGCACATGTGGCCAAACCTCCGTCTGGTCTGTGTCGTACTGTTTTAAACCATGTCTTATCAACTGTGGGGCAATGTTCTTGGTTCTTTCGAAAGAACCAAGAAGATGAATCCCTGCAGTCACGAAAGCTTTAAATCGAAATGTGGGGCAATGGTTTTATACTTCTCATTTTATAACCACCTGTGACTTGAGTGGACTGCAGATACTTGTTGATCTTGTCTGTCTGAGCTTGCCTGGAAAATATGTTTAGAAGACATGGTGTGGTGCTTGGTTTCAGGTAGAGCACTGAGCAGCAGCTACTCATTTGCCAATGTATGTGGATGCTATTTTGATTACTGGGTTCCCATCTGTAATTGGCAATGCTATTATCAAATAAGGATCCCTTTTGTGGTTGTCATTAGCTTATGTATAGTAGGCCTATGTTATTTTGGTGATCCCATGATCGCCACTGCGCTATTGGGGATGCCTTTGGCGACTGGAGACTCATCTATAACATTGGTAGTTATATTACACCAGGGATAGCATATCCTTAAACCAAAACCCCTTTAGCCACTACTTTCACACAATGCCTGTACATGATGCTGCCCATCTCCAGTGGATTTTAGGACCCTCCAGTGGCGGACACTCGAAATTCCTATGGTGGAGTCAGCTATCAATCTATATTCACTTCTCACAAAAGTGCTCAGGGCTGAGTTGAATCCTGATCTTGATTTTAACTCACAACCTGATAGGGAGCTGCCTGCTGTTATCTATGTATGTTGAACGTCTTTTGCACTGTACATAGCCAATCGTGCTAATTGGAGGTACGAGGAAAGGACGACAAACTTAACATAAAAAGCAGTTCTAAAGAAACAGCTCCAGTGGCTTTCTAATATCGGAAGAAAGAGCTTTACAGACGGCCGCAGAAGCGTATCTGAAAGCGCGCGATGCAGTGACCGTCTTTGTTCGATGGCTAGCCAAAAGCCGCTGCGAGGGTGGTAGTGTCTGCTTCTTAATGCGGTTAAGGAGGGAATTCAGATGGTATGTTAACGAAACACTAATTTTGAATTGGATAAACATTGGCGATGTAACATCTGAAGTTAATGAAAGTCGTGAGTGGAGTGTTGTAAGAATTATTTTTTGTGATTTTCTGAAATGCATATGCTTTTGAAGACCAACGAAAGCATATGTTACAATTATTTTACTTCGGACATTATGAAAAATAGTTGATTTCTTTTCTTAAAATAAAGTTAACATTATTATGGACGCAATTTTTTTGAATGCTTTTTTATATCTTCTTTTCTGGAGACGTTTTCACATAGACTTGAGAATAAATTAAACTTTTCATCTTAACGGGATTAAAGTAAACGTGTTTAAAGTGCATTATTGTCCCATGGTTTATATGCATTTTCTGCGTAGTAATTTTATGACTGCGTTGGAAAAATCACTTGAAATACTAGTTATTAGTTTATATTCCCAGTAGTTTATTGCACTTGGAATCAAATCCAGGTTATCGCACACTTATCCCCGGGTATTTTAAAGTAAAATAGAGAGTCTGTCCTATAATCATATGCTTACTCTTTGGTTTTTTCGGTAAAGTCACGTAGGTTAAAAAAATAAAAAAATACATTAAATTGTGATTTAATTTAATTGCTTTCTTTTTTTATTGTTGTTGACGGTTTTTTTTTTATCTGGTACATTTGTGTGTGAGCGAACAGATCTAATTAAATTTATTTGTTTTCTTAACCTACGTGACTTTACTGAAAAAAACAAAGAGCATGGATCCTTGCAGTCACGAAAGCATCAAATCTAGAAAAAATCATATGCTTCTTTTAAAAAACTGGTACCTTACAAATATATTTTTAAATTATGTTCTCTGGCCCCACCGTGTTAAATGCAGTCTCTTAAATCCTTCTTATCTCCATCTCTGTGGCCTTTATGTTTGAGTGCTATGAAATAAGAGGCACTGCCTGAAATGGCACCAATTATATAAATGTATATATTTTTTCTGTTCAGGCAGTGTTGTTGTTGTTGACGATTTTTTTTATTATCTGGTACATTTGTGTGTGCAGTAAACAAATTTATTTTGTGACTTTGTTGACAGAAGCCACACATTTTGGGCATGGCTCTACTTTCTGGAGCATATTATAATCGGGAGAATGTGAATTATAAAAGGTTTGAATAATAGTGTGATTTCTGTGCTGTGTAAGAACATGTGTTGTACTATTGAAGACATTAATTCAAAAATGTAACCAGATCTTGACATTCCTTTGTATCAAAACCAAGAAAGCTTGAAATTCAGAATATAAATTTAAGTATCAAATAACGTTTGAAAAAAAACTGCCCTTAAATGTAGTTATTTGGTTAAATTACAATCGTTAAAGAGACCCTAAGTAAGAAACAAAATGTACTTTTCATAGAAAGCAAATTGTTTCTGTGCGCAATATACCAACGTGCTCATAGCTTATACACATTTGAGTTAACTCTTGAGCAATATAAACATTGTAACCATTTTTGAGGCAAGAAACTCACACGAACTTCACTCCATTTGTTATATATTTGCCTTCCCTAATTACATGTTTTTTTATCATTTAGCAAGGTGTGACGTTTTTTAAACATAAACAACATTTTTTAGAATAATAGTTGAATCAGGAGTTAAATACAGTGATAAGCCTTGATATTATTTGGGACGTTGTCATTTTCGTCTATCAAAAAAACAATTTTGCATACACCTTTTCCCAAAGACATTACACTGCTTGCATGCAACGCGTGGTGTCGTATTTCACAGCTAGTGTTACAAATATAATGTGGCATCCGGATCCATGTGTTCATTTAATTTTGTACATAGTCACGCTTGGATAAGAAAGCAAACATCTGCTAATATTGCATTTTTACAGATTAATTGAAAATAATCAAAACAAATCCAGTATATAAAATAATATTTATGACATTTTTGTACCACTTTGAAGATCTTGAGTAAAATAGGGTGTCTGCCAGTTGTATAACATGGAAGAGATCATTTACATGACTGTCAAGTGGAGAATTATGCAGGTACTAAAATGACAGATTGTCTCTTCTAGTACATTTCCTAGATGGTCGTTTACTCCTCGTGTCGAGCTAAAAGAGAGATCCCTCTGCGGCCAAATTGACCCCAACGTCGCTGCGGCACTTTGCGTATACTTAACAAAATGTGAATGCGCATTGTGATTTGTGTACGCCCTTGCCCGGGGGGGGAGGGCTTTGATCGTGCAATCAGTGCCCTGTGGTGGGGGTTTTGTGCAGGCGTTTGCCGTGCCCGCGGCGACGCTTCCCGTGATTGCCCTCCGCACCCTCCTCTTCCTCCTCGACGGCTGCGTCGGTCGGGTCCATGACCCGTCCGAGGAAGAGCACGGTGCCTGTAGACGTGTCACGAATGAGGAAGAGGAAGGGCCGGTCCACTTTGAACACGGGGTAGATGGGATTGGTACGGGAGAGGAAAACGCCGGTCACCGCCGCTGCCTCCGCCCCCTCCTCCGTTAAGTCCATGGTGGCTACGTGGGTGACGGCAGAAACTATCAGGGGCTCCTCGGATATCTTATGGAAGTCCGGTGCCATGAACAGGTCATCCAAACCTGTAAATAGGTTGGGAGAAAGGGGGAATACACAATGTTATTAATACTATTGTTGATAGCTCAAGAACACATCTACATGTGCGGCCGTTTTGTGCAGTGTGTAATATTTGTGCTTGCCTGCATGCTTGGAATGACACTGAGAGACAAAACAAGCAACATGTGGATTAGCGAACAAATGCAAGTTTTTGAAACATTTACATTCAAGAAAAGTAAGTGGCTTTGGCGGCAGGACGCATCTGTACGAGGCATGGTAGCCAGTGGTCGAAACTTAACAACAGAGTGGCAACCAAATCAGGAAACGGCTTAAAGAGTGAAGCCAACGCAGAGATGAAACGATTAAATCAAGCCATGTGCACTTGTTAGAAGTTATTGTTTGCAGCAGGACCATGGGAGATGGTGACAGCTTAAATAGTGGATTGTTCATTTTTTATTATTGTGATCAATAGCATCATCATGGCTGATGATGGTGATGTATGTATGTTGAACTTCTTGCACACTTTACATAGCCAACTGCGCTAATCTGAGGTGCAGTGCTGATATTCTTGATTTGTATTCAGTTACTTTCGAAGTAAAGGAAATTAAATGATCAATACTTAAATGATTTTACATCTAAACTCGTTGCTAATGACTACAGTACGTATAACATTCAGTGGCTCCAAGAGTAAAAATAGTCCACACGATTCTCCTTTTAAGAAGCTGTCAAACAATATCAACATGATATAGTTTGCAAGCCTACTGGCTATCAACAAAGATTAGTTCATGAAGCCATCCATATATACAGACACAATTTCAACCGAGAAGATGGTTATAAACTCAGCAATCATTCGAAATATGTCATCAACCACTTTGGGTCATCACTTGATTTGTGTTTTCTTGTCAACCTCCACCATCAGCAGTGTGGGTGTGTGGAGCGAGGCGCAATGATTGCTTGGAGGCCATTTTGGTGGAGACCCACTGCCGGCACTACATTAACATTAGCTGCCCCGCCCATGCTGCTGACACACTTGGGCTACACCAGAGGTCGCAAACGGATTTTGATTACTTACCCGTACCCGTACCCGGCCGCACCAGGGTCGCAAATGGGTACCCGTACCCGTACCCGGCCGGGTACGGGTACCCGTTCCCTACCCGTACCCGTACCCTACCCGAAATGAGTGACAAACGGTGGCTCACCAGTGACTCACGGCCTACCCGTACCCGGCCGCACCAGGGTCGCAAACGGCTACCCGTACCCGTACCCGGCTGGGTACGGGTAGCCGGGTATCGGGTAGGGTACGGGTATCGGGTACCCGGTTGCGACCTCTGGGCTACACCTATCTCTAAACCTTTATAAACAGTTTGCATTTAGAGGCTAACTCCCCCCTTTTTCCTGATGACGACTGCTTGTGTTGCGATCGAAACGTCGTGGTTTTTGTTTTATTTTTCTATCTACGCGACTTTACTGAAAGAACCAAATATCTTTGGAATTATACCAAATAGGATTATTTCCAAATCCATATCTCACTAGACTTAACCTGCTTTAACATGCTTAAGATGTTTTGGCGTTCACGTATATATTTAACACCATTGGAACCTCATTTGCCAGAAGAAAAAATATGATAATTGTTTTTTTACCCTTTTTATCTGGCAACAAAACTGACAACTTTTTTACATGGAGTCATGTTTGCATAGACCACAATACCTGCAGTCATAATGCAAACATCTGGTCCAACACCATCTGAGACTAGGCTCTAAGGAAAGCTGTCTCGGGTGTGGACCAATCAACTTCAAGGACAGTGCATACATTATCAGAGTTGTGTTTTTTGTTTACATTATGACTGCCGATATTGTGGTCTATGCAAACATGACTCCTTGTAAAAAAAGGCGTCAGTTTTGTTGCCAGATAAAAGGGTAAAAAAACAATTATCATATATTTTTTAGTTTGTTAAGTTGTTCAATCTCAGTGCAGCATTTTTCTAACCAAGGTGGTTGAGTGCAGTTGAAAGGTCCTTTTTCATTTTGAGGCGCAGGCGAGGAAGATAAACTATGCGATTTCCTGATTTCAGCTGTGACTCGGTGAGGTTGAGCAGCAGATCGGAGGACAGACTCTGCTCCAGGGCGGTCAGGTTGGTCGTCACTTCGTCAGGCAGAAATATCAACATGTCTTTGTCACCCTGGAACTCAAGTTGTGCAACCTGAAATCAGAAAAAAACAATGTCCTGTGAATGTTTACAGAATAAAGCTTCACCAAGTCTGAATACTCTAGTTCCAGTGTGTGGCTCGTTTGGGATACTCTTTCAGTTGTTTGAGGTTTTTTCGTTATTATGAAGGTAATATCGCTGAAGTGATAATCTAAAGGCATCAATCAAACTGTTAAGAAAAGTAAACGGGCTTGGGCAGGGCATGTTGCCAGAAAGGATGATGGGCAGATGCTACAAAATAATGATGGAGCATATCTGAGAAGTACATCCACCCAGGAGATGGAGAGATTAAATCTCCTCCTGTGCAGGATTGTAGGTGGATCGTTGCATTGATGAAGGACCATGAGGGATGACAATGGCTTGCAAATACCTTCATCCAGCAGTAGATTGATCGTGGCTGACGAGAAAATTATAGAGCATGGGACGGTGCATAGATAGTTTAGAAACCTACTCATTATTTTTTTTTGCCGATACATATTTAACCTGCCAGTGTGTGAGGTATCACAAGATGACTCTCTACGTGATCCACCAAACACCTCCAAGTACGCATAACCACCTCAGGCATTTATCTTGGTAAAATAATTAAGTTGATTCCAGCCATTGGTTAATCCACCGCTGGAGGAAAGCCTCCCCGTGTCATGTCCCTCATTGTGGTTGTTTGACCATGCTTCACCGAGTGTGTGCGCAGAAACGGATCAGATATTATTTCACACTGACGTTCGCCATGATGGAGACTTGCACTTGGGCCGTAGCACAATGCGCTAACCACTGCATCACTCGGCCCCACCATTTAATCATTATACTTTCATGACATAGATTAAACAAGACATCGCGTAAGCTGAAGTTTCAGTGATTGTTCCTTGGTAGTTTTACACTATTAGTAGTACAGATTCAATTGAATCCTTTCTTGTGTGAAAAGGCTGTCATCGGATGAGGTGATTGGATCGACTGAATCTGTTGGAATGTGAACCAAAATCAGCACATGTTTTGATTGTAAGGTTATGAGTTCGATTCCCATGTGGGGATATTGATTCAGGTTACTTATTTCTGACACTATTAAAAAAAACCTTCCTTCCTTCAACTTTTAACATCAATAATAACGGTGAAAACTACTTAGTTTTAATCCTGAATACACATTTTATAAGAGCACCTTCTCCACATGGGAATGGATCCCAACACCTTGTACAATGAGTGAGAGGTCACCCGACCCCTTACATTACAGCAGAGCTGGCTTTTGGGAGCTTGTTTTAAAATATATTGTACATGTATATACAACCAGGATCTGGTTTTGATGTGGAAAAATCGGACCTGACAACTTGGTTCAGGCCCATTCAGCGCACATGTGGCCAGTGAAATACAATATTACAATAAAATGTACTTATAAAATATCTAAATGTGACTGCATCCCAAATAGCTGTATGCAAAAAAAAACAGAAGAGGACGACATTTATTATTTGTAGCAAATGGAAAAATTAGGGGCAGGGGGGGGCTGTATGAGACATTTTTATAGATGGAAATGATCAGCCAGATTGTATGCCTAAGTTTCAGGCACTTGTTGGCAAACTTGATGCCAGTTTTTCTTTAGGAACACTGGTGGATGTGGTGTCTTTGTCAAGGATTTATTTTTTTGTTTGGCAGTATATTCGGTATATTGAGCCTCTTTGTCATGTACAGAAATGTAAAGTAAATCAAGTGTGGCATTTTAGGTCAATAAAACATTTAGTGATGCAGCTTACTTTGTATGGCAGGTATGGATGACGTCCTGCCTTTACTGGGTATATAGAGTCATACATCATGTCCACCATGGTTTTGTTTTCTTCGTTGATATGGAACCAGACTGGTGATGTATTATCTTTATAGAATTGCTGTTCCCACTTCCCTAAACACATAAATAATCCATAATACAGGGTTTTTTTTAGACATAGCTTCAGTACTTCGTTTTTAAAGTTAATTTCAAATGCCTTCTTACTTGTGAAACTATAATTGCAATGCTATGTTTTCCAATGTATTTATTTTAATGTCCACAGATAAGTTACAGCATTTATATTAACAAATATGCACCGCTATATAAAACATTACAACTGTCATAGAATGCAATATTCTTTCTCATTATTGAACACATTTGCTTGCACGATAAATAGTTGTATTCAATGGTTTAAATAAAGCAAGGTATTTTATGCAGAACATGTAAAAGTGGATGAATAGGAGGCTCATAGACGGCCTCGTGTGTCTCTCTTATACCCTTGAAGTAGATAGCACTCAGGAGTAGCATCCTTAAATTGCTCGGAAGCTCCTGAAGAAAATCTTTGATTTTCCCATCCGTCTTTTCTTCCACCCAACTATTTATTTTTTTTAGGTCTTTTTCTTCAGGACCATGGAGATTTTCTGGTTTTGCATGGTAGTTTTGTTCAACTACATCCAAAAATTCCTTTTTGATTTTAATGTCTGAAAAGAGAACACATTATGTTACTTCACAGATAATCATTCACAGCACATTGTCAATCCACTGCTGAATGAAGGCCTTCTGCATGCCACGTCGGTCAAGATGTATTTTTTAAAATCACATTTCCTCATTCCTAGTCAACGTGGGTAGGTTGATGGGGCTAGGTATTGTGCAGAACCAGTTCAGATATCGCTGACTGTTCACTGTGGCCAGGAATCAAACTCGAACCGCCTGAGCATATATTGCAGTGAGTGTGGTGCATCACCACACCACCTCTACTCTTTGGTTTTTTCGGTAAGTCACGTAGTTAAACCGCACCACCTCTTTGCTTTTTACAGTACAGTACTTTATGCTAGTTTTCGGTCTTGTGTCAATGCACTGCTGCACGAAGGCTTACCCACGCCGATATAACGGTTGAGGGAGTTGTTTGACCATACTTCACAACACTGGTTATTGTGGATTGGTGAAGTGGTTTGGATCGGGAGGGGGGGGGTCCACAACCAATTTGGATATCACCGACCACCAATGTTAGCTGTTGCTAGGACTCAAACTCAGGTTGTCAGTTTCATAGGACAGTGTGCACAACCACTTTACAAATGCTTCTTCATTTTGTGTTACATTTTTGTAATCATATCCCTTGGTCCGTTTTTATCAACACATGGAAAACAAAACATATTTACTTCTTGCTGCAAAGATGCGAGCTGCCATTTTGGACACACTTTTCCCAGAAGTGATTTTCTGGATGAGGTCACAGAATGTGCTGTGCACGTTGGGGTTGCGGAGATGAGAAAAGTAAAGAGTTTTGGAAAGGGCTTGTTCTGTAGCTCCATGAGCCCCTAGAACACAAGACACAATATCCAGTTTACTACCCCAGTCCAACGGTATGATTTAAATATACTTGCATCATTGATATTTTTGACTTTGAATGCAGAATATACAGTACATTTGCGTATACTTACAGCAAAATGTACTTAAACATAATTACTGTTGTTCATATGTATAAAAAATACTTGTACAAGTGGGATAAAAGTTAGTGACGCAGCTGTGATAAGACAGTGGAACACAGATGACGGGCCACGACATGGCTGTAATTTACCCTTCAAATAAGTACATTTTAGCTCAGTAATAGCTAGTCACAGTTATTCAAGATTGAAGTTTAACGTCAACAAATATACAGCCTTTCAATGTCATGGTTTGTCCTGTGATGTATTCGTGGCGGATTTGTCTGAAAAGAGTGCCTGATAACAAATGGTCTGACTTACATTACACTATGCAGTCCATTATTGTCACGGATGGTGCGTTGTTGGATGATCAATGAACATGCGTCAATGTGCTCACAAAAGTAGCAGCACACCATCATTGTTAAGCGAAAGTTGATGCAGAAGCAGCATCGGGCAGTACAGCCCGTAAATGGCAAGTACATCCATTATCTTCTTGGTTCTTTCGGTAAAGTCACGTAGAATTGAAATAATAAAATAATAAAAATAAAACATAATAAAATTATTCTCACGACGTTTCGGCCACAACGCAAGCAGCCATCCTCAGGTGGAAAACAGGTCTGCTTGTGTTGTGGCCGAAACGTCGTGAGAATTATTTTATTATGTTTTATTTTTATTATTTTATTATTTCCATTCTACGTGACTTTACCGAAAGAACCAAGAAGATGAATCCCTGCAGTCACGAAAGCTTTAAATCGAAATTTTACATCCATTATACTGTGCAGTGCGTTGCTATCACGGATGGAGAAACGGTATGTTGTTTAATGATCAGTGAACCTTTCGTATGTGCTTACAAATTAGTTATGCAGCAGTAGTGATAACCAGTGAAGCAGCCCTTACCAGCAGTAAGCATGGCAAGTACCAACGAAGTGGTCAGGGGAGACATGAAGATGTTTTCTCCAGGGCTTTCCTTGCGCAACGGCACGGTACAAATCGAAACCGAAGTTTGCTTGAGACATTGCAAGTCGGGTCATGGCGAATGAAGTCGTGGGTTCTACCATTTGCTGTGGAAAGCCATGTTCCTTTGAAATAAAAAAAGACAAACAATTGACACCAAAGTAGGCGATAACACTCTTCAATAGACTTCATGAATGTGTGGCATAATGTACGATCACCATCGCCATGTGTTTACTGCACGACGCTGTCGCGAGTTACCTTGTGTTTATTTCTTGAGGACGTTGCAGACGTCACCAAGAGAAGTAAAGTCAAAATCGGTAGCATTTTTTTTGAACTGAAGGGCTGGAAAATACAAAATATGGTTTAATACTGCTCAGCTTGTGTACATATTGTCCACAGTTGCATATACAATGCTCGGGGGACTCATTCCCGTTGAATCATTTGAATATGGTTTTACTAAGACATTTTCTTAAATATACATCGTTTATTTAACCAAAAACTAATTACATTTCTATTCTATATACTTTCATCTTACAAACAAAACATACACAGAGAAATACAAATGTAAAGGAAATAAAAAACTACTAAAGTTTGTTAACTGCCACTGTCTACCAATGCAACACGTCAGATTAGTTGAGTCAATGATTAATAAAACACATTCTTACAGTATAACCCAGCAAGGATTTTTGTTCACGTAAAGTAAGACATTTCTTGCATATTTAAATACAATCCCTGCTTTAAGTGTTGGGTTATTTTGTTAGAAGTTAATTGCTTACCTGACTTGTGGAGTAATGAATTTCCTGTGGCCCTGGATCCCACTGTTTTATGCCAGAGATCTTGGGTAAATATTTAGAGGGTCACTGAATAAACGTTTGTGACCTTTCAAAATTGCAGCCTTAAGCAGAATTGGCCTGACTGCTTATTGTGTAAAACACGCAAACGTATGTTTGTTACCTTATATATTACTTCTTTTTATGCTGCTTTTTCATTCAAGGAAAGTGGGGGGGAAAAAATCACTATTGTGGGACAGTGGTTTTTACGGATTTTTTAAGCCATGCTAAGTATTTTTCGTTACCGAAGAATATACAATTCTCTTTTACGAGAGTTCCCGTGTCTTCCATGTCTTTGAATCACAACGAGATGTCACGTTCACACACAAAGTGGTTTTAAGATCCCCAAAAATATCATAAATACCATCTTACTTGGTGTGTGTTGATGAGCTCTGGGAGTCTCAGTGAGGCCCATTTCGTTAACTATGGACAAATGGCTACCGTTTGTGTAAAGACGGAAATACATGTTCCTTTACGATGCAAGCCATCACTTGATCCTCATTTAGCTACTTTTGTTTGACATTAACATCAGCATCATTAGCAGTACTAATTAATCCCAGAACACATTTGATTACATCATGGGTTGTGTACATGATATTGGAGAGTTTACAACATTTTTCGGCATCTACTTTGCTGAGTTATTAAATAACACAAATTCTCGTTTTGTGTTTTTGTGTGTTTTTACAAGCTGACACGAAGGCTCCCTCCGATTAAGGAAGCCAAGCCAAGACTGCACAAGCTCTTCAGAGACTTCTGGTTCTACTGTGTCGTAATGGGCTTTGCTGTACAGGGTTCAGGTAAAATTCAATAACACGTTGTTCATTTGGTTAGTCTTTTTCAAAAAGTTTCCACACATGGCGCATATATAATGAATCACCCTTCCAGCGATATGATGAAATGTCACGATCCAAGGCTGTGGCTCGATTTAAGAATCGTTTACTTTTCACAGTCGAAATTGGGAGTGTTTCTATTTTATATCGTTTGCGTAGTTCTATTCACTCAATTAACCGAAGGATAACACGAGCATGTAATTTACAGAAATCACAAAAGATTAGCATTTCATGGTTTGATCCATCATGGAGAGCAAGAGTAAGAATAGATTTAAAGCGATGATATGCTGCTTCATGCCTATTGCACAATGATCAAAGTCTTTGCTTCGACTTACTGCATGTCTGCATATGTGCAATGAATATAATGTGAATATACCGTTCAGTCAACGAGTTAATTTTAATTTGTTTTACAACCAAAATGATTACTTCATTTTGATACATATACACTGCATACTTCAACGCTCCTAAGCCTATGCTGGCCACCATCACTGACGCACACCGACCCAATTGTGTTGAGGCCCTGTCAAAATAACCCCCACGAACAGCATTGCATAGGGATACCTTTATCCAGTGGTGGTTTGGTATAAGCAATGTACATTGCAATGTACATTGCTTATGATGTCAAATTTCCATAATAATTCTACAATTTAGTTGCATATACCTTCACCGTGATGAATGTAAAGGAATGGAAGATTAACATTAATTATTAAACACGTAAAATAATGATGCTTTGATTTTACATGTGGCGAAATGTATAAATAAGTTGTTCCTCCTTTGATATTACATACCAATACAATACCACTTGTTATTTCACTTTATGGCAGTGCACCCTGAAATGTAACTTGAGTAATCTATTTTTTCAAAATGATATCTGTAGTGTTATTGAAGTCATAATAACAAACTAAAATACAGGATTACCGTTTTCATGTACAGTATTTAAGTTAAGGTCCTTTACATTTGTAATCAAATCTAATTTATTAGCTCTATCGAATGTATATTTTAAAAGTACTGTCATTATTTTATGATGTATTATGCCCCTTAATTTTCAAGAAGGCTCAGTTTTGTTGCATTAATCTGCCAAATATATTAAATATATTCCAGATCAATTAATATGAATACCACGTGAAAAATCACATTTAAAAAATCCTTACAAAAATCTCATGCGTTGAACTGACACATTTAACAATGATCATGTAATCTCGACACCATTTACCTACATTTGCACTCCACTTTAAGAGTAATAAAACATAAAATCTTGACTTAAAGCTTTCGTGACTCAGGATTTCATTTTCTTTTCCTGAAGGCGACCGCTTGTGTTGCGATCGAAACGTCGTAGTTTTTTGTTGTTATTTTTCGTTATTTTCTTTGAACCTATCTACGTGACTTTCCCGAAAGTCCCAAGAGTATAATAAAACATCAGTTGCTTAATTCCCGGTCATGATGTTGTATTTGTTTTCACACTAGGGCTTTGGCCAGAGGAATGGTATGAAGGAGTTTGTGAAATCGCCACCAAGTCTCCGCTTTTGACCTTCCCAAGCGGCGAGCCACTGCGATCGGAGCTGCAGTACAATTCGGCTCTAAAAAATGACACCGTGTCTCCGGTAAGTCGACTCATCGGGATTTAATGGTTGGCGATGCTGGGCGATTGCCCAGGGTGTGCTACTTTTTAAGCTGGTGGTGCCAAAGTGAGAGCTGGGAAAGTTATTGAGGGCCACAAAAAGAGTGATGGAGTATTTTAGAGGTCTCGGAGAGAATTTTGTGAACCCGTCAATATATGAGGGAAGGCAGACATGCGTTGTAGTAACAATCATGTAAGAGCATACTTTATTTTTACACTATTCAGCCTGAGGCTGGTACTGCTACTAAGGGGCACTGGTGCTGTTTGTTCAGTCCAAGAGTAATTATGAATTTGAAGTGATTTAATGTCTGAACTGACCATTGTGGTGAAGTATGGTCAACAAAACCCTATGAGCAACATTGAGTGGGGATGCCTTCATTCAAAGAACTGGAAATAACAAGTGACTGAAGATGAACTTGTTAAAATGAATGTATTTTTTCGTATCTATAGCAATTAGCTTGATATTACATTAATGCACAATAATGAGTCAAGAATTTACACCAAATGGGGATGTAGAGAGGGTAGAATTGTGAAAAATATATATTTCAACATTTGGCTTTTACAATACACGCAGTATTGCTTTTCAATATAGTCTAATGTTAGCATACACATACAATGAGAAACATGTATCATTGTGAAGTATTTATGTTTTCTAGTTGCATTATCCTCACAGCTCACAAAAATGTAGTTAAATCTTGTAGAAATTGTAATTGTTGTCTCCAGCAAACCAACTCACAGTCGCGATGAAGCTGATTCTCGCCTTTTTCCCCGTGTGTCTCCTCCTCTCGCTGGTCTTGCACGACCGTTCGCTTGGGAGTGCTATGTCCCCTACTGGCCACTCGTAGTTTCACCTACAGCACGTAACATATGGCCATTTGGGAGAATCATTGTTCAGATATATTTCTCTCTCTGTATTAATTTGTAAAGAACTGATATTGATTGATGTAGTTGCAAAATAAACTTGCATTGCCGATAGCGGTTTATCGATGCATCAATTCGCCGATTAATATCGTTTCTTAACCCTCATGATTTGTTCATCGAACGGCATTTATAGGAAATTAATGTTTCCCATTTGTTGATGTTGTCTATGATTGTTTCGTGTGACCTTCCAGCCCCGAGGAGCTCCTTAAAATCACTAAAGTGTTGAAGAAAATAATCTGCACAGGAATGAAATCACTACCCGGAATTGTAAAAATGTTTACGAATCATGAAAGGGGGCGAGTCGATTACACCTCCAATTACTTATATTGTCCGCATTTTTGTTTTACCTAGCTGTATGTTGCCTGTGTGCTTCTAGGCGGAACTGACTGAGCTGCGGATGAGCAACACAAACCTTCTGGATCCAATTCAGGAAGTAATTGCGCTCATCAACAAGCTGGATTTCGCCATGTCCACCTACCTGCTGTCTGTGTACCGCCTTGAGAACATGCGGTCAGTTAAACTTTCACGCAACACACAAAACAGCACTAGGCATTTGTACATTATGCAAACACCATGGTCCTCACACCTTTCTTTCTCGTCATATGACAAAGATGACATTGTATAATGTGTGGACATGAGAACATTTTAAGACATTCACACTCACTTAACTGCTACAGTCCAGCACACTTTCTGGGTAATTGTTGATGCTTGTTTGGGACAGCTGTTTATGCTGTTCAAGAGGTGAAGCCAGTTTGGTTCAATCTGCAGTTATGACTGCACTGTGATAAGGGGCCATCCATTTAGTACGTATGCATGGAGGGGGGAGGGGGGGTTAACCAAAATGCGTACGCTTGCGTATGGGGGGTCTACTGACAATGTACGTACGCATAGGAAAAGGGGGAGGGGGGGTGAAGCCTCGATAAAAATGTCTACATTGACCTTCAAATGAGTTAGATAGTCCGGCGGTGGACTCTGTTTGCTTAAACACGTTAATATTATTAATCCTTGATCGTTTCTGCGTGGATTAAATATCGGCCGTTCTTTTGGATTCGGGGGGGGGGGGGGGGGTGCGTACAGGGAGGGGTCAAGTTTTTACAGATTTTTGCGCAAGTACTAAATGGATGGCCCCTAAAGTCTGTGACTTCAGCGTGGGGAGAAAAAAACATGTTTCACAAGTATAAAATTAAATATGAGGCATATGGGACAAATTAAATGTTGATGTGGTTCGACATGTAGTTGGCATACGTGTGACACAGCTGATGCTGCCAATGATGTCATCAAGCACACACCCCCCCCACACACTATTACCTCTCATCCAGCCACACGTGGGAACAGAATTGAATAAGTTATAGTTTTAAATGCGTGTATACATGTAATTTACGTGTCATTTGACACCATGTACACCCTTGAAAAATAGATTGTGTTCATCCCCCTTTCAATTCTTTGTCCTGGTAGAGACAGAGTGTATTGTACGTGCATTTCTACAATGTCACTCCTCACCACTTATCTTGCTCCGTCCACATTTTCTCATTTTCAAAGCAGCATGCAACTTCTCTTTATATGATCTTAATTAAATTGAATATTTCAGAACATTCCACTGTCCCGTTGTCAGACAATGTAATTATAACGATAAGAATGAAATCACGTCTCTTTTAATATATATATTTTTTATATGTAATTACAGGGTGTCACATTCAATGGACCAGGATAGGTTTCAAGTGATGTTCCTTTATCTGGAGGACAGAGCCATCCAAAAGGATAAGGCAGGCAAGTGGTATATGCAGAACACTTCATTATGAACAGTCTAATTTTATGTAACATTCATCTTATTTACCAGTTATCTACTTCAGTGTAATGTTTGCTCCCGGACATTTACTGGAATTAAAATATTGCTTAAGGATGAGGTGAAGCATTTTGATAACATACTCATAGTGCCATCTTGTGGATGCGTTGTTCAAGCGTACGTGGTTTACAATTTTATTTTCTGTTCTTCAGGGATGATGCAGTGTGTGGCCGCTGTAGCAGACCGAGTTTTTGACGTATTCTTGCATGTTATGGCTGAGAAGGTACGTTTGAAATTGTACATACAATTAAGCACTTTTAACATAAAAAAAATTGTTGCCAGACGTTCAGGTATATATGTGTGTGTGTGTTTGTATGACTGAGGACCTGTAGTGGTTAGTGCGCTGCGGTACAAACCTGGCGACCCTAGTTCGATTCCCGCTCATGGTCAACATCAGTGATGAAATCTGAGCCAGTCTTAGGCCTCCCCTATGTCGACCCAGCCTTAAATGAGTACTTGGTGCAATGTGTCTTTGGCTCTCCACTGGGGAGACAAAGCCAGCCAGATGTGATTCTGGCCACATCACCCCCTCGTGTGTCATGTTGACCTTCGTAGGTGATCGCTAGCAGGACTTTCCCCAAGAGTTTTGCATCTGGCTATAACGGTGGTCTTTGTATTTGTTTGTGTGTGCCTATCTGTCTGTGCATGTTTAAAGCCGAAGACAAAGGAAAATGAGCAAGAGTTGGAACGACATGCACAGTTTCTCTTGGTCAACTTTAACCACATCCACAAACGCATTCGGAGAGTATCGGACAAGTATCTTTCTGGGCTGGTAGATAAGTCAGTATCACATTCCTGCAGCATACAGCATTTAAAACATCAACATGAGATTAGCGTCGTAATATGAACATCATGCAATCGTCATGATATCAATTATCGCAGCCACAGCAATTTAAGTTGGATTTTAAATTGAATGTACTGCTTGCAATTATAGCACATTGAAAACAAATTATGACGTTTCAGGTTCCCACATATGCTGTGGAGCGGAACTGTGCTGAAGACCATGCTGGACATTCTGCAGACTCTCTCCCTCTCTCTGAGTGCGGTACGAATTGCAATCGCATAAATACAATCAGATGGCTAAACTTAATAACAGGTGTTTATTTAACTGCACGTGAATTTGTATAGTCTTTTACGTGGATGTGAGGAAGGGCATTTGGGTATTCCCTCCAAGGCTAGACACTAAAACCTACGTTTTAATACTAGATTTGAATCTTTCGTGACTGCAAGGATTCATACTCTTTGTTTTTTCGGTAAAGTCACGTAGGTAAAAAAAAAAAGTAAAACAACTAAATTCAATCCCGACGGTTTCGGGCGCAACACTAACGTTTTTTTTTACCTACGTGACTTTACCAAAGAAACCAAAGAGTACCTACGTTTTAATTTGATCCGTTACAATTATTTGATGAATCGACTCAAAATTGTTATGGAATATTTTGTTGTTGTTGTTCACTCGGACCTCAAAATAGTTTCCTACTCCACATCCTACCTCCCGAAGGTGGGAAGCCCAATATTAGCTCAGCCAGTCCCTGTGTGACACGGCTTATGATGCCAGTGAGATCATTAAGCTGGCCCATTACCTCTCATCCAGCAACACACGTGGGAACAGAACTGAATAAGTGATTGTTTAAAATGCTTGTATACATGTCATTACGTGTCATTTGTCAACATGGGCGCGATTGAAAATTAGATGTTCCATCTCAAGGAATTTTCCAGGTGAAATATGTTAGTAATAAAACATCTAAGGATTCAAACAATGGTTATGTAAAGTTAAGAATTACTTTACTAATCGGATGGATAGCTGTGCTATTATTTTTATAGTTACATGTTGTCTTATGTATTTCCATATAGACCGCTAATTGAAGCCAAACTTTATGTTGCGTGGTGTACTTCCACAGGATCTTCACAAAGACAAGCCCAATTACTCCATCCCCGACACACCATACATCATCACAGTTCCTGACACCTTTGAAGCCAGAGAGGTAATCAATCGTTTGTCTCGTTGTTTGTCTCGTTGTTTAGAATAAAACATGTTGAAAGTGGCACTTCGGGTTTTATTATGATTAGTGACAATAATGGAAGATCAATGAACAAGCGCACTTTTCTATTTTTTTCGTGAAATTCCCAGGTGATTGAAAGATGCATTCACTCTGAGCGAGAATGTCGGTGTTTTCAAGCATAATTAGAAATAGTCTCTTGCATTATAAACGTTAATTTCAAATGGCAACTTGATTCCCTATCTGCCAAGGCAATACATGCATTATATACGAAGTTATTCAGCCATGTACAACGCCAATTGAAATAAACCCAAAGGATGTTGTGTTTTCAGAGCATTGTGCGTGACTTTGCTGCTCGATGCGCTGGCATTTTGCAAGAAGCCATGAAGTGGGCTCCTTCAGTGACCAAATCTCACCTGCAGGTGTGTATCATAACCAGTATCCTTGTGATGTTGACTTTAACTCCCAGCCTCAAGAGAGACTTGTATTTTAAACATATTGCAATGTGTGAAGGATGTAAGCTGACCTGACGAATTCGTCTCTTTGTTTATTTCTTAACGGTTAATATTCCACTGCTGGGGCAAGGCCTCCATCATCAATATCTTCAACTCTGAGTGATCTCTTGCCACCGACTGCATCCATTGCTTTCGTTACAATCTTCTAATCCCACCCTGCCATTTCATTTTGAAATATTTGTCTCCGAATACGCGTTGGATGTAATTTCGAATACTTTTGTCACATATATAGTTAGAAAGGAAAAAAATACCATGTTGATTGTATGCCATTGTACATAATCTTTTGATGTCGTTTTTGCTGTATGATTCCTAAAATTTAGTTTTTTCAAAATTTTCAGGAATATTTGAACAAGCATCAGAATTGGGCTGCAGGACTCACGCAGCACACTGGCCTGGCAATGGCGATCGAAAGCATTCTGCAGTTTGCCGGCTTCAATCGTCAAAATGCCAGCCTCGGAGTGAGTATGCATCGCCTCGTTGAAAATATTCACACTATTTCCGTCACAGTTGTTCCTATCCCCCATTAGCGATTTGATAAATGGTCACAATGCAGGGGTCACGATTTGATTAAAATTTTTTATTCAATTATTGTCTCGTTTTTAACGAGATTGTTTTGTATTTTTCTCATTTGTTCTGTCTCATTTGTTCCGGCTCATTTCCCTCACTTTAACCGCCATGTGACATAACATTTACATATCGTTTGTATAAAATGTCATTAATCGGTTCTTACACACATGATTCGATGCACGTATCATGAGCATGAAGATCGACATTAAACTATTAGTTGTTGCATCATTGCGTGCCTCATTTACACATTCTTTAACGATAATTATTCAACTCCGTCTTATCATTTGTCAAGTCACAACAGCTATGGTGGACAGTAGCTAATCATAACATACCAATAGGAAGCTAAGAATGTTAGGGAGCCTTTTACAACAAAAAAAAATTGAGGGATTTGGTCAATGTAATGAAATTGCACGATCAACATTTTGGCTCCCTGTAACATGAAATAGCTCATTGCATGCTGCACTGACCCATATGCGTTGGCTTTTTTCTGACCACATCCCCTCCCTTTTTCCGCCACGCTGCATACTTTGCCGCATTTAGTCAACTACGTCTCTGTTGCCTCAGGTTTGTTTGTTTTGATCTATGTCCTTTTGCTTGCAAATTGCACATCGGCTCAGCTGAATTTTGCACGCAGGTCAGGTGACGGAAAATGAGCCAACTTTCTCACCGTGATTAGAATTTGACTTCTTTAACTGGGGTGCACTTCATGCTTTTTTATGTTTATCGTTTTGGTCTTAATTATTAAAATAATTTACGTTTCTAACAGCCTTCGATATCTCTAAGGTTAAACAAAATCTGGCATGTGTTTTCCATTCCTTACTCGGTCGTTCATTGATATTCTCAAACTTATTTCTTAATACAGAGCAATTTATTGCATGACCGGCCGGGCTGTGTGAAGAAGGATTACTCCAGTTTCATGGCATCGCTCAATCTCCGCAACAGATATGCAGGGGAGGTAAGGCACGGATTGAAAATGCTGTGCATAATTGATACACTTAAACCAAATTGCTGCATTAAGGAAAGATAGCAACAAAACAATATTATCACTCTAACATGTCAATCATTTTGTTGATTGATATGAATTATGCTTCTGAGTGATATTTAGAAATAGCCCTATTGTTTCTATGAATGATATATTTTGAAGATGCTTTTTTACATTTAATCTTTTGCTTTATACTTCTTTGTTAAATTTATTTTCAGTTATTTAATTGCTTAGACAGAAGCCTTTTAGTAAGACATTATGGATAACATAATAATTCCTGTCTCAGTGGACATTGATTATTTCCTTAACTACCCAATATTTTTTTTTATTTTGTGGCCATAATTTCCTGGCATATAAAATTGTCCAATTCAGAGTTTAGCATAGCACTCAAGTCGGCATAAAAAAATGCCCCTATTTGCCTAAATTTCAACACAGACACATCCCTACTGGGAAAATTCAGTGCTGCATCTGTATATGTTCCTTTCCTTTGGGTTGGTAGGTTTCGGGGATGATGGAGATGTACACCATCATGGGAAGTCAAGGCGACCTCAATCGCCTGCTCATAAAACAACTCAATGATGCTCTGAGCACCAGAAACCCAGAGGCTTACACGCAGGGAATGTTCAAACTCGCCGCTCTGCTCATCAACAGCAAGGGTAACCGGCGTGGTCTCTGTGCTACGTGCACTTTTCATTTGTCATTTGTGCACAATACAAACTAATTTAATCGCGAGCGATTTTAATCCACGTAGTTAGAGGCATTTAAATCATTTACAGATGCCCAAAATATGAATATGGAAATTATATGTGTAAGCATTCACACCCTTTGCGATTCAACTAATTACCATCTGCTGCCCATAATATAGCCCCAGAGCCTACAACACCCTGTTTTGTGCATTATGGTCAACATTGCTTCACTACGCTAAGTCATCACACTGGTCAGTGTGGATTGGTAAAGTCGGAGAGCATCGACTTTGCAACTTATTACAGTTCATCATTGCATGTTACTGTCCTCTGCTGCCCAGAACGTAGTACAGCCTCGCTACAGCCTATGACAACCTGGCATTCACGGATTGTTACCATTCCAAACACTCTCCAGACTCAACCCGGGTTAGCTTCCAAGATCTGATGAGAATGGGCACATTTCGGCTGATTTCGCCATTGGCTACACTTCTGTAAAAGTGACAACTGCAATTCAAATAATGTATACATGTGCAATGAGTGAGGAGGGGGGGGGAGGTTAAGCAAGCCTGAAATAAAACTTGTCAAAGCATACGGGTAGGACTTGAGTGAGACTCAATAATGTGTCGTGCTTTTTGTTGTATCTCAAGAGTGTGATTTGCAGCTGCTCCATCATCTGAGCTGGGCGCCACAAGAGATGTTCACTGATGCTGGCATGGAGGCAGCCATTGCCTGCTGGGAGTGGCTGCTTGCCGCGAAGCCATGCCAGGAAACCAGGGTGTGTCTCGTTGCAAAACAGAAAGTGTGTGTTTTCCCGTACTGTATGAGATGCAAGGATTCTTTATTTAGGGCAACTAGATAGCTGTGAGTTGTTGAGGGTATGACCAATGGACTGTTGATGGATTTACTCTCCTTGCGATCCATGGGATGTTATAAAAAATATACTCCGAAGTGAAATGCATTTTTCTATATTTTTTATGCTTGATTGTCTTCAGTGGACCAGACATATAATCCTCATTACTGTCCAATGCATGTTTCTTCAAGAAATGAAATAAAAAGTTCGGAGTAACCTATTAACCTTCATATTAGTTACTACGGTGCAATGTATAAAAAGTACATTTACATGCCGTCAACTTGTCATTGCAACCGACTGTTGTCTCCTTCAGCAAAAATAGCTCGTCAGCTCTGCCATTGTTACCTGAGTCTCTCTCCTCGCTGTGTTGCTGCGCAGTTCTTGCGGGAGGTCGTGGGTGCTTGGCAGATGACGGTGGAGAAGCGCATGGGACTTTTCTCCCCTGATCAAAAGGAGGCAGACCCTCTGGCTGCCTCGGAGGAGAGCCAGCCATGCCCATGCCCTCCTTGCATCACCCCACACCAGCTGTGGATTGAGGTGTCAATTATTCTTATGCATCTTTGCTATCTCTCGGTGTATCCAAACAAGATGTAGACTTGGCAATCAGATGCATGATAAAGTGGGGTTCTGGGGTGTTGCAGAAGCCACGACATGCTGATCTCAGACTCGCTTATCTTGATTAGTTTTGGCAACAGGCTGGGACACCTACAACATTTAGACATGACTGTTCCTGTAACAAATCAGTCTCTTTGTGTAATTGAACTCCAATTAAATCGGTTATCACTTTCTGTTATTCATCACGAAGTATTTGCATTCAGTGTGTGATTGCCACGGAATCTGAATGCCCGTTACAAACCACAGTTGAGAAAAATATAGTCGGATAAAAAAGAAAACTAAACAATGACACGTAACAGAGCAGCAAGTGAAGGACATCCCAGACACGTGGATAAACAGTGATTCATACACATGCACGCAAGGGCAACAGACAGCCGTGATAGATTGCCTTGCACAGTAAATGTATCACAAAGCATGTATATCATAATTTCCATTAAGAGATTGGTGCCCATAACACATGGGTATGACAGTGATATAATGTCATTGTCATATATCATCGAATAATCATCAGCTTTTACGTCATCTTTACTTCCGTATTTTATAAACATGATCATGCAGTATTTATGGTATATTTAGATAAATTACGTTTCAAAGTTCATTTAAATTCGTGAATAATGAAGAGCTGCTTTAGTATAAATAATGTAATAAATACAACCAACAGGCAGCAGTGAGACACAGGCACAGGTGTAGACCGGTCTCATCCTTTATTAGGAATCATCAGTATAATACAGTAATTAATGCCTGTTGGTTGATAACGTTTTCTCAATTTATCGATGGTGATCTATCGATGACACAATTACCAGAATGCAGTTCTTCTGAACAGGTGGTTTCCTGTATAAGTCCAAGAGCTATTTGTACACACAGTGCAAATTTGCTGAGTCATTGAAACCCTTTGATTTCCGGCGTCCACGAGCTTTTCTGTTGCGATGCGTTCTCTCGTCATTTACATGTTTTGAACCCGCTTGTTGATTTCCACTTATTTGTGTCATTGCGTTGTTTTTACCTCTCGCAGTTTTTGATGCAGCGGTTTGAGATCGCAAAGTACTGCAGTGCCGACCAGGTGGAGATCTTCTCCAGTGTCCTGCAGCGCTCCCTGTCTCTCACCGTGGGAGGGCCCGACAGTGGTATCAACCGACACGTGGCTGCCATCGGCCCACGCTTCAAGTCAGTTTTCGTTTAATTACCTTAAACACGTCAGTCGCACTTGAGGACACCCGAGTTTAATGCATGGCATAATAGTATACTCTCCATCTGCTCTAGTCCTGAATACCTCCAAAACCAAGGTGCTATGCTTCTCACCAGGACTAAAGCAGGAAGTTATTTTTCCCCAATTGCATTCCTTAAATAATTATCAAATAGAGCAAGTCAAGGTCTATAAGTATATTGGGGTCATCTTTGATTCAAAACTGAAGTTTCAAGATCGCATTGATTATATTGGTAAAAAGACAAAAATTTAAATTGGTTTTCTGTATCGACACACGCATTGCTTCCCCCCTATGTTCCGTTTTTAATTGATAAAAGCTACCATACTTCCTCTACTTGAGGGGGAGGGGAGGCCAAAAATTTCTCGTCCACATCAATTCCATACACCCAGCCATCAGATTCACCATGGAAGTCGAAAAAGATGGCAAGCTACCCTTTTTGGATGTCCTAATTAAAAGGAGACCAGATGGTTCAATGAGCCACTCTGTCTACAGGAAAGCCACCCATACGGATGCTTACCTAAAACCGGATTCCCACCACCATCCATCCCAGAAGAATTCCCTCATCAAGACTCTATACCATAGAGCCCAATGCATTTCCGACCAGGAACACATTGCCAGTGAACTAAAACACGTACGCCAAGCTCTTAATGCTAATGGTTACTCTGACTACACAATCCGCAAGGCCATCACTCCAACCATCAAGAAGGATCCTGTTGAGGAGCCTTTCAAGACCATCACCTTACCCTACATTGCTGGGGTCACAAAAAAGATCTCCAAAATCCTGATTAAACACAAGATCCAGGTCCGATTCAACACAGTACATACAATTCGTGATCTGGTCCCGTCTGTAAAACATGTGGTTCCAGACATACAGTACCCTGGCGTCTACAAACTAAGTTGCCTCTGTGGTAGCAGTTACATTGGAGAAACCAAACGACATGTCTCGGACCGCATCCTTGAACATAAAGCAGACCTGAAATACGGTAGGACAAACACCTCAGCCGTGGCAGATCACTGTTACAATTCAGTGGGCTCACATGACATTGACTTCTTCAAGACAGAGGTTCTCTGCAAGCCATCTGGCTATCATGAGAGATTCGTTCATGAGGCGATCCACATATACAAACACAGAGACAATTTCAACCGAGAAGATGGATTCTGGCTTAGCAATTATTGGAAGGACGTAATAAACCATTTCGGATCCTAACTGATTGTGTTCAGGTTTACGGTAACCGCGTTCCACTCACTGGCATTGTATTCTCCGCAGGGAATGGATTCTTTGCTCTGCTACTCTCCCATTCTCATATTTCGTTGCTGCCTCTTAGTATCTTTCACACGACGGTCAATGATACAGTGTATAATAACAAATAGTATAACATTTATATGCTCAATACAATGTACAAGGTATTATATATTATCGTAATTGTATAGTGAATATATAGCAGTGTGATATACATTAGGGCGGGTAGAATAATACATAGTGTAATATAACAATGTATAAGGTATAGGGTGGTGTATAGTAATACAGTATATAATTTAATGTTGGGTTTGTCTATGGCAGCATATAGTACGGTTGAGACCTGTTTGATGTAAGGGAAAAAAGTTTAGCTGGAAGAATATTATATTTTTTGCGACATAGAATTGTAATGTATTACTTACTGTTAGTAGCTCAGCTTATTGGAGAGTATATTTAGTATACTGATGATACTATGAAGTTTATACTTTAGTTTTTTACGTGGTTGCTTGGTTGCTGCAGCTGCATACTATTCACATTCCTTCCTTTTGTTGGTGTTGCTCCTGCCCCTGCCCCCTCCCTTTGATGCTGCTAATCCTGCGTAATGCATGGGCATAATATGACTTTGAAAACCCCCCGCCCACCTCCCACGCATTCACAATTAGCACTATTCGCATTCCTGCATTTCCCATAAATATGCTAAATTCCTCTTCAAATGCAAATTATTTTGTCAAGGCTCTCTTCCTCCTCCCTCACAGCTTAAATAGACACTCCAAGCCTAAGACGTGTCATTTAGACTCTGTCTTATCGACAGACATGTTCTTCACCTGAGGACGGCTGCTTGCGTTGTGGCCGAAACGTCGTGAGAATTATTTTATTGTTTTATTTTTATTATTTTATTACTTCCCTTCTACGTGACTTTACCGAATAAACCAAGAAGATGAATCCCTGCAGTCACGAAAGCTTTAAATCGAAATTTACTGTAACATTGTATATAAATCAGCCCCCAGTACTGTACTGAAGAAGCTTGACGTAATTTATCACTCGGCCTTAAGATTTGCATTAAACTGCCCATATAGGACCCACCACTGCGATCTCTACATTGGGTCAAACTTAACATCTCTTAATGATCGACGGCTTGTGCATCAGATCTTGTTTATTCGCGATGTACTTACAAAAAAATCAGCATACTACCTGCTGGATCTCCTCACTGTTTCAAAAAACAAATGTGACCTAAGGTCTTCGCTCATTTACCAGCATTATATTCCTTATTGCCGTACAAATACTAGAGGAAGGGCCTTTGCTGTTGATGCCCCCAGGGTATGGAATGCTATCACCAATAAACTGCAACTTGGATTATTACCTGTGAGATCTTCACTCAAAACTGCTCTTGAGGAGCTGTACACCCCTAGCTGCCACTGCTGTGCAGAAGGGACCAAAATCAAATGCATCACTCTGGATGAACCGCTCCAAAGTATGATCTTGAGTTTTGATTTAGTGTGCTGATCTTTAAAGGTGCATTGAAAAATTGTAATACTCCTGCAGATACTCCTGCTGTTATGGAGTCACTCATGCTGCCAGCTATGGCTGCAAAGTTTGGTCGTACATGTTATGTATATCGTTTATTGTTAAATTTGAATCACAGTTCCTATGATCACTGTTACTTTGTTTTTATAGCTTTATTTTGGTGATTTTGAAAACGTATGGTTTAGCCATGTTTTTTGAAGTACAGAGTACGCTTGATAACTTTAATCTAAATTGTTTTATGGTTGTTATTGTTTTACTTGTATCCCACTGGGATTCTTGCACACAGCATTGATATACGGTGTTTTTTTTTCATTTTTTTCCTGGATTTTTATGTTGAGCGTAGTCACTTTAAGATGTTCTTTGTTCATGTTTTTGTTTGTTGCGGTTGCACCCGAGTCAAGAGCCGCATGGCTCACAGGGCTATACCTAATAAATGAAATGAAATGAAAATCTGCAACTCCGTCTCCATTGTAAGAGATGGCAATGGATTTATCATGGCTGATGGTGAAGATGAAGATTGTTATCAAAGTACTGAAATATTCCACAGCAGCACTAGATTACTTTGTCTTGATTTTCTGGGTCAGTTGTAAAATAAAAATTCATTCAGGTGGCAATTTTGACACTTTACAGTAAGAAAATTCTTATAATATTCAAAGTTACAACGAGTCATGTTCCTCGTCAACGGCATGGTTTTATCTGTCTGACGCTGTCATGTGAATCTCGTGCAATTCTTTGTTACGTATTACCTTCATGGTTTAATGACTAAGTGTGTGCATTTGTGGCTATCTTTTGCAGGCTTCTCTCTCTGGGCCTGTCAATGCTGCATGCGGATGTGTTGACCAGTGCCACTGGCAGGAACGTACTACGGGAGAAGGTCTACTCCACAGCGTTTGATTATTTCAGGTGAGTTGCAAAGCACTTTCCGGTCCTGTTTACACTTGTCCAGATGGTTCTGATGAGTAAAGCAAATACATTGCCATGAGTTCACATTGGTAAAACTGACATACTGTAATTTTGTTTCATTATCAAAAGACATGCATGCGAGCCCAATTGAAATTGTATTTTACATAGCAATACAATACGACACAGTACAACACATTTCGATAGATGTCGCTGTAACATACGTATTTTATTTCACTTCGCATCCTAAGTAAAGGTGGGTAGTATTTACCAAGTACATTGATTGCTGATCCGTTTAAGAAAAAGGTGTTCATCAAACGAATCGGCCCTACTTATTACGTATCTCATAGTCGAATACCACGATATACAACTTATCTTGTTTTGTTCTGCTCAGTGTTGCACCCAAGTTCCCAACACAGACCACCAAGGCTCTACGCGAGGACATCAGTGTGATGGTCAAGTTCTGGATGGCTATGTATTCTGACAAGAAATACTTGAATGCCAACCAGTTGGTACCACCTGGTGAGTTGGATCTCTACATAACTATAATTCATCTTCTTGGTTCTTCCGGTAAAGTCACGTAGAAGGGAAATAATAAAAATAAAACATAATAAAATAATTCTCACGACGTTCTCAGGTTATTTGCCTTCTACGTGACTTTACCGAAAGAACCAAGAAGTTGAATCCCTGCAGTCACGAAAGCTTTAAATCGAAATATAACTATAATTGATAACTATGAAGCCTCGAGGACTGATTGGAAGGAATTAATCTGAGTGTAATTGGACTAATTTTACATCAAAAGTAAATTAGTAGAGGAATAATGATTTCCGACAAGGTAAGCTGAGCACAGATCATGTTTAAATGGAAAAATTATGTTATTTATATGAGGCCACACTGATAGTAATTGTTGACCGAACTGCAATAGATTAAATTTCCATGTAGCTGTGTGTCTTTTGCTGCTTTATATATTGTTAATTCACACTTAACTTGATGTTATTAATTATTGATACATTTTTCATGTTTTCAGGCTGAAGCATTTCATCCTTTCTTTTGTGTTTGTTTTAATTGTTTTGCTGTCGTGTACCTTGCTCATACTTCCACGAGAATGCAGTAATGTCCATCAAATTTTACTAACTAGCTCTAAAGTGCAACTAACCCTAGTGCCTTTCTCTCCTGTTGATTGCCATGCTGACCGACACCACCTGACCATGCAGTTCACAGGGAAAGCTCAGACTCAGGTTGTTGCTTCTTCAGCCCAACCTGTGTCTCTTCAACCTCTTCTGGGCCTCAGAGCATGCAAAGCCACTCCTCTGAAGGTTTTAGTCTTTGAAGTGCAACTTCATCCAACCATTGAAACCAGCATGACTTGGCCTGATCATCACTGCTCTAATGCCCCATTACTTTCTTTACCTTTGTGCTATTTGTAAGTTTGCATTCATCACTATTCTACGATGTGGTCTCTTATGATTTGGCCTTGGTAGTGAGCAAGGATCAGGTGTGGTTAGGATCAGGGTTTAGTCCTGGAAATCTTTGACTGCGATCCGTTATCCAGTTCGGAAATGAGTTGGCGATTTCATTGCCTTGATATGCACACATTGTGAGCATCCCATTCTTGGTGAATTCAAGATTCAAGATGTCACATGTTCTGTAATCCTGGCCAGGTTATATATTTATATATTGTTAAATACACATTTGATATAAATTCCTATCTTAATAAAAACTAGTAACAGGTGTTGCAATGTGCCTTTGAAACTCACCGACCTGAAACACTTATATATAAACACAAAAGTATTATTTTGCTTTATTTTACTCAGTTTAATCCGCCTGATGAGAAACTCTCAAAGATATTCCATTTGGTTAAAAGAGTACAGCATCTGTTCCCTGTGAACTGCCATGGTTTGGTCTGGCCATGTTGGAGGCATGATAAGACTGTCTTCAGAAGCTGACAACTGCATGGCTCCATGTTTAACCTTCTTCTTATCTCTGCAGTCACGAAGCAAAACAGCTGGCATGGTGGTTACAGACAGCACTGTTATTTTTCTCATCGTGTTGTTGTGGTTTTACGCAGGTATTGATCACC
The DNA here is from genome assembly GCF_015708825.2 of Lethenteron reissneri. Taxonomy (NCBI): domain Eukaryota; kingdom Metazoa; phylum Chordata; class Hyperoartia; order Petromyzontiformes; family Petromyzontidae; genus Lethenteron; species Lethenteron reissneri. Next base: position 8,588,597 of record NC_083805.1, read on the forward strand.
TTTCTGCCATATCGGTCAATAGTGCCCTGAAGAGAATAGCAATGTCATGATGGTCATTCAACACGATCGATGGGTTTTTGTGGGAATCCTAGTGGTGAAGTCTTGTTGTGTGAGCTCTGTTTTTTCTTCTCCAGACGTACAAGACTTCTCCGCAAACAGTCTAACCGTCATGAACGTTGGAGATTCTCGTAACAATTTGGATGTGGCCATGGGCTCTCGGCAGCCGGCCAACCAGGGCTGGATCAACACAGTGCCTCTCTCCAGCGGAATGTCCACTCTGTCCAAAAAATCAGGTTCATATGTTTGTGTGGTTGTCATTAGCAAATAAACATAGCTGTATGTATGCATGTTTAACTTCTTCCGCACCGTACGTAGCCAACCACGCTAATCGGAGGTGCGTCTGAAAACATAAGCATCTGAAAATATAACATTGTATCACCGGTTGTATGTTACGTTTCCAATGCAATTATATTTTGGTCTATAATTTACATGGATGTTCATTTCACAGGTGCATCTAAAAAGATCCAACCGTGGTACCCAGCTGCACAAGTACTACATGAAACGGCGAACTCTGCTCTTGTCTCTACTGGTACGCGATCACTTGTAGACAGAAAGAAGTTAATGATATCCCCTTTAATGTTTTTAAAAGTTACTGGGCAAATAAAGTTATATCATGCCAGTGTGCTTAGGTTTTTTTTTCTCCAAGGCTATTCTCGGCAAATGTATGCATAGTGTAAAAATGTTGTATAATCTTAATATGTTAACTGAAGCATTTGTGTATAGCTTTGTACATAATTATGAAATGGAGACTTCTATACCTTTTCCACTTGCACATCCGAGCTCGTCCAGTGCAGTGCCCGTACGGCATGGGTGGTTTTCCATTAGCTATTTGCTGTGCCAAGCCAAAACCAAAGTGAGATACACTGACCTCACAAGAAATCAGAATCTGGCTCGGGGACATGCAAGTCCACGGGGCTGGGATAATGACGCTTTAATTGCATGCGATGATAGTCAGCGCAGTGGAATAAGAACCTGGCGCTTCCTAAAATGCATCGGGCTGGCTGAGTACGGCTCCCAGTGTGGCTTTATGGAACACTGAGCTTGTTTTCTGTTCTCTTTTCTTTCCTCCATGTTGGCAGGCGAGCGAGATTGAGCGCTTGATGACATGGTACGATTCTCTGTCTTCGCCTGACATGGCCATCGATACGGCCGGCGAGGAAAACGTGGCGGCTTGGCGCACCAAGTACACCAACCTGACGGAGAAACAGTGGAGGGACAACGTCAACCTCGCTTGGACCATCTCTCCTTATCTCGCCATCCAGCTGCCAACCAGGTTGGTTTTGCAAATGGTTTCTCACCTAGATAAGCACCGATAAAGAATAGTACAGTGACTCTGGGTATCCCATCTGTATAAACACTTAACGTTACATTTTAAAACACTTCAGTGATGTGATTGACCTTAGCCTACATGTTAATAAAGGTTAATTAAACTATTATTGTAGACAGCTGTCTGGTCTGTATTTATATAAGCAGATATTTTCTTTAACGGCTGGAGTAAAATTTTTGACAAAGTGCATTACATGGAGTCAGAGACTTCTACAACTACCATGCATTGATCACATGTAATAATAATCATGTTGAGCCCTTTGTCCCTACTTGATGAAGACCTGTTCATGCCTTGTTGTCAGTTAAGGGAGTTGTTTTTACCAAACTCATCAATGCTGTCAGTACATGTTAGTGAAGGGGTGGAGGACAACATGGTTTCAGATCTCACTTGCCATTGATGTTAGCTGTGTTGCTGGGAATCAAATTTGGGTCACCGGCCCTAACCACTGTGCCACCACTCCACCCCAGTTCCATATACACTGTCTTTAGCAAGTGTTACAAACATAATCACAGGCATACAGATAGTCAATAAATCATATTTCACTTGTTGGTTTTACTGTGCATAAGAATACATACATTTCTCTCTGGACAGAGAATGTCATGTTCATAAGTACGTTGATTCGTTTGTTTGGAACTTAGATTCAGGAATTCAGAAGCCATTTCCAAGGAAGTGACTCGTCTGGTCCGGTTAGATCCTGGAGCCGTGAGCAACATCCCTGAAGCAATCAAGGTAACAATCCTTTACGGTTTTACATTTCAAATAAGAATAGGTGGAATCGGGGACCTCCTTCAACTACCTGTTGGATCAATTAGTCTGTTTAAACATTTAGTTTGTACATATACAAGTCAGCCCATTTGTATGGTAAATACATTCTGTGATTACACTTCATCCATCATTAAAAAAAAACATAATCATCCTGAATTACCCAAAATCATTACACAGTAAAACCTTGGATTGCGAGCATAATTCGTTCCCGGAAACGTGTTTGTAATCCAAAGCACTCGTATATCAAAGCACTCGTATATCAGTTGTGATCACGTGACGCTCGGCAGACAAAGCGTATACACGTACTACTCGTATTGCAAGACCTCGCTCGTTTATCAAATTAATATTTATTTTAAATGTTGCTAGTCTTGCAAAACACTTGCAGACCAAGTTACTCGCAATCCCAGGTTTTACTGTATTGTGGAAGATATCCAGGACGGAGCCTGGTTAGTGATTGGATGAGAGACTGCCTGGGAATGCCAGTCGCTGTAGACTTAGGCTGTGAAGCGGCTTAAAGATCGCAGCACAGAGATAGATTTTGAGATGACCCGTGCACGGATTTTTCTCTGGGTATTCCAGTTTTCCCTCTCACGTGCGAAACACTCGTGAAGATAATTGGCCAAAAAATTCCAATACAGAAAGAGTGTCTTGAGATTCTAGATTTGAAGCTTTCGTGACTGCAAAGATTCATACTCTTAGTTTTTTCGGTAAAGTCACGTAGGTAAAAAAATGAAATTAAAATTAATAATAATTATTTTATTTTTATTAATTAAAATTTCATTTACCTACGTGTCTTGAGACTCAGCTTTTCGTGGACAAACATGTGGAATTACTCTTATTAATCCAAGCGCAGTGGCTTCATTGTATTAAATGGGCATGTCGTTGTTTCAGTTCTTGGTCACGGAGCACACAGTGGAGGCCGACGCGCCGGAGCTCAGCCACATTCTGTGCTGGGCCCCGACCGACCCCCCTACGGCGCTGTCGTACTTCTCACGCCTCTACCCACCGCATCCGCTCACGGCGCAATACGCCGTGAGGGTGCTGCGCTCATTTCCGCCGGTAATCCACAGTTCCTCTTGCACGTCACACTTTCTGACGAGCACAAAAGAGATCAGCGCAATTTTGCCGAGAGTTGCCCCGAAAGATTTCGGAGGTCAGAGCACTTGGCCGGTACCTACGATCCTCTGTGTTCGAATCCAGGCAACCCCCTGTGATGAAACTGGGTTTTCAAATATAGTGAGTTAATGGTCACAGCCTGCTCACTAAAATAAATTTCTATTACATTTGGTTGGACACTTCATTTAGGAAATGCCATGCCTGATGCTGCCATGCAATTAAGATCCTCTAACATGGCATGGTAGGAAAATATAGCGCCCCTGGAGCGTGTAAGAAGTAGTTCTGTAATAGAACCTCCTGCAGACAATTCTCTAACACAAGGTGTTGCACTGCTTTGCGAGACTTCTGAAAGTATAGTTTGTTTCATGGCATGGCACCAATGGCACAATTGGAATAAGATTTGGTGGATTTTGTTTTATTCGTGTATTGGCCACACTGCAGTTTGTGTGTTCAATATGCATGGCAATCTATTTAAAACTACCGTCTCTCTGATGGCAGGTTTGTGTTATTCTTTCAGTTGTTTACATATTTAATGCATTATTATATTGGTTAATGAAATGTGTCACTATGTTAGCACACACCCAAGTTAATTACAAATTTGTTAATTTTCTTCACGACATGCTTCACGATTTGCCACACTGAAGTTTGTGTCAAATGTGTGTCTTTCTTTCCAGGATGCCATCCTGTTTTACATTCCCCAGATTGTCCAGGCAGTTCGGTATGACACGGTGAGTTGCACAGCTGAATATTCTCTGCCAAAGGACTTCTTTATTACCGATGTTATAAAACATGTTTCTTGTGTCTAGATTTGAAGCTTTCATGACTGCAAGGATTCATACTCTTAGGTTTTTTCGGTAAAGTCACATATGTAAAAATAAATAATAAAAACAAATAATAAAAATAAATAATAAATAATAAATACTACAAATTATAGAAATAATAATAGAAATAAAATAATAAATCACGACGTTTCGGGCGCAACAAAAGCGTCCGTCATCAGGTTGGGACAACCACAGCAAGAAACAATTGCTGAAGTGGGCATTTGCCCACTTAAGCATTTGTTTCTTGCTGTGGTTTATTTTTACCTATGTGACTTTACCGAAAAAACCTAAGAGTATGTTTCTTGTGCTAATGAATTTCATAATCATAATTACATTGACATTTTTGACAGCGTGTACACAAATGTTGGTTCTTGAGTGCAAACTACTACCCGTGTTTCACAGATGGGGTACGTAAGAGAGTACATACTCTGGGCTGCGAAGAAATCTCAACTGCTCGCCCATCAGTTCATATGGAACATGAAGACCAACATCTTTTCAGATGAGGAAGGCCACACAAAAGATGGTTTGTGCCAGTTATAATATCGGACTTAAGTCCTTCCTTGTCTCGTCCATTAATTTTTTTCTCTTTTGAAAACACTTTCTCTCGTTTTCAGCACCCGTCCACCTCCATTCAAATTGTCTCTCGTGAGCCATTGTTTTCTGCTGGATTGCCGCTTCTTCACATGTTGATTATGGATGGAAAAATGGTTGTTCGTCCCTTGTGTTTTTTATGTTATGTATTGATCCGTAGGGTGATAGTAATAAAATGAGGATTTGTTTGATGGTACATTCATCCCATCTTATGATGGTGAATGTGTTGTGCCTGTGTCCGTTTTCAGTGGAGATTGGAGAAACTCTGGAGAGCCTGGTCGATGAGATCACAAATGCGCTGTCCGGTCCAGCGAAAGAGTTTTACCAGCGCGAGTTCGACTTCTTCAACAAGATCACCAACGTCTCTGCCATCATCAAGTATGCTCCGTAAATCTGTGGAATTTTAAAATGGACTTCAGTATAGGGCACTAGGAAAATAGAAAACCTCTGAATATCACCCGGGCAGTGGTGGCGCTCACCTGTAATCAAATACTGAGTTGGTAGATTGCACAAATGTTGCGATTACTCCCTTACAGTTGGGCGTACCCTGGTTTGTCAAGAGAAGGCAATACAGAACAAATGTTGCCTCCACCTGTTCTATCTGTATGAGATAGGTGTTTCCCCCTCGCATGCGTGGGTTTTCTCTGGGTGCTCCAGTCTCCTTCAAAATCTTAATGCTCTTTAAGTGGCCAATAATACTTTGATATAAAGCAAAGCTTGGGCAATTGTTGGCACCGGCTCATCGTTTGGATGCCTTCCTGCTTGTCTGTGGTTCCCCGTGCCTCTTGAGTCAGTCTCTACGAGAGTTAGTGAATACTGTGTATGTTACAAGTTGAAATTATGATGAAAGCTGTTTGGCTTGAACTGAAATTAGTTACCTTTTTTAAATAATGTTTATTATGGTATTTTTTGTGCCTAATTACATACACTTTTATGTGTTTTTACGAACTGGAGTAGATAATTAAACTTTTAAAATGATTTGGTTATTGTAATGTATGCAAAATGTTGTTGCCCTCATACTTTAATGATATAACAGTGAGCAAAAAATTGTATTTCATTACAGACCCTATCCAAAGGGCACAGAGAGAAAAGCTGCCTGTTTGAAGGCATTGTCTGAAATCAACCTTGAACCAGGTAATAAAAAACGTCGCTTTCTTTGCTGACATTCAGAAATGTGTGAGTAGAAATCAAAAGAAGGCCTAAACTTTCGAATCGGTTTGATGACCCTAATATTGCATATTTGACAAACTTTGGAAGAAGTGTGAATGTTTGTTCTTTAATGACAGGTTGCTACCTTCCAAGTAACCCTGAAGCTATAGTGCTGGATATTGACTACCAGTCTGGATTGCCCATGCAAAGGTGAGTGCTGGTATATTTGCTTTGCGTTTATGTTTAACAAATATAGAGGGGATAAGTTAACACTTTACATTTCAATTGAACCAAAAACTCCCTTTTTGTCTAGAATTGTCAGATATACAGACCTGTACATAGATACCGGTATTCCTAATATATACAGAAACTGTATATGATAGTGACACTAACGGTTTGGAATTGGCTGGGAGATTCGGGGATTGCTATACATCGGGCTTGCTGATACTCGGCCATGATTTCACATCGTGGTACGAATGGCTTGGCAGTCGATGTGTTAATCTGCCACCATTGTTTTGTTTCAGCGCGGCTAAAGCGCCGTACCTGGCCAAGTTTAAAGTCAAGCGATGCGGCGTTTCAGAGCTCGAAAAAGAAGGTACAGGAAGTGCCAAAATGTTTGTAATGCTGCATTTCCAACTTGTGTATTGCAATCAACGGACAGATTCTTAATGGTTGGCTTCCTTCAAGATCAAGTACCAGAACTTGTATCCATGAATACGCTCACTCTCTTCCGCTTTTGAAAAATACCAGGTTTGATGTGCCGGCGAGAGTCGATATCCAGCACTGGTGATGACAAGAGGAAGGTAAATGAGGACATTTACTGGCAGGCAGCAATCTTCAAAGTCGGAGATGACTGCAGACAGGTCTGTGTGTGTGTGTGATGCAATTCCTCAACATTCGTTACCACTACGTGTTATGCAATGAAACACTTTTACTTACAATACAGATTGAATGTGTCATTTGCAGTGCTGTTTTACTGAAAATAACAGCGTGTTAATGATCGTAGTCCTATGCTCATCCATTATTTGTCTTTGCCGTTATTCTTTGTAACACAGGACATGCTGGCCCTTCAGATCATTGGGCTCTTCAAGAATATTTTTCAGCTCGTTGGGATGGATCTGTTTGTGTTTCCATATCGAGTGGTGGCCACTTCACCTGGGGTCAGTGATAACAGGGTTTGATTCTTGGCATTTTGCTAAAAAAAAACTATTGTTTCGAGATTAATAGCTCAGCTGCAGCATGGACCATTGAAGCATAACTGAATACATTCATGAGCACTCACAGAAAGTCTGGGATATTTACATTCCTTAAAAATGCAAGAGTTTATTAACTACAATTAAACACATATATGTTGGGCTAAACCAGTGGTTCTTAACCTGGGGTGCACGCACCCTCCGGGGGTGCGAGATGTCCTTTCTGGGGGTGCGAGACTTGGCCAGATTTGTTTAGAAGGTACATAATCCAAAACGTAAATTAAGCATGGGCAAGTAACTACAACTGCTTTGTATTTAATAACATACATTATTTTACGATTGCGAACCAAATCAATGCAGGCTGCAGTAAAGGTTAAGAACCACTGGCCTAAACTATCTTGGCTATGTAAACAGCTATTAGAGCATGCGTAGAATTTATCTTTATCAAACACAACATATAATCTCACGTGTTTGGTTGATTTCACGTCCTTCTATCCATTGGTAATGATCAAGGCTGTTGCGTGTTTGCCCTCAGTGTGGTGTCATAGAGTGCATCCCAGACTGCAAGTCCCGTGATCAGCTGGGTCGCCAGACAGACATCGGAATGTACGAGTACTTCCGAAACCAGTACGGAGACGAGTCCACAGAGGCCTTCCAAAAAGTGAGCAATCTCTCTCATGTTCATACAATTAATAGATAGACAAAACATTTGTTTCACCAAGCTATTATATCGGTGAACACGTATAGTCATGCCATCACCAAAGTCCTCTACTACCAACACATGATTGAGTTTTATTGATATAATCTCTGAATGTGTATTGTCATTATCAGTTAACTCGTACAGGCTTAATTATACCATTATGGTAATTGTACTGAGGAATAGTTGTGTACCTTACCAATCATTCAGGCCAATCTGGTGGTTGCAGAATGAGACCTTTTGTGCATATATTTATGTTATCGTATTCCTCTCGTCTTTGTCAATACCAGTTAGATACACCAGGGGGTGGTATTGAGTTGCTTTTGGACCTTTATTCAGAGCCTTAAGTAATACTAAAGAGCTAAAATGGTTATTGCTACTTTTAGAGTACTCTTAAGACGTTACAGTGTTACAACATGGTGTGCGGTCATGCTGTAGACTGCATTTTTCGGGACAAAATGGGATGTTTCGATTGTCGTTAAATTACCATAATAAATGTGTGTATATTCTTGGTTCTTTCGGTAAAGTCATGTAGAAGGGAAATAATAAAATAATAAAAATATGAAACAATCATCAGGTGATGATGATTGCTTGTGTTGCAGTCGAAACGTCGTGAGAATTTTTATTGTTTTATATTTTTATTATTTTATTATTTCCCTTCTACGTGACTTTACCGAAAGAACCAAGAATATGAATCCCTGCAGTCACGAAGGCTTTAAATCAAAATTTGTGTATGTTGAAATTATTTTGCACCATACGTAGCCAACTGCTAGTTGGAGGTGCAGGGACTAATTAACACTGCTTGAGTAAAATTATTTCTGCCATGCTAAATATGAGCATTCATCATTTTTTTTTATTGACTCTGTGTGTATTGTCTAGGCTGTTGTGGTGCGTCTGTCGTGAAATTTGTAACCGTTCACCGCTTTATATTTTGTTGTTCCACAGGCTCGTTACAATTTCATCCGCAGCATGGCAGCGTACAGCCTGCTTCTCTTCCTCCTTCAGATTAAAGACCGCCACAATGGAAACATCATGTTGGACAGCCAGGGGCATCTCATTCACATCGGTATGAGACAATTGCATTGTGTACGTGTGTGCTCAGTGCACTGCGATGATTGTCAAGCAGTATTGGAAGAGTAAAAGTGTGGTTTCACTTTAGAGTGGTACATTATCACAGAAATGCATTTTTGCGTATTGCCTTACTTAACAGTTAACTTACTAAATTTTGATTTAAAGCTTTCGTGACTGCAGGAATTCATATTCTCTGGTCCTTTCGGTAAAGTCACGTAGATATAAATAATCAAATTAAAATAATAACCATCAGGTGCCTGATGACGACCGCTTGTGTTGCGCTCGAAATGTCGTGAGTTTTTTTTCTCATTTTAATATTTCTATCTACGTGACTTTACCGAAAGAACCAAAGAATAGGAGTCCATGTACGCTACATGTTCTATCTTTAGAATGGTGACATGTCCTTGTGTTCACTGCTTTTTTCACAACTTCATGGGTCGAATCTCTCTAAAGTCATTGGCAAGAGTAGGCCATTGTGTGGTGGATTCAGGGTTCAAATCTGACAAATCTAAAATTACCTGCAAATTACTCAATTAGGATTATACACCGCAACCATCACCCTCTACTGGCAGACTAATGCCCCAAGTCAATCCTGTGGATCAGACTGCCTTGGTCTCTTGAGTCCTGACCTGGTTAAACAAATGACACTTCAAACATATCTGTGTCTGTGCTTGTGTGTTAGATTTTGGGTTCATGTTTGAGAGCTCTCCGGGCGGAAACCTCGGCTGGGAGCCAGACATCAAGCTCACGGACGAGATGGTGATGATCATGGGTGGCAAAATGGAGGCCACCCCATTCAAGTGGTTCATGGAAATGTGTGTCCGCGGATACCTGGCCGTCAGGTACAAGTTACTGCATTATTTGAGAGTTGTTTATTTTTGAGGTGGCCGAGTGGCTCAGAGGTTCCAAGCGCTGATTGAACCGGGGTTCTGGATTGTGCAGTGAGTTGATTGTCCAGAGGTAACGAGAAAGCATTTCGGAGGTATATCTGTGATATCCACTTCTGTGGGCCAATCTATAACAATGCTACGCAACCAGTGTGCCTGTTGTGCCGTGCTATTTTCAGAATTATCGAAGAACCTCACATTTCGCAAGCTAGGACAATCAAACTTTTCATGCCATTCAGTGGCCGATCCCACCCCCACCGCAGACCTCCTGCCCTCCCCTCGCCATTGGTTGCAGTGTCAGCCCCCACCCCTCCCAACCCCCTCGTGCCCAACACCCAGAGTAGGGCAAGCAGTGCGCCGCGAAGATGGAGCAAGTTTGAAAGTGTGCTGCGGAATAAAAAATGTTGAGAAGCACTGCTCAAACACAAAGGGTTACGCTGCTCTGCGAGAGATCCGAACGGATACTTTGCCTCGTGGCAATGACAACGATTGTACAATCGCAATTAAAATGGGGAAAAGAAAATATATTTTGAATAATATTTGGCTTTTACATTGGGTGAGACTGAAAATCGAGCATTTCTTGGAATCATTGGAATGAACATTTAAATTGGCAGGCCCTTGTGCAATAGGCCATCCAAGCCCACTTACTTTTTTAATTAATAGTAAATGTTTTTTTTACAGTCAACGTGGTACCTCTAACTCGGGCATGGTCTTTGATACAAGTAGGCCTTTTATTACTCCTGAGAAGTCAATTAATGCCTAAATATTCAACCGTCAAGAGATTGAAATCACATTACGTTTCTCATCCTGTTTTTTCTCCATTTTTACGTGCGATAAACATTACAGCATGCTAAAATAATGTTAGTGTTACAAGATTTGTAATATTGATTGCTGTTGGTATGAACTTAATTTTCTGTATATTTTTTCATTAACAGACCATACATGGATGCAGTCATTTCTTTGGTGGCCCTCATGCTTGATACTGGTCTGCCATGTTTCAGAGGCCAGACCATTAAGCTTCTTAAGTAAGTACATGGCTTTACACCGAAGCATTAACGTTCGTTGTAGCATTTAAAATATAAGAATATGCCTTATATGTTCTAGGATGGAGTACCCACCACATTTTCAGTTAGAAAGTTCCGCAGATAACCCACAGATATGTCGTACGTTCTTCTGAAAAGGTTGTTGAGCACAAATAAAATCGTGCAGAATTTGGTTACCTGCAGAAGGTAAAGATGCCCTAACCGTATTATTAAGAGCAGATCAATTCTTGCCAGTGTTGAAGCAAAAGTAATGACCACTTAGAATTGTGGTTCACATTTGCCTTTATTTGATTCCCTAAACAGACAACGATTTGCACCAAACCAGAGCGAGCGAGATGCAGCAAATTACATGATCAAAATCATCCAGAACTGCTTCCTCAGCAACAGGTACCTGTTACCTTTCACTCGTGTGTGTTCGTGTTCTCATCCGTGAACGCCTGTTGATCCAGATGCGTTTATGAAATCACCTGAACATTGCATATTGTCGTAGTGTTTCTTTAATTGAATTCACATTCCTTAAAATATCTTCTTGGTTCTTTCGGTAAAGTCACGTAGAAGGGAAATAATAAAATAATAAACATAATAAAATAATTCTCACGACGTTTCGGCCACAACGCAAGCAGCTGTCCTTAGGTGAAGAACAGGTCTGTCGGAAAGACAGCGTCTGAACTTTACCGAAAGAACCAAGAAGATGAATTCCTGCAGTCACGAAAGCTTGAAATCGAAATTTTTCCTTAAAATAGTTTACAATTTAAAGACTTGTTTTCTTACATTCTACAAGATGATATCTTGACAGTTTTGCTCACCGCCCTTTCTTTCTGTGTTCACAGGAGTAAGACGTACGACATGATTCAGTACTACCAGAATCAGATTCCATATTAGCTGAATTTTCACGCGTTGGAGCTTTGCACTTTCTTGTTTTGTTGTAATAAAGGATCTTTACCTCCCTAATTTTTTTGAAATTATGACTTCCTACTCACATTCTTTTCCATGCCGCCTTAGTTCAGGCCAAGAGCATGATGAACTAATGATCATTTATTCCATCTTAAAATAGGTGATGAAACAGATGTACTTTGCATGAAATTGTAGTGCGTTGTATAGCTCTTAAGTTACAAAATGATAGACGTAATTTCGAAGCACTTTGCACAAACCTCTTGTTACGATTCCTGAAACTTCATCCCGTGATTGCGAACAAAAAAAAAAACACCTGCAGCAACTCCCGTTCATGTTTTGTTTCTTCAAAAGATCAATGTGTGCTTGGTTTTACATGTCTGATGATATATCATGAGCCCTATAGTTTTCCTCACCTTTTATTTTATATGTCAAACATATCAAAAAGGTGTTGTAGATTGTTCAGTAGTTTACAGTAAAATTATGAATGTGCAAATATTGTTTTAAATTAAACTTGTGATATGAAACTTTCTTGAAAATAAAATATAATTAGAAAATATAACTGTGACAAATACCGGCATTGTTCTAAAAATGTACAAAATAATAAAAGCGACCACTCTTTGATCACAATACGTGTACACTTTTTTTCTGTACAGTATGCCCTCGCTTGTGTCCGTATATTAAACAGTTTATAGACTTTTCATAGGTCTGAACATTACTTGAGGGAATAATTCCAATTATTATTTACCCAGGAAAGTTTTAACAACTTTAAATAATTTTTTTCAGGAGGGTCTGGAATTTGATTATTTGGCCAATTCAATTAACATGTGTTCAGCATGTGCAGGGAAACCAGAAAACCCAGAGAGATCACCACATATAGGAGGTGGTAACGAAAGTCAGACACATACTCAAGAATCCATTACTCAACTACCATCTCCAAATCACCTCGCAGTACCATGCTTTAAACATCTGTCAAGGTCCTCGTCGTTACCCATACAAGTAGCAACCTACATCAAGTCAGCTTTGCTTCCAAGATCGGGTGCACTTAGTGATTTGCTTTTGGCCTTAAAATAACAGCTGTTTAGACTAATTTCAGGGTGCTGATTCCCAATCTGATCTCAGATTTGCTCTATCACATCTCATTTTTATGCTATCGGCATACCCCATTTTCATTGATTTTACCCGAAATTAACTCTGTCACTTATGATTGCAAGTTGTTGCGAGTCAGTGACTGCTTTAGTGTTAAAATATGGTGCTGTATTTTTAGGATAGTGTGTTTATAATATCAATTTATGTAGATATCCACATTTATTTAATATTTTGCTTCTGCAGTTTTTATTGAAAATGCAATATTTGATATCTAAAAAACCTGATGTGATAGACAAAAACTGATTCCAGATTTGGAATCAGCACCCCAACATTACATTAAAAACCTTGGAATACCTTATGCCAGAAAAAGTGTGTTGACCAGTGTAATTGTAACCTAGGCCGATTGTTTTTGTGTGTGTTTACGTGTCTTTTAGTTCAACCGATGTATCAAACCAGCAGTTCTTTATGTAAAATAAACACGTTCCTTCGGAGTGGGCAGGTAGGAACTTGGTTGGACAGCGAATTCGTGCACGACAGACAAATAATCCCTGGTGGGCAGTGTGGAACCTGTTGTTCCTACCTGTATGTGTAAAAGATAACTTGACTTTAGGTAGCCAGGCAGACAGCCCCCTGAACTATCGCCCCCCCCCCCTCTCTTAGGCCCCTCCCCCCTTAGGCCCCTCCCCTGACCCCCTTTCCCTTAGGCCCCTCCCCTGACCACTCCCCCCCCCCATATCCTCAGGCCCCTCCCCTGACCCCCCTTCCCTTAGGCCCCTCCCCTGACCCCCCTTCTGTTAGGCCCCTCCCCTGAGCACCCCCCCCCCATATCCTTAGGCCCCTCCCCTGACCCCCCTCCCTCAGGCCCCTCCGCTGACCCCCCCCCCCCTCTGAGGCCCATCTCCTGACTCCCCCCTCCCTTAGGCCCCTTCCCTGACCAACCCCCCATATCCTTAGGCCCCTGACCCTCCTCCCTTAGGCACCTCCCCTCTCCGTACCCGGCAGTAGGTCTCCACCAATCAGCTGTTTGTAAGGTCTCCACCAATCAAAGAGCTGTGTGTATTATATATTTATTTATGCACGACAGACAGACAGACAGCTAAATAATCCCTGGTGGGCAGTGTGGAACATTGTTCCTCCCTGTATTATCTTTGAATATCTGCCTCCTTCAAGGAATACTTGTTTTCAGACATGTTTGTCCTTGAAAGGTCAGCACCTCGCATCGCCTAATCAGTCCCTCCAGAAAAACGCGGAGTTTTTTGGTGATTGTTGCGGGCAAAAATCGTTGATTATGCGGCACGCTTTCTTAAAAAATGCGATGGAATATGCGGGATATTTATGCAATTTTATGCGATTAAATTGCGGGAACTTGCAAAAATTGCGGAGAACTTGCAAAAATTGCGGTTTGATGAAAAAGAGAAAAAAAAGTGATTCCCCCAACACCCTATTCACTAGGCTACTACTTTAATGTAAAGAGTCATTTCTTATTACTTCCTATGATAAGCAAGCATACTACATCACAGAAAGTGCTGGGAATATTTAAGTTCTCATCTTGTTTTATTTCAGACCTTAACAAACAGATGGCTCAAACTTACAAAACATTGAGTCGAACAAGTTCTGTAGCTTTACAAAATGAATATGCTACAACTTCTGTAAAAATTAATAAATAAAATATTTAAAAATAAAATGTATGCTTCCTGTTTTACAGAGGTAGCTATACAAAACAGACATCTTCTGTTAAAATAAGTGTTTTCAGTGCACAGTAACGTAAGCAATACAGTAACAGTACAGTCTTACAGTAATGTAAATTTACATACTACTAACAAAAAAGTGCAATCTTACAACTGTAAAGTTGCATAAACTCCTGAATAAAACTAACTACGTAGCCTCTAACACTTCATAACGTTCCCATGGCAACAGGGGAAATGGCTGCGCTTGTGTGAAGTAAACGCAACATTTTTCAACTTTCTGCTAAGATATATGTGACTTTTTGCAACGAAAATGCGGGGATTATGAAATCATGCAAGCCCGCATATTTTGCGCGCGGAAATCTGCAATTTATGCGGCGAAAGTGCGGCGTATTTGAAAAAACGCGCCCCCCGCATAAATATGCGGACTTTGGCTGATTTTGCGTGAAATCTTGCGATCGCATAATCGCGTTTTTCTGGAGGGACTGCCTAATTACACCAAACCTTCACCGGCGGCAAGCTTCAAATCCACGCGGGCCTCGCTTGTTAGACGACTTGCATTCCTTGATTAAAAAGTTATTTGATTCTCAAAACTTTCAGCGTTGGAATTAATGCCCAGTGGAGCGCAATTTGTAATTGCCTGCTCTTGAAGTAATAAGGGACAGCCTCCGTGTGGGATTTCCTTCATCCAAACAACCGGCAATTACGTGCTCTGACTCACGCAATGGCACACGATACCACACACGATACTTCCTTGGTGGTCTCTCCGCAGATACGGCAAAATCGTATTTTTAGCGCGGAGCTCATCAGCCACAAAACACCGCCATATGGTTGACCAGTACGCCGCTAATGCTTTAATGTATGCTGTGGGATGACTTAATATTTTTTTAAAATATGAAGCAAAATAACTAAAAATAGAAAACTAAAAAAATTAATCGTTTAGCTCAGTATCAATCCAACTGCTGGATGAAGGCCTTCCCACACTGTGTCAGCCGTGGAGGTTATAGTGCCGGTTGGTGAAGGTAGGGAGCATAGACATTGCGGCAATAATCCGGTAGTAGAATGGCTTTTGTTGGGTTGCCTTCAGCTGACAACGCAGGCCCCTCAGGTGGCCTGGTTAGTAGCTCAGCACTCGGGCCACGACGGCACCGCTCCGCCAAAACTAGCCTATAGGAATGGCTGCAGTCATTTTAAGATAAATGTAACTATGTATAGCAATGTGATCAGTTTATTCAATATGTATTTTTTCAACGTGAACCTTGATCGTTGTTTTACCAAACCCAGCCTCCCACAAACGATGCCTCGTGTTTATCTCACCGTGGGCAGCATCAGTATTCCAGTCAAGCGGCTGAATGACCGATACGCATTTATCACGGCAGGCAATGACCAAACGTTTGTGTTCATGTTTCCACGTGACAACCACTCAGTAATATACACATTTGTCAACCGCATTTGGAAGCATGGCATGTGCGAATTTAGTCAAGCCAGACGGGCTGACAGACAAACGTTTGTCACAATCCCACAAATCTGGCTGTTGCCTGATGAAGCTAGTTGTAATTCCTGGCAAAACGTCGTACTCAGATTGTAAACGTTGTGGCTTTGGTCTCCCAACACACCGGTGTGCTGCACTGGTGACGAATTGGCCACGTTCTGTTTACGTGACAAACCTGACTAATAGGCCGTGTCGGGTGGTGGCGGGTTTAACGACACATTTATATATTTACGCGATCTAACCCAAAATAAAACCCTGTATTGTGGAGACCAACGTGTGTTTTGCCTTCAGTGGCGTTTAAAGAACAAAGCCTCGCTCGCACTCGGCATTATGTTCTACAATGCGTTACAGCAATGTCCCCCACTCGTGGCGTGGCTCACGAGATATGAGCCCCACTCCCAAGACCTCACCGGCACTCCGCGTGTAGGCGCCGCCTATTGCCGCCGGGCTGCCTCAATGCCATTGGAGAGGAGGGAAGACCCCCACAACCAATCACGAGCTCACACAGCTCGGTGACAAAACACGTCAGAGTCATAGGGCATTGTGATGATTCAACGGCAGCAACCAATGGGTTTTAACCCTGTGTGTGCCCGCAGGTGCACGCTTGGTTGAAGGATATATTATACTGGTAGGAACCTCCTGGTTCTATCAGCCCACAGGGGATTATTGTGTCTGTCCGTCGTGCAGGGAGGGGCTGGGTGGGGAGGGTGGGGAGGGGCTGGGTGGGGTGGGGCTGGGTGGGGAGGGGCTGGGTGGGGAGGGGCTGGTCACCCCGTGGGTGCCCTTATAAAACTCAACGTTTAACCTACTCACGCCGGCTTGTGCCCGCCCTCACAGTCGAGCATATTTGCGGGATACACCACGCCGCCGTTGACCCTGGCTATTGACCGAGCAACCCAACGTTCCTACCAGCTCCCTCCGCAGGAATGTGTTGTTAGAAATGTTTGCAAACTTCTTTGTTTTCCTAACAAAACCATCAGAACGTAATTTATACAAAGTATGCTCGTACTGGTGACCGTAATTATACAATTATACAATAGTGTTGCAAAATTCACAAAGTCTTTTTTCCCCCGACGTTTTTATTTACTTCAACATTTAATGTACGAAGCAATTGCCCGTTGTAATGTTCAGGACAGGAAAATCAAAGAGTCTAGACTCTGTATCTGAACAAGGAGCCATCATGCAAAGCGATGTAGGGAAGTCCCTTTGTGTGGTCATTTATTTTCTTGCAATGTGGACAACAGCCGTTCCTCGACACGGCAAAAACAGGCCCGCCAAGCCTCAAGAGACACAACACCTTCGCGTTCAACATTTCCATCCGATACAAAGTACACACAGGTGGGATTAGCACATTCATTTCACACCCACAGCTTTAATGTCCATCATTTATCCATTTGTTACCCACGCACCGAGTCTCAGGACTGGTGTGGTTTTTTTTCCCGTGGGCGTTTCACGCTGAGATGTTTAGATAATCCCATTCGTGAGCGTTGCATTTATTTTAGCAGGTGAATCGTTTAAGACCGAATGCTCCCATTTTTTAAATCTTCATAATGTTTGTTTAAACATTTACATCTTAATAATAAAAATAAACTAGCCTCAAGTGCATTCCTGTTATGTAGTTTTGAGTCACAACTAATTTTAGTACAGGATATCGTATTCGCCCATTCACATATACAAGGTTCCTATGAAATTATCATCTATAATATAGTTTTTTTGGGTTAGATCACGTAAATATATAAATGTCTCGTTAAACCCGCCACCACCCAACACAGCCAAATAGTAAGGTTTGTCACGTAAACAGAACATGGCAATTTGTTACTGGTACAGCACGCCGGTGTGTTGAGAGTAAACCCACACGATTAATAATTCGAGTATGACGTTTTGCCAGTAATTACAACGAGCATCATCAGGCGACCGCCAGATTTGTGGAGAAATCCTGTTTCGTTCTTGAATAAAAAGTAGCATCCATTATTAAAGAATATGAATACATTAACATACATATAATAGATCCTCTCCTTTCGAACACGCACAGTTTTGGTGAGGTTCAGAGGCGCGGAAGGCAACAGACAAGCGGGGTAGGCAAACCGACAGAAACAATTGCCCAAGCTCTGTGGCCCTATATTGGGATGTTTGGTCACTCCGTTAATGAGTGGTTGTGAGGATATCGGAGTACCCAGAGAAAACGCATGCATGCGTGGGGGAGTAACACTCAATCCTCAGACAGATGAAATACAGGCAGAAATGAATATATACTTGCTGTAGAGTACTGTGTAACCGTGGTAAGCCAGGGCATGATGACCATGCAAGCCAGCGGGTTTGGGAGTATCACAAATCTGTGTGATCTACCAAACCCTTGCACCCACTGTGCCAGGTCGTAGGTGCGTGCTACCAGCGCCCAGATAATTAGCGATTTGGACTGCGCGGTTGAAATATTGGCAACGTTTTCACGTCGTAGTGAAGCATTTTGTAAACAAAAGACCGTGAGTGATCTTCCAACAGCAATTCGATTATAATCGCACTCGCAATGTTGGTGAATACCTGCGACTCTCAAATCCCAACGTGATGTGAGTCACCAATGACACGTTTGACATGTGGATGTATAGAGGGCTGACACTGATGCGATACCATCTGCACGCTACCACGTCTGCCCTTGTGTCATTTTAGTTCTCCAAGCTCAGGTTAATGTATACGTATTGTTTTGTAATGGATGATACCTTCATGGACATCCTGTATGCTGTGTTCAAGGAAGCCCCTGTAATGTTTGTAGATATAACCCTCGGCTCTCGTTAAAAAAAAATACAACGGATAAGCATTCAACGCTGGCTTTCTACTTGAGGTGTTATCTACTTGAGGAGTAAAGGTGCATTGATTAATTGGCTTAATGTCGAATTTTGCGTTGTACAGGTAAGAATATATATTTTTTAGATTTAGCAAATCCTACGCTGTTACATTTAGGCTCGTTCAGCAAACAAAACTACACGTGAAACAAAATAAAAACAATGCAAGTGAGATGGTAAAATACCAAAAAACATTAATCGAATTGCTGTGGGGATAGGCGGAAAGTGTTGGCCCGAGGTTGAATTGTTCTTATACCCCTATTGTTTAAACATTGTGGAACGGTAAACTTAATTCCATATTCCATACATCAAGACTTTAGGCAAAAATGCATGCTATCGCTTATTTTTGTGGCTGACCAAGCTAATTAATTTGAATTTGAATTACAGTACTGGAAATGAGTTAATTTTCACAACGTAAATCCTTTACGTAATTATCCCATTAAAGTTTCTGTTTAAAATATTCCCCGATTGATATTTAATGGCTCATTTTAAACACATAAAACTATATAAGAACATTTACATGTATTAATCGATTCCTGTGTAAGACTCAATGTACTTTAATTTGTTCAAGAAATATGTGAGCCAAGCGGTAGCGCAATAGATAGTACATGACCTGCCACGAACCCGGCCACCTGAATTAAATTATTGGCCATGGCTAACATCGGTGGCGAGATGTTATCTTAACCAGCCTTTGAGCGTGCATTCACCAACCTCGACTGACCAGCATGGTGAAGCATGGTCAAATGACCACAATGAACGGACACAGCGACCACGGAACGCAGATGCCTTCATGTCTCGAAGTGCATTGACAAAAGTCTGGCAATTATTAGCGGGGGGGAGGGGTGAATCGGTCCACTACGAGTAATTAGCACAACGAAGTTTAATTCACACACAGTGACTGTTAGACAGTAAATCATGAACGCTTAAGAAATGACAGATCTCAAGTTATATACTCACTGCCTCCTCTGTCCGTGTGGGGTTCACACTGCTCAAGAAGAGACAGTTTTTTTGTGGTTCGTAGTTTTGAGATTAAAGGTAAAAGTTATTGATGATGTCTCCAACTCTTGATGCATGTATTCATGTGGTGCATGCAGTCGATGGTGAAACGGATCTGTAAAATATGGTTATTTGTATTAACGTCTGCGTCGGTATGAACATTTTCTTCATTCAATACACAGAAACGATATTGTAATTTTTCAAATGGGCTTGTGACAAAGACATATCATTTGCGTTTTGCTTAAACGTATGTATGAAGAAATGAGTTTTCAATCAAAATTTAAAAGTGCATAGCTCCAGTGGCTTCCTAATATTGGAAGAAAGAGCGTTCCATACGGCCGCAGAAGCGCATCTGAAAGCGTCCAATGCAGTGACCGACTTAGTTCGATTTCTAGCGAAAAGCCGCTACGAGGATGACCGGAGTGCCAAATTGAGAACAGGAATTAACTCATCATATTCCGTAACAGCTTAATTTCCCGTCAGAGATTTCGCGAGTTTACACCAAAGCCAGCATTCACGGTGCCACGATTAAGCGCCGTGTGCCTATTTGCAGCTAATTACACGACCCGGGTGTGTGCACGTGTAACTGATGGAGAGTGGTGGCGGAGTAGGTTTGTCCACTGCGCTACGAAACCCAATTATGTGAGTTTAAGATCTGAACAGGTCTTAAGTCTTCCTATAGATATGCTCAGCCTCAAACGTTCACACATCAGCGTTGAGGAGGCATTCAGCAAGGCATGTTTGCTGATCATACTACTTACTTGTTTATCGTGCCAGCCTCGATAGGTGCCCATTAACAGAACTTGTCCCAAACACTCCAAATATATACCAAAAATACGTTTTAGTCCATCTGCCTATTGACTCATCGGCAGCATATGTTTAAGCAAGCATACCCTGGACCGGGTTTGACCGTCTGGGTCTCATCAGTAGATTAAGGCTTATTAAACAAATGCTGCTTAGTTGCCAAGTGTTATTGGCAAAAGCACTCCATTTCAACAATGCGGCCGGCCCTGTTAAACGCAAATAGCAATTATTGCACACAAATGCATTCCGTGTCGTTGTGGAGAATTATGGGTAAGAGCATACACAACACCGTTTAAATCAAACCAGGAGGAAGACAGTATACAAGCAGAACGGAGTTCTAAACACTGCAAAGTTACATGGGATACATGTGTGTGTAACGGTGTAAACATGGGGAAGGGAAAAACACGTGTAAAGTCAGAGAGGTTAATAGCCAGAAGATAACTATAAAAGTAACCTTTTGCAACGCAGACGCAGAGCCAGCTCCTTCAGAGACGCTCTGGTCAATTTGCTTCCAATCAAAAAGATGACGGGCGTGCTCAGGGTGTTCAGAATCCGCAAGGTGTTGAGCGGGTTTTTGGCATTGTAGGGCGCTGATATGCACATGTTAAATCCTGCGCATATCGCCATGCCGATTAGGCTGGGCATCCAGAGAATGATGAACATTGTGGACGCGATGATGACGAGGTGAGCGGCGCGCGCCTTGGACTCTGCTCCAGGCTCGCGACTTTGCTGACGCCTGGTGGTTATGTAGATTCTGGTGTTGATCACCACCATGACCACGAGGAGGAATATGCTGACAGCGGTGGTTGAGTAAGCTTTGTAAGTGAGCTTCGAAGACGTTGACATGTTCGAGTTCATGAGTAACGTCACAAGCGGCACGATCCAAGTGAAACCGATGATTAGCATGGTTTTCCCACGACTAATTTTTTCCACGTACTTAAAAGGCGAATGCACGGCGTAATACCTATCGAGCATGGAAGCGAGCAGAGTCAGCAGGGATACACCGTGAATGACCGGAATGACAATCGGCGGGCTGTATGCAGGACCAAACTCGTCCTTGACATCGTAGAGGCCGTTGTAAAAAAATCCGGCACCGACGAGAAAATCACTAATGGCGAGGCTCAGGGTGTAGAGATAGTTGTTTTGTTTCAATAGCGCTCTCGAGTTCACGAAGGCCGCGATTAGAATCAGGTTCGACACGACGATCGAGGTGGCTAAGCACGCCATGAGCACGAGCAAGAGCGCATCGCCAGGAGTCTCCACTAATTCTATCAGCGACACTGCCATGTGTGTGACCCCACGTTGCAATGTGCACAATGACCATTAGCCAGGTGCGATAGCGTGCAAAAGGCTTCGGTAAATAGCCCAGGCGGCCCTATAAGAACCGTTTGCATTTCCTTAGAGGCTCATTAGGATGATAGGTATAGAGGCAGGTATCATCGATGTAGCCCCCTGTATTTGCTAACATTTTTGGAAGGGCACTATAATTAACCGCTAATTAAAAATTCACGGGGGTGTAATCGTGGCCCAAAACAACACAAGGGCGAATCGTCGTTGGAGGTGCCGAAAAAAGGGAATTCACATCAGCGTGTGTTACACCTCGAGAGAATATTCCAGGCGGACCTGGATGAAACTGATGAAACAAAGCGAACAGCGAGAACGGGTATGGAGTACTTTTCGACAGTGTGACGTACGATTCGCAAGCACATGGTGATCCTGCTGCTGCTGCTGCTACTGCTGGAACCTGCGCGCAAACCTCGCGCGGCGATACGGCGAGCGCTGTGGAAGCAATGCCGGATTATCGTCGTCGCTACATAGGTAGCTACATAGGTAGCAGCTACATAGGTAGCAGCTACATAGGTAGCAGCTACATAGGTAGCAGCTACATAGGTAGCAGCTACATAGGTAGCAGCTACATAGGTAGCAGCTACATAGGTAGCAGCTACATAGGTAGCAGCTACATAGGTAGCAGCTACATAGGTAGCAGCGCAGCTACATAGGTAGCAGCTACATAGGTAGCAGCTACATAGGTAGCAGCTACATAGGTAGCAGCTACATAGGTAGCAGCTACATAGGTAGCAGCTACATAGGTAGCAGCTACATAGGTAGCAGCTACATAGGTAGCAGCTACATAGGTAGCAGCTACATAGGTAGCAGCTACATAGGTAGCAGCTACATAGGTAGCAGCTACATAGGTAGCAGCTACATAGGTAGCAGCTACATAGGTAGCAGCTACATAGGTAGCAGCTACATAGGTAGCAGCTACATAGGTAGCAGCTACATAGGTAGCAGCTACATAGGTAGCAGCTACATAGGTAGCAGCTACATAGGTAGCAGCTACATAGGTAGCAGCTACATAGGTAGCAGCTACATAGGTAGCAGCTACATAGGTAGCAGCTACATAGGTAGCAGCTACATAGGTAGCAGCTACATAGGTAGCAGCTACATAGGTAGCAGCTACATAGGTAGCAGCTACCTGCTACCTATGTAGCTGCTACCTATGTAGCGACGACGATAATCCGGCATTGCTTCCACAGCGCTCGCCGTATCGCCGCGCGAGGTTTGCGCGCAGGTTCCAGCAGTAGCAGCAGCAGCAGCAGCAGCAGGATCACCATGTGCTTGCGAATCGTACGTCACAGTAGCAGCTACATAGGTAGCAGCTACATAGGTAGCAGCTACATAGGTAGCAGCTACATAGGTAGCAGCTACATAGGTAGCAGCTACATAGGTAGCAGCTACATAGGTAGCAGCTACATAGGTAGCAGCTACATAGGTAGCAGCTACATAGGTAGCAGCTACATAGGTAGCAGCTACATAGGTAGCAGCTACAAAGGTAGCAGCTACAAAGGTAGCAGCTACATAGGTAGCAGCTACATAGGTAGCAGCTACATAGGTAGCAGCTACATAGGTAGCAGCTACATAGGTAGCAGCTACATAGGTAGCAGCTACATAGGTAGCAGCTACATAGGTAGCAGCTACATAGGTAGCAGTTACATAGGTAGCAGCTACATAGGTAGCAGCTACATAGGTAGCAGCTACATAGGTAGCAGCTACATAGGTAGCAGCTACATATGTAGTAGCTACGAGCCCCGCACTTTCAAGGGCCCCGCGCTAAATGCTTTCAAGCTATCAATTCCGGTTCAGTTATTCTGCACTTGCTCTATTGCTATAGTACTAAACCGCCTTCAAGTTTTATGAACGACTGGGTGTTTACGGTTAGCGATTTGTCATATCTGTGGCTGTATAGCAAACGAAAAAATACAATTACTTCACTATGCAAGTTAAAAATGTGTTTTATATTTACGTGTTTTTTTTTAAATTTAGAGCCTTTTTATAGCAAATGCTACAGGCTCCGCACCAGCTTAATCCGGCACTGTGTGGAGGGGAGTCTCTAGCCTAACGATCTTGAGCCAGCAACCGGGGTCAATCCTTGAGTCTGAGCCAGTTTTGGCGACAGAATAAAAAGAGTGTTGTTGTTGTTGTTATTCTATAAGAGATTGGTACGTGAGCATTCGTGACAGACTGGTCTCATGACCGTGCGTGATAACAAATGTTCAGACGTACTCACTTGGTTGACAAAGAGCCGATATTGAATGAAAAGCAGCGCACAGGCGTCCGCGTTACCTTCTATTCCATGGATCGGAAACAAGGACACTGATGAAGACAATCGTTTAGAACATAAGATGATAAGTGCACTGCATGGAGAGATGTATTCTGGGAATTACATATGTAGATTAATCAATAATTTCAGTAGTCGTAAGTTGCAACTGTATACTTTGACATTGTATATGCATGTCAAAACCGGTTCAGAGTTTGCTCGTCTCGAAACAATGCTGCTGAAATTACGCACTCCCAGAAGACCGTGCGGCTGATGGGTTGTGGGAGAATCATTTTATTTGTGGAGAGATGGAAATTAGTTTTCAATTTATTTTTAAAATTTGCAACAAGCGACCATGTCGCTGCTGCATATGCATGGTACTGAAAGGTTGATACATTTCACATTTTAGTATCCTATTATTTGGTTTGGTGTGAGCATTTTTAGTTATTAGTATGATCAGTTCGTGTAAATTGTGTTGGTTGTCTCAATTGATTATCACTTCATAAAATAATAACTTAAGCCCTTGGTCTATCCATGGCTGGATGAAGGCCTCCCCGCACTGTGTCAGTCATGGGGATTGGTTGACCATACTTCACCACACTGGTCAGTGTAGGTTGCTAAAGAGGGGACCTAAGACAGGTTCAGTGATGCGAGCCATGGACAGGAATCGAACTCAGGTCACCGGATTAAATGTGCAGTGCACAAACCACTCCACCACCGCTCATGCCCGATACAATGTGATTTATTGAACATGAAACAAAGACATTTAATAATAAATAGCAAGTCATATGCTATAGCGTTCTGCTCACATTTAATCTTCCCGTGGTTATGTTTTTCATTTTGTATTCATAAATTGCATAACAGTTTCTAATGTATGATAACTTTTGTTAAAATGTTATGTTTGCATCAGTTAGAAGAAAATACTGCCATTATTATTTACGTGCATAATTTTTCTTAGTTGACATTACATTTATTTTATATTAGGTTGAAGTTCAACATTTGAAGATGGGTTTTTTTTAACCCGGATGGAATGAAACAAACTTCATTATTACTCCTGCCTCTGAAATTTGCTTCAAAATAATGAGAAAAGGTGGGCCCACACATCTGGAAAACTGGTTTCATGACTCCGTAATTATTTCCTCATGTATTCAACTGCAGCCACAGATGATTAAAACACACGCATACCATTATAACACTCAACTATAAACTATTTATTTTATTTTTAATACCAGCTAAGGCCCACTGAGCAAAATGGCTCTTTTTCAGAAGCGACCTAGCCACAAATGGTAGCCCAATGAAGTGGCTTAGACACGTGTAAATGTATCGCAGCCAAATAACTCTAAACGCACGTTTAAAGTACAACAACAAATAGCCATCAAAATCTGAAAAAAAAAATTGCGAAACATTCATCCTGCAAAATCCCACTTGTCTAGAGACTTCACTTTCAGGGGTCAATTAATTGTCCACTGGCTTGCGCCGGCTATAGCTTAAAATACCCACGCCGTGGTGTGCTTGTTAGACGCCCTGTTTACCTTTGAGGGAGGGATAGCAAAGGCTCTGAGTAGTAGTGCATGCCAGAGCGAATGCCCAGAAGAACGCCGTCTTAATTGCCTGCATCAGCACGTCGACCTCCTGCCGAGAGCCCTGTTGACCAAGTCTCAGGATGATGGTAAACAAGAGGGCGTAGTGTGTGTTGGTGTTGTCGCCTCACTATGGATACGGCTGCCCTGATATTTTTAACCCGATCCTAAGCGATCATCTTAACAAACAAACGATAGACTAAGACGCTGGCGTATAAAATACGCTTTCAAACGTGTGTAAAATATTCGTGTGTTTTTTTTTATGAAATGTATACACATATTCGTGTGCTGTGCCACATTGTGTGCGCGTGTACACCTGAGGTCGACTCAGCCTCAAATGAGTACCCGGTGCAGTGTGTAAACATCGCCACTGGGGAGACAAAGGCGGCCGGGCGTGGTGCTGGCCACCTACACCCCCTCGTGTGCCGTGCTGGCCTTCATATTTGCTCGCTAAGAGCACTTGCCCCAAACATCTGGTGAGGCTATAGGGGTATCTTTGTCTTCCCAACAGTCGGGTGAAGGCTTTACGGGAGATCTTTGTCTTTGTGGTCAGACGTGGGGAGCGGTGCCCCGGTGATTAGCGCGCTGCGCTACGAATGCGCGTAGTTCAGTTCAATTCACAGCCATGAAAAACGACAGTGGTATCACAACGTGTCCTGGGCATCCCCTAGGTAGACTCAGCCTTAAACGAGTACCCTGGTGCGGTGTGTGAACATCGTCACGCAGGGTGATAAGAGGGTTGTTCGGAGTGGTCCCAACCACATCCCCGCTACGTGCGCTGCGCAACGACCACAATGTGTGCTCGCTACCAGCTCTTGCCCCTACGGCTTGGTCAAGGCTACACGGGGGATGTTTTGTCTTTGTGTGCTCGCCAACAGCACTTGCCCCTACGGCTTGGTCAAGGCTACACGGGGGATGTTTTGTCTTTGTGTGCTCGCCAACAGCACTTGCCCCTACGGCTTGGTCAAGGCTACACGGGGGATTTTTTGTCTTTGTGTGCTCGCCAACAGCACTTGCCCCTACGGCTTGGTCAAGGCTACACGGGGGATGTTTTGTCTTTGTGTGCTCGCTAACAGCACTTGCCCCTACGGCTTGGTCAAGGCTACACGGGGGATGTTTTGTCTTTGTGTGCTCGCTAACAGCACTTGCCCCTACGGCTGGGTCAAGGCTACACGGGGGATGTTTTGTCTTTGTCTTTGTGTGCTCACTAACAGCACTTGCCCCTACGGCTTTGTCAAGGCTACACGGGGGATGTTTTGTCTTTGTGTGCGTGTGCTCTCTAACAGCACTTGCCCCTACGGCTTGGTCAAGGCTACACGGGGGATTTTTGTCCTTTGTATGCTCACTAACAGCACTTGCTCCCAACAGTCTGAAAATCTGTACGGGGGGGAGCGACTTCAGAATGTTTCTGTATTCATACCGGAGGAATCCGATGATCTATAAAGCTCTTTTTTTCACAGATCTCCAGTCGAGGGAGAATGCATCTTGGTGCGTGTGAGGGAGAAGGAATGGGGAATGAAGGCAATTTATTTGACCGCAGATTGTTTTACTGACACATTACATTGCCAGACGTGCGCGCATCACGTGAGTGGTTGTGAGTCTGTCTCCCCTTTAGGTTGACTCGGTGCATCGTGTTAGGGGCCGTCCATACATGACGTCACGCACCTAGGGGGGGGGGGTGGGTCAGACATTTGTGACGATGTGTGACGAGGGGGGTGGCTTGAGAAATGTGACGTCACATAAAAATGCGCAACTTTAAATAAATATAGACAACACGTTCTACTTAATTAAAGATACTTTTTAATAAATGTTTTCTCCTACAACATCAGAGTGCAGCGCCACATTAAACACGCACTACAATGACAATAGTTTAAAGCGATTTGAAGCAAGTTTTATTTTTAAAATGGAAATATGTTTTTTTTGGGGGGGGGGGGGCAGAGCTTTATGACGTCATATTTGAGGAGGGGGTCTGACTTTATGTGACGCCGTGTGACGAGGGGGGGAGGTCAAAAATCGTCCAAAATCACGTGACGTCATTTATGGACGGCCCCTTCGTTCCAGTTGTTTTGGAGGGAATCAAGGCAGAGTGAGGTGGCGACCCCCCCCCCACCCTCAGCGCCGTGTCACTCATTGCCGCCGATCACCACGATCCGTGCCGTCACCGTGTGTCGGGCTACACGGGGGTGGGGTTGTTTTTTGTTTGAGTCCGCATGTTGGAGCTTTGACACGGCAGCAAATGCAACTGCGCTGTGAACGCGGCGGTCGAAGGTGGCACACAATTGTAAGAAAAAAAACGGGCAGTGTCCCTTCTTTATAACCGTTCTTTGATGCGCTATGAATGAAGGGCCGTTGGCCGAAACTTCGCCGATTATAGAAATATTTATTTGAAGGCCACAGGGTAATTTACAAATGCGTTGTGTTGAGTTTCTCATTGTTTTACGATCGCTCGGCCTATCAATCACGAGTCGCGTGTGTGCGTGTGCGTGCGTTTGTGTACGTGTGTGCGTGCGTGTGTGTGCATGTGTGTGTGCGTGTGTGCATGTGCGCGTGTGCGTGCGTGTGTGTGAGAGAGAGCTCGCTGGCAACACAGCCACCAGTGGCTCTGGGGTTTTCGGCTCCACCGAATGACAAAGGCAAGCAGAGTGTCCAGTCGGCTGACAACGGCTTGGTTTGCGAAACATCGCCTTGAACTATCACCATTCGCCCCTCCCGCCAGCTCGTTAGCGACAATGGGGCCAAATGAATTTCTGCCCCGGGTTCACTTTCTTGAGCTGGCGTGAAATCAAACGCGCGAAATAAATCCGTGCAAAGTTTTCGCCAGGTTCAGGTCTTGCGCGAAAGCCACAGGCTAAGTGTGGGGGAAGGACAACAAACTCAAGGATAAAAAAGCTGTTCTAAATAAATGAGTTTCATATCTAAGTTTAATCGTGCATAGCTCCAAGTGGCTCCCGAATATTGGAGGGAAGAGCGTTCCAGACGTCCACAGAAGCGCATCTAAAAGCGCACGATGCACTGGCCGTCTTTGTTCAATGGCTCGCCAAAAGCCGCTATGAGAATGACCGGCACATTTGTTTGCGTGCCAACTTTATTAATTGGCTGCGTCGAGTGGAGGAGGGTTTACAACACATTTTACGTACGCGGTCTGATCCAAAATAAATATATATTATGAATAATAACAACGTGTATTTAAAATATGTGTATTGTATACACTCTATCGGTTTTTACCGCACTAAAATGCAATGCGTAGTAGTGATTTGAACGGTGTATATTAACCACAACGTTCACGTCCAACTCTGACATTCATATGGGATTTCATGTTTTTCCATCCGGCCCTTGCCAAAGCAAAACACGCAGACGCAGCTGGTCGCTCAAGGGAAATGCAACATTTGACACACTCAATGCGAAGGTCTCCGCTGGGAATTTATAATGCGTTGTTGTTTTGCGTACAGGGTAATAATCCATGTTTAAGGTACCCCCACGGAAGACACGTTTTAATTCCAAGCCTTTAACGGCAAATGTCTTCTGCTGACGACGCCCGCAGGAGAAATGCTCAACACGAATCGCAAACCACAACACCGCACTTGGACAAACAGAGAAAACCAAAGCAATGAAGTCCACGTGAATGTTTTGTACGGTTCAAGCAAAATTGGTTGTGAGCAGCAGAGGGCAGTACAGGTTTCCCTTGCCCTATCTCGGTTCGGTTTGTGCGATTTCGTGCACATGCGGCTCGCCAATTTATCCGCAATATTTATTCTACGCACCATTGGAACTTCCTTTGCCAGTAGAAAAATATGATAATTGTTTTTTTACCCTTTTATCTGCAGTAATAATGCTTACCCCGAGCTCTCATTACTTTGATAGTACATTGTCTTTGAGTTGTGCGCCTTTTGGCGTCATCTGGTCCAACACCATGTGAGACTAGGCTCTAAGAAAAGCTGTCTCGGGTGTGGACCAATCAACTTCAAGGACAGTGCATATCATTATCAGAGTTGTTTCTTTTTGTTTGCATTTTGACTGCTTGTGTTGTGGTCATTGCAAACACGATGCCTTGTATAAAGGTGTCAGTTTTTATACCAGTTGAAAGGGTAAAAACCAATCACTATAACAAGAAGACATTGATCTTCTCGATTTTCAAGGGCCGCACCGCAGCCCTTAAAGAGCTGCACGCGGCTCCGCAGCCTCAGGTTGCCCACCCCGTGCCCTCCTTGAGCTTCCTCTCGCGAAGGCCCTATCCACCAACAGTGGTGTGAGCGAGCAATTGCGGGATTGCGCCTACACCTTTGACCTCGTTTATAAAAAATTAACCCATAAAAACAAAGTTTTTCACTATAAATCCTTTATATGCGTGGCGGCTCGAGTCCTCTCGTCCTCTGGCTTGAGATGGCTGCCACATATGGGTCAGATGATTGCCTGCCACCATTAAGCAATTGGTAATTAAATATAAAAAAAAATCCTAAAAAGTGTAAAATTTTGGAAAAAAAATTCACGAAAATTAATTGTCACGGACAACGAGTCTGTGTGCAAAATGTCAGCTCGATTGGATCACGGGAAGTGGGTTAAAAAACGACCGAAAGATTTGCACGGTCCTAAGCAAGCAAGTGAACTTAATATAAAGGATTAAAAAATCGTGTTGCGTTGCAGGGTCCTCTTTAAATAGCATGTCACCGTGATTGCTGTCCGTCATCGTCAGTCCACACGTGAGGTTTTAACATTTTGGCTTAATAGTCCTGAAAAGGGGTTTAGGGTTGCTTTGAGTATTCACGGTTGTCGTGAGTGAGTGGATTCCTAGAATTGTTGTGGACATACACCACACGCGCACAGTATTTTGAAGCCGTTGCGCACGTTGTACTGAAATAAAAGTTGGGCATCCACATTGTTTGTAAAGGGCGGATGATACAATAATGTGATAAAAACGGACATGTTTTAATTGACCCACTGGAGGCTACCACTCTGTAGTCATTTGGCAAATGACAGGCATATGTTAAATGCAATTATAAGTACGTCAAAATAACTCTCCACCAGTTTTACAAGTTCAGGACCGGGTTATGACATGCTAGGGCCCTAAGCTATGCGTAAGATGCCCCATGAAGGAATGCCTCTATATTATTGTGATTTCGAAGTAAAAATAACCGTTTTAGAGAGTCTGTTTTGCCTATCGCCTTTATCTTTCAACCGATTATGTCAAACTTGAAGCTTCGTATTGTTTGGTTTTCGTGTTTAGAGGCCCCTCATAATGTGAGGTCTTAAGCTGCAGCTTACTGAGCAGGTGCCTAAATCTGGCCCTGTGTAAGTTTCATGCTCGAAGCAATTGATTGTTTCAGAGAGAGTTGGCATCAGGCAACGTCTGTGGGGGGGGGGGGGGGTGCATGTCACTTTCATATTCCCCTTTGGCTTCCACTGCGGCTCGCTAGTCCGACAGGAGATAAAGCAACACAAATTGACGTAGCCCCCTGTATTTGCCTAGACGGGTGCAAGATAGGCCCTGCAATTAGTGCTGGGACATTCAGAGACACATTTAAATGTATGCTGATAAATGCACGCACATTGCAAAGTTACGCAAAAGTGTGTTAGAAATGTCCTTTTCATGTTGTGAAACGTTATGAGATTATGTTACACTCCCTGATGTTTTACCGTGCAATTACATTTTCGAACACATTTTAATCTGCTCTTGTATAATGTTCTGAGTTTACTTTATTCCCTTCAAGTATTCATATGAGAAAGAAAAGAAAGAAGCATGACAACAGCTTAATAAATAATAACGTCCTTTATTTATCCAGGAAAAGCATTCTTGATTATTGTTACCCCTCTCATGCATTTAATTGTGGGTAGCTTTGCGTGGGAGGGAACCAGAGTACACGGATAAAGTCATGCACGAGAGGGGTAACACTCAAAGCTCCACGAATATAGATTCCATGACCCATTGTGGTATTGCTACCTATACTCGCTAGCCTGCAGCCCAAGCATATACGATAGTTGGGAATAGCCCAGGCAGTTTCCTATGAGTAGACTACCCAGGTGTAGCCCCCTTCAGGTTTCGAGACCTGATTACCTAGGGTACATTCAGGGTGATTTGGCCACTGGTGAAAGATTTCCAAAAGTTCTTGGGGAAATGCTAAGGTCTGAGCACAAATAGTTTTGAAAAAAATTTTTGGGAAATATTAAGCAATTTTTTTCAAATGTAGCTGACACACAAAATGTACAATGTAACACATACCTTTAAGCATTATAAGCAACAATTGCTTTTTTTGAAAGCAAGTTCGTTCATACCTTCAAATCATAACAATATTGTCCAATTCAACATCAATGCAATATTCAGTGCACACAAACGTGCAGGAGTTTCTATGGATATATTCAAGTTTTCCATCACTGGCTGAACAGATGCTTGACTCAGATTTTCTAAATGATTTTCGGCAGCGTTTATAAACAATCTAAACCGATATCGGTAAATAGACGTGTGAACGATTCAAACTTGTAGAGCTATCATATTTTGTTCCGACCCTCTGCTATTTTCCCTACCATTTGCAACTATAATGTTTATAAAGGCAACATTTATGATATGATATATTTACGTTTGTGTGTTGTGTCCTGTGAAATGCTATTGCAGTATTGTTTTTGTTTTGTCTTTTACACGTGTTTAGTTGTTGTTTGGTTATGGATCATTCAACGTGGGCAGTGGCTTCACAGTTCTGCAAAACAAAAGGGACACACACAGTTTAGCTGACATTGGTTACGTGTTGTTTGTTATATTTCAAGACGTATTGGAAATAGTAAAGTATTTTAAGTAGCAATTCACAGCGCATTTGTTAACCCGCTGCTGGAAAAAGGCCTCCCATTGCCATGCGGGTCATGTTTTGGCCATACCCTACGATGTTGATCATTACGGGTTGGTGAAGGATGAAAGCCCAGGTAAGGGTCAGATATCATTGCTGCCGATTTGGAAGAACTCGAGTCGCCGGGTTCATCGTGCAGTGCGCCTAACCACTGCGCCAACGCCCCACCCTATACTGCAGTACGTATGCTGAACTTCTTTCGCACCGTACGTAGCCAACCGTGCTAATTGGAGGGGGAAGGACAACAAACTAAACACACAAAAAAATCAGTTCTAAAGAAGTGAGTTTTCAATTTAGAGCACAGTACTGACCGCAAACAAATCTTCCTCGATGAGCCTCATCTTGTCGGATCTCAGAAGCGAAGTCGACTTTTGAGCCGAGTTGCTACTTGTACGGGTGATCACCGGTGCCTAAGCAGGTGTTGTTACAAGGCTTGGAGCTACACGAAATGGCTGCGAGGTGCCAGGGGAGATGGAAGCACGGCAATGGGTGATGTCGGCGGTTCCACAGGGTGTCAGAAAATGAATATACCGAAAAATAAAGTTACATCTTTCGCTATATTTATTCCTGCCTCAGCTGTATTTTTTCACCTGAAGATGATTGCTTGTGTTGCGATCGAAACGTCGTGATTTTTAATTTTTTGTATTTTTCTATCTACGTGGCTTTACCGAAAGACCCAAAGAGTATGAATTCCTGCAGTCACGAAAGCTTTTAGTTCCATATTTAAAGTTAAATAGTGTTATCGTTATTCGAGATACTGACATACATTCGATACGAATACATGCATTACACGTAGAAGTTTTAGTTTGTTGTGAATATCGATTGGTACTTTATTTTTTAAGCGACACCCCATTTTCGGCTATAATGACAAGTCCGCCCCTTACAGCCGACTTAACACCTTTATATTTGTTTTATCTCCGTGGTTTTTATTTTCAAGTAAAGTCGACACTAGCACATCAAGGGACCTTGAAGAACTTAAACATCGTGTTGTTGTTGTTGATGCTGTCATCATCCATCCCTACGGCTGTGTTGGAAGACGTCTCCGAGTTTGAACGCCGAATTAGATTGATCATAGTGAATGATTGACTATAATGAATGATGGACGACTTGCAGAAGTGTATTCATCATTCAGGAATATCCAAGAAATACCATAACATAACTAAGTATATTACATATATTCTTATTACATTGTCGGTATCTCGAATAACAATACAACTATTTTAAAAAAAAATGGTATATTCTTGTTCGGACACCTCGTACGTTTGTCCAATCGTTGGATTTTGTTAAATCACTGGATATTTTTTCCTCCAATCAATTGAGTCTGTCTATAGCTCTGTGTGTTTCTTCCTTACACATCTGTAACCTTGTGGCACCATCGACACGAGCTCTATTGTGGGTTTCCCATCGGTGACGGCGTCTAAACACAATCACAATTCTCCACCGCCGGCAAATCCCTCGGCACCGACGGTTAAACAAATCAAACGTCCTTTATTAGCCTTAACGCGTAAAAATCAGCGTGCCACAGCACCCACGTTATTTTGCGGAGTTCGCTACCTTTTCTCGCGTGCACATCGCGACGCGTGTCTCCGATGGGCGAGATTCGTCGACGGATCGCTACTTCGCGCGATGCTTGTTTTGCCCATTCTTCGTGCCGTTGCTGTCCCGGTAGTTTTAACGACGTTGACGCGTACAAGAGTGAAATAAAACCCGTGTATGTCACGAGGCACGCACCACGTTGCCATTTGAGAACGGGGCAGTGAATTTCCCTTATCAGAGACATTGCGCTGAGATCTGCAACAGATGCATTGTGATTATGAACGTAGTCGTGCGTTCCAAAGCACGTTTACTTCCAAGCGCGATTTGACCGTGTATACAATGACAGCAGCACGCGGCACACTTTTCATTAACCCCGCGTCCTGAGTGAGATGCCCGATCACGGCTAACATCATTGGCGTGCGGAATATATCTGAACCGGTACTAAACCGTCTCCTCCTCCCCACCCTCAACCCCTTCACCGACCCGTATTGACCAGCGTGGTGAAGTATAGCCAAACAACCTCCCCCCCTCCCCCCACCTCTCTCTCCAACATGACTACCGAGTAAGTTTTCGCGGTTGTGCTCTGTAGCAGCAATCCGATCTGTCGTTCGGTGTGATCTCCGACCTTTCCCTCCACGTGCTCAGAATCTGAATATTCATTTGTACTGGAGGAATCCGATGAGCTATAAAGCTCTTCCCCCCTACACACAGATGTCCAGCAAGAGCTTCAATCAGAAATCGCGCTGGGAGCTTCAATTAGAGAGCTGTGCCCCGTTATCGAACTTGCCACTGGCGGTGACCGTGGCAGGTTCACCTGGGGCAGGTGTCGTGCACCTGACGATTGCTCAAGGGCTGGCCTTGTTGCAAGCAGCCTACCTTTTCCTGCCCAGGCGATGCGTCAGCTCTTTGAAGGCGGCCCTCGTGGCGGGACTCCCCATCAGGAACACCATCGGGGTGACGAGGGTGTTGACCATCCGCGTGGTGATGAAGGGGTTCGAGGCGTTGTTGACGAACCTCAGGCACGCGCCGAACGCCTTGCAGATGCTCGAGTGGACCATGTTGGGTGACCACAGGAGGATGAAGAGCCCCGAGGCGACGATCATGACGTTGGCCGAGCGGTCGTTGGACAACGGCGTCCTCCGCACCTGCCGCCGAGTGACCACGTAGAGGCGGACGTTGAGGAAGAGCATCACGACGAGGATGAGGATGTTGAATATCATCGTGGTGTAGCCGTTGTACGTGAGACTCCCGCCGCCCGGGTTCATCGACATGCCCACGTTGGTCAAGATCGGGTAGAGCCACGCGACGGAGATGATGATCGCCACCTTGAGGTTCGTCATCTTCTGCGCGTACCTGAACGGAGACTGCACCGCGTAGTAGCGATCGACCATCGCGGCCAGGAGGGTGAGCAGCGACGTACCGTGGAACATCGGAAAGAGCGTCTCGGCGTGGTACGCCAACCCGAGCCCTTCGTGCACGTTGTAGAGCCCGTTGTAGAACCAGCCCGCGCCGACGAGGAGATCGCTCAGGGCGATGCTGAACGTGTAGATGTAGTTGTTCTTTCGGAGGAGCGTGCGCGCCGACAGGAGGGTGACGATCAGTGCGAGGTTGCTGGCCGTCGCGAGGGTGGCCAGGCACACGTGAAACGCGACGAGGGCCACGTCGCCCGGAGTTCTTGCCAAGCTCGCGAGCGACTCCGCTGCCATCGCTCTTGGCCCCTTCTTTGTGTGTGTGGCGTTTGTCTCTTCCTCTTCTTCTTCCTGCCCGATATATATAAAGGCGTCGTTGTGAACAGTGGTCGTCGTGACGGTGCTCACGCGAACTGTCGCTGGGAACCGCAGCAGCAGCAGCAGGGATTAATTAGCGGGATGGGAACCCACGCCTGTGGGTTTCGCTTAGGATCACCGCAGTACCGTTCCGACACCTATTTCAAAGGGGAATTGGCCGATATCACACCTCCATTCTGCCGGGAGATTTCAGCATGGGCGGTGGCTTACGCGACGCTGCCTCCTTGGTTTGTTTTTTTCTGCGTTGGGACGCGAATCAACAAGAGCTCGCTCGTGCAGGTGCAAAGAAAATGAGCGACGGTTGTCGTCAGCTCCCGCCACAAATTGAACTTCCAAGACTTTTATTTCGCACACGAACACAATTAACGCGGACAAGTGCACACGCCGTTGCCTACCGTGGTTGCCATACCCATGGTTATAAAAAAAAAAACTAACAACGCGTTTACGTTTCTCTCTCGAACTATGACGGACATTTACTGGGATGTCATAATGCAACCACCCACCCCAGAAGAGTGTGGAGAGAGTCTCCCAAACGAGCTGTACAGGCCGAGGGCTGAAGGAGCGAGTTGTGTCAGTGAATATGATTCGTTATCTTCACCAGCCATGATCTATCCACTGCTATGTGTATACAACTGCGTAGACCAAAAGTTAGTTTACCGAGATAAACACGCCTCGTTATTGTCTCAATTCCGTAGACGGTACTAACTTTCAGACCAACCCGTTCTGTGTGCTGCATAGCTTTAATAAATTGAACACGTACGTTTATTGCGACTAACAATAGTGTCATTCATGACTGTTTTTTTTTTGCACCCAATTGTTAAATGTTGTGGATTGCTCTCCGAAACCACCACTGGTGCTGCTGTAGCGGCAATAAATTGGCACGTTTTGTTCATCACGTGACAACTTTATGAACTGACCCTGTCGGGTGCAGCAGGGGCTACGACACACATTGTGCTCACGAGATCCGGTCCAAAACCAATGATCAATCATAGCTTTAACATTTCAGTTATGCACACATCCAGATTTAGGCATAACTTTAAATATTGAATCGCTCAAAACAAACTCTCAATTAAATGTAAATGGCGATTCAAAATCCGATGTGCAGTAGAACTGATTCTCGCTCATTGATTGCATTGTAAACCTTCGATATCCAAACAGAAACGTATATTTTGACACTTTTTTCAGACACGCAACTCAATTCTCCTGGCTGTATGTCCCTTACCACATGGGTCATTTCTATCTTCAGT
Organism: Lethenteron reissneri; assembly: GCF_015708825.2. Lineage (NCBI taxonomy): Eukaryota > Metazoa > Chordata > Hyperoartia > Petromyzontiformes > Petromyzontidae > Lethenteron > Lethenteron reissneri. The sequence goes on from NC_083805.1 coordinate 8,625,689, forward strand.
CCATCCAGGGACTGACGTCCCGGAGGGAGGGGGGGATGACTAATTTACTGCAGAAATATGTTCCATCACCCTGTACAGGTATATAAAAAATGTCGGTTAAAAAGCCTAATTATTTAGAAAGTAAACTAATATATTTATTTGCTTACTTTATGTACTACCTATATCAGATATTGCATTGCCTATTCCCCACTAGCTTGATAATATCATAATAAATAGCAATAATAGTTATATATGCCAATTTGATCATTGTTGTTTTACCCTTTTATCTGCCAACAAAACTGACACCTTTTTTACGAGGAGTCATGTTTGCATAGACCACAATACCTGCAGTCATAATGCAAACAAAAAACATAACTCTAATGTATGCACTGTCCTTGAAGTTGATTGGTCCACACCCGAGACAGCTTTCCTTAGAGCGCCTTTTGGCGTCATCTGGTCCAACACCATGTGAGACTAGGCTCTAAGGAAAGCTGTCTCGGGTGTGGACCAATCAACTTCAAGGACAGTGCATACATCAGAGTTATGTTTTTTGTTTGCATTATGACTGCAGGTATTGTGGTCTATGCAAACATGACTCCTTGTTAAAAAGGTGTCAGTTTTGTTGCCAAATAAAAGGGTAACAAACCAATTATCATATTTTTTACTGGCAAATGAGGTTCCAATGGTGTATATGCCAATTTGTCAATCTATTGCTGGATGAAGGCCTCACCAGCACCATTTCGGTTCCTAAACGCTGATGGAGAGGACTGGTGCACCGTTAGAGGCATCACTGTTCACCGATGTTAGTCATGGCCAGGATGAAAAACTCAGCCAACTTGTGTCAGTATATCCTGAAGCAGGCCAAATGGTCAAATCGTTCAGATACATCTTGAATGTCATTTCACAGTAGATGGAAACAAAATACCCATTGTTTATTGTATTAACCTGCGTACATTGTTGTGCAAATGTGAGTAGTTGTAGGTAGAACAATCGAGTTCTTGCCAATCTCGCAGATTAACTTGTGAAATATGTACGACTTAGAATTTTCCTGACCCACTGATGTAAAAAAAAGAACATAGAAAGGGACAGCTAAACGGTTCAATTGAAGCGTATGATGTGAGATTGCTCTGTTGCACGAGGTGTTTTCGGGGCTCAAGCTGGAGGTGTGTTTGTATAAGAGAGTGCGGCATAATTGGAGGCAATGGCTGTTGGGTATATATTGCCTCTTGACAAATGTACCTATACGTGACTTAACCGAAAGAACCAAAGAGTATAAATGTAAGAGATACTCTTACTTCTTTCGGTAAAGTTACGTAGGTAAAAAATGAAATTAAAATTAATTTTTAAAAAAAGTAAGAGATTTTTTCGATTTAAAGCTTTCGTGACTGCAGGGATTCATCTTCTTGGTTCTTTCGGTAAAGTCACGTAGAATGGAAATAATAAAATAATAAAAATAAAACATATTAAAATAAAGTATTTTATTTTAGTATGTTTTATTTTTGTTGTTAAAGTAATAAAAACAAAACATATTAAAATAAAGTATTTTATTTTATTATGTTTCATTTTTGTTATTTTATTATTTCCATTCTACGTGACTTTACCGAAAGAACCAAGAAAATGTAAGAGATGTTTCATGCTCTATGTTCCACCACTGCTACCGTCGATCCACCGCCGTCCTTCCGCTCTCTTGCACCAACATTTGGATGAACAGATCTGGAATGAAGCACACAAATTGTTAAAACAATACCGTAGATCTTAGTAAATGTATTGTCATCATGAATATGAAAAAAAGCGTACAGTCCTAATAACAGTTTAACACGCAGGCTTTCGCGACCAATATCATCCATAAGAGGTTTTTTTTTGGGTTAGATCGCGTAAATATATAAATGTGTCGTTAAAACCCGCCACCACCCGACACAGCCAACTAGTAAGGGTTGTCACGCAAACAGAACGTGCCAATTCGTCACTGGTACAGCACACTGGTGTGTTGGAGAGCCAAGCCACAACATTTAGTTTGAACGACACGTTTATATATTTAACCCATAAAAACGCACTTATGGAGTACTAATAACAGTTTAAAACACGGTCACATTATACCTACACGATCTAACCCAGAATAAACTATGCATTCTAACAATGGTTGAGAAAGCCTACGTTTAGAGTTACAACCCTTTGTCAAGTCACTGCATGCTGGATGAAGACTTCCCTTTGCTGTGTCGGTCTTTGGGATTTATGTGGCCAAGCTTCACCACTCTGGTCAGTGTGCTATGGTGAAAGGGGTGGCCCAGGATCATGGTGAGCTATTGTTCACCACTGAATGCAATCTGTGCCTGGGAAATCAAACTCTGGTCGCTGTTCCATCCCTATGCGATTATGACACTAGTGTTTTTTTTTAAATCAACAACAACTAAAATGGAACAAACGCACCACAAAACACACAGTGAAAAGAATTTTCCAACTGTAGTATGCATTTATGCATCTCCAAATAACTAAGAATGTCTGTACGCTATATTTTTTGGGAATGTAAAATGTTTGGTAATCAAATCTAACCTGTAATATATATAAAATATATATATAATTTCAACTTATAGAGAGAGCTCTACTCAAAGGCATGAGGAACCACAGACCAGCGGGAAGGCAGCAACGCGATGAGCCGGTGCCAGCAATTGCCCAAGCTCTGCAGTCCTCTATGAATGAAGGTGTTTTCAGCCAAAAAAAAAAACCCCCACGTGTGCGAGGTGGAAACACTCTATCCCGCACAGAAGGACAATGTGCAGTCCACGTGTCCTGCTGTATTGCCTTCTCCTGGCAAGCCAGGGTATGGGCGCCTCCTCGACGTCCAAATAAAAGCCAAAAACGTGCAGAGCATCAACTCTCTCCGAAGGAACTCGCCACGCCTTGACACCATTCCCCAAAACAATGCTCTTCCTCCGCCAAACCCGCGCACGCGTTACCTATTGCAAAGCAAGCGGCGAGCGAGGTTCTTCGCGGAATCCCTCAGCAGAGGGCTTCCGACGAGGAAGATGATGGGGGAGCTGAGCGTGTTGAACATTCGGATCACGTTCACTGGATTGAGGTTGTTTCTACGCGGAGGTAAGCACAGGCCGAAGCCGCCGCACACGCTCGAGTTGATCAGGCTTGGCAGCCAGAAGGCGATGAAGACCGTAGACGCAACGATAATGAGCCTCGCCGAATTCTTCTTGGACTCCCCGTCGTTGGCAGGGTCGCGGCTGAGTTGCCTTTTGGTGATGAAATACAACCGGAGATTCACCACCGTCATGATGACCAGGAGACAGACGGTCACCACTATTGTCGTGTAACCTTGGTAATTGCGAGCAGTGTCCGCCTTCACGAAAGCCATGCCGAACGCTGTCAAAAAAGGCCACAGCCACATCCAGAGGACGACCATCAGCACCCGGGCGCGTGTCATTTTCTGCGAATAGCTGAACGGAGAGGACACGGCGTAGTACCTGTCCATCATCGACGAGAGCATGGTGAGCAGAGAGATGCCGTGAATCGTTGGGAAGACGTTCGTCACGCTGTAGATGGAGCCCACGTTGTCGCGCACGTCAAACACCCCGTTGTAGAACCAGCCGGCGCCCATGATGAAATCGCTGACGGTGAGACTGAATATGAAAATGTAGTTGTTGTGTTTGAGAAGTCCCTTTGCATTTAGGAGAGCGCCGATCAGAATTGCGTTCGAGATCACGATGGCGGCCGCCAAGCACATGTTGAACACGATGACGAAGACATCGAGGGGAGTTGCTGCTGCCAAGTTCTCCATGTGTCCTGAATGTCGTCCCTTCGTCGACGGCGAGCAAAGCTTTGTGAGGCCGAATGGCTTCGCGCAAAATTGTGAGCTCATGTGGGGGGGGGGGGGGGGCACACTCGACACTTTAAATAAGAAGGCTTTATTATTCCTCCGTGGCCCATTAGCGTGACATTTTAAGTGACACAGAAGGGAGGTGGAAGCCCCATGCACCTACCTACATTGTTATGTCACGGCCACTAATTACTCACAACCGTGTGCACGCATATAATTCATGTGGGGTTGATTAAGCATGTATGCTGCTCCACTTGGCCTGTGCACATCACCTTCGTCTGAGGATAATTTCACAAAACGATAGCACCGTGGATGATGTTACGATGCACCGTAATTTTTTGCAAAGGTGTATGCAGTTTAATCTTAATTATGGAGCTTTCGTGACTGCAGGAATTATTCTTTGGTTCTTTCGGTTAAGTCACGTCTAAAGATAAAATAATAAATTAAATTAAAGCTTTTATTTTAATTTATTATTTTATCTCTAGACGTGACTTAACCGAAAGAACCAAAGAAGAATGTATGCAGTTTGTGTGCGTACAATGTCCCTATACTCTTTTGTTCTTTCGGTAAAGTCACGTAGGTATAATTTTCGATTTAAAGCTTTCGTGACCGCAGGGATTCATCTTCTTGGTTCTTTCGGTAAAGTCACGTAGAAGGGAAATAATAAAATAATACAAATAAAACATTATAAAATAAAATTCTCACGACGTTTCGGCCACAACAGACAGCTCTGTCTGTCTTCACATTGTGTTGTGGCCGAAACGTCGTGAGAATTAAATTTTATTATGTTTTATTTTTATTATTTTATTATTTCCGTTCTACGTGACTTTACCAAAAGAACCAAGAAGGTCACGTAGATATAAAAAAACTACAATGTCTCTTTGTTCCATTTGAAGCGACTGTTACGTCGAGCTGGCGTGGAGCGGTGGCACAGTCATTTGTGCACTGCCCGATGAACCCCCGGCAACCTGAGTTTGAATCCCAGCCACGGTTCCCATCTGAACTTGTCCTGGACCTAACCCTTGATCAATGTAGTCTTAAATGTGGTGGTTTGGTAATGCTATGTATAGTTTAACAAGCCACATGACCACACATGGTGTGATGAGGCCTTCATCCAGCGATGGATTCACAAAGGGTGGAAGGATTTCGATAAAGCACACACAGTACTGCAGTTGGCATGGGTCACATGTATAGCTATGATTACATAAAACATTATGCTTAAATTATTGTTGAAAGTTTTTTTTTTATGCCTAAGTGGCTACCAACCTGTTACGTATCTAAACTAATGACGTATTCAATTGTAAGTGGTTTTTTTTTTCGATTTAAAGCTTTCGTGGCTGCACGGATTCATCTTCTTGGTTCTTTCGGTATAGTCACGTAGAAGAGAAATAATAAAGTAATAAAAATAAAACATAATAAAATTATTCTCACGACGTTTCGGCCACAACGCAAGGCAGCGTCATTCAGACGCTGTCTTCCCGACAGACCTGTTTTTCACCCGAGGACGGCTGCTTGCGTTGTGGCCGAAACGTCGTGAGAATTATTTTATTATGCTTTCTTTTTATTATTGTATTATTTCCCTTCTACGTGACTTTACCGAAAGAACCAAGAAGATGTTTTTTTATGCTTTCAAAACTTACCCAGCAGGTTCTAGCTCACGTTACATCCCTCCGTAATAGCACCCTTACAATGCCCTGCAGCACTGTCATCGGTGCACTGTGTACACGTTTAACACACGCGTCCACTCCATTCAGTGGCGTAGTAACGACATTATCAGCGGCGATCGGTCAGTTCGGGCCCCAATATTTGATTTGTCTCGCACGGTCGCACCTCGCTGCCCACTCGCCTCATTGCGCTCACGGTCTCGAACATTTAACGCTGTAGGGGCGCTTCGGCTTCGCAAAATGCAGCCACCGCAACTCCGTAGTCACCTCTTCGCAATACGACCGACGCGTATCTCGTGAAATAAATATCCCAGAAACGGAGTTCTACGTGAAAGCGTTTTCATAAAATAAATGTAAATCGCGTATGAATTAAGTTGTTGTTCTTCTACACAGCTGTTGATGAAAACATATATCATGATGGTTGTCTAGGGGGCACTAACTCGTCGCTTTGTTTACGGGGGGGTGGGTGAGCGGGGCACCCCCTGCATGCCCCACGCGAATTATGGTCCTGACTCCATCGCTCCATCTCCATGGAGCTCGATAGATTGTTACCATCTTCTTGGTTCTTTCGGTAAAGTCACGTAGAAGGGAAGTAATACAATCATAAAAAGAAAAATAATATTATTATATTATTATATTATTTTAAAATAATAAAAAGGAAACATAATATTATTATATAATTATATTATTTTATTATGTTTTATTCTTATTATTTTATTACTTCCCTTCTACGTGACTTTACCGAAAGAACCAAGAAGATGAATCCCTGCAGTCACGAAAGCTTTAAATCGAAATTTACAAGAGGAGGTTATCTGCAGGGTCATCCGTGTTTTTTGTGACCGCGGATAAAAGAATAAAGGGATTCGTGATATTCATCACCCGGCACATTATGTACCGCAGATAGGATGAGTTAATTACGGCGGATAGTGAGAAGTAAATTACGTTTGACCACATCTGGCTTGAAACAAAGCAGGTTTTATTAGATGCATTTTACGTGTTTTAAAGTAACAGCAATATTCTATAACAATTATTTGAAATGACATTCAGATAAACAAGCGCATGTATTGTACCTTCACAAAACCACCGGCTGTAACTGGGATTACAATCATAAGTGGGAGAGATACATTGTATAATATAGGTTTTGTTGGGTTAGATCACATCAATAGAAATGTGTCGTTAAACACGCCACCACCCGACACAGCCAATAAGTAAGGTTGGTCACGTAAACAGAACATGCTAATTCGTTACTAGTACAGCACACCGGTGTATTGGAGAGAAAATCCACAACATTTACAATCTGAGTACGACGTTTCGTCAGTATGTACAACTAGCATCATCAGGCGACAGACAGATTTGTCTAGAAATCCTCCTGTTTCGTTCCTTAAATAGAGGGACAGATGTGTCATGTCGTCACTTGTGAGCTCTTCTTGTGCGAAGGGGGGGGGGGGGTAGGAGATTAATGAATACATATAAATGACAATGTGTTAAACAGAGATAACTTGGTTTCTTCAAATCAAAACGTATTTAAACTTGTACAACTCAACATTTTCTCTTACGAAATCGATCTTATTTAACAGTTGCGCCCGGTGCCCATAATCTTTATTCACCCTGAAAATAAATCCGATGAGCCATGAAGCTCTACTTCACAAATGTCCAGTCGGGGCAGGGTCAGAAAGTTACAACAACAAACAATGCCAAGCCCCCCCCCCCCCCTCACACAAAACGATAGGAGTGCAACGTATAGGAAAGCTAAGCAAGTCCCTCAACAATGAATCACGTTTATTAGGTGACAATGACATAACCACTCTGATTGGAGCTGTAAAAGTCGTCGGCGTTTGGCACCCTCAAGTATCCCGATTAGGCGGTCACGGTCGGGCCTGTTGCGGTGGAGACATCGCTTCAGGGATTTTTAAATCCTTTATATTAAGTTCACTTGCTTGCTTGCTTGCGGGCTTACGACCGTGCAAATCTTTCGGTCGTTTTTTAACCCACTTCCCGTGATCCAATCGAGCTGACATTTTGCACACAGACTCGTTGTGCGTGACAATTTATTTTCGTGAATTTTTTTTCCAAAATGTTACACTTTTTAGGAAAAAATAAATTCTATTTAATTACCAATTGCTTAATGGTGGCAGGCAATCATCTGACCCATAGGTGGAAGCCATCTCAAGCCAGAGGACGAGAGGACTCTAGCCGCCACGCATATAAAGGATTTATAGTGAAAAAGTTTGTTTTTACGGGTTAATTTTTTGTTGTTCCTTGGTTGTTTCTATTTTCTGTCCGCACCGCTAATAGATCAGTTGTCCTTCCCCCGCACCTCCGATTTGCACGCTTGGCTGCTATGTACGGCGCGAAAGAAGTTCAACGTACATACATTCTGCATTTGTGAAAGGCGCTCTTGAGAGCCGTTTGCATTTTCAGCCTCACAAAAATGCAGATCCGTATCCTTAACATGTATTAACTACATCCTATATATGCATTATAAATTACACATGCAGAAATTCGGATGTATAAGATGCTATTTCTTGTTCACGAGTAGGCTACGTTTTTCTAAAGGACGTTCACACTCTACCCGTCATTTCTTATTTTCAAAACAACGTATATTTCACTGAACAGCACTTACTTGAATAACAAACGCGTAGACTGGAAGCACAGTACCATGTTTAAACACACCAGGTTCTTCGCAAAACTCCGTGATACGAGCGATCGAGCAAACGAATTAACATGTCAGATAAAAGGCCTCCCGAAATGACCCATTCCCATAATTTATCAACAAAAGCCACAATTGTACACAAATCACTCTACAGTCCTTATTTGGAACTAAGTGAGTGCCTACTGAGATAATTGGGAGCATTGAGTACGGGAGACTTTTGGGTATACACGAACATAACGAGATATACAGCCTACACATCCAGTACAGGCCATTATATACATACAGCGTATATATAAATGAGTGCACATTAACTTTAGTGTTCGCTATATAGACAATGTCAAGTTGCGCTTACAGCACTTGCATAGCCAATTATGTTATTGTTTTATATTTGTATTTCTCAACTGATTTATACCTCAATTTTGCATTGCGTCACATTCCAGTTAATGCTACGGTTTAAATCACCCGTTGTCATTGCAAAGCTGACTAAAAGTCGCAAATGACAAGTTAATTTTTTTTCCAAATTGCTCAAAACTTTCCAGCCCAAGTTTTTTCATAGTTGAACAGTTTTTTACTTGGCAAATAAATCATAAGCAATGGCATAGAGAAATAATATGGTTCATCCGATCTTGCATATTTCACACACCTGGTACTGCCATCTGAAAAATATTTGTTGACCTTAATTTGGGTCTTGAGAAGGTTTCATCGATCAAGTGCCTTGGCTCCCAGGATCAAGGGCAAATCTGAAGGAACATTAAGACAACGGACATTCATTTGAACCTCGATAAATACTCTGCTGTGTTCATAGTGTCACGCACATTCATAATAATGTTAGAGCTCTTGGTAAATCCACTGCTGGATGAAATTCTACAACATGCCGTGTCGGTGATTGGGGGTTGCTTGACCATACTTCACCACGCTGGTCAGTGTGAGTTCATAAAGGTGGGCTCAAGATATCACTCGCCAGCTACTCATGATATCTATGGCCAGGAATCAAACTCGCGCAGTGCACTAACCACTTTGCTACCGCTGCACCCATCATGCATCTGTAATGCAAAGGAAATGTGTAAATCATATATATAACATTCAAGGTAATGAAGAATTTCTAAATTATCGGTGAATACTAACTGCTGAATACCTAGATATCAATGGCTAATACGTAAAAAAACACAACCTTTAGTATTAAAGTCGTTTTTTAATGCAACATCAGCTTTGTCTATCTAATAATATTTAAGGACATATAAAACACATAATCAGCGCCATTGCATGTTTACCCTTATAATGTTAACATATATTACGGTAAAATCCACGAGTATTTGACACTATCCTATACTATGATGACGACGGCGAAAGCCTTTATGCTCCTTTCATTTAAGTTGCAAATGGTGAACGTTTTGGAAAAAATCGCAGTGCAGTACTGCACACACTCTTCTGCCGTATATACTCTTCACATCCTCAGTCATGAAGACATATCGATTCGCAAAACTATTTCAAATCTCAGTGTGAAAATTAGAAATCGGTTTTACCCTCTCTGGCAATAAACAGATGTTAAGATGTTCAAATACTACGTAGATACCTCCTCACATGATATTCCAAACCTCAATGCTGAGAATATGTAGAATAGACTTTGTTATTACGACCATATTTCAAATTCGACATGCTAAGGAGCGCACCGAGTGTATGGTCAAACACAATCTACAACAAGCACAGTGGATAGGCCTTCATCTCGCAGGGAATTGACAAAGAGCTCCGAATAATGAATCACTTAACAAGCGGGCTTCTAAACAATAACATTCACAACGAAAATCCATGCATCTACACAGTTGTTGCCGTGCCAAGTTTTTTTCTCAAACGGTTCATGATGTTCCATTCAATGTAAGCACATACTACTGTATGCAGTGACGACGTAATACACGCGCGGTTTAATGTAATATATAAATACCCATTTGTACAAAATCCCAATGCAAGGTTTTACCTTTTAAAACGGAAGATCCGAGCCAGATTCTTGAGAGATGCTCTGGTCAACGGGCTCCCGACGAGAAAGGTGATGGGAGTGCTCAGGGTATTTAACATCTGAATGATAATGAGCGGGTTTTGTCCAACGTCAATAGAAATGCATCTCTTCGATAGCGTACAAATGACCAGATGTAATAAAGCAGGTGCCCAAAATATAATAGAAAACGTGGCAGTGATTATGATGAGCCAAGCAGAGCGATTATTGGAGTTACCACTTCTCTGTTTCTCTCTGTTTTGTTGACGTCGAGCAACTACGTAGAGTCTGGCGTTGAGAAGTATGATAATTCCTAGCATCCCGACGGTGAATACTATGGTGATGAATCCTTGGTAGCTTGATGCACCGTCGCCGGGATTCATGGCCTGCATAAATAAGGAGAGGAGTGGAATCAGCCAGGTGAAGGCAATAATCGCCAACGTCTTCGCTCTTGTCATCTTCTGCGCGTACCTGAACGGGTGCTGCACTGCACAGTATCGATCAGTTATTGCAGCCAACAGAGTGATTATTGAAATGCTGTGTATTGTTGGAAAGATTTTCTCGGGACTACCGTAAGCGGCGTTATTGTAGCGAATACTGAAAAGGCCAAGATAGAACCATCCGGCACCGACAATTAAGTCAGTCAGTGTGATGCTAAATGCGTAAAGGTAGTTGTTTCTCTTCATGAGTTCCCGTGAACTCAGAAATGCAGAAAGCAGCATTGTGTTGGTGAGAACAATGCTCGTTGCAAGACATATGTTGAATACCACAAAGACCGCATCCTTCGGCGTTCTTGCGAAATCAGCGAGCGGAATGGGCATTGTGCAATCTTTAAATGATAGTGCCGTCGGTAACGTACGCGCATAGACAGCTCTTTAGAAGAGACTTCTGATAGGGTAGGATTTATATAGACGAATTTCATCCCCTCTTGGTCAATTACGGTGTTGGCTTTGGGAATAGAGAACGAGGAGGTTATTTTTTGTGTGCGTGTGGGGGTTTTTATGCCTCATGCACCCCGAGGAATAGTGATTGAGCTTGATCGTGTATTGAGCAAAACTCCTCAGGAATATAACCCGATTAGAGCAGTTATACATCCATACGGTTGCAAATCTTCGTCTTCATATGGCTGCCGGATAGAGCAACAACTTTACTTTTACATTGAGGTGGTTGAGCCAGATATTAGCGTCAAGAGTATCGTGAATATAAATGGTTTACGATGAATCAAACGTATTTTAAATAAAATGCTGCCGTCCATTGTTAATTCCACACTGGATGAAGGCCTCCCCCACACTGTGTCAGTCACGGGTGTCCTTTGGCCATATGCCACCGTGCGGGTTCAATGTGGGTTGGTTGAAGGGGTTGACTGAGAACAATTCCTATAGGCACATCCCCACCCACCCATGACTTCATCAGCATTGACCTGCGTGGAGAGGTATGGGCTAGGGCTGAACGATGAATCGATTTCAAATCGAAATCGCAATTTGGTACAATGCGATTGGCAAATCGCAAAGGCTGAGATTTTTTTAGCGATTTGAAAAGTCATGTTACTTTCTTATTGGAATTGTTTTCTTTTTTATTATTATAACTTTTTTATTTAACTTAATAATTGTTCTATGAAATAAAATAAAAATCACATTCTAGATTTGAAGCTTTCGTGACTGCAATGATTCATATTCTTAGGGTTTTTTATTTTATTTTTTATTTTACTTTTATTAATTGAAATTTTTTTACCTACGTGACTTTACCGAAAAAACCTAAGAATATGAATCCTTGCAGTCACGAAAGCTTCAAATCTAGAATTGTTCTATGTTTGATTGTTCTATTCCAATGAAAACATTTTACTAAATACGTGTTGGAAGCAATTCATATATTTGAAGTTATCAGCCTTGCATTAGCATATATAAAGCAGTTCATATTTTGATGGTATCATGTGGTAATGCTCCATCACACGTTTTAAATCTATTACACAGTAAATATTGAACTGAAGCTTGACTTAAAAAATGTAATCGCAAATCAAATCGCAATATCTGTCACAAAAATCGTTCACCACCGTCGCAATTAATGTCCACGCTTTTATGCAGTCGGGGAAAACGATTTCTCTCTCGTTGTTTTTGTTTTTCCATTTAAGTTTTTCAAACGTTGCCAGTTTGGACCCCCCCCCCCCACACAAAAAAACACAACAATGGGGAATTCCCGAGCTGTGCGCGCCGTTTGGCTCCACCGAGGACTGAGTTGACCAATCAGGCTCCATCCATCTCGAGCAAAGACCCCGCCCCCCATGTAGCCTTAGCAGACTGTAGGGGCAAGTGCTGTTAGCGAGTAGCACCTATGAAGGCCGGCACGGTACACGAGGGGGTGGGTGGCCAGCAACCACGCCCGACCGCCTTTGTCTCCCCGGTGGCGATGTTTTACTACACACCGTACTCAGGTACTCATTCGAGGCTGAATCGACATAGGGGAGGCCCAGGACCGGTTTAGATAATCGTCACCGGGTGTTGGCCGTGTGCGGGAATTGGACCCTTGTCACCTGGTTCATAGCGCAGCGTAGCGCTAACCGCTACACTACCTCTCCCCACATCTCGAGCAACAACACAAACACCCTCATCCGATTGCTCTATGTCAAAACAGATGATGAAGGTGACAATGGTGGTAATGAAGCTGGTGCTGCTGATATAGATATGATGAAATATATATGCTGATTAGCAGAAAGGGATCCTTCGGTATTACCTTTGAATCCCTGCAAACATGAGCGTCACATCCACATAATTTTTTGGAGAAAATTATTCGCCACATGTTCACGCGATCTGCTCTCCCCCCCCCCCCCCACCAGCCAAAAAAATATATATGAATCGTAAGTTTGGTCGTAGAAGCCATCCGTGTTAAAAGCACGTGTGGATTGCGTCGTGCGGAATGAGCTGCACACGTTCAGCGTGCAATGTGAGAAACTTGCCGCGAGGTTTGGCGAAAAGTGTGCAACATGGTTTTTATTATTATTATATACTTGGTTCTTTCGGTAAAGTCACGTAGAAGGGAAATAATAAAGCAATGGGAATTGTATTATTTATTTTGGATTATTTTATTATTTCCCTTCTACGTGACTTTACCGAAAGAACCAAGAATATGAATCCCTGCAGTCACGAAAGCTTTAAATCGAAACATGGTTTTTGTTTTCTTCTAAGAGGACACGAATGGATACACACAATGTATGATGTGTGCAGTTCTTGGGGCAATTAGACCTGGCAGAAAAAATATAAAATAAAAAGAGGCGAGCGAGAGTACCGTAGTGTTGGAGTGCTTTAAGAAATTGAACTTGATCATGAAAATATACACATCGACATGCCTTTTGACATTTTTTACCGGTGAAAACTTTGAAACGTTGACCCAACAGTTCCAACCACATGCTAACGTTGGTCCAACGTTTCAAAGTTTTCACCGGTAAAAATGTCAAAAGGCATGTCGATGTGTATATTTTCATGATCAAGTTAGATTTCTTAAAGCACTCCAACACTACGGTACTCTCGCTCGCCTCTTTATCTTTCATAATTTTTTTCTTCCAGGTCTAATTGCACCACGTACTGCACACATACATTGTGTTTATCCTTCGTATCCACTATGACATGGTTCAGAATATAGATAATGACGAAGACAATTAAATAAAAGCTTCTTCTTGGAGTGGCAGATGGCAGCCTTCACGTGGCCCACTGTTGAGTTAAAAATCGCGACGAATGCCATCAACGATCATCGATCTCCCGATCTGCAGAGCAACAACACAAGAAGCTGAAAAGACTACACAGCCGAACCATGCTGGTGGTGAGTAGGGGTCGGCACGGTTTGAACCGACTCAAACTGGTTTCAAATTGAGCAAACCAAACGAAACCAAACCAGCGACGACTGAACCAAACCAAACCAAAACCAAACCAAACTAAGCTAAACCAAACCTCTTGAGTTGGCTTGAACCGAAAAGATGCGCGGCAAACAATATTCGCATTCAATACAAATATCAAGTGTATTAATCGCTAATTTCTACGCAGGCTTTCTTCATATTGAGATTCACTAGCAAGTACTGGACGACGATGTCGTCCACAGCCATCTCCTCAAGCTTGGCACGCCCAATGTCCTTGAACGCAGTGTGGTAGTTCAATGGCAGTGAAACCCCAACACTAGGCAACATCCGCGCCCACGAGCGCACACACATCTCGGCCTTGAACGTGCACTTGTGCAGGTTTGGTCGGTCGAGAAAGGAGCGCTTGGCGGCCGAGTTTGCTCTCTCGGAGGGTACGGACGACGCCGGGATAGGCAAATAGTCGAGGGCCACGCGTCGTAGGCGCGGGTACTTGCCGCCGTACAGCTTCCACCACTCGACGACGTCCATGCTCAGGTCCTGAGTCGGCTCAAGCAGGAAGCGGTCGACCTCGGAGGCGGCGCCGTCGTGAGCGTTGGGCGCGTAGACCATGTCAAAGAGGATGTTAATGCCGCCACGCGGCGCCGCCTTCGGCGCCGCGTCCGTCGTCAACGCTGGGTAGCGCTGGTTGAGAATGTCCGTCATCATGTCCTTGATATTGCTGTACTCGGCCTTTACAACCAACCAAACTAGTTTGAGCCGGTTCCACCCTGTCCGAGCCAAACCGAGTCGGTTTTCGTAGCCCCAAACCAAACCGAACCAGTTTAAACAGAGCCAAACCAAACCGATTTGGTTCGGTTCAAACCGCGGTTTGGTGGTTTGAGCCAAACCGTGCCGACCCCTAGTGGTGAGTTACCCTCTAAACATCACGTGCAGTACCGAAGCCAACGACTGGATGTCACTCGGGAGCTTTATAAAATCACAACACGTATTAGCATTTGTCTACCGATCAATTGTACACATTTTTTGAAGAGCCTCCTCTGACGAATAACTTTAGGGGCCGTCCATAAATGACGTCACGCGATTTTGGACGAGTTTTGCCCCCCCCCCCCCCCCCGTTCGTCACACGGCGTTATAAAAAGTCAGACCCCCCCCGTTAAATATGACGTCACGAAGCTCTGCCCCCCCGAGAAAAATATAACATGCTTCAAATCGCTTTAAACTATTGTCATTGTAGAGCGTATTTAATGTGGCGCTGCACTCTGATGTTGTAGGAGAAAACATTTATTAAAAAGTCTATTTAATTAAGTAGAACGTGTTGTCTATCTATATATATAAAATCGTTCATGTCTGTCTGTCTGTGTGTGTGTGTGTGGACTTTGGCCCATACGCACTTTCATTGGACGGCGGTTGCCCCTGGCAACGGCTAGCCACGCCTTCGCCGCTTTCATTGGACCTGGCAACGGCTAGCCACGCCTTCGCCAAGGGCTGCAGTTTCATTGGACGGCGGTTGCCCCTGCCAACGGCTAGCCACGCCTTCGCCACTTTCATAAGCTCCGTATTTAATTAAATAATAGCCATTACACAGTATTGTTGGAGCGCTAGGGGGGGGGGAAGGAACGCCACCCGTACCCTGCCTCTTCCAAGCCGACAATTTTAGGCGAGGCCGCAGGCTTTGCACGCTACTAGGCCTCGACACCCACCACGCCACTCTGAGGTAAATTCATCAAAGTTTTTCCTACTCTTCACTACACCCCCACCACAATGTGTGCTATTAATATTACTTTTAAACCCAACGCGCCAACAATCGATTACTTTAATGTTCACTGTACAAATACTCATTAAGCTGGGTGAGCGTACTGCCAGTCTATCATGTACACTGTAGCCTGCTTATTAAGCTCGGTGAGCGTACTGCCACTCTATCATGTACACTCTAGCCTGCTTATGAAGCTGAGTGCGTGTACTGGCAGTCTATAATGTGGACTCTTGCCTGGTTATTATAATCGATTCTTTATATGTTCTTTGTACAAACAGTCATTAAGCTGCTTGAGCGACCCCAGTTCGATTCCAACTCACGCCCACCACCGCTGACGATTATTTGAAACGGACCTGGCCCTCCCCTAGGTCCACTCAGCCTCAAAAGCGTAACTGCTGTCGTGTGTGAACATCGTCACTGGGGAGACAAAGGCGGCGGGGCATCGTGGATCCACAGACAGCACGCTGTGTGTCTCTATGTATGTGTGTATGTATGTGTATGTATGTGTTTGTGTGTATGTGTGTGTGTATGTATGTGGGTTTTTTTTAATGTCTTTATGTGTATGTCTGCGTGTCTCTATGTATGTGTGTATGTACGTGTGTGCATGTGTTTGTGTGTATGTATGTGTGTGTCTATGTATGTGTGTGTCTATGTATGTGTGTGTATGTGTGTGTTATGTGTCTGTCTGTGTCTGCATGTATGTGTGTGTGTATTGTGTATGTGTTTGTGTGCATGTATGTGTGTGTTTGTGTGTATGTGTATGTCTGTGTGTATGTGTTTGTGTGTATGTGTGTGTATGTATGTGTGTGTATGTGTTTGTATGTGTTTGTGTGTTTACGCTCGCATTACACAAATGTGTTGCTGGTCTAAGGCGTTCCTCGCACAGCATTGCCGCTTTATTATTTCAGTCGTTTACTGCCTTACGCACCCTGAAAGTCGTGTGTGTCTGCAGCAAGCGCGTGTATGTGTACCTATGGACGCGCGCGCGTGTGTTGTGTAGGGGGAACGGTAGTGTAGTGCTTAGTGTGCTGTCTGTGTCTGTGTGTGTGTGTGTCTGTCTGTGTCTGTCTGTGTGTGTCTGCGTGTGTCTGTGTGTGTGTCTGTGTGTGTGCGTGTGTGGTGTGTGGGGAGCGGTAGTGTAGTGCTTAGCGTGCTGTCTGTGTGTCTGTGTGTGTGTGTGTCTGTCTGTGTCTGTCTGTGTGTGTCTGCGTGTGTCTGTGTGTGTGTCTGTGCGTGTGTGGTGTGTGAGGAGCGGTGGGTGTAGTGCTTAACGCTACGCTGCGCTACCAACCCGGCGAACCCAGTTCCATTCCCGCTCACGGCCACCACCGGTGACGATTATTTGAACCTCCCCTAGGTCCACTCAGCCTCAAACGAGTAACTGGTGTGGCGTATTAACATCGGCACTTGGGAGACAAAGGCGGCTGGGCGTGGTAGATCCAAGTCCCGGGCGAAGCCGGGTCATGTGTATGTGTTTATGTGTATGTCTGTGTGTCTGTATGCATGTGTGTATGTATGTGTGTGTATGTGTTTGTGTGTATGTCTGTGTGTGTATGTATGTCGGTTTTGCCGCCGTGGTGGATCCAAGTCCCGGGCGAAGCCGGGTCATGTGTATGTGTTTATGTGTATGTCTGTGTGTCTGTATGCATGTGTGTATGTATGTGTGTGTATGTGTTTGTGTGTATGTCTGTGTGTGTATGTATGTCGGTTTTGCCGCCGTGGTGGATCCAAGTCCCGGGCGAAGCCGGGTCATGTGTATGTGTGTATGTGTTTATGTGTATGTCTGTGTGTCTGTATGCATGTGTGTATGTATGTGTGTGCATGTGTTTGTGTGTATGTATGTGTGTGTGTATGTATGTGGGTTTTTTTGTATGTGTTTATGTGTATGTCTGCGTGCCTGTATGTATGTGTGTATGTACGTCTGTGGATGTGTTTGTGTGTATGTATGTGTGTGTCTATGTATGTGTGTGTATGTGTTTCTGTGTTTGTATGTGTGTGTATGTATGTGTGTTATGTGTCTGTCTGTGTGTCTGCATGTATGTGTGTGTGTATTGTGTATGTGTTTGTGTGTGTTGTGTGTTTACGCTCGCATTACACAAATGTATATTTGTGTAATGTAGATACAAGTCCCGGGCGAAGCCGGGTAGTACAGCTAGTACTTATTTAAAGTTGCACATTTTGATGTGACGTCATATTTCTCAACCCCTCCCCTCGTCACACATCGTCACAAATGTCTGACCCCCCCCCCCCCAGGTGCGTGACGTCATTTATGGACGGCCCCTTACCAGCAAGGGCATCAACGTCTGATACGACGTCTTCAGCGAAACTCTGAAAAAGTTAGGCCATGCCAGGCAATCTTTAGGGGTCCCAAAAGTTCAGAAGCTGTGAATGATTATCGTGGTGTTCAACATTTCAGAATAACCACGCTGGGCCCAAACTCGTTGTGCTGAGACTTACCCTCTCCACACGCACTTTCAGAAGGTATTCGGGACAAATGTCAATGCATTGACTCATTCATTCATGTTAGATTCTTGTAGCTCGCAAGACCACGGACATAAGAGACAAGGCTTGTTTCTAAATCCGTACAGTGTTTATTTTAAATGGCTTCGCATTCCTATAGCCAGGAGAGGCGGCTACGTTTACCACAAAGTACTGTAAAGAAAGAATTTGATTATGGAATCTAAGCACGTCCCTGAATCTCAACAATTTCATAATATTGTAAGGGGGGTGGTTAACAAATAGTTACCGCTCTTATTGTTACACAATTCACATTAATCTAAACGTATAGTATATTGTAAATACACATATAGATCAACATCACTTCGATACTACACATGATAAAATGACACGAATTTCGGTGCACTATGTTAAAATGTATTTCTCACAGCAATTGGCCTCTCAGTGTTAACGTTGTGGAATGACTTGCCTGCAATTTGTCTATTACGAGTAACGCGTTGCTGTTGTGATATTGGCGACACAGATCGCATAAGATAACACAATGAAACCAAATGAAAGAATTGCATGAAGAGATATGCTCTCTCTCTCCAAAGATATTTACAGGGAGTTCAGAAAGTATGTTTTGCCAAAATGGCATTGGAGAAATAAAGGCAGAATAATCATTAGAGGAAAGGATGAAACCATCTCAGATTGTTTTGGCTCAAAGCTCCAGTGAATATAAATAAGGTGCAGGGCAAGTACAATTCTAAAACAGGTTTTTAAATCGGTTTGTCACATTTTATTAGGTTGATGTCAAAGTTGCTCTGCCCAATGTGGTGCCCATACATTGTGATTGTTACGCAAAACCGCTTAAGTTGTACATTTAACTGTCCTAAATATATATTTTTTCGATTTATATGTTCGACTCATATTGCACCTTATGGGTTTTCACTTCTTAACCGGTTAACCGAGTCCACCCTGGAAGGAGAGACCTCAAGCCCCAATGGGTTCTCACATTCTTCGCCATGTTACCAGAACGTAAAATGTACTATCGAATGTAAAGGTTGCAAAGGGCGGTTGAGAATTGGTTTAGGATGTGCCTTCCTTCATCGGTTCTCTCTGTTGCCGCTCAAGAGCGATTTACATGGTGGTCGAGATGCCTTGTGACCCATATTGATTTGACCCCCTAACATTTTTTCTTTTACATATTAATAAACGTTTTAAATTAGCCTTACTTTAACAAAAAAATAGTTTTAGAGCATTAAATTGGGGGGGGGGGGGGGGGGGTGGTCACAGGACATTTGGACCACTCTGGCGTTCAAAATCTCGACGCCCTCCAGTGATCAGAGCGGACAACAACACGATGCAAGACCGCGTTTCAAGTTTCATTGATTAGGTATGGCCCCGTGAGCCATGCGGCTCTAGAGTCGGGTGCAACCGGAACAAACAACATATGAACAGAGAACATCTTAAAGCGACGACGCGCAACAGAAACATCGTGGATAAACCAGCAAATCTTCCAGAAAAAAACCCCACCGTATTACAACGCTGTGTGCAAAAATCTCAGGTTGCGCCGCATTGCAACCGTATCGTGTTTACTGTACGTTGTGTTGAACCTCTTTCGCACCGTACGTACACAGCCGTGCTCATCGTCAACGGCGGCACCGATACATCCGATCGCCGTTGTTTTATTTACCGCATGTACCTCGACGCATGATGCCAACAACCACCATTGTTGTGGCTTTCTAACAAAGGGGGGGGGGGAGATCAGGTTAGCAATTGGAGTTGTTTTCCAGATCGCAACAAGCGGTGGGCCACCCCACGATCGAGTCGCCGATTGTGCCTCTTGGCGAGTGGCGGGGTGTTGTTCTCTTTCTCCGGGAGAGGAGGAATCTTGGAAGTCGGCATCGCCAGTGACAAGAAGAAGCAGAAGAATGGAGTTTCACGACGATAAATGTGCAACGTTGTCAGTCGCGCATCACCGCCGCCGCGTGTCTTCACCAAGGGCCGTGCCGTGATGTGCTCGCGGTCTTACGCGAGGAACAAATGTCACGCGTTGTGTTGCACGTCTTTCTCACGGGAACCGTGCCGGATTGTCCTCGTAGCGAGAGTAGCTACATATGCAGCGACGGGCCCAGCGCTTTGAAGCTATCAATTCCGGTTCAGCGATTCTGCACTTGCTCTATTACTATAGTACTATACTGCCTTCAAGTTTTATGAACGAGTGGGTGTCTAAGGTTAGCGATTTGTCGTATTATCTGGCTGTATAGCGAATGAGAAAATACAATTACATTAGTATGCAAGTAAAAACAAATTTCGATTTAAAGCTTTCGTGACTGCAGGGAGTCATCTTCTTGGTTCTTTCGGTAAAGTCACGCAGAATGGAAATGATAAAATAATAAAAATAAAACATAATAAAATAATTCTCACGACGTTTCGGCCACAACGCAAGCAGCCGTCCTCTTCACCTGAGGACGGCTGCTTGCGTCGTGAGAATTATTTTATTATGTTTTATTATTATTTTATTATTTCCATTCTACGTGACTTTACCGAAAGAACCAAGAAGACAATATATAGAAATGTGTGCTCCGTAAATCATGTCATCATCATCACGTGGTGTGGGAACACGGGAGCACAATCGCAGAGCCACGTCCCCGTTATATTTATGAGTTCTGCAGGCGGGCAGAAGCTGCTCCAACTTGACAATCACCGGGTTGGACTTGGGATCTAAAGAAAAACAATCACAATGTCATCACGTTTATCTTGAACTTCTTTTTAAACGTCGTTTTTGATTTTGTAAGTTATATTCATTACGGTGTGCGACGGGTTTTTTTTTTTATAAAATGCCAAAGGACATCTGCTTGTTTTTCCAAGCCCAGGCAAAAGGTGTGAGTTAACATTGGCATTTGTATGTTAATTTGGAACTACACTCAGATATAAACTGTTATATGTTTAACCATTGAACCATAAAATAACCCCATTTGGATGTATCACCTCGCATTCACGCGTCTCTTGGTGTCTTCAACTAAAAGCGACAGCCGATATAAAAGATGACGTTTACAGCTTATGCAAATTATTTGGTGGTGCTACTGCTGCATTAGCAGCGGTGCACATGCACAGTTAACGAAAACACTCAACACACTCGTTCATAACAATGTGGCTTTAAAATAAAAAAAATATATAATCGGCGACGATTCGGGTAATGGCCCTTCATGGCTGATTTTATACGTATATTTTACTTTCTATACTCTCTGGTTCTTTCGGTAAAGTCACGTAGGTAGAAAAATAATAAAAGAAAAGACGACGTTTCGGTCGCAACACAAGCGGCCGTCTTCAGGTGAGAAGGCTGTGTCGTTGATAAGAGAGTTGAGTTATTTTTCATCTTATGTTGTTAGTTTAAAGGTTAATTGTATAGATTGTTTAGCATGTAATGATATACCCAACCGTCTGGATGAATTGTTTCCCATTTGGCTTCGCGATTCTACACGAGACAATTTTATGGGTCTTTTCACCATATTTTTTTAAATATTATTTTACTTTGCTCTACGTTCGTTTTGGTAAATTTTTGCTCCATAGGTCACTCTATTGTTTCGTTAGTCACCATTTGCACAAATCAAAAATGATTGATTCACACGCGCATGATTTGATGCGTGCATTGTGTACCGTGAGAACGCATTGTTATCGAGGAGTTGATGCAATGTCACATGCCTAATGATCATCATAAGCAAAACAAATTGCAGAACTGAAGACGTAATATTTAAACAATGTTATACATTGATGCGATACAGTGTGGCGACATGTTTAAACAAAACACAAAACACCTCTCGTATTTACCTTTTGCGACGTAGGCGATTTGCTAGGTCGTTGAGAGACGCTCTCGTCAGAGGACTTCCGGCCAGGAAGATGATCGGAGTGCTGAGTGTGTTCATCACTCTGATGTTCGACAAGATGAGTAAGTGTTCTTTGGGGAAACGTTGGCAGACGTTTGCCGTGGAGCAAATAGCTGTATATATCATCGAAGGTGCCCAAAAGGTGATGAAGATAGCAGCGGCCAATACAATGAGCAAAGTGGAATTGTTTTTGGAGCTCCTGGCATTGTACCCGTCCCTTTCTTGCTGCTTTTTAACGATGACATAAATTCTCACATTTAAAGTCACAATTGACCCAATCATCAAAATTGAAAAGGCTGTGGTGGAGTAACCTCGAGAAGCCACGCTGTAGTTTGTCGGCGCTTGCGACTGCAGGCTGAGTAACGTGAGCGGAATGAGCCAAACGAAGGCAATGATCACCACAACTTTGGCCCTCGTCATTACCCGCACGTATCTAAACGGGTGCTGCACTGCGTAATACCTGTCAATCACAGCGCCCAGAAAGGTGATCATGGAAATGCTGTGAATTGACAAGAAGACCTCCTCCGGGCTTCTGTAAGATATGTTGCCATCGTCCGCGTTACGGTGCAGCCCGTTGTAGAGCCAGCCGGCGCCCACAAGCAAATCGCTGAGCGAGATGCTCAACGTGTAAAGGTAGTTGTTTTTTCTCAGAAGGGTGCTGGAATTCAGCAACGCGACAATCAGCAAGAGGTTTGTCAGGACGATGCTCGTTGCATAGACAGTGTTGAGCGTCATGAGAGCCACGTTGTCGAGTGTGTAGGACATGTTGTGTGAGAAGAGTGAGTGCGTGCGCGCGCGTGGCGGTGTCTTTACAAGGCAGGGAGACTTAAGTGAGCTGTAGGCTTCCAGCCGGACCGTATGCGGATTGCTCGCGTCACAAGAGGAACAGTTAGAATATATAGGTTTCGAAATTCCCTGCAGGCCTTTCAGAGGCTTGCCTTGTGGGAATTGCATTTGAGACAAACGTGGGTTGTGTATGTGTGTGTATATTGTGGGGAGCGGTGGCACAATGGTTAGCGCGCTGCGCTATGAACACGGCGATCCAAGTTCGATTCCTGCTCACGGCCAGCATCGGTGAGGATCATCTGAACCGGTCCTGGGCCTCCTCTAGCTCGACTCAGCCTCAAATGAGTTTCCCGGTGCGGTGTGCGGATATCAGCACGAGGAAGACAAAGGCAGCCACTCACGCCCTCATGTGTCGTGCCGGCTATCATAGGTGCTCGCTAACAGTTGTGTAAGGTACCCTTGATTCACAGTGGTGACATTAAAAGCTTCAGGTGCAGTCTTTGTGGTGGGGTAACGGTGGCGCAGTTGTAAACAACACTCCACCAAGAACCCAGCAACCTCAGTTTGGTTCCCAACCATGGCAAACATCAGTGGAAAGGGATTTATTGACCGGTCATAGGCCTCCGTTCACCAGCCCGCAAGGACCAGTAGTGGTGAAGTATGGTCAAACAACCCCCATGACCGACATGGTCTGAGAAGGCCTTCATCCAGCAGTGGATTGACAAAGGCCTGTACATTATTGCTTTCATGATTATTGCTTACATACACAGCAGATCATATGTCAAAAGTTTGTCCATGTTCATTGCCCTTAATATTTCTTTGGTATTGTGTGGCGATACTTAATCACACGATAATCACCTACTGGAACAATTGTCCACAAGCTATTATTGCATGCAACAGCTGTTTGTTTTTGTTTTAATTTTGTTCTTGAAATTATGTACATGAACCCATCTGATAGGCCGTCCTTCGAGGAGATGAGGCGATTAATCAGCTGTGGATTGTGACATGAGATCACGATGAGATGGTGACGCCTTGGAAAGGCCTTCAATCCCGCCGTTGATTGTTCAAGGCTGATTTTCTATGGTAGTGACTGTAAGAGGGTCTGTGTAGATAGATAGATCGTTTATTGTCATTGTCACCAGTACAACGAAATTCAAAATGCTCACCAGTCAGGGCATCATTCATAAATTTAAATTAAATAAAACAAGAAAATAAAAATAAAATTAAATGAAAGATAATCAATTTATACTATATATAAAAACAGCCCAAGTATACCCACATACCCACATAAGGTTACACTTTGTCATTGCACATCTCTATTTCACAATCAATTGTAAACACTATTACTTAATAATTAATTAGCATTATTGAGTGTGGTGATCGCTGTAGGATAAAAGCTCTGTTTGAATCTGTTTGTCCTTGTTTTGACTGATCTGAATCGTCTGCCTGATGGCAACAGCTCAAACAGTGAGTGTCCAGGGTGAGAAGAGTCCTTTATAATGTTCTGTGCTTTTTTGATGCAACGTGAACTGTGTAGTTCTTCCAGTGTGGGGAGATGGCAGCCGGCGATCTTTTGGGCTGTGTTGATGACCCTCTGGAGCGCTTTCCTCTGAGCCACTGTGCAGCTGGTGTACCATACACAGATGCAGTATGTAAGAATGCTCTCGATGGAGGCTCGGTAGAAGGACACCAGCAGTTTCTGTGTGATGTTATTATTCCTGAGAATTCTCAGGAAGTAAAGTCTCTGCTGGGCCTTTTTCAGAAGCTCAGTGCTGTTGGCGCTCCAGGTCAGGCCCTCCCCAATGTGGACTCCCAGGAAGCAGAAGTCTGCCACCCTCTCCACACAGTCCCCGCTGATGATTAGTGGTGGAGTGTCCGTTTTCTTTCTCCTGTAGTCTATTATGAGCTCCTTGGTCTTTGCGGTGTTAAGGAGCAGGTTGTTGCCACAATGGTGTTGCTATGGTGGACGGTGGCACAGTCATGTGTGTAGAGGGAGTAGAGCAGGGGGCTCAGTACACAGCCCTGGGGGGAGCCGGTACTGAGGCTCAGGGCTGTGGATGTATGACGGCCCACTCTGACCCTCTGTCTGCGGCCCGAGAGGAAACTATATATCCACATGCAGGTGGAATGTGGAATCCCCAGGTCGCCCAGTTTTTCCACCAGTTTGTGTGGGAGGATGGTGTTGAACGCAGAACTGTAATCCACGAAGAGCATCCGCACATAGCTCCCCTGCTGCTCCAGGTGTGACAGTGCAGCATGTAGTGCTGTGACCACGGCGTCCTCCGTGGATCGGTTCGCTCTGTAGGCAAACTGGTGGGGGTCAAGGTTTCGGGGCAAGCTTCCTATGATGTGACTCCGGACCAGTTTTTCAAAGCACTTCATCACCACCGGCGTGAGTGCTACTGGCCGGTAGTCGTTGTAGCTGGAAATGCGGGACTATGGTGGAGGACTTTAGGCAGGTTGGTACGGTGGACTGTTCCAGAGACAGGTTGAAAATCCTTGTGAAGACTCCAGCCAGCTCGTGTGTTGCAACTGTTTTATGTGAATCGACATGGAAGCATTATTTAAATCGCGTGGATTTTTTTCCCGGTGCTCTGGTTCTTCCTTCCACATTTAGAAACGTGCGTTTAGAGTATTTGGCTGCTATACATTTCCACATCATCAGCCACTTCGTTGAACCTATCATTTGCGGCCAGGTCGCTTCTGCAAAAGAGCTATACAGCTCGGTGGGCCTTACCTGGTAAAATAAAAAGCTTAGTTTAGGTCAGTAAATTGGTATTATTTTTTTACGTGTGTGAGTGTTCACGTCAAAACGTTCAACTTTAGACTTCTTAAATCACTTTGTGAGATATTTAAAATCCTGTCACAGGTAGTGTACCATATTAAGTGCAATTATTTCACGTGCCAAAATGTTACCGCTCTTGCCACGTGGTAACCATGAATTCATGATGCCTCTGGTCAGTTCTCAGAAGCCAAGCGGAGTCGATCCTGCGTAGTGATTCGATGGGCAGCAACCAAGCACAGAGAGTTGTGTTATATAGTTCTCACCTCTACATAATAATAGGCTAAGTCAACCATTCTACACAACAAAGGCCCATTCCTAACAGCGTACTTCAGCCGCACCGAACCTCACAAAAATAATATTCAGGGCCTACCTTGGCCCCTCCCACTCTCAACCAGTATATATACAAATACTGTGTTCTTGGAATGTATCTCACTTGATACAGCTATCGTGCTGTGACGGTTCCACCTGAAGACGGAAGCTTGTGTTGCCTCCGAAACGTCGTGATTTTTATTTTATTTTACTTTTTATTAATTTAAATTTTTTACCTACGTGACTTTACCGAAAAAACCTAAGAATATGAATCCTTGCAGTCACGAAAGCTTTAAATCTAGAATTAATGTTATATAGTTGTTGTGTTCTGCGGGTTTAGCTGGTGGGGAGCAGAGGGCAGTTCAACACAGTGTATTGTTTTACTCTACTATACTGTACTTCTATGCTCCTACATATATGCGGTCTCCCTTCACCAGTCTGCACAGTGTGACCAGCGTGGTGAAGTATGTGATCAAGTAACCCATCCACGACCCAAGTCAACTTTGCTGGATTGTAAGGTGTTCATCCGGCAGTGGATTGACAACCGGCTGGAAACAACAACAACAACAACCGCCATTCGCCATTTTGTGGCGGTGACGTCACCTCGGCGGCTGTGCCACGCTAGGTTGTACAATAATAAACACCACACGTGCAACAAAGTATTATCGAAAGTCCCATTGTCACAACTCCCGCTGTTTGAGCATGAATCCCACACTTTATTTGCAGTATACAATAACGCACGTGACATCTTCACAAAGTAGATAACACAACACTTCAATAACAAAAATCAAGTCCAGCCAGCCTAAAGTGCCTATTGTCAATGGGTCTAAAGAAGTTGAAGTACTGTCTATCATTCAATGGTGTCGCCATCATAAATCGTAACAATACATGTTTCGTGAAAACCCCCTTTGTGAGGCCATTACTGGATGATGGTCTTCCCAATGGAGGTTGTTTGACCAGACTTCATCATGCAGGTCAGTGGGGGGGGGGGGGGGGGCGGTCGGTGAACAGGGAGACCCATGAACATATCAGTAGTGATGTATTCTTTATTTTACCACGAGTGAAATCACGACCAATTCAAGTGTACAAATATAGGCCACGTTTAACAAATTAATACAGTCCAATGCGCATAAGCCGAAGTAAACAAAACGGGTAAATGGTACCTACATTTATAAATATAGAAAACTGTAATAGAGTAGGGCCAGGAATGGAACTCATGTTCTGGGTTCATAGTGCAGTGATCTAACTCCTGCTTAGCAGTATTAAATTAGCAGTTATTGATTATATAAAGTACCCCGTGATGTGAATTTTATTTTCGGATGATACATAATTTCCACATAGAATGTACACATTTGCTCAATGTTCATCATCAAGAAAAACAATCTTAAAAGTGGCTGTTAGTGAGCACTAATATAAAAAGCACATGTTTAAAATACAGTGTTTAAGATGCTTCATAATTTGTTTGTTTTGGGTTCGACTGTAATTTTCAGCTGTGCCTTCTGCCACCCGACACAGCCAATGAAATAAAGTTGTCACGTGGACAAATATGCCAATTGATTTCGGGTTTTCAGCAAACCGATTGAATTGTTAGAAAGCAAGCATGTTTTTTTCAAATATATAGACAAAATAATAATCATAATAATAGTCGTGAAGGTCTACGTGTCTGCATTAACAGCTACAAAGCACACTCTTTAGAGTGCTTGACTAATTTCTAAAAAAAATTGTTCAAATCCCAGTCGAGCCAATGACTCATTGGGAGGTGAGGGCCATACAATTAGTAGCACTTTGTGTGCAAAGTCGAAAGTGGTAATATTTAATAGAGTTTGGCCCCACCATAGCAATGTGGAATTTACACCACTCCTGGCCCAGTCTCCAATGTAAGCGCCTCCTTGTTGCTCGTTTGACGGAATAGTTACTGTGAATGTACGTCTAAACTGCGAGTAGAGCGAACATTAGTCCTTTGACGTTTACGTCCTTTTACATATATATTCCTGATTCTTTTGGTAAAGTCACATAGATAGAAAATAAAATTATAATAAAAACCACGACGTTTCAATCGTTTGTATTTATAATTTATTTAAACTTTTATTTTCTATCAACGTGACTTTACCTAAAGAACCAAGAATATTAATTCCTGCAGTCACGAAAGTTGTACGTCCTTTTACATATGTTTAGTGGATACTTTCAAATGTAGGCTGGTATACTGTTATCATTGAAGCCAATATGCATGCTTGTTTATTTTTTCATGATTGTAGGCAACCAATTGTGCTATCCTGTAATTCTTTATTCTACGGTATACTGCACCTCCATGAATTCATCTGCTTTTTACGCTTTATTAGCGAATTGAAGTGAACTAATGCCATCTGCTGACAAGACGCAGTATTGAAATCTTTAACCTGTCCTGCTAGCATGTTGTTTACTTATGTACAATATAAATTAATATGAACTCATAAGAATTCCAAATGCGTATTAATGGTACAGATTTTTACTTTTCGATTCTTGCAACTGTATTTATTTACAGGCTCTAGTCTGGGGAAACATAATAGCCACACGTCAATAAGTACATAATTTTTACATTGAGACAAAGAGGAATTATCCTATCATCCATAGTGCCAACTACAGCTGTGCAATTGCATCATGGGAAACGGTTACGCGCTGTGTCTCATGCAGTGCTTTTACATTACTCATGAAATTTGAACGTATGTAGTTAATGTATTTTACGGATTTATGTTTACGTGATTTGCTTACCTTTCCTATACTTGTCAGTCCTATCGTGTTTATGTGTTGTTTGTTGTTGTACTTTCTGACCCCGCTCCTACTGGACGCCTCTGAAAACAACTTCGTAGCTCGTCGGATTTCTTCCAGGATAAATAAAGATTCTGTTTGATTTTCTTTTCATATTTTCCCCTAATTTCACCCCTTTCGTGCAAAATCAGCATCACCTTCCGAGACCCAAGTCTCCCTTTGGGATGTCTCTCGTTGAGCAGTACAACCCTTCGTGTTGGAGAAAGACCGACGGAGCCAGCTCTCAGATCCCGTCAAGTGACCTGTGGTCCACATAGACCTCGGCAAGGTAAGGTAATTTACCCTTTTTACCGGGTAAAAGGGTAAAGGGTAAAGATGTCGACATGCCAAGGGGTAAGGTAAAGGGTAGGGTAAAGGTAGCTCGGAAGAATTACCCGGTAGGGTAACGGTAGCGCGAAGTATTACCCGGTAAATACAGTACCTAGTTTACCACTAAAAACTCCGTGGCCTACATTTAATAAGTAATATTAAAACAAACTTGATAAAAAAAACACGCTTTTATGAAATGTACGAGTAATGACAGAACTCCAGGAAGTGGCCCCGAAGCTTGCCATTTACAGCCAACGTGAGTTGAGCGTGGACAATTAGACCCAAGCCGAAACATAACAAATAAAAATGATTGTTTAGAAATATATAGATTTTTTTAATGATAGAATATAGTATTGTCATCAGTATTACCTAAGTATACCAAGTTTGCAGTCGATACCACATTAGGAAGTGGGTACAAATTGAGTTTCAAGGTTTGAGGATACAATAACGACAACAACAACAGACAGAGTGAGTTAAAAGAAAGCTTGTAAAATTGGAATAATCGAGAGTATTCTATATGATTAAAGCGCTCTACCTTGTAGCATTTACCGTTATAAACCTTGTTCATGTGTAGTTGTTCCCTAGTAATTACCCTGTAATCGGGTAATTTGTATGGGGTAAGGGTAAAAGGTAGGGTAAATGTAAACTCGTTGCTTTTTACCTTTTACCTTGTACCTTACCTGCTAAAGGGTAAAAGGTAGGGTAGAGTGATTGTATTGTCGTAAGGTAAAATGTAGGGTAAAGGTAGGCTCGTTGTTTTTACCTTTAAACTTTTACCTTACCTTGCCGAGGCCTAGGTCCGTCCACACACAAACAGCACTTCCCACTCGCTCTGCATATGAGAGTGAGGTTTTTTGAGTGAGATTCGTCGCACGAATGTGTTAACTGGGTTAAAATAGGCTT
The DNA here is from genome assembly GCF_015708825.2 of Lethenteron reissneri. Lineage (NCBI taxonomy): Eukaryota > Metazoa > Chordata > Hyperoartia > Petromyzontiformes > Petromyzontidae > Lethenteron > Lethenteron reissneri. Next base: position 8,655,615 of record NC_083805.1, read on the forward strand.
TTTGTTTGCATTTCGACTGCAAGCATTGTGGTTAATGCAGACATGAATCCTTGTAAAAAGGTTTCAGTTTTGTTGCCAGAAAAAAGGGGGAAAACCCCTATTATTATATTTTGGCCCTGGCAAAGGAGGTCTAATGATGTAGATGCTCACCCCGAGCTCTCATTACTTTGATAGTGCAGCATTGTCTTTGAGCTGTTCGCCTTTTGGCGTCCTCTGGTCGAGCACCAATTGGGTCGAGGCTCAAAAGAAAGCCGTCCCAATCAGTTTCAAGGACAATGCATATATTATCAGTGTGTTTTTGTTTGCATTTCGACTGCAAGTATTGTGGTTAATGCAGACATGAATTCTTGTAAAAAGGTTTCAGTTTTGTTGCCAGAAAAAAGGGGAAAACCCCTATTATTATAAGCTTGCTAGTCAACACCATCATCATCATCCTCCGGTGCACGTTGTTAACGTAGTTAACAACCTCAAACGACTCACAGAAAACAATGGGACATCTACTTACCAACTCTCCGCTGTACACATTCCCTAGAAACATCTCTGAATTTAACTCTGCACATCCAAAAGATCTCGACTGGATATCAAAACTCAGCGTCCAGTTGCTATTCCTCGGTACGACAATCATCATCATCACCACCATCATCACTCCAGCGTGTTGCCAGGTCGGTTGATGTACCGGGTTTCTCCACGCTCTTCCATAACATTCAACGTAAATCTCTTTCCTGGACGGCCCCTCGAGTCTTTCCCCCCTGTCTGTATGCACACTTGATATGCCTCTCTTTTAAGTATTACACGAAGCCTTGTTTCCATGAGGCCTTCACCACTTCCAGTGTCGCTCTTCCTCTTCTCGAATTTCCTCATTCTCTTCCACATTTTTCACTCTGTACTATTCCATTTTTCGATTTAAAGCTTTCGTGACTGCAGGGATTCATCTTCTTGGTTCTTTCGGTAAAGTCACGTAGAAGGGAAGTAATAAAATAATAAAAATAAAACATAATAAAACAATTCTCACGACGTTTCGGCCACAACGCAAGCAGCCGTCCTCAGGTGAAAACCAGGTCCGTCGAGGCGACAGAGTCTGAATGAAACAGCACACGAGCTTGGAGCATATATATAAGCTGAGCGCATTGACAAATGAATTTGCCTATCAAAAGGAATTTAGCATATTTATGGGAAATGCAGGAATGTGATTAGTCCTGCATATGCATGTGCATTATGCAGGATTAACAGCATCAAAGGGAGCTGCAGTTACTGCTGCTGCTGAAATTACTGCTGCTGCTGCAGTTTCTGCTGCTGCTGCAGTTACTGCTGCTGCTGCAGTTGCTGCTGCACTTGCTGCTGCTGCTGCACTTGCTGCTGCTGCAGTTGCTGCCTTATCCATTTTAATATAACACTATGTATTATTCTACCCACCCTAATGTGTATCACACTGCTATATGTTTACTATACAATTACGACACCATACATTACTCTGCATACTGCACCATGCCAGTGAGTGGAACGCGGTCTGAAAGTCACCGTAAACGTGAACACAATCAGTTAAGATCCGAAATGGTTTATTACGTCCTTCCAATGATTGCTAAGCCAGTATCCATCTTCTCGGTTGAAATTGTCTCTGTGTTTGTATATGTGGATCGCCTCATGAACGAATCTCTCATGATAGCCAGATGGCTTGCAGAGAACCTCTGTCTTGGAGAAGTCAATGTCATGTGAGCCCACTGAATTGTAACAGTGATCTGCCACGGCTGAGGTGTTTGTCCTACCGTGTTTCAGGTCTGCCTTATGTTCACGGATGCGGTCCGAGACATGTCGTTTGGTTTCCCCAATGTAACTGCTACCACAGAGGGAACTTAGTTTGTAGACGCCAGGGTACTGTATGTCTGGAACCACATCTTTTACAGACGGGACCAGATCACGGATTTTATGTACTGTGTTGAATCGGACCTGGATCTTGTGTTTAATCAGGATTTTGGAGATCTTTTTTGTGACCCCAGCAATGTAGGGTAAGGTGATGGTCTTGAAAGGCTCCTGAACAGGATCCTTCTTGATGGTTGGAGTGATGGCTTTGCGGATTGTGTAGTCGGAGTAACCATTAGCCTTAAGAGCTTGGCGTACGTGTTTGAGTTCACTGGAAATGTGTTCATGGTCGGATATGCATCCATCCCAGAAGAATTCCCTCATCAAGACTCTATATCATAGAGCCCAATGCATATCCGACCATGAACACATTTCCAGTGAACTCAAACACGTACGCCAAGCTCTTAAGGCTAATGGTTACTCCGACTACACAATCCGCAAAGCCATCACTCCAACCATCAAGAAGGATCCTGTTCAGGAGCCTTTCAAGACCATCACCTTACCCTACATTGCTGGGGTCACAAAAAAGATCTCCAAAATCCTGATTAAACACAAGATCCAGGTCCGATTCAACACAGTACATAAAATCCGTGATCTGGTCCCGTCTGTAAAAGATGTGGTTCCAGACATACAGTACCCTGGCGTCTACAAACTAAGTTCCCTCTGTGGTAGCAGTTACATTGGGGAAACCAAACGACATGTCTCGGACCGCATCCGTGAACATAAGGCAGACCTGAAACACGGTAGGACAAACACCTCAGCCGTGGCAGATCACTGTTTCAATTCAGTGGGCTCACATGACATTGACTTCTCCAAGACAGAGGTTCTCTGCAAGCCATCTGGCTATCATGAGAGATTCTTTCATGAGGCGATCCACATATACAAACACAGAGACAATTTCAACCGAGAAGATGGATTCTGGCTTAGCAATCATTGGAAGGACATAATAAACCATTTCGGATCTTAACTGATTGTGTTCACGTTTACGGTGACTTTCAGACCGCGTTCCACTCACTGGCATGGTGCAGTGTGCAGAGTAATGTATGGTGTCGTAATTGTATAGTAAACATATAGCAGTGTGATACACATTAGGGTGGGTGGAATAATACATAGTGTTATATTAAAATGGATAAGGCAGCAACTGCAGCAGCAGCAAGTGCAGCAGCAGCAGCAAGTGCAGCAGCAACTGCAGCAGCAGCAGTAACTGCAGCAGCAGCAGAAACTGCAGCAGCAGCAGTAATTTCAGCAGCAGCAGTAACTGCAGCTCCCTTTGATGCTGTTAATCCTGCATAATGCACATGCATATGCAGGACTAATCACATTCCTGCATTTCCCATAAATATGCTAAATTCCTTTTGACATGCAAATTCCTTTGTCAATGCGCCCAGCTTATATATATGCTCCAAGCTCGTGTGCTGTTTCATTCAGACTCTGTCGCCTCGACGGACCTGGTTTTCACCTGAGGACGGCTGCTTGCGTTGTGGCCGAAACGTCGTGAGAATTGTTTTATTATGTTTTATTTTTATTATTTTATTACTTCCCTTCTACGTGACTTTACCGAAAGAACCAAGAAGATGTACTATTCCAGTTTGCTATCACTGTGCTTCTTAATAGCCTCATGTTTTTGCTGCCTGTATATTACATTCGCGTATTACTTGAAGTTGCACCTCGCACAAGCGTAGAGCAAGGTCCGAGGCCCCAATGCAATGACGAATCACAATTGAACACAGCTCTACACATGGGTGGCAGCAGCTGCAGCAGCAGCACACGTGAACTTGGAAGCGCAATGGAGCGTCTTGAGTTTATGCTGCGCAGGTCAGCCTTGTTGCAAAATGTGAGTCGTACACCACCTTGCAGCTCTCTTGGCACTACATTGTCCCACACGAGATCTTATACACTCTGGTGATGATGGTGACTTCATATGGCAACTTATAGATTCAGTTCTGTGATTCGGCCGTTAAATTGCTTTGTCTTGAACTTGTTTGAGAGTTGGTGGATTACAGATCACCTTCAGATGAATATTTGGGGCAGTGCGAAGTTCCATGCTTCGTGGTTTGGTTGTTCGCGCACAGCGTCTTTGATTCTCCACTCGTGCACCAGGCGTCAGTTGTCCACCGCATACTCTGGGATTTGTGTGGATCTGGTCAAGCGATGCCCAATGTTTCCGTGGGGTGATGAGCTGTATGTAGAGGAAGCCGGCAGTGTGGTGGTGGGGTCACTGATGAGCTGTGTGTAGAGGAAGCCGGCAGTGTGGTGGTGGGGTCACTGATGAGCTGTGTGTAGAGGCGGCAGTGTGATGGTGGGGTCACTGATGAGCTGTGTGGAGAGGAAGCCGGCAGTGTGGTGGTGGGGTCACTGATGAGCCGTGTGTAGAGGAAGCCGGCAGTGTGATGGTGGGGTCACTGATGAGCTGTGTGGAGAGGAAGCCGGCAGTGTGATGGTGGGGTCACTGATGAGCCGTGTGTAGAGGAAGCCGGCAGTGTGGTGGTGGGGTCACTGATGAGCTGTGTGTAGATGAAGCCAGCAGTGTTGGTGGTGGGTTCACTGATGAGCCGTGTGTAGAGGAAGCCGGCAGTGTGGTAGTGGGGTCACTGATGAGCTGTGTGTAGATGAAGCCGGCAGTGTTGGTGGTGGGGTCACTGATGAGCTGTGTGTAGATGAAGCCGGGCCGTGTGGTGGTGGGGTCACTGATGAGTTGTGTGTAGATGAAGCCGGGCAGTGTGGTGGTGGGGTCACTGATGAGCTGTGTGTAGAGGAAGCCGGCAGTGTGGTGGTGGGGTCACTGATGAGCTGTGTGTAGAGGAAGCCGGCAGTGTGGTGGTGGGGTCACTGATGAGCTGTGTTTAGATGAAGCCGGCAGTGTGGTGGTGGGTTCACTGATGAGCTGTGTGTAGAGGAAGCCGGCAGTGTGGTGGTGAGGTCACTGATGAGCTGTATGTAGAGGAAGCCGGCAGTGTGGTGGTGGGGTCACTGATGAGCCGTGTGTAGATGAAGCCGGCAGTGTGGCGGTGGAGTCACTGATGAGCTGTGTGTAGAGGAAGCCGACAGTGTGGTGGTGGGGTCACTGATGAGCTGTGTGTAGATGAAGCCGGCAGTGTGGTGGTGAGGTCACTGATGAGCCGTGTGTAGATGAAGCCGGCATTGTGGTGGTGGGGTCACTGATGAGCCGTGTGTAGAGGAAGCCGGCAGTGTGGTGGTGGGGTCACTGATGAGTTGTGTGTAGAGGAAGCCGGCAGTGTGGTGGTGGAGTCACTGATGAGCTGTGTGTAGAGGAAGCCGGCAGTGTGGTGGTGGGTTCACTGATGAGCTGTGTGTAGAGGAAGCGGGCAGTGTGGTGGTGGGGTCACTGATGAGCTGTGTGTAGAGGAAGCCGGCAGTGTGGTGGTGGAGTCACTGATGAGCTGTGTGTAGAGGAAGCCGGCAGTGTGGTGGTGGGGTCACTGATGAGCTGTGTGGAGAGGAAGCCAGCAGTGTGGTGGTGGGGTCACTGATGAGCTGTGTGGAGAGGAAGCCAGCAGTGTTGGTGGTGGGTTCACTGATGAGCCGTGTGTAGAGGAAGCCGGCAGTGTGGTGGTGGGGTCACTGATGAGCTGTGTGTAGATGAAGCCGGCAGTGTTGGTGGTGGGTTCACTGATGAGCCGTGTGTAGAGGAAGCCGGCAGTGTGGTGGTGGGGTCACTGATGAGCTGTGTGTAGATGAAGCCGGCAGTGTGGTGGTGGGGTCACTGATGCGCCGTGTGTAGAGGAAGCCGGCAGTGTGGTGGTGGGGTCACTGATGAGCCGTGTGTAGAGGAAGCTGGCAGTGTGGTGGTGGGGTCACTGATGAGCTGTGTGTAGAGGAAGCCGGGCAGTGTGGTGGTGGGGTCACTGATGAGCTGTGTGTAGAAGAAGCCGGCAGTGTGGTGGTGGGGTCACTGATGAGCTGTGTGTAGAGGAAGCCGGGCAGTGTGGTGGTGGGGTCACTGATGAGCTGTGTGTAGAGGAAGCCGGGCAGTGTGGTGGTGGGGTCACTGATGAGCTGTGTGTAGAGGAAGCCGGCAGTGTGGTGGTGGGGTCACTGATGAGCTGTGTGTAGAGGAAGCCGGCAGTGTGGTGGTGGGTTCACTGATGATGTGAAGCGATCTCGTAATTTCTCCTCAATTTCATATTTTGTATTCTTCGCAGCCAATCATCTTCATCATAATCACTATTTCAGCTTTTTGTCCAAATCACCCCAGGGATGTGATCGATGCAGCCAGATCTCGCAAGCTAAGCCGGGATGGAGCATCGATGGTTGTTGGATGAGCGACCGCCATGCACACCCAGGTTGTCACGGCAGGCTGCGATGGCTGCGCTATGTAGTTCAGTGGAGCTAAATCCACTGTTGCAGTGTACTCCTATGCTCCCCAGCCTTCACCAACCCGCACTGGCCAGCGTGGCGATGTATGGTCAAATCAATCCCACTGTCTGCCAGCAGTCTGGGGGAGGCCCTCATCCAGCAGTGGATTATCAAAATGCCTGTGCGTGTACAATCACCGTGACTCTCCTCCCTCCGCGAATCGTCGTTCTGTAGTCTTCGATACGGGGAATTTTTATTCTCTATCCAATATTGTTACTTTCGTTTCATATCACGTCACCACACCATCAGCAAACAGCCCGACATTTACCTTGCGTTTTCCTTTTTTTTCTCTTCTTACCCGACACCGGTTCTAATCCGTTAGGGTCAGTGCTGGATTATCCGAGTAGAAAAAGTAGCTACATATGTCGTAGCTACTACATATGTAGTAGCTGCTACATGTGTAGTAGCTACAAATGTAGTATCTACTGGGCCCCGCACTTTCAAAGGCCCCCGCTCTAAACGCTTTCAAGCTATCAATTCCGGTTCAGTGATTCTGCACTTGCTCTATTGCTATAGTACTATACTGCCTTCAACTTTTGTGAACGACTGGGTGTTTAAGGTTAGCGATTTATCGTATTATCTGGCTGTATAGCACATGAAAAAATACAATTACTTTACTATGCAAGTAAAAAAAATTGTGTTTGAATATTTACGTTTTTTTTTATTTTAGGGCCCCTTTATAACATTTGCTACAGGCCCCGCACTATCTTAATCCGGCACTGATTAGGGTTATGAAAAACAGGGCTGATAAACAAACATGACCTTGTTTAGATCACGCCCCCCCCCACCATCAATTGTTTGAACTTACCACAGATTGACTTTATAGATATCGTATTCTCCGGATTTAATCATTAAAACGCTCGGGGAATTAAGACGCACACAACAACAGCAACATTACTTTGCCCTATGCGAAGACAATTATACAGACCTGGTCCACACGTAACACACACACACACCGATTGAATTATATGCTTTAAAATGCAGGAGGAGAAGTTGACCCTGAATTGTGGAGCATACGACACCCCTGATTTTTTCTATCACTTCTCTTCCTTGCTGCCTTCCTCATCAGTTTAAAATCGAACACGTTCAAAGAGATTCGTAACAAACAAAAAATACATGAAATACAGAAGAAGCTGGTCTCCACGTTTATTATTATTATATATCGCTGTGACAATGACTGCGAAACAAGGTCACTGTTACTCTGTTCACTTCTTCATTTGAAGCGTTTTCCGAACGGCCAGTAAGATTATCGCCGGCACGCGTTTTCTTGCTGAAAGCAACGCAACGCGATTTGCTGGAAGCGAGAAAGGAATCCACTTATGTCTGGTCGAGGCTCGTGGGCTGAACCTGCGATCTGAAAAACAACAGCAGTGTCGTAGTCAGCAAGGCGTTCGTGTTTTGTTAACGTTTAACAGTGTCGCCAAGTGACGTACACATAAGTGTGTGTATGAACACAGTTGCACTGGTTGTGCATTATTGCGTAGAATCATGGGTTAAAAGTAAATACAGACAGAAGGTCGTTCTGTGCTCTGCGTCCGCATACTGCATATACTGCATCGTGAAGAAAATTTGATGTCGTGACGCTTAGAAAACATGTCATCTCAAATATATTCTATTCACAAATGTAAATAAGTTCAAGAAGCCATTGCATCATGTTGCAGTCCGATTCGCTTGCGATCACTGATGAACATTTCTAAAAGGCAATCTTCAGTCCTCTTTCATGTCGGGACCCATCAGAAAGGTTTTTAGAAGGTATAATTTTAAATATACAAGTTTATTCTCAGAGTAAATATATGTTCTTATTAACATGTAATATTTCTACATTTTTTTCCTCTTCAAAAATAAGTGCTAGATCACTTGTGTACCATTCATGTAAAACTCATGAACTTGTAGAACAAAGAACCATGTTAACACCAGTATAACATAATTATACCTTGTGCTGTAGGAGTATGATTTGATGAGCATAAGTCTTACTCTTATTATAGTAGGAACATAAGAAAATGAGCGAGTTATAATTACACTATGTTTTGCAGTCGGAGCATCATTAGCATGTTATAATGTTATCTGTTGAACTACAGTTTACAAATATAACATTAATATCAGACTGCTTAAAGCCTTCCTTGAAAATGTGAATTTGAAGTCACTGCAAAGCCCTCTGCCTAGGATCACCAAACGAGTAAACACACATTGGAAATGAGTTTCGGGTATTATATATAATTCTTGAACGATTTACTTCTTAAAATGTAAAACAATTGATATGACAATACAATACATTTAACGAATGAGCCAACATCAATGCTTGCATTACCTTCTTATCTTCAAAAAGGTGAACACATTCATAAGGGAGGCCCTGGTCATCGGGCTTCCGAACAGGAAAATGAGCGGCGTGGTGATGGCGTTGAACATTCGAATTACGACGACCGCGTTCGTAGATCCCTCTAAAAAAGACGAGCATATCTCAAAGCCGTAGCATATGCACACGTAGACTATGCCGGGAGTCCAGAGGGTGATGAATATCATGGACGCAAACACAATGAGCTGAGCGGACTGCTTTTGGGATGTGTTGTTGTCCTGATGTTGTCTGTTTTGTTGCAATCGGCAGATTAAGTAAAGCCTGACGTTCAAAATCACCATCACCCCGAGCATCGCGACTGAAAACAATATGGTGATGTAACCTTGGAACGTTTTTTCTTTCTTGTTGGGAAATATAATTTTCAAGACCACAGTTGCAATGGGCCCGAGCCAGGTGATCGCGATGATTGCCACGGCCTTAATCCTGGTCATCTTTTGCGAGTACTTGAACGGATACTTCACGCACAGGTACCTGTCGATCATGGAAGCCAACACGGTGATCAGCGAAATTCCGTGGACAGTTGTGTGCACGTTTCTCGGACTGTAAAGGGGTCCAAAGGTGTCATTTTCGTCGTAGAGAGCGATGTAGAACCAGCCAGCGCCCACCATCAGTTCACTGATGGTGATGCTCAACGTGTAGAGGTGGTTGTTCCTCCTCAGGAGGGCCGCTGAGCCCAGGAGCGCCATCAAGAGCAACACGTTGCTCAAAGTGCAGCACGTTGCCAGACACATGTGGAATACGATGAGCGCGATGTTGCCCGGTGTTGCCTCCAGATTAACGAGTGCCACAGACATGGCCTGGCGGTGTTGGAGATGAAATGACGACAAGGAGGTCGTTCACATCCCCCGCACGCGGATTATCGCTGCACATTGGCGTGGTGCTTGCCCTGCGAGTTCTATCGAGTATATATGGGTTTTATCATTCCCCGTGGACCGTTTGGAGCTGGAGCTTGTGGGGGATAATACGGCCTAAAATTGGAACGATGTACGTCTTACGAACGTGGAAATGATGATGCTGATGGTGGTGGCACAAGGCAATGAACCGAGATCATCTGCTGGGTTCAGCAGCAAATTAATCCTACACAAGGGGCCATGCATTTTTTTTCTTTGGATTCCCAAGAGGAAATAAATAGATCGGGGTCTGCCCAAGTGATGGCTGTGGAGAACACCCACACTCGTCAATGGGCAATTAACGTCTACTCAGTATAGCTATGCCGATAATCATCGTCACAGTTAATCCACTGCTGGATAAAAGCCTTCCTCCCAAGCCCCGTCGCTCATCTCTCGATCTCCTGTGATGTAAATAATCCACCTTGCACCTGCGCACAATACTGATGTCTTTGCTCCACCTCCACGGTGGACATCCTTGTCGGGCGCGTCCTCTCCTTCGTTAGTCTCGACCCCATCCTCTTGTAGTGACGCGCCCCGCCAAGTCCACTAACCCTTAGCAGTCAACGTAATATATTCAAGCTGTGTACGTTCTCAAATCGCTCCTCATTCTCTCTCTCTATCAATCAGTGTCACTCCAAGCAAGCATCTCTCGACGCTTATTTTTGCACTTTTCACCTCGCGTGGCATTTCTTTTGTTAATTTCCACATTTCTGATCCACGCGTCATATGCGTTTAATAAGAACACTGATTAAGGACGTTCTTAATTAGAAAACATGACGCTGCTTTCATAATCGAGTTCAGCTGTCCAAAAGTACTGCAACCCCACTCTCGTCCACATCTTCTATTCTAAAATAAACTAAAAACTAAACTATTTTAATTTTACCAGGTAATGCCCACTGAATTTTGATGTTGCGATCGAAACGTCGTAGTTTTTTGTTGTTATTTCTTTTTGAACCTATCTACGTGACTTTACCGAAAGACCCAAAGAATATGAATTCCTGCAGTCACGAAAGCTTTAGGCCAAGATATTCCAACGTTGCACCTGATGAGTTGATGAGTTAATGATGACGTCACCCTGCTGCTGCTCTATATAAGACCGGGAGCCAGAGCAGAGCCTCACCATTCTGGCGAATTGCCCGATGATGCTGGATGCAATTACCAGCGAAACGTCGTGCTACTCAAAATATGTAAATGTTGTGGTTTCACGCTTCAACACACCGGTGGGCTTAAGCAAGTGAACTATTGTTTTTTGTCAACGTGACACTTTTTTACTGATTGGCCGTGTCGGGTGGTGGAGGGTTACGACACATTTATAAATAACGCGATCTAAACCCAAAAACGTTGATTATGAATATTCCAACATGTTCCGCGAAATCGTCGGTTTAGCTCCCATCAAGACCGTTGTGGATGGTGCAGCGAAACGTCGCGTATCCCCACACTCAGGACTGTTTGATACGTGACAATGGAATGTGTTTCCTTAGCATGAAATTATTTCACCCCCCCCCCCCCCGGGTCATTCCATGCATCGCATTTTTTGGCATATGGCGATTAAATTACTCAATCAAATAATAATTCCCCCCATTATGATCGATCAACACTTCGAGAGATGTTTGGGGTGGCCCAGTTTCATGTTGTTGGCTGGGGGCATCGTGTCTACCCCTTCCCATGCCCCCTATCGTTGTTGTCAGAGGAAGCAACTTTGCCTAGGCCCATATGGTAGCCATTGTCACACATTATTTACTAAGCGCACACTTCTGCAAATTTGTATTTTGGATAGAGACTATACGATTTTTTTAACATATAAATGAAATAGGTGGCTAAAATATTAACCACAAAATTGCATTACTATGCACCTTATACGTAAATTATTTATCATAGGAATCGCTTGGATATTTACTCACTAAACGATCATGTAAATTAAATAATAATAATTATCGTAATTTTATGGGGGGGAGGGGGGGAGCTTGAGATTGGGGCACTGGTACAATTATACCCCCTTCCCCCCCCCTCTTGTAAGACCTGGTTTGAAGGGTTTTGTTTGACGATTCTTCACCATACTGACGAGTGCCGGTTGGTAAAGGAAGGGGGTTCAAGAACGGTGCAGGTGTTGCTCCTCCACTGGTCTTGGCCGTGGTTAGGAATGAAATCTAGGATACCGAGTTCATAAAGCAGTGCTGCACCACCAATGCTCTCGACAGTTCGATTCATGTATTACTTACCGACTTTTATCATCTCACGTTAATTGTTTTAATATACGTAATCGGAGGAAGTCCACCGAGCACGTGCTCACGCAAGAGTTGGGCTTTGTTCTTACATCGCACGATTGCTAGAGATGGTATCGGCTTTGGAGAGGCCTTCATCCAGCAGTGGATTGATCACGTATGATGATGATGATTATGAATGTTGTGAAATTCCATTTGTATCAAGCTGCAAGGGGTAAGACCAGCCTGTGTTGGGGGAAGAGGGCTAAGAAGTGTAGGTACAAGTCGAGACTTTGATGGATTTGGAAAGCCAGATATATCCTATTTGAAAACAACTTTCCCCTTGTTTTGGCACCCTGCCCCGCTGTCAAGCTGTGCCCAGCGATATTCACACTCGTCTGCTTTCTATTGCCGCTTATGTGCGGTGAGTGGTGAATGAGCTATTCGTGTAATTGGACAAAGCATTCCCTACCAGCCAATGCTGTTTCACAGTACAGCGGCAAAGTGGTTCTCTAAACAGGGAGGCCGCCATGTGTTAATGGGTATCACAGTGGACTTGCGATCCAGACGTTGCCAACTCAACCTTCTGGGTGTGGCTGTGAAATAATTTACTATTATAATGAGCCAAGAATGTCTGTGTGTCCCGCACGTGACGTCACTCCACGTCGGCCAATATACAGCAGCAGGCGTCAGGGTCGGGATCGAACCCATGACCTGCGCACCAGGCGAGGTAGTTAACATCTCATAGCCACCGTGATGATGACGCGAGAGAGAGACAATCAAACTCCAAATATACAGCAGGCGTCAGGGTCGGGATCGAACCCACGACCTCCTGCATACCAGGCGAGGTAGTTAACATCTCATAGCCACCGTGATGATGACGAGAGAGAGAGACACGCAAACTCCAAATATACAGCAGCAGGCGTCAGGGTCGCGATGGAACCCACGACCTCCTGCATACCAGGCGAGGTAGTTAACATCTCACCTCCGCGTGTGATGGAGCAAAGTTTGGATACTCCCACCTCTTCCGAGACGTCTGACCAGCGTGGAAGAGTAGGCCAAATACCCTCTTAAAGGGCTCTCTATAGCTCCGTCTAGTGCAGCCCTGCAATAAATTGGCTCTTATATCGATCCCATTTAGTGCTGTCCCATAGCTTCATAATATATTTACAATGCTATTAAATAATCCTGCTGTAAATAAAATAAAATGTCATAAAAATAATGGTTTCATTAGTACGCTGAGTATTGTAAACAAAAAATATGTGTTTGTTCATTTTCTCCTGGTTGCTTTTAATCCCTATCTTTAACTCGACATATACACCACAACTCACGGCATTTTATTTCATACCTTTTATTCATCCCACCATTTAAATACACACTCTCATGGTAAAATAAGATAAGCAGTACACAGTAAATTAGCTGGCTGTGCTTGTTCTTCACTTGTAACTGTCGCGCATTTAAAACTACCTTCATAATGATAATAATCGGTGATAATTGTGGAAAATAATGATGAATACAAACTTACAGCCCTTTGTCAATCACCCGCTGGACACAGGCTTACCCTCACAGTGTCAGTTCATGGGGGTTCATCTTCTTGGTTCTTTCGGTAAAGTCACGTAGAATGGAAATACTGCATTAACCACAATACTTGTGGTCAGAATGCAAACAAAAAAGTACTCTGATAATATATGCATTGTCTTTGAAACTGAATTGTCCACACCAGAGACAGCTTTTTTTAGTTTCAAATGATGTTAGACGCCTTTTGGCGTCCTCTGGTATAACCACAAGTATTGTGGTTAATGCAGACACGATTCCTTGTAAAAGGTTTCAGTTTGGTGTTTTAACATCTTAACACCTGTTTTTTGCCAAAAAAAGAGGGGAAAACCTATTCTCATATTTTGGTACTGGCAAAGGAGGTCCCATGATGGAGATGAAATATGTTTCTAAATTTAAAGATCGTCATAGTTTAAATGAAACTCTCCCTGGATAAGTATTTCTTTTAAGAATATGACATGAGAATTTTAAGGCACGTCTTAATATGCAAAGGTATGCTTGAGCGGCCAATCGTCAAGATAAGCTCAGTATCTTATTTGTAAACACCTTACAGACAACTTATTCCACTGTGCATGTATTATTATTGTTGACAATGGGAGATAAAAAAAATCTTGTTCTAGTGACCGTATTGATGTGCTGGTTATTCCTCATTGAGATTACAGCTTTAAATCGAATGGAAAACCAGGTTTAGACTTTAAGAATATGATTTATGATGTCTTGAAAAGCATTAGTTGGCATGAATGGAGAGATAGCAAGGTAGTCGCAAGTAGTTTGAGAAAAACATGATTTATATCTGCACAAAGACTATATCTTCATGTTCTTCTATACATTGACTATACATTTACATTCAGGTGGTTAAGTCAGATAATTGTGTTAGGAGTTGCGGAGTGGTGAAACTCTGTAATGATGCCTCCTTCGTATTTGTGAATGGAGCATTGAGTTGTTAAATGTTCCATGGGTCTGTTCTTCATGTTGAATTCCTTGGGCAAGGAGCTGCGTGTTTTGTGTGCGTATGTGCACGCACACTGGCCGAGCACCCTGTCCGCTATATTTATTGCACATTAATTGTCGCAGATGATCTGAAAAACAATGAGACATAGAGCGAGCAATGTTATTGGAAATGTCTTGCCAAACGAACAACTGAGCATGACTGGCACAACGTGTTACATGAATTGTGAGGCGGTGTAAATCAGATTTAATAGGGTCGCACCACCCAACACAAAATTAGCAATCAATATAGACCATTGGTTCTTAACGTTTACTGCTGCCTTGCACCCCTTTCGCTCTCAGTCGTTAAACAATGTATAATGTTAATACATTCATAGTTTTGATGAAACAGAGTAGTTGTACCTATGTGCCCGTGCGTAATTTGTCTTTTCGATTATTTACCTTCTAAAACAATCTGGCCATGTCACGCACCCCCCCAAGGGGTACGTGCACACCAGTTGAAGAACCACTGATATAGGCAATGAATGAATGTTTTTAAATGAACAGAAGCCACTCACGAACAAATAAAGCACAACGAAAATGGCATTCTTTTTCAGGTTGCAGACTTGTTGTAAGGTAAACAAGTTATTTGGTGGTGCTGCTGCTGATGCATTGGCAGTGGTGCACAGCACAAATAAAAACAACAAAACATCTCAGGAACACTGTCGCATCAAAAAATTGGCCCACTCTGCGTGTGCTGTGAAGAAGGGACATTGCCCGAAATATTACCCATTGTTTCTTGTATGCGTTTTTTTTTCTTTTTAGCGCCACAGTATTATTGACAAATGTGTTTTTCATTTTGCTAAACGTTTATACGGTAATGTCATTCGTAAAACATATTGCATTCACAATTTACATTTGACTCTTCATGACGAGCATGACCAATTATGATTTTTCTCTATCGTTCCTGTAAGGAATACGTTTAGATTAAGTACGGATGCAATAAAATATTAAATCAGAATTACCTTTTAAATCTCAAGCGTTGCAGCAAGGCCTTGAGCGAAGCTCTGGTCAATGGACTTCCAAACATGAATATGAGCGGGGTGGTGAGTGTGTTCAAGATGCGCAAGATAGAGAGAGGGCTGTTGGCAATGTTTTGAGCCGAAAAGCACCGTCTTAAGACAAAGCAGATGGACAAGTAGACTATGTTCGGAGTCCACAGAGCGATAAACAGTGAAGACGCAAAGATGATGAGCCAAGCAGAGCGGTGCTTGGACTCCCTTTCAGTGTGCGGCTCCCTGCTTTGCTGTTGCCTGGTGATGATGTAGAGTCTGACGTTAAAAATCACCATCACCCCAAACATGCCGGCGAAGAAGACTAACGTGACATACCCTTGACTCGTTTGACTGTTACCGCTGGGGAAGATTAGGCGCACGATAATCGACAGGACGGGCCACGCCCAGGTGAATGCGATCACGATCACGACCTTGGTCCTCGTCATTTTCTGCAGGTACTTGAACGGGTGCTTCACAGCGAGGTACCTGTCCACCATCGCGGCCAGAATCGTGATGAGAGATATGCCGTGGACAGTTGCCAGCACCCGCTGGGGACTATCGGTCGACTCTAACTCTTGACTCACGTCGTACAGACCGAGGTAGAACCAGCCGGCTCCGGCGATTAAATCGCTGACGGTGATGCTCAGCGTGTATAGGTAGTTGTTTCTTCTCAGGAGCGCCGGCGAACAGAGCAGCGTGAGCAGCAGAAGCGAGTTGCTCGCCACACTGCTCGTCGCCAGACAAGCGTGGAACGCGATCAGCGCCCCGTCTCCTGGCGTTTTCACCAGGTTGATGAGCGGCACGGGCATGGCCTCGCGTCGAGAGAAAACACAGTGGACTCGGGCTACACGGATTGACTTGCCTTCGGATTCAGATGTATATATGGGCTCTGTAATTCCCTTGTGGGCTATTTGTAGCCCATTCCTGTGGGAATTAATAAAACACTAAAATTGGTATGTGTGTGTGCTGCTGCTGCTGCTATTGACCAACGGATTGATGGCAACCGGCTTTGCCGCTGCGTCAAAATCCCAGGGCGTGCCCACCGTGTGGGGTTTTGCGAATTGATCGACGGAGACGCGGACAACGAAAAACTAAAAATAAATAACGGACAAACACGTAGACATTCCTGCAATCTATACGGTTTACCCGTATTCTTGTATAGGAAAATTGAGTTTTCAGGTCCATACGGCTACAAGCAACAAATAAAGTGCCTTTGTTTGTGTTTCTCCCCTGTGATGGGACTTTGTAGGATGAACGTTGAGATTTATTAGGGCACGGGGTGACCAACAAGGTCTGAATTGGTCTGTAATATGGTAGGCACTGATAAGGGGTTGACAGGTATGTGTAGACACAGACATCAACGTGAAATAAATTAAATAGACAGGTAGAATTTGACATGAACACAGGCGTGGGACACTGAAATGCAAATAAAACCATTAACTAAACCCGTGAACAAATGCCACATTTCAACAGTGGTGCCAAGTGCATCCAGAATGGCGTTATACTTGAGAAACACAACAACAACCGCCGTTCGCCACTAAGTGGCGGTGACATCACCACGACGCTTGTGCCAGGCTATGTACACCTTGAGGCCACGTGAGGTGTCGAACACACACTGGCAGGAGGTCACGGGCAGACCCAGGTGCCACAGGTCGACTGACTGAGATGACCGAGACGACTGGCTGATGCACCACCTTTGCCCCCTGCTGTGCCAACTTGCTGTGCTGAAGCCACCCGGCGCTCCGCTCGTTGTTGTGAACGTCGCTCCTCCACCCTCTGTTGTTGGAGGGCGACTGCCTTCAACTGGCCAGTTGCGTCGAGCCTCCTCAACAGAGGCCGATCTTGACACCGCTGGTACCAGTCATCGGCAAGTCCACTCAGCTCCACATCCTCCTGTACCACATCACTTCATCTCTTCTCTAGCCCGTGCCACGCCTGTTTTGCCCCCTCGATCCGGCCGAGCAAAAGCTGTTTAGGCATGCGGTGGCTGGGCATGCGGGCTACATGGCCCAGCCAACGCAGCCTTGCCTGCCGGAGGAGCTCACCGATGGGACTTTGTCCACATCTTTCAAGGATTTGTGAGCTCCTCACACAATCCAGCCTGGTTAAACCCAGGATGGATCTTAGGCAGGTCAGCCTAAATTATTTCTAACCAGCGAAGATATTCCATTAGGGGAGTCCACGTTTCGCAAGCGTATAGAAGACCTGAAGCTTCGTGCGGAGAGACAGACCAGGTAGCTTCCACACAGCGTTACGCAACCGATGAAAATATAATGCCGCTCGACTGATTCGGAGTGAGACCTCTGCTGTTAAACCGGAACCGGTCATGAGCACACTGCCCAGGTATGGGAAACTGTCCACTCTCTCCACAACTGCCCTATCACCAATTGGGAGTTATGGGGGTGGAGTGTCCGATGGTACAGAATACTCAGGCAGATGCTTAGTTTTGTTAGTGCTGATGGTAAGGCCCCACCTCTTAGTGGTGAGCTCCAGGTTCAGCAGCAGCGCATCCAACTCCTCTTCTGAGTGAGCAACAATTACCAGATCATCAGCATACATAACATGGTTGAGCAATAGGGAGCCATCCCTTGACCGCTCCCAGGCATCGATCAGCCTCCCATTGTGTCTGTACCAGATGGAAATTCCTCCGGTACAGCTATTAAAGGCTTCACGAACTACGTGGTCGAAATAGATGTTAAATAATGTGGTAGCCAGAGGACATCCCTGTCGCATGCCAAGGTGTACAGGGAATGGTTCCGACTCCCGGCCACGTAGTTTTACCCGGGCCCGCTCACCATCATGAAGGTCCTTAATGATCGTGAGCAGAGGGTCAGGGACTCCGAAAGCACGAAGAACGACCCAGAGCCCAGGCCTACTGATGGTATCATAGGCCTTGACCAGGTCAATAAAGCAGAGATGTAGGTCTTGTTGGAATTCCCTACACCTGTGCTGTAGCAGACGGACAGAAAATATGGCATCTGTGCAGGACCGCCCTTTCCTGAAACGGCATTGGGGCTCCGCAAGCTTTTCCTCAGCGTGCCTAGCAAGGCGATGTTGAATAATCTTTGGCAGGATCTTTCCCGGCACACTGAGGAGTGAGATGCCCCTGTAGTTATTACAGTCTGTACGGTCCCCCTTCTTAAAGAGGGGGACCACCAGGGCATGCTTCCAGTCCTGCGGAACCCGTCCAGTGGTCCAGACTGTTGTTATGATGTCATGTATCACAGTCTGTGCACAAACACCACCCTCCCTCAGCATTTCGCTTGGGAGATCATCTCTGCCTGGTGCCTTTCCTGGTCTTAGACTCTGGATCGCCTTCAGTACATCCTCAACAGATGGCATCTCAGCCAGCCACTCACAAGGGGTGACTTCTTCCAATATTTGAGGCACCGCAGCCTCGGCATATCCTCAACATGATTGTGTTGTTTCACTGCAACTAAACCAGTACATGAGATGCAACAGAGCACGGCATATGTCACGGAATAATTCCATTGGTAAGTCGTAAAGTAAAACACTATTTTAATTGGTAAACAATAAGAGTTTAAATTGACCACTCTTAGTGAAAAGGAAAAGCAGTGATTGAGGCTGCTCCATTACACAATTTGGCTAGTTAACCTCTTTTGTATTTTTATTCGAGCAATCTCATTTAATATGTTTTATACATGAACATTTATGTAGGCCTTAATTTATTGATAGTATACGTCGCTGTCATTTTTTCGTACCAAGTCAAATAAAGAAATCAAGACAAGTACAAAAAGTCAAAAAAGAAATGCATTTCTCAGTTTGATGGACAAACCTGGAAAACATGCGAGTATGTGTACCTCTGGTACTTGCTGCAAGTGAACCGGGACAAAAAATTATTAAGTGAAGGGGTGGACAAAAGCAAGACCAGATTACTTTAACAAAAAAGACTCAACTTGATCATGAAAATCAATATACTCATGAGCCTAAAGGAGAACGCTATTAAGCGGTGTATGTTACCTGCTATGACGTACGGATCAGAAACATGAACCCTGATGAAGAAAATCGTGGGGAAGGAAAACAATCTAAAGAGTGCACAAAGGAGCGTGAAGACACGTGTGGCTGGAATTACACTGAGAGACAGAACGAAGATCGCATGGATGAGAGTGTTATTGAAAGTTCAAAGTTTCAAAGTTTATTTATTAGGTATAGCCCTGTGAGTCATTCGGCTCTTGAATCGGGTGCAGCCGCAACAAACAGAAAACAAAAACATGAACAAGAAAACATCTTAAAGTGACTATGTGCAAACAGAAAATATTGCAGAAAAAGCACCGTACACCAACACTGTGTGCAAAAATCCCAGTGGGATGCAAGTCAAACAACAACAACCACAAGACAACTTAGATTAAGGACATCAGTCTAACTCTGTACTACAATAAACAAACATGGCCAAACCAAAAAACTTTTCGCAAATCACCAAAATAAAACCATAAAAGCAATGAAACAGTGGTCATAGGAACTGTGACTGAATTTTCACAATAAACGACGTCAACAACATGTACTACCAAACTCTGCAGCCATAGCTGGCTGCATGAGTCACTCCACAACAGTAGGAGCATCAGTCGGTTTATAAATTAAAGTGATGCGATGTCTAACACGCACAAATAGTTCACAGATCGTGACCGAGGCGCGGAGCCAAGCTCGATGTCGCTCGAGAGCCAGGCGAGAGAGGTGGGGGCCTTGAAGTGTCTCTTTAAACAGAGTGCAGGTCGAACGCTGGGAATGAGACGTGGGATGGCGTACGAAAATACATTTTTGTCGTAAATATATATACAGATTCTATATTTGTTTATTTTTAGTTCAGTGTTTTTATTCTCTGTATTGACAAGGTGAGGAACTTCGTTGCACATGAACTGACACTTGTGACCTGAAAAACACAAACCAGGCGGACATCGGTATTTTTACGAGAAGCCCCTCTCCACCCCCCCACCCCCCACACTTTTATTTGGTGAATTATCGAGGCCATCGCTGCGCGAGGTTTTTTTCATGCGTGTGCTCTATAATCCTTCTCCGTGATTTATTTTTTTAAGTTATTTCCAAAACGACAACGTGGTACAAAAATACTCCGGCGGTGCAACCTGAAAACACATCGGAGAGCTAAGCTCCCGCGCACCTCTCGTTAGCACGGTTGGCTACGTACGGTGCGAAGGAAGTTCCACATACGTACATACAACATAGTGTCACTGTAATCACGAACATAACGTTGTGTAAAATACACGCTCGTGCCGGAATTAACTCCGTACCACCAAAACCTCACGGCTGAAAGCAAGACAACATTTCAAACATTGTTCAAAATGGACAGCTACCAGGAGACTTTAAAAAATATAAAAAATGGGAACATATTTGTCGACGAAATTATAAAATGTTATGTTATTTAATGTCATAGCTAACAATGTTATTATCTTTTTTCACTTCTAACAACTTACAATTGTTGAATCATTTGTTATAGCTTCTGTAACAACTGGTAGCACAATGGGTCCATAATTGTGTTCGGGTTAGGCTCCGTGGTCAAACAACCCCCAATTACCAATGCACCCAATTTCAATATATCTGTTGTCTAACTACAGCCTATGTGTTAAACCGCCGCATCTCAATATGCTTTACATTTTTCGAGGGACAGCATCGCATCAGAAGAACAGCCGCGTGGTCGAAGACGTAGAGATGATGACGAGCAGCGACGCAGCCAGGACCCAGAACACGCAGAACAGCCCCGAACCTCTGATTCCCTCTGGTTCGGTCCCCCTTATATCTGTCCCGGCGCGGCCAAGCTCCACCTCTGGACACGCCCCTTTTGCAGAACCTTCGAGCTGGTTCCCGGAGCTTCTCGACTGACTCCGCCCTTTCACCTTGACCCCAGATACGCCCCCCTTATAAT
Organism: Lethenteron reissneri; assembly: GCF_015708825.2. Classification (NCBI taxonomy): domain Eukaryota; kingdom Metazoa; phylum Chordata; class Hyperoartia; order Petromyzontiformes; family Petromyzontidae; genus Lethenteron; species Lethenteron reissneri. The sequence goes on from NC_083805.1 coordinate 8,676,725, forward strand.
CAGGCATTACGTAATGCAGCCATAGCTGTAGTTACCCCTACAGGCCGACAGGTGTCACCCTGTCATTACACATAATGAGCATACGAATCCACTTTAACCTACGAATGAGTGCAACTGATATAAAATGCAGCCTTACGTAATATTCACGACCAATTTTAGAGCCCGACAGATAGAAACAAAAATCCACAAGCTTGACCTGACCTGCAGGAAGACGACCATCTAAATGGCACAACTTTGAACCTTCGAAATACATTGTAATATCGGCGAGGATCAGTGGTGGAGGATGGCTTTCGCGAGAACAGGGAGACCGTGGATATTTCTAGCGGCGGTGGCGTGTGTGCTGGAAACGCGATCAAATGCTATGAAAGAGTCTTTGGCCTCTAATACCTGCCCTGATAAACCCGTGTTCCCACTCTGTTCTATTCTCGCGCATGAAGGCGGCAGCAACATGTTCGGGGGCAAAATGCCGATGTCGAGGTCTGCGAGCTACGAGAGGGCTTCGGGAGACCATTTCGTGTAGTTTTGCTGTTCTTCCTCCGTTGAAGGAGGGTGGGCTACAGTGGTTGAGCATGTGGTACATACTCTGATAATATATGCATTGTCTTTTAAACTGATTGGTCCATACCAGAGACAGCTTTCTTTAGCCTCAAATGATGTTAGACGCCTTTTGGCGTCCTCTGGTCTAACCACAAGTATGTGTGGTTAATGCAGACACGATTTCTTGTAAAAGGTTTCAGTTTGGTGTTTTAACATCTTAACACCTGTTTTTTTGCCAGAAAAAAGAGGGGAAAACCTATTCTCATCTTTTGGTACTGGCAAAGGAGGTCCCATGATGGAGATGAAATATGTTTCTATATTTGAAGATCGTCATAGTTTAAATGAAACTCTCCCTTGATAAGAATTCATTTTTAAAATATGACGTGAGAATATTAAGGCACGTCTTAATATGCAAAGGTATACTTGAGCAGCCAATCGTCAAGATAAGCTCATTATCTTATTTGTAAACACCTTACAGACAACTTATTCCACTGTGCATGTATTATTGTTGACAATGGGAGATGAAAAAAATCTTGTTCTAGTGACCGTATTGATGTGCTGGTTATTCCTCATTGAGATTACAGCTTTAAATCGAATGGAAAACCAGGTTTAGACTTTAAGAATATGATTTATGATGTCTTGAAAATCACATATCACTCTTATCATCAGTTGGCATGAATGGAGAGATAGCAAGGTAGTCGCAAGTAGTTTGAGAAAAACATGATTTATTGCTGCACAAGGACTATATCTTCATGTTCTTCTATACATTGACTATACATTTACATTCAGGTGGTTAAGTCAGATAATTGTGTTAGGAGTCGCAGAGTGGCGAAACGCTGTAATGATGCCTCCTTCGTATTTGTGAATGGAGCATTGAGTTGTTAAATGTTCCATGGGTCTGTTTTTCATGTTGAATTCCTTGGGCAAGGAGCTGCGTGTTTTGTGTGCGTATGTGCACGCACACTGGCCGAGCACCCTGTCCGCTATATTTATTGCACATTAATTGTCGCAGATCTGAAAAACAATGAGACAAGGAGAGAGCGATGTTATTGGAAATGTCTTGCCAGCCGACCAACGGAGCATGACTGGCACAACGTGTTACATGAATTGTGAGGCGGTGTAAATCAAATTTAATAGGGTCGCACCACCCAAACACAAAATTAGCAATCAATATAGACCACTGGTTCTTAACGTTTATTGCTGCCTTGCACCCCTTTCGCTCTCAGTCGTTAAACAATGTATAATGTTAATAAATTCATAGTTTTGATGAAACAGAGTAGTTGTACCTATGTGCCCGTGCTTAATTTGTCTTTTCGATGATTTACCTTCTAAAACAATCTGGCCATGTCACGCACCCCAAGGGGTGCGTGCACACCAAGGGGTGCGTGCACACCAATTGAAGAACCACTGATATAGGCAATGAATGAACGCTTTAAAATGAACAGAAGCCACCCACGAACAAATAAAGCACAACGAAAATGGCATTCTTTTTGAGGTTGCAGACTTGTTGTAAGGTAAACAAGTTATTTGGTGCTGCTGCATTGGCAGTGGTGCACAGCACAAATAAAAACAACAAAACATCTCAGTAACACTGTCGCATCAAAAAATTGGCCCACTCTGCGTGTGCTGTGAAGAAGGGACATTGCCCGAAATATCACCCATTGTATCTTGTATGCGTTTTTTTTCTTTTTAGCGCCACAGTATTATTGACAAATGTGTTTTTCATTTTGCTAAAAGTGTATACGGTAATATCATTCGTAAAACATATTGCATTCACAGTTTACATTTGACTCTTCATGACGAGCGTGACCAATTATGATTTTCCTCTATCGTTCCTGTAAGGAATACGTTTAGATTAATTAAAGATGCATGAAAATATTAAATGAGAATTACCTTTTAAATCTCAAGCGTTGCAGCAAGGCCTTGAGCGAAGCTCTGGTCAATGGACTTCCAAACATGAATATGAGCGGGGTGGTGAGTGTGTTCAAGATGCGCAAGATGGAGAGAGCGCTGTTGGAAGTGTTTTGTGCCGAAAAGCACCGTCTAAAGACAAAGCAGATGGAAAAGTTGACTATGTTCGGAGTCCACAGAGCCATAAACAGTGAAGACGCAAAGATGATGAGCCAAGCAGAGCGGTGCTTGGACTCCCTTTCAGTGTGCGGCTCCCTGCTTTGCTGTTGCCTGGTGATGATGTAGAGTCTGACGTTCAAAATCACCATCACCCCAAACATGCCGGCGAAGAAGACTAACGTGACATACCCTTGACTCGTTTGACCGTTACCGCTGGGGAAGATTAGGCGCACGATAATCGACAGGACGGGCCACGCCCAGGTGAACGCGATCACGATCACGACCTTGGTCCTCGTCATCTTCTGCAGGTACTTGAACGGGTGCTTCACAGCGAGGTACCTGTCCACCATCGCGGCCAGAATCGTGATGAGAGATATGCCGTGGACAGTTGCCAGCACCCGCTGGGGACTATCGGTCGACTCTAACTCTTGACTCACGTCGTACAGACCGAGGTAGAACCAGCCGGCTCCGGCGATTAAATCGCTGACGGTGATGCTCAGCGTGTATAGGTAGTTGTTTCTTCTCAGGAGCGCCGGCGAACAGAGCAGCGTGAGCAGCAGAAGCGAGTTGCTCGCCACACTGCTCGTCGCCAGACAGGCGTGGAACGCGATCAGCGCCCCGTCTCCTGGCGTTTTCACCAGGTTGATGAGCGGCACGGGCATGGCCTCGCGTCGAGAGAAAACACAGTGGACTCGGGCTACACGGATTGACCTGCCTTTGGATTCAGACTGTATATATGGGCTCTGTAATTCCCTTGTGGGCTATTTGTAGCCCATTCCTGTGGGAATTAATAAAACACTAAAATTGGTATGTGTGTGTGCTGCTGCTGCTATTGACCAACGGATTGATGGCAACCGGCTTTGCCGCTGCGTCAAAATCCCAGGGCGTGCCCACCGTGTGGGGTTTTGCGAATTGATCGACGGAGACGCGGACAACGAAAAACTAAAAATAAATAACGGACAAACACGTAGACATTCCTGCAATCCATACGGTTTACCCGTATTCTTGTATAGGAAAATTGAGTTTTCAGGTCCATACGGCTACAAGCAACAAATAAAGTGCCTTTCTTTGTGTTTCTCCCTTGTGATGGGACTTTGTAGGATGAACGTTGAGATTTATTAGGGCACGGGGTGACCAACAAGGTCTGAATTGGTCTGTAATATGGTAGGCACTGATAAGGGGTTGACAGGTATGTTGTATACTAACCCTTCTTCCAAAATTGAGATTAATAATATTTGATGATATTTTTATATATTATCTTTTTACTTGTTTTTTTTAATGAAGGAAACACACCAAAGCGCAGCAAACTGCAAAACACCAGGTGTTGTTAAGTAATGAACTGGAGGAGGGCTAGGATGGCAGAATTTGCAACCTTGCTTCAAGGAAAGATAAGGCCTGATGAACGGGCACATGTCACCCGTGCAGGCGGCAGAGACAGTGGGAGTGTCAGCCAGACATAGTTAAGGCAAAAAGCCCAACCATCCTGCATGGTTTTAAAGTAACGTCAAAATTCGAAATTCAACAACAGAGTAGGCTAAAGTATCGATCCTCGCGCTCGCTCAAATTGGAGACCAGGCTGCGAGCTACATCAATGAACCATTGCCCATTTGCTAATCCAATACTGAATGTTAATATTACTGAAGTCAAAACGAATTCTATGACCTCAGCACATGGGCAAATAATAGGGCAGTGTCGACTCAAAGGCAATGGAAGAAAGCAGAGGCGCCTTTGTCTAAATCACAACCACAGAAAGCCAGGAATCATCACTGATTGTGTGTTTAGGGATTCCGAGCTAGTTGGAACACGTGCACAGGGGAGGGAGCTGATTTAAACAACCCTGCACGTCTGAACGTGAGGGGGCCTTTGACCTGAAATTAATAATAACACTCCCAGAGCAGAAGGTTGGATGGCCACAGTGAGACGAGAATAAGAGTGGTGTATATCTCTCAAGGAGGCAGACCCAGCTGAACAACAAGGCTGCGGGGGTCACCAGAAGTTCGCGTTCGCCTAGTTAAGACAAAAAGCTCAATTATTCTGTATTGCTATTAAAGTAACGTTAAAGTCGGAATTTAACAACAGGGTAGGCTAAAGTTCTTGATATTCACACCCACTCCAATTAAACCAGGCCACAAGTTACGCCTACTGAACCATCACCATCATTAAGTCAATATGAAATGTTATTTCCATACTTTAATACTTTCTATACAACTCGACCCGAAGCATATGACAATCAGAACCTTCCTAAGTCAAAATTGAATCGCACCCAGACAGGAGCGAATAGTCGATATAAGGTTGAAGAGGGAAGGAAATTAAGAGCACGGCGAACTGCAAACGTAAGCAAAAAGCCGGGAACGACACCAGCCCAGCAACAGCGAGTCGGGCTTCGACAGGCCATAAAAGTAGAAATAATAACTCCCGGGGTCAGGGGACACAAGAAGAAGCAGGCAGACAAAAACCAGAACTGACTCCAAGGTTCAACCGCCCTCACCTACAAGGAGTGACGGAAATTAATGAGGCCTTGAGTTAACGGCGTCAGCTGGACGGCAATAACAACGGCGAGCAGAGATAGGGTGCAGCAAAGACTGCGGGGCTATGGAATGCAACTTCGTGTCAGTAAAGCCCTGACAAACAAGTTAAGTTAAAGACATCACAATACATAATATCGTACATAACATCAATGTTAACGCTATTCACCGTAAACTATATTCCGCTTATATAACCATGCAGACACCAAGGAATACGAATTCCTAGGATCAAGAAACTTACCCTTAACCTAAGATATCGGAAATAAATTAATAATAATAAGCATATGCATGAAAAGACAAAAGTTAAACTTATGAAAAGCCAGGATAACGGGATGAATCACCACCAGGTCGAATATAAATACATAATAAAAATAAACGATGTTAAACCCAGGGTCGGAGAGAAAGGGAGATCCCGGCCGTCTTTGTATCCCCGCAGCGCGGGATAGGAGTGTGTATACGCTCGGGGAAACACCTCCACTTGAGTCAAGCACCACGATGGGAAACGACAGACCTTAGGTTACATACAGAATCATAACTGTGAAATAGTAAGGGACAAATGTTAACTTAAAACTTTTAACCATTTCTTTGTGCGCCGGGTCGGAGAGAGTGTTGCCCCTCCCTCCAGGTTGTGCAACACGAACAAAGACGCCTATGAGACGATTTGTAACGTCTGTGTTTTGGGTTCATGAAGAAGGCCAGACAAGAGATAATATTGCACCCAGACAGAGAGACGACTTCGAGGCAATTTGTAACATCTGATTGTTTGCTCGTGGGTTTATGGAGGGAGTGTGACAACGGAATATACCGTGGGTGATGCACACAAGGACATACGGACGTACGGACACACACATGGACACACCTGCCTACGGACAAATCCTGACACAGCAAAAATCGAAAGAAGCCCCGCCTTGTGGGCGGGATCCAGGGGGATTTTTCGGCATAAAGGAAAGGATCCTGAGCATTGGAAACTAGTGCGACCAGCGGGTCGGCTCAGGAGCGAGTGCGACCAGCGGGTCGACTCAGGAGCGAGCTCGACCGGGAGGGTCGGCTCAGGAGCGAGTGCGACCAGCGGGTCGACTCAGGAGCGAGCTCGACCGGGAGGGTCGGCTCAGGAGCGAGTGCGACCAGCGGGTCGACTCAGGAGCGAGCCCGACCGGGAGGGTCGGCTCAGGAGCGAGCTGCGACCAGCGGGTCGGCTCGACTCATCTTCAGCTCGTCTGGGACTCAGCCGAGTTCGATCGGCTTACCAAAGCCGGCTCTCGGGGCTCGACTCAAGCGGCTCCCCATCTCCTCTGCAGGCGGGCAAGACCCGCTTGACAGCTCAACTCGGCCTGCGTGGGTCAACCTCTGCCGAGTCGGAGGTCTCTGCTGCCGCCGGAGTGGTGAGGGTCGCGGTTTGGCGACGAGGCTCCGTGCACACCCTGGTCGACGACCCGACACTGCACGCTGCGAGCGAGTTGTGGGCGCCACCTACCGACCGGGTTCCGAACTGCGACAGCGTATCAACGGGCATCCGAACCAGTTCACCACGGTGACAGGGGAGCGACTGATACGTATGACGCGCACCGCCCCCTCACCACACGACCACCAGGCGTCTGTTTGACAGAAAGAATCGACTCCGAACACTGACTATTCAAGACAACTCTTACCACTCAAACACACTCGAACCCATAAGCCATCCGTGGCTGGGAAGGCATCACAACGAGACCGAGTGATGGCCATCCGTCGTTTATAAAAGTATTCGTAATTTTTATCTTTAATATTTAGTGGGCTGTACTCTTAATCGCATAAATTCCCAACAGATCCATCAATACGAACTGATTCTTGGCACCTCCTTCCGCCGAGCCACGCTCACGTGGGGAGTGGTGGCCCACCGGATCCTTATCAGGTGATCTGGTCCCCAATTAGTAAACTTGGTATAAGATAACGATCTTCGGAAAAGGAGCACCGTCGCAGGCCCTTACTCCGAGCCGTTCTGTTGTCAGATAACCTGCCGATGTATCTGTTGAGATTGGTGCCTTTAAGAATAATAACTGTTTTTGATTGTGTTTTTTTTTTTATCGCCGTATAATCTTTCAAGTATCTTTCAGTCATAATCGCCGCACGTACTCGCATCCTCTACAGAATATTCAACTGTCCCGTGACCCAAGGTGCTAACAACGTGATAAGGGTTGCGTATGATCAATAAGGAGTGCGGTACTGCGTGAACAATATTGAGTATAATCATTCATTAACGTTAAGGTTTTCTTAGCATAGTATTTGCATATTTTATCGACTCTCTCTCTCACTAACAACCATCGCGTTATGCGGGATCCATGTGCCGTTGTCAAAGTGAAATCAGACAATCGTTGATGATACTGTATTGATGCCGTGTTGACGTTCCGGGATTGAGAGTTCGCATACTATATCATAGTTAAGGTTGAATTAGTAATAAATTGATCAATACAGAAGTGGTTGTGTGATTCTTTCCTGAAATCTATGCATAAGATCTGCTTCTGCGTCGAGATCTGAACTTGGTGACCTTAATAAACACACTAATACATACTCAGTAAATGTTAAAGCGATAACGGGGTGAACCGGGGACCTAAAATATAACCACGAATACACACTCTGGGAATGTTAAAGCGAGAATGAGACGAACCTAGACAACGATGCCGAGTTAATATAAGTTAATCTTGCATACTTACACCACACCTGCATAACTGCATACGATTAATTGCCTTATTCCGATCGATAACCCACCCTCGTCACCGAGGCGGGGTCTGGTTATCATAACGACTTGCATTATCATAATTACACCCACTCCCATAATTAATACGATTACCTCTCGAATTGGCATAATTAAAATGTGCATAATTACATAAATTAACATATTTCCGGATAATTACACATTTGGCCAAATTTCATTTAATTATTATTATTTTCACTGAATATTCATAACCCACATATACAACATAATAATTTCACCCACGCACGCATACAACATAACAAATTTTGATAACCAACATATACAACAGGTATGTGTAGACACAGACATCAACGTGAAATAAATTAAATAGACAGGTAGAAATTGACATGAACACAGGCGTGGGACACTGAAATGCAAATAAAACCATGAACTAAACCGGTGAACAAATGCCACATTTCAACAGTGGTGCCAAGTGCATCCAGAATGGCGTTATACTTGAGAAACACAACAACAACCGCCGTTCGCCACTAAGTGGCGGTGACATCACCACGACGCTTGTGCCAGGCTATGTACACCTTGAGGCCACGTGAGGTGTCGAACGCACACTGGCAGGAGGTCACGGGCAGACCCAGGTGCCACAGGTCGACTGACTGAGATGACCGAGACGACTGGCTGATGCACCACCTTTGCCCCCTGCTGTGCCAACTTGCTGTGCTGAAGCCACCCGGCGCTCCGCTCGTAGTTGTGAGCGTCGCTCCTCCACCCTCTGTTGTTGGAGGGCGACTGCCTCCAACTGGCCAGTTGCGTCGAGCCTCCTCAACAGAGGCCGATCTTGACACCGCTGGTACCAGTCATCGGCAAGTCCACTCAGCTCCACATCCTCCTGTACCACATCACTTCATCTCTTCTCTAGCCCATGCCACGCCTGTTTCGCCCCCTCGATCCGGCCGAGCAAAAGCTGTTTAGGCATGCGGTGGCTGGGCATGCGGGCTACATGGCCCAGCCAACGCAGCCTTGCCTGCCGGAGGAGCTCACCGATGGGACTTTGTCCAGATCTTTCAAGGATTTGTGAGCTCCTCACACAATCCAGCCTGGTTAAACCCAGCATGGATCTTAGGCAGGTCAGCCTAAATGTTTCTAACCGGCGAAGATATTCCATTAGGGGGGTCCACGTCGTTTCGCAAGCGTAGAGAAGACCTGAAGCTTCGTGCGGAGCGACAGACCAGGTAGCTTCCACACAGCGTTACGCATCCGATGAAAATATAATGCCGTTCGACTGATTCGGAGTGAGACCTCTGCTGTTAAACCGGAGCCGGTCATGAGCACACTGCCCAGGTATGGGAAACTGTCCACTCTCTCCACAACTGCCCTATCACCAATTGGGAGTTATGGGGGTCGAGTGTCCAATGGTACAGAATAATCAGGCAGATGCTTAGTTTTGGTAGTGCTGATGGTAAGCGAGCTCCAGGTTCAGCAGCAGCGCCTCCAACTCCTCCTCTGAGTAAGCAGCAATTACCAGATCATCAGCATACATAACATGGTTGAGCAATAGGGAGCCATCCCTTGACCGCACCCAGCTATTGAAGGCTTCACGAACTACGTGGTCGAAATAGATGTTAAATAATGTGGGAGCCAGAGGACATCCCTGTCGCACGCCAAGGTGTACAGGGAATGGATCCGACTCCCGACCACGTAGTTTTACCTGGGGGCGCTCACCATCATGAAGGTCCTTAATGATCGTGAGCAGAGGGTCAGGGACTCCGAAAGCACGAAGAACGACCCAGAACCCAGGCCTACTGATGGTATCATAGGCCTTGACCAGGTCAATAAAGCAGAGATGTAGGTCTTGTTGGAATTCCCTACACCTGTGCTGTAGCAGACGGACAGAAAATATGGCATCTGTGCAGGCCCGCCCTTTCCTGAAACCGCATTGCGGCTCCGCAAGCCTCTCCTCAGCGTTCCTAGCAAGGCGATGTTGAATAATCTTTGACAGGATCTTTCCCGGCACACTGAGGAGTGAGATGCCCCTGTAGTTATTACAGTCTGTACGGTCCCCCTTCTTAAAGAGGGGGACCACCAGGGCATGCTTCCAGTCCTGCGGAACCCGTCCAGTGGTCCAGACTGTTGTTATGATGTCATGTATCACAGTCTGTGCACAAACACCACCCTCCCTCAGCATTTCGCTTGGGAGATCATCTCTGCCTGGTGCCTTTCCTGGTCTTAGACTCTGGATCGCCTTCAGTACATCCTCAACAGATGGCATCTCAGCCAGCCACTCATGTCATGTATCACAGTCTGTGCACAAATGTAATGCGAGCAAGGACAGGGTCACGTGAGTGTGGTCGGAGTCAGGGTCATGTGCGGAGGAGGAGGAGTCAGGGTCACGTGAGGGGGAGGATATAAGGAGAGAACCGGAAGGGGATCGGGAGTGGAGACAGAATAGAGAAGGGAGAGGCCCCTCGGAGTGCTGGCGAGGAGTGGCGCGATTGCCACGAGGCAGGAGTCACAGCACCGTCGGCCAGCGGTGTTCGTGGAGCAGCGGGGGTGTCTGCAGAGTGTGCGGGAGCACATGGAGCAGCAGGGTGGCTGCTGGGTGTGCGGAGTCACATGGAGCAGCAAGGGGGCTGCGGAGTGTGCGGAGCACACGAGCAGCGGTGTGGCTGCAGAGAGAGAGAGCGGGAGCGGAGGACTCAGATGACGTGCGGAGGCACAAGGCAGAGGAAGTGCGGGTCGGAGCGGAGACATCGCGGGGTGCGAGCAAGAACCCAATAAAGGACACGGAGAACAACATCGTCTGAGAGTCCTTTATTACACTGGGGTCAGAAGTGAGACATGTCGAAACAGCTCAGAAGAAAGGCCATACCTGCATCATCTTCTGCGCCATCTTCTGAAGAAGACGACGACCTTTCTCCGGCGGTGGCGCTACCAACAATGGAAGGCGGAGGCGAGACAGGTACGGGCGACGCGCCGAGAGTGCAGGGTGTCGCCGGCGCAGCGGGACCGTCTCCGGGGGTAGGCGCCGAGGAAGGGTGGCGACACGTGGCAGCCCAACTTGAGTCGCTGAAGGCTGTTTTAACTCAGCTTTGCACCCTGGTGACGCCCACGACGAGTCCAGGGAGCCCAAGCAGAGGGCAGCCGAGTGGGGCCTTGTCGTCGCTTCCAGCCCTCTCCACCACGCGGCACGGGGCCGCCATCTTGGGCGTGGTCGGGGAAGAACGGCGGGAAGACGCCATCTTGCCGCCTCCGATGCGGGAGGACGCCATCTTGGGAGTGGTCGGAGACGAACGACGGGGAGCCGCCATTTTGAACACGTTGCAACAGGACGCCATCTTGTCGCTACCGCATGGGACATCATCGGCGAATAAAGGCGGCGTGGGGACCCGCAGCCAGCATCTGACGACTGTGAAAGAGTTCTCCATTGGTGGAGATTGGAGCGCATTCGCCTGCCGTTTTCAAGCGGCGGTACGATCCGCTAAGTGGACTGATGCGGAGGCTTTGGAGGTCTTGCCAATGGTTCTTGACGACGAGTCCGTCCGGTTCTTTCGCTCCATCAAAGCGGCTAAGAAGACGACGCTACAGGGGGTCTTTGAGGAAATGGCGGAGGCGTACGAGCTCCCGGACTATGCACACCGCAGGTTCGTGCAGCGGCAACGGGCACCTGAAGAATCGCCGGTGGCATTCCGGGGCGCGGTGATCGAGTTAGCAATGGCCGCATATCCAGAGACTGAGCCCGATTTGTTGGAACCCCTGATACTGGGCAAAATGTTGGAGATATCCTGGGATTTGGGCATCCCCATGCCCGTCTGCGGCCACGATAAGTTGACGTCCCAGACGGCGGCCAAGTGCCTGGATGCCCAATTCAATCTTTGCCAGTGGAAACAGGTGACAGCGTGGACAAGGAGCCCCACAGTCCACGGCGGTGCGACAGGAGGGGTCCCGAAGGAGGCCGTCTACGTTCGGGACGAGAGGGGTCCTGAGGTGCTGACGGCGGCATCGACCCAGTGGCCGACTCGGGGGGGAGCGGGGTTGCGACCAGGGCCGCCGGCGCGGGAGAGACAAGACAGAGGGGGTGCTGCACGGCGAGCCGATCTGGCATGTTTCTGCTGCGGCCGTAAAGGCCACTTCGCCAGGGAATGCTGGGCTCGCGTTCGACAGCCGCCCCAGCAGGAGGCCTCGGTCACTGATGCGACGGGGAAGGACCACCCACGACAGGCAAGTCGGTACGCATCAGACACCCGGCAAGGCCTGTCACCTCATCCATCACCATCGATACGCGGGCCGGGTGCCATTACTGACGGGGGGGCGTTCGGTGGTCAGCGTTGCTCGCTGACGCAGTGGCGCAAATTGGCACGGAGAGTAGTTGTGGCCGCTACGGGCTCGTCGACCGTGCCGGGGTCGATCCAAGGGATCGACGTGCGCATTTTGGTTGACTCGGGAGAGTCAGCGACCATTATCTCCGACGTGATATTTCACCTCTTGTCCATTCCGCCGGGGCGCGTGAGGCCGGTTTACGACTCTTGCATAGCGGCGAACGGGGGTAGTATGGGCATTGTGGGTCAGGTGGACACCAATATATCGGTTGGGGGTGTTTCGGCTACTGGGACAGTGTTGATTTCCAGGTCCCTCGCGGTGCCCTGTTTGTTGGGAACCGATTTCCTAGCCAAGATGCCAATTCAAATAAGGGTGGATCATAATTGTATTGAATTGCCGGGGGGTCGGCGTGTTTCATTCTTGCCGTCACCCTGGGGCCGGGCAGCCCCTGACCGTCAGGTGCAGGCGCTGTCCGAGGTATCGGTCGATATTCCGCCTGGCTCGAAGATGCTTATTCCGCTGCGGTATCGGAAACCGGTGCCTGGAATCGAAGGGGCGGCGGGTGTTTTGTTATTACCATCCGCTGCTATAACGAGTGGCTTGACGCTGGTGGGGGCACAGACGATTGTCCGGCCGGGTCAACCTCCGTTTTTACAGGTATTGAATGGGAGCGCGGAAAATGTTGTTGTACCGGCCGGAACAGTTTTGGCTCACGCTACAACTGCTTTCACGAGCCATGGCAATCATGACCGTCGAGGCCTTGTAGGGGGGGTATCGGTCTCAACGTCACAGGACGATCGATGGATTGCCGAGTTGTGCCGTGAAAATACGTCTTTGACTGCGGACCAGCGGTCCGCGCTCCGCGCACTGTTGGGAAGGTATTCCGACGTCTTTAGTGCGGACGATTTTGATTTGGGTCGCACCTCCTTGCTTTCCCACCACATTGATACGGGGGATGCCGCTCCGATTCGGATGAACCCGCATCGATTGAGTCCGCCAGAGCGGGATCACATTCGCGGCGCAGTGGAGGAGATGCTGGCCGCCGACATTATTTCCCCGTCAAACAGCCCGTGGGGCACGCCGGTGGTCCTTGTGAAAAAAAAGGATGGGAAGCTGCGGTTTTGTGTGGATTTTCGCAAATTAAATAAGGTGTCGGTTGCGGATGCGTACCCCCTGCCGCGTATGGACGATTCCCTCGATGCCTTGTCTGGGGCGAATTTTTTTTCTACTCTTGATCTCTCATCGGGATTCTGGCAACTTCCCCTAGACGAGTCCTCGAGGGAAAAGACGGCCTTCCGGTCGCCGCAGGGATTGTTTCAGTTTAATTGTCTTCCCATGGGCCTGAACGCCGCCCCCGCGACATTCCAGCGGCTGATGGAGCTCGTGTTAACGGGTCTGCATTGGGAGACGTGCTTGATATATTTAGACGATGTTATCGTTTTCAGCCGCACGTTTGAGGAACATTTGCGGAGGTTGGACACGGTGTTTGCCAGAATGCGTTCGGCCAATTTGAAATTTAAGCCCAAAAAGTGTCACCTCTTACAACGATCCGTGCGCTATTTGGGCCACATTGTTAGTTCCGACGGGGTCGCCACGGACCCGGAGAAGACGGCGTGCGTCCGTAACTGGCCAACTCCGGCCTCAGTGGGCGACGTGCGTCGGTTCGTTGGGTTCGCCTCATACTACCGCCGATTCGTTCCTAACTTTGCCACGATCGCGAGGCCATTGCACCTCCTTACGGCTAAAGGCCGGAGATTCAGCTGGGGACCAACGGAAGAGGCGGCGTTTCAGGGCCTGCGCGATCGTTTGGCGTCAGCACCGACGTTGGACTATCCAGATTTTACTTGACCTTTTATTCTGGATACTGACGCTAGTGACACTGGGATTGGGGCTGTTCTCTCCCAGTCTAAGAACGGCATTGAACACGTGGTTGCATACGGTAGTCGCGTGTTGTCTCCTGCAGAGACCCGTTACCGCGTTACTCGCCGCGAACTTTTGGCCATTGTACATTTTCTTCGCCAATATCGGCCGTATTTGTACGGCCGTACGTTTATTGTGCGCACGGACCATGCGGCTTTGCAATATGCCATGCGAGTCGACCAACCGTCTGGCCAATTGGCACGATGGTTGGAGACTCTGCAGGAATTTTCGTTCGATATTCAATATCAGAAGGGCACGCGTCACGCGAACGCGGATGCACTCTCCAGATTGCCGCAGGGGTCCCCTTGCGCTTGCGCTTCGGGCACGAACAGATGTACACGGCTTCAGCAACCCCCTCGGCCTGTTGTGTCTGCTGTAGAAGTGCCCGAGACTCCCGTTTGCCCGGGACCGGTTGAGGTGCCCGGGGTTCCCGTATGCCCGGTACCAGCTGAGGTGGCCGAGGATCCCGTGTGTCCGGGACCGGCTGATGGCGTTTTGAACCTGCCACGTTCGGTACGGCTTCGCGAGCAATTGCTCGATGAGTCGCTGGGAGCCATGCGGAGTCGGGCTGCAAAGGGGACGGGGGGCCCGCTGTCCGGTGGGACACCGGGAGCCGCTCTCCGGGATGGGTTGCTAATGTGGCCCCACGGCCGGATGCGTCATCTCCTAACGTTGCCTTGCCGGTGTCTGTTGCGTCCGACGCGCCACTGACTTTGCCTGTTCAACTTGCAAGCGCGCCTGTCGTGCCTTCTACAGACGGACCAGCCGTGACACGGACGGAGACAGTGAGTTCTGCTCTGGGTGGGCCTACCACGGCGACGGGGATACTTGGCCCCGCCGCCCCTCCAACCCCGCCATGGACGCATTTGCTGGAGACCCCGGCGACGGGTCTCCCGGGGGTACGGGATTCTGACATTGGCGGGACTCCAACAGCGGCGGGCGGTTCCGATCCCACCGCTCCTAAAATCTTGTCGCAGTCACGGTTTATGCGGGGGCCGCTCCCCGTTCAGGACAGGCCGGCGACCCGCACGCGTTCCAAGTCCCTTTCCTTTCGTTAATTGTGCTATTTATTGTTGTTGTGTTGTTGTTGTTATAATCTCCGTTGTCTTGTTATGCCTGTTGCTGGACTTTTGCTCGCATTATTTTGCTCTGTTGCAGCCGCGGACGGCTGGGTTTTTCTACACGGCGGGGGGGGGTCATGTAATGCGAGCAAGGACAGGGTCACGTGAGTGTGGGCGGAGTCAGGGTCACGTGCGGAGGACAAGGAGTCAGGGTCACGTGAGGGGGAGGATATAAGGGGAGAACCGGAAGGGGATCGGGAGTGGAGACAGAATAGAGAAGGGAGAGGCCACGCGGAGTGCTGGCGAGGAGTGGCGCGATTGCCACGAGACAGGAGTCACGGCACCGTCGGCCAGCGGTGTTCGTGGAGCAGCGGGGGTGTCTGCAGAGTGTGCGGGAGCACACGGAGCAGCAGGGTGGCTGCTGGGTGTGCGGAGTCACACGGAGCAGCAAGGGGGCTGCGGAGTGTGCGGAGCACACGAGCAGCGGTGTGGCCGCAGAGAGAGCGGGAGCGGAGGACTCAGACGACGTGCGGAGGCACGAGGCAGAGAAGGTGCGGGTCGGAGCGGAGACATCGCGGGGTGCGAGCAAGAACCCAATAAAGGACACGAAGAACAACATCGTCTGAGAGTCCTTTATTACACAAACACCACCCTCCCTCAGCATTTCGCTTGGGAGATCATCTCTGCCCGGTGCCTTTCCTGGTCTTAGACTCTGGATCGCCTTCAGTACTTCCTCAACAGATGGCATCTCAGCCAGCCACTCACAAGGGGTGACTTCTTCCAATATTTGAGGCACCGCAGCCTCGGCATATTTTCGTATAAAACCTCAACACAGTCATCAGTAACACATGGCCTTGAAAGGAAAAGTACGACATAGATGACATTTCTGGTAATGGCCCCCAAGTTGTGAAAATAACTACTGGTGCCCGCCCTCCCCCCCCCCCCAGTTGTGGAACTCTCTACCAATGCGGGATAGTCAATCGAGTATTGTTGTCTGGTGTTTTTCTTTTGATGTCTTCTTTTCATTCAGGGGGCCTTCAGACGTTGTGAAAAACACCATTATAAGTGCAAATTATTAGGTAATTTTCTGTGTTTTCAAGTAAAACACCCAACATATTCTCAACATGGTTGTGTTGTTTCACTGCAACTAAACCAGTACATGAGATGCAATAGAGCACAGCATATGTCACGGAATAATTCCATTGGTAAGTCGTAAAGTAAAACACTATTTTAATTGGTAAACAATAAGAGTTTAAATTGACCACTCTTAGTGAAAAGGAGAAGCAGTGATTGAGACTGCTCCATTACACAATTTGGCTTGTTAGCCTCTTTTGTATTTTTATTCGAGCAATCTCATTTAATATGTTTTATACATGAACATTTATGTAGGCCTAAATTTATTGATAGTATACGTCGCTGTCATTTTTTCGTACCAAGTCAAATGCCTTTATCATAGTCTGCAGACGTAAGTTGGCTTCTAGATTAATATAAGGGATAAAGAAATCAAGTCAAGTACAACAAGCCAACAAAAATAAATGCATCTCTCAGTTTGATGGACAAACCTGGAAAACACATGCGAGTATGTGTACCTCGGGTACTTGCTGAAAATGAACCGGGACAAACATTATTAAGTGAAGGGGTGGACAAAAGCAGGACCAGATTACTTTAACAAAAATACTCAACTTGATCATGAAAATCAATATACTCATGAGCCTAAAGGAGAACGCTATTAAGCGGTGTATGTTACCTGCTATGACGTACGGATCAGAAACATGAACCCTGATGAAGAAAATCGTGGGGAAGGAAAACAATCTAAAGAGTGCACAAAGGAGCGTGAAGACACGTGTGGCTGGAATTACACTGAGAGACAGAACGAAGAGCGCATGGATGAGAGTGTAATGAAAGTGACGCGATGTCTAACACGCACAAATAGTTTCACAGATCGTGACCGAGGCGCTGAGCCAAGCTCGATGTCGCTCGAGAGTCAGGCGAGAGAGGTGGGGGCCTTGAAGTGTCTCTTTAAAGAGAGTGCAGGTCGAATGCTGGGAATGAGACGTGGGATGGCGTACGAAAATACATATTTGTCGTAAAGAAATATATACAGACTTTGTGTTTGTTCATTTTTGGTTCAGTGTTTTTATTCTCTGTATTGACAAGGTGAGGAACTTCGTTGCACATGAACTGACACTTGTGACCTGAAAAACACAAACCAGGCGGACATCGGTATTTTTACGAGAAGCCACCCCTCCACACTTTTATTGGGTGAATTATCGAGGTCATCGCTGCGCGAGGTTTTTTTCATGCGTGTGCTCTATAATCCTTCTCCGTGATTTTTTTTTGGCGTTATATCCAAAACGACAACGTGGTACAAAAATACTCCGGCGGTGCAACCTGAAAACACATCGGAGAGCTAAGCTCCCGCGCACCTCTCATTAGCACGGTTGGCTACGTACGGTGTGAAAGAAGTTCCACATACGTACGTACGTACAACATAGTGTCAATGTAATCACGAACATAACGTTGTGTAAAATACACGCTCGTGCCGCAATTTATTCCGTACCACCAAAACCTCACGGCTGAAAGCAAGACAACATTTCAAACATTGTTCAAAATGGACAGCTACCAGCGATCACTAAGCCACTTCGATCCACTGCTGGATGAAGGTTAATTCCACTGCCTGTTGGTGCGAATGGCTGTATCTATCAGCATGTGTTCTATTGTTTTGCTCCATCTCCCCTTTGATTGCTTCTTGATGATTGCCACTTATCCTGGCCGCCTCTTGATCACTAATTTGATCCATCGGTTGCCGTTCTTGCGATCCTTGTCATAAGCACGTTCCATTGAATTTTATTGACGGTGCGAAAGCTTACATTGCAATTCATGTTTCTCCATGTAGTCGTAATATATCTCAATAGTATGAACAATCGCAAAGGAGAGCAATTTCTTTCGGTAATCAATTTATTTCATGCATGAAAAAAACACAATTCAGTATATTATGTTTCTTAATCTTGTGATTTTTATTTTATTTTAAACAATCTGATCGGAATAGAAAATCATTTAGACTTCGCGTAGACGCGATACATATTAGACACGTAGCAGTTCATCCCATCCCCGGGATTCGATGAATTTTCATGATTTATGGTAATTATTCGATTCATAGTTCTCACCTTTTTTGGTCTTCTGACAATCTCGTTTGTATTGTTTCTTATGTCGTTGTCTCATTTGTACCATTGTGTTCGTGCCATTAGCCTAACTGTAATATGAGCAAAGCTTTTTAATGTCATTTGTATTTACATCGTATGATTATTCTCCATTCTTACATTGAATTGATGCATGTGCAGTGAGCGACTTGCGAGACACGTCGAGTAGAAGGCTTCTTGTTTATTAAGAGCACACGGGGCGATACACTTCGTAACGCAGCTACGCATAGGCGATCTCCGTCATACACTACGCTAGGTATTCGACTAGCGTAGCGGCGGAGATGGTCTTGCAGAAGAACAGCCGCGTGGTCGAAGATGTAGAGATGACGATGAGCAGCGACGCAGCCAGGACCCAGAACACGCAGAACAGCCCCGAACCTCTGATTCCCTCTGGTTCGGTCCCCCTTATATCTGTCCCGGCGCGGCCAAGCTCCACCTCTGGACACGCCCCCTTTGCAGAACCTTCGAGCTGGTTCCCGGAGCTTCTCGACTGACTCCGCCCTTTCACCTTGACCCCAGATACGCCCCTCTTATAATCAGGCATTGCGTAATGCAGCCATAGCCGTAGTTACCCCTACAGGCCGGCAGGTGTCACCCTGTCATTACACATGTATAATGAGCATAAGAATCCACTTTAACCTACGAATTAGTGCATCAGTGCATGCCAAACTGATATAAAATGCAGCCCGACGTAATATTCACGACCAATTGGAGAGCCCGACAGATAGAAACAAAATACACAAGTTTGACCTGACCTGCAGGAAGACGACCATCTAAACGGCACAACTTTGAACCTTCGAAATACATTGTTATATCGGGGAGGATCAGTGGTGGAGGATGGCTTTCGCGGGAACAGGGAGACCGCGGATATTTTTAGCGGCGGTGGCGTGTGTGCCGGAAACGCAGTCAAATGCTATGAAAGAGTCTTTGGCCTCTAATACCTGCCCTGATAAACCCGCGTTCCCATTCTGTTCTATTCTCGTGCATGATGGCGGCAGCAACATGTTCGGGGGCAAAATGCCAATGTCGAGGTCTGCGAGCTACGAGAGGGCTTCGGGAGACCATTTCGTATAGTTTTGCTGTTCCTCCTCCGTTGAAGCAGGGTGGGCTACAGTGGTTGAGCATGTGGTCCATGATGCTGGGCAATGCTTACTCTATCACTGCGTTGTTCATAAGATGCAGTTCTTAAAGATTGTTTGTCTTTTTTTACCAGCAGCTCAGGTAATTACTGCTGCAATAAAAATATGTGGACAAGGCCAGGTTGGAGTGATTTTAGAAAGCTGGACTTTTATTATTAAAAACAATATAGCAATGTTCCTAAAGAAATATTGTTTTTGATTGTTTTAAATCAGTGTACATTACCTGATGTGACATGAATCAGGCATACAGACCTTGACAAAGAAAATGGGGAGGTAAAAACATGTAATAGTGCACACAGAAGCATGGAGAGATGCACGTTTGTGACTACACTGAGAGATAATAAGAGTAACACGTGGATCAGAGAGCGTTGTGCGGTTTGACTGCCAAGAAAAGTACGCAGGCTTGCGGGCAGGGAATGTCGCTAGAAGGGACGGCTATGGCCCGTGGTCGAGACTTAATGGCGGAGTGGCAGCCCAATGACAGAACGACCCCGAGATGGTGCCCACCACGGGGATGGAGCGATGGAATTGGCTCGTGTGCAGGCGCTGAGTATTGGGGGCGCCGCAGTGGCGAGGTGTTATCTCCCTTGCCTGGTCTGCAGTGGGTTTGATCCAAACCCTGATGTCTATATTTGGAATTGGCATGCCTCTCTCCCCATGGTCGCGTGGATTTTTCTCCGGGTCCTACGGTTTTTCCGTACACATTTTTGAAACGTGCGCTTAGATTATTTGGCTAATAGCTCAGTGGGCTTTACCGGGTAAATACAATTGTTTAGTTCTTTGTTCGGTTTTAATGGTGCTGATAGCTGATGATGATGAGTTCGTACCAGTTGACTTAAGCTATAAATACTCGTTCAATTACCAATTCTTTATTTGTGTACGTTTTAAAACATGGTCATATTTATTCTACCAAACATACACCAAATATATTTAGTACATCCAGGATGTTATGAAGCTGTTTACATTCAGTTGATGGGAAGACCAGCTCGAATCGGGGAACGCTACTCAGTATAGATATCCATGAGAACAAGTCACTTTATCTATCCATATCAAGGTAAACATTATTACAATTATGATTATATTGAAAAAATTGATAAACAATCTCAGCACCTTAGGTTTTACATTGATTTAATTTGTACCCACAAGGCATGTGGCTTAATTTCACTGGGTACGTTCAAACAATACAAGTATAATTTTGTCTGTATATCTTTGGCGTGTGTTGATACCTGAACGTGTGAATTCGTTTGCCTGCGATGTCATTGATAGGAAATGAGCTGCGATCACACACGAGTTGTCATGGCACCAGAGCTGCCACAAGTGCCCTGTCAAAGAGAGAAATGACGAGCACGTTAACCGATATCACCATTCGTTTTGGTTTGATGTGTTATTGTGTCTGCGCCTGCCTCCCTCTCATCTCCCTCTACTCCCCTCCACGTGTTCTCCTGCCTCTCCCCTCTCATTTCACTCTACTTCTACCTGTGCACGAATTAACCTCTCCCCTCTCATCTCAATGTATACTCCTCCATGCACTCTCATCTCATTCCACCCTACTACCATCCACGTTCTCTCCTACCTCTCCCATCACATCTCACTCTACTCCCCTCCATGCTCTCTCCTACCTCTCCCCTCTCGTCTCACTCTACTCCCCTCCACACACTCCTACCTCTCCCCTCTCGCCTCACTCTACTCCCCTCCACGTGTTCCCCTGCCTCTCCCCTCTCATTTCACTCTACTTCTACCTGTGCACTAATTAACCTCTCCCCTCTCATCTCCATCTATACTCCTCCATGCACTCTCCTTCCTCTCCCCTCTCATTCCACTCTACTACCGTCCATGCACTCTCCCATCACATCTCACTCTACTGCCCTCAATGCTCTCTCCTACCTCTCCCCTCTCATCGCTCTCTACTCCCCTCCATGCTCTCTCATACCTCTCCCCTCTCGTCTCACTCTACTCCCCTCCACGTGCTCTCTTACCTCTTCCATCACATCTGAGTCTACTCCCCTCCACACATTCTCCTACCTCTCCCCCCTCATCTCTCTTTGCTCTGCTCCACGCACTCTCTGCTCCAGCAAACAAAGCATTCTGTTAGATCCTCCAGTCACAACCTTTGCTCAGCGGGCGGTTTCTCATTCTTCTCTGCTGTCCCTCTAGTCATGAACTCCCAGCCATCCGTGCTGTCGACTCCCTGCGCCTGTTCAAGTCCTGGCTCAAGACCTTCCTTTGTTTTCCTCTGCCTGTCACTGCCCGCTTCTATAAAATGAATAGCTCACGGATTCTCTGCTGCGTGTTGAGATGGAACTAAATGTAGACACTGATCTAATGGAAATGCTATTGTTAAGTGGCATCAGCGGTGTGGGTTGGTGGTTGTAAGAAAGTGAATAAATAACCAGTATAATGTGCTTTCATATAATTCCTTGATATATCAGCCGACATTATATAAATGTTGTCAACGAACAGATAATTACGAACACAAACAATATTGTTTACCTGTGCGTACATGTAGTGGTTATTTACAGCACGTTAGCGGACGTTTCATACTCGACAGTGAAATTACAAAATCTGAGTTTACTTCGCTTAGTGCAGCCTATGGCTCAGTTCTGTCGAGTGTTGCGCGTATCCTACACCTACATTGACCAGACGTCTTGAACATGGTGCCACATCGCACCAGTGCCCACTATCACCTTGCAATAGACATGTTTCTCATTATCCAGCGCATACATCTAGATTGAAAACTAATTTCTTTAGAACTGCTTTTTTGTTTGTTTGTTGTCCTTCCCCCGCACCTCCAATTAGCATGGTTGGCTACGTATGGTGCGAAAGAAGTTCAACATACCTACAAGCATCGAGGCTTCATATTGATCAACATAGTTCTAACAAACAATTGCTCACGTTTAGCGCCACGAGAGTCACAATCGAATACACGAATCACGACTTTTTTTTTCTTCTTCCAAATTCACCTTTTAAATTTGAGACGTCGCACCAGCGTCTTGACCCAGTCTCTGGTCGTAGGGCTTCCGAAGAGGAAAATGAGCGGTGTGTTGAGGGTGTTCGCCATGCGCAGGATGGCGAACGGATTCGTCGCGTTGTTGGAGATGGTCAGGCAGAGCTTGAAGGCGAAGCAGGTGCACACGTGCGCGATGTTGGGCAACCACAGAACGATGAAGAGGGTCGACGCGACGACGATGAGCGAGGCGGAGTTGTGACGTGCCCCTGCATCGGCCTGCGGCTCTCTCTTCTGCTGCCGCCTGATGACGGCGTAGAGCCTCGCGTTGAGAATCACCATGATGCCGAGCATCAGGATCGAGAAGGTCATTGTGGAGTAGCCTTGGTACGTCAGGCCTCCTTTACCGGGAAATACACCCTGGATGATTATCGTCACGATGGGCCAGAACCAGACGAATCCGATCAAGATCAGAACCTTGGTCCGCGTTACTTTCTGTATGTAGCGGAAGGGATACTGCACCGCCAGGTACCTGTCCACCATGGCGGCCAGGAGGGCGACGAGCGAGATGCCGTGGATTGTCGACAGCACCTTTTCGGGGCTGAAAAAGGATCCGAAAGTTCCGCTGGCTTCGTAGAGCGCGAGGTAAAACCAGCCGGCGCCAACAACCAGGTCGCTGATCGTGATGCTCAGCGTGTAGAGGTGGTGGTTCGACTTCAACACGGCGCTGGAGTGCAACAGAGCCAGCAGCAGCAGCAGGTTGCTGACAACACTGGCAGTCGCCAGACAAATGTGGAACGTTATCAACGCGGCGTCGCCCGGCGTTTGAACTAAATTGATGAGAGATTCAGGCATGTCTCGCTTTGAGAGGGAGGGAGAGAGAGAGAGAAATAGATATTTATATCGCCGAAGGTCGAAGCTACCCGTACGCTATTTATTTTGCGGTAAGGACGACGGCACCTTCCGATGCATTTATATATGGGGTTTTGTAATTCCCTGTGGGCCGTTTCAAGGCTATGCAGGACGTACACACACACACACACAAAAACCTTTAAAGGGAACGAGTGTGCAGCATTTGAGCATTGGAATGAACACTGAAGTGGCGGTGCTTGATCATTATCCATCATCGCGTATACAGCCGGAGCACAAATGACCAATTCCCAGGGACCTCTTTATTTTTTGGTCTTCCTTGGGGGAGGAGCTGGCCTGTAAACAGAACTTTCCACGGCAAGCAACCAGCAAACGATCATAGTTACGATCCTCTCTCCTATCCGTGACTGCGTTCAATGATTTGAGTGAATGTGGTTATTGATAAAACGTGCAGAAAGAAAGCATTGTTTGCCACAGTTGTGAGGCGAAGCGTGATGAAAATAAGGACGATATACGTCTGGAGTTACAGGAAGTAGCCAGCCATTAAAATTGATTGATGGTTTTTCTTAAATCCACAGTCCTTCGTAATGTAGGGAGACAAATGTTGGTCGTTGGTGCACACAGTAAGCAAAGCATCCCTTTATAAATACGATAATAGATGATGACACAGAGCCACTTTTGAAGTCACCCCATGAACACCTATCATCCACTCAAGGTGGATAATGTGCCTGACAATGTTTTGACCACGTGGCACGCAGACCTTTGTTTTGTTATAAGAGCTGCTTTTTTGTTGAATTCAGTAACGAACCATGAACATAATAGCAGATAACCTGCAGATAACCTGTGTAGTATGCTTGCCCCGAGAATCCACTCTCATACCACTCTGTCAATTGAGCGGAATGAGGAGTCATTTGATAGCTTGAATGTATGTACTGTATATTAAATTTTTCGCACCGTACGTAGCCAACCATGCTAATCGGAGGTGCGGGAGGAGGACAACAAACGAAAGAAACTAAACTTATGACCGGTAGTTCATGCAAACGATGTCAACATTTCAACCACAAGTATTGACCTTTGACCTGATAATTCAGATAATTGGGCTTATCCACCTGGCACGTAGTACGTGCCCATTTGGAGAGGTGTGTGTGCGTGTGTGTGTGCGTGTGTGTGTGTGCGTGTGTGTGCGTTTGTGTGTGTGTGTGCATGTGTGTGCGTTTGTGTGTGTGTATGGGGAGCGGTAGTGTAGCGGTTAGCGCGCTGCGCTACGAACCTGGCGACCCGGGTCAGATTCCCGCTCACAGCCAACACCAGTGACGGATTATCTGAACCAGTCCTGGGCCTCCCCTAGGTCGACTCAGCCTCAAATGAGTACCTGGTGCGATGTGTAAATATCGCTACTTGGGAGACAAAAGCGGCCGGGCGTGGTGTTGGCCACCCATCCCCTCGTGTGCCGTGCCGGCCTCCATAGGTGCTCACTAACAGCACTTGCTCCTACAGTCTGTCAAGGCTATACGGGGGATCTTTGTCTTTGTGTGTGTCTCAGTCAGTCGACCCGTGGCACCTGCTGGGTCTGCCCCGTGACCTCCTGCCAGCGGGCGTTCGACACTTCACGTGGCATCAAGGTGCACATAGCCTGGCACAAGCGTCGTGGTGACGTCACCGCCACTTAATGTCGAATGCCGGTTGTTGTTGTGTGTGTGCATGTGTGTGTGTGCCCTGCTTGGGGAGAGCCGAGGAGGGGTGGCGTGAAGGGTTTTGGTGTGGCTGAAGTGATAATATACCTGTGAGAGCTCCCACTCGCTGCCCATGATAGACTCACTCCAAGCGTCGTGTAATGTATTTGAAAAAACATGCTTGTGAAAAAAGTCCCCATTTTTTGTGAGGGGGGATACAATTTTTTGAAGTGGGAATCTTTTTTTGTCATTCGGGACCAGACTGGGGACCATTAACCTACCACACTTATGAACATCGTTTAGTCACGGTTGGCTGCGAGGATTCGGTCCCAGGTTTAGTGGTGCTGTTTCAACGTTTTGAACTTGAAACCATGCCAGTCAGTGTGGGTTGATGAAGGCGGAGGGGGAGAATAGATGGATTGTGCCGTGTTCTCACAAGAACAAATCTTCCCACAATGCCATGTGCCAGAAACAATTTCTAATTTTATTTAAAAGGAGATTATTTAGTCATACTTTTTTAGGGTCTGTCGGTTACTCAATAGCTACTATTAGGTAACGACTCATTTGCTAATTTAAAAACAGGTCATCAGAAAATATATTTAAAATGTAATTCTGATCAAGCCTCATGGTGTTAAGTGCATTCTCCAGTCATTATTATATCTATATGTCTGGCCTCCATTTCTGAACTGTCTTATTAATTGAACAACTATAATTTCAAGTGATTATTTTTTTACAATCGAGATTTTATTTTATGACATTCAAACTATGCGGTAAGAAGAGGACGCTGAAAAATGATTTTGTTGTACAGTACTTCTTTGCAACCACATTTATGCTCCCCACCTTCATCAACCTTCACTGACCAGCATGATGACGTGTGGTCAAATAACCCTCATGACCGACACAGCCCTCATTCATCAGTTAATTAATCAAGGGATGAACATGTATTGAAGCTAGTGATCATGAAGAGTTCCTAAGACGGAGATTCAGGCCCAGAATCTCAGTGGGATCCATCCCGCAGTAGGGCTAAACGATTAATCGATTTCAAATCGACATCGCAATTTGAAACAATACGATTACCAAATCGCAAAGGCTGTGATTTTTTGCGATTTGAAAAGTCCTATTACTTTCTTATTGGAATTGTTTCATTATTTATTCTTATAACTTTATTTATTTAACTTAACAATTGTTCTATGTTTAATTGTTCTATTTCAATGTAAACATTTTAATAAATACATGTTGGACACAATTCATATATTTTAAGTTATCATCCTTGCATTATAATATGTAATGCGAGCGTAAATGGGGTTGTTGCTGGGCTCGGCTCCAATCACACGGCCGGGGTATTGGTGGGCGGAGCCTGGTCTGCGGGGCGTGTGGGAGGGGCCACCGTTCGCCTCGGCTCCAATGGGGGGTGAGGTGAATGGGGGCGGAGCCAGCGGGAGAGAGAGAGATAGTATGGGAAGGTCGGATCTGAGGATCCGGAAGAGGAGGAGTCAGGGTCACATGGGGGGAAGGTATATAAGTGGGAGCCCGGAAGAGATCGGGGCAGTTGGGGAATCTAAGAGGCTGAGCCACGTTGGGTGGTGAGAGGGATCCGCGCCATCGGCCACGTGGCCGAAGGACCTCTGCACGCCGTCATCCAGTGGTGTGCAGAGTGCGGGAATAGGGGAGTTAACGGGGGGAGTGTGCGGGCAAGAGAGAGAGAAAAGGAGAGAGCGTACGCGGGGCGCACGCGAGACAGGACTGGTCCGGGAGAGGGAGAGAGAGCGTGCGTGGGGCGCACGTGAGACAGGACTGGTCCGGGAGAGAGAGAGAGAGCGTGCGCGGGGCGCACGCGAGACAGCACTGGTCCGAGGAAGAGGCCAGGGGGGGTGCGAAGAAGAACCTAAATAAAAGACGAACGGAGACCAGCATCGCCTGACAGAGTCATTTATTTCATTGGAGTCAGAAGTGGAACGAGATGTCTAAACATCTCAAGAAGAAGAATATACCTGCACCATCTTCAGAAGACGAAGAGGATCTTCCTCCGGCGGTAGTGGTCCCGACCATGGAAGGCGTGGGCGAAGTGGCGGCGACCGACACGCCAGGAGTACAAGATGTCGACGGGGCGGCCGGGCCGTCTGCGTCGACGGGCGTCGAGGATAGCTGCGACACATGGCAGTCCAGCTTGATTCGCTGCGGGCCGTTCTGCTGCATTTAGTCACCCTGGTGGCGCCAGTGACGATGCCGGATCGGCCAAGCGGCGAGCCTGCAAGCGGGGAGCCTTCGAGTGGGGCCGAGCCGTTCGCCATTGGGGCCTGTGCGACGCTTCCCGCCCTCTCTGACACACGGCATCTTGGGTGTGGTCGCGGACGAACGGCGGGAAACCGCCATCTTGTTGCCGCCGCGGCGGGAAGCCGCCATCTTGTCGCCGCCGCGGCGGGAAGCCGCCATCTTGTCGCTGCCACGGCGGGAAGACGCCATCTTGTCACCGCCGGAGGGAACGCCTGCATCGGAAGACAGCAGCTCGGGGACTCGCAGCCATCGCCTGACGACGATTAAAGAATTCTCATTTGGGGGAGATTGGAGCGCATTTGCGTGGTGGTTTGAGTCGGCCGTCCGATCCGCCAAGTGGACGAATGCGGAGGCCTTGGAGGTTCTGCCGACGCTCCTGGACGACAAGTCTTTGAAATTCTTCCGCTCCATCAAGGCCGCGAAGAAAGCGACGCTGAAAGGGGCGTTCGAAGAGATGGCGGAAGCGTATGAGCCTCCGGACGACGCACACCGCAGATTCGTCCAGAGGAAACGGTCACCCGAGGAGTCGCCTTTGGCTTTCCGGGGCGCTGTGCTTGGGCTGGCCATGGCCGCGTATCCAGAGACGGAGCCCGACTTGTTGGAGCCCTTGATACTGGGTAAGATGTTGGAGCGGTTCAAGGACTTGGGCATTCCGATGCCGATATGCGGCCATGAGCAGCTGACCTCCAGGATGGCAGCCAAGTGCCTCCACGCGCAGTTCAACTTGCGCTGTTGGGCACAGGTGACCGCATGGACGGGGAGCCCGACCGTGGAGGGAGACGCCACCGGGTGGACTCCGTCAAAGGCCGTCTTCGTGCCGGACGAGAAGGGGCCTGGCGATCTCTCTGCAGCGGCGGCCCAGTGGGTTCCTCGAGGGGGAGCGGAGTTGCGCTCCGGCCCACCGCCGAGGGATCGTCGAGACGGGGGGGGGAGCCGGGCGTCAGGCCGACTTGTCGTGTTACCGCTGCGGGCGTCTTGGACACTTCGCGCGGGACTGTCGGAGTCGCCCTCGCCCGCCTCTTCAGCAGGAGTCCCCAGCCAGGGACGCGATGTCAACGCCGGAGAGTCAACCGTGCCAGGCAAGTCGGTACGCATCAGACACCCGGCAAGGCCTGTCATCTCATGCATCACCATCGGTATGCGTTCCGGGGGCTTGTTCTAACGGGGGGACTCTAAGGGATCCGCATCGCTCGCTGACATAGTGGCGTAAATTTGCACGGAGAGTGGTCGCAGCCGCTACTGGGTCGTCGACCGTGCCGGGTTCGATACAGGGGGTCGACGTGCGGATTTTGGTAGATTCGGGCGCGTCCGCAACTATCATCTCGGACGTGATATTCCATCTCCTGTCCATTCTGCCGTCGCGGGTACGACCGGTTTACGATTCATGTATTGCGGCGAACGGAGGGAGTATGGGCATCGTTGGTCAGGTGGAGGCACGTATTTCGGTTGGGGGTGTGTCGGCTGCGGGGACGGTGTTAATCTCCAGGTCCCTCGCTGTGCTGTGTTTGTTGGGGACCGATTTCCTGGCAAAGATGCCCATTCAGATAAGGGTTCATCAGAATTGTATTGAGTTACCGGCGGGCCAGAAGATATATTTTTGCCATCGCCGTGGGGACAGTCAGCTCCGGACCGTCAGGTGCAGGCGCTATCCGATGTTTCGGTCGACATCCCACCTGGCTCGCAGATGCTTATCCCACTGCGTTATCGGAAGCCCGTGCCTGGGGTCGAGGGGGCGGCGGGGATGTTGTTGTCGCCGTCCAACGCGGTTACGGTTGGCCTGGCGCTGGTCGCGGCACGAACGATAATTTGGCCAGGTCAGCCTCCGTTTTTGCAAATGTTGAATGGAGGCGCGGACAATGTCGTCGTGCCGGTTGGAACGGTTTTGGCACATGCTACGACCGCCTTCACGGCCCATGATAATCCGGCCCACCGTGGCCTCGTAGGGGGGGTTTCGGCCTCGACGGCGCAGGACGATCGATGGATCGCCGGGTTGTGCCAAGAAAATGCGTCCTTGACTACGGACCAGCGGTCCGCGCTTCATGCGTTGTTGGAGAAATATTCTGATGTCTTTAGTAAGGACGATTTCGAACTGGGACACACCTCGTTGCTTTCCCACCATATTAATACCGGGGATGCTGCTCCCATTCGGATGAATCTACATCGGTTGAGCCCGGCGGAGAGGGATCATGTACGCGGCGCGGTGGACGATATGCTAGCCGCTGACATCTCTCCGTCCAACAGCCCGTGGGGCACTCCGGTGGTCCTGGTAAAGAAAAAGGATGGTAATTTACGGTTTTGTGTCGATTTTCGGAAGTTGAACAAGGTGTCGGTTGCGGACACTTACCCCCTGCCGCATATGGATGATTCCCTCGATGCCTTGTCTGGGGCGAAATTTTTTTCCACTCTTGACCTCTCTTCGGGGTTCTGGCAGTTCCCCCTGGACGAGTCCTCGAGGGAAAAGACGGCTTTCCGTACGCCACAGGGCCTGTTTCAGTTTAATTGTCTTCCCATGGGGTTGAATGCCGCCCTTGCTACGTTCGAGAGGTTGATGGAACTCGTGTTGATCAGTCTGCAGTGGGACACGTGTTTGATATATTTGGATGATGTTATTGTATTCAGCCGTACGTTTGAGGAGCATCTTCAGAGATTGGATGCTGTTTTTGCTAGGGTGCGTTCTGTCAATTTGAAATTTAAGCCCAAGAAGTGTCACCTTTTGCAACGGTCCGTACGCTATTTGGGCCACATAGCTCTGACGGTGTGGCCACGAACCCGGAGAAAACGGTGTGCGTCCGGGACTGGCCGATTCCGGCCACGGTGGGTGACATGCGTCATTTTGTCGGGTTCGCTTCCTATTATCGCAGGTTCGTTCCAAATTTTGCCACGATCGCTCGGCTGTTGCACCTCCTTACGGTGAAGAACCGGAGGTTCAGCTGGGGGCCGGCGATCGCTTGGCATCAGCGCCGACGCTGGACTACCCTGATTTCACTCTGCCTTTTATTCTGGATACCGAATCTAGTGACACGGGGATTGGGGCCGTCCTATCGCAGTTTAAGAGTGGCGTTGAGCGCGTGGTGGCTTACGGGAGCCGCGTTTTATCTCCGGCGGAGACCCGCTACTGCGTTACCCACCGGGAACTGTTGGCTATAGTGCATTTTGTCCGTCAATACCGGCCGTATTTGTATGGCCGCAACTTTATTGTGCGCACGGACCACGCGGCTCTACAATATTCCCTGAAAGTTGACCAACCGTCGGGCCAATTGGCGCGATGGTTGGAAACTTTGCAGGAATTTTTTTTGAAATTCAATATTGTAAGGGGTCGTGTCACGCTAACGCGGACGCGTTCTCCCGATTGCCGCAGGGATCCCCCTGCGCCTGTGCCTCTGGCACTAAAAGATGCACGCGGATTCTACAGCCCCCGCGTCCTGTCGTGTCCGCTGTGGAGATGCCCGGGGCTTCCACGTGCCCGGAAACGGCCGACGGGGTTTTGAATTTGCCGCGTTCTGTGTGGATTCGAGAGCAATTGCTCGATGATTCGCTGGGGGCCTTACAGAGTCGGGCTGCAAAGGAGAGGGGATATCCATCGTCCGATGGGACGCCGGGAGTGGCTCTCCGTGACGGCTTGTTGATGTGGAGGGAAGGCTTGCACGATCGCTGGCGTCTTGTTGTGCCATCGTCTAAGAAGGTTCGGACGTCTCCCTACCATCCATAAACTGATGGGATGGTTGAACGGTTGAACCGGACCTTGTCGGCCATGCTCTCTGTCATACGGTTAGCGAGAAGCAGGCCGATCCCTGGGGTGCTCTCCGCTTACCGGATGGCGCCACATGCGTCGACAGGGCACTCACCTTTCTTGTTGATGTACGGCCGCGAGAATGTGCCGCCGGCAGAAGTGCAACTTGGCACGCGGGCGAGGGGTCCTGTTAAGCCCCTCCCCGAGTATATTTGTGACGCCACTCGACGCGTGGCGGAGGCGCGGGAGGCGGCCCAATTGGCTACGGCCAGGACCCAGGCCCGGAAGGAACGTTGCGCCCGGCGCTCTCATTGTGGGTCCCCCTGGCGAGTGGGGGACATGGCCTGGCTCCACTGCCCGCAGGTACCGGTGGGAACCTCCCCTAAGTTGCACAAGCCCTGGCAGGGGCCGGTTGTGCTTATTGAGGTCCCTAGCTCGCAGTCCGCGCGCGTTCGGGTCGGATCGCGGCGTTGGTACGTTCAGCAAAATGAACGTGAAACTAATGGGCAAATACCAGAAAGTATATCTTTAATTACACGCAAAAAATAATGTTACCATATGTAAGTGCCAAACAGACAGCATTTGAATTTGGAAACCTTTCCATCTTAATATTTAACACAAATTCATTGGTGTTTATTCTTAATCTGTTAATTCATTTCCCTTATCAGTCTATTCACATGTTTCCATACCTTATATAAATAATACATTTGTAATATTCAGTATATGGAGTTATAAAGAACTTTATCACTGTAGTTATTACAAAATGTATTTTATCATTATTATAGCACATTGTGTGAATAACGTACGACGAATCACATAAACACCATCCGCAAAAAAGTCATCATCATCATGGTTAATCCGCTGTTAGATGAAGGCCTGTCCATTTTTTTCTGACAATCAGGTATTAAAATAATGACTTACATCTTAAAACACATCTTAAATTATAATGATCAATCGTGACAACAACAAATCATGGTAACCATCAGAAGTTGTCACTTCACAAATACCAACTGTGGATTATTGTATTTACAAGCAGGCCTCGTCAGTTGCCACTTCACAAATACCAGCGGTGCCAGGTGGTGGCGGGTTTAACGACACAGTTATATTTCCATTAACGTCTGTTTTTGCATTGTCAATGTGCGACTTCCATGTGCCTATTAAGTAGAGTATTGCTTCCCACCATTGGAACCTCATTTGCCAGTAGCAAAATATGATCATTGGTTTTTTACCCTTTTATCTGGCAACAAAACTGACACCTTTTTTTTACAAGGAGCCATGTTTGCATTGACCACAATACCTGCAGTCGGAATGCAAACAAAAAACACAACTCTGATGATGTATGCACTGTCCTTGAAATTGATTGGTCCACATTTTGCTACTGGCACACCCGAGACAGCTTTTGGCGTCATCTGGTCCAACACCATGTGAGACTAGGCTCTAAGGAAAGCTGTCTCGGGTGTGGACCAATCAATTTCAAGGACAGTGCATACATCATCAGAGTTGTGTTTTTTGTTTGCATTCCGACTGCAGGTATTGTGGTCAATGCAAACATGACTCCTTGTAAAAAAAAAAGTTGTCAGTTTTGTTGCCAGATAAAAGGGTAAAAAACCAATTATCAGAGTATTGCTTCTTAAATATGTTTATGCTTCTAAAAAGTATTGCTTTGATTGGCCATTTATTCATCATCGTCAGTCATGGTCAATCCACTACGGGATGAAGGCCTCCTCAAGCTGCCACAACGTATCAGCGATGAAACAATGCACCCAAAACTGATTTCATCACTCCCATCTCCCTGGCGGCCATCCCTTCAGAAGCGTTCCATTCTTTGGCTGCTACTCCATTACTAGAATTTTTTTACTTAAGCATTTATTTTTATTGTTTTTTTCAAGAGCTAAGGATGCAGTGGGAACATCAAAGGGATGGCCGCAAGAGAGCACGTGACAACCAAATGTACGATTGACATCATGAGTCGCGCTGTGTAACAAAACATTTTTTTGTTACTGGGTCAAAAGTTCAGAAAATGTCTATTAGTCCCTTGAGTACGGTGTGTCCTATGCGGAGGGTGACACTGCATTGGAGCCTGTGGTGCACCCGAGGAAAATGGAGGCGACCTCCAACTTATCATCATCACCAAAGCAACATGCACAAACCAACAGCTTGCAGGCATTGTAAGCTGGGTGGAGTGGTGGTGCGGTGCTCAGCGCACTGCACTAAGAACCCAGGAAACCCGAGAATGAACTCCCAGCCATGCTCACGTAAAAGTGGTGAGTGGACATCTGAACCGCGCCTGGGATTCCCACACTTCACCAAGCTGCACTGACCAGCGTGATGAAGTATGGTCAAACAACTCGCATAACTGACAAATCATGCGGGGATCATCCAGCGGTGGATTGACAAGGGCCTGGTAATTCTATTTGTGTTTATTATCAACAACTCTGCGTCAAGTATCAATTATTTGCCTGTTAATTGAACCAACATTATGATTTTTTTAAATTAGCCGTGCATGCACTCACATACTAGCTGCTAACAAACGTATTGGGATGTAAACAAAGATTACTGTTGAAAGTGCATTTCAAATAGAAACACCATCATGTATATATGTTGAATTTCTATCGCACCGTACGTAGCCAACCGTGCTAATTGGAGGTGAGGGGGAAGCACAATAGGCTAAACACAAAAAGCAGTTCTAAAGAAATTAGTTTTCAATCTAGATTCAATATTGCATAGCTCCAGTAGCGTCCGAATACAGTATTAGAAGGAAGAGCATTCCAGCATTCCTGAAAGCACGCAATGCAGTGACCAGCATTGTTCGATATTTAGCCAAAAGCCCCCACGGGTATGACCGGAGTTCGCGTGATGGTTTATGCTCCTTGACGAGATCACTAATGTATTGTGGCTCATTTGTGGCAAGCACTTTTGTGTGCAATGGGTGCGACCTTTTCACGTTTTCGTTCGGCAAACGGCAGCCAATGCAACTCGGCCAGCACTGGACGGACACGGTGGGATCTTGAAGGGCACATTCAGGCGACTGCCGTTGACACTACATTCGGGGCCCTTGTAGCGGTGGAATGGTTTACTCCGCTGGTGATTCGATGAATGTGGGAATTCGGTTCGCAGTTAGATCGAGACGTGGCGGTGCAAGGTAGCTTACCTCTCGTGGCAGCACGGGGTAACATGACACCGTTCCAATCACGATGTGGAGCCCCCCCCCCCCTTGCCATTTCAGCGGCTGGGATTGTTCCCCTACGCTTCTTC
Source organism: Lethenteron reissneri (assembly GCF_015708825.2). Taxonomy (NCBI): domain Eukaryota; kingdom Metazoa; phylum Chordata; class Hyperoartia; order Petromyzontiformes; family Petromyzontidae; genus Lethenteron; species Lethenteron reissneri. The sequence continues at coordinate 8,710,923 of NC_083805.1, forward strand.
GCGCTGGTTACACACAAATGCCGTTCTTCGTTATTGGGCGGTGCGGTGGCGTCGTGGTTCCGCCACTGCACCAGCCCACCTGAGTTCGATTCTCAACCATGGCGAACGTGTCCGTAGCGGCGAGCATTATCCACGTTGTTCTCAGTTCGCAACGTACCCCCTCCCTCCCTCCCGCATACAACCCTTCACCTACCCCTGCTGACCAGCGTGGTGAAGTTTGATCAAACAAATTCCACGAACAAAAAGGCTGCATTCGTCGATCAGTGGATGGACAGGGCTGTGAATGGTGGTTGATTATTTAAATATGAATCGCTTTACTTGTCAATTATAGTCACCTACCACACATAGTCGTCTACGAGATGTTAATTTCATAGTTTTAACATGTTCTTATTAAATGGCAATTGAATGTTAATGATTTTATTTGCTGGTTTACATGTACGTCATTCTGTAACTGTCAAAAGTTTTTGTAATCATTAAAAGCCACCAAAGTTCAGTCCGTACAAATTACGTTCATCAACATCGTCAGCCACTCTCTATCCACTGCTAAATGAAGGCCCTCCTCACCCCACTCCAATTCCTCATGGTTATTGCGCTGCCACATTGTAACCTGTACACGAAACTGATCGCACTGCCCCAAACATTGCCAAACGGAGGAGAAATGAAATAACATTTTAATGTTTATGAAGCAAAAGCATTTGTCATTATGTGTGTGTGTGTGTGTTTACTAACTCATAATTATTTGCTTTAATTGTTTCAATATACGTTCGAACATTGTCGGGATGCCCATGTATTTTCATTCGATCTGAGCTGTCACAGTCGACCTGCGGCAGAGGTGGTGGGGGGAAGGGTGCAGACAAGGGGTTAAATTATTATTATTAAGAGACGTTTCTACTTTAACGTGAGAATGCGCCGAGAAGCCGAGGCAGATTGCTCGCTATTTCACGAGCCTACGGTACGTGTGTTGCGTACAGCCCTGTTGTCGATCCGCTGCTGTATCCTCACGTCCTGTCGGTCATGTCGGTTCATTTAACCATACATCACCACACGTGGGTTGACGAAGGTGGAGGTGGGAGCATAGACGTGGGACCATAGAAGTGCAGCACATCAATGGGTGTTGCTGCTCTGCCCTCTGTGGCCCACCACATGGACCGACAAAAAATGTATTTGACTAAATATAAAAATTTTGAGAATTACAAAATTATTTGCATAGAATCTCCTTCAAAACAAACCTACGTTTCTCATGAACAGGATGAAGATGTTTGCGTCCTTTGCATACTCTCAAGCAAATACACTTATAATGTGTTTGAATATGTTTGACGTCAAAATAAGTTACATGTAATATATTCTATCTAATATAATTTTGTGATCAGGAATATAATTTTTTTTAAAGTGCACGAATCAAAGTGATTCTTGCAGTGGCTGTTGCATACCTGTCAACCCCTTATCAGTGCCCTACCTTATTACAGACCAATTCAGACATTATTAATCACCCCGTGCCCTTATAACTCTATGATGTAATCCTACAAAGTTCCATCACAAGGGAGAAACACAAACAAATAGACAAAAAAAATCTGCCCGTATTGAAACGGCTGTAACGCCGTATGGACCTGAAAACTCAATTTCCTCGTACAAGAATACGATTAACCGTATGGGTTGACAGACATGCTGCTGAAGAGAAATAAATGCCAAGCCTGAGTCCTCACATATAACCTAGTTTCCTGAAGTGACCGCTGACACATTATGAAGCATCGTCATCAGCAGCAGCCATGATCTATCCACTGCTGTGTGAGGTCCCTCTCCAAGTAGTTGTGCAATGCAACACTCGATCTCTGTCTCTGCAAGCCTCAAATCTATCCTTGAGAAGTCCAGCAATGGCAAACATCATTATCTTGCTCTCAGTAACATTAAATCAAATACCGTTTAATTGTGATGTCCAATGAACCTGTTGTTGTATTTAAGTAAATAAAAAAAAATCCTTTAATAAATATATGACCGTTTTAAAAGCCACCACTTTTTCCCCGCGCAGTTACAAAGTTATAAACATCACCTTTTGCATCTCACTTTGTGCAGCAAGTCCTTGAGAGACGACCTTGTCAGTGGACTGCCGAGCAAAAATATGAGAGGCGTGATGAGCGTGTTCATTGCGCGAAACACGGAGAGGGGATCAGCCGCAACGCTGTAGAACGGCATGCATATCTCGAACGTGTAGCAGGTGCCCGAGTGTATCATGCTGGGGGTCCAGAGGATCAAGAACACGGTGGACGCGATGATAATGAGCCACGCGTAGCGCTGCTTGGACGCTCCCTTCCCTTGCGGCTCCCTCCGTTGTTGCCGCTTGGTGACGATGTAGAGTTTCACGTTCACGATCGACATCACTCCGAACATCACGATCGAAAACACGATGATGGAATAGCCGAGGGACGCGGACGCGTTCTGCGAGTACGACTTGGCGATCGTCGCCGCAAGAGGCCACACCCAGATGAAGACGACGACGAACAGGACCTTGGTCCTCGTCATCCTCTGCGTGTATTTGAACGGATGCTGCACCGCCAAGTATCTGTCAATCATAGCGGCCAGAATGGTGATGAGCGATATACCGTGGACGACCAACACTAAGTTCACGGTGTTGTTAAAGGGATTTGACCGTGAATTCGATTTGTAGAAGACGTAGTAGAACCAGGCGGAGCTGACCACGAGGTCGCTCAGTGTGATGCTGAACGTGTAAATGTAGTTGTTCTTTCTCAAGAGGTGTCTCGCGTTGAGGAGGGCCACGAGGAGCAGCACGTTGCTCGCGACGCTGCACGTCGCCAAACAGACGTGGAACAGCATCAGCATCACGATGCCCGGAGTCGTCTTCAGGCTCGTGAGCGGCAAACCCATGTCCAACGCGGAGGAGGAAATGTTCGACATTGTATGACAATTTTCACGTCCCGAGTTATGCACACGCCACACACGCGCGCGCGCATATATATGATGATAGGAACGCTGAGTATGAAGACAGCAAATGCACGCGTGTTTCTCGACATGCTACCTAAAGCTACGGTGGCGGGATGTTAACTACCTCGCCTGGTATGCAGGAGGTCGTGGGTTTCAATCCCGACCCTGACTTTGCCTGCTGTATATTCGCAGTGTGCGCGTCTCTCTCCCAGTAGTTCGCGTGGATTTTTCTCCGGGTCCTCGCGTTTGTCCCTTCACATTTAAAATCGACACGCGTTTAGAGTATTTGGCTGCTCTAACTTTCCACGTGATAAGCCACTTGCACTGAGCTATAATTTCTGATAGCCAGGTCGCTTCTGACAAAGAGCTATATAGCTAAGTGGGCCTTACCTGCTAAAAAATATAAATTATTGGTAGTTTAATAGCTTGAATGTTTTGTGGATGTGAAGATAGTGAGCAATGCGCAGGGGTTCTCTTGATGACGATGTTCCGCCTGAAGAATTCCGATTTAAAACTCCGGCATGGAATAACCGTGGAATGCGTGTCCACCATCACAGATCCAATCCGCATTAAACAAAAACCCCACTGGGATCGTTGGCCGCATCACAATGGGCGTGGCTTGGCTTGTAGGGGGGTTTCCAGCCTTCTGGAGGGAGCTGTGGGGGTCGCTGGCCCCCGAGGTCCCTCCCTCTGTACCGCTAACGGCCGGGTTAACCTCATTATTAACCTCATTACTCGCCCCCTCGCTACTAGGCGAACCGCTGTTGGGTTCTTCACCCATGGGGTGAGAGCCGTCGCTCGAGGATTCCCCTCCCCCGCGGGTCCGCGTAATAGGCATGGTTAATTACGTACGTGCACACCCACACACAGCTCTGCACGGCACTCACTCAATACAGACCACTCACGTTGGGATCGCGCACCTGTATTATACACGTAGTGAACGTGCGCGCACACACGCATACAGCTCCACACGCGATACCCACTCTTGCGCCGCTCTGCGCAGCGCTCGCCGCCTGCTGGCCGCTTACGTTATGATCGCGCACCTGGGGGACGCCGATTACGCACGCCGCGAGCTTACGCACACACAGTACCACACGCGTTCCCACACGCTCACACTGCACGACAAGATCACGCGAGACCACACTTCGCTATTAATGATTTATTACCTGGTAACTAATGTTGAATCAGTGAGTCGACGAGGCTGGCCTATTCCACTAAACCGGCACCTATTCCCTATTTATCGGCTATGATTCTAATTCACCTTCTTACTCACTGTTAAGTGTCCACGGCGGTCCGCTGATCCTTGTGTTAACCGCGTGCCTCGGTGCGTCGCACGGACGTCCGGGTCGCTGGCTCGAGCTGCGTCTGGTCGCCTGGCGCTGGAGTAAGAGAGCGATTTCCCCTCTGCGCCCCTCTATTTATCCTCCCTACCTCAAAGGGGATGCTGCGCTGAACAATGGGCTCGCGCACCTCGAGCCCGCGCACGGCGGTTCCGGGCGCTGTTGATATGCTAATCAGTGAGCGACGTTGGCGGCGTACATCCTAATTAACCCCTTACCCTCCCTAACAATGGGGCCTGCGCGCTCAAGCGCAATTATCCCAACCCTCCATGACTATGCGCAACAGCCCCTGTGATCCCGCTATTCATGCTGTCCCGTGCCTCCCCTGCTTGCCCCGTCGACTCGTGGGGGTGTGTGTGGGGGGAAATGCGCCTCAAACGCGGTGGCCGAATGCCCCACGCCGCGACCACACCATATTAAGGCCGGCCGCAGCGCCGCGGTGCCACGTAGCACGGGGGAGGTCATCCAATTCCCTGATCGCCGGAAACCGTGAGAATTAATCCCGATAAGGGTCTCTCGGATAAAAACCGGTCGGCCAGGCGACCTCCCCTCGGAGCTCTATGGGGGGGGGGGGGGAAATGAGTGCGGGTGTGTTCATGTGAGGTGAGGTGAGGGGGACGCGGGGTCGGCTCCGTTGCTTGGTGGTGGCGAGGTCGGGGATTTGGTGCCTGCCGAACGGCTTCGCGGCGGCGGCATCACATAGCCCCCCGAGGTGCCAGTCCCTGTCCTGGGTTGACTGGAGCACCTCGCTTGGGCCGCGCCCACGAGGAAACAGTGCGGGGTCCGGGGGATCCGTCCGGACCTGGTGGCTGGCCTCGGGGCGGGTGGTTCCGTCCTCTGTAGCTCCTGCGGCGGTCTCCTCCTCCACTCCAGCAGCTCTCCCCGTCCTCCGGCACCTGTGGGCTGGGGCACAAACTCAGCCGCGGAAGGGTTTAGCGGCCGTCGTCCGCGCCGTCTCCGGACTGGATCGGGGCGTCTCGGGGGCCCGGCGGGGCCCATGTAGTGTGCGAGGCCCCCCAACACGAAGGGTGCGGGTACTCCGGGATTTCGGGGCCTTCGGGTGACGGGGTTCTCTCTCGCCGGGGCTGCTTTCCACGGTTTTAAGCGGCGGACATTGACCGCCGTCTCTCGACCCCTCTCCCCGCCATCAATTAGTACCGTCCAGGGGGAGATCTGTCGCACCACGGTCCAGGGTCCCCGCCAGTAGGTCGTCAGTTTCCCCACCTGCCCGGCCCCGACGCGAGGGGTGTGTAGCCACACCTTAGCGCCTGTCAGGAATAAGGGGGGTTCCATGCGGGGTCGGGTGCCCTGTTCCTGCCGCCGATGCGCGGCTTCCCCTTGGGGGTATGCTCGGCCTCGGGCTTCTCGTAGGGTCTCCAACAGGTGTTCCACGGGGCGGCTTCCCTCCTCCGGCTGGGGGGAAGGGACGCCGAATAGCAGATCTGCGGGTAAACGAGACTCACGGCCGAACATCATTTAAAACGGGGTTTGTCCCGTCGACGTGTGTACGGTGGTGGCGTAGGCGAAAAGGGCGTAGGGGAGGTGTTCATCCCAATCCCGTTGATTTGCGGCCGCCATACGTTTGAGTTTCCCCGCTAAGGTCTGATTCATGCGCTCCACCATACCGTTCGCCTGGGGGTGGTACGCTGTGGTTCGGTCCTTCTGGATTCCGAACTCTCGGCACAGTGCCTGGAACAACTCGGCCTCGAACTCGCTACCCTGGTCGGTGAGGACTCGTTCTGGGATCCCGTGCTTAAGTACGTAGTGTTCCACAAATGCCCGGGCCACCACCAAGGCCGTTTTATCAGGGATGGCCACTGCCACGGGGTAGCGGGTGAAATACTCTACTGCGACTAGGATATATCGGTTGCCTCGATGGGATCGCGGGAATGGCCCCTGTAGGTCGATCCCGACCAGCTGATTCGTGCGGCTGACGCGGAACGGCCTTAGGGGTACCTGGTATCGTGCCGGTTTCGGCCCGCACTGCTGACAGGCGCGGCAGCCCTGTACCCAGGCTGCCACGTCTTGTGCCAATTTGGGCCAGAGATACTGGCGACGCAGGGTCTCTCGAGTACGTCGTTCCCCATCGTGGCCCCCGAGTGGGTGGTCATGCACCAGCCGTAGCAGCTGGGGTCGCACCTGGGCAGGAACACAGATGCACCCCGGCTGGCCGGCCTCGGTTAACTCCCGTACCACTCCGTTCTGCACACACAACCGGGCATACAAACCGCTCCAGGGTCCTGGTAGGGCGCTCTTTTCCTCCCGCAGTGCCGCCTCCACTGCCGCCAGATCCGGATCTCGCTGCTGGGTCTGTCTCAGCTGCTCGTCGTTTAGGCCCGGGAAGGCGCAGCCGACGTCCTCCTGGATCCGTCCGATCGGGTCCCGAGCCGCGGATCCCGCGCTTGCCGGGCGGTCGACGGGATCCTCAGTGCCACCTGTGAGGGTCTCTGTGGCGCACACTGCACTCTCTCTCGCTGGGGGGGGGGGTCAGTGGCCGCGGCCTCTCGGGGGTCCGTTGCCTGCCGGCAGCGTCCCCCCGTGAAACACGGGCAGGCCTCCTCCGCCCGCGTCTCGGCGTACACCGTGGGTCGCCTCGACAAGGCGTCCGCGTTTGCATGCGTCCGGCCAGCCCGATACTCGATTTGCAGGTTGTACTCCTGCAACTGCGCCAACCACCGGGCCATCTGCCCCCGCGGCTCCTTGAATGTAAGAAGAAACTGCAGAGCATAATGGTCAGTGCGGACGCGACATCTCCTGCCGTACAAATACGGCCGGAACTGTTTGCATGCGAAAATCACGGCGTACAACTCTTGGCGGGTCACGCAATAGTTCAGCTCGGCCCCACTCAAGGTCCGGCTGGCGTACGCGATGACTCGTTCCGTTCCATCCTGTACCTGTGACAACACCGCGCCCAGCCCGCTGCTGCAGGCGTCGGTGTCCAAAATAAAATCGGTGGTAAAATCGGGGAAAGCGAGGGTGGGGGCGTGGGTGAGGTGATCTTTGAGAGTGGTGAAGGCCGTCTGGCAGGCCCCCGTCCACTGGTAGGGGTGCTTAGGGGAGGTGAGTTGGGTGAGAGGGCGTGCAATCTCGCTGAATCCCTTTACAAATCGACGATAATAGGTGGCAAGCCCCAAAAATGATCTGATCTCCGTCAGATTCCTTGGCCGTGGCCACTCCACTACGGCGCGTACCTTCTCCGGATCGGTGTGCACGCCTGTCTCGCTGACGCGATGCCCGAGGTACCCCACCTCGCGTTGTGCGATGTAACACTTACGTGGCTTGAGCTTGAGATGAGCCGCTCGCAGTCGCTGGAACACCTCTCGAAGCCTGGACCAATGCTCAGACAAAGATCTACTGAACACTATCACATCGTCCAAGTAAATCAGGCACTGTTCCCATTGCAAGCCCCGCATCACCAACTCCATCAGCCGCTGGAACGTCGCGGGCGCATTGGTGAGTCCGAACGGGAGTACTCGAAACTCGAATAGCCCCATCGGGGTGGTGAATGCGGTTTTCGGCCGATCCTCCTCCGCCATCTCCACCTGCCAGTACCCGGACGCGAGATCGAGGGTGGAAAAATATCGCGCTCCGGCGAGGCTGTCGAAGGTGTCGTCGATGCGGGGTATGGGGAAGGCATCGCCGAGCGTGACTGCATTTAGTTTACGGTAATCGACGCAGAACCGGGTTGACCCATCCTTTTTCGTTACTAGTACCACTGGGGCTGACCAGGGGCTCGCCGAGGGCTGAATTATGTTATCGCGAAGCATGTCCCCAACTGCCTCTTTGATTTGGGCGCGTTCGGGTGCGCCCACTCGGTACGCAGGGAGTTTGATGGGTCGGGCTGCACCTGTGTCAATTTGGTGCTTAACAAGATCGGTCCGACCCACGTCCGAGTCGTGTTCACTGAATACGTCGGCATACTCCCGCAGTAACTCGCGCAGCCGATCGCCCTCTCCCTTAGGTAAATCCGCCCATGGTACATGTAACGCGTCGAGCAGGGGAACGACCTCGGCTCGGGGAGTCGGGCCGACTCGCCAGGCCAGGTCCTGGTCACCCTCAGGACGACCGGGGTCTTCAGCCCAGAGTGCGAACACCGAGTCGTTAGAGTGGCGTGCGTGCAGGGGGTGTACGGTGGCAATCGGGGTGCGCCGTCGCAGTATCGCTGGGGTATTGTGGGGGTTAAACATCCGCATAAACAATCGGTCCCCATCTGCGTTTACCAACGTGGCGGATCCCACTATCCCATACCGTTTTGCCAACTCCGGGTGAGGAGTTAGCATTACCTCTCCTGATGGTCGTAGCGCGGGGTCGGTGGGGGATGTTGCCACCGGCACCAGCATCTCGGTGAGCGGCCCGATGGTGACTGCCGTCGCCAGGATAGCGGCCACAGGTGCGAAGCGGGGGCGCGTCGGTTCTCGTCCCAAGAACGGTATCCGCTCGCCGTTGCTCTCCATGGTGGCGCATCGCTGGCGGGGTTGCACGTTGAGTCCCAGCCGTTCTAAGAGGTCGGTACCTGCGATACACTCGTGACACAATGCACTCGACACGTAGAACTCCTGGGTGCACACCTGACTGCCTATGCGGACCGCTAGGGTGGCTCTCCCCAGCAGCCCCATTCCGGCTCCGCTCACCGTGCGCAGCACGCGGTCCGGTGCCTGCAGGTGACGCACGTCGACCCCGATCGCGCTGCAGTGCGCTGCGCTCACGAGCGAGGCCACCGCCCCCGTGTCTAGCAGGATTCGGGTACGCACTCCGTTAACCTCCCCTTCCACCAGCGACGTGGCCCCCGTGATCCCCGCCACCAGCTCCCGTAGCCAGTTGCCAGGAGTCACCGTTTCCGTGGGCGTTGTTGCTGGAACCTGTGTGGAGATCACTCGCTCGCCATTATTCTCATTATCGTCTATTTGTATCGGGACCGCGTCGATTGCACCCCTAGTTGGTCCGCTCACTAGGAGGCGTTGGAGTTTAACCCCCGCGCCTGCCTAGCTCGGGTGATTTCAGGACAGTCTCTCACTAGATGCCCTCGGCGATCGCACATATAACATGCCCGGGGAGGGGGGGCGGCTCCGTAGCGGGTCCCCTGTCCGCTCCCTCTCCCTCCCCCAGTACGCAGTTGTCCCAAATCGGACTCTAATTGGGACACCCTCCCGGCTAGTCCCCCTACTGTCGAGCGTAGTTCACCCATCTCAGACTGGAGGGTCTTCATATTTTTATTTGCGTCCTCGCGTACCTGGGTTACCCTCTCACCTACTTGGTTTACCTTGTTGTCTATGTGGGTTACCTGGCCGGAGACATCCTTTATACCCGTTTGTATACCGGCAACCCATCCCGGGGTTGTCTCGCGGGACACTGGAGGCTCTCTTTCCCGGCCCCTTACCGTCCTCGCGAGCTCCTGTTCCTCCTCCTCGTCTTCCGAGAGCAGGCTCGCAATGGCGCGCTCTCGTCCCAGCCCCCGGAGCTGCGCGCGTTCGCTGTGAATTCTTTCACACTTACGTGCGCGCTCGACAAGGGTGTTAAAGGGAAGACGTGGGCAGCTCATGTCTGGCTGCCACCACGCCGTGCGAGACAGGTACCGCTGGATTTTTTCGGCGGCCAGTTCCTCAATAACATCAGTTGCGTACCCCGGGCGTGCGATCTTTGTTAACTCGCGCACATCCTCGGCGTAATCACGTAGATCTTCGCCAGGTTGGCGACGGCGCGCCTCTAAGGCAGATTTTGCTTCCTCCTCGTCACGCGTGCCAAAACGCTGATCGAGTCGGCGCATCAGCTCCTCTAGCTGTGTCTGTGCGCTCGCGGGTAACGCTTCTACAAAATCGGCTGCCCGCCCATCAAGATTCATATTAAGTTGACGTACTGCCTGCGCGTCCGTCCACCCATTAATTTCCTTGGCCCCTAAGAGATTGCGGGCGAATGCCTTCCACGAAGGGGCCCCCCGGCCGGTAAATATTAGTCTTATTTTAGCGTGAGGTAACGCGGGGGTCCGTACCGCTTCCGACACCAATTTGTGGGGGTCGCTGGCCCTCGAGGTCCCTCCCTCTGTACCGCTAACGGCCGGGTTAACCTCATTATTAACCTCATTACTCGCCCCCTCGCTACTAGGCGAACCGCTGTTGGGTTCTTCACCCATGGGGTGAGAGCCGTCGCTCGAGGATTCCCCTCCCCCGCGGGTCCGCGTAATAGGCATGGTTAATTACGTACGTGCACACCCACACACAGCTCTGCGCGGCACTCACTCAATACAGACCACTCACGTTGGGATCGCGCACCTGTATTATACACGTAGTGAACGTGCGCGCACACACGCATACAGCTCCACACGCGATACCCACTCTTGCGCCGCTCTGCGCAGCGCTCGCCGCCTGCTGGCCGCTTACGTTATGATCGCGCACCTGGGGGACGCCGATTACGCACGCCGCGAGCTTACGCACACACAGTACCACACGCGTTCCCACACGCTCACACTGCACGACAAGATCACGCGAGACCACGCTTCGCTATTAATGATTTATTACCTGGTAACTAATGTTGAATCAGTGAGTCGACGAGGCTGGCCTATTCCACTAAACCGGCACCTATTCCCTATTTATCGGCTATGATTCTAATTCACCTTCTTACTCACTGTTAAGTGTCCACGGCGGTCCGCTGATCCTTGTGTTAACCGCGTGCCTCGGTGCGTCGCACGGACGTCCGGGTCGCTGGCTCGAGCTGCGTCTGGTCGCCTGGCGCTGGAGTAAGAGAGCGATTTCCCCTCTGCGCCCCTCTATTTATCCTCCCTACCTCAAAGGGGATGCTGCGCTGAACAATGGGCTCGCGCACCCCGAGCCCGCGCACGGCGGTTCCGGGCGCTGTTGATATGCTAATCAGTGAGCGACGTTGGCGGCGTACATCCTAATTAACCCCTTACCCTCCCTAACAATGGGGCCTGCGCGCTCAAGCGCAATTATCCCAACCCTCCATGACTATGCGCAACAGCCCCTGTGATCCCGCTATTCATGCTGTCCCGTGCCTCCCCTGCTTGCCCCGTCGACTCGTGGGGGTGTGTGTGGGGGGAAATGCGCCTCAACCGCGGTGGCCGAATGCCCCACGCCGCGACCACACCATATTAAGGCCGGCCGCAGCGCCGCGGTGCCACGTAGCACGGGGGAGGTCATCCAATTCCCTGATCGCCGGAAACCGTGAGAATTAATCCCGATAAGGGTCTCTCGGATAAAAACCGGTCGGCCAGGCGACCTCCCCTCGGAGCTCTATGGGGGGGGGGGGGGGGGGGGAAATGAGTGCGGGTGTGTTCATGTGAGGTGAGGTGAGGGGGACGCGGGGTCGGCTCCGTTGCTTGGTGGTGGCGAGGTCGGGGATTTGGTGCCTGCCGAACGGCTTCGCGGCGGCGGCATCACAGAGCACGTGGGGGGGGGGGGGCAGCTGCCATTTTTAAAGAGGGCCTAAGTAATCGACCAAAAACGCGTGTTTGATTATATATTTTTTCCCGATGAATAGACTTAATTGATTAATCGACTTAATCGTCCCCAGCCCAACTCTTAACCTCACGAGAGCTACGAGTAGGAACGCATTGCTCACACACCCTTCGTTGCCAATCATGGCACGCATCCCTCGGCTTCTTCACCAGGCTGACGAGTGGAATGACGCGATGCTAAAGCACAGCCTCTTTGATCCTCTTTGTCCACCCGCCGCTTGACGATGGCCTTCCGATGCCGTGTCGGTCACCGTCATTGATTTGTCCAGATTTCACCGCGCTCTGTTGTGCAGGTTGGTGGTGAAGGGGGCTGCCTCAGGACCGGTTCAAACATCACTTCGCCGTCGATGTTGGCCATGGCCAGTGATGGAACGCAGAGGTGGCTGCATGCAAAGTGCAGTGCCGCTAGCCACCTCGCCAATGCCCCCCCCCCCCCCGATGGGTAACATAGTCAGTGTTTAATCCTTCGGAAACTAACAACAACAATAAGTACGAACATGTTTATTCCATGTGGTCAGAGGCGTTTCTACCATCTGCAATTTGTGTTAAACTTTTTTCGCACCGTACATAGTCAACCGTGCTAATGGGAGGTGCGGGGTATTATAGACACATTCCTTTATATACACATGATATAATTATATATTATAAGCACGTGATATAATTATATACACATGCCTTTTTCTAATTACTTGCAATCCGCATGCACCTTAAGCTTGGGGGGATAAAACAACAGCAGAGGGAAAGTGTGAGCAGCATTGGCTCACCGAAATAAATAATCACCACGTGCCATAATTAGCCGCAGTTGCGTATGCTCAAACCATACATTGTTACCTCTTGAGGTTCTTGTTGGTGTTGTGGTTTTTGTCCCTTGATTAGGCTAGTGAGCCTAAATATAGAAGAGAGTCTCTAAAACCCCTGCATCGAACATCAAACTAACTTCCATCAATGTAGCTGCGCAGACACCTCTAACATTTTGATGGCGGTCGCTCATCCATGTGTAATAAAGCTCATTGAGACAACTTCTGGAATCCGTCTTTTATTCAACTTATGTTACAGTTACTTCACGCTGCTGATAGGCATCGTGAGAGGGACAGATAGACAGAGAGAGACGCACTGCCACGTGGCAACTCGGAGCCCCGCTCCCGCGTGGCCCCCTTCCTCTGTTCGTTCCCGTTCTGCCCCCGTCTCGTTCGTCTCCACCCCTATTTAATACCCGGGTCACATGGTACGTTTCCGCCAATCCTCGTTAGCCTGCATCGAATCTTCCAGGCTCCCTCGTCAGCTCCCGGGACCACGCCCCTGACTCATCTCCCCATTGGCTGAGGCCAAAGCCAGCATACCCAATCCTTATAGCTGTCACCTTTCCATCACGTCAGGACCATGCCCCCAGGCTTCCCCCCATTGGCTGTAAACCAGGACCGGCACAGCCAATCACCATGACAAGTTGTGATACGTCAGTGAGCCGGATATATCCTCATATTACACATGCACTGTCCAGGCTCAATGGCTGCTTAGCTTATGAGGTCTACATGAACTCCGGCGGTCCTGGGCTCTTTTGTTCACAGGCTTCATTGGTGAACGTTGTGGGCCTTGGCCTCACGTGACTCCGACTCCGCGCCTCCACAACTTGGGGGGGTGGGAAATCGCATCTTGAATTGAATCGCAAACATGAATTGCAGCAATGAATCAAATTAGCATCGAGGGTGGGCGTAGGGGTGAATAGGTGAATAGTTACATGCCTAATAAAGGGCACACACACAGCACGAGTGCACAATAGTACTTTATTTCTTCATTTGTGATGCTGATAAGTAAAGCATGTATTAAATTACGTTGATGCATTTTTTTGTAAAAGAAATAATTGGATTTTAGCTCATCATTACAATTGCTCAGTATTAGTGCATATTTTAACGACTAATTTTAAGCATCCTTTATTTGCCAACAACTAAGTGGTGTCCTGGAAATGAAACAAAAACTAGATATATTTCGATTTAAAGCTTTCGTGACTGCAGGGATTCATCTTCTTGGTTCTTTCGGTAAAGTCACGTAGAAGGGAAATAATAAAATAATAAAAATCAAACAATGAAATAAAAAATTCTCACGACGTTTCGGCCACAACACAAGCAGCCATCCTCAGGTGAAGAAACAGAGCTGTCGGAAAGACAGCGTCCCAATGAACACCGCCAAGCTTGGCAGCGTATATTTAAGCTGGGTCAGGGGAGGAGAGCGCCTTGACAAAGGAGTTTACATATCAACACCGGAATTAAGCATATTGATGGTAAATGCAGATATGGGATTAGTCACTCCTTGTGGAATGTGTAGGTGGTGGTGGGGGTCTCAAAGTCATATGACTGAAAAAACTAGATAACCCACAAACATTGTCGAGTAGGCAGGCTTTTATTCAGAGTAGGCCGATTAAGTGGATTTTTAATCAAGTCTTTATTACATCCATCATATGAACATCTACAGCAGTGCTATTGGACATCAGGCGGCCCCTGGTGGCCTTTCGTACGGCCTCTGACGTGCCGTCCTCGTCAGGACACAACACGTGGAAACCCAACTGTTTCAAATGTGTGGCTGCCCTCACACATCGTTCTTATTGTCGAAAGTGCCCCCCCTATAAAAATACGTGAAGAACACTGACCTATTGGGAGAAGGTACAAAACACATTCCTGCGGAGGGAGCTGGTAGGAACGTTGGGTTGCTCGGTCAATGGCCAGGGTCAACGGCGGCGTGGTGTATTCCGCAAATATGGCCGACTGTGAGGGCGGGCACAAGCCGGCGTGAGTAGGTTAAACGTTGAGTTTTATAAGGGCACCACGGGGTGACCAGCCCCTCCCTCCCCACCCAGCCCCACCCCTCCCACCCCCCACCCAGCCCCACCCTCCCCACCCAGTCCCTCCCCACCCTCCCCTCCCCACCCAGCCCCTCCCCACCCTCCCCTCTCCACCCAGCCCCACCCCTCCCATTTTTGGATCCACGACGGACGGACGGACACAATAATCCCCTGTGGGCTGGTGTAACCAGAAGGTTCCTACCAGTAAAAATAATTATTACGTCTGGATTGTAAAATGTTACAATGAAGGTCGCCTCAGTTATCTTTCAAAAACACGTGTGGGTTGCCAACTTGTTTGTTCCCAAGACGCCCCTCAGTTATGGTGTAAATTCTGAATGTACTTTGGTTAATGTTTTTTTGCACTTAAATACATTTACCATGTGCACTACAGTCGAACATGGAAATTTCACAACCGAGCTGGGTTAATGAGTGATAACTGTTTAAATATACACTCTTTTCAAAGTGCTCTTTCAGCAAATATTCTCTATCTTTTACTCGCAATAATATTCGTATATAAAGTCCGTACCATTGTTTTCCTCACCATGCTCATATCAACGAATTACATTAATCTTCCTTGAAGTGCAGCTCCCCCGATATCTGAGTGTCACGATCCGAAGGTAGCCAGAGGCTACGGTCGTGGTGTCTTCAGTGGTTCACGTACACAACGGGTGAATTGATGTCATCTGGCTCCACTTTGGCACTAGAAAATAAATCATCGTTTACATTAGACGCAGCAAGCTGTAACGGTCGGGTATTGAAGGCACATATAAAGCAGCCATGTCCTGCATGTATCGTTCATGCCAATTCAATCAGTCGGTGTCTATTTTTTTATGAGACAATTGGCATTCTTGTGTACACTTCCAGTTGCGGTTTAAATTTAGTTGCTCCACGGATGGTCTCGTTTCGCCAGTTGCTCAGCTTGATTTGAAGCTTTCGTGACTGCAGGGATCCATACTCTTTGGTTCTTTCGGTAAAGTCACGTAGGTATTATTTTCTATTTTATTTTTCTACCTACGTGACTTTACCGAAAGAACCACAGAGTATAGTTGCTCAGCTATTTGGAGAGATCCGTGGTGCGTCGGCACAACAACAACATCGAAACGTAGACGAAACGTAGACGAAACGTCAGTGTTGCAGGGAACAAACACAGGGTCCTTAAGGAACATTGCACAAGTAACAAATTAGGTATCTAGTGGTCATAAACGAAACACACGCGAAAAAAAAAATACAGTGCAAATGTAATTTAAAAGCAAGAGACGCCGGAAAAAAGTTAGGTACATGTTCAAGTAAACTCTATATTTTGGTTGGCAGATCTAAGAGTATTCACACTGTACGCCATCACAAAAACATAAGGCCATTGTGTGCCAGAGTAAGACTTTATGGGTTTAAGTCAACAATGGTTGTCCTATGGATCGACTCGCCCTTGGCCATAGGAATATGCACTTTCCACCACTGACTCAATGATAAACACCACCTCAATGCGCATTTGGGCTGGACATCACTTGGATATTTGTTGTTGTTGTTGACTTACTGCTCAGTGTGTGTTTCATTACAAGACACCTCGTAGAGTAAGACGCACCCTAAACTCGTGCCCGGTGTCAGCAACGTGATACTCACTTGGTCGTACGCACAACTACCGCCTTTTAACACGGTAGCCTTTCGTGACCGATATAATTCGTAATAGAGAAATTATTCTATTTGGGTTAGATCGCATAACCCCAAAAAAACTTCTAATATAACTACCGCATATTTAGAGGCACCCACAACATTTCCATTAAAGTACAGGGGGGGAGGGGGGAAGTGCACATGATAGTCTGGAGAATACGGTAATAGGCAGTGGGTTCAAGCGCCTGACTGGCAAGTTTATTACAACTAACTTTCAGTGGAGATTTCAGCCTTAATTTCCAATCATATCACAGGCGAACTTCTTACACGTCTGGGAATCCGGACTTCTGTTCAGCAGCCTTTTTAGGCGTGACTGAAAAAGCAGCCATGATCACACGCGAGAATAAAAATTAACCCGTAAAAACTAAGTTTTTCACTATAAATCCTTTATATTCGTGGCGGCAAGAGTCCTCTCGTCCTCTGGCTTGAGATGGCTGCCACCTATGGGTCAGATGATTGCCTGCCACCATTAAGCAAATGGTAATTAAATATATATTTTTTTCTAAAAAGTGTAAAATTTTGGAAAAAAATTTTCACGACAATAAATTGCCACGCACAACGAATCTGTGTGCAAAATTTCAGCTCGATTGGATCACGGGAAGTGGGTTAAAAAACGACCGAAAGATTTGCACGGTCGTAAGCGCGCAAGCAAGCAAGCAAGTGAACTTAATATAAAGGATTTAAAAACAAGCTGAGCCACGGACACCGCGGTGGCACAGCGAGGACATCCCTTGCGATGAAAGGTGCACACACAGTCGTACCTTTTGCAGGTCACACGATCCCAGATATTCTTGAGCGAAGTCCCTCGTCAGCGGACTTCCACACAGGAATACGATGGGCGTCGTGAGCGTGTTGATGACCCGAAGGATGTTGTAAGGCTGGACGGCATTGTAAGGGATGCCGTAGCACAGTCCCATGTAAAAGCAGAAGCCGCAGTACATGAGGCTGGGCGTCCAGAGAAATATGAACATCACGGACGTGATGATAATGAGGTGCGACGACCTCTTGGCCTCGCCGTCGGTTTGTTTCTCGCGACTGAGCTGCCGCTTGGTCACCAGGTAAAGGTGCACGTTGAGGCAGGCCATCACGAACACCAGCACGATACTACCGAGCAGCGAGCAGTAAGAGTGGTAAATGAACACGGCCCATTTCGGGATCTCCGTTTTGATCACGGTGTTGGCGACGGACAAGAGCCATGTGGCGGTGATGATCGCCAGCACTTTGGTTCGAGTCATGTTCTTCGTGTAGTCGAACGGGTACTGCACGGCGTAGTACCTGTCCACCATGGCTGCCATCAGGGTCAGCAGCGAGATTCCGTGGAACATTGGGAAGAGTCCTGGGGCGTCATATCCGCCGGAGAGGCTCTCCAGCACCAAGTAGGTCCCGTTGTAGAACCAGCCGCATCCGACGATTAGGTCCGTGATGGTGATGCTCAGCGTGTAGAGGAAGTTGTTCCTCTTCCGGAGCTTCGCCGAGCTCACGATGGCCAGAATCAAGAGGGAGTTGGCGATCGTCGAAGACGATGCCAAGCTAATGTGGAATATGATCAAAATCCAATCGCCCGCATCCTTGGCCACTGTATATAGTGGCACGATCATTTTATTTTGTTCTTCACGAAACGCACTCCAAATCCGAAGCTGGATGAGCACGAAATTAGTGAAGGCTTATGATCGCAGCCGGTCCCAATCAATGTTATTAAATAGGTGATAGAATTCAGCCGAGACGGACTTAAAATACTTCCGTTTACCGGATTTGGAATATTCTATTCCCCGCGTTCCTCTGCGTCGCGGTAAAGTAATGCTAATGACATGAACAAGCGCACTCCAAATGCCCAAGAGCATTCGCAGAGCCCTTTGGAAGAAGATAATACTCTCTGTGTAGCAGGGATCTTTGAGCTCACCTCCCATCAGATATGTGTAATTGCTTGTTATTGCAAGCTGCATGAACCTGCCGAAGGTAATGGTAAAGGTGCAGCCCTGCAATTGATAGCTCACGTCACTGCTGGGCGGAAGGGCCTCCAACTGTCGGGAGCTCCAGCAAGCACCGCTCGATGGTAATTTGGCCTACTCTTCCACACGGGCCATATGACTTGAAAGAGGCAGGAGTGCCGATCCTTTATCCGATCACACGGGGTCCTGCCGATAGACTAACGATGGTGAACACTTACTGCCCGGTGGACAGAGGTGGGGCAATTTAATAAACGTATACTCTTAGATTTTTCGGTAAAGTCACGTAGGTAAAAAATGAAATTAAAATTAATACAAATAAAATAATAAAAATCACGACGTTTCGGAGGCAACACAAGTCTCCGTCATCAGGTGGGACCCTCACAGCCAGATTTGCTGTATCAAGTGAGGCCTCACTTGATACAGCACTCACTTGATACAGCAAATCTGGCTGTGACGGTCCCACTTGATGACGGAGACTTGTGTTGCATCCGAAACGTCGTGATTTTTATTATTTTATTTTTTATTAATTTTAATTTTATTTTTTACCTACGTGACTTTACCGAAAAAACTGAGAGTATGAATCCTTGCAGTCACGAAGGCTTCAAATTTAGAATTAATAAACTTACCCCATTGTTTTAACTGCCACGTCGGGAGATCCAACCGAATGTCAAGTCCAGTGTTCTATTACAGCATCCCCCCTGCCAAAGAAGTCAATGAAAACTCAGCATGTTGCTTTCGTGTTTTTTTTTATATTTACAAGGTTGGAACGGTGGCACAGTGATAGCTGAGCGGGTCCTGGGCATTTCCCTTCACCAACATGCACTGGGCAGCGTGGTGAAATATGGTAAAACCACCCCCGTGACCGACTCGGTTTGGGAAGGCCTACATCCAACAGTGGATTGCTCGTGGCTGATGATCATGTACAATTAATGTTACACACAATATGACTGCTGTGACATTTAAAACATTTGAACACATTTCAACGGGAAGTATCTTTTAACTCCTAAAAATAACACAAAGCCTAAAGTAAAGTAAAAAAAATATGCATGTTTTTTAATAGTTCATGGTATGAGAGGGTTAAACAATCCATCGTTTATAATAATTACTCATGCTCAGTCCTCTGAAGTCTCAATGCTATAACATCTTGGGGTGCCACGGTTGCGAGATGTTAACTACCTCGCCTGGTTCACAGGAGATCGTGGGGTTTATCCCAACCCTGACACGTGTATGTTTGGAGTTTGCATGTTCTCCCTGTGGTCGCGTGGATGTTTCTCCGGTTTTCCCTCCACATTTAGAAACATGCGTTTAGATTATTTGGCTGCTATACATGTCCACGTGATAAGCCACTTCGTTGAGATGTCATTTGTGGCCAGGTCGCTTCTGAAAAATAGCTATACAGCTCAGTGGGCTTTACCTGGTAAATAACAAATTGTCTAGTTTTATCTTTCAGCAACAAGGTGAATTCAAATCCCTCTCACCCACCCCCTGGGATTTAAATATTAATTTTATGGAGCAGGGGGAGGTTGAATGTTCTTTCATCAGCTGTGAATGGGGTTTCTTGAGTTGACAACGTTTTAAAAGCCCTGACCAAGACGTTTAGCCACATCTTCGTGGCCACGCCTTGCAACATCATTTCACTACCGTGCTCATGCTTCAGCTCTCTTTATTATAAACCCTCGCAGATTATTGACCAACACTCTTCTAAATCCCAATTATGTGTTCGCTTACTCTTTGATTTTTTCGGTAAAGTCACGTAGGTAAAAAATAAAATAAATGAAAACAACTAAATTAAATCACGACGTTGTTTTCATTTATTTTATTTTATACCTACGTGACTTTACCGAAAAACAAAGAGTATGAATCCTTGCAGTCACGAAAGCTTCAAATCTAGAGGTGGTGTGTTCGCTTGTTCCTCTTTGAGGCGAGGCAGTGCTTGGAGAAGAAACGCTTTCATATGTTGTTGTCCACAAAAAATAGTGCTGCTTCTGACCTGTGTGTGCGTGTTCCTGTGGAACCTGCACCTAAGGCACTAAAGAGATCTCGTTGCTGATTGCTTCATATAAATATACCTTTCCAGTCAGTTTTTAGTCATTAACCTTATACCATAAGGTTAGTGCAAATCTGTGTTTTATTTTAATGGAGGTATTGCTTTACATTTGGCGACTTTGGTTCAATTCCTGGTCAAGACTATATCATCCCATCCGTGGGGAGTGATGTCTGAACCATGTCTCGGCACCCCGTTCACCAACCCGCATTGCCCAGTGTGGTGAACCGCGGTCAAATAACCCTTTGACCGACACAAGAGGGAGCCCTAGAGGGACTTTGGCCTACTCTTCCACGCTTCCCAGCCATCTTTGCAGAGGTGGGAGCACTCACATTTTGCCTTACCCCACACTCGGCCAAACTGTGGTGTACCCACTTATACTTCTGGGTGGGATCGAGGGGATCGTTGTTGTTTAAAATAAACATCCACCATTTTTCAAACTGCCACGCCGAGAGACTGAACCGGAGACCTCTGGGTTGCAGGTCCAGTGTGATCACGGGGCTCTCCGTCGTGAGATGAAATTACGTGCAGCAAGGAAAGCGTCGTGACTCCCGCCACGAAACACGAGTGCCTGACTCGGTGCGAGCATGGTGATAAAATGAGCTTGATGCCTGGGCGTGACACACCACTCCCACTCCTGGAGATGTGTGTATTTTTATACGCAAACATGCACTCCCTCTGGTGGAGATAACCCTCTGTTGGACTTCACATCCACTCTCGTGTGCTCGGGCGACTTATTTTAATGACCGCTTGCTTGCTTGATATTCGCGAATTATTCTCGTGCCATAGCCACCACCGGTATCCCTCTGAGTTGAAGCGGGTTTTTTTTCATCGCTGCAGAGAGCCTCCCTGTATAATTGGCACTTTCCCTTTTGCATGCAGGCGGTCTCACGGTAGAAAAATGCAAATACACAGGTGTGTGCCGGATTTAATTTTAGCAGGAAATTAACGTCGGCCTTGGAGAGACTCTCGGTGCTTTCCTCAACCTCACGGTTCTGCGGTAGAACAAAGATCCCCCGTGTAGCCTTAGCAGACTGTAGGGGCAAGTGCTGTTAGCAAGTAGCACCTATGAAGGCCGGAACGGTACGCGAGGGGGCGGGTGGCCAGCACCACGCCCGACCGCCTTTGTCTCCCCAGTGGCGATGTTTACACACCGCACCCAGGTACTCATTTGAGGCCGAGTCGACCTAGAGGAGGCCCAGGACCGGTTCAGATAATCGTCACTGGGTGTTGGCCGTGAGCGGGACTCGAACCACCGCTATATAACAAGCCGCCCAGCACTTGCACAAGAGCCGATTTCATCGCTCCATCTCCTCCGTGGACGTGAACATTTTCAGATACGTTCCATTCCATGGCAGCCACTTCTTAGCCGTCGGCCATCAACCCTTATTGCGATGTGCCACGTGCCCAAGCCCATTTACTTCTCTTAACAGTGTCAATGATGTCGTTAAAAACTGTGTATGCTCTCCAATCCACGCGTTCCTCATTCTGTCTCCCAGTGTCATGTTTTGTCAATAAAAAATGTTTCTGAACCACGTCCTAGCAGGTATTGATTGCACACCGACTAAATACTTTCAAAGTTCAGATTCATAGAAGCACTCCGTAATAATAATAATAGTTTACAGACATCAGTCCACTGCTGGATGAGGGCCTCCACGTGCCATGCATTGCCTCGGGGGTGATTTGACCGTATTCCAACATGCTGGTCACTGCAGGTTGGCGACAGCTGCCGCTGAACTTCAGTGCTCCCTGCCTTCACCAACTCGCGTTGGCCAGCGTGGTGAAGTATGGTCAAATAACGTCCAAGACCATGCCTGACGCGGGAAGGCCCTCATTCGGCATCGTATTGACAAAGGGAGGGGGGAAGGGCGAGGTGTACGACTACAGATGTTGCATTCGTCTCTTGATTCCAGGTGGAGTGCTCACTGCCACGCGCTGCCGCCAGACACGATCGCTCCGCGCCAAAGAGTGACACCAGTCGACGGTGGTCCAGAGAACGCCCTGGGATGCATGTCCACACCATTGTACAGCCCCTGTGAGTTAGATTTCGATTCAAAGCTTTCGTGACTGCAGGGATTCATCTTCTTGATTCTTTCGGTAAAGTCACGTAGAAGGGAAATAATAAAATAATAAAAATAAAACATCATAAAATATTATTTTAAATTTCGATTTAAAGCTTTCGTGACTGCAGGGATTCATCTTCTTGGTTCTTTCGGTAAAGTCACGTAGAAGGGAAATAATCAAATAATAAAAATAAAACATCATAAAATATTATTTTAAATTTCGATTTAAAGCTTTCGTGACTGCAGGGATTCATCTTCTTGATTCTTTCGGTAAAGTCACGTAGAAGGGAAATAATAAAATAATAAAAGTTAAACATCATAAGATATTATTTTAAATTTCGATTTAAAGCTGTCGTGACTGCAGGGATTCATCTTCTTGATTCTTTCGGTAAAATCACGTAGAAGGGAAATAATAAAATAATACAAATAAAACATCATAAAATATTATTTTAAATTTCGATTTAAAGCTTTCGTGACTGCAGGGATTCATCTTCTTGGTTCTTTCGGTAAAGTCGCGTAGAAGGGAAATAATAAAATAATAAAAATAAAACATCATAAAATATTATTTTAAATTTAGATTTAAAGCTTTCGTGACTGCAGGGATTCATCTTCTTGGTTCTTTCGGTAAAGTCACGTAGAAGGGAAATAATAAAATAATAAAAATAAAACATCATAAAATATTATTTTAAATTTCGATTTAAAGCTTTCGTGACTGCAGGGATTCATCTTCTTGGTTCTTTCGGTAAAGTCACGTAGAAGGGAAATAATAAAATAATAAAAATAAAACATCATAAAATATTATTTTAAATTTAGATTTAAAGCTTTCGTGACTGCAGGGATTCATCTTCTTGGTTCTTTCGGTAAAGTCACGTGACTTTACCGAAAGAACCAAGAAGATGAGCCCCTGGGAGGTTAACCTTTGTACAGCCGAGCCTTGATGTCTACAGCTCAACACTCGTCTGTTCCGATGGCAACGTGGCTTTTGTAAATTCAGTCGAGTGTGCCACGTAAAGTATCCGAGATCATTTTCTCTCCCTCCCTCTCTCTCTCTCCGCCTCTGCTCGGCGGTGATGAGCTCACCGCCGGCTCGTGTAAATCCCCAGTGGTTGTCACCACCGCGGCCAATATGTTCGCGCTGATAATTGCAGGAGTGATCGAGTGTTGTCACTCGCCACACTGAAGGTCGTGTAACTATCGCGACGGCGTCATTCGTTGTGCGTACGATTTTCGTGATAATGGTAATTGTTGTGGGGTTTTTTTTGGTACTCGTTGCAGAGCAATTGTGCGTGTCATTTATTTTTCAATTCACGGTTGTGTAATAATTGTTTGTGTGTTATTCGTTTTTTTCAAGTGATTGAGTAATCGTGAGTTTGTTGTTTTTTTGCACTGATGATTGTAAAACACTCATGACCGTGTAATTTTCATCGTGTTAAGCCGGATATTTACGTTTCTTAGTGGCGTCGTTCTGGAAAAAATTACCAGACATGCAGCAGCTGTCGAGTAATGCAAGACTCAAATAAAACAAATCCAATATTTCAACATGTAAATTATATTACATATGCATCAGTAGTATACACTAAATGCAAACAATGCTCACGATAATTGTTTTTTTACCCTCTATCTGGCAACAAAACTGACACCTTTTTACAAGGAGTCATGTTTGCATAGACCGCAATACCTGCAGTCATAATCCACACCCGAGTTGTCTCGGGTGTGGACCAATCAACTTCAAGGACAGTGCACATTATCAGAGTTATGTTCTTTTGTTTGTATTATGACTGCAGGTATTGCGGTCTATGCAAACATGACTCCTTGTAAAAAAGGTGTCAGTTTTGTTGCCAGATAAAAGGGTAAAAAACCAATTATCATATTTTTACTGGCAAATGAGGTTCCCATAGTGTAGAATACTCACGATCTCCGTAAGATTCTCGTTACATTTTAAGAGTTTTTATTCATTCAAACTCTAAATGCATTTACACTAAATTACCAAAAGTAGTGTGGGTACTCCCCACCGAATTCAAGAAGTCTGGCCAGAGTTGGAGAGTAGGACACATACCCTCCAGAGGGGCTCTCTATAGCGGCCTCTAGTGGATGCCCTTGTGCCAGCAGTGGCACATGCAGGCACTTGCAGGGTCTGTGCCTTTACCTTTGCAATTCATAATGCGCAGTACATTATTTTAGTCAACAAAACATGAAAACATCACACACTTTTTATTTATTTATTTTCACCTGATGGTACCACAGTCTCCCTTGACCCAGAACACGATTTATTCAATGTTTTATTTTGTCGAGTTAACACACTTAAGCAGGGAGCAATATACATAATCACCATTTAGAGAGAAATGTATTTATTTGTGTGGACACATTTAACATATCTGTCATCTTCTTCTCCATCAACTTTCTTTAGAATTATTTCCCAAAAATGTGAATTTGCAATGGGTTGATATTATATTCAGTTGCCTCTCTTAAATACAATGATCATCATGGGGAATTTATCGAACGTGAAAATAAAAGTGTGCAAGAATAGGACACTGGGAACTCAGTTTACACATGTTGAGATTACGATATTTTGTTTTGCTCCAATAAATGTACACAATAAGACACAAAGCCAACATTTGCAGTTTGATGATGTTATCAGTGACATTTTGCACAATGTCTGGTATATTTGGGGGGGGGGGGGTGGAGTGGTGGCACAGTGGTCAGCACACTGCAGTAGGAACTCGGTGACCTGCGTTCGATTCCTGGCCACGTTTAGCACCGGCTGTAAGTGATATCGTGGCGAGTGATACCTGAACCAATCCTGGGCCCTCCAGTCCGGCTGAGTATGGTCAAACAACCCGCACGACTGACACAGTTTGGGGAGGCCTTCATCCAGCAGCGCGTTAACAAAGCACAGTAACATGTTGCCTTTATTATTGTAATCAATTATGATCGTACATTGCATTACGATAGGACATAATAGCGAAATGT
Source organism: Lethenteron reissneri (assembly GCF_015708825.2). Lineage (NCBI taxonomy): Eukaryota > Metazoa > Chordata > Hyperoartia > Petromyzontiformes > Petromyzontidae > Lethenteron > Lethenteron reissneri. The sequence continues at coordinate 8,736,192 of NC_083805.1, forward strand.
TAGTGCTCGTGGCAACATTAATGTATGGACGTTACGTGAACATCTTTAGCCACGGAAACTGACATGGGTTGGTGATTATTGCAGGGATGCTGCCGCATGCTCATTTCGTTTCAATGTATGAAGCAGTCGTTTTAAACTCCGACTCCACCTTGTTGCTAGATGATAATGAAAAAAACAACAACACAGAGCATCGACAATTACTAAAATAGAAACGTAACTTACGCTCTCAAGTCATCACATGGACTGTTCGTGGTATTATGTATAACTTGATAAAATGTCAAATTCTGTATCGTATCATGCACAAGACAATTCAATCAAGAATGGTAAACTCAATTCCTGTACGTTCCACAACCTATGACCAAATCACCCAGGAGGTGCCCAATCTCGTCAAAGCTGAGCAGGGTCAAACATTGCTAATGCTCGTGCACAACAGGTGTTATGCTTGGTTTTTTTTCCTCCACCAACCCACACTGACCGGCGTGGCGATGTCCGGTCGTCAAATTTAACCCCCCACACGGCACGATCGGAAGCCCTCGTCCAACAGTATATTAGTTAAAGGGCCCCTACATGCACGCGTACACCGAGAGGGGGGGGGGGGTGGACAATGCTCACCTCTTGCAGCACAGCTTTCTCCAAACATCTCTCAGAGATGCCCTCGTCATGGGGCTCCCGCACAGGAACACGACGGGGGTGGTGAGCGTGTTCATGACCCGGAGGATAAAGAACGGGTGGATGGCATTGTGGCTCGCCTTGTAGCATATCTTGAAGTAGCTGCACGTGCCGCAGTGGATGATGCTCGGTGTCCACAGCGCCAGGAACATCACGGACGTGGCGATGATCAGCTGGGCCGAGCGCTTCTTTGACTCGCCCTCCGTGGCCGGCTCTTTGCCCAGCTGCCGTTTGGTGATGTAGTAGAGGCGAAGGTTGAGTGGGCCCATGATCGCGATGAGGATCAAGTTCCCGAGCAGCGAGCAGTAGGCGTGGAATATCTCCACGGAGGTGCGAGGGATCTCGGTTTTGATCACGTTGGTGACGATCGACAGAAACCACATGGAGAGGATGATGCAGATCACTTTGGTCCGAGTCATGTTTTTCGTGTAGTCGAACGGGTACTGCACGGCGTAGTACCTGTCCACCATAGCCGCCATGAGGGTCAGCAGCGAGATTCCGTGGAACATTGGGAAGAGTCCGGAGGGGTCGTAACCCCCCTGGATGCTCTCGATCACCATGAAGGTCCCGTTGTAGCACCAGCCCAGGCCGACGATCAAGTCGCTGAGCGTGATGCTCAGCGTGTAGAGGAAGTTGTTTCTTCTCAGCAGCTTCTTGGAGCTGACGATTGCCAAAACTAGAACGACGTTCCCGATGCCGATGGACGCCGAGAGAAGAATGTGAAACGCCAGTAAGATCCATTCGCCTGGCGTCTCTGCCAGGCTGGAAAGCGGAATAGCCATCGTGCTTATTGCAGCCGAGTCCGAGGTAAGAACAACGCGTGCCAACTCAACGTCCCACGAAGTGGTTTCAACTAGTTTCGATCAATGTTATTAAATAGGTTTTAAAATTCAGGCGAGAGCTGCTTAAAATAACACTGTCCATCCATTGGAGGGAAACACCATTCCCTGTTATATGAGCGGCGTGCTCTAAATTCAGCCCTAGCGGCTTGCGAAGGTAAACAGTCGGGACTCTGCAGGTAATTGTGAGCCTCTGTGGGGATTTTCGATGCATTGAAGGGGCACCTGAACAAACTATTTTTTTCATGGGTTTGGTGCGGCCACCGCTGCATGATGCACTAAATATAAATCTCCAAATTGGATGCGTGACATACATTCGAGTGAGATTCGCGCCAGCATTGTCCCAAATCAGCTCACGGTGAGCAGCGGCGGCGTGGTTGGCACGAGTCCCCGGTGCCAGGGACGAGATGGAGCCCTCTGTCCAAAATTTGCCTCTCCATTTTTGAAGCCCATGGGGCCCCTGGTGCAGCTACACTGCCCGCACACCCGCATGCGACGCAACTGTGCACAGCTGCACGTGCCTGCTTCAGAATGCTTCTCAGTGTCCCACGTACTGATGGAAACCTCGGGAAAACGAGCATCAATGCACGCACCGCAGACTTGCAATGTGCAGTCTTTTGTCAATCTGCTGCCGATGACGGCCTCTCCAAGCTATTTCGATCATAGATTGAGATTCATTGACCATACTTCACCGTTCTGGCCAGTGTGGGTTTGTGTAGTGGGAGACTATAGAGCCCAGTGAATAGGTATCGTATCAGGCTAGCAATGATTTACAACCCACAGCAATGAATGAATTGTCATGAATTTATAGTTTTTCTTATCTCGTTTTTACCATATTATTTTAATTTTGTCACGGTTTAAGTTGTTGTATCATTTATACAATCGTGTTCGTTCAGTCTGCTTACATGGTACATGAGAACTGATGTGCATATGATTGAAATAAACTGTAACTAATCAGTTCCCATGCAGGTGATATGCAGCTAATGCAGTAAAAACTTCTCCAAGCCGGACCCGACAGCGTGGCGCAAGGTGAATCCGTCCAATTAAAATTTGTCTATCCCAGGGGTCGGCAACCAAAATTTGTGTAAATTGAACTTCTTTCGCGTCGTATGTAGCTAACCATGCAAATCGGAGGTGTGGGGGAACGACACAAAAAAACTACCGTAAAATAACGAGAAGAGCATTTTTGTTTTTTTAATTCGGTTTAAAAAAACTCAAGAGCCGCAATGCACGTGAATAACGAGACGGTCCTTCATGAACGTCACGAAGAAGTCCTTCAAGAGCCGCATGCGGCTCCGCAACCGCAGGTTGCTGACCCCTGGCCTAGACAATGATGTCGAGGTGGGGGGGGGGAAATCCAAGGGGGAAAGTGGGGGGTGGTCGTGGGTGGCGATGGAGGCATTGTCCAACACCCCTCCTCCCAGAACATTGGAATTGTATTGATATTTACCATGGAAAAGACATGGAACGTTTGTTTTGTCCAATGTAGGGCCCTATTTAAAACCTGAAAATGTCAACACCCCTGGGAGGTTGCTAGATCCGCCTCTAATTGACGTCCAGAAACGAGGGGGGTGCAAGGTCACCACACATCACCAGCAGCAGCAGAGCACGTGCCAGGCTGGTACCGCTAGTAACTCCCGTGCCCTTGGGGACACGTGGCAGTCTACCACCTGCTCTGCCAGTGGCGACGTTTATTACCATCAATATATGTAAATACAAAAGCTATTACCCCTTTCGATTTAAAGCTTTCGTGACTGCAGGGATTCATCTTCTTGGTTCTTTCGGTAAAGTCACGTAGAAGGGAAGTAATAAAATAATAAAAAAATAATAAAAATAAAACATACTTCCCTTCTACGTGACTTTACCGAAAGAACCAAGAAGATTAGTACCCCTTCTTGGTTATTTCGGTAAAGTCACGTAGAAGGGAAGTAATAAAATAATAAAAATAAAACATAATAAAATAATTCTCACGACGTTTCGGCCACAACGCAAGCAGTCGTCCTCAGGTGAACGGCTGCTTGCGTTGTGCCCGAAACTTCGTGAGAATTATTTTATTATGTTTTATTTTTATTATTGTATTACTTCCCTTCTACGTGACTTTACCGAAAGAACCAAGAAGATGAATCCCTGCAGTCACGAAAGCTTTAAATCGAAATTTAAAAGTTATTACGTAATATGCTTAGGTCAGATTTCCTTTATAAAATTCACGATTTCAGTGCCACCAAAAACTGTTCACCCACCACCTATGCATGCCCTGCAAGGATTCTGTGTTGTTAAAGGTTCAACAGCAAAGTAAAACGGGCGCCAGACTCAACGACGCATGCACGATTGTGCATGGCTGCGTGATCCACCCAGCACTCAGTGTCCGTGTCACTTGATACCCTGGGTTTATCCAGTTAATACATGTTCATAAAGATCTGTGTATATATATAAAAAAATATTATTCAGGATTGTGATTACATTTACATATCGATTTCTTTTGTGTCTCGTTTTCATACCGTTGTGTGTATGTTTGCTTGATCGCACATTTTTATTTTTTGTTTGAGCCATTTGGCCAATTTGAACAATTAGCACAACATGTCCATAACTATTGGATATTCATATCTCACAAGCACGATTCAATTAATGTATAATAAACATTCGTTCTTGCTACAAATCACAGCAAACTCACATGCCTACTGGATATGCATATTATTCAAAAGGTTTGCCAAAGCTTGCACTGTGATAGTTAATTAGCAGTGCTATATACTGTGTAGATAAGAACAGTTATTCAAGATTGGGTACAAGTGAACGGTGATAACTGTTGAGATGTAGGCTTTACATTCTTCGTGCAGGGTCACGCAGAGAATCCTGCCTCAAGGTACTGGTTCATAAAACATGACGACGGGGCTGGTGAATGTGTTGAGATCGTAAGTAAAATATGTGGGGATTGCTTGCACTGTGACGAGCTTCGGAATAACATTTGAGCGGATTGTGAGACACCGCCTGCTTGGAATGTGAAATCCATTCGGCGTGGGACATTAGAAAGGGGCTCTTCATGTGCAGCACCAAGTCGGTCTGGAATGCTCTCTGCCAACTGAAGTCCGCTCAGCCGTGACAACCGGTGCTTTTAAGATCGGACTAAAACATTTTTTTTCTCTTTGGGGCTGTCCATAAATGACGTCACGCGATTTTAGACGATTTTTGACCCCCCCCCCCCCTCGTCACACGGCGTCACAAATGTCTGACCCCCCCCCAGGTGCGTGACGTCATTTATGGACGGCCCCTTTTGTTTAGTTTATTTTGATTAAAATTTGTCTCTGTGCCGTCAGTGCTTCCATCTCAGCTTAAGTTTTCTCTCTCTGAATGTCGTGCGTTGCTCCTCCTAGATTGGTGTTTGATCATGCACCACTCCAGGTGCATGACGGGAGTCTTATTTCAAAGTCATACAATGGATTGAGAGAGAAAAACATATTTCGCTGACACACCAGATGAGTTTGGCAGAAAAGTCCAACATCGTAATGTATTACTGTTTAATCTCAACAAGCTTCTCGCACGTATTAAATATCTATTTTCTGGTGTCATTCAGTGAAAAAATCCAACAACAAAAATGTTTAATAAATATATAGCACGACAAATGGAAGAATTATTAAAGCTACGTAAGATGTTCAAAACCTCGTTAAATTGTTTGATTTTGTACAGGAAAAAGTTAAATTACTGTTGAATTCATAACATGTGAAGTCCATTACCCTTCTATCTGGCAACAAAACTGACACCTTTTTGCAAGGAGTCATGTTTGCATAGACCGCAATACCTGCAGTCATAATACAAACAAAAGAACATAACTCTGATAATGTGCACATTATCAGAGTTATGTTCTTTTGTTTGTATTATGACTGCAGGTATTGCGGTCTATGCAAACATGACTCCTTGCAAAAAGGTGTCAGTTTTGTTGCCAGATAGAAGGGTAAAGAACAAATTATCATATTTTTACTGGCAAATGAGGTCCCCATAATGTGAAGTCCACATTGTGGAATTTATCATACTACTATATATTAAAAAAAAAATCGATGCGTCGAATTTCCTGGCTGGCTGCTGTATTGGGCTCCTTTCCACCCCCAACACTAACTCTGTTGTCCGTGGCTGCGGGCCATTGCCACCGAAACTCGCTGGGTAACTGGCTACACGGGATTTCTGTGGGAGTAATGAATACGGAAGAGTGACACGGTTCATAAAATTTTTCCTGAAAATTTTACATTTTTGTTTCTGTTTTTATAATTATTTCACCCGAACATTTTTTTTTTATCCTCGAGAATTTATAAAAAAACGAAACCTCACAATATATATTATCTAGGTATTTTGTTACATGATGATAAGAGTATGAAAAGGACATCTGCCTCTTATTTTCCATTGCAGAGCAACGAGTTATCTCCTCGTTATGGAGTGCCGTGGTGACAAGATGTTAACTACCTCGCCTGGTTTACAGAAAGTCGTGGTTTCGATCCTGACGCTGACGCCTGCTGTATATTAGGAGTTTGCATGTTTTCCCCGTGGTCGCGTGGATTTTTTTTCCCGGGTCCTCCGGGTTCTCTCGCCACATTTAGAAACATGCGCTTAGAGTATCTGGCTACGTTAATTTTCCACATGATAAGCCACTTATTGTTCGACTTGCATCCCACTGGGATTTTTGCACACAGCGTTGAAATACGGTGTTTTTTTCTGGAAGACTTTGCTGTTTTTTTCCAGGATGTTTCTGTTGCGCGTAGTCACTTTAAGATGTTTCTTGTTCATGTTTTTGTTTTGTTGCGGTTGCACCCGAGTCAAGAGCAGCATGACTCACAGAGTTATACCAAATAAATGAAACTGAAAACTGAAAAAAACTTCGTTGAGTTATTATTTGTGACCAGGTTGCTTCTGACAAAAGAGCCTTATAGCTCAGTGAGCCTATTAAAATAAACATTATTTTATTTTATTCGTGAGTTATTTTCCGAGAAAAATGGAAAATGAAGAGCAATCTACCTGTCTGCTGCTGCAGACAGAATAATGGAGGACAGATATTCTTTGGAGTCGTAGGAAATGAGTTCTTGCTAACACAGTTGCATATACCAACAACATCCATTAATATTGAACAACCCAGTTCAGAGAAACCAGCCCGTTCCATCGCGTATGTGACAAATACTGATACTTAACGTAAACAAAACGTAATTATTATTGTGTTTCTGCTATTTTATAGAAATTAGTAAGTTTGATTTCACATAAGTATCAAAATTAGTGATGTAAGTATAAGAGATTCTCATTGAGTTTGAATCAAAGTGAAGAGGTGCACGATTATGTATTCGCTACCCTTATGAGCCTCCGTGTGTCCTTGAAGCAGGACATTTTTTTAATTAAGCATTCAAAGTATGAGATGTATAGTATTATGATTTCAGGGAGGATTGCTATCGTAAAGCTGACATTAAAGAAGACCCCTGCTGCTTTTGATATTGCAGCTACTCGTACGAAAACGGTTTATATATATAAGAAAAACGAATACTGTACATTTAGTAAATAATGAAAAAAACCGTCATCATAACGACAAAACAATAGTATTGGTCAGAAAGACAATGAGTTTCAAACTACACACAAGGACGTGAAAACAAGCAGACAGCTTGTGAATTTCCATTTAAAGCTTTCGTGACTGCAGGGATTCATCTTCTTGGTTCTTTCGGTAAAGTCACGTAGAAGGCCGAAACGTCGTGAGAATTATTTTATTATGTTTTATTTTATTATTATTTAATTATTCATACTCCCAATTTGGTAAGACAAGCAGGGTATTTGGGGCCTGGTTAACATCGAGATGGGTAGACACCGCCGTGGCTTGCTCGGTGTTGTGTTCATGGGGCTGCGAGGTGGTCGAGAGATGGCAGTGCCGAGTGTCACCCCCTCGTTTGTGGCTTGGTGGTGTTTTCTTTAGGCGCTCTGGGTGTCCTCCCACACGAAGAAAAACACCCATTCACAAACATTTGACCAAACATCCAGGCGGTGGTGGCTTTGCACGTGGCTTGTAATCCAACATTGTGGAGAGGGGCGGGGGATCGATCACACATGTTGTGAAACTCCTTTCCCGTGTGGCGTCGAGGAAGTGCCATTCCCTGGCTCGCCAGGAGAAGGCAGTGAAGCAAAATGTGGACCCCGTCTGTTCCATCGGTGCGGGATAGAGTGTTGCCCCCTCGCACGAAGTGTGACGATGTCCTCATTGCTTGGCCGATAACACCTTCGTATATAAGTAGAGGACCACAGAGCTTGGAGGGGGAATCTTTTCCTCGCTTGCCTGTGGGTTTATCGCGGCCCTGAGTTGCTCTCCGTCTTCGAGAGCAAGCGAATGCCGTGTGCGGCGCCTCGTTACGAGTTGACATCACTGTCATCTCAATACTTCCCTCACCCAAGTCAATAGTTGCGCGTCATTTGGTTCAGGACAGCGCCTGAGTGTTGGGTACGAAGCGTGAGTGTCGTAAAAAGCGCACTGTGAACATGAGCAAGGGGGTTCACACTTCCACAGCTTTAAAGAAATGTTGACAAATACAAAAAACTCTTGAAAACAGTATGGGGAGACATTCATCCAGCAGTGAATGTGTGTAAAGGCATGAACATGTGAACAGATACAGTGGGAATAAAGACGTGTGCTTTTACGGGATCGTGAAAATATGTATGTGTGTTGAACTTCTTTCGCACCGTATGTAGCCAACCGTGCTAATCGGAGGTGTAAACTGATACGAGGGAAAGTTTTGATACAAACAATGGCGAACTGTATGAAGATACCTTTATTCTCCCGGGGATTTATACAGATCTAATTAATATATTTCATGTTTATTCACGCGTAACAAGGTCAAGTGATGTCAAAGTGATTTCCTGCTCAAGTGAGCATTGATGTATTTATGTTGAACGTCTGTCGCACCGCACGTATCCAACCGTGCTCGGGATGGACAACTTTGATGTGGCGCTCATCTCCCGTTTACAGCCCCGAAGCCAGTGGTGGAAATTACACGTTCCTGTGGCAGGGGCGAGTGTATCCATGGGGGACAATCGCGTTTGACTTTTATCTGCTGCTGGGCCGCTGAGTCAACTCCCGAGCGGGCGGGGGTGTCAACTCGCAAAACCTTCCGGTTTGGAGGCGCTCACTCTGCCGCAGCGCGTGAGTGACGGCGAGAAATCATCGTCCTCCCTGCACAATGCGCACCAAGAAGGGTTGCCGCACGGAAGCGCGCAAGGTTGTCGGCTGGCGCACGCGGCGGGATATTCTCGACGCAAGACTCTCGCAGTGCGAGTTCGTCTAAATTCCACCACATCGCCACCAGTCGCTCGTCGTTAACCACTGCGTGATAGGCCGTGCCGCCGCTGCTGCTGCTACACCCCTGGGGTAGCAATTAAGCAGAACTTGCAAACAAGCGCGTTTCTCCCTCCAGGAGCTCCTTTAGAGTCGGGTTGGCGGGCGGGCGGGGGGGATGGTGGAATCAGCGCAGTGGAAAAAAAAAACACCCTTTAATGACCACCGCGTCCGCTGCAATGATCTCCGTGTACAACCACGTGCTGGTAGTGCCTTCATCCTTGGGGATGATGCCTCGCACCGCCTCGCAGGCACGGAGCGCAGCAGCAGCAGCAGCAGGAGCGGGCGGTTGCGTCTCTCGCTGCACACACTCCCGGGCTCCGTGTTGTGCTCGGGGCGCACAGGGAGGCTCCGTTAACGAGAAATCGTCGGCGTTTTTTAGGTAAAGGCGCAGCCCTGCAATTGCCTGCCTCGCGCCGCTGCACGCGAATGCCGAACCTTGGTGCGGTTGTTTAATTCTGGTCACCCTCGTATTCAGCAGCGTCGTCGTCGGCGGCAGCTGCAGTGGCATTGATCGTTCCACTGCTGGATGAAAGCACCCCCCCCCCCCTCCTCCTCCCCTCCTACCGACACATCATCACTCACGCTCTAGCGGCGATGCAACACAATCCTGTCTCGCTCGTGCGCGTGAGTTTGTCTCATCGCTCAGTTCCTACGGCCGTTCTTGCTCTAGTTGGCCGTGAACTCATTTGGCTGCCGTTCCGTTAGCAGTCTCGTCCATCTGCTCTCATTCCCTTCTGAGCGACGCGCACTCCCGAAGACTGACTTCGGTACCTTGCCCCGGCGATATGATGTCTATAATTTTGGGTGTGTTTTTGTTTTGTTTACGTCTGACTAGTACACAGATGAATACATGGCGGCAAAAAATAGCTCTCTTCGGTGGTCGCAGTTGTGTCGCGTGTTGTACCGCATTTGATGCCAACTGAAGAAGCTCTTAGCACGCGTGGGCGAAACGTCGGACATCATGCGCGGTAGAACCCGAAAACAGAACCCCGCCCCGCAAAACCTAACAGAGCACAACAGCGAAAGGCTGCGTGGCAAGTGGCACAAAGCAACGCGTTCTTGGTCTTAGCGGGAGAGCGCAGTAATGGTCTTTGCCAGCTCCTATCTGCTGCGCGGCCTCACGGATAGTGCCCCCCCCCACCACCACCACGACGCATGCACCCCGCCGGGACCCCCCCACCGCCCCCCAGCGCCCCCCACGAAGAGCCGTGATTATTATCACCATCGCCGTGTTTGTTTACACATGGCGAGAGACACCTCCACTCCTGGGCTCGTTTGTTTTCCGATCATTATTTTACTGGCGTGTTGCCCTGCCGCTCCGTCGCCACCACGACCACGACCACCACCCACTCCCGTGTCCTCCTACTCCTCCCTTGAGAATGCGCGCGACACGAACGCGCAATCACGCACACGCGCTCCCGAGTGGGCGGATTACACCTGCCCGTGTTTATATAAAGGTGAGGAGAGACAGAGCGCAAGACGGACCTGCTGCTGGCTTTCACAGCTCCCAGACGCGCGTGCCCGCGTTTGCACGCACGCGCGCGCGCGCGCGGGTGCGTGTGTGCGTGCGTGCTTCGAGTCGTGCCTCGTGTTGCTTCCGTTCGGCGCGAATGTCCGACGTTTCGCTGCACGCGCTGGGAGCTTCCTCGGGAACTTGATTTTGAGCAGCGATAGCTCGATTGCGTTGGCGTATTTTAAGGGAGAAAAAATTCAGCGGATGCAATTGCATCTTTGCCGAGAGAAGCGTCTCCCCCTTACGCCAAGCGCGCGGAGAGAAACGTTGGACATCGCGCGCGCGGTACATTAGGAAAACGCGTCGGTCCGAGAGCCGTGCGGCACAACGGAGGGCTGCTGTGCATCAGTGGTTGGCGTCTCGTGCACCTCGCGTGTCGTGGCACCTCGATGTGGGCTCACTGACCAGGAGGGCAACGCGAACGCTGCTGTGCAAGGCGCCGGTGCAAGCTGCTTGCCGTGCGATTTCACGACGTGGGATCGTTCCCGTCTTCTTCTCTCTCTCTCTCTCTGTTGTCGGATTATGACTTCGCGTTTCTGTTTTTGGTTCATAGTTCTATTTATTTAAACACGTAGTAGGGGTTTTCGCGACCAACATCGTCCATAATACAGGTTTTTTTGGGGGTTAGATCGTGTAAATATGTAAATGTGGCGTTAAACCCGCCACCACCCGACACAGCCAATTAGTATCGGGGTTTGTCACGTAAACAGGAACATGCCAATTCGTTACTAGTACAGCACACCGGTGTGTTGGAGAGCAAAGCCACAACATTTACAATCCGAGTAGCTAGTTGTAATTACTGGCGAAACCTCGTACTCAGATTGTAAATGTTGTGGCTTTGCTCTCCAACACACCGGTGTGCTCTACTCGTAGCGAATTGGCATGTTCCTGTTTACGTGACAGACCTTAATAACTGTCTGTGTCGGGATGGTGGCGGGTTTAACGCCACATTTATATTTTTACGCGATCTAACCCAAAGAACCTGTATTGTGAAGTTTTAAGTATCTTATAATATCCGCCGCGCGAGGTGTTGTTAAGTGGACAATTCCGCGGCAACGGAATTTCAACTTGCACGCATCTCCTAGCGCAATGCAAAGCATTGTGTGTGTACTGTGTGTATGTACTGTGTGTATGTACTGTGTGTATGTTGAACTTCTTATCGCACCGTACCTCGCCAATCCGTGCTATTCGGAGGCGTGGGTTCGATTTCATAGTCGCTTAAGTGTTTCCTCCCGTCGGTTTTCGCGGTGGTGCTGTCGGTCTACAGCTCTCCGGTCGATGCGTTTTCGGGCTCGCGTGTTGGCTTGCAGCACGCGGCAGCGAAACGTCGGACGTCGTTTGCCCGGACAATGCGCGCCGTTCACTTCGAAAACACACATTCGCAGAGTCTTACGAGTCCTTGTGACACGAGGTGGGTCAGTGTCGTACATACATGCGACAGCTCCGTCGCTGCGTCTTGAAACAATGTGCCGCGCGTGATCGCAGTTGCTCGAACTGCATTTCTGTTATCGCGCAGTCGCTCGCAATTGGGTTCATCCGGCATTACAATATACGCGTCTTGTTTCAGGATCCACGTGGACAGCCCTTGTGTGAAGCCACTGCGGGATGAGGGTCTCCCTACGCTGTGCGGTTCATGGAGGGGGGGGTTACTTGATCATACTTCACCACGCTGGTCATTGCGTGTTGGTGAAGTCTCGAGGCTGGAGCGTCGTCATAGAGTTACAACAGTGGATGTGTAATATGAACAAGACTAGGTGTTACCCTTTATGGCAATAAATCAGGTGTTAATGGCTGTGTAATATATGGTAATAAAATTTGCGTTGTGGTACTGTGGTTGCCGCGGTGGCGAAATGTTAACTACCTCTCCTGATATACAGGAAGTCGTGGGTTCCATCCCAACCCTGACGCCTGTATATTTGGAAGTTACGTGTCTCTCTTTTCGAGGTTGCGTGGATTTTTATCCGGGTCCTCCGGTTTTGCCCTCCACATTTAGAAACGTGCGTTAAGAATACTTGGCTGCTATACATTTCCACATGATGAGCCACATCATTAGGCTGTCATTTGTGGCCAGGTCGCTTCTGAAAAGAACAAAACAGCTCAGTGGTCCTTATCTGCAAAAAAAAAAACTAGTTTAGTTTGGTATATATTGGCGCTGGATTTTGAATTAAATGTTATTTCGTTTTGTCATTTTGATTCATGCGTGATTTTATTCCAACTATTGTTTATATACATTTTTTGGCCTCGGATGGAACCGCAAGTGTTGGTGCTGTTATTGAAGATCCCTGCTCCAGACGACGGTGCAAAGTGTCCACGTTGCATGATATCTAGAATTCCCTGCTCTGAATGGTGGGACAAATAAGGTGGGTTAATACAGGGAGGAACAATGTTCCACACTGCCCACCAGGGATTATTTAGCTGTCTGTCTGTCTGACTGTCTGTTTGTCTGTCGTACATAATATATAATATACACAGCTATTTGATTGGTGGAGACCTTACAAACAGCTCTTTGATTGGTGGAGACCTACTGCCGGGTACGGAGAGGGGAGGTGCCTAAGGGAGGAGGGTCAGGGGAGGGGCCTAAGGAAGGGGGGAGTCAGGAGAGGGGCCTGAGGGGGGGGGGGTCAGGGGAGGGGCCTGAGGGGGGGGGGGTCAGCGGAGGGGCCTGAGGGAGGGGGGGTCAGGGGAGGGGCTTAAGGATATGGGGGGGGGGGGGGGGTGCTCAGGGGAGGGGCCTAACAGAAGGAGGGTTAGGGGAGGGGCCTAAGGGAAAGGGGGTCAGGGGAGGGGCCTAAGGGGGGAGGGGCCTAAGGGAGGGGGGGGGGCGATAGTTCAGGGGGCTGTCTGCCTGGCTACCTAAAGTCAAGTTATCTTGTATACATACAGGTAGGAACAACAGATTCCACACTGCCAACCAGGGATTATTTGTCTGTCTATCGTGCACGAATGCGCTGTCCAACCAAGTTCCTACCTGCCCACTCCGAAGGAACGTGTTTGCCAAACAAACTGGAATCTCTCTTTCATGGTTTCAGTTTTTAGTTTCATTTATTTGGTATAGCCCTGTGAGCCAATCGGCTTTTGAATCGGGTGCAACCGCAACAAAAAAAAAACATGAACAAGAAAAAATCTTAAAGTGACTACGCGCAAACAGAAAAATCCAGGAAAAAACAGCAAAAAACTTCCAGAAAAATCACCGTATACCAACGCTCCGAGTATTCGTTCTCAGATTAATCGATATTGGAGATGCCCAGACCATGTGCATTCGCCGATTGCCAATGATTTTGCGTGGCTGAGAATTACACACTGAATATAAACTAAATGATTAAATACGGAAGTCGGCATACACTCTATACCCATTAAACACGCCTGAAATCCGTATTACATCATTTATTTAACCATATATATTCTTGGTTCTTTCGGTAAAGTCACGTAGAAGGGAAATAATAAAATAATATTTTTTTATTCTAATTTTTTTTATTTCCCTTCTACGTGACTTTACCGAAAGAACCAAGAATATGAATCCCTGCAGTCACGGAAGCTTTAAATCAAAATTTAACCATATATGTTAACAAGGTCCAGCCTTTTATCAATCCACTACCCTCAAGCACGCGGTGTCGCTCATGGGGGTTGTTTAACCATAATTCACCACACTGGTCAGTGCGGGTTGGTAAAAGCGGGTGATGAACCAGGACAGGTTGCCGTGGGCTGGAATTCAACTCCGGTTGCCGAGTTTATAGCGATGTTTGCGAACCACTGCGCCACCGCTCCCCCATCTCTTTGTATATTGATAACCTGCAAAGCCAGTATAGAAAGCAATGTATACGTGGAAATGCACGAGATGTATTTGCACAGTAAATAATCCACGAGTCCCAAGACTGTTCCGGGAAAGGTCTTGCATTGGGATGTGTTTGACCAGTTCCATGATTGGGGCGTTTTGATTCGTGTTTGGTGGAAACTGGAGATCCCACCCAGAGGTAACCCCCCAAGCACACTCAGACGCCACACCAGTCAAAGGTCCACCCAAACCCGTGCTGCCCACTGTTGGCCACCTTGCAGCCCCACAGCGGCGTATGGGCGAGCTCTGTATCACAAATCTCGACGTGATCCACCGACCCTTCCCTTTGATCGCGGGCGTGCACCACCGGAATCGGACGTGTGTTTTCCAAAACTCGAGTAAAGCCCATCGAGCTAAGAAGCCCTTTGTCTGTAAAGGGCGGCAGATAAGATCGAAGCAGCCCGGCACTTGCGCAGTAAACGCCACTGCCTCTCGCGATGGGAATCGGCGATGCCAGTCGAAGGCCGCCAGCTGCCCGCGCGAGACTGGGAAGCGCCCCCGTACGCGTCGTGCAGCGGGGGATGAGTGTTCATAATCCACACTCGAGCTGGGAGAAAAGAGTCGCTTGAGACCACGATCATTTTTTGTGGTCAATCGCCCGGGGCCCCGTTACAAATGATGGCCGCCCCAGACATCCTATCGATACCGAAGGCGGGCAACCCCCCCTCCCCCCACACACAAGCCACGCTCAGCGTGACCACGGTCTGATGATGTCACCAAGCCCGGACGATTACCTCCCGTTCAGCGGCACACTTGGGAATAAAGATGATACTTTTTCCATCCCCGCCCCCTCAATACCCACGCGATAAATTCACGGCGCTCTTGCGGTGCCAGCCGCTGCCGCTCTGAAATATCACGCGGCAACCGATGACAACACATGGGACATGTCAATCCACTGCTGGATGGAGGGCCTCCCCATGACGTGTTGGTGACGGAGTTGTTTGAACAGAGCGGTGGTATTTTACTCTTTGGTTGTAGACAGCAGGGGGCAGTACAGCGAAATACAATTGTTCAACCAATCAATACGCCTCATTAGACCACTTGTGCCTGTACCAAAATATAATAATAGGGTGTTTCCCCTTTTTTCTGGCAACAAAACTGAAACCTTTTACAAGGAATCATGTGTGCATTAACCCCGAGCCCTCATTACTTTGATAAAGCATTGTCTTTGAGCTGTACGCCTTTTGGCGTCCTCTGGTCTAGCACCAATTGAGACGAGGCTCAAAAGAAAGCCGTCTCTGGTGTGGACCAATCAGTTTCAAGGACAATGCATATATTATCAGAGTATGTTTTTTGTTTGCATTTTGACCAAAAGCCTTGTGGTTAATGCAGACATGATTCCTTGTAAAAATGTTTAAGTTTTGTTTCCAGAAAAAAGGGGAAAACCCCTATTACTATAATCAATACGCCTGTTTAGCCAGGAAATTCCGAGCGAGTCTCATGAGTGGCTTTTTCAGCAGGTCTCCTGCCAAGTTTCCCCTGTCGGGTGTTGTCCTGTATTATCCCCGGCATCACTAAACTTGCAACGTGATGAAATATGGTCAAATCCCCCCCCCCCCCCCTGCCACTTCACGCGACCTGCATGCCATGGGGATGCCTTAAATCCGTTCAACCACACAGGCTCGCGAGTTCGATTAAAACAAAAACTAGTTGTTTTGTTACGGGGAATATATCAGGCCTGGATGTGACTGAAAGTATCACGTGAATCCATTCGATGCGACATGCACGAATCGAAAAACGCTTCGAGGCGCGTGTCGTGAGCCGATACTGAATCGATGGTTACAATCCTCCTTGTTTGTACAACAGCATCTGCACTTACGCAACAGCATCTGCACTTCCGTTTGTACAACAGCATCTGCATCTGTGTGTGTGTACGTGCTGCTGTTGCGTAACAGCATCTGCACTTACGCAACAGCAGCACGTACACACACACAGACGTGATAATGAACACATTTGATCCGCACGTATTTGCTGTACATACTCCTACTTTAATTACAACGCCTGTTTGTCCAGGACATCCTCACTCAGTCTCATTAGTCTTTTTTTGTCATGAGGATTCTGTGACTTTTTCGCATTGTATAATTATAACTAAGAAAATTGCTGGTATTTTTTTTTTATAAATTGGATAAGTTTGAACCATGACGCCGGCACACAAAACGGCCTACTCTTCCCAATGACATAACTGGATCTTTAACGTCCACTGTCAAGCAGACGACGCATATCTCTACGGTTAATACAGCCGCAGCATTAACCAGGGCGGCCGCTGGAGCAATGCTGCCAACGCGCCGCCGTTAGGCCACGTCACCGCTGCACGTCACAGTTGGCCCAAGAACACGTGACATAATGTTTTACCTCCTTGCGTGGAGAGGTGCAACGCTTTGAAGTTACATCGAATGACAGGAAGATGAACACGTGCATCAGAGGGCAATATGCAAGATGGAGACTTAAAATTTACCGTTAAAAAGTAATTGAGCTTGAGAAAGATATGCGCCAAGAGGGTATGATGATGATGATGGCCTGTTGCCCAGACTGACGAGTGGCAACCTAACCATGATGTATGACTGGCTGCATCTCGCTCAATAGCGATACGAATGGGGCAAGCAAAGCGTGTAAGTAGTGCGCAACATCAGTTTGAATCTATCACCTTGCGGTCCCGCTGACCAAAATACTGTATGTTCACCCAGGTCACTGAATGTTATCATTGATTTAGTACACATCATGCTACATGCAACTTATAGCACAACAACGCACAACAAATAATGTTTTATATTCATTCGTTTGCCTTCCCGTGCAACGCGTTATCGGCAAAGCTATTATAAAAAAATAACCCTTATACAGTTTACTACAAATGTTATATGTACCTGTCTATCACGTGAAACCTTCTTGCACAACCCCATCCCCCAACTCAAATCGCGACCCTTCTACGTGCTAGAAATTCATCTTCTTGGTTCTTTCGGTAAAGTCACGTAGAAGGGAAATAATAAAATAATAAAATTTCAACATAATAAAATATTTTATTGTTTTTTTTTATTATTTCCCTTCTACGTGACTTTACCGAAAGAACCAAGAAGATGAATCCCTGCAGTCACGAAAGCTTTAAATCGAAGAAAAAAAATGCTAGAAATTCACCGAAAATGAATCCGCGATCTCCAATCTCATTGGAGTCTCGGCAGCTACGCATGGCTGAGCCTGGTCAAATACGACATTTGAATTCGTAGCCACCAGGGCTTCTTGCCAGGTGTTGCAGCGGTCGGGTTACGAGGTGTGGTCGGGATGCGTCAGTGTTGGGTGTCATCCTGTAATCAAATCTCTGCATTGTCTACCAGTTACATTTCGGGTCCAAGTATTTCTGCGAACATTGCACTATTTTACATTTAACAACTGATACACCTGCACGGACCGTCACGACGTCTCCGATCCGCCGATTTACATCTGCTCCACGTGCCGAGAACTTGGTTCTGTATCTGGGGTGGCCGAGCCTTTGCATGCGCTGCGCCAAGACTACGGAATGCCCTCCCCACAAGTGGTTAGACAGGTGAACTCACTCGTCCTGTTAACATCTCGCCACGGTGGCCACAGTAGCAAAATGTAAACTACCTCGTCTAGTCTACAGGAGGTCGTGGGTTCGATCCCAACCCTGACGCCTGCTGTATAGTTGTAGTTTTCACATTCTCCCCGTGGTCGCGTGTATTTTTCTCCTGGTCCTCCGGTTTTCCCCTCCACATTTAGAAACACGCATTCATAGTATTAGGCTGATGTACATTTCAACATATGCTACTTCATTGAGATATCAATTGTGGCCACGTCGCTTCTGAAAAAGAGCTATATAGCTACGTGGACCTTACCTGTAAAATAAAAAATAAAAGTTTCATTGAATTGAATTTTCCTAACATCCCCATGCAGCAATCTCCAGATACAGCATCCACAGTCTTGGGAGCTCAGTGAGACTTTCCTGGGTCTATAAAAATAACTGAACGACCTCTGCTAGAGATGTAACACGTATTTTGTTTCAACCCACGCGTGTGTAAGGATCGACGTGTTTCATGTCCCCCCGGTTGTTGCGCCTGCCATGGTAGGGCAGTGGGCCCAGTTGCTCTCTCGTCCGTGCCCTAATCACGAGGGTGTCGTGGACTCAATATGACAATCGCGCCCCCCACGATGTCATTGGCGCTTGAAAAAAAAATGTACGTAAAAAAATGTTGATGTATTTTCATTCATATTCGCTGTCCATAATGATGTAGCCACGAGTTGGCTGCCCCAATCACTACGACGTAAAATGTATCGAATTCGCTACGATGAAACTAGAAGTGGTCGTTAGATCACAGGGGGCACGGAAATCGCTACCGCCATACCACTGATGAATTGTCGCAATTCTAAATACGGTAAGTGTTCGCATAACGCGTGTTCACACAACGGCGCCTTCGCTATAGCACGGTCCTGCCATTCGGGAATAACTTTTTACATAACGCAGAACGCGTCCGTTAAAATGCAGAACGGGCCTGTTACCACGTGGTTTCTGAGCAATCGACGACACACTGCTTCCTTGAGCTGCGCGGCGGAGTGGTATGATACAGTCGGCGGAATGACACAGCAACGTGGCGGCGTGCCCTCAGATATTTGTCCCGCAATCTCACTGCGTGTGCGTGCCAGAGGTGGGACAAAGTCATTGTTATGCAAGTCCAAGTCGAGTCTGAAGTCATCAAATTCATGACTCGAGTCTGACTCGAGTCCAAGTCACATGACTCGAGTCCACACCTCAGAGGTGGGACAAAGTCATTGTTATGCAAGTGTAGGGGTGTTAAAGAGAGGGCCCGTTATGCATGGCAGCCTATGGAAAACAAACACAGTGGGCGGGGCTACGTAAGTGCACGAGCAAGTGCCCTCTACGACGTCTGAGCCAGACACCCTGGGGGGGGCTGGTTCGAACGTTATGATCCCCCGGGGCCCCACCCCTCAGGGAGGGGTTGGGTATAAAAGGGGATGTTGAAAGGGCTCAAGGCAGTTATGTTTAAGCTAAGGGAAGAAGATTGAAGACGTCTTAGATAGAGCCCTGGACTCCCCTGGTTCGATGTCCTTTTCAGGGCCGGACAGGATTGAGCCAGCGGCGTGGTCCCGAAAGCCAGAGCCGGTGCTCTTGTAAGAGCTGGTCTGGAACTCCGGGTACCGGGCCCGACTTACCAGTGTCGGGCCAGTTAGCCTCCCCTAGCCCATTAGTGGAGGATTGGGGCTAGGACAGAGTTAGCTAGGGGTGTATCCCGAGTTATACGGGTGAGGGGGCCGATACCCCCTCGAGAGTGTATATGCCCACTGTCATATTGTGAATAAACATACGTGTGCCTCAACCTCGGCGTCAAGCGTCCTCACCGGTACTTCAACTGGTGTCAGAAGTAATTCGAACATGGACACGCGGAAAACAGCGCGGGCCAAAGTACCGCAGGAGGAAGACACTGCCGAGATCGTCGAGCCCGAGACGGCTCCACAAGACAAGGTGCAGCCGGGGCCTGACGCCTCCTTACCGGGGCATCGAAATGAAGAGGGGCCGCAGCCAGACGCGTTACGGCTGGCTCACGGGAGGCTGGCGGAGCTGCTGTATGCCGCTGCCGCCACGCTGGAGACCATCACGCGACTAGGGGCCGGTGATCCAACACGGGGCGAGGCGAGCCAACGACCAGGGCGCCTTCCCGCCATTTCGGAGCAGTCCGAATTTGAAATTCTCGCCATCGACGCTACAGCTGTTCGGGGCGTGGCCAGCCTAGACATCCACTCCGACATCGCCGTCGCTGAAGCTGCAACGTCATCACAACCGCGACAGGCGATCCCATCGGCCGCTCGCACCGACGCACAGCCGAGTGGTGGTGACATCAGCCTGCGGGAGTCTACAACGACCGCTGCGCTTCATCAGAGACTGCCCCCGCTGAAGGAGTTCATTGGCGCGGAGGGGGACTGGGCCGGTTTTCGCCGACGTTTCCTCGCCCATCAGGAGATGGCGAAATGGTCCGATGAGGAGGCTCTCTGCGCGCTGCCGGCGCTCCTCGACGGCGACGCGCTCGCCGCCCTCACATCGGCGCCGAGAGAGAAGCGGTCTACGTTACCGATGGCACTACAGCTGCTGGGCGGGGTCTATGGACCATCGGCTGAATGCCGACAGCAATTTTACGACCGCAAGCGGGGTGAGAAGGAGTCGCCCCTAGCATATCGGACGAGCCTCCTGGCGATGGCTAAGTCGGCCTTCCCTCGTATGGACGACGACGGCGTGGACGCTATGGTCACGGAGAAAATCCTCCTCCTGGCTGACGACCTTGACATCGCTGTGGTCGCGCAGGAGGACGCGGAGATGACATCGCTCCAGGCGGCAAGGCTCCTCCACGCCAACCTCCTGTCGCTCCGGCGGAAAGCCAGCAGGGCATCGGCGGGGCGTGCGGTGGCTGCAGCCACCCTTCCGACGGAGGAGCTCTACGCCGTCGATCACCGACGGCAACAGGCGACGGGAGCACGGTCGGCCCGGGACGGGTCGGGCCGTTCCGACCATCCGTCACCTCCGACGGCGCTCCCGCGGTGTTTTAACTGCGGCGTCCGGGGCCACGTCGCCTCGGGGTGCCGCTCTCCTCGTCAGCGCGGGTCGACACCTCAACGGGACGACGGGCCTCATCACAAGCTCCACCATCATAACCCGGCGAGTCGCGGCACCCCACACGTTTGGCCCACACACACGCCCGTCACGCACTCAAACACCGCAACGAGAGGGGGGCCGATATCGCGCACCATCGCACCATCACGCACCACTCCGGGTACTCATATCGAACCCGGCCAGTGGTCCGTGCTGGCCGATCGTGTGATAGCCGCATCGTCGGGGTCGTCGGCCGTTGTGGGGCACATCGACGGGGTTGAAGTGCGCATCCTGGTCGATACGGGAGCATCGGCGACCATTATTTCGGAGTTAATTTACAATATTCTCCCTGTCCGGAGCCGTCCTTTGATGCCTGTTAACGTACCATTCTATGCGGCTAACGGGGGCTCACTTGGCATCATCGGACAAATTCGTGCCCAAATTTGTATTGGGGAAATTAAATTGTCTGGGCCGATTTTTGTTTCCTCCTCGCTGGCGGTTCCGTGCCTGCTGGGGACGGACTTCCTGGCCAAAATGCCGATTAGGATATTAATCGACCAGGGATGTATTGAGCTCCCGTCGGGCAGACGTATGGCGTTTCTGCCATCACCAGTTACGACTCGGACGGCGTTCGTAGAGAGAACGGTGCGCGTCCCTCCGGGGGCGCAAATGTTGATTCCTTTGAAACTTCGGCGGCCCTTCGCTAAGGGTACCGGGGCCCAAGGGGTTCTGTTGGGGCCGTCTAGGGCCGGGGTTAGTGGACCTCATTTACTCCCAGCCCAGACCATAGTAAGAGGGGACGGTGAACCCTTCATCGAGGTCCTCAATGTGGGCTCGCAGGCGGTGGTGGTCCCACAGGGGACCGTGCTTGCTCACACAACGCCGGTGCCATGTGAGGAACCCGTCGCAAATCACGTCAGCGTTGTCCCTGCGTCGCGACCGCATTCGGACAGCGATGAAGGGTGGCTCGAGGCGCTTTGTGCGGGATCGACGGACCTGTCAGATTCAGAGCGTCAACAACTTAAAACACTACTGCGGGAATTTTCCGACGTTTTTAGTCGGAACAAATACGATTTGGGTTGTACTCACCTGCTGCGTCACCATATTGACACTGGTGACAGCGCGCCAATTCGCCAAAATCCGTTTCGGTTGAGTCCCGCCGAAAAGGACCATGTCAAATCGGCTATTGATGACATGTTGGCCGCCGACATCATTTCTCCGTCCACCAGCCCTTGGGGAGCGCCGATTGTCCTGGTTAAAAAGCAGGACGGATCGTTGCGGTTTTGCGTTGATTTCCGGCGCCTTAACAAAATTTCGGTTGCCGACGCATACCCGCTCCCTCGGATGGATGAATCGCTGGACGCCTTGGCGGGAGCGCGATTCTTTTCCACACTCGATTTACTTTCAGGATTCTGGCAGCTTCCTCTGGACGATGATTCAAAGCCTAAAACTGCTTTCCGTACACCGCACGGCCTGTTCCAATTCAACCGGTTGCCGATGGGCTTACACTCAGCGCCGGCAACTTTCCAGCGTTTGATGGAATTGGTTTTGGCTGGATTGCAATGGGAGTCGTGCCTCATTTATTTGGATGACGTTATCGTCTTTGGTAAAACTTTTGATGAACATCTCCAGAGGTTGCGGGCGGTTTTCCTAAAGATGCGGGCTGCTAATTTGAAATTCAAACCTCAAAAATGCCATTTGTTGCGCGATTCGGTGCGTTATTTGGGGCACATCGTGGGACGCTCAGGTATTGCTACCGATCCCGCCAAAACGCAGTGTGTCAGCTCCTGGCCGACTCCCACCTCGGTGGGAGAGGTCAGGAGTTTCATTGGGTTCGCGTCATATTACCGACGGTTCGTCGCTGATTTTGCGACAATTGCAAAACCCCTGCACGCTTTAACATCTAAAGGGGTTCGGTTCCACTGGGGTCAAGAGGAGGAGGCTGCTTTCTGCTCCCTTCGGGACGCCCTGGTAAAAGCTCCTCCCTTGGTTTACCCAGATTTTTCTAAGCCCTTTTTGCTCGACACCGATGCGAGCAACACGGGTATTGGGGGGGTGCTTTCCCAGGTGGTTGATGGCGTGGAACGGGTGGTCGCGTACGGTAGTCGGGTGTTGTCTCCTGCGGAGCAAAGATATTGTGTCACCCGTAGGGAACTGTTGGCAATTGTCTATTTCATCCAACAGTATCGCCCATATCTGTACGGTCGGCATTTCACCGTCCGCACAGATCATGCGGCACTACAGTATGCCCTGCGAGTTCAACAACCATCGGGACAGTTGTCTCGATGGTTGGAGGTTCTCCAGGACTTTGATTTTGAAACCACCTACCGTAAGGGCGTTCGCCATACGAATGCGGACGCTCTGTCGCGCATGCCAACCACCTCCGAATGTGCATGCCTCCTGGGGTCGGGACGTTGCAGGCCTTCAGGCGACGCATCGGTTCCGGTCTTGGCAGCCACCGACGACGACGAAACATTAGTTACTGATTCGATCGAACAACAGGGAAGAGATTCCCTGTTGGGGTTGCCCGTCACTGAATGGGGGCGCCTCCAAATGGAGGATACCTCCCTCCTCGGGTGGCGTCGTCGTGTCGGGGGTGCTGGGCGGGTGAAGGGTGATTCGGATGCATGGGAAATGGTGCAAGGTCTGCTGATGCATTGGGACGGCAAATCCCAGCGACATCGGCTGGTGGTCCCTTCTGAGTTGCGAGGCAAGGTGGTGTGGGCCGCGCATGAGCGCCTATTACACCTGGGGACCCAAAAGACTCTTGCACTGCTACAACTTGATTTTTTTTTGCCTGGTATGACGAGGGATGTTGGGGATCTATTGGGATCATGCCCTCGGTGTGCGCAACGGAAACCGCCGGCGCGGGAGTCTAACCCGCCCTTGCAATCGATCAAAGTGTCCAGAATAAATGAGCTTGTCGCGCTGGACATTTTGGGCCCATTTCCCGCCACCCCCAGGGGCAATAGGTATTTGTTGACAGGTGTCGAGTATTTTACGCGCTGGCCTATGGCCTGGCCCCTTGCCAACCAGTCGGCAGCAGCCATCGTGGAGGCCTTTGTTCAGGGATACGTCCTGGACAAAGGTGCTCCGGAGCGGCTGCTGACCGACCAGGGCAGAAATTTTTCCGGTAAATTACTCAAACAAGTCTGTGACCTCTTAGGCACAAAGAAAATTCGTACCTCCCCGTATCACCCGCAAACTGACGGAATGGTCGAGCGCCTGCATCGCACCATTACGTCAATGATGTCACAGCAGGTCTCGGACTCGCAGACTGACTGGGACCTGCATATTCAAGGGGTCTTGGCGTCATATCGGATGGCACCCCATGCAGCTACGGGATTTTCCCCCTTTTACCTCATGTACGGTCGCGAACCCGACCCGCCTGTTCGCGCCCAGCTGCAGATCCCCGACCCGCAAGGGAAAACTAAATTGGCTGACCACGTCAAATTTAATCTGGCCAAATTAACAGAGGCGCGGGATGCTGCTATGCTAAACTCGGACCTCCGTCAAAAAGCGAATGAGCGCCTCAGGCTGGGTCGGGCGCACGTGATACAGTGGAAGCCGGGGGACAAGGCATGGTTGCACTGTCCCCAAGTGCCCCTGGCTACCTCCCCTAAGCTGGCGCGGCCGTGGCGGGGCCCTGTGGAGGTGGTCGAAGTTTTGCGACCACAGTGCGTGCGCATTAAATGGGGGAAGCGGCGATGGTTCGTGCACCCCTCTAGGTTAAAACCCTTCGTTGCGGTACACAAACCCACTTCACACATGCGTGGCCAAACGTGGGGGGGGTCGACCGTCTCATTGGGTCCGTCTCCGTCGTTCTCACCTAATGCCTTGCCGGCAGTGCCACCTCCAGGTGCATCAGGACTGACGGGCTCACGCCCGACCACCCCTCCTGAGGATACCGACGGTCGCGCGGCATCGGATGAGGTCTCACTCCGGGACGGACAATTGCCACCTGACGGTCCGCCACCCGGGGTTACCCCGTGTGAGGGGCCCGCTGCAAGGACGCGCGCAAAAATGCGCAGACTGTTATGAGACCGGAAGATGTGTACATAGGTTGTGTTCATCGTGTGTTGTGTGGGTGGTGTGTTCCCTGCCCAGTGAATGTACATATGTTGGGTTCATTGTGTGTTGTGTGGGTGGTGTGTTCCCTGCCCATTGAAATGTACATACGTTGGGTTCACCTGGTGTTGTGTGTATGGTGGGTTCCCTGCAAATTGTATATAGGTTGTTTTTTTACGGAATTCGTATTTATTCAAGGGGGGGTGCGTCGGGTTGTTTTCTCTTCTTGCTGTTGCATTTTGTTGTGTTCTTGTCATTGTTGAAAAATAGTGAGGCACACGCGCGGTCAAGGTGTAAATGCACTTTTATTGTCATTTTTGTATGTTGGCAGCCGGGACGGCTGCAAGCTATGCGGGGGGGGGGGGGGGGGGGGTGATGTAGGGGTGTTAAAGAGAGGGCCCGTTATGCATGGCAGCCTATGGAAAACAAACACAGTGGGCGGGGCTACGTAAGTGCACGAGCAAGTGCCCTCTACGACGTCCGAGCCAGACACCCTGGGGGGGGCTGGTTCGAACGTTATGATCCCCCGGGGCCCCACCCCTCAGGGAGGGGTTGGGTATAAAAGGGGATGTTGAAAGGGCTCAAGGCAGTTATGTTTAAGTTAAGGGAAGAAGATTGAAGACGTCTTAGATAGAGCCCTGGACTCCCCTGGTTCGATGTCCTTTTCAGGGCCGGACAGGATTGAGCCAGCGGCGTGGTCCCGAAAGCCAGAGCCGGTGCTCTTGTAAGAGCTGGTCTGGAACTCCGGGTACCGGGCCCGACTTACCAGTGTCGGGCCAGTTAGCCTCCCCTAGCCCATTAGTGGAGGATTGGGGCTAGGACAGAGTTAGCTAGGGGTGTATCCCGAGTTATACGGGTGAGGGGGCCGATACCCCCTCGAGAGTGTATATGCCCACTGTCATATTGTGAATAAACATACGTGTGCCTCAACCTCGGCGTCAAGCGTCCTCACCGGTACTTCACAAGTCCAAGTCGAGTCTGAAGTCATCAAATTCATGACTCGAGTCTGACTCGAGTCCAAGTCACATGACTCGAGTCCACACCTCTGGTGCGTGCATTGTAACTCGCCAAACTTTATCGTTACATTATTTGTGGGAAATTGTATCTTTGCCGAACGCGTTTTTCGCTTAAAGCAAACCATCGCTGAATCAGCAGTTCCACTGCTGGATTATTTTTTTTCCGTCTGAGGGCGACCGCTTGTAATATTTTCTTTTTTTACCTACGTGACTTTACCGAAAGAACCAAAGAGTACAAAGCAGCGCTCTAAGGAACGCATCTACCGCTTTAAACGAGGACTTACTGTAACATTCACGATTGCCTCGCCCGTTTATCATTGTCTGTTAAAGATTCTCTGTTGAACATCGTGGTTATTCGTAGATTCACCTGGTGGCTCGCAGGAGTCACCTGAACCAAATACATGCAACACACGAATGCATTTTTGCATTACAAGCGTAATAATCAACATGAGTCGACGTCATATGTACACGTCACCGCAATAAACAAACCGTCCCACCACGTGCTCGGAGCACGACAATGGAATCGGGTCAAGCGGTCTCGTCACACGTGCCGTGGGCTGACGTCGATGGCAGATTGTCCACTCCCATTCACGTCCACCCTGCGTAAACACACGGAAGCCACACGACACACGCGCAATATAATTACACACACACACAATATAATTACGCACACAAGGGGGCTCTGTCTTCGGAGCTGAGCTATCTAAATATTTAGGTCACCGATTACCCCGTTGATGATCGGTTTCAATTACTCGACTCGTCGGATAACACAAAATTCACAGGCACGATTTTTGTCGGTGTTGTTGTAGCCGTTTATAATCCACATTTGGCAGAGCGTTGGGTACTTCGTCTCGTGAACTTTCACAGTGCACTGCTGCGGGCATCTCTGTTTCGGGAGTCGAAGATCATCGCAGTCGTGCATGGCGAGAGCTTCGGAGCAGAAACCCTCAAGCACGCGGCCCAAGTCGGAAAATCACACGTGGGATTTCTATAATTTCGATTTAAAGCTTCCGTGACTGCAGGGATTCATCTTCTTGGTTCTTTCGGTAAAGTCACGTAGAATGGAAATAATAAAATTTAAAAATAAAGCATAATTAAATAATCATCACGACGTTTCGGCCACAACGCCAGCATCCGTCCTCTGTCTTCTCGAGAGACCTGTTCTTCACCTGAGGACGGCTGCTTGCGTTGTGGCCGAAACGTCGTGAGAATTATTTTATTATGTTTTTTTATTTTTATTATTTTATCATTTCCCTTCTACGTGACTTTACCGAAAGGACCAAGAAGATTTCTATAATTGTTAGGCCGGGGGGGGGGGGGGGTTAACCTCTGCTCCCACGTGCATCGCCGCACGCAAAGCGAGGAGCTGGACTTGTTGATGCCGCCGTCGGCATTAGCATCAAACACTGAGCGTGGCTTGTCGGGGGGGGGGGGGGGGGGGGGGGTTCCCGCCTTCAAAACGGCACTGTCGGGGTAGCTGCCATTTTAAAGGGGCCCAATTAATTGACCACAAAAGGTAGTCGGTTATAATTTTTAGTCGAGGCATCTATTTAATTGACTGATCGTAAGAGCTCTGGGTGGCTTCAACAGAGAAACAACATTCTAAGCACGTTAAGATTGCATAATGGCCATTCCTGCGCATATAGTGAATAGCAGCTTACAGCACAATCTATTCAGCATTAAGGTTAATAACTGAATCGGTCAACATCTTGAACCTGGGATTTCTCAAACTTGTTCTAATTTCACTCCCTCTGTTTTGTGGATCGGTTTTCTCAAATGGCAATCAGACTCGGTATGAGCCATTTATGTTCGAGTTGGTTTCTATTCATTACCCAGTGGCGTCCCGCGTTTGGCACGAACCCTGGTGCGAGGAATTGGAACGAGACCCCCCCCCCGCCTCCTCTGCCTCATATCCAATTCCAGACGAGATGTGAGCGCGTATCCCGGGTGATGTAGTCATTGTCGTATCGTGGCACCTCGCGTTTTTTTGCATGCAGATGAACAACGAATTCCGGGCAACGAGTTGCTCATCGACTTTGCAGCAGAAAAGTTGTCGCGCTGTTAGTTACACGAGAAAGTAAAGAATGGGTGTATGCATCCAGTGTTGTGTTGCGATGGCCTAGGCCAGGGGTCGGCAACCTACGGCTCCGGAGCCGCATGCGGCTCTTTACGGGCTGCTTCTTGACGATGAGTACGTATGTACTCAGATGCATTGCGGCTCTTGAAATACTGAATTTTGTACCGAATTGGAAAGAAATGGCTCTTCTTGTTATTTTGGTTGCCGACCCCTGGCCTAGGCTTACTGTTTTAAAGTTCTAGATTTGAAGCTTTCGTGACTGCAAGGATTCATACTCTTAGTTCTTTTGGTAGTCACGAAAGCTTCAAATCTAGTCGTGACTTTACCGAAAGAACTAAGAGTATGTTTTAAAGTTGTTTTGCGTGGAAAACAAGCACACAGCGTTGCATGTGGACTACTGTATAGCTGCTGATATTAGAACTTTGGTAATTGAGTTTTTATTTTATTTTGCATTTGTGTCAGGAAATAAGAGACAAAAATGACCCGATATTTTTGCAAGACGGACGATGCAATTATAGTAAACACCTTCCCCATCGCACCAACCCCTAGGCAGCAAGTATCAGTGAAGATGACGCTGGTGATGATGATGATGATGCTGCTGGTGATGATGGTGATGCTGCTGGTGATGATGATGACGGCGCTGCTGGTGATGATGATGACGGTGCTGCTGGTGATGATGATGACGGTGCTGCTGGTGATGATGGTGACGGTGCTGCTGGTGATGATGGTGACGGTGCTGCTGGTGATGATGGTGACGGTGCTGCTGGTGATGATGGTGACGGTGCTGCTGGTGATGATGGTGACGGTGCTGCTGGTGATGATGATGATGCTATTGATGATGACAGTCGGTGGTCTAACCGAGCATTGGCTTTGCACCACCGCGGTAGCAGACTTGAGATGGACTTTCTTAGCGCGTTGCTGCAGGCGATGTTGATAGCTGGCGTGGTGACGGATGTGAGAGTCCAGAGGATGGTGATGGGGTTGAGGCCGTAGTTGGGGAAACGCGGGCAGAGATTGAACATCAAGCACACCACCAAATACATGTACGATGGGCTCCACAGTACCATGGCCACCATGGCCACTGCGATGACCGAATACGGGCTCGGGGCGCCCGTGTCTCGTTCGTTGGGCTGACTGCTCGCGCGCTTGGCGTGGCTTCTGGCGATCAGGCATAGCTTTACGTTCATGCCGCCCATTATCACGAACATGGCGATGTTGGCCAGCAGCGTCGAGATGGACAGGTAGGCGGCGGATGAGCTCTTGGGGCCGGCGTTGAGCAACAGGATGGGCACGACGGGCAAGAGCCAACACAGCGATACGACGACGAGCGTCTTGCACTGGGTCACCCTTTGCACGTAGCTGAAGGGCGACTTGATCGCGTAGTAGCGGTCGAGTTGGGAGAAGAGCACGCACAAGCAAGAGACGCCGACGAACGACGGCTGGATGAAGCACGTGTCGAGTTTGCCCGACGCGTCGTCGACGTCGAAGATGCCGGCGTAGAACCAGGACGCGCCGCAGCAAAGGTCACTCGTGCACGTGCTGAGCACGTACACGAAACGGTTCTGTTTGAGTGGAAGCCGCGCTTTGATCAGAGCCGCTATGCCCAATGCATTGAGAACGGTGGCCGAGGTCGCGATGGAAATGTGCAAGAGCAGCAAGAAGACGTACCCGGCGGTGTTCAGCGGCGCGAAGAGCTGCTTGGTGACCATTGCTGCAAATTGGTAGCGGCGGAGCGGCAGCGAAGGGAACGAGATGGAGATGGAGCGATGAAGTCAGCTGGAGCGAGAATGTCTGGACGGGGGGGGGGGGGGGTTAGGTGGATTGTTACATCGCAGGAGGATCGTGAGAGACGGCGGCTGCTTCGGGGAAGACTTCATCCAACGGTGGAATTGACCGAGGCCAATGATGTTGAACGGTTCAGGTCTCTTCATGAGTAACGCGTCTTATACTGTGCGTGCATATATAAGGAGAGAGAGAGAGAGCTGTGCTTCTGAAAGCGAGCCATTCAGATGGTCGATAGTCCCACAGGTGACTATTAAACGCACA
Source organism: Lethenteron reissneri (assembly GCF_015708825.2). Classification (NCBI taxonomy): domain Eukaryota; kingdom Metazoa; phylum Chordata; class Hyperoartia; order Petromyzontiformes; family Petromyzontidae; genus Lethenteron; species Lethenteron reissneri. The sequence goes on from NC_083805.1 coordinate 8,766,204, forward strand.
GCGTGAGTCGTTAAGGCAATTAGTGATGCACCTAGCGTCGTGCTTAATTAAACGAGCCCGTCCCGTTAATTTACTACTCATATAATGAATTAATTAATCTCGCTTTGCCAAACGAGGCGCAAGGAATTGAATCAACACGCGGGTGCCCATTGCGGGATTGGGGAATCGTGGGTGGTGTATACATGGCCGTGGGTGGTCAAGGTGCAATGTCTTGGAATTGATTTCCATAATTGGTTGTTGCACAAATTAGCAAGCGACAGAGAGCCGTTTTATTATAACCGCGACGACCGCACAAATCGACAGCCTTAAATATAAACGGTCACAAATGATGACGTGGTGAAAACATTAATTGGCTGCTTAAACGTTGCTCCTAATGCACGCGTGTTTAGTGAAATTAGTAGCGTCGTTTGTCGCGTTTGTTTTCCACTCGGCGCGCGGCTCTCTCCCAGGTGGACACTTAAATTTGAGTTCGTCTTAATCAATCTTGATTTGAAGCTTTCGTGACTGCAGGAATCCATACCTGCGTGACTTTACTGAAAGAACCAAAGAGTATGGATTCGTCTTCGTATTTGCTGATGTTGATGTAGAACAAGAACAACAACAACTATCATTTTACATTGAGGTAGTTGAGCCAGATGATTGCCTCGGAAGCAACGGAGTGTATCGATGTCGCTGTGACGATGCCTCCACGGTATCCGTGAATCAGGCAATTGAGTCGTTCAGAATCAGAACATGTATTTATACTGGAGGAATCCGATGAGCTATAAAGCTCTTCATCACAGATGTCCAGGAGGGTCGATTCTGGAGGACCACAGTCGCCGCACACTGACAGGAGAGTTTTTAATTTCCATCTGTGCATCAGGTATCCGCATCTGCTGCCATGGTGTGTGCAGTGGATGCGGTTTAAGTTTGCACCCATAAGCTTCGCGTAAGCCAGTGAGTGGATCTTCTGCCCTCGGGTCTTGTTTTATGAACGCCATGGCTAAAATCATTCGAATTGCGGCCACACCTCGTCTGATTGTGCAAGGTAAGCAAGACTTGAACCTGAATAGTGCTTGGATGGCTGACGACTTTGTGCTGAAGGGGCCCAAAGTGAGCTCCCCCCCCCCCCCGATATGGGGATAAAAGGTTAAGGTCTAAACAAATTGTCGACTCCCCAAAATGTTCTTCACCCCCCCCCCCCCAAATAAATGTATTTTGTAGGCATATATGCCTACACACCCTACAGACAGCAGAGTCAGTAGTATCTGCACACATGGGGGCTGAGGGCATCAGTGGGGGCGACGCGCAAAGCGCTGAGAAGGGCAGGAGGGCTTATCAAAAAATTGGAAGTGATAACATTCTTCTTGGTTCTTTCGGTAAAGTCACGTAGAATGGAAATAATAAAATAAAACATAATTAAATAATTCTCACGACGTTTCGGCCACAACGCAAGCAGCCGTCCTCAGGTGAAGAACAGATCTGTCAGAAAGACAGGTCTGTCAGAAAGACAGCTGTCTTTCTTCACCTGAGGACGGCTGCTTGCGTTGTGGCCGAAACGTCGTGAGAATTATTTTATTATGTTTTATTTTTATTATTTTATTATTTCCATTCTACGTGACTTTACCGAAAGAACCAAGAAGATGAATCCCTGCAGTGACGAAAGTTTTAAATCGAGTGATAACATTGTGAGCAGAAGGCAGTACAGAAGAGTATATTGCTGGGTGACAGTATCACGCCAACGTGCATACTCATATAACGAACCCGGCTCTGGTCAGTGTGGTGAAATATGGTCAAGTCACCCCGAAACGCCTTTCATATAGATGAAAGAATTGTATTACTTTGTTGCTACCGGACACAAGTTTGTTAAACACTTCCAGAACGCCGTGGTGTTGGTGGGCTGTGTAAAGTATCAGAATCTTTACTTAGACTGCAGAAGGAATCCGATGAGATATGAAGCTTTTTTGTTTATTTGTTTACAGATGCCCAGTATGGGCGTGTCGACAAGTCACAACAAACAATTCCAACAACACGATAGGAGTGAAAAATAGAGAGAGAAAAAAGTAAGCAAGTCATAAAATGTGAATAAATGATTCCTTCATTAATTTTATAAGTCCGATTAATCAAGCTTGGGCAAGGCAGCACAAACAAGAACACGATAGCCCCAGACCACACCAAGGTAAACACACAGTCACTCAATAAAATATACATATTATAAGGTCGACGTATTATCTGCTTCTTTAAATAATTTCTTACGTTCCAGTGCGACTTATAATCTGGAATGTGTGTATGTTGGCACAGTAGGGGCCACAGGTGGTGCATCGTCCGCCACTCATCTCGCTCAGTCGACACATGGCACCTGCTGGGTCTGTCCCGTGACCTCCTGACACTTCACGTGGCCTCAACGTGCACCTAGCCTGGCACAAAGAGCCGTGGTGACGTCACCGCCACTTAGTGGCGAATGGCGGTTGTTGTTGTATATCAAGAGTAAGATTTGCATCACTTTATTGAGAGAGAGAGAAAAACAATCTTTATTGGTGCGTCTTATAATCCGGTAATTCGTCATCGTGAAATATCTACGACACCGGTGACTTCATTCATCCGATGCGAGTGACGTCACCGCCAGATGAATGCGGGGGGGGGCGGGGCGTGTTTAAATAAATAACTCACGACCTACGATTTACATTTCCCAACACGGATAGTCGCGCAGCCCCCCCCCCCCCCCACCATATTGACCAATCAGCGAACGTTCGCCGCAACGCTCCAGCCAACCGCCGCGCAACTCGTCTCGCGCCACGGGCGACCAATCGGCGCGGGTCCCCGCACCGGTCTATGTTAGGGAATTGAAAGCCCCCCCCACTTACCCCCCCCCGCGTGGTGCCGCGTCGCTTCCTGGATACAGCGGCCGGCTGATTTCTCTCTTCTCGGGATTAATTCGCGCTCAGCGACGACGACGACGACGACCACGCAGTTTCGACCATCGAAGTAACTTTATTTCGCCTGGAACGGTGAGTGCGAGCGGTGGAGTCGAGCGAGCGGAGACGGGGGAGGGGGGTTTGACGCGCGGCCCACCTCTAGATCGACTCGGCCTTTAAAAAAATGTTTTTTTTTTGTTTTCTCTGCACTGTACCGGGCGCCCTTGCGGGGTTTTTTGTTTCGGTTTAAGTCGTCGAGGTCGCCCGCTGGATTGTGAGACAAAGGCGGCCCTGGGTTCGTGGTGCTCAATCACACGTGTGTGTGTGTGTGTGTCCTGGCAGCCCCTAGGGGAGCGGTCGTGTAGGGGCTAGCGTCACGAACACCCGGTGACGATTATCTCAACCGGTGTCCTGGGCCTCCCCTAGGTCGACTCCGCCTCAAATGAGTACCCGGTGCGATGTTGTGAGCATCGCCACTAGGGAGACAAAGGCGGCCGGGCGTGGTTCCGGCCAAGCCGCGTCCCAACTTCTTCTGCGCCGTTATCGGTCTTAATAGGTGCTCGCTAACATCATTTTAACCAACATGTTTAAAGCCTGTATGCGAGATCTTAGTCTGTTATGTTTTCTTTGTCCCGAGTGTGTCTTTGTACAGTATTCATGGTCATTGTTTGTGCGTGACCCGATGAGTTTGAAAGACTTGAGGTGGCATCAAGGTGCACCTAGCCTGGCACGGTCGCCACGGTACCACCAACCCCCACTTAATTGGGGAAAAAGATATCGTCAAACTAATCTTGTTCTTCAACATTGCGGGTTTGCCGAAAAACCACGTCAGTGGTCGTGGTTTTATCTACGTGCCAAAGTTCTTATATCGGCTCTGTCGGATGGTGGAGGGTTATGGTTAATAACACTGGTCAACACACTTTTTCTGGCATAAGGTATTCCAACGGTTTGAAGGTAATTTTGGGGTGCTGCTTCCAAATCTGGCATCACTTTTTGTCTATCACATCAGGTTTTTGAGATATCAAATATTGCATTTTCAATAAAAACTGCAGAAGAAAAATATTAAATAAATGTGGATATCTACATAAAATTATATTATAAACACACTATCCTAAAAATACAGCACCATATTTTAACACTAAAGCAGTCACTGACTCGCAACAACTTGCAATCATAAGTGACAGAGTTAATTTCGGGTAAAATCAATGAAAATGGGGTTTGCCGATAGCATAATCTGAGATCCGATTTGGAATCAGCACCCTGAAATCAGCTGCAAAAGTCCAGGCCAGAAAAAAAATTGTTGACCAGTGTAATTATTGACATGACACCTACACGATCTTCCCCCAAAGAAACCACGAATCGTGTGCGTGTTAGTTGTGCAGCGGCTCGTGCAAAGTTCTATTAACCTTGTGGGGGGGAGGTGGGGATGTGGGTTCCGATTTATATCTGAAACTCGACCTTGTAACTTGGGCAAAAAGCGGACGAAGGCGGGTCGGGGTCCAGGTGCTGCCCGCGAGGCCACGTGATCGGTAACAACAGCACCGGTCCGCGTTGTCAAATAATACAATTAATACGACGATGGGGCCGAAAAGTGAGAACCCCAAGTAGAACTTCACGTACTCCTGAAGCCCTCCGTCCTGGCTAGCGGACGTAGGCATCGGCATTCGGTCCCCTGGGACGTGTGTGACACGTTGCTTCCGTGTCATCCCGTGACCACCGCAATAGTCGTGCAAATGTTGCAGGTAAAACGATTATGGCGCAATGCCATCGAGGACTGCGTGCAGGATGTGTTGACGTTGTGCAAAGGGGGGGGGGGGGGTGTACCTTGTACAGCTGTTTTGTTGAAATCTCGGATGTGTGGTGACGTGCTTGCGATGCGGTTTTTGTTTTGCTAAGTTTAGCATCGTGTGTCAACCGTGGGTGGAATTCTTTTGTTTATATTTTTACATTTCTGCACACACTTTTGTTACTAAGCGGACACAACACATTTCGTGGTTGCTTCCGTCTTCACACACTTGACTCAACACTCACTATATTTACATTGCATCATTCCGGACACCTGTCCAACTTTTGTTACTCCTGAAGTCAACTGAATGGCTCAAGGCTACTCGACTGTGTTTTATTATTATGGACATTGTCTGTGCTGATCACGTGCGCACGTTAAATATAGCATCATGCTGGGAATTGGTACATCTGTTTTTAATTGCGGTGTTATCGTTTCCACAGGCTTTACCGGTGGACATCCAGTAAGACAAAATGAGCGTGAATTCTGCCAGGAATTTCATTCCGCCTGTGAGCAGGGATCGAATCATATCCAAGATGCCCAAGGTATGTGCAACGTGAAAAGGCGGCTTTTCAGTGAAGTAGTACACATTTTGAGTGTAAAATGAACTAGATTTGAAGCTTTCGTGACTGCAAGGATTCATACTCTTAGTTCTTTCGGTAAAGTCACGGCTTAATCGTATTTAATTAATTTACCCAGCCAGCAGCATAACAAAAGGCGGCTTAATCCTAGCTGGCTTATCTACATATGCCATCTACATTACAAAGGCTCAATTCCAGCAGCAGTACTGACCATCTCACAACTCCTCCTCTCCCGCGGCCCTTCCTGGCTCCTTAACCAGTATATAAGGTCGTACCTCTTGGGACTTCTCTCCACTTGATATAGATTTTTTGCTGTGACAGTTTCACCTGAAGACGGAAGCTTGTGTTGCCTCCGAAACGTCGTGATTTTATTGTTTTTATTTTTTATTAATTTTAATTTCATTTTTTACCTACGTGACTTTACCGAAAGAACTAAGAGTATGTAAAATGAACTGTCTTCAATCTACAATACATTCAGGTCCATTTCGTATAATTCAATGTTCACGTCCAATATCTTCTGAGCAGTGTTAATGTGGATATATCGCTCAACACATTCATCGATAACGCTGTGGACTTAAAATGAAAAAGATTTAATAGGTGACGTTTTGGGAAATGGCCCTTCATAGCACATAAAGGCAAGAGAGATGGAGTGGATAATAAGAGTTGGAGCCTGCACTTTACACCACGGGGCTAATGAGAATCGATGAGCCCCCAAGGTTTCAAGTGCAGTCTCTTAACTCTTATTATATCCACTCTGTCAAGCGGCCTCTTTGTTCTATGAAGAAGGACCATTGCCCGTAATGTCGCCTATTATATATATTTTTCATCTTAAGGCCACAGGTTTATTGACAAATGTGTTGTTGTTTTGTTTTAATTATTCTTGGGCACCCACTGCCAATGTAGCATCAATTAATTTGTATCTAGTATTTGCTGTATATTCTCTTACCGAATAATAGTTAATTTAACACATCTGGCTTCTGTAGTCGTGATTATGCAGTTTTCGGCAACACTGCACTGTGAACCCAGCAACCTGATTTTGATTCCTAGCAAAGGCTAACTAATATCAGCACGTGATAGATTAACACTTCCCCATTCCGAGACATCTACAAGTTGCAAGGTGGGTCCCACTGAATCTCGGAAAACACAAGTGGTTAGCAGTAATTTGTTTTAGAAGCATAGCGCCGTTGTTTTAAAGACATTGTACTGAACGCAGAGAACTGTAGCGACACGACCGCACTCTATGATAGCTGGCACCAAATTGTGCCACACTTCCTCTCGCATGGCCTTGTGGGAGCCTCGGTACGTATTCCGACCTAAAGACGTACCGATAAAGTTATTAAATTTCAGTACGATGACGTACACGCACGTCATCGAAATGGCAAAGGGTTAAAAGTCCCTGGACACCCCTTCCCCCTCCCGGCACTGACGAACATGAAGCCGGCACTAACCAGACCAGCATGGGGATGGATGTTCAACAACCCCCAATTGACCAAAACAAATCTTGAGGAGGTTGATTGACAAATGGCTGTAAATATGATTACTTTTTGACCTTGTGTGTGCTGTGCATTAATGTCTGTGATCATTTTTTCGTACAATTGCAGTGCTACACAGAGGATGCCTGCATTACCTCAAATCCGCAGTTCCATGCCAAGGTGAAAACTGCCTGCCAGGAGCACAGGACTGGCACAGTTGGGTGAGCCAAGCGCACAGGGAGAGCAGACTCGTGATCTCATATTCGTCTCAACGTATATTCGGTTAGACAATGTAATGCAGATGTAAGCACTTCGGAGCAAGTCAAGTGTGCTTATGTAAATGTGTGCTTGTATCAGAAGCTTCCCTTTGCTTCCCTTCCCACTAGTGTATGGTAATGTAAGGATGTGTTGCTTATAAGAAAACAATGCTTATATGAATCTTGATTTGGAGCTTTCGTGACTGCAGGAATCCATACTCTTTGGTTCTTTCGGTAAAGTCACGTAGGTATAAAAAATGACTTTACCGAAAGAACCAAAGAGTAATGCTTATATTAGGTGTGCATATATCTGCCTTCCACTGTACAATACAATTTGGATTTATGTAGCGTGCATCTCAAAATGTTGTACAGTTACCGTACAGTTATTTATTTGCGTACAGTTGTGCTATGTGTACTCTATTTTCATAATTTAACATCTACAGTAACTGAATGGGGGGGGGGGGGGAAATACATGCATCTAAAAAAATATAACATTCTTGCGTGTCAAATAAGACTCGCACTGTTATGCAGTTACCTCGTCTTAACTGCTGTCCAGATTAAATTCTGGTGAGCTCGTGGCCATCATACCAAGGCTGCGTGTGCGCACAAGAATGAGGATGTCTTGGCATGCAACGTGGCCAGAGATTCTTGTTTCACTGTTGAAAATACACTTTTTTTCCCCATATCAGCATTCCTGCTCCGAGAGTGACGTGTTTGTGAAATATGGTATCAGTTTGTGCAAGCCTCCCTTTCAAGTTATCAACATTCCTTGGAGTTAAACGAGCAGCTGCTTTGGTTTTGCATTAAACACGTGGTGCCCTGCGCTCCAAAGCATTTTGTCTGAAAGGACGTTAAATTAATTATGTAGTTTAATGTTGTACATCAACATAAGTAGTCGGGTGAAGCATTTTTAGAAGTTTGCTTGTGGACTGATGATACTTCTATAAATAAGGAAATCACTGCTGTACTCTCTAAAAGTCTACGTTCTTACAGCAATATTTTTTTCTCTGACATTAATGCAAACCAGATGTTCCGCATTGCCAGCCAGGGGCATGGCCCCTTGCTGGCTTTAGCAGCAGGGAGTCTTGCATCACCATGAGCAACGGGTTGGGGGTAGGGAGGGGACTTCTACTCCTTTGACGTTCTACTTCGGCAGTTTGAGATGTTATTACAATTTCGATGTTCTAAAATGTCTCATGGACATTGGGCGCGTAACCCGCACTTTTATGGAGTGACACCAAAGGTTTGAGGAACGTTTGAATAAAAGTGTCACTGCCTTTTACCTAATCACCTCATCTGCAACCGATCCTAGTCACCTGAAAGACTTAGAAGTTAGGCGTAACAAGTATAACCCGTAAAAACAAAGTTTTTTCACTATAAATCCTTTATATGCGTGGCGGCTAGAGTCCTCTCGTCCTCTGGCTTGAAATGGCTGCCACCTATGGGTCAGATGATTGCATTGCACCATTAAGCAATTGGTAATTAAATATAATATTTTTGCGTGGAAAATGTCAGCTCGATTGGATCACGGGAAGTGGGTTAAAAAACGACCGAAAGATTTGCACGGTCCTAAGCAAGCAAGCGAACTTAATATAAAGGAATTAAAAAGGGCCTGGGTCTTGCCAGGTGTTGTAGGTCTGTGGGCTGCAAGAGGTGTGACCAGGAGATGGCGGTGTTGAGCATCACCTTGCTTCTGTATACAATATATACATAGTCTCCAGGTGAAAGTCAAACACTCTTTAACGGTGTTCGCCAAACTTCCCAATGCAGGACCCGCTTGAAAAATAATGTTGAGACTTAAGTGAGGCTTCCCTGGGTTAACTGGTATTATTTGTCGGTGTGTTCATTTGTTTGACTGGTATTTTAAATGGATTCCCATCTTTGTCTGTAGTCTGCATGAATGAACTGTTTTGAATAATGCAGCGGTCCCCAACCTTTTTGGCACCAGGGACCGGTTTCGTCGAGGACATTTTTTTCACGGACTGGGGGGGGGGGGGGTCATCATTGGGTCTTTCCCCTTTTTCAAAGAAGCTCTCCAGCGACGTTTGTTTTTTACTCATTTTGGCTAGGGGTTAGAGCTTGTGGGCTTACCAAAACTATGACTGAGACATGTGCGCAGTGCGGGAAAGAGGCGCGGATGGAAGTGGTAAATAAAATAATGGGGCGAGCCACACGCGGACTCACCGCTCACCTCCTGCTGTGCGGCCCGGTTCCTAACAGTTTGGAGACCCCTGGAATAATGCCTCTGAGCTGGGCAGTACAGTGCATGTCAGTGGAAAAGGACACTTGTTTTTATTTGCCATGTGGGCAGATTTTAAAGCCACAGCAGATGTCTGCAAACATGCACTGTGTACCATGAATCATTGTGGTCCCTGTTATGTAAAAAGCAGGAAGTTTGTTTTTAAAAAACATAACATATTTATATGTCCAACCCTTTTTCAATCCACTGCTTGATGAGGACCCCCCACCAAGCCTTGGGAGTTTAATTGACCCGGATTCGTATCGCTGATCATTGTGGGTTCGTGAAAGTCGATACAACAATGGATTTCTATGCATCCTACCACTTAGTTCCGCCAGCCTATAACACCTGATGTTATGCATGGTGCTCGTCCCTTTGTAAACACCATCGACGCTCAAACGTGCTTATTTTCCAAATCTGATGAGATCCAGCACATTATGTAGCAATTGGTCATATGCATGATGTCTATTAAATTTTCACGAAGTAATTTTGCCAAGTATAAGCCGCTGCTGTGATCTGTACGTTACAGGTTGAAGATCTCCAAGGTGGTCGTTGTAGGTGATCTGGCAGTTGGCAAGACGTGTCTGATAAACAGGTACATTTTAATTACAAATTAAACATCATTGTTTGCTCGCATACTTTTCACGTTCTTTTGAAATCCTTCATAGGGCCATGTGATACTCGTTTAGTTAGTGGAGTTAATTTGCTTAAAACGCATTTACTTTACGTAAGTCGTCACTTTTGATTGTTTTAACTATAACGCTGAAATCTAAAATTAATAAGGGCCTTCAGTTGAAATAGTTTGGAGTTGAACTTGCACGTTTTACGTATGACATTTTGCACCGTATTACTTTTCCCTTTCCTGGCAGGTATTATATTTATCAACGTTGTCGATCGTGGCCGTGTTCTCTGACACTCGCCATTATCTTCTTGGTTCTTTCGGTAAAGTCACGTAGAATGGAAATAATAAAATAATAAAAAGAAAACATAATAAAATAATTCTCACGACGTTTCGGCCACAACGCAAGCAGCCGTCCTCAGGTGAAGAACAGGTCTGTCGAGAAGACAGTCTGAATGAGGTCTGTCTTCTCGACAGACCTGTTCTTCACCTGAGGACGGCTGCTTGCGTTGTGGCCGAAACGTCGTGAGAATTATTTTATTATGTTTCATTTTTATTATTTTATTATTTCCATTCTACGTGACTTTACCGAAAGAACCAAGAAGATGAATCCCTGCAGTCACGAAAGCTTTAAATCGAAACTCGGCATTATGTCGCCCCATGCTTTAAAAATTCTTGTTGCGCTGGTTCTGTAATCTTGCAGGTTTTGTAAGGACACATTTGACAGAGACTACAAAGCCACCATTGGTGTGGACTTTGAAGTTGAGAGGTTTGAGATCTGTGGCGTTCCCTTCAGTCTACAGATGTAAGTCGGTGCCCTGGGAGTGAGAAATTTACTCATTTAGGTTTATGAAGTCCGTTAATAATTACCTTGCACCTTCATAAGACTTTGCCTTAGGCAGTCATGTTTTATAATCATGGATTTACGTAATGATTTTGTTTGAACATGCCCTTGTACTGTACGTGTGAAACTGCACATTTAATTTGAATACTTCCTTAACAATTACCGCAGTGGCATGTATATGTATATACCGATGTATTCCAATACATTTTATAGGGATGCTGCGTTTTGTGCAATGGTTAGAACATGAATCTTGCAATCCAGAGGTCACCAGTCCGATCACCTTGGTCAAACAATGGTGCAATATTCATAAAATCCCCTTGCCTGTGTCCAGCCAGCAGTATAAATGGGTACACTTCAGTTGGTCCATTGGTGGTTCACATGTGGTGGGGTAAAGTGCGTGTCCACCCACCTCTTCGAGTTGTCTAGACAGCTTGGAAGAGTAGGCCAAATAACCTTTTGGAGGGGCACTCTAGAACTCCCTCTTGATAGATTCTCGTCAGATGTGGCATCATTAAGCAATTGTGGGGCTATACACGTGTAATGCGGGCGTAAATGGGCGGGGCGGATATGACGATCCGAGAGGGAGGAGTCAGGGTCACGAGGGGGAGAAGTTATAGCGGGGAGACAGGAAGCCATCTGGGTCAGTCGGGGGAGTGAAGGGTGGTGAACACGTTGGGTGGTCGCCGTGCCTCAGCCTGGTGGCTGAGGGGCTCATGGCGGCGCCAGCCAGCGGGGTGGAAGAGAGAGTGGAGGATTGAGGTTGGAGATGGCGAGATAGCCACAGAGGCCACGAAGGGCTGAGGTAGGAGATGGCGAGATAGCCACAGAGGCCACGAAGGGCTGAGGTAGGAGATGGCGAGATAGCCACAGAGGCCACGAAGGGCTGACGTTGGGAGGTGGCGAGATCGCCACGCACGGAGGAACAGGGAGCAGCGATGGAGCTGCTGTGAGAGCAGCCAGAGGGCTGCACCAAGAGCCTGCAGCGGAGCTGCAGGAGCGCGGAAGGCTACGGGAGCGAAGGCAGATGTGGAGCTGCCAGGCAGAGAGTCTCAGGAGGAGTGCCGTGAGGGAAGGAGAACGCGAACCCCAAATAAAGGACACGGAGTCAGAGAGAAGCGTCTGAGTCCTTTATTACACTGGTGTCAGAAGTGAAACGGCATCTCAAAACAACTGAGAAAAAAAAAAAAAAAGAATATTCCTGCGCCATCATCTGCTACATCATCAGACGACGACGACCTTCCTCAGACGGTGGACCTGCCTGCGATGGAAGAGGAGATCCGTGCTGGAACGAGTACGGGTCCGGGTGAGCAAGGTGTCGCCGCGTTGGTGGACCTGTCTGTGCCGGAGGATGCCAACTTACGATGGAGACAGATGGCGGCGCAGATGGAGACCTTGAAAATCGTGCTGGCGCAACTGTGTGAGTTCACCACGCCGAGGACGGCGTCGGGGAGGCCCGGTGGTGATCCGCAGGCCTCCGCCTTTCCTGCGCTGCCAGCGCCATCTGCCACGTGGCACGAAGACGCCATCTTGGGCGTGGCAGGGGAGAAAAGGCGGGAAGCCGCCATCTTGTCTTCACCGCGGTGGGGAGACGCCGCCATTCAACATCGCGGCGGTGACGCAGCTTTGCGCTGCCATCTGGAGGTGCCTCGGGGAGAGCAGCCTGCAGTGAGCTGCTGCGCGAGGACGAGCTGCGAGGAGAGGAGGACGATGCTGCGGCTGCTGGGGCGGGAGCTTCCCGTCCTGGCTCGGGTGCGTGACAACGGAGCAGTCAAGTCGCCGAACGAGTTCTGCGAGGCGTCTCAAGTTGCCACCCTGCCGTCCTCTTCTTGCTGCAGCCCCGGGCGAGTCGTAACGATACGCACCCGGCCTTAACACACACCTCACCCATCTTTCGAGGGCCGGGGGGCTATTTTGGGTTTCTCTTATGACTCGATTGTGCGGAGCGCGGTTCGGACTGTGTGTGTGTAATAACGATGAACGCGCTATCTGCTTGTTGCTTGGTGTCAATATAAGTGTGTGCGTGTGTTGAGAATGGACGGAGAGTCTGCTGTGTTGCTGAGTGTCAAATAGTGTGTGTGCGCTGCTGCGTGGAGTTGTTATCTTGATGGTGAAGTTAATTATTAACTTGGGAGCGTCGGGTGTCCTGTGCTGTACCATCTCGTGGGTTACCGTGCGCGATGGGCTTAATTGAAAAATTTTTTTTTTTTGGTGTATTATGCTGCGAGGTGCTGTGTGCGATGCGGTTGTTGCAAGAGAGAGAATATTTGTGTTGTTGCTGCAAAGCTACGACAGGATTAATGGTGTGTTGGTTGCCTGCAGATCTGTTTGCTATTGTGCTTAAATGTACGCGTGTGATCGCGATATGCTGACTGCATGTGCTGTTACACCGTTCTGTACGGTTATGGGGTGCGATGCAGTGGTTGACTATTGGAATTGGGATTGTTATTATATTGTGCGTACCTGTTGGGAATTGGTAACAAATTCGAGGGGGACCCAAAAATTTGGTTGTATGGGTGTTGTGCACACGAGATTGCGTGTATATAATAGGGGTAATTGAGCTTTTTGAAAATGAGGGTGCGCGATGAAGCTGTCGTGGGTGGCTTAGATGTTAATGCTAATGAGATTGTAAAGGGGCGCCAAGTGGCGTCGCGTATTTGGTTGATTGCATGCAGCCACGAGTTGCTTTGCGAGTTGGGTTGTGTAACCAATGTGGTTGGTAAAATATTGGTTAAAAATTCCCCGATATGACTGCTGCGCGCAGCAAGCTGGGGCTGTGCGTCTATCGTTGTTGGGGTTGTTACAATAAGACGGGGGATGCATTTGTGACCCCCAGCATAGGGAAGCTGGGGTGCACGAATGGAGAAAACTGGCCACGTGTTCGCACGTTGGGCCGCCATTTTGCGCGCACGCGGGGTATGGCGACGATGCGCTTTGCGGAAAGGGCCGCCATTTTGAGTGCGCGCGAGATATTGCGCGAACGCGCTGGGCGAAGGGGGACGCCATTTTGAGCGCGCGGGATAAACCGAGGTGGGGCAAATATTCCATCTGTTATGCCTGCCATTGTTGATTGGGTGATGCACGAGTTGTGGTCACATCGGCCTATGGCTGATGGCTGACCTGACAACCCGGAGGCGAAACCTCCGTGGTATGTCTTAAACTAATGGGCCATGTGCTCATATGGCTCGGGGAGTCATGGTTCAGTTGTGCGGTGGCAGACTGAACCTGGTGTGCCTGGGGCTCACGGGATCTGGGTTAGGGTGTTATTGTCTCTATAAGAGAACATTGCCCCGTGGGGGGAGTCCATGGGGTCTGGCATTGCCGGGGGATGAACCTTCACTGGGCTATAAAGCGTCAGACTATACGAGGCTGGTGTGTGTCCATCGCTGATGGGATAGTAAGGGAGGAGCATGGCCGAGTGCTGCTCATCCCCGAAATGGCACTAGCCGAGAGTATGGTAAATGGATGTTGCTGTGGGTTGACGACCACGGTGAGGGTTACGGCGAGTTAAACGTTACCGCTGGGGAGCGTGGCTCTCTCCACGCGAGGGTGTGCGATTAGGCGTTTTGTTGGTTTGCTGAGAGTGACCGTGGGTACATGCTGTGTACCTGCGATGTCTGTGCTGGTCCTCAAGGGAGGACTGCTGGTGGGCAAGAGCAGGAAATTTTGTTGTTGTTGTTGTCACGTGTAAATAATATTGTTGTTAAAATGTAAATACTGGGGCATCCATCGTGTTATTTTGGGTATTATGGGGGGTTTTCTTAAGCGGGCCGGATTTACATCATCTCCACTACCCTGGGGCCGGGTGGCTGTCGTGTACGACATGTGGATGTGCGTTGTTGTGTTGTGCCTCAGGGGATTGGATTCTCCTTCTCGTCACAGATCTTCAGTGCCTGCCACACTGGGTGTTACCTGGTGTGCTAACTGGACGAGGACTTGAAGGAGCGATTGAGCGCCTGTTCGTCATTCCTGCTCTACCAGTTGCTCTTTGACGTTGGACTTGGGCCGAGCGGATGGAACTGCAACATGGACACGCACTAAAACACCACATTCCTGGGTTGTGCGCGTCGGCCGTTCTTGCGTGTCAGTTGCCGTTGTTGTGCATTGTGCCATTCTTATTCTTGTTGTTGTTGCGCGGAGGACAGGCCGGTGTTCTGTTCCAGTTCCTGATACCTCCCCTTTCGTTACTTGTGTTGTTGTTCTTATAATCTCCGTTGTGTCTGGGGGACTCCTGATTGTGATGCCTTCGCCCGCATTATTTTGTTCTGTTTCAGCCGAGGACGGCTGGAATTTTCTCTACGGGGGAGGGTAGTGTAATGCGGGCGTAAATGGGCGGGGCGGATATGACGATCCGAGAGGGAGGAGTCAGGGTCACGAGGGGGAGAAGTTATAGCGGGGAGACAGGAAGCCATCTGGGTCAGTCGGGGGAGTGAAGGGTGGTGAACACGTTGGGTGGTCGCCGTGCCTCAGCCTGGTGGCTGAGGGGCTCATGGCGGCGCCAGCCAGCGGGGTGGAAGAGAGAGTGGAGGATTGAGGTTGGAGATGGCGAGATAGCCACAGAGGCCACGAAGGGCTGAGGTAGGAGATGGCGAGATAGCCACAGAGGCCACGAAGGACTGAGGTAGGAGATGGCGAGATAGCCACAGAGGCCACGAAGGGCTGACGTTGGGAGGTGGCGAGATCGCCACGCACGGAGGAACAGGGAGCAGCGATGGAGCTGCTGTGAGAGCAGCCAGAGGGCTGCACCAAGAGCCTGCAGCGGAGCTGCAGGAGCGCGGAAGGCTACGGGAGCGAAGGCAGATGTGGAGCTGCCAGGCAGAGTCTCAGGAGGAGTGCCGTGAGGGAAGGAGAACGCGAACCCCAAATAAAGGACACGGAGTCAGAGAGAAGCGTCTGAGTCCTTTATTACACACGTATGAAATCTTTGCGTTTGCAAATCTGTTTTAACATCAAATAAATGTATGTTCTTCATGCACACCAGCTGTGGATTCTCTGATAAAGTAATCTCTCTCTGTAAAACATGAGCAATGAGTGTCAACAATGGGCTTATATACTTGCCATTATTGATTTTCCTGTTCAGCTACGCCAGTCACACTGCATCATTTCAGAATGTCAGTTGTGCCAGGTGATGACGGGATTTAATCCACTTTGTAAAGTATTTCATCCCTCCGGTGCTTCTGTGAGGATTACTGCTTCCCTACAAGGGATGCCCATCCCCACAGGAAGAGTACACTTTCAAAATTTGCCGTGGCTGGTATATTTAACATTTTATAGAAAAAAACTCTCCGTAATTTTGGAACATGCTAGCAAAAAATTGCGGGTAATATCACAGGTTCGTAAACATATCCTTTATAACAATGAGCACTGGCGTTGCCCTCCGGTATTGTGAATGTACAGCGCTTTGTGACTCCACTGCTCGATGAAGGCCTTCCCGCGCCATTTCGGTCATTGAGGTCCTTTAACCATATTTCACCGTGCTGCTCAGTGCGGATTGGTAAAAGTTTGGAGCATTTATGTGGGAGCACAAAAGTACAGGACTATATATATATATATTTGCTGCACTGCTCTCTGCTGCCCACAATGTGTAGCCCCCACGCATTCTATTACACCTCTTGTGTGTGGCGGTCACCCATCTAAGCAGAGTCCAGGCTCAGGTTAGCTTAGCTTCTGAGAACTGAAGCTCTGGCACATTTCTGGGAGATTTGGTCGTAGATCTTACAATATTACTGAGCAGATTTTGGATGTGTCCGCATGTTGCTGCCTCCAGTAGAAAACATATTAACCTTGAGTCCAGGTGTTCTTTCTGCGGTACATTTTCAATAAAACCTTTTGCAGTTAAAACCATCTCCACTCGGCCGATTATATTTTTTTACCATGGTTTCGTGTTTTATATTTGTAGCGTGTAAACTTGTCATAAAAAAATTGTTGTTGAAATGAAAAGGCAGCTACTTGCGAGTAGTATTCCTAGTTTTGCTCCGTAAAATGGATATGTGGGGTGCCCGACAACTTTATCACCTGGTAAACAGGAGGTCGTGGGTTCTATCCCGACCCTGACGCCTGTATATTTGGAGTTGGTGTGTTCTCTCTCCCCGTGATCGCGTGGATTTGTCTCCGGGTCCGCCACTTATTTCCTCCACATTTATAAACAACATCACACGTTTAGAGTGTTTGCTATACATTTACACGTGATAAGCCTCTTTGTTGAGCTATCGTTTGTGGCCAGGTTGCTTCTGAAAAAGATATGTATAGTTCAGTGAGCCTTACCTAGTACAATAAGAATATTTATAGTTTAATAGTTTTCTACTTTGGAGATGCATTGTTATTGTAAAAACAAACCAAATGTTTTTTGTTTTGTTAAATTCAGATGGGACACAGCCGGACAGGAACGATTCAAATGCATTGCTGCTGCCTATTACAGAGGGGCACAAGGTTTGTTTGCCTTTATTCACACTTTATTGTGTAAAAGCACTCTTCCATCACAGGATTGCTACGGTCGAGAGTGGCGAAACCCATTGCCAGTGGGCTATATCTAGCCCACGACTTAATTTAATGCAACCCGCAGCCACATGAAACACACCACTTTGAAACGGCTAACAAACTATATAAAGTGGTCCGTGCAAGTATGGTCTAGAACTGTGACACGACATTGTGTTAGCTAAAAGAAAACGGGCACAGGCATTGTTAATGCAATACAGGTGAGCCCTAATTATTTGCGTCGTTGAATAACGCATAAGTGTGTCTGTTCATGTGGGGCCGACCAAAGGTACTTTGATGCCATATTCAGCCCTCTGTAATGAAAAGGTTGCTCACTCCTGGCTTAGGCATTCACAAAGCAAGTATTTCATTGTCTTGAGGCTGAGCTGTAGCCAGCACATGACCTTTGCTCCATCTACTCACATGTTGAGCTACATTTGCAGGGAGTCTAATAACTGTGATTCATGAAGTGATTGAGAAAGTTAGGTTGATAAGTGGTTGGCAGAATGTTTTGGTACTTTAGTAGCATTAGAAATAATGTGCATCGTATTCTTATCAAAGAATAGCATTTTGCCCTATGAAAAAAACAATGCATTACCTAAGCATTTTTGTCTTGACTGAAGAGCAATACTTTTCAATCCCATGTTCTCGTCATCTGTATGCTGAGTGATCTTAAGAAGGGCCATCGCTGTAAACATCGCCTATTATATATGTTTTCCTTTTAAAGGTCACGGGTGTTATGGACGAATGTGAAGTTTTTTTAAATTATATGTACCCATTAAATATTTCCACCTTGCTTTCTATTGATTAAATATTGTTGCTCCAATGTTTTTTTTCTTAACAAATGTCTCTTCATTGCAGTTGTGCTGGTTGTCTTTGATCTGGCGGATATCGAAAGCCTTGATCATGCTAAGTAAGTGCAACTCGCCATCTGCATTATTTTATGCACGCGTGTTGAGCTTCTTTCGCACCGTACGAAGCCAACCGTGCTAATCGGAGGTGCCGGTTCTAAATATGTTTTCGGAGGCTTTGATTTGCCCCGACTGCTACTCACTCCACTTCTGCTCTTCCTTTTCACAGACAGTGGCTGAAGGATGCGATGAAAGAGAATGACCCTGATTCTGTGCTGGTGTTTTTGGTGGGGACCAAAAAAGATTTATTGGTAGGTGTAACGTTTCCTAAATAATGGAGAAATGTAGGCTTGAGAAATACATAAATCAGACGGGTGTGCGCGAGTTGTGTTGTTGAGAATTGATTTTCCATCTCCTCTGTCTCCCCGCAGTCTGAGGGTCAGTGTTCACGTGTCGAGAGCGACGCCATTAAAATAGCCAAGGAAATGAAGGCTGAATACTGGTCTGTTTCTGCAAAAACAGGCAAGTCCGTTACAAAGCAGAGAACACACGTCGCTTCAAAAAATGTATCTTATCGGGTCATTTCTCGTGCAATTTTTGTATACAGTGAAATGCCCTATCTTGCGGTGATGTTGGGGGCGCTAACACTGGATTTGGTTATTTGTGACTCTCCGTAAATGCAATCCTAACTACAAAATGAATTGTAGGATTATCCTCCATTATATGTGGATTAAAGGATTATTTTTTTATACAACTCCTTAAGTCTGAAAAAATAGCACATAACAGGATGCCAATGTCTGGGCATTTTCCCTATACTGCATGCCATATATTGGATTTGTGGGCATGCCTCTATCTTGAATAAGTAGGCACATCTGAAACAGCGTGAGGGACCTTGCCTTTAACATCTTGCACTTTTACCAGCATTGGTTCAAGCAAGCCTGGCTGCTGATGAGACACTGTCGAAAATCGGTCCACTGTTTTTATTGTATTGAACCAATGCTGCTGAAGTTATGCATTACCAGAAGGCCTTGTGGTTGATGGGAAGAAAAAAAATATACTTTTATTTTTCTTTACGTGGATGGACATATATGAAGAATATATATTATCTGATTCTTTATTTTGATGCAGATGATGAGAATAGGGTTGGCTGCATCATTTTATTCGTGCAAAAATGTACTTCTGTCAGGAACATGTGCGCATCCACTGTGGGCCACTGTGAGAAAAAAAGAGCAGATAATTGGGTCATGGTAAAGAGAAGCTTCACGCGTTAATTAACTTTCTATTTTGCAGGAGATGGCATTAAAGACTTTTTCTTCCGCATTGCGGCGCAAGCGTTTGAGGACTGCCTACTTAAAGAGCTGGAGAGACCACAAGCACCGTCAGCAAAAATAGGAGGTGGAGATTTTGTCAGTAAGTGGTCATTCTTGTGCAACGCGTTTGAGAGCAAATTGTTAAATATTATAACATTCCTGCTTGAAATATGTTTATGCATGAGCTGTGTTCGTCATCAAGATGATCCAGTATGGAAAAGAAGCTGCGCATTAAGTTGTGTTGCTTTTCTGGACCTACTCGATTGAAAATCGGCTGCTTTGATCAAACGGTTTCTCAAAACTTGGAAGATGCAGATCAGAGCAAAATCTACATTTGAAAATAGTCATGTTTTTGCTTTTTTCCGGACAGTTATCTGTCGGCTTTCACACCGTTAATCACAACCGAAGACAAAAATGCATGTCAGAAAGCGTTGCAGAATTCATGTGGCGTGCGTGATTTTTTCAAACTTGTTTTCTTTTGTGTTTCATTCCCCCTTTATCATTTTTTGTTGCCTTTTGCAGAGGTCGACCGGAGTAATGCGAATGTCTATGATGAAGCCAATCAAAAGAAATGCTGCTAACATTACAAAACGTTCTCAGACTGTGAGCTGCGAACTCACTCAACGCAGACCTTAAAAGATCACGGTCAAGGGAATAGTCAGGGTGTTTTTTTTTCAATTATTATTAACCTGACATGTGTTATTCCTGCACAGTAATTAATTGACCTAGGGGATTACTACTATCCTAAAGAACAGTCATACCGAGTAATGTTATTTATCTGTAGAATCTGAAACTGTCTTAGCAACAAAATTGCACTTTTTAAAATGCCGCTTTACAATAACAAACAGTGGAATGTAAGTTCACAGCCTGTAAGCTAATTTTTTTTATAGTGCTCTACTTAAGGTTTGTTCTGTTTTAGACTTTTTCTCTTAATAATGGTTAATCAAACTCACTTGACCTGCAATAATTGCCACTAAGTGTCATGTATGGGATAATTGTGGAAAAGTAATGTCCAGTACTTTAATTATGGGTATTGTAGCAGCAATGGATTTATTAATAAATGTGTGCTCGCTTTTTGATATTTACTCTAGGTAATGTGAATGCTGCAATATATATATGCCTTACATTATCATGAACATGCACACTTAAACAGTCGTTTTGTGTATAAAAGTGGCTGCATGAATATTTGGATATTTAAACCAGGTGAGAACCACTGAGACTAATATTCTCAAGGGAGACCTGGGGTAGCAAAACCATAACGAAATATTCATAGTTTTTATTTTACCAGGTAAGATCCGCTGAGCTTATACAGCTCTTTTTCAGAAGTGACCTGGCCACAAATGATAGCTCATTATGTGGAAATTTAGCAGCCAAATACTCTAAATATAAAAGCACATGCCATCCAACTTTACTTTTACAAAAAAATGGCATCTAGGAACGTGCAAAATTCAAAATGCTTCAAGTAAACTTCGCGACAATGTAAGACACTACCACAGTTCTGAAATAGCATAGTAATAATAACTAGATTATATTCGGTACGGAAATAATAATAATGCTGTTGTCACTTAAAACGTTCACGTAAAACTTTTTTTAATCAAAGTTACCACGTCTTAAAATAGCATAAGTGTCGGAAAAATGTGCACAGCATTGCATTATTTTGAATAACCATTATCATTGTGACCAATCTTAGCTAGCAATAAGATCAAAATCTCATGCGACATCAATGCTGTTGATAGCTGCAGTTCTCAAACAGACCCTGCAGAGATAATTGCCTTAAGTGTTTAATTCAAAACACCTTTCACAAAGCCTTTATTTGGTAACGATTGTGCGGAATATTAGTCGCCAGTAAAGCAATTTACAGACGCATCGTATGAACGGGACACTTACCATAAGACGTTTTAATTCTTCAAATGCTCCCTGTGTATAATTAACCATTCCAATTACAGTGACAAGCCTGTGTAGTCACACTGGTCTTTAGTAAATACATGTTTATCGAGTCACAATTGAACAGGAATAACTTTGAATTAAAGTCCAACTTTTGGTTGCTCTGTTAAAGCCTGAATTGTGAATAGCATTTATAGCGCTAACGATTTGATTAATTTCATCACGATTTGACGTGATTCAATTGAAGATTTGTTTTCTTAACGCATAAAATATGTGTGTTTGAGTGGTCACATGAACCAATTACATGCAACATATAAAATAAAAGTCTGTTCTTGCACTCACAAATCGATGCTTGATTGGTGACATTAAGGGTCGATTTTAATCAATGACTATGCATTGCTGTACCCATGCTGTATTCAGCACCCATTGAGTGTTTTTGCAGTCTTTTCGGATTTTTGAAAGTGCCTAGCAGAAATGAGAAACGCAAGGTGCCTTCTATTGTGCAGTGGCATAAGTTGGTCTTTAGTAAATATGGACTTATAACGTGGTAAACGTTTTATTTGTATCTTTGGCCCGATGCTTATGGTATGCGCTTACCGGCATTGTCAAAGAAAAAGGTTTTGGCAGGCGAGTGGCAATCTAAACACTTTGCTAAAATACTAAGTAATCGGTGACCTTCAGGAGTAACTGTACTTAAATAAATAGTTTTTTTGAGCAATGGTCAATTGTCATAACTGATTACGTGTTTGAAAATAACCTTTCTGATTAAAATGTCAGCTATGTTGCAGAAGTTACTGACTCGGTTATATCGTCAGCAACATGATTATCGCTTATTATTTTGCCCCATTCAGAATGCCAGTGTAACTGTTAAATCTGTCATACGTATGTGTGGATTCTTAAGCTGAAGTTGGGCACATGCATTGCACATTAACTTGACATTTTCTTGACGTTAAAAAGATAAAAAATCAACAATGCTCAACTTATATTTGGAAGATGGGACACGAATTCTACTTCAAGAGTAAACTTGTCATGTGCTGCATGCTTCGTGTGCATCTCTAGTGTAGTGCAATACTGTATCTGTACAGACGTTTTCTTCCATATATCCTTGTATTTGCTCGAAGCTAACTCTGATGCATTATTGTTCCAGTGGCCATATGGTTACACAAATTGTCCTTGCCAGCTGTGAGTTGTATTCCATACAAAATCGACCCTCGCTTTTTGTTATCCATTTTTTGTATCAATTAGATTAAGTTTACAACCAGTAACTTAACAGACTCGGGATAAGTATGGTACAGTCACGTTCACCACAGTTCTCGTACTAGCTCACGTTGATCAGTCTACATTTATGGACCCTGACATTTCGGCCAGGGTCAAGCCCATTTATCCCAGAGTTGTTCTTCTAAAACATGATTATTAATTAATGTTTGCTTAAGGAGACATGTTTTTTTTAATGATCGCCCTCTGCAGAAACTTTGGCCCACCATAGGAATGTTGTTTTTAATTCGATCTTAATGTGACAAAGTTTTAAAAGGGGAATAACTGAAAAGCCCTGCAAAGGAAATACATTTAATCAGCGGTGATTTAACAAAGATTGTTGCAAGGTATGTTGTGGGGACACTGGTAAGAATCAGAATGTTTATCTTGGAGAAATACGATCTATGATGCTCTTTTTTTCAGTAGGGGCGGGTCAGAAAGTTGACGTTTATTCAAATGAGTCACCTTTGCGAAACTCCTTAAACTCCTTGTGTATAGTAGTGTGCAAATGTACAACATTCTTTGCCTAAGTGACCTACCAATTTCTAACATTCCAAGACTTGTGGTCTTTTACGTGTGTAGACATATATTATATTCTTATAAACTTGGTGTAAACAGGGAACATTGCACCATATGAGAGGCAGAGGACATGAATGAAAATCTGCTGGACCTAATTGTAATGTGTTTCTTTATGGAATAACATTCTATCAGTCATCCATGCTATTTGAAGTGGCATGATTTGTTTCTGCAATATAATTGTAATTCACGGCATAATTGTGTTTAGGTTTACAATATATTTTCATAGGAATTACAGAGTAGTGTTAACCTGTATAGATATGTTTTTTTGTATAGTGGCATTGTAATATTGCAGTATCCATAGAGTAACAGCAAACATTCCGTCATTGTTATTTGCAAAGATTATTGTCCCTTTCATGATTTTTTTTTCTGGTACGTACGTCCAAATTAAAAATCTTGTTTTGTTTCATATCACCATGTAACCTTACATTTTTCTGCAGTTGTATTAAAATGTTTTGTAAAAACTGAGATTCATGCTTGTTTTTTTATATTGCCATTGTCAGAAATCATTGTTCGATATGATGAATGCACAAGACACGTTTCTTATCGGAGCATTCCTGAAGAACTACATGTATTACAATTAAAATGTATACTTACAGAGCTTTTGCATGCAACTGTAACCAGAGACTTGATACACAATGGCCGGTTCGAAATAATTTCGCACCTCTGATGAGCATGGTTGCCTCTGTCCGGTGCAAAGTAAGTTATACATACAATTCTATCCCAAGATGCTGTTCCCGAAAGGCGACAGCGGAGGAAATTGTCAATTGGAATACGAGCTTGTTAATGCGTCTGCTTTATATTTCGTGACACGACCGTGCACACTGTTACAAACCAAGTCAGTGCTGAGTTATTTGAACTAAGTCTAGGCCTCCCGTAGGTCGACTCGGCCTCAAATGAGTGCCTGGCGAGGTCGTAAACTCTTGGCACTTGGGGAGACGTGCAAGCGCAGCTCCAGACGTAACACCCCCTCCCTCGTGTGCTGTGCCAGTATTCATAGGCGCTCGCTAACAGCACGTGCCCCAACAGGCATTGTGGACTCCACAGGGGGATCGTTTTGTTTTGACATTTCCTTCCACGTGGAACGATGTGCTTTCTGGCCTGGCCTGTCTGGCACAAATGTGTGAAGAACTGTGGGTATTCTTGTAGACGTAACCAGTAAAGCTGTGTGCATGACTTCAAATGCCCCTTATTTTCAATTGATGTATTTTAAATGGCATTTTAGTTTTGTGTTTTACATTACAATGGCATTATTTTGAATGGAAAATATATTTTTCATACCTGCATCCCTTTCATAACTTAACATCTACGCGACTTTACCGAAAGAACCAAAGAATATCAACTTAACATCCCAGTGTTCACTTTTTAAACGCATAGTAACATCATGGCCACTAGAGGGCACCGGTGGTCGATGGAATTCGCCACACCAATGTTGCATTGTGCAATAGTTGCATTGTCTTCTTATTCGTCATCGATTCCTGCAAGGATTTTTGCCACGGTATACTTCCCAGGTGAACCACAGCGATGCTGTGACTAAATAATTTTCGATTCGGCTATTTATTCTAGAATTTAAGTTTTCGTGACTGCAAGGATTCATACTCTTTGCTTTTTTCGGTAAAGTCACGTAGGTAAAAAAATTAAATAAATAAAATCACGACGTTTCGGGCGCAACACAAGCGTCCTTCTTCAGGTGGGGACAACTTAGCGAAAGCACATCGCTTAAGTGTGTTTTCTTTCGAAACGGCCGTTGTGTATCAAGTCTGTTCAAATGTAAACTCGTAAAGTTACCCTCGGAGTAAATGAACAACAGTGATTAAGTACAAACTTTCCAAATACTGTACTGTATAGCTATTGCATCCATGCAGGGTATGCAAAAGTACCGTGCATATGAATGTCCTTTTCCAGTTACATTTGTTGCGTATTATAAATGCATTAATGTTTGAATGACAGTGTTCAGACCATTTATCAATCCACTGCTTTGAGAGCATCCTCATGCCATCCCTCTCATGGGGGTGATGTGAGCACTTCATCATGCTCATTCGTGCAGGGTGCGAGAGGCGGGGAGCGGTCATGCAGCTTCAAAGTTCAAAGTTAATTTATTAGGTGTAGCCCTGTGAGCCATTCGGCTCTTGAATCGGGTGCAACCGCAACAAACAAAAAACAAAAACATTAATAAGAAAACATCTTAAAGTGACTATGTGCAAACAGAAAATCCAAGAAAAGACAGCAGAATATTGCAGAAAAATCACCGTACACCAACCCTGTGCAAATATCCCAGTGGAATGCAAGTCAAACAACAACAACAACCACAAGACAACTTAGATTAAGGCCATCCGTCTAACCCTGTACTACAAGAAACAAACATGGCCAAACCGAAAAAACTTTTCGAAAATCACCAAAATAAAGCCATAGAAGCAATGAAACAGTGATCATAGGAACTGTGACCGAATTTTCACAATAAACGACGTAAACAACATGTACTACCAAACTCTGCAGCCATAGCATCAGTCGGAGTATCAACATTTTTCAATGCACCTTTAAGATCAGCACACTAAATCACAGCCAACACTGGTGACGATTATCTGAATGGGTTCTGGGCCTCCCTCCCCTAGGTCGACTCAGCCTCAAATTAGTGGATTGTGTGTTGTGTAAACTTGGCGTGGTGCTGGCCACCCACCCCCTCGTGTGCCATGTCCACTCCACAGCATTTGCCCGAACGATCTGTTTAGGGATTTTTTTTGTCTTCGAAGCATATCCGTGGAAGCATAATACATCACAACTGTGGATTTCTCTGTCGTGCTCCTTGGCCGACATTAATAGCTGTGCAGCAGCCCATGTTTTGGTTGCCTATCCAAGCACTCTCGACACTCAGCCGTGCTTGCCTTCCAAGGTGTGATGAGGGCATCGCTTCTGCTGAGACGCTATCCCCCATTTGATCTTCGTTACGAGGACAGTGGCACGGTCTTGTCTGCAGGTGGCAGATGTTAACTGGACTGCACGTTTTAATGGTAATGCACCGGGCGTTTCCCCAATAACCAACACGTTTGAATGTATTTAAAAGAAATGCGCATGGATGTTAATCGCGAGACATTTAAATGTAGCACAACCTAACCTCTCCAACCATCACATATCCATGCTGATCAATGTTAACCCTCCACACGCATTGCCGTATTTGTGCATGTTGTCATTTGCCTCGGATTGTTCTTAAATCGAACCTTTTGACACGCACGATCGCCTTCTTAAAATCGCGTACATCTACTCTGAAAGCGCCGTTAATTATTGTCACGTTTTAAAATATAAACAATTATCGGATCACTTTTCACAAATCGTCCCTTATATACCTCGGTCCCCGGCGAGTCGAACATGCAACAGCGTTCAGAATTAGAAATAGATGTTATTTCTTTGTTGACTTCTCTGGTATCTCTTGACCCCTCTCTCGGCTGGTATTGTACTGCGGGGTCGTGGGCGTAGTGGTAAAGGCCGCTTGAGATCAGGGCAGGTTCTTACTGTGTGTCTGCATGGAATTCGCAGCAAATGTAATTGTCATCATTATTTAGTGGACAGTTTAACACGTAGGCTTTCGCGACCAGTATTATTCATAATAAACGTTTTTGGGTTAGAACGCGTTGTTTATAAATGTGTCGTAACCCTCCACCACCCGACACGGCCAATCAGCAAAAAAAGTGTCACGTTGACAAAAGACAAATAGTTCACTACTTTAGCCCACCGGTGTGTTGAAGAGTGAATCCACAACATGTAGATTCACTCTTCAACGTGACACTTTTTTGCTGATTAGCCGTGTCGGGTGGTGGAGGGTTACGACACACTTATAAATAACGCGATCTAACCCAAAAACTTTATTATTTAGTGGACGTTCATATTTCATACTTTCAGCATACGAGCATTCACAATTATATATACATTTTTTTCTGTGACGATAGATAAACTGCCCACTTCTGGGCAAAGGACCACGTATTTTATTTTTTAAATACAAATTATGGTGATTTTACATTGAATAACTTGTTTTAAATGCTCAACATATTTTTACTCAAATCAGTTTAAAAGAACAATGTTTGTACCAAATTATGGGAGATAAATAATAGCGAGTAACATTTTTCGACGAAATATATCCATATATTATCGTATGTGATTATCTTTTATATTTTCTTTCTCCTATGAATTAGTATGTTGAGATATTAACATTTTCCCCTTGTTTTATTTTAAATGTAGTGAAGCTCAATATACTTGCATTATTGTATGCGTCAATATACGACACATTAAGCAACACAACGTTTTAATCCGTTTAATTTATGGCAGTCTATTGCACACGTGTTTTATGGCACCAGTATTTTACATCGAGTTTATATATTTTTAACACGTCATCTTGAGCGCAAAGAAGTATAATAGCCTTCTGTATTTCCAGCATCACGGCCAAGGCTGTTGTACAACATTACCAACCCCTTTTGTGTGCTCGCCGCAAACATTCTCGTGAGAGTTGTGAATTGCCGTGCTGCTGAAATATAAATGTTTATTGTGGAGGGTACAATATAGCGCATGTAGAGAAGATGGTCCTTGCCGTTACATAAGTTATTGCTGGTGTGTTGCGGTGCAAAACTGCACATCACTGATAAAAAAAAACTTGGTTTTGTCGTTTTTCAAAGCAACCCCCCCCCCTCCCTCAGCGCATCCCTCCAAAATCGATACTCAATCCACCGCATCGCATGCAGCCGTACACATGTCCTGTCGTTAATATCCCATTATTTGCCATACATCACACAGGCAATGGCAAGGTATAAGGGGGGCGGGAGCGGGGAGGTGGAGGGGGGAGGGCTGGGGGGGGTCAGAAAGGGAGGCGTCCCAAAGGGTCTGGGAAGCAGCGAGGGGAATTGAGCATGGGATGCACTCGGGGCACAACATGGGAAGACACAAAGACAAAGATCCCCCCGTGTAGCCTTCACAGACTGACAGGGGCAAGCGCTGTTGACGAGCACCTATGAAGGTCGGCGCAGCACACGAGGGGGTGGTAGGACAGCACCACGCCCGGCCGCCTTTGTCTCCCTCGTGGCGATGTTTACGGCACCGCACGAGGTACTCGCATGAGGCTGAGTTCAACCTAGGAGAGGTCTAGGACCGGTGCAGATAATTGTCACTGGTGGTGGCCATGAGCAGGAATCCAACTCGCGTCGCCAGGTACGCAGTGCAGCGCGCTAACCGCTAGACTACCGCACCCCATTAGGAAGACACGGACAGTTTTACACACACACACGCTGCCAAATGCGCACGCCGCACGCGTTTCTGTACAGGGCACGTGCCCTCCCGTTGTTACAATCGGGCCCGTAACTTGCCAACTGCTAAGCAAAGGCCTTTCCATTGTGTTATTCCGTGCCTTCCTTTTCGTATTGGTCCCCCGTGAAGTAGGGGCCTTCTCACTCCGTGATTGCGTCGCCGTCACCATCTTCCGCTTGTCTCTTCTGCGTCTCTTCTCTCGGCCTCCACTCCGTTGTGAATTCGTCGCTCTTCTCTCGTCCGTTCTCATCACGTGTCTTGCTCAATTGCCACGAAATAAATGTTCCTTTACACTCTATTATTTTCCTTCTCTATTCATATTTTGGTTTTTCTTCGCATACAACGTTTTCTCTCGCACACCTCCGATTAGCACGGTTGGCTACGTACAGTGCGAAAAAAGTTCAACATACACACATACATACACACGTGAATAATGATTTAATGGGAGTGATTTAATTGTTAACTGCTCATTTGTTAATTCACTGATTGATGAAGGCCTACCCATGCCGAAAATCGGCCATGGGGGGTTGATTGTCTATACCTCACCAGGTTGGTTCAAGTGGAGGCCCAGGACCGGCTCAGATATCGTCACCACCAGTGGTCTAAATGATGAAGGCCTGCCCATGAAACTCGATTCGTCCTGCATGACCATGTTAGACTCCCGTTTTACCTCGAAAAATTGCTCTCGACGCTTTTGGTGTAAACGTTCTGAAAATTGCCGGTATGCGCGTTTGGTGTTCCGAGAAGTACCGGTGTGGCATAGCCGTCGTGTACCGGCCCATTACAAGCACTATTGTTGTGTATGGCAAGACGTTCAGGAGCTACGAGAGGACGGAGTTGGTGTAGAAGGGAAACAATAAAATAAAAATAAAACAATACAATTCTCACGACGTTTTGATTGTAACACAAGCAATCATCATCAGGTGTGAAAACCACAGCAAGAAAATTTCAACCACTTTTTTCAAATTGTCTTGCTGTGGTTTGCACACCTGATGATGATTGCTTGTGTTACAATCGAAACGTCGTGAGAATTGTATTGTTTTATATTTTATTTTATTGTTTCCCTTCTACGTGACTTTACCGAAAGAACCAAGAATATGAATCCCTGCATTCACGAAAGCTTTAAATCAAAGAGTTGGTGTAGTTTTGCTTTTCCTCCTCCGTTGAAGCAATGCAGACGACAGCGGTTTACTCGATGGTCCATAGTTCGGGTTGCATCACCACAATCGCACTACTGTGGCTTGGCTTGAATTGTGCACATTGGCCTGTCGATTTCAACCACTGTTCGCTGCTAATCTTAGCCATTGCAGGGAATCGAACTCGTATTACCAGCTAAATCGCGCAGTGTGATAAGTACTATTTTATTGTTGTGGGTCGAGAAAATCTAAAACCATTTGCGGCGCAACACTTACGTTTCTACCGCCCGCTGTTTGACGTGATGTTCCAACAGCTCAAACACATCCGAAAGCGATATTATACCAATGGCCATGCGCTCACAATGTGTTATCGACAATAAGCGAGATTGTAGGAGAGATGGCCAAATGTGAAACGGATGAACGTGGCTGGAGATTGGGAAAACCCTGCTGTAAATTATCGTGCCTTTTTTTGTGGTTGCCAATCAAGGCAAAGCTCAATATTTCGAATTGAAGCCTTTGGCATGGTAAGCGGCTGCAATGCGATACTGTGTATCTAATTTCATTTTTTAATGGCATCAATATGAAAAAAAAATCTCTAAGCACCTTGGTTAATGCACTAACGACTGACTACTTTTTTGTTGTCATTCAAATGTTTTACTGTCAAAGACGACCACCTTGCGCTGTAAATGCATCAACGGGAACCTGTTTCCCTGCACGTGGTAGAATAAAGCGCAGCACTCCCGACTTCCGCGAGTCACCCAGCGATTTTGACTCAATTGACGGTAACATTTGCAGACGACAGAGTACAACGCACAATTGAAGACGCATGGAGTTCGTGGCTATCCGGTGTGCTGTCGGGCTGGAGTGCGCGTTGATTGGCACGATGGCCCGGTCTTTAGATCCACGGGGATGAGAGCTTGTTTGAATAGTTACCCCAACAGCGAGCGATACTTTTTTCGGCAGCACGTATGGCACTCGCCCCAGGTAAATTGAACAAGAATGTTGTATTCCGACGTTCCCCGTTCCTTTCACTCACAATCCATGCAAGGACAAACAATAGAATGCAACAGACATCCGTGTGTGTTTGTGCCCTTATTGCTTGTGCAGTCGAAGCGACGCGTCGCCACAAATGCACATTTGGCATGCACTCGCTCTTAGAGTCTGAGAAAAATAACTAACTGCAACCATTCTTACACAATGTGAGCATATACATCAATACGCAGCTGACCTTACAGCGGTCGGCGCGCGCTCATCTTTGCAGTCCCGCGACGCGCGCACGCATTTTCTGCGTTGAGATTTCTTTCGATGTAGTAGAAGAAGAAGAAACAACAGCTGGAATGAACGCGCACGCCAGCCTCTCGGCATCATTAGTGGGTATAACTAAACACGAAGGTGAATGTATAAAACAACGGGGGTGGTGGAAAAAAAATCTATGTAGAACGTATGATTTTAGTTCCGAACTTTATATTGATATTTGCTGCTTCCAATCGATGCACGCCACCACCATGCATTGCCTCCTTCAGTTGTTTGGTGATGGTGGGGAGCAGGAGGAGGGGGTAGGGGGGGGGAATTGCTTCCCCCCCCCCTACCCCCTTCCATTCTAAGCCACGCGACACCTCCACCACCTCCTTCCCAGCCCCCCATGCTCCATCCACACCAATTCCTTCCCACGCCAAACCCTTACCCCCTCGCCCGCCCGCCCGCCCGCCCGCCTTCCACCACCTCCCCCCCCATCCCTTGTGAAATATGATTTATGCTCCTAAGGCTTTCGCTGGCCCCCGAATATTTGTCAAGCTGACACGCTGGGGTCGGAAAGCCTTGTCGTGGATCGTTTGTTTTCCGGGCCTGTGCCTGCTTCTAAAAACTTACACGCACAACACACACGCGCGCACACGCACACACGCGCGCACACACACACAACACACACGCACACGTTAACACACGCGCGCGCGCGCACACGCACACAGTCCAACGCACGCACTTATACGCTCATGAACATTCGTTCTCTAAGGTTGACTCGTACGCGTCTATGGGGGTTCCGGTGATCACGACCTGCCTGCATTCTCTTCTACCCGATTGCACGGCGCTAGGATAACGCTGCTTCTGGGGGGGGGGGGGTGGAGGGGGTGGACACGTTTTGACTTGTACAACGAACTTCCTCCACCCCCCCCCCGCCCCCCCCGGTGCCAGCGCACGTGCGTTCACGCGGCTCTCTGTCGCTCGTCCTTGTGACTTGGGACGCCGAGATGGCGAGATGTTAACTACCTCGCCTGGTATACAGGAGGTCGTGGGTTCGATCCCGACGCTGACGCCTGCTGTGTATTTTTAATTTGCATGTTTCTCTCCCCGTGGTCGCTTGGATGTTGCTCCGGTTTCCCCCGTTTTTATCCCAACTCCATATTGAGGATCAACAATT
This sequence comes from Lethenteron reissneri, assembly GCF_015708825.2. Taxonomy (NCBI): domain Eukaryota; kingdom Metazoa; phylum Chordata; class Hyperoartia; order Petromyzontiformes; family Petromyzontidae; genus Lethenteron; species Lethenteron reissneri. The sequence goes on from NC_083805.1 coordinate 8,798,077, forward strand.
CGTTTAGAGTATTTGGCTGGCTATACATGTCCACGTTGTGAGCCGCTTCGTTGAGCACTCATTTGTGGGCAGGTCGCTTCTAAAAAAAGAGCTATACAGCTCAGTGGGCCTTACCTGGTAAAATACAAAGTTGTGGTTTCGTGATAATAGTAAGAAACTAGTAGTTGCAACAGCAATCAGAGGTATACTCGATGGTGTGTGCCGGATGCGGAAATATGTTCCCATGTCTGCGCTCCACGTCTTCACCTGGTAGTAGACTTCGCGCCGTTCGCTTCCCACCAGCCGCGTCGCGTTCTTTCCGAATCGGTGCGCGCCAATTAAAGCCATCGCATCCGTGACCCAATTAAAGGCTACCCTTTAATCGTGCACCGCGGTGCTGCACGCGTTTAGGCGGCAAGAAATGCAACGTTTCAGTCGCTCAGCTGCAATATTCCTGGATTAAAAATGTGCGGTATAAAATTGATACACTCCTAATAAGTTGTGAAACGTTTTCCAAATTTGTCCTTGGCAATGATGAATTTAAAAAACAGCACAACATATTATTGCATCAAAACAAATCTGGTCATTTTAAAGTATATATCGCAATAGCATATATGTTCACTAGAACATACGATATGAAACACATATGTAACTTGGTTGCCTGATAACAATACCTTGTTAAAAAAATCTGTAATCTTAATTTTTTCGTGATATTTCAAAAATTGGATGTGACGAGACCATAAACATGCGTGTCGTTATTTGTTCGAGCAAATCATCTAGAGGGGCTTTGAAGTAGATTTTTTTTGAAATACAGCATAGGTGGGTGGCAGGTGGGTGGATGGGGGCGGGGAGAACCCTTTGCCATCCCTCTCCTGAAGATTGTAGAAAGATTTAGGCCGGGCAATCATCCGAAATTATCCTTGGGGGGAGGGGACGGGGGTAAAGGCTTGTTTTCTATTATCAACAAAAACACCGAAAAAAATATCTGTAATTTGTTAGTCTGAAATTGCCGTAACTGTTCACAATTTGACTAATGGCAGACTGCAATTTGTTTTATGGTAATGTCAAATAGACGAGCGCACGGCTACATGGACCACCTCGAGTATTTGGAACAAGAGCTTAATAAAGGCATTTGGAGAGAGAAAAAAAGTAGATAAATTATTGTTCATTTTGTATAACATTATTACGTTATTATAAATAATTTTGCAAACAGTTAAGGCTGCACTCTTTGTAATCCTCTTCAGGGAAAAGTAATGTTTTAATATCCTTAGCGTTCTGTGCTCGTTCAACAAAGGGCACCATAGTAACACAATCATGATGGCTGCAGTCATATACAAAATGCTGTGGTGGTGGTGAACTACCGTGCAGGTTTTGTCCACGGTGGTGCTGTATAGCTACCAGTTATATATTTTTCTGGTTGTACTGCGTATTGTTCGGCATGATGTCCGACGTTTTGCTCCATGTGCTGTGAGCCTCTTCAGAAATTGACGTTCATCCCTTGGACAATTCAGGCTGCTAAAACAAGGGAAGCGAGATGCTCGCGGTCCGTTTCTGAAGAAGCTCCCAGCACGCGAAGTGAAACGTCGGACATCGTGCCGAACGACACGCTGCACCAAAAACGCGTCGGAGGGAGCGATGCAGCACAATCGCGGAAACATACGTGTTTTTTTTTCTGTGTCACGAACATTCGCGTGTGCACAGCGTCTGCAACACTCTGCCAAGCTTTTGTATGCAGCTAAAATTGAGTACCCATACCACCTGTTGCAGCTCTGATAGATGGGCTCATGCTTTTGGCATGTTTGTCTCTCAAGGGCCATCCGTGGCTATTATTGTAATGATGATGATTATTAAGATAATTGTGCTGTGTGCCCAGTGGCAAATACATCGGCATGCCTCCGACTGTGGTCAAATCGCCCTGGATTCGCCCAAACGCAACGGATCTCCGAAGCTAATCGAGGCCGAGCCTGGTTAGTGTTTGGATGGGTAACCACCAATGCATGCCAGGTGTTGGGAGGCGTGGGACTGCGGGTTGTAACGTGCCAAGAGATGGCAGCACAGCCGTAGGCTCATTCCACGCGTAAATTAAATGTATTTGGTTAGTGGATTTCATCTTTGTCGGGAACTTTGAGTGTTATCCCATCATAGACGTAGGTGTTCAAGGGTTACTCCAGTATTCGCCGCTTAGAAACGGTATTGGCCAAACCTGCCAATGCAGGGCCTTTCTGACGTAAAAGAGCCTTGCGACTCAATGAGGCTTTCCTGCGTAAATAATTGACATAATAGGTACATTTTATAAGTGACGAAAATTAAGGGATTGCATTGGCAGTGTCGGATAGACGCAGATAATGATGAACATAATAACATCACCACAGTCATTAAAACTGACTTGTAACAGGACGTGTGTCGTAGGCTATGGTTTGTGGCAAGCAAAGACCTTTATTCAAAGCAGAGAGAACGGCTGAATTGTAGTTGACACTTTTTACACAGTGGGGACCTGATCGGCCTGGTAAATTATGATAAAATAAAATAAAAAAAATCATGGACATGAGCAGCTTGAAATTAGTTGGCATGCTGCTTCACTGCGTGCTGGTTTATACCAACACAGCGTGACACCTCTCCTCGTCACAAGTACCTGTGTACATGGACATCCCTTTTGCTAAGCCACGAAGAGATGAGTCTTCCTGCGGCATGCAAGTTATGGGAATCATTTGACAATATTTCACACACACTGATCAATAAAGGAGCGTAGACATGGGGACATATTTCCGCACCCGGAACACGCCATCAAGTATACATCTGATTATTGCTTAAACTACTAGTTTATTACTATTACTAACTACAATTGTTTAATTTTACCAGGTAAGGTTCACTGAGCTATATATATTTTTTTTACAGAAGCGACCTGGCCATAAATGATAGCACAACGAAGTGGCTTATCACGTGGAGATATATTGCAGCCAAATACTCTAAACGCGTGTTGATTCTAAATGTGGAGGGAAAAACCGGAGGACCTGGAGAAAAATCAACGCGGCCACGAGGAGATAGACATGCAAACTCAAAATATACAGGAGTCAGGGTAAAGATGGGAACCCACGACCTCTTGCATGCCCGGCGAGAGCGTAAACTCTCCAGTCTACCAGCGACACAACTGCTACCACTCACGTTTACCAGCTCGATTGGTTTCAGTGATTACTCTGACCCAGAGACTAAGCTGTGCACCAAAGCCGTAATAATTACAAATGTGCTCAAATTGTCCCCGTCCCCCCCTCAATATATTGCTATAAAATAGATTTCTGTTTATATGATTGTGGTTATGGTTGTACTTATGAATCCCTAATCTTTGCCATTACATACAATGAAACAAGAAAAGGTAAATAAAATAAAAAAACGGAGCAATGTAATACAATACACTATTAGACATTGTAGAAATAAAAAAAAGTCCATCCCATGTGTTAGTGAATTTTTTAATATTTTAGGCAGGAAATGGCAGGAAATTCGTTTGCAAATTTACATTTTTCTGGGGGAGGACCCCCAGACCCCCTGGAAGATTTAGTCCCCCCAATGTTGACTCCATGGCTACGGCCTTGCTGTGCACAGAGGCTCACCATTGCCCGTGTGGTCTTTGCTTGCTGGCCACCGAACTTCGTTTGCATGGGGGTCCACAATTTGAGTCGTGCAGTGGCCGGCAAAACCGTGCGGCAAATAATCTATAGACCTGGTGTACTGTAAGGCAGGGTGTTGTAGCCTCATCATCTTCAGCCATGCTCAATCCACTGCTGGACGACGATGACCTCCCCAATGCACCGCCATCTGCGGCGGTCCTGCGGCTGTAACAATAAACTTGGCACTTGCACGCGAGCCGATTTGATTGCCACAGAGGTTGTCCTCGCAGACCCGTTCCATTCCTTGGCTGCCACTGTCATTATTCTTGACCATCAGCCACCAATCCTTCTAACGACGTGCCCTGCCCAAGCCTAATTACTTTTATTAACAGTTAGAATAATGCCATTAACCTGCATATAATATATCTAATGTCCCATTGCCTGTGTCTCAGCATAATGCCCATCATGCATCTCTCCATTCCTCTTTGTGTGATTTTAAGCTTTTGTCCATGGCCACCTATCTAAACCATGTGTCACAGCAGGTAGTTGCTCATCGATTAATCACTTTTTTAGACACTGTGTGTGTTTTGTTTATTTTGTCACGCTCCTTGAACGCTCATACACATCCCACATTTTAAAATAGTTAGGATAGTACAAGCAATATGTTTCTTTTTCATGCACGGCTGCTCAGTACTTTCTTGCAACATTTTTCTTCAAACCGAATAAAATAAAATTGATTTTAGGAAACAGGCTGCTTCCACCGAGACTGAACAGTGACTGGTAAGAAGTATGACATTGTTTTACAAAGCATGTCTCGTGCCTCCACCACTGCGGCATCATTGGCATCATCAGCGAAACTACGTTTCGAACTGGCACGCTTTTATCAACACGCAACAATCGAAAATATTCTGACAATAATAACATTCTCCAGTCGGGTATTTAATAACCAAAAACAAAGAGGGGAGGGGGGGGGGGAGAATTACCAGAGCGTGGAAAACCACGCACGAAACATCAGGCGTAGGCACTGGTTTCAGTAACCTGGAACTTTTATATTTAAAGTATGCAATAATGCAGAGCCATTTGTCAATCCACTGCTTGGATGAAGGCCACCTCGTACCGTGTCAGTCATGGTGGTTATTCTTTGAGCCTTTCGGTGAAGTCACTTAAATAGGTTGAAAGAAAATAACAAAAAACTACGACTTTTCGATCACGACACAAGCGATCGTTCTGATGACGTCCTGATGACGATCGCTTGTGTTGTGATCGAAACGTCGTAGTTTGTTGTTATTTTCTTTCAACCTATCTACGTGACTTTACCGAAAAACCCAAAAAACATGACTTCCAGCAGTCGCGAAAGTTTTAAGTCAAGATTTAGTCATGGTGGTTGTTTGACCACAGGATCACCATGCTGGCCGTTGCGCGTTCAGTCACAGGTAAAGGTTCGGGACCACTTCAACTATCGCTCACCACGCTGACGTTAGCCGTGACCGGAAAAGCAAGAACCTGGCATCGGGTGATTCACAGCGCAGTGCGCTAACAACCACGCGGCCGCACCACCCAGGGTTGTATACACCGCACAGGTAAATCGATGAACACTCTTATTTATTTCCAGGTGAGAGCCCGTTCGGGCGGCGTTTTTTCTCAGAAGTTGAAAGGGGTTGTGGGATGGGCATCAAGTTTAAAGGTCGGCTGCACGAGGATGGAACTCTCCGCTGTTTTTTGTTTGTTTGTTTGTTTTGGTTCTGCTCTTAGGTTTTTTCGGTAAAGTCACGTAGGTAAAAAATCAAAATTAATAAAAGTAAAATAAAAATTAAATAAAAATCACGACGTTTCGGAGGCAACATAAGCTTCCGTCTTCAGGTGGAACCGAAACGTCGTGATTTTTATTTTATTTTTATTTTACTTTTATTAATTTAGATTTTTTTACCTACGTGACTTTACCGAAAAAACCTAAGAATATGAATCCTTGCAGTCACGAAAGCTTCAAATCTAGAATTTCTGCTCCTCTCTTTGTTCTCCTCTCACCTGCGCGATGCGCTCATCGGGGTGGCGGGCCAGCGAGCGGCCAGGTTGGGTTTTGGCGGTTGGCGTGCGCGCGGTGCAACGCAACAACAACAACCGAGAAACGCGCGCTCACATAGCGCAGCTGTTGTGCACGTGCTAACCACGCCGCACTCGCCATCTCCTTTTCGCATTTGCATGTGGCGGGGGGGGGGGGGTGTCCGTGGAGCGACGCGCGCGAATCATTTAGCGCGCACACTTTCGCGGGGAGCCAATGTTGGGTAACGCAAATCGATTAGTTTTATAAATGCCATCGCACCGGCCGTAATGTTCGCTTGCGGGGGGAACAATGGGCGGTGGAAATTGCTCGTCGCCGAGCGTAATGAGAACGCGGGCGGTAATTGGGCAAGCGGCCAGGCGTGCAAATAACGCGTGGCAGGGAGACCAGGGGTTTCCGTGTGTGTGTGTGCGTGTAAGTGCACTTGCCCGGGTGGCGCTCGCTGGAGCTTTGCCCGCTGTGTACACCGCTGCTGCTGCTGCCACTACCGTTGGCTGACACTTTAAGACAATTGACAACAATTGTCCCGCGCGTGACGCGCTTATTCTTCTGCGCAGCGGTGAACGTGCAGATGTGCATTGATGCTGCTGCTGCTGTTCACGTGCGATGTTGGACGCAGGCCTGCGTTACGAAGAGCCGAGATGTGATGAGCGCTGACGCGGTCGCGCGCGGTGGTTGCCCGCGTCGCGCTTTGAAGCTGGTGCCGTGAGTTCGATTCCCAGGCAAGGCTGTCATTTGTGGTCAATAACACTGTGACCTTAAAAGGGGATTTTTTTAAATAGGTGACGTTTCGGTCAATTGCCTTTCTGCATCGCACGAATGTGTTGGGGTTTTTTGTTGTTTTTGTTTGTGCTGGCGCACCACCGCCAATGCAGTATCACCCAAAATATGTGTTTTAGCATTGATGGTTAGCGAACTCTAAAATGGTTCTGGTTTCTTCACATTCAAACCCGCACTGACCTCGGCGGTGTAGTATACTCCAGCAATCCCGATGGCCAACTCGATGACCAACCCTGATGAGGCCTCGATCCAGGAAGTGAATTCAAATGTAATTACTTTATTTCAATACAACCACGGGTTAGTGTCGCAGAACTTTCAAATTATTCGAGCATTGATTTGTGTAACTTATCGAAATCTCGTAAATCGTGGCATCATTTGTGTTCATGAAAAAAAACACCTGGGATATTTAATATAATAATTATAATAATGCAAATCCCTTGGGATGGAAGGTCTTGTTTGCATGGATTTCCATCGCATGGCATTGAATTAGACTACCATTTTAATGGAGGAGGCGGTTATTTCTGTAGTTATAAAAGCGTAGTATTATATTATTATATTATTTAATATTATTATTACATTAGTATGTTATTATAATATTATTTTATTAGTATTTTATTATTATATTATTATTATTATATTTGATTATTATATTTGATTATTATATTTGATCGAAAAAATGGGGCGAGGATGCAATATTTAGAAATAATTAATGCATTCATGGTGGCTTTTCACACGGCCATAATGGTAAACGCTCATCATTATGAAACGCGTAGTGCAAGTTTATTTTAAGAAATTACACAAGAGCCTCGATTTATCTCGAGTTTTATTTCATCGTCATCTTTCATGCCCTCTTCTTCACCTGAAAATAAAAGGAATAAAAGACCTAAAAAAAAGGCGTTACAGTAAAACAGTCAAAGAGTGGTAAGTAAAATTTATGGGGTTATTTTAATTTGATAGATGCCGGGGTAAGAGGTAATAAATGAATGATATTAAATGTATATTGAAGTGTGTGTAGCGGCAGATTGGCTATTGATTCGTGGCACGACATACACGCGTGAAATATGTTTACTCGCGATAGGAACGGCCGGCGTGTGTGATGGGGTCACGGAGCGTTGGTTTTATACAGCCATGACGGCCACGTGGCACTGACCTCCACACCTCCAATCCCACAAACCCACAATGTCCTGCGGTGTCGAACACACTCGGTGCCTCCACACACACACACACAGCGTGAAACTTGTGGACCTCAAGATGATTTGTGTGTTGTTTCACACAGCACTGTATATACCCGCACAATGTAGCGGCACAATGGTTTCAGTGCTGCGCTGTGAACCCGGCAACCGGAGTTCGATTCAACAGCCACGGCGAACCTGTGTGTACGTTGAACTTCTTTCGCACCGTACGTAGCCAACCGTGCTAATCGGAGGTGCGGGGAAAAGACAAAAACACTAAACACAAAACGCAGTTCTAAAGAAAGTAGTTTAAATCTATATTTAAAAGTGCTTAGCTCCAGTGGCTTCCTAATATCGGAAGGAAGAGCGTTCCAGACGGCCGCAGAAAGGCATCTGAAAGCGCGCGATGCGGTGACCGCCTTTGTTCGACGGCTGAGCCAAAAAGCCGAAGATCCAGTGTGCGATTGAGAAGCTGTACTGGGTCCTGCTGGGCCCACTCGCTTTACAAAACCAGCGTAGGAACGCGCGATATCGTGAGGAGGGAAGAGGAGGGGGCCTTCGTTCAACAGTGGGGCTCTGCGTCGTTCTCGTTCTGTATAACGTACGTGGAAACACCGACTTCACAGTGTCGTGCTTCAATGGGAAACAGGGTTCGGGCTTCATTTTCTTGGTTCTTTCGGTAAAGTCACATAGAAGGGAAGTAATAAAATTATAAAAATAAAACATATTTTTCTTATGTATTACTTCCCTTCTACGTGAGTTTACGGAAAGAACCAAGAAGATGAATCCCTGCAGTCACGAAAGCTTTAAATCGAAAAGGGTTCGGGCTGTTTATTTTTTTTAGGGCAGATGTGTCTTCACCTGTCACAGATGAAGGGGCGTTAATATACACAGAGAGAGAGTCGATTGGGCTGCTGGCACTAATGCTATGGTTCCTAATCCGCGATTGTGGGAGTAATGAGACATATTTTAACAACAGACTGTAAAAAGTAGTGGTATCGCAATGCATCCTGGAACCTTCCTCGGTTCAATAAGCATATCGGTATCTGCTCTCCTACCACACCGGTCGTCTTATTTGCCGGCAGCGTTGCCGTCAAGTCTTCGACGGTGCACGGAATCGTCATCGGTTTAATGTCCCTCCTTAAGCTCACGATACGCGCAACTAATTGCGTAAGAAGCGATGCTTTACGAACCGTACGCTGTACACAGCGCAGCGGTGGAAATCTGCCGATACACGACGGACGGTACGCCATACTGGCAACTCCCCTACATACTCTTTGTTTTTTTCGGTAAAGTCACATAGGTAAAAACATTAAATAAATAAAATCACGACGTTTCGGAGGCAGCACAAGCTTCCGTCTTCAGGTGGAACCGTCACAGCAAAATAACTGTATCAAGTGAGTGAATTTTGCTGTGACGGTTCCACCTGAAGACGGAAGCTTGTTTTGCCTCCGAAACGTCGTGATTTAATTTATTTTAATGTTTTACCTATGTGACTTTACCGAAAAAAAACAAAGAGTATGAATCCTTACAGTCACGAAAACTTCTAATCTAGAATTAACTCCCCTACAACACCAAACACACTCGTGAATTGGCACTCCGCAGGACGGTTCTTGTTCACACACTACGATGTATCCGCAGAGAGGGGGGGCAGGGAGAGGGCATGGCAGTGAACGTGGCCTGGATGGACCTCCCTGCAGCACCAGTAGGTTCCATACCGGGGCACGTCTATCGTTCGACTTGGAGCACTGGTCATCGCACCGCGTTGTACGAAATGGGGTTCACGCGACCCCTGTTTGCCACCAGATGCTGCTACTTTCGCTGCAATGTTTAAAATGCATCGATTCTACCAATCCTTGTAATCGTGGCAATTAATCAAATTGGCGTGATGGGGAGGGTATGAGTGTGAATTGCGTGTGAATTGTTTCACCCCTGTAATTAAAGCATGTATATATGCTTTAATTATAGCATGCATTAAAATATATGGAGATATAATGTATTTATAAATAATGGCCACATAGTTCATCATTAGACGTGGTCAGTTAGGACTTTGTAAATTACTCCTTTTTTTCAATTTTTTATCCGTACAAAATTACGTGTGTGCACGTGGTTATGCATTTTTTAGGGCTAGTATTCTTTATTTAACCAGGAGATTGATTTAACCAGAATGTAGGACCTGTTGAGATGCATGCCGCGTTGGATCTTCAGTAAGGGCGACCTGGGTTACATTGAGTCGTTTAGAATACAAAAAGAAAAATGTTTATTCGATATGTTCATAGAGGTGGTCACGGTGGTGTAAGAATGAGACAAGAGTGAAGTACGCCCTTGCATGCGTTCTTGTATTTGTCAGTCCATTCGCACGTATTAACAATCTGTCATGTAAATCACTTGCATTTGATTGCTATGATGCTTTGCTGTTTGGGCCGAAGCTTAGTAAATCATCATCAACCATTGTCTATCCACTGCTGCATGAAGGCCTCTCCCACTCTATCGCCACCACCCCCACGCTTTGTTTAGCAATGCCATAATCCATCGCACTTCCTGCACATGAAATGATTTCATCGCTCCATCTCCGCAACGTTCGTGCCCTCCGGGTCCGTTCCCTCCTTTGACTGCAATTGCGTTGTCTCTTCCACCGGCCATCGTTCCTCCTATGGATTCATTCTGCCCAAGCCCGCTTATGTTTCTTAACAAAGCCAAGCGGCACGGTGTGTGATGCCTCTAATTTGCGTTTGTCGCTATCTGTCATCAATGTATTTCTTAGCATACGGCTATGACCGTGCACTTTTGTTCCGATTTCGTTTGTTCCATTAGCTTTGTCAGTGTCCACGTGCCTGATCCAGGTCATTGCTGGTAACATGTATTGATTGATAATGTTCTGCTGATAAATCTTCCTTTTTTTCAGTATCTCTTTCTGAAAACGGGTTGGCCACCCACGAAACATGCTGTATACACGTCAAATATTACCTTTCCATAATATTGGCTTGAAGGGACAAATGCTGCACAGGCAGCGCCAACAAAATCTGGACATATACAATACATTAGGATTCTGTGTTGACATTCGCTAGGCACGCAAGCTGTTGGCTTATATGGGCTGGGGTTGACTGGGTATCTTAGAGGTCAGCTGAGCTGCCAGCCGCCTGTGCTAAACCAGATTCTCAAGTGTGTAGTTCATTGGCGGTTTCAGCCCAGTTGCCAATGACCATATACAAAAACATATATATATATAAACTGATATCAAATTTGGCTGTGCACTTTATTTGGCTAAATTACAGCACTGAGAATTGAAATATTGCATTCATTTAATTTCGCGTAACACGGATATTGCTCTCATACTCACAGCGGGTGGTTAAACGCTGCCGTCTCCTGCATGGGTAGACCTTCATAGGTGCTACTAGCTAACAGCACTTGCCCCAACAATCTGTTGAGCCTACACGGGGAATCTTTGTCTTTGTTGCGCACACCGTGCACGCAACGCGCGCACGCCGCGTTGTCACAGTCACTATGGAGGACACGCGCGCGTGTATGGCAGCCCTTTCAGCCGTGCATGTCTGCTGATCCTCGCAGGCCGTTGGAACAAATCCGTGACGTACGGCGCTGCCTTGTCTGCGACACGCGATAATCAACGCACCGCCTCAATTCCCAGCGGTGTCCCCCGGCGCGCGCGGCTTAACGCGTTTTGTTGGCTTCGAATCAGCATGGAAATGGGATGGGGGACGGAGGGGGGTCTCATGGAATTGCTTCATTTCCTTTTAATCCACTGCTGCCCTTTCATCCCTCGATCTAATCAGCTGAAATGAGAGAAGTCCCAGCAGACAAGCCCACCAGAGTACCCTGTATGCCACTGTGCAGTAAACAAATGAATGGTGCCGCTAATTCTTCATTTCTCTCCTTTGTCATTCATCCCCGTTTTTTTTTCTTTCTGTTGTTGCGATTTTTTTGTAAGTATAGTTTGTCACTTTTATTTCCCGCGGATATACTAATGCGCGGGCTTTTGCGACAGCCGTGTCATATACGGTGCAGTCCGATATATTAACAACAATAACAAACAAATAACAACACGATTTTACGTACAGTGTTATCGTGATCAACACAAAAAACTTAGTAAGTAAATAAAGGGGAAGGCGTGGACCTGCAATTGCTACAAGAAGGGCCTCCACTCCAGAGAGGCTGGCCAGACCTTTTTGAAGCGGTGGGAATACCCACATTTTACCCCACCGAATGCAACCTGCTGACTGACTGTGTCATTGTAATATTAACCTTTTTCTTACCCAGTATATCCTTAATCGAGTCTTAAGAATTTTTTTTCTGGAGAATTCTGCATCGAAATGTTTGGCCAATTCCAGTCTAGGGATGTGCGTCACTTAGGAATGTGATAACCCACAATGCAACCACAAGCACCATGGACTACATAGTACGCCACTTCCTGCTTCGATCATTCGCTCGCAGAATTACAGATATTCACCACGTGTGTGCGTGTGTATGTGCACGAGTCTATGGGTGTCTTTGCGAGTCTTGGTATGTATGTATGTTGAACTTCTTTCGCTACGTACATAGCCAATTGTGCTAATCGGAGGTGCGTGGGAAAAACAACAAATGAAACACACAAATCAGATCTAGCGAAATGAGTTTCCATTTCAGATTTAAAAGCGCATAGCTCCAGTCGCTTCCTAATATCGGAAGGAAGAGCATTCCAAACGGCCGCAGAAGGGCATCTGAATCTCCATGGAAGTCTATTCCACAAACCACGGACCACAAAGTAACACAACCGTCCACTTCAATCATTCACTGGCAGCATATCAGATGTTCACCAAGGTTTACTCCTGAAGCTGTCTACCGGCTCATTCACCAGCATCGAGACGAACGTCGTAAACACACCGCATATCAGCTCCCCGCCATACGAAGAACATTTGAGAACCTTAAAGCTTACAGCCACAGCATTCTCAAATATTCATTACTTTATACATTTTTGTAGTAATGCTTTTTTTAAATAGAATTTTAATGATGGCGAGCAGCCAGGCTCAGATGCGCACCTGTTCAAATCAGGTTTTATAATTGTTGCCGGATCTGTAAGCCGGCATCCACGAGAGGACACTGTGACTAACGCTGCAATCCTCCACACGTGCATTTATCTCAACTCTTGAATGGCGAAAAGTAATTTCAGAATTACCACGGTCACTCTTTAGTTCAGCTTGACAGAGGCAGTGCATTATTGGTATTTTATAAGTGGTGGCACGTGGACTGTGTCAACCTCAAATTATCTTCTTGGTTCTTTCGGTAAAGTCACGTAGAAGGGAAATAATAAAATAATAAAAATAAAACATAATAAAATAATTCTCACGACGTTTCGGCCACAACGCAAGCAGCCGTCCTCAGGTGTAGAACAGGTCTGAAATTCAGGTCGAGAAGACAGAGTCTGAAATTCAGACTCTGTCTTCTCGACAGACCTGTTCTCCACCTGGGGACGGCTGCTTGCGTTGTGGCCGAAACGTCGTGAGAATTATTTTATTATGTTTTATTATTATTATTTTATTATTTCCATTCTACGTGACTTTACCGAAAGAACCAAGAAGATGAATCCCTGCAGTCACGAAAGCTTTAAATCGAAACCTCTAATTATTTGATAGCCCGTGGTCAGTCCACTGCTGGATGAAGGCCTCCCTCCCCATGCCGCGCCGGTCGTGGGGTGCTGTTTGACCAGACTCGACCACGCTGGGCAATGAGGGCTTGGTGAAGGAGGGGAGAGGCCAGAAGTTTTGCGCTTATCACTCACCCACTCATGTTCGTCGTCGCCGGGAATCAAACTTGGGTCGCCAGGTTCACAGCGCAGTGCTCGAACCACTGCACTCGTATTTCATAATTACAGTATAAAGCATTCAGAATTTGATGTATAAATGTATGTGTTTTATAAATATGCAACTTAAATGCATCACGATCCATATTTGCCAGATTTGAAAAAATTCCTGCAATTTACTCGATTGGGCGTGTATGTATTTATGCTAAACTTCTTTCGCGCCATACGTAGCCAAACGCGCAAATCGTATATGCGTGGGAAGGACAAGTAAACGCACAGAGCAATTCTAGAGAAATTCGTTTTCAATTTAGACAATGCAGCAACGTATAGTAGACTATACATGTCTGTGCAACGTGGCTCCTTCACGATAGCCTTCGTGCTGTAACAATATCTATATTGCTGTATGGTAAAAGCTCCACACATCCGCTGTGCAGTCTGAGAAGCATTGCCCTATGCCCCCCCCCCCCCCACACTTTTTGTCGTGAGGCTCTGCTCCTAAACGTGGACTGTGCTCAACTGCGCAGTTGGACTGCGCAGTCGTCTGCTGTTTACTATTCAGTGTTAAATACAATTGGATGTATCGAGCGTCTTTAAAAACTCTAAATGCGACCGCATCTCAGGAGGCTGCAAGCCTCCCGTGCTACGCTGAGGCCACTGTAGCACGGTTCGGTTCGACACGGGAAATAGCCGGTGGAAAAAAAAACAACAGCAGTTCCACTGCTGGATTATATTTTTTCTGCCTGAGGACGACCGCTTGTGTTGCGATCGAAACGTCGTGATTTATTTTATTTTATACCTACGTGACTTTACCGAAAGAACCAAAGAGTATGGACACCTGTATCGTGAGGACTTCGCGCTGGCTCGGCCCTGATGTGCCGGTAGAACAAATGGGAGGATGAGTCGGAGCAAAATGCATGTGTAGTGGGTTCGAATTAGGTGCACACACACGCAGCTTGGAGGCAACACTATTTATTAAACGGTAAGTAATATAACGCTGTACATGAGGTGGTGACCACCTTCCTCAACTCACTAACACTCTGGAACGCGACACAGACTGGACCAGGCAGGTAACGGGCTGCCTGGTCCAGGACAACGACCCGGGGCTTGAGGACCGATGATATCGTCTTCACTTCGGAGTACAACAGCCCCGCTCTGCGTTCACACCACGCTTATCTCTGCTCTGGCGTGGCCGGCTCCGCCCAGGCCACGCCTCCCTTCCCCCACCTCACGAGAAGGTCCGGGTCCCTCCACCACGTGACCCCCCAGGCACCCCCTTGGGGCCCCCAGCCCTCGTACGGGCCGACACAGTAGTGACGTCCTATGTCACTACACATGGACGCAAACGCAACACACGCACAAGAGGGACGTCTCGCAACTCTGGTTTTGAACGAGCGACATACTTCACTTCGAATATTTTAGCCTTGGCTTTGGCGTGTGTGCAGGTGGTTGATTAAGTAATTGGAACGTGATGGCGGAGAATTCATCAGAGCTTCCCCCCCCCCTCCCCCCATCATACGGATCCTAATTTAACGACGTGTGACTTCCCTAGAGTCGTGGGTCAGGTGAGAGCGAAGCACGGGGGTATTATTATTATTATTATTCTACATTGACTCCTGCGTTCCAATTAATCAATTACCCACCTGAAAATCTCACCTTCCAGCAAAAAAATAAAATCCCAAGGTGTGTGTGTGTTTCCCCCCCCCCCCCCCGTCAAAACTACCGTACTGACAGGAGTAGTACATGTTGTTTATGTCATTTATTATGAAAATTCCGTCAGTTCCTATGATCACTGTTTCATTGCTTTCATGGCTTTATATTTGTGATTTAGAAAAGTGTATTGGTTTAGCCATGTTTGTTTGTTGTACTACAGAGTTAGACTGATGGCCTTAATCTAAGTTGTCTTGTTGTTGTTGTTTGACTTGCATCCCACTGGGATTTTTGCACACAGCGTTGGTGTACGGTGTTTTTTCTGCAATATTTTGCTGTCTTTTCTTGCATTTTCTGTTTGCACTCGGTCACATATTCACTTTAAGATATTTTTTTGTTCATATTTTTGTTTTTTGTTTGTTGCGGTTGCACCCGATTCAAGAGCCGAATGGCTCACAGGGCTATACCTAATAAATGAACTTGAACTTGAAAATGAACTAGAGTACAGCGCCTGAGATAAACAGGCAAGACCCTCTGTGGGTTTTTGTGCCAAATTATGTGCAAATTGTTGTTTACTTTTAGTATGGGATTTGCTTTAAGTACGGAATTCGAGCTCAATGGGCCGCATGCAGCTTCGGGCACAGTCAGTATTTGCCAATTCGAAATAATGGCACTCTTGTGGAAATGTATGTTCGTAAAGCTAGAACTTACAAATGATGCCTCTGATCGCCAAAACAAACAAAAAAGAATTCGTAATTCTCGTGGTTGCTAAGTTACCCCGAAGACACGTTTTCAGGTCCAGGTTCATGACCCATATCTGCATCTCCCCCACTGCTAATCGCATGACCTCATCGCCTCCGACAAATTCACGATGGCCTTCCCTTTATTTCCTTTTGTTCACGACGAGACTTGAAGGTGGCAAAGGTGCGAGGATCAGGAGCAGCCTTTTTTTGTTATGGAGCTGCGCACATTGTTCCGCACACAGTCCTTGGTTAGAACACGGTGGTGTAGGGTGGTTGACATGGGTCCAGGTGCAAGGATTGACACCCCCCCCCACAACTCTCTGCCACCCCCTCCCCTCGTCCGGTTACCTGGGTCCATGCCGACGGTCAGCGTCCGTTGCATTTGCATCGCCCGTGCACTCCACAGCTCCACGACTGAGTGTAATTGTTAAGCACCAGAAGTATTATGGCTTTTTTTTTTGGTCAGAATAAAAATGCAGAGAAAAAAAAATCAAAGCCCCCAAAGGTATTGCAGAGGCAATGACTTTGAGTCCTGCCATAAGTTATTAATGTGCTATAAATGTGTAACTACGCGGCGCAAGGACCCCCACTCCTATAAAAGAGTTAACCTCTTAATAAACAGGCAATAAAAAATAAGCTTTGTGTGCAGAATATTATATATTAACAGCGCCACATTAAAATCGCAGACTTGGCTCTATTTGTGTCATTGACTAAGGTTAAATGATGGGAAGAAGCTCGGCTCGACTCGTGGCCGCAATACTGCCCCGTTAAACGTGTGCAGTGAGACTCTCTATGCACGTTAATTAATTGAATTGGAATCGTCGGTAAATATGAAAGTGATGATAGCAAAATGTGACGATTCATTTAACTGTAAGATAATTAGAATAAAGTGTGATCTATTAAACAAAACACTCTGACTTATACGATTGTTTATTGCGACTTTGTGGACGCTTGTCCTGATGATCATGATGATCATCATGATCATCAGGATAATCATGATCATGATGATGCTTGACGCAGTTTCAAACGAAACGTCACGTATTAAATTGCTAACTTTGTGTGTGGGGATGTTTTTTTTCTTTCAACTTTTCCCATGCGGTGAGCTGAAACAATAGTCATAATAATTGACGTATTGAACGCTTGTACACCATTACAATTATGTGTTTGGCTCTGTCGGGTGGTGGAGTCATCACGACACACATGTGTGATCAGATCATTTTGCGGGCCGGTCTCAAAAATCTATTCCGAATTGGAAAATAATAATGATTATATAAATCTTACAAATTACAATGATTGCATACAACTCACACAGCCCTGGTTGAGATTGCTGGTTGGTTAGCGAATAGCGAGCAAGGGTT
This sequence comes from Lethenteron reissneri, assembly GCF_015708825.2. NCBI lineage: Eukaryota > Metazoa > Chordata > Hyperoartia > Petromyzontiformes > Petromyzontidae > Lethenteron > Lethenteron reissneri. The sequence goes on from NC_083805.1 coordinate 8,815,211, forward strand.
GTGGACGCATGTTGCTTTTAAAACATAACCGTCAGTCTACAGCCCTTTGTCAATTCACTTCTGAATGAAAGCCTGCCCATGACCGTGTTGGTCACGGGGGTTACTTGACCATACGTCACCACGCTGGTCAATGCGCATTGCTGAAGGAGAGGCCATGACAGGTTAAGTTGTGAGCCGTGGCCAGCAATCAAAATCAGGTTGGCCCGGTTCACCGTGCAATGTGCTACCCGATGAGCCACCGCTCCGCACCACCGCAAAAAAGAAAAAAAACACAAGCGAATAACGTTGTTTCATTAGGAATTAAAACCACGGAAGAAACCGTCCTTAAGAGATAATGTTGCTCGATGCCTTTCTCTCCCCGTGGCTTTAACCCACATTAATCAACGCGCATTTCGCACAACTTTCTTTTTGTGTTGTGCATCGTAAATGAAATCTGAAGCCGTGGGCTTGAGACACAATTTGCTCGCAAGCTCAAGGGCAAGACGTCAAATTACACGACGACCCGGTTAAGCCACCGTCGGAGCCCTTCCTGTCGCACGATTCTCTGCGTGACCTTAGCGATGACTCCATCAAGTCAGAAACTGCACGACATTTCACACGTCCCCTCTCGGACCAGCGGACGGCCGGCAGCGAGCCTCGCCGCAGCACGCGACACAGGTTGCCTTTGGTGAGTCGACCGCTGTGAACGACTGCTGCTGCTGCTGGTGTCGGTGAGTTCAATTAACAAGCTCGTGAACCTTAACGAAGCGTGTACTCGAAACGCGGAGGCTTCACGCGCAAATTTGCCCGTACGCTGGCGCTGAAGTTTTTTGCGCGTGCGGGGAATGTTATATACTGCACGGAACTCAAAAGTGAACAGCTTTTTTTTATTCGAAACTGAGCTATTTGAATTTTAGCAGGCAACGGGCCCACTGAGCTATATAGCTCATTTTTTTCATAAGCGACTTGGCCACAAATGGAAGCTCAGCGGAGTGGGTTATCGTGTGGAAAGTTACAGCGGCCAAATAATCTAAACGGGTGTTTTTGAAATGTGGAGGGAAAACCCGGAGGACCCGGAGAAAAATCCACGCGACCACGGGGAGATACACGAAAACTCTAAATATAAAGGCATCAGGGGCGGGATCGAACCAGCCACCTGTACCATAGTACCCCGGCTCTCGCATAATGTCCGTGATGCAGTCAATCGACTCATCTCGACGAGCTGTACACGATGCACTATTCAAAGTTGAATTTTTCGATAACGGATTTTTTAATGCTAATATTTGGCGTTTCGACATCGCGGAGTGTGGCACTGATTTCTGGTTGATCTGTGCCCCAGTCACGGAGTTAAGTACACCGTTGGAAAAAAATAGTGTCCCAGAAATAAAATATGTAATTGCCTCGGACATTTTGTATTATTTAGTACCCCGGGGACCGCCATAACGATCATTTGTAGCTACTTTTTGCGACTACGATGATCCGGCACTGCGTGTACGGTGTAACGCTGAACTGCACTGTGCTGGTTGATTGCCACTTTGTGTCCCAGGTCTCCCTTGCTGAAGAGGCGTGCATCATCAGTGGGTTCTCACCCAGTGATATCAAGTCAAACAATCAACATTCAGGGTTCTTCGCGCAGGGCGGGAACCACTGCACCACTGCTCCATCGAGCAGCCCAGTGAGGCAATAAAGGTCATCTTATGGAGGCAAGAAATGGCAGCCCAAGAGGAAAAACATGGCAGCCCAGGGAGGCAAGAACGGGCAGCACAGGGAGGCAATAAAGGGCACCTGAGGGAGGAATGAAAGGGCAGCCCAGGGAGGCAATAAAGGGCACCTGAGGGAGGCAGGAAAGGGCAGTACAGGGAGGCAAGAACGAGCAGCCAAAGGAATCAATAAAGGGCAGTTCAGTGAGGCAATCAAGGGAAGCCCAGGGAGGAAATAAGGGGCAACACAGCGTGGCAATAAAGGGCAGCTCAGTGAGGCAATAAAGGGCAGCCCAAGCAGCCAATAAAGGGAGGCAGCCCGCCCCAAGCTCCCCAGCGCCACCCTCAGGCGGCGATCAGGCGCTGTGCAAACACTCAGCCGCTTAATTACTGCCGCCGCCTGCCCTGGGAGGCTCTGCGCCATTCCTCACACCACGCAGCACGGTAACCTGTGTGTTTGAATGCGGGGGGGGGGGGGGGAGTGTTATGTATTTAGCCCGGTCACATAATGTAGATTTAAGCCGGTACTGTTTAACCCACAAGCGTTAACAGTAAATTTCAAGCGCAATTTTTTTTTTACAACAAGACGCATTAACTTGTAATCCTAGTTCTCTGCGGTTTTTATTGTTGTCTATTTATTAAAAGTTCCTGACCCTAACGCCACCCCAGAGACGAAGAGCATTATTCATGGGTTTTTTTTCCCCCAGGCTGCTGGTGGTGTGGGGTGGGAGGGTAGCGGTGGTGGGTAATAGTGTAGTACAAAACTGAATTCGCTCATTGGCGTGCTGCGCTCTGCCACCCCCTCATGAGAGTTCCCACCGCGGCAAACTCCACCCACCGGTCACATCGCGCACGACCACTGTCATCAACCTTTTATCAGCTCGGCCGCTCATCCACCACTCGACCCTTCGTGCATTGCAGCATGTCAGCTCTTCCCAACATTGTCCACTCCCTTGTCAACCTCCGCACGTGTTCTCCCGGACCACCACATGCTTACTAGCTGTTTGAAATTGTACGCATAAAAAGATATTTTTAAGAGTGAAGGTAAGTTTTTTTATTTAACAGATAAGGCCCACTGAGCTATATAACTCTTTTTCAGAAGCGACCTGGCCACAAATTATAACTCAACAAAGTGGGGTATCATCATCATCATCATGTGGGAATGTATAGCAGCCAAATACTCTGAACGCACGTTGATTCTAAATGTGCACGGAAAAACCGGAGGACCGGGAGAAAAATATACGCGAGCACGGGGAGAACATTTAAACACCAGGCGTCAGGGTCGAACCCACAAGCTCCTGCACACCATGCGAGGTAGTTCACATCTTGCCACATCTTCAGCACATTGCCTTGATAAGGATGTTATTATTTTTCCGCTGCTCTATGTCTGTCTAGCATAGTACTTTGGTTGGTTGGTGGAGTAGAAGTACAGTACACTGGTTAGAGTGGCTGCTCTCATGAACCCAAACGATTCGATGTATTCTATTTTCGTGTCAATGTGCAATTCGTAGGATCTGTTCAGCAAAAATAAAAATACCGCTTGTTTTCTTCCGTGTGAATATCGTTCAAACGTGTTAGGCTCCACTATGAGAGCTCACACGACAGGCAATATGTTGTTTTAAGGGCGATTCATGAATTTAACTCATTATTATTATTAATATGGGTGGAGCAGCTGCCGAGTGATTTGCACTCTGCACTACGCACCTGACAAATCTAAGTGCGATTCCCGACTGGAGGAGAGGGATATCGGAATCGGTCCTGCCCCCCCCCCTAACCAGCGTGGTGAAGTAGGTTAAAACAAAGCCCGTAATCAAAACAGCGTGGGGACGACCTTCATCCATTGGTGGATTGAGACCGGCTGTGTTTGTATGATTACTATTCTTGATGGGGAACCACGGCGTTGGTCGCAACAAAATAATTTACATCTTTTATTTTCTCGTATCTTCTCCCCCCCCCTCCCAAATATATTCCGAGTCTGTTGTTGGCATCGCGAGACAGAAGCGAATTTCACAGAGCCTCTGAGATCTCCGGCGAGTGCGCCCCCTTTTTACCCAGACACGAGTACGGAGGGCTATTTCTTTTTGGCCCTACTAACACAAAATTGTATGTATCCTGAACTTCTTACCCACCGTACGTAGCCAAACATTGATAATCGGGGATGCGGGGAAGGACAACAAACTAATCACAACAAGAAGTTCTAAAGAAATTCGTTTTCAATCTAGATTATTTAAAAGTGCATAGCCCCAGTGGCTTCCTAATATCGGAAGGAAGAGCGTTCCAGACGGCCGCAGAAGTCCATACGAAAGCGCGCGATGCAGTGACCGTGTTTGTTCAATGGTCAGCTAAAAGCCGCTGCGAGGAAGACCGCAGTTTGCGTGATGCTTTATGCCCCTGGACGAGATGAGCCAGGTCTTGTGGCTCAAACCAACGTTCGTGGTTCTCGGAGCTGCAATTTAGCTAAATGTTTTGAAAATCCTAAATTATCACGAGATCATCAACTCGTTACACTTTGGAACCTGGTTCAATCACGGTCGGGTGACTAAAATCCCTGAATTCCTCAAGTTCAGGCTTTCCGTGGTGTTGGCTCGGTAGCTTTGACCCCGAAACCACACGGCCACCCCAATCACCTGGGCTTGCTGACAAGGTGCACAGTGAAGTGAGTTCACACCTTGACTCACCTCTTGGACGTTGAGAACCTGTTTCATTGCTTCGTCATATCAAAGTGATGTCCTGCCCCCCAATTGATCAATGAGGCGGTCCTTATCTCCTGTTTAGAGTCCTGAAGTTGTGGTGTCAATTCCATCTTCCTATGGTAGGGCGGGGGGGGGGGGAGAGTCTTTCAGCTGGACAACCGCTGTTGACTTCCCCACAAAATGGTACTTGTTTTATCGACCTCCGATATATTCATTAAGTGTGTGCGTCATCGCCGAGCCGTGCGATAGCGCCCCCGGTGGCCATGTGCAGTTCTCGTAAACCTCCGCTGAACAACAGATGACTTAATCATCAACAACACGCGACATTAGCTACTGTAATCACCCTGAAATGTCTGTCCGTCCCGCGCGTGACGTCACTCCACATGAGGCCCACCCCCCTCATTAATATTCATGAGTGGGTGGATTTTTACACTAACGCAGAGGAAGGTCAAGCTGAATTAAATAATGTATTACGCAAAGTGCCTTCAAATATGACGTTTCTTTACAGAAAGTGACGGTAAAAAAAATCTACGCAGCACACTGCTACATCCGTGCGTGACGTCACTGCAAAAGAGCTCCCCCCCCCCCCTCTTCATTAATATTCATGCCCGCGTGGAAATTTACACTAACGCGCAAGAAGGTCGCGCACTCCACGTGCCGCACCCCTCCCCTCATTAATAATCATGAGCAGGTGACGTCACTCCACATGCCGCACCCCTCCCCAATAACCATTAGCGGGTGACGTCACTCCACATGGGGCAACCCCCCCCCCTCATTAATAATCATGAGCTGAACAATTTTTCTCTTGAATATTTCAGATTTACTGCAACATACACTTGTCCTTGGACGGGCAAAGAAGCGAGTCGATTATATAGTGCCACAGCTGCAGCGTGGGTTGTCATCAAGACCCCCCCCACCACCCCCGGTGAAGGCTGGTCGCACGGAGACCTTGCCCTGTCCGTAACCTGTTCGGCAAGGCCAACCGAAGTGACATGGCAGGTTTGGACCTCATGGACAGACTGCAGGATCCGCGACATAGGGAACCGGTTTGGTGCCGATCTTTGCACCCCGTCCCACCCGCCAACCGCCCTCTGCCAAGCAGCCCTGGCGCGGCTGTCCGGATCGCGGTGGGTGCCAGAGGTCGCAAACGGGTTTTGATTCCTTACCCGTACCTGGCCGCACCAGGGTCGCAAATGGGTACCCGTACCCGGCCGGGTAGGGGTACGGGTAAGGAATAACAACTCGGGTACCCGTTCCCTACCCGTACCCGTACCCTACCCGAAATGAGTGACAAACGGTTACTCATCAGTGACTCACCGCCTACCCGTACCCGGCCGGGTATCGGGTAGGGTACGAGTATCGGGTACCCGGTTGCGACCTCTGGTGGGTGCCGTGATGGTGGAAGGCGTGCGGACGTTGGAGATGTTGACGTTGATCGTCCCCGGCAGCTCGCCCGTTGCAACCTGCGATCAGCACGGTTGGCTACGTACGGCGCGAAAGAAGTTCGGCGTATGTACTTACGCGCCGATGTGCGCGGGAGCAGTGTTGCTCAGGACCTGAAGCCACAGTTCGAGGGGTCGGCACTAAGAAGAGTTCCTCGAGACGACGACGACGATGTCGAGTGGAGCTGCACATCGACGAGTTTTCGCCGGACGGATGATGGAACCGAGCCCCCCCCCCCCCAACCAGGATTTGAACTCGCAACCATTTGTATTTTGCACTGCGGTCTGCTCAGTGTGTGCCTGACCCCACCACCTCCCCCCACCACCTCCCCCACCCCCCTCCCCCCCGGTGTCACCCGGCCACCTCAATCACGGCGACTTTTTGACGGGGCGCGCGGAGCGAACCGATGGCAGTGGGGCGCGAACCCGCCTCGCTATTTGCATGCCATTCATAAGGCAGCATGCTAAACGCTCTCCAGGGCAGCGTTTCACATCATTACGGGACACGCGGGGTTGACAGATTGCCCGGATCTCATCTGCTGGGGACACACGCCCAATCAGCCCTCGGGGCCCACACAACACAACCATGTCATTAGCCATGACCCAGCCATTTGCGGTGGAAAATAAAAATAAAAAAGCGTGCACACATGCTTCATTGCCTATGAGTTTATTCTTGTTTTAAAAAACGTGTGATTGATTATTCTTAAATGTGCGGCGCGCTCATTGGTGCCCGTTCGGTTTTTTTTTTTACAAACGGCGGCGTTGCGCCTGACGTTTTCATTTATGGAGATTTTTTTGTAAGTTATCTTTGTTTGCGAGCAGTTTTCATCATCCATCATCATCATCGGCAGCAGCAGCAGCAGCCATGGTCAATCCGCTGCTGGATGAAGGCCCTCCCCAAGTCCCCACGGTGGCTTGCAAACGCTGCGTATAACTTGATCACGAATCGAGCTGTGCATTATAGCGAGTCAATTGTGCGCACGTTAGGCGTAAACGTTCGTATTTGTTCGTACCGTGACACCGATTTTCCATTTCCGTAGAAAAGCAAATATCCCTTGTTTACTTTTATTGCAGAACACTCGGCTAATCTTTGTTTCCCCTTTGCAACCTGTCTCATTGCTAAAAAAAAATGATAATGAATGGCCGGTAAAAATAGCTAATTCATTAGTGTCAGCCTTTTAATGTATCATCACATTTACTCGCTCTCTTCATAAAAAATATCTGTCAACTGCTCGTAATTAGGACTACGCCGCGCTGGAGCATTTTATTTTGCCAACAATTTATGTCGGGGCGACCCGTGATTGAGCAGTTCCAAAAGGGCCCCCTTTGTCCCATTGTGGCGATGATGGTTATTTAATGTGGGGGGATGTGTGGGGGGGGGGGGCCGTCTACGCTCGGCACCGCACAATCGCCGCGGCAGGGAGAGAGAGAGAGCGCTCCGTCCCTCTGGCGCTAAAAGCGACGGCGGCTCTTCAAAAAGCGATAAATCACAAATAAATAAATAACATAAATAAAAGCGCACCTCGACAGAGGGAGGGGCGAGCGCCGATACCACCGCGCCAATAATGAGAGCACGCGCGCGCGCGCTGCAGACGCCGAACGACTATTCCCCGTTTAACGGAGGCGACGATCGATCCTGGCTGGGTCAGGGTCAGGGGCTGTCTCCTCCCGCCGCGTGTGGCCTCCGTGGCCCCTCAAGGGAACCGGTCGCGGAGGTCGTAGGGTCAAGAGCCGCGGTAGACAGGCGCACGAGTGCGTGGCAGCGGCTTAAGGACGTGAAAATGAGATCCCAAACGACAGGGCCTCCGCGATAGGGGCATTTCCAGACAATCATCATCTTTGACTCCGTTGGATTGTAGTTCACACGAATAAACGGCTTACACGCTTATGCAAATCGGCGGACCACTGTGAGAGATGCCTTGTGTTGTTTCATATGTACTCGAACAGTGACGGGCATTACGTGTTTTAATGAGTTGTGCTTTTGTATATATATGAAATGGAAATTGGTTTACGTTTGTTTTGGCGCACAATAATTCAGAACTATATGTTGAGCACGTCTTATTTTGTCAATCCACTGCTAAATAAATACCTCCCCACGTTGTGGCGGTCATGGGGGATTTCGACCATACTTCACCATGGCAGTCAGAGCCGGTTGATGTTTCAGATGTCACCTCTGATGTCAGCCGCGGCTACGAGTCTCACTCAGATAAAAACGAAACTATCAACTAAACTATATTTTTTTTAACCAGGTAAAACCCACTGAGCTACATAGCTATTTTTCAGAAGCGACCTGGCCACAAATGAGAACTCAAGGAAGTGGCTTATCACGTGGAAATTTATAGCAGCCAAATGCTCGAAACGCGTGTTGATTTCAAATGTGGAGGGAAAAACCGGAGGACCCGGAGAAAAATCCACGCGACCACGGGGAGAGATAGGGACATTCAAGCTCCAAATATACAGCAGGCATCAGGGACGGGATCGAACCCACCACCTCCTGTATACCTGGTGAGGGAGTTCACATCTCGCGACCCTGGCGCCCAGATCTCTGAATTTATAGCACGGTGTGTAAACCCCTGCGCCACTGACCTCCACATTGCTGGCCCCGCTCAACTTTTTTTTAAATAGCTTCTCCATACCGTGTGGCTTGTGGGAGTTGTTCTGAGCATACTTCACCAGGCTGGTCATTGCGGGCTGGTGAAAGGGGGAGCACAGACAAGGGGGTATTGAAGTACTGTAATTTGACAGTAGTGAGCTTCCCATTGCATTCGGTCTTCTTAGTAATTTATTTTGGCTGACCCTTCCAGAGCAGGAGTCAATTAACACTAAACAACCTTCACGTTTATCACTCCGAGTTTTAAGAGAAGTGGAAGAGAGGAGCCACGTTGCCTCCCTGATTATCCTAATATCCATCTACGCGAATCTTGCGTCTTGTTGTATCATTTTCAGTCCAACAAACGCACTCACTGCTTAACATTTCTCCGTTTTATGGAGGTGTCCCTAAGAATTTAAAGCAACGGCAGCAGTGTGAAACAAACAGCGCAACTCGTGATGCAAAGCGAGAATGCTGTCTTTGTAAATTCACGCTTATTACTTGAAAAGTGATGTATAAAATTACCCCCCCCCCCCCTTTCAAATCGTCGGGCTCCGCGCTGGACGCAATTTTTGCGAAGTAATATTTCATCGCGCAGCTGAAGGGGCGAGGTGACAGTGTCGGTATTAATCTCCTCTCGTAAATGTATTACATTTCTTGGAGATCAAACTTTTTTTGCTTTGACAGGTGGCTGGGCGGGCTTGGCTCCGTATCCTACAGCAGGAGCCCCAAACGACGAGGTGATAAATGTACCCTCGTCTCGACACCGCCGCAACGCTTCTCTTATCCCAGTCATTGTTGGCCGTGAAAATATATGTATATACAACAACAATATATGTATGTACAAAACAAAAAAAATAAGTGGCGTATTCAGTGAAAATCGAGCTGTACTTGCAACGCCGACCATGGAGTGAAAATTACCAACTAGCCAACGAATGTATAGATATGGGAAGAACACGGGGGTCTATCAGATGAAATAACGGTGAAACAAAAATGCGAGGCTCCATTTCAACCGGGTCCCTCGGGGTCGTCAGCGATCACGAATATATTTCGCCACTCGGCACACACACACGCCACACCCAGTATACCTTCTCGCAATGACTGTGGCTGCTTGTCACTCCTTACCTCCGATAAGCACGGTTGGCTACTTACGAAAGAAGTTCAACATACGTACGTACGTACATTCGTGCCATCTACTGCAGTTTTATAGCGGTTCTGAAAATATTGTCGGTGAGAGATTAAACCCCTGACTGCTGTGCAAACTTAATTCACAAACCGTTGCCGTGGAGCATTGTGGGTAGACGGAAATATAAGCAGAAGCCGATTCTGTGTCTTGACGTAAAAATACAAATATATTTCAGCCCATCAGCCGATTTGATTTCCAGATGAATGTGATCACAAGCAGCATTTGAGTCAGCGTGCATAATCTGGAGCAGTTCTGACCTCGTGGGTCGCATCAGCAGAGTCAAGCTTGTTAAACAAACGCTGCTAGATTACCAGATGTTATTGGCAAGAGCACTCCGTGTAAAATATTGTACACCATTCAGCACAAAATGCAACACTATACACGGTCACACTATCATGGCCTTAACCATATATTTTTTTAAACAATGTACGTTGTGATTTCAGCCAATGAATTGCCCTTTAAGACACACGGTAGATATTTGATAAACTTAAGCAGCAATGTGTAAATTGTATAGGCTAAATTTTTGCTGAAATATATTCTTATTTGTCTATATTTTTAAGTGGAGATACAAAACGGGGTCGATGCTCCACGGAAATGCATGATGAGTTGGGTTTGTATGGTGGTCGAGGGTTCATTTCTCACCAATTTTGTTCATGGTCACCGGTTGACTGGAGTAGATGGCACGTGACCAGTCGTAGCTACAGGTATCGCGATAGGTATACTGGATGTGATGTTCCGGATGAATACATATTATCCGGGTTTGCTGATAGACGACATTAGAGGCACGTGGCCAATATTAGCAAGAGGCATGCTGGATGTTCAAAGTTCAAAGTTCATTTATTAGGTATAGCCCTGTGAGCCATTCGGCTCTTGAATCGGGTGCAATCGCAACAAACCAAAACACATGAACAAGAAAACATCTTAAAGTGACTATGTGACTAAGTGCAAACAGAACATCCAAGAAAAGACAACAAAATATTGCAGAAAAATCACCGTACACCAACCCTGTGCAAATATCCCAGTGGGATGCGAGTCAAACAACAACAACCACAAGACAACTTAGATTAAGGCAGAGGTGTGGACTCGAGTCATGTTACTTGGACTCGAGTCAGACTCGAGTCATGAATTTGATGACTTCAGACTCGACTTGGACTTGCATAACAATGACTTTGTCCCACCTCTGGATTAAGGCCATCAGTCTAACTCTGTACTACAACAAACAAACATGGCCAAACCAAAAAACTTTTCGAAAATCACCAAAATAAAGCCATAAAAGCAATTAAACAGTGGTCATAGGAACTGTGACCAAATTTTCACAATAAACGACGTAAATAACAACATGTACTACCAAACTCTGCAGCCATAGCTGGCTGCATGAGTCACTCCACAACAGTGGGAGCATCAGTCGGAGTATAAACATTTTTCAATGCACCTTTAAGATCAGCACACTAAATCAAAACACAGATCATACTTTGCATACTTTGCATATGTGGTGTGCTAGAAGCACAAAGATGTTCGGAAACTCCAGAAAAATGCCTCTCGTTACCACCCCCTCCACCTCCCCCGTTTCTGGCGGCGTCTTTGGAGCGTGGCAGCTACCGCCGGCAGGGGAGGCGCCTCCGACTGTCTGAGAGGCTCGCTTATTTATAACCACAGCGAGGGTACCGAGAAGAATAAACAACAACAACAACAGCAATACTCTTTGGTTCTTTCGGTAAAGTCACGTAGGTATAAACAAAAATAAATCACGACGTTTCGGGCGCAACACAAACGCCCGTCATCATTTTTTACCCACGTGACTTTACCGAAAGAACCAAAGAGTATGGATTCCTGCAGTCACCAAAGCTTCAAATCAAGAAACAACAGCAATAACAACGAGAATAAGAGTTGACGAATTCCACCGATGAATGCAATGTAGATTGCGTTGTTTGTTTTGGTTAGACGTGTGATGCTATTTTGATTGTGTGTGTGTGTGTGTGCGTGTCTACAGATGGGTAGTTTTTTTTTTAGAACCGGTTAGCGGATTCTTCCCGGCTTTATATCGGTTCGGGTGTCGAGACTCGACGGAGGCCGAACTACTTGGTTCACCGATTAATTATAGAGATTGTGTCTGTGTTTAGCCCGATACTACGACAATGGATAACGTTCAGCTGACCCTTCCCTAGGAGTCAATCAACATTTGGGCCACCGTTGTATTGGGGACCCAAATGAGCAATTTTAGTTGTGGCAGATGATCGCGGTTTCGTGCATAAACTCCACGAGATGTGTGCGAAATGTCAGATTTCTAGCTCTTCGGAGACATCGTTAGACTTTTTCATCACTCACAATCGTCTCATCGTCGATGAGACGACGCCATGGTCAATCCACTGCTGGATGACGGCCGCCCCAAGCCACCTCCACCTCTCACGATCCTGCGATGCAACAATCCACCGAGCACCTAAACATCAACTGATTCCATCGCTTCATCTCCTCAGTGGATACAATCTGCAAGCATCTATACACACACACACGTATTACAATGCACATAATTTAGAGAATTAACAACTCGAACAAATTTACAATACATTTGCTTAAAAACTCATAATATTCAACCTTGTGACTTTTCGCTGTATGAATTGCTGTCCTGTTCATGGCATGTAAACCAAGGGACGATAGCTGACCTCAGGGTCCTCCCTAAAGTTGGATGATGACCCAAACAGTAACAAAATCATGCAGTCTAAACTTGGATAATACTTTTTTTTATTTAAAGCTTTCGTGACTGCAAGGATTCATATTCTTGGTTCTTTCGGTAAAGTCACGTAGAAGGGAAATAATAAAATAATATAAATATAACACAATAAAAATTCTCACGACGTTTCTTTTTTCTAAATTTCTTGCTGTGGATTTCACACCTGATGATGATTGCTTGTGTTGCAATCGAAACGTCGTGAGAATTTTATTGTTTTATTTTATTATTTTATCATTTCCCTTCTACGTGACTTTACCGAAAGATCCAAGAATATGAAACTATATATTGTAGGCAGGGCCGGATCAAGGTACGGGGCTTTAGGAGCTGCAACCCAAGGGCTTCCACCAGCCGGAGGGCCTTCAGAGATTAAGTGAAAAGTGATTTCATTTGTGAATGCTGAATTTTATTTGTTGTTAGCTTTGTAAAAATAAATTGTATCTTTTTTCTTTAACTTTGTTTTCCTTTTGAAAATATTACCGGGGTTCTCACAGTACCTGTAGCCCAGGGGCCTACAAACTCTTAATCCGGCCCTGGTTGAAGGCAAACTATCCTAACAAAATTCAACAAGGGACACAATAGTCACACAAAAGGTTGAGAAAGACTGGTCTACACCACCCACAGCACTACTCACTATGCCACGCACTACACCACCACCCACTACACCGCCCAATCCTCTACACCCACCATCTACACCACCCACTACACCGCCCAATGCTCTACACCCACCATCTACACCACCCACTACACCGCCCAATGCTCTACACCTACCATCTCCACCACCCACTACACCACCCAATGCTCTACACCCACCATCTACACCACCCACTACACCACCCAATGCTCTACACCCACCATCTACACCACCCACTACACCACCCACTACACCACCCACCGCTCTGCACCTCCTAGCGCTCTGCACACCACCCCATTGCACCAACCTCTGCAACCCTCCTCCCTCCCCCCTTCCCGGTGCTCTGCAGCTGCAGCCTCTGTAATCGCGAGCGGCACGACGGTGAGAAAGTTCTCACGTTGTTGAGCCGTGGGCTGCACGTGTTTACTCTGCGCGTTACAACCGAGGGGGGGTGGGGTGAGGTTACAAAGGCACCGCCAGTGACCGCCAACGAGGGTAGCAGGGTGCGTCCCCCCCGTAAGCCAGAGGTCGCAAACGGGTTTTGATTCCTTACCCGTACCCGTACCCGGCCGCACCAGGGTCGCAAATTGGTACGCGGCCGGGTACGGGTACCCGTTCCCTACCCGTACCCTACCCGAAATGAGTGACAAACGGTTACTCACCAGTGACTCACGGCCTATCCGTACCCGTACCCGGCCGCACCAGGGTCGCAAACGGGTACCCGTACCCATACCCGGCCAGGTACGGGTAGTCGGGTATCGGGTAGGGTACGGGTATCGGGTAGGGTACGGGTATCGGGTACCCGTTTGCGACCTCTGCCGTGAGCTCTCCACCGCAGGCCCACCGGCCTCGCTTGGAGCTCGAGGGTGAAATCTAACAGAGTGGCAAAGTTCCATTGCAACAACAACAACAAAACCCTCCACGGAAAACAAAACAAAAATTAATGTAATACTCCCAACCCCCCCTCTTCGTCGCATCACCCACAATGCGTGCGTGCGTGTTCGTGTGGGGGTTCATGTATCTGGTGTGGTGCGTGGGGAGACAAAGGCGGCCCGGCATGATGCGTGATGCTGTCAACACACCGGTTGCTACGAGGACTTTACCCAACAGTCCGTTAAAGGCCATATGATGAAAAGCATTGTCAGGTGTAAGAGTTGCACCGGTTGGATGCCAGCGTTGTGTATGAAGAATGTAACTTTTAAGCGGTGTGTTTTATTTCAGGATTGAGCGTTGACACGTGCTTAGGTTGTATTTATTTAATTCTTTAATCCCATAAGCCCACCCTCGTGTAGGTGACACTGCTAGGCGGTGTTGGGAAATGCGGACGGTTGATGCACCAACTCTCCTTTGGGCACAGATCCTTAAGTCAAATATTATCAAGGCAGCTTTTCAGGAGAATTTTCTGCTCCCAAGTCTACATGCAGATGCTGCGTTGTCAATAATCCTTTGTTTGCAGGCCCCGGACTACCCAGTGGTTAACGCAATGATTTACATTTCAGCCGTGGCACGTGATTAAGGGGGGGTTACGGGAGCATTCGGCAGACGAAAGAATTAGGGCGAGTTTAGAGGGGAATTAAAACGATATGAATTCTGGAAACCAGGCCCACAAAATAAGTCTGCGTAGACATGTGAAAGTACGGCGTGGGGAGGCATCTATACGGCAGCAGTGGCTTGCCAAAGGTCTCTATATTTGTTTCAGATATTCATGCTATGACAATGTAAAATATGTGCAAGCGTGCCTTTCCCCCATTGATTTACAATAAAGCTAAAGCAGGCATTATTGCTCATTCTCAAAACTTCAAGAATGCACATATATGTTGAATATTAAAAGAACTCAGGTTGCAATAGGACGGTATAGCATATTAATTTACATACACATTGTGGGTTACCGATTAGCATTTTTTTTGGCAATTACATCGTGCTCTGAAATTCCTTATCTCTTTAGTTTTGCAGCACTGATACATACTTCAAGCTGCCATCATTGAAACTGTTATCCATTAAATTGTAGCTAAAATGAGTTTGGATGGAAATGTATTGGAGTTCGTAATTATCGCTGCTCTATCGTCCATATAAATGATCAAAGTCTTAACAGAAAGGGCAACTCTTTCTTCTTCCCTGTGTTCCCCTAAATGCTATCGCATTGGCTCCTTCGACACAGCACTCTTTATTACGCGGCACAAATGAAGGATTTTAAACAATTACAGATGGGCAAATATCGCATATCAGGTGCATTACCCCTAAGCTGGTTTCACAGGTAATTTATAAGCAAAAAAACCCACCACGGGCCCTCCTACCCTGTGCCACACTCACGGCCCATGTGGCCGCTACTCCCTGCCCTACCTCTTTCCTCGCTGCCTCCCTCCCCTTCCCTCCTCCCCTCCCTCCCCTCCCTCCCCTCTCTCCCCTCCCTCCCCTCTCCTCTGTCGTCTCTGTGCTCCGCTTAATCTGGCGTCGTGTTTTGGGGCGATTACGACTGGTCGCCTCGCCGTGGAGCCGAGGAAACACGGCGCCCCACACCAAATCTCATTTACTGCTTCATTGGCGCTCTTGTTAAAATCGGCCGAGCTACATCTCGCAGCCTCGCCGTTAATTTAGGGCAGGCCCGGCGCCAGTGTTGCCCGAGATTGTGTGGCGAACGTCACTCGCTCGGTCCCCTGACCAGCGGCGAGCGAGCGCGACGCGCTCCCTATCTCTAGAAACACGACCGCCACGGGCGCCCAAACTTGATTGGGACGTCATCTGGGCAATTGCAAAATGCTTCTAACGTGGGGGGCTGTGGTCTGTTCTCGCTTTTAAAGGAACGTGATAAACTATTATTTTGATCGCGTGGCTGGGTGGATGGGTGACAAGGTGTAGAGGTTTCGAAATTATACTCTTTTTTTTTAGAAGAGAAAAATAAACATATTTAGGATGCAAAACCTATAAAGTGTGCTTACAATTTAAATACTGCGCGGTATATTAAAATTAATCCGAATTGGTCGGCACTGGCAGATTTTACAGATATGACCTAACAGATGTCGCCTAACAGATGTCACCTAACAGAGCAAAACATATTGTGTAAATCACGTGAAACAGCTTTGTACTGAATGAGGTTACAGTCATTTTATTTGAGTCCATTCCATAATTAAGTCATCCAAATATACCTATTTATATGTTACAATACGCTTCCAACACAAATGAGTGGAATGGATTTTGTGTAACTACATATAAATGTTTTTCATTTAAAACGTTAACACGAGTGTTCACGTTGGGATGGAGCTGTGAACGGAGTGACCCGAGTTCGATTCCTGGCCATGGCTAACATCGGTGGCGAGTGGTATTTCGTGCACCCATATGCCACGGCGTTCAGCAACCCACACTGACAGGCATGAAAGAGCATGGTCAAACAACTCCCATAACTGACACTGCGTGGGCGAGGGAGCCTTTATCCACCAGTGGATTAACAAAGACCGGTGCATTAAACAGTTGAATGTGCACATTCAGCTCTCTGAATCTGCAGGCCCTCTTAGTTCCAGCCCATGCGATGTACCCTGACACAGCTTGCAAGGCAGCAATCTGGCAGCAGAGCCATCCCCAAGGGATTTTGTTGTTGTTGTTGTTGTCAACGCAGTCGCTCAATCGTGGTGTTGTACTCGCGCCGTACGTTGCTGTGCAATTCGATGCTCAATTCAGTCGCGAATATTCATACGCCACTTGGGAGGATAAGCTTTATCGGTCAGAATTCTATCAACGCATTTGCGCGTGTAAAATATTACATCCTAAACGTAACAATGTTGTCGCATGGCGAAGGGTTTCGTGACGAGAATTGTGGCGTAAAAAAAACTTCCATCACGTGGCCCTAACCCCAAAGAATGAATACGAATCGTAGTATTGGCAACGAACCCCCGACGCTTTAAGCGTGCTCATGCTCAATCCATATCGCTTCTATGAGCAGCGGCGAGAAGTCTGTCCAGTTTGGCGAGATTCCAAAACCGTGACTCTTGATTTTTGCGTAACAAGTGCAGGTGGTGTGGATAATTGAAATCAATAATATATTCACTCATTGATTGATTGATTGAATGAATTCTGATTGCACCAGCCTCCACCAGCTGGGCCTTTCATTGAAAAAGCAGGCAGCTGTCCCAGAGAACATGATTGTTGGGACTTGAGCATTGGTACATCAAACATCGCAGCCATGATCCAGTTAAGCAGGGATTAGGTTTCCTACGTGTGTAGCATGAATCCGATATAACGCGAGTCCATACCAGAGCAGTCTTCTTTTTTCATATGGCAATGTTTATGGTTTCACATCGAGGTTGGTGAGTGAGCCAGTGGATGGTTTCAGAAGTAGCCTGGTGAATATCTCAAACGCTACGAGTGAATGATCGAAACGGGTTGTGCTCTTACTATGTGGTTCATGGTCTGAGATTTTGAATCGTGTGGATATTCATAGACTAACATAGACTTTTCTCACACACACAAGCACACCTTGGTGAATATCTAAAATTCTTCCAGGGAATGATCGAAGCCGGTCGTGTTGTTATTATGTGGTCCATGGTTTGGAATTGGTGACCTCGGTGGTACTTTGAGCCTTATTAATCGTACATCGGTGCAGGAGTTGGCCGCGTATCCCGTGCAATGTTGTGATGCGCTTCAATGCGGACCGCCGTTCGCTGGGTGAATTGAACGCGACTCGTCAATCTCCCGCGATGATTGGTAACCGCAGCAGTGAGGCGACGGCGTGACCACTGAGTGGACAAGTCCACCTTCTGGTGCTGACCAATGCAGGACAAAATGTACACGTGTACATATGCCACGTTGAACTTCTTTCGCACCATACGTATCCAACCGTGCTAATCGGAGGTGCGAAGGAAGGACAACAGACTAAACACAAAAAAGCTGTTCTAAACAAATGGGTTTAAAATCTAGATTATTTATAAGCGCACAGCACCAGTGGCTTCCTAATATCGGAAGGAAGAGTGTTCCAGACGACCGCAGAAATTCGCGTGTGATATTCCAGTCTCCAAGGGAATGACGGGGCTATCAGGATTAATAAGTCCGTCATTCCCTAGGAGCTAACTCTGATGGGCAGCAGTTCTTGTTTAGCGCTACCAAGCAAGACTATTTTGGGAATTAATTAACATCAATGCTAATGAGATTTTTTCCTACAGATGTTTTAATGGGTATGTAATAATTCTCTTCGCTCTTCCCCCGCCCCTTACTTTCCCTCCCTTCCCCCCTCCAAGCCCCTCACCCCCCCCCCCCCCACCATAGCATTTTGTTAATTTCTCACAATTCAGGGTTGCTGTTGTTTAATTTTCTTTCACCATCCCATTTGTATTGTTTCTTGTTTTTTCCTGACACACTGTTTTGTCAATGCCATTAGCTTAGATGGCCAACATTAGCATGTAATTATCATAACATTTGCATAATATTGAAAACATTCCAGTCTCGTGCGTGAAATTTGAGGCATGTGTCTTGGGCAGAGGAATCTGGTTTAGTTGATTAACGGGGCGTCACGTGTCTCAATGTTAAAGCCTCATTATTTATATTAAACGTTGCCTCCTGGCTGCACTTTGTATGTATTAGTCATATCATAGGTGACGCCATGGGGGACCGGCGGCGGCTAATGCCCTCCAACGTGGCAGAGTTGAGGGTGCGGTGGTGGAACAGTCAAGTTCAGCACCCCCACACAGAACATCCACGTGTTGTGATCCCTGGGTTGGTGGACAGGGGTGCTGTGCGATCCAAGTGGCTTATCTCTCATGAGAAAAAAAAACCCAAATAATTCTGATCATAATACGGTGCGTGTGGATTCCTGCCGAGGAAATAACAGAGTTTCTTGAACAGGGATAGCCAGATCCATTTTTGCCGAGGGTCAAAGAGGACTTTGAACTCGCTTAGTTGCTTGGTCCGCACACTAACAACGCGCACCTCAATCACTTCTGTCGCTACTAATAAGCCCTTGAATTGACAGAAGTTGAGTAGCGCGCTGTTCAAATGGGAACGCACTCTTGCTACGTCCGAGGCATTCCACACTTGGGCGGCGTGCCTGCCGTATGAAATGAAGTCTCGGAATGAGACCTCCTTTACCAGTGGCAAAATATAGTAGTAGGTTTTTACCCTTTAAACTGGTACAAAACTTACACCTTTATACAAGGCATCAGGTTTGCAATAACCACAACACAAGCAGTCAAAATGCAAACAAAATCAAAGAACTCTGATGATGATAATAATATGTACGCCTTCTGGTGTCTTCTGGTCCAACACCAATGGAGACTAGGCTCTAAGGAAAACTGTCTCGGGTGTGGACCAATCAACTTCAAGGACAGTGCATATTATTATCATCATCAGAGTTGTTTCTTTTTGTTTGCATTTTGACTACTTGTGTTGTGGTTATTGCAAACATGATGCCTTGTATAAAGGTGTCAGTTTTGTACCAGTTGAAAGGGTAAAAACCTACTACTACGAAGTCTCGGAACTTAGGCCCTCCTACCCTAGTTCTAAATAAAATAAAAGGGCAGTGGGCCTTCATCATGTGCTATATGAAGAAGGGACATTGCCCAAAACGTCGCCGATTACATGTACTTTTTTCTTTGAAGGCCACAGTGTCGTTGACGAGTGCGTTGAGTTTTGTTCATTACGCTCTTGCACCACTGTCAAATAACCTGTTCCGAACAGAAACATGTTTTATCCACGGCAAGTTTCACGATTCAGCTCACGGCTTTGTTTCCATCGTCCTGAGCTCCTCGAAACCCACTTCTAGCTTCACCTTCCTCAAGTTCGTACCTTCAGCCTGCCAATCTGGATACTGGCAACGTTTACGGTAAAAAAAGGGTTAAAATTAAGTGACGAGTGATCTCTGACTCTGTCCTTCCACACCGACCCCTCAGCCCACGTACAAACCCGCATATGAATCGTGGTGAATCATGGTAAACAACACCAAAAAAAAACACTCGGCATGACGAGGCCTTCGTTTACACATGGGGCACACACACAAACTGTACAATATTTATCTCTCTTTACATTAATTTCTGTCGGTAGAATTTCCTCTTTTTTACTCGCATTATTCCTGACTTATTTTTAAAGTGTAAGAGTTTGTAACCGTGTAACTCTTAATATTGATTACACTGTTTACTTGTATTTACCTATTTTTACCCCTCGCTGATGCTACTGCTGCAAATATACCCAGTCGGTCACTCAAATGCAAAATGACCGTTGGCTCGGAAAAATAAAGTTTAATGGAAGAAGTAGGTTTGCAGAATGTGCCAGACAAAAATAAATGGGCCTTACTCTCACTCGAATGCAAGCGAGCCAGATTCTCTCTCTGTGCAGCAAAAAAATATATGAAATAAAACAAATTTGGAGTCTACTTTTGAATTTTCATATGCAGTAGCACATAATACAACCGATTTGCTTGACTTTGTTCAATACCATCACGATTACTTCCCCACCCCTTTTTACAGAAAATGTACCAGAAAAAATTCCGAGACGTATACCCCTAATCTTCGGCGAGAGGGTTGAACGGTGTATGTCTCATCTCAAGCGTGCTTGCAGGCGCAGCGTGCCCATTAAAAGCACTTACGGCTTTAATGAGATTTGCCCGTGCACTGTTTAAAAAAAAGATTCTAACTTTTCTGCTGAAGTTACAGAAAAATAAGACGTGAAAAATGAAATGGCATTACGTTCAAAATTTAATTCAATTATAATTAAAATATATTGTTCCTTAAATGATAAAAAAATTGCATTGCGATGGAATCAGGACCTACTGAGGGGAAAAAAGTAATTTCTCAAGAAATGGTATTTGTTTTGCTTGATGAATAACTGCTAAATGAAACCTCTTAAGTACGGAAAAATACTTAATGTGCTCTAATACATTTTTGCAGTGGGGTGCCCAACTTTATTACGGAGGAAAATTATAACCGTAAATGACACCGTAATATCATCTGCATTCCATTAGGTTCAAAACGGCGTGCGTGTCGTCATTAGTCGGGGCCCTACCGCTCGCCGGCCGAAACCGACTCGCGATTCGTGAGAGAAATTGCGGGAGAGTGCGAGCATCAGGCTCTCTGTCCGAACGAAACGGGAACGCGTTCAATTTGTGCAAAACACCTCCCCCCGCACGTTCATCTTACCCCTTGCAGCAGAGGGTGTTCCAGCTCAACAAACACAATCTCCCCGCACAAACCCTCAAACTTTGGCTCTCTGCCCTCCAGCCTCCGCAAATTACACATACACCCAGATATTAACCCTTTCGCGGACCCCACCTCAACCGAGATTTTTTTTTTAGGTTTTCACCTCTCCTAACCACCCCTTGAGCCCCCTCCCCACCCCCACTTCGCGCCTTCCATCACCCGCGAGCGCAGAGGCTGTGTTCATTTTTGGGAAAGTGTTCACCTCCGTTCTCGGGGCAAGGAGACAAATCAAAGAGCCCGTGTTAGGTGCTCACCTTGGGGTAACACCCGAAACGCGTGGCCAAAATCTGTTAACAGGAGCCGTCGACAGCGTTCTCTCGCGCGAGCAAGGGGAGAGCTGAGACTTGGCCGCGACTTGGCCAATTGCAGTGGCAAACGCGCAGAAAAAAAGTCAGACGCAGCTCCTCGCCGATGGCCGAAGACGTGAAACCCCCCGCAAGATTTCCTGGGAGGTCGTCGTACCAAACGACAAAAGATCCGTCGACAAACCAAAAATCAACCGTTGCCAATGTCCGTCGCCAGAGAACGCCGCCGTCCAAACTGGCGGGGGGTGACAGGTTCACCGAATGGCACCGGAGACGAGGGACGAAACGAACTTTCCGTTGGATACCGGGGAACCAAAGGGAAACGCAAGAGAGGAAATGCCATTGACAAAGCCCGGCGCCAGACTGTGCACAGGGACGCATTGTCTGGCGGGGGTTACCTGGGAAGAGCCCCGCTAACGGCGCAGGATCGTGATAGGGGGGGGGGGGGTGTTCGGTTGCCCCCCACCTCCACACACACCCCCCCCCCCCCGATATGTCGGCGACACGTCACGGGCCTAGCACCTAGGGGCAGTGGTGGCGGCCTCGCGTAGGTAGGGTCACGTGACATTATGTTAATATCTTCTTGGTTTTTTCGGTAAAGTCACGTAGAAGGGAAATAATAAAATAATAAAATAAAACATTATAAAATACAATTCTCACGACGTTTCGGCCACAACGCAAGCAGCCGTCCTCAGGTGAAGAACAGGTCTGTCGGAAAGACAGCGTCTGAATGAGGTCTGTCTTTCCGACAGACCTGTTCTTCACCTGAGGACGGCTGCTTGCGTTGTGGCCGAAACGTCGTGAGAATTGTATTTTATTATTATTATTTTGTTTTTCCCTTCCACGTGACTTTACCGAAAGAACCAAGAAGATGAATCCCTGCAGTCACGAAAGCTTTAAGTCGAAATTATGTTAATAGTCGCTGGCCGCCAGTTTACCGACCCGTGGTTTACCTTGCGACGCGTTTGGGTCACCCGGTCGCTGCAGCGCGACGGAGCTTTGGTTTGGCGCATCGAATCGGAGCGCCGGTGAACTTTCAATGAGAGGCGCTCCACGCACGAGGTCATCGCGCCACACGTCCATCGCGCACTGCCACTAGCTCCTTGACGCGTCCGTGGACGCGTGGCCGCTTTCGCTCGAAGGACTTTTTTACGAAAAAGTGAAGAATCAAATTCGCATCACGTGGAAGAAGGAAACGAATGACTTGTAATTTTCATTTCGTTTTGACTTCATTGCACCAGGTGAGAAATCACTGAGGCATCGAGTAGTCGCAGCGAACAGTGTAGTTTAGACTTTAAAGTGTGCACATATTAGAGGGTCTATCAGGAGGGCTTGATTTGCGCCGGAGCTGTACAGAGTCTAGCTATGGAAAATATCGCGTGATAAATTAAGCCCTGTTCCACAAGGGAAGTTCAGATGCTCATCAGCAATAGACACAGATTGCCAAAGCAAGCAAAAGTAAACAAGCCATACCCAAATCGGGAATCGGCTACCTTATGAGGTTGCACTCATTACACACAAAGTGCTTGCCACAAATGAACCGCAATACCTCGCTTGCTGATCTCGTCAAGGAGCATAAACCATCACGCAAACTCCGGTCATCCTCGCAGCGGCTACTGGCTGGCCATCGAACAAAGACGGTCACTGCATCGCGCGTTTCAGATGCGCTTCTGCGGCCGTCTGGAACGCTCTTCCTTCCGATATTAGGAAGCCACTGGAGTGATGCACTTTTAAATCATCTAGATTCTAATCTCATTTCTTTAGAACTGATTTGTGTGTTTAGTTTGTTGTCCTTCGCCCACACCTCTAATGAGTACAGTTGGCTACGTACGGTGCGAAAGAAGTTCAACATACATAACTCATTCTACTAACCACTGGTTGTGGAGCGGCGGCATTGTGATTAGCGCAACGTACTTATGAATCTGGGAGTCTGAGTTCGAGTCCCGGTCACGGCTCACATCCGCAGCGAGTGATATGTGAACCGGTACTGCCTCCAGCCCCACTCATCACCCACCCCCTGACTCCTCTTCTTCACCAACCCCACACAGTCATGACAGACGACACTTCTTTTTGGGGGGTGGGAGAAGCCTTTTCAACCCGGCAGTGGCTTCACACGAAAAGAAAATATCTGAGACTGTTAAAATTCCTACAAATATATTTCAATGTACTCGCGATGTACCTGCATAATAATACTCCCCAAACCACGGTGTGCTAAAAAAAAACATGAAATGAAGCGAGGTGCGCGTGTTTCAATTGCCCCGTACACGGACGGGCGCATGCAGAAAAGCGTACGTTAGATGCCTCCCGCCCGCCCGCCCGCCCGACCGCCCGAGCAGAGGCTGAGCGCGAGAGTTGCCGTGCGGGGCTGTTCGCGGATGGCTGCCGCACTGCGTCCGAGCCATTAGGGGGGAAATGAAGATTGTAGATCTCCGTTACAGGATGTTGGCTTCCGATATTATCATCATGCTCCATTGGCCTCCCCTACATGGCTGACTCTTAGTAATAAAAAGGTTATATTCCGCGAGCAAGAGAGTAACCGTGGAGGAACGCGGTGCTGGGAGCGTAAGAAAAGAAAAAAATGCGAGCCACGTGTACACGCGCGCGCGCACCATGCGATCCAAACGGTCATCATTTCACTACCAGCAGCAGCAGCAGCACCAACATCACCCCCCCCAACCCCCCCCCCAAAAAAAAACCGATAAGAGTTCCGCTGCAGTGTGTGTTGTGACGGGCTTGTAAATATGTACGGGGCAAGCGTGGGGAAAGCGATCATGGATAATGTTTATTTCGGGGACAGATCGTCGCGTAAGGTATAACGTCAACAATTTAAACTCTAATCCTCCACCACGCGACAGAGCCGGTCGAATCAGCAGGATGTCGCGTAAGCCAATTTGCCACGTGATTTCGGGGTATTTTCTGCAAACCGCCGAAATGCTGAAAAGGCGAGCGAAAATGTTGACGATTTTGGAGGTGCGACATTTCGCTGGAGATCGCACCCAGCATCACCGCGTTGTAACAAAAGCGCAGCTCTCCATCTGTTTTTAGCTATAAAACGTCGGCAGTGCGTTAGTATTTATCATAACCCCGAGGTTACGCAGAGGCGCAAATGCTTTGTAAACATTTCAAAGACCATCTAGTGTCATTTCATATATCGGGTGACGTATGTCTACATTGCAGCGACACACCACTCGTTTGACTCGTGCGTGCACTCAGCGCAATATATGAAGGACTGAATGGTTGCTGAAAGGATGGATGGATTTATGGATGAATGCAGAACAGGGTGTAACAAATGGCAATTGAGCTGACAAAAGACATGAGGAGGTAAGTGATTGTGCAGATGAACACGAGAATGATTGAATGAATGAACAGGCGCTGTGAGTTACGGGGAAACACGCGGACCAAACGATCGCTACGCAATGCAACTGGACGGATGGGAGAGAGAGAGAGAGGGAGAAAGGGAGAGAGAAAGAGAGTTGCGTGCAATGCCGCACGCAATTAGATTACAAGCAAACTACTGATCAGTGTTATGAGAAAAATTATGCAGCATTTTGTAAATCGGAGCTTAGCTTAGCGTGAACGAGCGGTGCGGGTCGCGTTTCAGAGACATCGCGCAATCACATCAAAAAATAAAACAAAACGCAATAAAAACGACACCTTCACAAGATGTAAAAAAAAAATCCAGCCAATAATACAATTTCAAAGGTGTTTTATCTCGATTTTTTTTGCATTTCAAATAAATGGAAAAAAAATAAAAGATGAAAATGCAGAACTTTTCCCTCTGTGTGTTCGTGTTGGCTTTGAATAAAGAGCCCCAGTGCTGCAAAACAGAATACCAACCTTTCGTGACACGTTCCACCCAACATCAGACAATGCAATTTTCAGCCGGGGCAAAGAAAAGTTAATGAACTCTTTTCAAATGTTAATTTTCTCTCTCTCCATCATTTCCCTCCCTCTGTTTCTCTCAGAAATGCTCCCCCTTTTTTCTCTACGGCACAGATAAGGCAGGGCCGAGATGTGAGGCGTCTCTTTGTGCTATTTGTCCCCACGATCTCAAAAAAAAAACCCCAACCAGTGCTCCCTGCAAGTAAGAAGTTCCCAAACAGCTGATTCAATTTACAAGATCAAAAACAGGTACTACGAGAGAATAAAGAGACTGCTATGAAAGAAATATAAAAAATGTTTTTAAAAACATCACCACCACACACCTCAAGGTCGATCACCCCCACCCAGTTCGACGTGCAGTGGTATTGTCTCAATCGACTTGATGTTCCAACCTCCCCTCGGGTCATTTCTCTAGGTATTGAAATTAAAAGCAAATGCAGGGCCCATTTATTTAGCATTGTTCTTAAGATGAGCTCGCTTCAACGCAAACACAGCAGTGGAGGTGGAGTGGACTGCTGCGGTATTAACGCTGTTAACCCCGCTCATCCGAGGTTCGATTCCCGCCCACCGCTAACGTCCGTGTTCGGTGATGTATGAACCGGTCCTGGGCCTCCCCTTACTTCACCAACCCGTATTGGCCAGCGTGGTGAAGTATGGTCAAACAGATCACAATTACCGAAACAATGTGGGGAGGCGTTCATCCAACAGCGGATTGCCACTGATGGCACATTACATTAAAAAAAATAATAATTGGTATAACAGCGGTTGCCACAACGCACGTAGACACACAGATACGTGCATCAAACATAACCGCTGCAAACTTCGATTCAGTGATTAAAATCTCGCAATCAGCCATGGAACCGAGTAGTAATTATTAAGCCCCATTTACACCACGCAGACACAGGCGGAGAGAGAGAGAGAGAGTGTGAGTCAAGGACACCGACGTGGTGACAGATGACAACGGCCCCATCACAGTGTGAGCCTGCATCTCCGGTAATCAAATTGACCATAAATGTACCCCCCTTTTATTTTTTCCAATCCACCGCTGGATGAAGGACTCCCTCACCCATGCCGCGCCGCCGGTCACGTGGTGTTGTTAGACCAGACCCGACCACGCTTGGGCAATGCGAGGTTGGTGAAGGAGGGGGAGAGGCCGCAAACTCTTTTATTAAATCCTTTATATTAAGTTCACTTGCTTGCTTGCTTGCGCGCTTACGACCGTGCAAATCTTTCAGTCGTTTTTTAACCCACTTCCCGTGATCCAATCGAGCTGACATTTTGCACACAGACTCGTTGTGCGTGACAATTTATTTTCGTGAAAATTTTTTTCCATAACTTAACACTTTTTAGGATTTTTTTTATATTTAATTACCAATTGCTTAATGGTGGCAGGCAATCATCTGACCCATAGGTGGCAGCCATCACAAGCCAGAGGACGAGAGGACTCTAGCCGCCACGCATATAAAGGATTTATAGTGAAAAACTTTGTTTTTACGGGTTAATTTTTTGGTTTTTTGCTCACCGCTGATGTTCGTCGTAACCAGGGAATCGAACCCAGGGGGGGGGGGGGGGGGAGGTGGGTTCATTGCTCAACATGCTAGCAGCTGTGCTGCCTATCCACTCCACTGCAAGGGAGTTGGAACTCATGGAATTTTCTATAAATCTTTATGTTAAAGTCTAACAATTTAGCGCGTATTAATTCGAGTCTTTTATTGCTTTTAATCGCGCTGACACATAACAACTCGCTGTTGACTGATAAGATGGTAACACTGCCGTTCCAACACGAACCCGTTCATGAATTTCAATACGATGTTTTCCTTTGTTGTTCCAATTTATATGCAATTTGTAGGATCTATTCGGCAAAAGAACTGCGCGTATATTCCGCGTTAACATTGCCCAGACGTGTAAAGCTAAAACTACGTGTGAGTTCACGCGATAAACAATACGGTCGGAGAAGCTGCTCCGCGATTGGTACTCTGCACCACTGCGAAACCCTAGCGACCTGAGTTCGATTCCCAACGCCGTGTCTAACATCGGTGGCGAGTGATGTCAAGTCCCACTGACCCGCGTGGTGAAGCAGTGGTGTGGTTATCCAGTGTGCAGGTGGTGCAACTGCACCGGTGCCTACCGGGAGAGGAGGCAGAGAGGGCGGCTTCACGTCATTCCTTGCGCCAGGACTCATGTCAACCGACCACGCTTACGCCGCTGTGGTGAAGTATCGTCAAACTGCTCCCCGTAACTGACACCACGGCACGGGGAGGCCTTCATCCAGCAGTGGATTGACAAAAGGCAGCAAAGCAATTACATCTTGAAATACTGTGGTTTTCGGGAAGACGTACACATTTCAAGGTGTGTTTATGCTCCGACTGACGATCACACAACAACAATAATGCAAATACAAAAGACACGACTTCAAGTGCAAAATTGACGTGAAGTAATTGTGCTGAAAGTGCACAGTATTTAAAAGCACTTGCCCTAAGTAGGCTGCAGATATTTTACAATTTGAACACATTTGAAAGATGAATGCAAGTGTCCTTGAGCACTGTAGCATCGAAGCAAATAATTATGAGCTAAGTGGGAATAGCCATCACCTGCCATGTAACGGTTACACGGTCAGTGTATGCAAGCCGTCCTTATTGTTCTGACGTTTGTTTACCTACAAAAGCCTCACCGAGGCTTAGGATTTCTTTCAGGAGGGTCCTAGCCAATTGCGTTTTTCGCAGCAGTGGGCAATGTTGCAACGTGTCGTTCCAATCGGGTCATCTGCAGGTGATTCAGTCGTGGGAGGAAACCGGAGAATTCAGAGGAAGCCCATGCAGAGGAGGGGGATGACCACACTAACTCCGCACGCAAAGCTGCACCGTTACAAAATGTAACCCAGGAATGTCTTGCTGCGTGGCACAAGTGTTGCCATTGCGGCAGGAAACAAATTCCCTCGAAATGTCCACTTAATAACAGTGTTAACAATCTTGATTTGAAGCTTTCGTCACTGCAGGAATCCATACTCTTTGGTTCTTTTGGTAAAGTCACGTAGGTATAAAAAAAATCAGACCTTTAAAACAGTCTGCATCAGCAGCAGGCCATGCTTTCCCACCTGATGACGGACGCTTGTGTTGCGCCCGAAACGTCGTGATTTATTTTATTTTATTTTTTATACCTACGTGACTTTACCGAAAGAACCAAAGAGTATGAATAGTGTTAACAGTACAAGAATCGACGATACGTTGATTAAATGATACGTATAATTATAATACATTCGATACCGTGTCATTCCACTGCTGGATGAATGCGTTGCCACACCGTGTCGGTCGTGGGGGTGGTTTGACCATATTTTTTACGCCTACGTGACGTTACCGAAAGAACCAAAGAGTATGAATAGTGTTAACAGTACAAGAATCGACGACACGTTGATTAAATGATACATATAATTATAATACATTCGATACCGTGTCATTCCACTGTAGGATGAATGCGTTGCCACACCGTGTCGGTCGTGGGGGTGGTTTGACCATACTTCACCACGCTGGTCAGTTGCGGGTTAGTGAAGAAAGCGCAGCCAGGGCTGTTTGTAGATATTTCTCGCCACCAATGTTAGCCATGGCCTGGAATCAAACTCAGCACGCTGGATTCATTAGGGGGTGCTGTGTTGAAGCCCAGCCACACCTCTACCCAGTTTAGACTCAGGCTCTACATTTGCTATAATTTTATTAATTTATTTTGAATCACGAAGCTCCATGGGTATTCTATAACACCGCCTCCTTTAGTTTTCATTTATTCTTTCCACATTCTCAATCTTGCTCGGCCCTTGATGCAAATCCTCAAAATTGTCAATTCCTTCCTCCCTGCCTTTCTCTGTCCTCTCGTCTTTGTCCCTCCCATATCTGCATAGGCAATCTTTCCCCGTGATTCCATCACCACCCGAATCTCTACTCAGCCCGTTCATGATCTATTCCCATCCTCCGGAAAATCTCCAAACAAACCAACACCCCCTGTCCCCACCGCCCCTCCTCCTCATCCCACAGAGTGTTCGCTGCTCTCCCAAGCCCCCACAGCCTGCCCCACTCCACCACCATACTTCACCAGCAACTCCTGTCCCTCCGAAACCCCCACCACCCCCCTTTCTCCACACTCTCCCCCTCCCCTAGCCTCGACAACCCCCATCCAACACAACCCCCCCACCCCACCCCACCCCCTCGGACCCCCAGTTCCCCCGCCTCTCATTTTCTGGGTAACACAAAAAAAGCTCATCAGCCCGAGTGCTGCCTGACGGTAATGGGAAGCGACACGTCTGAAATGAGACTCCCGTCGCCATGGCAACGCAGCCAGCCTCCCCGATCCTCCGGAGAGAGCGAAAAGATGAGATTTAGAGCGAGGGTTGATTAGAAATTACGTGCTGTAACAGCCTTCCCTTTTCTTTTTTTTTAACGCGCGCATTTCTGGACCAACGCTGATTGCCAGGAATGGAACCCACCTTCTCGTGCGAACTGCGACCCCATGGGGGTTACAGGTCACAGATACCGCCCGTACATTTCAATATGTGTGCAAATCGTGCGGCAGGCAGGGGCACGCGTCGGCTTGCGAAGTCGTTCGTCGGGCCCTCGATGGAAATTGTTAGTTTTTCTTGATGCTCCGACTTGTTTATAAAATTATGTTAAGCCAACATTCGTCTATATAGCGATTCAATTGCAGTGTTAGATTTTTTTTTTTTTACGTTTTTACATTCGCAGGATTTACAAAAGGTATAAGTTGATATGTTGGGGGGTTTTTTTCTTTCAAATGGACCGACCATGTGAGTTCTGGTATTTTGCCTGCAGTTTTTGGAAATATATGCATTTTTTTTGGATGCGTTGTTTTTTTTATCTTGAATGACGAACGACCGTTTGATGTTTCCATATGTGACAGTATGACAATACCACAATTGAATGCTGCGTTTCAATTACCTTGCCCATCACATATCTCAGAGAATGAAGTTTGCCAGTAGTTTACAGAAATAGCTGAAAGTTGTCTTTTGCAAATAGTTAATTTTATACCTACGTGACTTTACCGTAAGAACCAAAGAGTATGGGTGTAAAAGCACTTTAATTTATTTAAAAGGCAGAGTCGTAATATCTGCCCAGACCTACAAATGAGGATCGGTACTCATCTCCACTGTCAGCCCCGAGTCAGCGACGCTAATTCCACATTCCCCTGGTGGGAGCCAGTCTCTCCTTCATAAATTGCGAACCTTGAAAACAAGATGTTCATCTCAAGGGATTCATTTCGGTAATATATTTTAATAATTTTCATGACTAAAAATATATGAAGGTAAATCTACAACCCTGAAATAGCTTACTTGTGTCACTGTTGGACAAAGGGCCTCCAATCGAGGGAGCTCACGAGAGCATCTCTAGAGGGTATTTGGCCTACTCTTTCACACTGGCCAGACGTCTTGGAAGAGGTGGAAATACCCACACTTTACTCCGCTACATGCGACCTGCCGATCGACCAACTCTGTATGGACAGTGGTGAGGGGAGGAAGATTTAAGAAACCTGTCCAATATTTCCACTTCTCTGCTGGGAGATTGATTTGGCGACCTCCTTATTATTTTAGGATATACATGAGTATATATATACGTATTGGGTCGACACTTGACATAGTGGTTCGTGCAGTGGGCTATGAACCAGAGGTCGCAACCGGGTACCCGATACCCGTACCCTACCCGATACCCGGCTACCCGTACCCGGCCAGGTACGGGTACGGGTAGCCGTTTGCGACCCTGGTGTGGCCGGGTAGGGTACGGGTAGGCCGTGAGTCACTGGTGAGTAACCGTTTGTCACTCATTTCGGGTAGAGTACGGGTAGGGAACGGGTACCCGTACCTGGCCGGGTACGGGTATGGGTACCCATTTGCGACCCTGGTGCGGCCGGGTACGGGTACGGGTAAGGAATCAAAACCCGTTTGCGACCTCTGCTATGAACTCAGAGCCATGGGTTAGAATTCTGACGACGGCTTTCTGATATCTGAATCGGGCCTTTGCCCCTTCCTTCACCAACTCGCAATGACCAGCGTGATGAAGTATGGTCAAGCAACACACACGACCGGCAATGCGGTCCGAGGAGGCGGCCTTCATCCAGCAGTGGATTGAAGGAGGGCCGCAGATTATGACCATCGTAATATGGGTGCGGAATTCAGGCGAGGTGATTTACTCTCTTCACAGACGGAAGTTTCTGCGAGGAAAGGTCCCAGCTCGGGGAGTAAATGCCATCCGTCAACGTCGCGTGTGCATATCCTCTACTTGGCGAGCGTAGAGAACTCCCCTCAACAAGAGCGTTGTCGGCCTGTGACTTCCCACTCTTTGGCCAAAGCCCTCCCTCCCTCATTTCCTTCCATCCCAATCCTTCAGTGAGTCTATGGGTCTCTCCGCGCGTGAATCTATGGGTCTCTGTGTGAGTCTGTTGTCAGTTCGTGACTTTCAACCGCTCATAAAAGGCCACACTCCATTTTCTTCAATTCCTTCCTTTCCTTCTCGGTTGCTCCTGCGCAGTAGTGGCCTCCGAACTCTTCGATTTGACCTCTCCACCGCCGTCTCGTCCGCTGTGTTCCTCTGATGCTTTCGCGTTCTCCACTCGGTTGTTAATTCTCTCATCACTCCGCACTCGCTCTCATGACGTGGCCTGTAACATGTCCACTTGATGTCTTTAGCTTTACGCACAACAGCAGCGGTGACCCGTTTTTTTTCCTTCTTACTTCTTCATTCGTAAGATGTTACGGTAAAACAAAAAAAAACAGCACTCGCAGAATCCATAAAAACCCTCGCCAGAGCTCGCGACGTAGCGATTTTTTTTTCTCAGATCAGAATTTCTTCTGAATATCACTGGGTTACACTCCAACGAAGTGGAGCCGAGATGTGTTGACATGCGTTCGTTTCATGGTGGTTACGCGCAGAGACACGGTTTGTTAAGGCCACGGTAAGAGAGGTAAGACAGGGAGCACTAAGCCTGGGTTGCCTTTACCTCCGTGCCTTTCTCTCTTTTGTGTTCCTTGCTCGATCGATGGATTTCCAACTCCAGGACCAACACCAAAACACCCGCTCGTAACAATTCAGCCTTAAGACGTGCACCAATGATCAGGATACAGTTTGGAAACAAATCTTGTTCTAGACGCATAATTAGTTGATAAGATGGAGTGCATTTATTTATAGATGTTTATATACACAGCTGCTAAGCACAGGTCCGAAGGCCCAACAGATCAAGCAAAACACAAAAGTTGTCACGGATCAGAGTGAACTAGTTTCTCGAATCAAGCGAGGTTCTAAGAGCTTTGGCAAAGAGACAATGGCATGGAATTTTCAAAGCAGAGTGAGGGAAGAAACAGAAAGAGAAGTAATAATTGTTTTTTTACCCTTTTATCTGCCAATAAAACTGACACCTTTTTTACGAGGAGTCATATTTGCATAGACCACAATACCTGCAGTCATCATTCAAACAAAAAACATAACTCTGATAATGTATGCACTGTCCTTGAAGTTGATTGGTCCACACCCGAGACAGCTTTCCTTAGAGCCTAGTCTCACATGGGTTGGACCAGATTACGCCAAAAGGCGCACAACTCAAAGACTGCAGGTATTGTGGTCTATGCAAACATGACTCCTCGTAAAAAAAGTGTCAGTTTTGTTGCCAGATAAAAGGGCAAAAAAAAACAATTATCATATTTTTTACTGGCAAATGAGGTACCAATGGAGACAGAGAAGTGTTGTGCCGTGTGGTGAGTGGGTTGGGTGGGTGGGTGGGTGTTGTTAGTGAGTGTGGGAGTCAGTGTTGTGATCTCCAGTGTGGTGGTTGAACAGAGTCTGGATGAAACAAAGCGTTCGGTCTGCCTGGCCGACTCCTCAACATGAGAAACAATGAGTGAAGTTCACGGGAATAGTAACCGTGGTAGTAGTCGTAGAAGAGTGATAAGGAGGTGAATGTGGCTTTATATGGCATCTAAATGTGACTGAGACATGCATTGGAATGGTATCCACGAGTCTGACAACCAAGTAGAAGACATGTGAGTAGATTACAGATCTTGCAGGTCACATGGCTACTGTGCAGCAGCTCTGGTGGAGTGTAGAGACCGTTGGTGATGTATGTGTCTTAAACATATTTCGCACCGTACGTAGCCAACCGTGCTAATCGGAGGTGCAGGGGAAGGACAACAAACTAAACCCAAAAATCAGTTCTAAATAAATTAGTTTTCAATCTCGATTCATAATATCGGAAGGGCGTTACAGACGGCTGCAGAAGCGCATCTGAAAGCGCGCGATGCGGTGGCCTTCTTTGGTCGATGGCTCAGCCAAGAGCCACCGCTGCTGCTGCTACTGTTGCTGCGAGGATGACCGGAGTTTGCGTGACGATGGTTCACGCTCCTTGACCCCGGGTCACGGGGGGGGGTCATCAACGGTTTTGTCTACAATGACATCTCTACCATCGAATGCGACTGCATCTCACGACACGGTGAACAGCAAACATTTGGCATATTTGTTTCATAAAGGGCAGTGAATCATGGGCAGCATTAAGGAAGACGGTCTTGATGCTGGGCATGAAATAAATGTAATGGGGAGCCGACAGCACGGATGGCTGGTGAGGAAAGGAGTTCCAAACAGTGTGGGCAGCAGAGGAGAATGAAAGACCTCCTCCGGAGTAAATAGCAAACTTGTTTGCAATACACACTGAAGCATTACGTCTCAAAAAACTGGATTCATTCGGTTATCAAATGACAAAGGAAATCTTGAAGTTGAACGGAAAACACTCGGCTCTTCCTTCAGCTGCCGCTTGCTTGGCCACGGCAATGAGGGGGTGCTCGCCGCGTTACATCGGTGCCTGCGACAGACCCAGCAGAGCCCTGTAGCCACCGAGTGGCATAATGGCTTTTCTCAGTGCCACGTGTTTTACCCAAAATAAGTTAAAATAGACGCTATTTGTGTACAAAAACACACACACACAACAACAACGGTAATGTGTGACAAAACAACTGTAGCCATTTCCATTCCGTTATGAAAAATGTCACGAGCCTTTCAATCCTTGTAACTTTACACCTTATTTTCAGAAATACATTGCCCCCCCGTGACCCAGGGCCACCTAAGGCATGTGTGCTTAATGGTATTTCAGCCTCACAGCCAACGATCGCAGTGGCCGAAGAGGTGTGTGTTTTGTTTTCGCCGGCTGCTCCATCTCCGGCAGTGGCAGCAGCCCCTCGATGTATTATTTTATTTTTTTACTCCCCTCCAGTTTTTTTTAATTATGAAAGACCGGGGAAGCAGCGTTTGTACGGCAGTCTCGCGCGGGGGGCGGGGGGGGGGGGGCAAGGGGGGAGTGCGTTTTGCGCCCGCTCGCCGTCGGGTGAAAAGTCTCGATTGCTGCCTTGCGCTACGACCAAGGGCGAGTTCGGACCAACGCGATATTCATCCCTTTATGTTGTCACTGCTGCGCTCAGGATGCTGCTACTGCTGCTGCCGCCACAACGGCGTGGCGGTTAGCGCACTGGACTTTTGACGCAGAGGTCGCAGGTTTGACTCGTTGAAGACGATGGTGCAAGTTGATTAAACCCCCGTCCCCACTCTCCCCATTCCCCACCACCGCCTCTGTCCGCCGCTAAGCAGTAGAGACGTGCCCTCCGCAAATAGTCGATCGGTATATTTGCCTATGGTGGGGTAAAGTGTGGGTGCTCCTGCCTCTTTCAAAATGCCTGGCGAGCGTGATGGAAGAGTAGGCCAAATATTCTCTAGAGGTGCTCCCTCGAGCTCTCTCTGGTGAACTCCCTTCTGCCAGTGGTTGTGTGGGCAACCCATTGTATGGCTGCACCTATTTTTATTCTGGGAAGTTCCACAATTTTTCATGACGTGCATTCAAGGGCGCTGTAAAAGATGCGGATAATCATTAGTATCACCATGAAGTGGAATTTTTATGTTTTACTCAGGCATAGTATGTCAACCAATTAGGGCTGTAATAATAAGAGGGGGTTTCCCTTTTTGTGGCAACAAAACTGAAACCTTTTTACGAGGAATCATGTCTGCATTAACCACAATACTTGTGGTCAAAATGCAAAAAAAACCGTACTCTGATAATATATGCATTGTCTTTGAAACTGATTGGTCCACACCAGAGACGGCTTTCTTTTGAGCCTCGTCTCAATTGGTGCTAGACCAGAGGACGCTAAAAGGCGTACAGCTCAACGACAATCCACTATCAAAGTAATGAGGGCTCGGGGGTGAGCATCTACATCATTAGACCTCCTTTGCCAGTACCAAAATATAATAATAGGGTTTTCCCCTTTTTTCTGGCAACAAAACTGAAACCTTTTTACAAGGAATCATGTCTGCATTAACCACAATACTTGTGGTCAAAATGCAAACAAAAAACACACTCTAGCACCAATTGAGACGAGGCTGCCAGAAAAAATGGGAAAACCCCTATTATTATTAGATTTTGCTACTGGCAAAGGAGGTCTAATGATGTAGGGCTGTAATGTTACTCACTGGCTACTTATAGGTACCTGTTCACGTGCCAATAAAAAAAAATGTTCATCCGGAATGTTTTTTTAAATGTAATCCTCATCAGGTCCTGTGGTGTAAACTTCAGTCTCCAACCCCTTGTCTGTCTCTCCGGCTGCTCTGTTTGTGTGCTCTGAAGAAGCACCATTGCACGAAATGTCACCTCTTTAATATATATATTGTTTTCCCTTTTAAGGCGACAGTATTATTGACGAATGTGCTGAGCTTTGTTTCTGCTGTTGCTGCTGTTGTTGTCTGTGCCTGTGCACCACTGCCAATGCGGTAGCACCAAATACTTGTCCAGCTTCCTTGAGAAGAGAGAAATACTGCGGTGCTGGGCGTAGGTCACGCTCGGACGGCGTTGGAGCACCCTGTTTGGTGCGCGTGGCTCACCTTTGGCTTATTACGTAGATGCCCTGTACATGCCAATTGCTATTGATAATTACCTTCAAAATGATACCCACTTACAATGAAACACAAAATCGGGAAATGGCCCTCTTATCAAGAATGGTCATTTCCTGAAATGTCACCTTTCATACTGCTTTCCTTTTAGGGTGGCATTATTGACAAATGTGTTGAGTTTGTTTATGTGGTTGTTGTTGGTTGTGCACCACAGTCAACGCAGTATTCCAATTGTTTCACTTTTATTACGAGCACGAATTTGGCGGTTTTACTGCGAAGTCGTCTAATTTGTATGTATATTGAACTTCTTTCGCACCGTACATCGCCAACCGTCCTAATTTGACTCATGGTATGGGGTTAATTTAAGGCTTGCGATTCGTAAAACTCAGGCGTGTCTGCCGTCTCCAAGCTTTTATCAAATCCGTGTTGTTGTCGTCTCTCTGATGCTCTCATCCCACGCTGCCTCCCACTTCACTCTGTGAAGCATGCCTTGTCCCCTACCTGCAGCCAACACCCAACACCATCTCCGCACGGCACTCACGTCTCCGTGGAGATGCACCATAACCCAGAAGTAGTCGTATGTGTGTTGAACTTCTTTCGCGCCGTACGTAGCCAACCGCGCTAATTGGAGTTGCATCCGGTACGTGAAACCTGTGTACCGCTAAATTACCATTGTGCGCATAATGTGTGGCTGGTTAACAGTGGCTGACCTGCTGAAAGAGTTGTAAACTATCGAGACAAAAAATAAACTTAAGAAGAACATGGCCGTGATAATAATGACAGTTATTTAAAACCATAAAAAGCCTCGATGAGTGTCAACTCGTTTTCAGGATGGTCTCACATCGAGACGTTTGGCCAATTCCGCCGATGAGAGTTTTTTGGCGCGTGGTGGTAAGCAGGAGTACTCGGAGGAACCCCGGGACGCGTACGAGCCACTGCCATCGCCTGGCACCACCACCATCACCACCACGACCACGCAAGCCCAAGTCCACGGCAGCCAGTGGTGATCACTCATCTGGTGGTGGTCACCCATCCGGTGGTGATCACTCATCCGGTGGTGGTCACCCATCCGGTGGTGATCACTCATCCGGTGGTGATCACCCATCCGGTGGTGGTCACCCATCCGGTGGTGATCACTCATCCGGTGGTGATCACCCATCCGGTGGTGATCACTCATCCGGTGGTGGTCACTCATCGGGTGGTGATCACCCATCCGGTGGTAGTCACCCATCCGGTGGTGATCACTCATCCGGTGGTGATCACCCATCCGGTGGTGATCACTCATCCAGTGGTGGTCACCCATCCGGTGGTGATCACTCATCCGGTGGTGGTCACCCATCCGGTGGTGGTCACCCATCTGGTGTTGATCACCCATCCGGTGGTGGTCACCCATCCGGTGGTGATCACTCATCCGGTAGTGATCACTCATCTGGTGGTGGTCACCCATCTGGTGGTGATCACCCATCCGGTGGTGGTCACCCATCCGGTGGTGATCACTCATCCGGTAGTGATCACTCATCCGGTGGTGGTCACCCATCCGGTGGTGGTCACCCATCCGGTGGTGATCACCCATCCGGTGGTGGTCACCCATCTGGTGGTGATCACTCATCCGGTGGTGGTCACCCATCCAGTGGTGATCACTCATCCGGTAGTGATCACTCATCCGGTGGTGGTCACCCATCCGGTGGTGGTCACCCATCCGGTGGTGGTCACCCATCCGGTGGTGGTCACCCATCCGAGTACTCGCCAAGCTCGAACTCGCTTAACTTCCGGAACCCGTGAAGATGGGGGATGGGGGGCGCATCCTGGGCGAGTTGGTCAGAGGCAAGTTGCCTTCACATTTAACGGGACGCGCGGCTCACGGCACATTTTGTCCATTGCGCCGCTTATTTGTAGCGCGTGGAATTTAATCTCAAGCTGCACCGACGCATGCCCGTCTCTCTTCCGGCTCTGCTCAGTCACAATGCGCAAGCATTATGCCGTCGGGAAATCAGTCACTCGGGGGGGACATCGCGAACGTAGCGGCCAGGCTCTCTGCTCTAATCCCGAGACGATGTACAACCGCCCCCCCCTCCCCCCAGCCTCAGAGCTGCCGCATTGTCTGTGAAACCTTCGCAACAATAGCCTTTAAATTCGTGCCACGGTCGAGCAAGACTGACTGTTGCGTCTCGTCGTCCACGTTTCCACGTTCCACCGCCGGCACTTGCAGGTCACACTCGGCGCTTCTATTGCGGCGTCTCTCCTCGCGCCCTGCCACCAATTTGGAATTTCCACCCCTCGGCCGTTGCTTTTGTCACCAGGCTCTTATAAATATATAAATACTAGCTGTACTACCCGGCTTCGCCCGGGACTTGGATCCACCACGCCCGGCCGCCTTTGTCTCCCAAGTGCCGATGTTAATACGCCACACCAGTTACTCGTTTGAGGCTGAGTCGACCTAGGGGAGGTTCAAATAATCGTCACCGGTGGTGGCCGTGAGCGGGAATCGAACTCGGTTCGCCGGGTTGGTAGCGCAGCGTAGCGTTAAGCACTACACCCACCGCTCCTCACACACCACACACGCACAGACACACACACAGACACACACACAGACACACGCAGACACACACAGACAGACACAGACAGACACACACACACAGACACACAGACAGCACGCTAAGCACTACACTATCGCTCCCCACACACCACACACGCACACACACAGACACACACACAGACACACACACACAGACACAGACAGCACGCTAAGCACTACACTACCGTTCCCCCTACACAACACACGCGCGCGCGTCCATAGGAACACATACACGCGCTTGCTGCAGACACACACGACTTTCAGGGTGCGCACGGCAGTAAACGACTGCAATAATAAAGCGGCAATGCTGCGCGAGGAACGCCTTAGACCTGCAACACATTTGTGTAATGCGAGCATAAACACACAAACACATACAAACACATACATACACACACATACACACAAACACATACACACACATACACACATATACACACACACAGACATACACATACACACAAACACACACATACATGCACACAAACACATACACAATACACACACACATACATGCAGACACACAGACAGACACATAACACACATACATACACACACATACAAACACAGAAACACATACACACACATACATAGACACACACATACATACACACAAACACATCCACAGACGTACATACACACATACAAACAGGCACGCAGACATACACATAAACACATACAAAAAAACCCACATACATACACACACACATACATACACACAAACACATGCACACACATACATACACACATGCATACAGACACACAGACATACACATAAACACATACACACATACACATGACCCGGCTTCGCCCGGGACTTGGATCCACCACGCCCGGCCGCCTTTGTCTCCCCAGTGCCGATGTTAATACGCAACACCAGTTACTCGTTTGAGGCTGAGTGGACCTAGGGGAGGTTCAAATAATCGTCACCGGTGGTGGCCGTGAGCGGGAATCGAACTCGGTTCGCCGGGTTGGTAGCGCAGCGTAGCGTTAAGCACTACACCCACCGCTCCTCACACACCACACACGCACAGACACACACACAGACACACACACAGACACACGCAGACACACACAGACAGACACAGACAGACACACACACACAGACACACAGACAGCACGCTAAGCACTACACTATCGCTCCCCACACACCACACACGCACACACACAGACACACACACAGACACACACACACAGACACAGACAGCACGCTAAGCACTACACTACCGTTCCCCCTACACAACACACGCGCGCGCGTCCATAGGAACACATACACGCGCTTGCTGCAGACACACACGACTTTCAGGGTGCGCACGGCAGTAAACGACTGCAATAATAAAGCGGCAATGCTGCGCGAGGAACGCCTTAGACCTGCAACACATTTGTGTAATGCGAGCATAAACACACAAACACATACAAACACATACATACACACACATACACACAAACACATACACACACATACACACATATACACACACACAGACATACACATACACACAAACACACACATACATGCACACAAACACATACACAATACACACACACATACATGCAGACACACAGACAGACACGTAACACACATACATACACACACATACATACACAGAAACACATACACACACATACATACACACACACATACATACACACAAACACATGCACACACGTACATACACACATACATAGAGACACGCAGACATACACATAAAGACATACAAAAAAACCCACATACATACACACACACATACACACAAACACATACATACACATACATACACACATACATAGAGACACACAGACATACACATAAATACACATACACATGACCCGGCTTCGCCCGGGACTTGGATCCACGATGCCCGGCCGCCTTTGTCTCCCCAGTGACGATGTTCACACACGACAGCAGTTACGCGTTTGAGGCTGAGTGGACCTAGGGGAGGGCCAGGTCCGTTTCAAATAATCGTCAGCGGTGGTGGGCGTGAGTTGGAATCGAACTGGGGTCGCTCAAGCAGCTTAATGACTGTTTGTACAAAGAACATATAAAGAATCGATTATAATAACCAGGCAAGAGTCCACTTTATAGACTGCCAGTACACGCACTCAGCTTCATAAGCAGGCTAGAGTGTACATGATAGAGTGGCAGTACGCTCACCGAGCTTAATAAGCAGGCTACAGTGTACATGATAGACTGGCAGTACGCTCACCCAGCTTAATGAGTATTTGTACAGTGAACATTAAAGTAATCGATTGTTGGCGCGTTGGGTTTAAAAGTAATATTAATAGCACACATTGTGGTGGGGGTGTAGTGAAGAGTAGGAAAAACTTTGATGAATTTACCTCAGAGTGGCGTGGTGGGTGTCGAGGCCTAGTAGCGTGCAAAGCCTGCGGCCTCGCCTAAAATTGTCGGCTTGGAAGAGGCAGGGTACGGGTGGCGTGCCTTCCCCCCCACCCCTCAGCGCTCCAACAATACTGTGTAATGGCTATTATTTAATTAAATACGGAGCTTATGAAAGTGGCGAAGGCGTGGCTAGCCGTTGGCAGGGGCAACCGCCGTCCAATGAAACTGCAGCCCTTGGCGAAGGCGTCGCTAGCCGTTGCCAGGTCCAATGAAAGCGGCGAAGGCGTGGCTAGCCGTTGCCAGGGGCAACCGTCGTCCAATGAAAGTGCGTATGGGCCGAAGTCCACACACACACACACACAGACAGACAGACATGAACGATTTTATATATATAGATAACATATTCTTAGTTCTTTCGGTAAAGTCACGTAGGTAAAAAAATGAAATTAAAATTAATAAAAATAAAATAAAAATCACGAAGATCTTGGTATCTTCCTACCAAGATCTTCGTGATTTTTATTAATAAAAATAAAATAAAAATCACGAAGATCTTGGTATCTTCCTACTAAGATTTTTATTTTATTTTCATTAATTTTAATTAAAATTTTTTACCTACGTGACTTTACCGAAAGAACTAAGAGTATGAATCCTTGCAGTCACGAAAGCTTCAAATCTAGAATATATATAACCTTTATCGATTAACGAAACACATCGTCGCAACTTCAACGGTGCAGATTGTTGCTGGCCACTTGCTGTTTTTCTTTTTTGGGGTGGGGGAGGGGAAGTGGAGGTATCATCGATCCAACTGCCAACATTGAAAGTCTTTCGACGGCTGATTTGACCACGCTAGTCTTGGAACCTCATTTGCCAGTAAAAAATAAGATAATTTGTTTTTTACCCTTCTATCTGGCAACAAAACTGACATCTGGTCCAACACCATGTGAGACTAGGCTCTAAGGAAAGCTGTCTCGTGTGTGGACCAATCAACTTCAAGGACAGTGCATATATTATCAGAGTTATGTTTTTTGTATGCATTATGGCTGCAGGTATTGTGGTCTATGCAAACATGACTCCTTGTAAAAAAGGTGTCAGTTTTGTTGCCAGATAGAAGGGTAAAAAAACATTTATCACGCTAGTTTTGTTTTAAAAATATATAAACAAAGATGTACCCCCCCCCGCCCCACACACACACACTGCTTGGATTGACGCTACTTTTTTTGTTACGGCAAAAAAAAATCGAGTCAACCACGATAACAATTAATGAAACATTGGATTTGGCAGTGGTGCCAAACACACACTTACAATCGTCAATAACATTGTTGAGCCTTATAAGGGGATAAAAACACATATTTAACAGGCGCCGTTTTATGTGTATATACATTGTTATATATTACATACGTATTTCCTTTTAAGCCAGTGTTATCGACGAATGTGTTGAGTTTTGTTTTGTTTACAATAATTCCGAGAAACGTTACTGGGTTGTTGTTGTAGTTTTTTTACCCTGAGCGGCTCTTCGTATTAACCCCATCAACGTGCACAATGTCGCAGGGTTCTTTATCACACAGCAGAGTATGGAGGAGCAGTGGATGTTGAATAGCATGCCATAGAATGTAGATGATTTTGTGTGTGGGTTTTTTTTTTTCTTGGCCAGACAGCGTGTTTATTTTTTCTCTCTAAGCAACGGCACTTTGGCTGTGAATACACCGGGGACTCTATACCACACTTACACGGGACACTCTGCTGTCATTTACAATTGTTTCTAAAATTCTATTTGGTTGGGGGGGAAACATTTATATGAAAGAAAAAAAAACTCTGCAATAGAATATATGAATGGGATGTACGACTCAAGGACTAAAGGGGCCCAACTTTGACGTTGCATTTAGACTTCTTCTCGAGACCACGGTGAACAGAGGGCTTTCTGCGTGACGTTGCTATCTGCAACAGAGGTGCAACAGCGTGGTCATTATTAATCATCCAAAAGGATGGCATCGTCTCAGAGAGACTTCCGTTGGAGGTGCAGAGGTGTGTGAGCGATGCAAACTAAAATAAGAAATTTGACACGTCGGAGACGCACGTGCTGTGATCACACGCGCGCGCGCACCTGTGCAGCGCAACGCACGTGCTTCTGATTTTCTTATTAAACCGAAAAAAATGTCCTTCTGAAAAGAGGGCCTGGCGATGACATTTCGGATGAAACATTGTTGGTTTTAGATCGATCCACATCTGTGCTTCCCCCCCCCCAAATAAAAAATAAAAAAAACATCACGTGGCATGGGATGACATCACTATTGTTAGCACGACGCATCCGGATATCACGATAAAATATACAAAGTTGTGGCAAAAAAGATGAATTTCTTCCAATGTTTTCATTTGAAACTCATTCCGACAAAGCAGAAACACACAAAACATCAGTTAAACTTCTCTAACGCAGTCCTTTATAAAAAAAAATTCCAAATTTTTTCAAAAATCATCAATTTTCTGTGCACAGAACACGAAAAAAATCGGCACAGAATCAAGACGAACTCAAGCTCTTAACGGCGACTCCACCGTCACCAGAAAGCATGGCCAACACAGCGGAGCGTGCTGAAGACACGTTACCTCTAGGCTTGCCTTCAGAAATTCACACCTGGCTCTCCCCTCGAAGTCTCACTGACAAATTTTGTGCCCTGGCTGGCGTAAAACTCAATCATAAATCATAATTCCCCAGCAAAGGCCTCCCCTGCCAGAGTCGGAAAATAAAGTGTGTTGCCTTTATCGATTTTTCTTTGTCAGGGTATCGGGGAGAGCTGTGAAATATTTGTAACCGAACTGCTCAGATATTCATAGAATGGTAAGTAAACGTTGGGCGCACAGTCTGGGTTTGATGTATTGCGGGTCACGATTATAAATTACGGACATAACAGCGGATGGCAGAATGCACACCCCCGGGTAGCTATGTATTGATTTCCTTCTTTTTCTCTCCCCACCTTCTCCCCCTCCCCAGTCCCCTCTCCCTCTCTAAACCAGTTTAGTTCCATAAAAAATATGAAACGATATGGCCTGTCCTGTAGCCATTCCCTTTATAGAACTTTTTTTTTAGGTTTTCAATGTTTCTTTGTGTTACAAAGAATACATACACACGCCATTAAATCCCTCGAATATTAGAGAATGTGAGGCTCGTTACACATTGTTTTTTGTCATACAGCCATCGCTATTATGTTTGCAGGTACTGTATGGACGTCCTATAGGGTGGAGCGGTGGTGCAAGTGGTTAGCACACTCAGCTATGAACCATGCATCCTGAAGTTGGATTCCCAGCCACAGCTAACATCAAATAGCGAGGGATATCTGAACCACAGGACCTGGCCTACTCTTCCTTCACAAACCTTTCACTTACCACCGTGATGGTCAAACAACCCCCGTGACCGACACGGCATGGGCAGGCCTCCATCCAGCAGTGAATTGACAAACGGATGAATTATCTTGTCACAGACGCTCAAAACATCTCGCTTTTGTTTTAAAGAATACGGTAACGACAAGACATCAAGCCAAGAGCATCACTTGTTGAGTGTTCGTACTTTGTTTTAATTACAGCATTAGGGAAAGAAATTGCTGAACGTTAAATGTAAAAATACATTTGATGATCTCCATTCATTAACAGCGGACTTTAGAGAGGGTATTTATAGACTGCTTGTGCATCTATACTGCCCCAAAGCGTTCATTCACCTTGAACTTGCTGCTAGCCGCTGTCGCTGAATGTTAATTGAAACAAGACCGTCGTGTCAAATGCAGTGACGTACCGATGGGTTTCCCACAGTCAGCCGGTGAAACTACAAGCCCCTTAAATTTCGATTTAAAGCTTTCGTGACTGCAGGGATTCAA
Source organism: Lethenteron reissneri (assembly GCF_015708825.2). NCBI lineage: Eukaryota > Metazoa > Chordata > Hyperoartia > Petromyzontiformes > Petromyzontidae > Lethenteron > Lethenteron reissneri. The sequence goes on from NC_083805.1 coordinate 8,860,207, forward strand.
AGTCTTGGTTATTTCGGTTAAGTCACGTAGAAGGGAAGTAATAAAATAATACAAATATAAAAACAATAAAAAAAATGTTCACAACGTTACGACTGCAACACAAGCAATCATCATCAGGTGTGAAATCCACACCAAAAGGCGCACAACTCAAAGACAATGCACCATCAGAGTATGAGAGCTCGGGGTAAGCATTTACACCATTGGAACCTCATTGGCCAGTAAAAAATATGATAATTGTTTTTTTTTGCATTATGACTGCGGGTATTGTGGTATATGCAAACATGACTCCTTGTAAAAAAGGTGTCAGTTTTGTTGCTAGATGGAAGGGTAAAAAAACAATTATCATATTTTTTACTGGCAAATGAGGTTCCAATGTTGTAAATGCTTACCCCGAGCTCTCATACTCTGATGGTGCATTGTCTTTGAGTTGTGCGCCTTTTGGTGTCATCTGGTCCAACCCATGTGCGACTAGGCTCTAAGGAAAGCTGTCTCGGGTGTGGACCAATCAACTTCAAGGACAGTGCATACATTATCAGAGTTATGTTTTTTGTTTGCATTATGACTGCAGGTATTGTGGTCTATGCAAACATGACTCCTCGTAAAAAAGGTGTCAGTTTTGTTGCCAGATGGAAGGGTAAAAAAACAATTGTCGTGAGAATTGTTATTGTTTTATATTTGTATTATTTTATTATTTCCCTTCTACGTGACTTTACCGAAAGAACCAAGAATACAAGCCCCTTGTCCAGTTTCCCAAGGGGTTGATTTCCACCCCGTGGGCTCTCCGGAAGGGATGTCCGACGTTTCGCTCCGCATGCCGAGTGCTTCTTCGGGAACTGAATTCCTCAAGAAGCTGCCAAGAGCGTTAAACACATCCGGTAGTGATGAGAGAACCACGCGGCCGGAGAAGTGAAGACCCCACACAGGATTCCCAAACAATGCCATTTATACTCTTAGGTTTTTTCGGTAAAGTCACGTAGGTAAAAGTAAATAATAAAAATAATAGAAATAATTATAGAAATAAAATAATAAATCATGCCATTTAATTGTGACGATTTCAAATCAAGAATCGATTATTTCGTTCAATCACGCGGCTTAGGCTAGCAAACCTCCAGTGGCTGCAGGGGCGAAATCGAACACTGATTTTAAGGATCGCAATGAATCGATTAATCGTTCCACGGCTGCAGTCTGCTGATTCTTAGAGAGTGTCTTGCACAGGGCGGTGTGGTCAAGGCTACAGTATCCGTAGTTGTATAAAGGAGTCCCAGTAGTGTGTGTGTACGTGTATGTGTGTTGGACTTCTTTGGCACCGTACGTAGCCAAGCGTGCTCATCTGAGGTGCAGGGGAAGGACAACAAACTAAAGACTGGTTCTCTTTTCATATTTGTATTATTGTTAATACTCTTCAACACGGACAACCTGCGGTACGTACTAATTGTCGGGAGTTATTGCGTTCTTGCGCCTCGAACTCCTCTTGCCGGCTCTTCTTGATTAGCGTTTCGATTATTTTACTGCTAACATTTTCATCATGATGCTTCGTTTCGATTATTTTACTGCTAACATTTTCATCATGATGCTTCGTTTCGATTATTTTACTGATAACATTTTCCTAATGATGCTTGGTTTGGATTATTTTACTAACATTTTCCTCATGATGCTTGGTTTGGATGATTTTACTGCTAACATTTTCATCATGATGCTTCTTTTGGATTATTTTACTGCTAATATTTTCCTCACGTTAAGCCACTTCGTTGATCTATCATTGGCGGCCAGTTCGCTTTTGAAAAAGAAGCCAATAGCTCAGCCGAGCTTAACCTGGTCAGATTTTTTAAAATAAAGTTTAGTGTTTCTTTGTGTATTTTTTGTAAAGTGATTTGTTTACCTTTCCCATATGCTGTTTTTCTATTGTTTATTGTTGTACCGTTCCGACATTCGCCTACTGGACATCTGTGACAAAGAGCCCTTTATAGCTCATCGGACTCCTCAAATGTAAATAAATACTTACATTCTGACTAATTGTTTGTAACCTCTTCTCCACTCTTCTCGAACGTTCTCTTTCTCTCCACCAATCCCCTTCGGTTGCCCCGCCCCCCCCTTACGCACCTCCAACCAACTCTTGTAGCCCCGCCCACCCCCCACAACACGTTCCATTCATTGGCTACCACATTCAGATAAGCCCCTCCCCCCCTCCCCATTAACTTGTATTTAAGAGCTTGTCTCTTGGATTTTTTTCCTCACTTGATACAGTAAATCTAGCTGTGACGGTCCCACCTGATGACGGAGACTTGTGTTGCTTCCGAAACGTCGTGATTTATTATTTTATATCTGTTATTATTTCTATTATTTTACCTACGTGACTTTACCGATAAAAAGCCTAAGAGTATGAGTATCCAACCAACTCCTCATTGGCGCTTCACTTTCCGCAGGACTTTTCAAACGAATCCGTCCGGCCAATCCGACTCGAGCGAGTTTCGCCGCCCTCCAATCAGATTGCGCGCTCAACGCGTTCAGCTCTTCAACGTGACAGATCGCCAATCGGAATTGAGTCCAGTATTTCAACTCACAAGTATCGGTCACTTGCTTTAACTTGCGTAGCGTTCGCCTCTCGGCGTCCCACGCACGTTTTTTTTTTGTCTCAACATCAGCAGGCCCCGCGTGAGACTGAGTTAACTCTGAGCAAACAGGAGGAAATATCCAGCCACTGCTGCTGGATGGATCAGAATTCTAGACAGCCACGTAACTTGAGCTATTTTTTGGAGGAGACTTCTTTTCATCATATTCCCCCCACTCTCCTAGTTTTAAATCTGATTGTTCTACCGTGCTGGCCACAAATCAACCACAACACCTTACAGGGCGCATAAACCGCCACGCAAACTCCTGCCATCCTCGAAGCAGCTTTTGGCAAGCCATCGAACAAAGACGGTCACTGCATTGCGTGCTTTCAGATGCGCTTCTGCGGCCGTCTGGAACACTCTTCCTTCCTATATTAGGAAGCCACTAGATCTGTGCACTTTTAAATCATCTATATTGAAAACTTATTTTTTTTAAACTACTTTTTAGCATTTAGTTTTTCGTCCTTACCCCACACCTATGATTAAAACGGTTGGCTATATACGGTACGAAAGAAGTTCAACATACATACATACAGGTGACCAGCCCAAGGAAGAGGTTATCACACAGCTACATCTAGGATCCCGACAAAAGCAGGGCCGTCCATAGGGGGGTTGCTGGACCAGGGACATGTCCCACCGTGGGGGGCCCCCAACGCCTTCAAACTAAACCGAAAGTGTTACATCTGACACCGTGACGCTGAAGCCCCCCAAAGCACGGGGCCCGGGGCGGTCGCCCCGTATTCGCCGTACCCTCAGGATGGCTCTGCCTATAAGTGACCCCTGGTCCTCTGTAATAATGGGCAACGCTTTCATTCTCAGAGCTGGAATATAGCCAAATGTATCAAAATTAAGTGCAGAACAAAATGTACGGCAATGACTTGTTTTTATTGCGTACAATAATTGGTGACCGCAATGGGACTATTGACTCATTGCACTTGAGCACGTGGTCCACTCTCACATGTGACTCAACACTGAGATCCTGCGATTTTTAAAACCAGAATTTCAACAGTACCAGCTGTCGTCTGAACCCTGACACAATCGGCCACCATAACCTGATCTGTCAGACGACCGGCCCTGCTCTACCACCTTTGCCTGCAGACGTCTGACCGGAACGAGACTCGTAAAACATATATCTAGGCCGCCGTGTCAGCCGTAAAGAGCGGTGTGATTTCCTAGTGCCAGCTCTAACTTTTAACAGAGGCTACTCGCCGGCCACTTCTGTCTGCAGTCGCACCTCCGTGCCACTTCTCGCGATCTCCAACGGAATAAATTGACATTGACTTAGGTGTGCGCATCGGGGCGGCTTGCACGCACTTGCACATGTGTGTGTGTGTCTCCTGTTTGGAATTCACGTTCAAACGTTATGCAATGGGGATTTGAAACGCACGGGATTTATAACGTGTTTGGTCAAATGGGTGTCATCACAATTTAAATGTGGGTCACGAAGTTTGTTTTGTCTTATAATTGTACGCACACACAGCTATCGCTGCCCATGAGATTTTGGTCAGGAAATTTTTGGGATGCAGTATTTTTGGTCAAAATACAAATTTGGTCCTCTCATTGCCTGCATTTGAGCAGCGGTTTGAACTACAAACTTAATATCACATTTAGAAAACAAAGTCACACGATGCATTATACTCTACGTGAGCACAACCATGCTTATTTACAGATGAAGGCATGTTTACGAAAGCGAAGTCGTGACAGAAATGATGTGTGTTTGGAGCGTAGTGCTGTTTCGGAATTTATCTTTATTACCATTGGGAAAGTTGGCTTTCTTTTTTTTCACTTGGCTATACAGAAGAAGAAGAAGAAAAAATGTCAAGCATTTCTCCTACGAAATTAATCGTAGGGCGCTTCGACTGTGAGTCAAACTGAAACATTGTATGAGCGAGAGTCCACACATCGTTTGCTTGTCTGGATTTTAGTTGACTAAAAACACGCGTTGACTCCCTGACGCGTCAGTCAAAGCTGCAAACGTGATCGCACCCCACGGGGCCTATTAGCTCTGCGAACAATGAGATATTTTTTTCTTCTCTCATTTGCTACATTAAATAATAGTGTCACAACCGTTGCGGCGTGTACGTGCAGAATTTAATGCTGGAAAAATAATAAACGTCGGTAGGGGGGGGGGGGGTTGAGCGGGCGGAAATGTGTTCCTGTGGTCGTTCATCACAGGGCAGTTGATCATCGTCAGGGACGGACCGGGTCCATGATGAACTTTAATTGAACTACAGCGACCCTGTTGGCCCGCCCTCCGCTCTCTTGAAATGTAGTCATGACGAATCACGGACCGCAAACCACGTGCGATGCTCAGAGGCCGCGCGCGGTGTTGTACCGTACTGCGGAGATGTGCTGCGTGCCATAATGAATACGTGCACAAACGTGAATTAATTAAAAAAAATTAACAAACACACAATTTCGATATTCGAATAATAATCGTCGGCAACCCTTTACTGTAACGTTGTATACATTTTTCAATAACCCATGATAAATTGGATCTTCTGTACCATTTAATAAATTCTGTTCACGATATTGGATGTTTCAAGGATTTTTTATTTATTTAAATGGAATCCGGTACAAGATGTTATCAGCGAGTCTCATGAGAGTTTTTTTTTTGTCAAACAGTGTTAAGCGAAAAATTCACGTAAAATGGCCAAAAAAATATGTAGAGCAAGGAAAAATGAGCGCGCGGTACGTAAAAGATTCAACTGGGTGATCGCAACTCATGGCCCCGCAAAAAAACCCGCACTCTGTCGCAGCATCTGCGAGCCTCCTCTTTCGTCTCACGGGGGTTTTGTGTCCCCTTTAAAGCCGGTGGTGAAGGCGCGCGCAACACAGACGCCAATCCGCAACCACCAAGACTGCTCGCGAGATCCTTAACCCAACCGTTGTGTGGAAAAAACTTCCAAAATATGAGCACAGATTCGCATTCACGTGATGCTGTCAGATGTAATCCATTTGTCTTAAGTCACCAGTCAGAGCACCGATGTCACTTTGCTGAAAAGTAAACACGTGTTTACGTTTGTTTGGTGATGCTGCTGCTATGTTGGCAGATGTCTCGAAGCACAAAAAATATCATTAACATAATCTCACACATTCGTTGTATTGCTATGGATAAGGGCAATTGCCCAAAACGTCAACTATTATCTATATTTATTATCCTGTTATGGGCAGCTAGTGTTACGGACAAATATGTCGAGTTTTCAGTTTGAATGTAAAAAAAAATCCCAGCCGGCGAAGAAACTGTGCGTATGTGGTCTCAACGAGCTGCCGTCTGTCTTGCGGTGAAGTTCACACCTTCGGTGTGACCAGGACACCGCAACCTCCCATCTTGCGGAGCGCTGGTGTTAGAGTGGAATTAACGATCGCCGCGTAAGCAACACAATCGCATAGCGCCTGCCCTGGGCGCATGCAGCGCGCGGAGCGAAAATTAGCGGCAGACTTCCAAAACGCGGCATTGAGCAATTGCGGGCTTCATTCGCGCGAGCGCTGGCGGCAAATGGAAATGAACGCGTCGGGAAAGTAGACGCAAATAAATGAAGGGGCGTCGAGCCTTGTCCCTGCAGTTGTCTCACACCCCAGCCGGGCACTAACAGGGAAGGAAGTGGCAGGAAGTGGGTAACCAACGCCCGTGTGATCACACCCCCAGTACACGGGCGGCCGCGTCTCTCCGAGGGGGCTTTGATGTGCTTATTGGGAGCGACACGCCCCTGTGGTGTGCCCTTTGTCAGCTCCCATCTCAGCCAGGCATCAAAGCAGTGCTGGGAACAGCATATTGCAGAGGGTCACCGGAGGGGAGGGGGGGGGGGGCATGGGGTGTTTGGAGTGAGGCGTGGAGGAGAGGAGAGGCAGGGGTTGAGGTGGGGGGGGGGAGATGCTCATCATTGTGAAGAGGACAGAGCTGGATTCGCCGACAGCTGTGCTGGTAATCCCTTCTGCGCGGCTTCTCCGACGCGTCTCCGGCCTGTGCCGCGAGTTGTGCGGAACGATGTCCGACGTTTCGCTCTACGTGCTCCCATGTGCTGGATAGCCGCACCGCGTGCAATTTATAGCTGCCGGAACTGCGCAGCGTGTGGAGGGAAACGTCAGACATCTTGCCGTACAACACGTGCACAAGCTATATACGCAACAGTGCGATCTCTTCTGCGATGGAGCGAAGGTGAAATAGATTACGGCCCTGAAAAAAATAATGTCCAGCGTGGTGAAGTATGGTCAAAAAAACCCCACGAACTGCACAGAGTGGGGAAGCGACACAATGGTCTACTATGTGCACATGTAAAAAATAAATTAATACATAGACGGATTTTACTTGGAACATGTTTTACACTCATCTTTTTAGCCATTGAAATCAATTCAATCTGATTTATTTCATGTTGCATCCTTGAAAAGTATGCTTTCAAGGTTCCTAGTAATTTGTCAAACAATTCACGGAGCAATTGAATAATTGCGACCAATGGTCAAACAGTGCAGCAGTACGTTAATATACATTAACAGAGCCGCACAAATGATACAATCTAATTTTCCTATTGTGTTCATCCTAAATAAATCATCTTTCATAAATTTACGTACCATTAATTTATTTTTAAACGTCTCATACAACCATTTTCATTTAATGCCGGTAATCGTGATGGGTAATTTTTTTCGCTCCGTTGTTTGACGTTTTATTGGGTCCCATTCGCAGCTTCCAGATAACTCTCACAGCGCTCTCGTTCTGAAGAGCTCATGGAAAAAAAATAGGTCTCCGTTCCGCTCTGGTACGACCTGCATGAGCGGAACACCGTGATGTCGTACCGGAAACTCGGAACTGAATGTTTAGCGATTCAAATAAACGTACATTGTAAACGCTTTCAATTTTAAATGAATTGCTGCTTTGCAAGACATCGAGATATGACAGTGGCTTTGGGAGGCCTTCATCCAGTGGTGGATAGATCATGGCTGCTAATGATGTAAATGCTCGCATGCAGTTAAATGTGATCACTAACCTGTGTGAAATATTGTCACTTCCTTAATGGAGTTTTGTAAAAACGCACATAAAATAACTCGCAATCCTATCTCAATCAAATGCCAAACGAAGCCCTCTCTTGCACTGTGTCGGTTGGTCACAAGCGTGATTGTGTGACCATACTTCACCGGATTGGGCGTGTGAAGGAGGGTGATCCAGGACCGGTTGTCATATCGCTCGCCACTCATCTTAGCCGTGGCCGAGAATTGAACTCGGGTCGCCCAATTCATAGCGCAGTACATAAAAACGAACGTGTCACCACCACCCCACCCCACCCCCCCCCCCCCGAATCTAATACATGAATACGCATCGACACGACGTAGACTTGTGATTGATTGTTTGAGACATTGTTCGTACGCATGTTTGGCTTTTGTTTTCCGGTCTTACAAAATTACAAACGAAAAAATTATTTCGTGAAAATTGGCAAGAGAATAAAATAATTTACATATAAAAACATGCAACCGCTATCAAGCACCCAAATTGCTTTCCAATTGCTAATGCATTTTGGTGTAACTTCCTATAAAGTGTAGGTGATTACTAAATTCGAATTACTTATCTCATTTACTGACGTTACCATTATCAGTACACACCAAACAATAAACAAATACGAGATTGTTTTTTTTTGGGGTACTCATATTTCATTATCACCATCGTCGTTGTCGCTAAATCCATCGCTCGTCGCGTCGTGGCACACAGGGGACCAAGGGAGACGGGCAGCTTGACCAAAGATTGACCAGTGACCGTCGAAAACACTCTCTCCGCGAGAGCAATAAGGCGCGCGCGAGCGTCAGGGTCACAGCGCCGGCTCCAAGTCGACGCGCGGGCACTGGGGCAGGCGGCGAGCGGCAGATGAAGTCGTTCACTCGTTGGGCAGGCGGGAGTGACACGCGGTGGGTGTACGAGGCGGGGAGCGCGCGCGGGAGTGACACGGGGCTGCAGTGTGTCGGGCTGGGCTCTGTGTGTGTGGGGGGGGAGGGGGATAATCGCGACTCGCTGTGGGTCAGAGGTGGGAGCGGATCGGCGAGGGGTTGGCGCGGAGTTCCTCTGATTTCAATTTCTCATTTCCAGCCCCGTCGGCTCCAATTACGTCTCGTTACGTTGGCTAGATTGGATGTGAAGCCGAGTGGCAGCTCTCCGTCCGGCCGCGCTCCGCCGCTGGCATACAAATTAGCGGCGCATGGAAGAGAGAGAGAGAGAGGGGAGCCCGTGTGAGCTTCTCTCCAAGGCCCCTCTCTGGTTCCTGCCACCCGCCCAGCGCCTTCTATTACAGGCAGATTACACGCAAGGCTCGCTCTCTGCCAGGGAGAAACCGGCGGCCTTGTGTGACACGCTGAAACAAAATTTTCCGGCATACGCATTCATGCATTTGGGCATTTTCATTACCGCTGGAAAATATGGCAATTTTCTTTGCCAAAACAAGTTGTTGAGACGAGGCTAACAGCATTGCCTCCGCGCGCACGTGGCGATTTGTTTTATTTTATTCTTATTTCGTTGTTTCCTCTTCTTTCCTCGTTTTTTTAGTTGTAGTTGTTGTTGCTTCCGCAAATGAACGAGCGATCTGAAATCTTGAAGCCGACAGTCGGGAATTGCTATTATTCCACCTGCACCCGAACGCGGGATAAATCACCCACAGTTTTGGCGAGATGGCATTTCACTTACGACTTAAACGCGGTACTCAATTGCGTACACAGTATCCTAACGCTAATTGACAGTACAGTACAGATGTTGGAATGAAATGAGATGACGGGTTTCTCTCCTCTGTAAAGTATGACGCATATTAGTAACTCAACATCTGTACAGCGGATAAATAATAAATAAATCTGCAACCAGCTGCTCTCCTCCATGAAAGTGCGTGTGTGTGTAAATATTCAAGCAGAAATGCGTATTAATTTCCATGGACATAGTCATAATAAGCATATATTTATAACAGTGAATGTACAGCCCTTTGTCAAACCACTGGATCAAGGTCTCCTTATGCCGTTTTCAGTAATAGGGACTTTGACCATACTTCGCCGCACTGCTCGGTATGGGATCGGTAACAATGGGGTCGCCCAGTACTGGCTCTGATATCACTCGCCAATAATATCAGCCACGGGCCCTTAAAATTGAACTCGGATTCCCAGCTGCACCGTGCAGTTCGCTAACCACTCGGACGCAATTCCACCCCCTGTATGTCAAAATCGGAGCGCTTGTAATCTCATGTATATTAGTACTTATAAAAGCGCCGACACATAAATGCCAAGATCACATATGGTGAGTAAACAATGGATCGTGCGTTTGTGTATGGGATACATCATATCTGCAGTATTACTCCTCTTATATCTATTGAAGCCACATGTAAAACATCAACATTGGTCTATGCTTTGCCGGTTGTAGCAGTCATCTTGCACTCCTCTGTACAAGAACCAGGGCAGTGCCAGCTGACCGGGATACCAACACATTCTAGATTTGAAGCTTTCGTGACTGCAAGGATTCATACTCTTAGTTCTTTCGGTAAAGTCACGTAGGTAAAAAATAAAATAAAAATTAATAAAAAATAAAATAAAAATCACGACCTTTCGGATGCAACACATCTTGCTGGCTACCTGCGCCGTTTTGGGTTTTTTTAAATATTCATGTTCAAAATCATCAAAGTTATTCTGGCGGTCAGGTCAAAGCCAAGAGTCCCAGTGGCTTCCCATGCACAATTACCACAGGGTGGACGGTTCTCATCCTCGCAGCAGCTCTTGACGAGCCATCGAACAGAGATGATCACTGCATCGCGCGCTTCCGGATGCGCTTCTGTGGCCGCCTGGAACGCTCTTCCTTCCGAAATCAAGAATCCACTGGAGCTACGTACTTTAAATCAAAATTCAAAACTCTTTTCTTTAAAACTGCTTTTTGGGTTTCGTTTGTTGTCCTTCCCCCACAACTCCGATTAACATGGTTGGATATGTACGGTGTGAAAGAAGTTCAACATACATATCACCTCACCCACTCGTGGAAATTCCACGGGTGCATGACAGGGTCAGGTCTATCCACAATTAAACAACCGTTACCGATGGCGTATCTATTCTGTGTATTAATTTGGCTTCATATCATAGCATATGCTTGCTTGGTCATCGTCATCACGTAACATTTTCCCGTTCTCTGAAACGTTTCTTATAGTCCAGAGACAATCGCGTGTAACAGTGGCACAAGGTTGAGAAGAAACGGAGAAAAAACAGGCGAAGTTAAGTAACTAGTGTAAATAAGAAAATGTGGGTACGCGTGTGAATGTGCAGGTACACAATAACTTGACTCGTTTTCTTTTATTCACTGAACAATTGTTTTATTTTACCAGGTAAGGCCCACTGAGCAATACAGCTCTTTTTCAAAAGCGACATGGCCACAAATGATAACTCAACGAAGTGGCCTATAATGTGGAAATGTATAGCAGCCAAATATTCTAAACGCATGTTTCTAAATGTGGAGAGAAAATCGGGAGGGCCTGGAGAAAAATCCACGCGATCACGGACAGAGAGACATGCAAACTCCAAATATCTAGGCGTCATGGTCGGGATCGAACCCACGAACCTCACGTATACCAGGCGAGGCAATTGACATCAGTAAATACACAGTCGCGTTTTAATGCTCACAACGAGACATACTAATCTTGGTTCCTTGCTATATTTCTCCCTTGTACTCACCTGGTGCTTAAAAACAATTCTAGATTTGAAGTTTTCGTGACTGCAAGGATTCATATTCTTAGGTTTTTTCGGTAAAGTCACGTAGGTAAAACATTAAAAAAGTAAAATAAAATAAAAATCACGACGTTTCAGAGGCAACACAAGCTTCCACCTGAAGACGGAAGCTTGTGTTGCCTCCGAAACGTCGTGATTTTTATTTTATTTTACTTTTTTAATGTTTTACCTACATGACTTTACCGAAAAAACCTAAGAATAAAAAAACAATTGTCGGTGGCTGGTTTATGCAAAGATGGTTCCATCAAGAAAACAAAGTGAATCACATCTGTAAATAATCAAAGCAGAAGGACAGCTTCCAATTGACGTCATTAAAATTACCCTGAAATAAATGTATTGCATATATTTAAACAAAATGCCATAACCTAACATCTCATGAGTAAAATATAAAATAAAACTCACCACAATTGTCACGTGACGAGGACGCATAAGGCGAAAATATAGTCGACTGACGTTTCTTTGAATGGACCGGACCGCTCAGAAGAGGGTCCCAAAAGAGAGTTCACTCAGATGCACACAGATGTTGTCTTTACGCTTACATTTTTACTTTACATCAAAAACTACACCATAAAAATCAGATCCATTCCCCGGTCACCGTGAGGTGCGACACGGATGTCCTCTGGCCCTCAAATAGTTTTTTTTTATTACAATAAAATACATCAACACTATTAACAAACCCATCGTTTAAAAGATATGCATATAATTTATCTCTGTAAATTTCCTTTGGGGGCATCGTGTATTTCTCTTTAACACGTGGTGACGATTTGTTTTCCAGAATTGGGGCTATTGCACCATTGGCAATTAAAAGCGCAGTCTTTACGTTTTCAAATTTTATTACATTTTCGACATTTCCTCATCTGCAATTCTGAACAGATGCACTCTACCTAGGCGAGCTCACAGGCCACACGTGGTACAGAAGAGAAGGGAGTTAGAAGGGCTGTGTTAACCCTTAAGGCACAACAAGATGTTGGGTCAATGCTGTCCCAACCCGGTCAACCCAGCCACTGCAAGACTGTTTCAAGACTCACTGAGTACTCAGTTCTTCCCGTCTTGAACAACACACTGCTCTGCACAGGTGTCTCCACAACTTCCGTTCCAATAAGTTTCAAATTGTTTGCGATCGTATCTCTCCGCTCCATATTTGCTCTTCCTCAATTTTTTGCTCGTTTTCTCCCCCCTTCGAAAATCTGAGTCGATTACTCGTTTTGGGGATTCGGTTCTTTTCCACAGTACGTCCTTGTGATCACATGTTATCATTAGTTTGGCTCCGTGTTTCAGCTCATTAAAAATCAAGACAGTTTTTTTTTCATCAAGGTAGGCTGAATGCACTGCATGTGTGCTTGCTGGACTCTCCTAAATTGAAAATCCTCCTCTAAAAAAAAAATCACGCACGATAACTTACCATCAAAGGTTGTTTCTTCCAGTAAATCAATTTCCCAGGACAAAGAGATAAATAATTACAATATTTTCTCGATATGTCTAACAAGAGGCAATTGGTTTTGCTTCCATGCATAAAACACAGAGCTCTTGAAATTGCGGAGGACGCAATTTCTATTCATGGGTTTCCTACAGGTTTTAAAGTATCTGGGTAGCAAAACAAGGATTGCGAAAACCTGTCTGTTAAATGGTCGCAGAAGTTGCACGGCCTAACACTTCCCTGTGAGGTTTCTACGCATTCTCCCCCCCCCCCCCCCCGCAATGAGCATTAGTAGAGAGCCGTCACAACCGTCACGTGCTGGATGAGAAGACCATCTCTGGACACGTGTTTTAATGAGCACCCAAACTGGTTTATTGTAAACACGACAGGGGGTGCCACTGCTGTGCAGTGATTAGTGCATTGTACTTTGAACCTGGCGACCTGAGTTTGATTTCTGGCCATGGCCAATATTCGTGGCGAGTGATATTTGAGCTAGTGCCCTAGGCAACCCCACTCTTCACTCATCCGCACTCATCAGTGTTGCGAAGTACGATCAGACAATCCGCACGTGAATGAAAAGCACGTGAGTGAAATGTCAGACACCATGCTGAACAAACATACAACCCGAAACCACATTCGAGCGCTCTACAGAACAACATAAAAATACCTGCAAGGATATGCTGAGCTCACGCAAGAGCTCAGTTTGTCCCTGAGAAGCTAGAAACACTGGAACATCTGTCACAAGGGTGTCCATGACACCTCAAGTGGCTCCGGCTTTGCGTTTCATATCCTCCAGAATTCAGCTCTTCACAATACATTAAATGTGCAGAATATAACGGAGAATAGTTAGAGTTTAGACTTCATGGTTTTGAATTAATGTCGAGTATATTAGAAAACTACATTTAATTCGCCTGGTTTCATATAAATACATTAAATCATGGTTAACTTCGAAAGACTGTGGAGAAAATACGTTAAACATCGCTAAAATAATGGTCACTGTTGTTTGAAATATGTGTTGTCCTATTCCGATCAATTTACTTTATTTCACTACGTGGCTGTCACAGCACCAGGCTCATTGTTAAAATAATCAAAATAATAACGTGGGCCAATTGAATTTAATTTCCAAGAGATAACGTATTTCATAACATTCTGCCGATTAAATAAATCGGACCAACCCAATAAAAGTGGAAGTATAAACAATACATATTTTTTCTCACATTCGCATTTTGCATGAGGGTCTTTTAACAACGTTTTAATTTCATACGCTACCCATATAAGTAATAGACTATCGCCTTTTTAGACACATATGAATAGCCGGTAGTAGGAAAAAAAAAAGACCGCGCATTAATGGTTTTAAATGGATGAAATGCCATGGGCCCATTAACACTAAGTGGTTGATATATTTGAGCTTCCCACAGAGGGGAGCGGCTCGGCTCTCAGTGACGCTAATAGTTGTTAAGTGTGTCACAATATGCACAGCCGTCGGCCTCTTGCATCGGCAAAAAAACAATACACACGGCTGTGCTTCAAGAGCACAGCAAAATCCATTATGCCTCCGCTTTTATGTCCGTGCGGTCTCCGAGAGTGTGAAACGCAGCTTACGGGAAATGTGCCCGGTACTTTGTCCCCCAAATCAAATGTAAAGAGAGAGTAAGAGTACACACACACACAAAAGGCTGAAGATGTTTATTGTGCATTCATCACCCATGCGATCACATCCTTGACCCATGCCTGCAGTTGGAAGGATTTTCTGTCTTTGAGTCTGCAGAAAAGCGCACTTACCCTGAACTCTCTTCAGTGGTAGGGGCAGACGAAGGTTCATTTTAATGTGAAAGAGGAACGGAACAAAATGTGACACACACACACACACGCGCGCGCGCGCTTGGAAATGTTGTATGGTGGGCCGTGGTGAGAGAATGATGATGATTTGGCGATCACAATAAAAGTTTATATTCAATGCTTCGAAATTGGCCCACATTGGTGGTGATCGCACTTATCGTGGCGATGATGCTGACAATTATCATAATGATGGTAATGATGATGAGAGAAAGGCCGATTGGCGATCACGTGCTAAAAGTGATCATCAATCGCACGTGGTGATGATGACGACGACGATGACCGCAACGACCATGATGATGACATGATGACAGCTCTACTCACTATACCCGATCACGACATTCGTGGCATGGGCAACAATAAAGCGAGCTACCCCCATTCCAACCCTCCCCCCAGCATTGTTTTACGTAAAACAAACAGAGAAGCGAGAGTTTACACTCTCACAGAAAGGGAACAGCTATCACGCCCATTGTACGTACGGGGAGAAGAAGCGTGGCCGGCAGGCACCCGGCAGGCACCGCGGCGTTTGTGCAAAAGCAAAGAGCTCCCTGGTCGCCTTCGCCGACTGTCGGGGCAGAGTGCTCTTAGCGAGCCCCTATCAAGGCCGGCACGGCACGCGAGGGGGTGGGTGGACGGGTACTCAATTGAGGCTGAGTCGACCTAGGGGAGGCCCAGGGTCGGTTCAAATATTCGGCACTGGTGTTGGCCGTGAGCGGGAATCGTTTATCCGGGTTCGTGGCGTAGCGCGCTAATCGTTACACCACCGCTCCCACGTACCCCATGGCGTGGTGCACACACACACACCGTGACGTGGTGCACACACACACACACACCGTGACGTGGTGCACACACACACACACACCGTGACGTGGTGCACACACACACACCGTGACGTGGTGCACACACACACTCCGTGGTGCACACACACACACCGTGACGTGGTGCACACACACACGGTGGTGCACACACACACACACGGTGGTGCACACACACACACACCGTGACGTGGTGCACACACACACGTGACGTGGTGCACACACACACACGGTGGTGCACACACACACACACGTGGTGCACACACACACACACCATGGTGCACACACACACACCGTGGTACACACAGACACACACATCGTGGTGCACACACACACACACACCGTGACGTGGTGCACACACACACACCCCGTGGTGCACACACACACACCGTGGTACACACACACACACCGTGACGTGGTGCACACACACACACACCGTAGTGCACACACACACACCGTGACGTGGTGGTAGTGGTGGTTGGTCGTGGTGGTGGTGGTGGCGAGTTGTTGGTTGTCGCGGGGAAGGGAGCCCCCAAAGTGTGAATCGCGGCGCCTCTCGTTCGCGCCTCGCTCCGCGGGGAGACGCGGGGATTAAACCCGGCGTGGGATGGACGCGCAGACGATAACCCCCCCCTACCACCCCCCCCTACCACCACCCCCATTCTCTCGCCCTCCCCCCATGCTGACACCCCCTACCTTTACCAAGTCGATGGGGTTGACACCCTTCGCTTCGTGTCCGCATGCATTATTCAAGGGAACCGCGCGCGCGCGAGAGAGAAGAGACTTCTGCTACGGAACGGACGGGGCCGTAGCGCACACACAGAGACAAAGAGTCACCCCCGACCCCCCCATGTATCCCGCGTAGACTTTTGGGGCAAGTGCTGCACACACGCACACA
This sequence comes from Lethenteron reissneri, assembly GCF_015708825.2. Classification (NCBI taxonomy): domain Eukaryota; kingdom Metazoa; phylum Chordata; class Hyperoartia; order Petromyzontiformes; family Petromyzontidae; genus Lethenteron; species Lethenteron reissneri. Next base: position 8,876,506 of record NC_083805.1, read on the forward strand.
CGCACACGCACACACGCACACACACGCACGCACACGCACGCACACACACGCACGCACACACACGCACGCACACACACGCGCACGCACACACTCGCACGCCCAATACACACGCGCGCACACATACGCACACGCACGCACACACACGCACACGCACACACACGCACGCACACGCACGCACACACACGCACGCACACACACGCACGCACACACACGCGCACGCACACACTCGCACGCCCAATACACACGCGCGCACACATACGCACACGCACGCACACACACGCACGCACACACACACAAGCGCACGCACACACACGCACGCCCAATACACACGCGTGCACACACACGTACACGCACGCACACACACGCACGCACACGCACGCCCAATACACACACGCACACACACGCAAGCCCAATACACACGCGCACACGCACACGTACAGACGCAGATACACAAAGATCCCCCCCCCCACTCCTATATATTCTTCGTAGACTTTTGGGACAGGTTCTGAAAAAAAGACAAAGATGCCCCGTAGAGACTGAATAGACTGTTGGGGCAAGTCCTGTTAGCGAGCACCTATAAAGGCCGGCAGGGCAACACGAGGCCGTGAGAGGCCAACATCACGCCCGGCCTCCTTTGTCTCCCTAGTTGTGATGTTTACACGCCGCACCAGGTACTAATTTTAGGTTGAGTCGACCTAGGAGATGCTCAGGACCGGTTCAGATAATCGTCACTGGGTGTTGGCCGTGACAGTGAATCGAACCCGGGTCGCCAGGTTTGTAGCGCTAGCCACTACACCACCGCTCTCCACACAAAAGACAAAGATCCCCCATATAGCCTTAACAGACTGTAGGGGCAAGTGCTGTTAGCGAGCACACACACACAGACACACACACACATGTACACACACGCACACACACGCACACAAAGACAAATACGCGTAAATACAGGCGCAGACACACAAAGACAAAGATCCCCTGTATAGTCTTTAACGGGCTGTGTTGGAGGTGATTCCTTTTGGCGAGTTTCTCGCAGTACATGATGAGGTGGGTTGGCCAGCACCACGCCCGGCCGCCTTTGTCTCACCACAAGTGATGTTTTTCACACCGTACTAGATGTACTTATTTTAGGTTGAGTCGACCTATGGGGAAGACCATGACCGGTGCAGATATTTGTCACCGACGTCATTTCGTTATGAGTAGGAATCGAACTCGGGGCCGCTGGGTTAGTCGCGCAATGCGCTAACCCCTGCGCCACCACTCCCCATAATACACAGATAGAGATCCCCAGTATAACATTAATAGACTATTGGGTCAAGTGTTTTAGCGAGCACCTATGAGGGCTGGCACGGCACACGAGGGGGTGGGTGACCAGCACCACGCCCGACCGCCTTTGTCTCCCCAGTGGCGATGTTCACACATCGCACCAGATACTCATTTAAGGCTGAGTCGACCTAGGAGAGGCCCAGGACTGCTTCAGACAGTCGTCACTGCTAACCACCACGACCACACTGCCGCCTCCGCAAATCTGAACACACAAACGTAAGGGAGACCCATGCGTGGCTGGCTCAGATATAATCGTCACGTGGTGTGTTAGCGCGGTGCGCTAACCACTGCGCCACCGCTCCGCAACAATACACACGCGCGCACACACATAGATGCGCGCGCTTGCTCGAGTGCGGCGGGGTCTCCGTTCATATTAATCCCAATCCGAGCGCTGTCATGCCGACGGACAGGTCATAATAGCCTCCGAAGTTGCGCGTTAACTCCTCTTGCGCATACATATTGAATGCTGCCACTTCTCATCTCGGCCGTGAGCACTTACGCGGGACACAGTTGAGAGATGCACGGGACAGGGCGACTAAACGTACACTTTGTATTACACTTTAATGTTATTATACGCACTGTGAGCGCGCTGGATGTTGGTGGGTGTGGGGTGTGGTTTTTTCGGGAGAGGGGAGGGAGGGGAGCTTTGGACACGAAATTGACAAACAACCCAGAATGTCCTCCAAAATGAGGGTACGATTTGGGTCCACTCGCTGCATCCACTCTGGAGTTGATTGAATACATCTGTGCGGAGCTCTGAGTGTGTTCACGCCCCAGCCCCCCCCCCCCCCCCAGGTCTTTCGTGCGCGTGCGTTTATCATGGAACACTGCCCGGTGTTTCCCCGCACGCCAAAACACTCCGTCACCGCGATATTCATTACGCGCTGTACTATGGAGCATTCTGAATAACCACGTGTTTGCTTAAACAACCATTATGTTGGTTAATGCGAGCCCAGAAGGCCAATAGTCCTATGTAATAAAGCGATGTATTGTTTTATTACATTTGTGTAATGGAAGTCGGTGTGTTTATTTAGGGTATTACGCATCAGTCTTGAGACTCATCCCTGGGCGAAAAATTGGCAAGTATCGAGTACATGATACATGCGTGCCAATTTGCTTTCGGTTTTTGCCCAACGAATACACGATTACAAGGTCGCACTCATTGCACACAAAGTGCTTGCCACAAATGAACCACAACGCCGCGCTAATTTCGTCAAGGATCATAAATCATCGAGCATACTCCGCTCATCCTCGCAGCAGCCTCTTTTGTCTAACCATCGAACAAAGGCGCCCACCGCATCGCGTGGCGCTTTCAGATGCGCTTTCTGCGGCCGTCTGGAACGCTCTTCCCTCCGATAGCAGGAAGCCACTGGGAGCTATGCACTTTTAAATCTAGGTTGAACACTAATTTGTTTAGAGCTGCTCGTTATTGTTTTAGGTTGTTGCCCTTCCCCCGCCCGTTAGCACGGTTGGCTACGTACGGCGCGAAAGAAGTTCCACATGCATACGCACAGTGACTTACGCACTGCGGTATTTAGTGTGGCCTGTCTCGTAGCCCAGGCACGAGCATGCGTTCGGCTTCCTTGCAGCCCCTTGTCAGACCATTGCAGGATGTAGGCCTCTTTCATTCTGTATTGATCACAGGGATCGTTTGACCATACTTCACCACGCTGGTCAACGTGGATTGGTGAAGTAGCTGGAGGGGAAGGGGGGGGGGGGTCATGCCCGGTGCAGATATCACTCGCCTATTCACTTCACCTCAAATTATAAAAATCAGTTGCCGGGTTATAAGTGCAGTGCGCTAACCACTGCACCCACCGCTCCCTCGGTAGTCTCGGACCGGTCATTTGCTGCCGCAGTTATTCAAACAATCGTCAAGTGTGTTACCCCCCCCCCCCCCGCCTCTGTCACGTGTGGTGGGGTAAAGTGTGGATATCCCCACCTCTTTCCGAGTCGTCTGGCCAGCGTGATAGAGGAGGTCAATTACCCTCCTCTCTAGAGGAGCTCTCTCTCTTTGAGTGGAGCCTCTTTCCGCCAGCAGCGGCGTGAGCGGGCAATTGCAGGGCTGTACCTTCCGTTCCGTAGAGAGGAAGATGTTCTCTCCCTAAATCTTGACTTAAAGCTTTCGTGACTGCAGTAATTCATATTCGTTGGTAAAGTCACGCAGATAGATTCAGAGAAGATAACAAAAAAAGAAGAAAACATTTTTGTTGTTATTTTTAACAAAAATATTTTTTTGGGTTATCTTCTTTGACCCTATCTACGTGACTTTACCGAACGACCCAAAGAAGATGTTCTCTCCCTCGCTAGCTGAAACGCGAGAAGACGTGTGGTGTTCCTTCTCGGACGCTGACGATGCCTGTTGTTGTTGTATATTTGGAGTCCGCGTGTTCTTCCGTTGCCTTGGTGGTCGCGTGAATTTTCCTTCGGGGTTCCTCCGGGTTTTTTTTTGCCAACCCCTCCACATTAAGATGATTCGGCTGCTTGCTCCTGCAGATTACATTCCCACGTGTGATGATGATGAAGAAGAGGATATAAGCCACATCGATGAACTTATCACGTGAGATCAGGTCGCTTCTGAAAAGAGACGCTCTTAGCTCAGTGGGTCTTAAGCTGGTAAATGAAACAGCCTTCGTTGAGTTTTACCTTCACGGATTTTACCCGTAGCACCAACGCATCTTCCCACAAAGGGGAAATGCGACGTGGGGGGGTGGGGCTGGAGGGGGGGTTAGCGGCACACCGCTGTAAAAAAAAATCATTAAGCCCTTCATTTCTAAGAGAGCCGAGCGCAAATGTTGATAAAGACGTGCGCTTTTATACCCTTAGTATTCAGCAGACGCGGGCGCGCTCCGCCAGACGAGATCAGTCCCACGGGACGTATTAACTGCACACGTGCGCACGTACCGTGACCAAATGGATGTGTCATTTGGGAGATGTTTTTTCTCCCCCCTCCTCTAAAAGATGGCATTCGCGCGACGCAGGAGGAGTTATCGGCGCCCGTGGTGTCACAGTCGCGCGTGCTTGGTAAGCGCCCCCATCACACGCCGATTATTATTGCACGTGTGTGTGTAAACACCGGTCCTGGGCCTCTCCTAGGTAGACCCAGCCTCAAACGAGCACCTGGTGCAGTGTGTCGACATCGCCACTCGGGGAGACAACGTCCAGCCGTGCCGGCCTTCGTAGGTGCTCGCCAACAGCACTTTGTCCCGCAAAAAGTCTGTTGTACGTATGCTAGGCTGAACTTCTTTCGCGCCGTACATGGCCAACCGCGCTAATCGGAGGCGTGTGAGCCTATACGGGAGAATCTTCGCCTTTGTGTGCGTGAACACAAAGGGGAGCGGTAGTGTAGCGGTTTAGCGAGCCGCGCTACGAACCCGGCAAACCGAGTTGGACCCCCGCTCACGGCCACCAACACCCGGTGTTGATGATCTGAACCGGTCCTAGGTCTCGCCTCGGTGTTTAAACGTCGCCACTGGGGAGACAAAGGCGGCCGTCCGAGGTGCTGGTCACGCACCTCCTCGTGCGCCGTGCCGGCCTTCATTAGTGCTCGCTAAACAGCCATTGCCCCGACGGTCTGCTAAGGCCGAAAGGTGATATTTGTATAAACGCATACTTCGCGCTGTAGTTGATGGATGTCTATTTATTCACGTCTCTCTTTCTTGAGCCACATGGCCATAGCCAAGGCAGCGTTGAAAGAGTAGACAGAGTTTGGGCTATCTGCAATGCTCCCGAGAGAACAAGCCCTCTTCTGCCAGCAGGAGCACGAGCAAGCCAATTGCAGGGCTGCACCTTTACCATTGTTTTTTTTTGTCATAGCAGGCAGCAGCTCGTTGGGTGTGCAGGCCGTGCAATTGCACAGCGCTCAAATAAGGCGACACAGAGAATCGAATAGGAGGTGGTGGGGGGGGGCTACTGGGGGGAGGGGGGGCTACGAGGGGGAGGGGGGAGAGCTACTAGGGGGAGGGGGGGCTACTAGGGGGAGGGGGGGCTACTAGGGGGAGGGGGGCTACTAGGGGGAGGGGGGGCTACTAGGGGGAGAGGGGCTACTAGGAGGTGGGGGCTACTAGGGGGAGGGGGGGCTACTAGGGGGAGGGGGGGGCTACTAGGTGGGGGGAGCTACTAGGGGGAGGGGGGCTACTAGGAGGTGGGGGCTACTAGGGGGAGGGGGGGCTACTAGGGGGAGGGGGGGCTACTAGGTGGGGGGAGCTACTAGGGGGAGGGGGGCTACTAGGAGGTGGGGGCTACTAGGGGGAGGGGGGGCTACTAGGGGGGGGAGCTACTAGGGGGAAGGGGGGGTACTAGGGGGAGGGGGGGCTACTAGGTGGGGGGAGCTACTAGGGGGAGGGGGGCTACTAGGAGGTGGGGGCCACTAGGGGGAGGGGGGAGCTACTAGGTGGGGGGAGCTACTAGGGGGGGGGGAACTACTAGGGGGGGGAGCTACTAGGGGGGGGGAGCTACTAGGTGGGGGGAGCTACTAGGTGGGGGGAGCTACTAGGGGGGGGAGCTACGAGGGGGAGGGGGGCTACTAGGAGGTGGGGGCCACTAGGGGGAGGGGGGAGCTACTAGGTGGGGGGAGCTACTAGGGGGGGGAGCTACTAGGGGGGGGGGTGCTACTAGGTGGGGGGAGCTACTAGGTGGGGGGAGCTACTAGGGGGGGGGGAGCTACTAGGGGGGGGGGAGCTACTAGGTGGGGGGAGCTACTAGGTGGGGGAGCTACTAGGTGGGGGGAGCTACTAGGGGGGGGGAGCTACTAGGTGGGGGGAGCTACTAGGTGGGGGGAGCTACTAGGTGGGGGGAGCTACTAGGTGGGGGGAGCTACTAGGTGGGGGGAGCTACTAGGTGGGGGGAGCTACTAGGGGGGGGGAGCTACTAGGTGGGGGGAGCTGCTAGGTGGGGGGAGCTACTAGGGGGGGGGAGCTACTACGGGGGGGGAGCTACTAGGTGGGGGGAGCTACTAGGTGGGGGGAGCTACTAGGGGGGGGGGAGCTACTAGGGGGAGGGGGGCTACTAGGGGGAGGGGGGCTACTAGGGGGAGGGGGGCTACTAGGGGGGAGGGGGCTACTAGGGGGGGGAGCTACTAGGGGGAGGGGGGCTACTAGGAGGTGGGGGCCACTAGGGGGAGGGGGGAGCTACTAGGTGGGGGGAGCTACTAGGGGGGGGGCTACTAGGTGGGGGGAGCTACTAGGGGGGGGGGCTACTAGGTGGGGGGAGCTACTAGGTGGGGGGAGCTACTAGGTGGGGGGAGCTACTAGGGGGGGGGAGCTACTAGGTGGGGGGAGCTACTAGGTGGGGGGAGCTACTAGGGGGGGGGGGGGAGCTACTAGGGGGAGGGGGGCTACTAGGGGGAGGGGGGCTACTAGGGGGAGGGGGGCTACTAGGGGGGAGGGGGCTACTAGGGGGGGGGAGCTACTAGGAGGTGGGGGCTACTAGGGGGAGGGCGGCTACTAGGAGGTGGGGGGCCACTAGGGGGAGGGGGGAGCTACTAGGTGGGGGGGGGGGCTACTATGGGAGGGGGGCTACTAGGAGGAAGGGGGCTACGATGGGCGAGGAGGTGGGGGCTACATGGGGGGAGGGGGGGCTACTAGGGGCGAGGAGGTGGGGGCTACTTTGGGGGGGGGGAGGTGGGGGCTACTTTGGGCGAGGGGGGCTACTTGGGGGGAGCAGGGGGAGGCATTTCATTCCCTGGCACGAGGGGGCCATGGCAGTACGCTACGCCACTGATAGAAGGTCATCTAAACTTGCTTTTTTTCTCTCTCAAAGTTTTTCTTTCAACACATTTGATACGTTGCCTTTTGTGATTGAGTTTCGTGAGAGGTGGCGATGGGCCTTGGGGAGGCTTCAATGAGCAGTGTGTAGATCGTAGCCGATAATGCTAACACAACGATTCCGCCTATAGCTGTAACAGACTTTTGGGACAAGTGCTGTTAGCGAGCACCTATGAAGGCCGGAACGACACACGAGGGGGTGGGGTGGCCAGCACCACGCACGGCTGCCTTTGTCTCCCTAGTGGCGATGTTTACACACGGCAGCAGGTACTCAGTTGAGGCTGAGTCGACCTAGTGGAGGCCCAGGACCGGTCCAGATAATCATCACCGGCGTTGGCCCGAGAGCGTGAATCGAATCTCTGGCCCCCGGGTTCGTAGCGCAGCGCGCTAACCGTTGCACGACCCCCACTCCCAGTGCTGAACGCACTGGGACACACGCTACGTTTTATCTCCAATTACGTGATCTCCTCCCTCCCTCCCACCCTCCCTCCCTCCATCCCACCGGTGCAGGTGTACGGTTCATTGATCCACGCTTAACCTCCCTCCCCTTCCTCCTCTCTCACAAGCGGAGACTCATCACGGGACATTGTTAACCGCAGCTGGCGCGCAAGCCCGCAATGCAACTGCGTGAGCAAATATTTACCGCTGGCAACATCGTGGCGAAGGGAGATGTGTGACATTGTGCCCGGCTGTCGTGGTGGTGCTGGAGTGCTCGCCTATCGGAAAGGCCAGTGGAGAAATTATGTTGAGGACCTCCCACCCCCCCATATCTAGATAAAAATGATAGAGCCGTATTGAGATGAGAGAATAGCGATGCTTATACAAGGTATGCATGCACGTTGAACTTCTTTCACACCGTACGTAGCCAAACATGTTAATCGGAGGGACTGGGGAAGAACAGCAAACTAAACACGGCTACTAGAGGGATGTAAGACGTTAATATTCTGATTATCGGTTAGATTTGCACGTTTATTAGGATATAGTCGGTGAAAAAAAAAATCACATATCCGGGGACCCTTGATCTGCTTGGGATCGCTAAGCCTTTGAGCGAAGTTTTCTTATGCCTCGTGCCATTTACCGGTAGCGAGAGATGTTTTAGCGAGAGGGTCACCTCAATAAGCATTGTTACACTAATGTGGGTCGTCCCTCGCCTTTGCCTCATATCACTCGGTTAGGCTTAACACCCGGCAGGTAAAATCAAATAGAGGGCAAATTAGAGTTTACGTAAAATACACCGCTCTTGTGAAGATACACGTCCTGCGGCTGCTGGGGGAGGGCGTGTTAAAATACGTTGAGTGCGAGATTTTGAAAAATATATAAATTAATACAGTACATTGAAACCACTCATTCAATATTGAATCCCAGTCTTTATGCACGGATTTTTAAAAAATTGGTGTCAAGGGTAAGAGTCTATTATTGCATTTTAAAGCAAGATGAGTGTGAATTCTAAGTGCAAGACACTTAATACCCCCGACCTCAAAATATTCTGACAGTTCATCACGTCCGTTATGCGTGCGTGTACGGCGATTCGCAAAGAACGCGTTCCGTCTTACTGACTGTTGCCTGGTCCAATGCGACAAGTTGCCTTCAAGAGCGCGGCTCACATCAGTGGCGAGTGATATCTACACCGGTACAATGTATCTTCTTGGTTCTTTCGGTAAAGCCACGTAGAAGGGAAATAATAAAATAATAATAAAACAGTGAGAATTGTATTTTATTATGTTTTATTTTTATTATTTTATTATTTCCCTTCTACGTGACTTTACCGAAAGAACCAAGAAGATGAATCTCTGCAGTCACGAAAGCTTTAAATCGGTACAATGTACTTCCTGCTACCCCCCCCCCCCCCACACTTCACGTGCCCCCTGTACTAAAGCCCGCACTGACTGCCCAGCGTGGTGAAGTATGGTCACGCAAACCGTCCATCAGCCATCCTCCGGACTGTGCAGACCTTAATCCCATAGCGGATTGACAACGGCCTGCAAATGAATTGCAGGTTAATCGGTGCACGCATACTCCAGCACAATGTGTAGAAAGAGAAGCGCGCATACCACTGAATAATCGACAATGATGACGCTCGGTCAAGCAAGCGAACAAAGGCGCGCTCCTGCGAACAATGCCATGGGATTCTTTTGTTTCGTGCCCTGCGTTAGACGAGAGGAAGCGGGGGGGAGTTGACGGGGAGTGGATTGCTGAGGAGTGAATGACTCACCGGAGCTTCTATAAACACATTTTTTTATTTGAACAGGTACGGCTCACTGAGCCTATATAGCTGTTTTTCAGAAGCGACCTGGCCACAAATTATAGCTCAACGAAGTGGCTTATCATCGTGTGGAAATTGATTGCAACAAAACACTCTAAACGCACGTTTCTAAATGTGGAGGAAAAAACCGGAGGACCCGGAGAAAAATCCACGTGACCACGGATGGGGAGAGACATGCAAACTCCAAATATACCAGCATCATCTTCTTGGTTCTTTCGGTAAAGTCACGTAGAATGGAAATTATTTTATTATGTTTTATTTTTATTATTTTATTATTTCCATTCTACGTGACTTTACCGAAAGAACCAAGAAGATGAATCCCTGCAGTCACGAAAGCTTTAAATCGAAATTTATATCGGCATCGTCAGTGCCGGGATCGAACCCACGACCTCCTGTGCACCAGGCGAGGGAGTTAACATCTCACCACCGTAGCACCGCCGATGAGTCTCGTGCGGCTCGCTCCACGGCTACATCGTTTGCAACAGCCGCGAGCTCTGCGTGAAGAGCTGCCGTAGTTTTAACCGAAATTAACCGAGACAGAGATGAACATTTGTATTTAGATAAAGAGGACGGAATTCACATTTACCCGCACCTCCGATTAGCGCCGTTGGCTTACGTACGATGCGAAATAAGTTCAACGCACGTACATATACGCACGGCCAATACACACCAAGAACACCACCTCCACCGCTGTCTCTGGTGGTGACCGGACCGTGTTGACATCGCGTTTCGCGTGGCCGAACGGAATGTTCACACCTCGCGGCGCGCGCCTTACAGAGGGCAGCTGGTGCGCACAGGTGCGTGTGTGTGCGCGTGCAGCCGTCACCATCATCATCATGATGAGGGCTTAATTACAACGGTAGCTGTCCAGGGCTGAACTCTGGACAAAATGTGTTCCCACCGATCCCACCCACTGCCGGAGTGGGGGGAACAGGTGGGCGGGGATGGGGGTCTGTGGTGTTGGGGGGCTCTGTGAAAATCCATGGAAAAATTAACCTCCTCCCCCCCTTCATGATAATCAATCCACTGCTGGATGAAGCCAACTCCAAGCCATCGCCGTCTCTCACGGTTCTGCGATGTAACAACTATCCGACCACAGCAGCTGCACGTGCGCTGATTTAATCGCTCCATCTCCTCGTTATAAGTCCACCCGGATGCATTACATTCATTGGCTGTAACTCCGTCACTACGATTAACCATCGGGCGTCATCCCTTTAGCTTGTCCTGTCCAAGCCGCTTATATATATATACGGTACACGAATTCATTACGGTGCTGCATACGGCATTAATTTTAAGAGAAAATGTTTCCAATCCAACTGCTGGATGAACGCCTCTGCCCACCGCGTCGGAGTTATATGAACAGACGTCACCACGTTGGCCAGTGCGGGTTGGTGTTTAAAAAATTAACCCGTAAAAACAAAGTTTTTCACTATAAATCCTTTATATGCGTGGAATCGGGGCGGCTAGAGTCCTCTCGTCCTCTGGCTTGAGATGGCTGCCACCTATGGGTCAGATGATTGTCTGCCACCATTAAGCAATTGGTAAATAAATATTCAATTTATTTTCCCTAAACAGTGTAAAATTTGGGAAAAAATTTTTCACGAAAATTAATTGTCACGCACAACGAGTCTGTGTGCAAAATGTCAGCTCGATTGGATCACGGGAAGTGGGTTAAAAAACGACCGAAATATTTGCACGGTCCTAAGCAAGCAAGCAAGCACGCAAGCACGCAAGCAAGCAAGTGAACTTAATATAAAGGATTTTAAAAAAGGTGGCAATCGCCCAGGACCGGCTCGGGTATCACTCGACGGCGATGTTGAACGTGGCCCAAACCCGGCGAACCCGAGTTCAATTACTGCTCAGGATCGATAATAGTTTCAAATATTTGAATCGGTCCTGGGGCTCCCCGAGGTCGACTCAGCCTCTCATGACTACCTGGTGCAGTGGGTAGTCATTATCATCACTGATGGGAAAAATGCATGGTCCTGACCACACACACCCAATCGTGTGCCGTGCCGGCCTCCTTCGGTGCTACTCGCGAACGTCACTTGTCCCAACAGTCTGTTCAGGCTACACGAGGGATATTTGTCTTCTTTGTGAATCTAACTCAGGTGCCCATGGTCACAGGGCAGTGCGAGACCCACTATGAGACCTCCTTTACCAGTGGCAAAATATAGTAATACGTTTTTACCCTTTCAACTGGTACAAAAATGACACCTTCATACAAGGCATCATGTTTGCAATAACCACAACACAAGCAGTCAAAATGCAAACAAAAAGAAACAACTCTGATAATGATATGCACTGTCCTTGAAGTTGATTGGTCCACACCCGAGACAGCTTTTATTAGAACCTAGTCTCCATTGGTGTTTGACCAGATGACGCCAAAAGGCGTACAACTCAAAAACAGCGCACTATCAGAGTATTGAGAGCTCGGGGTAAGCATTTACAGGTTTCATAGTGTAAATGCTTACCCCAAGCTCTCAATACTCGTTTCAAAGGAGTGTTCGGGCCAACAGCATTTCGTATTTATTTCAGAAGCCTCGCTCTGCTAGAAAGGCTCATAAAGTCGAAAACCGGTCCCGATTTTCCTTCCTGCTACTGCTGCTACTGCGAAAGCACAACCAGAGAGTTAGTTTTAATGATGCGTGTCGCGTATGCGAGTGATTAAACTATCTCGAAAGTAAACAGGCAGATAGACTAACACAAACATGTGGTTATATTTTTCGCACCTCCGATTAGCACGGTTGGTTGCGTGCGGTTCGAAAGAAGTTCAACACACATGTATGTTGCTATACGGAACGGAAGTATAATAATTTATTTAACAGCCTCGTAAATATTCACTGTGCCGTGGACTAACGATCCACAGGTTGCCGGTTCGCTTCCCCCTACCCCCAGCACAGCAGTTGAATTAACGGTGCAACTTTCTTGAATCCGCCTCTCCTCTGTTCATTCACTCAGCAATAAAAAAAACGAACACAACATACATATCTTCTTGGTTTTTTCGGTAAAGTCACGTAGAAGGGAAATAATAAAATAATAAAAATAAAACATAATAAAATAACTCTCACGACGTTTCGGCCACAACGCAAGCAGCCGTCCTCAGGTGAAGACCAGGTCTGTCGGGGAGACAGCGTCTGAATGACGCTGTCTTCACCTGAGGACGGCTGTTTGCGTTGTGGCCGAAATGTCGTGAGAATGATTTTATTATATTTTATTTTAATTATTTTATTATTTCCCTTCTACGTGACTTTACCGAAAGAACTAAGAAGATAAATCCCTGCAGTCACGAACGCTTTAAATCGAAATACAACATACATATGTTTTTATTTTACCAGCTAAGGCCCATCGAGCTATGTAGTAGCTCTTTTTTCCCAGAAGCGACCTTGCGATCGCAAAATATTGCTCTACTAAGTGGCTTATCACGTGGACATCTACAACGGCCACATTCTCTCGCGTGAACGCATTCACCGCAGTACTGTGAGTCGGCGCGTGTCAAAGCGCGGTGTATCCACACGGCCACCCAAGACGTCATGGCCAGCGAGGAGAAGTAGACCAAAATACCGTCTTGGGTGAGCTGTCTTGAGCTCTCTCTCTCGAGCGAGCGAGCGAGCGCGTGCGGCCAGCAATACTGTACCTGCACCACGTTGCTAAATATCTATATATGGGTCAACTGCGAGCCACGACTACCCAGCCAATAACCAAGACAACAACAGTAATAACACTACCGATGCACGCGGACGCCGAGGCACGGCGACGATCCCATTACGAGATAAACGAAGACTCCGCAATTTACCGCCAGCCGCCAGGGTGGACCGTGTTTTAATATCGGCTAATAGCCTGGCCCCGGGGTCAGGCTACTAGTTTTTGTTGGCGCAGTCGGGGCCAAAGGAGAGAGGGGGAAGGCCACGACATTTATCACGGGGCTTGGCTGGGCTGGGGGGGCGGGGGGAGGGTGTGTCGCGGGGTGGGTAAGAGAAGCTGCGCGCTTGGGGACTCGTAGAGACGGCGCGTGTACAAGCGGTTACCCGGGGCATCCGTAATGCAACCATCTGCATATGCATGCAGGGGGCGTAACGTGGCCGGCACGGGAGGAGGGGGCGGTGGTCCCTCGTGCAAGGAATGAAATAGGGTCGCTCCCTCTTCCAATTTCCACCCACCCCCCACTCCTCCGACGCACAGTTAGGAGCCGTCCATAAATGACGTCACGCGATTTTGGACGATTTTTTACCCCCCCTCCCCTCTTCGTCACACGGCGTCACAAAAAGTCAGACCCCCCCTCAAATTTGACATCACAAAACTGTGCCCCCCCCCAAAACGATATTTCCATTCTGAAAATAAAACATGCTTCAAATCGCTTTAAACTATTGTCATTGTAGTGCGTATTTAATGTGGCGCTGCACTCTGATGTTGTACGAGAAAACATTTATTAAAAAGTCTATTTAATTAAGTAGAACGTGTTGTCTATATTTATTTAAAGTTGCGCATTTAGATGTGACGTCACATTTCCCCCCCCCCCCCCCGCCGTCACACATCGTCACAAATGTCTGACCACCCCCCCTCCCTCCAGGTGCGTGACGTCATTTATGGACGGCCCCTTATTCACAACCTCGTACTTGTGTTACTCATTCCGGGCTGCTGCCCCGACGCAGTTGCACCGCCTGCGCATTTGACAGCTACACCAAATGTGCCCGTGTGCCGCGATGTAGAAGAACTTCGTTCGCACCGTACGTAGCCAACCGTGCGGATCGGAAGTGCGGGTGTAACCCGGGCTTAAGATCGTCACACGCACGCACGCACACACATTATATGTTCGTTTATGTGTGTGACAATTAGCTATGTAACCAGAGCTGAATGACTGTCTTTTATGGGTTGAGAAGAGTGGTAGGAACATCGTGACGCGTCGTCACAACCGTGAGCGATAGATGTACGGGATGTGGAATTGTTTTTTTAAATAATAGCGCCGAATGAAATGAAGCCCCTGGGTGTAACGATAACCCCTCCACCCCCACATCCACGGCCACGCCGATTTGATCCAAGGATATATTAATATTCTTTAATTTTGGAGTGTCATTTGGAGTTTTTTTTTCATTGTTATGTGGACATTGTTATTTGCCTTACATCATCATGAGCCATGATCAATCTGCTGCTGGATGAAGACCACCCCCCCCCCTCCAAAGCAGCTGCCACCTATCACGATCACGTGTGCACATCATTTGCGTAAATCGAACACGCGTCCATGTTTACAGGCGCGATTCCTTGCAGGTGTTGGACGTATCGATTAAGTCTCACGATACATGCGATGCATGTTTAGTGAGACTTAACTCGATACTGATACGTTGATGAATGCATTGTTCTACCCATATCCGTAATAATGTAAAATGTTTACCCAGGAAAGTATCGCGCACAGTCTTACGCGACCCTTGTTTGCAGGAGGGACCAGCCCACATTGACACGTTTGGTCAATTCCACTTATGAGCAAAGTTTGTCTTAATGTGTGAGCAATGCCGCACAGCCTCAAATGAGTACCTGGTGCGGTGTGTTAAAAAAAATCGCCACTCGGGGAGACAGAGGTGGTCGTGCGTGGTGCTGGCCACCCACCCCCTCGTGTGCCGTGCCGGCTTTCATAGGTGCTACTCGCTAACAGCACTTGCCCCAACAGTCGGTTAGAAGCTATACGGGGGATCTTTGTTTTTGCAATGCGAAGAACCCGAGGAAGACACTCAGCACTGCCATCTCCTGGCCACACCTCGCAGACCCACGCCTACAACACCTGGCAAGCCCTAGATGGAGATCACCCATCTACGTATACACTGCACGAGCAGAATGCCAGTTTGTGTGTCCACAAATGAATGCATTTTTTAAATCATCGGCCTATTGTCTTTACAAGCCAAATATTAACCTGCAACATTTGTTTAAGCGAGCCAACCCCTTGCGCTGATTTCAATCTTCCGGCTCTCATGAGCAGTCAGATTTGTTGAACAAATGTACTTATCGAGGAGAGCCAAAGTGAGTCGTGGAACTCTCTTTCAAGAGGGTTTATATTTTGAGATGTGTTCGGCCAATTAATGATGAGTCGTTTATACGATTGGGAAGAAAGGGGGCAATCCTCTATACCCCGCACAGATGTAAAGAGACGGCGATTAGTCCCACTTGCTGTGGCGAGCCAGGCTATAGCAACCTCAACGCCATCGGGAAGGGAGTTGCACAACGTTCTGTGCTCGATGACCCACCAACCCCTCGCTGCCTCCACAGTGCCGGGTTACAGGCAGCCACGTTTAGTTCAAGTTCATTTATTAGGTATAGCCCTGTGAGCCATTCGGCTCTTGAATCTGGTGCAACCGCAACAAACAAAAAACAAAAACATGAACAAAAAATATCTTAAAGTGAATATGTGACTGAGTGCAAACAGAAAATCCAAGAAAAGACAGTCAAATATTGCAGAAAAAGCACCGTACACAAAAATGTGCAAAAATCCCAGTGGGATGCAAGTCAAACAACAACAACAACCACAAGACAACTTAGATTAAGGCAATCAGTCTAACTCTGTACTACAACAAACAAACATGGCCAAACCAAAAAACGTATCGAAAATCACCAAAATAAAGCCATAAAAGCAATGAAACAGTGGCCACGTGATCCAGCCACGGCCGCTGCTGGGTAACCAGCTGCCATTGACAAGAGCGATATTACTTTCGCTGTAGACGCATCATGAATGAGCCGAACTCCGTCCTGTGTCTCCACATACGCCGCACATCGGTCGACGGAAATACCAATGTGTGTCCTCGTGTGCGGAGAACACAGGACAAGGTGCGGCTTACGCAACGGACTTTAATCGGGCACGCGTCACAGCGACCCATGGTGCGTGTGTCAACCCATCAAAGCACTAGCCAGGCTCAGACCTGCTCGGCTTCCGAGCTCGGACGAGAGACCATTTCCCGCACCTCCGATGAGCGCGGTTGGCTACGTACGGTGCGAAAGAAGTTCCAAATATCAACGTACGTGCATCGTGTGCGTTCATTAAATGGGATCTGGTCGCATATGTTCCCTTGAGAAGGGGGTCGAGGACACGTGGAAGAAAGGACGATGTGCAGACACGTGGCAGGCACGCCTTTGGACACGTGCGTGCGTGTGAGGATGCAGTGGCCTAACCTTGTTTGGTGATTCTGCCATAATAGGCAAGAGACACTTGAACCGAACCATACTACGCATTCCTGTGAACAGGTGACGGGTAACGTCGGGCTCTCAGTATCGCAAGTCCATAAGGCTTGCGGACTCGGTATATTTATTAGTGTACATTCCTTCATCAATCCACTGCTGGATGAAGGCCTCGCCGTGTCGGTCGTGGTGGTTGGTTGGCCTACACTCCGCCGCCGCTGTTCAGTTGGGGACTGGCGCCGCGGTGGTGAGATGTTATCTCCCTCGCCTGGTTTACAGTATGGCGTGGGTTCGATCCCGATCCTGACGCCTGCTGTGTATTTGGAGAACGCGTGTTCTCCACGTGGTCGCGTGGATTTTCCTCCAGGACCTCCGGTTTTTACCTCCACATTTATAAACATGCGTTTAGAGTTTGTGGCTGCGATAAAGTTCCACGTGATAAGCCACTTCGCTGAGCTATCATGTGTGGCCAGGTTGCTTCTGCTGCAAAAAAAAACTATACACGTTCAGTGGGCTTTACCTGGTAAAAAATCTTGACTTAAAGCTTTCGTGACAACCCCCCCCCCCTCCCCGTTCTTCACCGCCATCCTGCACTGAGTGGTGAAATATGGTGAAAAAAACAACAACAACAAAACGCTCTGTGGCAAGCGACACGGCGTGGGTCTTTATTCATTCACCGGTGTATGGGAAGTTGAATTGTGCATTTTTTATCCTTCGTGATGTCGATAAACTGTCCTCGTGTTGAAACGCGGGACCGGGGAGGCCTTCATCCAGCAGTGGGTTGATGATGGTGGTGATGGTGATCATGATGATGATGATGACACTGTTGCGTTAACAATGACCTCACAACTGATTTACGTACGATTCTAAAAATTACCCTAAACGCGTTACGCATCTGCAGGTGTGTGCGGAGACGTTGAAGCATTGGACAGCACGCTGCGCTACAAACCCATCACCCCTGAGTTCAATTCCCGGGCGTGCCTAAACTCCGTCGTTACTTTCATTGTTTCCAGGCATCCCCTAGGTCGACTCAGCCTTGAATAAATCCCCGGTTCTAGGTTTCCCCCAATTATGTTGACTCGGCCTTAAATCAGCACGCGGCACGGTATGTCCACACAAGTGTCTCGTGCGCCGTGCCGGCCTCCTTCGCATCGGTGTCTCTCCCACAGCACTTGTCCCCCCAACAACGGTCGACGTAGGCTACATGGGGGATCTTTGTCTGTGTGTTCCGTGCATGCGAAGTGGGGGAGCGGTTAGTGCAGCGGTTAGCGCGCGCTGCTCGACTAAAACATCGCCACGAGGGGAGACAAAGGCGGCCGGGCGTGGTGCTCGCCACTCCCCCCCACCCCGTCGTGTGACGTCTCGGCCTTCATAGCTGTTACTCGCACCTGACCCAAAACGTCTGCTTTGGCTATACCGTGGCGGGGGCGGGGGGTGTCATCTTTGTTTGTTTGTCTGTGTGCCGTCGTCAACCTCTTGTGAAAATGCGCCACGTCTCTGTGCCTCTCCTCTTCACGTGCACGGCCTCCCCGAGTTGCGCCCGCACAAAGCTCTCTCGCGCCAGCACAGCGCAGAGAGAGGAGCTGGATACCAACAGAGCCAGCCTCTGTGTTACAAGGGACACGCTGTGCCGATACCCAACCGCGACAACAATGCGAACAATTTGAATATCGATCTTGCTTTGAAGCTTTCGTGACTGCAGGAATCCATACTCTTTGGTTCTTTCGGTAAAGTCACGTAGGTAGAAATAACAACATCGTCATCAGTTGCTTTCCACTGCCTGCGCCACCCATGTGCAGCTCTCACGGTTCAGCGAGTACTTTAATCCGTCTCGCTCGTCAACTGATAACAATCGATTCCAGCACCGTGGCGGGGGTCGTCCTCTCGTAGGCGTACCCTCTCCCTCGTACGACTGCCATTCTGACACCGGTCTCGACAAATTAGAATGAAGACTCTACTCTTTGGTTCTTTCGGTAAAGTCACGTGTAAAGAGAAAATAATAAATTAAATACTAGCATACGACGTTTCGATTGCAACACAAGCAATCATCATCAGGTATAAATGAAATAGAAACACAAATCTAGTATACTTAGAAATGTAATGTAATACAACAGAGAGTCGGATAACATAACAGTCAACATCCTACCTGGTTGATTACGTTCTTCCCGATAATGCTAAATTTGAGAGAGAGAGATTAAACACAGAACCAGAGACATATAGACAGACATATAAGTAGAGACAGATATCACAGAGATACATAAAGAGAGAGAGAGAGACGTACATAGGCACACAGAGAAACCACGCCTCTGTCTCGAGGCCTTAAATAGAGAGACGGCGTGCGTCCGTGCGCACTTTGAGAGTCGCTGGCCACGAAGAGAGAGAGAGCCACTGCGCGTTGCTTGTTGGTGAAGCGGAGGCAGTTCTAGAGCAGGAGGCTGGGGATTGCAATCACGATTGTGATTGTAGTGCCGGTTAAAGCACGTGGACGATTTTTCACGGTCAGACATAGGCGCATGAGTGGAGTCAGATGGGCCTAAGCCTGTCCTTGAATAAGAAGCGCGGAGTCAGCGGTGCATGAAATTTAGAATAATCGCTCCGGTGAGTCTGACCAGAGGTGGAGCGGTGGCGCAAGTGGTTGGCGCACCGCGCTGTAAATCCTGGCGAAGCTAAGTTCAATTCCCTGCCACGCGTATCATCAACGGCGGGTGATATCTGAACGGGTACGGATCCCCTCCCCCATCCCCGCTACCAACCAGAAAGGACGAGCGTGGTGAAAGATGGTTTTAGACAATTACAAGGATCTACCGTATAACATTTACAGACTGTTGGGGCCAGTGGTGTTAGCGAGCACCTATGAAGGCCGGCACGGCACTCGAGGGGGTGGGTGGCCAGCACCACACCCGGCCGCCTTTGTATTCCCAGTGGCGATGTTTACACAGCACACCAGGTTCTCATTTTCTGCGGCGAGTATGGTTTAGACAACCTCCATGACCGACACGGTGTGGAGAGGACTTCACCCCGATCATTGACTTGACAAAGGGCTGTAAGAGAATATCTGTCGTCTCTATCGCTGTGCGTCGTGGACAATGGATACTGCCAGATTGGTACGATATATTAACCGTCTGCCTTTGTCAATCCACTGCTGAATTAAGCCCCCCCCCCAGCCCCTCCTCCTCCATCAAGTACCGGTTGATGAACGCGTGGTTCTCTGCACCGCTTCAGACATCAATGGCCACTGACGCGGCCTGCAAATGTCTTAAACAAAACGAATCGCCGATGTTTCCATCGCGCACTGTGGCCGAACCCCATGCACCAGCTGACCATCCACATTAGCACCGCGGTGTCCTTAGACGCAACGGTCCCCAACCTTTTTGGCACCAGGGAGCGGTTTCGTCGAAGACAATTTTTTCACGGACCGGGGGGGGCGGGAGGGGTTCATCATTGGGTCTTTCCCCCTTTTCAAAGAAGCTCTCCGGCGACGTTTGTTTTTTACTCATTTTGGCCAGGGGTTAGCAGCTTGTGGGCTTACCAACACTGTGACTGAGACGAGTGCGCAGTGCGGGAAAGAGGCGCGGACGGAAGTGGTGAATAATAAAACGATGGGGGCGGGTTCCACGCGCGGACTCACCGCTCTCACCTCCTGCTGCTGTGCGGCCCGGTTCCTAACAGGCCACGGACCGGTACCGGCCCGGGGGTTGCGGATCGCTGCCTTAGAAGACAAATGCAGTCGGAGGATCGCACCGAATCATCGGCGGGAGCCAGGCGGGTCCCGCTTCTGGTTTTCCAATCGCAGGTAAACCGCCTACAGGTGGTGTCATTGAACTTATGGGGTGGGGGGGGAGGGGGAATCAGACAAACCGACCGCATACTATTTGGTTCTTTCGGTAAAGTCACTTAGGTAGTAATAAAATAAAATAAAACGAATCACTACGTTTCGATCGCAACACAAGCAATCTTCATCAGGTGGAACAACCACAGCAAGAAAAAATGCAGTGGCGCAGTGGTGCACAAGCACAAATAAATCTATAAATATTCCGCACACTCTTCAAACAACACTGTCCTGAAGATGAAAGCATCTGTGACAATAGGCGAGAGAATGAGAAGCAGGGCCGTTGGCCGAAACGTCGCCTATTGTCACTGCATAGCAGAGAGAACGGAAGGCGTGTCATTTCCCGAAAACGTCGACGATTATGCGTAGTTTTAAATTTTTAACGATCTTCAGTATCGTGCTGTTGGCAACGCGTGTCGTCGGTTTTCTGCATCGAGAACTCGGGAAAAGACACCGAAGCAGACCCCGCGCTATAGCGAGCCGTGCACCGCGTGGCTTTAACAACGTCAGGCAGAACAATCATTCATTAGCGTCGTTCGTTTGGTGTGAACGTGGACGTCCGAGCATGCGAGCTGAACGTAAGCTCTCAATCTGTTCTGCTCCTCCAGTTGTTTCCGCTCCTTGTCCCTACCTGCCAAGCCCCTTGCACTGGCACGAACTTCCCCTCCACGTGAAGCGAGCCTACGCGTTAAACTGACCCTCCCTGTCCAGTTCCCGCTCCTCCCTCAAGAGCCATCATCTCTTCTCCCTGGCTCATCCTTCCCTCCATCCCGAGGTACCCCCGTGATTTCCGTTCCCAGTAACCATCCCGCACCATACGCCCAGCCCTATCCACCACATCAACTTTAACTCACTTCATTGTACCACTTACAACCCTCGTGAAACGCCCTGGATGAAGGCGTTATGTAAATACTAGATAAGAGGATTGCCTGGTGGCTGCGTAGTCTCTGATGATGCCACCGCCACTATTATTATTGTTGCTACTGTTACCAGTCGTTATTTATTTATTTGACAATACACATTCCATTGTGTTCATTAAGCCGCCTGTGTGCGCGTTTGCCCAGAGTTTGAAAAGCCGACGTAGTTCCGGATACATTAAGATGCAAATTTACGTCCGAATTTCGTCATCTTTGTCACATCAGCATCATCATAATCAGTTTGGTCACCTCGTAATAATAGACCTATGTCAGACTATCTGTACCGGGCAGTGGTATCGTTCATTCCACTCCATCAACGGTTACTAAATAGCTAAAACTCAAGTTGTATGATGATGGTAAAAAAGTACCTTGATGGTTATTGTAACCACCATCATCATAATCGTCATCTTTATCATTTACTACTCATCCATCAGCATCATTATCTCCATCATCACCGCGACCACCATGAGGATTATGTAAAAACCCACATTGCCATCCATCATCATGATGATCGAGTTGACATTGGATCGTGCGATAAACATTTACTTTTAATAACGATCGTTGGTGGTCGTGATGATGGCGATGATGGGTTATTACATACATTGCGAGATATCACATTGTCGTGATCATTATGATCGTCAGGATGAATGAGCCAATTGCGTGTTGTATGACACACCGTATCACGTCCACATTTCCAACGGCGTCTGTGTGTGTGTACTTGAGTTTGTGTGTGTGTACGTGCGTCTGTGTGTGTACTTCTGTGTGTGTATGTATGTGTACTTCTGTCTGTGTGTGTCTGTGTGTGTGTCTGTGTGTGTACGTGCGTCTGTGTGTACTTGTGCCGGTGTGTATGTATACTTGTGCCTGTGTGTATGTGTACTTGTGTGTGTATGTGTGTGGTACTGTAGAGTGGCAGTTAGCATGGTGCGCTCCGAACCCGGCCGCCCGAGTTCGATTCCCACTCATGGCCAACACCAGTGACGATTATCTGAACCGGTCATGGGCCTCCCCTGGGTTGGCTCAACCTCAAATGAGTACCCTTTTTGTGGTGTGTAAACATCACCACCGGGGAGACAAAGGCGGCCGGGCATGGTACCTGGCGCGGTGTGTAAACATCACCGCTGGGAAGACAAAGGCGGCCGGGGGTGCTCTTGGCTACCCACGCCCTCGTGTGCCGTGCCGGCCTTCATATAGGTGCTCGCTAACAGCACTTGCCCCAACAGTCTGTTAGAGGCTACCACGGGGGATCTTTGTCTTTGTGTCTGCGCGCGCGCGTGCCCGTGATGATGTAGAATTGCGAGTCGAGTGTTTGCCTCCCATTGGCCGCGAGGCTGGTGACGCGCGGGAGGGCGCTAAGATATGGAGCGAGCGGGCGTCTGATGAGGCAGCAGCAGCAGCGGCGGCAGCTCCATCAGCAGCAGCAGCAGCGACGACGCGCAGGGTTCCTGCTCAGCGGAGACCCCCCCCCCCCCCCCCGGACTCCCCACGGCCACCTCCATCCAGAAAAGACCCCCCCCATCCACCCGCACGCCCCAGCGGCCTCCTTTCGTACGGCTCCAAAAAAAGCGCACAACGGAGAGGGTAGCTCCGGACAGGCCGGACGCAGGACAAGACAGACGCGCAACATCTTAGTTCACGTTAAAAAAAAAAGCAAAAATCACACACTCATCGCGTGATCTCTCCCGAGGAGCTGCTTGCTAGCCAGCCCCGCAAGGCGCGCGTTTATTTTTGTTTAAAATCTCAAAGCAAATTATTCTGGAGTCGGCGAGCTCAATGAAGAAGACTGCTGGAGAAGGCTTCCTCCGGCAGTCGTAGCCCGCAAGGACACCGCAGTTTGCTGCCGCTGCTGCCGTTGACTCTCTCTCTTGACCTCCGAAAGACCATCAGAGACGGGACGCGTTCGTCGCGTCTTTCTCTCTCGGCACGGGGGAGAGAGAGCGGCACGCGGGGGGAGAGAGCGGCACGCGGGGGGAGAGAGCGGCACGAGAAGAGAGAGGGACACGCGGGGGGAGAGAGCTGCACGAGAAGAGAGAGCGGTCACGCGGGGAGAGAGAGATCGGCACGCGGGGAGAGTCGGCACGGGCGGAGAGGGAGGAGGCGGGAGGAGGCCGCGTGCGTTCGTGACCCCCTCGCCTGCGAGCCCGTGCGTCATGGTTTACTGCGCCGGCTGCGAGCGGCCCATCCTGGGTCGCTTCCTGCTCACGGTGCTGGACCGGCCCTGGCACCCGGGCTGCGTGCAGTGCTGCGAGTGCAACTGCTCGCTCTCTGACAAGTGCTTCTCCAGGGAGGGCAAGCTTTACTGTCGCGAAGACTTCTTTCGGTAAGAGCCGCGTGCCGCCGCTCGTCATCATCGTGACGCGCACAGAGAGCCGCATTCATCACGTCCGTGGTGTCCGACAACTCCCGTGACCGACAGCGGCTCGGGGAGGGCATTCATCGAGTAGTGGATTGATTGACCACGGATGATGATGATGATGCCGATGCTTTTTAAATGTCAAACGTTTGTCAAGCCTCCGTTGGATGAAGGTATCCACAAGTCGTGTCGGTCGTAGGGGGTTTGTTTGACCATACTTCACCACGTTGGTCACTGCGAGTTAATGGAGGCAGTACAGTATATGTAATAATAATACGAATTTACTGACTTTTGTTCATCCGCCGTTGGATGAAGACTCATCCGAGCCGCGTCAGTCGGTTATGTGACCATACTTCACCGCGCCGGTTCCAGCGGCTTGGTGAACGAAGGTGGTGGGAGGGGAGTTGCTGAGGATCGGCTGAGATAGAACTTGCCACCCATTGCTAGCCGCGGTCGGGAGTCGAACTCATGTTACCGTGTTGAGAACGCAATATCGCTAAACACTGGCCCAGCACCTCTCCTCCCAGTATGTGCCGCTCATGGCCGTACTCGTGCACAGTACGATGCTTGTATGAACGAATCGCTGTACGTACATGTGTAGTTCATGCCCGTCGGCACAGACAAAAACAAAGATCCCCCGTACAGCATTAACAGACTGTTGGGGCAAGTGCTGTTAGCGAGCGCCGATGCAAACCAGCACGGCACGCGAGGGGGTTGGTGGCCGGCACCGCTCCCAGCCGCCTTTGTCTTCCTAGTGGTGATATTTACACACCGCTCCAGGTACTCATTTGAGGCTGAGACGACCTAGGAGAGGCCTAGGACCGGTTCAGATCATCGCCACTGGGTGTTGGCCGTGAACGGGAATCGAACTCGTGTAGCCGGGTTCGTAGCGCAGCGTAGCGCTAACCATTGCACTACCGTTCCCCACTTTTCGCACGTACATAAACATACATACACATACACACACACATACGGTTACTCGATATTTACAATACATTTGATTTATATTGCCGTCTAAAGTCTCCACCGCATCTCAAGCTGCCGTATATCTCAAGATGCACGTTGGTTTTGTGCATCGCAAAGAACGCAGGGAAGAGTTATGCGCATTTGCTTTTGTATCGAAAACGAGAGCGGCAGTCGAGTCATAGACGGAGGTTCAACGAAGAATTGCGTGAGCCAAGAGGTCGACAACACGGATGGAAGTAGAGGAGGATGGGCTGGGGGAGTACGGGATTACTAGACAATGACCGTAACAAGAAAACAATTGTTAATGGTACAGATTGTAGAGACTCGGTTTGAATGCGATGTGGTAATAAACACGACCGCGTTTGTGCGTGTGTACGCGTGTGTGCGTTTGCGCGCCGGTTGAAATGAATTGCCACTCAAGGTAAACTCGGCGTTTGTTAGAGGGCTCTTGTTCTATTATGCGAAGCGGAGACATCAGAGCCACGTTAATTAGCGCGGGCGACCTAAATCAGCTTCGTGAGAACCTCATTTTTTTTTTAATATATCGCATAGACAGTCACGGTACATGCACACTTACCGTGAGCGGCAGAGAGACAATTTCATCTCGCTATTTGTCAGCGTGTCCGCTTCCCAATCATCATCGATTCATAATTCAATCTTCATCACCACCACCACAATCAGCCGTCGACTCTATTTAAACCCAACAGTGTAATCTTCGTCGCCGTGATGGTAAGTTTTTTTAATTCAAAAACCGTACATCTCTCTCCCTCGAATTAACTAAAGCTCGCAATAGTTGAAGTGCATTTGTTGTTGGTGTTATCAACAGACAGCGTACAATTTCCCGTTCGCGTGGTGGGTAGGCTGTCGGATTAACACCACCACAACCACCTTCTTCCTCCGACCACTGCCACCCCTCAGATGCGAGCAGAAACATCTGGCACAGAGGCACGCGGCTAATCGCTGCGAAATCACGTGCGCGCGCGAGATGCGCGCTCGTGAGAACGTGCGCATTTTTGATGTCACATGGCTTAGGCAAATGCGTTAAAAACTCCGTTGGGAGGAGAGGGGAAGAGGAAGGGGGGGGTGGTGCTGGTGGGGGTGGTGGTGGAGAATGCGCACTCGCTCGCTCACTCGCAGTCTCAGCGCCGCGCGTTTTGAATCCGCGACGCGCAGAGACGGTGGACGTTCGACGGTTCGATTCCGTCTACTCGACGGCGGCTGCATTGACGGACCTCGAAGCGGAGGGTTTTAATCGGAACTCGGGGGGGGGGGGGGGAACCACGGAGCCGATATGACGTGCGACGGTGTGGTGTCGTCTCGGTCTAGTTCCCTGCTCCGCTAATTAATTCAGTGTTAGGTGTGCTAATTTCACTCCGGTGCCGTGGAAAATGTTCTCCAAGACGTCGCCACATTATCACATGCAGAAACCGCATGTGTTTGGTCTGCCACGTATGAATATATTCACAAATATCTTACATTTGTAGGTAAGATATATGCGGCACGGGAAGGTATATCTACGTAGGGGGGATATTACATCGTAGCGGGGAGTCAGGAGCCGGTATTTATTCACAATTACGGCTCATGGGATTTCTATAAGTGTCTAAATTTCGGCGTTCATTTAGATTTTAGAGAAACGGCCACCTTGCGTTGTGTGACAGCCGACACCCCCCCCCCCACGACACGATACTCGTGAACGCCGGGGGAAGTATTCGAACACAAAGCGCATGCCAACACAAACATCACGGAATATTCAAATGCGAGGTGTACACGGTGGTCCAGATGTCTCGTGACCCCCAATTAATTGACCCCGAGCTTGTCCCCCCCCCCCCCCCCCCCCCCCACGTGGTCGTCACACCTCGTGGGACTGTTGCCAACGCTTCCTCATCTGCCACGTGCTGGCGATGAAGATCACTCCAGATTATTATTATTTTTATTAATTTTATTTGCATTAATTTTTTGGTAGCGGGGGGTTGCGGAGGAGGAGGATGACGAGGAGGGGATGGGGGCAAAGACTTTCGCCGACGTTTGAGCGACGCGGTTAAAACTGTCGTCGAGTTAATATTGTCGAACTTAGTTGCACTTATCTGTAAACTCGTTCTCTACAATGTCGACGTTTTGTCTTCGGTTTTTGTTGTTGTGCTCGCGCAGCACCACGGACCACCCCCCCCCCGCACCCGTGTAAAATCGCCGTGCATCCGGCTTAAATGGGACCTTCCGTGTAACGAATGCAAATTACCTTAAACTTCCATTGCGCGATTTAAGAAAGGATGACACCTTTACGGGACACGTGTCGCGTGTCGCCTTTAGGCTTGTCGTCGAGGCTGGGTTTGATCATACTTGACCAACACGCCGTGGAGATGAGTGGCCGTCGGTCCAGCAAGCAGTGGGATTGCCAAAGGAAAATAAGAAGCAGCTGTAATTTCCATAACTCTTCTCTCACATTCCTGTACTCGGCGCACTAAGAGTAATACACAGTTATTTTTTATATGTATATAATAATATGCCAGGATAATAGGAGCACACATTGGAATCTAAGAGTAGTTTTAAATTAACCGTGTGGTCAGTCTTCTGCATTCGTAACTCCCACCTCTTCGTTGTCGCTATGAATTCGTTTTTTTTTATTACGTACGTCTGCCGTTTCAATTCGATGTTTACTTGTTACCTGGAGAATATCGTGTAGCCAGTTGCCCAGCTAGTTTCGGTGGCAATGTCCCGCAGCCACGAACAACAGAGTTAGTGTTGGGGGTAGAAAGGAGCCCAGCCAGCAACCAGCCAGGTAACTCGAGGCATCGATTATTTTTGATAATCGTGAGCATGGGATGAATGGGTGTTTTGCGTCGCATATGAACTATAACCCCCCCCCCACCCCTTCCTTCTGTCTTCTCGATTGAGACGATGGTGATTGATGCAAAGTCTAAGGGGTCTTCTGGAAGGGTAGGAAATGTGAGATTGGTACACGACAATCGTGTGCATAAAGTGCGCGTCGTATACATATAGCGTTATAGACGTTTCGTGACTGATGCAAACTCTAATAACGTTGTGGACGGGCTAAGAAAGTCGGAGTTTGGCGGCGCGAATGCAGCTCGTCAACTGAACTCTTGCTAAAGTAGAGAAACCCGAAAATAAAACGTAAACATTGTCAAAATTTGAGGACACAAAACTTATACGAGGTTGATTTGGTTTTACTCCTGGGATTCATGGGACAGGGTCGGCCTCGAGTTCCACGTCGCTCTACGACTCGCTCTAAACAAACTTGATTTGAAGCTTTCGTGACTGCAGGAATTACTCTTTGAAGTCACGTAGAAAAAATAAATTTAATAGAATACGGCGTTTCGATTGCAACACAAGCAATCGTCATCAGGTGTGTCTCCGTGTTGTCTCTCTCTGCTTGTGTGTCTGTCTGTGTGTCTCCTTGTCTGTGTTTCGTCTCTCTCTCAAATTTAGTTCTACCTAATGACGATTGCTTGTATTACATTCGAAACGTCGTATTCTATTATTTCAATTTATTTTCTTTCTACGCGACTTTACACCGAAATAAACCATAGAGTCGCTCTAAACACTTTTACGCGTTCACGATCGTCACCATCGGTGGACCGAGTGATTCGCCTCCCCGCGGAGTACGACGTTGAAGCCGAGAGAAAGCGCGACCAGAGCTTCCGCCCGGCCGAGTTCACTCGGGCACGACCCACGCGCGGGTTCTGAGTCGTCTCGTCGATTACGGCTGGTTGCTGGCTGGGCTCCTTTCGGTGATCATCACCGCGCGGCTTCCACACTGCGAGTGGGGATCATTACAAACGCGTAGAACGTGTACGACGCATTCACCTCTGCCATTAATATTGCGGACGCCGTGGGTTGAGACGAAGTCGTGGCGCTCGCAATGTACGTATATGTGTGTCTGTGTGTGTGTGTGTGTAGATGGGGAGCGGTAGTGTAGTGGTTAGCGCGCTGCGCTATGAACACGGCGACCCGAGGTTCGATTCCCGCTCACGGCCAACACCCAGTGACAATTATCTGAACCGGTCCTGGGCCTCCCCTAGGTCGACTCAGCCTAAAACGAGTAACCTGGTGCGGTGTGGTAAACATCGCCACTGGGGAGACAAAGGCGGTCAGGCGTGGTGCTGGCCACCCACCCCCCTCGTGTACCGTTCCGGCATTCATAGGTGCTCGCTCACAGCACTTGCCCCCACAGTCTGCTAAGGCTACACGGGGGATCTTTGTCTTTGTAGATACACACATACGTGTACAGCGCCGCTCGTCTGATAAGTTACACACGCGCGCGTCTGCATACGCGTGTTCGCGTCCTTTCGCTTGTACGTACGAATTGATGTGACGACTAAAGCTAACGCGATATTAGCCGACATTCCGCCTGGCGAAAGTGTGTATTATTATCGGCGTTTTAAATAAAGAAAGTTTAACAAAGCCAGAGATAGATGGTGTACCTGTTCGTTTGTATACGTGCGTTTTTAAAACGATGTACATACAAAAGAACATCAATATTTATTTCTGTAAAAAATGTAAATAATTAGGTAGAGTCCTTTATCAGTACACTGCTGGATGAATGCCTTCTTCACGCTGTGTCGAACGTGTGTGTGTGTTTATTTGACTATACTCCTTGTATAGTCAAATAAACACACACAGATTCCTGCAGTCACGAAAGCTTAAAATCAAGATCATTTGACTATACTTCACCACGCTGGTCCTACGAGCGCATCCCAAGGGGACCCGGTTCAATGTCACTCAATTGCTCTGGTGATAGCACGCGGCTGGGAGTAAACTCAGGCCTCATGTCACCAGGTCCGTTTAGTTGCAGTGCGCTCACCACCATGAACATTCGTGATGCTTAATTGTTTTGTTATTTCAAATCGAGTTACAAAAATAGATAACGTTCAGCGGGCGCGTGTAAAGTCATTTAGTAGTGTCCATATTCTTTGGCTCTTTCGGTAAAGTCGCGTTATTCTACCTACGCGACTTTACCGAAAGAACCAAAGAGTATGGATTCCTGCAGTCACGAAAGCTTCAAATCAAGATCATTTAGTGTCCTTGTACAACTGTCTAACGGGTCATGAGCCTGACGTATGCGATCTCTATGTCCCAGGAAAGCCTCGCTCCGTTCGGAAGTGTCCTGCATGGGCGTGATTGGGCAAGGCCTGTTGGAAGTACAATCGCAACGACGAATTCACGTCGCCTCCCAGTGCGAACGAGACGCTGTCCAGAGACGCCGTGGCCTTGTGCAGCGTACAGCGAGAGTAGTTGGTGGGGGGGGGGGGGGGTAGGGGCAGGATGGCCAGCCCGAGACGGAGAAAAGTTGCCGGACTTGAAGCGAAGGGCAGGAGGTTGACGGGACGGATGGTGTAGGGCAGCGGTGGGGAACCTTTTTTCTGCCAAGGGCCATTTGGATATTTATAACATCATTCGCGGGCCATGCACTAATTATCAACTTCAAAATTAGCCTGTTATATTTGGTCAAACATTTCATTAACTCACCCCCAATGTGATGGCTGGAACTGCATCTCTTTGGCGAGGCGTGTGATGTTAGCGGGCTATTGATGATGTTGCTACTCGCAACTGCTTTTCCAGGTTTGCTCCTAGATTTATTGAATTTTGAGTCCCGCCTGCGGTTGCCTCGGCAGGGCCACACCAAATGATTTCGTGGGGCCCTATACGGCCCGCGGGCCGGACGTTCCCCACCCCTGGGTCTAGGAGAAGGGAGTTTCGGAGTCCGGGAACGTGCAGGGAAGACGGCGGGCACGGGGGGGGGGGGGCATGCCTCGCTAATTACAGTTTGATTGGTTGGAATAGATTGATACAAATTCAATTGATGTGTTCGCATTTTGTTACCTCCGAGCAGAGGGGGGCCCTCTGAAGGACGAGAATGCCGCGGCTCGCGGGAGGACCGCGCCAGGCAATGCGCGCGGGGGAATTCAGCGCATTCGTCAAACGATATATAACAGTCGACGTTTCGAGCAACGACCCTTTGATAATTATCAGAGTTATGTTTTTCATTTGCATTATGACTGCAGGTATTGTGGTCTATGCAAACATGACTCCTTGTAAAAAAAGGTGTCAGTTTTGTTGCCAGATGGAAGGGTAAAAAAAATACAATCATCATATTTTTTTACTGGCAAATGAGGTTCCAATGGTGCAACGACCCTTTGTTCACGCACTTGCAGGGAGGGTCGGCGCTACGCGTACGATTGGGTTGCATGTGTACGTTGAACTTCTTTCGCACCGCACGTAGCCAACGGCGCTCATCGGAGATTGGGGCAACTTTGTCGAGTGGTGCTCGCAAGGGCGCTGCAGATACGTGAGCGTGGCTGTGTGGGGACCCGAAACGATCCGTGAGTCGCAGCCCCTCGCGATGATGACTCGCTCCTCTACCACGGTGTGCGAGGCGAGGTGGTGGTGGTGTGGGGGGGGGGGGTCTAACAAGGCTGCGCTGGTAGCGATGGCGCACAGAGCCCCAGACTTGCTGGTCGCCGGAAACAAAGAAATAAAAATATAAGCAAGCCTTAATGTCCTTCCATTAGGCTTCCAGGCTTGGCTGCGCCCTTAATGGAACGTGGCCCTTTTCTTATTAATAAAGTGATTAAAACAAATCGACGGAGCGCGCAGTCGCATATAACCGTTACAGACGCTGCGTATACATGCCCGTTATATATCATCATCATCAGCAGCAGCAGCCGCCCTCTATCCGCTGCTGGATGAATGCCTCTTCGAGCCGTCGTTATCTCTTGCGATGTATTAATCCGCCTGCACGCAAACTGATTGCATCGCTCCGTCTCCTCGGTGTAGGTCCGCGTGTGTATGTGTTTACATATATATACATACATATCTCGAACAAACAAAAAACAACAACAAAGATTCCCCCGTGTAGCCTTAACAGACTGTTGGGGCAAGTGCTGTTAGCGAGCACCTATGAAGGCCGGAACGGCACACGAGGGGGTGGGTGGCCAGCAACCACGCCCGGTCGCCTTTGTTTCCCCAGTGGCGATGTTTACACATCGCACCAGGTACTCGTTTGAGGCTGAGTCGACCTAGGGGGGGCCGGGACCGGTTCAGATAATCGTCACCGGTGCTGACGGTGAGCGGGAACGGAACTCGCGTCGCCAGGTTCGTAGGGCAGCGCGCTAACCGCTACGCCACCGCTCCTATGCATGTACATATATGCACACGCGCGCACTTAAAGTGCATAAACACTTGAAACATTTAGAGTTTAAGTTTAAACGTCGCTATGCTCGCCCATTATTTGACAATAGGGGGGAGGGGGGTGGAGGTTCATGCAGATGTGCATGGAGATGGTAACTCGCTCGGACTTGCATTTGAGAGGTAGAAAGAGGAGATAATTTTGTCCCAAGTTTTGTCTAAACCAGATTATTACTCGTGAGACCAGAGGAGCCGCATTCGCAAGAGCGACCCCGGGTCACCAAAAACGACGAAACCTAAACAACAACAACAACAACAACCAGCTATATAATCCCTTGTTACAGCCATCTTTTTGGCATAATTCAGCGATTGTTTTCGCTGTGGTGGTCCCCACCTGATGAAGGACGCTTGTGTTGCGCCCGAAACGTCGTGATTTGATTTAGTTGTTTTCATTTTGTATTTTAGTTGATTATTTTCACCTCCGTGACTTTACCGAAAGAACCAAAGAGTATGGATCATTGCAGTCACGAAAACTTCAAATCTAGAAACAACAAACAACAACATCAAGAGAGTGCTGCAAAGAAGCGAACATAAATCAACACAAAAACAATTGCCACGAGAAATCTGCAATATCGCACAAACATATATCAGCGTTATATAATAGCAGTCCGTGGGGCGTAAGTCGGATGGGGTAGATTATATTGAGACTGATCATCGTACATTTGCACGACATTAAGTTACGGAAACATTGAATCGACAGAACCCTGACTATTGTACCAATATGTAAACAGACGAGGACACGTGTCAACTGCAATATCAAGTGAAGCTATTACAAGAGAGCACACGGAGGCTACCGGCGTGATTCAAACTGTTTCGAGCGAGCTTGGGCAGCACAACGTCAAGGACGAGGTGTTCATCGATGGCGGAGAGTAATGACGGAACAGCTGCCCAAGAAAACTTCAAACCGGAGATAATCAAATCGGTTCGTGTGCAAGGTGGGCCGGTGGCGCAGTGGTTAGCGCACTGCGCTCCAAACCCGGCGATTCCAGTTTGTTTCCCGCTCGCAACCACTAACAAGTGGCGAATGTTTGAACCGGTTCTGGGCCTCCCCTAGGTCGACTCAGCCTCAAACGAGTAATTCTAGATTTGAAGCTTTCGTTACTGCAAGGATTCATACTCTTAGTTCTTACGGTAAAGTCACGTAGGTAAAAAATGAAATTTTAATTTAAAAAAATAAAATAACAAATAAAAATCACGACGTGTTGCCTCCGAAACGTCGTGATTTTTTTTATTTTTTATTTCTTTTTTTACCTACTCAAACGAGTACCTTGTGCGGTGTGTAAAGGGAGACAAAGGCGGCCGGGCGTGGTTGCTGGCCACCCACCACCTGGTCTGCCGTGCCGGCCTTCATAGGTGCACCCGGACAGCACTTACCCCAAGCAGTCTATTAAGGCTACACGGGGGATATTTGCCTTTGCATTGTTTTGTATTGTGTCGTAGGATCGTGACGGATGGCGACCGCGCTTGCTAACAATGATAACTTGCACAACCCGTCCGGTAGCAGCAAGCAGCGTCTCACCCCTGTATTCAGTTCCTACGCTTGATGGCATCAGCGATATGTTTAGGAGCTGAGTGACATTGTCGAGGTCTGCCGGCCACGAGAGGACTTCGCTGAGATAAGCTGCTGGTGGAGTGCTGCTATTCCTCTCTCCGTTGTCGAGCAGAGCAGACTACTGCGGGCTTTGCCATGCTTGGGACTTTGGGTTGCATGGCCACAGCTGTGGCTTGTGTCTTCAGTGTTCCATTCATGAAGGAGATGTGTGTGTGTGTGTTGAACTTCTTTCGCGCCGTACGTAGGCAAACGTGCTCATCGGAGGTGCGGGGGAAGGACAACAAACTAAACTGCTAAAAGCAGTTTTAAAGGACTGAGTTTTCAATCTAGATTATTTAAAAGTGCATAGCTCCAGTGGCTTCCTAATATCGGAAAGAAGAGCGTTCCAGACGGCCGCAGAACCGCATCTGAAAGCGCCGCTTTGCAGCGGCCGTCTTTGTTCGATGGCTTGCAGCCAAAATCCGCTGCGATGACGACCGAAATACGCGTGACGGTTTCTGCTCCTTGACGAGACCAGCAAGGTACTGTGCTTCATTTGCGGCAAGCACTTTGTGTGTCATGAGTGCGACCTTTGTATCATCGTTCGGCAACGCGGAAGCCAATGCACCTCGGCGGACATGGTCGGATCTTGCAGCCTGCTGATGCTCCGATCATCAGCAGGCTTGCTCTTCCTCCTCCATTGAAGCGGCGCGGACTGGTTTACGATGTGGTCCGTAGCTTGCTGGGGTTGCATTGCCAGAGTCGCTCTGCCGTGGCTTTAATAAAAAAAATGTTTTTAAAGAGACGTGCGCATCTGCTTGGCGTTGCTCCGATGAGGTTCATGGTTACCCCACCGGTGTCTCAGAGAAGGAGAAATATCGAAGCAAGGAGGCGCAATGTTTGGGCGTTTGTTCAGCGTCCGGCCGAACGCAATGAAAGCACAAAATGTGTCGAGTCCACGGTCGGTTTGTTTGGCAGGAGAGCCGAGTCCCACGTCCCCCCCCCCGACCCCCCGGTGCTTCCAGGCTGTGCCGTCCGCCTCTGACGGGCAGATTTGCGTCGCTCGCCGTCACAGACACCTCGGAAACTGGCCCCTTGCGCCGTCGCAGCGGGGATTTTGGCGTGACGCCGCGTGACGCCGCGTGACTCCGCCGCGCTTGGCAGCAACTCCGCAATCTTAATTCTGGAGCTTTCGTGACTGCAGGAATTATTCTTTGGTTCTTTCGGTAAAGTCACGTATAAAGATACAATAATAAATTAAATAATAGCATACTACGACGTTTCGATTGCAACACAAGCAATCATCATCAGGTATAATGAAATAGCGACATGAAATCTAACCAGAAAACTATAGACAGACATATAAGCAGACAGATATCACCAAGATACATAGAGAGAACAACACAGGTACAGAGAGGGGTGATCGTCTCTGTGGGGTGGCCTTAAATAGACAGAGGGGGGCGGAAGCCCCCCTCCGCATGTTGTACGTTTCAACTTGCGCGCGCTGGGGATTGTTTTATATATTTTTTTTATTTTTTTAAATATTGTTTTTTTGCCCTCAACCGGCTCCCCCGTGTTATGAATCAACTACCCTGCGCCAGTTACAACGTGGTGGTGATCCGGCAGCATGTGTTTAACAAAGCCCTGTCTTTTTGCCGATGAGACCCAGAAAGTTGAAACCGCCCAATATGGGTTTGCTTGCTTTGCTCGCTCTGTTTAAGCAAATGCTGCGTGAATATATTTGTCTGCGACGCCAATGAACTGGTAGACTAAACATATTTACGTATAGTTTTTACGTGCGGGACAATACGCTTCTGCTTATACAGTTGCGTCGTAATTGAGAGCGTTATAAGCTGACAATAATACACAACTCTCGCTGCAGAGAAAATAAACATAGTAAACTAAGAAATATAATGCAAAACAACACAGAGAGTCGGCTAACCCAACAGTCAACACCCTACCTAGTTGATTAACGTTCTTCCAAAGATTGCTAAACTTGAGAGAGAGAGAGAGACAAAACACAGACACGGAGACACACAGACAGAGACACACAGACAGACACACAAGCAGAGAAAGATAGCACAGATACACAGAGAGAGACACACACATATAGACACACAGAGAGAGACACACACATAGACACACAGACAGACACACAAGCAGAGAGACATAACACAGAGACACACAGAGAGAGACACACACACATAGACACACAGAGAGAGAGAGACACACATATAGACACACAGACAAACACACAAGCAGAGAGACATAACACAGAGACACACAGAGAGAGAGAGACACACACATAGACACACAGACAGTCACACAAGCAGAGAAAGATAGCACAGAGACACACAGAGAGACACACATAGACACACAGACAAACACACAAGCAGAGAGACATAACACAAAGACACAGAGAGAGAGAGACACACACAGACAGACACACAAGCAGAGATACTTAACACAGACACACATAGAGACATAACACAGAGACACACATAGACACACAGACAAACACACAAGCAGAGAGACATAACACAAAGACACAGAGAGAGAGACACACTTAGACACACAGACAGACACACACGCAGAGAGACATGACACAGAGACACACAGAGAGAGAGACACACATAGACACACACACAGACACACAAGCAGAGAGAGATAACACAGAAACACAGAGAGAGAGACACACAACATAGACACAGACAGACACACAAGCAGAGAAAGATAACACAGAGAGAGGGACACACACATAGACACACAGACAGACACACAAGTAGAGAGACATAACACAGAGACACACAGAGAGGGACACACACATAGACACACAGACAGACACACAAGCAGAGAGAGATAACACAGAGAGAGGGACACACACATAGACACACAGACAGACACACAAGTAGTGAGACATAACACAGAGACACACAGATAGAGGGACACACACATAGACACACAGACAGACACACAAGCAGAGAGAGATAACACAGAGAGAGGGACACACACATAGACACACAGACAGACACACAAGCAGAGAGACATAACACAGAGACACACAGAGAGAGACACACACATAGACACACAGACAGACACACAAGCAGAGAGAGACAACACAGAGACACACAGAGAGAGACACACACATAGGCATCCTCGGACGAACGACAGGCAATAAGATACTGCGCCGCTCCGGCCTGGTTAGACGGGGGACCTCCAGTCAGCCGGCCACGATGCACGAGCACGTGGGCGGGATGAAGAGCGTGGATGACAGCGACCGGCGAACGCACGTGAACTCCCGCAGAGACTATTTTACTTTGATAAATTTAAATTTTTACACCTACGTGACTTTACCGAAAAAAAACTAAGAATATGAATCCTTGCAGTCACGAAAGCTTCAAATCTAGAATTAATACCCTCTACGGGGAGGAATTCCACCTATCTGTTAGAGTTTTTAACAGACAACGAGACAAGAAGTCATAGCATATCGAGACGCTGGCCTTTCTCAAGAGATGCCGAGATAACAAGGTAACATATATACAAGGATTGTTTTCTTGGAATTTCTCTCACTTGATACATCTATCGTGCTGTGACGGTTCCACCTGAAGACGGAAGCTTGTGTTGCCTCCGAAACGTCGTGATTTTTATTTTTATTTTACTTTTATTAATTTAAAATTTTTACCTACGTGACTTTACCGAAAAAACCTAAGAATATGAATCCTTGCAGTCACGAAAGCTTCACATCTAGAATCTCCCGCAGAGAGTTTTACGTCGCCGGCGCTCCCAAGTAGTCGCGGGCCCATCGTGTAGTGAGTGGGCA
The DNA here is from genome assembly GCF_015708825.2 of Lethenteron reissneri. Lineage (NCBI taxonomy): Eukaryota > Metazoa > Chordata > Hyperoartia > Petromyzontiformes > Petromyzontidae > Lethenteron > Lethenteron reissneri. Next base: position 8,913,634 of record NC_083805.1, read on the forward strand.
GAGGGAGCAGCTCCTTGCGGGAAGACCACCACCGCATTACGTCAATGAAGGCGCCGTCGTCGTTGCTGAACAACGACCGCTCCTCCGTGTGGGCAGGGAATGCCGCAGCACCACCAGCTCGGCCTTTATCCACGTCGCGGTCAAGGACTCCATCGATCGCTCTGAGAGCGGCTTCACCGCGATCGCTCTGACGGTCCAGGTGCTCCATCGTCACCGGCACGAGATGCAATGTCGACTTGCGGTCCGCCGTCAACGAGGTCATGACCTGGCGCGGCATTCGCAGGGAACGCTGTCACGCCCCCCTCGATGTTTGCCCACTGCAGTTCAGAGAAAGCACCGACGCCCGATCACATCCTGGAAGCGCGCCATGATATTGTCCAATGGGACACGTTTTTTTTTATGGTAAATTACCTTGCCTTCTTCTTGGTTCTTTCGGTAAAGTCACGTAGAAGGGAAGTAATGAAATAATAAAAATAAAACATAATAAAATAATGAAACACCACCAAGCTTGGTGGTGTTTCATTCTTCACCTGAGGACGGCTGCTTGCGATGTGGCCGAAACGTCGTGAGAATTATTTTATTATGTTTTATTTTTATTATTTTATTACTTCCCTTCTACGTGGTGACTTTACCAAAAGAACCAAGAAGATGAATCCCTGCAGTCACGAAAGCTTTAAATCGAAATTTACCTTACCTTGTCGAGGCCTAGTCTCACTACTGCTGCACGTCTTGCGTGGTTCTATTTCAAGGCTCTGCGTTGCGTTTTCGAGTTATGTTACCGCTTGTTAGTCGGCGTGATGTCCGACGTTTTGGCTTCCACGTGCTGGGAGTTTACTCGGGGACTGCAGTGGCATGCAATGCTGTGTGATCAAGAGGGGAACGTGGAGCCGTTTGGTTAAGTTCATGAAGAAGGTCCCAACCCAGTGGTGCGAAACGTCGGACATTATGCCGAACAACCCCAAAGACAAAATCAGAGAGATATACATCGTTGACTCATAATTGATGTTTGGGTCAAACCGCGTGAGTGCAATGTGTCCGTACAGCCTCCTCCACCCGACACAGACAATTAATAAAGGTGTCATCTGATAAACAAACGTGTTTCATTACCGTGTTCATCACACCGGTATGTTGAACAACAGATAAATTAGGTTTTTTCGGTAAAGTCACGTAGGTAAAAATATATAATAAAAAATTACTAAAAGTAATAATAAAAATTAAATAATAAATGACGACGTTTCGGAGGCAACACAAGTCTCCGTCATCAGGTGGGACCGTCACAGCTAAAATTACCTACGTGACTTTACCGAAAAAACCTAAGAGTATGAATCCTTGCAGTCACGAAAGCTTCAAATCTAGAACAGATAAATCGTCACTTTTTCTTTCGAGTGACAGCTTTATTATGAATTGGCTGTGTCTGGTGGTGAAGGGTGTACAACACACACATCCTCACATGATCTGATGCCACAGCTTCAATTATGATACGTGATTTTGGTAGCGACAGTCCAAGTGTTGGGTAGACTGTAGTACTATATGTCTAGTTTAGATCGAAAAAATAATAAGGGAGACCCATTGTTTGACAGGGCTGACACTTTGAGACGAGGCTCTAAAGAAAGTTGTCTCTGGTGTGGACCGATCAGTTTCAAAGACAATACAAATATTATCAGAGCATGTTTTTTTTGCGTGTTCACCACAAGTATCTGTGGGTGGTTAACGCAGACAGGATTCCTTGAAAAAGGGTTTCTGTTTGGCGTTTTAACATCTGAGCACGTGTTTTATTGCGTGTGGATATCGAAGACTTTGGTCATATGTGTTCGCGGATAAATGAATCGATAGTGTACGATTATACATGCGCTCGTAAGCGCTTTAACCGAATTGAAGTTACGCTGTGAGGTACAGCGATGAGAATTGCATTTAGATAAAGAGCACAGAATGGCATGACCCGCACATCCGATTAGCGCGGTTGACGACGTACGGTGTGAAAGAAGGTCAAATGAAACTGAAACATACACAAATACTCCATTGCTCTGTATAGCTGCTCGCCTGTGTTTAATGTATCCACCGCAGCGTGTTGCTTGCCACGATACCTGACCTGACGACTCTCCCTGCTTGTACAGTTCCATTTGCCGCGTTCCGCTCACGAGAGCTCCCGTTACGCGGCGCGAAACGTCGGACGTAATGCGACCAATGCGCCGCGGTGCAAGCCGAAAGGACACCATCGGCCGAGTCGCCGCTCAAAAGCGATCAACCACTGTCAGCCCACACACGCACGCGCGCGGTCACTCCGCGTGTCCGCGTGGGCCGGTCGTGGTGGTTGTTTGACCATACCTCGCCACGCTGGTCAGTTGCGGTCCGATGTTTGAAGACTGAGGCCCTGGCTCGGTTCTGGGCCTCGTGGTCCAGTGTGAGTGCGTGGCCACCGCACCGCCACTCCGCAATCTCTACTATACCCAGATTTCGATTTAAAGCTTTCGTGACTGCAGGGATTCATCTTCTTGGTTCTTTCGGTAAAGTCACGTAGAAATAATAAAATAATAAAAATACAACATCATAAAATACAATTCTCACGACGTTTCGGCCACAACGCAAGCAGCCGTCCTCAGGTGAAGAACAGGGCTGTCGGAAAGACAGAGTCTGAATGAGCACCACCATGCTTGGCAGCGTATATTTAAGCTGGGTTGGAGGAGGAAGGGCGCCTTGACAAAGGAATTTGAGACCCCCCCCCACCTCCTACGCATTCCACAAGTAGTAACTAATCCCATATCTGCATTTTCCATAAATATGCTTAATTCATCTGTTGATATGCAAATTACTTTGTCAAGGCACCCTTCCTCCCCTAACCCAGCTTAAATATACGCTGCCAAGCCTGGTGGTGTTCATTCAGACGCTGTCTTTCCGACAGCCCTGTTCTTCACCTGAGGATGGCTGCTTGCGTTGTGGCCGAAACATCGTGATAATTGTATTTTATTATGTTTTATCTTTATTATTTTATTATATCTACGTGACTTTACCGAAAGAACCAAGAAGATATACCCGGATTCATTTATCCTAATTCTTAGCGAAGATCTCAGTGTGTTCGGTCTCTCCACCGAAGGATTTGTTCAAATAACCTTTGAGTCTCTCGACATTTTAGCACCTCCAATGAGCGCGGTCGGCTACGTACGGTGCGAAAGAAGTTCAACATACGTACAACCGAAGGGATGTATATTGTGTGCTCACTCGTTCTGCCTGCCATGCAACGTTGTCCATTGTGCAGGGTAATTGTCAGACTCTGGGCCATCTCGCCACGCACTGGCGGAGCCAGTGGGGGGTGGGGTGGGGTAACACGTGCCCTCCCCCAATGATCCGATTTAAATCCCTAATTTCGATCGGATCATTGGGGGTTATTAGTAATAAATCGGAATTTTGCGACCACCACTGCCACTGTGTAGCATATTATTATGTGCCAGGGACTCTATGAGATGATATGACAATAGAATGAATCCATAATTGGCAATAAGTAACGGCAAAAGCAGTTATAAGTGACTCAGAATTGTGCGCAGTTGCGTATAGAGTACACGACTTCCCTGAAGGCATTCACCTTCAGCGAGCGCGATGCCGATCACACAACGCGGTTCGAATTCGACCCTCGATCGATGGCTGCGCCATCGCCGCACACGCCTCGAATAAAAAGCAAGGGACAAGTCCTTACTTACTAACGACTCCTCTATCATGTTTCATTGCTGGAGGGGTTGCCCCCCCTCCCCTACCTGAAAATCCTGGCTCCGCCATTGTCGCCACGTCGACATTTCTTCTTATTATTAGAATTTTAGTCCATCACACGATGAGCACTGACTATCCAGCAGCGTTTGTTCATCACACAAACTCTGTTGGTGGAGGCTTTGACCTTTCGGATGTCGCTAACGACGTGCACGCTTGTTGGACAAACACTGCTGGGCTGCCAGGTGTCCAGTCTGTGATTAGTAGGCCTGGCACGGTTCGCTCGGGTTAGCACGTGAGTATTAGCACGGTTGGCTAAGTACGGTACTAAAGAAGTTCAACATGCATACACACAAGAGCGCTCCAACCGAATTGGAGCTAAACCTCACACTGGGCTGGACGACCACTCGCTTTTCTAAAGACAAAGATCCCCCGTATAGCATCAACAAGACTGTTGGGGCAAGTGCTGTTAGTGAGCACCTATGAAAGCCGAAAACTGCACACGAGGAGGCGGATGGCCAGCAACCACGCCCGACCGCCTTTGTCTCCCCGCCCTGCAGTGCTGATGTACACGCGCGCTGCACCGGGTGATTATTTATATGGCAGAGTTGACCGAGGGGAGGCCAAATTCCGGTTCAGATAGTCGTCACCGATGTTGGCTTTGAGTGGGAATCGAACTCATGTCACAGTGAGCTAACTACTCTGCCACCGCTCCTCTGAGACATGCCCTCTCTGTCACGCAAACGTTAAAAACGCACAACCGCATTTGGCAAAACTACATACATTCCATGATAATAGGTTTTTCCCCTTTTTTTCTGGCAACAAAACAGGTGTTAAGATGTTTAAACACCAAACTGAAACCTTTTACAAGGAATCATGCCTGCATTAACCACAATGCTTGTGGTCAGAATGCAAACAAAAAATACACTCTGATAATATATGCATTGTCCTTGAAACTGATTGGTCCACACCAGAGACAGCTTTCTTTTGAGCCTCGTCTCAAACGGTGTTACACCAGAGGACGCCAAAAGGCGTACACAGCACAAAGACAATTTCACTATCAGAGTAATGAGAGCTCGGGGTGAGCATCTACATCATGGGACCTCCTTTGCCAGTACTAAAATATGATAATGGGTTTTTCTCTGGCAACATACATCAGAGGTGGGCATAGCGCTGAGCATCTATTGGAGTTGAGTGACACGGCGAATATCGTGCTGGTACACTGTGCACCGCCGTGGTGTAGCGACGGCGCTGCGATTCGTGCACTGCAACACGGACCCGACAATCTAAGTTCGATTCCGGCCCACGGCTAACATCACGTGATGAATGACGTCTGAAACGGTTCCTCGGGCCCCCCTTTCACTCGCCTCTTGCTTACCAGCGTGGTGAAGTATGGTTAAGCACGCCCTGAACGACTCACACACACAGAGTGCTGGACAGAGGTCGCAAACGGGTTTGATTCCTTACCCGTACTCGTACCCGGCCGCACCAGGGTCGCAAATGGGTACCCGTACCCTACCCATCATCATGGCTTGGCTTCGCGAACGAAGATCTAGGAAGGACATCCACGTCTTCTGCAGGCACGCTGGTGGCTGAAGAGGCCTATGCGGGACAAGCAGGTCCTGCCACAACAGCTGCAAGTATAGGTCTCATCTGGGATGGGTGCTGAGGGATCATGGTTCTTCCTCCTTCTCCTTTTGTCCTCCATACGGGCCCTGCGGGTATCTTCGAAGAAGGAGGTGGCCTGGTGGACTGTGTGCCGCCAGGAGTTGCGATCAGCTGCTTGTGTTGCCCACTGACGGTGATCGATGCAGCAAGCAGTGAGGGACTTCTTCAGGGAGTCTTTGTATCGCTTTCGTGGTGCCCCTATGTCGCGATGGCCAGAGGACAGTTCCCCATACAGCACGATCTTAGGCAAGCGGTGGTTCTCCATCCTGGCGATGTGCCCTGCCCAACGAAGCTGTGTCTTGAGGACCATGGCCTCGATGCTGATGACCTTCGCTGACTTGAGGACTTCAGTGTTGGCGACGAAGTCACTCCAGTGAATATTGAAGATTGTGCGGAGGCAGCGCTGATGGAAACGCTCGAGGAGACTCAGGTGACGACGGTACGTGACCCAGGACTCAGCGCCATACAGGAGAGTGGTCAGCACAACAGCTTTGTAGACGTTGACCTTTGTGGCTCTTTTAAGGTTTCTGTTGTTCCAGACACGTTTGTATAGTCTGCCAAATGCACTGTTTGCCTTGGCCAGCCTGTTGTCGACTTCGTTGTCGATCTTGGCGTCAGACGAGATGACGCACCCCAAGTAGCTGAACTGGTGGACAGCTTTCAGTTCTGTTTGTTCAATGAAGATGCTTGGTGGATGGTGCTCCTCATGGGGTGCGGACTGATGAAGAACTTCAGTCTTCCTCAGGCTGACTTCAAGGCCGAAGATCTGAGCTGTTTTCGCGAAACAGGAAGTAATTCGCTGCATAGCTGCCTCTGTATGAGCAAGGAGGGCGGCATCGTCAGCAAAAAGCAGCTCCCTGATCAGTTGCTCCATGGTCTTTGTGTGGGCCTGCAAACGCCTCAGGTTGAACACGCTCCCGTCGAGACGAAAACGGATGTATACGCCATCAGCGTCGTCGAGGTCCTCTGTGACCTGCTGGAGCATCATGCTGAACAAAATGGTGAACAGCGTGGGAGCAAGAACACAGCCCTGTTTCACGCCGTTTGCAATAGGGAAGGGCTGCGAGAGATTGTTGCTATTTCTGACTTGTCCAAGCTGATCTTCATGAAGCTGGACGATCATGGTGAGGAACTTCGGTGGGCAGCCTAGCTTGTCCAGGATTTTCCAAAGTCCCTGCCTGCTCACGGTGTCAAACGCTTTTGTCAGGTCCACAAAGGTGACGTACAGTGCTTTGTTTTGCTCCCGGCACTTTTCCTGAATCTGCCTCAGGACAAACACCATGTCTGTGGTTCCCCGGTTGGCTCTAAAGCCACACTGGGTCTCTGGGAGGTGATCTTCAGCTATTGCGGGTACCAGTCTATTCAGCAGTACTCTTGCGAGGATTTTGCCGGCGACGGACAGAAGTGTTATGCCACGATAATTGGAACAGTCTGATTTCTCCCCTTTGTTCTTGTACAGGGTGATGATGACTGCATCTTTGAGATCTTGAGGGAGTTTACCCTGCTCCCAGCAGCAGACGAAGAATTCATGGAGTTTGGTGTGCAGTGCTGGGCCTCCGTTCTTCCATACTTCAGGAGGGATGCCATCGACTCCTGCAGCTTTACCACTCTTCAGCTGTTTAATGGCTTCCTCAGTCTCTTGTAATGTTGGTGCCACATCCAGTTCGGTTTTCACTGGTTGTTGTGGGATGCGGTCAATCGCTGGTTCTTGGACTGAGCGGCTAGCATTGAAGAGCGTGTAGAAGTGCTCAGACCAGCGGTTCAGGATTGAGTCCTTTTCAGTGAGCAGTTTTTTCCCGTCTGCACTCCGCAGGGGGCTCAGGATTTGGTACGAGGGGCCATATACCGCTTTTAGGGCTTCGTAGAATCCCCTGTAGTCGCCAGTATCAGCGCAAACCTGTGTTTTTACTGCGAGGTTGGTCCACCACTCGTTCTGAATCTCTCGAAGCTTGCGCTGGATGGTGCTGCATTCCAGGCGGAAGGCTGCTTTTTTGTGCGGGCAGGATGGTCGGGCCAGGTGGGCCTGGTGTGCTGATCTCTTCTTTGACAGCAGCTCCTGGACTTCTAAGTTGTTCTCATCGAACCAATCTCTGTTTTTCTTCGTGGAGAATCCGAGGGTATCTTCAGATGTTTGCAGAACAACAGTTTTGATGCGGTCCCACAGCACTTCAGGAATCGGAGGCGAGTCTCCTAGGCAGCTCGGTTCCTCTAGCCTAGATCGTAGGCTTTTCTGGAAAGCTGCTTTGACCGCGGCAGACTGAAGGCTGCAGACTTTGAGCTTCTTCCTCGGGGCGCCACCGTTTCTTGGTCTGGGTTTAAAGTGAAAGCTGAGTTTGCAGCGGACAAGACGGTGGTCTGTGTGACACTCGGCGCTGGGCATTACCCTGGTGTGAAAGACATCTTTTAGGTCACGCTGGCGCACAAGGATGTAGTCTATGAGATGCCAATGTTTTGACCGAGGGTGCATCCAGGTTGTTTTCAGACTGTCTTTCTGCTGGAAGATGGTGTTGGTAATGGAAAGCTGCTGTTCTGCACAGAGTTCAAGTAACAAGCGTCCATTGTCGTTGCAGCTGCCCACGCCGTGCCTTCCAAGTACGCCTTTCCAGGTTTCCGAGTCTCTGCCCACTCTGGCGTTGAAGTCGCCAAGGATGACAATCTTGTCGTCAGCTGGGATATCCTGCAGAAGGTTGCGTAGGTCGGAGTAAAACTTGTCTTTATCAGCGGGATCTGCCTGGAGAGTTGGAGCGTACACACTGAGCAGCGTTGCGTGTTGTTGGTCACGAAGTGGTAGACGCATTGAGATGATGCGGTCAGAGTGACCAGTTGGCAGGCTTGCAAGCTTGGTAGCGATAGAGTCCCTGATCATGAAGCCGACACCTGAACGGCGTCTCTCTGTCGCTGGTTTACCTGACCAGTAGAGAGTGTAACCTGCGCCATGCTCCCTCAGACTGCCTTCCTCTGAAAAGCGGATTTCGCTGAGGGCGGCGATGTCAACATCCAGCAGAGCGAGTTCGTGTGCAATTAGAGCAGATCGTCGCTCAGGTCGAGTGCTGTCAGCTGAGTCTAGCATGGTTCTGATGTTCCAGCATGCGAGTTTGAGTCCTTTCCCACCTTTTAAGGCGAGTGGGATGCGCCGTCGATTCTTTGATGTAATTCGACCGCATATGAAGATGCCCGTTGACCGCGGTAAGCCAACTGAGGGAGGAGGAGACGAGCTTTGTTTAGGCCACCTTTTCTAGGCCCCTCTCCGTGTGGAGCAAGCAGTGCTGTCCCTAGAAAAGGCTGCTTGGTCGCTCAGGGTGCTGCCGGGTGATGATGTCGTTTCCAGGTCATCATCAGACGACCACTTGCGCCTGAGCCGCCTGCATGCAGGATTGAGACTGCGGCTGCCAGTGTCATCTTACACCTGCCGAGTTCGCCCCTTTCCCATCGCTACAGGACTTAGTGAGACCGGGGGGGGGGGGGTAGACGTGAAGATGTCCTTCTTGCCTGCGCAAAGGAGCTTTCAAGTGGAGTGCAATGTGCGCAGAACTGACCCCACCCTTTAAACCCGGGGTTCGTCTGCCATGGCCTAGCAAGCTGGGACGGTGACAGCGAGGTCCTCGGGCCGTAGGTTTTACATCAGAGTTTCCTTCTCCTAGGTAGACAGCCTTCCAAGGCTGAAGAGATCCACCTTCCCTGCTATTTCAAACCATAGCTGGTAGGCCACAGCCGCAGTCCACAGTAACGAAGTGGCGCGCCTTAGTCCCGAACACTTGGCCGTTGGGTCCTAACGAGACCCTTCCGCCCTGGCCGGTGACTCCGTCGTGGGAGTTCATTCGCCCAGTGATGCAGTGTTGACATCACCCCCTCACGTCGTTTAGCCCGCCAGCTGAAGCGGTTTACCGGGGTGTGGCACTAGGAGCCAGACGTCAGAGATTTAGGAGATGGATGAGGACCAGTGTTTCCGTCCACTCAAAAATTGAGTGCAGCTACCAGAAAACAAAGGTACTACCTCTACCCAGAGCTCCCTACACCCCATACCCGTACCCGAAATGAGTGACAAATGGTTACTCACCAGTGACTCACGGTCTACCCGTACCCGTACCCGGTCGCACCAGGGTCGCAAACGGGTACCCGTACCCGGCCGGGTACGGGTAGCTGGGTATCGGGTAGGGTACGGGTATCGGGTACCCGGTTGCGACCTCTGGTGCTGGAGTATATGTATTGCTGCGATGCTGCTCTGTGTCGACACAATACCGTTGTCGGCACGCAATGAATTCGTCACGAACCGCAGGCAATGTTCATGACTCGGTTTAGCCCCGATGTGTTTCTGATCGCCTTCTCCTGTGCACACCGATGGCGAGCGAGCCTCTCCGTTGCTGGGGATTATCGGGCCTTTGTTGTTTTTTGCCGGCGCAGTTTCTCAAGACGACCAATCAGTGCAATCGGAGTCACGAGAGTTACTCAAATCTCTTTCCTTGAAAACTCTTCTCGTCAAATTGGCCTTCACCCCCTAAGTTCCGGCAGTTTTTTCCCCGTTTCTATTTTTGTTTTTTACTTTGCCTGCTTTTCCGTACTCGGCCGCGTTGTGGGATCTGCGGACGCGATGCGCCTTGTGCATTCAAATTACCGTGAAGCCATCACCCCTCGCTATACGGCGACTCGATATACGGGATTTCTAAACGCGGACAACTTTTCTGCGAACGTGTGTCTGCTCCGCATATCCAGTGGATGTCCGTGTCTATTATTGATTGTGATTAGCGTTAGGGCGCAGCATGCATTCGATCGGTACACGGTGAGGTGTCTTCATAACGTGCCCGTGTTTTAAAACTCAGGCCACGTGTTGTCAATGAAGTCCCTCACCTTCCGTGTGTGTGGCTCAAGCCGCGCGATGCACAGAACTCCACTCACCTCGCCCAATGCACGTTGCATGCACACGTTGGCCCGACTCAACGTGTGCGAGCGACGTTTACGCATTTGCAAAAAGTCGACTTTGTGGAGAGGACCACACGTCCCAGTGCCATGTCCTTGATCTCCTGTGAAACAAAGGCTACGTCTCTACACACGCACACACACTCTCGCAAATGTTTGTTGAACTTCTTGCACACCGCACGTAGCCAACCGTGCTAATCGGAAGGCCCATCCGTGTGTTTAATTAATTCGGTTTTGCTTGGGATTTTTTATCGAACTCTGGGACCAGATTTTTGCCATGGTGTTGGTGTTGGTCAGGATGAATGTGCTTGCTGACACAAACTCATCCGTGTTGTGGTGCAGCCCGCGTTTTCGCGGTCGTGCCGCATGGCTAGCTCTCTGATGTCTCGTCGGATTGTACCGCAGGTTTATTTTGGCACGCTGGTCCGACGGTTCAGAGCCCCACGTGCCAGGAGCTTCTTGAGACACTGCCACATAGGCAGGCTCGTGTCTCTTCGGTAAGCCGTCCGAGTCTTGCGACCCCGGCACGTACGGGCTGGAGAGTAAGCCAATGTAGTGTGCGCCCCTTCAACGGAGAAGGGATATCAAAACTGCACGAACTCTCCCTGAAGCCCTCTCGTCTTGGCCAGCAGACCCTCCACATTGGCGATTGGCGACTGAACGTTTTGCTGCCACCGTGCGCAAGAATAGTGTAGTTCCCGAGGAGTCTTGCGGCCCGTGGAGCGAAACGTCGGACGCACATCGGATAAAGATACTGCTTGTAATGTACACACGTAGTTGGTAAGAGGGCCATGTCACTGTGAAGATTGGTCACATATCGTCAACCGCGAGTTCTATTCCCGCTCACGGCCACCACAAGTGACGATTATCTGAGCCGGACATGGGCTTCCCCTTGGTCGACTCAGCCTCAAACGAGCGCTGTGCAAACATCGCCACTCGGACGGGCGTGCACCGAGCTGAACTCCATAGGTGCTTGCTAGCAGCACTTGTCCCACACTCATTTTAAGGCTATACGCGGGAATCGTTGTCTTTATCTTCGTAAGTGTCCTTCAGTTTGACACGTAGGAGGCTGTCGCGACCAATATCATCCGTAATAGAGGCTTTTTGAGTTGATCACGTAAATATATAAACGTGTCGTTATAACCCGCCACCACCCGACACAGCCAACTAGTAAGGGTTGTCACGTTAACAGAACGTGGCCAATTCGTCACTGGTACAGCACTAGTGTATAGTGTAGTGTATAGTAGTGTATAGTGTAGTGTATAGTAGTGTATAGTGTAGTATACTAGTACAGCACACCGGTGTGTTGGAGAGCCAAGCCACAACATTTACAATCCGAGTACGACGTTTCGCCAGTAATTACAACCAGCTTTCGATTTAAAGCTTTCGTGACTGCAGGGATTCATCTTCTTGGTTCTTTCGGTAAAGTCACGTAGAAGGAAAATAATAAAATAATTAAATTTAAACATAATGAAATAATCATCTGTCTACTTGACAGACCTGTTCTCCACCTGAAGACGGCTGCTTGCGTTGTGGCCGAAACGTCGTGAGAATTATTTTATTATGTTTTATTTTTATTATTTTATTATTTTCCTTCTACGTGACTTTACCGAAAGAACCAAGAAGATACAACTAGCTTCATCAGGCGACAGGCCAGGAATAAGTATCATTCGCCCTGCAATCCACAACCGGAGCAAAACGCTGCGGTGTACGGAGCCCGCGGTGAGTTTTTTTTTTATTTGGGGAGAGGGGGATGGTGATGGTGGTGGTGGTGGAGCGTCCCCCCCCCCCCCAAGCCTCGTTCCGCGCGACATCTGTGCACACTGCGCCAGGCGCGCGCGTCGCGCTTGACGGCTCTCGCTCACCGTGGCGTTCACGCGCTCGCGAGTACCCGCTACTGTGAGCGTGTGCTCACCCCCCTACCCTCCTCCCCCATGCATCCATGCCCCATTCAAGCCACCCCCGACAAAGCCAAACACCCCCCCTCCCTCGCTTGTTAATTCCCTTCCTCTCTGCCACCCCCACCCACCACACACACACACACGCACGTCGGCACCACCCACCCATCAAAATCAAACGCAGAATCAAAAGGTCTCGGCGTGGTTTACAATACACAACGAAAAGCCCGCGTGCTTTTTCTTTTAGTTTTTTTGTAAAGAGGTGCCACTGTTCGCGTGTGATCGGTAATTCGCAGTTAACGAACGGGCAAATATAAACTCGGTGAATCCACTGCGTGTGATCCCCCAGCTGCGACGCGCACGTGCAGCGCCAGCGCATCCCGCGTGCGCGCGCGCTCGGCTCGCCCACGTGGGTTTAAAGAGACACCAAAGACAAAGATCCCCCGTATGGCGCCGGCAGACGGTTGGAGCAAGTGCTGTTAGCGAGTAGCACCTTTGAAGCCTGGTACGGCACACGAGGGAGTGGGTGGCCAGCAACCACGCCCGTCACCTCCTTCGTCTCCGCAGTGGCGATGTGTTTAATGCACACCGCACACAGGTACTCATTTGAGACCGAGTCGACCTAGGGGAGGTCCAGGACCGGTTCAGATAATCGTCACCGGCGTTGGCCGTGAGCGGGAATCGAACTCGGGTCGCCGGATTCGTTGCGCAGCGCGCTAACCGCTGCACCACCGCTCCACCATCACGCCCCCCCCCCCCCCCCCAACGAAGTGGGGAGGCTGCCCTCTTATCCTGGTAGTGGGGATTGACAAAAGTGGTTCAGATTCATATCGAGCAGTTTTTATAACTTTGGGTAAAGTTTGCCCGATATACATACATGATTTATCGAGGTGCCATTGTATCGACCAACTTCCACGCGCCCACGGGCGCTTGCACGCGGCTGCGAACAGCTGGATACAAAGAGGGCCACTGCGATTATTCGTGCCCGCCCAAGTGGTGCGGAGGGCAGGGGTGGTGGGTAGTTCACGTGGGAGCGCGTTTGTCTTTGGTGTCAGCGACGCAAATGTTACGCACAGATGTGCCATCATTCACGCCGATCGCCGGCACTCTGTCACGAGTTTCAGCCGGAGAGGTTCATGCACTCCTTGAGCCGACGATACCCCGCAGCACAAATGAGTTCAAGTGAAGATCTGTTTCGTGTTTAACGCGGGCATTGTTGATTCACAGTTCATGTTGGTGACATTGTCGTGTGGATATCATGTAGAGTTGAAGCGTAACCCTCCACCACCAGACAGCGGCAATCACAAAGTTCGTCACGTGGGCGCACCTATGCAAAGCGAACAGAGTTTTTTGTTAATTCTGTCCGACGTTTCGCTGCTCCTCCCGCGGGCGTTCTTGATGTCCTGGTGGGACTGTGGCACAGTGGTGAGTGCCCTGCGCAATTAACCCGGCATCCTGAGTTCGATTACTGGTAATGGCTCACGTAAGTGGCAAGTTTATACCTGAACCGGTCCTGGGCCTCCCTCTTCACCAATCCACGTTGACGAGTTTGGTGAAGTTTCTGGTCAAAACTACCCCGATGACCGGTATGAGGTGGAGGAGGCCTTCATCCAGCAGTGGAGTGACAAAGGAAAGCAATAATTACTTTAAATTACACCATTGAAACCTCATTTGCCAGTAAAAAATATGATAATTGTTTTTTTTACCCTTCTATCTGGCAACAAAACTGACACGTTTGTCTTACAAGGAGTCATGTTTGCATAGACCACAATACCTGCAGTCATAATGCAAAAAAAAACATAACTCTGTATGCACTGTCCTTGAAGTTGATTGGTCCACACCCGAGACAGATTTCCTTAGAGCCTAGTCTCACATGGTGTTGGACCAGATGACGCCAAAAGGTGCACAACTCAAATACAATGTACCATCAGAGTATGAGAGCTCGGGGTAAGCATTTACACCATTGGAACCTCATTTGCCAGTAAAAAATATGATAATTGGTTTTTATTATTATCATATTTTTTACTGGCAAATGAGGTTCCAATGGTGTAAATGCTTCACCCCGAGCTCTCATACTCTGATGGTGTATTGTCTTTGAGTTGTGCGCCTTTTGGCGTCATCTGGTCCAACACCATGTGAGACTAGGCTCTAAGGAAAGCTGTCTCCGGTGTGGACCAATCAATTTCAAGGACAATGCATATATTATCAGAGTTGTGTTTTTTGTTTGCATTTTGACTGCAGGTATTGTTGTCTATGCAAACATGACTCCTTGTAAAAAAAGGTGTCAGTTTTGTTGCCAGATAGAAGGGTTAGAAACCAATTATCATACTTTAAATGACTCCTAGTCTTCCTCTTACGTGAAGTTCCATAAGTCTGGCGGTGCAGATGTTCTTATACGCAGGTCAACGCGACATAATTCATGAAAACTTTTGGTGGTTATCACCCCAAATATCACCAATCAAAGTCAGAGACACTTACGCATCATGTTATCTTACCACCACTAAAGTCTGGGTGCTTATATGTGGGGGAAACTGTAGCGTGTACACATGTTGAGCGTTTTTCGCACCGTACGTAGATAATCGAAGTACAGTGGTTAGCACACTCCGTCACAAACCCGGCCACCCGAGTTCGATTCCCGATCACGACCAATAACAGTGACAATTATCTTGATTTGAAGCTTTCGTGACTGTAGGAATCCATACTCTTTGGTTCTTTCGGTAAAGTCACGTAGGTAGAAAAATATATATATATAATAATATATTACGACGTTTCGATCGCAACACAAGCGGTCGTCCTCAGGTGCAAACAAATAATCCAGCAGTGGAACTGCTGAAACGTCGTGATATATATTTAGATTTGATTATTTTTCTAGCTACGTGACTTTACCGAAAGAACCAAAGAGTAGTGACAATTATCTTGATCGGGTTCCGGGGCCTATGTGCCGTGCCGACCTTCACTGGTGCTCGCTAACAACAGCATTTGCCCCAACAGGCTGCTAAAGCTATAGTGGAGATGTTGGTCTTGTTTGTTTTAGGGGAGCGGTAGTGTAGCAGTTATCGCGCGACCAGTAACGATTTTCTTGTTTCTTACCGGTCTTGACCCTCCCCTAGGTCGTCCCAGGCTTCAAAAAAATTAGTGCCGGTGCGGTGTGTGAACATCAACAGTGGGGAGACAAATTCGGCCGCGCGTGGTGTGGGCCACGCAAACCGCTTTGTGTGCTCGCTAACAGCACTTGCCAAAGCAGTCTGTTAATTAAAAAAAAGCCTACACGGGGGATCTTTGTCTTTGCGTCTATGCCTCGTCCTCTTCATTTTCTTAAAAATATGTGTTACTCTTTCTTTAACCCCTCCCCCCACCCTCTTTCTCTATTTAAGGCATCGACACAGAGGGCATCGACACAAAGGGTTTCTGTGTGTCTATGTTGTGTGTCTCTATCTGTGTGTCTCTGTGTTGTATCTCTCTGTGTGTCTCTCTCTCTGTGTCTCTGTGTTGTCTCTCTCTCTCTGTGCGTCTGTGTTGTGTGTTTCTCTCTCTGTGTGTCTCTGTGTTGTCTCTCTCTCTGTGTCTATGTTGTGTGTCTCTCTCTGTGTGTCTCTGTATTGTCTCTGTGTTGTCTCTATCTCTGTGTGTCTATGTTGTGTGTCTCTCTCTGTGTGTCTCTGTGTTGTCTCTCTCTGTGTGTCAATGTTGTGTGTCTCTCTCTGTGTGTTTTTGTGTTGTCTCTCTCTGCTTGTGTGTCTGTGTGTCTCCGTGTCTGTGTTTTGTCTCTCTCTCAAATTTAGTTCTACCTGATGACGACTGCTTGTGTTGCAATCGAAACGTCGAACTATATTATTTAATTTATTTTCTTTCTACGACTTTACCGAAAGAACCAAATATATATAATTGTTTTTCCGTAATTTCAATGCATAGTGTACAGACTTTCGCAACAATGCAGTAGTATTCATAATAAATGTGTCGTAGCCCTCCACCACCCGACACGGTCAATCAGCAAAAAAAGTGTCACGTTGACAAAAGACAAATAGTTCACTACTTTAGCCCACCGGTGTGTTGAAGAGTGAAACCACAACATTTACAGCTTTTGAGTACGACGTTTCGCTGGTAATTACATCCAGCATCATCGAGCAATTCGCCAGAATATGATTGATGTTTGGGTCAGATCTCGTCAGTAAAATGTGTGTCGTACACCCTGCTCCACCAGACGAAGCCAGATCGCTAGTTCTCCAACACACTGGCGTGCTGAAGCAGCGATACATCGACAACTTTATGAATTGGCTGTGTTCGGGTGGAGGAGGGTTTACGACACACATTTTACTTACGAGACCTGACCCAAAATCAATTATGAATCCGTGTGCAGCCTTTATTACGCACCGGTTCATTGTTTGAGTGTTCACTTTGCGTCGTCTTTATTTGAATGCAGTGAATGCGATTCTTGCTAACGGCCTCAATGGTTTGCAACACACGCGCACGCAAGCGTGGTTGTGTGTTTTTGGTTATGTGAACTTCGCGCGAGACACAGGTGGTGGTGGTTGTGGTGGTGGTGGCGATGATCACGACGCGTCGCTCTTGTCTCTGTTCGTGTGTCCTCCCACGTGCTCCTGTCGACTTCAGTCTCTCATCTCTTGACGTCTCTCCGCGTGTCACTGCATTTCTCCATACGCCACTCTCCCCCTCTCTCTCTCTCTGTGTGTCATATATCCCACAACATCTCTCTAACTTTCTCTAGCTATGTTACTGACTCATCTTTGTGTGTCTCTCTGTATTTATGCCCGCATCTGTCTTTGTCTCTCCGTATTTCTGCACCGCCCCCCCACTCATGTCTCTCTCTCTCTCTCATTTTACATCTCTCCGCATAAACTTTCTCCAAGTTCGTCGATCTGTCAGTGGGTCCTGTCTCTTCGCGCATCCTCCCTGCATCTCAAAATACACACACACACATCTCTGTCTCTCTCTCACTACACACACACATCTCTGTGTCTCTCTCACTCTCTCACTACACACACACACGTCTCTGTGTCTCACCCTCTCACTCTGCTACCTTCTGCCACTCGTCGTTTTGCCATCCCTCTGTCCGTCTACATCGGTGTTCTTCACGCATTTTCAGAGATGTGGGGGGTGGTCGGGGGGATGGGGCACTTTCGCCGATAAGACATCGTCAGTGTGTGCGCGTCGCCACACGTTTGCAACCATCGGGGTTTGACAGCACGATGATGATGATCATGGGGGGGTATTTTCACTTTTCGCCTTTTGTCGGGGGGGGGGGGGGGCGAACGTCAGGGGCCGCACTAAACTCCACCACGTGGCCCGCGGGCAATGAAGAACACTGCTCTTCATCATCTCTCGTCGTCCTCTACCTGCACCCCCCCCCCCCCCCCCCACAGGCGCTTCGGCCCCAAGTGCGCGGGCTGCTCCCAGGGCATCTCGCCCAGCGAGTTGGTGCGCAGGGCACGCGAGCGCGTCTACCACGTGGCGTGCATGACGTGCGCGCTCTGCGGCAAGCAGCTGCGCACCGGCGAGGAGCTCTACATCCTGCCCGGGGGGGCATTCCTCTGCAAGGAGGACTACCTCGCCTCCGGGCCCCCCCTCGACCCCGCAGCCGCAGCAGCCGCAGCAGCAGCAGCAGCCGCCCACGGCTCGGCCAGCAGCAGCGGCGGAAGCCCCTCGGACGCGGTGCCCCTCCGAGACGCCGGAGTCAGATCGGGTGAGTCGATTCGATTGGCTCCAAAGCAGTGGCGGGGTGATTATCCCAGGAGCAAGAGTAGCTACTTATGTAGTAGCCAATCGCCCCCCCCCCCCCCCCGCGCTAAACGCTTTCAAGCTATCGATTATGGTTCGGTGATTCTGCACTTGCTCTATTACTATAGTACTATACTGCCTTCAACTTGTATGAAGGACTGGGTGTTTAAGGTTATCGATTTGTCGTATTATCTGGCTGTATAGAGAATGAAGAAATACAATTACTTTACTATGCAAGTGAAAAAAATGTGTTTTAATATTTACGTGTTTTTTTTTTTATTTAGGGCCCCTTTATAACATATCCTACAGGCCCCGCACTAGCTTAATCCGGCACTGATACCACCACTCCCCACCCCTTCTTCCAACCCCCCCCCCCCCATGCCTCCCTCCCCTCCACCAAACCCTCTCATCCTCTCTCCCCCCCACCAACCCCTCTCATCCCCTCCACCAACCCCTCTCATCCCCTCTCCCCACCACCAACCCCTCTCATCCCCTCTCCCAACCCCTCTCATCCCCTCTCCCCACCACCAACCCCTCTCATCCCCTCCACCAACCCCTCTCATCCCCTCTCCCCACCACCAATCCCTCTCATCCCCTCTCCCAACCCCTCTCATCCCCTCTCCCCTCCACCAACCCCTCTCATCCCCTCTCCCAACCCCTCTCATCCCCTCTCATCCCCTCCACCAACCCCTCTCATCCCCTCTCCCCACCACCAACCCCTCTCATCCCCTCCACCAACCCCTCTCATCCCCTCTCCCCACCACCAACCCCTCTCATCCCCTCTCCCCTCCACCAACCCCTCTCATCCCCTCTCCCCACCACCAACCCCTCTCATCCCCTCTCTCCACCCTTCCATCCTCCCACACCCCCCTCCTCAACGCCCCTCCACCAACCCTCCTCCACCGACCGTCCATGCACGTGCGCTGTTGGGTGTCGCCGTCTGTGTTTACGCGTTTACTTTCTTCTTCTTGTTGTTGTTGGTCGGGCGTGGTTGCTGGGCAACCCGTCATCCTCTCGTGTGCCGTGCCGGACTTCAGAGGTGCTGCTTGCTAACAGAACCTGGACCGACAGTCCCGTTAAGGCTACACGGGGGATCTTTGTCTTCTCGTTTCATTGTAGTGTAGCGGTTAGCGCTACGAACCCAGCGACTCGAGTTCGATCCCCGCTCGCGGCCAACACCGGTGACGATTTCATGAACCGGTACTGGGTCTCCCCTAGGTCGACTCAGCCTTAAACGAGTACCATGGTGCGGTGTGTAAGCATCAGCAGTGTGGAGACAAAGGCGGCCGGGCGTGGTGCTGGCTACCCCACCCCCTCGTGTGCTCGCTTTTGCAAAATCAGGTTCACATCTGGCCAAATAGTTGGGATCTGCACGGCGAATTGTCGAGACGTGTGCACGTGCGCAGTTGCGAACTGCGACTGGCTGTTATCATCATCCCGAGTGCACGGTTCAATGGCTTTGTTGCGCAAATACTCTCGCTCAGATGTGGACAAGGCAGTTGCGGGCAACTATGAAGTTGCGCGAGTTTGAGAGCGATAGGTTGCGCAACTGATCGCTCGGTGGGGAGCGGTGGCGCACTTGTTAGCGCACTGCGCTACAACCCCCCCGCCACGTGGCACCTGAGTTCGATTCTCGCTCGCGGTCAACACGAGTGGTCATTATCTGAATCGGTCACGGGGGTACCCCCGAGGTGAAACTCAGCATTAAAGGGGTACTTGCTGACGGTGTTAAAACCCGTCTCGGTATCACTACTCGCGAGACAAACTCTGTTAGTGAAAGTTATACAGATCAGGTGCTCGCACCGACGACTGTAAGTTTCTTTAAATAACAGCGCCAACGAGTGCTTCTTTTTAATTATTATCATCCAGAGACACGTGCTCAAGCGAATTGCCTGACGTCAACAAAGCCGATGGGCCTCCGACCGCAGTCTATGCACTGCGCGCACGTGGCGACGTTTTTTTATTTCACACGAAACGGTTTCAATTTAGGTGTGTGCAATTGTCATGCTTGCTCCGAGTGTATACCGCCGTACGGATACTGCTGTGCTGCTGAGTTTCGTAGATGTCGGTGCAGGAGTTTTTGTATAGTTCTTGATGACACACGAAGTGATCTCAGACAGGCGGTGACTATAGTTCAATATTTCCCGAGGCCGTAGTAAAATCGAGCCTGGCGGATTTATTGTGAACACATGCAGCGAGGCATTTGTGGCATTGTTTTGCATAAGAACAATATATACATCTGTTCCACACCACATATTTCAATGTAATATACTGTATGTAAACACTTTTACTCGATAATCTCTGACTGGTAACATTCGGTAAACTTTAAAACTGTGCTTCCGATGTGTTCTATGTACGCTACGTGCAAATAGAATCATTGCCGGTATATATATAATAAAAAAACATTCGAAAATAAACGTCAGTGCACGTTGCAAGAACACACGTAGATTGAACAAACTCCACGTGTGCTCTTGCAAATGCATATTTACAAATATTTGATTAAATTCTCATTTCTATCGATGTACAAGTTCGCATCGTCATACGCACTTTATAAGGGTAGCGGGTCTCCCTTGACACAGATTCACCTGTTGGTCCCCTCTGGGTCTCTCATCTGGTTATTTGTCTCGGCTAAGGTGAAGTATGGTCAAAGCCTTCATCCAGCAGTGGATTGTCAAAGGGCTGCACGTGGTACCATATCATCATCGTCATCATCGTCATCATCATCGTCATCATCATCGTCATCATCAGCATCGTCATCATCATCGTCATCATCATCATCGTCATCATCATCGTCATCATCATCGTCATCGTCATCATCGTCATCATCATCGTCATCATCATCGTCATCATGATCGTCGTCATCGTCATCATCGTCATCATCGTGATCATCATCATCATCGTCATCATCGTCATCATCGTCATCATCATCGTCATCATCGTCATCGTCATCATCATCGTCATCATCATCGTCATCATCGTGATCATCATCATCATCATCATCGTCATCATCATCATCGTCATCATCGTCATCATCATCATCGTCATCATCGTCATCATCATCATCATCGTCATCATCATCGTCATCATCATCATCATCGAGACCTCCCTCGTCCCTCTCACAACATTCTCAACCCATTTCGTCACTAGCAATGCCCGAAAATGAAAATACCTAATTGACGACGTTTCGGGCAAGGACCCGTCCTCACAACAGCTCGCGACTGCGATTAACCGCCCCGGGTTCAATCTCGGTCTTTTCTAACTAAAGCAGAGCCAGCGCATCGTGGCATTTCGCCGCGTATCCGTGTCCGTTCCCCTGCGCGATGGCTTCGGGCAGTGGTTCCCAGCATCTCAATTCCTGGAGACCCATCACGCTACGCATTCTTTATGATTACCACCACCCTCCCCCGGTCATTTTCAAATTAAACAACGTTATCTGGTCATGCTGCTGCTGCTGCGTTGGCAGTGGTGCACAAGCACAACTAACAGCAGCAACAAAATTCGTTAATGACACCGTGGCCCTTAAAAGGAAAATCGTGTATTATGCGACGTTTTCAGCAACGGCGAACCCAATAATTGGTGGATAACTTTATTAATATAGAGTGGACCGCAGAGCTTGGAGGGGGGCATTTGGTGCCGGCTCACCGCTTGGCTGCCTTCCCGCTTGTGGCTGCCACCTCCTCGTGTCTCCGAGTCCGTTCTGTCTCTTCGGAAGGGAGCCTACGTGATGCGACGTGTGGCAAGTTGGGATTATCATTATTATTACGGTATTTGTATTGAGCCAGACGTGCCGTTTAGGGTCTCTATCACGGCTGGGGTTTGGGACAGTCGAAGAGAAAGCCGTTTGAAAAAATTGTGATAAAACCTCCAAACGTTCTTGTACCCTACACACGTGCGTGTGGATAGAATCTTATCCTCAGGGGTATACAGATTCGATGAATTTCCACCAAGCAAAGCTGTGAATCGATGTAAATATCGGTTATTTTAGATATTTTATGTTGCCGGCGTCTGGTTTGGATCGCTTATCGATTGTTTCATTTGCTCTGTGAGTCTTGTTTAAATCCTTTATATTAAGTTCGCGTGCTTGCTTGCTTGCTTGCTTAGGACCGTGCAAATCTTTCCGTCGTTTTTAACCCACTTCCCGTGATCCAATCGAGCTGACATTTTCGACACAGACTCGTTGTGCCAGACAATTATTGTTCGTGAAAAAAAATTCCCAAAATTTTACACTTTTTAGGCAAAACAAAATTATTTTACATATATTCAAATAGAACGCATTCATAGCTTTGGCTGAACATCACAGTGCAAGAGCCCAGAGCGTAACCCCTCCACAGGCCGTGGTGGAGTAGCGCAGTTAGTAGCGCCCTCGCTTCCCATGCCAAAGGTCGCGGGATCGATCCCCGCGTCCTCCACAGGCGAATATATTTTTAAATCCTTTATATTAAGTTCGCTTGCTTGCTTAGGACCGTGCAAATCTTTCGCTCGTTTTTTAACCCACTTCCCGTGATCCAATCGAGCTGACATTTTCCACACAGACTCGTTGTGTGTGACAATTAATTTTCGTGAAATTTTTTTTCCAAAATTTTACACTGTTTAGGGAAAACTAATTAAATATTTAATTACCAATTGCTTAATACTGGCAGACAATCATCTGACCCATAGATTGCAGCCATCTCAAGCCAGAGGACGAGAGAAATCTAGCCGCCACGCATATAAAGGATTTAGAGTGAAAAACTTTGTTTTTACGGGTTTACTTTATGTAAGATTGAGTTCGCTCAATTTAAAGTCTTAAAGTCTTAAAGTCACTTTATTGTCAAGTGTGTTACATGCATGACATACAACACAGATGAAATTACAGTCCTCTCTCTTGGTCCCACGGTGCAACCAAGCAATTAAAAAAATAATCACAATTAACAGACATAAATAAACAATAAACAATCGGCGATCAACACAAGATAAATAATAAAAAATGTAATAGACTTAAAATAAACAACAGTCAAGAATTTTTAAAATGTAAAATATTATTTAAAAAAAGTATTTAAAGAAATAAGATATTTAAACCAGTGTGATAGTGCGATGTAGTGCAATGTGCAGTCCAGAGATCAGGATGTACGAGTGAATGTGTGTGTGGGGGTTCGGGTCAGGGGGCAAAGGGGGGTGGGTGGGCAGAGAGGGGGGAGTGATGGTAGAGCAGGGAGGGAGTTGAGTCTCCTGACAGCCTGGTGAAAGAAACTGTCTTTGAGCCTGGTGGTCCTTGCTGGAAGACTCCGCAGTCTCCTCCCTGACGGCAGCAGGCTGAAGAGGCTGTGAGATGGGTGGGTGGGATCACCTGCAATCTTGATTGCTTTGCTGGTGATGCGGGTGTTATAAATGTCCAGTAGAGGCGGGAGAGAGACACCAATGATCCTCTCAGCTGCTCTCACTATGCGCTGTAGAGTCTTGCGGCAGGACACGGTGCAGGTGCCGTACCACACGGTGATGCAGCTCGTCAAGATGCTCTCAACAGTGCCTCTGTAGAAGGTGTGCATGATGGGGGGCGGGGCTCCTGCTCTTCTCAGTTTGCGGAGAAAATACAGGCGCTGTTGGGCTTTTTTGGCCAGTGATGCAGTGTTGTGGCTCCACGACAGGTCTTCAGAGATGTGCACACCCAGGAACTTGGTGCATCTCACCCTCTCCACTGCAGCACCGTTGATGGTTAGTGGAGTATGCTGGGTGTGCACTCTCCTGAAGTCCACGACAATCTCCTTCGTCTTCTCAACATTCAGGTGGAGATTGTTGTCCTTGCACCACATGGCCAGCCTGCTCACCTCACTCCTGTAGTTTGTCTCATCACCGTTTTTGATGGCACCCACCACAGTTGTGTCATCCGCAAACTTAATGAAGAGGTTGGAGCTGAATGATGGTGTGCAGTCGTGGGTCAGCAAAGTGAAGAGGAGGGGACTCAGCACACATCCTTGGGGGACCCCTGTGTTCAGTGTGATGGTGCTAGAGGTGTTGCTGCCAACTCGAACTGCCTGTGGTCTCCCTATCAGGAAGTCCAATAGCCAGTTGCACAGGGAGGTGTTGAGCCCCAGGTGGTCTAGTTTGTGGATGAGCTGCTGGGGAATGATTGTGTTGAATGCTGAGCTAAAGTCGATGAACAGCATTCTGACGTAGGAGTCTTTAGTCTCCAGATGGGTGAGAGCTGAGTGGAGGGTAGCGGCGATGGCGTCATCGGTTGAGCGGTTAGACCGATACGCAAACTGGAAAGGGTCCAGGGCGTGGGGAAGGACAGACTTGATGTGTTGTAGGACTAGCCGCTCGAAGCACTTCATAAGGATGGGAGTGAGTGCGACCGGGCGGTAGTCATTGTGGCAGGAGGGAGATTACTTCTTCGGGACCGGGATGATGGTGGTAGCTTTGAGGCACGTGGGTACAACAGCCTGTCTCAGCGAGGTGTTAAAGATGTCGGTGAAGACATCTGTGAGCTCCTCCGCACAGTCTCTCAGGACACGACCCGGAATGTTGTCAGGGCCCTGGGCTTTCCTTGGGTTCGTCCTTCTGAGGGATCTCCTCACGCTATCTGGGGATAGCGTCAGCACCTGATCACCGGGAGGTGGTGGAGTCTTCTGTGCTGGGGTGCTGTTGTCTGCCTCAAAGCGAGCGAAGAAGTCCTTCAGCTGGTTCAGCAGAGAGATGGAGCTGTCACAGGTCTGCGGAGAGGGTTTATAGTCCGTGATGGTCTGCATCCCTCGCCACAGGTTCCTGGTGTCTCTGCTGTCATTGAAGCGGTCGGCGATCCTCCTGGAGTACTGCCTCTTGGCCAATCTGATGCCTCGCGACAGGTTGGCCCTGGCTGTCTTCAGGCCCATCTCCTCGCCAGCTTTGAAGGCGGCGTTCCGAGCCCTCAGGAGCCTGTGGACTTCCCCTGTCAGCCATGGCTTCTGGTTGGCCCGAATGGAGATGGTTCTGGTGACCGTGACATCCTCCATACACTTCCTCATGTAGGAAGTGACGGTCTCCGTGTACTCCTGGAGGTCTACGGTGTTGTTGTAGGTGGCTGCCTTTCTGAACATGTTCCAGTCGGTGGTGGAGAAGCAGTCCTGGAGTGCCTCTGAAGACCCCTCAGGCCACACGCATATCCGCTTTATAACTGGTTTGGTGACTTTAACCAGCGGCCTGTACGCTGACGTTAGCAGAACAGTGGTGTGATCTGAGGTCCCAAGGTGGGGGAGGGGACGGGCTTTGTAGGCACCTTTGTGTGTAGTGTCGACATTGTCCAGGATATTGTTTCCTCGTGTGGGAAAGTTGATGTGTCCCTGGAGTTGTGGAAACACGATCTTGGGGTTGGCATGGTTGAAATCCCCAGCCAGAATGAGGAAGGCATCTGGGTGGGCTGTCTGCTGGTCACCGATGTGCTGAGGGAGTTCATACAGTGCCTCGTTCCTGTTGTTTTCGGAGCCAGGGGGGATGTATAGTGCCACCAGCAATATGGCACTAAATTCCCTCGGCAGGTAGAATGGCCGGCATTTAATTACCATAAACTCCACCGATGATGAGCAGTGTTGGCAGACCACAACAGCGTCGCGGCACCAGGCATCGGTGATGTAAACACAGAGTCCCCCGCCGCGAGTCTTCCCCCCCTCGACGAGCGCTCTGTCCGCCCGGTAACATGTTAGCCCAGCTAGCTGAATGGCATGGTCCGGGACGCTGTCGTTAAGCCATGTCACCACTCTCCCTCCCTCACCACTCTCCCTCCCTCAGCACTCTCCCTCCCTCACCGCTCTCCCTCCCTCACCGCTCTCCCTCCCTCACCACTCTCCCTCCCTCACCACTCTCCCTCCCTCACCACTCTCCCTCCCTCAGCACTCTCCCTCCCTCACCTCTCCTCCCTCACCGCTCTCCCTCCTCCCTCTCCTCCCTCACCGCTCTCCCTCCTTCACCGCTCTCCTCCCTCACCTCACCACTCTCCCTCCCTCACCACTCTCCCTCCCTCACCACTCTCCCTCCCTCACCACTCTCCCTCCCTCAGCACTCTCCCTCCCTCACCACTCTCCCTCCCTCACCACTCTCCCTCCCTCACCACTCTCCCTCCCTCACCACTCTCCCTCCCTCACCACTGACGCCCAGCCGCCTTTGTCTCCCCAGTGGCGATGTTAATAGGCCACACCAGTTACTCGTTTGAGGCTGAGTCGACCTAGGGGAGGTTCAAATAATCGTCAGCGGTGGTGGCCGTGAGCGGGAATCGAACTGGGTTCGCCGGGTTGGTAGCGCAGCGTAGCGTTAACCACTACACCCACCGCTCCTCACACACCACACACGCACAGACACACACACAGACACACACATAGACACACGCAGACACACACACACACAGACACACAGACACACACAGACAGACACACACACACACAGACACACAGACAGCACGCTAACCACAACACTACCGCTCCCCACACACCACACACGCACACACACAGACACACACACACAGACACACAGACACAGACAGCACGCTAAGCACTACACTACCGTTCCCCCTACACAACACACGCGCGCGCGTCCATAGGTACACATACACGCGCTTGCTGCAGACAGACGACTGTCAGTGTGCGTAGGGCAGTAAACGACGGAAAATATAAAGCGGCAATGCTGCGCGAGGAACGCCTTAGACCTGCAACACATTTGTGTAATGCGAGCGTAAACACACAAACACACACATACATACACACATACACACACATACACACATACATACACACAGACATACACATACACACAATCACACACATACAAACACACAAACACATACACAATACACACACACATACATGCATACACACAGACAGACACATAAGACACATACATACACACACATACATACACAGAAACACATAAACACACATACATAGACACACACATACATACACACAAACACATCCACACACGTACATACACACATACATACAGACACGCAGACATACACATAAACACATACAAAAAAACGCACATACATACACACACATGCATACACACAAAACATACAGACACATACATAGACACATACATACAGACACGCAGACATACACATAAACACATACAAAAAAACGCACATACATACACACACATACATACACACAAAACATACAGACACATACATACACACATACATACAGACACACAGACATACACATAAACACATACACACATAGTCATGATCCGGCTTTGCCCGGGACTTGTATCCACCACGCCCGGCCGCCTTTGTCTCCCCAGTGGCGATGTTAATACGCCACACCAGTTACTCGTTTTGAGGCTGAGTCCCTCCCTCGCCACTCTCCCTCCCTCGCCACTCTGCCTCCCTCGCCACTCTGTAGAGGACGTGAAATTTGTATGAATTTACCTCAGAGTGGCGTGTTGGGTGTCGAGGCCTAGCACCGTGCAGAGCCTCCCGCCTTGCCTGATTTTCCCACCCGGCGAACGCTGGGTACGGGTGCCGGTCCCCCCCCCCCCCCCCCCCCGGCGCTATTAAAAATGGCGTCCACCCCGCGGCGAAAAGTTGCTACTCGTTGCCAGGGGCAACCGCCGTCCAATGAAAGCGGCGAAGGCGTTGCTAGCCGTTGCCAGGGGCAACCGCCGTCCAATGAAAGTGCGTATGGTCCGAAATCCACACACACATACACAGACAGACAGACATGCACGATTTTATATATATAGATCAGCGATCTAAACCCAAAAACGTTGATTATGAATAATATTGGTCGCGAAAGCCTACGTGTTAAATTTGTGACGATGTGTGACAAGGGGGGGGGGGGGGGGGGAGTTGAGAAATATGACGTCACATCAAAATGCGCAACTTTAAATAAATATAGGCAACACGTTCTACTTAATTAAATAGACTTTCTATTAAATGGTTTCTTCGACAACATCAGAGTGCAGCGGCACATTCAATATGCACTACAATGACAGTAGTTTAAAGCGATTTGAAGCATGTTTTATTTGGGAGGGGGGGGGGGCAGAGCTTTGTGATGTCATATTTGAGGGAGGGGTCTCACTTTTTGTGACGCCGCGTGACGAAGGGGGGGGGCGGGTCAAAATCGTCAAAATCGCGTGACCTCATTTATGGACGGCCCCTAACCCGTATACAATAATATGTCGACTATAACTGGGTTATTTTAGTTACGCCGTGTATTGGGCTTAGAGGAAGACAGTCTAACAGTGACAGTATTGATACAGACAAATATTGAAAGGTAAAATACTCACAATGAAGTTACTGTCATGCTGACCCATCGGTCTAGGATTTTACTCAAAGAGGTTGGATGGCGCAGCGTTATGTTCCGTTGATAAGATCGCCAGATGCGTTTCATCGGCCTTGGTCCATGGTAGACCTGCAGGCATTTTTGTTGAATAATGTATCTTAACATTTGCCTACTTCTTCTTGGTTCTTTCGGTAAAGTCACGTAGAAAGGAAACAATAAAATAATTAAAATAAAACATAATAAAATCATTCTCACGACAGACCTGTTCTTCAGGTGAAGAACAGGTCTGTCGGAAAGACAGCGTTTGACAGCGTCTGTCTTTCCGACAGACCTGTTCTTCACCTGAGGACGGCTGCTTGCGTTGTGGCCGAAACGTCGTGAGAATTATTTTATTATGTTTTATTTATTTTATTATTTCCCTTCTACGTGACTTTACCGAAAGAACCAAGAAGATGAATCCCTGCAGTCACGAAAGCTTTAAATCGAAATTTGCCTACTTGTTTATCTGTTGATTCGGGAGGCCCCACCCTCCACTTGTGGCCGACTGGGCCTCCGAGTGCGTCGCATGACGCCGCCACACACATCCCCACCCAATCGTTGCGCCCATGATGATTACAATTGATTGAAACGCGTGGCTGCACGCGGGCACACATCAACGGGTTTTGCGCGGTCGCAAGCGGCAATTTAACTGCGTTGGGGCCACGAGTCGTCCCCCCCACTGACTTCGCGTCAATACCCGCAAAAAAACCAGGAGCGGTGATTGCAGACTGCACACGCCATACTCTTAGTTTTTTCGGTAAAGTCACGTAGGTAAAAAAATAAAATAAAAATAAATAAAAAGCACGACGTTTCGGAGGCAACACAAGTCTCCGTCATCAGGTGGGACTGTCACAGCCAGATTTGCTGCATCAAGTGAGGCCTCACTTGATACTATACTTTTATTTTTATTAATTTTAATTTCTTTTTTTTTTACCTACGTGACTTTACCGAAAAAACTAAGAGTATGAATCCTTGCAGTCACGAAAGCTTCAAATCTAGAATGCACACGCCACTTCGTGTGGGCACGGGGAGGCAAAAAAAATTAACCCGTAAAAACAAAGTTTTTCACTATAAATCCTTCATATGCGTGGCGGCTAGAGTCCTCTCGTCCTCTGGCTTGAGATGGCTGCCACCTATGGGTCAGATGATTGCCTGCCACCATTAAGCAATTGGTAATTAAATATAAAAACAATTCCTAAGTGTAAAGTTATGGAAAACATTTTCACGAAAAAAAATTGTCACGCACAACGAGTCTGTGTGCAAAATGTCAGCTCGATTGGATCACGGGAAGTGGGTTAAAAAACGACCGAAAGATTTGCACGGTCCTAAGCAAGCAAGCAAGTGAACTTAATATAAAGGATTTAAAAAGGCCTTCTCGTCGTCGTGAATCGATAGGTGTGCGAACGCGAGTTTGCGGCAAAAACAAATCCCGTTATAATTGTTTCTCTGTACTCGCTTCGTCCGTTGCGCAAGTCGGCTTCGTGTTACTCGACGCGATGTTTATGTTGTTGGCCAGAGAAGTGTCGCCCAACACTCCACCGCTCAGGAAACACGCCTTTTAATACCTACATTGAAAAAACTAATTTCTATAGATTTGAAGCTTTCGCGACTGCATGATTTCCATACTCTTTTCGGTAAAGTCACGTAGGTAGAAAATTAATAGATCACGACGTTTCGATCGCATTACAGGGGACCGTCTTCAGGTGAGAGAGAAAACTACTCTCTCACCTGAAGCTACTCTCTCAAGAACCAAAGAGTATAATTTCAATAGAACTGCTTTTTTGTGTTTAGTTTGTTGCCTCTGCCCCGCACCTCCGATTAGCACGGTTGGCTACGTACGGTGCGAAAGAAGTTCAACATACATACATTAGGAGCTTGCCAACTGCACATAACACGTGAGAAATAATTTGGGTGGGATTTAGCAAACAGTAATTGTGTTCGAGACGCACTTCAAACGGTGGCAATGCACACGTCAAAGCACACGACAGATGTGGAGTATTATGACGCAGCTGTTAGCACGCTGTGTTACGAACCTGACAACGCCTAAGTTCGATTCCTGGTCATGGCCAACATCGGTGGCAAGTGGTATCTGAAGCGGTCCTGTGCACCAGCTCGCCCCTCCTTGCTCACCAAACTTCGCCGACCAGCTTGGCGAATTTCGGTCAAACAACCCATGCGAACGGCAATGGCGTCGGTAGGCCTTCATCGTGCAGTGGATCGAAAATGGCTGTTATTATTATTATGATTATGAATGTAATATTATTAACACGTCGGTTAGACGCAGCGGTCCACAACCTTCTTGGCACCAGGGAGTGGTTTCGTGGAAGACAATTTTTTCACGGACCGGGAGGGGGGGGGAGTCATCATTGGGTCTTTCCACCTTTTCAAAGAAGCTCTCCAGCGACGTTTGTTTTTTACTCATTTTGGCTCCTTGGGGGTTAGCAGCTTGTGGGCTTACCACAACTGTGACTGAGACGAGTGCGCAGTGCGGGAAAGAGGCGCGGACGGAAGTGGTAAATAATAAAATAATGGACGCGGGTCACACGTGGACTCACCGCTCTCACCTCCTGCTCCTGTGCGGCCCGGTTCCTAACAGGCCACGGACCCGTACCGGTCAGCAGCCTGGGGTTTGGAGACCCCTGGGTTAGAGGGCTGCATGTTCCACAAACGCAACGCCACGACAGAGACATAGAGAGAGAGAGCTTGCCAGTTCATTCTTCTAGGCCTTGACGCGCACATCACCAGAACGCCCGCTGAAACGGCGCCCATGTTCTTCGTGCGTGTACGTCCGCCGAGCAAAATGGAGTAACGGATTTACA
Source organism: Lethenteron reissneri (assembly GCF_015708825.2). Lineage (NCBI taxonomy): Eukaryota > Metazoa > Chordata > Hyperoartia > Petromyzontiformes > Petromyzontidae > Lethenteron > Lethenteron reissneri. The sequence continues at coordinate 8,944,636 of NC_083805.1, forward strand.
GTGAGGGAAAAAAGTATTTGATCCCCTGCTGATTTTGTACGTTTGCCCACTGACAAAGAAATGATCAGTCTATAATTTTAATGGTAGGTTTATTTGAACAGTGAGAGACAGAATAACAACAAACAAATCCAGAAAAACGCATGTCAAAAATGTTATAAATTGATTTGCATTTTAATAAGGGAAATAAGTATTTGACCCCTCTGCAAAACATGACTTAGTACTTGGTGGCAAAACCCTTGCTGGATTTACCCATTTACCCCACATACCCCATTTTCATTGATTTTACCCGAAATTAACTCTGTCACTTATGATTGCAAGTTGTTGCGAGTCAGTGACTGCTTTCGTGTTAAAATACGGTGCTGTTTTTTAGAATAGTGTGTTTATAATATCATTTTATTTAGATATCCACATTTATTTTATATTTTTCTTCTACAGTTTTTATTGAAAATGCAATATTTGATATCTCAAAAACCTGATGCCAGATTTGGAATCAGCACCCCAAAATTACATTAAAACGGTTGGAATACCTCATGCCAAAAAAAGTGTGTTGACCAGTGTTATTCATCTACCAACCACTCTGTGCCAACCTGGCACCGATCACTAACCAACCCCCAACCCTCCCCCCCACAACTTTCCCCGCAGTGGCCGCGACGGCGCGCAGCGACGGGAGCCCGACCTCCCCGGAGGGCGCCGCGCGTAGCCCCGACGGCGGCGAAGACGGCGAGCTGTCCAAGGACGCGGCGGGGCCCGGCGGCTCGGACAAGGAGGGCGAGGCCGAGGAGGCGGCGGGCGGTGCCGGCGGCAAGCGCCGGGGGCCCCGCACCACCATCAAGGCCAAGCAGCTGGAGACGCTGCGCGCAGCTTTCGCGGCCACGCCCAAGCCCAGCAGGCACGTGCGCGAGCAGCTGGCCCAGGAGACGGGGCTCAACATGCGCGTCATACAGGTGATCACCCGCCTCCTCCTCTTCTTGTTGTCCATTGGCTGCTGGGTGAGGGCATTGCCCCTCCCCCCCCCCCGCCCCCGCTCCCACTCCGCTGTGCCGGACATGGGGGTTGTTTCATACTCTTAGTTCTTTCGGTAAAGTCACGTAGGTAAAAAATTAAATTAAAATTAATTTTAAAAAATAAAAAATAAAAACAATAAAATCACGACGTTTCGGAGGCAATACAAGCTTCCGTCTTCAGGTGAAACTGTCACAGCAGATTTTTTGCTGTGACAGTTTCACCTGAAGACGGAAGCTTGTGTTGCCTCCGAAACGTCGTGATTATTTTTTATTAATTTTAATTTCATTTTTTACCTACGTGACTTTACCGAAAGAACTAAGAGTATGAATCCTTGCAGTCACGAAAGCTTCAAATCTAGAATTATGGGGGTTGTTTGGCCGTACTTGACCACGCCGGTCAGCGCCGGGGTTGTTTGGCTTGGCTACCGAGGGCTGACTGCGTGGACGGAGAGAGAGAGCGTCACGCCCCGTGCGTGTTCGGACACCTGTGATCTGTAAACCAGCGCTTCAGAGGCGAGGGATTGAGAATCGTGTGTGTCTTCGTGGTTCTTTCGGTAAAGTCACGTAGAATGGAAATAATAAAATAATAAAAATAAAACATAATAAAATACAATTCCCACGACGTTTCGGCCACAACGCAAGCAGCCGTCCTCAGGTGGAGAACAGGTCTGTCGAGAAGACAGAGTCGACAGACCTGTTCTCCACCTGAGGACGGCTGCCTGCGTTGTGGCCGAAACGTCGTGAGAATTGTATTTTATAATGTTTTATTTTTATTATTTTATTATTTTCCTTCTACGTGACTTTACCGAAAGAACCAAGAAGATGAATCCCTGCAGTCACGAAAGCTTTAAATCGAAAAAAATCGTGTGTGTGTGTGGGCATCCCGAACCCCGCCGGGATGCCAGGTTTGCCAGGAGATGGCAGGACAGCCAGTGGGTTCTCAACTTGCCTGTACAATTATTTTCGTTGTGCCCTATTCTGGGTACCCCAGTTTCATCCCACACGTCAAAACACTGCCCCTTAAAGTGGAACTTGTGAAACATGCCAATGCAGGACCCTCCTGAAATAGAGTCATTAAGGCTTGACGAGCCCTTCCTGGTTATATAGATCTTGTTCTTAACTCTGTGTGTCGCAATCGCAAGGAGGGATCTCATAATTACTATAGAGATTGGGGGGGGGGGGGTAGAGACTAGGGCTAGAAATAGTTAAATAAATAAATAAGAAGTCTTCTAGGCCACAATCCTGTGAGCCATGAGCCTTTAATAGATGATCAACTTGCCACTTTTGCCCCACATTGGGTGGAGGTACCACGCCTGGACTGAGAGGTGGCCACAGAACCTGACAGTAAAGCAATGGATGATTGAATCCATCTGTGCGGAAATTTGAATGTATATCCCTTCGTACGAGTGGGGTCTTTTTTCTATCCAGGTGCCTCTTTCCTACCTATTTTCCAATACTCAATGATCGAATTGGTTAAACGTCCAATCGCCTGACCGTCCTGAATTAAAAAAAAATCGGTCTTGAATTTGATTCCTCGCCACCGCTGGCATCAGTTGTGGCGAACGATACCTGAACTAGCCCGGGGCCTCCTCCCCTTCATCAACGCACACTGGTCAGCGCGGTGAAGCATGTTCAACAACCCCCGTGATCGACGCGGCATGGGGAAGCCTTCACCAAGCATTGGATGCAAAGGCCTATACATAATGCGTCGCGGTGGCGAGATGTTAACTACCTCGCCTGGTATGCAGGAGGTCATAGGTTCGATCCCGACCCAGACGCCTGTATATTTGGAGTTTGCACGTTCTCTCCATGGTCGCGTGGACTTTTTCTCCGTGTCCTGCACAGTTTCCCTCCACATTTAAGAACATTCACTCAGAGTGTATTTGGCTGCCATAAATGTCTACGTGATGAGCCACTTAATCGGGCAATCATTTGTGGCCCGGTCGCTGCTGAAAAGAGCTATACAGCTCGGTGGGCCTTACCTGGCAAAGCGGTCAGCATCTTTCAACGATGGCACCTCCTCCTTCCCATCATCCCCCACCGCCTGCCCTCCACCACTGCTCCTGGCCCTGACGCTCGCCCTGACGCTCTTCCTGGCACGTGCCCGCGTGCGATCCGCCTCCCCAGGTTTGGTTCCAGAACCGGCGCTCCAAGGAGCGGCGCATGAAGCAGCTGAGCGCCCTTGGGGGACGGCGGGGGCACGCTCTCTTCCGAGGAGGGGCGCGGAGGGCGAGGCCGCTTGCGGGCCGCCTGGAGGAGGGGGAGGCAGGGGCCCCCTTCGCGTATTACCCCGGTGAGTAACCCCCCTCCCGACCCCCATCGTGGGGCGGCGGTCCCCCGTGTCCTTCGCCAGCGATGGATCAATCAAACTTTCTTTCACGCTTTACTACTTACGAGACGTGTGCAAGTTGCAGGTTGGGTCCCGTTCACAGCTGAATCTCGGAACGCGCGAGCGGCTCGGGATTAGTTTTATTTAGAGAGGCGTAGCGCCGCTGTTTTTAACGACATTGTACTCGCCGCAGAAGGCTGTATTGACACAACGGGGAATTGAACTCAGTGCGTGAACCACAATGCCACCGCTCCACCCACGTGTATCCAGTTAAGGCCAGTACACGGCACAACAACTTTTTACTTCAATTTTATAGTAGTGGTGACGAGTTGTTAACTCCCTCGCCTGGTATGCAAGAGGTCGTTGGTTCGATCCCAACCCTGACAATGCCTGTATATTTGGAGTTTGCATGTTCTCCCCGTGGTCATGTGGATCTTTCTCTGGGTCCTCCGGTTTCTCCCCCCACATTTCTAAGAATGTGTTCGGAGTGTATTTGGCTGCTATAAATGCCCACGCGATAAGCCACTTCATTGAGCTATGAAACGTGGCAGGGTCGCTTAAGAAAAATAGCTATCTAAATAGCTCAGTGAGTTTTATCTGATGAAAAAAATGTTTAGTTTAATTGGACTTCACATGGGATGCAGGACTTTTTTCTGATGAAACATTAAGTCTCACCTGGTTAAATGAATCCACAGCCCTACACTTTTCTTTGGGTCCTGTCATGCTCCAATGAACCTGCAATCTCGAGGTCGCCGATTCAACCTCCCGGCACAGCAGCTTGAAACATTGGGAACGCATCTTAAATTCGCCACCGCCTCTGTGTACCCAGCAGTATAGTGCATGGATGCCCCCTTCTGCCAGCAGTGGCATGAGTAGGTGATTGCAGGGCTGCACTTTTGCCTCTTTCATTTAATTGCTCTACCACACCTTCCCCTGCGTGGTGGTGATGGTGGTGGCTGAGCGCCGATCCAACTGTTACGTTCCCGCACCAGCCTCGTGGTTTTTCATTCTGTGCATAATTAACGCTGCGCGCGCCGTCTTTACCGATGATGACGATAAGGAGCCGGTAGCAACTCTCGCCAAATTAGGCCACCGTGTTCCAGTAACGTAGCCCACAGCAACGGACTGGAAATTGGCCACCACAACAAAAACCACTATCGTCACAAACCTCCACCGCCTACACCGCTCCTACCGCCACTGCCACTACCACCACCATCCCTACCACCACCTGCAACTACCTTCACCATTGCCACTATTACCACCACCACCACCATCCCTTCTACCACTGCTCCTACGTCAACATCAGCACTACTAGCGCCACCATCCTGACTACCGCCGCATCTACCTTCACCATGGTCACTACAACCACCCCTGCTACTAGACCCACCCATTACTACCACCACCACCATCAACAACTGCAAGTGCCACTAAGTGGTGGTGATTCCAGCACAGCATTTCTGCTACCACAGCATCTGTGCCAGGCCAGGTGCACTTGGTGGCCACGTGATGTGCCGGAAGCTCACTGACAGAAGGCTGCGGAATAGAGCGGGTGTTAGAGGTTGACCAAGTTGACTTAGTCATGCGCTCCCCACTGTGCCACTTTAAACCCACATCAGCATTAAGACATAACTGCCATGTGCAGAGGTTACGTAGATTGAAGGTACTGATTTAAATTCCACCTCCCCCCCCCCCTTCGCCTCCCTCCCCCGGGAGGCAAGGGAAGGCCTTAACGTGTCGACTTGAAAACGTTGCGCGACACAAGTTGATTCGAAACGACAAGCGCGTGCGTAAGAGGTCCTACGGTTGAGCCGACACACAAAGCAATTTCCAATTCCCGAAGGAGGGCAACTTAATTCGACACCCGGCGTCGACCTGACCTCCGCTCGCAGGCGGCCACTGCGTCGCGAGCTTTCAGATGCGCTTCTGCGGCCGTCTGGAACGCTCTTTTTTCTGATATTAGGAAGCCACTGGAGCTATGCACTTTTAAATCATCTCGATTGGCAAACTAATTTCTTAGGAACTGCCCTTTATGTTTAGCTTGTTGTTCTTTCCCTGCACAATCTGATTAGCACGGTTGGCTACGTACGGTGCAAAAGAGGTTCAACATGCATATATGCACGTGGACAGAATCCGCGTGTCGACGACGCATTAGCTGCAAGTGCGGCCCGTATTGTCAATCCACTGCTGGATGAGAGCCTCTCAGACGCTTTTGTGAGCCGTCAGGGAAATTTTACCACACGGTGGCACTCAACGCTCCTGTCTATCGTGCACGGTGGCACTCAGCCCATCGCAGCACGATACAGAGTGGCCCAAAAGTCAGGACACATTGGATTATGAAATTTCTTTTTAACAAATCGCATAGGGATATTTAATTTATTGTAACAAATGTTCAAAATGACTTACATTAACAATAATGCACACCGTGAATTATCTTTTTAAATTAATTTAGTAGGACTTTGTTTTAAGATTACAGCAGCCCTCTTCAGCTTACATAAAAAAACTAATTGAACTCGTTCATTTTGAGTAATTTTTCCTTGAAAGTTTTGTTATTTAATCTGCAAAGGGAGAAGAAAAACTAGACGTTACTAAAGATAATAGAGAAGATATTAACTTAAAGAATATACATTCAAATTGTTTCATTGCCAGTGTTAAAACAAATTAAATGTGTCCTAATTTTTGGGCCACCCCGTGTGTATCCCAGGGAACTCGAAACCCCACTCAGCTTCCGAGGTTTGGCAAATTGCGGGCCATTTGGTCAACGCGCAATTTCAACTAAACTAAACTTTATTTTATCACGAGCTATGCAGCTCTTTTACAGGAAGCGACCTGTACACAAAATGACAGCTCAACAAAGTGGCTTATCAGGTGGAAATTTATAGCAGCCAAACACTCTAAAAGCGTGCTTCCAAATGTGGAGGGGAAAATCCGGACGACCCGGAGAAAACCCCACGTGACCACAGGGAGAGAGAGAGAGAGAGACACGCAAACTCCAAAAAATGCAACAGGTGTCAGGGTCGGTATCAAACCCATGACTTCCTGCATACCAGGCGATGGAGTTAACATCTCGCCACCGCGGCCATAAGCCACGTGCTCCCGTGCTGTCGCCAGGGACAGAGAGCCCACGGCGCGAAATTGTGTCGTGTATTTCCTGTGTAAATTGTTTTATGTGTGTTGTGTACTTGCTCCCCCCCCCCCCCGAACCCTTGCTGCATCAAAGCACGAGGAATCGGCGCTCCTTGTCGCCTCGTGTTTACGCGTCGCCCCGCTGATAAGGCTATTTTAAAGTCGGACTGGAAGTCAGACCGAAACCTTGTCAAACTGATTAGTAAAGTGGCAAAATCCAATTAAAATGAAAGCGGCGTGTACAGCTGCGGTGGCTCATTAAACATTATCGTCCGTTGCAAATCTTACTCGATTTGACAAGGTTTTGGTAGATCAGTGGCGCTACGTTGAGTGTCAATCTTTTGCCGAGTGCGTTTCTCACTCCGGGCCTTTTAAGGAGTTCGGATACAATCAGGAATATAAATTCCTTTGCGCGTGTGTGTGTGTGTGTGGTGTTTGCGTGAGTGTGTGTGTGTCTTCTCTGAATCAGAATATGTATTCATCCTGAGAGGAATCCGATGAACTATAAAGCTCGTTTTTCACGGATGTCCAATAGGGGGTGGGTCAGAAAGTTACAACGATGAACAATACACAAAAAACGGTAGTGCAAAGTATAGTTAAGGTAAGCAAAATCACTAAAAATAAACAAAGAAATCTTTTTAGATCTTAAGTTTTCGTGACTGCAATGTTCCATACTTTTTAGTTCTTTCGGTAAAGTCACGTAGGTATAAAATAAAATAAAAATAACAAAAAATAAATTAAATCACGACGTTTCTGAAGCAACACAAGCTTCTGTCATCAGGTGGGACAACCACAGCAATAATTTAGTCATTTGTTTCTTGCTGTGGTTGTCCCACCTGATGACGGAAGCATGTGTTGCTTCCGAAACGTCGTGATTTAATTTATTTTGTATTATTTTATTTTATACCTACGTGACTTTACCGAAAGAACTAAAGAGTAAAGAATAATTAATACAGTATATTAGTTCAAATTGCAGAAGTACAGTACAATTCCAAGCTTGAGCAAGGCAGCAAAACAACAGCAAAACAGTCCCAGACCACACCAAGACAACACACAGTACCTCAATAAAATAGCACATTAAAGTTAAACTATCGATACACAGGTAAGGGTCAAAGTTACAAATCCAATGTGGCAGTATCCAGCGCTAACCTTCTGCTTCAGGATATTTTTTTGAAGGAAGATTAACGATGTTAAGTGAATAGCAACACTGCTGGGTCTATGCGAGTCTGTGCCTCTCTTTCTCTCCACGTGTATGTTTGGAGTCTCTGCGTGAGTCATTGGGGACCGGACCCAGACCGTCAGCTCTTAGGGGCGCGCTCAACCTGACCCGGGGTACCAGTAGCCCCCCTACTATATGCAGCGTGACACTTGGAAAGATGCTGGAGAGAGGAGGAGGGAGGAGGAGGGGGTCCATTAGACGGGACCCAAATTCCATTGCATTTCGCACGCTTCAAATTCCCGCGATTTGCAGCAGGCTGTTTTTTTTTACGTTCAGAGAAATAAAATAAAATTTCGCCACCAAGTAGGCTTGACCACACGGTGACCTCTCTTTCGCATTTTCCCAAATGGGAATTATGGGGCTTATATATTGAGTATGGGGGGTTGGTTGCGAGGGAGAAGTGATACGTTTAGCGGAGCGGAAATCAATTATGAAGATATTTGAAACGTGTCCATCACGTGACCGCTCGGGTCATAACGCGTAACCAGCGGTTGGAATGCACCTCTCAACTGCGAAATAATCTGAGAACAATAATTGACTAATTTACACCATTTACAACCCTTTGCCAATCCACTTCTGGGTGGCGGCCGTCTCAGACTGTCAGTCATTTGGATTTTTTTTTATTTGCCATAATTCACCGCGCTGGTCAGTGCAGGGTGCTTAAAAAAGGGTGAACACTTTGAAGAATTTGCAACAATGTCACAAGAAACGTGCCTCTGGGCTCTGCAGACCACCTGGAGAAGATTCCAGGCACGCGTTGACAACGATGGCGAACAAGTGGAGCCTCTCTGACTTTTTGAAGCTATTCACATGCATCTCTGTAGGCTGCACTGGGATCTTTGTCCTTTAGTTCTATCCTTTTAACAACAACAACAACCAAAATCCCAGGTTGCTCAGTGCTCAAAATTTCTCGCCCACGCCGTGAGAGGGGCTCTAGAAATGGCCATCACTCTCGTGGACATTTGACCTACACTTCCAAGTTTGGCCAGACGTCTGTGACCACGGGACGCCTGTGAAAAAAAAGAGCTTGATTAGCTCATCAGATTCATCCAGTGTCTATAAATGCACATTCTGAAGTTGGACTTTAACCCCACCGCGCACATTCAGCTCAATAGGACTATATTAAATATACGCTCCAAGCGTGGTGGTGTTTCATTCAGACGCTGTCTCCCCGACAGACCTATACTTCACCTGAGGACAGCTGCTTGCGTTGTGGCCGAAACGTCGTGAGAATTATTTTATTATGTTTTATTTTTATTATTTTATTACTTCCCTTCTACCTGACTTTACCGAAAGAACCAAGAAGACTCAATGGGACTGTCACTAAATCCCCAAACAAAACCTCGCACCCCTCTCGTTAACCGCTACATACCCTTTAACCCCCACCACCCCCACCACCACTCTTTCCCTCTCCTCTCCTTGCCAGACTACCCCCCGGAATTTTACGGACCCACGCCCGGCGGCGGCGGCGTGGGAGGCTTCGAGTTCTACCCCCCGCACTCCCAGGCGCAGACTCCGCCCGACATGGGCTTCCTGCTGCCCGGCCCGCCGGGCGTCGGCGCCGCCGCGGCCGCTGCCGCCCTCGGGGCCCTGGAGGCTGCGCACCCCTCGCTGCTGCAGCAGCATCACGGCGACCGCTACTCGGACCTCATCTCTCCGCCGGGCGCCGGGCGGGACTGCCCCACGAGCCCCAACGCGGCCCTGCCCGTGCACCTGCACGGGATGCCGCCCGGGAACGGCTTTCCCTCGGGGGCCGAGCCACCCTTTGGGCTGCACAGGGCAGGGGGCTACGAGCACATGGGACACGAGATGGGCGAGGCGACTGTTTGGTGACGCCAGATTTGGTAGCCGCCGCCGCCGTCGCCGCACGTCGATGTTGGCACGGGGAGCGCGTAGCGTAGCGTAGCGCGTTCCGTGCGCGACGCGAACGCGAAACGCGCGCGCGACTCGTTCTGCGGTCGACGTTGCGGAAGAAGGCTGACGTCCCCCACGGCGCTTGTGCCCAGGATAGGTGCACTTTTTGTGATCGTGACGCGTAGGCAAACACACGCAAAGCACGTGCGACCATTGTGCGATCGCCGAAGAGACAAAGATCCCCCCCTTTGTAGCCTCAAACGGATTGTTGGAGCCAGTGCTGCACCCGTTGACGTCACCGTGGGCACACGAGGTGGGCGGTGATGTTGCCAGCACCACGCCGGGCCGCCTTTGTCTCTCCAGTGATGATGTTTACACACCGTAGTATTTACAGATTTTAACAAGGGGTGATCCAATGGGGAAGGCCCACGACCGGTTCACATGTCCATCACTCGCCACTTAGGATGTCAGTCTTGGCCTGTAATCGAACTGGGGCCGCCGGGTTAATATAACGCAGCGTGTTTAACCTTTTACGCCATATGCCCGAGCGGTTTGTTAAGGTTATACGGGTGAAGGTCCTTTGTGATCACACGCAGACGCACGCACGCACAGGCACACGCAACGCGTGCGATCACGAGACGCACGGCTACGCGAGGAGCACAAATGTGAACGGACAGCCACAACAAAACAAGAAGGCAACCCCCCTTCCCAAGACATAGCAGAGCGGAATCCTGTACTGTAATGAAAACCTCTGAGATGCTGTATAGACTTTGACCAAAGGAAATTTGCCGAGAGAGTGACTGGCTGCTCGCGACGCGATGCTTATGCAAGTGGACAGCCGGTTTTGCCGCGTGGGTATGCTGACTGATGGGGCGTACCGCGGTCGCGTCAGGAGCCGTTGTCGGGGACTTCTACATCGGATTGCTAAAGTTGGCAAGCGACACCTCCTGCCGTTCGCTGGAGGGACTGCCGAGGGGTCCGTCCCCGTGGGTCGCTTTTGTAACTGTGTGGCCAGACGTCAATTAAATTCAGAAGGCACGTACGTCGTCGAGACAAGTGTACATAGTGCCAAATAGGGTCTCCTTTAAATCTGAATTTCAAAATGAATGAATAAATAAGTAATAAAGTGAGAATCAAAACCATCTAATCATGTATTAGATCGAGTGTGTGCGACGAGCGACCAAATGTACAGAGGCGAACGCGTCCCAACAGACTATTTGTACATTGCCAAATATTTTAGGTATGATGATGACGGGGTGTTTTGGGATTGGGAAGCAGAGTGGTTTTTGGAAAACAATTCTTGAAATCTGCCCTGGTCCCCCCCCCTCCCCCCTCCATCTCTCACGTGCGAAGTGGCAGACTGTGAAATGAAATTCGGAGCATGCCGCGTCACAGATTATGTAAAGTGCTACACACGGGAGCGGATTAACGGGGTCGTTTTATTTTTCAATCGCGACACCGCGACTGGACGGGGATGGGTGTCGTATTATCCCTCTCCCCCCCCCCCCCCCCCAATCTCAATAAGTGACGCGCTGATTCGAGAGATGAGCTCCGGTTCGAGTTTGTAGGAAGAAGTTCAATTTAAATTTTGCACAATTTTTTTTTGCAAGCGGAAGCTCGTGTTAAGTTGCCAGTTGCCCTGATTTATAAAATATCACGATGCGTCCTTTAAAGCAAAAAAAAGAAAACCTCAGCTTTTAACTTAATGACGGTAGCGTTCTTTTGAGAGTAGTTTTTGCGGGATGAAAAAATTACTTCAAGCGTGATCGTTGCGTGTTGGTGTTGAAGATATGGCAAGTCTGGACAGATGCAGAGGATGACAATTACAGACTCGAGCAGTTGACGGGCAATGGTTTTACTTTCGTCAATTTGCATGTGATGATGCCCAAATGAATTTTTGCTGGCTTGCAGTTGCACAGGTAAAAAGTATGTCTAAAAAGTAACTGTTCTCGCACACGTACTCGAAACACATGTACAAACACACAACCCGTGCTCATCACTGCACATTACACAGATATGGGGCAAGTGTAATTTAAGTTCAATGTCTTTACATTTGACTATCCGTTGTTTACTTTTTTTTATTTAAGTGGCGTTACTTATAGCAGGCAGCTAAGTGGACATTCTGCAAAGACGAGTTAAAATATTCTCATTGACACTTTGGTATGTTTAAGTATTTATTATTGCTATTTTATATTTGCTGGACAAACTGGATTTTGTGTGTATAATGCAATTTAGTACGGGTGATAATACTTGATCGTGTATTGAAAAAAAATGTGATGTTTATTTAAAGTCACCTACTGAATGTGCTAGAATTGTGTATTTGGAAACTTTAATGAGAATTTGACATCCGTTGATGGTTCAGTTTTTATTATTAGAGTATCTTGGTCGAAACCTCACAATGCCAAATATCTGCAAAATACCTCCTTGTAATAAATTGTAAGGAAGGGAGATCACTCAAGTGGTGTTCGTGACAACAATATCAGTGTTGAGTTAGCTTTTGCCTCTGCTGCTATGAAATATGAACTTAATATCACCTGACTGCAAATTCAAGTGTGGGTTCCTCCCATCTCTTCCAAGACGTCTGCCCGGTGTGGAAGAGTAGGCCAACGGACCTCTAGAAGGGCTCGCTAAAGCTCCCTCTAGTGAAAACCCTTCCACCATCAGCAAGAAATTGCAGGACTGCATATTTACCTTTTACAAAACCAAAAATACGCAGTGCACAGGTGTCAACGGCTTTGTCCAACTTTATGCAAATGCGATCTACATCAGGTGTGGCAAAACCGCAAGAGGCTCCCAGGGAAGCCTAAGTGCGGTTGGGCAGACACGGCTAAAAAAATTTTAAATTACTTTTCAATTTCACTTTATTTGAAACTGGAGAAAAACAATCTGTGGAAGCAGTGAGCGGTCTGGCACACTTACATCTGGCGGCAGAGCCAGACATGAATGTCCCCAAGGCACTCCCGCACATTTTAAAACATTCATAACTCCGGCCAACCAGCCCGAGCGATCCAGCCGAATGACCACCGTGCGTGTCCTGTGGGTCACGGCCATATGGAGATGTTGGTAAGCGGCTCAGAAGGTCAGGAAAGTTTGCCCACCCCAGTGGTGTACACCCACACACTATGAGTTGATTCGAGGACAAACTACAACCCCAGGGGAATCAGCAACACTGGGGTGGGTGGTAAAGTTCCTGACCTGAAAAACATAAACGTTTCAGGTAATAATCCCACGTTTTTTCAGGCCTGGAATTTCAGGATGTTTCGCTGATATTTTAGTTGTCCTTGAATTGACTAAAGTGTTTGAGGGAGTATACTGTACCTGAAATTTTCGGTCGAATAGCCCGAAAAGTTGTTCTACATTGTAGTGCAGATATTTGCGGCCGATATTTTAATGAAGATTTGATGGATCACGTTTTACTTGGCTTACGACCAAATCGCCATGAATGCACCCGGTGTCAGGCATGAGCCTGGCTTATTGATTTAACGGCCGATCATCGCGGCTTGCCAGGTGTCGTAGGCGCGGTCCGGCTGAGATGACCAAGAGATGGCAATGATTGGTAATGGCCAAACAGCACAATGCAGGACCCTCCTGAAAAATAGCATTGAGACTCACTGACGTTGTACTGTTTAAATAATCGGCAGTTATTATTTTGGGTGGATATATATATATATATATACCATACTCTTAGGGTTTTTTTCGGTAAAGTCACGTAACTTTACCGAAAATAAAACTAAGAGTATGAATCCTTGCAGTCACGAAAGCATCAAATCTGGAATATATATACCACTTAAAATACCCAAACGTATCTACTGATGTGCTGCCTGACGGCTGTGCCAATTCTTTACCCAGGAAAGCCTCGCTGACCCAACATCCCGATGCAGGACGCTCTTGGACAAAGAGTCTTGAGACTCGATGTGGCTTGTCATGGGTAAACAGTTGGCACTGTCATTGCGCGTCGCTATCCAGGATTCAGGAGGGGTAACTGCACCAGGATCCGCGGACGGGAGAGGCCTTGGCGCTCTGATTCTCAATAGAGGATACCATTGGGCACGGGCTCCTCATCTCATTCCGTACACCAGAGGCCCATTGATAACCATTATACGCCACCAGACACTATTCAAGTGGCCCGGCAACGATTAGTGCACTTTGCACTAATCGCCACGCGCGCGTGTGTGTGTGTAGTGTAGCGGTTCGTGGGCTGCGCTACAAACCTGGCGACTCGAGTTCGATTCCCGCTCACGGCCAACACCAATGACGATTGTCTGAACCGGTCCTGGGCCTCCCCTAGGTCGACTCAGCCTCAAATGAGTACCTGGTGCGGTGTGTGAATATCGCCACTGGGGAGACAAAGGCGGTCGGGCGTGGTGCTGGCCACCCACCCCCTTGTGTACTGTTCTGGCCTTCATAGGTTCTCGCTTATAGCACTTGCCCCAACAGGCTGTTTAGGCTATACGGTGGACCTTTTGTGTGTGGGTCATAGAAGCTCGCTAACATCACTTGCCCCAGCAAGCTGTCAAGGTTATACGGGGGATCTTTGTCATTGTGTCAACATGTGGGCAGCGGTGGTGCAGTGGTAGGCGCGCTGCGCTACGAACCCGGCGACCCGAGTTTGAGTCCCGCTCACGAGCACCAACACCCAGTGACGATTATCTGACTTGGTCCTGGGCCACCCCTAGGTCAACTCAACAATGAGTGTCTGGTGCGGTGTGTCAACATCGCCACGAGGGAGACAAAGGCGGCCGGGCGTGGTTGCTGGCCACCCCACCCCCTCGTGTGCCGAGCCGACAGCACTTGCCCCTGCAGTCTGTTCAGGGGATCTCTATGTGTCAACATTTCAAGGCGGGCCCCACACCTGAGCGAACGGTCACGCGACTTGGTTGCACGTCCACGTACCCTGGACGTCTGCAACCAGTTTGGGGAGCAGTTGGGTCACAGTTTGCTCGCGGTAGAGAGACGGACTCCACACGTTAAGTAGATCTGCTGAGCGCTTTGTAGTGACGTATTTCACCACGTACGCATTTCGCGTAATCGCGAATACGCTGTTAAATTTCGCAACGACTCTCTCACGCGCGTACGGGGCGGTCGCAGGCGATGACTTTAATGTGCGCGATTATGAGAGCGACTCATTGCGCGAGCGATCGCTTCGGTGGAGGGTGGGACACCGTTTGACGCCGCGTGCCCCTGCAGCAGGAAAGACACATTTGAATAAATACCGTGGATCACGCTTTTGCGTGAAATCCATACGTCTGGCGCGTACGTTCCCGGCGTTTCTGTTCGTGTATCGTTCGCCGACGTGGTACTGATGCCACTTGAGGCTGTCCCGGAGCGGTTGCAACACCACGAGAAGCGAAACCATGAATTAAATCTCTCCCAGCCACGTGGTCCCGCTACCCCGTAAGCTAAACAAACAAGGGGGTGTTCGGACGTGCCGACGACCAACATTCACACAAATAAACAATGGAGCCATTTCGCCGTTTTCCTTTAACGTAATAAAAGTTACTTGATCAACGCGTGTTCGCTCGTGGCTGATTGTTCTGACGGTAACGACGATGATGGTGGTGGTGGTGGTAGTGGGTAGACGCAGAGCTTTAATTTCAGCCGGAGCTGTCCAGTGCAGAGCTCCGGAAAATTGAGGTGGGGAGGAGAGAGGGGCGCGTTGGTAGGAACGTTTTGGGGGGCTGTGGTGGTGAGGGAGGGGGGTTGATCGAATGGGCGTGTGGAGGTTGTGATGTCGGGGTGGATGCAGGGCCATCGTTCTGCGACGGGTACTTCCTCTATGAAAAACCGGGCGCTTCAAAAAAATGTACTATTATATGAGACTATCGTTTTTAAATGGAAAAATAACGGATCGTGCACTGTGACATGGCAACAAATGTATGTTGATAGCTTCAAAAGAGTCTCCACTTGTTCGCCATCATTATCAACACGTGCCTGGAATCTTCTCCAAGTGGTCTCCCGTGCCAGGAGGCACATTTCTGGCGGCGTTGTTGCAAATTCTCTAAAGTGTTAAACACATGTTGAAGCACCCTGAGCATCATTACTTACACCATAGCAATGCATCAGCTAAACTCTTATTTTACCAGGTAAAGGCCATTGAGCTATAACAGCTATGTTTTTCAGCAACGATCTGGCCACACAGTATCGCGTGCGAAGTGGCTTATCGCGTGCGAAGTTTATTGCAGCCAAATACTCTGAACGCGTGATGTTGAACGCTAAACGTGGAGGGGAAACCCGGAGGGACCCAGAGAAAAATCCACGCGACCACGAGGAGAAAGACACGCAAACTTCCAAATATACAAGGGGCGTTAGGGTCGGGATCGAACCCACGACCTCCTGTATACCAGGCGAGGTAGTTAACATCTCGCCACCGTGGCGCCCTATACACTTTCCATTGCACAACAGCAAGTACATCGTCTGGTCTGCCCCACTAGGGTCTGTTATACACACGGATAGAAGAACACATTTCGTAAAGTCACGTAGAAGGGAAATAATAAAATAATAAAAAATGAAACGCTGTCTCCCCGACAGACCTGGTCTTCACCTGAGGACGGCTGTTTGCGTTGTGGCCGAAACGTCGTGAGAATTATTTTATTAATATGCTTTTATTTTAATTTATTATTTTATCTTTAGACGTGACTTAACCGAAAGAACCAAGAAGACATTTCGTAAATTCACTTTCCGTTCCTTACGCCCATGTAAACACGAAGTACGCTTTGGTCGTATCGGCGTCTTGGCCTTCCAGACTCGTGCCAACAAAAGCTCGCGTGTCCGGTTATCAAGTGGCCGCTTCATTCAACGTAAAAAAATTAACCCGTAAAAACAAAGTTTTTCACTATAAATCCTTTATATGCGTGGCGGCTAGAGTCCTCTCGTCCTCTGGCTTGAGATGGCTGCCACCTGTGGGTCAGATGATTGCCTGCCACCATTAAGCAATTGGTAATTACATATAATTTTTTTTCCTAAAAAGTGTAAAATTTTGGGGGAAAAATTTCACGAAAATAAATTGTCACGCACAACGAGTCTGTGTGCAAAATGGCAGCTCCATTGGATCACGGGAAGTGCGTAAAAAAACGACCGAAAGATTTGCACGGTCGTAAGCGCGCAAGCAAGCAAGCAAGTGAACTTAATATAAAGGATTTAAAAAGAAGTGGATTAAAGGGGCCATTACAAATAATGACAGGTTACTTGACCGTCCGGTGTACTCCGATTAGCACGGTTGGCTCCGTACCTGCGAGAGAAGTTCAACATACACGTATACATACACAGACACGTGGGCAGGACGCGTCGCTAGAAGGCATGATGCCCGGTGGTCGAGAGCTACAACGGACTGGCAGCCAAGGGTAAAGGAACGCTGAGATGGAGGAAGGTGCCCGCCGTGGAGATGGAGCGGAGAAATCAGATCGTGTGCAGGTGTCGCTATCGGTATTTTGTTTTGCCTCACATGACCGCGACGAGAGATGGCGACGCCTTGGGGAGGTCTTCATCCAGCGGTGGAATGATCACAGCTGTTCCTTATTTTTATAATAATAATATTTGTGAAAAATATGCAGTCATATATACAGGAAAGTGGGGATGGAGTTGGGTAATGGGTGATCATTTTTGGAACGCGCCTCACCGCGGTCTGAGCGGTGGAACGTGGGAAGGGTCTCTTCATCATCACGAGAGCCTCTAAGAGATATGCGCACGTATTGTCCTGAAATCTTAGAAAACTAAAACTAATTTTATTTTCCCGGTAAGACCCACTGAGCTATATAGCTATTTTTCAGGCGCTACCTGACCACAATGATAGCTCAACGAAGTGGCTTATCACTTGGAAATATATTGCGGCCAAATACTCTAAAGGCAAGTTTCTAAATGTGGAGGGAAAACCCGTTGGGCCCGGAGAAAAATCCACGTGGCCAGGGGGAGAGAGAGAGAGAGAACATGCAAAATCCAAATACACAGCAGGCGTCAGGGTCGGGATCGAAACCCA
Organism: Lethenteron reissneri; assembly: GCF_015708825.2. NCBI lineage: Eukaryota > Metazoa > Chordata > Hyperoartia > Petromyzontiformes > Petromyzontidae > Lethenteron > Lethenteron reissneri. The sequence continues at coordinate 8,962,137 of NC_083805.1, forward strand.
CGACCTCCTTTATTCCAGGCGAGATAGCGAACATCTCACCACCGCGGCGTGTGAACGGGGCTCTCTGGGAGCCACGACTGTTGTTATTTTGACTCAACAATACTCCACGATGTGAACGTACGCCGACAGCTGTCGTTATCCCATGCCGCGTATGCACACTCACACGTTCCATCAAGCCATTGGCACCACACATGCACGCCTTAAACTCTCTCACATCACGTCTATGACGCATACACGAATGCGTCGATTTTTTTCCAAAAACCTTATCGATATGCGTAAAAAGACGACGCTAACAAACATCCCTATACTGAATTTCGATTTAAAGCGTTCGTGACTGCAGGGATTCATATTCTTGATTCTTTCGGTAAAGTCACGTAGAAGGGAAATAATAAAAATAAAACACAATTAACTACAAATCTCACGAAGTTTCGGCCACAACGCAAGCGGCCGTCCTCAGGTGAAGAAACAGCTGTCGGAAAGACAGCGTCCTATATAATGGACGCTGTCTAAACTATTTAGGGACGAGACTGGTATTGATCACCTATGAAGGTCGGAAAGACACACGAGGGAGTGATGTGGCCAATGACCACGTCAGACCGACTTCGTCCCGCCAACGCTAATGTTCGTGGACACCAGCAGGTACTCGTTTAAGGCTGAGTAGACCTAGGGAAGGCCCAGAACATGTTCAGATATACACCAACGTCCGTTACCCGTGAGAGGGAGTCGAACTCGGCTCGCCGGTTTCGCGATGCAGTCGGCTGAAACCTCTTAAGCAACGACGCAAACTGCTGCACTCATAAAAAATTGACCCGTAAAAACAAAGTTTTTCACTATAAATCCTTTATATGCGTGGCGGCTAGAGTCGTCTCGTCCTCTGGCTTGAGATGGCTGCCACCTATGGGTCAGATGATTGCCTGCCCCCATTAAGCAATTGGTAATTAAATATAATTTATATTTTTCCTAAAAAGTGTAACATTTTGGGAAAAAAATGTCACGAAAATGTATTGTCACGCACAACGAGTCTGTGTGGAAAATGTCAGCTCGATTGGATCACGGGAAGTGGGTTAAAAAACGACCGAAAGGTTTGCACGGTCGTAAGCGCGCAAGCAAGCAAGCAAGCGAACTTAATATAAAGGATTTAAATAAAAAACGACCGAAAGATTAGCACGGTCGTAAGCGCGCAAGCAAGCAAGCGAACTTAATATAAAGGATTTAAAAAGACAAAGATCCTCCATGGAGGCTACACACAGACTGTCCGGGGCAAGTTCTAACTCCTGCGCGTGGCGATATGTTCAGGAGCGAGACGCCAATGTCGAGGTTTGCGAGCCCCGCGAGAGCTTCAGGTGAGAGAGAGAGTTGGTGCAGTTTCGCTATTCCCCCTCCGTTGATAGAGCGCAGCAGTCAACAGGGGTTTCCGATGCGGTCCGTAGTTTGGGTAACGTGGCTATACTAAAGAATGCCGTGGCTCGCTGTCTTTCATTTCCCATTTACGAGGGAGATGTGCGCAGCTCCAGGAATCCCAGAACCAGGTGTGCGATGTTTGGATCTCGCGCGAGGAGGTTACTCTGTTCGCCTGCGTTCTCGCGAATTCTGGGTGAGATTCGATGATGGTGGCGGTGCAATCCCAGCGGCGGTGGTGTCGGGACATCGAGTTACATTATCGAGGTCTCGATTGATGCGTAGGTTGTCGTCGTTGGCAAGAAAAACCCGTGTGGTTGGCACGTCTCTGCGGATATTTATCGGCAGAATATTCGCCAGAACGAGGGGAGGCGCCAGTGGGATTTGTTGCCTATGGCAGTTTTGTGTTACGAGGCTGACGGATCGTGCTGGAAGCACAACGCAGCACCCATGTGCTCTGCAGTGGATCGGTAGAGAGGTGAGTCGCCCAGCTCTCGTACCTGCAAGTTTCCGTAGCAAGGCGATCCTTGGCTTGTTTATTTTTTTTCAAGCGTTGTTGGCGAGCACCTGTTAAGGCCGCGACGGCAAACGCCGTGAACCCGTAAATCACGCGAAGACGGAGAGAAACGTCTCCCCGACTAGCCCCTAATAGACTGCTGGGGCAAACGCTGTTAGCGAGCAGCACCACGCCCAGCCGTCTTTGTCTTCCCCAGTGGCGATGTTTACACACCGCACTAGGTACTCATACACACACAGAGAGAGACTTTATGGATTCCATCACACAATGTGTAAACTTTAAAGTTGACTGCGCGACGTGTTTGTTGATATATATAGTTTTTACTTATGGAGGCAGTTGCAGGAATTACAAAAGCGCATCAACGCCTCACTAAGTGCTAATTTATTTGAAACACATTTTTGCTAATCCTTGCCAATATTTTGTTCGTGTCGCGTGTTGCTCATTTGAATATAAATCCACACACACACACGCGCGCGCCCGCATTGTATCACGTAATTACTAATCTATTTATACAATCAGACACCTTCATTATTTACACACTGGCTGTCTGCGAGTTGGCGAGCGAGTGAAATGTATACCCCGTGCCAGCGACTAAAGCTTTACAAGCCAAAGTCTTCGCTACCACTCTCAATCTCCCATGCACTCGTCAACAAGGCGAACTCTCCAATGGCCCCTCTCTCTGTGTGTTCACGAATGCAATGATTTCGCGACGTACAGCAAGCAGCCCGCCTTCCTGTAGTCCACGCGTGTTGAAATCCGTTTAGGTTCGGTATCATAGAGCCATACATATGTGTGTGTGTGTCGTTGTGTGTGTGTGTGTCGGTGACGAATATCGCCGAACCGGTCCTGGGCCTCGACTAGGTCAACTCAGCCTTAAATCGAATATTTATAGAGCGTCTTTCACTCAAGGCGCTTGGCGTCGCTTACAAAACGATGACAGAATGGAATGATAGCAGTTGACTGGGGCGTGCTGCAAGGATCGAGGGATGAGTGACAGCGATAGAGGGGTACTTCGGGATCACGAAGTAGTGCAAAAAAAACATTTAAAAATATTACATAGAAAACAGGGGGAACATAGACATAGAGTAGGGAGAGAGGGGGTGGAGAGAGGGGGTAGAGAGAGAGAGGGGGGTAGAGAGAGGGGGTAAAGAGAGAGGGGGGTAGAGAGAGGGGGTAGAGAGAGGGGGGGGTAGAGAGAGGGGGGTAGAGAGAGGGGGGGGTAGAGAGAGGGGGGGGTAGAGAGAGGGGGTAAAGAGAGAGGGAAGGGGTAATAAGGGGGAGAGCAGAGCGTGAAATCTTTTGTGAAATCTTTCATGCAAACAGGGGGGGGGGGGGGGGCACATAACAAATCATTGAAAATAAACCAAAAAAAAACGAAATGATGAACGAAGCTAAGTGCCGACTACACCGAGCATCTTCTTGTTTCCTCTGATCGTAAAAAAAGGAGGGACGGGAAGCTTTGCAGGGGCGAAGGAGACGAAGAGAATTGACAACGGAGCAGAGGCGAGGCTTTAGGAGAGGAAGGTTAGGGAGGGATACTGGCTACTGTACCTGGTGTGATGTGTAAACATCTGCACTGTGGAAACAAAGGTGGCCGGGTGTGGGGTGCTGGTCGCCCCAACAGTCTGCGAAAGGCTATACGGCAGATCTTTGTCTTCGTAGCATTCTTTGTGTGTGTGTGTGTACGTCCTAGAATCTCTCGGCATCTCGGGTGCCTGGCAGCTTGTGTGTACAAACTAAACAGATGCACACCGTATGTGTGTTGGACTTCTTTCGCACCGTACGTAGCCGACCGTGCTAATCGGAGGTGCCGGGGAAGGACAACTAACTAAACACACACACAAATCAGTTCTAAAGAAATGAGTTTTCAATCGAGATGACTTAAAAGTGCATTGCTCCAGCGGCTTTCTAATAGCGGAAGGAAGAGCGTTCCAGACGGCCACAGACGCGCATCTTAAGGCGCGCTATGCCTGCGGTATTAGTCGCCACGTTACGACCGTAGAGTTTTTATTGTTTTATATTTGTATTCTTTTATTATTTCCCTTCTACGTGACTTTACCGAACGAACCAAGCGTATGACTGTAGAGCTACTACGAGAAGGGCTGTACAGCGGCCTCGCGTTGGTGACAAGAACCCCTGGTGCTGTCCAACTCCTCCGCCACCCACCCCGTGTCCGTAGCTCGGCTTCTGGGCCTCTTCGACACCCGTGGGCGCGGGTGCAGTTGCACCGCCTACACACTCGATAGCGACGCCACTGAAGATGCAACGATGTGAGCTAATTGGGGGCTGAAGGTCAATTTAACACACGCAAAAACGATAATGCAGGGTAGAGGAATTTGAGATATGTGCGAGAGGATTGTTTTCTTGCATGCGCGTTTGAGTGTAAATGTAGTCTTGGAGACGTTTGATTAAGTGGAGGAGACAAAATAGTCCAGGGAAACAAATAGCACACAAGCGATCTGGTGCATTTCGGGTCATTTGATCACATGGCATTCGTCAGCCAGCATCGTCACTCAACTGCTGGATGAAGGCATCCCAAAACCGCCGTCATCTCTCACGACTTTGACATTAAAGGTCGCTGCGGTGGTTATTTTAATTTATTATTTTATCTTTAGACGTGACTTAACCGAAAGAACAAAAGAATAATTCCTGCAGTCACGAAAGTTCTAAAATTAAGATTGGTTCACACAAGCTGCTATCACCAAGATACATCTATGTATCTTGGTGAAATCTGTCTGCTAATATGTCTGTCTATAGTTTTCTGGTTAGAGTTTTCTGGTTAGATTTTATGTCGCTATTTCATTATACCTGATGATGATTGCTTGTGTTGCAATCGAAACGTCGTATGCTATTATTTAATTTAATTTATTATTTTATCTTTAGACGTGACTTAACCGAAAGAACCAAATACTCAAGATTGAACCACTTCTACGGGGAAGTTTTAAGCTTATCTTTTTTCTCTCTCTGGCTATTTGTTCTCTCTGCCTGTGTCCTCTCTTTGGAAGCTTCACACTTAAATTCTAACTTAGCAATCTTTGAGATACGTAATCAACCAGGCTATGCGTTAATTGTGTGTTGACCGACCCTCTGTGTTGTATTACATCACATTTCGATATTTTGCGAGGTTATTTAATTTTAGTGTGCCTTTCTCCTAATTTACAAGCTTGCGTGCCGTGCCACGTCGTCATCTTACTTGCGCAGCAGCAGCACTTTGCAGTCCACTCATTGATATGCTAATTTTCTCTGCCCCCTCCCTCTCTCCGTCCTTGCCCCCCTCTCTATATTTAAGGGACCGTCACAGAAACGACCCCTCTCTTTGTGCCGATATGTGTCCTCTCTCTGTGTGTCCTTGTGATGTCTGTCTGCTTGTATGTCTGTCTATAGTTTTCTAGTTAGATTTTTGTTGCTTTTTCTTTTTTGCCTGATGATGATTGCTTGTGTTGCAATCGAAACGTCGTAATATGCTTTTATTTTAATTTATTATTTTATCTTTAGACGTGACTTAACCGAAAGAACCAAAGAATAAGTCCTGCAGTCACGAAAGCTCCATAATTAAGATTGAACCACTTCTACGGGGAAGTTTTAAGCTTATCTTTTTTCTCTCTCTGGCTATTTGTTCTCTCTGCCTGTGTCCTCTCTTTGGAAGCTTCACACTTAAATTCTAACTTAGCAATCTTTGAGATACGTAATCAACCAGGCTATGCGTTAATTGTGTGTTGACCGACCCTCTGTGTTGTATTACATCACATTTCGATATTTTGCGAGGTTATTTAATTTTAGTGTGCCTTTCTCCTAATTTACAAGCTTGCGTGCCGTGCCACGTCGTCATCTTACTTGCGCAGCAGCAGCACTTTGCAGTCCACTCATTGATATGCTAATTTTCTCTGCCCCCTCCCTCTCTCCGTCCTTGCCCCCCTCTCTATATTTAAGGGACCGTCACAGAAACGACCCCTCTCTTTGTGCCGATATGTGTCCTCTCTCTGTGTGTCCTTGTGATGTCTGTCTGCTTGTATGTCTGTCTATAGTTTTCTAGTTAGATTTTTGTTGCTTTTTCTTTTTTGCCTGATGATGATTGCTTGTGTTGCAATCGAAACGTCGTAATATGCTTTTATTTTAATTTATTATTTTATCTTTAGACGTGACTTAACCGAAAGAACCAAAGAATAATTCCTGCAGTCACGAAAGCTCCATAATTAAGGCGGTGGTAAGATATTAACTACCTCGCCTGGTATACAGGAGGTCGTGGGTTCGATCCCGCCTACTGACGCCTGTCTATTAGAAGTTTGCGTGTTCTCCCCTTGGTCGCGTGGACTTTTCTCCTGGGACCCTCCGGTTTTCCCTCCATTTTTCGAAACGTGCGTTTAGATTATTTGGCTGCTAGGAATTTCCACGTGATAAGCCACTTCGTTGGGCTATCATTTGGACCAGGTCGCTTATGAAAATATCTATTTCGCTCAGTGGTTCTTACCTGGTAAAATGAAATAAATAAAATAGTTTAACAGTTTAAAAATACAAATATATTTCGCAGGTCGCTCTTACCGTCCGGAATGGCTTATTTGGAACCCGCGCCGAAGAGGCGTGACACTCAGCACCGCCATCACCTGGCCACAAGCTCGCATGGCACCCACACCTGCAACACCACCACCTGGGGCAAGCGCTGTCGGTGATCAACCCATCCCAAGTGCAGTACCAACCAGGCTCATTCACGACTCATCGTCCACGAATGCCCCCCCCCCCACCCCCTACCACCGCAACTGATATCTGCAAGGGGCACATTCCTCGCATTTTTCTACTAGGGACACTAACAAAAACGAAATTCAGTATGTATATCATCTGAACGCATTGGAGCAACGAAACCAGAAGGCAACCGTTTACATCTTTAATGATGATCTCCCGGCCCGCTAACGAGCCCGTGACATATTATAGCGACGATTTGCAACGTTGATTTATGAAGGCGCTCCTCCGCCCTGACCTTTGTTAGCAGATTACAAAGACTTTGCTGACTCGCCACGCTGCGACTGACATGGTATTTGGGGCGTAATTAAAGCTGAACCGGGGAAAGCCTACATTATGCATGAGCCAAAATGTGTCCGGCTGACAACCCCCGCAAGTTGTGACTGATAGCTGCTCTCCAAATGGCGAGGCAACGCGAACCCCACGTCCCCCCCCCCACGTGCACGGCTTCTCGCCGCTTCGCCGACGCATTCCGCGAGGCTTGCATTATAAATATATAAATAATTAACCTTGATGAAAAAGGTTTTAGGCTATTAAGTCCGAAAGACATTAATCCCATTATGACCTGACATTAAAACGCTAATGTCTTTTTAGTCGCGGCCTTATTTATCTCTGTTCGGTAGAGGCAGCGACTCATTTGCAAATAAATAACGTATGTAGCTGCTGGACTGATGCGACCTCGCCAATGGGCGCACGAGCACGCGCGCGCGTGCACACGAGCGCGCACGTGTGCACGAGAACGCGCGCGCGCACGTGTACGCCGGGCACGCGCGTGTACACTGGGCAGTGATGGTGAGACCGTGAATTGTGCCGCACTTGAAGTTCATCTTGAGCGTGCACGCAGCGAAAGCGTACGTTTTATTTTTTGTTATGTTTTTCCAATAACGTTGATTAATATATACACGGTATAGACGCTGTCGTGGGTAAAATAATATTAAAATGTATTGAAGCCCGTGACATTTCATTCTTTAGAAGTGCTTTTTGTGTTTTCTTTAGAAGTGCTTTTTGTGTCTTCTTTAGAACCGATTTTTGTGTTTTCTTTAGAACTGATTTTGTCATTTATTTTGTTGTCCTTCATCCGCACGGTTGGCTGCGTGTTGTGCGAAAGAAGTTCAACATACATACATCAGCCTTTTTTAAAGTGTCTATTTTTTTATTCCGCTTATGCTGCTATTGATTGTCACCTCATTTCGAACTCGCAGTGCAGTGGTTCTTCGCCCCGCGTTAGAGACCTGCTCGTGAAATCAAATATCACAGAACTACTGCCGAGATCCCTTCAAACGACCTGATACCCACAACTAGAGGGTGGGGAGGAAGGACATTCCCACACGCCCTGCTGTAGAGAGAGAAAGAGAAAATAAAACATAATAAAATTATTCTCACGACGTTTCGGCCACAACGCAAGCAGCCGTCCTCAGGTGAAAACCAGGTCCGTCGAGGCGACAGAGTCTGAATGAAACAGCACACGAGCTTGGAGCATATATATAAGCTGGGCGCCTTGACAAAGGAATTTGCATATCAAGATGAATTTAGCATATTTATGGGAAATGCAGGAATGTGATTAGTACTGCATATGCATGTGCATTATGCAGGATTAACAGCATCAAAGGGAGCTGCAGTTGCTGCTGCTGCTGCAGTTGCTGCTGCTGCTGCTGCAGTTGCTGCTGCTGCAGTTGCTGCTGCTGCTGCTGCAGTTGCTGCTGCTGCTGCAGTTGCTGCTGCTGCTGCTGCAGTTGCTGCTGCTGCAGTTGCTGCTGCTGCAGTTGCTGCTGCTGCTGCAGTTGCTGCTGCTGCTGCTGCAGTTGCTGCTGCTGCTGCTGCTGCAGTTGCTGCTGCTGCTGCAGTTGCTGCTGCTGCTGCAGTTGCTGCTGCTGCTGCAGTTGCTGCTGCTGCTGCTGCAGTTGCTGCTGCTGCTGCAGTTGCTGCTGCTGCTGCAGTTGCTGCTGCTGCTGCAGTTGCTGCTGCTGCTGCAGTTGCTGCTGCTGCTGCAGTTGCTGCTGCTGCTGCTGCAGTTGCTGCTGCTGCTGCAGTTGCTGCTGCTGCTGCAGTTGCTGCTGCTGCTGCAGTTGCTGCTGCTGCTGCAGTTGCTGCTGCTGCTGCAGTTGCTGCTGCTGCTGCAGTTGCTGCTGCTGCTGCAGTTGCTGCCTTATCCATTTTAATATAACACTATGTATTATTCTACCCACCCTAATGTGTATCACACTGCTATATATTTACTATACAATTACGACACCATACATTACTCTGCACACTGCACCATGCCAGTGAGTGGAACGTTGTGGCCGAAACGTCGTGAGAATAACTTGCGTTGTGGCCGAAACGTCGTGAGAATAATTTTATTATGTTTTATTTTTATTATTTTATTACTTCCCTTCTACTTGACTTTACCGAAAGAACCAAGAAGAAGATTACACTAGGTGGCGATAAATTATATTGTTGGATGAAACGTGCTTACGTATGATGACGTTAGCACGTATGATGACGTAAGCACGTTAGAGCTTGCCCTCCCGGAAGCCATAGAGAATGCATTGGAGCGCCCGCCGTTCGAAAAAAACATCTTTCAATGTAAGTCTACGGGGCCACTCGGGGCGATTCTCAGCTGGAGTGAAATCGCCCAAAAAGAGGCGGTACTCCACAGAACGTGACATGACGCTGATTGGACTATATCCAGAGGCTGACAGTGACGGCTAGCGTGACTCTGTGGTTCAATGACATTGGTGGTGCGTCGCCCAATCGCCCTAATGAAGAAACCGCCCCTGGATGTGACGCTCATTTCATTTCTTGCACCAGGACCCATGTCAACCACGCTACGCCGCTGCCTGTTTGATTAATCGCGTGTTTATGCCACGTCATCAATTACCATCACGCAATCCGTCCCCAAGGACCTCTCAAGCATCTGGTAATCCCTCAGCATCTTATATAAAGTCGTTATGTTCGGTTCCTTGCGAGTTTTATCGTGACTTGCAAGACCAGCGTTCGAACGACGCACTCCCATCGAGATCACGATCCTTGTGGGCGATGAGGGGGGCAGGAAGAGGGAGTTATTATGTGTGCATGTGGAGTGAAATTGAATGAGTCACTGGAGCGCGTGCCGCTGGGAGATTGGTAGACAATGGAGTTAGAGGTAGCAGCCCGTTCTACCAGTTGGGCCTGTGGGCAAGGCACGGAGCACTCTGGGGGATCCAGAGGGGGGCGGGGCCCGAGGGCGGATCCTGGCCACGCTGGGCAGGATAAAAGGCGAGCTCCGACTCACAGTCGGGGCTGCTGCGATCTGGAGTGGAACTCGTCGTGCAGTCGTCGTCGTAATCATCACCCTCTTCAAGCTGTGGGTCTGGCAGCATGTTGGCTGTCCTGATCCGGTATGTGGTTATCCCCTAAGGCTCTGAAGGCCGGAATAAAGGAGAGAGAGAGTACCTCCTATTAGTGTCTGTGAATTAGCAGATTACACATGAATGTATTTACGACGTGTGCATTCACTTGTAAAATCCATTGGAGGTAAAACGACCACATTCTGGGCACGCGGTGAGGTGGGAAAGCCCCCTTTTGTTCGCCCGCCCACTACCTAGGTAGCCCCGCCCACTACCTAGGTAGCTCCGCCCACTATCTGTGTAGCCCCGCCTATTACTCGGGTAACCCCGCCCAGTACTCAGGTAGGCCAACTATTTGCCCCATCACAAGTCGAGCAAGCGACCACGATATTCCCAAATGTCTCTGGCCATCAGGACTGTCCTGGATCATCAAACCAGGACGTTTGGTAGCTTTAGTTGAAGGTTATACTGGAGCAGGCTGTTCTGACATAGCCCATTACTAAAACATAAGTTATTTTTATTATTAATGGCATCTTACTCTTTGCCTTGGCTCCAGCATTGTGGATCTGTAGCGAACTGATCATTTGCTTATTATACTGTATACGTCTACATTATCACGTAAAGAACTGATGGCTGTAGAGCGATGGCGCAGTGGATAGCGCACAGCGCTGTGAACCCGATGTTCGATTCCTGGCCACGGGTAAACATCAGTGGCAAGTGGTATTTAAATTGTTCTGGCCTCACACTATTCGTGCGTATGGCAATATATTCCGGAGCTAAATGCCAATGTCGAGACCTGCTCGCCGCTAGAGGGCTTTAGGAGAGAGAGTTCGTGTAGTTTTGATTTAACTCCTCCGTGGTTGAACACGTGCAGTTTTAATTGCATGGCCACAATCGCACTGTGGCTTGTCTGCAAATGCTTGACTCATGGTACGTAAATTTCGATTTAAAGCTTTCGTGACTGCAGGGATTCATCTACTTGGTTCTTTCGGTAAAGTCACGTAGAAGAGAAGTAATAAAATAATAAAAATAAAACATAAAACATACATTTATTTTATTATGTTTTATTTTTATTATTTTATTACTTCCCTTCTACGTGACTTTACCGAAAGAACCAGGAAGGTCATGGTACGTAACTACGTATGTATGTTGAACTTATTTCGCACCGTACGTAGCCAACCGTGCTAATCGGAGGTGCGATGCTAATCGGAGGTGCTGGCAGACCAGCTTGGGCTGAGCAGTGGTTCGGGCCGACATCGTCAGTAAGAGCGAGACGACCGCTCGCTGCGTACGCGGGGCTTTTTGGTCGATTCTGGAGTGACTACGTGAAAGTGGGCAGGCCTGGCGAAAGGGAGTGGCTGATCCGACGTGTAAATGTGTCCTCGCTGAGCCTCCCAGAAATTCGGTGGCTTTAGCACAGGGATCGGACAAGTAAAATAACAAGAAGAGCCATTGTTTTTTTTTTGTCCATTCGGTACAGAACTCCATCTTTCAAGAGCTGCGATGCATGTGAATCAAGGCCGTAATTAAAATATAAATTGGAGGGACACATCCCCCCCGCCCAATATTCAAATATGCTCAAAATGTCCCCCCCCAATATATTGCTATAAAATAGATTTATCTTCTTGGTTCTTTCGGTAAAGTCACGTAGAAGTGAAGTAATAAAATAATAAAAATAAAACATAATAAAACAATTCTCACGACGTTTCGGCCACAACGCAAGCAGCCGTCCTCGGGTGAAAACCAGGTCTGTCGAGGCGACAGCGTCTGAATAAACGGACGGCTGCTTACGTTGTGGCCGAAACGTCGTGAGAATTGTTTTATTATGTTTTATTTTTATTATTTTATTACTTCCCTTCTACGTGACTTTACCGAAAGAACCAAGAAGATGAATCCCTGCAGTCACGAAAGCTTTAAATCGAAAAATTGATTTATGTTTATATGATTGTGGTTATGGTTGTACTTTATTAATCCCTAATGTATGCCATTACATACAATGAAACAAGAAAAGGTAAAAAATAAAAAAAACACCAATGTAATACAATACACTATTAGACATTATTGAAAGGAAAAAAAGTCCGTCCTATGTGTTAGTGAATTTTTTTATATTTTAGGCAGGAAATGGCATGAAATTCGTTTTCAAATTTAAATATATTTTTTTTCTGGGGGGGGTGAGGGGGGTGTGAATACACGCACGCACGCATACATTGCATCACCAAGTAGTCCATGAACAGCCGCATCAGTTCCGGAGCGGCAGCTTGCCGACCCCTGCTTCAGCAGCAGAGGCTTGCCTGAGTCATCAGCAAGCGGCTCATTGAGTAGCAGTCGTGGGAGGCCGTGTAGGAGGCAGTGACGGAAGCTCTCAGGGGCGGGCAGCAAAGCCTCGGACATCGAGCCAAAGCAACACACAATTGCACCTGAGCACACACAGCAGAGCTATATAGCGCGGCCACGAAACCCTACAGAGGATAATCGTGTACCTGTTGACAGCGTGCTGTTGCGCGATTAACCACATGAAGGCCAAACGAGTACATCACTCCAGCTGCCAGGCTGTGTCATGACGGACCATGCGGTTTTAAACAGTGGGCGACTGGCTTCGAGCCAACGTGAACAAGGACATTATCATAACCACACTGACACTGCCGTCAATGTGGCAGCGACATTTTTTTTATGAATGGGTTTCCATTGAGGCTACGTTTGCGGAACAGTGTTATGGGGATTGTTTGGACTTTTTGTTAAAAGATTAACTACATGCAATGTGTGTGTGTATGTGTGCACAAAGACAAATAACCCTCCTATAGATGTATACTGGCTGTTAGGATAAGTGCTGTGTTTATTTACACACACATTAACACGGTTGCATTAAAATGTACACGTGGTGACCCTGGCTACAGCATGAGCATGTGATGTTGTAGAAGTCACGGGGTCACTGACGAGTACGTTGATCGTATCTCACGTGTGCAGCTCTTGCCGAACGATGACTCACCGGACAATGACGATGATGACTCGTGTGGGATACGGGAGCTGTACAATTCTGCACGACTCGACGGCGTGCACAATACACGCACGTGCGTCGATATTGATTCGATGGTGTCTGAACAATTTCTGCGGAGGATGCGTCGCCGGAAGTTAAGTGTGGGTCCCAGCTGTGGCTTTGTTCTGGACCCACGGTCTGATCAAGGAGCCTCTGAAAAATGAGATACGCGGTATGTTGAACATCTCATTGTCTTGCTGTTGTCCAAAAATAAAACATATACGGTCACAAATTTTGACTCGGGATGGTCTTATAACAAGGGTTGTGTGCAATATACACGCATTGTGATTGATGATGATGATGTAAAGTGCCTTGCAAGGCGTAATGGGGGATCCGAACCTATGGTCACAATCAAAGCCGTCTCTAGGGTACGGAAAATCTGAGCGTCCGCCCCAGGCCCTGCGCTTTGGGGAGGCCCGCGTTTCGACGTCACGGTGTCAGATTTCATACCCACACCGTGTCAGTTGCCCCGGGCCCCGCACCCCTCTTTGAACGGCCCTGGTCACAATGGTGCCACATCACCTGTTGCACGTATTGCCACATTATCTGGATTATAATGCGTTCCCGTAAAGTAAGATGCACCCTCATTTTTTTTATTTTAAAATACAGGGAGGGGGGGAATTGTCCTGTAATTAAACAAAAATAGTCATCCCTCGTTATACGGCAACTCGATACAGGATACGGCAATGCGCTGTCGAGTAACGTATACATTTGGGAACTAATTAAATACGCGTGTCGTTAAATTCGTATTTATGGAAATTTGTATCTATAATTATATTTTTGTGTGTAGGGGATTGTGGGAGGGCGGGTGGGATCAATGTACATTACATGTGTACTTTAAAATGATTTGCTGCATTCTTAAGAGTGATTTTATAAAGTTTTGGAGACAATTTTGTTGCTGTAGAAACTCATCTCCAATTTATATGATGGAAGTGAATGGGAAAATAGGGTTCGATAGACAAAATTTCGATTTCCGGGCAACTTTTCAAGAACGTATCTGTTCTGTGCATCGAGGGATGCCCGTATTATGATTACTCTTAGCTGGGAAGGCGTTCAGAAAGCAGGCATAGTGATGGTCTGTTTTAATACTACATTGATTGCATTGGGGAAGTAAAGACTCGTCTGACTGGTATTAGAACACAAGCATTGGCAGCTGGTGGCTCATAATTTTGGCGGAGCGGTGCAAGTGGGGGGATGGGGTGGGTGGATATCTGAACTGGTCCTGATCCCACTTTGCATGTTCTCAAATTAACACAATACATAGGCTCACAGTAATGACATCACCTGTTTAAGACGGAAAACAGGAAGACTTTTTCACAATTCTCACAAATCACCTGATGAAGCTGGTTGTAATCAGCAGCGAAACGTCGTACTCGAATTGTAAATGTTGCGGCTTTACTCTCCAACACACCGGTGGTGCTGAAGTGGTAACTAATTGACACGTTTAGTTTACGTGACAACCCTTACTAATTGGCTGTGTCGGGTGGTGGCAGGTTAATGGCACATTTATATGTACACGATCTAACACAACATCAAAAAACCTTCATGATGGGCACTCGGTCTGACCAGCGTAGTGAAGAATGGTCAAACAGCCCCATCCCACCGCTACGACTGGTACTGGACTAGGATATTTGGGAGCGGGAGGGACGGCCTGTGATTGGTTGGGGCCTCCCTGTGGACGGGGTTAGAATGGGCCAATGAAAGGCCGACATTTTTCGCCTAAAAATTCAACCCATTCGCAGTTTGCCAGGTGTCTGTTTTCTTTAAATCGATTCTGTCACGTTTTGTTAACCTTTGAATCGTTCCGTAATTTGTTATTGCGAAAAATACGTTTTGAAACGAGTACGTCTTTTTAAGAAACAAACCGTTAGATCGGTGCCACTGTTGGAAGGTTGCGGTACACCAAATCGTACGAATGATCCGATAAATGTGACGATCGAGACTCGGGGGGGGGGGGGGGGGGTGCCCTGAGCGTGGAGAGTGTTTCAGTGGCGAGTGTTCGAGGTGGCGTTGTCACGTGATGTGCTCAGCTCAGAATCCGGCTCACAACCCGGATTCTGGGTCCAGGTCTGCGGTGGTGAGATGTTAACTACCTCGCCTGGTGTACAGGAAGGGACAAGGCGAGAGGGCAAAGAGGTAGCTGGCATACATTTGTTTTCTCCCAGTGCTCCTCTACCTCAACGCGACTAGGGGCGCTCTTTTGTTGAAAGTTCCCATTAAAAGGCTCCTTTTACGACAACAAATCACCGTTACATCGGGGGTTCACCCTTTAAGCTGTAAAGGCAGTGGTTTAACGCAAAATAGCGGTGTAATCCAGCAATAGCAATCGAAATAAGCTGTGAAAATTGGCCAATTGCAGCCCAACGTGGGTGCTGTGTTGTGTTTTTTAAAGATGGCATTAAAACCGATAGTTTTAGGCAAAATGTGGTCGATAAAGCAAAATGTCGACATTACAATCTACTTTAGAGTTAAAATGGAGGGACATTAAAGTGAACGACAGGGATATGAATGCCTATGGGCTAACGCATTTGCATCTACAGATGAAATGCGCCGTGCAAATGTAAATGATTCCCATAAACATGTGGAAAACGGAATGTCTAATGCATCTGGGACAGCTCATTGAAGGTGGACCGGGATCTAAATGATGAATCAAGAGACAGATTAGAGCAGGTTGGATCGAGTGCTTCGGCACAGTAATCATGGCTGGCTATCAAAGACCCCACGTTAACCTTCGATCATTAGGTCAATCAATTTGCCTAAATTGAATTAAAAGCTCTTCAGTAGTGTGCGACTGTGCTCATCCAGCACAGACCATACAACATATAATGTCGCAATGCCCAATCCACAAATACGAAGGAGACATCACAGCGATACACTCTGCTGCTCTTTACACGGTTGTCTGGAAGTACTCACTGATAATGGCACCTGAATCTGAGATTATAGTTGCTGCTCTGCATCTACATCAGGCATACGAAAACAATCAGCGAGTGCGTCCTGCAATGACACAAAATGACATCGTTCAAGCCGTTAAAACGAGGTCGCACTCATTAAACGCAAAGTGCTTGCCACAAATGCACCACAACACCTTGCTCGCTGATCTCGCCAAGGGGCATAAACCATCACGTGGACTCCGGTCATCCTCGCAGCAGTTATTGGCTGAGCCATCGAACAAAGACGGTCACCACATCGCGCGCTTTCAGATGCGGTTCTGCGGCCGTCTGGAATGCTCTTCCTTCCAATATTAGGAGGCCACCGGAGCTATGCACTTTTACATTTAGATTGAAAACTCATTTCTTTAGAACTGCTTTCTGTTTGGAGTTTGTTGGCCTTCCCCCACACCTCCGATTAGCACGGTTGGCTCCGTATGGTGGAAAATACGTTCAATAGACATACATAGTGGAATTAGTAAAAGTAAAATAAAATGAAAATAAAATAAAAAATCACGACGTTTCGGAGGCAACACAAGCTTCCGTCTTCAGGTAGTATCTCTTGGAATTTCTCATTTACTTGATACAGCAAGCGTGCTGTGACGGTTCCACCTGAAGACGGAAGCTTGTGTTGCCTCCGAAACGTCGTGATTTTTATTTTATTTTTATTTTATTTTACTTTTATTAATTTCAATGTTTTACCTACGTGACTTCAGTGAACTGATCATGGCTGATTGAAATATTCTAGCAATAATAACCCCGGCCACTGATGTGTGTCTGTGGCAGAAAAGTTTCCGTACCTGGGCAGCATGCTGATTGACCAGCTCCGGTTTGGCAGCAGTGGTTTCACTCTGAATCAGTCGAGCGGCAATATATTTTCATCAGCTGCGTAACGCTGTCTGAAAGCCACCTGACCTGTGGCTTCACATGAAGCTACGTGTCTCCTCGACCACAATTATGCACTCCCTTTCTCTTTGCTTGCGAAACATTGAGCCCTTGAAATTAACATCTGCGTTTGTTTGAAAAATTTAGGCTGGCCTGCCTACGACCCATTCTGGGTTTAACCAGACTGGAGCTCGCAGATCCCTGAAAATTCGCGACACCGTCCCCGATCAGTGAGCTCCTCCGGCAGACGAGGCTGCGTTGGCTGGATCATGTATCCTGCATTCCCAGCCACCGCATGCCCAAGCAACTTCTGTTTGGCTGGATAGAGGGGGCTTAACCTGGCACGGTGCAGGATAAATAAAAAAATGACTGTGGTACAGGGGGATGTGTAGCTGATTGGACTTGCAGATGACTGGTACCAGCTTTGTGAAATTCGGCCTCTGTGGAGGAGGCTCGTGAAGGACGATGCTACTGGGCAGTTGGAGGCAGTCACCCTCCAGCAACAACGGAGGGCGGAGGAGCGACGCTCACAACAACGAGCTGAGCGCCGGGCGGATACAATTTAATTAGCACGGTGGGGAGCACATGTGGTGCATCTGCCAGTCATCTCAGTCATCCCATAACACCTGGGTCTGTCCCCTGACCTGTCAGCGAGCGTTTGACACTCACCTTGACTCAAAGTGCACCTAGCCTGGCACAAGCGCTGCGGTGACGTCAACGCCACTTGGTGGCGAATGACCGCTGTTGTCGCTGTTGTCGTTGTTGCGTTCGTGTTGAAACGTTCGTCGTGTGACCCACGAGTGCTCTACATCCCTCCAGCACTGTCCACTCCAGTGACCAAGGCCCAAAGGCAGCCATCGATCAGTAGGAGGTCGCTCATTCTCCTCTGCTGCTCCTGTATTTTGGAACTCCCATCTGCCAGCCGCCCGTGCCGTCGATCCCCGACTCCTGTGGATGCCTCTCTAGACAATAAATACCCCCGCTGCTTCTGTACAGGTGTGACATTTGGATGCGATCTAAATACAAGTTATTTTGTATAATCTATTCATATATATATACACACTGACAACTACGTGCGTTTCACCCAAAAGTTCTTAAGATGATGTACTGGCTTGGAAGGCAGCCTCTCTTACACCCATGGCGTAACTGAAGGTTATACTCTTGAGGGTGACGCAAAGGCTGATTAAAGGCCAACTGAGCAATCTGGGAAAGAGAAAAGACCGGCGAGAAGACAATGCCCGGTTTAATGAGATTAAACGTGTGAAGGAGAGGTTTCTTAATCAAGAATTAATAATTTATTTGGAAGGGACGAACGGGAGAGGTGAATTTGGATTGTATATATTTTTTTTTTGGTGGATGAGAAGTTTCTCCGTGGACAACACTTCTGTCTAGACCCTTCGGGAGCCCGGCAAGCTCGGTGCAGTGGGGAGACCCCGAGTTTGAGTGCGTGGTGGCGATGTAGCGGCTACGGGGAGCCGTGGTGAAACGGTCAGCGCGCTGCGCGACAAAACCCTGAGACACGCGTTCGTTCCCTGCTCACGGCCAACACCGTTGAGGTTATCTGAACCAGTCCTGGGCCTCCCATAGGTCAACTCAGCCTCAAATTAATATCTGGAACGATGTGCAATCATCGCCACTTGGGGGGGGGGGGGAGGCTGCCGGGCGTGGTGCTGGCCATCCACCCCGTCGTGTGCCATGCTGGCCTTCAGAGGTGCTCGCTAATAGCACTTGCTCCGAAAGTATGTTAATGCTGTACGGGGGATCTTTGTCTTTGTTATGAGGCTGTGTGCTCCAGAGCGGTGTTAAAGTGCTGCTCTCCAAAGGGAATAAGGAACTCCTGGACGTATAGCTGCTATATGTGAATAACTGACAAAACGCACAAATTTATGGACCGTACTTCTATGCTCCCACATCCATTCTAGCGTATCCACGTTCCCCAGCCCGCACTGACCAGCGCGGTGAAGTATGGTCAAACGACTGCCACGACCCGCACGGCTTGGGCAGGAACCCTCATGCAACAATGGGTTGACAACTAGCTTCATCGTGTAACTACTGGCGAAACGTCGTACTCAGATTGTAAATGTTGTGGCTTGGCTCTCCAACACACCGGTGTTGCTGTACCAGTGACGAATTGGCCACGTTCTGTTTACGTGACAACCCTTAATAGTTGGCTGTGTCGGGTGGTGGCGGGTTTGACGACACTTATATATTTACGCGATCTAACCCAAAAAAACTCTTATGGATGATATTGGTCGCGAAAGCCTACGTGTTAAACGTTTAATCGTCAATACAATTAGGTTGAACGAAGCCTATGAAACAAGAAGTCTATTGTTCTGTGCACCGATGTTTGTGGGATAAGCCTGTCGGTCTCTCATTCAAACCTAATTTTATATTCTCCAACTTAATTTTGTGGAGAGGAACAAATATATAACTTGATCATCATGTCGATCTATCCTCCCACTCTCGCTATGCTCTGATGTAGGGTCAATGCCCGTAACGTCAGACTCTTATATATTCCAATCCCATATAAGCGTTAGCATCTAACGAGTTGAGTGCATTTAGATCTGTCCCTGAACATCGCTGATTCACGAAGTGCCATTGGGCACAACGAATGTCGTGATGGGTGCCGTCCACAAGGACATTCGCGCACAGACTTAACGTCAGGGTCAATTGAGGTCAAGGTGAACGTAGAAACACGATCACGGAAACTCGCACACGCGTACAATTATATATACCCCGTTGTCAATCCACTGCTGGATGAAGGCCTTTCGATGGCGTGTCCGTTGGTCAAACATTGAATCCCCAAAAGGGGCGCCATCATCGTGTGTAGTGTAACTGCATTGGGGTAGGAACACGCTCACGTCACCCCTGCCGCCACTGGAGGCGCTAACATTCATCGATACTTTGTACAAATTGTTGAATTCATTAACAACCATCAATAGAATCATTTGGAAGGTGGATTGTGAATAGTTCCGCTCTCACCAGCCAGCGACTGAATCTACACGCACTGTCCCGCGTAAACAAAAAGATAACAATTTGGATATTTGTATAACGCATAAGTGGAGCCGTGGCGCAGTGGTTTGCACAATGCATACCACGTGTGTCATTTGAAAAGCGTTGCAGGCGATGTTACGCTTACAGCCAATAAGTGGTGCTAACTCTAGCCCAGCGGGGGGTCTCAAGGTTTTTTGTATCGCGCCCCCCCACTAATCCATACCACTGTGGTCATCGTCGGCCCTATCCCAATTTTCCCAAAAGCCCCAACCCACCCCACCACCCCTCCCCCCAAAAAAACACACAACTAAGGTTACTTGGGCCACGATTCACACCCACACACAGAGATATCACATATCCCTAGCAGCGTGCTTCAGCCGCACCGAACCTCACAATAATAATAATATCCAGGTGCCTACCTTGGCTCCTCCCACCCACAACCAGTATATATACAAGGACTGTTTTCTTGGAATTTCTCTCACTTGATGCAGCAATCGTGCTGTGACGGTTGCACCTGAAGACAGAAGCTTGTGTTGCCTCCGAAACGTCGTGATTTTTATTTTATTTTTTATTTTACTTTTATAATTTTTTTTTTACCTACGTGACTTTACCGAAAAAAACCTAAGAATAGATGTCACGTGGCCACATTTCGAGTCAACGTGGTGTTAAGTACGGCACAACGTGGCGCCGACGATGCTCGCGGAACATTCGCGAAACAATTTTCCCCTGCACGTTCTCCGTGCCGAACGCAGCCTGCGCCAGCTTGGAAGGCCTTCACGACCTCCTGGGGGGGGGGGGGGGCGGTTAAGAACCGCTGGTCCATAGGCGATGTGGAGTGAAGCGGCGGTGGCGTAGTGTTGCCGTTACATGCAAGAGAATCGGCGGTCCCTAACACGAACACTCTTCCCTTCGCCGCGCACCAATGCGGCTCGCCGATTAACAACATCCATTACCGCGCGCGCCCCGCGAGTCCCGAAAACCAATTCTGATTGGTGGCAGCGGTATTTTTCAGAGCCGCAGCGGTTCGCATTTTATCGGGCAACGTTGTAGGAGCACGTGCTGTTTGACGTTTACCTCTGCAAGATCCGAATTGACAAGAGTGTAAAACAAATGTAAAGTCGCGGCCCTGAAATTGCTTTGCGCAGGCCACTGCTGGTGGAAGGGCCTCGATTAGACGCAACTCTGGAGAGCCCATCCGCCCTATAGTGAGTGGATACCCTTAGGGGGCGTCCATAAATGACGTCACGCACCTAGGGGGGGGGGTCAGACATTTGTGACGATGTGTGACGAGGGGGTGGGGGGGTTGAGAAATGTGACTTCACATCAAAATGCGCAACTTTAAATGAATATAGACAACACGTTCTACTTAATTAAATAGACTTTTTAATAAATGTTTTCTCCTACAACATCAGAGTGCAGCGCCACATTAAATACGCACTACAATGACAATAGTTTAAGGCGATTTGAAGCATGTTTAATTTTTTTGGGTGGGGGGTCAGAGCTTTGTGACGTCATATTTGAGGGGGGGGGTCTGACTTTTCGTGACGCCGTGTGACGAGGGAGGGGGGTCAAAAATCGTCCAAAATCGCGTGACGTATTTTGGTCTCCACCTTCCCGCTGGCTTTACCCCACCGCACGCGGTGCCGTGCAGATGGAATTGGTATGCAGTCCGATGTTCATTCGATATTCGTAACCACATCACCTAGAGATTTCACAAACCAACTCTAATTATAGGAATCTGGCCAGTCTTTTTCTAATTCTAGCACAATATTGACTGTTTTTTCCCTGTTAATCACGCGACTATTAAACATAATAATCGATGCCTCGAGTTTCTTGGCTGCAAGCTAGACTCCTCTCCACCTCAACAATAGCTCTGTTATTACTCTTTGGTTCTTTCGGTAAAGTCACGTCGAAAGAAATTAAATTAAATAATAAAATACGACGTTTCGATTGCAACATAAGTAATCGTCATCAGGTAGACCTAAATTTGAGAGAGAGACAAAACACAAACACGGAGACAGACAGACACACAAGTAGAGAGAGAAACAACAGCCATACAGAGAGACACACAACATAGACACACAGACACACAGAGAGAGACACACAACATAGACACAGAGAGAGACAACACAGAGACACAGAAAGAGACACACAACATGGACACAGAAAGAGACAACACAGAGACAGAGAGAGACACACAACATGGACACACAGAGAGAGACAACACAGACACAGAGAGAGACACACACACAACATAGACACACAGAGAGACAACACAGACACACACAGAGAGACACACAACATAGACACACCTCTGTGTCTGTTTTGTCTCTCTCTCAAATTTAGTTCTACCTGATGACGATTGCTTGTGTAATGGGTTCCGGAGACACTTGTAGATGTAACTTCTTTATTACAATACAACACTCCAACAGTCCTGATACTCTGTTACAGCCTAGGTACACAGCCTAGCTACACAGCCTAGATACTCTACTCTGGCTACGCTCTGGACTCGCCCTCACAAGGTCGTAGCGTCGGGAGTTCCAGAGTCCCAGCGCTGGCTCTCACAGTATCCCAGGGTCTTCAGATGGCTGGTCGTGGGTCTTGGGTCTTGAGTTACAACTGGGGCCGATCGTCCAGGGAGCTCTCCTTTTATGCCTGGTCCGACGAGGGGTGGGTCTTGTGCGCCACCAGACATCCCACAGAGCACACACAGCCCCCCCCCCCCCGTTGGCGGCGCCAAAAAGGCTTAAGCGCCTGGGAACCCAACGCCTGGCGCCCAAAGGCTTAAAAGCGTCTGGATCCCCTGGGAACCCAGTGCCTGGCGCCCAGAGGCTTACGCGTCTGGACCCACCTGGGAACCCAGAGCCTACAGCAGCCCCTCCCTTCTTATGTCACTACATTACCCCCCTCTACGTAGCCTCCAGCCGACCCGGCTGTCAAAAAAAAATACAATTGTACAAGAAATTATTTGTTAACCATCAGAATGAGTGTGTGACAATCAAGAAAAAAAAATGAGAAGAAAGCGCCTCTCCCCCTCCTGTGGTCACCGATGCAGAACAACACTGTATAAACACATATATGCAGGATGAACGCACGCCCCAATCGCCCACTATACATGATGGCAAAGTGAGTGGCGTCGCGTTGGGACGAGAGTTCGTGGGCGGGGGTCATGAAAATCGTTTGAGTTTTGAGCGAGTCCGAGTGGCAGGTCCATCGGTCGCGACGGAGGCGGGAGGGGACCGACGACCCGCTGTTGCGCTTGTGTCCTGGGTCGCTGATCCCGCGGGCAAGCTTGTTCCCGCTTGGTCGGCCGTGGCGGATTTCATTCCCAAGGCACCTGAGGGCGGGTCAGCGGGACCTGCCCGAGAGTTAGAAGCAGCATCATCGCGGCGCGGCTCGTCAGACATGTCGCGCTCTCGGCCCCGGAGAAGTGAAGGAGGTGTGTAGGGTTGAATGTAAGGTTTTAGACGTGACGGGTGCACGAACCAACGTCGCTTGCCATGCTGGATCCTGACACACTGCGGGCGGAGAACGCGAATAATAACAACCGGGCCTCTCCAAGGCTTAAGCAGTTTTGAGGAAGTAGCCAATGGTACCTGCGGGCAGTGGAGCCAGGCGCGGTCCCCTTCCACCCAAACGTGGCGGGATGTGCGGAGATTCCGCAACCGCTCGTTGGCAAGCTGAAGGGCTTCTGAGTTATTTTGAGCAGCATCCCGGGCATCCATGAGACGACGCACATTAGCACGGATGTGGTCGGCAATCTTAGCCTTAGGTGCGGGCTGTTTAATGTGCAATTGTACGTCGATTGGGGGGCAAACCTCCCTACCATACATAAGATAGAATGGCGAGTACCCGGTGGCAGCATGGGGCGCCATTCTATAGGCGGCCAAGACACCAGGTATGTGGAGATCCCAATCAGTCTGTGACTCAGACACCTGGTGGCTTAGCATGGAGGTAAGTGTCCTATGTAATCGCTCGACCATACCGTCAGTCTGGGGGTGATATGGCGAGGTGCGAATTTTGTGTGTCCCTAGCAGGTTGCACACATCCCGCAACAGCGTGGAAGAGAAATTTTTCCCTTGGTCGGTCAGCAGGCGTTCGGGAGCACCCTTGTCCAGGACGTAGCCCTGGAAAAAGGCCTCCGTAATGGCTGCTGCAGACTGGTTGGGGAGTGGCCAGGCCATGGCCCATCGGGTAAAATATTCGACCCCAACCAAAAGGTACTTACTACCCCGAGGAGTAGCGGGAAACGGACCCAAAATATCCAATGCGACGATCTCATTGACCCGGGAAACTTTAATGGATTGGAGCGGCGGGCAGGACGGCCTAGCAGGTGGTTTCCGCCGTGCACATTCTGTGCAACCTTGCACAAGGTCAGCCACATCGTTTGCCATGCCCGGCCAGAAAAATTCCAATTGGATTTTAGCTAGTGTTTTCTGAACACCCAAGTGCAAGAGGCGACTGTGGGTTTCCCACACAAGTCGCCCCCGCAGGGAGGTGGGCACCACCAATGTGTGGGATTGGGACCCCCCATCCCAATGCATGAGGACGCCTTCCCGGATGACATATGATACGGGGCCCCCCTGCCCCCTGTGACCCTCGGCATCCCTAGCGCGGCGTCTCAATTTGAGGAGGGAGACGTCTTCCATCTGAAGACGTCCCCAGTCGTCCAACCCGAGGCCCAGCAATGCGTCCTGCGGAACTTGCGTGGAGGGAGCCCCGTGGTCCCCGACCCCATCCCCGGCCGCGGCCGCAAGGGATAGGGGCGGTACCCCGTCAGGCTGCCTACAACGCCCCGCACCCAAAAAACAAGCACAGCGCCCATTGTTCGGCAGCCGCGACAACCCGTCGGCGTTCCCGTGTTGAATCCCCTTGCGGTAAATGACAGTGAACGCAAAGTCCTGGAGGATCTCGAGCCAACGCGAGAGCTGTCCAGATGGTTGGTCCACTCGCAAGGCGTATTGTAGCGCCGCATGGTCGGAGCGTACTGTGAAATGCCTGCCATACACGTATGGCCTGTACTGCTTTATGAAAAAAACGATAGCAAGCAATTCGCGGCGCGTCACGCAGTAACGTTGCTCCGCGGGCGACAGCACCCTGCTGCCATAGGCGACGACGCGCTCCACTCCATTGACAATTTGCGACAGCACCCCTCCAATTCCGGTGTTGCTGGCGTCTGTATCCAGAATGAACGGAGTGGTAAAATCTGGATAAGACAGGGTAGGAGCATCGACCAGTGCTTTTCGGACGGCATTGAAAGATGCCTGTTCTAACTCTCCCCAGCGGAATTTGACCCCTTTGGCCGTCAATGCGTGGAGGGGCTTCGCGATGGATGCGAATCCCGCAACAAATCGTCGATAATATGAGGCGAAGCCGATAAAACTCCGCACCTCCCCAACAGAGGTAGGAGTTGGCCATGAGCGCACACAATTTGTCTTTTCGGGGTCCGTGGCAATTCCCGAGCGGCTGACAATATGGCCCAAATAACGAACCGAATCCCTCATGAGGTGGCACTTTTGCGGTTTGAATTTGAGGTTAGCCGTTCGCATTTTAAGGAAAACTGCCTTCAATCGCGTGAGGTGTTCATCAAAAGTTTTGCTGAACACGATTACATCGTCGAGGTAGATTAGGCAAGAATCCCACTGAAGCCCAGCGAGGACCAGCTCCATCAGGCGCTGGAACGTCGCCGGGGCCGAGTGAAGACCCATGGGAAGTCTGTTGAATTGGAACAGTCCCTGCGGCGTGCGAAAGGCCGTCTTTGGTTTGGATGCGTCATCAAGGGGTAGCTGCCAAAACCCCGAGAGGAGATCCAAGGTGGAGAAGTAATGCGCACCTGCTAAGGCATCGAGCGACTCGTCCATCCTGGGAAGCGGGTAGGCGTCGGCCACAGAAATCTTATTAAGTTTCCTGAAGTCAACACAAAAGCGGAGGCTCCCGTCGTGCTTCTTAACAAGAACGATCGGCGCCCCCCATGGGCTATTTGATGGCGCAAAGACATCGGCCGCCAACATATCGTTGACGGCCACCCGTACATGTTCTTTTTCGGCCGGGCTCAACCGGAATGGGTTTTGACGAATTGGAGCGGCATCACCCGTGTCGATGTGGTGGCTTAGCAATTTAGTGCAGCCAATGTCGAATTTGCTTTGACTGAAAATGTCGGCGAAATCGCTCAGCAGCGTGCGTAATTTAGCATGCTGTAATGGTGACAAATCGGCAGAAGTGGAGCAAAGCGCGTCGAGCCATCCTGTGTCAGGACCTGGCTTGGCAACGGAAGAGAACTCGCCCCCTACGTGACCCACGATCACATCTTCTGGCGGGGCTGGCGTCGCGTGAGCAAGCACCATTCCCTGACAGCGTTAAGGACCTGGATAAAGGGGTCGTGGTCGCTTCGCACGAGCGTTTGTGCACACACGAGGTCCGGCACCCGCTCAGCTGAACGCGAAGGCCCGATCACAGCACCCCCCATGAACGCGTCGTAATCAAGGGGTTTACGAAACCGGAGGGGAACTAACATCTGAGAGCCAGGAGGAATGTGAATTGTGCACGCCGCCAACGCCTGCACCGTCATAGATGCGGAGTGCAACCGAGTGGGTGTGGGTAGGAAGGCCATGCGTCGGCCGGAGGGGAGCTCAATACACCCTTTGTTAATGAGAATTTTAATGGGCATCTTCCCCAAGAAATCTGTTCCGAGGAGGCACGGAACGGCGAGGGTTGATGAGACCAAAATGGGCCCAACTAATTGGACGTCAGCAATGCGGATCTGAGCATTGATCCGTCCGGTGATGCCCAACGAACCCCCATTTGCGGCATAGCATGGCACATCAACTGGCTGCAAGGGACGGCATGTATCGGGCAAAATGTTATAAATTATGTCTGAAATGATGGTCGCCGACGCACCCGTATCGATCAACATACGAACATCAACGCCCTCGATGGAACCCACTACGGCAGAGGACCCTGCCGCAGCGGCAACGACCCTATGGGCCAACTCGGACCATTGACCCGGTCCGAGCGCCCGGTTGTTCAATGATGGGCCCGAATCCCCCTCCTCCGAAGCATGACCCCCCTGTGTGGTGTGAGGGTGCGTGCTTGTTGTAAGTGGGGGCCGAGAGTGCGAGGTGTCGTGACTCGCCTGGGTATGCCGAGGATAAGGTGGTGGCCGAGGCGCCGGAGGTCCTGAAGTCCGGCGTCGGGGGACCCGGCAGCCGGACGCCACATGGCCCCGAAGGCCACAGTTGTGGCAGACGATGGACGCTCCGTCCTGGCGCGAGGTTGGCCGGTCCCGCTGGTGGTGATCTCGCTGGGATCGCCAGTTGGACGATCCGCGATTTTCTGTTGCTGCGAAGGCCTGATGAGGCCCCGAATGCACGTCATAGGCTTGTGCATCAGGTGGGCCTGCGCAGGCGGCGATGGTCGTGTCCTCATCGCAATGTAGGTGTGCTTGGATGCACCTGGCAGCACGTAGCGACGTGAAGTCGTCGTCGTCGTCGGCTGTCGGCATGGCAACTCGAAGCTGGCGGGCCAAGCTCATGAGCTTCTGCAGCACGAGTGACTCCACAGCGTCTTCATCCATGCGAGGGTAGGCAACCTTCGCCATGGCCAGCAGCTCGCTGCGGTACCCCATCGCCGACTCGGAGGCCTTCTTCCTCCTCGCATCGAAGCGGTGACGTGCTTCGGATGGGGGTCCATAAATCAGCCGCATCTGATGAAGGGCATCCGTGAGCGTGGCACGTTTCGCGCGTGGCACAGCAAGGAGTGCTGCAAGGGAGTCGTCGTCGAGCATGGCCGGGAGGCCCTGGAGCGCTTCATACTCCGACCAGCCGGACGTCTCTATAAGAGAGACGAACCGGCGTTCGAACGCTGCCCACTCACCCCCCTCTGAAGAAAATGCCTTGAGTGCTGGCAGGCGTTGTTGGACGTGAGCCAAGCTTCCGTTGCCTGGCAACCCGGCTGAAGCTGGCTGCGCGTTCGCAGCGCTCTCACTCGGCGGTTGCCAACAGCTGTCACCCGGCGGTGAGGGACGCAGCGCTGATGACGCGGCGTCATCGGGATGGCCCACGCTGGGCCCGGAAGTGACGTCGCTCCCAGCGGCCACTGCTCCCCCCGCAGAAGTGACGACACACCCGGATGTGTTTGTGTTGGAGCCGGCGGGATGGCGCGGTCGCTGCGCCGCCTCTCTCCCTCCTGCCTCCGCCTGTGAGCGACGCATGTCGTCCAGGATGGAGACGGTGGCGTGGAGCAGCTCGGTGAGGCGAAGCAGCGTTTCCTCCATTGCTGCTCCCGACGCTGGAGGAGGATCGGCAGGTGTGGTGGACGCCTGCTCAGCCGGTGGTGCGGCGTTGTTGTCGGCCCGAGTTGGCTGCCCCGTCGCCGCTTGCTCCTCAACATCGCCGTCAGGACTGAAGGTACGTGGCTTACTTCTTGTCTCCATTGCCACCTCTGACGCCAAATGTAATGGGTTCCGGAGACACTTGTAGATGTAACTTCTTTATTACAATACAACACTCCAACAGTCCTGATACTCTGTTACAGCCTAGGTACACAGCCTAGCTACACAGCCTAGATACTCTACTCTGGCTACGCTCTGGACTCGCCCTCACAAGGTCGTAGCGTCGGGAGTTCCAGAGTCCCAGCGCTGGCTCTCACAGTATCCCAGGGTCTTCAGATGGCTGGTCGTGGGTCTTGGGTCTTGAGTTACAACTGGGGCCGATCGTCCAGGGAGCTCTCCTTTTATGCCTGGTCCGACGAGGGGTGGGTCTTGTGCGCCACCAGACATCCCACAGAGCACACACAGCCCCCCCCCCCCGTTGGCGGCGCCAAAAAGGCTTAAGCGCCTGGGAACCCAACGCCTGGCGCCCAAAGGCTTAAAAGCGTCTGGATCCCCTGGGAACCCAGTGCCTGGCGCCCAGAGGCTTACGCGTCTGGACCCACCTGGGAACCCAGAGCCTACAGCAGCCCCTCCCTTCTTATGTCACTACACTTGTGTTGCAATCGAAACGTCGTATTCTATTATTTAATTTATTTTCTTTCTACGTGACTTTACCGACATAACCAAAGAGTAATTCCTGCAGTCACGAAAGCTTCAAATCAAGCTCTGTTATTGTTCGTGTTTGCGAGCAGTCGCCACCGAAACTAGCTGAGTAACTGGCCAAACGGGATTTTCCGTGTGACAAATAATGCAATACATTGATTTGAAACGGCGTAAGAAAATGTTCGGAAGATTTGTAATAAATAATAATAGAGAGCGATACCGAAGAGATGGGATTAACGAAAACAGCGTACTGACCACACAGTTAATTTAAAAATAGTCTAAAACTTGTTCAGCCTGTGCTCCTATTAATGTAACTCTTTCGTCAGCACAAATTCGAGAGACTATAAACAACCTCAATTGTTGCATGTTAACTTGACATTTCACGATTACATTTTTAATAAAGCACTAGTCATGTTAGTGTTCCGAGTACAGGATGGTTGTGAGACGAGTATTAGACATCTGCCTCGTATTTTAAATTTCACAGAACCGGTTCCCTGTTGCTTTTTTTTTTAAACGTTCGTGAAAATACGAGCGCAACGGCGTTGACACACGCGTACAGGTATAGGTGGCTTCTATTAATTTCCACATTTTTTAAAAGGATTCGCAGCAACATAAATATGTTGGTGTGTTTGTATTTGTTACACGGATGCTCCCGTTCGGCAAGTTTCCCGGCTCTTTTTACACGGGAGGAGATCCGTGGTGCGTTAGCGCAGCAGCAGCAGCAACCAGAGGTGTGGACTCGAGTCATGTGACTTGGACTCGAGTCAGACTCGAGTCATGAATTTGATGACTTCAGACTCGACTTGGACTTGCATAACAATGACTTTGTCCCACCTCTGAGGTGTGGACTCGAGTCATGTGACTTGGACTCGAGTCAGACTCGAGTCATGAATTTGATGACTTCAGACTCGACTTGGACTTGCATAACAATGACTTTGTCCCACCTCTGGCAGCAACCAAATAAAAGATTTTAAAAAACCCCGTCAATATTGCAGAGAACTTGTACAAGATCCTTAAGGAATATTGCACAACCGACAAACGAGGTATTCAGCGTGCGGAAGAATTCACAACTGGCCAGCTTTGATTCACATACCAGAGTTTGTTTACGACGTCTAGATGACAAGGCTGCGAATAATCAACGAACGTGGAACCTCTGACCAACTCGACTGCGGCGCAAGACGCGACCGGGATATTCGTCTCACGGTTCCGAGAATGTGCGTTTGGCGTACGGGATGAGAAACCGGAATGCCCCCGCGCTAAAACGCACCACGCACGCACACGGCAGGGTAACAAATTAACCCGTAAAAACAAAGTTTTTCACTCTAAATCCTTTATATGCGTGGCGGCTAGAGTCCTCTCGTCCTCTGGCTTGAGATGGCTGCCACCTATGGGTCAGATGATTGTCTGCCAGAATTAAGCAATTGGTAATTAAATATTTTAAAAAAATTCCCTAAACAGTGTAAAATTTTGGAAACATTTTTTTTCACGAAAATGTATTGTCACGCACAACGAGTCTGTGTGGAAAATGTCAGCTCGATTGAATCACGGGAAGTGTGTTAAAAAACGACCGAAAGATTTGCACGGTCGTAAGCAAGCAAGCACGCAAGCAAGCGAACTTAATACAAGTAAACCCGTAAAAACAAAGTTTTTCACTCTAAATCCTTTATATGCGTGGCGGCTAGAGTCCTCTCGTCCTCTGGCTTGAGATGGCTGCAATCTATGGGTCAGATGATTGTCTGCCAGTATTAAGCAATTGGTAATTAAATATTTAATTTGTTTTCCCTAAACAGTGTAAAATTTGGGATTTTTTTTTCCACGAAAATTAATTGTCACACACAACGAGTATGTGTGGAAAATGTCAGCTCGATTGGATCACGGGAAGTGGGTTAAAAAACGACCGAAAGATTTTCACGGTCCTAAGCAAGCAAGCAAGCACGCGAACTTAATATAAAGGATTTAATAAAGGATTTAAAAACTGAGAGCTCCTCTGCACAGAGAGAGAATCAATCATCCGTTGGCGCGCGCCACCATCCCGCTTGACCACTGCCGTTGGCAACCTCCCCCCCCCCCCCCCCCAAAGGCCCTCAACGCCTCTGCTATTCCGAGGCAGTCTCTCGTCTGGGTGCCTATAACCGGGCTCATGGACTTGCTTCGCTTTCCGAGATTGGTGCTTTGGTCCCAGTGAAATGAACTCGACGGCGCGGACAGACGACTTCGGTTCTCAACGCCGCTCCGTGCCCGGCTTGGTGGTTGTTTGCAGGTCCTCGAAGCCAGAGCCAAAACTCGCGTTTTCAAAATTCCTTTCCGCCCGGCGTCCCCCACCTCCCCCCCCCCCCGTGAGTGGTTGCTGCCCTGCCCCAGACGTGGGGGATATGCAGAGGTCTGTAGCGGTGACCTCACAGTGCTTCTCTGACGCCGTCTTGCGGGGGCCGTTCTCGAGCACAGGGTGGTGCACCGCTCGCTACAGAAGTTGATGCGTCCCGTTGGCAACGCGCAAAGTGGAACGTAATCGGGGGGGGGGGGGGGGATAAACTTTAATTAAACACTTCCCCCTTGGATGTATATGTGCGAAACGGTATGTTGAACTTCTTTCGCATCGTACGTAGCCAGCCGCGTTAATCGGAGGTGCGGTGGAAGGACAAACTAAACACAAAAAAGCAGTTTTAAAGAAATTAGTTTTCTATTTAGATTATTTACAAGTTCATATCTCAAATGGTTTCCTTATATCGGAAGAAAGAGAAGGTCTCGTTTACCTCCTTCACCAGCCCACACTGACCAGCGTGGTGAAGTATGGCAGAATCACCTCCATGCCTAACACGGTGTTGGGTGGAGAAGCCTTCATCCAGCAGTGGATTGACAAATGGCTGTAAATTGTAATTTGAATCATAATATAAAAGAAAGAGTTGCACCTCCGCTTAGCACGGTTGGATACGTACGGTGCGAAAGAAGTTCAACATACATATACACACACATACAGAGACACGAGCCGAGTTCATCGCTCCATCTCCTCGGTGGGAGCCGCCCCTCGGACGCGTTCTCTGCTTTAGCCGATGCTCCATCTTTAGTCTCGACCATATTTCCTAAATGTATTTGTTCACACTATGGGAACCTCATTTGCCAGTAAAAATATGATAATTGGTTTTTTACCCTTCTATCTGGCAACAAAACTGACACCTTTTTACAAGGAGTCATGTTTGCATAGACCGCAATACCTGCAGTCATAATACAAACAAAAGACATAACTCTGATAATGTGCACTGTCCTTGAAGTTGATTGGTCCACACCCGAGACAGCTTTCCTTAGAGCCTAGTCTCACATGGGTTGGGGTGTGGACCAATCAACTTCAAGGACAGTGCACATTATCAGAGTTATGTCTTTTGTTTGTATTATGACTGCAGGTATTGCGGTCTATGCAAACATGACTCCTTGTAAAAAGGTGTCAGTTTTGTTGCCAGAAATAAGGGTAAAAAACCAATTATCATATTTGTTCACCTTTCCTATAAACTGCACTCCAATCGGTGTTTTTGTATTGTTTGTTGTTGTAACGTTCTGACCCGCCCCTCCCGAACGTCTGTGAGAAGTAAAAAGAAGTGCTTTGATAGCTCATCGAATTCCTCCATGCAGGGAATAAATATTTAATTTCAGATTCTGATCCCTTTAAGCGACGTGCCTCGCTCAGGTCCACCGATATCCGTGCCAAGTCAACGGGAGTTTTCTCTTGTTCTCCACGCTCGGAATTACAGCAGCAACGTAAAGCGGTTCACACATTTGTTCGATTAAATTCATGTACAAATAGACGTGGGGAGGGGGGGGGTATCTCAATCCACTGCTGGATGAGGGCCAGCCCACGCCGTTGCTTGTTGAGTCTTCACCACGCTGCCCATTGCGGTTTGGCGAAAGACGCGGGAGCATACAAGTGCAGTACAACTGATTTTTTTCTTTCTCTCGCAATGCCCTCTCTTCTGTCCACAGCATGGCACAGCGCTTATGACAGCGTGGCGCGCACGGTGAATACTCAGCCTATATAAAGGGCTACCCCTGGCTCCAACATGATGCGCTTTCAGAGGCCTGACCCCAGATCCGGCGCGATTCCAATGATGTAGTCATAGGGACTGCGTGAATCCCGAGTGAAACCATCCGGCCACAAGTGTTGTCGCTGCGCGCGGTGAGACTACGTCGTGCGGTAATGATGAACCAGCAGCAGCAGCGAGCAATGTCTGGCTCCAGTCTCATCAGCGGTGGAGATTTATGTTTCGATTTAAAGCTTTCGTGACTGCAGGGATTCATCTTCTTGGTTCTTTCGGTAAAGTCACGTAGAAGGGAAGTAATAAAATAATAAAAATAAAACATAATAAAATAAAATAATTCTCACGACGTTTCGGCCACAACGCAAGCAGCCGTCCTCAGGTGAAGAGGACGGCTGCTTGCGTTGTGGCCGAAACGTCGTGAGAATTATTTTATTTTATTATGTTTTATTTGTATTATTTTATTACTTCCCTTCTACGTGACTTTACCGAAAGAACCAAGAAGAGATTTATGTTTGTTCCTTGCAGAGCATCCTTCACGGAGGCTCCCCCACCGTGTCCCCTTTAAGCGGCAGTGGCTGAGTGGCGCTGCATCCTCGTCCGCGCACGACGACGAAGACCCGCCGTGTATCCTTTCGCAGTCTTTGTGGGGCGAGTGCCGTGTTCGAGTTACACACGAAGGCCGGCACGGCACGGGTTTGTATGGTGGCCAGCACCACGCTCTCCGGCACTTTAACACATTCACACTTGTAGAAACACACTATTGTACATTTCCAAAACATACTTTCTATCTGACGTCAAATAATGACACCGTGTAATAGTTACCGTAAATCGAACTGCGCATGTGGCCTCTTTCCCCACCGTCCCACCTCCGCCCACAGCAGGCTGCTTCAGCAATTTTCCCGTGGCCAGCCCGAGCAGCAATTACAGCAGAAGCAGCAGCAGCAGCACTTTGTATGTCAAATTGCGCTCAAAGCAGCCATCCCGGGGTACAAATTGGCCGGGGGTCTACTAAAACCGGGGACGGCACGTGCCACCCCACGTGTTTTGTCCGGGAGTGTCGTCGACGTCGACCGATCCGTCTCGCGGGACACGCTACAAGACACTTCCTTACTCTTTGGTTCTTTCGGTAAAGTCACGTAGGTATAAAAATAAAATAAATCACGACGTTTCGGGCGCAACACAAGCGTCCGTCATCGGGTGGGTAAGCATGGCCTGCTGCTGATGAAGACTGTTTTAAAGGTTTTAAATGGGTGTAGCCCAAGGGTTATAAAGGAGTGGCTGGGTCTAGTGATGTTAATGTGAGAAATTAGCATGTAACTGGGTACGGAAGTGGCTATGTTAATGTAAGAGATTAGCATGATGAGAAATTAGCATAACACTTCCTGACGTTATGAGACATCTCCTTTACCAGTGGCAAAATATAGTGATAGGTTTTTACCCTTTCAACTGGTACAAAAACTGACACCTTCATACGAGGCATGTTTGCAATAATCACAACACAAGCAGTCAAAATGCAAACAAAAAGAAACAATTCTGATGATGATAATGATATGCTGGACAGTGCATGAGATGATAGGACTATTGTCCTATCATCTCACATAGTCCCTGGCACGTAATAATATGCTACACAGTGGCAGTGGGGGTCGCAGAATGCCGATTTAGAATGCCGATTACTAATAAACCGCACCCAATGATCCGATCGAAATTAGGGATTTCGATCGGATCATTGGGGGGGCCACGTGCCACCCCACCGCCCCCCCCCCCCCCCCCCCACTGGTTCCGCCAGTGGTTGCCTCCCGGTCCAGAATGTGTGCCTCCGTGTTGGTGAACAACACAACACAAGTAAGAAATAACGAACGTCCCTCTGCCGAGCGACAGCTGGATGAAGGCACCCGCATGCCACGCCGGTCGTGGTGAAAGTGTCCCCCCGGGGGGGGGGTGGGGGTCAGACATCACTCACCACGAATGTGAGACGTCACCTCTAGTGGAACTCTCGTGGTCGAATGATTCACAGCGCAGTGCTCAGCCACTGCGCGCCGCTGTTCCACTCCAGTGGCTTCTGGGTAAACGGATCAGATGAATTCGGCCGACGCTCCGTAACTCAACCGTGCAAATAGGTGCACGGACTATACAATATATATTTGGGTGTTATTATCAGCGGTGGGACCACACGTGCTTTTTTTATTCTTCCTTAATCTTCATCATTTATAGAACTCGAATGATCATCTTTGGCATTTTTTACCCAAACGGGGCTTTGTG
Source organism: Lethenteron reissneri (assembly GCF_015708825.2). Taxonomy (NCBI): domain Eukaryota; kingdom Metazoa; phylum Chordata; class Hyperoartia; order Petromyzontiformes; family Petromyzontidae; genus Lethenteron; species Lethenteron reissneri. The sequence goes on from NC_083805.1 coordinate 8,997,252, forward strand.
CGAGGTAGCAACGACATTTTAAACGCGCCAGTCGAACTCCAACACGCGTGGTAGATAGATCACGATCAGAAAGATGCCGTTATTTAATGTTATGAATTGGTATACAGTCACGCTCTGCAGTGGATTAGATTATTTACAGAATGTTACGGCGTTTAAGAATGCTCCACTTCAGCGATTAAACACGAGGTTTCTTTTTTTTTTAAATACACAATCACGAACTAATTAGCTCTCCATAACGAGGGGACATTCTGCGAACGCCGAAGCAACCTAATGACGACCCACTGCGGCGCGTAATACCGCGCATTGAGCTGCCGACAACAGTTGTAGCAACTGCACGGACACCGCCCTCGCCTGTTAATTGGCGGTAATCACCACGCGGTGTCGACAAATCCACTTGCACGGCTCCTTTTCCCCCTCTCGAGGGCCACGGAAAAACCTCTCCATGGAGTCTCTCGGGCGCTCTTGGAAGAACCCCGCTGTCGAAAGCGACACGCGGATCAGGCCGTTGTACATCGGCGCACTTCTCCGTGTTGTCTTCTCCCCCGCAATCTCCGATAATTATAATCAAGGTTATCTACGTACGGCGCGAAAGAAGTTCAACATGCATACATACGCGTGCGGGGGAAAAAAAAGTCGGATTGCAAAACAATCCACCATTGACTATTACAACAAATCGCTTGTTATAATTAATAATTATTTGGTGATGCTGCTGCTGCCGCTGCGTTGGCTGTGGTGCACACACACAAATAAAAGCAGCAAAAAACTCAACACATTCGCCGATAGCATTGCGGCTCTAAATGGGAAAAATATATAATAGGCGACGTTTCGGGCAATGATCCTTCTTCATGTCATGTCAGTTATAGTGATGTGAAAAAAAGTAATCTTCAAACGTACCCCGTGACCGACACGGCTTGAGAGTGGCCTTCGCCCAGCAGTGGATCGAGAATGGCTGATGGTGCCATTATGTGTGTCACGCTTGTGAAGGTAGACATCACGGGTGGTGTCCCCGATGGTCAAAGTGCTGCCAGGTAATAATTGGCAACCAACATCCCCCCGTACCCCTCCTCCACCCCCACAAAAAAATGCTATAAAAACATGTTTATTCCCAACCAATACTCTTTTTTTAAAGGGAGCACAAACATCTTTACAATGAATCAAAACCCCGCTTGAAAATCTTCTATTTATCACCGCTGTTCTATTGAAATCTCTCTCCATTCACGTGTAATTTATTTTTTATTTCCCCTCTCTCTCAATGCCTCGCCATTTGCGGGGATGCAAAACCCCGCTGCATGTCGCACAGGTAAAGCCGCAATTATTTTCACCGTGGGGGGAAGACTTCGCATAAACGCTTGAACCATTTCCCCCCCCCCCCTCCCATTCCCTTTGCTCACCGCGGGAAGCTATGCAAGCCTCCCGAAGTGAAGCATGGCAAACTTGGGAACAAATCGGCCTGTAGACGTGTCTTGGGGGGGTCGAAAGTTCACGGCGGAAAGGAAGAGCAATCACCTCCGGAGACTACAAAATGAGTATCGCTTTTGTGCGAGTCAACAGTGGGAACGGGCGTTTTTTTTTTTCAGAAAAAAAAGTCGGGTGTTTTGATTCGCTTCTGATTTGGCTCCATTCCACCACTGCGGTGTTGTCGTTTTTGCTGCCAGCCACTCCTTTTTTCTCGCCTTCTTCCCTTCCGATCGATGTCTACTCCTTCTCTTCAACCCCGGGCCACTCGTGTGAGTTGTGTACCTCGGATCTGCACCGCACGGTGTTGAAAATATAAATTTAATATAAATTAATAGAAATAAAATTAATTCAACGCACGTGACATCTTTTCACCGGCTGGGTCAGCCCCAGAGCGAAGGAGCACCACCACAGCGCTCGTTGGGAACATTGTGACTTCAGAGCATTATTTTTCAAGCAATTTGAACCACGAATACAATTGCTTTTGTTACATACAAAATGCATTGCCTATCACAAAGCATGCACCGGATCACTATAATCAGGGTTTAATTTTCTCACTTGTTTTTTACGGAACGCTGCTAGGCTGGCTTCGAGTCGGGATTATTGGCGTAAGGAACTGCCACTAGATGACTGGATTATAGTACAAGGTACGCCTATGCGTAATATTCCGAAATCACTGTGCCCGATATTCGTTAGTACTGAGGACACCCGGTAACCCCAAGTTCTATTCACGCATGTGGCTTTCTCACCACCACCACATGCATCATCACAGGATAACGGGGACTGATTGAGGCTCGACGGATGTAGCGTGCCAACATAATTCCTGATTGTTCCGGCGGATATGTGTAGCGGACAGGGCGGCTCTGGAGTTAGCAGTGTTTATTGATAATTATTAATTTTTATAATTAAATTTTTTCGCTAAATTTAACTAAAAATATTTTAAAATACTATTTTTTATTTGACCAGGTAAGGTCCACTGAGCTTTTAACTCCTTTTCAGAAGCGACCTGGCCAGAAATGATAGCTTAATGGAGTGGCTTGTCACGTGAAAATGTATAGCAGCCAAATACTATAAACGCATGTCGATTCTAAATGTGAAGGGAAAAATCTGAGGACGCACAGATAAATCCACGCGACCACGGGAAGAGAGACACGCAAACTCCCAATATACAGCAGTAATCAGGTTCAGAATCGAACCGACGACCTGAATACCAGGCGAGGAAGTTAACATGTCGCCACCGCGAGACAGAGCAGTGGAACAGTGGGCGAGTGATATCTGGAGAGGTCGTGACCCCCCCGCATCCCTCTTCATCAAACCTGTACTTATCATGGTGGTGAAGTATGGTCAAACAACCTCCGAGACTGAAACAATGTGGGGATGCTTTCATCCCGCAGCGGTGTGTGAAAGGGATTGTAATTTGTATTCTTTTTATACGGAGCTCCTGGTAACAGCTTTGACTTCCGAGCTGTCGGAGATGTGGCCCATGTCGTATGGCTATAGCAGCCATCAGCAGCCGCAAGAGTTACCCAGGCGCACAGACGAGCCTTGAAATCACGATGTGAATCACGATGTCAATCAGACAGGTTCAACACTCACACGCTGCATGCAGATTTATCCACTGGGAAAAAAAACTAATATGGTTTGTTTGTAATGAATTAAATAAATGACATTCCGTTCTACATTTCCACATACAATATATTTTTTTATTAAACTATCTGCCGGATGACCTACCAGACGTGTTAACCAGCGGTGGCATTTGTTTAAACGTGCAAACTCTGGACTGGTTTCGCCCTATATGCAGCTTATCAGCAGTTAGACGTCCAAATTATTTCTGCTGCTTAACCAGATTGCAATTGGTAAGCGCCCCGACACTGTGGATTATCCACTTTGATGATCTGGCTGTTAACATTACTAATGATCAATGTTACAAAAAAACAAATCAACCGAAGAAATGATTGGCGCCAAATAAAATTGATAAATGTGTGTTCAAACACAAGTCATGAAGCGTAACGTATTATTACAAACATACATTGGGTAAAATATCTGAAATCTATGCAAGTCCCAAATAACAATCATCATATTGACTGTCAAAAAAAAAGTACGCGGGCATGGGAAGGACACGTCGCTGGATTGGACGATGACCGATGGTCAAGACAAACGACAGCGTCAGCTTAAGGTGGAAAAGACGCGCACAAGTACGTCCACTCGGGAGACGGAGCGGTGAAATAATCTCGCGTGCAAAGTACTCGGCGGATTGTTCCACCACAGGATCGTGAGAAACGGTTGGAGGCCCGAGGATGCTTTCATCCGACAGTGGATAGATCATGGCTGATGTCGATGGTAGGAGGCAACGGTGCACACGAAGACAAATATCGCCCGTATAGCCTTAACAGACTGTTGGGGAAAGTGCTGTTAGCGAGCACCTATGAAGGTCAACACGGCACACAAAGGGGAGAGTGCAACACCACGCCCGACCGCCTTTGTCCCCCTCGTGACGATGTCGCACATCGCACCAGGTACTCAATTGAGGCTGAGTCGACCTAGGGGAGGTCCAGTACCGATTCAGATTTTCGTCATTGGTGTTAGGCCGTGAGCGAGAATCGAACTCGCAGTGCGCTCACCGCTCCGCTACCGCTCTCCACTACGACGCACACAGAGGCAAAATACAACGATGCACAGACACACGCGCGCACGCACACACACACACGTATGCCTTCATTGCACAATGGATAGAGAATGAAGGATTGGTCAATGTGGCAAGTGTCGGGCACCGCAGATGTGTAATATGATGTGCACACACACGCACCTCATGCCACAAAGAAATGAATGATCCCGATACCGAGACTGGAATACTGCATTCTCACCAAATCCCAACGCTTCAATCTCTCTCCAATTCATCTCCGTACAACCAAGGACACTCGAAATGAAAGCAGATGCCTTAGTAAAGAAGCGTGACATCACGGGCCTGTTTAACATTTCTGTTCGACTCCGAAAGACACAGCAATACATAAACCCACGTGAAACACGAATGACCAGGCACTGTTGCCATTTTATGTGCACTGCCGCTGAACACGACAATGTATTTAATGTAAACAAAATTAAGATAATTTGCGGTCCACTTTAGTCAATCCACTTGTGGATTAAATCCTCCCTCAAGCAGTGTCTGCCGTAGTTTGGTGTTACCTTTCTTCACCACTCTGACCAGTGAGTCGTGGGCTGGTGGGAAAGGGTGCAGAGTCGGGCTGAACGATTAATCGATTTCAAATCGAAATCGAAATTTGAAACAATGCGATGAGCAAATCGCAAAGGGTGCGAATTTTTTGCGCGTCTTTATTTATTTATTTAACTTAGCAATTGTTCTGCGTTTGATTGTTCCATTTCAATTAAAAGTTTTAATAAATACATGTTGGAAGCAATACATAGCTTTTAAGTTCTCGTCCTTGCATTATAATATATAGAGCAGTTCAAATTTTTATGGTATCATGTGGTAATGCTCCATCACATGTTTTTAATCTATTACACAGTGAACATTGAACTGAAGCTTGACTTAAATTTTTTTTATCTTAAATCAAATCGCAATCGCAATGTCAGAAAAATCACGAGATATTTTCCCCAAATCGTTCAGCCCCTAGTGCATAGGACGTGTTAAAATATCACTCGACACTGATGTTAGCTGTGGGTTCGGAATCAAACCCACTGGGTTAATAGCGCACCGCAAATGGCATTGCGACACGTGCCCCATTGTCAACAGTTGAAAATGTCTGATATTGAATGGAATTGTTATTAATATTTTACCACAATAGGTCGTTCGTACAAGCACCACCTGATGAAGGACGCTTGTGTTGCGCCCGAAACGTCGTGATTTAATTTAGTTGTTTTTTTCACTTTTTTATTTTATTTTATTATTATTTTCACCTACGTGACTTTACCGAAAGAACCTACGAGTATGGATCCTTGCAGTCACGAAAACTTCAAATCTAGAAGCACCACAGTCCCAAAATAAATGTCAGTGTACGTTACTGCTGTGGTTCACTTTAAATAGCACGGAACTGGCTTATTTAGACATACGGTAGGTATGTACGTTGAACTTCTTTCGCACCGTACGTAGCCAACCGTGCTAATCGGAGGTGAGGCTGGGTAGGACGCCAAACTAAAAACACAATGCAGTTCTGACAATCCGTTCGTATGGACGGGGTTGATCCCACCCTCTTCACCCAAACTCAGAGGTCGCAAACGGGTTTTTATTCCTTACCCGTACCCGGCCGCACCAGGGTCGCAAACGGGTACCCGTACCCGGCCGTACCCATACCCGGCCGAGTACGGGTAGGGTACGGGTATCGGGTACCTGATTGCGACCTCTGGGATGAAGCCATGTTGCAGGCGCGGGTGGGTTGATTCTAGGAACTTGAACTGTGAGAAGAGACAAGACGTTGGGAAATGAGTGACAAACAGTTACTCACCAGTGACTCACGGTCTACCCGTACCCGTACCCGGCCGCACCAGGGTCGCAAACGGGTACCCGTACATCCGTACCCGGCCGGGTACGGATAGCCGGGTATCGGGTAGGGTACGGGTATCGGGTACCCGGTTGCGACCTCTGCCCAAACTACAGACGTGAATAAGAACCGCATTGCAAAGGGTATCCTGAAGCCTCGAGAAGAGGTTAGCCCTCCCTCCACACACACCTTGTTGCACGTTTCCGGTTTGCAATGCCACGCGTTGGCCGCCAGGCGTCGCCAGCACTCGATGGGACGATCACGGTAACAAGACTTTTCTCGCTATGGGAACCTCATTTGCCAGTAAAAATATGATAATTGTTTTTTTATCCTTCTATCTGGCAACAAAACTGACACCTTTTTACAAGGAGTCATGTTTGCATAGACCGCAATACCTGCAGTCATAATACACACAAAAGACATAACTCTGATAATGTGCACTGTCAAAAGGCGTCATCTGGTCCAACCCATGTGAGACTAGGCTGTAAGGAAAGCTGTCTCGGGTGTGGACCAATCAACTTCAAGGACAGTGCACATTATCAGAGTTATGTTTTTTGTTTGTATTATGACTGCAGGTATTGCGGTCTATGCAAACATGACTCCTTGTAAAAAGGTGTCAGTTTTGTTGCCAGATAGAAGGGTAAAAAACCAATTATCAAGACTTTTCTCTGTGTGCCTATGTTTTGTCTCTTTCTATGTATCTCTGTGATATCTGTCTCTACTTATATGTCTGTCTAAATGTATCTGGTTCTGTGTTTTATCTCTCTCTCAAATTTAGCATTCTCAGGAAGAACGTTATCAACCAGGTAGGGTGTTGACTGTTATGTTATCCGACTCTCTGTTGTATTACATTACATTTCTAAGTATACTAGATTTGTGTTTCTATTTCATTTATACCTGATGATGATTGCTTGTGTTGCAATCGAAACGTCGTATGCTAGTATTTAATTTATTATTTTATCTTACACGTGACTTTACCGAAAGAACCAAAGAGTAATTCCTGCAGTCACGAAAGCTCCAAATTAAGTTAGAACAACCCCACCCCCCAAGTCAGAGACGTAACCGTGCCTGTGAAAAAAAAGCAAACGTTGTGTTGTGCAAGACACACGCTGTGAGACCACGTGGCGAGACACCTTCCAGAGGAGACGGCGCAGCGAAGAGGACGGTCACGGCGTGAAATCGCGCAACCGTTCGAGGTTGTGGCGTCGACGTAGGGGGGATACATTCATCCAGCGGTCGATAGAGCACGGCAGATGATAACGATGGCATTATCCACTGCTATCACTCGCGCAACCCGTTTAGCGTGGGCCGCAGAAGTGTGGTCAGATTTTTACGACAGTCGCCGCGATGGTGGCTGTGCACGTCTCTAATCCGGTACTGTGGAGACGAGGGTCGGCGGATCACGCAGACGTCGCGAAACTTATTCCCGTGGGCGTCATACCCCCCCCCCCCCCCCCCGAAGCTCGCCGGGAAAAGGCGATCCATCAAACGTGGACTCCACCCGGTCCATCGGTATGGGATAGAGTGTTGCCCCACTCCCACGCCCGCACACTCGTGGACTTTCTCCGGGTGCCGCGGCTCCTCGCGCGCATGTAAACGCGCATAAAGAGGCTGAGAACAGCTTTACATGTAGAGGACCGCAGAGCGTGGTAGGAAATTTGGTCCTGGCTCGGCGATCTTGCTGGCTTTCCCACTTCTCTGCGGTTTCCTCCTCGTGCCCCGAGTCCTTTCTCTCTCTCTCTGCCAGGGATGAGCGAATAGTGTGCGTCTGGTGCATTACAAACAGCGAATTAATTATCATTAACAGGGCCCAACTACCTATTTCAAGATACGACTATGGACCCCTCCTTTCTCCCGGATGTGTGTAAGGGGCCATCCATAAATGACGTCACGCACCTAGGTGGGGGGGGAGACATATCTTTTTACGTGACTTTACCGAAAGAACCAAAGAGTAACAAGACATTGTTTGAAGTCGCGGAATTTTGTCTGACCTCGGTCAAAGGTCACACGCATCCTCTCGGACACCACAGCTCCTCCCTTGAGCCATGCCGATCATCGCGGGCTCGCCGTCAACTCTGTGCGACAACGAATCTTCAAGCGAGTGGCGTGACCGACAGACCGATGGACACATCGAGTCTCGTCCACGGGCAACTCTCGTGTATCGATGGGGGGGAGGGAAGATGGCCCGGATGAAATGAAACACAGTGGATGCAAAGCACATGTGAATTAGGCTCTAGAATAATGTTTTGTTTTACCTACATAGAAAACAGGGGTGGAGACGAAGACTGCATCATGTTTGTATTGCTTCTGAAAGTAATCGTTTTATGACATCCTTGTGATCACGGGAGCACCGATCGATCTTCGACGAGTTGAGCAGCTGATAATGACACCAGCGTGTGCGTGCGTGTGTGTGCATAAATAATTGAATTAATCACCAGCACGAATAATCCTCAACTCGGATAACCGATGTATTTGTATGCAGACGTCTTCTTCACATAGCGGTCTCTCCACGTGTGGTTTTTTTCTCTCCAAGCGATTCTAAATGTGTCAAAGTGCCACGGGGCATGACGTCACAGGGCATGACGTCACAGGGTATGACGCCATAGGGCATGACGTCACAGGGCATGACGCCACTTTCCTGGCCGTGCGATCGACGCGCCTCTCGTGCGAGTTGACTCAAAATTTTGACTTTAAACTTTCGCGACTGCAAGAATTCATATTCTTGGTTGTTTCGGGTAAAGTCACGCACAAAGAACCAAGAAGAATGAGTTGACCCGAGTTCGCTTTTTTACATGCGGGTTGGGAAATCCATACAAAAACAACAAAAAACCCAAATCATCGCTTACAAACTCAAATGACTCTGTGTGTTGTTGCAATGTAATGATTTATTGTACACGACAGGCTCCGTCGTTCAGAAATCGCGGCACGCCGCCGAGTTCGCTCGCCCGCGTACACATTTCGTGGGGAAAGACGCGGCCGTAGCAGCTCGAAAGATGTAATCCTCCCGAACAAATCTTTGGTTCTTTCGGTAAAGTCACGTAGAGCAAAGGTCGCAAACGGGTTTTGATTCCTTACCCGTACCCGGCCGCACCAGGGTCGCAAACGGGTACCCGTACCCGGCCGTACCCATACCCGGCCGAGTACGGGTAGGGTACGGGTATCGGGTACCTGATTGCGACCTCTGGGATGAAGCCATGTTGCAGGCGCGGGTGGGTTGACTCTAGGAACTTGAATCGTGAGAAGAGACAAGACGTTGGGAAATGAGTGACAAACGGTGACTCACCAGTGACTCACCAGTGACTCACGGTTTACCCGTACCTGGCCGCACCAGGGTCGCAAACGGGTACCCGTACCCGGCTGGGTACGGGTAGCCGGGTATCGGGTAGGGTACGGGTATCGGGTACCCGGTTGCGACCTCTGAAGTAGAGTAATTCCTGCAGTCACGAAAGCATCGAATCTTAGTTTCCTCCCAAACGAGTCTCTCAGACCGCTTGCGCGCATCCTAGGCACCGACACGACATCATCTCCGAATTTAGCCCTCAATTATCTCAGCCACGGGGTGGTCTACATGAATTGCTGCGTAACAGCCTCACCGAGTGCTGCAGTGGGCTAATGTGGGTAAAAACAATATAACCATTAACCAGCTTCTGTTACGTATCTCCGCGTGAAAATACACGCTCGTCTATCGGTCGATTAGTCCTCCAGATGTGTACGCGAGCCGACAGCACTTGTTTCAACATGCAAACATCTGCATCGGGTTCCACCCCCCCTCACGGTCAACAATAATTCATCGTTATGGTACAAACGTCTCACTTGGCCATGCCGAGTGCTCACCTCACCACCACCGTGTCTCAATATCCCCCCCCGCCCCCACACCTTTATCGTCATTCCCCCAGTGCACTTTGTGAACACAATGCGATTCGACTACTGGACGCGCGTCTCAAACGCAACCGAATCTCCCGACCGAAGCCACACAAATGATGGCATTCCAGGCAATAACGCTCGCATTTTACGACCCACGGGGACCCTACATGTCACACGGGGAGGTCAAGAGAACACAAATCCCGTTTGCGTAACACGTTAACAAGCGACGCTCATAATTGGGTCAGAAAGTGTCTCGCCAGCAAACGCCACGTGCTGCGGTTTAGAGGGGCTTGCATCAGTAGCAATGCGTTTGGCACAGAGAAAGAATTCGCAAGTCCCTTATGCCCGACACGCCACCCTGTCCATATTTCCACACGCGCCGTCTTATCCGTCCCCGCAGCGTCACACTGAATATTGCACGCCGCACAAGCCGGCACAACTTGCCAAGAGGTCTAAAATCTGGGTCGGGGTGGGCGTTTGGCGAACTGTCGGATTTTAGTTGAAGGTTTGTGAAGACAAAAACGTTCTTTACTCCCAGAGTAATATATGCGCTTCCCAACGCTGGCAGTAAGGAAGTCGACCATCAAGTGTGAAATTCACCATCTTAAAACTATACATTGTTCGTAAATTAACCTCCACCCTCCACAGGGCCGGATTAAGATTGTGTAGGCCCCTGGGCTCCAGGTACAGTACTGTGAGCCCCCCAGTAATATTTTCAAAAGTAATACAAAGTTAAAAAAAAGAAAATGTATTTTTACAAGGCTAACAAATACAATTCAGCGTTCACAAATGAAATAACTTTTCGCTTAATCTCTGGAGGCCCTCCAGCTGGTGGAGGTTCCTGGATTGTAGCCCCTAAAGCCCCCGTGCCTTAATCCGGCCCTGCCCCTCCACCATCCGAAGTATTTTGGCACATCACCCTGGACCTGACTGTTTGTGGTGGTGGTGGGACCGGGTGAACAGATTCCATGGGCACACAGAGCAGAGAGAAAGGAATGAATTTGTCACGCCGCCGCTGCAGCCGCCGTCGATCGCCATCCACAGCGAGCCAGGGCTGCTGGCTCGCTGCGGTGTCTCGCAGTGGAGTGCACAATCAGTCATGACTCACTCACTCTCTTCTTACAGAACGCAACAATGGGTTTTTTATTTATTTTGTGGACTCTAACAGTTGCTGATACCATAATTTCGTATCGGGATTTTTTTAGGAGGGGGTGGGGGGAGATGACGTGCAGAACATCAGACATGACAACATTATATTGCACCTATAGGAAGCCACGTTTTTCCCACTACGATCGTGATTTTCTTTTTTTAAACTTAAAACAAGACGGAAAAACACACTTAACAAGCCACGAGTGAAACAAAAATACTGCAAAGGCTGCACTTGTAGTCTCGGCCAGACGTACACCAGATGGTCACTCCCAAATCAGCCGTCTTTAATCTTCAACCAGCAGTGCTGAAGTACACGTAGGGGAAGCCCCTTACCAGGTATAGAATCTAGAACCAGAATAAAATCCATGTCATTGAGGTACCCAGCTCAGTGCCCTGCACCATCCAAACGTGTCTTTGGGCTAAAGTTCCGCAGCTTAGAAAACTGGCAATTGCAATTGTATCACATTTAAATACATTCACATAATCATTTCAACACTTTCAGGTCATTTGGTTTTTCTCATTTCAAGTTTCCCAAACCGACGGATTCCCCTCCCCCGCCCCACAGCTTATCACGCGAAGAGGTACGCTGCTGCTGCTACACGTTCGTGAGTTGTACTCGTTACGAATAGAAATAAAAAAACACTCTCAAGGGTACTCCCGAGTCTCTGTCGCACACGCGCAGAACACGCGCGATACTGGCCCTCTTGGAGTTCACAATTGGAAATAAATAACATCGACAATGTAGTGATGCGAGAGGAACTAAACAAGGCAGGCACTAATGGCGATTGCTACAGCTTGGATTCTTAGTTAACTCTCCTCAGATCAGTTTGTGCATCTCAAAAGGGCAGCATGCCCCCACGGTAAAAAGCATCACTCGATACGAAGCCCTCACATGGCATGAATGCCAACTGCTGCAGATTCTCCGACAGCGCCTCGTGTCTCCAGAGCCACCGAGGCCTGGGCTCACAAAGGTCACCGTGCGGAGGATTTAGAGAGCATTGCAGGAGGTGAACAAGTTGAATAAGGAGGCAATGCCCAACGGTGAATTTTAACATCAATAGGCGATCGCGTTAAATTAAAAAATAAAGCATCACACTGCAAGGTTGACATCCGGGTCTTATTTCAAAGGACAACACGAGATGGTTGGGTCCGCAGTTTGCCAGTTAAACCGACCTTGCGACAGCACATGTATGTTGAACTTCTTTCGCACCGCACATAGCCAACCGTGCTGCAACCAGGGCCGATCCCAGGACCAAGACGCTATGTTTGGCTGCACCGTGCATTGCAATCACTCCCTTGCTGGATGCACGTCGGATCAGATTCACATTTTTCAATTCCGATAACCACCAAAACGTCTTATGGCCCTTCATCCATGAACCACAGGATGGAAATACGAAGACCAGTACAGCTATAAAAGTTAAATCTTTACAAGTTACCCTGAGGTTCACTTCTGCGTGTGACTGTTCACATGATGAAATGTACAAAGGTATTGTTACACACGCGCACACACGAAGGGGCAATCAAGAGTTTTGAAAACAAGTACCCACAGTTTTTATAGTATTTTAAATATAAGTTTCTGATAAATGCATCAATCACATGATATTACTTGCAGTTGGATATAGTTTTAAAATAAGCTCACAACTGAAGCTCAACGGTGCACTTTTCCTGAAAAAACATTCCACACTCGTTCCAACATAACCCATCTTGAACACCGAAAAATTGTGGCTATGGCTATACAGCTGACGTGAAAAAATATTGAAGAATTAAAATCAATCAATATCCATCTCTTTGATAATCAATACAGTAGAGGCTTCAAAGGCCCGAGGCCTGACACCACAGCCCTCCTCTGCTGCCTGGATTCCCAGTCCAGTCACCAGACAAGGCATCTCGGCAAGGAAATGTGGGTCTGCAGCCTATAAATCAAAGCAACAGGCATTTTTTTATGGTGAACATGAGGAAAATGAGTCGATTATTTACCATCTTAAAGACATTATTACAATTTTCTGAAACACCTCAAAGTTGAAATTAACACAAAAAATAAATCTGCCACGTTGGAATGTTTACCTTTCTATGACGAAATCATGAGATCAAATTCAGCCAATCGCAGCACCATTACAGGTGCTACAACAACAAATATCAAAAGGGTCATAAACAAAGTTGCATCTTGCAAAGCCACGCGCAACTTGATTTCTCCAGCATTGCTCATCCCTTTATAAGCAGAGTAACGTGGACTAAATATTTTTTCCCCCGCAACACTATCACAGAAAAGTGGCACCGTTCAACTTCAAATGAACATCACAGGACTGTAGTGCAATTGTTTTGTGGATCACGTTACCTCACTGTGAAAATCCTCTGACTGCCCCTTTTATACAGATTGGCAGGCAAACTCGCAAAATACACGTGCATGGGCGAGCCGCAGAAACAGAGTGCATCGACCGCTGATCCCTCTCTTCAGGCACGTACTGCTCTCTCTCCATCGCTCTTTCTGCTTCTTCTTCTCACCGTCTCTCACGGGCTCAAGGTGGAGTGCCACTATTGACGCTCGCCAGAATCCGCGACACTTCAGCCCTCTGCGCCGGGGTCATGTGCTGCGTCATGTGCACGATGCAGTCCATGGCCACCTCTGGGTTCTCTTGCACGAGGCTGAGGGTGGGGGAAGAGGAAGGATGGAGGGTGGGGGCAGGCGGACATGAACCAAACACGCAATTTTACAGAGGAGGGTAACAGTAACTATCGTGCATTTAAACATTACTTATTGTTTATCCTCTTCTTGGTTCTTTCGGTAAAGTCACGTAGAAGGGAAATAATAAAATAATTAAAATAAAACATTATAAAATAATTCTCACGACGTTTCGGCCACAACGCAAGCAGCCATCCTCAGGTGAAGAACAGGTCTGTCGAAAAGATGGCTGCTTGCGTTGTGGCCGAAACGTCGTGAGAATTATTTTATGATGTTTTATTTGTATTATTTTATTATTTCCCTTCTAGGTGACTTTACCGAAAGAACCAAGAAGATGAATCCATGCAGTTACGAAAGCTTTAAATCGAAATTTATTGTTTATCCTGTTTGCACAGAGTTCTGGCATGTAACTTTTGCCCTTGTTAGTCGACAGATTCCACCCAGAAATGTCCTGGAACTGCTGCCACTGCCAACCTTCTTGGCCTGTGGTCGTCCTTGTAAACAGGAGCTGCTCAGCTCCATGGGGCCTTACCGGCTGAAATTTTGTCTGAGTTCTGGTCTCAATTATCCATACGGATCAACCGTGCTTGCAAAACAAATAAATATATCTTCACTCTCAGCAGACTCAGGTTTTGCAGTCAACTCTCAATTACCCGTGGGCAGATTATCCAAGTTGCGTATTAACTGTGCTCATTGGCAAATATTTGCTAAATGTTTTTTTGTTACGCGTGTTTCCTTTACGACCATTAAGTACCTCGTTTGTATGTTGTGTAATATTCAGGGACCCTGTACGCGTTCTCTGCAATACTGACACTTTTGGCGATTGTTTTTGTTGTTTCTGTGCTCACACACCACGGATCTCCGTCGTCAAATAGCCAGACAACTGGCATGAACCATCACGTGAACTCCGGTCATCCTTGCAGAGGCTTTTGGCTGACCATCGAACAAAGATGGGGTCACCAATTCTAGATTTGAAGCTTTCGTGACTGCAAGGATTCATATTCTTAGGTTTTTTCGGTAAAGTCACGTAGGTAAAAAAATAAAAAATAAATTATTTAATTTTATTTTTATTTTATTTTACTTTTATTAATTTTAATTTTAATTTTTTTACCTACGTGACTTTACCGAAAAAACCTAAGAATACGGGGTCACCAGATCGCGCGCTTTCAGATGCGCCTCCGTGGCCGTTTGGAATGCTCTACCTTCCGATATTAGGAAGCCGCTGGAGCTATGCACTTTTGGATAGAAAACGGCTTTTGTGTTTAGTTTGTTGTCCTTCTCCCACACCTACGACTGGCACGGTTGGCTAAGTACGGTGAGAAAGAAGTGCAACACACATACGTAAATATAAACGCAGTAAATTTCGATTTAAAGCTTTCGTGACTGCAGGGATCCATCTTCTTGGTTCTTTCGGTAAAGTCACGTACTGTCTTCTCGACAGACCTGTTCTTCACCCGAGGACGGCTGCTTGCGTTGTGGCCGAAACGTCGTGAAAATTATTTGATCATGTTTTATTTTTATTATTTTATTATTTCCATTCTACGTGATTTTACCGAAAGAACCAAGAAGATATAAACGCAGTCTTTGACAGCAGCCCTGGCAGACCGTGGACAATTGGCTGAAGGCCAACGCAGGTCCACGCTACGAACTCGCGCGAGACAACACTTCTGCGGGGTCTCACTTCCTGATCTGCTGCATGACGTGGTCCCGCTTGATGTACTTGATGTTCTCCTCGATCACCGAGCGGACGCCCTCCTCCGGCTTGAGATGGTTCTCCAGCCACTGCACCACTGCCTGGTTGTTGTCCCACAGGTAGGCCTACACGAGGGGAGGGGGGGGGAGGGGGGGGGGGGGTCAACAAAGAGCAAGGGGATGAGCATCGTCACCGAGAAGCCGTTGCCACAATGACGAGGCACGAGAGATGAAGCCACTCGTAATCACATTACGCTTTGCCGTGGAGAATCATGGGTAAAAGGATAGATGATTACTAATCTAGTATATAATTACAAAGACCCCCCCCCCCCCCCTCAAATCGTTGCACCTGATGAGTTAATGATGACGTCACCCTGCTGCTGCTCTATATAAGAACGGGAGACAGAGCAGAGCCTCACCATTCTGGTGAATTGCCCGATGATGCTGGATGCAATTACCAGCGAAACGTCGTACTCAAATTGTAAATGTTGTGGTTTCACACTAAAACACACCGGTGGGCTAAAGCAGTTAACTATTTGTCTTTTGTCAACGTGACACTTTTTTTTTACTCATTGGCCGTGTCGGGTGGTGGAGGGTTATGACACATTTATAAATAACGCGATCTAAACCCAAAAAGTTGATTATGAAAAGGATAGATGTTTAACACGTAGGCTTTCGCGACCAATATGATTCATAATAACGGTTTTTGGGTTAGATTGCGTTATTTATAAACGTGTCGCAAACCTCCACCGCTCGACACGGCCAATCAGTAAAAATTGTGTCACGTTGACAAAAGACAAATAATTCAATACTTTATCCCACCGGTGTGTTTAAGAGTGAATCCTTATAAAAGGAGAGATGATTAACACTCCCTTCGATGTTTCAACGTAAATAAATGTGTTATTTTAATTTAACAAGCCTGACTCTGAAGGTTGATGAGACCTACAAGGTCAACAGCGGTCCAGAATTTGCTCGCTTGAATATATGCTACTTGATATGTGTCTGGCTGGTGGACTAAACCATATTTTATTTATTAGTGGAAACACAGAATTGAGTTTCCGCTCATATTGGCTTTAAACTGCTTGTGATTTAAAGTATAATTTTCTGTCAATTGCTTTATAAGCTGTAAACCAGACCTGGGGTTAATTGCTGCGGCAACTGTTAGCCGAGATGATGATAAAAATGATATTGTAATTGCAATTCATTATAAATAAACACAATTACACTGATTATTTGGTTCTTTCGGTTAAGTCACGTCTAAAGATAAAATAATAAATTAAATTAAATAATAGCATACGACGTTTCGATTGCAACACAAGCAATCATCATCAGGTATAATGAAATAGCGACATAAAATCTAACCAGAAAACTATAGACAGACATATTAGCAGACAGATATCACCAAGATACATAGAGGGAGCAACACAGGAACCAGAGAGGGGTGATCATCTCTGTGAGGTGGCCTTAAATAGACAGAGGGGGGAGGAGGCAGAGAGAGGGAGGGGGTTAGAGAAAACATTTGCATATCAATGAGTGGTCCAAAAACAAGGTTCTGCAAGTGCGATGACACGGCAAGCAAGTCTGAAAATCAGAAGGACAAACTAAAATTCAATAACCTAGCAAAATATCGAAATGTAATGTAATACAACACAGAGAGTCGGTCAACACACAATTAACGCATAGCCTGGTTGATTACGTACTTCAAAGATTGCTAAGTTAGAATTTAAGTGTGAACATTCCAAAGAGAAGACACAGGCAGAGAGGAGAGAGAGAGAAAAAAGGATAAGCTCAAAACTTCCCCGTAGAAGTGGTTCAATCTTAATTTTAGAACTTTCGTGACTGCAGTAAATGATTATTTGGTTCTTTCGGTTAAGTCACGTCTAAAGATAAAATAATAAATTAAATTAAATAATAGCATACGACGTTTCGATTGCAACACAAGCAATCATCATCAGGTATAATGAAATAGCGACATAAAATCTAACCAGAAAACTATAGACAGACATATTAGCAGACAGATATCACCAAGATACATAGAGGGAGCAACACAGGAACCAGAGAGGGGTGATCATCTCTGTGGGGTGGCCTTAAATAGACAGAGGGGGGAGGAGGCAGAGAGAGGGAGGGGGTTAGAGAAAACATTTGCATATCAATGAGTGGTCCAAAAACAAGGTTCTGCAAGTGCGATGACACAGCAAGCAAGTCTGAAAATCAGAAGGACAAACTAAAATTCAATAACCTAGCAAAATATCGAAATGTAATGTAATACAACAGAGAGAGTCGGTCAACACACAATTAACGCATAGCCTGGTTGATTACGTACTTCAAAGATTGCTAAGTTAGAATTTAAGTGTGAATATTCCAAAGAGAAGACACAGGCAGAGAGGAGACGTGACTTAACCGAAAGAACCAAATAATCATTTACTGCAGTCACGAAAGTTCTAAAATTAAGATTGAACCACTTCTACGGGGAAGTTTTGAGCTTATCCTTTTTTCTCTCTCTCTCCTCTCTGCCTGTGTCTTCTCTTTGGAATGTTCACACTTAAATTCTAACTTAGCAATCTTTGAAGTACGTAATCAACCAGGCTATGCGTTAATTGTGTGTTGACCGACTCTCTGTGTTGTATTACATTACATTTCGATATTTTGCTAGGTTATTGAATTTTAGTTTGTCCTTCTGATTTTCAGACTTGCTTGCCGTGTCATCGCACTTGCAGAACCTTGTTTTTGGACCACTCATTGATATGCAAGTGTTTTCTCTAACCCCCTCCCTCTCTCTGCCTCCTCCCCCCTCTGTCTATTTAAGGCCACCCCACAGAGATGATCACCCCTCTCTGGTTCCTGTGTTGCTCCCTCTATGTATCTTGGTGATATCTGTCTGCTAATATGTCTGTCTATAGTTTTCTGGTTAGATTTTATGTCGCTATTTCATTATACCTGATGATGATTGCTTGTGTTGCAATCGAAACGTCGTATGCTATTATTTAATTTAATTTATTATTTTATCTTTAGACGTGACTTAACCGAAAGAACCAAATAATCATTTACTGCAGTCACGAAAGTTCTAAAATTAACACAATTACACTGTCGAAGCGTTTTAGTGCAGTCACCACTAAACTATTCAAGCCGTTTGGCCAGATTACAATCGTCACCGTCCCCCAGCTCGATAGCAAACCAAAACGAGCGCGAAGGCGAACAACGCACCAGGAAGCAGAGGTCGCAAACGGGTTTTGATTCCTTACCCGTACCCGTACCCGGCCGCACCAGGGTCGCAAACGGGTACCCGTACCCTACCCGGCTACCCGTACCCGGCCGGGTATCGGGTAGGGTACGGGTACGGGTACCCGATTGCGACCTCTGGGATGAAGCCATGTTGCAGGCGCGGGTGGGTTGATTCTAGGATCTTGAATTGTGAGAAGAGTCAAGACGTTGGGAAATGAGTGACAAACAGTTACTCACCAGTGACTCACGGCCTACCCGTACCCGTACCCGGCCGCACCAGGGTCACAAACGGGTACCCGTACCCAGCGGGTACGGGTAGCCGAGTATCGGGTAGAGTACGGGTATCGGGTACCCGATTGCGACCTCTGCCAGGAAGCCTCCCTCCTTTCCAAACTGCACGTCAGCTTTTGCAGAAGGCCTCAACCCGCCGACCTGACCTTGGAGAGGGGATACAAAAGCACCGGCCTCCTCCACGATTCACCCGAGGTAGGAGCGCCGTAAACCCTCTCACCTTGACCGTGCCCTCGGTCTCGACGAACCAGCGGCGCAGCATGGACTGCACGTGCCCGGGGCCCGGCGTGTTCCCCGCGCTGGGGCTCACGGACGGCCCGAGCGCCGGATTGGCCGCCAGGACGCGCCGCTTGCCCACGTCCTCCAGGAGCAGCCGCCGTAGGCGCCAGTAGAAGAACGAGCGGGAAGTGCGCCACTCGATGATGTCCTAGCGGACGCACGCAGGGTGGGGTCGAAGGGTCAAAACAACAAAACACAAGCCCCTGTTGGTCTCGCTGTGCTCGTCTTCGCTGGCCACGGTCCATCCACCGCGGGATGGGAGGCCTCCCCTCCCCAAAAAAGTTGTCACTGGTCCCGGACGGTCACGCGGATGATGGAGTAATCCGTCTCGCTCCAGCACGTGAGCCGATCTCCTCGCTCCATCGCCATAGCGGTCGCCCTCTCAGGGGGGTTCTCTCCCTGTGGTTGCCGTCTCGTCACCGAGCTCGCCCATCAGCATTGATACCTTCTAGCGTTAGTGCGTTCTGCCCAAACCCACGTAATTTTATGAGCAGCGATGTCACGCGAGACACCGCTGGGGGCTCTCACCTAGCTTCAAGTAATGCTCATCTCTCTATTTGTCTAATCCATGAGGTTAACTCATAAACTACTAGAGTAATATGCAGCATTTTTTGCTCGTTTTAGTTTTGAACCCAAGACTGAGAGGTGCTTAGGAAACTGCAGTACAGCAATGGATTTAATCTCGCCGCCCAAAACCCTGAGCCTAACCCCCTTGTAGCTGTGGTGGATTTCTCTGGGTTCACTAGTTTCCTCTCACGAGGATTTTCCTGGGTAAATAAGTGGCAAAATAAAAAAAACACACAACAAAATAAGCATCAACTTGTTTCAGTACAGTATTCTTTTCAAAGCTCGCACAGTTTGTCTCAACGGGGAAACATCGATCTGAAGTTGAAAGGGGCGATACTTTTTGCTTAAATTGCCATTGGACTGGCCTGCTGAAGTCAGCTTCACTGCGCAGCGAAACTCACCATGATGGCGCCCTTCTCCTGCATGCGCCCGGGCGTGTCGTGCAGATCGGCAAAGCGCACGGCCACCTGGTGGTATATGGGCAGCAGGAACTCCTCCCTATCCTTCAGTTTCATCACCAGAAGCTTTCGGCTCTCGGCACTCAGCTCGGGCGTGGCTGTCGGGAGAAAGACAGACGGACAGGCTCGTCCACGAACCTCAAGGGTCTCGCACCGATGTCAGCCCAACGTCCCCCCCCCCACCTCTGGCATTTCTTCGTCGCAGACGCTGCTGAAGCTCACATCATTGTCGCCTTCATCGCATCGCGACTCGACTACTGCAGAGGCATCCCGCCGAGGCGGCCTCGCCAAATCCCTCGTCTTGTAACTCCAGATGATCAAAACGGCTTCTTACTCACACTGATAAACGAGACTACGTCAACACATGGAAGCGGGGGTGGGGGGGGGGGCCAGCGGTGGCGGCAGTGGTTAGTGCGCTGAACTAGAAATCCGGTGAGACTTGGTGTTCTATTCCCGACCATGGCTAACGTCACTGGCCGATCCTTCAAGCACCCGCGCTGGCCAGCATGGCACTGTATGGTTAAAACAATGATCATGGCTGACACAGGGTGTGCAGGGCCATCATCCAGAAGTGGTTTGACTAAGGACTGTAAATCGTTATTATTATATATTAATAATGATGAGGGCAGTTAGGTAATTCAGTTTGTCTCTCTCTATCACTGCGAAGAGAGTCCCATAAGTCGCACTGACATTTTATTGCAAATATTTATTCTGAAAAGGTCTGTAGACAGCGCAGGTACACCGTGCAACAATAATAAAAAAAGAACGCTATTTGATATGCCAATAACGATATTTTGTATTCAAAAATATCTAGCCGTTACAAACGTTTGGCTTCAGTGCACCAAGCTGCGCACGTAACTACACAGCTTTTGCCTTTTGCCGAGCTGTTTTAATAAGAGCCGTCGTGCACCCTCTCCTACTCGTACAGACGCGAGCCCCACTCACTTAAATTTCTCATTCCGCCTATGCTTGAGAATAAAAAATTACATGCGTTTTAAGGCACAATACCCGGCACAGCATTTCCAATTGAAACCACCGCGTGACCCTTTATGCTTTCATAGTAATTTGGGACAGTTTGCTCCCCGATGAGGTAAACTTGGCACAAAGAAAGTGACATCAAGTTGGCCAATAACAGGGTTGGAGACACCTTTGTATTCAGCCTGTGCTTTTATAAACGCACACCATGACTTCTAATGCTTTATTTGTCGGTTTACGAGGATAAAAGGGAAATATGTTCTTTTGAGGGTTTTTTTTTTCAAATGCACAAACACCGTAATAAGATTCATTTAGAAAAATACGATTGCATTCATTGTTATTATTTCTGTTATCAGGGGAAGAGGAAAGGGTGTTTTTCTCTGCTCATATTCCATTTGTCATCCCCTAATTAGTTCCTGATAAAATTGGCAGATCATTTTTGATGACTTTTACATTAGTGCCTTTGGAATGAAGTTTGCCTCTTAAAAGACATTGCCAATGACAAAACAGCCGAATGGGAAAATGCCCAGAAATAACTGCCTGCATTTTTTTTAAGAGGAAGGGGGTGGGGGGGGGGAAATGCAAGAAATTGTACAGGGGCACAATTTTCAAAAAGGGGAAATAAAAATGTAAATAAATAAATAACAAGGACACTTTTAAAATAACCAACATTATCTCAAACTATTCATGTGGAGCAGTGCTGGGTGCTGCTCTTGCAAAATAGCAGAAAATTACATCTTCAAGATGCCCTAAAAACATTTTTCCTTTTTTTTCTTCAATTTATTTCTGAGGACTTTAGCCATGACAGACCACCCATAGGCAGGCAGCGAGTCAAATTGCTCTTCCAGAAAACGGTAATAGCTGCAGTTAGTATTTAGGTGTTTCAAGTAATTGTGCAATATGCTACAATTATGCCATTTATGAAGGAAATAGAAGAACAAAAAATAAAACTGCATAATTTTCCTCAAAAATATCATGCCTCGCAAGAAGTTTTAACTCGTAAGCGGATGAAACAAAATCTATCACACTTGTGGGAGATTGTTTACGCTGCAATTGCCTTAACGCGTATAAAGAAGAAGCGCTCAAAATATATTTTTGCATTTGAAAATGCCACCTCGGCCTTAAGAAATGACAGACGCTGGCGAAAAAAATGCCGACAAATAGAGCTATTGGAGAATGTTAACTTGAACAAAACTGAAATTCTCGCAGATATGCGGTGAGGACGCCATTTGAAGAGTTAAAGATCACCACAAACCCTTGTAATGGCTGTGCCGCCATCAAAAAAAAAAAACTTTTACAACCAAGCATCAATATTAAAAAATCTATGGCTTACCTCGGTGGATTTCCTTGAACGGGGGACAAAACAACAATTCTGCCACTTTGTGTGCTGTGGTAACAGGCCGAGATCTCTTTATGGAAATCAAACGTTGTTTGGTCCGTACACACACAATAACTGAGATATAAAAACACGTTTCCACTGCCGACGAACTGGCAGCCTGCCTACATTTCCAAACGTCTTCACGAGGCTGTGAATGGTGAGAAAATATTATGAAGCTAAATACAGGTTATTTAAACACGAGATAACTTACGTTGCAATAATTACCCACAGCAGCGTTGCGGAACAATGATGTAGCCTCCTATAACTACAATTATGCAGATTCAATTATCTTACAATGGCTATTTTAGGTCAAAAATAAAAAAAAAATAGCCCCCTGTCAATCCACTCCTACACGAAAGCTCTCTCTCCATGCTGTGTCGGTCATGGGAGTTGTTTGATCATACTTCACCATGCTGGTCAGCGTGGCTTGGTGAAGAAGGGGCAGTCAGGACCGGTTCAGATGTTAGCCATGGTCAGGGATCAAAACTCAGGTTTGCTGGGTACACAATGGAGTGCACTGGACCAAGCCGCCACCATCCACCGCGAAGTGGTGGTGACATCACCATGGCACTGGGTGCACGCCGAGCTCACCCCGAGTGGTGAACACCCACAGACGGGTCATTGGGCAGGATCGCGGAGAGCCAGAGGAGAGGAGTGGAGTTCCGAGTGCGGTGCGCTGGCGCGTGCACTGCCGACTGTACGAGGCTTTGCTGGACGATTACATTTTGTACAGAACGTACGCAAAAGGAACTTTTCATCAAAAAGAATGACGATTCAATTACAAAAGAATTATTCTTTTGATCAGAGAGCAATTTGAACTGCACGGTGGATATATTGGCAACATATTCCCCTCTGTACGTAATTAGGTTATTTGCACTCAGGAATCTCGAGTGATCTTCGACGGCACATGCTTGTGCAGCACGCTGAACATGCTGGTGCACACACGGTCAACGTGGTGGTGAACACATGCTGGTGAACACATGCTGGTGAACACACAGCGAACATGCTGGTGAACACACAGCGAACATGCTGGTGAACACACAGCGAACATGCTGGTGAACACATGGGACTCTATCAAATCTCGACCTGATGCGCGTCACCAACGCACGGGTGGACACGTGGGAGGGGTGAGACTAGTACGATAAGATCCTCACACTACCCAGCGCGCGCGTGTTTATAGTTGTATAGACCTAGCTCAAACTACCGTCTCGTTATTAGCATTTAACGATGAAAGGCACCCTTAAGGATACCCTGTACTCGTGTAACATTTTCCACGTGAGGACAATGGTGCAGGTACAAGCACTGGGGCCTACGAACGACCACCCATTCCATGCGCCCGATCTCGTCAGATCTTGGAAGCATGGTTGAGGCTCGGTTGGCGCTTGGATGGGTGACCGCCATGCATAACAGGTGTTATAGCCCCACGGGGCTACGCAGTGCCGCAAAATCCACCATTGTATGCCTATGCTCGCCTCCTTCACAGACCAGCTTTGCATAGTATTGCCAAAATAAACCCCAACGACCGGGGGGGCGGGGGGTGAGGGGGGGGGCGGGCAAGGGGGGGGTGAGCCACGTGAACGGTTGCTCAGGCGCAAGCGGCGGCCGCTCCCGCTCGCTCACCGAGCTGCTCGGCCAGCTTGGTGTAGATGGGGTCGATTCGGCGCATCGCCTTCACCAGGTCCTTCCGTCGGAACTTGATCTCCACGGTTCCTTCCGGCTCGAGCACGCCACCTCTGCACCATGGAGACGGAACGGGAGATGGATCCAATGGGTACAGGCGAAGTTGCAGCGCTGTAAGTTATTCCTACAGGCAAAAGGGCCTCCACTCGAGGCAGCTCCAGAAGGTTTCTTGGCCTACTCTTCCAGGCTAGCCAGGCATCTTGGAAGGGTATGGGAGTAACCCACACTTTGTATTCTATTCGTATAGTTTATTCGCAAAAAAAACAAACGGTGCAAATATAAAAAAAGGTAAATAAAGGTGTGCGGGTGAGGTTGGAAATCCAAGAGGGCTTCTTTGAAAACCACACCAAAATAAAGGACAACGTATGTACAAAATTGATTGATGAATCAACTAAGTAAAGCATACTAATTACAATTAAACATGTTAAAGTCAGTGTTGAAAAAAAACACGTTTGTTTTTTGTGTGCACATGTGTGCGTATGTGTGTGTGTGAGTGTGGGGAGCGATAGTGTAGCGGTTTGCGCGCTGCGCTATGAATCCCGGCGACCCGAGTTCAATTCCCGCTCACAGCCAACACCAATGACGATTATCTGAACCGGTCGTGAGCCTCCCCTAGGTCAACTCAGCCTCAAATGAGTACCTGGTGCGGTGTGTAAACATCACCACTAGGGAGACAAAGGCGGTCGGGCGTGGTGCTGGCCACCCACCCCCTCGTGTGCCGTTGCGGCCTTCATAGGTGCTCGTTAATAGCACTTGCCCCTACAGTCTGTTAAGGCTATACGGGGGATCTTTGTGTGAGTTAGGCTACATGGAGGAGACTACTCGGTAGTTTGGCTCATCAGGCCGACTCGTAGCCTATGCTTGAAGTTATTGAGGGATGTTGATATTTTGGCAATGTGAAGATAGGAATTCCAGAGCACGGAACCTCCGTAACTGATAGAGAATTGACTGCGCTTGGTGCGGCAGCGGGGAGAATGAAGGTGATCGGAGTGGCTTGTGTTGTACGCATGGATTTGTGAATACTTTGAAGGGTTTCGGTAAGATGTCGCAGAGGTACGTGCATTCATTGATAAAGGTGAATATTTGGAGTATATTAATGTTGTAGATGGACGTGACATTTAGTTTCTTGGGGCAGATGGAGCCAAGTGCTTTGAGGAGGTGGCCAGTCTTGCACATTTCTTTTGGATGATGTGTAATTCATATCGGTAGGAAGCATATGTACTGGCCCAGACAATATTGCAGTAGATGAGATATGGGTAAATTAAGCTGTAGTATAGAGTTAGAAAGCAAGCTTGATGAACCAGAACACCCACATTTCTGATGATACCAATGGACTTCATCAGTTTACCACAGACAAAGTGATCTTTCCAGCATATCGACTCACTGTGGCATAACCCATTTATACTGCAGGGTGGATAAAAGCGGGGGGGGGGGAGGTGGTGGTGCGAGGATTTAACAAACTTGCCACTGGGAGATCAAACCGGCGACCTCTACATTGCAAGTCCAAGTTTGCTACCGACTGCAGCCGCATCAGCGACAGTACAACGCTGGGTATAGAGTTACGGAGCATGACTTAGCAAAAAGTCAATTTTAGGGTTCCCAGAATCACTTTGTGGAGTACATCGTTTCAAGATAGGGCTCTTGCAATACTCCACATTACAGCATAAGTACACAAAAACAAAGCAGCACAAGTGAAACAAGCACAGATCCTGCTTGAAGTAGGCAAGAATAAAGTTTTGCTCTGCGATGGTACAGCCTTCACATGGTAGTGTGCTGGCACAACAATCCGCCGCTACGATGCGCTGTTACGGCGGCATGTTATTACTACGGCGTGCTGTTATGACAGCAGGCTGTTACGGTGTAATGTTACGGCGTGCTATAACA
Source organism: Lethenteron reissneri (assembly GCF_015708825.2). Lineage (NCBI taxonomy): Eukaryota > Metazoa > Chordata > Hyperoartia > Petromyzontiformes > Petromyzontidae > Lethenteron > Lethenteron reissneri. The sequence continues at coordinate 9,023,322 of NC_083805.1, forward strand.
GCGTGCCGTTACCGTAACGTGCTGCGGGATTGTGCCGGTGCACAGCGGCGTGCTGCTAGGGTGCGCGCGTGTGCCGGCATCACGGCGCGGCTCCTCCGTACCGGCTCTCGGGGTCGGCGTACATCTCCATGTGGCGCGAGTTGATGGTGGGGTCGATGACGACCCAGGAGCCCCCGCGCAGCTCTGCGTGCGGGGGGATGTAGACGAGCACGGGCTGCCGGTACTCGCGCAGGCCGTCCACGATGTACGCGCCAAACTTCAGCACCTGGTCGTACATGTCTGCGCGTGCGCGCGTGTCAAGTGCGTGTACGGTGTTTTTTTCTGCAATATTTTGCCGTCTTTTCTTGGATTTTCTGCTTGCACTTAGTCACATATTCACTTTAAGATGTTTTTTTGTTCATGTTTTTGTTTTTTGTTTGTTGCGGTTGCACCCGATTCAAGAGCCGAATGGCTCACAGGGCTATACCTAATAAATGAACTTGAACTTGAACTTGCGTGGGGGTGGTCGTTATTGGAGCGAACCTGCAGATCACCCGTCACCGGTGTGAGATACTTGTTTGAAGACCCAACTAAGGAACAAGCCCCGGTTTCTCTCTGCTGCCCCGACGACAGTGGGGACCGCTCTCAACAACAACACGTGGAAGGCAGTGTGGATATTCCCTCCGTAAACGGAATGATCGGGGGACTCGCCAACCTGTGAATGCGACGAGGTGCAAACCGTTGGGCCTATATCGCCGATGGCTGTCCCAAAACAACACGCGTATCCTGGTGGGACGAGCAGACTACTCCGCTCAGCTGCCACCTCAGATGCCACGGAATGGCTCACAACATTAAAGTGGCAATTGTAGCCTGGTGGTGCTGCTGTTTTCAAACGCCATACGAAATAAGTGGTGGTGTCAGATTTTGTGCCCATCCCCACATTTCCCTACGTTCGTGCACACTGAATTGTACCGCCCCCTGTTTGTCAATCCGGTGCTGGGCGAGGGCCTCCCCCTTGCCGTGCGGATCGTGGGGGTTGTGTAACCGTACTTCGCCATGCTGGTCAGTGTGGGTTTGTGAAGTGCAATTGATTTTTATGCACTGCCCTCTACTGCCAAACTCTTAGCCCCAAAAGCACCTGTGACAACCGGGTTTAACCCCGATGAGCCTCCGAGAGCTTACAATGTCAGGCACATCCCTGGTGATACGGTCATGAGCTCCAAACGTTCAATCGGCCTAAATTGGGTGTGATCGATAGGACTCAAAAAGCAAGCACTTAAATTCAGCACTCCATCTCCCATTTGGTTAACCCCCGCGCCCACCCAGTGAATGTTCTCTCTCTTGGTTGACTTGCTTTTGCAGCGGCGGCAGGATAAGAAGAGGCACTAAAGCGGGACGGATGTAGCGGGAAAGCAAAATGTGAGGTTGCTTGGCGGCAAGCGTGAGACCGACGCTTTGCCCCACACTTGCCCCCCCTCCCCCCTCACCTTTCATTCCCCCGGAGAATCCGCGCCAGTTTGCGAACACTATGAGGGGCAGCCCCTCACGACTGAAGTCACGAATCGCTTGGGCCGTCTTGAAGGCGGAGTCTGGGAACCACACCTGCCCGGCTTGTTGAATGATCTGCCGGAAAAAAAAAAAACGCGACGTTGGACAGGTAGGCATGCGACGGGGCATTTCTAAGCTCAGGGTTAAAACACTTGAAATTGCTCGCGGTCAGTGAGAAGCTGTGGAGTGGCGGGCAAAAGAGGTGACGCGCCAAAGAGGCCGTTCGCTGTGGAGCGATGAGAACGGCCCATGTGCATGAGGCTGGGTGGATAGTTCAGACGCTGTCTCTCCGACTCATTCAGACGCTGTCTCCCCGACAGACCTAGTCTTCACCAGAGGACGTCTGCTTGCGTTGTGGCCGAAACGTCATGAGAATTATTTTATTATGTTTTATTTTTATTATTTTATTACTTCCCTTCTACGTGACTTTACCGAAAGAACCAAGAAGGTGGATAGTTGCGTAGTAGAGATAGCGCAAAATGGTAATAGGTTTGGGTAGACGCTGTCTTTCTGACAGACCTGTTCTTCACCTGAGGACGGCTGCTTGCGTTGTGGCCGAAACGTCGTGAGAATTATTTTATGATGTTTTTTTAATTATTATTTTATTATTTCCATTCTACGTGACTTTACCGAAAGAACCAAGAAGATGAATCCCTGCAGTCACGAAAGCTTTAAATCGAAAAGGTTTGGGTAGGCTTTTATCCAGCAGTGAACTGATTATGGCTCGTGATAAAACAGTCGAGTCAGCAAGGTACGACGGTGCTCCAAATCCGTAGGTTACACAACTTAGCAGAGTTGGAATTTCGCCAGTATTCATTTAATCCACTTAACTAAATACATTGTAATGTAGTCACTGGTGACACGGCTGAGACCATAAATTCACTATACTTGAGAATCTTGTTCAATCACAAGCGAACAACATCCGGATTTAATCCCAGCAATTTCGTGGTGATAGTTCAGCGCTCTGAAACTAAAGACACCCGGCCACCTCAACGATGCCAGATTTTTTTAATTATAATAATAAAAAATAAAATCTGAATCTTTCCCCCCCCAAATATTTATACCGACTCGCTACCAGGCCTCACGTCACGGGACAAAAGTATTCATTCTGACTTTCTCGCAGAACCAGGGAAACCCCTCATGTTAGAGAACAGTCCATGGAAGCAAATTTAACACAACTACTTCTGGGCTCCCTTCAAGCGACCACTGCTGCACGCACTAACGGGCAGCACCTTCCCCCACTGTTTCTGCCACTGGGAGTAATTGTTCGTCAAATGTCGGTCATCCCTAAAGTAAAACTAAACTATTTTTTATTTTACCAGGAAAGGCCTACTGAGCTATACAGCCCTTTTTCAGAAGTGACTCGGCCATGAATGACAGCCCGACGAAGTGGCTTATGATCATGTGGACATGTATTGCAGCCAAATACTTTAAAAGCACGTTTCTAAATGTGGAGGTAAAAACCGGAGGACCCGGAGGAAATCCACACGACCAACGGGGAGAAGAAGGAAACTCCAAATATACAGCAGGCGTCAAGATCAGGATCAAACCCACGACCTCCTGTATACCAGGTGAGGTAGTTAACATCTCACCACTGACCTACATTTATAATCCTCACAGCTGGAATTCCCCTCACAACTGGAATTTCTTACAAACTGACTAAACAACCAAATTTAACATCGTATTTTTTTTTGTGCAGTCATTGGTAACCAGACTGAGACCAACGACTCACTAAACTTGAGAAACCTCGTTCAAACGCAGGTGACCGAACCCACGATTTGATGGCAGCATCTCGGGCAGTGCCGGGCTCAGTGCCCTGCAACCAGAAGCCACCATCAGACCACTCACTGGATGCAGACGAGACGTTCCAACCGGAGACATAATCCAGGTAAAAGATTATAGATTGCGAAGCTCACCTGTGCCTCGGATTCTGGGTTTGCAGGGTCGGCTGGAATTCCGAGCTCAACACTCCTCGTTTCCACGGCAACCACTCCGAGCGGTATCCCACCCAGCCTGGTCGCGGTGGGGGGGCGGGGGGGGGTGGCGGTGTGAGTGGAGTGAGAGTAGGAGACAAAACCCGAAACGGCAGGTGAGGTCATGAAGGTGAAGCAAGGCGAGGGGAAAGGAGGGAGGTTAATGGGCGGCAGAGCGAGGGCGTTTTCCAGGAGTACCGGACGTGTAAGTAAACCACCACGCGCGGCGGCGGCGGTCATGGGGGTTGTGTGATCGTACTTCACCACGCCGGCCAGTGCGGGGTGGATAAAGGAGATAAAAATAGCCACTGATGTTAGCCGTGGCCAGGAACCTGAACTTAACACGTATGAGCTGAAAATAATTCGATTCTCACACGCAAGATTCGATGCACGTATCGTGAGTTTAAGGATAGACTTTAAATGATTAATTGATGCATCTTTACACCACTTAAATATACGTATAAAAATAAAAATAAAGATCCCTGTATAGCCTTACAGACTGTTGGGGCAAGCACCGTTAGTGAACACCTGATAAGACCAGCACGGCGCACGAGTGTGGCTAGCACCACGCCCACCCGCCTTTGCCTCCCCAGTGCCGGTGTTTACACACCATACCAGGTAATCACACTCCACGTAACTAGCCGCTGATGTTAGCCGCGGGCCAAGAATCTAATTCGGGCTGCTAAGTTTGTAGCACGGCACGCTCACCCACTGCCGCAGTACTAGCCATATATTTACACCTCTATCGACACACCTCAACAAACATAAAACAAAAATCCGCTGCGTAGCCTTTAACAGACAGTTGGGGAAAGTGCTATTTGCGAGCACCAATGAAGGCCAGCACGGCACACAAGGGTGGCCACAGCACCATGCCCGACGGCCTTTCTCTTCCGAGAGGCAATGTTTACACATCTCACTTGGTACTAATTTTAGACCGGTTCATGATAAGCGTCACTGGTGTTGATAGCCGTGAGCGGGAATGGAACTCAGGTCTTTGGGTTGGTATCGCAGCGCCATAACCACTGTGCCACCGCTCCAACAACCAAACACACACGCGCGCGCACGCATCGCTGCAATGCCATTCCGTCCCACTCTGTCGGCTTGCGCCGTGGAGTGGCAATCTCGGGAGCTCTTATCGACTTTACGTCTTGGCGCTAAATAACGGAACGGGCTCGCCCCGCAAAGCGGCCGGTAGCGCGCGTGGAGCGCGAAAGCAAAGACGGAGAAGCGAGCGCAGGGTGCCTTGCCCCGAGGTGACCCCCAAATCAGAGGAGCGTCACGAGAGCAAGAGAGACACTCGCTAGGAACTGGCGGTGGCGGATTCCGTCCTCTGCCTGAATTTTTTTTTTGTTACCAAATCAGGCCCACTGGAGCTACATAGCTCTTTTAAAGACGCAACATGGGCCGCACATGATAGCTCAACGAAGTGGCTTAACATGTGGAAATCTATAGCAGATAAAAACTCAAAACGAACGTTGATTCCAAATGTGGAGGGAAAAACCGGAGGACCCCGAAAAAAAATCCATGCAGCGACATGGAGAGTGAATATTTAAATAATTCAAGTATACAGGCATCAAGAGTCGGGATCGAACCCACGACCTCCCGTACGCCAGGCGAGGTAGTTAACATCTCGCCAAATGAAGGCGATGCCCTTGGAGGCGGGCGGTGGGCACCTTGTGCAGTTACATTTCATCCCGGAGAACAAAGCGCGGGTCGTTGTAAACCAAAGGGACTTCTCCAAAGAAATGCTCTGCAGGCGAGTTCGATGATGAACATCGATCGACAAACCATTTCACGTGAATTATTTTATCTCGCCGGCCGATAAAATAGCAGCAAAAGAATGTACAAAAACATGCGTGCGTCCTAAAATAAATAATTGGTACAGGACGAACACAACGCTCAGGGACCGGTGGTGCAGTGGTTGGCAAACTGTTTGACAAATTTGGTGAACCAAGTTGGATTTCCGACCACGGCTATCACCAGTGGCGAGTTACATCTGAACCAAGTCTGGGCTACCACGGTAGATATTTGTACACACACATACACGAATGAAATTTATACCATTATTTTCTTTTGTAAAGCGCACAAATTCAAAGGGCATTTCAGAGGTGTGGGGCACATAAAGATCCTTGACAAATACACAGAAATACAAAATACTGCCACAACATCAAACGCCGCCATTCACCACTAAGTGGTGGTGTCACCACAGCTCTTATGCCGAGCTAGGTGCACTCTGAGGCCATGCCAAGTGTCCAATGCCCGCTGGCAGGAGGTCACAGGCGAGAACCAGGTGTTATGGTTTGACCAACTACATATACTCCAGACATATACAGTAGTTGAAAAGGAAAATCAAGTATAAGTTCTGATATGATACCTATATTCATCCTGCAGCCAATGTTAAATGTCCTTCTGCCTCCAAAAAACGAGCGTTACTTGAGGTTAAAATATTCTGAAAGGTGCTGGTCCACATGTTGGTCGTTCTGACAAGTGCCAGTGTGGCGTAGCATTGTATACCGGCCCGTTTCCATCACTGCGAACACGTAAACACGCCCGACGCACATCCAAATACAGATCCCTTCTTAATGGCTGTTAATGATGGGCCTCCATAAAGCACAATGTGTTCACTGCTGTAGGTGCAATAAATATTCATTAATGCATTGATTAACCATGTTTCTTTTAATACTACGTGTTTATGATGTTGTTAGTATCTTAATGTATGAATATCCATTGTTTCAATATTATAATGTACTTTTTGGGTGAAAAAGGGTAACTTCGATGCTACTCGCTTAATGACCAAATCACTTGACGACCGTTTTCGTGGAACCAAGTTCCGTCGTTAAGAGGGGTTCTACTGTTCTCTATCTACACAAAACATTTACCCACACGCACGCACGGGCGTGGAGCGGCGGTGCAGTGGTTCGCACTCTGTACTATAAACCTGTAATGAGAGCCTATGTCCGGCTCACGTGGTGATCGGCTCTGCCGGTCCTGCTCTACAGCCAATGGGGGGAGAGCCTGGGAGCATGGCCCTGGCGTGATCGAGGGATGTCAGCTAGGATGATTGGTTCTGCTGGTCTTGGCCTCAGCCAATGGGAAGACAAGTCAGGGGCGTGGTCCCGGGAGTTGATGGGGGAATCTGGAACATTCAGCGCAGGCCATTAAGGATTGGCTGGAGCGTACCACGTGACTCAGGCATTAAATAAGGGAAGAGCCGAGGGACACGGGGTCAGACAAGGAACGAAGAGAGAGAGAGGGGTCACGCGCGAGCGGGGCTCCGAGTGCCACGTGGCGGTGCGTCTCTTGCAATCTGTCTGCCCACTTCCCGTTGCCTGCCAGCAACGGGGAGTGCTTGTGAACTGAGAAAAGTAAATAAAAGGACCGATTCCACAAGCCGTCTCCAGAGTATTATTACAAACCTGTTGACCTGAGGTCGATTTTAGCCATCAGTGGCGAGTGACACCTGAACCAGTTCTGGGGAGGCCATTGACCAGTGTGATGAAGTGCGTTCAAATAACCCCCACGACTTGCATGGCGTGGGTCGCCCATCATCCAGCAGTGGATCGACAAAGGGACTGGACATGTATCATCATGGCCATGATCAGCCACAGCGAATCCACTGCTGGATAACGACCCCCCCCCCCCAAGTCGCCGCGACTTCTCGCTGACCCTGCAAATGTATATATTCGTCACGCCGTACCTTGCCCGCCCCACCACCACCGTCTGAGCCCACGGCTGCAAGATCTCCATGAACGAGCCGTGATCAAAGAACCCGCTCTGCCATTCCTCCGAGTTGCCTGGGAAGAAACGAATCGAGACGGGATCGAGTGTTGGATGGATCCACAGAGGCTCGGCTCATGCAGCGAGCGCAGCACCGGAGGGGTGGGGCAAAGAATCATCACCGTGACCTCGATCGCCACCATCAGATGTTCACGGATCGTTAAATAGATAATTCGTCAACAACTGTCATCCCAAACGTGTGCCCAGCGTCAATAAAGTTAAACGAATCTGTTGTCAAGCACAAATACCGGATTATAAGATGCGCCCCCCTCCCCCAGCCGCCCCAACTTTTGTTTAAAAAAAAATAGACAAAACAAGCATTTTTGCAACAAAAATTTGCTTCTTACCAACTCAAAATACACTTCACTCGCAAAGTGAAAACTGGAGCCGGGGTTTCTCGCAGTGGATTTCGTCGTGTGCGGCGTCGCACTCACTTGGGTGGGGCCTCCCGGCCAGCATCCAGCGGGGGTCGTAGGGCGCCTTGCTGGGGACGAACCCCACCTCCCGCTCCACGGGGTCCACCGGCGTCGTGATGGGGACCATGCTCTTGTTGTCCTGTGGAGTCCGGTACGGGGAAACACGGTGGGGTGAGGTGTAGGGGATTCACTACGCACCATTCATTACACAACCCCCCCAACCCCCACCCACCCCTCCGCCACTTCACCCTTCACTGACGATTTGACAAACGGCAGCGATGATTCGATTCAACAATTCATGATTTTTTTGTCTCACTACTGTTACGGCCTCGTTTGCATTGCCTCTCGCTTTCGCTATATATATTCGCTGCATTACCCTAAATGTAAGGGTTAGCGTATTACGTTGCATGTGCTGTGCATTTCTAGGCAGGTATCTCGAACCTTAAGAATCGAGATGAAGCACTGGAACCGATAAATTTAGTTCACCCCCTCGCAGACAGCGCAGTAACGGCCATAATCAGCAAGTCATTAGCACTGGATAACGCGCCGTGCCCCCGCATGCAAGCGTTTGATGAAATATCAGCCGTTACGCTGGCAAGCCGCCCCTGAAGGTACCGGCAGTGGGTTTCGTTAGAGGACTCGGGCCGCATTCCCACGACCATTGGAGAGCAAACTCGATTCATGCCAGGCCATTCCAGGAATTCCGAGAAATTCAGGAATGGCCCAGAACATTTTGCTGTGCCGGCCCACGCCAGCGTGGATCGGAGAGCCCTCGCAATCCAGCAGTGGAGCGACAAAAGGGGCAGTGCCGTGCCGACGCGCACTGTAGGTATGTCGGACTTATTTCGCACCGTACATAGCCAACTGCGCTAATCGCAAGTGCGGGGGAAGGACAACGAACTAAACACAAAGTAGTTCTAAAGGAATGAGAAATTAGCTGTACGAGCCTTATGCCTCCCCAGGCACTGCTTTACCTTGGGGATGTAGGAGAGCCACTTCAGGATGGTGTAGACCCCTTCAAAGTCATCGGGCACAATGGCGTGAGTCACTCCATTGTTGTGCATGATCTGGATGCCACCGAGCTGGTTGTTTGAACTGTACACCTCTCTCCCCAGCACCTAGGGCGAGGACGAAAGCAAAAGCAACAACGGCAACAACAACAGAGGAGAAAGGGGGTAAAAAAAAAAAAATCAGACAACAAGGATAAAGACATGCGGGCACGCGCGCACATGCACACGAACACATGGAGACTTGCGTACGAACCACATGGGCAGAAAACAAGAAAGCTGAAAATAATAGCGACCGGCCGCAAAAAAAAAAAAACCTTGTCGCGAAAGAGAAAAACATCACAACAGCAGAAGGAATCATTAAATTTTTTGACCCGTAAAACAAAGGCAAGATTGAAAAGACTTTGGACAAAGTGGTTTTGCTGGCCACTCGCAGCCACGACGAGCATTAACGATGAACAGAGTCGATCACAATGAGAAATACACGCTGGCAGCTACACACGTGTGCACTCGCACACTCATCTGCCTACATGCAGTCTGAAGCGCAATTAATGTTTCCGCAAAAAATGTTGCTGTGGTTTTCACACCTGATGATGATTGCTTGTGTTGCAATCGAAACGTCGTGAGAATTTTATTGTTTTATTTTTATTATTTTATCATTTCCCTTCAAAGTGACTTTACCGAAAGAACCAAGAATATGAATCCCTGCAGTCACGAAAGTTTTAAATCGAAAAATATGTACAAGTTTTGCACTATGATGATAGAACGATGTGAAAAAAAATATATGGGGTACTCCTGAAAAAAAAAAAAGTCTTGAGACTTAGCGAGGCCATCCTGAGTAAATAGTTGACATTAATATTTTTATTAAAACTAATTGGGAAAAGAAAAAAAAAGAGGTGGTAAAAAATAGCTGGTATGAAAAATAATACAAGCGTTGCAGTACACATCCCTCCAGCAGGATTATTCAATGGTTAACCGTCAAAGGAAGCGTTCAACCAACACCCGGGCGTGTTTGGACGTAGGGCCGTACCTTGTTGAGGGCACTGGCTCCCGTGAGGATGATGTGCGAATTCTCCACCTGAATCACCCTTTGGCCCAACCGCACCAAGTAGGCGCCGATGCCTATGGCCCTGCAAGTCACCTGAGGGGGGGGGGAAGGGGAGGGGGGAGGGGGGGCGCAGCACAATGCCAACGGGAAAATCGCGACCCGCCCGGCAGCGCGAAACGCTCTGCTCGCCAGCACGCGGCGTACGTGGCCATCAGTCACCATCGCCGAGCAGGGAAAACCAAGTCCCGGTGCAATGAGAGTGACAAACACGCGATGGCGGTGGATCGGTGATGAATCGCAACGGTGATTAATTCACAAATTACAATAGGTTACGATCCATTTGGGTAGTGCAAGGGTTTAGCCAGAACCAGCATATAAAAAGTGAAAACGTGTTTAAAGGATTTCAAGTGTTCTCATGATCGCCCAGGCCCGCGGCACGGCTCCACCGACCAGGCTGATGGTGACGATCTGCTCGTAGGCGAGCGACGTCTCTCCGGCGATGGTCCCCGACCCGCGCAGGCTCTCCACCCCGAGCCCTTCCTCCTGGCCGATGATGTCCGTGATCCTGTACCTGCGGAGGGACAGCCTCAAGCGTCAGGACACGCGTGTGTCCGCGCATCCGCGCCAATGCCTCCTACCCCCCACCCCCCTCCACCACCGTGCCTTATTTCAATTAAGACGCCACGGTGGCAAGACGTTAACTACCTCGCTTGGTATACAGGAGGGCATGGGTTTGATACTAACCCCGACGCCTGTATATTCAGAGTTAGCATTTTCTCCCCGTGGTTGCGTTGAATTTTCTCCGGTTCTCTGGTTTTTCCCTCCACATTAAAAAACATGTGTTGAGAGTGTTTGGTTGCTCTACATTTCCACATGATAAGCCACTTGATAAGCCAAAGCTATCATTTGTGGCCAGGTCGCCTCTGAAAAAGAGCCATATAGCTCAATGGGCCTTACCTGGTAAAATAAAAAGTTTGGCTTAACGGGGCATTCAGGTCTTAATTTCAGACGGGGATGGCGACACGAAAGATACTTCCGTATCCATAACACCACATTAAGCATACCTCTCGCTAAGGTGGTGGCTACCAGTCATGTGCCACCTACTCCAGCCTCCCAGTGACCAGTGAGATTTTGAGTAATGGGTGAAGCTATCTGGTGTGCAGGCGGTGCAATTGCACTGCGGTCCAATAGCGGGTCAGGCCCCCCCCACCTCAGGTTTGGGGCTATAAAGAGGGGGGGGGAAATGGAAGAGGGTAAAAACCCGTTGCACTCTTGAGTACCAGGGCCCATGCCAAATGCAGCGAGGGAGATTGTGTGAACGAGACAGACGATGCAAGCGAGGGACTACAAACGAGATGAAAGATAACATGAATCGGATCGCGAACCCGAGTCGTCGAAATTAATTTGGCATTTTTTGTCGATTGTTTACGTTGTTGTTGCGAACACGGCAGAGATGACTACGCAGACGAGTGTGCGGGTGCACAGGTCAAACCTCGACTGCCCTTCATCCTCAATGTGCTCGCAGTGCACAGAGTTGAGCGCGCTCACGCGCTTGTAATCCTGTGGCGTCAGATACAGGTACTTAAAGCCCTGCACGACAAAACAGAACACACGCAACAACCAAAGGTCAGTGGGCGCTTTGACAACAACTCCCAATGCACCGTTGCCCAAGTGTCAATGCAGAAGTGTTTTAAGACTAGCATTATCATCATGAGCCACGATCTATCCCCGACTGGATTGAAACCTTCCACAAGAAGCTGCCATGTCTACATTGTTGCAATGTGACTGCCTGCAATCAAACAAATTTCATCGCTCCATCTCCACTGTGTTCTCTCCTTTGGTTGCCACTCTATTGTTACTCTCGACCCCCAAACACGATCGTCCCTCCTAGCAACGTGTTCTGCTCGAGCCCATTTACTTTTACAGTCAATACGGTGTCTTTTTTTTCCTTTCAAAAAGCCAGAATACAAAGTAGATTCCGAAGAGGGGGAAAAACAGGAAGCAACGTGGAACAAACCCGGGGCGATACACCCTCAAAATTAAGGGTTGACCGGGAGGCATCTGAGCTCACTGCCTTACAACAGTTAGGGTAACGATTGGGAGCAGTGTATTTACGGGGGAGGGGAAGAAGGGGGAGGGAGAAATGTGGTGTCTTTCATCTGCGTATGTTCTCTAATCCACGTGGTTTCTCATTGCGTCACCGCGGCGTCTTAGGTACGCCACGCTTCTTTGCGCACTTTTCAGCTTTCGTTCCCCCTTCCTTAGTCGATTTTAATTTTCTGATCCCCATTACACCCATACATCAAAGACGAACAACGCGACTAAGATCACACCTTTCCACAGTAGCACGCAAATGGAAGTGTGATATATGTTTCGGGGACGAAGATCGAATTCATGAACAAATTTAAACGTCAATCAAGCTGTATGTGGTGACGTAATTGTGATATCGTCCGTTCGGTAATAATTTTGTCTGAACAAATGCAGCTCTTTACCTTTCCTGGGCACTTGATCTTTCCAAGTGGAGGGTGAACTAACTAACCCAAGGGACACACCAGGTGTTTACAGGCTGCTGCAGGGCAGGGCAGCAGCCATTGGTGCTCTGTACTTTCTACACTACGTCCCTTTCACCGAACCTACACCGGGGGGGTGAAATGATTCATCAATCCGTGCGGATTCTTACACTAACGACATCGTTCATATTTTACAGTCATCCTCGCAGCGGCTTTTGACTACCCATCGAACAAAAACGGTGACCGCATCGCGCACTTTCAGATGCCCTTCTGCGGCCATCTGGAACGCTCTCCTTTCCAATATTAGGAAGCCATTGGAGCTATGTACTTTTAAATCTGGATTGAAAACTAATTTCTGTAGAACTGCTTTTTGTGTTTAGTTTGTTGTCCTTCTCCCGCGGTTGACTACATACAGTGGAAAAAAGTTAAACATACACACGCACAAATGCAACCCGCACGGCACGGAGAGGCTCCCTAATGCAGCAGCGGATCGACAAAAGGGCCACACATAAGACGCACGCGCGATTAGTCCATGAGAAAAACCAATCGCTAGTCGATAGCACCGGGGAGTGGGGGGGGGGCGGCTATGCCTTGTAGGGGTCGTTGGGGTCAACCCAGGCCACGTTGAACATGTGGCGGATTTCCTCGGCGAGGCCCAGGCGCGCCCCGCTGTTGGCGGCAATGTAGAGGCGCGGCACGCCGAGCGACCGCGCCAGCTCCGACGCGCACAGCAGCAGGCGGTCCTCCTGCGGGCCGAACGAGCCGATGAGGTGCGTCACGTCGTTGGCGATGAGCACGACGTCGCGGCCCGCCGGGTACTCCAGCGTCTTCAGCGTCATCTTCCACGCCACCATCCCGATCTGCGGCGCGCGTGCATGGGCGGAGGGGGACACGAAGGTGAGAGGGGCGCGCGAGAGGGGCAGCTCTCGCGTTCGCTCACAAAAGCCGGCAAACGCAGTATTAACTAATAGGGTTTTTCCCCTTTTTTCTGGCAACAAAACTTACACCTTTTACAAGGAATCATGCTTACATTAACCACAATACTTGCAGTCAAATGCAAACAAAAAACAATACTCTGATAATTTATGCATTGTCCTTGAAACCGATTGGTCCACACCAGAGACAGCTTTCTTCAGAGCCTAGTCTCATATGGTGTTCGACCAGATGACGCCAAAAGGCGCACAGTTCAAACGCAGTATTGTCGAGCAAGAGAGCCGTCGCTCGATTCAACTCCTGAAGAAGCTTCCAACACGTGGAACGAATCCGTCAGAGACGTCGACCTGAACTACACACGGCGTAACGCGAGCATAACAACGGAGGGGCTATATAGCACAAACTGCAGACACCTCCACAGCACTTGAGCACGTCAGATGAAAACTCCCTGACCTTTCAGTCACTCCCCACCCACCATCCCAGCAAACTTGGCTCGTGGATTTATTTCATTGATAAATAAACACTCGCTGCAGCGGACCTGATTCCCGCCGGGAAGCCTGTTCATGTGCACCAGCTGTCCCTGGCTGTCGAGCACCAGCTCCGTGCACGTCATCAGGTCGTTGGGGCAGGTCTCCTTCCACTCAGTCTTCCACATCTTCAGCAAGGCCTGCGCGCCGGTGGGACGGGGGACATCCTGCGTTTTAGTAAACACGCCGAACGTGCTGGAGCTACTCAAACGCCAATGACTCGGCTCCTGTATAAACGCTCGGCATGTCCAAAAAACAATGCACTTCGTTGCGGGCACTGGTGCCCCACTGCAGCAGTCGTAGTAAATAAAAATGAAACGTTGACAAGCAACTGAAAAAGCGACTTTTTCATATTACTTGAATGTAATGTGGAAAAAACCTGCACGAGTCTAAGTTGAACAAATGCAGAATTCAAAACAGGGATGCCAAACCAATTTATCATTTATATAATCTGTGACTTTCAAAAATGTCACACTCTGCCTGTGCCATGCTGGTCTAGAAACCGGGGAGATCACAGAATGAGGGGGGGGGGGGGGAGTGGGGCGTCAGGAGTGAAATTTCACACCTTTTATTTTGAAAGCCACAGGGCGAAGCTCAGAAGGGCGGCCTCATTATCGCTGCGTTTTGATTGGCGACCATAACTGCTGGAGACCTCAAACTCCTGACATGTGTGTTCAGTCGCTGCCGTGCACCAAATCACAACCAAGTGGGCCTGCTTCCATCATCTCCGTCGTCAGCGACGCTCAATCCCACTGCTCGAAGGCATCCCAAAGCCATCTCCATCTCTCACGGTCCTCCGATATAAAAATCCATCTAGCACCTGCATAGGATCTGATGTCATCGCTCCATGTTGATTGGTAGGACACTCTCTCGATAGATGTCCTCTCAATCCGTCCGTCTACTCTTCCACGTTAACCCAACATGCTGGAAGAGGGAGGGCATACCCACACTTTATGCCACCACACACGAGCTGCCGATCGCCTAACCGTAGTGAACTTCAGACACTGTCTCCCCGACAGACCTGGTCTTCACCTGAGGACGGCTGCTTGCGTTGTGGCCGAAACGTCGTGAGAATTATTTTATTATGTTTTATTTTTATTATTTTATTACTTCCCTTCTACGTGACTTTACCGAAAGAACCAAGAAGACGTAGTGAACTCATTTATGCTGCTGGGTGGCAGAGGGAGGGAGGGGGAGAGGATTTAAGAGACAAAGGATTGTTTCAATTGCCGTGCCGCCAGAAGGTGAGATCGAACCGGCCACCTCTGGATTGCAAGTCCAGTGCTGCCAAACATTACACCCCAGAAACTCTCTGGGGCAAGTGCAGACAACATAAGAAATGCTAATGGCACGAGCTGAGGCCATGAATCGCGAAGACAATTTCATGGCAATAGTTGCTTAAGTGTTATCTCATTTTAAAGTTTGCATCTGCCTAATTTGGGAAATGTTAAAAACTGTTGCAACTCGTGGGCAACTGGGATGGCAACTTCCAGTCATATTATACATCTAAGGTCACACGGCTATCTGAATGAAACACCACCACGCTTCATTCAGACGCTGTCTCCCCGACAGACCTGGTCTTCACCTGAGGACGGCTGCTTGCGTTGTGGCCGAAACTTCGTGAGAATTATTTTATTATGTTTTATTTTTATTATTTTATTACTTCCCTTTTACGTGACTTTACCGAAAGAACCAAGAAAATGAATCCCTGCAGTCACGAAAGCTTTAAATCGAAATCTACCTGTAGTTGTGTTCTCTGTCGGCCAATCACCGTTGATCGAACACAAATTGTGAGACAGGACCCTATCACCACCCTAATTCTACTGCCATAGCCATTTGTTCGTAAACCCACAGACGACGCTTGCCGTAAAAATATCGCCCCACTAACACGACGGCGTTTTGGACTTCCACCAATGGCGAACCTGCCGGAACATCTCGGGAAAGTCGTAGACGTATGTGGTGCCCAGGCTCTGGGCCTGGAAGCGCTTGGACTGGAGGAGGTCCTTGGTGACGTAGGGCGTGCTGACGAGCATGCCATGCAGGGGGCCGTGTTTGTCTCCATATGAATGGAACATGATCTGTGGGAGGGCAGAGAGGGGTGCACAGGAAAGCAGGAGGCCTCAGCGATGCAATATGATACGAATGCTCTGCATGCATTTGGCTCTCTATCACACTTTTGTCCACCAGCACGTCCAAAAAAAAATTTGTAAATGTTGTAGTTTCACGCTTCAACACACCGGTGGGCTAAAGCAGTGAACTATTTGTCTTTTGTCAACGTGACACTTTTTTACTGATTGGCCGTGTCGGGTGGTGAAGGGTTACGACACATTTATAAATAACGCGATCTAAACCCAAAAACGTTGATTATGATTATGAACGTCCAAGTCGAGCCAGTGGCTTTCTACTGGCTGTTTGCTGTGCCGAGCTGGAACCAAACCGTGACAGCTGAAATTGGCTCAGGGCACCCAAGCAGGGGCAGGTTTAATCACCTGCGTATGTGACGTCAGTCAGTACACCGTGAGGATGCAGCGTCCTCGTGTCACCTACATGTGTCTCGGCCAGTTCACTGCATGTTATACGAGCAGTACAGCTTTGGTTCTGCAGTGAGAAAAAAAAGTTTGCGCCTCCTGAGCTGCACCAAGCTGTCTTGGCACTACCACGGAAATGTGAGTTTCAATGAAATGCATAGTCTTGCCGATATTCCCAATTGTTGTCGTTAGACACACTGATACTTTTTTCCAAATAATTGGATGAAAGGTGTTCCCGGATGGGTCTGAGGTTGAGAGGTCAACACTGAGCTGTCACGAGCGTGATCGTGGGTTACAAGCCACCTGAGATTAAACCAAGTTCTCAAGAATAATGCATTGATGTTCTCAGCCTGGTCATTCATGACTTCATGCAAAAAAAAATTGATATTTGTTTATTCTAGATTTGACCGCCAAATGATAACCACTTATTTCTAGGGATCTCAAACGGCGTTCCATGACTTCTCCTTCTGCGGGCTGTTCTCCAACACATTGAGCTGACGCACTGCATTGCAAAAGTTCTGAATGGACAATCGCGATGTGATGCCAAAAGCACAATTGGGAAATTGTGGAAAAAGTAAAAAAAAACCAGGCTGTACAAGGAGATAAATTCGCCACCACTCAAAATCGGGCCCCATACGTTTTTTGCCTCCAAAGCCCCACGTAACCTACACCCCCCCCCCCCCCCCGCCATACAACGCGTTCCATCCCACCTCCGCCTGCTCGCCACAAAATGCCTTCCCGCCCCCCGATTAACACAACCGATTAACACAACCAATTAACACAACCATTTCTTTCACTTCCAGCTCCCAGCCTCCAAACTTCCCCCTGCCCCGCCCCCACCCCCTGCCCCGCCCCTCACCCCCCTGCCCCACCCCCCACCCCCCTGCCCCTACCCCGCCCCCCACCCCACCCCCCACCCCCCTGCCCCACCCTCCACTCCCCTGCCCTGCACCCCACCCCCACACATTTCAGCAAGGTGGCAACGGTGGCACCTCCTCTCTGACCTGGCTCGTGTGAGGCTCGGTGACCTCCTTGTACAGGCTGATGTCCAGGTAATAGCCGGACTCGTTGGTGAGGAAGAGGCGGATGGGGATGGCGTGGCCCGTGGGCGTCAGGCGGATGTTGATCTTCAGCTCGGCCTGGAGCACGCGCAGCTTCCACAGGCGGCTGCCGTAGCGCATCACCATGCTGCGCACAGACTCCTCGATCTGCGTACGCACGCGCATGGGCAATTTGAGCACATGCGCACAAAGACAAAGATCCCCCGTATAACCTGTAACAGACTTAAATTTCGATTTGAAGTTTTCGTGACTGCAGGGATTCATCTTCTTGGTTCTTTCGGTAAAGTCACGTAGAAGGGAAGTAATAAAATAATAAAAATAAAGCATAATAAAATAATTCTATGTTTTATTTTTATTATTTTATTACTTCCCTTCTACGTGACTTTACTGTAACAGACTGTTGGAGCAAGTGCCGTTAGCGAGTAGCACCTACGAAGGCCGGCACGGCGCACGAGGGGGTGAGTGGCCAGCAACCACGCCCGGCCGCCTTTGTCTCCCTAGTGGTGATGTTACACTACACACCGCACCAGGTACTCATTTGAGGCCGAGTCGACCTAGGGAAGGCCAAGGACCAATTCAGATAACCGTCAATGATGTCGGCCGTGAGCGGGAATCGAACTCGGGTCGCCTATTTCATAGCTCCATGACCGTGACCCCCAAGGGAGGATCTGCCGCCTCAGTAGGCATGCAAATGGTGCGTCGATTGGTACGACATAGGTCATGCAAATCGTCAAAGATGACGGTACGGCCCTGAAATTGTTCGATCACAGCACATCCTCGATGCAAATTAGAGCAAAATTTGGTAAAACTTGGGCCACGGTCCTTGCACGAGGGCCTCACGCCACCCCCGCCCCCGTCTGCCTCCGATACCGGCAGGGCCCATTGTCACCTTGCACGGGTCCATGATGACGGTGGGCACGAAGTTGAGGAAGATGTGGTTTGCGTCGGTGCGCACGGCCGTGTTGTCGAAGGCCACCTCCAGCTCGTCCATGGCCTCCAGGAGAAGCCGCTCGCCCTCGTTCTGCAGGTACTCGAACGATGCCTCCTGCGGAAGGGGGGGGGGACGATCGTTGAATAGAAACGCCGCTCGCTCGTTGAATAGAAACGCCGCTCGCTCGTTGAATAGAAACGCCGCTCGCTCGTTCGGCCACGTTCACTCGCAGAGGAGGGCCTGCTTGAAACGAAAACTATTTTTGTTTATTTTATCAGGTAAGACCCACTGAGCTGTATAGCTTTTTTGATAAGTGACCTGGCCGCAAAATGATAGTTGAACAAAGCGACTTTCCATGTTGAAATTTATCGCAGCCAAATACTCAAAACCTAAGTTGATTCTGAATGTGGAGGGAAAAACCGGAGGACCCGGACAAATATCCACACGACCACAGGGAGAGAGACATGCAAACTCCAAATATACAGGAGGCGGCAGGGTCGGGATCAAACCCAGGACCTCCTGTATACCAGGCAAGGTAGTTAACATCTCGACATCGTGGCACCCTCTTGTTATGAACACTTGTGCATCACACCTTATCTTAACATAATAATTTTACTGCAGTCTTTGTAAAGCAGACAAGGAGCAATCTCTTCCTGTGTCAGCATTACATACATTCGCATTGAGGAGGTGGTCACCCTCTTGTTATCAATTCCACCAATACTTCTAGATTTACAAACCAGCAGGAGGCCATTGCTATCACATTGCAGGATCATGAGAGATGGTGGTGGTCTGGGGAGGCCTTTGATCCAGCAGTAGATTGACCACGCTCATGCTGATGATGAAGTGGCCCATTAACTCGACAAATTTGCCCTTTATTGCCCCTTCACAGCTGAGCAATGTGAAAGGCCGGGTCACAAAGGGCTTGTGAAAAAAATAAAAAGCCATTAAGACGGTTAAATTAAAACCGAAATGATAATCAAAAGCTTGACATGTTTTCATATTGAGAGGCCACGGTATTCCACAGACCAATTAAGTCACGTATTTACAATTAATTTTACGAACAAAAACGATGGCATAGATTGAATTATCTGTAGTTTCTGCTGCTATGCGACCACCCCAACTAATTGCTACGCAAATTAACATTCCATTTGCTGCAAAAGCTAATTAAAGCCGCAAACCACTGTCCATAGATGTAGCAACATCATGAACATTAAAATACATTTTCGAGCCCCATTTTGAAGATGCCATTCATGGTGATGTTGCACTGGTAGCATGCACAAATAGATCAGGCATGCAGAGATGCATTTATTAAAACCGATCATTACACCCACGATACACACGTAGAATTATGTGCACGAGAAACGAAAATTTACGATTTATGCAAAACGACGTGAAAATAATATTCTCGTGTTACGTCTACGCTGATGGAGCGAGCACAACTGTACAAAATGTGGTAGAAAAACAAAAACCAAGATAAACGAGGCGGCATAAATGAGACGTTAAAAGAATGGATTCTCAAATCGAATTGCGAACCTCGAATCGTGACAATTAATTGAATTTCCGGGTGGGGTGAACGAGTACAGGACGCACACAGCGCATGCGCTACTCAATCTGAAAACTAGACCACAACCTCAGAAACATAAAACAGGGGCAGACCAACAACCACGGCAAACAAGTTGTCGTAAAAATGTTTGTGTTTTTCCGATGTTGTATCTGACCTTGCCCGTAACATTATTAGATAATACTTTATGGATAAGAGCACCGGCAGCAAATTTGAACAAAATAAGTGGGGGCAATTTTCCCGCTTGTTAAAAAAAAAAAAAGAGTCCCACTCGGCTTCGGGGCCGGATTCTCCATCAACGTGCAGTGACATCGTGGTGGATGTCACCGAATGGGGCCAGCCCGGGAGGGCCGTGGCGTGCGATGTCCCGACATCGCGAACAGCGCCGGGTGGGTCGCTGTGTGAGGCCGGCTCTAGCACAGCACGGCGTGCGATGCACCGTCATCGCGTACACCCCATGGGCGGGTGTGGTACCAGCCCTCGCGTGGCATGGCGAGTGCTGTGGTTGTCCCACCTGATGACGATTGCTTGTGTTGCGATTTAAACGTCGCGATCTATAATTTTTCTACCTTACGTGACTTTACCGAAAGAACCAAAGATTATGGATTCCTGCAGTCACGAAAGCTTCAAATCAAGAGTGAATTTGATGTTGCGAACTTGCATATGTTCTATCGTACACGTGTTCCTCTACCTCTCAGTTGAATTCGAAGCGAGCACTCCCTTTGCACACTTTACAGATGTGTATATACCATTCTTTATCCATGTCTGTGCTTGAGATCCGTACGTCATAGCAGGTAATAACATGCTCCTTAAAACCTTTCTTCTTTGGACATGATGGCATATTGCTTTTCATTATATTGAGGTACTTTACAAATCTAATTTGTAATCGGATGAAGTCAAGGGGGGGGGCAAACAGGGGCCGATCCGACCCGCGCCGGTACGGCACTGCACACTGCACACGCTTGCACGGCACGCGCTGGGCATGGCACAGTACACACCGGCACGCACCCGGCACAGCACTACCCGCGCCGGGCCGCTCACCTTGGTGACGAGGTCGGAGTGGCGCATGATGGCGCGCACGAAGAAGCGGTGGTCCGTGACCTCTGCCCCCTCCTCAACGCGGGCGGAGCCCAGGTAGAGCTGCATGCGGTGGTTGGCGCAGTGCATGGCTCGCAGGTCAAAGTTTCGCATGCGGTTCAACTCCAGCTGGAAGGCGAGCGCCGGCTCCAGGTGCCGGTAAATGCGGTCCTCCTCGAACTAAGGGTAGGGGGGGTGAGGGGCAGCGGTGGTGGGAGCAGGGAGAGGATGCGGTGAGGTGGCGCTCACGCGTTTATTGTCCTTTATCATTAGCACTCTTATCGTCATCATCGCTGCTGGTTACCATTGTTTATTATAATATTAATGCAATTCATAACGCGCGCAAATTTGCGGACGTAACGGCCGCAACTCAGAGGCGCGGAGCCAAGCTCACAGAGTCGCTCGAAAGCACGTGGTTATAGAGGTGAGTTTTTAAGTGTCTCTTGAAGGAGGCGATTGAGGTGATGCTGCGAATGTGCAGAGGGATAGCGTTCCGGACTGTTATGATCGTCTATCTCATGGTCATCATAGCTCATTGCCCGTCTCACTCGTTCTCGTCATCGCTTATCTTGATCTCATTGCCCATCTTAGTCTCGTCATCGCTCACAAACGTCACCACTCGTTATTGATTGGCTCGTTATAATCATCGTTATCACGACCGCTCTCATCTCGTTATCATCATCGCTCGCTGTCATTCATGGGTGGTCAACATTGCGCATTATCATCATTGGTCTCATCATTGCCGCTCATTACCATCACTCCTTAGAATTCTCACTAGATATCATACGTCTCATCATCATTATTGGGTGTAGACGGCTTATTGGCCATGGTGAACATGTAATGATCTGAAGCGACTCTGGACTGCACTTATATTACTCAGATATGCACACGGATTGGGTAGAACAAAGATAATAACAGTTATAACGACTGAATTCATGAATTACATTTCACAACTCGTCGGCAAATTCACCTTGTCTCTTGCTCTGAAGGTGAAGAATTTTGGAAATTCCCTCTGGAACGACAAAAACAAGTTTCAAAATCCCCAATTAACATTTTCCAAGTACATATACACCCCCATTGTCAATCCATTGCTGGATGAGGGCCTCCCAATGCCGTGCGGAACGTGGGTGTTATAGCCATTCTTCAACGCACTGCTCAACGCAAAGTTGGTCAAGGTGGGGGGGGGGATCACATCAATGGGCACGTTGAAGTACAGTACAGCAATGGATTATGTTGCATTGCCCTCTTCTGTAGCCACGCAGCCGTCAAGGAGAACCTGTTTGTGCAGGGTGATTAATCGCCCAAGCAGGCACTATCCGGGCTCAAGCCTGCTTGGCTTTTTCGAGACGCGACGAAATTGGGCGCATTCCCGGGCATTCTTGTCGTGGGCAACATTTCAATTCCCTTTCGCTTTCTTTCAAATTTGGACGGCGCCTGTTAAGACTGATGCCAACGTCCGAGCGCCTGCGTTGTGCGTTGCCATGAAGGAGCCAATTCGTTTGGAGTGGAGTCGCTGTCGGACCACCCGACATCCTCCTCCGTGCGATAATTTCCCCTTATTTTACCTTTTGTGACACGAGGAAGGTAAGACGCCTGATCCCGTGGTCACGCAGCATGGGTCTCTGAAACAGGAAATACAAGAGGGGGATTAAGACCTTCATGTGGGATTTTAATGACCATTAGGGGGGCCTCATTTTGAAACTACAGGTCCCCCGCGTTTAAATAAATTACCCCACTTTAAGCGGACTTAGCGCGGGGCACTTACCGGGAAACCCAACGATGCGTATAATGTGCCCGCGGAAAAATACTCCCGCACAATGTGTTGAAGCAGGAGGGGTGGGGGGGGGGTGGGAAATAAAGGGCCTCAACCTTGGATTGGATGAGTCTGTGAAAGCGATCAGCCAGGCTCTCATCCACCCCGTTGTCCTCCATCCACAGGGCCACGTTGATGATGTTGATGGGGTCCTCCGGAACGCCCTGACACGCGGTGACACACAAAGGGGCAATTACCGCCTCACTTTAAATAACCCCACTGTGCTCCGACTGATTTCCATCGCAAATTAGATGCCTTGCGCGTACTCCCTCCCCCACCACCCACATGCCCTCAATAAATGCTTTTTAAACTAAGTATCAAATAAAGTAGCCTGCCGTAGCAAAATAGAAAAACTTTTATGCTCTGCAATTATTTACTTAGTTGGGGAGGGGAGGATTTTGTTGCAAAAAGTGTCCTTATTCCCGTGTATAATTTACACGGAACGCCACAGTTAGTCGACCGGCGAGTCTGCCTGTGTTGGGGTCAATTGCAGGTACTCCCACCTCTTCCAAGATGTCTGACCAGTGTGGAAGAGTAGGCCAAATAGCCCTGAGGGGGCTCTGTAGAGCTCCCTCGATTGGCAACTCTCCTACCGGCAGTGGCATAAGGAAGACATTGCAGGGCAGAATCTTTACCCTTTGACGCAAATGCAAGCCAGCCTTAAAAATATATATCAGTAATTTTGGAATGCATGCAGGACAGAGGTCGCAACCGGGTACCCGATACCCGTACCCTACCCGATACCCGGCTACCCTTACCCGGCTGGGTACGGGTACCCGTTTGCGACCCTGGTGTGGCCGGGTACGGGTACACCGTGAGTCACTGGTGAGTAACTGTTTGTCACTCATTTCCCAACGTCTTGTCTGTTCTCACAATTCAAGTTCCTAGAATCAACCCACCCGCGCCTGCAACATGGCTTCATCCCAGAGGTCGCAATCAGGTACCCGATACCCATACCCTACCCATACCCGGCCGGGTACGGGTAGGGTACGGGTACGGCCGGGTACGGGTACGGCCGGGTACGGGTAAGGAATCAAAACCCGTTTGCGACCTCTGATGCAGGCCTACTCGACCTGAATTGAGCAACAAACAACATTACACCAAGCACATTGCCAGTCCCTGCACTAGCAGCTCATTGGAAACTCCGAGTACATACACCTGAGCTCTTTTCATACGGATCCAATGGAATCACTCTGAATGCGCCCGACCTCGTATGGCAAAAGCTTAGCTGGGCCTGGTTAGTGTTCGAATGGCTGACCACCAGTGACCACGAGATGTTTGGGGCATGAGGGTGCAAAAGTGTCCAGTAGATGGCAGCAACAGAAATGGGCTCAGTCTACAAAAATATTCCACGAATTTGGTCCATCTGTGGATTGACTCTCTAATCTGTGCGGTGCTGTGGGCGATGACCGCTTGTGTTCCGATTTTCTCTGGGTATCTGGCATTCCTTCCCCGTGAATCCCAAGCACAGCTCAATGGAACTGGACAAACATCCCAAGCAGGGTCCTCCTGAAAAAGTGCAGTGAGACTCATCGAGGCTTTCCTGGGCAAGCCAGGCACCGGTGGCGCACAGCATGTAGGCCAGTACTGTGGAGGCGGGGATTGGTGGCTCACACAAATTCGTGAAAATCCCAAATGATGGGTGTGGAGGTCACCATCTCCTGGCTTGTCAAGATACAGCAGTACAGCAAGTGCATCCGAGGGACGAGTGTTACGCCCCCTCCCGTCCATGGTATTTCTTTAGATCCCGTATTTTGAACTACGTATATATTAACGCTCGCAAATGGAGTTGGTGAAACATCCAAATACAGGGCAACAAAGCTTGGACAATTATTGGCAACGGTCCTGGTTACCTTCCGGCCCAGCTGTGGCTTCCCACACCTCTGATTCAATCTCTCTCCGAGAGTGATCGAAAAACTGTGCATGTTACAAATTCTGGATTATAAAAAATAATGAACATTCCTATTAAATGAAGGGCATCATGATCATCATTATTATTACAATCAAAACCTCACTTTGCTGTCGTCGTGGTAGAGTGTGCTGCAGCCAGAATCAGTCAACGAAGATCCTTCGGACGGCCAGTTGGAAAAGCACTGCAGCACTTCGTCGAAGTTCCTGGAATGCAAGTTGAACACCCAATGTGTGAAAACGCAGCTCATCGTCAAGTTAAGGATCGTGATAAGGCGCTGAATGTGTCCATGGAATATTTTGTTTAAAATCCACGCGAAAGGGAATTTACAGCCGACATACAAAACATGCATTTGTGTCCTCTGCATAAAACAAGACATTGATTTGTTCGTACCAATTATATTTAAAATATATATTTTTTATCAACATTTTAAATATGCCATCTCAAGACAATAATTATTTTCATGCTGCACCGTATTTGCAATGGATGTGCCCCTCCAATTCGGCGTGCACACTGCACCAGACGACCATTGTAAAAAAAAGGATCCTTAGAATCTAGTTAACATGCAAGTGGATAACACATCTAGATGATAATTGGATGTAAAAAAAAAATTATAACTCGCTCCAAAACGATAAAACCTCTTGGCTCTTTCTAATCGAAGGCAGTTAGTCCTGCTGTACACCAGACCCTTATTATCTCAAAGGGCTCATCAAAGATCAGCGGTGTAACCATCAAGCATGCAGGCGGTTGAACGACATGAGAGCCCACGGTTCAGAGGGGCCCAGGTGCTGAGCTACTTAGGGGGTAGTGGGGGGGAGGGGGGTGGACAGGTGGCCCCATTCCATTGCTTGCCCCAGGGCCCCATGCCTCTCCCGCTGTCAAAGTTGGTCACAACTAAAGGCTGCCCCGTCGACTGCGCCCACACTCACTGCACGAGTTGCTCCAAGTTGTCAAAGGCCAGCATGGCGCCCATGCGTTGGCAGGGCGGCGTGTAGGACGCGTCGGTGATGACCTCCTGAGAGCCCACGGTGCGGATCACGTTCGTGTAGTGCGATTGGTTGGCGGCGATGGCCGACATCCTGCGGAGAGGCGAGAGGGTCACTCGCGCGCCCACGATGCACGGCGCGCACTGCGGCTCGGGGAAAAATGCAAAGCGCGAAGGCGCGCGCGGACCCGAGCCGTGTGCGTCAACGCAATCGACCGACTTGCGGTGATGTCCGGCACAGCGGACACGGCGCTTTGCAGCTTATAAAGCGATTATTATTTGCAAAAACAGGGGCATTATCTCCGTCTATACAACGGACTGCCAAATGCCTTAGTCCTTTATTTCAATGGAGCAATGAAAGCAGTGTAGTCGTTCTATATAGGCAACAGCTTTAGGCTTATTTTTCAACGAACGACGCCTTGATCTGAACTCAAAGGCACACCAGCCAATCACTGGCACAGCCCGTGTGCAACACCACCAAGTCAAATGATCCTTCCAAAGAAGAAGTAGCAGGCCAGCAGTCATTGACAATAGAGGCTTGGTCAAGTGTGGAGTTTTTTCGCGGTTGTGCTGGATCACTCCACAAAGTGTTTTTGGGAAGTACCGTGTACTGTTCTGCAAAATGTCCGACGTATCTCTCCACGTGCTGTGAGATTCTCCACGAGCACATGGGAGTGAAACATTGGAGATCGTGCCAAACAATACGCGGGACAACCAGGAAACGCATGCGAGGGGTTTGGGTGTTTTTGGGCATTAGGTCGAGGTGCGTTTGAGTTCAGTCGGTCTGCGTTGCTCCAGACGTGCACATTGAGGGATGAGACCAATACCTGCCATGCTTGCAGGCACTGCTCCCTCTGGAAGCAAGAGACAGGCAGACGGGAAGATGGGACGAGCAGAAATGGGTAAAACACAGAGACAGGATATTTCCAGCAGCAAGCGTCACGGGTGCGGGGAAAGTGTTCGTGTCAGAGCTTCAGAGAGCAGAGACAACCCCTGAAAGGGCACAATGTCTTCTACAGTAAAATAAACCTTTGCGTATGCGCAGCAGGTTCACGATTTGTTACGCCGATGAGTCCAATTACCTTAACAGTTAATTGCTACGAGCGCTAGCTTACGGCTACACAAGTATGTCTTTAAATTTAAAAACGTTTAATGAGAGTACGACCGGCGTGCTCCTATTTGTTCCCGACGTCAAAGGGCTTACACGCTCGCGCATTTCCCCTGTGCCTGGCGCAGGGTACCAATTGTGCAGAACGACCGTGTTTACGTTCAATTTTACCCGGGGATTTTTTTCCACCCCCATCAAGCTGAAAGCTTTTGTCCCTATCCAGCTGCTTCGCTATTGCCGCACCTGTATCCACACCCACCCCCAGTACTCGCTGCAAGAAATAGTTGCCCTTAGATTTGTGAAGATGAACATGCACAACCCTGACAACAAATCCCACAAGGTGTCATTAGAGAGAGGGAGAGATGGAAGGAATTACAGTACATTTAAAAGAATGCATTTAGTAACAACTCAGCAGTGACGGTCTGCACAGCACTTTATACTCAATGGGATGGAAATTCATGGTGACGCATGTTTCGCGTGTAAATTGAGGATAAAAACCGTTTTGAAGCTGTATCGCCAAGCACATCAACCGCATCCTCAGATTACTAGAATACAATGTGCTACTTTACCAGGCATGACTAAGAGTTGACACATCTACTACCCCCACCAATTAGTCGTTCTTGTGGAGGGGTAAAATGTGGGTACCCCCACCTCTTCCAAGACATCTGACCAGTGTGAAAGAGTAGGCCAAATACCTTATAGAGGGGCCCTTTAGTGGTGTCTCTGGTGGATGCCCTACCACCAGCAGTAGTGTGAGCAAGCAACTGCAGGGCTGGGCCTCTTGCAGTCAAAGAGTAAACTATAAACAGTTTTCATTTTACCAACTAAACATTTAAACAAAACTATATTTGATAAACAAAAAATTTGTAATATTTTTATTTTACCAGGTAAGTATTATTATTTCTATTATTATTTTTTACCTACGTGACTTTACCGAAAAACCTAAGAGTATGAATCCTTCCAGTCACGAAAGCTTCAAATCTAGAATAACCAGGTAAGGTCCACTGAGCTATCTCTTTTTCAGAAGCGACCTGACTACAAATGATAGCTCAACAAAGTGGCTCATCATCACGTGGAAATGTATCGCAATCAAACAAACACTCTAAACACATTTATAAATGTGGAGGGAAAAAATCAGAGGACCCGTAGAAAATCCACGCGATCACAGGGAGAACATGAAAACTCCAAATATACAGCAGGCATCAGGGTCGGGATCGAACCCACGACCTCCTGTACACCAGGCGAGGTAGTAGTTAACATCTCGCCAGCGTGGCGCCTCCGAGTAAACGCGGGACAAGAAGCGAATTCTCCCAAAGGAGGGGGGGGGGGGTTAACGGCTACAAACATTTTCTCTAAAGTGTTCGTTGCGGTTCTGAAAGCGTTCAGTGCTGGGGACCTGTTGGGGTGAGAGGAGGGCAGCATGAACTGAAACTCCACAATGCAGGAGCTGTCCTTCAGCTGGTGGTGCTGAAGGCTGTTGAGTTCGTAGGCGATGTACGCCCGCCGCACGTACACCTATGCCAAACAGCAAACACCAATCGCTCGCTCACCCACCGCCATACTTACAACGCAAGTGAATGTGGATTTATAGTGTAACGTGGTAATTATTAGTAGGTCCATTACGCTGACGTGGCCCAGCGGCAGCATGTTTCGCCGCTTGTCGCAGGCGGCTGATGGGTCAAAATCCAGTGGCCGCCCAGTTACTACCGTCTGTGCATTAACCGTAGAACACTACGTGACATCTGCTTCAGAGTGGACGTTTAAAGATTTTGCGTTGTCCTTCACAAGATTACGCTACTGCGTTCTGATGTAATTGTCCAAATTTGTTATAATGATACATTACAATCACTCAATTGGGATTAAAACATTGAAATCATCGCCCCACCCTCAAAATGCGTAAATTTGGCAGGAACCTCATGGAAAAAGGAAAAGAGACTTAGTGAGGTTTCCCAAGATACACAAACGTAATAATAAGATAGAAAGAGGAACGTGGATCAGAGAACAAACACATTGTGCACATCACATTCATGGGTGGGGACAGGACACAATCGCTCAAAGAGATGATGGCTGATGGACTATATTGGCGATGGGAACGACAGTTAAATGACGGAATGCATCTGAGAGGATGACAACCACAGAGATGGAGTAATGAGATCAGCTCATGTGCCAGAGATGGATTGTGGGGGCACACAGCAACGGTGAGGGACGCGGAGGGATGCGGAGGCCTTCATCCAGCAGTGGTTAGACCATGGCTGATAATGATTATGTTGATGACTACGAATATAACAGATATATAAACACAGCTCGTTCACCAGAGATGGATTGTGGGGGCGCGCGGAAACGGTGAGGGATGTGAAGGCATGGGTAAGCCTTCATCCAGTAGTGGATAGACCATGGCTGATGATGCTTATGTTGATTATGAAATAACAGATATATAAACTCGGCTTGTGCACCAGAGATGTATTGTGGTGGCAAATGGGATTTGTGAGAGATATAATCATGGGGAGACCATCCAATAGTGGATAGCCCGTGGTTGAAGATGATTACGATGATGATATAAACACTTTAAAGCTCACCTCCAGGGCAGCCATGCGAACGACCTGGTTGCTGTGATAAAAGAAGTTTGGGAGCACGTCAAAGATAGACGTCTCAGACATGATGAGTTTCTGCAAGGGAGATGCAAGGCAAAATAAATTAGCTTCTTCGGGGTTCCATTTTTCTCCTTTGTCTTTTTCTCAAGCGTATTCCCATTGTGCCAGAGGCATCATGTCGTGAGAGGATAAATACATTCGGAAATTTAATTGGACAGTGCCCTAAGAAAATCCTCACTCACAAAAAAATCCCCCCCCCCCAAAAAAGCCCACAGGCTGTTGGGGCAAGTGCCGTTAGCAAACACTTATTAAGGCAGGCACGGCGCACATTGGGGTGGTGTGGCCAACACCACGGCCGGGAATCGAACT
Organism: Lethenteron reissneri; assembly: GCF_015708825.2. NCBI lineage: Eukaryota > Metazoa > Chordata > Hyperoartia > Petromyzontiformes > Petromyzontidae > Lethenteron > Lethenteron reissneri. Next base: position 9,052,973 of record NC_083805.1, read on the forward strand.
TGGGGTGGTACCCAGTTCGAAACTATTGCTCCCCACAAGACAAAAATCACCCATATAGCCTAAACAGCCTGAACAAACTTAACTGCTCCCCACAAGGACAAAGGATCCCCCCCCCCCGTATAGCATTAACAGACTGTTGGGACAAGTGCTGTTAGCGAGTAGCACCTATGAAGTCTGGAACAATCTTCATAGGTGCTCGCACTACACCAGGTACTCATTTGAGGCTGAGTCGACCTATGGGAGGCCCAGGACCGGTTAAAATAATCGTCACTGGTGTTGGTCGTGAGCGGGAATCGAACTCGGGTCGTCGGGCTCATAGTGCAGTGCGATAACCGCTGCACTGCCACGACAAACAGGCACTACTACCAACACAACCGCCATTCGTCACTAAGGGACAGTAACGTCTCCACGGCGCCTGTGCCAGGCCAGGTGCACTTTTGAGGCCACGTGAAGTGTCGAAGACTCAGCTGACAGGAGGTAATGGGACAGACCCAGGTGCCATGGGTTGGCTGAATAATGCACCAGCTGTACCCCCTACTGTGCCAACTTGCTGCATCTTAGCCGCCCAGTGCTCCGCTCATTGTTGTGAGCGTCACTCCTCTGCCCTCAGTTGTTGTTGGAGGGCGACTGCCAACTGCCCAGTAGCAGCAGCGTCCTTCACGAGCCTCCTCCACAGAACCCGATTTTGACACCGCTGGTAACAGTCTTCGACACGTCCACTCAGCTCCACATCCTCCCGTACCGCATCAGTCCATCTCCTCTCCAGTCCATTTCCTGCCTGTTTATCCCCCTCTATGCGGCCAAATAGAAGTTGCTTGGGCATGCGGTGGCTGGGCATGCAGGCTACATGACCCAGCCAACACAGCCTTTCCTGCCGGAGGGGATCACCGATGGGGATGTGTCCAGAACTTTCAAGGATTTGTGAGCTCTTCACACAAACCAGCCTGGTTAAACCCAGGATGGATCGTAGGCAAGCCAGCCTGAATGTTTCTAACTGGCGCAGATGTTCCACCAGAGGGGTACACGTTTCACAAGCGTAGAGAAGGCACGGCATGACTTTGGCCAAGAATACCCGAAAATTCGTGCGGAGTGACAGACCAGGTAGCTTCCACACAGCATTATGCAGCCGATGAAAATATAATGCCGCCCGACTGATTCGGAGTGAGGCCTCTGCTGTCAAACCGGAGCTAGTCATAAGCACACTGCCCAGGTATGGCAAACTCTCCACTCTCTCCACAACTGCTCCAACACACAGGTGCACACACACACAAACACGCACCTTCAGGTTTTCAGGACAAAACTGGTGGCCGTACATGTCGATGGCCGACAGGAAGATGGACTCCACTTGGTTGTGCCGAAGCTCATAGGACGGCAGGTGGCAGGCAATGAGCACCTAGAGGAGGTGGTCCAGGGGAAGCGCCGATACAAAACGCATCAAAGTCGCCCCACCCCACCATCTGACGCCACCGCACCTGGGCAACGGCTCGCGGTGAAAGCAATTCATAAAAAGTTGCGAATGTGAGCGCATCAGCTCATCAAGCCGCTGCGGAGAGAAGCAACGGGCATGTGCATTTTGGAGAGAGAACGAGGCAGTCGGCGGAGCGGCACCTGTCGGGCGCGTAGCGCGACGCGGGCATTGGTGGTCTTGTTGAGCTGCGTGAGCTCGTTAAGGATGTTGGTGAGCTCCTCCGTGAGCGTCGGGTCTCGGCCGCACAGCTGGTCCTAAACAAAGGCGGGCGCGACGAGGCGGAGAGGACAAACGACAAAAAAAAAGCGACACGGCTCATTCCGCCGGCTCGTCAACCTCGCAACGGTGGCCGCGAGACCCAGAAGTCAAACTCATTTGATCCTTCATCTCGTGCCTCCTGATACTACGCTGTGGCGCGAACAGGGGGCAAGCGTGAACACATTTCTTCAAGCGAGACGTTTCGCCGGTTCACTTTACATTTTAAGACGCACGAAGAGGACACAGTTCTCGAGCTGCGAATGCGCACGTCCGTCCACACTCGTGGACGAGGGCCACCCCACGGCCACGCGAGTCGCGGGGGTCACAAAACCAGACTTCACCACACTGGTCAGTGCATGTCGGTGCACGCGAGCATCGTGAGAGAATGCAAGTACAGCGCAACGATGGATTTCGCTGCACTGCACCACTTCTGACTGCCGTGTAGCACAGAACCACGTGACTGGTGGTCACCCATCCAGGCACTGTCCAGGCTCAACTCTGCTTAGCTCCGGGGAGCGGACGAGATCGGGCACATTTCAGACGATTTGTAAAACTGCAAATAATAATAATAATTCACAATCCTGACTTTAAATGCTTTCGTGACTGCAGGAATTCATATTCTTGGGTCTTTCGGTAAAGCCACGTAGATAGATGAAATAATAAAAATTTGTGACAGTTATTTTTTTTTTATCTATCTACGTGGCTTTACCGAAAGACCCAAGAATATATTTAACAATCCTATTAAAATACACGAGTGAATAAAGGCCTCCCGATTCCTTGTCACGAATGTAGGTCGTTTGACCATACTTCACCATGCTGCTTAGCGCAGGCTGGTAAAGGCTACATCCCATTACACTACGTTGTATGTACAGTAAACGTGAAAAAATTATGAAATAAAAATTCTCCACTTGTGGTTTCTCATTCCCGCTCGGGAAATCAAAAATCCTTCAAAAATCCTTCAAAAATGTTATCCATCAAAAATATGTTCTTTGTCATTCTTACAATAAAGTCTGCAAAAACAATAGCTTGCACACTATGAGCAAGTCGCCTTGGCAACAATATCAATTCGCGTTGGCACCGAGGCCATATTTTTACTAATTTCCATTGTCATCCACGCACCAGGTCACCGCTTATGTACGTTGAACTTCGTTTGCGCCGTACGTAGCCAACCGTGCTAATCGGAGTTGCGGGAGAAGGACAACTTAACACAAAAAGCAGTGCTAAAAGTATTAGCTTTTCGATTTCGATTGAAAAGTGCATAGCTCCAGTGGCTTCCAAATATCGGAAGGAAGAGCTTTCCAGACAGCCGAAGAAGCGCATTTGAAAGCGCGCAATGCCGTGAACGTATCTGCTCAACGGCCAGCCAAAAGTCGCTGCTGTGATGATGAACGGAGTTCGCGTGACGGTTTGTGCTCAGCGTTGTTCACGTCTACAGCCACGGGCTGTGCCGTAACGCCATTGGGCACTGAACTTGGCGCCACCACAAACAGGCGCCGTCGCAAAGGCAACTTACAATGAGCATTGTGACCAGGATGTTCTTCTTGGCCACTTGAGCATGCGAAAAGATGAGATCGAGCACCGACGTCATGTCTCCCTTGTGCATCTCCCGCAGCGCAATCACGCACTTGTCGTAGTGCCCTGTGACAGACAAGTTAATGGTCAGTGAACGTACTCCGCCATTTGCTCGCCACTCGACAACAAACGACGAGCTATTTAAACCCCACGTGCAACAGTAACAAGGCCGCGCAGAGGAAATTGTAGCAAAATGGAAACTGGTTACATTGTGTTTGCAGTGAAAAGGGTGGGGGGGGGGGGGCAGACGCAGGGCAGGGAGGAAAGGGGGGCGCTATTAGCCCTCCAATTAGCCACAGGAGTTTGTTTGACCACATTTCACCATGCCGGCCAGCGTGGGTTGGAGAAGCTGGGGGGCCCAGGACTGGTTCAGACATCACTCTCAACCGATATCAGACGCGGCTCAAAATCAAACTCGGGTTTCCAGTTCCATAGCACAGTAGGCTAACCACTGTGCCACCAACAGCAACAACTGCCATTCGCCACTAACTGGCGTTGACATCACCACGGCGCTCGTGCCAGGCTATGTGCACTTTAAGGCCACGTGAAGTGTCGAACGACCACTGCCAGCATGTCACGGGACCCAGGTGCCATGGGTTGATTGAGATGACGGGCTGATGCACCACCTGTATCCCCGTCTGTGCAACCACCACTACCAAGTTGAGGCAGTCATAGGCAGTGGGGGAAAAAGAAAAACACCCTGGGACTTGAAAAGGAGCAAGGGAATCGACGGCACGGACGGCTGGGACAAGAGAGTCCCAGACTACGGGCGGCAGCAGAGGAGAGAGTCCTCGCCGACTTGTGATCGAGCGAGTTGCACGCAAGCGAGAGGGAGCACCTTGCTGAAACAGGGTCTCCACCTTGAGATACTCGCGCAGCAGGTCCAGCAGCACTGTCTTCATGTGGCCCCGGGTGCCACTGCGATACCTGTGGAAGAGATTCCCCCGACTCCCCCATTCAGCTGTACAAAAATTAACCCGTTTTTCACTATAAATCCTTCATATGCGTGGCATCGATTTTATTTTATTATTCATTTCTGTTTTTCTTGAGTAAGAGTTTCATTTTTATCACATTGGTATTTTAAATTAAATATGAAATAAGTATAACCCATAAAAACAAAGTTTTTCACTATAAATCCTTTATATGCGTGGCGGCTAGAGTCCTCTCGTCCTCTGGCTTGAGATGGCTGCCACCTATGGGTCAGATGATTGCATTGCACCATTAAGCAATTGGTAATTAAATATATTTTTGTCCTAAAAAGTGTAAAATTTTGGAATTTTTTTTCACGAACATTAATTGTCATGCACAACGAGTCTGTGTGGAAAATGTCAGCTCAATTGGATCACGGGAAGTGGGTTAAAAAACGACCGAAAGATTTGCACGGTCCTAAGCGCGCAAGCAAGCAAGTGAACTTAATATAAAGGATTTAAAAAGTGCTGCCAGCGAGCGCCGATGAAGGCGGGCGCGGTGCACGGAGGGGTGGCGTGTCTATTGCCACGCCTGGCTACCTTCGTACGCGTGCATGTTGAACTTCTATCGCACCGTGCGTAGCCGACCGCAACTAAATGGGAGCTGCGGGGGAAGTAAAAGTGGCGCTTGTGCCCAGGTATGCCTACCGCTGGACCAGGACCAGGATGCCCTGCACGTTCATGAAGAAGACCTCCCGGTCGGCTTTGCGCTGCAGCGTCGCCGCGTGGCTGTCCAGGGTGTTGGCGATCTGTCGACGTCGGCGGAATAGCGGCGCACGCAACAAGAAAAAGGCGTCAAGTTTGTTTTATTTAAACCGGGCGAGGACCCGTAAGACAAAGATGTAGTCTCGTTTGCAAAGGGCGACCTGCGTCACCAGATTTGCAACGTAAAAACTAAGTGGAGTACAACAATTAAGCAAATCAAAATCAGAGCAAAAGCAACCACGTTCGAGAAGAAATCGAACAGCGGCACCGACGATTGCTCCACCCCAACCCCATCCACCCCCTACCCCCTCCATCCACCCCATCCACCCCCCGCCCCTCCCCACCCCGTTCACCCCCACCCTCCGCCCACCCCTCCCATCCACCCCCACACGCCCCGCCCCCCCCGCCCCCCACCTCACCACATCCACCCCCATCCACCGCCTGCCCCCCACCCCGTTCACCCCCCACCCTGTTCACCCCCCATTGACCCCCCCCCATCCACCCCCCCCCCGTTCCGCCCCGGAAAACTGAACAAAGTGAGCGTCGATGCGGCACCTGCTGGCTGGGGAACTGGCAGAGCACCGAGGTGATGTTGCTGGCGTACTGCGCCATCTCCCTGCGGATGGCGTTCTCCACCGGCGAGGGGATGCGGCCCGAGATGCTCGTCATGAGCTCCTGGAGCTCCAGCAGTGGCAGGGAAGGGTCCCTCAGGGTCATCATCAGCACCTCCACCCAGCCCTTCACCTGTTCGCGCGCGAGCACACACGCGCGTCAACACCAGGACGGCACACCGGCGTGGTGGAGAGTAAACCCACAACATTTACAATTGCAGTGGTGTCGTCACTTGTGAGTAAATCGGGTGCAAAGGCCGGGGAGGGGGTGAAAGTATGCATACAAATTACAATGGATTTACTGGCGAAACGTCGTACTCGAATTGTAAAATTTTGTGGGTTTACTAGTAACAAATTGGACGTGTTGTTTACGTGACAAACCTTACTAACTGGCCGTGTCGGGTGGTGGCGGGTTATAACGACACATTTATATTTACGCGATCGAACCCAAAAAACCTCTGTTATCAATACCCACATTGTGGAAATGTGTATATTGTATCATACGGTCTAAAAATGGCTGCCAACCCGTCAATAGTTTCGACCACCGGCCATGGCCCCCTGCCGCCCTGAGCAACGTGTCCTGCCCGAGCCCACGAACTGTTCCTAACAGTCAAAACGATTTTTCGAGCTGGCAATTTTGTTCTCCGATCCAACCACGGATTGGCAAAGAGAAAACAACCAATCCCACGACAACATTGAATCATGGTATAAGTTGATGAACAAACAAAACTATTTTTCTTCTTGGTTCTTTCGATAAAGTCACGTAGAAGGGAAATAATAAAAGAATAAAAATAAAACGTAATAAAATTATTCTCACGACGTTTCGGCCACAACACCTGAGGACGGCTGCTTGCGTTGTGGCCGAAACGTCGTGAGAATTATTTTATTTTTTTATTATTTTACCGAAAGAACCAAGAAGATGAATTCCTGCAGTCACGAAAGCTTTAAATCGAAAAACTATTTTTTTTTTACCAGGTCCACCGAGCTATTAGCTCTTTTTCAGAAGCGATGGGGCCACAAATGATAGCTCAACGATGTGGCTTATCGCGTGGAAATTTACAGCAGCCATTGTGGAGAGAAAAACCAGAGGACCCGGAAAAAAATCCACGCGACCACGGGGAGAACATGCAAACTCCAAGCACGCAGGTGTCAGGGTCGGAATGGAACCCACGACCTCCCGCATGCCAGGCGAGGTAGAACTGATGCCACCCTGACAAACGAACAAACCTTGGAGCTGAAGAATGGCTCGGGGAGGCAGTAGCCGTGCATGACGTTGAGGAGGTTCTCCAGGACGGTGTGGTAAACCTGGTGCTGCTTGCCTCCTCTCAGGGGCAGCGACTGCTGTTGCGGGAGAAGGCTCACGCACAGCTCGGCCTGAGAGGGGCACACGCACAGAAAACAAAACATTTCACCAAAGAGCCACACACACACCCCAGATCCACGGTCAGATATAATTATAATTGCGTCATTTAAAATGGCAAAATTGTACAATTGTAATTGCAGCTAACAACGCTTCTGCAATTGTAATTATAACTGACCCCTTGTCTGATACAGACTGTCCGGGGCAAGGGCTGCGAGCAATCGCCCATTATGGCTGTGTGGCCAGTACCATATCCAACCCACTTTTGTCTCCCCACTGCTAATATTCATACACCACATCGCTTATGTAAGGTTCGAGCTGACCTTGGCAGGGTTGTCCAGGACTGGTTCAAATATCACTCGCCGCTCAAGTTAACCGTCACCGGGAATGAAACGGAGGTAACCAGTTTCAGCACAATGCCGAGCTGCTCACGTCATCCTTCCAGGCCTTGTCGGTCCTTGCTGCCTCGGCAGCCTTGGCTCCCATCACACGAGGACCTCCCAGCAAACGCAATGAATTCTCACAATTTAGGGACATGCTTTTTCTTGTTCTCTTCCCGATTCATTTGGCCTTGATCAGTGTACAGATTTATTTAGTTCATGAGCCAAAATGTTACATGACAATAAAAAACTATTACACATAACATTCAAATCAACAAATCAATCCATCGTTCCATAACTATGACGGACCCCTGAATGTGGCCTCGGGTTGGTGAACCCCAGATCCACACCCAGGATCTCAGCAGCGGCAACTCGGTGCTCTGACGCGTAAACCACCCAGGTCACCTCCAAACTGCCACCGATTACGAATATTGTACTGGCATTGACAGGTCGCTTAAATGCCTCAACAACTCAAAACGCTTTACATCGCATGTCATCTCAACTATTCTATTGACCCACGGCCGTCTATGGCCAAGGTCGAGACCACCCCCTCCCCTCCCCAGTAGCAGCTGTCCCCGTCTGGCGCAAAGTGTTCTCGCTGCACCGGCCTGCACACGGGCATCGTCGCTGTTGTCTGTGTTGTCGGTGTTGTTGTGCGATGTCGGGACACCTGGGGGACGCTGGAGGGATTGTCGAGCTGCAGCCGGGCCACCACACAGCCGACCTCGAGCACAGTGCCCGGGCGCTTCACATGGTGCACGCAGCCGCCCTGGGGCACCGTCAGCGTCATCACCATCTTCATCACCTGCCCACGGCACACACAGAGACGCAGATTCCCCCACAGCACCACCACCCCCCCACCCCGTAGAGCCGTTAGCAGACTGTTGGGGCAAGTGTTGTTAGCGAGCCCCGTGGAAAGCCGGCAAGGCTCACGAGGGAGTGGGTGGCCAACACCACGCCTGGTCGCTTTTGTCCCCCCAAAGCCAATGTTTACACAGCGCACCAGGTACTTATTTAAGGTTGAGTCGACCTAGGCGAGGCCCAGGACCGGTTCAAATATTCGCCACTGTTATTAGTCGTGAGTGGGAACCCAACTCTGGTCGGAGGGTTCGTAGCATAGCGTGCTTTAACAAACATTTTGGGCAAGTGCTGTAAGCAAGCACCTATGAAGGCCGGCATGGCACACAAGGGGGTGGGTGGCCAGCACCATGCCCGACCGCCTTAGCATCCTCAGTGGCGATAAATACACAGCGCACCAAGCACTAATTCGAGACCGAATAGACCTAGGTGACGCACAGGACCAGAACAGATCATTATCGTCACTGGTGTTAGTGGCCATGAGTGGGAATCGAACTCGGGTGAGCCAGGTTCGTACGTACGCGCAGTGTGCTAACCACTATACCGCTGCTCCCCGCCAACACACGCACACACACCTCCATCTCGGCATAGCACTGCCCAGCGACGGCATGGCCCCCGTCCTCCAGCAAGTAGTGCATGAGCTTGCCAGCGGAGGGCGCCCTTAGCACGGACAGGTCGTTCTCCTTCTCAAACACGCACGTCTTGTTCCCGATGGTCACGCGGTATCTGTCGTCGCGTCCACGTGTTCCAGGTCAGGAAAAGTTTCACACGCACACAAAGACAAAGATCCCCCCCCCCCCCCATGAAGCCGTAACAGACCGCCGGGGCAAGTGCTGTTCGCGAGCATTTATGAAGGACGGCACGGCACAAGAAGCGGTGGTGTGGCCAGCACCAAGTCTGGCCGCCTTTGTCTCCCTCGCAGCGATGTTTACGCACGACACCAGTTAATTATTTGAGGTCGAGTCAAACACGGGGAGGCCCAGGACCAGTTCAGATTATCCTCACTGGTGCTTGCTGTGAGCAAGAATCGCCGGTATATAGCACAGAGCGCGAAGCGTTACGCCACCGCTCCTTGCTGCACAAACACAAACAAAGACATAGAACCCGTGTACAGCCTTAACAGACTGTTGGGACAAGTGTTGTTAGTGAGCACCGACGCAAACACATGCGTGCACACACGCGCAAACATGAGCACATGCCGGCGACGTCTATTCTTAGCTGCGGTGTCACCTCTGTTATGTTGTGCCATCACTTTCCAATGGCTGGAGCATCACAAGGCAAATTTTTGCTGCTCGTCAACAGAAGTTCCGATGGACTCATCGTCTCACTACATCTTGCCAACGGCACAATGGGAAGGATTTTTTTTTTTAGTAGACATTCATTTCCGTGTATTTTTATTTTAAATTAAATTAAAACGTACTCATAATTAAACAAATGCATCGGTGGCATTGAACTTGAATGGGAAAAATATAACAAAGTGTTACTTCAAATTAGTCCGTAAAGCTTTCAAAGTAGGGGTCACAATCAGGGCATAAATAAAATCTACAGTGGCAGCTTAAGTAGCGGCTGCCCACTTAGCGAAGTGCTGATTTATCAAAACGCTTCGACCAAACAAATTATTCGCAATGGGTAGCCTCAAACTGCCTGCACCCCTGACACGCTCTGCTCTGTTACTGCCTGCTCTTCCGCACGAATTACTTTGATGCTGTGGCTCCGTGCCAAATGGCACCGCGGATCTCCCTTACAGCCGAGCAAGGGGTAAGCGGCGACACTGGGACTTTCCCGCGCAACAAACAAACATCGATCGATGGATCGCTTGAATAGTCACTCGAGACGGACCTGCCGATCTCCTCCTTCATGTAGGTGGTGTGGCTGCTGCCCGCGTAGGACAGGAGGAGGCCGCCGTCGCTCAGCCGGTGGGCGTCCACCTCGACGGACGAGCCGTTCATGATGATCACGTACGTCGTGGGGGACTGCCGGGAGACCTGCAGACGCAATTTCAGACCCGCAATCATTGAATCGGCGAATCCGCCAACCGTCCTGTTTCTATTTTTGTAAACGCCGCCATTTAACAAGTATAACCCGTAAAAACAAAGTTTTTCACTATAAATCCTTTATATGCGTGGCGGCTAGAGTCCTCTCGTCTTCTGGCTTGAGATGGCTGCCACCTATGGGTCAGATGATTGCATGCCAGCATTAAGCAATTGGTAATTAAATATAATATTTTTGTCCTAAAAAGTGTAACATTTTGGGAAAAATTTTTCACGAACATTAATTGTCAAGCACAACGAGTCTGTGTGGAAAATGTCAGCTCGATTGGATCTCGGAAAGTGGGTTAAAAAACGACCGAAAGATTTGCACGGTCGTAAGCAAGCAAGCAAGCGAACTTAATATAAAGGATTTAAAAACAACCGGGATCTGTGTAACACTTGTTTCAGATAAAACAACGAATCAAAGGGTGGGAGGAGTGTGGGTGGGTGGGTGGGTGGGTGGGGGGGGGGGTAGAGGGGGAGGGTGAGGCCTTGCTCCTCACCTGCAGCGCGTACTTGACCCCGTCGTAAATGAGCTCCACGGGGATCGTGTTGGAGAAGGTGTGCGCCGGCAGCACCTGTCCCCTGCATAGCACGCGGCGCTCATCACTCGTCAGGCTCACAGTACCTGGGACACTACGTCTCACGATAAGCCCCCCTCATCGCTCGTCATCATCAAGCATGCTCAATCCACTGCTACGCGGAGGCCTCCCCAAGCCGCCGCCATCACCACCGCCGCTGTCGCTCCTGCGATGTAATAAACCCATCGCTCGTCAGCAGGAATTAGCATACGCTCACAGAGTACCAAGGCCGTAATTATAATATATATTGGGGGAGACACATCCCCCCCAATATTCAAATATGCTCAAAATGTCCCCCCCAATATACTGCTATAAAAAATATTTTAAAATAATAATTGCTTTGCTATGTAAATAAAAACAACAATTTGCTCAACCTTGGCCACAATATCTGGACTTGTCTTCATATAAATCAAGGTATAGATTTATGTTTATATGATTGTGGTCATGGTTGTACTTTATTAATCCCTAATATCATACATTACATGCAATGAGGCAATAAATGATAAAAAGTTAATACAGAGCAATGTAATACAATACACTACTAGACTTTATTGTAAAAAATAAATAAAAAGTCCATCCCATGTGTTGGTGAATTTTTTAGTCTTTTAGGCAGGAAATGGCAGGAAATGAGTTTTCAAATTTAGATTTTTTTTTTCTGGGCTGGGACCCCCAGACCCCCTGGAAGATCTGCTCCCCCCCAATGTTGACTCAGTGGGTGGAGCTACCTGAGCAGTGGGTGGGGCAACCTGAGCAGTGGGTGGAGCTACCTGAGCAGTGGGTGGGGCTACCTGAGCAGTTGGTGGAGCTACCTGAGCAGTGGGTGGGGCTACCTGAGCAGTGGGTGGGGCTACCTGAGCAGTGGGTGGGGCGGGGCTAGTGTTCGACTGGGCGTGACTATGCAAAAGTAGGCGGGGCTATATGAGAAAGAGGCTGTCGGCTCGCCATGTGCCCTGGTTGAGCCTTCCAGAAATGCGGTATAGCCTCACCTCTCGAGCGCGTGCAGGAAGTCGGACGTGGACGTCATGAACGCCGCCTCAGCCACGTGCAGAGCTCCGCACGCAACGCCCAGCATGGTGTCAGGGCGCTCGGCCTTCACGCCAAAGACAAAAATCCCCCATAACGCCTGAGCAGACTTTTGGGGCAAGTGCTGTAAGTGAGCACCTATGAAGGCAAGCCTTGCACAAGAGGGGGTAGGTGGCCAGCACCATGCCCACCTGCCTTTGTCTCCCTAGTGGCGATGTTTACACACCGCACCAGGTGCTCATATTTCAGGCTTCGTCGACCAAGGGGAGGCCCAGGACCAGTTCAGATATAATCGTCACTTGTGTTGGCCATGAGCAGCAATCTAACTCGGGTCAACGGGTTCGTTGTGCAGCGCTCTAACCGCTACACTACAGCTCTCCACGCCGCACGCATCACCACACACGTCACGCGTGGCACACGCATCACACGCGAGATCCACGGCATGCGAGGCACACACGGTGAGACGCGCAGGCCGCACACACTGCTGAGTGGATGGCTTGAAATATGGGACATCGCGGGGCATGCTGTGGGGCGAGATCGAGTGTGCAGGAGGTGCAACTTAACTTGGGCCCACAGGTCACAGGGCACAGGGGCCCAGCCACTCAGCTATCAATAGAGTGGCAGGCGGGCCAGGGAGCTCCATGTCATCCCTTGCATCAGAGCCCATGCCAATAACACTGCATCATTGGCTCAAACCCACAGCTGAATAATTCCCACCATATATGATAGCTGTCATTTGTTAGGATTGGAATAACATTTGCATATGTTCCATCGAAACATTTGTAGATAACGATCTGTGTTGTCTTTGCTGTCACAGGAAGGAAATCAATTGGGGAATTGTGAACAAGAATTGACCATTCAAAAAGTACATGCAATGTTACTGATACAGAAATGTATTTAAGGACCTGCGGAACCAAATCATGAGAGCCACGTCACCGTCACAATTTTATCATTACGCTCGTTCACCCACGAAAGCTTCACCGAACCTCATGACTATTTACAGGAGGGTTTTGCCAAGTTTCCGCAGGAGGGAGCGATGATTTCTACGTGCAATTCAAATTGAGTAATTTGCGGGTAATCTTTCAAATTTGGTAAATTTGGACACTGAAGCCAGCAGACGATGCCCTACTCTTGCAAATTGCAATTAGCCAACTCAACATATAATGACCTCACCAGTTTCACCGTGTTGTGTCCTATCATGGCTGCATAACCGGTGGTAGGCATCCCCTTCAACCGAGCCACGCTGACCAGCGTGGTGAAGAAGGATGGTCAAACAAACCCCCGTGACTGACGAGGCGTGGGGTTGAGGCCTTCATTGGGCAGTGCCTTGATGAAGCCCTGTCGTTGGCCACGAATGGAGAGGTGTGCGTGCCACGAGAGAGAGGCCTTACCTGCACTTTCTCCGATATGAGCTTGTCGAGCCATCCCGTGTCGATGGAGTTCTGCTGGAAGCTCTCCGTCTCCAGCACACGGATGAGGTACTCCACCGTTGTGCGGAAGTCTCCACGGATCGAGAGCTCCTTAAGAGCCATCACCATGTTCCTACGCGGGGGGGCGACCGGGCAGAGAGGGAGACGCCAACGTCGTAAAGATGCACAACGGGGTTGGGCTCGGTGCCTCACTCTGCTGAGATGCTACGTTTGAATCCAGGTTTTCAGCCGAAAGTCAAGGTTGTAAAAAGAAAATCCATCAATTAATTGAATGTACACAGTAACAGCTTAAACAGTGGTGGCCAACTTCATCAAGGGCTGATTTATAAAAAAACATTTAAATGAACAGCATTAGTGGAATCAGCAGCCTCATCGAGACAATTGTCACAAGAGAGATCCCCCCCCCCCATTTCCACCACCCTTCCCCTGCCTGTCTTTACCCACCATCATGTTCGTTATCTTTCCCCTCATCCTTCCCTCCACCATATTAACTTTCAGCCCCAATTTCCCCTCCTGCCCCTTCGTTAAGTCCCTCGCGCGCCAGTCTCGGATTTTTTCTCGCGGAGTTTCTGTTCCCCCCCCCCCACCGTCCCCTCACCCACCCCCCGCACTGTGACCGGTGCTTTGCATTGGGCTCTCGTTGAGTTACAATTATAAAAAAAAGATTCTAATCGAGATCTACACACCCCACCAACACTGCAGCCTTCCCCTCTGCACAACCCCTGCCAACCCAAACGCGACTTTGTGTCAACAATAATTAACAAAGCTCGTTCTCCGTGAAGCGATAGAGACGACCTCCACATACCTCCCTCCCTACTTGCTTAGTGACGCCTTTGGTCAGCATAATTCGACAGGCAAACGACTCAGAGAGTGGGCTGGATGACCTCGTGTTCCGCAGGCTTTAACCCTTCCCTCCACGGTTCACGGTTGTACTCTTTTACTTATACAGGAATGCCCTCTGGTCATCCAAGAAAGCCTCACCCAGGTTTTAAGGCTCTGTTTTTTTCAGGAGGAAAATGTTGCAATGTGTTAGAGGCCTTCATCCAGCAGTGGATAAATAATGGTGGATGATGATGATGGTATGTGGAAGGAAACTGGCACACCAGGAGATGATCTATAAATGTAAAAGGGAAATTTGTTACTATGTGTCTGTTCGAAATGTTTAGCATACTTCCCGACATGCAACAAACTTGAAATTTGGCATGTGGGTAGCTTCCAGACTGTACACAATGCAAAACGTATAAAAATAGACTTTCGTATTTTGGGGGGGGGGGCGCAATAATAGATATCATATTTTGCACGGCAAGTGAGCGGTGACGTCACATCTATGATGTCACCCGCATGCGGCAGCGTCACGCAGTGTGCCTGCTGACGTCACGCATACCCATCCACCCACCGCGTAGGCCGTGTGTTAATAAAAGACAAGAATCCAAGTCTCGGGCGATGCCGGGTAGTAAAGCTAGTAACCACATATGAAGGGCTAACACTTATAGCTTTGCATAGAAGGATTTAAACGTATGTTTGTTGAAACGTGAGCGAGTGAATGGGTGGGTGGGTGAAGAGTGGTGGTCACGTATCAGCTCCAGCTCAGCTTGAGCAGGACTGTAGATGCAACACGTGACTAAGGTCATTCTTTCAAATTAGACTATGCTGGTCCCTTTTGAGTTCTGATCTGGTTAAACAAAATAAACTTGACACTTGAATTTACCATAAGCTGGCCAACCTAGTGCATATTGAGGTTTCACAAATCTCTACGTCATACATCTACCCATGGGCATGCATCCCCACTGTAATCAGCTTAAATCTACAATCCCTCCATAAGTTGTTACTGAAACGTTTTCAATAAAATAACATTCGTACAGGCATTTAATATGCACGACTGAGCCTAAACAGTGCATGGATCAGCGCCCACTACCCAATAAATAGTTTCTCACGGCCACCTGCGGGGCTACGTTCTGTCCAGTGCAGCGGCATTGCAGCCAAATCCAAAGCCGTACTACGCGCCATGCTCCAACCAATGTCAACGCTCCCCCACAATCGCCAACTCGCACTGACCCAACGAACCCCGGCACCCGCACGGGCAGCAGGCAGGCTCCCGTCCAGCTACCAATTTGCTAATTGACGCGAACTGATGTGCGCACGAGCGCTAACGATGCACGTCTGCTCGTTCTCCCGATCGGCCCCCCCCCCCCCCCCCTGAGGCGGACGCAATAAAATTCCCGGCGACGCCACCAAGAGCCCCCGTCCGTGGGCACTCGCGCGTGTGGCAACAGACTCACGAGACGGCCTCCTCGCGGTTCTCGCCCCACGAGAAGCAGTGGCCGAACTGCGAGTCGGCGAACTCGTGCAGGCCGCCCGACGCCGCCACGCTGAAGTAGCCCCACACGTTCTTGCTGCTGCGGAAGTTCAGCTCCTGCACCGTCCCGGCACTTGGCTTGAAGCCCTAAAACCAGCAGCAGCAGCGGCAGCGGCATGAACAGAAGACGAACAATAATAACTCCCGCACCCGTGCAACATTTCCACTGGCAGGACAGCGGGAATCACGCTGGGTCAAGTTTGTGCACCGAGCTCGGTGCCGCAGGCCTTGTATCATTAGCAAAGTAATCCATTTAAATGGATGGGTCGGTGCATTCACGTGCCTACGTGTCGCACGCCACCCGCAGCAGAGGATTCGTGCCGAATAGCAACAACAAAACTTCACAGTGTAAGGTTTAGATCATCTTTACGAGAGTTCTCGTGACCCCGGCAACCCCCCCCCACACCCCCCTCGCCAGCAACAGACAATCGGGGGGAGTGGCGGGGGGGAGTGGCGGGGGGGAGGGGGGAGTGGCGGGGGGGAGTGGCGGGGTGGCGGGGGGGAGGGGGGAGTGGCGGGGGGGGGGCAGGGGGGAGTGGTGGGGGGGAGGGGGGAGTGGCGGGGGGGCGGGGGGGAGTGGCAGGGGTGGGGGGGGAGTGGCGGGGGACGGGGCCAACCTCTTCCGGGTTCTCGCAGGTGATGCGGGCGGCGATGACGTGCCCGCGGGGGCTGGGCCCGCTGTTGGGGTTGTTGAAGTCGAGGGGGCAGTCCCCCCACGGGGCCTCTCCATACAACAGGCGGATGTCCTTGATGCGGTGAAGTGGAATGCCCATGGCGATCTGCGAGTGGTGGGACAAACGCAGGCTTTGCAGTACAACCTGCGCCGTGCCGAAACGACCCCTTGGACTTATAGCAGGATAACAGACTAAAAACAATGCAGTCCTAAAGAAATAAGACTACTGAGTCACGTGGTCTGCAGCGACACCAGCGCGTAGACGACTGACCCACGTGGTATGCAACGCTAGGACACCCGCCCCTCAGTCAACGGTCGCAGCCGTTCGGCCGCCTCTGGTCAAAGGTCAGAGGGCAGGCTCACCTGCAGCTGAGCGGCCGGCAAGTTGACGTCGGCCACCATCTCGGTGCACGGGTGCTCCACCTGGAGGCGAGGGTTTAACTCCAGGAAGTGGAAGCTGCCGTCCTGGCCGTAGAGGTACTCCACTGTGCCGGCACTCACGTAGCCCACCATCTTGGCCAGCTTCACTGCGCACTGCTCGCCGACACGGGCACCACACGCAACCCCCACTCAGCGCCGGGGACGACACCAGCGGCCACGACCTAACCACTGCTGCGTGAAGGCCTCCCCCCGAAGCCGTCGCTCAACGGTCTGGATCATCCACCGAGCTCCTGCGCAACGGCTGTGCCACCGCTCCAAATCCGTTCGACATTGACGAGTGTTAATTAAACGCCGCTTTGCCGTGAAGGCATCGAAAATGGGGGATTTGGAGCCTCTACCCAGAGGCAAGTGCCTCTACGCAGACGATGTTCATTAGCCGTAACGTCACAGGGAAATGCACGAGTTATCTAATCCCTGCCCTTTGGCCCTCACTCTTCATCCCACAATGCACCTGAACCATGAAATAATTCAACAAAATCATGAATATGCTTGAATTATGCAACACTCAGCACGATGCGTTTATCTTCGAAAGTATTAAATCAGCACTCTGAAAGCAGTCTGGGTGAAATAAATCTGAGGAATTTTTTAATAGTCGTTTTTGTTCTGGTTTGTGTCTCCAATTTTAGAGCAACCATGCCATCAATTTGACCAGTGTCCCATCGGGGTAAGGCCCTAAGAGAAACGTCACGTCAATCTTAAGTTTCGGTCATATTGGTACTACGTTCACAAGAGTCATCATTGGGTGTCACGTACAGAGAGACACAGGCACCCAGGCGGGCAGAGAGCCGATGCACGAACACTTTCAAGCTCATTGGGAAAGCGCGAGCAAGAGCCGAGCTGACCTGCTCCATGACCTCCAGGATGCACGGCGGAGCCACAGTGACGGGCGCCTCCTCCACGATCTTCTGGTGACGCCGCTGAATCGAGCAGTCGCGGCCGAACAGCGAAATGGCGTTGCCGTAGGCGTCGGCGAGGATCTGCACCTCGAGGTGGCGCGTGTGGTCTGCCAGCGCCATCACGAAGATCGGCGAGCCCGGCACCTCCGCCTGCACCTGAGCGCGGAAAACGGCTTGCTTACAACATGTGCCCATCGCATCAGCGAGCCGTGCGTGTTGTTCGTGGTGCAGCGGTTTGCCGAGACGGAGCGACGAGTTCTGCTCGCGCGCGGGAGCTCGGTGGACCGTCGCAGTGTGGAAACGTGCGAGGATGACGGTGAAGAAAAACAGGAGGGGCCTGGGCAGAACAACGTCGCTGGAAGGGTTGATGGCCGGTGGCCGCGACATACGAGAGATTGGCAGCCAATGGAGAGAACAAACCCGAGAGGACAACTACCGGGGAGACGGAGCAATGAAATCATCTTGTGCACAGGTTAGGTGAATTAGGTGAATAAGGTGAATTGTTACATCGGAAATCCGTGAGAGTTGGCCACAGCTTGGGGAGGCCTTCGTCCAACAGGAAGTAGGTCATGGCTGAAGATGATGATCAACGAATGAGCGCAGGTTGCAGGAGGTCGAAACGCACCTGGCGGTAGAGGAGAGGGAAGTCATCCTGGCTGCCGGCCTTGCGAATGCCCTTTCCTCCGCCGCCCTCGGATGCCTTGATCATGACCGGGTAGCCAATCTTCTCAGCTGACTGTCCCAGAAGAGCAGCATCCAACAGCACAACACGGGGCTCAATCGGCATCCTATGCCAAGACATTTTCTGTCTTTTTCCTCAATTTCATCCAGACTGAGCTATGGGCATCATGCTGTTCAGGACTCCCACAGGGCAGTGCGCGAGCCCGTGTTAGGGGACGGTCCGCGCAAGTTGATATCAGAGAACCGCTTCTGAGATCGCTTGAACAGACCCCTTATCTTCTTAGGTTTTTTCGGTAAAGTCACGTAGGTAAAAAATAAAAAATAAAATTAATGAAAGTTAAATAAAATTAAATGAAAATCACGACGTTTCGGAGGCAACACAAGCTTCCGTCTTCAGGTGGAACCGTCACAGCACGACAGCTGCATCAAGTAAGAGTGCTGTGACGGTTCCACCTCTTACTTGATGCAGCAAGCGTGCTGTGACGGTTCCACCTGAAGACGGAAGCTTGTGTTGCCTCCGAAACGTCGTGATTTTAATTTTATTTTACTTTTTTTACGTGACTTTACCGAAAAAAACCTAAGAATATGAATCCTTGCAGTCACGAAAGCTTCAAATCTAGAATTAAGACCCCTTATCGTCACTAGGGGGCGACACTCTACCACCCACCACCCTGCTACTTGAGTACCGTTCGCGCATGGTATTCAAATAGACATTGTTCAGACCTGAAATGCAAGCGTCAATGCCTCGTCATCCACAATCGTGGCACACCTCATATGTGTTCTGCCAAGAGTGATTGTTGAGTGCCAATCAATCTGATATTTTTTAATCTCAGAAATTCTAATCTAGCCAAATGAAATGCAAACCAAAATGTAACATGGGACTTTTGTGGTACAGGCATTGGTGGCTGGGGCTGAGGCCAACAACTCACTGAACTTGAGAGCCCAAAATAATTCATCACAGTCGGCTGAATTTCACTTTTGAAACCCAGTATTGTCAGCAGTGCCGGCTCAGTGTTTGGTAATGCCAACAATAGCTTCGAGAACTACTGATTTCTTACCAACAGACCATCAAATATTTCTGGTGGCGGTAAAATAGACCCTTGTCTGTTCATCTGTTCATTATTTTATTACCCACAACTCACAACGACAGCGCACGATAATGCCATAAACAACACTATTTATAGAGACGGTGTCCTATTGGTGTCACTGGAAAAAGGAAAGCACAAGTGGAAACTAAAGCTGGGTCACAACAAGCGCGGCGAAGCTAACACTCATTCACAAACCAGTGATCAACATGGCGGAACATTTTAACTCGCAAACAAAGACTTTTCATGGAAATGCAGATTTAGACGCATATTTTGTGAGCATTAGACAATAACGCTGTATTGGTGTGTACATAATTTTACATCTGAGAACCAGTTTTTTTTACATTTAATTATCAAAACCTGTTATCTACCTCTGCTGTATAATCATGTGATACTATTGTGTAGGTTTTTGACATTGTACCTTGTTAGAGGCCCAAAATACATCAGAGAGCTGTATAGAATACAATTAACCACTTTTTAATCAGCTTCGGTGTCAGGCTCGAAAAATACTAACTAAAAATGTTAGTTATCAAAATGTAATTTCATATTCAGAATTGGTACCCTTCAAAACTTACAGATGGCATTTTTTTCAGGCCTAAAAATTGAGGGTCCAATATTTGAATGGGATCATGTATTTTGTCCAAAATGTGATTTAACATTCGGTTTCAGCCAACTTGGAAACCTCCAGATGCCAACTTATATAAGTCTACGTTCAAATACTTTAAAAAGTTAACAATTTTTGCCCATTCATTTTGGCAGACCACATTTCAAACTGTGTCACATTTACACTTTCTGGGAATTCATTTGAATTTACCTTAGTCGGTAAGATGTGCTTGTATGCATATATGTATAGGGACTCTTCTACTTAGATGGTGGTGGTGGTGGCAACTCATCTGCAGAACATTTTGAACCAGTGGCATCTACAGAAGATTATTTAACTTTTAAAGCCTATCCCCTTGTTTAGTGTACACACCATACAACATGTTTGGAATCAACAGGAGTAAAGTTGAACTTACAAACAAATCGACTAACGATCAGACCACTGGATTCTAACTCGTTCGCAAGTAGCGGAGTCCCTGTACTACTTAATCACCATGCATGTTAACTTGTGCAGATGTGAGCAGACAAGAACACATTATTGCTCAGACTCATCACTTCACGGGTGGCAGCTGCGGGACAAAGCACGGCACAGCTAGTGCCACCGTAGTGGTACACAATGCCACCACAACACAAAAGGTAACTCGCGTTCAAGGAAAACGTATGGTGTGTTCCCAAAGTCACTGGGAAGCAAGCCAGCCTGGGTCACGAACTACACAAGTTGGCTTGGTCCGGCTTCCCATAGTGTCCTAACCGGGCCAAAGTGAACACCGACCTGGGCCGCAGGGCTCACATTAACTGGGCCACGTGGCTGCTTTTCCTAAGGGAGCTGCCGTGGCTATTACCCGGGCCAACCTTGCGATGTTTAGTGATGTCACGAGGTCAATACCGAAGCGGAATAAATGACATCTTTTTCTAAGGCTAATTTCAATGCCAAGTATCACGAGTTAATGTTCTCAGTCCCATGTATTCTAAATGTGATTATGTCACAAGTAATGAGATGAGGCCACGTGAGATGACATCATCTTATTTATAAATAATTCATGAAATGTAAACACAGTTCAGGACTAGTACACCCTGGGGCCAGACCTTCCTCACCTGGTTTCCCTACCTATCACAGTGGTCTAAGAGCCCCATATAATTAATGACATGGATTTTTGTGCTGGGTTTTAGCAAACCCTTTGCCCAGTCGTCTATACAGCAAGTCTCTAGTAAAAACACAACATTATCATTACCCATTACTTAAATAGCACATAATTAGGAGAGCAACATTGACTCCTTGCCTCAAGCAGATAGACAGCTTTACAGCAACCCTGAATCATAAATAATTATTAGAACATTTCTAGCATGGAAAATCATGTATGCTACCATCCAGCCACCAGACTTTTTTTATTTTAGGGGTCTGTTAGGATTGTCAGGTGCTAGGATGGCGATGGGGAGGTTCTGATGTGGCTACGGCATCCATGCTCGTAGAGGGGTGTTAGTGTGGCTTATTATGCAACTGGCAATTCATAATCTTGTGTTGTGCAACGCGAGACATTTTAAATCCCAATTATTTGGAAAACCACACGTGTTAGAGATTAGAATGTTCTCACATCACAACTAGGGCTCAGGGACATCTGTTTGCTATCAACCTCATAATTGTAGATAATGTGGGGGATGAAAAAATAGGTAAGCAGATATCAAATATAATCCAGCAACAAGTAAGCATGGTAAATCCCTGCAAGAAAAACTAAAAACATGACAGCTAAGGAAGTATTTGTCACGTGATAAAGTGTCCGAGCATGTTGTTGAGTGAAGTATATCATCCAGTAAAAACAAAAACATGTTGACAATGAATTTGATATGACTGGTAAACAGATAGAGTTTTGCCCACTTTTTCACTTCAGTGCCACACTCCAAGGGAGCCAAATTACTCTGTTCACAGATGAGGACTGTTTTGTTAAGTGATTAGTCCAATATTTTGAAAAATGTAGAACCATGCACTCACCCTACTCTAGAAAAAGAACCAGACAACCTCCTGGCCGTAATGTACAAAGAGCCAAATTCTAAATATTTGGTTAACTGTGGTGTCTAATCACTAGCATAGACGCGACTATATTTGTGCCCAACTTAAGCTCTCTAGCCATTTTCGAATACCACTAATATTTACATTAGTCATCTCTGTGTATTAGATGGTGGCAAAATTGTTAAAGTGAGTACTATGAGCAAACACTTACATAAATTCGGACAAACTGAGGAGCACAACCCGCAAGCACCCTCTCACGGGGCCATATCAAACCCCCGACTTCACTTCCAATGGCCTGCAGCCGCATGACACCTACCACTTTGCAATGGATATTTACCTGTCACTTCAAGCATCTTGGCCGTACTAATCGGGTACGATGTCCCCGTCAACTGCACCCTGGACGCCTTTACAAACTAGCTGTTTGATTTTCAGGGATTATCCAGGTGAAATATTTGAATTTTAAAAATCGACCTGGCAACCACTTCGGTTTTGAAGATTTGTCGTGCTCAGTGACTGCTGTCACCGCAGGAGTAGCAGGCAGGGAGAGAAGCGACTCAGGTGTGCGTTGATGTGCGTCCGGCCAAAGGTATTCGAGTCCGATTAAATTAAACCCCGAGCAAGGACATGGTTCCCCAACCCCTGGTAGAAGCTTATCAAAGAGAATTAATCAACAAGGATCCATCGATGTGCACGAACCCAAGATGACCTCTTCTTCATTGCCCATTCTCTTCCCCTGAGCATCCAAATCTTCACTCACCTACCCTTTCCTAACCCCTACTTACCACCCTCTATCAAGGTCAGCCATTCCTCATCCCTTGCATGCCCCTTCCATCTAAATCATTTATTTGTTCTAATGTTACGTCCTGTCTGTCCAGAACACCAAAGGAACATTAAATTATCCCAAACACAGCTGTCAGCAGTGGCAGAGCATGCTTGCCAACAAGGACATTCAATTTATTTTGATAACGTTGAAGTGTTATGCAGAACTAATTATTACTGGCCAATTGAAATTGAGAAGAATTCAAATCATTTCAATCGCTGTGATAGCTATAGACTCAGCGTAGCCTGGAAGTGTATTATTAAATAATACACAACACATATTGCAATTCCTTACAGGTGAGTCACATACTAAGTGGCTGATTGCTGATCTATTACATAATTGCATACACCCCCACCTCCGCCTCTGATCTCGAATCCTGATGGGGTTCAACAATGATGACGTCATCATGCACTATTTAAGACCTGAAGCAGGTGGATGGCTTCACTATTCTGGCAAATCGCCGAAGATGCTGGATGTAATTACTCGCAAAACGTCGTACTACTCAAATTGTAAATGTTGTGGATCCACTCATCAACACACCGATGGGCTAAATTAATTAACTATGTCTTTTGTCAACGTGACACATTATTTACTGACTGGCCGTGTTGGGTGGTGGAGGGTTGCGACACATTCATAAATAACGCGATCAAACCCAAAAACCTTATTATGAATAATACTGGTCGCGAAAGCCTACGTGTTAAACTAGTTTAGTTTGAACCCATGTGAGACTAGGCTCTAAGGAAAGCTGACTCGGGTGTGGACCAATCAACTTCAAGGACAGTGCACATTATCAGAGTTATGTTTTTTGTTTGCATTATGACTGCAGGTATTGTGGTCTATGTAAACATGACTCCTTGTAAAAAAAAAGGTGTCAGTTTTGTTGCCAGATAGAAGGGTAAAAAAACAATTATCATAGTTTGAACTAGTTTAGTTTATCTTCTTGGTTCTTTCGGTAAAGTAACGTAGAAGGGAAGTAATAAAATAATAAATAATAAAACATAATAAAATCATTCTCACTACGTTTCGGCCACGACGCAAGCAGACCTGGTCTTCACCTGAGGACGGCTGCTTGCGTTGTGGCCGAAACGTCGTGAGAATTATTTTATTATGTTTTATTATTTATTATTTTATTACTTCCCTTCTACGTGACTTTACCGAAAGAACCAAGAAGATGAATCCCTGCAGTCACGAAAGCTTTAAATCGAAATTTAGTTTAGTTTAACTCACCTGCAGGGCTTCCTCGAGGTCCCGCACGCAGCCCTTGTCAAACACGTCCCGCGGGACGCTGAGCACCCGGGGCCCCTGCCCCTCCTCCACCACGGGCGAGTCCACGGTGAGTCCTGCGTGACCACCCCAGTGGAGCAGGGTCAAGCAAATCAACGGTCGGAACGCGGGCGAGAGTCGAGATAAACACGATGTTCTTTATTCTTAGGGTTTTTTCGGTAAAGTCACATAGGTAAAAATTTTAAATTAATAAAAGTTAAATAAAAATAAAATAAAATATTTTTATTTTTCGGTAAAGTCACGTATGTAAAAATTGTAATTTAATAAAAGTAAAATAAAAATAAAATTAAATATATGTTTTTACATTTTATTAATTTAAATTTTTTACCAACGTGACTATACCGAAAAAAACCCTAGGAATAAAGAACGTAGGTAAAACATTTAAATTAATAAAAGTAAAATAAAAATAAAATATTTTTATTTTACTTTTATTAATTTTAATTTTTTACCTACGTGACTTCACCGAAAAAACCTAAGAATATGAATACTTGCAGTCACGAAAGCTTCAAATCTAGAACGATGTTCTTTCTACAAGCGTTTAGCACACCACCACCCCGGCCCCCCTGAATACTTGTGGGTGTTTATTTGATTGACTTTACTTCACAAGATTCAAGTTTTATTTATTAGGTGTAGCCCTGTGAGCAATGCGGCTCTTGAGTCGGGTGCAACCGCAACAAACAACATATGAACAGAGAACATCTTAAAGCGACGACGCGCAACAGAAACATCCTGGATAAACCAGCAAATCTTCCAGAAAAAATGTAACACCGTATTACAACGCTGTGTGCAAAAATCGCCAATGAGACAACCGCTCTCCTTCGCAAGAGTCACCGGAACCAACAAGTAACGGCGATATTGTGCAAAACGAATAATGTGCAGCTCTGTGTCAATCCATGGCCAGATATTTCCTGAATAAGGCCAGACAGCTGAAACATCAAGATCAAATTTTCTTCCCTATGACAGTATAATAAACCTTGTTATGTTTAATTAACTGGCTAGATTTAGACTTAAAACTTTCGTGACTGCAGAAATTCATATTCTTGGTTCTTTCGGTAAAGTCACGTGAATAGAAAACACAAAATAAAAATATGAAAAGAAAATATCATAAGATAAAATTTTAATTCAAATAATCAAATGAAATAAAAATAATATATTCAAAATAATAAAAGCCTGATGAAGACCGCTTGTGTTGCGATGGAAACGTCGTGGGTTTTTTGCGTTTATTATTTTCAATGTATTATTATTTTTATTTGATTTCATTGTTTGAATTTTAACTGGCTATGTCATCCTATGTATAAGCCAAACAGTAGCCTACACCACCTGTTATATACAAGGCCATCCATGCACCATCCAGACTGTCAACTCTGACGAGACCGGGCACATTCCGGCTGATTTGGTCTCGTGCTCCGATTATGGAAAAAAGGCCTCAAATTAACTGCAGTTTTCTATGTACATATTACTGCACACAGTGCAGACAATGAAAGTATGGTGGGGTGTTTCCTCTGGTCACTAACCACTGCCAGTCCAAGGCAGGGTCGGAATTCCAGCAGTCTGGGCCACGATTGACGACGCCACCTTGTCTCCCAGAGCCCACATTGCTGAGCTGGGAGGCCCTGCACACACACAGATACACAAATGAGCACACACACACACATACAGCTATATGCAGACATAGGGTTTACACACACAAAGATCCCCCGTAAAGCCTTAACAGACTGTAGGGGCATGTGCTGTTAGCGAGCACCTATGAAGGCCACAACGGTACACGAGGGGGTGGGTGGCCAGCACCACGCCCGACCGCCTGTCTCTCCCTAGTGGCGATGTTTACACACCGCACCAGGTACTCATTTGAGGCCGAGTCGACCTAGGGGAGGCCCAGGACCGGTTCAGATAATCGTCACTGGTGTTGGCCGTGAGCGGGAATCGAACTCGGGTCGCCAGGTTCGTAGCGCAGCACGCTAACCGCTACGCTACCGCTCCCCCCTCCCATCACACAAGCATATATCCACGATGACAAAGTCAAAACCCATATACCCTTGAACAGACCTGTTGGGGGAATTGCTGTTTACGAGCACCAATTAAGGCTGGCATGGCACACGAGGTCACACACGCACATTTACATAGACAGGTATGCACAGGACATTTTGACATTCCCTCTAAGTGTGTAATGTTTCACGCCGACCACAGTCTGATGCAATTTCACAATTCGGTGTCAAAATGTAATTCTAGAATCGACTACTTTTGTCTTCTCGGATACGGTCTATTATACGCAGTCATGTTTGTTCCATCTCATTGCTTCAATCAGCCTATATGCAACATTTGCATAGAATACCAATGAAATGGAAAAACGATCAAGGCTTACACCCACAGTTCGATATTAATGCTTTTTCTCACAAACCCCGAAATTTTAATCAATTAACCGAGCCGTCTTTACATACCAGCCATGACATGCAAACGCCAAATTCCATGCGAAGCTATTATATATTTAGTGACACACACACTCTAGAGAGAATAAACACACACACACACAGCCCCCTTAAAACCAGGATACATTGTTGGGATGAGCGCACACTAAGCAAGCACCCATTACACAGCCTGCACACAATAGATAATGACTGGCTCACTGAGCCAGGCATACACACAAAGGTGACCTTTGTCCCCCCCCACCCCCCACCTAATGCTGTTGACATGCCATTTTATGCTTAGGTTACTCTTGAAATTGAAAATATGTTGGTCTTGAGGTCTCACCTGGTAAACCAATAATTTACCTAAAACGGGGGGTGGGGGGGGAGTGGCACGACCGGCCAGCTTCACTTCACGTACACCTATTTCCACTGTCACTCAAGAGCGCTGTTTCTAACGGGCATAATTAATTATCACCACGACCATTAATTACGAGCTCAAGTAGGGGACTCAATAACAAGCCAGGGATAAATCAGATCCCTTGTTAAATGACTACAAACTTTACGCATATTCTAAAATGAAAGTACAACTCTTTTTTATTCCCTTTGTCAACACGTTTTTATTGTTTCTCTATTTCATATGGCAGCACTTCTTACAGGATTGTTTGTAACAATCAACCCCAGAAATCTAATGAATTGTCATGGTTCATGATTAAATATCAATTCAAGAATCTATATTTTAACATTGTGATGGGTATAGCAGCCTCTCGTCATAGCAGAGATCACGTGAATGCAATGCAGACAACTTGAAAAGAATCAGTCCTTTCCAGCATGATTTGATTAATTATCATGAGCATAAGAATAAATATTATATTGATGTTTCGATTCGTTACATCCTTAGCTTCTTGTTTGAAGCACAAAAAATAAATATTTTTAAAAACTTGCCACAACTAAGGTTTCAATGCAGGTATGTTGAAGGAGGGTCTCCCACTTACCCAAAAATGCAATGCCATGTTTGTTCAAGAGCTCTGGAAGTTTACAGTTCTCCGAGGCGTGGCCCCATCCAGCCCACACCGCCTGGGAAAAAAAACGTCATCGCTTAAGTAAACAACAACAACTACAGTTTCACCGTATTCTCTGTATTGTAAGACGCTACGGGAAAGTAAGACACACTCCAAAACTAGAGTTGTCTGAATCTGGTTAGAAACAAACACCTACCAGACTATAAGACGCACCTCTAGCCTCTCTGCTTTAATTACCAGCAGAGAGAGGAGTGCATCATATAATCCGTGCTGTGTGCCTTGAGGAACAATTCTACTGGAACGTGTCCGGGGTGGCTCAGAGGTCAGAATACATTGAGCCGGCTTATAACCATGCTTTTAACCGCCCGTGATTAGACTGAGTTCTCAGAAGTAAGAGTCGATAGTCTCAGCCCGGCCACCGCAAACAAATCAACTACATATAACCCCCCCCACCGTGCTACGTTCAGTTTTTCACTTGACTTGGCTAAACGTCAATTCTTGAGAATTAAAACATATCGGTTCACTTGACATGTGACCCAACACTCATTTCACAGCAAACAAATCATGTGCCCCGCGGTGTGGATGAAGAGGCCTGTTTAAGAGATTTCATAAGGAGTTCTAAGATATCGATTTAAAGCTTTCGTGACTGCAGGGATTCATCTTCTTGGTTCTTTCGGTAAAGTCACGTGACTTTACCGAAAGAACCAAGAAGAGTTCTAAGATGCCGTCCCAGTGCCGTTTCTCTACAGCACAGCGATGCAATGCTCTCGCCGAAAGTGTTTCAAACGGGAATTTCCTCCTCATCTCGTGACATGATGCGAATAGCAGGATATATATATAAAGCCTCGTAACAGAGGAAACAAATAAATACTGTACTTTCACATGTTTACATATGGAAATGTTTTTTTTACATAAATACACAAAAAACATTGCTTGTGCGTTTGTTTCTGCCAAATGAACTTCCATAACCTTGCCTACATTTCACGACTATATTTAGCTGGGCGGTGGTGGCGCACGCCTGTAATGCAGCACTGTGGAGGCGAGGATTGGTGGGATCACACAAGAGAATGTTGCAAAACTCCCAGTGGGCGTCCAGGTACGATTCCTTGCAAAAGGTTTCTGTTTGGTATTTTAACATCTTAACACCTGTTTTAGTGCCAGAAAGGGAAAAAACAATTCTTATTTCAACACACTAATCAACCAAGCAGGACAGATTGCCTAAACATTCAGCGGGGGGGGGGGGGGGGGGCATATTTAACCATGGTGGCATATAAGTAACCCTTTGGTTGCTCGTCAAGTTGTACGTAAAACAAAATAAGCTCCGAATGTGGTCAGGCCAGTGATGGACGTGACCTGCAAGTGGCTGGGTAGAGACACGTGGCCAGGTTGCTCATGGGCTAATACTGTGGCAAATTTGGTCAGCAGAGGGGAGTCCAGTAAAAAAACAAATATTGTACTGTACTCCTATACTGCTACATCTATGTTCCTTGCCTACACCACATCGCACGACCCAGCGTAGTGAGGTATGGGCAAATAACCCCGACTCAAAAGGTTTGGGAAGTCATCTTCTTGGTTCTTTCGGTAAAGTCACGTAGAAGGGAAATAATACAATAATAAAAATAAAACATAATAAAATACAATTCTCACGACGTTTCAGCCACAACGCTGTCTTTCCGACAGACCTGTTCTTCACCTGAGGACGGCTGCTTGCGTTGTGGCCGAAACGTCGTGAGAATTGTATTTTATTATGTTTTATTTGTATTATTTTATTATTTCCCTTCTACGTGACTTTACCGAAAGAACCAAGAAGATGAATCCCTGCAGTCACGAAAGCTTTAAATCGAAAGGTTTGGGAAAGTTGGTGCAAGGGATTAAACGGCACCTCTGTCCGCCTACCCTACCCCTCTGGCCTAGGCGGTTACAGCCAGTAGGCCCCGGGTGCATCTGCACGGCTTGTACACACTACTCGACAGCGACGCCCCTGGCACGGACGATCGTCACAAGACGGCGGCACCTGCACAGGGATGCGGCGCGCGATGTCCAGGATAAGCTCCACGTTGGCGTAGTTGTTGTTGTTTGAACCGCCCGGCACAGGCACGTACTGGTCGGCCATCTTAATGTATTCTGCGAAGTGGCAAAAAAACCTAAATGGCCGCCGCAGCTCATGAGGTGATGCAGACTCCCAAGCAATCGTATAAACACACAAACACTGATATGCGCTGACAAATCCGCACGTTGTGCCCAACGTGAAAATGTTGAGGATTTTAACAAGAGACAAGGTTGCTCCAGGATGACAACACTGAGCCGGCGCTATGCAGATCCTAGGGGTGGAATCCAAGTTACAGCCACCTGTCTCTCATGTCGTGAGGTGATGGTTTCAGCTCAGTCACCAAAGACTGCACACCTAATTCGGCTCAATTACTGCTCTGTGAATTTGAATATATCGTTTGTGTATGGGAAAGTTGCACCCACTAGCGTGGCAAAAAAAAGTAAATTAGAAGACATTTCATGCGAATTTCACTTCCATGGCGTTCTTAGACACACGGTGTGATGCATTGCTCTGAAAGATATCCTAGATGGATTATTAATATTTTAACATAATGCTGATGTGCCTGGAAAAAACAGTGAATTGAAACCGGGTCTGATAAAAACAGTAATCAAACAGCAATACAATTCTATTTTATTTTACACTCTACCGGCATTGTATATTGAACATCGTGTTAGAAGCAGAACTGAAGTGCTGTGGAATACACTGCCCTATTCAAGTGACAGTGATGCCTAAAAATACATCGGAGGTTACTCCAGCTCAAAGTCCTGAGGTCTGTTGCGAGTGCCAAGGCCAAGATATCTGATACCAGGTCAAACAACGGTGGGCTTGCCATCGAGTCTTATTCTTTTACAGGTACTGTAAACTTTAGACTTCCCGACGCTAATCTTGCAACAATAAACGTCCATAAAAAGCGTACAAAAAATACATTCATAGTATTCAGTAAACTAGTGGTTTCATTCCTGGCCATGGCTAACATCAGTGGTGGATAACATCTGAACTGATCTCGGTCCCCCCCTATGCAGCAACCTAGACTAACCACCATGAAGTATGGTCAAGTAATCGACACAACCCACATGGCATTAGGAAGCCCACAAAATAATTTTACACGTACGTAGATTTACAGTTAACCTTCGTTCAATTAAACAACAACACCATATTCGAAAAAAAAGTGATTTGGAAACCCATTACAAACGGCTCAAAACACACACAAACGGCCAACATCTGTGGTCGGTTTATCTGCCCCATCAAATTCCACCCACCTGCGTTGGCCTTGAGGTCCTCGGGCGTAACCATGACGACGAAGCGGATGGCGCGCTCATTGCGGAACATCTCGTAGGCCCAGCGGCGAATCGAGCGCATGCATTTCACCGCTGCGATGCCGTTGTTGGCGATGAGAACCTGCACAGAGATGTATTCGGCGAGACGTGGACAGACAGACAGTGAGCGAAGAAGAGTCAAGGAGTGAGCGCTTGGCGGAGCTCACCTAAGCATGGGGAATCTGCAACAGTGGTGGACATTCCAGGTGCCTATGGCACAAATTAGTTTTTTTACAATACGGGAGCTACTGACTCCCCAATAAGCGGTGCTCTTCTTGGTTATAAAAAAGAGAACATTGGCCAAGTACGCCTTGGCAAGGAATCGATTTCACGACCTCGTAAACCGGCAGCCTCGCGCTCTGTTGGGCTGTACAGCAGTCGGCTCAGTTTGTGGGAATGTGACGATCTTGACGATGACAGAATAGAATGACGCAGTTGACAGGGGATGAACAGAGTCTACCAGAAATTCTGCGTAGGCTCCGCCGAGTCACGTGCCTTCTCGACGACGCGGTTTCCCCCGAACCGAGTGACGAACTCGGCGGGTGAGGCCACCGTGAAGTCGCGTTGCTGATCCATGGCTCTGCGTCCGATCCTCACCAGATTGGAACCCGACATGCTTGGCCTGAAACAATGCGAGGAAATCTGTCAAGCCTTTAGTTACGATCTCATTTCTGCATGCAAGCATCTTCGGCCATGATCAATCCACTGCTGGATGAAAGGCTTCAAACGCCAATGCCCTCCGACACGGGAATGCGATGCCAGAGTCCGACTCGCTGCTGTGGACGAGCAGATCTTATCTCTCCATCTGCATGGTAGTCATCCTCTCGGACGTATTTTCTTCCAAAGGAGATGTAGTGAACATTAACTTATACCACTATTAACGTAATATAACTATCTTCTTGGTTCTTTCGGTAAAGTCACGTAGAAGGGAAATAATAAAATAATAAAAATAAAACATAATGAAATAATTCTCACGACGTTTCGGCCACAACGCAAGCAGCCGTCCTCAGGTGAAGAACAGGTCTGTCGGAAAGACAGATCTGTTCTGTTTGTCGGAAAGACAGACCTGTTCTCCACCTGAGGACGGCTGCTTGCGTTGTGGCCGAAACGTCGTGAGAATTATTTTATTATGTTTTATTATTTCCCTTCTACGTGACTTTACCGAAAGAACCAAGAAGATGAATCCCTGCAGTCACGAAAGCTTTAAATCGAAACGTAATATAACTAGTGGTGTTATTCTTAATACGAACTACCTGAGGTTGCACTGTACATAAAACAACTATTACTCAGTGGCCATTTGGTGCAGAGGTCAGAGCTGGCATCGCAGAGATCCTGGGGTCAAAACCAGCCAGCCAGCCATCCGCAATTAAAACCAAGTTTTCAAGTGTAATATACTGGATTGTCTCAGCGAGGACAAAAAACACACACATCGCGTTAAAATTGGTTCCGAATTCCAGCTACGAGAGTTAAAAATAGCGGTTTGGCTGCCATGCAACAAACATAACTCTGTGTAGGGAAAGTGCTGTCCCCGACAGTGTGAACCAATTAATCAACCTAAGATATCTAGCGCATGCCTTATTCAGCAAAAGGCTGAGACGGAAGAGCGGATGGCACGACTGAGTGGACTTCACTTGGCAGAGAATGTTCCAGACCACCTGGGGCTGCAAATGAAGATCTCCGTTATGCTGTTCTACGCCAAGTGGATGTTGCACCCCGTAGTTCCGTAATGGATAAGTTTACGCTTCGTGATGGTACATATGGGTGGGATGGCATTGCTCAGGTAGATTGGTTGACCAGTTGGCTGCTATAAAAGTGAGTGCTGCAACCTTGAACTGGACTCGCTTATGCACTGATAAGCAGCGCAGCTACTTTCAAAGGTTCAAGGATTTGAACCTTTCGTGACTGCAAGGATTCATACTCTTAGGTTTTTCAGTAAAGTCACGTAGGTAAGAAATAAATAATAATAAATAATATAAATAATAATAGGAATAAAATAATAAATCACGACGTTTCGGAGGCAACACAAGTCTCCGTCATCAGGTGGGACCGTCACAGCTAGATTTACTGTCTCAAGTGACGGTCCCACCTGATGACGGAGACTTGTGTTGCCTCCGAAACGTCGTGATTTATTATTTGATTTCTATTATTATTTCTATTATGTTTTATTTTTTACCTACATGACTTTACCGAAAAACCTAAGAGTATACTTTCAAAGGGTTTCAAGAGGTCGCGAGAGGTGGGGCCAGGCAATTGAACGGCGAGGAGGGTTTTTCGGAGATGCTGGAGACGTTTGCTTAGGCAATCGTTGACTCTGTACAGGAGAGAGTTGCAACCGCCAAGGCGCGTGATGACAGTGTGGATGCGATGGTATTTGCGAAATCCTGATCAACGCAATTTCTGATTTGACGAAGAGCACGGATGCGCCGTTGAAGGCCTTGTGGTTGAATTTATTTCAATGCATCGACGAGTGGTAATAGCTTTATTGTTTTGGAAAATGTGTGCTAAACTTTACACGTAAATAGCGATCGAAAAATGATGATTACGTTATGAATGGTAAAAATAGAGGCCTTTGTTAGGGTAGTGGCAGGCACTTGAAAATAACTCAGAGGTAATCTCTGCAATATTCACTTCATGGGCTGTTTCTCCAACGGGAAGGGTTGTTGTACCGCTCTGCGACAGATCAAAATGGATTTCAAAAGCGATATCAGAGAAAGTAGAAACAAAAAACATTTGCGCGAGCATATGCAGACCGGTCACCTTGTGCATTATAAAGAAGGTGGGACCACTCGACCGTGAAAAGAGTTCAATTTTTAGCACACGTGTGTGACAAGACACAATAACTAAAGCGCAGGGCCACGCAGGGCACTCTCATCCGCTGGTGTCCTGTTCAATTGGCACGAACAGCAAGCACCAGTCTGAACATTTTAATCAGATATATTCGTGGCTATGTTTCCATTGCACGTGTTCCCCAATGCATTCATCCTGACAAACAAAACAATTGAAACGGACGTACTTCGGGGTAACAGTTTCAGTTTTGCTAAATACTGTATTCATACTCTTAGGTTTTTTTTCGGTAAAGTCACGTAGGTAAAAAATAAATAATAAACATAAATAATAAAAATAATAATAAAATAATAATTGAAATAAAATAATGAATCACGACGTTTCGGGCGCAACACAAGCGTCCGTCATCAAAATACTGTATTGTATTACGGTTGGTAATAATAGACATGCCATTAAATTTCGATTTAAAGCTTTCGTGACTGCAGGGATTCATCTTCTTGGTTCTTTACTGGTAAAGTCACGTAGAAGGGAAATAATAAGATGTTTAATTTTTATATTTTATTATTTCCCTTCTACGTGACTTTACCGAAAGAACCAAGAAAAAGAGACAATCCATTGTCAACATACTGCTGAATTAATAACCACAATGTGACAATCAAGGGGGTGGGCATATTTATTGTACCGTACTTCACCACACTGGTCAGTGTGGGTTCTTAGAGGGGAGTGGGGGCCCAGACTTCAACTCGCCACTGACATCAGTTGTGGTTGAGAATCGAACTCAAGTTGCCGCCCGCTTCAAATCGAAGCGAGCTAACCACTACTCCCACCCCAACATACACCAAAAGTGAGTTGTGCATTTCCGACCGTCATTACAACTCTGCAACCTTGCAACAACAACAAAAAGACTGTCCGCAGATCCCGAATTGCCCCGGCAATGTTAGCGAAACTACAGTCGTCCACATACGCAGCACACGATCTGCAACGTTTTGTAACTCAACTCTCGAGAGCAAGATACATTGTGTAAATAGCAATATGGGGAGGCGGAAAGTTTTCGCATAACCTGTCAATGTATTGCATTAATAAAAAAAAATCACATTTGCCAAACGTCTGCCTTTGCGTTAAAACGAATTAGCAGTGGATGTTTTAAACATGTTGTTTTCCTCTCTCTCTCTTTCTCTAATCCGGTCACTGCAGCCTTCAGCGACCGCTGCTCTTTCCACAACAACGAGAAGGGCACGCGCGGGCACGTGTCCATCACGTGGCAGTCCACAACCTCCGGGCAAAACTCACCACCACCGGCCACCACCACCATCGCCACCACCACCACCACCAACCACAGCAGACATCATCAACGCCTTGCTGTCAGCAGCAGCAAGCAAGCAGAGTGCGCGATTCGCCAAAAAGCCTAAGAAACTCGAGCCAGCGACTTCCTCAAGTGCCGCCCAGACAAGGAGCCCAGCCAACCCGGCTCCGCGTGGTCAATGCCCTCCCCTCCCACACCAACACCTACAACAACTCCACCCGTTCCCCCTTTTTTTTGCTGCCTGCTGCTGTTTTTTGCTTGCTTAGGGGCCGTCCATAAATGGCGTCACGCGATTTTGGACGATTTTTGACCACCCCCCACCCTCGTCACACGGCGTCACAAAGAGTCAGACCCCCCCCCCCCTCAAATATGACGTCACAAAGCTCTGCCCCCCCCACTCCAAAAACCATATTTCCATTTTGAAAATAAAACATGCTTCAAATCGCTTTAAACTATTGTCATTGTAGTGCGTGTTTAATGTGGCGCTGCACTCTGCTGTTGTAGGAGTGTTGTTATAACAATTAGCGTTGTTATAACAATCCATATCTATTTAAAGTTGCGCATTTTGATGTGACGTCACATTTCTCAAACACCCCCCCCCCTCATCACACATGTCTGACCCCCCCCCCCCTACTAGGTGCGTGACGTCATTTATGGACGGGCCCCTAACAACAAATAAAATTCAGCTATTCATAAATGAATTTAACTTTTCACTTCATCTCTGGAGGTGCGTCAGTACGTGCGGCTGTGATTGTATTCTAGGTATGTCCCAAGATATAACGACAGCGCTGTGGAGTTAGTGTTTTTAAATGTATTACAAGGGGACGGTGACACACGTGATTAGGTGATTTTCCGTGCATCGCTCGTGGTGTCACGGCGGCATTCTCGACAATGTAATCTGGACAAGTTCGGTCACGGTATGATAGATGTATTTCACAGTACAAAAGTTGTATGTTGAACTTCTTTCGCACCGTACGTAGCCAACCGTGCTAATCGAAGAAAATCAGCAACCGATGTGAACTCCCGTTAACAGCTCACTGTGAATATATATACTGAATTATAGCACATATACAGCGAGGTATATATATACCGTATATACAATAATATCGTTTCAAATTGACCCACGTTACCGAGCACACGACTTGCATCACACGTCATGAAAATAAGTTTTAGCTTGTTGGACCAACCTGCAGACATCTCCATCCGTGGTGCCTTCATTGCAGCCATGTGGACGAGCTTACACGGGTCACAAGGTTACTGTTTTCACAAGTTGACAGGAACCCGAAGATGATCGGCCAGTCACGTCACAACCACTGCGGTTAAATGTCTTAACGGCCACAGCAGTAGCGGCAGACAACCCTACACTTTTACAACAACGACAACTCGTTCAATTTCCTAAGCCGGGGAGAAAAACTCTCTCTCTCGAACATAAACACCAAAATCGCAAGCCGTCAAGACGGACGTGGCACAGCTACGATAAGACTTGGGGAGTCCCCAGTGTAAAGCCAATTGTACAATCGGCAGCAGCAGCAGCAGCGACGACTTAAATGGCAAATGCAGCAGCGGTGAAGGAGGCAGCGTCGTGCCCGGCCGCTGTTGCTGTCAGGCACAACCCTCACGGGGGAAATTCACCAATGGAAAAGGGCCCTCTGGGTCAGCCCTCGGGTTGAGTGAGAAGAGTTTCAGGGGGTCTCACGTTTCGCATGAGAGCCTGGCTCCACAATACCTCTACTTGGCTTTCCAATCCCACTCCTGGGCGAACAACAAACAAAACAACATTGAGTGACCGGCCCTTTTTGCTTGCAAATACTTAACAAATGCAGTTACTGAACTTAACAACTTTAACACTGGCGACCGTTAATAGTATCATAACAGTATAATGGTATAATAACAGTCGCGTAAATTAATAATTCGGTGCCATGTCAGTCCACTGCTGAATGCACCCCCTCCCCGCCACCATAGGGGTGGTTTGACCATACTTCACCATGCCGGTCAAGTGCTGGTTGATGAAGGGGGGCAGCCCAGGACCGGTTCAAATATCGCTCCAACACTGATGTTAGCCGTTGCCAGGAACTGAAGTCAGGTCGCCAAGTTCACAGCAACTGTGGTTCGCAGGCCACTATGCTCAGGTAGCATACTCACTTTTATCTTACGAAACTCGTGCCAAAATGAAGATTCTTCACAATTTATAACAACGCAGCACACTTATTACCTTACTATGCGCGTTTCTGTGAAGCATTCCGGGCAACAGAATTAATCAATAAGACATCCACCCCTCTCTCCGTGTGTAAATAGATGGATGTTGAGCCACCAGGCCACATGGGCTATTCAGCATGTTTCAACAAAACGGTTTTTATGTTTAATAACACGTTGTATTGACGTGGAGAGACATAATTAACAGGTTTGTTTGTGCGTGTATTATTAAAGTTAGACGCCTTACTTTTTTCGCTGTAGTCAACCAGTTTCGTGAGCTTCCAAGCTCGCTTAGACCGGCTCGACACAACACAGCATGGGAAGATGGCCCATCCACACTGCTTGCATCACGCGGGTTGTGCCAGTCACACGAAACACCCCCACACTTTGGTAGAATCAGCAGCCTTGCCGGTGGGATGCACTGGAGTGTAATTAGTTTGGGTCGTGCCATTTTCCGCAGGGGTGCCAAAAGTAATGAGGCATTAAACAAGGACGCTAACAAAACGTCTACACTTTGTGTTGATGCTTCTCACACTAATAATACACTTTTTATTATGAGGCACAAGCTTTAACATTGCCAATTCTGGATAAAGTGCATGCAACCTTGTGCAGTCATAGAAAGGGCCTGCAATGGACTCTGTTGTCGCCTTAGGCCTGGGAAGCAAACGCATTGTCTTCATTGCTGAGACAACTGGAAAAAAACTGGTTCTTAATCAGCAGAATGGACAAGGCTACATTTGCTAATGAAATCAATGCAGGCTGCTCGTCTTATATTGCATGGTGGTCATACAATTCTCAATACAAGAAGAAAAACATGTCATTTGGGTTCGGAAATGGCAGAGAAGACTTTTTTTATCTTAAAGTCCTTCGCACCAGTTGTGAAGTACAGTATTCTACAAACCGAATGTTCTTCCCAACATTAGCCACAAGCATATCAGCCCTATCACCACGAAAAGCCAATTATGGAATGTATTATACTGGTAGGAACCTCCTGGTTACACCAGCCCAAAGGGGATTATTGTGTCCGTCGTGCAGGGAGGGGCTGGGTGGGGAGGGAAATGCTGGGTGGGGAGGGGCTGGTGGGGAGGGGCTGGGTGGGGAGGGTGGGGGGGGCTGGGTGGGGAGGGTGGGGCTGGGTGGGGGGTAGGAAGAGTGGGGCTGGGTGGGGAGGGGCTGGTCACCCCGTGGTGCCCTTATAAAACTCAACGTTTAACCTACTCACGCCGGTTTGTGCCCGCCCTCACAGTCGGGCATATTTGCGGAATACACCACGCCGCCGTTGACCCTGGCCGTTGACCCTGGCCATTGACCGAGCAACCCAACGTTCCTACCAGCTCCCTCCGCAGGAATGTGTTAGAATGATATCTTGTGCCAAGTGAGTTTACTCTTTTTCTTGATCGAGATTCATTTGATAAGATGAAGATTCCCCAAAACAAAATCACTACATCCACCTTCTATATGAAGCCCCATCGTCACCAACACTTGCATGGAGTGAGTTTATGGCCTCAGCCCAGTCACCAACGACTGTACAAAAAAGCCAACAAGTAACATTTGGTTCTGAACTTAATTTGCGTAAATTCCAGCTTTGAGAATAAAGAAAATACTACATTGCTTTGACTGCAAGTAGATCTGTGATATCCGCTTCTGTGTGCCGTTCTCTACAATGAGCTATTGTTCTGCCCCTTCCTAGACTTCCAAATATTTTTCCCCGTCTTGTGACATGATGCTGAAAGCACTCATCATAAAATTGGGGTAAAATAATAATAAAAACACTTACAGTCAGAGGCAGAGCCAGGATTTTCAGGTAAGGGGGGGGGGGCAACACCTCCAGCAATGAAAACTGATAGTTATTAATAAGTAAGCACTTGTGCCTTGCTTTTATTCGACGCGTGTGCGGCGATGGCGCATGGCCTGGAAGTATGCTACACAGTGGCAGTTTGGGTCGCAAAATGCCGATTTATTACTAATAAACCCCAGTGATCCAATCGAAATGAGGGATTTCGATCGGATCATTGGTGGGGGGGGGGGGGGGGCACGTGCCACCCCACCCCACCAGCTCCGCCACTGCTTCCAGTGACTCTGTCTCGGTGCTAAACAATGCAATGAAGCACATTCAAAGTTGCTGCTGGAGTTGCGCGAGCACAACATTTTTCATGCAATCCGTTTTGGCACAACTGTGAACAGCTGAGTCAATTCTCGAGTTTGTTTCGTTTAACCACGTGAGAGCTCGTGAGAGGTCGAGAGACCTGAATGAGTCGTATTTGCGAGAGTCACCTATGTCACCAAAATGACAAAAACACATTCCTCCTGCGGAGGGAGCTGGTAGGAACGTTGGGTTGCTCGGTCAATGGCCAGGGTCAACGGCGGCGTGGTGTATTCCGCAAATATGGCCGACTGTGAGGGCGGGCACAAGCCGGCGTGAGTAGGTTAAACATTGAGTTTTATAAAGGCACCACGGGGTGACCAGCCCCTCCCCACCCAGCCCCACCCTCCCTCCAACCACCCAGCCCCACCCTCCCCACCCAGCCCCTCCCCACCCTCCCCTCTCCACCCAGCCCCACCCCTCCCATTTTTGGATGCACGACAGACGGACGGACAGACACAATAATCCCCTGTGGGCTGGTGTAACCAGGAGGTTCCTACCAGTACAAGCTAAACAAAGTACTGCAATAACCAATCAAAACAAAGTACAGCAATAACGAATGCAAATAAAAAACGCTGCATCATTGTTTTGTATCATAGGGTCGTCTTCTCTTTTTGAGATTGAGCGTACACTATCACAGTATTCCCAAGTTATTTACGAACTTACTATCTGCGATTTTGGCTATCCGCGAATTGCATCTCGAACTCTACACGACTGCATCGAGATAAAAAAAAAAACAATAAAGTGATGAGAGAGAATGTAATGCGAGAAAGGAGATAAAGTGACGAGAGATAACGTGATGAGATAAAGAAATGAAAGATACATGTTTTTTTACGTATTTAATAGCTAATTTGTGTATTTAAGGTAATCCATTAAAAAGTTTTTCGTCGGCCAATATTATTATCCGCGAAATTTGCTATTCATGAGCATCTCCGGAATGCATATCTCGCAAATAACGAGGGAATACCGGACACATTACATGTTGAACAATGCCCGAACAACGTGTTTTTCCCATATGAGTCTCTCCCACATACACACACATACACAGCTCATTCAACAAGCCCTTGACTTCAGTGTCCCTGCCCCTCCCCCACTCTCCAAGTGGGAGAGCCAGAGGGTGTCAAGTGATGAAGGGTTGTGACATCACTTTCATTTTTACTTGCACGGAGAATGCCAATCGCTTTGATTATTTCACATTTGCCCTGCGACAGGGACGGCGCTTCTAGTTCTGCACATTCCATTTCGCAGGGTTCCGCCAACTTATTTCCCCATGGATCAAATGATAAAATTAGTATGCGGATGTCTGGCCACGTGATGTCATTCATCATGCGTGCAGGCGTTATGATACCACGACATCGTGACACCGTTGCGTCTGTACTTGTGCCCACTAATCTGTACCTAGTTTCTAGCTCTCAGATACAGGTATTACTGGTAAGAACCTCCTGGTTACACCAGCCCACAGGGGATTATTGTGTCCGTCGTGCAGGGAGGGGCTAGGTGGGGAGGGTGGGGAGGGGCTGGGTGGGGAGGGTGGGGAGGGGCTGGGTGGGGGGTGGGAGGGGTGGGGCTGGGTGGGGAGGGGCTGGTCACCCGTGGTGCCTTTATAAAACTCAACGTTTAACCTACTCACGCCGGCTTGTGCCTGCCCTCACAGTCGGGCATATTTGCGGAAAACACCACGCCGCCGTTGACCCTGGCCATTGACCGAGCAACCCAACGTTCCTACCAGCCCCCTCCGCAGGAATGTGTTTAAGCAGCAGTAAACTCCAGGCTGGGTGGTTAGATCAATTCAACTCAAGATTTGGGGCATTCATAATCTACTGTAGATATATATTTTGTGTCTCACTAGGTTTAAACGCAAATGTTTATTACAGTATGATAAATAAGGATAGGTTTTTGCAATAAAACAGGTGTTAAGATGTTCAAACACCGAATAGATAGCTTGTGCAAGGAATCAAGTCTGCACTAACAACACATACTTGTGGTGAACATGCAAATAAACACGATATTTAAAGCTCCTCACGCCGAGCCGTACATGCCCTGATGCGTATGGCATTGTCTTTGTGCTGTCCGCCTTGTGGCGTTCTCCGGTCTGACACTGGTGAGACTAGGCCATCAAGAAGGATGTCTCTGGTGTAGGCCAATCAGTTTCAGAGACGATGCCATATATTATTAGAGCATAATAGGGAACGTTTTGAGCTCCAAACATGACCGGTTATATATGTATGTTCATTGTATTATTGGTGCTTGTGTACAATGGCGGAGCCAGGATTTTCAGGTAGCGGGGGGCAACCCCTCCAGCAATGAAACACGATAGAGGAGTTGTTAGTGAGTGAGGACTTGTGCCTTGCTTTTTATTCGAGGCGTGTGCGGCGATGGCGCAGCCATCGATCGAGGGTCGAATTCGAACCGCGTTGTGTGATCGGCATCGCGCTCGCTGAAGGTGAATGCCTTCAGCAGGGAAGTCGTGTACTGTATACGCAACTGTGCACAATTCTGTGAGTCACTTATAACTGCTTTATAATTGCCAATTATGGACTCAGACTATTGACCTATCATCTCATAGAGTCCCTGGCAACATAATAATATGCTACACAGTGGCAGTGGGGGTCGCAAAATGCCGATTTATTTACAAAGAAATCCCAATGATCCGAATGAAATTAGGGATTTCGATCGGATCATTGGCACGTGCCCCCCCCTCCCCCCACTGGCTCCGCCAGCGCTTGTGTACCACTACTAACGAAGCATTACCAAATCATGTGTTTTTAGGAATGGTGGTTCGCCGATACAAACACTATCCAGGCTCAACCTTGTTGGCGCAGTGGTTAACACTCTGTGCCTCAGAGTGAAGGAGGACCTGGGTTCGATTCTCGACTCGGGTGCCTCTCTGTGTGCAATTTGTCTGTTCTCCTCCTGTGCTGCATGTGTTTTCTCCGAGTTCTACAAATGTCCAACCAGAGCTAACTAAATAAAAAAAAACCATGTCACTGGTTCTCGATTTGAAGTTTTCGTGACTGCAAGGATCCATATACTCTTTGGTTCTTTCGGTAAAGTCACGTAGGTGAAAATAAAAAATAACATAACATCAAAATGAGAATAACTAATACAATTTTTTTTATTAAATGTAGTTATTCTCATTTTTATTTTATAATTATTTTATTCTTATTTTTATTTTCACCTACGTCACTTTACCGAAAGAACCAAAGACCATGTCACTGGTATTGGCCAAACATCCTAATGCTGAAAATTACTCAATTGGTATTATTTCTGGTTGCCCAACGAATACATTTTAAGGTCGCACTCATGACACACAAAGTGATTGCCACAAATGAACCGCAGCACTTTGCTAATCTCGTCAAAGAGCATAAACCACCGAGCAAACTCCGGTCATCCTCGCAGAAGCCACTTTTGGCTAACCATTGCATAGCTTCTGCGGCCGTTCGGAACGCTCTTCCTTCCGATGCTAGGAAGCCACTGGAGCTATGCACTCTTCAATCTAGATGTGTTTTCTTGTCCTTCCACCGCACCTCCGGTTGGTACGGTGTGCTGTGGTGCCACAACGACGGGGCCGCTCTGCCGAACCAGGGAGCCGCCCGGCTTCCCCCACCGCACTGCCCCCCATCACCCGCCCCACATAAGCACACACCCGCACGCATTCCCCCCCCCCCATAGAGCTGGAAGGGAAGGTCACCTGATCGACCGGTTTTTATCCGAGAGACCCTTATCGGGATTAATTCTCACGGTTTCCGGCGATCAGGGAATTGGATGACCTCCCCGTGCTACGTGGCACCGCGGCGCTGCGGCCGGCCTTAATATGGTAGGTCGTGGCGTGGGGCATTCGGCCACCGCGGTTGAGGCGCATTTCCCCCCACACACACTCCCACGGGTCGACGGGGCGAGCAGGGGAGGCACGGGACAGCATGAATAGCGGGGTCACAGGGGCTGTTGCGCATAGTCATGGAGGGTTGGGATAATTGCGCTTGAGCGCGCAAGCCCCATTGGTAGGAAGGGTAAGGGAGTAATTAGGATTTACGCCTTGCACGCAGCACACTGATTAGCATATCAACAGCGCCTGGGGACTGCCGTGCGCGGGCTTGGGGTGCACGAGCCCATTGTTCAGCGCAGCATCCCCTTTGGGAGGTAGGGAGGATAAATAGAGGAGCGCAGAGGGGAAACCGCTCTCTTACTCCAGCGCCAGGCGACCAGACGCAGCTCGAGCCAGCGACCCGGACGTCCGTGCGACGCACCGAGGCACGCGGTTAACACAAGGATCAGCGGACCGCCGTGGACACTTAACAGTGAGTAAGAAGGGGAATTAGA
Source organism: Lethenteron reissneri (assembly GCF_015708825.2). Lineage (NCBI taxonomy): Eukaryota > Metazoa > Chordata > Hyperoartia > Petromyzontiformes > Petromyzontidae > Lethenteron > Lethenteron reissneri. The sequence continues at coordinate 9,096,591 of NC_083805.1, forward strand.
ATCATAGCCGATAAATAGGGAATAGGTGCCGGTTTAGTGGAATAGGCCAGCCTCGTCGACTCACTAATTCAACATTAGTTATCAGGTAATAAATCATTAATAGCGAAGCGTGGTCTCGCGTGATCTTGTCGTGCAGTGTGAGCGTGTGGGAACGCGTGTGGTACTGTGTGTGCGTAAGCTCGCAGCGTGCGTAATCGGCGTCCCCCAGGTGCGCGATCATAGCGTAATCGGCTGCGCATTGTTGTACGGTTTATCTCGCGCGCACGGCGGCGGCGACTTTAGTCGTTGTGTCGGCGTGTGCCCCGCTTGCGTGTGCTCGTTACGTGTTATAAGTGTGAACGCGTGTAGTACGGTGTAGGCGTAAGCTCTCGTCGTGCGAAATCGGCGTACCCCAGGTGCGCGATTGTAACGTGAGCGGCCAGCGCGGCGCAGAGAAGCGCAAGAGTGAGTGCCGTACGGAGCTGTGTGTGTGGGTGTGCGCGTACGTAATTAACCATGCCTGCTACGCGGACCCGCGGTGGAGTGGAATCCTCGGGCGACGGCTCCCACCCCATGGGTGAGGAACTTAGCAGCGGTTCGCTTAGCAGCGGGGGGGCGATTGATGATGCTAGCCCGGCCGTTAACATTATCGAGGGAGGGATCTCGGGGGCTAGCGACCCCCACAAATTGGTGTCAGAAGCGGTACGGACCCCCGCGTTACCTCACGCTAAAATAAGACTAATATTTACCGGCCGGGGGGCCCCTTCGTGGAAGGCATTCGCCCGCAATCTCTTAGGGGCCAAGGAAATTAATGGATGGACGGACGCGCAGGCAGTACGTCAACTTAATATGAATCTTGATGGGCGGGCAGCCGATTTTGTAGAAGCGTTACCCGCGAGCGCACAGACACAGCTAGAGGAGCTGATGCGCCGACTCGATCAGCGTTTTGGCACGCGTGACGAGGAGGAAGCAAAATCGGCCTTAGAGGCGCGCCGGCGCCAACCTGGCGAAGATCTACGTGATTACGCCGAGGATGTGCGTGAGTTAACAAAGATCGCACGCCCGGGGTACGCAACTGATGTTATTGAGGAACTGGCCGCCGAGAAAATCCAGCGGTACCTGTCTCGCACGGCGTGGTGGCAGCCAGACATGAGCTGCCCACGTCTTCCGTTTAACACCCTTGTCGAGCGCGCACGTAAGTGTGAAAGAATTCACAGCGAACGCGCGCAGCTCCGGGGGCTGGGACGAGAGCGCGCCATTGCGAGCCTGCTCTCGGAAGACGAGGAGGAGGGACAGGAGCTCGCGAGGACGGTAAGGGGCCGGGAAAGAGAGCCACAGAGACCCAGCGAGACGACCCCGGGGTGGGTAGCCGGGTTACAGGCCGGCATGGGAGATATGATAACCCAAGTAGGTGAGAGGGTAACTCACGTAGGTGAAAGGGTAACCCAGGTACGCGAGGAAGCAAATAAAAATATGACCAAACTGCAATCCTCCGTTGAGACCATCCGATCCGAAATGGGGGACCTACGCGCCACGGTGGGAGGGTTATCTGGGAGGGTAGCCCGACTAGAGGCGGAGGGTGGACAGCGGCGTAATGGGGGGGGAGGGAGCGGACAGGGGACCCGCTACGGAACCGCCCCCCCTCCCCGGGCATGTTATATGTGCGATCGCCGAGGGCATCTAGTGAGGGACTGTCCTGAAATCACCCGAGCGAGACAGACGCGGGGGTTAAACTCCAACGCCCCCTAGAGAGCGGACCAACTAGGGGTGCAATCGACGCGGTCCCGATACAAATGGACGATAATGAGAATAATGGCGAGCGAGTGATCTCCACACAGGTTCCAGCAACAACGCCCACGGAAACGGTGACTCCTGGCGACTGGCTACGGGAGCTGGTGGCGGGGATCACGGGGGCCACGTCGCTGGTGGAAGGGGAGGTTAACGGAGTGCGTACCCGAATCCTGCTGGACACGGGGGCGGTGGCCTCGCTCGTGAGCGCAGCGCACTGCAGCGCGATCGGGGTCGACGTGCGTCACCTGCAGGCACCGGACCGCGCGCTGCACACGGCGAGCGGAGCCGGAATGGGGCTGCTGGGGAGAGCCACCCTAGAGGTCCGCATAGGCAGTCAGGTGTGCACCCAGGAGTTCTACGTGTCGAGTGCGTTGTGTCACGAGTGTATCGCAGGTACCGACCTCTTAGAACGGCTGGGACTCAACGTGCAACCCCGCCAGCGATGCGCCACCATGGAGAGCAACGGCGAGCGGATACCGTTCCTGGGACGAGAACCGACGCGCCGCCGCTTTGCACCTGTGGCCGCTATCCTGACGACGGCAGTCACCATCGGCCCGCTCACCGAGATGCTGGTGCCGGTGGCAACATCCCCCACCGACCCCGCGCTCCGACCATCAGGGGAGGTAATGCTAACTCCTCACCCGGAGTTGGCAAAACGGTATGGGGTTGTGGGATCCGCCACGTTGGTAAACGCAGATGGGGACCGATTGTTTATGCGGATGTTTAACCCCCACAATACCCCCGCGATACTGCGACGGCGCACCCCGATAGCCACAGTACACCCCCTGCACGCACGCCACTCTAACGACTCGGTGTTCGCACTCTGGGCTGAGGACCCCGGTCGTCCTGAGGGTGAGCAGGACCTGGCCTGGCGAGTCGGCCCGACTCCCCGAGCCGAGGTCGTTCCCCTGCTCGACGCGTTACATGTACCATGGGCGGACTTACCTAAGGGAGAGGCCGATCGGCTGCGCGAGTTACTGCGGGAGTATGCCGACGTGTTCAGCGAACACGACTCGGACGTGGGTCGGACCGACCTTGTTAAGCATCAAATTGACACCGGTGCAGCCCGACCCATCAAACTCCCTGCGTACCGAGTGGGCGCACCCGAACGCGTCCAAATCAAAGAGGCAGTTGGGGACATGCTTCGCGATAACATAATTCAGCCCTCGGCGAGCCCCTGGTCAGCCCCGGTGGTACTAGTAACGAAAAAGGATGGGTCAACCCGATTCTGCGTCGATTACCGTAAACTAAACGCAGTCACGCTCGGCGATGCCTTCCCCATACCTCGCATCGACGACACCTTCGACAGTCTCGCAGGAGCGCGGTATTTTTCCACCCTCGATCTGGCGTCCGGTTACTGGCAGGTGGAGATGACGGAGGAGGATCGGCCAAAAACAGCATTCACCACCCCGATGGGCCTGTTTGAGTTTCGAGTGTTGCCGTTCGGACTCACTAACGCGCCCGCGACGTTCCAGCGGTTGATGGAGTTGGTGATGCGGGGCTTGCAGTGGGAACAGTGCCTGATTTACTTGGACGATGTGATAGTGTTCAGTAGATCTTTGTCTGAGCATTGGTCCAGGCTTCGAGAGGTGTTCCAGCGGCTGCGAGCGGCTCATCTCAAGCTCAAGCCACGTAAGTGTTACATCGCACAACGCGAGGTGGGGTACCTCGGGCATCGCGTCAGCGAGGCAGGCGTGCGCACCGATCCGGAGAAGGTACGCGCCGTAGTGGAGTGGCCACGGCCAAGGAATCTGACGGAGATCAGATCATTTTTGGGGCTCGCCACCTATTATCGTCGATTTGTAAAGGGATTCAGCGAGATTGCACGCCCCCTCACCCAACTCACCTCCCCTAAGCACCCCTACCAGTGGACGGGGGCCTGCCAGACGGCCTTCACCACTCTCAAAGACCACCTCACCCACGCCCCCACCCTCGCTTTCCCCGATTTTACCACCGATTTTATTTTGGACACCGACGCCTGCAGCAGCGGGCTGGGCGCGGTGTTGTCACAGGTACAGGATGGGGCGGAACGAGTCATCGCGTACGCCAGCCGGACCTTGAGTGGGGCCGAGCTGAACTATTGCGTGACCCGCCAAGAGTTGTACGCCGTGATTTTCGCATGCAAACAGTTCCGACCGTATTTGTACGGCAGGAGATGTCGCGTACGCACTGACCATTATGCTCTGCAGTTTCTTCTTACATTCAAGGAGCCGCGGGGGCAGATGGCCCGGTGGTTGGCGCAGTTGCAGGAGTACAACCTGCAAATCGAGTATCGGGCTGGCCGGACGCATGCAAACGCGGACGCCTTATCGAGGCGACCCACGGTGTACGCCGAGACGAGGGCGGAGGAGGCCTGCCCGTGTTTCACGGCGGGACGCTGCCGGCAGGCAACGGACCCCCGAGAGGCCGCGGCCACTGACCCCCCCCCAGCGAGGGAGAGTGCAGTGTGCGCCACAGAAACCCTCACAGGTGGCACTGAGGATCCCGTCGACCGCCCGGCAAGCGCGGGACCCGCGGCTCGGGACCCGATCGGACGGATCCAGGAGGACGTCGGCTGCGCCTTCCCGGGCCTAAACGACGAGCAGCTGAGACAGACCCAGCAGCGAGATCCGGATCTGGCGGCAGTGGAGGCGGCACTGCGGGAGGAAAAGAGCGCCCTACCAGGACCCTGGAGCGGTTTGTATGCCCGGTTGTGTGTGCGGAACGGAGTGGTACGGGAGTTAACCGAGGCCGGCCAGCCGGGGGGCATCTGTGTTCCTGCCCAGGTGCGACCCCAGCTGCTACGGCTGGTGCATGACCACCCACTCGGGGGCCATGATGGGGAACGGCGCACCCGGGAGACCCTGCGTCGCCAGTATCTCTGGCCCAAATTGGCACAAGATGTGGCCGCCTGGGTGCAGGGCTGCCGGGCCTGTCAGCAGTGTGGGCAAAAGCCGGCGAGGTACCAGGTACCCCTGAGGCCGTTCCGAGTCAGTCGGACGAATCAGTTGGTCGGAATCGACCTGCAGGGGCCCTTTCCACGATCCCACCGGGGCAACCGATATATTCTCGTAGCGGTGGAATACTTCACCCGCTACCCCGTGGCGGTGGCTATCCCAGATAAAACAGCCCTTGTAGTGGCCCGGGCCTTCGTGGAAAACTATGTACTTAAGTGCGGGATCCCCGAACGAGTCATTACCGACCAGGGTAGTGAATTCGAGGCCGAATTATTTCAGGCGCTGTGCCGAGAGTTCGGGATCCAGAAGGACCGAACCACGGCGTATCACCCCCAGGCGAACGGGATGGTAGAGAGGATGAACCAGACTCTGGCCGGGAAGCTTAAACGCATGGCGGCCGCGAATCAACAGGACTGGGACGAACACCTTCCCTATGCCCTGTTCGCCTACACCACCGCCGTTCACACCTCTACAGGACAGACCCCGTTCCTAATGATGTTTGGTCGCGAGTCTCGCCTGCCCGCAGATCTGCTGTTCGGTGTTCCTCCGCCGCAACGGGAGGAAGGGAGCCACCCCGTGGAGCACTTGCTGGAGACCCTGCGAGGGGCCAGGGGCCGAGCCTGCCCGCACGGAGAGGCCGCGCACCAGCGGCAAGAGCAGGGCGCCCGACCCCGTATGGAGCCCCCCTTCTACACTGCGGGCTCCGAGGTGTGGCTGTACACTCCCCGCGTCGGTGCCGGACAGGTGGGGAAGCTGACCACCTACTGGCGAGGACCCTGGATTGTGAGACGGCAGATCTCACCATGGACGGTGCTGATTCAGGGAGGAGAGAGGGGCCGGGAGATGGTGGTCAACATCCGCCGACTGAAGCCGTGGCGAGCAGCCCCCGAGGGGGGGAGCCCCGCCGTCCAAGTACCCCGAAACCCCGGGGTCCCCCCACCCCCCGTGCCCGGGGGCCTCGCGCAGTACATGGGCCCCACGGAGCCCCGGGCTCCGAGGGGCCCCGGGCGGGGCCGGGGGCGACGAGGACGGCGACCCTTAAACCCCACCGCCTCTGAGTTTGTTCCCCAGCCCGCAGGTGCCAGAGGCCGAGGGGAGCCGTTGGAATGGAGGAGGAGACCACCGCCGGAGCCCCAGGAGACGGAGCCGCCACCCCCGAGGCCAGCCACAAGGGCCGGGCGGATCCCGCGGACCCCGCGGCGATACCTCGTGGGGGCAACCCAGGCGAGGTGCTCCAGTCAACCCGGGACGGGGACTGGCACCCCGGGGGGCTATGTGGTGCCACAACGACGGGGCCGCTCTGCCGAACCAGGGAGCCGCCCGGCTTCCCCCACCGCACTGCCCCCCATCACCCGCCCCACATAAGCACACACCCGCACGCATTCCCCCCCCCCCATAGAGCTGGAAGGGAAGGTCACCTGATCGACCGGTTTTTATCCGAGAGACCCTTATCGGGATTAATTCTCACGGTTTCCGGCGATCAGGGAATTGGATGACCTCCCCGTGCTACGTGGCACCGCGGCGCTGCGGCCGGCCTTAATATGGTAGGTCGTGGCGTGGGGCATTCGGCCACCGCGGTTGAGGCGCATTTCCCCCCACACACACTCCCACGGGTCGACGGGGCGAGCAGGGGAGGCACGGGACAGCATGAATAGCGGGGTCACAGGGGCTGTTGCGCATAGTCATGGAGGGTTGGGATAATTGCGCTTGAGCGCGCAAGCCCCATTGGTAGGAAGGGTAAGGGAGTAATTAGGATTTACGCCTTGCACGCAGCACACTGATTAGCATATCAACAGCGCCTGGGGACTGCCGTGCGCGGGCTTGGGGTGCACGAGCCCATTGTTCAGCGCAGCATCCCCTTTGGGAGGTAGGGAGGATAAATAGAGGAGCGCAGAGGGGAAACCGCTCTCTTACTCCAGCGCCAGGCGACCAGACGCAGCTCGAGCCAGCGACCCGGACGTCCGTGCGACGCACCGAGGCACGCGGTTAACACAAGGATCAGCGGACCGCCGTGGACACTTAACAGTGAGTAAGAAGGGGAATTAGAATCATAGCCGATAAATAGGGAATAGGTGCCGGTTTAGTGGAATAGGCCAGCCTCGTCGACTCACTAATTCAACATTAGTTATCAGGTAATAAATCATTAATAGCGAAGCGTGGTCTCGCGTGATCTTGTCGTGCAGTGTGAGCGTGTGGGAACGCGTGTGGTACTGTGTGTGCGTAAGCTCGCAGCGTGCGTAATCGGCGTCCCCCAGGTGCGCGATCATAGCGTAATCGGCTGCGCATTGTTGTACGGTTTATCTCGCGCGCACGGCGGCGGCGACTTTAGTCGTTGTGTCGGCGTGTGCCCCGCTTGCGTGTGCTCGTTACGTGTTATAAGTGTGAACGCGTGTAGTACGGTGTAGGCGTAAGCTCTCGTCGTGCGAAATCGGCGTACCCCAGGTGCGCGATTGTAACGTGAGCGGCCAGCGCGGCGCAGAGAAGCGCAAGAGTGAGTGCCGTACGGAGCTGTGTGTGTGGGTGTGCGCGTACGTAATTAACCATGCCTGCTACGCGGACCCGCGGTGGAGTGGAATCCTCGGGCGACGGCTCCCACCCCATGGGTGAGGAACTTAGCAGCGGTTCGCTTAGCAGCGGGGGGGCGATTGATGATGCTAGCCCGGCCGTTAACATTATCGAGGGAGGGATCTCGGGGGCTAGCGACCCCCACAGTGCTACGTACGGAGTTGAAAGACGTTCAACATACATACACGTATTAATTCTAGATTTGAAGCTTTCGTGACTGCAAGGATTCATATTCTTAGGTTTTTTTCGGTAAAGTTACGTAGGTAAAAAAATTGAAAATTAAAATTAATAAATGTAAAATAAAAATAAAATCACGACGTTTCGGAGGCAACCCAAGCCTCCGTCTTCAGGTGGAACCGTCACAGCACGATCGCTGTATCAAGTAAGAAACATTCCAAGAAAACAGTCCTTGTATATATACTGGTTGAGGGTGGGATGAGCCAATTGTGAGGTTCAGTGCGGCCTTTGTTGTGTAGACTGGTTGAAAAGAGTTGTTAAGGTGAGGCTTTTTTTAATTTTAATTTTTTACCTACGTGACTTTACGGAAAAAAACCTAAGAATATACATACACGTAACAACACCGCCCCCTGCTGGCAAAACGTAGCAGGACCCTCCTGGCCGAAACTACCGCTGGACGGCGTCGGAAAGTATCTCATGAACCAAATGCAGCTCTGACGTTAACATCTCATCGACGTCTTCTTGGTTCTTTCGGTAAAGTCACGTAGAAGGGAAATAATAAAATATTACCAATAAAACATAATAAAACAATTCTCACGACGTTTCGGCCACAACGCAAGCAGCCGTCCTCAGGTGAAGAACAGCGTCAGACGCTGTCTTCCCGACATACCTGTTCTTCACCTGAGGACGGCTGCTTGCGTTGTGGCCGAAACGTCGTGAGACGCTGTCTTCTCGACAGACCTGTTCTACATCTGAGGACGGCTGCTTGCGTTGTGGCCCAAACGTCGTGAGAATTGTATTTTATTCTGTTTTATTTTTATTATTTTATTATTTCCCTTCTACGTGACTTTACCGAAAGAACCAAGAAGATGAATCCCTGCAGTCACGAAAACTTTAAATCGAAATCTTATCGACGTGTTGGAGGACTGGCACAGTGACAAACCACTACAGAGAGAGAGAGGCGGCATTAAGGATCGCCCTCCCGCACTGAATCACAGCACAGTTATCAATCGACGGAGGCAACTAAATGTAACTGAATTTCAGGATGCTGTACATCATGTAGCATCTACAATGCGCGTAGTTTTACGTCCGTTGCCTCTGACTGATTTTTCAAACAATCTCTGTCATAGCACGCTTATGCCATGCTCATTGTTGCATCCTCTCTATCTATATATAGTCTGCTGTGGTTAATGTTTCCAATTTTCATACTTTAGAGAACATTTCAAGACTACTAAACCCGTGCCTTCAGAGCGGTGGATCACGAGCGTGCACAACCACACCCGCCAATAGTGTTCGTGACAATGACAATGATGCACAGGTAAAGGTGCATCCTTCAATCGCTTGCTTATGACGATGTTGGTGGAAGGGTATCTGCTGGAGCAAGACCGAGAGAGCCCCTCTAGTAGATATTTGGCTTACTATTCTAACCTGGCCACATATCTTCGAGGTGGGAATACCCACACTTTGCCCCACCACATGACCTGTCGATTGGCTGTGGTGTATCCATATCTATGTATACCGATGGATGGACAGAGCTGGTGGCTTTCAAAACGTTCCCATTGTTTCAACTGCCGCGCCAGGAGATAGAATCGATCTAGCGACCTTACAATGGCAACATTTCAGCAAATCGGTGGAAATTTCAAAACGGCTGGAAACGTCCATCACTTGCGACCTCACTCACCTGATGTTCGTCTGGAAGTTGGCACGTGGACAGCACTGCGGATCGACGTCGGCCCTGTCTCTCCTGCCACCCTCCGCCTCCAAGCTGCCGCGCCTGCCCTGCAGCGCAGCTGCCAGGCCAGCACCAATACCGGAGCCACCTCCTCCTCCTCCGTCTTCAGCATCAGACGCATCGTCAAAGGAGCCCAGCACAAACTTGGCCAGGTTGGCCCTTCGCTGCTGCGCCTCGCCGCCACCTGCCCTGGAGCTGTCGCCTCCGCGGGGTGGGAGGCTGCTGACCGTTCCATCGATCTGGCCACCGACGGCACTTCCGCGACGACTACCGGCAGCCGGAACACTATCGTGTCCAAGCTTAGTGCTGTCTGGGACAGCGGTAGCGGTAGCAGGAGCTGCGTCGCTTGCGCCCTGCTTTAAATATCCACTGGGTATGGCCAAGCAGTCAGGCGTGTCTTGCGAATGACCTACTGCAGAATTGCTGCACAGATTTTTAGGTTGGCTTTGAGTGTCGGCTTGATGCGATGATGCTGCCGCATTGTTGGGTTCTCTACCGGATTCGAAACTGCCTCTCCGAACACCAGCCTTGGGAGTGGCTACATTGTGGGCTTCTTTCCAGAGCTGGTTGCTCGAAATTCTTGACCGTTGTATCTTCTTGTGTTTTTCTGCCATTTTCACGAGAGCCAAAGACGCTGCAGTTCCAGTTCACAGTCAAGAAGTGGGAAAATCCTGAAACGAGAGCAAGCAAAAATAATTTCACAAGTGAGAATGTAGTCACACTTGAATCAAAGCGTCTTAATATGGAGTTCACTTATCACACTGATTACGCTGCAGAACATTTAATATGTGGCCAAGCAGCGGCCGTGATTTCAAATGATAGCACATTTATCGATTGAATGACTGTAGTTTTTTCAATTGCTACAACACGTGGGATGATTTCGATTTAAAGCTTTCGTGACTGCAGGGATTCATCTTCTTGGTTCTTTCGGTAAAGTCACGTAGAAGGGAAGTAATAAAATAATAAAAATAAAACATAATAAAACAATTCTCACGACGTTTCGGCCACAACGCAAGCAGCCGTCCTCAGGTGAAAACCAGGTCCGTCGAGGCGACAGAGTCTGAATGAAACAGCACACGAGCTTGGAGCATATATATAAGCTGGGCGCATTGACAAAGGAATTTCCTTTTGATATGCAAATTCCTTTGTCAATGCGCCCAGCTTATATATATGCTCCAAGCTCGTGTGCTGTTTCATTCAGACTCTGTCGCCTCGACGGACCTGGTTTTCACCTGAGGACGGCTGCTTGCGTTGTGGCCAAAACGTCGTGAGAATTGTTTTATTGTGTTTTATTTTTATTATTTTATTACTTCCCTTCTACGTGACTTTACCGAAAGAACCAAGAAGACGTGGGATGATATTAAGACACTCTTTACTCTTTACAAGTTTAACATTATCAGCCATGATTTATCCACTGCTGGATGAAGGCCTACTTAAGCAGTCAACATCTCTCATGGTCTCACAACGTAAACATCCATCTACCACCTGCAGACCAGCTGCTTATTTCATCGTTCCATCTCTGTGCTGGACGTCCCTGGAGGAGTTTTCTCTCCTTTGCCTGCTACTCAGTTGTTAGTCTCGACCACCGGCCATCATGCCTTCTGGAGACATGTCCTGCACAAATCCACGTACACCACCTTTTAAGGCAGTCACAATGATGTCTATAACTTGTGGATGTTTTCTGAATCCGTGTCTTTCTCATTGTTTACTTCTAAGAATGCACCTCTCTCTGCGTCTCTGTGCATCGATGTGTCAATGTATGAATATCACGTGACGTTGGTCATTAAATAAAGCAATATTTTAGAAATCCATACTTTGAGTGTAACTTAGAAATAAATAATAATAATAATAAAACGCCCATGCTGTAAAGTCAATGTACGTGTGTATGTTTTGGGGTTGGATCACGTAAATATAAATGTGCCGTTAAGGCTACCACCACCCGACACAGCTAATTAGTAAGGTTTGTCACGTAAACAAAATGCCAATTATGATGTGTTGAAGAGTAAACCCACAACATTTCCAATTCGAGTGAGTTTATTCTCCCACACACCGGTGTGCTGAACTAGTAACTAATTTGCACGTTTTGTTTACGTGACAACCCTTACTAAATGCCTGTGTCGGATGGTGGCGGGTTTAACGACACATTTATGTTCACGTGATCTAACCCAAAAAAACGATGATGGATAATATTGGTCATGAAAGCCTACGTGTTAAATTGTATTTTTTGGTATGGGTTCATGTGACCTCTGCAGTCATGTTTGGTCACCTTAGTCACCATGATGTAAAATAAACATAAACTATTATTCAATCGAATAGCGATTGTTGAATCGTGACAATCGATCAAATCATCCCGGGGAGCAGTAAACCATTAAACCCAATCTCCATACCGTCCCGTCGTGGCAGTGAAACATTACTGCCCCCTGCTGGTGAGATTAAGGTATTTTACCTATACGATTATGAGCGTGAAAAGATACTTATATTTTGACATAAAACTTTCGTGACTGCAGGAATTCATATTATTTGGTTCTTTCGGTAAAGTCACGTAGATGAAGACCGCTTGTGTTGCGATCGAAACGTCGTGGGTTTTTTGCTTTTATTTTAATTAAAATTTTCTATCTACGTGACTTTAGCGAAAGAACCAAAGAAGATAAAAATACTTGTTTATGCAGATTTTTACATCAGTATGTCCCTGTATGTTGAACTTCTTTCGCACGGTACGTAGCCAACCCTATTAATCAGAGGTGCGGAATAAGAATATGTGTTAATGGGTAATTATGGAGTTAATTGATTCTTGATTAAATATGCTGTTGGTCATGATGAATACAGTTTTGCAATGTGCGTTTAATAGTCGCATACATTCCAACATAAATGTACTTAGTGATAAACTCCACTACGGTACTTGAATTTTACATGATTAAATATTCATGTTTACAAAATTAATCACGTAAAAATTTTGGAACGAAAAATAATATCCGGAGTTCATAAACGAACATTTGCTTACTCCTGTACTTCGTATTCGAACAGCAGATACGAGTTCCAATATTTTAATAGAGGCAGTCGTGTCATGTACAGTCATTTGTCAATCCACTGCTGGATGAATGCCTCCCCGCGCCATATTCGTCATGGGGGAGGAGGGGGTTGTTTGACCATACCTTACCACGCTGGTCAGTTGGAGTTGGTGAAGGGATAGCCCACGCCCCGTTTCAGATAGCACTCGCCCACACGTGATGACCTTAGCCGGGAATCTAACTCAAGTATTCAGATTCACAGTCCAGTACGCTGACCACTGCGCCACCACTCCCCCTTTCCCAAGTCGAGGGTCAGAGCTGCACACCAATTAAGAACTGGTGCAAAGGTGCGTTTGTTCCATGGTTACTCCACAGCGAGTGGGTGAAAGGTGATCCCTCCAAAACGTAAGTTAATAATTTCCAAAATAGATCCAGGAAATCTTGGCAGGCCCAACGCTTGCCTGTGGACTCGAGCAATGTGATCCACTGGATTCAATAAACTCCTGGCGTGACGCTCTCACCGCACGTGCCCCAACATTGTGAATGTTTACCCACAATCAACACACGACGGCGAGTGAAGTTTGACACTTTTAGTTAAAGCCTCCAACAACCATCAATTCGTGCTTCCTGCGTGTGTGTGTGTATGCACGTCGAACTCTTTGCGCAGCACCGTACGTATAGCCAGCCGTGCAAAATCGAAGGTGCGGGGGAAGGACAGCAAACTAAACACAAAAATCAGTTCAAAGAAATGAGATTTCGACTTACAGAGAGGCAGTGTGCTCCACTGGGCTTAGTTACCGGCGTCAAACTGCCCACGTTCCCACGTGTACCGTTGACTCCGAGTCGTCAAAACTGTCACGTGGAATGTACACTTCCTCGCTGCCAGCAGCTGCCTCTGAAAATTTACAAAGATTGTGAGTCCCACGGATGGCAACCCTTCCCGTGCCCCGGTCACATGCCCCGCTGCTGCTTTACACAAACAGCACGCGCTCAAACGCCATGCCTTGCTATCTTTTAACAGTTGCCGAACAGTTTCAATGATGCAAACTGTTAGGGAATGGAAGCGTATTCCTCTGCATGGGTTGCAGTAGGATGACGTGTATTAAAGAAAAGTATGAAAAGTCACATTGAGCGCAAGGACAAACGCTCATTCATGGCAGAGGTCAAACAAGTTCATATCTCCTTCGCCACTGATGTTAGCCATGGACGGGTATCCAACTCACGTGGCCAGGTTCATAGCGCAGTGCGCGAATCGCTGTGTCAGCATTCCAGTAATACCGACATTCTCTCACAGACCTTGGGACGTAAGCTCATAAATCAGAGGCAGTAGTGAGCCATGCAGCTCGGATAAGTGTACAAAGGACTTGGCTATTTTAAACTACTAGCCCATACGCCTTACAAATTGTTGATTTGTGCAGTGTATATCTGTGTGTGGTGTATTTCTGTGTAGAAAAAAAAACATGTGAACCAGTCAATAGATGGCATATGTACGGACTTTTTGTCAATCCACTGCTGGATGAGACCCTCCCCAAAACGTGCGTGTTTGCGGGGTGGGGTTACTTGACTAAACATAATAATATTATGAACTAAAAGATATACCATTTAAAATTAGAGCTAAGAGGCTACAGCATAGACCATAAGTCTTTGCTTATCACCTTCAGCTGAATCCTTCGGCAGCCAATCTCTAACACTCAAGGGCAGGTTGGTTCTCTAAACTGCCAAGCTAAACTTCATGAGAATGTCAGTCTGTTAATCGTGTACGTGATAAACAGCGCTTGTTAAACAGCGATGGGGAAGTGTACTGGCCAATGAAATCCCATTTACATACCGTATAAAAACATTGTGTCCAACAGTGAACACCCTTCGATGCAAACAACCACGCGTACGAATCATACATTAAGCCATACGCACGCACACAAATACGTACATTAACAAATAGGATGTATAGATTCCGCTGTCCGGTAGACAGTAATATATGTGCATACGTACAAGGTAGGTGGGCAATTAAGGAATGAGTTGTGCAGGCGTGGGTGTTTTGACTGTATCGTACAAATGTATCGGTATTCAAACACACACACACAGCAATGTATGTGAAATGCTATCAAGCTTGAACCGTTACGAGAGCGCACAATGCATGCCGTGACACGTTGGCAGTGGGCATGTAGCAACTGCGCACGCATCCACACACACACACGCATCTACACACACGCACATCCACACACACACACGCACATCCACACACACGCACATCCACACACACACGCACATCCACACACACATCCACACACACCCACATCCACACAAACACACACGCACATCCACACACACGCACATCTACACACACGCACATCCACACACACACACGCACATCCACACACGCACATCCACACACACACACGCTCATCCGCACACACGTACGCACATCCACATACACACACGCTTATCCACACACACACGCACATCCACACACACGCACATCACACACACACGCACATCCACACACACGCACATCCACACACGCACATCCACACACGCACATCCACACACACACGCACATCCACACACACGCACGCACATCCACACACGCACATCCACACACGCGCACGCACATTCACACACACACGCACATCCACACAGGCCCACGCACATCCACACACACACACGCACATCCACACACACGCACGCACATTCACACACACGCACGCACATCCACACACACACACGCACATCCACACACACATTCACATGCACACACACACACGCACGCACATCCACACACGCGCACGCACATCCACACACGCACATCCACACACGCACATCCACACACGCATCACACACACACACGCACATCCACACACACGCACGCACATCCACACACACGCACGCACATCCACACACACACACGCACATCCACACACACATCCACATGCACACACACACACGCACATCCACACACGCGCACGCACATCCACACACGCACATCCACACACGCATCACACACACACGCACATCCACACACACATCCACATGCACACACACACGCACGCACATCCACACGCACGCACACACACGCACATCCACACACACACGCACATCCACACACACGCGCACGCACGCGCGGCGCATGCCACCACGTATAGCAGCAGCAATAGTTCCTGCGGCACATCAAACGCCACCGCATTCGAGAGAGAAACGCAGAACGGGAGGTGCTTACCCCGAGTGCGACGAATGAGAGCAGTCGGAGACAGCGGCCGTCACACGCCGGGCTCCTCGGCACACCGTTGTCGCACCGTTATATGCGGATGACAGCGGCAATTACGCAGGCGAGCTTTCGATTCACCACCGCTCAATGCAGACATCAGCTGTGCGGTGGGTGGGGTGGTGGTGGGGGGGGGGGTGTCTCGAGATCCCCATTGGACAACGCGGAGCAAAGTGGGCGTTGCCAAGGGCGTGTTGGGTGCGCGTGAGATGAAAGCACGTGGGGCGGAATGTCGTCGCCACGTGGGTTGAAGATTTTTTACGCAGACGTCACTGGTGATCAGTTTAACACGCAGGCTTTCGAGAGAAATATCATCTTCCATAATAGAGGTTTTTTGGTTTTATCGCGAAAAATATATAAATGTGTCGTGTAAACCCGTCACCACCCGACACAACCAATTAGTAAGGGTTGTCACGTAAACAGAACAAATGTGGCTGTCGCCTGATGAAGCTGGTTGTAATTACTGGCGAAACGTCGAACTCAGATTGTAAATGTTGTGGCTTGGATCTCCAACACACCGGTGTGCTGTACTAGTATACTACACTATACACTACACACTAGTGCTGTACTAGTGACGAATTGGCCACGTTCTGTTTACGTGACAACCCTTACTAGTTGGCTGTGTCGGGTGGTGGCGGGTTTACACGACACATTTATATATTTACGCGATCTAACCCAAAAGTATATTCTGGTCACTGGTGATGTCGGTGGTTGGTGTTGTGCGGTGTTGCGTTGTCTCAATGTACACCTAGCCTGGCACGCACGCCGCGGTGACGTCACCGCTACTTGGGGACTTATTCCGGTTGTTGTTGTGGCTATGGTGCCGGAAAACAATACGGGGCTTGTAAGATTAGTACGTCAATACAGTCCTCGATTCTAGCGGTAGCTTAGATTAAAAAGTTACATAACGTCTCATGTAATGTTTTATGCAACTCGTCACACCCATAGAACACGTTTGCAAATTCTAGATGATGGTTCTCAGAAAATACTTTTGGGCTGAATATTCATTTCAATTGATACGCTCCTGTCAATCACCGACTATTTTAGTGGCACTTTAAACGGTTTTATATCCAAATAAGCAAACATGACAACGTTTTAACGTTTGCGATCTGTGATAAATAACTACCCGGGTTTATAATAAACTTGCTTGTGGCAGTAAAACAAATCGTTTTGGAAAATCTATTACACATAAATATATATATAATCTCCCGTCGTAACTTGTATCAACTCCATACCAAAAATATTTTCACAGCTTTGCACGGTATTTCATTTATATTGGCACAAACTACATTTAAGGCGTGTTAAATGAGAGGAGAACGATTGTATACTGTACTTGTAGCATTCATTTTTCTCACTACTTAGAAATCCAGTTTATGTTTAGCTACAGATGACAAGGTTAGGGCTCGGATGACTGTTTGCGTGTCGAGGCAGAACGTCAATCATTTCCTGGAACAGTTGTCTCGCGCAAATCGCCTATGCAGAGTAAACAGGTCACAGAGCACACGTCAAGGCGGCAGTAGACGGAGTCCCTTTTAAAGAGCGGCACATGTCAAAGCAGGACCCGTGCTAGTGATGTAACCAGAGTCAAGAGGCATTGGTGCCTCCACGTGATAACGTTATCCATCTGCAGATTAAAAAAAAGAACACATACCAACCAATGTCAATTCAGGCAATGATGTTTAATAGAATAACTCTTGTGTGCTGCATATAATAACGGGGGTTTGTTTCAGCGTGTAAAATTATATCCTTTGTTAAGGCAAGTTGTGAAAATTTTATTAAGTTTAAAATATTTTTTATTTTATTTTACCAGGTTAGGCCCAAATGAAAGTGCGGTAGTATCAGGATTTAACTTTATATGCCACGTAAATGCCACGCGTGTGGAAATACACATGGAAATGAAATCAGGTGACGGACAAATAGTGGAAAAGGAGGGAAAGAAGAGTTGAGCAAAATAAATGTTAAAAAGCATGCATGAAAAATCCGGTATAAAATTGAGAATTGCATATTGTGAACCAAATAACTTTTCAAGTCCATCCACCTTTGGCCCTTAAAGACTGATGATTTCCAACAGCCTTTTCTCAAACAGATTTGTTATATGAAACAGCAAATTCACAACGACGCGATGAATTGTTACTGTTTCTTTTACGGAGCGTCTTAGGATGCGGTGAGTATGTTTATAGATTTTAACCGATGAACACCTCAGCAATGACCTTACCAAAAATAAACTGACTAATCATATCAGTGCCTTAAAATAAAAATAAACATAATATATGCGACGTTTAGGACAATGGCATTTCTTCTTGTCACATAGAGGCCAGACAGATAGAGTTAATCCGGGTTGGAGACTGCATATTAAAGTTAAAACATCTTTTCTGATTACCAGTTAAAAAAAAAAATAGGCATATGAAGTTACCTTATAGTAGCTACTTAATTAAATCAAAAAGTATATCTCCAATACTCAATGGTTGCATTCTTTCGGCCCAATCTCAGCACTGGAGCATCTGAGCTATAAGACGAGGAAGAAGAATACACACTTACATGGGCTACATTCCTAAACCTTAGAATAGTCTTAAATTACCTGAGCCCAGAATGGCAATGACCAACCCAGCCCCCCTCCCCCAAAGACAATCCCCCCCCCCCCCCTCCTGCTCTGATGAGTCTAGGGTTCATACTCTTAGTTCTTTCGGTAAAGTCACGTAGGTAAAAAATGAAATTAAAATTAATAAAATAAAACAATAAAATCTCAACGTTTCGGAGGCAACACAAGTCTCCGTCATCAGGTGGACCGTCACAGCCAGATTTGATGCAGCAAATCTGACAGATTTTATTGTTTTATTTTATTAATTTTAATTTAATTTTTTACCTACGTGACTTTACGGAAAGAACTAAGAGTATGAATCCTTGCAGTCACGAAAGCTTCAAATCTAGAATGAGTCTAATGTTGCCTGAGACCGTCGATGCAGCTGGTAATTGCGTCCGTAATGTCAGGGTGTTGCAATGTCTAAAGTGAAGGAGGATGTGAAATAAAAACATTTTAATCAGGACGTATAACTCAACTAGCAGTCTTGATTCCTTGCAAAAGGTGTCAGTTTTGTTGCCAGAAAAAAGGGGAAAACCCCTATTAGTATATTTTGGTACTGACAAAGGAGGTCCCATGATGTAGCTGCTCACCCCGAGCTCTCATTACTCTGGTAGTGCGTTGCCTTTGAACTGTGCGCCTTTTGGCGTCATCTGGTCGAACACCATATGAGACTAGGCTCTAAAGAAACCTGTCTCTGGTGTGGACCAATCAGTTTCAAGGACAATGCATGAATTATCAGAGTATTGTTTTTTGTTTGCATTTGACTGCAAGTATTGTGGTTAATGTAATCATGATTCCTTGCAAAAGGTGTCAGTTTTGTTGCCAGAAAAAAGGGGAAAACCCCTATTAGTCAACTAGCAGTGATCAATCAACATGTGTCACAACACAGGCTGCGAGTGTGCGCGTCCCCTTTGAAAGTGGGAGGTGGGGGGTGAGCTGAGAGGGCGGAGACTCGCCACGCGCATGCGCACTGACCTCAGCGACCACAATAATAAAGCACGCGCGGCGGCAACGTTTTATATTCCGTAACGCGCATAAGCGGCGCGAGGCGGCGGCCCCCGCGCGCTGATTGGTCCGGGGCGCGCACGTGGAAGGTAGCCCCCTCCCCCACCCCCCGCCGCGAGCCTCCGCTACCGTTGCTTATCCGCGCTGGGAAATGTAATAGGTGCTGTTGGGACGAAGAAGGCCTCCGTCCGCGTCTCTTTGCCGCCGCCCGCGAGAGTTTGGAGCGGCGGCCTCGGCTCGCTGTGGTGACCGGGGTGTGTGTTGCCCTTCCATCTCCTCCTCTATCGCCTCCTCGTTCTCTCGGCTACCTCTTCTATCCCTCCTCCGGGAATCGTCCGTGCGCTGCTTTGAACGCGACGCGTTTTGTTTACAAATTGGCAGCGCGGCGTCTTCGTGCAAGTTTTGTGTGTATATGATGAAGAGCACGAGCACCTCGGAATGCCGATGATCACTCATGAGGGTGAAGCTGGTGTGTTTTATGTCGGCGGCGTGTGTACGAGAGCTGTCACTCGGGGTGAGACCGGCTGACATGGTCACTGATGATGGTGACACCCGGGTCACACGCAGGTTTGCTGATGGTTACTAATTGATCTGCAGTACCAAAGAGCAACAATGAGGGTCAAAATGAAATGATAAACGTGGTATTTGATGTCATCGTGTGTGTGTAAGGGCTGTCATATCGATGATCACGAATATGGGTGAAATCTAAATGAGGGTTGTGGCTTACGGTCAAACCCGTGTAAGTGATATGGATTGCTGATAATTACTAACTAGAATGAAACCGAAGGAAGGACAGTGGATTATTGATGATCACTAATGAGAGCGAGACCCGTGTAAGTGCTGTGGATTACTGATCACTTTTTCGGAGTTAAACCAGAAGTAAACCTTTCGTTTAATATAATTACCATGTACAATAAGGGTGGTTATACAGTAATATACTGATGTTCACAAATGAATATTACATTGTTTACATTGGGATGTGTGTAACTGGGGTGCCGCGGTGGCGAGATGTGATCTCCCTCGCCTCGAATTTACAAAGTTGTGGGTTCGATCCATGACCCTGACGCCTGTATATTTGCAGATTGCATGTCTCTCTCCCCCGTGGTCATCTGGATTTTTTTTTCCGGATCCTCCGGTTTTCCTCTCCACGTTTAAGATCAACATGCGTTAAAAGAATTTGGCTGCTATGCATTTGCACATGATAAGCCACTTCGTTCAGCTATCATTTGTGGCCAGGTCTTTTCTGAAAAAGAGCTATACAGTAAAGCTCCGTGGGCCTTACAATGGTAAAATAAAAAAATAGTCACTGGGTTATTGCTCAATAATTAGGGGAAAAGTGTTAATAATGCACATGAATCATGAGTGTTGTGTGAATATTTAAAATATCTCTAGCTCATTGCTGCTGTTCTGGTATTGTGTCATATCAAGGTGACCTGTACTGTACTGTTTACTCGTGCTTTAACCATGATATGCAGCGCTGGTGGCTTTACAACTAATTTTAAACATTCACATTTTACACTGTGCTAGGCATGGCAACCTCTCTCCCTACAAGAAATGTCCACGGAATGTGACAGCAGCTTGGATTAAAGCTCTTTCTCCACTGAATTCTGTCAGTAGGTACTGTCAAATCTGCAATTCAGCTGCAGAGTAGATTGGTAATATTTCAACAGCAGACGGTGACCCAGTTAAGCCTTTGTCTTGCTCTCATTTTTTTTTCTCCAAGAGACTCATTCAAAATTTTCGCTTTTATTGCCCACAAAGAGATTTAACTGTGGACTGATGGAAGTGAGGCAAGGTACAAATAATCATTTCAGAATATATTCTTGTTCCTGGTTCTTTCGGTAAAGTCACGTAGAAGGGAAATAATAAAATAATATAAATATAAAACACGTAGAAGGGAAATAAAATAATATTAATATAAAAAATATTTATATTACTTTATTATTTCCCTTCTACGTCACTTTACCGAAAGAACCAAGAATATGAATCCCTGCAGTCACGAAAGCTTTAAATAAAAATATATTCTTGATTCAAGAATGTATTCATTTAGATCTCTACATCTTTAAAATGTCCCCTTCATGAGCTTAAATGCTACATTCACAAAATTCGCATATATTCTCCATATTTTACAAACAATAGATGTTTACACTCACGATTTCATGACTGTTATCGTGAGCATGGTAATTTTAATTAAAGAATCTGCATTATGCCTATGTACTATGTAATATAAGAGCTTGGCGGATGCTGGCCACTGAACTGGTGCGACAGTGGCCAGTTGAGAGTTGCATCGAGGAACTGCCACTGTTTGTGCACTCGTGCGTTTACATCTGCAGAGACGCGGAGATGTTTGGCGCGGGCGCCCAGAGCCAAAGCACTCGTGCCGAGTTCCTGGACCGAGCGCGTGTGGCACGGGAGGAGCGGCGAGGCCAGCGGGATCGAGAGCGTGCTGCCATCAAGATCCAAGCACTGGTGCGCGGCTTCCTGTGTCGCCGATGCATCGCCCGCCGCACTCGGTAAAGGAGTCGTTTTGTTTCTGTTACAATTATTTTTTCGTATTGTGGGGAGTTGGTTATGCAGCATTCATGTCAAGGTTGTTGAGCCAATGGACGGCTTAAGGAGTAGCCTGCTAAATACGTGAAAGCTGCCAAAAAATTGTTGATGTGGGCAGTAGTCTACTTTGCAGTCCATGGTTTGAGATTGGTGAGCACAAATGCATTGTGGGCTATTCATTTTCCATCATTTGTTAGAAACGGCCAAATGTGCCGTGCAAAGGTTCTGGTGTGATTCATTACAGGTAAATAAAAATGGGGAGGTTCATAAAAAAAAATTCTTATGGTTTTTATATATTCATGCAAACTGCATCTCACAATGCTACACATGTACAACACATAAAGGTGCATGTATATTAAGATGTTTGAAGCCAATAAATGAGTGTTAATACTCCTGGGATTTGCAATTAACAAAATCGAAGAGACACTGGGAGTGTCCCAAATTACTCCACACTGAATCTCAGGATTGAATGAGGCTACTACTTTGAGAGCTTTCCCTCAAACCCAAAGCAGATTCTAGGACTAATATAGGCTTTAAGAGGTTTTGAAAATTCTGTTATTTCAGGTGGTCTATCCAGAGTATTGATTTTTTTTCTCTCAGAAATGCAAAGTTTGCTTAAAGTTAAACATTAATTCATTCTCAATCTGAAAGTATCAAACACTCGGATTTGTTTACTTACGGACATCAAAAGAACTCTCCATTTCACAAGATGTCCTTTTATGCCAGTAGTGTGGCCATTCAAATTACCCAGACTGTTATGTCAAATATACATTCAATGTATTTGTTTATAGAGGCAGAAACATTTGACAGGTGGTAAGGACTTTTGTATAAAACAGGCACTTTTGTATTTATAATGAAATAAAGCATCTGAGAGAGCACCTCACACCAGCACACGTGTACACCCCATATGAGACATTTATATGAGCGAACATAATAGATTTGCTTTGCACAAGATTTATATCGTAACATATAACAATGTGCAATTGTTAATCTTTCATGAAGTGATCGTGAAAACTGGCTTTCAATCTTCATCAAAAGCAGCACAAAAAACACTGAACCTCCTTGTGTAGGCTCTTGAAGGTAATCACAAGCTCATGAATCACTATGAGACCTCATTTACCAGTGGCAAAATATAAGGAGGTCTCATAGTGTAAATGCTTACCCCGAGCTCTCAATACTCTTATAGTGCACTGTCTTTGAGTTGTACGCCTTTTGGCGTCATCTGGTCCAACACCAATGGAGACTAAGCTCTAAGAAAAGTTGTCTCGGGTGTGGACCAATCAACTTCAAGGACAGTGCATATCATTATCAGAGTTGTTTCTTTTTGTTTGCATTTTGACTGCTTGTGTTGTGGTTATTGCAAACATGATGCCTTGTATAAAGGTGTCAGTTTTTGTACCAGTTTAAAGGGTAAAAAGCTCATGAATCACTCGCAATGAAGAGGTGTTTAGTAATTTGCAGTTGTTTGACATGGATGCTTGAAATTCATACAATAAGTACTGTGTTTTCCTTGTAGGCACGAGGTGGATGAGTTTTTCTCTGCACAAGAAGCCAGTCCTGCAAAAAAGAATGCTCTCTGTCTGTTTAAAATTGGGCAGAAGCTGCTCTTCATCTTTAACACAGCAGAAGATGTCAAGGCAAGTATAAGTTTTGGATTTAGTGTTTCAACTATTCTCATTCATAATAAACGTTTTTGGGTTACATGTGTCGTAACCCTCCACCACCCGACACGGCCAATCAGCAAAAAAAGTGTCACGCTGACAAAGACAAATAGTTCACTGCTTTAGCCCACCGGTGTGTTGAAGAGTGAATCCACAACCTTTACAATTTTTGAATACGACGTTTCGCTGGTAATTACATCCAGCATCATCGGGCGAATTACCCGATTACGTTTCTGCTGATTGGCCGTGTCGGGTGGTGGAGGGTTACGACACATAAAATTACGCGATCTAAACCCAAAAACGTTTATTATGAATAATATTGGCCGCGAAAGGCCTACGTGTTAAACTATTCTCATTTTAGTTTTCAGCTTCTCGTGAATATTTTACTGCATGTAAAAATAAATCCCTTTGTATCCCTTTTTTCACCTTAAGTAGGTCGTTATTTCTAACATGGCATTTACTGGGATTTTAAAATGTTTTGTTGTGCCCCTTGGTTAAATAAAACAATTTAGTTAAATGTATTTTATCGTGGCATAAAGCAGTGGCAGTTTATCAGCACTGCTCTATGAACCCAGTGACCTGCTTTTGGTTCCAGGCCCCAGCTAACGTCAGTGATATCTGAATCAGTCCTAGCTCCCTCCCATCCCCTTCATCAGTTCACATTAACCAGTGTAGTAAAGTGTGGTCAAACAACTCCCAGTCCAACAGTGGATTGGCACAGGGCTGATAGTTATAATTATTAATTTAAAATATATTCGTGAAATTAATGTTTTGCTGATATAGGGCAATGTACTCATGTGCTTTTTTTCGGCAGAGGTTTGAAAAGTTCTGCCGGCACTTGCTGAGCAGTATGGAGGAGGATAACGACTCCAAGGTATGCGAGACATTACAGTGCACCTATATTAAGACTGATGCTTGTAAGCTCCATGATAAATGTAAATGGGCATCGTCTTCAATCTCCAAGTGTGAATTAAGCTTCGAGTGTGATAAATCGTGCACAGTCATCAACCTGAGCCCGCTCGAGGTGGATACTGAAATGGATCTGTCTGCATTTCACATCGCTGCCTGGTGTGCAAGTAACAGTTTGTTCCTAGGTGTGGTATGTATCCCTGGCACTCTCTAAAGACTACATGCTACGTTGGATCAAACAGCTCAAGGACGTGCTTTCGATCTGCTGCAGTTACTTAAAGAAACTTAAGGTACTGCAACGTTACAAAGAGTGACACTTTTGATAAATAAGCTAAAATTACACAAACTGTTTAAGGTGCACTTTTGTCAAGGGAGAAAACCTGGTGTTTAAGGGGCAATGATTTTAATTAATGTGGGAAACTGTTTTCTTTCCCTTCAGCCGGAAAGTATCTTGGACACAAAACAGATCACGCTGTTTCTCACGGTCCTGGTGACTTTCACTGATGCTGGGGGCTGGAGAATGGTGCGGGTCAAAGGTGAGAGGTCAGGACATCTCAGTGGGAATTACACGCTTGGAAGCAGCTCCTAAAATTAGGAGGGGAGAAGATTTTTGTGTAGGAAGCAACTAGTAAAATTAAACAAACAAAATACTTACAATACACCGGAGTTTATTATCATGGTTGTTAATCAGATTTGTTTGATATTCAGGAACATGGTTAGTTCACCTTTGGAAGATAACAATTCATCACGTAACAATTCATCAATGAAATGGTTTGGAATCTTCAAAGTGTCTTATCATGCCTGCTCGAACAAAGAGATGTGTTTTTTTACTTATGTAAATGTTATGCATTTTGTTTCATTTAGATTATTATGAGAACAAACCAAAGAAACATAAACAATACAATGTGTTACCTACTTGATTCTGTGTACTCAAGTGAGATTGAAACACCGAGCCATGTGTTGCAGGTGACACTTTTAAGATCAGCATGAATCTCATCTGTGCAAATGTTATGGGACATTTGAACCAGAAAGGACTCTACCCCGGCTTACAGGTGCCCATGTCCACTGACTTATTAGCCGACGTTACTTCGTACATATGTATAGACGCAAACACATATAGCTATTGACTATCTTAGCTTAGTCCTTTGAATAGGTTGCTTAATGTGTCACTAAATCATCAGGCAACCCATGTCTGCTTCTCATCGAATTGTGTCATCAGTCAAAACTCTTTCCACAACACCTACATATTATATATCCTTCTGCACTGTTTGGTTCCAACTGGTCAGCATTCATCCTATATCGATATTATGGGTGTAACAATATTCACCATATCGCTGTGATTCAGTGATTTGTCTCAATGCAGGGTTGTGATTCGATTCAGGATTATTGTTTTTTTACATTGTGGTGCACCACCCAACAATCCAGTTTCCATCCATGCAAGCGATCAATTAATTAAAAACATTACAAACAGCTGTTTTCAAGTTGCTAATAATGTTATAGTTGAAGCTTCAGGAGGTAACAGTCTCCCACTTGTTCTCAGATACTAATGACCAACGGACTGGCAAGGGTTGTACCAACTTTGAACAAAGCTACACTGACAGCTGTATTCACAGTTGCACTACGGTAAGTCTTACTGATTTCTATTGCATTTTTGACGATAAACATGTAATAAAACCTTGACTTTTGAATGATACTAACGCACACATGTAATTTGTTTACAGGCCTGTGGTCGCAGCCAAGTTTTCGGAAAACTTGCTAAGATCATTCACATTACACGTGCTCTCCGTTCCGGCGTTAGTGCTGCACCTGTCCAATATTGCCCCCGAGGTGAGCCAAGTGAAACACTTTCTCTGCAGTTCACCTCACAAATAGCCCCAGCTAACAGTACAACTGTGGTAGCTCAATAGCAGTGCTTTAGTTTGAACTTTGTTTTTCCACAGTGCTTAAACATGATGTCAGGACACGACTTGTTTAGGAAAGTCTTGACATTCCTGAGGCAGAAGGATTATCAAGAGGATATCTGCATTTGCCTTGAAGGCACCATGTCCCTCTGCCTGCTCGGTAAGTTGTTGAAAATGTGTTGCTATGTAAGAAAATTTTGAAATAATGTCATCCAAATGATTTAGAATCAGTGCACACTCTTGAGTTTATTGTCTAAAGCAGTGGTTCGTAACCTTTACCGCAGCCTTGCACCCCTTTGGCCCCCAGGGGGTGCGTACACCCCAGGTTAAGAACTACTGGTCTCGAGTAAGGCTGTGTGCATTATACACAGTATGGTGATGTCATGTCATGTGCAGGGCATGATGGGAGAACTGAGCCTTTGGTCACGTTCGCACCTCTTGCTGAATAGAGAGCACAGTTTGCCTGTAGTTCGCCTATTTGTTTCCACCCTGCAAACACTTCCGCCCAATGAATTTCTCATCGTTTACAGAAGGTGTTAGAATTGGTTTAAGTTGCACTTATTTATATTATTACCGACAATGAACGTAAACTGAATCTGACTTTACCTGCACTGGCAGTAGTATGACACTGGTGCTAACCTTTATTTGTGTTTATGCAGGAAATTTAATCATGCTGGCATTGTTAAATGAGAGCTTACTTGAAGAGGAGACAGAGGCATTTAGTAGCCTTGTGACTTCAGTGCTGACCTACTGCCAGAAATATGTTCTGCAGAAGAAGTCCAATCTCACTCACTGGCACCCTGTACTTGGCTGGTTCGCACAGAGCATGGACTATGGGTCAGTCAACACCTACCACCAACTTTGTTTCGTTCCAAACCGCAAGCAGACTGCCTTGGGACACATTACCTTTAAAGAGCATCCTGCAATGTTATAAAATATCTTGTTGGCTCGTATAACAATACAGCCCTCTGGGCACTACTGTATGAAGACCCCATGCCTCCTTTAAATGAAAATCTGTGCCAGTCATTCAGTCATTCAGTCATTCATGCAAGATTACCAAGTTAGTACTCATAATAATTCATCGACACTGTCAGTACACGCATGGAGAAAATTGGGCCTCTCCACATGTCTATCATAAGGGTTGATTGATTATACTTCACGCTGGTTAGTGTGGGTTGATGAAACGGAGCGACCTAGGTCTGGTTCAGATTTCCCTTGCCACTGATATTATCCCTAGCTGGGAATCAAACTCGGGTTACGTTGTTTACAGTGTAGTGCGCTAACCACTGTACCACTGCTCCCCAATGTATGGATATCATAAATTCTGTAATATGCTATAGATTGTACATTGTTGACATAATTTTTGTTTAACTTATGCAAGTTAGGAAATTATTATTGCAAGATTTTTTTTTACTTAGACTTAACTTTCACAGTACTAGACGTTTCACTGCTGAAGAAAGCATACTACTTTCAGCGAGGTTTGAAAGAGCCAGTTATAAAATAAATAAATCATTCTCTTGTTAAATTGCACAAACAATTGATGAGTACGCAGCAACCCATCGCCTGGTGATGCTGTTGTTGTGCCGAGCAGGCTGAACGAGGCCATGCCCGCTGTGACGAAGCAGCTGCAGTCACTGTGGGGCATTCGCATGATCCGGGTGCTCTTCCGGGACGTGCTCACGCGCAAGCTGGCAGAGGGACAGGAGCCGGCTCTGGCAGCTGCCCCACCTACTGCCGCCGTCTCAAACGACAAGCCCGTGAAAAGTAGAGAATTCCACCGTCCACACGTACAAAACTTGAAACATTGCTGACTGCAGCCATTGTAATTTCAAAACATAAACGTGCACGTGTGCAGCCCGTTTTTATCAGTCTACTGCTGGATGAGGATCTCCCCATGCCTTGTGCGCCATGAGAGATATTTGACCATGCTTCACTGGTCAGTGCGGGTTAACAAAGGTGGTGGGGAGGGCATAACAACAATGGATTTTTCGGCGCTGTCCTCTGCTGCTGTGTTTTTACACATGATCAACCCATCCAAGCAATATTCATATTCAACCCTGATTAGCTTCTGAGATCTGACGAGATGGGACACATTTTACCTGATTTGGTCAGCACAAAATTGGTACAAATTCTAACCAAATGGATTCTGATTGTTTTCAGCAGTTGCCAAAAATTTGTGTTTTATAGTATTGGCAGAAGTTTTACGAATTTGGTAATTGACAGGAAACAATTTTCTGTGCAGAAATTATCTTGGCAAGAAATGGATACTGGTTTTGGTAAGCATATATTAGGATTTAGGTAATTTCACAAAAAAAAATAATGCTTGTGTATTAGTGTGAAACAATGTTTTGCCCATTTTCATGGAAAAAACCCTTACCTTAAACATTTAAGTTGTGTTATATAATGCATGGGGAGCATTCTTTGAATTTTCCTGAGATTAATTTTCTTTTGCTCATTGGAAAAGTTAGCATTATGAGCACAATATACATACAATTGCTCATGGCATAGAATCTATAGTGTGATAAAGTTCTCGTAGCAAATTGAGGCCACGTCACCTTACCGGCGAAGACACTCGTGCACAGCGGCGATTCTCGAATGCAACCCACGCGCCCTGCATTGTTCTAACCATGACCGTTTCCCTGGGCCGTCTCTGCAGACATGTTCCGAAAGGCGTTCCGGCGCTCTGCAGCCGTCCGCAGCATCCTGCGACCAGTGGGCGGCAAACGCGTGGATTTGCCCGAGGTGCAGAGGGTGTGCGGCGTGTGTGTGCTGTACCAGACGGCGCTCACCACGCTCACGCAGATCCGCCTCCAGATCCTCACCGGTACGACGGTGAAGCTCTCCTGCCATCACGTGCGGTGGCATATTTGACGATTATCGGTAGAGTGTGAGAGGCAGTGCCAACAATTGAGAGTAAAGGCACTAGCATGCAAATAAATGTGCATGCGTGTGCTTTTAATGTGTTCAACAGATGGGTAAGAAAACAAGTTAACTTGTACAGGTTTAACATTTAATTCTTAGGATTATCTTCATATGGTCGTTTTATTACGCTTTCCAACAACCGTAGAAGCCATTAATGCATTTGCGTTGTCCTTGCCCCCGGCGTCCCTAGCCCCCTTGCTGTGTCTCGACCCGCGGACGTACCACTTCCTTTACACTGAGTGCAAAAGTGCCCTTTATTGCTAATTAAATACTTTCGAGGACAAACATATGGTCAGCATGATGAAGTATGGTTAAATGCATGGTGTTTTTCCTATTTGTGTTATATATGTAGAGATGTTACTTGCTTAATACAAAATCCTGTAAATACATGATTTGTGCATTCCTGGACAAAATAACTATTGCAACCACACTGCTACCAAATGCCTTATTTTTGACTAGGTGAAGTTGATGTGTATTGTAAATTGATATGTTATGTAGGCTGAATTAAGCCACATTTATATGCTGAAATTGTATTGTGCAGGTCTGACGTATCTTGACGATCTCCTGCCCAAGCTGTGGGCCTTCATCTGTGAGCTAGGACCTCAAGGTGGCCTCGCTCTCTTTCTGGAGTGCCTGAGCAGCGACACGGAGGACTCACGCTGCTTGCTCGCTATGCTCACGCTTTTCTGCGACTGCTCTCGACACCTGATCACGTGCGTGTCTGCCCGTGTTGCTTATTACACTGCAATGCAGAGGAGATTTAATACAATAGCCCTTGTTCACAATGATGGCCTGTAATGCGGCACGTTGGGCTAGAGAGTGACATGGGAACAACATGTTTAATCTGTCCCCATCTCGTCCCATCAGAATTCTTCCCAATTTATTCACTCCAATGAGCTTCACAACAAATGTATTCCTATCTGTTCCTGTCAGAAACTTTCTAATCTCATCCCACTTCTTGACCTTGACGAAAAATGTATTCTCTCAACCCATCTCACCCTTTAGTCTTGTCAGCGTGTACGCTTAGATAATTTTTATACAGGCACCAGCAGAGCGCAGTTTACTTAAATCTGAAATGTAACATTGTGATGAAGATGTAACCAAACGTTAAGGGACAGTGTTGTAAAACTGTAAATCAAGACCTCACAATATTCGTCTTTAACAAAGCATTGCATGAAAATGATAGGCCGATGATTCAGTCAGTAGCCCTCATTCAGAGCACAGAGAGTGGGGGCAGCCAGATGTGATGTAGTTGGGTATCACACTTTAACGGAGAGCGCTGAGAAAACTGTAAAATGAAAAGTCAATTAATGAATCATCGTATTGTATTCGTATTCAAGTTTATTGTTGAGTACACCTCATGAGTATATGTTCATTTGTCAACTTTAATGAACATGTCTCGGCTCCACAGTGTTGTATGTAATCTTCTTGAACTTAGGTCTTTCATCCCCCCTACCCATGGTCTCTCCTCTCTGATGACGCATCCTTGCACAAAACATCAGCCTATCATGATTATGTTATAAGGCAATGTTGTTCATCAATAATCATTATTTATCACTTATTAAATAATAATCATAATTTCCTTTACCAAGCACTTTCTGCGGGATCAATTACTATCCTATCTCCTCCCCTGGGTTCAATTCCCATCACATGTCATGAGTCTTGTTAATTACGAATTCCACAGAGCCAATGGGAGTCCCTTTATAGTGTCCCTCTGCTTTTGGAACAGGGGTTGGTTGGGAGAGCAAATTAATTGTTTTGAAATGCAAAAACGGGTGCGTTATAAGTTCGCCAGGAGATGGCGGTATCGTAAATTAATTGTGAGCCCATATAAGCTGAACTGAGTTTCAGTTTTCAGTTTCATTTATTAGGTATAGCCCTGTGAGCCATGCGGCTCTTGACTCGGGTGCAACCGCAACAAACAAAATCATGAACAAAGAACATCTTAAAGTGACTACGCTCAACAGAAAAATCCAGGAAAAAACAGTAAAATCTTCCAGAAAAAAGCACCGTATATCAACGCTGCGTGCAACCAGCCTTATGTGTAAAGGCTTTTTATGGGTGCAGGGCTACTTGGGGGGTTGCAGAGAACAATGCAGCTAAATACACTTTTGTATTGTACTTATATTCTCCCACATCTATGCTCTCCATCTTCAGGAATGAAAACTCATCAGCATGATGAAGTATGGTCAAATAACCCATGACTCACATGATGTGGGGATGCCCTCTTCCAGTAGTGGATTGACAATAGATGTACATGTACACATGCATGTTTTTGTTGTTATTTTTTCAATAGAATATTGGATGACATTGAGCTGTACGAAGAGCAGGTCTCCTTCAAGCTGGAGGAGCTGGTTACCATTTCTTCCTTCCTCAATACCTTTGTTTTCAAGATGATCTGGGATGGCATTCTAGGTGAGGTACCCCCTGGCTTAAACATTTATTACTCAGAAATATGAGTTTATGACCTGCGTTACTCAGTGGAGACTCATTTGTAGACATTTGTTTCAAAGTCCAGCACTGCACAAATTAAACTGCTGCCCCTTGCAATACAGTCTTTAAAATATTGCTCTGCCATAATCTTTCAAACTGATTGTATTATTGTGATTTGGGTTGCCAGGTCAGCAAAAGATATGTTGCGCTTAGCTCTATGGCAGGGCTCTTCCACAGGTGGTCCATGCGTGAATTGTGGCGCACAAAAGTTATTGGAGTGGCCTTACGCTCGCCAAGACAAAGAGAACGATTTTGAGTTGAGTGATAAACAACAGATGGAGATGCAAGTGCTGTAGATAGTAGAGATGAGTGGGATGAAAGTAAAAACAAAATTAGAGAAACTGGCGACGATCGATGTGTCCGGAATATGTGTGGTGGATCTCCGGTTGTGTGGTGAATGCTGTGGATGTGCGGTGAATGCTGTGGTTGTGTGGTGGCTGTGTGCGCACCACAGAGAGCGAGAAGACCGACCGCTCGCAGCTGTTCGCCTCGGTGCACAGCTGGCTCATGACGCTGTACGAGCGAGACTGCAGGAGGAGGTTTGCGCCCGAGGACCACTGGCTTAAAAAGTACGATCACACGTGCAACACGATGCAGAGCACTGCTCAATGCTCTAGCATCATTGGTCTGGGCTTCGGTGCAAAGAATGAAAGGGGGGCCTATGTCCAACTGCTGCCCCACTCTTCATAGCCCAACACTGGGCCCCTCTGGCCCGTGGGCTCCTGTGCAGTTGCACTGCATGCACACACACTTGATAACTACATCATTGACACTGCCAAACTCTCAGCACCAGCATATCCACATGACTATGGAAAATAAAATTTTTTAAATCACAATTTTTTTACATTCATGTGCAACCATCTTTAATTAAAAAAGCAATGAACTCTTATTGAGACAATCTTTAGAATAGGTTTTCTCCTTTTTTCTGGCAACATAACAGGTGTTAAGATATTAAAACACCAAAATGAAACCTTTTACAATGAATCATGTCTGCATTAACCACAATACTTGTGGTCAGAATACAAGCAAAAAACGTACTCTGATAATATATACATTGTCTTTGAAACTGATTTGTCCACACCAGAGACAGCTTTCTTTTGAGCCTAGTCTCAAAACGGTGTTACACCAGAGGACGCCAAAAGGCGTACAGCCCAAAGACAATGCACTATCAGAGTAATGAGGGCTCGGGGTGAGCAACTACATCATGAGACAATCTTATTTTATTTTCGCTTTCATCCAAACTTGCTTGGCAACACATGTTTATGCCAGGAGTGTTTCTTTAACATGTACCTACTGTATTGAGTGGCCAATGCAGTAGCCGGTGGTTATACTAGGTGCTGCTTTATAAAGATATGAGTTCAGATCAGCACAAGAGTCAAAGGTGGAATTCAAGAGTGGGTTCCTTTTGCTCTCTTACTGCCCACCCCACTGCCCCTATTTTCAGTTTCACCTATAATATACCCCTGCATTGTGTGAGCATGCTTAACCGCTGACAGATGGCTGTGTAATCTTCCTCTTGAAACGGCAGGGACCTGAAGGCAAATGTCCTCTTCTCTGAGCTCGAGAAAGGAAAGAAGAGAGCCAAACTGCTTCTCCAGCACATCCCACATGTTCTTCCACACAAGGATGTGAGGATACATTGATCATTCTTTTCCATTTGTATTACTTTTTGCAGAAATAACAATTTACAATGCTCATTGTATGTATGTATGTTGAACTTATTTTGTACCGTATATAGCCAACCGTGCTAATCAGAGATGCGGGGGAAGGACAACAAACTAAACACAAAATGCAGTTCTAAAGAAATGAGTTTTCAATCTAGATTTTAATTTGCATAGCTCCAGTGGCTTCCTAATATCAGAGGGAAAAGTGTTCCAGACAGCTGCAGAAGTGTGCATTTGAAAGCGCTAGTCAAAAGCCACTCCGAGAGTGACCAGAGTTTGCGTGATGGTTTATGCTCCTTTTTTTCTTCTTGGTTCTTTCGGTAAAGTCACGTAGAAGGGAAATAATAAAATAATAAAAATAAAACATAATAAAATAATTCTCACGAAGTTTCGGCCACAACGCAAGCAGCCGTCCTCAGGTGAAGAACAGGTCTGTCGGGGAGACAGCGTCTGAATGTTTATGCTCCTTGACAAGATCAGCAAGGTATTGTGGTTCATTTGTGGCAAGCACTTTGTGTGTAACGAGTGCGACCTTATAATGTATTTGCTTGGCAATCGGAAGCCAATGCAGCTCGGCGAACACTGCACGGACACTTCTGTTAACTGTAGGCAGGACTCGGAACGGGTTGGCAGGTGCTAAGCGTAGTGTGCTAATCACTATACCACCGCTCCCCTCACTATATGTATAGTGCATTAAAATAAGCTCAAGTAGTGCTCCATGTGTACTGAATGCAAGAGGAAATGACACGCACGTATGTGTCCACAGCGAGTTGTGCTCTTCCGGAGCATGGTGGCCAAGGAGAAGTCCAGCCTGGTGACAGGCAATCAGATCGTGTCCCTAATGGATTTGAACCACGGTGCGCCAATCACGCACATCACCGTTCGCCGCTCACGAATGCTGGAGGTATGAGGCGCCGGGATTGGCCAAGAGTCTGCTCTCCTTGATTGGTTACCACACGAGCTGGTGGTGCCATGGCTCTGTGGGAAATAGCTCCTTGACGACTATTGCCACCGTAATCTGGAACTCCCTCCACCTGGTAATACATGCTACCGACTGCCTGTCCCTATTCAAATCCAGGTTTCAGTTAGACACGATAAATCCAAATCATTTTTTTCTTTTCACTGTCAGAATAATAATAATGTTTAGTTTCATATTTTGGCGTCCATGCTACTTGCATCTCAGAATCACTAATGAAACACAGACAAGCGGGAATATAGCCAGGTGGTGAGCCGGCACCACCAATTGCACAAGATCTGCGGTCCCCTATAGATAAAACATTTTCAGCCAATTAATGAGTCTTTATGCACGTGGGAAGAAACCAGAGCACCCAGAGAAGCCCATTGGGTATGACTCTCTTTTGCATATGATTCTTCTATAAAAAAAGATAATCTAAAAAACAGTGTATGACTATACTCTTAGGTTTTTTCGGTAAAGTCACGTAGGTAAAAAATGAAAAAATAAATTGAAATTAATAAAAGTAAAATAAAAATCAACACGTTTTGGAGGCAACACAAGCTTCCGTCTTCAGGTGGAACCGTCACAGCACGCTTGTTGTATCAAGTAAATGAGTATGACTGTACATATACTATATTAATATTAATGTTACGCCTCCTTTTTCCCTGATGATGCATGTCCCACTATTTTATACAGGATGTTGTTAGGTATTGTATGAATCCAAACCATATTGTGGTTGTGTGAGAAAATGTATCAAGCGCCTTGAGACATTAGTGGAAGGCGCCTTACAAATAAAAGTAAAATTTCGATTTAAAGCTTTCGTGACTGCAGGGATTCATCTTCTTGGTTCTTTCGGTAAAGTCACGTAGAATGGAAATAATAAAATAATAAAAATAAAACATAAAAAATAATTTTATTATGTTTTATTTATTTTTATTATTTTATTATTTCCATTTTACGTGACTTTACCGATACATTATTTTGTTATGTTTTATTTTTATTATTTTATTATTTCCATTCTATGTGACTTTACCGAAATAACCAAGAAAATAAAAGTAAATTATTGTTATTAACTGTCACTTTGCATGTACCTGCAGGATGGCTACGAACAGCTCAGCCGGTTGCCCCCAAACTCGCTGAAAGGGACTATCCGGGTGAAGTTCATTAACGACCTTGGCATGGATGAGGCCGGCATTGATCAGGATGGTGTCTTTAAAGAATTCCTGGAGGAGATAATCAAGAAGGTGTTTGACCCTGAACTCAACCTCTTCAAGGTGAGACCAGATTCAGACAGACAAAATGAGGAGCTTGTAATGCTGTTTATATAGTTTTTTTTTTTGTTATACAAATATATAAAGTAATATGAAAGAAAGGTAAAAAAACACCAGTTAAACCATCAAAAATCACAAAATGCACAATTCACTGCTACAGTAGTTAGCATACTAAAGTTGGACTGTGGCCGTAGTGAACAGTAAGTCAGCATTGCTTTGTGTGCTGTTCACGTTTTAAGCTTGGGGAGTGCGAACTTAATTTTCTTACAAACTTTTGTACATTTTTAGGAGTCCAGAAATAGCTATTGTATGCAGTCGGGGTATATTCGTCCATGTTATATTAAGAACACACTGCACATTGTCTGGGGTCATCCCGGTGATTTGGGTCCAATTACAAATAATGAAACTTGACCTAATCTCTTCGCATTGCACGTGGAATACTATGACGTCTAAAAACTACCGCCTGCTCCGTGTCTCCAGATCACTATTGGGGATGAGCGTCTCTACCCCTCGCCCACATCCTATGTCCATGAGAACCACCTCCAACTCATGGAGTTTGTCGGCAAAATGCTGGGAAAGGCCGTCTATGAGGTTTGCCTGCAGGATACAAAAGTCACTTGTGACACATTGTCCATATAGTGCGAGATGAAATTATTGTTAAGAAATATTGTCATTGCAAAAATACCCACTTCACAGACTCCTTGCAGAGTGGTGTGAACGATGGTTTTGGCTTAAGGATTTGACTTCCAATTTCATATCAATTTGTGACTAAGGTTTTCCTTGCAATATCTTTAGTCTGAATGGGCTGGATTAAAGACTATTTCCTACTACTACTTATAAGGTTAGATTTTATTTGAGCTCCAAGTTGTATCCATTATTAATAAACACTCATGTGTGCAAACTGCACTGTGATTTAAAAATAATCAAATGAATTACCAATCACTGTGACACTCACACATTTCCGAGCTACGAACTTCAACATCAACTCGGTGGTAGCATTCGGTTCGAACATAGCGTAATAAAGAATTACATTTTGTTACAATGGTCGTGCATCTGATTGACTCACCATTAATGTGTACCTGTTGTGCAGGGCATTGTAGTGGACGTACCGTTTGCGCCGTTCTTCCTGAGTCAGGTGCGCGGAGTGCACACATCCATGCCCTACAGCTCCATCGACGAGCTGCCCTCCCTTGATGCCGAGTTCTACAAGAACCTCACCTCCATCAAGGTAGCATTTGACAGGCCCTAATTTACTGCCACATCTTGCCACCACTGACATTTATACTTCCTGAAAGCAGGATTCCAAGATTGGTCATGGTTGGGTTGAAAAGGGAGTGATTCATGATATTTTTTTACCAGCATGGGATTATAACTGCGGTTTGTAATATCACAGTGCTTCGTGGATGAGTGTGATCCATGTGGAAAAACTTAAAAAGAATGAAATCTTGATTTTCCTTTTCTCACTATTTCACATGAAGAAACACGGAACCAGACATCTGAAAGAGGACCTGTACAACATGTGGAGGCGAATTAAATATCTTTTTTAAGGACAGAATTGTACTTGTATCATGTAAATGAAGTGCAGTAAATTACTGTTGTGTTATGCATGGTATCAGTAGAAGTAATCGATGCTTAAAATGTTCTCCGTTGCAGAGGTATGATGGAGATGTGAGCGAGATGGGGCTGACGTTTTCGTACGAAGAGGATATCATGGGAAAAGTAATAATTGATTTTCAAGTTTCATTCATTAAATCACCCAGTGGAGGAGCCGTTTATGTATTTGAAACACCTTCGTGATTTTAGTTAAATTATATATTACAAATTGATTCTTTGGTTAATTTTTAAATGGGTTAATCGTTTATTGTATTGGTGTCCAATGTGGTTATGCAGCTAACATATTCAGGAGTCTACGTATATTCACCAGTGTATTTTTTCTTTCTGCCCAGCTTGTGTGCTATGAACTTTGCCCTGGTGGAAAGACAACCCTTGTAACAAACGAAAACAAGTATGTTTGAACTTTCATTACACCCCTTTCCATACAAGTATCATTTTCTATTAGTCTTGCAAGCTTTATTATCTTTGCTGATTGAAAACCCCTTTGTGTTTAGAGAATACACTTTTGTGTAATCACCATGTCCTTGTGACGACTTAGCAATGTCTGGGTGGTCAGTAGCAATGTTCCGATAGAATTTCGAGGAATTTGGTTTTCTGGGAGGATTATTTGTTTCCCTGGTGTGAACCGGGTACTGACAGGTGGCAAGACGTGACCGCTGATCCATCGCCAAAATCGGCATCACACCGGTTCCTTATCGCGGATCCTAAAGTCTGTCCACCTAGCCCCAACTTGACATGCTGTCAGTGGCCCTTGCTGAACAGGTTACGGACAGGGCAAGGTCTCTGTGCGGCCAGCCTCCACCGTTGGGGTCTTGATGATAATTAATGCACACTGCAGCTTTGGTACTATATACAGAACTAGCCTTTTGCCCGTCCAAGGACGGGTGTATTTCAGTAAATTCGAAACTTGCAAGCGAAAAGCAGATGGCGACGTGATATTCATTGCATCAATTTGGGTGCAATTTGTAAGGCCGCAGTGACACAGACTTATGTCATTTAAAGGTTATAATTCCTTGTTCATCATGATGTACTTTTTACTTCTATGTCTCAATAGCGTTACAGAGATCGCGTGATGTGAGGGTTCTGCCTTTGTAGTGAGGGTTGTAAGTTGACGCCGAGAAAGGGAGGGGGAGCAGGCTTCTCGCCCCGTCATTGTGGAGTGACGTCACCCGCTAATTAATATTAATGGCGGGGGATGTTCATTTGGAAGACGTCACCTCTTCATGATTATTAATGTGGGGGGCTGGCTGTTCGATGTGGAGTGACGTCACCTGCTCATGATTATTAATGAGGGTGGGGGGGGGGTGCTACATGTGGAGTGACGTCACCCGCTCATGTTATTAATGAGGGGGGAGGGTCCATGTGGAGGACGTCACCTGTTCATGAGTATTAATGAGGGGGGCTGGCTAACCTGGAGTGACGTCACGAACAGGACACACAGACATTCTTGGCTCATTATAGTAGTAAATGTCGCGTTTTATTGATGACTGTTCACTAAATTCAGCGGAGGTTTACGAGACCTGCACATTGCCACCGAGGGTGCTATCGCATGGCTCGGTGATTTCACACACGCTGAATGAATGCATTATTACAAATTATTTAGTGACGTTGAATTGGCAGTGGTGCAAACGCATAATGAACAAGAAACATATCAATAATACTGTGGCCTTAACATTAAAAAAATATATATTAGGTGACATTTCTCACAATGGCCCTTCATGGTACATAAATGTTATTATAACCCTTTCCCATTCCGATGACAGAATCGATTCTGATAGATTCTGTCATTGGAACGGAATTGGAAGTCAAAGGCCGTGTGGGAGGGCATGTGGGGCGCAGTTTGGTGCCAGATATCATAGAGTGTGGTCGTGTCGCTACAGTTCTCTGTGGTGAGTACAGCACAATGTTTTTATAAAATTAACGTTTACCGCTTTTCACGTTCGGCGATTCAGTGGTGAACCAGGACCCACCCTGCAACTTCCAGATGTCTCGGAACGGGAAAGGGTTATTGTGCTATATATGTGCTATTCAAAGGGCCATTGCCCAAAACGCCGCCGAAAATATATTTTTCTTTCACGGCAATGTCATCGACGAATGTTGGGTTTTCTTTGTACACACTTAACTGCATTCTCAATCAAATGTAAAAATGGTTCCTATCACAATTACTAAATGTATAAACACTTTTTTTGCTAAACAGTGTGTCTTCTATATGTCATCACACAATTTTCAGTAGCATCCAGAACACATGCTTCTATAACTGCAGCATTTTTAACAGCATCTCCAGTACTTCAAATGAGACTATCTACAGTACCTCCGAGCTGGGCTTGGAGGGAGCCTAGTGCAGTCGGTTAATCCTATTAATCAAATGCTTTGGAGATAAGGGTTGGTTGAATTGCACATTTCTGAAACCTTTTGAGGGTGCTATCCCCTTGCGTGTTTGTTTGTTTTCTCCAGATATTCCAGCTCCCTCCCACATGCAAAACGCTGCCTTAAAATGGAATTGGCCAATTCTCCCAAACATAGGACCTTAATTGAGTCTTTCCTGAATTAACAAATGACAATATAAATAACGTAAATTCTTCGTAATATAGTGTCATGATAAATTGCAGAAAGGACCGCACCATGAAGCACAAACTTGTTTTTACACCCATTCTAGATTTTAAGTTTTCATGACTGCAAGGATCCATACTCTTGGTTCTTTCGGTAAAGTCACGTAGGTAAAGAAAATCATAAATGAAAATAAAATAAAAGATAAAAATAAATAAAATTAAATCACGACGTTTCGATTACAACACAAGCAATCATCATCAGGTGTGAACACCACGGCAATAAAATGCATACTAAAGTTTACGTCGTGATTTAATTTTATTTATTTTTATCTTTTATTTTATTTCTTATTTTCTTTACCTACGTGACTTTACCGAAAGAACCAAGAGTTTGTTTTTACACCTTCACAGTGTGCTACAATATTTGAGTAAATTTAACGTTTTGAAAACTTGAGAGTTGTATTATCACCTTGCCTTTAGGATCAGCTACATCCACATGCTGGCTCATCACCGCATGTACGTGAAGATCAAGAAGCAGACAGGGGCGTTCATTCACGGATTCAAGTCCCTCATCAGCCCAGAGTGGATGGGCATGTTTTCCACACCCGAGATGCAGCGTCTCATCGCCGGTGACACGGGCGAGATCGACTTTGAGGACCTAAGGTGCCTAAACACACAGACGCCATCGCGTGTGGCGCATTCTCGCTCGTCAGATTCCAATTCTGCACAAGTCAAGTTTTTTTGTGTGAATGTATCAATACTAAGCATGTCACAAGTCACATCTACTCTGCCATGGTTTATCACTTTTCATGATTTGAGGTCATGGTTTGATTAGGTTATCAATTATTTAGAATCTTGTTTGTGCCATCTCGTTTACATTCGTTCCATCAGTCTATAGGTATAATTTGCATGTAATTTGTATAAAATGTACATAAATTGCAAATAATCAGATAAACAATTAAATGCATGTATCATTCGTTTATCAATATTCATCTAGGCATGTCAATATTTTTTTAAATACTCATTTACTGGACTGAACGGAGGCATCATTTTCAGCCTTGCTCAGGAGTACAGTTTACATATATCCACCAGTACAGGTCTGACGGTTGTATGGCTACCCTGCAACTAATCTTATACACGAGTTATAGTAAGTAAGTCTCAACATTTGTTATCGCGCACTCTTATGAGTCCAGTCCATCAAGAATGCGTGATAATCTTTTAGATCACTCGGGCAAGTACATTGTCAGTATAATGCAAATTGAGGCAGATTTGACAGGAGAGTGAAAAGTACCACAGAACCAACATTTACTTCACACAAACACACTTTATATTTGTGCAGCGCCTCTCTATGCACACGTGTTTATGCTCATTGCGATAATTGTTGCTGTTTTGTTTGGTCCAGGAAACACACAGTCTATTATGGGGGCTTCCATAACAACCACCGTGTGATCATATGGCTGTGGGACATTCTCACTAAAGAGTTCACAGCCCAGGAGAGAGCAATGTTTCTCAAGGTCAGTATCGTCGCCCTACACAAGTATCCTGCATAGCTGTATCCACTCTCTCATTAGCAGTTGGCATTCTCCTCTGCCCTTCAATTCCCTTCTCGTATCCCTCGGTGTCGTGCCAGATGAACCAAATATAGCCAGCACTTATTTAGGCTTGTCATAACTATAATTTTGCCTCTCATGTTTTATATTCTCTTGATGAGCTAACAGTGAAAAGTAGTTGGACTAATAAAAAGAATGAATAAATCTTTGCTTTTTGTATTTGTATATATCTATTAAATTAAAGTTAAGTATTGATTTAAAGCTTTCGTGACTGCAGGCATTCATATTCTTGGTTCTTTCGGTAAAGTCACGTAGTAAGGAAACAATAAAATGATAAAAATCTAAAACAATAAAATTCTCACGAAGTTTCTTGCTCTGTTTTTCACACCTGATGATGATTGCTTGTGTTGCAGTCGAAACGTTGTGAGAATTTTATTGTTTTATATTTTTATTGCTTCATTCTTTCCCTTCTACGCGACTTTACCGAAAGAACCGAGAATATGAAGTTAAGCGATTTAAAATACATTGTAATCTGTATTATCCTCTACAGTTTGTGACCAGCTGTTCCAGGCCTCCGTTATTGGGGTTTGCACATCTGAAGCCATCTTTCTCCATCAGATGTGTGGAGGTCGCTGATGACCAGGTGAGAGAAGGATGCATTTCGATTTAAAGCTTTCGTGACTGCAGGGATTCATCTTCTTGGTTCTTTCGATAAAGTCACGTAGAAGGGAAATGATAAAATAATAAAAATAAAACATCATAAAAAATTCTCACGACGTTTCGGCCACAACACAAGCAGCCGTCCTCAGGTGAAGAAACAGAGCTGTCGGAAAGACAGCTCTGTTTCTTCATTATTTCCCTTCTACGTGACTTTACCGAAAGAACCAAGAAGAAGGGTGCATTTCACAAAGCTTTTACACCTGCAGAGGGAGCGTTCTGCACTCCCTCCATATGCTCACAGAGCCAACCCTATATTTAGTTGTTGTCTCTGAATAAATGTCCCTTATGCTAACGGGCATTACGTGAAATGTTATGATGGAAAATGCCGCTATTCTGGGGTTATCATTGAGTCGCCATTTATAATCTGCTAGGCCTCCTCAAGTTACGGCCTGCGTTGCGATGATATTTGCTAGCATTTTAAGGTGGTAGCTAGTTTAGCAATGTCTATTTGTAAAATGTATTCTGATTACTGTGCTACATTGTGGATAGGGGCCAATATAGCAAATCCATTGTTGAACTGTACCATTATTCTCACTCGTCTATGGTCCCCATCTTCACCAACCCACACTGACCAGTGTAGTAAAATCTGGTTAAATATCCCCCATGATCCATATGGTGTGGGAAGACCCTCACTTATCCAGCAGTGTAGTGACAAACTGGCTGTTAATGTACTACACATGTACGCTTAAATTACTGCACGTTAGTTTTGCTAATTATTAAACCCACAACATTATCTGGAATAAATTAATGGATTGTATGATTGATTGGCGGAAGCTGCATTCTAATTAGTAACACTACCCATCGGTTTACTATATATAAAAAAAAGTGACCACACTTGTCGCAAATCTTCCGGCAGGACACAGGCGACACCCTGGGCAGCGTGCTGCGGGGGTTTTTCACGATCCGGAAGAAGGAGCCGGCCGGCCGTCTCCCCACTTCCTCCACTTGCTTCAACCTTCTGAAGCTGCCCAACTACAGCAAGAAGAGCGTCCTGCGAGACAAGCTACGCTACGCTGTCAGCATGAACACGGGATTCGAGCTCTCGTGATGCGCTCGTGCCACGCGGCGCCTGCGCGATGGCCGGCAAAAGAATAAGCTCGTCATCGTTGGGAGGGAGGGCGAGGGAGGGAGGGAGGTAAGGGAGGAAGGTGATACTGCGCACCTCCCTTTACAGCGTAACCTGAGCCAACGGCCGTTATCCCGGCTGTACGCAA
Source organism: Lethenteron reissneri (assembly GCF_015708825.2). Classification (NCBI taxonomy): domain Eukaryota; kingdom Metazoa; phylum Chordata; class Hyperoartia; order Petromyzontiformes; family Petromyzontidae; genus Lethenteron; species Lethenteron reissneri. The sequence continues at coordinate 9,139,594 of NC_083805.1, forward strand.
GACCGTGAAGGTAGGTGTCACTTGCAAGGATGAGTGGCGAGGTGGTCATGAATTTTGGGCAAGTAATGTTTGTATTAAAGATACGCTTCTTGCACTTGACAGCGTTCACCTACCTGTGGACCTACCTGCGGTACACTTTAAACACCTCAGAATCGACGAACATCACTTCGTCTACAAGCGTAGAGAACATACACATCGTCTGCAAGCGTAGAGAACAAACCAATTTTGTTCGAGTCTTCTTGTTTTTACAGGCGATGACGTTTTGTCATCATGTCGAGATCATCCGTGGGTGGTGCACAATCCCCCAAAGTGTGCATAACGTGTTTTGAAACTTGCAACTCATGGCTGCTTTATGCCACTGTTGGGACGTGAATGGGATTTTTGCTGCCTCTTGTCGATTTGCCCAACCTTGGTCTCAAGACAAAATGTGCCCCTTGAACGCCGCAAAAAATGAGGCCCTGCTCTGACGCCTCGCACGTTCCACGATGTTCTCCGTTTGGAAGGAGCTGGTCTCGGAACCTCGTTTTAAAGTTGTACACTTGGGTACACTCCACAATAAACTGCCCTCATGCCACCAGTGTTGGTGCAGGCTGACTTTGTTGATCACAGTCAACTAATGAGAATGTATAATTTTTATGTTGCGTGCACTCGGCAATATCAATTGCAAACCTTAAGTTCTTCTTGTGCAACAACACAGTTGTCAAATTTAATAAACTAATGGGCTATGATATAATATAAACGTAACTCGTGTAAATAGAAGCGATGCTGACATTTTTATTTCTTAGGTTCTGCTGTTTTATGTACATGAATCTGCATTTCTATGTTAACTTCCTATTACGGTGTAGTCTTCCATGTGTTTACAGAACTACTATAACTGGCATGCAGTCTTAATCGGCAAGTTTTACACTCTAAAACTATATACAAATTAATTTAGCCTGTGAATGAAAAAGATGGGACGATTTTATTTGGTTTTATTTTAAAATTAAAGCAACTACACTGATACCATACATTTATACTGCTGACACAATCTTCTTTGTGTGTGAGATATATTTCCTCCTTTGTATCGCTTGTATACAAAACACATTTTCTTTAGTCAAGTCGGGAAATTACTTGGTATAAGCAATCATCCTCAATTTTGTCCCAAATGCCATGCATTGCACTTCTTTAAAATACCGTGTGCCTTCCAAAAGGTACCTGACAGGACTCGCCTGTAACAGTCCACTTGGCCTGCCCTGTGCACAATACAAAAACACCTGAAGGTATTCTCAATGATGTTTGTATTTTGAACTTCTTTCGCACCGTACGTAGACAACCGTGCTAATCGAAGGCAGTCACTAAGAGTGAACCTTGCCCTACTGTAAAGAACACACGTTTTTCTGGCTTTCACTTGCATTTCGTATTCCTGCCCTGGTCCTAAAAGTATTGCGTTCTGTCAGATTAACTCCACGCGGTTACCCTACGTACGTACTTTGTTATAAAAACAAAATCGTAAGCTGTTCATGTCGTTTGTCCAGTTTTAAATTTCTGATCGTGTGCAGATCTCGCATGCGGTTATTGTACAGCTGCGGAATATAACTGTATGAGCGCGGGTCAGTTAAGCTGTTAAGCCACACAATGTTCCCACAGCAAACGAACTAGTGGTCTTGTCTTTTCAGAATAAATGTGAATAAAGTATTGTAATTTAATCCGATTTGTTCGTGGACACTTACAACTTGCATGTTCTGCCTACTGTGTATAGATTGCATTTGGTTGCACGTTACTAATGGGTGACGTAGAACCTGAGAGGTGATGTAGCCATGGAAAACCCGACACCATAGCACGTACACCAAACTCAAACTGGAAAATACCGCATATCCTGTGTACCTAGCCACGCTCGTCTTGTTGTGATTTCCAGTTACATTTGCTCCTGCTTTGGCTTAAAAAACAACGCAATGTGTTATCCTCAAATTCCAAACGGTGTAGAATTTTATTTAGAGATTAACCATGTTGCACACCTGTTGTGTGTGAATTCATGTATTTGTTTGGGGCAAGTCAAATGTTTTCGTACAACAAAACGTTTGCAAAGATGGCACTGTACTTGAGCACACGTGACGTGAAAATACTGGTCCCGTTAGTAATTAAAATGCTTTCATTCACACGAGTGCTGAATGATTAGAAAGGTGTTAAAGGTGAGCATAGGTAACTTTGAGATGTTCTGTTGCTATATTTCCAAATGTATTATTTTTGCAATACAAATATAATCTAAATTAATTGTATAAACACTTTGCATATTTAGATAGTGGAAATCCATAAATACTGGATGTTATGTCTCCTACCACTTGAAAAATAAGAAACTAAAATTGTTAAAACTTTCCGGTTTGCTGAAAAACTCAAGTGGCATGTTTGCCCACGTGACAACTTGATTAGATTAGCCCTAAATCACCTATCTCTTCATCTTTATACAAAGTGCGATTTTTCTGTGTTTTTCCTTGCGGCCACTGGAGATATGTTACCTTCTGGGAATCTCAACTGTTTAAAGAACACTGACAGAACCAGTCTATGGTTTGATAACCCAACAGCTCAAGTTTCTCCACGACAATAAACACATTCCTGCGGAGGGAGCTGGTAGGAACGTTGGGTTACTCGGTCAATGGCCAGGGTCAACAGCGGCGTGGTGTTTTCCGCAAATATGCCCGACTGTGAGGGCGGGCACAAGCCGGCGTGAATAGGTTAAACGTTGAGTTTTATAAGGGCACCACGGGGTGACCAGCCCTTTCCCACCCAGCCCCACCCCACCCTCCCCACCCAGCCCTCTCCACCCAGCCCCACCCCTCCCATTTTTGGATGCACGACGGACGGACACAATAATCCCCTGTGGGCTGGTGGAACCAGGAGGTTCCTACCAGTATAATATACACTACAGCCTTCATCAATCCACTGCGAAATGAAGACGTCTATACGCCTCGTCAGTCAGTCAAAGTTACTCAGCGAGAAACAAATTAACCCTGGCTGGGCGCAAGTCACCAAAACACACCTCGCCACACAGCCCAGCCGTCGCTGGCAGCACGCGTTTGCTGCCGCAGTTTGCAACGTGTGAATTGCTCGTTCACCAGCATTCGCGATGGGAAGCCCCGATTAGCGCGCCCCCCCCCCCCCCCCGCGGCATGCGCTATCACGATGTGCGGCGGCGACGGTGGCGCCTGCCCTGTGGCGCTTTTTTCTGCTCCCTCTGCGTACGCATTAATTCATGAATAATAATTATTGCACCGCTGCCGGAGGCGGGCGCGCGTCGACGCGTCCCCGCCTTGTGGACGCGCGTCTCTGAGCGCAAGCTGAGTGAGCCGAGCACGCGGCGGACAGGTCCCAAGTTTTTGGGTTTGGTCGCTCGGCTCGGCTCGCTCGGGTCAGTCGCTGATGTTGCGCAACCTACCGGTGGTGGCCCAAGGATGACCGTGCTGCTGCATCTGTGCGTGAGCTTCGCCTTATCCCTGCGCACCTACGAAGGTAAAATGTGGCAACGGGCACGTGAACGGTTAAATGGTACACAGACCCCCCCCCCGTCGTTACGCGTTACCGTGGAAGATCGTCGGTTAAAACAACATGTAATGTGTAGTGGAGTGCTCTTGCAACAACAAACAAAAAAACATCTGATAATATAATCAAGCAGATTTTTTTTCAAACAAGCCTGGCTCTGCTGGTGAAACCCAGAGGGTCGAAACCGGTCCCGGAAGATTGTTTGCTGCAATAAATGCTGCTTTGGTAATATTGGTTCGGGAAGCCAATAGGATGATGGACATGTATGTTGAACTTCTTTCGCACCGTACTAATCGCGTATGTGGAGACTGCTCAGCTGTGGACTTCACAACATTCTACGTACATATGCAGATTAACAGTAATGGTCAAATCATACAGCAGCTTTACACGTACGGTATTTGTTCTTGTGCTTGGACAGAAATACAGGCTGATACATTTCGGGATACCTCACTGATTTCTAATGACCCTCTTATTTCTCAACAGCCGGTTGAATATTGTGAGAGTGCTGACTCCATATCTTACAGAGGAGAGTGTTCAAATGTTAATCTACGTGTATTGGTTGAGATTCGTGGAAGCCATGTTAGAGGCTCTTTAAATAAAATGTTTAATCCCATATATACAATGTCGCTGTTATTTTAGTGGGGTGTCTATAAACGGATCACTTGATAGATAGATCCCACCAATGACCCCATTGTGGCAACATAAACGGGCCTGACTGCTTGATGTGACCTCAAAAGATGAGAATAGGTTTTCCCCTTTTTTCTGGCAACAAAACAGGTGTTGAGATGTTAAAACACCAAACTGAAACCTTTTACAAGGAATCATGTCTGCATTAACCACAATACTTGTGGTCAGAATGCAAAAAAAAACGTACCCTGATAATATATGCATTGTCTTTGAAACTGATTGGTCCACACCGTTTTGAGACTAGGCTCAAACGAAAGCTGTCTCTGATGTGGACCAATCAGTTTAAAAGACGATGCATATATTATATTATCAGAGTGCGTGTTTTTTTTCATTCTGACCACAAGTATTGTGGTTAATGCAGACATGATTCCTTGTAAAAGGTTTCAGTTTGGTGTTTTAACATCTCAACACCTGTTTTTGTTGCCAGAAAAAAGGGGAAAACCTATTCTCATATTTTGCTACTGGCAAAGGAGTCAAAAAGAGTTTGCTGAAGATAATTATGCGAGGCAACATTAGTTCGCAACGTAATTTAATGAACTAGAACGTCGTTATCACGTTGAAGGACTTGCATGTAAATGATAACTCTGTCCTGTAAATGTTATGTTTTCCCATCCTCTTAATAATATTGTACATGCGGTGGAGTAGTGGCGCAGTGGTTAGCGCTCAGCGCCACGAACCCGGCCATCTCAGTTCGATTCTCGGCGATTGCTAACGGGTGACATCAGTCCCGTGTTACACTCCCTTTGATCAACACTGTCCCGCGAGTGGAAAATCGCAGTCACAAAACCCCTGAAGACTGACACGGCGTGGGAAGGCCTCCATCTAGCAGTTGATCAATATATGTCCTGTATATTTGTTTAAACCGAGGTAGATAGCTCAAAGGATACCTCAGGCACGTATCGTCACAGGCAGTATCCGTGTACAATGTGAAGGCACGTATGCATTGGAGTAGAACATACGAAGGCGTTGACGCTATGAGCGACTGTGAATGTGTAATGTTTGTTGTTAGGTATTAAGTGCACCCGACACCACAATAACAAGGTGTCTCTTTCTTCAGTGTGGCTACTCAACACGTACGACGTACTTTTCTAGTGTTTATATTTATCGCTGTATAGACTCACAAAAATACGACGACAATTGTGACTTTAAACAAAAAGGGGTCACCGTAGTAACCCTGAGTGCTTATACAGAACACTGCCACGATACCCTTAACACCGTAGGGCTTTTCGCAAATTGCAGGTATACGTTAATATAGCGTTGTAATTTAATATTCCGATCAAATACTGTCCTGCAATGCTGCTGCATTACCAGACACTTTCATAATAAATGACAGCCGTTTGGCAATCTACTGCTGAATTAGGGCCTCTCTACGCCGTGTCGGTCAAAGGGGCTGTTTAACCATACTTCACCACGCTGGTCAGTGCGGGTTGGTGAAGGCGGGGAGCAACATTATATTTTGCCGTATCTCCTCTCTTCTACTGCCTACCAAGTAGCCCTGAAAGCCCTATGATAAACCTGTTTTTTTTGCATGCGATTACCCATCCAAACGCATTCACCAGGCTCAACGCTGCTTAGCTTCCGATATTTGACGAGTTCGGGTGCATTCCGGGTCATTTGGTCATCAGGCGTGGGTCGACAAGGAACACTGCAAATTATTATTTGACAGTGGTGGTCATTATTCAGGGGATTGGCCACTCACAGAAGGTGCACACGCTATTAATACGCACGCGGCGAAGTCGTCGTTACCGCGGGTAACCCATAGCGATAACCTGGGCACATAACACGCGGTCTGCTCCCCCTAGGGAACAGGCAGCACCGGGTTTGCTCTGCCGAGGTGCAAGCACCACGGGGAGGAGACGGAGCTGGCAACGAGACCGATGTCCTCATCCACAGTAAGAGGACGCCTATACCCCCCCCACCACCCAACTCACCACTGCATACACACTCCCCGCTGTTGCAACAACATCTGGGATGGAGCGCTCATGAGTTCACTGTTCTTTGATATCAGAATCATTTGAACCCGAAATCGCGCACGGTATTCACTCACACTCCAAGCGAGATAGAGAGAGAGAGAGCGTCTCAGGAGGGGCGAGAGGCTATACCTAATAAATGAACTTGAACTTGAGGAACCACGGACGAGCAGGATCGCAGCCACGCGGTGAACTGGCGCAAAAAATTGCCCCAAGCTCTGCGATCCTCGATATTACACGGTGCTTCAAAAAAATGTTCACAATTCTGAGAATTTGCAATAATACAGGGGCTCTGGAGACCACCTGGAGAAGATTCCAGGCACGTGTTGACAATGATGGCGAACAAGTGGAGACTAATTTTTTAAGCTATTAACATACATTTGGCATTATGTTACAGTGCATAATCCGTTATCTTTCCATTAAAAACGATAGTCTCATATAATTTTGTTAAAAAATTTGAAGCACCCTGTATATACGAAGGTGTTCTTGGCCAATGAATAAGAGTTTACATGCGGGAGGAGACCGGCAAAACACTCTTCCGTAAATACGGAACGGGTGGACTTGACATTTTTTTTGCTGTACTTAAATCTCCAGGCGAACTCGGATACAGCACATTGACGCCTACGGGAAGTGAGTTTTTACAGCATGTGTGTGCGGTGATCCTCCACAGTGCTGGTCAACAGGCGTGCACAGCCACTACTGGTCGGACACAATTCAATCTAAAGCAGTCGGGTTTATTGATAATCCAACGCCCGTATAGGACATGGGCCTTTGTATTCTTCGCCCAGCAGTGGATCGACATAGGGCTATGCATTGAATTTATTTAATTGCAATGAATTAATTATTACTGCGCACGCAGATATAAATGATAAAAAAGGGGCCCAACTTGCATTGATTATTCAGACAGCTTTAATTGGAAATCCACGACACTTGTAACCTCTATCCGAATCAAAGAATGCGATCGCGCGAAACGAGATAATTTCCCACAGCGTTTTCCACCACGCGTGCGACAACTCAAAAAAGCCCTTCCAGTAAGCACGTCTGCAGCCGTCACACGGCGTTTTACACGCTGACCGTTCGGGTCGGTTGCCAGAAGCAAACGAAAAAAATTCAATGGACACTGACTTCAACAATATCCACAACGAACGGGAGCCGTATCCATTTCAGGGCGACTCAGCAAAAAACAAAAACACCGCCCACTCTGAGCTCATGGCGTGACCAGGTGACAGCCACTGTTGGAGACATTCAGCGGCAGAGCCAGCAGCTAAACTTAGCCTTTCTGGCTGCAATGGGCACTTGAGTAACTAATGAAGAGTTATCTAAGTTTTGTTTTACTTTTGTGTGGCCGTTAAAGCAACAGCGGGTTCAAGCCGCGCGTTATATATACGGGTGGTGCGGTGGTTGGCACACTTGCACCGCGAACCCGGTCATCTGGGTGCGATGTTCGGCCACAGCGCTAAATATCAGAGGGCGATTTCGATTTAAAGCTTTCGTGACTGCAGGGATTCATCTTCTTGGTTCTTTCGGTAAAGTCACGTAGAAGAGAAGTAATAAAATAATAAAAATAAAACATAATAAAATTATTCTCACGACGTTTCAGACTCTGTCGCCTCGACGGACGTGGTTTTCACCTGAGGACGGCTGCTTGCGTTGTGGCCGAAACGTCGTGATAATAATTTTATTATGTTTTATTTTTATTATTTTATTACTTCCCTTCTACGTGACTTTACCGAAAGAACCAAGAAGATCAGAGGACGAGTGATATCTGAACTGGTCTTGCATGTTCTTGGTTCTTTCGGTAAAGTCACGTAGAAGGAAAATAATAAAATAATAAAAATAAAACATAATAAAATAATTCTCACGACGTTTCGGCCACAACGCAAGCAGCCGTCTTCAGGTGGAGAACAGGTCTGTCGAGGAGACAGAGTCTTGCATGCCCCCCCCCCACCACCCCACCTCACGAATTTGACCTGATCAGCGTTGTCGAGTATGGTCAAACAATCCCCCCTTGACTGAAATGGCATGGGGAATGTTTAATCCAGCAGTGGATTAACAAAGACCTGTACACTCGCATCATTACTGTACATGTATATAATCTGCAGGCATGTAGCGATCTATCGATTCATGATAAATACATTGAGTAGTGCGCATAACAATGGGAATTGTGATTTATGCAAAAATTATGTCAACGATAAAATAGTTTAGTACTTTTAGACGAATTCAGCTAATGTTACAAGTGAGTCAAACAATACAGAGATACAAACCAGGCAACGTAAATGAATACGATTTAAAACCTCGAGTCCTGACATTTCACGAAATCACTGGACGTAGGGGATTCATTTGTGAACCGTTACATGCCCAGTTAAGCGGCAATGAAGATATTAAAAAAACTAGCCCAGAAAACAGCCAAAACTACCGCCGCATGGACAGCATCAATGACAAATGCATACAGTTGTTTCCCTCCAACTGCGCGCATACATCACAGTTCGTGCTGTATGCACACCACACGGCACAGTACAATATTGACACCAATTCACTCGGAATGCAGCCAACTTCAAATTCTCGTGAAAAATGTTTTTTTAGAAGTGGCCAGGTTGGCACAGTGCTCGCAGCACCGCGCTGACACTGCTGGGTTCGAATCTGGGCAGCTGCTTGTGATTAATTTGGATTCTCCGATGCAGCAAGTTCATGGTCTCGGCCTTGTTACCATTGACTGCATTGAACAAATAAAAACCTCATCATTATATTTTCGATTATTTTTGTAAATTTCACCTTTGACAATTTTAAGAGATCAGTTTGACTGCCATACGACTAATATTTCTCTGCGGCGGCGCCTACGAGAAAATTGGACCCGATGTGTGTCAATAAAAACATCAAGATAATTCATCTCAATAGTAGTTCTGCGATATCTGCATCCACAGTCTGTTCTCGAACACAAAGGGTTGCATGAGTGTACAAGAGTTCCAAATAGACAACTCATCTCAGTACATGACCGTAAGAGCGTAATCGGAATAAATATTAGGAAGAGTATAAGAAAAATGTATTTCAAAAGACATTTGTGTGTGTTTTCTTTGCATTCAGTATTGGACCCCACTTTGCCCAAGTCAAACAAGTCGCTGTTGAGCCTGCAGTGCACATGGGCCAGTCAGTCACCAGTCACCGTGCTCATTTGGGTCAATCCTCAACATCAGGTGGAGGAAGCGTTGTCCACCGCCTCAACATCCCAGCCACGTGCTCCCTCCTCGCAGCCGACCTCTTCCAGGTTTGGGACCGACAGTTATGGACCTCAAGAGACAGTGAAAGAAATACCTCAAGCTACGCTGGCCCTACTCACGGCCTCCCTACACTCATCATCAGAAGACCTCGGGTCACATTCACGCGCGGTTGGGTGCGAGGTTTCACTGGGCAGCAGTGAGCCCGGCATTGCCGTGGTCAACACAACAGGTGAGCTGCAGTGGAATCTTATGCAATAGCATTACTGGACAGGACATTGGAAAATATGCTAACACATTCCTGCGGAGGGAGCTGGTAGGAACGTTGGGTTGCTCGGTCAATGGCCAGGGTCAACGGCGGCGTGGTGTATTTCGCAAATATGGCCGACTGTGAGGGCGGGCACAAGCCGGCGTGAGTAGGTTAAACATTCAGTTTTATAAGGGCACCGCGGGGTGACCAGCCCCTCCACACCCAGCCCCACCCCTCCCACCCCCCACCCAGCCCCACCCTCCCCACCCAGCCCCTCCCCACCCTACCCTCCCCACCCAGCCCCTCCCCACCCTCCCCACCCAGCCCCTCCCCAACCTCCCCTCTCCACCCAGCCCCACCCCTCCCATTTTTTGATGCAGGACGGACAGACACAATAATCCCCTGTGGGCTGGTGTAACCAGGAGGTTCCGACCATTATTACAAATTCTGTAGTTATAGAAGCATACCTATGACGGTATCAAACTATAAAATTTAGATTTAAGGCTTTCGTGACTGCAGGGATTCATATTCTTGGTTCTTTCGGTCAAGTCACGTGAGAATTTTGTTGTTTTTTATTTTTATTATTTTATTATTTCCCTTCTACGTGACTTTACCAAAAGGACCAAGAATATAACATTTAACTTAAACTTTTTTTTATTTTACCGGGTAAGGCCCACTGAACTATTCAACTCTTTTTCAGAACTCGACCTGGCCACAAATGATAGCTCAACGAAGTGACTTATCACTTAGAATTCATAGCCACCAAATACTCTTAAACACAAGATTTTTAATGTGAAGGGGAAAACCGGGGGACCTGAAATAACCCACGTGATTACGGGGAGGACATGCAAACTACAAATATACAGCAGACGTCAGGGTCAGGATAAAACCCACAACCTCCAGTCTACCAGGCGCGGTAGTTATTAATGTCTCACCACCGTGGCGCCCAGTCTCAGACGCTAGATAGTTTGTCCAGTACGGTACTTGGATTGGTGGCCACATGGTTAAAACAAGTGTTGCAAGCTGCTGTGGAGCTTCGTTGTCAGCAGAGTAGAGTTCAGCAAAATCCATTGCTTACTGTGCAATGCTCCAGTGTCGATGCTTCCCATCTTCATCAACTTGCATTGCCCTCGTGGTAAGGTATATCAGGGACGTGCGGTCAGGGGAGGCAGCTATCACATCTGCCTCACTGAGGGGCACGTGTCTAACACGCCCCCTCCGTGAGGACACGCCCCCTCCGTGAGGGCACGCCCCCTCAGTGAGGCCACGCCCCCTCAGTGAGGCCACGCCCCCTCAGTGAGGACACGCCCCTCAGTGAGGACACGCCCCCTCCGTGAGGACACGCCCCCCTCAGTGTGTGAATCTGGCTCTGACACGAGCCAGTGCCTCCCCAGCCAATGACCTCACCGCACGTCACTGAGGTATAGTCAAATAACCTCCATGATTTAGATTTGAAGTTTTCGTGACTGCAGGGATCCATACTCTTTGGTTCTGTCGGTAAAGTCACGTAGGTAGAAAATAAATTAAATCACGACGTTTCGGGCGCAACACAAGCGTCCGTCATCAGGTGGAACAACCACAGCAAGAAACAATTGCCAAAGTTGTTTCTTGCCAAAATTGTTTCTTGCTGTGGTTGTCCCACCTGATGACGGACGCTTGTGTTGCGCCTGAAACGTCGTGATTTAATTTATTTTCTACCTACGTGACTTTACCAAAAGAACCAAAGAGTAGCCTCCATGATCCACATTGTATATGGAAACCCTCGTCCAGCAGTGGATTGACAAAATGGCTGCACGTATACGTCACCAGTCACAATGTATTGTAATGATTGTACAACCCTCTTAGATGGGCCGTTCAACTTTTTTTATTCAAACAGGGGAAATGTGTGGCTGATCGGTAAACACTTGCCTGCCATTGCTACTCTACACACTTTAGCAACCAGACTTTTTTTTGTCTCATCCACACTGTTCAACTACCACACTGGAGCTCAAACACTTCTCTTTCTGCTTCTTTCCTTGTCGTCGATTCTGTAATTTACGAGAGAAGACCCTATCAAGACAGAAAAATAAATAATATTTTTTTTTATTAAACACGCTTTAATTAAATGTACCGTACTCGTAATGGCAAAACTCCACGACTCCAGGAAGTGGCCCCGATGCTTGCCATAACGTAAGGGACCGTGGCCAATTACAGCCAACGTCAGTTTACTGTGAACAATTAGACCCAAGCCGAAACATAACATGTAAAAAATAATGTTTAAATTTTTTTTATGATAGAATATAGTATTGTCATCAGTAAAACATAAGTATACGAAATTTGCAGTCGATGCCACATTGGGAAGTGGGTTAAAATTGAGTTACAAGATTTGAAGATACGACAACAACAACAGACAGTGAGTTAAAGAAAAGCGTGTAAAAAAATAGTGCGGGCCAGAAAACCCATACGTTTCAAACTACGCGCAGAAATGTGTAAAAAGCACTCACAAGCAGTTCCTGAACCAGGGTATTGTGTCCTCTTTTGCTGGGTCACCATCAAAATATATTTGAGCAAATGTGGCAAACTGAAGGCCCCATGCTGAAGCAAATACAACACCTGAAAAATCACCCAATTGCAATTACACATAGCAACATCGCCCCCTACTGCGAAAACGATGCTTTCCTGGGTAAACAAGGCTAATAATAAACATACTGTATATGTAATTGGTGCATCCTGTTATCCTGAATTTGCCACAACTTCTGGTTACTCCTCTTATCTACAGATTCCCGCAGATAATAGGATTGTCACACGGATAACAGTGTCAATTTGGAGGTGTGAATAAGAAGTGCAGATAACAAAAGGGTGGGATATGGTCTAATATCGCTGCATTATCAGAATGTTTCGTCACACCCTGCCAATGCGGCACATGCCGTTGATATTTAATTGGTGGCGGAATAGTGACGTGTTTGTTTCACGCAGTCTCTTTACAGGAATTTACAACTTGCTCCTTCATGAGCAGACTGACGCCAAGAGCCAATGTCGATCCAACGGAAGAGCCACATGAAGGTGACCTACCATGAATTACCATCATCATCATCAATATCATCACAGATGAATATCATCGCAGATGATATTGATGCAATTTTTTTGTCACGTAGACTAAAAGAACACCAAAGAAACATTAAATTATCTCAAACACAACTGTCGGCAGTGGCAGAGCATGCTTGTCAACAAGGACACTCAATTGATTCTTGCCCGATGAAGCTGATTGTAATTATCAGCGAAACGTCGTACTACTCAAATTTTAAAATGCTGTTGATTCTCTCTTCAGCACGCCAGTGGGCTAAAGAAAAGTCAATTAATTTGTCCTTTGAAAACGTGACACATTTTTTACTGTTTGGCCGTGTCGGGTGGTGGAGGGTTACGACACATTTATAAATAATGCAATCTGACCCAAAAACCTATATTATGAATGATATTGATGCTGATGACCACCGCTCACTTACAGACTTTGAGGTATGGGATGTTGGGTGCTACATTACCAAATGCGCTATAAATTGACACCTAATTACGACAAAATAACAAGTTAATTGAAAATAACAACAGGTGTCTTTTTCTACTGTCACACAGGGATGGAAAAATCGACATTTCAGCTGACTGGCTTTCAAAAAATTTTGAGGTTGACAGAGAAAGAGTGCTACATAGTCTTGGCGAGTGATGTGGAGTGGTAGTTAATGTCAGATAATGGCCTCGCTGGGACGCAACGGAGCATTCGATTTACCATTCAAGATTTGAAGTTTTCGTGACTGCAAGGATCCATACTCTTTGGTTCTTTCGGTAAAGTCACGTAGGTGAAAAAATAAAAATAAATAAATCACGACGTTTCGATTGCAACACAAGCAATCATCATCAGGTGTGACAACCACAGTAAGAAAACAGTTTTTTTTACCGAAGTGGGAGAGATGCCGGAGTTAAGGCGTTTATATAAGTCAGAGAGGGGAGGGGGTAAGGGGAAGGGGGAGCGTTGCGTGTCCACTAAGGGCTGGGACGTGAGACTGGGCATGATGGGGGGGGGGGGGCTAGAAGTAAGTGGATGATGGTGATGATGATGATTGCTTGTGTTGCAATCGAAGCGTCGTGATTTATTTCATTTATTTTTTTCACCTACGTGACTTTACCGAAAGAACCAAAGAGTATAGATTTACCATTGTTAGTATCCATTCTGGAAGTTAATAGGTGGTCTGACTGGAGTGTAATAGGCGAGTTAGTGGAAGTCAATTCTTGAATAGCATTAAGGTCAGGAAACTGATTTTGGCTCTGAGCCTCAAGACGAGTGTAGCCTCCGCTTCTCCCGTCATCCTCAACGCAACCTCAAGAAGACCAGCCATCAGAAACGCAGACACCTCAAGTGATGGAATAATGAAATATATTATTTTTTAATAACCTGTTATTTTCCGTATAAGTTCGCTGAAGCAGCAATTTGACCACGTAATTACCATTCCATTATCGGCATGAAGGGTTCAGCGATAATGTATAATTGTTAACCTAACATTTCAAAAACTCCTGAGTCACCCACTATTATTATTACTATCACTTAGCAACACAGCAAATGTATCAATTTGTTTTTCACGATGAAAGTGGCTCCCTTGAGAGGTCAGGAAATTACTGTGAAACTGAGGAGCGATGGAGAACTTCTAAATGTAGATCGATGTGTTTCAGTCAGTACCCAGCTCAAGGCCTTGATCCCATCGTTGGGAGCTCTTCTTTATTTTTCAAAAGTTTATATATAAAAAAAAAACCAGGCAGCACTTGCCTTTCAGACGACACGAGCTGGGAACGATTCCAATCCTAAATATAAAGCGCTGCAGCATCCAACATCGCCATCTCGTGAAATGGAATGCCACGCCACTGCGATGCTTGCTGACGATGTGTTCACGTGAACTGAGAAACGTTTGCGATGACTGAGTTTACGTTTGCAATGACCGGGTTCACGTTTTCAGTTATCGAGGAACGTTTGTGATGACCGAGTTGAACTACTAGACTAAAACTAAACTATTTTGTATTTATTTTACCATTGAGCTGTAAAGCCATTTTTGAGAAGCGACCTTGCCACAAATGATCGCTCAACGAAGTGGCATATCATGTGGAAATTGATCGCAGCCAAACACTCTAAACGCGTGTTTATAAATGTGGAGGGAAAACCTGGAGGACCTGTAAAAAATCCACACGACCACTGGGAGAACATGCAATCTTCAAATATACAGGCATCATCAGGGTCGGGATGGAACCCACTACCTCCTGCATATCAGGCGAGGTAGTTAACATCTCGCCACCACTAACGATGTGACCGGTGTGGGTGTGTGTGTTTATCGATGGCTCACAGGCCAGAAGGACGAGGAGCTGGCGTTCCGACAGGAGCAGGCCGCGATCGTGAAGGTCATTCTCTTCGTGGTGTGCACGATAGCAGCCATTGTTCTCATGGTGTTCGGAGTGTTTGAGGTCAAAATGGAGGTGCGCTCAGCTAAGATTTCCACACACACCACCAAATGATGACACGTGGGACAGAAGATGATTTGGGGGTGGTGGTGGGGGGAATTTGGGGCAGAGACTTTGGATAAAATCATTTTGGGAGGGGAAGGCCAGAGCAAGTGGTCAGGGCAAGGCTCGAAAGTGGTTTGGGTAGACAGCCAGACCACAGTGGAAGAGTGTCTCCATGAAACAAAGAGACATGGAGAGGGACGAAGAGAAAGATACACAGACATGGAGAGAGATGAAAAGTATACCTTGAAACATAGTGACGGATAGAGAGATGTGGTGAGACACGAAGAGCAGTGCTTACTCCCACTGTTATTTAGTCTGTTTTAGGGGGCATTAGAATAGTGTAGAGAATGGAGGAGGCAAACAGCAGGACCCATTTCAATCCCTGCATCAGGGCCCATACCAACCACACGATACCACTCCTCCTCAACGTTTTGTTGCCAAATTTTGCAAAGCAAACCATTCAACTAAAAATGGACATCGTTATGTAATACCTGCACTTGTATATTTTTTTACAAATATCATGTGTACATAAATGTGATTCTTATCTAATGGTATTGCTTTCACACTCTCATGTTTTACAGCAAATAAGTGCTGTCGTCTGCAAATTGATCAGGGCACGGGATGGAAGAGTAAGTGCTACAATCTTATTATCACTATCATCAGCGTGTTGGACGAAGGTCTCTCCAAGTCTTTTAATAAATACGCTTTCATATTATATAGCGTCATTCATGCCAACAGCATCCCACAACGCTGTACATGAATTTTATACAAGGACCAAATCTCATGGACGCGGTCGGCTGCGTACGGCGCGAAAGAAGCCCAACACACACAGATCCACAATGCATCTCGCTGTGCCGCACGAACTCATCTCATTGCTCTGATCTCATCACTGATGTCATCACTGATCTCATCTGATCATCACTGATCATCACTAATTTCATCTGACCTCATCACGAGCTGATCTCATCGCTCCATAATCTGCGGTGGTCATTCTCTTGTGCGTGTTTCTTGCTCAGTCTTCGTCACTATCAAAAGTCTCTTCCATCGATCATTATCCTTGATAGCGATGTCTACTACTCAAGCCCATTTACTTTTCTTAACAGTCAACATGATGTTCCTAATATGTGTTTTTTTAAGTCACGTGTTCCTCTTTGTCAGTGTAATTCCCAGCATGCGCTGCTGCATGTGTCTTTGTGCACTTTCCAGCTTTTGTTCCACTCTTTGTCAATGTCCACGCGTCCCATACATGCGTCTTAGCAGGTAATATACACTCATTTTCTTCCATCGGCATATTGTATAGATATTTGCTCTTCAATTTTATCAAGTAAAATTTTCTAAAAACATTCCAGCCCACTTGCACTTGTTTCATTGTCATAATTTTTTTATCGCAGTCCACCTTTAATAAATGATACTATTATGAATTTAGTGGTAGACTCAGTGCAAATTGACGCAGTCATCCGAGCTTTCACAAACCAAGGCCCGAGTAAAAATATTTAGAAACTATTAAATGCATTTACACCAATGGAAACGGCTAAAATGAGACTGCGTGAAGAAAGTCACAAAGGGGGTTGGGCAAGTAATTCACAGTGTCAGATGCTTTCCAAATAAAATGATTGCAGAATTTTTGATTTACACTTAAAAGGGGAAATTACTAACCATCTCAGATGTGCTGAATAATTGAAGATCTTAATCAAGAACGGCTGCAACGTTTTGTTCAAGATAAATGAGACAATTAAAAAGTCACTTACATCATATTCGCTAGACAAATGAAGATATTAGTTGGAGAGACACGACTGCAAAATATATTCTACGTCAGTTATTGAAAGTGGCCCGGTATCAACATAAATAGACTGCAAGTATACGACTTGAATAGAATCGAATCTCATACCCATGGGTCAATGTGTGTATTGCGAGCTTGAGAAGCGACTGATAATAGACGCTCCGTTACTTGCTGAATGACTTCTGTTATACTTCACAGAGCAAGGCGGAACCTGCTCGTGGAGTTCGTGAAGCCAGGAATGGGAGCACGCAGGAGCATCGGCACTCGTTTCAGAAGATCCCTGCTCATAAATCCGACTTGATCCTCGTAGAGACAAAGTTTTAGATCCGTGTGGGTGTTAGGATCTCAGGATACAATACTAGGCCTTGATTTGTTTTCAGCATAAAGCAACATTGATTAATCCTTATTCCTGAATATAAAGTTGCGTGGAATTCACCATTATTTATGGACATCACTAGCAAGTATTCAATTAGACATGGGTGTTCACTTTAGCTGTAAACATTTCAAAGTGGAAGTGTATGCAACATTTCTGGGTTATATCAGAGCCATGAATGTTGCAACCTGCAACGTTTGAAAGTAACATTGTTTATCAGGTTGGATGTGGTTAAGTATAACTTTACGCACTTATATATATAAATGCAATAACTTTTTAAAATATAGTACACAAATAGGTGATTTAAAGAGGAAATCAGGAACATCGGCATGCTTGGCATATCAAGATGACGTCACCGTTCCTGTGCACATTCTTGTGAAAGTCACCAACTCAAAAGGGATGAGATTATGGATGTTTTTATATTTATATACAGCAGTGTAACGAGGCAACTGTATACCGGTTCCATCCTGCAAGGACTCATCAGTACAATGCAGGCATCATTGCATAGTGTTTCCACGAGGGTTGCTACTTGTCTTGGTCTTCCAGGGATCACGCTCTTGTCGAGGTAGCTGACCTGGATAATCCGTTAGTCTTCACGCAACATTTGGCAGTTGTATAATAATATGGTGCTCAAAAAAAATGTGTTCCCATGTGGTTGTCCTCTCTTCTGGTATTGTGTGATATTCTTTTTTTCCAGTGATATGTCCAGTTCTTTTGTATTTCAGAGGTATCTCAAAGGTGGCAACCCTAGACAATTAAAAAGTTACATCAAGTTCGCGAAACAAAATAGCTGCAATCGGCCCATAAGCCCCCGGCTCTTGCATTAACTGCGTTGCAACGTCATTTTATGTCCGTTGAAGGCGAACGACACGGCAATCTATTCCTCTCGACGAGCTCTACACGAAGCGCTAATCAAAGTTTAAAAGTTTTGTTTCTTCTGCGCATTCGTCCTCGCTGCTGCGCTTGGGCGACATGACAACAGAATGATCCGTGCCAGGTGGGTCGCGGCCTTTATGTGCGTGGGACGGAGTCGCCAAAAATACATGAATTACGATTTTGACTTGCCCCAGGGTCCCGCCATAAGGTTCATTATGGGAAAACTCGGGTTTGGTTCAGGGTTCATAATATCCACCCCTTATGTATGTTACTCTACTTCAACCCAAACATTAAACAGGACGTATTTTGAATGTAAAATTCGATTAACGTTTTCTAGTGTTCAATAAAACTTCGTTTACAATGCACATTATCAGAGTTATGTTCTTTTGTTTGTATTATGACTGCAGGTATTGCGGTCTATGCAAACATGACTCCTTGTAAAAAGGTGTCAGTTTTGTTGCCAGATAGAAGGGTAAAGAACCAATTATCATATTTTTACTGGCAAATGAGGTTCCCATAGTGTAGATGCTTGCCCCGAGCTCTCATACTCTGATGGTGCATTGTCTTTGAGTTGTGCGCCTTTTGGCGTCATCTGGTCCAACCCATATGAGACTAGGCTCTAAGGAAAGCTGTCTCGGGTGTGGACCAATCAACTTCAAGGACAGTGCACATTATCAGAGTTATGTTCTTTTGTTTGTATTATGACTGCAGGTATTGCGGTCTATGCAAACATGACTCCTTGTAAAAGGGTGTCAGTTTTGTTGCCAGATAGAAGGGTAAAGAACCAATTATCAAAACTTCGTTTGATAAATGTATAGAATTAAAACAAAGAACGCAGTGTACAATACTGTACATGTATCCGTGTGCAGCATGGGTGGAAAAAACCCGATTTTTCCAGCGACAGGCATCGGGTTTTTTCTTTAATACAATTAAACACGATTTAGGGGAATTAAAACCTGGTTTAATGAATACGAAACTCTGATCCAAGGCTTAGGCTGCTTCCTCGTCGGTGCTGCTATTATTGTACTCGGGGGGCCGTCGGGCACGGGGTAGTCGTAGAATGCGGCGGGCAGGTTGGTCTTGATGAACACGAGCTTCTCCTCCACAATCGTGGGCGCCAGTGAGTTCCTTGGCTTGGAATGGATGAAGCCCATCGTTGAGAAGTTCCGCTCGAATGCCGCAATTAGAACCAATTAAACCGGATTTCTCCCAATCTCAGATGATCGGGTTTAACATAAAAAGACAATTAAACCCGACTGTGCCACCCTTGGTGTGCAGTAATGTAAACTGCAGGAAGAAAAATCTGAACCCCACTGCCTCACTGGAGGCTAGGAACACTTGACCTGGGACCCGGTGTAACAGGCCGGAGTATACCCGGGGTTAAAACGGCCGAGGTTCGATTATACCCGGGTATATTATGGCCTAGGACAATTTATACTCTGGGGTATATTATGGCCTCGGCCAAATGATGCCCCTCTAGGCCAAATCATACCCCCATGATAGTAATTGTGTTGAGCGATATACACATGAATTAGTAAATTTTTCCAACATTTTATTTAAAACTGTAAACACATACACTGTGATTGCTTCAACCAGAAAAACTTTAATAATAACCCTAAGCCTAAAAATGCTTCAATTGATCAAATTGAGATTCTTACTTCCATTTATACGCTTTTTAGATACAGATTGAAGTTCGTTGTCGGCTGTTTTGCCTTTGAACTTTCACACGGGGCATATTCTGGCCTGGAGTGGTATGGTCTGGCTCAGTCTGGTTTAAACCCCCGGGTATAGTTTAGCCTAGGACACTTTATCCCCCTAGGGTATACTCTGGCCTGGGCCAAACTATACCTGGGTTTAATCGGGGCAGGGGTTATTTTAGCCTGTTACACCGGGATGTTGCCGCTTTCGGGGCCAGGGTGGCGAATTTGTCCTTCCGTGGCAGCATCATCGCGGGCAGTGCAGTTACGATGCATCCAGGAATCTTGCGTTCAACCGCGAATGGCCGAGCCACAGATGCGCGATTGGCGAACCGTATCTCAATACATTTATCTGAAAACCGCCACAACTAAACCCGTCGAGAGGGAAGGAATTGTCGTACTTGCAGAAGCCGGATCTAAGGAATATTTTAATTGATTGTGGGACCATAGCATGGGAGTGAAATGAAATAACAAAACTTTAAAAGAACTCGTTCAAAGAAAGACACGTAGCAATAACAAAAACAAACCCACACATGAGCAAACGGTGCAGAATAAATAATTACATTTAAGAACACGCTGGAACATATAACATGATATGCGTTTCGATGTACTGTCTTGCAAGTAAAAAAAAGTGTGTATGTTCCCTACTGATTGTGTGATACGTAGTGAATGTATTTAGAGTGGAATTTGTAATGGGTAGCTGTCAAACCACAGTGTTTCTATTAAAATATTAACAATGTAGCAACTTTGTCCTTGTTGGTAGATAATGGTGAGGATTTGAATAGGATGGATGCCTGTAATCGGGCCATGTACCGGAGCTGAAATATTTTTTTAAAAATATGCACACGCTGAGGTACACAATAGGGATGAGTTTTCGAATTCAACACTTGCAACCTAGCGTTGTGACATCGTCTCATTGCAGCCATCACCGCCCTGGATGGGTCTCAAACGGCGTGGCTAACATGTGAAGCTCATCGCAAATGAACAAATCAGACTGTGGTGCTGCAGCGGTTTCTAATGGTGAACAACTTAAAATGCCATCTTCGTTAGGCAATTCGCGCTGAAAAGAATCGTTCCGCTTGCATTTTTTTGAAACGCAACAAAGCAATTTTTTTCGAAAAGTTTTATTTAAATTACAAAAATAATTTCTCATCACCAGCCGCTTGGTGGGACGGCTTCTCCCCCTCCCAATGCCCCCTAGTGGACGAACCGCGCCTGGAGAGCCCAACCACCACCCGAGTAGAAGAGCCCCTTCTGCCAGCAAGTGGCGTTGAGCAAAGTCAACAATTTGTGTGGCCCACTGGGACAGAGGTGGCCGGGGCGAGGGGGGGGCGAGGGGGGGGCGAGGGGGGGGCGAGGGGGTGGGCGAGGGGGGGGGCGAGAGGGGGGGGGGGACGAGGGGGGGGGACGAGGGGGGGGGGGACGGGGGGGGGACGAGAGGGGGGGGCGAGGGGGGGGGGGGCGAGGGGGAGGGGCGAGGGGGGGACGATGGGGGGGCGAAGGGGGGGACGAGGAGGGGGGGGGGAATCGCCCCCTCTGACCTGGCAAGCCATTGCATCTCTCCCAAATCTGGAGGGAAATCGCCCCCTCTGACCTGGCAAGCCATTGCATCTCTCCCAAATCTGGAGGGAAATCGCCCCCTCTGACCTGGCAAGCCATTGCATCTCTCCCAAATCTGGAGGGAAATCGCCCCCTCTGACCTGGCAAGCCATTGCATCTCTCCCAAATCTGGAGGGAAATCGCCCCCTCTGACCTGGCAAGCCGTGCCGACGCCGCGCGGGCGACGAATCCGCGCTGCGCGAAATCGGAAGCCAACTCGGGGCTGCAACAACCACCACGACCACCACCATCGACCACCACAACCATCGTTAATTATTATTAAGACCGTCAACAACCACCACCAAGACCGTCAACCACCACCACCACCGTCAACCCCCGTCACAGCTGGACGATGCTTGCGTGTAGGAAGACAGGTATCGTGTGTGTGGATGTCGAGGAGGGCTGTCCGTCTGTCTCTGTGTCTCTCTCTCTGGGGTAATGGTTCGGGGATGCTGGCAGCGGTGGTGGTGGCAGGAAGGTCTCACGGTCACTTGTTGTGTTGCTTTGTCGTCCGTAACTACGCGCGCGTGTGTGTGTCACGGTGTGTGTGTGTGTCACGGTGTGTGTGTATCACTGTGTGTGTGTCACGGTGTGTGTGTGTCACGGTGTGTGTGTATCACTGTGTGTGTGTCACGGTGCGTGTGTGTCACGGTGTGTGTGTATCACGGTGTGTGTGTGTATCACGATGTGTGTGTCACGATGTGTGTGTGTCACGGTGTGTGTGTATCACTGTGTGTGTGTCACGGTGCGTGTGTGTCACGGTGTGTGTGTCACGGCGTGTGTGTCACGGTGCGTGTGTGTCACGGTGTGTGTGTCACGGTGTGTGTGTATCACTGTGTGTGTGTCACGGTGTGTGTGTGTCACGGTGCGTGTGTGTCACGGTGTGTGTGTCACGGCGTGTGTGTCACGGTGCGTGTGTGTCACGGTGCGTGTGTGTCACGGTGCGTGTGTGTCACGGTGTGTGTGTGTCACGGTGTGTGTGTCACGGTGCGTGTGTGTCACGGTGTGTGTGTCACGGTGTGTGTGTCACGGTGCGTGTGTGTCACTGTGTGTGTGTCACGGCGTGTGTGTCACGGTGCGTGTGTGTCACGGTGCGTGTGTGTCACGGTGTGTGTGTGTCACGGTGTGTGTGTGTCACGGTGTGTGTGTCACGGTGTGTGTGTGTCACGGTGCGTGTGTGTCACGGTGTGTGTGTGTCACGGTGTGTGTGTCACGGTGCGTGTGTGTCACGGTGTTGTGTTCACGGTGTTGTGTCCACGGTTGCGTGTGTGTCACTGGTGTGTGGTCACGGTTGCGTGTGTGTCACGGTGTGCGGTGTGTGTCACGGTCGTGTGGTGTGTCACGGTGTGGTCTGGTGTCACCGGTGCGTGTGTGTCTACGGTGTGGTGTGTTCACGGGTGCGTGTGTGTCACGGTGGCAGTGTGTGTCACTGTGTGTGTGTCACTGTGTGTGTGTGTCACGGTGTGTGTGTCACGGTGTCTGTGTGTTCACGGTTGTGTGTGTCACGGTGTGTGTGGCCACGGTGCGTGTGGTGTCACGGTGCGTGTGTGTCACGGTGCGTGGTGTGTCACGGTGTGTGTGTCACGGTGCGTGTGTGGCAACTGGGCGTGTGTGTCACGGTGTGTGTGGTCATAACGGTGCGTGTGTGTCACGGTGGCGTGTGTGTCACGGCGTGTGGGTTGTCACGGTGCGTGTGGTCATCGGTGTGTGTGTGTACACCTTGTGTGTGTGTCACGGTGTGGGTTTGTATCACTGTGTTGTCACGGTGTGGTTTGTCACGGTGTGATGTGGTGTCACGGTGTGTGTGTGTGTCACGGTGTGTGTGTGTGTGTGTATCACGTGTGTGTCACGGTGTGTGTGTATCACTGTGTGTGTCACGGTGTGTGTGTGTCACGGTGTGTGTGTGTGTGTCACGGTGTGTGTGTGTCACGGTGTGTGTGTGTCACGTTGTGTGTGTGTGTCACGGTGTGTGTGTCACGGTGTGTGTGTGTGTCACGGTGTGTGTGTGTGTCACGGTGTGTGTGTGTGTCACGGTGTGTGTGTGTGTCACGGTGTGTGTGTGTATCACTGTGTGTGTCACGGTGTGTGTGTGTATCACTGTGTGTGTCACGGTGTGTGTGTGTCACGGTGTGTGTGTGTGTCACGGTGTGTGTGTGTCACGGTGTGTGTGTGTCACGGTGTGTGTGTGTGTATCACTGTGTGTGTCACGGTGTGTGTGTCACGGTGTGTGTGTGTATCACGGTGTGTGTGTCACGTGTGATGTGTGTGTGTCACGGTGTGTATGTGTGTCACGGTGTGTGGTGTGTCACGGTGTGTGTGTGTGTGTGTGATCACTGTGTGTGTCACGGTGTGTGTGTGTATCACTGTGTGTGTCACGGTGTGTGTGTGTCACGGTGTGTGTGTGTGTCACGGTGTGTGTGTGTCACGGTGTGTGTGTGTCACGTTGTGTGTGTGTGTCACGGTGTGTGTGTGTCACGGTGTGTGTGTGTGTCACGGTGTGTGTGTCACGGTGTGTGTGTGTATCACGGTGTGTGCGTGTGTCACGGTGTGTGTGTGTGTGTCACGGTGTGTGTGTGTGTCACGGTGTGTGTGTGTGTCACGGTGTGTGTGTGTGTCACGGTGTGTGTGTGTATCACTGTGTGTGTCACGGTGTGTGTGTGTATCACTGTGTGTGGTCACGGTGTGTGTGTGTCACGGTGTGTGTGTGTCACGGTGTGTGTGTGTCACGGGTGGTGTGTGTGTATCACTGTGTGGTCACGGTGTGTGTCACGGTGTGTGTGTGTCACGGTGTGTGTGTCACGGTGTGTGTGTGTCACGGTGTGTGTGTGTCACGGTGTGTGTGTGTGTCACGGTGTGTGTGTCACGGTGTGTGTGTCACGGTGTGTGTGTGTGTGTCACGGTGTGTGTCACGGTGTGTGTGTCACGGTGTGTGGTGTGTCACGGTGTGTGTGTCACGGTGTGTGTGTGTCACGGTGTGTGTGTGTGTCACGGTGTGTGGGTGTGTCACGGTGTGTGTGTGTGTCACGGTGTGTGTGTGGTCACGGTGTGTGTGTGTGTGTCACGGTGTGTGTGTGTGTCACGGTGTGTGTGTGTCACGGTGTGTGTGTGTGTCACGGTGTGTGTGTGTGTCACGGTGTGTGTGTGTGTCACGGTATGTGTGTGTGTGTGTCACGGTGTGTGTGTGTCACGGTGTTGTGTGTGTGTGTCACGGTGTGTGTGTGTCACGGTGTGTGTGTGTCACGGTGTGTGGTGTGTGTCACGGTGGTGTGTGTGTGTCACGGTGTGTGTGTGTCACGGTGTGTGTGTGTCACGGTGTGTGTGTGTCACGGTGTGTGTGTGTCACGGTGTGTGTGTGTGTCACGGTGTGTGTGTGACGTTGTGTGTGTGTGTGTGCCACGGTGTGTGTGTGCCACGGTGTGTGTGTGTCACGGTGTGTGTGTGTCACGGTGTGTGTGTGTGTCACGGTGTGTGTGTGTCACGGTGTGTGTGTGTGTGTCACGGTGTGTGTGTGTCACGGTGTGTGTGTGTCACGGGTGTGTGTGTGTGTCACGGTGTGTGTGTGTGTGTCACGGTGCGTGTGTGTCACGGTGTGTGTGTGTCACGGTGCGTGTGTGTCACGGTGTGTGTGTGTCACGGTGTGTGTGTGTCACGGTGTGTGTGTGTGTCACGGTGTGTGTGGAGTGTGTGTGTGTGTGTGTGCCACGGTGTGTGTGTGTCACGGTGTGTGTGTGTCACGGTGTGTGTGTGTCACGGTGTGTGTGTGACGTTGTGTGTGTGTGTGTGCCACGGTGTGTGTGTGTCACGGTGTGTGTGTGTCACGGTGTGTGTGTGTGTGTCACGGTGTGTGGTGTCACGGTGTGTGTGTGTCACGGTGTGGTGTGTGGTCACGGTTGTGTGTGTGTCACGGTGTGTGTGTGTGGTCACGGTGTGTGTGTGTGTGTCACGGTGTGTGTGTCACGGTGGTGTGTGTCACGGTGTGTGTGTGTCACGGTGTGTGTGTGTCACGGTGCGGTGTGTTCCACGGTGCGTTTGTGTGTCACGGTGTGTGTGTGTCACGGTGTGTGTGTGTGTCACGGTGTGTGTGTGACGTTGTGTGTGTGTGTGTGCCACGGTGTGTGTGTGTCACGGTGTGTGTGTGTCACGGTGTGTGTTGTGTGTGTCACGGTGTGTGTGTGTCACGGTGTGTGTGTGTGGTGTATCACTGTGTGTGTCACGGGTGTGTGTGTGTCACGGTGTGTGGTGTCACGGTGTGTTGTGTGTCACGGTGTGTGTGTGTTCACGGTGTGTGTGTGTGTGTCACGGTGTGTGTGTCACGGTGTGTGTGTGTCACGGTGTGTGTGTGTGTGTCACGGTGGTGTGTGTGTGTCACGGTGTGTGTGTGTGTCACGGTGTGTGTGTCACGGTGTGTGTGTCACGGTGTATGTGTGTGTCACGGTGTGTGTGTCACGGTGTGTGTGTGTCACGGTGTGTGTGTGTGTGTCACGGTGTGTGTGTGTGTCACGGTGTGTGTGTGTGTGTCACGGTGTGTGTGTGTGTCACGGTGTGTGTGTGTGTCACGGTGTGTGTGTGTCACGGTGTGTGTGTCACGGTGTGTGTATCACGGTGTGTGTGTGTGTGTGTATCACGGTGTGTGTGTCACGGTGTGTGTGTGTGTGTGTGTCACGGTGTGTGTGTGTGTATCACGGTGTGTGTGTGTGTATCACGGTGTGTGTGTGTGTGTGTCACGGTGTGTGTGTGTGTGTCACGGTGTGTGTGTGTGTGTGTCACGGTGTGTGTGTGTGTGTGTCACGGTGTGTGTGTGTGTGTATCACGGTGTGTGTGTGTGTCACGGTGTGTGTGTATCACTGGGTGGCTAAAGCACAGCAAGTTGGCACAGTAGGGGGCACAGGTGGTGCATCAGCCAGTCATCTCGGTCATCTCGGTCAGTCGACCCGTGGCACCTGCTGGGTCTGCCCCGTGACCTCCTGCCAGCGGGGGCGTTCGACACTTCACGTGGCCTCAAGGTGCACTTGGCCTGGCACAAGCGTTGTGGTGACGTCACCGCCACTTAGTGGCGAATGGCGGTTGTTGTATCACTGTGTGTGTGTGTATCACGGTGTGTGTGTGTGTCACGGTATGTGTGTGTGTGTCACGGTGTGTGTGTGTCACGCTGTGTGTGTGTGTGTGTCACGGTGTGTGTGTCACGGTGTGTGTGTGTAGTGGGGAGCGGTAGTGAGCGGTTGGCGCGCTTCGCTATGAACCCGGTGAAGCGGGTTATCTGAACCGGTCATGGGCCTCCCCTAGGTCGACTCAGCCTCAAATTAGTACCTGCTGCTGTGGTGTGTAAACATCGCCACCGGGGAGACAAAGGCGGTCGGGCGTGGTGCTGGCCACCCACCCTCGCGTGTGTCTAGGCGCTCGCTAAACAGCAAAATATTGAGATCGGAAAAAAACTTGAAAAAAATGCGATAAATACGATTATCGTAGACAATTATATCGTGCGATATATCGCGGGTTTGCCATATCGCAGCGAAACGATGTACAGTACTATACTGGGTGGTGCAGATGGCTTGTGACCCCTAATAAATTGACCCCTGACATGTTTTTCTTTTGTTTTAAATAAACCCTTCAACATTTTTCTTTTAGAGACGTAAATAGGGGTCACAAGACATCTCGGCTACTCTGTACGGTACATGGTTGTGTATTCTTAGGTTTTTTCGGTAAAGTCACGTAGGTAAAAAATTCAAATTAATAAAAGTAAAATAAAAATAAAATAAAAATCACGACGTTTCGGAGGCAACACAAGCTTCCGTCTTCAGGTGGAACCGTCACAGCTTGTGTTGCCTCCGAAACGTCGTGATTTTTATTTTTATTTTACTTTTATTAATTTAAATTTTTTACCTACGTGACTTTACCGAAAAAACCTAAGAATATGAATCCTTGCAGTCACGAAAGCTTCAAATCTAGACATGGTTGTGTGTTGCTACAGGTAGGTCGGATTGATGTTAATTCGGGTATCGCTGTCGCAGTTCATGACTAAGCCAGCGGCCTCCTTCATCTGTGAACAATGTCGAGTACGGTACAGGGTCACGTTAGGTCGGTTTTCGGGTTACACGGGGGTAAAGTCGGGAGTTATCTGATGCATTGGTTACATGGGGTAATGGTTAGGGATGCCTATGGTATGCGTTAGTGGCCCAAGTGTAAGACAGCTGTGGCTTTCTGGATTAGGGGTTGCACGCTTGCAGACCTTGTTTTATTCCACATGCCGGTCGTGGAGGATTGGAGGTTACCCTAACCAAGCTGCCAACTTTTCTGCTTGTTAATGAGACACCCATCCATCCAGATGATTTATTCGTTATATTTCAGCAATTCTAAATCCAACAACGGATAAGGGCCTCCCCACACTACATCATTCAGAACAGTTTTTGATCATACTTCAGTGCAGATTGGTGATATTACAATTTAGAATGTGTTAGACTAAATAAGCCAATTTAAAGCCCCTTCATAAAAACAGAAAGTATCGCTGTGTATCACCCGACTTGCTCTGCCTGTACCCGTGTAGTGTTGAGGCTGGGTCCATGGGCCCGTCAGCTCCACTCCGCCTTCCAGATAGCCGAGCTGCCGGAGACACACCAGATGTTGCGGCAGACATGCCGGGACTTTGCCGACAGGGAGCTGACCCCGGTCGCGAGCAGGCTGGACCGCGAGCACAGCTTCCCCGGCGAGCAGGTCTGGCGTCCCAGGGATCCCTAACACACACCAGCACACCACCTCGATGCTGCCACACTAATTGACACGGTCACCCCACCGACACGGACATGCACACTCACACGTACACAGCCACACCACCGACACGGCCACACCACACACATGGCCACACCACCGACGCGGCTACACCGCCGACAAGGTCACACTGCTGACACACCCACACCACCAACACGTGCACACCACCAACACGGCCACACCACATACATGGCCACACCACCGACGCGGCTACACCGCCGACAAGGTCACACTGCTGACACACCCACATCATCGACACGGCCACACCACCGACACGGCCACACCACAAACATGGCCACACCACCGACGCGGCTACACCGCCGACAAGGTCACACTTTTGACACACCCACACCACCGACACAGCCACACCACCGACACGGCCACACCACCGACACACCCACACCACCGACACGGCCACACCACCGACACGTGCACACCACAAACATGGCCACACCACCGACACGGCTACAGCACCGACACGGCCACACCACCAACCAAGCCATGCCACCGACACAACCACACCTATGGCCACACCACTGACGTGGCGACACCTACATTACAACCACACCACCACCATCACAAGCAACACACCTTTCCCAAAATTAACACGTGCCACAGGGTGGCTTCATCGTGCCTATGTCAAACCACTGCTGGATGAAGGTCGTGGGGGTTGTTTGAGCACACGACTTCTTTCTCCCTGCTGAGTGCAGGTTGGTTAAAGTGAGTGCATAAATGTGGGGGTACGTAAGGCCCAGCATCGTAATCTATTTTTCCACACTGCCCTCTGCTGCCCATCACGTAGCCTGACAGCAGCCTATAACAACCTTCTGCGCGTGAAGGTCACCCATCAAAACACTATCCAGGCTCACGAAATCTGATGCAATCTGGTGCATTTCAGGTGGTTTGTTCTTAGACTACTACCAACAACACGCCTTTGCCAAAATCACGCACACACCACAGGGTGGACCCAGCTGTGAACTAGCTTCCACGGCTTCTGTACAGACAGTTTAACTTAGAGGCCCTTGCTCTGTTGCATCACTGGACATTCCTGTGCAACTGTGTATAAGGTTAACACACTGTGCCTGTTATATACAGCTGTGTGAACTCATTTGCCCTTGAACTCACTTTGAAATTACTTTAGAGGCAACTATTGTGGATTTTACTTGTGCCTCACATTTGCATGCACCTTGGATTCACCTTGGCCATCTCCTCACCTTCATGTGGGCACTGTACTACAAAAATGGATTATGAACTGAAATAAACCGGTGTAGCTTTTTTTTCACAACTCACAGCGATGGCTCAAGAAATGACTCGAGAACATCTATATGCTTGCTCATTCAAGTTTAAGTTTATAATGTTTTTTTCTGCCACATCAAATAGGCTCTTTTTTTATCAAGTGCATCTTTATTAATAACATTGTTCTTCTTGGTTATTTCGGTAAAGTCACGTAGAAGGGAAATAATAAAATAAAAACATAATAAAATACAATTCTCACGACGTTTCGGACACTACGCAAGCAGCCGTCCTCAGGTGAAGAACAGGGCTATCGGAAAGACAGCGTCTGAATGATTTAGTCTGAATTCAGTCTGAATGATTCAGACGCTGTCTTTCAGTCTGAATGATTCAGACGCTGTCTTTCCGACAGCCCTGTTCTTCACCTGAAGATGTCTGCTTGCGTTCTGGCCGAAACGTCGTGAGAATTGTATTTTATTACGTTTATTTTTATTATTTCATTATTTCCCATCTACGTGACTTTACTGAAAGAACCAAGAATATGAATCCCTGCAGTCACGAAAGCTTTAAATCGAAAAAAGACATTGTTATTACCATATTTTCCATATGATCAAATAACTCTGAATCTAAGCAGTTCTGAGCTTGAATAGCTGTTGGATGGGAACCATGTACGCCTCCTTGTCCGGTGACTCCAGGGCTGTGCCATGTGGTGGTCAGCAGAGGGCAATGCAGCAAAAGCCGTTGTTCAGTGCTACGCTGCTACATCCATGCTCCCCACCTTCATCACCCCACACACTGACCAAGCGAAGTGAAGTATGGTCAAATAACTCCTCACACCCCGCACAATATGGGGAGGCCCTCATTGCAGTAGTGGATTGACATAAGGGCTGCATTTACAGAGCCATGCTTTTCATTGCAGGCGTTTGATGCTAACAGACAATGTCAACAGGACACTCAACTGTTTCCATTGGCTGATTTGAGCAGGGAGGTTTATTGTTTTGGAAAATGTACAGTAAATGACTCTGTCCATACCCTCGCGCAGATCAAGAAGATGGGGGAGCTGGGGCTACTGGCCATGGCGGTGCCCGAGCAGTACGGGGGTGCGGGGCTGGACACGCTGGCCTATGTCATCGCGCTGGAGGAGATCAGCAGAGGCTGCGCGTCCACTGGTGTCATCATGAGTGTCAACAATGTGAGCCTCTTTCCTGGAGCCCATGTTCCCGTACAGCAAGACCCATCGTATAACACTGGTCAACAAAAAAAAAACATTTTTTTTCTGGCCTGGACTTTTGCAGCTGTTTTAGACTAATTTCAGGGTGCTGATTCCAAATCTGATCTCAGATTTTGCTCTATCACATCTCATTTTATGCTATCGGCATACCCCATTTTCATTGATTTTACCCGAAATTAACTCTGTCACTTATGATTGCAAGTTGTTGCGAGTCAGTGACTGCTTTAGTGTTAAAATATGGTGCTGTATTTTTAGGATAGTGTGTTTATAATATAATTTTATGTAGATATCCACATTTATTTAATATTTTTCTTCTGCAGTTTTTAATGAAAATGCAATATTTGCTATCTAAAAAACCTGATGTGATAGATCAGCACCCCAAAATTACCTTAAAACCGTTGGAATACCTTATGCCAGAAAAAAGTGTGTTGACCGGTGTAATCATCCCGTGTGCACCCTTGACCTTGCTCACAACCATTGCCTTTTTGGAGACACGGGACGAAATTCCATCTGTGGCCGCCCGCTTTGAGGCCACCACGACTATTTATGATGCCCTCTCCAGCCTTTCTGAGGCCTGTATCGAACTGCCCTACCTGCCATCCCACTCTTGTGGTCCTGGTCATAGCCTTGTATTGATTGTCAAAGTTTATAACCAGAGGTCAGATGCCAGGCCCATATGGCTGAGTCTGTGCCTGGCTCTTGGCTCCTGCCCTGGGCTTGTTGGCCTTGGACAATCCCGATAATTTGCTCTCTCTTTCATTTTCCCAGTTTAGCAATGATTTGTTATTCATGGGGGTGAGAGTGGTGACGCATCGGTTAGCTCACTGTGAACCTGCCAACCCAAGTTGAATTCCTGGCGACAATATCGTGGCGAGTAATATCTGAACCAGTCCTGGGCCCCCCCTTTTCCCAAACCCACACTGACCATCGTGGTGAATTTTAATCAAATAACTCCACAACGACTAATATGGTGTGAGGAGCCTTCATTCACACCTCAAATTAGCATGGCTAGCTTTGTCTGGTGCAAAAGAAGTTCAACGTACATCCATTAAATTTCGATGTAAAGCTTTCGTGACTGCAGGGATTCATCTTCTTGGTTCTTTCGGTAAAGTCACGTAGAAGGGAAATAATAAAATAATAAAAAATAAAATTATTCTCACGACGTTTTGGCCACAACGCAAGCAGCCGTCCTCAGGTGAAGAACATTATTGAATAATTGCCAACGGGCTGTTTTTTGATACGCAACATACAGCCTTACAGATTACACAAATACTCATTGCCTGTGTTTAACGTGTTTGCTTCCAGTCATTGTTCCTCGGGCCGGTGCTGAAGTACGGCAGTGAAGCCATCAAGGAGAAGTGGATCCCTTCGTTCACGGACGGACAGAAAATCGGCTGCTTCGGTTTGAGCGAGCCAGGTGCGCGACAAGTTTAATTGGCTTCCTTCTCATGTACAGCACCCACTACCGCTGTTCCATTACATAACCAACCTCTTTTGGCCACTTTCTGGTAACATGAATCGGCATGTACATGCACAGCCCATTGTCAATTCACCGCTGGATGAGGGCCTCCGCACGCCGTGCGGTCGCAGTGGTTATTTGGTCACACTTCTCCACGCCGGACGACATGGGTTTGTGAAGGAGGAGAGCATGGATGTGGGAGCGTAGAAGTAAAGTACAAGTGTGGAGTTTTTAGCACTGCCCTCTAATGTTTACCACATAGCCACGCAGCCTATAACAACCGATGATGCAAATCACTTAATGCCAGTGGGCACGATGAACACGGTTGGCTACGTATGGTGCGAAAGAAGCTGGTAATATGGTGTTACGGTGGCAGTGCATACTTAAAATGTGAATATGTAGTTAATTTTTATTGCATGTAAATTAAATATGTTATGTGCTAATTGCATGTAAATTTAATTCAAATTAAAATTTTAAATCTTGATTTGAAGTGTTGCGAGTGAAATGTCGTGATCTATTATTTTTTCTCCCTACGTGACTTTACCGAAAGAACCAAAGAGTAAAATTTCAAATATTCAACAATTTGCAGTTATTGCTGATGGGGGGTACAGAGCCAGCTGATCGGTCTACTAGGGGTTACACGTCGAGCAATAGATTGTGAAGCAGCGACTCGACCCGTGGCATACGAGTGATGTGTGAGTGACGTGCGAGTCTAACCCTCGTAAGCCACCGCGCGTGGGCTCTGCGCCACGCAGGGAACGGCAGCGACGCGGGTGCGGCCTCCACCACGGCGCGGGTGGACGGGGACTCGTGGGTCATCAACGGCACCAAGGCGTGGATTACCAACGCTTGGGACGCCTCCGCGACGGTCGTGTTCGCCACCACCGACAAGAGCCTCAAGCACAAGGTGGTGGCCCTCTTCTCCTTGCTGGGACACGTCCACGCGTGGGGCACGCCCTTTCGCAGATCTAGCGGGAGACACTGACTCGCCACACCAGGATTGTTAACAAGCGTCTCGCCGGGTAGAAAACTCCTTTGAGCCTTAACAACAAGGCTCGGGTTTTTTTGTTGCCAATTCTGTTCTTATTCGTGGTTCTTTTGGTAAAGTCACGTAGAAGGGAAATAATAAAAATATAAAACAATAAAAATTCTCACGACGTTTCGACTGCAACACAAGCAATCATCATCAGGTGTGAAATCCACAGCAAGAAAATTTGTGGATTTCACACCTGATGATGATTGCTTGTGTTGCAGTCGAAACGTCGTGATAATTTTTTTGTTTTATATTTTTAATGCTTTTTAAATTATTTTATTATTTTCCTTTTACGTGACTTTACCGAAAGAACCAAGAATATGAATCCCTGCAGTCACGAAAGCTTTAAATCGAAATTCTGTTCTTGTGTAAGAGCTCCGGAGCAGCAATCATCTTGTTTTCATGACATCGTGATATCTCTAAGGCCACGGTCACATGAGGCCTACCACCTCAAAACAATATTTTATTTTATTGCAACATAATAGCTGCACTAATCAGGTACTCGTGGGGAAGATTTTCAGTTTGGCAACAGTTTGTTTTTTCGCGCACTCAGTGACAGATGTGATTGAGGTGTACGTTACCACGTAGCTCACGTAAGGTATCTGAAAGTTTGGCCATCGCAATATATATATATGTTTTTGTGCATTTTGGTCCTTCCACAAAATGGAATGCTTTGAAGCAGTCGAAATAAATTATCAGCATATTTGCGATGGTGAATGAGTACAGGCAAAATAAATTTGGAAAGATCCCTGCTTAAATATGAAAAATGCTGCTAAATAAATGCACACCCATAGCATCAAACTAGTGCTTGGTAGAAATTATTTGCTCTGCAGAAGGTCAAATAGTCATTTTTGGCACCAGCATTTGAGTACATGCAACAAATATTGTTGAACCGTGATTGTATCCAACTTCTCATGAATGGTCACCACACACACACGCACACGAGCAGGGCATCAGCGCGTTTGTGCTGCCTATGCCGTGCCCTGGTCTGTCGCTGGGGAAAAAAGAGGACAAGCTGGGCATCCGTGCATCATCCACCGCCAACCTCATCTTTGAGGACTGCCGCATCCCCCGGGACAGCATGGTGGGAGAGCCTGGAATGGGCTTCAAGATTGCAATGGTAATTGTCGGTTCTTGCATTTACAAATTGCTGTGGGATTACTTGAAAACACCTTGTGAGCTGTTCAAGAAAATGTCATATCAAGGGCTGTATAAACTCGGAAAGTGATAAATGGTTTTTTACCCTTTTATCTGGCAACAAAACTGACACCTTTTTTACAAGGAGTCATGTTTGCATTGACCACAATACCTGCGGTCTGGTCCAACACCACGTGAGACTAGGCTCTAAGGAAAGCTGTCTCGGGTGTGGACCAATCAATTTCAAGGACAGTGCATACATTATCAGAGTTGTGTTTTTTTGTTTGCATTCCGACGGCAGGTATTGTGGTCAATGCAAACATGATTCCTTGTAAAAAAAAGGTGTCAGTTTTGTTTGCCAGATAAAAGGGTAAACAAACAATTATCATATTTTGCTACTGGCAAAGGAAGTTCCAATGGTGTAAACTCGGAAAGTGTTTCTCAACTGCAGACCTTGAGGCCCACCAAGGTCAACCTTTCTTTTAAATTACCAGTCTTTTTTAGTCACATGCAAATTAAGCCACTGCACAATTGATTTCACATGATGTTTGGTAATCACAGAAAGCTGTACCTTGGGGAGGGGGGGTCGCAGGGATTGGATTTGTGAAACACGGCACCAGGACAACTTTGTGACAATAGTTACCGGCAACACATTTACTATCAGCAACCACGGCAACTTATTACAGCAGTGGTACAGAGTAATGGAGTTGTGGCTCACCGATAAAAACATGTTTTGATATCAAGAATTGGTCTACAAAGCTGTGACCTCTTGGATATACAGTAATTTGACGTTGCGATCCCAGCTACCCACTAGAGGGAGCACTGGCCAGATTTGTCAATATTTTGTCAACTAATGTTCTTATAATGGTGAAGCAACTATTTCCCGGGACGTCCTAACATTTCCCTCTTGCAGGGGTGAGGAATCTTACAGCCACATGTGACCTTCCAGTTTGAAACAGCCGCAAACGATATTTTATCCATCACTGCAAGAATCTTGGCAGCACTGAATTGGTGCTAGAGGGTAATATTTTTGACCTGGCAATAATGTGTTTAAATTTGTTTTACCGGCAAGAGCCTCTTGCAGTGACAGTAGAGCCTGAGGGATGTGTGTGTGCGCTAATGTGTGACTCGCCAAACGTCTTCGAAAATCCTATAATGCGCCTCGGGAACGAAAAGATTCCCCACCTCTGTTTCACAGCAAGGGAATGGGGGAAGTTCAGCGAGCGGACGATTGGGGGCGACAGACGCTGCATTCTGGCAGCGCCCATGCGGTATTTGATGCAGAGGTCGCAACCGGGTACCCGATACCCGTACCCTACCCGATACCCGGCTACCCGTACCCGGCCGGGTACGGGTACGGGTAGCCGTTTGCGACCCTGGTGCGGCCGGGTACGGGTATGGGTAGGCCGTGAGTCACTGGTGAGTAACCGTTTGTTACTCATTTCGGGTAGGGTACAGGTAGGGAACGGGTACCCGTACCCGGCCAGGTACCCATTTGTGACCCTGGTGCGGCCGGGTATGGGTACGGGTAAGGAATCAAAACCCGTTTGCGACCTCTGGTTTGATGGCGGTGGGGACGATTGTTAATACGAACAGGTGGCGTACCAATGGCGTGTCATGAGGACTGGCATTTGGCGAGACCCAGGCATGCAGGAGTCGATGAATTTGTTCCCGTAACCGCTCAACCGTTGTCCTGCAGCAAACCCTCGACTCGGGGCGCATCGGCATCGCAGGCCAGGCGCTGGGCATCGGACAGGCGGCGCTCGACTGCGCGGTGGAGTACGCCAGCAAGCGGCAGGCTTTTGGCAAATCCATCACCAAGCTTCAGGCCATTCAGGTACGGATAATCGTGCAGGTTCATAAGTTGCACGTGCCGCAAAAAGTCAACACAGGGAGACCTGGATAACCTGAAATCCTTACTGCCAAGTTGATTTCATTGTTCGTGTGCGTCCCTGTTTATTCGGTGTGGGTTAAACATGCGCAGCTATCTGTGCGTCGAATGAACGCACGTAAAATTGCGCAACAAAATTCGTTAACGTAACGGTGCATCGATGCGGCTCTTGAAATTGATTCTATCGCTCGGGATACAGGCATCAAATCACGTGTGCGAGAATCGACGTTCAATGCGTGTTGTGTTCTGGGTTCACGTGACCCCTGCAGCCTCTGGAGGCGCTACAGCCAAGAAAAATACATTGGTTCAAAATTGCGACAGCTCATTGTCTCTCGTTGGAAGCACATTTCAATGAATGTAAGAACTTTGTCTTTTAAATTTGCCACTTTCCTTTTAGAAATAGTTCACAACCATGGTCGTCGAGGTATTCTAATAAATTCAACAAAACAAATAGTAATCGGCAATGTTAATAGAATGTTGAGATAGTCACACTTGTTACTGGTGTTTTTTTTATACACATCGACCTTTTTTTGTCACGAGCAGACTCATCTTGTTGTTAATTTCCCAAACCGGCAATATATTTAAACGAGCAGTTTTTGTGATGACCCCAGTAATCGTTTTATAGCTTGGAGCACGTTTGTTTGCAAGTCTAAAACACGGGTGGGCGTTTGTGATGCAGTTTAAGCTCTCAGATATGGCTCTGGCGCTGGAGAGCGCGCGACTGCTCACGTGGAGAGCCGCGATGCTCAAGGACAACGGCAAGAACTACACGAAGGTATCGCCACCCACTTCACCGCATGTCGCGTCTGACTGCGCGCCGCTTGCTTGTGAATACATGCGCGCTTGCTTGTGAATACATGCGCGCGTGTGTGTGTGTCGGGAGTGGTGGCGCAGTGGTTAGCGCACTGTGATACAAACACTGGCGACTCGAGTTCGATTCCCGCTCACGGCCAACATCAGTGACGATTATCTGAACCGGTCCTGGGCCTCCCCTAGGTCGACTCAGCCTTAAATGAGTACGTGGTGCGATGTGTAAACATCGCCGCTAGGGAGACAAAGGCGGCCGGGCGTGGTGTTGGCCACCCACCCCCTCGTGTGCCGTGCTGGCCTTTATAGGTGCTCGCTAACAGCACTTGCCCCTACAGTCTGTTAAGGCTATACGGGGGATCTTTGTGTATGTGTGTGCACTTCTACGTGTGTGTATGGGGAGCGGTAATGTAGCAGTTAGCGCGCTGCACTAGGAACCCGGTGACCAGAGTTCGATTCACGCTCACGGCCAACATCAGTGACGATTATCTGAACCGGTCCTGGGCCTCCCCTAGGTCGACTCGGCCTCAAATGAGTAACTGGTGCGATGTGTAAACATTGTAATTGGGGAGACAAAGGCGGCCGGGTGTGGAGCTGGCCATCCTCTCGTATGCCATTCCAGCCTTCACAGGTGCTCACGAATAGCACTTGCCCCAACAGTCTGTTAAGGCTATACGGGGGATCTGTGTCTTTGTATGGGGAGCGGTGCGACAGTGGTCAGCGCCTACGCTACGAACCTGGTGACCCGAGTTCGATTACCGCGCACGGCCAACATCGGTGACAGATATCTGAACCCGTCCTGGGGCTCCCCTAGGTCGACTCAGCCTCAAATGAGAACCTGGTGCGGTGTGTAAATATTGTCACTGAAGAGACAAAGGCGGCTGAGCGTGGTGCTGACCACCCACCACCTCGTGTGCTGTGTCGGTCTTCATCGATGCTCGCTAACAACACTTGTCCCAAAAGTCTGTTAAGGCTATAAGGGGAATCTTTGTCAATATTACGTGTAACATGGCAAGCCATTGCGTCGTGTGTATATGTATATTTGTATCTATGTGTATATTTGTGTGTGTCTGCATTGTGTATGTGTGTGTTTATTATGTGTATTTGTACGTACAGGTGTCTATATGTGTATCCACATATCTGTAGTGTATTTATATATGTATCTCATATGTATTTGTGTGTGTGCGCGTCCCAACAGTCTGTTCCGGCTATATGGGAGATCTTTGTTTTTTGTATGTATCTGTCTATATTACAAGTGTGTTCTTTTAGTATATCTGCGATCAGATGTATATTTGCGTGTATGCATGTGTTCAATCATGTGTATGTATTTATGCATGTGTTGTGCACTTTCTTGATCTTCAGTAATTTTTTCAGACGCTGTATAAATCCGTACTGTTGTTACTGCAGGAGGTATAGAACAATCCACCCTCACTGCCCACCCTGCGAGTTCATTCGTTCTCATGATGCGAAGTCACAGTTTCATTTGTCTCGTTATTTTTCATCTCGTTTGGACTGCATACCGTGTCAACCCATTGCGGCTTACCCGTTTTCTTGTGCAGAGAAATTGAGTTTTCACGTCCATACTGCGTACAGCCGTTTCAGTACGGGCAAAAAAAATGTTGTCTTTGTGTTTTTCCCTGGTGATGGGACTTTATAGGATGAACGTTGAGATTTATAAGGGTACGGGGTGACCAATAAAGTCTAAATTGGTCATCATGGGACCTTCTTTGCCAGTACCAAAATATACTAATAGGGTCTTTCCCCTCTTTTCTGGCAACAAAACTGACACCTTTTGCAAGGAATCATGCTTACATTAACATTAACCACAATACTTGCAGAGTATTGTTTTTTGTTTGCATTTGACTGCAAGTATTGTGGTTAATGTAAGCATGATTCCTTGCAAAAGCTGTCAGTTTTGTTGCCAGAAAAAAAGGTGAAAAACCCTATTAGTTCTAATTTGGTCTTTAACAAGGTAGGGGTTGACAGGTATGTGATTGTTCCTATTTTATTCCCATTCTCGTTTATAGTCTCCTTTGCTCCATGTAGGCGAAATGTAACACGAGCAAAAAATACTTTGTAAAATCCATAAATAAATGATTGTCAGCAACATGAGTCGATGCGCGTTATCATGAGCCTACTTATTTATATCGCAGAGTAATACCCCGAATTACGTCGGGGAGGCGTTCCCGAAAGGTGCGACGAATATTGAAACAACGTCAATCAAAGCAATTTTTACAAATTTCCAAAATACCCTAGGTAAATAATATATTCTACTCTGCAGTACAGTACAACTATTTATGCGCGACGCAAAGTAGTTCGTTTACAGGGCAGGTGGAGGCTGAGGCGACGGATATCAGAAAGGACGGATGATGCTGTCAGCGACGTAATTGTGGGTTGAGGCGACGCAAATCAGGTAGCGGTGTTAAGAAAGCGACATCGTATTTGCGGAGCGATGTGAAAGGGGGTGACGGAAATCGGGTTATTACCGTATGCATGCATGCAAACGGTGAATTAATCGTGTGGAAAATTATGCAGTTGTAAATCGTTTAGGTAGGAGATCCCCGTTTGAATGTGTCCGTGACTGCGTGTTTGTGTGCCCGTGTTAGGAAGCTGCCATGGCCAAGTTGGCAGCATCAGAGGCTGCTACCTTTATTTCACACCAGGTACGTTCTTGCAGACATTGCCTTTCTTACCAACATCACTGTGCCCAGTGGTCCCGAAGCAGACTTGCTGATGAGTGCACATTTATAATTTGAAAGTATAAAATTTCATATTTATTCAGACAATAAGAATTGAATATTGAAATACATTTACACGCATTTTGTGAAGTGGCATCTTCTTGCCCATATCTAATGCAGTCGATCGTTAGCGATTTAAGTTCAGGTGATGTTCTAGAAAGGCCAGATTGGATAAAATTTGGTACAATTATAGTCCAATCTATGCTTTAGCTATAAAAATACAAGTATCTAAATTTAAGCATTTTTGCCCTCAAACTTTTGGAACAACAGTTTAAACTTTTTTTAACATATGCCTACAAATGTATGTCACTGGAGATGTGTTAAGGGTGCTAAACCCAAGTATAAAATCAGTTTATTGATAACTAACTTTTTTGGGAGCTTTTTAACTCAATATAAAGCACAGAACGCCCACTACCAATTCTAGTAATATAGCAACATATTTAATGTATCAATTGGACACGTTCATCATTATCTGTTATCATTTATACCGTACCTCCCATGCAGTACATCTCGAGGCGCCTGAGCAAAAAAAAAATAGATAATTAGCAAGGACGGAATTGCAGACCAAATACAATATTCAAATACCAGACACTGTAGAATGAAAAGAGAATGAAAGCTTTAACCTTTTTTGAGACATCCCTCTGTTACATTCACATCAAGCACAACACTTGTTTATGATAAATGAACCCCACTCAACCTCACGTCTAACTACCCCCCCCCACCCACGGCGGTGTCGATTGCAGTCCATACAGATCCTGGGCGGCATGGGCTACGTGACAGACATGCCGGCCGAGCGGCACTACCGTGACGCGCGCATCACCGAGATCTACGAGGGCACGAGCGAGATCCAGCGGCTGGTCATCGCCAACCGACTGCTCAAGGAGTACGACACGGAGTAGTAGGGGTCGGGCGGCCGACCTAGGCGCCAGCAGCCATCGCGTTGACTTCGTCACGTGGCCTCCGCTAAACTGGCGTCCGCCCTGGCGTCGCTAGGCCTTGTGGCGGTCCTCACTGCCCCCACATTAACCGATCAGAAGTCTTCTTGGTTCTTTCGGTAAAGTCACGTAGAAGGAAAATAATAAAAATATAACATAAAATAATTCTCACGACGTTTCGGCCACAACGCAAGCAGCCGTCTTCAGGTGGAGAACAGGTCTGTCCAGAAGGAAGAGTCAGACTCTGCCTTCTGCGTTGTGGCCGAAACGTCGTGAGAATTATTTTATTATATTTTATTTAATTTTTTATTTATTTTCCTTCTACGTGACTTTACCGAAAGAACCAAGAAGATGAATCCCTGCAGTCACGAAAGCTTTAAATCGAAATCCGATCAGAAGTGTTTGTATTTTTTTATATTTTGTTTTACCAGGTAAGCACCAATAAGCAATATAGCTCTTTTTCAGAAGTGACCTGGCCACAATTGATAGCTTTACAAAGTGACTTATAATGTGGAAATGTATAGAGGCCAAATACTCTAAACACATGTTGATTCTAAATGGCAAGTGATAAACCGGAGGAGCCGGAGAAAAATCCACACGACCATAGGGAGAACATGCAAACTCCAAATATACAGCAGCAGGCGTCAGGGTTTGGATCGAACCCACGACCTTCTGTATGCCAGACGGGGTAGTTAACATCTTGCCACCGTGTTTGTGTGAGATTTACGCCTGACTGTGCCACAGAGATGCTGACAAGGAAGATCAAGTACAACGTAATGAATGACAGCAGAATGTATTGGTAGCGGTGCGTTTCAAGATGCAACGGCCAAAATTGCTTTATGTAATATAAAACATATCGTAAAAACATTTTTAACACAAGATCATGATGGAGGATACAACGGCACGTACATTTACAGCTCAGTCCACTGCTGGATTAGAGCCTCCTGTCGTCTGTACGGGTCGTGAGATTATTTGACCATAATTCGCGCTGTTCAGTTGGGGTTTGTGGAAGGTGGGGAGCATAGATTTACAATATTGGAGTTGCACTGTCCTGTACATGTCCACCACGTAGCCCCCACAAGCCATACGACAACCTGCTTGCACTGCCCAGGCTCAGAGCTGCTTATATTCCGAGGTATGATAAGATCGGGCACGTGTCGGGCGATTTGTTTATGGGGATAAAACACGTCTGTGAGAAAATCAGCGAATAGCGCAGTTTGGTTTAAGCAAGGGGTGTTTCATCTTCTTGGTTCTTTCGGTAAAGTCACGTACAATGGAAATAATAAAATATAATTATATTATATAATTTTATTATGTTTTATTTTTATTATTTTATTATTTCCATTCTACGTGACTTTACCGAAAGAACCAAGAAGATGAATCCCTGCAGTCACGAAAGCTTTAAATCAAGGGGTGTT
Source organism: Lethenteron reissneri (assembly GCF_015708825.2). Classification (NCBI taxonomy): domain Eukaryota; kingdom Metazoa; phylum Chordata; class Hyperoartia; order Petromyzontiformes; family Petromyzontidae; genus Lethenteron; species Lethenteron reissneri. The sequence goes on from NC_083805.1 coordinate 9,181,712, forward strand.
TGATGCAGCGGAGAGTTCAACCGCCACGCTGGACTTGCCGACATCTCCGGCAACTGCAGCGTGACGCAACCCTCCGTGCGTGCGCCGCAGCGGCGTTTATGAATCTGCGCGCGTGTCGCCAGTAAAGTGCGGCGGTGCACTTCATTTTTACGCAAGATTTTGAGTTATGACCCTTGGAACTTCGCCGTGCATCTCTAGCCGCGACCGACGGTCGGGATTTTTTCTAGCGAGTAGGACCCAAAATGTGAAATGAATCAAATGTAGAAAACATTGGGTGAGAAAACGGCTTCACGCGATAAAAGCAAAACCGATTTGACGATTTTATGCACAAACACAAATATCGTCGAACGCACAAATATCGTTCACGCTTGACTTGTCCGATGCTGTTTGTCAAGTCTTCCAGCTGTACTATTCTGAACTAAATAACAGTGCTGGTGTATTGTATTTTTGTTTACTATTAATAAACTTCGAAGTGAAACAGTTACTTCTTGAAAACAGTGCCTCGTGCGCCACTCACTAACCGAGCGCCTTTAATTTGTTATCCACATCTGTTGGTCTCGTTTTTCCCCTCCCTGCTTAAGCTGAACCTCGAGCGGTTGCAACGTCTTGTACTGCACACGACTTATTCCTCAACGATTTGTCAGATATTTGATTGTATCCAAGAGTATAGAACTTTAGTTAAGTAGGCTCTTAACTGGGCGTAACATTGTTGCTTGTGTGTGTGCGCGCGTACGTGTCTGCATGCACAGCAGCTGAAAATCTAAATTGGGGGTCCCGGAACTGCTTGACCCCCCCTAAATGCAACAAGATATGGATTGCACCATAGTTAATGCTTAGCCCCACGGTGCGTGTTGTGTAAGAACCTTTATGAAGCCACGCGCCTCTGGGCAATAATGTACCAGTAAACGCACTCTTCAAATTTAATAGGTGTCATCGGGGGTTTGTGCCACTCCATAATTGCTACCCTGGCGTGCCGTCCACGAAATTACGATTTACGTTTTCCGCGCTCATGTGTTCCATGAACCTTTGTGCCTTGTGAATTACAGAAAGCACCCGTTGACGGTGCCCGTATCTTTTAGTTGTTCTTGCGATCCAGACGCAAGCGAAGCTATAGAAAACACCAGAAACCAATTTTCGTTTGACAACAATGTGGGTGTAAATGTCGAAACCACCCTTTTGAATTGATCACATGATGTCTGCCAGCAACCACTTGCAAAAATATATATATAACGCCGTGACCGAGTGTGTTTTACTTTTCAAGTCAGTCAAAGAAGTATACAAATGTAATTTACAATTTGGGAGATGAAGGCTTCAAATGCTGGGTTAACCTTGGAAAAATGTAACTTGTAAGCCAAAAGTACAAAACTAACGTCCTCAAACGATGAACTATAAATCATTGTCGTTTTATTGCTGTGTTGTATATGATTTTACTGATAAAAAATATACATATTGTGCATTATAACGATGCATTGCGAATTGTGTATTTGGTTTGGGTGGTTGTACTGAAGGCGTTTGAACGTCTTTGAAAGAGATTGCCAGCCACACCGCATTGCGGAGTTTCCAGCAGTGAACGACTTACAGGGAAACGTATTATAGTTGCCCTGAAAGTAAAATGTGAAGTCATTAAACACGATTCTGAAGCGTCAGTGGTAATGTCCAATGGGTAACATCATTTGTGCCTGTGTCCTGGTATAATACGCATTTTATGGCAATAATGACTTAAAATTGTTCGCATGTTATAGCGTGCTTATTTTATTTCATATTCAGTGCACTTAAGAATCATTAAATGAATTTGACATCTGTATGTATTATATCATCATACTCCGCAAAGTGTGACCTCGTGCTTAGGTGAAAAACCCACGGGCTCATACAGGTGTGTTGTAAAGATATCTGCAATATAAAATACTCTTAACCATTGTACATTGTTTCGTATCATGTTGCGTCTTCATAGATTACCAATTCATGATTACAGTGGCGGCGCTCGGCCTAATCAAACAAAGTAAATGCTTCGGGCCAAATCAGCTCCAGGAGCCCCAGGTTCATGAAACAAATAGGAGTGTGGACGGTTATCTCAAATTCAGTCCAAACAAACTAACATCCAATTAATCTCTCTAATCTCTACCTTGTCTGCGTAGCTCGTCTCTCGTCTCACATCTGTCTACATTTGTCTTATTTCACTACACCAGTATCTCTTGTCTATATCTCTTCTGTCAACTCATTGTAAGTGTACAGATTGAAAGGGAGGCCCCAGCAAAATAATGTCTGCTTCGAGCTCCCAGTAGTCTAGCACCGGCGTTGTCGCATTTACAAAATGCCCCGGCGTTGGTAAACGATTTGGCACTGAAGTAGCCATTCGCTAAGCATCCTTTGCCACGGGATTTACCGGGTCTATCTGAGTGTACCAGCACAGCCTAGTGCGCATATCCTTTCTAGAAAGCACTGCCAACGCACTTTCTATACAACTGCTCGCACATGAGAGTGAGCACGAGACCGGACGGAATACTTTAAAGGAGCGACGCGCCGCGTTGAGCCACAAGACGCCAGCATTTCTTGGCCTTGGGAGTAGTTTACAGGCTAATATACATTTTAAAAAGAGTGAACTTTATCCCCGTAGAAATCTGCTCTTTTGTGATCTGCCGCATTAAAATAGAAATTACTTAACTGCCTGTCCACACGGCCCACACTTCACACACGTGCGGACCATTAACGCGTCGTCTTAACGACTCGAATTGCCCTCTTGTCGTGCGCTCGCTAAACATCGCAATGCTTCTGTGACGTGACCTGTTCTTTTTGTGCCGGCAAGATATATCAAAGATCCACGTTGCCACTGGGGGGAGGGGGGGCTCTGAAGTTTTACAATGTATCCCATTTTAAAATGACAGATCACACAAGTTCACTTAAAGCACAAAGCGCTCATAAACGCTGCCGTTTGATTTGATGTCACACACCTTTCTTCCAGTAATACATAATCATGTAGACCTCTTTGCTTCATCACACTTGTCAGCGCAGGTTGGTGAACCGGCTCAGATACCACTTGCCACTGATGTTAGCCATAGCCAGGAATGAAACTCAATGCTCGGTTCATCGCCCGGTGTGCTAACCACCGAGCCACCACTCCAAGCCACTTTTCAGGTTTCATTTTATATTTTGATCAGTAAAATAGTCACCAGATGTGATCTTCGCCTGCTTTTTATCGGCATCAGTGTCACACTACAGGATCATATGGATCATATATTTGTTAGTGTTTAGCATGAGGCTTGAAGCAATTTCGAATTTTAGGGTGAGTGAAACCAATGAAACACCAGGCATTAATTTTTGACATCCCAAATGCAGAAATGTTGGTTTTGGATGTTTCCAGTTATAACCCTTATTCAGCTACAGTTGAGCCAAGTTTACTATTACTAGGCGTTTAGGAACAACATCATATACATTGGTCACACTCGTCTACATTTATAAGATTTTTTATAAATCCGTGAAATACAGGGTGCTTCAATAAATGGTAACACTTATATGGGACTATTGTTTTTAATGTAAAAGAACGGATAATACACTGTAACATGATAACGAATGTATGTTAATAGCTTCAAAAAGTCAAAGAGTCTCCAATTGTTCGCCATCGTTGTCATCGCGTGCCTGGAATCTTCTCCAGGTGGTCTCCAGAGCCCGGAGACACATTTCTTGTGGCATTGTTGCAAATTCTCTGAAGTGTTAACATTTTTTTGAAGCACGCTGTATATTTGAAAATATACCCTCTCTATGGGGTTGTTTCTGTTATTCGAATATGCATTGATATTTGTGTGGCTGTCCTTTTAAAAATCTGAATATTTATTGACACTGGAGGAATCACATGAGCTATGAAGCTCTTTTTCACAGACGAAGGGCACTCACGGTAAGAACGTTACAACAACAATCAATACAAATACATGACAGGAGTGAAAAGCAGAGGCAGGATATGCCTGTCATATAAACCTGCTTATCAGTCCCGCATTTAGTTAGCAAAACTATCTAGTGATGTATTTATGCTTTTTTGTCTGAAGCATAACACATTAGCCAATATTGCCCGGTGGCTCATAGGGTCAGAGCACTCAGCCGTAACTGTTGAGATCATATAGCTCCAATCTGGGCACACAGCCGTGGTTAAACCACCTTCTTAATCTAGTGATAATATGATGATGGCCTCAGTCCAGTCATTAATTACTCTACCAAAAAAAACTCATCACGTAACTTTTTTCGTTTTGTACTTAATTTGGCTGAAGCTCTTGAGAAAAAAATGAAATAAATATTTATATTGCATTGACTGTCATGCGGTAATCTCACGGCAGATTGTATGGGGGTGTGTGTGATCCCTACTGTGGCAAGGGAAAATACAAAGGTGACTTGGAACATGTTGGGAAAAGTATCGTGAAAGATGTTCCACAGCCATGCTTTAACATACGGGTTGCAATGCTTCTGAGAGATTGCCGAATGGATTCCTCGTCTCATCAAATGATGCTCTAGGAAATACATTTAACAACACCAGATTTTTTACAATATGCCGTAGCAGCATGGTCTTCACCATACGACAACTATCAGTGGCAGATACACGATAAGATGACTAACAGTCACGTAATTCGTTTTATAATTGCTATCTAAATGCAATGCGCTTTTGCTGCCGTCTGGAACGCTGTTTCTTCCGCTATTCGGAAGCCACTGTAGCGATGCACTTTTAAATCTAGATAGAAAACTCATTTTGTTAGAACTGCTTTTTGTGTTTAGTTTGTTGTCCTTCCCCCGCACATTCAATTCGTACGGTTGGCTACGTACGGTGCAAAAGAAGTTCAACAGACATACATACAAAAAAAATAAACAATCACTCGTACAATATGTGCGAACGTACTTTTTTTTTGGAGTAGCCGTGCGCCAGTGGTGTTGAGCAATAGGGCTCAGTGACCCCAGAAATCACAAAGGCATAGCGGCTAACTTGTGATTCCCTGCAACTGGCAGTGATGCAAAGTACGAGCGAGTGAGTGGACTTTGGATTAAAACTCATCCAGAATGGTGCCCCCTGTTTGTTGGAGCGATGGGGTGGTATGCATGCGGATCGGGGGTCAAAGGGTAATTGTTTTCGCGCAATTCCATTTACTGATTTTATGACCCAAAACAAATCTGTGGCCGTCTTGATCCGCGATGCTGTTATTGTTTCCTCTGGTGTCGCTGTGGGACACTTTGGAAACTTTTGCTCACGAACAACCCTCGGGGTCGTCTCTCTGGTGCGGCATTAAGGTGGACGATTTAAAATTTGGCAAAATGACCGCTTGGATTTGTATGCTTTTAAAAAACGCCGCACCAAAATGTTACTCAGATGTCGAGATGGAAGGAGGAGCAAAGCGACAAAGCAAACGTGGTGCACAGCGACGGTGTTTGTGTGCAGCCAACGACGAACGCTCGGCTTCAATGCATTGCTTTAGGTCTTGCCCTTGGGACATTTCTCACACTCCTGTCTCCTATGGCCTGCTGTTTTACCCCATGCTGACCTCCCCAAATCCGAAGTGTCACACTGTTTTAGGGCCACAGTCTACGAAATGACACCGCCTTTGTGTTGAAAGTATCTCGTCTCGTGCTATTGGCCCTTTCTTGCGAGGCTTTAGCCAAAGTGCCATTTAGAGAACTCTAGGCCCGAGTAAGCCTTGAGTAAAAAAATAAAAATCCAATCATTACCACAGAAGTTAGGGAATAAGCAAGTTCGCGTAATATTATCATTATTAGTCCAGCAAATGTCATATTTGATGATCACTTCAAGGCAGCTTCATTCGGACATTCTATGTGTGTCATGTGTAATGTACAGGGTGGTCCAGATGTTTTGTGACGCCCCAATGAATTGCCCCCTCATATTTTTTTCTTTTTGCATATTCATGTTTGTTCTAAATAAACCTTACGTAAAAAACATGAAGTTTTAGATAATAAAATGGGAGGGGGGGGGGTCACAGAACATCTGCACCACCCTGTACAACGTGGCACGTTTGTAAAATCGCACATAGGTGGGCACAGAAAGGGGGCGCCATCCACAGGTCTCTGCTCGATCTGCGGAATTGTTTATTTGAAAAGTGTTGGGCCCCCGATGGCTTTAGAGCAGGGGTCAAACTTGGGTTATCGGTAGCTCCAGGGCGCAGTTCGAGTGAGGCTGGAGACGTGAGGACCTGTGCCGTGCGTGAAAACCCTCGGGGTATTTTACTCTCACCCCACCCCTCTCAGTCACACTGCACAAACATTCACATGCGCATGTCAACGTGTTTGCCTCGTCATAACTACATGGACGTGATAAAAACAAATTTGGGGGGAGACATTTTGTATCCCATCAACCTGGGAAAACCCTGAGTGTGGCGTGGAAAGTCCCATCGATGCGCAATGTATACGTTACGAGCAAATTCATAGGCAAACATTTACGCGAGCCTCAAGTCTCGTCGTGAATCATGGCGGTGGTCGGAACGAATGATGGGAGTGGCATTCAGAGGAGGGATGGCGCGCGCGATAAAAGAGAGTGAGCGAGAGATCGAGCGATGACACCAGCTCCTGTGCAGAGACGTGATGCGGCATTGTTGCATCGCGGCACCGTGGAAAGACGGCGACCGCTTGGGGTGTCTCGTCATACTCTTAGTTCTTTCGGTAAAGTCACGTAGGTAAAAAAATGAAATTAAAATTAATAAAAAAATAAAATAATAAAATCACGACGTTTCGGAGGCAACACAAGTCTCCGTCATCAGGTGGGACCGTCACAGCCAGATTTGATGCAGCAAATCTGGCTGTGACGGTCCCACCTGATGACGGAGACTTGAAACGTCGCGATTTTATTAGTTATTTTTTATTAATTTAAATTTCATTTTTTTACCTACGTGACTTTACCGGAAAAAAACTAAGAGTGTGAATCCTTGCAGTCACGAAAGCTTCAAATCTAGAAGTGTCTCGTCATCCCAGCAGGGGATCGACCATGGCTGATCACCATCATGAGGATGATGGTGCGGAGCTGTGAGCCTGCGTGGGGACCCCCCACTCCACTGCCTCCCTCCCTCCCTCCCCCGTCCTTGTGCTGTCATGTGTCGGTGCGTAACGAGTCACCCCGCCGCCCCCACGCACCCCCCACTACGGCCCCCCCATCTGATGCCTCCGTGATTTGCACACGCCTCCGACGGCGAGGAATGCGGGCTGCAAACTTCCAATGCATAAATTACATCGGCCGTCACACTTGACTGCGGCAGGCTCCACTTGAGCCCGGCAAACAACGCAAGTTGCATGGAGTTTGTGTGCCTGTCTCTGTGTGCGTGCGTGCGTGTGTCTGGGGAGCGGTGGCGTAGCGGTTAGCGCTCTGCAGCCACGAACCGGAGTTCAATTCCCGCTCACGGCCAATACCGGTGACGATTGTCTGAACCGGTCCTGGGCCTCCCCTAGGTCGACTCAGTCTCAAAATGAGTACCTGGGTGCGGTGCGTAAACATCGCCACTGGGGAGGCAAAGGTGGCCGGGCGTGGTGTTGGCCACCCACCCCCTCGTGTGCCGTGCCGGCCTTCATAAGTGCTGGCTAACAGCACTTGCCCCAACAGTCTGTGAAGGCTATAAGGGGAATCTTTGTCTTTGTGTCTAGGGAGCGGTAGTGTAGCGGTTAGCGCGCTGCACTACAAACCCGGCGGCCCGAGTTCGATTCCCGCTCACGGCCAACGTCGATGACGATTATTTTAATCCGGCCTGGATCTCCCCTAGATCGACTCCGCCGCAAATTAGTACCTGGTGCGTTGTGTAAACATCGCCACTCGGGAGACAAAGGCGGCCGGGCGTTGTGCTGGCCATCTGGCTTTCATAGGTGGTACTCGCTAACGACACTTTGCCAAACATTATGTTAAGGCTTTCCTGGGGATCGTTGTCTTGTTTTTTTGTACGGGGAGCGACGCTCACAACAACGAGCGGAGCGCCGTCCGGATAAAAGCAAGTTGGCACAGTCGGGACACAGGTGATGCCAGTCATCTCACAGTCGACCCATGGCACCTGGGTCTGTTCCATAACCTCCTGCCAGCGGGCGTTTGACACTTCACGTTGCCTTAAAGTGGACCTAGCCTGGCACAAGCCCCCTGGTAACGTCACCGCCATTTAGTTGCGAATGGCGGTTGTTGTTGTATGGGGAGTGGTGGCGCAATGGTTAGCGCACTGCGCTACGGACCCGGCGACCCGATTCCGCTTCCCGCTCACGGCCACCAACACCTGTGCCGATTGTCTGAACCGCACCTGGGCTTCCCCTAGGTCGACTGAGCCTCACATGAGTGCCTGGTGCGATGTGTAAAAATTTGCCACGATGGAAGGAAAGGGGGCCGGACGGAGTGCTGGCCACCCACCCCCTCGTGTAGCATCACGGCTATCATAGGTACACGTACTCGCTAGCAGCACTTGCCTCTGAAAGTGTGTTACGGCTATACGGGTTTATTCACTCATCCGAACGTTTGTCCAGGTTGGTTTGAACCAAAGTGGTGCAACTCAAGGCAAAGCGAGGCAAGGGGTTTAGAAGCCACGGATTATTTTTGTTGCTTTCAATTAATCGGCTTTCCAGTTTAACTTTGCGTTCAAGGAAGTGTGCTGATTCTTTGAATAAAAGGTATTGTTGAACAATTGTTGGGATGGATAGAAAATGTAAACGCCATTCAAAAAACAAGTAGTCACTCGCAAACAGGATACAAATTTACGCGCCTTTCATATTTTATCGAGTACTTTTATTATTATTATCAAATGGATTTAGGATGCAGACTGCAACTGCACACGATTAATTCCAACCAATTACTGACGGTTATAAAAACCACCGCACATGACGCCAGTAGTGGCCATTACGCTAACACGGTTCTGTTTTGGAAAACGATGAGTGACCCAGCCAATTCTAATAAAAGCTGAGCAATGTTGAATCGGATAAGCCGAGTTATTTCTCCGACTTTTTGTGCCCTTGGGATATACCGTAGAATTAAGTTTATTTCCAGATACGAATAAAAGGTTGCTTTCTCGGTTGTGTTGCTCTCAATCAGCTGAAGCCCTGAAGATGTTTTGCACAGAGGCAACGGCACTGGGTACCTCGCTAACCATCATCGCCACCACAAATCTGAACTCAAGGTCAGCAGTGACCTCAGGCTCGTGTTTGGCTCTGCCAATGAGCACCACCAATCGGGTCCCCCACTCACCACGCACACACCAAGTCGATGGCATTATCAGCCCTTATCTATCCACTCCTCGATTGAAGGCTTTCGCAAGCGCGTCACCATCGCTCATGATCACGTGATGCGTGTAGCTATAGAAGTTAGAGAGATATAATTAAACATCCATAATAGAGGGTTTTTTGGGGGTTATATCGCGTAAATATATAAATGTGTCGTTAAAACCCGCCTCCACCCGACACAGCCAACTAGTAAGGGTTGTCACGTAAACAGAACGTGCCAATTCGCCACTAGTACAGCACACCCGTGTGTTGGAGAGCCAAGTTTTTTTTATTTTAAGGCCAGCGTGATTGACGAAAGTGTTGAGGTTTTTTTTGGTGTTAATTGTGCTTGTGCACTGCTGCCACATGCATCACTAAATGATGTACTACATTTAAATAGACGTAGTTATTTTTGGAGATTTGTAAATAAAAAAGTGTCCGTTAAATTCAAATACCGTAACACACTCTCACTTAACTCTCTGACTATTACTCTAGACAAATTGCAGACTTTTCTAGCAAATGAAACAAATATTGCCGGCAAATATATCCATAGAAATGTACCATGCCCCCTACCATTCGCCTCCGGGTTATCAAAATCCAATTACCTATGCTGTACAATTTAAATTTAAAGCTTTCGTGACTGCAGGGATTCATATTCTTGGTTCTTTCGGTAAAGTCACGTAGAAGGGAAATAATAAAATAATAAAAATAAAAGATAAAATTATCATGAGGTTCCGACCACAACGCATGCAGCCGTCCTCAGGTGAAGAACAGATCTGACGTAAAGTCACGTAGAAGGAAAATAATAAAATAATAAAAATAAAACATAATAAAATTTTCACGACGTTTCGGCCACCACGCAAGCAGCCGTCCTCATGTGAAGAACAGAGCTGTTTTATTTTTTATTAGTTTATGATTTCCCTTCTACGTGACTTTACCGAAAGAACCAAGAATACCTGTGCTGTATTAAAATCCACGTTATTCTATTGAATGCTCCGCTCATAGCTGCCCTAGCGCATAAGCCCCGGACATCCCCCGCGTGTCTCCGGGCCCCACTCTGTGCACTGCTCAGATTGTCGAGGAGGCCCAGAGAGAGAACGGGTCGGGCAGGGACACGACCCCACAAGTCACGGGGGCTTTCGGAGTAATTAGTTACTCACAAACGACATGTGTGAGAAGAAGAAGGGAGGGTTGCTCTTTGTGTGTCTCCAAATCTGTCTCTCTCAGTCTCTCTTTGTGGCCGTACCACTGTTTCCCCGTCGCTGTGTCTTTCCCTGACGCTCTCTGCGTCTGTCTCTATGTTTCCGTCTGTGTGTGTTCCTGTCTGCTGTGCGTGTTCTTCACCATGTCTCTCTATCGCTGTCTTTGTCTCGCCGTTTGTGTCTCCGTCTCTCTCTCTCTCTCTCTGGCTTCCTCGCTGTGTCTCCGTCTGTCCTGAATTTGTTGACATTCGGCAGATCCCGAGAGTACACAATGAGGACCACCTAGACCAGTGGTTCTTCACCTGTGGTGCACGCACCCTCTGGGGCTGCGAGTTGACCTTCCTGGGGGTGCGAGACATACCATATATTTTTGTATAAGGTAAATAATCAAAACACACATTAAGCACGAGCGCGCAAGCACAATTACTTTGTTTCATCAAACCAATGTATTTATTAACATTATATATATATTTTACGATTGAGAACCAACGGGATGCAAGGCTGCAGTAAAGGTTAAGAACCACTGCCCTACAGATGGATGTTTCTGTCCCAGGTGGGTGATGGTAAGGGAGTTATTACAATGGCCGTGTCAAAAACACAGACGCAGCACCGAATCGTGAAATCCTTTGGCCGCGTGCCTCACAAATGGCTGTGCAGCACACACCGCAATCCTCACCGTACTCTCTCTCTCTCTGCAGGACTGCAGTGAGAGAGAGAGAGAGAAAACACACCACAGGGGCGAGTATGGCTCACCAACTCTAAGAGAAGTTCGACATCATCGCTCAACAAAAACATCTCGCCTGCCCGACGCGAATTCAGGTTGCACCGCGCGTCCTTCGGCATTATTGACGTTTTGCTCCGCCGTGCTGGGGGCTTCTTCCGTCGCTTAATTCCCAGCACGTGCAGCGAAACGTCGGACATCGTACAACCCGAAAATGCCATCGGAGAGCTTTACAGCACACTCGCGAAAGAAGAGCTAACGAGTTCCAATAACACGGCCTGATAGTGGGGGGCCCGGCTACCTCCATGGCTGACCGCAACCCCAATAACCCCCCCCCCCCACCTCCTGGCAGACCCTCTACCATAACGCTGCGCGCACACACACACGCACACACACACGCGCACACACACGCACACACACACGCACACACACGCGCGCACACACACGCGCACACACACACGCGCACACACACACGCACACACGCGCACACACACGCGCGCACACACACACACGCAAACACACGCACACACACACACGCGCACACACACGCGCACACACACACACGCGCACGCACACACACGCACACACACACGCACACACACACACGCACACACACACGCAGACAGACAGACACACGCACGCACACACACACACACACGCACAAACACACGCACAAACACACGCACACACACACACACGCACACACACACGCGCACGCACACACACACGCGCACACACACACGCAGACAGACAGACACCAGCACGCACACACACACACACGCACACACACACGCACACACACGCGCACACACACGCACACACACACGCACACACACGCGCGCACACACACGCGCACACACACACGCGCACACACACGCGCGCACACACACACGCGCACACACACGCACAAACACACGCACACACACACACGCGCACACACACGCGCGCACACACACACGCGCACGCACACACACGCACACACACACGCAGACAGACAGACACACGCAGGTCATAAACCTATCGGCCTGGACACTTGGAAGGGCATCCACACTCAGGGGGGTTGGGGGGGGCCTTTACACAGCGTGGCCCTTGTTGTCACCCAAGAATGATGGCTTCGCTCACTGCCTGCTTTCACTGCCAAGCAATCGGTTGCTATTAATTAGCATAGAGAGACCCCCCCCCCCTCTTCAATTCTGTTGGGTGTGGGGTTTTGTGTTTTACAACTATCGAGACAGAGAGAGGGCAGACACAGATCTGCAGATCCAAACGCCATGTTTCCGGACACGGGCCATTATTATTTTTGTTGTTGTCATTGCTATTGTAGTTATTTTTTCTGAATGAATGAGTGGTTGCAAATGTTTGTGTTTTAGTGTTTTTTGTTGTTGTTGCTCGTAGTTTATTGTCCGAGGTTTTTCATAAATAGAGGCAAGTCACGATCAGCGTGTAGTTAGTGTATCTAACGGTTAGTATTTCTTACAATTAACGTTGTCAAACTATAAGCTCATATTCGAAGTTCACCTGATCAAATGTAAAACATATGTATTCAAAACCGCATGAGCCAAATTAATGTGGGCTTTAAACATACTTTTCCCCTCCCATCCAAAACACGTTTCTTATAAATGTAAACATACGTGGCTTACATTTGGGAGTAATAACGGTCCATATTTAGCGTGAATAAAATATTACGAGTAGAATGAGCGAAGCATTTTTGTATTTGCTAAATGAGAAACTCATCAACCAATTAAATACTATGAATATATACTGCACCTTTAAAGGACACGTAGGGCTAACGATTAAAGACGTATGGAAGTGCGGATCTATTCAATGAATTTTACGAAATACAATTTGGTTTTACATAGCGTATAAATGCAACCGCATGTTCAGACACTGTGCAGAACCACTGCGGCATGTTTATGCCGTAAAGAGAGAAAGAGACAACTGAGTAAGCCACAGAGAAGAACGTTCTAAACGCACAAAACACGTCCAACTAATACCGGGAAATACCATTGAAATTGTCATGCAATTAATGTCAGCCATTAACGTTTCGTCCACTCTGACGAGTTGCAAAACGATGCAGTTCATCCATAACAAAGGTGTGTGGGTTAGATCGCGTAATGATAAACACGTCGTTAAACCCGCCACCACCCGACACAGCCAACTAATAAGGGTTGTCACGTAAACAGAACGTGGCCAATTCGTTACCAATTCATCACACCGGTGTGTTGGAGGGCAAACCCGCAACATTTACAATTCGAGTACGACGTTTCGCTCGTAATTACGAACAGCCTCATCAATGAGTGCAAGCCAGCTGCTGCCGAAACCGAAGCCGTTCCATGCATACGGCGGCGGCATATACATCGTGGCACATGCCCACGTGCATTTTTTTAAATGTTTTTTTTTCGCACAAGGTGGCACACCCGGCACCGACAGCATGCCGCTGAACAGCCACTCGCCGCACAATGGCTCGTTTGCGAGTGTTGTTGGCCCGTTATAAATGTGTATTTCGGCCACCGCTTAAAGAGAGTTACAGCCTCGCGAACGGCCCCCTTAAAAGTGTCACCGCCGCCCTGATTTAGAGCGCGCTTCACGTGAAACGGCGTGACCAAGTCACCCTGATTACGCGTCGCTCATAACTTCCTTGTGGCCGGTGACTAACCGTGAATGCATCTACTGAGCCGCTCTACCCCAGAGGCTGATTTGCTTTACATTTTCTTGAAATCGACTACTCGCAGAACCTATGGGGCAGGGGGTGGCGGGCGGGGGTAGTGTCCCCCTGGTCTCAAGTCGCCCCCCAACCCGATGCCATTTTTCTTAAACAGATCAAACAAATCTTAATTTTAGAACTTTCGTGACTGCAGGAATTATTATTTGGTTCTTTCGGTTAAGTGACGTCTAAAGATAAAATAATAAATTATAAATTATTTAATTTAATTTATTATTTTATCTTTAGACGTGACTTAACCGAAAGAACCAAATAATAGATCAAACAAAGGGGGTCTATTGATCTGATGAGTATCCGAATCGCACTTTACCAAAACACGGATCATATTTAAACTCGCCCATCCCTTTGTGAGTTACGGTGGTTGGTTAACCATACTTCACCGCGCTGGACAGTGCAGTTGGCAGATGGTGAGAGGGTGTCCAGGACTGGTTCACATTTCACTCGCCACCGGTATCGGCTGTGGCCTGCAATTGAACTCAAGTCGCCAGGTCCATAGCGAGAAAAGCTAACCGCTACGCCAACACTCCATCCCCTCCACATCGTGCATACAACATGTTTTATGAAATGCTGTTGTGGAGCATTATGGGTAATAAAATAAGGATACTCCTTTCCTCTCCACGTAGAGAGAAATAGTCCGCCTACCTATTGGTCTTGCAGACCAATGTTATCTAACAGCGTTAGTTTAAGCAGGCACACTTTAAACAAGTTTCAAACCGAATAACGTTAGCCCGGAATGCCAAAACGCAGATAGACTGAAATAAAACGTTAAATTAATTCTTACAAAATTGTGAATCTAAATAACGTAGAGACTAGATACGAACAATTTCTTTCAAATTACTTCTAACCTAATAGTGAGTGAATGTTTAAACCTAATCTTGACATACTAACCACATTGTTGAATTCGTACATTAGTCAGTAGGAAAATGGGTGTTCCGGTAGTGAACCTGAGTGTGTGTGATTTAAATATCTAGCCATCACAATATTATGATGATTTCTCATGCAAATTCAAGTTTCCCTCGTTACATGCAGTCGATGCGTTCCAACAGCACGGTTGGCTACGTACAATTAGCACCGTTGGCTACGTACGATGCGAAAGACGTTCAACATACATACAGCTGCCTGCCGAGTAGCGTGTACGGTAGACACAATGTTGTTGTTGTTGTTTTTTGACTTGCATCCCACTGGGATATTTACACAGGGTTGGTGTACGGTGATTTTTTCTGCAATATTTTGCTGTCTTTTCTTGGATTTTCTGTTTGCACATAGTCACTTTAAGATGTTTTCTTGTTCATGTTTTTGGTTTTTGTTTGTTGCGGTTGCACCCGATTCAAGAGCCGAATGGCTCACAGGGCTATACCTAATAAATGAACTTTGAACTTTGTCCCAGTCTGACCGCATAGCCGCATATGAGTGAATTCAGACTGCATGGAGCGATTTTAGGTAGAAATCGGTTAGCTACATATTGCCGCAATCGCACAAACGGAACCTCGACATATCACCTGTCGCCACCCCTTTAAACCCGAGTGCATTGTGGGTAATATGTATACATACATTGGCATGGAAGGTGGGTGAATAGATGGATATATTAATAGACGGAGAGATAGAATTAGGGCTTAGTAGAGAGTTTTATGGATTCATAGGATGAATGGAGGGATGGATGTATTGGATAGAGGATAGTTGGTGGAATGGATGGAAATGTGAATGAATACATGAACGGGTGTGTGGACTCCTCGGTCAATGGAGGTTAGTTTTGTAGATAGTTGCAGGTTGTTTACGAACGAATGGAGGATTCGATGGATAGTGGAATAGATGGCTGATGGCTGGTGGAATTGACGGTTATTCGGATGAATACAGGGTAAAAGATTGTGAATAAGATGTAGGATCAGACGCATATGGATTGATCGGACGGATGGAGGAATGGAAGATTGTACGGCTGGATGAACTGGTAGAGGGAGGGTGGGAGGGGAGGGAGGGAGGGAGGGAGAAAGGGAGGGGAGGGAGGGAGGGAGAAAGGGAGGGGAGGGAGGGAGGGAGCGGGGGGCCGTGGCGACGGAGAAGTGTGAGCCCAATGATTGCTCGCGGTGCTCGTGTCACGGCTGGCTGCCCCGTGGCTGGGCCGAGGGGTCCGGGCGTGCCTCCGCATAAACCCCACGCTCATCAGAGGCGGCCGCGTGGCGCGCTCGCTCGCTCCCTCCCTCCCTCTCTCAAGCCCATTGCAACACTCGCCCCCAAACCGCTGAGCGAGGGGAATGGAATAAGATGTCCTGTGCGTACCAACAGCAGCTCGGCAGCGGTACCTGGCAGCCAGCCCCCTGCGCGAGCGACACAGGTGACGAGATGTTGACTATCTCGCGGGGAATGAAGGAGGTCGTGGGTTCGATCCACGGCCCTGACGCCTGTTGTATATTGTACGTTTGCGTGTCTCTCTCCCCGTGGTCCGGTTTCTCCCTCCACATTTAGAAGCACGCGTTTAGAGTATGTGGCCGCTGTACTCTTCCACACGATAAGCCACTTTGTTGAGCTGTCATGTGTGGCCAGGTCGCTTCTATATAGTTCAGCGGGCCTTACCTGGCAAAATAAATAAATAAAATATTTCGTTAAGTAGTTAGTTAGAACTCACGACAATCATCGGGCAAGGACAATGGACGTGAACTTCTGTTACACGTAAAGTGCTTTCCACAAATGAACCACAACATATTGCTGATCTCGTTAAGGAGCAAACACCATCACGCAAACTCCGGTCATCCTCGCAGCAGCCATTGAACAAGGACGGCTTTCAGATGCGCTTCTGCGGCCGTCTGGAACGCTCTTCCTTCAGATATTAGGAAGCCACTGGAGCTATGAAGTTTTAAATCATCTAGGTTGAAAACTAATTTCTTTAGAACTGCTTTTTGTGCTTAGTCTGTTGTCCCCCCCCCCGCACCTCCGATTAGCACCGCTGGCTACGTACGGTGCGAAAGAAGTCATACGAGTGGAGCACGACCCACGTCCCCATCACGTTGGGCCACTGCGTGTCCCTCCGATTTTACTGTAACACCTGGAGGACACTGGCAGCAAACGAAAAGGTTGGGTTCATCTCATCCACACACTCGCTAGAGACATCCGAGTCACCGGCACCATGACGCTCTGAGCTGCTGTGATCGCTCTGAGTATTCTTAGGTTTTTTCGGTAAAGTCACGTAGGTAAAAAATAAAAATGAATAAAAGTAAAATGAAAATAAAATAAAAATCACGACGTTTCGGAGGCAACACAAGCTTCCGCCTCCGAAACGTCGTAATTTTTATTTTATTTTTTATTTAACTTTCATTAATTTAAAATTTTTACCTACGTGACTTTACCGAAAAAAACCTAAGAATATAAATCCTTGCAGTCACGAAAGCTTCAAATCTAGAATCGCTCTGAGTGTCACCCCGCGGGCTGAGTTACCGCTCCTCGATTTGGCCGAGGAGCAGCACTCAGTGAGGTCACTCGCGAAGGACGCTGACGTTCAACTGGCTTCGGCGATGAGAGTCGAGAGTCGTAACCGGTGCACTCAATTCGACCGGACAAGCCTCGGTTGTCCGCAGCACTCTCTCGCATCACACCGGCTCACGCCTCCGCCACGAAGCAGCGACATTCGCCCCGGAATACATCCGCTAGGAAGACAATGGGCCGGCAATAGAAGCAGACGCCAACAACTTCCCAGTAATGGACATTAAATCGAGAAAGCCGGCGCGGCACACGTGGGGGGTGGGGGGGGGGGTGGTGTGGGTGGCCAGCACCACGCCAGACCGCATTTGTCTCCCAAGTGGCGCTGTTCACGCACCGCACCCAGTACCCACCAAGCCCGGTGCAGATTAATTACACTGGTCAACACACTTTTTCGGGCATAAGGTATTTCAACGGTTTTAATGTTATTTTGGGGTGCTGATTCCAAATCTGTCATCAGTTGTTGTCGATCACATCAGGTTTTTGAGATATCAAATATTGCATTTTCGATAAAAACTGCAGAAGAAAATATTAAATAAATGTGGATATCTACATAAAATTATATTATAAACACACTATCCTAAAAATACAGCACCATATTTTAACACTAAAGCAGTCACCGACTCGCAACAACTTGCAATCATAAGTGACAGAGTTAATTTCGGGTAAAATGAATGAAAATGAGGTATGCCGATAGCATAAAAATGAGATGTGATAGAGCAAATCTGAGATCAGATTTGGAATCAGCATCCTGAATTTAGTCTAAAACAGCTGCAAAAGTCCAGGCCAGAAAAACATGTTTTTTTTTTGTTGACCAGTGTTATCGACGCCAGGTGTCGGTGGCCATGAGTGGCGGGGTAAATCGAACTCGGACCGCGCAGAGCCGACCCCAGGGTGCGGCGAATTGGGGCCTCCACCCCTGAGGCCTCCACCCGTGGGGCCTCCACCCC
This sequence comes from Lethenteron reissneri, assembly GCF_015708825.2. NCBI lineage: Eukaryota > Metazoa > Chordata > Hyperoartia > Petromyzontiformes > Petromyzontidae > Lethenteron > Lethenteron reissneri. Next base: position 9,199,973 of record NC_083805.1, read on the forward strand.
TGAGACCTCCACCCCTGAGGCCTCCACCCCTAGGGCCGCACTTTGGGGGGGAGGAGGGGGGGTGCCCTCGCTCTTTGGCGTCACGGTGTCAGATGTAATACTTACGATGAACAAACGTTTAAGAAGAGGTACTCTTTGGGTCTTTCGGTAAAGTCACGGAGCTAGAAAATGTATTTATTTTAAAAAATCACGACGTTTCGATCGCAACACAAGCAATCGTCTTCAGGTGAAAAATACAGCAGGCGAACTGCTGAGCCTCTTCAAGATTTAAGAAGAGGCTTTACCCTTTCTGGCGATAAAACAGGTGTTAAGATGTTTGAACAACAACATAGATGCTTATCTTCTTGGTTCTTTCGGTAAAGTCACGTAGAAGGGAAATAAAAAAAACCCATAATATTTAAAGGGAAATAAAAAATATGAAAATAAAACATAATATTTTTTTATTGTATTATTTCCCTTCTACGTGACTTTACCGAAAGAACCAAGAAGATGAATCCCTGGTCATGAAAGCTTTAAATCGAAATATAGATGCCTATTTCAAGGAATCAAGTCTGCATTAATCATACATTCTTGTGGCAAAAACATGTTCTGATAATATTTGCATTGTCTTTGAAGACAGACTGGCCTCCAGTCCTTCTTCGTGTCCTTGTCTCACCAGCGTGAGACCAGAGAACGGCAAAAGCCGAACCGTGATGCAAACTCGATGCCTTGCACAAGGCGTCTATTCGGTGTTTGATTGCCAGAAAAAGAAAAAATGCCTATTCTCAATTTTTTTATTCTCTTGACACTGGCCAAAAGGTCCCATGGTTGCTGTTTCGTTTGGAGGCGTCGTGGGATTTGCCCCAGGCCCGGCACCCCGCTATGGACGGGCCCTGTACGTCCACGAACACTCAAAAAAACAGATGTGTGGACCGCTTAATCGTCGTCAATGCGTACCAAAAATCTGATTTCTCGTTTGAACTCCGCGCTAGTCCGCGCGAGTGTTGCCATTTGAAACTTAACACGGATCGCTGAGCCAGCTGAAATATCGCATCATCCTCATCCTCTTGCCCGCTTCACACTTTTTTATGCGAATTCATTCTCTCGCTATTATACCGTTGCAGCAGACGCGTCCAACCAGCACAATTTCTAATTAACAGACCTTCTGGACCCGCGAACGCAATTCCGCTCCGGACTGCGGTAAAAGCCAAGTCATTTTAATTCCCTCCTCTCGTTTTTTTTTTATTCTCGCGAGCGACACGGAACCCGTTAATTGACTTTTATGAATGTTCAACCAGATCTGTCCACACGCGCGTGCATCATTTACTGATTTACGTGGGAAACGCGGGCAATGCGTGTGAATCATAAGCGCATCAATCGCCCCCCCCCCCCCACAGCTCTCCTCCCACCCTCCCCCCACCCTCCCCCCACCCTCCCCCCACCTCCCCCACCATCCCCTACATCGATCAGAGGCGTCCGGAATGTCACGGACTTGAGAGATGGCCACAACGCTTTGGCTAAGCCCGCACCCACATCACAGTTATAGAATGAATACTTGTGATCTACAGCCAGCCCCTTTAAGTCACCCATCACACTGCATGTATATTTATATCGGTCCGTCCATCGTTAATCGACTGCTGGATGAAGGCCTCCCCCACGATGTGTTGCGGTCATGTGGGTTTTTGTTGTTGTTGTTGACCATCCACGCTTCAAATCTTGACTTAAAGCTTTCGTGACTGCAGGAATTCACGTTGTTGGGTCTTTCGGTAAAGTCACGTAGATAGGTTCAAATTAGTAAAAATAAAATCAAAGTAAATGCTTCATCGCGCTGGTCGATGCTGCTTTGTTATCAAAAGTGGCGATTCTGCTGACATTAGGCCTGGCCGGGTATCGAACTCAGGTGGCCGACTTCTTATCGCAGCGCGCGAACCACTGCGCCCCCCTACCCCCCACCCCATAGGTAATGATAACGATAAGTCATAATTATGCCAAATATTTACCCAGAAAAGCCTCACTGAGTCTCAACTCGAATATTTTTTTTGTAACGAGGGTGTTGCCAATCATTGGATTGTTTTTTTCCCTTCCAACTCCATTCGCGAGCGTTTGACTTCATGACTGTGGCAGGGAACACTGTGTAACAAAAAACTAATTATTTTGTTCCTGGGTAGTAAGTGTTAATTTCTAATTGCTTATGCCTCGAAGGTACAGAAAATGGCTATTATTCCCCACAAACTTTGCTTTTGTGACCAGGACAGTGATATTTTGAAATGTACCTATTTTCAATGAGAAAACGTGTGCATTTGTGTCATTCCTTCACTTAAAGTCCTGGTCACAAAGGCAACGTTTGTGGGGAATCATAGTCATTTTCTGTACTTTTGAGACGTAAGCAATTAGAAAATAACACTTACTACCCAGGAACAAAAATCGTGTTACATAGTGAAATCAGAGGAACATCTGCCATGCGCACGCGGGCCATGCCACCAGCTTAGCTTCCAATATCCTCCGAGATGGGCCGCCGCCTCCACCACCACCCCAACAATGACTTCACCCTCAGCACGAGGAATGGCGCTTTGGAGAGCGGGTGCAGCGCACACGGGCAGGCGTGTTGCGTATTTAACGTTACTAAACACTACTTGCTACTACTACCCACTCCTTCGTGTCCGGCAGTGTTGTACAAACCAGGATTGGGGCTTCGATTTAAAGCTTTCGTGACTGCAGGGATTCATCTTCTTGGTTCTTTCGGTAAAGTCACGTAGAATGGAAATAATATTTCGATTTAAAGCATTCGTGACTGCAGGGATTCATCTTCTTGGTTATTTCGGTAAAAACATAATAAAATAATGAGAATTATTTTATAATGTTTTATTTTTATTTTATTATTTCCATTCTACGTGACTTTACCGAAAGAACCAAGAAGGGGAAATAATATTATTATATTATTATAGTATTTTATTTTATTCTATTATTATTATATTATTTTATTATGTTTTATTTTTATTATTATTTTTATTTCCATTCTACGTGACTTTACCGAAAGAACCAAGAAGAAGGAGCATTGGGGCTGTCAACAAAACTGGCTCGCGCACGACGTTGCTCACGGAGTGGACGCCAGGGGGCATGGAAGCGACCGGCTGAAACTGCGTCTCGCCTCCGGCATCACGCGACAACACTGGCAGCTCGTGGGGGTCTATTGGGTGAGCGTAGTGAGTCTTGGGTGAGTGGTGAGAGGCAGGTTAGCGGAGAGTGCCTGAGGTTGCAGGCGAGTGTTGGGTTTCGATTGCGGTGAATGTTAGGGGAGTGGTAAGGTGAGTGAGTGTCTATCGAGTCTCGGGTATTTGATGGCGAATGTCTCGTGAGTGTGGGAACGGCGCCGAATAATGAAGAAGAAGCGCCTTGTCCGTGAGACGGGCTGGCCTTCTGTGTTCTCTGCAGGATAAACATGCACCATACAAAGTCATGGTATAGGCTGCCAATGCACGCGTGTTTGGCTAGACATACAGCACTTGAATGGGCACGTACGTGTGTGTGTGTGTATTGGAGGAAACAATGCTGATGCTTTCTACAAAAAATAAACAGAAGCTCCCTTGAGGATAAAATACATCACAAAATAAGCCTCCTTCACATATCAATACCTTCACGTAAAAAAAACAAATCGTATCCCATCAGCCACACAGCCTTCTGGGAGCGCTTAATTTTAAGAGCTCCTGTATTTAACACAAAGCAAAGCCCTGAACGTTTTATATAACCTCGGCCTTAGGCAGTACTCATCGCGAGATGAATCGAATTGTTCCTTGATGTAAACTACTGACCCGCCCCTACTGGACATCTGTGGAGAAGAGCTTCATAGCTCATCGGATTATTCCAGTGTAAATGACGATTCCGATTTTTGTATCAGATGTGGTTGTCAGCAGGGGCAGTTCATAAAAAGCCATTGTTGTGCTGTACTACCGTCCAACGTCTACGCTCACCGTTTGCACCGACTCGCGCTGGCCAGCGTGGTGAAGTATGGTTAGATAACCCCGAAGACCCACTGCATGGAGGGAAGACCTCACTCAAGCCGTGGATTGACACAGGGGCTGTACGAGTACGTGTTGCGCCCCATGATACAACTGCATTGACGTGGAACTGTCCATAAATAGTATAAACTAGCAACGTATTAGCCCATGTTACACCATCGCGGGAAGACGAGTCGAGTCAAGGATGTGTATAGTGGTTTGGGAAATATATAGAGGAATGGGAAAGGGAACAGAGAAGAGAAAGAATGTAAAGTTCGAGGAAAAGGAACGGACATTTTTAGAGTCAAGAAGGGTCAGAAAAGTTGAGGAGAGGGAGCAGTGTCGGATTAAGCTGTAGCATATGTTATACAGAGATCTTAAATTAATAAAAAACACGTAAATATAAAAAAACATAGAAAAATGAACTTGCATAGTAAAGTAATTGTATTTTTTTATTTGATATACAGCCAGATAATACGACAAAGCGCTAACCTTAAACACCCAGTCGTTCATTAAAAAAAAAGTTACTATAGTAATCGAGCAAGTGCAGAATCACTGAGCCGGAATTGATAGCTTGAAAGCATTTTGCGCAGGGCCCTTGAAAGTGCGGGCCCGTAGCTACTACATGTGTAGCTACTTTTGCTACGAGGATAATCGGGCACTGAGAGGGAGGGAGAGGCCACATGAGGGCCTCAACGCTACTGCACGGAGCGGCGTCTGTTTTCAGAGTGGGTGGGGAGAGTTTCAGAGTGGGGGTGGTCACGCAGAAGCCACGTGTTGCACGGGAGGCTGGCGGCTGATTTAGATACACAGTGGAGATGGTGATTGGGCGACTGTGTTTAAATTTAGTGTGGTCATTATAGAAGGGAATTAATTATGTTGGGTGTTGTATATAATGGGGTTGTATTACAATATGTGTGTAACCAATTACGAACTCGTATGTTTATGTATCAATGCACGAGAGTTGCCTACCTTAAGCTTGCACTATATTGAATGCAGTTTAACGACCCCGACTTTGCACGGGGAGGCATTTATCCAGCAGTAATTTACTGTCATTGTCATTGATATGCTACGGATAAAATGTAGACTTTGCAGGGGTTTTTCTTTCAGAAATGTGAATATTCTTCTCGGGTTAAGTTTGAAAAGATCTTAGTCCATGTTAAGTCTTGACTTCTAGTACAGTACATGCATGCGTGTATATATCTACATAGGATACGGAACATGTGGAGGATATACGTTGCTATAGGTGGCACCTCGGTGGCGATATGTTAACTACCTCGCCTGGTATACAGGAGGTCGTGGGTTCAAACCCGACCCGGACGTCTGTGTCTGTATATTTGGAGTTTGCATGTCTCTCTCCCCCGTCCGTGGTCGCATGCATTTTTCTCCGGGTCCTCTGGTTTTTCTCTCCACATTTAGACTCAAAAATGTGTTTAGGGTATTTGGCTGCTATAAATTCCCACTCGATAAGCCATCTTCGTTGAGGTATTATTTGTGGCCAGGCCGCTTCTGAAAAATAGCTAAATATCGCTCAGTGGGCCTTACCTGGTAAAATTCAAGAGAGTTTGTAGTTTTAAATATATATAAATACTAATATTAATTCAGAGCGCTTTGTCTATACACTGCTGGGATGGAAGCTTCCCTAGGCCGTGTGGGTCGATGAGAATGCTGCTTGACCATACTTCCCACGCTGTCCAGTGCGGGTTGCTTTATGTAAATGTTGCTTCGAGACCGGTTCGCATATCACTCGTCACCGACCGGGCAATCGAACCGGGATCGCCGAGCTTTTAGGCCAGTGGTGCGCTAATCGCTCCGCCACCGCTCCACCCGAAATAATATACGTACACGTGCAAATGACGCCGTCAACTTAGATATGCGCGCACGGATTCTACAAACGGTAGACAAGTGGCGATGAGTCACCTGCGTGGCGCAAGCCCAAGCACGTGTGATGTCTTCACCACTAAGTAGCGTCGACCAAGCGCACCGCATAGAAAACACATCAAGGCGCATTGGGTTCAAGCACTGGACACGGCGAACATCAATGGCGAGCTACATCTGTAGTGACATTGAATGAGTCACTGGAGCGCGTGCCGCTGGGAGATTGGTAGACAATGGAGGTAGGGGTAGCAGCCCGTTCTACCAGTTGCACCTGTGGGCAAGGCACGGAGCCTTCTGGGAGGTGCGGAGGGCAGAGCCTGGCCACGCTGGGGAGGATAAAAGGCGAGCACCGACTCACAGTCGGGGCTGCTGCGATCTGGAGTGGAACTCGTCGTGATCGTCACCCTCTTCAAGCTGTGGGTCTAGCAGCATGTTGGCTGTCCCGACCCGGTGTGTGGTTATCCTTTGAGGTTGTGAAGGCCGGAATTAACGAGAGAGAGAACCTCCTACTAGTGTCTGTGAATTGGTACACTACACATCTAAAGCGGCCCTGGGCCGCCTTCCCCTTCAAAGTCGCCGCACTGAGCGGCGTGGTGAAGTATGGTGAAGTTACTCGCCCCATAGCTGCCTGGGTGTCTTCATCCAGAAGTGGATTGACATAGGTATTTTTTTATAATCGTTGTAAACAATCCACTCCTCGTAATGTTATACTTTTATTCACAATTGATATGTTGGGTTCGGGCCATGTAAATGATCTGTCCAATTGCGTGTCGTCAATGCCCTCCACCACCCGGACATAACGGGATAAATAAAATTGTCAGGTGTGAAATGGTTTAACGCACAAAGTATTATTGTTATTATTGAGAATAATATTTCAGCTCACCAGTAAGTTGAATAACAATTCTCATGGTCAAATGTAACAATTAGATATGCATTTAAAATTTAGTTACATAATATTGAAAAAAAATCATTTATATTTTGTGTGCATTTGTCCAATGTTTGAGCCGGAACAATGGAAATCGGATCTCACTGACAGAATAATACATTTAATAAAAGAACACAAATATAATAACCACGAGCCTCACGAGAGGTTTAAATAGATGCTTGCTTCTACCCTCTTTCATGAATGTTCAACGAGTATTCTATATTAATCGAGTGAAGAAGGAATTTCGATATGGATGGATATGTGAATCGAAGTGTAACATTACATGCAGAGCCCCCTGTCAATACATTGCGTGATACACGGACCCGTACGGCATGGCGAGAGTGGTGGGGGAGGAGGTTACATTGGCCGGCAACCTTCATTTATAATCCATCTAATCAGACGCGTCGTGGATTTTTTAAAATTTTCAATCGAACTAGGACCCATGTTTTTTTTTTTAAAGAGAGAGTCCTTGCCGAAAAACATCGGGCAGTTCACTATATAGCAGTGATTGCATTGAAAATCCAATGGAGAGTTTTGCTTGTATTGAACCAATGCTGACGAAATCATGCACTCCCAGAAGGCCTTGCGTGTGATTGACGGGAAGTGTAAAACTAGCATAGATTTTTTGTTTGTTAATTTTAGTTTTTGTGTTGAGACAGATATGTGGAGGAGATGAGTTACAGTCTGCTTATTGTACTTTATTTAGAACCAGGTAATAGCCCATGGCTGAAAAACAAACTCTGCTGGTGAGATGCAGAAGATCGAAACCGGCCCTGATGTTGCTTGATTAAATAAATGCTGCTTGACAAGATGGGTGTGGAGACTCAGTAGACCGATGGACTAACAAAGACAAAGATCCCCCGTATAGCTTTAACAGACGATTGGGGCATGTGCTGTTAGCGAGCACCTATTAAGGCCGGCACGGCACACGAGGGGGTGGATGGCCAATACCACGCCCGGACGCCTTTGTCTCTCCCCAGTCGATGTTTACTACACAGCGCACCCAGGTACTCATTTGAGGCTGAGTCGGCCTCGGGGATGCCCAGGACCGGTTCAGATAATCAGATAATCGTCACTGGGTGTTGGCCGTGAGCGGGAATCGAACTCGGGTCGCCGGGTTTGTAGCGCAGCGTAGCGCTAACCACTACACCACCGCTCCCACGCAAGCACACACACACACAGACACACGCGCGTGTGTTATTCATGTACAGAGACGGAGTCCTGTTTGTATTTGCCATTACCCAATAAGACAAAAGGTTTCTGTTTGTCAAGGTAGACCCGGGATTAAAGAAGGACGGCAATACAAGATAATGTGCACACAGGACAGGGCGAGATCACCAGCTGTAGACCACGTGACAATGGTAAATGAACATTAGTGAACAGTCGCACCGCATCTCCGGTGCGCCACGGTGGCTAGGAGATGTTAACTACCTCGCCTGGTATACAGGAGGTCGTGAGTTTGATCCCGTCTGCGTGTCTTTCGCTCTCATCATCACGGTGGCTATGAGATGTTAACTACCTCGCCTGGTATACAGCAGGTGTCGTGAGTTCGATCCCGACCCTGACGCCTGCTGCTGTATATTTGGAGTCTGCGTGTCTCTCTCTCATCATCATCATGGTGGCTAGGAGATGTTAACTACCTCGCCTGGTATACAGGAGGTCGTGAGTTTGATCCCGACCCTGACGCCTGCTGCTGTATATTTGGAGTTTGCGTGTCTTTCTCTCTCATCATCATCAGCACGGTGGCTAGGAGATGTTAACTACCTCGCCTGGTATACAGAAGGTCGTGAGTTTGATCCCGTCTGCGTGTCTCTCGCTCTCATCATCACGGTGGCTAGGAGATGTTAACTACCTCGCCTGGTATACAGCAGGTGTCGTGAGTTCGATCCCGACCCTGACGCCTGCTGCTGTATATTTGGAGTCTGCGTGTCTCTCTCTCATCATCATCACGGTGGCTAGGAGATGTTAACTACCTCGCCTGGTATACAGGAGGTCGTGAGTTTGATCCCGACCCTGACGCCTGCTGCTGTATATTTGGAGTTTGCGTGTCTCTCTCTCATCATCATCATCACGGTAGCTAGGAGATGTTAACTACCTCGCCTGGTATACAGGAGGTCGTGAGTTCGATCCCGACCCTGACGCCTGCTGCTGTATATTTGGAGTCTGCGTGTCTCTCTCTCTCTCTCATCGTGGTGGCGTTGATTTTTCTCCGGGTCATCCGGTTATTCCCCTCCACGTTTCGAATCAACATTCGTTTCGAGAGCATTTGGCTGCCATGCATTTCTACGCGATAAGCCACTTCGTTGAACTATCATTTGTGGCCAAGTCGCTTCTGAAAAGGAGCTATATGAATTTTGACTTAAAGCTTTCGTGACTGCAGGAATTCATATTCTTCGGGTCTTTCGGTAAAGTCACGTAGATAGGTTCAAAGAAAATAACTAAAAACGGCGACGTTTCGATCGCAACACAAGCGGTGGTCCTGATGATGGAAAGCATGACGACCGCTTGTGTTGCCTTCAAAACGTCGTAGTTTTTTGTTATTTTATTTGAACCTATCTACGTGACTTTACCGAAAGACCCAAACAATAGGAGCTACATAGCTCAATGCCCCTTACCTGGTAAAATAAATAATTAATAGTCTCCTCAAAGAAACAAAATAGTCGTGGGTTTTTTTGTCGTCCATATCATCCCATGTATTAACAATCGTGATTTCTGTGTGGCGACAATGGAACGGAATGTAGATTTACTCACTCGATACAGTACAGGACTGCACATGAATTACTCAGAGGGATGCAACCGCGCCATGAACCCGACCCGCCTGAGTTAAATTCCCAGTACACGCGTAACAAAGAGTCCTGATTTTAATTGACATATATGTATGTTGAACTTCTCTCGCACCGTACGTAGTCAACCGTGATAAAAGGAGGCCGGCGATAGGGAACATACCTCTCGACTATATTCTTGTTTTTTTCGGTAAAGTCACGTAGAAGGGAAATAATAAAATAATATTTATATAAACCAATTTAAAAATATATGAATCCCTGCAGTCACGAAAGCTTTAAATCAAAATTTATACCTCTCGACTCTTCACGTCTTCACGGCGCATTTGTGTTTTTTTTGTTCGTTATCTTTTGGGCGGAAATTTATTTTTGTTCTTTTGGGAATCCCGTCTCTCTCTGCGTTGAGAGGCCGTCGGTGTAGTTAACATGCTAACGACACGTGTGAGTAACATGCTAACGACACGAGGGGATTGCGTGCGTGTGGTAGGTGCGTTCAAAGCCACGCTGAGCACGACGCCTTAGAGAGACGAGAGATCGCGTGAGCCCAGCAACCGCGAACTTGAAACCGTTCAATGGCAACACCTGAACGGATAACGGGCCCAGTTAGTTATTCATTGCCGTGAAGAAGACGAAGGAGACGAAGAAAGGCCGTTGCCTAAAACGTCGCCTATTATCGAGATCAAGGCTCCGTTCCTGGGAGTGATCGGGATTTTGTCAGTGCACCTCAAAGACTATGGAACGCGTTTCCGCTGATGGCAAGACAATCAGAATCCCTTTAGAGCTGTTGAAATCTTCCCTGAAAACTCACCGCCATAGTTTTGGTTGTTCACGCTGCTGGCTCTGTTTTATGTTCCTGCTTTCCCATACGCGGTGGCGCTTTGGGATCCTCACAAATTGAAATTATGATTTAGCTTTCCCCATTTTATAGCAGTGTTTTTTGGGCGAATGTACCGTTGAGTGTTTTGTTATTTGTGCTTGCGCACCGCTGCCAGTCCAGTTGCAGTGTGTGATCTTCACACGATACAGATATCGAACAAAGAATCCCTACTCTTTGTCTGACTTTGCGCGCAGGCAGGCAAGTGCCAATACGGTGCATCAAAATACATCGGGTGACTTTACCGAAAGAACCAAGAACCAAGAAGATGAATCCCTGCAGTCACGAAAGCTTTAAATCTAAATGTACATCGGGTTGTTGGAGCGATGACGCGATGTGTTAACATCGCCTTTGGGGAGACAAAGGCGGCCGCGCAATTTGTTCTGCCCCCCCCCCCCCCACCGTGTGCCGTGCCGGCCTTAGTAAGTGTCGCTACTCGCTAATAGCACTTGCCCCAAAAGTCTGTTCAGGCTATACGGGAGATCTTTGTCTCCGACTTGTTGATGATGTTGCCCAAGTGAAAGGAACGCGTTGAAACGGGTCGAGCGACGCAGGTAATTCACCTGCCGGTCTCATCGGGCAGGGCGACTTTAATCAACATGAACGTCATGCAGTCTCTATGGACGGTGTGTGGAAGAGATCGCGTCTTGTAGCCGAGACATGCAGTGTTCATGTGCGCGCCATCCGCACACAGCATGCATTGGTGTTTATTGCGTAAAAATCGAAATGGAATTCTCTACCCCGTGTCCGTTATGGGAGTGGCGTTTCACCATACTTGACCACAGCGGGCAGTACCGGCTGGTGATGTGCGTGGCGGGCAGGCTCTGGTTTACAGCAGTCACTCGCCACAGGTGTTAGCCGTGGCTGGGTGTCGAACTCAGGTTGCCGGGTTCCATAGAGCGTGTTGCTACCCACCGACTCCGACATCCCGTCGTTTCTATTTCGTGAGTGCGCGTCTTCAGAAAAACGAATTCGTGTTCATTACGATTACGTCTGCACGTGTACCCCCGCACCTCCACATAGCACGGTTGGCTACGTACGGTGCGAAAGAAGTTAAACGTACATACGTTAAACTATTCATACTTGCGGTTTAAGAAGAACGCTAAAGTCGGGCTTAAACAAATTAGATCATTCGCAGTAATTGCTGTAGATCATACAGGCCATGCGTTTACAGATACCACGCTGATATGAGTGAGAAAATAACATCATAAATTCAGAGCTTCCTACACGCGGGCCAATATCTAATTCCATATATCACAAATCACATTGTCTTTCTTACGAAGTTTTTGTATGACGTGTTGCTGAATTCAGATGATATTCAACCACTCGTTGAAAAGACATTAGAAATCGGCGCGCATGGTTAAATATTAATTATCAGCACACGTCTATATATGGTACAAAGACAAAGATCCCCCGTATAACTTAATTATACATTTGGGGCAAGTTCTATTAGGCAGTAGCAGCACCTATGAAGGTCGGCACGACATACGAAGGGGTAGATAGCCAGTACCTCGCTCGGCCGCCTTTATCTGCCTCGTGACGATGTTTACACGTCCAACCAGGTACTCATTTTAGGCTGTGTCGACCTAGGGGAGGCCCAGGACCGGTTCAGATAATTGGTATTGGCCGTGAGTAGAAATCGAACTCAGGTCGCCGGGCTCGTAGCGCAGCGCCATAACCGTTGCACTACCGCTCCCCGCACATCCACACGTGGTCATCAGGTAACCGAGGTTATCATAATTATAATAATAACTGAGGTTAAACATTAAGCCCACAATTAGGCTCATTATTTTAGTTATTACCTACTTTTTTGCACCCATATATACGCGTCCCGCATTAACCAGCGTGGTGAAGTATAACTTTAAAAAAACACCAGCGATCAGCACGCGGCGCTTTGGAAGGCACTCATCCAGCAGTGGATTGACACTCAAATTGCTGCACTGCACGTGGACGCAAGTGGTGCATTGTGAGCCTTTACATGCAGGACCCCCTAATCCTGGGTAAATTAAACAACCAAAGGTGAGAGTCACTTGGTCCCTAACGCAGAACAGGGGCATATCCTTAAGCATCGCCCCAGGTAACCCTTGAAATCAGATCACTCATATCATGCATGATCGTTTAGTTGTTACTAGCAGAAAAGTGTTCGCGTGCAAGCTCGAAAACACAAGACGGCCAATTTATAATCAATATTTGGATAGAAACTGAAGCAGATGAATCCATGTTCTTTGGTAAAGTCACGAAGCGACCGCTTGTGTTGCGATCGAAACGTCGTGATATTTTAATTCACTTTATTGCTTTTTTTATCTGCGCGACTTTACCGAAAGAACCAAAAAATATGAATTCCTGCAGTCACGAAAGTTTTAAGTCAGACGAATCCATCGTTGGTGGGGCCGAACAAAAGTGCGCCCGCTCGCCTTCGCTTCCCCCGTGGAGATGTTGACTCCGCACAGCGCAAGAGGTAAAGCTGCGCTGATATCGGGGAGGTCCACAGACAGTTCGCTGATGTCGCGACACGCCACCGATGTTAACCCTGGCCGGGAATCGAACTCGTGTATCAATCTTGCCGCCGCCGCTCTCCACTTCACACACACACTCACCAGTCCGCTTACATGGGGCGCAATACACACACATATATATATACACACACGCGTCTAATACCAGCAGCCAATACACACAACCCACACATTGTTCTTCCCTCCGCAACCTCCGATTAGCACGCTTGCCTACGTACGATGTGAAATAAGTTCAACATACGCACACACGCGCACGCACATACCCTGCCATCCATCCCAGACTTTACTCGGGGGGGCCAGCTCCCACAACACTCAAGAGTCGGGTCTTCTTCGTACCCGGCTCAACGAACGCACGCCCCCCTGTCTGTACATCAAACACAGACAGACAAATACACACACACACGCACGCGCACGCGCGCGCGCACCAAGATCCGAGACGCCACAGCTATTGGCCGCTACTAGATCAAGGTGTCTGCCGGGTTAATATAAAGGCCCCGAGTTGTCGCGCCGAGCCACGAGAGCCCCTCTCGCCCCATCTCATCTCGCGTCCTCTCTCTCTCTCTGCGTCGGCCTCTCCGCGCGTCAATTGCCAATGCGGGCGGGGCGGTTGTGGCGTTCAAAGTCCGCAGGTTTCGGAGGGGGGTCGGGTGTGTAGCGAATAAATAAAAGGGAAGAGGGAGAGAGAGGGGGGGGGGGCGCTGCACTATCAGTGAGCCTGAGTTGGGGGTTGTGTGAAGGGGGGAGGAGAAGAGAGCGAACGAGAGAGAGAGAGAGGGAGGGCAAATTTACTCGTTTCAAATGTAAACAGGCGCTGGCAGGGGGCAACGAGGGAGACTCGCGCACACACACGCGGCGTGCAGTCGTCGGTGAAGCTGCCGTGCCGGGCTCGCAAGCACGGGAGGGGGGCGGCGACATGGAAGGGCTGAGCGGCGAGATTTGAGTGAACTCTTCGTTTCCCCGTCTATCTTCTTCTCGAGTCGGAGGGGGAGGAGGGGGGGGGAGGTGTGTCAACCTGTGGCCGAGGTGGACATCGCGTCTCATCCACAACCATCATCGCCGTCGTCTCGTCGTCTCGCTCCGCTGTTGGCCGCTGCCAGTGGGACATCTCGACCCTTATGGACGAGGCGAAGTGAATTTTTACAGCGGCGGCGAGGTGCGTGGCCGTGCGACAAGCGCTTTGCTTAGAGGGGTCGAGGAGCCTGTGCTTAGACCGTAGCACGTACGAGAGACAGCAGCGTTACATCGAGCAGCAGCGGGAGGGGGCGGTGGTGGTGGTGGTCGTGGTGGTGAACGCGTACAGGTGGTCGCGCGCGCACCGCGCGCAAAGGGGAGATCGCACGCACGAGAACGCGACAATGGTTTCCAAGTTGACGGACATCCAGAGGGGATTGCTCAACGATCTGCTGTGCTCCGGGGTGAGCAAGACGGCTCTGATGGAGGCGCTCACCGAACTCGAGCCAGCGCTGGGCGCCTACGACGACCTTCACGTCGGTGGCGGTGGGCACGGCCAGCAAGACCTCCCCCCGGCTCCAAACAACGCCACGAGGGTTCTGCAGCACGGCGACGGCGGTGGTGGTGGTGGTGGTAGCAACCACGACCATCAAAGCCATCACCACCTCTCAATGGGCGGCGGCGACGGCCCGGCGGAGTACATTAACCTCAGCAACGGGCAGCACCACCAACAGCATCATCAGCAGCATCAGCATCATCATCAGCAGCAGCAGCACCAGGTCGCGCGGCGGAATCACCTGTCGGGCGACGAAACGTCGGAGGATGGAGACGACATGGAGCCGCCTCCAATCTTGAAGGAGCTGGAGAGCTTGAGTCCCGAAGAAGCGGCTGAGCAGCGAGGGGAAGTGGATCGACTCTTACGGTAAGACGCGGTGTGGGCTCTGTGTGTAAGACGCGGTGTGGGCTCTGTGTGTAAGACGCGGTGTGGCTCTGTGTGTAAGACGCGGTGTGAGTTCTGTGTGTAAGACGCGGTGTGAGTTCTGTGTGTAAGACGCGGTGTGGGCTCTGTGTGTAAGACGCGGTGTGGCTCTGTGTGTAAGACGCGGTGTGGGTTCTGTGTGTAAGACGCGGTGTGGCTCTGTGTGTAAGACGCGGTGTGGCTCTGTGTGTAAGACGCGGTGTGAGTTCTGTGTGTAAGGCGCGGTGTGGTTCTGTGTGTAAGACGCGGTGTGGGTTCTGTGTGTAAGACGCGGTGTGGGCTCTGTGTGTAAGACGCGGCGTGGTTCTGTGTATAAGACGCGGTGTGGGCTCTGTGTGTAAGACGCGGTGTGGTTCTGTGTGTAAGACGCGGTGTGGGTTCTGTGTGTAAGACGCGGTGTGGGTTATGTGTATAAGACGCGGTGTGGGCTCTGTGTGTAAGACGCGGTGTGGTTCTGTGTGTAAGACGCGGTGTGTGCTCTGTGTGTACGACGCGGCGTGGGTTCTGTGTGTAAGACGCGGCGTGGACTCTGTGTGTAAGACGCGGTGTGGCTCTGTGTGTAAGACGCGGCGTGGGTTCTGTGTGTAAGACGCGGCGTGGACTCTGTGTGTAAGACGCGGCGAGGGTTCTGTGTGTACATAATGTTGCATCTCAAGATTAATCGATGTAGGCAAAGCGGTAGTCTGTCTCCGTTCGCCCAAAACAGCGTTACATATCTATAGCTGCCCCCGTATGCAGAGGTTTGATTACGGTAGATTGTTCATAATATTACACTTTTGTTATTCGTTATGGACTGCATAATTGTGGATTCGTGAATATACGGTGTGTGTTGAATATAGTGTCATTACATTACGATTTTATAATTCCCTTTTGCGTGAATGTAATCATATTTATAAATATATAGACGTGTTGGGCATATGATATACGTTCTATATTTATAACCATATTTAAAACGTACGGGTAGGCGTGCGAGTTATTATTGTTCCAACAGTCTGTTAACGCGACACGGGTGAGAATTGTTTCTTTATTTGGAAATTAGTGTATTTAGGTTTCCCTCGCTCTACGCGGCAGTAGATGCGTTCCTAAAAAAGCGTGCAAAGCAAAACCGTACGAGATACTGTTCCACGCCCGACAGCACGGCTCCGTCTGAGTGAATTTAAACCGCATGTCGCAAAGTTTGTGCAGAAATAGGTTACCCGCGGTGTATACGCGAAATCGCGAAAACACCGAACACGCATAAAGCTCGGCAAACCTATGCATCGCTGCAATGCGCTTGCGATGTTACGCAGCACACAACGTGTTGCACAAATAATTTACGAGAAGAGTGTGTTGCTTAAAGCTGTATATATGCGCGTTGAGATTGAGTAGTCTGTATATGTGCGTGCGTATGCCGAATTTGGAACTATGTTTCCGATCGCGTGTTTTTTTTTACTTGAATACCAAACAAAAACACTTTAATTGTGATAAAAAAAAAATACCTGGGCTATATTTTGAATTTTAAATAAGGCTGTTAATAACGGTTATCACACTGCTAAAGACCATCCGAGTTCGATTCGGCTAACATTTGTGGCGGGTAATATCTGAATCGGTTCTGAGCGCTTGTATAAATCAGCCTAATAATAATTAACTTTATAAAAACAAATCTATAATTTGCAAAGGTAGAAAATCTTAGGAAGTTGGTTAAACTTTACAATTGCCGCTTTGCCTATTTACCGGAATAGTGTAAAATTATTAAAAATGTTCAGTGACAGATATACAAAGTCTGGCATGGACTGCTTGAACATTTGCTCGAGATATTCCTCGGACAAAAACCGTGTTAGCGAGACGCCTGAGCATTCAAACAGCTGCCTTTCTGCTTGTCCAGCATCAAGTCCGCATGAATATTTTATTTGTCCCTAAACTGCCCAAATCGTGTCTATATATTCGAACAATCTGCGTGTGTGTGTGTACATAACACGTAGGGTTTCGAGACCATTATCCATAATAGAGATGTTTGGGTGAGATCGCGTAAATATGAAGGTGTCGTGAAACCTGCCACCACCTGACACAGCCAATTAGTAAGGTTCGTCACGTCAACATGCCCGTTTCGTGTCTAGTTCAGCACACCGGTGTGTTGGAGAGCAAACTCACAACATCTACAATTCGAGTACGACGTTTCGCCGGTAATTAGAACTAGCCTCATCAGGCATTACTAATTGGCTGTGGCGGGTTTAACGACGCATTTATGTTTACGCGATATTACCCAAAAGCCTCTATTATGGACACGTGTAAACATTTTCCTGGTTTTATCGGTAAAGTCACGCAGAAGGGAAATAATAAAGTAATAATATGTTTTTTTCCTTCTACGTGACTTTACCGAAAGAACCAAGAATATGAATCCGTGCAGTCACGAAAGCTGTAAATCATGTGTGTGTATATGTTTCATATTGTGTACACACATATATATATACATAGCCACTCGTGCAACTTAATTTGCGCACAACTTTCTCCGGCAATGATTTGTATAACATGGTACTCGCCCCGTCTCTGGACTGCAGGGATGCCACGTGTGCACTCCGTACACGTACATAGCCCATAGCTCTCGTGCTTATTATATTTAGTCGGCGTTGGGGGGTATAAGAGCGGCCAAACTCTTGGCTCTACACCTCGACATGCACGCGTGGTGTTTGACCAGAGGCGGCGGACGACGTGTACCGCTCAAAAGGGCCCGCGGCACGTACGTGGCTGAGCGAACAGGGCACACAGTGGCATTGCCGGATTCCCATTATTTAAAGTGTCGCACGCTGCGCACACAAAACAAGCCGTCGCGGGTCGCTCGATGCCGAGTAAATTGATTGGTGGCGAGACGCCGATGTCGGCGCGCCGGGAGCCGCGAGAATGACCGAAATTTCGCGTCTTTATTCACAATAATATCACTACTACGCCGCAGATTACCATCTCGACAATGTCATATCACTCCGGCTTTACGCTTGTAAAATATGTATTTAAACAAAAATAGGCGACGTTTTAGGAAATGTCCATTTTTCACAGCGCCTATCTATGTGCTGTGAATAAGGGTTATTGCCCGAAACGTCGCGTAATTTGCTTTTTTTACGGCCACGGAATTGTTAACGAATGTGTTTTTTTTTACCGAGTACAATTCCCAACATCCCCCCGCGCCCCTTCCTCTTAAATTAGACATGATGCCTGTTTAAACTTTTAACAATAGAAAATATTTACACGAGAGTGAGCAAATATAAACAGCGCTTAAACTTGTAACAATATGTACACAAGCGAGTTAATTATAAATAGCGTAACAATAAGGTAGAGCGTAAGACGCGTTGAAATTAAAGGTGATACTACACGTGACGTAATGATGTGGAGCGGTGGCGCAGTGGTTAGCGATTCGATCGCCGGTATGAACCGGTTCTACGCTGAACCAGAGTGGTGAAGTATGGTCAAACAACTGCCGTTGAACGACGCGCAGTACGTAGGCTTCCATCCAGCGGTGAATTGACGCAGAGTTTGTCAATCGCTACGTTGTTGTTATTATCATTGTAACGTAGTATTAAAAAAACCTTAGAATGCAACGCTTTAGTCCAATAATGAAGACACAATACCAAGCAAATTCCCAGCAGCAGCAGCAGCAGCAATGACTCTGGTTGATGCTCTCTCTTTCTCGCTGCGGCAATAGACTGCACTGCGTATTGGTTACTAATTATCCAAATAAAGGTTATTATTGCTCTCATCTGGGCAAAACATAAACCCGAGGCGAGCGATGGCAAGGGTTCTAGATCTCTGATGATTAACTTCTAAATGTTTATGCTTGAGCGGGGGGGGGGGGGGGGTGTCGTAGCGCTGAATACGGAGCAGGCAGAGAGGGCCGCGCGCCACGCGCAGCGGGACCCGTTCGGAGCTTCTGCGCGTCAAGTTGGGGGAACACGCCGCGCGCTCGAGAGCCTGATTGTTGTGTACGCTCTGCCGATGAAGGTTTGAAAACGTGAATTGTATTGTGTGTGTGTGTCTCTCTCTCTCTCTGTCTCTCTCGGTGCTGTGCAGCGGCTTTTTGTGCGTTAACGTGCGGGTCACGATAACGCCAACGTCTGGATAGGTCCAACACGGATGAAACGTGCGCGTGTATGTGTGTGTGTGAGGGAGCGGTAGTGTAGTGGTTAGCGCGCTGCGCTACGAACCTGGCAACCCGAGTTCGATTCTCGCTCACGGCCAACATCAATGACAATTATCTGAACCGGTCCCGGACCTCCCCTAGGTCGACTCAGCCTTAAATGAGTACCTGGTGCGATGTGTAAACATCGCCAATAGGGACACAAAGGCGGCCGGGCGTGGTGTTGGCCACCCACCCCCTCGTGTGCTGTGCCGGCCTTTATAGGTGCTCGCTAACAGCACTTACCCCTACAGTCTGTTGAGGCTATACGGGGGTTCTTTGTCTTGTGGGGTGACATATTCTGAGCTACGATGGGGGGAAAGCGTTGGACTTGTTAACGCTTTCCCAGCTACGGCGTGAGCGCGTGAATGTCATTCTCGCGAGTCCCGTCTGTCTCGTGAGGATGATCCGGCACGACCGACACTTCTGTATGTGCGCAGTTGTGTGAATGTTATTTTTAAGAGGAGAGGATGAATGATACACTTTGCAGAAACATAACAAAAAAACATGACTGCGTTATTTGCAGATATCCAGACGCGTATTTGCCCTCGGCATCTGTACGAGTTACAGACGTGCTAGTTGGGAGAGCGGCACGTCACCCATGCGTGCGCGTGCGTTTTTCTTCCTTGAAAAGTTCAGTCGTTGATTTGTTTTCGTTCTTAAGAAAGCCACCGCACAGTTCCATCCGTAGCGCAATTGGTTGGTTAGTGCGCACCGCTTTGAACCTGGTAACCCGAGTTCGATTCCCCCGGCGACGGTTAACGTCAGTGGCGAGTGATATATGAACCGGCCTTGCGGTTCCATCTATCATTCCTCCACCAACCCGCAATATCCAGCTTGGGGAAGTATGGTCAAACAACCCCTAAGACCGCCGCAGCATGTGTAGAGAGGCCTTCATCCAGCAGCAGATGGACAGAGAGCTGTAAACGATCATGTAAAGTAATAGATATGTACTGCAGGTCGTGGAGAGGCCATCATCCGGCAGAGCTGTACGTGCTCACGTGCACACAGCCAGTAACAGCGTCCGCAGGTTCAACAAAATCGTCAACAACACGGTGACGTTAAAAGGAAACATATGTGCGACGTTTCGGGCAATGGCCCTTTCGCAGTGCTGAGGAAGGTTGCATGTGCTATGAGGGAGGGCCATTGGCCGAAACGTCGCCTATTATATATTTTTCCTTTTAAGGCCGCAGTGTGTATTGACCAGAGTGTTTAGTTGCTGTCAATTGTGCTTGTGCACCATTTGCCAACGCAGCAGCACCATCACTAATGTCAACTAGCAGTCTGCACGTCCTCTAGATGTGACCGGTGTCCGTTCCTTCCTCCCTTCTGGCGTGACGTCCTGCCTGCCTGCTTGTCGCGCCAGCCAGCAAAACTTGTCTTTATAATGTAGTCCGTGCGAGTGTGATGAGGCTCTGGTGCTGATTGCGCACGATGACGCAGAATGAGATGGCGAGTTGCGATGGGTTTGAGTCGGGCGACACCCCCAATTACAATAATCAAAGTATTCGAAATAATTATAGATTTGAAGCTTTCGTAACTGCAAGGATTCATATTCGTAGGTTTTTTCGGTAAAGTCACGTAGGTAAAAAAATCAAATTAATAAAAGTAAAATAAAATAAAAATCACGACGTTTCGGAGGCAACACAAGCTTCCGTCTTCAGGTGGAACCGTCACTTGATACAGCTATATACTTGATACAGCTATCGTGCTGTGACGGTTCCACCTGAAGACTGAAGCTTGTGTTGCCTCCGAAACGTTGTGATTTTTATTTTATTTTACTTTTATTAATTTTATTTTTTTACCTACGTGACTTTACCGAAAAAACCTACGAATATTTTCCAAATAACTCGGTTTATTCGAATAAACATTACACGCCGAGAAGTTGACTCACTTAACTGCCGTGTTGTAGCACGCGACGCGGAGATTCGGCCAATGTTCTAATCCACCGCTGGATGAATCGGAGAGAACATGGCGAAGTCGTCTGTCTCTCATGGTCCGTCTCACTCCTCCTCTGGCTGCCATTCCGTGACAGGTCTCGTTCGCCGGCCATCAGACAGCTTCTGGCGAGTTGTCCGTCACAAGCCCGTTTACCTTTGCGTGATATGGTGATATCTGTTTAACAGCTTTAAAGTTATAAATATATAATTATCAATATTTACAATTCGGGCAATGGCCGTTCTTGGTGCTATGAAGAAGGGCTGTTGTCCGAAACGTCGCCTATTATATACATTTCCTTTTAAGGCCAGCGTTATTGACGAATGTGTTGAGTTATATAAATATATATATACAGTTTATGTACTTGGGAACCACTTCCAACGCAGCAGCATCACCAAATAGTGCTCATGATATCTGTCTTGGGCATCACCGCCTTTTGAAAAGGCTGCATTCGTTGTAAAACACACGAGGATGTATAATGTTGCATCCTGTTCGCGAGTATAATTGTTTCTGTATAGCACGTTGTCGTTATTCGACACAATGTCCGACGTTTAGGGGGTGGGGGGCATGATTCCAAACAACACGTGTCTGGGGTTTGAAGCGCTTCGGCACAACCGCGAAAAGCTACGAAATCGTACCATCGCCATGGGATCATCCTAATCACATTACGTGCCTGGCCGTAGTGCATGCCGGGCAACGTTTTACGGTGTAATACTGCACTGGCGTTAGCCGACAGTATTATTGCTGCGCTGTGAACCCGGCGACCTGAGCACGATTCCAAGTCACGGCGAGTGAACCGTTGAAGCGAAGCTGAGCGCTCATTGGTAAAAAAAAACATAAATAAAACAACCAAAGCCTGTACTGTTTGATTCTTTCGGTAAAGTCACGTAAGGTAGAAAAATAATCGATCACGACGTTTCGATCGCAACACAAGCACTCGTCATCAGGTGGGACAACCACAGCCTGGTGAAGATGTTACCGTCGATCTGGGAAAGCGGCCAAGACCGACTCGGCATGGGCCAGCGCCTTCATTTAGCAGTAGATTGACCGAGCGGTTGTTTAAAGTACCCTTCGCTCAACTCGGCACGCTGCTATGTTTTTCGTCCGCGGTGTTCGTTGTGTAATGTGCGGTACGCGAAGCCTTAAACCCGCGTGGCTCGTTCACGAGTCGAATCATTGATTTCACGGCAATTTATGGGGTTTTTTGTTTTACTGCGACCAAGCGATTTCGTGCGTTCGGAAAATGTAGAGGCCACGTGTCGCAAATGTACAGTTGGCATGGCACGAAAATTGTGATTTACCATTCAGAATTCGCTCGCTCTTAGTCCGTTTCTGTCAATGTTTGTTTGTAAATGCACGTGTACAAGGAGGGGGGTGGTCTCCACGCCGTGCAGGTGGTGGGGGATTAATTGACCATACTTCACCACGCTGGTCAGTGCCGAGTATGTATGTACGTATGTGGAACTTATTTCGCACCGCACGTGGTCAACCGTGCTGACCGGAGGTTCGGGGTGCAGCGTAGGGGAGGCGAGTGACACCTGAACAGGTTCTAAGCGCGTCAACGAATCAGTGCTGAGCAGCGTGACGGCGAAGTACGGACAAATCACCCCCACGACCGTGTAAAGGGAGGTTGCGAAGTTGGTCTATAAGTCATCCATGGGGTGGAGAACACACGTGGGTAGAGTTAACTAATGTGACTGGAGCTTGCTTGCTTACTCGGGCGCGTTTTTCTCTCTCTCTCTGCATCTTCTGCACGCGACAAAGGCAACGTGTGAGTAGACCCGTTTCGTAGACTTCATTTCACGCAAGCTCGAACCCATTGAGACCCCCGAGTCTCAATGTCAATATCGTAAAGCGAGGGTCCCTTGCCTGTAAGATGTCCAGTTCACCGCCGGCATTTCGTTTGATTCACGCGAGCCTGATTCTGTTGATGACGCACCCTCAGTACGTCGAAACCGATCCAGAGTTGACTCGTCTTGAAACAACGCTGCCGACTGTCTACAGTCCCCGTAGTCCGTGCGGCTGATGGGTTGTGGAGAGACGGACGAATGAATGAAGGAAATCGAACGGCAAGCCCACGTTCCTGACGTACGAAGGAAGGGGAAGGGGGGGGATTATTTTCTCTCTCCGACTTTCGTCAAAAAGCAAGCTAACGTGAACACAGAAACGAAAGCGACGGTACTTGTAGGCAATCGACCACTGCTCTCATTCAATAACCATCGTTAGCAGCAGCAGCAGCAGCATCGTCGTCGTCATTAGCGGCGGCGCCATCATCCACAACAGCAGCACGCGCCCGCGCACGTGGCTGGCAAATGTTTATAAATACGCGACCGCCGCCGCCGCCGCCACGAGGGTGAATTCTAAAACATTAATTCGGGTGGATGAATGATCAACCAGACGAGACACGCACACTGCAATTGTCGATAGCGCAGCGCAAATGGCGGGCAACTGTAACGGCAGCGGTGGCCGGGGGGGCTGCCGTGTTGGGTTTATTCATTAGCGAGGCGAGTCATAAACGTGCGCACTTGGACTAACTTATCAAAGCCGGGGAGGGGGGCATTTGTTTAGGTCAAGAAGCGTATAGACAATGGATGAGGTGGTGGGGGGGGGGGGGAGACAACGGTAATTGCAAAAAAGTATTTAAATTAGTTGTTTGGTAAAGTCACGTAAATAGAAATTTTTAATAAATAATATTTTCGTTTTTCTACCTACGTGACTTTACCGAAAGAACCAAAGAGTATGGATTCCTGCAGTCACGAAAGCTTCAAATCAAGCTGAGTTGTTTGGTCCACCATTATACATCATTATCATCGGAGATGTGCGGGGGCTGAACTCCGGAAAAAGTCTGCAGATATGTTCACGAAGCAAGTCAATGCGTGGACATATTTTGAAATATTTCCCCGAGATCAGCTGAAATTAAGACCTGATTATCATCATAATCTTCCAGCAACTCTCGCGTTCCAGACGTTCAACCCACGTATAGTAGCGTCAGTCTACCCACCGTGCGCAGTTGGTAGGGCAAAGAAAGGGTTATTTTGTTCGCTTGTTCCACTCAGTTTATGCTCTGAACTTTGCTCGACATCTTCCCCGCTTTACTGCTGCTGCGCGGATCGTGTTTGCTCTGCCGCAGTCAATAAACGCAGACCTTGAACATTCGTTCGGGCAGAGAGTTTTATTTTAGCGAAGAGGGGAGGGGAAAAAAAACCAAAGGGTGGGTGGTGGTGGAGAGAGAAAGAGAGAGAAAGAGGAGAGGTGGTGCCTATAAAAAAAAACAGAACAACAAGTCGCGGATTCTGTCCGCAAGGCCCCGCCGTGCGGACCGTGATCTGCGACAAAGCCACGCAAGGAGCCACAAGCCGTGCGTGGGACCCACGTGGAGTTGTCGCCACATTGCAGACGCGACGCGACATCACAACGCATTGTGCGCTGTTATGAATTCGGCATTACTTTGACTCACGCTAATAGTTCAGCGTTACGATTAATACCATTAATAATTTACAGCGCTTTTGTCCATCCGCTGTTGAATTCATTACTTTCTCCCCCACGCCGTTATAGGTCCATGATGACGGTTGTTTGACGACACTTCGCTACGTTGGTCAGTGCGGGTTGGTAACGTTGGGGAAAACCCCAGAACCTTTTCAGGTATCACGGAGGCCAGCGGGCTCGTGGCGTAGTGTGCCAACCGTTGCACCACCGCTCCACGCCTACGTACGTACCGATGAATTTTTACGATTTAAACTAAACTATTTTTATTTTACCAAGCAAGTCCTATTGAGATATATAGCCCTTTTTCGGCAACGACGTGGCCACAAATGATAGCTCAACGAAGTGGCTTGTGTCGCAATTCATAGCTGCCAAATACTCTAAACACCGGAGGAAATCCACGCGACCACGGGGAGAGACACGCAAACTCTAAAATATCCAGGCGTCAGGAGGGTCAGGATCGAACGCCAAACTCCTGTATACCAGGCGAGGTAGCTAACATCTGGCCACGGTGGCGCTCAATGTCACAATACAAGTTTCAACGCGAAGCCAAACGGTCGTGGAACTGGCCAAACATTACAAATTAAAATTTCGATTTAAAGCTTTCGTGACTGCAGGGATTAATCTTCTTGGTTCTTTCGGTAAAGTTACGTAGAAGGGAAATAATAAAATAATAAAAATAAAACATAATAAAATAATTCTCACGACGTTTCGGCCACAATGCAAGCAGCCGTCCTCAGGTGAAGACCAGGTCTGTCGGGAAGACATCGTCTGACGCTGAACCAAGAAGATTCCCAATTTAGCAGAATCCTCCTAAAAAACAAGAAGAAATAGCCAATGTAGAGAGAGTGTGACGCAGTGGAGTTCGTGTACTGCGCTATGAATCAGCCCCCCCCCCCCGCCCTGAGTTCGACACCGGACCGTGGCTAACATCAGTAGCGAGTGATATCTGACCTTGTCTAAACACCTAGGGGGTTATTCAGGGTAGGGGAGTGGGGGGCCCTCACTGTAAAAAACAACCTTGATGCAGTAATTTTAGCTGTGACGGTCCCACCTGATGACAGAGACTTGTGTTGCCTCCGAAACGTCGTGATTTATTATTTTATTTCCATCATTACTTTTATTAACTTTTAATTTTATTTTATTTTTTACCTACGTGACTTTACCGGAAAAAAACCTAAGAGTATGAATCCTTGCAGTCACGAAAGCTTCAAATCTAGAAGAAGAAAAAAAACAACGACTCGTATGACCGACACGACGTGTAGCCCCCCCCCCCCCCACTCATTCAGCAGCGAATTTACAAACGGATGTAAATTATGTTTTTTTTATTTGCACATCCTGTTGCCTTAGGTCTCGTCTGTGTGCACGTTTCGTTACGTGACTAAATAAAAGCTCTCGAGAGCGGCGACGACGCCGGTGTACATTGGTTTGCGAGTCTGAGGCTTCCAGACTTTGTAGACTCCCAAGACAATGGCGCGTAATCGCGTGTGTATTCCGACACGTGCGTAATGCCCGGCGTGCCTGCGTGAGCGGCGGGCAACTCGTTCATTGTCTCTGCTAATGGGAAACGTTGGACGTGGTAATGCCAAAGCCGCTAATTGGACAACTTTGGTTGTTTAATCTGGGCCCCCCATTTTTTTTTATCCCAGCGCGCAGCCGTGTAAAGTTAAAGCGCGGCGCGGTGGCGGGGGGGGGGCGTCATCCGTCGTTCTCCGCCCTCCTCCGCGGCGGTGAAGACGTCGGACAATTCGAGGAATAAAATTTCTGTCCCCCCCCCGCCCCCCAATTGCACTGCGGCGTTAATGACGAACGTAGCTGTGCGCACGCAAGTCGCTTTGTGGCGCACAGGCACAATTGAGAAACTTAATTCAAACCGCGACACGTTCGTCGACATAGGACACGGCCCGAAAATAAGTATATAATAGGTGACGTTTCGGGCAACGGCCCTTTCTTCAGAACAGATACGGGCTTTGAAGAAGGGCAATTGCCCGAAACGTCACCTGTTGTGTATATTTTTTCTTTCGCAGTGCAATTGCCGAATGTGTTGAGTTTTAGTTTTTTTAAATGTAGGTCTATATACCAACATGATCACATACCCCACACGACACACAACGGAGGTGAGATGAGGAAGCCCTCTCACCTCGCAGTAGGTTCACGAAAGGGTTGCACATGAACGAGACAACAACAACAACAACTGAGATCTCAGTCATCTTCGTCATGAACGAGACGCACGCACATCTACATATATATGTTCCTCGTATTGATTGAGCTGCCTTTATTTATGACCAGGCAAGAGCCCAATGAGACCAGATGTCTCTATTCAAAGGAGACCTGAATCAAAATAAACACGGATCAACGCGCGGTCCACATTGGTGCCCTGAGCCAGGGCCGTGAAATATTAACGCTCATGGAAGCTATCCTGAGACACACCAAGCCTCGTATTTAATCAAGTTGTGACCTTTGGACCACGGGCAGCGAGATCACAGAATATTCTCCTGCGATTTGTCAATGCCGTACACCAGAGATCGCAACCGGGTACCCGATACCCGTACCCTACCCGATACCCGGCTACCCGTACCCGGCCGGGTACGGGTACGGGTACCCGTTTGCGACCCTGGTGCGGCCGGGTACGGGTAGGCCGTGAGTCACTGGTGAGTAACCGTTTGTCACTCATTTCGGGTAGCGTACGGGTACCCATTTGCGACCCTGGTGCGGCCAGGTACGGGTAAGGAATCAAAACCCGTTTGCGACCTCTGCCGTACACTGCTGGACGAATTCGCCCGTAAAAGAGGTGGCTTGACCATACTTCACCACACCGGCCAGTGATGGTTGGTGAAGGTGGAGGGAGTCACCACGTGCCGCTCACCATGGATCGGCAATACCTTGCGCTCTAGTGCTAGTGCCTTACGTCGATAATGCCGACTGCAAGCAAGCCTAGCAGCCTTCCAGAAAATATCGAGTGAGATGTAAAGTCGTGCCTGCAAACGAGTGTTTCTGCTATAGAAGCGTCACTGTGTACACAGCGTGCACATACGTATTCACAACATCATCATCATCATCGTCGTCAGTATACTGGACACATCATCATCACTACATGCGTAATGGAACAACATTCAACACAGTGCATGTTAAATGCGCTGCGACATCGGTTATACAAGCGAGATTGGCACCCTTCATCACAAACACGGTCCTATCACGAACGCTGGCCAGAGATTGACTGCTGCCTTGCGAACAGAGTGGGAACGTTGACGATGATGCACGGCCAGTAACTCCACATGAACAGATTGCGTAGCAAAGCGGCACTTATTAAGTGATGTATATTTTATATATATATGTGTGTGTGTACAACTTCATATGGCTAATCAGCGTGGAACATTTTTGTGTGTGTGCACCATTATGTCAAATGTGATCTCCGACTGTCAGTCACTGCCCACTTTGTTTATGCTCTGAAGAAGAGCCATCGTCTGAATCGTCAGCCTATTCTGTATGTTCGTGGTAATGTCCTCGTTCGATGCGGTACTTCAATACTGTACATAATCTATTCGTGACATCGTTCAGATTGATATCTATGCATCATGTACATTCTCTGCAAAACGTGTGTTACACCCTGAACTTAATTATTGTCATTCACCTCGTTGCGTTCCGCGACATATCGTGCACTCTTAATTATTTACGACTTTGTAATTCGCTACACCGCTTGTATACTGCATCAACTCCGCACCCTTACTTATTTCAGCGCGGTAATGAGTTAGGTGATTATTCGTACGGCCAATTTTAAAACGTCGTCATCCAAAATCCGTTTAAAATCGAATTCTCATCAGCCTCCGTGCATACCGTGTCCAGTCTCCTCGAGTTTCTTATTATCCACTCGATCTCTTTGCCCTCTCTCTCTTTATGTCCCGTACTATGAAGAAGGACAATTGTCTGAAACGTCGCCGATTTTCTTTCTTTTACGGGCGCGGTGTTTTTTTCACACGAATGTGTTGAACTTTTTGTTCTCTGTATATATTTTATACTACGCTATACGCGCTTAAAACTCCACCATAAACTCATTCGTAGAAGAGTAGTAAGTACATATGCGTGCGATCCATGGTGGAGAATCCCTTTCTAGATCCTGCTCGCTAAAGCAGTCGGCATATGAACGCGTTGACTGGGGTATGGCGAACGGATTTATTTAATTTGATTTTTTTTCTGTGATGATCATTTTCTTGTTATGTGCATTCTTTCGTTATTCACGTATTCATCTTTAAGTTATTGATTTGCTAAGTAGTTGGGTTTGTTGTTTTGGTAACATCTGTGTTAAGGGACTGGCTAATTGATGTGCAGCGTGGTGGGATGCAATTACATGAATGACACTCTACAAAGTGAAGCTATTATTATTTATAACAATGTAACTACGCATTCCTTAATTCTTTGATGCATCGCGTATAATAATCCAAGACACAATTGACATACTGCATACACTGTGCACCCATACGTATTTAATGAAACGCAATCAATGACACCACCTAAAAATGTATATATACACACACACACGCATAATTCGCAATACCTTTACACATTCGTCGATAATACCGCGGCCTTGAAAGGCAATGCATGTACTAGGCGACGTTTCGGGCAATGTCCCTTCCTCATAGCACGTGGGCAGGGCCAACGCCTATTATATATTCTCCCTTTAAAGACCACGGCGTTTCGATTTAAAGCTTTCGTGACTGCAGGGATTCATCTTCTTGGTTCTTTCGGTAAAGTCACGTAGAAGGGAAATAATAAAATAATAAAAATAAAACATAATAAAATAATTTTCAAATAATTGTATTATGTTTTCTTTTTATTATTAAAAACATAATTAAATAATTTTAAAATAATTTTATTATGTTTTCTTTTTATTATTTTATTATTTCCCTTCTACGTGACTTTACCGAAAGAACCAAGAAGATACAACATAATAAAATAATTTTAAAATAATTTTATTATGTTTTATTTTTATTATTTCCCTTCTACGTGACTTTACCGAAAGAATCAAGAAGATTACCACGGTGTTATTGACGAACGCGTCATGCCTATTATTGTTATTAATACCCCTATTATTTGTGATTGTACAACACGTTGCGTTTACGCTGGGCTGCCGACGCAGTAGCCGCAGTAGCCACAGTAGCCACATGAGCTACCCCATCCTCGCTGTTCGACTTTCGTAAAGCTGCACAGCACCACGCACCGGCATCGCAGCGGAACACGCCAACAACCAGCCGGTCGGATTTCATCGTCTCGAACACACGCAACCCCCCACCGTTACCCCAACTTCTCTGCGTGGCCTCCCCCTCCCCCCCCAAGTGTTTATGTTGATTGATTGAGCATCGCGGCCGCTGTATTTTTTTTTTTTGGGGGGTGGGTGGGTGGGGTGTGCGGTTGATCGTTCCTATTCAAGGGCTCGTTTATTGAGCGGCGATGAAGCGTGCGGGCAACATGCAAGCGGGCCGAGCGGCGTAGTCCTCATCAATTACACGGGGCAGCAGCAGCAGCCGCCACCGCCACCAAAGCGACGTGTGAGATTTGCATCTCAACGCCGCTTTGGAAATGTTAACAAACACAACCGCTGCGTGTCGCGTGTGCGTTGTTGGCACTAGGCACACGAGCGTCGATGATGATAACAATAACAGCGACGACGACGAACTCAGACGTCATTCGTTAAGAATAAGAATAATCATATAATAACAATGCCCTGATTAAAAAAAAGAGAGATGTTTAATCTTGCTGCGTATGAAGAAGGAGGAGGCTCATTACCCGAAACGTCGCGAACTGCGTATCTTTTTTTGCTTTTACATTTAAGAGCGGCGTCGTCGACGAGCGCGTTAAGTTGTCGCGCAGAGATACACATCGAAAAGTTGATGCGTTTTGAGTCTCCCGAAATGTACTCCACTCGAGAGCATCATGTCCAGGACGTCCCCCGGGTGTCCGTCGTTTCGAAGAGGGGTGCCTCTTGCCAACGGCGTCTTGTGAACAGGCAGTCAGTCATTGATTCTAGATTTGAAGCTTTCGTGACTGCAAGGATTCATATTCTTAGGTTTTTTTCGGTAAAGTCAAGTAGGTAAAAAAACAAAATAAAAATTAATAAAAGTAAAATAAAAATAAAATAAAAATCACGACGTTTCGGAGGCAACACAAGCTTTCGTCTTCATCAAGTAATGATGCAGCAGTCGTGGCTGTGACGGTTCCACCTGAAGACGGAAGCTTGTGTTGCCTCCAAAACGTCGTGATTTTTATTTTATTTTTATTTTACTTTTATTAATTTTAATTTTTTTACCTACGTGACTTTACCGAAAAAAACCTAAGAATATAGTCAGTCATTGGTTGAACAAGACCAGACGTGCTGATGAGACCCAGAAGGTTTCAAACGCGGTCCTTGGGGTTTTTGCTCACTTGCCTTTGCTCTGCTTTGAAACAAATGCAGGCGCAATGATGAAAAGCCACCACCGCCGCCACCACCGCCACACACCGACGCATCGACGCGCATTGCATTCGTCTAGCAGAAATCCACAAATTAGCTGCGTCCGTCTCGTTCGCACGAGAACGGAAAGCGCGTTTCAGACGTCGCGCGCTCATCACGAGTATATTGACCTCAAGCTTCGTTCTGTTGGTCGTGTTACACAAATGTAACGGAAATTATTGTAGGTTAGCTCAGCGGTAAGTTACTGATGTTTATTGTCGAATTACGTGTTTCAGGAGGGACTCCCATACCGTACAATACTGCACCCCCCCACCCACCGTGCGATTAGATCAATTGTCGAGATTGGGGACCGTGATTCCATTCAATAATTGTTGTCTACATTTGGGTTTAAACATTGCGCTGAATTGTAGGCCCTGTATCGCGGCTCCTGGAGTCACCTTGGTCGAATGACATGGGGGACCCGCAACAACACTCACTTAAAAGAATCAAACATAATAGTCGACGTTTCGGGAAACGACCCTTCTCCATAGCAATGGGCCCTTCATTTATGTACTCTATATAAAAAATGGCCATTGTCAAAAGACGGAGCCTTTTATATCTTTTTTATTTTAAGAATATTGACGAATGTGTTGCATTATTGTAGTTGTTAATTGTGCTGCCAACGTAGCAGCAGCACCACCACCAAATAATTAAATTCTAAGGAACGCACGGAATCTAAAACAATCGATTATCGCAAGCACGTGTCGTGAGCGTAACATGGATTGCGCTCATGATTAAGAGTGGATTATTTTAGTTTTTTGGAGTTTTATAATAACGCGGACTCGACAAAAGGTCGCGCCAGACTTCGGCTGCCTCGCTCTTGACGAATACCATCACGACATCCCATAATCAGGGAGCGGTGGCGTAGTGGTTAGCGCATTTTTGCTTTGAACTTGGCCACCTTAATTCGATTCCCTGCTGCACTGCGTACAAAGGGGGTAGTGTGGTCAGAACCACCCACGCCCGCCTTTATCTCCCCAATTGCCGATGGTTACACACTACACCACGAAGGCACTATTTTAAGGCTGAGTCTACCTAGGGGAGGCATCACTCTCCTATAATGTTAGTCAATTACGGGAAATCAGAAATTTTATTTATACCGGCGGAATCCGATGAGCTACAAAGCTCTTTTTAACAGATGTCCAGTCGGGGCGGGTCAGAACAACAAACAGTACAAAAACACGCCTGGAGTGCAACATATAGGAGATGTAAACAAATCACTCAAAAATATACAAAATATAAAACTAAGCAAGGTTTTATTTTACCAATTAAGCCCACTCCGCTTTTAGCTTACGTTTTTTGGAGCCGAGTGGTCTCTACAAAGTGGCTTATCATGTGGAAATGTATAGCAGCAAAGTAATCTAAATCATCTAAATCAAACTCGGGTGACCAACTTTACACTGGATTGTGTTTATCACTCAGCCACCACTCCGCCCCCCGGATACTAGAAACCCCCGAATATCACTCTCCTGTATTCACCCACGTGTCCGTGTCATCATTTCCAAATTACCTAAACTACAACATTTCCAGATGTTATCCAATCAAAACAAAAACAGCACCGCCAGCTTTCTTGAATAGATTATGCCTTGATTTGGAAAGCGTTGTAGGTGTTTTTTTTTATTTCAGCAGAGAGCTGCTTGTATAAATGGTTATCAACAGGGGGCTTGCAATCCAGACATTGCCGTTTCGACCTCTGCCTCTGCCTCTGACCACCCAGACTGCGTATGGTGAAGTGTGGGGTACTCCTACCGTACAAAACCTCCGGCCAGCGTGGAAGAGTAGGCCAAATATTTCTAGATTTGAAGCTTTCGTGACTGCAAGGATTCATACCCTTAGTTTTTTCGGTAAAGTCACGTAGGTAAAAAAATGAAATTTAAATTAATACAAATAAAAGTATAGTATCAAGTGAGGCCTCACTTGATGCAGCAAATCTGGCTGTGACGGTCCCACCTGATGACGGAGACTTGTGTTGCCTCCGAAACGTCGTGCTTTTTATTTATTTTATTTTTTATTAATTTTTATTTCATTTTTTTACCTACGTGACTTTACCGAAAAAACTAAGAGTATAGACCAAATATGCCAACAGCGGCATGAGAAAGCAATCGGAGGGCTGCTCCTTCACGGCGCCTGTGTGTTTACTCTCGAGCTCCATTCGCCAGTCATTTGCGTTCGAATACGCATGGAGCCTGCACACGTTTCACGAACCTGATGGTTGCTAAACACGTCGCGCATAACGTAGAGAGCTCAGAATTGAGTTTTAATTGGCGAGTTCGGCTTATCAGTAGCTGCTGTAATTAGCCGCGGCCTGGAACATTGCGCTGGTGACGCCGGGTTCACAGCGCAGTTGCGCTAACCGTTGCGCCACCGCTCCGTCCTCTGAAGACGTTGGCTGCACAGATACATCCTCGCCCCGTG
The DNA here is from genome assembly GCF_015708825.2 of Lethenteron reissneri. Lineage (NCBI taxonomy): Eukaryota > Metazoa > Chordata > Hyperoartia > Petromyzontiformes > Petromyzontidae > Lethenteron > Lethenteron reissneri. Next base: position 9,233,311 of record NC_083805.1, read on the forward strand.
TCGCGAGTATAAAAGCGACTTTTATGATGTAACGGCTCACGCGTTTTAACGCTCCAGTCAATGCGACCATCACTCACGCCGCGTTAACTGCCTAATTCTATTCGTGCCTTATGCATACCGACACTCACTCAGTCAACAGATCCATTTTTTCAACAACCAAAAAACGAAATAGCTCGCATTGTAAGAAGCTCTTGGAGAAGTAGAACTTTCCAACAGAGTACTAGGTCTTCTTGGTTCTTTCGGTAAAGTCACGTAGAAGGGAAATAATAAAATAATAAAAATTTAACATAATAAAATAATTCTCACGACGTTTCGGCCACAACGCAAGCAGCCGTCCTCAGGTGAAGAACAGGTCTGCCGGGAAGACAGCGTCTGAATGAAACACACCAGGCTTGGAGCGTAGGAGGTCGTGGGTTCCATCCCGACACTAGGTACCCCGCAGAAGAGCGGTGGCGCAGTGATTTGCGCAGTGCGCTTTTGGTTTTTGACATCGGCCTCTCGAGTTCGGCCCACGGAGTTAGATTCCCGGTCACGGCTAACATCAGTGGCGAGTGATGTCTGGCGCGGTCCTAGTCGGCCTCTACCATTCTCTTTCACCAACCCACACGTGGTTCGAGTATGATCAATCCCCCCCATTGAACAACACGGAATGTCAACCAGTAGTGGATTATTATTATTTCCCTTCTACGTGACTTTACCGAAAGAACCAAGAAGATGAATCCCTGCAGTCACGAAAGCTTTAAATCGAAACAGTAGTGGATTGATAAAGGATGATTATGAAGTACGAAAGCATGTTAATTAGTTTTGCAGTATTCAATTTGGGGGAGGGGAGGTATCTTTCGCAAATGCCCTGGTGGGTCAGTAGTTCTATCACACAATGACAAGTTGTTGTCTTCTATCCCCGGGCCGTGATCGCATGAGTGCGCGATCGCTCTGACCCATGCCGCTGGCCAGGTGAAATGCGCCTCGACCCGGCCGAACAGTCTTGCAAACCAATCTGCACGTCCTTCAGTGTAGCCGTGTGCCCCTCGTGTGCTTGTGCCTCACCGTGTCGACCCATCTATCTACAATTGAACGCGCCCTCTTGCGCGGATTACTTCAATGTTAATTGGCACGAGCGTCGAACGCACACCAACGTGTCCATCCACCGCCCCATTAACGCCTCGTCACGCATTGTCAATCACAGGGGGGGGGGAGGGAGGGGGCAAGACCATGGTCATGCCAATATCATTCGCCACTAATGTTTTCCATCGGTTGCGATGGATCTGGGGTGCCGCTGTGGCGAGATGTTATCCCCCTCGCCTGGTATGCAGGAGGTCGTGGGTTCGATCCCAATCCCGACCCTGACGCCAGCTGTGTATTTGGAGTTTGCGTGTCTCTCTCTCTCTCTCCCGTGGTCGCGTAGATTTTTTTTCTCCGGATCCTCATGGTGTTTCCCTCCGCATTTACAAACTTGCGTTTTGAGTATTTGTCTGCTATACATTTCCAGGCTATCTGCCACCGCGTTGGGCTGTCGTTTGTAGCCAGGGTCGAGTCTCAAAAAGAGCTGCCGTGTCGCTCAGTGGGCCTTACCACGCGGTTCGCCGTTGTGTGTCCGCTCCGTGCAAGTGATGTGTGTACTGTGTAGCGTGAAGTGTCCGGTCTTTCACAGATCAGCTGGTAGTGCTTTCGTGATGATTTCTGTGCTTCTGATCTAATTTGTGGTTTATTGATAGTCTATTGGTAATGGTAATGCGATGATAGCTTGGTTAATATATAATGGTTATAATTATGAGCATACGTGAAGGCATGGTGATGGATGTTGACGATGGTGATTTGTAAAGTAATTATATTTATGATGAAATGTAAAGATATGTGTGATGATGATGCTGATAATATGTAAATGAATGTTGATGATGAGATGTAAATGTATGCGTTTAATGATGATGTAGGTAGTTGTATGTGAGGGTATAGTGGTGATGATGATGATGATGTTGATAACTGACATTTAAACGTATGGTGGTGGTGAAGATGATGATGTTGTTGGAACATCAATGAATAGTGCGCCAAAGTGAGTGGACAGAACCCGCATGGGGGAGGGGAAGTGGGTGATGGTCAAAGTGGTAAAGCGGTCAGCCAGCTGCACTACCAACCCGGCCACCCGAGTTCGATTCCCGCTCACGGCCAACACAGGTGACGATTATCTGAACCGGTGCTAGGCCTCGCCTAGGTTGACTCAGCCTCAAATGAGTACCTTGGTGCGTTGTGTAAAAACATCGCCACTGGGGAGACAAAGGCGGTTGGGCGTGGTGTTGGCCACCCACCCCCTCGTGTGCCGTTCTGGCCTCCATAGGGTGCTCGCTGACAGTACTTGCCCCTACAGTCTGTTAAGGCTACACGGGGGATCTTTGTCTCTGATGGTCAAGATAACGATTGGAGGACGGAGAGCAGGGAAATTGGAGAGAGTGTCATTTGGGAAGCAAGTCATCAGCAGCGGAATCGAGAAGGAAATACTTCAGTCGAGTGATGGTGATCGATGATGATGACAACTGTCAAGAACTACTATTTGTGTTTAGTTTAGCACGGTTGGCTACGTATGGCGCGAAAGAAGTTAAACGTACATACTACATACATACTCCTTCGTAAGGGTTTAAAAAAAAAAAACCGTGGCAGCTGCTACATTTGAACGAAAAATCTGATGAAGATGAGGAATCACCAAGATGGAGATGATACTTATTAGGCCAGTAATTACGCGCCCCGCTCAATCTTCGGATGAATTGCGATTCGATTAAACGATGCATTATATATTTGTGCTAATTAGCATTCTGGTCATTGTGTCACAATCTTTAGTGGCGGCAAGGGTCACACATAACTACCGTTCATAGAACAGTATACATGCAGAATTATAATACATATTCTGATAGTCAAACAGGAACTCGGGCATGGTTCGCAAGACAACACGCAAGGCATGCTGGGATTCCTGTTATGTATTGCGGTGAAGACTTGCTTACACATTGTTTCTTTCTGACCTCCGATTAGCACGGTTTGGCTACGTACGGTGCGGAAGAAGTTCAACATACATATAATGAACTTCTAGCGCCTAAGTTGCCTCTTGATCTCGAGAGAGCGCTGGAATTTGGAACATTAAATATTCTATTCTCAAGCACACAATTCAATACATGCATTGCAAGCACAAGAACATATTTTATTCGACTAAGCGACGCATCGATACAACCCTATTACCCAGGCCCATTGGGAAATGTTGGGCCCCCGGTATATGTTGGCTGGAGCTCCCATCTCGTTCTCATGCCCCATAGCCATTGCCAAAGGGAGCAGCTTTGCCTGGGCTTAGAGGTTGTAGCCAATGTTGGTAATGTTTGCTAAGTGCATGCTTTTCGATATTTTTTGTTTTTTATTCGGGACAGAGATTAGATCAACACATTTTTCGCAAATGACATGTGGCTGACATTTTAACCACAAAACTACATCGCCAGGTAGCCTACATTCATTATTATCATAGGTCTGATGTCTATGCCATGCATTGGTTATATTGTCAACTATTACTCCTAATTATACAATTACTACTAATTGTATAACGTGTACTTTATTCATCATTATTATAGCTATGAACAATTCCCCGCTGGCTGAAGGCCTCCCAAAGCGGTCACCACCTCTCACGATGCTGCGATGTAAGCATGGGAAAAATTACTGAATTCGAATGAAAGTTCATATCTGCTTGTTATTTTCGGGGGAGCCACTGCACATGGTAACCTTGTGCCACCTTCCACCCCCCTCTCATCAGGCCTGCTAACACCCGTGTTTGGCTCTTCCTTTGTGTGCGTGCGCCTGTGTGTGCGTGCGTGCACATGGATGTGTGTCCGTGGTGCGTCCGTGTGTGCGCGTGCATGTCTGTGCGTGCGTCTGTGTGTGCACGTGGTGCGTCCGTGTGTGCACGTGCATGTCTGTGCGTGCGTTTGTGTGTGCGTGGCCCAGCAGGGAAGACCCATGGCGTGTCTCCAAGCTCGTCAAGAGCTACATGCAGCAGCACAACATCCCGCAGCGCGAGGTGGTGGATGCCACGGGCCTCAACCAGTCACACCTGTCGCAGCACCTCAACAAGGGCACGCCAATGAAGAACCAGAAGCGCGCCGCGCTGTACGCCTGGTACATCCGCAAGCAACGTGAGATCCAGAGACGTGAGTCCTGTCTCTTCTTCTCGTGCCGTATTCCTCGGATAATGAGGTGCACTTATTCCGCCCTGTGCGTCGTGTGCACGTGTGTGTTTGTGTGTGTTTGTGCTTCGAAACCGGCGACTCGAGCTCGATTCCCGCTCACGTTCAACATCGGTGGCGGTTATCTGAACCGGTCCTGAGCCGGTCCCGACTCAGCCTCAAATGAGTACCTAGTGTGGTGTGTAAACATCGCCGCTGGGAGAGACAAAAGCGGCCGGGCGTGGTGTTGGCCACCCACCCCCTGGTGTGCCGTGCCGGCCTTCATAGGTGCTCGCAAGCAGCACTTGCCCCAACAGGCTGTTAAGGCTACACGGGGGATCTTTGTCTATGTGCGTGTGACCAGATTTGTAGAATCTTGTTGGCACTGGGCACAAGTTTGTTGGTGTCACTTCTGGAGCGTATTGATAATCTGGAGAATGCCGCCACACTCGTAAAAGTGGGCTGGATCGCGAGTGATGGTGATGTCTTTTTGTGGGGGGGGAGGAATGGGGGTACGGGGGTGGGGGGCCTTCATCCAGCAGCAGACCGATGGTGGCTGATGCTAAATGACGACGATCGCGGCCGTTGTTAAACAACAGCGTGCGCTCGCCCCGCAGAGTTCAGCCACGGCGTGGTGAGCGGCGCCCCCCAGGGCATGGTGGACGACGGCCTCGCCGGCACCACCGGCGCCGGGCCCGGTGAGGAGCCACCCAACAAACGCTCGCGCCGCAACCGCTTCAAGTGGGGGCCCGCGTCGCAGCAGATCCTGCGGCAGGCGTACGAGCGGCAGAAGAACCCCAGCAAGGAGGAGCGGGAGGCCCTGGTGGAGGAGTGCAACAGGTGAGATTTTGTTTGTGTTCGTTTATTTTAGCATGCCAGGGCCTGAGCCGTCCCCAGGTACAGCCGGGGACGGACGTGGCATCCGTCACGCGTACGCAGGCGCGCGTCGGATGCGCGCGGGAACATCTGCCTCGTGCGCACGGCGCGCAAATGCCACTGACGGTGCCGCGTCGTCGGCGTCGTTTGCGCGCGCAGGGCGGAGTGCATCCAGCGCGGCGTCTCGCCGTCCCAAGCCCACGGGCTGGGCTCGAACCTGGTGACCGAGGTGCGGGTCTACAACTGGTTCGCCAACCGGCGGAAGGAGGAGGCGTTCCGGCACAAGGTGGCCCAGGACGCGTACGAGACGGGCGGCGAGGCGCAGCACGGCGGCATGCACGGCTCGCCGTCCCCGGGCCGCTCCATGGGTACGTGCGGTGCGCATACGTGGAATATTTTGAGTCGATATCTTTGTGTGCTCGGCGAGTAATCTCTGCCCGGCATCTGCACAACTGCTGACCGTACCACTGCGGATGTGACGGTGCGTGTGTGTGTGTGCGCTCTTGGCGCGGGGGTGATGGGGGGTGAGGGCTTCATGATGCCGCGCGGTTCCCGGCTCGCGTGTGAGATCACTGCGGCTCGTTGTGACAGAGGCTGAAGGGGTTTTCTTTTTTTACTTTTTGCATGCTCACTTTTCCTTATTCGCCATCAGCCGCGATCAATCCACTGCTGGATGAAGGCCGTCCCCTCAGCTGTCACCATCTCTCACGAGTTTGTTTTCGCGACTCCGTCTCCGTGGCGGATGTCCTTGCCGGTGGGGACCCTGCCGTCAGCGGCTGCTCCGACGCTACAGTTTTGTCAAATTCTATCTTCGAGTACGAGACATCTGCGCTCGACTTCCATACAGTGGACACTGTTTACTGGGCACAGAGATACGTTCGCTATCTAGTCGATAAGATGCCTGCCTGTGTAAGGCAATCGAGAAGAGGTTCTGTGACGTCTTCCCTAGGCAGGTTCCTCTTCGCTGATGCGAGGCGGTGCGCCGTTCACCCCGACAGTGTCAACAGGAAGCGTTCGCCACTCCGTGACGACGAAATGCTAATTTGGCACAGTCCTTCGTAAAATTAGTGCAGCAAGTATTGTGGGTATGTTTTTTTTAAGGTACGCACCTATACCGGCGGCATCGTCTGTCTGGAGGAGATTGTGTGTCTGGCTGTTTTTGCCGTGAAAAAAACAAGCGTCGTTCAGTTGGGGGCAGAGAGAAGCCATTTGCGACGTGCTCCAATGGCTTTACGAATGGACGGGCTTGTCGGCTTGTAACGATTCACCCCCCAGAGAGAGTCGATGAACTGTCACGATTGAGGCCCAAGATTTTCTTGCGTCGTTCCGTACCCTCGGTTGCTCGCGTCCCCTTTTGCGTCTGAAACCAAACAACCAACGCTCTCTGCGGTGATGATGAAACGCTCAGCGCAAAAAGCGGCACCCCATCTCAGCAGCTGAGAGTTTCTTTAAAATGAGGCGTGTGCTCGAGTTAGGGTTCGACGGCGTTTACAAAGCCGCCGACGTGCCTGGCGTACGCGCCGCAGGACAACATCATCCCTCCGCAAGCGCACCGCTTGGCAGGGCCCGTCACTCTGCAGCTATGCCACAACATAAACTCGGCGGCCGGCACCACGCCCAGCCACCTTTGGCCTCACAGTGACGTCGTGCACACACAAAGACAAAGATTCCCCCCCCCTCCCCCCGTATAGCCTTAACAGACTTTTGGGGCAAGTGCTGTTAGCGAGCACCTATGAAGTAGACGAGGGGTGGGTGGCCAGCACCACGCCCGGCCGCCTTTGTCTCCCCAGTGGTGACGGTTACACACCGCACCAGGTGCTTATTTGAGACTGAGTCGAACCAGGGGAAGCTCAGGACCGGTTCAGATAATCGTCACCGGTGTTGGCCGTGAGCGGGAATTGATCTTGGTTCGCTGGGTTCGTAGCACACATATTCTTAGGTTTTTTCTGTAAAGTCACGTGATTTTTATTTTATCTTTATTTAACTTTTATTAATTTTATTTTTTTACCTACGTGACTTTACCGAAAAAAACCTAAGAATATGAATCCTTGCAGTCACGAAAGCTTCAAATCTAGAATCGTAGCACACACACACACGCAGGCCTGGCAGAACTGTTCATTTGTTTTGATCTCTTTTCGTTTAACTTGTCAATGACATACTGCATCTCGAACGGCGGCGGTAGCAAATGAATATTGTTGCAGTGAGCCTCATGTGTGTGAAGTTGTAGGAAGCTCAGTTGTAGGAGTTCTGAAGTTATAGGAGTTCCAAGTGCTGCACTGAGTACAGGACACTGTGGTGGCAGATGAACTCGTGACAGGGGGCCGGTCCTTAATGCACTTTACACCAATGATTGTGACCTTACATGGTTCTATAAACCCACATAGCCCGATCTCACAGATCCTGGAAGCTAAGCGGAGTGGAGATTGGTTCGGACTTGGATGGGAGACTACCCTGGGATATCGAGCATTGCAGATGTTTGGGCTGTCAAGTGACCAGAAGATAGGGTTGCAACAGTGGATTCTTGAATATATAAGTGACGAGTTCTGAGTGGTTGGGTTTCAATGTGTACTCCAGTATGCACAACTCAAACACATTCCTTCATGGAATTTCCCAACGCAGGACCCTCCTGAAAAAGTATTGAGACTCAAACGAAGCTTTCCTGGATCAGTGTATAAAACTCAAGTCTCGATTGCCATCCAATATAAGGGCGTATGCCAACATACTATGTATACAATACATAATGTAACGACTAATAATTTCTAGGCCTTCATCAATCCTCTGCTCGCCTCCCGACTGCATTTCTGGTGCCATGTGCAACCTTTCAGCAACGGGGAGATGGACGTAGCCGGGCATGGTGCTGTCTAACCATCGAGCAAAGACGGTCACTGCATCGCGCACTTTCAGATGCACTTCTGCGGTCGTCTGGAACGCTCTTCCTTTCGATATTAGGAAGCCACTCGAGCTATGTACTTTTAAATCTAGATTGCAAACCCATTTCTTTCTCGCTTATTTTTATGTTTAGATTGTAGTTTTTCCCCCCACATCTCCTATTGGCACGGTTGGTTATGTACGGTGCGAAAGAGGTTCAACATACATACATAGGCACTCCGCAATCATTATTTTTCTCAACAACATTAGTATACACATTATATATCCATACAACACAGGCCCACACGCAGCCGACTGGGACGAGCCCTTCTGCCTCCATCGTGCAATTAAATGTAGCAATAGGCGCAAAGGGAGAGAGCGCGCAAAAACAATCCGAACAGGGGCAAAGCGGTCATGGCACGCGGTTTCCACAAGCGCAGAAAAATAACGCCATCAAACGAGCGAGCGAGCTCGGGTGGGTGTCACCAGAATAAGAGGGGGGGGAGGGTGAAAGTTCATCACCTTGTTCGCTTGTGTCGTACCGGGCACGCCTTTTGTGCTTGCTCGGAGTGATGGGGGTGATGAGAGCCTCCCGCGCTTGTTACCAGGACCCCCGGCTTTGTGCGCGCCAGCCGGGGGGTCATTTACGGCGATCGCCCCCCCACCCGCCCCCCCACCCGCCCGCCTGCCCGCCTGCCCCCCACTTGCAATCTATCTCGGCCCGAGCTGTTGAATGTGTCACCGCCTCCTTGTTCGGCATGGCAGGGCCCGGGCGGTTTATGATGGGGAGGTTTTTGTTTTTGTCTCTCAAGCCTCGTTCTCCGTGTCTGGTTGGAGGTCTTTTTGCGCATGGTCGAGCGGTCAAAAAAACGTGGTGGTGGTGGTGGTGGTGATGTTCACAGCGACGACGACGAGAGGCGCGGACAGGCCTCTCCTCTGCGGCTCAAACGGGCTCTCTCGTCTGCCTCGCGCGGTGGTGATGAGATAAAGTGTCAGGGTTCGAGGCAGTGATTCAACCGTAGGTTTGTGTTGTTCTTGTGGCCTTCCGCATTTCTTTTCTGTCGCATTTGTACAGTTTCATTTGACACCTAAAATGACGCCGTAAGTTTCGCGCGCTGTTACAGTTTGCATCAGGCGTAACAGATTCCCATGTTCATTAGTTTAAACGAGTGTTGTTGTGAGGGTAAGAATATATTTGTAAGCGATCTATCGGCTACGATGAGAATAGAGAGAAATTGTAAGATACGGTACTTCCAAATATCAACTGAACAGATCAGTTTTATCACAACATTCATCGTTAAAATCATTAGTCTCCACCATCAGCAGCAGCAGCAGCATTCAATCAATTATACAGTCATTTATGGCAGCAAAAAGAATCAACGTCACAAATGCGCTCTCAAAACATCGGCGCGCAATTTCCGTTGAAGGCATCGCTCAAGGCAGTTCTCTGAATCGCCGGCTCGGCCAAACAGCCCACCGTCGCCGCTCACCGCCAACCGCACACGCCGATTACAACTCAACCTCGTGTCCCTTCAGCCTCAAAAGGCACCGGGCAGCAGGACGGATGAGACGTCGGTGACCCCAAGGTCAGCCGGCCATCGGCTCCCCCTCCTCCTGACCCCACGCGTTCAAAGGGGTGCACACTTTCTCTCCTGGGGTCACGCAGAAGGCGTGGTTCTTGCTGGGCATCAGAAGAGAGGGCTGCCCCGACCGTTCCGATCCCCGCTCGTGCAGACGCGTGCGTCCGTGTTGTCTCGAGCCGCCCACCCCCGCCCGCCACCACCGCCAAACTCCTTCATGTGCTAATAACGGGTACACAAGAGGGCATGTCAGTGTCGCATTAACCGGGGAGGTGGATGGGGAGGGGGGGGTAGCTGAGGGATAGCGCGTGTCATTTGAACGGATTTATAGGAAACGTTCAAAAAATTAGCCGCGCAGTCGGTGACATTTTAAAACCGTGTCGTCGGCGAAAATGTTTTGAAAAGTTGCGAGGTTAAATTACTGTAGGGGGATTATCGCATCTCGGGAGAAACTCGCCGTCAATGTTATTGTAAAATGTTTTTTTTTTATCAATATCGTTATTGCAAGTTATCTCGCGAGTGTGTGTAAATCTCAAAAGCAAATCTGAAAAGCGCCGTGATAGTGCTGAACAGTGAATACAGCACACAGAAGCGCAAACAATCCTTCCACTTGCAGCAATTAATAATTATGGCTGTCTCCAGAAACCCAAACGGTGCCCTCCCGTGTCTGTGTTTGAGGCCGTGTTTGAGACGAGGCTTTAAGAGAGCCAAAAGCCGTCTCAAAGTGCTTGCCAGCCCAACAATTAAATCTTGATAGCCGAGGAGGGATGATATCGGTGCCAGAGAATGGAGAGAAAGGCAGTCGCATGCATCAGAGGCGTCCCACCACCCCTCCTCGACCTATTGTCCCGCCGTGGTGAAGTGATAACAATGACAAAGGGGTTCTCTCCGCACTTTGAAGAGGGTGGCCGCTTTTGTTTTCTTGAAGGGGGGGGGCCCGGGCGAGATAAAGCAGCGCTGTGCCCGCGCGCGTTCCATCCCCATCGCCCCCCCCCTCTCTCCCCATCGCCCCCCCCTCCCCCCCATCTGTCTGCCCAGCGGTGCTTCGTCTTGGCTTGGTTGGGGCCTTTTGGATGCATAAAAGCGTCATTGTGCCACTCGAAGGGATTACACCGAGGTTAAATAGGGATTACCCCAGCGTGGACACGAGCCGTTTGCTTTGGTGTCTTGTGCCCCCCGTGCACAGAGGTTAAAAGGGCAACACCGTCCACACACACGCACACGTATCGACGAATGGCAACTACTGCTGCTGGAGCAACAACCCCATTGACACCCCCCCCCCCCCACCCCGTTCAACAACCTCGGCTCCACTCTTAATTGATGCGGCATCACCACATGCAGGCATCGGTTTCGAGGTTGCTTCTAATTGATCTTAACTTATTCCGTAACTAATACAAAAAAAATCACAGCCCTTTGTCAATCTACTGCTGGATGAGAGGTGTTCCATGTGCCGTGTCAGTCGTGCTGATTCGTTTGACCATACTTCACCATGCTGGTCAGTGCAGGTTGGTGAAGGGGGGGATGGGCCCGGGACTTGTTTCGACATCGCTCGCCCGCTGATTTTAGCCACGGCCGATATGATCAGACTTAGGATGGGCGGGATCATAGCGCAGTGCGCTAGCCATTGCGCCAACACTCATGCTGACTGCGTAATGTTTACACAAGGCATTAGGCACGTAAGGATTCAGCCTTCAGAGATTCAATACAGTTCTTTGGTTCTTTATACGTGACTTTATCGAAAGAACCAAAGAATAATTCCTGCAGTCACGAAAGCTCCAAAATTAAGATTAGATTCAATACAGTTTCACTATCCAAGGGGTTTTTGTGTCTGATTTGTTTCCATCTCGTATGTATTGTTTGTAAAACAAACAAAAAAATACTCACGATACCCAGCAGCATTCCTTCCTTACGTCAACCTGTCTTTGTACTTGTCCTAGATAATCCTGACTTCTGGAACATTCCTCGTCCTCAGCGCCCACCACGACAGTTCTATTGACACCACCATCGTATGCCTTCTCTAAAATCAATATAGATCATGTACAACTCTCGCCATGTTCCCCCGTATTTCTCTTCCAACATTTTAACTGCAAATCTGCTGTTCGTTTCCCAGCGCACGACGCCAAACCGATTTCCGTTGATGTCCTGTTCCTCCCGTCTGAGACTCCTTGATAAACAAGCAGTGTCTAGATCAGGGGTCGGCAACCAAAATAACAAGAAGAGCCATTTTTTTCCAATTCGATACAAAATTCAGTATTTCAAGAGCCGCAATGCATCTGAGTACATACTGTACATACGTACTCATCGTCAAGAAGCAGCCCGTAAAGAGCCGCATGCGGCTCCGGAGCCGTAGGTTGCCGACCCCTGGTCTAGATGAATCGCACCGCTTCCATACTCCTCTATATCTTCCCAATAAATTGCATCTCTTGAAGTTTACCTGCTTTATTTTCGCTACATCCTGAACCTCCTTAGACCACCAACAGGTTTCTTTTGTCATCGTGTCTCACCACTGTTTGTGTTTCCACACTCACCTTCGCCAGCTTCCTTCATCGATGTAAGAATAATGTCCCGGCTATCATCAGTGTTACAATTTCTTCCGCGTGAAAGTATTCTTTGGAAAACACCTGAAGTAAACTTGCGTCATTCGTTGTGTTCTGCGAGCTTCCACAGTTGCATTATGGGGGACCCCCACTAAATGCCTTTGAGTACGTAGGTAGGAATGGCCCTTGCAACGAAATCCACCACAATACATCGTTGTTGTTCTTCCGCATCTTCACCTGCTATTACTTCAGTATTTCACCGTGTGGTCTACCTGTGATGCGTAGCCTCCACTTTTATGTGATAAAATGCTCTTTCTTTCTTTAATAGAACAGTTTGTACGTTTCCTGCTCATTCCATTTCCAATGTATCCTCTCTTACTTTGTCCATGTATTTCGAGTATAACGATCAATTTCAATGGACGAATCGATACCAAGTTGCATGCATACGAGGGATGACGGTATACCGCTGACATGTATACAAGCTCTGCTTGTGTTTTCACATTCGTGTTCTCTTCCTTAGCAGAGACCGTCTGATGGGAATGTGATGAGGTAGTCAGAGGCGACTGCTGCACCTCTGATCAAACATTCGGCCCCGTTGAGTTTGTCTTGGCATCAAGATTGTGGCAACGTCACGCTTTTCACTGATGTGTGGAAAGGCTTTGGCCTAGTGCAGTAAAAACAGATCACACCCAACCCTCCCAGTACTGTGTGGAGGAAAGTACCTGTCAAGAGAGAAATGTTCAGTTAAATTATTTAGGAAATAAAAACGAGCTTTACAAGAGCAGTATAGTTTTTAAAGAAGAGGAAAAGAGAAACAACTCAAAATTGAAATTATCTGATTCTGTTACGTGGTTAAATTGCTTACTTAGCCATGGTAAGGGCTTATAAGGTTTCGGTAAACTTTCAGAATTTTTCAGACGAGGCATTTGGAAAGTCAGCCCTGGTGCATGACTGTGCTCATGTATGTGCCTCATTTTCAGTCAGTGTGATCCGGCGACGGCAGAATTAACTTGAGACCCACGTGACTCAATCAAACCGCTCCCTGGGCAGCCTTCATTAATTTAATGGCTCTGCGGGAGGATGAAAAATTGTCGGCGCTAAACACGGTCGACGTGCCCTGACATGTAGTGTTGTCTTAACACTTTGTCTTTGAACGTAACCATTATCGACCATTTGACAACTGATGGAAATCAGTGCAGAGAAGCCCAACACAACTTTTTAGAGTAATTAAACAAACATTAGGTTCTTTGTTTTCCAGTAGGCATGTTGATTCTTATGCTCTTGGTACATGCATTGAATCGTGCATATCATCATCACGATCCATGGGCAAATAACCTGGTAGGTGTCCATTGCACATTGCGTCATTTGTTTCCAATGTCCTCTGTCTTGTGCCAATATGCTCAAGTAGTGGCACATCTTTCTGGCACCAATCTCTTCTTATGTCGTCAATGCATTCTCTGTTAGGTCTTCCTCTCTTTCTGGTTTCTCTCATTTTTCCAAACAACACACATTTAATTTTCCTTTTGTTGTCCATCCTACATATGTGCGTAAGTAGTGGCAGTTTCCTTCTCGTGCATGTACAAATGTTTTACGTACGATTTATACAAATTGTCCACAAATGTTATGCTATTGGTACATTTAGGCTCTCGTGCATACGGCTGGATAAACAGCAACTTGTAAGACTGCCCAGATGAGTAATGCATGATATTTCTTTGGTTGAGTTGCGGTGGACTGCTTCAATGCCCCTGTTGAATTTTTCACAATTTAGTGTGGGGTCGATGGTTTGCTTGGAATTTTCGCAATCGCATGCCGGGCTTGACTAGAAAACTTCCACTGCTGAAGGGAGTGAGGAAGGATCTGCCATGACACGTGAGGATTTCACTTTAATATGGACGATTTGTTTTTAATCCAGAGATTTAGGCGAATGGAGTGAACAAAAAACTGTACAGACGAGACAAAAAAACCCCAGAAAGCAATGCAAACCCTGCCAAAGAACAATACATACCTCGTAACCCCGAAAAGTGACAAACTCATCGGATCACTGTCATGGCCAATGAATGGTTATATACCCACTTTCTGGCAACAAAAACCCAGGCGTATCACGGTGTGCGCACGAGGTGCGCGGTCAACGCACGGCACACGCAAGGACACTCGGCAAAGGAGCAGAGTCCAGCGTTTGATTCTTCAGACGGAGCTCTCGGCCGCGTCTGCACCGCATGACCTTCCCAGCCATTAGCGTCCACCACCCTGGGACCTTCGCCAACTGCCGGGAGAGCGTTAGGTGTGCCGCGACACTGGAAGGTGGCAGAGAGACGTTTACTACTGGGTTTGCAAACAAGCCCTTAAGTGGCGTCCTACAGTCCACGTGGGGGGTTGCGAGACAGGAGGGAGCGAGGGAGGGGAGAGTGGGGCCTTCATTTGGTGAGGAGCGGCTGAGCCGAGCTCTGCGATTGCACAGGGCGAGGGGGCTGTTGGTTGGTTGGGGTGGGTGGGTGGTTGCAGAGGTGCTCAGAAATATAAAGCCAAGGTTTTATAGCCAGGAGTCCACAGCCACCTTTACGGCAGAGCTGTAAAACAGATACGGTATGGACACGGCTCCTCTTTCAAGTTTCAAGTGAGGGCTGTCAGCATGGGGTCAGAAGTCAATACCTGAAGCAAGAAATTGCCTTGACAATTCTCGTCTTGAATTGTTCTCGTTGCGTTTTGCATGAAAACTAATAGTGAATGCTAAAAATATACATTCCGCTTTGTTAAGGGGTTTCTCTTCATAACGGTAATTATTAATGACTTGCTTTAGATTTCTGGTTGTATCAATAAATATCCGTGTCATGAGTGGTGTGGTGGCAGGCACTGTTGAGGGGAGCATTCTCAAGTTTTCTGGCCTTCGAATTTAAAACTTCCGATCCCAAAGTGCCCGATATCGACGAGATCAGGGGTTCTCGAACTCCAGTCGTTGCAAACCACCAGGGTCCACCTTTCCATGCTTATCAAACTTTTCCATTAAAATACAAATGAAGCTGCTACACGCTGATGCCTGATGATTGGCAATGACCGGAAAAAAACATTAGTTGCTTTATTTTGAATCCGTGTTCTCTGCGCGATGTGGAATATGGTATTAATCACCAGGCACATACAGCTTGTGAATTAAGTTAGTTTATATATGAACGTGGAAAGTTGCACCTTGGTAGGTCGTGAGGCCAGGCAGTTTGGAAACCCCTGGTCAAGATAACAGTGTGAGCCAAGTGGTAAACAATCCGTCTCTTTACCAACCTCCTACACCAGGGACAATTAAAACTTCTGTGTCTGATTCAGACTGTCTAAAGCGTAATCAGGTAGAGACATCACCAGACTGCGTAAGTAAGTTTGGCAGACTCGTTGAGGCTTTTCTTGGTCTAGACGTAAAACTATATGGCATATGCATAACATACATATACACGCAACAATTAGAATGTATGCCAAACCTGTAATAGAAATGAACGCTCATTCATTGCAGCATAGTAAAGAATGGGGTTTTTTTTATTTTTGTAAATTATCCTATCTTGCTGGGTCACAACAGTTCAAGTTGGAATGACGCAAGTCACCTGCTCTGAAAAAAAAACCCAATCAAGCCTCTTTCTGTGAAAACTGCTACGGCTTCCACGCGCTAATCCACTGCTCTCCCACCACCAAAGACAAAGATCCCCCATTCAGCCTTTACCAGAATGTTGGGGCAAGTGCTGTTAGCGAGCACCTATGGAGGCCGGTATGGTACACGAGGGTGTGGTGTGGCCAACACCACGCCCGGTGGCCTTCGTCTCCAGAGTAGGCAATGTTTTCCCATCGCGCCAGGTACTCATTTTAGGCCGAGTAGACCTAGAAGAGGCCCAGACCTGGAGCAAATATTTGCCAGTGTTATTTGGTCGCGTGCGGTGATTGAACTCGGGTAGTCGAGTTTCGTAGCACAGGGCGCTGACCGCAATGCCACCGCTCACCACACTTTCTCCCATCAAAACAAGACAAAGATCCCCCGTATAGCCTTAACAGACTGTAGGGGCAAGTGCTGTTAGCGAGCACCACCACCACCACCTCATCTCCCACCTGCACCGCCTGCCCCGTTCCCCCCCCCTCGCCACCCGCCCCAGCCGCCCACTGAGCCGGCTGAGACAAGCTCGCACCGACACGAAAAACATTAAAAGCAAAAAAAATCTCCCCACCCCCACCCCACCACCGCAATTCCTTCCTAGTTTATTTGCGTGTGGTTTAAAAAAAATCTACCTGTTGAGGTGTAGCCGTTGTTTTTTTTATATATACAGATTGCCTAACAGTTATTACAACCGTATCGGAAAGAATCCATTGAGCTCGGTGGCTAGAAAGTGTTGAGGTCACAAACGTGTGCCAGCATAAGGAGCTGGTGGTGCCACGGGGGAGTGTGGGGGTTGGTGGGAGGGCGAGGGAGGGAGATGGGGAGCAGGGCAAGGTGCTTAAATTGCGAAGCAAATGATGCAATCGACCTCCTGCTGTTCAACATTTTTTTTTCTATATTCACGTCTCTATGCATAAGTTGTCCGTCGAATGATCTAACCACCAAGCGAGCATAATGTGTGCTACAAACTGCACAGATGTAACAACACGCTTTTCAACATAGTGTGCGCATGCCTTTTGTGCATTGTTGTTTGAGCATTATGGGGTTGGAAGCCACTGGAGTTATGCACTTTTACGTTTATATTGAAAACTAATTTCTTTCGAAATGCTTTTTGTGTTTTGTGTGTTGTCCTTCCCACGCACCTCCGATTAGCATGGCTGGCTATGTACGGTGCAAACGAAGTTCAACATGTCACCATCTCTCCACGTTAAACGTTTTATTTATTCACGATACGTGAGTTCTATGTGTTCGTTTAGCATACTCTCCTACTAAATAACATAAAATGGTATTTAGTAGTCTTTATGTGCCTCTAAGATTGCGTGAGTGCTGTGTTCAACCGTGCTTCCTCATTCCGTTGGCGCTTCGGGCCTTGTTTCATACTTGTACGAGGCGCTGTATCAAGGCATAAATAATGACGATGATGAATTACTTCAGCCATGTGCGCAGATAAAGTTCAACAAACGATGAAATGTACACCAAAAAGGTGGTTATCAAGCACAGAATTTTTAACCGTTAAAAAGAAAAACACTCTCCAAAGTTGTTACACGTTTGTCGTTCTTGGTGTTCCGCTACCTAATAGTCAAAACACGTTTTTTTTCGTGTTTTCTCTCGCAAATCAGGATGCTCGTTGCTGGCAAGTGGCCGGTATGGCCAGCCAGGCTCAGGTGATGTGGTGTCGCCCTCGGGTCACCATGGCAACATCTCCATGGCGACGGGACAGGTGGTACTGCAGCAAGTGTCTCCCACAATGGAGGTGAGGCCTTAGTCACAGGCTCGCACACAGCTCCATTTGATGGCCATCTCTAGTCTTCGTTTATAAAAGGCCGATTATAAAGGCATTCTCCTACATTTGTTGGAACAACATTTCATCGTCATCGCGATCCATGTGCTGATAGCCCATACGTGTCGACTGCACATATCGTCATTTGTTTCCACTTTACTCTGTGTTGTGCCAATATGCTCAAGTAGTGCCACATCTTTCTGGCACCGATCTCTTCTTATGTCGTCGTCAAGCCATTCTCTGTTAGGTCTTCCTCTCTTTCCGGTTCCTTCCAACGTTCACGCGCAATGATTATTCTCAGGAACATACGGTTTCCTTGAAGATAATATGCTATATTTTTCAACCTTGAGAAATATGAAAAAAATGCAACACTTTTACTGATTTATTTACGAAGAAAAGACATGTATTCTTACAGGTGACTTTTTTTTCCACATTACTGTAGAACATCCATTAAATGTAAGTGGGTATGAACAGCAGGCGTTCTTACAAGTGCCGGACCAGGCATTAAAAGATGACTTTTCCACTTGTAGCACATGTTTATCTCAGATTAGATGGATAGAGTGCCCCTAAAACAAGGTATGGTTTAATGAGTTCAATCATGAGACTGTGGGGTATGGCGACAGCTAGGGAAGGCCTTCATCCAGCAGTAGATTGATCATGGCTGATGAGAATAACGATGGGTCAATTGATGCCAGCAGTCTATTGTATTGTTCAATTACAGGAAGACTGGTATTGAAATAAATACACCACACAGGAAAAATAAACTTGATCTAAAAACTTACATTTTCCCTTGACAACCCAGGCACTATAATCTTCACACCCATTAGCCCTCCTCGTCTTAGAAAGTAACCCTTCATCGTACTCACTGCGGAGCGTTCACATGGCTCACAATTGGCCTTAATCTACCCTGCGCGCGTGCGTCCTCCCCCAGGTCCACTCAGACTGAACTAAGCGCCTATGCCGGTCCCGCTCTGGGAAGCGGAGGCGGTTGGCTTGCGGTGTCAGCCGCTCACTTAATTTTGTGCCGTGGAGCATGCAAGTGGCATCGTAGCTAAGGCCGACAGCCCTAGGGACAGCAGACGCCTGGACCCCCCTTCCCTTCCCATGGCCCCCGCTTGCCCTCTCCCACCTGCGTCTGGGAGGGGAGACGTTTTGGGCCCCCGGCTCGGCGATTAATTCTCGCAGCAATCTACAGTTATAGGGAGCAGACTAAGTGTCACATCGCGCAGGATATATATTTACGGGGTTTCTTTTTTACACCTTGAAGTCCGTATTGGTTACGATCAGAAACCCCCCCTCCACACCGCCCCCCCCCCTCCCAATATTATGATCATTTGCCAATTAAACTTTGATGCAAACCATGTGGGTGGAGTGCTGACGTAGTGGTTAGCACACGACACAATGAATCTAAATCCAGCCATGGTTCACACAAGTGGCGAGATATATCACGTGGTCCTGCCCCCCCCCCCCCCCCCCGTTCACCAACCCACACTGACACATGGTAAAGTATGGTCAAACAACTGCCGCGATGACTGAGACGGCACAGAAAACCTTCATCCAGCAGTGGATTGACAAAGGGCTGGAAATGTTTTTGAAAATATTTTTTTTCACATTAATCAGGAACATGTTGCGTACCTGTCTGTGTTCCACACATTTTATGTGCTCACAACACTCTTTCTCTCGTTGTCGTCTTTGTGTGACCGCTGTGGTGCCAGATCCAGACTTCTGGGGGAACCCTGCCGCCTGTGAGCACCCTGACGCACATCCACAACCTGCACTCTCCGCACCACATGTCCCAGCAGCCTCACCAGAACCTCATCATGACCCAGCTACCCGGAGTCATGGCCATCGCACAGAGTGAGTATTTCTAAGCTTCGACACATCAACGCCCAAGACATTTCACATTTAGTACATTTCTTAGACATGGCTCATGAAAGTATACTTTAATATGCCTATATACGTACGTTGTTGAAATTTGGTTTGAATGGCTCCATGTTAGGTGTTCGACGATGCGTCGATTTATAGAATTGAAATCGACTGTCGCGCTCACAATCCACGCATTAAATCGTGCAAGTGAGAATTCATTATTTAAGTTAAAGGAGCCAACATGAGTATATACAAAGAGAAATAAATAACAGTACAAACGAGGTGGTGAAAGCTAAAATTTCAGCCCTGCAATTACTTGCTCATGCCAATGCTGGCGAAAAGACCTCCACTAGACGGAGCTCTAGAGAACCCCTCGAGAGGCTAAAAGCGTAAAAAGAATCCCATGAAGAACATATTCTTGAATGAAGTCATTATGAGAACTCATTAACTCGCTAGGAGGGTGATTCACGGTGTGGCCCACTCGACGCGATTATCCGTGTTTTTTCCATTGCTCGTGGACACCAACTCACTCTGACCCCCACCCCCCCCATCAAATGTTCCAAACTGCAGGTCTGAGCGGCGGCCAGGCGCAGTCCATCCCCGTCATCAACAGCGTGGGCGGCAGCCTCACAACCCTCCAGCCCATGCAGCTCCAGTCGCAGCAGCTGCACGGGCTGCAGCAGCCGCTGATGCAGCACGCGCAGAGCCACATGGGGCAGTCGCAATTCATGGCCACCGTAGCGCAGCTGCAGAGCCCTCACCGTGAGTTTCTTCCTCTGCTTGCACAAACACAATGAGCCACCAGTATAACTTTAACAAACTATTGAGGTGAGGTCTCGTCTTCTTGGTTCTTTCGGTAAAGTCACGTAGAAGGGAAATAATAAAATAATATAAATAAAACATAATAAAATAATTCTCACGACGTTTCGGCCACAACGCAAGCAGCCGTCCTCAGGTGAAGAACAGGTCTGTCGAGAAGACAGCGTCTGAATGAAACACCACCAGGCTTGGAGCGTATATTTAAGCTGGGTTGGAAGGGGGAAAGAGCGCCTTTACAAAAGAATTTGCATATCAAGAAGAATTTAGCATATTTATGGCAAATGCAAATACGGGATTAGTCACTACTTGTGAAATGCGTAGGAGGTGGGCGGGGGGTTTCAAAGTCATATAATGCCCGTGCATTATGCAGTATGCAGGATTAGACTGTTCGCGAGCGCTGTTATGAAGGCCGGAACGGCACACGAAGGGTGGTGGTTGGCCAGCATCACGCCCAGGTCGCCTATTTCTCCCGAGCGGCAATGTTTTTTACACATCGCACTAGGTACTCAATTGAGGCTGAGTCGACCTAGGGAAGGCCCAGCACCGGTGGAGATAAACCGTCACTGGTGTTGGCCGCGAGTGGGAATCATCGAACTCGGTTCGCTGGATTCGTAGCGCAGCGCGCGAACCGCGAGGCTGCCGCTGCCTTCTGCTCGCACTCACACGCGTGCGCTCACACGCTCGCACGCTCACGCACTCACACGCACGCTCCGCTGCTCTGCGCTCTGGGAAAGAAGTGGGGCGACGCTTCAGCAGCTGAGCGGCGCTTTAGAGTCGAGCCGCCCCCGCGGTCGCCTCCCACGCACTTTACACCTGCCTGCCTCGGAGCACCGACTCTGGCCCGAGCTACCCGTCGCCGCTTTAGCTGCTCCTGGGCCCTGGCTCTGGGCGGCCGGCAGGGACGTTTGTTGCGATCGCTTTCATTTCACGCGGTCGCTGGGGCACGTTACCGAGGTGTGTGGAGGTTGTGGAAAAAAACTGTCGCCAGGGAGACTGAGCGCGGTGAAGAAATGTTGCAATGTGGAATTACAAGTATAGAAAATGTAAATGGTGTTCAGCTCGGTTGAGTGTGGAACGATGCTCATCAACTGTTCACAGCCCTCTGCCAGTGCTGGCTGGATATTCTTCATTTCTACGGCGGGGGGAGTCTTTCCATAGGACAGCCACGATGAAGTGGTAGCTATTTTAACGACCCTAGAGGGTATGATGGGTTGAGTTCCCCCCACCACCACACCTGGCCGGGATTTGAACTCGCAACGTTTAATTTGCGAGCCACACACACTACCACTGTACCGCTTGGCCAGTTTCTTAATTAGTTTAGAATATTACACCGTGTAAAATAAACAGTGATTAACTTTCTACTTATTACTGACATTACAGGTGGAATGATGACATGCATTTTTTTTTAATGCTTGCTTCTCTTTAGTCAGCAAGCATACAGGCCATGGAATTACGAAATGCATATGTCACGTCTAAAATCACCTCTCCTGCAAATGTTAATTACCTTGTGTTTCCGCTTGTGACAAGAGTAAGCAAAGTGTTTATCTAACATCCTAACAACTTCGAATCTCTCATGGGAAACAACATGGTCACATGGTCACAGCTGAAGTGGTCAATTTCCTTGCGTGCCCCTCTTTCCTGTGTCTTTGTACCATCACTGACCCCTCATTACCATAGGTCACCAGGTCATGACCCCAATTAGATGATCAGGCTGATTATGCAGCGAGTGCACCAGCATCAAAGTAACTTCAAAACAAGCAACAGCTGTAATCAGCCACGCTGACAATGGTGGACAAATTGTTAGTGACTTAAATAATTATCCAAATTGACCGAATATAGTACAAAACTAATTTTGGTGAATATTCTTTTTCAAGGGTATCTCAAATCACTTTGGCCAAACGTTCGTGGTAGATTGTGAAGCCGGTCTACGATCCTCACAGGAAGCACTTCAGTTGTAAAAAAAAACCATTTTCGTTCCATTCATTTGTAGACGATGCCAACACCCAAACGACACTGTATGTAATACAGGTTTTTTTGGGTGATATCGCGTAAATATATCAATGTGTCGTTAAACCCGCCACCACCCGACACAGCCAATTAGTAAGGTAAAACACCGTCATATACAAATCCCTTAGTGATGGTCACATTTAAATAATATCAGAACAAATTTTGATTTAAAGCTTTCGTGACTGCAGGGATTCATATTCTTGGTTCTTTCGGTAAAGTCACATAGAAGGGAAACAATAAAATAATTGTATTGTTTTATATTTTATTATTTTATTGTTTCCCTTCTACGTGCCTTTATCGAAAGAACCAAGAATATAATATCAGAACATTTATTTCATTTGCAACCTTTACTGTTGTTTTCCCTTATTTCACGCCGCTTGTGTTTTCAACGTCACGGGTGGTGCATGACCCTGCATCAGGGAACGGGCGCCCGCAAGATGAAGCCAAGCACTACTTCTCCAGTGCCTTGAATCGGCTTCCTTATTCACACAACGGGCGCGCCTTTTATACGTCCCATGAAAGGCGTTCGCCGCAAGTCAATTAAACCTTTAGAGCGAGAATTTATCCAAATGAAAAGTCAGAAGCCAAATTTAGCGTGATGCGTTTTTTTCTTTCTTCTTCCTGTCTAATCATTGGTGACCGGGATGAGACCTTCAAATCACTCCACTTGCGAATCTGGTTTTAATCACCGGCAGCCGAAACCCGGAATTGAACTCAAAATCAGTTCTCTGGCCCCCCTGAGCCACCTACAAAATAAACCTCGAATGCTTCAGGCTTCAGTTGAAAATGACCTTGTGGTAAACAAAAAACACGTGACAACATTGTTTTTTGTGTGTTTGTCTTCGTTTGCAGCGTTTTACAGCCACAAAGCAGAGCCACCACAGTACCCTCACAACGGACGCTTTTCTCAAACCATGGTCATCACAGAAACCGGAAATCTCCACAGCTCCAACAAGCAGGTACCGCTGCCGCTTACCCCGTGAGGGCACTGCAAAGCCGCACCTCCCATTAGCACGGTTGGTTAGGTACGGTGCAAAAGAAATTCAACGTACAGTAAAACCTTGGATTGCGAGCATAATTCGTTCCGGAAACGTGTTTGTAATCCAAAGCACTCGTATATCAGTTGTGATCACGTGACGCTCGGCAGACAAAGCGTATACACGTACTACTCGTATTGCAAGACCTCGCTCGTTTATCAAATTTATATTTATTTTAAAAATTTGCTCGTCTTGCAAAACACTCGCAGACCAAGTTACTCGCAATCCAAGGTTTTACTGTACGTACATACAAGCCCAGTGGCATCCACCAGTGTTTCTCAACTCCAATCCTCAGATCCCAGCCACCACCCAGCCCACTACTAGGGTTGCAACCTGTCCTGGTTTTCCCAGGACGTCCTCTTTTCGAGGTAGCTGTCATGGAACAATCTGTAGATCTTCCCGAGACGATAAAATTCCCGGTTATTGTGAGTTGCGTAATAACACACCACTAAAGATGTGCAGTGTGCATTTCTCAGTTAGTGAGGATTGGAGTTGAGAAACACCGATCTAAACCAACCAAACATTGCCCGTAAATATATCGTTGGAACGATGTGATTAACAGATTCTCTTTTAGGGGATTAAGTTGGTATGTGCTTTTGCATTGTGTTCGTTTTTGCAAACGTTGAGGAAATATCTTAACTTCGATTGAACCTACGTATGACTTTCTAAGACATGTATGTTCTTTGATTAACATGACTGCAATGCCACTGACACACATTAAGTCAACTTCTGATCGTATTATTATCATCTTCATCGCACCTTTACCAGGTGCCTTGCCGATTACTCATTGTGCACCTTCCTTGTGCAACTCATTCCTTCACTAATCTCGAGTGCTAAAACCACAAACGCTTACCAAATGTTAATCAAATATTAACATTTTATACTCCGTGCTGTGTGTATCTTGTCTTGTGTTAATTTCCCCATTGAAATAATGCTCTCCAAAATGGAATTAAAGTTTTAAAAAAATACTAAAACTAGTAACCAACAAAAGCGATTTAGATTCATACAGCGTCTAAATGTAACTACACCTGAACATACTTGACAGAGCAGTGGGATATGTCGTCACGGGGAAAGAATTAAGCATTCATATAATTTAGTTTTATAACTTGCTCCCCTTTTAATTACCACTCAGCTCAACTTAGTGTGATATTGGACACATAAGGCAAAAACATAATTACGTTAAAGAGGCGATGGAGGGATTTTTGTGTTGCATTCACTAATGCAGCTGTGGGTGACATACGGCCAAATTTCCATACGTGGCCCTCAGCTTCATTCCATATGACCCACAGCCACTTGAGTCCTACCACTTTTAAATTACCTACAAAAACAATCTTTATTTATCACTGCAAGCATCTAATCGGGTACTAGAGAGGAACGTTTATCGACCTGGCAAAAACTGCGTTTCTAATTTCAGCACGTGTAGTCCCTTCCGTCACTGTGAGAGGCAGAAGGGAGTGAGGCGCGTGCGTGTGTGTGTGTGTGCTAATGTGCGGTCCACAAATGTTATTTTAAAAGTATAATTTTATCCCTCGGTAAGAAGAAATTTCCCCACCCCTGTGCACCAACGTAGCAAACAACGCTACCGGTGTTACTTGAACACAGCTACGCGCATCCACGTGGACGCAACTAACTCCGCACCCCCCCACCCTGCACCCCCCCACCCTGCACCCCCCCCACCCTGCACCCCCACCCACCCACCCACCCTGCACCCCCCCCCCCTACCCACCCACCCACTAACACCTCCTCTCCCTCCACCAATTCTGCCCCTACCTTCCCCGCTGCACAGGTGCTTATTTCGCCTGACACTGACAGAAAATCAGAGCACTCAATTCTAACGTCTGTCCCGCAGAGCCCCGCCTCGATGCACCTGCACGCTCAGGAGAGCTCCATTCAGCACATCCAGGGAGCCCACAGTGTGCCCTCCAGCCCAGGCCTGCCTTCAGGTCCGCAGGATTATTTTGGCAAGAAACATTTTATTCTCTAGGTGCAGACCATTTTATTTACATATATATTTACGCGGTCGTGCATTGTACCTGTAATATATTTTTTTAAATGCTTTGTATATGTTTACGTATATGTGGTAAGCGGTGCAAAGATGAACCTGACGATGTGAATTCGGATCGGGTAGATGTACACAATGTTGGTTAGCCCAACTGCGCTATTAACCTGGCTGCCCCCCCTTCCTGCATCGTCACCAAACCCGCGCTGACCAGTGTGGTGAAGTATGACCGACATTGCGCGGGAGAGCATTAATCCAGCAGTGCATTGACACAGGGGCTGTAAACGACTGTGACGTTGTACGAAACTAGGCAGTCGGACAACGTATCCTGCATTGTCTATTTTGTTATTTATACTCTGCACAACGATGATTGTTTTGTGTTGTGCATGATATAATTTTGCATCGAAATGGGACCAAATCTAACAGAGGATCCATCTTCTTGGTTCTTTCGGTAAAGTCACGTAGAATGGAAATAATAAAATAATAAAAATAAAACATAATAAAATACAATTCTCACGACGTTTCGGCCACAACGCAAGCAGCCGTCCTCAGGTGTAGAACAGGTCTGTCGAGAAGACAGACACACACAGACACACAGACCTGTTCTACACCTGAGGACGGCTGCTTGCGTTGTGGCCGAAACGTCGTGAGAATTATTTTATTATGTTTTATTTTTATTATTTTATTATTTCCATTCTACGTGACTTTACCGAAAGAACCAAGAAGATGAATCCCTGCAGTCACGAAAGCTTTAAATCGAAATCTAACAGAGGATCGTTGCCTTGAAACATCTGGCAGTTCACCAGCATTTATTCAGGCGAGCCTAACTTCGCTCATGAGACAATGTATGCCAAAACCGTTCCAGCGTTTTCTTGTCTTGAATCGGTGCCGCTGAAATTTTGCACTCCCAAGACGGCCGTTGGGCCGTTGTTGTCTACCTTATCTAATTTGTTATTTTCCTTCTCGACAACGACGCAAATTATTATTTTGCATTACGTATACTGTGCTGTAAAGCAGCATGTTGCTTATCAAAGCCTGCTGAGATTGACCGTGCAAACTGTGTGGTCGGGTAAGAGTGGTGATGATGATAATGATGAAGATACATGTACATGATGTATGTGCGCAAACACAGTACATGCATACACGGAACACATATGCAGGATGTTTACAATTATTTTGAATGTAATGTCTTACACAGCACAAGTTCCACAGTACTGTACTGTTGAGTCCTTGTCGTACTTCCCAAAGCCACATTTACTACATCATCATCATCAGCTATGATCGATCCACTGCTGGGTGAAGGCCTAAGGTTAGAAAGCAAACATTTACTCCGTGGTATAACCTCCCCCTCTGTCCCCACCCCAACTCACCCGGCAATTAAATGAATTGTCACAATTCGGGGTCGCGAATTTATTAATTAATTCATTCTTCTTTTACATATCAAATTGCGGTGAATGCATCGGCCACTAGTGGCTGCGAGGGTTACACGATCCCATTACATGCAACATAGGTATACGAATTGACAACAACAAGTATTCTTACATGTGCACGCACACATGATGTATCGTGAGGTTAATAATTCAATGTTAATCCGTGTATCAGTGCGTCACCTCTAAGAGACCGTTATTTTAGTCACGTTTGAGGAGCTGAAGAACATTTTCTTAGGTTTTTTCGGTAAAGTCACGTAGGTAAAAAATTGACATTAATAAAAGTAAAATAAAAATAAAATAAAAATCACGACGTTTCGGAGGCAACACAAGCTGCCGTCTTCAGGTGGAACCGTCACAGCACGATTGCTGTATTACTTGATACAACGTCGTGATTTTTATTTTATTTTTATTTTACTTTTATTAATTTGAATTTTTTACCTACGGGACTTTACCGAAAAAACCTACGAATATGAATCCTTGCAGTCACGAAAGCTTCAAATCTAGAGCTAAAGAACGTCTATGAGAGCAAATCTCAGCAATCTCTCGAATGGAGTGGGGGTCCCGCTGTGGTTAGTGAAGGAAGTTTTATGTCACCAGTGACAGGTGGTGTGCTCTTCAACACACTAGGGTGCTCACTTCTGACTTTACTCTGAACATTTTTCCCAACACCAACTTCTCTCTCTCTCTCTCCATCATGTAAATCCGCTGTTCTTTTATGTCGATCAACTGCTGGATGAATGCCTCCCCATACCGAGCGGGCCGTGCGCGTTATTTGAGCACACTTCACCGCGCTGGTCAGTGCGGGTTAGTGAGATCGGGGTGCGTGTATCGTGGGAGCGTAGAAGAACGCTACAACAATTCACTTTCCTGCACTGCCTTCTCCTGCCACACCACATTGCCCCAGCCCTCTGTACACGGTGGTAACTCATCCATGCACTAGCCGGGCTCAAACCTGCTTAGCTTCTGAGTTTTTGATGATCTGGTGCATTCCGAGAAAATTGGTCATACGCTCTCTAGACGTTGCCGCCTATATTCTGTCACCATGACACACAATTTTTGTTAGAGCCCCACAATTCACAGCCAGCCCATTTTGGCACTCCTCTCTTTCTCCTTGTTTCCTCCCACTGTTCGACTTTGAATGAACTAAAACTAAACTATAAACTATTTTTCATTTCACCAGGAAAGGCCCACTGAGCTATATAGCTATTTTCTTGGTTCTTTCGGTAAAGTCACGTAGAAGGGAAGTAATAAAAAAATAAAACATAATAAAATAATTCTCACGACGTTTCGGCCACAACGCAAGCAGCCGTCCTCACCTGAGGACGGCTGCTTGCGTTGTGGCCGAAACGTTTGATTATGTTTTATTTTTTATTATTTTATTACTTCCCTTCTACGTGACTTTACCGAAAGAACCAAAAAGATTAATCCCTGCAGTCACGAAAACTTTAAATCGAAAACTACACAAGCTATTGTTCAGAAGCGAGCAACCTGGCCACAAACGATAGCTCAACGAAGTGGCTTATTGCGTGGAAATCTCTAGCAGCCAAAAATTCCAAATGCATGTTTCAAAATGTGGAGGGAAAACCGAACCACGGGGAGAACATGCAAACTCCAAAAAATGTTTATAAAACACCCCCCGTCGCTTTTCTTAAGTTCTTATTACCTTGCCCATTTCAGGAAATGTATTGACTCTTATCAATGGCATCTTCTAGTGCACTGTTTGTTGCTGCACGAAGCAGACAGTACACCCTGTCCTCGAAATCTACTCGCATCCCATCGATTGATCTCCCTGCTCCTTCCCACCACCCCTTGATACCCAATCACACAACCCTCCCAACTACTACACGCCACCCCCACCTTCTCTCCACTCGGCTCCCATCCCCAACTGCCCACAACTCCTCGCTCCTCCTCCCCTCCCACTGACATTCTCCCCCACAACGCAACACCCCAAATCTCTCTCTCTCTCTCTCCCCTCCCGATGCCAAGAGCGTGACCAATCCATCACACGTTCATCTTGGCGGGCGCACTTTGTGGGAAAATCCAGTGAGGCCGATAATTGGGTGGAAATGGAGGTTTTCTCAGACAGGAAACGCAGCGCTGCCCAACCGCGACACGACACGGGGGCACTGCTGGTGCTGCCCCCGTGTCCTTCCGCGGTGGTGGCATATGGCTCTTCTCGGATGCACGTCAGAGCCGCGCGTTGTCCTCGCATCCTTTGATTTTTAATTTAAACCTCGCTCTGCTTTATTTAATTTTTCGGTATCTACACGCCAAATTAAATTCGCTGGGGGTATTTATTTTTTGTAGCTCCCAACTTATTTTCCATGACTCTTGGCCGCCATCCCCTATGCGCGTGCAGGTGTGCAAGTACGGCCAGGGGTTTTTTTTTAATCCTTTATATTAAGTTCGCATGCTTGCTTGCTTGCTTGCGTGCTTGCTTGCTTACGACCGTGCAAATCTTTCGGTCGTTTTTTAACCCACTTCCCGTGATCCAATCGAGCTGACATTTTCCACACAGACTCGTTGTGCCAGACAATTAATGTTCGTGAAAAAAAATTCCCAAAATTTTACACTTTTTAGGCAAAAAAATTTAATTTTACATATATTCAAATAGAACTCATTCATGGCTTTGGCTGAACGTCACAGTATAAGAGCCCAGAGCGTAACCCCTCCACAGGCCGTGGCGGAGTAGCGCAGTTGGTAGCGCCCTCGCTTCCCATGCCAAAGGTCGCGGGATCGATCCCCGCGTCCTCCACAGGCGAATATATTTTTAAATCCTTTATATTAAGTTCGCTGCCACGCATATAAAGGATTTACAGTGAAAAACTTAGTTTTTACGGGTTATACTTATTTTGTGTCAATCCGCTGCTGGATGTCCGTCTGTGGGTTTCTGATCGTGCTTCATCGTTGTGGTCAGTGTGGGTTGGTGAAGTCGGGGGAGCAAAGACGTAGGCGCATAGTGTGGGACAACGATGGATTTTGCTGCGCTGACTTCTGCTACTCACCGCGTAGCCCCCGCAGTGGCTTGTGACACCTGTTTGATGCATGGTGGTGGTGGTGGCTAAACGAAGCGCTATCAAGGCTAAACCCCCGTTAGGCTTCTGAGATTGGGCACATTCTGGGGGATTAGCTCATCGGCCTCGATGCACTGTAAATACACATATGCCAATTTTTCAAGTACATGTTCCTACATACAAACTCAATGCATGCAAATACAAACAACAACATTGTTAAGCACCAATATACCCGCATGTATGAGCACTGTTTAATCACACTCACACGGGCAAAGTATGGAGGCAGCAAAAGCGAATCGAATTAAACACACGAGATATTATCACATCCTATAGTCGATTCTGCCCTCAAGCATTGACTTGTGATGTATTAACTGCTGATAACACGGTTACACACTAAAATCCGCAACAACGGACCACAACCCACAGCACTGCATTGCGGCGTGACCCTGATTACCGTTGAGTGAATACGCACTTGACGACACGTCCTTGTTGCCCAAATTGCGTGCGATGAGATGCTGCTGCGTCGTACACGTTGTTTTGTTTCTGTTCCTTGTAGGTAGTAACTAACCCTTTCATCCCCACCCTCTCGTCCCCCTCTCACCACAGCATCCTCGGCAAGCCTGGTGATGTTTCAGACAAACCATGGCCCAGACGGACATGGACACTTGCTCTCTCAGAACCATGCCAATATGGACAACTTCCTGAGCCAACAGATGGTCTCCACGGCCCAGTAGCTGGCACGTGTGAGATCCCAGCTTCCGCGGTGCCTTGAGGGCTTTCGTTCCCTACCAACCTGACCGCACATGACTTCCACTGATGGATGGGTCTTATATTTATCTTCAAGAGGTCTCAGCACTGGAACGCTGCGATGGAATGGAAAGGAATTCAAGATTTGTTCGAGTCGCTGCAGATACCTATGAACATGCGCCCACTAGACATGTATAAGAAGCCGGAAGGTTTGAGCGGTGCCTTTGTGTACGAGGAAGACAAAACTTCCTTGAAAATTGTGCCTTCCGTGTCGTGCAGCAGAAAATAAAAACGTGTCGAGTGGGTGGAAGTGCTTTTCTGCCACATTTCAAAGAGCAATGAATTAGAAGTTCGTCACATTTCCAAAATAACATCAACTATGCCACAGAGCTTGGGAGACTGATGAGTTGCCAATGTGATAAAACAGTGTGACATTAACTGCATTTGTAAGTCCTTTACAGAGTTCGTAATCAACATTGCCAATAAATATAAACCTGTCTGAGATTTCATTGCAACAGCAAAAAACCTTGCTAAAATGGTCACTTAAACATTACGTGTATTGCATTGCCACTCAGGTAACTGTTCTGGGAGATTTCTCCTACGCAGGGATTCTGCTACATCACGTGATCTTTCAGCTAGGCCCGACTGGTGATCTGGACTCGAATCCCCTTGCCTGATTTCAGCAAAGATGGAAATGATGACAACTTGTAACATGACTTGATAATGATAGTTTTTTTTTTACAAAAATTACATGTATACCAAAAATTCCAATTTATCAAATCAGACCTGATAAACATTGTACAGGTATGCTGTGAAGAGAACAATACGAAATAACACCTTTTTATATATTGGACATTGTAAATTTGAAGCTAGGATTGCCTTACTTGATTGCTACCAAAAAATTTGTTGGTTACCCTGTTTGTATGTTATGTACATTGCTTTTATTTTTTTTATGAACACAATATAACGTACACTTTGTAAATGTTTTCAAATGTGTCTCAAATATAAACATTTGGAGTTTTACGCATGTAAAATTATCCTTGAGAAATTTCTCCCAATTAATAATGTGCCTTTGTACGGTATGCACTAAAACGTACTTCACGGTAAGTTTGAAACTAATAACGCTTGCTGTTGGTGGATTAAAACTGTGAAATTTGAAAATCGGACGTCAAATCAGGACATGATAGTTGGTTTTGTTTCATTAATATTTGTGCACGATGGGAGCGAGGAACTTTATAAACACCTTTCTTTTACAAGTTGCGTATATCGATTGTTTCCACAGGTACAAACGTTTGGTTGTAATATAGCATAGCGTTTCATATTAATAAAAATATGTTTTGGAAAAACAAAAAATAGATATACAATACTGTAATTGTACATGGATGGGTGTAGGCCGCTATTTTGTATATTTATGAAGGAGGTAAGAAAATGTTTGAAAAAAATACCCTTATAATTACTTGATTATCGTTGTCCCTATCAATACATGATTGTACAATCGTGTAACATTTCTGTGTAAATTGCAATCGTAATTACCTTAAGCACAAGCAGTGTTATTTTTGTAAACGAAATGTGTTCGTTTATTTTTAGTTTTTGCTAATTTAAGATTAACAATCACGAGTAGGTTTGTAATTATCGAAGGCCTTTCTGTAAATGGACCTGTTCATTGTGAGCAGTATTACTGTAAACACTTCACGCACACACGCACACAATCACAGCATGCTATCAAGTACACGCATTTTTTAAGTATTCACTTGCCCAATTTCTGTTCGTATTTTGTACAAATATCTACACCGTAAATTGTGGAGTTAAATGCACACTCGTGCCAAGCAGAATTTTTAAAAAATTGCAAACGCCAAAAGAACTCTTCCATCTCGTGGTTAAGATCACAAGACTGATGTGTGAGCAACTGCTGCATGAAGCTGTTCTGAAATAAAGCCACTGGATTCTGAAGTCGCAGTGATATACCGTATGATCGATAAACTTGCTTCCAAAGCAGCACAAGGGCAGATCCTGGCAACGCGTTTCATTTCAAGTCCTTAAATTCTGCCTCATTACACCCTTGTGCAGCTGCCAATCCTTCCCCCCCATTCTAAGGACGAACCTTTCTTGAATGGCTACGTGAGTCAGTTCGTGGTGTAGCATCGAGCGTGCAGACGGAGCAACTGCACCGACCCACGTGTGTCAGAGGAGCCGAGGTCCCGGGCTATGAAGAGAGGACATTGAACTGGGGGGCCGGGGGGGGGGGCATTTCATTATCTACACCAGGTCCCATGCAAACCACACTACACCATTGGAGCCAGATATTATATTTGTGTATATATTGTCTGTGAGCTGGTAAACATGAGAACATCTGAACTACCAGAGAGGGGTTTGTGACTTGTTGAGGTCTAGAGTTGAATTATTTTATTGCCATGTCTTGAAAATCCCACAAAACACACTTTCCATTGGTAACAGCCCCAAATCCAGCTTTTAACAATTGCATTAATATAAAAAAAACATTACAAAGTAAGTTATTGCCGCTACTGTACCGCCATACTGCCAAAGGGCGTTTGCTTCATGATGATTCGTTTAATCATTAAATGAATATACCAAAACGAGATTGTGTACATGCCTTCATTGTGTGTGGGGCAACATGGTGATTGCTTTTTTTTTAATCAGCTTCGCAAATTAACCAAAGTTGCAAAACCTACACAGATTGCAAAATTCGCAACAATCTACGCTTAACTTTCTCCCGGCTTTCGTGTGACACTAAGCTTGGCTCCCCGCCTCACAGTTACGGGCCATTCATGCCCGTGAAACACTGCGCGCGTTACAAATTGCATTATTATTATTATAATTAATGTGAGTGGGGGAATTTGCATCTGTGCCGTGAACATGTTTGTTACAGAGTGATTTATTAACAGCTACACCCCCACTAAATAATATGGACACATTATAAATAAAGCGACGTGTTTCATTGAGTCATTTATATCCGTCCCGAGATGCCGGTGTGGTGTAATGGTTAGCACCACTTGACTTGCGATCCAGACGTGACCGGTTCGATCTCAGTTGAAACAATGGGGCAACTTTCTTTATTTAAAAAAAATAAATCCCTCGTCTCACCGAAGCAGTATAAATGGGGGCTACGGAACGGTCCATCTGCAGGTTGAAAGTGGTGGGTTAAATGTGAG
Source organism: Lethenteron reissneri (assembly GCF_015708825.2). Classification (NCBI taxonomy): domain Eukaryota; kingdom Metazoa; phylum Chordata; class Hyperoartia; order Petromyzontiformes; family Petromyzontidae; genus Lethenteron; species Lethenteron reissneri. The sequence goes on from NC_083805.1 coordinate 9,266,853, forward strand.
TTACCACGACCTCTTCCACGGCGTCTGGACAGCCTGGAAGAGTTGGGCAAAAATAGCCTCTAGACGGGATTCTAGATTTGAAGCTTTCGTGACTGCAATGATTCATATTCTTAGGTTTTTTCGGTAAAGTCACGTAGGTAAAAAAAAAATTAATAAAAAATAAAATAAAAATCACGACGTTTCGGAGGCAACACAAGCACGATAGCTGTATCAAGTGAGAGAAATTCTAAGAAACCCGTATTTTATATATACTGGTTGAGGGTGGGAGGAGCTTGCTCGCCAGCAGTGACGCGAACAAGAAATCGCAGGTCCGCGCCTGCCTTACCTTTTATCAAGTCTCCCTAGTGCCCGATTTTCCTAGCAGCAAAAGTAGCTACATATGTAGTAGCTACACATGTAGTAGCTACGGGCCCCGCACTTTCAAGGGCCCCGCGTTAATTGCCTTCAAGCTATCAATTCCGGTTCAGTGATTCTGCACTTGCTCTATTACTATAGTACTATACCGCCGTCGACTTTTATGAACGACTGCGTGTTTAAGGTTAGCGATTTGTCGTATTATCTGGCTGTATAGGAAATGAAAAAATACAATTACTTTACTGTGCAAGTAAAAAAATTGTGTTTGTTTACTTTTAGGGCCCCTTTATAACATATGCTACAGGCTTAATCCGGAACTGAGTCTCCCACCCTATCTGCATACACTTATTACATTCTTTAACATTCTGCTTCATAGACTTTGTCCAACTCTGGTCACTCTTTGTGCCGTTCAATCACCCTGTTGAAAATAAAGCCGGGATCATTATAATTCGGTTGGATATCCGTAAATGGATCGCACTGTAAGGCAGAGCAACAGACCTTAACGGGACACTGATACCAGCTGGGCTGCGCGTGGCTTTGCATCGCAAGTGCACTGATGTTGTCTTTAGCACTGCTGCCGGCGTGCTGTTGAGTTTACTCGCGTATCAGTTTGTTCATTCTCTGCGTTTGCTACTTGCGCACGAACGTTGTTTACAAGGTATTACAATGTCTTCACCCACCACCAAGGCAAGCTGAACCTTCCCCACAATAACGCTGTTACGTCAAATCTACAAAATCCAGTAGAGCCTCCATAAGGGAACTTCCAATGTTCAGGTACATCTATAAAGAATGTCTAATCACGTCAAAAAAACGTGTTGAACATTGAAGACATTTCGCTTGAGATTATGAACACATGATGCTATGGATTCTGTGTCATGAGGAATGGAATGATTATTTCTGAAACTTCATGTTTTTCCAATGCCGAATGTGCAGACGGTGAAGGAAAGTGAAGTGAATTGTTCGCACTGCTAAGGTTACACAAAGCAGTAACAACATATCAAATGTTGTCACGCAGCATACATCAAATGTCACGTTTTGTTTTTCAGTGTGTATACAATTCACGTGCATACTGTATTAATTAAAACAATTGTTTAAAAAATCTGTAAGTATAAATGAACAATGGTTCAATGATTCCAAAACACACTGAGAAGCATAAGTAAGACACCGTGGTGATTAGTTTCTGTATAATGAGAATAATGTATGGCGAAAAAACTACATAACAAACCAAAAAGCCAACAATATTTTGCCTTTTTGTACTTAAACTGCCAGAACACATTACTTTTAATATCCAAATGTGAGTCTTGTGAATACACAGAGTGATTTTAAATGCAACTTGTCGTCTTTGGGTTATGTTTTTTTTTATACAGATGGAGTTAACTTTCTCTGCCTTATGATCCACACAAAACATCAAGACTCCTCAAACTTTGCACCACTCATCAAAACAGATAATTTCTACAAAAAAATACAATAGAGATTACAGAGAATCATGATATTCTCAGAACATTAGCATCGTTATTAAAGTCGACTTCTGTTAGACTTCTGTTAATTTTTCTAAATAACAAATTGCACATTATATCCATCAGCCCAAAGGCTTTCGCGACTAATTATTTGATCTTTTACGTGGAGAAGACATACATCTATTTAACTGACTATTCATAATTGTCCACAGCAGTGTGCTACGGGTCTGGATACAATTGTATCAGTGTTTACCAACTTGAAGTGCTCCACACACAACGTTAATGTTCAAGCTACAGTATTGCCTATGCTAAACATGTTTACGAATCAAATTAACACGGCTGCTATAAATAAATTGCCGCTACCTTGCAGGAGATAACGACCAGAGGAAGCAAAATAATAAAAACAAAAGTCTTGCCATGTGCCATTACTGTAATGGGTTTACTCTTACTTGATGCCAATCTGTGTTTGTCTTTAATGGGCCCCCAAAGTCAGAGATTAGCCGTGGTTGGCCTCTGACTGGAGCCAGTGAGTCACCGCCAGTGAGAAGAGCAAAGCAACATGCTGGCTGGATTCAGTGAATGCCTGGCGGGCAAAATATACACACGCAGCCTTACGGACTTACCTGTGGCCCACTGTGTGTGTGTGTGCATACGTCACTCTGCCGTGATACGATGAATAAAAAACACGGCGGGGGGGGGGGCACTCAGAAATCTCGGTGACTCTGAGCGGTTTGAATCGACTGCTTTGTGCCACAGGAAATGTTTCTCCCGGCCATCCGTGCTGTCATCTCACTGCCCCCATTTGTTCAAGTCCAGAATCAAGACCTTCCCCGTCTTCTCCGCCTATAACTGACCACCTCGTTCCTTCTATAGTACAGTGCTAGCAGACGCTTGTATGAAAGTTGTATGAATAAAACAACAAATAAGACAAGATGCCGATGGGTGAGTGATCACAATGAGTGAATGTTTTGCCTTTAGTTGAAGAACTTTCAGCGAAAATGACAACTGACTACAACACCTTGAAATGCGGTCGCAATTTTTTGACCCAGTAGATTTTCAAATTTTGTATCGAATTTTACAGAGTGATACACTTATGGATAACCCCACCAAAATAATCGTGAGACTTTGTAGAGAAAACAACATTTTATTTCAGAGCTCTCAATATACGTATTAAATCAATCGTCACTTTGACAAAATCACCTGTTGAAGAGAAAGTAAGAGGATAATGATTATTAAACAATTCAGCGGCGTATCTATTACGGAATCGCCCTGTGTCCCCAACATGTGCGCGTGCATCTGCACGTTAATAGCGTGTGCTTATTTTCTTGCTCACGCAATGCGCACTTGTACATTTTCGCACACAGACAAAGATCCATATCCCTGTGCAGCCTTAACCGACTTTTGAGGCAAGTGCTGTTAGCGAGCACCTATAAAGGGCCGGCACGGCACACGATGGGGTGGGTGGCCAGGACCACGCCCGGCCGCCTTTGTCTCCCGAGTGCCGATGTTTACACACCGTACCAGGTACTCATTTGAGGCTGAGTAGATGTTGTCCGTGAGCGGGAATCGAACTCGGGTGGTCAGGTTCGTAGCGCAGCGCCATAGCCGCTACACTACCGCTCCCCACATTTGTGCACACGCACACATGCACACATGTGTGTGTCCGTGAGAGTGTTTGGTGGTCGGGCGTGGTGCTGGCCACCCACTTCCTCGTGTACGATTCCGGCCTTCATAGGTGCTCGCTAACAGCACTTGCCCCTACAGCCTGTTAAGGCTACGCGGGGGATCTTTGTCTTTGTGTGGAGAGCGAGAGTTTGGTGGTTAGTACACTGCGCTACAAACTCGGTGAGCCGAGTTCGATTCCCGCTCGCTGCCAACATTGGTGACAAATATCTAAACGGGTCTTAGACCTCCCTAAGATCAGCCTTAAATGAACACCTGGTGTGATTTGCGCACATCAGCACTGGGGAGACAAAGGCAGCAGGGCATATTGCTAGCCACCCATCCCCTAGTTTGCTGTGCCTGCCTGAATAAGTGCTTGCTAACAGGAATTGCCCCAACAGTATGGTCATGTCTTCATGAGGGATCTTTATCTTTGTTTATGCCAAAAAGGTCACCTTTAGCAACCCAGAGCCAAACCCACGCTCATTGGGCCCAACGCAGATTCCACGCTCTGTCACTTTATGACAAATACAAAGGCAAACATTTTAAGGTCACTTTGCTGAGGAATGGATCACGGCCACTAACAAAGTGCAGTGGTCATACCCTAGGTGTTACTTTGCAAAACCCATTAAGTGGCCAGTTTTTAATGTCCACGGGTGAATTTGCATAAGTGACTTGCATTCATTTTAGAAGGGGGGGGGGGCGGGGAAAATTCTAAAGTTTTAATTTTCTCATTTACAACCTGCGATGGCGACTGACATTATTTAGTGGCAGAAACAAAAGTGCATAAAATGGTCGACCAAAACATTCAACCACTTTGGCACGGACTGAAGGAATGCAGTCAAATCCGTCAGGCATTGATTATGGCATTCCAGACGGGCCCCTGGCGTTCTTACACTGTTAAATATTAAGCAAGAGGTGAAAGGGCAATACACTGTACACGTTACCTGTCATGCCAGTCCTGTGAATGCTCCTCTAAGTTCCCACACTCCCGCCACAGGCTTGCGCCACCGCTCTATGGCCGGGTTGCTACCCCCAAGAGACAAAAGGCTGGAACGTGTCACGGGAATTCAAACGAAATATCTCACAGTAACTGGAAGAGGGGGCAACTTCATATGATTGCATTGTCTCGAGCGGCGTGCCATTAAATACCGGGACTTTCAATGTCCCAGGAAGACTTACGGCTTTCCACGGACATCCACTTCAACAAGAGGATGATCCTGGGACAACCGGGACAGGTGACAACCATTGTCGATGGTGACCTGCATGATCACAGCTCTACATCGTGGATGGGGAATTCTTCCCTTGCTGAGGGCCAAATAAGACTTTCAAAAACCTTTGATGGACCGAACATTAACACACACCTTTCCATTAGCCAATAATACAAAGACAAAGGTGCAGCACTGCAATTGCTTGCCCATGCCACTGCTGGCAAAAGGGGCATTTTTGCCCACTTTTCCCTGCTGGCCAGCTTTCTCAAAAGAGCTGTGTGGAGCCACACTTCACCACATTTACACACGACCTGCCGATCGGCTGCGGTGCACAAAGTTATATTGCTGCGTAGACAGCTGGCAGGGGGTGGGGGGTTTAAGAAACGTGTCCATTGTTTTAGCTGCTGGTGCACCGGGAGGTCGAACCGGCGGCCTCAGGTTTGACAAGTCCAGCGCGCTACCCATTGCCAGAGGTCGCAAACGGGTTTTGATTCCTTACCCGTACCCGGCCGCACCAGGGTCGTAAATGGGTACCCGTACCCGTACCCGGCCGTACCGTATCGGGTACCTGATTGCGACCTCTGGGATGAAGCCATGTTGCAGGCGCGGGTGGGTTGATTCTAGGAACTTGAATTGTGATAAGAGACAAGACGTTGGGAAATGAGTGACAAACGGTGACTCACCAGTGACTCACGGTATACCCGTACCCGTACCCGGCCGCACCAGGGTCGCAAACGGGTACCCGTACCCGGCCGGGTACGGGTAGCCGGGTATCGGGTAGGGTACGGGTATCGGGTACCCGGTTGCGACCTCTGCCCATTGCACCACAGGAGTGTCCCATCCAACAACAGAGCGACAAATAACGATGGCTCACCTTTACCGAGCACGCTAAAATTAGAAATGCAGCGTCGCCGGTCGAAAGCCACTTCCATTTAGTACCCGAGCAGTGCCGCCAAGATGCCTGCAGCAAAGGACAAACGTCATGCTTTAGGCCTCACGTGGCAGTGGGGCCGATGGAATCTCCACGAGGTGTCCTACACGAACATTCGTGGCAACCGCTCGCATCGCCTGCAGGCCGTATTGAGGAGTGCGCAACACTCACGCCACGGCCTCCATCTCTCTCCATGGTCGGTGCCAAAGGGGCGTCGTGGCTGGAAGTGGGATTTGTCTGCGAGATCTACGCGTGATGTTACGCAGTGGCAACGGAGCGACCAAATAGACTTGCTCGCCAGAGAGCGTCTCGTCCACCGAGTTTGGGGCACAGATTTCCCGTCAACTCCAGTTTCTCGTAGCTCCGTGGGCCGAGGTTAACTTTAGTCACACACACTTCTGAAATGTTTGCAGAGGCGGCTGTCATCCGTAACAGATATCACGGTCGTACTTACGTGCGCAAAGTGCTCAGCGGAATCAAACAATCACACGCGGGCCACTGGAAATTCCTTCACAATCGTTGTTAACACAGCAATATAAGAGCAAAAATATAGTGCCCTGTGCGATGAACCCAGCGAACTGAGTTTGATTCCCATCCATGGCTAACATCAGTAATACTAGACAGAATTTCAGCCCCGTGTGGTGAAGTATGGTCAAAAGAGCCACACAACCACCACCACTGACAGCAGTGGCCAAATCACCTGGAATGCGTCGCAATCTAATCACACATATCGAAAGCCATACAGGACTTAGTCTGGATGAGTGCGTGCTTGGGTGACCACCATGCACAGCAGTTTGTTATAGGTGGCGTAGCAGGCAGCAGAGGGCAATGCAGCAAAACCCATCTACGTTACTCGACTTAAATTTCGATTTAAAGCTTTCGTGACTGCAGGGATTCATCTTCTTGGTTATTTCGGTAAAGTCACGTAGAAGGGAAATAATAAAATAATAAAAATAAAACATAATAAAATACAAAATAAAATACAATTCTCACGACGTTTTGGCCACAATGCAAACAGACCTGTTCTTCACCTGAGGACGGCTGCTTGCGTTGTGGCCGAAACGTCGTGAGAATTGTATTTATTATGTTTAATTTTTATTATTTTATTATTTCCCTTCTACGTGACTTTACCGAAAGAACCAAGAAGATGAATCCCTGCAGTCACGAAAGCTTTAAATCGAAACACTGAAACAGGCTAACGCTTTGGGGGGAAAATGGACCCCGTCTATCAGAGCTGAAATACAAGCTGCAGTAAAAAAAAGTAGGGGGGTGAAAAGAGGTCACCGAAAGGTCACGCAGGTGACTTCGCAAAGGTCAGTCTTCGGTCAGTTTATATGCGGCTCAACACAGAGGCCCGGGCCTTGCATGCCACAATTTACAGTGCAAAGGGCCACTTGAGGCCACAATAGCGCGCCGTGTTTGGGCAAGGATTGATATCTTCTGAGGGAGAGGAGCCCTGCAAGGTTGAGTGAATGATGGCCACACCTGATCATGTCCCTCAAGTGTCCAAACAGAGTCTGTAAACACAGATGAAACTCGAACAAATACACAAAAACACACACGAAAAAAAAAAGGGAGCGTGGGCAGGAGAAGAGAAAGGACTAGTATGCGGGGAGACCAGCAAAGAGAAGATAAGATTTGGGTTTTTTTTCTTTAAGGTCTTTACACAGAATAACCAGACTTAATTGGAGACCGTTGGGCCGACTCGTTTATTTAAAGCCACTGTTGCCAGCCTGACGACTGCAGACAGAATAAGCAAATGCAAGACCAGCGGACCTGTGAATAATAATCTCGCTTCACCGAGGAATGGACTCACGCATAAGCTTAGGAGCCTAACACAGTGAGCAGATAATGAGTCATATGGTAATTGTCTTTGTTTTGTTGATCGCTTGCGCAATTACTCAAGTTATTGTGCCAACAAAGGGGCTCTATTTCAATACCAGCCACAACCGACTACAGCATTTGAGTAATTTGCTTCCGAGGCAACGCTCTGCTTACGCGATCCCACTCTCACCTATCTCAGAGTGAAGCTAGACCGTAACTAACTCCTGACCTTCCATGACTACCTTGAAAAGGTAAGCCGCCAAGACCAAAACAAGGGCCAACTTGGGCCAGAACCTGGCAAGCACAAGCTGGGAAGCATCAGCACCAATGCTACAGACATCAACAATGGTCTTTGTGTACTCTATAGCCGAGTTCTGTGCACCAGTATGAACTAAATGTGGTCACACTCGACTTGATAATTGTTTTTTTACCCTTCTATCTGGCAACAAAACTGACACCTTTTTACAAGGAGTCATGTTTACATAGACCACAAAACCTGCAGTCATAATGCAAACAAAAAACATAACTCTGATAATGTTCACTGTCCTTGAAGTTGATTGGTCCACACCCGAGACAGCTTTCCTTAGAGCCTAGTCTTACATGGGTTGGACCAGATGACGCCAAATGAGGTTCCAATGGTGTACACACTCGACTTGTTGATGTCCAATTGAAAACTGCAAGTGCGGTGTATCACTGGAACACTCAAGTCGAGCCCAACACCCTGGCTACCCATGCTGTCACAAATCTCTCCCCCACCTACCCGCCGTGATGCTGTAGCCCTCCGGGAAGTCTTGCGACTAGAGGAGAACAGACGCCTTTCAAATCATCAGGACCTCCACGACGTCCCTCGTCTCGAGCCCTTTTGGACCCATACATTTAGCCTGAAACAATGACAATTCAACCCCCCCCCCCCCCCCCGCCGATGAAGCTTGGAAAGCTGAATGTAGTTAAAAATAACTCACAAACAAACACTTGTGAGACTAGGCTCTAAGGAAAGCTGTCTCGGGGGTGGACCAATCAACTTCAAAGACAGTGCATACATTATCAGAGTTATGTTTTTTGTTTGCATTATGACTGCAGGTATTGTGGTCTATGCAAACATGACTCCTTGTAAAAAAAAGGTGTCAGTTTTGTTGCCAGATAGAAAGATAAAAAAACAATTATCATATTGTGAAAGACCCAACGCAGATGAATCCCTGGTTTTGATCTTACACGAAGCTCATGGTAGACCCTGAACCGCATCCGCACAAACCATGGCCAAATGCGGATACCTGATGCACAAATGGAAAATTAGAAACTCTCAAGTAGTGATGCGACTGTGGCCATACAGGACAAACCATGCAACATAAAACGATGCAATGCCCGATCCACAGATACGAAGGAGACATCGCAGCGAGATATACGCCGTGCTACTCCTGACACATCTGGCTTGACCACCTGAATGTGAAATTGTAGTTGTTGATCTGCGTCTATATCAGCGACACGAAATGAGAAGAAGTATTTGCTCACGTGAGCTCATACATTCATCAGATGATCCATAGATTTTTACTATCAGGTAAGATATCAGTGCTTTGTACAAAGTTATAATCATCATCATCAGCCATAGACTGCTGCATGAAAGCCTCCATTTCCAAGCCATTTCCATCCGTGGCGGTCTCGCAATGCAACAATCCGGAGAGATCCTGCACACGAGTTGATTTAATTGCTCCGTCTCCGCGGTGGTGACCCCTTCTTGAGCTTACTCCGTCCTTTGATACATTCATGTGCATGCCCAGCAAAGTGGCTCTGTGCCGCCTTGCAGACCATGTTCAGAGGCAAACCCGGTTTGTGATGCTCAGTGCATCACTGCACACGTGGCAGAACACGCACGCCACCTGCAGGGACATCGCTGGGCTTTTATTCCGAAGTACGAGAAGTAACGCCTACTTCATTTAAAAGATCAAATCTGTAAGTGATGAAAAAACCTCATCATAACAGGATAAAAGTTCAGGCTGGAAAACCATTATTATAATTAAGAATAAGTGACATTTATAAAGCACCTTTCTACAATGCGCTCAAAATGCTGGGCCATAAAAGCAAAGGTTTCAACATTCACAAAAACAGTGTAAATAACTCAAAGCCTTTTAAGAAATGTTATTTTCTTCTTAGTTTTGAAAGTATAGATGTTGTTTATCCGTGATTCTTAAAACTGTCACGTTCACATTATGTCAAAAATACTTCGTCTGTGCTGCTTTCCAGTTGTCTGGGTGACAAGTGGTTTATGTTTCGCCCAATCTTGGCCAGCTGGCCGAAAAAACGTAATAAGTAAATAAACAAACGAATGCAAAAAAAATATCGGCAGACATGAACGAAGTGCATTGTGGTCCATTAAAATTAATTTGAGCAAATGTGACCGAGAGCAGCAGCAATAGTGATATAGAGATGGACCATTGTGGACCAGTTTCATATGTCAACACAACCGTTGATATCCCTGCACTGCCCTCTACTGCCCACCACATAGACCTGCAAGGCAGCCTCCGACGCCTGTTGTTTAATAAATAATAAAAGTACAATGGAAGGAGTCGCATTGTCGAATTGTTTATTGTGTTGGTTATATTGTGGACAACGACGCTCGTGATTGTTTCGCGTTGTGTGGTTGTACAGTGAGCTGAGACCCATGGCTAACACGTGCCAGTTCAACGCTTGCTTGTGGGCAAGCCTGATTCTGCTGATGAGACAATTAATGTTAAAGCAAGCCCAGAGTTGGCTTTGTGTTAAACCATTGCTGCTGCAAAGATGCGTTCCCCCGGGGATGGTGTAGCCACTGGGATGTGTAAATCACAAATGTGTGCTAATTTATTGTATGGATGGTGGTCACCCATATACAAGCACAATGCAGGTTTTAATCCCGCTTAGCTTCCGAGGTCTGAAGCATTTTTGGGTTATTTGGTCGAAGGCGATAATGATCATATAATGACAGTGAGAAATATTAAATACTAAGCTAATTGGCAAGCACTGCCTTACAGTGGAGTAAGAGTTATAGTTTTGCCATATATTAGGTTTCAAACAACACACAACAATGTGTCAAAAGCACGCAGCCTTGGTGCATTATGCATGAACCATCAACATTTCCCGAATCAGTGCATTATGGTGCTCTTGCCTGAGGTCACCATCAACATGAATATGAGCCAATGTGGCCGACTGGCAGAGCAGAGGACCACGAAGCACTTCTTCAGGACATGCCGATGGTTTATGCACAATGCACCAAAGGGTGAGTCTTTCTTCGAGACGTTTTTTTTGCATATTTTTACGTTTAAAAGTGTGGTTTTCTGGCCCGCACTATTGTTCTGTTTTGATGGGGGGGGAGGGGGGGTTTCATCGTCATTTTACAGATTTGACCAACACGAGGCGTTCGATTAACCTTTACCCCCCTTTTGGGTATTTATACGCGGGCCGATGCTTCTCACGGTGTGATGCTGAGCACAATGGACGTGCCATCCGGAGGTCGTCGCTTCCATTTGACCCCCTGACCCCCCGCGCCAGGTGAGTTCAGCCAATGCGCAAGCTGCAGGAATAACGTCTCCTCCATGTCTTCCCGAAACGTCTGCCCAGCGTGGAGGAGTAGGCCAAAATGCCCCCAAGACGAGTGGAACTCTCTCAAGCCGTCTCGTGTAAAGGGCCTTCCATTAGCAGCGGTTGTGAGCAAGTGCTTGTGGGGATGCACCTTCTAGGGCTGAACGACTAATCGATTTAAAATCGATATCGCAATTTGAAACAATGCGATTTGCAAATCGCAAAGGCTGAGTTTTTTTTTTTGATTTGAGAAGTCCTATTACTTTCTTATTGTTTTATTCTTAATTATTATAACTTTATTTATTTAACTTAACAATTGTTACATGTTTGATTGTTCTATTTCAATTAAAACATTTAAATAAATACATGTTGGAAGCAATTCATATATTTTATGTTCTCGTCCTTGCATTAGAATATATAGAGCAGTTCATATTTTGATGGTATCATGTGGTAATGCTGCATCACATGTTTTAAATCTATTACACAGTGAATATTCAACTGAAGCTTGACTTTAAACAATTTTATCGCAAATCAAATCGCAAGCACAATATCTGTCAGAAAATCACAATTAGATATTTTCCCCAAATCGTTCAGCCCTAGCACCTTCGCCTATTTATATATATTTTAAGTGACGTGTTTCTATTTCCTATACTATACTGTGCACTCCTATCGTCTATTTTATACTGTTTGTTGTTGAAAAGTTCTGACCAGTCCCTACTGGACATCTGTGAAAAGGAGCTTTATAGCACGTCGGATTACTCCAGCACAAACAAATCTGATTCCGATATCGAACAGGTCAGCAAATTGCGGTGCTAAATCACCCATTATGCCCCTCGGTTCCACAAGATGGCAGCCCAGCATGCCATTCAGCACCTTCTCATGAAGACCTCCTTGGGCAGTTAGATCAATGTATGACGACGGTGTTCTGTTGGGCAGCAGAGGGCACTTCATCAAAAGCGAGTGTTGTACTCTACGTCTAGGTTTCCATTGACCAACACGCACTAACTGGCATGCTCAAGTATGCTCAAATAACTCATAATCCGCATGGGGAGCAGGGTTGCCACTGACGCAAGATGCTAAACCCAGGTAGGTGGCAACCCGAGTGGCGAGGCCCTTATCCAGCAGTGGATTGGCTGAAGGCTGTGTAGTATACAAAACATCATTAAAACCTGATCACTAATCAATATAATATCGATGTATGATTTTTAGTAGATGCTATGTGCGGGGTGGAGCGGTGGTCCGGGGGGTTTTGTGTGTCGCGTTATAAACTCAGCAACCTGAAGTTTGATTTGGGAACATGGTTAATAACGTCAGTGGTGAGTGAGATCTCAACCAGTCCTGGGCCACACTCCCTCTCGCCAACCGATGCCGATAAGCGTGGTGAAAACTAAAACTAAACTATGAAAGTCTTGATTTCGAGCTTTCGTGACTGCAGGGATCCATACTTTTTGGTTCTTTCGGTAAAGTAACGTAGATATTAATTTTTTTATTCTAAACTATAAAACTATTTTCTTCTTCCAGGTAAGGATTTACTGAGCTATATAACTTTTTTTTTCAGAAGCGACATGGCCACAAATGAGAACTCATCGACGTGGCTTATCACGTGGAAATTAAAGCAGCCAAATACTCTAAACGCATGTTTCTAAACGTGCGGGGGAAAACCGGAGGACCCGGAGAAAAATCCACGCGACCACGGGGAGAGAGACATGCAAAACTCCAAATCTACAAGTGTCAATCCACGACCTCCTGTATACCGGGCTAGGAAGTTAATCATTCGCCACCGTGGCAAGACGTATTCCCAAACAACCCCCAACGTTGGACACGATGTGGGGAAGCCTTTATCCAGTAGTGGATGAACAAACGGCTGTGAATTCACGCAGTGTAGTATTTTACTTTACTTACCGTATCCCGTATGGATAGAGAATTGAAAAATAAAATATTGAACTGAATAATGTACATTCATACATTTCATGTGAGTGTCGCTCTTGGCTGAGTGGGTGCTGTTCCTGGCACGAATCCAAAGGTCATAACGATCGCATGTTCTGATTCTGGAGCGTAACTTTGTAATTGGTTTCCTTCACCCGCTAGGAAAAAAAGTAACTTTTTATGTAATGGAGACGACTATTGAAGCAAAACGTGAAGATGACCGTATTCCAGATTTCACAAAGCAGGGACCAACCATAACATCGTGTCGCTTCGTGCGCCAGACCGTTTAAAAACCACCCGGACGGAACCAGCCTCCAGACTCACACAGAAGATGAGCCGTACGGGTAATGAAAGGGCCATTTGAACCAAAATGGCGGTGATTTATGCATGTTTTGTTTTCCGGGCCGTGTTGAGTTTCTGTTTCGTTATTTGTCATGTTGCACCACTTTGGTATTATAGGGGAAGTTCTTTTCATGTTGGTAGGGAAAATATAAATTCAGTACAGTACATAAATAAATAATAGTTAACTATTGTAAATGCACACATTAGATAATAACGATTTAATTAAGTATATGGGTTAACACCCTGAAGAACAGCCATCACTTGTAATGGATTTTTGTATATGTGCTGTAAATATTCTAATACAAAGACCCCCCCCCCCCATAGCACTTACAAAAAATGTTGAGCCAAGTGCTGTTAGCGAGCACCTATCAAGACCGGCACGGCGCACAATGGGGTGGAAGGCCAGCACCACGCCCGGCCGCCTTTGTCTCCCCAGTGACGATGTTTACACACTGCACTAGGTACTCATTTATGGCTCAGTCAACCTTGGGGCAGCCCAGGACCGATTGATATAATTGTCATTGGTGTTCGCCGTGAGCTGGTATCTAACTTGGGTTCGTAGCGCAGCGCTATACAGCTATACTACCACAAGAACTTGCACGTACAAAAACACCCTTGTCACATGTGTAGTGACATAGAATCGGTCACGTAGCAGCATAGCGCTGGCTGCTGGCAGAGAAGGGGATCTGCAGCTTACAACAGCCCTGACTGACAGCAGGCCACGTGATAGACCAGAGAGGGATCTAGGGGAAAGGTTACGGAAGGGGCACATCGAGACCCCGCTGGTAGGTTCCAGAAGGGGGGCGTGGCCGAGGGCGGAGTCAGGCCACGCTGGCAGTATAAAAGAGAGGCCCCGGGAGGGGATCTCGGGGCTGTCGTGTGGAGTGGGTTCCCGTCGTGCTGCTGCTGGAGTCTTCACCGTCTCAGCGTCGCCAGTCAGGGAGTCTACCGGCTGTCCTGACTGGGAGCCGTAGTTACCTCCTACTCTTAGTGTCTCCGAGTCAGTCACTACGCAGGTAAACACAAACATGCACAGATAAATTACACACAAACGCATACATGAATGCGTGTACATACATTGCACAAATTTGCACACATTACGCGTGCAATAAAGTGTCTTCATTTAGTGTTGTCATTTGATTTAAGAGGACATTCTGACTTCTCAGTTTTTCGGCCTCCTTTGTATTTTCTCATTTCGATTCCGTCTTCTTTGTACAATGTCGTCTCCTCCCTTAGCCTAGAATACAGGGTGCCTCAAAACGAATGTTAACACTTATATGGGACTATCGTTAATACACTGTAACAAGATAACAAATGTAATGTTAATAGCTTCAAAAAGTCGAAGAGTCTCTACTTGTTCGCCATCATTGTCAACACGTGCCTGGAATCTTCTCCAGGTGGTCTCCAGAGCCCGGAGGCGGCACATTTATTGTGGCATTGTTGCAAATTCTCAGAAGTGTTAACGTTTTTTTGAAGCACCCTGTATAGTTAGCAAAACCATTGATGCTCACACGCCTGATTCAATGCACGTACCATGAGCGTAAGAATCAAGTTTAATCAATTTGTCGAAGCCACGTTAAGTGTATTAGCGCATGCACACACACACGCGCCAGCGCACTCTAAGACTCAAAACACAAGTTAAATGTTATTCAAGTATACGCCCCAGTCACGAGTCAATATGATAAGGAAGTAGACCGAAATGGATGGAACATTTACCCGGCTACTAAATAAGAACGAAGCGCATTTTCACATGGTAATTAACGGCTTTCAAGCAAAAGTGGGTAAAAAGTAGAGTTAAAAAGATGATTGCCAAATGTGGCATTGGAGTGAGAAATGAGATTAGCGCAGCCAGCAAGTACATGACCATAATGAATGCAATGTTTTGTATTCAGAAAGAATCAAGGAAATGCCAATTCAGAGAGGCCCAAGTGCAAAGTTTGGGCAACGAGCCTGACTTCATTGTCATGGAGAAAGCCCAGATCACCTTACAAGACGATTTGTTTCACCAGGTGAGAACGTCTCAATCGGGATCGGCTGTCAGAGACGTCTCAGTTTCAAGGCTGCTCTCAAGAATGTATCCCCCCCCCCACCCCTATTTGATAGCAACGATGTTTTTTTCCGAAGCACGTCTGTGGACTGTATTTCAAAGTTAACGTGGGAATGAAATATTTCCCAGAATTTCATCACGTGCTTTTTTTTCTGCCCGTAAGTGCAGCGATTTGAAATGGGCAACAGCATCCTTCATCTTGCCCACACCAGCCAACATGAGGTTTCATTTCTCAATCTGTTTTGGGTCGCTGCTAGACTTGGGGGGGGGGGGGGGGTGGTACGTGACGAGACGTCATAATCTAAAGCTAAATATGTCCTGAATGTGATGTGCTGGGTGGGAAAATATTTCCCGGCTCACTGATCCACATTTAAGCTCTCGACCTATGTTGAAAACAGGATCAAGCAATACAGAGCTGTTAATGTGCTTTACAAACAAGCCATGTTGAAAGGAAAACAACACGCATGAGCGTCCTACAGGATCTCCATGAGAAGAAAGATTTTAGGAAGAGTGCTCAGAGCCAAGTTGGGTTTCTTGGGACACTGAGGTACGTGGGAGTTCCCCTGTTGGCCTGACGACAATTATGATAAAAAAAAGTGTGGCCAAAGGTTCATAGGCTTGATGTCATCTAGAAAAATAGGTATGTTAAGACAACGTGAAACAACAGAGGGAGGTAAAAGTAGCAGAAATGGCAAACGGCTGCCCGATTACATTTTCGACCTCTCATCAAGGTGAGATTAACAAACTAAATCTAATTCTAGATTTGAAGTTTTCGTGACTGCAAGAATTCATACTCTTTGTATGAATAAAAAATAAATAAGTGAAAAACAACTAAATTAAATCACGACGTTTCGGAGGCAACACAAGCTTCCGTCTTCAGGTGGAACCGTCGTGATTGTATTTAGTTGTTTTTCATTTATTTATTTTTTACCTACGTGACGAAAAAACCAAAGAGTATGAAACTACATCTAACATCTACAGCATTGTTCCGTGGGAACAATAAAGTGGCTCCCAGAGCCTCCAATCCTCTAGCCAATAGAGGGAGGAAAGAGCAGCAGCAGTAGAAAAAACAAACACATCTGCCCTATTAATGTTTGCCTCATGTGGGTGAGATTAACGAACCCAATATGCAACGTGCAGGTGTGTCGGCGGAAGCATTAGTGTTGCTTGTGATCAAACGAGCTGCTCACAGGGTGGGTGAAAATTATGAGCAGCCAAGAAGGACCCGATGACAACAAAGTCGGGCATTCCAGCAGACAGGTGGGACCGATACATTATTAACTTGCAATTTGGGTGATCTCACATGCTTGCTTAACGCACCCCAATAATATTGTTTTAATTTTGCTTGACAGGAAGTTTCACGGTAGAGCGGTGGCACGTTGCCAATTGCGCTGCGCCATGAACTCGGTGATCCGAAACTTTATTCGTGACCTGAGCTTGATTCCTTGCCATGGGTCACATCAGTGGCGGCGATATCTGAAAACGCCATGGGCCATCCCTCCGTCAAGACCACACGAACTATCGTGGTGAAGTATGGCCAGAATAAACCCCAAATCCAACATGACCTGGGGGGCCTTTATCCAGGCGCGGATTTACAAAAATTACTTTACAGGAATTCGAGAAACTCAGGAGATCATTTGACCGGCCTGTTGTCATATTCCTCATCGGCAACAGCCATGACTGATCTATTGCTTAAGGCAGGGGTCGGCAACCTACGGCTCCGGAGCCGCATGCGGCTCTTTACGGGCTGCTTCTTGACGATATGTACGTATGCATTGCGGCTCTTGAAATACTGAATTTTGTACCGAATTAGAAAGAAATGGCTCTTCTTGTTATTTTGGTTGCCGACCCCTGGCTTAAGGCCTGCCCAAACCATCACCATGCGAGCTACAGTTGACACGTCAGAAGAGCTCTTAGTGATGACACAAGACCGTGTCAAGTTGAGGCACTGGAGTATCCAATGTGTCATTGGCACGAGAAGGAATGCATCGGGCCAGTAAGGGTGCTCCAAAGAAATGTTAACACTTCTGAGAATTTGCAACAATACCACAAAAATGTGCCTCTGGGCTCTGGAGACCACCTGGAGAAGATTCCAGGCATGTGTTGACAATGATGGCGAACAAGTGGAGACTCTTCCACTTTTTGAAACTATTCACATACATTTGTTATCATGTTACAGTGTATTATCCGTTCTTTTTCCATTAAAAACTATACTCCCATATAAGTGTTAAAACTATTTTGAAGCACCCTGTACTGAGTAAACCGGCACCTATAACCACGGTCTTGCGAAGCAATACAATTATCCAGGCGGGTAAGTAGCACGCTCCACCAAGGGTGGCACAGTCGGGTTTTTTACAATCGGGTTTAATTGTCTTTTAATATTAAACCCGATCATCTGAGATTGGGAGAAATCCGGCTTAATTGGTTCTAATTGCAGAACCGCACTTCGCCAACTTCTCAACGATGGGCTTCATCCATTCCAAGCTAAGGAACTCACTGGCGCCACGATTGTGGAGGAGAAGCTCGTGTTCATCAAGACCAACCTGCCCGCCGCATTCTACGACTGCCCCGTGCCCGACGGCCCCCCCGAGTACGATAGCAGCACCGACGAGGAAGCAGCCTAAGCCTTGGATCAGAGTTTCGTATTCATTAAACCAGGTTTTAATTCCCCGAAATCGGGTTGAATTGTATTAAAGAAAAACCCGATGCCTGCCGCTGGAAAAATCGGGGTTTTTCCACCCATGCGCTCCGCTAGTAGCTAGAAGTTGTTAAATCCTTTATATTAAGTTCGCTTGCTTGCGTACTTGCGTACTTGCTTGCTTGCTTACGACCGTGCAAATCTTTCGGTCGTTTTTTAACCCACTTCCCGTGATCCAATCGAGCTGACATTTTCCACACAGACTCGTTGTGCGTGACAATTATTTTCGTGAAATTTTTTTTCCAAAATTTTACACTGTTTAGGGAATTTTTTAAAATATTTAATTACCAATTTCTTAATGCTGGCAGACAATCATCTGACCCATAGGTGGCAGCCATCTCAAGCCAGAGGACGAGAGGACTCTAGCCGCCACGCATATAAAGGATTTAGAGTGAAAAACTTTGTTATTACGGGTACATATTTTTTTTCAACTGGGATAAACATCCAGTTGTTGAGGCCAGCTTCGTAAGTCGTCGTGTGCATTGCCGTGGCAAGAGCGGGCCTAGCGGCCTGCCTCAAGGGGGTTGCCACCCAAATGGGCAGCGCCCGCAACGAAACAGTTGGGAACAATGCGAACAAAAGATTTTAGTGGGGCGGTGCTGATGCCCGCAAAACGGAGTGGGGGGGGGGGGGCATGAGGATGGCTCTTTGCGACGTGAACCAATGCATGCATCAATGCCGATCGGGCACCACGGTAGCGACATGTTAACTACCTCGCCGGGTATACAGGAGGTCGTGGGTTCGATTCCGACCCTGACGCCTGCTGTTGTATATTTGGAATTTATGTGTTCTCCCCGTCATCGCGTGGATTTTTCTCCGGGTCCTCTGGTTTTCCCCTCCACATTTAGAAGCACGCGTTTCGAGTATTCGGCTGATATACATTTCCACATGATAAGCCACTTCGTTGAGCTATCATTTGTGACCAAGTCGCTTCTGAAAAAGAGCTATATAGCTCGAAGTTTCGATTTAAAGCTTTCGTGACTGCAAGGATTCACCTTCTTGGTTCTTTCGGTAAAGTCACGTATAAGGGAAATAATAAAATAATAAAAATAAAACATAATAAAATAATTGTCACGACGTTTCGGCCACAACGCAAGCAGCCGTCCTCAGGTGAAGAACAGGTCTGTCTGACAAACAGACCTATGTCTGACCAAGAATACAAAAGAAGTGTGAAGAAAATTCCACGTCGAAAAAAGTTATCCATTCCACCGAACATTCACAAACAGCAATTGTGAACGGACACATCACTGCCAAATACATACTTAACTCATGAGGATACATGCCATACTGGTCACCAAAAATTATTTGTTTTACTAGGACATTCCTCACTGATGACCGCAGAGAACCGCAGACTACTGTAGTTACTGTTTATGTATCTTTCATTTGGCTGTGATCGCTTGTGATCAACACATGAAAAAGTGAAACGCAATTTGACATCAATTTAATCACGGTCTCGCAGGGGCACCACAGTGATTTGTACCCACTGAATGTTGAACACCTTTCACACCGTACGTATACAACCCTGCTATGAACCCGATGGCTTTGATTTGTATTCTCGGTCACAGTTATCATCGGTGGAGAGTGACGTCTGAACTGGTCTGTAGGTCACTCTGCCCTTTCACCAACCCGTACTGATCAGCATGGTGAAGTATGGTCAAACAACACCCGTGACCGGCACGGCATGGGAAGCTCCTTCATCCAGCAGTCGATTAACAAAGTGTTGGATATTATTACAATGATATATGTATTAGATTGACCCGAATCAATTAATCTACTCATAGAATATTCAGAGGCCGTCGCAGCAATTAAGTATGCAAACTGCAGCATCTGACGAACATCACTGCTATGCAAGAGCTTTATGTTTTTTTGTCCCCCTAATTACTGGTATTTGTTTTACCAGCTCTTTTTTCAGAAGCGACCTGACAACCACAAATGATAGATTTTGATTTAAAGCTTTCGTGACTGCAGGGATTCATATTCTTGGTTATTTCGGTAAAGTCATGTAGAAGGGAAATAATAAAATAATATAAATATAAAACAATAAAAAATTATCACGACGTTTCGACTGCAACACAAGCAATCATCATCAATATATTATTTTATTAGTTCCCTTCTACGTGACTTTACCGAAAGAACCAAGAACACAAATGATAGCTCAACGAAGTGGCTTGTCACGTGGCTAAATACTCGCAGCGAACCAGCCCGACTCAAGCGAAGACTTGCGATTGCCTGCACATCGCCGGCACAAACCACAGATCTAAATATGATCCGACAAAAAAATAAGACGTAATTACTGTTCGTTCAAAGAGAAATGGAGGATGTTACAACAAAACCGGGCTTGACAAGAGTGGCGTGAATGGTGGTACAACTGTATAGGCGTCCCAAACTCTGGGACTCCGCCCAACATTGCAACATTTTGTTTTAATTGACTCGACAAGCGATGGGGGGGGGGGGCTCCTCCAGCCAACATGACGTGATGGAGTCTTGCGTTCCTCTCGAATGGCCTCGGAATAACAATCACACTTTGGATTTACAGTGCCCAGAAAAAGTTTGTGAACCCCTTAGGATTTTCACATTTCAAACCTAATATGCTATTAGATGTTAATCTAAGTCTTAATAATAGATACATTTAATCTGATTAAATAAACGACGCAAAAACATGACACTTTTCAAATGTATTTATCCTAAAATGATTTTACAATCAATAACCACGTGTGAAAAAAAGTGTGTGAACCAGGGGCGGTTTCTTCATTAGGGCGATTGGGCGACGCACCACCAATGTCATTCAACCACAGAGTCACGCTAGCCGTCACTGTCAGCCTCTGGATATAGTCCAATCAGCGTCATGTCACGTTCTGTGGAGTACCGCCTCTTTTTGGGCGATTTCACTACGGCTGAGAATCGCCCCGAGTGGCCCCATAGACTTACATTGAAAGATGTTTTTTTTCGAACGGGGGCGCTGCAATGCATTCTCTATGGCTACCGGGAGGGCAAGCCCTAACGTGCTTACGTCATCATACGTGCTAACGTCATCATACGTAAGCACGTTTCATCCAACAATATAATTTATCGCTACCTAGTGGAATCTTTAATAAAATAAACTTGAGTGGTTTGTTTTAATAGTGAGTATATAAACAAACAAGATGTATTGTAAGAGTCACTTTATTTTTCATTAATATTAAAGAAGTGAAGTTGCCTTTACATGCTTAAGCTGTTAATTTATTCATTGTATGGGTGGACCTTATCCTTATCAATCATCCAGACATTTGCCCCCCCTGTGAACCTTTAGATTCAGCAACTGGTGATAACCCCATTGAGCAGCAATAACTGCCACTAACCGTTTCCTGTAACCGTCGGTCAGCCTCTCGCATCGGATTTGAGGCATTTTGGCCCATTCATCCTTACAGAACTCCATCAACTCGGTTACATTTGAGGGTTGCCTTGTATGGACAACTCGCTTCGTCAGGTCCTGACTTTGACTAGGCCATTGTAAAACTAAAAATTTCTGCTTCTGCAGCCATTCGTTTGTACGTCTGCTTGTATGTTTAGGATAATTGTCTTGTTGCAAGACCAAATTTCAGTTCAGCTTCAGCTCACGGACAGATGGCCCGGCATTCTCCTCTAGAATCTTCTGATACAATGTAGAATTCATGTTTGTGTCAATGATGGCAAGCCATCCAGGTCCTGGAAGCAGCAAAGCAGCCCCAAACTACCACATTCCCACCACGATGCTTGACCGTTGGGATTAGGTTCTTCTGTTCGAAAGCAGAGTTTGGTTTTCGCCAAACATAACGTTCTACCTTTGACTCGTCTGCTCAGATAACATTGTTCCAGAAGTCTTGTGGATCATCTATGTACTCTTTGGCGAACGTCAGACAGGCAGAAATGTTATTTTTGGAGCAGTGGTTTTTGGTAGGACAACCACTCCTGGGTAAAGCGACTGTGGTCTTGAACTTTCTCAATTTGTAGACTCTGTCTGACAGACAGTAGATTGGTGGAGCCCCAAATCTTTAGAAACAGTTTTGTAACCCTTTCCGGACTGATGAGCATCAATAACAATTTTTTTGATGTCCTCGGAGCTTTCTTTTGATCGCTGCATGACTTCTTTCCACACACCTGTATGGTGAAGACCAAATTCACAACGTTTCTGATCTTTGTATTGGGTGGGGCCTCCCAAACTCACCCCGGAAAATGTACCTAATTATTTGAGCACTTGATTTTAATTAGTATCTTAAATGAGCTAATACAAACAGGGGTTCACTTACTTTTTCGCATACCCTGAACCTTAATTACTCATTGTTTGTATACTTCATACATCCTTTAGTTTCAAAATAAATGGAATTTGTTCATATAAACCCAATTGCATGTTTCAGAAAATACCGGTTTCGATTCAAGAAGGCTATCATGGTAAAACTATGGAATTTCCATAAACATCATTGGAGTTCACAAACTTTTTTCTCGGGACTGTATATAGCATCATGTTTCTATCGATGCAGGTGCCATTGTCAGCTGGTGTGCGAAAACCTGTCGCTTATTACAACAGATATTCTGACAAAAAATTCAACCTGAAAACTTGTGATTATAGAAATAACAATGCATTGACTATTATCTTTTTATTGTCCGGCTATGACCCAGACAGTCTGGGAATTGACATCCGTATTTGGGTAGCAGGAATTTATTTTTCTGAGATGTGGTGCCATTGTGCTGAACTTTATTGCACTACACTGCAGTTTTAATGGACATAGACTGACATAAATCTGTCCCATTTTGGTCTACAGTCGAATAGGTGGAACCCCTATACGATGCATGCTTCGAATTTCGTGCAGTAAATATAGTTTTTTTTATTGAGTGTGTGTTGTGAGCAATTGGTTCACGTGACCAATGCAGCTCTTAGAGGCCTCTACATTGAGAACAATAGTTTAAACAACACAACATTGATTCTTGAATCAATTCGAAAACCTGAATTACTACAGATCAGCAAACTTCCGGAGGTAGCAATTATTAAATCCTTCTTGGTTCTTTCGGTAAAGTCACGTAGAAGGGAAGTAATAAAATAATAAAAATAAAACATAATAAAATAATTAAAAATAAAACATAATACATAAGAATAATAAAATAATTATATTATTTTATTTTATTATGTTTTATTTTTATTATTTTATTACTTCCCTTCTACGTGACTTTACCGAAAGAACCAAGACAATGAATCCCTGCAGTCACGAAAGCTTTAAATCTAAATTATTAAATTAATAACAATAATGTACACATGCAAAACAATAATGAAGGAATGTAAATTTCCGTTCATATTACAAATAAAAGCCACCCCTGAGAACACAATTATCAATCCGATAGTGATAATTAAAAAAATATATCGTTTTTGACATCTCGTTTGTATTGTTTCTCACTTTCTATTAGCCTTAAGCTAAGGTTACGTATTATTCGCAAAATGTGGCTAGGCACCCCAGTTGGCAAACCTCTGCCAATATTTTTGAGAAGCAAAAGGTTTGCAAGGACGTGGAAAACAATCCCCCCAGTCTCGCTGTCTCAAGCGTTTTGCGATATGCGCGAGAGACACGGCCATATCGGGAACATGACCTAAGAGTAGATTTTCCTTCAATACTGAGAGAGGGGGAAAAAAAACATCACCCCATGCGCCCATCGCTAAACTCCCAGTCGCTTACGCAACTCGTCTTGCAAAGTGTGCAATAGCACTCGCACATTCTCAGAGAGTGACACGTTTTCTGTCCGTGTCGTTCACGTGCCAGTAACTGCCCTCGTGGGTGGGACATTTGCTGTTGCAACTCACCGCCGTCGCTCCCTTTAACACAAAAAAAACACTCCCTCCTTCAAAGCAGCGACGCGGACCCAAGTGAGTGGGGAGGCCCTTTTCAGAGCACCGTTGGGAAACGAGAGACTTTTGACTTTTAAACAACTTTTATTGCCGCCAGCAGCAAAAGCACTGGAGGCGATTTCAATATGAAATACAGTCACCAGCAAACAAATGAAAATAAAATAAACACGAAATAAAAGCCACGTGGTGGTGGTCATCGCGCACGCCACGGTGACGAGCGAGCGCTTCAGAAGGTGAACACCACGAGGGTGCCGTCCACGCTGGTACAGAGAGGGGCTTGTCCGGCTCCCCAGCGTTCGAAGAAGACGTGCACATCACCGGCATGTGTGTGGTACGTGGCGTGCTCCAGCCGGAGCCGCGCCATGTAAGCAGGCCTCTGAACACTGGAAGCACAGAGCAGCCGTCAGTGTCACGAGAGAGCACGGAGATAAACCACTGACCCACCTTGCAAACGAGATGGATTTTATCCCGATGGATTTTAATGCTGAAAATATTTATATCGACAGTAACAGAAAAAAAATTGCAGTCTGACTACTGTACTCTCACATTTATTTACGCAAAACAAAAAACAACCGCTGAGTCTCGAGACTTTTTTCAGGAGGTCATCACCGAAAATATTGTGCGGTTGCTTGGGCGGTTGCAGGACGGCGATTTTGCAAACGGGTTGCAAAACAAAATAGAGCCAGGCCGAGCCAGCACTCCAAACGATTGCGTGACGAATATAACATCCGCATGCTCGTGACATGCAGCTGCTCTCTCAGTCACCTCCGCGTTTGGCAACACAATTCAAAGGGACAAATCCAAATTTAAAAACACATTCCTGCGGAGGGAGCTGGTAGGAACGTTGGGTTGCTCGGTCAATGGCCAGGGTCAACGGCGGCACAAATATGCCCGACTGTGAGGGCGGGCACAAGCCGGCGTGAGTAGATTAAACGTTGAGTTTTATAAGGGCACCACGGGGTGACCAGCCCCTCCCCACCCTCCCCTCCCCACCCAGCCCCTCCCTCCCCACCCAGCCCCTCCCTGCACGACGGACACAATAATTCCCTGTGGGCTGGTGTAACCAGGAGGTTCCTACCAGTAAAATTCCATCAACTCCCAACCCTACCACCTCACTTTCGGGAGTCTCCCCCCCACCACCCCCCCCCACACCGGCCCACCACCCAAACCCCCCACACCCCCCACAACCCTCCACACCCATAGTAGATGCGGTGGTTAGTAGTAGTCGTAGTAGATGTGGTCGTCAGTAGTAGTGGTAGTATATGCGATTGTTAGTAGTAGTGGTGGTAGATGTGGTGGTTAGTAGTAGTGGTGGTGGATGTGGTGGTTAGTAGTAGTGGTGGTAGATGCGGTGGTTAGTAGTAGTCGTAGTAGATGCGTTCCAAAAAAAATGGCGCACGAAGTGAAACCGGACGAGGAGACAGCTGCTTGCCGAGTCGCGCACACAAAAAAAGCAAAGATCTCCCGTATAACCTGTAACAGACTGTAGGGGCAAGTGCTGTTGGCGAACACCTATGAAGGCCGGCTCGGTACACGAGGGGGGTGAGCGGCCAGAACCACGCCCGACCGCTGTTATGGCGATGTTTACACAGAGCACCAGGTACTCATTTGAATCTGAGTCGACCTAGGGGAGGCCCAGGGACCGGTTCAGATAATCGTCACCGGTATTGGCCGTGAGTGGGAATCGAACTCGAGTCGCGGCGCGCTAACTGCTATTCTACCGCACATAGCACCCACACACGCGCTATTGTCCGACCGCATATGAGATATGAGTTAATTCAAACCGCATATTGCGAAGCTTGAGGTCAAATAGGTTAGCCGCATACACGCGAAATCGCACAAACCGAACCCACATGCTCAAATAAAATTATCCAAAGCAGTCGTGTAATCTGGCCAAGTGTATGAAAAATATGTAACTACACTTATTTGGACCATCTTATTTGACAGACAACTATTACAGGTTATTGATAGACAACCAGTTTGTTGTTTTACCAGTTTTAGTTTTTACTTGGTTTCTTTTTTCACACTTTTGTTATGTATGCTAGGTGTTAGTTACAAACCGCACCTCTCCATAACAAAGGCTCAGTCCTTTGTTATGCAGTCTATTCTTAGTCTTAAGCCTCACCTTACCATATTAATACCATTATATATACGGGGTGGTATTTCTTGTGATCTCTCATTTACTTGATACAGCTGTCGTGGCTGTGTCGGTTTCACCTGAAGACGGAGGCTTGTGTTGCTTCCGAAACGTCGTGATTTTTTATTTTGTTTTATTTTATTTTCATTAATTAAAATTTTTTACCTACGTGACTTTACCGAAAAAACCTAAAAATATGCACGAAGCGGGTTGTGTATTTCACGCCTCGTTAAAAAATAAATATTCAATTTCCTGATATGCAAACATTTTCGCTGCGATGTTTGCGTGGGTGTATATTATAGATAATAACCATTTATAAAGGTCACGCCACTTTAACCTGTGCACCGATATGAGAAAACATGCAATCAATCAGTGACGTCAATTACACCTTGGCCCAGGGTGATGATGTATGCACAGAGGTGCGAGTAGTAAAACACAAATGAGGCAAGCTTCAATGGCAAACACAGCTGCTATGAGCGGTAACCACCACTGCCAGCCTGACAGAGGTAATCAAAGGTTACTAGTGCATCCGTCCAGTCTTCAACGTCAGCCCTCAAACCAAAACGGGTTCGAGACAGATCATAGCTATCATTGGCAGGTGACAGCTTATACCTGGGGGATCGTTGTCAGCCGTCACAGCCTCATCAGAGTTCGGGCAAAGAACATATTTGACCGAACGGCAAATCAGGTAAGGACATTGGTGTGCGCTTGTGTGTCAATATATAAGGTGGTGGTGGTGGCGCAGTTGTGCTGCGGTTTGTGCACAGAGATATAGGCCCGTAGTCGGATAGGTTCGATCGAGTGCCACGGCTCACATCAGTGGCGCGTGATATCTGAACCGATCCTTGCCCACTGCGGCCTTCGCCAATCCGCACTGGCCACCTCCGTTAAACATGGGCTGTTCAACCTTCATGCCAAATGTGGCGTGGGGAGGCTTTCATCCAGCAGTGGATTGACAAAGGTCCGTGCGGCGATACGTATTTGAGAGCGACATTTCAGGCTCATTTGGATGAGGGCAGGCTGATTATTGTAGAATTTTTCTTCAACCACCCTTTAATCATTTCATCTTTCGTGCGGTGGATAAAATACCGAGGAGGTACCACTGCCACTACGTATAGAAGCAAGTTAATTTGAGATCATTGTGTTTACTCTTACAGGAGAAAGTCTTAAGTTAGTTTATATTTTCTGGTTCTTTCGGTAAAGTCACATAGAAGGAAAATATTAAAATAATATTTTTATTTTTTAATATTTTATTCTTTTCCTTCTACGTGACTTTACCGAAAGAACCAAGAAGATGAATCCCTGCAGTCACGAAAGCTTTAAATCGAAATTTAGTTCATATTATTACCGATGCTGTTGCCTGCATCCAGAGGCTTGCTCACGGGAGTGGGATGGGGGTTGGTGGTTCACGCAGAGATGGAGCACGCGCGGGGTCACCCC
Organism: Lethenteron reissneri; assembly: GCF_015708825.2. Lineage (NCBI taxonomy): Eukaryota > Metazoa > Chordata > Hyperoartia > Petromyzontiformes > Petromyzontidae > Lethenteron > Lethenteron reissneri. The sequence continues at coordinate 9,294,285 of NC_083805.1, forward strand.
CCCTAACAGAACATCGAGACGCACATCAGACGCAGCACAGCAAGTAGGTTTAGGTCAGCCTGCTCTGTATTGTCGAGGTCGTTTGTCGCGGGGTTTCTTCGGCCTCTCCGGCTTCCTCCCGCACATGACACGAGACACGTTACAAGGAATGAGAATTGAGAGAACATTCCCACGAAAGCTTCTTGTAAACGTGCCCTCGAGACTCAAAGAAATTAAACAAATTAATGATTTTCACGTTATTGTTCTACAAGATTAACTTTGGTTGTCTCGAGTAACTGAACGATGAGAATCACTTTCAAATCACGGTATCGAAATGTTCATGTTGGCCACCCCTTTTTTACTGCGTCTTGATCCGGACACATTTGTGAACTTTGTAAAAAAAAAACATATCGTGTTGTACATATGTATTTATCACCAGGTTACTAAAAAAATAACTATAGAAAGGATGGTTCAATCGCGATTTGAAGCTTTCGTGACTGCAGGAATCCATACTCTTCACGTAGGTAGAAAAATAACCCCGTGCCACGGCAGATCTCTCGCCTACTTCAGCAGTTTTTTCTTGCTGTGGTTGTCGCACCTGATGACGATTGCTTGTGTTGCGATCGAAACGTCGTGATCTATTCTTTTTCTACCTACGTGACATTACCGAAAGAACCAAAAAGTATAGAAAGGATATTGACCGACATGGTTTGTCAAGGCCTTCATCCAGCGGTGCATTGAAAGAGGGGCTGAACATTAATATTTTATTACCGAAGGAGAAATCTCGATAAATGATGTCTCTTGGAAATCAAACCTCATATGAATATGCAAACTAGCTCAGCTGCCGACATACAGCCGTGCAGACAGGAAGGACATCTTGTACTGTGATATGGTTCTGGAGTTCAAAACAATGATGGAGAGACACACACGAAAAACATCAATCAATAGTATAATTACAACGATCATGATCAATATGTGAGCAATCGCAACCAAACATCTCTAGAAGGCTTTTTTGCGAGTTCTCTAGCTCAGGTCACCACCAACAACACAAACTTGCATTTTTTGGGGGGAAGGGAAAACGTGTGTTTATTTCTTGCAGATTATAACTGGAGTGTTCATCCTTGTATCAGTCATCCGTTTCCAACTATGAGTCGAAAAACAAACACCTCTCAATAAATCAATGAGTGGTGGTTCGATGTATGTATATGTGGTGAACTTATTTTGCACCATACGTAGTTGCGCCTTTTGGCGTCATCTGGTCCAACACCATGTGAGACTAGGCTCTAAGGAAAGCTGTCTCGGGTGTGGACCAATCAACTTCAAGGACAGTGCATACATTATCAGAGTTATGTTTTTTGTTTGCATTATGACTGCAGGTATTGTGGTCTATGCAAACATGACTCCTTGTAAAAAAAAAGGTGTCAGTTTTGTTGCCAGATAGAAGGGTAAAAAACCAATTATCACAACAAAGTTGTTATTGACAGTTGTCAAAATAGAAATGGTACTCAATGTGTTCAGGGCTTCGTCATCATCATCATCATCACCATTAATCACCTTCGTGACATTTCAAGCTTGACTTTCTCTATTCCGCTGCCGGTCGCTTGCTTTGCCAAATGACTGAACGAGTGCGTGGCTCCAACGGTGCCCCTGCGCAGCACGCTGAGCCCTGAAGATGCAGAAGCTGAGTGTGGTGGTGCAGGCCCTGGCCGTGGTTCTCATCGCCATCACGCTCGTCTGCGGCCTCTATTTCGCACTCACGGGTGACCGGCGCCATGGCCACGCCGTGGTTTCCGCAACCTCCCTGGGTCCCAGCAACCGATTCCTCAACGCGGTTGTGACCACGGACTCCGGGCTGTGCTCTGACATCGGAAGGTGCGAGTGCTCAGTCTGCGCGCTGCTCTCGACTGCACTCGATGATTTTCCAACTGCGCGGTTGGCGTCAAGTAAGGCGATCGATAGCGTTCCTTAACGAACGCTTGCAGTGTGATGTGTACCAACTTGTGTTAAGAATGGAGCCCCCCTGTCAAGTCTACCCCCACCCCCCTCCCCATTAAAATCTAAATATGTTCTTTGGTTCTTTCGGTAAAGTCACGTATAAAGATAAAATAATAAATTAAATGAAATACTAAATGAAATACTATACGTGACTTTACCGAAAGAACCAAAGAATAATTCCTGCAGTCACGAAAGCTCCAAATTAAATCTAAATATGTTGTTTAACTAGGTGAGACCACGATGAGTCCCATTTGCAAGAGCGACCTGGCCAGCTCACCAACGTGACAAAAAACAAGTCACACAAAGTACAGCAACGAAGAAAACTGAAATCAGGATAATAACAAAACACTTTCCCACGAGTGAAACATTGCACCGACAATATTCGGTGTTAAATGACGCATCTCACGTAGTGTAAGTCAGCTCAGGAAGATTATGTAGTGATACATCAGAGTTAATTAGCAATTAGCCCGGCACCTGAGCCCTTCCGGCCCATGAGCCCCGACACAGTGGCACCACCTGCACACTCGGTAGCTAAACTAATCTGTAAACTAAACTATTTTTTTATATTACCCGGTAAGGCCCACTGAGCTATGTAGCTCTTTTTCAGAAGCGACCTGGCCGAAAATGATAACTCAATGAAGCGGCTTATCACGTGGAAATTTATATCAGCCAAAATACGCATGTTTCTAAATGTGGAGGGAAAAAACAGGAGGAGCTGGAGAAAAATCCACGTGACCACGGGTAGAACACATTCCAAACACACATGCGTCAGGGTTGGGACCGAACCCACGACCATCATGTTTACCAGGCGAAGTAGTTAACGTCTCGCGGCACCCCACTCGTCATACAGAAGCAGCAGCAGCAATTGTTCGTTCGCCGATATTCTGTGGTGAGCAGGGACGTGCTCAAGGAGGGTGGCAGTGCAGTGGACGCGGCCATATCAGCCTTGCTGTGTGTGGGCCTCACCTGTGCCCACAGCACGGGTATAGGCGGCGGACTCTTCCTGACCATCTACAACGCCAGCACCGGTACTCGGCAGAGCTACGTCAGAAAGCCAAGCGAGTGGTTTTGCCAAATGCGAGTTGCAAGGCAGGATACCAGAGAGTGCACAACAGAGTAGCGTTTAGAGAAATTGGCAGGGCAAAGAGCGCGAGAGATGGGGATTGCACGCCAATGAACGTTCATCCATGGCGATGCTTACATAACTACTGTGGTCACGGGCTCAGTAGTGAGACGTTGCAAACGCAGTGCCAGATTGGCCTCGTAGCAAAAGTCGCGCTACGGGCCCCGCACATTCAAGGGCCCTGCGCAAAATGCTTTCAAGCTATCAATTCCGGTTCCGTGATTGTGCACTTGCTCTATTACTGTAGTACTATACTGCCTTCAACTTTCATGAACGACTGGGTGTTTAAGGTTAGCGATTTGTCGTATTATCTGGCTGTTTAGCAAATGAAAAAATACAATTACTTTACTATGCAAGCAAAAAAATTGTGGTTTAATATTTATGTTTTTTTTATATTTAGGGCCCCTTTATAACATATGCTACAGGCCCCGCACTAGCTTAATCTGGCACTGTGCAAGCGTATGTATTTTTAAGACTAAGATTAAATGTCTTCTTTGGGAGACCTGATACTGAGATATTTGCCAAAAACAATGCAAAATACGACAATAGTAAAAATGTCAATACATCTCCTCCATGTTGCGAACTAATGTATTTAAAGCAAGTGACACAAGATGTGTGAGTGCGTCTTGTGCTTCCATCAGGTAAAGTTGAAGCCATCAATGCCAGGGAGGTTGCTCCGCTGAACGCTACTCAAGACATGTTTGGAGGTGATGCCGGCTCGTCGCGCATCGGTAAATCTATGCAGAGATGTGAATTCTCACTGTTTGTTTCTTATAGATTGGAGTGCCAGGAACTGTTTTACAAGTGTGTGGTGGCACAAGCCTGTGATCGAGAACTTCGAAGGAAAGAGTTGGTGGATCAAGCAGATTTTTTAGCCTTCTTAAACTAGTAGTAGGTTTTTACCCTTTTAAACTGGTACAAAACTGACACCTTTATTCAAGGCATCATGTTTGCAATAACCACAACACAAGTAGTCAAAAAAGCAAACAAAAAGAAGCAACTCTGATAATGATAATAATATGCACTGTCCTTGAAGTTGATTGGTCCACACCCGAGACGGCTTTCTTTAGAGCCTAGTCCCCATTGGTGTTGGACCAGATGACACCAGAAGGCGTACAACTCAAACACAGTGCAATATCAGAGTCTTGAGAGCTCGGGGTAAGCATTTACACTATGAGATCTCTTTTACCAGTGGCAAAATATAGTAGTAGGTTTTTACCCTTTTAAACTGGTACAAAACTGACACCTTTATTCAAGGCATCATGTTTGCAATAACCACAACACAAGTAGTCAAAAAAGCAAACAAAAAGAAGCAACTCTGATAATGATAATAATATGCACTGTCCTTGAAGTTGAGATTTCATAGCCTTCTAAAACTAGTTGGAGATGGCAGCACAGGTAAATGGGTTTGTGTATCATGTCTCTGGACTTTCGAGTGTTAGCCCCGCACAAAAAATCTATTGATAGTTAACGAGAAATAATGTTGTGACTCACTGAATGTTTTAACGTGAAGGCCAGTTTTTATTATTATTATTCTCGTATTCTTTGGGTTTTTCGGTAAAGTCACGTAGATAGGTTCAAAGAAAATAACAAAAAACTACGACGTTTTGATCGCAACACAAGCGGTCGTCATCAGGAAAAGGGGGTTAGCTTCTAAAGGCAAACTGCTTATAAAGGTTTGAAATGGGTGTAACCCAAAAGTTGTTCTTTTCGGCTCTCCAATTTCACATTAACTGGATACATTTCTCACGCTTACACAGCCACCTTAAAACGCCAACCTAGAGGTTGCGGCTCTGCAATCTCCCATTAACATCCTAATCTCTCCCATTAACATGCTAATCTCTCACATTCACATAGCCACCTCAGCGCGTTCGCCGTGGAGGCCACTCACCGATCTTACATTAACATGCTAATTGTTACCTGGCAGCCCTTTAATTGGTGGAAAACTTACCACCGTCGCAGTTGTCGCCCACCACTTACATCAACATTCGCTGCCCCGCCCACCACTTACATTAACATCAGCTGCCCCGCCCATGCTGCTGACATTTAGGCTACGCCCATTTCAAACCTTTATAAACAGTTTGCCTTTAGAAGCCAACCCCCTTTTCCTGATGACGACCGCTTGTGTTGCAATCGAAATGTCGTAGTTTTTTGTTATTTCCTTTGAACCAATCTACGTGACTTCACCGAAAGACGCAAAGAATATGAATTCCTGCATTCACGAAAGCTTTGAGTCATTATTAATATCTTTTCATGCTCCAGTATCCTCCCACGCACAAAATACTCATGCAAAACATTCTGGCGTCGTTGCATGCGCATGTGCATACATGCGTTGCGTGGGTGCGTGCGTGCGTGCATGGGTGGGTGCTTGCGTGCAGGCGGGCTGGCTATAGCCGTGCCCGGTGAAATCCGGGGTTATGCCCTAGCCCACAGACGCCACGGCCGCCTGCCTTGGGCGCGCCTCTTCCAGCCCAGCATCGCGCTGGCGCGGAACGGCTTCCGAATGTCCGGCCCTCTCGCCAGCGCTGTCGTGGAGCACCGGCAAGCCATCGAAGCCAGCCCCTCCTTGTGGTAACACGATGATTACAGGATCCTGTTACAAAGTTGGGTTTAAGCTGTGGCCAGAATAGATGTCAATGGTGAACAGTAGACTCTGATGAATGAACCCAGAAACAGAAGCTGTGCGTGTGTAAAGAGGACGAGCGGTGTCAGGGTACCATGAAGCACGGTGCTGGGAGGATTTTAGTGACATTGGCGATCCAGGTCACTCTTGTAAATAAGACTGACCCAGTTTCTTGAACTCTCACTTGGTTTCCGCCAATGGTCGACCAACATCTGGATCAGGACCGAACATGGCCAATCCGGCCACCTGATGCGCAAATGGCGCATCAAAGATTCGGCGGCCTACGAGTGAGGCCCCGAATCCAAAACCATCCACCGCATCGTAAACACTCCACTGCTGCTACTGTCTTCACTGCTTTAAAGGAGGAATGGATGAGATCCATGCCGCTTTTGAAAAGTCAATTGAGTGGATAACAAACCTAAAATTACATCTTTAACCCGCTGCTCTTAATCCACACGAAAGAAGACGACTTGGGCTCAACAAAAGTGAACTTGAAACTTGACGAGGAGAAGGCTCAAGATGGACGTGGCAGAACCGCGCATCAGCCGGGTGAGCGACATCAAAGAATGGTGCAATAAGGAGCGGCAATACATTGGGGAAGATGGCATGCGCAGAAGAGAAACCGGAACGTGGAGGCTGCACTGATGCATTGAGGAAAAAAAAGAGGAAGGGAAGTTGCGCTCAAGAATAAATGAGCAGATCAAGGTCAAGTTTTTGCTCAACAAAATGGATGTTGGAGAGAGACAGCCTGCAACACACAGCAGAGTGAGAACTCAAGGGGTGGGCGAGAGTAGGTAGGTTGCAGTGCTTTTGGAAACTGAATTGCGTTGGGAAAAGCAGCACACCCTGTGCACGAAAACGATTCCGACGGGTGGAGATTTCCAGCTGTGACTTCGTGGATCAGAAACATGGATACTGATAGAGAAAATTAAACAACAATTTTATTTTTTACGAAGAAGCATGGGTCCTCCGGGTTTACCCTCCACATTTAGAATTAACATGCGTTTAGAGTATTTGGCTGCTATAAATTTCCACATGATGAGCCACTTCGTTGAGCTATCATTTGTGGCCAGGTCGCTTCTGAAAAAGAGCTATACAGCTCAGTGGGCGTTACCTGGTTAAAGAAAAAAAAATGTAGTTTAATCTTGCCGCTAGAGTCACCTATCATCCACTAGAGGTCACGGTGACCCTGCTGAAATGTCTGTATTTTAGAATTCTTGCATTTCATCCAGCCCCCTCCAACTATGGCCAAGCTGCTGAAACCACTTATAGGCGAAGCGAATCAACTGAGCTAAAGCAGATGTGCACAGTAGTTTTCAATGCTGTGGGAGCTCACCGAAATGGCCGCTGCTGGAGTTAAATATTGCAACGACATATTTTTTTAGAAGACTATGAGAATGTATAGAGGTGGCAAATTTGTGCGGGAAGCAAGTATAAAATTAACATGACTTCATCAGGAGGGTGCTTTAATAATAATAGTTAAATTTATAACGCGCGCAGATTTGCAGACGTAGTGGCCGCAACTCAGAGGCGCGGAGCCAAGCTCAGAGTCGCTCGAAAGCACGTGGTTGTAGAGGTGAGTTTTTAAGTGTCTCTTGAAGGAGGCGATTGAGGTGATGCTGCGAATGTGCAGAGGGATATCGTTCCAGACTGTTGGGGCTACCACCGAGAAGCGGCGCATAGACATGCCCCCTCTAGCCCCCCCACCACCTTACCCCCTGACGTTACAGAATGTACATTCACCAGCGCGTCCCATCTCTCAGTGCATCACCCCCCCCGGGAATTGATCAAATAAGTGCCACTTTGTGGGTGAGTCAACAGTGGCTTTCCTTTGGAAGGACTCATACATCTCTGGGGAATGTGGAATTTTCATCACTTGTGCAGGTCTGTAAACAGGAGCGGACATCAGTTTACAATGCGCAAGTGTTGTCATCACATCTACGCCTCTATATAAGGAACGAAACAAGTGGACTTCTCCACAAATGTGGCTGTCACCTGATGAAGCTAGTTGTAATTACTGGCGAAAGGTCGTACTCAGATTGTAAATGTTGTGGCTTGGCTCTCCAACACACCGGTGTGCTGTACTAGTATACTACACTATACACTACTATACACTACACTATACACTACTATACACTACACTATACACTACACTATAAACTACACTATACACTACACTATACACTACACTACACACTACACTATACACTACACTATACACTACTATACACGACACTATACACTACTATACACTACACTATACACTACACTATAAACTACACACTAGTGCTGTACCAGTGACGAATTGGCCACGTTCTGTTTACGTGACAACCCTTACTAGTTGGCTGTGTCGGGTGGTGGTGGGTTTTAACGACACATTTATATATTTACGCGATCTAACCCAAAAAAAAACTATATTGTGGAGGACCCTACATGCCCATTTGAGTAAGAAGTCACTTTTACTTTTGACACATTCGAAAACCACTGGAGCTATGCACTTTGAAATCTTTATTGAATTTTTTACTTCTTTAGAACTGCTTTTTGTGTTGTTTGTTGTCCTTCCCCTGCAACTCTCATTAGCGCGGTTGGCTACATACGATGCGAAATAAGTTCAACATACATACATACATCTCAAACCCAGTGCACAGCCACAACCCGGCGGTGTTTGACGTAAGATGAAAAAAAGGCCAGAGATAATGCTGCGGGTTTTCAATATGAACGCACCAGCGGTCTGTAATTATCTGCAAAGTGCATTGTGTTGCACCATTGCACTCGGCGTCAAACGTAATCCTTTTTTAATAAGCCCGCTCTTTCATCTCCGGCTTAATGTGGCACCTAGGAAGAATCCCGCTTTGAGTTCATTCCACGTTCTTGCAGTGCATTTATTTGCGTCGTCGTTCTGACCCACAGCGATGTGTTCTGTGACGACCACGGGGAAATCCTGCAAGTCAACAGCACGGTGAGAGACGAGAGGCTGGCGGAGACGCTGCAGGTGATTGCGGCAGAGGGACCGGACGCCTTTTACGACGGATCACTTTCCGAAAGCATTGTCGATGACATCCGAGCGGCAGGTGACCGCGCACACCAAGTATCGTGTACACTTGAAAAAATATACGCGGTATTAGCTTATCTCCCTCCCCCCCCCCCCCATATTATATTCTACTTGTGCTATTGGTGTCATGTCATAAGGGGCCGTCCATAAATGATGTCACGCGATTTTGGATGATTTTTGACCCCCCCCCCCCCTCGTTACACGGCGTCACAAAAAGTCAGACCCCCCTCTCAAATATGACGTCACAAAACTCTGCCCCCTCCCCCCAAAACCATATTTTCATTTTGAAAATAAAACTTGCTTCAAATCGCTTTAAACTATTGTCATTGTAGTGCGTGTTTAATGTGGCGCTACACTCTGGTGTTGTAGGAGAAAACATTTATTAAAAAGTCTATTTAATTAAGTAGAACGTGTTGTCTACATTTATTTAAAGTTGCGCAATTTGATGTGACGTCACATTTCTCACCCCCCCCCCCCCGCCTCGTCACACATCGTCACAAATGTCTGACCCCCCCCCCCCCCACTAAGTGCGTGACGTCATTTATGGACGGCCCCTAAGAGGCAGGGTCCATTGGGAATGCTCGCAGGAAGGAGTGACTGTACAACTATTTTTAAGATCCCTTCAAGTGGCCTCTTCCCTCGGGATGCTGCACTTTCTCAGACCTCGCTACAGAGAAATGTCATCACATTACTGATTTCTATATGTACAATTCTTACAGATGGTATTTGGCCAAAGGAATAGAACATTATAATTTAATTTAAACATATGTTTAGTCGCCTGTATGTTTGGAGTTTGCATGTTCTCGCCATGGTACGGGTTTCCCCGACAGAGTTAGACAAATACATTGAAAGTACTTGGCTGCTATACATTTTGACGTGATCAGCCACTTTGTTCAGCTATCATTTGTGGCCACATTGCTTCTGAAAAAGAGCCTTATAGCTCAGTGGGCCTTACCTGGTAAAATAAAAAATAGTTTATAGTGTATAACACTATTTACCAGCTTGCATGCAAACACAGTCTATACAGTTTCTCCCATAATAATAATACCGTATTAGCGATAATAATTGACAGAGTTTTATCAAAATCCACTTCTGGACAAAGGTCACCAAATGCCGTCTCGGTCATAGGGGCTGTATGACCATGCTTCACCACGCTGGTCAGCGTGGGTTGGTGAAGATGCTCACCGCAGCCGGGAATCAAACTCAGTTGGCCTGGTTCACAGGGCAGCGCGTTAACCATTGTGCCCACCGCTCCACTCCACAATAAAACACCGCAGAAATACGTCTAAGAACATCTGGAGTTTGCATGCCGTACATATTATTCTCGAATGGATGATGAAGCTACCACATGCTCCTGCGGTTAAATCCCGTGAGCCAAACTGGCACGAGGAATAACTTTTTTTTCTTTGGATGAATGTTCCCATTAAAATTTTAAAAAATTGGGAATTATAATGCAAAACTGTGTGGCTGCCAGACCCCACCACAATTGTCAACACGTTGGTCACCTTCAGGCAGCGTCGGATTAACGCGCGGCAAGATTACGGGGGGGCACCCCGAGGCCTCAGATTTTGAGGGGCCCCTCAAAATGTGTTAATATATATACTCGTGTGCGTGTGTGTGTATCGTGGGGAGCGGTGGTGTAGCGGTTAGCGCGCTGCGCTACGAAGCTGGTGACCCGGGTTCGATTCCCGCTCACGGGCAACACCGGTGACGATTATCTGAACTGGTCGGCTCAGCCTCAAATGAGTATGCAGGGCGGTGTGTAAACATCGCCACTAGGGAGACAAAGGCGGCCGGGCGTGGTGTTGGCCACCCACCCCCTCATGTGCTGTGCTGGCCTTTATATGTGCTCGCTAACAGCAGTTACCCCTACAGTCTGTTAAGCTTATACGGGGGATCTTTGTCTTTTTTTATAATGGTTCAAATGCATTATTTTTGCACATTGTTCGATCCTATGGGTAGTATGTTAATTAAATCCAGGACATAACCGTACGTATTGCCACCATTTGTGTCCTCATATTTAACATAGTTTTGTCTCATTTGAACGTTTGATTCAGTTTTATGATCACCGTGTATACTGTTCGACGTTTAAAAACTACAACTGAAATAACCAATGCGAAAAACAATCAATTGCCTGACATTGGGCATCGGTCGCGTTAAAACGGCAAAGGGAAGTTTTTTTTTACGAAAGCTTTAAATCGTGGTTTAGCCATGTTTGTTTGTTGTAGTACAGAGTTAGACTGATGGCCTTAATCTAAGTTGTCTTGTGGTTGTTGTTATTGTTGTTTGACTTGCATCCCACTGGGATTTTTGCACACAGCGTTGGTGTACGGTGTTTTTTCTGCAATATTTTGCTGTCTTTTCTTGGATTTTCTGTTTGCACTTAGACACATATTCACTTTAAGAAGTTTTTTGTTGATGTTTTTGTTTTTTGTTTGTTGCGGTTGCACCCGATTCAAGAGCCGAACGGCTCACAGGGCTATACCTAATCAATGAACTTGAACTTGAACGAAAAGGGACCTCCAGAACGATAGCAAAAACTTGACCTGGCGGCCTCGCTTGCAGGTGGCATTATCGCGCTGGAGGACCTGCGGGCCTACGAGCCGGAGCTGGTGGAGGTGCCCTTGCTGGTGGAGCTGGGACGCTACCGGGTGTACACGCCGCCACCGCCAGCCAGCGGAGCTGTGCTCAGCCTCATCCTCAACATCCTCGAAGGTGATTTTTATTTTACTTTAATTTTACTTTTATTAATTTTAATTTTTTACCTACGTGACTTTACCGAAAAAACCTAAGAATATGAATCCTCGAAGGTGCCTCATTTAGAAACTTTGCTCCAATCGCGCTATTGGAGTCGCGTCGTTGTATGTGTAGAGGAGTAATGCGAGTCACCGTGACGGGGCGAACAGAAGGAGGTGCGAAGCGGGTTGACAGTCAAGGATGACGTCATGTCACCGGTGGTGTAAGAGGGGTACCTTCGGGAACAAAGGCGGGTCCGAGCTCGGGGGAGGAGCCGCCTAAGGGGTATTTAAGGGGGACCCCGTGACGAAGGCGTGGTCGTTGTGGGGAGCCAGGGCAAGGATCGGCTGCAAGGTGTCTCTTCCTCTTTGTCGCGGAGCAGTGTTGGCTGAACCCCCGCTCCGGGCAGACGAGTGGGAGAGCCAAGGGGATGGCCGAGGGTAGGGTCCCAAGTCTTCAGTAAGGGTTGGCTAGGAGAGGGTTTCTCTCTCCTCGTCGCGGAAACGGTGTTGGCTGAACCCCCGCTCCGGGCAGACGAGTGAGAGAGCCCCAAAGGATAGCCGAGGGCAGGACCCAGATAGCATTCAGTGTCCGGGGTAAAGGACCGAGATAGAGAGTACCTACCCCTCGTGTGAGTATAGAGTGCTGAGTGTAACAGTGGTTTTTAAACGGTAACAGCCCTTATAGTATTCCTCGTCTCCACGTGGTTCTACTGCACAACACGTGTGGTTGTGTGCGTGTATGTTAGGCTTCTTCTGTACCGTACGTAGCCAGCCGTGCACGTCGGAGGTGTGGGGAAAGGACAACAAACTAAACTCTAAAGGCTGTTCTTAAAAAATGAGTTTTCAATCTAGACGATGATTTAAGAGTGCATAGCTCCCAGTGACTTCCGAATATCTGGAGGAAAGAGCGTTCCAGACGGCCGTGGAAGCGCATCTGAAAGCGCATCATGCAAGAGTCGATTCAGAAGTTTTGCAGAGCAGTGCATCACCCTGTTGTGTGTCAGAGAATGGTCTGCGGATGAGGTTATCACAGAACTACTTCTAATATTCCTTCAAGTAATCTCTTATCCACACTTTCACCACGCTGGTCGGTGTGGGCTGTTGAAGCAGGATAGTGGCAGGGAGGTGGCAGGTTGGTGGCCTGGCCCTGGAACGGTTCAATGTGGATCCACCACTGCCCCGTCGTGGCAGATCCAAAAGGGGGGCAATGGGGACGATGCCCTCCGCCCCCCGCCCCCCCCCCCCCCCCACCACCCGTGAGACCCCAAAAATGACCTGAGAAAATAATGTGTATCCACTGTCAATGTAGGTCACTGGTAAAGCCTTTCAATTTTGGGACCAACCCACCTAGGGAGGTGTCCAGATCCACCTCTGCCTCTCCACCGCACACGACAACCACGGCCGCTGAAAGCGGGCGAGCCTTGCCGTCGCTGTCTTGCAGGCTTCCACTTCTCCGCCGACAGTGTGTCCACGGCGAAAGAGAAAGCACTGACCTACCACCGCATCGTCGAGGCCTTCAAGTTCGCGTTCGCAAAGCGGAGCGAGCTGGCCGACCCTCGCTTCGCCGACGTCCGGGACGTGAGTGGCACGGGCCGCGTGGTCGCGAGCCAGCGCGGCGGAACGAGCCGAAGCCAGGTCAACTCTACGCGGGTTTGCAATGGGCGGTTATTGGTTTGTGCCGCGTGTTATCTGTCGCGACGTCCAACGTTGTGCTCCGCGTGCTCCGAGCTTCTTCGCAAACCGAATTGAAATGATGTCACCTCCTGGAGAAGCTCCATGGGGACGTGGAGGGAAACGTCGGGGGATCACGCCCCGGCAGTACGTGCCGGGCGGAGACCTGTACCCGCACAGCTACAAAACCCACAGCAGCGATATTCTCCAACACAGGTGTCATGCCATCAGTCTCGTCCTAAGCAGCCGTCGCCTGTCTATGTCATGGCTTAAGCGGTAGCCAAACCGAGGTTGTAACGCTTAATGGTGACGTATTTTAATCATCCAATTGGACCGCTTGTACAGCGGTGCATCACGCCATGTCAGAAAGCGGTCCTCATGACAATAATAATAATACACAATTTATAACGCATGGAGACATTACATAACTAGTTCTAAAATCCATGAAACCTACACGACGGATTGCTGCACTGTTGAGATGTTTAACTGCTTTGATGTTCCCTTCCTATGTGCCAATATTGGCCGACTCTCAAATTTCCAGGCCCAAACCGAGATCGGCCTTCGCCGAGCTCACATTTACAAGCAAATTTCTCTCTTCTACTCGCTCTCTCCTGCTCGCTCCCACATTAACATTAGCTGCCCCGCCCATCTCTAAACCTTTATAAACAGCCTGCCTCAGCGGATTCCCCCTCTTTTTCACCTGAAGACGGTTGCTTGTGTTGCGATCGAAACGTCGTGATCTATTAATTTTTCTACCTACGTGACTTTACCAAAAGAACCAAAGAGCATGTTGAGATGTTCATCGTATGTCAGTCAAACCGATACGTTTCTCGGAGCTGCAACTTTACCACATTAACCGAAACCTGAAATTCTACACCATATAATGTTGTTTGCATTCTTCCAGCTCTACAAAGCGATGACTCCTGTTGACCTCATTAACCCGGCGCTTGCGGTTCCACCCCCGGCGAAGCACGCCGCCGGTAACGAGTCGTGGTGGACGCACCGTCGGCGGTTTCTCCCGACAGCTGGTGCGGAACCTGACGTCGGAGGATTATGCCCAGGCGCTCCGTTGGAAGATCAGCGGGGACTCGACGCACCCGGCCCGGTTCTACGAGTCGATGTTCTCGCACGCGGAGGATGCGGGAGCCTCTCACGTGTCCGTGGTGGCCGGGGACGGCGGCGCCGTCAGCGCCACCTCCAGCATCAACCTGAGGTGCCGGCAGGCGGAGTGGCCAGCCTCGCTGCTTTGGAATGGATAAGGATCTCGCCGCGGAATTCATCTTGCGGGATTGCTTTTGTCTTGATTAAGCTCAACTCAATCAATATTTATTTTAAAAATTTACTAGGAAAAATCCCGCTGAGCCTATGAGCTCTTTTTCCGAGGTGACTTGGCCACCGCGCATAACAGCTCGTCGAATTGGCTCATATCCTCACCACTGTAAATGTGGGAATTTATAGTTGTAGCCAAATAGTCTCAAAGCATGTTTGTAAATGTGGAGGTGTGAAAACCAGAGGACCCAGAGAAAATTCCATGCGACCACCATGGGGAGAGATCACGCCAACTCAAAATATACAACAGGCATACGCAGTGTTGGGATCACACCCGCAACCCCTGCATATCAGGCGAGGGAGAGATAACATCTCCTTGCTACCGCGGTGCCTGATTGTGCTGTCGGTGTCATGTCATGCAATGAATAATATTGTTGTCACGCCATGTGGTAGAGAAGAGCCTGCAGAAGCGGATATCGTAGATCTGCCTCAGAGATCCCTTGAAGTAACTTCTGGTACACAGCTTAGGGCAAAACTCTTTCCCATCCATCTTGCTAACAACAAAATTGCTCATAACATGGAATTCAGCCAAATCAAGTGCAGAACTGAATTAATTGTGATGGGTTTTTTTGTGCAGTTACCGCTGACCGGCTGCAAACATCAACTTGCCACACTGAAAAACCCGGTTTAATTATGGGTGACTGAAACCCAGATTGGTACCCTCTAAATGCAGGGGGGTTTTATTCCTCTGACCCTTTAGCCACCTGGCCATTCTTTCTTTTTCTTTTTTTACCTTCTTATTGCTCTCGCGTCTTCAAGATCTGCCATCAATTTTCCCCCTGCCTACGTTTGTCCTTTCATCTCGCTCTCACCTCCTGCACACACGCTCTGTTCCAGCAACAAAGGGCTTTTTATTTCTTAAGAAGCGGTGGCATTTAGACACTGTATAAACCCACAGTGCGTAACGTATTCTTGTACTTTGGCAGTTTTGGTTCGTTGGTTCGCTCCAGGACAACCGGGATCATTTTCAACAACGCGATGGACAGTTTCTCATCCCCGTTTACCATCAACACCTCGGGGGTACCGCCATCGCCAGCCAACTACATCCAACCAGGTGGGAGCAAGGGATAGAATCCACTCCATGGAAGCTGCTGTCAACTCCTCTTGACCTTTTGAATTCGTGCAGTAATCTGCGTCGTTCGATTGCTCCCTCGCACGCACAGGGGGTTAAACTCTTACTGGAAATGTTGCTACCGCACACGTACTCGAATTGTAAATGTTGTGGGTTCACTCTCCAACACACCGGTGTGCTGAACTGCTAACAAATTGGCATGTTTTGTTTACGCGACAAATCTTACTAATTGGCTGTGTCGGGTGGTGGCGGGTTTAACGACACATTTATATTTACCTGATCTAACCCAACAAAAACTTTATTATGGATCAATGAGTTTTATTACCCTCTCAAGATGAAAGTTCTATTCCATGGGTGGTGAACTACTGAGGGCCGAATAGGACTTCCTAATATCGACACACACACACACTCATGCCAACGTCACTTCTGTCACTGCAAGAGGCCGTGGCATTGACATAGCGTTGTCAGGTTGAAAAATTCTCACCCCCTCCAGTACCCGATTAGTGTGGCTAGGATGCATGTAGGCCAGATTGAAGTGGAAGGCCTCATGTGACCACGGCATATGCCCTCTACCTACATCAGCGTAACGAGCGTGTGTGTGTGCGTGTGCATGGAGATACAGTGAAGCGGCATTTCTTGCCCAACTGTCAATGCTCCCACCCCTTTCACCCAGGGAAACGTCCACTGTCCTCCATGTGCCCAGCGGTGGTTATGGACGAGGAGGCGCAGGTGAAGATGGTGGTGGGTGCAGCCGGTGGGATCCGCATCGTCACGAGCGCCGCCCTGGTACGCGGTAGCGCGCTCGGTTTCATTCGATACCCGCCGATTCCACCTTCAGACCTCAACATCCACCCGTTCAGAGCGAAATTCTGCCCAGCAACTACACTACACTGGCACAATACCTCACCTCAAGTGAACCCGTTACATACAACGTATAATTATGAATTATGAAAACATGTATAAATCTTCTTGGTTCTTTTGGTAAAGTCACGTAGAAGGGAAATAATAAAATAATAAAAATAATAAAATAATACAAATTAAACATAATAAAATAATTCTCATTATTATGTTTTATTTTTATTATTTTATTATTTCCCTTCTACGTGACTTTACCGAAAGAACCAAGAAGATGAATCCCTGCAGTCACGAAAGCTTAAAATCGAAATTTAACATGTATAAATTCATCGTTTCGTCGCTCGCCACTGATGTTAGCCGTGGTCGGGAATCGAGCTCAGCTCGCCAGGCATAAGAACCACAGCACCATCGCTACGCCTCTCATTTTAAAAGTGTTTTATTGCTCAGTGCTTGAGGGATCATGGTGCTTATTTTGAAAGTACAGTTTCTTGTTACTTTTATACCGAGGCAGCTGTGTTTTATATTGAGAAGAACACAGTACGTTTGTCTTCATGCTGTATAACGACGCATTGATTCATTGGCTAGGGATTCCTACGCTCAGGAAATGTGCACTCAATTGTGCGTGCATCACTCAATTATTTACAAAGTCTGCAAGGTGTATGCGAATGATACGCTGATGTTACATTGAGTCTAACGGACTGAGCAAAGCCGAACACCCACCATAGACAAACATCCATCTCGCTGCTCACCATCGACGAAATCACCCGCAATGCACCCCACTTTGTCAGACTCGGAAGCTGAGCAGGGTTGCGCCTAGAAAGTGCGTGAACGGGCGACCACTCTGCATAACAGGTGTTATAGGCTGCTGCAGGGCTATGCTGGGCAGAGGTCAGCTCAGGAAAAAAACGCTTGTTGTACTGCCTTTCTATGATCCCAGATTGTTGCTCCCTGCCTTTATCTACAGGCAATGACCAGCGTGGTAAAGTATGATCAAATAACCCCACCCACCCCACCAGCACCTCGTACGGTGCGAGGAGGTCATCATCCATCAGTGGATTGACAAAGGGCTACACATTTGCGAATTGGATCTTGTAAGGCCCTAACCCGGAGGAGAGAGCAGCTATCTCTTAGCGTATGCACCCAGGCGTAGCAAGGGATTTCTCAAAAACACCTGGTTACCAACGTCAATGCGAAGGTTCAAGCTCATTAAAGTAACTCGGACCGCCGAAAAATGCACAAAAGAAATCTCTCCACATGAGTACAACACGCTTTTCGAGGCCAGCGTGTTTCACGGCGGCATTTATTCCGACAGACCAGACGCATAGCCGTTAAACCCAGTGCTCCACCGTTGGCAGATGTTACACCTATCCGATAAAGAATGCTTTTTATCCCCGTAGCCCCTATCCACTCTGGCACTTTGTCCCACAATAAAACTGGCAGCCCAGGTGGGTCACTCTACTACCTTGATGCAGTAAATTTAGCTGTGACGGTCCCACCTGATGACGGGGACTTGTGTTGCCTCCGAAACGTCGTGATTTATTATTTTATTTTATTTCCATTATTACTTTTATTAACTTTATAAAAAAATTTACCTACGTGACTTTACCGAAAAAACCTAACAGTAACACTCTACTATCTGCTCCACTACATTTTCCGCACCTCCGATCAGCACAATTGGCCGCGTACGTTTGCGAAAAAGAAAGTTCAACATACATGCACCCGAGTGTGGCGAAGCAGAAAGGACATTGTTAAAAAAAACAAGCTAAAGCATTCCGCCCTCAGGGTGTTACCCATGCGCAAAATGACCGACGCATGGCGCTACCGACAGACAAACCCGTCGTTCGCGCTTGGTCAGTGGAAGCATCTCACGCACAAAGAAGCAATAACGGGCAAGAGAGCGACTGCACTTGCTCGGTTAGTGATGCTAACTCTGAGGGTGACTGGGGATACATCATGTGCAAAAGAATAACTCACAGTACTCTACTGGAAGAGGAGAGAATTACTGTAAAAGTATTCTCTTGAAGTGGTGTATTATTGCGCAACTGACCAAAAAAACGGGTCTTGTGAAATACCGGAAAGACTTACAGCCGCCACAAAAAAAGGACATTCCTGAGAAGAATAACACACCATCGTCGATGTTGCGCTGCTTAGCACACTGGACTCCCATCGCAGAGGTCGCCAATTCGATTCGATGTCCACGGTGCTGCAGTTGAAACGACGGTGCCGATTCATTAAATCCTGCCGCCAGTGTCCACTTCATCTTCTTGGTTCTTTCGGTAAAGTCACGTAGAATGGAAATAATAAAATAATTAAAATAAAACATAATAAAATAATTCTCACGACGTTTCGGCCACAACGCAAGCAGCCGTCCTCAGGTGGAGAGCAGGTCTGTCGAGAAGACAGAGTCTGAATGACCTCAGGTGGAGAGCAGGTCTGTCATGCGCGAGAAGACAGACCTGTTCTCCACCTGAGGACGGCTGCTTGCGTTGTGGCCGAAACGTCGTGAGAATTATTTTATTATGTTTATTTTTATTATTTTATTATTTCCACTCTACGTGACTTTACCGAAAGAACCAAGAAGATGAATCCCTGCAGTCACGAAAGCTTTAAATCGAAAGTGTCCTCTTCGTTGAGCTATCATTTGTGGCCAATGTCACTTCTGAAAAACAAGTTAATACCTCTGTGGGCTTTGCCTGGTAGGATGGGGGTGGTTTAGTTTTATTTCTGTGTGTTTGGGTGACTTGTTTGCCCTTCCTGTACTTTGCACTACTGTCGTGTGTTTGTATTGTTTGATGTTTCTTCTTGGTTCTTTCAGTAAAGGCACGTAGAATGGAAATAATAATAATAAAAATAAAACATAATAAAATCATTCTCTCGACGTTTCGGCCACAACGCAAGCAGCCGTCCCTTCCAACCCAGCTTAAATATACGCTCCAAGCCTGGTGGTGTTTCATTCAGACGCTGTTTTTCCGACAGACCTGTATTTCGCCTGAGGACGGCTGCTTGCGTTGTGGCCGAAACGTCGTGAGAATTATTTTATTATGTTTTATTTTTATTATTTTATTATTTCCATTCTACGTGACTTTACCGAAAGAACCAAGAAGATAAATCCCTGCAGTCACGAAAGCTTTAAATCGAAATTTGTTTGATGTTGTAACGTTCTAACCCGCCCCTACTGGACATCTGTGCAAAAGAGCTTTATAGCTCATCGTATTCCTCCAGACAAAATACAAACTCTGATATCCTGATTCTGTATACATGGGTACACCACAGTGCAGGTCGCGTGAGGTGGGGTAGAATGTGGGAACTCCCACTTCTTTCAAACACGTCTGGCCAGCATGGACAAATAGGATAAATAACTCTTCCTTGAACTTCCGCGGACCACTCAGTCGACGCAACCATTTCCGAGGACCAACCCAGCGCCTCACCCCTGGTGACAAAACGCATTCACTGCTCTCTCTAAATACCGCTAATACAACGTTATTCATATATTCTAGATTTGAAGCTTTCGTGACTGCAAGGATTCATACTCTTAGTTTTTTCGGTAAAGTCACGTAGGTAAAAAAATGAAATTAAAATTAATAAAAAATAAAATAATAAAAAGTAAAAAAATAAAAATCACGACGTTTCGGAGGCAACACATGTCTCCGTCATCAGGAGGGACCGTCACAGCCAGATTTGCTGCATCAAGTGAGGCAGGGATTCCAAGATGCAAGTTCTTAAATACAAGTTAAGGGGGAGGAGAGGGGGGGGAGCTTATCAGAATGTGGTAGCCAATGAATGGAACGTATTGGGAGGGGGGCGGGGCTAAAAGAGAGCACGAGGTGCACGTAGACGTCGACGTGGACGTGTTTGTGCGCAAGTCCCTGTTGGTGCACATGATCACGTATTGGAAGGGGGGAGGGGGGTTATTCATATAACCGGGACATTCAAAAAACTATTTACGAAGCTGTAAGTTTATTTTTTAGGGGTGGCATTTAGATCTTAGGATTATGGTAGTTGAATCCGGGTAGTTTACCTAACTTTTTTGGTATTAAATGTCAGAAGATAAATATTAATTCACGCCCGAAACAAAAGGTATAAACGTTGTCATTAATTCCGGATCGACCTGCGTTTACATCAAAGCCCCGTGGCCCACCTGGGGAACCGTCACGGACCACCTGATGCTCCTGGGACCACACTTTGAGAGCCACTGCTGTAGTTGAAGCCCTTCTTCTTCTCCAGTGGTGTGAACAAGTAATTGGATAGCTGCACCTTTAACTTTGACCTGAGATAATCAGGACAGGTGGCAACATCCTGCGCTCCCACCCAGCCCGGCAGTGCCACCACGCACGCAATGCAGGTGTAGGGGTGTTAAAGAGAGGGCCCGTTATGCATGGCAGCCTATGGAAAACAAACACAGTGGGCGGGGCTACGTAAGTGCACGAGCAAGTGCCCTCTACGACGTCCGAGCCAGACACCCTGGGGGGGGCTGGTTCGAACGTTATGATCCCCCGGGGCCCCACCCCTCAGGGAGGGGTTGGGTATAAAAGGGGATGTTCAAAGGGCTCAAGGCAGTTATGTTTAAGCTAAGGGAAGAAGATTGAAGACGTCTTAGATAGAGCCCTGGACTCCCCTGGTTCGATGTCCTTTTCAGGGCCGGACAGGATTGAGCCAGCGGCGTGGTCCCGAAAGCCAGAGCCGGTGCTCTTGTAAGAGCTGGTCTGGAACTCCGGGTACCGGGCCCGACTTACCAGTGTCGGGCCAGTTAGCCTCCCCTAGCCCATTAGTGGAGGATTCGGGGCTAGGACAGAGTTAGCTAGGGGTGTATCCCGAGTTATACGGGTGAGGGGGCCGATACCCCCTCGAGTGTGTATATGCCCACTGTCATATTGTGAATAAACATACGTGTGCATCAACCTCGGCGTCAAGCGTCCTCACCGGTACTTCAACTGGTGTCAGAAGTAATTCGAACATGGACACGCGGAAAACAGCGCGGGCCAAAGTACCGCAGGAGGAAGACACTGCCGAGATCGTCGAGCCCGAGACGGCTCCACAAGACAAGGTGCAGCCGGGGCCTGACGCCTCCTTACCGGGGCATCGAAATGAAGAGGGGCCGCAGCCAGACGCGTTACGGCTGGCTCACGGGAGGCTGGCGGAGCTGCTGTATGCCGCTGCCGCCACGCTGGAGACCATCACGCGACTAGGGGCCGTTGATCCAACACGGGGCGAGGCGAGCCAACGACCAGGGCGCCTTTCCGCCATTTCGGAGCAGTCCGAATTTGAAATTCCCGCCATCGACGCTACAGCTGTTCGAGGCGTGGCCAGCCTAGACATCCGCTCCGACATCGCCGTCGCTGAAGCTGCAACGTCATCACAACCACGACAGGCGATCCCATCGGCCGCTCGCACCGACGCACAGCCGAGTGGTGGTGACATCAGCCTGCGGGAGTCTACAACGACCGCTGCGCTTCATCAGAGACTGCCCCCGCTGAAGGAGTTCATCGGCGCGGAGGGGGACTGGGCCGGTTATCGCCGACGTTTCCTCGCCCATCAGGAGATGGCGAAATGGTCCGATGAGGAGGCTCTCTGCGCGCTGCCGGCGCTCCTCGACGGCGACGCGCTTGCCGCCCTCACATCGGCGCCGAGAGAGAAGCGGTCTACGTTACCGATGGCACTACAGCTGCTGGGCGGGGTCTATGGACCATCGGCTGAATGCCGACAGCAATTTTACGACCGCAAGCGGAGTGAGAAGGAGTCGCCCCTAGCATATCGGACGAGCCTCCTGGCGATGGCTAAGTCGGCCTTCCCTCGTATGGACGACGACGGCATCGACGCTATGGTCACGGAGAAAATCCTCCTCCTGGCAGACGACCTTGACATCGCTGTGGTCGCGCAGGAGGACGCGGAGATGACATCGCTCCAGGCGGCAAGGCTCCTCCACGCCAACCTCCTGTCGCTCCGGCGGAAAGCCAGCAGGGCATCGGCGGGGCGTGCGGTGGCTGCAGCCACCCTTCCGACGGAGGAACTCTACGCCGTCGACCACCGACGGCAACAGGCGACGGGAGCACGGTCGGGCCGGGACGGGTCGGGCCGTTCCGACCATCCGTCACCTCCGACGGCGCTCCCGCGGTGTTTTAACTGCGGCGTCCGGGGCCACGTCGCCTCGGGGTGCCGCTCTCCTCGTCAGCGCGGGACGACACCTCAACGGGACGACGGGCCTCATCACAAGCTCCACCATCATAACCCGGCGAGTCGCGGCACCCCATACGTTTGGCCCACACACACGCCCGTCACGCACTCAAACACCGCAACGAGAGGGGGGCCGATATTGCGCACCATCGCACCATCACGCACCACTCCGGGTACTCACATCGAACCCGGCCAGTGGTCCGTGCTGGCCGATCGTGTGATAGCCGCATCGTCGGGATCGTCGGCCGTTGTGGGGCACATCGACGGGGTTGAAGTGCGCATCCTGGTCGATACGGGAGCATCGGCGACCATTATTTCGGAGTTAATTTACAATATTCTCCCAGTCCGGAGCCGTCCTTTGATGCCTATTAACGTACCATTCTATGCGGCTAACGGGGGCTCACTGGGCATCATCGGACAAATTCGTGCCCAAATTTGTATTGGGGAAATTAAATTGTCCGGGCCGATTTTTGTTTCCTCCTCGCTGGCGGTTCCGTGCCTGCTGGGGACGGACTTCCTGGCCAAAATGCCGATTAGGATATTAATC
Source organism: Lethenteron reissneri (assembly GCF_015708825.2). NCBI lineage: Eukaryota > Metazoa > Chordata > Hyperoartia > Petromyzontiformes > Petromyzontidae > Lethenteron > Lethenteron reissneri. The sequence goes on from NC_083805.1 coordinate 9,317,440, forward strand.
GACCAGGGATGTATTGAGCTCCCGTCGGGCAGACGCATGGCGTTTCTGCCATCGCCAGTTACGACTCGGACGGCGTTCGCGACGGTGCCGGCATTCGTAGAGAGAACGGTGCGCGTCCCTCCGGGGGCGCAAATGTTGATTCCTTTGAAACTTCGGCGGCCCTTCGCTAAGGGTATTGGGGCCCAAGGGGTTCTGTTGGGGCCGTCTAGGGCCAGGGTTAGTGGACCTCATTTACTTCCGGCCCAGACCATAGTAAGAGGGGACGGTGAACCCTTCATCGCGGTCCTCAATGTGGGCTCGCAGACGGTGGTGGTCCCACAAGGGACCGTGCTTGCTCATGCAACGCCGGTGCCATGTGAGGAACCCGTCGCAAATCACGTCAGCGTTGTCCCTGCGTCGCGACCGCATTCGGACAGCGATGAAGGGTGGCTCGAGGCGCTTTGTGCGGGATCGACGGACCTGTCAGATTCAGAGCGTCAACAACTTAAAACACTACTGCGGGAATTTTCCGACGTTTTTAGTCGGAATAAATACGATTTGGGTTGTACTCACCTGCTGCGTCACCATATTGACACGGGTGACAGCGCGCCAATTAGCCAAAATCCGTTTCGGTTGAGTCCCGCCGAAAAGGACCATGTCAAATCGGCTATTGATGACATGTTGGCCGCCGACATCATTTCTCCGTCCACCAGCCCTTGGGGAGCGCCGATTGTCCTGGTTAAAAAGCAGGATGGATCGTTGCGGTTTTGCGTTCATTTTCGGCGCCTTAACAAAATTTCGGTTGCCGACGCATACCCGCTCCCTCGGATGGATGAATCGCTGGACGCCTTGGCGGGAGCGCGATTCTTTTCCACACTCGATTTACTTTCGGGATTCTGGCAGCTTCCTCTGGACGATGATTCAAAGCCTAAAACTGCTTTCCGTACACCGCACGGCCTGTTCCAATTCAACCGGTTGCCGATGGGCTTACACTCAGCACCTGCAACTTTCCAGCGTTTGATGGAATTGGTTTTGGCTGGATTGCAATGGGAGTCGTGCCTCATTTATTTGGATGACGTTATCGTCTTTGGTAAAACTTTTGATGAACATCTCCAGAGGTTGCGGGCGGTTTTCCTAAAGATGCGGGCTGCTAATTTGAAATTCAAACCCCAAAAATGCCATTTGTTGCGCGATTCGGTGCGTTATTTGGGGCACATCGTGGGACGCTCAGGTATTGCTACCGATCCCGCCAAAACGCAGTGTGTCAGCTCCTGGCCGACTCCCACCTCGGTGGGAGAGGTCAGGAGTTTCATTGGGTTCGCGTCGTATTACCGACGGTTCGTCGCTGATTTTGCGACAATTGCAAAACCCCTGCACGCTTTAACATCTAAAGGGGTTCGGTTCCACTGGGGTCAAGAGAAGGAGGCTGCTTTCTGCTCCCTTCAGGACGCCCTGGTAAAAGCCCCTCCCTTGGTTTACCCAGATTTTTCTAAGCCCTTTTTTCTCGACACCGATGCGAGCAACACGGGTATTGGGGGTGTGTTTTCCCAGGTGGTTGATGGCGTGGAATGGGTGGTCGCGTACGGTAGTCGGGTGTTGTCTCCTGCGGAGCAAAGATATTGTGTCACCCGTAGGGAACTGTTGGCAATTGTCTATTTCATCCAACAGTATCGCCCATATCTGTACGGTCGGCATTTCACCGTCCGCACAGATCATGCGGCACTACAGTATGCCCTGCGAGTTCAACAACCATCGGGACAGTTGTCTCGATGGTTGGAGGTTCTCCAGGACTTTGATTTTGAAACCACCTACCGTAAGGGCGTTCGCCATACGAATGCGGACGCTCTGTCGCGCATGCCAACCACCTCCGAATGTGCATGCCTCCTGGGGTCGGGACGTTGCAGGCCTTCAGGGGACGCATCGGTTCCGGTCTTGGCAGCCACCGACGACGACGAAACATTAGTTACTAATTCGATCGAACAACAGGGAAGAGATTCCCTGTTGGGGTTGCCCGTCACTGAATGGGGGCGCCTCCAAATGGAGGATACCTCCCTCCTCGGGTGGCGTCGTCGCGTCGGGGGTGCTGGGCGGGTGAAGGGTGATTCGGATGCATGGGAAATGGTGCAAGGTCTGCTGATGCATTGGGACGGCAAATCCCAGCGACATCGGCTGGTGGTCCCTTCTGAGTTGCGAGGCAAGGTGGTGTGGGCCGCGCATGAGCGCCTATTACACCTGGGGACCCAAAAGACTCTTGCACTGCTACAACTTGATTTTTTTTGGCCTGGTATGACGAGGGATGTTGGGGATCTATTGGGATCATGCCCTCGGTGTGCGCAACGGAAACCGCCGGCGCGGGAGTCTAACCCGCCCTTGCAATCGATCAAAGTGTCCAGAATAAATGAGCTTGTCGCGCTGGACATTTTGGGCCCATTTCCCGCCACCCCCAGGGGCAATAGGTATTTGTTGACAGGTGTCGAGTATTTTACGCGCTGGCCTATGGCCTGGCCCTTTGCCAACCAGTCGGCAGCAGCCATCGTGGAGACCTTTGTTCAGGGATACGTCCTGGACAAAGGTGCTCCGGAGCGGCTGCTGACCGACCAGGGCAGAAATTTTTCCGGTAAATTACTCAAACAAGTCTGTGACCTCTTAGGCACGAAGAAAATTCGTACCTCCCCGTATCACCCGCAAACTGACGGAATGGTCGAGCGCCTGCATCGCACCATTACGTCAATGATGTCACAGCAGGTCTCGGACTCACAGACTGACTGGGACCTGCATATTCAAGGGGTCTTGGCGGCATGCCGGATGGCACCCCATGCAGCTACGGGATTTTCCCCCTTTTACCTCATGTACGGTCGCGAACCCGACCCGCCTGTTCGCGCCCAGCTGCAGATCCCCGACCCGCAAGGGAAAACTAAATTGGCTGACCACGTCAAATTTAATCTGGCCAAATTAGCAGAGGCGCGGGATGCTGCTATGCTAAACTCGGACCTCCGTCAAAAGGCGAATGAGCACCTCAGGCTGGGTCGGGCGCACGTGATACAGTGGAAGCCGGGGGACAAGGCATGGTTGCACTGTCCCCAAGTGCCCCTGGCTACCTCCCCTAAGCTGGCGCGGCCGTGGCGGGGCCCTGTGGAGGTGGTCAAAGTTTTGCGACCACAGTGCGTGCGCATTAAATGGGGGAAGCGGCGATGGTTCGTGCACCCCTCTAGGTTAAAACCCTTCGTTGCGGTACACAAACCCACTTCACACATGCGTGGCCAAACGTGGGGGGGGTCGACCGTCTCATTGGGTCCGTCTCCGTCGTTCTCACCTAATGCCTTGCCGGCCGTGCCACCTCCAGGTGCATCAGGACTGACGGGCTCACGCCCGACCACCCCTCCTGGGGATACCGACGGTCGCGCGGCATCGGATGAGGTCTCAGGACTGACGGGCTCACGCCCGACCACCCCTCCTGGGGATACCGACGGTCGCGCGGCATCGGATGAGGTCTCACTCCGGGACGGACAATTGCCACCTGACGGTCCGCCACCCGGGGTTACCCCGTGTGAGGGGCCCGCTGCAAGGACGCGCGCAAAAATGCGCAGACTGTTATGAGGCCGGAAGATATGTACATATGTTGGGTTCATTGTGTGTTGTGTGGGTGGTGTGTTCCCTGCCCATTGAAATGTACATACGTTGTGTTCATTGTGTGTTGTGTGGGTGGTGTGTTCCCTGCCCATTGAAATGTACATACGTTGGGTTCACCTGGTGTTGTGTGTATGGTGGGTTCCCTGCAAATTGTATATAGGTTGTTTTTTTACGGAATTCGTATTTATTCAAGGGGGGGTGCGTCGGGTTGTTTTCTCTTCTTGCTGTTGCATTTTGTTGTGTTCTTGTTGCTGTTCTTGTTATTGTTGAAAAATAGTGAGGCACACGCGCGGTCAAGGTGTAAATGCACTTTTATTGTCATTTTTGTATGTTGGCAGCCGGGACGGCTGCAAGCTATGCGGGGGGGGGGGGGGTGATGTAGGGGTGTTAAAGAGAGGGCCCGTTATGCATGGCAGCCTATGGAAAACAAACACAGTGGGCGGGGCTACGTAAGTGCACGAGCAAGTGCCCCCTACGACGTCCGAGCCAGACCCCTGGAGGGGGCTGGTTCGAACGTTATGATCCCCCGGGGCCCCACCCCTCAGGGAGGGGTTGGGTATAAAAGGGGATGTTCAAAGGGCTCAAGGCAGTTATGTTTAAGCTAAGGGAAGAAGATTGAAGACGTCTTAGATAGAGCCCTGGACTCCCCTGGTTCGATGTCCTTTTCAGGGCCGGACAGGATTGAGCCAGCGGCGTGGTCCCGAAAGCCAGAGCCGGTGCTCTTGTAAGAGCTGGTCTGGAACTCCGGGTACCGGGCCCGACTTACCAGTGTCGGGCCAGTTAGCCTCCCCTAGCCCATTAGTGGAGGATTCGGGGCTAGGACAGAGTTAGCTAGGGGTGTATCCCGAGTTATACGGGTGCCTCAACCTCGGCGTCAAGCGTCCTCACCGGTACTTCACAGGTAGCACAGTGAGCCATCGCCGGTTTGTAGTGTAGTGGTCAGTGCGCTGCGCTACAAACCCGACGGCCCGAGTTCGATTCCCGCTCACGGCCAACACCAGTGACGTTTATCCGAACCGGTCTTGGGCCTCCGCTAGGCCGACTCAGCCTCAAATGAGTACCTGGTGCGCTGTGTAGTAAACATCGCCACTAGGGAGATAAAGGCGGCCGGGCGTGGTGTTGGCCACCTACTCCCTCGTGTGCCGTGCCAGCCTTCATTGGTGCTCGCTAACAGCACTTTCCCTAACAGTCTGTTCAGGCTATACGGGGGATCTTTGTTTTTGACCGCCGGCTAGAGATTGATCTTGTATATACAAAGTGCACTCATTCTTAGATGGTGGAGCAGAGGGCCCTGCCAGTGGGCATATGACAGGCGTAGACTATTTACAATACAGCCGTGGCGCGTGTAATATGAATGACGTGTTGTGCCATTTAAGGGGCATTCTCTGCTTGCTGAAAGATTAGGGCTTAATTGTTACGCAGGCTATTCGAATTGTCTATCAATGCCAAGCAAAGGGCAAGTTCGTTTAATGCACGGAGCTGTTTTCTGTGCGCAAGCATGAAAGGAAGTTGGGCACGTAGCGAGTGCATCGCCTGGAGAGTATACGAGAACATAATAATTGCAGTGTGGATGTTTTTCTGAAATATTGGTCGTTAGGTGTGAATGTGACATCTTTCCAACAGGCCATAATTAACACGCTGTGGTTTGGACAAGACATCAAGGCGGCTGTGTCTGCACCACGGTTGCACCATCAACTCCTGCCAAATAAAGTCATCATTGAGGATGGGTTCGATCAGGTATACAGTACACAGAATCTTTATATACAAAAAACATAAATCCGCCACTAGCCTTTCATAGACTGTGGGGGCGAGTGTTGTTAGCGAGCACGATGCACAAGAGGATGGTGTGGTCAATACCGTGCCCGGCTGCCTTTGTCTCACCAGTGCTGATGTTTATACAGGTACTCATATCAGATGGAACTGACCTAAGGGAGGCACAGGACCTGTTCAGATATTCACCATTGATGCTAACCTTGGCCAGGAATCATATTCAGGTCACTGGTGACGCAGTGGTGAGTGCACTAACCATCGTGCCACTACTCCCCAAAAACATATATATGCCGTTTAACATGTCGACTTTTGATTGGCCACAATTCATCCGGCGATTTGCCACAATTTTCCCAAATTTCCTGATGAAGCTGGTTGTAATCACCAGTGAAACGTCGTGTTAAAATTGTAAATGTTGTTGGCCGTATCGGAGTAAATTCGCAAAGAATATCAAAACAAAGTGGTGCCATATTTACACTATGAGACCTCCTTTACCAGTGGCAAAATATAGTGATAGGTTTTTACCCTTTCGACTGGTACAAAAACTGACACCTTTATACAAGGCATCATGTTTGCAATAACCACAACACAAGCAGTCAAAATGCAAACAAAAAGAAACAACTCTGATAATGATAATGATATGCACTGTCCTTGAAGTTGACAGTGCATATCATTATCAGAGTTGTTTCTTTTTGTTTGCATTTTGACTGCTTGTGCTGTGGTTATTGCAAACATGATGCCTTGTATAAAGGTGTCAGTTTTTGTACCAGTCGAAAGGGTAAAAACCTATCACTATATGGTGCCATATTCTTGGTTCTTTCGGTAAAGTCACGTAGAAGGGAAATAATAAAATAATATAAATATCAAACAATACAAATTCTCACGACGTTTCGACTGCAACACAAGCAATCCTCAGGTGTGAAATCTACAGCAAGAAAATTTGAAAAAAGTGGTGCCAGTTCACAATGGGCACCAGCATTGTACTGTACTTCATGACAGCATCTTGACATCAGTCTCCATGCATCAGCTTGTCCCTCAGCTGTTTGTGTGTGCACTGCCATGCCACTTCCAATGATTGAGTCGCTCGACATTTGAATACGCAGCCAATTGCACCCCCTTCTCATATCTGCGCCTGCACAAAATGACGGTCATTTGTGTACACATCCCATCGCCCACACAGCCTTCTGAGAGTGACTCTTTTTCATTAGCATGTTTGATTCAAGCAAACTCTCGACCCGTTTCAACATTCGTCACCTTATTCTTTGGGTCGTTCGGTAAAGTCACGTAGATAGGTTCAATGAAATAACAAGAAATAACCAAAAAATAACGAAAAATACGACGTTTCGATCGCAACACAAGCGTTCGTCATCTGGACTTTACCGAAAGACCCAAAGAATATGAATTCCTGCGGTCATGAAAGCTTTAAGTCATTCATCACCTTTTCAGCAGTCAGGTTTGCATAAACCAAATACTGGTGAACTGTCAGATGTTTAAAGGCAACTATCCTCTGTTAGATGTGGGTCCTAGTTTCACGGAAACCTACATGATAATACGTAATCATTGGCATCGATAGGTCTCCTTGCCAGCCGCTTCCTCTAGAAACGCTGACTGGAGATTGTCTCCGTCAAGGTTGTATGGAGTCCCACGGCCAGAGCTGGCAATGACAGAGCAACACTTGGCAGAGAGGGGTTATTACTCACACAGCATTTTCCCACAATGTCTCACTTTGGCAGAACACCACATACTCAGCAGACAGGAGAGAAAAGAAAAAGTTTGAGCGTGAATCCATGTTCTGAAAAAATTCCCCGAGCGATGGTGGGTGATGTTAAGGGACACAGCAACCATATTTCAAGTGTGGTGCAGATTTCAAAGTACAAAAAAACACAGAGGGTCTAAAAGGTCCCACATCTGGTGAAAATTATGGAACTGTTCCTTTTGGACCCAACTTCTCACGCTGCTCCTCTTCCTCCCCTCTCGCCAACAACACGAGCAATCCCCATGCTCTCAAATGAAAAAAAAAACCAGCGTAACTTGGCGTAACTTGCTGACCCGCCCATACTGGACGTGAGCTTCATAACTCCACGGATTCTAAATAAAAATTCAGATTTTTATCATCTGAGTTGGGAGAAGACGCATGATGTAGATTATTCAAGAAAGCACTTGCCCTCAGCTCGGATCTGAAACACAGTCCACCACAAGGCCAATGATAAAAGTTGTACAATCGCAAAACATGTGGCATTCATTTTCCTGGGGCAATTTCAGGAAGCTCAATAAACATGCAGCGCCTGATTATTTCCTATTCTCATTTCTCTGGTTGCAATCCGACACCTAATCGCACATCTCACGACCCGAAAGGGCACGTGTACACTCGCGCGGTTGGTTTGAAGTTTAGCCCGTAAGCCGACAACTCATTCGCACGAACTTGCGTACACCGTACGGCAATTGACACGCAAAAACAGTCAGCTGATGCAGCATTCACCGACTCGCTCCGGTCACTCACGCACTGGGTGGGCCAGTCGCATTTGTATCACTCAATTTAACTCTTCTGTCGCTATGCCACCACATGGTGAGTGTTCCCCTGAACGTCGCTCTTTGATTCCTCCACCCATATTGAGATCTTACCAGATGAGTTCATCTCATCCACACTATTTTGTTGAACCAACCAACACTGCGGGTCAAAACACTTCTCTTCGTGATGTATTATCTGTGCTGTTCTGCTTTGGAATTCCCTCCCATCGTCTCGTATCCAAAGTTCTTACAATATTTGCTCAAGTCAATGAACGTGGTAAATACATCTGAAACAGTTATATACAGTACTTTCGTGCAATTTGTACTTCCATGCTATATCTCTATTTTAATTTCTACATTGACTTGCTCAACTTTTATCTGGCTTACTTTTGTGTCCCCGTATTTCCTTTTGATGTAACCTGCTAGCCTGCCGCTGCTGGACATCTGTGAAGAATAGCTTCATAGCTCATGAAATGCCTCCAGTATAATTCTGAACTCTTATCTATTTAAACCTTGAAGAGTGCTGTTCGTTCCTTGACATATTGCGCCTTTGGCCTGTGTTCAGCAACCGTGATAAAATATAAGTTATCATGAATGCTTGCTCGCGATGCTGTGTACTACAAGAGGCGCTTAGGAGTACGAGGCGCCTACTCAGTTCATCCCCTCCAGCACCAAATCACCAATGCAATCCCGATCAAAAACAGGCCGTGATATGTTGAAACGTACACAAAACTTAAAAGTTATTTTCTGTTCAAATAATCTTTGAGGCAGTGTTCATTTGCTGAGCCGGAAGTTTACAATAATCAAAATCCCTCCGGCGGGAGCAAGTCTTTCCATACATAGGGGCAGTAGATTGTGTACTGTGCGGTGAAAATTCACTGTCGTGACCTCTACTGCTTTTGGGAAATTGTAAATCTCTTATCATTCTTTAATATTGTCACTGTTGTCATGAGGTTACTTATTTGAAACGACGGGTGGAGTGGTGGGGCATTGATGCGCGCATTTTCCTACGATGCCGAGATTCCCAGCCACGGCTAACATCAGTGACGAGAAACAGCTGACACGTTCCTGGGTCCTCTGTTCCTTCACCGACCCGCACTGACCAGCGTGGTGAAGTATGGTCAAACAGCCCTCGTGACCGACAGCATGGTGATGCCTTCATCCAGAATTGGCCTGAAACAGCGATCTAACCCCCCCAAAAAACCCCTGTATTATGGAAAATATTGGCTCGGAAAGTGTTAAGCTGCAAACTGTTTTATTATTCACGATTTTTTTCCCCCCAGAATTTCCATGTTAGAGCAGGCACAACGCCATTTGTTGCCTTTGAGATGCTAAACAATTTCAGATGTGCTTTAAAAGAAAATTAAAAAAAAAAGCACGTTCCCCAAACAAACGCCGCTTGCGCCGTGCTTTGCGTCTTCGTTACGGCAGGCCGTTGTGGAGGGCCTTCGCTTCAGGAACCACGAAGTTGCCCTCCAGTCTCCTGCCGCCGACTCGGTCGTGCAAGCCATCGTGCGCGTCGGCAGCCACTGGCGCGCCGAGTCCGACCACCGCAAGGGCGGCCGCCCCGCCGGGTACTGAGAGGCGGACTCAGGGCGGCGGCGGCGGTGGCACCACGAGGAATGCCACCGACGTTGCTGGGAGGCTTCAGCAGGTCACGACGTGAGCTGGCGGTCCCCCGCCCCCCCCCCCGCCTCTGCCTCGTAGCCCCCACTGCGTCACGGTGGCGAGATGTTATCCACCTCGTCTGGTCTACAGGAGGTCGTGGGTTCGATCGATCTCTCGGCGTGGCAAGTATATTGAATGCATCTTCTTGGTTCTTTCGGTAAAGTCACGTAGAGGGGAAGTAATAAAATAATAAAAATAAAACATAATAAAATATTATAATATTATAATATTATTAAAATAACTTATTTTATAATGTTTTATTTTTATTCTTTTATTACTTCCCTTCTACGTGACTTTAGCGAAAGAACCAAGAAGATGAATCCCTGCAGTCACGAAAGCTTTAAATCGAAATATATTGAATGCCTCCACCCTTGTTCAGCCAGTGGTATAAAATGAGGACACCACGGGTTATGCGCGGTGTCTGCATCCACCCCTTACAAGATGTGTGGCTATCGTGGAAGAGTAGGCCAAATATCCTCCCCTTCTTGCCTGCAGTTGCCGTAACTGCCTTGTGCTGCCTCGCCTATCATTGTACGCGTGTCTCGCCTACCATAACGCTCCTTTCAGACTGCCTGCGCACGATAATATTGCTACAGATTAAGGCACACGAGCGGTTATTCCAGTTTCCTGCACGCCGATTAAAATTGTAAAAAGAATATTTTTTAAAATGTAACCGCAATAAAACTACACCAAAAAAAATAAATCTCGCCCAATTCCTGTTTCTCCTTTGACTGTGTTTGCGCAGATGACTCACCCGCTAACTTTCCGGGTTGAAAGTATAGGTTGGGAAATAAAAACACTGCCCAGCCCGCCACTGTTGTGCATGCCAAAGTGAAAGGACTGCGTTTGTGTAAAGGTCCAGAAGTCTTGCAGTTGCCTGCTGGCAGAAGAGCATGGAATCGAGGGAAGCTCTATCCGGGCTCACACACCAAGACCAATGGACGTGTCAAGAAGCCAAGACGTCTGATGAAAAAAAAAATCGCTGAAATAAGCATTGAGGCAGTGCTCATCTCCTGTTCAACATCCCAGAGCCAGTGGTTGATACTCGACATTCCGCATTCCCGTGGCGGGGTTTAGTTCTACCATCGGACAACCACTTTTGGCTTCTTCACAAAGTTGGGGTGGGGGGGATTATGGGTTGGGTCGACCAGGACACGAACTTGCAATATTTCAATTGTGAGTCGCCCTCTCTGCAGGCGAGTCACCCGGCCGGTTTGCGCGTTGCGTTCAGTGATGTCGGAGGACTTGTGATGGCTTACGGCTCAAATGGCACTTGTTGTGAACAAAATTGTGCCAATGGGAGGGCACAGTTTAGAGGTGGAATTCCAAACACAATGGACCTTTCGCATACTAATCCTCGTGTACGCAGTAAAACGTATTGTCAAGCGATCCATTCAGATGCCGGGTTTTGTAATCTACGTGTCGGAGGAGGCCATTGTGTGGCGGTGTTAAGGGGAAGTGGTATTGTAGTGATTAGCCCAGTGCGCTACGAACCCAGTGACCCGAGTTCGATTCCAGCTCAAGAACCAATAACAGTGACGAATATCTGAACCGGTCGTAGACTCAGACTTAAGTGAGCACTTGGTGCAGTGGGTAAACATCTACACTGGGGAGACAAAGACGGCCGGGCGTGGTGCTGGACACCCACCCCCTCGTGAGCTATGTCAGCCTTTTACGAGGTGCTCGATAACAACATTTGGCCCAAGAGCATTACAGGCAAATTACTCAACTGGAATCAGATAACAATCATCGCCGAACTGATGACGTATATCACTCTTGCAAATGAGACTCATCCTGACTCGTCCTGGTCTCATCAGACTCATCCTGGGTCTCATGAGACTCATGAGACCTGGTTAAACAAAATAAACGTACTTAACGTGATCTTTAAACTTTATCCACACGTGAATTCAAGGCCCCAATCGTCCAGACAAATAGAATGTTTCGTATAAAGGCTTTATTGTTAGTAAATAACAATGTTATAAAAATAGACAAAAAATATTTCATCATAAATGTTCTGTAGATTATACGTTAAAACAGAAATGCGTTAAATCAGTTTGTATCTGCACAACCATTCATTGACGCTGTCCTACACACCAACATCTCTTCAGTTTTCATGCAGTAACAGTCTATGCAAGATGAACAAAGCGCGACTTTTTCGTATACAGTACACGACTGTGATCCTTAATATTCTTCAACTGGTCAAGTTTGAAACAATAGAAATAGTATTCTTAAAATCACAGATGATCACATTTGAAAATCATGCCCTTTAGAATCATTAGGTCACCATCACGCAGGGGACACGCGTTCCGTTGAACCCCCGGCAAACAGAGCCCACTGCCGTTCGTATCCCCTGCTCCTGCGAGCCTTTATCGGTTGCTATTCGTGAACGAAAGACCGCGGTTTAAGCAGTCTCGTTTTCCAAAGCACCTACGGGGGGTGGGGGGGAGAGACACGCTGCTGTCGAGGTCTGGAAATTCAGGACTGCTTGCACGCACCGACGTGTCTCGTGCGTAAATGCCCCATAAAACCCTGGCTGTAAATAAATGACTGGCACCATTTTATTTTAAAGTGTGGAGGCTGCCCTAGTGTGGTGGTTATAGTAGACTGGGCTTGAAATAGGCAAGTTTCTTAAATCTCCCCTCCAACCCCACCCCCCCGCATCAGTCCGCCCCCCCCCCCAACAGTATCAATGGGCTTATCATCAGGGTCAACACTGCCAGCAGCGGTGTGAGCAAGTATGTGCAAGGGCTACAGCTTTACTGTTACTGTTTTATGGTAGAAACGGTCTCTTATGAGGCCCTGCCATTAAGTGGGTTTTCAATTGATGGCAAGTCGCCTGAGCTTCCACCCACACATGGTGCATGAAACGTAATGCCCGTGCGGCTGGGTATATTCACTGAGTGATGTCCTGGGGAGGGAAAAAAACCCAAGAACATCATTCCAATGACATCAGTCACTCAGTCACAATCGTCTTCATGTAACATATGGCAGGTTTTGCCAGCTGTATCATATCGCCAACAGATACAAGATGCCTCCCTCTTGATCCTCAAATGAACACGTTAATAAGCTACATAAATGCATTTTAATTCACGAACGTTTTGTAAACTACATTCGACGCACATTTCATATTGTCCGACAAGCAACAATTGCGTGGAATAAACTCGCACGTGGACAGTCTTCAGAATCGTGAATAACATTCGTCCTGAATTAGCCACAGGAAAAGCCACGTTTATTCAAAGTGCCGCATGAGGTTTGGGCGTAAATGTTAAGAGGATTAAGGCATAAAAACCACCGTAGGTGAAGCATAACTACACCTTACTGTATTGTGTCACAATTCACCCTGCGCCTTCTGTATAAACAATCGACTTTTGTCAATGTCACCTGCCAAGCAATCCCATACTTAAGTTTGGGGCACATGCCATGGGTCAAGATTGAGGTGTCATCACGGGGAGGTCTCCGAAATATTGTTGATCTGAAACAGGAGAGCCCCCCCACCGCCGATGTTTTTTTAACAGCTGAATGCAAGTATTGTGTTTGTTCGGGTATTCATAGCAAGTGTTACAAAACAATGGCATCCTCCAACGCAGTGCTTCTCAACCTTTTACATTCCCCGCGGCACGCACCGTCAACCTCGCTCGGTCTTTGTTGGCACAGAACTAACCGAGATTTTAAAAAAAACTATTGTTTTCTAGATTGACAGCTCATTTCTCGAGATTGAACACTAATTTCTTTAGAACTACTTTTTGTGTTTTGATTTAAAGCTTTCGTGACTGCAGGGATTCATATTCTTGGTTTTTTCGGTAAAGTCACGTAGAAGGGAAATAATAAAATAATAATAAAATTACAAACATGATCGCTTGCGTTGCAGTCGGAAACGTCGTGAGAATTTTATTGTTTTATATTTTTATTATTTTATTATTTCCCTTCTACGTGACTTTACCGAAAGAACCAAGAATGTACTTTTTGTGTGTTTAGTTTGTTGTCCTTCCACCCCCCCCCCCCCCCCGCAAACTTTAGATTATCACGGTGGGCTACGTACGGTGCAAAAGAAGTTAAACGTAAAAAAAAACACTGATGAAAGATCTCAACTGCGCACGCGCGATCAAGGGGGGGGGGGGGGGGGTTAGAGGGCCGGGGGTGGGGGCCGACGGCTGCCCGCTGCCATGCTGCACCGCGACCAATGGAGAGGGGAGGGCTTTTCACTGTACGACAAAGAGGTGATTTCGTCTTTTCCTAGCTCGGGTACGGCAAGGTTCTTTTTAAATCCTTTACATTAAGTTCACTTGCTTGCGCGCTTGCTTGCTTACGACCGTGCAAATCTTTCGGTCGTCTTTTTAACCCACTTCCCGTGATCCAATCGAGCTGACATTTTGCACACAGATTCGTTGTGCGTGACAATTAATTTTCGTGAAATTTTGTTTGCAAATTTTTACACTTAAAAAAAAACAAATTATATTTAATTACCAATTGCTTAATGGTGGCAGGCAATCATCTGACCCATAGGTGGCAGCCATCTCAAGCCAGAGGACGAGAGGACTCTAGCCGCCACGCATATAAAGGATTTATAGTGAAAAACTTTCTTTTTACGGGTTCATTTTTCTTTCCTTGCTGTTGAATTCTAAAACACCACAGCACACCCGCGAACGTGCTACAGAGAGAGCGCACTGGTCTGATGTTAAAAACCTTCAAAAGATAAAGGTGATGAATATATGCGACTATAAGAGCGTATGCTATTCGTCTCACATTTTATATGCATCCTTTAATATACGTGTTTTAAAATATATAATCATGTATAAAGATAATTTTATAAAGCTTGGCAGCAAAGGCAAATAACACTTTTGTCTAAATACAATCACATCCTCAGACAATTTCCATTCCGTAGCAATATTCTGCACGTTTGCAATATTTGTACAAAGGATAGCCATGTATTTGATGTGCTCCTGTCATAGACAGCAGTTAATAGGAGGTATTTGGTTTTAGTTCATGCACATGATGCAAAGAGAGTGCGGTCTGGGACTGAAGTTCCAAAGTGTGATCACTCTGGTGGCCGGACATCTTCGGGATCGGAGCGTTGGCACCGCTGACACCTTTGGTTTGAATTCAGTTTGCAGCTGTCCGTGATTGCATTTGATTCTCAACCATAGTGAGATGATGACGTCAGCCTGGTTATAAAGGACTGCACACACAACAACAATAACAACAAAAATCAATAGAAATATATTTGATTCTTCTGCTCTACTTTGCAAGAAATTCTTGGTTCTGAGAATTGAAAATAATTTTGACCGCATAAATAGGTGCGTGGGAACGTTTGGTGCCCATACTTCTGTCGATAACGTTTACTTGAAGGGATCTTAGAAGTAGTTCTTTCATATCTCCTTCCACAGGGCCGTTCTCTCACGAGGGGGCAAAGCACTGTTGTTCTCTGCGAGTTCTGAAAAGGAAACCTGAACTCATGACATTACACCAATAGCACAATTGGAGTAAAAGTTACAGATATTCGCTAAACAAATATGGCCCCCACATGCCTCATTTAGCATCTCCACCGTTCTCAAATATTTGAATACATAAAATTGCAAATTTACACCCTCTCATGTGTTTAATGATATCTCGCTTCTTTACAAATGTAACTGTGGGCTCTTTTCCTTCATTAAAAAAAAAAGTTTTGGAAGTTTGTGGTGGAGGGGTAAAATAAGAGGTGGGGGGGAGCAAGGGGCGAGTGATTTCCTGCACAGTTGATGGGCCACTTCCTCACGCCACAAGTTTTGTTATTGTATCTACACATGAACTGTTCCTGTGCCGCGTTGCGTGCCAGATACAATCGAGAGCAACGCTGCATCGGATGAACAATGTGCGCTGGAATGGAAAAATCAAAAGCAACAGCGCAAGCATCGGAGGGTCCTACATGGCACGGAGGGAGAGCCACTGCGATATGGCAACCGTAAATGGGAAGGTGTGATGTTACGACATCACGATACGATATCAGTTTTCCCCGGTACGACGACTACTCCCGCGACATCACTTTTCCGCAACGTAAATGTTTTTTCGTTTGATGTACGCGTTGGCAATAACTAAAAAATAAGAATGACAACGGAGTCATCGTGAGGAGAAAGAAAACCCGAGTTGGCCTCATTTCTTCGAGGGGAACGTTTTGACGAAGAAAGCCGTCATAGAAGGAAGCACGGAAGCGAGAGGAAGGCCGGGGATTGGCATGTTAGGGAAGTTGAAGGAAGGGTCACTTGTGCAAGTCAAGCAGAGGGCAGAGAACAGAGAAGGATGCAGCGGATGGTAGCCAAGGACATGCTGTTAAGGCAGAGCGCCAAAATATAATTACTTTCAGTACAAATTAAGAGTAATTTAACTGTAGCGCACTCAACATCGGCATACCATAAGTCTTCTATAGCACACATGATGTTAGTTAAACAATAGGGAAATATTTAAACGCATAAACTATCTACCAAAATGATGACATCGAATACTGTAACCGCCATAACATTTACTCCAGAATATAATAGAAAATATACTCATTTAAGCTACTTGTTTACAATCAAGTTATTTGAAATAAAATCTATATTTTTAAACGACAAACTATAATCAGGATATTTTGGCAAGCAGGCGATACACTGATCGTGAATCTTGTGTCGTATGCTACATCGATATATTGTAGGACGTGAGAATCTTACAAGTCTTGCCATAGAGTGGCAGTCCTCCTCCTGAGAGGACTGCCACTGCTGCGATAATCTCCACTGTCGCACCACCATGAGGCAGTTGCGCACAGCAAATGGAGATTGTAACTAAGCAAACTCTGTCATCATCATCATCCGGTCCCATTGCTCAGCAGTGCAGCAAGCAGCTCACAATAAGAGGGTCGCTAGTTCACCCTGGTTGGGGGTTTAACTCGGCCCATCATCCCTCAAAGTTCAATAAATCGAGTACCACCTTGTGAGGAAGTCAACAGTCGGTTTTCCTATGGCCACAGCAATTTGAATGTGGAATGTTCACCCCCACTGGCTCAGGGCTGTAAACAGCTATGAGCACTGCCTCAATGTTCTTCTGTGCAGGAAATGGCTTTGACTTTGAACTCTAGCATTAAAGTGTTGTGTAACCCACGTACAGTTTCTCCACACTAGGCCGCCGAAGCCGTGCAAACAGAACTGAAGGCCGAATTTACATTTACCACTGTAGTGTCATTACAGTGGCACAGTGGACGAAATATTACCGAGTGCGTTGTTTTTTTTGCTGCTGTGCCGTACAGCACTCCGATGTGTTTTCGCACCGACAACATCGGGGATGGAGTGTGCAAAGCAACACGCGGTACAACCCGAAAACACACCGCAGAGGTAGAGGAGACGGCCTGGATGATTCGTATTATGATTGTGCTATCTTTCCCTTCCAGCACTATTCCACCTAGCATTGGCGTGATCTGTTGAGGAATGCCTGTGCTGTCACATAACCATGTATTTAAAACAATAATTTCTGTACAAGAACACTGATGGACAAACAACTCCCCTCCCCCCACACCCAAAAACGTTTAAAATAACGACTTTGTTGTTGCACATTACAAATATAAAAATCTAAGCCCTCCGATAAAATCTCGACAAGCAACTGTGACACCACCGTTATTCTATCCAGGTCGAGTTGACGTCTATGGGAAATGTGAGCCCGAGCGAATACATTGTGCAGCGGAAAACTTCGAAGGATGCCTCGCAAGCAGCAGAACTTGTGATGCATTTTGAAGCTATGAACACGAGGAGGGACATCGCTTGCGAGACGCCACAGAATTCGTGGGCCTCTTGTTAGCACCTTGCCAGCTGGAGGCCACTGACCGGCAGGTGCTCGTGAAACTCACAACTTCGAAGGGCACAGCAGAGGAACAGGACTTGACGCGCCGAGCTGTTAATATGACAAGATCATTGCGTTGAGTTTTTGTCCTTGTAGCGGAGCGGCGCTTGGGAGATTCCACATTCGTAGGCCTCTCTCCAAGCATCCGACGGACAGAGCACTTGAAGTGTCGGAGACACTTGGCAGAGGAGTGTGAGACGGAGGGTGCTTGCAGCTCGGCCTGAGTGGGGGCAGCCCTCTCCCGGGCCTAGTAGCCATCGGCCATTGAATACTTGCGAGCGTCAGACACAGCTGTTATGGCTCCATCCTCGCGCCAAATGGCTTGCACCACACCAACACTGGGGAATATCTGCTTAAACACGTGGGATTTCTTCTCCAAAAGCAGCTTGATGGCCTGTTGGTAAAAAAAAGGGTTAGAGAGAAAACAAATGGTCGTGATGATGACGATTACGCAAAATGCACGATCCCATCCGGTCACAATAAGGTTCTAGTCTAGTGGATATATCAACCTCTTTGATGTGGCAACCTCCCCAATAAAAACCACCAGTCCTCGCCCACCACAGCCTCCGTGAGCCCCCCCCCCCCCGAGTTTACTAAGGGTACACAGAGAGATCACATGTCCATGCCTGAGATAACAACTCCCATAAGCTTCTTGGGGCCCTAAGCTTTTACTCAGTTTACTTATGCCGAGCGCCACACCACTGAACACTCATCATTGTTGTGATCACCTCATTGAAGCCTGTCTCGTTCTGCAGGGAGAAATCTCCCTGGTTGATGTAGAGTCTTGGCTGGCACACTGCATTTGGCAGATCGTACCCAAGCCACAGCACGTTCGCCAAGACCTGCACGGGGGAGCCTTGTTTAGACACGCACTCTGCCGTGGCCCAATAGTCCCTGCAGCAAACCCTTAGAGTACGAACAAGACGTAAAGAACAGAGACGACGAAAACTACAAGAACAATGACAACAAAAGAAACAACAAAACATCATAAACAACCAAGAGCATCAACAATGACAACAACAACAACGAGAACTTCGACCACAAATCAAACAGCGTCGGTAGCAACATCGCTGGTGACAACAACAAAATTACGACGGACAAGAACAACAACAACAAAGACAACATCAACAACGAAAGGAACAAATAAAAAAAGGGCGAGCTGCCAATGGCAAGCGTCTCACGCCTGAAACAGAATCAGATCAGAATCCAAATATGTATTTATACTGGAGGAATCTGATGAGCTCTAAGGCTCTTTGTCACAGATGTCCAATAGGTTCTCCCCCTCCCGACTTGCTAGCGGTCACGGTTAGTTTCAATCTTTGTTTTTAAAACATCACAATTTAATGTAGTGGCCGCAGGGTGTCACGTACACCGATCACAAGCAACACGGTCGAACGATGGCAAATAACCGATTCGTGTGCACGCATACACAGATGCACGACCGTGAGCGCGAGAGATTCCTTGATGTGTCGTTCCCCAACTGCCATCTCGCTTTCCTTACGACAGAGTAAATGACACGTACGGCGTGCGCGCACACGATATAAGACCTTCAATTAAACGGAACGCCAAGTCCAAGAGGCAACACGCCCCACAGGACATGTATACCGCCACGGAAGGGGAGCAATGACTCCAGCTCGTGTGCGGGAGCGAGGTTTTTCTTTTTTGTACGTTGCGAGGCCGTGAAAGATGGTGACAAATTTGGGGAGACTTTCACCCACCACCAGTCATTAAAGATCGCGGGTGATGCCGATTGGGATACATTTCAACAAAAAATGTGCACGATGGAGGAACCGACGCATCGTTACGCAGCTGGAGCTAGGTTTCAAAACATTGACAGCTTCCACCGCAGCGGTGGTCCGGCGGGACTTGAGTGTTCGCAGCTCCCGCTGTGGAAACACGGAGCGGTGCTCACCTGCGCTATCGCCGCTGTGATCTTGGAGCCGCCCGAGGCGCCGATCACCATTTTCACCAAGCGACGTTCGTCCAGGAGGAGGCTCGGGCTCATGAACGAGATGGGACGTTTCCCTGCAGTGACACGAGCAAGGCATTGCAGGGCTGCACCTTGTTTAAATCCTTTATATTAAGTTCACTTGCTTGCGCGCTTCCGACCGTGCAAATATTTCGGTCGTTTTTTAACACACTTCCCGTGATCCAATCGAGCTGACATTTTGCACACAGACTCGTTGTGCGTGACAATTTATTTTAGTGAAAATGTTTTTCCAAAATTTTACACTTTTTAGGAAAAAATAAATTATATTTAATTACCAATTGCTTAATGGTGGCAGGCAATCATCTGACCCATAGGTGGCAGCCATCTCAAGCCAGAGGACGAGAGGACTCTAGCCGCCACGCATATAAAGGATTTATAGTGAAAAACTTAGTTTTTATGGGTTAATTTTTTTATTACTTTAGCTTTTTCCCCAGGATGCATGGACAATAGTGGTGAGTTGAGTTTTTCAACAATGCATTTATCAATTTTCAAAAGCCTGAACAACATCTTCCTGTCCTTTTGGCAGTGAACAATCGTTGGAAGTGAAAAAGAAAATGTGCCTCCATGCAATCACTGTGAATACTGTTTGATGACTTTCATAAACTACATTATTCAGTTGGCAAGGCTGATATTGTCCCAAAGAACAGTGAGCCAGAGTGAAAAGCGGAGTTTACATGGCCGGTAATGAATGTAAATGGCCCGGTAATGGCCTGCACAAATTGGCAGATAAACAACATTGTGTCCCCGTGGGACTGTTTAACAAAAAGCAGGAAGTGAGTTAAACTCTCCCTAACAAATTCTGTTTGCAGTGACAGGCCAAGAAAGAATAGGACAAATTATTTGCTGCTGCTACTGCTTTGGCAACTGTGTACAAGCACGAATAACAAACAAACAATAAGCTCAACACATTTGTCAATAAAAGCCCTGGCCTTAAAAGGAAAATTATACAAGAGGTAGCGTTTTTTCGGGGCAATGGCCCTCCTTCAAAGCACACGAATCAAGAATGAAAATAGGGGCTTACACGGCTCGATAAAGTTGAAGGCCGGTTTGCCGGCTTGAGGGCAGGAGAAGTCGGACATCTGGTCGTTGAGAATGATGCCGGTTCTGTTCGACACGACCTGCGAACCAAAACTGCACCGCGTCGTTGAGCACGTGGATGAGGTTCCAACGCTCGTCTACCCATCGTGTGCTTTATCTCGAACCGGGTAGGGCCCATTGAGTTTAGCCATCTCTTTTTTCAAGGAAGATCTGGGTTCAAAATAAAGCCATCGGGTCAACATTGTTTTAAATTTAAAAGGTCAACAAAACAATAACATGATCGTTTTAGTCTTTTGGTATCTCCATTCTGCCATTTCTGTCCTTATTTAAACGGTATATTAATATCCCTAAAGTTTAAGTGTGAATCAAATTTTACAACATAATTGCTATTATTAAGATGATTAGATTGTTTTTTACTTTAATTGTGGAATGCTTTGATGTTGTCGACCGAGTCGCCCTTGAAAATTACTTTCTTAGCTCAATGGGCTTCACTCGCGATATAAACTTCTGATTCTGATTATGTAATGAACAGTATATAAATCTAATGATAACAATTACAACCCTTTTCAATCCACTGCTGGACAAAGGCCTCCCCACACTATCTCAATAAACATGTAATGGTGGGCCAACGTTGCATGCATGGGGTAGTTTAACCATACTTCACCATGCTGGTCAATGCAGGTTGTTGAAGAGCAAGAGTCCCAGGGTCCGTGTCAGCTATCACCACATTATCGGGAGCTGGGAATCAAACTCGGGTTGCCGTGTTCACTGCATTGTGTGCCAAACACTGAACCACTGCTCCATGCACATGGTGAGCACTGAGGCTGAATTGTGGCCACTCCACCGGTTCAAAGTTCATCCCAAGCACTCGTGCCGGTCCCCCAGGCACCTTTACTGTCCAATTGATGGGACATCATCGCAGCAGCCGAGAGTTACCAACGCAATCCTATCAAACATTTTTCGATTTTTGTCGACAATTGGGCATTAAGCAATTCACCGCTGCCAGTGATTCCATGAATGACGGATGTCACAATTTGGGTTCGTGAGTCGATTCAAGAATCGATGTTTGTTTTCAGCTCATGAAAGATTTACTTGCCAAAATTCCAATGCAAAACCCTCCTGATGAACACTTTTGAGGCTCCGTAAAGATTTTCCGTTTGGGTCTCAGCAGTGACATTCACGTTTTGCACGTTAGGCCTGTGCCACCGCTGCTAGGCATCCTGGTTAAATGATGGACATTAAAAAAAACCAATAAACCCAGAATTCTAGATTTGAAGCTTTCGTGACTGCAAGGATTCATACTCTTAGTTTTTTTCGGTAAAGTCACGTAGGTAAAAAATAAAAATCACGACGTTTCGGAGGCAACACAAGCTTCCGTCTTCAGGTGGAACCGTCACAGCACGATAGCTGTATCAAGTGATACGATAGCTGTATCAAGTGATACATCTATCGTATCAAGTGATACAGCTATCATGCTGTGACGGTTCCACCTGAAGACGGAAGCTTGTGTTGCCTCCGAAACGTTGTGATTTTTATTTTATTTTTATTTTATTAATTTAAATTTTTTACCTACGTGACTTTACCGAAAAAACCTAAGAATAAATAAACCTAGAAAACTCATTTTCGCCATTCTCAAATAAGGATGCAGTGGTGCCGACGCATCTTCCCTCTGACGGCTCTGCGCAATTCGTAGCGCACGAACCCTTGAAGTGAAAGCGATCGCGATGGCGTGGCCGCAACGCGCGGGAGACTCACTACAAGTTGATGGAGCTGGTGACGGAAACGGCGCCGCCGTCCTCGGCCAGCACGGACAGGTGCGACGTGCCGTATCGGGGCTTGTCGGGGTCAGTGGGCGTGTAGAAGGAGCGCTCGTGGGTGCGGTCGTCCTGGATATGCTGTCGCAGCTTCTCGCCGTACGCCGGAGACATCAGCTCCTGCACCTTCTGGGAGCGCGACGGGAGACGCGCCGCCGCCGCAGCAAGATGGGGACGTGCACATCAATTTCGTATATGGACATTGAACAAAATTGTACTTTATAAGGAGGTGGCCGGGTGGTTTAGAGGCCAGAGCCCTGGGCTGGCACCGCAGACAGCTTAGGTTACAATCCAGGTTTCGGCCGACTGTGATTAAACTCATGTTGTCAAGCGTAGTGAGATGCTGGTCTCAAAAGGTTCACAAATCAATGTACAAAAGACCCATCAGGTTAAAATTGGTTTTGCACTTCATTAGGATAAATTCCAGCTCTGAGAATTAAACAATGGTCTGACTGTAAGGTAATTAATATTACTCGCATATGCTGTAGGTGGCATGTCATGAGACAAAGTAACCATTCCGATTTCTCACAGAGCAGTGTGATCCTTTGTATTAGAGAATGACCCGTGGAAGCAGATACCATAGAGGTACCTCTGAGATCCATTCAAGTGCCCTCTTGTCCACAATGAATAAAAAGCAGCTGCTCTAGGCTGCTGCTGCTGCTGTGGGGCGCCGTTGTCAGCACAAAGGCAGCGCAGAAAAATGTCACTTTCGTGCTGCTCCCACACCTCTGCTCTCTGCCTTCATCGCCAACCCCTCACGGACCAGCAGCTCACCTCCCGCGAGCTCACCTGGGCCATGTTCTCGAACTCGGGGTCGGCGAGCTCCTTGTGCTGCGCGTAGGCGAACTTGAGCACCTCGACCATGTGGTGGAAGTCAAGGGCCCTGCCCTCAGTGTCCTTCATCTCCCTTCTCTGCATGTGGAACGCTGTGGGCCCAGACGAGCACGTCAAACCTTTAGCGACCGTTTCATCATCAGCACCGTCACCGCAATGAACTTGGCTGGCAAAAAAAAAAACGTATAATGCAATATACGGATCTTTGTCAATCCACTGCTGGATGAAGGCCTTCCCCACACCGTGTCAGTAATGCAGGTTGTTTGACCATACTTCACCACACTGGTCAGTGTGGGTTGATGAACGGGAGGTCCCAGGACAGATTCAGATATTGCTCACCACTGATGGTAGCTGTGGCTGGAAATTAAAATCAGTCAACCGGGTTCGTAGCGCAGTGCATTAACCACTGCGGCACCGCTCCCCTTCACATGGCCTAGCCCCTTCAAACGTGTTGACCAGCTTGCGTTTAAACTCAGCCTAAGCATATTTTTGGTTCTTTCGGTAAAGTCACGTAGAAGGGAAATAATAAAATAATAAAAAGAAAACATCATAAAATTAAATTCTCACGACGTTTCCGCCACAACACAAGCAGCCATCCTTAGGTGAACAACAGAGCTGTCGGAAAGACAGCATCGCAGCTTTAAATCGAAAAATGCAGCCTAAGCAGTCAAACCTCTGGGAGCTGGATTTGATGACAGAGTGCAAGGTCACCCACTAGTGGCCGAGCACGTGGCAGACTGACACGACCGGTGTAACCTGTGCCCTCGGGCCGGGGTCAACCGACCACGTGTTCCGCTAATGGCGACCTTGTGCTGTTTTGTTTTTGGACGTACGTCTTCTAAATATATTTCTTAACTAATTTTAGTCATAATAAAAATATATATGTAACTGCCTTTATACTGGTAGGAACCACCTGGTTCCACCAGCCCACAGGGGATTATTGTGTCCGTCCGTCCGTCGTGCATCCAAAAATGGGAGAGGTGGGGCTGGGTGGAAAGGGGAGGGTGGGGAGGGGAGGGTGGGGAGGGGTTGGTCACCCCGTGGTGCCCTTATAAAACTCAACGTTTAACCTACTCACGCCGGCTTGTGCCCGCCCTCACAGTCAGCCATATTGCGGAATACACCACGCCGCCGTTGACCCTGGCCATTGACCGAGCAACTCAACGTTCCTACCAGCTCCCTCCGCAGGAATGTGTTATTTTGAAATATGCCACAGTCCCTTGTAGGCCGAATGCCATCATCACATTGGACCATTAAGGTGTGAGGGTAACTCTCATTCTCACGGCCAGTCCGCAACATTCACTTGTGGTAATATTACAGAAGGTGATACAAAATTAAGTATCACGAACATATAAAACAAATTGTCCTAGGTTCCTTATTAAACATTGTACAACTGGTGTTAGTAAAATATAATATTTTGACTTTTCAGATATTTTATATCGCAAAAAAGAAAAGGATATTTTTAAAAACCCACCAAGATCACAATATTATCAAACTGTCATCTGAAAGGGGTGGGGTGTGAGGGTTTTTGTGAATAATTGAATTGGCCTCGTGAGGCAAGATGATGAAATGGAATGTGGGTGGGCCAATGCAGGTGTGGCAGGGTAGCAAAGCGAATAAAAGAAGGGGAAGGCAGAAGTAATGCTCCTTGAGGGGGTTAACGGTTTGATGTGGTGTAAGCCAAACGTTTTGAAAGAATGCAATTATCAAGCACAAAAACTCGCCCTGGCTCTAGCGGTCAACTCATAAATAAAGCTCACATTCGGTATTTGCGCAATTCCTCTAGCACAAAGGCTTACATGAAGGTACTACGCTTATGCTTTGTAAGCTTTGCAGAACGTTTCTGCTTTGGTTTTACTGCAAAACTAGCCAACTGAGATCTTCACAGACAATTACCGGCAGCGCATTCCGCGTAGGTTGGCCGCACACCGCAAAAACCGTGGAGGCCGTGCGTGGGACCGATCAAGTCACCGCGTGACGCCGGGAGGAGGTAGCGTGGTGCAGCACCCAGTGCAAGCTCACTGCAAACAGTCAATCGTGTGTTTGTACTTGTGCGCAAGAAGGCCCCGTACCGGAGAGAGCGTTGACGATGGAGGTGAGGATCGCACCTCCCCCCGGAGGTGCCGGGGTGACGAGGGTGTACTTGCCGACGGGGAACATCAGCGGTTTCACGATTTCGGCGTGGTATGACCGCAAGTCCTCCAGGCTCAGCACGCCGCCTGCAGGAGGCCGACCACACGAGTGTGGGACATCGCTTACCGTCAGGCGTGCCGCGGATGTGCAAGTGTGCGTCAGACCACAGCCACCATCATCGAGCATTGTGTTTTTTTATTTCCATCTCGCAGAGACCAACAATGGGGATTCTTGGCGTCTCCCGTGCGTTGTCGGAGATCGCCCCCCCCCCCCCCCCGCAGTAGCCACTTGTTAATCGAAATCAGCGCAAGTGCGTGCGTTGTACGCGGATAAGGTTTGGAAAGATGCGGGGAATTACAGTGAGAGACATAAAGGGGAACAAGGCCACATTACAAATTATGGGTGAAGGTTACTCTAAGCAAACTAAATGTTGAGTAAAAAAACATTGCACTTCCGGGATGTGGCTTGGAAACATGAACCAACAAAGAATGTCGAAAAAAGGTGAAAGTGTAAGGAGGCATGGAGAGATGGTTACAGCGAGAGGCAGAACGAGGAAGGAATAAGCAGTGGGATGCAGATGAAAAATGTGCAAAACGAAAGTCATGTACGACATTATAATTGTTGGAGGGACACGGCTGTAATACACAACTAATGATGTACATCAAAGGCAATTGCTGATGATGGACCAGGAGTGAAATTATGAAATAAAGAGGTGAGCGAGAGCGAGATTTATCACTATTGGAAAAATTTATTTGACTCTGAAAACTTGTGAGAGAGATGAATTGTGAAATTGCAGAGCTGTGAAGGGATGGTGGCCACGTGGGTAAGGCCTTTGTCCGGCAGTGGCTAGAACATTGGCTGATGATGTTGATGTGTTATAAAAGACAACTCAATCGCTACATTCATTCAAAGTCCCTTTGAATTTGGCAACTCGAATGTACGTCGCATTTATTGCTGCGCACTTACAGAGAGACCTACCGAGAACATTCTTCAATTGGACCACTTAATCCATCCTAGATTTTCCTGCAAATCCACATTAGGTGTGGTAACCGCTTATTATTTAACTTAAATGAATAGTTTGTGCCGACACGTGGCAAATTGGTCACACTTTGATGAGGCTGTCTTGGAAATTCCATGTTGGCTCATTTGCCTATGTCAGTGGGCGGAATGAAAGCTAATCCTTTAAATCGGCAACTAGGCGGCTCGGCATGTAACGATCTGCCCCACTTATCATTCAGTGAACTTTCACAATTCAGTCATGATTGAGGTCAAGATCCGATGCTTTTTTATACTGTGGTGAAAGTAGGGGCCTCGAATGGCCGTATGGGGCCACTTACAAATCGAAAAAACGATGCTAAATAGGAAGATTCTAACCCACCAAGCCAGAAACTATCCCCCCCCCCACCTCCTGGTGAATGCGTCACACAGAGACAGACCCAATCAAAAACCACAAGTGAGCACGACAGTGGAAGGTGCTGGCCCAACGCTCCAAATGGACCAGCCGCCACTGGAACACGGATGGGAATAGGAGCACTGTCGACGACGACAACAACGACAACGACAACAACAACAACTGGGGGCACAGCAGCCTCTGAGTGGATGTGACGTTTCGACGACAGCGAGCGGATCGTTGTAGTCGTCATTGCTCCAGAGTGGTGGTCGGCAAGCAAAACAACAAGAGGAGCCATTTTTTTCGAATTCGGTAAGAAACTCAAAATTTCAAGAGCCGCAATGGAACGTGAATACAACGCGTTTCTGAATAAACGACGTCACGAAGCAGTTCTTAGATAGCCGCATGCGGCTTCGGAGCCGCAGGTTGCCGAGCCCTGCTCCAGCATATCCGAAAGCACATTACAAAGGTAAAGGTGCAGCGCTGCAATGACTTGCTCACGCGAATGTTTCCAGAAGGACCTTCAACGAGAGGGAGCTCTAGATAATCCCTCAAGAGGTTAGAGGTCACTTGACCTTCTCTGTCACATGGCTGAGCAAAGGGGATGGGTTGGTGGAGGGAGGGTGGAGGGCCTATCACCCACCCCCACGAATCCCTGAAGATTGGGAAGTTTCTACATTCCTTCCGCACTGACCGGACGTGGTTCGGAGAAAATGTGCGAGCACCCCCCACTTCACCCCCCCCCCTCCCCCACACGTGACCCCGCCGCTTCACGACTTGGAGCGACTATTTATGCTGGCATGGAGGGGCGACGAGCATCTTGACCAAATAATTTGCAAAATATTTTCCCAGCATAAATAGTCGCTCCAAGCCTGGATCGTGCCATTCTTTGACAGACCTGTTCTCCACCTGAGGACAGCTGCTTGCGTTGTGGCCGAAACGTCGTAAGAATTATTTTATTATGTTTTATTTTTGTTATTTTATTATTTTCCTTCTACGTGACTTTACAGAAAGAACCAAGAAGATGAATCCCTGCAGTCACGAAAGCTTTCAATCGAAATATGACCTCCCGTCACCTTTCGCGCGGACATCTTCGACTAGCAGTGTGGCCAGGGAGCCGTTGTAAAACGCGTCCTCGCCTTCCCTGGCGATCGTCTCCAGGGTGCGAGCGAGCGCTGGGTAGCGCACGATGTCGTTCTCCTTCTTGACGGTGCCGTTGGGCCAGCAGAAGAGATCGCTGGGGGGGAGGGGGGGGGACAGGCGGCAGAGGCCATCGCTCAGCGTGCCGAACGCGCGCAGAAGGGCGCCGCAGATCGGACCGTCACGTAACTTATCTTATTGTTTGTTTTATACCATTGGAACCTCATTTGGCAGTAAAAAATATGATGATTGTTTTTTTTTACCCTTCTATCTGGCAACAAAACTGAAACCTTTTTTTACAAGGAGTCATGTTTGCATAGACCACAATACCTGCAGCCATAATGCAAACAAAAAACATAACTCTGATAATGTATGCACTGTCCTTGAAGTTGATTGGTCCACACCCGAGACAGCTTTCCTTAGAGCCTAGTCTCACATGGTGTTGGACCAGATGACGCCAATGTTTTTTGTTTGCATTATGGCTGCAGGTATTGTGGTCTATGCAAACATGACTCCTTGTAAAAAAAAGGTGTCAGTTTTATGTTTATCTACAGAGCGCCTCGGCCCAGGGCGCTTTAAGTAGTTTCACAAGCGGTAACCCCCCTCCCCCACACCCTGTCATTTCCACCCGCTTCATCCACTTTCCTTTTTTAAGTTATTTTCCGTCAACTTCCCCTCGCCATATGGTCTCGGTGGGGTCAACAAGCCCACTCTCTCTCTCTTTCTGTCTTTAAACCCAGATGCAGTGGTCGGGACTGAGGTCAGAAGAGTTTCTATAACCCCCTCCCTGCGTCGTGGTTTGTGGTCTGTGCCGGTCTCTTATTGAACAAAAATAGAGCATACTCTTCGAGTCTTTCGGTAAAGTCACGTAGATAGAAAAATAATAAAATGTAATATATAAATAAGAGCCACGACGTTTCGATTGCAACACAAGAAATCGTCTTCAGGTGAAAGAATACAGCACCTGAAGACGATTGCTTGTCTTCTTGGTTCTTTCGGTAAAGTCACGTAGAATGGAAATAATAAAACAATAAAAATTAAACATAATAAAATAATTCTCACGACGTTTCGGCCACAACGCAAGCAGCCGTCTTCAGGTGAAGAATAGGTCTGTCGAGAAGACAGAGTCTTTCATTCAGAGAGAGAATTATTTTATTATGTTTTATTTTTATTATTTTATTATTTCCATTCTACGTGACTTTACCGAAATAACCAAGTAGATGAATCCCTGCAGTCACGAAAGCTTTAAATCGAAATTTACGATTGCTTGTGTTGCGATCGAAACGTTGTGATTTTTTAAAATTATTTTTCTATTTACGTGACCTTACCGAAAGACCCAAAGAGTATGAATTCCTATAGTCACAAAAGCTTTAAGTCAATGTTTATACTTTTCGATGTAAAGCTTTCGTGACTGCAGGGATTCATATTATTGATTCTTTCGGTAAAGTCACGTAGAAGGGAAATAATAAAATAATAAAAATAAAACCTTATATACAATATCATTTTCCTCAGGTGAGGACGGCTGCTTGCATTGTGGCCGAGACGTCGTGAGAATTTTATGATATTGTTTTATTTGTATTATTTTATTACTTCCCCTCTACGTGACTTTACCGAAAGAATAAAGAATAAGACTTATACAATTTTTATTTTACCAGGTAAAGCCCACTGAGCTATATAGCTCTTTTTTAGAAGCGACCTGGCCACAAACGATTTCTCAATGAAGTGGCTCATCACGTGGAAATCTATTGCAGTCAAATACTCTAAACGCGTGACGTTGATACTAAATATGGAGGGAAAGACCGGAGGACCCAGAGAAAAATCCACGCGACCACGAGAAGAACTTGCAAACTCCACATACACAGGGTCAGGATAGAACCTACGACCTCCTGCATACCAGGCAAGGTAGTTGACATCCCACCACTGTGGTGCTCCAACCTCACTTTCCCTACTTTTAACACCGACATGGATGGTTATACCTGGGCATGTGGCGTAGCCACTGCTATGCTCTTGCAGCCATACACCGCGCCTTCAACGACCCACGGAGTGGGGGGAACGCTCACCCACACACAGTGGAATTACAAATGCCCGTGTATTTGCACACGTACACACCATGAGATCACAACGGCGAAAAAGTTAGCACTCATGCTGATGTAACGGAACCAAGGTTTGCGACATTGTGCCAGGTTTAGGATTTTGTCAAAATTGCACTCGCAATTAACTTTCCCGTCGGTAACTGATAACCAGCAGGGTCATTTATTAACCGTCCACAGCACTTGAATAGAACATCAACAAGTAAAAAGTTGGCCATAAATCTAAGAGAGAAACGAGGAGGAGGTTAAGGAATGGGACTGCTTAATGCACAGGGCAAGTTTATTCCAGTGCAGGGGTGTCCCCAACATTTTGTCATGGCGTGACTATCACTTTATGTACATGTTCACAAATCCAACCTCTTCACGCAAGAGTAATGCTCACCTCATCTCTCACGCCTTCGCTTTGCGAAATGCACAGGGCAAGTTTATTCCAAATATACCCCCGGCCAGGCCTGTAGCTTCGCAAAGGCTGGGGGGCTGAGCCCCCCCCCCCCTGCTGAAGGTTAAGTACCCCCCCCCCGCCCCCTCTCCACCCCTTCTAATTCTTATATTCAAGCCGTATGATTTACAAAATGTCTGCAATAGTTGGAGGCGGCTGCAAAATACAATTAAGCGAGGGGCATCTCGGGCCTCGCTGACGCACACAGCGGGCGAGAGCCAGGGCAGGACGCATGACGGACAAAGGTCGTGCCGTTACGTATTCTCTTTGGCGTTTAGCGTACGTTTTAAATTAGTTTTATATTAACGTGATCGTGCCCCCCCCCCTCCCACCCCCGAGATTTTGTATTATCCCTCCCCCCCCCCACCCTTTAATCAATGTCACACTACCGGGTTGCCTCCGAGACCGTGTTCCTATCGCGTCCATACCAGATTTCGGAGTCGTTTTTGAATTTGACCCTCTCGTCGATTTTGGCGAGCTTCTCGGCCAGCTCCCGCGATACGGGAACGCCATTGCGAGCCATCTGGATGCTCGGCTCCAACAACTTGTGCCAGGGCAGGCGTCCGTGCCGGCGGTGGGCGAGGGCGTAGGCTCGCAGCTCGCCTGGAACGCCGATCGCCAACGGCTCCATGGAAAGCACTGCGGCAGAGGAGGGCGAGGAGAGCGCCGGCGGTTAATGGGAACGACGATGGGTTTGTCTTTTTGATATAGCGCCCTACACGCCGGGGCGTCTCGGGAACACTTGACATCACATCTCATCTCGCACCGGCACCCCCAATGGCAGCCGTCCCTGTGTGGCACGAGGCGACTTAGGACCCGGCCTGCAATCGGCCACTAGTCTGCCAGTAGGGAGCGATGATTGCTACGTGTAATTCCAATTGAGTAAGTTTGGTTTCGAGTCTTCTTCTTCTGCTTAGCCAGTAGTCCCATTATTGCATGGGGTGTCAGCTTCTCACTTAACATAATAAATAAAATATAGAATAATGAAGCTATTATAAAAAGTACAACGATGCTTAAACTCGGTTAAGATTTTGCAGCGCAAATTTCGCGGCGCAAATGGCCTTGTGCGGTGTACTATTACACAACTAACAAAAAAATGGGTCTTACGATGTCCCAGGATTTACAGATTTCCAAGGACAGCTTGCTCAAGAAATCTGACATCCTGGGAAAAAAATCTATGACTGCATGGACACATTGATTTTGCAAATGGAGTAGTCAACGGAGATTTCCAAAACGCACGAGGGTCAGGCATCTATTGAGATTCCCACAACAGCACAAATTATGTGAACGATGCCCGTTCCACTGTCCCTGATGCACTTGATTTAACTGGTTACATTTATCTAGCAATCCCTTGCAATGGAACATTGCCATTATCTCACCACCAGAGCTAAGTGACTGATAGAGTATTTCCAACTGAAGACCATGGAATGGTGCCAACCATCATCAGGCATGATAAATCCGCTGCTGGATGAAGGTCTCCCCTTGCCATCACAATATTTCACAATCATCAATCTACCTGGCACCATCTGCCGGGAGGGAATACATTACAAGATGCTTTGATGCCTCTGCCCATGGTCTGCTGCTCTCAGCAAACCTTGCATTACATCGGGAGCCGATGAGACAGTAGGAGTAAGATACACTCTATCAGCCGTAGTCTTGTGGTTTAACGAACGTTTATAATGTACAGTGTTTGCTGTTTTAAGCTAGCATGACATATCTGTGAAGACGGAATTTTGGTTTCATTCCCAGTGTTTAATCAACCTGCAGGAAGATAGACATTATTATGGTTGAGTGGGAAATGTTTGACTCAAAGTCTGCCCAAAGACATCGATCGGCAACACAAACACAGCATTGTCAGGAGAAAGCCGTGGCATGTGACTTATACCACACAGCGAATTTTTTTTGACATATGTTTGAAATCCTAAAGCCCCCTTGATGTCCTCGTGACGTATATACATATTTGACATTTACTGTGAGCGTTGCCTGCAAAGGATTAAGATAAGTCAAAGTGATTTCCTGTTTCGATGACAATTGAGGTGGCGCTCAACTCCTGTTTACAGCCCTGAGCCGGTCGTGAAAATTCCACGTTCCTGTTGCGAGTACTTTCCCACAAAGTGGGAAAATATCGCTTAATAAATAAATACAGATTTCGATTTAAAGCTTTCGTGACTGCAGGGATTCATCTTCTTGGTTCTTTCGGTAAAGTCACGTAGAAGGGAAGTAATAAAATAATAAAAATAAAACATTTTATTATGTTTTATTTTTATTATTTTATTACTTCCCTTCTACGTGACTTTAGCGAAAGAACCAAGAAGATAAATACAGATGTTGCGATTCCTCTGTGTTTATAACCAAAACAAATGTGGTACGTTTAGTTTCACTTCCTCGTGTGTATTATTCCAAACGCTGTCACCTAGATCAATTTCAAGATCACTCTCACACCACCTCGCTGCCGCCTCATCTCTCCCCTCTCATTTCATTCGACTCTCCTCCGCACAGCAACCAAGGCTTTCTGTCGAAGCCTCCAGTCAACCCGAACTCAGTGAGACGTCGCTCATTCCCCTCTGCTGTCACCTATTTTTGTCTGGAACTCCAGAGCCCCAGTAATCTGTGCTGTTCACTCTTTGCCTCTGTTATCGTCCAGGCTCAGGGTGGCCGCTGGATTTAAAACCGCGAACCTCTGCAACGAGCGGCGAACGCTCTACCACTGGACCATACTCTTTGATCTTAATTTGGAGCTTTCGTGACTGCAGGAATTACTCTTTGGTTCTTTCGGTAAAGTCACGTATAAAGATAAAATAATAAATTAAATAATAGCATACGACGTTTCGATTGCAACACAAGCAATCGTCATCAGATATAAATGAAATAGAAACACAAATCTAACCAGAAAACTATAGACAGACATATAAGCAGACAGATATCACCAAGATACATAGAGAGTGAGCAACACATAGGCACACAGAGAGAGAGCGTCTCTGTGACGAGGCCTTAAATAGAGAGAGGGGGCGGGGGCGGACCATGTCACCATCTTTCCCCCTTGCCTGCCCCCCCCCGCCCCACAAACCCTTCAAATCCCCCCCCCCCAACACAACGGTGGAAGATATCTCGTTAGGACAACAAAACTGGCATTACTCTTTCGATTGCAAAGTGTTTCGTTGATGGATGGCGGCAGGTTCCTCGGAGCCCTCTCCCTCGCCATAATCACCTCTGTTTCGCCTGCGTGAGAGAAAAACAAAAGTTTGACAAATGACACTGTGACACGAAGTCATGCACGACGAGTCCGTGTTCATGATGGCAGCGTGTAGGCCAGGGGTGGGGAACCTTTTTTCTGCCAAGGGCCATTTGGATATGTATAACATCATTCGCAGGCCATACTAAATTATCAACTTTAAAATTAGCCTGTTATATTTGCTCAAACATTTTCATTAACTCACCCCCAATGTGATGGCTGGAACTGCTTCTCTTTGGCGAGGCGTGTGATGATGTTAGCTGGTATTGATGATGTTGCTACTCGCAACTGCTTTTCCAGGTTTGCTCCTAGATTTATTGAATTTCGAGTCCCGCCTGCGATTGCCTTGGCAGGGCCACACCGAATGATTTCTCGGGCCTCATATGGCCCATGGCCCGGACGTTCCCCACCCCTGGTGTAGGCAAGTTGCGTTCTATACCTCACCCAAGAACACGAATATCACCCAGCACCTGGTCGCCGTTTCAAAATGGGTTGTTTAATATGAGGCTGAGCGTGAATGTGTATAGAGTCAGTGACATTTGTATACACACGAGGACATGGAAATACTTGCGTGGTGTCAGGAATTTTCAAAAGGAAGAGGGGGGGGGTCTAAATGGGGTATGAGGGGGCTGAGGCCTGGGCAAGGGAATGAGGTGACCCCACACATTGATCGGTGATGTGAAGGGGGAGGGGGGGTAAAGACAACCAGCGTCTATCAGCACAGAGGCACGGTAAATTTCGATTTAAAGCTTTCGTGACTGCAGGGATTCATCTTCGTGGTTCTTTCGGTAAAGTCACGTAGAAGGGAAATAATAAAAATAAAACATTATGTTTTATTTGTATTATTTTATTATTTTTATTTTAAAAACATAAAGCTTTATTTTTATTATTTTATTATTTCCCTTCTACGTGACATTAAAAAAACCATGTTTTATTTTTCTATTTTATTATTTCCCTTCTACGTGACTTTTTTTAAAAACATAATGTTTTAGTTTTATTATTGTATTATTTCCCTTCTACGTGACTTAAAAAAAACATAATGTTTTATTTTTTTTATTGTATTATTTCCCTTCTACGTGACTTTACCGAAAGAACCAAGAAGAAGAAGAGGCACGGTAGTTGAGGTGATTAGCGACTCGACGCCTGGATGCTAATGTGGAAGACGCGAGCTCAGATTCATGAGTCGGATGGTACTTTTTTAAAATCCTTTATATTAAGTTCACTTGCGCGCTTGCTTGCTTGCTTACGACCGTGCAAATCTTTCGGTCGTTTTTTAACCCACTTCCCGTGATCCAATCGAGCTGACATTTTCCACACAGACTCGTTGTGCGTGACAATTAATGTTCGTGAAATTTTTTTTCAAAAATTTTACACTTTTTAGGACAAAAATATTATATTTAATTACCAATTGCTTAATGGTGCCATGCAATCATCTGACCCATAGGTGGCAGCCATCTCAAGCCAGAGGACGAGAGGACTCTAGCCGCCACGCATATAAAGGATTTATAGTGAAAAACTTTGTTTTTACGGGTTATACTTGTTAACCACCCCCTCGGCTACGGCGTCTCTCCAATGAGCGACGGTGTTTTTGACGCAATTAATCCAGAGCAAGTTATTCCGCAATAAGTGGCTTTTAAAAAAAAATAGTAATGCATACTTTTTACTATTAAAATGAAGACAAGTGGCTTCTACCTTCCTGTGCCCAAGTGTTTTAGTGGGGAGGCTACAGTCGATTGTTCTCCCCTCCCCCCCAAAGTGTGCAACTTCCTACCCCATTCCCCTCCCCCGCCATCTCCTCTTGGACACAACCAATGATGCTGGCACCACGTGACACAGAACAACGATGGGATTTATTTTGTACCGCATCTGAATGCGACCGCATCTCAAGACGCTGGGATGAGACCGCTTGATGAGCGGTCAATTGCTTATATGCCTCCCGATGGAAATAAAAAGCGAGACGTACCAGCACAGAAGAGTTTGATGATAAATGGACATATATGCCAACGTATAGGAACGTGTATGGTCGCGTGTGCACACTCACCTCCGGCCGGATTGTAAATGGTGAAAATGACGCCCCCTCCCAGACCCATGCTGTGTGGGTTCATCAGCGAGGTGCAGAACAGGGTAGCTATCGATGCATCAACCGCAGAGCCGCCTACCTTCAGAATGTCCCTGTGCAGGAAACAAAGTCATTAGGCCCGTAACGGTTTGACCGTCCTGGCGATTCCGTGATTTGTCGCGATTCGGGCTGTTGGGATTATCTAGACTCGTTGGTTAAGAGGTAAAGGATGGAGCCCTGCAACTGTTCTACTCGTGGCACTGCTGATGGAAGGGGAGCCCCGATAGAGAGCTCCTCTGGAGGGTATTTGGTCTACTCCTCCACGCTGACCGGACGTCTTGTTGGAAATGAGAGTGTTTAGAAATTAGCCCACCACACACGACCTGCCGATCGTCTAGAGTGGACCCATTTATACTGCGGGGTAGACAGAGGCAGCAGGATTTAAGAAACTTGCCCCATTGTTTCAACGGCCGTGCCGGGCGATCGAATCGAACCGGCGATCTCAGGATTGCAAGTCCAGCGTGCTAATCACGTAAATGGCCATATTTAGTTTTCGGAAGTCCTGCAAATGAACAAAAAAAAACTCATGCATTTTTGTGAGTGGTTTTTTGTTCGTTGTGCTTGTGCACCACTTCAAATAATTTGTTCAGTTCCACAAATTAGGCAAATTTAGGCAACCGCACGGTAATAAGTGCAACGTAATCCTGACCGTACATATCCGGTGTCATTTTGAAGGTAATCGTCTCCAGCTGCAGTAAAACGCGGCTTGTTTACCAAGTAAAATGGTTTCCCACATGCGCAAAGCTGAATGGTGCATGCGACGCGTACATGTGTGGGTAAAGAAGGTCAGGTTGTGATCACGAAAAAGTAGATTACGAGCATTTCTCCCTTACAAAAAGAATGGACAAATCATTTCCATCTGAACTGCAGTCTTAATTTGTTGCCATACCATGCCTAAGTAAAAAAAAAGTACTTCACTGTTATACTAATGATTACCCACAGCTTTGAAGTATCTGAAGATATTTTTGAACCGTGTCTTAGCAGTGTCCCTCACTGGTGGCCCCTGATGACCTTTAGTGCGGCCCCCGACAATGCACACATGTGAAAGGACCCCGTCATGCTGCGAAACCCCAATGGTTTCAAATAATGTGGCGGCCCTCACACCGATGTCGTATCGCTAAAAGTGACCCCCCTCTGAAAGTCGCATGGGAGTCGTTAACAATCTTGGTAAACTATAAAACTACTAAACTAATAACAGTTTTTTTATTTTACCAGGTAAAGCCCACTGAGCTATATAGCCCTTTTTCAGAAGCGTCCTGGCCACAAATGATAGCTCAACGAAGTGGCTTATCATGTGGAAATGTATATCTGCTAAATACTCTAAATGCATGTTTCTAAATGTTTTTAGACGCTTGATGGAAAGTCTCTAATAATGCATTGAAGACAAACTTGGGCATGTACATTTACACAATATTTGCCAAAAACTAAATCGATTCCCAAGCACATGGAACGATGCTCGTATCGTGAACATAAGAATAAATTTTTATCTATGCAGGTTTGCATGTCTCGTATAATACTTGTGCTCACTGTATAGAACTTTAAAATATCTCTCGCCAAGCATGTCAGGAAAACAATTCGGACAAGTTATCTTTCTTTGTAGGGGACGCAGCGATGCAGTGGGTTGTGCCAGTGGCGTAACGACATCATCAGCACAGGGGAGCCGGCAATCGGTCAGCTTTGTTTTGCACGGTTGAACGTAGGCGATTATACACCGCGGCTCCTCTTGCCGAATCAAATCGTTACGCTCACGACCCCCCCCCCCCCCCCCCATTCGCCCCAACGCGGCGGAAACGTTCTGCTCGTTTACCCAGTTACGCTACGACAACATCGAAACGCAAGCCAAACGTTGCTGCTCCAATTCAATAAAAAAATCGAACGTGGGACGCAAATATGCTCCTGGTTCACGCACTCCGCTATGAACCTGGCGACTGACCCGATATCTATTCCGGGCCATGGCTAGCAATCGTGGCGAGTGATATCTGAACGGGTCCTGGCCACCCTCATCACTCTCCTCCCCATGCCCCTTCATCAATCCACATTGTTAGGTTGGGTCAAACCACCATAACGACGGACACGGCACGTGAAGGGCTCCATCCAAACGAGCAGTGGAGTGACAAAGGCCCTGTACGTTATTCACATCGTCGCATGCTCTTTGTACCCCACACACGAGCCGTTGAATCAGTTGGCCTGACGTGAACCGTGGAGAAACGTATCTCTGCACTATCGCTGCTCGTCGTGTGAAACATGCCAAGCGGTTTCTCCACGAATCTGGGAATAATAGCATCACAGTGTGGCACTTCATAGTCGACCTCGAACGAGCGCTGCACCCCGTCCCCCCCTCCTGTCCTCCCAGTGGCGTAGCTAGGATATTTTGCGCCCGGAGACGAACTATAAAATTGCCCCCCCCCCCCCCCCGTTTAATCACATACCAAAATGTAATTACATGACATGTAGGCTGTGTGTGGCGGGATATATAAACTTTCAGGTTGAGGTGTAGATGTGTGCAGTAGTTTCAGGCTGCCGCGCCCGCCGCAATAAGTTATAATGTAAAGTTGTAAGCCTCATTTTGGCGCCCCTTTACCTTGGCGCCCGGGGACATATGTACCCCCCTGCCCCCCCCCCCTAGCTACGCCTCTGTGTCCTCCTCCCCCATGCGATTTGATGAATCGTCTTCTGCTTGGTCGTGCTCTGATTAATTTAGTCTTGGCAGCGGTGTGTTGTTATATGGCAACCCTTCAGTGGCTGCATAGGTCACGTCAGTTGACTACAACATCCAAATCGAATATCGCCGATGCTCGCACGCACTGACGATTCGACGCACGTGTCGTGAACGCAGGAACGAACTTTTAGTTGACCGCAGAGCGGCATCGTTATACTCCTGGTGAGCAAACAGCTCCATAAAATACGCAGGCCACTCTTGGTCAATCGCACGGGGTGGTGGGAGCCAGTGGACTCTGGACTTGACATTATTTGTATTTCCTTTCTTCGTGCATGGCGCACTGAGATTATTGGATGAATTGCGTCTTATAAATGACAATTATTACTATTATGCGTGATTGATACTGCCAGAGAGCCAGAAAATTGGGACTCGGTTTGGTCAAACTCATGTTGTTGAGTACAGCGCACACCAGAGTATCTATTCACACTCGAGGAATCCGATGAGCTATGAAGCTCTTTTCAACAGATGTCCACATGAGTGATGCTGCCAAGGCAAGGGTGCGTTGGAGGCGTTGTACGTGTACAGCAATCTGTCATTTGACCGCTGGATGCGGACCTCCCCAAAGCTGAGGGTTGCAGGAATCATGTGAAGCACAATTCGCCCTGCTGGTCTGTGATTGGTCGGTGTGAATGCAGCAAGGAGAGACGCGAGAGCACGGAAGCGCAGTACCAACACCAACACTGGGTGTTGGTACTTTACTTGCAGATGGGTAACCGTGCACTGGCGGTCACCCATCCAAGCGATATCCAAGCTGAAACCTGCTTAGCTTCGGAGATCCGACAAGATCGCTCATATTCCGGGTGATTGGGTCATATAGGCCAAGGTGTTGTAAGGGATCCAAATTCAATTCAATTCCAGGGCACACAAGACAGAATTCAAGTACGAGGTGCTGTGTAGTCTACACTGGATCAACCAGATAATCCAAGCATTCAAAAGTATGCAGACTGATGCATGTATAGTTACTGTACACATTTTTAATGAGACTCTTACTTGTCAACAGGCGATTGCATATTGTGAAAGTGATGGCTCCATATCTTACAGAGGACAGTGTTTACAATATTACACAATAAGAGCATTCGGATTGATGAGAGACACGTAGGTGTTTTTGTGCAATAACCACCGTTGTTTTCCCTATAATTATTATGAACTCCGGTATCTGTGGGGTATCTACGAACTACGAAGGCCATTGGCAAGCGGTCATACTCCTCCCTAAAAGGCCACTGGCTTTATTGAGCTTTTCTTTTTCTTTCAGGAAGTGGTGACTTGATTAAGTCCAGCTGTTTCAAACTAATCTTTATTAAAGGCGTTCTTGGTCAAAAGAAGACTTTGGCACCCGTGACTCCTCCGCACATGGGAGCAAAGAATTGCGTAATAAAAATTTTACTTAAAACTTTCGTGACTGCAGGGATTCATATTCTTGGTTCTTTCGGTGTTAGTTAGTTGTAGCTCGTTGTAATTACTGGCGAAACGTCGCACTCAGATTGTAAATGTTGTGGCTTGGCTCTCCAACACACCGGTGTTGCTGTACTAGTGACGAATTGGCCACGTTCTATTTCGATTTAAAGCTTTCGTGACTGCAGGGATTCATCTTCTTGGTTCTTTCGGTAAAGTCAGGCGCTCCTCTTCCACCTCCTACCCAGCTTATATATAAGCTCCTAGCTTGGCAGTGTCTCATTCTTCACCTGAAGACGGCTGCTTGCGTTGTAGCCGAAACGTCGTGAGAATTATTTTATTTTATTATGTTTTATTTTTATTGTTTTATTACTTCCCTTCTACGTGACTTTACCGAAAGAACCAAGAAGATGGCCACGTTCTGTTTACGTGACAACCCTTACTAGTTGGCTGTGTCGGGTGGTGGCGGGTTTTAACGACACATTTATATATTTACGCGATCTAACCCAAAAAAAACCTCTATTATGGAAAACACCGGGCAGCTAACCAGCACTGGTTCAGGCAAGCCTGACTCTGCCGAAGAAGAAAGACTGAATGTCGAGAAACGGTCCCAGTGTTTGCTTGGATTGCGCCAACACTGCCTAAGTAAGATGCACTCCCCCCCCCCCCCCCCCCCCCAGAAGGCCGTTAATCCGATGGATTAAGTGGAGCAATATTTACTTTTCGCTTTTTTGTGTGTTTTGTTTATAAACTTTATTTGTTTATGTTGAAAGAGGCGATATCTACTCGTTAGTAACATTTTCCACGACGACTGTTCGTGATATGTGGGAAAAGGAAGCAAGATAAGTGAACGTGTTTCATCTGGACATTCCTGAGACACATTCGCGCGAAAACACAAAAACCACATAAGGGGTCACTCGATTTGTCATCTGTCTACATTCCATGCAAAATAATTTTGGAAAAAAAAACCTTTCAAGACTCAATGGACTTGTCCCACAAAAGAAATCGCTGCTGTATCTAGTTTATATATCAAAGTGTCTTCACTGGAAGCCACAAACGCAACTGACCATACTTTGATGTTTCGTATTATTTAAAAACATACACAACTAGCAATTTTGACTCGTCAACCCTCCGGATTCAGTGAAATGAGTAGCATTTAGGTAAAGCGAGTAATTGGCCT
This sequence comes from Lethenteron reissneri, assembly GCF_015708825.2. Taxonomy (NCBI): domain Eukaryota; kingdom Metazoa; phylum Chordata; class Hyperoartia; order Petromyzontiformes; family Petromyzontidae; genus Lethenteron; species Lethenteron reissneri. Next base: position 9,358,341 of record NC_083805.1, read on the forward strand.
ATTGATACAGACATCCCCGCCATAGGAATAAAAAATTTCCACCACTGAATGAGGGCTTTAGATAAGCACCGCCTCAAAGCACTTGGGCATAAAAATCATTTTAACTTTTGATTTTGAATAAGTGCGCGAACCACACCACGCCACCGCTTCCCCCATACATGAGCACGAACAAACAAAGATACACAATTAAAAAAAACTAAAGACACAGAGCCAAATAAATGACACACCGGCACAGAAAGACGAAAGACACGCACTCGGCTACAGACAAAAGACACATGGCACATCGAGACAAACGCGGACAAAACACACGTACACACAGAGACCATGCCAACAACAAAAATGTACGCATTGACAGAGACAGACAAAGACACACGCACGCTGACAACGGACAGAACAATACAACACTCGCAGAGACAAAGACGCGCACGGTCAAACAACCGCGTGCGTAATGGGTGGCCAAAGTGACCGACCACTTCTAGATTTGAAGCTTTCGTGACTGCAAGGATTCATATTCTTGGGCTTTTTCGGTAAAGTCGCGTAGGCAAAAAATTAATCAAAATTAATAAAAGTAAAATAAATATAAAATAAAAATCACGACGTTTCGGAGGCAACACAAGCTTCCGTCTTCAGGTGGAACCGTCACAGCACGCTTGCTGTATCAGGTAGATGAGAAATTCCAAGAGATACGACCCCGTATATATACTGGGGTTTTTTTACCTACGTGACTTTACCGAAAAAACCCAAAAATACGACCGACCACTCGCTGACCTGCCCACGATGGAGCATTGCGTTGCGTCCGACGCAACGGCCCCGCGTTGGTAGCTGGGCCATTCGCGGATGATCCTGTCGCATTTATCCGCATCCTCGGGGCCCCGTGGATGTCCCAGCTGCAGCAACGCCGCGGCCACGAGCAGCAGAGTGAGGACCACGAGACTCGCGACGGCCACCACGAGGCTGCACGCCCAGCACCGCGACCCTCGCCGGCAGAGACCCCCCCTCCTCGCCCGCCTCCCGGAGTCGCCGTGCGCAAGAGGAGGAGGAGGAGGCATTTCATTTGGGGTGGTGGGGAAATCCGTACGGGTAGTCGGTCAGTCGGTTCGTCCCTGGACCTGCTTGCCGTGCTTAGCCACTCCTTCTGCTGGTGTTCTATTGACCCCCTTACAAGCCCGTAAGCTCGTAGCCCCGAGCACCGCAGTCGTGCAAAAAAAAAACTGAACGTCCCTTGGAGTTGGGTGGCTCCGGCTTGCTGGTTTTTCCGTCAGTCGGTCAGTCGCCTATCTACTCCCCCTGGTACTTCTGCACGATGCGGCGTCAAGCTCTCTCCGCGTCTAACCCCACGAAGCGCTGCAAAGCTGAACGCCGCTGGTGGTTCTGGAGAGTTGTGACAAGCGATGAGGAAGGAGGAAGGAGGAGGGAGGAGGTTGGGGGAACATTGGGGTGAAGGGGAAGTGATTTAACAGGCACCACGCAGAGGAAAGTGCTCTGTGCGGCCAAGTGAGGGCGTCTTTTATAGAGCAAGCGCAGAAGGGTCGGATCGTCGGTGGAATTATGAATGAGTTTCGTGGTTGAGTAGATGATGAATTGATCTGCACATGAATACATCCTGTACACGGATGCATTGATGGGTTAGGTGGACGCTTGAGTGAATGGGTGCGATGATGGATGAGTGGGTGAGTGCAAGGGTGAATGGAGTAATGAGTGAATCGAGGAGTCGGTAGGTGAGAGATCAATGTGAATTATTTCAATGTTTATGTAAAGCTTTCGTGACTACAGGAATCCACACTCCTTTGTTCTTTCGGTAAATAAAACAAAATACATTTTTTATATTTTTTTGAATTTTTCTACCTACGTGACTTTACCGAAATAACCAAAGAGTATGAATTCGTTCAACTTGTAACGCCACTGTACCCACATGCAATCAACCAAAATACAATATCAATCTTTATTTTATGTGGCAATATTGGTTCAATACCGGGGCCACAGAGTAACAGGAAGGAGAAAATAAGAAACCCGACACGACCTCGGCGGCGAACACCGACTGAGCAATAAAAAGTGGAACTATTCGTAACGAATAGCTGATGAACTTCTTTCGCGCCGTACGTAGCCAACCGTGGTAGGATTTCGGACGTGCAAATCGCGTGCAGCGATACGGCCAGCACAGAGTCGGGATCTCCGGCCTGAAGAACCTTGAACCAGCTTACCAGCAGATGTTTGGGGGTCCATACTTGAGGCTAGCCAGTTTTGCAACACAATTAAAACTGTTGTTGTTGTTATTCCAAAAAGATTTGTACGTGTCATCAACGCCAACCATTCGTGATGGACTGGATTCATAAGAGTGCGTGATAACAAGTGTTCAGACTTACTCACTTGACTTCCCCGAAGTTGACTCTTATAATTGTTATGTATTGAATGCGACAAACAGAGACGGAGCATGTTTTTGTCCTGTCAAGCAACCTAATCATTACGACGTCGCCGTTGTGAAACACAAAAACGAGCCCACATTGACTTTTTTTTAAGACGAAGACATTTGCAGCACTGTTATATTGTATTACGTGAGGCAATTACTCGAGGCAAAAATATGCTTTGAATGGGATCAAACGGATGTTTAAGCTAAGTGCTTTGAAAAGGAAGCACTCAAGAGTATGGTACAACAGAAATGCTAATTTAAACTTGAGATCTCCGTGCGAAATATTCTGTTACTGGGCCAAGAATTGTAAAACTAACTCTTCGTCGTCGTTCAAAACGCAATCTTGAAACAATTAAAATGCAGACTCCAATCTCGACGGAAATTATTTGATCTGAAGATGTAACTGAGACAAAACTGAGTGCGGCAACAGTCAAGAACCATACATCTCTGCAGTAAATGATAGCAGAAGCTCCATCTCTCTCTGTCTCTGCTATAAAGAACAACCCCGCTTATTTTTGTTCTTCTTTCCTGTTAGGGCAACAAAAAACAATGACTAATATTGTTTTTGGAATATTCCGTGTAGCCTTAACAGACTGTTGGGGCAAGTGCTGTTTGCAAGCACCGATGAAGGCCGGCACGCCACACGAGGGGGTGGGTGACCAGCACCACGACGCCCTGCGATGTTTACACACCGCACCAGTTACTCATTTTAGGCTGTGTCGACCTAGGGGAGGCCCAGGACCAGTTCAGATAATCGTCGCCGCTGTTGGCCGTGGGCATGAATTCAACTCGGGTCGCCAACTCAGCAGCACAGCGCGCTCACCGCTATACGACCACTCCCCACACAAACACATTCCAAGGCAAGTTGATGCACAGCAGTTTTTCGTAATTATCCTGCTCAGTATTCACTCCAAGCAGATACCAGGCCCTGAAGCCATCCTCAGATGCTACTACTCAATAATTGTGTTGCTAGATTTTCGATTGTTTTAGCTCCCCTATGGAGCATATTTTGTCGACCCAGCTGCAATTAATTTAGAGAGAGGAAGTTATGCAGATTTGTATCATCATGAGACCTCCTTTGCCAGTAGCAAAATTTAATAATAGTTTTTGCTTCCCATTTTTTCTGGCAACAAAACTGAAACCTTTTTACGAGGTATCATGTCTGCATTAACCATAATACCTGCGGTCAGAATGCAAACAAAAAACACACTCTGATAATGTATGTATTGTCCTTGAAATTGATTGGTCCACACCAGAGACAGCTTTCCTTAGAGCCTAGTCTCATATTGTGTTCGACCAGATGACGCCAAAAGGTGCACAACTCAAAGACAACGCACTATCAGAGTAATGAGGGTTCGGGGTAAGCATTTACATCATGCCAGAAAAAAGGAGGAAAAAACTATATTTATATTTTGCTACTGGCAAAGGAGGCCAAATTATGTACTTTTTAGGAGCTGGCAAGATTCACCAATACGCATAGCACGATGAAAACCGTGATTTTAAATGTCAGGGGTTGGGATTGGCCAATTATCTCTTCCGTGCAGAACTGGCAGCATGAATGATATGGAAACAAAACTATAATAACAATTGTGATGTGGAACACCAAACAGGCAGTGTGTCTCTAATAAAATAAACAAAGTAATTACCGTACTTTGACAATTTAGTTCATCAGCTAATCATTTCTAGAGAAATGGATGACTAATTGTTATTTATAACATTACAAGAAATGTAAACAGGAGTTAAGTGAGTCAGCTGGGTTTAAGACACAATAAACAAGAAAAGAACGGGTAATGCCATGAAATGCAGGCTGGATACGCAAGGAACAATCTTCTCTGGCCAAGTCCCCATGCAACAATGGTCACTCCGTAGCAACAGTTTGAGACACTGAGAACCACGTGTTGGTTGAAAGCCACATAGGCATGAAAGAGCAGCACTTATCTGCCAACACATAATAGAGGTTGGGAGCCGTCCATAAATGACGTCACGCACCTGGGGGGGGGGGGTTTCAGACATCTGTGACGATGTGTGACGAGGGGGTGGGGGGGTTTGAGAAATGTGAAGCCACATCAAAATGCGCAACTTTAAATAAATATAGACAACACGTTCTCCTTAATTAAATAGACTTTTTGATAAATGTTTTCTCCTACAACATCAAAGTGCAGCGGCACATTAAATACGCACTACAATGACAATAGTTTAAAGCGATTTGAAGCATGTTTTATTTTTTTGGGGGGGGGCAGAGCTTTGTGACGTTATATTTGAGGGGGAGGGTCTGACTTTTTGTGACGCCGTGTGACGAGGGGGGGGGGTCAAAAATCGTTCAAAATCGCGTGACGTCATTTATGGACGGCCCCTTGGTGGGCTACATCAGTGTCTCTCAACTCCAGTCCTCGAGAAGACACCCCCAAAGTCCACGCTTGTCATGATTTGCATAATTTTAATGGGCCAATGCATGATCCGATGACTCAATCACCAGAAATGCATCCGATGTTGTCATATCTCGGTAGCTAAGCAGGGTTGAACCTAAATCGTGCTTGGATGTGGGACCACCGTGCATAACAGGTGTTATATGCTGTGAAGCAATATGATGGGCAGCAGAGGGCACTGCAGCGAAACTCATTATTGTACTGTACTTATATGTACCCACAACTATACTGCCCAACTTCAGCAATTCGAACCGAGCAGAGTCTTAAAGTATGTTTAAAAAACAACCCTAACAGCGTGCACGAATATGGTGAGCACCTCATCCAACAGTGTATTGCGAAAAATGCCTGCACATTTACACACTGCATGCAATTGATAGTTGGTAATCACCGAACACCATACCAATTGTCAGGTCTGGAGTAGAGAAACGCTGTTATTGTTATCAACGTTTTTATAAGGTGCACCAGACGCAACAGAGCGCCAAAACATATCTAGCTAATTTAACATATCATAGGAAATAAGTCAATTTTTTTTTATTAACGGGAGAATCTCAGCGGTCAGGTGCAGTTCTGACAGAGCGTTCCAAATCTGAGGGCCAACGACAGAACAATGCTGAGCTCCGAAACGTGTTTTTTTTTCCAACAGCGTGGCTGACAGAGGAGCATGGTCATACGTGAGAACCTCGAACTCCTAGAAAGATTTTAGAGCTGCAGTTTATCGGTCAAATAGTGAGGCGATTGCTGAAAGAGTGATTCGTGAATTGAGCACAGTACTGTCATTTTAATCGTGCAACCACGGAGCTAAATTGGAATCCAGTGTGGCAGATCCAATACATCTTCTTGGTTATTTCGGTAAAGTCACGTAGAATGGAAATAATAAATAATAAAAATAAAACATAATAAAATAATTCTCACGACGTTTCGGCCACAACGCAAGCAGCCGTCCTCAGGTGAAGAACAGGTCTGTCGGGAAGACAGAGTCTGAATAAAACACCCCAGGCTTGGAGCGTATATTTAAGCTGGGTTGGATCCAATACAGTTTGGAAGATTGGGTGCTGGTGAGAACGACCAGTCAATAGTCGCACAGAGGCGTTCTGAATGCCCTGGAGTTGTCCAACTCGACACGGTGGAAGATCCACGTACACGGCATTGCCATAGTCGAGATATTATAAGGACATTCAGCACCGTAACACGATCTCTGTCAGAGAGGGATGGTATGATCGTTTTGATTGTTCGTAAATGAAACACACAGGTTTTTTAGTACTTGTTTTATCGAGGGCAGAAACAATAGTGAATTATCGAGCACTTAGCCAAGACTCTTAGTTTTGTTTACCAGTCGGGGTGCCATTACATCAACAGTTAAAGACGCTGCCATGAGCCTCATGTCAGCAAGTTTAGACTTCTGCTCAACCAGCAAATATAACAGTTTTGTCGGAATTGAGTTTCAGTCAGTTGTCAGACATCCAGCTGCCAATATCTAACCGAGAAGCGGACAATGTAGTAAAGTCCTGCTTGACCCGGATCTGGTGAAAATAAAGACCATGTGCTCTGATCAGATCTCTCAGGAGCTTAATGTAAATGTTGAACAGTAGGGCTGATAATACTGATCCCTGCGGGGTTTATCATTCAGCTGGGGAATTATTGCTATATATGATGTTTGACAATGCTTTGCGAGAATGTATACATTTGCTAAATATCTACTGCATATGCAATAAGCATAAACATCTGTACTATCCTGAATCGCCCTTATTTCTCATTACCATGTATTCTGCACCACAAGAACAGCAGTGACAGCTCAATAAATGTATTCTCTCTTTCCCTCTTGCATGAGCCAAAACACATGGGCACATTCAGACATTGTTGATGCTGGCACCTTAATCCAGCTTATTGTTCGACATCTGCCAAGCCAGCTCCTTAGTACGGCATATGGTTCATAAACATTGTTTGCAAAAAAAAATATGGAACAGAAACCGATTTTGCACAAAGATGCATGGGGAGATGCTTGCTTGGATCCCAATGAGAGATCGAACGAGGAAAACATTAATTCGAGAAAAATAGGGGGCTTGGGCAGACGACTTCGCAATAAGGGATGACGGCCTTCGGCCAATGATCAAGAATAATGACAGTGGCAGCCGAGGTATGAAACATGTCTGAGAGGACGCACACCGAGGAGATGGAGCGATGAGATCAGCTCGTGGAGCAATGAGATCCGCTCGTAATTCGTTGCATTGCGGGATCATAAGAGATGCTGATGGTGGTGGATTCCTTCGTCCAGAATCTATTTGCACAAGTATGTTTATCAATAAATTTAGGAATTATTGCAGTTACATTTTTTATGACAGCTTCAGCCCTGTTATGGTTCCTTCTGTGTTTTATTTGTTTTCATTCGCTTAAATATACAAACTGACACGTACTGCAAAACGTGACCATTAATCGACCAAATTATTAAATACTCCAAGCTGTGTACATTGGCATTCAATGCAATAACAACAATGTTCTGTTCTTTGTCACTATACTGCTCGATGAAGGCCTTCCCACTCTGTGTTGGTCACAAGGGTTTTTAACCATACTTCACCATGCCGGTCAGTTTGGATTGGCCATGACGGGTTCTGATATTGCGCACTTTTGATGTCAGCCAGGGTCAGGAATTGAAACTCAGGACACCAGATTCATAGCACATTCTGTTAACCACTAAGCCACCACTTCCTCCAACAGCGCAATATCGTACCATAATTTAGCAATGAACAAATTTAACAAATAAAAACCCTACTAGAACGATAAGTTATCTTCAAAACAACATTCTGAAAAGTATATATATAAACAACTTTAAGCCGTGCTCAACCGACCAATAGATGAATGTCAGACATGGGGTTTTTAAATCCTTTATATTAAGTTCACTTGCTTGCGCGCTTATGACCGTGCAAATCTTTCGGTCGTTTTTTAACCCACTTCCCGTGATCCAATCGAGCTGACATTTTCCACACAGACTCGTTGTGCGTGACAATTAATTTTCGTGAAAAATGTTTTCCAAAATTTTACACTTTTTAGGAAAATAAAAATTATATTTAATTACCAATTGCTTAATGGTGGCAGGCAATCATCTGACCCATAGGTGGCAGCCATCTCAAGCCAGAGGACGAGAGGACTCTAGCCGCCACGCATATAAAGGATTTATAGTGAAAAACTGTGTTTTTACGGGTTAATTTTTTTCAACCATAACTCACTACGTTGCAGGTTGGTGAACTAATGTTAGCCATGGTTGGGAATTGAACTCGGGATTACTAGTTTACAGTGCAGCGTACAGCAATTCTAAAAAAGTAGGCCTCCATATTTTGATTTTGGGGGTTACATAACCGTGGCCGTCCTATGCAATAAATTCAACTCTGCAGGGAGTGTTTCTTATTGTCTGGATTAATAGCGCAGCTGCCAATCAATTCCAAATGAGATTCCACTCACAATAGACCCCTACGTAAACTGCCATTCAAATTGGCAGTTACCAAATCCAATTTTAACCACAAAGGCAATATAAACAGGTCAAGTGTCAAAATTCTTCATAAACTAAGGGCTAACCAATGTGTTTTCTTGCCTTGTCTTGGAGCCAGGCAGACGTAGAGTTAAAATGCACACCAGAAGGGCAATTCTAAAATCCCCATCCTGAAATTGCTTGGGACTAAAGGCGGGGTAGTGGACACACCCGACATCAAAAAGGCTACGACAACGTAACCATTCGAATAAATATAGTTTGCTTTCGTTAAACCGCTGCCACTCACTATTACGTAAAATTATACAGATTGTGAAACCTATCCCCGAAATTACACCTACTGTTTATTAAAATATATTTGCCAGTATCAAAGTATGAACAAATATTCTTTGGGTCTTTCGGTAAAGTCATGTAGATAGAAAGAAAAAAAATCATAGAGACAAAAGTAACAACTAACATCGGAAGGTGGTAGGCTGGGGACATCACAGCCCATTATGGCTTAAACTGGTTAATAACGTCCTTCCAATGATTGCTCAGTTTGTACCCATCTTCTCGGTTGAAATTGTGTCTGTGTTTATATATCTGGATGGCTTCATGAACGTATCTTTGCTGATAGCCAGTGGGTTTGCAGAGTACCTTCGTCTTGGAAAAATATATTTCGTATGTGCCCACAGCATTAAAACAATGATCAGCCACGGCTGATGTATTGGTCCTACCGTGTTTCAGATCTGCCTTATGTTCACAAACACGGTCCGAGACATGTCGCTTAGTTTCCCCAATGTAACTACTGCCGCAGACACAACTTAGTTTGTAGACGCCGGGGTATTGCATGTCAAGGATCACATCTTTCACAGATGGGATCAGATCACGAATTTTACGTACTGTGTTGAATCGAACCTGGATCTTGTGCTTGCTCATGATTTTGGAAATCTCTTTGGTGACCCCTGCTATGTATGGCAAGGTGATGGTTTTGATTGGGTCCTCAGATGGTTCTTTCCCAACGGTTGGGGTGATAGCTTTACGGAGTGTGTAGTCCGAAAATCCATTCATCTTGAGGTCTTGGTGTACATGTTCCAGTTCACTGGCTAGGTGATGATGGTCGGAAATACATCGAGCTCTATGGTGTAGAGTTTTAATGAGGGAATTCTTCTGGGATGGATGGTGGTGGGAGTCAGGTTTAGGTAGGCATCCATATGGGTGGCTTTCTGTAGACAGAGTTTCCCATTGAGCCATCTGGTCTCTTTTCGATAAAAAAATCCAAGAATGGTAACTTGCCATCCTTTTCCACCTCCATGGTGAATTTGATGGCTGGGTGTATGGAATTGATGTGGTTGAAGAATTGGCCCAGAGCTGGTAGGTCATGTGGCCAGATGACGAACGTGTCATCTACGTACCTCTTCCACAAGGAAGGACGTAGGGTGGATGCCTGGATGACATCTGTCTCAAAATTTTTCATGAAAAACATTGGCTACAACCTGAGATAAGGACGAACCCATTGGGGTACCTTTAACTTGTTTGTAGAATGTTCCATTCCAGGTGAAATAAGTGTTGGTGAGGCAGTGTCTAACCAGGGCCGGTACATCAGCATTCAGTCCTTGTTGGACCAAATCTTCAATTATTGCAATGGTGTCAGGCACAGGAATTTTCGAAAACAAAGATACTACATCGAAACTGACAAGCAGTTCACCTGGAGATAGTGAGATGTCCTTAATTAAAGATACCAAGTGAGCTGAGTTAAGTACAGCTGAGGTGGTCTTACCAGTGAATGGTTGTAAGGTCTCAGATAGAAATCGGGCCAGTTTGTAGGTGGGTGAGTTAATGGTGGAGACGATAGGATGAAGTGGTGTACCTTCTTTATGGAATTTTGGTAAGTCATAAAATCTGGGTGGACTAGCAGCAGAGGGTTTTAAGGTAAGCCACTTGGTTGGTTCGATTAAAGATGTTGAATCAGTGATTATATTGCTGGTTTTCGTAACAAGGCGGTTGGTGGGATCTCTATTGATTTTGGTATAGTTACCATCATTAATTAGGTCGGCTGAGAGGATGACGATGTCATCTCTCTTTGAGAAAGCTCAAATCTTGACTTAGGGGCCGTCCATAAATGACGTCATGCGATTTTTGACGATTTTTGACGATTTTTGACACCCCCCCCCCCCCTTCGTCACACGGCGTCACAAAAAGTCAGACCCCCCCCCCCCTCAAATATGACGTCACAAAGCTCTGCTCCCCCCCCCCCCCCAAAAAAACATGCTTCAAATCGCTTTAAACTATTGTCAATGTAGTGCGTATTTAATGTGCCGCTGCACTCTGTGGTAAGAGAAAACATTTATTAGAAAGTCTATTTAATTAAGTAGAACGTGTTGTCTATATTTATTGAAAGCTGCGCATTTTGATGTGACGTCACATTTCTCAAACCAACCCCCCCACCTTCGTCACACATCGTCACAAATGTCTGACCCCCCCCCCCTCCCCAGGTGCGTGACGTCATTTATGGACGCGTCCTTATACATGCACATTATATTGGTAGGAACCCACTGGTTCCACCAGCCCACAGGGGATTATTGTGTCCGTCCGTCGTGCAGGGAGGGGCTGGGTGGAGAGGGGAGGGGCTGGGTGGGGAGGGTGGGGAGGGGCTGGGTGGGGAGGGTGGGGCTGGGTGGGGAGGGGCTGGGTGGGAGGGGTGAGGCTGAGTGGGGAGGGGCTGGTCACCCCGTGGTGCCCTTATAAAACTCAACGTTTAACCTACTCACGCCGGCTTGTGCCTGCCCTCACAGTCGGGCATATTTGCGGAATACACCACGCCGCCGTTGACCCTGGTCATTGACCGAGCAACCCAACGTTCCTACCAGCTCCCTCCGCAGGAATGTGTTGTATGTCCACTACCTATGACCAACCTACTGCAATGCCCTTTGGCGCGTGGTTTATATTTTTGTGTGTGGCTAAAGCCAACGCGTTAAACAGACAGACATCGTCGTCGTCTAGATTTGAAGCTTTCGTGACTGCAAGGATTCATACTCTTAGGTTTTTTCGGTAAAGTCACGTAGGTAAAAATAAATAAAATAAAAAATGATATTTTATTTGAATATTTAATTTCTATTATTTCCATTATTTATTGTTATTTTTATATGATTTATTGTTATCATTAGTTTGTATTTTTAAATCCTTTATATTAAGTTCGCATACTTGCTTGCTTGCGTGATTGCGTTCTTGCTTGCTTGCTTACGACCGTGCAAATCTTTCGGTCGTTTTTTAACCCACTTCCCGTGATCCAATCGAGCTGACATTTTGCACACAGACTCGTTGTGCGAGACAATTAATGTTCGTGAAAAAAAATTTCCTAAATTTTACACTGTTTAGGGAAAACAAATTAAATATTTAATTACCAATTGCTTAATGGTGGCAGGCAATCATCTGACCCATAGGTGGCAGCCATCTCAAGCCAGAGGACGAGAGGACTCTAGCCGCCACGCATATAAAGGATTTATAGTGAAAAACTTTGTTTTTACGGGTTATACTTATTTATTGTTATTATTAATTTTTATTATTTATTTTTACCTACGTGACTTTACCGAACAAGCCTAAGAGTATCATCATCGTCGTCGTCGCCACCGTTGGGGCCTCTTCTCACCACGTGCGCTTCCATCGGCCCCCCCCCCGGTGACCCCCCCACGTGGCCACCGGTGACCCCCCCCCCCCCCCCCACGTGGCCACGTGCGCCCCCTCGTGGCCAGGACCCCCGCACTGCCGCGGCCACCGGCGGCGTCGTGCAGCGGCCGCCGTCGCCTTAGCCCGCGAAAAAGTCGAGAGAGCCAAAGGCAGCAAGCGGGCAGACGACAGCCGTAGCAGCAGCAGCAACGAAGGACCACAACAACCACCACCACCACAACCACCACCCTTCTCCACACCTCAGCAGCGATGGCTTTCGGCCCACAGGTTCCCGCCTACTACACGAGTCTGCTGGTGGGTGGACGGCGGTGTCTCCTCGCCTGCCAACCCGGGGCGTCCTCGCTCGCTCTCGGTTTCACGGTCATCTACGTACGGCGGTGGTGGTGGTAGTTGTGGTTGTTGTGGTGGTGGTTGTGGGATTCGCCGCTCGTGGCGGGCTCCGCTGCGTTGCGGCCTACTGCTCGGCTCGTCGTTGTTGGTGAAGTCGAGGCGGGGAAAGGCTGTAGTTGTAGCGGTAGCGATGATGATGTTGTAGCGGTAGCGATGATGATGTTGTTGATGATGATGTTGTTGATGATGATGTTGATGTTCAATCACTTGTCAGTCTGTTGCTGAATGAGTGGGGCGCCTGCCTCTTCACCCCCCCCCCCCCCATCGCGTGTGTTGTTTGACCATACTTCACACTTCACCATACTTCACCACACTTCACCACACTTGACCATACTTCACACTTCACCATACTACACCACACTTCACCACACTTCACCATACTTCACCACACTTCACCACACTTGACCATACTTCACACTTCACCATACTACACCACACTTCACCACACTTCACCACACTTCACCACACTTGACCATACTTCACACTTCACCATACTACACCACACTTCACCACACTTCACCATACTTCACCACACTTCACCACACTTGACCATACTTCACACTTCACCATACTACACCACACTTCACCATACTTCACCATACTTCACCACACTTCACCACACTTGACCATACTTCACCATACTACACCACACTTCACCACACTTCACCACACTTGGGCCCTGGCCTGGATTCCAACTCGGGTGGGTGGGTAGGAGTCGCGCAGTTCATCGCGCTAATACGTATTGTTCGCGTGGCGATAACTTTGTTGTTAATCATCACAATGGCAGTGATCACTGATAACGTGTGGTGGTGGCGGTGATGATGATGGTGATAATAGTTGAGGGATATGGAAATCGTGAAACTGTGGAGTTCTATCCGAGGCCGCGTGTGGATTGGGCCCAAAGCACATTGCAGTGGCGTTAGTCGGGGCCCTGTACTAATTTATAATCTGCTAAATGTTTGTAACAATATCACTTACAACGCTTAATAGTGACGCAGCGCCCGAGTGTAATTTCTCATTATTGAAACATCAAACTCTTTGGGCAGCCCGTAGGGGTACAACCCGTGTGTGTGAGTGTGTGTTGGTCGTGTATTTACAACATTTGGCTGATATTTGAACCGGTCACGGACCATCCCCTAGGTCGACTCGGCCTTAAACGAGTATCTGGTGCGGTGTGTAAATAGCAGCACTGGGGAGATACAAAGACGACCGGGCGTGGTGTTGGCCACCCACCCCCCCCCCCCCCCCCCGCGTGTGCCATACCGGCCTTCATATTGGCGGCATGATCGCATGCAATATGCCCCAACAGTCCTGTCAATGCGATGTTGGTGCCACTGAGTATGAGAGCTCGGGGCAAGCATCTACACTATGATGCTTGCCCCGAGCTCTCATACTCTGATGGTGCATTGTCCTTGAGTTGTGCGCCTTTTGGCGTCATCTGGTCCAACCCATATGAGACTAGGCTCGAAGGAAAGCTGTCTCGGGTGTGGACCAATCAACTTCAGGGACATTGCACATTATCAGAGTTATGTCTTTTGTTTGTATTTATGACTGCAGGTATTGCGGTCTATGCAAACACGACTCCTTGCAAAAAGGTGTCAGTTTTGTTGCCAGATAGAAGGGTAAAGAACCAATTATCATATTTTTACTGGCAAATGAGGTCCCCATAGTGTAGATGCTTGCCCCGAGCTCTCATACTCTGATGGTGCATTGTCCTTGAGTTGTGCGCCTTTTGGCGTCATCTGGTCCAACCCATATGAGACTAGGCTCGAAGGAAAGCTGTCTCGGGTGTGGACCAATCAACTTCAGGGACATTGCACATTATCAGAGTTATGTCTTTTGTTTGTATTTATGACTGCAGGTATTGCGGTCTATGCAAACACGACTCCTTGCAAAAAGGTGTCAGTTTTGTTGCCAGATAGAAGGGTAAAGAACCAATTATCATAGTATAATATACTTGGTACAATATACTGATACAGATACAGTGTATGTAGTACACTGGTATGTGCAGGCTTTGCATAGAGTACTTGATCAAAGTTGGGCATTTTTGACAATATTGGACGACATGTCAAGACAATTTAATAAAAGATGTGGGTAATTATCGGTACAGTTATTAAGTGGATTTTGAGAATAGTTACGTTAACAAATTTGATTAGTAATTTGGATATAAATAATTTGTCCAACTATCTTGATAAGGGAGAAATGTGCATAAAATACCATGTACTCATCGACGCTGGGATGATCATGGTGCATTCAGTTTCGTTTGTATGCAAAAACTGTAACATTCCATAAATAAGGCATATTTTTCAAAAACTTTAGGTAATTACTTTCAAAAACTCATGATTATGGAGAATTCAACCAAAAAAAACGGCTCTTTGGAGGTAAACACATTGGTTAAGTGTGCCAGGCTCTCCGACTAATTTGAATCTTCGTTAATGAGAGAAAAAACATTCTAGAGTTGTTTTCACAAAGCCCCTCGTGTGTGCTCGTGCAGGCTCAACTGAAGGCAGAACAGGTCAACAAGCCCCTTTTTTACTGCTGTGCAGACCTCACCAGGACCATTGACGAATACACCAGCAAGGTTTGCAATCCGCCACACCAACAATACCACTGTATTATCCCTGCATGTGTAATTTGATCTGATTAGCTGGAGAATCGGTAGGCCCTGCTTTGAATTTGTATCTGGCTCTCACCTGCCTCAACACAACACGTCCACCATGAAGACGGTGCATTGAAATGATTTTTTGCATCGCGAGGCCGTGAACGATGGTAACGGCTTTCAGAAGTCATTCAGCTAGCAGTGGGGAGTGAAGATATTCACACGGCACTGCTTTTAGCCATAACTGGGAATCAAACTCGGGTTGACGGGTTAATAATGGCAGATTTGAAGCTTTCGTGACTGCAAGTATTCATATTCTTAGGTTTTTTCGGTAAAGTCACGTAGGTAAAAAAAAATTAAAATGAACCATCACAGCACGATAGCTGTAACGGTTCCACCTGAAGACGGAAGCTTGTGTTGCCTCCGAAACGTCGTGATTTAATTTTTATTTTACTTTTATTAATTTAAATTTTTTTTTACCTACGTGACTTTACCAAAAAAACCTAAGAATATAATAATGGCAGCTTTCTCATTATTGCCTGGAGGTTCTGTGAAAGTATCCCATTTTGTCCTCATCAGAGAGTCGTGTGAATGTTGTAGTGTTGTGAATATTTTAGATATGACCTATGATTGTTCTGTGGCTCCCTAAACACCAACTGGGCATGTCTGTTTGCAGGATCTTCAAGGAATATTCGAGTGGCTGGTGGCCTCCATTTTTGGAGCTGATGGCGAACCAGGATGGAACCTCCTCTACATAAAAAATAAAGAGAGTCCTACGGATTATGCAGCCGTCAATGACTTCCTTTCCCCCTGGTACTGTATCCATACAACAAAAGCAACAATAACGACACAACACATCTTACACAACACACATGTTCATTAGCAGATGCTCGCACAAAGCACGTTACCACTCCGTGCAATTTAAAAGATGCGAAGTAGTCTGACATTTTTGGCGTTCTTCAGTGTAGCATGCTGGCAGATGTAGCCCAACATACACAATTTCACGTGTGTTATTTCCAGTAAGAGTGCATATGTGTCCCTGGTGAAATGTAGCAGAAAAACCTTCCTTTTTTCACGCAAGTCTTGTTGGCTATCGCGCTGAATAGATACTGTGAATAAATAATTATCATTATGCAAATACCATTAAGCATATCTATGGGACCTTTTTGGCAGTATCCAAAATGATGAAAAACAAGAATAGGGTTTACCCTTTCCATAGATATAACTGCTCGACCCGCGCTATAAGTGTTCTGATACTTCCATTGTTTTTGTACTGTTCTAACACTGGTGAGACAAGACCATTAAGAAGAAGGCTGTCTCTGGTGTAGGCCAGTTTCATAGACAATGCATCCATCATAAAATACATCGCGACTTTTCGGGCGCAACACAAGCGTCCGTCATCAGATGACGGATCATCAGATGACAGATCATCAGATGACGGACGCTTGTGTTGCGCCCGAAACGTCGTGATTTATTTTATTTTCTATCTACGTGACTTTACTGAAAGAACCAAAGAGTATGGATTCCTGCAGGCACGAAAGCTTCAAATCAAGAATGCATATATTATTAGAGCACGTTTGTTTGCATATTTTGCCACAAGTGTGTGTGGTTAATGCAGACTTGATGCCTTTAAAAAGTATTTATTTGGTGTTTGAACACCATTTAGCAGGCACGTATTCACTGAGTGAATGTGGTACTTTTGCATTCCTCTGTGCAGTGGTGCCATGATGAGGCTGGTGTACAAACTGCAGGTGGATGATGCCAAGTTCTCCTACCAAGTGTCCAAGCTGCCGGTAAGTGATATTTTTTTTAATGAATTTAATCCATCAACAAAAGCGGAGAACAACATATACGTGTGCAACTAATGCAGATCTGAACAACATAAGCCCAGCAATGTGTTCCCATTTTCATCCTGAGTTTTTACTTTGTTGCCATGACATGTAGGGAGGGGGAGGAGGCTTTGAGTGTTTAGAATTTTTATTCCGGAGGCAAGTTGAAACATCAATCCAAATAAAAGAAACGGAATTCTAACATAGAGGGGATATTACACATCGCTCAGGAACCTTGAGGTTATGCGGGAGGTAATAGGTGAATGGGAAGGTGTAATTATTGGGGACCAGGTCTCCTGACAGGTAGATGAGTCATACCGCATTACTTAGCTTCGGTGTTGCATGAGTGATGTTAAGATATACGTATGTGACCTAACATTGCTTGTGTTTTGTCTGCACTGCAGGCTCCGGCGCGAGGCGCCCTTCAGGAGGGCCTCCTTCCCACAGAGTCGCCCCTCTATGTCAACAAACTAGTGGGCGGTGGGCTTGTACTGTCTCTCTCCCTGAGTATCCTTTCGCAGAGTTCAAAGTTCATTTATTAGGTATAGCCCTGTGAGCCATTTGGCTCTTGAATCGGGCGCAACAAACAAAAAACAAAAACATGAACAAGAAAACATCTTAAAGTGACTATGTGCAAACAGAAAATCCAAGAAAAGACAGCAAAATATTGAGAAGGACAGTGCCGATATGCACAAACACTGCATTCCTTAATAGAGTATTTTTTTGGGTTAGATCGCGTAAATATAAATGTGTCTAGGGCATTTAACAAATTGATCAACAATAATTGGAAAAGCACACTTCTAAGTGTCATTAATTATGTTTGCATCTAGAATGTGGAAGAGGTTAAGAGGTCATCATGACAATTTTGTTGATGTCACCCGACCTCACTAAAGATTATTTTGGCTCGATCGTGCAGCTGTTGCAAAGTCAACAACCCGACCTCTTGGCCCACTGTTTCAGCATCCCAACCATCTGGGTGCCACTCCTAATGCCCGGCTCATTAACATGCCCTCTTCTGCTCTGGAAAGATGCCCTACCCATTACAACATCCTCTTCCTGATTGTGTTTACAATGTGGGAGGTGGTGTAAAAGTTACGTTCTACTTAACCAGTGTGACACCAGTTGCAATTTATTTGCCACTGATTAAATGTTTTCTTCAGATTAATCGTTGCAAATGTAATTCAAGGTGTGTCCACCTGACAACAAGTTGGGGCACACCACCCTATATTTGAATTCATGAAACATTTTGACTAATAAAGGGATCGTGGTCTTCCCACTGTCACGAAAGGTCTAAATACAAGAGACCATTCGGCAAGGTGGGAGAGATTACTTGAAGGGAAAGGCATGTAAACAACCCATCATACATTCCAGCGGCAGTGTTTTATTAATGACAATGGTCAAGCCAATTGTCATGAATGTTCATATGTCTAGCCAGCTCACAGTGTGTTGGTAAGCTACTTCCACCTTAATTGCTGCCACCTTCAGATGCCTTTGAGTATTATTTATTCAGCTTCGCCAACTACCTCGTTCTACCAAAGGTGAGACTAACAGGTTCCTTGGTACATCGATTATTTTTCACAAATTCAAGTTAACATCACTTATTAAAGAATTCTGGAACTGGTACCTTGCGCCACATTTATATTTACGGGATCTAACCCAAAACATCTTTATTATTGATAATATTGGTCGTGAAAGCCTACGTGTTAAGCTTGATTTATAAATGTATGCATTAGCAGCATTGTACACTAGTACCTGCCTCGTTATTAGGCAGGTACTGGTGTATGAAGAGTGCCTGTCTAATTACTACTATGTTTAGATTAATCTTAGTACGACCAGGTCATTCGCTACCACTATGTGTTGAGTTAGGGGTGTGGTGCCTTTGTAACCCCCCAAGTGAGAAGGTTTAAGTCATAACTCGTACATGTTAGTGATCATTCCTTAAACATAGAATGTTAATGCATTATAGTTTACAGACATTTGTAAATCCACGATTAGATAAAGGCCCCTGCATCAGTTTGCCCCACCCCGACGATTTTATGAAACGTCACAATTCAGGCTTGTGATTTAATTTCAAGAATCAATTATTTTATTTTAACATTGTGATAAATGTAACACGTGGTAGCCGGCCGGTGATGTAAATCACGTGCAAATTCTTATTCTTACACGCACAATTTTGTCAATGTATCGTGAGAGTAAGACTGAATCATTTCATGCCTTATTAGCCACGGGTGCCTCGTTACCCTGCTTACCGCATCCATAAGGGAGTACCCTCCCGTGACCTGCGAGCAGCCATTGCGATGGGTGGTGTCGGTCAGAGGTCGCAAACGGGTTTTGATTCCTTACCCGTACCCGGCCGCACCAGGGTTGCAAACGGCTACCCGCACCCGGCCGGGTACGGGTAGCCGGGTATCGGGTAGGGTACGGGTATCGGGTACCCGGTTGCGACCTCTGGTGTCGGTCAACCACAACTGATGCCTACGCTTGCCCTGGCTCGCAGGCTGTAAGCTTTCCTCCTGTAATTCACAGACGTCCCTGAGCCCCCAGTACGCGGCCGGTCCCAACAACCTGTACACGGCTTTGGTGGAAGACTACCTCAAGTACTTCCTGCCGACTATGGGAAATGCACCTGCGTCTCCAACACACACTCTAACCAAGGCCCCCTCCCCGCCTAACCACAGGTGACTTTATTGTTTTGAGAGCTTTGCAGCAGAGGTCGCAAACGGGTTTTGATTCCTTACCCGTACCCGAAATGAGTGACAAACGGTGACTCACCAGTGACTCACGGCCTACCCGTAACCGTACCCGGCCGCACCAGGGTCGCAAACGGCTACCCGTACCCGTACACGGCCGGGTACGGGTAGCTGGGTATCGGGTACCTGGTTGCGACCTCTGCTTTGCAGTTTTTTTAAATGGTAATGTCCCTTTGCGGTAACGACAATAACTGGCGTATGGGCAGGTCTGTGATTTTGGACGTGCGTTTTAAATACTCTATGGATACGGGTAATCATTAGTTTAATGATGAAGCCACTTGTTTACTTGGGCATAGTATGTTCCCCAATTAGCGCTGTAATTTGGATAGAAATAAATCATTTGTCCACCATTCTTAAAAAGGGAGAAATGCTCTTAATAGTACAGTGACAGACGTAATCAAATAAATGTTTTCTTCCATGCCAGGATACTGGTGATGCATTCAGCGTTGTGTATTTCACACCATTGCCTTGATCTAGAAATAATCCCAACTTTACAAAACTCCAGAATAGTCACCTTAAACACGACACCCTGTGTGTTTTGTATTGTGTGTTGTAACATTCTGACCTGACCCTACTGGACATGTGTGGAAACGAGCATTATAGCTCATCGGGATAAATATTCTGATGCTGACTTATGATGATTTTGCAATTTTGACTGTTGACGTCAAATTTGTGCAACTTGCCCCCATGAGAGGTGGCTGGGTGGCTGTCATGGGGCTAATATCAGATCAGAGCACTGAGCAAGCAACGCTCAGATTCTGCGTTTTCATCTGACTTTCAGCTGCCTGTGGTTAAACCAGATTGTCAAGTGCAGCGAGTTCATAGTCTCAGCCTGATCACCAATGACTCCACAAAAAAATCAATAATGTAAAATTTGCTTTTTCACATCATTTGCGACCCGACGCCTTGCAGTCGTGTCAGTGTCGTCTTGCTAACAATGATTTAACGTGCTCGTTCCCCATAAGTGTCTCTGAAATTCGCTCCTCTCCCAAAGCGCTTGGCTGGATATCAAAACTTAACAACACATGTTGCTTTGTCACCCTATATGAAATAATCAATACGGTAATTATGGTATTTCTCTTCAGGCCAGTGAGCTGCCTGCAGTCTCCATACTCCAGCCCTCTGTCCGCCCTCCTGAAGAGACCCATCCAGCACCAGTCGCCTGTCACACCAGACCCAGCCGCACACCAGATCTGGCACTCTGAGACGCTCTTGCAGGTAAACCAATTCAAACGCTCCCAATGAGGCTGAAGCAATAGTAGTTTGACACGCAAGAATGTGATTCATGAAAAGCAAACTGCACGATTTTGACCATTGGATGGGATCCTTCAATCATGCCTTCCGTGTAACGTGGCATCCCCGTGTGAATACTTGCTCATGCCACTGCTAGTGGAATGGCCTTCAACTATAGGGAGTGGTCAAGAGATTCCCTCCAGATGGTACCTTTTCTTAAAAGCTCTCCAGACGTCTTTAAAGAGGTGGGAGTAGCCATATAATTTACCCCACACGTACGATCTGTCGATCAGCTTGCTGTGGGTGTATCTATTTGTACTGCTGCGCGGACAGAGACGGGAACATTTCACAAACTCGCCAATTGTTTAATCTGCCGGAAACAGTAGATCGAATCGAACTGACGACCTCTGAATTGCAATGTAATCATGCTCCCCGTTACTCCATGGCAGCATCCCGCTACTTACTGCGTGGATAATGTGCAGAGTCGTGTTGTAGACAACCAACCCAAAAAGCTCCCATCGCTGTTCACGGGAAACGAGCTGTTGTATGCATGCATGTACGTTGAACTTCTTTCGCACCGTACGTAGCCAACCGTACTAATCGGTTGCAGCGGAAGGACAACAAACTGAACACAAAAAGTAGTTCTAAAGAAATTAGTTTTCATCTAGCTCGAGTGGCTTCCTAATATTGGACGGAAGAGCGTTCCAGACGGCCGCAGAAGCGCATCTGAACGTGCGCAAAGCAGTGACCGTCTTTGTTCGATGGCCAGCCAAAATGTTGTTGACTCGTTCATTAGGACTCCGCTGAAACCGCTGTCGTTTTTCCTCCACAGGTGTTTGTGGAGCTTTGGTTGCACCATTACTCCCCAGAGGTATTCCAGAAAATGCAGTCCCCACAGGCTCGGGTAAATGTTTTGCCCGTCGACATGCCATTCCGCTCGGCGCGCACAGCAGATTGCATCCTCGTCGCATTCCCACACGGGCCATAATGACGTGAATTGTATGTTCCCAATGAGGGGTGGGGGGGGGGGGGGGGGGAAGGGGCAGTGGGGCAGGCGAAGGAATTTAAGGGGATGGTGATAATAGGATAAGGTTGGCCACGGGGTCAAGGATGCAGCAAAGCGTGCATCATGGCTTCACTAAATTACTTGGGTGGCCCACTTTTTCCTCCCCCTCTTCCCATGCACACGGGGACTTGAATACTTCGTCACAGTGTAGTGAAGCAATTATGAATCGGATGCCCAACGCTCATTTGGCTTTATTTGGTCTCTTCCAATGTAGGGGCAACATTTTGCATGTCTTCACTACGAAGTTCGCAGACTGATGCAAATTTAAATTCTCCAGTGATCTAAGTGGAGTTTCACTGATTCAGTTGGCTGCTCTGGTTGTGTATGACAACTTAAATTGGTCCATGATATCCATGGCAATCAAGGCAATTATATGGCAGAAAACAGCCATGGCCACTTGGCCACAAAGCATTTTTTTTTGTCTTGGTGGTTCTATTTGGGACCATTAAATGTATGATGTCTAGCAGCCATGTGACTTGAATTTAAATTTGCCTAGTTTTGTATTTTTTAGTATTCATACAATTTGAATATAACGAAATTTCCTCACCTCATTTTCTTCTAAAAGGAGTCATGTGCAGTGATGTCTATGAAGATTAATTTCAAGTGAGAAATAAAAGGCAAATGTCTGCTTGCTAAAACAATGATAATTTTAATTATATGAAACAAAATGTTTGAGTGACCGTTTGGACTATTACGTAACGTGCAGTTAGCAAACAGGATTTTTCGTAATGACAATGCATTTGGCCCCCAGTATGACTGTGATTAACAACAATTCCACACCCGAACAATCCTGCTTCATACATCCCAAAGCTGCTGATAACTGCCTCTTCTGCATGTAACTTATTTCCCTGCTACTGCCGATGCGCGCTTGGTGTGGTGTCCTAATGATTTCAGCTTGCAATGCATCGCTGCAACGCCACCGCTGCCTGGCTAATGAGACGCGAGGTACAAGGCGATTCGTGAGAATGTCGCTTCTCTCTGTTCGATCGGCCAAACCTTGACCCATCCCGAGACAGCTGGTGTTTTTCCAGAATGCCTTGTTAGTTGTGGCCGATGGTGTCATGGATGGCGTCATCGACAAAGTGTTAAAAGGGTGATTATTAGAGTTTTAACAATTCATTTTTTTCATTGATTAATATCGATGCTTAAGCGAGTGACATGTGCATCAAATATTGTGTGCAATATCCACGTTTTTTTTCGATTTGTGAAGGTTCTGAATTGGGTCACGTGGTCTCTACATCTATATGAACCAAAATATAATAACAAATATATATTACTCGATATAATCACGACTCTAAATCGTGATATATTATCCACTTAATCTAATCCCGACAGGTCATCAAATGGGGGTGGGTGGGATTGTGAATCACCAGTAGTGATAATGAAGGCAGAGTTTGCAAGTCGTCCAAAGCCACTGTCATAACTCTGATGGTAGAGGTCTTTTCTAATGTTTGAGTGAAGCATCTAATTGCACAACTTCTTTTGAAGCTTGCCCATTCACGTGGTCCATCAGCCACGCCTAACATTGGCACATTGTGAATTCCGAGCGGGATATCTGACCGACTGAAATAGAGTTGTGGTTAATGCCTTTGCTGCATGGCAGTAAAGCCACTCTCCCCTCTGTAACCATGTCATCGCATTGTATGAATGCACATATTAGTAGAGACCTCATCTACTTACATGTAACTGTCTTGTGCACTAAAACCATAACTAATACCCCATCTGCCTTCCATTGGCGCATGCCAGAAAATCATCCACCTGCATGTTTTACAGGCAGTAATTGTTGTGCGTGTCTTTTTTTTCATTGCTTTAACATGACACGGTTATCGTTGCGTTTACGGAGAAAATCTCAGTAGATGCGAACCATTTTGTGGTGGGAAAGTGTCTTCGATATTGCACTACAGGGGAAAACATAGCACTTACCATTTTTCTGTGAGCCTACATGGATCATACTCTTATGAACATAAATCTAACACACAATACCAGTATTTTAACAAACCAAGTAATTTCGATTTAAAGCTTTCGTGACCGCAGGGATTCATCTTCTTGGCTCTTTCGGTTAAGTCACGTAGAATGGAAATAATAGAATAATAAACATTAAATAATAAAAATGCAACACAATTTCTGATGTTTAATTTTTTTATTTTATTATTTCCATTCTACGTGACTTTACCGAAAGAACCAAGAAGATGAAACCAAGTAATACTAAGAGTAACAGAACTTAAACGTCTTAGAACTACATTCGTTCAATCGTTGATTTCACTGTGAACCAAAAACTATTTTCGTCTGAAAACAATTACCGGAGTAAACTGAGGTCGCATTGCAAGGTGGCACACTTTTTGTTGCACCATGCGGAAAAGAAAAACTTCATCTTCAGCCCTCAAAATACATGCATCGCATGTGGTGAAGCATGCCAGCTCTTGTCGGCTCGCAAAAATGAACGACCGTGTGATCTCAAACTTTTTGCTATCGAGTGGCGTGCTGGTGTCCATGCAGTGGTTTCAGTGTGCCACCTGTTGCTTTTGTCCTGTGTCCATTTGGTGTTGTTTGTGTTGGTGCAGTCGAGTGCTGATTTAAGGCAATCGTCCATTGGAGATATTGCTTAAATCATTATCAAAGAGATTGTTGCTTAAAGCGGTTAAATAGTATGAAACTGGGGCTGTGGGGAAGTGTGGCAAGTTTATGATGGATCATACAATTTCATCGTCCTAAGGAAGAAGCATGAATAGTCTTGTAAAGAAGGGTGCATGACATCCACGTACTGTATACAATGTTGACGTATAAACTCGCTTCAGTGGCAGCCGCGACACGCAAGTATAGCTTTTTCGATTTAAAGCTTTCGTGACTGCAGGGATTCATCTTGGTTCTTTCGGTAAAGTCACGTAGAAGGGAAATAATAAAATAATAAAAATAAAACATTCAATAATTCTCACGACGTTTCGGCTACAACGCAAGCAGCCGTCCTCAGGTGAAGCTTGGTGGTGTTTCATTCTTCACCTGAGGACGGCTGCTTGCGTTGTAGCCGAAACGTCGTGAGAATTATTTTATTATGTTTTATTTTTATTATTTTATTATTTCCCTTCTACGTGACTTTACCGAAAGAACCAAGAAGATGTAGCTTTTTCGTGATCGCTTTACATGGTGCAAAGAGCTCGATAGTACATGACAAAAAGCATAACCCGGGCCCAGCTTTGACAGCCACCACTGTCTCTCTCTCTTGAGAAGCGCCCGAGCTGTGGGTTAAATCCGCCCTCGACTGCGCTCGTTGTTTCTCCCTCTCCCCGCATCCCCCCCCCACCGCCGCCTGTTTCCTCCTTGTGATCGCCTGCCACGTGCGCTGTGCCTGTGTCAGATGGAGGTGATGCAGTGGCGCCTGTGTGCCCAGGGCGTGCCGCTCGGTAGCCCTCTCCCGCCCGCCTACTGCGGCCTACTCCTGCAGGAAGTAAATGATTGAGAGCGGAGAGGGGCAGGCTGCAGGACCTTGCGGGCCAGACACACGGCGCGTTCCACTTATCGTGCCAGGCCATTTTTCTTGTTTTTCTCTCGTCAATCGGCACGTGACGAGTCATCTGTTTTAAAATTTTATCCGACGCTCGCAAATTACGTGCATCGAAGGAACGAGTAAGACAATGTGACTGTACGAAGAAAATTTTTTGTTTCGTCAAATAATAACAGTTCATGACATTATGGGGAGCAAATTTTATGCTTATCGTGTAACGTCGATTCACAGGCACCGTGCACCGGTTGATTTGGTTGTAGTGGGAAACGTGGACCGTGTGTTGCCCGCCAGGACCCGTGGTGGCTCCGTTACCTCCTTAGAAAGCATGCACCTTGAAGTGGCACGCACGCAGCAAAGGCATCTTGGCAGCAGTGCTTGTTTGCAGGGGCGGAGGTTAGCGTTTGGCTAAACTTATTTTGGCTGGGTATGCGGTATGGCATCCCGTTGCATACCATACCGCAGAAGCAATTATATGTTTCCTAGTCATTTACATTTACCGTGATTATGCAGTCTGTCCGATCTTCTGCATACATGTTCTTTGTTGGCTGCAGAAACCCTATTTCACATTTCAGTCCAAATTGTCCTCTGTTTTCAGGTGAAGCCTTTTTTTGTAGGCATTGGCACGCAGTGGATTGAACCTAATAGAGAGTTTGTCCAGCTTTCTTTAATGACTTTAATGACACACTTGGGTTCAAGCCAAGATCAACGAGCCACCCACATATCAATAACTAATGATATGGAACTTACTTTGGTGTAATCCATTCTGCTCTTGAAGCTGTCGTTAATGCCCACAGCCAACGCAAAACAGAGTAGATATAATTTGAACATTTCCAGATATGTTTTATTTTTTATTTTTAACAATCGTCTCAGCTCTTATCTCCCTTGCCCCCTTTCAAAAAGTCTTGGGATCCTTTCACCTGCTTTCAGTCTGTCTTGGATGTCTGTCCTCTTTGATGGCCATGGAATCATCACCCCTTTCCACATCTGCATGGGGGCACGGCCCGTGTTCAGCATCCATTTTTTGCGTGTGAGATTTCCACCAATTAAACGTCATGCTCTCATTAACCACATGCCGCTGCCATCCATCACTTAACAAGCATGTGCACACACGCACTTGTACAGCCGCTGCTGGATGAGGGCCTCCCCACGCTTGAGTTATAGGGGTTATTTGACCATTCTTCACGCCGAAGGTGGGGAGCATACTCTAGGGAGTATTGTACAGCTTTATAGTTTTATGTAGTGCGCTCTGCTCTTGACCATGAATGGCAATCGCGCATCCAAACACTATCCAGGCCCAACAATACTTAGCTTCGAAATCTGATAAGATAAGATCGGACACATTCTGGGTGAATTTGATCCTTATGCATGGGATGAGATCGTGAACTGGTTAAAATGATGGCAACTGTGAACGACACCATAACGTTTAAGCTTTCTGCATTTATATGCATCCTATAAATTCGGCAGCTTGCTATGCAGCCTTAAGCACACAGGGGATAGCGAAGCTTGCCTGCCATCTGTGTTAAGCCTTGGCTTTCTGCTTTGTTCTTTCCCGCAACCTGATTTACTTTTTTTTGGGGGGGGGGGGCGCGGGTGGGGGGGTCGTTTCCTGCGTTTGGCGGCTGTTGGATGCATTATGGGCTGCTTGGCTGCTGCTTGGTGGGTCGTGTGCACAACGCGCGCGTGCGTGTGCTCGCGCCCGCACGACGTCTCGCAGGAACAGTTTGTGCCGACGGAGGAGCACGTGCGGGTGGTCCGCCTGCTCGTCAAGCACCTGCATTACTTCAGCAGCAGTGCGCGCGACCCGCCGCCCGCCTCCCCCTCGTCCCCATACCACTCGCAACCTACGAGCCCGCTCGACAACTTCAAACGGTGAGCGTCGTGAATATGTGCAACCTCGAAGAATGTGATTTGTGAACGGCGAAAGGCATGAATGTGAACATAGGGTTCAATCATGCTTTGCGGGTCAAGTTCAAGTTCATTGATTAGGTATAGCCCTGTGAGCCATTCGGCTCTTGAATCGGGTGCAACCGCAACAAACAAAAAAACATGAACAAGAAAACATCTTAAAGTGACTATGTGCAAACAGAAAATCCAAGAAAAGACAGCAAAATATTGCACTTGACATCACTGTACAGCCCGTGTATAATGAAGGTTTAAAAAACACGTCACTCGAAATCATTTCTGAAGCACTTCCGTGATATCTGCTTTTGTGGGTGGTTCTTTTAACCGGGGTTGCACTGCTCTGCGAAAATTTCCGATCATAATTTCTGAACGGGTTGTTTTTTCTCGTGACATAGGATGCCGATAGCATACGTGAAATTTAATTCGTGAAAATCAAATTGAAAGTAAAGCAAGTACGTACACAAATCGGTCCCCCTCAATGCGTGGTCAAACATGAGGTTGTTGGCTGTGTCACAATGGGCCAACTGAAATGCTTTGTTGTGTGTGTCCAGGGTGGTGATTCCAAGGTTTGTACAGAAGAAGCTCTACGTGTTCCTGCAGCATTGTTTCAGCCACTGGCCGCTCGACTACTCCTTCCGAGTGGTAAGTGTCCATGTGCCAGCAGCCCGTGGGTGATTGAGTGTCCGATGCACCCTCCCCCCAAGGTGTGCAAACAGTGCACCCCATGAGTCGGTGAACTGGGCCATACAACTCATAGAAAATGACAATGCCACTTACAATGGCATAGATGGTGGACCAAGGTCCTAGTGGACTCCAGAGGCAGGCATGGCACAATAATTACCTTCTGCTGCCATGAGTCGGTGAGTCGGTGAACTGGGCCATACAACTCATAGAAAATGACAATGCCACTTACAATGGCATAGATGGTGGACCAAGGTCCTAGTGGACTCCAGAGGCAGGCATGGCACAATAATTACCTTCTGCTGCCATGAGTCGGTGAGTCGGTGAACTGGGCCATACAACTCATAGAAAATGACAATGCCACTTACAATGGCATAGATGGTGGACCAAGGTCCTAGTGGACTCAAGAGGCAGACATGGCACAATAATTACCTTCTGCTGTCGGGGTTGGACAACCAGGCTTTAAGGACAAGGAAGCCATGCAATACACGCATACCCCGTTTAGCGCGAGGGATGTGTGCCTGGAAACGAGAGTGCTAGTTGAATTAGCGCTATAACTGGGTCACTATAGCATAGGCCCTATGGAGATGTGTTCCCGACATCATAATTTATCACCTAAGACCAACACATGTGGGGTTCAGTGGGTTATTGGAACAATAATAAAGATAAACATGATTTATGATATAGATAAACATGATCTGTGACTTAACTCTCCCCAGTTTAACACTTAGGCTTTCCTGACCAATATCCATATTAAAGATTTTTTTGGGTTAGATCGCGATCTAACCTAAAAAGACCTCTTATTGACTCCCTCCAGTTTTAGAGGAAAGCGCTCATTGGTGGAGAGCTAATGCCATGCCAACTCGAGTGATGGTGCTTGTTCATTAGCTGAGGGAGGGCGGAGAGTGTAGGGCCCTAATGTACAGTATTTGGATGAGAATGTACACAGAGTTAACTCAAGTACGGATTTTCATCCTTATGTTATTTATTGTAGGTTACGTATGTACTGTATTACATTTTTTATATATATGTATTTTTTTTGCTATTTTTCCCAAGAACAAACCGCTCGTAACGAATCGGCGCTGTCCGGGGTACCGCTAAACGGGATATGCGTGTAATATTTTTGCCGGCTATAGTATGCCAGTAGGGGGCGATGCTGTTACATGTTTTACCCAATTATATAATTTGTGGGTAATCTTTTTAATACATTTTTGCCAATAACATTACGGGATCGTTAACGTTCACCGTCAAGCAGACGACATCTATTTTATGCACCGTCCATACTAACGCTGCCCTGATTAGCAAAGGCACAATCCGTCGACCATGAAACCATGCTCAGGGTGGTCTAACCTGCCAGTGGCTTTTCAGCAAGTGAGCAAACGAGTGGTGCACCCTTTCGTTCAGGTGCTGGAGACGTGGCTGAGCTACATCCAGCCGTGGCGCTACACGGAGTGGCCGAACGGTGGCGGAGAGTCGGACGACCCCACCGTCCCCGACAAGTGGTGAGGCTGCAAGCGTGAGCTGCAATTGCGCCTGACCTTGGTCGAGTGTTCCATGGCTTTTGTTCTCGGTGCAGGGTCTTCTTCTTTGATCCTCTGCCCAATAGCAGGTCGTTAGCTCAAACGGCGGCTGCCCAGTCTTCAACCGTCTTCGCTTCCCTCAGTGTTGCAGGGTGCACAGATCAAATCTAAGCTCCAGTCACGTGTGAATGCGTAATAACTTGAATGCATGATAGTTAATCTGTATGGATCCCTATGATCTAGGCATGTAATTATGCACACCGCCAACGTCTGTGATTTGATGAATTGTTACGACCAACTCTGCTTTCAATCGCCATGAAGTTAACCATGGCCGGGAATCGAAATTAGGTCACCGAGTTAATAGCGCATTGCATGAACCACTAAGCCACTGCTCCACCCGATGGATGTTAACCCAGTCTTTTCTGACCTCTGACATAACGCGTCCTGTGCTTGTCGTTACGGCAGGGCGGTGTTCGTGCAGGAGAACCTGCTCTTCTACACGCGACTCTTCCAGGTGTTTGTGGGCCGCACCTTGCGCTCCGACCTCAGCTCGGCGCGGCACACACTCATGGCGTACCGGGCCGCCAAGGTGTACGCGCAGTGCAACTTGTGCGCGCTCATCATGAAAGGTGCGTCGCACGTGTTACGGGAGCGACAGGGATGCTGGACGTGCTCCGATCTGGACCGTACATTTGTAACAGTCTTGAGGGTCGTCGATTTTGGTTGCTTTGTACGATTGTTTTATATGTAAGTGTCCCTTTTGTCAATTCACTGCCGGGCCACCCAATGGCATAAGAGCCTTGGAGGTTGTTTAACCTCGCTTCACCACGCTCGTTCATGCGCTTTGGTGTGGAGCATGAGCTTATGCTGCCTACAGCATAGTATATTCCTATCACCCACGCGAGCGATCGCCATTCTGATTTCCATCACCCTGTGCGCTCCCTTTAACCAGGCGAGCAGCTGCTGCAAGAGCCTGAGCACATCTCTCCCCAGCGCCAGCAGCAGTCGCCGGCGGCACGGGGCTCTTCCCCGGCCCCAGCACCGCCCTCCTCCCTGCGGTGGGGGGGCGGCGGCGCGCACCCCCCCCGCCAGGCGCTACCCGGTGACGGCGCGGCTCGCGTGCGCTTGCACGTGTGCGCGCTCGAGGGCCAGGAGCGCACCTACACGCCCCTGTTCGGCTCGGAAGGCCGCACCGCCGTCCTGCAGCTGGTGCAGGCACTGCAGCAGGCCCAGAGGCAGGCGGCCGCGGCGATGACGGCACCCTATCGGGCAGGCGAGGTCATTTCGAGTGGTGGCGGTGGCAGCAACGGTCCGAGCGGCGGGCGCTCTTTCCTCTCCATGCTGGGCCTCACGTGGGACTTGGGGTACGGGTCGGCGAGCGCCAACGGGGACGACTACGAGGCGGTGGACACGCGCAAGCTAGGAGAACACCTGCAGAAGTCCATCGAGTTCTTTTCGCAGACATTCAGGGTGTGGTGTAATTTTTTGCATCTTAAGCATCTTAAGATAATTTATTATTAACTTACAAGTACATGTACAGCCGTCTTTTCAGTCCATTGCTGGGTGAGGGCACAGCATGGAGTGAAAGCAAGGAGAAAAGTTGTGGTAGCACAGAACCACAGTACAACATTGCCGTCTTGCTGCCCACCATGCAATGCAAGCCCTATGAGATCATGTTTGCACATAGTGGTCACCCCCAACCAAGCACTATCCAGGCTCAAACCTGCTTAATTTACAAGATCTGATGAGATCGAGTGCATTGCGAGCAATTTTGTGTTGCATCGTTCCCACATTGTACAAGGTCTTTTTAAATTTTTATTTAAAGCTTTCGTTACTGCAGGGATTCATATTCTTGGTTCTTTCGGTAAAGTCACGAAGGAAAATAATAAAAATATAAAACAATAAAATTCTCACGTTTCGACTGCAATCACAAGCAATCATCATCAGGTGTGAAATCCACAGCAAGAAAATAAAAAAAAATATTGCTGTGGATTTCACTCCTGATGAATGCTTGTGTTGCAGTCGAAACGTCGTGAGAATGTTTTGTTATTTTATATTATGTCCCTTCTACGTGACTTTACCGAAAGAACCAAGAATATATAAGGTCTTTTTAGTAAGAGGCTCAAGCACATAGGCTTTCTCACTGTCATAAAGTACAGTCCAAGTGCGACCATATCTCAAAACACTTGACAGAAGCAGTAAAAAACACTGAAAATCTTAATTGCAAAAAACGTCCTTGCGACACCGTTGGAGCCAAGGCAGGTCATGGGAGAGTTCCCATGCCGCAAATGAGCCGCGTTGTTTTGCTTGTTTCAGATAAACGCGGCGCTTGTGGTTCCGCGACACTCGTGGATGGGCCCCGGTGCGCCAGACTTTGGCACCAGGCGAGCTTCCGGACTGTGCGCCGGGGAAGGATGGTCAGATGCTCACACCGCTCGGCCGTTACCAGGTTACCGCACCCAAGTCACTCGATGTAATAATAGTCATTGAGAGCTCTCGTTCAGTCCCCTGCTGGATGAAGGGCTGCCCACATGCAGTGTCGGTTGTGGTGGTTCCTTCACCATATTTCACCGTGTTGGTCAGTGTCGGTTAGCCATGGTGGTGAATTAAACTCCGGTTGCTGGGTTCATCGCGCTCACCACAACACTACCACTCCACCCCACGTGCTCTAACGTTCCATTTGTTGTTTGTAATCGTCAAGAATTTTTTTTATATATATCCGTTAAACCATCAGAATCTACAACATTGGGACGTTTAGTCAATTACATTCACAAAAGCGTTTGCGATCTGGGAACTGGAATTCCAGGAGAAAACATCTGCATAACGGAACGGCACTCCAAGGTCCACGCAGATGAGGTCACAACTCACTTGCTGTACGACCATCTCCTGGCTAGCTCACAGCCCAGCAGATTTGGGAATTTAACAAACCTCTATATGATCCACCGACCTTTACCTCCCGAAGCACTGGCACTGCAGGTGTGTATGACCAGGCCCGGCTCACGGTGCCCACATCCAGAACTCCTCTGCAAATACATTCCATCTTATTAGGCTACATGTTAGGTATGAATATATATTTTTAAATACGACGTGCTTGTTTGTAGTAATGTTTATTCTGTTACTGGTGCATGCAGCTGATGAATGGGCTACGTCGCTTCAACATCCAATATTCGGGAGACCCCGAACTGCAGCCTATCAGAAGCTACGAAAACCCCACGCTCGTTCGGTTGCTGTATCGTCTGACATCCGCTCTCAACCTCCGGGTAAGCCGTAACTCAAACACTTCGATATGATGCGACTGGTGTGTTCACATTGGTGGTGCTTGAATTAAGCAATACCGAGCCAGATCCCTTTTCCCACCCTGCCTTTTGTTGCACCTTCCCCAGTGTTGGCCCCAATTTCTGCAACGACTTACATTCATATCTTGCCTATAATGTAAAAAGCATCTCAAAGCACAAGAAGGCAACGGGAGGGAATGAGTGTGCTATGTTGATCTTGCTTCATCCCCCTCTACTTGGTCTCGTTGGTCCTGGGCCGGACCGCGCTGTTGCTCTCTCCCATGTGTCGATGCTGTCACCAACCCCACACTTTCCATTTCACCTTCCCTAATGTTTTCCCTCACTTGGGACAATCATTGAATCTATGCGGCAGGGTGGGTGATGAATCCATCATTACGCTCACTGTGTGCGGCTAGATTGTTGTCCTTCCCCTGCACCTCCGATTAGCATGGTTGGCTACGTACGGTGCGAAATAAGTTCATACATACATCGACATGCATTTCAGAATTGAATTAAGTGCAAATGGTATGATAGTGATTTTACAGCCCTTTGTCAAGTCTACCTAACATATACCCCTGTCCTACCCCATGATTGTTCCAATGTGTTCCCTCTGCAGTACAACAGTCAGATGCAGGCGCTGTGCAGGCGGCCAGGTTTCCTGGGCCGCCTCTCGCGATACTACCTCTGTCCGCCAAGGGTCGCGTCCATGCCAAGGCTCTCATCAACAGAGAGCAACTCTTCTTCCTCCTCCTCATTCCGGGAGCCAGTGATAATGGCGGCAGCGGCAGCGCATACACCCCGCCTGAGCTTGCGCTTCCTGGCAAGCTACAGGAACGCGCTGGGCCTGCTGCTGTTGTACACGCTGGCCCGCGTGCTCCTGTCGCTCGACCCCCTGGGGTTCATGCTGCTGCTGCTCTTGGCGGCGTTGGGGTACGGTGTCATCAAGACGCTGCTCAGGGAGCGGTCGCACATTGACTGAGCAACCGACATTACACCTTGCACTGCCATCCCCATCCCCGGCCCCTTGTCAGTTCACGGCCGTTAGAATTGGACGAAGTTGTTTAGTAGGGGGCATGTAACGATGCATTGAGTCACGGATTCTGAATTGCGCAATATGTTTACGCTTAATATTGCATCTAATGATTACATTTGTGCAGATTATATGCTGGTGTTTATTTACAGCCCTTTGTCAATCCACTGCCAGATGAACGCCTTTCCATGCCGTGTTGGTCATTGGGATAATTTGACTACTTCACCATGCGAGTCAGTTTGGATTGTTGGCACAGTGGTCAGCTCTTGGTTTGATTCTTGAACGTGTCTAACGTCATTGGCATATGCTATCTAAATGAGTCATGGCCCCCACTTGACCAATCTACTGATAAGCGTGGCAAAGCGAAGTAATACACTGCATGACTGAAGTCATGCAGTGTATTGACAAGACGACATATTATTTGCAAGTGTTAGTTGGACTAATGGAGCGAATAAAAGGAAATTGCAAAAAATTCGAGAATCCCGATGAGGTGGATAAACAGAAGACTTAATTCTTGAATTGTATCACGATTCATGGACTGGTTTGTGGATCATTACATGCCTGCTGTTTAGGCTTATGTCCACAAAGAGATGTTGAAGAGGATTTTTGTATTCTTGACAATGCATTCTTTTCTTCATTGTCATGATGTTATAAGCGGAGTTTTTGTTTTGTAATTGAAATGAAACATGGGTCATTCATATCTATTTTAATAAGATGAATATCGATTTGTTAAGTATGTTTTATAAACAGCTTTCTTCATGTGTTTTTAGAATATAAAAATAAAAAAGATCAACCAATGCAGAAGTTAAGTCTCATGAAAAACCACAGTTTTAATGTGTATACCTTAACATGTCATCAGGAATGCTGGGTCGTATGCTGAAGAGCACAATTTAAATGCACTAAATTTCGATGTAAAGCTTTCGTGACTGCAGGGATTCATCTTCTTGGTTCTTTCGGTAAAGTCACGTAGAAGGGAAATCATAAAATAATAAAAAATAATAAAATACAATTCTCACGACGTTTCGCCCACAACGCAAGCAGCCGTCCTCAGGTGAAGAACAGGGCTGTCGGAAAGACAGCGTCATTCCCTTCTACGTGACTTTACCGAAAGAACCAAGAAGTTAAATGCACTAGTCATACATCAACCAAATGCAAATAGTGGTTCTAGATTTGAAGCTTTCGTGACTGCAAAGATTCATATTCTTAGGTTTTTTTTTCGGTTAAGTCACGTAAGTAAAAACATCAAAATAAAATAAAAATCACGACGTTTCGGAGGCAACACAAGTCTCCGTCATCAGGTGGGACCGTCACAGCCGAATTAGCTGCATCAAGTGAAGCAATGATTCAAGATGTAATCCCTTATAAGCAAGTTGAAGGGAGGTGGAGAGGGGGGGTTGGAGAGCTTATCAGACTGTGGTAGCCAATGAATGGAAACGTATCGGGAGGGAGGAGCGGTGATCAAAGACTGCACGCAGTGCTCAACACAATGAATGCGTTTCCATTCATTGTGTTGAGCACTGCGTGCAGTCTTTGATCACCGCTCCTCCTCCCTCCCGATACGTTTCCATTCATTGGCTACCAGTCTGATAAGCTCTCCAACCCCCCCCCTCTCCACCTCCCTTCAACTTGCTTATAAGGGATTACATCTTGAATCATTGCTTCACTTGATGCAGCTAATTCGGCTGTGACGGTCCCACCTGATGACGGAGACTTGTGTTGCCTCCGAAACGTCGTGATTTTATTTTTATTTTGATGTTTTTACTTACGTGACTTAACCGAAAAAACCTAAGAATATGCAAATAGTGGTCTTAAAAGTTTACCTCCAAGTATTCTGGGTGGTTAAATCATATTTCATTAATGGGAACTAACTTATCTCCATGTCTTTGAACATGAATATTCACGGCTCGGGAGGTGTATACGAGCCTCTTCGTTTGTGTGCGACACGCAAAGGCATCGCCACCTTTAACAACGCTTGAGCAGGATCCTACTGTTGAACAAGAGCTTCCCAAAATGTGGTCTATCCAGCCCAGCAAGGTGCAAGTTTCAATTTTTACTATTGAGACCCGTAAAATTACTTAACGTCGACTTAAAATGTTAGTATATGTGGTATGGCAGAGCATTATCGGGAGCAATAAATTATATATTTGCAAGCCCAATTGTTATTTATTAACCAAAACTCTTTCCAGAGTTTCTCACTGTTAAAATTAAGCATAATCCCAATTGAATTAGTAAATGTGTGAACCGGCCACTTTTGCATGGAGGAATGGGTGCACACCAGGAGTGTGAAACGTTTTCCTTCCCGAGCGCACACTGCGAACATTGCACACGTCATTGCAAGAGGTGCACCAAGTGACCGATCGCACTGAAAACGAAGTGTTACCAGGTTGAAACAATTCCCTTTTAATACCTGATTAGTATGGCTAAGGTCCTAGCAGTGACAGATAAATATCGCGTGGGGGACATTTCTAAGTGGTGGGGGACTAATGTAGCTGCGGGTAACGTCAAATTAAGTCATGGGCCTTGGGTTGCCCACCTCTAATGTACAGCCAATTAACCCAACATTGGCCTCTAATGTATACAGTATAATAAATGAATCCACACTCAACACAATAGCTATACTGTACGTGGTAACAGCCCACACGACTGACCAAGTCCAGCCATCCCGACCACGTATTCCACGAGCCAGTTTAATGTTACCAAATGCGTTGGGAGTGGCTTGGGACCAAAGGGAAATATGCAACCATGTTGGCATGTGTAAGAGGGACTCGAGTTAACAGTGTAACAACAAACCATATAATTGGATACTTTAATAGTGAAATATCCAGTTTCAATAGACCAACAACCAGACGATGAAGGTGGAATTAGACTAAGGTCGCGTGTCCATTGCTCCCCCTATATACCGAGACCACAATATGTTTGACTCCATGCACGGACCTTGGAGGTCAAAAGTTCAGCGTAAAAGCTGTGACTTGGCAGGTAAGATGTTGTGGCATCAGAAGCATTGGTCATGATATCAGAATCTTCATTTAAATGTTTGCAGTGTTTCCCAAACTCATCTGTTTTTGCGACCCACCAAGGTGCGTATTTTCATAATGTACAAACTTCAGTTTAAATACAAATTAAGGCGGCAAGCGTGGTTCACGAATAATACGCATAGACACGATGTCATCTTAATATCGAATCGCCGCTACCTCCATCAGACAGGGAAACAGCCTCCACACAATATCGTAATTTGAATACCCAAATTTTTGCAATCATCGGGATTGCGCCGAGCGTACCATTTACATTAGAAACAAGTGAATAATTGGTGGGGTCGCTAAAACAGGCAAACCCTGAAGGAGAAGTTCAGTTGTGTGGGGGGGTGGTGATGGCAACCATCTCGCCTCCTCCTCCTTCATTCTGCTCGGGTCTCTTCCCATCGGATCTTCAGATTTGGCGGCAGTGGCATCGAGGCGAGGTCCTCGAAGCGGCTGGCGTCCCTCACGGCCTCCCCGTAGAAGGCGAGGACGTCGCCCGCGTGGGACACCTCGTGCAGCCGCGAGTTGGGCACCCGGTGGCCGCCCAGATCGGCCGCCAACCGCGCCAGCAGCTCGAACTTTTTCGCGTCGGCGCCCACGGCAACGTGGCGCCAATCTCGAGCTCCCGTGCCCGTGTCGCCCTCGCCGTACACCTCGCCCACTGCTCGCCGCACGCGTTGCTCCAGGTCAGCGGGCGGGTCGTAGCGCCGGCTCCGCGGCTCGGGCCTAGGCATGAACACCATCGCCTGCCGCTGCTCCTGCTCCTCCTGCTCCTCCTGCGCTGGCACCGCCGCCGCCGCCTTGTCCCTCCTCAGGAAGTTCATCCTGCTCCAGAAGGTGCCTCGCGTCTCTGTGGCGTAGGCGGCTGCTGCGGGAGACCACGGGGGGCACGGGAGGCGTCTGCCGAGCAAGGACGCGCCACGCAGCGCCGCCACCATGGGGGCCGCCATTGCCGCTGAATGCCCCGAGGCCGATGCGGCGACTTCCGGTGTTGATGATGATGCGCCGGAAGTCGCCGCCGCCGCCGTCACCGCTTTGAAGCCCGCCGCGGACATGTTGGGTGAGGGAGACCGGTGGCGCTCTAGATTTGAAGCTTTCGTGACTGCAAGGATTCATACTCGTAAAGTCACGTAGGTAAAGAATAAGTAATATAATTGAAAAAATAATAGATATAAAATATAAATCATAAAATAATTAATGCCTCCGAAACGTCGTGATTTATTATTTTACTTCTATTATTTTTTCAATTATATTATTTATTTTTTACCTCCGTGACTTTACCGAAAAACCTAAGAGTATGAGACCGGTGGCGTTAATCTGCGGGGCGCTGCGGTTCGGTTGCGTGACGTCACGCATCGCTGCCCCGTGTTAGCGGATGGGTCGTGCCCCCGCCTAAGATGGCCGCTGGAATTGTGGGTGGGGGAAGGAGGGGGGCGGTGGAAAGGGGAGGGGGCAAGGAAGGGTGAGCTGTGCTAGCAGATGACGTCATGGGTCGCTAAATTTTGACTTTAAACTTTTGTGACTGCAGGAATTCATAGTCTTTCGATATTAAAAATAATAACAATAAAATACTAAAAATAAAGTGAATTAAAAAAAATCGCGAAAGGACGTGACGTCAACAAACCGACTCTTCACACGGTCGCCATATTGGGTGGGGTGGGGGGACGAGGTGGGGGGGGTGCAGTACCCCCCCCCGCCCCACACCGATGACGCGTCGTGAGTGACGTCACACCGAGTTGTCCCCCCGCCCCACACCGATGACGCGTCGTGAGTGACGTCACACCGAGTTGTCCCCCCGCCCCACACCGATGACGCGTCGTGAGTGACGTCACACCGAGTTGTCCCCCCGCCCCACACCGATGACGCGTCGTGAGTGACGTCACACCGAGTTGTCCCCCCGCCCCACACCGATGACGCGTCGTGAGTGACGTCACACCGAGTTGTTCCCCCCCCCCCCACCCCCTCCTCGTCAATGGACTCTTCCTCCACAGAACATCCACCGACGTTACACTTCCAAGTTGGCAACTTTAACGTGAACCGCTTGGCGATCGTGGGAAACAACGACCGCTGGTAAAGAAAACAAAGCGGCTGTCGCTCTATCGGTAATACAAAGGCGCGTGTGGATAACGACGACGACGAGGAGGAGGAGGAGGGCGCCCACAGCTCTGCAGGCGGGTTGTGGTACGCGCCGTCTCCACGGCAACGGGCAGGCTTTCGTGAGGCCTAGGCCAGGCCGTCGGTGTTTTTTTGACGCTTACTGTGTGTGGTATTTGTTACTTTGTTATAATAATGATGGTGGTGGTGGTGGCGTTGTTACGTTACGATAGTCGTGATTATTGTTGTTGTTATGATTGACTAAAGTTTGTGGATTCACAGGTGAGGCGCGAGACGGAGTCGCTTTAATAATGTAACGGGGTTAGAGGCGGTTTGCGTGTTTATAGTGTAACGTGTTTATAGTTTAGTGTAAAGTATTTATAGTGTAACGTGTGAATGTAGCAGAACGTGTTTGTACTGTACGGTAAAATTATGTTTGTAGTGTAATGTGTTTAGTAGTGTAAAGTAAAACGTGTAACATGTTTTGACTGTAATGGTGTTTGTCTGGAGTGTAACGTGTTTTGTAGTGTAACACGTTTAGGGTAAAGTAACGTGTTTAAAGTAGAACGTGTGTGTGTATATAGTGTAACATGTTTGCACTGTAATGCTATGTGTTTGGAGTGTAATGTGTTTGGAGTGTAGCGTAAGATGCAACATGTTTATAGTGTAACGAGTGCTTGATGCAATGTGTTAGTAATGTTCTGTGTATTGTCATGTGTGTTTAGTGTAACGTATTTTGGATAATGTAACGCGTTCATAGTGTCACGTGCTTTGTTTTTTTTAATTCATATTATTACGCTTATGTACCCGGCAAATCAAATGGGTAAATGACGAGCAAAACTACAAGTTGAAAACAACGTGTGCTCTTGATACCCTTTTGATGTCTTGCTTGGAAACGCATTGAGGAAAGCCTCGCTGAGTTTCATGGCTCCTTTTCAGGTTTCCTGCCAAGTGTTCGCACTTGGGACCGATGGTTGTTGTCTTATATATTGATATAAACTGTTATCTCAGTGGGGGAATGCGTCGTGTGATTTTATTCTCTCCCTGGGGAGCAAACTGGGAAGCATCGGAGGCAAAGCCACGCTCCACAAGTCCTGTCTGCACTCGCAATTTTAATTTAACCTATTTTATTTTATGATTTAACTAATATGCATTGTTATCTGTTATTTATTTAACCCTTGTATCTGTCATTTCATTCAAAAATATTGTTATCCGCAATTCCATGTATACACCTTATCTGTCATCAATCAACACACTTAATGTTATTCTTGGTTCTTTCGGTAAAGTCACGTAGAAGGTAAATAATAAAAATAAAACAATTAAATTCTCACGACGTTTCGATTGCAACACAAGCAATCATCATCAGGTGTGAAAACCACAGCAAGAAATGTTTATTTAACTTTCATTATTTTATTATTTCCCTTCTACGTGACTTTACCAAAAGAACCAAGAATATGAATCCCTGCAGTCACGAAAATTTACACTTAATGTGATTGCCTCTTAAAATGCGTTTTGTTTTCCAGCTTAGTCAGAAACTATTGACATCCTCTTTAGGGTGACAAAAGCTAACGTAACTATTAGACTTTACTTTTCAATTACCCATGCCATCTTTACACCGACAGATAAAGTGCGTGTGTACGTGCGGGAGCTCAGGCGAGATGGACGCATCCCGTCGTCGTTGAGGCGGCCTCTCTTCTCCCGGCTCTTCCGACCTCCAACAACACCACCCCGGCCAAGCAAGCTCGGAGCTCCCTCAAGAACGGAGGAACAGACACAATGTCCAGTGCCAGCCTTCCTCCTGTGGGCAACCTGCCACACTGGAGCCGAGTCACCAGCCTCGACCGTGCCCACTACCCACGGCCTGCGGATGGGGAGCGGCCAGTCCACCGCCTCAATGTTCAGCCAGCCCCGGCAGAGGGCATCACCTTGGCTGTTGGCAGCGGTGGGTGGGACGGGAAAGGGTCAGGAGACGTGAGGTCAGAGTCTGGTGCGGGCTCTGCAAGGTCCGAGCGGGGGCTAGAGCATGGCAAGGCGACTGCCACCGGTGGTGTCGAGGCGTCGAGCCTGGCTGGCCGCAGGATTTTACAGCTCGAACGGAGCCTGGAGTTCGTGCAGAAGGAGCACGCGGACATGCTGCAGAGGCTGCACGCCGAGGTCGATCGACTCACGCGGGAGAACAAGGGTGAGGCCAGCGGGTGTTCGCGGTGTTCACGAAAATGAGTTGTGAAAAGATTCGTCGACAAAGTGTGTTTTCTTTTTTGTGAAGGGCAGCGGAGGTCGAGGGAAATTGCACACTCCTCACACCGACGTTTAATAACTCGTAGGAGACTGCTTTAGTCGACAAGACTAAAATAACTATTAACAGAAATCCAGGCTTCACTAAAATTCCACAGGTCGTCGTGGACTAGCCTACGATTAAAATAAAACATTAACCAAATCAGGGCAGCAGTGGTGGTGTAGCAATTGCCAATGCAAGCGGTGCAGTTACACCAGGGCCCAACAGGGGCAAAATGGGGGTGGAGTGGGCTCAGGCTCCAGGGGAGAGTGGAGGAGCCTTTCCAATTTTTTGCACCGATGCCCGTCGTACCCATGCCACGCCACTGACCAGCGCTGCCTGCTGCCGGAATGGCAACCCCGGGGGTTGTGGTGGTGCCACGGGTGCAACATCAAGCACGTTCATGGCATATTAAGCGCGGAAGTGGGTGCTGAAGATAACACTAAGTTATTTGTGACACTTGAATGCACTTTGTGCGTAACGCAGTGCTTTGATCCTGTTGATTCTGGAGTTGGCCTTTAAACAGAGAGACTTGGAAATACATTTTAAGATTTTTTTTTTGTGTAAATGATGAGAAACTCTTGCATCTAGACTGTAAAAAAATAATAATATTAATTTCCTTAGTGACTTATAGTGTACATTGTTTCAATACTGCAATCTCATATTTCTCTTTAACATTTGTTTCTGACGGTGTATTATTAAAACGTGGCTGCACACTTTTATAAATGTGATTTTTTTTCTATCCACAGATCTGCAATTCATGCTGATTGTGAACCAGAGGGACCTGCATTCAAGTGAAGGTATTGTAATTAATTAGTGCCTCCACTGCTGCACGTTGACTCGTACACTCCTAAGTTACCATAACAGAATAATTACACCTATCTTCGTCTCTTAACATGCTTTTTTATCTATGAGCTCATAGGTCTATTTATTCACTTAACACATAGTTCTCCACAAAAACACTCAATGAGTTGTAATAGCTTTGTTTATTTTTGTGCAGAACACGGCCCAGTTGTATAAAATGTATTCGTTAACAGACCTGACTTCTAATGAGACACAAAATGTTGAAGATGGCCAGAGTTAGTTTGAACAAATTTAGATCGAGGATATATACAGTAAAACCTTGAATTGCGAGTAACTTGGTCTGCGAGTGTTTTGCAAGACGATCAAATTTTTTTAATGAATATTAATTTGATAAACGAGCGAGGTCTTGCAAAACGAGTAGTACATGTATTCGCTTTGTCTGCCGAGCGTCACATGATCACAACTGATATGCGAGTGCTTTGATATACCAATTATGCTCGCAATCCAAGGTTTTACTGTACGTGGTTATTAGAACGGAAGTAGAATAGATTCATGATATTGAATCGTATCACTACATGTCCTCACCCAGAAATAAATAATGATAGTTGAATTTAAGCAAATAATTGACACGTTTGTTTCGTGTGCACTGTTTTGATAGAGAGAAGTTCTATTGATGCATCAGAAAGCAATGAATCGAAACTGAGTCGCTCAGAAAGTTGTGAGCAGTTCAGCGGTGAGTAATACATAAACTACGGTATTTTGTCAGATATTTTAACATTTAATTTCTGCAAAACCAACCACTATTGTTCACCCATCTAACCCATTTATACTTTTGATTTTATTTGTAAATTGATAAATAATGTGCTTGGACGTTGATTCGTTTACATCAGAAAGGTTGCCCTATTCTGGGTCACACGGTGCATAATCTTTGGCAATTTCTCGAATGGTTGTAGAATTGTCAAAAAAGATCATACTTCTGACTTGTACATCGAGAATATGCTTATCCTATGTGATGTAGGTGTAAACTCAAAAGGGTCCGGGACAGAGAGAACAAATCAAATAAGATCAGAAAAGGAGGTTGCGCAGGCAATAAAAAATGATCACCAAGTCACGGGGTCTGAAGACTCCAGTGCTCATCCTGTGAACGTGACTGGGGGTGCGCTGAAACGAAGACCCCTACATCAAGCTGCGATGATGGACAGGGCGTGGTACGTCACCTTTTTGCTTCATTGTCAAGCGGTTGATGATTGATGTTGCTTTTGTTGCAACTGTAAACTTTTAAGTTTAAACGTTACCTTTTCTCGCCGATTATTGTATTGTGAAATGGGTATGCTGAAAAAAGATTAATGGGTGGTGGTGGTGTGCACTCCCTAACCTCCTGAACTCTGTTTAGGAGTTATAAGTAGAATACATACTGCATGTCAAAGGTAGGTTCTCAATCTTCATGTGACAAGGAATGCAGCATTAGCAATGTATCTGTCCTCTTATGCCTGAAGGACTTAAATGTAAACTACTATTATGTGGTACAGTATCAGGAAACAGCCATTTATAATTGAAAATATATTTTAATAACTATTATTGTGAGAAAAAGTTTATCATTAGCTGTAATAAACCTGTCAAAATGAATTCATATTAACAAGGGCTTAGTTTTCAAATAGAGAAATGAAACCACACTGAGTGAGAAGAGGGTGATGTAATTATTAAACAAAAGGCATATATAGTGGTTGAGCAAGTCGTGATACTTTTCAATGGAGTACTTGCACCATTGTACAATACACAGACTGGCCCTTTGTGTGCTTT
This sequence comes from Lethenteron reissneri, assembly GCF_015708825.2. Lineage (NCBI taxonomy): Eukaryota > Metazoa > Chordata > Hyperoartia > Petromyzontiformes > Petromyzontidae > Lethenteron > Lethenteron reissneri. The sequence goes on from NC_083805.1 coordinate 9,402,082, forward strand.
TGGCTCACAGGGCGGACACAGCCCAGCAGACATCATCACCCATGCTGCTTGTGCAGGCAGGCAAGGGTGGCCTGGCCCCCGTGAAGACGTCATTCGGTCTCGCCGGCCCTGCGTCCATTCTAGAATTCCAGCAGTTGGTTCGGCGCCTGCAGAAGGTCAACCAGCAGCAGGCTGACGAGGTACATCAAGTCGTGCAGGAATTAAGGTTCACTCTTACATGGTTGGCAGACAATGGAGGGAGAGGTTTTTGTAGAGGTGAAATAGAAAACTCATTTACGGACTATTCCAAGGAATGGTAGGTTTGAGATAGGAAGCGAATTTGCAGGGATGTTGGGGGGGTCCAATATTACCGCACCTCCGATTTAGCACGGTTGGCTACGTAGGGTGCGAAAGACGTTCAACATACATACATTCGAGTGCAGTCAGGGTTTTCTTAGTATGGGATGGACTGTAGCAGTCGAGGTGTCTTGAGAGTTAATGGATTTGTAGTGGATGAGATGGAGGCATTGATGAAACTGGTTATATAAGGGGTTGGTGACGTATTTTAATGGAAATGTTTCTTGTTTTTTTTACTGTTTTCCCCTATTTCATTAGTGTCGTGTGACGAGTTTATGTATCCATTCAGAACGCTCACAGGATAGTGGATACCCATGTTTTCAAAGCATGGGTCACAGAAGAACAAAGGCACACACAAAACCATGGCTGCCCTCTGTTCTCCCTGGGTATTCTTAAACTTGTTTTTATTTTCTACTTTTATATTTGAATACTTATATGATTATTTGTTGATTTTAAAGTATTGTAAGCATTTCATTCTAAGTTTACTTTAGTTTCATCTTTTTAGTCTCCAAGGCCTACCTCTGCTGCTTGTGATTGCCTCCTTTTCCTGCTTCTTTTAAAGGTCAGTCTTATTAAACACTAGCGGAAGTACCCGGCTTTGCCCGGGTGAAAAATATATTTCTTAAAAACCTTACATATATATACACAGATACTAAGGTATTGTCAAAGCCCGGTGGGCTGTTTGTACATTTCTCCACCAACAAATATAAGAGGCTTTCACAAGTCCAAAAAGTTGTAGAAAGTGTGGGGTAAATAGTTGATGTCGAAAGGTTTCCGAAAATTGTGGTCTCCCCCCCCCCCCCTCAAAAAATATCTTTACCCCTCGTAGGTATATATACTAACAACACCTTACATACAACAGAGGAAGTGGTATCTATTGACTCTGTAGTAGTATCTACTGAGCCATGTGTAGCTACTGACTGTGTAGTAGTATTTAGTGACTGTAATAACTACTGACCATAGTAGTATTTACTGGGCCTACAGTAGTATCTACAGACTATATACTCGTAACGACTAACTGTATAGTATCTGCTGACTCTATAGTTGTATCCACTGACTATAGTAGTAACTACAAAATCTATAGCAGTATCTACTCACTCTATAATAGTATCTACTGACTCTAGTAGCTACTCACCGTAGCAGTATGTACTGACTGTATAGTAGTATATACTGACTGTAGCAGTATTGACTGACTGTAGTGGTATATACTGACTGTTTTAGTATTTACTATAGCGGTATCTACCAACTCGATAGCAGTATCTACTATCACTACAGCAGTGTATACCGACTGAGGTCGTACCTGCTATCACTACAGCAGTGCATACTGCTGTGTTGGTACCTGTTATGATGACAGCAGTGCATATTGTGGTGGAACCTGCTATGATTACAGCAGTGCATACTGCTGTGGTGGTATCTGCTATGATTACAGCAGTGCATACTGCTGTGTTGGTACCTGCTATGATTACAGCAGTGCATACTGCTGTGGTGGTATCTGCTATGATGAGAGGAGTACATATTGTGGTGGTGGTACCTGGTATGATAACAGCAGTGCATATTGACTGTACTCATCATTCACCCTCACCATTCACCACTCACAACTCACCCTCACCACTCATCCTCACCACTCACCACTCCCACTCACTATTCACCATTCACCCTCACAACTCACCAACCTCCCTCACCAATCTCCCTCACCACTCACCCTCACCACTCACCCTCACCACTCACCAATCACCACTCACCCTCACCACTCACTCTCACCACTAACCCTCACCACTAACCCTCACCACTCTCACTCACCACTCACTCTCACCATTCACCCTCCCCATTCAGCCTCACCACTCACCCTCACCACTCACCCTCACCACTCACCGTCACAACCACCACTCACCCTCACCACTCACCCCTCACCGCTCACCACTCACCCATCACCACTCACAACCGCCACTCACCCTCACCACTCACCCTGACCACTCACCACTCATCCTCACCAATCACACCCTCACCAATCACCACTCACCCGCACTGCTCACCCTCACCACTCACGCTCACCCTCACCACTCACCCCTCACTAATCACCACTCATAACCGCCACTCACCCTCACCACTCACCACTCACCCTCAACACTCACCCTCACCACTCACCGTCACCACTCACCCTCACTACTCACCACTCATCCTCACCAATCACACCCTCAACAATCACCACTCACCCTCACCACTCACCCTCACCACTCACTCTCACCACTCACCCTCACAACAACCACTCACCCTCACCGCTCAGCACTCACCCTCACTACTCACCCTCACCACTCACCACTAATCCTCACCAATCACACCATCACCAATCACCACCCACCCTCACCACTTGCCACTCACCCTCATCACTCACCCTCACCACTCACCCTCACATAAACCACTCACCCTCACTACTCATCCTCACCAATCGCACCCTCACCAATCACCACTCACCCTCACTGCTCACCCTCACCGCTCACCACTCAACCTCACCCTCACCACTCATGCTCACCCTCACCACTCACCTCTCACTAATCACCACTCACAACTGCCACTCACCCTCCCCACTCACCCTCACCAATCACCACTCACCCTCACCACTCACCCTCACCATTCACCCTCACCACTCACCCTCACCATTCACCCTCACCACTTTCCCTCAGCACTCTCCCTCACCACTCATCCTCACCACTCATCAGTCACGCTCACCACTCACCCTCACTACTCACCACTCACCCTCAACACTCACCCTCACCGCTCACCACTCACCCTCACCGCTCACCACTCACCCTGACCACTCACCACTCATCCTCACCAATCACATCCTCACCAATCACCACTCACCCTCACTGCTCACCCTCACCGCTCACCCTCACCACTCACCCTCACCACTCACGCTCACCCTCACCACTCACCCCTCACTAATCACCACTCACAACCGCCACTCACCCTCACCACCAACCCTCACCACTCACCCTCACCACTCACTAATCACCTCTCACAACCGTCACTCACCCTCACCACTCACTCTTACCACTCACCCTCACCACGCACCCTCACAACAACCACTCACCCTCACAACAACCACTCACCCTCACTACTCACCCTCACCACTCATCCTCCCCAATCACACCCTCACCACTCACCCTCACTGCTCACCACTCAACCTCACCACTCACGCTCACCCTCACCACTCACCCTCACCACTCACCCTCACCACTTACCACTCACCCTCACCACTCACTACTCACCCTCACCACTCTCCCTCACCACTCTCCCTCACCACTCTCCCTCACCAATCACCACTCACCCTCACCACTCACTACTCTCCCTCACCACTCTCCCTCACCACTCTCCCTCACCACTCTCCCTCACCAGTCACGCTCACCACTCACCACTCACGCTCACCACTCACCCTCACTACTCACCCTAACCACCCACCACTCACCCTCAACACTCATCCTCACCACTCACCCTGACCACTCACCACTCATCCTCACCAATCACATCCTCACCAATCACCACTCACCCTCACTGCTCACCGTCACCGCTCACCCTCACCCTAACCACTCACGCTCACCCTCACCACTCACCCCTCACTAATCACCACTCACAACCGCCACTCATCCTCACCACTCACCCTCACTACTCACCACTCATCCTCACCAATCACACACTCAACAATCACCACTCACCCTCACCACTCACGCTCAACACTCACCCTCACCACTCATGCTCACCACTAACCCTCACCACTCACCCTCACCACTCACTAATCACCTCTCACAACCGTCACTCACCCTCACCACTCACTCTTACCACTCACCCTCACAACAACCACTCACCCTCACTACTCACCCTCACCACTCATCCTCCCCAATCACACCCTCACCAATCACCACTCACCCTCACTGCTCACCACTCAACCTCACCACTCACGCTCACCCTCACCACTCACCCTCACCAATCACCACTCACCCTCACCACTTACCACTCACCCTCACCACTCACTACTCACCCTCACCACTCTCCCTCACCACTCTCCCTCACCACTCACCCTCACCAATCACCACTCACCCTCACCACTTACCACTCACCCTCACCACTCACTACTCACCCTCACCACTCTCCCTCACCACTCTCCCTCACCAATCACCACTCACCCTCACCACTTACCAGTCACCCTCACCACTCACTACTCTCCCTCACCACTCTCCCTCACCACGCTCCCTCACCACTCACCACTCACGCTCACCACTCACCCTCACTACTCACCCTAACCACCCACCACTCACCCTCAACACTCACCCTCACCGCTCACCACTCATCCTCACCACTCACCCTGACCACTCACCACTCATCCTCACCAATCACATCCTCACCAATCACCACTCACCCTCACTGCTCACCCTCACCGCTCACCCTCACCCTCACCACTCACGCTCACCCTCACCACTCACTAATCACCTCTCACAACCGTCACTCACCCTCACCACTCACTCTTACCACTCACCCTCACCACTCACCTTCACAACAACCACTCACCCTCACAACAACCACTCACCCTCACTACTCACCCTCACCACTCATCCTCACCAATCACACCCTCACCAATCACCACTCACCCTCACTGCTCACCACTCAACCTCACCCTCACCACTCACGCTCACCCTCACCACTCACCCTCACCACTTACCACTCACCCTCACCACTCACACTCACTCTCACCACTCACTCTCTCCCTCACTACTCACTCTCTCCCTCACCACTCACTCTCTCCCTCACCACTCACTCTCTCCCTCACCACTCTCTCTCCCTCACCACTCACTCTCTCCCTCACCACTCACTCTCTCCCTCACCACTCACTCTCTCCCTCACCACTCTCACCACTCTCACCACTCTCTCCCTCACCACTCTCTCCCTCACCACCACTCTCCCTCACCACCACTCTCCCTCACCACTCTCACCACTCTCTCCCTCACCACTCTCTCCCTCACCACTCTCTCCCTCACCACTCTCTCCCTCACCACTCTCACCACTCTCTCCCTCACCACTCTCCCCCTCACCACTCTCCCCCTCACCACTCTCCCCCTCACCACTCTCTCCCTCACCACTCGCTCTCTCCCTCACCACTCACTCTCTCCCTCACCACTCACTCTCTCCCTCACCACTCTCACCACTCTCACCACTCTCCCCCTCACCACTCTCACCACTCTCTCCCTCACCACTCACTCTCTCCCTCACCACTCACTCTCTCCCTCACCACTCACCACTCTCACCACTCTCTCCCTTACCACTCTCCCCCTCACCACTCTCCCCCTCACCACTCCTCACCACATCCTTCACCACGCTCTCTCCGCTCACCACTCACTCCTCTCCCTCACCACTCACTCCCTCACCACGCTCTCACCCTCACCACTCTCTCCCTCACCACTCTCCCCCTCACCACTCCTCACCCCTCACCACTCCTCTCCCTCACCACTCCCCCCCTCACCACTCATCCCCCTCACCACTCTCCCCCTCACCACTCTCCCCCTCACCACTCTCCCCCCTCACCACTCTCTCCCTCACCACTCTCCCCCTCACCACTCTCCCCCTCACCACTCTCCCCCTCACCACTCTTCCCCTCACCACTCTCCCTCACCACTCTCCCCCTCACCACTCTCCCCCCTCACCACTCTCCCCCTCACCACTCTCTCCCTCACCACTCTCCCCCTCACCACTCTCCCCCTCACCACTCTCTCCCTCACCACATGTTAAGCGCGATCCTAAAGGAATCTACAACCTTCGATGATTCCTTTGCGCGATTCAAAGAATCGATTCCTGGCGCATAGGAGGTTTCCATTTTTAATTACAGAGTTTTATTTTCATTGTTATGTTATGTTTTAAAGTTTTCAGGAGTTTTTAATTATATTTTAGCCCCAGTCAACGCCGGATATTTCCCATTCGTAGCAGTTTATATCAACTCTATAACCAACATTATTAAACGGAAATAAGGCGATTCTAAATGAATCTACAACCTTCGATTCCTTTTCGCGATTCAGAGAATCGATTCTTGGCGCGGTCGGGTTTATAATTTAAATTACACAGTTGTATTTTCATTGGTATGTTACAATAATACTGTCTAATCGCTATAATTTTATTATCTACCGACCCTATAATAGTAATTGCACACATTGGGGTGGAAGGGGAGTGAAGAGGACGTGAAACTTTGATGAATTTACCTCAGAGTCGCGTGTTAATGCGTGCGCATATTTGTAACGGGAATTCAAAATGGCGTCCACCCCATAGCGAAGTTGTTGCTACCCGTTGCCAGGGGCAACCGCCGTGGTCCTCGCCGGCCGGCAATATTAAATAAATAAATACTTATATAACTAAATAAAGAGCAATCACACTAAATCGATAATCGGTCCGATTTAAAGTTTAGAGACGAAAAATCGGAAATGCCTAAGTTTACCGCGGGCCGGGGGCGTGCCCACCTGCAAAATTTAATCTCGGCGAACCCCACGGTCCGAGAGCTAAATTCCCCGGAAGGGAGCGTACGCAGACGGACAAACAGACAGACAAAAAATGAATTATATAGGTTAGATATTCACATCTTATTTTCCTTTTTGTTCACTTTCAATGTTTCATTCACTTTACAGTTTTAATATGTATTTCATTTATTTTAAATTCAGATAACTTTAGCCATTTCATGATCCTCTGTCAGGCCTATTCTACACTGCTTGCTCTATGCTATATTTTCAAGTTATGCTTAAGTCGAGAAAAAACGACAAACTCCTTCCCCCTCCTCCCGTGCCTATATAAAGCCACAACAGCAGATAATTTTCTCACCTGAAGACGGACGCTTGTGTTGCGACCGAAACGTCGTGTTTTCTTTTATTTATTTTTCTATCTACGTGACTTTACCGAAAGAACCAGAGAGTACAGAGTATAATTAACTCTTGTGTAAATTTAATGGCAATGAATCTTGCACAAAAGAATGCCATATTAAGTTATTTTTCAGATATCCAGTAGGGGTGGGTCAGAAAGTTGCAACAACAAACAAAATACGAAAAAGTATAGGAAAGGTAAGCAAATCGCTCTAAATAAATAATTATATTAGTTTAAATTGCATAATGTATATGTAATAGTATGATATCGAATCACGTTTGCTTGCATGGTCTCTATGATCCAGTGTATTCTGATTTTCAGCAAGGCCATTCTATGAAAACGCCTCTTTTATATGTGGCCAATGACCTAGTCTCTTAATACACACGAGATGTATCTTACCACACACCCTACTGCAGACATTTAATTGCACGGCAGTCTCAGGGCTGGACTCTATCTAAATTAAGTGATAAACAAAATTTAACATGATTATATTTACTGTGGACACCAGTGACTGGGATGACTGTCAACTTCACTTTACTTGAAAATCTGTTCAATTCAAACCCAGGATCTCAGCTGTGCTGGTTCGAGTACACGGACCTCTGTACCACCTGGGCCACCTCTTGTAATGATAACCTGAATCTATGGATGACCAAATCCTTACCTGCTTGGTCTGGCTGCTCTCCTGAAAATCAATGGTTGTCCTCACTTCCCATCTCTTCAGCTGCTGCAGCTGAAGACGAAGCTGAGGAATGCTGCCATTGCAGACAGGCTGCCTGCCAACTCCGTGCTTGTGGCCAAGCCTCTGTTCTCCAGCCGTTCAAATGAGCAATGGTACCAAGCAGATTACAATACAAGTTATTTTAGCTCAGACTTCACAGCCTTCCCAATTCCAGTTATTAACACACCAAAGTGAGGGTGTGTGTTTTTTATCTCCATACAATATAGATTTAAACTAGCTTTCGTATAGATGTTATGTTGTATCGTATTGGTGTGTAGTCAGCGTGGAGGGCGATCGCTGGTATTACACGATAGGCCACAGGCAAAAATCACACCAGCAGCCACGTGGTATGGGTGCAAGTCGTTTCAATGCAAATTCAATGGCTTTCTTCCATCAAGGGGAAAACTCACCAGCAATGTCACCCATGAGAAGTGCACACAGGTGTGCTCACATCCCGTCCTCCACCTCCTATGCCCCTCTACGTGGGATCGCACGAGACCTAGTTAGTCTTTTATTTAGCCCTACACCTAGACTAGATGCAGACTTTCTGCTGCAACACATTCCGAACAGTAGAGACGGAGTTGAGTGAGCAACAGGACAAAGTTAGGTGGGTTTTATTTATCAATTCACATTCCTTTTTGTCAATCCATCCCTGGATGAGGGCATCCCTAAAATGTGATTAGTCTTATTTGACCACGTTTCACAGTGCTGGTCAGTGCAGGTAGGTGAGAGGCATAGCCGTGGAAGCATAGGACAGCAACATTTCTGTAAAAACAAAATGATTCACGCTGCTCCCACACACTCCATCCCACTGGGCTGGACAGATAACATCTGCCTTGGGTTATATAAATTCACCATCAGATGCAGCCAATTGAAGTAATGATGGCTTAACTGATGAAACATTCCACTTTTTATTCAACTGAGGTGTTCAATGGCATTTCAAAAATCATTGGCAGGTTACTGGGCATTACCTAGTTTAAATTTTGCCCGAGCCCTGGACAGGTGATTTTGCAACTTGAAAAGCAGTGCTACTTTTATTCATTGTCTTCAACTTTTGCAGGCAAACAACCAACAGACTACCTAAAATACCCATCAAGAATCCAGTCAAAAAAATGTAAGTTGGGCAAAAAACAAACCATAATGGACCTTTATTATCATTATGTAAAAGATTATAAATACAAATTCCAAGTGAAAAAAATATGCACATAACCATATACCTACCTAGGCTTTTGTGTTCAGCAATGAAAGGTAGTTAATGATCTATGCAATTACAAAACATCTCTGCTAGCCTTCATTACTGCCAAGCCATTGCTTTCAGAATATTTATTTATCCTGGAGGAATCTGATGAGCTGTGAAGCTCTTTCACAGATGTCCAGTAGGGGTGGGTCAGCAAGTTACAAGCTTTCTCATGCCTCTCTCCAAATTACAACAGCCATGTTATGTACTTTTGTTTCACAAATGGTATTCCATAATTATACAAATAGTAGAGTTTGAGGCACACCCAAGTGATTTACAAAAAAAGTGTTATTCAATAGCAAGATCATAACCCATCTTCAGTGAATTGATCCTGGTGCCAGGATAATGTCACTTTCAACAGTGGAAGTGTACCCAATCTTGGGGATTTCACTCACACGTCTCGATGCTCTGCTATTTACATTCCTCCCCTTCACGACAGGCCTCTGCGAACAGAACCCAAGCTGTCCCTGCCTTCACTTGTGCAGCCGCTCAGAAGGGAGGTTGCACAGGATGGCAGCGAAAAGGACAGCCAAAAGATGCTGCCCAGCTAAGAATACAAAAACGTTGCATGTAATAGCACACGTTTCGAAATGCAATCACCTAATTGTCCCCCAGTTTAATACAAGATTAACGTGTTTCTTTACATTTGTCATTTATATTCTTGAAAACACTTGATAATGTTCACCATATTGTGCAAGCGTTATCAGTTCTTTCAAACAAATGGGGGGATTTGAAAATTAAAGGAAATATTTATGTACAATTGTTGCACATGGCATCCATGGTGCCGGTGCAGTGTTGCGTTCATGCACATTATATACTCTGATCAATGCCAAATGTGGCCTTTTCAGAGTAGAGTGGTATATTTTATGCCACTGTAGTGGAGTGTTAAGTGATAAACTATTACGTCTAAATCATACATTTGATTTGCACAGCATTTGTAAGCAATGCAATAAAATGCTGGAGCATGTGTTTCTGCTTAAATTCTGATGGCCTATGTTGTGTTAAAATTGTCATTTAAAGTGAAAACAACAATAATAAAAATATGCTGACATGATGAGCCAAGTCTATCATGATTGTACGTCTAATCATTCGATGTAACGCTGCAGTTGCCATCAAGAAGAGGTAACACAGACCCATCAAGTTGTACTTGTAATACAGTATATTATTCATATTTCTGTTAACTGCCCCCGACTGGAAACACTCAATTTTCACAGTAAGCATATACCAAGTACATCAAACAGACGCTGGATGCAGGTGAGAGTTAGGTGAGCGTGAGGCAGGCTTGCCGTACGCTCAGCGCCCAGGCATTGAGTATGGCTGTCACCGCATGCCGGTCGGGCAGCTTCATGATGCGCGACTCCAGCATGTCGTGAATGGCACGCAAGAACGGGCTCGTCCTCTGTCACCAACAGACAAACAGTCCCATCATGACCATTCCTCCCCCGAACCCCCAAATACACTCACATCAGTTGCACATGAGACATGAATCACGTTGCCCTCATTTGTATCCATTGCACATGTACAGCCCTTGAGTCAACCGCTGCTGGATGAGGGCCTGCCCATGCCATGCAGGTTTAACGAAGTTACTTGACTATACTTCGGCATGTTGGTCAGTCCGGGTTGGCGAACGGAGAAAATATAGAGGAATTAATAAGTGCAACGATGGGATTTGCTGCACTCCCCTCTGCTGCCCACAACGTAGCTGCGCAGTCCCATAATGCTCGCTATGCATGGCAATCACCCAACCAAGCATTATCCAGGCCAAAATTCTCGCTTAGCTTCAGAGATGATCTGAGAAAATCCCCTGAAATGCACCTGAATCATCTTCTCAGCTACACACGAACGAGTGATCCATTTGCAAAACACATTGCCCTTCTATTATAAATAACGAAATGTCTCTGTATAGCAGCCTCACCGTAGAGGTTTTGGAGGTCAACCCACTCGGGGCTCTGGTCAGGATAATCAGCCGGCACGCTAATTTGCAGGGGAGGCACCATTGGAAGAGACTTATCATCTGCAATAAAAAAAAATGTGCGTGTGTAAATGCAGCATATAGCAAAAACCATTAGAATATTCACTCTGCTCCGATCTGAAGGCAAGTGTCAGATGAAGATGGCAATAATAGACCTAATCACAAGAATAGATTCCAGCTACAGTTTACTATCTATTCCTGATTTGGGTTGCAGATAAACAGTGCTTATTGGTGCCTTTTACATGCACGCTGACGTAATTATCAGCTGCTCCTCACATCAGGGACAGTGACTCGTTGACCATATGACTGCAACCATATCAGCAAGTAAACCGATTACTTTAAGAAACAATTAAAACATGACACATAGGGTATGAACACAATACTTTTTTGCTTAATTTGCATTGATGCATTATGTTTTTTCTTTTATCCAGGCACTCTTCTCATTACCCCAGATAACACAGCCTTAAAATGTTACTTCATAGAGGACATTGAAAACCATGTTTTTATCAACATGTACAAATAAGTCTCAATAATACAGGCAGTCCCCAGGTTACGGAAGAGTTATGTTCCCGAAAACGATCCGTAAAGCGAATTTTCTGTATGTTGGAAATTGGAAAACGTTCTTCCTAAATCAAGATGAAATTCCATAGCTGAAAACAGTTGTGCCTCCCCTACCCGATTACTTGTTAGTTTTCTCTAAGTTCTGTATCACACTCGTCTGTTTTATATCGCTACCTATATTGCTGTATATACGCTCTGCACTTCCTATGATTATTTAAATTAATCGAATATCTACCCTAACACTACCCGTAATTAAACTAATGGAACACATACTGTATCCATTTGTTTATGAATACCACGAAACATTTTAATATTAATTGTTAACAGAAAGCAGTCACTTCCGAATGTTTGTTTACAGTGCATTAGGCTAGGCCTAGACTTCTCCGATCGCTGTTGGCTGAGAACATAAGCAATCGAAGTGTAATTGCGTTTAATAAAGTACATACACTAAATAATTAAATAAACTTCACATGAAGAAAACTACGAGACGATGTGGCGGGTATACACATGGTAACATTGCAACAGCGTGACTGAGTGACAGAGTGCAGAGCGGCTAACCACCAGCGCCTTAGGGGGGAAGATGCTGCCTGCCTTACGCCTCGCTCCACAGTATTCATCCGCTCCCTCAGTGCACTGCACTACTTGCACTTGCCGAACTAACGCAACAATTTCCGCATATTGATTTTTTCTACATGATTTCTGGGAGCATTTCCATAAGGTTCGGATTTCCCTAAGCGCCACAACCCGTAGATCTACTGTATTCCATGTGAAAGTGTTCAATGTTTACTCACCAAGCTTGCATATCAGGTGGACCGTTCCATTGTTACTGTGATGGGAGGGGTCCAGGTTAACCATGAATTTTGGATGTAGCCTGGCCACCTCCCCCTGCAGGACGTTTGGTATGGTCTGCTTCTCATCCTCCTCGTACTTGCGCTTCTTGGGGGATGACACTGGCACCCTGTCCGCAGAGCAGCAGCAAATTTAAATTACAGCATAGACCAGCTTTTCATACAATTTAAGCACTAATTATTCAACCCTCAACCCTGCTTAGCTTCCGATAAGTGACGAGATCGGGTGCATTCTTGGAAATTTGGTTATAGGCTGATATATATATTTTTTTCCAGCCAAAGCAACATTGAGTCTTGGTCAAGTGTAGCGGCTGGGACTTCCTGCTTACGCGACAGGCGGCCCGTGGATAGCCAGCATGGCGGGGCCGAACGTTCGTGCCAGCGAGTGGTTGAAGAGGGGCGAGCGGCTTTGCTGCAGCACGGCGGTAAGCAGCGGCTGGCATAAGGGCGCCTGCTTGTTGGGCGGCACCACCTGGGGTGGCGGAGGTGTGGGCTGCAAGCAAACGCAAGTGTGCACACACACACGTGCAATAAACGTGTACGGTAAACACTGACATTTTGAGAATACAACTGGAAACGTATCGATCTAATGTTATGCTCATTTTTAAGCAACTTAATACGCCAATGATTTTAAAGGTTATCAAGTAAAATCCATCCACTTCATGTGTGCACACAGTTTTATATGCCATAATCATGTATAAACCACCCATCATAAACAAAATGCTACATTATTATAGTCTGTAGACACACATACAATGTGCAGTGAGCAAAATATGCATGAGAGGCCATAGTAAAAGTGACCAACTTGACACAAAGTAAATAAGTGGTGTTAGCATCATTTCACAGCCTTAGTCTTTCCCTCCATTCAATCAAAAATGCTTATATAAACGTTAACATGCTGACATTCCATATATAACATGCGGCTGGCTGCGATACAGGCATTCTCATGTGGCTAAATAAATCCACAAACACGAAGAACAAGAACTACACAATGTGTCAGTTGCACATAATATTTATAAAGATTCTCTTACAACGGCCATGTCGCTCTTCAGTTTCTCCAGCGCGAGCTCACACTTCTGCAGTGTCTGCAGGGAGCACCTGTGAGTCACGACACAATGCTTGGTCATTCCCAGCTCAGATTAGAAATACACTCATCGAAACAAAGAGCCAAGACAAATGCTCAATGAAGCAGTGAGGGCCAAACAGACAAAACGTAAGACGTAGGCAGCACTCACCGCTTGTTAGGGTCCGTAAGAATGTCCAGAAGGCTTTTCATTTTGCTCAGATCCTTCTTACGGTCTGTTTTTGCAACTCGGACAAAGCCATACATCACTTATGAGCAAAGGCTTATTGTAATAGATTTTGTTTGACAACAATGAAGCTACTGTTAACTCTTAATTATCCATGGGAAGATCATACAGGTTGAGGATTAACTGTGCTTGTGAAATATATATATTCGTATATGCATGCTGATACTATGTGCCGATCCTCACTCTTGACTAAATGTCCACATTACCATAAACGTTCTACATAGGTAAGCAAAACAAATGTTTTTAGCTGAATTTACTTCAGTTTTGTCTTATCCATGTTATTGTAACCATGCCACCCCTCCTCTCCATTGCCTTGCATAATTGAGAGCTGAATGTACTAATTATGACTTACATTTAAATATAACTGCTTATAACTAAGCTTTCCAAATTAATGACAGCAGTACAAAACAATGTTACATATATCGGATACACATTGCTAAACATCACTATCATTATTATGATGAAATGTATTTTAAAACATCAAGTATTTTAGGTTAATTTTGCACTCATTTAACAAAGATTATAAAAAAACATTAGAATTGCAATCTTTAGCATCAAGCAGTCGCTATGAAATTAAGCAGTGGCACATGCCTGCTATCCAGCCCTTTGTAAGCAGATTAGATGAAACCTCAAACCAGCTGGGCTGTGAGATGTCCAAAAGGCAGTACAGAAAAGGGGATAACATAGCAACCCAGCTGTGTGGACTTTTTCAGTCGAGCTTTTCCACGTATTTCACCTTCAGGTTAAAAACAAAAACGTGGCCAAATAATCCAATGCCGGACCCTTCTACAAGAAAATGGCGAGACATCATGCCTTTTGTGGTTGCAGACAAACAGTTCTCTGCTAGTTTAATGAAATTTTCCCCACTTTTCAATGTACCAACCATTAATATGCTCATGAATGCATTATGTATGTTCATTGATGTATGTTGAACTTATTTCGCGCCATACATAGCCAACCATGCTAATCGGAGGTGCATTATTTCAAGTGGTGACTTTCGTTTCATTATGATAATTATTATGACTGAACCATGAAGTCTACAGCAGAACTACAACAGCAGCCGTGTGCCTCACCCTCGTTCTTGTCGATCTTGTTGATCATGCGGCGCAGCGGGTCGATGTACTTGGACAGCTGTCGCAGCTTCTCCAGGTACTGCTGCTCCTCCGTCTGCGTGCGCCCCGCCGGGCTCGGTGCACCTGTTGGTCCCACGATGCGCCGTTACCGGATCAACTCCCCAGTAAATGAATGGAACTATTTTATAACATACACACCAACGGATTCATTCAATGCACGATTTTACTCTATGAGAATCATTGGTGGTGATGAGCATCGGCCCTGCTGAGCCTGCCCTGGGACTCGCCGGTGCTGCCTTGGCTGCCGATGAGATTCCTTGGGGGTCCTAGTTGCTTCATGCCCTTGCACTTGGCCTTGTTGGCCCCGAGTCATGCTGTGGTGGTTGCTCTCTCTTCCCTTTTCTGTATGTCACTGTCCTCAACCTGCCACCCCCCCCCCCCCCGTCCCTCTCCTTCCTATTTCACTTTCTTCCTCAATGCTATCTCCAACTTATGCTGTTCATCTTGACCGGACCGGTAAGGCTGGAGCACTGAGACAGGTCCTTTTTCTTCAAGCATGTGTCTCCCAGAGTTACCATTTGATCAATTTGGTTCGTTTTCTACTGGGTAACCACATAATAGCAACACAACCTTATACTGAAAGTTTGGTCATATTGGATCATCTTTACAAAAAGGTTATCATGCCAGCAAATGGATAATTGCTTTCAAATAAGTTGCATTTTTTAAATGTACAATTACCTCTTGCCAAACGTTGATTGTAAGGACAGGGGCTACAACAGCCGTAAACAAATCTGCCATTACACAACTTTGTCTAAATGTGCTAAATACATTTTGTGTAAACTAGGTAAAGGCCAGAGCAGTGCATCAGGCCTTTGTAAGTCATAACTCTCCTTCCGACTGGCTGCACAGCGTAACTTATCCTGGGTGTAGTGTATTTTTTGCGTGGTTTGTCTTCACCAGTTTTTCTATTGTTGCCGGCGCAGTGCTCACCTGGGGTGTTGAGGGGCCCCGGGGACTGCACGCCCATGGCCTGCGGGGTGCGAGCGGGCGCAGGGCTCTGGGACGGTTGCGGGGATGGGCTAGGCATGAATCCAGGAGATGGTACTGCCCCAGAGCTGGGTTACACATGCAAGCGGTCACGGCAGGGAACATGATTAAACATCGCGGGGCACACATTAGGTTTTTATGTACCGCATTTTCCCCGATTATAAAACATGCTATTTTTCCTGTACCTTAAAGCTAAATTTGGCGGTGCGTTTTATAATTCCGTAGATGTGCAACCACATTTATATTACTTTATTGACACTGGGCACAAGTTTGGGAGTATACGGTATGTCATATTTGCAGTCGGTAACGCACAGTGCTATGAACCCGGTGACATAGGTTCGGTTTCCAGCCATGGTTATCATCAGTGGCGAGTGATAATTGAACTTGTTATGGGCCCTCTTATTTAAAAAAACACACTAAAAAAATTCACATAATCCACGAACCTCTGCCTCCAAAGCAACACATGTATGCGTTCGCAACCAAAATTATTGACTTATAAATACCTCTAATATGGTTTATTTTCACGAAATTGGACTATGATGGTCCTTATATGTATGGGCCGAATAGAGTTGTGTGGCTCGTATTGTACCCAACAACATTTGCTTCGATAGACAAAATGTTGAAACAATGAACCAGGCAATGATCTTAAGCTGAGCCTACCAAGAAGAACCTTGGCCAGGTTCAGATATCAATTTCCATTGCTGTTGTGCAGTGCATAGCCAGGCATCAAATCCAGGGTCACAGTCCTCCCAGCACGGCATTACCATTACACTATCGGTTCTGACTCTAATGTCAACACACATACAGCGTGTCGTAGAAATAACAGGCTAATTCACGGGTGAGGTGCCCCAGTATATCCGGCGTTCTCTCTTTGAAGACCAAATTTATCCCACTTACAGCTTGTGATTTTAGAGTGTTCAACAATATGTATTATATTAAAACACTTGGAGGATAATAACATTAACATATAACGTTTAATGTGTTTTAATATATATTCCAAGTACTACATATGAAAGTGTGATACAGTAATCACTAAACAAAATACAGACACGATCTGTATTGTACTGTACAGTACAATACGAAACGAGGTTTGACTGGTGTGTGATGTTATCGTGCGGAGTGGAGACGCAGATAACAACAAGTCAGCATTTGCCGTTCAAGTTTTGCACTTCGGGAGTGCAGTTTCCGATAATTAAAAAAATGTTGTCGTCTCCAAAAACACCCAATATATGCGAGACGTCGTATATCTACCCACATTATTTCTCAGAACACACTACACTGTGAACAAAAACAGACGCAGGCTGTAGAGCACGGCAGCTGCCCCCACGCCGGTACCTCATGTTGCTGGGAGGCTGGCTCTGTGTGGACTGTGGCGATGGCTGTGGCTGGGAGGGCGGAGGCGGCATCACCTGATTCTGAGCCGGCACCGGCGACGGACTCGACATCATCAGTGGAGACTGGATCATCTGCTGCAATCGAGACGGCAGAAACAAAAACAATTCTCGGAAATTTTCCGCACGCACTACAACACCGCAACCACCGTCAAAAAGAAAAGGAGCAATTTAACGTGTGGAATACGGAAGGGCGACAAAAAAAAAAACACAACTTTGAAGGGGAGATACTCGTAAAAGCAACGTGGTCTAAATATTATGGTTCGCAGAATTTCATATTTATGTATGAAAATCCATATAGTATAGAAAATCAATGTGAGTCGTGAATGTAGAAGAATAAGAAACATAAATGTGAATCTGTGTACACATTTTATATGCCTTTCTCAAAATATGATTATGGCCCAATGTGTGTGCGAAATAAATAAAGAACAATCATGCGCCAAATGATTATTTGCTTTCCCTGTTTAAAGGCCATTGTTTGACCAAAATATATATACTCAATTAAACACTTTGCAGATGCAGAAATTAGCATCGCTGATGGGGAAAACAGACCCCACCCCACCGTAAAAAAGGGCGATCTCCATATTCGGAATATCTATCGTTGGTTAAATAAAATAAATGGAATTTGACGTGATAGCCAGGAGGTGCGGCACTGGTGCCTTAAGGGAATTGTTATTGCTACAATATACGGAGAAAATTACAGAGCCAAGCATGAAAAACAGACTAACAGCCAGGTATAAACACAGAAAAAAAAACACTTTAAAATACATGCAAACATGCAGGGTGACATAATTAATGAATGAAAGTATAGGCCATGTGGTCTTAATAAATTTCATACACAACTAAGTCCTTGTTAACTTAAAGAGGTATTGGCAAAAAAGTAGGTTGGTTCTCAGGAATTACTACTATAATTGCCCAGAAATGTGTGTAACGCGCGTGATGTCACTCCACATGCCTTACAGAAAGTGACGGTCAAAGATAAATCTACGCCGGAGCAGTCCTACATCCGTACGTGACGTCACCGCAAAAGAGCACCCCCCCCCCCCCCCCCCCGTCATTACTATCATAAGCAATAAAAAATGTTACGCAAATTCGCTCTAAATTTGACGTTTCTTTATTGAAATTTACTATAACTCTACGCAGACGTTTCTTTACGTAAATATTACAGCTTCCGTCCTAGGATGGGCAAAAGGCTAGTTGCGGTAGATTAGGACAGGGAATAGCGAGACTTTCACACACAGGGATGCAAACCTGACGCATGCTGCTGGAGATGCAGAAGAATACCGCTAACAGCCATAACGACGGTTGGTCAGATAATCACGGTTTGGTCGAACAGCAAATCACTCCGACAAGATGCTTTGAAATTAATACAGAAGTGGTAGACCACTGCAAGTTGTGTATGAAAACACTATCATAAAATACAATTCTTAAAAATAAATTCTAAAAACTGGTCATAGGAAAACAATGGGAAACTGGCCAAACATTTGACAAAACAACACAGGCGGCAGTGCCTTGCCCCTTCGTGCGACGGAGAGAGTAAAACGCCCTTCTTATCCGTGAGTCTACATCAGCTCGCCAGCGTGCTGGTCCGAGCTCCTCAAACATGCGCGTGCATGCGTGTACCTGTGTGCTCGATTGGGCCCCCATTGATGGAGGAGCAGAGCTCTGGGTATAGCCCCCCGAGGAGGGGGGTGGCGGAGTTGATGATGGGACAGACACCCCTGAAGGAAACCTCTGGGGACGGGGGCCCCCAACGGCAGTTCGGTTCAACCCAATCTTCAGAAGGGTCAGGGGGGATCACGGAGCGGGGATGTGGGGGGGGGGGTGGAATGGGGTGGTGGGGGGCCCGCAAGCAAGTCACGTGATAACAGCTCTCAGCCAAATCACAGAACAGAAAATATGACAAGCGTGCGAGCACACCTTTGGACAAGCAGCAAATTAACAGCGGGAACGGCCCAAGCAACAAACACAAGCGCAAACGCCGAAGGGCACAATAGCACGGAGGATGATCACCATTCGTTCCTGATCAGTGTGTGAAGAGCTCAATTAAAACACAATGACCAATATCCCTAATGAAAGAATGAGCGTTTTTTCAACACCTGTCTGGTACTTTGATCTTTCTTCATGCAAATCTCCAGAGATGCCTGCTTTCTCACATCGGCTTTTTTTGTAACCCCAAAGCAACAGTAGAGAGAGAAGCTCAGTACACACCTGTGGGTTGTGAGCCAATTGCATGCGGATGGGAGGTTGCTGCTGCTGTTGCTGCTGCTGTTGTTGCTGTTGTTGCTGTTGCTGCTGTTGTTGCTGCTGTTGCTGCTGTTGCTGGTGCTGCTGCTGCTGCTGTCGTTGTTGAACCAATATTAAGACACGAGGCAAAGATATAAAAAACACATGGCGCTGCAAGATATTATACTCGTATGACAACAGTGACATGTCTCTGTTGGTGTCATTTTTACTTGATACAGCAAAACGGATAGTACTCGACTTACGAACATAATTGTTTCTTGAGACCCGTTCGAAAATCGAACGGTTCTCAAGTCGGAACACAATAATGTACTGTATTTAAATGCCCATACGGTCAGTGTCGTCATGAAATGTGTTACGGTTCAAATGTGTTACGGTTCAACAAAAAATTGAAGTATTATTGAAGTATTGTTAAAGTACTGTTAAACTCATAAATATGAATAATTGTACATTTGCATGTAATACTGGAATACTGTACCGTAAATAAAACTCACAAAGGCAAATATCCCCCGTATCGCCTGAACAGGCTATTGGGGTAAGTGCTGTTAGCGAGCCGCTTCTATGAAGATGCAGGCTGAGCCAACTTAGGGGAGGCCCAGGACCCATTTAGATAAGCGGCACTGGGTTTGATCATGAGTGGGAATCGAACTCGGGTTGCCGCTGTTGGTAGCGCAGCTCACCAACTGCTACCCTACCGCCTCCCAGACACTTTTACACGCATGCGCGCGCCCACATGCACACACTCATTCCCCACGCGAGACAAACTCATTACATCTCCCTGAACAAAATAGTTCCGCGGTTCAGCTTGCCAAGTCCGAGTTCGTGATTTAGGTCAATGTTTTCCACACCTCCAATTCGCACGGATGGCTGCGTACAATGTGAAAGAAGTTCAACATAGATACGTTCAATGTAAACAAATATATATTCATGGAAGCTGGTTGGTAAGTGCGGGTGTTCATAAATTAGGTGTCCGTAAGTCGGGTACTGTCTGCACTCATAATTGTGTTTTTTTTATCGTCTAAGGCATCAAATCCAATTGGGGACATCTACACCAGAACATACTTTAGAGTATTATAAAAAAAAGTGGCATTTTTTATCATTCAAAATCAAGTTTTTAGGAATCACTGTACCTGAATAGCCCTAATCTGGGCTTGCGCCTGCTGGATATGCTGTGCCTGCTGTTGAATTTGCTGCTGCTGTTGTTGCTGTTGTTGCTGTTGTTGCTGCTGCTGTTGCTGCTGTTGCTGCTGTTGCTGCTGTTGCTGCTGTTGCTGCTGTTGCTGTTGTTGCTGCTGTTGTTGCCCTTGCTGCTGCTGCTGTGCGTTCATGATGCCAGACACGGATCCCGAAACCTGGCCCCCCGCCATGACACTAGTAATGGGCCCACCACCACCGCCACCTGCCTGCTGTACTCCCTGGCCCTGAGACACCACGCCAGGTGAGACAGAAGTCACATTAGAAAATCATCCCCAAATTTCAAGAGTTGCATCATCATTAACATTCATCTCCATACAAGGAGATATTGGTCCTATTAGGGGTTAAATTATTCATACCGACTATAATTACCCAGTCATGTCTGTCCTTAACGCTCGTGACGTCACTCCACATCGAACAGCCCCCCTCATTAATAATCATGAGCAGGTGATGTCCTCCAAATGGACATCCCCCCATTATTACTTAATATAATGAGCAAAGAATGTCTGTGTGCAACGCTTGTGACGTCACTCCATGTCGACCAGCCCCCCTCATTAATAATCATTATAAGGTGACGTCCTCCAAATGGACACCCCCCCCCCCCTTCATAATAATTAGCGGGTGACGTCACTCCACCTGGGGGGCCGAGGCACCTCCTCTCCCCCTCCTCGGCGTCAACTCACAACCCTCACTACAAAGGCAGAACCCTCACTACGTCACGCGACCTCCGTAACGCTGTTGAGACATCAAAGTAAAAAGGACGTCATGATGAACAAATGATTATAACCTTAAAATTAAGTAGGTCTGTGTCACCGTGGCCTTACAAATTGCACGTGCATTGATGCAATGAATATCATGTCGCGGTCTGCTTTTCGCTTGCAAGTTTCAGATTTACTGCAATACACCCGTCCTTGGACGTGCAAAAGGCTAGTAGATTAATATTTACTCAAGCTCTTGAATGGACTCGCATCACCCATGCAGCCACCAGAGACGATCATTCACTGCAATGTGAAAATAATTATTGGAGTTATGACACTGAATGTCGACAATTCATTCAATTTCCCCCACCTCCAATTAGCACGGCTGGCTACGTATGGTGCGAAAGAAGTTCAACGTACATACAATCATGGCGCGGTAGGGGGAAGTGAATCCTTCTACCCCTACCTATAATACTAGAATTCCCCACCCATTGCAAGCAAGATTCGGTTAATGTTTTTATTTTAAAGGTCAACATGCACTGGAAGAGATGTGGGCACCTAAGCTTTAATCAACCACAAGTGTCCGACAGATCAAACAAACCCTCTGAACAACAGTTCTATACTACATAATACCCAAGGTAAACGATTCCGCATCACAAAAAACAAGTCACTCTGCAATCACACTTGTCATGTTGACATAACACAGTAAACCTTTCATGGTGTCACCTGTCCTCCGTGCTGTGCTTGTAGTTGCTGCTGCTGCCGTATCTGCAAGTACTGCTGCTGCTGTTGCATTTGCAGTTGTTGGTGCTGCATCCTCTGCTCAATACAGAAATGTGCATAACAAAGACTGTCAGAACAGATGTATACAACAAGAGATGTGGGCATGCAATAATCTACATGCATAGCCCTTTGACAATCCACTACTCGACGAGGACCTCCCCATGCCATGTAGATCGTTTGGGTTATCTGACCATACCCCATCACGCTGGTCACTGTAGGTATGTTAAGATGTCAGCATAGATATTGGAGCATAGAAGTACGGTACAACGATATATTTTGCTGCACTGCCCTTTGGTAATGACCAGAGCAGTCTCGCAACCGCCTATTCTGGTGTGCAGTGGTTACCTATTCAAGCACGATCTAGGCTCAATCCTACTCAGCTTCCGAGATCTGACGGAAAAAAAATAATTCGGCAATAACACTTCCGTCAAAAAGTTTGAAAATAGGTGACTATTTGTGCAATGGGCCATCGTCACAGCACATAGAGAGGCCAGGGAGGTAGAGTGAGAACTGACAAGATCGATTCGCGATTAGGTGATTTGATCATAAAAACACGTGTGTGTGATGACAAGAATATGTAGATGGGCAAATGGCCAAAGACCAACAGAAATCAAACACTTTTGTTTGCACCTGCTGAATAAGCTGCTTTTGCATCTGCATTTGCTGTTGCTGCTGCTGCTGTTGAATCTGGGCGGCCTGCATGCCCGGCTGTCCCGGTGGCGTTGCGATGCACATTTGTTGAATTGCTGTAGAACAGAAGACACAATTATTACTTGTCAATGTACTTATACAAATACAAAGATCTCCCGTATAGACTCGACACACTTTTGAGGCAAGTGCTGTTAGCAAGCACCTATGAAGGCCGGCAGAGAGTGCTAGTGGGTGATATGGCCAGTACCACTCCTTGCCACCTTTGTCTCCCTACTGCTGATGTTTACACATGGCACCACATAATAATATAAGGCCGAGTTGACCAAGTGAAGCCCCAGGACCGGTTCAGGATATCGCTTTCCACTGATGTTAGCCATGATTGACAATCGAACTCTGGTCACTGGGTTTGTAACGCTTAGCAGTGTGCTAACCATTACACCACCGCTCCCCTCTATAAAGGTACACGCACACAGACGTGTATGCACATAAAAACCTTTTTTCAGACTAATTAAAACTGTTAGAGAAAGTACCTTTAGCTAATATTGACTGCATCTGTTATGACACATGGTGGAGTACTGGCACAAAGGCTCCACCACCTACATTACATTACTATTTAAACTCATATAGCATCTACATGCCACTGAAACTCAAGAAGCTTCACAAAACTTCGCTTCAAACAAATAGAAGTAATAAAACATTGCGCGTGAAAACCTAAAAAAACATCTGGATTAAATATATATGAATGCAATTTTGATTTGAAGCTTTCGTGACTGCAGGAATCCATACTCTTTGGTTCTTTCGGTAAAGTCACGTAGGTAGAAAATTAATAGATCACGACGTTTCGATCGCTACGCAAGCGAGCGTCATCAGGTGAGACAAACACAGCAGGCGGACTGCTGAGGCAAGAGAAATCCGCCTGCTGTATTGTTTCACCTGAGGACGATGGCTTGTGTTGCTATCGAAACGTCGTGATCTATTCATTTTCTATCTACGTGACTTTACCGAAAGAACCAAAGATTACCATATATTAATGCAGTTAACAAAACCTAGTTAACATTTTATTCCACACCAATATGGCGAGAACGGCTGGCAATAGAATGAGTGTGTAGGTAAAAAAAAAAGAAAATACATCCATTTTATTTATTATTCTTTCATTTATTCTTATTCTTTTATTTGTATTATTTTTTACCTACGTGACTTTACCGAAAAAACCTAAGATTATGAATCCTTGCAGTCACGAAAGCTTCAAATCTAGAAAGAATGAGTGTGGCTAGAAGAAATTGCAGAATGAGTGTGGCTATGAGCGCCTCGGAGACTGTAGCACAGCGCACTAACGATCGCCACAGGAATGCCACTCATGCAAACCCGACATGCCACGCATCGTCTCACCCTTACCCTGCTGTTGCGCTGGTGTGGGCATCCGTCCCGAGGGTGCAAGAACTCCACCCATACCCCCAGACTGGGGATGACCCCTCATCCCCTGAGACATTCCCATGACACCAGGTTGACCTTGCCCAGGCTGACCCATGTTGCCCGGCTGAGGCCCCCCCTGGTTAGGCTGTCCCTGAGGCTGTGGAACCGGCATGCGATGCATGGGCCCCCCAGGAACCTGAGGTCGGGGTACCATCATGGGAGGGCCGGGCTGCCCAGGGCCCAGTGGGGCTATGACCTGCAGCGCGTGCATTGGGTCTGCAGGCACAGAGAGGAGGTCAATGCTCATTCACTGCCGAACCTTAAGTTGACATCAGCATAACCCAATAATTGCACATATATATGAAGAACGTTATCTATGGCATATTTGTTGCTATGTTTTGACAACATATTTAATTGACTTATTTAATATATCCTCACTGATCAACAACACATTAACTAACATTTAACATGTCCTTCATTATTGACAAATCATATCCAAGAATAAAAAAAATGCTGCACATTAAAATCACTGATAAATCATGTTTGACTGTTGACAATATAAAATAATGTATATATTTCATAATCAAAGACATATTCAATCAACAGCTATTAAACATGTTCATTTATCAAACATATAGAAATATGCCGCATTTAAATGTTGATGATCTCAAAATTAAGGACAAAATATTGATCATTGAGGACATTAAACAAGTTTATAAAATGTCGAAAACTAACAAAGAATCTTAAAACAGCAAGAAAGATCGTGTAAAAATATTCATGATAAAAATGTAATCTTTACAAATGTAGACGTTCGGCACTTTTTTGTCAATGCACTGGTGGATGAGGGCCTCCCCACGCCATGCAGACTGTTTAAATAATGTAACCATACCTCATCATGCCGGTTACTGTGGGTGGATAAAGGTCACGACCATCGATGTAGGAGCATATAAGTACAGTGCAAGCATGGATTCTGCTACACTGCCTTCTGCTGCCCACCACATAGCCACGCAGCAGTCTATAATAAAGGCATTGTGCATGGCGATCACCAATCCAAGCACTATTCAGGCTCAACAACCCTGCTCGGCTCCTGGTATTTGACGACATCGGATGCGTTCTGGGTGATTTGATCATGTAGATTATACAACTATGAATGAGAGCCATTATTGTCAAAATATTTTCTTCATTAATACTATTTTTGTTGTACCCCCCCACCCCCGCACCTCCGATTTGCATGGTTAGTTATGTACAGTGTGAAACAAGTCCAATATAGATACATACACACATTACATACAGAGTCTCCCAAAAACGTAAAATGGGAATGTTACAGTTAACACAATTAGTGAAAAAAAATTAGTACATCACTCACCACCTTGATTTGGACGAGCCTTTTTTGCTGCAGGGAAAATACGATAATAAATGTTATCAAGGCAGAAAAAGTGGCACTCAAGAAAACTAGACATTTAGATCAATCACATAAGTGTAATAACATTTTCTGCTAGACATTGTTTAACACAATTCAAAGTTAGGATGGTAAATCCACTAAGATTGGTTTCTGAATTTTTTAACACCCCAACTTAACATTTGTGAGCAGCCCATCTTTATGATCAAGAGCCAATGACCTTGCCAATGTGAGCCAAGATTAAGCGAGGTGTGGAAAGCTGGGCAAGAACTCTTGACTAAAAGCTAAAGTAAGCTAAAATGGACGAAGCACACTGTGAAAAGTAATTCTCAGCTACGCAGATACTTACAGTAGTCTCTTATATGTAGAATTAGCCTGGCAAGCAGCGCCATGTACTCATCCTGTCCAAAAACACAACATTCATCCATCCATCAAAAGTGACTATAACGTTGACCACAAACCGGTATTACTCATAGACCAGCTGACAATAATTGAATGGCCATGAAATGAATTCAGCTGTCTGAGTGCTGAGCAGCTTCTCTGACCACTGACACGTCCAAGCCACGACCCTTTTGTTAGCCATGAAAGACAGCTGAAACCGATGAACGAGGTATGTGGTCAGTCTACAATTTACGGAACAAGGCACATATTGAAGATTTAACAAAGTAACTGCCTTTTGTTACCTGTAAGGCAATGGGCTGTATTTACCCATGTTAGAACTACACAAGGGAGATGTGGCTACCTAATCCATATGTGGGGAATTATGGAGTTAAATAATTGTGAAGTGCAATACATCACTCACATAACTGATTATTTCCCAATGCACACTTCTGTAGATTCAAATGTTATCCATGTGGAGACCCAGAA
Organism: Lethenteron reissneri; assembly: GCF_015708825.2. NCBI lineage: Eukaryota > Metazoa > Chordata > Hyperoartia > Petromyzontiformes > Petromyzontidae > Lethenteron > Lethenteron reissneri. Next base: position 9,428,715 of record NC_083805.1, read on the forward strand.
TTCATCGAATGGCTTTCCAAACTCAAGCTACGTGTATTAAGTTGGCCCATTGCTTTTCAAAAGCCGTACAAAAAAGGGAAGAGTGGGATGTATTGCAGAGCGCTCACCCTGCTGCTGGCCTTCATGAATACATGGTTCTCCATCTCCTTACTGGACTTGGTTATTGGGTGGCCAGCCTGCCGTACTGCCTCCTCACTGCTCATACCACAATCAGGCGCACATACCACAATCAGGCACACAAACAAAATATCCTCTCCTCGCCAAACACGAGCACCTCGGGATTTCCCATTTACTATTAATAAAATGCATAACACAAAAATCAGAACGCCAGGGGGGTTTTTGAAGTTTTCTGTGCCAAATATCATGGCACAGGCCCATGTTGACCACGATAGGGTTAGCTATGACTTGCTTTTTGCAGGAAATGCTCATAAGACTCTTTTGATAAGCAGAGTAGAATACTAGGTCAATTCCATACAAAAAAAACAGGAAGAGCCATTTACCCAGTCAGCTGTGATTCATAAATACGGTAAGGTAATTTATTTTGGATGAGATTGTGTAGGTATGCCAATTTTCTTTTTCGAAAACCTATCACCAAGCGGCAGATCTGTCACAGGGATTGTTTGACCGTGACGCTCAGCACCAGTTAGTCAAGGACTACTTCAGACAGTAACTTGCCACTGAGCTGAGCCACGAATAAGAATCAAACTCAGCTTCCTGAGTTCATGGGAGTATGACATTGATAGCTCGTTTTGAAGCGATGGCCGGCCAAGAATCCAACTCGTCAGCCTCACAACTGTAATTGTACTTCATCCTGTCCACTGCAACCGAGCCGTATTACAGAAACGCACAATGAAACAATCTTAAAACTTTATAGCCAGTAAAGTAAACGTCTATGAACTCGGCGATTCCATTAAAACCAAGGCATATCAGAACCGGTCCTGGGCTCTAACCGCTTCTCCAATCCGCATCAGACGCGTACCTGTCAACCCCTTATCAGTGCCCTACCTCATTACAGACCAATTCAGACCTTATTGGTCACCCCGTGCCCTTATAAATCTCAACGTTCATCCTACAAAGTCCCACCACAAGGGAGAAACACAAACAAATAAGACAAAAATATATGATTATTTTTTTTGCCCGAAATGAAACGGCTGTACGGACCTGGAAACTCAATTTCTCCGCACAAGAACGACGAGGAAGCCGTATGGGTTGACACGGTATGCATACGTCAACAGTGTGAAGTATGATGAACTCGTGAAGTACCGTATATTGAACTTATGTTTGGCACTCATCCAGCAGTTAAACGACAATTGGTCTGTCATTCATCATCATCAGCCATGGTCAATCCACTGCTGATTGACAAGCCCCCCTCCCCCAAGCCTGTCACGACCGTACACTGCAATAAACACTCGACCCTAGCATCTCATTTCATCGCTCAATCTCGTCGGCCGCGTCCCATCCTCTCGGGAAGCGCTCCGATCTTTGCCTGCCACTCCGTGATTACCCTCCACCGCAAGTCATCGTCCCCGCTCACAATGAGCGCTCTTCCCAACGCTCTGAACCACACCATTAACCAGCGTTATTATTCTAGAATCTGCGTGTCCCTCTTTACGTCCCTCACCACCACCACCACCACCACCCCCGCTATACATGTGTCCCCTCACTGCCACCAGAAGCTGTGAGGGGGAGTCAAACCCGCACTTTGTAACTCTGAGAAGAGAAGAAGAGACGACCACCCCACCACCACCCCCAGACTGAGGGCCGCGGGATGCCTCCACAGCCGCCCGCGTCTCTCTCCATTACCTCCCCCCAGCCACCACCACCACCACGGCGTCCAACTCTACGCGACTCACATCTGCACCACGACCTTCTGGCGGAACGCCTGGCTGCGCCAGTCCGAATCGCCCATGCCGGAGTCCATCTCGACGACTTTTCAGCCAAAGCCGCTGAAGCCGCCGCCGCTGAAGCCTCCTCCACAAGTCCACACCGCCTCTGTAGGCAAGGCCTCTCTCGCGTGACGTCACCACGCACGGGAGGGGGGTGGGGCCGTGACGTAAATTACGTCATGACGCTGGAGCCGGTGCCGAGGTCGTGACGTCATGATGCTGGAGCCGAGGCCTTGACGTCATTACGCTGGAGCCTGTACCGAGGTCGTGACGTCATGATGCTGGAGCCGAGGCCGTGACATCATAACGCTGGAGCCGGTACCCAGCCCGGGACGTCTTGATGCTGGAGCCGAGGCCCTGACGTCATGACGCTGGAGCCGGTACCGAGGCCGTGACGTCATGACGCTGGAGCCGAGGACCTGACGTCATGACGCTGGAGCCGGTGTCGAGGCCGTGACGTCATGATGCTGGAGCCGGTGCCGAGGCCGTGACGTCACGACGCCAGCGAGAATTTCGGGGTGTGGGCTAGCGGCTCAGAATAAGTAATCTTTATAATTGTATCTGTGATAAAGGTGATTTAATTTGTATGTGTGTGGTGGGGGGGGGGTGTTAGATCGCGTAAATGTGTCGTAAAAGCCGCCACCACCCGACACAGCCAATTATTGTAGCAAGTTGTGCCACGTAAACAACACGTGGCCGCCAATTCGTGACAACTTCAGCACGCCGGAGTGTTGGAGAGTAAATCCACAACATTGGGGACGTTTCGCCGGTGGTTACAACTCGCTTCGTCAGGCGATAAGGCAGAATTGCGTATTCATTCATACTGGAGTAATGCGATGAGCCATACAGATCTTGTTTTAGAGTTTGTATTCTATTCTCCTGAAAAAAACATAACATTTATACCCAAGCACTTTTTAGTATTTGTGTATGTATATGTTATGGGTTTTTTTTAAGACAGCACAAGTTGTGAAATGTGGTATTCCCCCGAACAAAGCCGCGTCCTTCCTGCTAGTGAGCTATGAACATGAAACACACACAACAAACAGGACAAAAACACGATAGGAATGCAAAGAACTGTATAGGAAAGGAAAACATCACTTTTAATGCATATACATTCAGAAGCGACCTGGCCACAAATGATAGCTCAAAGAAGTGGCTCATCACGTGGAAATCTAAAGCAAGCAAAATAATCTAAATAATATAAACGCACGTTTCTAACCGTGGAGGGGGGGGGGGGAGAATCGGAGATCAAATCCACGCGACCACGGGGAGAGAGACACGCAAACTACAAATACACAGCAGGCGTCAGGGTCTGGATCGAACCCGAGACCTGCATACCGGGAGAGATAGTTAACATCTCGCTGTGGCTCTCCGACAGATGTCCCCGATTGATTCACGAACATGCAGATGTGCATGTGACACATATATACAGTACAGGGTGTTTCGATTTAAAGCTTTCGTGACTGCAGGGATTCATCTTCTTGGTTCTTTCGGTAAAGTCACGTAGAATGGAAATAATAAAATAAAACATAATAAAATAATTCTCACGACGTTTCGGCCACAACGCAAGCAGCCGTCCTCAGGTGAAGAACAGGTCTGTCGGGGAGAAAGACCTGGTCTTCAGACGCTGTCTCCCCGACAGACCTGGTCTTCACCTGAGGACGGCTGCTTGCGTTGTGGCCGAAACGTCGTGAGAATTATTTTATTATGTTTTATTTTATTATTTCCATTCTACGTGACTTTACCGAAAGAACCAAGAAGATATACAGGGTGCTTAACAAAAATGTGTTAACACTTCTGAGAATGTGCAACAATGCCACTAGAAATGTGCCTCCGGGCTCTGGAGACCACCTGGAGAAGATTCCAGGCACGCGTTGACAATGCTGGCGAACAAGTGGAGACTGACTTGTTGAAGCTATTAACATACGTTTGTTATTTTACAGGGTATTATCCCCTCTTTTTCCATGAAAAACGATAGTCCCATATAAGTAAGAATAGGGTTTCCCCTTTCTGGCAATAACACAGCTGTGTTAAGATGTTGAAAACACCAAACTGAAACCTTTTGCAAGAAATCATGTCTGCATTAACCACAATACTTGTGGTGAAAATACAAACAAAAAACATACTCTGACAGAATATGCATTGTCCTTGAAACTGATTGGTCCACACCAGAGACAGCTTTCTTTAGAGCCTCGTCTCAAACAGCGTTAGACCAGAGGACGCCAAAAGGCGAATAGCACAAAGATAATGCCACCATCAGGACATTGAGAGCTCGGGGTGAGCAACTACATCATGGGTCCTCCTTTGCCAGTATCAAAATATAGCATTAGGTTTTCCCCTTTCTGGCAATAAAACAGGCGTTAAGATGTTAAAACACCAAACTGAAACCTTTCAGTTTAAATAGAGCATGTTTTTTTTTTGTATTTTCACAAGCATTTGTGGTTATTGCTGACATGATTCCTTGCAAAAGGTTTCAGTTTGGTGTTTTAACATCTTAACACCTGTTGTATTGGCAGAAAGGGGAAAACCTATTCTTATATTTTGATATTGGCAAAGGAGGTCCCATGATGTAACTCCCATATAAGTGTTAACATTTTTTAAAGCACCCTGTATATACAGTATAGTGAAATGAATTGCAGTTGTATCAGTCCACAGCTTGGGGGGGGAAATGGGGAGTTGTTTGACCATATTTCACCGTACTGGTCAGTGTGTGTTCGTGAAGTGGTGGGAGCACGGCCTAGATTATTATAGAGGCTGTTGTCCTGGCATTCACCAAGGCCGTTGTTTTTATTGGAATGTTTCAATAAAAAAACGAATTTGATTAATGGTAACTCATTGAAAATTGAGAAATGCTGGATTACAGATTAATTTAATCACTATAGCACAACCACAAACCCCTACGCAGCAATTTAACACGCAATAAACCCCATTCAAAATGCTCCAGATGTCACACCTGTAGAGGCAACTGCTGCTCGGTCACAGTACAATGACATGGAAATCCTCTGGACCAGATGAAATAACCATTCACATCTAAATGTAGCGGGTACACTTCTCGCCAAAATGTGCCGAAAAGTCAGGGTTCCAGTCCTCTCCACCACCGCCTCCGTCACAGATCCCTCCTTCATACAGTTATCTTCATCCACAGCTCTCTCTCTCCCCTCAATCCTGATATCCTCCCTTATCCCCACAGCCCCCTCTCCCATTCCCTCCCCCTCATCCCCAGCCACCAATCCCCTATCTTCGTACTTCGGACCGTGTCTCATCTCCGGCCACCAATCCCCTCTTCATACCTGGGGGTTACTCCCAATGAACTCTGGGAAGGGATTGACAGCAGTGTGTGTAGAGGGCATGGAATCACGATGTTGTGGGGACCGTTATAAATACCTCAATTAAATCTGCATGAAAAAGGGGGGGCCAAAAACGATTAAAATAATTACAGACCCATTAGTCACTTCTGACACACAACTTGTTCCGGAAGATCAGAACAAAATAATGGTCCATTTAGAGACCATAACAACAATTTGGTTTAAGAAAAGGGTTCTCTACCATTGACTACATTCTAGCAGATTAAAAGAAAAAGACAATTGAATATTATCTACCATTGTGCTTAGCCTTTGTAGACCGAGTAAAACACAGACCACTTTTTCTTAAAACGTATTAGCTTAGATCTCTCTTGTGCAAGACAACCTTTTTCTCATTCGCCACGATGCATGGCGCTTTATCATAGCGTGGTGGACAAGGGCCCCGGTGCAAAGTGTGAAATGGGGACCCCTCCCCCGTCCAATTTCCCCTCTCTTCATAGCCCACCGCCCGTACACTCGATAGCCACGCCACTGGCACGGCGTGTATTTTTGGGCAGCATGACACGAGACCTCGGCTCTGCGTCATAATTGGTTTTATTGACGAGCAGCAGCAGAGGACAGAGCTTCGCAGTCCAGCACAAAAACAAAGGCATCCGTCGAGGACAATTTGCACCTGCACAACAAATTCACAGCCCAAGCAATACCGAGGGGCGAGCCGCCTTCCCACTTCAAAAACCCACAGCAGCATTTCCCAAATGAGCATTTCTGAAGAGTTCACAACATAGAGGAGTTTCGTTCACATTGGTTAAGAATGTAATAACTGAATAACAATAGTTCAATTAGTGAGAACCGCAAAAATCTATTCCACAAGCAGGAATCTCTTCTGGATGAGTGCATATGAAGGATCTTTAATTTAAACAAATCACTTCACAATAGAAAAACAATCAAGTATATGATACCCTCTCGTAAAAAGATAATCTGCACTTGCGTTAGCAACCCACAAAGACTTTTCACAAGACAAGTGTTACTCGAATGCATTAATTGGCACACAGCTATCACGAACACCTGCTCAAATTGGCTCTTCCTCAAGCTCAGAATTCAGAAGCCACTGCCTTTTTATTTTACTGCACCTCCCATTTCTACCTTACCAAAGTGAACACAACAATTTCTTTAACAGCTACACCTTTTTAACCGACACTGCAAGTGTGCTTCGACAATAAACGTTATTTTTATTTGGCCCTTTTACAATCAATCCTATGTTTTTTTTTTCTCTCCTGGATGAAGCTTGCAAACTCAATAGTTGTGGTTTGCGATGAAGAGAGATTCCGATGCAGCACTGCCAGATGATCCGGCAGGGACGTACTTGCCCTGGGCAGCCAACCCGTTAATCTGTGGAGAATCAACAAAGGGAAAGGTGAACATGTAGTTAGACCGCATAGCAGAAATGTCATACCCGTATTCACAACGCTTATTATCAAGATCACACAATTACAGTCATTTTATTGACTTTCCTTAATATTACACATTATCCTACAGCAACATCGACAGTTTTTCACACTGGTCATCATCAACATTAACATGGACGACTTGAATGAAAGGTGGTGGGTGGTTTACGGTGGACAACGACTTGTGAAAAAGTGCGTGTAAGAGCGGCGCGTGGAATTACGGCGGCGCGCTTCTCAAACTCCTTCTTGGCAGCGGGGATGTTTGCAGGAGCTCCGGCCCAGGCCTTGAGCACGGAGGCCTGCAGAGCTCGGCCGTACGAGAAGCTCAGGGCCCACGGCCGTTCCAGAGGCACCTGATTGATGGCATTGAGGTTGAGCGAGGCATCCTCTTCACTCTGCCCACCCGACAGGAAGGTGATGCCTGCCGAGAGAGATACCCGTCATTCGTCTCCATCGCTCACCATCACCGTCATCATGCGCACTTTACGAGCGTTTCCCTTGCGGCGACTTAGCCCATCGAGATCCACTGCAGCCTAACAGGAATATTTCTAGCATCGGAAATTAAAATGGCGATTTGGTAACAAGTCGAAGCTAAAACGTGCACTTTCAATGCAATATTGGGACTCAATCACAAATTTTCCCAATCTCATCAGATCTTGCTAGCTGAGCAGGGTGGTTTCCTGGAGTTCCCAGGATAGGTGACCATCATACACAAGGTTATTTATAGGCTCCTGCGGGGCTATATGGCGGGCAGCCCGGGGGCAGCGCAGCAAACTCGATCGTTGTACTTGCATACTTTTTATGCTCCCACAAGCTAGTTTGACAATTTCCCTTGCGATGTACTCTAACATAAGGAGGCGGAGATGGAATTCGAGTCCTGAATCGGTAAGACAACAGTGACACCTCCGACAAGACATCTCGAGCAAGTAAATGCATGAGCACCGGTCTAGCACACCAACCGCACTGCCACACTCGCGCGACGCTTACCAGGCACCGCGCTGGGCACAGTGCGACGGAGTGCAGTGACAGTTGCCATGGCGACCTCCTGTGGTGAACAGCGGATCTTGGAAGCCTGGCCAGCCGTCACCATGTTTGGCTTGAGCAAGCTGCCCTCCAGGTACACGTGGTGGTCGCTCAGCGCCTTGTAGGTGGCTGCCAAGACCTGGTGAATGAGCAGCGATAAAACGGGGAAGCTTGACGGACGATGTTGAAAACTACCGCGCAGGTTTTCATGGCTTTGGTACTATCACTCTCGGACGTGTTTGAGTTGTATTGCCGTGAGATTCTTCATGAGCCGATGGAGCAGCTAACATCCTCACATATAAAATAGCCAGCTGCTGTTGGCGTTTAACAGAATCCGAATCGGAATCTTTATTTCTACTGGAGGAATCTGATGAGCTATTCAGCTCTTTTTCACTGATGTCCAGTAGGACAATTCAGTTACTGAAGAAGCTTGCAGAGAAAAACGTCAGGGCAAACAACATGAGCGCATAGGATAGCTATGCCGTAAACATATTTACAATCGTTTCTTTCCCCCATCGCCCAGTTAAAATTACTCACAAATAGTCATGTGGGTAAATTACTTGTTTGAGCTCGGTGACCGAGCATGGGTGGCATCGGCTCTGGTGCAAGAAATGCAATGGGGCACCCTGTCTAATTGCTTTCAGACAACTCGAGTTGGCTCCAAATTCAAGTTGGGTGCCAATTCGGACAGGAGCTCAAATGCGCTGGGCTGATTTCACATTGAGGGCTGGGCTGAACTCCCTCCATCCAAATTTGAGTCAAGCGGAAATTACGCTTCTGGGAAACAGCTGGCGAACTCGCGTGAAAACTCAAGCCACTTGGAAAACCATGAAAAATGGCACCAATTCTGACCAACTTAAATTCCAGGAGAAATCAGGCAGACTCGAGTTAGAAACAAGGTGAGATTTGCTTGTTCTGTTGATGCAAGCAAAATATTTTTTGTAAATATATACCACGAAACAGAACGGGTGTTGAGCAAACATAGCCGATGGTCATGGATTGGAAACACACGGGCGTACTCACCTTCTCGGTGACGTACTGGCACGTCTTGAGGTCGTGGTCTCCATCGGGGAGGATCTCAGGCTCCACGATCGGCACCAGTCCATTCTATTATAAACGCCACAAAAGGTCATGGCATTATTACAAAAATTAAAAAACAATAACTTGCAGATCTTCGTCAACCACTGGATGTAGACATCCCCAACGCTGTGTTGGTCAGTGCAGGATTTATTAAAGAGGGTGCACGGGTGCCAAGTCCCAGTTCAGAAATCCCTTTTGCCAATGATGATAGCCGTGGCCGGGAGTTGAAATTGAGTAACCAAATTTCGATTTAAAGCTTTCGTGACTGCAGGGATTCATCTTCTTGGTTCTTTCGGTAAAGTCACGTAGAAGGGAAGTAATAAAATAATAAAAATAAAACATAATAAAATAATTCTCACGACGTTTCGGCCACAACGCAAGCAGCCGTCCTCAGGTTAAGAATTTATTATGTTTTATTTTTATTATTTTATTACTTCCCTTCTACGTGACTTTACCGAAAGAACCAAGAAAATTGAGTAACCAGTTTCATAGCGCAGTGGGCTGGGCACTACCCAACCGCCTCAAGATTGACAAAATCATATTTAATCAATAATCCGTTATGGTAAAGTGATCGCCAATTATATTGATGCTACTATCCTTTTCCATCACTTCCTTCTGCTGCTACAGGTGTGCTGCTGCAGTCTCCCACTTTCTGGTCTTCTCCTTAGTCACCAGCCTATGGGTGCTCCTCCAATTCCTACCTAGGTAACCCCTAGCCATTCACAGTGGTGCACAAGTACAAATAACAACACAGTCACATTTGTCAGTAACACCGCGTGTGGCCTTAGAGGGTGAGGTATAATTTAGACAACGTCTTTTGGGAAGGGCCACCGCCCAAAACGTCGCCTATTGTGTACTTTTTCTCTTTGGCAGCACTCCCGATGAATGTGTTGAGATGTATTTTTTTCTTCATCCCATCCTCACGGTTAATACCGCCGTGGTGGTGGTGGCGGCGGCAGTGGCGCCATCACCTGCTGGCAGATGCTGGCGTAGCGTGCCAGCACGTTGGCGTTCTCGGCGATGGCGAGTGCCGAGGGCGTGTTCTTGGAGATCTTGAGCACGCAGCGCCACTTGGCGAAGTCGGCGCCGTCCTTCTTGTAGCGGGCGCAGCGCTCTGCCAGCCCGTCTAGGCCCTGCGTGGTGCTTTCCCCATCGGTGCCTGCCAGGGGCACGGTGCCCTTGTCAACCTGCAACAAAAGCGAGCAGTGCCCAGTGTTGTAATGATGATGACTGTAATAATGGCCTTCCTGGGTGGGTACAAATCCGGGTTTCACTCACCTGGCACCAAACTGGCTTTCCAAGTACAAGGTGTTAATCGTCTCAGTCGGGTCAACTATGACTACGTAAAAAACACAACTCCAAGTTAAATTCTATTTTACAAACGTCATCTGGCTAAATTCCAGTTCTGAGAAGAGTCAATGGGAGGTGCTGGTTCTCGGGGCTGGTTAATTAGTGCTATGGTCGCAGCTAGAACCCGATGGACTTGTGCATTCCACCCACATCTCCCCCCCCCCCCCCCCCCGTCGACACCCCTCCTTCCCCCATCGCTACTCGTCTGTTCCTTTCAGATTCGTCGCTGGTGCTCACAAGCGCGGAGGCAGCCGCCGCCCGCTCACCTTGATCCCCACGACGATGCCACGGTCCTTGATGAGCTTGACGAAGGGCGTGCCGTCGTCCGTCTTCTGGTAGAGCGTCTCCTCGTAGAAGATGATGCCGCCGATGGCCTTGGTCACGCTGGGGTCGCTGCTGAACAGCAGCTGCCGGTAGACGCGGCGGTTCTCCTCCACGTTCTCCACCTTTATGGCCGAGAGTCGCTTGCCCATGGTGCCTTGGATGGCAACAACCAGTGGTGGCGGCATGAGGCATGTACGGCAAGCCCTCGCTTAAACGCGTGGTCTTAACGCAACGTGTTTTCACTATAACGCGGTTCTTCGACGATGGAACACTTTTCGCACAACGCGAAAGCGCCCGTTAGAACTCTGAGCGGCCAACGACGAACTAGTTTCTTGAGCTGCACGGCTGAGCGGTACAGTGATACAGCTTGCAGAATGATACAGTACGCGCTGGCGTAGCACAAATTATTTGTCCCGCCATCTGTGTGTGTGCACATCGTATCTCGCCAAACTTTAGCGTTACGTTACTGATGGGGAAATCGTTTTCGTTTAACCCATTTTTCTCTTAACGTGGCACTATCCAGGAACACATCTACAGCGTTAAAAGAGGACTTTCTGTTTAAGCAAACCCAGATAAAGTCTAAAGCCGAGCTGAAAGAACCCTAGATGCATTTAAAAAATATATCTGGGCACATAAAATATCAGCTAAAATTAAAATCCTAATAGACATAACTGATATCAAAAAGGCAATTATTAGCTCTCAAATTATCTCACTCCATCTCAGTTTTTGTCTACAATTATTTAATCCGACTACATCCATGCATTTTGTCCATATCTCTTCTGTCATATAAAGGATGTACAAGTTGAAAGAGGAGGCTAACAAAAATAGACTGCAAAGGGAAGAGATTATGTCATTCAGCAGCATTCGTTTAAGCAGGACAACTCTGGAATGATTTCGATCTTCTGGATTGCATCAGAAAAGTTGGGCTAGATAAGTATGGCAGATCAACAAGCCAGTAAAAGCTAAAACATACGTTGTTTTACGTGGATATACAGAAGGGTGATTTAACCATTTAATTGCCCATGATACTTCATTACAGCACATGAGGGTTTTTTTTTATTCTAGAATTTGACAGCAAATTTTTTTATTATTTGAGTATTTTTTTAAAGGTGGCAGTGGTCACAGGTTCTCACCCACATAAGCATGACCAAAGAAAAGCTCCAAAAATCTGATTATGGTCCTAGATTACCAGGTAACATTGAACCATGAACACACATGGTGTCTGTTACTCATTGTTTGAGCTATTGTGCAGATAATGAATTGCAAACATTAGATTATCTAACCTCTAAGATAAATACACTGTTCTTTTTTAAATGTAGGAGGGGTGGACAAACATTCTTGAAAGCTGAATTACTACAGAAATCGCACAAACTTTTCGTCAAGAATTTGAACGTTGTTCATATTAATTCTCTAATTATACTAATATACATTTCCTAGCAAGCCAGTCTCAGAACTATTTTATTTAATGAAGTGTCCTGCAATGGAAAGTCTATAAAATGTCTTAATTTGAAGGGCAATCTTTACATTGTTTGCTAGTCGCACCCCATTACATATGAATGAGTGCATTGGTGTTAGCAGCTGCTTTAAGAATCTACATCAATAAGGTGCAGCAGACACCAGAAAGTCAACAGCACATGCTACTTTGTGACATTTCAACACAAGTCGCAATGTCTGGCAGATATAATTATTACATTTCCAATTACGTCTCAATAATCATATTGTATGATTAATTGAGAGCCATCACTGTATATATATACACACACACACATATGCTGTACATACATAAATGCCACCACCAACTGAGATGCAGACAAAAGTCGGTTTAGGATTCCGGCTCGAAGAACTACACGAGGGCACATTTAGCACTTTTAAGATTAAATATAGGCGAGACCCACAGAGCCAGACTAATCCAGTTTAGGCTTCTGAGGGTATCACAACATGAAGGGACAAAACTATGGAGCCCAGTATATAAAGTGGGGTAAAAGCAGCATTTCAGTGGGAAATGGTCCAATATAATTTCACACGCGAGCCTCAATTACTCGTGGTGATCCGATTTCACAAACATTTTGGCTGCACTTAAATGGGGCAGTTTTTCTGTCGACGATTCCCCCCCGAGTGAAAAATCTCACCGGTGGACTCATCAGCGGCGAGGATTCCTTTCCCGTTCGAGACGATGCGCTGTGCAATCTCCGCCAGCTCCTTCTTCTGCTCAGGGGTGAGCGCAGGGTACAGGGCCGCCATTTCTGCTCACACACACACGTACAAAAGACAAAAGATCCTCCATATAGCCATAACAGACTGTTGCGGAAAGTGCTATTAGCGAGCATCTGTGAAGGCCGGCACGGTACACGAGGGGGTGGGTGGCCAGCACTACACCCGTCTGCCTTTCTCTCCCCGCACCTGATACTCATTTGAGGCCGAGCCGAACTAGGGGAGGCCCAGTTCAGATAATCGTTACTGGTGTTGGTCTTGAGCAGGAATCCAACTCGGGTCGCCGGGTTCGTAGGCGCAGCACATTAACCACGATGCTACCGCTCCCCCCACACACACACGTGCCTAGAGAACTGCCATTTCTGCACACAAGACACACAAAACAAACACATATGCGAGCATAGGGCCGCCATTTCTACACGGACACAAAACTAACACAAAGACACATGTGTCCATGGCTGCCGTTTCTGCAGACATGCGTACACACCTACAGGAGTACATTTTCTGCGTCGCTCATTCGCTCTGTGCCCGAGAAAGTGGGTACAATGCGGATCCTGAGTTAACAAGAGCATTACCCTCCTGTGAAACACTAGTTTGCTTTCGCCACTCCAAATTGAGAAAAACAAGATTTGCCAAGCCTCAAACTGGAAAAGTTTCAAAATTCTGCTGTCATTTATCTGTGCTCTACAAGTTATGGCCTAAGGTCATTTAGACTAGAGCCGGCTACAGGAGGAAAATAAGGGACGCCTACTCAGCTCAAACGAAAGAGGATGTTTTACGCGTTGTATCTACGCATCATTACTCAATCCTATCAGTCGCAATGCAAGTGGCTGTGGATGTTTAATGACCAGGTTTTAACTCCCTTTCTGTTCTTGTTTTAATTACTAAAAAAACATATATTAATCCAGAACCCGTGACCTTTGGACTGGATTTTGACATTCCCAACAACATATTTTCTTCCGCGTCAGCGCACGGAAAACACAGCAGGCCAGGGGTTGTGCAAAGCTGGCAGAAGGGTACACACCGCCATCCAAGCACGCACACTCAGTTACTCAAAAAGGCACCCGCGTCGACTTATTCAACCAAAACTAGCGGAGAGGCAATCGATGACCACTGTAATATTCACCCCGCATTATATTAAAAAAAAAATCGCCGAAAGCACAAAATAACCAACGTGTCCCAGTTACGTCAGGATTTGGAGATAACCTGAATCAACCCGGTGAGCACTCCTACCGCAAGCCAGTTGTCTCAGAGCAAGCAAACAAAAGCAGAGATGTCACGTCAAGCGCCGCTCCAAAGGCAGTTCTTGCAACTGCAGCAGAGTAAACACATTTCCACTGGCGTAGAAACCAGTGCACTAAGCCCCCCTCTGAAATCCTGACCTCAGCAGTTTACTCGCCACTGAAATTCATTCTGTCCAGGGAGATTAACCAACACGTAATGACTCCCCCCTCCCCCCAGTTTGTGTGGTTTTTTCTCTTTTACCAAAAATGAGTTGTTGAGAGGCTTCGGTTTAGCAAAGTTTGTGTAAGGTTCAAATTGTACGATTAATACGCTTGCAGGGAAAATGAAACGTCACGGTTTAACTAGAACCCTGCTTGCACCCACTGCCAAAACACCCAATCCCCCCCCCCCCCCCCCACAGGATACCTAGATTTCCCTTCATTGTACAAAACTATTCCCAATTCTCAACTTGTGAAAATGAGACAAATCTGAAAGGAAGTTAAGGAAATTTTTAAAACCCAAAAGATTGTTTTGATGTACATTTTCAGTCGTGGGTTTTTTTTTCACCAAGGTCATACATGGGTCATCCCTCGTTCATTCTGGCAACAATGAGCCCTTGTTAAACTTTGCAAGACAAGTTATGCAAGCACTGTGATTCGATGATGGGCTAATTACAATTTACCATCGTGTTAGATGTTGGTTAGGATCCATTTTTCATCAGTTCAATATTAGAGAGGAGGTGAACTTACATTTTCAAAATAATATTTGGTTCGGTATACGTATTATTTTGCAAATTAAATTGCAAAAACTGTGCTAGCCATGCTGGAAATCTGGTACACTACAGAGCCAATCGGTTGCACAATCTGCTGTGGTCAAGCACTACCAAACACCCCACATTGAAAGCAACAACTGCTTTCAATGCGTTTACTCTCCTACACGGTTCAGATTATTCAGGTCAAAGTGCACAAACATCCATGAGCAAAAAAGCAGAAAACAACCTCTCCAAATCCACCCTGCTGCCACTCCTACCACCACACCCACCCATCCACCCTCTCCGCGCCCACTTACGGCCACAGCAACACACACCACCATCAACAACCGACCCTACAAAAAATACCACGATGCCCTTCAGCCTTCGGCGCATGAGGCTGCATGCATTACAATGCCTTGTTTGTTTGTGCCCTCCATGGGTCACCGTCATCATCGTCATTATCGAGTGGGCTGTGCAATCTGGAAAACACGTGACGAGGGACTTGACACGTAGCCAGATTAATTATTTACCAGGATCCACATCAGAGGTCGCAACCGGGTACCCGATATCCGTACCCTACCCGGCTACCCGTACCCAGCCGGGTACGGGTACCCGTTTGCGACCCTGGTGCGGCCGGGTACGGGTAGGCCGTGAGTCACTGGTGAGTAACCGTTTGTCACTCATTTCCCAACGTCTTGTCTCTTCTGCAACATGGCTTCATCCCAGAGGTCGCAATCGGGTACCCGTACCCTACCCGATACCCGGCCGGGTACGGGTACCCCGGGTATCGGGTAGGGTACGGGTACCCGATTGAGAC
The DNA here is from genome assembly GCF_015708825.2 of Lethenteron reissneri. Classification (NCBI taxonomy): domain Eukaryota; kingdom Metazoa; phylum Chordata; class Hyperoartia; order Petromyzontiformes; family Petromyzontidae; genus Lethenteron; species Lethenteron reissneri. The sequence goes on from NC_083805.1 coordinate 9,444,128, forward strand.
CCTGGTGCGGCCGGGTACGAGTACGGGTAAGGAATCAAAACCCGTTTGTGACCTCCGATCCACATCTCCCCATAGGGAGGGCGAGACGATGACCGACCGCTTAATTATGCAGAAGAGCAGGATCTAACGTGCACGAGTTCAGCCGTGGAAGTGCATGTTCCAGGAGGACCTCGTCAAGGACAACTTTTGTTAAACTTTTAACCAGAGTGGACACGCCTGATTGACAAATGGGGGGGAGGGGAGTATGGCAGCTGGAGGGTCGGTAAGTAAAGGTTGAAGGTCAGGAGACCAAAATTCCACAAAAGTCCACCCACCCACTTATTTACAGGGCCATCACAAACGATTCCAGTGTCCACACAATGAAAGGTTTCCAACACCACAGGGGCAGGCTGAAGCAGTACCCTCTACGTGCAGGAGCTGTCACAGAGGGGGCTGTGGTTCAGTTCAACACATCGGGTTGAACCACAACCCACCTCCCTCAGCTACAACATCTCTTCCTGTGCAATGTCGATTTTGGTTTAGTTCATTTAATGTTCACTTGGGGTAGGGCCTATTGAGCTAAGGGTGACCCCCCTGGGGTGAAAGGGTGGGGGGGTAAAAAGGAAAATACAGAAATAGGCAAAAAATATATATTACAGCGAATTGAACAGGAAAATCCACCGCACTAGCAGCAGCTACTTGAAACCAGCCATTCAGAGGGCACTGAATTGAACAAACACAGGATGGGGAGAGCTTCATCCAGCAGTGGATTAACAAAGATTGTACAGTATTAAATTTGTATTAGTATGTTACATTCACGAGTTCAGTAACTATTATAAACCACGTTTTACACCATTAAGTCGAAAGCTTAAAACAGAAAATATTCGTCACACCCTAATAGCAACCCATGAATTGTGACAATTCTCAGAATCCCTCAGGAGTTTTGAAGCGGGCGGGCATCTTTGTTCCACCCCTACCGGGGAGAGGGGGGGTGGACGTCGAATTGCCAACGAGCTTGCGGTGCGATTGCTAAAATATCCTGCAGGCGCCCAGTCTTGCAGGAGGGTCGTAAAGGGGGGGAGAAGAGGCAGCGAGAGAGGGACGACCTCTAATTATGACCTCCCACCCGACTTCGGTATTTCACTTGCAGCAGCTCAGTTTGGGGTTGCCAACCTACGTCCCTTGTAAGAGAGTTGCATTCGTTGCATGCGGTGCGCGAGCATTCTCTCTGTACTACGCCATGATGACGAAGAGCTTTATTAAGAAAAGACAATGATTCGGTGTTAAAGACGGCCATTTGAGGCGTGGGGTGGAGCAGTGGCGCGGTGGTTAGCACACCGCACTGCAAAACCCGGTGACCCGAGTTCGATTTGCAAGTGATGTCACAACAGGCTTTAAGCCTCATCCCCCCTCACCAACTTCCACCGAGCAGCGTGGTGAAGTATGATCATGGTCAAACAATCGACACGACCGACACTGCACAAGGGAGGCCTTTCGATTTAAAGCTTCGTGACTGCAGGGATTCATCTTCTTGGTTCTTTCGATAAAGTCACGTAGAATGGAAATAATAAAATAATAAAAATAAAACATAATAAATTAATTCTCACGACGTTTCGGCCACAACGCAAGCAGCCGTCCTCTCTTCTTCTCGACAGACCTGTTCTCCACCTGATGACGGCTGCTTGCGTTGTGGCCGAAACGTCGTGAGAATTATTTTATTATGTTTTATTTTTATTATTTAATTATTTCCATTCTACGTGACTTTACCGAAAGAACCAAGAAGAAGGGAGGCCTTCTTCCAGCAGCAGCAAGACTGCTAAAGGGCTGTAAATTTGGGATATTATTTCGAAGGAATGCACAAAATGGGAAACTCCTCACCACCGTACTGTATTTACTTAGCATTCTCAAACTTTGTAATCTGTCAACTTACTACGGCCATGTATCATTATCTCGTAAAACCTGTCTTGCCTCTGACCACGTTGGCACCTTCACCGAAACCAAACCCCGATTACGTTGGACTGAAGCAACCTGCCACCAACCACCACCACTATCAAACACTGCACTGTACTGCAGTCGGATAAAAACAAATCTATGGTTTTCATTTATACAGCTAGTCAGACAAAAGGATTTGCAATAGCAGTTGTCAGTTCTAGTGTCTTATTTACGCGTTGCACAATTGCACTTTTCGGTTGACACGGCGATGTTTAAGGAGAGGCGTTACACCTACAGGTGGGTAATCTCATCGAGATGCGCGTCTATTGGCATCAAACATCTGGGTGGACCACACACGTGAAGGCAAACGTCACGTGGAACAAAACCAGCGACGGCAATCGTGAACATTACACGGGCGCTGCCAATTTGTAATAAAACCAGAAGAGTTAGAATACTGATGTTACTGGCCAATGGGCATATCATGATGAACTCCCCTGCTCCTACCCAGCGAGTTGGTGAATCGTTACAGAACTCGATTCTTTTGTTGTTGTTGTTGCTTCCCCCCACTTGCACAGCTGTTCAGTGCACATTTGTTTTGCATTATTGTTGTTGTTAAATACGGCCATCAATTCTCTTGCAACGTATCCCAAATGGAACCGTATCTTTACAAGGCCCCTAACCAGCTCCTTGAGGGGGGGGGGACGTGTCACACAGCGAGCCAGCAGTTGTTGACGAAGTCTGGGAGCTGGGCTTGTGTGGAGGAAGGGGGCGAGATCAGATCAGAGCTGGCTTGAACAGGTTTTTTTTTTATAAGTGGCACGGACAAATAAGCGCCCAATCAAAGTGAACTTATCGAAAAGCTTCCCAAGTCAATGTGGCACAGATAACAAAAATAATTAAACGGTGCATTCTGGGATGGCATGCATTGCGTAAACTGTGTCAGCATCAAGATATAAGTTGGATACACCGGATCAGCAGTTAGCACGAGAACACACACCACTACCAAACACAAGTCTGTCCACATTTTTCCCGTCTTGCTCCCCACCCCCCAGCGTATCGTCCCAATTTGTCATTCCCATGCATTGCATGTAATGTTGAACTCGGCTCCACTGCAAGCACTACAAAGAAAACGTAAAGCACTTTTCAAAACGTTAAATAAGTATAACCCGTAAAAACAAAGTTTTTCACTATAAATCCTTTATATGCGTGGCAGCGAACTTAATATAAAGGATTTAAAAATATATTCGCCTGTGGAGGACGCGGGGATCGATCCCGCGACCTTTGGCATGGGAAGCGAGGGCGCTACCAACTGCGCTACTCCGCCACGGCCTGTGGAGGGGTTACGCTCTGGGCTCTTACACTCTGACGTTCAGCCAAAGCCATGAATGCGTTCTATTTGAATATATGTAAAATATTTTTTGTTTGCCTAAAAAGTGTAAAATTTTGGGAATTTTTTTTCACGAACAATAATTGTCTGGCACAACGAGTCTGTGTAGAAAATGTCAGCTCGATTGGATCACGGGAAGTGGGTTAAAAAACGACCGAAAGATTTGCATGGTCCTAAGCAAGCAAGCACGCGAACTTAATATAAAGGATTTTAAAAAATCAATCTCGTCCTTTCAAACACCACAATACTTCACGGTTTAACAACGCCACTTAAAACAGAGATGTTATCGTCTGATGGACTAAACACGTATTTACATGCTTATTATTCATTGCTTTGTGGGTATGAGTTGGCACACATCCCAAGAGAAGATTGCGTTGCACTGTTTGCTCATACCTGCTGATCACCCGACTTTAAGATTCTTTTGCAAGAAACTTGAATTCTGCCTCTGCTGCTGCTGCTTTGCTCGCCGTTCCTGCCCCGAGTGGAACGTGGCCACGTCAATGCCCCCTCTTGAACCCTGCCTCCCTCTCCCATTGGCTGCAAGCAGAGATCCTCATCCACGCGTGCACATCAACCACCCCCCACCACCACCACTGCCCCCCCCCTTGGGGTGGTTCAGACGCACAATGACGATTGGCTAAAGAAGAGGTGCGGGCAGGGGGAGGCGACCGGCAGAGAAAGCGCCACCCAGCAAAGTTATTGCGAAAGCTTTTAGCAAGAGGAGGGGGGAGAATTTTTTTTATTAAATGAAAGACAACGAGAACGCGCGTTGCAGCAGGCGGGTGGCCAATGTGATGGATGTTGAACCCGAGGAGGGGCTCAGGCGGTGAACGAGAGGGGAGATTTGATCCGGGGGCAGCAGCAGCAGAGGCAATGTGGACTTGCCCAACTTCGCATTGAAAACGAATTAAGAGTTTAATCCGGTGCAGCAGACAATGCATATCGTCTTACCAGATGAACGCGAGTGCGCGCGTTTGACCTTCATTAAAACTATCAGGAGCTCATCTTCTTGGTTCTTTCGCTAAAGTCACGTAGAAGGGAAATAATAAAATTATAAAAATAAAACATAATAAAATACATTTCTCTCGACGTTTCGGCCACAACACAAGCAGCCGTCCTCAGGTGAATTGTATTTTATTATGTTTTATGTTTATTATTTTATTATTTCCCTTCTACGTGACTTTACCGAAAGAACCAAGAAGATGAACCCCTGCAGTCACAAAAGCTTTAAATAGAAACTATCAGGGGCGTTTGCAGGCTACTACATTGCACTTTTTTTTATATTTGTGATAGCCACCAAAATGCAACGCCTCGCTTTGTGACAGCCATGGGATGTGGACTGCTTCGTATTCCACCCAAATCAAATTCCTTTTCATCGTCGATACGCTCATTCAGTTTGTCAAATCGAGCATTTGATTATTCGCGTGTATGTGGTCAGTGGTGGAAGATGTTATCTCAAGGCGCTTTACCAATGATTTTTTTTATGTCTACGTTATGGCGAAATGAGGGAGGAGGTGAGGGTGGCGAGGGGAGTCAGGGAAGAGAAACACGAGAGAGAGGAGGGCTCGGCACAACCCAGCCCAGCACCAACCAGAGGTCGCAACCGGGTACCCGATACCCGTACCCTACCCAATACCCGGCTACCCGTACCGGGCCGGGTACGGGTAGCCGTTTGCGACCCTGCTGCGACCGGGTACGGGTAGGCCGTGAGTCACTGGTGAGTAACCGTTTGTCACTCATTTCGGGTAGCGTACGGGTACGGGTAGGGAACGGGTACCCATTTGCGACCCTGGTGCGGCCGGGTACGGGTAAGGAATCAAAACCCGTTTGCGACCTCTGGTACCAACGACATTAAGAACGACCCCCAGGAGCAGCCGAGGTGCCACGGTGTGGCTAGGAGATGTCAACTCCCTCCCATGGTATGCAGGAGGTCGTGGGTTCGATCCCGACCCGGACACCAGCTGAATATATTTGGGATTTGCACACTCTCGCTGTGGTCGCGTGGATTTATCTCCAGGTCCTCCAAGTTTTCCCCCTCCACATTTAGAAATATGATAAGCCACTTTGTTGAGCTATCCTTTGTGGTTAGGTCGCTTCTGAAAAGAGCTGTATATAGCCTCAGTGGGTCTTACCTGGTAAAATAGAAAATAATTAAGAAAAATAAATAGCCAGGGCAGCACCAATAATTCCTAGCAGGGCAGTTGCATTAGAGATGGGGGCGAGGGAGGCATCACCAATGAGTTGCAACTGCGGTACATCTACCAAAGACAAGTTAGTTGGTATAAGTACGCCTCCTGTCCTGTTCCCCTTGACAATTGTGAGATGCAGTCACGGCTAAGACGATCTATGTATCTGGCATTATAATGCACACACGTCATCTGGCTTACACATGCACAGGGAGCAGTGGCGTCAGATCAAACCAAGTCTTTTCGATTATCTGAAAACAGTACACGAGTGTTGGCTGAGTGACCGATTTAAATTCTGGAGGTCTTCGCGGGAAGGGCTATAAAATTAAAAATTGTGTAGTGTAATACAAGTTTAGGATTTAAAAAATATCTACTTATATTAGAGTCCAAGTTGTTCTTATCAATGGACCTGTGGCCGGAAATATGGGACGAAGAGAAATGTGGGGGTGGGGTTTGGATTGTTATAATTATACCCCCGGCCACTGGATTAATTGTCAGAATAATGTGAAGAAGAACTTTGGACGAGTGCCCGACAGAATAGACGAAAGACGTGTTTTTGTTTTACCAACGTACAAGTCCTCGTTTATCTTACACGGGCCGCCAACATGTACAGCCCAGAGGGCAACTGGTTGTGCTCAGCCTACATTTCAGTTTAAAGTTCGAAAGGGCTTTAAAGTGTCATGCTAAACTTAAAAAATATATATATATACACTGTATATACAATTCCCATCATCAGTGAAACAAGTTGAGTGTGACACCGAAGCCAAAAGGTTGGTAAAATTCTGTTATATCAGAATCATTATTTATACTAGAGGAATCCGATGAGTTATAAAGCTCTTTATCACAGATGTCAAGGTCGGGGCAGGTCAGAATCTAACAACAATACAAAAGCATGATGATAGGAGTGCAAAGTATAGGAAAGTATAAGTTGTTAGTGCCATACATATGAACCTCATGTATGTTTTCTGAACATCCTACAACTTGTTTGCAGCTATTACTTTTAGGCTGGCATCGGTGTACACGTAGGGCCTTTTTGTCAATCCACTGCTGGATGAGGGCCCCCCCCCTCCCCACACCATACTTCACCATCCTGGTCCGTGTGGGTTGGTGAAGTTGTGAAACAGATATGGAAGTGAGAATAGGTTTTCCCCTTTTTTCTGGCAACAAAACAGGTGTTAATATGTTAAAAACACCAAACTGAAAACCTTTACAAGGAATCATGCTTGCATTAACCACAATGCCTGCAACGGGGTGCGAGCGAGCACCCTGGCTGCCTGTAGTCTGCAACCTGCTCAGGAGGACATTTACACTCGGGACCCCCCCCCCCCCCAACGCCAAACAGCAAGCCACTGCGCAATAGTCAATCCACAAATACAAACGCATGGACCCAGCCTCTCTGCGTCGGCGGATTGAAGAAATATGACGCGGTTGAGCGACGTTTCTCAGGTCGAAATATGCAGGGTTTTTCACGACGTCGTTTGCAAGCGTCTGGAAGGGGCAGGAGAATAAAAAAAGACTGGCGAAAGTTCACTCGGAGATTTCTAATCTAATGCGTAGCGGCAGGCGTTCCGGCCATAGACCGCCAGGCGGCGTTCATCCGTTTTGGCCGACTCGTGCAGAGGACAGGACAACGACGGATAATGTGGTGCAATTTCGCTGCAATGCTCACAACATGGCACAGACTAATTGCATGTTTAACACCCCCCCCCCCCCCCCCACACACACACTTTGCACAAGAGTTTAACACGCAGAAGTGTGGGTCACCATATCTACACCTCTATATAAAGGAACGAAACAGGTTGACTTCTCCACAAATCTGGCTGGTCACCTGATGAAGCTAGTTGTAATTACTGGCGAAACGTCGTACTCTGATTGTAAATGTTGTGGCTTGGCTCGCCACACGAATTGGCACGTTCTGTTTACGTGACAACCCTTACTAATTGGCTGTGTCGGGTGGCGGCGGGTTTTAACGACACATTTATATATTTACGCGATCGAACCCAAAAATAAAGACCCTCCATTACGGATAATTGCGTGTTATTTCCTGGAGCCTGGTATGTTGCACAGTCGTGTCCATCTCGCGCAGCCTTGTTCGTCAACTCACTGCTGGACGAAAGCTTCACCCATGCCTTGTTTGGCCATGGGGGTTGTTTGGCCACATACTTTCACCACGCCGGTCACAGTGCGGGGTTGTTAACGCAGCACAGTGCCTATACTTTTACAATGGGTCTGCATTCAAAAGTCGCAGCAAATACAACCCGAGGCGTGCCGGTCTCGAAGCGATAACGCGCCGCTGACGTTTAAACCCACGAGGCGAGATTACAACCTCGTTTGTCACGCCGACGGTTCATCCCAGAACTGTTTGATGCTGTTTGGTGTCCCCCCGAGAAAAAAATAAAAAACTAAATTAGTAAATTCATTTCCTGCCTAAAATATTTTAAAATTCACTAACACATGGGATGGACTTCTTTTTTTTACAATGTCTAATAGTGTATTGTATTACATTGCTCTGTTTTTCCCTTAATAACTTTTCTTGTTTCATTGTATGTAATGGCAGAGATTAGGGATTAATAAAGTACAACCATAACCACACTCATATAAACAGAAATCTATTTTATAGCGATATATTGGGTGGGGACATTTTGAGTATATTTGAATATTGGGGGGAGATGTGTCCCCCAAATATATATTACACTGGTCAACATCTCATTTTTATGTTATCGGCATACCCCATTTTCATTGATTTTACCCGAAATTAACTCCGTCACTTACGATTGCAAGTTGTTGCGAGTCAGTGACTGCTTTAGTGTTAAAATATGGTGCTGTATTTTTAGGATAGTGTGGTTATAATATCATTTTATGTAGATATACACATTTATTTAATTTTTCTTCTGCAGTTTTTGTTGAAAATGCAATATTTCATATCTCAAAAACCTCATGTGATAGACAAAAACTGATGCCAGATTTGGAATCGGCACCCCAAAATTACATTCAAACCGTTGGAATACCTTATGCCAGAAAAAGTGTGTTGACCAGTGTAATAATTACGGCCTTGCTGAGAGGGCAGTTGAAGGCCCGGACACGAGGAGGGTTCGGCAAAGGCAGGGAATGTTTTTTTGTTTTGTTGCCCAATTCTTCCACGGCCACCAGAGGGCGAACCAAACATTTACATCGGCAAGAAGAAGCCCGCGTCTGTGTGCCAACAAATCCGAATCAAACCTACGCGTGAATGGTTTTCCCAAAGCCGTAAGCCTTGTTGGGAATTACGATTTCCTTAACATCCACTTTGCCAGATAAAGAGATCACACGGTAGAGGTACTGATAACCAGGGTTAGAATATGAACCAGGGTTATACGAAATCTAACGCCAAATTTGAAAATATTGGACAAATTTCCATCCAAATCCAGACAGCATTAAAACAAAAATTCAACCCGAGTACAATAAAAAGAAAAACAATAGGATGAGTAGAATCAAAGTTATAATGATTGTGCTACAAAGTGTCGCACCGTTCAGCTTATTAGGTTTGTTGAGGCAGCTGCCAAGGATTGGGAAAACAAACTTTATCACATTTTTTCACGAAGGCAATTGGAGACCAGAGCCCAGACTAAGGTGTTTCTAACCCCAACATTAAAACTAACAATACACATTTACGAACCACAGGTAAATGGCAGAAAACATAATGTCCTTTTAAAAATCAGAATTAAAATGATTCTTTAAAACGTCAAATCTCAAATGGTCCCCTTACTACCCGTGACAATGTTCCAACCGGGCGATTTCAAACGCCGTGAGCACAAACTGAACGCCGGACTGAGTGCCAAGAGCCGAGCCCACAGCCAGCGAGAGGTTTGTTTTGAGAGCAGCAGTCTGCACCAAGGCTGATGCCTATCAACCTACCCAATGAGAATGGCTGATATATTGCATTTGAGTCCATCAGCCCCATGAGCCTCATACTCTTAGTTCTTTCGGTAAAGTCACGTAGGTAAAAAAATGAAATGAGAATTAATAAAATAAAACAATAAAATCACGACGTTTCGGAGGCAACACAAGTCTCCGTCATCAGGTGGGACCGTCACTTGTGTTGCCTCCGAAACGTCGTGATTTTATTGTTTTATTTTATTAATTTTAATTTCATTTTTTTACCTACGTGACTTTACCGAAAGAACTAAGAGTATGAATCCTTGCAGTCACGAAAGCTTCAAATCTAGAACCCATGAGCCTCCCCAGACCAATGTTTTCAAGTGGCATTTGTAGAAAACAGGTCAAATGTGCACCGGTTTCAACTTCCCCAGTCTCGTCTGCAGTGTTGGGACCTGTTAATTGCCGCTGGCTTGTCTTAAAGTTACCGAGAAGAGCCATCCACTCAGAACATTGGGAGCTCCCCCTCCTTGTTCTGAAACAACATTTCTGCAAGAGTTATCAACGGAATTATTTAAAGTCAACAAAACCATGTTTTCCCCATTATTTTTCCCATCAACGAAATGCACAGCCATCTGTTAGAGTTCTTGTCAACAATACTCACACTGGTTGCAATGATTCGCATATTGCCCATTCCAGGCATTGCAGGCATTCCAGGCATTCCAATTAAGTGTTGCGATTCAGGATTGCGATTTGATTCAATCCATTTATTTATGCATTGTTGTAAATATCTAAAACTTCACCAACTATCTAATGAAAGCCCCCCCCCCCTTAGTCATGGAGGATGTTTGAAGGTACTTTATGTGAATCGAAAAACAAATTATTTGGATCTTTCAGTAAAGTCACGCAGATAGGTTCTATCTCAGCGACTTTACCGAAAGACCCAAAAAAATATGAATTCCTGCAGTCACGAAAGCTGTAAGTCAAGAAAAACAGATTCTAACAAACATGATCCGATGCATTGAATTCAACTCTCGTGCAGGTGCTCACGACAAGATCGGGAGCGATGGCAACTGCTTGAAAACTTCATCGAGCAAAATCATTAATAATTTACATAAATCATATTTGTGACTCACTTGGACAAAACTAAGAACATGTTGCATCCTATCCGAAGAACTTAACTATTGAACATTACTTTAACCTAATTTTAGTTCGTAGTTTGCCGACAGTTTAAGGTACGTTCATGCTTTATAAGCCGCGTGTAGTTGCGCACGGCCAAGTTCCGGCGTTTTTGAGGCGAGGTTTGGTGAATCGCGCGAGGATTTTGTGAAACTTCCAAACCTGTTGAGGCATGAGGTGACTCGACTGAAGCAGTGCATCAGGTAGACCTTCGAATCCTTTTGTGTCAGAGCTTTGAGTATTGTGCCATCGTACACGTGGTGGGGCTTTTTTTTTCTAGGTATTTCTGTCTTTAATCCCACAAGCTAAACGCTCAGCGTCAACAGAAAACCGACACTGCAATGATCGTCCCCTTCGCTGTCTGTAACACCGTTTGGCATCATCGCCTGCTGTAGCAGTTGGATAAAATCATCAGATTCCGTTCTACTGCAGACGTAATCGTGGCGACGCTCAGAAACCGAACTTTCAGGGTAGACCTCGCCGACAAACACAGCCGCCAGAGAATTATGAACGACGGTCTCCCCCTCAAGGCCCGGTACTATTTCCGTCACAAGTTAACATTCATATATATAGGTGACCTGCCATCTACACCATCTCGCAAGTTCATAAATGTAGATTACATAGCTCTTGCTGCACAGTGCACAAACCTCGAGGACATCGCCAATATTCTATCGGGGGAGACTGCAACAAAATCCTTCCAAACCCACTACAAGCGCTTTCCACACGAACAATCGTGCAGCTGATGGACTCTTGATGTGTTCTTCCATGGTCGTCCACTGTGCTACGACCCCCGCCCCAAGATATCGATCAAGGGGTTGTAACATGGATAAGCATGACCTTTAAGCCCCACGTAAAAAAGATTTGTGAAAAGACCAAATCAAGAAATCGGCCCGATAGAGATACTTGCAGGAACAACTCAATTGATATGCAGAGTACTGTGCTCGAGTCTGGTACGCGAGCTCTTACATAAAACTGCTAGATGCACAAATAAATGCTTTGCGCATCATAACCAGAACAATGAAATAGACACCAACCCCCTGGGGCTCCCAGTTCTGGCAAACTTTCTGGCACCAAACATCCGTTTTCGTGCCAACAACAACAACCTAACCATCAACCAATACCTCAACAATGAATCTCGCCACCCACTCAATTCCCGATCGCCCTTCCAGAATCGTGCAGTCACCATCCTAGAATCTCACCCAGATCCGGACAAACGCTGGCGAACACAGTGGAACTACGTTGATGTCCAGAATAAACTCCTCATTCGAGACCCAAACATCGCACCTCCAGGCTTTGACATTCCTCCTCATCCATCGAAGACACCGCGGTGTTGTAACCATCAACCGCATCAGAACATCACCAGGACGATGTGCACATCTCCTTCAAAAATGGAAAATTAAAGCCACAAGCCACAGGAGAGTAACTGTGGCCATGCAAACCAAACTATGGACCGCATGGTTATACCAATGTAGTCTGCACTCCTCGTCCAATGGAGGAACAGAAAAATTACACCAACTCTCTCCCGAAGCCCTCTCGTGGCTAGCAGACCTCGACATTGCCACCGAGATCCTGAACATTGGCATACACACGAATAGAATATAACAATCGTTAATGGAATTATTCAATGATCCTGAATTAGGACCACCTTTAACATTGTTTAATCAAAGAAGCAATATTGTGATTATTTTATACCGTTTCATTGTTTTTTTTGCATGATGTTAGGTATAATTAAAAGTTAATTTCAGTCCTGACTAATATTTTAAAATTACATGTTATGTTTTATTATTATACTCATCATGTGTTCTATATTGTTTTCAGGGGAAGTGTTTGGGTAGTGGTTGGCAAATCCAGCAGATGGCCATCTTCCTGGCCCCATTTATACAAATATTGATGTATTTGGCCATAGTAATGCACGAGCCATCGTCAGTCATTCCACTACAGCAGTGGGTATCAAAGTGCGGTCCCTGGAGCATCAGGTGGGCTGTGACGGTCCTCCAGGTGGACCGCGGGTCTGTGATGCAAATCCAGGTTTCATCCGGAAATGACAAAGTTTCTACCTTTTTGGTTTGGACATTAATTCATATATTAGTTAAGATATTTCATTTTTTAAAAATAAGTTAGGTAAACTACCCTGATTAAACGCCAGATCTAAATGCCAACCTCAAAAAAGAAAAATTACAGCTGTGTTTAAAATCAAAAACAAATTGATGTTCCGGTAACATTAATAATGTTGTATTAGTGGTGTTAATACAGAGAAGTGAATGCGTTTTTTGTCACCAGAGGTGGGGGGCTGGGTGGTCCGTGGGCCAAAAAAACTTTCAGAAACACAAGTCGACAGGTATGCAATTTAAATGTACATTAAATTATATCTGGCCCAACGACAACAAAGGAAAGCCTGTATAGTTTAATTCCATTGGGGATGATGTTTACGAGCACCTATTGAGGTCTGCATGGTGCACAAGGGGACAGGTATGAATAGCATGACGGTCCACCTTTGTCCGACCAGTGCTGATGTCTTACACACTGCACCAGGTAATCATTTAAGGGTCTATCAACTCAAAAGAGGTCAAACACCAGTTCAGGGATCACTCCCCTACTGCTGTTAGCAGTCGTCCCAAAAAGGAACGCCGGTTACCAGACTCGCAGCGCAGTGATATGCATATGCACACACGCATGTTATACATAGTAATATTATAAATGCACGCAATTAAATCATACCATCATGATGTGCCCACACAGGACCGAGTTTGCACGCAATTAGCCGTGACCCAACCGCACGGTAACTGCATTACTTTCAGTTCGTGGAGAGAATGCGCGGTGTGATCACGCACGAAATGTGCAACGATCATCGTAATTTCACGTGGAATGAAATACAATGAGATTGCTGGCCTAATAAAAAAAAAAATCGCATTACTGACAGAAGCAGCACACCTACAAAAAAAACCCCACCCGCGTCCGCATATATTCGTCTGCCAATTTGGGTGGTAATAGTGCATGCCGGCGCTCTACTCTACAAGCAAATGCTCTACATAAGCGCATTTGAGTGCCAAACACAGCGGCCATGCGTGCCAGTTGGTCGCAAAAAAATCCAGAAACCCAGCGCATTGGAGAGGGTTTGAATGAATGTCCGAAATACCCCCCCACCCACCCCCTCAATGCCCCGTGCTCCTATGTGAATAAAGTGGGCTTATTATGACTATCACCATTGGCCCCTCTCCCAGATGTTCGCTCATTGTGCCTCGCAGACACAAACACGATTGTGTTTTTTTGCTTCAGGATTAGGCCAGTGTACACTGCGTAGTATAAAAGGGCCCGTCCCTCGCCATTTCAAACTTCATCCGGAAACAGACTTGCCTCCAACAACCATCACCATGGGAAAGGTACAATATCTCAAGCTCGTGTCTTGTGCACTTGTCTTTGTCTTTGTGTGCGCGTGTCTGTGGGTTTCTATCGTAGGGAGTGGTAGCGCAGTGGTTAGCGCACTGCTTTGCCAGCCCTGCGAACAGAGTTTGACTCCGCTTCACCACGAATAACAGTGGCGAATATTTTTGAATTGGTCCTGGGCCTCTCCGTGGTCGATTCAGCCATAAAACGAGTACCTGGCGTGTAAACATAAGTACTGGAGAGACAAAGATGGCCGGGCGTGTTGCCGGCCACCCACGCCGTCGTGCCGACCTTAATAGGGGTTCGCTAACTGAAGTCGGTTAGAAGGCTATTTGGTGGATCTTTGTGTTTGTCTTTGTATGCGATGGTAAGGTGGTTTACCCACTGCGCTGCCATCAAATGGCAAGTTTTTTCGGTAAAGTCAGGTAGGTATAAAATAAAAGAAATTAAATCACGCCGTTTCGGGTGCACCACAAGCGTCCGTCATCAGGTGGGACAACCACAGCAAGAAACAAATTGCTGAAGTTGTTTCTTGCTGTGGTTGTCCCACCTGATGACGGGCGCTTGTGTTGCACCCGAAACGTCGTGATTTAATTTATTTTCTACTAACGTGACTTTACCGAAAGAACCAAAGAGTATAGATTCCAGCAGTCACGAAAACTTAAAATCTAGAGCAAATGGCAAATTGTACCAGAACTTGTCTTGGCCTCCCCTAGGTCGAATCGACCTGAAAAAGAGGAGCTGCTGCATGGTAAACACCTAAGCGCCGAGGGTAACAAGAGGAGGCCAGGCGAGATTCCGGCCACACCACCCACTTGTGTGGCATGGCTAGCCTTAAATCGATGCTTGCAAAAAATTAACCCGTAAAAACAAAGTTTTTCACTATAAATCCTTTATATGCATGGCGGCTAGAGTCCTCTCGTCCTCTGGCTTGAGATGGCTGCCACCTATGGGTCAGATGATTGCCTGGCAGCATTAAGCAATTGGTAATTAAATATTTTTTAAAAATTCCTAAAAAGTGTCAAATTTTGCAAAAAAAATTTCACGAAAATTAATTGTCACGCACGAGTCTGTGTGGAAAATGTCAGCTCGATTGGATCACGGGAAGTGGGTTAAAAAACGACCGAAAGATTTGCACGGTCGTAAGCGCGCAAGCAAGCGAACTTAATATAAAGGATTTAAATAAAAAACGACCGAAAGATTTGCACGGTCGTAAGCGCGCAAGCAAGCGAACTTAATATAAAGGATTTAAAAAGCATGAGCACTGACTAACAAGGTTGTATGGAGGATCATTTTGTATGGGTGTGTAAACCACGATAATTCTGAACCTGTGCAATGAATTGGGCCTACGAGCACTGTGCTTTGAACTCGGTCACGGCGTGGTTGAAGTATTGGCAAAACCACCCCCACCGGCCGACACGGTGTTGGGAGGCCTTCATTCAGCAGTGGATTGACAAGGAGGCTCTAAATTGTCACGATGGAAAACTGGCGTATGGAATTGTATTCATGTCACTCCATCAATTGATAAAACCTTTTTACAACCGTCTAGCATTCGTCCATGTCATTCCTTCATTTATGTCTCTGCATGCCTCTCCATCCATTTGCCTACGTCTGCTACTCGGGTGCTCAAACCAGTCATCATAAATCGTCCGTCTCGTCCCGTGTTCCTGTTTGTCGGGGGCGCTCAGATCGTGTTCTACGAGAAGAACAACTTCCAGGGCCGGAAGTATGAGAACACGGTGGATTGCACCGACCTGGAGGCCATGGTGCAGGGCCCCGTGAGCTCCGTGCGCATCGAGAGCGGCACCTGGGTGCTCTACGAGAGGAAGGACTTCACGGGCACCATGCACGTGCTCTCGCCCGGCAAATTCGCCGACCCGGCACAGTGGCAAGTGCAGGGCGAGCAGTACATCCTGTCCTGCCGCATCCTCCGCCAGGTACAAATTACGAGGTTCCCCATCGCTCGCTTTCGCCCACAGCACTTCTCTTCCTGGCATCCCCCCCCCCCCCCTCTTCGCTTCTCGAAGTTTGGATCTGCCCTGCCTTCCTCGTCTTAGTCCTCCACTCACAACACTCTCCTGGGCAAAAATCACATCTACTCCTCGCATTGCTTCTACCGACATGACTGTATCCGTCACCAGTTGAGGACAGAGGAGCCGACAGGCCAGCGCGGTTTTATCGGTTCGAATCTCACCATCTCTGAGAGCCAACAGCTCTCGTCCTTCTTCCTGGAATCTTTTCCCCTCTTTACGTGGTAGTTAGCATTCCAGGTGCTCCTTCCCCACCCATTCTCATGTCCTGGGCAAATTCGACGTCAACTCCACAGGTCTTCAGATCCAGGTTCACCACTTCAAACCACCTCTTTCGACACCTGTCCCTCCGGGTGTCCACCCCGGTGTGGTTTTTGCGCTCTCCTTAGGAGCACATCGGCAGCGCTTGGCCCAGATCTGAGAGTTTTTGAGGTGCAATCGACCCACTTCCTACGGTGCTGATAGGTACCGTAGGAAGAGCCGCCACGAGGTGGCTTTAGATGCAAGCGGTGAATGCGTTTATTTTAGAGTTATCGTGATTAGATTGTTTTGTTACAGATTTTTTTGAGAACAAAAGCTGTACCAGTCCATTAAAAAGCTGGGCGAGGTGCACGCTTGGAATTGCACTTTGATACAGGAAGAGAAACGTGGAATTTGTGTACATGCGCAATTTTAACATCATGTTGACTTAAGATTCTGTACGTAGCCTTGGGCATGACACGCCGCTAGAAAAGATGACAGCTGGCAGTTGCAACTTAAAGACAGAGTAGTAGGAATAGTAGGCAACCACATCTAAGTGCACTTCCATTGAGGGGATGAAATCAGCTAGTGTGTAGGGTCTACATTGAATGTCGCATAGCAAGACAGCGTGGTGGCGACGGCTTGGGAAAGAGGACTTTATGCAGCAGTGGGTAGATCATGGATGATGAGTCTGCATCATTTTCACAATAAATCAACTGCCGACTGGCCACGAAAATTATTAGTGATTGCAACAAGAGTGCCAAGTGGCACAAGAACCATGACAGGATGAACATTTCAGGATTTGAAAGATGCAGCGCTGTGCTCTCTCATGCCATGCCTCATTCCTCTCTGGCTGCGGCTGCCATGCAAAACTGCAAAGAACACTACATTTTCACTTTGCAGAAGTTATAAATTAAGCAATCAAATTCATTTCCGTACATTAACTGAAAACTTTTTACAAAAAAAAAATCCCCTAACCTTCTTCCCATTCTCAATCTACTGACGCATGAAGGCCGCCCCACGCAATGTCAGTTATGCTTCACCACGCTGCTCAGTGCGGGCTGGTGAAGTGGATGGCACCTAGGATCAGGCCAGATATCACTTGCCGCCATGGCCAGAAATTAAACTCAGGTCTCCAGGTGCATAGCGCAGTGTGCAAACCACAGCGCAAACACTCCCTTGAAAATACCGGATGGATATATAAGGTATATTGGCATGTTGGCAGGCTCCCAACAATATGGGTTGTGAATTCAAACCTCAGACATATGTGGATTAGAGAACACACAAGTTAGAGACATCAAATTTGTAAACGGGTCATTACGTGTTTGCTATGCATAGTAAATCGATGCCCTGGATCCCATTAGCAACAGATGTTTGATCAGGGTATTTTGCAGGCGAAATACAAATTAACTAGACGCAGAAAAAAGTGGGCATTGACAGAACAGGATGGTTGAAGGGATGACGACAGCGGTCGAGACTAATGACAGAGTAGCAGCGAAAGGAGGGAGGACGCTCGAACGAGCACCCACCGCCGCGTATAAACGAAGCCACGACACGAACCCGCGTGCAGGGGGGCTAGGTGGGTTGTTCCATTGCAGGAATGGCGAGTAGATGGCAAAATCTTGAGTAGGCCTTTATCCTACAGCGGATATATTATGTATGCCGAACTTCAAACCGCAGACTTTACCGAAAGACCCAAAGAATATGAATTCCTGCAGTCGCAAAAGCTTTAAGTCAAGATTAATGCTGAACTTCTTTCGCAATCGCACATATCCAACCGTGCTAATCGGAGGACAACAAACTAAAACGCAAAATCAAAGTTCCAAAGAAACGAGTTGCCGATCGCATGTCTCTCTACCAGGCGAGCGGTGGCCACCGCATCCGCCTGTACGAGAAGGCGGAGTTCGCCGGCGACTGCCTGGAGCTGAGCGAGGACTGCCCGGTGCTGGAGGCGCGCTGGGGCCGCAAAGACGTGCAATCGGTGCGCGTGGTGTCCGGCGGTGCCTGGGTGGCGTACGAAGAGCCCGAGTACCGCGGCCGCCAGTACTGCTTGGAGCGCGGGGAGTACCGCAAGCACCAGGCGTGGGGCGCGACTGCGCCGCGCGTGCAGTCTCTGCGCCGGTTTACCGAGTGCTGAGCGAGGACCCCCCCCCCCCCCCACCACGGCCACCTCGTCCTCCTCATCCCAGCAGCGGTGTGCGCGCACTGCGTGGAGGGGGTTGGAGCGTGGGCACCAAAAACCCAAAGTCCATGGGCCCAAACGAGATGCAATCTCTTTGTCTGGGTAACAACCGAGGTGGCCGTATATAACCTTTGCGGCCACAATTCATGTGCGGCCAATAACAGTGAAATATAAGTAAAAAACCCGATTTGAAATGGGTGGGTTATGAAATACTTCACCTATTTTTCACCATACAAAAAGGTGCGCTACATGAGATGGTACCAATTTCTGTTCTGGCCCATGGACTAAAGCCACGGTCTATACACTCAAGTCGTCATCATAGTCATCAGGAGCCTCGAGTTATCCGCTGCTGGATGAAGGCCATCCTTGGGGGGTATTGTTGTGTTGCAGCATTCGATCCATCTTTCCCCTGCACCACAAGCCAATCTCAAGGTTCATTTTCTGCGGTGAGTGTCCTCTAGGGCGTATTCCACACACAGGTATATAAGTTTATACTGCAGGCCTGTAAAAACCCATCGATTATAAATCGGATTAAATAAATGGTTATGCTCATCGTGAATCGGGATCGTGCGCATGAGAATTCTTTCATCATACGCTGATGTTTCGTTTGGGTTAAACGGTCCTCAACTTTACAAACCAGATTAAAAACAATCTATTGTCAATTCAAACCGTGACCTCCAATCATTATAATTCATCCATTTAGTCATTACATGCTTAATAATACAGTATGTTGAACTTCTTTTGCACCGTACGTAGCCAATCATGCTAATCGGCGGTGTGGGATGAAGATATGCCCACGCCAGTACTATCCGACTGGCCCCGTGGTGATGTACTACATCTAAAATAGCCACTGAAGCAACTTTTGGTTTGCAGTTATGATCCAGCGACTATGAATAACGTAATTTTAAAAAAACTAATGTAATGTTCCTTTTCTTAAGGAAGCAAGCTACATTTTAACGTTTAAGGTCTGTTTACCAACACGCTACATCTCTCCTTTCCCACGTAGAATATTTGTTAAATATGACCTCTATACTATAATTACACATATTCTGGGCATATATCATGGATGCACAGGGATGACATGTGTGTAATGTATTCATGAGTTCATTCCACAGCAAGATAATTGGAATGTAGATAATATAATCAAGTGGGCAGGTCTCTGCTCCAGGCCCACATAGCCTGCTGCTGTGAGTCCAACACAATGTGATAACACCGGCTACAGAAGCTGCACATTCAAGGGATGGCGTACATGGACAGTCCTTCTGTCTATCCACTGCTGGATGAGGGCCACGAGATGATGAACGAGAGCCACGAGATGATGAACGAGACCGAGTGTACAGACTGCGGCTTTGTAATCCGGCGTTTTGCGCAGCGGACGAACGCGACCCTCACAGCTTTAACGACGCACTATTTATTTGCTGGGCAGGTGATTTCACAACGCAATATTACACCTGAAAACGTTGTAAAAATAAGCATTATTTGTGGTGCTTAATATCCTGCAATAAAGCCAAATGCAATGCAACAATTGTGAGTGTAAAGAATGCCTCATTTCATTGCAACAATGACACTTTTCACATAAAAAAAAATTGCAGACGTTAAAATGGACACTGGGTTAAAGGCAGTCGATCTGCTTTACAACCCTGCGTCAATCCACTGCTGGATGAAGGACTCCCCCCACGGCTGTCAGTCGTGGGCGTTGTTTGACCATACTTCACCACGCTCCACAGTGCGTGTTGGCAAAGTAAACGTGGGCTGCCCCAGTACCGGGTTGATATACCACTTGCCACGACATGGCAGGGAGTAACATCTCATGCCGACGCATTCATATCGCAGTGCGTCAAGCACTACCATGCAGAGGTGGGACAAAGTCATTGTTATGCAAGTCCAAGTCGAGTCTGAAGTCATCAAATTCATGACTCGAGTCTGACTCGAGTCCAAGTCACATGACTCGAGTCCACACCTCAGAGGTGGGACAAAGTCATTGTTATGCAAGTCCAAGTCGAGTCTGAAGTCATCAAATTCATGACTCGAGTCCAAGTCACATGACTCGAGTCCACACCTCTGCTACCATGCCCCCCCGCCCCTCCACACACATATCATAGCCATACTAAATAGCACCTCCAATTAGCACGGTTGCTACGTACGGTGCGAAAGAAGTGCAACATACACACAGTACTCTATATTTGTCACGTCTAGCAAAGAGACATTGATCCTCAGCTGTCTTGGTAAAGGCACCCCACTGCAGCGTAAACACATTGGGCGTATTCAATCCAGATATCAAAGATAATATATACAACTGGAGGAATTATGTTGAATGTAATGTAGGTCTGCATATGGTCATATGACATCAGCAAATCTACATGTATCTACCATCTAAAGCTCCTAACATCGGATGCACTGGAAAACTCGTGGTTATCAATGGCTTTGGTCGTGATCTCGACTTTTAAAAACTCCATGTACACTCTAAACTAAATTATTTGGTGATACTGTGTTGGCAGTGGTGCACAACAAGGCCGTAGCCATGGAGTCAACATTGGGGGGGGACCAAATCTTCCAGGGGGTCTGGGGTCCCCCCCCCCAGAAAAAAAATCTAAATTTGAAAACTCATTTCCTGCCATAAATATTTTAAAAATTCACTAAAACATGGGATGGACTTTTTCATTTATTTTTTACAATAATGTCTAGTAGTTTATTGTATTACATTGCTGTTTTTTTCTTTTTTACCTTTTCTTGTTGCATTGTATTTAAATGGCAGAGATTAGGGATTAATAAAGTACAACCATAACCACAATCATATAAACAGAAATCTATGCATCGTTATATGAAGACAAGTTTAGATTTTGTGGCCAAGGTTTAGCAAATTGTTGTTTTTATTTAAATAGCATCGCAATTATTATTTTTAAAAATATTTTTATAGCAATATATTGGGGGGGAACATTTTGAGCATATTTGAATATTATAATTATGAATATTATTTCTATTATAATTACGGCCGTGGTGCCCAAAACACAATAAACAAAAATAAACTCGCATTCCTCAAATCACACTCGCCAACAACAACCTACCCGTCAACCAAGACCTAAACAAACAATGTAACTCACAATCGAGTCAAGTACCTATTCAGCTTCTGGGGATCACGCCGTTACCGTCACAGAATCTCGCCCAGATCCCGATGATCTGGGCGAGATTCTGGGGGGGGCACGGAGCCCCCCTAATCGTCACCCCTAACCCAGCACGCATGTGAACCTGGCACCTCACAATCTAACAATTACACAATAACCACCTTCCTCATCAAGTTCACAATTGCCGTTGATTGATTCCAATAAACGATCGAACTTCGTGCGAGAAAACCGATATCTTTAACGCTTTTAAAAAAAACTCCTTTAAACAAGTTTTTTTTTAAAAACAACGCTTTAAATAACAACTTCGTTTAAATTTTGATTTAAAGTTTTCGTGACTGCAGGGATTCATATTCTTGGTTCTTTCGGTAGTCACGTAGAAGGTAAACAATAAAATAATAAAAATATAAAACAATTAAAATTCTCACGACGTTCCGACTCCAAAGCAAAAAAAATGGAAATTTTTCTTTTTTAAATTTTGAAAAAAGTTTTTTTTTCTTGCTGTGGATTTCACACCTGATGACGATTGCTTGTGTTGCAGTCGAAACGTCGTGAGAATTTTTATTGTTTTATATTTCTATTATTTTATTATTTCCCTTCTACGTGATGACTTTACCGAAAGAACCAAGATATAATATAGATATAATATAATATATTTTTATTATTTCCCTTCTACGTGACTTTACCGAAAGAACCAAGAATAACAACTTCGTTTAACTCACGGGTCGAGAAGTGCAGTGGGGTCAATGGCGACGTCGGTTTGTGCGAGCCGATTCAACAGTTTAGGGACCGCGGCGTTTTTAACCTACACACAAAAATATATAAATAATAAGGCGTCCATACAAAATGTTAATTGCTTTAAAGTAGCTAATTAATTGATTCATTGATACAGGCATGCATTGTCACCGGATCTGAGTACGTGTGCACAATTTGAAATTGATTGGACAACAGGAAGTAGACTAAATTTTGATGACAAGATTTGACCACGACACAGAAATCAATTTAGGAAAGCTGCTGAGGCAGACTGTTTTAAAGGTTTAATAAAATATTTTAAAATAACTTTTAAAAAAACACGCTTCAATGAAATGTACTGTCCGAGCTGCCCCTCCCCCTGCCCCCTTCCCCCATCGCCCCTCCCCCTCCTTCCACATGCCCCGCCCCTGGGCGTGGCTCCCCGAGACTTGCCGTGACGTCAGGAACTGTGGTGATTTACAGCCAACGTGAGTTGAGCGTGGACAATTAGATCTGTAAAAAAGATTTTTTAACATTTTATTTTTTATGATAGAATATAGTATTGTCATCAGTATGACGACATACGTATACCAAGTTTGCAGTCGATACGACATTGGGAATACGGTTGAAATTGAGTTACAAGATTTTAGGATACAACAACACACAGAGTAAGTTAAATGAAAGCGTGTAAAATGTTGAAAAATGTTTTGGATTTTTTTTATGATAGAATATAGTCTTGTCATCAGTATGACATAGGTATTTCAAGTTTGCAGTCGATAGCACATTGCGAAGTGGGTAAAATTTGAGTTACAAGATTGTTTTTGGGAGGAAAATAGGACTAATCAGTTAAACAAATGCAGTGTGGTTTGGAAAATACTATACAGTATTTATAGTTATAGAAAATACTACACTTAAAAATAAAATATCATTTGTTAGGGTTTTCTTTATTTCAAAGGAACAGGCGTTTGTCGGTGCTTACTGTAATTATCTTGGCGATCATGAGCCAGAGGTATACATTCCACATTCCCATGGCGAGGCCTTGCCTTTCTCAATGACAAGCATTGTTGAGTTACATAAAAGCGTGTAATAATAATAAAATGGGTGTATCCCAAGGGTCATTCACGAAGTGGGCGGGGCTAGTTATGTTAATGTAATAAATTAGCATATTAATTCCTGCAGCCACTAAAGCTTTAGGGGCCGTCCATAAATGACGTCACGCGATTTTGGACGATTTTTTTACCCCCCCCCCCCGTCATCACACGGCGTCAGGCCCCCCCCCCTCAAATATGACGTCACAAAACCATATTTCCATTTTAAAAATAAAACATGCTTCAAATCGCTTTAAACTATTGTCATTGTAGTGCGTATTTAATGTGGCGCTGCACTCTGATGTTGTAGGAGAAAACATTTATTAAAAAGTCTATTTAATTAAGTAGAACGTGTTGTCGAAATTTATACTGGTAGGAACCTCCTGGTTACACCAGCCCACAGGGGATTATTGTGTCCGTCGTGCAGGGAGGGGCTGGGTGGGGAGGGAGGGGCTGGGTGGGGAGGGGCTGGGTGGGGAGGGTGGGTTAGGAGCTGGGTGGGTAGGGTGGGGCTGGGTGGGGCTGGGTGGGGAGGGGCTGGTCACCCCGTGGTGCCCTTATAAAACTCAACGTTTCACCTACTGACGCCGGCTTGTGCCCGGCCTCACAGTCGGGCATATTTGCGGAATACACCACGCCGCTGTTGACCCTGGCCATTGACCGAGCAACCCAACGCAGGAATGTGTAAAGTTGCGCATTTTGATGTGACGTCACATTTCTCACCCCCCCCCCCCTCGTCACACATCGTCACAACCCCCCCCCCCTTTAGGTGCGTGACGTCATTTATGGACGGCCGCTTACCGAAAGACCCAACGAATGAGTTACCTGGGCTATTTCGCTTGCGAAAAGTGTGAAGCGGAATCGATTCTCGGCTCCCCAACAGCGACGTGGATCGATTGCCATTTGTTTTGGATCCGCTTTGTCCCCGTGACGTCACGACGCCTTCACCCTCAGCGTCTCCCCCCCCCCAACCCCACCGATAAAATCTATTTAAACATTACGTTCGATTGTGTGTATAGCTTCGTAATATAATTTTTTAATCTGTTTTTTAAATAAAACGGAGTAAATAACGACGAGCTATTTGCCCCATGAATGGGCATAACGCGTTAAGTCTATCGAGGTTAAGTTGGATTTCGGCGCGCACCCCCCCCCTGGACTACGGGCCCTGCGGGGCGAGGCGCGTCCCGAGCCCGGCAGCCCGGTCAGGCGAGGTCGGGGATTCGGCCTTCGATCTTCGGACTCGGGAGAGTGACGGTGAGGCGATGAGTCGGCGCTGTGAAAGTTGGGTAATGATATTTAATTGGTGTGTATTTTATGGTGCTTCTTTTGATATCAGATGTCGGCACGGTGCGGATTGGTTCGTCGGGTGTTTTTAGGGTGCCTGTGCATGGTTAGTGTTGTTGATTTAATTTCCTCCATTGTAATTGTTTTATTATTATTCTTGAATATTAATTCCTGCATTCACGAAAGCTTTAAGTCAAGATGCATTAGCATTGTCATCAAACATCGGTAACATCATCAACAAGCATCTTTACGTTTTCGTCACCGACCAATTGTCATCTCGACCACGGTCCCTACAGTTTCCATCGCAGTAATTGTCATCTGGGTCGTCATCAACCATCGTTATCATCATCACTCATCGTGGTAATCATCAGCAGTCATCATTTCTATAATCACCACCGGTATCTTCTTGGTTCTTTCGGTTCTCATCAAGTATTGCTGGCCAAACAAAATACGTTCTTAACGATAGTCGATCCTCCTATCTGCTCTTTCTTGCGTCTGGTCTGAATCAATCTATTCCGCTGTGTCGTAATTTAAAAAAAAATTTAGTCGGGTATATATACTGCTGCTGCTGTGAAAATGTATGTTATAGCCAATGGATTATCCATAACCAAGCGTTGTCCAAACAATGTGTTCCGTGGGCCAAAAGTTAAAGTAAAACTATTGTATAGGCTTATGAAACAAATGAACCATCTTGGTCACCATGTATCTGTTGTAATGACTTGACGTTATGGATCTATTTGGCCCTTCTATATTCCATCTCTTGAATACATGTCCTGTCCTATCTTCTGAAAACAAAAATATCTCCTATCTCTGATAGTCACTTCTGAACAGATCTGTTATATTTATTTTCAGAATAAAACTATTTTGTTGATGTATGTATTTGCCGAATACAGTACATCTCCAGTCTCTCTTCGTAATGCACTTGTCCCGTATCTGTTTTGAATGCATTGCTTTCCTATCATGTTTATCATATTTATACTGAATATAAATTTCTCCTATTCTCTGCTGTCTAATCTCAATTCATCCTCATAGCTTTAACCTTATCTCACTTCTCTATATGTTACTTGTCCTTCACATCTCTTTTTCGTCTGCATCGCTCATCCTTTTAACTACATTCCTGATTTTTGTATGCTTTTTTCTCATGTTACTACATCTCATTCTCGTATTTCTGTCATCTCACTACTTATTTACACTATATCTCTGTTGCTAGCACTGTATTGTAGTACAATGTATGTAAGTGGTATGTTTGCCCAGCTACCGCATGCCCAAACAGCTTATTTTTGGCCGGATAGAGGAAGCCAAATGAGTGCAGCACAGGCTACGGAAGAAATTGACTGATGTGGTACAGAGGGATGTGAAGCTGATTGGACTAGCCGATGACTGGTACTAGCGGTGTCAAGGTCTGCCTCTGGAGGAGGTTCGTGAAGGACACTACTGGGCAGTTAGTCATTCCACCTCCAACAACAGGGCAGAGGAGCAACGCTCACACCAATAAGCGGAGCGCTAGGTGGTTGAAACACAGCACAGTGGGGAGCACAGGTGGTGCATCTACCAGTCATCTCAGTCAACCCGAAACACTTGGGTTTGACCAATGACCTGCCAGTGAGCCTTCAACACTTCACGTGACCCCAAGGTGCACCAAGACTCGTACAAGTATTGTGGTGACATCACCACTTCGTGGCGAATGGCAACTATTGTTGTGTTCATGTTATTGCTGAGTTGTTTTGTTATATCTCATCAGAATATATAAGATATATAACATAGGTTTTAAAGGTCAAGACTGGTTATAATGAAATGTCTAGCAAGTTAGTTTCTTCAGCCTTCGGAGCAAAAGGTGTGGAAGCCTCTGCCCTAACCCTGTTTTTAACCCCAGTTATATTATCTCCATTTTCCCCATACATGGTTATTCCATGCTCATAACCACATTTAATAAGCCCCACAATCCATTCTGAGTGGCAGGAGCAATATATTTTACTACAATTGCATGGCTGGCAGTGCAAATATGGTATTTCAATATAAGAAATCTCTTCCAAATGAAAATAACATTTATGAGCCACTGAATCATTTTAAAAAAATTCCCCAGCGTTACTGAATCATTCCATAATTTATACTTCAAAGCGTTATTTGCAGTGTAACTGGATTAGGTGCATAATACTAGTGCCTCTGGTTACTTAGCAACATTGTGCATGAATGATCACAGTTCTTGGGTCAGATATGCATTGTTGGTGCTCCTTAATATTAGGCTTTGGAAAACACATCAGCATGTGTTCCCTTGCTTTTTCTCTAGCCGGTTGTGTTGTAGTTTATTAAACTCAACCTGTCCAACTACAATGTATATATTTACAGGAAATAATTGTTGATGTGGTCCTTGGGTAGCGCTGGAGTGGTTGGCTGGCGATTGAAAGCTTGTGCCACACATCTATGAGTGAGAGCATATAGCTGATGGCAAGGAGAGTGCAGAGGATGCGTAACCTTTTTGTCCATGTCCCCACAGGGATGAATGTCGGAGGCAGACCCAGCAGTCAGGATGGAGAAGGAGCATCCTGGCTCTCCCAGCAGCAGCAGCGAAGGCAGCAACAGCAGCAGCAACAGCGGTGTGTGCTGGAGAAATTTCGAACTCGGACCGCGTATCGTTGCGCCGACCACTCCAAACTTCTTCTGGTCGGCCTGAGTGAGCTGCGTCGCAACAACAGCCTCTACGACATCACTCTGCGTGCAGAAGGTCGGAAGATTTGTGCCCATCGAGTCGTCCTGGCTGCGTCATGCGATTACTTCAGGTTTGAGAACGTTTTGCATTCTTCTTTCTATTATGTACGTGGAAGCTCAGTTCTATGACCAAATAACCCGGAATGTACTGTATGTCATCAGATCTAGGGAGTTAAGCAGGGTTTAGCCTGGATAGTTGCTGAAAGGGCAACCACCTTGCATAAACATGTTTTTATAGTCTGCTGTGGGGAAAAAAGTTGTGGGAATTGGAGGGCAGTCAAGGATAATCCATTGTGGTACTGTACTTCTATACTCCCACACGTGTTTCCCCACTTCACCAACCCACAATGAACACCATAGTGAAGTAACCACTATCCACAATCAGGTTGTTGATCGGGGCTAGGTGGTGAACAGCAGACGACAGTGCAGCAAAATCTATTGTTGCAATGTATGTCTATGTGTCCCCTGTCTGTGCTGCCCCCCTTAACAACCCCACAGTGACCAGAAGGGCCCTCATCCAGCAGTAATATTGACAAAAGGGCTGGAGTTTTTACAGGCTATTCTTCAGCAGTGTAGTTTTTTTACTTACAATATTGTATATTTTCCAGGCATGGCTTTACTTCAGTGAATGCATTTGTTGTGTTGTTGAAGAAGTAAATAAAGCCCCAGTGGAAAACATGTCAAATTGTCTTTCATCTGGGGCATTAAACAGGGGTCTCAGATGTACTGACTTAGTGCTGTGGCATAGATAATGACGGGTCTGGGAAATACTGCCATTTGGAAGGCACGTAGTTTTTTTTTACGACCTAATGTTTTTTTTTGGTAACGATGTCTGCACTCACAGCACTTACAACACCTAACTCGGTCAGGGCCATAGTTTTCTGTCTAAATCGTTACCTTCCTTACATCTCAATAAAGGTCTGTCCCTCGGTGGGCTCTCACTGTAAATTAGTAGCAAAACATTTGGTCATAGTGTTTATATTAGTGCATCCTAATCAGGCCAATTATGTGTAAGCCTTAAGTGTTTTATTGGACGTCTTTTGTGATTTAACGAAAATCAGGATGTGCCATTAAGATACCTCTCGCATACTGAACAATATTTGCACTTGGTGAGATGTAATGAAATTCAAGCCACGTAAGTTTTAGCCATTTTACAATGCATCGCTTCAGCGTTTAAAAGCAATTATAACACTTAGAATACATATATTGAATGGTGCGTGCATTTCCAGTTCGTAGTCCGTATGTTGTAATTGGCTTACCTAAATCTTGCATACACTAGAGGTGCTATATTAACGATAATGGTAAAAAAAAAATCGATTCTTGAATCAAATTACAACCTCGAATTGTGACATTTGATTAAATTACAAGCAGGACTAATCACTACACGGCTAATAAAGAGGGCTCGGATGCAGGCATCCTGCGGCCAATCCAACGCAGTTATTTCTTGTCACGTGACATAATTCCAGTTTTCCACCGATCGGGATGTGCCGTTGAGATGGCCTCCACCCGATCACAGTAATTCACCTGCCACCAGACCGACGGAATATAAATACGCGTAGGTTTTCATGACAGCGGAATGTGACGCGCACCCAGGGGCATGTTCGCACGGGGCCTGCGTGAGGCACAGCAGGACGAGGTGGAGATCCACGGCGTGACGTACGTTGCTCTGGAGCGGCTCGTTGCCTACATCTACACAGCTGAGCTTGAGGTGTCGCAAGACAACGTGCAGGACATCCTGTCGGCCGCCGTTCTCCTGCAGGTGCACATTTTTGTACTACAGACGAAGATCTCCCGTGTATGTGTAATAATCCTTCTTGAGACGGCTTCGGAATCAGTCCTTTTTATTTCCACTTCCACAAATACACTTTACTCACTCACTCTCCATTGCTGGCAGACAACGGAGAGAGGGCAGACTTCACACCAAGTCCCCACCGCGCACGTGGCACCCAGAGCCCCCGTACGCGCGTGACCCTGCTCTTCTCGTTCCCAAGTCTGCTCTCGATCGTTCTCTCTCACTCTCTCTTAATCCCTTCGTCACGTGGTCCCCCCAGCCAATCGTTCATGGACAGCTTCGACCATTCTCGATGGTTCCCTGTCAATCCCGGGACCACGCCCCTCATCCGGCTCCCCATTAGCTGGGGCCCCGAATGGCTAGGCCAATCACTCCTGATGACATGCCGTGATCACGCCTGGGCCATGGTCCCTATCTCAACCCTTATTGGCTACAAGCAGGACCGGCAAGCCAATCCCCACGTGAACCCTCTATGGCTGTTATTACATATGTATAGTGAACTTCTTTCACAACCATACGTAGCCAACCGTGCTTTTATCAGAGGTGTGAGGGAAGGACAACAAACTAAACTCAAGAAGCAATTCTAAAGAAATGAGTTTTCAGTCCAGAAATTAGTTTTCATTCCGCAAATGAGTTTTCAATCTAATAATAACATCCTATAAGATAGGCTGTTTGGACTAGCACTGCTAAGACCACCTATGAAAGCCAGCGCATGAGGGCATGTTGTGGCTAGCACAATGCACGGTTACATTTGTCTCCTCGTTACTGATGTTTACATATCGCACATGGTACTCAACCCAAGCGAGGCGCAGGATTGGTTCTTGTTAGCTTGACCGAGACTTTAACTCGGGGAAGTGGGTTTATGGCGCAGTGCTCTTAACAACTGTACTTCTATGCCACTACTCTCTTCTACAAATCCCCAGGTGTAGGTTGTTGTGCCACACACACAATGGAGCTATCTCTCTAATATAGCTGCAAGTCCTTTGCTAAATATAGCCTTAGCAGTGGGTAAGTCGTTTACAAGTTTACTGAATAATTGATGAGATCTGTCGGAGGGACACAAATGGAAGAGTATGTGTACTGAAGAGCGCTACTAAAGGCCGACGGGATAAAAATAATTAAATAAAGAGGTCGACGAGAGTGGGTTTCTAGTGCTTATTGTCTGTGTATTATGTATAATTTGTGTGAAGCCACTGATATAAATATAGGTTATTTTTTATTTAGGAGATATAACAAACCGCTTTAACATGTAAGTAATTGTACAATAAGTATGTAACAGACCTCCCTTAGAACTATCAAGTGGATATGGGATTTTATGACATCGTTCCATTTTATGCAAGGGTTATATATGTGTGTGGTTAATGCATGGGTCACTAAAGCACCTGCTTTAGTGGTGCAAGTGAATAAGTACTAGATATGTATTGTTGAATTGATACATGGATATTCATACACTGACCATTGTATGCTAATGTTACATTGAGTCGAATGGACAGGACAACGCCATGCAAAGGAGAAAAAAAAAAAACAATACAAATTAGACCCGTCAAAACGAGCCAAAAATGTTCTATTCTTGAATCGATCGTCCTGAATCGTAACAATTAATCGAATCGCTGGGGGGATTGAATAAATACAGGCCTAATAATTTACGTTTCCACAGATGTCGGCAGCCATTGACTGTTGCTGCGACTTCCTCGTGTCGCGGGTGGAGGCGGAGAGCGTGCCGGATCTGTACATGCTGGCTGAGGCTTACGGCCTCACGGACCTGGCGGACAAGCTCGATGCGCACCTGCTCTCCAGCTTCCCGGCATTCTGCCAGACCGAAGCCTACCGCCGCCTGCGTGTCGACAAAGTGCAGTTCTTGCTGAGCAGCGACAGCCTGAAGGTGAGCGGGAATGAAGGTGAGCGAGAGAATACGTATCCAAAAGCTAGGGCCTTGGCATGTGGTGAGATCTAAATTTAAAATGTAGATTGAAAACTCATTTCTTTAGAACTGATTTTTTGTGTTTAGTTTGTTGTCCTTTTCCCGCACCTCCGATTAGCACGTTTGGCTACATACGGTGCGGAAGAAGTTCAACAGACATACCACATACATACATACATAGCCCTGGAAGACAGTTTTATTCATTGCTCGCATTTAGAGCAGTGATTGGAATTCGCTGAAGATTGTGAATCCATCAGGGGAGCGGTGGTAAATTGGTTGGAGTGCTGTGCTGTGAACTGACCGATCTGTAGCGTAATTTCCAGTAATGGCTAACATTAATGCCGAGTGATATCGAAACCGGTCCGGGGCCCCCTCTTTAACAATGTACACTTACCAATGTGGTGAAGCCTGGTCAAACAACCCCGTGACCTATGCGGCATGGGGAGGCCTTTATCCAACAGTGTATTCACAAAGACTTGTAATTGAATATGTATAATGTAAGACTATCTACTAAATAATAACCCTTAATGAGGAGGCAGTGGATAAGCTGATGGGCTACGGTCTCAATAACATGTACCAAAATATATAGCAAATTGGACAGGGATATTCCCATAGAATGTATTTCACCCCATCCTTCAGGGCTTGGCAGGCTTTTTGAAGGCCTATCCATACAGTCAATGTGAGCTGTGTGTATTTGCGGATTATTTTTTACGAAGATCAGTGATTGCAAACGTTTTCATTGTTTATGTTACCCAGGTTGCAGCTGAGACTGATGTGTACGAGGCGGCTCTTTTATACCATCGTGGGAAGACCTCTGGCTCAAAGGTGTGTTTTGATTTGCAAGATGTAGCAGCTATACTTACATGTTTACACATGGCTTTGATGTCATTTTTTGTTATTCTTTAACCAACATCTGGGATGAAGTGGTGGCACCATGTTTAGCGCACTGCACTGTGAACCCAACAACCTGAGTTTGATTCCCAGCTTCAGCTTACGTCCATGGAGTGTGACATCTCAACCGATCCTGGGCCCCCCTTTGTTCACCAACCTACATTAACCAGCGTGGTGAAGTATTGTTAAATCCACGACAAACACTGCACGGAGAGACCTTCATCAGTTCTTCAATCACTGCCTTTTCTCATATCCTTAGGAGGAACAAGAGGAGGACCTGAAGCTTCTGTCCAACCCGCCCAAGGTGCTCGAGTGTGTACGCTACGAGTTACTCAGCCCACGCACTGTTCAGGACCTCTATGGACGTCTGAACCCATGCCCGCTCAAAGAGATCCTCGCTGATGCCATGGCCTACCATGCCAACGTCATGCTGCAGGTGCCTATCCACTCCATCAATTATTTAGTACATCGTTCATTCCCTCAGCCAGTGCACATTTTGGTTATTCAGTAAAATTTGTATTCAGTAATTGTAATGCTGTGCGTTGTAGTAAATCAAGTATATTTATCAGTTGTTCATTAAAGACTAAGCGTCCCATCAATCAGATTAATGAAATATAAATTAGTATACAAATATAGCCACAGATCACATTTTACAACCATGTACAGCTTTCAATGTGATATGGAGCTTGTGCATTGAGACTGCTGCTGCTAATATTGATGGTAGATGACGATGACATTGGTGGTGATGTATAAAAAACTACATTTATTTCCATACACATGCACACAATTACAGTATTGACCTTGAATTGTGCTTTGATGGGTGACCACCATGCATCAAAAGACAGGTGTTAGGGATTGCTATGTAGCTACTTTGTGGGCAGTGCAGCAACAATCCATTGTTGTGTGCTGCTACATCTGTTGTGTAATTTCACAAGCCAGCAGTGACCAACGTGGTGAATTATGATCAAATAGCCCCTGCAACCCGCACAGCGTGGAGAGCCCCTCATCTAGCAGTGGATTGACAATAGTGGTTGACATGCACAATTACTTGAAATATAATACATCTCGTGTCTTTTTTTTACGTGCCCCAATCTGGTGAATCTACTCTGATGCCTTTGCATTCCAGCCGGTGCTGCAGACGGCACGCACACGCCTTCGCTCCAAGCACCACTGTGTCGTGGGCTTCGGTGGCATGTTCTCATCCGACGACAACGACCTGAGCGATGAGTCGCACTTCCTCAACCCGAGCACAGGCCGTTGGGAGGTGCTCACCAGGGGTGGCGGCGGCGGCAGCGGCGTTGGTGGAGGAGCGCCTCCCCGCATGTCCAACCAAGGCATCGCTGTCGTCAACAACTTCCTTTTCCTCATCGGCGGAGACAACAACTCGCATGGCTTCAGGGCGGTGGCGGACTGCTGGAGGTGGGCACGGGGAAACCTTTTGGATTGGTGACAGAAGCTTGCGTTTGCGAGTGCACACGCTTGGAAGATGTAGGTGCTTCTTGCACTCGGTGCCCGTAGTGTTTTTATAATTTGACAATCTTTGTTCCCAATGTTATGCCAATTGTGTTGTTGGCATGATGTCATGCCAATAACGCAGAGCAATTTAACCCTTTGTGTTAGAATAACTTCTGAGTTCCCTTCAATGTGGTACAGTAGGGGTGAACATTTTCCCATCTGCTCTGTTGCTACGAGTCATTTTCGTCACTGGACATTGAAACCTGAATTTTTGATTCTCAAAGCTGGAATTTATCCAATGAATTGCACAACCAATCTGCTTAAACAGGTGCAATTAAAGCGGCTTATGTGCATGCACTCGGTGGATTGTTGCATCGCAAAACTGTCAGATGGCGACGTCTTGGGGAGACTTACATCCAATCGTCGATAGATCATGGCTAATAATAATAATAATGACGAATTAAACGTCATTTCAGACGACACATTGACACACAATTTCCTGTTTTTGTGTCCGTTGTCACGGCTTCTGCAACAGGTACGACCCACGGCACAACAAGTGGATGGTGATAGCGGCGCTCCAGCGGGCACACGCCGACCACTGCGTGTGCGCCGTGGGACTCTACATCTACGCGATTGGTGGGCGTGACTACGTGGAGGAGCTGCACTCGGTGGAGCGCTACAGCCTAGAGACCAACACGTGGGATGCTGCCGCCCCGCTACCCAAGGAGGTGCTGTCAAAGAGCGCCGTGCTAGCCGCACGCAACACCATTCACCTCCGCTTGACACTGTCTATCGCTACTCGGTGTACAACGTGCAACACCACTCAACGACATGCTTCACCACACTATACGACACTGCACGCTACTTCACTCCTGTGGAATACCACTCCACACCCAGGCAACGCCGCTCAACACCGTACAGGACCGCTCAACATGCTGCAACACCATTCAACACCCTTCAACACCGTGCAACACCGTGCAACACCACTCAACAGCATGCAACACCACTCAACAGCATGCAACACCACACTTAACACAAGACTACGCAACGCCACACCACCTAACACTGTGCATCACAACACACAAACAAAACTTGCAGACACTTTAGTTGGGCAGCGTTAAAAGGTGACTTAGCCCGGAAAAATAATTGTGAACCAAATGGGTGGAAAGAGCACACCAAAACATTAGAACAAACGACCAAAACACCCACATGTGTGTTTGCTAAAAGGGATAAATAAATAAATGAGTAAAATCGTCGAACGCAAAGATGAAAATCAGTTGAATATTTGAGCATTCAATCGCAACTACCGTTCTACGGTCCGTCCGTTATTCGGAAGCCACTGGAGCTATGCACATTTAAATCTAGATTGAAAACTAATTTCTTTCAAACTGCTCTTTGTGTTTCGTTTCTTGTCCTTTGCCCGCACCTCCGATAATTACCACGGTTTGCTACGTACGGTGCGAAAGAAGTTCAACATACATACATACATACATCCCCCAACTGCCCAACGCCATGTCCGTGCCCCTGGCAGATGTACGCCCACGCTGGCACCTCGTGCGGGGGCAAGGTGTACGTGGCGTGCGGCATCCGCGCGGACACGTACCTGAGCACGGTGTACTGCTACGAGCCCGCCGGGGACGCATGGCGGGAGCTGCCGCCAGCGCCCGTGGAGCGTGCCTGGCACTGCGCCGCGGCGCTGGCCAACCAAGTCTACCTCATTGGCGGCAGCAACCGCCTGCACGGCTACCGCCGCGACGTCCTGCAGGTGCCGAGCTGTGTGGCTTCCCTGCTGCCCTTTCAGCTGGGAGGGTGAAGCTGTCGATACTGCGGTGCTGTGTTATCAGTACCTGCGGGACTGCGTTGTCACTACTTATAGCACTGCATTATCACTACTTAGGGTACTGTGTCATTAGTACCTGCGGTAATGCGTTATCAGAACCTACGGTACTGCGCTAACGCTACCTACTGTACTGCGCTAACGCTAACTGCATTATCAGTACATCACAGGGCTATGAAGGATCGTGTCGGCCTGCAGAGGTCTTTCATCTAACAGTGAAATGATCATGGCTGATACCGACGATAATGATAGCACTTCATTATCATAGCCGGGGGTGGTGGTGCATGCCTGCAATCCATCTCTTTGGAAGCAGGCAGAGGTTGGTGAATCCAGCAGATTTAAGAAACTCACAAATCTTTTGCTGGGCTGAAAGGTGACCAGGGTATGGCAGCCCAGTAAATAGTTTTGGGAAAACTGTCTGTGAGCAAAACTGAGTGCTATCCCCTCTTGTGCATGATGGGTGTTCTGTGCACACGTGGGATTTCCTGCCACACACACAACACTCATTGAAGTTCACTCACTTTGGTAATTCATGTAGTGAGTGATGTTTTGTTGTACCACAGCCAATGTAGTCCCTTGTGTTTTTTTTTGTCGACTTCATAAAAAGGAATTTT
This sequence comes from Lethenteron reissneri, assembly GCF_015708825.2. NCBI lineage: Eukaryota > Metazoa > Chordata > Hyperoartia > Petromyzontiformes > Petromyzontidae > Lethenteron > Lethenteron reissneri. Next base: position 9,479,921 of record NC_083805.1, read on the forward strand.
CCCGAATGCAAAACGCTCCTGAAAAACAGTTATTACACTCAGGCTCTCCTGTAGTGAATAAGTAAATGAAAATAATCGTTATTGTAATTGCAGTACCCCCACTGTAGGATTGCAAGCTGTAGTATATCTTTGTTGCTGTGCTGATATGGGATGTGAGGTACAGTGGAGGTTTAGTATAAATTGTGAGAGCCATCGTGAAAGTGGCCATGCCACTTACCCACATGACCCATTGTACCAGCATTTGTAATAATATCGCCGTTGTATTTCGTTTACCACATTCATCTGCAGACTTGCTCTTCCACCAGTACTGTAATATGGTTGTGGAAAAGCATTTGCTGTTTTTTTTAAATCAAGCGATGCCATTGATAAGTTTTCCAGCAGGAGGCCTCCCTCTCATGTCTTTGTTAGCTTCGCTGATTTGTTTCTAAAGTCTTGCATGCCTTGTGCGTGGAGCAATGGCACAATGGTGAGTGCACTCCCACTATGAATTGAGCCACTTCAGTTCCACGACAAACTTTAGTGGCGAGTGATATCTGAACTGGTCCTTGAGCCGCCACCCTCACCAACCTGCACTGACCAGCATAGTCAAATAACCCTCATGACCGACGCTTAGGGAAGCCTTCATCCAACTTTGGATGACAAAGGGCTGTACAATTCATGTATGTTGCATGACTTAAGATGTGAGTGTATAATTTCAAGACTAAGACCGGCTATGATGTATGAATAGAATTTGTTTTTCTCCATTTATAAATAAGATTAAGAGCATTCCTGTACATTTTTACATTTTGTTGCATATGACACTGAAATGATGAGTCAGTACCACAAACAGATATTTGGGATTGTTGGCCTTTATTCAAAAATATACATTAAAGAACTAGAGTGTTAAAGAACACTATTGTATTGATTGTACTAGATTAAATACAAAAATAAACACGAGAAAAAACGTCTATATATGTTTACCCAGAGGTGTGCGATAAGCCACAACATAATATAGACATAACACAGCAGCACTTTTGCATGCACAGAACAGTAGTGCTTGCGTAGTGGTAGATTTATCGCATAAGTTTACAAATCTCACGGACAAATGGCTGCCTGTCACCACTATTACTCACACAGGCAATGAACTAAAGTCGTGTTTAACTGTCTAAATCCACAGACCAGTGGTGAAGTGACTCAATTGCTAAACAGCGCTGTCATCTTTGTAACTTTTTTTTGTTTTGAGCTGCTCGGCAGCTCCTCACCGTCGCGTCACTCTGCCCCATCTCCAGGTCAATGTGCTACAGACCGACACAGAGCAATGGACATCCGTGGCACACCTGCCAGCCGGACACGGTGAGCCCGGCATCGCCGTTGTGCCGGCGTCGGACGGGCCAGCCACGGAGGGAGAGATTTACATCGTAGGCGGCCGCTCGCATGACCGGCACGCGCGCACATCCTGCGTTCATGTGTACGACGCCGCCACCAACTCATGGTCGTCAGGGCCCAAGCTGGAAGACGAAATCTCGGGTATGGCGTGCGCCGCCCTCACGCTGCCCGTGGCGGTGCTGGCGCGCCCGTACCTGCGCGGTCCCCGCCGGCCGACAGGCCCGCCAGGCCGGGGTGCGGCCGCACGCCACGGCCGCCCCTTCCACCCGGCCCACTGGGAGCAGCGGCACAGGTGGTCGGACAGCGACAGCGAGCTGAGTGCTGCCGAGGATTGAGGCCAAGTGGAAGTGCGGCGAGCGGTTATGAACACGGCGACGGCTACCATCGCTGTATTTGCCAGCTCGTTACGGTGTAGCCGTGTAGTTTGAGTTGGGTGTTCAAGGTCCAAGGCCGTCTTACCTGGGCAGAGTAAGCAATGTGAGTTCGCTGCTTCGGACCAGGGTGGAGTGGCCACTAGGCGGTCGGGGTGAACTCCGGTTAAATTCATACCATTTTACCCCATGCCGCACGCTGGCCTGTTACATGCACTGCACCGACTGCTATTGTTTCAGAAGGCGACTGCATGACATTGGCTGAGTGCATCTCTGCTTGCGGTGGGACAGAGCTGTGTATTTTGGGTTCGGGTGGACTTAAGCATAGGCCTATTGCACTTTGTGGAGAGTATTTCACTGCACACGTAAAAAAAAAATCACCGTTACAGTGGCGCACTTAGTGGCAGAGTCACTCAGCTTCTGTTCATGTCATACAGTGTGCTTGACAGAAAAATACTTGTACATAACTGGGGTAAATACATTTAAAATTGTCACTGGTTCCTCTGGGAAAATATTTGGTATTAAGAAGGAAATAAAAGGCTTAACATAATTTCCACACCATAGTTACACTTTAAGAGAAGTACGGTGGACAATACGCACTGTATGAGTCATTAAAATCTCTCTAAGCCATAGTCTAATAAAATCCAAAGCCATACTTTTAATCAAATATGGATAAAACTAACGGGTGGAGGTTAACTCATGCACTGCCATTCCAGTCACATGGCTATGTCTGCTATTAGTCATACATGTTTTCTCAAGTTAAAGAGGAACAGTCTTGTTGAAATGAGAGCTGTTTTGTTAGAAAAGGCAAAAAATACACTGCAGTCAGCTCTTTTTATTAATGGTTTGGGGAGTTCAAATTTAGTTTTTCAATAATATCTATGCACGACTTTCACATAATAGGGTTTTTCTCCTTTTTTCTGGTAACAAAACTGAAACCTTTTTACATTTAATCATGTCTGCATTAAGCACAATACTTGTGGTCAAAATGCAAACAAAAAACACACTCTGATAATATATGCATTGTCCTTGAAACTGATTGGTCCACACCAGAGACGGCTTTCGTTTGAGCCTCGTCTCAATTGGTGCTAGACCAGAGGACGCCAAAAGGCGTACAGCTCAAAGACAATGCACTATCAAAGTAATGAGGGCTCGGGGTAAGCATCTACATCATTAGACCTCCTTTGCCAGTACCAAAATATAATAACAACTTTCACATGTTGCATTACTTGCTCGTGGTACCACATTTTGGCACCTTATTCCCCCAGCTTTGAAAGGTCATGCTGCAAGCTGAGTGCCATTTGCACGTCTCACTCCTGAGAATTTCTCAAACTGAATCGGTCTGCTAAAAACATGAGAAAAAAGTTTGGCTACCTTTCCAAGACTGCACCACTCGGCAAGTGGGTGCCTGGTCTTGCCGTTCAATTAAAGGAATTTGAATGCTTGGTAAACGGATTTGACAACATTATTTTATTGGATTCCTGCATCTGATAAGAACACTAGAAGGCATGGCACGAAGGCAAGGTAAACTTTGTTTACCGATAATTGATATTTTCTGACTGAAGCAAGTAATATTTTTTTTATATATAGAACATTCAACAAGTTGTCGTTATTTTCCATGATCTCTCCACTGCTGGATGAATGCCTCCCAACGCAGATGCCATCCATTATGGTCCTGTAATGTAACAATCCATATCCCTGCTGCACGAGCTGAGCACATTGCCCTCTTTCCGTGATGGCTGTCCTCTCGGGCGCATTACCCCCTTTGGCTGCCGTTCTGTCGTCAGAATGGCAGCTATGGGCCATCATGCCAAGACCACTTTCCTTAATAGATATCATTCAGTCTCTGATCAACGTGTTTCTGTCTTTTTCATTTATATATGGCTATCCGTAAAAATATATTGCTATAAATTTATTTTACCAACTATGTTAGGAGCCTCCACACAAAGCGCGATTCGGCCAGAAACGGACACTGATACTGCCAGCTGTGGCGCTGTTCAACAACTCGGAGAGGCAAGAACCGATGCGAGTGCCATGTGGGCTTGCGGAACATCGGAGCCCGAAGACAGCTGTTGGTAGCTGTGACTGCAGGTAGGGTGGCGCTGTCCTGCAGCCCCAAGGAAAGGGGTGCGGCGGGGACTGCTAGGTGAAGCGTGTGGGCGGTGCGCGTAGCGGCAGGGGATACACAGCCTCCGCAGACGTCTGCTGTTGTGCCCCCGAAGAATGTACATCGTCATCGCTGGGTGCTGCCAGCATTCGTTGGCTGAACTGAAGAGTCATCGTTGCAAAACAAACAAAAAACCCTTTTTCTATTCACTGCCACACAAGTGTGTGATTAATTTGAACACATTTTGTGGAGCAGATATATGCCACTGGAATGTGATCGTTATCGTTACGCACATCACCATTAGTCATACCTGCGGTGGGAATTTTCCTGAAAGGTCGGTTATGTTGCCTTGAGTTTGTATGTGCGGAGACAGCAGGTATTTATGGTAATTGGAATTTAGTGACTGGACCAGCAGAGCAAAAACAAACACCTGTAAATGTATAAGATTCTACGTTGGCTGCTTTGATCCACAATAATGTCACAAACACCGTAGCAAGCATTTGTAATGTGGAGAAGAAAATAAAATAATGCTTATGCAGTCTAAACACGTGTCAGGTATAGCTTTCCTGTGAATGAAGATGCTTTAAATCACCCTTCCCGCACCTCCAAAAAGCACGGTTGGCTACACACGGTGCGAAAGAATTTCGACATACCCTTTACTCTAAACAAACGGCTGTCTCGCCTGTTTATCCTCGCAGGTATCTCGCACGGGTACACCGACAGAGCAGGGGGTGGTTAAGCCCTGTAGTTCATCTGCTGGTATTGATGTCTACCACATGCCGTGCGTCGTTCGGTGTGAGTCGGTCACTGCGTCAGAAGCACGTTGTCGATGGTGATGTCAATTTAAGCCAGCGTGCAGCAGTCATTTAATCCACATTCAATGTATGGCCAAAAAGTTCAAAGCGGAAAGCAATAAATAACAGAGTACTTCACCACTAACTGTTCCCTCGACGTGAAGTTTTTATTCTTCACTTCCGTGTGCGCAATGTGCGTGTGTGTATGTGCTCGAGTGTGATATGCCACCGTTTTCCAAATGCCAGTTCTCATAACCCCCCATTATACACCTGCACATAATTTCCAATATTTTCCATCCTTATGCAAATCAAAACTGGTGGACCGGTTGTGAATGTACATGTGCTGCCGTGTTTGTCAAGGATGAGGGCGACCCCCCCCCCCCCCCCCCCACACTGTATGGGTCATCGGGGTTTTTTGACCGTACTTCCCCACCTTGGTGAATGCAGGGAAGACAAACATTGGAGGATCGTAAAGGATTCTAGATTTGAAGCTTTCGTGACTGCAAGGATTCATATTTTTAGGTTTTTTCGGTAAAGTCACGTAGGTAAAACATTAAAATTAATAAAAGTAAAATAAAATAAAAATGATACAGCTGTCGTGGCTGTGACGGTTCCACCTGAAGACGGAAGCTTTTGTTGCCTCCGAAACGTCGTGATTTTTATTTTATTTTACTTTCATTAATTTTAATGTTTTACCTACGTGACTTTACCGAAGAAAAAACCTAAGAATATGATCGTAAAGGACGTTGCTGCACTGTGCTCTGCTATTCTCACAGGATAGTCCAGCAGCAGTCGATAGTACCTGTTACGCTTGGTAGTTGGCTAAGTATCATCTCGGCTTTGCTTTGCTTAGCTTCGGAGATCTGACGACTTTGAGTGCATTCCAGGTGATTTGGTCATAGGCTTGTGGTAGTAATTATCCGGCAGTAATATTCACAGCTGTATCATGGCAGGTCACGAGGACTGGGGTTTGAGAAATACTTGTTTTAGTATAACTTCTCACCATTTTCTTACTGTGGTTTTAAATGCTTTTTCGTAACATCATCATTTTTTTTTAGGCTTCCATTGTACAAAGTAACAGAACCTGTATTTACAGGTGTTTGGGGCATTTTACTACAGCACCGCAGCATCACAGCCATGGTTTGGTAAAACACTTGGGTCAATGTAAGATGAAGTTGATATGGTTAGGAAGCCGCTAAACTGCATGAGCTGCATGTTTCATTACCTTCGACCGCGGCACAGGAGAATACCTAGCTGTGGAGCTCAATAAATAATATAAGAACGATCAGTAGTTCCCAACTGTTGTCTGCAGACCAGTATGCATGGAAAGGCGATCCACGGAATTAATGCAGATAATACAAATCTACGGTCATATATAATTGACGTTTCAGACAGCGACCTTACATCATAGCACATTGCCCATACTTTTCCTTTTAAGGTCACAATGTTATTGACGAATGTGTTTATTGTTGTGTTATTTGTGCTTGTGCACTACTACCAGCATAGCAATATCACCAAATATTTTTGTTTGCAGATTAAAAAAATTCTTCCACAAACACCATGGCTTTTACTGCATGGTGGTTGGCAAAAGATCTTGATGGTGGACTGTTCTGTGTGTCCATAACAGTTGGGAGCTGCTAAAATATATTACCTTACACAATTGGTTTGTTAAATGTGTTTTAGTTACATAATTTCGTCAGTCCACTGCTGGATATGAAAGCCTTCCCATGCCATGCTGGTCAAGGGGTTTGTTTGACGATATTTCACGTTGGTCAGTGCAAGCTGAATGTCGGGAGGCTCAGGACCGGTTTGAGTATCACTCGCTCCTGATGTTAGCTGTGGCTGGAAATTTAATTCAGTTTGCTATGTACCATTGTGCCCCCACTGCACCCATTGTGTTATTTAAAGTTATCAAATAGCATGTATACTGTGCCTTTCATGTTTGAGCCAAAATACTCGTCTTTAAACCCTATTGACAAACATTATTGCAAATGTTTCTTTAAAAAAAAAAAATTGGAATGCATTTTTTTCAGCAGTTTCTTTTTGTACAAGATATGCTTCCAAAATAAGTACAATTGAAAAACAAGGAAATGATTTCCTACGAATAGGAAGAACTGCAGAGTGAAACGTTGACTCTTTTTTTTTCTTCTCACGAAAAAATATTTCCCCTTTTCAATAATTTGTTAACCAAAGTAGCAACATCCTACAGTAGTAGATGGGTGGTGACGTAGCGTAGTGGTAGCACGTTCGCCCTGCTGCTGTTCAGGGTTCGAAGCCCAGCGACCGCCCTGGTTATTACCGCAGTTGTATTTACCATAAATCATGAAAATATGGACGTTTAAAGATCATGTGATGCCATTCGCAAGAGTAGGGCAGTGTGTCCCGGTCCAGATTTGAGAAGAAGAAAAAAAAATTCGCACAAATTACTCAACTGGGATTATATGAAGCATTCATCGTCCATGTCTGCACAACCATGCATAGGGTGATTTTTAAAAAGTCCTTACAGTTTTGGTGCCATTTAACTTGTAAGCAAATGCATGTAATGAACATACATTTTCAATCCGTTCAAAAATGTTATGTTTTTGACGGGATTGTTTTTGTTTGGTCAGGTGGTGGCACTGTTATAAGTTTATTCTTAGAAGGTGTCTGGGCCTACAGAAAGCTGTTTATGTTCAAAACTTAAATCGGTGGCCAGTGGTCTAGGGCCTATGAAGGTTTGGCAGCATATGTGAAGGCATGAGTACAGATGTTTAAAGCAAATAGGTTGTGTTTATAATGCTAAGCATTCTGTTGCAAAACATTTGAAAGAGCATGAAATTGAAGTGTAGAGGTAGGAAATTACGAGTGTAAAAACAGTTACTATCTGACTTATTTTTACAACTTGAGGAATATGTCAAATTTGTAAAATGTGTCGTGAAGATATACATTATTTTAAAACCCTGTCGGGACTTTGTTTTCTATTCATAGTGAAACACGTTTTTGGGCCACATAAAAGTGGCTGCCGGTCAGGATAGCTGCATCCGGGCCTGCTGATGGAACCCACAGGCTGGAAACAAAGGATAAATTCCTTCTTTTCAAAGAAGCCTTGTTTATGTACGTGCCACAACCATACACTGCATCTATGTTGGAAAACCATCAGGGTCAAGCTTTGCAGTGTTGGCTAACCATGCTGTGTTTGGAACCTTAGCCAGACTTGGTTACGCATGAGCCGTTGCATTTGGTAAGCATAATGATCCAATTTAAGATACTGTGCATCCTGCAGTTTATATATCGGGGTGCTGACGTGTTCGCAGTAAATGCTTCTTGGATATTGAGTCGACATGGAATGATTAATAAAAATTCATTCTGATTGTCAGGATGCTTGCATACAATCTTAAACTCACGAAACATTAATTGTATAAGAAATTCCAATGTATGCAGATTATATGCTAATGCTGCATTTAAGCTTTTGGAGTGAACGAAACTCGATCAACGAAGCAAATTACAAATATGACCAAATAGACCGTGAAATATAAATGAATGAGTCATGACAATTCATGAATGGCAGGCAATGTGAATCATTACCAGCCTGACAGTGAAGACTGGGCAGTAGCAACTCCGGTTGCAGCCGACATTCATGAGCACTTCACAAAATGAAACTGGCATGCTTGACTGGGCAAGTTGTCATGCGTGATGTACAGGAACTGCATGGAATCGGCTCCAACGACATTTCCCGAGATGCTGTGAAATGCAAAGGCATGACTGTCAGGATTCTATAATCACACGGGGCGTACATGTACAGTTTCTTTGTCAATCCACTGCTGGATGAGGGCCTCCCCACTGCAAGTTGTGGGTGCTATTTACCCATCCTCCACTACGTTGGTCAGTGGGTTGATGTAGGCGAAAAGAATACAGACACAGGAGCATGAAAGTACAATGATTAATTTTCTGAACGTCCCTCTGCTGCCCACCACAATGTCACATCCCATAAATGGTTTGCACGGTGGTTGTCCATCCAAGTACTACCCAGGCTCATCCTTGCTTAGCTTTTGAGAGCGTGTATTCTTTGTGATTTTGTCATTCGTTTCACATAGCATCTACATATATATTATGAATGGAAGTATACTGGCATTGTTGTAATGGTGGTACTTCTGCATTAATTCGGCCGCTTGACACTGGTTAGCTTGCTCTACTCGTCAACAGTATATTGTGAGCTGAAATCGCAGTCAAGGGCCGACCTTGCTTACCATCACTCTTGGGTCAATAAAACAAGAACTGTATGACTTTGTGAAAACATGACAGTGCTGTATCAATTACTACTTAGTCCCTGCGATGGAAATCTGGAATTTCCACAAGCTCAGGACGAGTAAAAGAGACGAGTGTGACCCAATTTATGGTCTGAGCAAGGACACCATTTGATGTATCCTTAACACAGCAAATTATGTATTGCATGTAAAGTCAACATTACAAGAGTTTAACTACCGTTGAAATATTTGTAAACATGTAATTTATGTTGTTAATCTACTGCGGGGAGGCCTCATGCTGTGTCAATGGTGGGGGGTAGATCATACTTAACCACTGGTCCGTGCGGGTTGAAAAGAGGGCCCAGAACTGGGTCAGATCTCACTCCCCATCGATGTTAACTCTGGCTGGTGATCAAACTCTTCTGGCTGGGTTCACAGCGCAAGTGTGCTAACCACCGCACCACCACTCCACCTAATTTGTTTTGTCTTTACATATATAAATATAAAAATCAACAGACGCTTTGCTTGTTTTCCAAAATGACGGAGCGGTTCTGCATAGGTAAGAATCGCCTTCACACCCACCCGTACAGGTGTGGCATTTTAACTTGCGCGTAGTTTCTGTGTTGCGCAATGACCCAAACAGCCACTTTCTGGGAAACCCAACCCTCAGGGTTCCGGATGTAATGGCCAAATAAAGTTTGCAAGTTTCAGACGTGTGTACCCAGTGAGTTGCGTGTGAATGACCAATTTCTCCACCTGTACACGGGCAACACGCTTCATTTGTAAACATTTTAGTTATCTTATCCCCGAATTAACTTCGCCTTTCTCTTGACCACTGTCTCAGTGTGTCCGTGCGCCCTTGTTGTTTTGAATTGCTGCCCAGCAGACATTTTTCGTTGCGTGATGGGAAATTGAACAGAGTAAATGCGTTTTGGACAGAAACGCATGTTTGCGTAACAATTAAAATTACTGATGTATTACATTACTTGTGCAATTATTATACGTATGCAACGATTTCTGGTACAGTAATCTACAATTTTACACGTGTATCCATAGAGTAAGTATAGCACTGAACAGAATGGTGTTGTATGGTATAACGATCCCTGTGGATGACATGGCATGGATAGGTCTTTAGTAGGAGTGGCCTGACAAAACAGCTGTGCATTATATGCCTTGAGGCTATCACACTGACTATCGTGAAGTACAGTCAGATAACCCTCATGACCAATAAGTGGAAATTCCTTCAGTCGTGGTTTTATTACAGTACCGTATTCCAATTTTTTTTATCATTTTGGTATCGTTTTAATAAAACCTCTGCCGTTCATCGTTCAAATTCTATTTGCAAAATGCACTTGTAAGAGCTGGAAATGACCTTCGTTACTACACGTATGGGAGACACATCGTGAACTTAAATCTCCCCAAGTGAATTAAAGTAATTCTAACGGCTTCACATTTTATATTACAATAAAAAAAATGTAATCACGTGGTTGCGTATTTGATGCAGTTCCAGCAACTGGCATGGGTCAATACGAGTATGTGAGCATGATCTGTGCCATTTGCGCTGTAACAGTAGGTGTTTTGTTATTTACTGTTCACTGACACAAATGAAACTGAGCAAATAAGCATAGACCAACACTTGAATTTTAAGACAAGAGTTAAAACATTGTTAAATCTTTAACCAAGCTTAGTTGGGTGCCCTCCCATACACTTGTGTAAACAAGGCACTACTAACAGTCGTGTAATACAATTACTAAGAGATAGCAACCGCATTGCGCGTGTGAAATGGGGCGCTCGTCCCCGGAAGTCGATGACCAATTCAACTGGAATGCATCTGATCTCATACCTCAGAAACTCATCAAGTTTGAGCCTGAACAGTGATTTCATGGGCGACCACCAAGCATAAGCAGGTGCTATAGGCTTCTGAGGTAGGGGGGCTACATTGTCAGCAGACAGTTTTGTGCTGCAAGGTTGTTTTTGTACTGTAAGCTCCCTCACCATTCATCAACCAGAGCGTTGAAATACGTTCAAATATCCGCCACGAATCGCACGGTGGGCAAGCCTTCATCCGTCCAGCAGCGGATTTGTCAATCTGCTAACTAGCGCAGTGCCGTACATGGCTGGAAATGCCCCCCCCCCCTCCCCGAATGTAAAAAATTAACCCGTAAAAACAAAGTTTTTCACTCTAAATCCTTTATATGCGTGGCGGCTAGAGTCCTCTCGTCCTCTGGCTTGAGATGGCTGCCACCTATGGGTCAGATGATTGTCTGCCAGTATTAAGCAATTGGTAATTAAATATTTAATTTGTTTTCCCTAAACAGTGTAAAATTTTAGAAAAAAATCTTCACTAAAATTAATTGTCACGCACAACGAGTCTGTGTGGAAAATGTCAGCTCGATTGGATCACGGGAAGTGGGTTAAAAAACGACCGAAAGATTTTCACGGTCGTAAGCGTGCAAGCAAGCAAGCGAACTTAATATAAAGGATTTAAAAATGGTGCGTTGCATCGTCCATACAGGTGGCTGTGTGCAGATCAAGCACGCGGACGGGTGAATGAATCAGGCGGATGCTTAGGCCGTTACGAGCTGTGGGTGGGTGGGAGGGAGGACTTCCGTTGTCGTTGAGCTCAGCAACTTTAGTGGGTGGGTGGGTGTGGTGGGGCAGTCGATGTCTGAATTCAGGGCCACGCATTCCTGCGCGTACAGGCCACCAACGTCAACGCCTACCGCGCCGCGCTCGCCTGTCCGCGAGCAGAACACGAGTCCAGTCGGGGCTTGTCTGCTGTGGTCATCACGCACGGAACGCGGGCTCTGGCATAGCAATCTTGCCGAGGTTGCTGTGGCTTGTTTTAGCGTAAGCGCACGTTTGGCGAAGCTCCTGAATTTTGCAACTCGTTTATTGAAGACGTAATGTTTTTTTTTTAAAAAGGCATTGTTCGGTACGGCAAAACGTTTACTTGCAACTCGGGGTTCCAATCGAATGTTGGCAGAAATAAGATTATTCAGATCAGAATTTATTTTGTCACAGTTGCTGAGCACAGGCCCAAAGCACCAAATTGCCATATATAAACAACACATTTGAAGGTATCAGACAGACCACGTTTCTTAAAATGGAGAAATATTACAAGAACTGTGGAACAAAATTGATGGGAAGGAATTGCAAAGCAGAATAGTACGGGGGGTGGAAATCAAAAGTTTAGACCCGCGGTGCGGTGGTTGAAGTAACATTTTCTGAGACACTGGTTTTCGTCAACAGCTACAAACCGGTATTATGAAATGTGTTAATTTTTACAGTACTGCATTGCCCTGGATTATAACTAATTGCTTATAATCAACCACGAGAAGCTTGGCAACCTATTTAATGTACTCTATATGCATCGACTTCTTAAAATATTAAGGAAATATTTGAACCAGTTCGCAAATAGGATAAGTTGTTTATACATGTTTTTAACATCATCTATTTGAACACAAGATAATTGAAACCCCAATAAAATAACTATCAGTAAGTTGGCTTCCTCAACCTGCTTCAACCTGTCCCAGTCACCCATATAGTGCACTACAAAATATAATTCACAAACGGTTTTTCTTTTGAGGCCGTTCACAAAGCAAGGAGTAAACATTTAGTTTTCAACCATTTACTCGGAGCTCATTGCGTACAAATGAACAATGCATGTTACATGCTGCTTTGAAAATACATTTCTTTACGGTACAATTTCATACAACATACCCAACATCATGCGAGGCCAAGCGTGAATTCGTTGCCTCGGGGCATTAAAAATGAATCTGGATTCTCAGGCTCACGTCTCTTTCCTCCTGCATTCGTCAAAATGACCACAGCAATTCAGCATCTCATTCAATGGCACTGCTTGCAAAAGGTCAAACCGGGTTGGTAGAGCACACCTGATGTACCCAAGCATGCCAGGATGGTACGCAGAAAGCAACACCAACATATTAAAGTGCCATCAGAGTTGTTTTGAGGAAGCCACCCTGGTCCGCATTTGGTCACTGTTAATGGACTTAAATCCTACGCGTTTTATAAAACAACTTATAAAACTTGGGACGTGCCAGTTTATTTTGCATTTATTCTCTTCACTTTTTAGTGCCCCCAATTATAAAAGCAGCTCGTGAATGCATTTATATTACCTCATGTACACAATGTACCATTAATAACCATGATCTACCACAATGTACATAACAGTTAAAAGAGACCTGATTTGGCATACAAGCAAATGGTGCTTTGTAAGGCTCTTGTCCACCATTCAAACACAAGCACTACCACCACCAAAGGACAGCTACACCTCACAACCAGCTCGCAAAGAAAAACCTGGTCCGGTACAGCACTGAGACGTTCCCTTTAAACAGCCGGATGATATGCACACAGTCGATGTTAGTGGCGCAAGGTGACCAGTGCCGCAGAATCTTATGGTCAAACGATCTTCGTGCCCCCCCGATGTGTCTATTTGCTCTAGTCTGACGGGGTCAGTACGAACATGAAACTAACAGACCAACAATGAGTACCATACGCCGCCGAAAGGGTCACATCGGATGCTGCAGACAGTCAAAATTTTCATCAGTCTTCCCGATCGACAGCAATGCAGAAGAAAAGCCTGCATTTACAGCAATAAGTTAAAGGCACAGAAAGCACTCCCAATTAACCTGCTCAAATATCTGCTCGTGTGCTGGCAATGTGGTAACGGACAAGCTGACACACATACCCCTGGAGAGTACGGTACATGCGAGCGGTGGAGAACGCACACGACAGTGCAGCCACACTGGCACTAAAAATTGGCGGCAGTACTTGTTGGCATGATTTAATGCACATATGCGCGCGTTGCAGTTGTTACTGAATGCAAGGAAAAAAACTTTCAAGGATACCAACGAGTCAGCTTTCAAGTTAAGTCATCACTTAAAAAATACATTTTGACCAGAGGTATAAAAAGTTAAAAACTGCCAATAAGATACAGTATTAATAATTATGAAACCCAAAGAAATCAGTTATACAAAAAAGTTCACCTTGCAAAGACTGTAATTTTGGTTTATAAAGCTTAGAACAAATGGAATTGTTGTAGTTAACTAAAAGATTGTCGTTAATAATGATAATTAAGAACCATTAAATCTCTCCACATTATTACAAATGGCAGTTACAGCAAGAGAAATGTTTAGCCCTACAGACACAAGTTCTGCACTCTGAACGCATCTTCCTTCTTCCATGCAGTCCTTTAACCCGGCGAGTCCATGGTCCGAGGGCACACGAACGCACCATGGGTGTGTCCATCACCCATCGACGTGGGACGGTCTCGACGGTTTCACGGCAAAAAGAAGACATTCAACCACCAAAGATGACATTTGACTAGGTCCATGTGTTTTCGTGCTTGCCTTTAGTTTCATAAGAAACAAAATATCCATTGAAAGTCACAGTTTTAGAGTCTGGCTGAAAGAACACAATAACGGCCAGGACAGCAAAGGTCGCATCCATCAGGAGTTCTCCGGGTTGGCCTGGTCTATGATCCGCACGTGCGTGAAGGGGAAGTGGCCCCTTCGGCCATTCACCTCCCCTTCCCACTGCCCATTGACGTGCATCTTCGTCACCGTGACCACCTCACCAATCTGCGATTTAAAAAAAAAGTAAAAAAAACAATTAATCAATGTGCAAACCAAAAACAATATTAAAACATCCCTCCACTGAGCAGCATAAACTATAACTGTTACCCTCTTAATACAACGAATTGTCCATTTTGCTTGGAATCCTCCCATCCAGTTTCAAAGCAGGAAGCCATCCCTTGGCAGAGGTCACACCAGGTTAAGGGGCTGTACTTTGATTTGTGGTGTTGCCTTCACAAACGCTGCAGCACACGACAGGATTTCATTTAAGGAATCTTTGTTGCTGCCGCGAATTACCAGGGCAGGCACCAAAAGCCTGAGGCGGGTGTGCCGGGGAGTGCATTTGCATGCCTCGGTATGTGGCAAGCCTTCACAAGGAGGACAAGCCACCATTTCTATCTGTTCGGCACCTTAACCGTCAAGCGTTACCTTTTTAATCGGCAGCCTTTCTTCATAAATCCACCCACAAATTGACAGTCACAACATTGTAAAGGCCACAGCCTCGGTGCCAGAATTATGTTGCTACAAGTGACTGTCAATTCTCTGTACCACGTCGACATACCAGACTGCTGAATCAACCGTAAACACAACCCCTTTTTAGTTGTGCACGTTTACTGATTTAAAGATATTGTTCTACTCCTGGCACAGAGACCCAACATTAATGTAAGCATTTCATAAACAGGCAGACCAAAACGCCATATAAAGTGACGAGTAATCTGTACAATGGCACAAAAGCCTAATTACCCAACCTAATTTAAATTTGACTGGATTCTTGAGAAAACGGTTTCCAATTTAAAACACTGTAAACCCCCCGTTTTGTAAACTCAAACACTTTCCAAAGTTTGAAAAGCCACATTTAATTGAGGCTGGTCAACAATATCTATTTTAGTTCTTTCTTTTTTTGTCACGTATTTCACCACGTGTACACATAACCTTTAACGTTGTTAGCTTCATTACTCCATGTACACACATCATATCCTGCCATCAGACGCATTTACTAACCTCAAAGAGAACTCCGTTTACAAGCATAAAGGATAACTGCCCTAAAATAATTACTTGAGAATCTTAACAAAACGACAAACCCCAAGGACTCTCAACAGGGGCTAATTGTAAGACGTACAGAGACGAACTCAGACTCAACCTATGATCTACCCAATAATGACCGACAGTTATCGATAATTTAAATGATCTCCCGTGGTAGGCCACCTTCCCAAGAGCACCAAATTCCAGCAGCTCTCACATTAAGGTCACCACGTAATGTACAATCGCATTACATCCGTCAGTGTCACCAAACGACCAAGGCCAACGAGAACTCTGCCACCGCATTCGACTTGGCTACTGGACACGTGCGCACGTTTTATTTTGCACGTTTACCCACCTAAAGCCTCAAAACTCGTTCTCTGGAGAGGCCTGCCAAACTCTCACAGGTACGGCTAATGCGGCTCTGTGTAATCCCAATTGAGTAATTTGCAGGTAGCTATTCAGTACTTGGGACACTTGGGAAATCATAGAACTTGGGGAGGAAACAGTTCACAACTCGAGTCGTAATCGACCCCAGGCCCTTCTTGCTGTGAGAGGCACAAAGTGTTACATCAATGTGCCACCCATTTTCCTTTAGAACGGGCCACTCCAGACCATTACATAACCACACAACTTTTGTACAACACCATGTCAAACAAAAAAAATATAAGCTATTAAAGACAAGAATCCCTTGGGAGAAAATACATCAAAACAAGCGTGACCACGGCATAAACGTGACACGCCAGGATCATGTGGTGGGCACATTGCCGGTGCCTTTTGGTGGCCATAGTTTGTCGAAACTGTAGCGGTTCAGGCCAATTCTAAGCATGCTCCTTCCCTATTCCAAGAAACATTGCGTCCACTGCCCGTGTTTGTCGCCTGCGAGACGGCAACCCCATTATTTAAATCACTCTTCCCTCTTGGGTCTCTCGCAATGTGTCTCGCCGTCTTCACGTCTCGAGATCGTTTCCCACTCAGGTATTTATGTCCGCGTCGGATTTGCCTCGCACCTATGCCCACCTCTCGCCGCATGACGCAACGCTTCCAGAACTTTCAGTAAATAAATAAAAACCACCCTCATTCGTCAATAACACCGCCTGAAAAGATCAACCTGGCGACGTGTAATTTATCAATAATAGTTGTTGATGTGTTGTCAATCCGCTGACGAATGGCAGCCTTATTCAGTTTAGAAAGTCGCTGGATTAATCGCACTACCACTACACCATCACTTCAAAAAATGTTACCAGGTGTCCTATGGAAACGTACAAATGCCAAAACCAAAAAACCCACACTTTTCAAAAAGCCATAAAACATCGCAAGCATGACTCCCATATAACCATAAACGCACCCCAACTCATAACCCGGGTCAATATGTAAGCCTGCAGACTACTTTTGCCGATGGGAGAAACCTCGCCCGTCCCTGCCAAACACCACAACCACGACCACTCACATCTAGCGCAAGCGCCGTCTTGTCGTAGGCATTGGGCACTCGCTTCTGGATCACAGTGGCGAGCACGGGCCCGTTCTGCAGGTTGGGAAGCTGCTGACCGATGGCCAAGGGGTGTGCGTACGGCCCCTGGTCACCGCCCTGGCCCGAGCCGTAGCTGTTGCGATTGCCCGGTGCCATGGACGAGGCCGCGTAAGAAAGTGGCCGCGATGCTTTCTCCACGTAGGGCACGGGCACCATCCCCGTGCGGCCCTCCTTGTTGCGTGCGCTCCACCACTGCTCCTCGGGTTTGGCGACGATGGTGAGAATCTCGCCGCGCTTGAAGGGCAGGTCCTCCTCGTCGTTGCCGGGGAAGTCAAAGAGAGCTCGCACAAACTCCACGCTCTCGTCAACGCCACCACCGCCGCCGCTGCCACCACCACCACCACCACCCTGCTGATTCTTCTTAGAGGCGGGCGGCGAGGGCGACGAGCCCTGCAGTTGATAGTCGAGGTGGTGACGAGCCGTGGACGTGGCCGCCGTCGTGGGCAGCTGCTGTTGACCTCCTTGACCCCCCGTGGGCTTCACCGCCGCGGGCTCAATGAGCGTGGTGGTGTCCAAATAATGAATTCGGTAGAACTCGAGCAGCGCGGGCAGGTCTCGGAACTCCTGGTCGCCGATCTTGAAGCGGTCTGCGAGGTTGTTGACGATGTAGTGCGACACCTTCGAGTTCTCGCTGACCGAGAGGACGTAGTCGCCCGGGCACGTGGTGGAGTCACGCACCACGAAGGTGCCGTGCCGCTGGCCCTGCAGACGCCGCTGCGTCTCCACGCGGCTCAGAGGCCCGAAGTACCACGAGTCGCGGTCGTGCGCGTCGAAGTTGCCGGCCATGGCGACGACGACGACGATGATGGGAGGAGGGGAAAGAATGAACCCGCAAAGGAAACGACGACTAAGATGATGGAGGAGCAAGGCAAGAAGATGATGGAGGAGCAAGGCAAGAGGATGAAGGAGAGAGAGCGGCAGCAGCAGCAGCAGCGAGCGGGACAATGACGATGGCTACGGTAACAATTGTGGGCAAACAAACGAGCACAGCAGCGAACACGCCGGGCTTCTCGAACAGAGAGACAGAGACCACAACTACAACCACCACAACAACTCAGCAACTACAGCAACAACAACCACCAACACAGCAGCAGCAGCGAGCCAACCCCTACGGCAACAATTAAAACGACGGCAAAGCCGATACGACGGAAACCACCACCAACAACAGTTTAACAACAACAACCGAAGCAACAACAATTTAACAACAACAGTTTAACAACACAACTCTGAACAAACGAGTAAATAAACGAAACAAAGAAGAAAGCGAGAGGGGGGGTGGTGGTGCTGTGGGTAGGGGGGAGACAGACAACTACCAAACTAACGAGTCGTAGTAGTCAACAACAACGACAACAACAAAACAACAACAACAACGACGACAACAAAACGACGACGAGAGCGGGAACCGAGGAGGCCGACGAGGCCTGCTCCAAGTCTATGGACGCGAACCCCGCCCGGGACTATCGGCTCGCCTCCCCGTGGGCCCCGCGAGAACCGCCAACGGAGCCGAGCCAAGCGGCGAAGAAGAAGACGACGACGACAAAGACAACGAAGACGAAGAAAACGAAGAAGACGACGAGGCGACGATGTCCAAGCCGCAGGCTGCGAGCGCGACTGACGACCGATCTAAGGGGCGGGTGGCTGGGTGATGAGAGAGAGAGAGGGGGGGGGGGGAGCCTTAAAGATGTACTTATAAAGAAAGGGTTCAGAAGGCGACGGACAGAGGAGTCGAGGCGGAGTGGGTTGAGAGTTGAGAGCGAGAGGAGGAGGATGATGAGGAGACGCGGGGGGGGGCAGAGCAGCCACCAGCAGCAGCCACCCTGCGACAAAATGGCGCCGCGGTCACAAACCCGCTCGGCTCCCCCCAACCACCACCGCTGAAAGTATATGCTAATGTATGTTAATTTATGCTAATTTATGCTAAGCGAGTTAATTTATGCTAAGTTACGTTGTTTATGCGCGGCCACGCCCTTGTCCCCGGTCGCGCCGTGAACCCGCACGTACCGTTGGACCCCCCCCCCCCCGCGTATAATTAGCATAAACTTAACATAATTTATTCTAGATTTGAAGCTTTCGTGACTGCGAGGATTCATACTTTTCGGTTTTTTCGGTGAAGTCATAATAAAATAAAATAATAACAAATGAAAATTTAATTAATTTCATTTATGATTATTTTATTATTATTATTATTGTTTTTTTTACCTCCGTGACCTAAGAGTATTAACATAATTTATATTCTTGGTTCTGTCGGTAAAGTCACGTAGAAGGGAAATAATAAAATAATACAAATATAAAACAATAAAAATTCTCACGACGTTTCTCTTATTTTATATTTGCATTATTTTATTATTTCCCTTCTACGTGACTTTACCGAAAGAACCAAGAATATGAATCCCTGCGGTCACGAAAGCTTTAAATCAAAACTTAACATAATTTATTACCGTGTTCTCTTGCTTGTGAGATACATCGTAATTGAAGATAAGAGTATTATTCACTCGGGTTAAAGCAAAATGATTGGAGAGGGTGCGTCTTTTAATCTATTACGTATATTTGTGTGTTTGCGAGTGATACGTTTTTCATGTTTGTCATTGACACCGGGCGTAAGTTTGGGTGCGTCTTACTTTCCGGAGCTCCACGTGGTCTGAGACTTACGGTATTCAGTATTTTAGATTTGAAGGTAAAAATAAAAATAAATAATAAAAATAATAATAGAAATCAAATAATATTAATATAAAATAAGATTAATATACAATAATATTAATTCATAATAATAAAATGTTTAATAAAAAAAATATTAATGCCCCATCACAAATAACCCCACTACTGTACAGTTATTTTGCTGTGCCTTTTTACACCTGATGAAGGAAGCTTGTGTTGCCTCCGAAACGTCGTGATTTATTATTTTATTTCTATTTTTATTTCTATTATTTTTTATTACTTATTTTTATTTTTACCTACGTGACTTTACCGACAAAAAACCTAAGAGTATTCAGTATTTTGTTTGAAGGATAACGATGCTGAAGACGGTGGCAAACACGCGTTGGCGTTCAAAGGCAATAATAACACTAATTTCAGGGTGCTGATTCCAAATCTGATCTCAGATTTGCTCTATCACATCTCATTTTTATGCTATCGGCATACTCCATTTTCATTGATTTTACCCGAAATTAACTCTGTCACTTATGATTGCAAGTTGTGGCGAGTCAGTGACTGCTTTAGTGTTAAAATATGGTGCTGTATTTTTAAGATAGTGTGTTTATAATATCATTTTATGTAGATATCCACATTTATTTAATATTTTTCTTCTGCAGTTTTTATTGAAAATGCAATATTTGATATCTCAAAAACCTGATGTGATAGACAAAAACTGATGCCAGATTTGGAATCAGCACCCCAAAATTACATTTAACCCGTTGGAATACCTTATGCCAGAAAAAGTGTGTTGACCAGTGTAATAATTATTATGATTCCACGTACAATATTTACGTGTGGATAAGATTTTAAAATAAATGTTTAGTTTTATTCGTGTGTATTTTTTTAAAAAGTGATTTGTTTTCTAGATTTTAAGTTTTCGTGACTGCAATTTAATTTAGTTGTTTTTATTTTTATTTTGTTTTCACCTACGTGACTTTACTCTTATTACAGACCAATTTAGACCTTATTGGTCACCCCGTGCCCTTATACATCTCAATGTTCATCCTACAAAGTCCCATCACAAGGGAGAAACACAAAGAAATAGACAAAAACAAATGTTTTGCCCGTCTTGAAACGGCTGTACGCCACATGGACCTGAAAACTGAATTTCCCTGTACAAGAATACGGGTTAAACCGTATGGGTTCACAGGTATGATCTTGTGATGTGGATGGGAACCCTGGTTGCTCTTTAACTTACGAGCAGCCCGGTGCTATGGTCGGGGTGCTGTGACACTCAGCTGACCACGGCGTCACAGCACCGCTGTATTGTAAATGGTTAGAGGGGATAAGCAGCACCGTGGCGATTCGTGGGATTTGGTGGAATGTTCTAACGTCAATTGTTAAAGAAAAAAACTAAACGTCATTGTTAAAGACCCAATTCTGCTTCTAAAAAATAGACAACTTATTTTCTATTGGGATTTTTTTCAATTGAATTGAAAATTCACGCAAGCCTCGATATTAGCCATATAAAGTATTTAGTTTCAACGCAGGTACATTAAAACGTATTGCAATTATTTTACAGTATATATGAGCAAATTTAACATTAACTTTAAATTGTATTGTTACATGTACCGTAGTTCAGCGTTTAGAAATAGATTAACGCGACCTATCGAACACAACTGACAATAAATAACACGAGTTGATTACGTCACCTTCAGTGTGATAGCACCAAACTTTACATTAGTGATACAAATACCGGCATCAAACAAAACCAGTCTATGAGGAAATTACTCTGCAGTATATGTAAACATGAAAGTAACTTTACGCTACTTCTTTTGTGTACTGTTACCATAAACATACAAGACAGGACTTGCCCATATGACCACACAGCAGAATGCAAATAAGAGGCCGTCCATAAATGACGTCACGCGATTTTGGGCGATTTTTGACCCCCCCCCTTCTTCGTCACACGGCGTCGCAAAAAGTCAGACCCCCCCCACTCAAATATGACGTCACAAAGCTCTGCCCCCCCCCCCCCCCCAAAATAAATAAAACATGCTTTAAATCGCTTCAAACTATTGTCATTGTAGTGTGTATTTAATGTGGCGCTGCACTCTGATGTTGTAGGAGAAAACGTTTATTAAAGTCTATTTAATTAAGTAGAACGTGTTGTCTATATTTATTTTAAGTTGCGCATTTTGATGTGACGTCACATTTCTCAAACCCCCCCCCCTCGTCACACATCGTCACAAATGTCTGACCCCCCCTCCCCCAGGTGCGTGACGTCATTTATGGACGGTCCATAAGCTGGCAATATAGTTAACAAATGTTACTTTTAAACGTGCCTAAAGAAAGTGTTCCATCATTCTATGAAACCTGCCATCATGTATTAGAAACCTGATAGATAAAAACAGAAAACTGGAGCTGAAAAGTGTGCAAACAAGCATGGTATTGTACCGAGATAGAGGAACACGCGGTTTAGAGACCATACGCACGTTAAGGACATAATTTCGACTCTCAAGAAAAGTGCAAGACACATCTGCTCCGACTTGCCTTCCCATAAAATAAAAAAATGTCATAAGGGAAAAAGGATGAAATGAAGGAAAAAAAGTTTCTTGTTATTTATTTCATTTCCAATATCACCTTTCTTATGCTACTCTCTGTGCACGGTGACACTATTTTCCGTGCGGTTGCAATTTATTGTGCTCAGTCGGTGTTCGAGGCTTCTTGGGTCGTGCCGGGTTTCTGTTTCCGTTCCTGTTGCTCCGTGCCTCTGTATTGTTCGCGTTCTGATGAAATGCGCACTGATGCGTACACAATTTTTATTATTATTGAGGGTGAAATTTCCAAGTAAAATAAAGATTCATAGGTTGACAGCCAAATGAATGCATCGCAGGACCATGAAGGATGGCAGTGGTGTGGGGCACACTTTATCCAGCATTAGATGGATGATTATGGTGATAATGGCAAGCCATATAAATGAACTAAATAGTTTCACAAGGGGAGTTTTAAATCTCATTTTGACTTGTCTATTGAAGCGAACATTTCTTGTTGGGCATTTACCTACTTGTATTTCCTGTAATGCTTTTGAAATGATTACTGAATGCCATGCTGTATTTTCCCATGTACGTGTGCTTCGTGAAGTGCATCCGAATGTAATTTGCATAACCATAGGGCAAAACCTGTATAAACTACGCAATGGGGATGTACATGTATTTGAAGCATTATTACTTCACAAAGTGGATCACACATGGAATCCCAATGATAACACCACCAACAGCAATGAGCAATTCATATTTATTTGATACGTACTTACATTCACAGGATTGTAATTAATGCTATTATTCTTTACACTTTTCATTAATTACAAGCCACGTTTCTCAAGATTGCTATGTTTGTTTCGTTTTTTTTTGTCCTTCCCCTGCACCTCTGACGAGCACGGCTACGTACTGTCCGAACGAAGTTCAACAACATACACATGTTGAGTGGTTGTTAGAAATATATATCATTACGCACACAAAGAGGAAAAGCAACCGGGTTAGTTAGCTGTCTTATTTAGCAACACAAACTCCTTTCAGGAGCCTAGCGCCTTCTTACAAACGACAACTGGGCACGCAGTGTACATTTTTAACAGCACATCCTGGTGCTGTATACACATTTTAATTCACTTCCTGTTGAATTTATGAAGCATGTAAGACAAAATTTGCATTGTGTAGCCTCGATGCAATAGCAGTACTGTATACATAAACCTACATGAGTCGAAACAACATTCCTTACAAACACCCCCCATGATGTAAACTTCCTTTTCTGCTCATCATCAGGTGTGTGCAATGTGCAAATGCTTAATGTCACTTGTAAACAGCGCTACTGTTATTGCAGGGAAGTGGGTGACCACGAGTACAACGTTGCTTTTCCAACCGTTACCAGGGGTGTAAAATGGGCCAGAATGAGCTTGAACGCCATGGTGGGAGTGAATATTCTAACCCTACTGTCGTTCAGGAAAGAACCAGGGGGTCAAGTGCGGTGATCGGGTAGTCTACATATCCTATATAATTTCTATATAAAATTCGCAAATGTCCGTCCGGCACGATCCGGATCTTCGAAAAGATTCGTTGACGGAAAACTACATGCAAAGGTCTGCGAATATACTTTGTTATAAACTCAATGTGCTGAAACAAGCGAACTAAAAGTTAATGTATTCATGAATGCTGGTGTCCGCTGCCCTCCGCTCCCTTGCGTTCAGGCTCAGTTTGTAGATCCAGATCTTGGGGGAGGCTATAGTCCTGATGGGGGGGCGGGGGGTCCTGGTCTAGCGTGGTAAGGGCATTTATGAGTTCCCCCAATTATTTCTTCCCATTTCCGGCGATGACCATTACTTATCCGCCTTGACCAATTAAACCACCCAGACCCAGCGTATTGTATGTGCACGGTGCAACTGTCATTCTGTATTCTATAGATGTTCACATATCTGACCTTTTCACATGCCCGCCAATGTCTCAGTCACCAGTGAGCTGCATATCAGACGTTGTACTGTATTGGCGTGTACTTTCCCCTTGCGAACTGGGTGGGCAATAGAGAAATTCCTTTTTTTACATTTATGTCTTTTACAACAAATGCATAGCTAGTTTATTCCAAAATACAGAACAATCTGGAGCATTGGGCCTTGCAAAGAGTCCAATTAGTCATTAAGTGCTTTATATAGTATTCATCCCCGACGATGCTGATAGAATAGCTTTAACGCTTCTTTATTTAGCAGTCCTGGTCGTGCAGCCTTACAAAATGATCAACAGATTACTAAATGTACCGGACTCACCACATGATTCTGAATCAACATGCTGATTTTCTCACGCAGGTCAACTTTGGAATTCCCTCCCATTATCTCTCCTCCAAAGTTTTTCTAATCTTTCTCAAGTCAATTAACTCTTATCCACTACACCTTTAACAGTGCTGTTTGCGGCTGGCAGCTGAGCGTTTTGAGCATTTGGACCTGTGATCAGCAGTGCATAGCTGAATTAAACTTTCGAATGAAAATTTTAACGGTATTTTATAAAGGCTACATACTGCGAAGTAAACGAGTACTATCTCGGACGTGACATGCATACGAGCATAACAGGCTGTCGTGTACGATCAAAAAAGATTACTTCCATTGTGCCCATTGCAGTGTCAATATTTACAGCCATGGCTCTATCTCATGTTCAGCGTCCTGTATCACAGCCGGGGTGGGCAATATGAGAAACCGAAGAGTGATCGGCATGAAAACGTGAATAGACTCCTGTGTCTTCTTGGTTCTTTCGGTAAAGTCACGTAGAAGGGAAGTAATAAAATAATATTATTTTATTACTTCCCTTCTACGTGACTTTACCGAAAGAACCAAGAAGATGAATCCCTGCAGTCACGAAAGCTTTAAATCGAAAAGACTCCTGTGTCCTTGACATCCTGGGCAACTTGACCGAAGGGATGGCTCAGCGGGACAAGGTTCTGCCCCTGACCAACATAAGTCATACGTCAATATTTCTCAACAAGAACAGCGGTGGTGGAATAAAACATTGATTAGTCTGAAAGAACATCAAATATATGTAGTGCAGATATTATAC
Organism: Lethenteron reissneri; assembly: GCF_015708825.2. Classification (NCBI taxonomy): domain Eukaryota; kingdom Metazoa; phylum Chordata; class Hyperoartia; order Petromyzontiformes; family Petromyzontidae; genus Lethenteron; species Lethenteron reissneri. The sequence continues at coordinate 9,505,154 of NC_083805.1, forward strand.
TCCAAAGTGTAGCATTCACATTGAAATAGCCTGCTTAGTTTAGAGCAGGATTATAGATACTAGCCATGTAAGGATTTGCCCTCCTTACGATTCAATGAATTATTACTATTCACATCGCAATATATATTTGTCACATTGTGGTAGAGTTAAGGCAATTTGATTCTTGAAGTAATTGATTACTCAACTTATTGTCAGCCCGATTACTCAACTAATAATACGATACAAAAATAGTTGAAAAAGGCTTGCCCCTGTTCTCACGCGTTCTGCTATACAAGATATAATGGGTGGGGTTTGGTGACATTATGGGCATCGTCACGCTGGGTATGGCTTGTAGGGGGTTTCCAGCCTTCGCAGGCAGGATATTAGGGCGGCTGCCATTTTAAAGGGCTCAAGTGGCCAACAATGAAAAAAGTAGTCGGTTAAAGTAGTGGATTATTTGTCCCAGCTGTAGATTGTGGTGCGTGTCGTGCCTATTCTGGCGGCAGTCACACGAACAAACTACAGTACAGAAAACATGTACGGATCAAAAGGGTAAATTTTTACACCACAATTATAAGGATCTATCTGAATGGATGAATTAATGCTTAATTATGGTCCCCATTTAGTAAAGTTTATTTCGCAAAAATAGTCTGTGGCAAACACCTGACATGGAAGAGAAACGGCTGTATTGGAGTCTATACTTGTGCGAGAGTCCATGATCAAATCACCCAGAATGCACACTATCTCGTCAGATCTCGGAAGTTAAGCAGGTGGGAACCTGGACAGTTCTTGAATTGGCAACCACCTTGCATGAACATGTTTTTATAGTCTGCTGTGGGGAAAAAAGTTGTGGGAATTGGAGGGCAGTAAATGATAATCCATTGTGGTACTGTACTTCTATACTCCCACACGTGTTTCCCCACTTCACCAACCCACAATGAACACCATAGTGAAGTTTAGTCAAATAAACCCCACGATCTGAATGGCGTGAGGAGGCCCTCACCTATCACTCGACTGATAAACACGCGGTCCACAGCACAGGTGCTATATACAACAGACCTGGGGTCAATTGTAATTACTGTCATTATAGCAGCATTCGTAGCTGAAATTACAATAACATTGTGATTGTCATTTGTTATAACATTATTGTAATTGACCCCAGGTCTGGTACAGATCCACAACTGTGCTTGTCATCAAGTCTGTGCAAGTCCACTCATAATCTGCTGAGAAGACGCTACACGATTGTCCAGCAATAACAGCAAAACAACAGTGTCAAGATATATAGCAAATTAGAACTATAATATTTTAGTTTGTTTTATGTAAATCACCAAAAACTATTGTTTCTACTCGGCATGTACCACCAATTATGGCATGGTAGCCACCGTGAAAATGTAAAATATTTGAATTACCTTGGGCAACAAATGAGTCAGAGGTGTGAGTTACTGCCGAGCACGATTTGTTGCTTGAGCTCGGCTGCAGCTATCGGGTGTAATTCACTGGTCCAACACAAACTGCAATGAAATGCACAAACACCAAGTTACAGTATTTTAATTCATTTATTTCGATTACAGAAAAACACTTTTGTAGATGTGGCTGGGCACTTGGTTCTTAACACTGCAAACTTGCATCGGACAAACTATAAACGGAATTATTTAACGTGCTACAGTTCGTCCATTATCACAGAGCAATAACAACGGTCCCAGGTGTTGGTCCATCATCACTCAAGGTGTGAAATGACCCGTATAGTGAGCCCCCGATTGGATGTATTCGAATCTACTGCCAAACGCTGGAACAATCGGTGTACTCAGTCTGGGTGCACTGGAACGACAGCGAGTGAGGTGGGAAACGAATATGCTGTGCAGGCCTTTCATGGTTGTGTTGTATAGCTCCACATGCTGGGAGCTTTTTGAGGAACTGAAGTTCAAGAAGCTCTCAGCACGTGCAGAGAAATGTCGAACATCATTCCGAACAACATGCAGTGCAACTCGGAAACACGTCGGAAAGGGAAATGAAATATCTTCTTGGTTCTTTCGGTAAAGGCATGTAGAAGGGAAATAATAAAATAAATAAAAACATAATAAAAAACAAAATATGATGTGAAATTTTTATTATTTTATTATTTCCCTTCTACGTGACTTTACCGAAAGAACCAAGAAGATGAATCCCTGCAGTCACGAAAGCTTTAAATCGAAATGGAAATGAAAGTTACATTTGGTGGCTGCTCATGTAAAATAGGTTCATGATACACACCACCAGTGGTGAGTCGTGACTGTCTGGTGAGTGGCGAGTGTGGTGTGCAGCGAGTGCCTGGTGAGGATGTGGTGCATGGTGGGTAGTGAGTGTCTGGTGAATGTTGGAGGTCTTGTAAGTGTATGGTGCATGAGTGGTGAGTGGCATCAGGTGAGTGTCACATCCTCTTGCCCTCTTTAAAGTTTAACAGAGTACACTTCCAACGATGAAGCAGAAGGCAAATAATACAACTGGGCTTGTCTTTACGTCGTCATCGGCCTCATTACGAAAGACTGAGGCAGTTAGTGCCATGATGTAATCTAGTACAACATTAACATAAAACATCAGTTAACAAGTACATTGTGAAGGACGGCTGTTTGCAAATTTACCTAAAAAGCAGTGTGAATTCCTGCGTTAAGTCATAAGCAAATTACTGTGTGCACTTTTTTTTACAGATGTTATATTGTTATGGGTTTTCTGAAAGGAAACAACACCTTAATCACGTAGGTGTCATAAATTCTCACAAAAGGTGGTATTTTAAATGGCATTTTACATGACGCAAATGTCATGTGTTAAAGCAAAATCTGTTCCAACTTGAGAGAAAATAGCGCTCCCTGGTGTATGAACACAATTAAGATTTTCCAACAAAAAACCGAGTTAATTATAAGTATTACATGAGGTAAACTGTTATTTAGGGAAGACTTTTCTTCACCAGACAGAACTACATGCACACTTGGCGTGCTCATCTGCTCACACTTTCAATTCTCAGAGCTGGACAATTAAGTAAAAAAAAACCTGAATTTAATATTTGTTTCTATCTGGCCATTTGTCACTTGGAAAATATCATGAACCCACGGTACTACATCATCAACTACACTTGAGAATACAGTTTAATCGCACAAAAATCTTTGATGCTGCATTGGTATTGGTTCTTCAGCACTAACAAAATGCAACACATTTATCATTCGCGCTGCCCTAAAGAGGGAAAATTATATAAAACACATAATTTTGAGAAATGGCCCTTCATAACTTTTAAGAAGGGCCAATGCCACAAACACTGTCGCTGTTACATTACTAGTTAAGTGTTTAAGGCAGCGTTTTTGATTAATGTGGTGAGTTTCACTTTCATCACGGATTTAAACCAACGATCTCAGCAGCGACGGCTTAGCCCTCTGACCTCAGAGCCACCTTCTCGGCCTGATCAATATCAACGGGGTCCCCTCAGAGGTCGCAACCGGGTACCCGATACCCGTACCCTACCCGATACCCGGCTACCCGTACCCAGCCGGGTACGGGTACCCGTTTGCAACCCTGGTGCGGCCGGGTACGGGTACGGGTAGGCCGTGAGTCACTGGTGAGTAACAGTTTGTCACTCATTTCCCAACGTCTTGTCTCTTAGCACAATTCAAGTTCCTAGAATCAACCCACCCGCGCCTGCAACGTGGCTTCATCCCAGAGGTCGCAATCGGGTACCCGTACCCTACTTGATACCCGGCCGGGTACGGGTAGCCGGGTATCGGGTAGGGTACGGGTACCCGATTGCGACCCTGGTGCGGCCGGGTACGGGTATGGGTAAGGAATCAAAACCCGTTTGCGACCTCTGGGTCCCCCCTACAGTGCTTGGTTAGGCTTCTGATTGTTGACCTTAGTCAGAAGAGCGGCGAAGGCTCCGACCAGTGCCAAGCCCAGCAAGGCGATGCTCAGAATGGTGCCCCGGCCTCCTCTGCCGCCCTTGCTCATCTTCTTGCCTATTGCCCACTGGCACCAGGAGAGCTTCTTGTCGCTGTACGGCGGGTAACGAATGGTGTTGGCGCTCTCCATTGACTGGCCCCTCAGGCCAACGGCGCGCATGTGCGAGAAGCTGTTGAAACTGTGCCTGCCGTGGTAGGAGCCCATTCCGCTGTTGCCTGCGTGGTCAAACACAATTCGACTTTATTATTGCGCAGGTGTATGCAAAAAAGAGAGTTATATGTAAGATACTACGTAGATATTCGTGGTTGTGCTGTAGAGTAGGCACACGGCGGTTAGGTTTTTAAACCCCAACCCTAAACCTAACGTCAATAATATCGTCGAATATTATACATGTAATGCCCGCATCCATTCAATACTTACACCGCCACAATATATGCATCAGTAATTTATTATTTTCAATTCATGTATGTTGTACATGCTGGACGAAGACATCCCCCCCACACTGTGTCAGTGGTAGGGGTTGTTCGACCATACATCTCCAAACTGGTCAACGAGGGTTGGTAAAGGAGGCACTCAGGATTCATATATCATTCGACACTTAATGTTAGCCATGGGTGTGGATCACTGCACCGTTGATCCACCATTATTGACAATAATAGTTACATATAATAACTGTGATACTATCCATATGATGAAAAACAACTGCTGCTGCTCATGGGAGCAGGGAACTCACCCACGCCACCGAAGGGCATGCCCTCGACTGCGTAGTTGAACAGGGTGTCATTGGATGTGAAACCTCCACTGCTGGTCTCATCCACCAGACGTTTCACCACCTGCCAAAAAAAGGCATTACTTATCAGTAACAGCACTCTGTCAATTAACTGGTGGAAGAAGGTCTCTTCCGTGCTTTATCGGTCATTGGGTTTGTTTAACCATACTTCTTCATGATGGTAAAACTTCTTCATGATGGTCAGTGCAGGTTGGTGAAGGAAAGTCTAGGAACAGTTTTGATACCGCATGCCATTGATGTTAGCAGTGCCTAGAACTGAAACTCAAGTCGTTGGGTTCATAGTGTTAGTGAGCTACAGCTGTGACATTACTGCCCCTTTTATTTTAAGTTTATCTTACAAGCATTTATATTTTAAACTTGGCAACATTTTCAAGCTATGCCAGGCAAAATGGCATTCCTATTTACAAATCAAAACGACACCATGTCCCATCAATGAGGAGCACAACCACACTTTGGAAGTTGGGGGGAGTTCTACTAGTGCGTGGTGTCTGGTGGTTATTGTTTAGGCTACAAATAGGATCCGCAAAATTTGCTCCACACTTTGCCACAGATAATAAGAATCTTACTTTACGATAATAATTTTTTTTATCTTAGCCACTTCTGGTGACCGACTCAGTGATGAGCATACTGTCCACGAGGTAATTTGAATTTCAAAGTTCCACCATATGCAGAAAAAAGTATTTACGTCGCCTTGTTCGAGCAAGAAAAAAGCATCCTCAAAATACCGTGAATTTTATCCAAAATGTTGCGAGCCGTCTCATTGCCATATCTAACCATTCTGCGGGTGTCCAGACACCCAAAGTGGCTGTGCCTCTGCCATCAACTCCATTACATCTAGGGTGTGCATAACTTGGGCCGTGGGGGTGGGGGACGCGGGTTGGGGTGGGAGGGCCGGCACCTTCTTGTCGAGTGCGAACACGTAGATCGCTAGCGGCTTCTCGCGATTGTTGATGAAGGTGATGGCATCATCGACGCCATTCACGGTCATGATGGGCAGGATGGGGCCGAAGATTTCCTCCTGCATCGCCGCCGAGGACGCATCCACACCCGTGAGCACTGTTGGGGCTGAAAGCCGGCACCACCGCCGCAGCAGCAGGAGGAAGAGGAGGACTTAGCAAAAGCGATAAGAAAACAATTGTTTGAACTAACCTGAATTGTTCAGTTATGATAAATGTGTACGCACTCCATTTATTGCGAGTCAAAAAGCACAATGGATTTTTTGTTGGCACAGTGTAGTGGCGTAGGTATTGAGCATGCAGGTGGTACAATTACACCGGGGAGGGGCCCCCAGATTCTGGGCTATACAGAGGGGTGGGGGGGGGGGATATCCAAAAATGACTCCTATCCCTAAAATTATCCACACATGGGAATAGGATGAATTTGCTGCGTGATGTCTCTTGTCAACAAAAGAATGTAGTTAAGATCAACCGAGCACCCGCGCTGACCACTCGCAAATAACTAATCTTTATCATGGCTAAACATCATGGGAACCTCATTTGCCAGTAAAAATATGATAATTGGTTTTTTACCCTTCTATCTGGCAACAAAACTGACACCTTTTTACAAGGAGTCATGTTTGCACAGACCGCAATACCTGCAGTCATAATACAAACAAAAGACATAACTCGGATAATGTGCACATTAATGTGCACATTATCCGAATGTGCACATTATCCGAGTTATGTCTTTTGTTTGTATTATGACTGCAGGTATTGCGGTCTGTGCAAACATGACTCCTTGTAAAAAGGTGTCAGTTTTGTTGCCAGATAGAAGGGTAAAAAACCAATTATCATGGCTAAACATATTATGAATTTACTCCTTATTCATGAAAAATAATGTTAATCATAGGAAATATCCATTCTTCAGTAATAGATTTCATGGATCAGTTCCAAGCTGCAGATTATACGAGTTGTGGATAATGAGTGGTTACAATATGATTAAATTAAGTAAAAGCAGTGGATGGAACATGGCTGCTGCTGACGATGATTAAATCAACACAGAGTGGAACGATTTACAAATATACTGGCCAACCATTCTTATTGGGGCAAACTTGGGCAGAGTGCTGTGGGCCATATGTTCAAAAGATTGTGTCAACTTGCATTCCAGTCAAGCTGTAATCAGCTTGTCTGGCTGCATTTCTGCACATGTCATCGATTAAGCAGCCTCTCTGTATTCGGAAAGAATTGAGCAACGAAGACTGGTAAAGTATAGTCATGTCAGAAGAATACCGACAGGAATACAGCAAAAGCAATGGCAATGCTTGTGAAAAACAAAAGAGGACTGAGAAAAAATTTACCCGTAAAAACAAAGTTTTTCACTATAAATCCTTTATATGCGTGGCAAATAAATTACAGTACGTGTTCAATGGGCCACAACCCAGCCCACATTGGTCTTTGAAACGGGCGGCTAGAGTCCTCTCGTCCTCTGGCTTGAGATGGCTGCCAACTATGGGTCAGATGATTGCCTGCCACCATTAAGCAATTGGTAATTAAATATAAAAAAAAAATTCCTAAAATGTTGAAAATTTTTGAAAAAAATTTTCCACGAAAATAAATTGTCACGCACAACGAGTCTGTGTGCAAAATGTCAGCTCGATTGGATCACGGGAAGTGGGTTAAAAAACGACCGAAAGATTTGCACGGTCGTTAGCGCGCAAGCAAGCAAGTGAACTTAATATAAAGGATTTAAAAAGATGGATTGATGGAGTGAAAGAAGCACTAGAACAGAGAGTAATGAGATGGAAACAAATGGTATGATGATGATGGCGGCCAACAACAGTGGAGGACTACCGTCGGAGGTTCATGAAACTAGCAGCCTTCATTTCAAGGGGACTGGAGGAGTAGAGAGAAAGTATATTTCTAATGCCGTGTTTACTCCTACCGATGTACAATTCGGCCTCGTCAGTCTCTCCTCCGATAGCGACCTTTGCTCCGGCCATAAGGCCCTTCACTCGGTCAAAGTGCCTCTTGTTCACGATACGTCCATAGTCCAGTGACTTTTTGGGGTCCTCTCCGTAGTATTCCTACGCAGGTTCCACAGAAAATGAATCAGCTTATACATTGTATGTTTGTCAATTTTTACAGTAATTATCAAATTTTATGTAAAAGGGTGTGCACATATTAAAAATGTGTCTAAGTTTTTTTTATGCAACTTACGGACAAATACCAAACTGCTCATGAATGCTATGAGACATCTCCTTTACCAGTGGCAAAATATAGTAACAGGTTTTTACCCTTTCAACTGGTACAAAAACTGACACCTTTATACAAGGCATCATGTTTGCAATAACCACAACACAAGTAGTCAAAATGCATATTTTTGTTTGCATTTTGACTGCTTGTGTTGTGGTTATTGCAAACATGATGCCTTGTATAAAGGTGTCAGTTTTTGTACCAATTGAAAGGGTAAAAACCTGTTACTGCTGATGAATGGTTAATTTGCAGATTCACTGCATTTGCACAGACTACACTATGTTACACAATTTTTGTTCCTGGGTAGTAAGTGTTATTTCGTAATTGCTTATGCCTAAAGAGAATAGAAAACGGCTATTATTCCCCACAAACTTTGCTTTTGTGACCAGGACGATGATATTTTTTTATTTACCTATTTCCAATGATAATACGGGCAAATTTTTGTATTTACGTTCACATAAAGTCAGAAAAAAACAACATATGAATAAAAAATGACTACAAAAGATTTAGAAGTGAGTAGTTTTTCGAGATTTACGATTATACTGTAAATCACTTTCACGAATCAGCCCCCAATGTAGTCTCCCATCATGTTCTCGTTATACTGAGAGCATGATGGTGGAAGCGCTCGCCTTGCTCCTTCGAGTACGCTCCCATGTTCTCCTTGACTTTATCAAGATGAGCATCAAGGATATGGACTTTGAGGGACATCCCACAGCCTATTGTGCCGTAGTTCTTCACCAAAGTCTCAACCAGCTCCACATAGTTTTCGACCTTGTGATTGCCCAGGAAGCCATGAACCATTGCGACAAAGCTGTCCCAAGCCGCTTTCTCCATACTAGTGAGCTTATTGGGGAATTTATTGCACTCCAGGTTCTTCGTCATCTGTGGTCCGACGAAGATACCAGCTTTGACCTTTGCCTCAGACAGCTTAGGGAAAAAGTCTTGAAGGTACTTGAAGGCTGCCGACTCCTTATCTACAGCTCTGACACATTGTTTCAAAAGGCCTAATTTGATGTGCAGTGGTGGCATCAGCACCTTCCGGGGGTCCACCAGTGGCTCCCACTTAACGTTGTTCCTCCCCACAGAGAACTTACTCCGCTGTGGCCAGTCCCGCCTGTAGTAGTGCGCCTTGGTGTCCCTGCTATCCCTCAGGCAAAGATAGCAGGGAAACTTGGTAAAACCGCCTTGGAGACCCATCAGGAATGCCACCATTTTGAAGTCTCCGATGACCTCCCAGCCGTACTCATCATACTTCAAGGCATCCAGCAAGGTCTTGATGCTCTTGTAATCCTATTTGAGCTGCACTGAGTGAGCCAGGGAAAGAGACGGGTACTTGTTACCATTATGGGGCAGCATGGCTTTGAGGCTCCTGGATGAACTGTCAATGAAGAGACGCCACTCATTCTGGTGACAGGTGATTCCAATTGCCTTGAACAGACTGGTCACATTGTGGCAGAAGCAGAGCCCATCTTGACGAGTGAAGAAGCTGCAAAAAGGTTGGTGACGCTTCCTCTGATCTGTGACTTGCACACTTGTATCCAACAAGTTCCACTGCTTGAGCCTAGACGTCAAAAGCTTGGCATTGGACTAGGTGAGACCAAGATATCTGATCAAGTCGTTGAGGTCTTTTTGGTTGGGGTAGTATGGGTTTCTCTCCTCAGCTCCACCTCTGAAATTGGCATCTGGATCTCCAATGTCTTCCTCGCTCTGTGACTTGCTGCTCTGTTTTAAAGACGGCTGCTCTCTCTCCGGAGGAGTGGGTACGGGGAGCACATGGCAGTGTAGCACCAGGGTGATGGATGAACGAAGCTCCGGATACGTGATAGCAGGTGCATTCTTGGCAGTCCGACGTTTGGAAGGGTCCACCATGCAGAAGTAGCAATTGCTTGAGTGGTCAGTGGGTTCCCGCCAAATTTTTGGGATAGGCCTTCTTTTCCCCCCTGTACCATCCTACAAAAATAAATTAATTTTACCCATGACTAATGTGTAAGAGATTCTTGCAACATTTTTCATGATATATTTTTTCAATAACATTGAAAATTGTAAAACATTTTAAAATTTAAAACCTTTACGATTTTAAGAATGTTAACAAATTTTATAACATAATATTCCGAGCTACAATTTTGTCCATCTTACCTTCCAGAGTTTTTTTTGCATTGCTCGCAGGTGAAATGAGGTGCCCAGGGTTTTTCTTGATCCCCAACAGGCATGCCGAAATATGCCTTGTAGGCCTCACACATCTTAGCAGATGCTTCCACAGAGTACTTTTTCGCTCTTGACTTGATAAATTGGCCGCAGACATAGCAAAATGCATCTGTCAGATGCTTGCAGCCTCTTAATGCCATCTAAACTGAACTTGTGGGCTTAAGGCCCCTTATTTATACTACTATTTACATTACTGGAAAGTTCTAGAATGCTCAAGTTTACTCAGGACTGAATCTATCTGGAATGTTCTGGAAAATAGGTAAATTTCTAAATATCACAGTCCTGGTCAAAAAAGTTAAGTTTGTGGGGAATAATAGCCATTTTCTGTACTTTTGAAGCATAAGCAATTAGGAAATAACACTTAGTACCCAGGAGCAAAAAAAAATGTTACACAGTGCTATCACCACACCACATAAATTCTTCTACCTTAAAAATAGATTAGCTTGTTGAAAAATATCGTTTTATCTATCACACTTGTTGAACAGCTATACAACATACAAATAGTATACAATTTCAGCCCCTTTATCAATGCACTGCTGGATGAAGGCATCCCCATGTCAGTCATGGGGGTTGCTTGACCATACTTCTCGACACTCGCCAGTGCAGGTTGGTGAAGAGAGTGCCCAGGACCGGTTCAGATATCACTCCCCACCGATTTTAGCCATGGCCAGGAAACAAACTCAGATCTCAGTGATCTCATCACTTGCCTTGAGAGTGACACGAATGGCTTCCACAAGGGGTTCCTGCACCGACGGTTCACACAGCACGTAATCGGGCGCAATGCACGTCTGTCCAGAATTGATGAATCGGCCCCATGTGATGCGGCTGAATGGAAGAGATAAAATAAACTTAACAAACAAGATTTGTTTTAAGGTTACACAAGCGACATTACATTGTGAACTAATGTGTAATATATGCCGACCAGCCAATACGAATATAATTGTTTTAATCACAAGACTAAATCCACATTATCGAGAACCAATCACAAAATCAACTCAAAACACCAACTTTCGACGCGCAAACAGAACGGTCCCACACGTTGACCGACTTGACGCCCTATCAACAACGGCCACAAAACCGCCATTGGCTTGGTGGGAGGGCCCACCGTCGCCGCACGCCTACCGTGCGGCCAGTTGGAGGTTGGAGTCGCGGTGCACGAAGCAGGGGCTCTTGCCGCCGAGCTCCAGCAGGACAGGGGTGAGGTGCGGGACGGCTGCCGCCATCACGATGCGCGCCACCGCCGGGCCGCCCGTGTAGAAGATGTGGTCGAAGCGCTGCTTCAGGAGCTCCGTCGTCTCGGCGGGCCCGCCCAACACCACCTGGTACATGTCCTGTAACCGGCGAGCCAACGAGAGGGAGTGGACAATCCGGACGCGGTTGACCGTGTACACGAACGCAGTCGGTTCTGCAGAAGTGCATAAGGTGGATGTCTTTTGTCCCATCCATTCAGCCCCTTTACAGACGCCGCTGGGTCCACAAACTTCCAGCCACAGTCTTCCACTATTATGTAACCATCAGTTGTTATTCCCCTGCCATTCCTCTGCATTCTCGTGCCCTTTCCACTCCAGCAGACAATATTCTTCTCGTTTGTCCTCTGCCACCCGTTTTCTTCCACCACTCTTTGCCTTCTATGTTTCATGTTTGTTACTATGTTATAAGATCTATGTTTCTAGGTCAAGTTTTTTTCTGCGTGGCTGTACACATCTCTTGCATCTATCCATGTGGGGAAGGCAGAGGTATGACAGAGTAAATGCCCATGACCAAATCACCCGAAATGTGCTCGTTCTCATCAGACCTCGGGAGATAAGGCAGGATTGCGCCCAATTAGTACATGAATGCGTTACCGCCACCATCCAGAAACAACAATGTAACAGGGATTGTGGGCAGTGCAATAACATTTATTCTGAATTTCTCTCACCTTCAACCAGCATATTTAAGTATAGTAAAAATAATCCTTCATGGCCTACATGACCCTCATCCAGTAGTTGATTGACAAAAACGGGCTGTATGTGTAATAGCTATAACGTTGTTAACAAGCAACCGTTTCCCATGTTAACGTGCAACTGCTATCAGTACGGTGGATTTTGCAAGATCGACAGCACCACTCACTCCAATCTCACCTTGTCCAGGTAGCGAGGAAACAGCTCCGCCAACAGCTTGGCCGTGTTCTCAGACAGCTCAGACGGCTTTATCACGGCTGCATTTCCTACAATCCGCACAATCAGTGGCATTTGCTATCGAGTGTGCAGGCAGTGCAACTGCATAGGGGCCCACAGGCTGTAGGGGCCCAGATGCCAGCTATGGAGAGAAGGGGAAAATTAATGGGGAACCCCCATATAATTTCTTACAGCAGGGTCCATGCCAACCATGTTACGTCTCTGCTCACAATCTCTACCAATCTGCATAGCACAGCTCCCACAACTATAATCGCAGCACATTAATATTCAAAGATGGGAGAGCAGCCTGCGATGCTCAAGCTTTTAGAATGAAGCAATTGAAATTATTAGACGTAAAACTGTTCAGCACCACTATCCCACCCCTTCCCCCAAGGCCCCAGAAATGCGATGAATTGTCAAGTTTTTGGATTGTCATTTTGTCACATTTGTGGACCCTAAATGTAATGTGCGCATATTATTAGCATAATTGAATCTGAAATAATTGATTCTTCCACACATTATTCAAGAGGTATTGTGAGGTGAAAGATGGATGTCGTGCAATGAATGAATGTATCATTACATGTTGAGCAATTATCAAACAATGTTCTTACTTAAGTTTGTAAATCAGTTGTTCAACTGAGCTACGTGCAAATCATTTGGATCTCCCTTGACTTCGATCTCAATGGGCTCTTGTTAAAAAAAAAGATTATTTGTAAGGAGACTGTATCCGTTGGACAAGTTTAGAATGGGGCAATTCCGCATGCAAAGTTGCACTCCCAGGGCAATGGCACAATGCACCTTGAATCAGGGCAGCCGCCTAATAAGTGGATGGACTGCACAAAAAGTCTATTTTATTCAGGTTAAAGTTTTTTTTTTTACGAGTAAATTCCTTCACGTAATCACCACTGTTCTACCATCATTCGCTTATATAAGTACACGTAAAATCTTTTGACCAAAAAAGCACTGGCCTCAGCAAAGAGAATCTGACTTAAATGGTGAAAACCAGGGAGTGAGTCTGAAAATTAAAAAGCCCATGACAAAGCAGTCCATGCATTGCGCAATGGTTGTGGGACACAAACTGGCACTAAAAGTGTATCTGTAGTGCATGCAGTCTCCCACCAAAAGACACGATAAGCCCTGCTTGTAAAGGAGTTGATTGCCACTCTGTGCCATTATCTTCACAATGAATGGGTAGGATCACACCAAAGGCAGGTAAAACAATCAATAAATAAATCCAAAGGACAACAGGTTCTCGAGCCTGGGTATGGTAGGGGTGGACGGACCAGCCCGTTGTATGTGTGCTAAGCAAGTAACGATCCATTAATTAATCAGTTTAATTATTTCACTCACCATACGGGCATGAAATCTGGCATATAAGAATCAAATGTTTATAATTTATGAAAACTACTGTATATGTAAATGTGACGTTTGGGCTAACGGGGTGAACAGAATGAAAATACAAACGTGGCACACACACATCAGTTATACGATAGACAATGCATCAAGCGACAATACAAACAAGCCAGGCATCACAAACGAGACACACATTACATTCATACGAGAGAAACACAAATGAGACAAACACGATACAAATGAGACGGACAATATGAGCCGAACAGCAAACGAGTCACAAACACCAAATACAAGAGACATCTGATACAAGAGACACAATACAAATAAAACACACACAATGCAAACCACACAAACAATATACCGGAGAACAACAAAACAACGCGTCCCTTCTCGAATCGAGTCATGACCTCGAATCACAAATCATGGGTGGCAGCAAAAACTCCCTCGCCTGCCCTGCGTCCGCACCTGCAGCGATGGCTCCGGCGAGAGGTTGAAACACAAGTCCACCTGGGTAGTTCCAGGCCCCCATGATGAGGCACACGCCCAGGGGCTGAGGCTCAATGTACACAGTGTCGGCCAGGGTAATCAGGGAGCGTGACACCGGTTGTGGCTTCGCCCACTCGCGCAGATGGCTCGCAATCAACGCCATGTCGTTCTTGGCGGGCATCAACTCATGCAAAATCACTTCAAACTTGCACTGCCGGGCACCAGATAGGGAGAGAAAAAGGAAGATGGAGAGAGTGTGTTTGATACAAAATGTATTATCTGCATCATGAGCAGGTAATTTGTCAGGAGATATCATGTATGTATCAGAAACACGTACATTGACAAAGAAAATGCTGAAAAGTGTGCAAAGAAGACTGGAACTATGCATGATGGGAATTATGAGAGAGGAACCCATAGATCAAAATTGATAGACATCGTAACGACTGCTAAGGAAAGTAAGTGGGCTTGGCCAGGACACGTTACTAGGGAAGGCAGCCAATGTCCAAGACTGGTAACAAAGCGGCAGCCAAATGAATGAACACACCCCAGAGGGCAGCGAACATGAAGGCAACGCGTGATCAGGTCATGCGAATTGAACATGCCAGATCGCGGCATTGTGAGACAGCGAGAATTTGATCAGACTGTGGCTCACAGTAATCACGATGATGACCAGTGCAAGGCATAACAGGGTATAAAGCAGGATCCAAAAAGAGGGTATTCAAACCCACAATATGTGAAGGTGGTTGTAGCTCAGTGCAAGCCAGCTGACCTTGTGCAGGTCCTTGTACAAACTCTGACACAGCTCCTTCTCGTTCTCCTCCATGAGCTGGTTGAGAGCCCGAAGCTGCTCCTCGCGGAATGCTATGTCGCGGCTGCGACCCATTCGGAACGCTTGCCGGGCCCGCGACACCACCTCCTGGAAGTCTGCCATTGTTGTTGGATGGCCTTGATCAACACTGAAAGAGCGAAAGATCGAAATTAAAATGTGACCACGGCCAAAAGCGTTGATGCCCCCACACGTCACCAACACTTTCTACCTTCTACCAGAGGTCGCAACCGGGTACCCGATACCAGTACCCTACCCGATACCCAGCTACCCGTACCCGGTCAGGTACGGGTACGGGTACCCGTTTGCGACCCTGGTGCGGCCGGGTACGGGTACGGGTAGGCCGTGAGTCACTGGTGAGTCACCGTTTGTCACTCATTTCGGGTAGGGTACCCGTACCCGGCCTGTACGGGTACCCATTTGCGACCCTGGTGCGGCCGGGTACGGGTACTGGTAAGGAATCAAAACCCGTTTGCGACCTCTGCCTTCTACTGCTGCACATGACCTCCAAGATCTGCCCTAACGATATCCTATACCATCAGATCTTCGTTGCGGGCCTCATGGAAACCATTCCAATGTCTGTTTAAATAACTGTCTCTCCTTCCTATGCACATGTCCTTTGCAGTGCAACCTTCTTTGCCTCATCACATTTTCATCACTTCCACAATCCTTATTCTATCTTTCCCAGCATCCGTCTCAGCCACCTTTGCTTAAATGGCAATCCTTTTTTTGTATTGCTTTGAGTCCACAGGCCTGAGTATAGAAAGCGCTCGGAAAAAAACAACAGGCAAGAGATTGTAGCAAGTTCCAGAATGCTATTTGAGAAAACCTACAAAAATGCTGTAATACCAGCATTTCCTCGTGATATTGCAACACTGTGGGCATGGCAGCAGTTGCTAGGAATTATATTATATCAATCCCACCACACCAGCTAATCAGCTGCCAGGAAGGCAACTCCCATCCGACATGACCACCACCAAGTCACCCATGCAACACTGCCAGAGCAGAACACCATCGCTCTGTGCGTTGTTCCAGTCGGGCTGTGGCTCATGGAAAAATATTTGTTTTTAATGTTGGTTATTAGTGCTAGTATTAAAGTTTGTAATTACTATTCGTGTTATTAATATCAATGTCATTCATGACTTTATTAATTATTGGATACACTTTTTTTTTACTTTGACAATTGACGTACGAGTGGTATTGACCAACCCGAGGTTCTCTCCAAACTTCGCTTCACCTGCCCAAGCCGATATGCGCCGCAGGGAGGTATGTTTGCCATATTTTCAATACCTCACGTGAAAAAAGTTGTTGTCGTTATGATTTTCAGTTATTTATTTCTCATTTGTCATTTCGGTGACCCATGTAACTCTTGCAGACTATCCTCTGGTCTCTTTTGAGTTCTCACCAGGGTTAAACAACATAAACTTGAAACTACGATGCTTTATTGTGTTAACTTCATTATACATATAGAGCCAAGGCAGTTTTGCCTTATGCAATTTCTATGAAAAGCTTAAGTCGTTCTATAATCAGGACCCATCTCTCTCATCCATA
Source organism: Lethenteron reissneri (assembly GCF_015708825.2). NCBI lineage: Eukaryota > Metazoa > Chordata > Hyperoartia > Petromyzontiformes > Petromyzontidae > Lethenteron > Lethenteron reissneri. Next base: position 9,521,612 of record NC_083805.1, read on the forward strand.
CACGTACGTAGTACACCAACATCACTCCGATGTTAGATGTGCTTTCCTTTACACCCAGGCTAGTCTCTCTTTTCTCTTACAAAGTGGTATCCACAAATAGTGAAGGCGCAGTCAATAACATGGAAATACAGGGAAAGGGCTTGACAACTTTGGACTGGGTCATCAAACCGTAGCCTCAGTGTCAGACCCTTAACCAACTTGTCAACCAGAGGATTTGCACTGCCTTTGACACGAGCCATGAGCCCCATTCACTGTTCATTCTCACTCCACCCTCAAAAGAAATCAGTTACATTTTCACTTTCTGTATTCAGAGGCTACACTGCTCCAGTAGAAGGATGCTTATCAGTAAGAGCAATAATAATATTTACAAGTACAACATTTACCCCCACCGTGGCAACTTAGATTTTTGATTGATTGTATTTGTTTATGCGGGGTAGGATACATTCAGCTTATTAAACCGATCCGCAAAAATGACCAGCCGAGTACCTTTGTGAAAACATAGGAAGTTAGGGCAGCAAATAGACCGTAACATTGCAGAAAATGAGGAGCAAACACAACATTCATAGTCACGCAACCATTCAAGTCACACTGGCGGGTAACTTGAAAATAACGCAAAACTATCTTCAATCAAGGAAGGAATTAAAAAAGAAATGCAACTTTGCTTTAATAGCAACGACATAACAGCACTTGTTACAGCAGCTGCAAGTGCATCAGCGCTTACAAGCAGCGCATGCGGTTGCTGATTCTAGCAGCCGCAAGACGTTCTCTATCCACCGCTGGATGGAAGCGCCCGTCAGCGAAAATATTTCGGGGCCGTCCATAAATGACGTCACGCGATTTTGGACGATTTTTGACCTCCCCCCTCCTCGTCACACGGCGTCACAAAAAGTCAGACCCCCCCCCCCTCAAATATGACGTCACAAAGCTTTGCCCCACCCCCAAAAAATAAAACATGCTTTAAACTATTTCCATTGTAGTGCGTATTTAATGTGGCGCTGAACTCTGATGTTGTAGGAGAAAACATTTATCAAAACGTCGATTTAATAAAGTAGAACGTGTTGTCTATATTTTAGGTTTTTTTCGGTAAAGTCCTGTAGGTAAAAAATAAAAAAAAGTAATAAATGAATAGAAATATATTTATTATTATTTTTTACCTACGTGTACTTTACCGAAAAAAACCTAAGAGTATGAATCCTTGCAGTCACGAAAGCTTCAAATCTAGAATTGTCTATCTATATATATAAAATCGTGAATCTGTCTGTCTGTCTGTGTGTCTGTGTGTCTCCGGACCATACGCACTTTCATTGGACGGCGGTTGCCCCTGGCAACGGCTAGCGACGCCTTCGCCGCTTTCATTGGACCTGGCAACGGCTAGCGACGCCTTCGCCAAGGGCTGCAATTTCATTGGACGGCGGTTGGCCCTGCCAACCGCTAGCCACGCCTTCGCCACTTTCATAAGCTCCGTAATTAATTAAATAATAGCCATTACACAGTATTGTTGGAGCGCTAGGGGGGGGGGAAGGAACGCCACCCGTACCCTGCCTCTTCCAAGTCGACAATTTTAGGCGAGGCCGCAGGCTTTGCACGCTACTAGGCCTCGACACCCACCACGCCACTCTGAGGTAAATTCATCAAAGTTTTTCCTACTCTTCACTACACCCCCACCACAATGTGTGCTATTAATATTACTTTTAAACCCAACGCGCCAACAATCGATTACTTTAATGTTCACTGTACAAATACTCATTAAGCTGGGTGAGCGTACTGACAGTCTATTATGTACACTGTAGCCTGCTTATTAAGCTCTGTGAGCGTACTGCCACTCTATCATGTACACTCTAGCCTGCTTATGAAGCTGAGTGGGTGTACTGGCAGTCTATAATGTAGACTGTAGCCTGGTTATTATAATCGATTCTTTAAATGTTCTTTGTACAAATAGTCATTAAGCTGCTTTAGCGTACTGCCCGTCTATTATGTAGACTGCAGCCTGCTTATTCAGCTGCCTGGGTGTACTGCCAGTCTATCTATATATATAAAATCGTGAATGTCTGTCTGTCCGTCTGTGTGTGTGTGTGGATTTCGGACCATACGCACTTTCATTGGACGGCGGTTGCCCCTGGCAACGGCTAGCGACGCCTTCGCCGCTTTCATTGGACCTTGCAAAGGCTAGCGACGCCTTCGCCAAGGGCTGCAGTTTCATTGGACGGCGGTTGCCCCTGCCAACGGCTAGCCACGCCTTCGCCACTTTCATAGGCTCCGTAAATAATTAAATAATAGCCATTACACAGTATTGTTCGAGCGCTAGGGGGGGGGGGGGAAGGCACGCCACCCGTACCCTGCCTCTGCCGGTGGACAATTTTGGCGAGGCCGCAGGCTCTGCACGCTACTAGGCCTCGACACCCACCACGCCACTCTGAGGTAAATTCATCAAAGTTTGACCTACTCTTCACTCCACCCCCAACAAAATGTGTGCAATTAATATTACTTTTAAACCCAACGCGCCAAACATCGATTACTTAAATGTTCACTGTACAAATAGTCATTAGGCTGGGTCAACGTACTGCCAGTCTATCATGTAGACTGTAGCCTGCTTATTAAGCTCGGTGAGCGTACTGGCACTCTATCATGTACACTCTAGCCTGCTTATGAAGCTGACTGCGTGTACTGTCAGTCTATTATGTGGACTGTAGCCTGGTTATTATAATCTATTCTTTATATGTTCTTTGTACAAATAGTCATTAAGCTGGTTGAGCGACCCCAGTTCGATTCCAACTCACGCCCACCACCGCTGACGATTATTTGAAACGGACCTGGCCCTCCCCTAGGTCCACTCAGCCTCAAACGCGTAACTGCTGTCGTGTGTGAACATCGTCACTGGGGAGACAAAGGCGGCCGGGCATCGTGGATCCAAGTCCCGGGCGAAGCCGGGTCATGTGTATGTGTGTATGTATGTGTTTATGTGTATGTCTGTGTATCTGTATGTATGTGTGTATGTATGTGTGTGTATGTATGTGTGTTATGTGTCTGTCTGTGTGTCTGCATGTATGTGTGTGTGTATTGTGTATGTGTTTGTATGTGTTTGTGTGTTTACGCTCGCATTACACAAATGTGTTGCAGGTCTAAGGCGTTCCTTGCGCAGCATTGCCGCTTTATTATTTCAGTCGTTTACTGCCGTACGCACCCTCAAAGTCGTGTGTGTCTGCAGCAAGCGCGTGTATGTGTACCTATGGACGCGCGCGCGTGTGTTGTGTAGGGGGAACGGTAGTGTAGTGGTTAGCGTGCTGTCTGTGTCTGTGTGTGTGTCTGTGTGTGTGTGTCTGTGTGTGTGTGTCTGTGTGTGTCTGTGTGTGTGCGTGTGTGGTGTGTGGGGAGCGGTAGTGTAGTGGTTAGCGTGCTGTCTGTGTGTCTGTGTGTGTGTCTGTGCGTGTGTGGTGTGTGAGGAGCGGTGGGTGTAGTGCTTAACGCTACGCTGCGCTACCAACCCGGCGAACCCAGTTCGATTCCCGCTCACGGCCACCACCGGTGACGACTATTTGAACCTCCCCTAGGTCGACTCTGCCTCAAACGAGTAACTGCTGTGGCGTATTAACATCGCCACTGGGGAGACAAAGGCGGCCGGCCGTGGTGGATACAAGTCCCGGGCGAAGCCGGGTAGTACAGCTAGTATTTATTTAAAGTTGCTCATTTTGATGTGACGTCACATTTCTAAACCCCCCCCCCTAGGTGCGTGACGTCATTTATGGACGGCCCCTTTTATAGTACTGCAACCGTGTTACCAAATTGCGATGTGGTTTCGTTACTTTAATACCAGGAAATGGCGTCAAAGCAGCTTGTAGCACACACAAAAAGGTTCCCGAGATCGGAGAGTGCCTGCCATGCTGTACTGGACGTGCATTGTTAGCGAGCACCTATTCAAGTTCAAGTTCATGTATTAGGTCTAGCCCTGTGAGTCATTCGGCTCTTGAATCGGGTGCAACCGCAACAAACAAAAAACTAAAAACAAAAACATGAACAAGAAAACATCTTAAAGTGAATATGTGACTAAGTGCAAACAGAAAATCCAAGAAAAGACAGCAAAATATTGCAGAAAAAGCACCGTACACCAACGCTGTGTGCAAAAACCCCAGTGAGATGCAAGTCAAACAACAACAACCACAAGATAACTTAGATTAAGGCCATCATTCTAACTCCGTACTACAACAAACAAACATGGCAAAACCAAAAAACTTTTCGAAATCACCAAATTAAAGCCATGAAAGCAATAAAACAGTGATCATAGGAACTGACGGAATTTTCACAATAAACGACATAAACAACATGTACCACCAAACCCTACAGCCATAGCTGGCTGCATGAGTCTGAGTATCAACAATTTTCAATGCACCTTTAAATATCAGGTTTTTTCGGTAAAGTCACGTAGGTAAAAAAAATAGAAATAATATTTAATAATAATATTATTTTTTATTTTTACCTACGTGACTTTACCGAAAAAACCTAAGAGTATGAATCCTTGCAGTCACGAAAGCTTCAAATCTAGAATTTAAATACCAGCCAGAACAGCAACGCACGTGGCAATAATGCGTGTCACACAACCCCGGCAGCGACAACCCCCTGCACAGAACACTACAGACAACAACAACAACAGCCACTAAGTGGCGGTGACGTCACCACGACGCTTGTGCCAGGCTAGGTGCACCTTGAAGCCACGTGAAGGAGGTCACGGGGCAGACCCAGTAGGTGCCACGTGTCGACTGACTGAGATGACCGAGATGAGTGGCTGATTGCACCACCTGTGCCCCCTACACAGTAGTTGGCACACTACAGACACACACACACAGACACACAGATACACACTACAGACACACACACAGACACACACAGACACAGCCTCTAACAACAGACTGTAGGGGCAAGCGCTGTTAGCGAGCACCTATGAAGGCCGGAACGGTACACGAGGGGGTGGGATGGATAGCACCACGCCCGACCGCCTTTGTCTCCCCAGCGGCGTTGTGTTTTTGCTGTTACGCAACGCACCGGGTACACATTTGAGGCCGAGTCGACCTAGGGGAGGCCCAGGGACCGCTTCAGACAAATCTTCGAGCTCGGACCGCTCCACCCCAACCCGCACGATACAATCCATGTTCACCACGACACGGCTTGTGTGTAACACGAGTACACACACATCACGCACTGTGTGTGTGTCACACAGTAGTGTTACACACACACCACGCACACGGCGTGTGTGTGTAACACGAGTACACACACACACCACGCACACGGCGTGTGTCACACTACAGAGTACACACACACCACGCACATGGCGTGTGTGTAACACAAGTACACACACCACGCACTCTGTGTGTGTGTTACACAGTAGTGTAACACACACACACACCACGCACTCTGTGTGTGTGTAACACAAGTACACACACACCACGCACAATGCGTGTGTGTAACACGGTAGAGTACACACACACAGGACGACACACACGGCGTGTGTGTAACACGAGTACACACACACCACGCACTCTGTGTGTGTGTTACACAGTAGTGTTACACACACACCACGCACAATGCGTGTGTGTAACACGGTAGAGTACACACACACAGGACGACACACACGGCGTGTGTGTAACACGAGTACACACACACCACGCACTCTGTGTGTGTGTAACACAAGTACACACACACCACGCACACGACGTGTGTATAGCACGAGTACACACACACCACGCACTCCGCTTGTGTCACACGACAGAGTACACACACACACCACGCACTCTGTGTGTAACACGAGTACACACACACACCACACACTCTGTGTGTGTGTCACACTACAGAGTACACACACACACCACGCACTCTGTGTGTGTAACACGAGTACGCACATACACACCACGCACACGGCGTGTGTGTAACACAACAGAGTACACACACACACAGGACGACACACACACAGGACGACACACACACAAGACACATCGACAAGATGTTGACGTGGGAGGGGTGCTAAGCTCACCAACCACAAGGAGAAACGAAGCTTTCGCGATGGATCCCCTGGCACGCACTCCACCCCCGCAAGCTGCTCGACGAGACGATGAAGGAGGAGTGGTGATAGTGGAGGAGGAGATTGGTGGTGTTTGTGGGGGTGGTTCAGAGGTTTCGAGAGCGCCTTTCAAATTAAAAGCCCCCTAGGCAGCAGCATCATCAGCAGCATCAGCATCACGGCCACGCGTGAGCACTGCCCCTGGTGGCGGGTCACGTGGCACTGCGGGTCAATCGACGCACACAACGTGATGGGTGTGGGACGCATGGACAACCTCCAATACAACATTTTTGATTTAAAGCTTTCGTGACTGCAGGGATTCATATTCTTGGTTCTTTAGGTAAAGTCACGTAGAAGGGAAGTAATAAAATAATAAAAATCTAAAACGATAAATTTATTGTTTTGAAAACAATTAAATAAAACAATAAAAATTTTTTAAACAATAACATTATTTTTGTATTAATATTATTTTATTATTTCCCTTCTACGTGACTTTACCGAAAAAACCAAGAATATAAAATTATTGTTTTTAAAACAATAAAATTCTAGTTTATATTTATATTATTTTATTATTTCCCTTCTACGTGATTTTACCGAAAGAACCAAGAATATAAAATTATTATTGTTTTTAAAACAATAAAATAATTGGTTTATTATTTTATTATTTCCCTTCTACGTGACTTTACCGAAAGAACAAAGAATATAACCTCCAATACCTTCGTAATTGGGGGAATTAAAATATAAACTCCTTTTAAAACAACGGTTTTATTAAGAACTTCGAGAAGTACGTCAATGATGCGGCGCTTGCTCCCACATCAATGCTTACTTGAATTAATTGATTACTTTATAAATTAATCTTCAATGTACAACTTTTGTGACTGAGATACGTGGCGAGGCGATTCGAGAGTTTAGGGACCGCGTAGTTTTTGACCTACACACACAATGATATATAAATAATAAGGCGTCCATACAAAATGTAAATTGCTTTAAATTATCGAATTAATTGAATAATTGATGCCGCTTTTGATACAGGCATGCATTGTCACTTGATCTGAGTACGTGTGCAAATTTTAGAATTGATTGGACAACGGGAAGTGGACGAAATTTTGATGACAAGATTCGACCACGACAAACACAGAGAGGAGTCAAGTTAAGTAAAAATCGATGAATAAAGAAGAGACGCCCACGAGACGAAGCCCACAGAGTGCGGTCGTGGCCATGGATCGACGACGATAAACCACCGTGGCGGTCCGCTACCTTCACACGGAGCGAGGAGCGGAGAGCTACACCGACTGTCACGACCGAAGAAGGGCTCTCTCCTCCTCTCGTTGGTCCACGGACCTCGAAACACATTCCTGCGGAGGGAGCTGGTAGGAACGTTGGGTTGCTCGGTCAATGGCCAGGGTCAACGGCGACGTGGTGTATTCCGCAAATATGCCCGACTGTGAGGGTGGGCACAAGCCGGCGTGAGTAGGTTAAATGTTGAGTTTTATAAGGGCACCACGGGGTGACCAGCCCCTCCCCACCCAGCCCCACCCCCCACCCCCCACCCAGCCCTAGCCCCTCCCCACCCAGCCCCTCCCCTCCCTCCTCTCCCCACCCAGCCCCTCCCCACCCAGCCCCTCCCTACCCTCCCCTCCCCACCCAGCCCCTCCCTACCCTCCCCACCCTCCCCACCCAGCCCCTCCCCACCCAGCCCCTCCCTCCCCTCCCCACCCAGCCCCACCCTCCCCACCCAGCCCCTCCCCACCCTCTCCTCCCCACCCAGCCCCTCCCTGCACGACGGACACAATAATCCCCTGTGGGCAGGTGTAACCAGGAGGTTCCTACCAGTATATTGGTTCATTTAGTTTCTGAACTTATTGCTTGCCCCCCATACCGTACGCGAGACTAGAAAAAAATGCTAAGTTGTGCCTCTGGTGGGTTGCAGGGCTGATGCGAAGTCGTGTTACAGCACTACATCAAAAACAACAGCAGCAGTAGCCGTAGCCACCACCATCATCTTATCTATCCACTGCTGGATGAAGGCCTCCCCAAGTCGTGTCTGTCATCCATTCCAGTTTGTTTAAAATGAGCACCTCAAAATAATCACTGGCATTGTTGTGGAGAATAGAAGCAAAAATTGACGAGCAGCCAATACATCTCCATATCGGTGTCATTACACATACAGGTTTCCCTTCTACAGTACTCCCCAAATGAGTGCTCATGTGGTTTGGGAATTCACACGTACTGTAGTTGTAAATCATGCACATGTACAACCCTTTTCTTCTTTAAAATCCGCTACTGAATAAGAGCTTCCCCAGGCCCTGTGGGTGTTGGTGGGGGATTGTTTGGACCTTTCTTAAAGCTGGCCAGTGCAGCTTGGTGAAAGTACACCAACCATGCCTGGTGCTCGATTTAGACCTGTGATTGCAGTTCAAACTAGATGTGATATCGCACACACGGACAGTGCAGTGCACGCTCTGCAAAGTTCAGACTTTCGACCTTAAACGGTGAAAAGTCAGATTGGATAACTGTTAAAGGGACTGGCATTGGCAGTGGTGCACGAGTACAGATGTAAACAACAAACCACATTCATCGCTATATAAATCGGTTAAAGCTGCCGGCAGTGGTCTTTCAGGGCAGAGACATTGACTGAGTTTGTAGTTGGAGGTCGCACTTTACCAGGAGCATTAAAATACAGTCGTTTTGAATTTGACACATTAACAATGTTGAACCGACTCAAAGGTTCTTTGAGAATTGAGAATGTGAGAGGTTGACCTTGAAAGTTATACTGTATGGGTAAATGTAGATAAGGATGCGCGATAAAGCAAACTTGAGTTGGAATCTGCTCTTAGGCAGAGAACTGCTGTATAAGTAAAACACCAAGACATAGACTGCACAAGTTCTATATGTGATTGACTAGAAGTATAGCTATTGCAAAGTGGAACAGTGATGCAGTGGTCAGTGCACTGCGCTTTTGAACCTGATTAAAACATCAGCAGCGAGTGATAGCTGAACTAGTCATTGGAGTCCCCAGAAACCCCCTATCCACCACACCCTTTGGCCAGTGTGGTGAAGTATAGTCAAACAAATACCCCATGGCTAACATTGTGGGGTTGCCTTCATCCAGCAGTAGATTGAAACATATATTGCAGGTTATTGTTATTAATTTTTAAAGCTATTTCAACCAAGACGGTAAATAAATTGTATTTTTTTTATTACCTTCCTATAAAAGTTAAAGGAGCTGTAAAATATTTTGTAAAGGTTACTTGGGCTGGTAATGGCCATACTTGTGCAATGAACTCTGGAAAGCGAGAAAACAGGACTGTATTTGGTTTGTAGTGGATAAAAGAGTTGCTGAAATTTAGACGTCTATATATATAAAATCGTGAATCTGTCTGTCTGTCTGTGTGTCTGTGTGTCTCCGGACCATACGCACTTTCATTGGACGGCGGTTGCCCCTGGCAACGGCTAGCGACGCCTTCGCCGCTTTCATTGGACCTGGCAACGGCTAGCGACGCCTTCGCCAAGGGCTGCAGTTTCATTGGACGGCGGTTGGCCCTGCCAACCGCTAGCCACGCCTTCGCCACTTTCATAAGCTCCGTAATTAATTAAATAATAGCCATTACACAGTGTTGTTGGCGCGCTAGGGGGGGGGGGAGGAACGCCACCCGTACCCTGCCTCTTCCAAGTCGACAATTTTAGGCGAGGCCGCAGGCTTTGCACGCTACTAGGCCTCGACACCCACCACGCCACTCTGAGGTAAATTCATCAAAGTTTTTCCTACTCTTCACTACACCCCCACCACAATGTGTGCTATTAATATTACTTTTAAACCCAACGCGCCAACAATCGATTACTTTAATGTTCACTGTACAAATACTCATTAAGCTGGGTGAGCGTACTGACAGTCTATTATGTACACTGTAGCCTGCTTATTAAGCTCTGTGAGCGTACTGCCACTCTATCATGTACACTCTAGCCTGCTTATGAAGCTGAGTGGGTGTACTGGCAGTCTATAATGTAGACTGTAGCCTGGTTATTATAATCGATTCTTTAAATGTTCTTTGTACAAATAGTCATTAAGCTGCTTTAGCTTACTGCCCGTCTATTATGTAGACTGCAGCCTGCTTATTCAGCTGCCTGGGTGTACTGCCAGTCTATCATGTACACATTAGCCTGGTTAGGAAGTAAAGTTAGTCAATTTGTAACACATACGCTTTCGCAAACATTATTAATAAACAACGTTATTGCGTTTAGATCGCCTTATTTATTAAGGTGTTGTCACCCTTATCCACCACCCGACACGCCCAATCTGCACAAAATTGTCACGTTCATAAAAGACTAAGACTTGACTGCTTTAGCCCACCGGTGTGTTCAAGCGGAAAACCACAACAATTACCATTTCTCATGAAAAAACTACTGTATAATTATGTTTAAACCCCACGCGCCAATAATGGATTTGTTTAAATGTTCACTCAACAAATACTCATTAAGCTGGCTGAGCGTACTGCCACTCTAGAATGTACAGTGTAGCCTGGTTATATTTCTGGGTGGCTGTACTGACAGTCTATCATGTACACATTAGCCTGCTTCTTAAGTAAAGTGAGTCTTTTTGTAACACGTACGCTTTCGCAACCATTCTTCAAAAATAACTTTATTGCCTTTCGCTCGCCTTAATTATTAATGTGTTGTAACCCTCCACCACCCCACACGGCCAATCAGTCAAAAAGTGTCCCGTTGATAAAACACTCATAAGTCTCTGCTTTGGCCCACCGGTGTGTACAAGCGTAAAACCACAACAATTCCCATTTCAGAGTACGTCCTTTCGCTGATGCTGGATGCAATTACCAGCCAAACGTCGTACTGTTCAGTTGTCTGTCCATCTGTGTACGATCGCTTGCGAGGGATTTGCCGGGAGGCACGTCCCGTGCCCCGCGATGGGAATACGCATGTCACTGTGTATGTGTTTGTGTGTATGTATGTGTATTTGTGTGTATGTGCGTGTCTGCGTGTATGTATGTGTGTGTATGTGTGTGTCTGCAGCAAGCGCGTGTATGTGTACCTATGGACGCGCGCGCGTGTGTTGTGTAGGGGGAACGGTAGTGTAGTGCTTAGCGTGCTGTCTGTGTGTGTGTGTCTGTGTGTGTGCGTGTATGGTGTGTGGGGAGCGGTAGTGTAGTGGTTAGCGTGCTGTCTGTGTGTGTGTCTGTGTGTGTCTGTGCGTGTGTGGTGTGTGAGGAGCGGTGGGTGTAGTGGTTAACGCTACGCTGCGCTACCAACCCGGCGAACCCAGTTCGATTCCCGCTCACGGCCACCACCGGTGACGATTATTTGAACCTCCCCTAGGTCGACTCTGCCTCAAACGAGTAACTGCTGTGGCGTATTAACATCGCCACTGGGGAGACAAAGGCGGCCGGCCGTGGTGGATACAAGTCCCGGGCGAAGCCGGGTAGTACAGCTAGTATTTTATATTTACGGAGTAACCTATATCCTATGGAATAATCACTAAGAGAGATGAATGACTGCTATTTACAACCAGGTAAGAGCCCACTATTACATTATATGATTGGGAGAGATGCCAACGGCCAGAGGAGTTCTTCATGGCTAATAATGAAGAGTCCACTGAGACCAGATTTTTTTTTCAATGAGGACCTGGAGATTCATAGAAACATTAATTCTCGTTTAATTAATTCTGCTTAATGCCTTTAGGTGCTGGGGTTTTATTTTTCCTCCATACTTCACCACTCTGAGCAGCGTACACTGGTGAAGGGGGAGGTCCTAGACTGGTTCAGATGTTCCTCGCAAAATATGTTATTCATGATCGGGAATCAATCTCAGGTAACCGGGTGCAGAGTGCAGTGTGTGAACTGCTGCGTCACCGCACCACCAGAGACTTTTATTTTGGCAACGCAAGTTCTTTTTGTAGATGAAAAGTCAATGTGTGTTGTTTGCTGCTAAGTGGACTTTGAAAACGCATTCGTGCCAACCTCTGCAAGGTTGACAAATTGCACAATGGAATACAAGCACACTCAACTCTCCCAGGAGGTGGCATCCAAAGATATGCACGCCACAAACAAAAGCGAGGCATGAGAGATTGCAACAGGTTGGAGAAGCCTTCATCCAGCAGTGGAGTTATGATGGCTAATGATGATGATGATGGATGAGGACCCTTAGCACCTTTGGCCGTACCAGGTGATTTACTGTACAGTATATGGTTTGAAAAGGCGGTAATATGGTAAATAGGTTTGTTTTCCTGATGACGACCGCTTGTGTTGCGATCGAAACGTCGTAGTTTGTTTTGTTCTTTTCTTTGAACCTATCTACGTGACTTTACCGAAAGACACAAAGAATATGAATTCCCTGTAGTCACGAAAGCTTTGTTGCAATGTGTTTGAGTTATGCAACCAAGGGGTGTGGTCATAGACCGTGGTTACGTCCTTACGACCAAATTTAATTACACAAATGCACGGAACGCAATGTATTAAGTTGCAAAAAAGGCAATAAACCTGTATGTGGGCTTTTGCTGTCGTTCTCTATACCTCCAGCACTGTGTCAAGTTCCAGGGCAATTCATTTTTAAATCCTTTATATTAAGTTCACTTGCTTGCTTGCTTAGGACCGTGCAAATCTTTCGGTCGTTTCTTAACCCACTTCCCGTGATCCAGTCGAGCTGACATTTTTCACACAGACTCGTTGTGCGTGACAATTTATGTTCGTGAAAATTTTTTTTAACAAAATTTTACACTTTTTAGGACAAAAATATTATATTTAATTATCAATTGTTTAATGCTGCCATGCAATCATCTGACCCATAGGTGGCAGCCATCTCAAGCCAGAGGACGAGAGCACTCTAGCCGCCACGCATATAAAGGATATATAGTGAAAAACTTTGTTTTTACGGGTTATACTTGTTATTATTGACGTAGGACGCTCAGCTGAGGGCAGTGGGAGACTACGTTATGGGCTGGAGTGGGAATTTCAGGAACACCCATTATGGAACTGTACTTCTATATCCCCATGCGAATTCTCCACAGCTTCACCAACCTGCACTTAAGTAGCAATGCATATCATATAACCCTCGTGACCCAACTATATGGGGAGACCCTTATCCAGTAGAAGATCTTTCCTTGAGTTCCTGATCCTAAAGCTTACATTAATTACTTGACCACTTATCAGAAACTAGCAGGCTATAATTTTGCGTAAAATGCTCTCTTTCTGCTCTAAAGGGTCATTGCCTGAAACGTTAACCTGTTATATAGTCTGCGAAAGGCGAGAATTGAGAAGGCCTTCATCCAGCAGGCGTGTGATTATGGCTGATGATGAACACATCATTACTAATTAAAAAGGTAGTAAGGTACTGTACATTGATGTTTGCTTGTCCACCACCGCCAAGATACGCGTTTGGAGATTTCCCTGCTAACCCCACAATGGGCTGCTGTTCCTTGAGACCCCTGGTATCACTCGTTTCACGTTGTGAGTTCATGTGACATTTGGTAAGTCAACAGTGGTCGTCCAACAGAGAGAATGCCATTGGAATGTGGATTTCCATCACCGTCTCGGGAACTTTCAAGGGAGAGACAATTTCCCCTAACTCGGATATTAATCTTGATTTGAAGCAGTCGTGACATTAGTATTAACAACAATAATAATAACAACGAAACTAATTACGGTAATAATATTTATTTTGTATAGCGCCTTTCACAAAAAAATATATCCCAAAGCGCCGCACAATCGAATTAAAAATGAAAGCATACTAAAAATACATGAGAAAAAAGTTTTAAATCTTGACTAAAGTTTTGCTCACTGGCTGACCAGCCAGCCGCGCGTGGCAGGTGGAGGGCTGCCCCACCCCCAAACACAAAGCCACGCCCCCACAACAACTTTCGGTCCAAACAGGCAACTGGACCAGGTTTGTTCGTATCTCTGAACGTGCGTAAGTGCGTTCGTAAGTAGAGGAGTCTCTGGACTGACATAGAAGCCCCGCCCACCCACGAGGGAGCCCCGCCCACCCACGAGGGAGCCCCGCCCACCCACGAGGAAGCCCCGCCCACTCACAAGAAGCCCCGCCTACCCACGAGGGAGCCCCGCCCACCCACGAGGGAGCCCCGCCCACCCACAAGAAGCCCCGCCCACCCACGAGAAAGCCCCGCCCCCCCCCCGACCGCGTGACCCGCGCGCGGCGATGGCGGCTGCCGCGGCGCGTTTGTGCTCGGGATACCTCGGAGGTCGCGGCTCTCGGCTGCTCGCTTCTTCGCTCTCCCCGCTCTCCTCCTCGCTCTCACCTCTCTCCCCGCTCGCCTCGGCGTCGGCGCCGCTCCGCTGGCCGGGCCCCCCGAGCGGCGCGGCCCTCCCGCGAGTGCGGCACGCATCGTCCAGGTGAGGCCGAGGCCTGCCGTTTGATTTCCCACCGCGGATAGGCGCGGCCCCCGTCAAGGACGCGGGCGCCGATTGGTCCGTGCGGGGTGGCGTTGCGCAGCGAGGTGGCCAATGGGGTGGCGAGTTGAGCGCACGTGCCGCGTATTCGAAGGGTGAAATGTAAAGCGAGGGTCACCGGGTCGCAATGCTGACACGGCGCGTGCGTCTGGAGTTGTCTTCAGGCTGAGCCATGGAGCCCGCAAGCACAAACACCGCATGTCACAGACACCGCATGTCACAGACACCGCATGTCACAGACACCGCATGTCACAGACACCGCATGTCACAGACACATGTCACAGACACCGCACACACAGACACACCGCATGTCACAGACACCGCATGTCACAGACACATGTCACAGACACCGCATGTCACAGACACCGCATGTCACAGACACCGCACACAGACACACCGCATGTCACAGACATGTCACAGACACCGCATGTCACAGACACCGCATGTCACAGACACTGCATGTCACAGACACCTCATGTCACAGACACATGTCACAGACACCGCACACACAGACACACCGCATGTCACAGACACCGCATGTCACAGAGACACCGCATGTCACAGAGACACCGCATGTCACAGACACATGTCACAGACACCGCATGTCACAGACACCGCATGTCACAGACACCTCATGTCACAGACACCTCATGTCACAGACACATGTCACAGACACCGCACACACAGACACACCGCATGTCACAGAGACACCGCATGTCACAGACACATGTCACAGACACCGCATGTCACAGACACCGCATGTCACAGACACATGTCACAGACACCGCACACACAGACACCGCATGTCACAAACACCGCATGTCACAGACACATGTCACAGACACCGCATACACAGACACCGCATGTCACAGACACATGTACAGACACCGCAAGCACAGACACCGCATGTCACAGACACATGTCACAGACACCGCATGTCACAGACACATGTCACAGACACCGCAAGCACAGACACCGCATGTCACAGACACCGCATGTCACAGATACCGCATGTCACAGACACAAACACCGCATACACAGACACCGCATACACAGACACCGCATACACAGACACCGCATGTCACAGACACATATCACAGACACCGCATGTCACAGATACCGCATGTCACAGACACAGACACTGCATACACAGACACCGCATGTCACAGACACATGTCACAGACACCGCATGTCACAGACACCGCATACACAGACACCACAAGCACAGACACCGCATACACAGACACAGACACCGCATACACAGACACCGCATGTCACAGACACACACCGCATACACAGACACCACAAGCACAGACACCGCATACACAGACACCGCACTCACAGACACCGCAAGCACAGACACCACACGCACAGACACCGCATGTCACAGACACCGCATGTCGCAGACACACCGCATGTCACAGACACCGCATGTCACAGACACACTGCATGTCACAGACACACCGCATGTCACAGACACACCGCATGTCACAGACACACCGCATGCACAGACACACCGCATGTCACAGACACACCGCATGTCACAGACACACCGCATGTCACAGACACACCGCATGTCACAGACACACCGCATGTCACAGACACTGCATGCACAGACACCGCATGTCACAGACACCGCATGTCACAGACACCGCATGTCACAGACACATGTCACAGACACCGCATACACAGACACCGCATGTCACAGACACATGTCACAGACACCGCAAGCACAGACACCGCATGTCACAGACACATGTCACAGACACCGCATGTCACAGATACCGCATGTCACAGACACAGACACCGCATACACAGACACCGCATACACAGACACCGCATGTCACAGACACATGTCACAGACACCGCATGTCACAGATACCGCATGTCACAGACACAGACACCGCATACACAGACACCGCATGTCACAGACACATGTCACAGACACCGCATGTCACAGACACCGCATACACAGACACCACAAGCACAGACACCGCATACACAGACACAGACACCGCATACACAGACACCGCATGTCACAGACACAGACACCGCATACACAGACACCACAAGCACAGACACCGCATACACAGACACCGCACTCACAGACACCGCATGTCACAGACACACTGAAAGCACAGACACTGCACACACAGACACCGCACGCACAGACACCGCAAGCACAGACACCACACGCACAGACACCGCATGTCACAGACACCGCATGTTGCAGACACACCGCATGTCACAGACACACCGCATGTCACAGACACACCGCATGTCACAGACACACCGCATGTCACAGACACCGCAAGCACAGACACACCGCATGTCACAGACACACCGCATGTCACAGACACACCGCATGTCACAGACACTGCATACACAGACACCGCATGTCACAGACACCGTATGTCACAGGCACTGTATGCCACAGACACCGCATGTCACAGACACCACAAGCACAGACACCACAAGCACAGACACCACAAGCACAGACACCACAAGCACAGACACCGCATGTCACAGACACACCGCAAGCACAGACACCGCAAGCACAGACACCGCATGTCACAGACACCGCATGTCACAGACACCGCATGTCACAGACACCGCATGTCACAGACACCGCAAGCACAGACACCGCACGCACAGACACAGACACCGCATGTCACAGACACCGCATGTCACAGACACCGCATGTCACAGACACCGCATGTCACAGACACCACAAGCACAGACACCGCATGTCACAGACACACCGCACACACAGACACACCGTACGCACAGACACCGCAAGCACAGACACCACAAGCACAGACACCGCATGTCACAGACACCGCAAGCACAGACACCGCAAGCACAGACACCGCATGTCACAGACACCACAAGCACAGACATCGCATGTCACAGACACCGCAAGCACAGACACTGCATGTCACAGACACACAGACACCGCACACACAGACACCGCACACACAGACACCGCACACACAGACACCGCACACACAGACACCGCACACACAGACACCGCACACACAGACACCGCACGTCACAGACACCGCATGTCACAGACACACCGCACACACAGACCCTGCATGTCACAGACACACCGCACACACAGACACCGCATGTCACAGACACACCGCACACACAGACACCGCACACACAGACACCGCATGTCACAGACACCGCATGTCACAGACACACCGCACACAGACACCGCACGTCACAGACACCGCATGTCACAGACACACCGCACACACAGACACCGCACACACAGACCCTGCATGTCACAGACACACCGCACACACAGACACCGCACGTCACAGACACCGCATGTCACAGACACACCGCACACACAGACACCGCATGTCACAGACACACCGCACACACAGACACCGCACACACAGACACACCGCACACACAGACACCGCACACACAGACACCGCATGTCACAGACACACCGCACACACAGACACCGCACACACAGACACCGCATGTCACAGAAACACCGCAAGTGATGTGGTACAGGAGGACGTGGAGCTGAGTGGACTTGCCGATGACTGATACCAGCGGTGTCAAGATCGGCCTCAGTGGAGGAGGCTCGTGAAGGACGCTACTGGGCAGTTGGAGGCAGTCGCCCTCCAACAACAACGGAGGGTGGAGGAGCGACGCTCACAACAATGAGCGGAGTGCCGGGCGGCTAAAACGCAGCAAGTTGGCACAGTAGGGGGCACAGGTGGTGCATCGGCTAGTCATCTCAATCATTTCAGTCAGTTGAACCGTGGCACCTGGGTCTGCCCCGTGACCTGCCAGCGGGCATTCGACACTTCACGTGGCCTCAACAAGCACATAGCCTGGCACAAGTGCCGTGGTGACGTCACCTTCACTTCGTGGGGAATGGTGGTTGTTGTGTCTTAAGTTATGGGCATGTCAGAGTCACGGTCACCCCTCGGGTTCTTTCTTGACACAGAGGAACACCACCGGCAGTGGAGAACAGCTATGAATACACTCTCAAACAGATTTCAATGACCGTGAGATATTTGAGAGTGCGACTGTTAGACTGGGACACCGTGACTGTAACACGTAGACAACACGACTGTCAGACAAGCACCATGACTATCGGAGACACCACGATTGTCAGACTTTGACTATCAGACAGAGACACGACTGTCAGACACCACGCTACACCAAAACTGTGTCCCAGACTGCCCTGCATCGGCCTGAAATTTCGTCCTTGAGAAAATTAATTTCAAGCGTGTTCACCTATGGGATGATATTTTTTTGTTTATTTGATTTTCGCCAATGTAATCAACAGGTTAATCAGTTTATCCTCAATTGTTAACATTTACATATTTTTTTTATGTATCCACATTTTTCGGCAACATAGGAGATCATAAAATAAAGAGGTATTAAAATGGTAATTTATTAAACATGTAACAATGCAGCATTTTAAGATGTAGATTTTCTGCTGCTTGTGACTATTGAATCGACAGTACTGTATATAAGAAATGTTCCATTCTGGTTAGTGTGTGCGTTCGATTGCTCCGGTATTGCGGCCACAAGACAACGTGCAGCTTAACATCGCATGCGCCTCGTTGCTGTGTGTGATTTTAGCTATATACGGTTAGTGTTATTTAGTGTGTTATGGTTCAACAAAAAGGGAAGCATTGTCAAACTCATAAATAAGAAATATTGTACATTTTCACGGAATACAATAATACATACTGTAGTAAATAAAACATAGCATAACATAGAGTAACATGAAAATAAAAAATGTACATTGAGTTCTGATGCTGGCTTGCTTGTCGGAAGCGGCATTTTTAGGAGGATATTGGGACTCGTTACATTTCGCCGAACAAATTAGTTACGTGTTTTGGTTCCTAAGTACGACCGAACGTTGACAAGTTTGATGGTTAAAAATAATACCATCTTCTGGCGGTGTGTTCACAAGGACACGCGTTCGTATCTCAAGGACTGTCTGTACTGGATATGCTTCCATGGTCTTGCTTCCTGCCTTCACCAACTTGCACTGACTAGCAAGGCGCAGTGTGGTAAAATAACTCCTACGACCTGTACAAACACAAAACATTATTACCAGTCGCCAATAACTGCATGAAAATTCCATCACATATTTGGCTTTTCACATAAGTTAGCTAATTTATAGAACATACTGTAAATTTAAAATATCGGCTTAACAGCAAACATATCTCTAGCAGTAGGAAAATATATCCCTGCCTAGGATGTGAGTTTTTAAAAGGTCAGTTGAAGGGATGTCAGAAGTAGTTCTCTGATATTCCTTTTTCGGAGGCTGTCTTCCAACATGCACTCATTTAAATTAAAACAAAGGTTTGACGAACACTAAATTTACATGGCATAAATAAAGGTACATAATGTCTTTTATTGGACAATACTGTAATGTTTTTGGTGTCCTATTTTTTCAAATTGACTTTGAAACGTTTTTGGATGTGATATAATTTATAATTTTGTTGATTTTGTCATTTTATTAATATTTTCCTAATGTGCTGAGCCAGAAGATAATGTTACTGATTGGGTTAAGCGGGTTTTTTGGACGACTGGGGGGTTGACATTACCTTGTGGTCGCGCGGTCGCCGCTTGTTGAAGAGGTTCGTGGTTCGAATCCAGCGGGCCACCATGATCAATACTTCGGGTGCGTTTATAAAAGCACTTGTCGTCAACTCCAAAGTGGCCATTCAAGATCCAGCAATGTAATTCGCAAGGGTCGCCCATTGTGCCAGCATCATGGTCCCAATTTGCTGAAAATTAATTACAAACTGCTCTATTGAGATCACACATGCCAATCATCACCCCCTACTGGGAGTCTCATGCATGATTGCAGGCCAAGGGCTGTGTCATCCTTATGGCCACATGGAGAGCTGCCACTAAAGAAACCCTTTCAAATGATTGCAATGAGATGTGATGCAAAGCGCTCTTTGATGTAGGGCGCTACATCAAAAACAAATCATTATCCCTTTGCGATACTATAAGCACACGTAGAGCCATTTAGTCGGTCCGCTACTGGAAGAGGGGCCTCTCCATGACGTGTAGTTGTGGGAATTATTTGACCGTATTGCACCGTTCTGGTCAATTTGGGTTGTTGAAGTTGGGGAGTGTAGACATGAACATAGAGTACAGTACATAGAGCAGTGGATTTTTCTGCACTGTCCTCTGTTTCCCACCACATTGCTCCATAGCCGAGAAAAGCCTGCTGTGCTTGGTGATTGCCCATCTAAGATAATGCGATTGGGCACATTTTATGTTCTTTGGTTATAGGCATGATACTTTATATCATATGGGCAACATATTTATCTTGATGAATTTAAATCTGCAGGATTGAATAATGACCATTGTACTCCATTTATCCTCTCATTACTACAAAGATATATGGCAAAAAAAAGGTTTGATAACCTATCTTGTATTTTGTATGGTTTGAGAGACAATAAGTATCATTCTTTCCTTTTACAGAAACAGGCCAGAGGGAAAGGTGCTGGAGCCAGTGGGGGTGTTTGAAACACCAAAGCTGCAAGGAAGATATGAGACGGGACAGGTGAGAACATCAGTATACTTTTAAAGGGGTCCTGGTATGTGGAACAGAGTTGAAAGGCGGCCACATGCTGATCATTGCACAGGGCTTTGTTTGCATTAGATCTGTGCCTTTTTAAATCCTTTATATTAAGTTCACTTGCTTGCTTGCGCGCTTACGACCGTGCAAATCTTTCAGTCGTTTTTTAACCTACTTCCCGTGATCCAATCGAGCTGACATTTTCCACACAGACTCGTTGTGCGTGACAATTTATTTTCGTGAAAAAACTTTTCCATAACTTTACACTTTTTATGAAAAAAAAAATTATATTTAATTACCAATTGCTTAATGGTGGCAGGCAATCATCTGACCCATCGGTGGCAGCCATCTCAAGCCAGAGGACGAGAGGACTCTAGCCGCCACGCATATAAAGGATTTAGAGTGAAAAACTTAGTTTTACGGGTTAATTTTTTACTTGTGTAACCTCCATTGCTCATGTACATGTGTGTGTGCACATACATAGCCCTTTTGTAAAGTTGCTACTGGATGAGATTCTCCCTGTGCCGTGTGAGTCGTGGGTTTAATTTGTTACTATACTTCAACACTCTAATGCAGAATGGTGAAGGCAGGAGAGCATATACATGGTGTAACCTCCGCTTAGCACGGTTGGCTCTGTACGGTGCGATCGAAGTTCAACATACATTCATAAAAGTACATTACAAAAACAGACTTTGCTGCCCTGCACATTCCAGCTCACAACGAGGACTCCTAGCAGCCATAAGACCCACTCATGGCAGTAACCCATCCACGCACTTTGCAGGCTCGCTCAAGTTTAGCTTCTGTGATCACGTGAGATTGGGGCATTCTGGGTGATTTGGTCAAAGAAGCCCCATTACTTAAGTGCTTAGCTGCAAGGAGATAACCGCATAACGGAATATCACTGATGCAGCCAATATTGTCCGTTGGATGCGGGGCATTTCAACACACTTTATTTGCCACTTGTTAAGGCTATGCATATGGCCAAAAGTACAATGTATATATTTTCTCAATAAAACAAATCTTACAGTCCATTTAATACATGACAAAAGTTGAATATTTCTCATGGGTACATGTTTTCAGTTGGTTAATGCTCGGCGTGTAACAGTGCGTAATTTTTATTGATTAATATTGATTGTTAACCCCCATGGTCATGCATGCAATATCATGCATAATACATTATGTTTTTCAATGCCTACATTTATGTGATGAGCTCACGTGGCCTTACCAGCCATTGTTAGTACGAAGCTTGTTTACCCAGGAAAGCCTCACTGGAGTGCCATGACCGTTTTTCAGGAAAGTCCTGTCACGTTTTACAGAGTACACAGCAATGGTTGCCACGTTTAATCCCTGTTGAATAATAATAATTGTTAGCGATCATTACACGCACCACAGCGTAACAAAAAAACATTCATACTTGTGTTGTGCAGAACGACCGAATTCACTGTAAGGGCTGATGCCGTTTATTAACACTGTTCACACGACACTGTAACTCACACCAGAGGTAGGTGCTCTCTGTTCTTGGTCCTTACCCTGGACCCCCAAACTCTATATTATCCTACCCTCGGCTATCCCTTGGGGCTCTCTCGCTCGTCTGCACGGGACGGGGGTTCATCCAACACCGCCCGGCGACGAGGAGAGAGAAACCCTCTCTCTCAGCCGGTTCTTACTCAATACTCGTTAGCCCTGCTCTCGGCTATCCCCTTCGCTCTCCCACAGTGTACGGTGTTTTTTTTTCTGCAATATTTAGCTGTCTTTTCTTGGATTTTCTGTTTGCACTCTGTCACATAGTCACTTAAAGATGTTTTTTTGTTCATGTTTTAGTTTTTTGTTTGTTGCGGTTGCACCCAATTCAAGAGCCGAATGGCTCACAGGGCTATACCTAATCAATGAACTTGAACTCGTCTGCACGGGACGAGGGTTCATCCAACACCGCCCGGCGACGAGGAGGGAGAGACCTCTTCCAGCCGATCCTTGCCCCATCTCCCCACAACTACCACGCCTTCGTCACGGGAGTCACCCTTAAGTACCCCCCTTGGCAGCTCCTCCCCCTAGCTCGCACCCGCCTTTGTTCCCGAAGGTGTACCCCCTTACCGCACCCGTGACTTGACGTCATCCTCGGCTGTCAACTCGCTCGCACCTCCCTCTGTTCGCTCCCTCATGGTTGCTCACACTACTCCTCTACACTTGCAACAAATCATGATCCTGAATCATGATACTTCATGGAATTTTCACGGGGATTTTCACGGGGAGTTTTTCCAAAACCACCACAAGCACTTTTCACCTGAACATTCATGCAGCAGATAACACTCTTACAGTATCCTGGAGTCTATAAATTGAGTTGCATTTGTGGTGATTGCTACATTGGAGAAACGAAACGTCATGTTTCTGATCGTGTCCGCGAGCACAAGTCAGATCTGAAACACGGCAGAACTGATTCTTCGGCCGTTGCCGATCATTGCTACAACTCGGCGGGCTCTCATGAAATTGTCTTTTCCGAGACCAAGGTTCTCTGCAAACCTCCTGGCTACCATCAAAGGTTTGTACACGAGGCCATACAAATATACAAACACAGACATAATTTCAACCGTGATGATGGGTACAAACTTAGTAATCATTGGAAAGATGTTATCAACCACGCAAAAAAGACTTAATTACACATTTTTGGACCATCTTATCTGACAGGCACTATTTTACTTTACTTTACCGAGTGTTAACATCCCCAGTGTTTAACAGTACTCTCTTCATTGTTCAGCCAGCACTGGTATAAACATGGGCATTTTCGTTCTTTTCTATCATGTGTATCAACAGGTGCTTGTACACACACATGTCCACGTACACTTACACCCCAAACTCTCTTTTGGCCTCCCCTCCCCCTCTCTGTCCAATGCGTTGGCGTGTGCAGCAGTAGTTGCTTGCGCACAACCACACTCTCTTGCACCACGTCGTGCAT
Source organism: Lethenteron reissneri (assembly GCF_015708825.2). Classification (NCBI taxonomy): domain Eukaryota; kingdom Metazoa; phylum Chordata; class Hyperoartia; order Petromyzontiformes; family Petromyzontidae; genus Lethenteron; species Lethenteron reissneri. The sequence continues at coordinate 9,545,611 of NC_083805.1, forward strand.
TCTTTTGGCCCCGCCCCCCCCGCCCCCTCCCGATGCGTTCTACTTGGCACTTCGTACCGTCTTTGAGCCCCGCCCCCCTCCCTCCCGATACGTTCCATTCATTGGCTACCACATTCTGATGAGCTCCCCCCCCCCTCTCCTCCCCCCTCAACTTGCTTTTAAGGGATTACATCTTGAATCATTGCCTCACTTGATGCCGCAAATCTGGCTGTGACGGTTCCACCTGATGACGGAGACTTGTGTTGCCTCCGAAACGTCGTGATTTTTATTTTTATTTTATTTTACTTTTATTAATTTTAATGTTTTACCTACGTGACTTTACCGAAAACACCTAAGAATATGAATCCTTGCAGTCACGAAAGCTTCAAATCTAGAATTAATACTCTTGGTGTGTCCTTCTGTGGTGGCACAGTGCACTTTGACCCAACACCCAATATATATAGGGGCTGTCATGGAAAGAAGCCGGACCTTTGAGCCCCACACAAACAGATCTATGAAAAGACAAAACTAAGAATCGCCCTGCTCCAGAAACTTGCAGGAACAACCTGGGGTGCCTCGGGCGATGTGCTGCAAACCAACACCCTCTCATTTTGCTTCAGCCTGATCCAGGAGCTCAGACAGAAGACGGCTAGATGCACAATTAAATCATGCAATGCGCATCATAACCGGGACACTGAAGCCCCTGGCTTTCTGTTGGGGTAAACATTCTGCCACCAAATATGCTCAGAGACATGCAAACTGAAAGGGTGTTTACCTACCCATCAAACAACACCTCAACAATGTACCTCACCGTCCACTGAAGTCCACCAATTCTCCTCCTGGGATCACACTGTTGCCATCCTAGAATATTACCCAGATCTGGAAGAATGCTGGCGAACAGTGGAACAACGCGGACGTCCACAATAAATAACTCATTTGGGACTAGATTTTAAGCTTTCGTGACTGCAAGGATTCATATTCTTAGGTTTTTTCGGTAAAGTCACGTAGGTAAAAAAAATATATTTTTATTTTACTTTTATAAATTTTAATTTTTTACCTACGTGACTTTACCGAAAAAACCTAAGAATATAACTCATTTGGGACCCAAAACATCGCACATTCCCTGACTTTGACATTCATTGAACACACTGGTGGAACCATCAACCATATCAGCACATTAACACGCCCTTGGGCGCATCTCCTTTTGATTGGAAATTTAAAGACAAGGCACAGTTGTGATTGTGACCATGCAACACAAGCTATGGATCAGAGCAAAAAACCACTGTTGTCTGCTCCTCAAACGGAGGAGAACTAACTAAAGTTTACAAACTCTGTCGCTATGCCCTCTCGTGGCTTAACTTTGGCATTTAGCTCCTGAACATGATTCTGACAAGGAAGGATAGAATGTGCATAAGTATCCACATGTGCATGTTATGCATTTTCAGAAAACATTTTGGGTGGTGAATGGCGTTTTCTCAACTCGACGAGTTTGGTTTTAGGTTGTATCGGTTTTTACGCTGAACTTTTTCCAGCTTTACTGGTAACTAGTTTGATGAATTCATTTCCATTACTCTAACGTGGTAGTGTTGTGCACTGTACTTCACAGGCGTTCATCTGTTGCCACATCTTACCTCCCCAGGAAACTGGAAAAACAGGACTGGTTCACGTCTGTCAGTGATCTTCAGATTTTTGTCACATCACAGTTTCAGAAAGTATGACAAATATTCCATACCTTTCCACGTGCAAAACTCGCAAAGCTCATTGGCAGTGCTTGTTAGTTGATATACACGATAAGATAATCATTAGGCGTCATAGGGCTTGGAGTTGAAAAGCATCGCTAATGTTGCTTACATCTTAACGACTCATTTCCATGGGTTTCCCTATTCGTCTGTCGCTCAGCTGTTCCTTCACCGCGTGTTTGGATATCGCGGCGTCATCCTGTTCCCGTGGTTGGCTCGTCTCTACGATCGTGATGTCCCTTCCAGCATGGGCATCAGGTGAGGAATCGCACACGGTGAGATGCTAAAGTCACAAAGGTTGCAGGGACAAAGATGAACGAGTGACTCAGAAGTGAGATTCTCGATTTCGATCCAAGCAGTTGCCTGAGATTAAACTGGGTACCCAAGTGGAGGGAATGGATGGTCTCAGCCTCTTAACCTCGAACTTAAAAAAATAAGTCACAGTAAAGTTGGATTTTATTTAATTGGGGCTAAATTCTGACTGAAAATTTTTTGATTACAGTTTTACTGGTATTCGATGGACATTGTTCTAATTAGCTTAGTGGGTGTGGAAATTGCTGCTCCCTGCTGTGTGGAACAGAGGTTATTTCAAAGGATCTCGGATACAGTTGTGTGATGGACACTTTTGTGGGCCATTCTCGAGCATGAAGATATGCATTCTCTGTGAGAGATCTGCATGGATACTATTTCATGATGAGGCTGATAACACAATTAGGACAACATTGGGGATAAGATTAAAACTGTTTTTTTTAAAGAAGTTTCAAGGACAGGAGGCGAGAGGTGATATGAAATTTCCGCAACACTCGGGCAAGGAAATTGTGGAACGCTTTGGTTATATGAGCTCAAGAGCAGCTCAACGAATGCCAGTAGATGGCACCCAAGGGGCAGCCTATTCAGTGGTGGATAGACTACAATTATGTTGTGTATAACAAACCGATACCAGCCTATCCTATGAATGGCACAACTCCAACAATTAAAGGAGTGGGAAGACAGTTTAGACATTTCTAAATCCTTGCCAGATTTGGCAAGGTAACGGATTTCGTTTTTTATTACCTAAATCAAAAGATTATCGATTGTACATATAGGCCGTCATTATTACCACGAGTTCCTGCTTCGTTCTGCTCATAATGAGCTCTGAGTCAACCGAGCATCATCAAAAAGACTCAAGATAATGCTGTGACTGTCAGACTAGCTCACGGACGGACAAAAAACTACATTTCCTACATGTAGATTTTAAAATTGCAGCGGTACCTATTCTGTTCTTTCCCTTCGTACCTAACAAATGTTCATCCAGTAAAATAGTTGTCACGCCTTCTGTACGATTTGTTTAATCATGCATTAATTCTCCGACCCTCTGAGTTGCTAGACTGACCTGCGTATGTTCGCTCTGTTACAGTAAGAAGGAGGAGGTCGACACTCCTAGCGCAAAGGTGGTGTCAGGAAAAACCCAGACGTACTACCAGGTCCTCATCGACTCCAGAGACTGCCCCCACATTGTGAGTTCACGCGCTACGTACAAACTTCCCCATTGTAGAACTGCCTTATTGTTTGTTTTTCTGTCTCTTGTGCTTATTTGTTCGATGGCATAGAAATATAGTTTTTCATAAATCATACAAAAAAAAATACTTACACGCGCAATTTTACGCATGTGTCGTGAGCGTAATAATTGATTTTAATCAATGAATCTATTAAAAATTAATGACTCCTTAGACATTTTTCACTTTGTTCAGTTCTCTCTGGCATCTCCAAGCCAGTCAGCTGTTTTGTAGTTTTTTTGCTCTATCGTTGAGTGTCCATCTGTGTAAATTATTGAAGTCCTTTGCCAAGTTGCTGCATTTAGACGCATTGTCCCTCCACGCTAATGGGCCGCCACGAGAGAGACAACTCTCCCGTTCCCTTCTGTCTCATGTTCGTGCGTGTTTTCGCCACGGTGTTCCTGGAAACAGCGTGAGCTCACATGACACCGAGTTCTTTACAGTTGTTTCCTTTAAAACATAAGTAAGGTCAAGTAAAGTGCTTAACGCAGCTTGGGTGGCTGGCTGGCCGGCCTCTGTGTTTTTTTTTTACAAGTTGGAGCATTTCTCTCTGGGTTCACGGTTTGCCTCTTTGAGGCCACTTTCCACCCATTGATAATGTTCTGATGGGACATTGACTCGTAAATACGCTCCATGAGACATTAAACTTTGCTTGACACTCACTGATTTGGCAATAGTAAGTAGAAGAAATAACTGAACTCATGTATGATCATGTGTGAATCCATTACTGGATGAGCGGGAGTGTAGCGGTTAGCGCGCTGTGCTATGAACCTGGCGACCCGGGTTCGATTCCCGCTCATGGCCAAAACATCACCACTGGGGAGACAAAGGTGGTCGGGCGTGGTGCTGGCCACCCACCCCCTCGTGTACCGTTCCGGCCTTCATAGGTGCTCGCTAACAGCACTTACCCCTACAGTCTGTTAAGGCTATATGGGGGATCTTTGTCTTTTGTCTTTGGATGAATTGTTTAATCACATCGTGTCGGTTATGGGGGTCGTTTTTACTGTACTTCACCACTCTGGTCAATATGGGTGGGTGAAGGGGAACCCAGGGACCAGTTCAGCTATTGCTTGCCAGATGTTAGCCATGGCTGGGACTTGAACTTGGATAGCTGGGTTCATAATGCAGTGCGCTGATCACCGATAGGTTATTTACAGTTTACCAAACTGATATTTTTTCTGTTGTACAGCCACTGCTGATGTCATGTGCTGTAGTTACTTGTTTTCACAGTAACCTCCCAATTATATCATTTGGAGCAGTACAACACATTCTTGTTAGATGTTAGAATACGGCCCACAAGTGGATACCAGAGAGCTACCTCAGTGATCTCTGATCCACACAGTCCAGGGCAGCACTTCAGAAGACAGTGAAATTGAAATGAAATGTTAATCTTCAGAGCTAGAAAATAGCTAACTTAAATGCAGAAACAAATTTCATATGGTGGCTTTTTTGTACAGTCATTGGTGACTGACACCATCAGCTCACTATACTTGAGTCACGAGCGGCCACCTGGATTAGAGCGTATGATCTCAGTGGTGCCATCGCAGTGCTCTGTGACCTCCAAGCCACACAGACACTTCTGTCGCTGGGGATGTGTATGTGTAAGCATCTGATGGTTCTGTACGCTCACGGCTGCATTTATCTCCCGGCAGAGAGCACAGACCGAAGCGGTGACATTTCTGGGAAGCCACGACGACAGCAGGGTGCTCTACGCAATCCCCGGTAAACACAAAAGTCTTTGAAAAATTAATCGCCCATCACGGCAGTTAGTGCTCGAAGTGTCGTGTTGAGTTGAGCTTGCTTCTTGACACCGGCGGCACTCAAGAAGAGCGGTTTTTCAGCCGCGTGAACATTACATTATTTAGGTCAGGTACGTTCATAGGAGAGACTTTGTCTAATTAAAGGGCACCACCGCTTCCAGCCGCTTGGTTGAGCTCAACTTTAACCAGGACACCCGGTGATGAGTCAGTCGTCTGTTCTGTTTTTAGCCCGTGCCTACATTACACATGCAGCCCCGTAGCATTCCATTATTTCCGTGCTTCCCATTCAGATGTCATTCATACGAATCGTATGATGTACCGGTGGCATAGCTTGCAAGGAATGAAATGGGGCGGGGGTCCCCTGTCGGCCTTCCCGCTCTTTGTAGTCTCGCTCCTGAGCCTCTTCGGCCTGAGGGCACCGGTGCAGTTTAACTGCCTGCACACTCAATAGCCAAGCCACCGCGATGTACGTTGCACGCCGTTGTACCGTTGTTGATTGGGAGGACATGGAGAGCGGACGGGCACAGGTATGAGGACTGGAGCTCAAGATCCACCGTCAGGAATACTGCATGCAAGTTCATAGTTTTGTTTTGGTTTTTGTTACTCACAATTTCAAAGCCTACGGCCTGAAGCGGCCAGCAATAGAGAGCACTTATGACACTAAACTAACAATGAATAATAAGCAATTCACAGAGAATGCGCCTGCCATGTCTTAGAGGCTTAGCACCTTGGACAGTGCTTGGATAGGGCCCCAATACATCGTCTGATGGGCTATGTTGTAGGCAGCAGATGGCTGTGCAGCATTGCTGTATTGCACTGCTGTGCTCCCATCAAATAACTCCCATGACTCATACGGCATGAGGTGGCCGTCATTCAGCAGTGGATTAACAAAATAATTGTTTATGCACAGAAGTACAGGTTGCAGAAACTATTGTGAACCATACGTCTGAAAATGTACATGTACAAAAGACTAATCAGAGGTGAAGAAGCACTCTCAGAAGGCATTGCGTTTTGATGGGAAGTGGAAAAAATGCTTAAAATGTTTTCATGCGGATGAACAGATATATGAAGGAGATGTATGGTAATTTATAGGGGTCAAGAAGGCTGTGACGTGAAGAAGAATACCAAACGTCTTCGACGCCCCTTTAACCACGTTAGTGTAATAATGGTTCCTCGAAAAGTGCATTTAATTGCTTGGTGGTGCGGTGATGGTGGTTGTTGTTGTTGTTGGTGTGGTGGTGGTGGTTGTTGTTGCGGTGGTGGTGGTTGTTGTTGTTGGTGCGGTGATAGTGGTTGTTGTTGGTGCGGCGGTGGTGGTTGTTGTTGGTGCGGTGGTGGTGGTTGTTGGTGCGGCGGTGGTGGTGGTTGTTGTTGGTGCGGTGGTGGTGGTTGTTGTTGTTGGTGCGGTGATGGTGGTTGTTGTTGTTGGTGCGGCGGTGGTGGTGGTTGTTGTTGCGGTGGTGGTGGTTGTTGTTGTTGGTGCGGTGATGGTGGTTGTTGGTGCGGTGGTGGTGGTTGTTGTTGTTGGTGCAGTGGTGGTGGTGGTGGTTGTTGTTGTTGTTGTTGGTGCGGTGATGGTGGTTGTTGTTGTTGGTGCGGTGGTGGTGGTTGTTGTTGTTGGTGCGGTGGTGGTGGTTGTTGTTGTTGGTGCGGTGGTGGTGGTTGTTGTTGTTGGTGCGGTGGTGGTGGTTGTTGTTGTTGGTGCGGTGGTGGTGGTGGTGGTTGTTGTTGGTGCGGTGATGGTGGTTGTTGTTGTTGGTGCGGTGATGGTGGTTGTTGTTGTTGGTGCGGTGGTGGTGGTTGTTGTTGTTGTTGGTGCGGTGATGGTGGTTGTTGGTGCGGTGATGGTGGTTGTTGGTGCGGTGATGGTGGTGGTTGTTGTTGTTGGTGCGGTGATGGTGGTGGTGGTTGTTGTTGTTGGTGCGGTGGTGGTGGTTGTTGTTGTTGGTGCGGTGATGGTGGTTGTTGTTGTTGTTGGTGCGGTGATGGTGGTTGTTGTTGTTGTTGGTGCGGTGATGGTGGTTGTTGTTGTTGGTGCGGTGGTGGTGGTGGTTGTTGTTGTTGGTGCGGTGGTGGTGGTGGTTGTTGTTGTTGGTGCGGTGATGGTGGTGGTTGTTGTTGTTGGTGCAGTGGTGGTGGTTGTTGTTGTTGGTCCTCACGGTCAGTATTGTGCACGTGCGTGTGATTGTAAATCGACGGGGCGGTGTGCCGGTGTGTGGCAGGGCTGGACTATGTAGGCCACGAGGACGTGCTGCCCTACTTGTCTTCCAGCCCGACCCCCCTCCAGCACGAGCTCTTCCACAAGTTCCTGCAGCATCAGCCCGGGCACAGTGAGTCTCACGTACCCCAGCCAGCCCTTTTTTTAAATCCTTTATATTAGGTTCACTTGCTTGCGCGCTTACGACCGTGCACATCTTTCGGTCGTTTTTTAACCCACTTCCCATGATCCAATCGAGCTGACATTTTGCACACAGACTCGTTGTGCGTGACAACACATTTTCGTGAAAGATTTTTTCCAAAATTTTACACTTTTAAGGAATTTTTAAAAAATATTTAATTACCAATTGCTTATTGGTGGCAGGCAATCATCTGACCCATAGGTGGCAGCCATCTCAAGCCAGAGGACGAGAGGACTCTAGCCGCCACGCATATAAAGGATTTATAGTGAAAAACTTAGTTTTTACGGGTTAATTTTTTCTTGTTGTCAATCCAGAGGTCGCCGGTTTGCTCTCCCGGCTCGGTAGTTGAAACAACGGAAGCAAGTTTCTTAAATGCCCCCCCACCCCGCACCCCTCCGTCTCTGTCCGCTCAGCAGCATGAATGAATACATTGCAGTTACTCAATCGGAAAGTCACATGTGCTGGGGTAGAGTTGTCGTACTCAAAACTCTTCCGAAACGTCTGGCCAGCGTGGAAGAGTAGGCCAAATACCCTCGACAGGCTCTCTCTAGATCTGCCTTGGAGTGGAGGCGCTTAAGCCGGCAGTGGCGGAAGCAACAAATTGCAGGGCTGTGCCTTTACCGTGTTTTTTTTTTACTCGCAACCTCGTTCTATTATTTGCTGCGCCTCACACCTGCGTTGCGAACACAGTGTCCACTTCACCCCAAACATGTTGACTAGCTAACCGTTTGATAATTGGTTTTTTACCCTTCTATCTGGCAACAAAACTGACACCTTTTTACAAGGAGTCATGTTTGCATAGACCGCAATACCTGCAGTCATAATACAAACAAAAGACATAACTCTGATATTGTGCACTGTCCTTGAAGTTGATTGGGCCACACCCGAGACAGCTTTCCTTATCAACTTCAAGGACAGTGCACATTATCAGAGTTGTCTTTTGTTTGCATTATGACTGCAGGTATTGCGGTCTATGCAAACATGACTCCTTGTAAAAAGGTGTCAGTTTTGTTGCCAGATAGAAGGGTAAAAAACCAATTATCATATTTTTACTAGCAAATGAGGTTCACATAGTGTAGTTAACCGTTTACTTTAAGTGACAATAAAAGACACAGATATTACATTTTACATCTTCTCCCCTATTTTACTATGAATATGTATTTTTTATACTTAATTACATTTTTCGATTTAAAGCTTTCGTGACTGCAGGGATTCATCTTCTTGGTTTTTTCGGTAAAGTCACGTAGAAGGGAAGTAATAAAATAATAAAAATAAAACATAATAAAATAATAATAATTATTATTTTATTACTTCCCTTCTACGTGACTTTACCGAAAAAACCAAGAATATAATTACATTTTCTTTGCATTTTCCATGTTTGTGTTTTATCCGGGCCATCTCTCCCCCCCCTGCCCCATTACGCCAGATTATCAAGAGCTGGCTGTAGCAGCAGTATTTTTAATTACAGTTTACAGTATTTCATCACTGCATCCTAAGACACTGTACAGAAACAGTGGGCACATGTATTTTGTTTCTGAGCCCGTTTGGAATAGGCAGAGCGACAAATGTCGTTCTTGAGCCTTGACTGCAACAGGGACAGAGAGTCGACAGCACGGATGGCTTGGGGGGGGGAAAGAGAGTTCCAGACTTTGGGGACAGCAGAGGAGAATGTGAATCCTTCTAATTATTGTTATTGATGACTCTCAAATGTAAACAGGACAACACTGAAATTATGATAATCCCTTCTTGTTTCCCTGCTAAGTGGATGTCTGTTGACACCGCCAATTTCAAGTTCTTTGCATATGTAATTTGTGTGTCACATGTGCTCCAATTTCATCGTGCCAGCGTCTCATTGCTCAGGCCCCCCGTGAGTGTCTGCCCTTTTGGCAGGAGTCCATCTCCAGTTATATCCATCAGGCCCCCACTTTGATTGTGATGCCATTTTTGGTTTGATGTCTGGTCTCTTAGTTTTTGTTCTCCAGCTCGTGTGTTTCCCCTCTTGAAACATTTATTCATTTCAAAATTTCGTGCATCAGGGTGGTGACGTGGTTGGCATTGGTTCTTGTGCAAGGGATTCATAATTTCCACCCCTCTGATTATCACGGTTGGCTATGTATGGTGCGAAAGAAGTTGAACATACATACAAACTCCCTACTTCAGGATGGTGTCACGATGTAACAATTTGCTGCCGCTGTTGTCACCTGTTGAACAAGAGCTGTATAGCCCAATGGGCTTTACTTCCGGCTTCTGACTTTCACTAGAAGTGCATCAGATCTCGGAGGCTCGACAGGTTTAATCCTGGCTCATCCTTTGGTGCGTGACCGCCAGTGCCTCCCAGAGCTCGTAAGTGTGGGGTGGTGAGGTGGCCAAGAGATGGCAGTAGAGCAATGGGTTAACTCCTTAGATTATTCAGTAGATTGGTTCTATCTATTTGTGCACAGCCTTGAGTGTTATCCCCTTGTATGTGTGGGTTTTTACTGGGTACTTTGGGTTTGTATGTATGTATTTTGAACTTTTTTCACACCGTACGTAGCCAACCATGGTAATCGGAGGTGTGGGGGAAGGACAACAAACTAAACACAAAAAGCTGTCCTAACGAAATGAGTTTCCAATTTAGGGGGTTCTTTATGGCTGTTTTATAGTACCGTCCTGAATGAGTGTCTTGAGACTTATTAAGGGTTTCATTATTGATCAAATAACGTTATTATGAGTATGTTTGAATGCCAATGTTCATCATTATTAGTCCTTCATCCTCCTAGATTCCCAGAGCCATCACCACCTGTCACTGTCCTGCTATATATAAATCCATCTGGTACCTTTACACGAGCTGATTTCACCGCTGCATCTCCTCGACAGACTTCCCTCCTTGGCTAATAATGCTACCACTATTACAAATGATAATTATTACATGACGACAAAAATAAAGTTGACGCATTTTCAGTCATTTTCGCGACATTTGAACTTTTAAAGCACGACAGTGGCGGTAACCATGTACGTACGTACGCTGAACTTTTTTCTCACCATACGTAGCCAACCGTGCTAATCTTTGAAGGCTAGGATGGCTGTGAATGTCGCTGACTTATTTACCGCATGCAGCGCCTGCCTTCGTGGCGCAGGAGACGCTGCAGACGTGGCAGGAGAAGAACCACCCGTGGCTGGAACTGTCGGACGTGCACCGTGAGACCACAGAGGGCGTGCGCGTCACTGTCATCCCCTTCTACATGGGCACCCGGGTGAGCAGACCAAGCCCCAACACGGAGCCCTCTGCGGTAGGCATGTTGCGGTGCATCGATCAAATATCGATTGCTGGCGGTTCTTACCCTCACGATACACGCATCTATCAAGCGGTCAGTCACGATCAGCCTTACCGTTCGGTGGCATTGCACAGAAACGTCACTGTCGGTTCCGGTTGGCTGTCTCAAGTAGCCAACCATGAATAATGGACGAACATACTTATTAATAATTGGTTGTTTAAATTATATGAACGTTATGGATGTATATTGAACTTCATTCGCACCATACGTAGCCAACTGCGCTAATCGGAGCATATGAAGTGCCCAACTTGATATTTTTGTAGCAATGTTGCCCAGTGTCAAATTTCATCAAGATTGGATGTGGTCGTTTTTGGAGCCTGAGTGACATGATGTTTTAGAGTATTTGGCTGCTATAAATTTCCACATGATAAGCCACTTCCTTGAGCTATCAGTTGTGGCCAGGTCGGTCGCTTCTGAAAAACATTTAGCTCAGTGGGCCTAAAAATTGTTTAATAGTTTAACGTGACATGATATAGACATAAGGATTGTACTGTACGGCATGCACACAATCTGTAAATTCTTTTAATTGTGTCTGTACACGTACTCACGTAGACTACACACACTAATGTACGTATTACATCTACTTACATACTGTATAGTACACGTGTGTGTCTATTTATAACTCGCCTTTTGCCCGTCCAAGGACGGGTGTATTGCAGTAAATCTGGAACTTGCAAGCTAAAAGCAGACCGCGATATTCATTGCATCCATTCGTGTGCAGTTTGTAAGGCCGCGGTGACACAGACTTATACCTACTATAATCACCCAGGAATGTATGTCTTTAATGCTCGTGACGTCACTCCACATCGACCAGCCCCCCTCATTAACATTCATGAGCAGGTGACGTCCTCCAAATGGACACCCCCCTCCATTAATAATCATTAGCGACTGACGTCACTCCACATGGGCGGGGGCCGAGGTGCCTCCTCCCTCCTCGACGTCAACTCACAACCCTCACTACAAAGGCAGACCCTCACGTCACGCTGTTGAGACATCAAAGTAAACAGGACGTCATGATGAACAAGGGATTATAACTTTAAAATTAATTATGTCTGTGTCACCGCGCCCTTACAAACTGCACACAAATTGATGCAATGAATATCACGTCGCGATCTGCTTTTCGCTCGCAAGTTTCAGATTTACTGCAATACACCCGTCATTGGACGGGCAAAGGAGCCCCCCCATGTGGAGTGACGTCACCCGCTAATTATTATTAATGGGGGGGGGGGGGTGTCCATTTGGAGGACGTCACCTGTTCATGATTACTAACGAGGGGGGCTGTTCAACGTGGAGTGACGTCACACGCGTTACACACTCACATTTTTGGGTAAATATAGTAGTTAATACACATGCACTTAGTTTTTTGTACGTAGATTTTAGTTTAAATCATGGCTAGTCGGACTCATAAGCTCACCAGACCACATTACCTCCCCATTAGTCACATCCTGTCTCTGTCCTTCTCCAAATCCACAACCCCACCTTCCAACGCTTCCTATACCCTCAGGTTATTAGCAGGTACACATATCGCTATCATAATCTTGAATGTCTTAGTTTTCTGTCACCGCAATGCCTCTCTGTAGTCTGCACATTATTATCATCAGGCTTTTTTTGCGAGTCACTTTCACTGTGATGACTGTTTATCCCCGTACGCAGAATGTCCCTTGGTTGGTAAACTAAGTGGCGCTGTCATTCCCAATTTGAAGATATGCACTTGAGTTGTAATTATTGGAGTGTATATATTATTGGGCAACGTAACTAACTGTGGGCAGACCCCGTAATGCGTGATTTGTAACCTAATGTTTGTGTATTGAAATCACTAAATGAAAAGCCTCTTAGAGTGCTCGAAGAAAATGCATAGGAAACCCCTTTTAGAGTGGCCTGCCATCAGATATTTGAAAGTGGATAGTTTAAAACACTATTTTAGTCTCTTGTTCAGTTATGATGCAATTGTACAGAAATTAAGATTGCAAAGTATTTTTAACTCTGTTTTTGTGTGTGGTTGTGCCTGTGTGTTTGTGTGTGGTTCAGGAAGCTCAAAACTCAAATGTTTACTGGGTAAGCAATGTTCATCCTCTAATGTACATGTACAGCCCTTTTTTGGTTCAGCACTAGATGAGGGCCGTGCTGGTGTTGGGAATTCTTTGACAATACTTCACCACGCTAGTCAGTGTGGGCTGCTGAATGCGGGGAACATCGAAGTGTTTTACAACAACGGATTTTTTTGCACTGCTGTCCACCACCCGCCAATCTAGCCTCACAGCTTATAACACCTGTTATAGATGGCGATCATCCATCCGAGCACTATTCAGGCTCCAACATCCTTCGCTTCTAAGATATAATGAGATTGGGTGATTTGTTCACCCTCAAATAGGCCTCTTCCAAAGTGATGTAATCGGCTTTCACATATAGATTTAGTTTTTATGAGCACCAAGGCCTTGCATCGCTAATGTTTTAAAAAAGAATGAAACGATTCCTTAAGGTACCCCAGTATGCTTATAGGTAGCCAGTTTGGCCAGGAGAGTATATGCACTGGCAGGACCAGTGGGTGGAGGGAGGGGTGGCACGTGCCCCCCCATTGAGCCGATCGAAATCTCAAACTAGCCACTCGATCCGATCGAAATCCCAAACTAGCCACTCGATCCGATCGAAATTCCAAACTAACCACTCGATCCGATCGAAATCCCAAACTAACCACTCGATCCGATCGAAATACCAAACTAGCCACTCGATCCGATCGAAATCCCAAACTAGCCACTCGATCCGATCGAAATCTCAAACTAACCACTCTGAATGGTGCGAATGGACAGGACAGGTTAATATTTTGTCTCTGTAGCTCGGATTTGAAAATGGGTAGTTGGGTTTATTGCGTCATGCCAACACCACTGCACCACTGCACCAATGCTCTACCTACGCTGACCGGAGAGGTGGAGTCTGGTGAAACCTTTTCGGTGATTGGCACAGCAGATTCTCAAGTGTGGTAAATTTGTATTATTACTATCACTGATATAATACTTGCCCTTTTTAACAGTTACTCAACGAATGTTCAATGCGTTTTAGCATTAGTTCTGTGCAGTACAGCAATCAATTAATAATTATCATAAAGATGAACGAACCTGTAACTCGAGCAGTAATGCACTGTTTGCAAATACGCAAACTTATTGGCCCTGACACCGGCCCGTCGTCTGCTTCCGTGCTGCCGATCCATGACTTCCGTCAGACAGCGGCTCGTTGTAAAGCGTTGCGTAGTCCACGTCTTGCGCATGACTTTTCCGAACTTGTTTCTAATAAACGCGGCTCTTCTCACCCGCACACTGCGAGCGGACGTTCAGTGGCGCTACAGCGTGCGTTTGGAGAACCTGGGCGACGGAGCAATCCAGCTGCGGGAGCGTCACTGGAGAATCTTCAGCCTCTCGGGGACGCTGGAGACCGTGCGGGGACGCGGCGTCGTGGGCCGGGTGAGGAGCATCGAGGTCACGTTACTAACTTCTAGGTCTCGTACCGTTTCGTTCGCTCCGTTAGTGTAAATGTTCTTTTTCTACATTTGATTTGTTTTAATGATTGTGTTGTAACATTTTTCAAACAATGTATTTGCGTTCTAGATTTGAAGCTTTTTAATGTGACTGCAAGAATTCATATTCTTAGGCTTTTTCGGTAAAGTCACGTAGGTAAAAAATTAAAATTAATAAAAGTAAAATAAAAATAAAATAAAAATCATGACGTTTCGGAGGCAACACAAGCTTCGAAAAATGTATTTGTGTGTCATTTGTTTTACACATTGAAATTGGAATTCAGTTTCCCCTTGAATAAGAGTCCTGATGTTCATGGGCTCTTATCTGGTTTTAAAGGTCACCTATCTATACATTTCTGGAATGGATTGTGCTAACTTGGCACAAATTGATTCACCCCTCTGGAATATCAGTCAAATGTCAGGATTCGGATCAAGAATTCATCTTTTCGTACGGTAAATTTCATTAAAGCGTGTTTAAAAAAAAGTATTTTTAAATATTACAATTTTGTTTTGCTTTGTGGTGAATGTAGCCACCTCTTAGCTACAGGCCATTATTATTTACAATTGCCAATTCTATACACCCTGCATGCATACCTTGGGACGCTGCCAATGGTGTCATTATTAGCTCACTTGACTGCAGACGTTACCCATTTGGTCACCTGGCATGGGAGTATAAATGGAGATTCTGCAGTTAGTTGATCGGCAGGTTACATGTGGGGAGGGGGGTGGGGGTAAATTGTGGGTGCTACCACCTCTTCCTAGATGGCCAGTGTGAAAGAGTAGGCCAAAATACCCTCTAGAAGGGCGCTGGACAGTTCCGTCTAGTGGAGCACCTTCTGCGAGCAGATGTGAGCAAGAAATTATCTTTTACATACCCACAACATGCACGAATCGAAAATATTGTAGTATCTGTGCATATATCGTAAGCAGAGAATCGTTTTCACTTGGTGAACCCAGGCAATGTTACACGCCTGCCCCGATCTGATTACCACCGTAGTGCATTGCAAAGTGAAGATGACCTTATGTTAAAAGCATGTGTTCCACTGCGTTTGGCTGGGCTATTATTAAACGTCAATGTTTTCATTATATTTACCCGTTACCATCAAGCACCACCTCCCCCCCCCACCGCTGACCCTTTAACTTCTCCAGCCCACGTTTCGTGCTGAGTGGCGCCCGATGTGAAATGTTACGACGTGGTATCGAGTGTTTGACAGGGACGTTTTTAGGCAGCCACAGGGCTGGATTTGCATGGACATGGCCAGAATTCCTCTCGGGCCAAGTTCACAATCACACGTATATGCAACGGTGTGTTACTTTGCTAAAAGATTGAGAGAAAAAAATATGAACAAATTATAATAAGAACACTAAAAACATATTTCCAGCCTTCTGTCAATCCACTGCTGGATGATGAAGGCCGCCCGATGTCGGGTGGATCGTGTATATCCAACAATACTTCACCATGCTGGTCAGTGTAGGTTGGTGAAGGCGGGGGGGGGGGGGTGGGGGGGGGCCATGCCCGGTTCAGTCATCACCACCGATCGCTGAAACTATTGAACGATTCAACTCTCCCCCCCCCTGTCCCCCACCCTCCCACCCCCCCCACCAATTCTATGAATGTCTTAGTTCGTGATGGGGAGTCGATTCAACCGTAGACTCGGCTCATTTTCACCATGCTGTTTATATTGTGTGCCATTTTATACGAATTATTTGTACAGTTTTATTTCCGTCCATTAGTGTGAATGTAACATGAGCAATTGAATTTACATATAATTTTCATAAATCATGCATATCGGATTCTCGCACACGTTCATTGATGCATTTATCTTCCGTCTAAGAAATAGGCTAATTAGTGAATTGTTGCATTGTTGCATGGCTAATATTTAGTTACTTAGTTGACGCTCTTGTCAATTAACACCTATTAAAGGTTTGAGGGAGCAACACGTGGACTGTGGTATGATCATAACCACATCCGGCCCCCTGTGGCTCTCCAGTCATGATGTTGACACACATCACGATGTTTAGGCTAAGCTGACCTCGCGGTCACCCAGAATAACTTCAGATAGTGGATCCCACCGGTGTTGTTCAAATCAAACTCAGGTTGCCAGATAGTGGCGCATTTTGCTCAGCACAACAGCTCTGCACGCCTGGTCAGCCGCATTAATGAGAGGTGCATTTATAAAACGTTTACAAAATCGCAAACACACACAAACACACGTATTGATTAACCCCAAGAAACACAACGGCTGTTTGGCAGATGTATGGACGAAGCACAAACTGACAGCTTCATCTGGAATTCGATGACATGCACAGACCAAACCGGGCTTTATAAAAAATATACTTTGTGCTTGGGGCCTCCTTCCGAAGATTAGCTAATCAGCCCTTGGCTCAAGCTCGGTCCAATTAGTAAATTGGGTCAATGGTTGCGCCCGCATGCTTTGTCTAGCTTCTTTGTGCGTCAGAGATGTACGCCAGATAGCACGCAGTGTTCCATTGTGATGGCAAGTGTGCGTGTCAGAAAAAAAAGTGAAATAAAATATGTGTAAATAAATAACACGTGCTCTCCAGTGGTACTGTAATGGATAGAGTGAGTACAGTTTATCCAGTGGATTGGCCAAACCTCTGAGATCTGTGACCAAATCGCACTAAACTTGCCGATTCCTGTCAGATCTCCTAAGCTGAGCGAGGTTGAGCCTCGTTTAGTACTTGGGAGAATGTTAACTCGATGGCACTACATCAATGGATTCTTGAATCTAGCCGTGTGGAGTTTTGAGTGTATCGTGAGTTAATTATCTGGGTACTTTTACCAAAGACTGATTCATGGAATTGCCCCCACCATACCAATACAGACCTTCCTAAAAGAGATTCTTGAGACTCGGGAAGGCTTTCCTGAGTAATTGCAGTATTATAATTACTCCTATGATGTGACTTTAGATGTGTGTGTGTCTAATCAATCTGCTCAGGATTGAACTTTCTTTAACGAATTTTATCAGAGACTAAAAGCAGCCAAACTTTTCACGAGTTTTATATTCTCATCACAGCATTACTATCACCGGTATGGATCTACGAACACATTCAATGTAAACTATATTCACACTACAATCATTGTAGCACTGCCACAAAAGCCAGGTGGGATGCAGTGGCAGAATGCTTTGCTTGTAAATCCGTCTCTTTAAACGGTTTTGCCCCGCGAACGCTTGTACCCTCTGAACAGTTTTGCCCAGTGAATGGTTGTGCCAAGTAAAAGCTTGTGACCGCGCTGCAAGTCTCGCTGAGAGGGTCACGGCTCTGTGTTTGTTTTGTTTTCCCCGGCAGGAGCCCCTGCTTTCCAAGGAGCAGCCAGCGTTTCAGTACAGCAGTCACGTGTCTCTCCAGGCACCCAGCGGACACATGTGGTGAGTGGCAGTCAACCGCACGCTGTCCACTGTTGCACCGCCCTCCCCACACTCTCTTCCCCCCCCCCCAATTCTCATATCACCACAAAGCATGACACGGTTAGCAGCTGCTAACAAACAAATCACCAATCTGTTGTGCAGGGCGCACGTGTGTGTATGGGTGTGTGTGCATGCATGCGTGGGTATTGTAGGCTACACGGCAGATCTTTGTGTGTGTACGGTGTGTGCATGTGTGTATCCTTATGCTGCATTTGGGAGTGTAGTGTATTGGTTAGGTCTGTCCACTCAGTCTTGAGGGGCTACTTGATACGATGCGTGAAACCTCATTACTGGGCAAACAAAGGCATCTCGAGGCATTGTGCAAGTCACAGGACTCCTTCGCCTGCTTGATTGTGCCAAAATGAATAGGTGCTCGCCAACAGCACTTGGCCCAACAGGTGTCTACAGCTATCGGGGAATCCTTGTCTGTGCATGGGAGAGAGTTTTGATTGCTGAGCAAATGGAGTGTGCCACCTTTTGTGGGTAATAATTCACTGCCCCCCCCTCCCCCCACCCGCCATCTCATTGCATTCTTGTTTTGGATATGGCTGTGGTGTTACGTGATGCGTTTCAACTCTGATACAACGCACGTGTTTAATGTTGGCGGCGAGTGTATCTGCTATCTCATGCACGTGGACGTAACTAGGGGGACATGTTAAACAGGTCCCTGCGGGGTGGGCTGGTAGGAACGAACAAATGAATGGCTATAATAAAATGAAATGGCGGGGGTACGATACGAAGGGAGAGTTTGAGGCCTAGTTCTAGGCTTTAGGCCTAGCTGTAGGCTTTAGGCCGCTGTGAGTTAATTTTTAATTTAAATGTTTTAATTAAAAACTATCTCAGGGAATTATAAGGGAATGTTACACTTGTTTAGCCAGGAAAGCCTCACTGAGTCTAAAGGTTTTTGTAGGGTCCTGCCAAGTGTTTGCAGTAGGGGGCGATGTTGCTACACCTAATTGGACATCGGACGGACGATATAATCTATTGTAGGCTGGTCCACTTCGTTCCTACCAGTATACATTGAGGCCTCCTGGAAAACTGTATCGCACCAAGTGAAGCCATCCCAGTTGTATATATTCCTCATCAACCATTGTCTATCCGCTGCTGGATGAAGGCCTCCTCATTCCGTCACCAGCACCCTCACGGACCAGTGCTGTTTCCACTCATCTCACTCCTGCACGTGAACTGATCTCATTGCTCCGTCTCCGCAGCGGTGATTCTCATGGACACGTTCTCTCCTTTGGCTGCCAGATCTTCAACGAATTTGCACGTTGTAGGGTCACAGGTTGATTCGGTAGTTTAATCTTTTTTCCGTCTAATCTGTGGTCTCTTTTGCATTTTATATAATTCGTAAATTAAATTTATACATTTATGTTTGTTCATTCTGTTAGTCTAAATGTGTGATTACCATATGATTGGATTATTTGTATAAATTGTTCATAATTTTATTCTCGCGTTAAGATTAACATTGCACCAATTATTATTCCATTGTTACTCGTCTAATTGAGAAGCCCAGCGAAATATATTCAGTGGCGATAAAATACTTTTGAGGGCCTCGCGTCGGCTAGCCCAAGCCCCCGCGAACTCCCCCTGCCCATGTGCACCCTTCTCCAACCGCACATGCCTCTCCATTGTTGTGATTTTGGAACGGGGGTTCTTGTAATGCACCCGGCGATTGTAAATGGTTGAGCCGATCAACAACTCAGGAGCCCAAAAAAGAAAAGCCAAATTATCCAAATAATCTGGTCTCAAGTCACATTTATTCTCATCATTTTGACCTCGTTTGAATAAATTACATTTTATGAGCTTTCAAGTGACACCTTATGGTCAAATAACCCCTACGCTTGTAATCAAGCACTGTGGAGGTGGGGGTTGGTGCATCGTACAAATGTCATGAAACTCTTTCCCATGAGCATTGAGGTGCCATACCCTGGCTTGCCAGGATCAGGCAGTACAGCGAGTGGGGACTCCAACTTTGCCATCTGTAACGAATGGAGTGTGGTCCTCTTGCACGTGTGAGATCACTCTGGGTGCACCGGTTTCTTTCCGCACGTAAGAACTCACTAATTGGCCGATAACACCTTTATATATTGAGGACCACAGCTTGGGTGCGAATTTGTTGTCGGCTCACCCACGTGTCTGCCTTGCCCACTCGTCTCTCTGGTTCATAGTGCCTCTGAGTCGTTCTCTCTCTTGGAGAGTGAGCGAATACTGTGTGCATTATCAGTTGAAATTATTATTATTAATAAAACCCGTCATCCAAAAATGGATTGACAAAGGGCTGTGCATCATCCGTTGTATATCCACTGATGGATAAGGCCCATTCACTGGGTCGGGATGTATATTCTGCCTTAATATACATATGGATGCTGCCATGGTGTAAAGGTTGGCGAAATGGACTCGCAAAATCCAGAGGTCCCCGGTTAGATTCAATCTCCCGTGACAGCAGTTGAAACAATGTGGTACGTTTCTTAAATCCCCTCCTGCCACTGCCCCCCTCTACAATATAAAATGGGTTCACCACAGTTACTCGATCACAGCAGGTGACATGCGGTCGGGGTAAAGTGTGGGGACTCCCAAAGAAGTTTGGCTCGCCTGAAAGAGTAGGCCAAAATACCCTCTGGAGGGGCGCTCCGGAGCTCTCTCTAGTGGGGCATTTGCAGGTCCGTACCTCGACCTAAATGCACGTCACTTTAAGCAGACCCTGAGCGATTGCAAGCGACCGCGCTGTGAGAGCGCCGCGTTACCCGAAGCAGCGGTACATGTCGCACGGCGCACAGCTTCTGTGAGGGTGACCTTGACGGGAAACATCCTTAGCTGCATCCGAAGTCTAGTGCAGGCCCAATCAATGCTCCCCAGTGTGTCCGTGTTCCCGACATTAGGCGTTTGTAGGACCGCGAGCGAAAGGCGTACATGCGCGCTGAATAAAACGCTTACATTTTTAATGAGTGGGGGGGAGGGGACCTTAAGCCCCCCCCCCCCGCCCCCACTCAAAGCCAGCGCGGATGGCCCTGCGAACGGGATTATTACTCCGCTGGATTTGGAAATGCTGACTTAATCAACCACGTGTGCGTATGCGCGTGTGCCATGAGTGCTGCTAAATATATATGTTGTACCTTCGTGTCGTAAACCCCCCTCCCCCCCCCCACTTTTGACATCACTTATTCATTATATTTTTTTTATTGCTTTGACGCTTGTTGTCCCGTCGCAGTGTTCTCAGTATTGTTCGAAATTTGCCGAGTCTTTTGGTTTTTGCAATTGAACCACAATTCTGTGTCTTATACAGAAGTAAACAAGATAGGTCCTGTGCCATGCCCCTTCACCAACCTGCACTGACCAGCGTGGTGAAGTATGGTCAGAAATCCCCCACAACAGACACGGTGTGGGGAGGCCTTAGTACGGCAGTGGATTGACAAAGGGCTTTCAATTATTAATTATTGTTATGGGTAAGAGCACTCCCTCTCAATGATGGCGCCCCTGTCAGTGCAAAAAACTATTTTGTATAATTTACTCACTTGATCCATTTTATGCACCTGCTCTCGATAAAACCAATACTTTGTGTTCAAGTTTGTTTCCAGGACACCTACAATGGTGTGTCTCACAGAGTAACTTAGAACTTACGCAATCAGCCAATTCACGGCATAACTTATGTAAAGATGAGGGCTTCGCATTTGGAGCGAATGCCGATTCACCACTGGCATCGGAGTCCCATTGCTCTGACTCGCTGAGAGAGAGAGAACTCCGATGCAGACCATGTAAATTTGTAAGCATTGCGTAGATGTGCAAAGGAGGAATTGTTCCCGAGAGGGTGAGCTCCAAGGAGATGAGATCACTTGACGTGCAGGTGTCAGATGGGTTGTGACATCGCCGGATGGCGACGGCGTGGGGAGGCCTTCAACCAGCAGTGGATAGACAATGGCCGATGTGGATGCTGTGATGCACGGATGCGAATCGTGGGCGGTGAAGAAGGCTGATGAAGCAGGGGATATTAGAGTTGTTGGAAATGCACTGCTTCAAGCGCTCGCTCCACATTTCCTGGTTGGCAAGGAGGGCAAAGGCGGCACGGGAGGTTAGAGGTCGTCCACGAAGGAGGAGGACTTGTAACGGGGACAAACGTCGGCCTACAGGAAACGAATGTTCTAGCCAGGGATGGGAAGGAGTGGAAGAAGTTGATCCAGCCGCATCTGTCAGCTGTCACGTGATGACTGACGGAATAAAAGAGGAGAGCAATTTAGCTAATTTAGGAAAAAGTGAAAATAGAAAAGAGGCAATTGGATTAGGTGGTTAACCAAAGGTATCTAAGATAGAAACAGAAGATAGACATGAATCGCTATTAATAACCTCGTGGGAGCCCACTGAGACCGCGCATTTCTCCAGGGAGGCCTGTGTTACGAAATAAAATACAGGAGTGCATACAGACAGAAAGCAAACCCAGTACAGTTGCAAAACCTCAACACGATTTGGATTAAAATATCATCTTAATGCAGTTGCATCTCAAGATACTGTACAGAGAGAGGCAGTCGGTCATAGGCAGGGGAAGAAGATAAGGTTTTGAACCGGGACTTGAATGGTGAAAGGGAGTTGACAGCACGGATGGCTCTGGGGGAAGAGGGTTCCAGACTATGGGGGGCACAAGACAAGAATATCAACAGCAAAAATGCCATTGCCACAAATATACCCATAATTGAGGCATGCCAATTAAACATTCGACAGTGTAAACTCAAATCGATAGTTTACACCATTGGAACCTCATTTGCCAGTAAAAATATGATAATTGGTGTTTTACCCTTCTATCTGGCAACAAAACTGACACCTTTTTACAAGGAGTCATGTTTGCATAGACCACTATACCTGCAGTCAGAGTTGTGTTTTTTTTCATTATGACTGCAGGTATTGTGGTCTATGCAAACATGACTCCTTGTAAAACGGTGTCAGTTTTGTTGCCAGATAGAAGGGTAAAAAACCAATTATCAAATCGATAGTGTTCACGAAATAATTACTAGATGAGATAGAAGACATTGGTCAATTGCATTTTCATTCCCAATGTCGAAGAGATGGTATCAGCCTGGCGAGGCCTTCATCCTGCAGTGGACTGATCATGGCTGATGATGATGATGAGGAGAAGCAGTACTCGGGGAGAGAAGTGTGGTAGCAAGAGCCGTCGAGATTGGAAAGATGATCAGAGATAACCTGGGATTAGAGCGAAGGAATGGCACATGACCTCAGGAAATGAAAGGTGCTGCTCATTCATAAAAGAAGTGTGGTGGTCGGCTTCCTTGCGTCACTGCGTATGCATCCAATGTTTAATAACTCTTCCGCTTGCACCCACATACATAAATCATAAACAATGAAGTGACATTGGGAATACACTTAAAAATAAAATGCATTGAAACATCAAATTATATTTCTCCCATGAATATAAATGTAAATTAATATCTTTTTTTTTAACCGAGTTGAGGTTAACGTGACACCTATTCCAGCAAACTCAATTGCGAGTGAAAATGTTCTCATGGCATCTCACCGTCAGTCGCATTCGTCAACCGATAAGTCGCTTGGTCGTTTTAATAACTAAGCATTCGAACAGCATTTTTGGCAGAAGCGTGTTTATATGCAGTCATTTTCCTCCACTGCAATGGAAACATTCCTTTTGAAATGGATGTTATTGCCCCCGCGGGCAGGATCGGTGGTCTACATTGTTCCATCTTTCTGCTCCTCTTCCACAACTGCCCGTCCATTCGTCCCCATGTTTACTGATTGCTGCGACATCTGCTCTATAATCCACAGAACTATTTCTGCCCGTAGCTTCAGGAATGGCTTCAGGGAGCAGTACCCCGTGTGTTTATCTACAGTCCCTTCTATTTTTGCAATAATCCTATGTGTACGTTATGTGGGAACACACGGACAACGTTGGATCGGTCGAAGTTGATGCAAATATATTTCTTGATAGTGCGGTGCAAATCGCCATGAACGCCATCCTTCCGCTTGTTTTGGCAAAAAGTGTTTCAATGCCAGCACCACATTTGCCTGGAGCCCATTGGGGTAGAGAGACCCGAATTAAACGTGAAGTCTCACGTCTGCTGAAGCTGGCAACCGTCAACACCTGGTGAAGCCTTTACAAAGTTGTGCCGTGTCGTGTCCCGGCGGGTTGCCGTCATGTCAAGCAAGGCTTAAGTTGCTGTTGTGGGTCTCTGTTGTTTCTCTGTGCCACCCTTGAGTAGAATAGCAAGCCTTGGCTTTTGATGTCCCTTCGTTTCATTTTCATTCTCCCACCTATAATGGCAACCAGAATATAAGCAACTTCTTGCTGTACGGTGTCACCACAGCTGCCTACAAACACACAGGCAAATTGATGAAACTGTCTCTGATGATTGCTCGATGAGGAAACCCAACAATTCACCTCCCGGGTATTTGTGTTACCTGTAGAATGTTATGCCGGTTGCTTTCAGGTAATCTTGCGTCTCAGCACGCCTGTGTTCCCACACATTGTACGTTGCTGCCTTGTGTTCAGTGCACTTTGCGAATTCTCATTTGGCTCTTGCGGGATACTTGTGGTGTAGTGGTCTGAGAAAAAGTGTCACAAACCTTGAGCAAAACCAGAGCTCGCTTTTCCCCTGGTGCCGGATTGTATGTCTGCAGGTTGTGTGCCAGGGTTTGCACATTTATATTTGGTCTCTTCGCGACACTGTAAGGCAACCGTAACTCGCTCCAACCACCACCACCCACCATCATTGTCGCCCACTAACGACTAAGCACCATTACCCACTGCCACCACCACCACCACCGTGGCGCCGACACCATCGTCTTACGGGAAGGACAGATGCCACCGGCGATGATTGACAGTCCCAAGATTGATGTGATTTTAGGAAATAAGTTCTCATGGATTTTCAAGACCGCCTCCTCTGTTTACTGTGTGGACACGTGTCTGCCAGGGCATGCAGGCCCAGCAGCTGTTCACCCTTCACCGTGTTGCCCCTGCTGCTCCCCTTCCGTCACTCTCGCCCACAGGGGAACTTTCCGCTTCGAGAGGTTGGACGGGAAGATGTTTGACGCCCGCATCCCTCCCTTCTCCCTGGAGAGCAGCAAAGGTCCCAAGGGTGGAGGCTCAGGGAACCCTGGGTAGATGGGCACCCCCAAAGAGGCGGGTGCCGTCATAGTGCATCGAACAACTCCCACAATGCACTCGTGGAGAGCTCCCTACTAAAAGACCGAATGTTACTGACCGCCCACCGGATCTCCACGGTATGAATGAGTTACCTGTGTTCTATTCAACTGCATCGTGGGTACGATAAAAATGTTCCCCTTCATGTCACGAAAGAGCCTTTTGCCTTCAAAATCTTCACCGTCATTGTTACTGATAGCTGTCGTCAATGCTGTTTGGAAGCTTTTAAGCCCTGGGTGATACAGATGTTTAGCCAAGGCTGTGGGTCTTCCCTGCCACTCCCACCTCCCACTTATGGGTCTCCCTGACACAGTGCAACACATAAAGACCCCTTTTATGTAAGAACAAAGTGTCAGCTGCACCTGGAAATTATGATTGTGTTTTTTGTTAGTAGTTAAGTTATTGTAATATCCAGCTAATGGGGATTCTTGTTATTGGTTGGAAGACAGTATCTTGATTATGGTGACTAGTTTTAGGACACTCACTGCTAATCGTTTTTTGCCATGTAATTTCTAGAGCTTGCGTACTTTTTGCATGAAAATGGAGCTTGGTTCCTCTTGCGTTTGTGACAGGTGGAGCTGACACTACCTGCTTCGGTTTCTTGTGGGCATTACGAATCAGCGTAGCGGTTCATCGCACGTGAAGACGTTTAACATGAGTCTCCTTTAGTTTGAGGAAAGGAGCTTATTCCGTGAGTTATGCAGCGGATATCCCTTGGCCCTCTCATCCATCCCCTCCCATTCCGATTTTACAATGTCCCACGATTCAGGGTCACGCGTTCAATTCTGTGCGTCACTTTTGTACCGTCCAATTCTCGTTTGTCTGCCTTGTTTGTTAGATTGTCTTTTTCCGTTACACCAAATAATTGTACATCGTTAAAATGAACTAATCATGAGCGCAAGAATCGATTATCATCAATATTAATAGCTTAATTGTTACGTTGCCCCTTCCTTAGGTGGCACCAGCTATGCCTCTGTCCACTGCACACCCCCCCACGCTACCACCTAATCGTGTGGTTTGCACAGCAACTGTCAAATGTACAGCCCTCCACTTGTGCCACTCCCCTCCGTGTGCCGCTCTTATAGAGCTCCTGAGCAGAGCCTTCCCCAGACTGGGGAATTACTTCGAGCCAAGCCCGATAATTAGACCCAACCACCCTGGGAAATTACCCTCCCCAGACTGGGGAATAAACCCCTCTGCTCTTGCTCCATGTATGACCACACACAATAGCAACTGTTGGGCGACTGTGTAAATGTGTAGAGCGAAACAAAAGACCGAAATGCAATACTGTACTTTGTAACGTGTGTTTTTATTCATGCATTCGTCGTTGTATCTACTGTGCTGTATAAACTGTGTATTGTAAAACAAATGAGAGAGATGCCCCGTTTAGTCTACTTTCACTCTCGGAGCTGCTGGCGAACGCCTACGAAGGCCAGCATGGCACATGAGTGTGTGTGATGTAGCCAGCTCCCATGCCCGGCCGCCTTTGGCTCTCCAGTGATAATGTTTGACACACTCCACAAGGAACTCGAGTCTTATCTCGGGGAGGTTTAGGACCGATTTAAGATCGCCACGTGCCTACATATCAGAGGTCGCAAACGGGTTTTGATTCCTTACCCGTACCCGTACCCGGCCGCACCAGGGTCCCAAACGGGTACCCGTACCCGGGCGACCCGTACCCTACACCCGTACCCGGCCGGGTACGGGTATCGGGTACCTGATTGCGACCTCTGGGATGAAGCCATGTTGCAGGCGCGGGTGGGTTGATTCTAGGAACTTGAATTGTGAGAAGAGACAAGACGTTGGGAAATGAGTGACAAACGGTTACTCACCAGTGACTCACGGTCTACCCATACCCGTACCCGGCCGCACCAGGGTCGCAAACGGGTACCCGTACCCGTACCCGGTCGGGTACGGGTAGCCGGGTATCGGGTAGGGTACGGGTATCGGGTACCCGGTTGCGACCTCTGCTACATATGCACAATGCATTTACCGAACTTTGCATCAAATTGTCAATTGCATGGACAACCCTCATAGATGCATTGGTTGGCCCTCCTCTACACGTCACACTCGGTTAATGAATGCGTGTAAGGGGTCAACACACTAAAAGGTCTCCCCAGTGTCCATTAGCAGATCCCATCTGATGAGGTTGATGCATTTTTCAAGCACGCAAGCAAGAAAACTGAAACCCAGGGTAAACCTGCCCAGCCTATAACCCAATCGCCCGGAATGCAGAAGTCAAGCAGGTTTGGGCCTGGATAGTGCTCGGGTCGGTGACCACCATGCACAGACAGGTTGTGATTATGCTTGTGGTGCTCTGTGGTGGGCAGCAAAGGGCAATGCCATTGATGTACAGTTTGTTGTGCTTCCCGCGTCTCTTCCCCTTACCATCGGGGCAACCGACACTGCCCAGTGTAGTGAAGTACGGTAGCCCACGGCGACCTGCACACCGCGAAGAGGCCATCATCCAGCAGTGGATTGACAAAACAGCTGTACATGGAGACGTACAAACCAGCAAAGCCCTGCCAAGCCTTTGCCTTCTAGTCCCTCTCAGTTTGACACAGCAGCAGCAGCCGCAGCAGCAGCACCTGCAGAGTCGTCCGTCACTGCCTGGTTGTTGTGAGCACGGCTCGCGATGGATGAAGCGTCGTGCGAGTTTGCTGTGTGCGGGAATCTTGCGGGTCGCACGTTCACACGGCAGCGGACGAGGGTTGTCAGGTGGCCTGGTTCGTTTAAAAGTCGGTGTCGCCGCAGGGCTCCCGTGACCTTTTAAAGGGTTCCAGTGACCTTTTAAAAGGCTCATCGGGATTGATTCTAGCGCCGTTGCTTGGCGCGTACAACGATGATAAACAATACTGGTGCATCTTCTTGGTTCTTTCGGTAAAGTCACGTAGAAGGGAAGTAATAAAATAATAAACATAAAATATTTTATTATGTTTTATTTTTATTATTTTATTACTTCCCTTCTACGTGACTTCACCGAAAGAACCAAGAAGATGAATCCCTGCAGTCACGAAAGCTCTAAATCGAAAAATACTGGTGCAGTTCCCACATTGAATGCCTTTGTTTGCTGTTCTCGAGCCCTACGCGTCAAATAACCGTAAGGCGGCCGTGGAGTGGGTGAACACTGCGTCTGGTGGTGTCGCTATCGGGTATGCAGGCGGTGCAACTGCACCGAGTTGAAGGTTAGATTTCCAAACTCCTCCGTCAAATGTCGTCAAAGTCTCAATTTGGAATATTGCGACCACAGAAGTGGAAGAATTATCCGTAAAATAAATTACCAATTCCACGTAGTTGATCCCCATCTGCGTTAGATTATGTCCATAGGTATTTAAAATCTGTTTCGTTCTCCAGTTGGGTCCCTACAACAATGTTTTATTCCATCAGGACAGCGCAGTGTAGTAGAGTTCTGTGTATTTCACGGTTTATAACCATCACTGAATCTAATTTCAGGGATGTTGTAGGAAGACTGTAGAACATATGTTTGGCACTAATATTGTCGTGTCTGTGATTTATTACTCAAAACAAATCAGACATCGTACATTTCGAATGTATGCTCCCACAAATGATGGCCCCGGTGTTTCACTCGTTTGGCAGGATGGGCGTCAAGTTATACGTTGCTTCTTGTCTCGTGCTCAAATATTTACAATCGTACAATTCCTGTAATCGGTCAACCAAGTAATTCCTCCCATGGGTTGTAACGTTAAAGCCAATAGCAACAAAAAAAAAATCCGGTTTGCAATAATTATTCATGCTGTAGTTTAAGAACGCAAACTCTCACACTGGCAATATCGCACTGTACTCGGCTGATTAACATTACAGATTTTTGAACACATTTAAATTGGTTGTTTTTTATTGCGGCCTTCTATATATATTTAAAACATTTCACCAATGTACGCGTGATGGCCCAAATCATTACTGCCGCCGTAACAGAAGTGTGCTTTAAACATTCAATAATAGTCACGTAATACTCCTAGATGAGAAGAATATAGTCGTGACGAGCAGTGGCGTAGCGCGCTTTTGGCATGAGCCGTGGTGCAAGAAATTAAATGGGGGATGGGGGGAGGTGGTGACAGGGGCTGTCCGCTGATCCCTCTCTTCCTATCCCTGCGCCCCTCCCCCACCTCGCACGGCCAGCGGGCTCCGGGGCAGTTGCACCGCCTGCACACTCGGTATCTCCGCCACCCGGGTGGCAACGGGCACGTGCTTCGGGATTTACAACCACGCGTTGTATTTGCGCAACGGCGGCGTGGCTGGGCGGTGATAGTGGGAGGAAGAAAGGGCCGCGTGGTGTGCCGGGTCGCATTGTGCGCCCTGCTGCTTTGGCAGCCGCGTGCCGTTATCAGGGGGCGCCCATACATCCAGCCCCCTCCACCTCCCCTCCACCCCCACCCCCATCGCCAGCCTTGCTCTCTGTAGACCTTGCAGTGTCAGAAACAATCGCTGACCCGCGCCAGTTTACAGCATGTGTATCGTACTGCATCGTTATCCCTTTTATCTGTGTGGAAAACACATCGCGCTGACGGCGCGAAAGGCAGCGGTGATGTTGGGAGGAGCGCGCGGGCACAACGAGCGCGCGCAAGTCCTCTCCCGGTCACCCCGAGCCTCGGAAGAGCCTGCGCCATTTAATTTGGCCGCGTTAAATATTAATGCGGGAACCCGCGTCATGAGCTTAGCTTGCGATTTTTTTTTTCAACACATGCGAGCGTGACCGTCCTTCATTCACAGCCAAGGCTCACCCTCCCCTCTTCCAACACACACACACTAATCTAAACCGACACTATCTTACCCTGCGTCCCCGGTGCCCCCCCCCACCCAACCACCGCCACCGAATGGTGTAAGCACTGCGGATACAAGAAGCGTCTGATTCAGCGGCGGTGCCGGGTGCTGAAATGGACAGCGCCCGCCAAGCGCCGCGTCTCAAAGCCCCCTGGGGCTTGTGGCAGACATTGCACGCGTACGATTTGCATTTCCCCGAGATGACGAACACGCACCCCGGTATAAAATACACAATATTATACTCGGGGTACATAACAGCGCAACATAAGCGCAACACAGAAACGCGGAAGGAATGCACAATGCAGCATATACACACACATGGTATAAAAAACGACGCGCCACGAACGCCCGATGAGGTCCGTTGTAAGGAACAGCACAAAAGCAACGCACAAATAACGACAACGCACGCGACACGACACATACACAGCACCGCACATATGCAATGTAACACGCGTGCACATTCACCTTGGAGCATTACGCCCATGGGCTCAAGTCGCAGTCAGGATATCGCGTGTGAATCCTCAAGGTTAAAGTGTGGGTGTATGCGCGGAGAGGCGAGTGGCGTGTGCGTGCCGCTGTTGTAGCCGCGAAGCGACTCCGCTTGGTCTCGTTTCATTGTTGAGTTTGCGAGCGAACCACTGCACAAGACGCACGCTCAACGTGGCCGTATCAGCTGCGTGTGCATCCACTCGCTTGAGGGTCACCCCCCCCTCCCCTCCTCCTTCAACCGCGTGTGTCGCCAGCGTAGCCAGATGGGACCCGCACATTCCAATTCCCCTCCTGCACACGCGGGACAATGCACCCGGGCCGAGGCCGTGCCACGCGCAGCAGCCCACACGTCACAACCGATGCCTCGGCCGACCGCTGTCATTGGACGGAACCGTTACATTAATCCAATTTATTCACGAATGGTTAAAGAGACGTTGGTTTTCGCGGGGGGGGGGGGGGGGGTGAGCGATGTACGGTGTGGAAGTGTAGGGGGGCCGTTGGAGGTGGCGGTTATAATGTGAACGTTGCCAACTGAAGGACAAAGAGCCTCCTCAACATCGTGGTGCACGGTCACCCCAGCTCACGGCGCTGATTGAAAAGCTTCCACCCCCCCCCTCCCCCCGTACCCCCCTGGATTTAGATATGGCAACAAAGCAATCGCCGCTCCACAAATAACAAAGTGAGGGCCGCATCTGGGAAAGGGGCCACGGCGAGACGAGGCGATTCGACGGCGGCTGCAACAAACATGGGCAAGGGGGGTGGTGGGTGGTGGGGGTGGTGGTGGGGGGGGGGGGTGCGGCGGGGGGGGGGGTATTTTTCGCGAGCGTTCATGCCCCCTGGATGGGAGGTGGTGGTTTTGGTTGCGGAGGGAAGGACCGAGCGAGCGGCGTGTGGTGGTGCCAGGGAGAGAAACGTGGCTGGGCGGGCAGGAGGGGCGGGCGGGAGTGGTGGATGGACATGGGAAGGGGTGCGACTCTGAGAATGATTGAACGCTGCCGTCCGGCCGGCCGGCCGGCTCTGATAAAGGCTCAATCTGCAGTACTGTACAGTGAGCGCGTGCCGGGTATATTTAGCTCGCAAGCCTGGCAGTGCCCGCGTATCGTGAAAGCGCACTACGGCACGCACTGTATACGTAATGCGCTGTCTGCTGCGAGAGTGCGCATAGCGGGTCTGCTCAGGAGGCGGGTTCCTCGGTGTAGGAGGAGGCTGATGCTGATGCTGCTGTGTGCGCGTCAGTCGGCTTGCGGATGTCACCGCTGTAGACGCTGCACAATAGCGCGTCTCGAAGCGCACACACGCACGCACGCACGCGCGTCATTCATTCAGTCATTCATTATTCGTTCAATCCTCTGCTCCCGTTTCATCCTCGGTTCGTACGCGTGATTATGAAGGGCGACTGCGGTGTGGACAAGAGGATTGGACTTGGCCGCAGCAGCGTGTGAAGGAGACAAGGGAACGTGGCTTGCAAGATTCTATTTATTAATTACATTCTTATTTTGAGATCGGTGTTCGCACACACATAGCCGAGCAACACACACACACACAGACGCGCGCACGTGCATACATACACCCACGGTTACACCCAACCACACACACACACACGAGCAGACCTGAATACATACAAGAACGTACACATACACGGCGCGCGCACACACACCGCAGGGACACGCTAACACACACGCCCGCACACACACCAGCAAACACACGGATAGACACACACACACACGGGCATACACACACCAGCAAACACACGAACACACACACACGGGCATACACACACCAGCAAACACACGAACACATACACACACACACTGGCACACAGACACACACAGGCGTTTACTCGACAGGCATACGCGGGCACACACACACACAGACGGGCACACCATCACACACGTTGCACGACAGTGATTGACGCGCTCAGAGAGACGCATCTCATACGCCGCCGGGAAGAGGGAAGAAAGAGGAGGTTAGGGAGGGAGAGGGCGGTGGGTGCAGAGAGCCGCTGAGAAGAGAGAAACAGAAGAAGGAGACGAGGAGGAGGCATCATGATCGGCGTGTTCCTGCTGGGATGTGCCTTCTTCCCGGGCCTTTTCGTGGCGCTGCGAGGCTGGCTCCAGCAGCAGCTGGGATGCGGACGGGGCGAGGCGGTGATTCTGAGCGCCAGGTGAGGCTGCCGCACACAACATCAGCGCAGACGCTTGGCATTGTCCGCCGGCGAAGTAGAAACACGCTGAAAACGGACCTCCGTTCCGTAGCTCCGCGTATCCGTGAAATTTACGTTTTTAGTTGCGTCGGAATATTGGCAGTATTCGTATAATCAAGCGTACTCGGTACCGGTATCCACCTTCGATGTGTCACCAGCAGGGTCGTGGTTAATGTTTGCCGGGTTCCCAGATGGTATTGGCAAGGGCACTCCATCTTCACTATGGGGGCCCTGTCCTACGCAAGCAACAAAAAATGCAGTTAACTGATGTAGTGATCACCCGAGTGGCGTGTGTGTGTGTGTCACATGAGCGACATGTATGTGTGTGTCACACGAGTGATATATGTGTGTGTGTCACACGAGCGAGGTGTGTGTGTGTGCAAGGCTTAATTTAACCCGTGTGTGTCTTTGGGGAGCGGTGGCGCAGTGGTTCGCGCACTGCTCGACGAACCCGGCCACACGAGTTCGATTCCTGTTCACGGCCAATATCTGCGACAATTATCTGAACCGTTCCTGGACCTCCCCGAGGTCAACTCAGACTCAAATGAATACCTTGTGCGATGTGTAAGCATCAGCACCGTGGAGACAAAGGCGGCCGGGCGTGGTGTTGGCCACCCACCTCCTCGCGTGCCGTGCCGTGCGTGCCGGCCTTCGTAGGCGCTCGCTAGCAGCAACTTGCCCCAAACAACCTCTTCTTCAAGGCTGCATGGCGGATCTTTGTCTTTGTCATCTCGGTCAAATCGAGGCGGAGGAAACGTTGGACGCTTCGCGTGGCATCGCGCTGCACCGCGCGGCCCTGGCACGAGCCACGCGGCTGGGTCGGCGCGCTGACGGGTGGCACGGTGCAGCGGTTAGCGCTACGCTGCGCTACGAACCCGGCGACCCACGTTCGATTCCTGTTCACGGCCAATACCAGTGACAATTATCTGAACCGGTCCTGGACCTCCCCGAGGTCAACTCAGACTCAAATGAATACCTTGTGCGATGTGTAAACATCGCCACTGGCGAGACAAAGGCGGCCGGGCGTGGTGTTGGCCACCCACCCCCTCGTGTATCGTGCCGGCCTTCATAGGTGATAATAGTAATAGCACTTGCCCCAACAGCCTGTTAAGGCTATACGGTGGATCTTTGCGTGTGTGTGTGTGGATACCAACTCCCTGTGTGCCTTTGTGAATAATCATTTGCACAAGCGCGTGTGTGTGCGTGCGTGTGTGTCGACTCAGCCTCAAATGAGTACCCGGTGCGGTGTGTAAACATCGCCACTGGGGAGACAAAGGCGGTCGGGCGTGGCGCTGGCCACCCAACCCCCTCGTGTACCGTTCCGGCCTTCATAGGTGCTCGCTAACAGCACTTGCCCCTACAGTTTGTTAAGGCTATACGGGGGGTCTTTGTCTGTGTGTGTGTGTGTGCCTTTGTGAATAATCATGTGCACAAGCGCGCGCGCGTGCGTGTGATAACGCGTGTGTGTGTGTGATAACACGTGTGTGTGCGTGTGTGTGTCTGCCCATGTGTGTATTTATGTGTATACCCGCGCGTGCGTGTCTGCGAATGTACACACGCGCGCGTGCGTGCGTGTGTGTGTGTGTGAGAGGGATAACACGCGTGTGCGTATCGGATGACATCACGTGCATGTGTCATGTTTCATTCGCGCGGGATACGTCTGATTCACGCATCGCGCGCGTGCGCTCTTGAAAGTTAAGGGATGCGACTCGACAGTCACGGAGTTACGCGCCGCGTGCTGCGCTGGCTCGCACGATGTGGAACGGCGTCGACACGGAGATGAAAGTCGCTTCTCTCTCTCTCGTTCACCTCCCCCGCACCCCACAGCGACGCCTCGACATTGCGTATGAAGTGTTGCGACTTGGCATGCCCAGTGTACCGGCTGTAATTCCGTTGCCGCCGAGCTAACGATGTGTACACACACACACTGCAGGCTTGCGGTGTGTTTGTGTGTGTGTTTATGAATGTTGTGTTGTGTGTTGTGGTGTAGCGGTTAGCGCTACGAACCTGATCGACCCGGGTTCGATTGCCGCTCACGGCCAACACCAACAGTGACGATTATCTGAATCGGTCCTGGGCCTCCCCTAGGTCTACTCAGCCTCAAATGAGTACCTGGTGCGGTGTGTAAACATCGCCACTGGGGAGACAAAGGCGGCCGGGTGTGGTGTTTTGCCACCCATCCCCTAGTGTGCCGTGCCGGCCTTCACGAGGTGCTCGCTAACGGCACTTGCCCCAACAGTCTGGCACAGGCTAGACGGGGGATCTTTGTCTTTGTGTGGTGGCGCAGTGGCTGTCGCGCTGCGCTGCAAGCACGGCGAGCCGAGTTCGAACCCCCCGCTCACGACCAATAACAGCGGCGAATTTTTGAACCGGTCCTGGGCCTCCCCTAGGTCGACTCGGCCTCAAATGAGTACACCTGGTGCGGTTCGTTAGACATCGCCACTGGGGAGACGAAGGCGACCAAGCGTGGCGCTGGCCACCCACACGGCCTTGATAGGCGCTCGCTAACGGCACTTGGCCCAACAGCCTGTTAAAGGCTATACGGGAGACCTTAATCTTTGTAGCACGTGCATGCACCAAATCAACTCAAACAACTCGGTGGAGCAGGACAAGGGCTGCATTTTTCACTCGATATTATTCCAGAACGCCGCTTGCCTGGGCTTGGCAGAAGGCGTCATCGACCTAAGGCACTACCACTCGAGTGCAAATTTGCGCCGTCTGGAGACGGACTGTTGCTCCCAACGCTGCCTGCCAAGCGAGTTCATGCAGCCACGCATTTCAACCCGTGCTGCTCACTTGCGAGCTACGATTTGCTCCTCGCCATCGCGAACGCGCGCGTCGGTCCATTGCGTCGTTGCGTAACCACTCGCTTCAGGTGTGGACAAAGCGGTCGCTCTCCCTCATCGCTCGTGCGTGGGACACCACCCCCACCGGCTCGTAATCAAGCCGCGCTGATGCCGAGACTGGACGATGGTCTTGGTCGAGTGACCATAGCCAGCCCGCGGTCGCTTCTCCACCGGCTCCTCCACCGCGTCTCTGGTTTTTGTAAGGGAGCTCATGGACCCCCCCCTTCCCGAAATAACCACGCGGGGAGGAGCACAGATTACCGCTGCGGGGTAAGCGGCTCAGCGCGAGAGCGCACGTGCCGTGGAGCGAACCCGAGCCCGCAGCTGGCATCAACATCATTATCATGAAAATCATGAACATCATTATCATGAAAATCATCAACAGCATTATCATGAAAATCATCAACATTATTATCATGAAAATCATCAACATCATTATGAAAATTATCAACAGCATTATAAACATCATCAGCAGCATCATCATCACCATAAAAAACATAATCAACATCATCAACATCGTCATCATAATCATGAACATTATCAACATCATCATGAACATCATAATCAACATCATTAACATCGTCATCATTATCATCATCATCATTATAAACACCATCAACATCATCATCATGAACATCATCAACATTATCAACATCATCATCATAATCAACATCATCAACATTATCAACATTATCATTATCAACATCGTTATCATAATCATCAACATTATCAACATCATCATGAACATCATTATCAACATCATTAACATCGTCATCATTATCATCATCATCATTATAATCAACATCATCATCATCAACATCATAATCAACAGCATCAACATTATCAACATCATCATCATGAACATCATAATCAACATCATCAACATTATCATTATCAACATCGTCATCATGATCATCAACATTATCAACATCATCATGAACATCACAATCAACATCATTAACATCGTCATCATAATCATCAACATCATCATCATTATAAACACCATCAACATCATCATCATGAACATCATAATCAACATCATCAACATTATCAACATCATCATTATCAACATCGTCATCATAATCATCAACATTATCAACATCATCATGAACATCATAATCATCAACATTATCAACATCATAATTATCAACATCGTCATCATAATCATCAACATTATCAACATCATCATGAACATCATCATCATAATCATCAACATTATCAACATTATCAACATTATCATTATCAACATCGTCATCATAATCATCAACATTATCAACATCATCATGAACATCATCATCATCCTCGTCGTCGTGATGGGATCTTCATCGCGTCGTGGTGGACTCTGGTCCGAGCCGAGCTTGTCGACAATCGCTGTGTTTTGAGTTATTAGAACACAGTTGCCCAGCACATGCTTCAGAGGCCCAAGACGTCAAGCGGACAGCTATATAAACAGCACGATCAATGTTGTACATTGACAAGAGTTTATGCGCTTCTGGGATTCGGCGAGGTGACTGTGAGAGCTCGGGTGGGAGTAGGGAGTTCTTAGTGGAGCGAGGGAGGAAGAGATGTTAACTACCTCGCCTGGCACACAGGAGGGCGTGGGTTCGATCCCGACCCTGACGCCTGCTGCTGTATATTTGGAGTGTGCGTCTTTCTCTCTCTTCCCGTAGATATTTTAACTACCTCGCCTGGTATACAGGAGGGCGTGGGTTCGATATCGACCCTGACGCCTGCTGTATATTGATTGACTTGCTTAACTTCCTTATGTCTTACTCTTGGTATAATTTTTTGTAATTGTGCATGCAACTAGCTGACCCATCTATATTGCACATTTGTGCGAAAGAGCGTTATAGTTAATCAGATTCCTCCATATTCTTGGTTCTATTTTAATAATTAACACAATAGACAGGAAGGACAAGTCCAAAGGGCTCGCATAATGCACATGCATAATGTTCTACGTGACTCTACCGAAAGAACCAAGATTATGAATCACTGCAGTCGCAAAAGCTTTAAATAAAAATTCAGATTCCTCCAGTCTAAATAAAGACTGATTATGCACTCTCAGAAAACCCGCGTGGATGATGGGAAGTGAAAAATAAAAGAATGTATTCATGTGGAGAGACAGATATGGGAAGGCGGTGTATTGTCTGATTATGTATCGTCTCACTTTTCACGGAGGATGACATATTAGTTATATCTGAATAATTACAGCCCCAATTGGTTGACACACATAACGCACGAGTGCACAAGCAACTCACAATTATGCTGATGATCGCCTGCATCTTTAAAGTGTCTGCTCCGTACAAACTAAATCGTGCACGTGTCCATGTACCGAGTTCACGTGGAACACGCACTAGCAGGAGGTTTCTAAGTTTGCCGCAATGTAAAACGATCGTCGGTTCTGGAATCGAAACGTGACCTCGAATTACGCAAATGTATGGAACTGCGAGAGACAGAGAGAGTGTTTACACTATGAGACCTCCTTTACCGGTGGCAAAATATAGTAATAGGTTTTTACCCTTTCAACTGGTACAAAAACTGACACCTTTATACAAGGCATCATGTTTGCAATAACCACAACACAAGCAGTCAAAATGCAAACAAAAAGAAAAAACTCTGATGATGATAATGATATGCAATGTCCTTGAAGTTGATTGGTCCACACCCGAGACAGCTTTTCTTAGAGCCTAGTCTCCATTGCTGTTGGGCCAGATGACGCCAAAAGGCGTATCATCAGAGTTGTTTCTTTTTGTTTGACTGCTTGTGTTGTGGTTATTGCAAACATGATGCCTTGTATAAAGGTGTCAGTTTTTATACCAGTTGAAAGGGTAAAAACCTATTACTACAGGGAGAGTGGTTGAATCATCGCATAGCCTTAATGAACCCAGGTGAGATCCAGCCCAGGTGAGAACCCACTGAGACCCCGAGTCTCCGCTACAAGGTCCACCTGGGTCAACAACAAAACGAACTTCACATCGCACGGGGGGAGCAGCTGAGCATCCCAGATCTAACAATGAAAACAAGTATAACCCGTAAAAGCAAAGTTTTTCACTATAAATCCTTTATATGCGTGGCGGCTAGAGTCCTCTCGTCCTCTGGCTTGAGATGGCTGCCACCTATGGGTCAGATGATTGCATTGCACCATTAAGCAATTGGTAGTTAAATATAATATTTTTGTCCTAAAAAGTGTAAAATTTTGGAATTTTTTTCCAGGAACATTAATTGTCACGCACAACGAGTCTGTGTGGAAAATGTCAGCTCGATTGGATTACGGGAAGTGGGTTAAAAAACGACCGAAAGATTTGCACGGTCCTAAGCAAGCAAGCGAACTTATTATAAAGGATTTAAAAACACACGCCCGAGATAGTGGAACTACCCACGAGCGAAGCCCCCTCCATCTATTTAATCTGCACAGCGAGAGCGAGCGAAGGTCATGTAAAAACCACACGTGATGCCCGTCCAGAGATGAGTGCTGAGCGCGTGCGTTGTCGAGTTTGTGGCTCACCAAGGCACTCGTGCCGACCAGACAGCGCGGCGTGGCGGGCACCGGTCATCGCACGGCGGTCATCGCAGCGGACACGCTCGCAGACCACGTTCTCGCAGGGCCAGTGTGTGTGTGGCCAACCTGCCAATTGCGGTGGAGGCTCGTGGAGGGCAATCCGCGTTGTGTGCAATGGCGGAGCCAGGAGTTTCAGGTAGTGGAGGGGGGGCAACCCCTCCAGCAATGAAAAATGATAGAAGAGTTGATAATTGTTTTTTTACCCTTCTATCTGGCAACAAAACTGACACCTTTTTTTACAAGGAGTCATGTTTGCATAGACCACAATACCTGCAGTCATAATGCAAACAAAAAACATAACTCTGTATGCACTGTCCTTGAAGTTGATTGGTCCACACCCGAGACAGCTTTCCTTAGAGCCTAGTCTCACATGGGTTGGACCAGATGATGTCAGATAGAAGGGTAAAAAAACAATTATCATATTTTTTACTGGCAAATGAGGTTCCAATGGTGATAGAGGAGTTGTTAGTGAGTAAGGACTTGTCCCTTGCTTTTTATTCGACGCGTGTGCGGCGATGGCGCAGCCATCGATCGAGGGTCGAATTCGAACCGCGTTGTGTGAACGGCATCGCGCTCGCTGAAGGTGTTGATGCCTTCAGGGAAGTCGTGTACTGTATACGCAACTGCGCACAATTTTGAGTCACTTATAACCGCTTTGCCGTTACTTACTGCCAATTATGGACTCAGACTATTGTCCTATCATCTCATAGAGTCCCTGGCACGTAATAATATGCTACACAGTGGCAGTGAGGGTTGCAAAATGCCGATTTATTACTAACAAACCCCAATGATCATTGGGGGGGGCACGTGCCACCCCCCCCCCACTGCCCCCCGCCAGTGGTTGTGTGGAAGCTGACGGCTGTGGGGCGCGTGGGAGCGATTGTGAAGGTTGGAGGGTGGTCACGTGGCACTGGGTAGCTGTTGAGTGTGCAGGCGGTGCAACTGCACCGTGGCCCGCGAGCCGGAGGGACCCAGGCACTGGACTATACAGAGGGGGCAAATTGGACAAGGGACGACAACATTTCATTCATTGTACCATGACACTGTTGGGGTGGTCCAATATGAAGCAACTAAAAGGAGTAGCTAATGAGGGCACATGAAGGAGGAGGCATAGAAGATGGATTTCTACCCTCGTGACAGTGGGGGCAGCCGACCTCCCTGCCCCCCATAATGCTGTGCGTTGCCATACGACGTGTGTGTTGCCATACGACGTTTGGACTTGCTAGAAGAGTCACGATCAGTGCGAGCCTTCGAGTGATGTGGGTCGGGGGTGATTTGGGCACTGTGCTGTGAACTTGGCAACCTGAGTTCAATTTCTGGCCGTGAGTAAAAAGTGAACCGGTTCCGGGCCGCC
The DNA here is from genome assembly GCF_015708825.2 of Lethenteron reissneri. Lineage (NCBI taxonomy): Eukaryota > Metazoa > Chordata > Hyperoartia > Petromyzontiformes > Petromyzontidae > Lethenteron > Lethenteron reissneri. The sequence goes on from NC_083805.1 coordinate 9,585,665, forward strand.
CCCCCTCCCTCCATTCAACACCCCCACACCGAGCAGCATGGTGAAGTATGGGCAACGACCCCCATGACCAATAGAGCGTGGCGGGGGGAGGCTTTTATTAGGAAGTGAATCGACAAAGGGCTGCACGTGAAGAGAGTGAGTGATGTGGATTATATGCCGGCTTAATGATCAGGATCAGAATATTGATCCTGGAGGAATCTGATGAGCTCTCTTTCACATCCAGAAGCAAGATTGAGTTATGCGGATCACAGGCAAATTAAGATAATTACAAAGTTGTTTAAACAATGATAATAACAAATCCCCCCCCCCCCCCCCAAATCTTGCAAATCCCAGCATGAGAATGATTCTGACTGCAAAAAATGTCTGATCGTGAGCCATATTCGCTTCTGGGTGGAAACACTACCCTCATCTCCGGGATTAGCAACAAATGCATGCTCGTGTGGGTTCTATCCCAGGTATTAGAGGCCGCAACATTCACTAAGATGTAAATATTACAATAACCTACTCCTTGAATCTAATAACAACTCATAGTGTCGCCGGAGTGTAGGGGTGATTGATTCCACCTCTAATTTATTCATCAGCCCATGCGTTTGTCCACTCCAGCAATAAGTGCTTTGCAGTCGCTGGATTTGATGGATCGCGCGTGGTGGTGCAAAGCGTGGGTATCCTCGCAGAGACGTGAATGCCTCGTTGAAAGACTTTGACCTTAACTCGGCTGCAGCCACCGAGCGCTTTCTTACCAGTGCAACAGCTCCCATAGCAGCATAATCATAATTTGTGCATGAAGACAATTAAACACTTAACACATTGCGGACATCGTAGTGCAATGCCTTCGACTGTTGGCTTAAGACCGAATATAGTAATAGGTTTTTACCCTTTCAACTGGTACAAAAACTGACACCTTTATACAAGGCATCATGTTTGCAATAACTACAACACAAGCAGTCAAAATGCAAACAAAAAGAAACAACTTTGATAATGATAATGATATGCACTGTCCTTGAAGTTGATTGGCCCACACCCGAGACAGCCTTTCTTAGAGCCTAGTCTCCATTGGTGTTGGACCAGATGACGCCAAAAGGCGTACAACTTAAAGACAGCGCACTATCAGAGTATTGAGAGCTCGGGATAGGCATTTACACTATGGAGACCTCCTTTACAAGTGGCAAGACCGAATGGCCCTGAATGTGTCGGATCTCGGCAGCAAAGCAGAGCCCAGTCTGGTTTAGCACCTGGAATGGGAGACGTTTATAATTATAACGTGTCATAAAATTATTAAGAATGAACAACACCGCACATTGCGGTTGCACGATAGCGGTTTAAGCAACGTATTCAATGCGGAGCAAAGTGCTGTCCTCAGTACGTGTGTGCAGAGTGAATTGTGATCAGTCTGACACGCAGGCTTTCGCGACCAAATATCATCCATAATAGAGATTTTTTGTGTTAGTTCGCGTAAATATATAAATGTGTCGTTAAAACGACACATTTATCGGGCTATTTTAATAATAAACACAATAGACAGGAAGGACAAGTTCAAAGGGCTCGCATAATGCACATGCATCATGTACGTTGCCTCAGTAATCGCCCCCTTCCCCATCATTGTGCAAGAGCGCAGAAGAGTGGTCAAGACATCTACGCCTCTATATAAGGAACGAAACAGATAGACTTCTCCACAAATCTGGCTGTCACCTGATGAAGCTAGTTGTAATTACTGGCGAAACGTCGTACTCAGATTGTAAATGTTGTGGCTTGGCTCTCCAACACACCGGCGTGCTATACTAGTATACTACACTATACACTACTATACACTACACTATACACTACTATACACTACACTATAAACTACACACTAGTGATTCTAGATTTGAAGCTTTCGTGACTGCAAGGATTCATATTCTTAGGTTTTTTCGGTAAAGTCACGTAGGTAAAAAATTCAAATTAATACAGCTATCGTGCTGTGACGGTTCCACCTGAAGACGGAAGCTTGTGTTGCCTCCGAAACGTCGTGATTTTTATTTTATTTTTTATTTTACTTTTATTAATTTAAAATTTTTACCTACGTGACTTTACCGATAAAAACCTAAGAATACACACTAGTGCTGTACTAGTGACGGATTGGCCACGTTCTGTTTACGTGACAACCCTTACTAGTTGGCTGTGTCGGGTGGTGGCGGGTTTTAACGACACATTTATATATTTACGCGATCTCACCCCCAAAATCCTCCTATTATTGATGAATTGTGACCATCGACGAAACAATTGTCGAGGGTGCAGGGGAGAGTGGATGAACAATGAAACGAATGCCGCTTGAGGCTTTCAAATCTTGCTCCTTGGATCTCAACCCCTGCGGTGCAGCCATCCGCTTGTATTGATCCTCATCGGCGTGTGCATCATCAAATCACCGGAAGCACATTAGGGGCCGTCCATAAATGACGTCACGCACCTCGGGGGGGGGGGGGGGTCAGACATTTGTGACGATGTGTGACGAGGGGGGGGGGTTTGAGAAATTTGACATCACATCAAAATGCGCAACTTTAAATAAATATAGAATTGTTATAACAACACTAATTGTTATAACAACACTCCTACAGCATCAGAGTCAGCCCACATTAAATACGCACTATAATGACAATAGTTTAAAGCGATTTAACGCATGTTTTATTTTCAAAATGGAAATATCGTTTTGGGGGGGGGGGGGGGGCAGAGCTTCGTGACGTCATATTTGAGGGGGGGGGGTCTGGCTTTTTGTGACGCTGTGTGACGAGGGGGGAGGGGTCAAAAATCGTCCAAATTCGCTTGACGTCATTACAGCACCACAATATTCGGATGCTAAAGATCATTAGGTTTGGCTTCACACAGGGAGACGCGACATCGACGTAACGATGCTGCTCTACATTCAAAATGTTTTTATTACAATTGATTAATACACTTTTGGTATTTTGCCAGGTATGGTCCAATGAGCTATATGGCTGTTTTTCATAAGCGGCCTGCCCACAAATGATAGCCCAACGAAGTGGCTTATTACGTAGACATTTGTAGCAGCGAAATACTCGAAACGCATGTGTCTAAATGTGGATGGAGGACCCGGAGAAAAATTCACGCGACCACGGGGAGAACATGCAAACCTCAAATATACAGGCGTTAGTGTCGAACCCACGACCTCCTGCATACCAGGCGAGGGAATTGACATCTCGCCACCAAGGCGCCCCCATTGAAACTGGGTTATGTGTTAATTTTTACTCTACACTATGAGACCTCCTTTACCAGTGCCAAAATATAGTAGTAGGTTTTTACCCTTAAAACTGGTACAAAACTGACACCTTTATATAAGGCATCATGTTTGCAATAACCACAACACAAGCAGTCAAAATGCAAACAAAAAGAAACAACTCTGATGATACGCCTTTTGGCGTCATCTGGCCCAACACCAATGGAGACTAGGCTCTAAGAAAAGCTGTCTCGGGTGTGGACCAATCAACTTCAAGGACAGTGCATATCATTATCATCATCAGAGTTGTTTCTTTTTGTTTGCATTTTGACTGCTTGTGTTGTGGTTATTGCAAACATGATGCCTTGTATAAAGGTGTCAGTTTTTGTACCAGTTGAAAGGGTAAAAACCTACTACTATATTTTACTCTATAATCAGGGTTTGTTTGATCCTCATCATCATCAGCTATGATCAATCCACTGCTGGATGAATGCCCCACCAAGTCGTCGCCATTCCATCAGTCGTGCGGTGACTACCTCTTCTCTCCATCTCCGCAGTGCGCATCTTCGTGGCTATTCGATCATTGTCTATTCATAGGAAACTGCTCATATGTCAATTCTGAACCGCTCCTTTGTCAGCGTACATTAACGCAATATCCCCCGTTCGATAGAACTCCGGTGTTTATAAATTGTCCAAACGTAACCATCTCGAGATGCTGGGCTAATGGGGGGGTTGCAGATTCTTCCCCCCGAGACGAGCATGGTGATTAACATTCCTTAAAATGTCAAAAAGTTCATCTTCTTGGTTCTTTCGGTAAAGTCACGTAGAAGGGAAATAATAAAATAAAATAATAAAAATAAAACATAAAAATAAGTTATTGTATAATTAATTATTTTATTGTGTTTTATTTTTATTATTTTATTATTTCCCTTCTACGTGACTTTACCGAAATAGCCAAAAAGATTAATCCCTGCAGTCACGAAAGAAGCTTTAAATCGAAATGTCAAAAAGTTATCAAAAACATTTCGCACTTTTGTGAAGATCTCCCAAGTGTGTTTTCCCATGGCCCCACGGTGCATCTCTCTTGCCCTCTTTCACTCTTCGCTGAAGAAGGACCATTGCCCAAAACGTCAGAGACATATTTCCGGAAACTGCTGGCGCCAGGTGTCTGGCTGCCTGCAGCCTTTTCTGCGCGTTCTGCCCCATCGCGAGATAAATGGACCAAGGAGCCGCCCGCTCGTCCGTTGCCTTTCTGATGATGTTTCTAAAATGTTTCTCTTACAAGCAACACGACTTCATTTCAGTTGGGTCTGTCACCGTCCGTGTCCCGGAAAATTAATATCCGCAACAGGCACAGCACGCCCAGTATACCAAACTATATATTTTTTTTATTTTACCAGGTAAAGCTCTTGTTTTTCATCGACTAGGCCACACGCAATAACTCAACTAAGTGGCTTTGTGCGTGGAAATGCACAGCAGCCAAACACTCTAAACGCGTGTTTCTAAATGTGGAGGGGAAAAAAACCCGAGGACCGATAAAACAAAATCCGCACGTCCACAGGGAAAGAGACACGCAAACTACAAATATCGAACCCACAACCTCCTGTGTACCAGGCGAGGTAGTTAACATCTCGCCCACCGTGACGTCATCCTCACTATGGCCGTGGATTACCAGTTAAGTGACAGTGGTGCCACCCACTCCAATCTGCCAGGGACCTGGACATTCAGTGAACATCTTCTTGGTTCTTTCGGTAAAGTCACGTAGAATGGAAATAATACAGGTGTAGAACAGGTCTGTCGAGAAGACAGACCTGTTCTACACCTGAGGACGGCTGCTTGCGTTGTGGCCGAAACGTCGTGAGAATTATTTTATAATGTTTTATTGTTATTATTTTATTATTTCCATTCTACGTGACTTTATGGAAAGAACCAAGAAGATGAATCCCTGCAGTCACGAAAGCTTTAAATCGAAATTCAGTGAACAGTGCAGCGCTGGGGTATAAGTCCGTAGTAATGACGAACGGGTGAGTTCGCTTATACGCTCGTGGACGCATGGTTGGAACAACATTCTTTTTTTTTATCTGGAGATTTTGTCGATATTTGGATCCGAAAACGTGCACTTTAAGAACGGCTGTGAGAGAGTGCGGGGCCGTTCCGTGGGCGGTTATAATGACGATGACGACTGCGATAGAGAATAACAACAGTGATGGCGATGAGGATGATGATATTGACGATGATATTGACAATGATGGACAATGAGAATAATGATGACGGTGACAATGTTGTAGATGCTGATGACGATTAATGATGATGATGATGGTGGTTACAATGTTGATGATGATGGTTACAATGTTGATGATGATGATGATGCCCTTGTTGTTGTTGTTGTGGTGCCCAGGCTGGTGTCCGTGGTGCAGGCTCTGATGGCCAGTGCGTCCGGATACATCATCGTGTGCATGTGCCAAGAGGACGTCCTCTACGACCGGTGAGAGGTCACTCCCACGCCGTGACCCGTGACCCCTTCCTCTCCTCTTGCCTCCCAACCGCCTGCCGCCTGCTCCGTGACGCTGTCCACTCTTCCCTTCTGGTCCCCTCTCATCTCCTCCACACTTCACACCGCCCATCAATCCCCAGCCCCGCCGTGTCGGTCTCTCCCCCCCCACTGACTCCTGTCCCACACATTCGCTCGCTCACTCATAAACCTCTTGGCCACCCAATGATGCATCGATTACGTGAAACTAATAATTTCTATCATAATTTACAGCCTTTTCGATTTAAAGCTTTCGTGACTGCAGGGATTCATCTTCTTGGTTCTTTCGGTAAAGTCATTATGTTTTATTTTTATTATTTTATTACTTCCCTTCTACGTGACTTTACCGAAAGAACCAAGAAGATTACAGCCTTTTGTCAGTTCTCTGCTACACGAAGGAAACTGCACGCCATGTCGACGATAAAGGGTTATTTGACCATACTTCACCGCGCTGGTCAGTGCGGATTGGTGACGAGCGGGTGAGACACCAGACCGGTTCTGGTTAATCACTCGCCACTGACGTTCGCTGTGACCGGGAATAGAACTCAGGTCGCCGGGTTATGAGCGCAGTGCGCGATCCACTGTACCACCGCTTGACACCCACGCTTCAATTGAGTTGATGAAATTAATTTCTTTACCGTCTGCATGCACGCAGCGAACAACGCACGTGGTGCAAATTGGTTTTCTTGCACTCTATGTAAATGAGATGCACATTGTGTGCCAGTGTCAAAGTGGGGAAGACAGTACTGTACAAGCGAGGCTGAACGACGACGACGACACAAATCAACCCTTTGAATTGAATCGCGGGCCCAGATTTGGGGACCCAAAATTCATTGAATCTCGGGTGAGTGTGAGTTGTTGCGTCCCTAGGCTCGGGACACTTTCATTCTGTCTGGCGAAATCTTTCTCGGTCCCCGCTCGCCCGCCTGCCCGCTCCACTCAGTCTGGATTTTCCGTCTGCCTTGCCACAAGTGCAATGTGCTGGCGATGTGAGATTCGCGTGTGGTTCGTTTCGACGAATCTCGGACGCGCTCTCTCTCTCTCTTTCTCTCTGTGCCATGGCTCCGTTGGAGGTCTCTCATTCTCCTACGCTGCTAACCCCCCTCCCCCCCCGAGCTCCCGTCCCCCCAGCCATCCGTGCTGTCGACTACCTGCCCCCCTCATATTCTTTGGGTCTTTTGGTAAAGTCACGTAGATAGGTTCAAAGAAAATAACAACAAAAATAACAACAACAATTTTACGACGTTTCGATCGCGACACACAAGCAATCGTCATCAGGAGAGACGATCGCTTGTGTCGCGATCGAAACGTCGTAGTTTTTTTAAGTTATTCTTTGTTATTTTCTTTGAACTTTACCGAAAGACCCAAATAATATGAATTCCTGCAGTCACGAAAGCTTTAAGCCAAGATTTATCTGTCCCTCGTCAAGACCTATTTTTCCTCTGCCTATGACTGCCTGCCTCTTTTCCCATTATTAAATAAATACTCCCGTTCTCTCCGAGTGTGACGAGCATGGCCGGTTACGTACGGTGTGAAGGAAGTTCAGCACACACACGTACATACAATGCCATATAAACGCAATATAATTTTGATGGGTTTAACGCGTAGGCTTCCGCGGCTTCTCCACAAATCTGGCTGTCTCCTGATGAAGCTAGTTGTAATTACTGGCGAAACGTCGTACTCAGATTGTAAATGTTGTGGCTTGGCTCTCCAACACACCGGTGTGCTGTACTAGTATACTACACTATACACTACACTATGCACTACTATTCACTACACTATAAACTACACACTAGTGCTGTACTAGTGACGAATTGGCCACGTTCTGTTAACGTGACAACCCTTACTAGTTGGCTGTGTCGGGTGGCGGCGGGTTTAACGACACAATTATATATTTACACCATCTAACCCAAAAAGAAAAACCTGTATCATGGACAATTTTGCTTTATGGAGCGTCAATCGACTGCTGGATGAAGGCCTCCCTTGCGTTGCTGTGTCGGCCGTGGGGGGTTTGTCGACGGCACTTTGACCACGCTGGTGAGTGAGGCTTGGTTCGAGGTCGGCTCCCGGGGCTGATGGGAATCGCTTAGCCGGCTCAATGGCTCAACGGAGATATCTGCCCTTTGTTGGCGATGATGGAGGCGTGGGCTCATTCTTACAGCAGCAGCAGCAAAAACAACAGCAACAACAAATCGGACAATTTGCCAACGACGCCTCGATAGCGTGTGGTGCACAGACCTGTGGCGGCTGT